>NC_140411.1:296820790-301620790 GCF_965140295.1 Lepidochelys olivacea
AGGTCAGACTAGATGATCACAATGATCCCTTCTGGCCTTAGAATCTATAAATCTGGATACAGGAAAACAGGGTATCTTGCAGTTGAAGATACAGAGGCACAAATATAAATATTCTTTAAAAATGTGAACAGTTGTAAGTCTCATAATTTAAACAGAGATGATGAATAGCAACTACAAAGAGAGGTTGAACAACATGAGGCTTATCAGTGATATGTGCCTGTTCATTCATGTGTGAAATTAAGAATGATGAATTGCTAAAAGAGCTCAATTTAAGCCCTCACAGCCAAAGGGTAATTTTAGTGACACAAAGGCATGTGTGAGGATGTATGCAGAGGGCAGTACCAGAGAGAGGCTGAAAAGAATTGGGAAAACATTAGGACTGAGATCCTGGCTCCACTGAAGTCAAGAGCAAAATTTCAGTGGACTCCATTAGGCTTATGATTCCATTCAGGGCTGGAAGGGTGACCAAAATCAGAAACAAGAATTTGCAGGAAAGGGACAGTCTGAAAAGCAGAAGTTAAAAAGAAAAAAACAAAAAAACAAAAAACCTACATCTGACTTTGTTAACCATATGGAATTTCTGTAGGTTGTTTACACTGCAAAAAGTAAAGAATATTGCAGAATTCTACATTACACAAATGTTATAAAAATGTATCAAGCACAATATTATTCACAAAAGACACAAAGCTTCAGGGCTGTTTTTAACGTATAACACAGTGAAGTTACTGTCTAGTTAAGAAACTCATTTAAAAGTGGAGTTACAAACAACTCCAAATAACTGGAAAGTTCATTTTCAGGGGACAGAAATAAAAGTTTACTACTAACAACTACTATTTCTGCTATTAAAGTTTTTATTTAAACAATAAAGTATCCTAAAATTGGATTAGAGATTGTAAAAAAACTCAGCCAGTCAGTTGTTACAAGGGCAAAAATGGCACACACTGTAATTTCTTTTTGCGAATACAGACTAACACGGCTGCTACTCTGAAAACTGTAATCACTGATACTAAGGGTAAATCCTACTCATTCCTCCATAAGCATGGAGCATAAGAGCTCATCAGGATTCTGTTTGCTTCTTGCTTTGCAGCAGGACAGTCAACAGACAGGGCAGAAGACTCTGATAGGAATCCAGCAGATACTCTCCTGCCTGGAGATAGGGAGAGCCTTTATGCAATGAGGAGGCCGGAGTGTGGCTCTGTTGGGGCTCCACAGCTTGAGTGAAAGGATTCCCTCCCTTCACCCATCCTCTACGGACTCCATGGTGTACAGCCCAACTGCTGTGCTGTGCTCTGACAGACAATTTAGGGTTTAGGAAAAAGATGGTTACCTTTGGGACCTGTTGTTCTTCGAGATGTGTTGCTCATGCCCATTCCATTGTAGGTGTGTGTGCTTGCCACATGCACCGGTCCTGGAAGTTTTTTCCCTCAGTGGTGTCCGCAGGGGACCAGATCTGGTGCCCTCTGGAGTGGCGCACATATGCACCGCTATAAGGGGCGCTGCTGGCTCCCGCCTCCCTCACAGAATCATAGAATATCAAGGTAGGAAGGGATCACAGGAGGTCATCTAGTCCAACCCCCAACTAAATCATTCCAGCCAGGGCTTTGTCAAGCCTGACCTTAAAAACTTCTAAGGAAGGAGATTCCACCACCTCCCTAGGTAACACATTCCAGCGTTTCACCACCCTCCTAGTGAAAAAGTTTTTCCTAATATCCAACCTAAACCTCCCCCACTGCAACTTGAGACCATTACTCCTTGTTCTGTCATCTGCTACAACTGAGAAAAGTCTAGATCCATCCTCTTTGGAACCCCCTTTCAGGTAGTTGAAAGCAGCTATCAAATCCCCCCTCATTCTTCTCTTCCGCAGACTAAACAATCCCAGTTCCCTCAGCCTCTCCTCATACATTATGTGTTCCAGTCCCCCAATCATTTTTGTTACCCTCCGCTGGATGCTTTCCAATTTTTTCACATCCTTCTTGTAGTGTGGGGCCCAAAATTGGACACAGTACTCCAGGTGTGGCCTCACTAATGTCGAATAGAGGGGAACGATCACGTCCCTTGATCTGCTGGCAATGCCCCTACTTATACAGCTCAAAATGCCATTGGCCTTCTTGGCAACAACGGCACACTGTTGACTCACATCCAGCTTCTCATCCACTGTAACCCCTAGGTCCTTTTCTGCAGAACTGCTGCCTAGCCATTTGGTCCCTAGTCTGTAGCCGTGCATGGGATTCTTTCGTCCTAAGTGCAGGACTCTGCACTTGTCCTTGTTGAACCTCATCAGATTTCTTTTGGCCCAATCCTCTAATTTGTCTAGGTCCCTCTGTATCCTATCCCTACCCTCCAGCGTACCTACCTCTCCTCCCAGTTTGGTGTCATCTGCAAACTTGCTGAAGGTGCAATCCACACCATCCTCCAGATCATTAACAAACTCCGACAGAGAGGAAGCAGATTGGGTCATGGAACGGACACGAGCAACATATCTCGAAGAACAACAGTTACGAAATGTAACCATCTTTTCTTCTTCGAGTGCTTGCTCATGTTCATTCTATGGTAGGTAACTCCCAAGCAGTACCACCAGAGACGAGTAGGGGTTCATGGATGTGTCGACTGCAGCACAGCTCTGCCAAATCCAGTGTAATCTCTGGCTTGCTGGGTATGGCATAATGCGTTGTGAACGTGTGTACCAAAGACCACGTCGTGGCCCTGCAAATATCCTGGATAGAGACATGTCATGTGAGAATACCTATCTACCCTGGACGCAAGGGTAGAAGGCTGATATAGGTGCCAGGTGAACCTTGACTGAAGAGAAGGCAAGGCCCTGATGCTTTAAGTGAAGCAGGTAATCCAGAATGGACTGCAGAGACGACTGATTTGGGGAGATACTTCGCTCTGTTGCCTAGCATAAGAAATGCTTCCACTTTGCCAGGTAAGTTGCTCTGGTGGAGGGCTTCCTGCTCTCCAAGAGAGCCTGCTGTACCTGACTAGAACAGGCTTGTTCCTCTGGATTTAGCCATGCAGCATCCAAGCTGTGAGGTGGAGTGAGGTGAGGTTTGGGTGCAGCAGCCGACCATGATCCTGTGAGAACAGGTCCAGGCAGCTGAGAAGTGCCCAGGGGCTGCTACAGCCAGGTCCATAAGCATACCGAACCAATGCTGGGGTAAACATAATGACCCATGCTTTACCCCTCTTGATCTTTAGGAGGACTTTACTGATGAGTGGGATCAGCGGAAAAGCATACATCAGGTCTCCTGACCAAGGCATCGGAGAGTGAGCCTCCGCCGAGGCCTTGCAGGGAACAGAACTGATGACACTTTCTGTTCTGCCTGGTGGTGAACAGGTACAATTGGGGAGCTCCCCACTTCTGGAAGAGCATCCTGACAACCTCTGAATGGAGGGACCACTTGTGGTGAGAGAAGAAGGACTTGCTGAGGCGATCCATTAGTGTGTTCTAGATGCCGGGGAGGTGTGAGCCTTCTAGGTGGATTGCATGTCAGATGCAGAAGTCCCACAGGTGAAGGGCTTCCTGGCACAGAGCCGACAAATGAGCTCCCCCCTGCCTGTTGACATAGGAAGGAAAGGTGGGGAAAGGAATACCCCACAAGCTAGATGGATGGCTCTGAGCTCCCTGACATTTATGTGAAGCATGAGTTCCTCTCTTGACCATAGCTTCTGCGTTCACAGTGTACCACGATGCGCTCCCCATCAGAGGTTGGAAGCATCAGATATCAGGGAGACATGGGTCATGTGCTCGCAAATGGCACACCTTCCGACCCTAGTGCCGGGTCAGACCACCACTGCAGGGAAGTATCCATCCATGGCAGGATCTTGAGGAACTTGTCCAGGTAATGCCTGGCCGGGGAGTAGACTGACGCCAGCCAAATCTGGAGGGGGCGCAGTCTGAGTCTCGTCTGCTGAACCACGCACATGCATGCGGCCATGTGCCCCAATAATTTGAGGCACAGCCGGGCAGTGGTGAGTGGGTGGGTCGTGACATTGGCAATCAGATCTGACATTGCCCTGAACCTGGCCTCTGGCAGGAAGGCTCTGGCTTGGGTAGAATTGAGGACCGCTCGGATAAACTCTATTCTTTGAACCGGAACCAATGCTGATTTTTATTTGTTTATCAACAGACCTAGAGCTTGATAAGTGGCTCGCAACGTCTCAATGCTGCACTGGATCTGGACCTTGTAATGTCCCTTAATAAGCCAGTGATTGAGGTATGGGTAGAACTGGATACCCCAACATCTGAGGCAGGCCACTGCCACCAACATGCACTTCATATACACCCGTGGCACTCTTGCTAGACCAAAGGGGAGCACTGCGAATTGGTAGTGGGTGGTCCCAACTATGAAACGTAGGAACCTTCTGTATCCGTGGAAGAGCAATATATGAAAGTAAGCGTCTTTCAGGTCAAGGGTGGTATACCAGTCTCCTGGATCCAGGAAAGGAATGATGGAGGTCAGGGAGACCAAGCGGAACTTCAACTTCTTGAGATATTTGTTCAGGCTCTGCAGGTCGAGGATGGAACGTAGTCCCCTCTTGGCCTTTGGGATAAAAAAAATAAAAGGAGTAAAATCCTTTCCCTCTCAAGCGCAGAGGGACTTCCTCCACAGTTCCCACTTACAGAAGGCCCTGCACCTTCTGAGCAAGCAGATGCTCATGAGACGGGTCTCCGAAGAGGGACGGGGCAGAGGGGTGGGGGTGAGAGGGAGGGGTAGAAATAAACTGGAGGGTGTACCCCTCGCTACTGTACTGAGGACCCACTGGTCCAATGTTATAGAAGCCGAGGCCATGAGGAAGGGAGACAGATGGTTGGAAAAAAGCAGGGGTGCTGGATCGAGTACACAGGCTGGAAGGTCACCCTCGAGCATGCTCTCAAAATACCTGATTATTACCCCACTGGTTGCAGGTGGAGCTTGAGGGAACTAAGGGTGCCGGCTGTTGGCCTTGCTGGTGCTTGTAGCTCCTAGCTTTTCTGTGGAAGGGCTTTGTTCAGGACTGGTCCCCGAACCTGTGGGAGTGCTGTGGTTTGAACCACTTTCTCACAGGAGCCGGCATGTAAAGGCTGAGCAAGTGCATGGTACCTCTAGAGTCTTTCAGGCCATGTAATTTGCTCTCTGTTCTGAGAATAGCGCCAGGCTATCAAAAGGGAGGTTCTGGATGGACTGCTGAACCTCCACCGACAGGCCAAACAACTACAGCTAGCATGGAAATGGACAGCGCCATGGTCTGGGCTGTGGAGTCTGCCACATCTGAGGCCACTTGGAGAGCTACCCTGGCCATAGCTCTGCCCTCATCCAGGATAGCCAGGAAGTCCTTCCTGGGCTCCTTTGGCAGCAAGTCTGCAAATTTGGCCATGGACTGCCAATGTTAAAGTGATCAAGTAGGGCCTGATTGTTGGCCATTCTTAACTGGAGGCTGGCCATCAAATACGTTTTTCTACCAAAGAAATGGAGCCTCTTTGCCTCTTATTCTTAGGAGTTGATCCCTGTTGGCCCTGTCTATCACGCTCATTGGTTGCCAATACCACCCGTGAGCTAGGAGCGGAGTGCGTATGTAGGTATTCAAATCCCTTAGCAAGTAAGTAATACTTTCTCTTTGCCCGCTTGGAAATGGGGGGCAGGGAAGAGGAAGTTTGCCATAAGGCTTTGGTCAGATTTACCACTTCCTCGTGGATGGGTAATGCCACCCTGGAAGGGGCCGTTGTGCTCATAACATCAAAAAGAATTGGAGGGTTCTGCCAGCTCCTCAGCCTCTAACCCCAGGATCTAAGCCACCCTCTTAAGAAGCTCCTGGTGGGCTTTTATATCATTCTGGGGGACTGTATGGGAAGGTCCTGCTATTGCCTCATCATGCAAAGAGGATGAGGAGGCAGGTAACGGCCGGTCTGCCAGCTCCGTGGCCTCCGCAGGGGAGTGCCAGCTGGGGATGGCTGACCCTGGGGACCTTGGTCTGACTCTGCTTCTGAGTCCGGGGGTGGCTGGGAGACTGTTGCTGACTGTTTCTCAGATGCCCTTGAGACTGATCAGTACCTCTGCGATGGCTGGGGAAACCCCTAGGGATTCCATAGCTTCCAGGGAGCCAGCCATTGATCTTGAGGCCATGTAGGCACTGATGGTCCTGATGGGAATATTGATGCCCTTGGTGGGTGGCCCTGGCCTGCCAGTAAATCTTCCTCCTCAGCCTCAGAGAGTGAGGAGGAAGAGATATGTTTGAGGGACACAATGCTGCCTGCCTACTTCGATCCTGTCGGCCCTCTCCATGGGTCTCCACCTGTGACTCGTACCAGGAAGACAGCTCCCGGTGCTGTGCCTCTGGTGGCCCGCAGTGGTGTTCAGCGGATCGGCATCTGTACCCCGGCGATCGATGCCTCATGATGTGAGAGCGGTGCCGTTCCATGGATCGGGAGTGAGAGCATTGACATCCCGGCTTAGGGGATCAATGCCTTGCCCACGGGGATCCGTACCGGTAAATCAGAGACCAGTTACGGGACTCGGGGACCAGTGTCTGGACTCTCTGGAGCGGTTCTGCGAGTTTGGAGATTGACCCCGCCGCTCCAGGGACTGGTGCCGGGACTCTGGGGATTGGCGACACGCCTCCATGGATCTGTGCCAGACACCCAGTGAATGACATCGGGATCCCGGGGAACACTGTCTAGAGTCTGGGGAATGACGCGGGGAACTCTGACAGGTAAGCTGTTGGTGCTGTTCTGGTGGGGCACTCCCTGCATCAGGGAGCAGTGCCGAACCAATGGGGACTCCTGGAAAGGTTCCAGAGCGGGTTTACCCCTTGAATGGGGCACCTAGCTGGCTGTCGTGGGCAGCACTGGAAGGGGCAATATGTCCTTAGCAGCCTGAAAGTCCTCCAGTGTGGACAGCACTGCCAGGTGCCAAGAGCCTCTCCTCCTTCCCGGGATGATGGGTGGGTCATGAACAGATCTCGACAGCTCAACAGGTGCTGAAGCCTGGCCACCGTCCAGAGGGGAAGAGCTGCCCCGCGCGGGTCTTTGCTCTCCTCCAGCTTTCTCCCTCCCTTTATGGGATGTAGGAAAACGCCCTTTCCCGGTCTTTGTCTGCTTTTTAGCCGGTACAGGGGATGGGGATCGGCCCCGGTCAGAGGCCGGTGCTAGCGGTGCACTCCGCACCAAAGCTGCAGTACTTGGAGTGCAGTCCAATCTGGATAGCTCTGAGGTCGGTGTGAGGACCGACTCTGTTAGGAGCACTCTTAGTCAAATGTTCTGCTCCTTTTTGGTTCGGGGCTTGAAACTCTTACAAATGCGATACTTGTCACTTGTGGGTCTCCCTCAAACACTTAAGACAGCTTTGGTGGAGATCACTGACTGGCATAGGTTTTTTGCAGTGGTCGCAAGGCTTAAAGCCCAGGGCATGCCCAATCCCTAAGCTAAGTCCTGCAGGGGACTAACTATTTCTAACTTATACACGAAGGGAACTAATAAATTACTCAAACTTTCTAAGAACTATATACAGGAGAATTCACAACTAGGCACAGTTGAGAAGGAAAGCTTGCTGAGGCAAGGAGACATTCCAGCACCGTCACTGGCGGTAAGAAAGAACTGAGGGAGAGAGGAGCTGGCAGCGCCCCTTATACCGGTGCATACGCGCACTTCTCTGGGGGGCACCAGAGCCGGTCCCCTAGGGATACCACTGAGGGAAAAACTTCTGGCACCAGTGCATGTGGCAAGCGCACACTCCTACAATAGAATGGACATGAGCAAGCACTCGAAGAAGAATAAATAGGTAACCTGTAGAAGATCATTTAGATATATTTTAAGTTGGGAATAAGATGTTATGACCAACATGAGACATTTTAAAGGGGCCTGGATTTTCAGAATTTGTTGAGCATTCACTTGCTGACAACAAAACACACAAAAACTGGTCCCTTTAAGGTATCTCAGATTGGGCACCCAAAAATTGAAGCAGCCCAAATCTCTGATCACTTTTGAAAAGATTGGACCTCACTTACTGCACAGATAAAGTACACTTGGTGCCCATGAAAGGAACCAAATAGTGTAAAACAGATCAAGAGGTTGTGCTTCTAAAAATGGCAGAGAGTAGCAAAGTTCATAATAATTAACTATACACTATGTTAATAACTCTTTAAAATATACTTTTTAAAATAGAGACATTTCTATCTTGGACTAATAAAAGCAGTCTTCAGTTTCACTACTGCTTTCTAAAGTGAGAATTTCTAGGTCTACATCTCATCAGATATTGATCTTGTAATCTTCCCGTTTAGAGATTCTAATAGAACTATGCTTCTAGGCGACCTACAAAACAAATATAATCATGTGGCTAAACTACACAAGGTTACATCATTTCTCCTACTGTATTTATTGGAGGACCTCAGCTCTAAACAGCTTGCAAACAGAGAGACAAACAATTTTGTAACCTCGTCTGTTCCCGTTGTATTATAATCCATTTTGGCAAATTAGATGTTTTACTTCAACTTGTGCAAGATGTACAAGATGAAATTAATTTCAAATGCCATTTCACTCACTTTTACCCTTTCTTTTTTGCCAACACCTCTATGTAATTTTGTATTATATAAAGCTAACATATTAATCAGGTAGCCACATTACAGTGGAATCCTATTTGAAAGTTGTTTTTAAAATTATTAAATATAAAATCCGCCTGTCATCTGGAACCTAAAAGGTATTAATGCAACATGGAAGCAACATGTTTCACACTGTATTGTATTAGAAGGCATTAGAAGAATTACAAGATTGCTCACCTGCGACCACATTCTGAATATTTACCAATATTTTTTAATATTAAGGCAGCTGTTAATCGGATGTGTTTAGTTATTGGTCCCTCTTTTTCATCCTAAAATAGAAAGAAAATCATATTAAAAACAAATCAGTCACCCATTAATTTCAAATACACAATCTAAATGATCCTTACTGTAAAATCTCTGAAGACAAGATTTCTTGATCCCCTTCTTAGTGCCATGAGGGCAGCACTAGGATGATTCACAATAGCTTTCTGTGCTCTAGGAGTAGAGGTACTACTCCCTGCAGTTGGCTGCCTACACGGATAAAGAAAAGATATAGGTATTAAGCATTATGTGATGCTTTCTAGCACATTTGTATTTATCAAGACAGTTACTCTTGATATGCTTTTCTTTTTAACCTCTTTGGAGCTCACAGCTAAAGGAGTTCTCAGTGCTCAACACTCACGTAGTTTTGATTCAACAGGGGAAAACCGTGGCTCACAAGTGCCACAGGATTAGTTAGGTGAAGGTGAGAAAATACACCTCTCTCAGAAAACCACTGCATTTCACAGATGGCATTTGTAAAGGACAAGTATCTAACTAATCAACACTAGTATACTTCAGAACAAGCTAGCTTTCTGATAACTGTTTGAAGGAATACGTTATTAGCCAACATTTAAAATGAATGGGGATGGTGGCTATCCAAATGCCATCCAAAACAGTAAACGCTGTGCCCAGCACAGCTCAGTTATCCCTTCTAGTCCACCCCTCCACAGGTGAAGGATCCAGGGAGAAGACACAAGAACAGTGTACAGACTAGCATGGAGTCATTGGGAATATTTTTGAAACGGGAAGACAGATATGGAGGGAATGGATGTGAGGAACTTGGGGGGACAGAGCTGAAAGCCTCCTTGTTTTTCCACTGCACAGCTCAGACCCCTGCTCCTTTCCATCCCACTGTTCCCTGCATTGCCACATCATCCCAACATCTCTCCTCATTGCTCATGTTCCTCACCACTGCTCAGACTCCACTACCCCACAGCTCAGTCATGCTCCAATGTTCCCTGCATTCCTCTAACCACCTACTCCCTGCCCCCTGCTGCTCTGAGCCCCCTCACAGGCACACAAGCTCCTCCTTGTCATTCCATGTCCCTGGAAAGCTTGGAGGAGCCATAGGTGGTGGTGGTGGGGTGAGGAGGTGGGGCTATGAGGCGTACATGTGCCAGCTGGAGGCAGGAAGGGGCATGACAGTGGATATGTAGAGTCTGTCCTTCCCCAAATCTGGGCCTAGTCAGTGTACGGGGAAGGATCTCTACACTTCCCTCTGCAGCACAAGAGGCTCAGAGAGGTATGAAGTGGCCCATTCATGTCAATGAGATATTCTCAGCTGAATAAGAACACCCATGGAGATGTAGATAGCCTGAAATAATAGGTCTGAGATGTGTGAATTGCTCCATTCAACTCAGTAGGTGTTCCCATCCCACCCCCAAAGTCTCAGTGCTTCTGGGTCTGTGCAATGCATGCTCTGAGAATGCTTATTCTCAGCTCCTAACTATGGTCTCAGTGCTGTACACCAACTATGCCCATTCTCAGTTCCTCATTCCACTCTCTGCACTATATGCATGTGCCATGCACTGAACATGCTCATTCCCAGCTCCCCATCTGGTCTCAGCACTGAAGGGGCATGTTTTAAGGGGGGGGGGACAAGAAAGGGAGTATGGATGTGGAGAGGTTTGTGGGAACACTGCTAAAGCCCCCCACATCCTCACTGCACAGCTCAGACCCCTCCCTTCCTCCTCACACCCTCCTGCACTGCTCTGACCACCCCCTTTCCTCTAGAAACATCAGCATTAAAGGAAGGGTAAACCTGGGGAGTGTGGAGATTTCTAGGTTCCTGCCCTGGTTGGGGAGCAGAGGAGGAAAGGGGAGGCCTGGAGCCCCCTCCTTTGGCCTTAGGAGGAATTGTGGGGGATGGGGGGTGCTTTTAGGGGACCAGAAAGGGCACAGATGGCGCCGCTTCCCACCAAGACAACACTGGAGGGGAAGACGCCCTACTTTCCCTCCTTACAGTCCTGCTCAGTGAGCACTTCCGAGCTTCCAGATAGCGGAGGTCTCTTTGAAGGCAATCCTTTATTCATTAAGGAATCATAGAAGAATTGCTTTTTTGAAACCCAGTTCTCTGTCAAAGCTCTAGTTATCAAACTGAGTTTTCAAAAAATGGTGTTTAAACAATTCCTTGCAATAATGTGGGCCATTATCTAGGGGCATGCTGGCTCCTCTGTAACTGTGCCAGAGCACAACTATAAGGCAAAAGGGGCAGAGGCCCCGACGTTGCACTCTCCCAACCTCCACATCTCCTGCACAGCTCCAACATATACACACTCACCATTCCTCCTCACTGCTTTGACCCCCCAATATTCCCTTGCTTTGGCCCCCCCAAAATTGTAAGAATCTGGAAATGTTTGAGCAGCTCATGTTAGGGGGGGCTGTGTATCAGGATCCCCTGAACTAAATGCCATGGGTTTCCTTTGATCACACTCAATCTCATGGTTTATTATAAATTCATTAAACTACTTTAGGAAGAAGTTAGGGTATCTTTCCTCTGTTTAATTAATGTTATTTTCTTTGACAACAGTCTGATGTAAATGCGAAAACTGTCTGTAAATTTGACCTTTTAAAAATTATTGCTCTTAACTCAGCAATTTTGGTCTCAGAGAAAAACTTCCAGAACAAGCCCCTACAGAACGCAGGCAGAGAGCAAGGAACATGCACAACAAACATTCTCTGACAGTTGCAGGGATAGGGTTTGAACTCAGTGCATGGGTACTATAAAGATTCCATGATCAAAATAACATCTTTGAGCCACCCAATTACTGTGACAACAGACTGCCTGGAAACCCTTTGACTGTTAACAAAGACATAATTTTGCTGCACATGTGCACCTCATTCTCTTTGGCTTGAGCAACTGACACATTCAACTACAATCCTGAAGGTCATAGGTTCAAGTCTTGATCAACTGATTGATCAATTCGAGGCTTGATCATACTAAAAAGCCACCTCCAACTCACCCAGCTGCAAAATGAATACTTGATCCATAAGGGTACAGAAGTTAAATATGGTTGGACATGATGCTGGCCACATCACTCTCTAGTCGTCGTGTATCATTGGCTACAAAACTGACGTGCCTTAACCACATGAAGAGCCAACTCGAAGAGCCATTGGCTCGGGGGAACTTTGACTTTTAACTGACATACCAAACTGGAGTTTCTACCTGAACCTGAATAACTTATGCAGAGAAATGCTCCAAAGGGGCATTGGGTGCAGTAATTATGATAAATCTGGAGCACTTTGGGGAGAGCAGAGCCCCAGGTGTGCATAAAAAAATCTTGGAAGAATCAGATGATTTTGTAAAATGCTGGGTTTTTAGGGGGCTTTATATTGACAACTTTTTGCTCAAATGACCCCAAATTTGAACAATTATCCCTACCCCAAACTCTCACAAGGCATAGCAAATTTTGAGGCAATCCATGTCAGTATGTGGATTTTAGAGCATTTAGAATTGTAGTCTTTTAACCACTAAGTGACTCTCAACCTTAACTACATCCGAGCTGCTGATCCACTGTAATCAAAAAGATAATGTTGGTTGTCTGGGAGAGAATTCGGAGAGTATGGTGAGTTTGTCTCCATTACTGAAGATGGGTGCTTATCACTTTTTTATCACTGGCTCTTAAAGTTTAGGGGCATAGGACCCTCAATTGCTCTTGGATCATCAATGTGGCTTTTTCATCTGTGCTTTCCATGACCATTGTGACCTTTTCTCTCAGATGTCATAGAATCATAGAATATCAGAGTTGGAAGGGACCTCAGGAGATCATCTAGTCCAATCACTCATTTCTCTTGCCTATTTTATATTTATATTTTATGCATCACTGCATGTTGGATTACTATATTTTGCTCTATCTAGAACAACGCCTGATAAATCAAATTATAAATATACAACCTTCTTCCAGTGATTTCTGACTCTATTTTCTCTACCAGTAATGAGGATCATGTCTCTTACTTATTGGAAGGTTTCTGATTTCCTGCTTGTCCGTGTTCATCTTGTTTTAATCCTGCAAGTAGAGCATCTCTGGAGCAGTGCTTATCCTGTTTGAGAAAAGGAAAAAAATTTATCTGAAGACTTTTCAATGAAATTCCACATTTTACTTTATAAAATAATAGTGAGAAAATCTGTACCTGTAAGTGGGTAATGAAGGAAAACCTCTGCCGCTGAAAAGGTTCACAACCCTCCCATAAGCACTGCCCTGGATAGACATCTTTTCCTCCATGTTCAGTTGCTGCATGATAAAAAACTTGTGATGGTGTTTGAAACCACCTAAAAAGTATAAAAGTAAAAAATGCTGTAATTGCTTTTGCTTAGTTGCTGTTAAAGCAGCAATACCACTTTTGATCCAATACTGGCTAACACTTCTGTTCTCATAAACACACATATGCATTACATCCTGAAAATGTATGTAATTTCCATATTTAAATATGACAATTTCCAAGAGTGTTTTGTACATGTCCATTATCCCTAAATACCAATAAAGGGCAACTTGATTTGGCTGAATCCAATTATTTAAAATTATTTAAGCATTTTAAATTTAATTTTAAGCATTTTAAAATTTTCCTATTGATGAATTGATCCCAATGGCTTTAACGTGGACTACTTGTTTAAACTCTCTGTATATCCAAACAAACTAGTACTAAGCTGTCAAGAACCTTGTATTACAGATATGGTTGTCTTTCATATATTCTCCTTCCTGGATTCTTTCTGACCAGCCAGCACTTGTACTGAGAATATTTAAAATGTGACTAGCAAGCAGAAATATGAAATCATTGATCCTGTAGTCTTCTATGTAATGTAATGATATCTGTTAACAATGCTAGAACAACAGGTCAGGGTAAAACCTGTTTTTCAGTAAATCTCCTGTTAAAACTTGTTTGTCTGAAACTTGGTTTAGACGTTTTCAGCATACAATCAATTTTATTTGTTTTGTTAAAACAGCTATAAAAATCTTTTGGCTATTTTAAATTAGAGATTTGAAAATAGATATTGTCTTGCATGTACATTAAATAATAAAAGGTAAACAGCTGCTACCCACATATATTAACTCTTTGTTTATAAGCTTTTCAGTATTTCAGTGTGCATATCTGCAATCTTGTCAAGCTAACTTATTGCAGTCAATTACAATATTTAAAAGTTTTGCCTGCTGATTCAAATTAGTCTGTGCTCAGATAATGGGATACCATCTGCGTTTATCATGCAGACTTTTTAAAAAATTGATTACTGTGTATATTAACCATCAAAGAAGATTAACATTGATTTTAAAATTCACTAAAATATACACACATGTCCCCAAAATTGCAAAGACTTAAGTAGTTGTTTAACTTTAGGCATCTGAGTAGTGCCAGAGTATAAACTGATTAAATAGTAAAGACTCTCATTGAAGATATACATTTATAAGGACTGGGCCCTTTTTAGGATAGAAATAATCTTTGAGGCCTATTAGTTCTCATTCAGTTCCATGAGATTTTTTTCCTTAGTCCAATTTTTTAATTTTAGAATATTTACTATGAAAAAGTTTTTACATAAACAAAATGAAATTATAAAAAAATATATTCAAATAGTATTACTCGTCTGAACACAAAAGGGAGGAAATTTGATAGAATGAAAATGATATGATAGAAACTATCATTTTTAACATCTTTGTATAAGAGGGATCTCAAAACAGCCTTGTAACATAACTGTTACATATACTTTAACTGGATCTTTTTAAGCCATTTTATAAGAGGGACAATATTAAAACTTGGGCAATGCAACTGATTTGAGATATCACTACTTACCACAAGGGGGCATTTTAATTTTATCTGCAGGAATTTACACCTGAGTCAGAAAAAATAAGCTATTAAAAATATAGGCTATAAAGAGAGAGACTGATTCATTTCAGTTTTGGAATAAGTGAGCTTTCCATTAAAGTAACGTTGGACAAGCTTACCAGAAGGGGTCACAAAGAACAGGTACTACATAGGGATTGTGTTCCTCTTTACCAAAAAAAATATTGATGATGATGATGAATTGTATTGTGGTAGTACCTAAAGGCTCAACTCAGGGACTGGTGGCCTCATTGTTATATGTGTGAACAGCATCTAGTACATAGAAATTTTCTTGCTTCTAATAATGTAGTCTAATATAGCCATAGCTGAAGACTATGTACTGAGCACTGAAACATGTCTTAACTGACAATTAAAGGGACCAAGAAAAATTTGTTGCAAAGTAGAGATGGGCCTTTAAAGAATGAACAAAGGGACACTTTGGGAATATTTTGAAGTGGTTGTTTACAACAGGGGGTGCCTGTTGTGTAGGTTTCATTGACGTTCAGATTTTTCTTCTTATGTAAGATTAAACTGTTAATTAAACATTAATTTTAACTGCCTTTCTAAAATCCAATACAAAGTGTGACAAAGTTCCTCCTCTACCTTGGTGGGTCTTGCGCTTATAGGCAGATTTGCTCGCTTTGGAGCTTCACGGTAGCCCTCAGCTTGGCCCTTTTCGTGAACCCACAGTCCAGGTCAACTCCTCCTGTGTCTGACCAGGAGTTGGGAGGTCCGGGGGGGGGGAACCCGGGCCCGCCCTCTACTCCGGGTTCCAGCCCAGGGGCCTGTGGAATGCAGTTGTCTAGAGTGCCTCCTGGAACAGCTGTGCGACAGCTACAACTCCCTGGGCTACTTCCCCATGGCCTCCTTCCAACACCTTCTTTATCCTCACCATAGGACCTTCCTCCTGGTGTCTGATAATGCTTGTACTCCTCAGTCCTCCAACAGTATGCGTTCTCACTCTCAGCTCCTAGCGCCTCTTGCTCCCAGCTCCTTACATGCGCACCACAAACTGAAGTGAGCTCCTTTTTTAAACCCAGGTGCCCTGATTAGCCTGCTTTAATTGATGCTAGCAGCGTCTTGATTGGCTGCAGGTGTTCTAATCAGCCTGTCTGTCTTAATTGTCTCCAGAAGGTTCCTGATTGTTCTGGAACCTTCCCTGTTCCCTTACCCAGGGAAAAGGGACCTACTTAACCTGGGGCTAATATATCTGCCTTCTATTACTCTCCTGTAGCCATCTGGCCCGACCCTGTCACAAAAGCAAGAATTTTTTTTAACCTTAGGCATATTGTATTAATATATACAATACGGCAAAATAAATGGTGCTATTTGCACTGCTGTAATTAAAGGGTATCCCACTACTTGCACTATAACGTCTAGTACAGTATAGTCTGTTTCATAACATATTTGTAAATGTTCTCCCAGGTGAAAACACAGGCATGGCATATCATACAATGAATTCTGCCTCAGAGCAGTGGCGCCGGAACAATTTGTATAGTGGGGGTTCTGAGAGACACTGAACCAAATTGTAAACCCTGTATATAATGGAAACCACTGCAAGCGAAGGGGTGTGGCAGCATCCCTAGTTCTAGCACCTATGCCTGCCAGTTACTTTTTATGGGCAGGTCTACACTACAGCCAGGATCGACGCTCTGAGATCTATCCACCGGCGGTTGATTTAGCAGGTCTAATCTAGTGTAGACCCTGTGGTAACTCGACCTAAGGTACGTCGACTCCAGCTATGTTATTCACGTAGCTGGAGTTGCGTAGCATAGGTCGACTTACCGCGGTAGGGCAGACATAGCATAAGAGGAAATGGGAGGGGCAGGGGAAGAGATTTCATGTAATATAGGGGAACCCATTTATAGGGAACTCTGTTATGGCAAAATTCCACCTATTGTTAAATCACAGAATCATAGAATATTAGGGTTGGAAGAGACTTCAGGAGGTCATCTAGTCCAATCCCCTGCTCAGAGCAGGACCAACAGCAACTAAACCGTCCCAGCCAGGGCTTTGTCAAGGGCCTTAAAAACCTCTAAGGATGGAGATTCCACCACCTCCCTAGTAACCCATTCCAGTGCTTCACCACCCTCCTAGTGAAATAGTGTTTCCTAATATCCAACCTAGACCTCCCCCACTGCAACATCAGACCATTGCTCCTTGTTCAGTCATCTGCCACCACTGAGAACAGCCTAGCTCCATCCTCTTTGGAACCCCCCTCCTTCAGGTAGTTGAAGGCTGCTATCAAATCCCCCCTCACTCTTCTTTTCTGCAGACTAAATAACCCCAGTTCCCTCAGCCTCTCCTCATAACTCATGTGTCCCAGCTCCTTAATCATTTTCATTGCCCTCCGCAGGACTCTCACTAATTTGTCCACATCCCTTCCGTGGTGGGGGGTACCAAAACTGAACACAATACTCCAGGTGTGGCCTCACCAGTGCCAAAGAGAGGGGAATAATCACTTCCCTTGATCTGCTGGCAGTGCTCCTACTAATACAGCCCAACATGCCATTGGCCTTCTTAGCAACGAGGGCACACTGCTGACTCACATCGAGCTTCTCGTCCACTGTAATCCCCAGGTCCTTTTCTGCAGAACTGCGGCTTAGCCAGTCGGTTCCCAGCCTGTAGCGGTACATGGGATTGTTCCTTCCTAAGTGCAGGACTCTGCACTTGTCCTTGTTGAACCTCATCAGATTTCTTTTGGTTGTCTAGGTCACTCTGGACCCTATCCCTACCCTCCACTATATCTACCTCTCCCCCCAGTTTAGTGTCATCACAAACGTTGTTAAAATCCCAAATTTCTACAATATATTTATACAAACTTTCATTCTCATGCAAAGCTTCACTTTCCTTATAAAAGGCCAAATTCTCATACCCTTTACACATGCTGAAAAGTACCTTACTCCTTCAGTGGATCCATTAAAATCAATGGAGAGCTATTTGTAAAGTGTTACTCAATATGAGTAAGTTATGTTGTCTAAAATAGATAAAGAGTGTTTTATTAAATCAAGTTAGCTAACATATTTTAACCACCATATTTTAGAATTGCAGCGTAGACAGGAAAGTTGTATTTTAATATGTGTCAGTTGAGATGAACTATCACCGCAACCACATTTTAAAATCAGTAGTGCAGTGTTAGCTTTAAAAAACAAAAACAAAATTTAATCTAGAATAGATGTACCTAAGAGTATTAGAATCTGCCCAAATTAAATTCCTGAATCCCACAGAGAAACTGAATGCAGCTACTCTGTAAAGGGACTTGAAGCAAAAGATTCACTAGTGACTACAGATGAACTGCAGCCAAGCTTACCTGCACTCATCTCAATATCTGCAAGTTCATGGACACTAGATTGCCTGATGTTGGATCCAGTGACTCCCTGCGACCCACTATTCACTCTAATACTCTCCTCCACACTGACATATTTGTAGTTAGTATGTAGACCCAACTGTACAGCTGCTAGCCTCCAGACCCCCACATAGGTGCCAGTCTGCCAGAGAATTTATTTCACCCATAGAAGTTTTTCTCACTTATAAACTGGGTTCCTTGTGCTAAAACCTGAGAATACAGCAATTATCTTCCTGATAGGTGTCAAATTCCACATTCCAAAGGGATTATCACCCACCCCCAACACTCTGCTCTTGCTGAGGGAAGGGGAGAAGAAGAAACTTTGCCAGTAAACTGAGGCCGAGATAAAGGAGGAATTTCTGGAGCCATGTCTTGCTGCAGCTGGCTCATAGCAGGGAGTGACAATAAAGACTTTCAGACTCACTGCATCCTAAACAGCAGATTGCTCCTACAATATCAAGAGATGGAGAGAGTTCCTTCCACCACCATCAAGGTAAAGTGGGAGGCATGGAGGTTCCATATGCAACTACAACTGTGTCATGGGATCTAGTTACAATATGGACATTCCTTGCCATAGCTGAAATGGATTTATCTCTGTAGTTCGGCCAGAATCTAAATGTATTTAACTATGTCCCCCCAGGCTGTAGTAGGGTTTGAGACATGGCTATGTTCTGCCTACAGTCTGTAAACAGTGTAAACAGAACAATTTTAACTGTTGGGGAGATCCACGCTCTAATAGGATCCCCTAACATTACTTTATTTGAAGTGTTGATAAGACCTAACTGGAATCCTGACGGACTTTTTTGTTGAGGGAAGGAAGTACTTTACTATAACAGGGCTCCACTCTATTAACCAAATCTAGAACAGAGTTAAACTACCAAATAACAACAACTTTACTAAAAAGACAGGGTAACAGCTATTCCTTAAACAACAACAATAAAAACAAACAAAGTTGCTGAGAATGGTGTCAACAGAGGAGTTTTGCCTCAACTCTTTATTTCCTCATTTCTCCAGGGTTTTGTTTAGCTTTTTACCCCTTTGTTAGACTATTATAATGGCCTGACAGTAATGGAGTTTCTTTACTGTACCTCCCTTTCACAATTTAGGTTGTTGGGTTTTTTTAATATAAAACAATTCAAAAGCAGCTGCTCATCTCTTTCCCACCTGTGAGGCAATGTAGCAGCTGTGGAAACTAGGCTGCTCACAATTAACAGTACTTGCAGACAGCTGAACTTCAAAGGGAAAAGCAATATTTCTGCTTCAGCCTGACTGCTACACAGTACAGTGGGAAGCTTTAAAGATTTAGGCTGTGTCCACACTCCCACTTTTAGAGCTAAAACTTTTGTCGTTCAGGGGTGTGAAAAAACACACACCCCTGAGCGACAAAAGTTTTAGCGCTGAAAAGCACCAGTATAGACGGCACTTTATTGCCCGGGGCCACGCTCCCGGTGATAAAGCTACCACCGCTCGTTCGGGGTGTTGGTTTTTTTAACCGTGCTGTAACGTGGGTAATGTAGACATACCCTTACTTTCACTTCAGATGCTAAATCAGAACTCTTTGTGGGCAGGGACAGTCATTTATTATGGGGCCCAACCTGGTTGTGACTTTTGGGCACTACCACAGCATACATGTTAAACACTACTACCACTAAATAATATTTAAATAGTCCCTGTTTAGTACTGCAAGTTAAACTACAGAGGACTTCTGAAATGTTATTGAGCACAGCAGCCAAGTTAGTATGAAGGGAAAGAAACATATTACAATCTTCAATCTGACAGTCTTATGCAAAAATATTTTTAAGGATTTCATTTTTCATATATTTTCATTTATGTTCCATGTGAATTAAAGGAACACACCCAAAGAAACAGGGGCAAATGATTACACCAAAATTCACCCCTTGTCATATCTTTTGCTTAATTAAATGTCACCAAATACCCCCTCAAAAAGAGTATACTAATATTCTATCGTTCTGTTATTATGAACTTGTCTGGCTGATATTTGAAGGGAAAAAATTGCTAAGTGAAGTGAGTGAGACCAGTCAATGGCTAATGATCAGTTTACAAGAATCTTGTTTCTATACTTGGAATCCAGTAAATCAGCTAAGCTTATACCAGTATTTTTATAATAAACTTCACTTCCAGTAAATTTTAACTACTGTACTAGAAAAAGATGGAACAAACCGCAAAGTATTCTTAAAGTATATTAGAAGCAGGAAGCCTGTAGGAGATGTCATGTGTCTGGTGGACTACCAGGTTGCTGAATAATTAAATAAGGAGAATGAAGACATGGCAGAGATGCTAAATGATCACTCTGCATCAGTTTTCATTACACAGGATTTTGAGGAAATACCTACCTAAACACTTTTCACATAATGAAGATGAAGTGAGGTACTGCCTGAGACTCAGGTGTCAAAAGAGAAGGTGGAGGAACAAATGGATAAACTACCAGAGCAACATGTCACAAGGACTAGAAACTATTAATCCAAAAGCTCTGAAGGGATTTAAGAATCAAGTGGCTGGACTGCAAACAAATATATACAATCTCTCTTTAAAATAAGCAACTCTACCAGAGGACTGGTGGGTAGCAAACGTTTGTACCCCATTTTTGAAAGACATGTTAGGAGGTAAACTTGGGCAGTAGAAGCCAGTAAACCTTACTTCATTATCAGGAAAATACCTTGAAACAATAATTAAAAGACAGAATTATAACAACATCTAGATAAAATATTAGGCACCTCACAGTAACTGTGGTTCAGAGATGTATTGTCCATAAAGATTCCACTCTCAGTGCACAAGTGCCTCATGCATGCAAGATCAGATACTTTTGAATGAAGTGTCCATTGGGCTGTACCTGTGTCTTAAATACCCTTTCACTCCCCATAGCCAAGGGCATGAACAGTGTGTTGGCTACAACCTGTACTTATGTTTTTGCCAATAAGAATCCCCTAAGAGCAGGACTCTGAGTGGACAACACATCTCTGAGAAACACAATTACAGTCACTGGTAAGGTGATGATCACCATCACATTGTTAGGTTCATAATGTTCAAGTTCCAAAAGAACGGTCTGGCCCACGCTGGGGCTATCACGATGACCAGACCCACATCCTGTGTCAGTTTCCTCAAGACCCTGGGTAACAGCAGAAAGGCATACATCAGACCAGGAGCCCACTGGATGAGAAATAGATCTGAGAGGGAGCATGGGCTTGCTCCTCCCCTGAGACAGAACCTTGGGCATTTGTTGCTGTGACATGTTTCAAATAGGTTCATCAGCAGGAATCTCCACCTGCAAAAGATCCTCCAGAGGAATGAGGTTCTGAAGAAGGCTCTACTAGGAGGTTCACAAGTGTGTTTTGCAGGCCAGAGAGGTATAGTGCTATCAGACTAAAGTGATGACAGACGCACCAGTCCTAGAGAAGTACATCTTCCTGGCAGAGGGGATATGTTCTGGCTCCCCCTTGCCTGTTGATGGAGTGCATTGTTGGGGTGTTTTCTGTCAGCATGTGTATCACCAATCTTGGATGAGAGGCAGGAAAGCCCTGCATGCCAGTCAGACAGCTCTAAGTTGCAGAACATTTATGTGTAGGATGGACTCCTGTGGAAACCACTTCCCTTAATCTTCGGGTGGTTGAGATTTTCTCCCTACTCCTGAAAGGATGCATGCATAACTAGAGTCTTTGTTGGTAGAGGAACTGAAAAGGGTGCTGTGCTGAGCAGTGTGAGTTGGATTCATCAACAAATCTAATGAGGACAGTGTTTCTCAAGGAATTCTGACCACCTTGTACATACTGTGTCTGTTTGGTAGATACAGTGATTTTAACCACCGTTGCATGGACCAAAGGTGAAGGTTAGCATACTGGGCCACATACATGAATGCCAACATATGCCCCAAGATTGAGGTGGGTCCTTACCAGTGTGCTGGGATGAGTCTAAAGTTGGTTGAGGAAGGATGAATGTAGTCTGAAACCTCTGTTAAGGCAGACACATTCTTCTACAACCTACAATCCAACAGTGCCCTGATAAAGTCTGTGCTCTGAGTCTGAGTTGAAGTGGATTTTTCTCTGTTGACCTGAATTCCGAGCAGTCAGTCACTTCCGGGGGGGAGGGGGGGTAGGGGGAGAGGAGGGGAGGGAATTTCCCCCATATCAGCCAGTCATCTAAGTAGGGATATGCCTGGATTACTTGTCTTCTCAGACAGGCAGCCACCACAGCTAGGATTCTGTACAGCCTTTGAAGAGACCAAAGGGCAGGAGTCTGTATGGACAGCATAATGTTCCTGTCAAGAACTTCAGGTACTTCCGTGAGCTGGATGTACTGATATGTGAAATTAGGCATCTTGAAGCATGAATCCTTGGGATTCAGGGAGGGGATTATAGAGGCAAGGGTAACCATACCAAATTGAAAGTGATGGATGTAGGATCCCTCCCTAGACTCTGCACCAGACACCCACTGTGCCACCCATCAAGGTGAGGGGGCACACTCCGGGGTAGGAAGCTCTGCTCTATGCTTCTGATGGTGAGGAGAAAGAGTAAACCTCCTCCAATGGTGACACAGATCTGTCTGATGTACTCTGCCTCGTGGTCAGTACTGTGGGTGGTTTGATGATAATCTCCTGTAGCCTCTCAATGAGAGATGAGTCCGGTAGCAGCCCCACAGAAAATTATCTTCGTGCCATGCACAAAAGCTCTGCCAACACAGATAGTGCACTGCCAGAACCAAAGATCACAATAGTGCCAAGGAAGTTGTCTGTGTAGAGAAAAGGAGTCTCAGTATGGGAACAGTTGGTACCTCAACCCCCGATGCCAATGCAGATGGTGCCAAAATGCTCAGTGCCAGCATATCCAGATGGAGTGTGGTCCTTAGAATGGGAAGATGGTGGGTGCCAACTTGGATTTTGGTGCTGGGACAGTGGTACGGGACTCCTCCTTAAGGCTTTTGGAGGCATGCACCCAAGAAGAGGTTCTCTCCCCACTTTTTGGAAAGGAGGATTGGTGCCTGCCTGGTCCCAGGAGAGGTGTTCCTTATGGCTCCTTTGGACCATTTGGAGAGTTTTTGAACTGAAATTGCTGCATCTTTTGACCTATCTGTAATGGGGAGGAAGAGTCTCGGAGATTTTCTAAAAGCTCTTGTCCTGTCCAGATAGAAGGCTAAGGCTCTCCACACGTTGAGCATATGGAGGATGGCTTCTCTATTATCCTGACAAGGTTTGGGATGAAAAGTTGGAAGCTGGATAATCTGGTTCATATGAAAAGCGGAAGTCACCTTGAAAGTGAATTTCAGATGTGTCCTGAGAGTGACTTTGTCAGGGAAGAACACTGTGAAGAGGGATGGGAGGGTGTGCCATCAGAGCCACTATCTCCCTTATCCTTCTTGTCAGGTGATGGAAATCAAGAATGCAATCTTTGTGGAAAAGTGAGTTAAGGAACAAGTGGTCATGCATTCAAATGGCAGTCCAGTCAAACCTTTTAACACTAGGTTGAAATCCCATTGTGGGGTCAGAAGTCTGGGTTGGTGAAAAAGGTTCGCTTTGCCCTTGAGAAACCTCATAGCTGGGTGAGAGAAGATTGAGTATCCTACCTGCTGGTGGAGGATTGCAATTGCTGCTAAGTGGACCTTTAGTCAGCAGAGTCCAGACTTCTTGAGAGTCAGCAGATAGTCTGGGACTACCAGTAGGGTGACTGCATTCGGGATGACGCCTTTGGGCTGGCACCAGATTTGAAATCTTTTCCATTTTTTGTAGGTAGGTACAATGAGTAGGTCCTTTCCTACTGCACAATAATGCCTCCTGTACCTCCTCAGAGCAAGATGTCTCTATGCACTGGAACCATGAAGGAGCCAGGCTCTGAGCTGCAGAATACGCAGGTTCGGATGGAGAGTGTCTCTCTCTTGTTCTGTGATAGAAGGTAAGGAATGATTGGAAGAGTCATCGGGGGACATAGTTCCAGCTGTGACAGGTAAGGATACCACGTCTGTCTGGGCAACATGGGAGCAATCAGTATGTTTGCTTTTTCTCTTTCCACTTTCAACAGGACTTTCAGTATTAGAGGGAATGGGGGAAAGGCATAACGAAGGCCCTTGTATAATGGGAGGAGGAGAGCATCTCCCACGAAGTGTCGTCCGATTCCCGCTCTGGAGCAGTACTGTGGACATTTCTTGTTCTGGTAAGAAGAGAACAGGTCTATTGTCGGTGTCCCCCACTGTCAAAATATGTTGTGGAGAACTATCAAATCTATCTCCCATTTGTGGTCGTGTGGGAATTTGCGGTTGAAACTCTCTGCTGTTATGTTGTGTACTCCAAGTAGGTAGGCCGCTGATAGTATGACATTGTGGGAAACACACCAGTTCCATAGCTTTAGTGCTTCCATGCATAGGGAGAATGACCTAGTGCCTCCCTGTCAGTTCTATCAGTCATGACTTTTGTGTGTGTGATCAGCGGGAGGAAGTAAACACACACATTTTGACCACTCTGAGTTCGGGCGGGTTGATGCGAAGGCACATCTTGGATGGTGACCATTTGCCCTGAACTGTGAGATCATTGAGATGTGCACCCCATCCTATGAGGAATGCATCGGTGGTCAAGAGTAATGATAGGGAAGGCTGAACAAATGGGATTCCCGTACAGACATTTACTTGGTCCTTCCACTAGTCCAAGGATTGCTTGACCTTGGTGGGCATTGACAGCAGTTTGTTTATGTTGTCTCTATTTGGCCTGTAAACCAAACTGAGCCATGCTTGGAGGCATCTCATGCGTGGTCTGGCATGAGCTATAACTGATGTGCCTGTGGTCATATCCCCAGGAGCTAGAGGCAGTGTCTGGTTGAAAATTGGGGGCTGGATTGCACTGTCTCTAGCAGCATGGAGAGACTGAGAAATCTGTGATATAGGAGGAACACCCTCACCTGGATGGAGTTGAGGTCAGCTCCTCTGAATTCTAACACCTCTGTATCAATGTTAATGTTGATTTCTATGTGTTGATTTGTAGGCCCAGATTATGGTACAGGTCCAGTGTGATCTGGGTGACTCACTGGGCTTCGGTGAAGGAATGTGCCCTGAGAAGGAAATCTTCTAGGTAAGGATAAATCCATGAGCATAATTGGGCTGCCACTACTGAGAGGACCTTGCACAATACTCTGAGCGGCCGATGAGAGGCTAAAAGAGAGTACTCTGTACTGGTAGTGGTCTTGGCTTAGTGTAACATCTGTGACTTGGTATAATCAAAATGTGGAAGTATAATCTTTTGGAGGTTGAGGGATAAGAACCAATCTCCTTTCTCTGATGCTGGAATAATTGTTGATAAAATTATCATTTTGAACTTCTGAGCCTTGATAAATTTGTTGAGTACTCTGAGATAAAGTATGGGTCTCCAAACCCCTTTTTTTTCAGGATCAGGAACTAATGAGAATAGAAGCCTTTGCCTCTTAGATCTGTTGGCACTTGCTCTATGACTCTTACGCTGAGGAGATGGTTTATCTCCTAATGTAGTAGACTCTCATGAGAAAGGTCCCTGAAGAGGGATGGAGACGGGAGTTTGGGACGTGGAAGGGAGGTGAAATGGATGGAGTACTCATCTCGGATGATCTCCAGCACCCATTTGCTGGAGGTTATCTGTTCCCAGGTGCTGTGGAACGGGTGAAATGGTCTCTGAAGGTATGGGTGAGGTTTTACAGAGTGAAATAATGAGGAGGAGAATATTCTACGAGCACCTTGACCAACCAGTCAAAACTACTGCTTTGAGGTTGAGGGTTGAGAGAAAGTGGGCTAAGATCCTGATGTTTTCCATCTAGGTAACCTGTGCTTCCTCTGAGGTTCATATGATTTCTGTGATGAATACTGAGATGAATAGTGTCATGAGCGAGGCTTGAATGTTGGCTGGGGGCTACACTTTCTTTTGTACTCAGGTGTATAGATCCCGAGGGATGGAAGAGTGGCCCTCGGATCTTTTAGTGTGTGAAGCGAGGTGCTGATCTTCTCAGCTAATAGCTTTGTCCCAGTCATTTGGACTTCTTTTTGAAAGCCGGATAGATAAAGCCACAAGGCCTTTCTCATCACAATGGCAGTTGATATCGAACATGCCACCATGTCAGCTGCATCAAGTGCAGTCTGGAGAGATGTCTTAGCCACCAGTTGGCCTTCATTGACTATGACCTTGAATTGTTCCTTACGAGAATCAGGAAGCTGCTCAATAAAAGAACTGAGTTTTGCGTAGTTCTGATAGTCATATTTTGCCATTAAGGCTTGAAAGTCTGCAATGTGGAACTGGAGGGTGGCCAACTTTTATGCTTTCCTGCCAAAAAAGGTCCAAGCGCTTCCAGTCCCGGTCATAAGGGGTGGATTTAAACTAGTGTTGGTGGCTCTTGGAATCGACTATGTCTACAATGATCAAATTAGGAGATGGGTGTGAGAAGAGGAAATCCGTTTCTCTCACTGGCACGTAATATTTCTTGTCAGCCCGCTTGCATGTTTGTGGGACCAACACAGGGGTCTGTTATATGACTTTGTCTCCGGAATGCCTCATTCAGAGGGAGGGCCACTCTGGACGAGGTGCAAGAATGTAAAAAGTCCACCAGCCTGTGGTGTGACTCAGTCACCTCTTGTAGTGGTATTTGTAAAACTTCTGCCACCCTCTGTGCCAGGTCCTGCAACAGTTTAAAGTCAGCTGCCATAGATGGCGGAGGGGGCATCACAGTCTCATCTGGTGATGATGATGAGAAGTGGGCTTGAGGAGTAACTTCCTCCTCAACTTCAGCCTCCAGTCCCTCCCTTGCCCGCTATGGGGGATCAGAAGCCCTCAAGGTAGCAACTGAAGGAGGGTGCCTCCTTAGTAGCTGGTAGGTCATACTAGAGGGAAGGGGAGGCCTGTTATCTTTGAGCCTGCCAGAGATCCAAGTGTGGCCATTGTGATGGGAAGGAACCCAGTGGTTGGTATCATGGCTGACCAAACCAGGGAGGTTGTGGATCAGGAGGACGATATGCCTGATGTCAACAGTGGAACTGGGCAGGTGAGAAGAGTGGCAGGAAATCACGTCCTTTTGCTCACTTTCTGACCCTGACGATGAAAAGGGAAGTCATTGGCAAGTCAAGGGCTCTGGATAAACCCAGTGCCAGGGGCGTCAGACACCAAAAGGTCCGTTGCACACCGTAAATCTGGTGGTGCGGAAGGCATCAGTACTGGTGGTGGTTGTCAGTACTGAGATGACTGGATGCCTGTACCAATGGTGTTGGAGATGTGGACCTGACAGCAAGGCCTGCTGGTGTCCGGCATACCACAGGCAGTACTGATGTCAATGTCTGTACCAACAGAGCCTTTCCCGGGGTGGATCTTACGTTTTTTGCACCTCAACGGTACCAGTACTTCCTTGTCTGTGCCCACTGGGTCCATAGGCAACCCGACTTGCTCAGTCAGTCTGGTACAGTGCGTGCCCTGGGTACCAGATGTAGATGGCTTCAGTGCCATTGGTACCGATGATACTGAACAAGTCGGAGATCATTTTCAGCTCAATCGGGGCTCGCTGTGGGGACTCACAGACCTTTTCTTAGAGGCCTTATGTGAGTAGCTCATGGGCATCTCTCTGGGCTCTCCTCCTTTGAAGTAGAGGGTTGCGGTGAGGGCTCCCACTGAAACGCAGGAAGTTGAAGGGCTTACTCCATGATTTGGAGTTTGAGCCTCAGTTCTCTGTCTTTCCTGGATCTGAGTTTCAGTTGCTAACACAAGCTACACTTCTGTGGAACGTGTTTCTCTCCCAAGGCGTGAACGCACTGCAAGTGTCCACCAGTCACTGGGATAGATTCCTTTTAACTGAGGCACTTTTTGAAGCTGGGAAGCCGACCATCTTCTGTCCAGGGGGGTCTCCCTTCTCAGGAGGTTGTCAAAAGACAAAGTCCTTTACTTTTTCTTTTTTAGGGGGCAATGGCCAAAATAAAATGTTTACAAAGTAAAGAAAGAAAAGAGGCTACAAAGGAGACTAAAAATTAGCAATTCTAAAAGAGTTAATGATCCAAGAATGGACAGCTGTAATTCTATCTCTAGCCAAGGGCGGTTGAGAAGGAACCGAGGAGGGTCTGCCCACGCACAGTGGCTAGCATCATGGCACGCGAGGAGCAGCACGTGCACGGGTTGAATGGACACTGCTACCAAAGTTCTCTGCTCAGCAGCACAGGAATGTAGACACACCTACAGTGGAGCACCCATAGGGACACTACTTGAAGAAGAATATCACCCTATAAAAAGATTAAAATTCCATATAAATTCCCTCACCCTATAAAAAGATTAAAATTCCATATAAATTCCCTAATGTAGTTCTTAGTTCTCTTCACCTATCTCCAAAAAATATAGTGGAAACAGAGTGGTGAAAATGATTAAAGGCATGGAAAGACTTCTGTATGAAGAGAGCTGAAGAAGATGGGAACTCTTTAGTTTAGAAAGAAAATTAATAAGAAGGAATATAATAAAGGTACATAAAATGATGATGCAGAGAAGGTAGATCATGTGCTCTCATTTAGCCTCTATTGTA
Source organism: Lepidochelys olivacea (assembly GCF_965140295.1). Classification (NCBI taxonomy): domain Eukaryota; kingdom Metazoa; phylum Chordata; order Testudines; family Cheloniidae; genus Lepidochelys; species Lepidochelys olivacea. The sequence continues at coordinate 296,849,291 of NC_140411.1, forward strand.
AAACAAGAACAGGGGAACACAAACTGAAAGGCAACAACTTTAAAACTGAAAAAGGAAATAATTTTTCACTGTGCAAATCTGACCTGTGGAACTCATTGCCACAAGATATCATTGAGGCCAAAAACTTGGAATAGTCACTAAGGTGTCAATCTTGCATACACCCATGCACATGCTTAACTTTATGCATGTGACTGGTCCTATTCATAGTAATGAGACTGCTCATGTGTTTAAAGATGAGCATGTATGTATTTGCAGGATTGGGATAAAGATAATGAGTATAGCCAAAGTCTGATTAGACAGGATAAAAAAAATTAGAAGAGCTATAAATCCTCATGCTTCAGTGCATAAGAAAACTGCTAACCACTATTGGCAGGTTATGACATAATTGTCCCCTAGAGTTTCTTGCCCCTTTCTTTGAAGCATTTGGTACTGGCCACTGCCAGAAACAAGATACTGGACTGGGTGGAACACAAGTCTAGTTTGTATAAAGATTCTTATGATTCTTTGTAAAATTGTGTTCAAGGCTGAGACACCACGAATCTGTAAGAAACAAAATTTCTCTCGAAGTTATTTTAAATATTTTAAAGTTATGTCAGCATTTAATGGTTTGAAATGTCCCTTTTACTCCAAATATATTAGGTTTAAAAGAAATAAAAGTTGGCAAGATAACAACATTTTTCATGGTTTTTTAAAAAAGAATTAAAATGCTGACTTAACTCAGTAAAGTGGCTACCAAAGACAAAGTAACATTGCATAATGATTTTACAACATATTTTAAAATAGATTATAACTGCTGCTATATAGTGTATTTGATGCATGCACCTTTAAACTACCATCTAGATGCTTATTTACAAAATAGGTCATTGTAGATACATCAGGTAAAGAACAGTCACCTTCCAAAGAATTCTCAAACTTAATATAATTTACAGATACACGTACTAGAGTTATGATTTTTGTTGCATGGGAACGAAGAGTAGATCCACTGCTTAATTAACAAAGACTTGTCTCAAGACGCTGGTTAAGTTTTTGTGCATAACATTTGCTCATGTGAACGTAGGTTTTTTTTCAACCTAATCCTTAACCTAAGTAGCAGGATGAATCAACTTCCAAAAAGGCAGAAAGGAAGGGTCCTTGTGTAACTATAGATACAGCTATAAAAGGCTAGAAAAGGCAACTATATTCATAGGGAAGTAATTTTCTTTTCCATAAAGCTATTCTCCAAGAATCTAAAGTCAAGAGATAAAAATGCTAGTGGACTCTACTGGTCTGATTGAAAAAGGCAAATGCAATCCTAGGATGCATGAGGTGAGGTATAAGATAGGGACGTATTAAAGCTGTTGTACAAGGCACTGCTAAGATCTCATTTGGAATACCATGTATAATTCAGGTCACCCATGGTCAAGAAAGATTAATTTAAATTGGAACTGGTGCAGAGAAGAGCTACTAGAATGATCAGGGAAGAGCAGGTTATCTTATAAGAGGAGACTGCAAGGGCTTGACTTGTTTAGTCTAAAAAAAAAAAAGGCTGAGAGGGGATATGATTGCTCTCTATAAACACATTACGGGAGGGTGAAGAGCTGTTTATGCTCAAGGACAATATTGGCACGAGAACAGGTAATATAACCTGGCCATGAACAAATTCAGGTAGGAAATTAGGAGGTTTCTAATCATCAGAGGGGTGAGATTCTGGAACAGCCTCCCAATAGGAGTTGTGGCAGCAAACTATTTAATTAGTTATAAGAGAGAGCTAGACAAATTTATGAGTATAATTGTAGGAGGGGGTTGCTTGTGATAACAGGGGGCAAGGTTCAGCAGCAATAGGGCCCAATTCTAGTTTGCATCATATGTTCCTAAAGCTCATGCTTCAGCTGGCCACCAACAGGGGTAAGGAAGGGATCCCTCCACCCCCCCACTAGTGTATTCTGGAAGGTTTTTTTTAAAAAAAAATCTCCTTCCACTGAAGCATCAGGGATGGCCACAACTGGCGATGGGACATAGGTGGGGTGGACCAGAGCTCTAAGGTAGCACAGAATATTCTCTCTCTCACATTCTTGGCTGGTTAGATCTTGCTCACGTGCTCAGGGTCTAACTGATCACCACATGTGGGATCAGGAAGGAATTTTACCCCAGGTGAGAGTGGCAGTGACCTTGGTTTTATCTTTTGCCTTCTTATGCAGCACATCGGTGGAGGTCACCTGCCAGGCTTATGGTATATTTCATTTAATCATTTCCTTGCCATTGCAGGGGCCCCAAGCACTGGTGGTCTATTCTATTCTCTGCCTGTGGCACATAATAGTCTAATCTCCTGCGGGATGTAATACTTTGATTTCATTTTGACTGTTGAGTTTAGTGTGCAGGTGCTAGTGTCCTGGGATATGCAGGAGGTCAGACTAGATGATCTACTGTTCCCTTCTATCCTTAAACTCTACGACTCTGATTCTCTTCACTGCATTACACATGCTGCTTGTTTTCCAGAAATCATTTAACTTCAGTGTGTGGAGGGGGGCACAGAGAATGTGGCTGTGCCTTCACCGCTAAAAGAGGTGTTTTTTTACAATAAGACAGCTAACTCAAGATAGCTAATGATGCAAAATTCTAGTGCAGGGGTGGCCAAACTGTGGCTCATGAGCCATAAGCGACTCTTTTACAGTTAAAGTGAGGCTTGCAGAGTCCTCCATGTCCCCTCATATTCCACCTACCAGACTGAGGCAGGGTGGGGAGGTGGGGCTAGAGGCGGTTCAGTATCCAGAAGTGTGACTATGCAGAGCCATCTCAAAGAACTCCAATTAAAGTAAGTAACTGGAGTTCTTTGAGATGGCTCTGCAGTCACACTTCTGGGTACTGTGCAGCCTTGTGGTGCCTTACAGTAGAACCTACTCCTAGCAGTTTCCATTAGAGCACTCTCAGGCCCTCAGCCCCTCCCCATAGCATCTCAAGATGTCCCAGGAGCGAGGCTATATAAGGAGCAGAACATCCTCTATCACTTCAGTTAGTCCCATTGCAATGCCAGAGAACAGTAAACAATTAGCACTCTGACAAAAGAGGGGAAGGTAGGTAGGAAGGTGTGACTATGCAGAGCCATCTCAAAGAACTTGGTTACAAGTAAGGGCTTGGCTATGCTTACATTTTAAAGCGTTCTAACTTGCTGGCTCAGGGGTGTGAAAATCACCCCCCTGAACGCAGCAAGTCAGAGCGCTTTAAAGTGCTAGTGTAAAGAGGCTCCGAGCACTGGAAGTTGCGCTCCCAGAGCTCGGAGCTAATCCCCTCGTGGAGATGGATCACCAGGAACGCTGGGAGAACTCTCTCCCAGCGCTCACGCTCGACCACACTCACACTTCAAAGCGGCTGCCGCGGGAGCGCTTTGAAGTTTCCAGTATAGCCATGCCCTAAGTAACCTTTGTTTCTTCTTCGAGTGGCTCTGCATATTCCCACTTATGGACTAAACTGATAAGCAGTGCTGAAATAACCTGGAGGCAGGGACAGAGTCCTAACTGAATAAAGGCTAAAACTCTTCTCTACCAAATCCAGCATCTCTCTTAGAGGTCAAGTCTAAAGCATAATGCTTATGAACAGAACTCCAGATAGCAGCTCAGCTAATCTCCACAGAAGGGACTTTTTTAAGAAAAGCAAAAGAAGCTGCCATGGCTCTAATGATATGTGATCATATTGTCCCACATATTAGAATCTCTGCCAAGGAATAACATTCAACAATACATTGCTTAAGCCATCTAGAAATGGTCTGAAAAGAAAGGCCATATCCCATGTGATTTTCAGCACAAGAAACAAAACAAAAACAATCAGAATGATTTATGAAAACTTTTAGTTATGTCTAACTAATAAGCCAGGACCCTCCTTGCACCTAAAGTAGGCAAAGCCAATTCACCCTTATTAAAATGTGGTCAGGGGAGGGGCAGCAAATTGATGGACTGATTGACATGAAAATCAGAAACCATCTTTGGCAAAAAGCTGGGATCAAGCCAACAAATAACCTTATCTTTACAGAATAGTAAATGGAGAATCAGCCATAAGACCATTTTGTTCACTCATCTTTCTGGCAGATGTTATAGCAACAATTAAAGACATTTTAATAGATAAAATAATGTGAAGAACACTCAGCAAAAGGTTCAAAGGGTGGTTTCATCAGCATGGCTAGAACCAAACTGAAATGTCAAGAAGGGACAGGCTCTCTCAAAGGAGGATACATATTAGATAAGCCCTTCATAAACATCTTAATAATATTATGTACAAACAGTGATCTACCATCAAGTATGAAAGGCAGAAATTGCTGCCAAATGAATCCTTAATGATGAATTACATAACCCTTCAGACTTTAAAAACATCAAATATTACAGAACACAAAGTATGGATATTGAAGCAGGAGAGCTTCCCTTGCCAGTCATTCAAGTCACAAATCTGGGCCACTTTGACTTGTAACATTGTCTGGTTCACTGCTTCCTAGTATTAATCAGCATATTGTGAACAGCCAAGAAACAAGACTACTGAAGATCAGATAGAGTCAAAGTCCAATCACCCATGCCATCAGATGGAGGGACTGTAGGTCCAGATGAAGAATCCTCCCTTCCTACTGAGACACAGATCTGGCGACAGAGGAAGATGCATGAAGACTCCACCGAACAGTTGGAGGAGATTGATATACTATTGCTGGCACAGCAAAGCTGAGACGACGAGAATCATCCTCTTCCTATCCTGATGTATTTTCCTTACCACATGCTGGATCAATGGAACAGGGAAAAAGCAAAACATCTGACAGAGATTGGCTATCCCTGCCAACTCTGGAGCAGAAGAGGTGACACTTCTTTTGAACCTTGTTGCAAACAGGTCCACATCTGTTTGACCCCATCTAGCAAATATGTCACGAACCAACTGCTTCTTCAGAGACCACCCATACATCTGAGGCAGTGTCTGCTGAGATGGTCTGCAGTCACACTGCTCTCTCTTGCCAGATGCAGGGCCAATGGAAACACACTGTGGAGGATGCAACAATCCTATTACCTTATTGCTTCTGCACAAAGAGGAGAAGAGTGAGCTCTCCTCTGCTTGTTGACTAACACATTGCAGAAGTACTGCCCATTACTAATTGAACCACTGTTCCCTGCTCACAAAAAAGGAATGATCTGAGGGCTAGACAAATGGCTCAACTCCAACACATTGATTTGCAGAATCTTCTCCTGATGAGACAATGTCCTCGAACAGCCAGATGATTCAGATATCAGAATGTCTCTGAAGACATTCATATTAATTAATCACCACTCCAAGGAAAGTAAGATGTTTGGAGGTATAATGACCTACAAGTGAAAACTTTCCTGACTTGAAAATAAACGTGAGACATCCAGTGCTGTAGAGGCCTCATTCTCAGATGGGCAAAAGGAGTCACATATGTAGCTGTCACCATGAGACCCAGAAAAAAAGATTATTTTTCTAGATGGATACTCCTGAGCATCGCAAATACACTACCTCAACCTCAGAAACCAGTCCTCTGGTCCAAAGGCCCTCCCTTGCACGAGTATAGAACCTATTAACAGAATTTTCTGAGTCTGGCATAGATTTGATTTTGAGGTATTGATGAGAAGACCCAGGTCCAACAATAGATTGGTTGTAATGGCAATATTGCTTAACAGGTCCTTGTATGCAGTGGCCTTCTATAGGTAATCATTCAAATAAACGTAAGCAAAACTATCTTGCCTTCTCAGATGAGCAGCTACCAGAAAGAGGCATTTTGTAAATACTCAGGGTGCTGCTGAGTGGGCAAATGGCAGCACTTTGTATTGGAAATGGCATCTTGTCACCACACATTCCAGGTTTTTGCTATGAATGAGACTTACTGAAATGTGAAAATATGCATACTTTAAATTGAGAGTCGTGAACAAATCTAAAAGGAAAGGGAAGGGATTATGGAGGCAGAGGTTAACATATGGAACCAAATTTCCAAACGTATTTGGTTCCTTAAATTCAAGACTACACGAACCCCTCCAACCATCTTTCTCCTATACCAGAAAATACTGTGAATAAACCCCCTAACCTCTGAGATGTTCTGGCACCTTTTTGACTGCCTGTCAGAAGCAATTATTTATTTCCAAAAGAAGAATATCCTTGTGAGAATGGTCCCTGAAAAGGGAGAGGTGGGTGTAATTGTTAGGGGGTAGTTTCTCAAATTGTACGTCATAGCCCTTTTCTATCATTTCTATAACCCACTGGTCCAATGTAATTCATCTCCAAGTGCCGATAAAAATGAGCTAGCCTGTCTCTAAACAAAACGGTAGAAAGGTCCTGACTGAATGGTTCTTGACTCTTGAACGTCCCATCAAATCTGCAGTCTGGTGTTTTGTGAGAAGGATAACTCAGAGATGGCGTTTGGATTTAGACTACAACTTAAAATGCCTTCTCTTATGAGGACTGATATGAAGGGGGCTGTGGTAACTTTGGTGCCTTTGAATGACCCCAAAATAAGAGGACTGGGGCCCTTATGTAATGAAAGGAAGGAATTGGAGGTCTCTTGGACCCTGGATCTCAAGAACATCCTGATCCTGAGAGTCTGGCCTCAATGGCCTCCTTAAGTGGCAGGACCTGTAGAGAAATCTGCCTATCCTTGCAGGCCCTGGGTATAAAGGTCCAACAGATGGAACATGCAAAAGGAAAGTTGCCTTCTCCCAGGCACCTGATGCACATGGTCATTTGACGCCGGGAAGACATCTGGGTATGATGCACATCATTTAAAACCTGACTTCTTCTTCAGTTCCGCTATAACCCTGACTTACAAAAAAAACAAACAAACTAACTACACTAAGCTAACTAACTAACCCCAACAAACAAACAAACAAACATCAAGGAGAAAAGACTCTGGATCCGAAGATACCGAAGTGGTTCACTTCTGTCCGTGAAAGCGGTTGGAAGGAACTGGGGTGGTAAAGGGTGCTCAGTCCCTTATATATCTTTGTCTCAGGACTTCGGGAGATGCCAAGAGGAGGGGTTGGGGGTATGAGAATGCTCTAACAGACACTGCTGGGAGCAAGGTTCTACCATAAGGCACCACAAGATGACACAGTACCCATAAGTGTAAAGATGCAGAGCCACTCAAAGTAGTAGTATCGGTTACATCTTCCAAATGTACTTCAGAGGACCTTTTGAAACTGCAGGACCACACCCGAAAACTCATACTAAAAACCAAATACACCGAGAAAGATCTATGCTATAAAATAAATAAATCACAGATAACTTAACACTAAATATATAGACAGACCATTTTTCAGAAAATGTAGCAAAATATATTTTAACAAAGTAGACACTAAAGGTCAATTTTAACAGTGAAAAGCTACCAGAATGAAGAAGATATTTGAGAAACAAATTCGTAGATGTATGGCTCCTGAAAACTCCATTGTAAAAAAAGGAACAAAGGATTACTCATCAATGCATACTGTACTCATAGTATATGCAACCCAGGCTGAATAGCAGAGCTTTTTTAAAAAATAAAGTATTTGGTAATCAAGTAATTAATAAGGATCCTGGATGCCATTCAAGATCATATCATCAGAGGAGCATGGCTCCATAGATACATTTATTGTTACAAAAAAAAGAGAAGACATTTCTAAGATAGTCTGAATTCATCTTTATATAATAGTCCATAATATTATCTTACATTTATATAGTATCTGTCATTCTAAAGGATCTCAAAGGCCTTCACAAGCTTTTTAAGTACAAGAATTATATCACCTACCAATGAAACACAGTCACCTCTGAGGTGGAAACATGGCAGTTATTTAACTGCACATAAGAACAAAGTACTATTCAGAGGACGGATCCAAAACCCATTTGATGTCTTTCCATTTATTTCAATGGATTTTTATGAGATCTTAGAGAAGAAAATTAAGAATACCACATCAAAGAAGAGCTCTATGTAAGTTCAAAAGCTTGTCTCTTCCGCCAACAGAAGTTGATCCAATAAAAGATATTATCTCACCCACCTTGTCTTGCTAATATCAAACTGAAGTCACCACAGAAATTTTTCGTAGATAGACAGTAACTAGCTTTCAGTATTCCTCCATATCAAATTCATATGCCTCATCTTCACCTTCAGAGTCATCCCAATTCCACATGCTAATGTCTCACCCCTAGTTGCATACTACTGCCCTGAGCGTACCCTACATTCTGACAAATCAGTTCAGCTCCCTTTGTCTCCTCCTAAGTGTGCTCTCACATCTTCGCTCATGACACTGCCAGTTCCTTCAAACCCGTGTTACGCAACCTCTCTTCTTTCCTTCCAAATCACCATTACATTTTGCTATTATCTTTCAATCATCAGCTTTCACCCCATATTTACTCTAGACATTGACCCTAAATCTGATATATTATTTTAAAAAGAACTGTCAAGAAGCATGTGTAGCAATTTGCTTATGCTCTTACACTTCTGTAATGCTCATCCAAGCATGCCCTTCTTCCTCACTCTTGTTTTATTTTTTTAAAAACAATTCCTAGCTGTGTTGTCTATTTTAGAGTGTAAGCAACTTGAGTCAGAGATTTGTCTCATTTAATTGCTTCCGAATCCCCAAAGCACTCAATTAAAACAGGAGTTTGGCTAGGGCATAAAAGGTGCACACCCCTTGCAAAACTGGAAATATGAGAAAGGAACACATTTAATGTTTCAAAGCTGGCTGAATAAAAAGAAAAGAGTAACTGTTCCTATATTTGTAATGCAGAACTTCAAAATTAGGGAATACAGTTATTGTGACTTACATAATTACATACAAATATTTTAGTCTTCACTGAAGTAACTTTAGATAAAAAGCAATTCACAATGTATACATTAGCTGCTTTGAAAAATGGTATTGAGAAGTTGCAAATCTGCACTCCCTCCACCTCAACTCCAACTTCTTTTGAAATTTTAATATTTTTTTCTCTCATCAGATGACTGATACAGTGTAGACACACTTCAGGAAAGAGAACAGATAATAATTTCAGGGATCATATTCCAAATAAGAGCCTCTGCAATATGTTAGCGTAAACTGTTGTTAAATAAAAGAGCTATTTACTTTTTACAAGATTGCCACAGACACATGAAGTTCTGTCCAGGTTTTTTCACTTGCTCGCCATGTTGACTTGGTATTGGATATGAAGAAGGCTGCAAACTGATCTGCTGGCCCTGTACTTGCACTGTTGGTACTGGTGTCACAGGTGTACTCTGTAGAAAAGTTTCAAACACAAAGGGTTAAAACAACATACTAGAAGATAAAAACACACACTTTCCAGTTTATTCTATTGCTTTTTATACTACACTGTATTAACAATGAAGTTTTAGATTTTAACCCAATGAACTTTGAGTAAGTGGTAACATATGTAGTAGTGAAACTAGAGGAAAATATTATTTGATAACCCTTGAATTATGTTTTGTACAGATTCTTCTGATATCTTAAATTGCTGTAATTTATGCACAAATTCAAATACTGAATTATGAATCAGAGGAACACAATAGTTGGTTACTTCTGCAGCATCTACATAGGCAGCTTTTTAAAAAGTAAATTTTTTTACCTTTAGCAATAAACAAAACATGCACATTAGCAATAGCTATACAGGAGTGGTAACTTTATAGTGAAGAGTCATATTATTAATTATTCGAGAGTGTAGTTTAAAGTATGAGTTACACAATTTTTGGAGACCTGAACATACTTTAGACAAGGGGTAGGTAACCTATGGCACGGGTGCCGAAGGCGGCACACAAGCTGATTTTCAGTGGCACTCACATTGCCTGGGTCCCGGCCACCGGTCCGGGGGGCTCTGCATTTTAATTTAATTTTAAATGAAGTTTCTTAAACATTTTAAAAACCTTATTTACTTTACATACAACAATAGTTTAGTTATATATTATAGATTTATAGAAAGAGACCTTCTAAAAACATTAAAATGTATTACTGGCACGCGAAACCTTAAATTAGAGTGAATAAATGAAGACTCGGCACACCACTTCTGAAAGGCTGCCGACCCCTGCTTTAGACCTTTTCTGTTCTGCTTACAAGGAATATTGTTCACTAACCCAATATACCTAGAACACCTAAACTGAACCCTTTCACAGAAGATTCAATGCACTATCTTTACAAGTCAGTAACTAGGTAGGTAAAAATGAGGTATCAAAAGTTACTACCACTTTTGAAAAATCTCACCCCGACACTCTCTCTCAAATGTAAAATTCACCCAGTGTGATTTTGTTAGTGCATGGAGGACGAAAGGACTTTCTCATGGACTCCACACGAGCAAAGATTCTTTGAGTTCCTGTAAAAAAGTTAGCTTACGTACCGTTATAGAGAATACTAGAAGCCTAGCATTCCTAACCAACCATATAACATAACAATGTGCTTTAAGAGAAAGTAAAACCATTTCAGTACGGAAACCCACCCTCCACCCCCCAGTGTTTCAAGGGACTGTTTTTAAAAATGAGTAAAAATGATCTTTTTTCCCTTTACAGGTCATTTTTAAAACTCGGTATGTGCCTTTTTTGTTCTTTATGATATATAAAGAAAGGCTGAATTGTGCATTCCCCTACCCTCAAAAAGGAGTATGTTTTCTGAACAACAGAAATTCAACAATTTATTTGTTTAATTTAATGCTAAAAGAGCTCATGATGACCTTCAATGAGAACTCCTCAAAAAATAAAAACTTGACACTCCTAATTTTCCTAAGGTTAAAAACCAAAAACAGCAGTGTGTGTAAAAGAACCAAATAAACCCACCTTTCAGACTTCCCTTTATATACAGAATCACAGAAATAGAGGTCCCTTCCAGTCCTAATGAAGTGATCAATTCCAGCCTCCTGTGCTGTGGCAGGCCCACCTAAACTAGACCATCCCTGACAGGTGTTTGCTCAACCTGTTTTTAAAACCCTTCAATAATGGGATTCCACAACCTCCCTTGGAAACCTATTTCCAGAGCTTAACTACCTGTATAGTTAGAAAGTTTTCCCCACTATCAACCTAAATCTTCTGTGGAGCATATTAAGCCTATTACTTATTGTCAAACCTTCAATGGACCTGGAGAACAATTGATCACATCCTCTTTGTAACAGCCCTTAACATATTTGAAAACTGTTACTCCTCTCAGTCTTCCTTTCTCAAGACTAAACACGCTCAGTTTTTTTAACCTTTCGCCAAAGGTCAGATTTTCTACACCATTCATCATTTTTGTTGCTTTCCTCTGGACTCTCTCCAATTTGTCCACATCCTTCCTAAAGTGTGATGCCCAAAATTGGACAGAGTACTCCAGGTGAGGCCTGTTAAATTCTGAGCAGAGCAGGACATTTACCACACACAACACTCTTGTTTATACACTCAATAATGATATTAGCCTTTTTTGCAGCTGCATCACATTGCTGAGTCATATTCATAACCCCCAGATCCTTTTCAGCAATACCACCATCGAGCCATTTATTCCCAATTTTGTAGTTGTGCATTAGATTTTTCACAAGTGAAGTATTCTGCATTGTATTTATTAAATTTCATCTTGTTGATTTCAGACCAATTCTCCAATTTGTCAAAGTAATTTTGAATTCTAATCCTGTCCTCCAAAGTGCTTGCAACCCCTCCCAACTTAGTGTCATCTACAACATTTACAAACACACTCTCCACTCCATTAGACAAGTCATTAATGCAAATATTGAACAATACCAGACTCAGGACTGATCTCTGTGGGATCCCACTTTTGACAGCAAACTACTGATAACTACTCCAGGTAGTCTTTCAACCACTTGCGGGCTCACCTTATAGTCATTTCATTTAACCAACATTTGCTTAGTTTGCTTATGAGAATGTCATGTGGGACTGTGTCAAAAGCCTTACTAAAATCAAGATATATCACATCTTCTGTTTCCCCACATCCACTAGGCCAGTAATCCAGTCAAAGAAGGAAATTAGGTTGGTTTGGCATGATCTGTCCTTGCAAAATCCATGCTGGCTACTCTTTATAACTCTATTATCCTTCAGGTGCTTACAAACTGATTGTTTAATAATTTGTTCCAGTATTTTTCTAGGTATCAGTGTTAGGCTGGCTGGTCTATAATACTCCAGATCCTGTGTATTCCCCCTTTATAAAGATAGGTACTGTGTTTTTCTTCTCTAGTCTTTTGGGATCTCACCTGTCCTCCAGGAGTTCTCAAAGATAATTGCTAATGGTTCAAGATTGCTTCTCCTAATTCCTTAAATACTCAAGGATGAATTTCACCAAGCCCTGACAATCTGAATAAATCTAACTTATCTAAATATTCTTTAGCCTGTTCTTTTCCTATTTTGGCTTGCATTCCTTCTGCTTTGTTGTTAATATTACTCGTGTTCAGTATCTGGACACCATTAACCTTTCAGAGAATACTGAAGCAAAATAGGCTTAAATACATCAGCTTTCTTGATGCCATCAGCTCTCCTACCCCACTCAGTTGAGAGCATACACTTTCCTTCATCTTTCTCTTACTCCTAATGTATTTAAAGAACCTCTTCTGATTGCCTTTTATGTCCCTTACTAGTTCTAACTCATTTTGTGCTTTAGACTTTCTGATTTTGTTAGTACATGTCTGCACTATTCTTTTGTACTCCTCTTTAGCAATGTGTACATCATGAGGGAGAAAAAGGACAAGGCTCATTTTTTTCTTTTCATTTTCAAGTCACCTTCAAAAATTATGTACAATACTTTGCTTAAGTCTTTTCAACATCATTTCTCAGTATTTCTAGATTAGTGTTATGGGAACTGAAATCAACAAACTATTTAACATGTTTCATTTGTAAACTATACTTATATGGTTTTCTCTGCTGTTGCTTGCAGGTACCATATAGAGTACTCATCAGTTAGTTACTCAGGAAATACCAATTCTGGCAAACCACAGGTAAGCACTACTGGAATTGCCAAAACAATAAAACAAAAATAAATTTGCAAACCATGAAAGACAGGAAGGGGACAGACTACAAAAAAACATTATGAAATGTATGTAGCGCCTATGGTCCATGAGTTAAAAAAATATGTCTGCTGCTGACTGAAGACGAGGCATTGATGTCCAACTATTCATAAATAAGAATAACTTTGAGATTATATAACAATTTTCATCTTAGAATCACAAAGCTATTTTACAAGTACTAAACAATGAATCCTCACAAAACACCTTATGTTGTAGGCAAATTCAAGTGGACACTATATGAATGACATTAAACAACATTAAAAGAGAATTAAGATTGCAAAATCAAACACTCAAAAGTTAGATTGCCCATGCAACCTTAATTTGCCCCCCTTGTGCATATGGATTATGATACAGTCTTTAATTACACAATTACATTTTTCCACAGGACCCCTGCTTCATTCAATATACAGAACAGGCTGTGCTTCCAGAATAAGTCAGGGTTCTGTAATGAAGGACACTTGTCTGTAAACCCCCACCTTGTTTGTTGCTAGACTTCGCACCCTTAATATTCTTTTAACATCTTTTTAACTGTAATTTCCTAAATTTAAAAAAACTGAAAAACAGAAATTTAATCCTGCGGAACCATATTAAATCCCCAAATAGGTCACCAGTAGGGTTGGGATCTTTAGATACGCAATACAGATCTCTACCACTTGAGTTCATGGAGTATCTGGTAGCAGTAGAAGGCTATCTTCTATGTGGACCTAACACTAGATGGAGATAAACCAGAGGTGGGCAAACTACATCCTGCAGGCCTCATTCGGCCTGTGTGACTGCCCTGCCCAGGCCCTAAGCTCCTGGCTCAGGAGGCTAGCCCCCGGCCCCTCCCTTGCTGTTCCCTCCTCCCCCGCAGCCATGCCGCCACACGGCGTAATGCTCTGGGCGGCGGAGCTTCAGAGCCCGGCCTGACCCGGTGCTCTGTGTTGTGCAGCACGGCTGCCTGTCCTGGAGCAGCCGCGCCCCCAGCCACCGGTGCTCCAGGCAGCGCAGTAAGGGGGCAGGGAGCAGGGGCGGAGCTGGATAGAGGGCAGGGGACTTCAAAGAGTGGTCAGGGGCATGGATGGGGGCAGGGTGCTCAGAGGGCGGGGAACGGGGGTTGAATGGGGGTGGGGTCCCAGGAAGGCAGTCAGGAAGGAGGGGGGGGGTTGAATGGGGTGGTGGGAGGCAGTTAGGGGCAGGGGCAGTTAGGGGCGAGGGGTCTGGGGGCGGTCAGGGAGAAGAGGTGGTTGGATGGGGCAGGGGTCCTGGGGGGGCAGTCAGGAAGGGGGGGAGGTTGGATAGGGCAGTGGGGGGCAGTTAGGGGCGGGGGGTCTAGGGGCTGTCAGGGGACTCAGAGCGTGGGGAGTGGGGGTGCATGGGGCAGGGGTTTCCGGAGGACCGTCAGGGAACAGGGTGGGTTGCATGGGGCAGGAGTCCCGGGGGGATTGTCAGGGGGTGAGAAGTGGGGGGGTCAGATGGGGGCGGGGGCCAGCCGTGCCTGGCTGCTTGGGGAGGCACAGCCTCCCCTAACTGGCCAGCCATACAATTTCAGAAACCTGATGCGCCCTCAGGCCAAAAAGTTTGCCTGCCCCTGAGATAGACACACATACTTTGGCAGTGGGTTTTCACAGCTATTTGCTAGATCATCAGGAATGTAGAGACTCCAGAATTCTGGGTTCAATTCCAGGTTGTATAGAGGAGTGTTCTCTAATGGTTACAGACCCTTCTGCTCCTAGCACCCTTCCCCCCCACCAACAGCTGCTAACCCACTGGCTCCTGATCATCTTCCTTCCCCTCCCCCATCCCTGCCTGGCTCCTGACTCCATTCCTATCCTCCCCACTCTGTGGCTCCTGCCCTCCCACACTCTTCTCCTATCCTCGCTCCTTCCCTTCTTCCCACCCACTCTGTTTCTGCTCTGTCGTCTGCCCCCATCTTCTCCCTCCTGTTCTTAACACACACCTCCCACCGATTCCTATCCTCCCTCTGAATTCCTGTTGCTGTCCCCCTGCCCTGCATCTCTTCCCCTTTCCCCCACACTGCTCCTCATGCCTCTGCATTTCTTTAGGCAACTTCCTCCTTCTCCTCCATGCTGCCTGGCTACCACCAGGGGAGCACTAAGAGCACTGGAAAGAGTCTCCCCACTCTCAGTTCCTATGCCTGGTGACACAGCAGCTCCTACAGCCCAGGGACGGATCATGCTCAGTTCCTCTGTAGAGATAGCATATGTGAGAGTCTGGTCAGCACAAAGGAGCAGCGAAGAGATGGAGCTGGAAATGGAGATGGAATCATTGGAAAATGTAGCTGCCAAATTCTAACAGAAATCTACTGAGCATGTGGGAACCGAGATTTTTGAGCAAACTATAATTTGGCCAAATGTTGGCAGTTTCATGGGGACGACAAAAGGCAGAATAATCAATCTCTCCTGCAAAATTTCATAGAGTCATAGAATATCAGGATTAGAAGGGACCTCAGCAGGTCATCTAGTCCAACCCCCTGCTCAAAGCAGGACCAATCCCCAATTTTTGCCCCAGATCCCTAAATGGCCCCCTCAAGGATTGAACTCACAACCCTCGGTTTAGCAGGCCAATGCTCAAACCACTGAGCTATTCCTCCCCCCGCTCAAGTCCCTGCTCCAAAGCATGAAAGCATTAGAGCTCTCAACAAACAGGTTTAACAATTTTTAAACATAATTATATTCCCCCCTTCATTTCATTATAAGAAATGGCTGAAGCGATCTACCAGAAATTTTTTAAAAATCTGTCTGAAACAAATACCTCACATGGAAAATTTCAGCCCAAACTTCTGAAGTTTGGCAAAGTTATAAGCAAATGAAAACATCATCCTATAATGGAAAGTGTTGGGCAACTGTAACTATAGACTTCACTACCTATTCAGTCTGTAATAAAGAACACAACAGTGGCATGCCCAAATTCTCGAGATCATTTCTTGTAGGAGGCACTACTTCCAAAATGCCAGCAGAAGCAGTACGTCTACACTGCAAAGTAAAGGTGTGACTGTAGCATGCGTAGGCATATCCATGTTAGTTTTAATCTAACGGGGTGCAGGCTCCGGGAGGGAGTTTGGGTGTGGGAGGGGACTCTGGGCAGGCATTGGGGTGTGGGGGGGGGGGTGAGGGCTCCAGCTTGGGGTGTGGGCTCTGGGGTGGGGCCAGGGATGAGGAGTTTGGGGTGCAGGAGGGGCTCAGGACTGGGGTAGGGGATTGGGGTAAGGGCGGGGTGCAGGCTCCAGGAGGGAGTTTGGGTGCGGGAGGGGGCTCAGGGCTGGAGCAGGGGATTGGGATGGGCAGGAGGGAGTTCGGGGTCCTGGCTCCCAGGAAGCAGCCGCCAGGTCCCTGCAGCCCCATGGTGAATAGGCAGCCAGGGAGGCTCCGTGCGCTGCCTTTGCACCCACAGACATCATCCCTGCAGCTCCCATTGGTCACGGTTCCCAGCCAATGGGAGCTGCGGAGCTGGCACTCGGGCAGGGACAGTGCACGGAGCTTTCCTGGCCGCCCATGCGCCTGGGAGCCGCAAGAACCTGGCAGCTGCTTCGGGGAGCTGCATGGAGCCAGGGCATGTAGGGAGTCTGCCTTCATCCCGGGCTTCCTCTGAGCTGCCAACCAGACTTTTAACGACCCAGTCGGCAGTGCCAACCAGAGGCATCAGGGTCCCTTTTCAACCAGGAGTCAGGTTGAAAACTGGATGCCTGGCAACCCTAACTGAAACACAGATCAAGATGTGCCCTTGAAAATAAATTAACTTCCACCCAAGCTAAACTACAACAACTGCCCTGACTTGGGTCCTGATTCTGCATGCATTTAAGCAGGTGCTTAAATGAGTAGTTCCACTGAAGTTAGTGGTATTACTCACATGCTTAATGCCTAGTCTACACACAAAAGTTGTACTGCTTTATGTATACAGGTATCAAGATGCTTATATGGGAAGGGGAATAAGATATATCAATATACCAAGGCACCATGTATAACTCAATCAACATTATGGGTTGTACCAGTATAACTACAACAGTTTACAAAAAAAATCACACTTCTAACTAAACCTAGTCATATTGCTATAAAGCTGTGTGTAGACAGGCTTAAGTATTTATAGGCTCAGGGTTTGAGAATGGATCATCCTTTGGTGTGTCTTCTGGGATTTAACAATTGAACTACTTATTTTTACATTTAGATTGTGCTATTTGGGGAGTACATACAGTATTGTGTTCGCAGTAAAACTATCTTCCATTTATTTAGTGCCTCTCATCCAAAAAAGGTCTGAAGTGCCTTACAAACTTGTTGTGAATGGGAATTTGTTCCACACAGGAAAGCCCCTGGAACCACACACAGACCTACTGACTCCCTGGGGGTTAGTCCAATAGTATGGAACAAGTTGTGGGATTGGGGCTTAAAACTAATAAATGACATACTAGAATCACTTCAGCACTGAAATATAGCCACTTTCAGGGAGATATATAGCAACTGAAACATTTTAATAAGGCTTTTTTTACTCCCCTGTTGATAATTACAATGGTCTTTTCAGCATTGCCAAGACCTGTTATCTACTTGGGATTTAGTCACTGGTGGCCTGCAGAAGGTGTAGGTGCACTGATGCAAATCCTCAGGTTTAGACAAGCAAAGCCAAGATTTGGCTAGCTTAATTTACCCCTCCTCAAATAAGCTGAGCTACATGGGTTGCTGACCACCAATGGCTGAATCAGGGCTGATCCCACACAGAGACAAGGCCTAATTGAAGGATTGTTTTAATTAGCTCCTTTTACACAGCACTGTGGCACAGCAGATTCTGCTAGTTTGCCTTTCAGGAGGTCAGACTAGATAATCTAGTGGTCTCTTCTAGCCTTGGAATCTATGACTGTATTCAGGGGGAACACTGAAAGTGACTGTATAGAAAGCATTCTCAAATACACAAAGTGAAACTGAGAAAAACTGTTTTGCTAAATTCTTACAGTTACAATAATCTTAGGTGTTACTTTTAACTATAGCAGTTACAAAATGTTCACTGTTAAACAAGTTGATTGTTTAAGAGAGCAAGTGAAGATACCATAACAGGAATCAACATATGCTATAGATTATGAGCAGGATTTAAATAACAGAGTTATGAATCTTTCTCCCTGTGCCAAAGACTCAAATATGTAGTGATGGAAACAGATATGATTGGCGTCCTGGGATAACAACGCCAGCTGCACTATTCTCAAAGCACACACCTTGAGCTAAACCATTGATGCTGACTTTGAAAGCAGCTGTTTGTTCACTCAGCCACCCAGCTGGAGGTAAGACCTTATGATGGCACCCTCCTGAGGATTATAAATTAAAGCATACAAAGAAGGGAAAATATGTAGCATGGCATATTCCATGCTTTAAAACAAACATTCATATGGGCCCCGATCCAGGATAGCACTTAAGCACATGTGCAACTTTAAGCACGTGTTTAAACCCTATCGACTTTGATGGAGTATTCAAATGCTCAAAGTGCTTAAGTACTTTAATGGATCAGGGCCTTACTGTACAGTTCATGCCACACAAAGATTTCCAGGATTAATATAAAGTAGGGCCATCAGGTGATTAAAAAAAGTAATCGCGATAATCGTGCGATTAAAAAATTAATTGGGATTAATTGTGCTGTTATCCAGAAATATTTAAAATAAATGGTATTCTATTGTTTAACAGTGCAATTAATCGTTAAACAATAGAATACCATTTATTTTAAATATTTTTCGATGTTTACTAAATTTTCAAATATATTAATTTCAATTACAACACAGAATACAAAGTGTACAGTGCTCACTTTATATTTATTTTTGATTACGAATATTTGCACTGTAAAAAAAAAAATTGTATTTTTCAATTCACCTCATGCAAGTACTGTGGTCCAACCTCTTTATCATGAAAGTTGAACTTACAAAAGTAGAATTATGAAAAAAAAACTGCATTCAAAAATAAAACAATGTAAAACTTTAGAGCCTACAAGTCCTCTCAGTCCTACTTCTTAGTCAGCCAATCACTTAGACAAACAAGGTTGGTTACTATTGGCAGGAGATAATGCTGCCTGCTTCTTGTTTACAATGTCACCTGAAAGTGAGAACAGGTGTTCACATAGCACTGTTGTGGCCAGCGTTGCAAGACATTTACATGCCAGATAAGCTAAAGATTCGTATGTCCGTTCATGCTTCAACCACCATTCCAGAGGACATGCTTCCATGCTGATGATGGGTTCTGCTTGATAACGATCCAAAGCAGTGCACAGAACTGACACATGTTCATTTTCATTATCTGAGTCAGGCTGATTTTCTTTTTTGGTGGTTTGGGTTCTGTAGTTTCCGCATCTGAGAGCTGCTCTTTTAAGATTTCTGAAAGCGTGCTTCACACCTCGTACCTCTCAGATTTTGGATGGCACTTCAGATTCTTAAACCTTGGGTCGAGTGCTGTAGCTATTTTTAGAAATCTCACATTGGTACCTTCTTTGCATTTGTCAAATCTGCTGTGAAAGTGTTCTTAAAATGAACACATGCTGGGTCATGATCCGAGACTGCTATAACATGAAATATATGCAAAATGTGGGTAAAACAGAGTGGGTAAAATACAATTCTCCCCCTACAGTCACAAATTTAATTGACGAATTATTTTTTTAACGAGCATCATCAGCATGTCCTCTGGAATGGTGGCCGAAGCATGAAGAGGCATACAAATATTTAGCATATGTTGCATGTAAATACCTTGCAACGCCGGCTACAAAAGTGCCATGCGAATGATGCCTGTTCTTACTTTTAGGTGACGTTGTAAATAAGAAGCAGGCAGCAGTATCTCCCGTCAATGTAAACAAACTTGTTTGTCTTAGCGATTGGCAGAATAAGATGTAGGACTGAGTGGACTTGTAGGCTCTAAAGGTTTACACAGTTTTGTTTTTGAGGGCAGTTTTGTAACCAAAAAAAAAAAAAAATCTGTATTTATAAGTTACACTTTCACGATTAAGAGATTGCACTTCAGTACTTGTATGAGGTGAACTGAAAAATACTATTTCTTTTATCATTTTTACAATATATATATTTGTAATAAAAATACTAATATAAAGTGAGCACTGTTGTAACTGAAATCAATATTGAAAATGTTGAAAAACACCCAAAAATATTTATTAAATTTTAATTGGTATTCTATTGTTATAAGTGCGATTGTTTTAATTGTGATTAATTTTTGAGTTAATCACGTGACTTAACTGTGATTAATTGACAGCCCTAATATAAAGCATAGGAGAGAGACAAGGTGGATGAGGTAATATTTTTGATTGGACCAACTTCTGTTGGTGAAGGAGACAAGTTTTTGAGTTTACAGAGCTCTTTTTCTAATATCCTGGGACCAACACAGCTACAACCACACTGCATATAAAGCATTATATTCTTTTAATTCATGTTGCAATCCATGTCTCATATTTCAGTGTAATCAACCTCCCAACCTCAGGCAACTCTGTTAAAATTGTAAATACCATCTTCGAAATAATGCCTCCTACTATCCTTTAAATTTCAGTTTTAGATAAAATGTAAGCACAAACACAAAGGACCCAGCCTCTACAAAATTCAGCAGTCTACCCTACCGAAACACCTCACTTTTAAAATGACTACTCTAGTCAAAGGGTCTATACTGGGTTTTGAGCCACCAGCGCAGCTACACAAGTGCAAACCCTTTAGATGTTGTGTGTCAATAGAACAGTCAGCTGGAGTAAGTCAGCTGGAGCAAGTTGCAGGAGTGCAAATCATGGTTAATACCAGTGCATTAGCACAGTGGCTAAAATGTAGTGTAGACAAAATAAAGGTAGGAAAAAACAAAACAGCTGGTACACAGTGAACTAGTAAAACCGGTAACGATTAAATTTTACAAAATGGAATACATGATCTATTGAGTTATAATAATTGAGGCCCAGTCTTTCATGCAGCTCCGTATGGGGGACCCCTGTTCTCATGCAGAGCTATTTTCAAGATCAGGTCCTTACTCTACACTTCTGCTCCCTAATAATATATAGATACACACATACACACATGCACGTTGTGATTGTCACACGTGTGTGCGTTTGTGTGTACCACTACTTGTGCAGTGAATAGTTATATGAGCAAAATTTTCAAAAACACTGCCGTCATTTACCAGACAAAGTCATAGGACTTAGGAGCCTAAGTTACTTAGCGCTTTTTAAAATTTCACCTTATGTACTCAATGTTCTCAAAATATGATGTTTATCACAGGTAGCTCACATGTGGAAAATAAAAACAGCAGGATTTTGGGGGGTATGAGGGAGGGGTAGGGTAGGGGGACAGGAATTAAAATAAATTTCCTCTTTAATGATAGTAGATTATTGAAGTTCAAATCTAATTGCATCAGTGTGCTTCTGGAGTGAATGACAACCAAATGAAGAGCTTCTGTATTTTAGTAGCTCCAGCTGAGCAGTTCATTTGCTCTGTGGATAGGAATGAATTATGTCTCCTGGGGCTATGCACCTGCTTTCTGGTGCATGGAAACTCAGCCTACTGATCAATGGAAGATTGGAGCCAATGTTTATACTCCTGCTCACAATTTTAGCAGCCTGCTTCCCACTCAAGGATGCTATAAGTGGGCTGCCTTAAGAAAAATGGAAGTGTCTGTTTATGAGGGGTGATGATGGTGAGGGAGGGACTGATTTTTTTAAAAAGCCACATAGGTAATTAAGTGTAATTTTCTCCCATCCAAGCATCTGACATGACATTAGAGCATTCTATAAAGCCAACTGGGACAAACTAACTTGGTTATGTTCAACAAATGTTTTGTGGGAGCTTTGGAAAAAAAAAAAAAAAGCCGTAAGTAAATTACTCATTTCTTTTTCCTTCTTCATGCACCAGTCCAGCACAATGCCTCAGGGAAGTAACAACCCATAAACAGAAAACATGTAAATAAAGGGAGAGAAAGCCACCAAAGTAAGATGCCAGCTCCCTCCACCCTTCAGGCTACACCTAGGACCGGCTAAATGCAGATGCAAATAGAGATAAACACCGACATGTGTGTCACATGCGTCTGTTTGAGACAACCCAATAAACACGATATTTCAATACAAAATCAAATCCTATATCTATATAATAAGACTCCAGGATTGTCACCCTATGTGTCACTGTAAAGCCTAGAACAGGGGTCGTCAACCTTCGGCATGCAGCCCATCAGGGTAATCTGCTGGCAGGCCGTGAGACATTTTGTTTACATTGACTGTCCGCAGGCACAGCTCCTCGCAGCTCCCAGTGGCTGTGGTTCACCATTCCCGGCCAATCGGAGCTGCAGGAAGCGGCGGCCAGCACGTCCCTGTGGCCCGAGCTGCTTTCCGCTTCTCCTTCATAGGTAATGCTGCTTCATAGATCATGCTGCTTTTCCACTTCTCTTTCATAGGTCATGTTTTCTGTAATCATTTTTGTTACTCTTCTCTGGACTTTTTCCAATTTGTCCCCATCTTTCCTGAAATGAGGCACCCAGAACTGGACACAGTACTCCAGTTGAGGCCTAATCAGTGCGGAGTAGAACGGAAGAATTACTTCTTGTGTCTTGCTTACAACACTTCTGCTAATACATCCCAGAATAACGTTTGCTTTTTTTGCAACAGTGTTACAATGTTGACTCATACTTAGCTTGTGATCTACTCTGTCCCCTAGATCCCGTTCTGCAGTACTCCTTCCTAGGCAATCATTTCCCATTTAGTATGTGTGCAACTGACTGTTCCTTCTTAAGTGGAATACTTTGCATTTGTCCTTATTGAATTTCATCCTATTTACTTCAGACCATTTCTCCAGTTTATCCACATCATTTTGAATTTGAATCCTGTCCTCCGAAGCACTTGCAACCCCTCCCAACTTGTGGTGTCCACAAACTTTATAAGTGTACTCTCTATACCATTATCTAAATCACTGACGATATTGAACAGAACCAGACCCAGAATTGATCCCTGTGGGACCCCACTAGATATGCCCTTCCAGTTTGACTGTGAACCACTGATAACTACTCTCTGGGAACAGTTTTCCAAACAGTTATGCACCCACATTATATTAGCTCCATCTAGTTTGTATTTCCCTAGTTTGTTTATGAGGTCATGTGCAACAGTATCAAAACCCTTACTAAAGTCAAGATATACCAAGTCTTAACGCTTTCCCGCTATCCACAATGCTTATTACCATGTAAAAGAAAGCTATTTGGTTGGTTTGACACAATTTGTTCTTGACAAATCCATATGGACTGTTACCTATCACCTTATCATCTTCTAGGTGTTTGCAAATTGATTGCTTAATTATTTGGTCCATTATCTTTCTGGGTACAGAAGTTAAGCTGATTGGTCTGTAATTACCCGGGTTGTCCTTATTTTCCTTTTTATGGATGGGCACTATATTTGCCCTTTTCCAATGCTCTGGAATCTCATCTTCCAAGATTTTTCAAAGATAATCACTAATGGCTCAGATATCTTCAGTCACCTTCTTGAGTATGCTAGGATGTATTTCATCAGGCCCTGGTGACTTGAAGATATCTAACTAGTCTAAGTAATTTTTAATGTGTTCTTTCCCTATTTTAACCTCTTTTAGCAAATCATCTTTTGAGTTTCTTTGTTTATCGACCAAACTAACTAATAGAAGCTTCAGTGGAGGTTTTGTGTGTTCCTTTATCTCACTTGACAAAGGCGGTTGGCAGCATGATTCTGTGGAAAGTTGGAGAAATGCAGTAGGGAATAATGGGGGAATGAGAATGGGTAAGGCTGCGATTTAGTCACAGAGGTCACGAAATGCGTGACTTCCAAAGACTTCCGTGACCTCAGCCAGTGCCAGCAGGCAGACCCCCCCGCAGCTCCTGGCCGCCCCGAAGGGAGGCGGGGGGGACCCCACAGCTCCCAGCCACCCCATGGGCAGCAGTGGGGACCCCGCAGCTCTCCGCCTCCATGTTACCCAGGGGGACCCCCAGAGTTCCTGGCCACCCTGCGGCTCCCAGCCACCTCCACGGGTGGCAGGGTGGGCCCCCAGAGCTCTCCATCTCCGTGGGTGCCAGGGGGACCCCCAGAGCTCCCGGTCGCTCCCCTGCCGCCCCAGGAGGCTGTGCTCCCTGCAACTCAGAGCCGCCAGCAGAGAGGGCCCCTGGAGCTGCCCAGGCTCTCCATTTTGTCATGGATATTTTTAGTAAAAGTCAGGGACAGGTCACGGGGTTCTGTGAATTTTTCATTATTGCCCATGACTTTTACTAAAAATATCCATGACGAAATATTAGCCTTAAGAATGAGGCAGAAGAATAAAAACTACCTCAAAAAAGGATGGGGTGTTTTTTTGTTGTTTTTTTTTAAAGTGTATAGCAGTAGTATGGCAGAACCACAAGTAATATATTTCAAATGGGAAAAAAATCATACATATTTTTCTCTCACTCTCTTCCTCAACAATCTGAAAGAATGACTGTCTGTTAACAGTTCTGAGAAACATTTTCTAATTCGGATCAGCTACGTTGTCTAGGGCATAAATATCCACAGTCAATTATTTTAGTTAAAAACAATCAGGTCAATCCTTGATAAGACAGTTCAACATTTTCTATATTCATCGGATCTTTAATGCGGGTACTCAAAAAACCAAACGAAACAAACAAAAAAACAAAAAAAAAAATCCAAAACCCCCAAACTGCACAAACACCAAAAACCACCCACACTCTGTACTCTAAGCAATGCATAGCTAATGTATCCATTTTGGGGAAAAGATATTACTTACCAAAATCTGGTGAACCCTTATGCTACACATTGGCAATTTTCTTTTGTCATCAAACAACTTTTATTCAAATCAAAGATCATGTGTCAATCAGAATAATATACATATTTGATTTTCATTTAGATTTGCAAAATTTTCACAAAGTATTCTCACAGTTAAAAGAAAATTATTCATCATTACCTAAAGAGATTTCTTGTCTAAAGAGTTAAGGCATCAGACAGATTTCAGTAAAAGTCTAACTTAATGACAGTGCAGGAGTACCACCCTGATTAAGCAGGTATCCGCTTAAGTGGATTCTAGTTATAGCTCTGTGTCCATAAGTCTACATCTACTAAATACTAAAAATGAACAAGTATCAAGTAAAAAAAGTTTATTAACTCAATGCCTAAGAACACTAACCCAAACAAAGTTTTCTCTGATTTTTCCCTCTCTTTCCACAATCTATCTTCCTCTTACCACCCTCAAATTAGTGAATATCTCTTTTGCTCTAATTCAGAATATGAAACAGTTTCTTAAAATGAATTATCCATAAATTAAGGGACTTTCTGACCATATGCTGTGCTAAAATAACTAGAGAATGTAAGAATTTTGAATATAATCAGGAATTTTCCTGGAAAATGGTACTGAGATGTGCAAACTGGAATACTCCTATTTACAATAGTACAGTAGGTGCTAAATGTCATATTAAGAATGGACACATACTATAGCCTACACTGGTGGTGAGGTACGAGGAAGCTTGCACTTATAAAGGTAAATAAAGTTTAATCTCAAAAAGAAATTAAGACCACTATCCTCCAACCTGATCCATGCAACAGATTATTATGCCTGTGTAGAGTCCATCAGATAGGACTGCAGAATCAGAACCTATGGTGGAAAGAAACAGCATCCTTTTTGACCAATGGACAAACTCGATTTTCTACTGACTGGAATAAATTTAAACTGAAACATTTATTATCCTTTACGGATCTCCAAACCCAAAAACTTTAACTTTTTTCAGTAAGCTCGAGGACAGTGGTAGAAGTATAAGCAACTGAGACATTTTATAATATATATACAGAAATAATTTGAAAGTCACTCCTCAGAAATATACTTATGTGAGCTACTAACAAAATGTGTAAGAACAAAATATAAAACACTACACAAAAGTAGAGACTGCCACCTAATAGAACACCTATTCTAAGTGAGGAGGCAAGATATGGACAACTCTGAGAGCAAGAAATGATAAAACAAATATTTTAAGATTCTAAAATACAAAGGACTATTTTTAACCTTCAAAATAACAAAGCAATTAAATAACAGAAAAGTAAACACAAGGGGTTTTCCCTTGATGCATAATCAAGTTGCAATTTGTTAGACTTTAATCCTTTTAAATAAATTTAAACTATACTACTATAACTGGCATCAAAAACAGAATGAGAAGTATCAGAACAGCTTAAGTAGGAGCACACTAACTGATTTTATGAAGATTTGAAATCCCACATGGGGGATAATATTGGAATAGCAAATTTACATTTTGACATATCTGTTTCTTTTACAAACCATATTTGGTAAAATAAACACAAAAAGTTTGCTTAACCTACCTGTGTGACCATGCTTTGTATATATGTTGTTGGATGCTGCTGCTTTTGCTGAACAGCGCTTTCTATTGCTACTTTAGCTACAGTGCTTGGATCCGCTCCAGCTGGCACAGCAACCATAGTTGCACTGCAACCTGCATTGTTGGGGTCACTGATTGTAACAATTCTAACTCCTACTTTATTTGGAATTCCTGGAACAGTTTCCCTATCATTATCCTCCGCTGGCCTCTTTACAGTTTTGCATTCTGCTGTGCCATTAGTAGACCGAACTTCAGATGACAGGGTAGACTGGGACACTCTAGGTCCTGAGTGTGGAACTGCTATGATTTGATGCCCCTGTATAACAGAGGCTGTAGATTGTGGTGAGACAACTACACTTGGGCGTTGCTGAGGCACATCTGAATTCAAACTTGAAGCTAAAGGTCCATTAGGTAAATCAGTGTTGGTACCACTAAGTTGCTGGGTTAACAGTTTTGCAGCTTCCTGTGTACCGCTTACAACAGGTGAACTACTGAAAGTTAATACAGGTCCATTAGAAATCCTTTCCCCTTGATCACCTTTAGCAGTCTCTTGCTGCATGACATCTGAATTCCCTTGTTCCACTGGAGAGATCTCACCATTTCCTACATGATTGGAAGTTTTGTGATTTGGAATGTTTTTGCTCAAATGAGAACCATCTCCTTTATCAAAATCACAGATTCCATTAACTAGGGGCTTCTTCAAATCACTTTTAATTTCCTGTGTGTCCATTTGTTCAAAGTTCTGCTTTCCAGGAGCTCCATTCTCACCCAATTCTAATGATGGCCCGTTACTGACTTGTGAGCACTGATTGGCCTCATTTTGAGTTTTCCCTGAGTTAGAAGGAGGTAGACTGGAGTCATTATACTTTCTCCCATTTAAAAGACTTCCCACCTGCATATCATTTTCCTTTGCATCCCCATTACTGGTGTTCACAGCTCCTCTTCGGCAAGAGGGATTTTCCATAACTTCAATTTTACGTTCATGAACGTGTAAACCTGTTGCTTCCTTTGCTTCTTCCTCCTTTTGGCAAATTATTTTATCACCTTTGAATGGAGGAGCAGCAGCACATGGTGATTGTCCAGCTGGAGGTGCTGGAGTAGTTGGAAGTGTTTGCACCTGAAGCCCAACTCCTGTCTGTGTTCCACTCATTGAGATTCCTGCTGGAGCAATGAGCTGAGTTGTATTTCCCTGACTCACAGTTGCAGTAGCAAAACTAGTATTTGGCACAACTGTTATGGTAACCTGGTTGCCAGAAGTCCCTTGGAAAATGGTTGCTGGGCTATTTGAGATCAACTGGCCTGGCAATATTTGTAGATTAGAAATGGGTACTGTTTGTACTGCCCCTTGGGGCTGGATTGCACTCTGGACCAGCTGAACATTTTGCTGTCCAACTAATAGCTGCTGAGTTGGAGACTGTCCTTGAACTCCAAAACTTGGTGCTTGGTTATTAGCCACCTGATAAACCACCTGAGGGCTAGGGGCTCTTGCATTGTTAGGTGGAGGAATCTGTGGAGCTGGGAGTATAAGCTTACCACCAGGAGTTGAAGGGCCTCGTTTTGGAAGAAGCAGCTGTTTTATCAGACTAGATTCTCCAGACGAAGGCTGACCAACTCCTGCATTAGCTTGCTGTGGCTGAACTTGCATTTGTACCGGTTGTTGTTGCTGGACTTGTACTTGTACCTGTTGTTGTGATGGCGCAGGTGAATGTTGCTGCTGTTGCTGCCTCTTCACGGAAAGCATCTGGCTGACAGTAGGAGGGGGTCCTTGTGACTGAGTAGTAGATGGAGATGACATTACTGTAGGAACCTGGTTATTTGTAACTGGTCCAGGAGACGGTGAGGAAGATGGAGTTATGTTTGGTTGTCCAGTCAACTGGACAGTTTGCCCAGCTGGAAGAGAAGCTGGATTAGTTAGCACAATTTGGTGAATGGCTGGTGCATAAGTTTGACCTTGCTGAGCTGGCTGGCTTACAATCACTACACTTTGTTGGGATGGTGGCGGCTGCTGCTGCATGGGTTGCTGTACCACTGTAGGTGGGACTTGCTGAGAAGGTAGAGGCTTTGGAGCAATATTCTGAAACCCTACCCTAGAAGTTTGTGGATTTTGGACACCAGCAATAGTAACCACTTGCCCAGCTGCAACTTGAAAATTCTGTACTGTAGTGGCAGAAACAATATTGGATGCAGAGGTTGTGACATATTGTTGGGGTGCTATGATGACTGTGTCTTGTTGCTGGTTACCAGCAGAGGGCTGCTGAGATGAAGTCTGCAAAGGTTGTGACGATGTAGTGATTAACTGTTGACCCTGTGAAACTGCTGAAGTGCATGCTGGTAGGTTCTGTACTCTGCCAAATATATGACCCTGAGGTACAGCTTGTTGAATTACCGTAACAGGAGTGCCTGAAGGTATCTGTCCTGGTACCACTGCATGTAGTGGAGACTGTTGTTGAATTACAGGTTGGTGGTGAAGCAAAGTCTGAGAACTGACAACAGCAACAGATGGTTGTGGTCCTGCACTGCTGTGATTTTGATTAGAAGCTTGTGCTGCTCCACCTACAGCAATAGTAACAGGAACTGCAGATTGGGAAACCGAGCTCTGTATTACTGTGGCCTTGACTACCTCACAGGAAATTGGAGTTTTATTCTGAATGACAGTCACGGTAGCGTTTTGTTGTTGCTGTGTGTGAACTGAAGGATTTTGTGGAATTCTAGAAACAGTCTGCGCCACAGTGTGAACACCTTGAATTGGAAAAGACATCTGTGTTGCTGTCAGATTTGAAGACTGGTTGTTAACTGGGGTCCTCTGAAAATGGTTTCCTACACTTTGTGGTCCATGTGGGATTCCTGTTGACCCAAATGAAATAAAAAAAATCAGAAATCTTAATGCAAAAATCCAAACCAAACCAAAACAGTCCCACCCCCACACCTCAAAGCAAAACACACAAATATAAAGAATCAAAAATCCCAAATTTGAAATTATCATTACAGCCAAGTGAAGTAGTTTCTAAACTCAGCTATAGCATGTCCGGATTAGTGGTGGATATAAGAGTGGCTTGTCTGGTGACTTGCAAATTTAGGGATTAGGTGTCAAATGCTAGGCAGTATCTACCCAGATACTACTTAGTAACACTATCATCCAACACTATAAAGCATTAAACAAAAAAATTAAACAACTAGTTTCTAAAAACTTCTTTTCACTGAAGTTTACTTTGTTTTACCTAGTTTCAGAAGCAACAAAAATGGCTGCCACATAAAATATAATGTAAAAGATAAAGAACCTGCTGGTGAAGGAGATGGAGATACATCAGGAATAGAATCAACCCGGACGACAGGGGTAGCAGAAGTTGGTTGTTGCTGATAGTACATCTGAATGGGAAGTGGTATAGCTCTCCTTTTAACTCCTACTACGTGTATATGTGCCTGCCCGTTGTTATTTGGATCCTCTACTCTCTTCACTGTGTGATTTGGAAAGACAGTTCTGCCAAACACAAACATACAGCTATATACATAACAAAAATTCAGTCCTTTCACAGTGTTATTTTTTTCCTCTTTCTTTTCATTTTTAGCACATTGACTCTGTTCTGTACGTAGAGAGGACAAAGACAAACATATATACAAAAACTAAGAAGTCAAATACTTCATTGAGTACCTAACTGCAAAATCTAGATCCAGGATACTAATGTTAGTCAGTTAGGGTTCAACCTCTGCCAAAAAGAGAAGGAATGGGCATGGGAAATCTCCATTCTATTTTTCAAACAGAAGAGCATTTTTCAATGGCTAATATTTGGTGACAGCATCTGTTTCTGTTTCTGCAGAGTTGCAGCCTGTCATGTGTCTTCTCACCAGAGTGAGATGCTCAGATGCTTTTTTTAGAAGACTACCTCCTTGGGGACTGAAAGGTTCACCAGAATTAGCATTTACAATGGACAAGAGAAATGAAAACTGTAACCCCCAAAAGCTAAAAGTGGAAGAAATATATGGCCAAACACATACAGCAAGCTCTAACAAAGTCTTTACAAAGAACAAAATAATTGCTATTGATTTGAACTATCAAACTTTTTTTTTTTTTTTTTTACTTAAAATTCCAAATGCTAACAGATCAGAGCAGTCTTTAAAACTCATTTGAGAGTAGGTATTTCCCTAAAGAAGTTTGAAGTTGCAGATTAGCATTAGGCATCCACAATCTCCTGTTTATTCTTCTTTAGACTTTTCACCTTACCGAAGACATTTATAAAATCCAGTTGATGTTAGGATTCCACCTCGAGCTAATTTACTGCAGGTTGAGAGGTATTCAGAGTACATTTCCGCTCGAGAGACTGAGCAATCTGAATTCACCTCAAAATGTGCATTCAACCTGAAAATGAAGAAAGAAAAATAAATGATGAAACACACTGCAACATGGACAATACTTTTTAAAGGGTTGAAACGCTACTCTCTGGCTGAGTAAAGGATTTTGGACAATCAGTAACAACACTGCTAATTAAAATATTGAAAACAGCATTTTAATGCACTCTCCTATCAAACACCTCCTCAATACAACGTAATTTTATCTTTCACGATGTAAACCTCAATGCCCAAAGTTAATACAAGGAAAAGCACAAAGATACATGGCAAAAATCGATCACATAACATCCTGTTGAGATTATTATTTACATATATAATATGCAAGACTTAGTAACATATTCACAAACCAAAAACTTATCTGAGAAAATTTCAGATTGAAAATGTGTTTCAATGAAGTCCCCAGAACAACTTTATATATTCTCTACAAAATTCTACAACTTTAAAAAAAAGAAAAAGAAAAAAAAAACTACATATAACCCACAAATGTTAGAATATCTGGAAATTAACAGCTCAGTTCCTCACTGCCATATAAGCCTTAATCATCTGCTCACCCCACCCAACTGTGTCTATCAGTTAAATAAATTATAAATTTAAAGGCTTCAAACTATATCTTTTAAACTTTAGATCAAAAGTCAGATATACTTTAGCATTGCATACTCATTCTCTATCAAAGGTTTCCATCAAAAATTTGCTGACCTTACAAGTCAAAATAAGTTTTTCAGACTGATCTGCTAATCTAGATGTAGTGCAATACACAGGAAAATCAGAGATATAGTAACAACCTTACCCTGAACTACCAGGATCATAGGGGAATAGGAGTGCTACAGAGGCAGAACATTCATCCCTGGAGGCAAGCAGGGTGAAGGCCTCATGTTGTCCTCGAACAACCGGCTCTGGCCAATGCTCCAGGCAATATCAATAAATTCCCAGGGAGCGAAGCAATGTGTGGTTCCTGAAGGACCTCCACAAAAGCACAGCCAACCAAAAAAAAAAAAAAGGATATTTTCCTTAACTGGTAATTTTTATTTCTTTGAGATCCTCTATGCCAGCTCAGAAAGTTGGGAAATAGTTCCTTTCTGACAGCAAATGGAGACAGCAACAACTCTCTACAGAACACCAAAATATCTGCACTGCCATGCAGGCTCAAAGAGTATCAATATATTTTTTAAACTGTCAGCAGTACAATCTATATCACCTATAGGATTTGAAAAAACACACCGTATTCTCTATTGTTTAGCATCATCTAAAAGTACTATAACCAGAATGTAATTAGAAATTCTAAAGAGAAAGAAAGCAGATGAGAGAATTTAGTGTTGTCTTCTTTCATAGCCAATACAACCAGGCTATGTCCCTCTAATTTTTCCTACCCATGTGCAGAATGAATTTTGTCATGTGCACCAATACGGAGGTGATGTGTGACATATCACCTTCATATTGGTGCACATAACAAAATTCATGTGATGGGGGTGAGGGCTCCGGCTGGAAGTGCGGGCTCTGGGGTGGGGCCAGAGATCAGGGGCTCAGGGCTGGGGCAGAGTGTTGGGGTGTAGGGGTATGAGGGTTCCGGCTGGGGGGTGCAGGCTCTGGGGTGGGGCTGGGGCAGAGGGTTGGGGTGTGAGGGCTCCGGCGGGGGGCTCCATCTGGGGGTGTGGTCTCTGGAGTGGGGCCCGGGATGAGGGGTTTGCGGTGCAGGAGGGTGCTCAGGATCTATGGTGGGGAGAGAAGACTCCCCCCAGCTCTCTCCCCCGGCAGCAGCAGCACCTGGGCTGTGGGGGAGAGGCGCCTCTCCCCGCCTCGGCAGCTCTGGGGTTGGGGTTGCAGGATAGGTGCTCCTCACAGAGCAGGTCTGGGCCAGGGCTGTGCTGCCTTGACTGCACCTGGGGCTGCGCCGCCCCAGCAGGTCTGGGCACCCTGTCTGTGGCTGGGTCCGGGCTACTCCGGCCACACCGCAGCAGAGTTGGGGCTGTGGAAGGGGCGCCCTGCGCCCCGGTCGCAGCAGATTGGGGGCCAGACTAGGTGGGGTGCTGGGGGAGCGGCGCCCCTCCCGTGGCAGGTCCCCAGGCGGGTTCCTTGAGTGCCTGCGCGGTGCTAAATAGGCTGCTGCGTGGCTGTGCAGCCTCACACCTTACAGGGAACTTAGAATACACCACCAGTAAACATTATGCCTTTTTTTTTTCTTGCCAAACTTTTAATATAGTTACAAAAATTGAATCCACATTCTGTGTAATAATGCATAGATATTATGAAAAAAAAATCAATATTCCTGCTTTCTCTAACCAGATTGTCATTAAAAACAGCGTCAGTCTCCCATGACACACACCAGTATCACTGTGACCACTGAATGTCAGAGAAGATGTTCTGTATCTCATAATCTTGATTTGGGAGTTGGTGATTAGACCATGATGTGCACTTACCTTGCAGGGGATCCTCATTCCGGCCCAGTTGGCTTATAATATTAGGGATATTAGTTTTAATACATTGCCCCTCTTTAGCATGTCCTTCTGCTGCTTCCAAGTGATAGCAATATTTCTAAATTCTTTCATTATGACTTACTACCTTTCAACTTCTCTCAGTAAGAGACAGTGACAAAAACTTACTAAGAGATTTTACAGGGGTAAAAACCCCTCCATGTTAGTCTCTTTCAATTGTGTTTGCATTAAAGCTATTTCCCATTCTTCAACTCCACGAAAAACATTGGAAAAATATCATGGTTAGTATTATATTTTAGGCTTGTGTACAGGGCCACCTGTTTTATATCTTGTTGGTTCACTTCCATTTAGAATTCAGAAAAAGAAAAATAACTATAGAGTACCCAGCACTTTGTTACCTAGCACAGAATCAGACAAAAAATAACCACTACAGATCATTCTGACATTGTGTTGTATCATTTGTTTAATTACATTTTGTCATCTGATGGTGTTACACAACTGCAGCATAGCACAGTGATTCTGTTGCCTTTTTCTACTTCTTCCACCAAAATATTGTTTTTCCTGTTCCCCAAATCCTGGCTACTACTGAATAAGAGGTGGCATCTGTGGAATCTTTCTCCGATTTAACTGCCCATTCCTGCCTGCTTGAATGCAAGAGAGACTATTCTGCATCATTCCTTTTTGGTTTTGGGGGCCAGAAAGATTTCAGTGGCTCCTTTTCTACCTTTCCTAGGATTGGAGGTTGGCAGAACAGCAGCATGGGAAGCAGGGGAGACTGATTGCTCACTGTTCCTGCATTATTACTTCACATCTCAGTGGGACTGCTCTACTGTCTAATTCCCAGGCAGAAAGAGTATAGTATAAATATAACCTGTAGAATTCATAGCTGTATACAATGGGCTTCTGAAGAAGCAGGTTTGAGAGGAGGAATACGCCGTTTGAGAGGAGGAATACGCAGATTCCACTTATTTTGGATTATGAAGATTTCAAATACTAGCTGCTATTTTCTAGCTAAAATCTTCTATCTGAGGTTTTCTATATTAACTATATCACTGTAGTATCTAAGCTCAGAGTCTCATCATATGTTAGCATCAACTAGCAATAACTCATATTAATGATACCTCACACAGAGCACAATATAAGTGTCTAACTACAAGCAGGAGCAGAGGAGGCAACTCAGTTGACCAGCTAGGATCTACAACAGAACTACTCCTGTGCAGTCAAAATCCTTGCTTAACTTGTAAGTGAAATGACAGACTTTCAGTGTAGAACCATTCTGCTTCTTGTAAAATGCTCCCCACTTCACTGTAAAGATATTTGTGTATAGATGAATATCTGAATCAGTTCAATAACTAGATCCATCTTGTGAATGTATTAACCTATATCATTGCCCGTGAGGGAAGCGGGGAGTGTTGGAAGTGGAAGAGTTTCAGGAACTGATCAACCCAAAGACTTAGAATTTGAGCAGACACAAGTATAGGTCAACACCAGTTTGAGGAATCACCCTAGCCCTACTTGAGAGCTACGAGTTGGGGATCAATTCTTTAGACTATTGGATGTACAAACATACATTATAACTAGTAAAAATATTAAACCAAGTATGGGGCGGGAGGTCAGAGGAAAAAAAGGTCTTTCATTTTCCCTGGTTTGCTTGAGTCTCCCACTGATGAAATCCCAGCCCTTCCAGAAATCTAGTTTCAAAATTTGAGAAACACTTTCTTGTATAGCTACAGTAGCACAAGATGAAAATACTGTTCAGTTATATAATGCTGCTCTACAGTTTTACAGCAAGATTAGATTTGTAATTGAATTAAATTATATTCTAAGAAAGAGAAAACAACTAGTTTGAAGTATCATGTCAAGTGACTAATATTCTGTGCTGTTTTTCCCTCTTCCTCAAGAAAGTATTTGAATGGAACTGTATACTTACCACTGGCATGCAAATTTCTCACTGTCTATTTCTACTATTCCTGGTGGTGGAGCAACATGCTGTGCTGCTCTTGATGCTGTGGAAAAGGAAATAAAAAGATAAATTTGCTGACATATAATGATGATTCTTCCTATAAAATTGAACATCTCAGGCAACACAAAGAATCATCTGAAGTTCAGCGGTTTCAAATTTGATTTGAAATTTGTTTTGTATTTTTGAGAGATCTCTCCCCTCACTCTTCCCCCAAAGAAGTTCATTTTGACAAAATTAAATGTTAGGATTAATTAATTACTTACATCTACAGAGAGATTCATAGACACAAAGTATAACTACATACATTTTAAGAACTCCCCACATCCATGTCTTAAAAGGCAATAGCTTATTTATTACTGAATGATCAGATTTGCTTTAAATCAACTCTGTTTAAATGCATGCCAAGTTGTTTCAAAGATGTAATGAGATGTGTGTGAGGACACGTCTCCAACAAGGTTTTTAGCCACTAGTGTAACTGTATTAGTGCAAACTGCTAGTCTAAATGTACTGCACTAGTATAAACCATGACTTGCACACCTGGCTTGAAACTGGTTTTATGATAGGATGGAATGAAGTAATAGGAACCACCAGAGCCACAGACAGTAAGAAGGAACTGAGAAACAAGTTGGTCCACTTCACCCTTCTTCCCCGGGAGGAGGATATGTCAAGGGTATGAGGCCAGGTGCAGATCCATTGACCCTGATGGCCAAATACTTCTGATCTCAAGTTCATGAGGCACATGAGCACCAACATACAGACACATACATATAGCCAATCACTCAAAGAAGAAATATTGCTTTTTCTCAAGCTTGGTTGACCCCTCTGTCTTACCTCCTCAATTCTTCCTGCCTGCTCAAATATTCTAGCACCTTATATCCCAGGGTGGAACTAATCAGAACCAATTTGAGTTGACCTTAAAGTAATAAAAATTGCCTACATCTTTATGCAAGATTCAAGCACATGACATCAAGATGCTTCAACAGAATAGCAATGCACTCTTGTCCAAGGGTGTTAAATCCTGCCATGTTACTTAATTCTCTTTATAAAAAATGAATTACACTTTCAAATAGGAGACCTAGCCCTGGTGATCCATGCCATCATCATCTCTGTGCTGAACTACTGCAATGATTTGATCACAAAGGCCACACAGAAGCTGCAACTACTGCAAGATGCAGCGGCCTGCCCATGCGGCCAGTTCACAGGCAGTCCTGTAAACCTGTGTTACACTGGTGATCAATGACCTGCAATAGGTCTACACAGAGTTCTATATCTGCTTCAAGGTCTTGGCACGAATCTTTGAAGACTTTGACATGCTAGGACCTAGTTACCGTAAGTCTCTATCTTCCTGTCTAGCACTCCCATTTATGATTAGTAGGAATCATGCAGCTGATGCAAACGATCAGGGGCATGTCATTCTCAATGGTGGTCCCTTGGCTGTAGTATTCCCTATCATTATTCAGAATACTGAGATGGTCTGGGAACAAATAAGGTTTTCCCAACTACTCTCCCTTAATCTATTTTTCAGTTTATGTGCATCCGAGGTGAGGGGGGATGTGCGCTCATGCACCAATTGCGCAAGCACTTCTTTGCTTAAGAAAAATGTTAAAACATGCTCAGGGCACCATTTCAAAATAGTAGTAAGTTTAGTATTTCTGAACTAATTTTTTTCCAAATATGA
Organism: Lepidochelys olivacea; assembly: GCF_965140295.1. Taxonomy (NCBI): domain Eukaryota; kingdom Metazoa; phylum Chordata; order Testudines; family Cheloniidae; genus Lepidochelys; species Lepidochelys olivacea. The sequence continues at coordinate 296,885,960 of NC_140411.1, forward strand.
AAATCACATTCCTCGTTGAGGATTATGTTTGAACTTTTAAATAAAAACGCTTTCAAGTTTTCTGAACACATAAAAGTCTCCGTTGTTCTTTAAAAGTAGGCAAGCAACTTGCAACCACTTAAAATTGGATCAGCTGCTCAAGTTAACTTAAAAACAAAACAAAGAAACACCTTCAAGAGCAGACCAAACTTGGAAAGTTTTCACCAAAGGGCAAACTTTTGAAAAAGTTACAAATCATGGGAAAAGAGGACTACAGAATGAAATGTAAAACAACTACTAATGCTGCCTTAAGATATGTTTTGTGAGTAACACAAATACTAAGATTTTAGTTTGCAGTGGGAAATTATTATTTTGTAGAATGAAAATGTGACTGATACTGGGATATAATTATCTCATCCTTCAATGCTTTCCACATTAATTTAACTCTTTCAACCCAAACCGCTAGGTCACCTGGTTCAGTATCATGCAGGTATTTCAGTATAGTCCTATTAGAGTCAAACATGTTCCATTAAATAAAAAAGCAGTAACTAAAAAGTAAAGTTGTACATGAATGCTTACACTACTTACATGATTAATACAATTTATTCCAGTAACTTGCTTTACAGAGGTGCAGCACATCTATATTTGGAGTTTGCTCCTGTCTAACTACACCAATGTAGTCATATCAAAGCAAAATTCTCTAACGTGGGCAAGGCCTTCAATCGGCTAGCAAAAAGTTTGTCAAGATTTTATGGCTCATACTTTTCTGGAGTCAAGTCACTGTGAACTGCAATGTTTTATAAAAAATGGTTTTGAGAAGAAGAAACTGATTAACTGAGAAAGGTTCTGAATGAGTCGGTAATCCAACAAACCACAATGTCTATTAAGTCCAAGAGGGAAAGGGAAAAAATACTAGGGAAAAACTTAAGTTTATATTTAGCCACAGAAATGAAACAGAAGTACTAGAGTCTTTGAATCTGACCCTGACTTGAATGGGAGTTGCAGCTCACCAACATGTCTCAGGTTTACACCCTTTAGGAGCTTCCGGGAACCACACAAAGGCAGTGTGGGCCTTTAAAAAGTGGTACTTTAAGTATTGAGGGGGGAAAACCGGGGGGCGGGGGGGGGGTGGTGGTAGTGGAGTTGGATTTTTTTGGCAGGGGAGGGAGGGAGGGAGTTTTTAAATTTGAACATTTTTAAAAAAATAGTTAATTATTTTTTTAAAAGCAGCAACTTATGTCAAGATGTGTATTAGTTATTTCAAAGATCTACACTTTTCAAATGGCTGAAAGCACTTGACTCTTGGGTCTCCAGTATGAGCCAAATCCTGCAGGTTTTACTTTCACTGAAATTATGGGAGTGAGGGCAGCAGGACTGGGACAAGCAAGTACACGCTTGATTGTATTATCAGTTGTTTAATTAATGAGAGTGACATTTACATTTGGATTGGATGAGTCACTGTAGATGCCATGATCCAACCATGCCCATAACTTTCTTGATATGCAATGTATACTTGTGAAAAGCACTGATTTAGACATTTTTCTCCTATACTTGCTGCAAGAGGAACCACATAGGTCAGCAGAATGTAATTTTGTATATGAATTTAACAAAAAAATTTCTTGTTAAAAACCCTGTGTGTGTGCGTCAAAAGATACTAAATATCTAGAGTGCAATTTTGACCCTACTAAAGTCAAAGAGTGCTTTATCATTCACTTCAATGGGGCCAGGATTTCGCTCTGAAAATAGATTTCTGCAACTAAACAATATCAACAATATCAAGTACATTCTGAGGTTCTAATGACCTCAACAAAGGATGAACTTTCCTTTAAGTTTTAATTGCAGGTGTTAAACTTTAGCTCACATCACAAATGAAATGTTTAGTGGCTTCAGTGCAGTCATGAGAATTATTTTTCAATCTTCATTTCTATGATTCCATTAGATCTGGTAGCCCATTTTCCTAGAATTTGACCCAAACACTAACTGAGAACATATTTTACATACTGCCACCTACTTACTATTCACACAGAATATAACACAAAATGGACTTGCTACCCCTCTGTGAGTTGTACATATTTTGTTGACATGCAAATGAACAGGTTAATTTTAAATAAAAATGTGTAACATATTCATTGTGTACATTTTCAAGATTGACAGCGCTGAAAAATGTTAAGACTCTTTCCATGTTACTTCAGAGTGTTTTCATGTAATGACCAATATTGTTCCAAATATTTATTCAATTAGAAAAAGAAAAAGAATAACTTAACATCCATTTTGCCAGCAACAATACTAAAAATATGCATGTCTGATTTGACATATTGAAGCACAAGTAAATCATTAAATTACACACAGCTATATAGCTATACACATGCACGCAATTATACTGCTACAGATAGAAAAACAGATGGATAGTCACATATGCTATAAAGAATGTTCTACAAAAATACAAAAGGATGTTCTCCTACAATAGCACTAACCTGGGACAGCTGTTGCATGGGCCTGTGAGGAAACATGCTCCACCGCCTGTGGCCTGATTTCAGATACTTGATGGTTGGAGCTCTGATGTTCAATGAGTTTTACAGCAGTAAGTGCATCAGGTCCAAACATCTGGATGTCCATAGAAACCAGACATACTAATGTATCTAAAACATTAAATGCAAAACCAATAACGATATTACAACAAAACAAATATGAGTGTTTGGTACTGAACACACTGATTTGAATTAAACTGACACTTGCTGAAAGAAAAACAAACCCTCACATATTTCTGTGGATTTCTACATAATATTTTTCATGGCATATAAAGCTGATATATAATGCAAAATCCTGACCTGCTTTGGTCTCTATTTTCATTAATACTCTGAGAAAATAAAAATTCAGTTATGTAAATATGCGGCAACAATATGCACATAATACACAGTAACTCCCCACTTAACATCCTCTCGCTTAACATTGTTTCGATCTTATGTCCCTGCTCCATTACAGAACATGCTCCATTTAAAGTTGTGCAATGCTTCGCTATAACGTCGTTTGGCTGCCTGCTTCGTACACAGCTGGCAGCCCCGCTATCAGCTCCCCTACGCCCCTCCCACAGCGCCTCCCACCAGCCGGCAGACCACGCAGATCAGCACCTTCCCCCTCCTCCCCCCGTCTCCTGCCCGCGGCAATCAGCTGGCTTGCGGCGTTCAGGAGGGAGGGGGAAGGAGCACAGGCAGGAGGCAGGGGAGGGAGCGGAAGCCTGCATGCCATGTCCTCACTCCTCCCCGCTCCCTCCTGAATGCCACAAGCCAGCTGACTGCTGCAGGCAGGAGGCAGGGGAGGGAGGGTGAAGGAGTGAGGACACGGTGTGCGGAGTAAAGGGGGAGTGGGGCGGGAAGAAGAGGCGGGTTAAGGGTCGGGGCTTGGGGGAAGGGGTGAAGTGGGCGGGACGAGGGTTGAGCCTCCCCTCCTCCCCCCAGTGCTTGCAAAGTAGGGGAAGCTGCCACTGCTGCTGCACAACGTGCTTCTCCTATTCTACAGCACCTTCAGCCTCCTTGCCTGCCTCATTGTCTCCAGTGCCAGTGGGCTGTACCTGTGTGGGGTAAGGCAGGGGCACCTTCCAACTATAGTACTGTACTGTACGGCAAAAAAAAAATTTCCCTGGAACCTAACCCCCCCCCATTTACATTCATTCTTATGGGGAAATTGGATTCGCTTAACACCATTTCGCTTAAAGTCACATTTTTCAGGAACATAACTACAATGTTAAGTGGGGAGTAACTGTACAAACACATACATTTTCTAAACTCTGACAAAGTAAAATTTTTGAATCCCGGAATGTGGCACTGTGTCAATTCTTTTTCCTCAACAAATAAACTAATATGAGATTTTGTTTTGCTTCTTCCTCACCTATGCTCTTGTCTACTTTAGCAATCTTTGTGCAGGCCACTTCTCCCATTTCTGTGAGCATGTACAGCACTTCAAGTGCTGAGATTACAAGCAGCACATCTGGTAAAGTGAGATGACATATTATCTCTTTGTAGGATTCTTGATCCACATATTCACAAATTAATACACCATTATCTTCAGCTTTACAAAGATTCCCCAAGATTTCCATGCCTGAAAAACAAATATAGAACAGTATTAAACAGCCAAAAATCATTCTCTTAACTGTTTACAAAAAATTAGCAGTCTAAGACCTTACCTCTCATTTTTAAGAATCTATCCCTTGCCATTAGGCATTTTGTAACAGTGTGAAACATTAGATGAGTAGTTTTGAAATCAACAGGGTCCAACAAAAGCTGAGAGAAGGGAAAAAACATTATTTAAGCTGCAGTCCACGTTGTACATACAGTCATAATAGTCACAGTTCTTAAATTTGCATACCAAATTCAATGCTCAAAAGTCTTTATATATTGGAATATGTTGTCACTTCTGTGAGCATGCAAGACTGTGCTTTAAATGCCTAGAATTCTTAATTATTATTTTTTAAATCGCATTAACCCTTTTCTCTTCTGAAGTATTTGGGAAGAGGCTCTGAGCTTCTCTTTTTTCTTTGAGTCTTTACAGTAAGGAAAATAACTGAATTCCTAGGCTGTCATCAGGATGGATATGAATGTTTTCCTGAGCCCTGCGAAACAGTAGCAGTCATTAGGGATGAACTTCCCCCTGCGGCTTTCACCATCCTTTGTCCTGTTTGTACAGCACCTAGTACAATGGGGTCCTGGTCCATGACTTGGGTCCCTAGGCACTATGATAAATACTGCTACTACTACCACCACTATTGCACTCTCAAAGGCCCTCCCACACACACCAGGACCATGCAGATATCCATGAAAACACCATCCTAGTCAGAGTTCTATCAGTAGCTGAGCACTACAGTGTCTCCTTCCCTACTATTTACTCATTACAGGATTTCAATATATACACAATATCAAACTTTATATTTATCGGTGGTGTATAATGCCATAAAATGGAATGAGTTGGCCGTTTACTGTTTCTTCTTACATCTAAATATCTTTGAAAAGAAAAAGTCTCCCTCACTGATGATATACCCATGTGTATGTGACCTTCCCAAAGTCCCCCTGGTTTTCTCATACTTATTATTATAAACTGTGTATTGATACCTATTATCTGGTCACACAGGAATTCTTGTACTGTCATAGTGCAGTTATGATTTATAAAGTATAACCTGTATGAATATTTTTCATTTTTAAAGTAATTCCCCGGTGCCCTGGAATTTTAATTGAAAATCATAGATGATTTGAAGGATCACATGCCCCCACACAACTCCATTCCCTCACATGACTGTGCTTAGGCAAACTGGGGGTCCCACTCTACATCTGATTCCTAGCCTCGTGCATTCTGTCTATTATTTGCAAATTCAAAGCAATTATTCACTACTACTTCAAATAAACACAAAAAAAAAAAATTAAATTTAAGACATCAGTCAAGCTACTTAATAAAAAAGTAGCACCTTCTCCAAAGTATATTTACCTCTGCTGCAATATTTCCTAGTGTGTCAAGCCCCAATTGTCTTAGAGAAATAAAATGACTATGAGCAGAGAGTAGCAGGAACCGAAGACAGGTACGATTAGCTGCCAAAAGTTTAACGTTTCCCTCCTCAAAAGAAAGATTTCGCAATATCACTGCAATCTGAAGTACCCGTTGCCCTTCAATATCATTAATGCCCAACTTGCGAGGTGGATGAAATAAGGATTCCCATATCCATTCTTCTGATGGAACATCTACAAAAGAAAAAAATCAACTTTAGCTATTCCTTTTCTATATTTACCAGAACTTATCTAATCAGTTTATTCAAGACATCTCACCTTGAGATTTGTTTCTGTCAGAAATGAGGTCACGTACTTCATTATCCTCGACAATATCCTTCCAAAACTGAGAACAGAATAAAAAATAAAATTGAATTTCTAAAGTGTGATGTTTCCTTTAAAAACACATTTGTTTTCTCTTCTGCATCTTTAAAATATTCACAAATGGTTATGGATGTGTTTATCACCGTTCCATCCCTTGGAAAAAATCCTCTTCCCATTCATGTCAGCTACTATTGCATCTTAAAGATGATCTCTGTCTAAATAATGGTACATTCTTCACTCCAGAGCTGAAACGTATAATGTTCAATATATTACAGCTGCTTTAAAGAAGTCTTCCTGCCATCCTTCCAAGACACCAAAGGTACTCCATCCACAATCAACCAACAGGATCTGAGACCTATTCCTATTCCACCACAAGGAATTCAAAGTACTTTACAAATTAAAGGCCTGATCTGCAAATCTTTACTGTGTGGCTAGTCCGACTACAGTCAAGATTAATCATATGATCAAGGATATGCAGGATCAAGCTCATAAGCTAATAAAATATATAGGAATCACTTAATTCACTACTAAAATATAGCTGTCTCTTAGGTGAAATGCAACAGCTTTATCATCACAGAGGAAAACCCAGGAAACAATTTAGGACAAGAAATGAAAATTATTATAGCCAGATTAATTATAGCAGAATTTTTGGTACACAGCATAATTACCCAAACTAGACTGTGACCATGATACTAAGGTTCACACCCCTACCCTCTTGAAAATGCTATGGTTTGTTATGTTTACCTGTATTGAGAAAGGGTTTGCACACTAAACACATCTAAAGTGCTTTATACAAATATTCAGAAAATTTCTATGACAGGCCAGAAGCTCAGTTTTATGTCACATTTGAAAGATGCCATCTCACGCTGAAGAATGCCTCCAAATATCACACTGGGCACTTTGACACAGGAGTTTTACCTCTCATTTGAACATCTTGAATTATTGAAATTAAAGAGACAGCCCAGATTAGAGCAAATTCAAACTTTATACTGCCGTGGAACAAAAAGGTTTCTCATTTGAAGGAAATTTCTCTTCTTAATCCTGATGCTATCAGCAATATTCACAGAAGTGTGGGGGTATGTCTACACTGGCAGAGTTACATTGCCGTCAGTTACAGCGCCACTCAGAGTGCAGAAGGGAAACTGCTGTTGTGTGTTCACACTGTCAGCTACCTGTGCAATAGCATGTTCACACTTGAGGCACTTGCATCGGTATTCGGAGTGGTGCACTCTGGGCAGCTATCCCACAGAGCATCTCTTCCTCTTCTGCCGCTAAGAGTTGTGGGAAGGCGGAGGGGGTCCCAGGGCATCCTGGGTCCTGTCCCAATGCCCCGTGATGCATTGATTCATATCCCAGCAATCCCTGTGCTTCCGTCCACATGTGGTGCCATCTTTCAATGGTTTGTGTACTGCACGCTCTGCCTCTTCAGTCTGCAAAAATGGATCCCATACTGTTGACCAATATGCTGCTCATTCTCACTAACACGTCACGAGTGGCAGTGGAGTTATACCTTCAACTATAAAGGCAAGAGGAGTTTGACATTGATCTCGCCACGCATAGTATTTACGATACAAGATTGCTTTGGCATTCACGGAGGTGCTGACCACAGCGGAACACTGCTTTTGGGCTCGGGAAACAAGCACTGGGTGGTGGGATCACATTGTCATGCACTTCTGGGATGACTAGCAGTGACTGCAGAACTTTCGGATGAGGAAAGCCACATTCAAGGGACTGTGTGATGAGCTCGTCCCAGCCCTGTGGCACAAGGACACGAGAATGAGAGCTGACCTGTCGTTGGAGAAGCATAAGGCGATTGAACTGTGGAAGCTGGCTACTCCAGACTGCTACTGATCAGTCACTAACCAGTTTGGAGTGAGAAAGTCGACCATTGGACTCATGTTGACAGAAGAATGCCGGGCCATTAATCGCATCCTGCTCCAAAAGACCATGACTCTGGGCAACGTGCGTGATATTGTGGATGGCTTTGCACAAATGGGCTTCCCAAACTGCGGAGAGGCGATAGGTGGCATGCATATTCCAATTCTGGCACGAGACCACCTAGCTACCGGGTACATTAATCGGAAGGGGTATTTTTCTATGATTCTCCAGGTGCTTGTAGATCACTGTGGGCATTTCACCGATCTTAACGCAGGCTGGTCAGGAAAGGTGCATGACTCACGCATGTTTCGGAACACTGGCTTGTTCAGGAAGCTGCAAGAAGGGACTTTCTTTCCGGACCAGATGATCACCATAGGGGAAGTCGAAATGCCCATTGTGATCCTGGGAGACCCTGCCTACCCTTTAATGCCGTGGCTTATGAAGCTATAGATGGGGCACCTTGACAGCAGCAAGGAGCGGTTCAACAACAGGCTGAGCAAGTGCTGAATGACTGTTGAGTGTGCTTTTGGCTGTTTAAAGGCCCACTGGTGCTGCCTATATGGGAGGCTGGACCTGGCCAATGACAATATTCCTATGCTTATAGCCGTAAGCTGTACGCTCCATAATATTTGTGAGGGGAAGGGTGAAAGCTTCACTCAGGGTTGGACCACTGAGGCTCAGCGCCTGGAGGCTGAATTTCAACAGCCAGAGACCAAGGCTATTAGTTGGGCGCAGCGCGGAGCCATAAGGACCAGGGATGCCTTGAGGCAGCAATTTGAAGCTGAAAGCCACTAATATTTGTTGCTATGCTTGGGAGTGCAGTGCCTGTAAGGTTAGGAGGTGATTGTGATTGGTGCAGACGATGCACTATGAAGGTTTAAGAAAACTGCCTGTTGCTTTGCAGGGCTCTGTTTGCTTTCAATTAATGGAATAAAGATTACTTTCAAACCAAAACAATTCTTTTTATTAAAAAACAACATCCTGAGGAGATAGACAAACAAAAAAACACATCAGCACTGTGTGGGGTGGGCAAAGGAAGGATCCCAGGAGAAGGTGGGGTCCCAGGACGGTTAAAAATTTGTGTAAGTCCAGGTATCATATGCAACCTTGAAATCCCTGCAAGCTGCATGGACACTTTTGAAAGGCACCATAATAGAGGCTCAACTTAAATGTATACCCCAAATTAAAAAACATAATAAAAGTACTATAAAAGAGCCACCGTGGCTTAACAACTATGTAAAAGAAGCAGTGAGAGATAAAAAGGAATCCTTTAAAAAGTGGAAGTCAAATCCCAGTGAGGTAAATGGAAAGGAGCATAAACACTGCCAAATTAAATGTAAAAATGTAATAAGAAAAGCCAAAAAGGAGTTTGAAGAACAGCTAGCCAAAAATTCAAAAAGTAATAACAGAATGTTTTTTAAGTACATCAGAAGCAGTAAGCCTGCTAAACAACCAGTGGGGCCCCTGGACGATCGAGATTCAAAAGGACCACTTAAAGACGATAAAGTCATCACAGAGAAACTAAATGAATTCTTTGCTTCAGTCGTCATGGCTGAGGACGTTAAGGAGATTCCCAAACCTGAGCTGTCTTTTGTAGGTGACAAATCTGAGGAATTGTCACAGATTGAAGTGTCACTAGAGGAGGTTTTGGAATTAATTGAGAAACTTAACAGTAACAAGTCACCGGGACCAGATGGTATTCACCCAAGAGTTCTGAAAGAACTCAAATGTGAAATTGCGGAACTATCAACTATGGTTTGTAACCTGTCCTTTAAATCAACTCCTGTACCCAATGACTGGAAGATAGCTAATGTAACGCCAATATTTAAGAAGGGCTCTAGAGGTGATCCTGGCAATTACAGACCGATAAATCTAATGTGTGTACCTGGCAAATTAGTTGAAACAATAGTAAAGAATGACAGGCTTCAGAGTAGCAGCCGTGGTAATCTGTATCCACAAAAAGAAAAGAAGTACTTGTGGCACCTTAGAGACTAACAAATTTATTTGAGCATAAGCTTTCATGAGCTATAGCTCACTTCATCGGATGCATGCAGTGGAAAATACAGTAGGGAGATTTTATATACCCAGAGAACACGAAACAATGGGTGTTACCATACACATTGTAACGAGAGTGATCAGGTAAGGTGAGCTATTACCAGCAGGAGAGAAAAAAATCTTTTGTAGTGATAATCAAGGTGGGCCATTTCCAGCAGTTGACAAGAACGTCTGAGGAACAGTAGGGGGGGGAAAATAAACATGGGGAAATAGTTTTACTTTGTGTAATGACACATCCACTCCCAGCCTTTATTCAAGCCTAATTTAATGGTGTCCAGTTTACATATTAATTCCAATTCAGCAGTTTCTCGTTGGCGTCTGTTTTTGAAGTTTTTTTGGTTGTAATATTGTGACTTTTAGGTCTGTAATCGAGTGACCAAAGAGATTGAAGTGTTCGCCGACTGGTTTTTGAACGTTATAATTCTTGATGTCTGATTTGTGTCCATTTATTCTTTTATGTAGCGACTGTCCGGTTTGGCCAACGTACATGGCAGAGGGGCATAGCTGGCACATATCACATTCGTAGATGTGCAGGTGAACGAGCCTCTGATAGTGTGGCTGATGTGATTAGGCCCTATAATGGTGTCCCCTGAATAGATATGTGGACACAGTTGGCAACGTGCTTTGTTGCAAGGATAGGTTCCTTGAGTTAGTGTTTTTGTTGTGTGGTGTGTGGTTGCTGGTGAGTATTTGCTTCAGGTTGGAGGGCTGTCTGTAAGCAAGGACTGGCCTTGTAAAAGAATAAAATTGTAAAAGAAAGAATAAAATTGTCAGACACATAGAAGAACATAAATTGTTGCACAAAAGTCAATATGGTTTCTGTAAAGGGAGATCATGTCTTACTAATCTAATAGAGTTTTTTGAGGGGGTCAGCAAACATGTGGACAAGGGGGATCCAGTGGACACAGTTTACTTAGATTTCCAGAAAGCCTTTGACAAGGTCCCTCATCAAAGGCTCTTATGTAATTTAAGTTGTCATGGGATAAAAGGGAAGATTCTTTCATGGATTGAGAACTGGTTAAAAGACAGGGAACAAAGGGTAGGAATAAATGGTAAATTCTCAGAATGGAGAGGGGTAATTAGTGGTGTTCCCCAAGGGTCAGTCCTAGGATCAATCCTATTCAACCTATTCATAAATGCTCTGGAGAAAGGGGTAAACAGCGAGGTGGCAAAGTCTGCAGATGATACTAAACTGCTCAAGATAGTTAAGACCAAAGCAGACTGTGAAGAACTTCAAAAAGATCTCACAAAACTAAGTGATTGGGCAACAAAATGGCAAATGAATTTTAATGTGGATAAATGTAAGGTAATGCACATTGGAAAAAATAACCCCAACTATACAGGATTCTGCTTTAGCTACAACTAATCAGGAGAAAGATCTTGGAGTCATCATGGATAGTTCTCTGAAGATGTCCATGCAGTGTGCAGTGGCAGCCAAAAAAGCAAACGGGACGTTAGGAATCATTTAAAAAGGGATAGAGAATAAGACAGAGAATATCTTATTGCCCTTATATAAATCCATGGTACGCCCACATCTTGAATACTACGCACAGATGTGGTCCCCTCATCTCAAAAAAGATATACTGACATTAGAAAAGGGCAACTAAAATGATTAGGGGTTTGGAACGGGTCCCATATGAGGAGAGATTAAAAAGGCTAGGACTTTTCAGCTTGGAAAAGAGGGGACTAAGGGGGAATACGATAGAGGTATATAAAATCATGAGTGGTGCGGAGAAAGTGAATAAGGAAAAGTTATTTACTTGTTCCCACAACAATGGTTCTCCCCTGCCCCCAGTGACAGCAGAGTGGCGCAGGAAAGTTACCCTTAATGGGGCAAGAAACAAAGCAGCTCTGCCAAAGAACCTGCGGCAGTAAATTGCCCAGTATCTCCATGAGAGTTTCGTGGAGATCTGAGGCAGATTCCTGTGAAGTGAGGGAGTCAATCAACACTCTGTTCTGCCGCTCAGATTAGGCATGTGGTGGTACATGCATCATGCAGACGCAAGCCTGCTTTCTGCAACCCTCCTGCCCCCAACAATTCCTTCAGCGATACCCAAAATCAAAGCCACTTACCAGGGGCTTCCTCTCCTGTTTGCGCTTCACCAAGATCCGACAGCTGTGACTGGCTAGCCTCCTCCAGGGTAGAGAAGAGCTCCTGGCTGCATACATCTCTGACCTCTGAGTCATCCTCTGCCTCTAGGTCCCCCTCCTCATGCAAGATTTCCTCCTCCTGGCTCGGTTCACTCTCAACTGGCACGTGAGCCACCGAAACCTCCACAGTGGACTTCGCAGTGGCGGTGGGGTGGCCACCAAGTATTGCGTCCAGCTCTGTGTAGAACCGGCGGCTCGTGGGCGCAACACCATTGCGGCAATTTGCCTCCCGTGCCTTGTGGTACGCATTCCACAGCTCCTTCCCTTTGACCCTGCACTGCAGTGTGTCCCGGTTATAGCCCCTTTCTGTCATGCATCGTGAAATCTGTCTGCAGGTATCATAATTCCTATGGCTGGAGCGCAGTTGGGACTGAACAGCCTCCTCTTCCCATATGCTGATGAGGTCCAGCAGCTCGGCATTGCTTCAAACAGAGGATCGCCTGGTGCATGGAACAGGCATGGTCGCCTGGAAAGATGCGCTGAGACCACTGCACGTGTCACCGAACAAACAGGAAGGGGACTTTCAAGGAATTTGAGGGGTGGTCACCTTAGGGCAGAGCAGTAGAGTTCAAACCAATGACCAGAGAGACGAGAACAGGTATTGTGGTACACCTACAGGAGGCCAATCGTAGCGCTGTAATTGACCAGGGTATCTACACTGGCACCGCAGCGCTGTAGCCCCGGTGCAGAAAGATGTACACCTCTCGCTGGGGTGGTATTTTACAATGCTGCAACTGCGCAGTTTCTGCGCACTAAGTAGCTTGGCAGTGTGTACACCTCAGCTGTTAAACCGCAAAAAGCTGCTTTACTGCGCAGAAACTTGCCAGTGTAGATAAGGCCTTAGGCGTGAAATTAAACCTCTAAGAGAATGAAACTTCTATTGCGATCATCACTTTGAGCTAGAGGGGGCCCTTTTTAAAGAGCCTGAGCTCAAGGAAGAGGGGTTTTGTCATTTTTAAAAGATGTGTGCAAAACCAGATTGCCTTGAATTTTACTTGTCAATGCAATATTCCCTTTTTGATGTTACTCTATTGGAAAGTGATGAAGAGGGTAAACATGCAAATTTCACTGGTGATAACAAAAGGAGGATGATCTTAGAATCATGCCAGAGACTTACTCCTTTAATTTCTCTAGTGTTTGTATTTTTAAAAACATGGAATAGGTGGTGTATCTTCAAATGCACATCTTCAACCTTAATTTTAAAGTCTTTGGAAAGGCTCAGAGAACTAAGCCAATTAGGAATGCAGGGTTACTGCTGTTGCCAGTGCTCTTGCAGTGATACCCAAAATCATAAGATGCTCTCACAGTGCCATAGCATTAGTTAGACTGACCGTCCAACAATATGCTCTTGGTTTCTGTAAAATATTCAGGCTAAAAGTCCCAAAGGAAGCACTCTCAGATTTAAAAAATGTATCTATCTAATGCGGTTGGGTAATTTGAAGTTATAGAAGCGTAGACTTTCTGCCCAGAGGTAAATCATCCTGGACTCTGTCATGAGGTATGGAACAAGAGGACTTGGCAATTTGTTCTCTCTGCAGAAGCTGACATCAATGTCATCTTGGCATAGGCTTATTAAAAAATACTAAAATTCTAACACTTGGTACAATTGATGAGCTTTTTAAAAATTATTTTTAACCACAATAGGTACTGAAGTTGAGGCAAAATATCAATACATTGCAGGAGCAGAGCAGCCGTAAGTAATGGGCAGTGCAATCTCAGCCTTTTGACAAGGATATCAAATAACATCAGCATTTTCTCCTGAAACAATATAATTTTCAAATCCAACTTTTTCACCAATTAGCCCCATGTTCCAGGAACTGCCAAAAAACGTTTGGTGGTGACACAGAAGGCATCATAACACTGTCATCAGGGGGGCAATGATGAAAGACAAATTCATCCACACGTTCCTCTTTATAATATGTATCTAATAAATCCCGCAATGCTGGCTAGAGGAAATATTAAGCACCCCAAAGAAAGATCAGAGCTGTCTCTTGAGGTCATTTAAGTGAAGGACAATTGGCAGTATGTCTCTCTGATGACTTCTTTAACGATGTTGCTACTATATAAAGGGCTTGTATCACTTCATACCAGGATACAGGTAAAGCCAAAGATGAAGGCTCCTAGCGCTCTCAGAATAAGGAGAACAGCTGAAGTACACAGCCTGAAAGAGGTCTGTCTGATTCTAAAAACCCCAGAATAAGGATAATAATAAGTATGCATCCGATGAAGTGAGCTGTAGCTCATGAAAGCTTTATGCTCAAATAAATTGGTTAGTCTCTAAGGTGCCACAAGTACTCCTTTTCTTTTTGCGAATACAGACTAACACAGCTGTTACTCTGAAACCAGAATAAGGATGAAATTCACCTCAGTTGGGGCCTGAGCCAAGCTTAAAGATGACACTTCAGAACCAAAGGAACATCTCTCTTAGATAAAGGAGGCTAGTGACAGACAACACTGGCTGTCAGGTCTAGTGAAACACTTTTTTCTCCAGAACAGACTAAAGCAGGAGTGCCCTCTCAGACGCTCAAGTGAGAGAGTCACAAAGGCACTAAGAGTCAAGGTTTCACCTGGACAGCCTATAAGAGCTGAGGCATCTGTTGTCAGAACAGAGGCATTAGGCACTCAAACTTATTAGGCATTTCACAACGTAGAATAATAGAATCATAGAAGATTAGGGTTGGAAGAGACCTCAGGAGGTCATCTAGTCCAACCCCCTGCTCACAGCAGGACCAACCCCAACTAAATCATCCCAGCCAGGGCTTTGTCAAGCCAGACCTTAAAAAGCTCTAAGGATGCAGAGATTCCACCACCTCACTAGGTAACCCATTCCAGTGCTTCACCACCCTCCTAGTGAAATAGTGTTTCCTAATATCCAACCTAGAGCTCCCCCACTGCAACTTGAGACCATTGCTCCTTGTTCTGTCATCTGCCACCACTGAGAACAGCCGAGCTCCATCCTCTTTGGAACCCCCCTTCAGGTATCAAATCCCCCCTCATTCTTCTCTTCTGCAGACTAAATAAGCCCAGTTCCCTCAGTCTCTCCTCATAAGTCATGTGCCCCAGACCTCTAATCATTTTTGTTGCCCTCCACTGGACTCTTTCCAATTTGTCCACATCCTTTCTGTAGTGGAGGGCTCAAAAGTGGATGCAATACTCCAAATGTGGCCTCACCAGTGCCAAATAGAGGAGAATAATCACTTCCCTAGATCTGCTGGCAATGCTCCTACTAATGCAGCCCAATATACTGTTAGCCTTCTTGGCAACAAGGGCACACTGTTGACTCATATCCAGCTTCTTGTCCACTGTAATCCCCACTGTAAACTTCTGACTTTCATATCCAAGGACTCATTCAACTCTGACTTTCAGCTGGATCAATAAACTTCAAATGCTTCATAGCTTACACTGTTCTCAAGGAAAAGATGTCAGCACCTCAATATCAACCAGCTCCACCTATGCCAAGTCTCTGGCTCTAGGAATGCTTGGAACTGAGCAATTTGCAAGACCTGATTTAAGAATCTTGGTCTTTGTCTAGATTAGGAAAAGAAGTTGAGATTAAATTGGGGTTAGCCACCACATTAGCATTACTTACTTACTTATTAACTGTCACTGTAGGAAACATGATAGGAGAAGTGAATGATGACCCTATCAAAATAAATATTTGCAACTGGCAGAACAAGTAATGGACAAACCAACATTTACAAAAGAAAACCTGAACAAGAGCAAGAAGAGAGCACAGATCTACATCAGCACCATTTTGCTAATTTTAAAAAAGGATAAGCAATCCAAAAAAGAAAAGAACAAGCATGCAACCTCCTGCTCTTGCCAACACAATACATTTGTTGTGAGTCAACAGAACAACAGGGGAATCGGGACGTTTAAAAATACCCTTAATTTTAAATTTTAGAATACCCTCATTTTATATACAGAAGCATAGCTGCTATATGAAATAAATAACTTCCTATGGTGGGATCAACCAACTGCTTAAAATAAGATTCTATGAAAAAAAATGGATTATTGGAATATATAGTTATTTTTAGATGTAGTATTAGTTTATGGCATGCCTTCAAAAGTGTTTTACAGTAGTGTGGTACTATATACCATGTAAGTTTATAAATAGATCCTTGGAGCACATCCAAGTTTCTTATTAGTAAACCTTATTGCAACTATGTTGGTTCTACTTAACACCCAATTAAGAGAGTTTATTAAAACCATCTGTCTTCATATACTATAATTATTTAAGATGATGTAATTAACAAACATATAACAAATTATAATTCAATATAATTTCAAATGTTTACATATCTAGACATGGCATTTGATGTTGTTCTTCATTAACTATTACGCAGACTGCCTCAGTTTTAGGGGACAGCAAAACCAGAAAAGCTAGCAACTTTTGAATAAAAATTTCCAAGTATAATATTTCTGGACATCTGTCTTAGAGAAAAGGTGAACACAAAGACCATGAAGCACAATTTTTGACACTTAACCTTAATATACTTTAATATACTTCCAAGTTCCAATCATAAAAAATAATGCTTGTCTTCTTTATTCTCAATTTTATTCTTTTGGGAGAATCCATTTATTTGTATTTTAGCAATAATAAAGATTTAATGGGCACTACTGTTACCCAATTTGGCCCAACATCAAAGTTTTGTAAAAACTAGCTTAACACAATATACAAACATAAAAATTCCTCTGCCATGTTTGTAATGCAAATATTGCTGCATTCAGTTGAAGTATTAAAAAAAAAAGAAGAAGAAAGAATTTGAGCAGAAACCAGACCATAAACTGAAGTGGAACTAACTAGTCTAATTGCCCCCCGCCGCCGTCCATTTCTGTCACCTGGAAATAAACAGCAAATATGAGCAAAATAAACCATATTTTAAAATTCTTCCAATTTGAATAATACAAGTTATCTGAAACCTTCTCAAGGAAATCTGTTGTGTTATATTAACATGATAGGCTTCAGAGTAACAGCCGTGTTAGTCTGTATTCTCAAAAAGAAAAGGAGTACTTGTAGCACCTTAGAGACTAACCAATTTATTTGAGCATAAGCTTTCGTGAGCTACAGCTCATTTCATCGGATGCATCCGATGAAGTGAGCTGTAGCTCACAAAAGCTTATGCTCAAATAAATTGGTTAGTCTCTAAGGTGCCACAAGTACTCCTTTTCTTATTAACATGATAGAATCCCCTCAAGCAAACAATGAAATGTCAAATCCCTTTCAGATATACTATATTATACACTACCGAGCACCAAACAAATCTAGGACACAGAGGAAGTGTTTACACATAATAGAAGTGTAGCCAGAAGTAATTTTGCTACACATTAATATAGCATATCATGCCCTCTAGTGGAAAAAAACAAAAAATGTTGTGTGCAAACCTAGCTACTATAATGTAAACTCTTAATTGAATCAAAGTTGTCCAGAGCTTCCAGCATCCCTTAAACTTTCCCTAGGCTTCCAATGTTTCTGAATCACCAGCACATTTTCATAATCTATAATATTTCTTTGCTGATTCCAGTTCTTAATAACTCCAGCATTGTTTTCTCTTGCCAAATAAGTTAAAGGGCTTGATTAAAAAAATTCTACAATCTTTGTCTATTCTACAACCCACACTTCCTTTTTCTTAATGCTTTTCTTCCTTCTTACCCCCAAGTTTTATCACAAATATCCTTGATTTAGTATCCTACTGTATTTTCTTGAAAGCAATTAACTGGAAAGTAGTTCAAAGTCACATTCTGGTACAACTTATGTGGAAACCATTTTGATGCTTTAAGAGACTTAGACTTTGCTACTGGCAGTGCACAGTTAAAAACAGTTTCATAATTTCAAAATTACCTTAACAAAATCTCTATCAGTTTTCTCCTTCCATTCGTCTCCAAATACAGTAGAAAATGATCCTAAAGCTTTAAGCATAAAAAAAACCATTAGTAAAAATGAGCTGAACATTTTCATTTGATTTTCTACCAATTGACAATGGAAATAAAGATTCAACAATACTATAGACCACTCAGAAGTTTTCTTTTTTCTTAGAGTAATTTTGCAGTAAGATGTAGTAAACCACTGTAATCGCTGTTGCAAAACACTCAACTGACTGCTGTTGCAGTAGTACAGTTTATTAAGGCACAAGAAAATATTTGAATGGTCTAAACTTTGTGTACCCTTGCCTTGTACCTTAAAGAGTCATGACATGCTTTTCTAGAATTTTTTTGACAAAAGTATGAAGTGGTTTCTTAGTTTTAAATCTCATGTCAGCAACTAGTTTTTGCTTGTACATGGTAAAGAGTAAAGATGTTCCCAGCTGTTTAGCATGCTACCTAGGCAAAACTTCTCTTGAAGCTTTCAAGAAGCCAACACAATGGCTAGACAACACTACCACTTACTAAAATATTAGTATTTTGTATGGAAGCTTTATGGTAATTCCTGGCTGCTTTGTGGGAACAAGCAAGTAATATTACATCAAACTTTCTGGCCTATCACTCCTTGAAAGCAGCAAAGAGTAGTTCACAGGATTTCCCTTGACAGGAAAATAACTGTTTTGCATCTTGGAAGTCTGCGATTAGTGTCAATATGAAGCTGTATAAAACAGTATTTGGTTCACAGTATATTTTTATTGTAAAAAATTGTTACAATTTTCAGCTGAAAATTATGAAGCAGCATTTGACATCTTATAGAATCCAAGACCAAGGCTTCTACAGCATTTGGCATGCAAGGCCTAATTAAATATTTTGAGGATACAAACAAGTTCTTTAAAACAATCCTACTGATAAGATGGGAAACAAGGTTTTGTATTCCCATCATGTTCTTAGGTTACATAACAGAACTTAAACTTGAAATGAAACACTAATGTTAAAAAACTGAGACAGTACTCCTGAAAGAGAAAGGCTGTCCTAACACATGCAAGATAAGAGTTATCTCAAACTTTTAAACTGGAATAAATCCTAAGAGGTTAACAAAATTGAAAAAATATAACTAGAAATGTTACATCACAAAAAAGAGAATTAACACAATTCACAAACTACGATGAAAACTATATATATGCTTAAATATTACTCTGATTAATAATAAACCTTGCACTATAGAGACACGAAATCTTCCAAAATCTCATAACTTTAGATAAAATTCACCAGCTATCACTTATTCACACTGGAAATTGTTGTCACAAAATTAAAATTAAAATATTTGTACAGAAATTTTAAATAGTTACAAACTTCTCATATTCAATCACTAAATCTAACAAATTCACCATTATTGTGCTGTGATAGTGCACAAATGCCACATTCAGGCTTTGAGCCCCATTTTTCAAGGTGCTGTAAAAACACACACAAAAACCAGTATCTTTGGACCAATGTGTTTACAATCTAAAATGACAAAAAGATATGCAGACTTAAAATGATTCTTCAGAAATACCAAAATATTCCATCTCTGATCTGTTAGTGAGTAACAGATTACAGGATGGACAGCAGAAGCAGATACCTTTGTCTCAGGTGATCTGCATTAAGAGAGTTAGAACCTGAACAGATTTGGTAATGGCCAGTTGCAACAACTCGAGAAAATAAGTATTCCCTCACTACTTGGGTAAGGAAATAGGACACATCTGTCTTTTGCATTGATCAGAATGCTGCTGGATGTATTAGACAGTAGGTGAAAGTAAAATGCTAGTGGAAGAACAGAATATGTCTATTACAAATTTGCCTCTCTCCAGTCCCAAAGATTATTCATTTGCTATTGGTAGCGATGGCCTAGAACTTTACCTCAAATACTTCTCAGCTGAGAAAGACCATAACAGAAAGAACAGCTAGTACAGGACACCTATGAAACAACCATATGTAAACACAGGTTTGACCTTTAAAAGTTAACAATGGAGGACTAGCCCTGAGTGTCCAAGAAGGTATGAAACAAAAGAACATTTAAACCTTGCTGAAGCACCTTTCTCATTTCTGTAAAAGCTACTTTGAAGAAGGAATTGTCCTGACTCTCAGCAGAGTGACCATTCAGATTCAGAATCTAAGGATGGGCCTCTGGGAAGGACTAATTAGGGGACTAAAATTAACTTTAGCAACTCTTTAAACATTCCTTCCACTTGGGAGTCCTTGTGACTGGCCCAGATGCAGACAATGTATTGGTCTGGTCAAATGTAAGGGACATCCTATTAAGAAAAAACACAATAAAAGGACAGGCACACAACCCAAAAAATCTGAAAGAGAAATTAGACCACCACTAATATATTATTGACATGAAAAACTTTGTACATACTACAAATGATTAAGGAAATAAAAAAGTTTATAATATTTTAAAAAATGAGTATATAATGTGTCTCACATATACTCTTCCCCACAATTGAAGGAAAACAAGTAAAAAGATAGTAATTTTGATGCACTATTTTGCAAGAATATGTACATGCATGCATGCATGCGTACGCGTGCACACACACACACACACACACACACACACACAGTATCTATTATTAGGGGGATCCCAAAATATTATTTTGCTAAAGAATGCTCATTTGATGATTTATGTAGATAAAATTAACTTTGGAAAACATTACTATCTCTTGTTAGAGAAGCTTTGTACAGAACAAAAATTAAAATAGTGAATGATTCCTTTTTTCTGTAAACTAGGAGTTACATTTTATCCTATTGTCATTCAGTGAGATTACAGGATGGTTTGATCATATATTTGCTTACAAAAGGACATAAAGCAAAGAACAAGAAGGCCTAGCAGCCAACACACTGGTCAATCTATCCAGGAGAAATAATTCAGTATTGAAATAGTTTTGTGAAATACAACTTCTTAAAATACTAAAAATGCAAGCAGGCCAATTAAATATTTCTTAAATCCAGATTGAGATCATTTTAATGATACTGAGGTCCGATTTCTAAATGATTTCACTGTCATTAGGAACTAAAATAAATCTTTTTGTATCAGAATACAAACTCAGTGTGTCATTTCTGAGATGCTTCTATTTTTAATATGTAATTTACATTAAAATGCACATCTTTTACAAATCTGCAAAGTCCTATGTATTCATCAGGAAAACAAACAACACACAAGTCCAGACATCATAGGCTAAATGAAAATCTAATGCTAAAAATGTACCACTTAACTCAAGTAATTTTAAAATACCACTGAAAACCCAATTCTTAAGTTTCACTAAATTAAACTGTTTAATGATAAAGTCTCTAAAACATATATATGTTCACTGAATAAAAAGGTAATTTTCATATTCAAAGCCTGATGTGAAGCACAAATTATGAAATAATTAAAAAAGAAAAAACTAAGTATCAAGTTAATTTCTCTTCAGTAAATTATTTAAAATTTACTATAAATGAAGAATGATGATTATTCAAAACTGAAAGAAGCTACAAAAATATATTTGCATCTTTTCTGCTCAGGTATTAAAAATGTTATATACAGTAAAAATAGAATTCAACTTAAAACTTACTGTCATCAAACACCCCAGCATTAGCGAGCAATAGAGTGATGATTTTAGGGTCCTTTTCAAGCTGCATGACATGCTTGCTTTCATTTGACAGAAGAGTGCACACATTAATAGCAAAGTCCACTTCATTTGGGAGTCCAGATAACAGTGAAAGCACCAATTTATTATAGTCATTCGGTGAATTAAAGTCCATAGACAGCCCATAGCTTTGACGAAGATAATCTAACCAAGACAAAAAAAAAGAAAAGAAAAAGTGAGAACAATGTTTCTGAAGCCACAAAATGAATATTCTGGCTGACACAGTAAGTAAAATAATAATAATTCTCTTAATTTAAATAATTCATGGCATTAAATCAACTTTTCCAACATTTCATTTGTTTTTTCCATCTTCTTTTGGTCCAGAACATTGACTCCATTCCCATCGGTTGTGGATCTTGCCAGTTACTTATTCATTTCAGAATGAAACATTGCAATCTATGCTCTACTAGAGGAGAACCTTGAAAACCACTCAAACTTCAGCTAGGACAGAATGCAGTCCAATTATTTAGAGATACAACATTATTTATTTGTATTATCATAACACCTAAGACCCCAGGGCCTAACTGTACGAGGTGCTGGTGTACAATACAGAACAAAAAAAAAGACAGTCCTGGCCCCAAAGAGCTTACAATCTAAGTGGACTGTATTGGCATCAAATTTGTGCCTGTGTTCCAGTCAAGATTTGCATTTTGATCTGAAGAGCCCCATATGGTATGGATTCTCTGGCTACATTATGGACCACCTGGCTCCTCAAGTTGTAAGCCAGAAACTGAGATCAGAAGAACCCAGATTTAAACATCTGTGAGTTGCAGGGAGACCACTATTGGTGAAAACTCTGAAATTTGCTCCTTTACTTGGCCCAATAGATCCTGAGTTTGTTGATTTTCAAAGAATATCACTTCAAGGCCTATCTGTTTACCCAAACTCTGGAGGCACTGGGGTTATTTATGGATTTGGAGGTTTTCTTGTTTTTTGTTTTGTTTTTTGGGTAACAGGAGAAAATATTTTATGTTAGATAATGATTTGACTGACATAAAGTGTTGATGTTTTTAATAACACTGTAAATGCATTTAAGGACTGTCCCAGTTAAAACATGGAAAATTAAAATAAATATCACAACAATCTTTCTCAAAAATGTAATTTACCTGACACACTGTGTTGCTGGTAATTGTAGGAAGATGGAATTGCACCTATAGGAAGTTGTGGCTTTGGATTGCCTGGTTGTACCTCATCATCATCCTCCCCAAAATGATGTACTTTCTCGTACTTTTCTAGATAGCTGAAATTAAGAAAGCAAAGATTTTTAATATTTACCAACTAACTCCCCTGTCCTCTAAGAGTTGAACTGCTGAAGGAAACAGCAGCAACTGTAGAAAAAGAGGTTTAGTGAAAGCAACAGTTAAACTGTGGTATATAATACAAAACCATGAATCAGACTGACAAAAGGTGATACAGCCAGATAAGTGGAATCATGATTTAGATAAGAAATTTGTTTATATTTGCCAATAATACTCATTGGCTAAAAGTTATAGTGTAACTAGCCACCTTGTAACTAAGCCCATTTTGTTTTTCTGTGGATCAGTTTTTGCTTTTGTTACCCGACGTATTTTTGTATGTGCTTTTATTACCTGCAGGTAGAAGTAATTACAAATTACTACAAGAAATGTCATCAGAAATATTTTGCATAGTTTACCATTAGAAGCATAATATGGAGAAGAGTAGGCAACATAGACATAATCAACAGGCTACATGCATCCAATGAAGTGAGCTGTAGCTCACGAAAGCTTATGCTCAAATAAATTTGTTAGTCTCTAAGGTGCCACAAGTCCTCCGTTTCTTTTTGAAGTTAAAAGTAGTGGTTCCTAAAGAAAATACTAAATACAACATGTGGACGCTGAAAATGCTAAGACTCAGTAGCAACCTAAATGACACTATCGGAACTCCGTTAGAATCTCTCATGCAGTAACGCAGACAGAATGTGATAATTTATGAGGTGACAGGCTATGTCAAAAGGGATAGGAAAACAGAAACCATATACACTAATGGCTGGATACATCAAACTGGTGGTAACAAGGCACACTGTTAATGTGTACCTTATGATGTACAATAATAACTCCTTGCTTAACATTGTAGTTATGTTCTTGAAAAATGCGACTTCAAGCGAAACTATGTTAAGCGAATCTAATTTCCCCATAAGAATTAATGTAAATAGGGGAAGGTGTTAGGTTCCAGGGAAATTTTTTTCTCCAGACAAAAGACATTAAAAAAGCATTTTCATAAAGAGACAGTAGGATTTGTGTGTTTGATGGGAAGAGGCAGTAGGGAGGGGGATTTGGAGCTTTGGGGAAGGAGTGGAGTGGGGGGTGGGCCTGGAGCAGAGCCAGGGGTTGAACACCCCCCAAGCATTTTGGAAAGAACAGCAAGAGGAGCAGCCAGACTATCCACCCTCTTTCTCCCTCTGACTCCAAAACCTCAACCAAGCTTCACAATCATTGCTGAGTACAGTATTAAATTGTTTGTTTAAAATTTGCGGGTACCTAAAAATTTTAGAATGGAGGTGTGGACCCCTTTGGAAATTCAACCTGTCATTTGCAAACCCCTGCCACAGAAGTCTTAGACTGAAAACTGACTGAACAGAATCAGCTATAAATGTTGCAATGCTCGGCACAGCATTTGACACAGCGAGAGTAAGGGCGCTAAACCTTGGGCTTCTACAGTAATGACAACACTTCTGAGTTTTGACCTGCAGGTGGGGGTATGTAAATACTTTTGATTGATGAGAAAAACTGAATGCCTTTTCTGGGATCTGAAACTTTATTTTCATAGTCACTTTTCATGGACCCCTGAGACAGTCTGCGGACCAGATGAAAACCACTGGCCTAATTTTAAGCGTGAGACTATTTTCATTGACTTTAATGGGACTACTCCCATGCTTAGAATTAGAACGATGCTTAAATTCCTTGCCAAACCAGAGCCTAAAAGTCGTAAACATATCTTTAAATTTCAACCAAATATAATTTTGATAATAAAAAGCTTTATTAAAGGTTGAAATTAATCTCATAAGAGGAAGAAAATTAAGAGTTAAAAAGGGCTGTGAGTAGGTGTTGCATAAAACAATTATGATTAATCAGATGTACAGTACTTTGAACACATAAAGCACTATGTAAATGATAAGTATTATTAGATGACCCACTGCTGGGAAACCATCTTTATTACATAGGCTCCATATGGCAAGTTAAGGACCTAGCAGAAATCTTAACTATAACACTTTGCTTTTGCTGATTAGAATAAATTTATATTTAAATACAGTTGCTTCTATATTTCTTCAAAATAAAGATCCTCACTGATGCTATTTACCTTTTCATTTAATGTCTTAAAAAGAGCAGACCCCCAAAATTAGGAGTAACTGAATTTTCTTTCCACTTTACGTCAAATGTTAACATTTCCCTTCCCACAATCTTTAGGACTTAAATGTTCAGTTCTTCCCTTTCAGCTCATTTTCCTTCCGCTTCTGACTTCTTTTCCTCCCCTTGAGCCTTTTAATCAAAATATCAACCAAATACTATTTATAGCTTACATATGTCAAGAGGTGCTTTTTAGCATGTGCATTTTCAACAACATGGCTCTGAGCAAAATGAAAAAATGACTGCAGCTCCTTTTTAAATAACTTCACTCTTTGCTGGAGTGATGGGACATTTAAAAAGACTAATACTTTAGAAAAATCCACACAATTACATACTTTTTCAGTATTTCTTTTGGTGAAATACAATAAAAGGAAAGGAGATGCAACACAATAGAAGCTTTACTTTTCTTTATGATCAGCCACCATCAAAGTTCATTACTCTAATCACTTCCATTCCCTAGCAATGAGTTGTTATGCATTCTATACTGAATGTTGCATCGCTGGATGCATCAGGCAGGAAGAACACAAAGATTAGAAGCGATTTTTTTGTTTTCCAAGGCCTTGTTCAATTTACAACTTTTAAACAATTTTCTGGTAATCTTTTTTAAATGGTTAATGCATTTTTTAAAGAGAATGTAACAACCAAGTCAAAGAACCATGTGCAAACCCTGCACAAGAGGTAGCCTTGAACAACACATGGGATCAAATGGTCTAAAAGTAGTGGGGAGAGATGTACTGAATAACTATGCAAATTGGTTTTCCAGTAATACAAAAATTAACAGCATGGCATCAATAAATGAATGCAAAGTGGTTACTTCTAAATAAACAGTGAGATTTGGTACGTTCATTGCCGAGTGTACATGGCTAAAAAAGAGCACAAAGCTGTACTTGAATGGTTGACTTTAGACTGGCAGACAGGAAACAGTGTGACGAATCATGGGATACTTGTCCCATAATTCCACACATTCCAAAATATATCTGAACTGGTTTTCCCGAGGAACTATTTAAATTCTCTAACATGGCTTTAAAACAAGGCTTGAGATGAATTAGATCAAGCATTAACTTCCAAATGTGAAAGCTAGGAATTCATGCTTTCATATGATCTGAAAAAAACCCTCATCTTTCCAGTCATATAAAGCATTCATTTCTAGCTCTGGGGTTTTGCAAGATATGTAAACTAAGATCATGTTCTGACTACCATCTTCTTTGAATCCAGAAATGATTTAGTGACCTCTAGCTGAAGAACCATTGGAGTTAGACACCAGTGCTTTATTTCATATCCCAGTGTAAATTCCCAGGTTTCTGAGTTAGACATTAGTATTTTATATTCAGATTAGGGCTGTCAAGATTAAAAAAAAATAATTATGATTAATCGCACTGTTAAACAATAATAGAATACAATTTATTTAAATATTTTTGGATGTTTACTACATTTTCAAATATATTAATTTCAATTACAACACAGAATACAAAAAGTGTACAGTGCTCACTTTATATTACAAATATTTGCACTGTAAAAAACAAAAAAATTGTATTTTTCAATTCATCTCAACAAGTATTATAGTGCAATCTCTTTATCATGAAAGTTGAACTTACAAATGTAGAATTATGTAAAAAAAACCCAGCATTTAAAAATAAAACAAATGTAAAACTTTAGAGCCTACAAATCCACTCAGTCCTACCTCTTGGTCAGCCAGTCACTCAGACAAACAAGGTTGGTTTCAATTTGCAGAAGACAATGCTGCCTGCTTCTTGTTTCCAAAGTCACCTGAAAGTGAGAACAGGCATTCGCATGGCACTGTTGTGGCCAGCGTTGCAAGACATTTACGTGACAGAGGCGTTAAAGATTCATATGTCCCTTCATGCTTCAACCACCCTTCCAGAGGACATGAGTCCATGATGATGATGTGTTCTCCTTGATAACAATCCAAAGCAGTGCGGACCGATGCATGTTCATTTTCATCCTCTGAGTATGATGTCACCAGCAGAAGGTTGATTTTCTTTTTTGGTGTTCGGGTTCCGCAGTTTCCGCATCAAAGTGTTGCTCTTTTCAGATTTCTGAACACATGCTCCACACCTTGTCCCTCTCAAATTTTGCAAGGCACTTCAGATTCTTAAATCTTGAGTCGAGTGCTGTAGCTATCTTTAGAAATCTCACATCGGTACCCTCTTTGCGTTTTGTCAAATCTGCAGTGAAAGTGTTCTTAAAATGAACAACATGTGCCGAGTCATCATCCGAGACTACTATAACATGAAATATATGGAAGAAGGCGGGTTCAACAAAGCCGGAAACAGACAATTCTCCCCCAAGGAATTCAGTCACAAATTTAATTAATGCATTTTTTTTTAAATGAGCGTCGTCAGCATGGAAGCATGTCCTCTAGAATGGTGGCTGAAGCATGAAGGGGTATAGGAATGTTTAGCATATCTGGCATGTTAATACCTTGAAATGCTGGCTACAAAAGTGCCATGCAAACACCTGTTCTCACTTTCTGATGACATAAATAAGAAGTGGGCAGCATTATTTACCATAAATGTAAACAAACTTGTTTGTCTTAGTGATTGGCCGAACAAGAAGTAGGACTGAGTGGACTTGTAGGCAATAAAGTTTTGCATTTTTTTGTTTTTGAATGCAGTTATTGCAGTTATATAACAAAAAAAAGTCTACATTTGTAAATTGCACTTTCACAATAAAGTATTTCACTACAGTACTTATATGAGGTGAATTGAACAATACTATTTCTTTTGTTTATCATTTTTACAGTGCAAATATTTGTAATAAAAATAATAATATAAAGTAAGTAGTGTATACTTCGTATTCTGTGTTGTAATTGAAATCAATATATTTGAAAATGTAGAAAAACATCCAAAAATATTTCATAAGTTTCAGTTGGTATGCTACTGTTTAACAGTGCGATTAAAACCAAGATTAATCACGATTAATTTTGCTGAGCTAATCGTGTGAGTTAACTGTGATTAATCGACAGCCCTAATTTAGATACATTACTATTGGCTGCTAAAAATCACAACGGGAAAAACTGTTGTATAGGTGCCTAGATAGTGAATCAGCCTACATTTTTTTTTTTAGAGACATTAAAGTATTTCCAGCCTCGGGTTCTGGAGAAGTTAATAAGCAAATGTCAGTCCCTGGCAACTATTCTAATATTTTTTTCAATTAAAAAATATTGTTGGGCTCTAACTTTAAAAACCCAAAAGACAAAGAAAATCCAGTGCTATGGAAATTAGATTTTTTACTCAGCTTCATCAAACTCAACTCATCCACTTGCCTCCGAGAGCAAATTAAAAAAAACAAACAAAATAACCAAAAAGCAAAACAAACAAACAAAAAATAAAATAAAACCAGGTCAGTAAATTTGTATTAGTTTTTTCATCATTG
The DNA here is from genome assembly GCF_965140295.1 of Lepidochelys olivacea. Lineage (NCBI taxonomy): Eukaryota > Metazoa > Chordata > Testudines > Cheloniidae > Lepidochelys > Lepidochelys olivacea. The sequence goes on from NC_140411.1 coordinate 296,914,163, forward strand.
TCACAATAAGGGAGAAAGTGTATATTAAAACCTGGCCTGTTAAAGACTGCTTTCACTCCCAATATTGATAGCAAAGGAGACACAAAATCAAGCCCTGATCCTGAAAACTCTTATGCACATGCTGAATTTTACTTCTATAAGGCCTCACACAAAGTGCACTGAAGTCAAGGAAATTTACCCCACTGATTTAGCATCAGGCTCATGAGTAGTCCCAATGGGACTAATCCAGTAATAAAATTAAGCCTGTGTTTTCAGGATCGGGGGACCAGACTTAACCTTACATTTCCTGATTTTTTGCTGGTTTGCCTCAAAAGCGTTTGCAACCTGATTTTTAGTTTTAGAATGTTATGTTACTAAAATAGATTATTGTTTTTATCAAAATGATGAGGAAATTAGCTTTATGAAAGTGACTAATATTTTTGCCTATTTAAACTACATATTTCAATAACATAAAGCAACTTTTTATTTTATCAGAAAGTGTAAATAAAACTTGTGTTAAGAAATTTGAAAAACAGTTAACAGGAAGAAGTCCAGATAGTATATGAGCCAGTTGCATACGGAATTTACCAAGAATGGTGGCCATGAATTGGTATGTACCGTTCTCAAGCTGTGGTCTGTGGTGCTGTGTGAAACTGTTTCTCTCACAATACCATATACAACTGTATCTCTCTAGGTTTTTTGTACTACACCCACCAGCATTTTATCTGAGTAAAAAGTGTCAGTCTTCAGTCGTCTTGCTATTTGTAGGCCTACTCCAACACTTCAAGCTTTCCTTTAGATTTTTTTTTGACCAACTAAATCAGGACACAAAAAGTTGATTACATGCCTACTAACCGAGAGCTTATACAACAGATGAGGAAGTCCCAACTACAGATGTCTAGGCCAACACTAGTGAAAATCCCAGCTTCCTTCCTCTTATCTTTACTTTCAGCTACCAAGAAAAAGACTTAAAATTCTTATCAGAGTGCTGCACCCGAGTCCTTCCTGAAACTCTTTTTCTTACCAGCCTGTATCTAGCATACGTCTGAAAATATTAAGTAGCACCCTCCCCTTCACCTCTGATGGAAGAGGGGAAGCGCTCACACTCTCTCTTCCCACCTTCCACTGCTCCCTACTTATTGTCCCGTCCCAGCAGCTACCTGATTATCTGGAGGGAAGGGGGAAATTTCTCAGTGAGGTATGGATTTCACATTATTCAGTCTTCTGGCTGCTGTGCATGTGTTGATGGAAGTGGAAATCACTGTATGCCTTTCCTAGCTTCTGAGCCTCATTTTTGAGCCTACTCCCATGTATATGGCTCCAAGTTACTCCCTCGTGAGTAGCCCCAAGTCCTGCCCCTGCTGCTGCTCATAATTCTTCTTAGTAGCAACCAAGTGAAAATGAAGTTTACTAACATGTAACTGAAGTTCTTTGTCATAAGTCTCTGTATATTTCCACTTGTAGCATATGCACCTTGATCCCACAACATGCAGAGACCACTTGAAGTGGGATGATTCTTGTCAGTTTCAATGTTGCCCGCATGATTTTGAACAGGAACACTGAAGCTGACAAGACTTGTTAGTTTTTCTCTGCAATTACTTAATAATGCAATGAACAGCAGGAGAAGCACGAGAGCAGTCTGTCTGCAGACTCAGGAAGATTGCACTGTCAATTCACATTTAGTTCATACTTAAGTTATTTTATCAACCCAGAAAGGCTAGAAACATTCCTAACCCATCATTCTTCACATTCCTTTTCTATGAAAAATTAAATGAGATATACCTAGGTGGAATGGGCTAGTGGAAATACAGTGCAAGCTTATTGACATTATTTATCCAAACCCTGTCAATAATGTCAATAAGCTTAATGAAAGCTTAAATTCTGTAAAAATGTATGGCTTAGCCCACTTCCTCCAATCTCGCCATGGTCAAAGAAAGTTTCTTGCTATTGGCAATTAGTTTTCAAAATCTCAACGCAACTGAAATTTTTTGCATTCCACACGTCTGCTTCATGGCTTTGTTGGATGTTTCTGTGGTGAAAATTCAACTCTGAACAAAATTTGCAAATAGCATCAAATCTAGAGGAGATAACACACTTGTGGTATGAGAGGAAAGAATCAAACTTCTATATGACCTTGAGAGAACTTGAGCACTGACAACTACAAAAAACAAGGGAGATTTGGGACTATAGGAAAAACTGTAAGGACCTACACTTATGGATAGGTAATAAACAACACATACACAAAAATGTGGGAGATTAACGAAGTACACAGCTTCATCCATAATATTAAAAGCTCAATTTACTTCTTGTCTAATTAAAACTAGTCTAGAATTACTTCACCATGTAACCAAGCAGTATAATTACAAACGGGAAGATATGGGATAGAGCGGAATGATGAGCCATCTAAGGATGTCCACCTGAAGCAGTAGTTCACAATATGAAAATGCTGAAGAACCACAGGAGCATACTATCTGTAGCTTTATATAGCACCTATCATGGTGATATCACAACTCTGACAGTAGGGTATAGGTTTAAAACAACTGAATTCTGTATAATTACCACCTCACAAAAAGAGAGCCTTGACTTTATTATTCTTCAGTCTTTGTTGACCTGAAATGAAGAACTGACTATTCTATTACTATCTACAAGTTAAAATTAAAAAGCCACAAACTTTTAAAGGTTAATTATCTTTCTGCATCTCAGGACAATAAAGTGCACTGCTCCTATTTTCCTGACACACTGACAGAGAGCAGAGCCACTCATGGCTTTGAAGTTTAATAAGGAACTTGAGAATAACTCTCTCAACATTGAACTTTCTAAATTGATGTGAAACAAATACAACCAGGCTTTTATCAGCCAAAGTTCCAAAGGCAAAAATTATTTAGCAATGTGGACCCTGCCAAAGTTTCTTAGAAGAAAAGAGGAAGATCCTTGGTTCTCTTCTCTGATGCAGCTGTATCCTGTCTGACTCAAGTTGCTAGACTCCACCTCTACTTCCCACAACACATTCCTTTTAAGGGCCTATCTACACCATCAAACTGAGCCAGTGCTGAAAATTGCTGAGCCACTAGTACAGGTAGGACTTTGTCAATAGGGCTGAAAATGACTTTTACTCAGTTTGCTAGTCTAGGTGGACAATAATGTGCTGTGGGGAACAAATTCCCGCGAGCTGGCCCCACCTTGCTACTTTAGAAATTCCTGGAGTCTTGTAGACGGCTTTCTTCCTCCTTCTAGCTGAAAGAATATTAATCCCCTTCCCTGACAACTGCTGTGGTCTACACAACCCATTTTTTTGAGATTTACTCCTCCAATATTTACAGCAGACTAGGTATTAGTACTGTATTTTCATCTCTCCCAAGAAGTTCACATTTCTGATCCATCTATTTTTTGTTTCTGCTGTTATTATTTAAAGTTTAAACAGCCCCAAAACATATTGATCAGGTTTCCTGGCTGTAAAGGAACTGTGGTATTTGGCTCACTAGGAGGCACAGATGAGTGAGTCATCCATGGAACCTGCTGGTATGGCTGCCATAATTTGCCTAGAAAGGAAGTTATGCATGATTGATATCTCTGTTAGAATTATGGGGTTAACTGTTAAAGTAAGTGACAGCTGGTGAATTATCTTAAAGCTTCGGAGATCTTGAGCCACCTACTCTACAGAATCTCCACAAGAAGCCTGATGCTTACAACAGCAGAGGCTAGAATGGAATAAAATAATTTAAAGAATTTGTTTAATACATCTCTTTCTGATATAAAACAACTCACTGATCTGGCCAGATGCCAGGAAGCAGAGATTCTGCTGGTTTCCAGTAATGTTATAAACTCTAAGAACTTATTTTTGTTAAGTTCCACTTTTCTTTTTTGCACTGAAAGATATGGTGCAAATCACAGCACAAAGATGATGGCAGAGAAGAGCACTACCAAAGGCATCCAAATTTAGGGCAGACAGGCCATACATACACCTTTTGATGACATTAGCATATCGACTGTCAAGACAAAAACCAGGGAAAGAAGAACACAAAGATCCCAAATCCCAGAATAATCTACCTCAAAGAGGTAAATACAGAAAGAGCCCTCAAAGTAGTTCTTGTCGCCAATTTCCACAAGATGATAGAGCAAATGCTGCTACTTGTGGAACAAATGTACATCAGAAGGGGAGAGACATAAGATTAATGAGGAAGGAAAGAACAAGAAGTTGGAGGAAACATAGCAATGACAGGAAGGATAAGAGAAGACAGCAGATGTTTACTGCCATGATGGAGACTTCTGAGTGTTCAATGGTAAGCAGATCTTTGACTTGAACATAGATATCTACGATAGTTTGAATTTCCTGATGAATTTTTTAGGCTGCTTGTTAGATGGGGAGAGTGTTTCTTTTTGGTGGCATATTTTCCAGGACAGTGCTGTATTTCTGGTGTGTTGGGTCAGTACCGTCTACCTTTCAACATAAAAAGTTGTCTGCTGTGCTGTTGTAGCCATGTGGGTCCAAAGATATTAGAAAGACAAAGTGGATAAGGTAATATCTTTTATTGAACCCACTTCCGCTTTCAAGTTTACACAGTGGTCTTCTTCAAAGCTTGTCTCTCTCATCAACAAAAGTTAGTCCAATAAAATATATTACCTCACCCACCCTGTGTCTCCACCAAAAAAGTTGGCTTTTGTTGTTTTGATTTTTAAATTCATGGTTCCCTTTTTGTACAGCAGCTGTAATATAGGTATAAGCTTCATAATTAGGTTGTACAGAGGTTGATAAGGATTCGAAGGTAAACATGCAAGTGCTGGAGAAAGAAGGGAAAATTAGTTTTCTTATTTCTAATAGTGGTTTCTTCTAGAAGAGATCCACTGCTTTAGACAGATGTCACAACTTCAAAATATTTTTGTCCATGTCAGTGGAATAGAGGCGCAACCCCCCATCTTCCATATTTTTTTTTAACCTAAAAGTTCCTCCTGTTGGCATGGTTGCTGAAGCAAATACACCTTCCCCAGGCAAATACTTCAAAAGCTTAGGAGACATACAACTAGAACAATTAGCATTTACAATAGGGTTACAATACAGTTTAAATGGAACAAATAAACACAACTGTTGTGTTGATATAATCAAAGTGCCATTTTTGGCCCTATTTGGCATTTCCTGTTATCCTGAATTGAAGGAAGACAAAAGAATCCCATGCTACATCGGCCTACAAGGAATATTACATACACATAAAGTGGGCCTGTTCAGAGCACTGGATTCATACTAAGGGCAAACAAAATTACAGGAGGCATGCAAACATTTAAATAGTCGTTAATAAGGATTCTGGGATAGGCATATTATTGTAAGATTTTATATGGAGAGATCTATTACACCTTCAATTTGTGAGATTGTTTCTGGGCCACACTAGCTGTATCCATTTAATAAAAGCCATAGAATGATGAGTCCTACTCCTCTTAATCTTCCTTCCCCAAACCACACTTTTAGTAAAGTAATGACAGAGAGCATTCTTATCCGATTTCTTTGTCTGGCACTGGCAGTCAGTGAATTTCCAAAATCCACATTCAGGTTGTCGGGCTAGAGCACCTCTTTGCTTCATTCCAGGCATTTATGTAGCATTCTCCATTCTGTTCAGAGAGGTTATGAATCATAAGCAGCAAGGACAGTGGAAATGTAATTCAGGTAATTGCTGTTCACATGATATCTCCACCTCCCCTTCAGTCGTCTAAAAACACCACTCTGTTGCTGCTTCAGTGACAGCTGAACTGCTGCTTATCATCCTGGTCTTGGATTCATCAAGCAAGGCAGCAAAAGGCAGGCAGGATTCTGGGATCTGGATAAGAAATCCTATAATCTTGGGTTCCCAAAAGGGTTAACCCATTCTGAAAAAACACCCACGTACTTTGTGTCAGCAGCAAGGACTGATACAGAACAGAAGAGCCACCTGGATTTCCCCAAACTGCACTGATACAAAAATATCAGTGTAGCCTGGCAGGTGTGTACACATTAAACAGAAATCACACACAATTATGTCTGGGAAAAGCTGTATGCACGCTCTGAAATGGTTTTTGCTTTAATTGCGTGTGAGAATACCTGGTTGCACCTCAGAGTAGGGACTGTGTTAATTTTTAGTCTTGCCTACACTAGAGAATTATATTATGTGGCTGATCCAATGCAAGTTGCAACAGTGCAATACACCCACCCTAGTCATCCTGTTTCAGGTAAACTATTGCCCTACATCTGTACATAATACTCCCTGTAAATGTTGCAACACCATTGGATTATGGGAACCTATCCCATAGTTCCTAGTATTGCTCTGTGCAGCAAATGCATAACTGACAATACTATAATGAATGTGTCTACAGTATAAGAAAGTTTGCAATAAACATATTTTATATTAGAATACACTTAACTAAAACAACATATATTATACAACATCTATACTGCATAAAAAAAAATATTTTAAAATATTTAGGTCGTTAACAAATGACAAACGCAACCTTAATTTTGCCGCCTTGTGAAGATACATTATGGTATTGTCTTTAATTACACAATCACATACTATTTTTTCCACAAGAGCCCTGCCTCATTCGGTGCACAGGGTGGGATGGTGCTCAGGTTGTTTAACCTGTATAATATGTAAATGTACAAGCACTTATGTTTTTCGAATAAGAAATACAAAGATTCTTTACAAAATATAAAAATAACCCTGAATTGTATAAATTATCATTCCTACAGTTCAATAATTCAAAACATAGCCAGTGATTAAAATAGATTTTAAAGCTTGGGGAGTGATTTCCATTAAAACTTACTTACTCGTTTTGCCAAATACAAGCATCTACAAGAAGCTGCTAACAACTTACAAATATAAAAACACATATTAGGGATGCTAAAAATGCTTCAGAGATTCTTTTTGCTCAGGAGATTTTTAAAAAAGATTCAAATATTAGTATACTCAATTTCTTGTGTGCTTTGACCATCACAAATATAATTACCACGTGCTAAGAATGTATTTATGTAGTCATGCATCTATGTGTATGAAGACCTGTTAGCCCAAGTGTATTTCTAGAATTTAAACAGAAGTTGTATATGGCTGCCAATAGTTTACAAACTTTTAGTCTTTTCCTTTATATTGTACATTACAAAAACAAATCCTGATCCGAACAGTTAATTACATACATATCAAATACTAAATTAAGTATAGAAAGAACATTTTAATATGTTTCAAAGTAGATAAATCTGAAATAGGTATTAACTATAATTTACTAATTAGTCCTCATTTGTCTCTTCTGAATATTGTAAACATTCAAATTATAGTACTAAAAGCTTTTAAAAAAGCAAAAGAAAAATCCATATGACTACAGTGCAAGCTTTCCTATTATGTTCTGTTGGTGACATGAGCCTAGAGGGTTACCTTCGCTACAGGAGTCAGTTTCTATGGTAGCTCAGTCCTAGGCCTCTCCTACATTTAAACTAAAAATTATACTAAGTAGTATCAAATTATGGAGGTGATTATTTGTTGTCTTTAGTTCATAACTATTTTTTAACATGTAAATAGACACAGATAAGGCTCCCAGTAAGGAAAACAAAAAACAAAAACAGAACTTCCCTTGTGCATTTTCAAGGGCCTCATTAAAAATTATCAGAAAAACTATTCCAACTATAAATAGCATGGTTTCATGAAAAAATTGAATAATAATTTCATGATATAAAAGTGGAATATGTTGAAAGAGTTTGGGCCAGATGGTCAGCTGGTATAAATCAGCATAAATTCACCCTTTAATGGTATATGTCAATATACGCCAACCCAGGATCTGACTCCTTGTGCTGTGTTGTGACTTACAGTTGTTTTGACAACTCAGAAAGGACACAAGACGCAATTATAAAAGCCACAGAATATCTTAAAATAAATTATGATAAGCAGTCATTCCATCACTTTAATGCTTAGAAATTTAGTTACAATGTTCTTATGTCATTCGTATAAGGGCTATGTTGAATTCACCAAACCAATCTTAATTATAATGATCATTTGCATAGATGAATCTCTTACATTTATGAAGGAGAAATGTATGGTTAGGGTTTTTTTGCCTCAAATGAGCTCTATAGCTCTTTGCTTGTAAGAGCACATTATTTCATAGCAGAGATAGTTACGTGCTCTACTGCTTAAACTTTTAAACACAAAAGCATTTACCTGGCTGAACTATGAGGAAGTTCTGCTCACATAAAACATTAAGGAGTCGAATAAGATCAGAACCTACTCCTGGCTCCCAGTGCCCTGGCAAGCTCCTAGGTGCCTCAGAATCGTTGGGCTGTCTCGCTACTTAGCTTGCAAGATAGCAAGAATTAACAGGAAAGGAAGAATTTAGGAATGCTGTTGTGTTCTGAAAGCTGGTGGATGGTCAGGCAGTAAGCTCTGGGACCCTGTGGAATTTAGCTCCAGACAGCATTAGGAACTAGGGGTAGCAATGATCCAATTGGGTTCTTAGAAGTTGTTAGGTGCTTAAGAGACTTGTTTAAATCTCTGCAAGGCATCTCTGCAGACAATGATAAGTCAATAAAAAAAACACTTCAAATAACTATTACTTCAAAACCAATTTTCCAATAAACTACTACGTACAAGTATGTTTATGAAATCTACATATGTGAATTTGTGCGTTTATAAACTTTGATACATGAGGGAAAACAGGCTGAAAAATAATTACACTTTCAAAATTTTAAAAACTCAAAAGTGACCAAGATAGATACTACCTTTGAAACTAGCAAAAATTATCCTAATATTCCATAGTGACCACAAGTTTCATAGGTATAAATTTTAATAAGACCAAGTTATGGATTAGCATCAAAGAAGTAACTCACTTTGTGCAGTAATGATGGCTCTTTGAGAGGTGTGTCTCTATTGCTGCAGCACTGAAGGTGCATCCCTGCACAGCTGATTGGAGAACTTCAGTAGCAGTGTCCACTGGTCCCGCACATGCACTGGATCTTCTCGTGCTGCGCAACGAGGCTAGCTGGCACGCGGTGGCTAACCATCCTCAGTTCCTTATCTACAGAGAGTCATAGAGAACTCTGAAGTAGAGGGGAGGAGGGCAGGAAGTGGAGCACCCATAGGGACACACATCTCAAAGAACCATCATTACGGCACCAGGTGAGTAACTTCTTTTTCTTCTTCAAACAGTGACCCTATGGTTGCTTCACTGTAGGTGACTCCTGAGCAGTACCCCCCTTGGAGGGCTGGGACTTTGGTGTCAGGTTTGTCACAGATGGCATCGGAGGCAGAGTCCCCGGTGATTGCATAACGTTCTACAAAGGTGTGGACTGGCGCCCATGTTGCAACTCTGCAGATCTCTGTGATAGGGACATCCTTGAGGAAGGCAACAGATAAGGAGATCAATCTCATGGAATGTGTACAGATTGAGTCCGAATTTGCACTGTCTGATGCAATTCAAGACCCACTTGGATAGTCTTTGGGCTGATATCGCTGAGCTCTTACATCTTTCCACCATAGAGAGAAATAGTCTAAGGGACTTCCTGAAGGCCTTTGTCCTATCGAGGTAGAATACAAGGGCTCTCCTAACATCTAGGGTATGCAGAATGGCCTCCCTATTGTCTTGGTGAGGCTTGAGGTAGAAGGCGGGAAGGTGAATAGACTGATTCATGTGAAACGAGGAGGTCACTTTAGAGATGAACCTTGGATGCAGCCTAAGTGTAACCTTGTCAGGGAAGAATATTGTGTAGGGGGGATGCACCATCAGAACTGATATTTCCCTTATCCTTCTAGCTGAGGTAATTGCAACCAGAAAGATCATTTTCATCAATAGGTATGTTAGCGAACAGGTGGCCACAGGTTTGACAGGTGGTCTAATCAGCCCTTTCAACACTAAGCTTAGATCCCACAAGGGGGTAGGAAGTTGAGGTTGAGTGAAGAGGTTTGTTATTCCCTTAAGAAACCTTTTAGTGGGTGGGTACGAAAGAACTGAGTACCCCTCTACTGATTGGTGAAATGCTATAATAGCTGCTGGGTGGACCCTAAGAGATCTCAGAGATAACCCTGATTTTTTAAGGGTCAGGGCATATTCCAGAATGTGTGGAAGAGTTGCCAACACTGGAGAGATTTGTTGGGATGTACACGAAATCTGGAACCCGAACCATTTCTTCCAGTAAGTAAGTCGTGTAGACTTTCTACTGTGTAGTAGAACCTCTTGCACTTCCTTTGAGCATGAACTTTCTAGGTGTTGGAACCACATAGGAGCCATGCTTTGAGTCGAAGTATTCCCAAGTTGGTGCTTTGTCCTGAGAGAGAAGGTGCAGAGTGGCCGGAATGGAGATCAGTGGGGACATCGTGAACTGCATCAGATAAGGGTACCAGGTCTTTCTCGGTCACGTGGCAGCAAGCTAAATTACATAAGCTCCGTCCCTCTTTATCTTTAGCAGCACCTTCAGCAGAAGAAGAAATGGAGGGAAGGCGTAAAGTAGGCCTTGTCCCACAGGAAAAGGAGAGCATCACCCAGAGAGGGCTGTCCAGTCCCCGCCCTGGAACAGTAATGTGGACACTTCTTGTTCTGGTAAGTGGCGAATAGGTCTGTGCATGGTGTTCCCCACCATGCGAACAAGTCATGAAGTACTGATGAGTGCATTTCCACTCGCAGTCATGTGGAAAAGTGCGACTGAGCTTGTCTGCTACCACGTTCTGTGTGCCCAGGAAGTAAGCCGCAAATAAGGGGATGTTGTGAGAGATGCACCATTTCCATTGCCTCTGTGCATAGAAAGGACCATCTGGCTCCTCCCTGGTGGCTGATATAATACATGCAGGCTATGTTGTCCATCAGGGCTTTTATATGTGATCCCATTATCAGTGCTAAGAAATTGGCACAGGAATTCCTGAATTCTCTGAGCTTGAGGAGATTGATGTCCGCAGGCGACCATTTGCCTTGCACTGTAAGACCATTTAAATGCGTGCCCCATCCTATGATGGATGCATCTGTGGTTAAGGAGTGACTAAGATGGCGCCTGTAAGAAGGGGATCCCTTTGCATTCATTGGTTGGGTTCTTCCACCAGTCCAGGGAGTTCTTGATCCTGGTAGGCAGTGTCAGGGGTTTGTCCAGACTGTTCCTGTTTGGTCTATAAACTGAGCTGAACCACAGCTGTAGGCATCGCATGTGAAGTCTGGCATGCGGAATCATCACTGTGCTGGCTGCCATATGCCCCAGGAGCTGGGGGAAGATTCTGGCTTGCACTTGAGGGCTGCATTGAGTTGTGTCTATGAGTGATACCAGGGCTAGAAACCGTTCCTGAAGTTGGCAGGCTTTGGCCTATAGTGCGTGTAGGCCAGTCCCTATGATTTCTAGGCGTTGCACTGGCGTGAATTGATCTGCAGTCCCAGCTCCACGAACAAGCGTATAGTGTCTTCGGTTGCTCAATGAGCCTCCTGAAGTGACCAGGCTCTGAGGAGATAATGATTGACACTTATCTGGATGATTATCTCTTGAGATCATAGATGGGTGGCCATCACTGACAGAACTTTGGAAAAATATTCTTGGGGCTGATGAAAGTCCAAATGGGAGGACTCCATTAGTAGTGGTCGTGCCCCGGAATGAACCTTAGGAAACGTCTGTGAGCCAGTAGTATGGAGATGTGAAAGTAGGCATCTTGTAGGTCGAGGGCCGAAAACTAGTCTCCCTGTTCCAGTAATGGAATGGAATGGTTGTAGATAGGGTACCCATCTTGAATTTCTGAGCTTTGATGAACTTGTTGAGAGCTCTGTGGTCCAGGATAGGACTCCAACCTCCATTCCCTTTGGGTATTAGGAAGGAATGAGAGTAAAACCCCTTTCCTCATAGATGTTGAGGTACTGGTTCTAGGACTTCCCACTGCAGGAATCTATCTTCTGCTATAGTAGACTCTTGTGAGAAGGGCCCCTGAAGAGGGACAGGGAAGGTTGTTGTGGAGGGGGAGGTGAAGTGGATGGAATATCCAGATCTAGGACCCATCTGGCCAATGCTATGCACTCCCAAGCACTGCAGATCGCTGCCAAACAATGGTCAAATGGGTGCGTAGTCACAGGTGGTAGTGGGGAGTGGTTTCACGGTGCCTCGACCTGCCCATCCAAAATGATGCCTTGGGGCAGGTGGTTGGGTTGAGGACTGGGAACCAGAAGCCTTTTGTTTTGAGAACCTTCCCTTTTTCTTCTGGAGCTCATAGTGCCACTGTGATAGGAAATGGGATGAATAAGGCCTCTGTTGGTATTGAGGGCTAAAGGGTCCTGAGAGTGGCCCTGCAATTCTTCAAGGAACAGAGAAAGGCATCAGTCTTCTCAGCGAAGAGCTTCATCCCTTCAAAGATGAAGGGTCTGCACCACCTACGGGAAACCCAACAGATAAAGCCATGATACCTGTCTCATCACCACAGCTGTGGAGATAGTCCTGGCAGCCCTGGCAGCAGTGTCGAGGGCAAACTGCAAAGCTATTTTTCCACCAGTTGCCCTTCCTGGATGATGGCCTTGAAGGAATCCTGGGAGCTCTCTGGCAATTTATCAATAAAGTCTTGTAGTAGTCATATTTCACCGTGAGCACCTGGTAATTGGCAATTCGAAACTAAGGTGGCTGAGGAATATGCCTTCCTACCAAAGAGATCAAGACGTTTCCAATCTGTGTTGTAGGGCATTGTCCTAGAGTAGTGTTGTCGTCTACGAGAGTGCACAGCATCGACCATGATGGAATTGGGTGGTCCTCTGTGAGAACATAATATTTTTTGTACGCCCGCTTGCACACTGGGGCCATCGAAGCCCGGGTTTGCCACACTGTCTTGGCTGGGTCTAGGATGAACTCATTAATTGGGAGGGCAATTTTGGAGGTAGATGATGCATGAAGGATATCGATAAGCTGATGGTGTGTATCTTTAACCTCCTCCAATGGTATATGGAGGGTGTCTGCCACTCTCTTTGCCAGCTCTTGGAAGAAGTGGAAATCATCTGCCATGGCAGGTTGTGACGACAAGACCACTTCATCTGGCAAAGAAGAGGATACAGCTTTGGGTGTGACCTCCTCCTCTGTGGTCACCTCTTGCTCCTCCACTTCTTGGGGTTCTGAGGCCCGCGATGCTGTAGTCGAGGAGACATGCCTGGGAGGCTTTCACTCAATGTTTAGTGCCCTTGAGGCAGGCTGGCGGTGCGCCACTCTGAAGTCCCAGTATGGCTACTGCAATGGCATAATACCTGGTGGAGGTTCCCATGGGTTACCATACCAAGATGGTGGCGGTGTCATCTGGTGGTACATTCCCAGACCCTATTGATACTGGGTCCCATATGGAGCTTGGGAGAAGAATGGAAAAATCCCGTTCATTTCAGTCTACAATCTCTCACTTGACTTCGGAGTGACTGTGGGGAAATACCCCTTGGTCGGCCATGGCTTGGTGCTCTGATCTTGGCACTGAAGGGTGGAGAGTCAGGAGCTTCCAACACAGCCAGTAACCAGCCTGATGGAATTCTGCTGGTACAGAGCATCCCGGCATTGGTGGCAATGCCAGGGAAGATGGGGACCTCGCCCATATGATCTCTTCGGTGTGCGGTTGCTGGATGATCTCAGTACTGGCAGTGCTGAGGATACCAAGCGAGACAGTGATCGTTTTTGGCTATCCCAGGGCTTGCTGAGGGGGACTTCCTGCTCTCTTTTTCGACTTGTGAGAGGAGTCCCCGGACCATTTCTTCAATCCACTATCCTTCAAAGTCGAAGGTTGAGGAGAAGACTTCACACTTGCCAGAGGACTGGGGTTGGACAACTGCTGCCATAAAAATGAGAGCTCTCTGTCCTTGTGGGATCTCAGTTGGAGTTGCTGGCAGAGGGAACACTTTTACTGGATGTGGCCCTCGCCACAGAGAGTGTTTGTCCACAACTAGGATTGCCTCATTGGAAGTGTGACACTTCTTGAAGCCCAGAGAACTGGGCATACCCTTGTCCAGTGGAGAGTTCCCCCCTACTGCGGGTCAACACAGAACAAAGTCTTCTCTTTCTTTCTTTCTTTTTTTTTTTTTTTTAAAGGCACGGCCAAATAAAAGTCAAAGAAGGCTAAAGGGCTTCTAAAAGCTAAAGATTAACAACTGAAAAGCAGAGTTAACAATCCACTAATAGACAGCTAAAGGCTCCATCTCTAGCCAGGGGTAGTTGAGAAGGAACTGAGGACAATTAGCCCATGCATGCTGGCCACCTCATCTTCAGCACAAGAAGAGACAGCGCATGTGCGGGCCCCACAGACACAGCTACCGATTTTCTCTGATCAGCAATGCAGGGACACAGACAGACACACTTATAGTGGCACACCCATAGGGATACAACTCAAAGAAGAATTAAGGTTTATTATGATCCTCTGCTCACATCCTTAACCATAACTAAGTAGGCACAACTATAATTGCTCCATGATAAATAGTCTTAAAAAAGCAATAAATAAAACAAAACAAGTAGTGCACTTATATACCATAGAACTCGAAAGACTTGACAGAGATAAAGTTAATTCACAACACCCATGTGAGATATTTCAATAATTTTATACGTGTAAACTGAGCCATAGAACATTTATATAACTTGCCCAAAGTCACACAGAACACCATTCAGCAGACTCTTGCATGAAAAATTCTTATTTACCTAGGTAGCCTTATTGATTTGATTGAAAGTATCATGCAAGTACAGATATGCAGAAACAGACCCAACATAAGTGACAGTGCTGGTTCCCTGTCCTCTTATGACTTAAAAATATATATTTAAGTCTTGAGACCCTCTATGGCAAAGGTAATCAATTGACTTCTTGGTCAAGGTACAGTCATGGTCCAGACTCCAGAGAAAACAACACAGAAATAATGATAATGATAAGTAAAAAAAAGATTTCACAGTCTGCTCAAAAGCATCTGACAGTCCAGATTTGGCCTCCGGTCTGTCTATTCACTCTCACCCTATTCATACCCTGCTCTATGGCCTTCTTTATTCTAGGAAAATTTTTACTTTCTTTTTCAGTACTGTTGTATCAGTGATGCTACCAGTGATGAAAGCTGTAGTGAAGACTGGGTGCTCACATGTCTACCGCTGTCATTTAGCAGCACTAGATGCAGTAAAAACTCCTGAACCTTGTCTACCTTAAAGCCTCCAGCAATATTACCTCTTGCAGAGCTGCAACTATTAGGAATTACGGGTTGAAAATTCTGCTAGTGAACAAGTGTGCCTAACTCTCCCCTTGAGGCTTCTGGGTATTGACACACAGGCTGATATCCCAAAACAGACTCCTTGATACATTAGCACACATTGTAGTCATTATTCACCACAGATGCATTTCCACCTGTGGCATTCCTCTTGTAGACCAGACTCTTCTATGCTAGAGCTTGAACCTCTTTTTCCATCCATGCAGCTATGGAGAAGTACAACAGTAAAGTAAAGTCTGTTGTAAACAAGGTCTTGCTGGACTGAGTTTTGTTTCTCAAAGTCTTCCACACTATTGTGGGGATCTTAATCTAACAAAAGCTGCCTTCAAGACTCAAGTCCAATCAGGCAAAGCTTAGAAGTAAGGCAAGCAAGAGCTACCAGTCTGGTATAGGCAGGAAAGAAAGCCAAACAGGCTACTCTAAAGATTGTTGACAGCTATTAATACTGTAAAATAAACCTACTTTGCAGCAGCAATATCTGGTGGTACAAGTCTCCTTAGATAATTTATTTAGAATGATTTAAAAGAAAGTTCTTTAAAATGTCTAAGAACAGCATGAAATTAAAGTGTCATAAAGCAAAACAGTGCTCGTGCATTCTTAATACTTGTGGGCTGTTTCCTAAATTTATTGAATCTATACATCTAAATTAAAATACTGCTACACCATATTTTCGCATCATTGTACTACCCGAAGTTCTATGACAACTGATTCAGCAACTGCAGTTGCTAGATACATTTTTCTGCCTTCAACTTATGGATCAGCCTTTCATGTAAATTAAATATACTTACAGTTTCTTTGCTAAACTCTATTCCATATTCTGATGAACATAACCAACGTTCTTCTGTTAGTTTTCATGTATTTAGGTAGAAAGTAAAGCTGAAATTATGGAAATTCATTCTTGAAAATTTTAGCAGATGGATCAAACATTCAGGGGGAAAAAGGTGGAATTAGTAACAACTATCTGGTTTAATGGGCTTCCTGCTGGGATTCTTCAACACAATAGGAATGTGAATGTTTTAAATTTCCAAATGGAGCAGGAAAGGTGCTTTGATGGTAGATCCTAACACTATCAAAGACAGCACAGTAATTATCTCGCAGGAAGGACTGTAACTGTAGATCTGAGCTGCATAAAAATGCAACTTTATAAACATTTTATGTCTTACACACATGCACAGTAGCGCATAGACAAGAACTAAAATATTAAAATATTTTTAAATCTACTACTCTATTACAATAATAAAATATCTGCCTTCAACATAGCCCTTCACCTCAGGATTTCAAAACATTCCATAAAGGTAGCTAAGCAACACTTTATAGATCATGATAATGAGGCACGGAGTAAAGTCACTTGTGCAAGGACACACAGTCAGTCAGTTGCAGAATTGGGAGTAGTACCCAAGTCTTCTGACTTGGTTGTGTAACAGCTTGAACACACTACCTATGGGAAAAATAAGTCCTTAGTTTCAGCATTTTCTTTTACTAATCTTCATACTGATAGGATCTGCAATTTTCTCTTCCACTTCCATTTTTGCACTAAATATTTATGTAAGCATGAAGCATCAATAAACTTTATATCAGCAATTCCAGACTTTTCCACCACTCCATTACATCAGTTAGAAACACAACATAGTTCCCAGTAGATGCTAAATCTTGGAATTATTTTATCAACTTTATAAATATTTACTCTGTATCTGTCAGCTGACATATTTAAGATATAAAAAAGTTTAAACTAGCTATTTTCTTCACATAAAATGTGCAGTGAAATTAAAATGATCCTAATCCTGCAAAGATTTATGCACATACTTAACTTTAGAGATTGTCAGTAGTTTCACTGAAGTTCAGTTAAGCATATGCGTAAATCGTTAGAGCATCAGGACCTAAGTGTTATCCAATTTCAAACACTTATATGAAGCAAATAAGCATTGTATAATGTGAAATTTACATCTGAACTCTGCATATACAGTTTCTGATTTAAAGAAAATAAGAAATCAGATAGGGGAAGGTGACAGATATACTTGCTGGTAAGTTTTAGAATTATCACTGCAACACTAATTACGAAAGTCTGAGCAGCATCTTTTGCTTTGGTTAGCAACAATGTAATATCATTAGAAAACCGACAGAAAGACAGAAAGAAAACTAAGAGGTATGGTGTGCACTCTGAGTACTGAAATGGCCAAGAGATCAGACTTCCTGTTGGGAAGTATCTGTCTTGAGTATTAAATATAATCACTGCAAATTTCTTTCAAAAGGAAAAGAAGAAGAAATCTGAGATTAAAAAATACTTTTGCCCCACAAATCACCAATTTAGAAGGTTACTGTGAAATATCAGGTAAAAATACTTGAAGTGTAAACTCAAAATATGATTTATTAAAAACTGAAGTGGAAAATATTACGGTGGTCTACAGTGCACTGGTAATAGAGAATATATTTTTATAGAAAGGCTGAGAAAATGGAAAACAATAATAAAAGTGAGAGTATTCAGATATTAGGCTTTAGAAAAAGGCTCAATGATATTGAATCCCTAGATGTGGTCTGGGATTTAGTGGAGATAAAATCTGATCCTCCATTGCAGATTAACCAGGCCTTTCAAATCCTGGGTAAACCCAGTAAGACTTACTGCACTTCCATAATTTTGAACGGAAATAATTTATGCGACTAGCAATACTGTAAAATTATTATATCATATGTCTCACAGCAAGAGAGAGGGGCTAGGAATTTAGAGTGGAAAAAAAAAGTTTGTTATATGAAGAAGCAAATGTATATGATCCTAGATGTCTCTCAAGCAACATCTGATAAAGCACAAAGTTTGTGGTTAGTAATCCAAGTTTTCTCCTTTCTTCTGTGGCTCTCTACCCTGCCCAGCAGTGTGTAATTCTGGATGGCATTACATTCTGCATAATTATTTTATGATGATGAATTCGAGAAAACTCTTGGACACAAACTTGGCATATTGGGCCCATGAAGAGGAGACTGCAGCCCTCTCTAAACAACTTATTAAGTCATTCAAACAAAATACTTCCTACATTTTAATTTGCTATTTTTGGCAAAATGGACTTCTCTCACAAGAGAGTGAGTGGACAAGTAAATGGGGAAATTTTCTTCAATCATGTTCCTATTAGGACCAAGTGTAATAAAAGTTGTAAAATTAAAATTGGCAGACCTTATTTTTGTAGCAAAAAGCACTAATAAAGATGTTATAAGAAAGTTATGAAAAGATTGCCTGTACAACAGATTCTTGATTGAATAATATACGTGTGTCTAGATTTTCTAAACTTTGTAGGTCTAATAATTTAGGGGGGAAATGACTACTAAAAATAGAAATATATCTGAATTTTTTGAAAGTCCTTTAATGAGAAATACATTACCTGTTGTGGGGTGGGGAGGAAGGAAGAAAAAAGGACAAACACACATACATATACATCCACACAATCAAATTCTGCTCTCAATTACATTAGCATATAGGACTTCAAAAATTTAGCAGACACCTACGAGCCAGAGGCGGATATGAAAGATGCGGGAGGGCTGAGCTTACTAGTTAGGCCCAGAAGTAACCAACGGCCTAGCAAAAAGCCCAATCTGCTGCTAGCGGGAAGTGTAGCCTCTCATTGCTTCATGCATTACTAGACCATGCCCAGACCCGAGTGATGACATTAAGAAACTACACAGAACAGAAGTGGGAGGGTATTGGGATTTCTTCCAGGGCAATATACCAAGACTCAAGAATACCATTTTTAATATCAGCCTTTGGCTAGTAGTTGTACGATAAACTTAAAGAATCCTCTCCTGAACAAAATCTCTCTTCTTCTTGTCTCCCTGCTACCCTCTCCCAGAGTTTCATCAGTTTTGAGTGGTCTCTCTACATGTTTCTGCCCACAACCTGCCACTAGGGAACAATCTCCACTACTATCCTAACACCAGGAACGCAGTGCTGTCAGAGCATCCTAGAGTATGGCTTTGGCACCTGAAATCCACGATGGAGTGACACTCCGGCACTTTGGAATTCCTCTCTCCCCACCGCCTCTCCCACTGGATCCCTCTGAGGTTCATGCTCCTCCTCAAAGTGTCCACTGCTCAGTTGCCCTGGGAAGAGTTGTGGATGGAAGGTGACTGAGGGGCATAGGCAGTGGGTAGCTAGCTCAGCCCCTCCTCCCCACACACATACATTTGAGCCACCCCACCACCCATGCGCAAAGCCCAGCTTGCCAGAGATGAAACCCTGGCTCTGGTGGAACTAGGGCCAGCTAGGTGCTAAGCTTCCTGGCTGCCCAGCAACAGGATGAGCAAGCTGAGTCCCTGGAGCCAGTGGCAGGGAGTGAGACAAGTGTGATGCTGCAGGCAGAGTCCATTCTGAGTGCAGTCAGCGCTCAGTTAGTCAGCTCTGCCCCTTGAAGAGCCACAGTGCACCCATCCCTCCTCAGTGCCTACAAGAGGTGCTGAGGCTGGTGCCAGTAAGGAAGGAAGAGAGGGAGCAAGACAGAGGGAGGGAGAGGAGAGGGGCTGCAGGAGACAAAGTCAGACACAGTTACAACCAGCTGCAGCCACCCCACCCATCTCAGACCTTCTTACCCCCTGCCACACACTCCCAAATAACTACCCGCCATATGCCTCCTCCCTCCCCCAACAACTTGCCCTTCCCACAGCTCCCACCCACATCTCCTCAATCCCCCTCCACAGCCCCACCCAACCCCAAATAACCCCCCAACAAGCCCCAGCTTAAATCCATCCGACTGTCTGCTACCCCATTCCCAAATAGACAACCCTAACCTCCTCCCATCCCACCCAAATAAACACACATCTCCCACCCCCAAATAAACTCACCTTGTTGCACACCCCCAAATGCCCCCATAAATATCACTTTGCCAAAACCCTCCGCCCCCCAAAGCCCCACATTCCCACCCCCAAACTCTTCCCTGCCACTACTCACCATTCCACCAAGCCCCATTCTTCAACAAATCCATCTCTTAAAACCTTCCCTATGCCCCCATTCCCACCATCCCCAAACCACTTCCCTCCTCCCAACCACCCCCTTCACCATGGCCTGCCCTGCTTCTCTACCACCCCTTACACCCTCTAGGTCTAGGGCCCTTCTGTTGCCTGCAACACTCAACTCCATTTATCCTACAGATGAGCTCAAATGCCCCCAACTCCTGGTTGCAGAGTGACACTCCCATCTTCACTCTGAAGTGTTATGAGGACTGGTGACCTTTCTCCACTCCTGTGCCCTCTCCATCCTTGTCTTCTAGAGGTGGTTAGATGGCTGTCTCCCTCATTTAGAGGAGCCCACCACAGCAAATCTACAAGCGGCAAGAACCAAAGAACTGGAGAAGGAAATTGGGCAGGGGTGAGTGTGGGGCGGGCTCACTCTGCAGCACACTTATGCACTTCGAGCCCTCCCTTCTGCACTAGGCTGGAATACACACAGCGACACATACACCAGAGAGCTGGGCCTCACAGTTTTACTCAGCCCGCCCTCCCACCTGGCTGCTTATGGCAAAGGATGAGAAGAATGGAGTGTATGGGACAGGTGTGAGAAGGGGTAGGGGCAAGTGGAGTAGACAGAGGGAGAAGATAGGTCGGGGAGAGGCAAAGCTTAAGACTCTATACAAATTTAGCACTGCGTCACTAGCTAATACAACATCCATTTTTCACTTCTTTCTTCTCTTGAAATGCTTCACTATCTGCTGCGGTGGACCTTAGTATTCCAAGCAGCTGCTAAGTGACATTGATACTATTTTTGTTAGTTTCACAACTGTCCACAAATATATGAATCTCAACAGTGAAACAACCTGTGGTGCTATTAATTTCATTCTGCTGAAGTTCAGAGAAGTTATGAGCAGCAGCAAAAGCTCTGGAACGGCTTGTTTGCAGACTCAGGAAATCAGAATTTAATTAAATTGTATTTCAAAGTCATTTTGCAGCTTTTTTTAAAATGAAAACTTAAATTTGGCAGAAACTGATGACCTTTGATCTTGCTACTCTCCAAAGATTAATAATAATTCCCACTCACCACTGAGTGGATGAATGGAATTTTCAAACACTGAATGTGTAAGTGCACAGTAACACTACTCAATTTAAACAGAATTATTTAAGTTTTTCAAAGCTAACCAGAGTTACTTGAGGATAATTGAGACCAGAATTATTTTACAAACCAAACTGTGTGTTGGTCTACTGATTTACAGAATACTTAGATTATTAAAAGTAGTATGCAAAGGAAGAAACAATTTAGAAGTTTATTTCTAAAACTATCTAAAATAATCAGAGATATTGAATCGCACTAACACACCAACCCTGACGCACCCCAAGGCCTTCCGCGCCAGCCAGGTGTGAGCAGGCAGGCTCAGCCCAGTAGGATCCAAGTCGGGGGGCTCAGTGTGGGGGGCTTCAGGTGTGGGGTGAGAAGGTTTAGTGTGGGGCAATCTGGGTGCAGGAGGTTCAGTGGAGGGGTCCGGGTGCAGGGAGGACTTTTCACATTTGCTATCTGGTCACCCTAAGTGGGAAGGAAGGAAGGATGGAAACAAACTCTAGGCTGATATTTTACATGCCTCTTCTCAGCCCAAACATGATGTGTGTTTGAAAAGTTTTGTAAAATCCCAGTTGGCCACTTTTGAGATAACTTTATATTTAAAAAGGCTATTTAATGAGGCTCTGTACAAGAATGCCATCACATAATCCTTTAGTAAGTAAAATACAGAATCAAAAGGATCTAGTCCCCCCCAAAAGAAAATAAAAATATATAAATATGACCGACAATGGCCACAATAAAAACACCTTTAGGAAAAAGCATTAAAGATGTTGGGCCAAATCCTCAGCTAGGGTAAATCAGCATATCCCTTCTTTAGGGCTATGCCAATTGACACCAGCTGAGGTTCTGGCCTGTTTACAAATGGAGAGAGCTGAACACGTACGTTTAGCATCCCTGCTAATAGATGGAAATAGGAACAAATTATAATTGTAATATCACTTTCTCCCTACTAGGGACTAGCTGGCTGTCAGCTTTCAATTGGATCATCTAGCAGCAGTAACCCTATTAACAATACACTCTACCTGTTTAAAAAAAAAAATCTCATCCACACAGAAGATGACACATAAATTAGGGACATCATCATCTGGGTAGGTATAGGTGGATGTAAGGAAACCAAATTTACAGAAAGGAAATTACCCTTTTTCTGTTTTCTCTCGTGTTAGCCCATAGAAGTGAGATTTCAACAGCAACAGTCAATAATGGACAGTTCTAACATCTATGTAGCCTATAGATACAGCAGCCAGTAACACCAGTTTCCTAAATGCAGCATCATAGAATGAAAATTACAGCTGATCACCATAAAAAAGTGTTGCAGGCAAACCTAAGTAGCTATACTGTTAACTCTGTAATTCTAGTGGAGATCCCTCCACTACACACTCACAATATTGACACTTATTTTATCATATAGACCTTCAACTGAATAAAATATAGAAACTTTCCTGACTCAGCCCGCAAAGCGTAATTGTCAGGGGGGGGAAATAAAATCCAGCCAGGAAGAGTCCAGTCAAATTTAATCTGCTGATGACAAGAAACAAGTAGAGGGTCAAAAAACAGAGTAGATGAAAATAAATGATAAATAACAAGAGGTAAAATTCTAAGGAAGACAAGGAAGTTTGCAGTTTTAACACAAGATAGCAGGTCCAGGTGTACCTGAGGTACAACCTAATTTGCTTGTCTTCACTAGGATTTTACCTCATGTTAGTTACCATGTGTTAACCAACATGTGGTAAGAACACACCCTTTTTCCTAATGAAAATACACCCTTAACTGTCAGCAATGAATGATGCTTGCTATAAATCAAAAGCTTTAAAAATAATTTCAAAGAGAATATAACCATCAATAATAAGTCTTTAAAAAAGAGCAATACAGAGTACGTATTTAACATACAATTAAACATATTTCCTTAATTATTCATTTCACTAAATAAGACCTTGCTTTTAAAAAAAAATCAAGAAATTAAAATCAAGCATCTGTGCATATCAGTAAAAAAGCTGGACATGCAAACAGAACTGCAAAATTCTTATACCTTTAAAATTAAGAGTAATATTGATTTTTCTTGAATATTAAATCTCCCAACTACAGCCACAAGAAAGAATAAAAGTTTTGTAATAAATCCCAAATACTGATCAAAATATATGGAATTCGTTCCCCAAGAAAAAGACGCTTCCTCTCTACTCTTTAATTACTCGGATTCTGGAATCAATAAATCATCATCAGAAGGATCTTTGTTTGACATCTGAGAAGATAAAAATTCCTCTGTATTGTCTATGTAATTCTTCTGATTATCATCAGAACATATCTCCCCACTCTAGAACCTTTCAATACTAGGAAAAACAGAAGCACTGGCTATAACGTTATATATACTCTAGTACAGATTGGGTGCAGATATTTTTTAACAGATTTAAAAAATGTATTAAAGCTAATGTTTAAAAAATTATGTAATACATAGGTTGAAAAAAGAGTGTCTGTACATCTGGATATAGTACTTAGATTATCCACAAATACAAAGTTTGTTTTTAAAAGTCGTATGATACATAGAGTACATAATCAGCAATAACCCAAATTTAGATGAGTAAATTTAAGAATACAGTTTAGAGATTTGGATGTGGAAAGCAAAATATATCAATGAGTGGAGATTGTCAGTCAGTAATTGAGAATTAGGGTAGGTTGTCAATTTAGGAAATACAATCTATCAGGGAAGTTTACTGCACCACACTACATCATCTAATCCTATTTTGAGTGGTGAAACCACCTGTACCCAGTCTATACTAGATCTTGCATTTGTGCTATCAGTAGTATATCTGCACCCAGGCGAAAAAACAGCTATAACACTTCCTAATGTAGATGCACACTAGAAGTGCAATTGTGAGGCCACTTTCAGCCTAGCCAATCAAAATAACATTGAATTTCTTTAAATGGATGACAATACCTAGCCAAAAGAAATGCATTTCTGAAATACTAGGTGTGAAACTGAGACATGGGAATGCCCTGGATGAAATATGATATTGTCCAAAGAGAAAATCGGTTGGACTGAAAAATGGTACAAAAGATTACTGTCAAAAGATAATAGGTTAGTGTAGATAAACTACAACAAACAGATACAGGAGTGTTGTGAACAGCAGTTGTTAACTATCACTGTGGGCACCCAAAACTACAAATGCATCTGTTAAGTTTACTATGGGGAAACAAAAACTATACAAACACTACTTTCTACAGCTGGAAGATGGAATTGGGCTAACTAAATTATACATCTGCTGAACTAATAAAACTTCTTATATCCATGAAGAAACTTACAAACAGTATTTTAAAAAATTAATCTTTTCTCCACTGACCTAGCATAAGGTAACTGGGCAGATTTCATTTTATGGTATGTGTACCCCCACCCATAGCCAAAAAACAGACCTTTATAATTAAATTTCAATTATACAAGCTGTGTTTTGACGAGTCTTTAGCAGTGTTAAGAATTTAAATTGTCACAATTAAGCTTTGAAATTAACACACCCTTAACATGAATGAAGAAAGTTCACCCCTCTGTTGGTTCTATTGTTTGAGTCTGTACAGACAAAAGACATCAGTGAAGTAATTTGATGAATGGTGTCTTCACAATAAAAAAGATAGACATTTTATTTTGGAGACTAAAAGCAATGTGAATGAGAGCTACATTTTCTGATTTTTTTAATCTGTTGATTTTATGCTGCCTTATCACCAAACTTACCAAAACTAACTCCATTTCAGCTTTCAAACAGCATCAGAAGACACAATAAGAAAGTTGAATGCATATTAAAAAAAAGTTAATCATTTTCCTATAAGATCTGCAATAAAAAAAATAAACTTCAGCATCTTGCTATGCAAAATGCAAATATGTGACTAAATCAACGAAAATGTTTAGTTGAAAGCATTATGAATCCTAAGAAGAGACTGCACCCTGCTGGAAGACTTGTTAACTTGCTGACACATTTACTTGATAAAAGAAATCAAGAACTTATAAATACTTACACACACACACACAATATTTGCTCTGCAAAATGAAAAAAGCATTTATGCATGGGCCATTTTATATTATGATTCTTTGGTTTCAAGTGTCAGTCATACAAGGCATATCAAAATATAAAGCTGAATGTTGCCAAGTAACATTACATAACCACAGAGCACCCATAGCTTTCCAGAAGTCTTTTAAAAATAGATATTTTGTTTGTCACAGCAGATACAGAAAGAATAAGAGAAAAATCAGAGTATTATTCAAACGAGGTTTATCATATAATTTGTACCGTAATAAAAAAAGAAAAAATAAACATTACAATTAAAAACACTTTCAGGTGCTGACAGATGACTATAAATTTGCATTCATTTTGACTGAAAATAATTCATCCCGTTATCTGCACAAAATTGTATTTACTGAATAATATATGTAATAAAATGGCTTAACTTTGTTATCATCCAGTCTCTTAATACAAGAGATAGTAGTTTTTATGACAGAGTGGACTGGCCAGATGTCTGGGTTAGTATTCGGGGTCACTGCATTCATGAGCTCTCAATTAAAGTAAGAGGCAGGAGTAGACTATGCTAGTGGAGCAGGAATCCAGAAGTCATTTAACTCAGCTTGCATTTAATTCAAAGTAAGGATGTTTCCCAGGAATAACTGAAGATGTAATATGCCAAGATCATACATTTTGCTGCCAGTAGACAATGAATAAACTGAGAACATTATTTTAAAGAGTTTTAGGCTGGAAAGTAAAATCAAATTCTAGTCTAACGTCCTGTACATAGTAGGCCATTAAATTTCACCCAAATACCCCTATATTAAGTTCAAAGACTTCAATTTGCATAGGCATTTCAGTCCTCAAGAGAATACACTATGTGCCACATGTATGGACCAGAAGAGGCCAACATGCCCCCAGTGCCCAAGGCTACTGCAATGGCCGGGAACTGATTCGGTGAGACATACCCAGATAATCTCAGAAGGTGAACCATGTCTACAGAGGAAGTGAAACACCCCAAGGTCCCTGACCTGGGAGAAATTCCTGCCTGACCCCAAATCTGGCAATCAGTATGACCCTGAGCACGTGAGCAAAGACATATCAGCCAGGCATCTAGAAAGGATTCTCTGAACCATCTCAGAGCACTGCTCCATTACACCAGGGGTTCCATATCCAGTTATGGCCAATCTCTGATACTTCAGAGGAAGAAGGGGAGAAAAAAGGCAGAATACACCTATGGGGGAAACCCCGTTCTCCCAACACAGCATGCAAAGAGAATTTGTTACAGTCTTTCATGCCAAACCTCCAAAGGCAAACCAGAGGGCACTAGTGCACTGCAAGTGTCTTGAGGGCACACTTCATTACTCCTGAGGGCATTCTACACCAAAAAAAACCTAACAATTCTGCGCACAATATTTTAAAATCCTGCAAAATTCTGCACATTTTATTTGTCAATAAATAAATGCAGATGCTCCAGAATGGCAGTGGGGAACACAAGCTACTAGCTGCACAAAAGTAGAAGATCACCCCGCAGCTCCCCCTTTTTTTGTCCCCCCCCACAAGGACATGGACTCAGCGGTGAGGCTGCCTCCGACCCTGACACAGCACAAGGCTTGGGCCTGCCCCTCTGCTCCAGGTGCACCAGATATGGCGCAGGTTGGCTCAACCAGGTAGGATCCAAGTGTGTAGGGGCTGAGGGCATCCAGGTGTGGGGTGAGAGGATTCTTTGTGGGACAATCTAGGTGTAGGCAGCTCAGTGGGGGTCTAGGTGTGGGGGGAACTGAATGCACAGAGGGCTCAGCAGAGGGGTCTGGGTGTGAGGGTCTCAGCGGGGTGGGTTCTGAATGCAGCTAGTTGGGGGTCAGTGACACTGGGGTCTTCATATAGGGGCTCAGGGTGGTTCAGGGGGTAGGGCATCATGGTGGGGGTTTGAGTGCAGGGAGCTCAGTGGGTGGTGGTCTGGGTACAGGGGTGGGGATCCGGAGGCAGCTGGGCTCCAGATGCAGGGGTTGAGGTTCAGTGGGGTGGCATTCAGGTATGGAGGGCTAAGGGGGTTTCTGGGTTAGGGTCAGGCTTGGAAGGGGTGTCTGGGTATGGGAGCTACAGATGCACGGGGGTTGGGTGGATGGGGGAGCAGCTCCCCATACAGTGACCCTCACCCCTTATAGCTGAGGAGCGATGTGGGCAGGAAGCAGGGGAGGATGCTGAGCTTCCTGCAGCTGAGGGAGGTTTCTGGCGGTGGATCTGACACTGCCCCAGTCACTCCTTGCAGGGGAAGAGGAAGTTCCATCTGCTCCTGCTTCCAGCCTAGCCACGACTAGCAGCTGATCCCGGCTCAGGGTAGGAGCCACTAGCTGGGCTCTCTGCTGGCTGCTCCAGGTGCCTGAAACAATGTACCTGCGCTGGTAGGGAGTGGTGCATGACTGCTCTTGCAGCTTCACTGTCAAAGTCATTTTTCTACAGAGAAGCAAAGAAATCTGCAGGGGACATGAATTCTGTGCACGTACAGTGGTGCAGAATTCCCCTAGGAGTAGAAACACTTTGTGCATTTCTGTATCCTTCAGCATACAAACCCATAAATTTTAAGCTTAGTGAATCTCTGTCTTCATTTGCAGATGTCATTAGTAAAAAAACCCCAAATCTACCTCTAATTTTCTAGTACGTCCCTGCTTCTCACCTTGTGGGCAAGTCTGGTACTCTGTCTTCCTGACTACTAATTGCAAAAACACAGTCTCTCTTTAGCTTTGTTTATACGAGCATTTTTGTTAATGCTTCACACTGTAACTGTGCAACACCACTACTGGTAGTAATGGAAGGAGCACTAGTTTAGTTCAGGGCACTGGAGTTTTTACCAATGTGTTATCTAGAAATGCTGCTGATTTGTCTAACGTAGAATACTCATTGTTAGTACCATCAGTGGAGTGCAACAGTGTGAGAGTAGCTAGTGTAGACACAGATACTAAGGGCTTGTCTACACTTTGAAATTTACCAAAACAACTATTCCAGAATAATTATTCACGTAAACTTCCAAATGTAGACAAGCCCTCATATTAGTCCATGCTATCCAAGTACAATGCAAAACTAGCTGTCGTCAGCACTCTCCTTCCTATCAATGTAACGTTTCTCCCATGTATCCAGCCTCCTGCTTAAAGTTGAGAATTGGAAGTTCAATCCAGACACCAAAAGTCACAAGTGTTAACAATTACCTAGAGATACCACACCACTGGTTTGACTGCAGTGTAAATAATAAACTTTTTTCCTAAAATGCTGAGGATATGTAATTACAATGACTATGCAATCAGTTGTGGAAAATGCAACGGTGTGCATCAGCTGATACTGTTGTATTTAACAGGGTTTTTTAAACAAAGAATTATTTAATGAACTATTACTATATTGTCATCACATGCATAGTTTTCACAATTAGTAGAGCATAAAAAAGTATTTTCATACATTTTGATAACACAAAATTATTTCCAACTAAAAACCCACATATGGACTGTACAGATATAGACTTCAGTACCATGCTGTTGATTTTCTGAGGAATATAAAACACTTTCAAAAGAAAAAACAGGTCTTGAGCGTTACCAGAGGAATCTTTTCCCAATGCATACTCATTTCTTTAATTAAGCATTGATACCCACAAAAAAGTGTTAGAGCATTTGGACTATGAATCACATTTTTTAATTTTTTTAAGTTGCTTAAGGTAAAAATATTTCTACTACGGTACAACTCCAAAAATGCATTCTAACAAATATTTGATCCAAGATAGGTGGATCTATTTCTTATTAATCAACACGAAATAAGGTGAATGCATGTAAGTATTTAAGGTTGCTATAATCAATATAGGTCCTTTGTGATACAGAAAACAACGCAAGATACATTTAAAATAGCTTTACGTCAAAGGACTAAGTTGTGCTTTCCATTCAAAGCGTAGCACATTCTCTAACACAAAATTTATTATTTTATAAAATCTCATGATTTTAAGACAATCTTGAGGTATTTTGGGACCTGACTCCTGATTTCTGAACAGTTAGAGTTGGCAACACTGGAAATACTCCTACCCTCTCCTCATCATTATCCATCAACTTCCACAGACCACCCCTTTCAAGGAAGCCAGTATTAACAGAAAGTTGTAACTGAGCAACTTGAACACAAAACTAGAAGGAATAAATTCCTCAGCTCTAATCCCAGAAGTGACACAAACTCCCTCTACAGCCTTGGGTAAATTATTTAACCTCTCTGGGCCTTGTTAGAGAGCTTATTCCTTCACCCTCTCACTTCCCTAGTCCTTCTAGCATGAACAGAGAGCAACAATACCCAAAGTCCGAAGATGCAAACAATTCAGTGTTTATTGGGGTGAACTTCTAGCAAGCAATGATTCCAATTTCCGTCCTCAGTGTCCCCCTTACCTGCTGATGCCACAGTCTTGCCTCTGTCCCTGTTTCCATTCCCATTCCCCCCCTTAGCAAAACATGATTCCAATTTCCTACCCCCCTCCCACCCTATACTTCCTGATTGACTGCAGACTACATAGTAAAACTTGAGTTCTGCTTAGCTATACCTTAACCAATCATTTTACTGAAATTTAACTAACCAATCCTAACATATTGTAACATGATTATCTAACCAATTATACCCCACCACCTTAATTGGTTTACACCCAACAAAATTAATTATACAGCAGACAGAAACAATCACAGAACCAGACAGAGATTATACAGAGAAACAATAGGGAAATGGGGACTACAGTGATCGAACAACAAAGAAATGAGGATTTCACACCCCAGCTATTGATAAGTGAGTTCTTCCCAGACAGGATGCTATCAAACTAAGTTTTCTTTAAATCTTCCAGGCTCTTCCCTTTCTCTGGAGGTGATAGATTGGGTCACTTTTTGAATAGCCCAAAACTGCCTTATTTCACTGTAACTGGTGAGGACGTGACCGTTTGCTTTCCATCTTATGGCTGCCTCTGCTGCTTAGCCAAAGGCCTTAGCCTAAGAACAAGGCCTTAGACTATCATAGTGAGAGAAGGCCTATAAACAGGCTGACTGTGATTTTGATTCGTGTTTT
This sequence comes from Lepidochelys olivacea, assembly GCF_965140295.1. Classification (NCBI taxonomy): domain Eukaryota; kingdom Metazoa; phylum Chordata; order Testudines; family Cheloniidae; genus Lepidochelys; species Lepidochelys olivacea. Next base: position 296,944,364 of record NC_140411.1, read on the forward strand.
GTACTGTACCTCTATAACTAGCTAAGTGATAAGAATACATCTAAATTCTTAAAGTATAGGCCTTTGCAGACAGGCCTGAATATCTATATCCTAACAGGCCTGATTGCCACTCCTGTATTGAGTAGTACCTTTATATGGGTGGTAGTCCCATTACTCAGCATGAGGAAGGGTAATAGCATAAGCCACATTGCCTCTATTTCCCCAGGCACCTAACTAACCATGTGGTGCAAAGTTAACACATGTCAAGTAATTTCAAAATAAAAAGAATACATGTTAAGTACTGGTATAGCATATATATTCCAAGACAAAAAAAACTAAGTTAAAATGAAGTTAAGGTTGAAAATAAAAAATATCAGTAATTTAAAATCAGTAGTAAAAGATGTTACAGAAATGCTGTAATTAGCCCAGAAATCAAGCATAATTAACCCAGAAAATAGAGTTAAGATTAAATTTAAAGGAAATTCAAGCACGTTAAGGTATGAAAATGCTCAGATAAGTTACCCATACAAGCTTAATTCTGCCCTGGAGTGATGCCAATCAATGTAAATGCTATTACAATTAATGTATTTTAGAGCTTGAGGTCCCAGATTAAACTGAGTTTTAAAAACACATTATGTTTTTTATCCCTCTCTCTCTCTGCCCCCCCTTCCCTCAATGAGACGGTAGCAGAGGGGAATGTGTCAAGTTCCTGACATCCCAATGTCTCTGCACTTACAGGTTCCAACAGGAGTTTTGCATCAGCTTTCCCAGCAACATTGCCTGAGTGCACAGTAGTCAATACAGAAGTGCCAGAGGCAGTCTTTAAGGTTGTCCATTTGACCAGCCCATAAATAATGGGTCAACTGGCCAGTCAAACACTGTCAAATATTTTAAATCGCTAATTTATTAGAACAATAACAATAATTAAAAAGATTACTTTATGGTTTCTTGGCCTTAGCTACTTATACCTAATTAGAAAAAAAACAAGTTACTTAACTGAGTTATTTTAACTCAGAAAAATACAAAAAACAAAAAGAAAGACAAAAAATGCAATGAAATGAAATTCTAAAAAAGTTTTTTAAAAAATGGCACCATGATGTAATCAAAAATGTAGGCCAATCCCTACATGAGGGCATTCTTGCCGAAATATTTAATTGTGGTTCAATAATAAGCTCTCAACTGACTGGTCAACTGAAGTTATTTAACTGGTTAACTGACCAGCTTGTCACCCCTTGTTTCAACTACTGATGCCCGAGCTAGGATTCAGTCACTGAATCTTTAGGAACAGACACAGCTGGGCCAAATAATCTACCATTGAGAATGTTGAGTACAGCAGCTTTCATATTGCTGATTCAGTAAAACCCACAGAATTATAGGATGCTAATTAGCTGTAGAGTAAGGGTATTTATTGGTTGAGTTACTTCTGATGTCACAGTTGCCCCTGTTAATATGATGTTAGCTGTTCATCTAACCTTGTCTATATAATCATAATAGTGATATACAGTTGTTAATAGCTTAATTTAATTACATCCTAATTTTTTCACATGTAATTTACATACAAGATTTCAATGAGTTTTAGCCACATGGAAAGTCTGAAGAATCTATGTTATTCCATTATTAAGTTAATTCAGGACCAAAAAAAAAAAAAAAGGACACTGACACAGAGTGCGATTTTTTACAAAGACCCAATTCTTCACTAATTAATTTGAGTTAAAATGAACTAAGAGTAGCAGCCGTGTTCGTCTGTATCTGCAAAAAAGAAAAGGAGTACTTGTGGCACCTTAGAGACTAACAAATTTATTTGAGCATAAGCTTTCGTGAGCTACAGCTCACTTCATCGAGCTGTAGCTCACAAAAGCTTATGCTCGAATAAATTTGTTAGTCTCTGAGGTGCCACAAGTACTCCTTTTCTTTTTAAAATGAACTAGGTTATTTGTAGTCTCAGAAAATTCATTCTGTACTCAGAGTAATATTGTGGAAAATATGTCACATTCTTCATACATAACAAAGAGGTTGAATCCCTACTTTAAGTGCAAAACTCAACTCAGCCTGAATTACTGAGCTAGGACTAGTGCTGTCATAACACGTTTTGGCATCACTACTTTTGAGACAGTAACCCACAACAAGAAAACTGTGGTCAAACTACAAGTCACAAGTCTGTGTTGCTCTGTTGCACTATTGCAAGAAGCAAACCAACTTATGTAAAATACATATAACTGTCAAGCATTTTTAACAGAAATAATGTAGCATAATATTGTGGGTTTTACATCTGGCATTACACCACAAATGAAAGAAACAATGCCAAATATTACAGGAAGGATAGCTTACTAGTGTACCACTCCAGTTTTGCATGAGAAATGAAGGCGGCAGTGTTTCGGTGCTCTTAGACCACTGAAACTTTTTGATAATGTAGTTCTCACCCACCATCTTTCCCCTCCCAAGGTTTCCCCTTCACCCCTCCTTACCCACCTACAGCACGCAGCTTCCTCCCAGCTGCATGCCTGCCAGGCACATTTGGCAATCTTCTTGGGTACTGCCTGGCACAGAAGCAGCTACTAAAAGCATGCAGGATGCCTAGCAGCTTCTCTAGGTTCCCTGCCTGCTCTGCAGCTCCTCCCACTTCTCAGGCCATCAGTTACTGCTGAGGTCATCATTAGTCTACAGTAGGTCATGTCATATTACTCCCTTTACATCTTCTCTTTCTCTCTCTCTCGCACACACAATGTATAGACCCAGAACACTGCTGTAAATTAATATTAGAATATTTAAATTGTACAGAGCCATAGATGTGCATGGCACTTTACAGACAATAAAAGAGCATCCCTACCTCCCAAGGAGTTTACAATTTAAGTAAATCATAATAGAATTTAGTGTAGAATACAATATAGTGTTTTATATGCATGTATTTTTGATAACTGCATTACTCATGAGCAGCAAGGGGTTATATAAGCCATCCCAAACTATGCCAACATTGTAATATTTTGATTATCTGTACTTTGATTATCCAAAACTCCCCATTATCTAAACAGGGCTATGTCCCACAACATCTTAATTACATTCCCTCAATTACCTGATCTTAGTCAGTGTACCCTAGGGTATTCAGACGGTCTAGGTTATATATACAGATATCATGTATTTTTGCCATATATTTTATACAAAGGGCATTTTAGAAAAAAGTCAGTATTTTATTTATTATTTTAATTGACAACATTGTAAAAAACAAATTTTAACTTGGTATAGTTTTTCATATCCCTCAACTTCCTCAGCCAGGGTAGGTCATATAGGCCTCCTCGCAAGAGGAAAAAATGGCACAGTAATAGTTTTTTTTTAAAAACGATTTTCTAAAACTGTTTTTTCAATACATCCTAACTTCATGACTATAAGGTATGATAGTTCATGAACTTCCGGGGCTAGGATCCAATGTTTTCTTTTATTCCATTAGATAGCCAAGATCCCTAGTTCTCCAACGGGATATATTTGTGTGTGATTGTAGAAGACACATGCACACACAAAGGCTCAGTTTTACCAATTATGTATAGTATTTACTTAACTGGCTCACACCACCTTAATGTTTTTTTAAAAAATTTTGTTGTAGAAAATTTTGTATGTTTTAAACACAACACATGAATAGCAGAAACAGAAAGAAAAAAAAAGCCGAATATAAGTTTACACACCAAACTGCATCTGGACAGATATTTAAAACACATATTGACCTGATAGTATAAAACACTGTTACAAATGGGGGGGTTGCACAAGTGAGGTCAGTAGAACTTGGTCCCTTATTAGCTTTCTCTGTGTATGCATGCATGTGTTTGTTTTAAGAAACTGTACTAACTTTAAAATAATCCATTGGCTCCCTAGCATAAAGCCAAGCCCCCAGAAGACTGCTAAAGAGAGGCAGCTCCACAAGTCTTTTGTTTTCTATCCTATGTTGTAATTTAGCATACAAGGTTACAATAGAAAAAGAGAAAAAAATCCTGTTTTGTATTTAAATGTTAAATTCATTGTCATCACTATAGTTATAAACTCTTTTTACACACCTCGGCCAAGATTTTCAAAAATGTGTGCACTAAATTGAAAATTGTCTACTTGGAACGGTCTGATCTAAAAGTTACTAAAGCGTCTGGAAATGATACCATTTCTTCTTTCTGTCTTTGTTAGCAAAGATTAAAGCAAAATCCCAGCACACAATAGTCCCTGAAGGTGCAATTCACTTAAATACCACTCACGCTTATTTTGAGAATTTAAATGGTTATGTTGGGAACACTTCCTGCTCTGGGGTGCAGGATTTGAGATTTTATTCTCCCTGTACCTTTTTGCAGCTGCAAATAAACTTTTCTGCTTCTCCACCCCGTTGTGATTATTGGGTGTAGCACACCGGGTAACGAACCACTCAAGCTGTTGTTCAGCCTCTCGGCACTGGGTGCCGGCAACAGTTACACAGGGCCTGTGTGGTGCCTCTACAAGGGTTAATGTCACCCTCAGTGAACAGCAAATGGTGGCATACACATGTGATAGCGGATGGCTGGTTCTAGGGATGTGATGAACTTTGTGTTTATGATGCTCCCAACAACACTCTCAAGGTCCCATTATTATATGATCCAGAGGAGAGAGGGATAGGCAATGGTTAGAAGTTCTGTGACCAGGTGTATAAGAATGCTGACTGACCGAGGGAGAACATAAAACTGAATAGTTGTAATGTATAGCCCAGTATAGTCTGAATCCTGTTCATTGTGAGCTATCAGTAGTCTGCATATAATTACTCACCTCTTTTTGTTGCATTTTAGTTCATTTTTTCCATGAAGGTGGATATTTTTAAAGGAAAAATAAACTGAGTGGTGATTATTTTTAAGTTAGAATGAGAGTTAAATGACTTTTTATACTAATTAAAATAACAATTGTAATAATTTCACTGCAGCCGTGTTGGTCCCAGGATGAGAGATCAAAAGTTATTACTCACCCACCTTGTCTTTCTCATAGTTTTACTGCAGATTTTCAAATATAAATCTAAAAACTAAAATCTAAAAACTAAAATCTAAAAACAGGCGAGTTAAAAAAAAAAACAAATACACCATCTCAGAATACGTTCCTACAACTACTATTATTTTCACATATACAATCTTACAGCCCTGATCTTAATTATCAGCTTCAGATTTCTTATAATCTTCATAGAGATTCCAAATCAACATATTAATTTCACGCAAGAGGTGAAAAAATGGAGAATAGCTATATAAAATGAATGGGAGAAACCTTTAAGAAATGTAATGGATTTAGCAATATATAAAGTTCAAATGAAATGCAAGTTCCCATTGCTCATTATTAACCATTGTATTTTACCCATTATTGTAAGAGAATTATTTTCTCAGTCAGCTTGCAACCAATATAAAATGCCATAGTTTTGACAGAAAGTATCAGTTTTCTTACTTATTTCAAAATACACACTCTCTCTCTTCTAGTCTAGTCCCCAACAAAGCATAATTCCCTCTTCCTGCTCAGGGATATAATTATGTCTTCATTAGTTCTGAAATGCAGTACAGTAGGAATCTGTTGATTTTTTTTGGCAGCATAGGCATATTGAGTAAGGATAACCAGATGCTGCTTACATCACTTTTCAGATACAGACAAATTAAAATGAAAACAAAAACCAATGCACAGGTGTTTATGAAAGCAATACATTCGGTGCTCCCCGACTATTTGGCTCCCTGATATAAGGCTTTTCTACTTTGGGTCCCAAAAGGAATGCAGTGTGTTCACAATTCACAGCTATTTCATGATCTCAGATGTATGATCCAAGTACAAATTATGCAGCTAAAATTTTGTAACCATCTGGTCATCTAAAACATTTTAGAGAAAAACTAAGTGACCCAATTATTGGTATTTAAGATGTTTTCCCATCCTGAATTTTCTTTTGCCTTTTTGTTGCATTTTGATTGAAAGCAAGGCAGATAGGTTGCAGAACTTTACTGTTTTTTGTTCTTTTGTTTGCACACCAACAGGTGCATGAACAGCCAGTAAGTAGGCTGGTGCTAAGAAGTGCACAATAGCATAACTGCTCAGTTATGCTCTAGAAATCAGTGAAAATACCAAGGAGGAAATAAAAGGAACAGAAGTGCATCAGAAAAATAAGAGGAGTTATCATTTGCAAGAATGCATAGTGATAACCAAAATGACACTTTACCAAAAGCCCCTATTCTCAGTGGTTTATGACTTTCCAAAAAACACTGCCTTTGCGGCTAAAATTGTTCATGTTTCTTACCATTTCAGAAATACTTTTTGTTTGTTAGTTTCGGGGTTCTTGGGAGGGACACACTGCTTAATTTGTAATGAAAGAGATGGTGGAGCTTAAGCAATTTTTTTACATTCATAACTGATGCTGCAGCCCCGGCAAACCTTGGCACAAATTAAGCACTGGAGGGACACAAGAAGGGAAGCTCGGGGAAATACAGTCAGTTGTTTGAGTTATCAGAACAATTTTTTAAAAATGGATTTTACAGTTGTTCACATTCTTTTTTGTTCTTTGATCATTCAAAATTAGTTTGTATTTAAAAGTTCAAAGTTAGCCCAGTTGCAAGTCCCTCAATAAAAGACTATTCACTTTGATACACATTAAATAAAAACTAGACTGAGAAAACACAAGCTATGACGTAAGTGAAAATGCCTCACTACAGATGCTCAGTATGTTATTTTTATTTACCAAATGAAGTACGTACAGAGTGCAGTTATCCAGATATGAGTTGAGAGTGTGTGTACAGACTGGATAAAACTATTTAATTATACATTTTATATTTTTAAAATTCTGAAGACTTTTTGAATGTATGAATGTACAGACATTTGCCTGAAGGGTTATATTAACCTTCAACCATTATAACAACTTATATAAATTGAAATCAATTAGTTTAGTATCTTGAATTAATATAATAAATTAGAAATCTGCACAAGTGTCCAAGCAGCTGGAAAGGAATCCTGTTCCAACAGGTAGGATACTGAACTGAGACTTTGGAGACAAGGTTTGTACTCCTCACTCTTCTACTGACTTGCAGTGTGACCGTGGATAGATCACCCAATCTGTTTCCCTTCTCACCCTTTGTCTGTCTTACCTATTTAAAATGTGAGCTCTTTGGGGCAGGATTATGTCTGTGCAGTGGCTAGCACAATGGGGCCCTAATTAGGGTTGCCGGGGTTGCCCCGGTTGAGAAGGGACCCTGGCAGCTCTGGTCAGGACTGCTGACCGGGCTGTTAAAAGTCCAGTCGGCAGCGCACGGGCTAAGGCAGGCTCCCTGCCTCCTGTAGCTCCGCATGGCTCACGGAAGCAACGGCAAGTCCCACCGCTGGCTTCTACATGTAGGAGCAGCCTCCCCGCCCCGCAAGCACCGGCTCTGCAGCTCCCATTGGCCTGGAACCACGGCCAATGGGAGCTGTGGGGGTGGCGCCTGCAGACAGGGCAGTGCGCAGAGCCACCTGGCTGTGGCTCCACGTAGGAGCCAGAGGGGGGACATGCCGCTGCTTCTGGGAGTTGCCTGAGATAAGTGCCCCCGGAGCCTGCATCCCTGACCCTTTCCCGCACCCCAACCCGCTGCCCCAGTCCTGATCCCCTTCCCACACTCTGAACACCTCAGCCCCAGCCCGGAGCCCCCTTCTGCACTCCAAACCCCGCATCCCTAGTCCCAACCCTGAGCCCGCACCCCCAGCTGGAGCCCTCACCCCCCCCCAATACCCCAACCACCTTCTCCAGCCCTGATCCCCCTCCAGCTCTCTGAACCTCTCAGTCCCAGCCCGGAGCACCCCCCTACACTCCAAAGCCCTCATCCCTAGCCCCACCCCAGAGCCCGCACCTCTCACTGGAATACAACCCAACCCCCTGAGCCAGCCTGGTGAAAATGAGCAAGTGAGTGAGGGTGAGGAGAGCAAGCAACAGAGGGAGGGGAGATGGAGTGAGCAGGAGGCAGGGCCTGGAGAAGGGGTGGGGCAGGGAGATTGAGTTTTATGCAAGTAGAAAGTTGGCAACCCTAGCCCTGATCTCATTTGGGATCTCTAGGTATCACCACAAAACAAGTAATAAATAAAAATGATGGCAATATGTACTGTACAGTAATACACAGAACAACAAGGTAACAGTTCTCTAGTATCTATCATCCTGGAAGAGTCCAGAAAGCTTTAAAAAAAATGGTCTATATATTATTGCAAGTTTGTCACGGAGGTCTCGGGAGTCATGGATTCCATGATTTTCCGTGACTTGTGCAGTGGCCGGTGCGGCTGGCTCCGGGGCTGCCCGAGAAGCTCAGGAAGCCTCTGGGACAGTCACACTGGCCACTGCTGGGGAAGTCTTGGGCCACACCCCTCCCCCACCTCCGGCAGCAGCAGGAGTATGGGTGGGGGGCTCAGGGCTGGGGTGTAGGAGGGGGTGAAGGCTCTGGGCAGCACTTATAGATTCATAGATTCATAGATATTTAGGCCAGAAGGGACCATTATGATCATCTAGTCTGACCTCCTGCACAATGCAGGCCACAGAATTTCACCCACCACTCCTAAAAAAGACCTCACACCTATATCTATGCTATTGAAGTCCTCAAATTGTAGTTTGAAGACCTCAAGGAGCAGAGAATCCTCCAGCAAGTGACCCGTGCCCCATGCTACAGAGGAAGGCGAAAAACCTCCAGGGCCTTCCAATCTGCCCTGGAGGAAAATTCCTTCCCGACCCCAAATATGGCGATCAGCTAAACCCTGAGCATATGGGCAAGATTCATCAGCCAGATACTACAGAAAATTCTTTCCCGGGTAACTTGGATCTTACCCCATCTAAAAACCCATCACAGGCCATTGGGCCTATTTACCATGTATATTTAATTACCAAAACCATGTTATCCCATCATACCATCTCCTCCATAAACTTATCGAGTTTAATCTTAAAGCAAGATAGATCTTTTGCCCCCACTACTTCCCTCGGAAGGCTATTCCAAAACTTCACTCCTCTGATGGTTAGAAACCTTCGTCTAATTTCTAATCTAAATTTCCTAGTGGCCAGTTTATATCCATTTGTTCTTGTGTCCACATTGGTACTGAGTTTAAATAATTCCTCTCCCTCTCTGGTATTTATCCCTCTGATATATTTATAGAGAGCAATCATATCTCCCCTCAACCTTCTTTTAGTTAGGCTAAACAAGCCAAGCTCCCTGAGTCTCCTTTCATAAGACAAGTTTTCCATTCCTCGGATCATCCTAGTAGCCCTTCTCTGTACCTGTTCCAGTTTGAATTCATCCTTCTTAAACATGGGAGACCAGAACTGCACACAGTATTCCAGGTGAGGTCTCACCAGTGCCTTATATAACGGTACTAAAACCTCCTTATCCCTACTGGAAATACCTCTCCTGATGCATCCCAAGAAGACATTAGCTTTTTTCACAGCCATATCACATTGGCAGCTCATAGTCATCCTATGATCAACCAATACTCCAAGGTCCTTTTCCTCCTCCGTTACTTCTAGTTGATGCGTCCCTAGCTTATAACTAAAATTCTTGTTATTAATCCCTAAATGCATGACCTTACACTTCTCACTATTAAATTTCATCCTATTCCTATTACTCCAGTTTACAAGGTCATCCAGATCCTCCTGTAGGGTATCCCTGTCCTTCTCTAAATTAGCAATACCTCCCAGCTTTATATCATCTGCAAACTTTATTAGCACACTCCCACTTTTTGTGCCCAGGTCAGTAATAAAAAGATTAAATAAGATTGGTCCCAAAACTGATCCTTGAGGAACTCCACTGGTAACCTCCCTCCAACTTGACAGTTCACCTTTCAGTAGGACCCGTTGTAGTCTCCCCTTTAACCAATTCCCTATCCACCTTTCAATTTTCCTATTGATGCCCATCTTATCCAATTTAACTAATAATTCCCCATGTGGCACAGTATCAAACGCCTTACTAAAATCTAAGTAAATTAGATCCACTGCGTTTCCTTTATCTAAAAAATCTGTTACTCTCTCAAAGAAGGAGATCAGGTTGGTTTGGCACGATCTACCTTTTGTAAAACCATGTTGTATTTTGTCCCATTTACCATTGACTTCAATGTCCTTAACTACCTTCTCCTTGAGAGGCTCCTTTGAAGTGGCAAAATGTCCCTCCCTCAGCTCCTAGCTCCGTGTGCTGCCTCCGTCCGCAGGCACTGCCCCCGCAGCTCCCATTGGCCAAGGTTCCTGGCCAATGGGAGCTGTGGAGCTGGCAGCGTGCAGAGCTAGGAGCTTAGGGAGAGACATGTCGCCACTTCTGAGAAGCCAGGTAGGGAGCCTGCCAGCCCTGCCAATCCTCCCTTTCCCCCCCCAGCACCAGCTGTGGGTTGCTCCCACCCAAGCACCATGGCACCCCCCGGAACGACAGCACCCCCCACCCCCTGAGCACTTGCGGCACCCCCAGGACCGACCCTTCTTCCGCCCCAAGCACCTGCGCCTCCCCCCTCCATGTCCCTGTCCCCCCACAGACCCTTCTGCAGGAGCACTTATGTATTATATGCAGATTATTCCACTAAATATTAAAATGCATCCACCAGTTTTGGACAGAAAATGAATAACTTAACCAACTGAAACAAGAGGAAGTTAGGCAGAAAGAACCAGAGTTGGAATTTGGCCGGTACACCAGGCTTATAAGATTAATTCTTATGAAGCCTAATCCAACTTCCAGGAAAATCAATGGAAGTGACCTTAATGGTCACAGCATCTGGCCCACAAAAAAACACAATGGAATCATGAACACCAAGTGATAAGGACCTCAATTTTATGTTCCACCTGAAAGACAGTATGTCCTAACAGTACAGTGCCTAACATGCTAACACAATAATTCAATACTGGCTCAGAACAGTGCCCACGTTATATTGCAAAACATATCCCAGGGGGAAAAATTCATAAGAGCATGCAGAAAAATTATGAACCCTTGCTTTCTCTCTCTCTAAGAAAAATATGGAAAGACAGTACAAACAGGAAATTTTCATAAAACTTGAGACAGTGCTTGTTTTCCATTGACTTGATTTTCTGAAATGGGCCACATAAAGAAAGACAACTGTAACCCCTGTTCACTACTTAGGAAAAGAACAAAAATCTATTCAGACTTCTTCACAATAACTCCTTATGCTGGTCAGAGTTAATAGTCAATGAGAGCTCTAATTCTGATTTGTTACAAGAAGTTTTTCTTAATGTAGTCAGTCTCCGACATGCAGTTTCACCTGTCTATCAAGTGTTCTCTAAGGTTCCACCAACAATTACCACATGATATCTATGCAATAGAAAAATTGTTCCCCTCTATATCATCATCTGTAACACTACTGGTGCAGCAACCTAGCTGTTCCCCTCTACAAATCACATTAAACAAACTCTGGAAGCTCAAGACAAAAATAGATTTCAGAACCCCCGAGCACTTTCCTGCAACAGATTTGGAAACAAACACCCCGTCTCCTGAGCCCAAAAGGTAATAGAGTTATAGTAGGGATTAGTGAGAGAAATAAACAAGGACTATTTAGGAATGTTTAAGATTAAGATAGATAGTGCAGACTCTTTGATCATGGGTAGACAGTTCTATCACTGAATCATCATAACTGATAAATAATACTTCACTCACATGCAGTGCTTTTCAACCATAGATTTCAAAGTGCTTTACCAAAATAAAACAAACAAACAAAAAGGTAAGTACCTAAGCCAGAGAAGTTAAGTGACTTATTCCCATAGGTCAATAATAAAGTCCTGGTAACCTGATGCCCGGTCCAGTACCCTATCCACAGCAAAACACTCTTTCTGGGATCATGTAAGATCATACAAACATCTGGATGAAGTACCGCGTGAAAAAGCATGCTTGATAAAAAGGAAAAAAGCACTAACCTATCCAATCTGAGAGTCTGCAAGAGCTCATGTGGCTAGAACGAAGAACACACAATGAAGTGGTGCAAGATATGACATGTTTCCTTAAATAGCTGATCAAACAAATGGTTATTTTATGGAGTTTGATATGTAGGATGTTGGAATACATGCAACAGACACAGAAGCATATAACAACAAAAAAAGAACATCTAAAACATCAGTGGAAAATATGAAAGCACCAATCCACAAATGTATGGTTCAGCAAATACAAATTGTTCAAAAATTAACACTGTATTTCACTGCCAAAGGAAAAAAAAAAAAGATCTTCCTGGATTTAAAATCAGAAAAAGTTGTGTGACCTTCATGTAAAAGACAAAGTTGAGTGAGGACAACACAGGAAGTTTGTGCATCATATTGCTGAAGTTGGTGACACAGCTGGGTTCTGCTCTGTTTCTGTTTATTCGTGTCATAGCAGATGGGAGTAATGCCTGTAAGTAGTTGAAAAATTACTTAGTCTGTGTGTTAGGTATGTATATGCGAGTAAATCTTTGGCATTTGTTGGTTTGATCAATATTGAAAGTGCAAGTAGATAAGGCATTCACAAAGCTATTACTAATGCTCTGGAAGATGTGAAATTAAATGAGGTAAACAGACTTTAAATAATGGATACAAATGTGAGCATCACTGCTGTAAACACAGAGGGAAACTTCAGAATTATGTCACAACTGAGTCAGAAGGAAGACTACTACTTATCTGAATTACCAGCACCATTTCTTACAGAACCTAAATATTATTACAGGTTTTCCATCCACGCATTGCATTTGTTCAGTCTCATCATGTGAGAACTGACAGGACCCCAGCAGATTTGGAGGGCTTTCCACAGTGACCCAGAGGCATACTTTTCGAAGTCTGCATGCTCTAGGGTTGTGTGCTCCAGAGTTTTGGTTACCCCCACCCCATTTAATTTCCATTTTTGCATCTTTTCTGAGAGAAAGATGAAGTTCACTACTGTGGTCAGCTTTTAGTCTGTTAACCTTTCAGCCGAGATTTGTTAACTTTCCAGGCAAACTGCAAAGTTAATTTTCTTTCTTTTTTCTTGGAGGGGGGGCAGGAATTCAGGTAGGTGTTGGTCTATAGGATGAGTTATGAGAGCGAAGGGCTACGAGGTGCAGATGGATGCCCTGATTGTCGGAGCCCTGGGCACTTGGGACCCCTGTAACAAGCGTGTGCTGTGGACCTGTGGGATCGGTCGACGCTATACATGGCTCATGCAGCGCCTCATGGTCTCGGACACCATCCAATGGTCCAGGGACATCTACATCGAACACATCACCCGGCCACCGACAGTACCAGGAGGTGTGAGCCGGTACGACATCGTGCATCCACTATAGGAAAGGGACTGAGAGGCTTTTTCCATTGGACCATATACTCACTGAACATTAAATCCCACCAAATGAGGGTAGATCCATCCCCATCATCATATCCACTCATTATACTCCACACCTGAACATAGCCATTATATGGACAACATACCCCCATATCTCAATGTCTGTACTTTGACCAGTTAAACTTTTACCCCCAATCGGGGAGATTGCAGATTATATATTCCTTACGCCACCCGTTCCTAAACCGAATTTCGCATCCCTTGATAATCTGTACCTTATTTCTTCTCAACTATGGTCTCTGACTCCATAGTATATCCTTGGAAAATGGTAGCCCTTGGAACAGCCATACTTCTGCCCGTGTTAAAAATTGAGTATCACTGGTCAACTTGTTCTGTAGATGTTGCAAGCCTGTTGGATGCTGGATTGCTTACTGGGGACTGGCCGCATGATTGGGGCAGCAAACCTAGTAGTATTTCTGAAACTATTCTATGTAGACAAACTACTGAAGGATACTTCATCTCAAAATTTAATTTTTTGAAATATTTAAATGAACAAATATTCTGTGAGAATCCTTGTGAAAGAAATATTTAAAATTTTCAAAATAACTATATCCAAATCTTTGAAACAAAGGATCAAATTCAACACTACCATAACTGGGTACAACTCCATGGAAATCAATGTATTATCATAGCATCTAGGAGCCTCAGTCATTGACTAGGATCCCTTTGTGCTAAGTGCGATACAAACACAGAACAAAAAGACACTCCTAGCCCCAAAGAGTATAGCGGTACCAATGAATGCCAAATATGAATTTGCTCCAATGTTTTAAAAATCACTGACGTAAAAGGTAGGAAATATGAGCAGTAATAAAAGTTTCCCACCTCAGGTTTTTTGTTTGTTTGTTTTTTAATTACAGGGGACATTTTCATATAATATGATCCTTGTCTCTTGTGAGTTCATCTGCTCCTCCTACTGTTTATTTCTCATATTAATTTGTAATCCTAATTGTCACATCATAACACTTTCCACAACAGCCAGGTGTGATGTAACCATTGAAGGGTTGTAACTTCACATAAGAAAAACAGGAATACATGCGTCCTAGCAAAGATATAATTAGTGCAGAAAAAAAAAAAAAGACGTATATAAAATGATTTCTTTCAAACTTTTCACTGTAGCATCAGTTGTTCTTAAATTTAGATAGTAGGATCGTATGCTGGAGTTACAGTGAAAAGCACAAATATCTGCAAATGATATAAGCTCTACTATTATATTTTTGTTTTTTAAAAGAGAGACAGACTTATCTTTTATGCAGTTTTCAAAATCTGTGCACCAATGCAAAAGGAAGTTGAGCATATAGATACGCTGCTAGGAAACGCAACAATGAGTGGGGTACAAAAATAGAATGATGGAAGTATACGGCCTTTGCACTTAAATGTATATTCTAATACTTTCACTTTATATAAAAACATTAAAAATCTATTTTAAAATAAAGTTATATAGGTTGAAAAGTCAAGTACTCAGAAGTAAACAAATACTATATTTATAGTTGTCTATTCAACTTGAATTTTTGATCTCTGATATGTCCATCCTGGCCACTGAAAAAGTCTGGGAGTAATGTGTGGGGGGGGGAAAGTCTACCATGCACAAGCACAAGGATGTTGAAATTAAGATCGGATGAGCAACCATAAATCTGGTATTTCCTAACTTTTGAGTGCTTGACTTTGCAACCTACTTTTTTTTTGTATAACATTTCCTTGTTAGTTTGGTTTTAAGAGGAAAAACTGAAAAACAAATTCACCATCGCATTACAGACTTCTACCACTTGAGCTATAGGACTAGCTGGCAGCTAGAAAAGGCTATTATTCCAGAGAAGGGGGATGGGCAGCTAGTGCTGGGTCCAAAAAACTGGTCATAGGAGTAGTCCAGTTCTCTGGGTATGCCTACACTGCAATCAGGAGGTATGTAGACATACCTGAGTTAGCTTTGATCTCAAACAACAAGAGAAGTGAAGCCACAGCAGCATAGGCAGGTGCACAGATTAGCCCTGTCCGCCCAGGGCCCTGGGTTCAACTTGAGCAGCCACTGCCTGTGTTGCCACAGCCTCGTGACTTTATTTTATTTTTTCTAAACACAAGCTAGATCTAAGCTACTGCAGTTACATCTACACATGCTGCAATCAGACTTCCCAAATGCAGTGGCTGTATGCTCTCCCCCCAGCCCTATGTGCTGCCCTCAGAGGGGAGATGGGATCCTGGGACAACACTGTGGGATGGTCTTAGAGGTATTATCTGAGGTGAAGCCAAATGAGGCTTCCACAGCTTCCAGGCATTCCATGATGCTGCTGCTACTTCAATGAGGGTGTGGTCCCTGCCTTAGATTAAAATGTTTGTGTTCAGTTATTTTGGTATGCCAAATTTACCTGAAGAATGCAAGCAAGAGAAGGAAATGGCAGTTTTCAACAATTTATAGTTCAGCCAAACGTGAATGGAATTTCATGGGACAAACAAAAGGCACTTCTCTAGCCACAGGGCTTTGTCCATGCCAAATTTCAAAGGCCTGCTGCAAATAATGGAGGTGTTAGAGCTCGAAAAAGCTGCAATAATCTTTTACAATGGAAAGAGATAATCAACCTAAATCTAGGAGTTTCTACTAGTCTCCCTCTAGGATATCAATTTTGTATAAAGGCTAAAGGTGGTACATCTTATCTCCTGTCTACAAACCTACACAATTTTTTTTAAAACTTTCTAATTTTGACTAATTCTACAAACTACCTTTCTAATTATAAATTAAGTGCTCCTACATTTTTGGAGCACATAAAGGAATTACTCTTGATTGAAATAAAGAACTTTCAACTCTGAAACCATTTATAGCAAATAATTTACCCTTTTTAAATAGTTTAATAGCTTATCAGAATACTTTCACTCCAAGCTATTTTACAAACAACTACTCAGTAAGAACCAAAGACAAACTTATGTTATTGTAAAATTCTATTCATAGGCTAAATCTAGTCATTGTCTGTAAGATACAATATGTCTCATTACAGTATTCACGTTAGCAAAGATGGTTTTCTACCGCTTGCTAAATTTATTTAAACATACTGTATATCTTAAGAATATTTTAATTCTTGCTCTCCATAAATGTACAGCATTTACAGATTTTGGTTAGTTCTATTTTCCAACATACAATAAAAAAGTAAGCCTCGAGTTCAGCACAATAGATCTGAGGTTGTAATGAGATATAGAATAACTATTATATGTTCAGTATTACTTTAGCAGAATCAATTCAATTTCATAGAACATGTGTTTTCTATTTAAACATGAATTGCGACACAAGGTCATTTTGATCAAATCATATATGTAGCATGTAGCTCTAGCTGACCACAAACTGATTCTTTTATAGACAATGGAAACTCAGTACCTTGCAGGGCCATTCACAGAGAATACATGAAATTCAAAAATCTATGTGAAACAGGGATATTCAAGGGCTTGAGAGAAAAGGCAATTTGCCACCAGTCTTTATATGGACCAATAAGGGATGAACTATTGAGGGCCTTATTGATATTCAAAAAATTGCATAAAAAATTGAACCTTCATCCTGCTTTTCTATTTTAGAACACAACATGCACCAGACATCACAGTCATGAACATTGCAATGAATGCTTGTTGAGTATTTCTGCCTTCTTCTTCATGGAGCCACAGGGAACAGTAAAACTGCTAGGACTATGGAAAGTGGCCCAGACATTTGTCTCTGTGGAAGGACAAATTTCATCTGCTCATCAATGACCCACAGGAGGCTGCTACTGATCCACTCTTCGAACTGTAGGTGAAATGGCTTTCTGTTTATATTTCAGATTATTGTCTGCAAGATAAGGCCTAAAATGGACCAACTGCTATTCAACAATCTGTTTCTTTTATAATTCTCAAAAACCATAAAGTCAGCATACTTCTCCAGTTTGTGTGCTTCAGTACTCAAAACTCTGAACTTGTGGGAGTTCTTGACTACTTTTGTACTATCAGCAAAGATGCAGTTCACCAAGACTGGTGCCACTAGGGAAAACTGAAAAACAAATAAATTACATGTTCTGGAGGTACACTAAATATACCTAAATAGCAAGTACAAGCAAGGGGATCAGAGGGACAGGTTTAAGAACGTAAGAATAGCCCTACTGGATCAGACCAAAGGTCCATCTAGCCCAGTATCCTGTCTTCCAACAGTGGCCAGTGCCAGGTGCCCCACAGGCAATGAACAGAACAGGTAATCATCAAGTGAACCACCCCGTCGCTCATTCCCAGCTTCTGGCAAACAGAGGCTAGGGACACCATTTGGGATAGGTTAGGGAAAGACTATTTGAAAACAACAAACACTTGAGGATAGTTGCTGTTAAATTTGGCAATATATTCTTTGGTAGCGTACTTGAGGTTAATAAACACCTTCACCTTTAGCATTAGCCTGTTTACCCCGGCTATTGTAATGATCTTGTAATCAGGAAGTGCCTGCAAGTTATGATCTAAACATCCAAAATACTTTAACAAAATAAATCAAACATTTTATTTCCCATTCTTTACTTTAGAAACTGCTTCCATATCGAAAAAGATAGTGAAGTGTATGTTTGCAAATGTATCTTTTAGAAAAACGAACACCTTGGAACACAGGAGTAACTATCCCAGAATTAAATTCTTTACATTACTAGTAAATATCAGTTTAAAATATCACTGATGGAGAATAAGTAACTAAATCAAGTAATAGTTAGGTCTCTGATATTATATACTTGCTGGACTACTGCAAGCAAAATGTCCACACCAACAATCCACCTTCGTCCTTTACAACTTTAAATATTAGTAGAACATAGCTAATTTGTTAACATACAGGTTCAGAGGAAAAAGTATAACATACAAAAACAACCACCACCTCTACCAAATTGTAATAGTTGTTCCCTATTCTAACAATCAGGTATTCTTTAAGTACAGGCTAATCCCCACCGTCTCTATTTTTTACAGTAAGAATACCTGATAGTTGTTCCCTATTCTAACAATCAGGTATTCTTACTATAAAAAAATAGAGATGGTGGGGATTAGCCTGTACTTAAAGAATACCTGATTGTTAGAATAGGGAACAACTATTACAATTTGGTAGAGGTGGTGGTTGTTTTTGTATGTTATACTTTTTCCTCTGAACCTGTTTGTGAATATTAGTACGTTTTCTATAAATGAATAAACTCATAGTTTATCATAAAAATGGAAAACAGTTCTCAAGTAGCAGTTCCCAACCTTTTCTGAACTATACCAGTTCACCAGACAGACTTCTTCCACCAATCAACAACTTCCTCCCTCCTTTCTCTTCCTTATGGCCAAACTCAACTATGAGTTACAAGAACTCACAGTTGAGTAAGAGTAGCAGTGGCAACATACTGGGACTCAGTACAGAGGCTGGATTCTCATATCTATTAAGACAAGAAGAAGTTTGCAGAGATTCCAAAAAAGGGGGGGAAAATAAAATAAAGAGGTTGGATAGCCAAGAACCAGTTTAAAACTTCCAAAGCACCAGTACTGGTACATGTACTAGAGGTTGAGAATTAACAACTGTTCCAGAGGAGCCCTCTGTCTTAGAATTCTGTTCATTCGTCAACTCCTTTAAACCACTTTTTTTGGATACAGAGTTCAGAGGGATAATGAGTTCTTCAGATGATCTCCTTTTGCATACCAGATTAAATGTATTCCTTCTCCCCCCATCACCTTTCTTTATATCAGAGTCTACATCTTATTTTGTTCTTCACAATTACTGTTCATAACAACACACACGGCTGGCAACAGAAAAGATGTTCTGGATAGTAACAGTGAAAAGCAAGATGAAATAAAGGCTCTGATGTAAAGAGAAAAAACAAAAGCAACAATGTCAACCACCATTCAGCAACTAAGCGTTGTTGCTCATTGACATGATCTTGCTGAGACATACTTCCAAGGGATTTCCTTTCTCTGAGGGCAAATGTTCCTTGCCTTCTGTATCAGGATCTGAACTATTGCCAGACACCACAGCTGTGATCTCTGAACTGATTAGCACCAACAAAAATTTAACTAAGGTTCCTAAAGCTTCAATTAGGTTTTTTAAGTCTTGCATTCTTTTCATAGATTTAAAAATGCATTCAAATTAATATAAACATAATCATATTCATAAGGTAACAAGACATCAAATATTAAAAAAGAAAGTACTGCCTCCTACAGCCCACAAGACCACAGTGGGACTTGAAAATTACCCCAATCTCTTTTAGGTGTTTCAGCACCCACTGCAGGAGATGCAAAAATATCATGAACTCAACACTTAACATTTAATAGTGTGTTTATTTTTAAATACCTATCAAACTGTGCTCTCTGGCAACAGCCCCACATCTATACTAAAGAATCTTTCTCCTCCCTCTCTATGAAGTCCCACTAAATCCAATTCCCTTCCCTTTTATAACTATTTTCTTCCTCTCTAATATTTTCTCTACATTTAACTTTAATTATCCCTTTTAAACTGCTGATATGCAAATATACATTTCTTTTGAATCATTAATGGCTCCTTCTTATTCACTCTCACCGCCTGTCTTACCAAATATACTTGTGGATTTATCACAATTTTGTTTCGCTAAATGTCATGAACACAAAAGTACTTCTCATAGTCAAGAGAAACATACTCAGGCATAACTGTGTCTCTTCTACACTGGCTCCACCCTGACCTCCTATTTGACTCTGAACTCTCCCTTTGCCTCCTATAACACCTATGTGAGTTTATCTGCCTATCACTGCCTCCCATATATTGCCTGTGTACAGAACCCTCTTTTAAAATTATACACACACGCACACATACATCATCTGGTTTTGCTTTGACTAGTGCAGCTCCTTTAAAGGCAGAACGCCTCTGGGCTGCTTTCTTACACACACACTACAGCCATAGCACTCTCATACCTTCACTGACATTCACTCATTTCAGGATCCACTTTAAAACTCTCCATAGCCTTCTTAACTGCCTCACTCCCTCCATTCTTTTAGTACTTGCACACTTCAGCCCCCTACTAGAAGCTCACTGTGCAAGGCTTCATTATCTGAACAATAATCCTATTACACTGCTTCCTCACCAGTTGTCCAAATCACTTCAAATCTCAGCTGAAAAAAAATGTTCTTCCTTTGTGAATATGCCTTTTAATTTTGCTTTTCACCTTTTCAACCATGAAAGCTACCCGAGGGACAAGTCTTTGGCCACTATCCTAAAAGCAAAATGAAGAATACCTGCCTAAATACAGGTGGGGTATGTCCCTGACTGCACTCCTCTTCTTGTTTATATATAATGAGATTTCCCCAGATGTCCATGATGCCCTCCATAGAATCAAAAGGAAAACTGGAAATTGCGCTTAAGAATATTTTTTTTTTATTATTTTTAGGATTTAGAGAGATTTTGGGATTCCAAGGCTAAGGCCTGGTCTACAGTACGCGGTTATTTCGGAATTAGCCTAGGTAACTTGAAATAAAACTGATTCCGTCCACACAACCAAACCAGTTTTTTCGATTTAAAAGGCTCTTTAATCCATTTTCTGTACTCCACCTCGCCAAGTGGAGTAGCGCTAAAATTGAGATTGCAGTTGTGGGTTACAGGTACTGTGGATGCAATTCAACGTTATTGGCCTCCAGGAGCTATCCCAGAATGCTCCCTTGTGACCGCTCTGGACAACACTCTCAACTCCGATGCACTAGCCAGGTAGGCAGCAAAAGCCCTGGGAACTTTTGAATTTCATTTCCTGTTTGGTCACCATCAGCACAGTCCACCATCACAAGAGACCACACAGTCCCAGATTCGCAGACGAGCTCCAGCATGGTCCTAACAGGAGGTACTGGATCTCATTGTATGTTGGGGAGACGAATATGTTATGGCAGAACTACATTCCAAAAAAAAAAAATGCAAATATGTACGCTAAAGTCTCCAGGGCCACGATGGAAAGAGGCTACTCCAGGGACACAGAGCAGTGTCGTGCAGAAATCAAGGAGCTCAGGCAAACGTACCAAAAAGCCAGGGAGGCAAACGGAACCTCTGGGTCACAGCCCCATACATGCCGCTTCTACCATGAGCTGCATGCAGTTATGGGGGGGTGACACCACCACTACCGCACCACTGTCCGTGGACACCTGCAAGGGGGGAGTTGCATGGAGAGAGGAGGATGAGTCATTGGAAGACGAAGAGGAGGAGAAGGAGGACAGTGCACAGGCGGCAAGTGGGGAATCCATGTTCCCCCCTAGCCAGGAACTACTCTTAATGCTGGACTCAATAGCCTTCCCCCCACCCCCCCCCGCCAATGCGGGCTCCTGGACCATGACCCCTGGAGAAGGCACTTCTGGTGAGTGAGAGCCTGATCGGATCCACGCGATGGGGGGTGAGGGGAAACCCTGCCGCGCTGGGCTTTTCGCATTTAGTTTAAAGGGCTCATCCCTGCTCAGAGCCTCATCGGAGCCACACGGTGTGTGTGTGTGTGTGGGGTGTGTGTGTGTGTGGGGGGGGGGGTGTGTGGGGTGTGTGTGGGTGGGTGGGTGGGTGGTGGGGAGGGAGGGGTTGTGTGAAGCGATTGTCCCAGAGAGCCTGCAGGCCCTCCTTTTACATGGCAAACCCACCAGGCATTGCTTGCTATGGGAAAGGGAGCCCGGCAGTTTGAAAGCATTGAAATGAATGCGGAAGAAGCAGAACCCTGCGTGCCCCTAGAACTTACGATGGCTGCCTGCAAGCTGAATTCTGTTGCTCGGCCGCATGTGATGGCTTACTCACACCAAAGTGGCAGGCACTTCAGTATAAGGCAAAATGCGAACTTGTACAGAAAGAACATGTGCTGTGTACCATGAATTGCCTGTTTCACTGAGAAAGTGTCCCCTTTGTTCTCTAAAATGTATCTTTTAAAATACCACCCTCCCTTTTTCTCCTCCTGCAGGTGCAAATGTTTCAACATGGTCCCTATCTACTCCATCCCAGAGGCTGGTCCAGATTAGAAGGCGGAAAAAACGAACTCGGGATGACATGGTCGCCAAGCTCATGCAATCCTCCCACACTGACAGGGACCAGCTGAATGCACGGAGGCAAACAATTGCGGAGTCCCATAAAGCATTAAATGAACATGAAGAAAGGAGGTATGCACGCAACGAGAGCAAGCAGGATGCTATGGTCAATCTCATGAGGGAGCAAACTGACATGCTCCGCTGTATGGTGGATCTAATGCGGGAAAGGCAGCAAGACCACAGACTGCCGCTGCAGCCCCTGTACAACCGTCCTCCCTCCTCCCCAAGTTCCATAGCCTCCTCACCCAGATGCCCAAGAACACCAGGGGGCGGGGCTACGGGGACCCACACACTCAACCCCAGAGAATTGCACAAGCAGCAGAAAGCTGGCATATCCGAAATTTTGAGTTGGTTTCTGGACTTGTCCTTCCCCCCTCCTCCACTCTCCTTCCCACAGTACCCCCCACTCCCTCGGTCTATCTTCTGATTTCTCTCAATGTGTTGTGCAACAAATAAAGAACATTTTTTAAACAATTGTGACTTTATTTCCTTTCATATATATAGGGGGCGGGTAACTTCAAGAGAAACAAACACAACTGTCACACCTTACCCTGGCCAGTCATGAAACTGGCTTTCAAAGCTTCTCTGATGCGCAGCGCACCCTGCTGCTCTCTTCTAATCGCCCTGTTGTCTGACTGTGCGAAACTGGCTGCCAGGCAAGTTGCCTCAACCTCCCACCCCGCCATAAACATCTCCCCCTGACTCTCACAGGTATTGTGGAGCACACAACAAGCAGCAATTACAATTGGAATATTGATTGTACTGAGATTTAACCAAGTCAGTAAACTGCGCCAGCGCACTTTCAAACATCCAAAAGCACATTCTACCACCATTCTGCACTTGTTCAGCCTATAAGTTGAATTGCTTCTTACTAGTGTCCAGGGTGCCTGTGTACGGATTCATGAGCCAGGGCATTAAGGGGTAGGCTGGGTCACTGAGGATAACTATAGGCATTTCAACATCCCCAACAGTAATTTTCTGGTCTGGGAATAAGTCCCTTCCTGCAGCTGTTCAAATAGACCAGAGTTCCTGAAATGCAAGCATCATGCACCTTTCCCGGCCATCCCACATAGATGTCGGTGAAACATCTCTTGTGATCCACCAGTACTTGCAGCACCATGAAAAAGTACCCCTTGCGGTTTACGTACTGGCCGCCGGCCAAGATAGGGATATGCGTTCTATTGCCCCGCCGCAGTTAGGGAACCCCAGAGCATTAAAGCTATCCACAGTGGTCTGCACATTTCCCAAAGTCACTACCCTTGATAGCAGCTGGTCAATGATTGCGTTGGCTACTTGCAGCACAGCAGCCGCCACAGTAGATTTGCCCACTCCAAATTGATTCCCGACTGACCGGTAGCTGTCGGGCATTGCAAGCTTCCACAGGGCTATGGCCACTCGCTTCTCAACTGTTAGGGCTGCTCTCATTTTGGTGTCTTTGCGCTTCAAGGCAGGGGACAGTAAGTCACAAAGTTCCATGAAAGTGGCCCTATGCATACGAAAGTTTTGCAGCCACTGGGAATCATCCCTTACCTGCAACACTATTCGGTCCCACCAGTCTATGCTTGTTTCCAGGCCCAGAATCGGCATTCCACGGCATGAACCTGGCCCAACGCCACCATGATCTCTCAATCACCATATGCCATGCTTCTAGGAACATCTGATTCCAGGTCCTCATTACTATCGTAATCGCACGGTCGTCGCTTCCTCGCCTGGTTTTGCAGGTTATGCACATACTGCTGGATAATGCGCGAGGTATTTACAATGGTCAAAACTGCAGCAGAGATCTGAGTGGGCTCCATTCTTGCCGCGCTATGGCGCCTGCACGGGTAATCCCGGAAAAAGGGCACGAAATGTAGGAGAGCAGAGTGACAGCAGAAGAGATGCTGTTTGGTTCACGATAGCTGAAAAAAGGCAGGAAATGGTTGTCTTCTGTAGCTTTCACGGAGGCAGGAGCCCAGGACAGAAAACATGGAGAAACTCGGTAGGGCAGCAAGAGCGGGAGACCAGAGTTGGCGGCGGAAGCTGTGCTGCTCAGTTCACGATGGCCGAGCAGAGTTGGCAACGGAAGCGGTCGATAAGGAAGAGAAAGAGTAGATACTTACAGAGATTACATAGCAAGACGAGAGGAAATGCGAGGTGGATTCATAGTACCAGGAGAGAAGCAGTGAGAGTGAGTGAGTGAGTGAGAGAGTGCATCACACTGCACCATCTGCCGAAAGCAGTATGACGTCTGCATGCCAAAAAGGCGCAAAATGATTGTCTGCCATAGCTTTCATGGCGGGAGGAGCAACTGACGACACACACCCAGAAACACTCGCGAGAATGTTTTTACCCCATCATGCATTGGGAGCTTAACCCAGAATTCCAATGGGCGGCGGGGACTGTGGGAACTGTGTGATAGCTACCCACAGTGCACCGCTCTGACATTCGATGCAAGCCTCGGTAGTGTGGACGCACTCCGCCGAATTCACATGCTTTAGTGGGGACACACAAGACCGAATGTATAAAATTGCTTCCGAAAATTCGAATAGAATAATTTTGAAATTTCATACTGTAGACGTATCCTAAGATCCCTTTTTTCCCCTGCTCTGAAAGCCCCATCTCTGCTACTAATAGTTCCAATTCTGCACTGCTATCTGCTAACTCAGTACCATGCACCCAGTGAAATCAATGAAACTCTGCACAAGTACAGGATTCCATGTTAGCCTATCCTGATGCAATGCAAAATCAGAATCTATGTCATTATCAGGGGGCAAAGCCAACAGCACAACAGCCCCTCAAGGAAGGACACATGGCTACATGAAAAGGACACAGCAAGCTGCTTTGTCAGTTAATAGCAACCATTTTTATACATATAGGGGTGAAAGAGCACAACTTTTCTCTGACCTCCTCTACGCCCAGGGGTTGATGTATATTGGGTACACGAAAGGAGGGAAATACCCCTTTCAAACAACATGTATTGCTTTTACTCTCTCGAGCTATCAGTGTTGTTCTGACAGAAGAGAAACAGAGTGGTGATAAGCATAATAGCTCCAGTTAGCATAATACTACATGAGATTTTGCCCACAACACCTGGAAGCCATTCAATCTTCACTGCAAACAATAATTCAAATTATTGCAGAAACAAAAACAATGTTCTTCTAATGATATTATATCTATATGATACAGTAGAAACTACACAGTCACGTGGTAAATTGCATTTTTCATACAACTTTGACTGCCTCATCTGCCCTCTGCTCACAATCCATCTTTATCAGGACTACTTACATTCCAAATCTCTCAACAGCTTCAAACAGCAGCCACCTTTTCAAATCAATTTGTTACAGGAAGATTTCCTACCCTCTCCAATATGTGAAAGTTCCAGCCCCAAAATTACACTGGTCTGAGGACAAAGACAAGCACTAGGAACAGGATTATCATCAGAGATCTCATGAACCATCAGAGCTGTAAACAGAAGTACTGTAACACAGCACTTTGTTCCAACGGTAGAAGGTCCCAAGATAACGTACTTTTAAGTCTTCACATTTTTATGTATAGAAAGCTAGCAGATCATTTTTACAGGTGTTTTATTTTGTCTCTCTTTGCACTCTGTACAGTTGGACTCATGATAACAATGAAATCTGGCTTCAGATGTGGGAGAGATACAAGAAATAGAGACAAAATTTTCATGCCATATCATCTCATCATGTACTCTCTACACATATAATTTACATACAAAATATTGTATGTAGCTCTTATGACAGCTAGTTGTGCATGAAATAAATTTACTAATTTTTCTCACAGTAACAGTATCATTAGAAAACAAATGAAACAAAAAAAAAAAACCCCTCAAGATGACATTACTAACCAAAGCAAATGTAAAATCTTATTGTGATACTGTGTCCTTCCTTAGCCCTATACTTCCCAATATTTGTTTTCATCCTCATCGTGTTATGCTCTAATTTAGAGTCCAGTCCAGCACACCTTTACTTAGGTGAGTAGTCCCGCTGACTTCCTCACTGGGACAATGATTCCCATGAAAAAGCGTTTGGACGATCAGACACTTGGATTGTAAGTTCTTCAGGGCAGTGATGTTATTTATTTGCCTGTAAATCATGGTATACAATTATAATACTGTAGAAATAATGATAAAATAACAGTAATTATACAGATGACATCTCCACTTTAAAAAAATATCTGAATAAAAACGGTAAATTTAATGGTCATGAAAAACGTTCACAAAAATGAATTCCTCTATTCACAGAACATTCATAACACAAGCAGAGATGCAAGAGAACCCTGGGAAGTCTTTCACAAGCATGTCTGAATTTTGTTCTGGAAGAATGGTCCTGTAGGGATAAGAAGGTAGAACTCAATCAAGTCCACAGGCCACCTTACATTTATAAGATAATGCCACTATTAATTTGCTAGTTACCCAGCATCCTGACCAGAATTCAGTTCCGTGACCTAGAGATGAAAAGTTCCACATACTATTTCAAATACCTTAAGCAATCAAGATGCTTTCTATATCTTGTATAATACACATTCATATTCATATTCTCCCTCATTTCTCAAATTATGTCCACGACTATTCCCCTCCTCGATATTAAAAAAAGGTTTTAAATGTCTGTATTTATTGTGGCCACTAAAAATCAGCAATATTGAGCATTATAATATACTGATGAAACTAAGGATGATAGTAAAGGTAAAACAAAGTCCTGTTGATAGTATCCTGAAAACTTAACGGTAAGAACTAAACTAAGCACCTACTTTGTAGCAATCATTAAGTGAATTCTACTTTTGCTAGTGGTAAAGAGTCCTGTGGCACCTTATAGACTAACAGACATATTGGAGCATAAGCTTCATGCATCTGACGAAGTGGGTATTCACCCACGAAAGCTTATGCTCCAATACGTCTGTTAGTCTATAAGGTGCCACAGGACTTTTGACGCTTTTACAGAACCAGACTAACATGGTTGCCCCTCTGATACTCGACTACTTTTACTAAAGGTTTTTTATTTTAAATTTTGAACTGTCAACCTGTGTGGGTCAGTCAGTGTAAAAATATTTTCCATACTGAAAAAGTAACATGAAGTTTAAGTTGATTTTGAAAGCCAAATTATATTTTATATACTTTTTTCCCTATCTCCTGGTCTTTCCCAGTTTTCAGTAGATTCCTTGCACTCCTCCTCCCCAACGCTAGCTAGATCAGACACTAAACTGTCTTAACTTGATGTCATTGTGCTAAATACAAGTCCTATCCTTGAGAAAATTACTTCTAATGTGCTTTGAGCCTGCAGCCCTTACTTATCTACAAGTCCCACTGGAGGCAATGGAAGTCGTGGCTGTTCAGTTTACACTAATTTTATTGTCACATGTGTTCAGTAGATCTTTCCTGATTTCCATTTGTTAGACCATCTTTTCTCTAAAGCTGTATTTTAATAATTATGGCCCAGATCCTGCAATCTATTCAGAACAAAGAGACCACTTTCCCTATGTGGAGGAATCCCATTGATTTCAATGGACTTCCACGTAGGTACAGCAGGCGGCCTATGCAGATCCAAACACAATTCCACATATACATATCCTACTGCAATATCAATACCTATAAAACCATCAATGTACTATACTACCAACAGGATATTTTTGCTTCCCATTGGAGATCGATACATTTCTGAACAATCATTTAACTCACTAGAGCAGTGATTCCCAAACTTTAAAACCCGTAAACCCCTTTCACAAAATTGTGAAATCTCGTGAACCCCCTCCTAAAAATTAGTATTTCCAGGGATTTAAGTTTAAATTTCCTCTGCACTCCGTGGGGCTCCTGCTGCAGTGAGCTCGGGCTGTAGGTCCCGCTGACTGTGGGGGCTCAGGCTGCCAGCCCCAACTGCCTGGCCCCGCTCTCCCTGGGGCTCGGGCTGTCTGCCCTGCAACCGGGTCCCACCTGCTGCCTCCAATGCCCGGGGTCCTCTGGCCACCATTAGTGAAATTTTTCTGGTGAACCCCAGGGGTTCGCGAACTCCAATTTGGGAAGCACTGCACTAGAGGGATCTCAGACAAATAGAATTGTATTAGTGTATTTTTGTGTGAGCTGGGGTTTTGTTTGGTTGTTTTTGTTTTCCTATGTCTTATGTAGAACTATAGGTGATTTTTTTAAATGGGTACTCTCCTCAAACCATCTTAATAAAGTTCAAATGTTTACTTCTCCAATTGCCAGATGAACTTTCTTTAAAATACGGTTAAATTGTTTATTAAATGAGATCGTATATAGAATGTATATTTATACATTCTTGATCAGAAAATTCTCAATATATTTCCAACTAGCTGAATAGAAGTAAACTGAAAATGAGTTTTTTATAAGATCACATAAAAATGTATTCATGTTTCTAAGTGTTTAGCTGTATTAAGTAATAACAGTGTATTGACCATGAGGCGTAATAATGAAGCACTACCGATAGTGATGCAGTCATTGATACAGTTAATGTTGTAATTTAATTTTGGAGTTCAGCACATTTTTACTACTACTCTATGGCACTGTATTTATCAACAATGTGTTTAACTACAATTTACTGCATACTATTCAACTAAATTATTTTCATGGCATACATAGAGTAGCACATAGTACAAAATATGCAACCAGCTTGCCTAAGGTTGAAGAAAACTGTATGATTTTACACTGTATTATTCAAAAAACTGCCTTCAAAATTGTATCATAACCAGAGCCGTTTATTCCACAAATCCACCATCAGAATTTGCTGTGGAATTCATCTTTTATACAGAATTCTGCTCCAGAAGCACTGTTTTCAATTTTAAAATATTATATTTGTAGCCCTTGTGGCTGCAGAGATAATCTTGGAAACATAAATCAAGTGTAAAGCAATGCTGCAATGCCTGCCTAGGTCTGCAAAGACCCTGAAATAACAGCTCTAAGACACATGAACTGCCCTATTCATCTCAGTTTGGGCCTATGGATTCAGCTGTGGAATTTTTCCCAGATACTATGGAATTCAACATTTTTGTTGCAGCCAGACACCTGACATTTGGTTCTCGGTCTCCCTGCCAGGACCTGCCTGCAGCTTCCTTTACCTCCAATCTTTCCCACAAGTGGGAATTAATGCTCCTTGAATTGTTCCATGGAGACAGACAGCAGAGGGCGAGGGGTCATTGAACTAAAGCTGGAGTCCAACTTCCAGCCAGGGAGCCAGAAGAGGATGAGGGAAAAATCAGAACCACTGACTGGTGAGCTGAGCTAGTCAACTTGGAAAATAGTACAGCAGTAAAGACCTAGGGAACCAGTTTGAGGAGCTGCTGAAGCTGGCTATGAGCTCCCACCTTTTCTGGCAGAAATGCAGAGGAAAAAAGTTTCTGAGTCTGACCAAATAGTCAACATGATAGAAGCTTGAGAAGTGGAGCTAGGATACGTTAAGAGCATAAAGAAGAAAAATCCATACCAAAAAATAATCACTGTTGAAAATACTAAATGAATCTCATGTCAATTATTATTTTCAACTATGAGCCATAATTGCATGTTTATGTAAGGGTGGGAGATACAAGAGATTAATGTTGCTGTGGAATTTAGTCCCATTGTGCCACAGAGTATACAAGACCCTGATCATAAAACATATGCTCTAGGGGCAGAGATAAGGTTGCACATTCAGCCTTAAATTAGGTCAATCCTGACTTTTCATGTCTTTACTGTGCAAACGTAGCATTATATTAATATAGGTTATTTTAAATTTAAATTTCTTAGGTCTTCCAGAAGTAAAATGGGATAGGGAAGAGAAAAATGCTCAGGAAAAAGCACTTCAAACTCCAGTGCTTCAAAGTCCTGCTATCTTGCCAAAAATTACAAACTGCATATGTGAATTTCATAAAGTGGAACTGTTTGCAGATACTACCTGACCTCTGCAATACTTGACCAAGGCCACCAGTTGACTAAAGTTAACTGTGTACTGACAAAAGTATAACTCTTAATTTTTATTATATGAATATATATATATATATATATATATATCAGAGCTTACAATTTTACACCTTCTTAACATCTTAATCACTATTAAACTACTTGGCATTTACTAAATTTATACCAGAATTAAGGTAATTATCATTCAGCTAACTCAGTTGCCTGGGAAATGACCCAACAGAACAGACACTCCAATTTATGTCCCTATAAAGCTCAATATATACTGCAACTTCTACATACACCAAAACACTTTACACATTAACTTCATTTGCACTACTCGCATTCTTAAAGTTAGGCACAGGCATCAATACATTGCAGAATTGAGGCCTATATACAGAGAGTATTATGGAATTGTAGGAACCTCAATTTAACTATCTTGAGGTTGAAAATCGAATCCAACTCTGTTTAGACTTCAACTTTTTGCTCCTGGGAGACTATCTTTGAAACTGGATGTTTAGCCCACTAAACCCGCAAGCAGAGTCCAAAGATCCACCGCTATTCTAGGTAGCTTCTCGCTATTTTATTTTCTTTCTAAAAGTCAGCTTCTCTCTTTCAGAGAAATGTGTACCAAATACCATCCAATCCCTTCTATTCCTTCTCTATGAGTGTATTCCAATTTACATATTCCCTAAGGAGGGAATATGTTCTCACCTCTCATCTATGCCATCCTCTTTGCTTCTCCACATGGAAGGGCACATATAAACAGTTTGGAAATAGATTTATCTTTTCAAATAGTTCTAATTTCTTAGAATTTATTTTCAAATTCCCAAAAGCATGCTAGGCATGTCACAGAAATAAGAAGTCATTCAGTCTCTGCCCCAAAGACTTCACAGTCCCATTTTATGGATGGGTAAACATTGATGTCAAGGGACTTGTTTAAGGTTGCATACCAAATGAATGTCACACCCAAGACTAGAAGCCTTTTGGTTGGCTTCCTGGCCCACGCCCAATTCACTGTACTCCAGTGTGTCCTCCAAAATTATTATCTGTACTGCAGTAACTCCAAGGTACAATCAAGGACCAGAGCTCCAGTATACAGATACATAGTAAAAAGACAATCCCTTCCCCAAAGAGCTTACAATCTAAGTTACTGATTTAACTTTTCAGAGTCTCAATTTTCCCATCTGCAAAACATGGCAAATACTACTACTTTGCACTAATATGGTGCTTTTTCAGCTATTGATTTCAAATGTGGTAAGCATTAACAGCCCATTTTCTAGATAGCTTAACTGAGGCTCAGAGACTGGAAGAAGTTTATCGGATAAGATAAGGATCTTACACATAAGATACCTGGGTTCCATTCTCAGCTCTGATATATGCACTGAATGTAACTGGCGTAACTTCTGTGTGTCTTAGGCCTGGTCTCCACTACAGAGTTAGATCGACGTAAGGCAGCTTACGTTGACCTAACTGTAAGCGTCTACACTAAAATGTACCTCCTACCAATGTAGCCCACTCACTACACCCACTTAACTCCACTTCCACGAGAGGCGTAGTGCTCAGGTCAATGTTAAGTCGACACAGTGTCAGTGTACACACTGCGTTGCTTACATCGACTATTGCTGCCTTTCGGAAGCCGTCCCACCACCATGCTCCACACTGACAGTTAAACTGGTGGAAGCGCTCCTGCTGAGGATGCACATTGCCAACACAAAGAGCCTAGTGTGGACATGCAAAAGCGATTTAATTACTGTGGTGGCTGCATGTCAATGTAACTTACGTTGACTTAATTTTGCAGTGTAGACCTGCACTCAGGCATCTCACCTGCAAATGAGGGCAAATGATATTACTCATTAAAGTGTTCATTGCAAAGAATTTAAACTTGTCAGGTGATGAAGGGAAAAGAACTCTGAACCTCTTGCCTTCCTGCCCACTGCCTTATTCCACTCCATTAGGGGACAAGCAGGAGTCTTGCACTACCAAGCATTCTGTTTATCCTATATTTGAAAATTAAATGGTTACCATAGCTATTTTTATGTCTGAAAATATAAACTCAATTTAACACTGTTTCAATTTGACATCAGAAAACAGCCTCCATAACCTTTCACCAGTTAGCAGAAGACTGAACAGGTCTTAGTGTAATCACAGTAAGTAAAGCTTTTACCAAAAGGTTATATTTATGTAAATTACTAGTCACTGCACGTAACTGTCAGTTTAAATATATATTTAAAGTGCTTACAAAGAAATTCAGAACTATGTGTTAACACTGAAGGATAGTGTCTTGCCAAAAATAAATATATAAATAAATGAGTATTTGCAAGTTTAGCAGCAGAGAATCCAGATCATTACCTCCAACAGAAAAGCCCACAGGAAGGAACCAGGAGAAAAAAAAATTACCACAAAGTTCACTTCAGAGAGTTTTCACCAGCTTGTTCAGCAGCAGAGAGGAGTTTGCCCCTTCACTGAAGATCTCAGGGATCTGATGAAGGCCAGGCCATCTGCATAGAGGCCCTGTTTCTTCACACTTGCTTCAGGGACTTTTGGTTGACTTTTCAGTCAGAACAACTTTAACATAACCATGCTGCCACTGACTCCCTCATTTGCTGCTGCCTCCTGAACACTCCCACACCACCACCACCACCACCCCCCCCCCCGGCCCCAGTGCAAGTTTTACAACATTGAGGCTATATTAACTTTTGAGCAGATTCCCAGTGTAGTTGGTGGGGAGACAGCATCCATCTAAATAAATAACTTCTTACCAAGAGACACCCTGAGATTTGAAATGACCAAAATATTTAATCTCAAAAAATCAAGTTTAGCCTTGACTGTAGAGGCACCAACAGTACTACTATAACTAAAACAAAATTCTCCATCAAGTATTTAAAATATTTCCCTAAGCCTTCAAACCAAGGCCCCAAATGCTTGATGGAAACACAAACTATAAATTATTTTTCCTTAAAAAAGAATTAAAAACCCCTAACAATTAATAGCCGTATGTGATCTCTACTCTTGCAATCATTTCAGGGTGTGTGATAAAGTTTAAGTTATACAGCTTTTTAAGGTGAAGTACGGAGAGTTCTAGTAAAACTTGTAGTAAATGACAGACTCCCTTACGGTGTTATTCAAGGATGGTCAACACCTATAACATCATCTACTCCATCTCCACATCAATGCTGTTTTTCTCCTTTATTCCAAACAGTTTACTTTTAAATGACCCATGCAATGGGGTTTCCACAATTTTCCTTGGCAGACTATTCCACAATATAGTAGATCTTACTTTAAAAGTTTGGCCTGCTATTTAGTTTAAATGTATCTTTTCTTAATTTACTCCCATTACTTATTACAGCCCCTTACACTACTCTAAATAATTCCACCCTTTTCTAAGTGTTAAAACCTGTTAAATCTCTGTAGGATGGATATCATCATGGCCACTATAGTCCTTGCTTAGTCAAGCAATGCATATTTATCTCAGTCTTTCCTTTTAAATCAGTCCCGAAAGTCTTCTAAACATAGAATTATAAAATCATAGAACTGGAAGGGACCTCAAGAGGTCATCTAGTCCAGTCCCCTGCACTCAAGGCAGGACTAAGTATTATCTAGACCATCCCTGACAGGTGTTTGTCCAACCTGCTCTTAAAGATCCCCAATGATGGAGATTCCACAACCTCCTTAGGGAATTTATTCCAGTGCTTAACTCCTATTTGTCCCACCTGGTAATGAGGTGCTGAAAGTAAAAATAATATTCCTGATGTAGTCATACTAGTGTCATAGAAGAGAGACCATTACCCCACTGTTTCGTGACATGATGCCTCTGTGTATGCAGCCTAAAATTATGTTGGCCTTTTCTGCTGCCATAGCACATTGCAAACTGGGGCCTGATCATTCTGTCAGTAGCATGTAGAACTCCCATCAGTATCAATGGGAGCTGTATGCACAAGCAACTGACAGGATGATCGGGCCCCTGATATCTCATTTGCGGTTCACTACCATTCCCATCTCTTTTTCAACATTACTGTTTTCCAGGTTATACTCCCACACCGAATACCTGTTTCTGGATTATTGCCCCCCAGATGTTTAGCTTGAATTTTCAAAACTAAATCTCATTTTGTTATTCGCTACCAATGTCTCTAATCTCTCTTGGTCTATTTCTTTTATTTCTCTGTCCTCATTGGTATTTGCAACTTTCTCCAGTTTAGCATCATCTGCTAGTTTCATTAGTATGCTGTTCACTTTCTCTTAAAGATCATTAATAAAGACAATAATTATGGTCTCGAAGCTGCAATGAAACTGAGTCTATGTGACTATGCATTTGTACCAGTGGTTCTCTTTACAGGACTGAGGCCTTAAACTGGACCCAAAAGATCTCTGCAGTTCCTCATACGCATGTCCCCCATTCTTTACTATTTATCACTTTTTGTTTATTGTTCTTCAATCAGTTTTTAATTCACAACATTGGCCATATTTTAAACTCATTTGAGAGTGGGATTTTAAGAGACAATATTTCAGATGTTTTACTCAAATTTAAATAAATTCAGCTGTAACTTTTCCATTATCCACTATGGCCTCAGCCCCTGACCCTACAACCAGATCCATCAGGCAGATGAATCTTTGCATCCATGCAGAAACCATTGATGTCTGTGCAGGTCCAGTTGCAGGATTAAAACCTAATTTTGAACATTTTTTTTAAAAAGAAAGAAAATCAACATAGTTTGGCAAAAAAACTGTTCTTTATAAATCCAGGCTACTTATTGCGCATGGGTCGATTATATTAAGAGGGGAATTTTCTCAATATTTGTTCCATTCTTTGATAAGGGATAGAGGTTAGATTTTTTTCTGGGGGTCTAATTGCTAGGATGATTCTCCTTTTTTGAAAATCAGAACTATATTTGCTTTTCTCCAATCTCACATTACCTCGGAATTCAGCGAATGTATAAAACTGTTCAGATTTTTCTTCAAGTATTCTACTTACTCTTCATCAATAGCTATATTTATAAGGTTTTCCTCAGTTCTTAATTGTCCAAACTTGTTTATTTTTTTCATTAAAGATAGAATTTGTTTAAGTGGTTCAGTATGATGGTCTTTTTTAATAATTAATTTAATCCCTTTCCTCATTTATTAATTGACCTACTTTTCCTTTACTACTATTCCCCCCACCCCGATATTTATTAAAACCCTTCTTATTCTCCTATGCCCCTAACAGTAACTCATTCTGCTTTTGCTGCCCTTATCTTTAGCATGAGTTCACTTATAAACCAGCTTCACAATTTCTAAAAAATTACCTACATGACTGAAATTTAAACTCATTCAACCTGATATCTAAAGGGAACAACAATCTTTAGCCTAACTTCTCTAACCATCACAAATATATTAAAAGAAATAATTCATGTCTCTGTAACAGTGATTTTTAATTCAGCCACCCATATTCCAGTTGCACCTTTGGTTTTAAATTCTCTTCCCTCCTACCACCTGCTCCCCATATACAGCTATAGGCACAGAATCTACAAATAGGTACATCCCTGTAGGTTTATGCCCACATGAGTCCCACTGACAGGACTCCACATGGATGGTAGGGGCCACAACAGGGCAACAGTTTGTATGACTGGGGGCCTACCCAACCATCACATGAAATAAATTTCTGGGTTTTTTGTTAAAATTCTCTTTTGCCAACATGTTTACCAAGTCATAGCAGACAAGAAATGTAAAAACATGCTTTTGACCAACATTTACATGTAATGCCCCTTATTAAAATGTTTCCATTATCACTGTAAAGTACCCACACAGAAGAAGTATTTGGAAAATGCTTTACTAATTCATCTCAATTGACATGAAACATCTAATTTGCACTAAGATCCAAGGGAATTACACTAACTCCTATTGTAGAGACTTACACCACTATATTAACAAATAAAGTCTATCAATGGTTATTGGCTTTTGACTGCTCACCACAGAATCATAGCACATGAATTGCTATACCTGTCAGACAACTCAAAGCAAATGTACTCAAACAGTTAGTGTGATTAAGGCAGTCTCTCACATAATTTTTGGAGAAAAAAATTGTAGCTTATTTAAATTGTTTATCATAGGATCAGGAGCATATCCAGTTTTAAATTTATGTTTTTAATGAAGGCTAAAACACACTCTTATAGTCATCTGGCAAAATTCCACAACAATCAACAGGAAAAAATAGTTACAGTTTCAAAACAACAACAACCCTCACTACCTGAAAAAGGGTGTGGTATATCTTTGACAAGACATTCAATTTGATGAAGACATATGGATCACCAGTGTGTCATACAAATAGTTAACTAGCTATTTAAGCAATAATTTTAAATCAAAATGACATGATCCTAAGAGATGCTATAGCAAAACAGGCCAATGGTCCACCTAGTTTGAGATCTTATCTCAAACAATGCACAGTGCCAGATGCTTCACAGAAAGATGTAACTTCCTACCATCACAAACTACCAAGGCTCCAAATCTGCTAAGGTATCCATGTGAGTCTTCTTCTTAGTGTATGTGCCACAACAGTGAACACAGAGTTCAACAGGGCTCCTATAAACAGCTGCCTGTGCAGATCTCTTTACAGGATCCGGGCTCCATGTTACATACTGGGAAAAACTTCTAAGGTTGGTAGGCCCAAATTTTGACCAGTTCAGTTTGCAGAAGTCCTTAAAATTTGTGGGCCAAGATTTTGAAACATAACTAATGATTTTTGTGTACCTAAACTGAACCCCCTCACAAGGGTCTGATATTCAGAAAGTAGATGTCCAAAAATTCATGAAAATAAGGCCCCTTTAAGGAATATTAAGTTAGGAACACAAACACTGAGGCTCTAAATATCACTAGTTATTTTTGAAAATACTTGTGTTGGTGTCTTTCTTCCTTCTCCTCCCCTCCACTCCCCTCCAACAAAAAACCTCAACACACACACACAAAAAGTCAGTACCCCAGCTACAACCTTGCAATAACAAACCAATGAGCGCGGAGTGGAGGGAAAATAAGTTAGTTAAGAAAACACTTCATCTTCCCATGGAATGACCAACAATGAGTAAAACAAGAATAGCAAAAATTATGAAAAAATAACTGATAGTATAGTTCAAGAACAGCCTATTTAAAAGATGGAAATCTATGAAAAACATAAACTGTTTTTAAAGATTTTTCATTTTAACAAATTATTTAAAAAATTTCTTTTCAGTAAAATAAAATCAATTACAGTTCTTTTAAAGTTGTTATGATTGTTTATGTAAATCTTTTAGAAAACTTTGGTATTTTTAATATCCTGTCAATACTATCGTAATAATATACAAACTTTTAGTGATTTGGTCTAGTAAGAATCCAATGTATTTTTAAATAAGAAATGACACATTATATATTTTAAATGACTTATTATTTGGGTTGTGCTAATGACCACAGTGCGCAAGACACTTTCAAAACACAGAAGAAGCCACAGTAACTGTCCCAAAGAGTATACAGCCTATTACCGCAACAAGCTTGAGTGTTCTAACTTTTATTGATTTGAAAATATGGACCTGAAAGAAGGGAGGGGTCAGACAACAATCATCATATTACAACTTTAGTACATTTTTCAGGAGTTTGAGTCCATTAGGAAAACTCAAAAAAGCAAAAACCAATTCCTGTCATCCAGCTCATCTTTAGCAATATGCTCCCAATGCTCAATAATAATAAAACAAACAAAAATAGATGGAAGACACCCAAAAATGAGATTCCCAACTTATACCTAGGCCACTTGTAGCCATTAATATAGTACATAGTATTAGAAAAGTTTATTTCTTCAATTGCTGGGGATTTTAAAGAAATAACATGCCATCACAAAATAAATCCAGTAGCTACAGATATCTGACTATGGTTTTCCAGACTTCATTGTAACTCAATAACTGCTCTACACAGTGCTGTGAACTCTACAGCTTCAAGCTGGAAGTCAATCTAGGACAGCCAATAGAAAGTGCACCTGTGCAATTACTGCATTTTCTAATTCAGAATGCTAAACCTGAGACAGATATAGCTCATATGCATTGTGAGAAAACAAAAATCAACAATTAAAACAACACACAGAGAATATATCACAAACAAAAAGCACAGCCTGTATCTATTTTGTCATTAAAAAATTTGAAAATTACTATAAAAATATAAATATGATGTATATAATTTAAAAACATAAATGTTGGCTCCTTAAACATATGGCAAGCATTTTAAATTAAGAGATGCCACTATTATTTTTAGAATATATACAAGAATATTTTCATACAGTTATAATTAACTTTAATAAAAGATCATTTAGTAACTGAACAGTAGCACATACACCAAACTAGAAGATGCACTATAAGGTTCATGAAAGGTCAGAAAAATAACCCTTAGTTATTAATAAGATCACTGAAAAAAAATGCAGGAAACTGATATTTTTAAGTAACTGAAAAAAAATTAAAATATCCTATTTGACAACGCTAGATGATAAAAATCAACTACAAACAGCTGATAATTGTGCATTTATATATTGTTGAGAAGCAAATCATTTTCCACAAAAGATGTATTTTTAAACCAGAGTATAACTTCATAAACAGGTAACCAAGTCAACCAATAAAGACATTTTATTCCTCTGAAATGAAACAAAGTTTCAATAACTAATATACTAATTTGGTTGCTAATATCAGTTTTACTGTATTTTCAACTTAAAATAATCAATAAAAATGCTTCTGATTATTCTTTACATACTTGGGTTTACCTGACAGGTTTAAGGCTGGCAGATGTAAAATACAAATATAAACAATAACAAAAAGAGATTACAAATATCAACAATCACAACATAGAGTTACTTTCAACTGACCAGTGAACCAGCTCAACAGTCGATTAGGAAGTGCTTTATTTTAGAGTATTTTTGGTGGGTGGGGTTGCTTTTACTGTTACACACATTGAAAATAAAATGCTATCCCATGCTCAATAATACTATTGAAAGAGCCCTTATCAGCACTTACCGCAAGTAATACTGTTTTAAAGCGAAGGCAGCGTTAGAACAACTTCTGGGAAAGTTAAACTCCTCTACAATTTCTCCCCACTGATTCTTCTCAGATACCTGTCAAAAACAACATACAGACAGAGATACACAACACACACACACACATCGTCGATAGTGAACATCACAAGGAATACGGGCTGCCATGAAACAAATAAATATATGAAAAATATATAGAGAGAGACATCTATGTATATGGGATATATGGCTATATTTCTCATTGACAGTCCCTGGTGGTCTCCCCTCAGGTATAATCCAGCTCCTCACCACTATTTTACATTTTATTTGATGTATTTGGTTATTCTGGGGGAAACGGAAGGGTTATATTGTTTTGGGGTTGTTTGTTTTGTTTTTACTGCCTGGACAATAACCAATCGGGAGTCCCTCTGTCGCCCCCTTTTAAATCCTAACGCGGTCCGTTAAAAACCCAAAGAAGTTTAAAATGATTCAAGAAAGTCTTGGAGGGGGCGCCCAGTGGCCTCCGGGGTTCAGGGGAGCGGGGGAGCCGGCTCGGTGAGTCCCCCCAAGACAGATCTATAGACACAGAGAGGCCTTTCTTTTGAGGCCTACATTTCTGTCCCTAGCCTTGAAGCCTAAAGATGGCTATTTGATTACACACCGTCTTGGGTGCCCCTTTTGTTATTTCTCTCTGGGAAGGGCTCCGAGGGCAGCGCCTGGTCCCCCCCGGCTGCGAGGATCATTTCCTAGCCCATGCTCCGTGCCGATTATCGATGTTAAACATGCCCGCTAATTTTGAGTTGCACTAAAACTGCACTCAGACGCTCCTCTCCGTCTCTGCCTGTGTGAAACACACAGAAAGCAGGAATCGCCAGCGAGAGAAACAAACTCACACGCAGACCCACACACTCTGCTCTCTCTCCTTCTGCCAGGAAAGAGGGGAAGGGAAAAGGGGGCTGTGGAGGAGGAAAGGGAGGCACAAGTAGTGTGTACGCTACACCCCCAACGATCCCCCTTCATCTCTCTACCAACAAGGCCAAGCCACCAACCTGCCTGCCTGCTTCCTTCCTTCTTCCACCCCCCACCTTCCCTTGCCGGCTTTCAATGGGACGCTTCCCGGCCACCCCACCTCCCCTCTTTGCCCCCGAGGGTCAGAGCAGACTTTTGGGAAGAGGTTACTGGGAGGGAAACCCAAATTAAAACTTCCACTCACCTTCCCAAATCCGCCTAAAGTGGTGACTCTGGTGTAGAGAGCGTGAAGATCCAGCTCCTTCCCACCCACCACAGGGATCTTCTTAAAAGGAGACCTGCCAAAGGCGATACACACAAAACAACACAACTTGTCAACTCTGCCCCCTTTTCTCCCCTCGCAGGGGCTGCCGTGTCCTTCAGGGAAGGGGCTGGAAGTTGGATCTGGCCGGTTTAAAAGCCTCCCCCCCTCCCCTTCCATCTCCCCATTTTCCTCACCCTCTGCTGTGGTGAAACTGCCGCAGCTCGTCCAGGAAAGCGAGTCCCTTTCTCCGCTGGTCTGGTTGGGTTTTACCCGTCGAATTTGCCATTTTTTGTATTAAAAAAGGTTTTCTTTAAAAAAATCCAATTAAAAAAAAACAACAACAATCCCCAGCTCCTCCTTGTCTTTACGAGACCCAGGTGCCCGTGCACGGCCGGGGATCAGCCATGGAGAGGGGCTTGTTTAAAAAAAAAAGTTTAAAAGGAATAAGGGAGCCCCCGAGAGCGTGGTAATTGCGAGTCCCGTCTCCACACAACACACGGGCAGAGACACACAGGGAGGGAGAGGGGCACCTCTCAGTAATTCCTGCTGCTGCCTGTCTCAGCACCACAAACCCAACCGATCCAGCCTGCACATGAGACTCAACATGGTGCTGCTGGATCACACAATGAATTGGGTTAGTGTTGTGGTGGGGCGGGGGGAGCTGGAGTGAGGTATTGACAGTGTGTGTGTGTTACAGACGCGGCTCCATGCAATCTCTCTCTCTCTCTCTCTCTCTCACACACACACACACACACACTGTACAGCTACAGCAGCGGCGGCGGCGGCGGCGGCAGCGGGATTCACTTCTCTTCTCTCTCAGACAAAAAGATCTGAGGCCGCCGTGCGGCTGCCTGGGCGAGAGCGCAACACAGCGAACCCCAGAGGCCGGCCCAGGTACTGCAAAAGGCAGCTCGAAAGGCAAAAGCCAGCACAGCCCCTGCAAGCAGTTCCTGGCGGGGAACAATAGGCTCCTCTCGCCGCTAAGGGCTCATCTGCAATGTGCCGCAAACTTCACACAAAGCCAGGCGGAAAGAGAAAAGGGAGAAGGAGAAGAGGGAAGGGAAAAAACGGCTACTACCGGTTGTTCTAGCGTTAGGGGTAGGGGAAATGTGCCCTTCTTCCCGGGCTTTAAAGGGACGAATCATTCCAGTGACTTATTCGAGGGAGAAACAAGGAGACAGAAAAGTCTGATTTGAAATCTCTGTATTACATTGGCCTAAATCAAATGAACTGAGTTAACAAAATGAAGGGGGCATGGGAGGATTATGACTTAAAAACAAACTTTTGGGTGTCAAACTCCAAGGCATTTTGAATGTTGAGGGGAATTTTACATACTTCATTGAAAGGCCCCCAAATACATTTTAAGAGGTTAAATATTGTAAAATCTTCCCAATAAGGAAGTCTGATCCCATTCTTAAATGAGTGATACCTTAGGCAGGTATGTCTCTAGGGGAGTGAATTGTCTTGCTAGGTGAATATTTTCTTTCTGGTTAAGAAGTGATATTCTTTGTAATTAAACATTTTTTCTAATTCTACACCCCAGACAAAGTCACATATATGCCTGTGAGCAGTTAATGGGATTTCCACCGGTATGCTTCTCTCTAATATTGGCCCTCATACAATTCATAGGGGGGGAAACTTGTCTCTCATATATATTGAACAGGAC
The DNA here is from genome assembly GCF_965140295.1 of Lepidochelys olivacea. Classification (NCBI taxonomy): domain Eukaryota; kingdom Metazoa; phylum Chordata; order Testudines; family Cheloniidae; genus Lepidochelys; species Lepidochelys olivacea. The sequence goes on from NC_140411.1 coordinate 296,986,445, forward strand.
CTCTCTTATAATGAGGCCCAGTGCCTAGGCCACCACGTGTCCCCTGGCATACAGTAAATGAGACTCCAGGTAAGCTCTTGTCCCTCATACAGTATGTGTGAACCCAAGTGAATGCTTTTATAGTTTTTCAGCAAGGCCACCATCCTGCTCCCATTAAAGTAAGTGGGGGTGGGGGAGAATGGGGTCATACAGTAAATGGGATCCCAGGTGAGTCCTCCCTAAAACTCATCCCTCATTTATAGACCAGTAAGTGATAATCCAGGTGGGCACTTATCCTTCTCATAGGGTAAACAGAACTTGAGGTGAGCACTTGTTCCACTTTATAAGACTCCAGAGGCGCATTTCTTTCTCATATATAATAAATTGAAATCCAAGCCCATATTCAGCAGTTTTTAAGAAGAATTCCTCATTAAAGTCGGTAAGAAGTTCTGTTTTAAAATCGATGGCACATTATGGCCTCAAGTGAGCACTTCAAGGAAAACTATAATGCCCTTATACTCCCTGTACTAACTTACTTAAGGGAATAAAACATTTTTTTCATGTAAGATTTTTTTTCTTTTAACTTGACTGCTCTTTCAGCTTGAATATACCCACAGAGATATAGTAAGATGTTCGGAAGGAGTTGCCCTCTAGGTCACACTCATTGTGGAGAGGGAGAGGCAGAAATCCCGCAGTTTGAAATTAACTCTCAGGCAGTATTTCAAGCCTCTCCCTCTCTGGATGGAGGATTTTGTTGTGTGTTTCTGTGTGAAAAATGTATAGAGTATCACTCAGCCTTATTTTTAAAATGTCCTTCATTCAATTTAGTCCCGAAGAACCCTGAGATCAGCACCCCTATGATATTGAGGGGTTTTGCTATTTCAACAGTAGTATATGCGAGGCTGCTAAAGCTGAGATAATAAGAATGAGAGATTTAAAACAAAATAAGGAATTGGGGATCTAGATATCTCTTTGAAACATACACAGCAAAAGCCTTTCTCACGAGCGGGAGACAGTTTTAAACATGCCTTTAAATGCTTCTGAACTCAGAGGTGGGTGGGTCTCCCTAAGTGAGGGAGACTTGGCAGAGGTGAATCATTTTTCCAGCCTGTATGCAGTCGGGGGGCGGGGGGGTGCAGAGGGAAGGATAGTCAAATTGCGTAGCAGGGTTAGGTGGGTTTCCGTGTTAAGCACAGCAATTGCGCACGGTCCCTTACGTAACTGTCAGCTGGGGATTCCCTAGAGGGGGTCACTGTATTCAACCATTACACAGACCCCCGCCGCCGTTCCAACACGCCTGGGCTGCCGTTGCCGCCGCTACTGAGGCTGCGGCTAGAGCTACAACCGCGGCTCCTCACAAAATGGCGGCGCCCATGGAAGCGGTAGCAGCCCCATTTTGTGCCCATAGAGCTGTCAACAAAACACGGACTTGGCCGTTGAAGAGACGCAGAAGGCGGCGGCGAAGCGACGTTACGGGGAGCGAGGGACTTCACCGGCCCCCCGCCCCTGAGAAGAGACTTTCTATAAAGCGTGCGCGCACTGCGCGGGGCAGGCGAGCAGCGGGCGAAGCGGCGATTTGAGCGCTGGGACCAGCCGGCAACGAGGGCTCCGCGGGGACCTTCCGGAGCTGTGGCTCCGCGGTCGGGGCGACGGTCCTGCCCCGTGCGATCCGGGATGCTCGGCAGCAAGGCGCTGCCCCGATCTCGCCGGCAGGGACGGGGAGGTTCCCCGTGGGGATAGGTCTCGGGCACTGGGTGTGTACTGCGAGTAGCAGTGGGGTTGGGAGCGGATTTGTTGTCTCCTCCTGGAAACCTTGTTCCGGGCTCGCTCCTTGCTCTTAAACCTCTCCCTTCTTGAGCTCGTGGTTGGCAGCCCAGTTTATGTAACTTTATTGCTGTAGGAATCTAGGAAGGAGCTGTAGGAAGATCTAGGTTCTTAGTGTAGTTAATTAGGTCAATTTCAGCACTTAATTACGGTTTGCTTCATTTTAGTGCGTGCCTTTGAAATCGGCCTATTAGGCTGATGCTTCAGTTTACATTAGCTAACAGCAAGGTACAAAATGTCTGTGTTAGACTCTAACCCGTGATTCTGCCATCTTAACAACATGTTGTTTTAAATTTAAACAGTGGTTTGGTCTTTAATTTGATATAGCTAGGTTCCATTTGATATAGTTTTGTAACTAATGTTTGTAATATTGCAATGCTTTTTATTTCTTGTAGTAAAAATGTACCTTCCTTCGGAGTAAACGGTGGGGGATGGGTTGGAGTAGGAATTAAATTAAGATTTTACCCAATTTCTCTAAAGGTAACTTTTGTCTAGGTGCATTGTTCATGGTTCTGAAAGGCAGATGCTGTCTTACTGATCGTAGAACGTTTCTTTTTTTTAAATTGGAATTCTAAATGCACAGCAAGTGCTTGAAATGAGTGGTGTTCAAAGGTTATGAAATATCTCATTGTGTGACATTAAAAAGTCAGAACAAAATACCACTGCCTTACTGTAGCTTCCCTTCATTATTATTGTATGGTTCTTATAACTGTAACTTGGTATAAAATGTAAAATAAAACCTAAACTACGAAAATTGTTTAGATTATATGTAAAACTAACATGTACAGGGCAATTGATTTACTTTAATTTTTTATGTTAGTATTATCTGTGGAATCAGTGTTCTTGTAGATCATGCAGATTTAATGATTGATCTAGGATTATTTACACTGTAAAAGTTAAAAAGTGTGTGTGTCAGGGGAGGGGAAGACAAGTCTAATTATGAAACAAGATCCCTACTGCTCTACATCATAGTTCCTGTTAGTCATTTTGTCTGACTCTCCACTACAGTACTATGTTTTGCTTGCAACCTATTTGTCCAACTGCTGCTCTCTACAGGCCAGGCCACAGCTGCACTGTTAGCATGCCACTACTGTGTTTCTCCTTTCTGGAGGGTGAAATGTTGTTCAGCTCTTCTCACTGGCTCCTTTCATCCGTGTTTTTGCTACTCTTGTTGCTTGGAAATGTTAGTTACTGCTAATCAGAAACGTAATTTTGCTAGCCAGATGTTGATAGGAACTACTAACTCCAGTAATTTTGTAAATTCTTGAAATTGAGGTGCTAGCGTATTTCTCAGCTAGTATTTTTTGGTAACTGCAGTCTACTACATGGGCTAGAGAGGACAGTTATATAGTACATTTCTTAAGTTGTGCACACAGTTCTGTGCAGTATAGGATGAAATCTTGGAAAGGAATACTGTAACCATAATTGTGGGTTGAGCATTTGGCTAGAGGAGAAATAGTCAGACACTTCACATGACAGTCATATATATTTCAAGCATTTTTAGTAACAACACATGTAGAAGTGTTGGCATTAATTAACTTCAAGACTTCTATGTTTGCATAGCTCACAATTACTGAAAAGTGTACACTTTCTAACAAGGGGTATTTACTCAGCAAAAGTGCAGAATACCTGCCATTTTTCCTTCCCCCTCCTTACTATTTAATGCTTTTTAATTCTTTATTACACTTTAGAGTACTGGCTGTTTAAAGAAGATGTTACTAAAGACGTGCAAATCATTGATAAATATCTTTACTTGAACTGTGCAATATTATCCTATTTAAAAAAAGAGGGGCTCTTAAGCATATACTCAATTTTAATGTACCATGCTTGTTTTATCATATTTTAAAGTGGAAAAGAACCTGCAATATTATGGCAGGTCTGCAAATTCTTACTCATGAGTAAGGTGAAGGTGGTGAAGGACTCTTCACGTAAGTACTGGTTTGCCGAATTGACCCTTTAAAATAATCTCAATAACCAATACCATCATCTCAAAACTAGTCAATTTGAAAACCTTGGTTTAAGTAAATTCAGGAATTACACTTCCTCAATTCTCCTAATCTGTTTTCTACTTTCTTGTTTTTTAAAAAACTCATTTTTCATTGTGGTGTTACTGTGTAGAATTCTTTCCCCCTTCCCCCCCCACCCCCAAATAAAAGGAAAAACTCACTATATATGAAGTCTTGTTGCATGCAAGTAAGTTTGTTTTTTTTTTCAAAAATTCTTAGTTGTTATATGTAACAATATTTGTACCTACTATTTAATAGTAAGTACAAAATGTTCAGACTTTTTAAAAAAACAACTTTTATGTATAACACAATCAAAGCAAAAGTACTTGCATTAAGTAAATTCAAGACTACCATACCTGTAATGCAAAGATGTTAAATCTGGGGCTCTGAATGATGTGAAAGTGTTGATACTGTGGTAAATATATCTGGGGAACAGTAGAATTCAGAGATTTGCATATGGGATGGCAAACTGGTACAATTCTTAAAAGAAATACTGAGTTGCTTACAGTCAATTCATTTGCTTAATCTCTAACATAAGCATGACTAGCCACTGTGAAAGCATTGCTTTGTGATTACACCTGAGTTGGTATGAATTGGTTGGTGGTGGTAGTAGTAATCTTTCTGCGGCCATGACAGCTGTAATTAAATTTAATGCTAGTACTGTACAGTGCAGTATGGGGGACTGATTTCTTGTGTGTGTGAAAGTTGAATTGAAATATGAAACTGGACTAAATTCCATGTTGCTGAATGTGTTTCTGCTGAATGTTAAAAGAAGATTATTGGGTTACGCTTTGAGCCAAATTTAAGGGTTATTCATTTTTTATTTAGAAAATTTTCACAAAACTAAAGACCAATAAAATGTTATGTCATTTGGGGAAAAAAAAGTCCACTGGAATTTTTTAAAAAACTAACAAACATTTCCCCTATATTGTTTGAAGTTCAGATGTTCCAATATCATGCTAGTGTAAAAGAGCTCAAGATTGTGGATTGTCCAGTTTTCCACTAGTAGTCCATGAAACATTTGTTGGTCACGTGATGATGGTTCATCTTTCTTATATTTCCACCTATTAAACATCAGTAAAAGATAGCTAAAATGCATGAAATGTTCTCTGAATAAGCAATTGCTTTGGTTAGCAGAGGGATTTTATGTAATTGTAAATGAAAAGGGAAGTGATTCCTATAATCACAAATCAGACTATTGATGAGTTTCAGCCCGATCCATACTATGAAAACGGTTGAGAAAACTGCTAGTTAATGGAAACCTGAAAGCAAATCTGACAAGAAGTCAATTTAACAAAATTGAACTAACTAGTCCAGTCCCCTTGTTCAAGCTGATGGAAATGCTTAAAATAGTGTCACTGTATGGTTACTTAAGGGCAATTTATTATTTTTTTTAAATTATGACTTTTAAAGCTATTGATTATTAGGCTACATAATATATATTAGGTATTAGCAGGTGAGCAAGGCTTCACTGGAGATGCTTAGCAGGCTGCTGTATTTACCTGAATAATGTGGTAGTACATGTACAATTATTTTCAGCTAAAGGAAAAATCTCAAATTTATTCATTGGTCAGATATTAAAGGGACACTACCTCAATATCATACTGTCTGAAAACATGGTACTTACTATAGTTACAAGTTACACTTAAGATTACCAAAACTGAAAGAAGCTGGTGGAAAACGTATTTTTCTTTATTTGAGGTTCACTTTTCACGTTTGATAGCACTTCATGTATAGTCAGTTTCAGATCCTCTTTTGTGCACTAGCATGATGGAATCACTCTTGCATTGCTCTGCGAGGAGCACATGGGCATGCTCTTCTCCAGATACTTCACTGGTGTTTATCAGCCCCAGCGAAACAGAGCTCCTGTTATTTCAGAGTTTTGAGCCCGGGGGTGTCTTCCTTAGGATTCTTGCTTGAGAATGGTGGGTATAAACAGGTCCAGGAGGCAACTGGAGCACAGGACAGGAGGAATCCTGTTTTCTCCCCAGCCCTGTGCACAGAGCTAAGGAGCAATTGTTCACTGCCAGGCAGGTCTAGTGGAGAAGTTGTTCAGGAGTTGGTACACCTTGTTTCAGTTCTGCTGAAGAGGCAGGCTGGTGGAGGGATTGGAAGAAAGGGTAGGTCTGAGTACATTTGGTGATGCGCTTAGTTATTGTCCCAGGTTCTGCACGGTTCATGTGTTCATGCTTGATTCATGTTCTTAAGGCTTTGCAATTGTAAATGTCGTAACTTAGATTCTAGAGAACAGCTTTCTGGTAGCAAAGTGTATGCCCCCAAATCAGACTAACCAGGGACTTACCTGTAGTATATGTCATGATGCAAATAGAACTGTGAAATAGTTTTTTGGCAAGCTTGAATTGAAAAGTACGGTCTTTCTCTAGATGAAACTGCTTTTAGTGTCATTTCATCCTTGATCAGATTACTCTAATTTATTAATTAGTTTAGTTTACAAATGAGAATTCTTTAATGCTACAGATTTCCCTTAAGACCATAAGAGTGAAATATGCTTGTCTCTGGATGAACCCCGTGAAGGTTTTGTTCTAGTATATACATTTTAAACAGTCTGGGCTCATTCTTCACTCACCATCTTAACTTTAAGATATTGTGGGTCAGACTTTCCCTCCATACCACCAGACCTTATAGCTCCCATTGCCTTTATTTGGACTTAGTGGTGTTTAGCACTTCTGCAAATCAGGCCCTGTGGCCATAATCAGATATATTTATTCAATATTTTTAATGTCAAGCTTGCAAGACTGTACAGTAGTTCAGGGGAGACTTCCATTAGGAAGCACTGTCTTCAGAAATTCTGGAGTACAATCTGTCCCTGGACTGAAATATACATATATATATTTCCAAAAGCAGTTTTTTATTTCAAAATTTTGCTATCGCTGAAACCAAGTTCTTTGTTATGTGTTTTGTAAGAACAATTCTGAGTGGCGTATTATGTGTCATAGTGGACAGAGCCCTTGTCTGGTACTCAGGAGACCTGGGTTCTATACCTGCCACTGGCCTGCTGTCACCCAGCAGGCCTCTCTATGCCTCAAATTTCCCAATCTGAAAATTGGGGATGGTGATACTGACCATCATTGAAAAGCACTTTTAGGTTTACTGATTAAAAAGCACTACATAAGAGCTAGATATTATCAAAATAACTTTCTTTTTACATTAAAAATTTAAGCCTGTAACCTGGAAGGGGTGACTAAACATCAAAACTAGATATAATTACACACACACACACACACACACATTATCTTGGAAGAATGTTAAGGTTTCAAAGTCAAGTGCATGAAGGTTAGGAAATGGCAGAATTAAGATTCTTAATTCACTCCCCTTGCGTATATGCATTATATGATCATACACACATTCTCTTCCACAGAACCACCCCCACATTCAGTGCACAGGGTGGATGGTGCTCAGTGACTGAGCAGTTGTTCAGTATTTTGTTTTATCATTGTTCAGTGTGTGTGGCCCCATGCTTTCTTCCCTGCACACGATTCAAATCCTGGGGTAAATAATTACTTCCTCATAGGCTTTCCTGTGGCACTCTTCAGGATCGTATCTAAGTGCTTCACAGACATTAATGAATTTATTTTCATAACACCCTAGTGAAGTGATATTATCCCCATTTGCAATGTGGTACACAAACCCCACATTGTGAAAGAAGGGGGTAGAGGACTATACTGGGCCAGCTAGCCCCACCCCTCCAAGCCTGCAGAGCACATTCCAACTGAAGACAGGGTTGAAAAGGAAGCAACCCAGTTCAGAAGCAGGAGCTGTGGAGGAGTGCAGACCTATCCTGAAGGCTTCTGCGAACTGGAGAAGCCTCCGTGACAGAACAGGATTAGAATGTGGAGCCCAGCAGGGACTGGCAGTTTGGTTTCCTTTTTCTTTTCTCCTTTTCGGGGACCAGAAACTGAGGGAAGGAAGCAGTGGTAGGAAGTGACCGAGGGAAGGTAACTCAGAGGACCCATCCCAGAGGCCAAACACGGCTGACCTTCCTAGGGCCGTGGGTGGGCCTGGACTCCCCTACCACTACCCCATGACCAAGTGGATACTAATCACTAGGCCACCCAAGGACCCCATTACACCATTTCATAGAGCAAGAACTGAAGCCCAGAGGCCTCTATTCACAAAGGGACTTTGGTGCAGAAGTCCAACATTTAGGCATCCCTGATATTCACAAAAACTATGGATGCCTAATCTTGGAGGTGTCCTTTTGTCAGCAGGCATGTGCAAAACCACTGAAGTCCTGATGATGACAAGCTTAACATGCTAGCTCAGGCCTAAATCCCAATGGGATTCTCAAGATAGGTGTTCCCTTTCCTACAGGGCCCAATCCAGTAGGTGTGCTCAAAGCACTCCTAACCCACACAAAAAAGACTGCTGTGGTTGAGATGTCCTTCCATCAGTTTTCCATTATACCCAATAGCCCATTGGTTAGAGCACTCACCTGAGATGCAGGAGAGCTAGGTTTTAATTCCCTCTCTGCCCTGCTTTGAACCCAGATCCCCTACCTCCTGTGGTTCTAGAACTCACATGGGGCTATTGGCTATCATAGATTGGGGTCTCTCTCCAGGTCTATCATGCGAAAATGCTGACCCAATTTAGGCACCTAACTACAGGAGAGGGTTCACGTCAGAGGGAGGCGTCTGCTTCCAGCCTGTCAATTAGATGCTTATGGCCCTAAACCCTGCTTCTTCCTGTATGTTTTGCTCCTGGCTAGTTTAAGTGGCTTCCTGCTCAGTAGGATGGCTTCTGTGAATCCTTTTCCTATATAATGCCTGGGGATCTCGGCTGCCTAACTTGGGGCTTGGAAAACCTCTGGGACACATAGGAGTTGGTGTTACAATGCCTAAGTCCTCTTTGTGAATCTGTCCCAAAGAGATTAAGGGCAAAAGTGCCCACTAATTTTAGGTGCCCAATTTGAGATGCCTAGGACCTAATCTTTCAGATTATTTAGTATTATGGGACTTTATTTTCAGAGCACATTTTGACTTCATTAGCAGTTGTGAATACTCAGTATTTGTGTAAACCAGATCCCAGGGCCTCGAGTACAAAAAAATGAGGAGAACACAATTAGTGGTCACTTGTAAGTTGTTGGTTTATGTGGCTTGAGTAGCATCACACAGGAACTCTGTGGCAGAGTAGAGATAGAAACAAATTCTCCAGGGCAGCATTTAACTGCTTTTAAATATGATTACCTTTTTTTCTTGCAGTCCCCTGATTCATTCACTACACACCTTCTAACTTTTGCAACAAATGAGGTAGGGATCCTACAGACAAGTCTTCTTCACTACACAACCCCGACTGAGCCCCAGAGCACAGTCCAAACTCTTTTTCTGTTCCTCTGTTCCTCCTTCCCCCACACAATCCTTGACCCAGTCTGCTTTCCCAGCCAATCTCATTCTCTGCTGTGCTCCCACACCAGCTCCCAGTTTCACACCCCCTTTCACCACCACCCAGACTCCTTGTCCCAGTCCCCTGCCTTATCCCAGTGGCAGTCTACTCCTGCCATTTCACTCCCACCTCATCCCACCCCGTCTCCCCTCAAGTCCAACTTTGTCCCCTCTGTATTCCTTCTCCATGCTCCCTGGATGCCAGCGGGGGGAGCACTGAGCACAGGAGAGAGTCTCCCTGCTCTCTGTTGTGGTGCCCAGTGCCATAGCAGCCACCCTGGGCGATTACAGGGAAAGTTCTGCTCAGACCTTACAGCTGCAGGCTGGAGCATGCCCAGGGCAGACAGGATTTTCAGAGATTTTAGCTGCTAACTTCTAACAAATCTCTGCTGACCAAGTGCAAACTGAAACTTCTTCAAAGGCTCATAACTTGGCCTAATTCCTGTGGAAAAACTGCCTAAAAGGTCCATCCTTAACACAAAGGCAAGCCATTGTCAAATTTCAAGTCCCTGCTCCAAAGCATGAAGGTGCTAGCGCTTCTCAACTAAAAGGTTAAGAATCTTTTTCACATGAACAAAATGTATTTTTCTCTAATCTCATTCTTAGAAATGACTGAAACCCTTTTTCCTGAAACATTCCAAAACAATTCAGCCTAGTGGCAGCACTGGAAAATTTCAGCCACAATGGTTAAAGTTTGGCAAAGTTATAAGCAAAGAGAACCAGTTCTTATAATGAAAGCATCAAGCAACCTAAACTGTAGGCAGAGATGGTGGCAGTATCTATAATATTCAGTAAACGGCTCAATCCTGCAAACACATGCCTGAGTAACTATTCATGGGAGTAGTCCTATGGAATCCAAAAGATAAATACATAATTAATATAATACAGATTGAAGAAGCTACTGTCTTTTTTTCTTTTTTAAATGAAGACTACATCAGTATATAAAATTCTGCTGCCTTGTGGTCTTGCATGCCAGGTAATACAATGGAAATTAAAAATGGACCATGTAATCTAGTTATCTCACAACTTTTAAGTAGATTTCCTTGATCAAGAGCTACTTGAATTCTATTTGCACATGCCCTTCCGCTTTTGAACCCAATTCTAAACGTTTTTATAGCAACTAGCTAGGAAATACATTGTCTGAGAGCATGGGACAACCACAATCTCCCTCTGAGCAAAGTGAAACTTGTGAATTATTGATCTGCAGGTAAGTTTCTGCATGCACTTAAAGATCATAGGTATAGTGGTAATCCATGGATGACCCAGAGGTCTCTATTCTGGGAGGCAAGCTACAGCCCGGAGTCCCAGCGCACTACATGCATAGATTTGGGGAGGAATTTCTGTATTTCTGAATCCATTTAGTCACTCATCAGACCTAACTACAGTTTTTGAGACAAGGGGTAAGATTGTCATGTACTGTAAGTCAGCATTGTTCTACAGCAGTGGTTCTCAAACTTTTGTACTGGTGACCGCTTTCACATAGCAAGCCTCTGGGTGCGGCCTCCCTCCCCTTATAAATTAAAAACACTTTTTAAAATATATTTAACACCATTATAAATGCTGGAAGCAAAGTGGGGTGCGGGGTGGAGGCTGACAGCTTGTGACTCCCCATGTAATAATCTCATGACCCCCTGAAAGGTCCTGACCCCTAGTTTGAGAACCCCTGTTCTACAGTCTTCAGCAGAGGTACATCAACGGACAATTTGATACAAAATCTTCAATGTGGGGTTAAGAAACGGCTTGATTTTTCAGTTTGTGGAAGGTGTACTTCAGAAAATCAGGCCCTTGAATTCGTAATATTGATATTGTTGGTTCTAGATGAAGGAGCAGAAGCAGATCCTCTTCTGGGTCCTCCTCCCCTGCCTCTTCATACCCACGGAGAAGGCACCATCAGTCTCCTTTGGGCATGAAACTCACTCCCTTTAGGCTGTGGTAGCTCCCACCCTTCACCTGCAGTCTGAGTGAGCCCATTGCATGGAGGTGGAGTCAAAAGGCAGCTTTCAGAGCAGGAAGAAGAGGCAGGTGCTCTGGGAATTGGAGCTCTGCACTGTCACTAGAGTGAGAGCAGTGGATGCGAAAATGGTGGCTGGCGCAACGACTTGCCGTATGGATCCCGGGAAGAGCGAGATCACAAGTCTAAAGACGCTGCAGAGGAACACGGAAACATGCTTGGGCCTTAGGATTCAATTTTCTAGTTTAAAAATGGTCAGGCCACAATTAACTCTTTACGTTCTTGATACAATGAAATGTTAATCAACAGTACTCACATCTTCTCCCGAGTATTTCAGTTCTCCCTGTGTTGTTGGCTTCTTTTGTGTTTTTCTATTCACTTTCCTTCACTTCCCATTTCCCCCCCGCCCCCGACTGTCATTTCATTTCTGTTTACTTTTCTTCTCAACAGTCAATCCCAACGGTCATGGAACCTTCCGATTCCAACATTCCCTTCCTTTTCCTTCTTTTAAAGAGTCATCATCCAAACCATTTGCCTATTGCTCAAACAACAATAGAGAGGAGCAAAAAATCACTCTTTATATATCTCATTACACACTGATCAGTCCAAGAGACCTGAAGCAGAAAACAAAGTTGCACCCTGCCTCCGACCCACTTCTGCAACAGTTTCCTTGTAAACACCACCAAAGAGGGTGGTGAAATGAGTTGATTCACCTACTCCTCTGCTAAATTCTTCCTCTAGCTCTACTTGGCTAATCACAACCCACACTACACTTTAGAAGGGGTGCACCTGGCTGGCTAACTGTGCATGCATTCCTTCAGTGCAATAGGGGATACAACTGTCATTCTGTGGTATTTACAAGGAAACTGAAGTAGAAAGTTAGATTTCATTTTAAGTGCAAGACCCTTGTGGGATGGACAGAGAATATACAGAAATAGATGAAATATTTTGGCTACAGTGATCATCGCTACTACATTTTGTGGTAGTATTACACAGTACCTAAAATTTGAAATCTGTAGTCCTGGGAGGGAGCTCAGAGAGAGGCTGCCATACTTGCTGGTAGTCTTCCAATGACACTTTTAGAGGCCTTTGTGGATTGGAAGATAAGCCTTAATTCTTCTTATACTTCAACATTAACGTGAAAGGATCCAGCAGGATCAATAGAGTTTCTGTACATTTTAAATCTTGTGCATTCTGAGGTCTGTGCATATTTGAATTGAGTATAGAATCTAAAGCAGGGGTGGGCAAACTAGGACTTGAGGGCCACATCCGGCCTGCCAGCTGATTTAATCCATCCCTTGAGCTCCTGCTGGGGAGTGGGGTCTGGGGTTTGCCCTGCTCCAGCTGAGGAGCAGGGTTGGGGGCCACTCTGTGCGCACATGCCACAGCTCCGCATGGCTCTTGGAAGCAGCGGCATGTCCCTCCTCTGGCTCCTACATTTAGGGGCAGCCAGGGGGATCAGCGCGCTGCTCCTGCCCCAAGCGCCGCCCCCGTAGCTCCCATTGGCCAGGACCTGTGGCCAATGGGAGCTGCAGGGGTGGCGCCTGTGGACGGGGCAGTGCGCAGAGCTGCCTGGCTGTGCCGCCATGCAGGAGCCGGAGGGGGGACATGCTGTTGCTTGAGGTAAGTGCCGCCAGGAACCTGCACCCCTGAGTCCCTCCCACACCCCAACCCACTGCCCCAGCCCTGATCCCCCTCCCAGCCTCTGAACCCCTCAAACCCAGCCCAGAGCACCCTCCTGCACCCAAACCCCTCATCTCCAGAGCCTGCACCCCCAGCTGGAGCTCTCACACCCCCTGCACCCCAAGCCCCTGCCCCAGCATGGAGCCCCCTATCGCACCTGGAACTCATTTCTGGCCCCACCCCAGAGCCCACACCCCCAGCCAGAAACCCTCACCCCCGCAGTGTCCCAACCCCCTGCCCCAACTCTGATCCACCTCCTGCCCCCTGAACCCCTCTGTCCCAGCCTGGAGCACCCTCCTACACCCCAAATCCCCAGCCCCACTCCAGAGCCCACATCTCCAGCCAGAGCCCTCCCCGCCCTCCCTCTGCATCTCAACCCCCTGCCCCAGCCTGGAGCCCCCTCCCGCACCCTGAATTCATTTCTGGCCTCACCTCCTGCACCCCAACCCCAATTTCGTGAGCATTCATGGCCTGCCATACCATTTCCATACCCAGATGTGGCACTCAGGCCAAAAAGTTTGCCCATCCCTGATTTAAAGCCTGCTCATCCAAGTGTAGTATGCAGGGTTAGAAGAGATGGACAGCAGGTCAGGTTGCAGGGTTGGCCTAAAGCAGTCAAAATTAATTAGTTTTATACTTTCCAATGCAGGACCTACCTTACCACATTATGTGAACTGCAGCGGAGGATAGGAAGATGGAAATGAAAATGAAGGAGGAAAATTATTTATCCCTGTTTTAAAAGTAAATATTACAGACTTCAGTTCCAAAGACAAAGCTGATGTCCTCTAGCCCAGCTGTTGTGCTTTCCATAAAATTGAAAAACACTCTGTAAAGAGGTAGATTCTATAACTACGTTTCCCTTTCATAAGAACCTGAACTGGGAGCTCTGAAACAGCTCCCCATTCAGCACTGCAAGTAAAATCAAAAGAGCCAGATGCTTCTGAATTGCTATTACTAAACTGGAGGGGAAATACGGCGGTTTCATGTCAACTTCTTGCAAGATTTTTTATTTTACTTAAAATGCTGAGAAACTCATATAGCAACTATCCTCCTGCAAAAACAACAAGGAGTCCGGTGGCATCTTAAAGACTAACAGATTTATTTGAGCATAAGCTTTCGTGGGTAAAAACCCCATAAATCTGTTAGTCTTTAAGGTGCCCCTGGACTTCTTGTTTTTGTGGATACAGACTAACATGGCTACCTCCTGATACTATCCTCTTGCAAATACCTCCTTAAGCATATATCTGTTTTAATGCCTAAAAAGCACTCAAAATAGCTAGTGTGTATAATTCCTTAATTTATACCATGTCCTGCCCTCGCACTTATCTATTTTATTCACCTGTTATTCTTCTCACATGTTTAAGCCTTGAATTTGCAAACATTAAAAAATGCTCTTTCACTGTACACACAAGTAGCTTCACTGATGTCATGGGCTATTCATGCATAAAGTTAAGCATGTATGTGTTTGAAGGATGAGGGCCTAAGAAGGTAAGCACTTTGAGTCAGGGACTATCTTCCTTATGTGTGTGTATAGTGCCCAGCAAAATAGGACTCTGGGGTGTCTAATTGTTATCCCAATAAAAGTAACTAATGTTTCAGGACACCGAGTTAAGTTATTTGACAAAATAAAGTGTAAGAGGAACAACAGCTGGGTTGTAGCATGCAAATTTGCAAAATACAACATTTTACAGAAGCAGTATTGTTTCCAACACACAGACCACTGATTCAGTGATTTAAAACACAGCCACTATTCACATACCTGTCACTAACTGACCGACCCCAGGCAAGCACACATGAGCCACAAGACCCACAAAATGGTGAGTAACCACAGGGGCAGGAGATATCAGTGTTCCAGGATTGTACTGTACACTGGGCACATGGCTGTTGGGGAGAGCCAGCACTGTAGGCGGGGCCTTAAAATCATTACTGTTCCCACATTTTCCACAGGTTGAATTAATTATGGAAGATATCTTGCTGCTGAGGGTGAGTAGGGAATCAAGGGAGAGTCTTCTCCAAGACTGCAGCTTTCGCCCTGGCCCTTATGCAGCTCGCCTATATGCAGCAATGATTCCCCCTCACCCCCAGTGACAGCAGAGTGCCGAGGGAAAGTTACTCATAATGGGGCAAGAAACAAAGCAGCTCTGCCAAAGAACCACCAGCAGCAGCAGATTGCCCAGTATCTCCATGAGAGTTTTGTAGAGATATCTGAAGCAGATTCCCATGAAGTGAGGGGGTCAATCAACACCCTGTTCCGCCGCTCAGATCAGGGATGTGGTGGTTCGCGCATCATACAGACACAAGCCTGCTTTCTGCAACCCTCCTGCCCCCAACAACTTGCTTCAGCGATTCCCAAAATCAAAGCCACTTACCAAGGGCCTCCTCTCCTGTTTGCGCTTCACCGAGCTCCAACTGGCTGTCTAGTCTCCTCTGGGGTAGAGAAGAGCTCCTGGCTGCATGCATCTCTGACCTCCAAGTTGTCCTCTGCCTCTGAGTCCCCCTCCCCCTTCACATGCTCGTCCAAGATTTCCTCCTCCTGGCTTGGTCCACTCTCAACTGGCACACCAGTCATCAAAGTATCCACAGTGGCCTTCGCAGTGAAGGTGGGGTCACCACCGACTATCACGTCCAGCTCTTTGTAGAACCAGCAGCTCATGGGCACGGCACCATAGTGGCGGTTTGCCTCCCGCGCCTTGTGGTAGGCGTTCCGCAGCTCCTTCACTTTGACCCTGCACTGCAGTGTGTCCCGGTCATGGCCCCTTTCTGTCATGCCCCACCCCAGAAATCTGTCTGCAGGTATCACAATTCCTATGGCTGGAGCGCAGCTGGGACTGGACAGCCTCCTCTCCGCAAATGCTGATGAGGTCCAGCAGCTCGTCATTGCTCCAAACGGGGGATCGCCTGGTGTGTGGAGCAGGCATGGTCACCTGGAAAGATGCGCTGAGACCACTGCACGCGTCACCGAGCAAACAGGAAGGGGACTTTCAAAATTCCTAAAGCATTTAAGGAGTGGGGATGACAGTTGGTCACCTGAGGGCAGGACAGTAGAGTTCAAACCAATGACCAGAGAGGTGAGAACAGGCATTGTGGGACACCTCCCGGAGGCCAATCACAGCGCTGTAGTCGACCAAGGTGTCTACACTGGCACTGCGGAGCTGTAGCCCCCGTGCAGAAAGCAGTACGCCTCTTGTCGGGGTGGTTTTTTTACAGCGCTGCAACTGCACAGTTTCTGTGCATTAAGTGGCTTGGCAGTGTGTACACCTTGAGAGTTATACTGCAGAAAGTTGCTTTACTGCGCAGAAACTTGCCGGTGTAGACAAGGCCTAGAAGTAAGGGGAAAGTGGCAGATGGGTTGGGATGGTCAAATCATGTGAGAATAAGACCTTTATGGGTGCTGGTTAATAAAATCATTTGTGGAATTTAGTGAAGGGTATTGTTGATCTGCTGGAGACTTGCTTAGCAGTTATGGTATACTTTTAATGCTGTATTCTGCTTTCACTAATATCCTGCTTAACTTCAGTCTTTGTGTTTATGAAATAACTTAATGAGAATGCTGTTGTTGGAATCACTCTTTTGAGTAATTTAACATCCATAAAAGATTGTATTTGCAATTAAGCGTTTCAAGGAAAATTTCTTAAAATGAAAAGGCTGGCTTAAAATAGTATCTTCTCTTGCAAGAAAGTGTGTAAATTCTAAGTGTAAAGTCTGGGACAGATTCCCATTATCCCCATCTGACTATGATCAAGCTCTGTGTATATAAAAAGGTAGTAACTGTAAAGAGTAAATATTTTTGTAAGAATAGAGTGTATATCTGCTGTATGTCCTGCTATGAGGCTAATACACGTGGTACATTTTTATGTTTATTTTAAAGGAATACAGGGCCTGATTTTCCACTGCCCTTCAGAATGTGTTCTCATTTACTACTGTGCAAAAAAAGCTACCTTTCTGATTTGGTAGCACCTTGCACAGGTGTAAGTGATTATACAAGGCGTACAGCAGTGAAGAACTCAGGGCCATTATCTTGAAGGAAATTATTAAGCATATCTTAAATTCTGTAAATGGAAAGTGTCATTTGGATTTTTTTTTTAAGTCTAGCATTTCATCTTTAGTTTAAGATATAATAGCTTCCATTTATGTGGCAAAGTAGTTAAAGCAAGATCCCTCTGCTCCTTCCCTAATTACTGTAATAGCAATTAACTGACAAACACATGTTGGCTCATACGCCATTAGAAACACGAGGTAGACAAGGTTTTCCAAGTGGGAAACAAATAAGTCATGGGAAGGATGACATTGCTGTTTAGTTTTCTTCTAAAAGAGCTTCCATTGATCCAAAATGCATAAATTTGTAGTGCGCTTAATAATACAATAAGTACCACTCAAATATTTTTAGAACATATAGTCAGGAAATCAGCCCTAACTAATTAGTCTTCTTTTTCACCCTTTGTTCAAGAAAACATTCTCTGTTTATAAGAACTTTGAAAATGATAGTCACCAAGATACTTCTTAACAAGTAGTTTAAAGTTTGTGATATAACTAAAAACAAACCAACAAGGAACCTTTGCAATGTTTCAGTCCCTGAAAATATCCTTGCAGTACCTTGGCTATATAAAAATGCTACTTATGGCCATGGAGAATGCTATGAGAGGTGCTGACTATTATTTATATGCAAAGTATAGAACATTTACATAAATAATACAGATAAATTGCAGGTTAGTGTAAAACTGAATGTTAATGGAATACTGTAGTTAATTCAGTCAAGAATCAGGCATAATGTAAGAGTGCAACAAGATAGTCTAAATGGATGCTATGCATTTAAATTTGTATTTATGGACTTAAAGGTTATTTTGTAGTGAAGATATTTTGCTCCCTCCATGCACCTTGTATCAAGCTCACTGAATCTGTGGTCTCAGGGAGGAGGTAGAAGCAGTTGACAGGATTGGAGCCTGTAGAAATAGCTTGCCTTTACTGAATTGGGACAGCTCCATCCTTTAGAAATTGCTGCTCATCAACATGAAATTGGGCTGGATTACTCAGCAAATACTGTCTAGCACCATTAATTCCTGTGAGTGAGATACTTCTTCATGGAACATTATTTTCATGAGCTGCAAAACAAAATCTTTTCGGCTCTGAGGTGCTGAATGGAAGTTTGCACAGGGGTAGGAATCAGGTGATTTTATTCTCAGATCTGCCATAGACTTTTGTGTAACTTGTGCCTCAATTTCCCCATCTGCAAAATGGTGATATTTTCCCATACCTCAGCAATATTTTAGAGATATTTCAGTTATATCTATAAAGTACTTTGAGATCAGATGGAAGGAACTAAGCCAGAGGAAAAAATATCATATTATTTCTCTGTGTGAAACAACCTGAAGGCCCTGACATCTTTGAGAAGCCTCTCCATCCTTTGGCCTTCTCTTTATTAGAGAGGAACTGACTGTTCGAAGAGCTATTCTACCAGAATGCTTTTTAAGCAGCTCATGTGCACATGCAAAAGCATTTTAATCCAACTAATTAATGTATTCCAAGAACATTTGATTTAGACTTGTTTTCAGCAGGTCTAAGGACCATTTTATTCTCAACTGTTTTACTACCAGTATGGATACAAATTAGCTGAACAATTCATCTAATCATTTTACTGTTGTCCCACAGAGTGCTGGTGGCTGCTTGAAACTCCCAAAATGCACTAATACTCTGACACAGACTATAACTGGATTGGTTTATGTTATACATATCACATTCTGTTTGGAGCTAGGTCACTAACATGAAGAGGGAGGAGAGCCTCCTCCTGCAGCTCTGGTTCCTGTGATCCTCCCCCACACACACTTCCCTTTCCTTCCCTTCTGGAGAGAGGTCTAAAGAGCTGTGTCAGATCTGCCAACAGACTTTTAGATAGGGAGGGGCAACAAAGGAGTAGCTCTGCTGGACTGCTCATAATTTCATAGGATGGGTAATGAAGGATGGAGCAGAGCTGGGCTGTCTCTGCCAATCCATTTACTCCCTACTTGTTCTGTGAAAAGTTTGTCAGAGCCACTTCCTCATCACCAGTCCCCTTGTAAAATGGATGGTTTGTTTCCTTTATAGCTTCCTACCTTACCTCAAAGGCTGTTTGGAGGGGAGGGGGGAAGAGAAGAGCAAAGGGCCCAGAGCTGCAGCTGGGAATTCCTGGGCTTTCACTCCTCAGTACTAGGTAGGCAGGTCCTGGAAGGCATTAACTGTGTGGATCAGGGGGAACAGGTGTCATGTGTGTTTTTGGGGAGCATGGAAAGATAATGCATTAATTGAAGGCAGCTGGCATGAATTGGGCAGGGGGAAAACCTGACAATAGCATAAACTTTATGGAAGGCAGTTTTAATTTTAAACTACCTTTTGGAGCTTCCTTTTCTTTTCTTTACTCCATTTATCTTTTATTTTAATTTAAAAAACTCCTTTAATTTGGACTTTGTTCTTTTCTTCAACCCCCTGTCTGGGGACCCCATTGGACAGGATATGCCCGACTCCCAGGGCTTCAAGAAATGTCTCAGTTGCAAGTAATCTATCCCAGTGACCGACGAACACGTTCAGTGTGTCTGCTGCCTGGGAGAGAAACACATCCCACAGAAGTGTGGTTTGTGCCGGCAGCTGAAGCCCAGATCCAGAAAGGATAGAGAACTGAGACTCAAATTCCTATTAGTGGAGGCAGCCCTTCAACTATCCGAGCTGCACCAAGACACTAGACAGTGAGAAACCTCACTGCAACCCTCTACTTTTAAGGGAAGTGATCCCAAGAAGACATCTAAGAGCCGCTCACATAAGGCCTCTAAGAAAAGAGCTGTGAGTTCCCAAAGTGAGTCCCAATCAAGCCGAAAATTATCTCCAGCTCAATCAGTATCATCGGTATCGACGGCACCGAAGCCGTCTAAATCTGGTACTCGGGCTGACATGGTACCACCCCAACAAAGCATGTTGGGCTGCCTACGGACCCAATAGGCATAGGTAAGGAATCATTGGTACTGACTGGGCATGAGAGACATAGAGAATCCACCCCAGGAAAGGCTCCTGTGGCACAGACATTGACATCGTTACTGCCTGCAGCACGCCAGGCACTGACAGACCATATCCTCAGGTGTGTATCACTGACTCCTGCAGAACAGACATCCCGTGACTGACAATCACCTCCAGTACCAATACTTTCGGCACCGCCGGACCTCCGGTACGCAACAGACCTTTGGTGTCTGATGCACCAGATTCACCTCTTCTCAGTACCAGGGTCCCAGTACTGAGTTCACCCAGAGCTCCTGACTCACTGGCAACCTCATGCTGTGCACTACCTTTTTCATCCCCTGAGTCAGATAGTGAGCAAGAGGATGTGGTTTCCAGCTGTTTTTCTCACCATCCGTGTGGTGCCCAATTCCATTATGGACCACACCCATACCATCCATCTGATCCCTAGCCTCCCTGTAGGGGCAGCCATGGTATCAACCACCGGGCCCCTGCCCACCCTCTCAATGGCATGCTCATAGACAATGTGCCTCCCATAACTCCAGCTTCGCCTACCAACAACCGAGGAGACCTTCTCCTTGAGCTGCTGCACCGGGGGCATCTGGACCCCCTCCCCCGCAACAGACAAGAGGAACAAGAGACTGAAGTCGAGGAGAAAGGGAAATATTTCTCATCATCACCGGACTAGATGGGTAAGCCCCCTCCTCCATCATTGGCAGATGATTTTAAACTATTTCAGGCGCTGGCCCAGAGGGTGGAAGAGGCACTGCAGATATCACTACAGGAGGTGACCAAGTCACACCACAAACTAGTGGACATTTTAACATTCTTCTCCCTCATCCAGAGTAGCCCTCTGTATTAACAAGGCACTCTTGGACCCTGCCAAACGCATATGGCAGATCCCTGCATCAGTCCCACCAACATGTAAGCAGGCCAACAAAAAGTTTTACGTGCCAGCAAAAGACGTGGAATTTCTCCTCTCCCACCTGCCTCCCAATTCAATCATAGTGGACATGGTGAACTGAAGAGGCCACCAGCACCATTTCAAATCCCGCCCCCCACGACCAGGACTGGAAGCAATTAGATCTTTCTGGGGGGAAAACATACTCCTCAGCCACTCTTCAGTTCCACATTGCAAACTATCAAGCCTTAATGGCGACATATGATTACCAGAACTCTTCAAAACTCAATTCCTGTATTGAGCAGCTCCCGGGTTCACACAAGGAACAATTTAAGGCTACAGTTAATGAAGGCCAACTGGTAGCAAAGACATCACTCCAGTCTGTGTTCAACGCAGCTCATGTGGTTGCATGCTCCATCTCTACTGCCATTGTGATGAGACGAGCCTCTTAGCTGCACCTATCCCACTTCTCCAAAGAGGTTCAAATAACTGTGGAGGACCTCCCCTTTGAAGAGACAAAACTGTGCGCCAAAAAGACCAGTGCTTCCCTTCACACTTTAAAAAATTCCAGGGCTACTCTTCAGTCCCTCTGGATTTACACACCTGGGTACAAGGAAAGTGTAAACCTTTTTAAAAGATCAAGTCATTCAGTGTTAGTAAACTCAGGAGAAAGTTGAAGAATTCTAAAAAGCAAAAAGTCTGTGGGTATTTTAAAAAATACCATATCGATCATATTGATCATTCATATTTCTCTAGTGGAGATCAGGCACTTGCTTAAAGTGGTTTGAGAAAAATAATGCAAAACTAATCTCTTTTTAAAAATTGGTTTAGTCTACTCTGGGACTCAAAACACTCATACTTTAATCACAACTGTATGTTTATTACATGGTTTCACATCAGGGAAATCTTAAATTAAAGCAGAATACAAATATGCCTCTTAAACAAATATCTTTTTTTAAAAAAATTTAAAAATACATTTTAAAAACACTATGAATGAGTATATAAATGTTCCTGCAACATGTGTGAAAAGCAGGAGGAATGACATAATGAAATCGAAAGCAGTATTTGAATCTCTCAACCATACCAACAATTTCTATAATAAATGTATTTTAAAATGCTGATTTTAATTTCATTATTTTTGTAGGGCTTCCTGTGTTAACTTATCCCATTTAAACTTTAATTTTATTGCAAGTCACAGTTGTACTGTCAATAGATGAAATTTAGAACATCCAGGAAGTCAAACTTTCTACAACTTTTAATGATCCTATTTTTGCCCTCCTACCTCCTCTGCTTTTGCTTAGAATTCTGTATGTCCCCTCCCCTCCCTGATTTTTACAGCAGGAGAATATTCAACTGAACTGTGCATTTCCAAGTAGTCTGGGTCTTAATCTAGTAGAGAAGGTCCTTCAACTTCTAGATGAAGTACTTTTTATATTGTCGTCCTTCCTCTGCTCAGTAATTCCTATTAAACTTTTATTCCCAGAGTTATACTAATATCTGCATGCTTATAAAGAAAGAGATTATGAAATCTTAATGGAGGGGATGACTCATGTTGGTCTCTGACTGACGTGAAAGGTGTCAATTGTAAGCTAGGAAACGTCCTATTATCTAGCAGTAGTGGAAAACCAAAACATCAGTATGGATAGTTGAAGAACATTTACTTACTGTCTGTTGGACAAAGCACTAGCCTACGTGTGTATAAGAAGGAAGAATGATGCAAATTTCCATATTCTCATAAATATGCCTGTAACACCACTGTCCACACTGTATTATTAAAGGGCATCTGTACTGGCCCCTAAACTCAGTTTACCCCTCACTGGCTCTATGAAGTTACTATTGTGCCAGAATTTATTCAATGGAGAAAATAAATGATGTTCTTATTCTTACAATGAACCAAAAGGCAAGTCAGGCAGCATTTCAAGCCTTCTCCACAGCCATTGCAGTGAGAGGAAGAGGAGGAACTGTTGTGCTTTTCTGTCTCAAGGGGATTTTGGTCTGTTTTCCCCTGCCCCTTTCTTTCTGTGTTTTTTTTAATTTTTTTTATTTTCCCTCTTGTGTCATGGGGTGTACTCACCCTGCACTGAACAAGGAAGGGGCTGAGGAAGCCATGCTCCCTCGCCCCTGTTGGGCATGCTCCAACTGGAGCAGCAGCATAAAAGGGAGCAGCTCAGCTCAATCAGGCCTGACCGCAGAAGAGGGAGGACACATATTACCAGCTCCAGCCCAGGAGCTGCTGAAGCCCCAGATTGTGGAAGCCAAACCCGTGAGATCCAGGCTGGTACCCAGCCACCTGAAGACGCCCAAGGGAGGGCAGAACCACTGAGAGCAGCACAGGCCAAGGAACTCGGAGACCCAGGAGCAGACCAGACTGCTGCTTAAGGAGACAGAGTAGGAAGTAGCCAAGGGGGACTATACATTGATATGGTTGCAGAAGCAAAAGCTAACTCAACGTGTTGCAGTAGGATCTCTGCTGACCCAGTGATGAGGGTACTCATGACTGACAAGACCCTGGACTAGGACCCAGTGGAGTAGGGAGGGCCCGGGTCCCTCGGCCCCAGCCACTACCACCCCAGGTGGTGGCCCACCCCCCTACTGCCATTAAACCACACCTATCTGATTCTGGCCATTAGGCCACACAGCCCTAAGGAGGGCAGCTATACTGACTCTGGCCATCAGGTCACACCACCCTGAAGGAGAGGACAGCCATATTGACTCTGGTCATTAGGCCACGCAGCTCTGAGGGTGTGATAAATGAAGTGGGGAAGTAGCTCCCTTTTATGGACATCCAGCCAGACAGTTAGCTATAAAACCCCTGTTAGGAGCTGTTCTCTATTTGCTTTACCTGTAAAGGGTTAACAAGCCCACAGGTAAAAGGAAAGGAGTGGGCACCTGACCAAAAGAGCCAATGGAAGGGCAAGAACTTTTTAAAATTGGGTAAAAGCTTTCCTTTGTCTGCATGTTGTTGTTTTTTGGGAAAGGGGTGAACAGTCATGCTGTGAGAAGCTTTAAGCCAGGTATGAAAAACCATCAATTCATACCTCAAACCTGAAACCCCAGATATGTAAATAAATTAGGAAATGTCTAGTAAGACGTGATTAGGTTTATTTCTTTTATTTCTTATTGGCTTGTGGACTCCTTTGTGCTAATCCCAGGTGCTTTTGTTTTGCTTGTGTAAGTAGTGTCAGGATGAGCTCCACCCTGACATCTGGTGGTGAGGTGTGGCAAGTTGTGGAAAAGAACTTCAGGGGCCGATCTCATTTGCATAGGCACACCCACCCCGCCTAGAACGAGGCCATAGCTGCCCAAATGGTCACTTTGGCTGCTGTGGGATCCCCAGTGTCTCTGTTATTGGGGCAGGAAGAATAAATTGTTATTACCCTGATTATGGGAACTGTGCTTGGAACTGTACTTGGCCTTTTGTTATGCTGGAGGGACTCACCATCAACTAAGGAGCACTTGCTAGGCAAGGGTCATGGATTTTAAAACTCTGTGAATGGAGAGAGAGGCTGGGGACAAGTATTAATACTTGGTGGTATGGGCCTCTTGGTGAGGGCTTTACATGCTAATTGCACCTTCTCCACTCTGGAATATCAGAGCTAATTTTGATTCCATTAGGAGTCTAGTTACAGGCTTCTGAGCTCACTTTGGGCTAATGGTGCACCAGCACTGAGGCTCCCCTACTACAGGCTGAATTCACCAAAGAGCTGAACTGACTAAGAGCTGAAATCACTGAGTGTTGTGTTAGGTAGTGGGGGAGCCTGAAGATATATTGTGGAGCAGTTTGCGGGACGGCGGGAGTGCCTTGTGGACAGGCTGGTGGAGCAGTTCGTAGGACGGCAGGAGCTGCTGGTGGGACGCGGAGCAGTTTGTGGACCGGCTAGTGGAGGAGTTTGTGGGGCGGATGACGGAGCGGAGCGAAGGCCTGTGGAGCTGTGGGATGGTCAGCTTCAGATCATGTAAGGTGACTCTTACCCCTGTCCCATTTCTACCCAGGTTGGGAGGTAAAGCTCCGCAGATAAACTTTCGAATTCTGGGGCTGCCCTGACCAGGGACAGAGACTTTTGGGTCATTGGACTTTTGGGACTTTGGGTGATTTGGGGTTGCTGGACTCAAGAACCAAAGGGAAAGGGGCATGCCCCAATTTGCTTGGGGTGGGTTTTTTTTTTTGCTCATGGGTTGTGTTATGAATCCTGTTGGTGGTGTTTCTCCAACATAATGCCACATTGTTTCTCTCTGTTATTAAAAGGCTTTTTGCTACACTCAGACTATGTGTTTGCGAGAGGGGAAGTATTGCCTCTTGGAGGCGCCCAGCAGGGGTGGTATATATTTGTCCCAGGTCACTGGGTGGGGGCTCGAGCCGGTTTGCATTGTGTTATTGGAATGGATCCCCTAGATACTACACTTGTAACCTTTAAGCTGAACCTCAAGAGAGCTATCTTGATTCTTAATTTTTGTAATTGTTTCTTTTAAGATCTAGCAAAAAGCCTAAGTTCCAGATGTATTTTCTTTCTTTTTGTTTTTTATAAAACTTAGCTTTTTCAAGAACAGAACAGGATTGGTTTTTCTGTGTCCTAAGAGGTTTGTGCATGTTGTTTAATTAGCTGGGGGCAACAGCTGATTTCCTTTGTTTTTCTTTCTCAGCTCTTCCCCAGGGGGTGGTGGGGTGGTGAAAGTGCTTGGGAATGCTTTCCTGTGGGGTACCCCCAAGTGTGCCTTTCTGGGTTCTCAAAAAAGGGGTTGCACTTTGGGTGGTGGCAGCATCTACCCAGCCAAGGTCAGAGAAAAACTGTAACCTTGGAAGCTTAATACCAGCCTGGAGTGGCCAGTATTAATTTTTAGAATACTTGTGGGCCCCCACCTTCTGCACTTGAAGTGCCAGAGTGGGGAATCAGCTTTGATAGGGGGAGAGGGCACTTATACTGACTCTGGCCACTAGGCCAGGGTGCCCTGAGGTTAAGGGCAGTCAGGTGGGCTTTGCCAGGGGGCTGCAATGCCCTTGCCCCACTCAAGAGGGAGATGGGGTGTACTCACCCCGCAACATCTTGTTCTGTGTCCATTCAGCTCCCTGATGCTGTTCTTCTCATACTCTGAATTCAGCTTCCTAATAACTCCCTCTTCTCACAGGGATCCTGCTGCTGCCACTCCTCTCTGCTCACCTCTCCTCTTCTAACTGCTCAAAACTAATTGTCATGAAACCTTGTGATTATAACATTCCACCCAGAACTATTAAAAAAAAAAAAGTTCACTGCCCAGAAGAGTCAGCTTGCTGTTCAGATACCCCTCCATGTGTATCCTGTTGCTTATTGACTGACCTGGCCAAAGCATTCAAGAAGAGGATGTAAAGGAAATTGGCCTTCCACTTTCATTTCTTTGTAGATACTTTGTCTGCCTCGCCTGCTACGTTCCTGAATTCCTGCCATGGCTTGGCTCATGCAGTTGTATACTGAGCTACGTTTTAAGGAAATTGCTAATGAAACATGTCCTTTTCATGAAGTAAAATATGGGTTAAAAACGCCATTCTGTGGTCAGGAAACTGAGCTGGGATTTCTTTTCAACCACACCAATATTGGACACACCAATAAGTACACACCCAGAATTTTAATGCAGATCAGATTGGTAGCTTGTCTTTTGAAAAAGAAATTAAAACGTACTAACTTATTGTACAATACAATTTATTAAAAGTGACAACCATATTTTATTGTCTTGATAACTAAATGTAAGATTCAAGTTATCCTTGGAAAAGTCATCTTAAAAAAATTTTTACTGTGGAAAGTTGTTGGCTTGGTTAAATCTAACTTGCCACTTATATGCATACAATAACATTTAAAGTCTTTGGCTCCCAAAAGCAGCCTTACCATGAAGGAGCTGACTTAAATACCTTCTCTATTAATAGATGCAACTTCCATGAGGCAAACCTGCATGCTCGCGTGCTCTCTCTCACTCTCTCTCTGAAGCATCCTGTTATAAAGAAAGAAACTTTATTTAAAGAATAAACTTCCAGTTAGGTTAAAAATTTTTTGATAATCTTAATGAAAAAATAGGTGTTTAATACATCAGACTAAAATAGCAGAACCATATTATATAACCTTGTTGCACTGACATTCTAATAATTAATTATTTCAGGGTCCAATTGAAGTCATTAGGGTTGCTTGAGGAATAAGATATTACTTGGCATATGATTAATCTGCTGAACAGTAATAGGTCAGTGTGGCAACTGTGCTTTTGATGGGATATACAAACCCCACACAGGCAACAAGAGGTTAAGGAGCTGCTCTGGGCTCAGCCTTCCCCACCCTGCCACACCTGCAAGAGATGCACAGACTGGGGGAGGAGTTAAGAGAAGCAGAACAGCTCACTGGTGAGCAGACCAGGGAAGAGAGTAGACTATTAACTTGCAAGTCCTGAGAAAACAGCTGAGGGAAAGTAGGGACCTTCCCAACAGCAACTGCCTGAAGGTCTTTCTCTGATAGCCTCTGAGACAGAAGCATTTCCACCTCTCTCATACTAACTCAGTTTGTTTGTGTTAAATCCCCTTGGTTTTGTTTATGGACTACCTTTGCAAGGGGAGAGATTTGGAAGTGACCTGGCTGGAGGACCAAGTCACAGGAGGAGGTATGGCACTGCACTGAGGAGGCAGAGCAGCTGGTGGCTGCTGCCCCCAGGTGAGAGAGTTGCCATGCCACACCTGGCCGTGGGGAGGTACCAGGTGGTGAGCTGCCCACCTTCACAGCTGCTCTTCTCCAGTGGGTGGAAGCCAGTAGTCATCAGAAAGAGAATATTCTTCAGCAGGTGGTGGGGAGGCTGGGTGTCTGGCCCTATTAGGAACATGGTGCTGAGGGCAGTTGGCAAGCTGCCTATTGGTACCAGCAGTTGAGGCCCGTAGAGCATTAGTAGCTTAAGCACTTACAGTTCTTGCTTCAGCCATGGTACAAATGGTATGTTACTGGGGACTGGTTCAAAACAAAGATTGGTACCACAGCCCTCCAGAGACCCCACAAAGAGGTGATAATTTCATGAGTAGAGAGATGGCACAGTCTGTCTCTTCCGCTCTGTTAGTGATCCAAACCCCTTGAAGTCAGTGGAATAAACTCCCATTGACATTAGTTGGCTTTGAATGAGACACTAACATTTATAACTTTAGTTTCAGTTATCAAGTAAGTGTATTTGGTGGTTGGTCCATTCCAAGTTGTATGTTTCTGTATAAGGTAGGTGTGAATTGGTGAAAGGCATGAATTTGTAGAAAAGGATTCATGATCTGTTAATTACATGGTCTAGATAATACTTAGTTCTGCCATGAGTGCAGGGGACTGGACTATATGGCGTCTCTAGGAATAGCAAAACCACAAACCAAATAGACAAAATATTATATTTAATATCTATATAATTCATAGTGGGAGGGAAAATTAGACCAAAACAAAGAGTAACAAGACTGAAAGGATCTACATTCTGCCACTAGAAACCGCCAGCATTTCCCGATGTTAATATGCTAATTAGCTTTTTAAAAAGAAAAGGAGTACTTATGGCACCTTAGAGATAAATAAATTGGTTAGTCTCTAAGGTGCCACAAGTACTCCTTTTCTTTTTGCAAATACAGACTAACATGGCTGCTACTCTGAAAGCTTTTTAAAGAAAATGTTGTTGATAGAAATAAAGGAACAAAAAATGGAAAAAACTGAAATGTGTGTTTTGCCTAGCTCAGGCCTTTCTCAGCATTTAGAGTGCCAGAATCAACCCCCTTTTTAATACAGTTAATGGTATCAAATAGTTGTGTCAGCTGACAGGAAATAGGAAAGTTCTTATGGCAACTAAAAATATGCACAAGAGGAAAAACGCATCAAACAATATAGCAAACAAAATAAAAAGGAGTATATTGATGATAAATACAAAAAGAATACACATAAGTCCTACCTTAATAAATGCATACCTTAATAGCTTATTTTTAGTTTTATTTCTTCCAGTTGAGAAGCAATTCCTATGGATAATGGATACTTTAACTATGTAAAATTGTTTTCCTAAGATACAATTCACTCTTACAGGTTGAGCAACACAGGAAACAGAATGCCACATATTTATTGCATGCTGTTTCTTGATAGATATATGCAAAACTACCCCCTTCGCCACAGCATGGGCGGGAAAGGAGGACTTACTCAACAAAAGTACAGGTAGCCTTGGCATTTAAACCACAGTGCCTGTATTCCTACCTATTAAAAGATGTGTTTTGAAAGAACTAGATGTCTATCACTATACACAAGCGGCTTAAAGTAGAAATGAAAAAGAGCAATTCTGTTTATGTACCTTACTAGCTTACATACCTGGGTAATCATCCTCTTGAGCATTATAGCATGTGGCGGTATCGACTCTTATAGCAAGATGTTGCAACAACTGTAAGATTTTTAAGGGAAAGGGGACTTTGGAAGAGCTTCTTCAAGATAGGTGAACACAGGAGGATAACAAGTACCTCAATGGAAGAGTCAGGTAGAATTAAGATGGTATGTGTTAATAGTGCTATCGTACAAGACAGATTCTACTAGCAGCTGCAGAGACAACAACTACTCTACAAAATATCACTGCAGGAAGCTTGTTTCTTGAAGGACATCAGTATGGTGGATGGTCAGTACTCACTAATTTACTCTTTAAGAAGGTATGCTTAGCAACAACAGTACATGTATAATACAAATACAGTAGGATGGGACCCTTCTGAAGGGACGATAGCAACTAAGCATGAGCCTGTTCTCACCTCTTACACTGGTCAGAGAAACTACATCCCTTCAGTAATCAAATTCTTATGGATGTCTACCACTTTCTCTCAGGATTACTTTCCAATATCCCAGGGGTAGGAAACCCATGACACGTGTGCCAAAGGCAGCACGCAAGCTGATTTTCAGTGGCACACACATTGCCCGGGTCCTGGCCACCGGTCCAGGAGGCTCTGCATTTTAATTTAATTTTAAATGAAGCTTCTTAAACATTTTAAAAACCTTATTTACTTTACATACAACAATAGTTTAGTTATATATTATAGACTTATAGAAAGAGACCTTCTAAAAACATGAAAATGTATTACTGGCATGCAAAACCTTAAATTAGAGTGAATAAATGAAGACTCGGCACACCACTTCTGAAAAGTTGCCGACCCCTGCAATATCCAATAGGATGCCTGGGTTCTATCCTCAGCTCTGAGAGAGGAGTGGGGTCTAGTGGCTTAGAGCAGGGGGGCTGGGCGCCAGGGCTCCTGGGTTCTCCGCAGGCCCATTCCATCCCCCACACCTCACCCACTCTAGGGCAGCCATTTATTCCAGTCCCTTGTAGGGTCACCCATTTCTACCATGTGTCTCTGTTTTATATGATGTACATAAACCGAGGAGCTGGAGGGTCTCTCTGCTGCCTCCCAGACACTGACACCCCCTAACAACAGGCTGATTAAACTGACTCAACTGTCCTGTGGGGCTGAGCTGCTTCCCTTGGGATGGGGTGACCCTGGCTCCCCCCCTACCCCCACTGCTTCCATTGTAATGTACATTAAACACTAAGTGTTTAGCAAAAAAAAAAAAGTCAAAGTATTTTTGAAGTGGTGAAAGGTCAAAGGGAGCAAGGAATGATACCAATATATTAGATTAGCTTCAATATGTTGTTGAGTGTTTAATCCTCATGCAAGGCTAGGTAGAGCATATTGACCATTCACAGAATGGACGACTGAATACTATCCTTTTACTCCAAGTGAGCACTACCATGAAGAAAGTTTCTGTATAA
Organism: Lepidochelys olivacea; assembly: GCF_965140295.1. Classification (NCBI taxonomy): domain Eukaryota; kingdom Metazoa; phylum Chordata; order Testudines; family Cheloniidae; genus Lepidochelys; species Lepidochelys olivacea. The sequence continues at coordinate 297,016,913 of NC_140411.1, forward strand.
TGGAATAACAACCTTTATTTTGATTTTTCAGTCATTGAGATACAGGAATATTTATGTCATTCTGTAACTCACACAGGGAAAACATTAGGCTGAGATGAGATGGCTTTTCTTGGCCATTTTCAGTACATGAAAACCTGAAATGCAAACCCTGGGAATGGATGGAGGCTGTATGGACTGGGATGTAGGTGGCTTGGCCTAGTAGCAGAGCATGACTCAGGTTTATTGGGCAGAGCAGATGTCCGGGTTGGAGAATGAAGCCAAGGGTCAGCAGAGTCAACTGCCAATTACCACTGCCAGGGAGCAAGCCAGAATCAGAACAAGGAATAGAAGCTAAGGGTCAGAGCTGAGGTCCGATACCAAATGCCTGAGCCGAGGGTCAAGTCAGGGTCAGAAGTTGGAGGCCAGGGGCGGAACCAGGCTGGTAACTGATGATTGGAGGTGAGGTGTAAGGGCAGGAACTGGAGGAGAGGCAAGGATCAAGCACAGAGCAGGAGTACAGTGGGAACAGTAGTGAAGGCAGGGATGAGCCCAGACCAGAACAGGTTTGGGTGCAGGAGGCAGACACAAGCAGGATCCAATGCAGCTACCATAGGAAATCGCCTTGTTGCTCAGACAAACTTCCTGTGTCTCCTGCCTTAAATTGCATGGTTGGACCAATAGGTTGGAGCCAGGTGATCCTCCAATCAGGTATCCCGTGGGTGGTGTGTTGGTTGAGACTATAGTCCTACTAGCTTCTTGGCCCATCAGGTTTCGGTAGACAATGGGTGGAGGCCAGGATGCTGCAGCTTCCTGGGACTCCCAGGCCATGGTTCAAGACCCAGAACATCACAGAAGCAAGAAACAGAACAAAGCCATAAAGTAGAATCAGCGGTTGTCCTAATAAAATCAGATTAATCATTTGTGTATCAAGTAAACTACTTTAAATCCCTTAAATTACAAATAAAACAAGGACCGTGTGTCTGAATATACTAGGCTTTTGTTTTCATCTTGTTTCGTCTTCGTTTGGTCGTAGGAAATGTAAGCATTTATTTGATGTAAGCATCATTACTAAATATTATTTAATTCCTATGAAAGGTTACAAATTGACCTTGATGGTACTAGGTTTACTGTACTAAACTTGCATAGAATATATTTTAGTCTCTCTCTTCTTTTTTTCAGAGTAACAGCCGTGTTAGTCTGTATTCACAAAAAGAAAAGGAGTACTTGTGGCACCTTAGAGACTAACCAATTTATTTGAGCATGAGCTTTCGTGAGCTACAGCTCACTTCGCTGTAGCTCATGAAAGCTCATGCTCAAATTGGTTAGTCTCTAAGGTGCCACAAGTACTCCTTTTCTCTTCTTTTTGTTTCCTGCTTTCGCTTTTATAGATCTTTCCCTCCTGACCCACACCCATTGAGAGATCTCATGAACTGAGATCGCTGCTAAGTGGACTCTCAGGGAACTTTAGAGAAAGATTCAATGATTTCAGATGTACCATACTCTAAAATGTCCTGAATCTTAGCATCTGTGGCAGTTATACCCCAGCGGCTGAAACAGATTGAAAAATGCTTCCACTTGGCTAAATAAGCAGATCTAGTGGTATGCTGTCTGCTGTTCAGTAAAATATTTTGAACTGCCAAAGAACAATGTTTCTCTATTTCATCAAGTCACTCAATAGCCAGGGTGTAAGGTGCAGGCTGTTCAGGTCTGGGTGTAATAATTGACCATGGTGTTGAGACAGTAGATCTGGAAGTGTAGGCAGAGTCCAAGGAGGCCAAATGGAGAGGCTGTGAAGATCCAAGAACTAGCACTGTCTGAACCATGCTGGGGGTTATGAGAATTATTCTGGCATGGGCTTGTTTTGATATGAGGATCACCTGTGGGATGAGGTGAGTGGAAAGGAATGCATACATGAAGTATGGTCCCCACCAAAGAAGAAAAGCATCAGTCAACAAGCTTGGGCTGTGACCTGCTTGAAAGCAAAATTGACAGCATTTTCTGTTGTCATTCATTGCAAATATGTCAACCAACAGGATTCCCCAGCCACAGAAGATGGTTCTGAGCACACTGCACTTCAGAGACCACTTGTGATCATGAAAAAATCTGCTGAGATATTGGCCAACAGGGATCCCAGAAACTGTAAGTATAAGGGTAGAGAGTAATGCCTTCCTTGATGCAAACATTCCAGAGTTTCATCTCTTCATGATAAAGCCGATTGGACTTTGCTCCTCTTTGTCTGTTTAGGTAGTATACTATGGTTGCATTGTTGTCAGAACCTGAACTGACAAACCCCTGATGTGAGGGAGAAAGGCATGATGGGCCTTATGAATTGCATAAAACTAGTGTATATAGATGTAAGGTTCGCTTCTTGTTCTGACCATAATATTTAGGTTTGTAAATCCCCCAGGTGAGCACCTCATCCCATGAGTCACGTCAATTATAATCCTCTTGGATGGAAGAGGGAACAGGACACCTCTGCACACAGTGCTCTGATCCATCCACCACTCCAAAAATGCCAGGACTGCAGCAAGTACGCAGACCAGTTTGTCCAGCGAATGCCTGATTGGTCGATAGATAGAGCTTAGCCACCCCTGGAGGCTGTGCAGGCAAAGCATGGCAAGTTGAGTCACAAAGGTACCTGATTCCATGTGGCCTAATAATCTTAGGATCAAAATGTGGTGTTGGGGTCTGACTTGAGTGAAGTTCACAGCTGAGGAATACCCTAGAATCTTTCCAGGAGCAGATAGGCAGTCAAATTTGTAGAGTTGAGTAGGGCCCCAGTGAATTTTGAGTTTCTGTGTTGTGGCTAACATATTTCCCTTTGCTTTCTATGTGCCCCAGATGCTCGGACAGACTAATGTATTGGATGTTGTGGAGAACCAGTTGTTTGGATCTGCATCAAATTAACCAACCATCCAGATATGGAAAGACATGGATCCTGTTTCTCCTCAGATAGGCTGCCATTTCTGTCATGCATTTTGTGAATACTTACAGAGCCAACAACGGACAAAGGGAAGTACTGTGTACTGATTATGCAGCTTGCTATCACAAATCTTGGAAACGTCTTGTGACTTGGCAAAACTGCCACATGGAAGTTGACATCCTGCAAATCGAGGGCACCAAACCAGCCGGTACAATCTTGGGAAGGACTAATCAGTGCTAGAGACAATGTGAGAACTTATGTATTTGATGGACTTGTTGAGACTGTGAAGCTCTAGAATGGATCTCATGTCTCCTTTAAAATGTGGAATCAGAAAGTATTGTGAATAACACCCCCTTCCCCAATGTTGAATCGGAACTTCCTCTACAGCCCCTAGATAGAGCAGAGTCTGAACTTCTTGAAAAAGCACTGACTCATGAGAGTGGTTCCTGAAGGATGGGGACGATGGGTGAGGATGTGGGGTAGGAAGAAACTGGATTGAATACTCAATCCCACAATACTTCTGATCAATTTGTCCATAGTTATGGACTTCCAAGCACTGAGGAAATGAGATAATATACCCCCAAATGGTGGGGAGAAAGAGGATAGATTGCTGATGACTGTTTTGCTGTCCTTGAGTGGGAAGTCAAATGGACTATTTCCCCATAGCTGATTAAGGATGGGATGCCAGTATAGTGGTAGAATTAGACTATTTCCTACACTGAGATTTATGACTCTTCTTTGAAAAGCCTGTCTGTGTTGATGAATAAAATAGCTGCCAATAATACCGCTGTTGCTGAGGCCTATATTGACATTTCCTGGGTGTTGGAGTGAACAGTCACTTGAGAGTCCTTAAACAAATGTAAAGTCTCATCCATTTTGTTAGAAAATAAAAACTGAGTATCAACGGGGAGGTCTTCAATAGTTTGTTGAATGTCTGTAACTATGCCTGAGTTTTGCAATCAAGATGCTTTCCTTATTGTTATTGCAGATGCCATTACGCTATAAGAAGCATCAGCTACATCAACATAGACTGTAGTGAGATCTTGGCCACTGTGTGGCCTTCTGCAAGAAAAACCTTATATTCTGCCCATGACTCTTCAGGTAACTTCTCAGTAATTTTGGACACCGCAAGCCAGTGCACAAAGCCATATTTAGCTAAAAGCACCTGGTGAATCACTATGCACATTGGAGAGAGGAGGTTGAATACATTTTTCTACCAAATAAATCAAGTCTTTTGGCTCTTTCTCTTTAGGAGTTGATTTAAGTATTCCCTGTCATGATCCCTCATTGGCAATCATATCTACTAGAGAGTTGGGTGCAGGTTGAGAATAAAAACACTCCTGGGAATGGGAACATGATAGTGCTTATCCATGTGCTTAGCTCTAGGGGCCAAAGTCTTTGCCAGTTTTAGAAGAACTTCAATAATAGGGAGGGCTTTCCTCCCTAGTGTGGAAGCCTGGAGAATATCTAAGAGCTTATGTGTGTGTTTTCTTGTACACGCTCACTTTGAATCCCCAAAGATATATTTGTTCTTCTCAGTAGTTCCTGATTTAAAATAATCAGGAACTGGAGAAGGCGCATCCAGAATTATAAAATCATCCGTGAAAAGGAGGAAACTGCTCCAGCCTCTCTCATCATGCCTCACCCATTTCATATATGACCAAAAGAATTTGAATTTACTATTGAGAGAGACATTCCTTTGCATGAGTAAATAAAGGGGAAACTGAGACAGATGCACCTCTCTTTCCACAGGAGAGTACCCTAGGAGGGGCTGTCCTATGACAAGACTGACATTTCTTCTCTCTTTAAATGTGAGAGAATAGAAATGACTTATCTTTTAAAATAGATTGTAAACTCTTCAAGGCAGGGACTTTTGCTCCATGTGTGTACAAATGCCTAATACAGGTGACATAATCCTGATTGGGGTCAATGAGTGAAACTGTAATGCAAATAATAAATAGGGCTGTCAATTAATCACAGTTAACTCACATGATTAACGCAAAAAAATTAATCACTATTAAAAAAATTGTGATTAATCACAGTTTTAATCACACTGTTAAACAATAGAATACCAATTGAAATGTATTAAATATTTTGGATGTTTTTCTACATTTTCAAATATATTGATTTCAGTTACAATACAGAATACAAAGTGTACACTGCTCACTTTATATTTTTTAACAAATATTTTCACTGTAAAAATGATAAAAGAAATAGTATTTTTCAATTCACCTCCTACAAGTACTGTAGTGCAATCTCTTTATCATGAAAGTGCAACTTACAAATGTAGAACTTTTTTTTTTTTGTTACAAAACTATAAAACAATGTAAAACTTTGGAGCATACAAGTCCACTCAGTCCTACTTCTTGGTCAGCCAAGTGCTGGGACAAACAAGTTTGTTTACATTTATGGGAGATAATGCTGCCCACTTCTTATTTACAAGTCACCAGAAAGTGAGAACAGGCATTCGCATAGCACTTTTGTAGCAATGCATTTATGTGCCAGATATGCTAAACATTCGTATGCCCCTTCATGCTTTGGCCACCATTCCAGAGGACATGCTTCCATGATGATGACGGGTTCTGCTCGATAACTGTCCAAAGCAGTGCAGACTGATGCATGTTCATTTTCATCATCTGAGACAGATGCCACCAGCAGAAGGTCGATTTTCTTTTTTGGTGGTGGTCTATTCTTGTTTAACAGTGTAATTAATTGTGATTAATCACAATTAATTTTTTTAATCGCTTGACTGCCCTAATAATAATTTGTGCCTAATTTCTCATATTGTTAACTCATTTACGAGACACATCAGTCAAAAAGATGTAGAGACTGCAGCCAACCAAATGGGTCTTTCACCACTATGCAGCCCTGAACAACATGGTGATCATGGACCAACATAATCTGCCGCTGAGAGCCTTGCTTACATTAGCATTTCCACTGTTTTTCCCCCCACCTTTGTTAGCAATGGTGGGAAACTCCTGTGACCAGGTGGCTGGGATGGACCACACTGAGAAGGCCACAGTCAGGGCAGACTACAAGAAATATGGCAGACCATCCCCAAAAGTGGTGGCTTATTCTGTAATTTGATTCACCAAGCCAGTAAGAAAAGAGTTTCTGAAGTACCACACTGGTTAACCAGAAGCCAAACACAGTTCCCTTTAGGCATTCCAGTCCTTGGCTATGACCCAGACAACCAAGTCAGTGAGGGGTTATTGAAAACCCATTTCACCAAAGGATCAGTCACCTTATCCCTAGGTCTATATGAATCTCAGGTCTTATCCGAATATCACGCTGTCAGCCAATCCTTAGTAAACTAACTAAAGATTTATAAAGAAGAGAGTTATAAATGGTTAATAGATCATGTACGTACAAATGACTGCAAGTCCTAATCAGGTTTGTAGTAATGATGAAATAGACTGCTGGCTTGCAAAAGTCTCTCTGGTAACTTCCAAAAGATTGGAAGATCCACAGGCACTGACTTCCCCTCTGCCCCGTGGGTGCTCGACTGCCCCTCCCACGGCCCCACCCCTGTACCACCCTCACTCCGCCCCAATTCCACCACCTTCCCCCAAGTCGCTGCCCCTGCTCTGCTTCTTCTCCACCTCTTCCCCTGAGCGCGCTGCATCCCCACTCCTCGCCCTCCCTCCTGGAAAGTCCTAAGCACTGCCAAACAGCTGTCTGGCAGTGGGCGGGAAGCGCTGGGATGGAAGGGGAGTACCAGGGATGCAGCACGCTCGGGGGGGGGGAGGAGGAGGAGGAGGTGAGGCGGGGGCATGGGGAGCTTGGCTGCCGGTGGGTATGGAGCACCTGCTAATTTCCCCCCCCCCCCCCCCCCCCCGTGGGTGCTCCAGTCCCGCACCTATGGGAAGGTCCTCAATCCTTAGTTCAAAATACTCCTTTTAGTTGTAAATCCACATTCCAAAGAATTGGAGCAGGAAAGAGGCAAAATGGAGATGTTTCAAGTGTTGTTTATACCTTCTGCCATGTGCAAAGAAAGTTATTGTTCCAAACAAAGCCCACAGCCTCTTTGTATGGAAAGTTACTGGCCCAAGATGGGGTCCAGGGCACTCGAGCATATTACATGTCCTTACATGTTTTGCTGAATCACAAGGAGTGGCCACTGGCTCCTTGCTGTCTGAGGCATCCACAGGAAAGGCCTGCTGGGTGGGATGAGATTCTTCAATGGCCCATTGTGAGAGTGGAGTGTCCTTAATGGGCCATCAACACATAGCTGTCTAGCCCTAATGTAAATCTATTTGGGTGTCAACCAGGAATATAACACATGTATAAGATACAAGCACATAGCTAATAGTCATAATTTCAGACACAAAGATGATACATGCATATAAATAGGATAATCATACTTAGCAAATCATAACTTTTCCATTGATACCTTATAGGATATGCTTTGTATAAGATTTATGGAAATTGTGTAAATGGTAACAACAGTGATATAAATGGTCACCTTTCTTATACACAGTATCACAACCCCCAGAAAAAAGGCTATTGTAGATGCAGCCCTAGATACTATTTAAAATTGAAACAGTGTCAATCTAAACTTAAATCATAGAATTGGACTGGAAGGAACCTCAAGAGGTCTTCTAGTCCAGTCCCCTGCAGTCAAGAGAGCATTAAGTATTAGCTAGACCATCCCTGACAGTTGTTTGTCTGACCCGCTCTTAAAAATATCCAGTGATGCAGATTCCACAGCCTCCCTATACAATTCATTCCAGTGCTTAACCACCCTGATAGGAAGTTTTTCCTAATGTCCAACCTAAACTACCCTTGCTGCAATGTAACCCTATTGCTTCTTGTCCCATTCTTAGAGGATAAGGACAACGATTTTTCTCCCTCCTCCTCCAATCTTTTATGTACTTGAAAACGGTTGCCATGTCCCCTTGCATCCAGTCTTCTCTCCTCCAGACTAAACAAACTCAATTTTTTTCTATCTTCCCTTCTAGGTCATGTTTTCTAGACCTTTAATCATCTTTGTTGCTCTTCTCTGGACTTTCTCCAATTTATCCACATCTTTCCTGAAATGTGGTTCCCAGAACTGGACACAATGTTCTGGTTGAGACAGACTTAGCATGGAGTAGAGAAGAAGAATGACTTCTCATGTCTTGCTTACAACACTCCTGCTAATACATCCCAGAATGATGTTTGCTTTTTTTTTTGCAACAGTGTTACACTGTTGACTCATATTTAGCTTGTGATCCACTATAACCCTGAGATCCCTTTTTGCAGTACTCCTTCCTAGGCAGTCATTTTCCATTTTGTGTGTGTGCAACTGATTGTTCCTTCCTAAGTGGAGTACTTTGTAATTTGTCCTTACTGAATTTCATCCAATTTACTTCAAACCATTTCTCCAGTTTGTCTAGATGATTTAGAATTTTAATCCTATCCTCCAAAGCATTTCCCACCCCTCCCAGCTTGGTATCATCCACAAACTTCATAAGTGTACTCTCTATGCCATTATCTAAATCATTAATGAAAATATTAAACAGAACCAGACTCTGTATCCAAATATGCTCTTCCCATTCCTTGTTAGGGTGAACCCCATCTCTGCTTAGCAGTTCTTCTTCTTAAAACAGCATCCCATGGTCAAGGAATCCTCGCAGCCAGGTATTCACCTCCAGGATGCATCTGTCTCTGCCTGGGCCCCTAATTTTGACCAGAAGGGTCGAAGAGAACACCAGTGCCCCTAGGTCTTTCACCCTTACTCCCAGAGCCCTGTAGTCACTTCTGATCTGCTCAGGGTCATACCTCACAGTATCATTAGTGCCGATATAGATTTATAGCATGGGGTAGTAGTCAGAGGGCCAGATGATCCTCAACAATCCTTCTGTAACATCTCAGATACGGGCCCCTGGCAGGCAGCATACCTCCTGGGATGCCATGTCAGGCTAACAGATGGGTGCCTCCGTCCCCCTCAAAAGAGAATCACCAACCACTACTGTCCTACGTTTCCTCCTGGGAGTGGTGGCTGTGATCCTCCCAGCCTTGCAGGTACCTGGCTTCTCCTCCTCCATCTTTGGGGGTGATTCCTCCTTGCCAGGACAGCATAACGGTTCTTCATCACTACGGTGGGTGGGTTGGGAGTAGGGGTGGAGCACTGCCTGCTGCGAGAAGTAAGCAGCAGCCAGTGTCCTTTCTGTGACAGAGCCATAGCCATCTTTCCTGGGGGCATGACAGCAGTCCTCTCTAGTTGGATATCTTCCTCAGCCTTGGACATCTCCATATGAATACGCTCAATTAATTCCTCATGTTCACAGATGCTCCTCAGCCTAGCCATCTCCTCTGTATCTCTCCCACCTGCTCCCTGAGAGATTCCACCAGCAAGCACCTTTCACACTGGATGATCCCCCCAGCCTGGCTTTCTGAGTGGAAATGCAGGCCACAGTCTCTGCAAATACACACCAGGATCTGGGTAGAGGCATCCATGGTTAGGTTCTCTGTCTGGATATCGGTGGAGGAGACAGGAGCAGTGTTGGCACTGGCAATGTGACCTTTCCTAACGATAGTGATGATATTATGACTCTGTCTTACAAACTCCTTCTCAAGCTCCCCTGTTTGCAGTCTCTTGGTCGCTTAGCCTCTGTCCTTCTCTCTTAGGTCAGCCCGCACCCACCCATTAACCACACAGTGAGAGGGTGATAACTGATGATCAAGGATGATCCAGGAAACAAAGGTTCAAACAGTCCCCAGACATACAATCCCAACTGACCCTGTAACTTTAAGATAACCTGAAAGAGAAAGAAAAACACAAAGAGCCCAAACACAAAGAGCCCAAAACCAAACAGCCAAACAAGCTCACTCATCCCAAGATTAGTACTTGCACCTTGTTTGTTCAGCAGGGCGATCTCCTCTCCCTCTCAAACTTCCCTGTTTGCAGTCCCCTGCTTGCTAGCAAAATTGAAAGTGTAGCTAAAAATCCTAGTGTAGACGAGGCTTAAGTCTACAGCCAGACAGCTTGGCACAACAACCATGCCAGTTGAATCACTTTCTTCATCTCAGTTGGGGGACTTAAGTCTGAAGAAAATTAAATGTCAGAACTCTTTGCTTATCTGTGTCTCCATTTTAACTGTATATGGTTGCAGTTAGAGTGGGGCTTTCCCTGCCGTCATCACTCAAAACGTACACTGCTGCAATATAGTGCAATGGAGGCCTGAAGTTTTTTTCTTTTCTCTGTCTTTCTGACTGTCAGGGACTTGGTTTTCCCCATAACTGAGTGTATGTGCAGTGTCACTACAGACAGGGGGGAAACTACTCTATTAAACTATAAAAAGGAGCTTGTTAGCCTGAACTATTAAAGTAATCACATGTTCATTTTCATTCCAGAAATATGTATATGTTCGTAGCATTGAGTGGAAGAACCCCATCCCATCTCAGGTCCAAAAGCAATATGCCTCAAGAAGAGATATACAAATTCCACTCACATTAGTGGCAGTGGCGGATTAATGATTTTACCACCCCTAGGCCCAGAAATAATTGCCACCCCCTCCCAGCAGCTCCCTGCCCGCACCCCTGCCCCGGCCCCAGCTCACCTCCGCTCCGCCTCCTCCCCTGAGCGCGCCGCCGGGTCCTGCTTCTCCAGGCTCCCTGCCAGTGCTTGCGCGTGAAACAGCTTCACAAAGGAGGGGGGAAGGGAGGGAATGAGGCGCACTCAGGAGAGGAGGCGGGGCCAGGGCTGGGATTTGGAGAAGGGGACTGTCATAAATATAAAGGGAAGGGTAAACCCCTTTGAAATCCCTCCTGGCCAGGGAAAAGCTCCTCTCACCTGTAAAGGGTTAAGAAGCTAAAGGTAACCTCGCTGGCACCTGACCAAAATGACTAATGAGGAGACAAGATACTTTCAAAAGCTGGGAGGAGGGAGAGAAACAAAGGGTGTGTGTGTCTGTCTATAGTCTGTCTTTGTCGGGGATAGACCAGGAATGGAGTCTTAGAACTTTTAGTAAGTAATCTAGCTAGGCATGTGTTAGATTATGATTTCTTTAAATGGCTGAGAAAAGAACTGTGCTGAATAGAATAACTATTTCTGTCTGTGTATCTTTTTTGTAACTTAAGGTTTTGCCTAGAGGGGTTCTCTATGTTTTTGAATCTAATTACCCTGTAAGATATCTACCATCCTGATTTTACAGGGGGGATTTCTTTATTTCTATTTACTTCTATTTTTCTTAAAAGCCTTCTTGTAAGAAAACTGAATGCTTTTTCATTGTTCTCAGATCCAAGGGTTTGGGTCTGTGGTCACCTATGCAAATTGGTGAGGCTTTTTATCCAACATTTCCCAGGAAAGGGGGGGTGCAAGTGTTGGGAGGATTGTTCATTGTTCTTAAGATCCAAGGGTCTGGGTCTGTAGTCACCTAGGCAAATTAGTGAGGCTTTTTACCAAACCTTGTCTAGGAAGTGGGGTGCAAGGTTTTGGGAAGTATTTTGGGGGGAAAGACGCGTCCAAACAGCTCTTCCCCAGTAATCAGTATTAGTTTGGTGGTGGTAGCGGCCAATCCAAGGACAAAGGGTGGAATATTTTGTACCTTGGGGAAGTTTTAACCTAAGCTGGTAAAGATAAGCTTAGGAGGTTTTTCATGCAGGTCCCCACATCTGTACCCTAGAGTTCAGAGTGGGGGAGGAACCTTGACAGGGACCAATAGGGGCAGGGAGGGGGTGGGGAATGGGGGCGGGGAAGGGGTGGAGTTGGGGCAGGTCCGGGGGCGGAGGGCGTGAACTGGCACCGGGGGAAGCTGCCTCTGGCTGCTATTATAAATTTGCCACCCCTGCAAATTTGCTGCCTTAGGCCTAGGCCGTGTCGGCCTAGGCGTTAATATGTCACTGATTAGTGGTGACTTTTATCCTTATTCATAACTTTTAATGTTTCTGAATTATTGTTCTGTCTCTGTTTTGTCCATTTTGTTTTCATTACTCCAGTTGGGAAAAGCATCTAACCCCACTTTTTGTGCTAGCATGTGCATCTTACAGTGCAGCAACCTCATTCAGAAGATCTGAATCTTGCCAAGATTCATTTTATCCCCTATATTTCGTAACGAGATTATGCAGTTACTAGGCCAAGTCTATTGTTCCAGTGAGATTTTTCATTTTCACAGTTGTGCTATGCTTGTGATATTACACTGCAGGTGTAGACTGTTATTACAAGACACATGCTGCAAGTCGCTGCATGTAACCACAGGCATGGGGAACAGTAAGTAGACATTAAATCCTGATGCTATTATAGCTTACTCTGCACTTTGGCTATCCAGGCTGCTATAGGTAACACTCAGCCCCCATACAGGAGACACTGTCATTGGCTTCAAGAAAAACACACAAATACTTTGGCAGAACTTTAGGAACTGATCATTAAGTAATTCATAACAAACAACCAGAAACTGGGTAGTATAGCTGGACAATGGGAACCATTTTCTTAAAGTGGCCTGCGGCAGCAAATACACACGTGTTTTATCTTGTGTTAACAGAGACCACAACTGACACTGCCAAGAAATTATCACCCTTCTTACTGAGTAAAGGTGTGTACCTCAACAGATGACAAAAGGGCTCTGAAATCACTAAGCCAGGATGTATTTGTAAAGTGCAGTTGCACATTGTACACCAGAGCAATTCCAGGAACAGCAGTGGGCTGTGCACAATTACATTTTGATTCACAAAAGAGCTGGCTCTTACATGCTGCCTTTGCCTTCACCTTCGCTAACACTTCACATTTGTAATACTTGTAGATTCTGCCTCATGGAATGTTTGATTTCCGTAACTTGAGTTCATGTTTGCAAAGTCACACAGATGTAATCAGAAGCACAAATCAAAAGGTTCGGCAATACCGATTCCAGCATTTGCCTCTCCCCTTATCAGCACTTACTGCTCTGTGTGGCTGAGTAGGTACTCCCTCCTAGCCAAGATTTCACCTGTAACTTGAGCTGCAAGGAAGAATGCAGAGGGTTACTTGTCAAATGAGCAAATAGTTGGAAGCATTGAGATCATAGAATATCAGGATTGGAAGGGACCTCAGGAGGTCATCTAGTCCAACCCCCTGCTCAAAGCAGGACCAATCCCCAATTTATGCCACAAATCCCTAAATGGCCCCCACAAGGATTGAACTCACAACCCTGGGTTTAGCAGGCCAATGCTCAAACCACTAAGCTATCCCTCCCCCGATGGAGGAGCCTAGAGTAGCTGACCAGGCAGATGGAGTAAACATCTTCATGTGAAAGCTGAAGTAACTTATTCTTTTCCCCTTTGTCCCTTCCTCTGAGAGCAAGGCAACAGGAGAGGAACTGTGCAAAATACACGACTTGTCTTGGTCTGCTCGTGGGATGGTGCACCTACATGCCACCCCTTACTCAGGGCAGATGTCCAAATTACAGACTAGCTCAGAGTGAACAACAAAAGCAAACTTTTTTTTTCCTGGCTAGGATAGTCATTATCATCTTCACCTTGCATGAGAAAGCAGGACCATGGAAACACACAGCTTATTTTATATGAAAAGCAAAATTTTGTTTAACGTAGTCTTGCAGAATTTTATTTGCCTTTACATGGAATAATTTTTTTCGCAGGTGAGTGAAAATATGGGTGCACCAGTAAATATTGTGCCAAGGCTGGTAGATATTCATGACTATTTTGGAAGGTTGGGTCAGCTGAAGAGTCATAAAACAAGACAAGATTTGGGAAAGAAACAGTAAGACAAGAAGTAAACACAGTTTGTATGTTTGAATTGGAAAGAAACAAACTTGAAAAAAAATGCAAAACAAAGTTAATAGATTCTCCCCCCCCCAGGTTTAAAACACTTCCATTAAAAAGGACAATTTTTGTGTTGTATCTCTCAGGAAAGTTGGCTGTAAGACCGAATGGACTAAGAAATAAGTGCAAAATACAAGTAAGACCTGCACAAAAACTTGCTTTTGGTATCTCAAAATATTATTGCTGAAATGCTGACAATGCAATTCAAAATGCTAAAATTCACCAAAGTTCAGATTTTAAAACTCTCTTGAAGAGCAAAAATCAGTTTCTCCTGTAAAAAGTATGGCTTGAGTACTGTGAATACACTCTGAATTCCAAGAGCATTAGCTGCAGATAGAACATATAAAGGCTCATTCTTGTCTCCTGTGAAATTTGTAACTTCCTCCCTCCATAAAACACCACCACTGAATCTGGTCAACTGCACCTGAGCCTGCAATAGCAAATTATTTGGTTTATTCATTCTGGTTCCATAATGCCTTCTTCATGAATACCTAGCAACTACTAAATAGTAATCTGTCTTTCCTTAACTCTTGTGTATCTTGTCTATACTAGGAAATGGCACTGTTTCAACAGCTGGGACTCAGCAATCAGATTAGCTGATTGCTGGCCATGGTTTAGATTTGGTCAGTACCAGTTGAGCTAACTCAGTTGTTAAAATAGTGTTATTTCCTACCGCAGAAAAGAGAGTAGTCTCAGAGTGAAGGAATGGGTGGATAAAACTGAAGTATTTGCAGACTGCACAGTTCAAAAGCATGATCAGATTGCTAGGAGAAGAACAACACTCAGACTAAGAAAACATAACACTGCCATGTTGATCGTTATTGTGAATTTTTACACCCATCATTGGGGGATACTATGGAGTTAAACTATAAGCCTTATTCTAAACTATTCTGTATTTTTTTAATAAATCACTCTAGGTTTATTAAAATTATTTATTAATTTAAATTATATTTGAAACTTCACTTTCGCTCCCATCTCTCCCCAATATGTCAACGAAGCACAAACAATTATAATTTGCTTTATCAGTTACTCAGTCATTAATCATTGGAATTAAATACCTTTCAGTGATTTTGATATCACATAAAATAATGCTGATGAAATTAAAGATACCCAAAAAAAAAAAAACCAATAAGGACATTGTACCAGAAGTAAAGCCAGCTCTGTGCAAGAGGGCCTTGTTCTGAGAAGGAACACTGGGAATTGAACTCTACCAACAACACTGCAAGAAGGAATTTTATCATCACACTCCAAAGAAAAAGCAAACACTTTCATTTACCAAATCATATTTATAGCTGAGGTGTTAGTCACACTGTTCTTATGCATATAGGAATATCTATTTGTACATCTGCAGACCAGACAGTTTGACTGTGCATTGTGTTTTTTCTCATCCTCATAAATTGAAAGGAGTCTCTGAAAGCCATAGACCAGTGGCTCTCAACCTTTCCAGACTACTGTACCCCTCTCAGGAATCTCATTTATCTTGTGTACTCCCAAGTTTCACCTCACTTAAAAACTACTTGTCTAAAAAATCAGACGTAAAAATACAAAAGAATCACAGCACACTATTACTGAAAAATTGCTTATGTTCTCATTTTTACCATATAATTATAAAATAAATAAATTGGAATATAAATATTGTACTTCCATTTCAGTGTATACAGAAGTATAAACAAGTCATGGTCTGTATGAAATTTTAGTTTGCACTGACTTTGCTAGTGCTTTTTATTAGGCTGTCAAGTGATTAAAAAATTAATTGCGATTAATCGCTTGCTTAAAAAAATTAATTGCAATTAATCATGGGATTAATCACACTGTTAAACAATAATAGAATACCATTTATTTAATTTTTTTTGGATGTTTTCTACAATTTCAAATATATTGATTTCAAATACAACACAGAATAAAAAGTGTACAGTGCTCACTTTATATTTCTTTTTGATTACAAGTATTTGCACTGTAAAAAAACAAAAGAAATAGTATTTTTCAATTCATCTAATATAAGTACTGTAGTGCAATCTCTTTGTCACAAAAGTTGAACTTACAAATGTAGAATTATGTACAAACAAACTGCATTCAAAAGTAAAACAATGTAAAATTTTAGAGCTTACAAGTCCACTTAGTCCTGCTTCTTATTCAGCCAATCACTAAGACAAACAAGTTTGTTTACATTTGCAGGAGATAATATTGTCCACTTCTTGTTTACGTTACCTGAAAGTGAGAACAGGTGTTCGCATGGCACTGCTGTAGATGGCGTCGCAAGATATTTACATGCCAGATGCGCTAAAGATTTATATGTCCCTTCTTATTTCAACCACCATTCCAGGTCATAGAATCATAGAATATCAGGGTTGGAAGGGACCTCAGGAGGTCATCTAGTCCAACCCCCTGCTCAAAGCAGGACCGATCCCCAATTAAATCATCCCAGCCAGGACTTTGTCAAGCCTGACCTTAAAAACTTCTAAGGAAGGAGATTCTACCACCTCCCTAGGTAACGCATTCCAGTGTTTCACCACCCTCCTAGTGAAAAAGTTTTTCCTAATATCCAACCTAAATCTCCCCCACTGCAACTTGAGACCATTACTCCTTGTTCGGTCATCTGCTACCACTGAGAACAGTCTAGAGCCATCCTCTTTGGAACCCCCTTTCAGGTAGTTGAAAGCAGCTATCAAATCCCCCCTTATTCTTCCCTTCCATAGACTAAACATCCTCAGTTCCCTCAGCCTCTCCTCATAAGTCATGTGTTCCAGTCCCCTAATCATTTTTGTTGCCCTCCGCTGGACTCTTTCCAATTTTTCCACATCCTTCTTGTAGTGTGGGGCCCAAAACTGGACACAGTACTCCAGATGAGGCCTCACCAGTGTTGAATAGAGGGGAACGATCACGTCCCTCGATCTGCTGGCAATGCCCCTACGTATACATCCCAAAATGCCATTGGCCTTCTTGGCAACAAGGGCACACTGTTGACTCATATCCAGCTTCTCGTCCATTGTAACCCCTAGGTCCTTTTCTGCAGAACTGCTGCCGAGCCATTTGGTCCCTAGTCTGTAGCAGTGCATTGGATTCTTCTGTCCTAAGTGCAGGACTTTGCACTTGTTCTTGTTGAACTTCATCAGATTTCTTTTGGCCCAATCCTCCAATTTGTCTAGGTCCCTCTGTATCCTATCCCTACCCTCCAGCGTATTTACCTCTCCTCCCAGTTTAGTGTCATCTGCAAACTTGCTGAGGGTGCAATCCAAACCATCCTCCAGATCATTTATGAAGATATTGAACAAAACCAGCCCCAGGACCGACCCTTGGGGCACTCCACTTGATACCTGCTGCCAACTAGACATGGAGCCATTGATCACTACCTGTTGAGCCCGACAATCTAGCCAACTTTCTATCCGCCTTATAGTCCATTCATCCAGCCCATACTTCTTTAACTTGCTGACAAGAATACTGTGGGAGACCGTGTCAAAAGCTTTGCTAAAGTCAAGGAACAACACGTCCACTGCTTTTCCTTCATCCACAGAGCCAGTTATCTCGTCATAGAAGGCAATTAGATTAGTCAGGCATGACTTTCCCTTGGTGAATCCATGCTGACTGTTCCTGATCACTTTCCTCTCCTCTAAGTACTTCAGAATTGATTCCTTGAGGACCTGCTCCATGATTTTTCCAGGGACTGAGGTGAGGCTGACTGGCCTGTAGTTCCCAGGATCCTCCTTCTTCCCTTTTTTAAAGATGGGCACTACATTAGCCTTTTTCCAGTCGTCCGGGACCTCTCCCGATCGCCATGAGTTTTCAAAGATAATGGCCAATGGCTCTGCAATCACATCCACCAACTCCTTTAGCAGTCTCGGATGCAATGCATCCAGCCCCATGGACTTGTGTACGTCCAGCTTTTCTAAATAGACTGAACCACTTCTTTCTCCACAGAGGGCTGGTCACCTCTTCTCCATGTTGTGTTGCCCAGCGCAGCAGTCTGGGAGCTGACCTTGTTCGTGAAGACAGAGGCAAAAAAAGCATTGAGTACATTAGCTTTTTCCACATCCTCTGTCACTAGGTTGCCTCCCTCATTCAGTAAGGGGCCCATACTTTCCTTGACTTTCTTCTTGTTGCTAACATACCTGAAGAAACCCTTCTTGTTACTCTTAAGATCTCTTGCTAGCTGCAACTCCAGGTGTGATTTGACCTTTCTGATTTCACTCCTGCATGCCCAAGCAATATTTTTATACTCTTCCCTGATCATTTGTCCAATCTTCCACTTCTTGTAAACTTCTTTTTTGTATTTAAGATCAGCAAGGATTTCACTGTTAAGCCAAGCCGGTCACCTGCCATATTTACTATTTTTTCTACACATTGGGATGGTTTGTCCCTGTAACCTCAATAAGAATTCTTTAAAATACAGCCAGCTCTCCTGGACTCCTTTCCCCCTCATGTCATGCAGCAGAAGGTTGATTTTTTTTTTGGATGGTTCGGGTTCTGTAATTTCTGCATTGGAGCATTGCTCATTTAAGACTTCTGAAAGCATTTCCACACCCTGTCCCTCTCAGATTTTGGAAGACACTTCAGATTTTTAAACCTTGGGCTGGTTAGAAATCTCACATTGATTCCTTCTTTGCGTTTTGTGAAATCTACAGCAAAACTGTTCTTAAAATGAACATGTTCTGGGTCATCATCTGAGATTGCTATAGCATGAAATATATGGCAGAATGCAGGTAGAACAGAGCAGGAGACAAATAATTCTCCCCCAAGGAGTTCAGTCACAAATGTAATTAATGCATTATTTTTTTAACGAGCATCATCAGCATGGAAGCATGTCCTCTGGAATGATGGCCGAAACATGAAGGGCCATACGATTGTTTAGCACAGGAGTCGGCAACCTTTCAGAAGTGGTGTGCCGAGTCTTCATTTATTCACTCTAATTTAAGGTTTCGCGTGCCAGTAATACATTTTAATGTTTTTAGAAGGTCTCTTTCTATAAGTCTATAATATATAACTAAACTATTGTTGTATGTAAAGTAAATAAGGTTTTTAAAATGTTTAAGAAGCTTCATTTAAAATTAAATTTAAAATGCAGAGCCCCCCGGACCTATGGCCAGGACCCAGGCAGCGTGAGTGCCACTGAAAATCAGCTTGCGTGCTGCCTTGGCACGTGTGCCATAGGTTGCCTACCCCTGGTTTAGCATATCTGGCACGTAAATACCTTGCAATGCCAGCTACAAAAGTGCCAAGCAAATACCTGTTCTCACTTTCTGGTGACCTTGTAAATAAGAAGATCACAGCATTATCTCCTGTAAATGTAAACAAAGTTATTTGTCGTAGTGATTGGCTGAACAAGAAGTAGGACTGAATGGACTTGTAGGCTCTGAAGTTTTACATCGTTTTGTTTTTGAGTGCAGTTATGTAACAAAAAAAATCTACATTTGTAAGTTGTACTTTCACGGCAAAGAGATTGCACTATGGTACTTGTATGAGGTGAACTGAAAAATACTATTTTATTGTTTATCATATTTACAGTGCAAATATTTGTAATAAAAAATAATATACACTTTGATTTCAATTACAACACAGAATACAATATATATGAAAATGTAGAAAAACATCCAAAATATTTAATACATTTCAATTGGTATTCTGTTGTTTAACAGTGCAATTAAAACTGTGATTAATTTTTTTATTTGTGATTAATTTTTTTTATTTAATCATGTGAGTTAACTGCAATTAATTGACAGCCCTACTTTTTATGTAGTCTGTTGTAAAACTAGGCAAATATCTAGATGAGTTGATGTATCTCATGGAAGACCTCTGCATACCCCCAGGGATACATGTACCAATGATTGAGAACTCCTGCCATAGACCAAATCCTGTGCTGATATTATTCAATTGAAGTCAATGGAATTATGCCAGCAAAGAATTTGGCTCATAAAAACATTCAAGTGCATGCAGAGTTTCACACAATGAACTGAATTCCTGACTAAGTTATGACTTGACCCTTCAAGGCACATGTGGTGGGATCCACAAAGGGACTTAGATGTTGCAATGTTTAGCATCACAGCACCTAATGTTTAGGTGCCTAGAAAATCTCAGGGACAACACTGTAGTCCACAAAGCCATGTGAGGCACCTTTTAGAGTCATTCTCTCTTCCTCTCTCTGGATCAATGACTGTTCCACTGTGGATAAATACTTAAACTGTCGGGGTATGTCTCCACTGGAATAAAAGACCCACGGTTGTCCTGGGTCAGTTGACTTGGGTTCACGGGCTCAGGCTGTGGGGCTAAAAATTGCCATGTAGACATTTGGGCTAAAGATGGATCCAAGGCTTTAGAGCCCTCCCCCTCACAGAGTCCAACAGCCCACAATCCAGCATACTCAGAAGCCACCTACTAGAACGGGTTCCCCCCTGGGACCTAGGCAGCTGAGTGCCTATCTTCCCCCCAGTTCATGGATCACTCTGGGACTTAGTTGGCAGATTGCCACCTCCCTTGGGGCGTCCAGATGTCTATGCACATGCCCAAGGATCTAAAACTTAGGTGCCTAGTGAGTGGAAAGTTAGGTGCCAAGTGAGTTTAGGTGCCTAAAGGGATAAGTGGCAGTGAAGCTGGAGTTTCCTGGATCATAGTGGTGCTGAGCACAGGGATTTAGGTGCTTAACTCTGGAGTTTAGGCACTTAAGTTGCTTTGTGGATCTCACCATTGGCTCCTCCTAAGAGTTGCTATTTTAAGGTCAGGAATGCACTGTCGCTTAATTTCCATCAGAATTATAAGTAGGGTGACCATATTTCCCTATGCTGAATACAGGACACCTGGTAAAATTACTCGTATTCAAGTGAGTTCAATGACAACTATGCAGTACAAACATTCAAATTAACGTCAAGTTGACTGAGCACCTGTTAAAAAAGAAATCCTGTGTAGTTCAATTCTTTTTTATTTACCTTCTTATCTTTAAGGCTTTAGGGTTCACACAGGGAGAGGTGACACACACACACTCCTGTTCACCTCTCTCGCTCGGAGGTGGTGGTGGTGGTGACCAGCTAACCCGACCCTCCCTGCCCAGCGCTCTCCACCCTCTATGCCTGGCTGAGCCTCCAGGACAGACCCGCCTCTCCTAGTACCTAACCGTTGCGTCTTCCAGAGTCAGCACATGAGGGGGGAGCACGCACAGTCACACCTGCCCCCACAGGTTTCTGCCAGGGTTCATAACAGAATTGTGACCAGCGGCAGCCTTTCAGCACTGTGCAGGAGGGAAAGGACGACAGCTGCTTCCAGCCATGAGGGGGAGGGAGGGATAACTTGGCCTGTGTCTTTGCAGAGCTTGTCCCTTCCTGCCTGCACAGTGTCAAAAGGCAGATAACACCTCCAGGCTGCTGCTGGTCACCAACATAACCCAGCCACCTCCTGTTCCCTTGCTGCAGTGAGGCAGGAAGGGGTTAAGGATGCATTGTGCACCAGGTCCTGTCAGGGGCTTCAGCGAACCCTGCCAGAGAGGTGGCTCAGTAAGGGAGGATGCTGAGGGGATGGAGCAGCCCCGTGCAGGAACCAAGGAGGTGGGGTGGGGGGAGTGCAAAGAGGGTGCTAAGCTAAGTCCCTGCCCAGGGGGTTGCTGTGGAGCCTGCAGGTTTGGGGGACAAACAGGCTGGAAATTGCTTTCCCATCCCCACCCGCCACTCCAGAGCTTAGCTGAGGGGCGGAGAGGCTTCCCCGTACCAGTGCTGAATGGGGCTTTGGCACATGCAGGGCTTGGCTCCTCCTGGCCAGCGCCCCAGGCCAGAGGGTCTTGGGCTTTCCTGGGGTGCCGGCCCAGTCAGAAGCAGTAGGGGAAGGAAGGAGCCTGCCAGCCAGGCTGTTGATGCGCTGAGTGCTCCGAACAGGGGCTGGTTCTCTGCACAGCACTGGGAGCAGGATGCACCCTGCTGCAGGGCAGGGGGGATGTGGAAGAGCAGTGGGGCTGGGGGGGAGGGTCAAGGGGTAAAGCAGGAAGGGGACAGCGAGAGAGGGGGAGCATGTAAAGAGCCAATAGGTGGGCAGCAGAGGTGACACATAGCCAGCTGCCATCTGGTGCCTGCCTGCAGTCACCAGCCACCGCAGCTCACCGCACGCAGCTCATGCCGGCTTGAAATGAGATGGGGGCCCATTAGCCGAGAGTCAGCATGCAGCAGGGGCTGTGCTGAGGGACTAGCAGAGGGAGTGTCCGGCCCCGTGCACTGCAGCTTTGCCCTGCCACCAGCCTTGCACACCACACCCATCGTCAGCCACTGGACCCCCCACTCACCACTGGTGGACATGCAACTGGCGATCAGGGATCCATCCAGTAGCAGGACCTGCAAGTACTCATGGCGGGGAGACAGAAAACATGGGACAATTTGCCTGTTTTTAAGAAAAAGTCAGGACGCCTGCAGGAGGGCTTAAATATAGGACTGTCCCCTTAGAAACGGGATGTCTGGTCACCCTAATTATAAGTGGCTCCTAACCTTACTAGCAAAGCCGAAGAACACCACTGTCTTTGAGATGACCTAGTTACGTCACACGTGCAGTGATAAACACATGCAGTGTAAGGGTTTAGGTGGCGCAGTGTGCTTATACATGGCCCACTGCACTTGGGTGTATTTCATCAACATTACACAGAAGGTATTTTTAATTTTGTGGTAGTGTATGATTTATAATTATGATAGAATGTGTTATTAAAGAATAGTAACAAAAATGTGTTAATGGAGCTTACCAACAGAGATGGCTGCACTCTTATTCCCACATGTCACAGGATGAATTTGCTACACCTTGGTCACGCCTATCCCTGCTCCAAGTTCTGGCCCTTTAAGGATAGGTAGGGAGAATCATGTGACTGCATGGTAAGGCAGTTTGCTGGAGAAGGACTACAGGAGGATCCCTTTTCTTCTGGAAAGTGGACCAGAGGGTGATAAGCTGATTGATGCTCTGTAGAGTCAGGTCCAAAATAAGTGAAGAATGTTTCCCAGATGAGAAGGAGTCAGGAACAGAGGCTGCATGGGTCTCAGCACAGGACTGCTGGGAACACAGCCTAAACAGAGGAAGAGGTGCTTGGACTTGTGAAGTAAGGCAGTTTGGTGCTTGACTGTGCATAGGTACTTCATAATACAGAGTCCCTAGACCAGCACTTGGGTGGCTTGTGTTTCCCTCCTGGTGGAGCTAGTGGCAGTGGAAAACCTCTAAACTAAGGGGAATGACGTAAAGGTTGGACAAAGCCCAAAGAGGGTGAAGAACTTGTTTTGGGCATTTGTTTGTTGTGTCTTATTTGGGACTTTGTTTATCTTGGAAGGCCCAAATCACCTAAATCTTCTCTGAGGGAAACTGAGTCAATGAAGAAAGAAAACTGAGGCAGAACTGCAACCTGATTCTGGGACTAAGTAAGCTGTGCTGTCACACCATGTTTTGCTCACATTTCTTTAAAATAAAACACTAACTTCTATATGAGCTGTTAAATTGATCTTGTGCTTTGTTTTGGCCTCCTGCAATCTTCAAGAGTAGTAGTCTACAACTAAATCAGTTTTCAGTGTTGCTTACCTTCATATGTCACACAATAAAAGATCTGACAGTTGTTTTATATTCAGGGAACTATCTCAGCATGTAAGATTGTCAGTTTATAAGTTTCAGTTTATCCTTTGTGTGTTTTGTTATCATTCATATGTGGTATTTTGTAAGAAGAGTCTGAATGAGCTCTCCCCTGACATCTAGTGGCGAGTTGTGGAAAAGGACTTCAGGAGCTGATCTCATTTGCATGGACACACCCACCCTGCCTAGGTGCTCAGCATAATGGGGTTGCATGCCCAAATGATCACTTGTGGCTGGTATTGGATCCCCAGTCTCCTTGTTATTGGGGCAGGAGTAATAAAGCGTTGTTATCCTTGTTGTGTGAACTGAGGGCAGTAGACCTATACCTGGCATACCTCAATGGAGGGACTCACCCTCAACTAAACAGCACCCACTAGGCAGGGGACATGGGTTCCAAAGCCCAATGAGTTGAGAGAAGGTGAGTTCTGTTTGAGGGTGTTAGATGCTATTTGACTCTTCTTCTTGCTACAATAAAAAAAACCCCAAAACAATACACAATTAATTTAGACTCAGTTGAGAGTCTTCTTATGTGCTACAGAACTGAAATCACTGATATCTGGGTATTAGACCTACTTTGGGACACTGTCTCTATTGCAAGAGACTACCTAGTGTGCACTAGCAGTGAGACTCCCCTACTAACAGCTGAAATCACTGAGAGCTGTGTTAGGTGGTTGGCCCTGAAGATATCTTGGTGAGTAGCCAGCTGGGTGGCTGGCAGAGAGGTATGGTGGGTGGTCAGCAGGGAGGCTGGCGGAGAAGTGCAGCAAGCGGCCAGCATGGTGGCTGGCAGAGAGGTGCAGCAATCAGCCGGTGGGGTGACGAGCAAGTGCCCGAGCAGCGAAGCGTGTAAGGTGCCACCTTACTTCCCCTTCCACACAGGGAGGGAGGTGAACTCTGCAGATGAATCTCTGAACTCTGGGGCTGCACTAGCCACGGACAGCAACTGTGAGTGGGGTGCAGAGAAGGGATGAGCACGTTAAAGGGACTTTTGGGTTGCTGGACTTAAGAACCTGAGGTGAAAAGGACACTGCCCAACTTACTTGGCAGTGGGTCTTTTGCTCATGGTTTATGCGTATGAACCCTAGTTGCATTGTTTTCCCAAATTAATGCTGAGTTACTTCCCTCTTATTAAAAGTTTTTGCTAACTCAGACTCTGTGCTTGGAGAGGGAAAGTATTGCCTCTTAGCGGCACCCAGGGGGGTTGTGTGTAATTGTCCCAGGTCACTGGGTGGGGACTTGAGCCAGTTTTGTGTTGTATTGTTGAAAAGGAACCCCAAGACACTGAACCCGGCCCTTGTTGCTGCTGGCTTCACCTGGCAGAAGAAGGGTTACCATTATATAAAATAAAAAACACAATAAATGATGTTAAAAGAATGTTAAGGTTAAGTCAAGCAACTAAAAAATTAGGAAATGCCAGAATTAAGGTTACCTGTACAATCTTACTTGGCCCCCTTGTGCATCTGCATTATGACACAATCTTTAACTACATGATCACATCCTAATTTTTCGATGGGACCCTTGCCTTAATTGCTGCACAAGATGGATGGTGCTCAATTAACGAGCATATTCAATATTCTCTTTTATCCTCATTGCTCAATGTGTGGCCCCCACAGCTTATTTCCTGCATACCATCCAAACCCTGCTGCAGAGACAACTCGTGCTTGCTGATATTGGGGAGGGGATGACAATGTAAAAGGGGAGCCACATGATCACACCACATGTTGCCTCTGGGAAGAACCTTAGCCCCACCTTCCTGGGCCAGGGCAGTGAATCCTGCTGGCTCCTGGGAGTTGGGGCCATAGGAGTGGGAGCACAGGCCTCTGTCTGAGGCTGGGGCCGTCCCTGGCCTGGGGAGACTCACAGCATCACAGTGTCTCTCCCGAGCTCCAGTGCCCTGACGGACACCTCAGCAGAGGAGTCCTGAGGTGCAGAAAATGCCCCTAGCTTAGGTTGAGCAGGGAACCTGCTCCCAGTGCCTTTACTAGAGACCCCCGTCACCTGTGCCTGGCCCAGAGCCACTGTGCTCTCCCCACCAGAATTACCTGCAGGGAGGACTCGGTCCTTCTCCTGCTGCACTTCCTTCCCCCTGGCACATTTCTGGCTCACTCGGCCCCTGTCCCCAGTAGCCAGGCCTAGGGAGGGAGTGGAAGGGGCGGGGTGGAGCTGCTTCTCACACCCATGGTTGCTACCTCTGTGCAGCGTGGTGGCTGCCTAAGAGATACCAGCTGGGGAGGCGGTGGTGGCCCACCCACTCTGCTCCCTACCTAGGCCCAGCTGCTGGGAACAGGGGCAGAGTGAGTGGAGCGCCCCCTCCCCCCACCCATCAGCACATTTCTGGCTCGCTTGGTTGCTGTCCCTGGCAGCTGGGTCTGGGTGGAGATCAGAGAGGGTGGGCTGCTGCTACCTCCCCAGCTGGGTGGAGTTAACCGGTGTGAGAAGCAGCTCCATACCACTACCGGCCCAGGCCAGGCTTGGCTGCTGGAAGGAGAGACCATGCGAGCTGGAAATGTGCCTGGAGGGAATAGTGTCCCTCCCCTGCCCCCGCAAGGGCAGTTCAATGCTGTGAGTACAGAATTATAAATTTCTTCATGGGCTTTTCTATAGCAATCATCCTATTGTATCTGAGTGCCTCATAAACACTAATTTATTTACTTTCACAACACATGTGTGAGGTGAGGGGGTGGTATTATCCCCATTTTTCAGATGAGAAACTGAAGTACAGCGAGATTAAAGTCTAAAGTTTCAACTATTTTTAGTGCCCAATATGAGACACTTAGGGTCTGATTTTTTTCAGAGCAGTTAGCATTATATAGCACTTTACATATTCAATGCTCAGCTCCCATTCACTTCAGTTGCAGCTCTGAGTGCTAAAAATTTCTGCAAGTCAGACTCCCAGGTCTCAAGTCAGGAAACACACCGTCGGTGGCTACCTGTGAAATAGTGTTTTAAATGAATTATCTAGCAGTGGACAAAGGAACTCTATGGCAGAGGTGGGGGTAAAATCCAATTCTCCAGGGCAGCATTCAACTTTCTTAACCTTGAGACCATTTTTTCTTTTCCAGCCATTCCCTGCATCATTCACTACACACCTTTTAGCTGTTCATACAAAAGAAGCATGGTTCCTACAAACAACAATCTCCTTCACTAATCAACCTTGATTCATCCCCGGAAAAGGTCCATCTTGTGCCCTACACGAGGCTAGGGTCCTGTGGAAAAATAGTAGCTGATCATGTAATTAAAGGCATGGAAAATTTCAGCCCAAACAATTAGTTTGAAAAAGCAACTGAAAAGATCTTATAATGGGAAACATTGGGTTGTAAGGTGGGTCTGAACGAGCTCTACCCTAACATCCAGGGGGGAAAGACCTCAGGAACAGATTTTATTTGCATAGACACACCTCTTCTGTTTTGGTGATCAGCCATCAGATGTGTGGTGCCACAGTGATCAGTTTTGAGTGTTTTGGATTAAAATTCACTTTTATTGAATGCAGGGGTAATGAAATGTTGATATTCTTATGGTATGAGCAAATGACAACAGGACTGTATTTAGCATGCCGTAATTCAGGGGGTCACCCTACTTGTAAGTTCACTTGCTAAGCGAGGGTAGTGATGCCAAACCCCAATAAGTGTTGGGGAGGGGAATGAAACAGGTGTTTCTACTGGTGGTCTGGACCTATTTGAAGGGGCTTAGAAGCTATTTGACCCTCCCCCTTTGGTATTTAAAGCAAACTAGACTCATTTGAGAGTTCTGGTTCTTTCTCAGCAATTGGTACAGCTGAGGTCCCTGATAGGTTGATCTAAGGGGGCTGAATCTTAGACCTGGTGTGAATACAGCGTTTTGGTGAAAAGACAACAGAGGAGAGGTAGTAGCAGAGAGGTTCCCCATTACTCAGTGAAATCACTGCTGAGCTGAAATTACTCAGAAATAGGCTAAGTGGTGGAACTCAGAACACAGCATTGCAGTGAGAGGTGAGGGTGGCAGCTGTGAGCAGTGGCAGTGATGAGAGCGGTGGTAGCGACAAGCAGTGGCAAAGACTGCCTCTGTCTCCATTCAGCATCAGCCAACCATCCTGTTCCCTCAGGGGTGGGAGGTGAACCCACCCAAATGCATCCTGGTCTCTGGGGATGTTGCTCACCTCAGAAAACAAATTGTGAGAGGGGTTCAGTGAAGGAAAAAGGGGAGTGGTGTGTTAGAGACATTGATCCCTTGGACTTTCCCACCACAAGGTGAGAAAAAGGGCACTGCCTAAGACACTGCGGGGCCTGTGTTTTTCTTATTGGTTGTGTACTTTCAAATGGTGGTTGCAGTCTTTTCCCCAAATGAATACTGTTTTTTCTCCTTTTATTAAAAGGTTTCTTTTGTTATACACAGACTTAGTGCTTGCGCGTGGGGAAGTATTGCCTCTTCGAGGTGCCCGGGGTGGTGGTTAGTTTTTTCCCACATTACTGGGTGGGGTCTCAAGCCGCCTCTGTTTTGTATTGTCAAGAGGAACTGTTAGATATTGAACTCAGCCCTTGCTGCTGCGTATACGACCTAGAAGAAGGATTACAAGTATAAACAGAACTACCAGCTCAGTCTATAATATGGATGGTAAAAACATACTGCTAAAAACTTAACACATATACCAGTCTATTAGGGTAAAATTACCAGTAGTAATAGATGCTTTTCCTTCAGTACACATAATAATGAAGTCTCTCAGCTAATTTATTTCTCTGTTGAATCAGAGAAAATCAATCCAAGTAAGACATTATTTGCTTATGTATAAGTGATATAGTGATAACCTCCACTTTGATCATTTTATTTTGCAATCAGTATCAGACATGGCAGATTTAAGATACTTACTGTAGATTGCTGCTCAGCTTTTATTAAATAGGTCTGATGTGAGCAAGATACATACCACAATATTATATTATCAATCTTGTTCTTTAGCTAAAGTTCAGTATGTCCTAGTTATAGTAAATCATTTATAGGTAGGTATCAGATGAGATAATGCAGAGTATAAGTGTAATTTCCTTGGCTTAGCTCAATGAAACTCCAGGAGTGCAGTATCAGAACTTATATTATATGCTTCTAATTTTAGAACATGCAGAAAAGAGGTCCCAGTCCTTTAGGGTGTACCCTGCAGCTAAGAGTGAGCCGCCCAGCCCTGGTAGACAGACTCGTGATAGTAAGGCTCAAGCTAGCCCACTAAAAATAGCAGCGTGAACATGGTGGCTGTGCTGGAGTCTTGGGCTAGCCATTTGACTCAGGCTCAGGGGATCTGGTGGGCTTGAGGGCCTAAGCTGCAATATCCACATTGATATTATTAAGCACGCTAGCTGAAGCCCCATTGCTTTGAGTCTGTCTACTGGGCTGAGAGGCTTGCTCCCAGTTGCAGTGTAGACATATCCTTTAACTCCAGTTGAAGCCAGAGGCTTGCAGAATCAGATCAAGAATTATTTAACAACAGGTGGTACAAAATTATATTTTTTACATCTTTGGAAGTTTTCAGTCATTTTATTCATTTATTTCTCAGTCAGACTCCACTTACAGGCTGCTATTATGAAGCATGCTAATAGGATTTCAAAAATACCGGACTGAAGATATTATATAGTGGGGTATTATCAGAATAGTTTGTGTAGATAACAAGTAGGTCCCTTTCATTTGACCTGCTACTGCTGACCTAGTGATCTTGCTTGTGTTCATGAGGTTAACCCCACTACGCTGATTCAAATAGAATTGTCACTGTGATCACATTCTTCTTTTCTCTTGTGTGTGTCATACTATAACAGAATAAAGGCAATCAATTTTTCATGGTGGCACAGAATCTACTGGACACTGTGAGCTACAAAAACCAACATCCTGAAACCACATTTTATCAGCTTGTAACCAAACGAAAAATTAGATGGCAACAAGACCCTCTTAGTAAGGTACCAGAAAAGGAACTAGACTATTATACGGAACTTTTGGGTTTTTTTTAATTAGGCGTTTCCCTTGTTTCAATATCCTTTATCTTTAAAAATTCGAACAGCTTTTCTAGCCCAAAGGAACAACTTTTTGAATAGCTGTTTTTCATAGTGTTCCATTGCAAAACCACATCTACTCTCAACAGAAGCAGATTACCTAGAATTTATAATGTAATATTGTTTCTCTGAGTCATTGTAATGAATCCAGATTAGTTTATCATCACTTTCACTCAGCACCAGCACATTATCCAAATGCTATTAGGTGGCTTACATATCTGAATGTTGAAGTCTTATAAATGTTAGCTGCTGCTCTGATTTAGAACTTGAAGGGACAAAATGGTCTTTATAATGAGCATTTCTTTATTAAAAGAGTGATAAAATCTTAGGCAAAGCTTTAAAACAAGATCAGGACAACTGAAGCACAGTGAAAAGTTGTAAATAAAATCTATCTTAAGTTTTGCTTGAGTGCCTATTACTGTACTGTCTCAGCTGTGGTCAGATTCTAATAGCCAATACTAATATCACATCTGTTCCACTGGAACAGAAATACAAGGGCTTGATGTTTGAATTAGTGTCTGGAACCACAGCTCAGGTGCCCACCAGTAACCCACCATTCAGTCTGTCTCACTCCCTTAATTTAAATCTTTATGGCCTAACGTCACATCTCTGTAGACTATTCTCTACCTTTTTAGTTTATATTGTAAACATCAATGCCTAGCTCTTGGCTTTTGTTACCCTAGGCAAAATGAAAAAGCACATGCTTTACAGTCTACAGACGTTAACACAATTTCTGTCACTAAACATTTTTCTTCCCTTGATAATCATCTGATTTCTCTATTTGATAGAGCCAACCCTGCCTCCATGGTTGTCATGCCCTTTTGCTGCTGAATGTATTTGCAAGCTGCATTTAAGGACTCTTGCCATTGTGGCGATTCATACATCAAAACCTACATTTGTGGCTTTACATAAAATATTATGCAGCCACAAACACTATATATTGCACTATATTAAAGAATTTTGGATATCTCAGCATACGACTGGAAAATTCTTCCCAGCTTGCACTCAAGACACGGTGGATAAAAATCAATATGATTTTTTTAAATCAAGAAAATGGATTTTTTTCTTTAAAGACACTTTTCTTTTTTTAAATGATTTCAGTTATTTATTATTTGAATTTTAAATCTAAGGTCTAAACTTACTATTATTTATTTAAATGATTTTAATAGATAAAAATGTTCTGCATCAATGGGCCATCTTAAAATTTTAATGAGTTAAAAGGTGCTGCTTTTTTAATTTTACACAGAATAAGGGAGAAAATATCTAATGGTTGAGGTCACCTCATGCTTTATAAACATGCCACAATGTCAAGCATTGCATTAAGTATCTATATATTTTGGTCTTTACAATGGCACAAATGCCGTTATGTATATAGTTTTTCTAAATGTAAGTACTTTCAATTTGTTTTATGCAGAAAAGCTTGTGCCATAATTACTTTTGTTTCAGTTTAGCTAGTAGGTGCATAGAAAATATTTTCTTCATTTGGACTAGTTCATTCAAAGGTGAGAAATTTATTGGGAGTTTAAAAAGCAGGAAAGCTTTATTTTCCTTTTTCAGTCAATGATTAAAAACCAGACAGTAAAGGAAGTGATCTACTAATTCTAAAAACTTGAAGGATATGGAGCAAGATTTTCAAAGGTATTTAGGTGCCTAAAGATGCAACTATGTGCTTTATAGGATTATCAGGGGTGTCTAAACAGGTTAGGCCCCCAACTCCCATTGAGTGCTTTTGAAAAAATCTTACTGGGCATCTCTTTACCCACTTAAATTCCTTTTAAAATTGGTATGGCCCATTGTTTCTGGTTACCATCTGTCAATTGACTACAGTTAAGAACAGCCATACTGAGTCAGACTAGTGGTCCATCTAGCCCAATGTCCAGGCTCCGACTGTGGCCAGTACCAGGGTTTCAGGGGGAATCTACAGAATAGGGCAATTTGAAGAGATCTACCCTGTCTTCCAGCAGCCAGAGGTTTAGGGTCACCCTGAGCATGAGGTTACATCCAGGACCATCTTGGCTAATAGTCATTGATGGACTTCTCCGCCATGGACTTATCCAATTCTTTTTGAACCCAGTTATACATTTGACCATCATAACATCCCATGGCAATGAATTCCACAGACTAATTGTGCGCAGGGTGAAAAAGTACTTCCTCTTGTTGGTATTAAACCTGCTGCCTAATAATTTCATTGGATGACCCCCATTTTTTGTACTGTGGGAAAGAGTAAAAAACACTTCTCTATGCACTCTTTCCACACCATTCATGATTTTATAAACCTCTCTCATATTCCCTCTTAATAGTCTTTTCTAAGACGCACAGCCCTCATAGTTTCTCCTCATATGAAAGCAGTTCCATAGGTTGATCATCTTTGTTGCCCTTCTCTGAACCTTTTCCAGTTCCACTATATCCTTTCTGAGATGGGATGACCAGACCTGAACACAGGTTTCAAGGTGTGGGTGCACCATGGATTTATATAGTGGCATTATAATATTTTCTGTCTTATTTTCTATCCCTTTCCTAATAGTTCCTAAAGTTCTGTTAGCCTCTTGGACTGTCACTGCACATTGAGCTGAAGTTATCAAAGAACTATCTGCGATGATCTCTTTCTAAATTAGCTGTTACCATTTAAGAACCCTTCATTATATATGTGTAATGGGATTATTTTTTCCAATATGCATTATTTGGCAGTTATCAACGTTGAATTTCATCTGTCATTTTGTTACCCAGTTTTGTGAGATCCCCGTAACAGCAAATATTTCCTCTATTTAATAAATCAATTTTAAATACAAAACATTTTTATAAAATTATTTTTTTCTTATGTATCCAGCACACTTAAGATTATTTTTATTAGTTAAATAAAACTATTTTAAAATGCTTAAAAAATTTTAAATTTTCCATCCAAATACAGCTTGATACACATCCCAAATAAAAAAAGAGCATTTAGTAAATAAGAGAGTCTTATTCCCCATTTCTTAACATAATGAGTAACAAAAAAAAAGTAATAAAGAATCTGAATAAATGTATGTTAAGCTATATAATTACCTAAATAAATGTGTATAGTAGATACAGTGTATCCTCCTAGTTAGCAAAACAAAGTGCCAGATTTAGTATGATGGCTATATTTGGTTTCAAATCAACATGTTTTAATGGTTGTACCAACCAAAGAGAATGAGCCTTTAAAGGAGGATCCTGGGAACTACAGGCCGGTCAGCCTCACCTCAGTCCCTGGAAAAATCATGGAGCATGTTCTCAAGGAATCAATTCTGAAGCACTTAGTCGAGAGGAAAGTGATCAGGAACAGTTAGCATGGATTCACCAAGAGAAAGTCATGCCTGACTAATCTAATTGCCTTCTATGATGAGATTACTGGTTCTGTGGATGAAGGGAAAGCAGTGGACGTGTTATTCCTCGACTTTAGCAAAGCTTTTGACACGGTCTCCCACAGTATTCTTGTCAGCAAGTTAAAGAAGTATGGGCTGGATGGATGCATTACAAGGTGGGTAGAAAGTTGGCTAGATTGTCGGGCTCAACGGGTAGTGATCAATGGCTCCCTGTCTAGTTGGCAGCCGGTATCAAGTGGAGTGCCCCAAGGGTCGGTCCTGGGGCCGGTTTTGTTCAATATCTTCATAAATGATCTGGAGGATGGTGTGGATTGCACCCTCAGCAAGTTTGCGGATGACACTAAACTGGGAGGAGTGGTAGATACGCTGGAGGGTAGGGATAGGATACAGAGGGACCTAGACAAATTGGAGGATTAGGCCAAAAGAAATCTGATGAGGTTCAACAAGGACAAGTGCAGAGTCCTGCACTTAGGACAGAAGAATCCAATGCACTGCTACAGACTAGGGACCGAATGGCTAGGCAGCAGTTCTGCAGAAAAGGACCTAGGGGTGACAGTGGACGAGAAGCTGGATATGAGTCAACAGTGTGTCCTTGTTGCCAAGAAGGCCAATGGCATTTTGGGATGTATAAGTAGGGGCATTGCCAGCAGATCGAGGGACATGATTGTTCCCATCTATTCGACACTGGTGAGGCCTCATCTGGAGTACTGTGTCCAGTTTTGGGCCCCACACTAAAAGAAGGATGTGGATAAATTGGAGAGAGTCCAGCGAAGGGCAACAAAAATGATTAGGGGTCTGGAACACATGACTTATGAGGAGAGGCTGAGGGAACTGGGATTGTTTAGTCTACGGAAGAGAAGAATGAGGGGGAATTTGATAGCTGCTTTTAACTACCTGAAAGGTGGATCCAAAGAGGATGGATCTAGACTATTCTCAGTGATAGCAGATGACAGGACAAGGAGTAATGGTCTCAAGTTGCAGTGGGGGAGATTTAGGTTGGATATTAGGAAAAACTTTTTCACTAGGAGGGTGGTGAAACACTGGAATGCATTACCTATGGAGGCGGTGGAATCCCCTTCCTTAGAAGTTTTTAAAGTCAGGCTTGACAAAGCCCTGGCTGGGATGATTTAGTTGGGATTGGTCCTGCTCTGGGCAGGGGGTTGGACTAGATGGCCTCCAGAGGTCCCTTCCAACTCTGTTATTCTATGATTAGGAAAATAACTAAAGT
Source organism: Lepidochelys olivacea (assembly GCF_965140295.1). Taxonomy (NCBI): domain Eukaryota; kingdom Metazoa; phylum Chordata; order Testudines; family Cheloniidae; genus Lepidochelys; species Lepidochelys olivacea. The sequence continues at coordinate 297,050,687 of NC_140411.1, forward strand.
ACAAATGCAACATAAGATTCAAATCATTGACTTAAATCAAGGTTTGCTATTTGCAGCTTTAAATCATGATTAAAATCAGTGGCTTAAATAAATTGACCCTGACCCAAGAGGCACAATTTTAACAAATGTTTTAGGCAATTGTATTATAAATCTGCATGACTTCCTGAGTTTAGAAAAAAACTGGGCTTTGGAAATGGTTTCAGTCATGCTAGGAAATATCTGACAGCAACTTTCAGAAGAGGTCAGCAGTTTTGGGTGCCCAACTTGGGATTCTCTGTACCTGTTTATTTCAGAAGTGCTGAAGGCCCAGAGCTCCCATTTGAGTCAGGGGGCTGGAGGTGCTCAGCACTTCTGGAAATCAGGGTTTGTCTATGTGGTGAGTTAGTGCCTGGCAAGCCAGGATGGGAATCTACAGAGTGCAGCAGGATGATGCACCAATTGGCCATGTTGACTCTACTGCTGTGCACTAAAAGTTCCAGAGGTTGCTTTGATCTACTGGCATAGTAATAACTGTTTAAAATATTATACAAAATAAAATAACTTTGAATGTGGATGTTATGTTACTATTTTTGTTGTATTTTTAGTCTTTTACGTAACTACTTGTGAAATAGTACCGGAATGCTGAAGATGAAGATTTTTGGGTTCTCTACCTGTCGCTAAGAACAAAATAGAGTCTCGTAGTTAGTCATAGCATAGCCAAGGGTTATGATACTCCCGTTTGGGTCATCTGCAGGAACTAAATATAGGACCCCAGGATCAAAACGTACAAGCCTTCATCATTTGAGCTAAAGGACCAAGTTCTATAGCATGGAGAGGAGGCAGGAGCAGAAGAGGACAAAGACGTATATGGTGTTAATGTGGGTACACAAGCATATAATTTGGTGTATTTCTTCTTAAGGGCTGTGCGGCAAAGTGAATGAGAGTTCTATTTGTAGCTCTGCCAAAAGTAATCTTGCAGACACACTTACATTTCTTATTTGTAAACGGGTGAAGGATAGTTGCCTTTCATAAGTGGGGATGTAGGCCTTGGTTAATAATAAAGATTGTAAAATATGCAGAAACCCTAATTACAATCAGTAGTTGAACTGGCATGAGTGCTGATGGGTTCTGACTTTCCATGTTAGCCAGTAGTCCAGAAGAATATGTTATCTTGTAGATGAGCCTGACACTTTCCAGTCTGTAGAAATGCATAACAGACACTAGGCAGGTCTGCAATGCCACTGGCCTACTTAAGGATCTACAGGGTTTGGAATTCTCTGGAGCTAGTTCATTTCCTTCTGCACTGAGGGAGGAAGGGCTGAGGGAACAGCAAAGAAACTCTTGCGTTATTAGGATAAGTTGTTTTGCAATCTCTGTGGAAGGGAAAGATCTGGGCCCACCAAAGGACGACCCAGACTCCCATGATTTAGTAGTTATTACAACCATGATGACCACACTGTGTTATTAAAGTGCCACATTACCAGTAGTATTGGCTGCTGATGATCCTCCTCACTAAACGTGACTTGTTACTGTCAGAGGCAAGAACTGACTCAAAGAGAAAAAGAAATGATCTGCTAATTCTTAGACTGAACCAAACTCTGTGTGGTTAGTGTAATGAGATATTGAAGAGCTGCTTCACTTGTGTGTCTTCAATGGGATTTCAGCCGCTCCTTGCATTTGTGATTTCCTCTCTTGCTTTTTTCCTCACCTCCCTGACAGTGTTCTTTTCTCCCACTGAACCTGGCTTCCTATCAACTTTCTCTCACTGCCTGCTTCCCCATTCTCTTCTCCTCACAGGGATACAGCTGCTGCTGTCTGGTTATTCTCTACAGAACTCTCCTCTCTAATCTGAAGATCACTCAAGTCAACAGAGAGTCTCCCATTGACATTGGTGGACTTTAGATTGGGTCCTAAATGTCCAAATCCAAACTCCATGGAACCTTCTGACCTAACACTTTATCCCATACCTTTTTACAAAGGGATAGTGCAGAAAGAGTCTACCAGCTGTTTACATACCAGAAGAGAGGAAAAGAATTATTCCGTGTGTTTTGTCGTACACTGATTGATTAGTGTATTTTTCTGAGACCAAAATGAAAACTGACGTTCTTCCTGTTTTTTCCCCCTAGTTAATATTGGTATATGTCAATCTGCCTGCCTAGCTTAGCTCAGTCTGTTTTGCACCATAATCTACTTTGGGAAGAGTGTGCCTGACTAATTTTTATGTGCTCTCCATAGCCGTTCTATGGCATATACAAGGATATTGAAACATTAGGCCATTATTCACTTAGCTTCAAGAGTGTGATGCTAGTTAGCAAATATACCTGGGATCTTCTTTTCAATTGTTTACTCTTAATTGACATCTTTCTTTAGGACACAGAAAGGAAAAATGAATACAAGTAAAATTCAGACACTGTACAAATACTCTTTCCTCATTGCTAGTAAGGAACCATTTCAAAATCATTATCCTGTGTAAGAACCTTGGGCAGACAACCTGCTGGACTTCTTCCAAGAAACACTGAGACATCCATCATAACACCAGAGTATAATTACTTTAATTATGTATTCCAATTAATCTGAAAACAGTCCAGACATTAAAAAAGTTCTCATCTGGCTATTTTTTATTGACACAATCTTCAGTACTGCCTATAGAATTGGATGTCCTCAATTTACCTGATTAAACAATAGGCTAATCAAGTCTTGCCTTTCTAGAAATACTTCCTGAGTATTGTAATTTGGAGGTGATGAACTCCATCTCTTGAGGTTTTCTTATCCATGTTGTCCTCAGTTATTTCTTTACCTGGCCACAGTACTGGTACACAGTGTCTAATGTCAATATTTTACACATATCTTTCTTTAGACACTGATTTCTGCCGGAAAGTGTCCTAAAATGGAAGAGACCTTTCTTATTCAAGTGTACAGTACCTTGTTATGAACCTGGATCCAATCCAAATCCATCTTTGGACACTTGCAAGACATGTGTAAGACCATACCCTTCTCACTAAATACGAACAATTCTCTTTAGGATGATGGGGTCACTGAAAATCAAGTTATCCTTCTCTGAAATTCCCTCCATGAGAGAGAGAATGTATTGTAGTCACATGCATGTTGAGCATTATTTCTGACCGTCTCGCTTCCAGGGTTCTCATTAATTTTGATTTTCTTCTTTATCTTAGATAAATCATTAAATATTATATGCATTATTTGTTTCCATCTCTCCCAAAGGAATTTTTCATCCAAATCAAGTTATACATATCTAGGTTCCTTTGGAAAAGGAAAAGAAGAGGCGGGAATCTTAAAATGCTGCAGGACATGGAAAACCAAGGGAGGACTTCCTTTACCATGCTTAATCAAATACTACTATGTAGCACGTTTAAACAAATATTCATTGGATTTCACAAGCAAGAATTTGAAAATTAATTGAATAGAATGTGTTCTATCATCTATTCCTAAAGGCTCATCCATTTTGCGACTAGAACTATGGACAGGCTATTACTAAATCTGAACCAGGGAGCTTAAAATACCTTTATGTATTGTGTAGATAATGAAAGAAAGCAGTGCGGCAGCTACTGCTTGTCCAAACCCAAGGGTCTTCCGAGAAGCCACGAAGTGGCCTTACCTTTCTCTGACTTCTCTTTCTGCATGCAGTGGGCAGCAGGATATATATTACAGATAAAAAAGAAATATAGACTATATGATTGTACCACATATTCAGAGATTCCAGTTGCCTGCTCCAGACTCCTGCTGCTTACTTGGTCTGGGTTAGGTGAATTTTCCCACCCTGAATTTTCAGAGGGCATTACCCAATTGCTCCCTTTTGAGTGCAGGGCAGGTAAGACCATTCCCCTACCTTGATCCCAAGGGTATTCTGGGAGCCAGGAATTCCATTCTGTTTACGATCTTATATCGTGTCCATTACTGTGGTGTCTGAGCAACTACTAGAGTTAAAAAGTTTATAATGTCAGTCAAATGAAGTTTCTTCTTCACCTTCCCCCTATGTGTGAATCAGGGTCAAATCAGTGAATTTTGCATTTGGACCAGAAAGTGGCATGGCTTGCAATCATTCTGGGCCAGATTATCTGCTTTGTCAAATTTATGTTCAATGCAGTAAAGAGGATTGATTAGAGAGAGAGAGTCATGGTGAACTGATCATCTGTCTGCTCCTTGTGCATATTACAGCAGCATTCTGAACTATCCTCTCACCCCAAGAGTATGTCCTTCTACATCAGGAACACTAGCTGTGTAGTATGCTACAGTGTCCACATTATGGTCCTGATCTTGCAGTTTTGGTCTACGTGGGCAGACCCATGTCCCTCTGCAGAGATCCACTGAAGACTATGAAGTTCTGCCTGTGTGGATCAGTTTGCAGGGCCCTATAACTCTTCTGTGGATAGAGAGAGGACATAGTTCTCTGCTTCTATTAATTTTGCACCTTCACAAACACTAAAGTCATTTTGATTTTAATCCCTTCTTTCTACTGCATTCTCACTCATATCTTTGCTTGACCCCTCTCCCCTGATACCATGGTCTATTCCAGTGCTTAATTACTTTAACTGTTACACTTTTCCTTCCTTAGTTTTAGGCCATTACTCTTTGTTTTATCATTTTTTGGTAATGTGAATTATCCTCTTCCTTTGAAAGTATTTATACAACATGATCTTTTCTCCCCTGAGTCTTCTCGTTGGAAGTCTGTAGAATTTGAGCTCCTTCAGTCTAACTTCCTATTTTATACATCATTCACTAAATAATTATTTTTTGCTGTGTGTATATTCTTTAGCTTTTCAATGCCCTTCTTAAACTATGGGTCCATCCTGGGTGGGGCAGAGTAACTTTCCCAGCAACAGTATTCTATAACCCAGTGTCACTTTTATGATGTTAGCTTAAATTCAGTCATCCCTCTTGAACTCTCTCTACATATCTCCACATGAGGAGAAGGAGGAAGGAAAAGGGAGCATCCATTAACCCATCTGCCATTAGCTAACGTAAAGTTTATATCAAATACACAATTGATTATGGCCATCATGCACCACTCAGATCCTCAATAATGTATTAAGATTGAGAAATGTAAATGTATTATATCTAAGTCTTTTTGACTGACCCTTATCTCACCTACATTGGCTAACTCTGTTGATTTAGGGGGATTTATGCCAGATATGCAGTAGTGTGACACAGAATTAAGCCCTTTGTTTCATACATAAAACTATTCTTCCAAAGTGTCATTAGATAAAAAGCTGACCTCATGTGGTAAGGATACAGTGAAATTCTGAAAAAATCAGAAGCACTGATATCCCCCCATGTACTGGATTTTTCCCAACAGGGAAATTTGTAATAACTTTCAAAATGTCTTAATTGATAATGACAATATGGATACTCAGTTATTCTGTCTCTTTGATAAGTTTGGATGGATGAACTCTGGCCAGAAGATGAACAATAATTTCTGATGTACAAGTGTATTGACAGCAAGTGCTAAACTAATGCCTCTGCTGGGTATCCTGGGACATTGTGTCTTATCTATATTTATTTTTAGATCCTGATCCTGAAATCGGCTCCATGTGGACACTGCAGGATCAGAACTTCAGACTGTAAGCTCCACAGGGCAGGGACTGTGGTCATGTGTGCTGTGTGCACTGTTGAGCATATCACCTGCCCTTAACAAAATAAACTTTCAATATTAGGTATCTTTAGTTACCTTGCATCAGTCAGGACTTTTAAAATCCCTGTTGGTCCAAGTGCAATTTACCTAGGTAATCAAGAAGCAGCCAATTACATTGCCAAAAGGCATGGATAAAGCTTGTTTAAAATTTTTTTTATATATACATATACACACACTCAATGAGCAATATTAGGTATCTCTGGAAGAAAAGAAAACTGGAAGCAATTATTTTTCTAGTATCCTTGTTTATCTCGGGACATTTGTACTGCATTACCTTCTTTTTAATATAGTAAGTGATAATTACACCCCTTGGGTACATCTTGGTGGCTGCCTAAAACAGATCTAGAGTTGTTTTCTTATTACTATGAAAAAATATTTGAAATGAGAGGCTATATATTCTTAATATCAGGAGCACAAAAAGACATATGAAGAAACCTCCATCTTTTAAAAATGCTAAATGCCTCTGAGATATGCTAAATACTAAACATGATTGGCTCACCACACCAACTAACTAAGGAAACAATGTAGGATTTCAACAAGAGAATATTAAAAGTAGGTCAAGTTCTCATCATCAAAACCTCCCTGTTTTGTTACTTTTAGTTTTAGTTTTTTCATCTCTGCTTTTTAATCAACTTTATGCACTAGGAAATCTAGTACAGATGAGAAATACCCTGTTGAACACCCAAAAGGTCTATTCTCTGGCATAGAGGTACAAGCATTGCAAAATTTCTCACCATCGTGTTCAGTGACTTCAGTGGAGCCAGGATTTCACCCTAAGAGAATAACTTGTCTTCAGAAATTACTCTGATAAAAGCCCCTGCCAAATAAAATAATATAATTAAAATTGTTTCCTAGCAAAATCTGGTTACATATATGCTTATGGGGTAAAATGTACCTCTGTGTGGTTGGCCAGCAGTAGGCTGAGATGGCTGCTTACACCCTATTTTCAATGGTACTTAAGTGGTGCATAGGCCTTTTGCTGGCATCTGCACAGGGGTGAATTTCATCCAGTGTGAATGTGCCATTTTAAGTCTATCTTAAATTACAGGAGAGCAATAGCCAGCTTAAGTCTCTCTCTCTCTAGAAAAGTGAGAGAGTTTTGTTACTGAACAGCAACTGAAGCTTTCTTTACTTATTTGTCAGTCTATTTAAATCCAGACTTGGAGAAATAGACAGTGGTTTTTAACTAAAGATCAAGGCCCCATGGACTCTGTGGCACAATGTGACCAAACTCTGCAGCAGCCACTTCTTAATTCTATGGTGACATTAATTTATTCTATCACCTTGAAGCAGCCTTCACGCACTCCTCTCCAGCCCTTACCCCCCCCCCCACTATGATTCATAGTTAAAAATACTTATTGACATAACATTGGTTGATTTTTCCACCACGATTAATTTTGAAGATGGGTTTTTCGTTATAGTGTCCCGGCAGTCCAGCTGCACTTCTCTGGCTTTGGTTCCCATGATATTGTTCAGGAGACCACCAGCCCCTCAGAGCCTCTTTCTCTCCCTATGCACCTGGGAAGAGGGAAGCTTGTAGCCACCTTCACCAGCCCAGCTCCCAGGCATTGGCTGCTGCATTGTTCTTTAGGCTATCTAGCTTGCCAGCCTACATGTGTGTCTCCCCAACTCCCTGGCCGCAAGCTGGATTCCAGCTCTTACTCCTCATTAAAATGGAGCAGTGCAGGGAGCATAGCTAAATGGAACAGGGCCAGGAGCATTCACGGTAATCCAGTTAACTCCCCCTGGTGGGGATAGCTGTAGAGTAAGAGGCAGCTGCAGATTTGTCCTAGCAGAAAATGAGCCCAAACATAACATGGCAGATGCAGGGTGACAGCAAAACTGGGAAATCCATGGCAGAAATGCTGAATTCTATGGCATCTTGGGAAAATATAGAATTGTTTAGTCCACGGGACCCTAACTGAGATGAACAGGTTGGTCACACCCCTCAGAACTATTTTTCAGTCCCTCTGCAGACATGGGCATATAACATCACATTGGTTTACACTCTATTCATGTTGGAGGTTTCCTCTGCTACTATAAGGGCTAAAAACATAACCTTTTAAAAATTAAAAGTCTGATTCTGGTGCACAGTTCTGCAGCAAGGGGGAAGGTGGGGGACGATTCTTTGGCAAATTGCATGGCCCTGGACGTGTAGAAGTCTTGTGGCCCTGCACGTGATTCATTAGATTATGGAGTCAAGATTTCCGTGAGGTTGCTCTCACTCTTTAACAGGTTGCATACATCTCCAGCCTATCAGGGAAAAATCACCTTATGTGCGCAAACCTTGAGAATTCAAAGAATAATGCTAACTATATGCACACATAATATGATAATCCATTATCTGCTTGCCACATAATTCTATATTTTAGAAACTTACCCCATGAACACAGCTTTCAGAGTCTGAAAGCAAAGAAAAAGCAGATGCAGTGCAAAACGCAACCTACTGTTAAGTGAAGAAAAAAAATCAAATGTGAAAATAAACATGTATGCTCAGTGAGCTGATGAACACAATTTTTAAAAGTTGGCTGAAGAAAGTATGTGCTGTTGACTTCAGTACATGGACATATTGAAATGGGAGAGCTGAAATAAGTGCAAATGAGCAACTGTCTAAAAGTTAATTGCTCCTGTTTCTATCAGGACCGCCTCTAGGCACCAACAAAGCAAGCACATGCTTGGGGTGGCACAATTCCAGGGACAGCATTCCGGCCACTCTTTTTTTTTTTGCTTGGGCAGTTGTGCTCTCGGATCTTGGGGCGGCAAAAAACCTAGAGCCGGTCCTGGTTTCCATATAATTCAAAGTGATAACATTCACAATGGTTACCTCATCTTAGTAATAGTCCAGAAAAGAGGAAGAGTTCTGTGAAAAAATGATTTTGCCCTAAGTCTCTCAAAAAGCTTGGGGCCTCCATGCTCCCCTATTAGGGAAAAACAATAGGGGATTGGAAATGCCACTTGTTTGCATTCACCATTTCCATAAAGGATGGAATTTGCCCCATGAAACAGCAGGGCACTTGGCCCCCTAACTCTGTGGATCTTAGAGGAGCTACCAGAAGGAAAGGTCTATTCACAAAGACAGGTTTCAGAGTAACAGCCGTGTTAGTCTGTATTCGCAAAAAGAAAAGGAGTACTTGTGGCACCTTAGAGACTAACCAATTTATTAGAGCATAAGCTTTCGTGAGCTACAGCTCACTTCATCAGATGCATATCGTGGAAACTGCAGCAGACTTTATATATACACAGAGAATATGAAACAATACCTCCTCCCACCCCACTGTCCTGCTGGTAATAGCTTATCTAAAGTGATCATCAGGTGGGCCATTTCCAGCACAAATCCAGGTTTTCTCACCCTCCACCCCCCCACACAAATTCACTCTCCTGCTGGTGATAGCCCATCCAAAGTGACAACTCTTTACACAATGTGCATGACAATCAAGTTGGGCTATTTCCTGCACAAATCCAGGTTTTCTCACATCCCCCCCACCCCCATACACACACAAACTCACTCTCCTGCTGGTAATAGCTCATCCAAACTGACCACTCTTCAAGTTTAAATCCAAGTTAAACCAGAACATCTGGGGGAGGGGAGGAAAAAACAAGGGGAAATAGGCTACCTTGCATAATGACTTAGCCACTCCCAGTCTCTATTTAAGCCTAAATTAATAGTATCCAATTTGCAAATGAATTCCAATTCAGCAGTTTCTCGCTGGAGTCTGGATTTGAAGTTTTTTTGTTTTAAGATAGCGACCTTCATGTCTGTGATTGCGTGACCAGAGAGATTGAAGTGTTCTCCGACTGGTTTATGAATGTTATAATTCTTGACATCTGATTTGTGTCCATTTATTCTTTTACGTAGAGACTGTCCAGTTTGACCAATGTACATGGCAGAGGGGCATTGCTGGCACATGATGGCATATATCACATTGGTGGATGTGCAGGTGAACGAGCCTCTGATAGTGTGGCTGATGTTATTAGGCCCTGTGATGGTGTCCCCTGAATAGATATGTGGGCACAATTGGCAACGGGCTTTGTTGCAAGGATAAGTTCCTGGGTTAGTGGTTCTGTTGTGTGGTATGTGGTTGTTGGTGAGTATTTGCTTCAGGTTGCGGGGCTGTCTGTAGGCAAGGACTGGCCTGTCTCCCAAGATTTGTGAGAGTGTTGGGTCATCCTTTAGGATAGGTTGTAGATCCTTAATAATGCGTTGGAGGGGTTTTAGTTGGGGGCTGAAGGTGACGGCTAGTGGCGTTCTGTTATTTTCTTTGTTAGGCCTGTCCTGTAGTAGGTAACTTCTGGGAACTCTTCTGGCTCTATCAATCTGTTTCTTTACTTCTGCAGGTGGGTATTGTAGTTGTAAGAAAGCTTGACAGAGATCTTGTAGGTGTTTGTCTCTGTCTGAGGGGTTGGAGCAAATGCGGTTGTATCGCAGAGCTTGGCTGTAGACAATGGATCGTGTGGTGTGGTCAGGGTGAAAGCTGGAGGCATGCAGGTAGGAATAGCGGTCAGTAGGTTTCCGGTATAGGGTGGTGTTTATGTGACCATTGTTTATTAGCATTCCTACCTGCATGCCTCCAGCTTTCACCCTGACCACACCACACGATCCATCGTCTACAGCCAAGCTCTGCGATACAACCGCATTTGCTCCAACCCCTCAGACAGAGACAAACACCTACAAGCAAATACTCACCAACAACCACATACCACACAACAGAACCACTAACCCAGGAACTTATCCTTGCAACAAAGCCCGTTGCCAATTGTGCCCACATATCTATTCAGGGGACACCATCACAGGGCCTAATAACATCAGCCACACTATCAGAGGCTCGTTCACCTGCACATCCACCAATGTGATATATGCCATCATGTGCCAGCAATGCCCCTCTGCCATGTACATTGGTCAAACTGGACAGTCTCTATGTAAAAGAATAAATGGACACAAATCAGATGTCAAGAATTATAACATTCATAAACCAGTTGGAGAACACTTCAATCTCTCTGGTCACACAATCACAGACATGAAGGTCGCTATCTTAAAACAAAAAAACTTCAAATCCAGACTCCAGCGAGAAACTGCTGAATTGGAATTCATTTGCAAATTGGATACTATTAATTTAGGCTTAAATAGAGACTGGGAGTGGCTAAGTCATTATGCAAGGTAGCCTGTTTCCTCTTGTTTTTTCCTACCCCCCCCCCCCAGATGTTCTGGTTTAACTTGGATTTAAACTTGAAGAGTGGTCAGTTTGGATGAGCTATTACCAGCAGGAGGGTGAGTTTGTGTGTGTATGGGGGTGGGGGGGATGTGAGAGAACCTGGATTTGTGCAGGAAATAGCCCAACTTGATTGTCATGCACATTGTGTAAAGAGTTGTCACTTTGGATGGGCTATCACCAGCAGGAGAGTGAATTTGTGTGGGGGGGTGGAGGGTGAGAAAACCTGGATTTGTGCTGGAAATGGCCCACCTGATGATCACTTTAGATAAGCTATTACCAGCAGGACAGTGGGGTGGGAGGAGGTATTGTCTCATATTCTCTGTGTATATATAAAGTCTGCTGCAGTTTCCACGATATGCATCTGATGAAGTGAGCTGTAGCTCACGAAAGCTTATGCTCTAATAAATTGGTTAGTCTCTAAGGTGCCACAAGTACTCCTTTTCTATTCACAAAGAGGTTCCTTGCCTCTTCATAGCCACTTGCCTACCCCAGTACCTGTAATTGGTACACAGCTACCTGGCTCCCTGCCTCCTCTTGACAGTACGGTTCCTGCAAGCCATGCTGCGAGGGGCTCCTATACTGCCTGCTGTCCCCAGAGTCCTCTTGGAGTGTGTGGGTGGCAGTCTTAGTGAGTTGGAAGGTGAAGGGAAGGGAAGAAAAAGCTGGCACCTGATGACACCCACAGCCACAGGCCTGGATCAATATGAAGCTCCAACACAGGGACTACACAGGAACAGGAGAACATGGTGTTGAGTAGGCACTGTCCCATCTCTGTCCCTTGAGCTTGGATTCTGGGTTTGAGGTTGCCTCCTCTCACATATGTGGAGGAGCATCTGGGTCTTTTGGGCTTAACAGTGGAATTAGATCACAAAGAACACTGTGGAAATCAAATACCTGATAAAAATGCAAGTGAGATTAGCAGATTGTCTGAAAAGACAGCAAAATGACTTTCTAAGATTAATAGACTCTAAAAATGACAGTGAAAATAATCATATTTAGTCAAAAGCATATATCAAAATATGTTTTCTTTAGAAATCAATAGCAATTAATCTATAACCACAGTGACAGGATAAACTTAATAAAATCCAGAGCACCAAAAACATGGAAAGAGTAAAGTGTTAAAATTAGTCAAGCAAATACAGCAGAAACATTAAGAACAAGATTAAAAAAAGATAAAATCATGAAGACAGTATGCAGGCAAGGGTTCAAACAAAGCATTTTCCCTAGTTCAAACCACATTTTGTGGGATATAATTTTGACCACAATCCAATTTTATGCATTTGGAAGAAAAACTTTGAGTGTTTTTTCTTTAAAGAAGAAGCACAGTGCCAGAAAGGAACCAGTTCTGACCAGGGCTCACTGGAGGGGCCTTAAGAAATATTAAGGTCATAAGGGCCTGTGTGTCTGGTTCACGTGTTGTATCCCATCTCACACCTACACTATAAGATGTGTAGGACAGGTACCATCCTCTTGGAGTCAGTGTGACCTAGGGCACTGGACTGTCACTCAGGAGACTTGGGTTCTGTTCCCAGCTCTGCCATAGGATTATGTTGGATAAGTTACTTTCTCTCTGTGTGCCTCAGTTTCCTGATTTGTAAAATGGGAATAATGATGTTGACCTCCTTGGTAAAGTGCTTTGAGATCTATGGATGAAAAACACTGTGTAAGAATTAAGTTTTATTACTATTGTTTGTTACTTGTTTGCCCAGTGCTCCCCTAATTCTAAGTACTACCATAATAGAAATAAGAAACAACAATGGAAGGAACCTTGATAATCATCTTGTCAGACCTCCTGAATACCACAGGCCATAAGATTTCGCCATTGAGTTTGGTCAGCAGAGCATTAGACCTATTCTTCATTTTTGTCTTTGTTTTAATGGTCTTAAGAACAAAGGTCCTGTAAGTGGATGCTGGGAAATTATTTCTTAGCTCTGAAGATAGAACCCAATATGTAGCAGGCGACGTGAGTGAGAGTAGCATGTCACATTTCAAGCTGACCACCCTTCTCACTGTATTTGCCAGTGGGGATGTAGGTTTTGATTCACAGCAAGGAAGCTCCATGTAAACGTATCTCCCTTTCATTTCTTCTTTCTCCAGCTAGTCAGCCACAGTCTACCTGTTCCTTCTTTTTATTTCTCAGCACAACCAGGACCACTACAAAGCTTTGACCCTTCGGGCAGTAACTCCTCCAGTCATTTGAATCATAAGTGTAATGAGATCTGAGGCCTTCTCTACCCCCTTCTGGACCTCCTTGCTTAAAAAAAAATCCGCTCAGCCTGGGCTACCAATGAGACTTAGTTTTTGAGGCCTAGAAGGGACTGGAGGAGATCCAGACTAGTAGGGAGCCAGCAGTATGGTTAAGAAGGCTTGCCTGCTTTCCTCTAGTGCTGGGATAAGAGAAGAGCTGCTCAGTGCTACCCTAGAGCCCTAGGGCCTTTGCTTAAGCACTGTGACTAAGCAGTCCCCTTTTGTGTTTGTTTATAGTTTAAAGGTGCAGACAGCCAAATCTTGTATCTGTTTATTGTTAACTGTTTAAGCCTGACACTGAACTCATGGCACAGGCTGATCTGCTCCAGCCTGGGTGCCACAAGGGGCAGGGAGGCTATCCTTTTTCTTTAACAAAACAAAACAAAACAAAAATAAAATAAAATAAAAGCCCAACCAAAAACCTTAGCCTCCTCATTTCATAAAAACACAATTTTAAGTATAACTAACAGGAAAGAAGGAATTTTGCCACCACCGCTTTCCCCCTCCAATAAACGGACCTCTTCAGGGTTATAGCAGCTGACTAGGGTTGGCAACTGTCTAATCGCACAAACCCAAACACCCTTGCCCTGTCCCTTCCTTGTGGCCATGCCTCTGCCATGCCCATGCCATGTCCCTTCTCCGAGGCCCCGATCCCTGCTCACTCCATTCCCCCTCCCTTCATTGCTCATTCTCCCCCACCCTCACTCACTTTCACTGGGCTGGGGCAGGGGGTTGGGGTGCAGGAGGGGGTGCAGGCTCTGGGCTGGGGGATGGGGCCAAGGGGTTTGAAGTGTGGGAGGGGGCTCTGGGCTGAGCCTGAGGCAAAGGGTTGGAATGCAGGAGGGGGTGAGGGGTGTGGGCTCTGGGAGGGAGTTTAGGTGCAGGAGGGGGCTCAGGGCTGGGTTGGAGGGTTGGGGTGCGGGCTCCAGCTGGGCGCCGCTTATCTCAGGAGGCTCCCGGAAGTGACTGACATGTCTGACTCCTAGGTTCCTAGAGGTGGCCAGGTGGCTCTGTGCACTGCCACTGCCTGCAGGCATCACCCCCATAGCTCCCATTGGCCACAGTTCCTGGCCTATGGGAGCTGCGGAACCGGGGCTCAGGGCAGGCAGCACGCAGAGACCACCTGACCGACCCTGTGTCTAGGAGCTGGAGGGATCTGCCGGTCACTTCCAGGAGCCACGCAGAGCCAGGGCAGGTAGGGAGCCTGCCTTAGCCCCGCTGTGCCACCGATGGGACTTTTAGCGATCTATTAAAATCTCCCAGATTGCTTTCAGTAGCCACCAGGAGACCGAGGCTGATTCCAGGAGACTCCCGGCCAATCTGGGAGGGTTGGCAACTCTACAGCTGACTGAAGTTATAACTGGAACAAAAGGAAGTGTCTGTCTGTGCAAAGGCAAAACCCTGGCTGGAGAAAAGCAGACAGATGCAGTCTGTAGCTATTCAGCAATTGGAATCCTGCTTGGTACTTTATAAAGCAAACACTTGCGCTTATCAGAATGATTGATCATTGGTTAAGGTGTGAGTATGGGTGTTTCTTTTTTCTGGAGGGACAATGGGAGGGAAGAAGATTGTTAATAAATGGCTTTGGGCCTATTTGAAAAGCCATCTCTCTGCTTTGGTGCCACAAATGTGGTGAGCAAATGCACGTGAGCTGAAATCCCTTTGATTTAAGAGGGAAGGAACTGTTGCCAGGAAATTTTTCCACAACAGCCCCAAGATTTTAGAATACACTCTCCCACCCTAGTCTGCAACAGCCAAATCTCTCGACCTCCAGGGTAAACCACTAAGTCTCATAACTTCTCCCAGGCTTTTGGAAGATGAGTTGAGGTTTGGGATGAGAGTATTGTGGCCTCCTGTAACCAATCTCCCCAATATTTTTGGGTTGCATGTGGAGAGGAGACAGTTTTTTGGCAAAGGTGTGTTTTGTTCCTGATTTTGGAAGATCCTAAAAAACCTCGTTGCATCCAGAGAACATTTTCCTCAACCTTGAGTTTGAGCAGGATTCACATCTTGGCTCCTAGGTATCTCATCTTGGGTTATGGCTTGGGAGGATAAATTTTATACTTCCTTAGCCTTAGCCTATGAATTTACAGTCCAAAAAAGCTTTACCGTCTTTAGGTTTAACTTATTTTTTTGGAGCACATTAGTAAGGTAAATCAATTTCTGCTTGTTCTCAGATATTGCTCTATCCTATTATCCTATAAAAACCCATTTTGTTTTAGATTAGTTTATCACCCTTTTCTTTAATTATTTTCAGATCTGGGTAAAAGGAGTAAGCCTTTGAGTAACAAGACAGACTATTTCTTATACTTGATACTTGCATTTCCTCCAGCAGTGATGTCATAATTTGGGAGGTTATTTAACTTTTCTCTGATTTAAATCTTTGACACCTTTGTTTTCTTTATGACAGGGAGATCCAGTACATTATGCTTTCTTAGCTACCCAAGTTTCTCCAATAATAGCTGTAGGTCTTCAGGATTGTCACCCATAAAGTTCAAAAGGAGAAAATTATGTAGATGCCTAAGGTTCCTTTCTGTCAATGCAGCTAGCATATGAAAAATAATCACATTCCCCGAAATCCCCTTGAACAAATTTTCCCAGCATCTTTTACACAGCATACTTTAAACAAACAGCCACATTATCGGTGCCAGAATGGTAAGAGTTCATTTGTGGGTGTTTGGGGCCAGATTCTCAGCTAATATAAGTTGACTTATTTTTCACTGACTTAAATTGTTCTTATGCATTCATACCATTTTTATTTAATGGAATTACAGAAGTGGCCTGGCTCCTAATCTGTTAATTCAGAGGACATTTCTATCTGTGCAAAAAATTTTACTTTGTATTAGGGATGGAAATATTTCTGGAATGCATCACCTTTGAATATTTAATCATTTTAATAATGAATACCAAATGCACCAATTTCCTTTCTCTTCCTTTTTTTGGAGAGTAATTATTTTTGCAGTTAGTTAAGCTTGGGAAGCACTCACCTTTCTTTATATTTTGAAAGATTGATGATACAAAGACTCAAAAGAAGAGGAAAAGATTACAAGGAATGGTTCTGTTTAGAGTAAGGTTAATAAGGTCAATTGTGCCTGCTATAGACATGTTTTAAAAGCCCTAGCTCAGGTCTAATCAAAGTTTAAAGACTACCAAGGAAGATAAGCACTTCTAACCAAGTGTCCATTGATTTTTACCTGAGTAATACAACTGTCAAAGAGGGTTAAAACCACCATGCACTTAGAAGTACAATGCTGGAAACAGTTGGCAAGAGCTAAAAGTGTAAGTGTAGAAAGGGTCACAGGATATGTTCAGTAGTGCAGTTTTTTTGACATGCTGTGAACTTCTCCATTTACATATTCCTAAGCAGGAGCTGGGCACATTCCAGTTCTTACGCTTCGGGGGCACAGAATTATAGAACCTTAATACCAGCAGTGGCACCAGAAATCCTATAGGTCACAGAGACTTGAGTGGTGTGAACAAGGTTCCATGTACCTCCTCCTAGAGCTGGACTGCCATGGAGAGCACACGCTGCGCCATGTAGAAGCATGAATGAGAAAGCACTACTGAGTGCACATCCCTAGTGCTATGGAAGCTGCCCTATCTCCAGTTCAATGTGAGCTGTGGCTAAAACACACAATCTAGCCAGAAATGAGTGCAGGTCTGTTGGCAGTGTGGCCAGCTCCTTACCTTTCCTATGGCAGAGTGGAGTAAGGTGTTCTGCCTTTGCAAATGGTTAACAATAGTGTTTTAATTCTGGTGACTCTTTGATTTGCTTCTCTGTGCTAAACTATAGTATCTACATTTTGGGGACGGGGAAGAGACCTGAATAGTCTATACCTCTCCTTTTACCAGCAGGAGAGTGGGTTTGTGTGTGTGTGGGGGGGTGTGTGTGAGAAAACCTGGATTTGTGCTGGAAATGGCCCACCTTGATTATCATACACATTGTAAGGAGAGTGATCACTTTACATAAGCTATTACCAGCAGGAGAGTGGAGTGGGGGGAGGTATTTTTTCATGCTTTGTGTGTATAAAAAGATCTACACTTTCCACAGTATGCATCCGATGAAGTGAGCTGTAGCTCACGAAAGCTTATGCTCAAATAAATTGGTTAGTCTCTAAGGTCCACAGGTACTCCTTTTCTTTTTACCTCTCCTTTGTAATTGTTCATAATCTTATCAGATAAATGGGAAACTCTCCAACCCAGAAACTGCTCTTTTACCATTTTCTGTTTGGTGTTACATCTACAACTTTGCATGCTCAGAGAAAATTCTCAAGAATTGATCCATGATCAGCATGTTAGAGAATTCTTCCAAGCTTTTATTTTCAGACTGTTAAATAAATAAATTAATTAAATGGAAATTCAATCTTGCATATTCAATCTTTTCCTTAAGGGTATCCACTTGAGAAAACGTGAATTCATGGAAACCCTGCTGTTAGATCTCTTAATTTACATTAAAGTAAATGTACATCCCATACTCTCAAAACTTTTTATTTCACTCTTTATTATTATGAACCTTTTGAATTTTGCCAGTCCACCAGAGAGATTACTCATTAGCCCTGAGGCCAGAAAAATACTCTTGATAATCTGTCTAAAGTACATGCCTCTATGTGATCCACAACTGACACTAAAGTTAACATGTGGTCTTTCTAGGTGGAAGACTCCTCTATTAGAGGAATGAGAGAGGTCTAACAGACCAAACATTTGTTGGAACATCTACTGTTATTCACAGGATCTCACTTCCCCCTTTGCCTGTCGAATCCTCAGTCACATGACTCATCTGTTCATGTCTTAAGTCTTGTCTACGCTACAGAGTTTTGTCAACACAAGTTACACTGACAATAAAAAAACGGTATAATTATATCACTTGTGCATGTTCACACAATGCTCCTTCTGTTGGCAGAGTGCATCCACAGCTGGTGTTCTAGCGTTGACAGAGAGAGCAGTGCACTGTGGGTAACTATCCCACTGTGCTACTTGCCGCCTTCTGCCACTGGAAGTTGTGGGAAGGCGGAATGGATCGCAGTGCATCATGAGTGCAGGCTCAATGTCCCATGATGCAGTTTTCTCCCATCCCATCATTCCATGGGCTTCTGACTGCACTTCATGACATGGTTCAACGGCCCCTATTTACTGTGTGCCTGCCATCTCTGTCTAAAAGGATAGCTCCTGAACTGCTCTCCACTCTTGTGGTCACTGTTATGACCATACTGCAGCTGGGCATGCAGTATATCATGAACTCCCAAACTGGACAGGAATCAGAGGTGCCTGAGCTGCTGTGTGCCATGGAAAGAAACAACACCATATTACTTTTGGCATTAATGGAGCAGCTGCTCATGGTGGATCATTGCTTTTGGGCTCAGAAAACAAGCCCGGAGTGGATGGATGGCACTGTTATGCAGATCTGGGATGACGAGCAGTGGCTGCAGAAAACCACCTCCCTGGACCTGAGTGTAGAGCTTGCCCTAGCGCTGCAGCCCAAGGACACCAAAATGAAAGCTGCCCTCTCTGTGGAGAAGTGTGTGGTGATCGCTGTGTGGAAGCTGGCGACTCCAGTCTGCTACTGGTCAGTTGTGAATCAGTTTGGAGTTGAGAAGTCCATCATTGCGGCTGCCTTAACGCAAATGTGCAGGTCGGGGAGTGGAGTCGGCGCCTATGGTGCAGGGCAGCAGAGTACAAACTGCTGACCACAGTGGTCAGGATGGGCATTGTGGGACACCTCCTGGAGGCCATTTACAGTGACATAACCAAGCACAGTGTCTACACTGAAACTTTGTCAATATAACTTTGCCGCAAAAAGCTCTATGCTTTTTGTCGAGGTGGTTTTATTTTGTCAGCAAAGCAGGAGAGTTCTGGTGGCGGAATGAATATTGTAGCATGTACACCTTCACTATTTTGTCAACGAAAGCTGACTTTTGTCAACAATACTCTATATTGTAGACAAGGCCTTATGGAAACATCATAGACTTAATTTTTGACCATTGCA
This sequence comes from Lepidochelys olivacea, assembly GCF_965140295.1. Lineage (NCBI taxonomy): Eukaryota > Metazoa > Chordata > Testudines > Cheloniidae > Lepidochelys > Lepidochelys olivacea. The sequence goes on from NC_140411.1 coordinate 297,069,756, forward strand.
CATTCTCTCTCCTACTGTAACTCCTAAAAATTGTCCCCTTTTAAATAAAGCCAGTGCACCATCAGAATTCCAATAGTCTTTCTTCCTTCAATCCAGGCTGAAGTTGCTATGGGTGGTTGACAGAACATGCCAGTACTACTGCTTGGGTCTTCTCCAGTGGCATAGCCAGGTGGAAAAACCAGGGGGAGCAGAGATAAAAAAATGTGACACCCCCTGGTACTCACCCGGCGGTGCTCCGGGTCTTCAGCAGCACTTCGGCGTCGGCTCCTTCACTCGCTCCGGTCTTTGGCACTGAAGGACACCCCCCCACACACGCTCTCCGCCACCACAATGCCGCTGGGTGAGTAAAAGTTTGAAATGCGCCAAGTAATTAAAAAGGCACCACTTCTGCTCGGTGTGGGAGTGGCTGCTGCCCCCCTCCTCCCCCCACCCCACCAGCTATGCTACTGGTCTTCTCTTGCTTCCTCAGAAGTCAGCCGGAGCAGCTTCTTTATGCACTGAATTCTTCTGAGCTTTTTTCACAAGAACTGTGGATCATCACAAATGTTAGACTGTCAATGCATCCCATTACAGCAACCATACATTGGGAGATCTAGCCTGCTAGTGACTGGTCCATGTATTGTTTGATTAATTATTCTTATATTTGTGTAACAGCAGAAAACATTCTTTTTATAAAACAGACCAAATCAGTGAGTCAGGCTACCTCCATAAAGTGTATGGAATGTTCTGGTACATGTAGATAGCAGCAACCTCAGCCATTTCTGGAAATAATATCACTTGGTCTCAAGCCAAAGGAATACACTGCCTCCAGCACCCACTAGAGATCGGTAGGGAAACCCAGGCCCACCCTCTCCACCAGATTCTGATCCAGGGCCCAGTGTAAACAACTAAGACCTGCACCCTAAAGCTCTACACTGCTCCCTCCTTCATGGACCTCTGAACATGGGCGTGTATCTGACACGGTTCAGCCCCATCCCCGCCGCCTGTCCATTTTGAGGCATGAGGGAGAACCTGGCACATGCCTAGCTGGAATGCACCACGTTACAGCCCCTATTCTGGCTCCTCCAGAGCATCCTGTTGAGGTTCTGGCTGCACTTTCCCCCACACCTTTTTGTATATGCACACCTAATCGGTGGCCCCACGAAATCGCGAGACCTCCTCTTCAAGCTCTTCCTGGCACTGGCCAACGTAGCCATCTACAACACCAGGAGGAGGATGCTGGATGGGGAGGTGCTCTGCAACTGTGGGGCTTATTTCTGTTTCTCCCTTGTCTCATGTATCCGGGCAGAGTTCCTTTTGGGTGGTGTCTGCTGGCTCCCTATACAGCTTTGACGAGCAGTGGGTGCTGGCTGGGGTTCTCTGCTCAGTGTCCCTCTTTTTGATCCCTAGTTTTGAACCTATGACCTCACTCCTGACCCTATTCCTTAGTTGTCCCCAGTCATCGGTTGAATCCCAGGCCCAGTGGTTCTTTCCACAAGGCTCGGGGGAGGGACCTTTAGATGTGGGTGGGTTTGTGCCCACCCGCCTCCTGGAATTTCAAGAAGGCCTCTCTGGATCATTTCCTACCACTCTCCACATTCCCAGTGGGTCAAGTACTTACATTAAATAACTGGAATCAAAGATAAAATCTCAGACCTGAGAATCACAAATTTCTTCCCTCTGGGCTTAGCAACAGCCAAACCTCAGAGAGCAGGCACACAGGGTATAGATCAGTTCCCCTCCACTGTCTGCTGGCCTATTCACATTTGACACTCCTCCTCCAAGTCATGCATGCTTTGCAGGGGTGGCAGGGTGGAGGTACCTGGGCTCAGAGCAGCTGCTTAACTCCTTTGTTATTGATGGGGATTAAGAGTGGAGGTCACAGAAACCAAAAGCAATGCCATGTGATATACATAACTCACCAACACAGCACAAATTTGCAAATTGCTAATCTTAATGAACTCTTTGTGCACAATCTCCAGAGCAAGAATTAGTCACAGTAGAAATTGTCGAATAAGAGAGATATCTGAGAATTTTGCAGTTTGTTTGAGGACAGTTCACAAAAGAAAAAAGTGAATAGTTATCTAATAAATTATTGATTGTGAATTATTGGCCCAATTCTAGTAAATAACACAGGGACAGAAGAATTACAGTCTTGTGACAGACCAGTGGTCCTGTCTAGTCTGTATCCTGTCCATGACGGTGGCTAGCACCTGATGCTTTAAAGGGCGGGTGCAACAATTCCTATTATTAATATTATGTAGTAATCTGCCCACAGTAGTATTTCTTAACCTCAGGCAGGTTATGATTGGCTTATGCCCTGCATCATGATACCAAAAATCTGAAAAGGTTTTTATTTGCCTCCTCCCCTACTATGACCCTATTCAACAAAAAGGCAGAATAAAAACTAACTTCTAGAATTCACTTATATATTGGTCTTTTTTTCCTTTTTTTTTTTTTTCTTTTTTAAGTGAATCAAGGTATTGACTTGGCAGGCGCGGAGAATGAAGGCCTGTATTTAACCATATGACTGATAGAGCATAGGCAGTGGCAAAATAAACCTTCCCCTACTGTAGGGTGACCAGACAGCAAGTGTGAAAAATTGGGACAGGAGGTGGGGGGTAATAGGCACCTACATAAGACAAAGCCCCAAATATCGGGACTGTCCCTGTAAAATCTTGACATCTGGTCACCCTACCCTACTGCCATGCTGTATATTTTGAAGTAGTTCTTAAAGGACCAGCTCTGGGAGGGGCGGTTGGTTTGGCTTCCATGATCACTTTTTCTTTGGTAGCTCAACCTGTTATATCCTCTGAGATTCATCACCAAATGTCATGGTAGATTTTTGTGACATAGCTCCTGTTTACTACTAGCTGTATTGAGACCAACAATTAATTTCACATACAGGTTCTCTGCCAAACACATACAGGTTGCCAAGCATTAACAACTTTCAGTCACTACTGTGCAGATTCATTTTTTCCTTGCTATTTGGAAAACTTTAACAACTTTTTATTATGTATGCATGTGACCTTTTCTCCTGATATAATTCAATTCTCACATTAGTATTTCATGATAATAAGTCTATAAACTCCATGAATTCTCTGAAACAGGACTTGTCACCAGATGTTTTGAACATTCTGAACATATTTTTCTTAATGATCAGGGATTATCATGTGACTAGAGTACTTTATTTTGTGGGTTTATGGTTGTTTCTATTAAAAAAAATGTTTGAGAACTGGTTAGCTATTCAACTGCTAACATGAGTTGACACTGTAGACTGATGGACCATTACAAATAACTGTTTACAGAGAAGATTAATCAGACAAATGTGCTCACTAACCTAATCCTGATACTTTCCCATTTTATTGAGTGCCTGACCGTTTTCATTTTCACTGCAAAGTTAAGGAATTAGTTGTCTTGCTGTAAAATATATATATAAAACTTAAAGATATTCTTTACTGTTGAGAACCTATTTTAATGACTGCAAAAAAAAAAACAAAAAAAACCCCAAAAAAACAACACACACACGCAAACCCCATATAAATGAACAGAACATAGCTTGTACATTTCAGTGATTTCTTTTATTATGAATGACCTTGATGACTTTTCTTATTTTCTCTAGACCTTCTTTCTGTTTTCTGTCTCCTTTGGATTTTTGTGCCTTGTTCTCCTATTCTTCTGTTCTTTGAGTACTTTCACTCTTCTTGGGCTGTTTCCTTACTTCTTAAAGATGCCTGATTTTGAACTCTTTCCGTTGGTGTTCTTTCTTGTGTCTCTTGTAGCCTCTTTCCTGTCTCAGTGCAACAACCTTAATTAATTAGTAGGTTTTCTTTAATAGATGAAGCACTAATGTCTTTGGAATGTACATAATCTCGCTTTAGAACATTCTGCTCATCCTGAGCTTTGTTTCCCAACTCACTAGGTAAAGGTGTATTTACTTTCAGCTATTTTGTACAGCTAATGTATTCTGCCAGTATTTCATACTGAGTAATACATGAATGGCGGGCCAAGCCATTTCTTTTGTTTTCCTAAAATTAGATAGGAATTCACATAACTTGTGATTCATTAATAAGAATGGGCTAGATTGATACATGTACACGCCTCCATTTACGTGGGTGGAGCAAGCAAGATTGGAGCATCTGGGGTGAGAGCATGGAAGAAGGGCAGAGGTGAGTCTGGTGCATGCTGTCCACTTTGGAATCTATGGAAATCCCCCTGTAACTACTGGAGAGGGCATGTTGGGGGAGAGGTAGAGGCACCGATATCTGCAGCATGTTCCCTGGACACCTGGTAGATATCGACTGACGGTGAAATCCTGGTGCTTTTGAGGTCACTGGGAGTTTTGCCATTGACTTTAATGGGACCAGGATTTCACCCCAAGAATTCCTTTCAGAAGTTAATGTTGTTAATGTAGAAGTAATATTAATCCCCCTTCTCCCCCAACCCTTCAATATCTTAATAAATGATCTGGAGGATGGTGTGGATTGCACTCTCAGCAAATTTGCGGATGATACTAAACTGGGAGGAGTGGTAGATACGCTGGAGGGCAGGGATAGGATACAGAGGGACCTAGACAAATTGGAGGATTGGTCCAAAAGAAATCTGATGAGGTTCAATAAGGATAAGTGCAGGGTCCTGCACTTAGGACGGAAGAACCCAATGCACCGCTACAGACTAGGGACCGAATGGCTAGGCAGCAGTTCTGCAGAAAAGGACCTATGGATGACAATGGACGAGAAGCTGGATATGAGTCAGCAGTGTGCCCTTGTTGCTAAGAAGGCCAATGGCATTTTGGGATGTATAAGTAGGGGCATAGCCAGCAGATCGAGGGACGTGATCGTTCCCCTCTCTTCGACATTGATGAGGCCTCATCTGGAGTACTGTGTCCAGTTTTGGGCCCCACACTAAAAGAAGGATGTGGATAAATTGGAGAGAGTCCAGCGAAGGGCAACAAAAATGATTAGGGGTCTGGAACACATGACTTATGAGGAGAGGCTGAGGGAACTGGGATTGTTTAGTCTGCAGAAGAATGAGAGGGGATTTGATAGCTGCTTTCAACTACCTGAGAGGTGGTTCCAGAGAGGATGGTTCTAGACTATCCTCAGTGGTAGAAGAGGACAGGACAAGGAGTAATGGTCTCAAGTTGCAGTGAGGGAGGTTTAGGTTGGATATTAGGAAAAACTTTTTCACTAGGAGGGTGGTGAAACACTGGAATGCGTTACCTAGGGAGGTGGTAGAATCTCCTTCCTTAGAAGTTTTTAAGGTCAGGCTTGACAAAGCCCTGGCTGGGATGATTTAATTGGGGATTGGTCCTGCTTTGAGCAGGGGGTTGGACTAGATGACCTCCTGAGGTCCCTTCCAACCCTGATATTCTATGATTCTAACCCCCCGCCACTCCCAACAGCTTCTGCAGCCATGATGGATTAAAACTATTCCTGCTAGGCCTTACTGCAAGGGGAGAGGGACAGGATTTGTCTACACCTCCCCCCACCCCCCTTTTAAAGAGCAATCTGTAATTCCTCAGTTCTGTTCCTGCTAAAAGCTCTCCCTAGCCAATATATTACAATAGAGTTAAAAACTGTGTCCAAATATTCTCATTAAAATGTTCCCATTTATAAGTTTCAAAAATTGGCAGGTATGGAAGTACTGTAAAAAGTCTCAAAGGGATGAAATTTCTGAAAGAGAGTTGGATTTAAGGTGAGAATTCATAAAAATGCCTTTAGTTAGGCATACCTGAAAAACTTACAGCTATCCATGACATACATTTATATTGATTTGATTTTTTTATTACGATTTTTTTTTTCATTGTGAAAACCTCTTTGAGCAAAGCATTAATCAGTTGTTTTTGGTTCTAGACAACTACTTGACTGTATTGAATCTATAGAATTCTTCATAATACAATGCACCTTATCACAGAAAACATTTAGATGTTAAACTGGTAATCAGTATTAAATGCCAAATACATATCTGAGATAAGACCCTCCAGACTGGGGTCTGTCACTACGGATATGCCTATCTCAGTGCTCAAAGGTACTTATTTGAGAGAAATGGACGGCAACTGCTGATGGACAGTTCTGTTCCCTGCTCTGTCACTGGCCTGCTGTGTAACTTTGGTCAAGTCATTTCATTTTACTGTGCCTCAGTTTCCCCCTCGATAAAATGGGAATAATGATATTTGCCTTTCTTTCTAAAGTACTTTGAGATCTAAGGATGAAAAGTGCTAGGTAACCCGGTTGCAAAGCTTTTCAGGTGAATAGAAAGGTTCTTGTTGACATCAGTGGAAGATATTGTAAGATATTGGGAAAAATTAATGCTTTCTAAAGCAACTAAAGCTAGTGGAGTTACACCAATGATGAGTTAGGTCCCTTATTTGAGAGGCAGGTTAACTGAATTGGCGAAGATTTCCTATATGTTGCAGAGCACATGGGCAAAGGGGAACAGACCACTCACCCAACATGAACAGACATCTATTACAGGCAGAGACAGATTTCTTATGAAGAGGGTTTGAAAAGATGGGGCAGTTTTGTTTAGAAAGGAGATGAATAAAAGGATATGAGAGGTATACAAAATAATTAGTGTTATAGAAAATGTTAAATCGGGCCCCCCTATCTGCACTTTTGCCTAATACAAAAACAAGTGGACATTAAATGAAATTGAAAGTGTGATACAGCGTGGCCAGAAGGCAGCAGGAGAGTGATATAGGAGAGATATGTAAGTCCCAGGATGAGGAGAAACCTTATTCCCTGTAGAGAGAAGAAAGGTTTCTATAGATTATTTAAAAGCACCTGAAGCCAATTAGAGCACCTGAAGCCAGTTACCTGATAAAAACCACCTGCTTCAATCAGCCAGGGGAAGGAGTTGGAGCAGAGTGGTTTGGAGTTGGAGCAGGAGTGCAGTTTGGAGGAGTTGAAGTAGAGGAGAATTTGGAGAAGTGCCTTGGCTGGCTAGAAGACCAAGACCCTAGGCAAAGAGACACCTGGCTTGTGCAGAGAGAGAGAGGGCAGGAAGCCCCACAAGCTGAAGAACAGGAGAGGGAAGTAGTCCAGGGGAAGGAAGCACTAGTTCAAGTGGTTTACCACTATCCCTAGGGCCCGGGGCCCTCCCTCTCCACTACTCTTCTCTGGGTTACTAGTGGGACAGTAGATAAAGAAACTGTGCCTTGACTCCTCCCTCCCCGCCCCCAAGAAGAGGAAGTGCGGGACTCATCATAATCGTACCGGCAATTTGCCTCAAAAGGTAAAACACTGCATAATTAACTTATGGTACAGATTGACACAAACATCACTGAAGCTAAGAGTTTAGAAGGATTCAAACAAAGAGAACATCTTTGTATGGATAATGAGAATATCCACAACTACATTAGATAGGACTTTATGGCATGAGCTGACCGCTAGCTGACAGGTTAGGGAAAAAGAACCCATGTGTAGATTATTCCATAACTGTCCATTAGTGTGTTTCTTGCTCCTTCCTCTAAAACATCTGGCACGGGTCAGAATGGGATACTGAAGTAGATAGACCACAATTCTAAACAGGCACAGCAGTTCCTGTGTACCTGGTTTTAACCAGGGTTTCTGAAACAATGCTGACTACAGTTATCTGCATTTGCAATAAAACTGTGTTCAGCACCAGTTCAGTTTCACCCATTGCTGACACCTGTTGTCAGGAACAGGTAATTGTCAGTGTAGCTAATGCTAGAGAAACTGAACTCTGCCTGGGAACTTAACTGAAGAGGAGTAAATTCATCCTTGGGATAAGCCTATTGACTTCAGTGAAGTTACACCAGAGATTAATTTGGCCTTAACCTGTTTTGCTGTAGTTTTGTCAGTGGACCTGCATCTGCTGGGAGCATTGCTGCTGCTTGGCTGTTCTCTCTGTCTTTGTTCAAAGCAATAACAGAAATTAGATGGGGGTCAGAGAAGGGTGACAAAAATTATCAGAGCCACGGGAAAACTCTCTGTGAAGAGAGATTGGAGAGATTGGGATTGTTTACTTTAGGAAGCAGATTAATAAGAGGGGACATGATAAAAGCACATAAAATAATGAATGGTCTAAAGCCGGGATTCTCAAACTTCATTGCACCACGACTCACTTCTCACAACCAAAATTACTAAATGACCCCAGGACAGGGGGTGCAAAGCTGAAGCCCGAGCCCCACCACCCCGGGGTGTGTGTGTGTGGGGGGGTGGGGAGGTGTCAAAACTGAAGGCCAAGGGCTTCAGCCCCAGGCAGGGGGGCTTGTAACCTGAACCTGGCCCCCCCAGGGCTGAAGCTAAAGCCTCAGCCCCTTTACCCAGGGCTGAAATCCCTTGGGCTTCGGCCCTGGGCAGTGGGGCTTGGGTATGGCTTCAGCCCCAGGCCCCAGCAAGTCTAACACCAGCCCTGGTGACCCCATTAAAATGGAGTTGAGACCCACTTTCGGGTCCCAACCCCACAGTTTGAGAACCCCTGGCCATGCTTTTCAACCTGTGGTCCTCAGACCCATGGCGGGCCGCAGACTATGTCCATGATTTCCAAAGGGGTCCACACCTCCATTCGAAATTGTTTAGGGTTCCACAAATGAAAAAGTGTTGAAAACCAGTGAGCTTGGGAGCTTCCGTTCTCAGTATCTCGGGACAGAAGAACACAGACTTTCAATGAAATTAAAAGGTGGCAAATTCAAAACCAGTAAAGCCAGAAATACTTTTTCAAATAATACATAAACAGAGAAGGAACCTCATTGCCACAGGATGTCATTGAGGTGAAAATTTTAGCAAAAAGGGATTGGGTATTTATATGGCTAATGAGGCTATCCAGAGGGGTCGTAATTCTAACTAATTTTGGAAGAACTATTGACTTCATGCTTCAGGATTTAAAACAACTTACAACTATTGGAGATTAGGAGGAGACTAAATGTGGGGTCAGATTACCCCACAGCTGCCTAATGCAAGGTTTCTTGCACCCTCTTCTGGAGCACCAGGTTCTGGCCACTGTCAGTGAGAGCATACTGGACTAGTTGGACTGCAGGACTGATCCAGTCTGGCAATTCCTGTTATATATTTCTATTATAACTTAAAATATATTAGGAAAGAGTATCCTGAGTCTGAATCCACCCTCCATTTCTGTCCTGGCATGGAAGTAACTCACTTTGAAGTCACATCTTTTCTCATCACACAGAAGCAGGGACAATTTATTCACTTATCAGAGATTTATATAGTTGTGAAGGGTTCTTTCCCATGTTCCCTTTGAATTCCCTCCTCTTCCACAGACATCACAAGGGGCAGACCCATGGCAAAGGAGGTTGAGACTGGGCTTTATGGGAAACCATTAAATACATTCCTGCGTCAGTTAGAGGGGTTGGCTTGGCTAGACAATAACTGAGGTGGTCAGTGTCTCTATTGTGCTCCCAGACCTTGCTAGCTCAGGCCCAGATCTTTAAAGGCATTTAGGCGCCTAACTCCCAGTGGGAGTTAGCTACCTAAATACCATTCAAGATCTGGGCCTCAGGGGGTTGGTTTATGTTCTGAGCTCTGCTGCTATTTTTTTTTCATTCATTTTAACTTCTCTCCTTTCTTCCTTAGAGATTCTTTGTATTTTCAAAGTTTATTCATGTACAGGGATTTACACAGATAACTCCTGTTAGCAGACACTAATGGGAACTTTGCACTTAAATCCGTTGTGTGTTGAGGCGATTACATACCCTTTAGTCTTTCAACGCAAACTCTAATTTATGAGCATTCAACGGAGGAGTAAATACAAAACTAGCTAGTGCTCTGCCTTCTTGTGGTTATATATACTTCTTCAGTGAACTAAAAGTATGCAGTGTAGAACCCTAGACACCCAGCTATATTATGCTCATCAATCACTAAAGTAAGTGACTAGGTAGAGAGCCTTTACAAAGGTGAATCTGTTGTTAACATTAAAGATATAACCTATAGACCTTATAAAAAAGATATTAACAACCTTCTTCAGAAAAAGCATAGATTGCAGGTGTGCAAGCTGCTCCTTGTGTCATTAAAACGCAGTCTGTACATTCAAGATCAGAAGATTCAGTTGCAAACATTCCCAGGGTATTTTTCAGACAGACTGTGCTCACGTCTGAATCTTGCAGTTTGCAGGTGTGTGAGCTCCCTGTGGACACTGTATACAGTTACTGCATCTTTAAGGCCTGGCACCTTCTGGACACAGTGCAAAAAGACTTGTTAGGTGGAGAAACAATGTGGATGGGATGAGGTAATATCTTTTATTGGACCATCTTCTGCTGGTGAGAGAGACAAGCTTTCAAGCTACACAGAGCTCTTTCTCAGGTCTGGGAAAGGTACTCAGAGCATCCCAGCTAAAGGCAAGGTGGAACAGATAGTTTAGCATAAGTAGTGAGCACATATTGTAAGGGACCATTCAAGGTAGAGTGGCCTGTTAACACCCCTGCAGGCAGGGCTGGCTCTAGGATTTTTGCTGCCCCAAGCAAAACATTTTTTGGCTGCCCCTGCTTTTTTTTTTGTGTGCCCCCCCCCCGGCTCTGCCCCTTCCCAACCCCTTCCCCAAATCCCCAGCCCCGCCTCCTCCTCCCCTGGCATGCCACATGTGTCCCCCCCCATTGCTTCCTGCAGCTCCCCCCCACACAACCACCTGCACTAGCTCACCTCCGCTCCGCCTCCTCCCCTGATCACGCCACCGCTCAACTTCTCCCCCCTCCCTCTCAGGCAAGGGAGAGGCAGCGCGTTCAGGGGAGCGGGCAGAGCAGAGGTGAGTGAGGGTGTGGAGGGGAGCGCAGGAAGTAATGGGGGGTAGAGGAACCGCTCCCCGCCCCATCTCAGCTCCGCTCCACCACCGCCGCCTCCTCTGAGTGCACCGCCGCTCGGCTTCTTCTCCCTCCCTCCCTCCCAGGCTTGCTGCACAAAACAGCTGTTTTGCGCGTGCCAGTCCTGGGAGGGAGAAGCAGAGCGGCGGCGGCGCTCTCAGGGGAGCAGGCGGAATGGAGGCAAGCTGCGGCAGCGGGGCACATCTCTAGGGGCGGCATGGCTGGCACCGGAACGCCGGCCCTAGAAACGTGCCGCCCCAAGCACCTGCTTGTTTTGCTGGTGCCTAGAGCCGGCCCTCGGTGCAGTCATAGGCAGTGATGAGCTGTCAAAATCTTAACAACCAGTTCCCTCCTCGCCCCCACCCCTCGGGACTCCGGCCCCATTCGCCCCCCTCCCCTGTCCCCTGACTGCCCCCAGAACCGGGCAGGAGGGTCTCGTGGGCCACCGTAGTGGGTGCCCACTGCGCCCCGCCCCTAAGAGCCAGAGGGACCTGCTGGGGGGCGAGATGGGGAGTCCTGGCAGTGCTTACCTGGGGCGGCTCCCAGGAAGCATCCGGCAGGTCCCTCTGGCTCCCAGAGCTGGGGTAGCGTAGCTGGGGGGGAGCAGGGGGAGCAGCTGCCTCCCGCACCGATCACATCAAAAGTGGCGCCTTAGGCACCGACTCTCTGGGTGCTCCGGGACTGGAGCCCCCACGGGGAAAATTTGGTGGGTCCAGAGCACCCACCAGCAGCTCCCCGCCCCGTGCCCGGCCCCAGCTCACCTTCGGTCCACCTCCGCCTCCTCCCCTGAACATGCCACCCCACTCTGCTTCTCTGTGCCCTCCCCTGGCTTCCCATGAACCAGCTATTAGCGTGGGAAGCTGGGGAGGGCTGAGAAGCAAGCGGCGGCTTCCCACTCAGGCCCAGGGAGGCGGAGGTGAGCTGCGGCCGGGAGCAGTTCCCCTGCACCCCCCCTCCCCCGGTTACCTGCTGCGGCACAGGCGGCCCTCCTCGCGCCCCCTGCCCCAGCTCACCTCTGCTCCACCTCCGCCTCCCTGGGCCTGAGTGTGAAGCCGCCACTTGGTTCTCAGCCCTCCCAGGCTTCCCGCGCAAACAGCTGATTCGCGGGAAGCCGGGGCAGGGGGGCGGAGAAGCAGAGCGGGGCGGCGCCTTCAGGGGGGGAGGCAGAGGCAGAGCGGAGATGAGCTGGGGCCGGGCGCAGGGTGGGGAGCTGCCAGTGGGTGCTCTGAACCCACCAAATTTTCCCCGTGGGTGCTCCAGCCCTGGAGCACCCACGGTGGTGGCACCTAAGGCGCCACTTTTGGCTGGTTGTTAAATTTAGAAGCCCTTTTAGAACCAGTTGTCCCTCTCAGGACAACCAGTTCTAAAATGGCTTCTAAATTTAACAACCGGCTCCAGCTCACCACTGGTCATAGGACATAAAGAAGAGGCTGGTGGGTTACAGAATGTAAATTCCGTGTTAGGTGGAAACAGTTGCAACTGGAATTATTTGGAGACTTAAATGGGTCTGGATGCAGCTTGCAAACAGGGACTCTCTCACCATGTTAACTTGATTTTGTTTTTACTCTATTATCTTGTTGCTCTCCTGATCCAATTAGTCATTTTATTTCAAATGAATTGCACAATTGGTTGATTGGATATTGGGAGACATAACAGCCCTACTGCTTTATTTTAATTGACTAGATACTTTTAATTTATTATAGAAGTAACTATTTGGACTGTGACCCCCTCAAATGTTTGTGCACACACTTCATTTAAAGCAAGGGAGTCCTTCCACTAACTTCATGGTGGTGTTTATAGTATCTTAGTTTATGTATATTCCTGTATTTGTTTGAGAAGCTTAATATGAAATTTAAAGTTGGTGTGTGTGTGTGGTGTATAGGAGTAGTTAATAGAGTCAAATATTACACAATGTGTTTAACATTTTAAACAAAAATACTGGGTATATAGTTCCTATATACTAAAGTATGATGGCATTTCAGACTAATTTAAGGATGCAGAAGCCTATTTGTAGCACTATATTATGAAAATGTTAATTCTGTAAATTTAATGTGCAGCAATAAGGGAAAGATCATTTGTAAACAAAATGTAGTTTAATCAAATGCACAAAGTTGTTTCATGCAATAATTTTAATGCAAAGCTTCTAAAATGTACAGTGTGTTTGGAGCAACCATTCTAGCTAAGGATGCATAAGCCTTTCCACACTAACCTCCTGGTCTCATTTGCTTGTAAAACCATCTTACACGTTTACCCTAATGGGCTGAAATTTTCAGTGTTGGGCCTGTACCTGTATGAATATTTTTTTCTTGGAAGTTTAAGCAAAAATGGTTCAAATGCTTTTGAGTAGAAGGCTAATAGAAAAGATACAAAGTTATAACCATCCTCATACCTGCTGGAATTTTCCTAAATTGAAAGGATTCTGGGCTGATGTTAGAAAATGGATGCAAGAGTCACGTTAGAGATACACATGGCAAATTCCTCTTATACTGGGGTCACGGCATGCTCTACTCACCACTGGGTGACACCTCCTCTGCATATTAGCTCTGCCTAGTTCAGCGCCCCCTTTCTTCTCTTCCACCATTGCTGCTCTTCCCGCTCATGGAGTCGTAGTATGGCTGCTTTGTGACTTAGCCCTCTGGCCAGGTCACCAGGGTTGGATTAATTCAGGGGCTTTAAGGCTGCAGCCCAGGGCCTCGGGCTAAGGGGGACCCTGCAAAATAAATCCATATACAATTCAGTGGGAAAAGAGCACACGCTCTGCAAGGGTTGCAGTGCAGCCGACAAGGGAAAACTTTCTAAAATTCTCCCACATGTTTCAACTGGCAGGGCTCATTGTAGCAGATATCTCACTGCTGAGGGTAAGCAGTAAAGCAAGGGTACATCTACTACATGCTTGTGGCTTCCACCCTGGTCCCTATGCTGCTCGCCAGTGTGCCGCTTTGGTCCCTGCACAAGTGATTGCGGAATGGCATGGGAAAGTTTCTTACAATGGGGGAAGGAACAAAACAGTTCTGCCAAGGAACCTTCAGCAGAGGATTACCGAATACCTCCAGGAAACTTTCCTAGAGATCTCTCTGGAGGATTTCCATGAGATCTCGGTGTGCATCAACACCTTGTTCCACTGTACTGATTAGCTACATAGGGAAATGTCCAGCTCACAGAAACACAGCCAGCCTTCTACATTTCTATACCCTGAACCCGCCTCAGCACTACACAAACCACAGCCACTTACCAGGCATCTGTCCTGTTTCTTATTCGCTGGAGAGCAACTGCTGAGACTGGCTAGACACCTCTGGAGTAGAGAACAGTTCCTGGCTGCCTGCCCCACCGGGAGCGCCACACTATTGTCTAACTCTACCTCTTCATCAGTGACTTTGTCCTCTGGGTTAGGCCCTCTTTCCACTGCCTCCAGGCCCACTGAAGTATCCACGGGACTCTTGGCGGTAGAGGTGGGTCCACTGTGGTTATAGCTCCATATAGAACCGGCAGCTCCTTATAGAACCGGCAGGTCTTAGGTGCAGCACTGGAGCGATGGTTTGCCTCCCTCGCCTTATGGTACGTCTGCCTCAGCTCCTTTATCTTCACTCTGCACTGCAGTGTGTCCTGATCACAGCCCTTTTTGCACCAGCCTCGAGAAATCTGCTAGTAGGTATCAAAATTCCTACGGCTCAAGCGCAGCTGGGACTGCACAGCCTCTTCTCCCCGTATACTTAGCAGATCCAGCAGCTCCACAGTGGTCCAAACGGGAGAGAGTTTGCTGTGATAACCTGCCATGGTCACCTGGGAAGATGTGATGAGACCTCTCCACCCCGAGCAAACAGGAAACGGAATTTCAAAAATTTCCGGGGCCTCAAAGTGGGAGGAGCAGATGGTTGTTTACTGGCTGCAGGGCAATGGAGTTCAAATTGCTGACCAGAGCGATCACACTGGGCATTGTGGGACACCTCCTGAATCTCAATTAAAGCGATAAAATCGAGCATGTTGTCTACACTAGCAATTTTGTTGACAAAAATTTTGCGCAAAAAGCCTTATCTCTCTCATTGGGGTGGTTTTATTTTGTCGCCAAAACAGGGCCTTTTTGCTGCCAAAAGTCACATCGCAGTGTGTATGCATACACTGTTTTGTCAACAAAAGCTGCCTTTTGTCGACAAAACTTTGTAGCCTAGACAAGGCCTAAGTCTGTAGTTTCAGAGTAGCAGCCGTGTTAGCCTGTATTCGCAAAAAGAAAAGGAGGACTTGTGGCACCCTAGAGACTAACCAATTTATTTGAGCATAAGCTTTCGTGAGCTACAGCTCACTTCATCGGATGCATTCTGTGGAAAATACAGTGGGGAGATTTATATACATAGAGAACATGAAACAATGGGTGTTTCTATACAAACTGTAACCAGAGTGATCACTTAAGGTGAGCTATTACCAGCAGGAGAGCGTGTGTGTGTGTTACAGTTTGTATGGTAACACCCATTGTTTCATGTTCTCTTTGTATATAAATCTCCCCACTGTATTTTCCACTGAATGCATCCGATGAAGTGAGCTGTAGCTCACGAAAGCTTATGCTCAAATAAATTTGTTAGTCTTTAAGGTGCCACAAGTACCCCTTTTCTTTAAGTCTGTAGTATAGACCTGGCCCAAAATCAGAATCAGGGCTGCTGTTTTCCCATTTTGTTATCCTAGAAGGTGTTAATTGCTACCAGTATGCATATCTTTGATCTATAGGCAATCATAGAAATTGTTAAAGTTGATGAGCACACTAACTATCCCCCATTCAGGCTAGATGGAAGGAGCAATTAAGCTCCTTTTTCAGAGTAAGCTGAAACAATAGCATTCACTATCCAAGGCACAGGGCCATATGGGAAGGCTTAAGCAAGAACTAACTCATAGAAAATAAGAGAGTGGTTGAGGCACAGGACTAGCTGGAGTGTGAGGTTTGGAAATTGTGAGCAAGGAAACTGTCAACTGGTGTTTGTGCCTTCTGTGTTTAGGGAAACAGAACTCTGTGTACATGCTTTGTAAATAAACAGGATTGTATCAAAAAATATAACTGATTCGCATAATCAATTTCTTCTCCTAATGGAAACTACCGACAAGGCCCTGAAGATTGGCTAACTGTTCAGAAGTGTCTCTTTGCCTTATGGACCTGGTCTTCCCATATGTATAGGAGTATTCATTACTTGCATAAGTAATCATTTGTAGTACTGCAATGGCCCTGACTCTACAAACATTTGTGCTTAACTTTAAACATGTGAGCAGTTCCATTGGCTACTAGAGTTGCCAACTTTCTAACTGCACAAAACAGAAAACTCCTGCCCTACCTCCTGCCCCGAGACCCCATCCCTACCATGCCCCTTCTCTGAAGCCCTGCCCCCACTCGCTCCATCCCCCCTCCCTCCATCACTTGCTCTTCCCCACCCTCACTCACTTTCATCGGGCTGGGGCAGGGGGTTGGGGTTTGAGGGCTTGGCTGGGGGTGCGGGCTCTGGGGTGAGGCCAGGGATGAGGGGTTTGGGGTGCGAGAGAGGGCTCCTGGCTGCGGCTTGGGTGCAGGGGGGGTATGGGCTGTGGGTGTGGGCTCTGGGTGGGGCAAGAAATCAGAGGTTCAGGGGTGCAGGAGAGGGCTCTGGGCTGGGGCAGGGAGTTGGGGTGTGAGGAGGGGTGTGGTCTCCGGTAGGGAATTTGGGAGTGGGAGGGTCTCCAGGCTGGGGCAGGTGGGTGGGATGTGGGAAGGGTTGCACTGTCCTGGCGGCACTTACCGCAGCTCCCAGGAAGTGGCTGCCAGGTCCCTGTGACCCCTAGGCACATGGGCTGCCAGGGAGGCTCCACGCGCCGCCCTTGTGCCTGCAGGTGCCACCTCCCACAGCTCCCAGTGGTCGTGGTTCCCGGCCAATGGGAGCTGCGGAGTCTGCACTTGGGGCAGGGGGCAGTGCGTGGAGCTGCCCCGGCCCCCTGCCGTGCCACTGCCTGGACTTTTAACGGCCTGGTTGGCAGCCACCAGGGTCCCTTTGCGACTGAGCATTCTGATCGAAAGCCGGGCGCCTGGCAACCCTATTAACTACTGTGTTTGTAGGATCAGGGCCTAAATTTGTAAACGTGTCTAAAGGGCACATTTGACTTTGGATGGTCAAGAGCTGTTGTAAAATGTTCTATATAAGAAATATGTAGCATTTAAAACATTCCCACTGTGCATTTCTTCATTTAAAATTTAGCTAGCTAGTTTCCTGGCTGACTGATTTACTAATATTTATTTCCATCACTTTGCATTTGGAATCTGATTGCTAAATGAAAGAGGCACTCCCTCTACAGGACATTGTATAAAGTGAAAAACCTTTTTTTAGGAATAAGCATTCCTGTTTCTTATTGGCAGGAAATTTGTGTCACCATGGTATTACTGCAGGTAGTAGGAAGCTCAATATATTCTTTTAATATTACTACAGTTTTTACTGTTACTAAAGGAGTTTTAAATGTAATCCAGTACTTTAAAAAGACATGGCATTGAACAGAAAGATGTTTTGCTTCAAACTACTTTACACTTTCCTCATTTTGTTTGTAATTTTAAAAACTGAAATACAGTAACAAAAATGTCAGATGTATAATTACATATTACGAAATATTTTGCTCCATTTCAAAATTATTTTATTCACATTTTTAGAAAAATAGCAAAATGTATTTTCCATTGTACTTATTTGTAATTGCTGAAAATGTGCTCTCACCTTGGGTAGGTAACTAAGCTCACATCTATACAGCTGCCCTGCTGCGGCACATCTGGTGACAATGCTCTATGCCAGGGGTTCTCAAACCTCAGGAGGTCGCAAGGTTATTACATGGGGGGTTGCAAGCTGTCAGCCTCCACCCCGAAACCCTGTTTTGCCTCCAGCATTTATAATAATGTTAAACATTGAAAAAGTGTTTTTAATTTATAAGGGGGTGGAGGGTCACACTCATAGGTTTGCTGTGTGAAAGGGGTCACAATACAAGGGGTTTGAGACCCACCGCTCTGTGCTGATGGGAGAGAGCTCACCCATCGGCATAACAAAACCACCTCCGTGAGCGGCAGAAGCTGTGTCGCTATGACATAGCGCTGTGCACACAAGCGCTTATGTCAGTGTAACTTATGTCGCTCGCGGGGGTGGTTCATTCAGTGTAGTGTAGATGGTAGCCTAAGTCTAGTCCAATCTCTCCCATTCCAGCACCACAGAGAAATGACACAACTCGTAGCTCATGATCACATGATCAACACCCATTCTCTAGCAAGCCTCATATTGCAGTGAGCAATAGACAGATTAGCCAAGATGAGGCAAAGAAGCACTGAGGATTTGGGAGCCGTGAAGGGCGTCAAAGACGAAAACAGAAGAGTGTTAATGGAAGATGGCAAAATCATTAGAAGATAGCAGCAGTTTTATGAGAACTGCTCAATGAAAAGAATCCGAGGAAACTGTTGAGGGAAGTGTGCGCAGGCAACAACCTCACAATTTATTAGCATGGCGAGTTGTCAGGCAGCATTAAAGATGATGAAACATGGCAGAGGGATTGGGTGGTGTACCAACTGAGGCATTTAAGGCATTAGGACATAAGGGAGTCATGGTGATGATGATGAACTTCTTCCACTTAATCTTGAATTGGAAAAATGCCCAACAAATGGAGGAAGAGCACATTGGTCCCTATTTTCAAAAGTAAAGGGGATGTTCAAGAATGCAGTAATTACAGACCTCTCAAGTTAATGAGTCACACGATGAATGAAATGGTTGGAAAGAATTATGGAGGAAAGATTTCATGAGGAACTGGAACCACAAGTAAATGACAATCAATTCAGGTTTATGCCAGAAAGGTCAATCATAAATGCAGTATTTGCAACCTGAATGGTGCAGAAGTACAGGGAGAAACACAAGGAATTGTGTTTGGTGTTTGTGGACTTGAAGGAGGCTTACCACAGAGTTCCTAGAGGATTGATATGATGATGTCTGTGGTCATGCAATCTGCTGGAGATGATCATATACATTTACAAGCGTAGCACAACAGTAGTGAGAAGCAACTGCAGCGACAATGAGCCATTCATTATGCAGGTAGGCCTATGTCAAAGATCAGTCTTAAACCCATTGCTATTTGTGATTCTAATGGACACAGGTGAATAGAGGAGAGACTTCATGCAGCATGCTTTTCACTGATGACATTATATTGTGTCATGAAAACTGGAAAAGGATATAGAACAATGGAGGGCTGCATTAGAAGAAAATGGTTTACAAATCAGTCTACATAATGGATGACATGTAATGCTTCTTTGAGAGGGACAATGAGAAGCCAGTAAATCTAGATGGTATAGAGTTAAAGTCTGTGCAACAATTCAAATATCTCAGTGTCAAACTATAATGGGGATGTGGATGTTAGGAGTGCATGAAGAGCACTTGATGCAAATGCATGGAGCTGATGGGAATTCTCTGTGTTAAGGATATGCCAAGTAAACTGAAGAACAAAGTGTATAAAACCACGATTAGGTCAATCCTGGCATATGGGTCAGAATTCTGGCCAGTGAGCTACAGAGAACAATAACTACATCAGAGTGCCAAAATGAGAATACTCAGGTGGACGCTAGGTAAAACAAAAGTTGATATGCTGTGCAGTAAAATAGTATAAGACATGATGCACGTAGCTCTTACCATGGAAAGCTGTGGAAGCATCAACTGAGAAGATTGGATCATGTGAAATGACGAGGCATGGGATGTGTTGGTCAGAGAGTACAAGAGCTAGTAGTCATGGGACAAAGACCACAAGGAAGACCCAGAAAAAGATGGTTTGAGATGCTGCAGGAGGACATGAAGAAGGTCAGTGTCTGCTTGGAGATGAAGAATAAGAGCTGATGACCCCGACTAATGGGGCAAGGTGAAGGCAAAGAAGATTATATTGCAGTGATCTCTCTGTCTCCAATCTGGTCCATTCTAAATTCTTTGATTCCTTTATCCTCCCTCAGAAAATGAAGGATACCACTAGCAGCTAGAAGTTCCCCATCATTCTGGAGGTCCAGGAAGCAATCCAGAAGACAATAGCTAGCTAAGCTCTTGGAAATGCTGGTTTCCCAGTAGACTTCTCCTAACACCTATCCAAACACTTGCCTCTCTGTGTGTATATTCATCTGTGTATGTCAATAAAATCCTAAAAGGAAATGTTCTACTCCCCATCCTGCAAACTGCCCATATTTCATTACTGCTAAAACCCAGGTTAACATGCCAGTTACTGCCCACTGTCTTTGATAAATACCAACAGTAAAATATTGGCAAAAATATCTGCACAGAAACTGGAGAAAGTTCTCCCAACCATTAAACATACCAATCAGATGGGCTTCATTAAACCACCTACAACATTTTATAACCTGATCTTAATCTCTCAGGCCTCCATTGTACCTGTCTCTGTAGATACAGAGGCTTTTGACAGTCCCAGTCTACGCTCCCCCTCCATAGCGTTGGATTTGTCCCAAAAACCTCTATATGCAGAATAGCTTAACCTATGGATACTTACTTGTATTTTGGACTCAAGACAGCAGATGCCCAGACCCCATTCTTATTGGGTAGCTCTCTATTCACTGATCATGAAAAAGGAGATGGTGCTTTTTTCCAGCCTCATACTCAAAAATGGCTGAGCAGATTTTCCTCAGTCTTCCCAAAAGAGATAAAAACAAACACATGTCAACTCTTCACCTGACACCAACTATGGAAAATTCAGCCAAAAGGAGATGAAAACAGTCTTACAATGGAAACTCTTTTTGCACCTATAATAGTCAATCCAGTCACATATTTAGACAATGAATGGTCTCATGAACTGCATAATGTTAATTAGCTTTGTTTGAGTGAGGTTAATATGAGAAAAATCATATTTTTAAGATTATGGGGCTCTAGTCAAAATGTGTGAAGTCAAATTATGGAAAGTTGGAAGTCTATTAGGCTACACTGCATAGATTATGAACTTGTCCAAAAGTCAAAGTTTTATTATTACAGTAACTATTTTGGCTTAAGAAATGTATTAACTTTACATTTCATTTCTTTTGCAGTACCTATAGATAAAAATTATTTTATATTTAGTTATTGCCTTTCACATGTTTCTATGGGAGTAAATGTTTTTGCTTTTTTCTTTGACTTTTAAAAAGTAACCGTCATAGTTAAGAAATTACTGTTTTACTCTGAAAGTTGCTTTTTTACAGTGTGCTTGATATACAGTGGTAGCAGATTGAACTTGCTGCTGCTGCTGCTTTGAAGAGAATTACACACGGGCATTTTAAATGGTTTAAAAAAACTTCTTGGAAATGGCTGCCACAAAGTTAATTATGTGTTTAAATAGGAGGAACAGATTTCTGGAAACCGAAGAGTGCTTTTGAAAACCAAAAGTGGTGCAGAGATTCAGTCCTCAAGTGTAGGAAATTGTGATGTGGCAAATAAGTAAAGAATTTGGGTGCAAGGGTGGGAAGAAAATATCCATTTTATAAATGCATAAAGAGAACATCACTCTAAGGTACTAATTGTACTGTAATAACAGCATTTGGGCCTATGTCTTGAAGCGTACCCAAGTTATATTGATATTATGGTGTAATAAATGTCCTGCCTTGTGTTACTGCGTACTTGAAATATCTAACAGGCTTGTCATTGGTGGTGTTTTAGTTCTTAACATTTGAAGACCATGGGTGAGATCTTCAGTTAGGGCTTGTCTTCACTATGGGGAGATTGACGCCAGGGTAAGTCAACCTAAGCTATGATGACTCCAGCTACATTATTCACGTAGCTGGAGTAGCGTAACTTAGGTTGACTTACCCCGGTAGTGAAGACAAGCCCTTAGTGTAATTAGGCATGGCTATTTGTAAGTCAATTTAGCTCCCTTATACCTGCTGAGGATCTGCCCTGTGGTGTATTTAAATGATACAAGATTTATAATCGAAGGTAACATACAAATTTAAGAGACTTCCCAATATATTTTTGTTGGCTGCAGTGACTGTTTCTCTATTTCATTATTACTGTATATACTTCACTTGGGCTTTGCCTCTTAATGTAGTTGGTCTCCCCAAACTGCTCACTTGAGCACATTCTACTGCAGAAAGAGACATCTGCTTTTGCATTTATTAATAATATGCTGTTGTATAAATGATTAATATAAGACACCACAGGCCTTGAGTTACGATGTGGTAATTCACACTTAGCTCTTAGACAACTCTCAGCCTCCAACCTTTTGATTCACAATGTACTAGGCATAATTTATTATGTACTAGTACATAATATTGTACAGTATTGAATTATACTGTAATTCACACTGTTTCTAATTACTAAAATTTAGTGTCTGGCATGTACAGAACGGATCATACAGTTGATTAGAATGTGCAGATCAGATCTTGCACCCAAAGGCTACAGTTGAAGTAATTCTCCAGATTGGTTAATTTTGCAAAGTTTGAGATTACAACTGAAAGACAGAACAGTAAAGCAGAGTGTAAGGGCTCAATCCTTCAAGGTGCTAAGCACTCCGGACCTGATACAGCAAAGCCCTTAAACATGCACTTAACTTTGACCATGTTTAAAGTTAAGCACGTGCTCAAGTACTTGTTGGATTGGGGCCAGAGTGCTTCAGACCTTGCGGATCAAACCCAAAGGAAACCTACACAACACTTTCAAAAGATGAGTCTGGGAGCTTAAATTCATAACTTTGTTAGATGTTAAAAATCCCAGCCATAATAAAGACACTGGATTTATGGCTTATTACAACAATCTGTAACCCACTAACACCCGTTTTTGTCCTATGACAACAGGGGTGTTGATGGGTCCCTTCACCTTGAATAGTCCCTTAGAATATGTGCTAACTACTTATACTTTTGCTATATCACTCATTCCATCTTGTATTTAGCTGTGATAACACTCTCCCTATCTTTCCCAGACCTGAAGAAGAGTTCTGTATAGCTCAAAAACGTGTATCTCTCACCAAAAGACATTGGTCCAATAAAATATATTACCTCACCCACCTTGTCTCTCAAACCCTAAGACACGGGTAAACACATGCAGGTTTCTTGAGTCTGTATTCATGGGGTCTGACTAACAGAGGGTCAGTAGGATAGGACTGTACAGCTTTTGAGGTCAAAGGTGTTATCCTTCTATTTACAACCATGGTGAAGGGTGAGAGAAAAGACCAGAAAAGACCATTCTGTGCAGAAAAGACCAAGCGCTTGCTCCTTCTAAATAGAGGAGATAATTACAGTTATGAACCAGCTATGTATATTGAAAATATCAATTGAAAATTGAAAAAAAAAATACAACCAGAAAAATACTGCAGATTCCTAAAAAGGTAGGTCAGATTGATTGAGAATTAACTGGCCTTAGAACTCCATGTTTAAGAGCTATCACAATTTCCCTGAATGATCTAGTAAATTTCTTGTTTAAGATTTTTTTTACTCTTTGTCAATCAAATTATTGATTGTCACGTTTGATTGTTGTGAAAAGAAACCTTTACATCTCAGTTTGCCAGCTTGTCTACACAGCCAACGTTCAAGTAGTCACGGCTCCAGCGCTGGGAGAGAGCTCTCCCGGTGCTGTAATAAAACCACCTCTGCAAGGGGAACAGCGCTTCCAGTGCTGTAGCACGATCTACACTCCCACTTTATAGCGCTGAAACTTGCATTGCTCAGGGAGTTGTTTTTTCACACCCCTGAGCGAAAAAAATGTCAGTGCTGTAAGTAGTGGTGTAGACAAGGCCTTAGCTTGACACATAGCTGCATGCATTCTGTCCATGCCACACTGAGGCTCTGAATCCTGCAGTGAACTGCTCTCTGGATGTGAACAGAAGAATCACCTTAAATTATTATGCATTCTCTGAACCAGAACTACAGAACATTTCTTTTTACAAATAACAATAAAACAGGGCAGAGGATCAGATGGTGAGATGCAAATCACATGGCCAAGTTCCACTTAATCAGCGTGACAATCACACTTATTTGTATAACATTGTCCTTAACAGAGGTTGTTCTCACACTGATCCTTAATAAAGAGGATAAACAGCTGATGAGAAGAACAGCCAGAGGAGATATTTCTAGTCTGCTATTGTTCTTCTACTTGGCCAGTCTCTTTGCGGCCTAAGGGTATAAATAGAGAGACTGTACAGGGGATTAACATACTTTCTTTCCAGCACTACTGATATGCCACAGTGATGACTCTATTGGCATTGTTTCATTTGAAAGGTTTATTTCACTCAGACTTTCAGAAATCCATCACAAAAGCAAAAACTCAAGAGTTCTGGGGCTCATTTTCTTCTTCCTTCCCCATGGGAATGAACTGGGCAAAGATTACCTGCTTGGTCACGGAAAGATCATTAAGGATCTAGCCACCCTGTGGGCATTGTGGCACTAGGTTTAGCCCTTAAGTCCTGTAAGTGCTCCTTAAAACAAACCAACAAAAGTTCTACCTCGCATTTCCTGCTTAGCTCTGCAGATGGAGAGGAAACCACAGTCAAGATGCGTATGAATATTATGGGCCCTTACAAGCTCCCAATGGATATGAATATGGCAGAACCACTTTCCAACATGCTGTGGGTGATAGGATCAATATAAGCTTCACTATAAATTGCCTAGTAAAAAAGATAGATGCATTTGCCCTTCCAATTAACCATGGAGCGCTGGGGGTGGAATAGAACAAATTCAGCACTCTTTCCCACATATTTCATCCTTGAAAGGAGATCTTGATTTGATACCCAAACAATTAAACAATGGTGGATGACAGAGCTTAGGGAATTCCTGATCTTAAAGAAACTACTTTTCAGCTCAGTTTCTCAGAATAGCCCATGCCAGGGCAAGACGGACAATTGATCTTATGGGCCCCCAACGCTCTCAGCTTTTTATCTGAATGAAGTCTCATATTCCCTAGAAAAGATGAGAATCCTTCCCATCAACAGAATCTGGCGTTATCTATCCATGAGGTAACAAGATGCAAGTGCTCTATTACTACTTTCTAGCAAAAAGAAAAGGAGTACTTGTGGCACCTTAGAGACTAACCAATTTATTTGAGCATAAGCTTTCGTGAGCTACAGCCTGAAACCTACTTAATAGCAATATCTGTGTGCTGATTGTCCCATTCAGGCTGCCATTGAGTTCCTGATCTGCAAAGACACACTCACGCATGCTTAATTTATGTAGATGGAACTACTTACTGCTTAAAGTTAAAGGGTTGTTTTGGTGAATGAGTGCCTATGGTATTTATGGCACAGTGTTGAAACCAAACATGATTTGTTTGAACTCCGCTCTGCAAACTGCAGTCACTGAGTTTTGCAGAACTCTTTGCTGCTTTTATATTCACTGAAATATCATAGGCACTTTTGGAAGAACAGTGGGAAAAATTGCAAATGGTTTCACTAGAAAAAGACAGTGACTTTCAGCGTGACTGGCATGTATAAAACTTGTGGACTCCTGTGTTGGGAAAATTATGTGTGGATAGCAAGTATAGCACTGATGTACTCCAGTCTGCTAAATTTAGAAATATTGACTAGATTTAGTGATTCTCTAATCACATTCCACCTTTGATAGTTTGCAAACTGTGACCAAATTTAAGTTTTAACTCTAACCTTAGATGTATAATTGAGGATAAATTATTAGACAACCTGGATTTAAAGGAGTTGCTTGACATTCTTGGAAAATAAATTAATTCTTTGAGCCTCAGGACGGAAAATTTCTAACCCTGCCAATATCACAGGATCAAAGTAGTTTATTTACAGGGCACTCTGACCTTTCCTGTTGTAATACAGCTTAAGGTCAGGTAACAGGAATAAATGAAACCTCTGTGTACAGCAAGACCCTAAATTAGGGAATTCTGTATTCACTGAGCTGTGGGATTCATTTACATGGTTTAATTATAATTAAAAATGGAACAAAGAGGTAGTGTCAGCTTAGGTTGAATTATTATTTGTGTTGCAGTACTAGAAACCCCAGTCATGGATCAGGATCCCATAGTGCAAGGGGCTGTACAAACACAGAACAAAAAGACAGTCCCTGCCCCATAGAGTCCACAATCTAAGTATAAAATGAGACACCAAAGATGGATACAGCAGCCAGGAGGACCACAAGGAACCAATTGAATAAGCCAATAATGTTTTAAGAGCTTGGGTCCAGGTTTGAGGCTGAATCAAAGCCAGGGCTTGAGTTCAGCTTTGGTGGGGCTGAATGGCAGAAATATCACAAGAGCTTCTGGCATTGTGAGACTTCTGCCATCTTGGGTTTTGTGACAACAGCTGGTCTTATGAGATATTGGCTGCCCCTGAATTGGAAGTGCTAAATCGAGGCCCTTTCTGGTTTTGAATCAGACCTGGACCCAAAACTATGAAGTTCAGAGCTGAACATTCCCAGCTATTTTAGATTGAATTTGAGGTCTGCTTTTGGACATCTTTTCTTATAGAACACGACTAAGTATAACGTAAACTATAGTGTAAACTTTGGCGGATACTTATGAAGCGGTCTCGTGGACAGGAGAAGAGGAAAGTTGGAGACAACCTGTCGGATTCTTTACTTTAGCTAGATGATGGAAAGAGGAAAGGGATACCTTTAACTACTTTTAACAGTCCTTGAAAGAGAATGGTAGACAAGAACCACAGCTTCTCTGTAGATCAAACGACAGCTGGGACTATCCCACCTAGGTTATTCTAATTATTACCCCTCTCTAAAAATGTGGTTGATTTTTAATCTACTCCAAATTTTTCCTTCCTTGACAAGTTATCTTTGAGCTGATAGGAACATCTGGAAAAGGAAAGCTCTTATCCTGAGCCTGCTGCCTGCCAACTTGGAGGAAGGAAGGACCTGTAAGTGGCACATCACTTTTGAAAACTGAAGCCTCGGTGGTTAATGAATCCATCCATCTTCTCCAGTGACCAATCCCGGAGATGTTTTCAAATTGTAGGAATACCCTCAGCTCTGTCCTTTTTCACTTGCTATTATCTTGGCCTTTGTTTATTTGTATTACTGTAGCATGTCTGAACCCTAGCTATGGATCATGACTCCATTGTGCTAGGTGTTGTACAAACACAGAACAAAATGACAGTCTCTGACCCAAGAAACTTATTGACACACTTTACTTGTTAAAATACTTTAATTACAAAGTAAAAGACATTACACAGTGCCCAGCAGACTGTATGTGATAAATGCAGGACTTTTGTCTTAACCTCAGCTTCTGAGCTTTTTCTTCTCAGTGTGTTTTGTTGTGTGTCTGCCTTGTCATTAATGAGAATACATATATTGGTGTTATAAACATATACACAAATAAAATGAACAATACCATCCCCCAGCCCCAAAGCCCCCTTGCTTTTTGGTGAAATGTTCTAATTGTAATAGTTGCAGGCAGCCCACTCAGTGTAACTTCTTATCATGTTAGTAAGGTCTGTTTCTGTCTCTGCCTTTCAATTGTGAGTATTTTGGGATAAGGATCCAGTTTTTGTTTGACAATGACCTTAGTTGTTCAATGTCACATTTATGGATCTGAGCTAGAGTCTTATTTGTGATCTGCAGTAGCCCCTTCTTTTCCCCATCCTGCCCCCTGTCAGGAGGAGCTTATATTTAGAGGAGAATCTGGCCTATGGTGTGGGTATAAAGGTTAAGGCTAGGATTCTGACATGGAGGTCATGGTGTAAATGGTAACCGTGAATTTTAATGACGTCTGTGACCCCTGCAGCAGCTAAAGGGCTGGCTTCTACTCCACGCATTGCGATCTGGCCCACATGGTCACAGCACCACTCAGGTTTAGTATGTCCCTCCCTCTATATAATCCCAACTATACGTATAAAATGATGACAGGTTTCAGAGTAACAGCCGTGTTAGTCTGTATTCGCAAAAAGAAAAGGAGTACTTGTGGCACCTTAGAGACTAACCAATTTATTTGAGCAAGAGCTTTCGTGAGCTACAGCTCACTTCATCGGATGCATACCGTGGAAACTGCAGCAGACATTATATACACACAGAGATCATGAAACAATACCTCCTCCCACCCCACTGTCCTGCTGGTAATAGCTTATCTAAAGTGATCATCAAGTTGGGCCATTTCCAGCACAAATCCAGGTTTTCTCACCCTCCACCCCCCCACACACAAACTCACTCTCCTGCTGGTAATAGCCCATCCAAAGTGACAAATCTCTTCACAATGTGTATGATAATCAAGGTGGGCCATTTCCTGCACAAATCCAGGTTCTCTCACCCCCTCACCCCCCTCCAAAAACCACACACACAAACTCACTCTCCTGCTGGCAATAGCTCATCCAAACTGACCACTCTCCAAGTTTAAATCCAAGTTTAACCAGAACGTCGGGGGGGGGGTGGGGGAAGGAAAAAACAAGGGGAAATAGGCTACCTTGCATAATGACTTAGCCACTCCCAGTCTCTATTTAAGCCTAAATTAATAGTATCCAATTTGCAAATGAATTCCAATTCAGCAGTTTCTCGCTGGAGTCTGGATTTGAAGTTTTTTTGTTTTAAGATAGCGACCTTCATGTCTGTAATTGCGTGACCAGAGAGATTGAAGTGTTCTCCGACTGGTTTATGAATGTTATAATTCTTGACATCTGATTTGTGTCCATTTATTCTTTTACGTAGAGACTGTCCAGTTTGACCAATGTACATGGCAGAGGGGCATTGCTGGCACATGATGGCATATATCACATTGGTGGATGTGCAGGTGAACGAGCCTCTGATAGTGTGGCTGATGTTATTAGGCCCTGTGATGGTGTCCCCTGAATAGATATGTGGGCACAGTTGGCAACGGGCTTTGTTGCAAGGATAAGTTCCTGGGTTAGTGGTTCTGTTGTGTGGTATGTGGTTGTTGGTGAGTATTTGCTTCAGGTTGCGGGGCTGTCTGTAGGCAAGGACTGGCCTGTCTCCCAAGATTTGTGAGAGTGTTGGGTCATCCTTTAGGATAGGTTGTAGATCCTTAATAATGCGTTGGAGGGGTTTTAGTTGGGGGCTGAAGGTGACGGCTAGTGGCGTTCTGTTATCCCCGATAATGTCACGGCTAACCTGGTGGCTAAATTTTGTGACTTTGTCCTTACCCATAACTATTTTACATTTGCGGACAATGTATACCTTCAGATCAGTGGCACTGCTATGGGTACCCGCATGTCCCCACAGTATGCTAACATTTTTATGGCTGATTTAGAACAACGCTTCCTCAGCTCTCGTCCCCTAAAGCCCCTACTCTACTTGCGCTATATTGATGACATCTTCATCATCTGGACCCATGGAAAAGAAGCCCTTGAGGAATTCCACCATGATTTCAACAACTTCCATCCCACCATCAACCTCAGCCTGGTCCAGTCCACACAAGAGATCCACTTCCTGGGCACTACAGTGCTAATAAACAGTGGTCACATAAACATCACCCTATACCGGAAACCTACTGATCGCTATTCCTACCTACATGCCTCCAGCTTTCACCCTGACCACACCACACGATCCATCGTCTACAGCCAAGCTCTGCGATACAACCGCATTTGCTCCAACCCCTCAGACAGAGACAAACACCTATAAGATCTCTGTCAAGCTTTCTTACAACTACAATACCCACCTGCAGAAGTGAAGAAACATATAGAAGGGGGCCAGAAGAGTTCCTAGAAGTCACCTACTACAGGACAGGCCTAACAAAGAAAATAACAGAACGCCACTAGCCGTCACCTTCAGCCCCCAACTAAAACCCCTCCAACGCATTATTAAGGATCTACAACCTATCCTAAAGGATGACCCAACACTCTCACAAATTTTGGGAGACAGGCCAGTCCTTGCCTACAGACAGCCCCGCAACCTGAAGCAAATACTCACCAACAACCACATACCACACAACAGAACCACTAACCCAGGAACTTATCCTTGCAACAAAGCCCGTTGCCAACTGTGCCCACATATCTATTCAGGAGACACCATCACAGGGCCTAATAACATCAGCCACACTATCAGAGGCTCGTTCACCTGCACATCCACCAATGTGATATATGCCATCATGTGCCAGCAATGCCCCTCTGCCATTTACATTGGTCAAACTGGACAGTCTCTACGTAAAAGAATAAATGGACACAAATCAGATGTCAAGAATTATAACATTCATAAACCAGCCGGAGAACACTTCAATCTCTCTGGTCACACGATTACAGACATGAAAGTTGCGATATTACAACAAAAAAAACTTCAAATCCAGACTCCAGCGAGAAACTGTTGAATTGGAATTCATTTGCAAATTGGATACTATTAATTTAGGCTTAAATAGAGACTGGGAGTGGCTAAGTCATTATGCAAGGTAGCCTATTTCCCCTTGTTTTTTCCTTCCCCCCCTTCCCCCAGACGTTCTGGTTAAACTTGGATTTAAACTTGGAGAGTGGTCAGTTTGGATGAGCTATTGCCAGCAGGAGAGTGAGTTTGTGTGTGTGTGTCGCCCAGAAAAAAAGGGGGGGGGGTGAGAAAGCCTGGATTTGTGCTGGAAATGGCCCACCTTGATTACTATGCACATTGTAGGGAGAGTGGTCACTTTGGATGAGCTATTACCAGCAGGAGAGTGAGTTTGTGTGTGTGGTTTTTGGAGGGGGGTGAGAGAACCTGGATTTGTGCAGGAAATGGCCCACCTTGATTATCATGCACATTGTGAAGAGAGTTGTCACTTTGGATGGGCTATTACCAGCAGGAGAGTGAGTTTGTGTGTGTGGGGGGTGGAGGGTGAGAAAACCTGGATTTGTGCTGGAAATGGCCCAACTTGATGATCACTTTAGATAAGCTATTACCAGCACGACAGTGGGGTGGGAGGAGGTATTGTTTCATGATCTCTGTGTGTATATAATGTCTGCTGCAGTTTCCATGGTATGCATCCGATGAAGTGAGCTGTAGCTCACGAAAGCTCATGCTCAAATAAATTGGTTAGTCTCTAAGGTGCCACAAGTACTCCTTTTCTTTTTCCGTATAAAATGATGGGGTCTAAATTAGCTGTTTCCATGCAAGAAAGAGCTCTTGGAGTCGTTGTGGATAGTTGTCTGAAAACATCTGCTCAGTGTGCAGCAGCAGTCAAAAAAGCTAACAGAATGTTGAGACTCATTAAGAAAGGGATAGATAATAAAACAGAAAATATCAGACTGCCTCTATATAAATACATAATATGCCCACAGCTTGAATACTGCATGCAGGGGTGGTTGCCCCATCTCAAAAAAGATATATTGCAATTGGAAAAGGTTCAGAAAAGGGCAACAAAAATTATTAGGGGTATGGAACAGCTTCCGTATGAGGAGCAATTAATAAGATCAAGACGTTTCAGCTTGGAAAAGAGATGACTAAGAGGGGATATGATAGAGAGCCATAAAATCATGACGGATGTGGAGAAAGTAAATAAGGAAGTGTTTTTTACTCCTTCTCATAACACAAGAATGAGGGGTCACCAAATGAAATTAATAGGCAGCAGGTTTAAAACACACAAAAGGAAGTATTTTTTCACACAACAAACAGTCAACCAGTGGAACTCTTTTCCAGAGGATGTTGTGAAGGCCAAGACTATAATAGGTTTCAAAAAAGAACTAGATACAGTCATGGAGGATAGGTTCATCAATGGCTATTACCCAGGATGGGCAGGTGTCCCTAGCCTCTGTTTGCCAGAAGCTGGGAATGGGTGACAGGGGATGGATCACTTGCGGATTACCTGTTCTGTTCATTCCCTTGGGCACCTGGCACTGGCCACTGTCGGAAGATACGATACTGGAGGTAGATGGACTTTTGGGCTGACCCAGTAGGGCCGTTCTTATGTTCTTTTGAGATGGAAGGGCTGTAACCTAACACACAGGGTCACACTGCTCAGAGCAGAGAGCTGAGTCCAGCCCTGTGGGATAGGAGCTGCTATTGTGGGGTAGATGCACGATGGGCTTACTCCAGCCCTACTCCCGGGGCCTCTCTTCCTCACTGCGGTGGGCTTGCTCACTAGTCCCCCCTCCCCGCAAGCCTCTTCTCTACCCCAGGGTGCGCTCATTCTCCATCCCCAGGACCTCCCCTCCTCTCTGGGGTGGGCTTGCTTACCAGGACCCTTGGGGCTGCCTCTCCTTGCTGGAGTGGGCCCTTTCTTCTACAATACCCCTCCCCCTGGGCCATGACCTTTCCTGACCATGGGTTTTTCCCCCATACCTATGCTGTGAAATTGAGTACAAATTTGCATGACAGAATTGTAGCCTTAATAATAATGGATTACAAATAGTAGTGGGATAGATTTTTCAAAAGGGCAAAGTTGAATGTGCATTGAACTTTTGTTGGTGGAAGGGACAAGGTTTCGAGCTTGTAGCTCGTCTTCCTGTACTACTACTTCAGAGCTCTGTGTAGCTCGAAACTGTGTCCCTTCCTCCAACAGAAGTTGGTCCAATAAAAGATATTCCTTCACCCACCTTGCAAAAAGACAAGGAGGACTTGTGGCACCTTAGAGACTAACCAATTTATTTGAGCATAAGCTTGCGTGAGCTACAGCTCACTTTATCGGATGCTTGAGCTTATGCTCAAATAAATTGGTTAGTCTCTAAGGTGCCACTAGTACTCCTTTTCTTTTTGAGAATACAGACTAACATGACGGTTACTCTGAAACCTTCGCCCCCCTTGTCTCTCTCATTTCCTGGGCTACAACACTGCAAACAAAAATAATTAAGGCTGAATTCGACCTTTAAGAAAACTTTGCACTCTCAGGCCCCATCACATAAAGTCAAGTCCCAAGACACAATTACAACATGGTTCCCATATATACCACAGATTGTACTTAACCTTTTTATCTGTTGAGTTCTTTGTTTTAAGCAGGTTTCCTTACTCAGTTATGTTTAGCTGATTAACAATCCTCAGTGAGCTAGAAGGAGGTTTTAAGCACCTCTGCTTGCCAAAGGCAAGCTGAAAAACTAGTGAAGGCTTTGATTTAGTAGCAAAACCTGTTTTCATTACTCAGCTTGAAGTCCTGAGGACAACCCAAATTCCTGCAACACTGAGCTTTCAATAAGACACTGTTTACTCTACTGTGCTGTCAATAAGATGTTATTACTTTAATTGCAAGATAAGAAAGGATTTTCTAGTTGCTCCAATTAGGGATGGTGAATGTCTTATTCTTTTCCTTGCAGCTCACTGGGAACAAACTAGGGAAAGAGAGAAACACAAGGAAATTTGACGAAACTATTCTCTGGGTTTATGCCTTTCAATTAAAGTTTTTAAGATTTAAAGTTGCTTGAGGTCTCTTCATTTAAAAAAAAAATGTTCCTGGTGGAGAACAGTAGATAACATGCAACGTTATAGGAAACATGGTTTATGCTATAAGAGACTGTGTGTCTCTGTGTGTGTTTAAAATAAACCATTTAAGGAATAAAAAGCAAGACACATTTTTGTCAGGTAGGGGAAAAAAAGTCTCCTAGTTCCTCTGTCATTAAAGGAAAATGGCAGTGAGTAGTTATAGGGCCATAATCTGCCATTAATCCAGAAGCACAATCCTTTGAGATGAAGATCAGTGGCAGGATATGGCTTTTACATAGCTAACTAAGTAGTTACTAATTAACAACAACTATGGAAAGAATGTTCAGTTTAGTTCTTAAAAATACCTGCCACCAGGCTATGGCTCCATAACTGTGATTGGAGCTGCTCTCCCATCAGTGACCAGTGCCCCATTACTGATACTTCCCAGCAGCAATTCTTGTCTGATCTAGTTTGTGACACAACAGATGGAGCAGACTTTTAGAAGACGCAGTAAATAAAAATGTCAATCTCAGGACTTTCTCATACTTTCCAGTGCTGCTGAGCTACATTTCCTGTCACAGATTCCACCAGAAGGCTGTCAAAATGGCAACTTCCTGTTTGACTCTCACTTATTCCTTTTAAAACTACATTTAAGGCCCAGTTCTGCAAATTTGTAGCCCTGATGTAATTTTCCCATTCCTTTAAGTTGTGCACATGAATTATAGGTTTTGTCTACACCGAAAGTCTAATTTGGATTAAGATAGGGTGAATAGTTAAAGCACTCATATCCACATATGGAGTTATTTGGGAAGAGCTATTGCACTTTAAATTCACACCCTACTTTAATCTGAATTAATTTCCACGTGCAGACAAGTATTTGCAGCAGTGAAGGATCAGCAGCTAGAGTCTTAAAGATGGAGTAGGACTTGGTCAGCAGGTTAATCAAGTAAAACACACATATGGGAATGAAGCTATCTAAAACTTTCATTTATTAATTCAGTAAAAAGACCCATGGGAAATGGGACACATTGGGCATACTAACTGTGGGAGGAGACGGATTTCCCAGGTGGAAGAGGTAAAGATTTGCTCTGTCTCAGTGGCCAGAGACTCTCCCTCTTCCCTCCACTGCAAAAGGTGCTGTCTAACTGCTTCCAGCCCACAGACCCCCAAAGAATTAGCAAATCCCTGTACCATCCACTTGGGGATTAGTACATTTCCTACCCGTTGACTGCTGGGCTATAGATATTTGTCACTAACTTTCACTAGTGCTGCACAGGGGATGAACAGAAAAAAGCCCCCACAATGTTACAGTGGCATATTTGTAGATGACTCAGCGTGATTCAGTTCAGTCTGGGCAGGGCAGGGCCAAACAGTCAAGCTGGTTTACAAAATGACTGGCTGAATGAGAGAGGTGTGTCTGCAACAAGAGACAGCGGTGAGGTAGGGCTAACCTGGATTGTGTACAGTGGAGGTAATACACTAGCTGGCTGTATGGCTGTGGATATAAACAGAGATTGTTTATTGACTCATGGTCGTTAGCCAAGAAGCAGGGAAATGACAGAGGAGGCTGATTAGTAAATGGATACTGTCAATAAAAACAACTTGTATTAAACAATTGTTATTAGTGGTGTAATTATTAAAATGGAACAGTTGCTGAATTTATTTTCTACCACTTACGCTGGTAGTTTGGATTTCATGCAGCTTGGACAATGGGAACAGATACCTCAATCTAAATGCATTTAATTAACATTTTCCATTAATATTGTGTTTTATAACATGCACACCCCCTCCCTGTGCGAATCCCTGCATGCCTTTCTTCACCATTTCAGGATCAAGCTGCTTCTTCTCATCTTC
Organism: Lepidochelys olivacea; assembly: GCF_965140295.1. Taxonomy (NCBI): domain Eukaryota; kingdom Metazoa; phylum Chordata; order Testudines; family Cheloniidae; genus Lepidochelys; species Lepidochelys olivacea. The sequence continues at coordinate 297,104,555 of NC_140411.1, forward strand.
AAGGCCCCCCTTAACTTGACCCCTTCCAACTGGTCTGCTCGTTTCTTTTATTAATAGCCCCCTTACTTAAACACTCTGCCAACTATGCTAGTTTTGACTACCAATTGATCAGCTTCTTGCAGAACTGTCTCCATATCTTCCATGATGCCCCTGACACACCCTCACTGAACTTGAGCCGGGCCTACAAGCATCCCAACTCCCTCCCAATGACTCAATGTTACCTGAGTCAGGTAATCGACTTAAGAACACACTTTTATTTCAGTGAAGCTGTGCCCTTCAAGTCTCACCTCTGCTATAATGCTTAAAAGAAATCAGCCAATTAATAACGCTTATTTATGAGAATAGCAGCATTTTATTTATAATTTAAATTAAGCAAATGTGTTTATTTTGGTATCCTTTCCCCCTTAACTGACAATAGTTTTTTGGGATTATAAACTCTTTGGTGAAGGGACAGGACTTATCACACTAGGTACCACAATAAAAATAATAATCTACAAAAACTAAATTTTGAGCCTAAATTACCTACCCAGCTTCCCACGGTACTGACTGGAGAGACACTCATAGCACGAATGTGATCCACACTGATCACAATTTGATTATGTTTGGAATTTGGGTTATATTTTAGAAATAGAGGACTGGGGATAAAAGATGTATTCAGAGTTGTTGTAGCCATGTTGGTCCCAGAATATTAGAGACACAAGATGCGTGAGGTAATATCTTTTATTGGAACAACTGAAACAGTAATCTTGAGACTGGGCAATTCAGAGAGCAGGTCGTAGTGATTAAACTAAGATGGGGGGGGATTAATGAGGGACCCTTGATGAATATGCCTATGATGATAAATGATGATGAATGCCTATGAAGATAAATGGTTTTGCAGTACCTGCATGCACCAAGGGGCTCAGAGTGATGGAGGCAAGTCAAAGCAGTAACATCTTTATACTAAAGTTGTGAGTTCTGCAAAGGGGAAAACTGTCCTTGGGAAAAGGGCCTTGCCCAGTGGGGGTGCTACTATAAAACAAATTTTAATAAATTGAAAAACCACCCATGGCTGAATATAGTTTTTCAAAGGGCTGGGGAAAAAGTAGAGTTAAACATACAGTCTGAAGGAAGAATTCAAATCTCCAGCATGTTGCCAGACACTGGTGACTTGCACCTGGGTCTTGATAGCTGGGTGACTTGCAAGGAGTTGGCTGGGAATGACGGGGAGAGGGGGGCATCACAGCAAAATTCCAGCAGTGTGCCCCACTGTTTGGTGTGTTCAGCTAGCTCTTCACCAGATGTGAGTGGCAAGTCATGAACCACAACAGTGTGCAGTGCTGGTGCGGGGAGGATGGAGCTTGGACAAGAAGGCTGAAGCACCAAACCCTCACCCAACAGCACCCACTGCTTCTATCAGCATGCCACCCCTCACCCAGGAGCACCTCCCCCATTACTAACACATCCAGCAGCACCCATGCAAGTGTCTTTTCCCACCCAGTAGCACCCATCACAACTCCTCCCCATCCAACAATCCCTACCAACACCAAGCCAGTCAGATTTTTTCTGCGACTACATGTCTTGTAAGGCTCCTAATTTTGGGTGCTATCTCTTGGTCTTCCAAGTGGTTGGCTGGGCCTCCCATTGGGACAGGGTGCCCTCACTTGTCCCCAAAACTCTGCACTTTCACAGGGGTGACCATCTGCTCACTAGCCCTGCCTCCTCCCACAAAGCCACAGCCTGGATAGGCTTGGTGCTGCAGGCTTCAGCGGGATGGAGGCAAAACCCTTCACCAACAGCCTGGGAAGGGAGCAAGATTCTGGCTTCCAAACACATAACTGAGATGAGGAGCCTTCCTAGCTCCACCCACAATGCAGGAGAAAAAGTACTGCTGCCCCAGGGGACGCTGGAGAGTCGGATGAGTGCAGAGACACTCAAGGTAGACAGGGGGCACCAGGGAGAGGAAGGGAACACAAAAGGGGAGGGCTTGTCAAATTCAAGGAGGAGCCAGGAAGAGGGGGAAGGATGGGGGAGAGGATCGATTTGAGGGCATGGAGGTGGGCAAAGTGATTAATTTAATTGTGGTTAAATCTATAGCAATAAATCCATGTATAGCCATCAAATATGCAAATTAGGATGAAGTTGCATAAACTCTCCATATTCCCAGCCCTACATCCTTAACAGGCACCCAGTGACTCACCTGGGTGATTTTTGGCTGGCAAAATGTGTGGATTTTGGGGTTTTTTTGGCCCTCTAATAGCTGGCCAACTGAGGCTAATGCAGAGTGATCACTTTAGATAAGCTATTACCAACAAGAGAGTGTTTTTTTTGGGGGGCAGGGTGTTGGGGGGGGGGGGAAAACCTGGATTTGTGCTGGAATTGGCCCACCTTGATTATCATACACATTGTAAGGAGAGTGATCACTTTACATAAGTTATTACCAGCAGGAGAGTGGGGTGGGGGGGAGAGAAAACCTTTTGTAGTGATAATCACCCATTTTTTCATGGTTTGTGTGTATAAAAATGTCTTCTGTACTTTCCACAGTATGCATCCGATGAAGTGAGCTGTAGCTCTCGAAAGCTTATGCTCAAATAAATTGGTTAGTCTCTAAGGTGCCACAAGTACTCCTTTTCTTTTTGCAAATACAGACTAACACGGCTGTTACTCTGAAACCTGTAACTACAGAGACCTACACAAAATTCTTCTGGAACTGGAGGGAGCATCCTCTGCCATGAAGCAGCTGTGAGTTCTGTTCCCTGAGTGCCATGGCTCTGATTTAGCTGATGACCAGGGTGTATGTGTGTGACCCTGTATTGTTAGTGACTAAAACTACTGAATGGGGAAAATATAACAAGTCAGGTCGACTAAAAGCAAGAGTGGTGAGTTAATAAGTACAGTAATGGGTGTTGCTGAGAGCCTCAATCAATTCTTTGCTTCATTGTTGACTTGCAAAACGGAGTTGTATTTCAGAGATTAGTGTTGTTTTTTAGGGGCTAATCATATCAAAGCACACAATCAACAAATTAGAAAAATAAAAGGTGCCAGTTCTCATGCTGTTTCAGCTTGCAAATAAAATCCAATTTACAGAGCAGGCTCAGGAAGAATTCAATACTGTGCTATTACTTGGCTGTTGAGAAATGTTTCTTTCTTACTAGAGAAATATCCCCCAAATAAATTAAAGTTCACACAGGTTGTGTTGCTGCTGTTATACCAAGTCATGTCCTAATCACTGGGTACATGTACAGTGCCCGAGCATAATGGGGCCCTCAGTGTTCTAACTTTGTATGTCCATATGCGGAATGAATTTTGTTATATGCACCAATATGGAGGTTATGTGGGGGCTGGGGCGAAGGGTTTGGTGCAGGGGGTGAGAGCTCTGGCTTGGGGTGCAGGCTCTGGGGTGAGGAAGGGGCCGATGGGTTCGGAGTGTGGGAGGAAGCTCAGGGTTGCGTGCAGGGGGTGAGGGCTCCAGCTAGGGGTGAAGAGTCTCTGGGGTGGGGCCAGGGATAAGGGGTTCAGGGTGCAAGAGGGGGCTCAGGGCTGTAGCAGAGGATGGGGTGAGGGCTCTGGGGTGGGGCCAGGGATGAGGGGTTTCGGGTGCAGGCTGCCCCGGGGCTGTGGTGGGGAGAGGGGACTCCCCGCAGCCCTCTCTCGCCGCAGCAGGTCGGGGCCGCGGGAGAGGTGTCTCTCCCTGGCTGTGGCAGCTCCGGCTGGGCTGAGGGAGGGTCTCCTCTCCTGAGGAGTGCAGCAGGGTTGGGCCTGCACTCACCAGCGGCAGGAAGTGCAGGGACCCAGCCCCTAACGTGCCACCGGTGAATGCTGGGAGGTGGTTCCCCCGTTCCCCCAAGCCAGCCCCCGTCCCCCCGCGGAGGCCTGGGGCCAGCCTCCCCCACCCCACGGAGGCCTGCCCCCCCATGGGGGGGTGGGGGTGGGCTGAGTAGGGTCCCAGAATAGCTAGTGATTGCCCTGCCCCTATACCGGGCTTAATAGGCAGCTGCGTGGCTGCGAAGCTTACAGGGAACTTAAGCCCTGATCCTGGAGTGGGCTGTGTAGGTCTACGTAATACAAATAAATATTTGCTCTAAAGCCACCAAGCATGCTTTCTTTCCTGAGAGGAATTACAGTAGCCCCCCAGCCCCCTTTTACCAGACATGAAATGACAGAGCATTAAGCAAATTCCAGAACTGGTGTAAATTGGTGTAATGCCCATGGCAATCTCTAGGCCAAATTCTCCTGTGAGGTATATAGTGGAGTAAGCTACTCAGCTGGAGTTTGTTAGAAAATGGGTGCAACTGGTAAAACAGTTTAATTGTGCCAATCTGGTATGCAGTGGATATGCAAAATAAGAGTAATTCTCTTGAACAATGGCAAAAAGGGAAGGAGGTAGCAGGTAAACTACTAACAGTCAAAGCAACTAACAAGGGCTGCAAAATAACTTATTCTTGCTGATGCATATGAGCTGCACAAAGCGTGAGCCCTAGGCTTGACTGCCTTGTCTGCAACAGAATTTAAGCACATTAACACATTAGCTAACATTTAAAAATAGGTCCATTTTCCTAGCATAGACAAGGCCTAATATGATGCTACATCCTCTATACCCATAGCTTGTAAAATGCACTCAGCATTAGCTGAGGTTATGGCAGTGCAATTTTGTCATCGCAGCACCTGGCCTTGTGAGAGCAACAGTGTAGATGGGTTTCAGAGTAACAGCCGTGTTAGTCTGTATTCGCAAAAAGAAAAGGAGTACTTGTGGCACCTTAGCGACTAACCAATTTATTTGAGCACGAGCTTTCGTGAGCTACAGCTCACTTCATCAGATGCATACCGTGGAAACTGCAGCAGACATTATATACACACAGAGATCATGAAACAATACCTCCTCCCACCCACTGTCCTGCTGGTAATAGCTTATCTAAAGTGATCATCAAGTTGGGCCATTTCCAGCACAAATCCAGGTTTTCTCACCCCCCCCCCCCAAACTCACTCTCCTGCTGGTAATAGCCCATCCAAAGTGACAACTCTCTTCACAATGTGTATGATAATCAAGGTGGGCCATTTCCTGCACAAATCCAGGTTCTCTCACCCCCTCACCCCCCTCCAAAACCACACACACAAACTCACTCTCCTGCTGGTAATAGCTTATCCAAAGTGACCACTCTCCCTACAATAAAAAGAAAAGGAGGACTTGTGGCACCTTAGAGACTAACCAATTTATTAGAGCATAAGCTTTCGTGAGCTACAGCTCACTTCCTCAGATGCATATCGTGGAAACTGCAGCAGGCTTTATATATACACAGAGAATATGAAACAATACCTATTCCCACCCCACTGTCCTGCTGGTAATAGCTTATCTAAAGTGATTTCCAGCACAAATCCAGGTTTTCTCACCCTCCACCCCCCCACACAAATTCACTCTCCTGCTGGTGATAGCCCATCCAAAGTGACAACTCTTTACACAATGTGCATGACAATCAAGCTGGGCTATTTCCTGCACAAATCAGGTTCTCACATCCCCCCCACCCCCATACACACACAAACTCACTCTCCTGCTGGTAATAGCTAGCCTGCTGCAGTTTCCACGATATGCATCTGAGGAAGTGAGCTGTAGCTCACGAAAGCTTATGCTCTAATAAATTGGTTAGTCTCTAAGGTGCCACAAGTCCTCCTTTTCTTTTTGTGAATACAGACTAACACGGCTGTTACTCTGAAATCTCCCTACAATGTGCATGATAATCAAGGTGGGCCATTTCCAGCACAAATCCAGGTTTTCTCACCCCCCCACCGCCATACACACACAAACTCACTTTCCTGCTGGTAATAGCTCATCCAAAGTGACCACTCTCCCTACAATGTGCATGGTAATCAAGGTGAGCCATTTCCAGCACAAAACCAGGCTCTCTCACATCCCACACCTCCCCCGCTTTTTTTTTTTCCCCCGGGGACACACACACACACACACACAAACTCACTCTCCTGCTGGCAATAGCTCATCCAAACTGACCACTCTCCAAGTTTAAATCCAAGTTTAACCAGAACGTCTGGGGGGGGGGGGGAGTAGGAAAAAACAAGGGGAAATAGGCTACCTTGCATAATGACTTAGCCACTCCCAGTCTCTATTTAAGCCTAAATTAATAGTATCCAATTTGCAAATGAATTCCAATTCAGCAGTTTCTCGCTGGAGTCTGGATTTCAAGTTTTTTTGTTTTAAGATAGCGACCTTCATGTCTGTAATTGCGTGACCAGAGAGATTGAAGTGTTCTCCAACTGGTTTATGAATGTTATAATTCTTGACATCTGATTTGTGTCCATTTATTCTTTTACGTAGAGACTGTCCAGATTGACCAATGTAAATGGCAGAGGGGCATTGCTGGCACATGATGGCATATATCACATTGGTGGATGTGCAGGTGAACGAGCCTCTGATAGTGTGGCTGATGTTATGTTATGTTATGTTAGATGGGGTACTGCCATTTTTATGACTAGGTTGTCAGTCTGCTCAGTATAGGGCTAGACACCATGGTGGCAAAAACAGCTAAACTAGTGCTCTAGTGTTACAACCGCCATGGAGCTACACTGGTGTTTAAAAGCAGCTGTGTGGAAAACATAAAAAAGGCAAGTGCAGACAAAGTTTGTGTCTGAAATGGCCAGAGAATCTTTTATCCGACAAGCCTATCCATTCTCCTAGGCCTTTGAAGAGGTTATTGTTGGGCTACAGAGGCGTAAGAGAGTTAAGTGGCTTGAGGTCTGAATGGATGATAGGGAGAGGAAGAGTTCATGAGTACAGTAAGATCCGTAGATTGTTTCTAATTGTATGTACATGCCTAAGTCAAATAAATACCCCACTCCCATCCATAGGGGGCTATGGGAGTAACAAACAGTAATTCATGCTGATTGTGCAGTCCCAGATAAAGGATAAACCTGGATTAGCAAGAGCCCCAGGAAGGGACCCAAAGGCTGAATTATCTGGAAGTAGGGTGCCCGTTATAGACCTGATCCTGCTGGAATAAACTGAATCCCAGATCATTAAAGAGCTTAAATTGTTTTGAAAAAAAAATAAGACAAAAAGAAAAAAGCTTAAATCATGAGTCTTTATGAGAGCATAATGATTTTACCCTCCATATCACAGCTCTGCTGTGGAAAAGGAGGAATTCCATCATCCAGAAAATTTAGAAAAGAAGCTGATAGTTCTCAATAGCAGTGGCACAACTTAATGGCAAGAACTTGAAAATGGGCAGTAATACGGAAAATAGACAATGATAATATTTTTATAATTTAACCATGGTACTTGGTGGCTGCTCTGTTGTTCTGCTTCTGAAAAAGAACAGCACAAATGAAGACACTGAATGCATTTTAAAATAAATTTTATTAAAATGATAAATATAAAGAAATATCTTAATGTTCAGAAATTAATAGCAAATGTTCTTAGCAAAAAATACAAAATATGTATTTTTATGCATCAAATCATATCAACTTCTGAAGAACCTTACAAATATTGGTATTGTTATGTAGTTTATAAAGTTGCTCAAATAGCCTATTAGAGAGACAAGGTGGGTGGATAATATCTTTTACTGAACCAACTTCTGTTGGTGAGAGAGACAAGCTTTTGAGCTTACACAGAGCTCTTTGCAGGTCTGACTTCACTGAATTTATACCAAAGATGATTTTGGCCCACAGCGGATGATGATGTCACAGTTTGTGATCTGCAGCGTCAAAAGCGAAAAAGCTATTTATATTTTCAAGCAGATTCTAATTTTCCCTTTAAAAGGCTAGTGAAATATTCTCCGAGTAACCTAGTTTCTAAAGGAGTTACAAATACTGTTGTTTTTTTCCTCCTGATTGTTTCATTCTTATGCTTCAAAAGTTCTGAGAGGCCTAGTAATCCCATCTTTAGCAGGCAGAGATAAAGTCTATGTAAACTGAACAGAATGTTAAGTATTTTTTTATTTAAGATAATCTTTAAGGCACCATACTTATCACTATGTGTAATTCTGAATTTTGCGCATAATGTTATTCTGAAGGAGGAATAATTGCCAGATGTGGATTAAGGCTACTATGTTCAAGAGAATAATGCTAGATGACAGCAAAAGGAAGAGATAGTACATGCCCTTGGGTATACAGGGATGAGGTCCAGTGGATTGAATAGGTCACTGAGGACCAGGAGCTCCTGCATGTTAATCCCAGCTCTGCCATGGATCACTGTGTGACCATAGAAGAGGCACTTAACTGCTCTGTGCCTCAGTTTCCCCATCTATAAAATGGGTGATAAGTGTTGTGAGGTTATTTACATAGGCCAAATCACAGTCCCATCTCAGGCTGGTCTCTCCTCCATTCCCTCTGGATTTTGACCTTTTTCATTAGGTAAATATTTCCCCACCACCACTGTACTGTAAAAGAGTCTTTAAGGTTAACATGGATTTTTTTTGCATGATGATCATTGATGCGTGTGGTACTGGGAGTGGCTCAGGCTAGCTGCCCAACCTCCTGGGTAGCCTGAGCTACTGTGGCCACACTGCTCTTTTCAGTCTGCTAACCTGAGCAGAGCTAGCATGTGTCTGTTTACCCATGCTGGAAATCACACCTCCTGGCTACTGTGTTGACACATGCTATTTTGTGATGGATTGAATTGCGGTCCAACAGTAGGTCCAACCCTGCATTCCTCGCACACTGAAAACTACCACTGAAGCGAATGGAGTTTTGGTTGTGAAAGAAATACAAAAGTGAGCCCTCTGTGCATACTGATCTAATGTGTGACAAGAATTTAAATTCTCACTCCTGTTACAGGTAAGAAGCCTCCGAGAGCATACAGGTTCTACACAGAATGGGCAAAATGAACTATTTAATGTACATCAACTGGGTAAAGACACATGCCCTGATTCTCCTTTCACTCAGACTGCTGTAAGAAGGCGGGGAATCACCACTTACCTTACGCAGGTATCAGTGAGAGGAGAATCAGGCTTACAGTGCTTCCTCTCATTGTGATTCAGGTCCATTCTTACCACGTTGATTGAAATATCTTGTTATCTGTATAATCCCCACTGCGCATTTCTTAGCTTGTATGGCACATAGTACGCTTATCATGGCAACAGCAATGGCTGAACATCCTAATGTTTAGTTCTTGTCATCTTTTCGTCTTCTGTCTCTTTCTGAGTTTGTCTTTTCCTCTGAGCTTAATTATATAGCTAGTGATTGAATTATCCAGTGACAGCCGCTTCAAGTGATCACAACTCATTCAATGGCAGCTGTGTTGTTTTTAATACAAATGATTTGGTTTCTGAGGGTTTGCGCAAATTGAACAGCAGATGAAATAACCAATTGCTGAATGAAGTGGAAGGTGCTGTGCTGCATTTCAGAATGAATCTGCCCCTTCTTATGAGACAACAGTCTAAAGAAAACTGTGTGACTTCTCTTTTCTGTCCGGCTACAACTATTAAAGACTTCATTTTACTTTTTCCAGTGCCCTACTGGGTCTCATGGTTTTGTATTTTCCAATCCTTGCCTTTATAGCCAATGATGTACAATGATGTTCCAGACATAGGCAAGAGTTACAAGAAACTATTTGCTAAAGGGAGTTAATCCCCAACTTTTGATTAGACATCAGTAATATTTTGATTAGCCATTAGTAACCAGTACTAAGCCAGTTAAGTACTGTCTGTGTGTAAAATTCTTAGTCATATTTAGTTCGGAAAGTGCCGTCTGCTTCTTTCCAGATTCTGTCAGCTATTTTCCCCATTTTTTTTTTCACAACTTTGAGATGATTCTCATGCAGGAGTGTCTGTGTTAAGTATTTCTCTCGTTTGATCTTGCTCTTCGTCTTTTGTGATACATCCGGAATTACGTACGAAACAATAAACTTCACACAGTATATGACATGCTAGGGAAGATGTAAATCAAGAATGTCAGTCACGCAGAACAGGCTATTATTATTACTAATTAGAAGCTGAAAGCCCATGCTGTCGCACAGGTGTAATTCACAATGTCATGCATGGTAAAAAAAAAAAAAAAAAAAAAGCCAAAAATGACTGAGAACTTAAAAACTGGATGGTAACTGACCACAAATCCCATTGATGATTGAACCTGGTGATATTTTGAACAAAAAGAGCTCTTAACCATGCTTGTAGCTGTGTCCACTGCTGCACACTGACGCAACAGATATTCTAGGCTTCAGAGTGATGTTTGAGGTGATTGTGTGTACTGGTTGTGTGGGTGCTTGTGTTGATTTGTGTATGAGTTTTGTTCTGGGAGAGTTGTGTGGATCTGTGCGGGAAGCAAGTGAGGGGCATGTGCTGTAGTGAGGGGCTGTGTACATTTGGGGTTATTGTGTATGCTGGTTGTGTTGCTGTGTGGGTTGTTGATTTGTGTCTAGAGGGAGTGTGCTGGGAGAGTGGTGTTGATTTGTGTGGGTGGTGAATAAGCGTGTGTGCTGTGATGTGAGAATTGGGTCAAGTAATCCACCATCTGTGCAGTCTCCCTCATGCAACCAATGAAATTGTTGCATACAATTAGGAGCAGAATAAGGGTGGTGGATGGTTGAGTTATCTCTACTATCACAATGGTCGAGGCCTCTTGGCATGGCATAGATACATGCCTTACTGTGTTGTACACTGCACAGTTATAATTCGTAAAGTCAAATTGGCTGAGAACTTAAAAGCTGGATGGTAACAGACCACAAAACCAGTGGTGATTCACTCTGATAACATTCTGAACATAAAGAGCCCCCAAAGCACGCTTATAGCTGCTTCCGTCGCTTCATGATGATTGTACAGACATAATAAGCTACAGAGTGACTTTTTTGCAATCTTATTATATAGATGAAATGTTACATTAAGGTACATTTGTGTTTTATACCACAGTAGCTAAATGTCCCAACGAATACAGAAGTCTATAAGGAGCAATATCCTGGGACAGTGACTTCTCCTGTAGCCTTGGGAAACTTGTTACCTGATGACTTCCTTTCTGGGACTGACCTCTCCCCCCTTTTCCTCCCCATCTGACACATCTGGCTTGAGTCTCTCTCTTCCTGTAACTATTGGAGCTAGTGCCAACTTGTCCAGATGACTCCAGGACTTGGGTACATCTCCTCTGACCTCTTACCTGGACACTGACCCAACAACCATTGAAGTCAGTAGGAATCTTTCTATTGACTTCAGTGGGCCTTGAATCAGGCCCTTGAATTTTATACAGAAACATTTAACTAGTGTGCTCCTCCCACAATCCTACACTGCTTCATAACTCCCCAGATGCCTCCACAAAAGCCTCCACCTTTTCCCAGATGACTTCCACCATGCAGTACTTCCAAAGCTGTATGGAAACACAAATTTCTTACTAGTAGATTAAATAGAAATTTTGTAACAACACTGCTTTATTCCACTCTATATATGGATCCTGAGAAGGCCACCCAATAGACTTAGCTGGGGGATACTAGGAGGCGGGTCCATCCCAGAAAGGAAATTGTCATGTAATATGTTTTCCATTCTGGATCCTGCCCTGTTCCTGAGACATTTGGGATGTGATGGGCACAGGGCTGTCCCTAGCCATAGGCAGAATAGGCAGCCGCCTAGGGCACCACTCTGCTGGAAGTCCAGACAGATGGGAAGCAGTGGAGCATGTAAGAGCAGGGATGCTGGGTCCTAGAGAGAGCCAAATGCAGCACAGTCTGAGGGAGGGGATTGGCTGCTGGGGTCTCTGGGAAGGGGGCGGTATGGGTGGGGGAAGAAACTCACCTGTGAGTGTGACTCTCTCCCCTGGCATGAGGTGAGGCAGGCTTGGCGGCTGCAGTATCCTTTTTTGCCCCCCCCATAACGCCCATTCTTCTCTCCCCCCCTCCATGGAGCACCCCTCTCCCCCCCTCCTCCGGCAGGGCTGGGTGAGGGGAAGGGGCGGGCAGGGGGCTGACTGGCTGCGAAAGTGACAGTAACTCACTTCCTCGGCAGCCAGCCAGGATTGGAAGGGTCACATGCAGCTGGCTGGGACAGATAGCATGAGTGAAAAATCAGGATGGGGGTTGGGGTAGGGTGACCAGATGTCCCACTTTTATAGGGACAGTCCCAATTTTGGGGTCTTTTTCTTATATAGGCTCCTATTAGCCCCCTCCCCCTGTCCTGATTTTTCACACTTGCTGTCTGATCACCCTAGGTGGGGGGAATTTGTGCCTATATAAGACAAAGCCCCAACTGTTGGGACTGGCCCTATAAAATCAGGACATCTGGTTACCCTAGCTGGGAAGTCTGTCTCTCCCCGGGGCTGGCAGCTGCGCAGGGCAAGATGAGCTGCTGTGGCTCTGTGGGTGCACCATCACTGAGATCAGATGCTGTGTTAACTTCACCGTGGTCCATTGGGCTGGCAGTGGTGCCCATTGGCGTGTGATTGGACCTGAGGATTTGCTGCTGCTGTTGCTACTCTGCCCCCCAAGAGGTGGATCTTGGGGTACTGCAGTTTTCCACCTATCTCCTCCTCTACTGCAGCTGTTGGACCAGCAGGCTGGGGAGTGAGTGAGCCAAGCATGAAAGCAGTACTGTGTTGCCATTTTAGATTGTCATTTAACAACTTTGTTTGCCAAAAATGCTTGCTAACAATCCTGAATCCAATTTCAATATTTTAAATCAATATCTTAGCCAAAACCAGAAAATTAAGTTATTGACAATTATTTGTGACAAGTTTGGTTTGGGGCAGGGCGTGGGCCAGTTTTCATCAGAGAAACAAAAAATGTTGACTGGCTTTCCTATAGCCCTGTTACTGCTAAATAGAGCCCTCCAACAACTGCAATATGCTCCTCTCCTTACTGGTGTATAGAGTGACCATATGTTGTACTAAGATTCTCTTGCTTTTTTTCCCAGTGAGTCAGTATAGCTTTTGCCAGCCCAGAGGTTGGGCAGCCAATGTCTGATGTGTTCACAATGTTTTGTCCAACTTTCATAAAGTAAATACATGGTTAATATGAGTTAAAAAGGCCAGGGACACTTCCTTGTGAAGAATCTGTGCAGCAGATCATGATAGAGCTGTGAAAATGTCAGTTTTTGATGGAACTTTAGAGGCAGTGATTTATCATGTATTTCTGGCAGCGCCCAAAATGTGCTACTATTGCTAACGTCTTTCCAAACAAAAACAAGGCACAATAGGACTTCTGTAACATTTCTGTGCTGCCTTGATCGAGATGAGATGATTCTGTGCTGACTTTATTTTGGTCACTCTGTGCTTTACCTGGGAGTAAAACTAGGGTTATATTTTGCCACTGTTTGGAAACCCAGCCTATTAAACTGGATAATGCCATTGATCTGTTTACAGTATAAGGTGGATATAGAGTTGTAACTAACATTAAGACTGATGCCCACTCTCAATTTAAAACTAAAAAGTGGCTTTGTAAAAATGACATGGGTTTCCAACTCTACTGTGTCTCAGTCAGGGTGGAGTGCTCTGTGAGGTGTCTTCACACGAGCTCAAGGTCACACACTCACAACTATCCTATATTAGTTATTTTAAATAATATTTCTGATAATCTGATAATTTAAACAGTTATTTCTTTAAAAAACACCCTTGTAAGTTATGTCATATTGAAAACAACTTTCCGGGTCACAAAAAAGAAAACGGAAAGATGAAATAGGATTAGCTGTACAAGCATGGAAGGATTCTATACTTAAGTTTGTATGTCATGAAAACAACAAAGTTGATGAAGATCATCAAGTAAGTGCCGAACAAAATATTTGTGTAGACGAAGCTCAAGAAACGCAACCACACACAGAACAATCATTTGAAACAGATGCAGACACAAAACAAGAAATTACAACAGTTGAAACTGTACTAGCATGGGATATAGATGACACTGGCATATGGCCACAATCTTTAAACAAAGAATTTTGTGCCATTATACTTGAGAAAGGCCCTGGGAGAATAAAAGGTCTTGAATATCCTAAAGACATTAGAGGTAGGAAATTCACAGAAAACAACTACTACAAAAGACTTTCTAATGGTGAAATTGTCAACAGATAGTAGCTTGTGTACTCTAAATGTAAGGATGCTGTATTTTGTTTCCCATGCAAGCTTTTCAATAGCTGCAATTTTAAGATAGCAACCATGGGTATTAATGATTGGAAAAATCTTAGTCACATATTACCGCAACATGAAATGGCACAACACCACATTGAAAGTATGCACAAATGGTGTGAGCTGAGTGTAAGGTTAAAAAATCAGACAACTCTTGATGCCCAAAATCAAAGATTGCTGGAGTAAGAGAAGCAACATTGGCGTTGTGTTTTGAACGTCTATTATCTATTGTTGAATATCTATCAACAAACAATCTTGCTTTTAGAGGAAGCATTGAGAAATTATTCCTGCCCAAAAATGGCAATTTTTTGGGCCTCGTACAACTGCTGGGAAAATTTGACACAGTGATGAGTGAACATCTCCAAAGAGTAACTGAAAATGAAATACAGGACCACTATTTGGGACCAAGAATTCAAAATGAACTGATCATGCTAATGAGTGATAAAGTGAGAGACAAAATTGTTTCATTGGTTACTTTGGCAAAATATTTTGCTGTAATTGTAGATTGCACTCCGGACATAAGTCATCAAGAACAAATGTCGTTAGTAGTGAGATTTGTCAACATTAGTGATTCAGCACAGATTACAGTTAAGGAATCATTGATCACATTTTTAGACAAAGAGGACACTACAGGTTTTGGACTTCTTCAAGCTCTCCTACATGAACTAAAATGAATGGGATTGTCCGTAATGAACATTAGATAACAAGGCTATGATAATGGTGCCAATATGAGAGGATGCATTTCTGGCGTGCAAGCTAGATTGCTGGCAGAAAATCCACAAGCCTTTTTTGTTCTGTGTGCATGCCACAGCCTTAATTTGATTTTGTGTGATATAGCCAAGTCTTCTGTAGAAGCTATTTCTTTTTTTTGGTTTGCTGCAATGCATTTACGTGCTCTTTTCAGCTTCCGCTCAATGATGGCAAATATTCAAAGCACATGTCAATGGTATTACCTTTAAGCCTCTATCTGAGACACGCTGGGAAAGCAGAGTAGAAAGTGCAAAAACGTTGAGATATCAATCTGAGGAAGTTTATGAAGCACTGGTTGCTATTTCGGAAGAAGCCAGAGATCCAAAAGCTAAAAGTGAAGCACAGTCATTCGCCTCTGAAATATCCAGCTTCAAGTTTCTAACGTCTGTCGTAATCTGGTATGACATTCTTGTTAAAATCTCAAGTGTAAGCAAAATAATGCAGAGTCCAATGATGCAGCTTGATTCAACACTTACCTTACTAAACAACACACAAGACTTTTTAGTGAAATACAGAGAAAATGGATTCAAAGAAGCACAGGTTACAGCAAGAGAGCTGTACACAGAGTACACAGGCACTCGGTGTAGAACCAAAATTTCCATGTCCAAACGTGACACGAGTTTCAAGGAAAAAACGGCAAGCGGAATATGAAAGCGCAGATGAGCCGTAGACAATCCAGAAAAGAAATCTGAGGTTGAGATTTTTAATGTTGTGATGGATAAAGCAATATCAGCCGTTGATGAAAGGTTTAATACCTTGCGAGCACACCATGAACAGTTTGGATTTTTGTAAGACATAACTAAATTCAGCGAAATAGGAAAACAAGAGCAGCAAATGACAAAGTGCAAGAACCTAGAGAGCCTCCTGAAGCACGGTGATAGGTTTGATTTAAATGGACTTGAACTGTACGAAGAACTGAGTACATTGTCATTAGTGTTGCCACATGCAAAATCGGTGATGTACATTGTACAGTTTATTCATATCAGCAAACTTGTTGACATATATCCTAATGTGTACATTGCCACTCGTATTCTACTGACAATTTCTGTAACAGTAGCATCAGGAGAACGGAGTTTCTCAAAACTAAAAGCTCATTAAAAACTATCTTCGTTCTACAATGGAACGATTGACTGGTCTTGCTATTCTTGCAATCGAACAAGACATCACTTTGTCTTTGTCATACGATGACATTATTACTGATTTTGTAGCCAAAAAAGCCAGAAAGATCGCTTTTAATTAAAAACAAATCCTTGTTTCAATACCTCTTCATAGAAATTTCCAATAAAATGTTGACAAATTAAAAAAATTATACTATTTGCATCATTCTGTCAATAAATCAGAATTTTTTCTATAGCGCTACTTCTTTAGTGCTAGTCCACCAGCATTACTGTGTTCTTAATTAAGTTAAACTGTTTTTAATAAAGTGCATGTGGCAAGTTTTCCAATACTGTAAGCTTATGTTTGTGTTGCTAAGAGCAAGTCAGGCATAGGGGCACCAGTTTCATAATCCTGCCTAGGGCACCATAAATCCTAAGGATGGCCCTGGATGGGCACTAAGGAAAATTAAAAGGGTGGGAGAGATAAGCAGAAAATAACATTAATTCTTCCCTAAACTTAATAATATCACACTATTTTGAAGCAACTGCTTGGAATACCTTCCTTTTGAAGGATGCCTCTGCAGAGGAATAAAGGCCAAACCTGTACTGTTTTACTGAAGTGTTGATGGATGACTAAGTGGTAGCTTTACAGATCTTCTTCCCTTTCTTCCCAGGATAGTACAATGGAGTTAAATGGACTCTGATCCCTTATTATTTAGTATTTGCATGGTGGCAGTACCTAGGAGTATCAACATGCAAGGCACGGTACTTGCATAACAAAAGAACAGTCCCTTGCCTGTTTACAATATAAGTGTTTACAATATAAGTATATGATAAGTCAATGAGTGGATACAACAGACACGGAGCTGGTGTGCACAGAACAATGCAGGGGACAATTATGATTAGTGTAAGTAAGCAGTGGTCACTACACACCAGACACCTGGCAGTGGGCAAGTGTTTTGGCAGAGACACTGGTGAAAGGGCAGAAGGAGTGTGGCCAAATCCCAGAGCTGGAAGGACCAGTCTGCATTGCCTCCAATATTTGTACGAAGGGAGGCACAGCCCAACTCTCTTGCACTGTGGGAGAGGTCAGAGTCTAGAAGTCATTCTAGTCATTCGAGTCTCTGACTCAGAACCCCCATTTTAACAATTAAGATAATAATAATAATCCTTCCTTATCTGCTATATCAGACAGGGCATTATGTGGATTAATGTCTGTCTGTAAACTGCTTGGTAGATGAAACATACTCTATAAATTACTATTACTACTAATGTCTGCTCTGCCTATGCTTTTAGCTCCTTATCCACCAGATTTGCAGCTCGTGATTTTATTGCAAGTCTCATGATATTTAAGTCTTTCTTACTCACCGGACTCCAATAGCTGGGGATTTATGTTAGAATCTTTGCTTTTCCTCTTTTTTTTAAAAGACTAAGTTTCTAGCCCCCCATGATTACGAAGAAAAGCTTGGAAATGCAATACCTAAATGTTCAAAACCCACACGGAAAATAAAAGAACCTACAAAGTTAGCTTCACACTTGAGAACCATGCAGCTTCTCTGTTGCTCCTTTCCCAGCTAGAATTACAGATGCCCATATCTACAGTATAATGCTAATAAAAGCAGCTCTTTTGCCCCCAGTACAGGTTTAGCTCTGGATTTGGGAATTTTGCTACACTTCATGTAATGGAGGATAATGTGGCTATATTGATTTTTACCCAACAGGGATCATTAAAAGACTAATATTTAACACTGATTATTTTTATGCAGGTAATTCTCTCTGTGTGTGGATGTATGCGTGCGTACTCACAAACACATACACAAGATGATCTAACAGCTATCTACATACATTTATTAGAGCAACGTTTTTTTCCAGATCTGATGTACAAAATTTCTCTGACAGTATTTTAAATTGCCAAACTAAGAAGTTGTTAAATACATAGGGTGAGATCTTCCACTAGTGTAAACTGGCATAGCTTCACTGATTTTAAATTAAGATATGCTGAGCTAAGGATCTGGCTCATAATATTCAACATTGTTCACAAAATAAAATGAATAACTTTGAGTGAAGAATATCATTAATTGCAAACTGAAGGGGTTTTTTTTGTTGAGGGGAAGCCTAAAATTATATTTAAAAAATCAAGACTTAATGTACTGACCTCCATGACAATGATGAAAGACAACTTGGCTGCAATCACATGCCAGTAATATATGTTGTGTTCATACTGATATTGGTGCCCAGGAGGGTATCGGAAATCACGATATCTAAAGACAGTTTAGAAAAGCAAGAAATAATTTCAGCAACCTCTGCAGTAATGCACTATGGCCAGGGGATGGAGCAAAATCTGTCACATTTAACAGAGCCTGGAGTCATAAGCTGTATACAACTAAAATGATGGGTAAATTTTACATCTACAGAATAAGTTGAACGTAATGAAATACATTTTTTCTCCACTATACCAAAAATATGTTAAATCACCTTTATATTATTTTGAATAATGTATTATTAATTATTGGGGAAAATACAATGAATCAAAGATTTAGAAAACTCCATGTTGTTTTACTTTACCTTCTGACTGTTCTTGAGGTTAGCTGAGTCTTAATATTACTAAAGAGATTTTTAGAAACAAAATTAGGATATTTTCTTATGTTTTCCTTTCCAACGACGAGAATAATTATTTGACACTTGCCTGCATGTTGTTTGGTTGCCAAACCAAGGAAGTGGAACTGGTTTGCTTTCATTTTTGAAGTCTGATATATTGAAGACAGAAAGCGTATTGTTGATATACCCCTTCATGGTGTAACTGATGTGATCCCCATAGGGAGGGACTGAAAAGGACCAGTAATAAACCAAACGAGGAATCATGTCAGATGTAAAAGCAATTATCATTGCCTGTATTTTAGAAGAGGAAGACAAAAAGGGAGCAGTATTTAACTGGCAGCCTTAATATATACATAGCTTTTCCATGCACTTTAGATTTCAACAAATATGCATTACTGCACTAAAAATCAGAGAGTTTGCACTTTTCTATTCAGTGGTTCTCTCTGCAAATATATGTGCAATCATTCAGTGGCATAAAACAATCTCTCTAGGATACGCATTCTCTATAGTTTCTAAATTACATCTTTTGTGCGTGACGCCTTAAAAAAGTTGTGCGGTTAATGTTTTTTTTCTTACGGCCACTCTCACCAAATTAAACATATACTACTGTATGTTCCTCTTCAGTCCACATTTCCTATCGAGACCTGCTCACCACATATTTTAAACAACCACTGCCTTATGCATTTCAAGTAAAATGACACACACAAAGAAGCCTACCATTACAAATAAATTAAATTTCACAAGGAACATTTTAAAGATAATTCAAACTTTAAAAGCTACAGATCATTCACGTATAACCTCCAAAACATTCCTTAGGGGTCATACCCAGCCCGAATTCACTTCTGCAGCTGCTGGCTCGGGGATTCCAGTTGTCAGCAGATGTGGAAACTGCTCCTGATGCCAAGACAGTATTTCCCCTCTTGCTAGCAGCTGCTTAATACCAGTTCACATATTACATGGCCTCTTATTGCCATCCTGTTCCAAAGAGTATCCATACCCCACTCAGAGTGAGTGCCATAAACTGTATGTGGGAATGAGGCCTGAGGTTTTTTGCGGGGTGGTTAAAACAGTGACTCATGAAGACCTCCTGTTCTGGAAGAGTCATAGAGTCCAAGGCCAGAAGGGACCATTGTGATCATCTAGTCTGACTTCCTGTATAACACAGGCCATCCAACGTCTTCAAAATAATTCCTAGAGCAGCTGTTTTAGAAAAACACCCAATCTTGATTTAAAAACTGTCAGTGATGGAGAATCCACCATGACTCTTGGTGAATTGTTCAATGGTTAATTACCCTCACTGTCAAAAATTTACATTTTATTTCCAGTCTGAATTTGTCTAGCTTTAACTTCCAGCTATTGGATCATGTTATACTTTTCTCTGCCAGATTGAAGAGTCCATTATTAAATATGTGTTCCCAATGTGGAGATTTACAGATTGTGATCAAGTCACCCTTGACCTTTTCTTTGTTAAATAGATAGAGCTCCTTGAGTCTAATCATTTTAATGGCTCCTCTCTGAACCCTCTCCAATTTATCAACATCCTTCTTGTGTTGTGGACACTAAAACAGGACACAGTATTCCAGCAGCAGTCACACCAGTGCCGAACACAGAGATAAAATAATCTCTCTCCTCCTACTTGAGATTCCCCTGTTTATGCATTCCCGGATTGCATGAGCTCTTTTGGCCACAGCATCACATTGGGAGCTCACGTTCAGCTGATTATCCATCACGACCCCCAAGTCATTAGATAGGTTCATCCTAGCTAATCAGATGTTCTTCTTGGTTGCCCGATATTCAAAGGGCTGCACTATGAAGTGGGACCTCCTTTGTTAAAAACTGCAATTGAGGGACTAGACACAGGCCCAGTTTAACAACGGGGCACAATAGGCTTATGCCCAGTACTCCCAGTTCTGGCTGACATCTTGTGCTCCAGAATCTAAAAGCCAAAAAAAGTCTCTTGTCCTTATGGCAGTGAGTAAAACCTTGTCAATGTGAACAGAGTAGCTGATGCATTGATGGGGAAAGAGAGTGGGAGCCAACTGGGGAGACCAAAACCCAGAGTGGGAAATAAATAAAGACGAAGCAAGAGTGAATGAATGAAAGCCATAGAAAGAGGGGTGGGATTGAGAGAGAGGGGGCAAAATTAGATATAGGGACAGAGGCAAGATTTAACAAAATCGATAAAGAGAGAGTGAGGAAAAATGGACAGAAAAGAGAAAAGGAACAGTGATTACATAAAGTGGAAAATGGAAGGAGAGAGCAGGCAATAAAGCAATGGAAAGAATAAGGGAAAATGTGTAACTTCGAAGTTGGTAAAACTGTATTCGATTCACATTCATGATAGCCTTTGTGTTTAGGGGTGACTTTCAGGGTAAGATTATATTTAATATACATAGTTCCTCACCTTTGGGGGAGGAGTGCCAAATATTCTTTGCCTAGGAGCAGCAGTGTACCTAAGGGAAGTCTTGATTTGAGGACATTTGTGAGGGATGCAAAACTCTATGTGTGGGGAGTGGGAGGGGGTGGGGGGGACAGACAGAAGACTGTGGAGATCTCTCTCATCTGTTGGGTAATACTTCACTCACCAAGTAGACCCACTGTAAAGAACTTGATGAGCAAGGTGGCAGGATCGAGAGTCAGACCCTGGTCCCAACTGGACAAAACTCCCATTGACTTCTGCGGTACCAGGATTTGGCTCTAAAAATCTGATTTCAACTTTTAGTGTGTTTTTGATACTTTTGAAGTTTAGCTGAGAAAACTCTCGTCCATTTGGCGGGGAAAGTGGAGATAGACTATGGGTAAGGAATCTTGTTTTTAAGTTTTTGAGGATACGTAACTACTTATGAAGGATTTTTGTAACATATTCTAGCATAAATTAAATGTAGGGGATGTCCTTTTTAAAACCATTTTCAAGAAACTCTATGAAACTCTACATTGTTTAAATTTACACTAAGATGAGTTGTTTTTATCATACAAATTCTTTCCAAAGGGTAACGTTAGAACAAAAATGCATATTAACAAGTTTTCTAATTGCGGAAGCGGGAACCTGACAGGTACATTACCCAGTTTGAAACTTAAGTAAAAGAACAAAAGTTTTAATTAAATATAATTTTATAATATTCATTAGAACATATAGTTTAGATATGGGCAGACCACAAATTAGCTAAAGGGAATCACAAGGTAAGGTTAAAAAACCCCAACCCTGTTCTCCCCTTGAAGCAAACCAATTTGATGCGTCTCCTAAGAACCAAAATATTTTGGGATATAGTATTTACATAGCTTAATGGCTCTTTTTTACTGAATTTTTTTTGCAAGGCCCCAGTTTTCACATAATCATAAATCTGAACTCAGTTTCACTTTTTCCCCTCCTGCAGAATGATCACCAGATGTGTTGCAAACTGCTACAAGGACAGAAACATGAAAACTAATTCTACTGTGTCATCTAAAAGGAAACTTTCCCTCCCTGAACTGTGGGCTGCTTTTTAGAGTATCACACTGGAAAAGTACAAACCAATAGTGTTCTCTATTTCCGAATCTACACTGAACACAGTTTTCCATTTATACCATAACAAATTAAAATCAGCCTTCAAATCAACAACAGATGCTCTGGCATGGTACAATAGCAGCTCTGCTGCTTGAACTGCAAGTCCCAAGACTGATAGCTTTACACAAAAAAGTTTCTTGTAGCCTTGCAGGTGCTGCAAAGGTAATATATGCAGTGGAAGAATATATGGTGCCTTAGGCTATAACAGCTAGACAGCAATAGCAAAACCAACAGTTGAGTGGAGAAGAGGAGATACAGATTCTGTATATTCAGGTTAATCGATCAGGTGGGAGGTAGAGATGATGAGGGAAAGTTCACATGTGTATATGTAGAAGCCTGTACCTCAAACAAAACAAAACAACACCAACAAAAAGCTTGTTCTAATATTTGGGCTACAGCACCATATCCTGATGCTTAGCAAACTTCCATCCAAAATGAATCTTGCGCCCCTTGAATTGTTAGAGACCCAGTGCAGCCCCAGCTAGAAAACCTGCAGGATCTTCTGCAGGCTGGCCAGGGATCCCAGATGCAGGATCAGGGAGTTGAACTGGAACTAGAGCATGGACAGGACCATCTGGTTGAGCACCTTCAGCCTCCCTTGATGGGAAAGGCACCAGAGTAGTCTCTGTAACTGGTCAGCCTTGGGATTGACCGAATTCTCCAGCAGGGAGGGATTGGTGGCACAAAGATGGATGCTCAGATAGAGCAGCGAACCTGTGCCCCACTGGATATCCCACAGTGCAAATGGGAGGAAGGTCACTTGCCACCTGTCCATGATCACTAGGCCAGAGCTCTTGACCCAGCTGACCTAAGTGGAGTAGGCTGCCAAACAGATGGCTTGGCAAGCCTCCACTTGCGTAAGGTCTCCTGGAGGAGCATATTGTTGGCATATGCTGACTGCACCACCCACAAGTCCAGTTCTCAAAGAACCAACCCCTTCATCCTTTTACGGAGAAGATAGAGGAAGGGCTCAATAGCCATACTATAGAGCTGGCCAGACAGCAGGCAGCCCTGATGCACCCCTTGACTGAAAACGATGGGTTCAGTCAAGTCCCATTTGAGCTTGACGAGGCAATCCACAGAGATGTACAGCACCTGGAGAAAGCCCATGAAGGGGTCCTAAAGCCAAATGCCCACAGAGTGCCCATGAAATACCCATGATCCATCCTGGCTTGGGGGGCAGGGGTGAACCACCCCCCAGCACTCACCGTTGGCACGTGGGGCCGGGTCCCTGCACTTCCCGCCACCGGTGAGAGCAGGCCCAGCCCTGCTGCACTCCTCAGGGGTGAGAAGAGGCGGGGCTGGGGCAGAGCAGGGCAGGGGCAGGAAGAGGCGGGGCTGGGGTGCAGCAAATGCCTTCTCCTGGTCCAGGGACAGAAGGGTGAATGACAGACCATCCCGGCACATGAGATGGAGTAGGTCTTGGACCAGATAGACATTGTCGAAAATGGTCCGGCCTGGGATGGTGTAGAGCTGGTCAGGGTGGTGCATGTCTATCAGCATGGATCCCAGCTGCAATGAGATGACTTTCACTATGACCTTGTACTCCATGCTGAGGAGCAAGACTAGGCACCAGTGCCAAAGGTTGTAGAGATTCCCCTTCTTAGGCAGCAGAGCAAGCATGGCCCACTTGCTCAACAGCAGGAGCACCCTGCTCCCTAAGGACTTGGCCCAAACGGAGGTGAGGTCTGAGCTGAGGACATCCTAGAACATGCAGTAGAACTGCACGGTCAGCCTGTCCATGTCCGGAGATTTGTTGGTTGGCATCAGTCAGAAGGCTTCCGAGAACTCAGCCAGAGCGAGAAGCTGCTCTAGCCAGTCCTGGTTGCCTGTGCTGACTGTAGGGAGTCCATCCCACAGGGTCCTGCAGGCTTCAGCATAGGTTGGATCTTGAGTCCCTTGTGTTTCTTAAAACAACTCGGACTGCGAAAATTGCAGAAGAGCCACTCACTGTGATCCTACAGCCCTTACGTACTAATAATCTCACTGAAGTCAAAGAGAAATGTGTTGGTACTCAAGGACTATGGGATTGATTCCTAATTAGAGGGCTAAAGACAGAGTAAAGCTGCATTTTAAATTTACCTGTCTAGTGGTGATTACAAGTATTATACATTTAAGAGCTGCTGCTTGCCTTTTGAGGGAGAGTGTTTGCAGTTAGTCTGAGGTAGCAGGATTTGTCTTATGGGAAAATGGCAGACAAGTAAATAATCAATTGTGGGGGAGAATGCATCTTCAATTATCTAGAGTTCCTTGCACCGGAGAATGTGAGATAGCCTCCTCTTCTGAGTTGTGGAGGGAAAAGAGAGAGAGACAGACCAAAATTAGTTCTTTGGGTCAGTCTTCTATAGAACCTAAAACCAGAACACTCTAATAACTTCCTGGGCACTAAAAGGAATCCAAACATATTAAGGTATCTAAATATATAGTTAAATCACCAAAACAATCCTAACAATCTACAGACTGCATCTGACCTGTAAAGACACCATATAATAACAGTAAGGATTATGATGAAGACATTTTAGTGTTTGTGCTCCCAGAGTAGTTTAAACTAATTTTTAGAGATGCATTAGACTTTTCTTTCTTTCTTGATGTTTTTTTACAAGGCAGAGTTAAGGTCGTTTGGACTTCCTAACTGTGTGATAACATGTTTGGATTTCTTTTGGTGCATCAGGGTTATATGTGTTTTATTATTAGGTTTGTAGCAGTGTGACCCAAAAGAAATTACTAATATGTACTCAGAACCTTAACTGTAACTTAATAGAGCTATTTTTGTCTGGGAATTTTCCTGTTTTTTTTAATTGAAGTTATTATTTAAAACTTTGTACATGAACACTAAACAAGAAAGCCAAATATAAACTGGTGCCATGAAATATTTCTAATGATTTGAAGATATGTACTATCAACTTTGAATCATTTTTATGTTAACTTTTAGCTCCAGATTCACCAGTAAATTCTAGCCGCTTTACACCACTCTGGAGCAGCACAAATCAGCCAGACATTACTGGACATTTAAGCTGGATTTACAGTTGCTTTGTATCACCAGAGTAGCACAAAGCAACTTGAGGGTTTATCTCAATCTCTTGTCTTCCACATTCGCTTGTGAATCCCCTTTGCTCTAAATTGCCTTCTTGCCTGCACTTCCCTCTACAATCTTTTATGCATCTGCATACATACGCACAGGAGTAACAGTCATTTTTTGTTATTTGTCATAACTGAAAAATGTATCCGTCAGCAGAGGCTTACACAAAACCTTCTCCTTCCGAGAAGCTCGCCACGAATTGCCCTCTTTCCAAATGGCGGCCACGTCTGATTGTTCACTGAATAGTAGAGAAGCCAAGCTGCCCTCTGGGCAGATGATAGCATCATATGAAGTCAGAAGTGGCTATTTTTGCTAAGGACAGCCTGAGGCCTCAGTCCTACTGACAACAATGGAAGATGGTGGCCATTTTGAGAAGGACATTAACTGAAGACACTCTGTGACTCAGTCCTGCTGAGGGGGGAAAAGGCAACCATTTTGAAAGAGGGCAGTTGGTGGAAATTTCTGAAGGATAAGATTATATGTTAGTTTGTTCTCCAGCAGAAGCTCTTGTGTACTTCATAATTGCAAAAAAAACAATTACCTTTTTACCAGCATAGACTATGCATAAGATTTCAGTATGATTTAACTATATGGGAAGTTTGAAGAGTCTGCACTCTTGATTAATAAGACCTTTCGGGGGCAAAAAAAGATCTTAAACCAAGTACTAAATTTCGTAAAGGACTCATTTTTTAAATTAACTTTAACTCAGACTGATTAATAGATTTACTTGCAATTCTCAGAAAACTCATTTTACACTCAAAGGGTAAGTGCTGTAATTTTGCGGCTACATTGTATTTTTCATACCTAACAAAGCTGTTGAATCTCTGCTTTAAGTGCAAAACTACGTAGACGGGGAGGCACGACCGTAATAAATACAATAATAAATAAAGTTTAATTACAACCTAATTTCTTCAAAATCCATGCAGTTACCTGAAAATTCTCAGAAAATTCATTCTGTATTCAGTGAGTGCTGTAAGTTTAGGGAGGATACACTATATTCTTCATACATAATGGAAGGTTGGACCCAGAATTTTCTCAAGGATGTCACATCTTGAGAAGTGAAACTTCCTTTATTTAGGCCTAGGGTTTTTGAAAGCACGTAAATGACTTTAGAGCCAAAGTCTCATTTTCAAAAGAGATTTAGGATGCTAGATATTTAGGCTCCTAAATGCCTATGTCACTTTTAAAAATGGGACTTAAGATCTAAGTTCCCTATAAACTGTGTGGCCACAGGCTATCAAGGGCTGCGCAGGTGGGGTGAGGCACCTCTCTCCTGACCTCAGCCCTGAAGCTGCTGCTGCCAGGGAGATGCATCTCTCCCCAATCCTGTCCCCGGGCTGCTGCAGTGAGAGAGGGCTGTGGGGGAGTCCTCTCTTCTCACCACAGTTCTGGGCAGCCTACACCCCAAACCCCTCATCCCCAGCCCTACCCTAGAGCCTTCACCCCCAGCAGGAGTCCTCACCACCCACAACCCAACCCTCTGCCCCAGCCCTGAGCTCCCTCCCACACTCCAAATCCCTTGACCCCACCCCCGCCACACATCACCTCCATATTGGAGTGCATAACAAAATTCATTCCGCACACGGATGTAAAAAATTAGAGGGAACATTGCTTAAGATCCTAAATTACTTAGGTGTTTTTGAAAATGTTACCTCTAGTCAGTCTGGCACAATACATATTAATATTTCACATCCTCACTTGACTAGAATATTTAGAGTATACCATTTTTTATAATTATCAGGTCATACTTACATTGGTCACCACTGCCAGAATTGCTATTCCTTGCATGATTGGCTGCCACGCTCCTATATCTTGTGCTTTCTGTGGCACCATGCGTCTGAACTGGGTTGTAATCTTCCAGGCGTCAACTCGTATTTCCAACAAATTATTAACAAGAGCCAGAAGAGGAGCCAGCGGGAATGATGCCACAAATAAAGTGACAAATCCAAACTGTATAACTGCCAATGAGAATGTGACGTACATTGGTGATGCCTTAATGCCGATGTGTATATATTTACCCAGACCGTGACAGAGACAGGAATGCATTTTTTAATGGTTAATCAGAGACTCTTTCTCTCTCTCAAATAGCAGACCTTGTGTGAACATATATGCAGAAATGTACAATAAGCCCCTGAAAGATAGAGAGGCCTACCAAAAATGAACAATAGCCTGTAAAAGTATGTGAGGTGCACACTAGCACAAAAAAGCCATAACTCATACATATGAACTATTCTGAATATTTAAATATCTGCTTCTTTTATATGACTTCTTACCTTTCATGCTTGTAAGTTTATTTATTAATCCAGTGCTATGCTGAAAAGCCTCAATTAAGAATCACATTATTAGTGTTTGTGTGCTGAAATAAGTATGATTACAATACTATTAAAGTATGGTTGGTTGCAAAGAAATTCAGGTTTTCTACAGCTTCCAAAAATAAAATCTTTAAAGTTGCTGTAAATCTACAGCAAACTGGTATAGGAATGTGATGCTGCAGTGCTGGAGTTGAAGATGACAGTCTTCTGGCCCCTGACCTGTGGATAGGGTAATAGATGAAGAGGCAACAGACCTAGTCATACAATCCCTAGCTATAGAAGCCATGTCGTCCTTGGTTGTAAACTGGATTGTCATTTATTTGATTTAAACTAACAAAAATTTCTACCTTTATCCATTTCGCACAAGCTTTAATCTCTATAACATGTTTATACTATCTATAAAATCATCAGATATTATTTATCTGAAGACTTTTTTAAAAAAATACACATTTGGGTCCTGAAAATATTTCATACGAATCAGAATTGCACAGCTGACTTACCCATTTCCAGATACTCATAAAACAATCCAAGTTTTCCAACGGGTTGCAGATGGTAGTCCTGTTCCCAGCGTGGAATAGTCTTTTCTGATCTAGCTGCTGAGCAACATCTTCCGATTAGATTCTTAACCCAGCTATCAGTCAGGAGAAAAGTGATGACTCACATTGTTAGTCTACCCTGCCAAAGGCTGAGCTATTGCAAAGTTCTTGCTCTGGTGCTATAGCCAAGTTTGAAAATTGGTTTTGACAATAACTGAACTACTGAAACTCCTTAATACAAACAATGCTATTTTTGATTCGCTCTTGTCCTGTACCTTTTGCAATCATTTACAGTAATGCAAAGTGGGTGTACAACACTACTATTCTGTCTGGTAGCATGTCACACCCACCTTGCACTGGTGTAAATGACTGCATCAGGTGAAAAGGCAACAGAGAACCAGGCCCAATATGTTTCTCAGACTGCACAGTTTTTAATCCCTCCTCCCCAAAAGCTCTTGGTCTGAAATACAAGCACCAGAATTTAGGAAAATTGATGCTGTAGTTATAACTATTTCTATCTGTTACCTTAGAATAAGGAGCAAGCAGCAGATGAGCTTTTAAGGAAGGGAAAAAACAAAAAGGTATCGTTTGCACATAAATGTCCTTCATAATAAAGGAAGAGAAAATTTCCATTTGTAATTAGAGAAATGAAAATGAGATACCAGCCAAATGCTTTTAAAGATTTGCATGAGGCATCGCGGTTTTACAAAAGGTGTGTTATTCCTTATATACAGGAAGAATTGCTTTTTCAATATTTGTCCAAATTTCCAATCAATCCAACTTCTAATGCATCCCTCACTGTGGTATCTTTGCTTAAAGTAGCCCTTAAATATATCCTGAAAAACAGATGCACTGAGACAATCTGAAACCATTTAATATCAAGTAAAATGTGACACTCTTCCTTTATACATTATACTTCCCCCTTTCTCATCTTACTTACAGTTTTTGGGCCCAATCATTGCAAACAGGAGTTCAATGAAAGCAAGGTTTTGGCCTTTTCTCTTTTCCTCCATTTCTAAGTCTCCTTTACCCATATTTGTGTTTTAGGTCACTCCCTATTTCCAACCCTCTTCTCCACATTTTCTTCCTGGTCGTCATCTCTTACACTTCCCTCCTGTCCACCAGCTACCTGTTTTCAAGGCCCAAAATTTACACTCCCTGATAAGCTTTTCAATATTCTGAGTGGTTTCAGAGTAGCAGCCGTGTTAGTCTGTATTCACAAAAAGAAAAGGAGTACTTGTGGCACCTTAGAGACTAACGAATTTATTTGAGCATAAGCTTTCATGAGCTACAGCTTTCATTTCCACTGAATGCATCTGATGAAGTGAGCTGTAGCTCACGAAAGCTTATGCTCAAATAAATTTGTTAGTCTCTAAGGTGCTACAAGTATTCCTTTTCTTTTTGCGAATATTCTGAGTGTTATCTTGTTTAAAACAGCTTTATTTGTCAGAGAGCATGCTCTCTGTCTCCTAATCTTTCTCCTTCATTGCCTTCAATCCATGTATTGTTGTAGCCAGTGTGTATTGCTTGTGTCTGATTTAGATTGCAAGATGTTTGAGTCTGGGATCATTTGTTTTCTGTATTTGTATAGTCCTGAGCATTCTATCAGTGCTCAATAAATAATAAAAGTCCCTGATGCATATCCAACTCACTGCATACTCCACTTGCTCCTCTGAATCACCATATGTAGACACATTTTAATCTTCACAATTCAATTTTTCTCATCGTAAAGCATCAGTAATGCCTATTACATTAAAAATGTCAGAATTGGGTGGATTAAAAATGTCAGAATTGGGTGGATTAAAAATGCCAGAATTGGGTGGATCTAGTTCTTTAAATGCAAGCAATACCAGGCCATGTTAAGAATTGATCAGGGAAGGAAGCACGAACCTAGGACTTGACTACTGGTTGCATACCGCGAGTGGTGATACATCGTGTGTGGTGATGGATAGGCATAAGTAATGGCAAAAAGAGATAACTGGCTAAACAAACTGGGACAATACTGGCATAAATAAAATCAACTAGCACAATGAGACTTTTTGGCTGTCAGCCTGATGCAGGAAAAACTGACACCTGTGGCAATTTTTTTAATCCACAGATGTACATACACAAAATCAGGCCTGTTGATTCTAAGGGACAGATTCTGCTTGTACTTGCAACAGCGTACCCTTGGAGTAACTCTCCTGAAGGCAGTGGAGTTACTCTGGTTTACACTAGTGTAAATGGGAACAGGATCTGACCCTAGTTTCTAGGACTCCCACCTCCAGTTTTCAAGATAATTGTTATTATTTACAGTTGTGCATACTTGATTGGTGAAGAAATGTCCTACGTTTCCATTACAACTCCATCAGATATGTATTTAAATGAGTTTTTGCTGGTTCCCTCTCTTTGCCACCTCCATTCGCTATACCTTTTCCAGCTTTCTGTACCTAGATCATTCCCTGTCTCCTGACAAGCGCAATACTATTTAACAACTTTGTGTAAGTTACACAGAAGACATACAGCCTCCAGTTTTACTGTATCATATACATTCAACATTACCCTTTGGGAGTGTCTGTCATATGAACAGAGCTGTGAATGTCAAAATACAACTACAAAAATATATTTAAAAACTAAAATAGCATTTTAAACACTTGTTTTGTGGAAAGTCTGACATAGAACAGTAAATACTAAATCGCAGTATGCCATTTAAAGCAATAATAAGGTGAAGATGGTCAAAGTAGCCTCCAGTTTTGGGCACTCAACTTCAGACATGTTGGGCCTGATTTTTGGAAGTGTTGAGCATCCACAACCTGAACTGAACTGAGTGGGAACTGGGGATCGATAGCATCTTTGAAGAATCAGGCCCAAGGCGTTTCAAGCTGGGCACCCAAAAATGGCATCCAAGTTGGAGACCATGGAAAATTTTGGTCTTGTTCTCCAGGTGCCTGAGCATATGCTGCTATTGAAATCTAAATGTCCACTTACTTCCAACAGGGGCAGGAGCAGGGCCTTTGCCATCAAATATTTGACCTTTTTATTTCATTAGGTCACTTTTAAAAAACATTAGGTACTTACGGAAGAAGCACTTCTTGAATGTTATTCCAAATTGCTTTACCTCCCATTATTATTGTTAGCTGTGTTGTAAGTTCAAGGAGACATCCGCCCGGATCACACTAAAGGTTGAGAGAGGTGTGAAAAATGCTGCATAACTCTTCAGGCAAGATTAAAGTGTTTAAATTAAAAAAATATACTAAAATTTTTAAAATTACATTATTTTAACCTTAAAAATAATCCAAGATGACAATTGAGACAAATCCCTTTGAAAAGGCCCAACAGACCAAATCTGACATTGCTATAAGTGGGCAGGATACCAGTGAAGCCAAAGGAACAATGGCCCAGATCATACAGCCTCTCTGTGTTGCACTGTCATTACGAGAAGATCACTCTAGGGGAGGGGGATCTGTGGATGGTGGAGTCTTGGTTCTGAGGATGTTATACCACCCCCCTCTCTGCTGCTGATATAGGTGGTGTTCATGGGAAAGTGAGTGTGGCTGGATCTTTGTTATGCCACAGTGGTCCCTTGTGGGTCAATGAAAACCTAAGTAACTTCAAGAAAACTTGAAGCTACTCTAAATTATGCTAAGGGGCTGGTCTAGCACACAGTTGTCCTGGATTTGGGGAACTGCAAAGGTTACCTTTGAACTCCCCTTCTGTTCTGTGCACTCCTTGGCAATAGCTGAAGAACTAGGCCTTGTCTACACTCGAAATGCTACAGCGGTTCTCCTGTTGGTGTAGGTAATCCGCTTTTCTGAGAGGCAGTAGCTAGGTTGATGGAAGAATTCTTCTGTTGATCTAGCACTGTCTACACTGGGTATTAGATCAGAATAATGACATTGCTCAGGGGTGTAGATTTTTCACACCCCTGAGCGCCGTAGCTGGAATTGACCTAACTTTTTAGTGTAGACCAGGCCCTAGGCTAATATCTTACATTGTTAATTAAGAAAAAAAGATAAACTATAGTGGATTCTTACCTCTTCATTTCTGTATTTTCCTAACCAATAAACTGGGTCTCCAGGGAATCTTACAAATTTACCCTTAAAGAATGCAATGTAGAAACATGAAGAATAATAGTTGACAAACTGGAATAAGAACATCTTCATGGTCAGACTGTTTTCATAATCAGTCTGCGTCCTTGGTAGTTCTGTAGTTTAAAAAAAACACACCAAAAAACAAAAAGGAAAAGAAAATTAATATTTGAACAGCTTTAGTGCCTCCATCAAAAATGTGCATGTGCCTTGCATGCTTGAATAGAATTTACAGCACAATTTAGATTGTTTAGGGTCCCTAATACATTGTAGCCATTATGTTAATTATAAGACACTTGTAAAGAGGAAATAATTTGTTCTTTGACACTAAAAGAAAAAGAGCAACACAATTCTCTATCGCTCTCATAGAAAGAAAATCCTCACAGACTCAACAAACAACAAACATAACACTTTGAACTGACGGAAATAAACCATATTAAAATACCACTACTTTACACAGGTAAAGTAGAATAGCTACTTTAATGTAGATGGCCTGGATGGAAAGAACAGTAATATTTGTGAATGGTTGTCTGTTTAATAACGAGAGGAAAGCATCTAGCATTGGACCAGTGACCATATTCCATTTATTTACAAAAAAGGGGCTGTTCTCTCCATAATGTTCTTAAATGTGTTATGCGGTACTGATCTTTTTTTATAAAGCCTGGGTATTATAGTAATCTTGCTTGTTTTGTCTATTTCACAAATACAAAGCTGTAAACAATTGATCTTTCATGCTGGCTATACAAGGATTTCTTAGGCGAGGAGTAAAATATATTTCGTTGATAAAAGTGAAAAGCTATATTTGAAAAATTCTAGAAGTCATTGCAATCTATAGAGGGAAAATTCTGAAATACTTGGTGTAGATATTAATTTACTGGGGTCCTTATTATAAGAATTATGTTGTTTTTTCTTATAGTTCCTAGCGAAAGCATAAACTTACCAAAGTCAGTAATCATGATTGCCACTTTTTCATAGATGATGTTCAAAATCATGATGATTATAAAACTGATGATTGAAGCAGTTACTGAAGTGGCTGCCTGGGGAGTCAGGTACTTCTGAATTGCTTCTGTTCCATTAATGTGCCGTGGCAGCTTTGCAGAAAACACAAGGAAAACAGAGAGTCTGTAGACGATGATGCCAATAACTGACGCAATGATCAAAAGAATCTGAAAATAGAGTATAATATATATATTAGTGTAAAATCATATGGCTTGGGAAAAACAGTGGTTTGAAATATATATTATGAAGGGCAAAGTGAAACTATTTAGACCCTCTTTCTCCCCATCCCATAATATGAGAGCAAGGGGATGCTCTGTGAAGATAAAGCACAGTAAATTTAGAGCCCATAAAAGAGAAGACTACTTTGTGTAGCATACAGTCAACCTGTGGAAAAAGAGATGGATAATTTTATGACCGATAATGTTTGTAGCTACGCAAGCTAAGATAAGGAGAAAGGTAATCAGATCTCATGCTTTGGGGCATATGATTGTCACTTCCTGGGGTTAGAAAAGAATCTTCTCTTCCCAACACCCCATGTACAGCATTGCACAATTGGCAGGATGCATTCTGGAGGAAAAACACTGTATATGAGCCAGGTATTATTGTTGTTGCGGATTGTGGCCAGAAAAAAGCAACTGCCCCTCAAGAGAAACAGGCACATTTTAATTAGGGCTGTCAATTGATCGCAGTTAACTCACGCGATTAACTAAAAAAAAAAAAATCACGATTAAAAAAATTAATTGTGATTAATCGCACTGTTAAACAATAGAATGCCAATTGAAATTTATTAAATATTTTTGGATGTTTTTCTACATTTTCAAATATAATCAATTTCAATAACAACACAGAATACAAAGTGTACAGTGTTCACTTTGTACTATTTTTGATTATCATTTTTACAGTGCAAATATTTGTAAACAAAAGAAATAGTATTTTTCAATTCACCTCATACAAGTACCATAGTACAATCTCTTTATCGTGAAAGCGCAACTCACAAACGTAGATTTTTTGGTTACATAACTGCGCTCAAAAACAAAACAATGTAAAACTTTACAGTCTACAAGTCCACTCAGTCCTACTTCTTGTTCAGCCAATCGTGAAAAGAAACAAGTTTGTTTACATTTATGGGAGATAATGCTGCCCACTTCTTAATTACAATGTACCTGAAAGTGAGAACAGGCATTCACATGGCACTGTTGTAGCCAGCATTGCAAGATACTTACATGCCAGATGTGCTAAAGATTCATATGTTTCTTCATGCTTTGGCCATTGTTCCAGAGGACATACTTCCATGCTGATGATGCTCGTTAAAAAAATAATGCATTAATTAAATTTGTGACTGAACTCCTTGGGGGAGAATTGTATGACTCCTGCTCTGTGTTTTACCTGCATTCTACCATATATATCATGTTATACCAGTCTCGGGTGATGACCCAGCATGTTGTTTGTTTTAAGAACATTTTCATTGCAGATTTGACAAAACGCAAAGAAGGTACCATTGTGAGATTTCTAAAGACAGCTACAGCACTCGACCCAAGGTTTAAGAATCTGAAGTGCCGTCCAAAATCTGAGAGGCACAAGGTGTGGAGTATGCTTTCAGAAGTCTTAAAAGAGCAACACTCTGATGCGGAAACTTCAGAACCCGAACAACCAAAAAAGAAAATCAACCTTCTGCTGGTGGCATCTGACTCAGATGTGAAAATGAACATGTGTTGGTCTGCATTGTTATGGATCATTATAAAGCAGAACCCATCATCAGCATGGACGCATGTCCTCTGGAATGATGGTTGAAGCATGAAGGGACATATGAATCTTTAGCGCATCTAGCATGTGAATATCTTGTGATGCCAGCTACAACAGTGCCATGCAAATGCCTGTTCTCACTTTCAAGTGACATTGTAAACAAGAAGTAGGCAGCATTATCTTCTGGAAATGGAAACAAACTTGTTTGTCTGATTGGACTTGTAGGCTCTAAATTTTACATTGTTTTATTTTTGAATGTAGGGTTTTTTGTACATAATTCGACATTTGTAAGTTCAACTTTCATGTTTAAGAGATTGGACTACAGTACTTTTATTAGATGAATTGAAAAATAATAATTTCTTTTGTTTTTACAGTGCAAATATTTGCAATCAAAAATAAATATAAAGTGAGCCCTGTACACTTTGTATTCTGTGTTGTAATTGAAATCAATATATTTGAAAATGTAGAAAACATCAAAAAATATTTAAATAAATGGTATTCTATTATTGTTTAACAGAGCGATTAATTTTTTTAATTGCTTGATAGTCCTAATTTTAATCAGTCATACCATCTGCATTGGTTGAAATAATACTTTCATGTTCAGTATTTTTTTCCCCCTTGTTTTTTGTCATATCTGCTTCTTTCCCCATTTTTATTTCTTGTTAGCTATCTAGTTTTTATTTAGATTGTAAGTTCTTCAAGGCAGCAAGTTTCTCTTCTTATATGTCTGTAAAGTGACGTTTATCCCCTGTCCCCCACACCACAGACATAATACCATAGTAATAAACCAAATCGCAATACATGTTATCAGATTCTCCCAGCATTCTGAACCCCAGCCAGCCAGTTAGTTAGTTATTTTCTTCACTGTGCTCCAGACATGAAAACCCAGAGCATAGCCTCTTCCATGCTGGCCAGCCAGCATTCTATACAGTCCCTGTGCTCCAGCTTCATTTCCTATCACTGGTGATGGTTTTCCGGCTACAGAATGTTGTACAGGCTCTGGGAGCATGCAATTATTAGAGCCTCAGCTTTTAGAGATGGCCTTTCTGGGCCTGCCCACCATGTTACATATTGTTTCATGGGTGGCTGGACTTCTTTCAATTTTTAGTTTTAATTAAAGTAGCAAGATTGGGAAAATCAAAGAGCTCCCAGCTTCGCTCTTTTAAGTGAAACGAAAAAGCTGAAAGAGGCCCATTCGTCCATGACATGCTATTGAACTGAATGGCTGGAACAACAATGAAAGAAACTGGGAAGGAGGGGGGGAAGTGCAACCAGATCTGTCCCCAAGGTAATCCATTGTTCCACCTACCAGCAAAACATGTATCTGAAAATGCTGATGGAGGAAACAGTGAACCACATTTTCAAACACAGTCCACAAGCTGTAGCCACAAAATATGCATAAGTATAAACTTATCTGCATGATTATCTGTTTTTCATATGCAAATGTATGTTTGGTGTATGCAGTTATGTGTTTGGGCATGTGTGCAGATGCTTTTTGGGGGCAACTTAAACATCCATATTTGAACATTCAGATCAGCCTGTCACTTTATTGGCTCATATATAGTTTAGTTTTTCATGAAGCTATTATTTGTCAAGAAAGGTACATTATATTAAAGAATAAGACCAACAGAATTTTACCCAGAAGAAGACTGCACTTATACAGAAGGTCATCCGTACACACTTTCCACAGGCAGTGTATGGCACGTGCTCTTCTTGCTGGAAAGAGAGTTGATTTAGAAGGGGATTAATCATACATCTGCTCTTCTTTTAAGTATATTTTTCATGTGACCTGTTAAGCACTTTGACATGTTTAGGGCACAAGAACGGGAATCAGAATCCTGGTTTCTATTCCCAGACCTGACATTTTTGCCATGTCCCCCTGGCAATTCATGTGGGCCGACGCGTTCCAAAAAAAAAAAAAAAAAAGAGTCCACTGATTTTGGGTGTCAGTTTTTGAGTACCCAATTTGAGAAATGTGGGACCTGATTTTCAGAAGTGCTAAGCACCCACTGCTCAGATCAGTTGGATTAGTGGGTGCTCAGCACTTCTGAAAGTCAGGTCCCTATGTACCTAAGATTTGGCATCCAAAAACTGTCACCCAAAATTAGTGGACATTTTGAAAATGTAGACCTCAGCCTTTTGTCTCTCAGTTTACCTCCCTCTAAAATGGGGATGATGCCTACCTCACCCAGGTGTAATGGGGCTTCACTGATGTTTTAAAAAATCTTTGAGACCCTCAGATGAAAGGTCTATATAACGGCAAAAATATTATTTTTTAGCCAAAACTTCTCTATCTAAAAATGCCTTAAGAATTGTTTAGAATTATCATTGTGTAGTAAAGATAATGTAAGTTTTATAAGCTTATTAATAAAACCAGGTATTCTGTAGCACAAGATTATAATACAGAAGGGGCTACTTAGGGTAGATTTTTAACCATGTCAGTCTAGTTTTGGAACTTTTCAAGTCCCCTATTATAAACATTAATATAATATGGCTAGAACATGAAAGCAAAGCAAATGATCAGGTAAACGCTATAGTGATGCAATAACAAAAAATAATAAAAACCGGACAGCTGAGCTGAGTGAGCCGCTAAAGCCACTTGAAAATGTATTAAAAAAAAGAGCTCTAAACTAAGAGCCTCGTAAATGTGTATTGTGTTTCACTAGAATGAGAATTATCCCTGTCCAGGTGAACTCATTAATGTTATTAGCATCCATATATGCTTGGCCATAATACCTGTTTGTGCTTCTCTCATTCAAAGAAACCTGTGGATAACAAAGTCTGGAAACTGCATGAAATGCAACTTCTCTTCCTCCATTTTGTCTTGTTTTCCTGGCATGTCTCCAGGCTTCCAAGAACAAGGAACAATCAGTGAGTTGAGGGTTGCCAACCCTCCAGGATTGTTCTGGAGTACCCAGGAATTAAAGATTAACAGCTAATTAAAGATTATGTCATGTGATGCAACCGCCAGGAAATGTCCAACCAAAGTTGGCAACCCTATCAGTGACGACTGTGGGCTTCTCACAACAAAAATTATTCAATGCCAGGCTGTTACCTGAGATTAGAGGTACCATTTTGTGGCACCAGATCATTCTACTGCAGTCCCTCTGGCTGTTATGAAACTGCCCTTTAGTAATCACCCCCTCACTTGGTGTTATAGATTACAGAAAGGTTTCAGAGTAGCAGCCGTGTTAGTCTGTATTCGCAAAAAGAAAAGGAGTACTTGCGGCACCTTAAGAGACTAACCAATTTATTTGAGCATAAGCTTTCGTGAGCTACAGCTCACTTCATCGGATGCATTCAGTGGAAAATACAGTGGGGAGATTTATATACATAGAGAACATAGATTACAGAAAGTTGCCAGTCCCAAGGTTGCAGTAATTGGTACAACCAGCTGAAATGATAGATGTGATTTCTGTGAACCCCAGGCCTCACATTTTAGCCTGATACAGATTGGTGTACGCTAGGCCTGCAATTTATTAGATCAACATATTGGGTCAGATCCTCAGCTGCTGCAAACCGAGGTAGCTCCACTGACTTCAGTGGAGAAACGCAGATTTATATCAGTTGAAGATCTGGCCCATCACAAGGTCTTTGTTTGAATTTCTAGGTTTCACAGTTTGCAGTATGACCAATTCTAAAAACATTCCTTACCTGTGTGATTTCATTTGTTACTACATGAATGCATCGTGCTTCGTATTCTGGACGTACATGTTCTTCCTGCTCTAAAAATTCAACAGTGTCCCATTCATATTCCAGTTCAGCCTGCCGTCGCTTCCAAAACTCCAGAAACAAAGTAACTAACCAAAGGAAAAACAAACAGAGCTATACCACACGTACACCGGACAGCGTTGAACTCCTATGCTGTAATATGTGAACCGTTAATTTTTTAGATCACTTTTTGCAGACACAGAATATAACCTTTACTGGCTGGTGGGATGGTGCCAAGACTTTCTCAGGGAGAAAATAACTGGATCTGTTTCTTTACCTAATTACTGCTCTAATGATGTAGGTGTTTTTATGATATCAACCTGTGGATTCTTTATGCTAAAGAATGCATAAAAGTTTATTTTTCTTTTCTGAAAACGTATTGAATAGGAACAATTTGGATTTTATATTGCAGTATGGTTTTTCAAAGCAGATTGTTTGGTTAATTGAAGGAAAATAATTTTGGAGAGTTATAGATGTTTTTAAAATAAAACTTTAGCACATATAGGAAACTGCCATAGGGAAAAGACTAATGCCCATTTAATATACACTATAGAGTTAATGCCACACCTACTAAAAGATTTCCAGACACAGTTACAGTCAAGTCACCAAAACCAAGCAAGAAATAAAAAGAAAAACTCTAAGGGTGAGTTTGGGAGAGGCCGTTGCACGAGCGCATTCTTGGAAGGAAGGCTCCTACCTTTACATGGCTTCACACGGGCCTCTCACACTGGCAGTCCCGACGCTCCCTGAACTCTAGGGAGCACAGAGACCACTCTTTACAAGCAAGAGGCCAAAAAAGGGGAAATGGTGCCCTGACCTTCTATATCAACCTGCAGAGCAAGGCCAGTGGACCAAAGAGGAGCAAGCTCCTCCATCCCTACATCTGGCCACTGGTCTGGTCCCCAGCATAATTTAGAGCACCTCATCAGTGCTCCAATTAGCACCAGCTGCAAAAGGCCCTCAAGGACTGTTCCAATAGCTGGGAAATATTGGAGTGCAAGGTTGTCCTGGCCTTACAGCATGCTGCCCCTCCCCCTGCCACAATCCCTGTGTGAGCAGCCAGGAAATGGGTGTGGCCCAAGAGAGGCTATGATGACTCTGTCACTGAGGGAGCTGCCTACACAGAGGGACTCCTCCAGGTGAGATAACTTTATAGCTATATTGTACCGCTCAGGCCTCAGAGCAGGGCAGGTTCTTCTGTCTGTATTTTAATTGCTCTTTTCTTTAATTTATTCTAAGACGGCATTTTCTACTGATTAAAACAAATGACTGGGAGTCTGGAGATCTCGGTTTTAATCCTGTCTGGCCTTGGGCATGTCACTTACTATAATTTAGTAGTCCATACCCACTTTACAGGGGGTATTGTGAGGCTTAATTAATTCATGTTTTGTAGTTATTTGAGTTCTCTGAAGGGAACATATTACAGAAGTACCGTTATTAATAAGTATATTAATGGTCGCAATGCAATCATAGGGTTAAAAATATATCATTCCTTAAATTATTTAAAGTATTACAATTCAATGAAAATTACAATTGAAATGGCATCAAGACCATGGCTCACTTGGATTCAGTACAATTGTGATGGACAATTCACCTCCTTATGTAGCGGGTTTATGATGAGAATACTAACATACCCTTGTCAGCATTATTGTAGGTATGCAGTTTAACTTTCCATTTATCATTTTTG
The DNA here is from genome assembly GCF_965140295.1 of Lepidochelys olivacea. Lineage (NCBI taxonomy): Eukaryota > Metazoa > Chordata > Testudines > Cheloniidae > Lepidochelys > Lepidochelys olivacea. The sequence goes on from NC_140411.1 coordinate 297,144,694, forward strand.
GAACCATACTTCAAAACAGAAAATCACAATTTTTAATTAACAGACAAATTACAAGTAAGTTAACTATTGGGACAACAGAAAAAAGATCAAATTAACATCAAACTGTTCTAATCTTTGATTTAGGGAATTTCCTGCTGGTATCTTAAGCATAGTATACCTTTGAAAAGTTCTTAAAAGAATCAAATTTAACTTAATTATTTTATTGAAATAGTTACTTTAAAGCACTTTATATTAAGTTCATTATCAAAAGATCAAAGTACAACATGTTTTACAATAACAAGCATATTAACCTTTTCTTATCAAGCTGAGATATTGTTCTAAAATGTTACAGTAGTTGTCTTCTGTACACTACCCTTCAAGGAGCACCACTGATAACATAAAACTTACCTCTGTAACTTTGCTGACTAGCTTCCAAGTCAACATTACTTGTTAATCACCAACAAGTAATTACTCTAGTTAAGGGGCTACAGTTAAAGCCAATTAGCAACCTTGCTAATATGGACAATCTAAAGAGGCTTAATAAAGCGGGGAGGGACCCTCAGGCTCCTCCCTTGGCCATAGACAATGCTGCTACTACTAATTTACAGTCCCCGTCTCTCTGATGGGAGAGGAGGGGTGCGAGGAAAGATCCTGGCTGCTCCCCATCTCTCTGGTGGGAGGGGAGAACGGGGGAGACATCTTGGACCTGGCTCCCCACTTCTCTGAGCCCCGGGCTGCCATCTCACGCTGCCTCCTCTACCACATCCATTTCCAGGCTTGCTCTGGAAGAAGAGATGGTGGGTTGGTGAGGACATGGGTGACACTGTGAAGCGGTGGGAGAGGGGAATGGGAAGGAACCCCATAAACATCTGCAAACCTCCAGGTAAGCAACTCATGCATAAAGCAGAGTCCCGTCAATGAAGAAATTGGGAAGTAGCACATACTGTGAACTCTGCTACTTGGCCAGTAACATGGGCCCCCTTGCTAAGAAAATTCTGGTTCTGCCTCTGCGGTCCAGTGAAACAAGACACTTTCTGGAAAAATAAGCTTTGACTTGTCCACTGAATCCAGTACAGAATAGAATCAGTCAGTGGGAACCCCCTGATTAAAGAGACACTTTCACTGCCACAAGATGTCCCTAGTGCTTGTAATTACTGCATGTTTTGCGTATCAATTACGTAAATGAAGAAGGAAAGAAATAATTACTAGAGTTTATAAAAAATGGCTCTATTTTTCCCATTGCCTTCCTCAGTCACGCAGCTGCTAGTAGGAATAGAGAGCTCCAAGATTCCTTGGAGAAAAACAGTTCCTTTGCCAGACATGTTTAAGCATGTGGCTCCTGCTGGTTTACCACTGGGCAATTCTAATCCCTTCTTCTTCCTTTTCTCCGAGTTTAAAAGGATGAAGCAAACACTGAAAAAAAAAAAAAAACCCACCCCACTGTTCCTATCTGCCCCTGGAAGTTCTGAAATCAGTCTCCAAATGATGCTAAAAAGAGTTACTGTTATGCTTAATTTTTATGTGTGAATTCCCTTTTGTAATATTCCTGAACACTAGAAACTGAAATAGTTGTACATTTAGCTACACTTTTTGGCTTATGCCTTAGGTCTGCCCAAAATTAGACGACAAAACTGTAGACAGAAAGCAAAACCTTGAAATCGACTTACCCCATACTCCCATAAATACTGCAAATATTAGTGTTCCGAAGCTATCGAATATACACAGTTTCTGTAAAGAATTAAAATATAAACGATTTAGCCATAATGGGTCAGTAATTTTTCTACATGGGATAAGAACGCTGATAGAATGTTGCACATTTTGATTTTAGTTTTGAGCTTTTACATGGTTTAATCTTCACCTTTCCTCCTAGTATTCTTCCAATGTGCAAAATCAAGGAAATTAAATGCAGAAAACCTACATTAAACCTACGAGTCAAATATGCAGCAAAAGGGTATACAACTGCTGTAGTATCAATGTTCCACCACTCACTGTACTGGAAGAGGAGAGCCAGTACTTCAGTGTTAGGAATTTCAGTTGACATGACACACACACATTGTATTCTCTCTCTCTCTCACAAACACACACAGAGCAAATGAACAAATAATTCTGACAAACAAGAAGTGACACAAAAAACATTAACCTATTTAATAAGAAAATACTGCTTTGATATGGTAATTGTGGGGTTGCCTTCTGCCTTTTCCTTCCAACATTTCCCTTTTCACATGTTTCTCTCTTGTACCTTTTATATTGCTGTGCTGAAGAAACATTAATCTTGCACTGGAGGGAGAATAACACTGCTGCCACTTCACCCCATGGATGGTTTAAGAGAAAATACAAAGGCTACTGCAACTGAACTTAGAAGCCCATTTCTGCAGGATGTAAATGGCATGCTACCTTAGAGGATTCACAGGTAATAGTGAGGTTCCAGTATGTGCATTCCTGATCACACTGCGGGCACATTATGATGTTGCCACCGATGTTGGGATCACACACTTCTTGGCTAAAAATAAAATCAATCAATTACACAAGCACGAAACTCAGACTACCATTAATGCTTGTAGATGGTGTGATAACTCGGTGAAGTACGGAATAAGTTGCTAAGTGTGCTGCTTTCAGACAATGCGCCTCCTCCACTTCCACTCTTAGCCCTCAATAGACTGCAGATTAGATTATGAAGCATGGAAGGAATTATCTCCCATTACTCTTGGAGCTATTCTCTAAAAGGAATCAAGTTAAGAACAAAACAGAGATCTTAAAAAATCCTATTGTTCACATTTTCAGGATTTCAGGGTGACTCTTTTACCTGATTTATAATGGGCAAATCCACCCTATAATGTTCAATCTGAGCATGGTGGTAGGGGAGGTTCGAGGCGGAAAAGTGAGGAATTCTCTTCAGGCCAGGGAGTGGCTGCAGAGTCACTTGGAGTAGCTAAAATAGTCTGAAGTAGTTCTAGCTACAGAGGGTGAAAGAGGATCAGGGGATCTGCATAAGTGCAGATCCAGTAGCCCCTTTCCCACCAATGTGTCTCTTCAGGGTGTAAAGGGGGAGCAGAATTTCCCCTGTGCTGCTGTTCTGCCTATTCTCCTATAGAAAGGGGGGGGGGGGGAGTCCTGAGTTCCAAGCAGTGCCTTTTAGCAGGCCCTCCACCCATATGTGAATTTCACCTATGAGAAAGTTTTTGCTCTCCTATAGGGAGCAGCAAACATAAATGGGCATGCTATGGTAACCTGTGTTGAAGTTTTGATTTTTCACTGTTTTCTTTACATTTTTACATTATACTGTATGTGGATTCAAAAAGAATTGTCAAACTATAAAGAATGAAAAAAACAAAATCTTAAATACAAGTCATTGTAACATCTCATGTCTGTCTTACTTTTTTGCCCTGTATCTTTGCATCTTTAACTTCAGAAACAAGCCAGTTGCTATTCTTATTCTCTGTATTTGTTTCTCCATTAACTTGATTTTTGTTAGTGCAGGGATTGATCCACCACTCACTGAAGTCAATGGGAATCATTTCAATGACTGACTAAGTATCGGATCAGGTCCTTAGAGAGCCCTTTCCGTACATGGTAGCTTTAGTTTCCTAAAAGATATTATGATTTGATTCTGTTTCAGATGCCGTGCTGTATTCTTTATTTTCTCCCCACGATTTATTGTCATTTTCTTTCTCTGCTTTTTAATTTCCTTTTATGTCTTCTTTATTTTGAAGGCAGAAAACTGATTTATATTTTGGGATGCTCTTTTAATGTTTTCGTTGTTTTAATCATTTTGCTCATCTGCCCCTTTCATTCTATGTCCTTTTTATTTGACATGAATGTCTCTGTACATTCTGATTTGTAAAAGCCTTCGGGCCATAATGTGCCATCAGATTTATAGCACAACTCCCCACTGATTTCAATAGGGAATTCTGCTTAAAAGCTGATGGCATGATATGGCTCTTTGTTTGCTTACAGTATATGTCAGGAAGGAGAAGGAGGACAGAGAGTAGAGGAGGGAACATGCACAATGAGAAGGGAGGATGCAAGGGAAGTAGAAGAAATCGGGGGGGAGCGTCGGAGGATTTTCATGTCCCTTGGACTAGATGACCCACCAATGTTCTTGTAGCCCTGATATATGCTTGTCATTTCCTTTTCATAGTGTTCATTCAACAGTACCATGAACTTCAACCTGGGATCACTAACAAGGTTCCTTTTTTTTTAATGCCTAGAAAACTCCATGCTATTTGTGAGTATTCAGAACTGTGTCAATACGAAAATACATTTGAACTGTCCATCCGGTACCTCCATGTGCAGTTGTCCTTCGTTAGGTATCCATATAAAAAACAGGCAAGTCCTACTACTGCTGCCACGCTCAGCATTTGAGTGTAAAAACCAAGCCAAGCAAAATATATTCCAGTTTTCTCTCCATAATATTTCCTGTGAGGGGAAAAATACTCTTTGAAAATGCAAATAACTCCACATTTCTTTCTCAGACAACCGGCTATTCCAAATATTTAGGGCTAGACTCTATTTTCATATTTTTACAGTGTGTGACTCAGAGGTACAGCAGCTAACCATTTCTGTGAATTTGCATGATTTTTTATATTTGCATGCAATGCCGACTTCTCACTGAAGCTCACTTTTGATTGGTTATATAGGCATGTGCCTGTATCTTATAAAGTCAGAAACAGCATGCTCAAATGTGTGTGCAGATATGGGCAAACATATCAGCAATTAGAATTAAGACATGAATCTTCAATGTACCAAAACATGAAAATGTTATGTGAATTCCTCGGTCTTTCTGAATTGTACTGATCATATGCATACTCACCTGACAAGATCCAATGGCTGCAGTTTGTAAATACTTCGGGGGTGAGCCCATTCCTTGTAAAGAAGATACCGTTCATTAGGGCAGTTGGGGTCCTCTGACCGGTGATTGAATCTAGACTGCAAAAGAGAATGAATATGGAAACACTGTCTCATAAAATAACCACTTACAGTACCCAAACCGTACGGGCAGCTGAACCAGTTTACAGTGCCACTTCAGCCCCGCTGGCTGTGTGAAATCTGATCCCTGTGGAGCTACACTTGTGAGACTAGTATCCAGGGTAATCTCTTAGCCCAAGTTCCATTGCAAATTACAAAAAAGGAGTTGGAAGTAAGCAAGCACTAACAGTACAGAGGCTTGTCATTAAGGACCTGATCTTGCAAATACTTATGCACATGCTTAATTTTAATTATGGGAGTCATCTCACTGAAAAAAATGGGGTTTAGTCATGTGCTTAAACATGCATGCAAGTATTTGCAGGCTTGGTGCCTAGGATTGGGAGAATAAATACAAAAGGATCAGTTCTAATTAAAAATGAAACTTTAAGTACCCTTAACATACTATCACGTGCTTTCTTCAGGACAGTGATGTACCACAATGAAAGCTGAAAATTCTGGAGAATAAATGAAGGGCTTCCAGCATCTGTTTTAGATTCAAAAGAGGGTACAGAGGGAAATAACCCTTCATTTCCTTGCTAGGTTAGTTGTAAACGTATTTGGTGAAAATGTGGACTTGTATTAAGAATTTTTAATGGATTTTTCCATTCTCATTCTATAGTGCAACAAGAAAGGCGATGAGGAAGATCATTTGGCTTTCCCTCTTGGAGAGGAAAGTGATACATCCTGGGAGTTTCTGGCCATGGAGCATCATAGAAGATATAGACTGGCTGGGGAGCCTGGTGCACAGAGGCCAATAGGGACGTGAGGCAACTGAACTACATACAGCTCCCATCAGGCACCTCGGCAGCATTTCCAGATAAAAATACTTCAGTTTCTGGGTGTTTGGTTTTTGAAATAAAAATTGAAATCTTCTCTGAAAAGACACTTTTTGTGGAAAATTCTGTTGACTTGAAAAATCAGTATTCCTCTGAAAAAGAGTTTTGAAGGAAAATTTTCTTCCAGCCATTGTCTCCAAATAGGACAGTCAGTGAACAAATAAAATCAACGCCCATAGGCATTTTGCTATAGGAATCATGCATATGCCTTCAATCAGCATACAAATTTATTCCCAACTAAGATACCTGTTCCAAGCATTGGACTTACATCATGAAGAGGAAATGCTGCCTTGTAGATCCCAGAGTCCAGGAGTTTGTTAATACCAAACTTTTTCACATTGTCTCTTACTGCATATTCCACACGGGAAAGAATAAAATGAACCTGAAAAGTACAAAATGCCTTGAATCTCTTGCAATTTGTAAGTGAGGAATATAAACCATAACTTATGTCATCCCAGAATCATAGATGCTAAAGAGGGGCAAGTTCTTTGGGTGAAATTCACTGTACAAGGCCACTGCCCCCATTTAAGTCCCACTTAAACTCTATTTTGGGGCATAAGTGGAACCCAAGTTGGACAAAGGTTCGGAATTTCACCTCATTAGACTGTCCAGTCAGTTTCCTAGTGAATGTAGGATTGTTCTCTACAGTACATTTCTAATGTGTCAGGAGGGTTGTCTGTTATTGGTGATGGTGGTTGTGTTGCTCTGATTGACAAAGAGAAATAAACAAATGTCTTTGTGTGGGTTTAGAGACAGAAAAGAAATAAATCTTTATATTGACTTACAATTCTGCTTCTGGTTGCTGGGTTGAAGAAGATGTCTTTGTCTTGAATGTAAAAATCAGACAAACGGGCCTTTTCAAATGGGGCAGTGAAAAACTCTTGCTCTGGTTTGATGATATTTTCATCCACTCGGAAGAGTCTACTAAACCAGTTGAAAGCTGAATCTCGGGTTTTCAGGTCATTGGGCTTCAGCGGCAATTTGATGTGCATAACCTCGGCATATGTGCATAGCACTTCCCAAGGTGCGTGCACTTTTACAAAAATAAGCTTTTCATCTAAGACCTAAAGTGAAAGAATATTAAAAACGTATGCCCACAAAAAATGAAAGCAAAGAGCTCTTCATAATACTTTTAAAGTAACACAGATTTTCACAGGTTTCAGAGTAGCAGCCGTGTTAGTCTGTATCCGCAAAAGGAAAAGGAGTACTTGTGGCACCTTAGAGACTAATAAATTTATTTGAGCATAAGCTTTCATGAGCTACAACTCACTTCATTGGATGCATCCGATGCTCAAATAAATTTATTAGTCTCTAAGGTGCCACAAGACCTCCTTTTCTTTTTACAGATTTTCCCTTCTCTTTAAAACCCATAGAAAACCAATTCAGGGGTGTATTCTTTATCCATTTTAGTGAACATCTCATTAACTTCCGTAAAGGCACCGAAGGGAGATGAGAACTCTCTGGAGAGACTGGCATTTTAAAAAGATCACTAAATTGTTGCTTTAATGGTAACATCTTGCAAAATATTTTACAAAGCAATTTAAATTTTAGCACACATTACCTACATTACCTTTCTTAATGCTTATTTTTAGATCTAGTTCTCAGGAAGCTCACTATTTAAAAAGATTTTGAACCATTAGCATTGCAGGATTACCAAAACCAGCACAAATTTACAATGTACCATTTACAAGTAGCAATATATCCATGTTGGATTTTCTCCTAACAGTTCTTCTTGCACACTGAGGTGCATGCTATGGTCAGAGGGCCAAATCATGTGCTGGGATGCCACAAGTGGGGTTTCCACTGTAACTTTCTATTTAATCAAAAGCCTAAAGATGTGGATTTTGAGCCCCATTTGGGAGAAAGTGGCAGAGGGCCTCCTGTTCCGGAGCTCATTACGTTACAAAATAATCATAAAAATACTTTGTGCCAGATCCTGTGCTGCATCTGCTGGGAGCCACGGCAGCCCAGGAAGAAAGGAGGGGAAGATCCATCTTTGTGCTGCCTGGATTCTGGGATACTGCGGTGGCTAACATGGCCTCCAGTGTAAATGAGAACATCCCCAGTGGCTGCTTCATCTTGTAGCAGCCTATCCAGGGATGCCTACAGGCTGGAATGCAGCCCAGAATCTCCATAATGCTGAGTGCTACAGCTACTCCCACTATGCTGGGGCTTGCAAGGAACATTCGCCACTTATGTCAGATCTATGGCTGCTGTTTCATTAGGTGAATTCTCCCCAAGCTCTGGAGTCCCATTTACAATTCCTATATGCCACGAGGGCATGGGGCAGAACTGGTCCCTTAGAATTTTTATAGGGCTTCATGTTTTCAAAGTGCTGAACAAACTAACTATTTAATCTTCCCAACCCCTCTGTGAAGTAGGTGACTACTACCTCCATTTTGCAGAGAAAGAAACAGAGACAAAGCTTAAGTGACTTTGCTCAAGGCCACAGAGCAAGTCAGTGACAGATCCATGATTTCAGCACATAGATTCCTGGCTCCTAGACAAAGAATAGGGAAAGAGGCAGCAAGGGGAACCTCTTGTGACCCCAACATCCTGATCTCATAGAAATAAAGAGGGTGAAGAAGCTACAGTGCATTCATGGACTTATTTCCTTTTCCATATGGAGCCAAAGTCTGCTTTCAAACACAATAGTCTACACAAAGGAAAGGATACTCACCGATCTTGTTGCTTCAAGTTGCAAGCCATTGCTTATCAGATTAGACTCATATGCGCGCCTCTTCCTCTGTTAAAATCAATTGCAAGTAGTAAAATATCTTTGTTTGCTGATTTATGTCATTCATATAAAGTAGTGTACATAAAATAAAGGAACAGGATTGTCCAGCAAAAGTGAAGAATCACCCAGATGATGAGTTATTATCCTCAATATTTATATTATAATTGCTATGGCAGTCAGTGCACTATTAACCACTAGTCTTATACTTTTTTCTAAAAGCAATAACACTTTAAAATGCAGTTATGTGGCATACCTGCTCTCTTGGATTACTGAAGGCACTTGATCTTTAACCCATGTTTTACAATTACAGGTGGGCCGAGACACAAGTTCAGATCTTGATTTGTATCTAGCATTTTAGTCTGATGCATCACAGAGATGAGTCAGCCCCAAATTCTGGCTCTGTGAAAACGGTCATCAACATCGGCAATCTTCTCCTTTTCTCACCTAATTTAACCACTGAGGGAATGCCTCCCAGTAGCTTGTGCTACCCACCGGTAAATATTCTTCACCTCCAAAATCTTGCCATGTCAACCAATCCCCCCATTTCCCTGCCAATAGTCTGCAATTTTTTCCGTTTTTCACAATAAGGACATAACCTCATATTATGATTCTATCTAAATCCTCACCAATCTCACAATCCATAAATGCAACATCCTACAATTAAAAATCTCGTGGTTGGAGTGGCTGTAGGGGTAGTGGTGTTGTCCAGCAGTCCTCAGTGTCCCTAGGTGGGGAGGGAGGGAGGCCTGGTTTCATAGCCTTTCCTCATGTAACAAAGGAGCTGGCAGATGGGGCAGCTACAGACCCCACGATGTGCAGAGTGACAGCAATTTGCAGAAGTCCATGAGAAATGTTAATTTCACTCACAGAGTGTCTCTCACTTGGCAATCTATCCAGAGGCTCAAAAATCTGAAATCTGTCTCTGATGCTCAGCTGTACACTCTGTGAAATTCCTCAGAACCCCACGAATGGAACAAAATAAGGAACTCACAAAGAGATTTGTATTTTTACTAGATATTTTAAAAGTTGATGTGAAGTAGACCAAATTAAAGCTACTTGAAGCCCACTATATAAACTCCTCTATGGGCAGTTTGTTCGTCTAATTATCACATATTCTAGGTGAAGATCCATGATTAGTCTTCTGGGTTATTAAGTGCAATAGATTGTTTTCACACCCCAGACCATATTCTTAGTTGTTTGTATTGTCCTGTGCTTAAGGACTTCCGATCTCAAAGCTTCTCAAACAAGAACCGCCTATATCCACCTACTCTGGCACTCTGCATCCAGCTGTAACCTCTGTACATAACATCCAGTCCTGCTCCAACAACCAATGGCAAAACTCTTATTGACTAAACTGGAAGCAGAATCAGAACCTTGATAGGAACATGGGAATTGGCATACTGGCTCAGATCCAAGATCCACCAGGTATCCTGTTTCTGACAGAAGTCAGTACCAGATACTTCAGAAGAAGGTCTAAGAACTCCACAGCGGGCTGATGTTGGATAATCTGCCTTCAATTTAGGTCTCATCCTAATCTCTAATAGTTAGAGATTGGTTTAAACCAGAGGTGGACAAACTACGGCCTGTGGGCCACATCCGGCCCCTGAGCTCCCGGCTGGGGAGGCTAGCCCCCGACCCCTCCCCCACTGCCCCCCTCCCCCACAGCCTCAGCCTGCCATGCCACCAGCACTTTGGCCCACCGCTCCTGCTGGGCAGCGGGGCTGTGAGCTCCTACTGCTCTGAGCAGCATGGTAAGGGGGCAGGGAGCGGGGGGATTGGGTAAGGGGCAGGGGATCCTGGGGGCAGTCAGGGGACAGGGAGCAAGGGGTGGTTGGATGTTCTGGGTGGGGGAAGTCAGGGGACAGGGAGCAGGGGGCGGTTGGATGGGCAGAGGTTCTGAGGTCAGGGGTTGGTGGGGTGGATAGGGGTTGGGGCAGTCATGGGACAGGGAGGGTTGGATAGGGGATGGGGTCCCAGGGGGTGCTTAGGGGCTGGGCTGTGGATAAGGTCGGGGCAGTCAGGGGACAGGGAGCAGGGGCGGTTGGATGGGTCGTGGGTTCTGAGGGGGGCAGTCAGAAGGCAGGAAGTGGGAGGGGGCGGCTATGGGGCGGGGGCCAGGCTGTTTGGGGAGGCACAGCCTTCCCTACCCGACCCTCCATACATTTTGTGATGCCGATCTGGCCCTCGGGCCAAAAAGTTTGTCCACCCCTGATTTAAACCCTGAGGTTTAAAATCTCTTACAAAATTTTTGTTAGCATTAACTATGATAAGTCTGGATATTCTTGACAGCCCTATAAATATCCAATCCCTTTTAAGAACTTATTCAATTCTTGGACTCAACAATTTCTTGTGGTAACACATTCTACAGTTTAATCCCACGTGTGAAAAAAAGTATTTCCTTTTATTGGTTTCGAATTTCCAACTTTTAAAAAATTTAATGGACTATTCATCCCTTTGTTTGTGTGTTATGAGACAAGGAGAACAATAGAACTATCTTCTTTATACTATTATTTTAATCTTTTTATGATGTCTCATCTTAGTCATATTTCTTCTTGATTCCTGCTGTCATTTGACTAATACATGAAGCACAAAGACAGAAAGTCTCTTTTTTTCTAGATAATGTAAATGTTGATACTGTGGTTATTTACATGTGTCTAATCCTTTTTTAAAAAAAATCTTGCTAGTCCATTTTCTTCAATAATGATAGCATGCAATGAGTTCCACAAGTTAATTTGGTCTTCAGAACATCAGAGGGAGATCTGTCAGTCACCAAGAGAACATGGGCTCATCAGGCTTAAGGCACCCCACTGGTAGTTGGGTGGGGGGAGAATAGAACAACCAACCCTCCAATCTCATTTTTGCCATCTTTCATGATTTTATTGGGCAGTTTTCTTAAAGCTGTTGCTTCTGGCATCAAGAGATTCTCTGCTTCGTTTTTTTCATTAAAAAAGTCAGATTCTATTGCTCATAGTTGCAAGACTAAAGCTTGAAAATGTGAAGTGAGTGTACCGTAAAGGCTCAGAAACCTGAAGGCAAAGAAAAAAGAAACCCTATACAATAGAGTTTTTTCATATTAAATATATATATAAATTTTAAGCCAATCTCATGATTTCTGCAGGCCTAACTCATGATTTTTGAACACTTGAGATTGGTAACACTGCTGACTCCACCCTGACTGTCAATGATAATTTTTAATAATTGTACTTGGAAAGAAACTAGTTCTGGACCCATCGCCCCATGGAGCTGCCCACTTATAATTCCTGATTTCTCTCCTGCCCCAGTAGGTGAGGCAAGAAAGTGGGAGCAGGATACGAGTAGGGTTGCCACATGAATAGAGACCTTATTTCCAGAAGTTCCTTACTACCCTCAGCCCTGCCAAACAAATCTCTCCACCAGACTGCAGAACAGGTGTGGTTGCCCTTCTCCCTTAACTTAATGGGCTCTTTCAACTTTCTTACTTCACTGCAAGATAGGTAATCTTGGCAAACAAACAGTTTATGTAGCTTGCTGCCTTTTGCAGACCCAAGCAATTGCATAAAATGGACCTCAAATATCATATTTGTTTGCAGTGTTTATTTTAATAACACAGATATTGTTCCCTTTCTTCAGGCATGACACATTCAAAAACAAAGGAAGAAGTAATGTTGGTTTTTTAAATTGTTCAAACCAATTTTCTGTTTGTCAGGTAGCTAAACTAAATTAGATGAATTGTATTTGATTAGCAGGAACAATTTAGAAAAAGACTGTTTACTTACGAAAACAAACCTCTCATATCCTGCTAATCTAGAGTTCTCTGTAAACTTTCTGTAGAAATTGCTGAACATCAAATATTTGCTGTAGGTTGTTTCTTTGTTGCCTGGATAAAGATTTTTTTAAAATTATTTTTATAAAGCACAGATTGTTTTATCTTCATTGGTGACGAAGATCAGAAACGATGGTTCTGATCCAACTCCCACTGAAGTCAATGAGAGTCTTTCAATGTAAATTGGACTGGGACTAAAACCACATTATCTGTTAATTTATTTTGAATTTACCTTTCTATTGCTGCCTCATTAGTTTTCAAATACAAGCTATTTAAGGATCCCAGCAGGAAAAAAAATGGCATATTGGAACACTTACTGAAACTCTAATGACTTGTAGATGAAAATAGTTCATGGGGACTAAACTGAGCACATCAATTGCGGGGATTTAAATTCATACTTCATGGGAGAAATTTTAATCTCAGACACACACAAAAATTAGCACACCCTCAGATAGTTATAAAATTTACTGGAAATGCACTCCACCCATTGGAGTTTGGCATCTAGTCCTAAATTGTTTTGATTTTCAACAGTGCTTGTAATGTTAGTTTCAGGTAAACTTCAAAGGGCTCAGAGTTCAAGTTCAGATGCTTATATGAAGCTTATCAACCCCTTCCGAGTCTGATAAATTTGTCTGGAAATCGTATGAGAACAGGCTTCCTTCATAGTATTTCAGCATTTCTGACTTTTGGTTTCGACTATACTGCAAAGACACAGAAGCACATGGGGATGCAGCTAGGGAAGGTGAATTGTGATGGGTCATTCACCCCACACTAGCCCTGTAGGAGTTAACATAGGCAAGAGAGGCCAATTAGCTCCTGAAGGTGGAGCTAGAACGCAATGAGGCTTAACTGGTGAAGAAGTTCAGCTGGGCACAAACAGGCATGGCTTCTATAAAGCCAGGGAGCTGGCAACAGAGACCTGGCCTACAGATATAGTCCTTGACACAAGGAGGAAGAGCAGGAGCCTGTATTAGCTAAGGTAGGAAGCAGTCCAGGGAACAGCAGTAAGGGCTTGGAGAATAAAGCGCAGAGCTGCTGGGTTTAGGGTACCTGGACTGGAAACTGGATTAGAGTGCAGGCCAGAGTTCCCCTAAAAGCCAGTTTCGGAATGGCATGGTAGGTGTGCAGCCCATTTAGGGACTGCCAGAGACAGTTAGGAAGGAGAGTGTTATTACCCTGGGGGACACCACGGTGACTTGGCCAGAGGGCTAAGCCATGAAGAGGAAAGCCCCCCCCTGCAATTTACCTAATCATGCTACTAATACATACAAAGTAACTAGAGCTGTTGATTAATCACAGTTAACTCACACGATTAACTCAAAATTAATTGTAATTAAAAAAACTAAATTGCGATTAATTGCAGTTTTAATTGCACTGTTAAACAACAGAAAACCAATTGAAATTTCTTTTGGATTTTTTCTACATTTCCAAATATATTGATTTCAATTACAACACAGAATACAAAAAGTGTACTGTACTGTACTTTATTATTTTTATTACAAATATTTGCACTGTAAAAATAAAAGAAATAGTATTTTTCAATTCACCTCATACAAGTACCATAGTGCAATCTCTTTATCGTGAAAGCGCAACTTACAAATGTAGATTTTTTTGTTACATAACTGCACTCAAAAACAAAACAATATAAAATTTTAGAGCCTACAAGTCCACTCAGTCCTACTTCTTGTTCAGCCAATTGCGGAGAGAAACAAGTTTGTTTACGTTTACGGGAGATAATGCTGCCCACTTCTTATTTACAGTGTCACCTGACAATGAGAACAGATGTTCGCATGGCACTTTTGTAGCTGACATTGCAAGGTATTTACGTGCCAGATATGCTAAACATTCATATGCCCTTTTATGCTTTGGCCACCATTCCAGAGGACATGCTTCCATGCTGATGACGACACTCGTTAAAAAAACAACACAATTAAATTTCTGACTGAACTCCTTGTGGGAGAATTGTATGTCTCCTGCTCTGTGCTTTACCTGCATTCTACCATATATATCATGTTATACCAGTCTCGAGTGATGACCCAGCATGTTGTTTGTTTTAAGAACATTTTCATTGCAGATTTGACAAAACGCAAAGAAGGCACCATTGTGAGATTTCTAAAGATAGCTATAGCACTCGACCCAAGGTTTAAGAATCTGAAGTGCCGTCCAAAATCTGAAAGGCACAAGGTGTGGAGCATGCTTTCAGAAGCCTTAAAAGAACAACACTCTGATGCAGAAACTTCAGAACCCAGACAACCAAAAAAGAAAATCAACCTTCTGCTGGTGGCATCTGACTCAGATGATGAAAATGAACATGTGTTGGTCTGCACTGCTATGGATCATTATAGAGCAGAACCCATCATCAGCATGTCCTCTGGAATGGTGGTTGAAGCATGAAGGGATATATGAATCTTTAGCGCATCTGGCATGTAAATATCTTTCAACACTGGCTACAATGGTGCCATGCGAATGCCTGTTCTCACTTTCAGGTGACGTTGTAAACAAGAAGCGGGCAGCATTATCTCCTGCAAATGTAAACAAACTTGTTTGTCCGAGCAATTGGCTGAACAAGAAGTAGGACTGATTGGACTTGTAGTCTCTAAAGTTTTACATTGTTTTATTTTTGAGTGCAGTTATTTTTTGTGTATAATTCTACATTTGTAAGTTCAACTTTCATGATTAAGAGACTGCATTACAGTACTTGAATTAAGTGAACTGAAAAAATACTATTTCATTTGTTTTTTGCAGTGCAAATATTTGCAATCAAACAAATATAAAGTGAGCACTGTACACTTTGTATTCTGTGTTGTAATTGAAATCAATATATTTGAAAATGTAGAAAAATCCAAAAATATTTAAATAAATGGTATTCTATTACTGTTTAACAGCGTGATTAATGGTGCGATTATTTTTTTTAATTGCTTGACAGCCCTAAAATTAACATGGGTCAATTTCCGCCCTCAGTTATATTCATGAAATCCCATTAGAATTATTAGGGATGTGGAGCTACTGAGCTATCGCACTGCAAAGTGACTTTGGTGAAAATCCCTTGACCAGGCTGATTTTTTCCATTACAAATTCATTCTCTGATCATTCAGTTCTGCCATCTTCCTACCTAAACAACTGTCCTACAATGGGATGTAGGCAGTGTGGCCTACTGGGTGGAGAAGAATCAGAGGGTAGAACCAGAGGCGTGGTCAGAGGTCCAACCAATGGTTGGAGCCAGCAGTCATCACAGAACCAAGGTCAGAAGCCAAAGTCATGGTCAGGAAATTCTAAGACAATGGTTGGAACCCAGTAATCAGAAATTGTGAGCACGATAGGAATGAGGGCTAGAACTGTAGCAGGCATAGGTTAGAGCAAGGTACAGTACAGGAAGCAGGTCTGGCACAGCTGCAGGCATAGAGCAGCCACTGTGCAGCTCTTGCTTCAAGGCTTAAATGGTGAGGGTTTAATGATCCCTGCTGAGCTCAGTGGGGTGCTAGGTGATCATGCCTGGAGCCAGCTGAGTTCCTGACAGTACCTGTACTCCACCCCTTGAGAGCTCCTCCTAGGGTCCCCCAGCCCTGGCTTGTCAGAGTATCTTCAATGAAATTACTGCAGGAGACAGGGAGTATGAATGTTTTCTTTTGGTTTCCAAGACTGTACCTCTTCCAATCTATCTAGAGCAGGGGTTCTCAGGACAAATTTTTGGTGGCCTCAGAGAGTGCCCACCAACTTTTGCTGGTGACCGCTCTCATACTTTTTCCTAAAGTATTTAATTAGCTTTAGGAAAAACAAATAAATATGCCCATAGATACATCCAAATCATTGTAATTTTTTTACTGCTAGCTAGTACGTCTGCTGTGAAAAGCGATATTAACCAACATACAAATAGCACTTTTCACAGTAGACTTACTCACCCCGGCCAAGCCTGTGGACAAATTAAGCCCTGGATATCTGGAAGGGGAGTCAGCCAGGGGCTAGAGCCTGAAGCCCTGCAGCTGGAGGCCAGTGCCTGCTGCCACGCAGCCAGGGCCCAGGGCTGAAGCCCCAAGTCTGAGCCCCACCACCCCGGGAAGGTGGGGAATTCACCGACTGCCAGCTCCTCCAGTGTTGTGCCCCAGGTGTCGGCCCAACCCCCGTTGGCGGCCCCAGCAACCAACACCAAGGAAATACATCCAGGAGCAACAGGGAGGGGGAAGGGCCGCTACTTTTCCCTCCCCTCCTCTCCCCCCCGTGACGCTGTGGCCGCAAGAAAAGCCCCTGGTGGCCACATGTGGCCACAGTGGCTGCATTTGAGAAACACTGATCTAGAGCTTCCCCCTGACTCGCTGCGGGTCAAGGTACTTTGTATTCCTCCTATCCATGGACAATAACTGGTGCGAGGATGGAAGAAGGTCTACCCAGTTGGGCAAGGAGGTTGTTGATGAACCATTTGAGGAGACAAACCTGAAACATGGGGTGAATCTTTGAGGCATTCTGGGAGTTGAAGCTTGAAGGCCACTGGGTTTAAATCAGTGACCACTTCTGAATATATGGATCCTAACTCTCATTAATTTTAATGAGTCAATGAGCTAATTTCTGCCCTTATTTACATGTCACAAAATAGGGTTGTGTGGAGTGCAATTCATGCCAGAACTTGTCCTAGTAGATCTTATCCTTACCTATCAAGGGTGAAATCCTGTTTCAATTGAAGTCAATGGGAGTTTTTCTATTTTATTCCATGAAGCCACAATTTCACCCCAGGAGAATAGACCCCTTTGGATCTATTACTCTTCAATAAACCAGAGTTCTAAAGCTCTGTACACAATAAACACCTGGCTAACAGGTATATAAAGTTGCCAGGGGAGTCAAAGAAAGAGTAGTACAAACAAGAAAACTTTCAGTCTTTAAGCACCTTGAATTGCACAATGTGCTGTATATAAAGTTTGGCTTTTTTCAGTTTATTATTAATCAGGGACAGACAGTGAAGTATGCAGTATTTAAAGTTGATTGTAAATGACAACATTTCCTATTTTGGTTACTAGTAATAGTATTTCATCATAAAAGTACTAGTCAATTTGCCCCAAAAGAAAATATAAACAAATAAGCAATAGTGCCTGTAAAAGACAACATAAAAAGATTTGAGATTACTCCAAGGCAAATAAAATCTTTACACATAAAATATTTTCACATCTTTCTGGGAATTCTGATAGGCCAAAATGCTAATTCTGTCATTACATTTTCTATTTATTAGTATTTTCCACGGCTGCAAAACTGCACAACAAATAAATACACCATCTTCCCTTCCACCTCTTAGTTACAGAAACTTTTGTTTTATTCTCCACCCACCATTTTCAATTACTCTAACTCCCTTTATTTCTTTGCTTCTTCTCTCTCCTCTTCCTAATAGGAGGCTGCAGTAAGACCCAGAGAAAATCCAGTGCATTACTTGGAAGGAAACAGGAAGTTTTACATGTCTATACAGAATTTGCTTATGAAATGAAGTGGTGTCGAATTTGGTCTCAATACTCTCTGCAATTCTGTAACTGGAAATAGCATATTATATATAAAAATAATGGAAAATACACCCTCCACACTCCCTCAGATCATGTCATCATAAAATTATCAAAAAGTGGCTAGTCTCCACCTTGGCCACTTGTACCCACTATCCCCTCTTTTTGTGTCCTATGGACCCTGGTCCTGCAATTCATAATATGTAGGTGTACTACTGCATGCACAGAGCCCCACTGACTTCACCTGGGCTCCACAGAGGCACAGCAGTCTGTGCACACGCAACAAATGACAGGAAGGGGCCTTAGATTGTAAGCCCCTGGGGACACGGACTGCACCTTCTTTTATGGATGGAAAACACCTAGCAGAATACTGATAATCTTACTGGTCTGATAATTCAAGGGTTAATTTTATCTACATAATAAAATACTAATAATTTATTGCACATGTTTAATTTTCATCACTATTTGGACAAGACACTCATTTTAAAAAAATACATTTGGACTCTGACCAAAATGACAGACAAAAACATAAAAATGTAATTGATATGACAATGTTTCCAAAAGGGCAGCTGTTTGTTTTTAATTACCTCTCCACTTCATTTTGGTACTTGTGACCATGTGTAAAGCTACATCCACCCACTGTTGTACTCTATTAAACACCACTAATGACATTCCTTATGGCTGCCTCAGCAATGCCAACTGCAATACTGTGCAGTGAATATCAACCCATTTAGCTACATGGCTTTTTACTCCTACTCCTCCTTTTCCCTAAGGCAAGTCATTATTCATAAACCTGCTGCTTTTGGTATTGTGTTGTATCCTTGCCCGTTTCCAGCAGAGTCTCTTAGAACTCAAAGATTTAAGAGAGAAACATTGCTCAGAACAAGAGTGAAGTATGTGTTAAAATGCACCTTTCAAGTGTAGGTACGTCTACATAATCCTAAAAAAAGGGACAATATCAAGGAGTCCAGGACTAAAATGTGACCTACGATGCCTATGTGCTGTAATAGTATGGCTGGAAATGTTCTCTTGGTTCTAGATATCTTTATCAACAAAATCTGCAGTTGGGCATACTGAAGAAATTAAATAACCATGTTTGACCTTTCTCTGTAGCAGTTCAATAGCACTATTCCTACTGTGCACTAACAAGACATTGGTGTGAATAGGAAGCTGACATATTGCAGGGGATCATGGTGGAGGATCAGACTACTGGGGTGACATGGGAGAAGAAAGTATTAGGGGAATAGTATTGCTGGGGGAGGGACACAGAGAGAAGAGTACGGAAGGTATGGTGTTGCTGGAGTACATTTGTGTGTGTCTGAGAAACGGGTGTTCTGGAGCAGCAGGCTTGTGAAGTGGGAAAAATGGATGAAACAGATTAGAGCATAGGCTTTAAGGCAAAGTGGGAAGAGGGCCCTGCCTCCTGTCTCAATGACCCATTTATCTCCCTCCACATCTCAGGTTTATCCCTTTTGTATTCTGTCCTGATCCCTTTCTTATGTGCATACATTTAATGCTGAAAACTTTATCTATGTAAATGTTATACACCTTAAAATATGTTGAGGTTGGAGTTCATTGAAAAATAGGATGAATTTTTCATGAACATTTTCATGAAAAAATTATCCTTTTTTTCTTGTTGAAAACTTGGAATTTGAAACTTTTTGACCAGCTCTTGCTGGGGCAAAGGACTGTGAGGAGAGAGGATATAGGAAGTGACAATCTGCTCTCTCTCTCTTTGTGCCCCTGCCCTAGTCAAGATTATTCTTTTTAACATCCTATTTCTCCTTGGTGCAGAAAAGAGCGACAAGGATGATTAAAGGCCTGGAAAAACTCTCATATAAAGATTTAAAAGATTGGGGTTGTTTACATTGGAAAGAAAAAGAATAAGATGGTCATTATATATGCATATAAAATAATAAATGATATCAAGAAGGCAGATCAGGAACTTCTGTTCTCCCTGTCTCATAACAGAAGAAGAAGGGAAAAATTTAAAAAGTGGGTAATTCAGAACTGATCAAAGGAAATACTTTTTCACACAATGTGTAATTTGACAGTAGGATTCAGTGCCATAGGAAGTCATTAAGGCCAAGAACTTGACAAGATGCCAGTAGGTATAATTGGGTATTTATACAGTTATGAAGAAAATCCAGAGTTGTCATCATTAATGATGACTAAAACTTTGGAAGGGCTATTAAACCTTGTGCTCCTGGGTTTAAGCCAGTCTCTAACTATTAGAGACCAAGATGAGACTTATATTTGGAGTACATTATTGAAAAACTGTTTACTGCAGGGTTCGTACACCTTTCTCTGAAGCAAGTAGCTCTGGCCACTGTCAGAGGCAGGATACTGGACTAGATGAACCTTGGATCTGATCCAGTCTGGCATTCCTGTTTCTATGTTCTTCCTCCCACCCACTCTTAACACCCATGTTTTCCCTATAACTCCCAGCAATGCCTTCTCTTTCCCATTCCTCTCCGTGGCCCCCACAACTGTTCTCCAAATTATCCCCTCCTCCATATCCCCCCAAATCCTGGTCCTTCAGAACTCCCCAGTTCTCTGCCAATCATTTACTACCCCTAGTGATCCTTAATATGTATCAAGTCAGTGATGACGCCCCAGAGCATTCCAGATGCTGATGCTTTCGTCACAGAAATCTAATCCTGTGAAGTGCACAAATGGACCTCCAGCTGCAAGCTTGGCCCCAAGCTCTGAGCCATCTGGGAGCTCAATCTTGGAGCTCACACTAATCCCAGAGTTTATGATAATCCCTCACATTCAAGGCCAGATCCTTGGCCCCACTTCTGGTTGCTTTCTGCTAAAGCTGTCCCTATGGGGGTGATGGGGATTTCCTTTGTGAAGGCATAGCCTTGAGCGGATTAATGGTGGGGCACGTCAGGCTAGCACCGAAGCTAGAGGAGCCAGCCTACAACAATAATGATTCCTTGATTGTTCTCTCAAGGGAAGTGGTCTGTGAATTAAAACTGCCCTATTCCTCACTGCCTAAAAACCAGTATTTATGAGTGAAAGTTGGAGTTCAGAAAACTTGCTGCTGCTGAGAACATGTGGGCTGAAAAATTATGAACCACAGGGAAAACACATGTAATTTTTGACCAAGCAACATATAAACATCTCTATTCCTACTCTTTCCAAATTCCCTGAAAGACAGATTGGTTACCCGAAACAAAAGTGAGAGAAGATAGAAATAGTGCTTAAAATACAAGTCTGGCTTCACCCTGAACTATGGAGTTGGGTGACATTTTTTGGCAAATAGTAAATTCACTGAAATATGCAGTTTTCAGGGGCACTGATACTACTTGCCAAACTGCATTTAGATAATAATTTCAGCCAAAAAAAAAAAAAAAAAAGAAAAAAATACTGAAAAAGTCAAAACATTTTGTAACATTTCATTTTGACCTTTCCTTTCAAAATGGTGTTTTGTTTTGAAATTTAGATAATTAAAAAAAAAAGGTGAAAACACCAAAAAAAATGGCCCAAAACAAAATGAAAAACTGAAATAAAATTTAGTTTTGGGTCAAACATTTCGTTTGCAAAAAAAAAAAATCAATTTTTTTGGTTTTGTTTTGTTTTTTTGTTTAGTTTCGGATCAACCTGAAACAATTCCCCTCCTCTCTCCCCCAGCTTTCAGTTTGGCCTGAACTGAAAAAAATCAATTATTTTTTCCATGCTAATTATGACCAATGCCTTCATGAAACAGAAACTGAGAAACACCTTACCATTTGCTTTTTATTCACACTCTTCTTGCGATTCTCATTTTTGTTCTCATCTTCATACACCAAAACAAAGTCAATTCTTCGTTGGCCATCGTTAAAGAACAAGGAGTCAGGTTTTTGATCAAACTCTGCCTGTAAGGAGTGCAGAACATTTTAAATATGAAGATCTATACAAGCCAGTTCTTTTTGTTAGTTGACTATGTACAGAAGTTGAGGAGCAGAAACAAGTTACAGTAGCAACAAAACTCAGGATCATACTGTTCCCTTTTGTAAAGATACAAGTCTCTGTAAGACATAAGGACAGCAGAACTTCTACCTAATTTTCTCCTTCAAAAATTGCAGATTAACTCTTGCAAATATGGCAATGGAAGGAGCTTAGGTGACAGTATGATTACCAAGTTTCAGAGTAACAGCCGTGTTAGTCTGTATTCGCAAAAAGAAAAGGAGTACTTGTGGCACCTTAGAGACTAACCAATTTATTTGAGCATAAGCTTTCATGAGCTACAGCTCACTTCACCGGATGCATACTGTGATTACCAAATAAGGCATCCGTCAAGTAATTTACATACCATTGTGATATACTGTTACAGATCCTTGCTATAAAACATTTTGGTTCCTGCAGGGACTCTCACAGTAACTGACTTCCCATCTTTCCCAGAGACTTTTCCAGAAGTCTGAGCTTCTCAACAACTGAAAAATCCTTTCATGGCTCCATATACACTAATATCCATAAGAACCAGTGCCACGTGCACAACCCTGAACCAGAGGAGGACACGGCCATAGTGCAAATGCATTCACAAAATGTAACGCATCCCATGTGGATATACTTCTTATTTTTATTAGCAAAATCTCAGCAGGCACAGAACACTGTTAAACGCCACACATCCATCACTTTATAATATATGCCAAAATAAAAAAGATTAATATATCCATAAACCATCACCCAGTCCCTAGAGGAACATAGGATAGATTGTCATATCCACTAATAACATCTTAATGTGTTAATTCATGTGTATGACATTTTAGGCACAATTGATGATGGGTCTGATGGAGAAATTTGAATGCTGGAGTTACGTTTTTGCAGTTAGCTTGTGGGAATACTTGTGGGCATCACCATGTGTAATAATGCTTAAGGTTAAGATTTTGTCACGATTATTTTTAGTAAAAGTCACAGGCATGTCGTGGGCAATAAACAAAAATTCATGGAAGCCAGTGACCTGCCTGTAACTTTTACTAAAAACAACAGGGGAGGGAGGGGCTGAACGCTGGGGCTGGGACTGAAGCCCGAGCCCCGGAGAGGGGGACTGAGAGCTGTGGGGCTCCCGCCGCTGCGTGCAGCAGAAGCTGAAGAGGTCTCTTACAGTCACGGAATCCGTGATCTCCATGATGAAATCGTATCCTTAATAATGCTCATCCTCACATCCATTTTGTTAACAACTAAACCTTAATGTCATTAGAATTCCTACCCAGTTTGAAGAAGTGGGTGTCTGTGTGACTTCGGTTAAACTGGAAGGTGTTCGTGATACTGAGCCAGATCCTCAGCTGCTGTAAACTGATATAGCTCCACTGAAGTCAATGGAACTATGTTAACTTATTCCAGTTTGGGATCTGGCCCAAAGTTGTATGAGAGAAGATATGTATTCCTAAAAGCTTGCAAAACTGCTGAAAACAAGGACTTCTTTCCCTGCCTTTCCTATTTTGACCCTGATATGAAAGTAACGGCTTGTATGAGGCAAGGTAAGGTTATATTCTTTCTCTTTAAGCAAAATAAATCTCTAAACAACAAACAGGGGTACAAAGGTATGGCTTTACTCACTGTTGTTTGAATGGTAATGTTACCTATTATTACTAACGTGTTTAGATACAACTGTTATAAATTACTCCAGACTTCAAAGGTTTGGGATAATTAACGTTTAAAACTTCTTGACATCCAGCATCTTTAGATTATTGCCGTGACACAGAGTATCTATTTGAATCAAATCAATCAGCAGTTGTCATTTCTTAGAATTATAGGAGTTAGAGCTGAAGCAGACCTATTAGATCATCCCACTTGGCCATTCAAGGATTGTCTGCAACAGCTGTAGTTTTAAATATAAAATGCAGCACTGCTAGTGTTATCTCCAGACTATTTTAAATGTCTCGTAATTGGGCTTAGCTGCATGACGACTACATCCTAGCATGGAGTTAAAATATCAAATTACTGTAAAATAGTTATGTTTTGTTTTTTAATTAGCACCCTCTTTTCTACTGAAGCAGAACCTGATCATACTTTTGCAGCTTATTACGTTTCTTGGAACTAAAACAAAAAGTGGAGCGATGTTAGACACTGGATTTGTATTTTTATCATACTGATTCTACCTTGACAACTACACTATCATTTGCATTTTAAAAAACGAAACAATATGAATTTGGGAAAGACTAAAATGACTAAAATCAAGTCAGCAACCAGGTGTTCTAAATATAACAATCATACTAAAAAGAATTTACAACATCCCTGTTACTTATGGGACAAAGACAAATACTAAATGGGCCAACCTCTATGCTCATATTTACAGTGGACTCATGTATCTAAGTCTATAATAGAAAGGGGAAGATAGAAGTGACCCGTATATTTAGGTAGCCAAACGCTGTCCATTATAAAAAGATTCTTGCCATTTTTTTAAAGAGAAGTTCTAACACCTCTGTCGTTTGCAGAAGGCCTTACGAAAGCCCTCAGGTTAGAGAAGAGCCTTTTCTTTGTCCCATGAAATTCTGTTCAGGTTTTACTGAGATTTAAACTGTTGAAAATCACTATTTCCCTCTTCTCACTTGTGTTCCCCAGGAAAATTCTGGCAGTAGATCTGGGCGTTCACCCCCACCGAAGCAGCAGCAGACACTACACTGAAAATGCTATTGAGGTGAGCTGCTGTAGCCGCTGTTGCAGTGGGAGTGGGGGAAAAGGGAAGAAAGCCAGGTCAGACTTCTGCCAATCATTCCCCTCTTTCTCCCCCTTGGACCCAACACATGGCCCAGCAGACTATGCCCTCCCCTAGGCAAAAAGCTTTTTCAAACTGCTGGCTGGCTTGGTCCTGTAGCTCAAGTGGTCCATGTTGCAATGCTGAATGGACAGCATTCAGACTCTTACGATGATGAATAATGGGGGGGATTGTTACAGTTGCACATAACAGAATTTTTGTTTGTTTTAATAGGAAATTACATTAAAAATCCAATGTTAAAATAAAGTCATTTAGACTGCGAAATTAAGCTCTCAAAAGTTAGGAAATGCCGGATTTAAGGTTGCCCATGCCACCTTAATTTGGCCCCCTTATGCACATGCATTATGATGCAGACTTTAATTACATGATCACTAGGATCAGTTTTCCAGCAATGAAAACAGAGTAATTTCAGATTTTCAAAGCTGTATATTTTGGAAATTTCAGATAGGAATGATAGTGACACAAAAAATACATGTATCTACAAACATGAGCAATATGTAATCCTTTACAGCTGGGGGAAGGGGACAGGAGACAGCTGTACAGAAGAGGTGGGGGACAGATGCTGGACACTGAGAGCTAGGCCAGGCCAGCTATGTGCTGGGGTGAGCCAGATGTGCAGGTGAGAGGGACAGACCTTGGGCACTGACAGCCTACAGCCAGCTGTGTGGTGGGAAGAGCCAGCTGTGTGCAGGGGAGGGAAGCAGGGGAGAGGCACTGTAGACACTGCCGAGTAGGTGCAAGCGCTGTCCGCTCTGCAGCATGGCGAGGGAGCCCAGCACCCAGTACCGGATTTACCATGGTACCATGGAGCCGGGCCCACGCTCCAAAGGGGCCGCGGCCAGCCCACTTTCTCCTTTGGGGAGAAGAAATTTGGGGGCAGAAGCTTAGTGCTGCTAGTTCCTGGGGCTCCTGCTGCAGCAGGGCAGGCTCCACCGGCAGCCAAGCTCCTCCCCTGCCTCTTCCCGCAGTGTGCTGTGTTCCCGCCCCTCCCCCTTGCCCTGCCGCCGAACAGCTGTTTGCCAGCGCGAGGGAGGGGGAAGAGTGGAGCTGCAGCACGCTTGCCACTCAGGAGAGGAGGTGGAGAAGAGGTGGTGGTGGTGGCGGTGGCGGCGGCACCTTGGGGAAGGGGGTGGAATCAGGGCATACCCCCTCCAGTCCCCTGCCGTGATCTGCTCAGGGCAGGAGCCTGGGAGCACCCCCACCCCTCTGCCCTGACTGCTGCACTCCCCCTCCGCACACACACCGCCAGCCCCCAGTCCTGACTCCTGCACCCCCTCCCACATTCCAACCTGCACCCCTCGCACCAAACGGGAGCTGCCCAGGTAAGCACTCCACACCCCAACCTCCTGCCCCAACCCTGAGCCCCCTCCTTCACCCAAGCTCCTGGCCAGACCTCCCCCAGCCTGCTCCTGCACCATAACTCCCTCCTAGACTCTGCACCCCCAGCCCTGTGCTCAGTGCACCCTCAGCTCAGTGCAGGGAGAGATGAAGAGAATGGGCTAGAACCAGGGAGAAGGTAGGTACCTGCTCTATGTCGGCAGAGGTGGGGGAGAGCCTGTTTACCCCCTCCCTAGCCCTGCTGCGCTTGCAGTTTACCCCCAGCCCCTCCCTTGCTCCAGGGACCAACCCTAGCTCCCATCCTGCTGTGCTTTTGCCCCTGGCCCCTGCCCACATAGGGCCTTGCTCCAGTCAGCAGGGACTAATCCTCCCCCCATGCCTCACTGTGCTCATCTTGCCCCTGGCCCCGCCTCGCTCCAGCTGGGGATCAATCCTTCCCCCCCCCGCTCCCCCTCCATGCCGCACTGTCAGGGTGGATAAAAATCAATGACTTTTTTTAAAAAAAATAAAAAATAGGCTTTTTCCCTCAAAAATCTGATTTAAATAAAAAAAAATCCCGATCTAAAGATAGTCTTAATTAAGATACATTATATCTCATTATGGAATAGGGATTATAAATTCTAATTCTATAGTCTGAGACAATATATTCATGTAATGTTTAAGAAAAGCTTTGTAAATGAGTTCTAATAGTTCATGGATTAGGGACCCAATCTTAGCGGGTTCCACAGGCTTCTGTATAGATTATTTAGGTTAATCTTTCTATCTACCCAATGGGACTCAGTGCTCAGTCTAGAACAGGGGTCGGCAACTTTTCAGAAGTGGTGAGCCGAGTCTTCATTTATTCACTCTAATTGAAGGTTTCGCATGCCAGTAATACATTTCAATGTTTTTAGAAGGTCTCTTTCTATAAGTCTATAATATAGAACTAAAGGATTGTATGTAAAGATAATAAGGTTTTTAAAATGTTTAAGAAGCTTCATTTAAAATTAAATTAAAATGCAGATCTTATCAGTTTAGTGTGATCCTTGCCCTTGCTTTTCCTTGCTGAGTTTTCCAATGTCTGGCACGTATTTGGATACTTTAAGCTGCACACAGACTTCTGAGTGATCAGCTGTTAACCGGCTTGGAGAGGGACAGAGGACAGATTTAATGTGTGAAAATACCTGCTCACACAGGTATGTGGATCCAAATGCTGAAAGCATTGCAAACACAATTTTCTTCAAACAGTAAAATTTCTTCGAACAGGGACATCCAGCAGGTCAGAATAGAAGCCATGATCTCTCTCGGCAGCTTCAAGTGCACTTCGCAGATCTCCAAACTTTGATGCCCACAATTCTGAACTTTTTAACTGAATGAGCTGCATTTCAAAATCTTCAACACCCATCTACTGAAATACAGACAATTCCAAGTTGCTTTCGTTGAACTTTTCAGGTTTAATTAGAAAAGAAAGCATTGGGCCAAATCACTGGAAATCTTGAAATCGGTCAGAAAATTCTGATCCCAGTTCTTGCATGTACATTCTAATCCAAATATCAAATGCAGTGCGCTGTTCCACGTGCCATGATAGTGATGTAAGCAGCAAATCAGGACTTAAAAATATCCCAGTACAGTGGCACTGGAACAGTTTTTAAGGTGAGGGTGCTGAGCTGTGTCCCCCTTGCCCCTGTCTGCACCCGTCACTGCCCCAGGCTGGGGCCAGTGGGCCACAGCTGGGGACAGCTGCAGAGCCCCAGGCCGGCAGCGGAGCCCCCGGGACCAGTGACCAGGACCTGGGCAGTGTGAGTGCCACTGAAAATCAGCTCATGTGCCGCTTTTGGCACGCGTGCCATAGGTTGCCTACCCCTGGTCTAGAAGATGGTCTCAAACGGTGGATTTGTATCTCCAGAGGTAACATGCTTGTTAACAGCAAAAATGTTTTTAAATAAATAAATAAATAAATATATAGAGAGGTTAGAAATAACAGACCTCAACTCTATTGTCCCTCTGCAAATTTGTGTACACAGAGTCAATCCCTTACCTCTCTCTAAAAGTGAAAAGTTTCAAAAAGTTCAATGGATAGAAGACTGTTGGGAGCGGAATAGATCTGGACAAGGAGAAGAAGTCTGGAGATAAATGTGAGAAGCGAGGAACATATGCTTTTTTGTTAAAATATTATGTTTGCTGTTGAAGAAAAAAAATGCAGAATACTAAACATTGTTCTTTCAGTTAAATAAAACAATTTAAATGTCTGTCTGGTGATGTTCTCCTCCTAATACAGCCTGGCAAGAAAATCCTCCAAATATTATTGATTAACCTGTTGAACTGGAGATAGTTCACCTCCCAATGACTTCATAAATATCCGCTTCAATTATCTTTGGTAAATGAAATAACCAAACAATCATTCATTTTCTGATATAGCTGTAAAACTCATCTGAAAATTTTTCAAAATAAATCACTCTGTTTAAAAATGTATAGTGTGTACCTTGTAAAAATGAAACCTACATCTATTTCTGAGTTGTGAAGAATATGTACTAAGGTTATAACAACCAACAAGAATGCACTTTTATGTAGAAATCCATGATTAAATTGAGTCTTCCTGACTAGTGATTTAAAACATGATTTAAATCAAATCCACCCTGCCCGCTGTGCTCTTGCCCCTGGCCCCTTCATTCCCCAGCGGGACCCACAAATATGTTTGGCACCAGGCCCACAAAAAGTTAATCCGGCCATTTTGGACCCCACCACCAAGTGCCCTGCCTGCCCAAGAGAAACTCCACAGAGGTTTTGCTAAGCCCAGGCCTGTGTAAGGAGGGGAGAAGTTGGCCACGAGTCTCAACAGCAGCCAGCCTCCAGCTTCTGGCCTGTACCCTGGGGATGAGTCAGGTGTCTCCGGCCAGAAAAATCGGGGGAGGGAGGAGGGCGACATGAGCCTGGATACCCTTTCCCCCCTCTGATCGGCGATTCCAGGATTGAAGAGTCATTTTGGAAAAAATAATGGCAACAGCAGCAATTTCCAGAAAACACCGGCCCTAACGATCACATACTTCTTTTTCCACAAGACCCATACCTCATTCAGTACGCAGGATAGACATATAAAGGGGCCAAATGAAGGCTGCATGGGCACCCTTAAATCTGTTATTTCCTAACTTTTGAGTGCTTGACTTTGCAACCTAATTTTCTTTTAATAATGTGGAGGTTTTTTTGAACGTAACAGTATACAGACTATCATAATGGGGAGGGGCAAGAACGCTACAAGCCTGCAGAGGCTGGCCATTCCCCAGTGTCCTACATTTCAATAGCATGCATATATATATCACCTTTTATGTAGCTGAAAGATTAAGCAATTTCATTGCAACTTTGTGAGTCCAGGTCCACAAAGGGTTCACAGTTGTGAAAATATAACTGAAAGCCCATTTTTCAAATTTAATCCCACTGGGAAGCCTTTGTTTAATTTATGTTTTTAGCTACTGTAAATAGTGTCCAGTTTTCTCCACATTACACACTTTATAAAGCGTTAAACTAAAACAACAGATTAAACATGGGTATTTATCATTTTGTTATAAGATCAAAATTATGAAATACAAAGATCTATATTAATGTAATATTAAGTGCTGCAAAGTTAAAAAAATCGGGAAATGCAAACACTCAGGTTCCAATAGTCACACTAACTCAATTGTGTTGTACATCCCACATATTTTATTGGATAGCTTTTGTAACATACAGTAACAGATTAAGCAACACATTTAATTGAAAAAAGGAGGAAAATAGAAAATAGCATATCTGTGTAATGCAGCTAAATTAACAATTCTGTTGAAATCTTATTTTTTGTTGTTATTTCATCTATTCAGCCATAATGTTATATTATTATACTCTCTTACTTTTCATTTTCAGGTTTAAAACCGTTAAGATGACACTTAAAAATACTGTTATCAGGGATTAAATTCAGACAAAGCTCTGGTAAATATTTTCAACCCTCCACCCCCGAGTTTTTATACCATGTGAGTGGACGAGTGTGGGGGACTCCAGGAAATACTCTATAAGAATTTAAGCCCTGGCTATTATTAAATGAGTGGAACTGGGCTGCAAATTCAATGAGTTCGGCCTAAACATCAATAGCTTAATATAGCTCAAAGATTATAGACAGGCCCTTTGTATCTGACAGCCCTTTGGGAAGAAATAATCATGGGTCCAATTTTCAGAGCCTCAGCATAATCAGCTAATACATTTTAAGTAGTGATGCAGATATCACTCTTCCAGTCTGACATTACAATAATGCCCTAATACATAGCAGACTGATACTGATCAATACCGTTAAACAGTATGAAACAATACCTTTACCTGGTGAATAATTACATTTAGCACATATTACTTCATGTTTTGAAGACTCAAAGCACTATACAGTTCACTCCAATCAATCAATCAATCACCGCAACACTCTTGTGAGATAGGTACCAGTTATCCTCATTTTATATATAAGGAATCCAAATGAGAGGTGACGGGCTAGACTGTGGGTAAATGTTTCAAATGCACCTAAGTAATTTAGGAACCTACATTCCATTTTCAAAAGTGATTTAGACACTTAACTCACTGAGGTGCTTTCGGAAATTGTACCCTGTAATAACAATTGCCCTGAATAAAGAGTGGTGTGTAGGAGCCCTAGGAGCCAGACAAAGCAACAAATTGTGACTCAGAGTCAGTGTCCTCTGCCCTTCTCTGGCTCTGTATTTAGTAAATTACTGCCCCTGTGAGCCTAACTAGCTACTATGGCAAGTGAATTATGGGGCACTTAGGCAGGGCTGCGCCCTCTCCCCATTTCTCTCCACTTCCTTCCCATCTACTTGCTAAGTGAGTGAGTATCAGGCGAGCAGCCCTTGCTCTTTCACTGTCAGGACAAAGCTGCAATCTGAACAGGGAAATAAAGGGGGAGTTTATCCTGAACAACCAAGCAAGGTCTGGGATAACTTGGCTGGCAGTGATGGTCCAAGGCCGTGTGGCGAATGAGTGAGAACCTGTAGGGGAACTGAGGACATCCTGACTCTCGGTCCTGTGCTCTAGATCACCGTGCCTCTCTGGTGCAGAATGCTATTTGAATGTTTTGTCATACAAGTGTCATACATATGTGAAATCTAGCTGCACGAGATTTCTCCAGCAGAAGATGAAAGGATAACATTCTAGCAGTGAGCATTCTTCAGCAGTAGCTTACACCTGTACTCCAATTTCATGGAAACAATGCCACATGGCATTAGCCAGAGTGAAATGTGTCTACATTTACACCGGTTTCTCAGGACACTCAAATGGTCCGTGGGTGGAGGCATGGAAGGTCAGTAAAAAGATGAGAATGAAGAAAAATGAGTGAACTAGTAAAAGCCAAGAATGTTGTTTATTTATCTTTTACTACACCATGAACAAGCACAATATTTTAAGAGAAGCTGATCTAAGTGACAAGACCCTCTGCAGGAATGACTTGTCCAGCTGGCATTTTTATGGCAGAAAACCCAAGCTCACACTATCTTTGAAATTACAGAGGACAACTTTCACAAGATTAATTGCTCTTCAGTAATTTACCATTGTAGTAAAAATGTGCCTGCCTTGGACATCAGGTTATATATACACTGGGCCTTATCTGCTGCTGATGTAAATCCCTATTAGGGTGACCAGATGTCCCAATATTAGGGGCTTTGTCTTATATAGGCAACTATGCTCCCCACACCCCTGCAAAAAAAGTATCCTGATTTTTCACACTGCCTATCTGGTCACCCTAATCCCTATAGCACTAGTGAAGTCAATAGGACTGTGTCATTTTACACCACCTGAGAGTCTGACCCATTGTTTTGCTTTATCTTTATATTATTTTTCCCTTACACATAGAATAACGTAACCATAACACCAAACCACAGAAGCTCCTTTGCACTAGTGTAGGCTGCTTTTTCATTGATATTCAAGTGCCAAGTTCACGATCCATATTACGACTCAGACAGTTCTATTAAAAATCAAAAGAACTATAATGCTTTGCTGAATTTCCTTTTGTTGCCAGATGCCATCAGCCTGACATGGAATTAAGTTCTGGTTCCCAGGTGTCAGAAGTTAGTCTGGAAACAAGTTACCCTTCTGTCATGCCCTGAGCTTAACTACTTAACTTGGGCAGCAGGAGAGAGACTCTGTCTGAAAGGAACTCAAAAAGACTGAAACAAAATAATGTCCATATGGCTTGGGACCTCTTCAGGCCAGAGATTTTCTTCATTGTGTGAATTAGACAGAGCCAAACACATTGTTGGCACTTGAAATAATAATCACTTAGGTCCCTAGTTCTGCCACTCTTGCATGGAGTAGTACTTTACTCTGGAATATTCCCAAAGGCTCCATTGTCCCTTGGCCTAAAAGTCGCAAAGCACACGAGAGGGGGCAGAACAGCAGGAGGGAAAGCAGCATTTTAGAAAGGCTGAAGGGATGCAGACTAAGAGTTGGGTAGACTGGACAGCAGCAAGTTGCTGTAAGGCTGGTCTACATGACGTGGCAACGTGCACTACAGGGATGTGATTTCTAAAGTACTCCAACATGTGCTCACTGACTGGCCTGTGTAAACCCTACTGGCTCACATTAAAAGGTCCCTGGCATGCATTAACATAGTGATGGGGAAAGGGCAGATTTTGGGAAAGATGTTGTAAGACTACAGAACTTACACTGCTAAAGTAGTACGAATCTTTCACAAGTCTGTGCTTGAACAAGTGACCTGTTGGGTGTTCAACCAGAGGCCTGTGCATGACAAAGCATTCACCATTTACTGGGAATGTTTTCTGAGATATGTTTTGTATCCCCCATGACAAGATGAATGCTGCAAGGGCTGTAAGTGGTGGTGCAGGTGTAACTTTGGTGTGGTGTTCTGTCCCATCTAGTGGCAGCGAGACCACTTAGAGCGAGTTAAATGAGTCTGCGCTACAGCCTTAGCCAAGAGCCAGTTGGCTTCTAGCTCATGCGGTAGAGGCTCATGCCCTAAGCTCCTGAGGCCCCAGGTTTGATCCTGCCAACGACTGGCGTCTGTTGGTGTTACACAGGAACAAGACAAAAGGGCAGGTGTTGGACCCAATGAGAATAGTGGTTTTATCCAGCAAGCAGAAAGGGCAACAAGAAAATCCAATGTTGCAGATGATGGAGTGAGCAGATGTCTTCATCCTGGAGGTAATGCCCCAGTTATAGCCTGGTACTGACTACAGTCCCAGTAAGCTTCTGTTGCCCAAGAACAACTGTTGGGCCAGAGCTTCAAAAAAGTAAATACAGCTTGTGGTGTAAGCAGGCAAACTGATGCCACAAAATAAAAATGCACAGACCAATAGAACAGACAAAAAGATAGTTAAATGCCCGGCAACAGTTCAGGGAACAGAAAGACTCTTGTGCTTTCCACTTCTTCATATTCCAAACAAAGCTAGGAGCTGCCCTCACCCATCAGAGCACTTTGTCCCTTTATGATGTCTCGCGTGCTTCGCTTTAATCCACAGTCACTCAGTGTCCTGGGCCCTTTAACAAAGGAAGCTGCGAGCCAGGACATTAGTGGGGCGTGGCCCTTTAAGGCAAAGAAGCTCTAAGAGTTGTAGTTCCCCCAGGTGGAGAAAATGAGCAGGAAAGCTCATGTGACGATATCAGGTGATAGACAGCTGACCGACAGTATAAAAGGCAATGAAGACTTTAAGAAGTAGAAAGCTATAGAAACAGTTTTGCAGCTCTCTAGGGAGA
The DNA here is from genome assembly GCF_965140295.1 of Lepidochelys olivacea. Classification (NCBI taxonomy): domain Eukaryota; kingdom Metazoa; phylum Chordata; order Testudines; family Cheloniidae; genus Lepidochelys; species Lepidochelys olivacea. The sequence goes on from NC_140411.1 coordinate 297,178,238, forward strand.
GATCAGACGAAGAGGGTGGCTCTCCACTAAGGAACTTGACCTCTGTGGTCTCCCTTACAGCCTCTTCTGGGCCATTATTGGAAGTGGCCCTAGGACACAGACAAGATAGTTGTGAGGAGAGGGTAGACAGCCCAAGGTGTCAGAGCTCCAGGGTTAAAGGGGCTAAAGGGAGGGTGTTGGGTTCTGCCTGTGATACCACTTGCCATAGTGGTGTGGAAACACCCTGTGTCAAAAGCGTAAAACTTGAAAAAGGGAAAAGAATTGTTCAAGTCCAGGAGGGCTGAAAAGACTCTTAAGCTGGAGAACGGTCAAGCAACTTAGTCAGAAAGCTCAGGAGGGCTGGCTAAGGACTGCTAGTTCCCTTTTGTGCTCAGAAGAGTGTTTTGTTTAGTTGGACTCTTATTTCATCCCTGGAAAGGGTAGACTTCTAGTGAGAGAATCAAAAATGCCAGCAGTGGCCTACCAGCCTGCAGCAGACTGTCAGGGATTTGTGACCAATGCTGGAGAGGTAAGCTACTTGCTTACATCTAGTAGCCTTCAGGTAGACCCAGCATAGCTTTCTGCTACATGTCAGGGGCTCAGACCAAGTGCAGAGAAACTCTGGGCTTCGGTGACAAGTGGGCAGAGCAGTGACTGAATACCATAGCCTGCAATGACAGAAGCTTTCTGAAAAGCCTGAAGACTGAGTATGCAGCTGGAGCCAGTGCACCAAGACAGTATGGGCAACCTGAAAGGTAGCTGCATTTCCAAGATTGTATCCTCTCCTATTCTTGGCTTTATACAGTTCAAGAATGCCAAGTTATGAGCACTCTACTTCCTCACTGCGCTCTCCAGAAGCCCTTGTGACATTGCACCCGATAACGCTTTATAGAAATATGCTTATGAATGTAAATATGACATAACTAGAATATGTTTTATGCTACAGATGCCATGTAACATATCTCTGCAAAGGTTATGATCTACTGAATATATTCATCCTATTTGTATGCATGTATCGTTTTTGTATTCGAAGTTATGAATATTGTCTGTGTACTTGTTTGATTTTAAGTAGCATCAGGGAAGCATTTGGTCAGCTTCCTGAGAAAAGACCATTCTCAGTAATTGCCCAATCAAGAAACACTTTAATCTGACAATAGACTTTGAAGGACGCCAATCCACACCTGAGCTTTCCTGAAAACATTCCTATAGAGAACTAAAGGAGTACTTGTGACACCTTAGAGACTAACAAACTTATTTGAGCATAAGCTTTCACGAGCTACAGCTCACTTCATTGGATGCATCCGATGAAGTGAGCTGTAGCTCATGAAAGCTTATGCTCAAATAAATTGGTTAGTCTCTAAGATGCCACAAGTACTCCTTTTCTTTTTGCGGATACAGACTAACACAGCTGCTACTCTGAAACCTGTAGAGAACTAAGCGATGACTTGCCAGGGGCCTCCAAAACTCCATCCTGTAGAGGTTTCAGAGTAACAGCCGTGTTAGTTTGTATTCGCAAAAAGAAAAGGAGTACTTGTGGCACCTTAGAGACTAACCAATTTATTTGAGCATGAGCTTTCGTGAGCTACAGCTCACTTCATAGAGGGGATTCTACACAGGGGGAGGGAGGGGTTTCCACCTACAAAAGAGAAACTATATAAAGCTCTGGGAGACCCCTCCATCTGGTCTTCAGCTGGCTCAAATCACTTTTTACTTATTAATTAACCCAGAGTATGTATTAATACCTGGAGGGGGGCAAACAGCTGTGCATACCTCTCTATCAGTGTTATAGAGGGCAAACAGTTTATGAGTTTACCCTGTGTAAGCTTTACACAGGGTAAAAAGGAATTATTTGGGGTTTAGACCCCATTGGGAGCTGGGTATCTGAGTGTTGGAGACAAGAACACTTCTTAAGCTGTTTTCAGTTAAGCCTGCAGCTTTTGGGGGACGTGGTTCAGACCTGGGTCTGTGTTTGTAGCAGGCTAACATGTCTGGCACAACCAGACAGGGCACTGAAGTCCCAAGCTGCCAGGGAAAACGGGCTCAGAGGTAGTCTTAGCACATCAAGTCAGTTCCCAAGGGGGTATCTGTGATCCATCCCGTCAGCCCTCTCTGGAAATCTCCATGTCTCTCTCTCTCCCCCCCCCCATATATAAAATTAAAATATGGAACACACGGGGATTTTGTGAAGCTTCATTGTTTGCCAAGTGCTTTGTGATCATCTGATGAAATGTGCTAAAGAAATGTAAAATTATTTAGTATCACAGACTTAAAATAAGATATTGTGTTCTTATTTTCATATTGACCAATGCACACTGCAACTTGGCTGACATTAAGACCCAAAGTCCTTTATTTCTGGAATCTGCAAATTCATTTGTGTACCAGAGGAAAATGGGGCGTGTCACAAAGCAATAAAACTGTTACGCCGTTAACTGTTTTTCTTCTGACTCCTGCTGTGTAATAAAATGTAATGAAGTGCTAAAACAAAGGTATGTTTTTAGTTCTGTTTTTAGCAATGAGATTAGCAAGCATCAGTTAAAAGGAAAACTTTCCTATATGGTTTCAGTACCCCAACATGTAAAAGGAGACAGCTGCTTCCTTTCTATTTACTGAATGAAGCTCAGTACTAAAACTAAAGCTTTTGCACCAGTTAGAACAGAGAACTATACTGGGAGTCATTAGTACCCCCTTGACTTAAGAAAACTGATGGTAACTGCTGACATGTGATGAAGTCATTTGACTGTGCTGTGCTAACTTAGGTTAGATATCCAGCTGACTTCCTGTTATATTTTTCATTTAACTTTTGCAGCTGACACAAGAAATTTGTTAAGCTTTATGAAGAAGAGGCTAGAAGTCTTTACCTTTACATATGGCTGAAGCCAGCGCTCCCTTGAACGACCGGTTTTCAGCCCCCATATAAGGGAAGGGGTGGGGAAATTCATACTTTCAGGATCTTTGGGTGCCCTCTAAGGCTACATCTGCACTCCACTCCACTAATGGCAGCGTGTAGGGTATGTGTAGCAAGATGTGGAAAGCAGGATGCATCCACACTGTGGCGTGTAGCTACACACGTTGGTTAAAGACTCTGGCGGGGGGGCAGGCAGCTGGAGCCTTTCCCCCCTACCAGAATCTTTCCCTACGATGGAGAAAGACTCCAGCAGCAGGACACTACACTGCTAAAAGCAGCAGTGTAGACGGGGAAGCACTGTTTGGGCAGGGAGAGAGCTGTACAGGGTATGTACTCGGGTACATATGTACACCCTTCAGGCATGTCTTTACTTGCCTAAGCCATGCCTCACAGTTTACACTGCTATTTATACTGGTCTAGGAGAGCTACCCACGTATATACTCTACACGCTGCCGAAAGCGGCACGTAGTGTAGACGTACCCTCAGGCTGAAAGGTATGATCTGAATGGATACGCTAATACACTAGTTAGAGTTTTGGGGATGATTCCTCCCATGAAATTGTTGAACTTAACTCTCTTACAGATTGCAACCTTGACAAATTGGAGAATTGGTCTGAATTCAAAGAGATGAAATTCAATAAAGCCAGTGCAAAGTACTTTGCTTAGTAAGGAAATTTCAGACACACAGCTACAAAATGGAGAATAACTGGGTAGGTAGTAGTAGTGCAGAAAAGGTTCTAGGGGATAGAGTGGATCACAAATTGCATATGAGTTGACAGTGTGATGCAGCTGTGAAAAAGGCGAATACCATTCTGGGGTGTATTAACAGGAGTGTCATATGTAAAACATGGGAGATGATAATCTCATTCTACTTGGCTTTGGTGAGGCCTGAGCTGGAGTAGTGTTCAATTCTGGGTACCCAGAGGCACGTGCAAAGGAGGGGCAAGCAATCAGAGCAGGCACAGAACTCCTCCAGGGCCAAAGGAGAAGTGGGGAGAGCCAGCTCCACTGGCCCGGGGCCATGGCAGGAAGATCCAACTCCTCCAGCTATGGGGGGCACAGAAAGCAGCCAAATTTTTATTCCTGTGCATGTTCCTGTGGGCACCGCACCTTAGGAAAGATGTGGACAAACTGAAGACAGTCCAGAGGAGAGCAACAAAAATGATAAAAGCTTTAGAAAACCTGATGGATCAGGAAAGGTTAAAAAAAACGAGGAATATTTAGTCTTGAGAAGAAAAGACTGAGGGGGGTCCTGATAACAAGCTTCAAAAATGTTAAGGGCTGTTATAATGAGGACAGCGATCAATTGTTCTCTGTGTACACTGAAGGTAGGACAAGAAGTAATGGACTTAATCTGCAGCAAGGGAGATTTACATTAGATATTAGGAATAACTTTGTAACTATATAAGCGTAGTTAAACACTGGAATAGGCTTTCAAGGGAGGCTGTGGAATCCAAGTCACGGAAGGTTTTAAAAAACAGGTTAGACAAACACCTATCAGGATGGTTTAGATTTACTTGGTCCTGCCACATCACAAGGGGCTGGACTTGAAAACTTCTTGAGGTTCCTTCCAGTCCTATGTTTCTATGAGTCTATATTATGGCTACTGTTACATCCAAAACAAAAAGAAAAGGAGGACTTGTGGCACCTTAGAGACTAACAAATTTATTTGAGCATAAGCTTTTGTGAGCTACAGCTCACTTCATTGGATGCATTCAGTGGAAAATACAGTGGGGAGATTTATATACATAGAGAACATGAAACAATGGGTGTTACCATACACACTGTAACGAGAGTGATCAGGTAAGGTGAGCTATTGAGGAACGAGGGGGGGGGGAGGATAAACATGGAGAAATAGTTTTACTTTGTGTAATGACACATCCACTCCCAGTCTTTACTCAAGCCTAAGTTAATTATATCCAGTTCGAACTACATTAAAGACCATTAAGGTTACAAAGTCAAGCACTCGAGTTGGAAAATACTTCAATTAAGACTGCCTGTGCAACCTCCATTTGGCCTCTCTGAGTGTATGCATTATGATAGGCTTTACTTCCATGACCAATTACTATTCCCCCGTCTGGCCCCAGGCTTTATTTACTGCATACCATCCAAATTGTGTACTGAACATATTATTATTTTCCTCCTGTGTGTTTCTATGGTATCTGGGTACTTCACGAACATTAATGAATTTATCTTCACAATTCAGCTCTGAGATAAAGTGGCATTATCTCCATTTTATAGACTGGGATGGGTGCTTGGGAATGAGGCACACCGAGATCAAGCCAAAATGGAAATGTGTCTACTAATTTTGGGTGCCCAACTTGAGATACCAGGGGACTCATTTTTTTCAGAGTACTTAACATTTTTTACAGCCCTTTATTTGTTCAAAGCATAGCTCGAATCTACTTCACTTGCAGTTGTGAATGCTCAGTACTTCTGCAAATCTGGCCCTTGTCTTTTCTGGTACACCCTTAAGATAGGGAACACATCAGTAGTGGTCACCTTTGAAAAGCCTCGTTTAAGTGACTTTCCCTGCATCACACAGAAACTCTGTGGCAGAGGCAGGGGCAGAATCCAGTTCTCCAAGGCAGCATTCTGGTTCCTTGACCATAAGACCATCCTTTCCCTTCTTCAAGCCCCTTGCCTCATTCACTACACACCTTCCAGTTTTCCTAAACAGTGGAGGAGGAGTCCTACACATAATAGGCTCTGTCTCTATACAACCTTGATTCATTCCTAGAGTGCTGTCCAACCTTTGTATTGAAGAGGGTAGGGGTCTTGTGGAAAGAAATCGTGTAGGATCATGTAATTAGACTTTATCATAATGTATATGCAAGACACAGACAGCCTTATTTCTGGCATTTTCTAACTTGAGTGTTTGACTTTGCAATCTTAAACATTTTTTAATAAAGAGTTTTTGGATGTCACTTCCCTTTTTTTAAAAAAAAATAGGAGAAAAGGAAGCATATTGACCAGCAACTTGGGTCATCATCAGAGCTTGGACTTTTACATCCACAGCACAGACTTCTACCACTTGAGCTACCAGAGCAAGGGTGGGCAACAATTTTCACAGGGGGCCACTCCATGAATTTTGGAAAGTTATCATGGGCATTTCTACTATATTAATGGAGGGTGTGTGGGGTCTGGGAAGGAGTTTGGGTGCCAAAGGGAGCTCCAGGCTGGTGCAGAGTGTTGGTGTGCAGGAGAGGGTGAGCGGTGTGGGCTCTGGGAGGGAGTGTGGTGCAGGAGGGGGCTCTGGGCTGGGGCAGGGGATTGGGGTGCAGCAGGGGGTGCAGAGTCTGGGAGGGAGTTTGGGTGCAGCAGGGGGTTATGACCTGGGGCAGGGGATTGGGGTGCAGGAGGGGGTGCGAGGTGCAGGCTCTGGCTGGGAGGTACTTACCACGCTGCTCCCGGAAGCGGCTGCAACCGGCTGCTGCTGGAACGTCTCTGCATGCCCCTTGGGGGGAGGAAGGCAGTGGGTCTCCGTGCGCTGCCTGCATCCGCAAGCATCACCCCCACAGCTCCCATTGGCCGGTTTCCAGCCAATGGGAGCTCTGAGGATGGAACTGGGGGTGGGGGCAGCACACAGAGCTGCTTCTCGCTTCCGGGAACGGCGTGGGGCCACAGCACGCAGGCAGCCTGCCTGAGCGCCCCGCTGCACCGCCAGAGTCATGGCAGGCTGGACAGAAATGATAGGCTGGATCTGGCCCATGGGTTGTATTTTGCCCACCCCTGTACTAAAGTAACTGGTAGCAATAGTAGGCTGTTATCCTCTGTGGGCCATCCACTAGAATGGCATGACCCACACACTTTGCTAGTGGAATCCACAGCTTAAAAAGGAAAGCGTTAAGCAACTTAACTATGGGCAGCTACTAGCTTCCCCTATGATTACTTACTACATTTATTTCTTGAACTGATTCCTGTGTTACTGAGGACGAAGTCAAGAATCCTCACGTGTTCTAGACCTAGTTGTTGCAAGAAGTAATCCTTTAAGTTGTCTTAAAAAATTGCTCCTCTGCACTTTGTCATGTTATAACATTTGACCAACATATGTATGTTGCTTAAAGCAATAGGCTCCTTGTTAACACCTAAATAGAACAGTACTAAACATGCTCAGTAGAGTAATGAAGCACACAAATTACAGATATCCTAGAAATTAAGGGGGTATGTTTTCAAACCAGTTAGAGGCCTGACCTCCATATTTCTGTGTGTAATCTGGAGATCACAGTTTGCACTCTAAAGTAAAGTGTCGGTGCAAAGCGGAGTAGCTGCAACTCCGACTTACACGAATCAGTGGCCACAGTCTAGTTAGAGATGCAGCTATTCAGACTCATGCATGAATCTGAGCTGCAGGCACTTAACTGCACCTGCAAAAGGAAAGCCACTCTTCTGGAAGCCTACCCTTAAATTGTACAAAACACTTTAATTTCGTTGGAAATCTAAAGGTAAACTTAAAGTGAAAGAGTACTCACCCACTCTGAAGCATGAAGCTTTTGCTGATCTGGCACTGTTCCATAGCTGGGAACAATGGTCTGTTCCACTTCTTCCAAGACTAAAAAAAGAAGTAAACAGAAGTGTAACATTGTAGTGCATCTGTTTGTAGCTTTTAAACAAGTGGCTTGACGGCGAAGTGCTTTACTGCACTTCACATTTTCAGGATTTACTTAGTTTTGTCCTTCCACACTTTCAAATACAGTCAAGCTTGGTTAATCAACATACATTTATACAGTTGGGGTGATTCTCGACTCCTTTAGACTGATTTTGTCTACGGAGTTACACTAGCAAAACAGAATAAAGAATAACACCCTTAATTTTTATTTGGAGAAGACTTTCTATTAGCACCTCACTGTTCATGGTGGAAGAAAGGTTATCATTAAGGTCTAGATTCTACCACCTTTACTCACACGCTAAATAGTACCTTACTCTGCAAGGAGCCCTGTTCACATAATATAACTGAAAAGCCAATGGGGTATTTGCCAACTGAGGTACTATTCAAGGCTTGTCTATGTGACAGATTTTAGGGGCAGAGGGTTGGGCAGAGATCTAGCTGTACCAATGCAAAACTCTTATTGTAGATATGTTGCATCGGGATAAGAAGCTTTCACCAGAGCAACATATCTACACAAGAGAGTTTGTAATGGTGCAGCTACACTGTTGCAAAAAATCCCAGTGTCAACATTATCTCATGATGAGTCAGGGTGCCAGGATCTGGCTCCACGTGTACCAAGCATAGATACGCCCTGGCTGAGGCTGACTGTACTTGTTACGCAATAAGTTGCCAGTGCGAGAGAATTCCTTATTTCAGGTCAAGTGTGGTATAGACAGTGACACTGCAACATTTACTCATGCCATTGTGTGAATGACTTCCATGTAACCTGAAGGGATAACTTCCTAACTATCACAAGCACAATAATATTAATGTACTACCCTAAACAATATCTTCCTTGCTTCTCTAGAATGGCATCCTGCAAAAAGAATCTACGTCCTGGATCCAGCAAAGTAAGACTTCTCTTCTAAAATGACAATATAAAAATCAAGATGATTTAATGAAAGACACCACTCTGCATCTCTCAACACCATACTCTAATATCAACCATCTATCAGTTGCCTACAGGCGGGAAAATTGGCTGCCAATTCAAGTTCTCGGTGAATTATAAGATAATTATCAACCCCAAGAAATGTATTAGAGGCTAATTATCAGAATATTAATGAAAGGTGAATCATTGTGAGCCATCAGGATCATGATCTTCCCTCAGCTTTTTGATATGAATTTCACATTATTCTCTTTTCGGGTTCTGAAAAAAAAAGCATTAAACACACACATTTGAGGTTAGAGAAGAATGGGTGAGGGGAGAAGATTACTATTCTCTCCCCCCTGTGGGCAAGCTACTTTAGCTCTTTTTGCTATTTTTCATGCCCTACATGCCTTAAAAATGGAAGAGATGGCCTTCACTGTGGAAAGGTTACTGGGGCACTGGCATACAAGTGCTGAGTGGTGAGTCTGGGCCCCAGCATTAACACTCACCAATTGTAGTAAGCAACTTGACTAGATGGTGTTTTTAGAAGGCTATTTAAACAGGTATCAGATAAACAGGTGAGACTCACCAACCTCACTAGTACCTAAACTACATTATATATGTCCAGATCCTCAGAAGGTGTAAATAGGTGTTACTCTGTTGACTGTGCTGACTTACACCAGCTACAGATGTGGCCCTACAGTGCTTGCTGATCCAATATGTAAAAAGACTTTGAATAGTGTACCACAAAGGAGTATCCTTAAAGCTATTGCTACAGCTCAGGAGAATAATATTTATGGTTCCAAAATGGCACATTGTTAAAGCCCCTAGTTGCTTATAGTTTGGTTGGACTTTGTAGTAGATGTTCAGCCATCAGTTTCCAGAGCTCTAGCGTGGTGATGGTATTTAGTCAAGGGAGTAAAGCAAAAACAACTCCATGAATTTTCCGTCAGCATAAGCTTCAGAAACATTTGAATCATAACCTGAATGTTGGCCCAGCTGGATAATCAGACTTGGTCAGCTCTCAAAATAACCGTTTCTGAAGCTGATGGGGGAATTACAGAAAATCTTAAAAGCTGGCCAGTACAGGCAAACATAAAACAGGAAGGAGCCCAGAAGTCCAGTTGAAATAACAGACACATTCTAAATCCTATTACGGGTAATCAGATAACAATGATACAATTCAGCATTTCCTGCATGGTTACCACATATGCACATCATTATTCTTTTTGTAATGGCTCAATCCAAACCAGTGTGAGAAAATGGAAATTACATAGTGCCTATGTAAGGCTAGTAGTGTTTATCACTTTTTATACTCCTAAACACGGGTGCTGCACAGACTTAAAGACCTCTGCATGTTCTATCTCTGTCCGTGGCATATGTCTGAAATCCTGTGGAGGAGAGAGGGTTATTGCCAGTACTGCAAAAGGGGTAGGGACTAGATGGAGAGCAGGTATTTTGTACAGTCATCCACTCAAAAATTTGCATTCCATTATACTGAGCAAGCAGATGTGCAAAGTGAAAAGCACGTGACAAGAAAATTTGCTCCAGCCGCTGAACTGAAGTAATAAGAACCATGTGTTAAAAGTGGGCTTGGTGCGAGGCACTCGTTATGTGTAATTGCACAGCACACCTCAGTGCTATCTAGAAATCACTTCAGCCACAATTGGAGAGAGACGAAAGTATGACATTCATGGTGGAAAGGCTCACACTTATACTTGCTCACAAGTAGTAATAGTCTGGGACTCATCAGCAATAACCATCAGAAGCAGCATAGAATATCACTGTACAAATACATATATTTTACACACCTTTTGTTGGAACATTGTCCCGTACAATGCCTGGGCCAGCGGTAGGCCACATGCAAAGGGGACCCGACCACTCCCACCAGCTGGGACGCTGGCCCATAATCCCTCTTACTTCAATTTGAACAAGCATTTTATTGCTGACCCAAACCCCAATATCAGAGTATCCATACTACTGTTTCACTGTGTACTTAATGGCATCACCCCTTCAGGCATGCAAGTTCGCTGCACCTAGCCTTTAGTAAAACAACATGTTTACCTTTTTTTTTTTTTTTTTTTTACTTCAGTAGCATACCAACCACAGTTCATGCTTAGGTTAGAGTCTGTCAGATACAACTGTATGTAATGTTGCTTGCTCAGCTAACTAAGGCTTTGTCTATGCTAGGACTTTTGTCAGTCAGGGGTGTGAAAAAATACACCCCAACTGACAAAAGTTTCACCAACAAAAGCACTGGTGTGGCGAGCATTATGTCGGTGGGAGACGCTCTCTCTCTCGCCGACATCGCGCCTAATAAGCAGCGGTAGCTGTTTCATTATGCCTTTACAGAGTAGCTACACAGGAGACCTTACAATAGCGCAGCTGCAGTGATACTGTTGTGCCGCTGTAAGGTCCATAGTGTAGACCAGTGGCAGGCAACGTGTGGCCCGTGGGCCATATGTGGCCCATCAGGGTAATCCGCTGGCGGGCCACGAGACAGTTTGTTTACACTGACCGTCTGCAGGCACGGCCACCTGCAGTTCCCAGTGGCCGCGGCTCGCTGTTGCCATTGGGAGTTGCGGGCTGCCGTGCCTGCAGACGGTCAGCGTAAACAAACTGTCTTGCAGCCTGCCAGCAGATTACCCTGACGGACCGCATACGGCCCGCAGGCAGCAGGTTGCCCACCACTGGTGTAGACAAAGTCATAGTCTCAGAAAGGGAACACAAGAAATCGGATAGGTTTGTCTGCTCTGTGACTCTGCTTGACCTACAAGTTAAAGACCAGGGGTCAGATTCTGTGCTGCATCTCTTGAAAGATGCAACTCAGAAGGCGCTCTTCAAGAAGAGTGGGGGGCAGAAGTCCCTTTATGGCACCTTTGTGTTGACAACATTCTGGGATGCTGGGGGGTGGGGAGGGGTGCAGAGGGAACAACTTCCAGCGTAAGGTAGAGCAGAGCCAGGAGTTGCTCTAACTCACAGTCTCCCCACAGTTGTCTATAGGTTACTCTGAAGCCAAGATTAGCCACATTGCAGAGTGCACTGACCATATCCCTGTCCCTGTCCTTGACATGTCCTTACATCAGTATAAGCCACTTATGAGGCTCTTTTACAGCCAATATACTGCTGTGGACAGGCTGTGGAAGGGGTCAGAATTTGGCCTCAGCACTGCATCAGGAGACCTGGGTTCTGTTGTTGGCTCTGGCACAGATTTGCTATGTAATCCTAGGGAAGTTTCACAGCCTTAGTTTTCCCATCTGTAAAATTTGGATATTTGCCTGCCTCAGAGGCATAATGAGGCTGGATTTACTAAGGTATGTAAAATGCCTTGAGAGCTTGTCACAGAGTAGCTGGCCCTTTTTAGGGAAAATGGGGCCTCTGCTCCCAAGTGACAAGATCAGTTCACCTCCCCAGGTGGGTAATGAATGAGGTAATGTGATTAACTCAGGCCAGGTGTCAGGATGGAAGGCAGGAAGGGACAGATTTCTGGGTAGTCTGTGAAGAAGGGAGTTTGAGTGGGAGCCTAACACTCCAGCTAGGAGGGCTGGGCCTGGGAATTCCAGGCAGGACAGAAACCTGAAGAATTGCAGCTGGCTGGAGAAAGCAGCTGTAGGTGAGCGCTGCTGTAAATAAACTGAACTGAACACAGTTTTGGGAAGAGGACCTGGGGCTCCTGATTTAAGGAGTGTGAGGAACTTGAGTGAAAACCAGAAGGTGGAGCAGAGAGAAGGAAGTGGATTTTGTTGTTGTTGTTTTTTTTTAAAAAGTTCACGTAGACTCAAAGTAGGCCCCTGGCAGAGGACTTATGTCTCATGCCTTTGGGACTGTGTGGTGTTGTTTGAACGTTGATAAAGGCAAACTGAGGCAGGGTGCTAGCAGGGCCACCCTGGACTCATGAAGGAGTGACTAGGTGGTGGCTGACACTGTTACAGAGCCTGAGATGAAAGGGACTATGGAAGTGTAAAATATTACTGCAATACAAAGTGTGTCATTTTATCATTTGGCTGCTTTTGTGTTGCAGTTTCACTGAAAACTAAAAATTTCTATTATGCAGCAGCTAGTTGATATAACTGTAAGCCGTTTATCTGCTTTTGTAGTCTCTTTGCTACATTTTTCAATCAAATAATTCAGTTTTACTTAGTATTACACTATTTCCATATTATGATGGAGGATGTGTGAAATCTCTGTGTATATATAAAGTCTGCTGCAGTTTCCACGATATGCATCTGATGAAGTGAGCTGTAGCTCACGAAAGCTTATGCTCTAATAAATTGGTTAGTCTCTAAGGTGCCACAAGTACTCCTTTTCTTTTTGCGAATACAGACTAACACGGCTGTTACTCTGAAACCTGAAATCTCATTGAATCTGATGGGTATAATAACCATCCTTCACTCAGGATAAATGAAAGAAGTGGTTGGAGTAATGTAATTGAAACAACAGTAGCCATCACCTGAAACACAGGCCAAATGCAAGGCTGGTCGAAGGGGTTTTGCTAGGTATCATTTGATGGAGGTGTGCGTTGGTGAGCAGAAAGCAGATTGAAGGATCTTGGCTTATTTAGCCTAATGAAACAAAGGCTGAAGGGAGCTTTGATTGCTCTCTATAAACATGATAGAAGGATAAACAGCAGGAGGGAGAGGAGTTATTTAAATTAAGGGTCAATGTTGGCACAAGACCAAATAGGTATAAACTGGCCATCAACAAGTTTAGGCTTGAAATTAGATGATGGTTTCTAACCTTCAGGGGAGAAAAGTTCTGGAACATCCTTGCCAGGGGAGTAGTGGGAGCAGAAAACCTAACTTGTTTCAAGACTGAGCTTGAGAAGTTTATGTAGGGGATGGTATGATGAGACTGCCTATATTAGCATATGGCCCATCCATGACTGCTATTAGCAAATATCTCCAATGGCTGGAGATGGGACGCTACATGGGGAGGACTCTTGAGTTACTACAGAGAATTCTTTCCCAGGTGTCTGGCTAGTGGGTCTCACCCACATGCTCAGGGTCTAAATTGATCAACACATTTGGGTGGAAAGGAATTTTCCCCCAGGTCAAACTGGGAGAGACCCTGGTTTTTTTTTTTGGTTTTTTTTTTTTGCATTCCTCTGCAGTGTGGGGTACAAGTCATTAACTAGCTGGTTTGAACTAGAACAAACAGTAAATTCTCTATAACAAAGTTTTTATATCAAGATTTGAGGACTCTAGTAACTCAGCCAGAGGTTATGGACCTATTACAGGAGTGGATGAGTGAGGTTCTGTGGCCTGCGATGTACAGGAGCTCAGACTAGATAATCATGATGGTCCCTTCTGGCCTTACACTCTGAATCTTGGGAGAAAGCGGAGAAGTTTTTGGGGAGAGGGCTAACTGGAAAGAGGCTTGCAACAGAGAGCAAATAAACTGCCACCTGTTTGATTCTTACTGAGTTTGGGGAAACAGGATTTTGTACACATTCTTTGTAAATAAAGAGGATTGTACGAAAGAAATACCTGAGTCATCAATTTCTCCTTTTAACAGAAACAATCAGCATGACTGTATATTGACTAATTGCTTGGGCGAAAAGAGGAATGATTATTCAGGCTTCTAAATTATAGCAGGGTGACAGCTCTTCTATACAAGACCAGCTTTCTGTTTAAAACTCGGTTGTTCTAAGGGTTCTAAAATCCATACAGTTGTTCAGACTGGCTTGAATTTTGGTGTGCCTCAGGGGGGCGTGAGGAGTAAAACAGCTTTTTCTTAAAGTTGACACATTCTGGCAATTTGTGTGGAGGTGTGTGGTTCTTCCCCCACCTCCCAGCCTTCACAGATGGAGATCAAACTAAGGCTCATTGCACCAGGGTCTCAAATGCTTGATGGTTACCCCCAACAGAGTGCATGGCACCCACCAGCCCTTTGAGGAAATCAAATTAAAATGTTATTTGAAAAAGTTTGCTTCTCCATTTAGGCACCCTGAGGCCTCAGCATCAATTCACACATCAGATGCACTACACTGAGCATACATTGAAAGAGAGGCTATTTGGAAAATAACTCAGCAACCACAAGATGTGTAAAAAGAAAAGGAGTACTTGAGGCACCTTAGAGACTTACCAATTTATTTGAGCATGAGCTTTGTGTGTGGCTCTGAGGGTGTGTGTGTGGCTCTGAGGGTATTTTATGGGCTTAGAATTCAAGCACTGCAAGTTCAAATCTGGCTCAGAGCAGAAATCTGAAGGGATGGGAAAGGCATATTGTCTTTACCAAAGGGGGATTTTTATTTTGGTGAAATGTCATCTCAGTACAGAAGAATATTCAGAAGGCACTGAAATAAATAACATATATAAATTAATATAATATATTAAAATGAAGTATGCTACACAAATGCTTTCTGGAAGTGGAGGGTGATTAGCGATAGAAGAATATGCAGGGAGATAGGTTGAGGGAATCACATGATGGGGAGAAGATGGGGATTAGACAGAGTGACAGGGGGACTGAGGGAGACTAGGCCAGGGTGCCTGTAAGCCCCACATTCACGTTCGGGGGCGGGGGGCACCCAATCTCCAGGGGTGTGACGGAGGCAAGGTTGCCCAGTAATAGCTAATGCCCTTCCAAAACATTGAGTTCAGCAAAACTCAAATATCTGAAAACCAGGAAATACAAAATTACGCTAAATGCCCACACAACTTTAACTCTGCCCTCTTTGAGCAATGCCCCAATACACCCATCAATCTCTTTTTCTCTGTCTTTTCACTACAATGGGTAGGTGTTATTTACACTTGTGCTCCTAGGCTCAAACACTGAGCCTACTTCCCTGGCAAAATACCACTCTGGTAAAATTTAACAACCATTTTATACCCCCTTCAGACTTGCACAGAGGATACCGCCTAAACTTATACTTCCCCTACCCATCACAGAATCCACAGATTGCTGTCATATTCCACTATACTACTGACAGCAACCCTGTCAAGGAGACCCCAGTGCCCTGTTACTGACACAGCCTACACAATTCTGTATTGAAATGATGTAGACTGGAACCTCAAGGTGCACATGCACTAGTGATAACATGACGGGGTGGTGGTGCTCAGACCCAGATCTCCTCAGATCACAGCTCTTCCAAACTGCTCCAGCTTATCCTTCCACTATTCAGTACAGCTACAACTAACACAGTGAATGCAGCTGGAAAGCATGCAGATAATTCCCAGGGGTGATTCCCAGCTTCAGGGGTGTAGTTAAGGTTGTGCGGGCATTTACCTTAACTCTGCATTTCCTGGTTTCCAGATGTTTCAGTTTTGTGGCACTCAGCAGTCTGGAAGGGCATGAGCTATCACTGGGATAGTGATAAGTTACCTCTGAGTTACTGAGGTTTTTTGCCATTCAATTATCTAGAGAAGCCAAACCAATCAGAACAGAACTACTCCAAGCACCAAGCTCTCTCTGCACAATACTGATCACGTGCAATCTTAAAAACGGAGTTTTTCGTTTCAACCCTGTCAGACACCCCAAAGGACAAAAACTCAGCCACGGCAATGAGTAAGACACCTACTGTGTAATCACTAATGTAATGCCAGTCTGCCCGTACTTTCAATTCCCCAATGTCCTCAAACATTGTTACCTTGCCATAAATGTCATCTCTCACTTTCCTCAGAGTACCGGTAAATGAGAGCATTGACTGGCTGTCACAGCAGGTATTTTTAAACACAGTCCAAATCCTTCACTCACAGGGGAAAAAAAAAAAAAAGAAATGGAACACTGCACCCTCATGGGGTAAAATCCACTCCTGAGCAAAGGGTCAATACAAAGCCTATATGCCAGTCAGCGCCTGCTGAGCCTTTCAGTGGGATATGCCTGTTGTACAGGCTTTATACTTGTGCCCTCTGCACATGGGAAGATTTACAGACAATTATTTAGGGGAATTCACTGGCTGACTGAATAAAAACGTGATCATTCATTTTGAGTCAACTGGGTAACACCCCATTAGGTTTTGGAGGAAAACAGAGGTGTTTACTAACCTAATAGAAATGTCACAAATTAAAAAATCCATAAACATTTACAGTAAGTAAAATACAGTAAGTTTTTAATGTGAATTTAAATATTCCCCTGCAGTGTTTAGTCTAACCGCTGCAGCCCAGTGCTACTTCATGAGAAGCAGTACATGAAATGGATTAGTCTTGTTTAATCGTCCAAATTGAATGAAATAACAAAATAAAATAAAGGCGTCAACAGATCTAGATTTGCAGCTACTGAATGGAGTCAGGTGGTCCTGGTTCTGTTCTGTTCATCTGGCATAAGCTGCAGTGTCTAAATGTAGCAGAATCCTAGGGCTTTCTTTCAGGATGCTCCTTACTAAGGAGTGCTAATTGTGTGACTTTGAGTTCCCTAAAAGAGGGTCTGATGCTCCTCATGCTGGTACCCGATCAGAACAAGTGGAAGAGTTTCCATCAAGGAAAGCAAATGGGCCTACCTCTAGGAACAGGTCACCGACATACAAAGAAGCAAAGAGCTTTCTGAAACTGCCCCTTGCTCACAAGGCCACATCTCACAGGCACTGTTCTAGGAGCTCTGGGAAGGAATAAAGAATACAGGGATACAATCTGGCTCCTGAAATGAAGTCCATTCTGAAGCGGGTTGTCTAAAAATCATACCTCCCTTCAGAAGACCGTGGGATGGCTATGAGTGGTCTCTCCCAGATTCTGATGAAACCAAAGGTCCACAGATGAATTACTTTGACCCGGTTTTGTTGAAGGGATAGGCCTAATAGTCATAGAATCATAGAATATCCGGGTTGGAAGGGACCTCAGGAGGTCATCTAGTCCAACCCCCTGCTCAAAGCAGGACCAATCCTTGCCCAAGCCAAGCTGAGGGGTGGGGCTTTGCACACTTCCTCCCTGAAGCCTGGGCTTAGGTCCGTATCTCTGTGAGAGGGATCTGTCTGCTTGGGAGTCTCAGCTGTTTTTGCGCCCGGGGGGGGGGGGGGGAAATAGAAGAAAAGGAGGAGGAGGAGGCGGCGGCGGCCCTCCCCCATGACTTTTAGCCAGTAGTTAGGATACTCACCTGGGATGTGGGAGACCCCTGATTCCAATTAGGAGGAGGAGGGAGAAAAATTGTTTTCCTTAACCTCTGAGGATAGGACAAGAAGCTAGGAGGCATCTCCTAGGAAAAGATGGCTATCCGCAGATCATACATGAGGAATTGAAAATTGTTGTTTCTATCACAGAAGAGGTGATGTGACTATCTGTCAATACATATCTACTGGAGTCTAGCTTCCTTAAAGTCTACGGAGCACATGTAGTGTTTGGGGAGAGATTGGTGCACTGACTGAAATGGGCTTTATGCATCTGCTCACTCTAAAGAGGAGAGCCTAGACTAGGTCTGAAGTCCCCTGATTTTTTGGTCAGTAGAAAAATATTAATTAAAGCCTAGAACCTTGTTCTGGCATTTTAGAAGGTAAACATGGCTTGCTGCTTTAAGCTAGGATCTCAAGCACACTTGAAGACTGGAGGTGAGAAAGGCTAAATCTGAAGATGTAACTGTCCTGGACTACTGAAGAAATTCCCACTGAAATAATGGGGGTTTCCCTAAATGTGGGAGGATTTCCCGTTTCCAAGTACCAGTACCTAACCGAGGAAGGCTGAAGATGCAATTAAAAAAAAAAAAAAAAAAAAAAAAGCTGTGCACCATAGGGCCATGGAGGCAATTGAGCTGCACGAGAGCAAAGGATGATCTGAACATATGCTGATATAAGGTAACGTGACAGGGTGTACCAATCCTGCATTGGGGAGGCGAGGGTTAAAGAATTGTTCTGGGCCCAGGAGGCCACACCCCCTTCCCTCTGCTGGACATGCTCCCAGTAGAGGGAGCATTTAAAAGGAAGCGACTCAGATCAGTCTGGGCTGAATGTGGAGGAGAGCAGTGGGGTGCAGCAGCCTCCTGATGGGAAGTTGCCAAGCCTCCATGCCACCGGGGCCGAGCCTCATAGCGAAGCCACTGGAAGAGTGGAGGCTGATGACTCACCAGGGCCAGTGGGAAAGACACTAGATACATATTGGAGGGGCATACAAGAGACTCCCACATCCAGCTCATGATGACCCCAGAACGACTGGAACAAGGGTAGGAAGTGACCCCAAAGCACCCTCCCTGGGTATCAGGCCCTGAGCCCTGTACGAGGGCTGCTGTTGCAAAGGGCCCTGGGTCGGAACCTGCTGGAGTAGGGTGGACCCAGGTTCCCCTATCCCCGCTTGCCAGTTGGTGACTCTACCCCTGAACTGTAGCCACTGTGTGGAGCGACACTACCTTGAGCTATAACAGACAGAGAAATCGACCCTTAGACTCTCACCATTAGGCGTCACATCTTGGGAATACTGCCACTAGGCAGTTCTGCCAGCCCGGACCACATGTTGGATCATATTAAAGAAGTTCTGTATTAAAATCACAAATGAGTTTGATTCCCCATAGTTTAAATTCCAGGGTATTACTAATTAAGAGGTCTCTTGGTTTTGGTACTGTTTCTCTCCCTGTGTGTGTGAAACTTGCAAGCTGCTAATTGTGTTAGTACATTCTAAGACAGAGTCTGTTCTCAAAGCAATTCACAGAGAGAGAGACTCAAAGCAATACTCTAACAACAGAAACAGCACCCAGAGACTCCCCGCCCTTTTGTTGTATTAACAATTGTGATTAAAATAGAGATAGAGGATGTATGTGGATGGATGCTTGGTGTGGATAATAACTGAATGATCAGGGAGGTGCCAGCCTAAGAATCCAGTGTCCATCGGCTGAAGAAGGCGTCAAGTGGAAATAACCAGATGACCCCCCCGGAGGGCAGACTGGAATCCACCCAACAGCCTCAAGAATGGGAGAACCAAAGAACAAGATAACATCTAGCAGCACGGAACCATCAGGAATGTGCTATCTACTGATTGATTCAGCAACAGCATGATGAAGCAATTCCCATAGACTGGCACAGGAAGAAATTCCTATAAAAATAAACTCTAAAAAGTGAGAACTTTGGGGTCTGATTCTGCAAACCAACTTCCAGGAGCATCAGATGAGCATCTGACAAGGCCCTGCTCCCTCCTCATGTCCAGGCCACCTGGCCAGTGACTTGGCATGAGCAACTCTAAGGCTGGTAACTATGATAACAACTTTGCAGAACCTGTGTGTGTGTGTGAATGAATGTGTGAATAAATATGAGATTGAATGGAATGTTATAGCTATAACTAACTGCTTACTATGATTCTTTCTGCATTCACAATAAATGTGGTATTTTGCCTTTTTCCCTTTAATAAGATCCTGCTGGTTTTTATTTTATTGGTACAACACACACAGCCAACTCCAACAGGTAGGAACTGGAGCATTTGCTTCCAAGGCTTCAACATTTGCTTCAAAGTTACAGGATGGGGTGAAGGGGATGACAACCTAAAGAAGAGTTCCAGAGTACACACTCTTTTCCCAGTCCCGGGTGAAACTCTGAATTCAAAGCCACCAAAAACTACTCCTCAGTTCAGGAGATAAGATACTCTAACTTACTGTCTGTTTTTGGGACTGGGTAGATGTGGGGGAAAGATATTGAAGTAGTGAAGTACGATCATTACCTTTCAAGAGAAGGCAAAAATACAAAAAACCTGAGGAAGAAGGGTGGGTTGGAAATATTAACACCAGAAGTAAGGGAGTTTTCTTTCCTCCTTGTTAGGTAGACATGTCGCACTATTTGTCAGAATCTTCTCAGTTGTTAGATACTGTCTGGGTAACAAGAACAGTTGTTCTCTGGGATAAACTATTTTCAGAACTTTCCTGTGAGCCCGGACATTATGATCAAAGATTATAAAGGGACCCTATGTATGTTCCTTTATCAGAAGCTTACATTATTTGCTTTATTACACTTGTGCAGGTCTTAGCTTAAAAATACATGCTACTAAAAACCTGTGCTCCGCTTTATATAGGGGCATGTATTTAAAAAGGAAATTGATTTTTTTTCTTTCTAATGGGCTCTCTTATGTATGCAGTATTTATAGTTAACAAGGTCTTATCATTTTTTAATATTAAAACTTAGTTCTCTCCTTATAGTCACTTACAGCTCCTTATAAGGGCGAGTTAGAAACAGATAGCAATTAGTAATGCAGCAATGGCTTTTAAATTATTGGTAAATTACATTGTTAGCATAGTCACAAATCACATGTGTGTAGGTATAGTTAAACCAAAAACTAATCTAATAAATGTTTATTTTAGTTTCAGAATATGCAACCCATATGTAGTCACACACACCCACACACACCTCAATCTTAAAGGAAGTGCAATGGCTGTCTTGGAAGATTATTCTTTTTTGTTTGGAAGACTTATTTTTAACGTTTTTTTTTCCCCCCTTACAGCTGTACAAACAGAGCACTGAGAACAGATGATTAGAAATCCAAAACTAAAATATCTGCTAAGACTAGCCATAAAGACAAAGACAGTTCTGTGTTGGGAATATAAATACGAAGAACATCAGTATAAAGCCCTGCTGCCTGAAACTGGTCCGAGCCAAGGTAACTCTTAAGAAAACTCGCTGATTGTTAGAAAGTGACAGATGAGGGAAATGATTATGCTAACTACACTGCTTATACATTAAAAAGGCATGAGGCTGGAATGTTTAGGGATTCAGTAACCAATTATTGCTCAATTCGTGTGTCCAAACCTTGATTTGAAAGTTGGCCACCTGCCCAACGGCTGGGAAAGGCTCTTAACTGCCCATTTGTAGGCAATGCTGACTCATCAGAAAAACAAAAGGGCCTGACTCTGTTTCCACTGAAGTCCATGACAAAACTCCCATTTATTTCAATGGGAGCTGGATTGGGCCCAATGTTAGTTTATACAATGGACCATGGGCCAGAGTCCGATTAGTTCCAATGCTATAAATCCAGAGTAACGGCAGTGAAACCCAAATGCTGATGCCAGATCTTCACTGGGGTAATTCAGACCAGAATTGAAACTCCAGAGTAAATTCTACTGATTTATACACCACGCACTCTCAATGGGGTGCACAAGGAATAAATTAAAGCAGAAATTGATTCATTAGTTTGGCAATGGTAAAGACCCATTTTAGAGGCCAACCAGTTATCCCTCCTACAACGTGGTTATGAATTATTACAAGTTTCATCTATCACTAAGGCCAAATCTAGATGAGGAAAACAGCTTGTTTCAAGATCTGTTTAACACTATTTAAAGCCTGTTACAAATAACAATGCAAGTAATGTTTAAAAAGATGTTATCTGGTGTGGTCAAACCTAGGGCTTAATAGAATTAACTGATTTGGAAATTCAAAATCCTTCCTGTTGACATAGGCCTGCCTTGTTCCTTGAGAGCAGCGCATTGAGAGAAGACCCTCCACACATGGATCTCCCTTCATCTGTGTGTGGGGTCAACAGTCTCTGTGCCATAGTCCTCTAGTCTCCACCGAGAGCCTCTGCAGGGCTGGGGATATGGACTGGAGGAGGGTAGCATAGTAGCCATGTTACCTGACTCCTTTCCCCTGAATACCAGACTGAGTCTGCCGATATGCAACCCAGTCTTCTCTTCTCCAAATCACGCTCTACATCATGGAGACCACCTCCATTTTTAAAGGTGATATCTGAGGTAGTGGGGATGTCCTGGCCAGGCTGCCAGGAAGCTGGGGGATTAAGGATGTGAAGAAAGGTGCCCAGAGCTAGTACAGAGGGCTGTGAGCTTCCGGGCTAGTGGAGTCATGAAATTTGGAAGTTGAATCAAGCACCAATGTGTGATTTCCACCCCCAAGAATAAATTTCCTAAGGGGAAGACGTCTTCTAGTCTGACCTCGTGGGGAAGGGCTTTCATTTCTCCCATTCAACTACCTGGGGAGGAATGGGAGGTATGATTTACACGGCAAGCACAACAACACAGGGTGAAATCCAGAATCCGTTCAAGTTGATAGCAAAACTTCCATTGACTTAACTGGGCCAGGCTTTCAACCTACAGTGCTAGATTTGATAGCGATTGGGTTACTAGACTTCCATATAGGTGGTGCATGTACTAATGCCTGACACTTTCCATTATAGGACCCTCTTTTCAGTTGTTAATAACTTGTCCACAATTAAGCTAGTCAGGTTCAAATGTTTCATACTGGGTGCCTGCCTCACACTGATTTTGTATTTATTTATTTATATATATATATAAAGTTGCAGCTGTAATAGTCCAACCATTTCTGAAAACAAGACTAAGAAGAATGTGGGTTTTTTTGCCCATTTAAAAAAAAAATACAGCTGTTTTATTGAGAAGCTCTAGAGTCCCCAGCTCTGGGGCAAAAGCTTGAAATTTGGCAGGAGGGTTCCTTTTGTGCCAGATTTACCCTCTTGCAGTCCCCATGAAAGTTCACCCACGTTAAGAGCTTTCCAAAAAAAAAATCTCAATTCACACATGTTCAGTAGAGTGGCAGCTACATGTTCCACCGTAGACTTAGCAGGCCTTTCCCTGCAATTGCTCCTCCTTGCTGCCAGGGTCTGCTGTGGCACAGGAACTGAGAGCAGAGAGACTGGCTGAGGGAATATGGGAGAAAAAGAGCAGCCTGATTTCAAAGCAGAGGAATAAAGGCGGTGGGGGGAGGTTGCAGGAGCCATTGGGGGTGGGGAGAAGCAGAGGGAAATGGGTTTAGGGAGATAATAAAGCCATTGGAGGGTGCGGGATGTGAGTATCTAAGTGCATGATAGGCAGAGGCGCGGGACAAGGGACAAACTAGGGGCAGAAAGATCTGTAACCACTACAGCACTCTGTGTTTCAGAATCTGGAATAGAACCCCAGAGTCCTAAATTCTCCACACTCCTCTTCTGTCCACAAATATTTGTGAAACCCACTGCTAAAGTCTGTCTCATCCCCTTCTAGTGACTGGGTCCATTTAGAGGATAGCCTATTACTGCTACCAGTTACTCCATTAGTTCAAGTGGTATATGTATGTGCTGTTGGGGGTCAGTATAGATCCATGTGATAGAATTTCTGTTTTATTTTGCTTTTTAAATAGAACATTAAACCTACATTCAAAGACCATTAAGTTGTCAAAATCAAATACGAGTTATGAAATAGCAGACTTGAGGCTGCCTGTGAAACCTTAATTCAGCCCCTTATGCATTATGAAACTATCTTATTTTGTTCCACTGGAACCATGCCTCACTCAGTGCACAGGCCTATTTGGTCCCTATGTATGTGATGGATCACTGATGGGGATTCACCTAGTAAACCAGAAGGGCCTTCCCCTCTTCAGAGATAAAGGAGCAGGAAATAACCCAACAACACAGGGTTCAATTAATTCCAGGGGACAACAAATGAAAAAAACATGAATAGGAATGAGGGTCAGAGGGTCACAATCAGAATTCCAGAAAGTGACACTTAGCAGAGAACTCCAGACAGCACCCACTGCTCCTTGAAAGAGCCCAGGGATCTAGGGGATGGAACTCTGTACACAGGCATGAGCAGACAAGTGCACAAAATTACGCCCCATAATCACTGCTGCAAGGAACACTCTCTCCCATCCCCATCTACCCCCTCTTCCTTGATTTATGTATGGCCAACTTGGACAATGTGAGGAGGAGGTTGACAAGGAGGCCTCGGAACGTATGGAAAGTGCATAAATAAAAAGGTGTGGGGAAAACCGCAGCCAAAAACACAGGAGATGGAAAAGGGGAGGCAGCCTGGTGCACTGAAGTCTGCTCACATGGGAGGTTCAAAGCAGCCCAACACCAACCTCTGGAGGGATTGGGGAGATGGTTAGCAGGTACCACTATGCTGCAGGACTCACTTGAGGAAAGCTACTGAGGCAGGAGACAGAGCAGCCTTTGTCTCCGGGAGCACATGGTGGGGGACTCACAGGATGGACAATCCCATACATGGGGCGAGTGTACCGGGGTTCATCCACTCCCACTGACCATTGTCCAGGAGGTCTCCAACTTTGGCAACACCAGCCAGGACCAACCTCTGGTGCACCGAGGAGACCTCTACCAGCTGAGCCACAAGATGTGGACTGTGGAATAGAGGTTCAGTGAGCAAGTCCTCAGCCATGCAATGCACCTGGCTGTGGAGACCAATGTTCAGGTCCTGAGGAGGTCCTGATAAAAAAAACACAAAACAGCATCTCAGAGAAACTGAAGACCACCTCTCAGATGGAGCTAAAACAGCTGCTGGTCATATCAGAGCCCTCGGATGTTCCAGAGGACTACAAGCACTAAACAGAAATCTCTGCAGGGCCTGAAGATGGAAAGTATAGAGCAGACTGCAAAAGCATACCAGGCCCTGCACTTCCTCTTCCAGAGGGAGGCTCAGAAGACCTGCAGAGAGACAGTGCTTCCCTGGCCTAAAAAACTCCAGGGCTTCCCTCTGGAGTTGGCCAGGGTACCTAGGGGTGGACTCAGGGTGTTGAACCGGTACTAGAGCATTGACAGGACCAGTTGGTTAATAACCAGTGCCCTCCACCAAAGGAAAGACTTAATGTGGTGGAGGCTCAGGTTCTTGCACCCTATAGGGAGAGCAACTATAGGGGAGACCTGTTCCCCCCAGAGAGAAGGGCACTCCTGGGGCGAAGCTGTAAAAGCTGAAAGGGAAAGGAAGGGGGATTACAAGGGAGCCTGTCTTCCCAAGTGAAAGGGCAGAGCAGGGCCAAAAAAGGGGAATAAGGGTGGGGACGGACAAACAAACAGACCAAACAATCACAACGGGGAAGGGAGATCCTCAGACAAAAACCTCACCAAAATGAACAAAGGGAAAGGGCACCAAAATGGAGGGCAGGCCACACTACAAGCTGGAACTGGGGAAACAACAACACTGACAAAAAGCTGCTGCTACTAGGAGACTCCAGGCAGCAGAGGGGGAGGCCAGCTGCAGCAACAGTCGCAGTCAAGACAATCTCCCACCACTGCTGCCTGGAAGAGTCGTATGAGCAGAGCAGCCACACACCCTCCTCCAGCTCCAGCAGCTGGAGTGGCAGCAATAGCAGCTCCACACAACAAGGAAGTGCGCAGGATGCACCTGCTTTGGGAACGAAGCTGGGCTGGGTAGTGAAAGAGGCCGTTGTTTGTAGGGCCCTGCCTCATTTGTGCCAGAAGCTGGAAAGTGTGTACCTATTGTGGTTACCAGGAGACAGCGGGCCTAAGTCTGCCCAAAGCTTTCAACAAAGGGGGAGAAGCCCCTGAACCTAGGCCACAAGTAAATACTGGGGACAACAAATGAAAAAAACAGGAACAGGAGTGAGGTCAAAGGTTGAAAAATCAGGGATCTGGAGGGGGACACCAAGCAGAGAACCCCCGACAGCACCTGCTGCTCCTCAAAGGCATCTGAAGAGTCAGTGGACACTGCCTGGAAAGTATGATGTTGTTGGGGACACTGGGGCATGGCCACTAGGTAACTCGAGGGGATGGAAGACCACAAGTGTCGATGAAGCCCCCTCGCACTAGGCCCCTGTGTCCTTGCCCCCCCCCCCCTCCTGCCTGGAGGCACTCGCAGCAGCTCTGCGTACTTGGCCCAAGTGTCCTTGGCCCCCCCGCCTGGAGGCACACACAGCAGTTATGCTGAGAATCTGCAACAGTATGTTGCAGAGTCAGACTGCCTGAAACTAAGCAAGGCCAAACAGGGGAGATATGGAAGAACAATGCTGAATAAAGCAGCTTTATGTATAGTTTAACAAATGATACAAGGGAACAAGGGAACTAGCTGGGAACTGGATTGGCTGGCTATATGGATACTTGGGGCAGCTTGCTATTGGACAAGTATGCTGGAAAAAAGGATGTATAAAAGCCTGTGTAACTTCCTGCTCTGTTGTGCAGGATTTGAGATTTTATTCTCCCTGTACCTTTTTGCAGCTGCAAATAAACTTTTCTGCTTCTCCACCCCGTTGTGATTATTGGGTGCAGCACACCGGGTAACGAACCAACTCAAGCTGTTGTTCAGCCTCTCGGCACTGGGTGCCGGCAACATTGTGAATGAGGCAGGGGATTAAAGGAAGAGAAAGGATGGTTTTACGGTTAGGACAGTTTGAATGCTGCCGTGGAGAACTCATTCTAGCCCTGCCTGTGCCAGAATTGCTATGTGCTAGGCAAGTCACTTAAATAACATTTGTCCCAGGTGGCTATTAATTGTGATTCTCGTTTTCTAGATATTCAGAGTGAGACACTTGAGGCCAGATTTGCAGAAGCGCTGAGGACTCGCAACTGAAGTTTGTTCAAAGCACTGCTCTAATAAAATAATAAAAAAAAATTATGTACTCTGAGAAATCAGGCCCTAGGTGTCAAGTCAGACAACCAAAAGCACTAGACATGATAATTTTTGCCTAAACCTCGGTCTCTCAGTTCCCCAGCTGTGAAATGGGGATGATGATGCCATCTGATTTCACAGGGGTATTACAAAGTTACATTCACCCTTTGGGAATCCCTCAGGTACTAGAGAAAGAAAGGACTGTTAAAAAAAAAATCCTTGAGGAAACAACTATTCAGTGCAGGATTTGGATAATGGGTGTTAAATAAAGTAGGTGGAGGACATATTTTTTGAGGGTAAAAAACACCGTACTAACTACTAATTTATTGAATGAGGCAGCAGACCTGTAGGGAAAAAAACAGTATGATTACATAGTTAAAGACTGTATCATAATGTATGTGCACAAAGAAGGCTGAATTAAGATAGCACAGACTAACTTAACTCTGGCACTTCCTAACTTCTGTGTGCTTGACTTTGCAACTCTAATATTTGGATGTAATGTATGACTGTGTCAGCTGTTGCCAATAAGGAACCAATGGGAGCTATATTAAACTGATATCTGCATTTGAGCTTACACATGTTTAAAGGCTTGTGTCTGATCCAATAATAGATATTACCTCACCCACCTCGCATCTTTAAATAGGGGGAAAAGATTATTGCTGGCTACACACAATGTAATTAAACAGTAAGTTACAAACAAACAAAAATTGAAACATTTTAGAGGTGCCCCTGACCAGAAGTGATGTAGCAGTAATTATTCCTGAGGGAGGGGAAACTTTGTTAAGACTCTAGAATTACACCTAGTCAAGCAATTTGGTTAGTGGAATACATGTAGAAGCTATAAAATACACTCCTTACTGTTTGTTCATCTTAAAGTGTAGGTATTACGAGGTAAGTGACTGACACTACTCTTTAGCAATTCGCATATCAGCTTTGCTAAGTTTTCAAAGTCAGTACAAAGAGTCTAATTAAATGGAAATTTAACTTAATTCCAGAAAGCCAAGCTGTATTTTTGGCTTTGCACAGTCACTATTAATAAAAGGTTTTGGATCCTGTTGACAATTCATGAAACTCAATGACTACAGCTTGTTCCTAGCTATGTTTTGATAACTTAATGCAAAACAGCTGTAGCTTTGAAGACAGTGCATGTAAGCTGCCTTTTGGTAGCCTTTTGGTAGGAGGAGGCAAGGAAGGACCAACAGGAAAGATATACTTGTGCTCACAGCCTTCCATTAGTGTTCAACCAAGAATAACAGTAACGGTAATTTATTTTTGCCTACAGCCAGAGTGCTGGGTGCACTGTACAACAGAACAAAAAGAAACCAAGACATAACATACAAAAACAAATTTGGAAAATGTGAATAAAACAATCAATACAGGGCCAAGAGTGATCAGACAAAATCCCACCCTGAAGGAGTGGGGAGGTAAGGGAAGTCGAATGATAAGTGGCAGGCCTTTTATAAAGTGGGGATGGACCAAGGCAATGGATGTCACTGGGGAAAGAATTTTACACCACCTTCTGCCTGATCGTCTCATGACCTTAGTCAATGGTGGAAACCATAAACTTTGGGTGATGTGTGAGTGCAATGATCAGTCAATAATCTGCTAAATGAGCAAGCCTGAAATACAGCCAGGGCCAACAATGTTACAGGCTTTAAAAGTCAATACTGCCAATTTAGTTTACAGGTAGCTAATATACAGAATGGAAAACAAGAGTAACATAACAGTCACCTCAGATCAGCGAACAACTGTGCTGCTGCAAGAGATGCCAAAACCCTTCTGAGAGCCATGAAGTGCGGAGATTACACCAAATAAGTCTTATGGTCACAAGGCCAAATGTGCTGTTGCAAGGTCAGCACAGTATAAATAAAGACATGACTGACAAGTTATGCAACTAAAGAAAATTCCAGGACACATCACATGTGGCCTTCCGTGGAAAGGCTATCAGGTTTTACCCTGCCCATCTCAGTGCTCTTTTCTTTGCTGTATGTGAACAATTCTCATTGTGAACAGATTTAGAGGAGTGAGCTTCCTCTATGGACAACCTCTACCCAACAGCAAAACTATGGTTTTCTCAGGGTTGAGGACATAGCTGCAATGCATCCAGCTGGCAACATTCATTTTTCCAGTGCAAAATCTCAATTTACAGGGTACACAGCCCCAGAGGTACGTACAGAGCTGAATCATTGCAGGCCTTGCATATCTACAGAGTTAGCAAGAACTCACCATCTGCAACTGTACAACAGTCTCACACAACAGAATGAGCACAGGGACGGCTTCCTCCTTCCTGCCCCTGCTCCTTGAAGCTGGAGAAGGGTGGGGCAGAGGCAGGGACAGGATCATGCCTTCCAACCCCACCGCATAGATTAAGGCTGGTACACTAGGAGGAGCAATATGCTCCATCCAAATGGGTGAGCACATTGCACTTCATGCTCAAGGAACAGTACTGGCACAGACTATATCCCTAGTGCTCCTCCTGGGGACAGTGCAGGATCTCAAGGACTCTATGTACAGATGTGATCCAAGTGCCACACTCTAGCCCACAGCTGTGTACAACACTGATGATACTCTACCACAGGGATACTCAGTCTGAGGTCCAGGAACCACAAGTGGCACTTTAATGTGGCTCTTGTGGCTCTTTGCAGAACTATGTGATTTAATTAATAACTAACCTAAGTTATTAACCAATCAGGATGCTTTTACTATGTTATTAACAACTTGGAGTTGATAAAATAACACTTCATCAGTCATTTATAAACTAAATATTTTCCATCATACTGTTTAAATATGACTATATAGTACAGTAACTCCTCACTTAAAGTCGTCCCGGTTAACGTTTTTTATTGTTACGTTGCTGATCAATTAGGGAACATGCTTGTTTAAAGTTGTGCAATGCTCCCTTACAATGTCGTTTGGCAGCCGCCTGCTTTGTCCACCGCTTGCAGGAAGAGCAGCCCGTGGAGGCTAGCTGGTGCGAGCATGAAACCAGGGTGGACCGGCAGCCCACATCAGCTCCCCGCTTCCCTAAGTTCCCTGTATGGCAGATGCCCAGCAGGCTATCAATTGCTGGCAGTTCAGCTGTCCTTCCCCCCCACTGCCATGCGCTGTTCCTGCCCTCCGCCTTGGAGCTGCTCCCCGGAGCCTCCTTCTTGCTGTGTGTGTGTGTTGGGGGGGGGGGGGTGGAGCAAGAGAAGGGGAAGAGGAGGGCTAATGTCAGGGTGTCCCTCCTCCCCCCTGCATCCCGCTTACCCCATATCTCCATAGAGCGGGGCGGACGGGACGACGGAGGGGGGACACGACAGGGCTCAGGATGGAGGGAGCTTCCTGGCAGCAGCCTCTGTCTCAACTTGCTGATCTACTTAACAAGGCAGTGTACTTAGAGTGGGGTCAGCATACTTAAAGGGCCAATGCGCATCTCTCACACACACACACAGAGAGAGAGAGAGAGTGTGAGTGTGTGTGTGTCATGCTGTCTCCCCTCCCTCCCTCCATTCGTGCTGTCTTGTAGAGCAAGAGGCTACATTAACAACAATGGGTAAACCCTTGAGGGCTCAGCTGATTGCTAGTTCATCATTTAGCCATAAGGCACTCCCTGGGAAATATCCCACCCTCTGACTTCACAATCATCATCGCTGTGTACCAGTATTAAATTGTTTGTTTAAAACTTATACTGTGTGTGTATACATATATATAATATAGTCTTTTGTCTGGTGAAAAATATTTCCCTGGAACCTACCCCTCCCGCCATTTACATTAATTCTTATGGGGAAATTGGATTCGCTTAACATCGTTTCGCTTAAAGTCGCATTTTTCAGGAACATAACTACAGCGTTAAGCGAGGAGTTACTGTACTATAGTTAAGGCTAAGATTTTGTTGCACATATTTTTAGTAAAAGTCATGGACAGGTCACGAGCAATAAAGAAAAATTAATGGAAGCCTGTGATCTATCCGTAACTTTTAATAAAAATATGCACAACAAAATGGGGAGTTGCGTGGTCCCCACAGCACCTTGGGGGCCCCGGCTCAGAGCTGTGGGGTCCCCCACCACACATGGCTTGGAGCTCTGGGGTATCCCTGCTGCTTGCAGCAGCTCCAAGCTCTGGAGCACTCGTGGCAGCCAGGAGTTCTGGGGCACCCCCTCTACTCACAGTGGCTCTGAGCTCCTGGGCACCCCCTGACGCCCATGGTGGCTCTGAGCTCTGGGGCACCCTTGCTGATCACTGTGACTGGGAGCTTAGGGCCCCTGCAATTCTCAGCCACCACAGGAGGTGGGGAGACCCTGCAGCTCCCGTGGACTCAAGTCACAGAGGTCTCTGAAAGTCACGGATTCCATAACTTCCGTGACAAAAATCATAGCTTTAACTATAGTAAACGAAACAATGAATTAGACTACTGTGTCTCTTTTGGGTAATGTTGATTGCTAATTTGGCTCCTGAACCACTGAGGCTTTAGGTATCACAGCTCTAACGCATGCTTAGAAACCCTCTCAAAAGGCTTCTTTTGTACACTAAACACACATGCACATTTCATATTCCATAGTGATGAGATGGCTGACTTCTGTCTTCTAGGGCTGGAACCAGTAAGGCAGTTTTAGACACATCAAAGCACATAGGAAATACAGTAAAAAGGTGCAATTTATAGACTCCAGCAGTAACTTTACCCTCCCACACGATTGGGCGGGAAGATGATCAGAAGGCAATATAAGACCTAATGTAAAAAGGACATGAGTAAATGTGAGTCTGTAGCTGATTAAAATATTTATAACATGAAAATGTGGAAAATTCATGTTTTGAGAGTTTCTTGGGGGGGGTGAAGAGTGTGTGGAAAGGGTAGCCAGAATCACACGCTGACTCTTGGTAGCGGAAAAAAAATCTGGCCTTTGACTCTGCATGCCACTCAGCCCTAAGAAAGCCAAAAGAGGTAGGGAGGATAGAAATCCTTTAGGTTGCAAAGTTAGGATGGACCAAATTAAATCACAGTGCCGTACTATGAAAACAAACAAACAAAATACAAAATGAGACAAGCCAGCTTTGCTCTGGATTCAATTTTACTTTGACTGAAAATAAGATACATATTGTGGGTGTTATGAAACTATTAGTTAATAGTATAAAATCAACGATCTGAAATATGTTGGGTTTGATCTTTTCATCAAGTGTTAGGGAGATGTTCAAATAACTATGTCCCTGAGAAAGCAAAAATGCTTTTCTTTCCAAAGTTATTACTGTTTCTATTATAATCCATTCATTAAAAACTGTGGAAGTGGGTAGGTTGTTAAAAACCACACTTTCCAGCTCCAGGCTCTACAGAATTGTTTCTCATCTAAGTAAGACGGTCTTTTATTTACACATATTACTACAAGTTTCAGCTAAAGAAATACTGATAAAACATCAGGGGCAGAAAACCAGCTGAAATTCCTGATATTGGTCATATCACACCATTAGATATTTTCAAGCAGAACACCAAAAAGTGAGGTCAATGCATACTATTGCATTTTGGGGGAGAAAAAAAAAACAACTAGCTGAAGGGCGTGACGCTGACTCAGATATTTTTAATAACAGAAGAGGTTATTATAATCATCCAGTCTGACTTCCTGTGTACCATGTTATAGAATCTCACTTGGTAATTCCTGCATCAAGCCCAACAACTTATAGTTGAATGAGAACATCTCTCTTATTTCCAAATTTGTAACACATGGATTGCAGCTTGGTTACAGACTGATTTCAAGAGAGAGTTCTGATTAAACTGATAGCAAAATAGGGCCCAGTAAATTAATCTAACAAATATTTTGCTTACTTCTTTCAAAAGCAAGGAGTTTGCAAACAAAAAGCATGACTTGAAAAAAATGTGTTCGGAAGCCTGTGCAAAGCCACACAAGTAGAGCCCTAACAATTTCATTACATTCTGGTCAATTTCACAGCCATAGGATTTGGAAATTAGTCAGTTTCACATTTTCATATGGCTCATGGGATTGCGACCCTCACTTCTGCACTTTCTTCAGAGCTGGGCTCTGAAGGTAGCAGCCCTGGAGCTTCCTGCAGTTGCAGGAGGTTCCTGAAGGCGGAGCCGGGTCTGATCTCCCCCCTGCTGCTGGGAGCTCCTAGCTACTAGTCCTGGCCAGGCTGGGGAGGGACAGGACCTGCTCTTCCCCGTGCACTGCTGCTCTCGAGGAGCCGGGGGGAGATCAGACCCCCCTCTGGGTATGTCCCCCTGCTGCAGGGCACTCCCAGTGGCACGGGGCAGATCAGTCCTACCTCCACCTCCGGCAACCTCCTGTG
This sequence comes from Lepidochelys olivacea, assembly GCF_965140295.1. Taxonomy (NCBI): domain Eukaryota; kingdom Metazoa; phylum Chordata; order Testudines; family Cheloniidae; genus Lepidochelys; species Lepidochelys olivacea. Next base: position 297,211,105 of record NC_140411.1, read on the forward strand.
GCTGCAGCCAGGAGAAGTACCTGGAGGTGGGTCTGATCCCCCCCGAGAGCAGTTGTGTAGGGGAAGAGCAAGTCCCATCCCTCCCGAGCCTGGAGGGAACTAGCGGCTGGGGGAATGGCAGGAGCCCCCGGCTGGGTCACCCCCAGCCCACCTCCACCCCTTCCTCCCAACAGCTAGATTTCACAAGGGTGTGTTGGGGGGTCTGATTTGACAGTCAGTGACCTGTTTTTCACAGCTGTGAATTTGGTAGGGCCATACACATAAGCCCTGAGAAAGCAGCATGGCAGCCAGACGTACAACAAATGTCCTTTTTCTCTTAGTTTGACTATGATTAGATTTATAAACAAAACCTTTTGAGCCAATATATTTGGGGTTCTGTCTAAATTTCCAATGTAAACTTCATTTTGAGGAATTTCTTCATTCAAACATTGGGCTGAAAGTTGTCTTAAATTCTTAAAACCAACTGAGTAGGGAAGGAAATAGACTTCTAGGATGGAGGCTGGCACAACTGATTAAGAGAGCTTTAAACTAGGAATTTGGGGGAGATGGTTGGGAGATGTCCAGGTAATCTCCACGCCAGAATTTAGCATAGAGTGGAAAGAAAATGAAGTAAGAGTGGATACAGCTGTAGGTAGGAGGAAGGGCAGTGTAGATACAAGTCTAATAGGTTATACTGGTAGTAAAATAACCGTGCCTAATAGGGTACAGAATGTGAGTGAGGCCAAACAGCAAAAATTAAGATGTTTGTACACTAATGCAAGGAGCCTAGGTAACAAAATGGAGGAACTAGAGTTACTGGTGCAGGAAGTGAAACCAGATATTATAGGTATAACAGAGACCTGGTGGAATAGTAGTCATGACTGGGCTACAGGTATTGAAGGGTATGTGCTGTTGTTGTACCAATAAAATAAAAACCAGCAGGATCTTATTAAAGGGAAAAAGGCAAAATACCACATTTATTGTGAATACAGAAAGAATCATAGTAAGCAGTTAGTTATAGCTATAACATTCCATTCAATCTCATATTTATTCTCACATTCATTCATACAAACACACACACACACACACACACACAGGTTCTGCAAGGTTGTTATCATAGTTACCAGCCTTAGAGTTGCTCATGCCAAGCCACTGGCCAGGTGGCCTGGACATGAGGAGGGAGCAGGGCCTTGTCAGATGCTCATCTGATGCTCCTGGAGGTTGGTTTGCAGAATCAGACCCCAAAGTTCTCACTTTTTAGAGTCTATTTTTATAGGAATTTCTTCCTATGCCAGTCTATGGGAATTGCTTCATCATGCTGTTGCTGAATCAATCAGCAGATAGCACATTCCTGACGGCTCCAAGATGTTATCTTGTTCTTTGGTTCTCCCATCCTTGAGGCTGTTGGGCGGATTCCAGTCTGCCCTCCGGGTGGGGTCCTCTGGTTATTTCCACTTGACACCTTCTTCAGCCGATGGACACTGGATTCTTAGGCTGGCACCTCCCTGATCATTCAGTTATTATCCACACCAAGCATCCATCCACATACATCCTCTATCTCTATTTTAATGACAATTGTTAATACAACAAAAGGGTGGGGAGTCTCTGGGTGCTGTTTCTGTTGTTAGAGTATTGTTTTGAGTCTCTCTCTCTGTGAACTGCTTTGAGAACAGACTCTGTCTTAGAATGTACTAACGCAGTTAGCAGCTTGCAAGTTTCACACATAGAGGGAGAGAAACAGTACCAAAAACCAAGAGACCTCTTAATTAGTAATACCCTGGAATTTGAACTATGGGGAATCAAACTCATTTGTGATTTTAATACAGAACTTCTTTAATATGATCCAACATAATCCCCCTTTTGACACTAAGATTTATAATCGTCAGTGTCACTTTCTATGTAGCCTATTCAAGAGAAAGTACTGTGAGGCAATTTGAGTTTGTGATTCCAATTCTTGCCACATACATGATCCTAGTGATGTATCTTTACTACAAGGTTCTGGGGCAACAGGCAAGGTGAGGCACACCCACTTTTGAGGAGTCCATTCGGTACAACCTCTAGTGTCCAATAGCTTCCCTCCCTCCCCAGCTCACTGGCTCAAGGTCCAGGGTAGCCAAAAGGATCCCATGTGTAATATGGGGAGTGGGTTAACCTTCAATACCTTTGCCTCCAGGGACTGTTGGTGTGCAATTTTGACAACAATTTCTCCCATTAACAAGTCTGGTTTACAATACTGGAAACATATTGCATCCATTCATATTGATAAGTGTCAAACAATGATCTCTTTCTTTTTTAACAAATGCATCAAACCCTTAATATTTCCCAATATGACCCAGAACATTTTGTGTTCCAAAGTAGCTAGTGCAAGTATCTGCATTTCAGTGCATCCCATAGCTATGGCTGTGTAGATTGCTATTTCTAATATTTTTTTTTTCCTTATGGATAAGCCATGTGGTAGTATTAAGCCATTACTAAAGATTCCATTGGCCGTTTAGGTTACCCAGACCAATTTGGACCAAGTCTACATTGGCATGTACTTGTTTTTGTATCAGGCTGTCCTGTAGCTGGGACAGAAAGCTTAATTTATTTTTAAGTTCCTGCAGGTCTTCAGTATTTTTTTTTTTTTAAACACACAACAGTGCTAGCAACAACACAAAACACAAGACAAAACATAGAACACAGAACACAATTTCTATTGTGACAGTAGATTCATGGTATTGGGTTGCTTTTCAGCTGGCATCAGCTTTTCCTGATTTTCTGAAAGACAAAAAGAACATGTTTCTACCCCTTTTGGGGTGGCAGATTATTGCTTAAAATATTTTTTTTCAAATACCCTTGCTGATTGCAGGCAAAACAGAGAAATTGCCCCCATATTTTCCTGTTTTTGTTCTATAGGCAGGCCAGGTTTCAAAGGCTTTTATCTTTTAAGGGTTATGGGGAAATTATCCCACTGTTTAGTCATTAAATCCCTGAGTTTTCCTTCTTATACAGCAGACCAAGTTTATAATGTTTTTCCTGCTGTGTTAAGCTTTAAGTTTTATTTACAGGTAATAACTGAGAAGCATCATTACCATACGACCTTAAAGGATTTTTTGTTACAGGGATACTTATTATCATTATTATCCCATGCCTTTTATTTAGACAATTTGTTTGCTGACCAGGTATGTCCTTTATCTGCAGCTCCTTTGTGCTGCTAGTTCTTTCCTTCCTTTATCATTTAGGTCATTTGCATTTTCACAGAAACTTCCTGCTTTTGGATTTAAAGCCATCAGCAGCTCAGAGACTCTATCTTAAAAGGGACACAATCAACTTTCACCAGAGTTTTGATTACTTTTAACTTCTGCTTCCAAAACACACAGCAATCTGAAAAAGAAAACCCAACCTATTGTGGCTCCCTTTGGAGCCCTAATAGCATTTTAATTAAGTAGCATGGTATGTTTGCATTTCTTTTGCCCCTTCTACAATATACCCTGCACATGTTCTGGGGCAAATGCACATTCCTTCCATAGTTTAACTTCTATAACATTATCCAGATCCATTTTTACATAAGGTGTCACTATTTCTTTTGTTGCTTACAGAGTTTTCATGTACCTTTATCAAAGTGACAGTCTGATTACTCAGAGCCATTTTAAGACTCACTGTTTCTAACATTGCTTCTTTTTGTTTTGTGCACCTCACCCCTGCTGTTGCTTCAGAGAGGCACTGTCTTTTTTTAATTTTTTTTTTTTACTACAACTCTCATCTGCTATTTTGTTACAAAAACAAACAAACAAAAAACAAACAAAAAGAATCCAAAACAATTTTTTTTTATATTCTCCTGATTTTGACTGCCCTGCTGCAGCCACAACTTAAAAACATTTTAAATTTTGTAAAGCATTGAGTTACCTTTTAAGGGTTAAATGCCAAATCCCAAAGCCAAACAACACTAATTACCTGTGTCTAGCAAAAAGGTCTGTCAGTTTTGCAACTTTGAATTAAAGAGTCAAATGGATTTTTAGTGGCATTAACAAAAACAAAACTAACTGGTCCTTAGAACTTTACATATTTACACACACACAGACAGATACATACACATTTTCTTTTCCTTAACATCCCTTCCACACTGCTCTGTTTTTTACATCTTACATTCCCTTTATACATTTGAGGCAGTTAAGTTCCAATAGAACCCTCTTATGTTCTTTTAGCAAATTTGACTAAATTGTCCAGTCAAATGATTTTAATCAGATAGTTTATTTTTGCCTGGCTAATTTACAGACATTCCTTTGGAAAAGGGCCCATTTTTCTTTCAGAATGGCTGCAAAGAAACCAAGAATGCTCTAACACTTTTCCTTTTTAACATTTTCGGTTAAAAGTTGTTTGGGTGAAATACAAAGTTTAACTGCTTAATTCCCTCCAGCCTCTGCAGAGTTAACTTTTTTTTTTTTTTTTTTTTACTCTCTTTTCTCTTTGTAATTATGCCTGGGGGTGCCGTACATAGGACCTTCTCCCCCTTTACCTGCCTCCCTCCAGCCTTTGCAGAGTTAACTTTTTCACTCTTTTTGTATTCCTGGAGTGCCTCTTTCACTATTTTCAGCTGGCTTTGGATATTTGTAGCCAGCACCTTCCAATTGTCTGCTCCCTTTTCCATTTGTGCCTTTTCCACTTTACATGAAGACAAGCGGAGAGAAGAATCCTTACATGCCTCCCACAACAACCAAATTGCTGCTGCATCTCTTTTGGCAGCACTAGAAGGTTTGTATATGAGGATATACTGAGCCAATCTATCCTCTAGGTCCGAAATAGTGCAGACATCAGCTAGGGCTTGTTTAGTCCAAGGACTGTGCCCAAATTTTTGAAGGATTTGTTTAAAAGGTGTAATTTCTTTAACAAAAGGTGAGGTTGGAGTTCCTTCTGACTCCATTCCTCCCTCTGGTACTCGCTTACCCTGTTTTCTTTGAAACATCTTAACATGGATATTTCAATCTCTTTGTCACTGCTGGTATTACTTAGCAAGTGACACAGCCTAGATTCTGAAATCATAGCTTAATCTATGCGTTTTTCCCCTGCTACCTTCTCGGAGGCCAGCAGGTCCCCTGCTACCTTCCCAGAGGCCAGCAGGTCCAGTTAACCTATTTCTCCCTGCTACCTTCTCGGAGGCCAGCAGGTCTGGTTAACCTGTTTCTCCCTGCTACCTTCTCGGAGGCCAGCAGGTCTAGTTTAATCTGTTTTCCCTGCTACCTTCTCGGAGGCCAGCAGGTCCCCTGCTACCTTCTCGGAGGCCAGCAGGTCTGGTTTAATCTGTTTTTCCTGCTACCTTCTCGGAGGCCAGCAGGTCCCCTGCTACCTTCTCGGAGGCCAGCAGGTCTGGTTTAATCTGTTTTCCCTACTACCTTCTCGGAGGCCAGCAGGTCCCCTGCTACCTTCTCGGAGGCCAGCAGGTCTGGTTTAATCTGTTTTTCCTGCTACCTTCTCGGAGGCCAGCAGGTCCCCTGCTACCTTCTCGGAGGCCAGCAGGTCTGGTTTAATTTGTTTTCCCTACTACCTTCTCGGAGGCCAGCAGGTCTCCTGCTACCTTCTCGGAGGCCAGCAGGTCTGGTTTAATCTGTTTTTCCTGCTACCTTCTCGGAGGCCAGCAGGTCTGGTTAACCTAATAGAAATGCCTAGCTCACTAGAGCTGGCGGTGTGCACACCAATATTTACAATAACTGAGGTTTTTTACCAATATTCCCCCTTTCGCAATTCTCCACCAAAATGTTGTACCAATAAAATAAAAACCAGCAGGATCTTATTAAAGGGAAAAAGGCAAAATACCACATTTATTGTGAATACAGAAAGAATCATAGTAAGCAGTTAGTTATAGCTATAACATTCCATTCAATCTCATATTTATTCTCACATTCATTCATACAAACACACACACACACACACAGGTTCTGCAAGGTTGTTATCATAGTTACCAGCCTTAGAGTTGCTCATGCCAAGCCACTGGCCAGGTGGCCTGGACATGAGGAGGGAGCAGGGCCTTGTCAGATGCTCATCTGATGCTCCTGGAGGTTGGTTTGCAGAATCAGACCCCAAAGTTCTCACTTTTTAGAGTCTATTTTTATAGGAATTTCTTCCTATGCCAGTCTATGGGAATTGCTTCATCATGCTGTTGCTGAATCAATCAGCAGATAGCACATTCCTGACGGCTCCAAGATGTTATCTTGTTCTTTGGTTCTCCCATCCTTGAGGCTGTTGGGCGGATTCCAGTCTGCCCTCCGGGTGGGGTCCTCTGGTTATTTCCACTTGACACCTTCTTCAGCCGATGGACACTGGATTCTTAGGCTGGCACCTCCCTGATCATTCAGTTATTATCCACACCAAGCATCCATCCACATACATCCTCTATCTCTATTTTAATGACAATTGTTAATACAACAAAAGGGTGGGGAGTCTCTGGGTGCTGTTTCTGTTGTTAGAGTATTGTTTTGAGTCTCTCTCTCTGTGAACTGCTTTGAGAACAGACTCTGTCTTAGAATGTACTAACACAGTTAGCAGCTTGCAAGTTTCACACATAGAGGGAGAGAAACAGTACCAAAAACCAAGAGACCTCTTAATTAGTAATACCCTGGAATTTGAACTATGGGGAATCAAACTCATTTGTGATTTTAATACAGAACTTCTTTAATATGATCCAACACTGTTTAGGAAAGACCGAAATAAAGGTAAAGGTGGTGGAGTAGCATTGTATATCAATGATGAGATAGAATGTAAAGAAATAAGAAGCGATGAAATGGATATGACTGAGTCTGTCTGGGCAACAATTAAATTGGGGAAGAAAACTATTAGAGCCTCCCCTGGGATAGTGCTTGGGGTGTGCTATAGACCGCCGGGATCTAATTTGGATATGGATAGAGCCCTTTTTAATGTTTTTAATAAAGTAAATACTAATGGAAACTGTGTAATCATGGGAGACTTTAACTTCCCAGATATAGACTGGAGGACGAGTGCTAGTAATAATAATAGGGCTCAGATTTTCCTAGATGCGATAGCTGATGGATTCCTTCAGCAAGTAGTTGCTGAACCAACTAGAGGGGATGCCATTTTAGATTTGGTCTTGGTGAGTAATGAGGACCTCATAGAGGAAATGGTTGTAGGGGATAATCTTGGCTCAAGTGATCATGAGCTAATTCAGTTCAAACTGAATGGAAGGATTAACAAAAATAAATCTGCAACTAGGGTTTTTGATTTCAAAAGGGCTGACTTTCAAAAATTAAGGAAATTAGTTAGTGAAGTGGATTGGACTGAAGAATTTATGGGTTTAAAGGTAGAGGAGGCCTGGGATTATTTTAAATTAAAGCTGCAGAAGCTATCGGAAGCCTGCATCCCAAGAAAGGGGAAAAAATTCATAGGCAGGAGTTGTAGACCAAGCTGGATGAGCAAGCATCTTAGAGAGGTAATTAATAAAAAGCAGAAAGCATATAGGGAGTGGAAGAAGGGAGGGATCAGTAAGGAAAGCTACCTTATTGAGGTCAGAATATGTAGGGATAAAGTGAGACAGGCTAAAAGTCAAGTAGAGTTGGACCTTGCAAAGGGAATTAAAACCAATAGTAAAAGGTTCTATAGTCATATAAATAGGAAGAAAACAAAGAAAGAAGAAGTGGGACCGCTAAAAACTGAGGATGGAGTGGAGGTCAAGGATAATCTAGGCATGGCCCAATATCTAAACAAATACTTTGCCTCAGTCTTTAATAAGACTAAAGAGGATCTTAGGGATAATGGTAGCATGATAAATGGGAATGAGGATATGGAGGTAGACATCACCATATCTGAGGTAGAAGCGAAACTCAAACAGCTTAATGGGACTAAATCGGGGGGCCCAGATAATCTTCATCCAAGAATATTAAAAGAATTGGCACAAGAAATTGCAAGCCCATTAGCAAGAATTTTTAATGAATCTGTAAACTCAGGGGTTGTACCGTATGATTGGAGAATTGCTAACATAGTTCCTATTTTTAAGAAAGGGAAAAAAAGTGATCCAAGTAATTATAGGCCTGTTAGTTTGACATCTGTAGTATGCAAGGTCTTGGAAAAAATTTTGAAGGAGAAGGTAGTTAAGGACATTGAAGTCAATGGTAAATGGGACAAAATACAACATGGTTTTACAAAAGGTAGATCGTGCCAAACCAACCTGATCTCCTTCTTTGAGAGAGTAACAGATTTTTTAGATAAAGGAAACGCAGTGGATCTAATTTACTTAGATTTTAGTAAGGCGTTTGATACTGTGCCACATGGGGAATTATTAGTTAAATTGGATAAGATGGGCATCAATAGGAAAATTGAAAGGTGGATAGGGAATTGGTTAAAGGGGAGACTACAACGGGTCCTACTGAAAGGTGAACTGTCAAGTTGGAGGGAGATTACCAGTGGAGTTCCTCAAGGATCAGTTTTGGGACCAATCTTATTTAATCTTTTTATTACTGACCTGGGCACAAAAAGTGGGAGTGTGCTAATAAAGTCTGCAGATGATACAAAGCTGGGAGGTATTGCTAATTTAGAGAAGGACAGGGATACCCTACAGGAGGATCTGGATGACCTTGTAAACTGGAGTAATAGGAATAGGATGAAATTTAATAGTGAGAAGTGTAAGGTCATGCATTTAGGGATTAATAACAAGAATTTTAGTTATAAGCTAGGGACGCATCAACTAGAAGTAATGGAGGAGGAAAAGGACCTTGGAGTATTGGTTGATCATAGGATGACTATGAGCTGCCAATGTGATATGGCTGTGAAAAAAGCTAATGTCGTCTTGGGATGCATCAGGAGAGGTATTTCCAGTAGGGATAAGGAGGTTTTAGTACCGTTATATAAGGCACTGGTGAGACCTCACCTGGAATACTGTGTGCAGTTCTGGTCTCCCATGTTTAAGAAGGATGAATTCAAACTGGAACAGGTACAGAGAAGGGCTACTAGGATGATCCGAGGAATGGAAAACTTGTCTTATGAAAGGAGACTCAGGGAGCTTGGCTTGTTTAGCCTAACTAAAAGAAGGTTGAGGGGAGATATGATTGCTCTCTATAAATATATCAGAGGGATAAATACCAGAGAGGGAGAGGAATTATTTAAACTCAGTACCAATGTGGACACAAGAACAAATGGATATAAACTGGCCACTAGGAAATTTAGATTAGAAATTAGACGAAGGTTTCTAACCATCAGAGGAGTGAAGTTTTGGAATAGCCTTCCGAGGGAAGTAGTGGGGGCAAAAGATCTATCTTGCTTTAAGATTAAACTCGATAAGTTTTTGGAGGAGATGGTATGATGGGATAACATGGTTTTGGTAATTAAATATTCATGGTAAATAGGCCCAATGGCCTGTGATGGGTTTTTAGATGGGGTAAGATCCAAGTTACCCGGGAAAGAATTTTCTGTAGTATCTGGCTGATGAATCTTGCCCATATGCTCAGGGTTTAGCTGACCGCCATATTTGGGGTCGGGAAGGAATTTTCCTCCAGGGCAGATTGGAAGGCCCTGGAGGTTTTTCGCCTTCCTCTGTAGCATGGGGCACGGGTCACTTGCTGGAGGATTCTCTGCTCCTTGAGGTCTTCAAACTACAATTTGAGGACTTCAATAGCACAGATATAGGTGTGAGGTCTTTTTTAGGAGTGGTGGGTGAAATTCTGTGGCCTGCATTGTGCAGGAGGTCAGACTAGATGATCATAATGGTCCCTTCTGACCTAAATATCTATGAATCTATGAGGTAGTATTTGATATTGTTATAGTTTCATATTATGCACTTTCACTGTCTTTTCATTAGAGTGGTTAAAGTATTTTAGTTTCTTGTCCCATTATCTCTTTTTGTACAACTGGAAGGTTCTTCCTTGCCCATACCCAGGAGAGTGTCTCTCAACCTTTCCAGACTACTGTATCCCTTTCAGGAGTCTGATTTGTCTTGCATATGCCCAAATTTCACCTCACTTAAAAACGACTTGCTTCAAAATCAGACATTAAAAATACAAAAGGGTCCCACCACATTATTACTGAAAAATTACTTACGTTCTCATTTTACCATATAATAAATCAACTGGAATATAAATATTGTACTTACATTTCAGTGTACTGTATATAGAGCAGTATAAACAAGTCATTGTATGAAATTTTAGGTTCTACTTACTTCACTTGTGCTTTTTATGTAGTCTGTTGTAAAACTAGGCAAATATCTAGATGAGCTGATGTAACCCCTGGAAGACCTCTGAGTACCCTGAGGGTACATGCACCCCTGTTTGAGAACCACTGCCCAGGAGCACAGTTGGGGGTGAGGGGAGTGAGTAAGGAGCTTGGGCAAAACTGTTGGTCAGAATAATGCACTGACCACTCCTTAATTACTGCCTCAGGAAAAGCTAACAACAGACCTCGAGCCTATTGTCCCTCTGCAAATTTGTGTACACAGTCAACCCCTTACCTCTCTCTAAAAGTGCAAAGTTTCAAAAAGTTCAATGAACAGAAGATTGTTGGGGGTAGAATAGATCTGGACAAGGAGAAGAAGTCTGGAGATAAATGTGAGAAGGGAGGGACAGGCAGTAGAAACAAAAGTGAAACTGTTTGAGCAGCATATTCCAGAAGTCTTGAGGTCTTTCTGAGGGTAGCCTTAGTTGATTTGAGATCTACAATGCCATTCTCTCACTAGCAGGGAAACCTATAATGGCAGCAGGCCGTAAAAGAGACCCAGTTTGGGAATACTTTAATGAGGTTCCTCTACCTGTGGGTAAGACAGGCATGCTTGCAAAATGCAAACAGTGCAACAAAGAAATGCAAGGCCTGGTTGCCCGAATGAAACAACATCATGAGAAGTATTCCTTTTCAGGAAGAAGCTGCACTGAAGATGATGAAAGGAACATGTCTGAACATGCAGGATCTTCAGGTTGGTAAACTTTTTTATTTCATACTTCCTTTCTTAAGGACTGCCTGTCTTCCTTCTGGACTACTCTTCAATTCTCATGTTTGAGCAAAAAAATATAGTTGTTACTCTATGGTACTATCATTTTAGATGCAGTTGTGATAAAACTATAAATAGCTGAAATAGGCAGATCTTCCTTTTACAATTTCACCTTGAAAGTAGTACTGAGTGTCAGTGAATGCAATGAGTAATACTAAATGAGCAGTATGGTAATAATAATTAAATAACTGCCTTGACTTATTTTGTTTAGGAGAAGCCATTCTCAACATACAGGATTCTGAAGACTATCCACCTTCAAGATCACCATCATTTTCTATAGTTTCAGAGTTATCTGCCAATGATAGTGTTTCAATCACATCATATAGGTCACATAGCCACAGTATATCACATGTAGCACTAAGAAAAAAAAATCTCCATCATCCAGAAACAACCACAGATAAGCTTGTGATTAGAAACAGCAGATTACAAAAAAAGGTAATTGATGAAAAAATTGCCCAGTTTGTTTATGCAACAACCTCTCCTTTCTGTATGATTGAGAACCCCACACTTCATTAACATGGTTCAGTCATTAAGATCAGGATACAGTCCACCCAACAGAGCAGATGTCACAGGCAAATTGCTGGATAAAGTGTATGAAAGAGAAATTGAGCAGTGTGCAAAAGGTCTAGAGGGTAAAATTGTTAACCTGAGTCTTGATGGGTGGAGCAATGTCCACAATGATCCTGTTGTATGTGCTTGTGTGACAACAGAAGAAGGGGATGTCTTCCCTACAGAAACAATTGACACATCAGGAAATGCACACACAGCAGAATACTTACAAGAAGTAGCAGTAAAAGCTATAACAAGCTGTGAAAAAAAAAAAATTCACATGTGTAATACGCAGCTTGGTCACAGACAATGCTGCAAATGTATCCAAGATGAGAAGAAATTTAGAAGAGAGTCCCAAGCTAATAACATATGGTTGCAGTGCTCATTTCGTGCACCTTCTAGCCAAAGACTTCAGTGTTCCAGAAAATAAAGGCTAATGTTGTTGAAATTGCAAAAATACTTCTGTAACAACCACTTTGCAGCAGCTGCTCTGAAAAAAGTGGGAGGAACCATGCTAATTCTCCCACAAGATGTGGATGGAACGCAGTAGTGGACTCTTTTGAGCACTATATCAAGAACTGGCCTAATCCAATGACAGTTTGTGAACAAAACTGTGAAAAAATAGATGGCACTGTCACAGCCAAAGTTCTCAACATTGGGCTTAAGAGAAATGTTGAACACATGCTGAGTTCCCTGAAGCCTATTTCTTGTAGCCTCGAACAAAATGCAGGAAAATAGCTGTTTTATTACTGACGCTGTTGAAATTTGGAAGGAACCAAGTGAGATCTTAAAAAGAGAAATATGCAAAGACAGAGTTAAATTACAAGCATTAAAAAAAAAAAAAAAATGAATGGGACAAGTACTATCTCCAGCTCATTTTCTAGCAAATATTCTCAATACTTGGTATTAGGGTCAAACCTTGAACTGCTGAAGAAGAGGAGTTGGCTATGACATGAGCATCCAGCAATCATCCCTCCATAATGCCAACTATAATAAAGTTCAGAGCTAAGGGTGAACTAGTCAAGAAATATATGTTTGCTGATGTTTTAAAGAAAGTCACATCAGTGAACGGATGGGAGTCACTTAAGCACTTGGATTCAGAGATTGTTGAAGTGATAATCTCACTTTTAACAGCAGTAGCTTCTTCTACTGGTGTAGAAAGAAAATACTTTAGACTAATTCATTCTAAATTGAGAAATCGTTTGGGATCTGAAAAAGCAGGAAAGCTTGTTTTTCTTTTCCAGATTATGAACAAACAGGAAAATGAAGGTTAAGACAACTGAGTTAGCTGCCTAAGCCAATATTTTAAGTTTCTCATGTTGACCTGGCTGACAGTTGGGTTTTTTTGTTGTTTTTTTTTTTAAATTCATTAAACTATTTTACTTAAAAACAATTTTAACAAAAACAAACCTGATTTTAAAAAACTTGAATGTTTAACTAAATTCAAAAAATCATATGCTTGTTTTATTAAATTATATGTTTGCTGTTGAAGAAAAAAATCCAGAATCCATAACGTTGTTGTTTTAGTTAAATAAAACAATTTAAATATCTGACTGGTGATGTTCTCCTCCTAATACAGCCTAGCAAGAAAATCCTCCAAATATTAATGATTAACCTGTTGAATTGGAGATAGTTCATCTCCCAGTGACTTCATAAACATCTGCTTCAATTACCTTTGGTAAATGAAATAACAAACAATCATTTATTTTCTGATATAGCTGTAAAACTAATCTGAAAAGTTTTCAAAATAAATCACGTTAAACATTTATAGTGTGTACCTTGTAAAAATGAAACCTACATCTATCTCTGAGTTGTGAAGAATATGGATTAAGGTTATACCAACCAACAAAAATGCACTTTTATGTAGAAATCCATGATTAAATTGAGTCTTCCTGACTAGTTATTTAAATCAAATCCACCCTGCCCAAAACATAATTTAACTCTTTCTCCGTTCAAAGAAAGCAGCCATAATTCTAGAAACTTTGAGGGAGACCAGGGCACAATTGACAGGTCCACGTGATACCATCATTAACAATCTCTTTGAATGGGACCTGCGTGTAGATACAGTCAACTTCGGACTATGTCGCATATCTTTGACGAGTGCCCGCTGACTTACTTCGATGGCAGGCTACCGGCTCTTCATCTGACTGATGATGCTGCTATTAAATGGCTGGGCAGACTGTGCATACTCAGAGATTAACAATGATACTTTTGTCCATTCCTAAATCTCAAATAGCTTACGCTTTGGAAGATAAGCCATGGAAGAGAGTACTATGAACAACATTCATGGTAGCTGGTCCAGTAAACATACACATGAATACATTTACTCATGCAGTTAGTTCTGTTTCCAGGATTGATTGTATCAGTAAGTGAAGTTATTTATAGCTAAGTGTTTGTGTAATAAGCTTGTAAAATGTGTAGTGTGTCCTTCTGTAGTGGCAAGTACACAGAAGATAACAGCCAGCTGCTACTGCCAGTTAGTGGAATTACTCCTTTAGATCAAGCCTTAAAGGTCTGGATTTTGGTCTGAAGACCCTAGATTCAAACCCTACTGACAATCCTGTAAGCATAACAACGCCTACCCTGGATCGTGCCCCATATGAGGGGAGCAAGCAATATTTCTAGACATTAATGAACAACAAGATATTAGAAACAATGTGCAACTCATGTTAAATTACATAGGTTGTGATTGCTTTTTCCAATGTGCTTTTCTGGGAAATTTCTAAGGTGATGTTAGTTATTGAGATCTGAAATAGCCTAGCACAAAAAATCACAACAATTCTGTTTTGAGGGTTGCAAAGGAAACAAGTAAACAGCAGCAAGAACCGTTTGTCATTTGGTGTGTATATGTACTATAGCCTGTCTATCATAATCAAGAGGATGCCCAGAACCTTGCCTAATTAAAAAAACAGATATATTGTATGTGTCACTATTGTCACAACTTCTAGAGGGGCTGCAAAAATGGTTAGCCTTTCGGTGAAGTGTTTGGCAAGCTGCTTCCTCCAAGTGTTATCTGCCCCAGAGCCGAACAGCACCATTTCCAAACGCACCTGAGTTATGGCAGCTCAGGGAGCTATTCTTGAACCCGTGTCTAAGTGTGCGTCACCAATGCCAAATCTCCAGGCACCTGTGAAACTAGATTTTAATGAGAACCGAAATGATCAGCCAAATTGTAATTGCAAATGACTGCTTGGTTAGACTTTGATGCCTATGAGATATCTATTTATAAAATTATACCCATCTTTCTTAAATCATCAGGTCTCGAGGAAGGCAGATATTTGAATTCTGTACTCAGTTTCTTGGAATATTTGTTTGAAAATATATCTTGTTCTTTTATGCACATTGCATATTTAGGGCTCACGGTTTGTTCCTGCCAAATCTTATGAATGTCTGTCTGTGTGAGAGAATGTTTGCAAATTTGGTCCCAAAGTTAAGAAAACTTCACATTTTTTCCCCTCTAATTAGACAATATTTTCCTGTTTTTTCCAATTTTTAAGAGAGTCTTCTGGTTTTTTTTTTCCCCTACCAGCTAACGTATGCCTAGTAGCCAGCTTTTTTACTTAAAATCTTGTACTTGAGTGAATAACTTGCTCTTTTCTCAAAACCCAATAAGAGTAAGAAAACCTCTGATGTTCTGTTTGACTAGGCCACACTATCCCTGAAACACATTTCCCTTACCATGTTAGTAGCATTAAGGAATTGTTTAAAAAAAATTAAGCTGTGACTCCACCAGGTCATATTTTAAATAAGAGTAAAACAAACATATTACATCTTAAGTCTTTCCAAACGGAGGAGATTTTTTTTTTTTTTTTAAAGTGCAGCCCCTCTTTTTATATACCAAAAGGCCCATATGTGCAGCATCTTTTTATAGACTAGAGTTCTTTTTGGGGGTACAGTGAAAGGGATTTTATTCAGATTAACTGTCTCTCAATAAAGTACACAGAATATTATAGTACAGTATGGAGATGAAAGACTTAATGAAGAGAACAGGAGTACTTGTGGCACCTTAGAGGCTAACAAATTTATTAGGACATAAGCTTTCGTGGGCTACAGCCCACTTCATCGGATGCATAGAATGGAACATATCGTAAGAAGATTATACACACACACACACACACACACACACACACAGAGAGAAGGGGGAAGTTGCCATACAAACTGTAAGAGACTAATTAATTAAGATGAGCTATTATCAGCAGGAGGAAAAAAAACTTTTGTAGTGATAATCAAGATGGCCCATTTAGACAGTTGACAAGAAGGTGTGAGGATACTTAACATAGGGGAATAGATTCAATATGTGTAATGACCCAGCCACTCCCAGTCTCTATTCAAACCCAAGTTAATGGTATCTAGTTTGCATATTAATTCAAGCTCAGCAGTTTCTCATTGGAGTCTGTTTTTGAAGCTTTTCTGTTGCAAAATTGCCACCCTTAAATCTTTTACCGAGTGGCCAGAGAAGTGTTCTCCTACTGGTTTTTGAATGTTATGATTCCTGATGTCAGATTTGTGTCTTTATTTATTCTTTTGCATAGAGACTGTCAGGTTTGGCCAATGTACATGGCAGAAGGACATTGCTGGCACATGATGGCATACATCACATTGGTAGATGTGCAGGGGAACAAGCCCCTGATGGCGTGGCTAATGTGATTAGGTCCTATGATGCTGTGACTTGAATAAATGTGAACAGAGTTGGCATCAGGCTTTGTTGCAAGAATAGGTTCCTGGGTTAGTGTTTTTGTTGTAATGCAACAAAATGTTGTTTGTTTTGTTGGAATGCATCCGATGAAGTGAGCTGTAGCTCACGAAAGCTTATGCTCAAATAAATTGGTTAGTCTTTAAGGTGCCACTAGTACTCTTAGTCTCTAAGGTGCCACAGACTAACACGGCTGCTACTCTGAAACCTGTCATTATGCAAGGCACTGCATTTAGCTGTATAGAGTGGAAATCTATCAACTTCATGAAAAAACTCATACAGATACAGACAGACATCTTCCTTTCCAAATGCAAACAGATGGACATCGTACCAAAAGGACTGAAGGTAAAAAATCCATTACAATCTACATACCATACAGACTATGCTGAAAGCTTGTGTCACACGCTCTCAAAGAAACTGCGGAACCACCTGATCAACATCCTCTACAGCAAACAGGGATAGATTAAGAATGAGCTCTCAAAACTGGATACTCTCATAAAAAACAACCTTCCACACAAACTTCCTCGTGGCTGGACTTTACAAAAACTAGACAAGCCATTTACAACACACACTTTGCTTCTCTACAAAAGAAAAAGGACACTAAACTATCTAAACTACTACTTACCACAAAAGGCCACAGCAATGGTTCCCTTAACCCACCCAGCAATATTGTCAATCTATCCAACTATACTCTTAGCCCAGCAGAAGAATCTGTCCTATCTCGAGGCCTGTCCTTCTGCCCCTCCACCCCCATGAACATGATACAGTTCTGTGGTGACCTAGAATCCTATTTTTCATGTCTCCGACTCAAGGAATATTTCCAACACACCTCTGAACAACATACTAATCCACAGAGACCTTCCTACCAACACTACAAAAAGAAGGATTCTAGATGGACTCCTCCTGAAGGTCGAAACAACAGACTGGACTTCTACACAGAGTGCTTCCGCCGACATGCACGGGCTGAAACTGTGGAAAAGCAGCATCACTTGACCCATAACCTCAGCCGTGCAGAACACAATGCCATCCACAGCCTCAGAAACAACTCTGACATCATAATCAAAAAGACTGACAAAAGAGGTGCTGTCGTCATCATGAATAGGTCGGAATACGAACAAGAGGCTGCTAGGCAGCTCTCCAACACCACTTTCTACAAGCCATTACCCTCTGATCCCACTGAGGGTTACCAAAAGAAACTACAGCATTTGTTCAAAAAACTCCCTGAAAAAGCACAAGAACAAATCCTCACAGACACACCCCTGGAACTCCGACCTGGGGCATTCTATCTGCTACCCAAGATCCATAACCTGGAAATCCTGGACGCCCCATCATCTCAGGCATTGGCACCCTGACAGCAGGACTGGCTGGCTATGTAGACTCCCTCCTCAGGCCCTACGCTACCAGCACTCCCAGCTATCTTCGAGACACCACTGACTTCCTGAGGAAATTACAATCCATCAGTGATCTTCCTGAAAACACCATCCTCGCCACTATGGATGTAGAAGCCCTCTACACCAACATTCCACACAAAGATGGACTACAAGCCATCAGGAATAGTATCCCCGATAATGTCATGGCAAACCTGGTGACTGAACTTTGTGACTTTGTCCTCGCCCATAACTATTTCACATTTGGGGACAATGTATACCTTCAAATCAGCGGCACTGCTATGGGTACCCGCATGGCCCCACAGTATGCCAACATTTTTATGGCTGACTTAGAACAACGCTTCCTCAGCTCGACCCCTAATGCCCCTACTCTACTTGCGCTATATTGATGACACCTTCATCATTTGGACCATTTGGAAAAGAAGACCTTGAGGAATTCCACCATGATTTCAACAATTTCCATCCCACCATCAACCTCAGCCTGGACCAGTCTACACAAGAGATCCACTTCCTGGACACTACGGTGCTAATAAATGATGGTCACATAAACACCACCCTATACCGGAAACCTACTGACCGCTATTCCTACCTACATGCCTCCAGCTTTCACCCTGACCACACCACACGATCCATCGTCTACAGCCAAGCTCTGCAATACAACCGCATTTGCTCCAACCCCTCAGACAGAGACAAACACCTACAAGATCTCTATCAAGCATTCTTATAACTACAATATCCACCCGCAGAAGTGAAGAAACAAACTGACACAGCCAGAAGAGTACCCAGATGTCACCTACTACAGGACAGGCCCAACAAAGATAACAACAGAACGCCACTAGCCATCACCTTCAGCCCCCAACTAAAACCTCTCCAACGCATCATCAAGGATCTACAACCTATCCTGAAGGATGACCCATCACTCTCACAAATCTTGGGCATACAGACAGCCCCCCAACCTAAAGCAAATACTCACCAGCAACCACACACCAGAACCACTAACCCAGGAACCTATCCTTGCAACAAAGCCCGTTGCCAACTGTGTCCGCATATCTATTCAGGGGACACCATCATAGGGCCTAATCACATCAGCCACACTATCAGAGGCTCTTTCACCTGCACATCTACCAATGTGATATATGCCGTCATATGCCAGCAATGCCCCTCTGCCATGTACATTGGTCAAACTGGACAGTCTCTACGTAAAAGAATAAATGGACACAAATCAGATGTCAAGAATTATAACATTCATAAACCAGTCGGAGAACACTTCAATCTCTCTGGTCACTCGATTACAGACCTAAAGGTCGCAATATTACAACAAAAAGACTTCAAAAACAGAGTCCAACGAGAGACTGCTGAATTGGAATTAATTTGCAAACTGGATACAATTAACTTAGGCTTGAATAGAGACTGGGAGTGGATGTGTCATTACGCAAAGTAAAACTATTTTCCCATGTTTATTTCCCCACCCGCACCCCCACCGTTCCTCAGAGGTTCCTGTTAACTGCTGGAAATGGCCCACCTTAGAATCATAGAATATCAGGGTTGGAAGGGACCTCAGGAGGTCATCTAGTCCAACCCCCTTGTTCAAAGCAGGACCAATCCCCCAATTTTTGCCCCAGATCCCTAACCAGCCCCCTCAAGGATTGAACTCACAACCCTGGGTTTAGCAGGCCAATGCTAAACTGAGCTATCCCATATATCATTATATCACTTGATTATCACTACAAAAGGTTTTCTTCCCCCCTCCCCCCCGCTGGTAATAGCTCATCTTAAGTGATCACTCTCCTTACAGTGTGTATGATAACACTAATTTTTTTATGTTCTCTGTGTATATAAATCTCCTCACTGTATTTTCCACTGAATGCATCCGATGAAGTGAGCTGTAGCTCACGAAAGCTTATGCTCAAATAAATTGGTTAGTCTCTAAGGTGCCACTAGTACTCCTTTTCTTTTTGTTGTGTGGTTGCTGGAGAGTATTTGCTTCAGGTTGGGGGGCTATCTGTAAGCGAGGACTGGTCTGTCTCCCAAGATCTGTGAGAGTGAGGGATGAAGTATCTTTAAGGGATTGGTTCTGCAAACCTGGTAACAAGTAGTCCTTACTCACATGAGCAGTCCTATTCCTTTTGATGTCAATGGGACTACTCGTATGACTAAGGTTTGGGGAATCAGACCCTCAGTTAGATTTATTCTTTGACCTGATCCTTATTCACACACACCTTTAAGAATTCTGCCAATTATTCCACTTAAAAAGCCACAGAGAGACACAGAAACAGATCATAATTTTAGTCCTATCATGTTAATAAACTAGTAAAACTCTAGGAATATTACAGCACTCTAACTGTCTTGATTGCTTGGTTAAATGTCATTATCCCCCATCTTCACAAGTAAACCTAGAGCAATTCATATTTCTTGCAAATAATTTATGCTATGACTATAGTCTTCTTATTCTTGAATTATCCACAGACATAACAAGTGATTTTTATTTTGTATTACAAACATGACTGTAATTAGCTCGCTAGAAGTACCTGTATTCACTATGCACACTGCAGTATTCCCCTAAGTCACATGGTATTGTTTCTGTTCCCTGACTAGATGATGTAACTATTACAAGGGGCAAGAGTCATTCTTGGCCCATGAATTACCCATGAGCAAGTTGCCACTTTTATGAATTCATTCACTATGTGTAATTATTTGTGCCATCTACAGAGAGCTGTGACAGCACTTCTGCTGCTGCTCTTTATCCACATTAGCATTTGAAATACTTTTGCATTCCGTGAACACTCTTGGGAACAACAAAACACCCAAGTGCTTAGCAGTACGTGAATGGCGGATTGGGAGTTTGTTCTGAATTAAGTGCTGTATTATGTAAATATTTAATGTCCCATGGTGAACTACATTTTAAAAAAATCCTGAAGAACTTGATTGACCAGATTAACATGGCAAAGGGAGAAAATCTCTCCACACAAAATTGAAAGGAACAGAAAGTGTAAAAGAAAAACATACCCCACAACTGGTGGCAGTCACTACAAACCTTGGCTTTTCAGTTATTTAAAAAAAAAAAAAAAGAATAGTAATTAATGGTTTAGATGGAAAGTATTTAATGTAAATGCTAAATGGAGGGGTTTGTTCTTATTCAGCCTTCTTACAATATTTTGAAAGTGAGCTGCAGTTTCAACCACATGAGGCATGAAATCAATTAAAGAACGTTTATGCTTCAGCACACTTGTAACTACACCGTTTAAAATTGTCAATTTACGCTTTAATACATTTTTGTTAATTTCCCAATCTGGATGTGTAATAACTAAAGATATGAACACACAGCATAAGCGTGTCTCTCTAAACCATTTAGTCTTCCTAGATTTTCCTGATAAAAGGCCAGTTTAACTGGTTTGAATTTTACCCCTGTACAAACATGACATGCAAACTTAACTAATAGATCTACTACTGCAGACAAAACCACTAGCCTCTGGCCTTTTCATGACCCCCTTCTGATTAAATAGTATTATGCACTTTAATAGTTTAATTGCTGCACAAAGACTTTAGTGGAGCAAATAGGACATTTATATCAATAAGGTTTAGAACTGAC
Organism: Lepidochelys olivacea; assembly: GCF_965140295.1. Classification (NCBI taxonomy): domain Eukaryota; kingdom Metazoa; phylum Chordata; order Testudines; family Cheloniidae; genus Lepidochelys; species Lepidochelys olivacea. The sequence continues at coordinate 297,232,260 of NC_140411.1, forward strand.
AGCATTATAAAGGAGAAACTTTACACAAGCTGCGTTCTCCACTGTTGGACACAGTATTGCTGTAGGTACAGACAAGGGATACAATCATAGTTCCTGATCCACATGTGGGCGGTACTCCATCTACAGAATATGGAGGAGGGCAGCTTCCTCTACAGCACCATTTCTGCTATTACCTTGGATTCTGTGGAGTAGGGACTGTTCCATGAGCCCTGGAATGAAATCCTGGTGTTACTGATGTTAATGGGAGTTTTGTAATTGACTTGAGTGAGGCCAAGATTTCACTCCTGAACGCCACAAGGGGAGCAGGGAGGCACATTGTTCTCTCCACCAGCTGTGCAGTGCTCAGCACTGAAAGAAAGCACAGCTCTACTATCTTAGCAAGCGGAAATGTATTTCAGTTCATATAATTCTCCAAGAAAATGCCAATATACCTATCCTGGACTGGAGCAGAATCACATGGAAATGAGAGATGCTTGAGTTAAAGCATGAACCCAATGAAGGATTCTACAGGCAAATATTTGTTTTACCTAGGACTTGTCTACACGGAGAAGCACTGCACACTGCAAGGATGTGATTTCTAACCATGCCCATAACATTGCACATTAATTGACCCATATAGACCCTGCCGGTGCACGCTAAAGGTTCCCTAGCACACTTTAACATAGTACTGTTTGAAACAGCATTACATTAAAGCTCACTAGGGAACCTTTAGTGCGCATCAGCAGGGTCTACACAAACCAATTAATGCGCAACATGTCCGTGTGCTTTAGAAATCACCTCCAGCAGGGTCCATTACCCTGCTGTTTAGACAAGCCCTTAAATTAACTGACAAACAAAAACTATATTTAGTGACTTATGTTTGCAGGAGGACACAACCCACCCACACAAATCTTTAAAAGTACGACCATAAAAAGCTGGGAGAACAGACTCCTTTCTGCCTTCATAAGGCTTACAACTCTGTCAATAAAACACTCCAGTGTGTCATTTCCATCTCCAACAGACACCCAAAAGCAACACGAACCCCAGCTCCATCAAACTTGCACTCTAATGCAAAACCTTAACAGTGACCTCATATGTATATTAGTTCTATCAACAGATCAGAATACTGATTGTCACACACAACATTCACTGAGACAAGTTCTTTCAGTTCTACACGGCTGCATGCTGAATTTGGATATCAAACCTGGCAGAATACGACTGTAGGTACAAGTGATCTCAGGGGCATTACCATAGGAACTGTTTCTTATTTTAGGTCTATTAAATGCTTGTGGGTCAAGAATCTGTTTAATAGTACAAAAACTGTAGACCAACACTTCATAGTTGTTACAAAGGACGATGCCAAAGACACATACTGAAGCAATGACTACAGCACAGAAAATGAAGTTCTGTTTTTCATTACTTTAGGTTACAAAGCTCAGCAATTGCACTGAGCCTCCCACAATTCTTCTCTTCTGACTCTTGCACTCTCAATATAAAAACAACAAACAAACCCTCCATGCTTCCTAGTTATGTTCACATGCTATTAAATTCATGTCTTGTTAAAACAAACACCTGCAGAGTCTTTATAGTCTTAGTCTTAATGTCTTCTACACTGTTTAGAAAATGTTTTTTCTTATATCAAGTACAGCATGCTTAGTTTCTCTAGCGTACACTTAACTATTTCACAGTGGAACAGACAACCCTTTTCCTGACCTGCTCCTGCTAGGCCAGGCTTGTTTCGTGGTGCTCCTCCTCTCCCCCCCCCCCCCCCCCGTCTTCTCTCCCATTGAATACAGACAGGTTTCAGAGTAGCAGCCGTGTTCGTCTGTATCCGTAAAAAGAAAAGGAGTACTTGTGGCACCTTAAAGACTAACAAATTTATTAGAGCATAAGCTTTCGTGAGCTACAGCGCACTCTCACGAAAGCTTATGCTCGAATAAATTTGTTAGTCTCTAAGGTGCGACAAGTACTCCTTTTCTTTTTATTGAATACAGAGTAAGTCATCTCAAACTGCCAAATCCAAACAACCAAATAAAATTCTTCCAGCTGTCTGTGCAAAGAGGAAAAATGGGAAATCAGTGCAAGGCCAGTTGCATTTGCTGTTGGCAAATGCTCTTACACACAGCTCAATGGTTAGTTCTTGTTTTTTAAAATGTGGTATTAGAAACCTCAGGGTTGGGGTTAGTTACCCTCTGGGGTTTGGCACATCTGTAGTTGCAAACCAGACCATTTGAATCCACAGCATCCAATACATCATTTTCTATGAAATTACAAGGCCTGGGTGCCAAGAAATGTTAGGATGAAGTGGTTTAAAGGATGTACTTTAAGATGTACGATGTACTTTAACAAGAATGGTGTCCTTAAAAAGAAAAAAATTATTTTGTCATTAACATACCTGACCTTTCCATGCCTATATTAATAAACCTTCTTCATAACCTGTATCTGTTGCTTTTAAAAGATCCATTGGTGTTTGGTCAACCTCTTATCATAATCTGTGCATAGATTTTGTTCAAATTCCAAAAATGGTCACCACACATTATAAAATCTACTTGATCCTGATATAAGGCTGTCATTTTTCTATTAAATGGGCTTCCCGTACTTTATTTCTCCACGTCACTGACGTTAGGGGATCTGTCCTTGTCCAAAAACAAGCTAATCTCACATCAGGTAATTGTCTTATCAGTGGGTCCTTCCTCAAATCAATAATCTCTAAAGTAATAGAGCCACTTTGGATTCTGTGGGTAGCCGAACTTCAGATGTCTTGAAAGTTCTATTTGTTATTTTCCTCCAAAAGACTATTGCCTTAAGGCGTTCCCATCATAATGCAGGAAGGTCCCTATTCTTCCACATCCTTTTCAGTACTTATGACTAGAGCTCAGCAAATAATGGGGTATTTTGGTTCAAGAACCAAATCGAAAAATCCAAAAGAAAATCCAGTTCGATTCAAACCAAATCAATTGGCGGGGGGGGGGGGACGACACTCTGGTTTTGATTTGGCTGTTTTTCACCCTTTGTGGGTTTTTTTTAAAATAGGCTAAATTTGAAATAAAAATATTGGTTTGATTAAAAAAATTGAAACATTTAGTTTCAACTCCCTCTCTCCTCCCAACCAAAACTATTAGACAAATTCAATCCAAATTTGGCCAAAAGTTTTTGGCTCTGAAAAATGCATTTTTTTATGAAAAACCATTTGTCTATGTAACAGAGTGGCTTGCCTCTTAAAAGGCTGGAGGGCCTGTGGCTAGCCAACTCTGATAACTAATGAGGCACTACTGGGAAAGATCAAGTGACTTAGTGATAAAGAGAAGTGGGAGGAAGTTCAGGAGACGACAGGTTTCAGAGTAGCAGCCATGTTAGTCTGTATCCGCAAAAAGAAAAAAGAGTACTTGTGGCACTTTAGAGACTAACAAATTTATTTGAGCATAACCTTTCGTGAGCTACAGCTCACTTCATGGGATGCATCCGATGAAGTGAGCTGTAGCTCACGAAAGGTTATGCTCAAATAAATTTGTTAGTCTCTAAAGTGCCACAAGTACTCTTTTCTTTTTTCAGGAGATGAGAGGCTCCTACAGGAAAGACCCTGACATCAGGAGAGTTTGGAGTCCAGTGAGTGGGAGGCTCCTGGGGGAAACTCTGCCTGGCTTTGCACTGGGAGGCCAGAGCCGGAAAGCTGAGCTCTAGTTAGGAAGAGCTGGGAAGGCTGGCTGAGAGAACAGAGCGGGACAGAAAAGAACTCCGGTTATGATATAAGATGCCAGAGCTAAACAAGAACACATGTTCATATATTGTGGTTATTTTGGGAAACTGAGGATTGTTTTGAACTGTTACTGTTATTAAACCAGTACCAGGCAGGGGTGGTATTAACCCAGAGGGAAGCCATTATGCCATTCTAAAAGGGCTGTGAAGGGGGGAAAACAGAGGCAGGATGCTGCAGAGTGACCTTTGGGCACAAGAGAGCACTCAGGAGGCAGCGGCCAAGTTACAGTCAAGTTTTGCCCAGCTCTATTAATAACTCTTTAAATACATTTTATATGAAATAAGGTACCATTCATAAAGGCTAATAATTTTTCTTAATGGTTACATAACTAGATGAGTCCTTCCTCCAGATATTTTCCCCAATCATAAAACTGGAGGGGACCTCGGGAGGTCATCTAGTCCAGTCTCCTGCACTCTTGGCAGGACTAAGTATTATCTTGACCCTCTCTGACAGGTGTTTATCTAACCTTCTGTGATAAATGAAGGGGGTAGGGACACAGAACAACTATGCCGTGAGAAACTTGGGGCCAGGTTTGAAAAATCATCGGTATCATATCTAGAAACTACTCATTTGAAATCCCAGATAGGTAAGTAGATCAGGAAATGTCTAGGAAGATGTGATTAGGTTTCTCTTTTTATGGCTTGTGGATTCTTCTGGGCTAACCCCAAATGCTTTTGTTTTGCTTGTAACCTTTAAGCTGGACCTCAAGAATGTTATTCTTGATGCTTAATCTTTGTAAGTGTTTTTTTGTTTTTGTTTTTTTTAAATCTAGCAGTAGCCTGAGTTTCCAGATGTATTTTCTCTCTTTATTTTTAATAAAATTTACCTTTTTTAAAAACAGGATTGGATGTGTGTGTCCTAAGAGGTTTGTGCACATGTTGTTTAATTAGCTGGTAGCAACAGCTGATTTCCTTTGTTTTCTTTCTCAGCTCTCCCCTGGGGGAGAGGGGGCAGGGAGGTGATGAAAGGGCTTGAGGGTACCCCACAGGAAGGATTCCCAAGTGCGCCTTCCTGGGTCCTCAAAGGGGTTTTGCACTTGGGTGGTGGCAACATCTACCCATCCAAGGTCAGAGAAAAGCTGTAACCTTGGGAGTTTAGTACAAGCCTGGAGTGGCCAGTATTAATTTTTAGAATCCTTGCGGGCCCCCACCTTCTGCACTCGAAGTGGCAGAGTGGGGAAATCAGCCTTTACACCTGCTCTTAAAAATCTCCAACGATGGAGATTCCACAACCTCTGTAGGCAATTTATTCCAGTGCTTAACCACCCTGACAGCTGGGAAGTTTTTCCTAATGTCCAACCTAAACTGTCCTTACTGCAACCCAAGCCCATTGCTTCTTGTCCTGGCCTCAGAGGTTAAGGAGAACAATTTTTCTCCCTCCTCCGTGTATCAACATTTTATGTACTTGAAAACTGTTATGTCTCTTCTCCAGACTGAACAAACCCTATTTTTTCCCAATCTTCCCTCATAAAGGTTTTCTAGACCTTTAACCATTTTTGTTGCATCTTTCCTGAAATGTGGCTCCCAAAACTGGACACAATACTCCAGGGTGATTTATTTCAGATCCTTTCCTCATTTTTCTATAAAGGTATTCTTATATTCTAGATACCTCAGTAACAATTTGTTATACCTATGTTTCTTAACATTTTGACGTTGGTGACCCCTTATTCAAAGTGAAAAACGTTCACAGCCCTTATATTTACTATAAAAAATACTAAAGAGTATCAATGATAGGTCTGTATAATTTCTGTATGTTTTTGCAAGAGGTTGACAGAGACTACTAGACTTTCAGAGGCAAGAGGGTGCAGGGAGCGGGGGAGTTAGTTTTTCTTTGTTTCAGATTGTACTAAAATTTCCAATACCTCGCAACCCCCTTGATTGCCTTTTCCCATCCCCTTCTGGTTCATGACCCACTGGTTTAGAAACACTGTTATACGATATGGAGATCAGGTCCTTTGAGGTGGCCTTTTTGGAGTTAGGAATTTTATCCTTGTTAACAGTCTTCTGAAATCTGGACTTTCTTCATGGGTTTTGATACAATGCTTTAGTTGCAAAATAGCTAATGCTAGTGTATCAATACATAGCATAAGTTCTTTGATGTTAATTTCCATAATTGAATCATTACGGAATATTTGGCCAATGGTTGTATAGCTTTGCACCTCAGACATGATATATTGTATTAAACAGGCCTGGTTGTTTTTAACTGCCTATTATGGTAAGTTTTCTTTATGAATCAGAGCTGAGAAAAGCTTGGTTATTTTACTTCAGTTCTGTTTTAGCTAGGATGACCAGATGTCCCGATTTTATAGGGACAGTCCTGATAATCAGGGCTTTTTCTCATATAGACACCTATTATTCCCCATCTTCTGTCCCAATTTTTCACATTTGCTATCTGGCCACCTTAGTTTTAGCCAGTTAGGTGCTTGGGGCAAATAGTGAAACTGGAAACTTTTTTTTGTGAATAATAATGACAGAAAAAACTCTACCACCTCTGGCTTATTCAGCAGCAAATTCTGAGAGATGTTTTGTCTTTAAAAAAACCCTCGTGGATTGTGTTAAATAAGTTAAACTTTTAAGGAAGCCATTGTGATATACATATTTAATAAATATCACAGGCACATAAGAAAACATAAAATAATTGCTGGTAGAGTTAGCAAATAACACAAACTAGTTAAATGGTAAATGACAGATCAGTTCTAAAGAGTGATCTGGATTGCATGGACTCATTTGAACAGAATGCATTTTAATACTGCTGAATACAAAGTGATATACACAGGACCCAGTAAAATAACTTCACTTACAAGATCAGGGAGTGTATTTTGGAGAGCCAGGGCTTAGGGGGTTATGGTGTATATCAGCTGACCATGAGCTCCGACATAGTGGCTAAGAGAACAAATGCTATTCTTCGATATTTAAGGTGGTGTTATTTTAAGACCGTTACTGGAATCCAGTATTCAGTTTTGGTGTCCGTACTTCAAAAAGGATGTCAATGAATAGGAGAAAGTTCAGAAAAGAGCTACAAGAATGATTTTGAGGTCCGGAACATCTCTCTTAAGAGTGGGAAAAACTTAAAAAACTTGATCTAATGAATTTTTCCAAGAGATGGTTAAGAGATGACTCATCATTGTCTGTAAGTGTACATGAAGAGATGATATTTAATAGAGGGCTCTGATCTGGCAGTCAAACAACAAGATTCAATTATTGGAAGCTGAAGCTAGACAAAGTCAGACTGGAAATGTGGTGTAAATGTTTAACAATGAGGGTTACAATTGAAATAATTTATCTAGAGAAATGGTGGATTTTCCATCACTTAAAGTCTTTAAATTAAGACTTGAGATATGCTATAGATCAAAGAAAGATATGGGCTAGATGTAGAAGTTGCCTGGTGAAATTCTATGGCATATGTCATTCAGGTGATCGGACTAGATGATTATAATGGTCCCTTTCTGGCCTTAACATCTATGAATATGTGAAAGGTTTTTTTATTTCAATAGATTTTTATAGAATACAAATTCTTTAAACCCCTGGTACTGATCAGTACACTAAAGAGGGTACAGAACTGCCAAAATCCTTCCCACTCTTTCACTTATTTAAGTTGGAGAATCTTAAAGAATCTCACTCAACATTTTACTATCTCGTAGTAGTGTTTTCCCAGAGGACCAACACTCCATGAAACTAGGACTAATAGCATCTAATTACTGACATATATATGAGTGACTAATATTAAAACACTGCCAAGATCAGACAAGCATTCCAAATCCATCATAGACTCAATGGTTCTCACAAGGTGCACTGCAGTCCCCGAGTCCCTTGGAAGCATTCACTTGTAGGGTCCAGCCCCTTTTCTTCTGTATAACATTAAACGTATAACATAAAGCCTTGTATTAACTGGGTTAACTATTTCATGGCTACTAACCCCTGTTATTCATCCTAAGGTTTTATTCTGCTGTCCCTTTCCATAATATCCGAGGGCCTTCCATGAGACATAGGCTGGGAATAGTGAAGTCCTTAATGGATTTCATAGAATATACTCTATTTAGGGTAGGGATTATTTTTTGTTTGGTGATTTTTGGATTTGTTTAGTTTGTTTTTCTTGGGTTTTTTTGCAGATAGAGGGGTGTTGGTGGTATTTACAACAGAGGGAAGGTCATTCTGCTGGAAAGGTGGAAAGGCTTTGTCATTCAGAAAGAAGGTCTTGCAAATTCCTAAAGTTTGCCAGACTCTAGATTCCTTTTTGTTTCTTAAATGTTCCGACATCCTCCAGAGATTGTAAATTACAGTTACTGCAAAACAATATTTATGTTCTAGTTACAAATGTATATTCCCATCTACATGTGTTTTAGAAGATTTGTGGGAAAATAAAAACTATTTAAAAAAAAAGTGAGGTAGCATTCATGTGTGGGAGTTCGGGCATGATCACATTCTATTCTATTTTGTTGCTGGGATGCTGTGTAGTAAGTGAAAGTAAAATGGGGACAGAGTAAGATGGTAGAAGGAAGAGGGGAAGAAGAGATGCATGTAAACCAAAGTCTAAGATGTGTAGAAGGAGAAGCAGGCAGAGAACATGAGCAATAATTAACAATTTACAGGGATATTTACAGGGATGATCGTTGTTCTGTGTTTGTACAGTACCTAGCACAACAGGGTCCTCCTAGTTGATGACTAGGGCTCCTAGGTACTACGCTATTACAATAATAAATAAAAACTGCACTCCAAAATTTCTGAATTCCCACCATATTTGTCTGTGTATGGGCAAGAAATTCCACTTAACACAAATATATTTTAAAAAAATGAAATCCAACTGTCTGTCCGTCTTCATATGCTAGAGAGGCAGTGAACATGGGGACCAGAAACTCATGAATTCTAAATCCACCTCTTCCACTTTACTATGTGGCACTGGGTGAGACCTTCATTTCTCTTTTCCTTAGTTTCCCCATCTGCAGATCAGAGATAGTACTTACCCACCTGAGAGATTCTCACATGAAAGATGCTAGATAAATGCAAAGTATGCAAGTTAAATCTAAAACTAACCTAAGAATTTGTGTTTTTCAGATTCAGTCCCTGTCAACAAGTTTCTCTCAATCTTTTGACAAAGTTTGTAGAAAAACTGCCTGTGGAAACAGCAACAGAACTATTGTCATACTGAATGGTTCTGGCATTATCTCCAGAATCTTGCTCTCCCAAATACTGAAAGAGTACCAAAGCTGCAATATAAAAAGTATGAAAGCAATTCCTGTAGCTGCAGTGAAAAAAAAGGATTTTTCTTCTATTTGATTTCTTTTTTGGTGGTTGTCACTGCTTTGTGCCAGCCAGTCACTTCATTTAGTATTCCAGCATGAGCCTAGTATAACAATAAATAGCAGAGCAGAGCAAGTTGCATACTAACCCTTCTATGCATATGCTCAGCCTAATATGTTTTGGCTGAACAGCAAACCAAATTGCCCTGCTGATCCATCTCCAATTATTCTGCAACAGACATTCAGCCTGTAGTGCGCTTCAAAATGAAGGCTGAGATGTACCTTAATTAATTTTTAGTTAGATTACTAAACAGAGAAACAACTGAAGAATAACAGAAGTGACAGGAGTGGCGCAGAACAGACAATGTTTTGTACTGTAGGGATTCATATCCAATATGTAAATCCCAGAGGGAAAATATCTCCACATGAAAATAAAACTGAAAATGATGTAGACTTTGTTAAAAGACCAGATGCATTAGGTCACTGAGTCTAATACCAGCACCAGCACCTAGTGCAGAGTAGACCAATTTGAAATATTCCACCAACTGTGTGGCTTGCAGTAAACTATAGCAGAAAGTTAGTTATAGTTTGGTAGGTCAGGAAATCTCCTGACAATTGACATATTCTTTTACTGATTGGAGAATTTGGCACATACATATATGATTTATCTTTCTACAGTATCATTCAGGCCCAAGTAGTGGCGTGCATTACAGAACATCATAGCGTGTACACAATATTTTATGTAAGTAAATTATTTAGAAAACAATTTATTGTGCTCTAAATGTACTTACTTATGTAGGGTATTGTGAGATTTTGAATAGCAAAAGAAGAAGAATGAGAATGGGTGGGAAATAGGAAGCATTGAGTAGTCTGAGAAAATAATTAGTGCACCCTCTGGGGAGGGCAGAATTAAAAGCAAAGGTAATGAGGTAAAGAATCACTATAATTATTCTTCTGTATTTGTACGACAGTAGCATCCAGATGGTCAGTTATGATAGGAGCTCCACTGTGCTGGATGCTGAACAAAACATAAAAAGAAGTTAGGATCTACAGGGGATCTTGAAGGAGAGAAATGTGCTGGATTCAGAAATGGGGAGGAAGCCGCTGAAGATTGGTGATGAATTTAAGAGGCAGCACCATTAAGGACATCTGTTCAGAATGGGGTAGGGAGAACTAACTAGAAACAGTGGCTTAAGAGCTACGAAAAATTTAAGACAGACAAACAACTGGGTCAAATATGAAATCTTTTTTAAAAAAGAAGAGGTATAGTACCTGGCAGGCATTAGCAGAAAGAGATACGGATTGGTTCACCTGTACGGTGCAAAGCAGCATCCTGCAAAAGATGTTTCAGTGGTCATAGCAGCACATTTTCAAGACCAGATAGATGAGAGGTTAGTGTACAGGTTAATAAACCTAGGTTCTCAAAGAGGGGGCAACTGTTTGATTTGAGTCGGCAGGAGATGAGATGTTGGAGTTTTGGCCAATAATGCTTTCCTTATCAATTGGATATCAGTTTTGGCTAGGACGAACCTACGGTTGTTATGGCAGATTTGGGAGTTGATGAGATTGAGGCAGGCAGACAGGCTGAACAGTGAATTGAGTGTATCTGCAGAGAAAGGATACCCAAACTAAAATTCAGAAAAGAAAATCAGTAGGGAGAGAAAGAGGGGCTAATGAGTGACTAGTAAAAGGCATTGTCATGAAGACGACCTATTTATTGCCAAACACACACAAGTACACCTAGAATAGAGCAAAACTAAAAACAAACTGCCTGAGACTGCAGCAAACTACCCCAGGCAAGTGACAAGGATGCTGTGCTGAATGGCTCTTCCATTTGTGAAAATTGCCTTTTACATTTCCTCTAGGGAGAGCACTGAGAAATTTAGGAAATCCCCACACATACATACAAACCAATTTAGATGCAATATGTGGTCTGGCACTAGCAAAAGAACACAACATTTTGCAGAGCTGTCCATAGTAAATCATTCAAGATGGTTTCTAGAGAGAAAATTGTTTTTGGAATTTTAGCTCCTGCAGTAACCACACTTCAATTCCCATTCCACCACTTACGCTCAGTATCTAGAAGCTTCAGAAACAAACCGATGTCACAAATATAACTCTCCCTTTGCAAACAATTTGCCTCTAAAATATAGAGATGTCCATGCACTGCAAAAATATCCTTCCAACTTGCTATAAGCCCAACCAGAGGGCTAGACCCTGCAGTCCTTACTCAGCCAAAACTCCCACTGACTCAATGGGAGTATTGCATGACTACAAATTTCAAGAGAAGGCCCGTTTAATACTAATATATATCAGGGGCTGCTTTTTTGGTAAATGCACGTGCACACTTGTGTGATAAGGCTGGAGGCAAACATGTGAACTGCTAACTTCTCTGACTAGCAGTTTATTATCCCCGATAATGTCACGGCTAACCTGGTGGCTGAACTTTGTGACTTTGTCCTTACCCATAACTATTTTACATTTGGGGACAATCAGATCAGCGGCACTGCTATGGGTACCCGCATGGCCCCACAGTATGCCAACGTTTTTATGGCTGACTTAGAACAACGCTTCCTCAGCTCTCATCCCCTAAAGCCCCTACTCTACTTGCGCTATATTGATGACATCTTCATCATCTGGACCCATAGAAAAGAAGCCCCTGAGGAATTCCACCATGATTTCAACAATTTCCATCGCACCATCAACTTCAGCCTGGTCCAGTCCACACAAGAGATCCACTTCCTGGACACTACAGTGCTAATAAATGATGGTCACATAAACACCACCCTATACCGGAAAACTACTGACCGCTATTCCTACCTACATGCCTCCAGCTTTCACCCTGACCACACCACACGATCCATCGTCTACAGCCAAGCTCTGCGATACAACCGCATTTGCTCCAACCCCTCAGACAGAGACAAACACCTACAAGATCTCTATCAAGCATTCTTACAACTACAATACCCACCCGCAGAAGTGAAGAAACAGATTGATAGAGCCAGAAGAGTTCCCAGAAGTCACCTACTACAGGACAGGCCTAACAAAGAAAATAACAGAACGCCACTAGCTGTCACCTTCAGCCCCCAACTAAAACCCCTCCAACACATTATTAAGGATCTACAACCTATCCTGAAGGATGACCCAACACTCTCACAAATCTTGGGAGACAGGCCAGTCCTTGCCTACAGACAGCCCCCCAACCTGAAGCAAATACTCACCGGCAACCACATACCACACAACAGAACCACTAAGCCAGGAACCTATCCTTGCAACAAAGCCCGTTGCCAACTGTGCCCACATATCTATTCAGGGGACACCATCATAGGGCCTAACAACATCAGCCACACTATCAGAGGCTCGTTCACCTGCACATCCACCAATGTGATATATGCCATCATATGCCAGCAATGCCCCTCTGCCATGTACATTGGTCAAACTGGACAGTCTCTGCGTAAAAGAATAAATGGACACAAATCAGATGTCAAGAATTATAACATTCATAAACCAGTCGGAGAACACTTCAATCTCTCTGGTCACACGATTACAGACATGAAAGTTGCGATATTACAACAAAAAAAACTTCAAATCCAGACTCCAGCGAGAAACTGTTGAATTGGAATTCATTTGCAAATTGGATACAATTAACTTAGGCTTGAATAGAGACTGGGAGTGGCTAAGTCATTAGGCAAGGTAACCTATTTCCCCTTGTTTTTTCCTACCCCCCACCCAGACATTCTTGTTAAATCCTGGATTTGTGCTGGAAATGGCCCACCTTGATTATCATACACATTGTAAGGAGAGTGGTCACTTTAGATAAGCTATTACCAGCAGGAGAGTGGGGTGGGGGGAGATATTTTTCATGCTTTGTGTGTATAAAAAGATCTTCTACACTTTCCACAGTATGCATCAAATGAAGTGAGCTGTAGCTCACGAAAGCTTATGCTCAAATAAATTGGTTAGTCTCTAAGGTGCCACAAGTACTCCTTTTCTTTTTGCGAATACAGACTAACACGGCTGTTACTCCGAAATATTTCATGGTAAACATCCTCTCCATAAAAAACAAGGAGTCCTTGTGGCACCTTAGAAAATAAAATTTGAGCATAAGCTTTCGTAGCTCTACAGTTCCTGTAAAAAACCTCAGACATGTGACCTGAATATTCATGTATTAACAGAGCATGCACTTTACAAGACTGCATAACAGTTTCAGCAGAACTCTGTGATGGAATTTCTCTGTGTAACAACTTATGAGATCACCCCTGCCCACTTTGTAGTTAAATTTCCAAAATATCTTTGTTGTTCCAAACTGGTGTATCCTGCAAGTACGTAACCCATGATAGCTGGCTTTGGGAGCTGAACCCAGCCCAGATCCAGAGCTGATATACATCCCTGAACAGAAAACAATTGAGTTGTTCTCTGAGGGACAGAATGGAAAGCAAAAGTCATGAAGTGATTATAAAATTCCAGTGCTGATCCACCCATTCATGGGGGGGAGTGGAGTAAAACTGTGTTACTTTGGGTCACACCAAGTGGAAAACTAGTTTTGCATTCTTCCCTTTAGTATTATGCACATACTCCCTAAGGGCCGGATTCAAAGTCCATTGAAGTCAGTGGAAAAATTCCCACTGATTTCAATGAACTTTGGATCAGGGCCAAAATCTGTGCAGTTTTGTACTGAACTCATAATAAACCCCAAGAAGCTAGTAACATGCTTTAGTTTTAGTGGCACTTCACAAGAGTGAGTGTTTACAGACAACTATGCCTTCATGAGTATCAAACAGTGCTAGTATCTTCATTTTTGCTATTTTCTACAAATACAAAAATTCAATCCCAATGTTCTGAAAATATCAACACTGTTTAATTGGCATTAGAACTACTCATTAGCTTTTGAATATTAGTAAACAGAAATCCTATTTATGTTAAAACTTAACATATAGAAATCTACTTACTCTCCCTTTGATGAATCCAGGATAATATCTGATACCCAATCTCTTCCATTGGCATGTACCACTGACAAAGATAACACATGTCAGCGGGCTGCATTTTGTTTTTTTAAATCAACTTATGTAGAAACAAGAGGCTTCTGGATGCCATGGGTATTATCATCCAAAAACATAGGACCAGATCCTCAGCTGGTGTAAATCAATGTATCGCCATGGAAGCGAATGAAACCACATCAGTTTACACCAGCAGAAGATCTAGTCCATTATGTATGTAGTCTGGAAGGGAGATACTCTGACAGAATTCACTCCAATATTAAATACAGAAGTAATGGCTCTGAGGAGTTGCTGTTGGTACAGAAACTAGTATATAATCCTAATGGACATAACATTCTCCAGTCATTTAACTATTGGGAGTATACATGTTCCAGTGAAAAGTCATTCTCCCTTGGGCCAGTCTTCTCCCTGCTTTGCTCATTGCTTCCCCACCCCCTTAAGGCACTTAAGCCTGGCAAGGCAAGTGAGCAGGGGATCCTGTGTGTGTCATGGAAACTGAATTCTTTTCATTATCTAAAGGTACTGGGCCAATCTCACCCCCACCTTCCTCCAAAACAGGCTCTATGATCTGGGATCCTAGCTACATCCTCATGGTTACTGCAAAGTGCTTCCCCTGTGACATCAAACTGAGTTCCTTTTTCTCTTCAAAAACAGGCCAGTTTATGGGTAAAATTTTCTATATATTTATGCACACTAAAGTAGCTCAATATTGTCTTTCACATGAAAGGAGGAAAGATTTTCAGGCTAACTGTGGAAGACAACCCATTTCTACATGCATCACTTGTGCTGACAAATTCACAGCATTTTCTATCTCACCATTATCTGGAGAAGTCCCAGACCTTGCACTTGAAACTTGCAGAACAAAAGCAGATCATAAAACTAAACTCTGCAATTCACTCACAACTGCACATGTAAACCAGGTATCTTTCTGCCTCTCACCCACATTCACACGCTCACTGCAGGGGCAGCTTCATTCATTCCAGTAAAATCTCGGGGCCGCATTTTCAAACGTGGGCGTCTAAATATAAGCACATGAACTCCAGCCTCAGGCATCTCTTTGGCCTCAGCTCTTCAAGCAGTTCAGAGCCAAAAAGAACCGCCAAGGGGTTTAGCTTTCCACGTGAACTGAAAGAGCACGCTGCGAGAGAAACTTTCTCAGGTGCGCAGCAGGGCTGGCAAACGGAGAGTTTCAATAAGCGAAATCAAAAATCCCCACGTGCGATTGAAGCCCTCACACAGTACGATCCTCGCCCCTCCTCCTCCCCAGAAGGAGAGTCGAAACCACTCTCCTAAAATTAATCCCAAGTAAGGGGCGCTTCCTCCCTTCCTGAGGTGTGGGGTCGGGGCTATCACACCCTCTCCACCGCGACCCCCTCCACGTGTCAGCACTTAGCTCCAGGACTCCCCCTTCTATTTCTAAGGTGCCGGCTCTTCATCTCGCTCCCAGCCAGCCGTGATCAAACTCTTACTTACCAACCTCCCCATCCTCTTCCTCCTCCTCCTCCTCCTCCACTTCCAGCAGCACGTCCTGGTTCTCCACTGTCATCCTCCCGCAAGTTTTGTCCCCCCTCCCTCCTTTGTGCCGACTCGGCCTCGCACACAAGTTCGCCCCCTTCCCTGGAGCGGGGTCTGGCGCGACGCCGAGCCCTGCCCGGCAGCTGCCCCGAGCTCCGCCGGCGAAGTCCCGGCCGCGCAGCAGCGAGCTCGGGGCGGGGCGGGGCGGGGCGGACGCCTGGGGCGGCTAGACTCGTACAGAGCCAAGTGCGGGCAGGGCTGCAACCTCCACCCTCCTCGCGAGCGTCACTCAAGGGCGGGGGGGGAGAGACGGGGCTCTCGTTGCCCTGACAGACAGGCCAGCAGAAGGGGAAGGAGTGACGAGCCCATCCTCCCCTTTTTGTGCAACGCCCAGAGAGCCAGAGTTTGACACCTTCTCCCTTCCCACCCCTGCCAAAGCAGAGACGCCTCCCAGCTTCCAGAGCCCGAGCACTGACTCAGACCGCCGCAGGGCAGGTGTTTCTAGGCGCCCAGGGTTTATCCCACCGCTGGCTGAGGGGGAAGGGAAGGTCTGGGTTGTGAGCCCAGCCGCAGGCAGCAGAGAAGTTAACCTGTGCCCGCACGGGATCAGCCCGCACAGGATCAGCCCGCTCTTCCTTCCTGAGGTGGATGTTTACGGGTTGTTTTCAAAGTGGTAGCCAGGACAACGGCCATGGGGTGCTTACAGTTTCAGGCCCATGCTTTGGGAAAGTAAGAGCAAAGGTGGCCAGTTTCTAAGTAGTTGCTAATTGCAACCCGCCACATACATGCCCACCCTCCAACCATTACCACTGTACTGAAGACTGGGGTGTTTTTTTTTTTTAACTAGATTGTGGCCTATGCTGAAATTGATCAGATTCCCATTAGGTATGAGCTTTCCTGAGCTACAGCTCACTTCATCCCATGCATACTGTGGAAAGTTTAGAAGATCTTACTATATATACACACATGCTTTGTGTGTATACAGTAAGATCTTCTACACTTTCCACAGTATGCATCTGCTGAAGCGAGCTATAGCTCACGAAAGCTTATGCTCAAATAAATTGGTTAGTCTCTAAGGTGCCACAAGTACTCCTTTTCTTTTTGCGAATACAGACTAACACAGCTGTTACTCTGAAACCTGTCATTAGGTATAAGTATTCCTTATGTCTATTAGAGAAGCAAACAGAGGTCCAAGTCAGAATCCAGGTCCTGTTGTGCTAGGTGCTGTACCACTGAAGACCAAGTCCTCCCCCCGCAAAAGAAAGATTATGGGGCTTGTCTTCACTGCCTTGTTAGCTCAAGCCAGAACTGAGGTTTTGCTCCTAACTCAACTCCTGTTGACACACAAATCTCTGGCTTTAGTGCTTTAAACTTGAGCTAACTGGCCACTATGTCAGGATATGTGTGCTGAAGGTCCAGTGCTGCTGATGCTGAAACTAGTAAATGCTGCAGGGGTGCAAAAGCTCAAGTTACAACAACCCATCTGCTAATCCAGTCACTCTGGCTATGGCGGCTTTGAAGTGTGGTCATTCTAAGTACTTGACTACATGGAGACAGTGTGTGGCAAGTGAGTACAAAGTTTTACCAGCACAGCTGTGTTGGCTAGGAGTGTGAAAACAAACACACCCAAAGCCAACATAACTATGCTGCCAAAAGCTCTAGTGGAGGGTTTCTCAACTGTGGGTTGGGACCCAAAATTGGATCACCTGAATGTTTCAAAGGGTCATGTGGCAGCTCTTGTCCCATGGCCCTGGCTGGGCTGACCTCCCTGCTCCAGGCACTGCCACCTCCAGGGGCCCAGGGCCACTCTGGTTTGGCCCCACAGTCATGACAAGGAGAGCCCAGGTAGGCCAAATCTGAGTGAGTGGCACTGCAACCCCCATGAGTAGGGCCCTACCAAAATTCATGGTCCATTTTGGTTAATTTCATGGTCATAGGATTAAAAATTGTAAATCTGATAATTAAATAGCTGAAATCATGAAATTTCATAATGTTGTAATTTTAGGGATTCTGACCAAAAAGGAGTGTGTGGGGGGGGAGAAGGGGTCGCAAGGTTACTGTGGGGGGGGGGGTTGTGGTACTGCTACCCCTACTTCTGCTCTGTTGCTGGGGGTAGTGCTGCCTTCAGAGCTGGGCAGTGGGAGAGCTGTGGCTGCTGGCTGGGAGCCCTGCTCCAAAGGCAGAGCTGGCAGCAGCAGTGCAGAAGCAAGCATGGCATTGCCAGTTGCTGCTGCTGCTGGGGCGCTGCCTTCAGAGCTTGGCACCTGGCCAACAGCCACCGCTCTCCAGCCACCCAGCTCTCAAGGCAGTGCAGAAGTAAGGGTGGCAGTACTGTGACCTCCCCTAAAATAACCTTGCAACCTCCATGCAACTCCCTTTTGGGTCAGAACCCCCCATTTAAGAAACACTAGTCTGCCCTGTGAAATATATAGTATAGGGTAAAAGCACATGAGACCAGATTTCATGGGGGGAGACCAGATTTCATGGTCCGTGAAGCATTTTTCATGGCTGTGAATTTGGTAGGACCCTACCCATGAGCTGGGTCACAATTCCACTCACACAAATTTGGTCCAGTCAGGGGAAACCTGAGTGGCACTGTAACCACAGAGGTTGCAATTCCCAGAGTGGAGAGCCAAGCCCAGCCCGCCCCACAGCACAGGAGCTGCCACTGGATTGTGTACTGGGTAGGACCCAACCTGAACCACCCTAGGGCAGGGCTGTAACCAGGGTGGGGTAAGTGGGGCAGCTGTCCAGAGCACAAAAGCCACATGGGTGGCTTGGTCAGTGACACCAGGCAGTGTGGGCCACCTAGCCTGTCTGGGGTGGGGAGGAGGAGTACAACCAAAAAAAATCTGGAAGGGCACCTCCCCCACACCCCTGTTGCCTTCGGTAGGGGGCACAAATATGCTTGCTCATCCTGGACACTAAAATGCCTAATTATGGCTCTGTCCCAGGGCCTCCACCCCAGACTATTTACTGGTCAGGATGGGCCATAAACCTTTACAAATGGGTCCTGAGCCCAAAAAGGTTGAGAACCACTGCCCTATTGTATACAGGGTTACACCAGGAAAAGGGTCCTTTTGCCAATATATAGTTTGTGTTGTTCAAGAAAGTGGTTTAACTATACCAGCAAAATACTATAACTCCTTTTGTCCATATACCCTGCACCACCACTAGGGGGCTATTGATGTAGCTATGCTGGCAAAGCACTTGTAGTGTAGGTAAGCCCTTATACACTGAGAAACTTGAGTACTAACTCAAGCCAACGGGTACAATGAAGACAACCCCTGTATAGAAGTAACATGTTTCTTTAGCTCTTGGATCATTATCTCCGTGTAACTTGTAAGCTGCCTGCTGCAGTCAGACTTGCTGAAGTCACGGACTTGGGGAAGGATGCTCCCTTGGTTTAGATGAATTTGAAGGCAGTTTAAAGCTGGGACCCTGGCAATGTAAAAAAATACACCTTATTTTACTAATAGTATCCTAGATTATGAAAAGAGAAAGGAGTATAAAAATCAATTTACTTGCCACTATGCATTTCCACTTGTAAGTTTTGTTTTTGCTTGTAGCCACTTTCATACCATTTGTGCTGCTGTGATTAGATTTCAACCACTGCAAGGAACTTTCATTTGCTTAAATCCAGCTGTTTCATTATGGAATTTGTTTTTATTCTTTTTTAAATTGGGGAAACACTTCTATTGTTCTTAGGTTTGTTAAAGCTGTTTTGTTTAACAAAATTAAGCTTTGGGCCAAATGTAAGTGGATAGTGTCCTTTAAAAAAAGTATTGTAACAAGTTTATAACCACCTTAAATTCCAGTTGTCACAGATCTGTATACTACTGTCACGCCTATCTCCGTGTCAACAGGAGAGAGAGATCAGATTTTCTTATTCCAAAAGCAAAAGCCACAAATGCTAGAGTTTAAGGAGAGTCTCAGTTTCATGTTTGTAGTATAGGGTCTATGACCGTCAGTTCTAATTCTCTTCACTAAAGTGCAGTGCTACACATATTAGCAAGTTCATTGCAGTATCTCACTCTTGAGATAAAAGTGTGTGTTTGATTGAACCATCTCACTAATTTTTCTAAAATTTCAATTTATATTGTCTAAGCTGGCAAGCCCTGATCTGTTTATTTAACAAAACTAGACTAATTTGTGGGGCTAATATAATGAGGTAAGGATACAAGTGGTACAAAAAAACTAAATATTCTTAGCAGGAGCCATTGCAAAGATTTTAAAAATTGATTAATGATTTTGGATGCCTCCATTTTTGTTGAGCATCCAATCTTTGGATAATCAGGTAGGGTGCCTTTAAATTGTCTCAGATTGGGCATCCAAAAATGGAGGTAAGGGAAAAAATTTTAAAAAATTGCTGCGCACTGAAAATGCTGGCCCTATGTAAGGAAGGCCAGCAGGTATAAAAAAGGAAACCTATGCAAGAGATGTGTTGTATTAGTTTAGATAGAATAAGTGGGTCAAAGTTGTTATTACCCAATCCCAGCAATATTAAACAGAATTAAGCAAGATTTGAGGTTTGATACACAGAGCCCTCAGTCTGCTTAGTACCATGACAAACAGCATTACAAATCCTTTCAATTGGTTATTAAAGATGAACACAAGGGAAAAGTTACTTTACATTTCAAATGCTTTATTTAATAAAGCTTTCAACATTTTTTATTCCTACTCCTAGCTGGAGAGAATTGGAGAAAGTCTGGTGTTTCAAGAGCCCTTGGATCTGGTAGTTTGAGATTTGATTCACAGTCAATGCAGAAGCAGCGCTGAATTAAGGGGGTATTCTGTCAGTGAGGGTGGGGAGGTTACCCCAAATGTTATTTCATTAAAAGTCTGTTTTAGCAACTTAACCTTCAATTTAAAACAAACTTCATTTTTATGACTTCTGCTTTTCCTCAAGAAAAATCTTTTAATTAAACCTTCAGAATTACCAGTCACAGAAACTATAAACCCCATTATAAAAGAAAAAATGAAACTAAGCATTAGTTAAGATTTCAAAAATTAGTAACTTAAAACAATTTTTAACCCTCTTTAAGGCAAAGCTTTAACTGTTTGTTCTGCATGCTTATTTCAACAAGCTCAAGACTTAAGAATTTTAAAACAAACCTTGTTTTAAAATTCTAACTTTGAAAACAATTGCTTGTTTGATAAGCTACAAGATTCGGAGTATAATTAAACCTTTAAGCCCCATGTTGGGCTGCCAAAAATGTATTAATTTAGACAGAATAAATGGGCCAAAGTGTTCACATAACCCAGTCACTGTCTAACATTAAACAGTTAGAAACAAGGTTCAGTGTTTACAGGTATACACGAGACCTCGGCTTGCTTAGTATCATGGCAAAACAGCGGTTAAAAATCCTATTGCCTTTTATTAAAGATACAGAAAAGGAAAAACAGTTAAAGCATTTGAACTGTAGAGTATTAAGTAAGGCTTTCATTTTAACTACATTTTTTCCCCCCTTTCCCTTAGCTGGAGAAAGTTTTGGAGGGAAACCCCTGCCCTTGTTCAGCAGTCTCCTTGATGGTATCAAGGATGGTAATAACTGGCCTTATGGGGAAAAAGGAAAAATTTGTTGAGATGGGCTGGAGCTGTCAGTGCTGCTGTTATGTCCAAACCAGTTAAATCTCCAGTGGTTTCTGGCACTGGCAGGGATGTCATCTGGATCCCTCTCTGACCTGATTTGGTCAGGACATCCCTCAGGATTAGGAGGAAGAAGGCCTGGGGTTCCAGAAGATGACTGGGGATAGTAGCCATGAAGTGAAATTCTCCTGTAGGCTTCATCTGTTTCCCCTCTTGCCTTTATTTAAGAGACCTGTGACAGGTATACCAGGTCCTCTGAGGCCCCCTGCTGGAGGTCTTGTGGTCCTACCTCACCCCAGAAAAGGAGCAGGGAAGATGGGTCCTCCAGGTAGGCCGAGAGACGCTGCATGGAGGCAGCTAATTAGAATGCACCAGGCCCAGTTACAAGGAGCTGCAGGACCTGAGCAGCTCAGTGGCTGGCTGGGACCAAAAGTGTGAAGGACTAAAAGACTGTAAAACTCCACAGGCAAAGAGATGGGCAAAACCCTGCTTAAGCAGGGATGGGGCTGGGAAGCTGTCCAGGTGCTCAGGCCTGGAAAAGAGAACCCTGATTAAAAAGGGGGTGGAGACTGTTAAAAGTTCTCCGGGCAAAGAGGCCTGAGCAAAGACCCTGTGAAATCAGGACAGACTGAGAAACTCTCCAGGCAAGGTGGCCTGGGAGGGGCCCTGCTCAAACTGGAAACAGGCAGAGAACCCAGGAAGAGGAAGGGGCTCTGTGGTAAGTGGCCTGGCCCCAGGGAATAGTAGCAGCAACCATTACAGGAAGCAGCATGTGGCTGCTATTTCTAGGGTGCCTGGGTTGGGACCTGGTGTAATGGGTGAGTGTGGGTCCCCTCCCTCAGCCACTGAGGAAGTGGTCTAAGCTCAGAGAAGGGGACAAGTTTTGTTTAGAAGCCCAAGCACAGGGCTGTATGATGGGACTGAAGACCCTGCAAGATGGCCAACCATTTGTTGAACTTTGTTACCCCATGGTAGGGGACTGAAGTTAAGGAGTGACCTGGCTGGAGATCTGAGATGCCAAAGAACTGCTAAAGGTGAAGAGTCTCCAGGGAGAAAGCCCTGGTGGGACATTTCTATAACAGGGCAGGGACAGACTTAAAGCTAGCCCAGAAGGGGCTGAAAACTGAGCCCAGAGAAAGGGCTGCAAATACAGACAAGGGCACAATTATAGTCCTTGTTGGACCTGTGTCACCCTGGAAAGGGTTCATCTATGTGTCTTTAGCCTGTGATTTAGCTGGAGGGCTGAGCCACTGAAGACCTGCCTGATGAGGCCAACAACCAACAGGGTGCCAGAAAAGGAAGAGTGCAAGTTTGCACCTGGCCAACATGAGGCGCGTGTCCCCGCCACAGACTCCCAAAGGGAATGGTAGGTGGAATAGCTGCCATTCCTTCACTATTTTGTCCAATAGTTAGGTCTAATATCGGACAGTGAACTTGATTAATTTCCACTTCAACATCTTGTTTTTACCAAGCATGCGTTTAACATGGCCTATTGATATGATCTAAGACTCTTGTTTAGACTAATTCAATCTGTCTCATTTTTGTATTTTTCCTATCAACATTATAGGTTAGGGGTTCTCAAATTTCATTGCACCTTGACCCTTTTCTGACAACAAAGTTACTACATGACCCCAGGGGAGGGCTGGAGCGGGAGCCCTGCCACTCCGGGTCAGGGGAAGAGGACTACAGCCCTAGCCCCGCTGTCCTGAGTGAGGCTGGAGCTTGGGCTTCAGCCCTGGGCCCAGCAAGTCTAATGCTGGCCTGGCAACCCCATTAAAAATGGGGTTGTGACCCACTTTGGGGTCTCAACCCACAGTTTGAGACCTGCTGTGGTCAGTTGACATCTTATGAACTTGCACATACATTTCACAATTAATCTCACAATTAGAGCAAATTTGTAGGCCCAATGATTACAACAGAGGAATAAAGAATAGTCACGGTATGCTTCTCTGCACACATCTTCCAACTGTGCAGAAGTGTGTTAAAGTGGACTGAAAAGCGTGGGGGGAGAATCATCTGTGAAATGCAGGTTTGGTAAAATAGTTCTTAAAGTGCACCCCTCAGTGACCCAGCTCAACTAACCTTTTTTTCCAGATCTGTGACCTCTTGAAATACCAGTACCCCACACAGTTTAAGGACTGGGAGAAGTGTCTTTAAAATGGGAGAAGCTATGCCACACAGCACTCCCACATAGGGGCGTGGATCCATTCACATCTGCTGGTCCATGGGGAGACCAGAAAGGAGTGAGAGGTGAAAGATCTGGCTGAGTGATGGTGGGGATGAAGGAAAAGGACTGTGCTTAATAAGGAATAAGAGCTAGTGGTAGTGAGGATGGAGGGAAACAGGTTAGCAGAGATGGATATTGTGGGTTAGGTCAAAGCAACCTGGTGGCAAGAGTGGAAAGACCACCGCTTTGAACCACAACCTTCTTTTCTGCATCTGTGCATGAAGTTTTTCAGAGTACAGCCTGTTGCAGCTTAACTTCATCCTTTGCTTTGCAGATCAGGTAAGCATCACAGGCAGACTGGCCTAAGATGCTTATAGTCCGCTAGCCTTTCTGTTAAGCTTTTAATTTGAGCAAAGAGAGGCCATTTGTCACAGAGGCCTCTTCTGCTTCCCCAGAGGATATGTCTACACTGCATCTGGGAGCAAACCTCCCAGCCCAGGTCCACAAACATGTGTTAGCCACGGTAATGCTTGCATGCTAAAAATAGTTGTGTAGATACTGAACTGAGGTTGGCTAAGCAGGCAAGAGGGGAGGTGGCTTGACTCACTGTCAAAACAGGTTTCAGAGTGGTAGTCATGTTGATCTGTATCAGCAAAAAGAAGAATGAGGAGTACTAGTGGCACCTAAGAGACTAACCCAGGAACCTATCCTTGCAACAAACCCTGTTGCCAACTCTGTCCACATATCTATTCAAGGGACATCATAGGACTTAACCAAATCAGCCACACCATCAGGTGCTTGTTCACCTGCTCATCTACAATGGGATATGCCATCATGTGCCAGCAATGCCCCTCTGCCATGTACATTGGCCAAACTGGATAGTCTCTACACAAGAATAAATGGACACAGACGTCAAGAATTAGAACATTCAAAAACCAGTCAGAAAACACTTCAGTCTCCCTGGACACTCAGTAACAGACTTCAAAGTGGCAATTCAACAAAAAGCCTTCAAAAACAGACTCCAATGAGAAACTGCAGAACTGGAATTAATTTGCAAACTGGACACCATCAAATTAGGCCTGAAGAAAGACTGAGTTGGATGGGTCACTACAAAAGCGAGTTTCCCCATACTAGTTTCCCCCTACTGTTAGTCACTTTGTCAGCTGTTTGAAATAGGCCACCCTGATTACATTGGCCTCATTTCCACTACAAAAGTGATTTTTTCCCCCACCTTCGTATTCCAATAGCTCACTTCCACTTTAATTAAATTATTTTGTTAGCACTGACCCCTCCCCCCCCAACTTAAGGCAACTCCCATCTTTTCATGTACTGTGTATATATACCTGCCTACTGTATTTTCCACTCCATGCATCTGATGAAGTGGGTTTTAGCCCACAAAAGCTTATGCCCAAATAAATTTGGGAGTCTTTAAGGTGCCAAAAGTACTCATTGTTTTTGAGGATACAGACGAACATGGCTACCACTCTGAAATATATCTATAGATGCTCTTGGCCGTGAATCAAAAGCCCAGCAGGATGATTGATACTTGTGAAATTATTAAAAAGGTAGCAAATGGGTGCGGGGGCGGGGGGGGAGAGAAATAAAACAGCACCACCCAGTTGCAATCCCTTTGTCAAATAGGGAACAGAAAACCTGTTAAATCAAATTTGGTTTTGTAAACCCTGGGCCAACAATTAGATTTTTACAAAAATCAGATACTGTGATGAGGATGAAGTGTTTAAAAATACCCTTTTCCTAACTCTGAGCAGGGCTGCTTTCAATTCTTTTTTGTAAAGAAAGCAATACAAATCTGTTAACATTCCTGGCAAAGGAAACAGCAATGCAATGGAACTAAGTAGAACTAGTGGAAGAATATAGGGCAATTGCTGATGTGAGTAAGAGGTTGCAGGACAAGGCCCATTTCCACTCCCAACCCCCCTCCCCCCAAGATTACATGGTTACATTTTTCTTTTTTGCAAACTCTTCCATGTAAGTCAGTTGTGGGGAAAGATCATATGACCACTGGAGCATTTGTCAGTTACTATATTTACAGCTGCAAAACAATGTTATAATTCCCTGATCACAGATGCTCAAATGCTTTTTAAATCCCATTTTTGGACTGAAATGGTTTGATTTCTGCTTAAAAATTTAAGCAAAATCCTTTCTACCAATTTAAAGAAGAGTGGGGAAAATGCACTTTTCCCCTTAAAAAAACAACAAACAAACAAGAGTTTGCAACAGCCAAGATTTGAAAAATGCTGTCCCAGAAATCTTATCTGAGGAGTAGCAGTATATCTAGATACTTAGATAGCCCTTATCACCACTGTAACTGAACACCTCATGTTACCCCTGTGAGGTAAAGAAATATTATTCCCATTTTACAGATGGGTATACTGAGGCCAGGGTAGATTAAGTGCAAACTTGGCAGGATTAGGGTTTCTAGCAAATGCTGCTAAAAGTAAATTTCACCATACATATACAAACCAATGAAACTATTTCTATTTGTGATGGAGTTGGGACTCACCACCACAGCGCTTCCTGCTGGCACACCTGGGAATTATCTCTGTCCTTTGCAGGGCACCCTCTGTCAGTGGTGTCCCATCCATCATTTGCTCTGATGCTTTGGGGACCCGCATTGGTCTCCGCTTGGCAGCATCCTTTTCAGGACACTGCCCTCCAGCAGTGCCCACTGCTCCAGTCTCACCACCTTCCAGGGGGTTTGGTATTATCAGCAGTCTTCAGCCTACACCAACTCTAGCCTCAAAGTTTAGCCCCTTTGTCACAGGGGCCAGCCACAGCCTGTATCAGGCCACGCTCATCCTCAGCCAGGTGTAGTACAAGGGGGAAGGAGGGGACCCAGGCCTACCCACTACTCTGGGTCCTAACCCAGGGACCCTCTAGCAGCAGCCTCTCTACCCTCCTTTTCTCCCCTCATCTGTCCATCCTCCCTGGGTCACTTCCCCTCTAACCCCTTTGCACCTTCTAGGCCCTTCTGGTCAGGGCCCACCATCTGACAGGTATCAGGCTGGAGCTCACCTCCGCTACCCCAAATCTAGCCTGCCCCCTGGTCTCCTTAGCTCAGGAGACAGACCTTCCCTTCTGAAGGTCTGAGAGAGACTCCTGCCTCTCTCCTGGACAGCCTTTATATAGGGCCTAGCCTGGCCCTGATTGGTTGCCCTCTGCTTGGCACTGATTGGCTCCCCCACAGGCCCTCTCTGAATGGCTGCCGTTCCGCACAGCGGCTCTGGCCTGTTGTAGCCCAATGTTGCCTGGGGTTGGGGCACCACCCCACCACACTACTGATTATCAAAATTTACAGATTGGCAAGTTAAGAAAAATACCGCTTGAGAGCTTAGTTTGATTTAAGAATATTTACTTTGTATACTTCAGTATGTGATGTTGACAAACTTTGTGTTAATGGTTATAAAGCTTCAACTTTTTGAATCTCAGTGTGTACTGTAATTAATTCTGACCCTCTATAATTTTCTGCAACTGTTAAAATTTAAATGGATTAAAAAAATCTTAAACCCCATAACTTTTTGCAATTTTGAAAATATAAATAAAAATAAACATTGGTATCTGAAATTATACAAAAATAAAATTGAATTCTGCCAAGCCTAACTAAGTGACTTGCAAAAGGCACACAGGAAGTCTGTAACTGAGTTGGGCATTGCACTCATGTCTCCTGAGGCCAAGTCCCATGCCACTACCACATTCTTCTCCATCGTAGCTCTCAGTTGGAGGAAATTAGCTCTGACTTGACAAAGCTATGACTATCTGAAAACCGCATGCTAGCCATCTAATGTAAACTCAATGGGAGTGAAATTCATGCTGGCACAGAAGGCCACTGAAGCCCTACATTGGGGCTCTGCAGCAAGGTGACTACCACATACATTTTGTTATACAAATTGGAATAGTGCAGGCATTATACTGGTGTCTGTTAGCATCTGTAGGTGCTACAGAAAACTAGAGGCCAAATATCCTTGACCTTACAAGGATCACCTCCCTTGTGTTGGCAGACTGCTACAAAGTGACCTTGGAGCAGCATATGAATATTCCCCAAGTAATATCCTATTAGTTTTACTACCAGACTGTTCACTAACTCATGTCCATTGCCTACATCCCTGTAACTAATTTTCAGTTACTTGTTGGACTGTTGAACAGTGTACCTTCAAAGAATACAGTAATACTTAATGTGCTGTGATTGCCATCAAAACCTTGATTATTATTGCAGCAGGATTTTCAGTATTTGTGGTAAATGAATTCTAAATTCATGAATGCTGCAAATACTGTGGGAAAGCATCTGTAATTGGCTGTAGCTAAAGGATACCAATCTAGATTAACACTTGATCTACTCTAGTGAGGCAAGTCTTGAGATAAACTGGTCAGGTTGCAAGGGGCTCAGATAATGTTTATGAAGCCATATCAATAGTTACATAGTTGGAAGTTTGGACATGTTACATACCACAGCTGAAAGCCTGTCTCCACTGGAGTCAAAGAAGCTTTTGCTGTTGACGTCATAGGACCTGGATTTCACACAAGGTATTAATGGCTGACAGCACTTCTAAGCTAGGAGATGAGCAAGAAGCCATCAGTGGGACAGATTCTACTCTTAAAACCAGCTCCCATTTCCTTCATTGGACTTTGGATCAGGCCCTTAGTTACACCAGTGTAAATTGGGTGAAACTCCACTAAAACCAATGGATTTAATCAGGATTTACACTGGTATAAATGAGATCAGAATTTTGTCCAAAATATTTAGATGACCCTTTTGCCCCTGATTCTCCTCACTTGTCCCTGTCAGACTTTCACAGGTCATCTTCGGTCCAACCCACGCAGACATTCACATCCTGGACTTGGTCTTTGGATTACATGTCAATACAGAAGATATCTAAACCCAGCTACTGTCTTGGACGTCTCATTCAGGTACTGGTCAGAGCTCTCCCAGGTCCCATCCTACAAGAAAGACCAGTGTTCCTGATTCTGCCATGAACTATCAAATTCCAGAGCACACTAAAGTACAGCAGCACTTCATGTAAAGGACAGAATTGAGGATCTGCTGAATCATTACCATAGTACGCTGGCTCCCAAATGGCTCTTCTCTGTCTATCATCCCAACAGAACTCCTTGGTTTCCTGACACCCTGCGTCAGATGCAGAAAGAGGGACAGAAACGTGAGTGCCAATTATATAAAACTACAGAGGCTGCCAAGTCCCTCCCAAAAGAACTAACAAGAGTTGTAAAGTAGTTAATTTTACCTGACTGCTTACCTTCCACAGCAGAATCCAGCATCAAGTAAAGAACTGTCATTCCACTGAACAGAAAAATATACATGCATTTTGGAAGGCTTCTCATCAAGCATGGATCCATTATGTCTTCACTAGCCAATAAACAATCCACCTGCATTCCCAGAGTTCAGTGCATTCACTCTTCAAGGAGCACTGGACATTCTGAAGGAAACTTGACCTCTGAATCTGACTGCTACCCTTCCTGGTTGATGAGAGAGTCATGAGCAACTGGTGCCACTCATGACTGAAACAGCGAATGCCTCATTTGGGAAAGGAATCTTCCCTTCCCCCTTCAAACATGTAATATCTCACCAACACTGAAGAAACCCACTCTAGGAAGATTGGATCTAGCTCACTGTTGCCCAGTATCAGCCTTCCGTTCCTTAGCAAGTTCATAGAGAAGCTAGCCAAAAGTCCAACTACACAGTCATCTAATCAAAGCAATATCCTAGACCCAACATGATATGACTTCAGGCATGGACATGGTATGAAAATGGCTTTGGTGGCACTGATGGATGATCTCCTGCTGTCAATAGATGGAGGGCAGACATCTGTCCTTATCCATTCTTTCTGGACCTCTTGTCAATATTCAGCACTGTCAAACATGAGATACTATCTCTCCTGAGAGAGGTTGCAGGGGTTCAGGGGAATATGTTTAAAATGGCTTAAGTCCTTCGTGGAGGGATGCGCCCAAAGAATAATGATGGGGGAAACTGCACTTCCACCTCTAGACTTGTGGAGTCTTACCAGGATCAATTCTCTCTCTCTGAACCTGGTTAACATCTGACCAGTTCACCTAGTGCTACACGTAGATGACATTGAAACAAGTGCCAGCCATACATAGATGATACAGAACTCCACATACTATACCACTACCACCAAGATGGCCCAGTGCTTGAACAAGATCTGCTCATGGATGAAGAACAGCTTGTTGATGCTGAGCCAAAGCAAGACAGAGGTGATGCTGGTATGAAAAAAGAAAGCACTCAGAGTTTGCAGCCAATATGCAGCTTCCTTTGGTTGAAGGCACACACCCACAATTGGTTAAATTTAGTCTTTAGTTTGAGTGCTTTTGGATTCCTTGCTGGTACTAAACTCAATATAGAGCAATGTATAAGAGTACTGTTGTCTACATCTCCAGTTGGCAAAGAGACTTCATCCCATCCTGGCAGGTGATAAACTAGCCTCAGCTATACATGTCTGTCACCTCCTGTCTGGACAACAATGCAATATTGCTGGGTTCTGAGCCAGCAACCAGTAAAGTCCAAATAATACAGAATGTGGCAGTACATCTCCTCAGTAACATGGGCTACCATGAGGACATCAAACCTGCTCACTACACTGGCTTTTCATATAATATTGAGATTAATTACATTAAGAATATAGAATTAAGTTCAGCATCTCAGTCTTTATCATGAAGACACTGAATTTAGCCTAAGCCCAGGTTTTTTAAAAGGTCCCCAGAAGCTCTGGAACAAGGAATGTGGTCTGTAACTCCCCTTCTCAAGCATAATGGAACTCTCCACCAAAATGTAAAGTTTGTCTATGCAGGATACTTAGGTTCTCAGCTTCTGTGCTCAGTTTCTGTGTGTAGGTTTTTTATATTGTCCTCGCCACCATAGAGAAATAGCTTCTTCAATGAGCTCTGTATGTATAGATCAATCCACTTGCATGGAGCAATATTAAAGTAATAGAGTCCACCCACATGGAACTCATTGCAGGACTGGGGATTTAGGCACCTACATATCTTTTAAATTATGGGTCTTTGTGTTCCCTCTTCTTTGCATTCTTATGTAAGCAGTGTCAGGATGAGCTCCACCCTGACATCTGGTGGTGAGGTGTGGCAAGTTGTGGAAAAGAACTTCAGGGGCAGATCTCATTTGCATAGGCACACCCACCACGCCTAGAATGAGACCATAGCTGCCCAAATGGTCACTTTGGCCGCTGTGGGATCCCCAGTGTCTCTGTTATTGGGGCAGGAAGAATAAATTGTTATTACCCTGATTATGGGAACTGTGCTTGGAACTGTACGTGGCCTTTTGTTACGATGGAGGGATTCACCATCATCTAAGTAGCACTCGCTAGGCAAGGGTCATGGGTTCCAAAACTGTGTGAATGGAGAGAGACTGGGGACAAGTATTAATACTTGGTGGCATGGGCCCCTTGGTGAGGGCCTTACATGCTGATTGTACTTCCTCCTCTCTCCACTGTGGAATATCAGAGCTAATTTTGATTTCATTAGAAGTCTAGTTATAGGCTGCTGAGCTCACTTTGGGCTGACAGTGCACCAGCACTGGGGCTCCCCTACTATAAGCTGAATTCACCTAAGAGCTGAAATCACTGAGTGTTGTGTTAAGTAGTGGGGGAGCCTGAAGATATATTGTGGAGCAGTTTGCGGGACGGCTGGTGAAGCAGTTCGACGCGGAGCAGTGTGTGGATGGCAGGAGCTGCTTGTGGGCCGTGGAGCTGAGTGAAGGAGTTCGTGGGGCGGCTGGCGGAGCGGAGCGCAGCTGAGCGAAGGAGTTCGTGGGGCGGCTGGTGGAGCGGAGCGCAGCTGAGCGAAGGAGTTCGTGGGGCGGCTGGTGGAGCGGAGCGCAGCTGAGCGAAGGAGTTCGTGGGGCGGCTGGTGGAGCGGAGTGCAGCTGCGCGAAGGAGTTTTGTGGGGCGGCTGGCGGAGCGGAGCGCCGCTATGGAGCTATGGGGCGGTCAGCTTCAGATCACGTAAGGTGCCTCTTACCCCCGTCCCATTTCCACCCAGGTTGGGAGGTAAAGCTCCGCCGATAAACTTTCGAACTCTGGGGCTGCCCTGACCAGGGACAGAGACTTTTGGGGCATTGGACTTTTGGGGTTGCTGGACTCAAGAACCAAAGGGAAAAGGGCATGCCCCAATTTGCCTGGGGTGGGGTTGTTTTTGCTCATGGGTTGTGTTATGAATCCGGTTGGTGGTGTTTCCCCAACATAATGCCACATTGTTTCTCTCTGTTATTAAAAGACTTTTGCTACACTCAGACTATGTGCTTGCGAGAGGGGAAGTATTGCCTCTTGGAGGCGCCCAGCGGGGGTGGTATATATTTGTCCCAGGTCACTGGGTGGGGGCTCGAGCCGGTTTGCATTGTGTTATTGGAATGGAACCCCTAGATATTGAACCCGGCCCTTGTTGCTGCCAACTCTGACGGGCAGAAGGGTTACATATAAATAGAGGGTATAAATTGATTTTAGATTAGTGGTGTGTGTAATTCACGTAGGAAACCTCATGAGCACTGCCAAATCTTCTATTGGCTGTAACCTTTTCTAATTCATATTTATGGTTTTGATACTCAACCGTTCTTTGCAAAAGGTGCAGAAGTTGGTCCTTTGTACAGTGTCTCCTCAAAGGCCTTCGTCTTTTTTTCTTTCAACAGAAAGGAAACAGCTTACTGTTATTTCCGGATCAGTCTTTTTATAGTCTCAACACCACTGCAATTCTGACAGTCTTCTCATTGGTTCAGCACAGCCTGTGATCTGGCTCTTATTAACCTAAATCAGGATTACTCTGCTAATAGCTGGATATTTGGCCTCTGGTCCTGTGTTTCTCCAGTCATCAGCTCTCTGCAGACTGGGGAGACCACATGATTCTTTGTGAGGAAAATCTGACAGCCTGTCCTTTATGCTGGTAAAAGACTTAAAGGACATCTGTGTGCACACATCTTCTTCTGTTCTGTTAAGGGGGAGAGGCCCCATGCCTTGTGAGCTCTCAAACACCCTCCTCCTCACTGCCAGAGAGGAGCAGGGCAAAGATTCCTTCCCCATCTTCACTGGTCAGCAGTTCTAGCTGGGTGAGGAGCATGCTGTACTGTCTTCAAGGGCTGTGGAGGGGCCATGCTTCTGTCCACTGGCTGAGGGCACCAGGAGAAATTCTGGCAGACTTTGCCAGAATGCCTACTGGGAACTCCGACCCTGTGTAGCTCCTCTGCCATCCTTGGTGGGAGCTTGGGGAAAATCTATCCCTTGCTTAATAATTGTACCATTCTGTGAAAAATTCAAGCTATAGGAGCAGTAAGTTATTTACTAGTATGAAGCATTAAAAATATTTAGTAGGCTTCTTAACTTCAACCTATTAATCAGTTTTAAACTGTCTATTTTCTCTCCTAGGGACACTTTTGGGCCTTTTTCTATTCTAGCTAGTTTATAGAAATCGTATTCTATTGGTTTGACAAGATTTGTCACCCATGGCGTAGCAGATCCAGGGAGGGGGACACACAAAGTGTATCAGTTTCAGAAAGATGGAAATAATATATTTTTAGTTGGATTCTCTGCCCTATGTTTGACACTTACTAATATTTTTAAGTCTGGGAGTTTTGAATGTTAGTTGCTATAGTTTGTCACTTCAGTCTAACAGTATTACACTCAAGCAGCACTTTTCACCAAGGAATCCCATGTTTCTTGTGCCTTGGATCCTACTTTGTTACTGTTCCCTCCTTTGGCTGTTTGCCAGTGAAATCACCTAGGAAACCCAAGAACTGGTTACCATGGCAACTTACATGAGCATATGTTCCCTTCCATGGCAAGTGTATCAACATGAAGAAATCCATGGGAGTTTGCCTGAGTAAGGTCTGCAGGATGGGGGCGGAGGGAGAGGAGGAGGGCAGGATCTAGTCCTTAGCGTAACTTAGGGTATGTACGTAGCCGTGAGCGGTGTGACTGCAGCATGTGTAGACATACTTGAGCTAGTCTGACCCGCAATAGTCGTGAAGCAGCAGCACAGGCTAGTTGCTTGAGTGCACACTAAGGATCCTGGATGAGTTTGTATAGCTTCTGTCGCTGCCACTTCACTGCTATTGTTACTTGAGCTAATTGGATCAAAGCTAGTTTGGGTATGTTTACGTGTGCTGCAATCACCTGTGATGGCAGTGTAGATATACCCTTACTCCATGGTGCATTCGCTGGCATTTCAGAAAGTGTAAGCAAGGGCAGAATGTGGCCCTTTGTGAATATGCTTGGAGTTGAACTTGAAATTACACCTTATAAGTAACATGGGTTTGAGTGTCTAGAAACCAAGAGATCCAGAATGAGCCAAAAGAAATAAAATGGAGTCTTGTTCTCCTTCAAGCTCAGATGCATGAGACTCCACACAAGAAACAAAAACATTTGAATGCATCCACCTGAACTGTGAGGTGAAGGATACAAACAACCTAGGTTCAAAGACAGACCATCCCACTGAAGACCCGTTGACTTCCTTAGGAAGCAATAGAACGTCTGCTCAGCATGGTGCTAGAAACCTCTGGTTCAATCTTCCCGGTGACCTCAACATCCGTGCCAGAGACACCCTAGCATCTGATCTCATCTCCTGCCTAGAACCTATATGTTACTCACAGGCCATCTGCAGGTGCACACTTAACCTAACCTGCTTAAGAATGGACACTGGGGATGTAGAAAAGGTTCTTAGATGAGGCAATAGATGAAGAGGCTTCTTTGTCATCCGTTGGCTTTGAAGATTGGACAGACTGTGTCATGCTTTTAAGTGAGGTCAAGAGGTTCCCTTTTCTGAAGTGATTGATACTGCATTCTGTGCCAGGCCGTCAGAACATCTGGGATGCCTTTTACCATGTTGCTATTGCCATCAGCAAAATTGTTTCTGCTGAAAGCACATGAGGGTTGTAAGTAACTGCAGCTTGATTGAAGCATTAACTTCTCCAATGATCAATTTTGTGCAAACCCTGTGGAGTCTTTGACACAGGACTTTTATTGTTAACAAGTAAGAAAAATCACCTGAATTTTCATCGTCGCTTAAGTTTACTCCATAAACAACTACCTGACATAGCTAGTTTTTTGCTGCTTCATCAGCACTTTCAGTATGATTTTAATTATGAAAGTAAGGGGCTATCCTGAGCAAATAATCTGGAAATCTGATAGTATAGCTTTACTCATGCACAGTGTGGTACCCAGTGAAAAGTTGAACCCATCTCTGAATTCCAAGAGATGAACAAGTACTTACAAATCTCTCATTCATTTTCATTGCCCTCTTTTATTTATTTAATTAATTTATTTTTATTTAAACAAATGTACTATGTTAGCCCTGGATGTGAGCTATTCCAGCACAGGATAATACTTGACCTGACTCACTAGCATCGGTTAGTTTGCTTGTTTTGTGAAATGATTCATTTTATGGTGACT
The DNA here is from genome assembly GCF_965140295.1 of Lepidochelys olivacea. Taxonomy (NCBI): domain Eukaryota; kingdom Metazoa; phylum Chordata; order Testudines; family Cheloniidae; genus Lepidochelys; species Lepidochelys olivacea. The sequence goes on from NC_140411.1 coordinate 297,266,942, forward strand.
TATCCCCATACTGTTTGCAAGATCAGCATCCCATAACCTCTCTTTCCACTTTGACTAAACCTGAATAATGCTAATGTTCTTAAAATGCCATTTTCAAGCTATTGTATACTGGGTGGGGAACTCCTCTTGGTCATTTAGCAGTGAAGAACTCTCCTTGGTCCCAGCCTACTCTTCTAGTGCTATCAGCATTTTGTGCTTCCCTGTTTGCCAGTCTATGTAATATTATACTGAAAAATGACATCAAAGGAATGTTAATAGGCTGTAAAGTCAAGCACTCAAAAGTTAGGAAATGCCAGAATTAAGGTTGTCCATGCTTTGTACATACCAATTATTTTAGTCTTTAATCATATGGTCACATATTATTTTTTTCCACAGAACCCCTGCATCATTCAATATATAAGATGAACAGTGGGCTGGGGGTGAATCAGGGTTGTATAGTGAAAGAGAAAGTTGTTTGGAGGATCCTCGCAAAAGTTACAAGGAGTGTAGTGAATGAGGCAGGTGATAGGCTAAGAAAAGTTGGTCTCATGATTTAAAGGCAGTTGAAGACCGGCTTCGACAATCGTATTCTATCTTTGCCTCTGCCACAGAGTTCCTGTGTGATGCTGGTCAAGTTACTTAAACCAAACTCTTCACATGTGGTCACTAATGTGCCTCATTTTCTGGGTGCCTGATTGAGACCCTGGGGTCTGATTTGCACAAGTGCTGAGCACTCACTGCTGTAACTGAAGTCAATGGAAGCTGTGCTTTGAACATAGAATTCTAAGTACTCTGGATAAAATCAGGCCCTAGCTGTCTTAACTTGGGCACCTAAAATTAGTGGGCACATTAAACATTTACCATGCCTCTATTCCTCATCAGTAAAATGGGAACATTACCATCCCCCACCTCACAGGGTTGTTGTGAAGATAATTTCATTAATATTTGTGGAGCACTCTGGTACTATAATGAGGAAATTAATAGTTCTGTATTCAGCACTCCATTTGTACAGTGCTCAGTAAACAAGGCCTGGGGTCACACTTTGAATAATGAGGATAAAACAAAATTTTGAATGGCTGCTCATTCCTTTGTTGTGCTCTGAATGAGGTAGTGGTCCTGCAGAAAAAATAATATAACAACCTAATCATATAATTAAAAGCTGTTTCACAATTTGGCCCTTTTGTGGTTATGCATTAAGGTTACATAGTCAGTCTTAACTTTGGCACTTCCTAACCTTTGAGCACTTGACTTTGCAACCTTAATGTTCTTTTAGTGTAGTTTTTGTGTGTGTAATACAATTTAGTCTAGCTTGTACATACAATATCTACTATATTTGAAATCTGTTGTAAAATATATATTAATTTAATAGGTTTCTCTAATATTGTATTTTGTTTGAGTATAGATCTTATATTTCCATTGAAATACCACTGAATTTAAGGGATCAGTTCTTTTATTTTCAGCCACTGATTATGAATGCTTTGCTTTACTCCTAATCCAGCAGCTTCTGAATTTAGGGGCAGATCCCCTGGGCTGCAAGAAGGTACTTGGTGGTCCTGGGGAAGTTATACAAATCAATCCTCAGATACTGCAGCGACATGGGGACATAGCAGTATTAACTTTCTTGCTATGTTCCGCAGTTGCCAGTCAGAGCTAACTGTGACTCAGCAGATCCACACACATTTCTGGGATACAATTAACTTAGGCTTGAATAAAGACTGGGAGTGGATGGGTCATTACACAAAGTAAAACTATTTCCCCATGTTTATTCCCCCCTTCCCCCCACTGTTCCTCACACGTTCTTGTCAACTGCTGGAAATGGTTCACCTTGATGATCACTACAAAAGGTCCCCCCCCCGCCCCGCCCTTCTCCTGCTGGTAATAGCTCACCTTACCTGATCACGCTCATTACAGTGTGTATGGTAACACCCATTGTTTCATATTCTCTATGTATATAAATCTCCCCACTGTATTTTCCACCGCATGCATCCGATGAAGTGAGCTGTAGCTCACGAAAGCTTATGCTCAAATAAATTGGTTAGTCTCTAAAGTGCCACAAGTCCTCCTTTTCTTTTTGCGGATATAGACTAACACGGCTGCTACTCTGAAACATTTCAGGGCTGACTGCTCTTGATAAGAGTCATGTAGCTCAGGATCAAGCTTTAGAAAAGAAATGCCTTTACATTCTAGACAATTACACAAGCAAATAGCAAGATAGCTCAGTGGTTTGAGCTTTGGCCTGCTAAACCCAGCGTTGTGAGTTCAATCCTTGTAGGGAGCCATTTAGGGATCTGGGGCAAAAATTGGAGATTGGTCCTGCTTTGTGCAGGGGGTTGGACTAGATGACCTCCTGAGGTCCCTTCCAACCGTGATATTCTATGATTCTAGATGCCTTGGCCCTAATCCATCCATTCAGTTTGCCATACAAAGCAATGTCCTCCCAAACCCCACACATTCTTTTGACCATTTTATGCCAAGTTAAAGTTGTTTTTGGTTTTTGTTCATTTTTTCTGGGTGGTGCAAGATTTTAGCAACTGTACTATTGCAACAATGTTTAACTTATAGAAACTATTGCAACAATGTTTAAGGTATATACTCCTGCACATAAAACAGTGCAAAACCCATATCAGGGCAGAACCCCGCACTCCTCTACACAGCCGAAATGGAGAAGCAGAACTCTGGTGCCACCAAGTGGTAAATTCTGAATTATACCAGGAGATATCATAAGTTTCCCTTACGGAATGCTTTGGACCCAAGAAGTGGGACTCTTAGTGCTTCTGTCACTAATACTACCTGAAATGTCTTTGCCTTTCAGTAACGTGATACAGCATTTTGTTTTTATTTTATATTTCTGTTGTTGAAGAGGGAGAATATTTCCTAATTTTTTAGCCTGGAGTTTCTCATCATTGCATCTGATTAGTAGGAAAAGGAACTTCCCATTAGCTTTCTGTAGGAAGCACAGACCTTGCTAATGGTCAAATCCCAGAGTCAGGTCTGCAATTATTTCATGCTGAAACCTGGCTTAAATGAAGGCTGTGGTAGGTTGAAGCATTTAATGTGTGTGATGCTGGGGGTTAGGGTGAAATCTCTTTGTAGCTCCTTCAGGATAAATGTAAGACTCAGTTATGCTCCTTTATGGAATGAGATAGCTGAAACAACAGGAGCCACTGCCCAAACACAGGCCATGTACAAGATACCCAGCACAAGCACTGGGAGCATGGCCCTCAGAAAAAGGCAAGTGAGAGCTTTTTGGGTAGAATAACAGGTTTCAGAGTAACAGCCGTGTTAGTCTGTATTCACAAAAAGAAAAGGAGGACTTGTGGTACCTTAGAGACTAACCAATTTATTTGAGCATAAGCTTTCGTGAGCTACAGCTCACTTCATCGGATGCATATATAAGGGGTCACCACTATTCAACAGTCCTGATTGTACCCGGGGAATGTCAATAGAATGCCAGTAGAATGCTGGCTGGAAAGAGACTTGGGACTGTGGTCAAAGAAACTGTCTCCTGCTGTTTTGTTTCCTACTGTGTGCAGGGAAACAGGACTTTGTACATCCTCTGTAAATAGGATTGCATCAAATGAAATACCAGACTCCATCAAATGTCTCAACCTAACAGAAACAACCTGCAAGACCCTGAATATTGGCTAACTCATCTGGACAAATGGAGTAACAAGTGATATTCTCCAGGATACTGCCTCATTCCAAAATCCACTCCACTTGGCTTCTGTGTGGAGGGAAGACTCTGGAAGTCAGTTCTGGTTAGAGGTGTATCCTACACAACTCACAACTGAAGCCATTTCAGCTGTTTAAAAACTTCTTAAATGAGGCCCAATATATAATAATAAATTAGGTGTGGAGTAACTTACTTTTCATTTATGATATAAACAAGCAGCATCTGACCTGGAATAACAGTCTCTATCCCCTTTTTTTCATGTGAAGCCAATAGAAAACTGATTGTCAACATGTGGCTTTGTTAGCACAAATATAAAACTAAGTTGGACCTTTAAAGCACTGCCCCATAATATGGGGTTGTTGAAGCCCATGGCCAAGCAGAAGCTGTGGGTACAATATTGCCTGAGGGAGGCACAATTCATCTCTGGAGCAGCCTCTCCCACAACCATTTTAGAGGATGCACCAGGTGCATCCTCTATATGTAGGGGCAGTTATGATGGCCAGCGTGGAGGAAGTCCACCCTCCTGTGCCTTTTGGGGAGACCATTGTTGCTGTCAGTGCTAGCCTTGAGCAATCCTTGTACTCCTTGAGTGTGAGGAGCAGGATTGTGTCAGGCTCTGCAGGGGGCTGGAGGAGGCAGAAGTGGCATAAATGTAGTCGTTACTGTACTATTGAGGAGGATCTTTCATCGGAGTCCTGGAGACTTCTTTCCTCTAGCAGATCATGGGAAGGGGGGGATTGTGACATTCCCCAGGGTACAATCAGGACTGTTGAATAATGGTGACCCCTTAACTCTCTAGCTTGGGTGCCTTTTACACTGCTTTGCTGCCAGAACAGCCACTCCTGGTCTGCTCATGCAGTCTTCAGCATGTAAATTCACTTGCAGCTAAATACAGGAGAACTCTCACCAGTCACTCATTAATTACATACAGGGTGACTCCCACCAATTGTTAGTACCAGACTGTCCCCCAGAAATGCAGATCTTGTACTGCATAGTATCCTTCTGGACAGTACAAGCTCATAATAAGTCCATCATTTCATCAAAGGAAAATGATAATGTACCAACCTTGTTATCCTAAATGGAGTTTCCCACACACTTTAATCCAAACACACTGGTTAATTTATGATTACAAGTGGTAGTGCATAAATGCATTATACATAAAAGTCAGGATTGGTTACAAAAGAAATAAGAGTAATATGCAAGCTAATACCTAACTTAACAAGCTAAATGAACTTAAAAGCAAAGGTTTTGTTGTCTCCCCATACACTTGTAAATTTCACAGGCTGGGTCTCCTTCCAGCCTGGGACCACTCCCCTCTTAGTTCAGTTCTTTGTGAATTGTTGTTGTCATGAACAGAGAGATGGGAGGAGGAGAGGTGAAATCAAGTCCTCCCCCTTTATAACTCAATTTATTGCTCTAGAAATGTCCTTGTTGAATCATGGTGACACGTAGTCCGTTGCAGATGTGAGGCTTGAAACATTGCTGTGATGCAATGTAAATTTCTTATTCACAACCTCCTGTTGCTGGAGAATTGCTGCTTACATAACTGATAGCCCACTTAACTTTTATTGATACACTGGCACCCCCAGACAGGTATCTTTGTCTCTGAAAAAGTGATATGGACCTGCCTCTCTAACTCTGGAACATGTTATACAGTAGCAATTTATAACTTTGCATATAATGTTGATACACATACTTTACTAAGACAATAATGCTCAGCAGATTATGAATTTTCAAATGATACCTCTCAAGGCACACTTTGTACAAAATTTGTCATAATCTTGTAAAAGTGGTGACCATAATAGTATAGACCATTATAGGAGTGGGCTGATCTTTCCTCTCCATGACTGACTGACTTGTAAAACAGAGCTAGACAGATAATATATCTTTTCTTCAGACAAGGAGAATAGTCACTATAGCTTTTGTGCCTGTGGCATCACCTGTGGAGGACCTTTTGACTGGATCAGCCAAGGCTTGAAGTGGGTCAGTAAACCACAGTGCAGAAAAGGAGTAAAAGGCCTTCCAGGGCTCTGTGCAAGGAAAAGGAGAGATGTGGGATAAGGAGTCCACAAGAGAGGCTGTGCACTGAAGGCTCAGCAGAAGTGAAAATAAGACGGAAGCTCAAGCCTGGAAGCAGCAACTAACTCCTGTTTATTTGCTTTCGGCATTTGTTAGGCTGATCCTTATGGGGCTAGTTAATCCTCTAGTTAGTTTTGAAACTTTCTGTAGTTATACTCATTTAAAAAACTAGTGAAGATTCAAGTCCTACTTATTATTTAAACATGTTTGTTTGTATCTGGACTTTGGGAAGAGGGTGATGGCACCAAAATGGTAGAAATAGAAAACAAAGCAAAATTATAATTTTCTAAACACATGCTTTCATTAAGAATGAATTTCCAGATGGTTCTGGCTGTTTTAGTTGCAGATAATGGTACAAAGCACTCAACAATTCAAAAGAGATTCACTATCTCTTGTGAATAGGAGGAAAAACGAATTAGTAGACGAAATATCCCCAGAATAAATAATAACATTAGAGAAGGGGGTAGGGGGGAGTCCATTCTTCTGCCAGCTTCTAATAAAGTTAGAAAATAATTGATTGTTTTAATAAGAGTGAATCATGATCTTTGGAATTTGTCCATCCCCAACTAGAATACTGCTTTTGGAAATCACTTGCATATTTAACCACTTGCAAACACCACTTGCATATTTAAATAATTACGGCCCATGCCAGCCCCTGTGAGGGTTATTGGCGCCTAAGGGATTGGAAATTCAAAATTTGCTCCCTCTCCCCATCCAGAGTGGGGGGAGGGGTCCATCTTCAGCCCACCAAAGTAGCAGATCTACTGAGATCTACATGGATCTTGCCGGAGTTCACTGGACGCCAGAATAATCTGGGCCCACTGGCACTGTGACTGCTGGCATTTAGGAGCCAAAATGCTGATGTCTCCATATTTTGCTGCCCTCCAACCTCCCCACTTAGAGAGGAATTCACTGTATAGCAGAGGAGCTGATGTAAGTTAACACTGATAGGGTCAGAATTAACATACCATGTTTTGCAGATCCCTGTGTGTTTGGGGGATGGGGTGGAGAAATGATGTCTTACCTTTATAGGTATTACTAAGGACTGCCAATTTGTCCACCCTCCCTCTCCCCAACCCAGAGTACCTGTAGAGGGCCTTCCATGGAATTGTGAGTAATATTGACTAGTTATCATTGGGACCTATAAAACACCCTAATCATTACTAGCTGTAAACCCATTTATTCCATAACGTTAATTTTTTTTTTAAATGAGCTGTTACTAGAAAGACTAAGCAGATGTTGTTTTCATTACTGTAGGAAAGTATGGCTACTATGTGTTTATTATTTTAAACTCCTTTAAAATTCGCAGAGATACTAATTCCGCATACTTATGTGGCCACTTTTAATCTCAGGGCACTAAATAAGTTCCCCAAGTGAATGACAGACTCATGAATTCTCAACATTAAACAAAGCTATACAAAAACTAGTGTTTTTGTTTTTTTTAAAACAAAATACTAGTGTTTTTCTATAAAACTTGATCTGTGCTCCCAGGGAAAGATAGACTGGATGGTGCAGGGGATTGGATATTATATAAACCAAAGGGGGAAAAGGGGCTCCTTAACTTTTTGGGCAGAATTTTGCTTTTGTAAGTGTACATCTATCAGAGCAGCAGGTTAAGGGACAGATCCTCAGCTGGTGTGTATTGTCATAGTTCCGTTGACTTCAATGGTGCTATGTCAGTGCCGTATACATGGTGCTGAGGCTCTAACCCCATATATAGACATAAGTAACTGACTAGGTTCCATTACTCTGAACAGTGTCCCAATGTAAATACAGTTTTTTATTGAGGAGGTTAACAATTAATTGTCATAATCACATAAGTAGAAATATATAATTATATGGGCACTTCCTACTTCCCTGATCCTATTTGGGAAGAGTCATGGTGAAGATGGAACGATTACTTTTCATTGCTGTAATTAACAAAATGTGGCAGCATGTTAGTGCAACACTCACTCGTGCATGCCTAATGTGGGCGTGAATCATAGAATCATAGAATCATAGAATATCAGGGTTGGAAGGGACCCCAGAAGGTCATCTAGTCCAACCCCCTGCTCGAAGCAGGACCAATTCCCAGTTAAATCATCCCAGCCAGGGCTTTGTCAAGCCTGACCTTAAAAACCTCTAAGGAAGGAGATTCTACCACCTCCCTAGGTAACGCATTCCAGTGTTTCACCACCCTCTTAGTGAAAAAGTTTTTCCTAATATCCAATCTAAACCTCCCCCACTGCAACTTGAGACCATTACTCCTCATTCTGTCATCTGCTACCATTGAGAACAGTCTAGAGCCATCCTCTTTGGAACCCCCTTTCAGGTAATTGAAAGCAGCTATCAAATCCCCCCTCATTCTTCTCTTCTGCAGGCTAAACAATCCCAGCTCCCTCAGCCTCTCCTCATAAGTCATGTGTTCCAGACCCCTAATCATTTTTGTTGCCCTTCGCTGGACTCTCTCCAATTTATCCACATCCTTCTTGAAGTGTGGGGCCCAAAACTGGACGCAGTACTCCAGATGAGGCCTCACCAATGTTGAATAGAGGGGAACGATCACGTCCCTCGATCTGCTCGCTATGCCCCTACTTATACATCCCAAAATGCCATTGGCCTTCTTGGCAACAAGGGCACACTGCTGACTCATATCCAGCTTCTCGTCCACTGTCACCCCTAGGTCCTTTTCCGCAGAACTGCTGCCTAGCCATTCGGTCCCTAGTCTGTAGCTGTGCATAGGGTTCTTCCGTCCTAAGTGCAGGACCCTGCACTTATCCTTATTGAACCTCATCAGATTTCTTTTGGCCCAATCCTCCAATTTGTCTAGGTCCTTCTGTATCCTATCCCTCCCCTCCAGCGTATCTACCACTCCTCCCAGTTTAGTATCATCCGCAAATTTGCTGAGAGTGCAATCCACACCATCCTCCAGATCATTTATGAAGATATTGAACAAAACCGGCCCCAGGACCGACCCTTGGGGCACTCCACTTGATACCGGCTGCCAACTAGACATGGAGCCATTGATCACTAACCGTTGAGCCCGACAATCTAGCCAGCTTTCTACCCACCTTATAGTGCATTCATCCAGCCCATACTTCCTTAACTTGCTGACAAGAATACTGTGAGAGACCGTGTCAAAAGCTTTGCTAAAGTCAAGAAACAATACATCCACTGCTTTCCCTTCATCCACAGAACCAGTAATCTCATCATAAAAGGCGATTAGATTAGTCAGGCATGACCTTCCCTTGGTGAATCTATGCTGGCTGTTCCTGATCACTTTCCTTTCATGCAAGTGCTTCAGGATTGATTCTTTGAGGACCTGCTCCATGATTTTTCCAGGGACTGAGGTGAGGCTGACTGGCCTGTAGTTCCCAGGATCCTCCTTCTTCCCTTTTTTAAAGATTGGCACTACATTAGCCTTTTTCCAGTCATCCGGGACTTCCCCGGTTCGCCACGAGTTTTCAAAGATAATGGCCAATGGCTCTGCAATCACAGCCGCCAATTCCTTCATCACTCTTGGATGCAACTCGTCCGGCCCCATGGACTTGTGCACGTCCAGCTTTTCTAAATAGTCCCTAACCACCTCTATCTCCACAGAGGGCTGGCCATCTCTTCCCCATTTTGTGATGCCCAGCGCAGCAGTCTGGGAGCTGACCTTGTTAGTGAAAACAGAGGCAAAAAAAGCATTGAGTACATTAGCTTTTTCCACATCCTCTGTCACTAGGTTGCCTCCCTCATTCAGGAGGAGGAGCTTTAATTTACACTATTGAAGTAAGGTCCCTCAAAGACTTTTTGTCATTGGAGAATCACGGGTAGTAGAGCCTCATTCCACCACTATTCTCCTTCCCTGTCGTGTCTCTTCCCTGACCGTGTTGCAATATTGTGTTACAATTGTGTCACTTACTCAGGAGAACACAGGCTCCAGAAATTTATCCCTAAAAGAAGGTCCTAGGAGAGAGTCAGCCATATGGTGGAGTAGTCAGACCTTTTCCTGTCATCTATACTCCAGATAGATCCAGGGTTATTCTGCTGACTCATCTGGCAGCCAGAGCAAGTACATCTCATTAGCTCCAGATCAGGTGAATTAGAGACTGAGAGTTTGAGGACGAGCTCTTGGGCAGCTCAAGTGAACAGTCACTTAACTAATGTAACTTTTAGCCATAATTTAGAAACAGCCCTAGGGTAGCTCATTAGTTCTTTCCCATTGCTATTTATGTCCTCAGTAGCTTTGTGAAAAGCTCCAAGATTGTTTACAGATATTTGTGGAGCAGAAGTCAAACCAATGTAGTGAAATACAGAACATGTCATACAAAGTGGCCTTGTGGTGGCAGCAGTGTCTCAGTTTGCAATCTGACCCAAAAACTGTGGCAAAGAGGGAGCGATTACTAACTATTCTCTGCAACTGACAAAGATGTGGCAGCATTTATCTGAGCAAAACCAGGATTCCCTAGTTTTTGTAGTAAAACTCATAGCATTTTGATCACCTTAATTAAATGTCCCAGGCCATATTTCCTTTCTCCTTTAAGATATATTTTTAGTTACATTTTTAAGGCAACCAGAAACCTTTCGTGGCAGGATGCCCTATAAATAAAATGCATTGTGCATTTATTACCATTATGATGATGATGATCAAGAAGTTATTTTGACCACACATAGTATAAGAGTGAAAATGTTTTGTATGAATTATACCTCAGCCTCAGATTTTAGGATGTATTGAATTTTTTTCCCCCTATGCCTAAGATACCTTAGTAAACAAAGTCTAACTCCTCATCCTGAAGTTGGAATGAATGATGATAACCTACTATCTATTCCCCTGTAAAGGATTAATACACACGATGACAGACAAATGCTGGGCCCAATTCTGCCTTCAATTACTCTTGTGCAGCCTCCTTGATTTCAGGGTCAAATGCATGATCTTTCAGAGGAAGAGGAAACCCCCACCTGCAGAAATGAACTTGAAATATTGTGAAATTAGGTTTGGCAGCCTTGCTGCCATGATGCCGTGTTGCAATATTGTGTTACAATTGTGTCACTTATTCAGGAGAACACAGGCTCCAGAAATTTATCCCTAAAAGAAGGTCCTAGGAGAGAGTCAGCCATATGGTGGAGTAGTCAGACCTTTTCCTGTCATCTATACTCCAGATAGATCCAGGGTTATTCTGCTGACTCATCTGGCAGCCAGAGCAAGTACATCTCATTAGCTCCAGATCAGGTGAATTAGAGACTGAGAGTTTGAGGATGAGCTCTTGGGCAGCTCATCACAGCAACCTAATCCTCCACTTGGCCCCCTGGTACAGGGAGGAGCTTTAATTTACACTGTTGAAGTAAGGTCCCTCAAGGACTTTTTGTCATTGGAGAATCAGGGGTAGTAGAGCCTCATTCCACCACTATTCTCCTTCCCTGTCATGTCTCTTCCCTGACCCTGTTCAAGAACAAAAGACATGGAAGCTGCCTCTGTCAGCTTTATGCCAGTGGAGATTTCCCTATACAGTACTCTTGAGGGGATTCTGCACCAAAAAAATTAAAATTATGTGCACAATATTTTAAAATTATTCAAATTTTATTTGTCAAATAAATGTGGAGGCTCAAGCATGGCACTGGGGAGCACAGGCCACTCACTGGCTGCATGGAGGTGGGAAATCACTGTGCAGCTCCCTGTCTCAGGACATGAACTCAGCAGTGAGGCTGCACCCAACCCTGACCTGCCCCAGAAACACCCTAGTACCCTGCTCCTCTGTGTGGGCAGGCAGGCTCAGCAAGGCAGGATCCAAGTGTGCAGGGCTTAATGTGGGGGGATCCAGGTATGGATTGAGAGGGTCCTGTGGGGGCAATCTGGGTATGGGCGGCTCAGTGGGGAATCCAGATGCTTGGGGGATCTGGATGCACAGGGGCTTGATGCGGGGGTTCTGGGTGCAACAGTCATGGGACTCTACAGGGAGGTCCAGGTGAAGATGGTTGGGGCTCTGTGCGGGGCGGGGAGGATCTGGGTGTGGGGGGAATAGAGCTTGGCATGGGGCACATGGTGTGGGGGACTCAGTGGTGGGGGAGTGGGGTGGGGATACAGGTGCAAATGGCTTGTCAGAGTGATCCAGGTGCAAAGGGAGTTCTAAGTGCAGGGGGAGAATGAGGCTCAGCAGGAGGGTCTGGGTATGAGGGGGTCTGGATGTATGGGGGTTGGGCAGATGGGGGAGCAGTTCCCTGTACAGGGATCCCTCCCCCTGCAGCTGAGGAGCAATGGGCGCAGGAAGTGGGGTAGGGGAGGAGTTTGCAGAGCTTCCTGCAGCCGGGGGAGAAATCTGGGGGTGAGTCTGACCCAGCACCGGATGCCATGCAGGGGAATAGGAAGCCCTGTCCTCCCCAGCCCAGCTGGGACTAGCAACTGAGCCTGGCACAGGGTGGGAGCCACCAGCTGGGTCTTCCCCAGTCCTACCTTTTGATCCACAGTGATTTACCTCACTGCTGACTGCCCTGGGCACCCAAAACATACTGCTGGGGAGGGTCGCATGACCGCTCTTGTGACTTCCCTTTGCTTCCATGTCAGAAAGTCATTTTTCTGCAGGAAGCAAAGAAATCTGTGGGGGACATGAATTCTGCGCATGCGCAGTGGTGCAGAATTCCCCTGGTAGTAATACCGGTGGCATTTCGCAGGGACAATCTCATGTCTGGGGAGTCTAAGCTAAAATGGTACTAGGAGCTGATATAAGAAGACTTGTAGGGGGACATACAACCTCCCCACCCCCCAGAAACAGGCAGCTAAGGAGGGAACTTGGACTAAGATTTGGGGGTTTTGGTCTTAAATTAGGAATAAGAGACAACCCCACAAATGGGAATCAGGTTTTTTTTACATGAATTGGGTGTGCATGCGCACAGAGTTAAGAGTGGAGTTAGGACTCCAGCCATTCATACCATTCTTTTTTTCCCCTTTCAGGCTCTTTCTGCAACAGTTATTTGTTTGGAGAAAACAGTCCAAAATGGAGATTATCTTTTGGTAGAATTATCCCCATCCCCACCAAACATACAGTGGGATGAGTTATGCTAATTAGTGGGTGGAGCTTGATCCCTTGGATGCAGATACCACACTACTGATGGTCTAAGCCTCGGTAAGCACTTGAAAACCTCATTTTGTAACAGAACTACACAAGCTTGGTATGTTGCAGTAAAATATTTCAATGCAGAAGGGTTGTTTACCATCCTCTCTTCTCTGCCCCCAGTCATACCAGGAGGTCTGATATCCTGGTCTCCACTGTGACAGTCTGGCACTTAGTCTGACACACTGTACTGTGCAGATCCATGTGTAAATAAAATAAAACTCAAACAGGGATGTAGCCATTATATCGCAGAAATGTAGATGTTTGCTTTTTGCATGTGAGGAAAAAAATGGTTCTCAGAATTATACTATAACACTAAAGACTCAGAACCTCAGTGGGGCTCTCCTCTGAATTTATAAAACTGAGACAATAACCAAAGGTTAGTTGTTCTATTCAGATTCTAGAAATCAAAGGCCCTTTTACATATAAGGGATCAGATGGGAAAATGTGGAATGTGCAGTTGTATATCTGGAACAGAAGATCCATGTTGCTTATACTCTTGGTGGAAAGGCTTGGATAGTTGCTTAGGAAAGATGTTCTGGTATTGTTAAAAAAGTTCGTTTCCTCGTTTGAAGGCTGTTACTAATATTGCATTTGCTGGGGTCTGTCATTGCAAAGGAGTTTCACAGGGCAACAGGCTTTACTATTGTCAGCTGCGTCACGTAAGAGTTTGTCATATATTAGCTGACAAACTACAATGACATTGTTAACAGATTAATTATTAATCTAAGTAATTAACACCAGAACATACTTTACATTCTCTCTCTCTTCTGCACAGGCAGGGTTTTGGGGACATCTGGCCTTTGCACCCCCTCTTCCTCTCCCAGCATCAGCATGGGTGGAGCCTTACCAACCTCCGTCACCTTGGTAATATCAGGTTTGGACTCTGAGCTGTTGAGTAGAGCTGGGAATTTGATGGTGGGTATGGGAAAGACTGGGAAGGTGATCTAACGGACACAACTGATTATTGAGACAAATCATCACAATGTGGACGCAAGAGGACATCAAGGACAAATAACCAAAGAATGCAGTATAGTGTTCCAGAGAGTTTATATAATAAGACAGACTCTGCTCTTACTTATGTTGCTGTAAATCCTGAGTAACTCCCAGAGTAAACTGGAAGTAATTCGGATTTACAGCAATACAAGTGAGAGCAGCGTCTGGCCCCCTGAATGTACGCTTTTTTTTTTTTTTTTTTTATTATAAAGCTTAAGTGATGACTCATGAGTTTCACTTATAAGCTGTGTTAGGGACAATTGAAAAAGGATATTAACTGGGAGAATTCTGATTTATCACTCCATATATTGTGAGTGTTGGTAGGATGTTTGATTTTTAATGGGCCAATTCCTGAGAGGCCCTGGATAACTGAACATGAACAGGTAACTGTCACAGTGTCTGCAATGGCTCACGAGCATGAGTGCCTCCCTCAGGGTAGACTGTCAAAAACATGGCAGACACCCATCAACTCAGTAACAAATGTGAGCTCCTGGATCACACTAACAGTTTTACCATGGAGTCACAGACAAAACCCTTAGTCTATCTTGGCACCCACTCAAGCTGGATTTAGAGATGAATGGTCAATTACATTAAAAATCACAAAATATTCCCATGGCTTTCAGTCCCAAGAGACCAGTCACTTACTTCAGATCAATTGGTATCTTAGATCTCACACCAAAGACCAGGCCTGAAGCCAATTATGTAATAAACTAAATAATAAGGTTTATTAGCAAGGAAAAAGAATAAAAACTCTTATTTACAGGTTCAAGCAAGCATATAACACAAAGGAGTTCCAATCTAAACCCTACGAGTGACAGAATTGTAGTGATCTGTCAATTCAAACTGTCTTTCAGGGCAACCCCAGGGATAACCCTGGTGATCTCTTGCTTCTGTTTAGAGTCTCTAGCCCGGTGATGAGATGACATGAAGATTTTTCATCTCTCTTGACAACTATTTTTATTTCCCTCGTCCAGCATTCAAACCAATGGGATGAGGTGGCCTTCCACAAGTATTTCTCCATGGGTGGATGGGGGCATTTAACAAAGCTTTTGTCTTATAATGACCCACTTAATTTTTGATAGTCCTCCTGGATGGGCAGGGAGGGGTAGGAATGATTCCTGTGACTGGGTTCACAAGTTCAGAGCAAACATTTCAAAGTGATAACGCAAAATTTACATATTTCATTATAGCATGCAATACAGACATTACAAGTAAGATTAATGCATGCAGCAACTTACAAGCATTTCATAGAGTCTAAAGACTCAACACATTCTGATGAGACTAATACCTATTTTGAACAAAACTAATGTATAGATGAGCTGGTTTGGTTTCCAGCTGTGAGTTTGTCCATTCTTAGCTAATACCTATGGCCTTGGCCAGAGCTGGCACGTGGTTTACCAGCATCACAGTAACATTTTCCAAAATGCCTAGGTCCCATTTCAAAAGTGACACAGGCATTTAGCCTCATTGAAAAACCAATGGAATTTAGGCTCCTCAGTTGTAAATACCTGTTGCTTTTGAAACTGGGACTTAAATTCCTAAATCACTGAAGCAAATTTGAAAATTCTGCTGTGACTTCTACTGAATGTCAGTGGAATTTAGGCTCTAAATCACACAGGCATTCTGTAAATTTTTACCCCAAACTTTTACCCCAAATCAGAGGCTTTATTACCACTGACTTCCGTGGAGTTACACAGGTGGAGCTGAGATCAGCAGGGCCGGCTCCAGCTTTTTTGCTGTCCCAAGCAACGAAGAAAAAAAAAACAAAAAAACCCACACCTGATTGAGCTGCCGCCGAAGTGCCGCTGAAGAGGAAGAGAGGGAACGAAGGACCCGCCGCCGAAGACGTGCCGCCCCAATAACGCACAGAGTGCTGCCCCTTTCTATTGGCCACCCCAGGCACCTGCTTCCTTCGCTGGTGCCTGAAGCTGGCCCTGGAGATCAGAATCCAGTTCTGTAGCCACACGAATGGCATTTCTTTTTCTTTATAATGTCAAAATAATATTTAATGTTGTAAACTGAATTAACTTTTAAAAATATTAGATTGACCAGACCTTTACTTTTGTATTCCAAACACCTTACCTCACACTTGTGCTGGGGCTTCCTTCAAAACAGCTTCATCCACCCATCATTGAGTAGTTTTTAACTTTCATTCTTAATTAAAATGCAAATTGGAAAGTGTTTAACAATCCCCGTCAATTATTAAAATGCGAAAACAGGTCTATGAGACACAAAAAAAGAAAAAGGCTTCCTACGAAAAGAAAAATTATTGCCATGTTTGCAAGTTTCACTAGTAACTCACCAGAGACTACACCGCTTTTTCCTACTTCTTTTAAAATGTTTGTAACAAGCCAAACTGGGGAAAACTGTAAAACCTCCTTCATTTTTTAAAAATAAAAATGAAATGAAATGTTGTATGATTTCAAGTGAAAAGGTAAGCAGCTTCCTCTCCACTGTCATTGCGGGAGAGGGCTGAGGAAAGGTTTATATGTCTACAAATGTAGTTCTGCTGGTGACCTGCGATGTTGCTCTCCATGTCTGCAGCACTCCTTGTTATGAAGACTGCCAATTTTATCTCATTAGAGAGCTCTATTTTATCAGCTCAGATTGTAACGTTTGTTAAATCTGAATCAAGAGGACTCAGATCTCATATTGGTTCATAGTTTAGCACAAGCTCGCAGGTCAATGGGAATCTTACACAAGAAGGAACTGCGGGATTGAGCACGAGTGAGCACATCTGATTCTTCTGTTTTCTATAATCCGGCAAAAATGCTCTCATGAACAGATTCAGTAATACTAGAATCTCTTTCCAAAATAATGGTTTTTCTTCTCATATGCAAATTTTGTGTTACTTTGTATTACTGGAACATTACAGAAGTTTCCTATATATGAGATTTTTCAAGGTCTTAAAATAATGAGTTGTTCGTGGTCAGATATGACATTTAGCACATACTGATATATCATTCAGTGTGTGTAGATTCTGGTTGTTATAATGGAAGGATGCATTGCAAAGTTATTTCATACATGGGGTATTTTCAAAGTCCTGCAGTGATGACATTGATGTAGTGCTACTACTCTGTTATAATCTTTGTATATTATTTAAGTGTAACAAATACTTCATTCATTGCCTGCCCTAAACTTTGCATTTGGTGACATTCTTGCTGCTGTGTTAATATCGGGTCTATTAAGCTGGACCTCATGGTCCATTACCCTTTCTTTAGGCCTGACCCCAAGAAGTTTATGGGTCTTGAGCACAGTGTGAAAAAGCAAAGGGTTTCACTCTCACCCAAGGAGCTCATTAGGACTTTATAGAAACACAGAAAATACCCCCACAGTACCAACATTTGCACTGAGGGATACTCACCAGACAAACAGCCTGGTGTCAGGAGGTGTTCATTGTTCTCTTTTTCCAGTCCTGCACACCAATTTAGCAAGCTAACTAAAGGGAGTGCTCATTTGTAATCCAGCATTTCATCCTTTGTGGTAGAGATTCATTTACCAGCATCCCTTAGCTTTGCTTCCTGAAATTCCAGTTTCATTTAGAGCAACTTTTAAATTAACTGACTTGCTGAGGACAGGACTACGCTGCCAATTGTTAACACAGGATTTGGTAACTGTGTGTGTTTGTTCCAAAGGCAATAAAACAATAATTCAGAGCCTATTTTTAACAGACTTTTCTGCAGAGCATTTATAGAGTAAGGGCCATATTCTGTTGTTTACTTACCTTCAGTGGTACCGTACTGCTCCTTGACTTCAATGGGACTACTTGAGGAGCCAGTCACTACTAAAGGGGAGTAGGGATCCCAGAATCTGGCCCTGAATATGGTGAGAAGATAGAACTGTTCTTCTACCATTAATAAAACGGGCTTCTTCCTTCTTGGTCCATGTTCCATCATCTCTCTGTCTCTTTAAAATATCAACATCTTCGATACATTCAGTGTCTGTCATTTTTTAGTATACAGCAAAAGTCACTGTAGGTTTTCATTCACTATAAAATGCCTCCATCTCTAAGGTACTGAGTGCTCTCTGCTGAGGGCACTCAGCCCCATGCAGGGTTGGCACTCAACTCATAACAGTGTAGCCAATGCCTAAGTATATTTTGAATTGTGCTTTGATATTTAAGGCACCAAATAAAGCTCTGGTTTTTAATCAATTACAATATTTTCTTTGAAAGGTTGAGCTCATTGACCTGTAGAAGCAGCTATTTGCAGGTCCTGTTTTATTTTTACAATTGCCACTCTCTAAGAAGCACAGTCACAACAAATTTGCAAACCCAAGTGTTCTCACTTTTACCAGTCAAGTATTAAGTGTTTTGTGTGTGTGTTTGTGGGAAACAAGAAAATGTAAAGATAATTTTGCCTTTAATATTTCAACACAGAGCATCCCTCCCAAATAAAATCCTACTTACCTGGGGTATGGGTTTTTATCAAACTCATGCAGCAAGACTGTGATTTAAGAAAATAAAAATGGCCATAGATGTTTATGGGACTGCATTTTAACTTCCCAGACTCAGTGAAAAGCGAAATTAGGGAAGTTTTATTTTGTGTACAAATCAAATCTAGATGGGGTATTTGTCATACCTTTTTATCTTGACATGTATAATATATGGCAAGCATTTGTTATTCTGTTTAATATATCTACAACACATATCAAAAATTGAATTACACCAAATGGCCTGAGAGAAAAATAGCTTTATTAGTCCAATTGAAATTATTTTTTTTACTTCATTAACATGCACTATGAATTTGTTTGGCCCAATTAGCAGAGTAATCATACAAAATAAACAAACAAACACAAAAGCTAGAACCAGAATATGCTACAGGAATGTCAAATCCCTGCAATTACACTGAGATGGAATTGTATCAACCAGAGAGCAGGGATGTTGTACTCTAACTGACATACACATTGACATTTATTTCTCGGTCTATGCTCTCAGACTGACTGAGTGGAGCCAATTTGTATAATGACTGTATAATTTATCCTCAATAACTATATGATACACAAACTCCTGCGCACTATCCAGCTGGGAGCCATAATAAACCAGAGTACTGGGATTTGTATAACCAACTGTGAGGTTAATTTTTAGTAACTATACCATGATTCTACAATTCTCTCTCTTTTGATATATTGCAGCTCTCAGATTTCCTATCCACCTGCCCATGCAAACATGGTCACCTCAGCTTCTAATTCTCACCCTGTCTTTCCATCTAACTCCAGATATTAAATATAAATTTTAAAGGAATCACACTTAGTGGGAGAGAGGGGCTTTCTTCAAAGGGCAAATAGGAGTGAGAGAAGATACTGAGAAGGCCACTCTTAGATAGAGTGGTGGAGTAAGGACGAGGCCAAAGGTTGACCTGGCCAAGTCTACTCTAGCTTCATGGATGGAGAATTCTCATGGTAATAGCCAAGTACAGTTTTATAGTAGCTAAGAGGAACACGGGGCTGAAAGGGCAGTGCACACAGTTCAGTATAATAATAATTTGAGGGTGCTTTCTTGATTTGGCAATAACTGTATCTTGGGCTAATTAAGTCCTTGACCTTTGACCTTCAGATGTATTTAATCTGAGATGTTGCCATTCCCCTGTAAACACGAAGCACCCTCAATTTATCACTTTAATAACGTGGGACTTTCTCTTTGTTCATTTAGGTACAGTGTCAACAAACATTTTTATAAATTGTACTTCCAGCTGCTGTTCCTCTTAAAGACTGAAAGCCAAGTAGTTAATCTAACAGAATCCACTAAAAGTTATTGTTCCTTTAACAGTAGAATTATCCAACTTGATGGCTTGTTAGATAAAACCTAGCATAAAAACATTAGTAGGTTGTTGATTGTTTTAAAGTCTTGTGTTTGAAGTTATGTGAATGCTTGAACATGAAGGTGTGGTGTACTGGTTCTGGACACTTTCAATGCACTGTACTTTGGGTAAAATGATTAGTCTATGTTTGTTGTGAGGGCCCGCTTCTCACCTGTTGTGGCTTTTAAGTAGGGTGTGGAGTGGAGCTGTACTTGCTCAGCAGGAACACTGGGTGGCAGTCTCCCTGAATTCCTTAGCATAAAAAGGGACTGCAGCTGCTGCTAAACCCCTATAGGGTTGTTCTCTTTGTATATAAAATCTCCCCATTGTATTTTCCACTGCATGCATCCGATGAAGTGAGCTGTAGCTCATGAAAGCTTGTGCTCAAATAAATTTGTTAGTCTCTAAGGTGCCACAAGTAGTCCTTTGCTTCCTATAGGGGATGCAGTGTACTTTTCTCTCCATAGGCTAACCAACTCTATAGCTTGTTTGGAGTAGCTAGCAGCATAGGTGCCAACTCCCTGGGTGCTCTGGGGCTGGAGCACCCACGGTAAAAAAATAGTGGGTGCTCAGCACCCACCAGCAGCCCCCACATCATTGCCTCCCCATCCCTTCCAGAGCCTCCTGCCCGCCGGCAGCCCTGTCAATCAGCACCCCCCTTGCCTCCCCCCACTGCGGATCAGCTATTTAATGGCATGCAGGAGGCGCTGGGGGGAGGAGCCAGGGCAGGGTGTGCTCGGGGAAGGGGGCGGGAAGAGGTGGGGCAGGGGTGCAAGCTTGGGGGAAAGGGTAGAGTGGGGGCAGGGCTTAGGGTGGAGTGGTGTTGAGCACTCCCTAGGAAAGGACAAAGTCAGCACCTGTGGCTAGCTGCTGGCCTGACACTCCCTGAACACAATGACTGACATTTTGCTTAGCCTTTGCACCTGGCTGAGGGTCCTTGTGCCCCTTCCTTGTGCACACTTGGGCAAGGCACAATCTATCCCTGGGTCAGCAAGATAAATCATATAAGGGAAAGGAGCTCACCAAGGTGAAGCAATGCAAGAGAACATCAGAATGAAATCCTGGCCCTATTGAAGTCAATGGCAAAAACTCACATTAACTTCAATGGGGCCAGAGTTTCACCTCAGAAATATAGGGGCAGTGAATGGTAAAAATGGAGGTGCGAAAAACAAGTCTGAAAATTAATGCAAATTGCCAATAGATATAATATACAAGAATAAAATTGTACAAATAAGATGGGGCCCTGACTGCCAGGTTTGAAGGTCCATGCTGTACTGTAGGACTTCACGTGTTGTTTCACATTTAATTTCTTGAAAGAGAAATGTTTTAAAATATCATCCTTGGGACATCTAGAACAATGCACCCATCATTGAGTAATACTCATGAGGACTGTCATTTTCTATCTGTACCGTGCCTAGCACAATGGGGCTCTGACCTGGCTAACCTATAGGTGTTACCAGGATGTAAATGTTAAATAGTAATTATAATAAAGAAACTAAGATATGTTTTAAGAGAAATATGAGCCTGCAAGGGCCGCAAAGGTTAACTGTAGGTAGAACAACTATTGTGCATAACACTAGACATTGAAAAGAACCAATACAACAGAATAGACATTGAATAGAACCAGCATAACCAGAAAAATATAGCAAGTGATCAAAGAAAAATAAGATCTAAGGTCTAAAAGGCATAATGATATAAAACTACTAAGATCCAGGCTAGAATGTAATATTTAAAAGGGGAAAATGTAAGGAAAAGATTTTAATAAGGTCAGAAAGAGAGGTTGCTGCATAAGATGTGAATGGAAAGACAAGTACATTTTATGAGGAGCAAGAGGCTGGTGAGAGAAATTTAAGGTTCCCCTGTGAAGAAAGGGTGGATGGTGCAGGGATGGTGAATAACTTCTTCACATCAATGTTTGCCAAGCAGAGATGTAAAAATATGCTACTATACAGATAAATGTTTGGCAGCTGGGGAAGAAAACAAAACTAAAAGGAATCTGGAAATGAGTCAAACCAGAATAAGTTAAGTTTAAAAGTAAACAATAATAAAATGGACCACCTGGAAACAGATGAGGCTGCAGCAGTGGATAATCTGTACCTTGTAACTGTCAAAGTGAAGTAACTGTAATGGTGATCTTTAACTCCATACTATATAGTAGCTGGAGAGAAGCTAACGTGATCCATTCATGCCTGCCTCAGAGGTAACAACCAGACAACTAAATACATATAAACCTGTACTAATAGAGCCGGTCAAAATCAGAATTTCTGTTCTGTGGGAAATTCTGACATTTTGAAATTTTCTTTGATCTCAAACTGGAACAAAAAAAGTCAAAACTTCCCGTTAAATGAAATTTCTGGAAACCTTTGCAAATATTGAAATGACCTTATCAAAGCACTTGTTTTTGATAAAATTGAATATGATATAATAGTTGAAATAAAGTCAAAATGAAGTGCTTTGACCTTATTGAAATGTAACATTCTGATAATTTTTCAATTAAAATTTTGACTAAATTGATAAGTTCCTGCAAAACAGTCAATTGCAGGTTCAAGTCTTAAATAAACAAGACAGACTGACAAACAGCAATAGATAAACACCCATTCAATCAAAATATCAAAACATTCATTGTCACATTTTTTAAAATTAATCCCCCCCCTCCAATCTTTCACCATAACACAATACTATTCTATATAGCCTCTACATCCCTACAGGATAAGAAATCTCATCAGACTTAAAATATTTAAGGAGCTCAACCTCAGGAATCTGACTGAAAGAAAGTTGTCTCAGAAAAGTGTTCTTAAGGTTTTAAGACACATAAAAGTCACCAAAAAGATGGGTAAAGCATTGAGGTGATACATTGATTAACCAACCAGTTTTGTAGATTTTTTTTAAAAAACAAACCAGTTATTTGTATTCAAATGTCAAAATGGCTAACACCCAAAGTTAACAGGCAGAGAGTGGCCTTTAGCTTTCACCTTTGCCTTAGTAAAGGCTGTGAAACAGTGTTCATTTACACCGGCAAGCCTGAAAAGCACTAATGTTCATACAGGCTGAAAGTGCATTCATATTCTTTATATATAATTTAAACATACATATTCTGGTGATTATGACATAACAAAGATAGATAGGGACTATGTTAATACCCCATAGGGAACTTTTTGTGTGCACCAGCAAGGTCCATGCAGCCTTGTTAGTGCACAACACATTGATGTGCATTAGAATTTCTCCCCACCTGGTGTGGACTAAAAGGCACCATGTAGACAAGACGTCAGATTACTTGCCCACTCAAAGGGATTAAAAACTTTAGGCTGTGAGAATTTAGGTCTGGGCACTCAGGAGTAAGTGGGGCTATTTGCTCACTTAGTTCTTCCCTGGAGTAGGTGAGAGTAGTAGAAATGAGATGAAGTCTTGCTTGCCCCCTTTTCCCTCCCATCCCACCTGCTTGCCAAAGTAGCTGCGGGGAGCAATTAGTTCACAGCTGGTATAGGCCAGCAGTGAATTACTGCTCTCTGGGAGCAAGGATAAAACAAGGATTGTGCTGGGTAACACACATCAGTGGTGTGTCTGAGTATGTTTATGCAGCAATCACAGGGTGATATTGTAGCTTGAATAGGACATACCTGAGTTACCTTTAATCTACTTAGCTTGGGTCCCAGAACAGTGAAGCTGCAGCACCAAGGGCTTCAGCACAGGCTTTACAAGCCCACCTGGAAGCCTGGGTAATTACTGACAGGCTAGTCCATGCTAAGCATGAACTACTGTGGTGTCGCTACTCCACTAGCCAAGCTAGATTAAAGCAATCTTGCATATGACTATTAGAATCACAATTGCACTTCATGATTGCAATATAATTACAATGCCTCCCAGGGCTAATCCTGGAGTGCTACAATTTATGTGCCACCTCTTGCTTAGGTTTGTGCCTAAAGTCACAATCTAGCCCCAAAAGGCTTTTAAGGGAAAGATTCTTGGTTGAAAGTCTCTCACAGGGTATGAAATGTCCTTAATGGGGAAAAAAAGTGGGTATAGGTGGTAGCTCTCAGGTTCTGTTGTTTTAAGTCCAGTGCTGTTTCTTTCTAAAACTAAACAAGATAAATGCACACAAAAAGGGAAAGAGAAATGAAAGGCAAAAGACAGGAACGTGCAACTTCAGTCTCTGAGGCTTGCAATTACTGGAAGACCATAAACACAGCAGATGACCCATTTAGCCACTCCTAGACCCTGGGTTTACTTCTCAGGCTCAGGAAGATATTTGGCTAGGCTGCCCTGGTTTTCCTTTGGCTAGAGTATGGCAAACAAAGTTTATTACAAAGATCTGGTTGCTTGGCAATCATTTTAGTAGAAGACATGATATATCTTGAGTTTAGTAAAGCTTTTGATACAGCCCCACATAACACTGTCATAAGGAAACTACGGAACTGTGGTCTAGATGAAATTACTACAAGGTGGATGCATAACTGGTTGAAAAACTCTACTCAGAGAGCAGTTATCAATGGTTCACTGTCAAACAGGGAGGACATATCTAGTGGGGTCTGTCCTGGGTCCAGTACTAGTCAATATTTTCGTTAATGACTTTGATAATGAAATGGAGAGTATGCTTATAAAATTTGCGGATGACTCCAAATTGGGAAGAGTTGCAAGCACTTTGGAGAACAGTCTTAGATGATCTTGATAAATTGGAGAGTTGGTCTGAAATCAACAAGATGAAATTCAGTAAAGACAAGTGCAAAGTTCTGTACTTAGGGAGGAAAAATCAAAGCACAAATACAAAATGGAAAGTAATGGGCTGGGTAGTAGCACAGCAAAAAAGGCTCTGTGATTTATAGTGGATTCCAAATTGAATATGAGCCAGCAATGAGGTGCAATTGCAAAAAAGGCTATTATTTTTCTGGGGTGTAGTAACAGGAGTGACTTATATAAAGCATGGGAGGTAATTGTTCCATTATATTCAGCACTGGTGAGGACTCAGCTGGAATATTGTGTCCAATTTTGGGCACCACATTAAGAAAGAATCCAGAGGAGGGGCAGCAAAAGTTGTAAAAGATTTAGAAAACCTGACCTGTTAAGAAAACTTAGCATGTTTAGTCTCCGAGAAAAGAAGACTGAGGGGGGACCTGATAATAGTCTTCAAACATGTTAAGGGCTGTTATAAAGAGAACAGTGATCAATTGTTCTCTATGTCCACTAAAAATAGAACAAGAAGTAATAGGCTTAGGCTGCAGCAAGAGAGATGTAGATTAGATATTAGGAAAAACTTTCCAACTATAGGGTAGGTAAGCTCTGGAACAGGTTACTAAGGGAGATTGTGGAATCCCCATCATTGGAGGTATTAAAGAACAGGTTAGACAAACACCTGTCTGGGAATATGGTAGGTTTACTTTGTCCTGCCTCAGCACAAGGGTCTGGACTAGATGAGCTCATAAGGTCCCTTCCAGCCCTACTTTTCTATGATTTTTAACTTGCCAAATTGACCACGGCAATGTGTTAAAGTTAGATTTGTCCTGCTTGCCTAACTAGGATTATTATTAGACAGAAGGCAAAAAGAGAGGAGAGAAAGAGGGGGGAAGAAATAATGTGAGGGTGGAAATTGACATGATAGGGGATGGAATAGTGGTGGACAAATGATGATGCCAGTGCTGATCATTATGGTGAGGATGTGGCTATTCAAAGCTCCCTGCCATGTTCAGTAAATCACCAAATGCGCCACCTAAAATAAATGCCCTAAAGGGTGGCAGACTAGTTGCATAAACATTGTCCAATTAAAGCACATTCTGATAGGCTACATGAGGAAATTTCCTCTCATTTTGACAATTCTGCTTTGTTGGTAGAACAGTTTTGCAGAGTTTTGCCAGATATCTTGAAAATCCCAGATTAATATCTTTTTTCATCCAGACAAGCTCAGAGCACACTGTTTATTGGAGTTCATTCCATGTTTTTTTTTCCAATGACAATTCTGTTTAACATATTTATAGATTAAAATAACATCCTGCCACATTTCACCTATGCTGGACAATTTAATTTTTGGGTTAAAATGTTTGGGTTCAGCACAACACTGTTTCCTCCCAACCCTGCTTTCAGCGAAGATTGAAATATTCTGCCATATGGAGGACCCCAGTTACAACATTATTAAAACTTGGTTCTGTCCCGTAGTGTAGATTAGACTGAAGTATATCGAGCCCTGCTCCTGAATCATGGTATGTCCTTCAACTGTTTAGCAAGGTTTAGGACTTGAGTTAAAATAGGGTTTGCAAGACCAAACCATGGGTTAACTACATCAGGGGACAACACATTGTAACTGGGTCCCGAAACACAATGGGTGAAATCCTGGTTCCACTCAAGTCCATGGCAGAACTCCCATTGTGGACAAAGAGGCCAGGATTTCACCTCACAGGATTTACAATGTAGTTGGGATTTGACTTCATTGCTTTGAAGCATTATCAGTAAAACTCAACTACTTTGTTAAAATAAACTAATAAAGTATCTGATTTTTATAAGTCATGTTTGTTCACACAGGGCCTGATCCAAAGCCCATTGAAGTCAGTGGAAAAACTTCTGTTGGTTCCAGTGGATATTGGATTTAACCCTTTCTTTGCAAATTCCTGTATTTAACTAGTTTTACTTTTATAATCTGCAATGGTCTTCCATTCATTACACCAAGTAACTGAGGTTCTGCTGTGCTGTGCCATACTTCTCTCCATTATTTTGCATTCTTTTATCTGCAGGAGAGTTTCAAAAGAGAATAATTTTGAGCTGGTTCAGTATTTTCCCCGTTAACCTCAATCTAAATCTAAAATCTTTAGATTTTATTTCTGGGGGAATGCTTGTGCTCAGTGATTTGTTTTACCTTTTTAAAATCTAAATGCTCTTCTGTCTGAAATTGTCTTTCTACCTAGAAGCAAAAGAAATCCTGGGTTCCTGTAAGGATTAAGTCAGGAAGCAGTTTTTAACAACAAATTGAATCGTTTACATAAGGAAGTGTTGCTTTTATAAGTGATGGGAAACTTCAAATTTGATTACAAGCAACCTTTGGCTTCCTATCTGTTCAACAATAGGCCATGTTGTTAAGGGCAATTTCCATGCACAGCATGTGGGTCCCATTTTTTCATCCTTAGACATGGTTGTTTACTGTTCAGAACTGTTTATGCATTTTAATCAGGCTTATTCAGCAGCCCTTAATAAATCACTACTAAGTGAATGTACCAAAACAAGAACTATTATGCAGTTTTTGTTGCCCTTATGCAGTATACACTGCCCTCAGTTTCCAGTGGATATGAAAATAAAAAGCAGAAGGGTAAAGGAGTCAAAAGAATAATTATTAGACATATGATTTTAATGCCTCTTTCTGAACAATCATTTCCAGCTACTTCTGTTAAGGACAGGAGCCTGACTTTAAATTCAATCCAGGCAAGAATGACTTAACAATTGGAACCTGCCTTCAGCTCATGGCACTGAAAGTATTTTTGATGAGATGAAGCTGACAGGCCAGTTCCTGTCTGGCAGATGATCTCTTGAGACAAGGCTGTATTTGTATAGATAAATGCTTAAACATTCAGGTATCTTGGTGTCTGGAGACAATTTGAGAGGAATATTATTGGTAAGACATTGGTTTGCAGAAGTAAATATGTTTTTTCTGTCATTCATTTTAGTAGCAAGCAGGACAATAACTGCCTTCTACTATCTGGCAAATATGCAGTACAAGAGAAACAGTTTAATCAATGCAACAGGGTTTCTGTGATAGCTAAAGTTAATTAAATGTAAAGCACATCCAAAAATAGTGTTATTTAATTGTAAATAAGCTATAAATGAGCAATTAGCTTTGAAAAGTTTCCCCCCATTTTTAATGCCAAAGTTCTTACTGTGAAAAATAGGGGATTTTAAATATATTTTGAACGTGTGCAGAAAATATCTGAAGCTAATCCTACATGGGGCATTATGTCATTAAAACAATTGTTCGTGCAAAATAAAACAAATGGAGTTTGGAAAAAATGTGCAGATTTGCCCAGAAAGTGGGAGTTGAATTGCAAAACATCCTTTCAGGGTTGTTCAGTAGTATCTAATCCTGTTCCCTTTACTCTAATGGTTGGTCCCACTGAAACCAATGGGATGAATTTAGATAATCTGTATTTGATCCCTCTGATCTTCATTTTCAGAAAAACTGTTGTCTTCTTAAAGGCATTACCTGGTCAGTTCTGTGTTTATGGAAATAATAGCCTTGTACAGGTGGCAGGTGTTATGCAAGATCCCCAACCTGTTCTACTGTTAGGACTGGAACTTTATAAAAAATTTTTTTCGCTGCTCATGGAATATTTGTACTTGTTTCTTAAGAAGCAAGACATATGCAGTCTCTGCCTCAAGTCCTTTGCTTGTTTGCCATGAAAATGAAAAGCAGCTTTGTGAGGGGGGAAAAACTGCTCTATGTAGCAAAACAACTCTGGACTCAAAATTGTGAGATTTCCTTTGGGAAATTATAAGACCCAGTCTTGCAAAGCCGAACTCACATGAGTAGTCCCATTGACTCAAATAGTGTTCAAATGCCTCAATAAGCATGGTATAAACTAGCTAGCTAGGTAAGCTACGTTTGGGTCTTTCATATGTGCCAGAGAAAAATATGACTATTTTCTACTGGACCAAAAAGATGGCCCTGAATTGTGCAGGCACAGTGATCAGTTACTAATGTTACCCTAGCAATTGGACTATTCTCT
Organism: Lepidochelys olivacea; assembly: GCF_965140295.1. Classification (NCBI taxonomy): domain Eukaryota; kingdom Metazoa; phylum Chordata; order Testudines; family Cheloniidae; genus Lepidochelys; species Lepidochelys olivacea. The sequence goes on from NC_140411.1 coordinate 297,295,233, forward strand.
ATATTCACTATACTCACTTTGAAAATGTATCCCAGTTTGTCTGCTGGCAGTAACTAGGGTGACCAGATGTCCCGATTTTATAGGGACAGTCCCGATTTTTAGGTCTTTTTCTTATATAGGCTCCTATTACCCCCACCCCATCCCGATTTTTTGCATTTGCTGTCTGGTCACCCTAGGAGTAACAGACAAACCTTGTGCTGGGTCAAATGAGTGGATTATTATGAAAAAATTGTGCAGACTTCATCTTTCACATACAAAATATACAAAGAGAAAATAGTTCATTTTGTTCATCTCAACTCTCACTGTCCTGTTTGCTCTGATCTTTGCCAACTAGCACCTGCTATTCTGGTAATGGACTTCTCTAGAGAAAAAATGCCAACATGCTAAATTAGAGACAAAGTGGGTGAGGTACTATGTATTATTGGACCAACTTCTGTTGGTGAAAGAGAAAAACTTCTGAGCTCCACAGAGATCTTCATCAGGGCTTGGAAAGGTAATCATACAGCATGCTAAATTGTATGATAGTTTTGTGGTACAGAGAAATTGTCACTAAGGGCCCAATCCTGCAGTTTTTTACTCAGGGTTTCAGTGAGAATTTTGTCTGAGGAAGGGTTGCACCATTGGGCACTAAAGACTGGGATGAGATCCGACTCTCAAAGTTTTGTTTCCTTTGGCAAATTGGAAGTCAAAAAATAAAGAGTTATCTGCCTTTGCCACTCTCCTACACTATTCTTCCCAAGTAGTAGCACCTGCCACCTCCAAACCCATAGCCATTTGGGACCTAATCAAAATTTGAACTTGGATCTCTAAAGCTGAAATGCAAATCCAGTAACCCACCTACAGTATCTCCCTAGCATTACATTACTAAATTTAACAGAAATTAATTAAGTAGGTCAAATAAAGCAAGCTAATGTTCTCCTTCTTTCCCCACAGATGGACTTTGATTCTGTGCTATTTTGGGAAACAATTATTTCCAACATTTAAAGGTGTTTTAAAAAATAAATTAGTCATGACTGTTTCAAAGAAAGTGTGAAGACTTTATCTGCTCTGAGAAGCAGCCATGCACATACAAATTATGAAAGACGTACAGTGGGAAGATAAAGTATGGAGCATGCATATACTTAACACAAGATGTAATTTTTCTAATAAGTTTCCTCTGAAAAGTTAAGCACTTGTGGAGAACTTGCTTCATATTAAAAATCCATGGGTTACATTTGGAATCCTACATATCCCACTCTATATCTCTACCTTTATTGGCAACAATCCTATTATCATTACTCAGGAAAATTTTCAAGTTCCTTCAGTGGGAATTTTGCCTGATGACATGCAACATAGGCTGAGAAAATGTAAATAGAAATTGTCTACCTTGCTCTATTGATCTGGATACTTTGGTCCAATCAGAGAGGGTCCTAGTTATTTGTGAACAGTGCAATAGCCCACAGAGCCCTCTTGTCTACTGAACCTTGAGTGTGGCTAAAGCTCAGGAAATGGTAGCTGGGGTGATAAAATAGATCATCTTGGAAACAGGAAGAAGATGGAATGAGCAAGAGCACTGGAGAGAAGCAGTAGAATGAGCTTCCTGGTGGGAGACGGGGACTGGAGACATTGGTGATTCTAACACTTCCTCCACACTATTTGAATCTGGCACAGGTTATTATAAGTATGTTTAATAATTCATATAAGGCTAAAAATACAGCAAAAGATACGTTCCTCTAGAAAATTGCCCTGCTCTGACTACAAGAACACATGCTACATGTACTTCATCCAATTAGTCCAATACCTAAAATACCTTCACTAAAACAATCACACACCCTTCCAACAGCTTCACTTTCCTCAGGGTGAAAAGGTAAACAGTACTAGCTTCTTGAAATACATGAGACACTGAAAACCTTCAGGAAATGTTTTCTTATAACATCAGCAGACTAGTGGGAAAAACAACACACCTCTATGTTGGCAGTAATTCATACTGGTGTATATTAGCCTATACTGAAGGCTGTCACATAAATGTTCCTATTTTTGACTCTGCTGACATGAAATGCAGTTACTATCGGGAATGTAACTCATCTTTGGGAACATGCTATATGTTTCAAATACTGTCTACTGAGCTCTTTATATTATAGTTGGAACAGCAGATCTTGCCACAATATAGTTAAAATTAGAATGCAACTTCCATATATAACCTCCTTTTCAGTTGCTCATATTATTCTGATGTAAAATCCTTTTGGACTGAAATTTTCCATATATGGTTTCTGCCCAGAGGTGAATCTTTTTAAAAGATTCAGCAACATCCATGTTGCTACAGTTCCGTGTGTGTTAAAATCACACAATAAACTTGTTTCATGTTTCAGTAAGAAATATTGTGCATATATAATACATCACCAGGGAACCAATTTTTTTTCAAACTTGGATTCTTTTTGTTGTTTACAATTTGTTGAGATCGAAGGAACAAGCCAAGTTTGAAGGACATTGATTCCATCATTTGAAATTAAGAACACTGGAAGCTTATCATGGGATTGCAGTAGGAGTTCCTGTTAAGTATATTTGTTCAGGTGGAATCTGATACTTTTGGAGGCTTCCATCCCCAGTTTTGGAGGCTTCCATCCCCCATTTCCTGTCCAGTTTTTCTGTTCATCCCAAAGTGGGTATGCTCCCTGGGGTGATGTGAAATGCTTCAGCTAAATCTAACCTTTCAAGGGCTTGACAAACCTGGCAAATCTTATACAGATTTCAACATATCGGGGCTGTAAAACCCAGGCAGGAAATAGGAACTGAAGGAAGAAGAGGGGCATAAATCAAGAACAACTCTCTAGAAATTATGTTGCCTACAAGAATCAGTACAGGGCATTGAGAGCCCAGACTTCTTGAATTATATTCACATTTGCCACTGACTGAGATGAATAAAAGTTTGGGCGTATAGATATCACTTTACAAACATTAATTGGGTAGGTCTGACAACATCTCTATAAAACAGATAAATAATAATATCCTCATTTTACAGTTAGGGAAACTGAGACTAAAAGATCTGCCAAAGATAATACAGCAACTCAGTGTTAGAACCAGTATTAGAACTCAGGTCTCCTGATTACTAAACATGTGATTAATCCACTACATAACAATGCCTCACTGACAAGCTGTTGAATTTTCTTGTACCTCACCTTTCAACAGCTGTAAAATTGGACTGATGCTACTTTGTTATCTAGCCCGCCAGGGTAGCGACTCCATGACTTCTTTGCTTAATGGAAAGCTGGAATTCACTTTGTTCTCATACACTGATTTAGGGTACGTCTACATAGCAAAAGCCTGAGTTAACCTGAATCCAGCTAGTGCAGGTAACAATAGCAGCAGGCTTCAGTGCAGGTAGTGCAAGCCTGACACTGATCCTGTGTATGTATTCTACTCACTCTGAAGCCCATGCTGTGCTAACTTTTCACCTCTGTGCACACATGTAGATCAGTTGTCAGATCACTGACCCTATGGTCCTGATTTTCAGCAAGGTCTCAAGCCAGCGTTCAGTACTGCAGGCCCAATTTGAGGCTCACAAATCAAATATCTGAAATAAACCCTGGGAATAGATTAAAAAATCATTTTCCAAGTTGTTCACAAAATCCTGTTAACAGGTTATAAATATATAATAGTGGCAAGTGCCATTACAGAGAAGGCTCCATACTGATTTCCATTTTAATTCCTGTTTTTACTCTTTCGTAAATTTCTGCTAGTCTCACTTTTCATGCTTATATTTTTCAGGCTTGGTATTTTTGGTACATTTGTGCGGAAGTTTGAGCAAAAACATGGCAGAAATGTGTATATAATAGAAAAACACAGTATTATATAAAATAAATAGTTGCAGCCTATTGCAGCAAGGGAGGTTTAGGTTGGGCATTAGGAAAAACTTCCTAACTGTCAGGGTGGTTAAGCACTGGAACAAATTGCCTAGGGTGGTTGTGGAATCTCCATCATTGGAGATTTTTAAGAGCAGGTTAGACAAACACCTGTCAGGAATGGTCTAGAAAATACTTAGTCCCGTGATGAGTGCAGGGGACGGGACTAGATGACCTATTGAGGTCCCTTCCAGTTCAATGATGCTATGCTTTTTTAATAGCTATACAGTTGAAAGGGTTGAGATTTGAAAGCTGGAATTTCATAGGGACATAGCTCTCTATAAGGATCCATGCACAACCTTGTTTCAGAGTAATTGGTTTTGATTTGACCAAATCATGAAAATTTAATAATTCCCTACTGAGCATGTATAATATTTTTATTAAGCTTGTTAAATTACATCAAAGGCACAATTAATTTGTCTGTGCAGTGAGTTATATCATTGTCAGAATGACTCCAAACTGTCCAGGGGAAACCAAAGTTTTGGCAAATAAGATACACTCCTGTGTATGGATAAGCTTCTGAGAAGTTCCTAAGCACTGCAGAGTGAGGAGCATTGAATTGAAGCATACAGGTAAATTACTGACCAGATCCTAAAGTCTTCAGTAACAGGTGTGTAGTTTCAATCCTGAGGACTTAATGAGCCATTGAAGCATCCAGGTAAGTGAAAAGTTCCTAGGCTCCGCAGAGGCAGAGCTCCTCAAGGCCTTTGGATAGAGACTCTGCAGCAGTGATGCATGAAGATAAACTCCTGACCAAATGCTAAATTCCTCCAGTTCAGGAGATTAGCTTTGATGCTGGTCTGCCAAGTACCTATGCTAATGCTGCTATGTTCACTCTATTATACTTCATCTGTAGTATACTGTGTAAGGGTACATCTTCACTGCAGCGTTAGCCTAGGTGAGCTGCATCTGGGTTAGTCTAGTTTGGGTGTGAGTAGCCACACTGCATAACCGTACCTGAGTTACTGTGTCCTTATTTCTGCTACACTTTGCCATGTATGTTGCTAGAACATCTGGGGATCCCATGACTCTTTGTGCTACTGTATGCTGAACTCTGGCAACTTCCTATTGGGGGAAAAGCTGCAACAGCGGGGAACTGCCAGAGCTCTGGCAGCAGGGAGGCAGTGGAACACTATACTGCTAAAAGTTGCTGTCTAGACGCGGGAGGCTTGGGCATGTAGTGTGCCCTGTTGGGTATCTACTTTACGGTTCTGGCATATCTCTCCTAAGCAGTGCCTCATTATCTACACTGCACTTTGTACACATGCTAGCTAGGCATGCACTGTTTGTACTCTATGTGCCACTATAAGTGTAAACATAGCCTATGATTCTTTCCCGGTAATTGTGGGGAGAACTTCTTTGTCCTTCTAGATGTGGGGGGAATTATGTGAATGCATTGGATGACTACTAGCAACTAAATGACTTAGCCCCATCCTCACTGCAAAGCGAGTGTGTTACCAGCCCAACTGAAAATGAAACCTAAGCTCTAATCCATGTGCACAACCATGCCCACTACCCTGTGTTGAAAGCACCACCCAACCTCAGATGAGAGATTTTTGTGTGTGGATGGGAGGTGGGGTTAGAGGCAATGCCTGAGTAAGAGCCCAGACTAACTGCAGTTTAGACATACATTAAGTATGGCATTATTTGTGTTTTTTAAAATAAATTACTCTTGCAGACTTTGTCTAGTACTCTCAGAGCAGTGTACTGCGAGAGGATACAAATACTCTTGAGGCTATAGTTAAATGCTACGATATCTTACTTGAGAAACAATATGTGATCATGTTATAAACAACTGTACTATAATGCATATGTATAAGGCATTTTTGTGAAAGAATCTCCACCATAAGTACCAAGATGTTCTGATATAATTTGATAGGAAATATGTATTACTGGTTTGGCTGGTATATGTGAGGCTTACTTGCAGGAAAGAAGACACATATTTCTGCAGGTGAGACAGTGCTATACCCTATCAGGAATCCTTGATGGTTAAGAGAAAATATAGGGGTAATAAAATGTAATGCAAATAATCCATTAAAACTCTGAGTCTGGGTAGGATAGTCATTAGTGTTTCTAGGCACAAGGAGCATTAGAAAGTCCCCATTACCTCATCTCTGTCTTTCTGTTATCTCTCTCTTTCATCTGTCTATCCCCCCACTTTTGGCTCTACTAAATGACACATCAGTTTGAGAACCTGAGTCTGCCAAAGGGGAGTGTTATGTGGTGGCAGAAAGCTCCCATCACAGGTTCCAATGGGAACTAGGTCAGTGTATCTGTGGGCTAGATGTAGAGAGCATTTAAATTATTTAATGTTTATGAAATTATGATTTTTGGTGGTGACATTTTATCCACAACTCTTGGAGATTTACATTGGAGAAAACTGTGTAGGTAAGATGCTGCGGCTTGCACTTGGACTGGATGAGGTAGGCCTACTCCCTGATTTGCTGGTGATGTCATATTTTATTCATGAGTATTTTTTATGAATGTATTCAGAGACATATTAGGTGATTTCTAAAAGAATCTTCCCAAGTGCTGAATTGTGTGTGTTTAGAGACTTTCAAAGTATCAGCGCCTTAATGGGAGTTTGAACTATGGAAGAAAGGGCAGAATAAATCTTTCAGTGTGAACAGATCCATGAGGGTTAGTTGGTAAGGCAGCTAGCTACTTGTCTTGCTCAACACCAAGTGCTCTCCTGGGAAGACTTTTTAAAATGGTAAAAATAAGTCTGTGTCTATTATTATTTATATTCTAATAGCATCTAGAGCAGTGGTTCTTAACCTTTACTGCAGCCTGCACCCCTTTGGTTCTCAAAATATGTTCTTGCACCCCTTATCAAAAATCAAAATATGTTCTCACATTCCTTATAAAAAATCATTGAAGTAGGTCAGTTCTTTAAACCTAGATATATTTTTTGTTTGTATATTACAGTAATTGTTAAAAAATATATAATGTTAATAAATAGATAGGCTTGATTAAACAAAATAGTTGTACTTACGTGCCTGTGCTTAATTTGCGTTTTCGATGATTTACCTTCTAAAAAAATCTGGCATGTCTTGCACCCCCAGAAAGGGCATCTCGCACCCCCAGGGGGTGCATGCACCCCAGGTTAAGAACCACTGATCTAGAGCCTCCCCTCCACATAAGATCAAGTTAGGTTCCATTGAAGTCAATGGCAAAACTCCCCCTTGACTTCAGTAGGGCCAGGCTCTTACCTGAAGTGCCCCAGGACACATAAGGAGCCTTCGGGAGAGCTAGGAAATGAACATGCTTCTTGTGAGTCCTAAGCCAGTGCTTTAACAATGAGGCCATCCTTCTCACCTACCTGAAGATATAGATGAGTCCACTATTGGGGTGAATATTGTTATTTGGTGTGGTAATGCCTGGAGACCCCAGTCAGGAATCATGGTCTAATTATTGTTGAAACACCTATTAAAAGACAGTCCTTATCTGGAGGAGCTTACAAGGAAGGACTATAATAGGAGAGATATTTTGCTGTTGCTTGAAGTAAAAGAGTTCATATGAGTTTGGTGATCCCCTTCATTCCACTTTATTAATCTTGGTAACAGATTGCTTTTTGGCTCTCTTTATGTCTTTTAACTAAGAAATTATTGTAGGATTGTTGCCAAGTTTTCTTTTATATACCTCAAACAATGGGAATCAGACAAATTCAGTCCTTGTACCAAAATATTTTCATAACCCTAGAAAGCATCTTCAGATTGCTGAGGATTATTACTAATGTAGTGTTGATTTTATTAGGTTTATTGATACAAATGTTTAAAAAATAAACTAGTTGTACCAAGCAAATATAAATGCCCAGAAGGAGAGAACCAATATACCTTAGTTTGTGAGATCATGAGATCAAAGCAAGCTCACTTCTTTGTTCCTTATAGATCATCCATTTCTCAACTAGTAACAGAGGCATCTTTCCATAATGATACAAACAGCAGTGGCCCAATGCCCATCTCAGCTACAGAGGTGGACACCAGGAGTAGTTCCCTTGGAGGTACTCTGGATTAAGTGAGGTGAAGATTTGGCCCAGGTTTTAAAATGTCAAGACACTGAGGATGGGAAGTGATTACATCTACTGGCTCTTGATATAAAACAGTGAAATTCCCCTCATGTTCTTGTAAAAACAAGCTAGCCAGAGAGCTAGGGCGAGTATGACCCGTGCCCTGTAGCTCCCCCAGCCTTTGCTCCATAACGTGCTTGAGCCAGTTTCGGAACCCGATTGGTGTTGCCTGGACTTTGACACGTCGCTGCCCACGCCCCGCGGGACCATTTCCCCCAAGCCGGGAGCGCTGCTGCCGCCACTCCCAGAGGAGGGCCTGAGGGGCGGCAGCGGGAGTTGAGCTCTCGGGGGAAGCCCCAAGCAGTTCGGCGCGGCGCGGCGGGCTCTGCCTGGGGTGGGCGCGGCCGGGGTTGCCCTGCGCGCTCGTGCCAGCGGCCCCGCTCCCGCCCCGCGCGAAGGCCCGTGGAGGGGCTGGACGGGGACCCCCTCGCTTCCCCCCTCCCCGCCCCGGGGGCTCGGGCAGCCCTTTATTGTGGGCCGCGTCCCTCCTGCCGCCGCGCCGCTGACACACCTTCCCGCCCCTGCTCTGCTCCACCTGCCCCCGCCTCCTCAGAGCGGCCCCCGGCCCATGCCGGCCCCCGGCCCCGGCTCCTCAGCCCAGGGGCCGCGCGGCGGCCGGATCGGGCCCCGGGTGCCGGGCGAGGCGCGGCCGGCGCAGCCCCGCGATGCTGCCCATCGCCCTGGGCTGGGGCGTCGCGGGCTCCTCGGCGCTGCTCGACCTACCGGCGCCGCCGGGCTCCGGCAACCTGGGCAAAAGTTTCCTGATCGAGAACTTGCTGCGGGCGGCCCCGCCGAGCCTCGCCCGGCCCCTCCCCGGCCCGCTCACGCTGTGCCCGGCGGCGGAACCAGCCAGCCCCGCGGGGGGCCCCGGGCCGGCCCGATGGGCTTGTCCCCGCCTTCACCTCTCCGCCGTGGCCAGCGGCGGGCCGCCAGCGCGGGCCCCGGACAGAGCCGGCATCTTCCCTCCTGGAGCCACAGGTGAGCGCGCTCCCCTCGCCCCGCCCGGCCCCCGACAGCGCCGGCAAAACTTCCCCTTGGGAGCTCGCCCCGCAGCGCCAGGGCCCCGGGCAGCGGGGCGGATTCCCTGCCGGGCGGAGTCATTCATCGGTTCGAGACACCGCTCGACTCCGGCCCGCTCCAGAGCCTGAAAGCCTGGCTCTGCCGCAGCCCGTGGGGCTGGGATGTCCCCGCGGGTGTTTCGCCCTTTCATTGCCCGCCCCTTCCCCGCGCACAATACGCTTTGCTTTTTAATGTTTTTAAATTGCTCAGTTCAAGCCCCCCACCCTTGTGCCCGGCTGTGTAATTGCCCAGCCTTGTCTTCCATTTAACTGCTGATGTTGATGACTGGTGATTTACTTGAAACACCTTGAGAGAAGGGTTTGCGGAGTGTGGTTGGCCAGTTCCGAAGTACTGGTAAATAAAGTGATACGGTTCAAAGAAGTGCAACTGCATTTTAAAAAGCAATTTTTTGCACCATTTGGAAAATCAATAATGGATTGCAGTAAATTTTCCCCCTCCTTCCCTTAGAAATTTCTAAATAAATAGTATTCCTTGTGCAGAGTCCTGTTGCCTGAGTAAAAGTAATTGTAGTTTCTGCCCCCAAATTACTATCAATATGGATTATATAGAGGGGGTGATAGATATTCAAGTATTGTTTATAAAAATTATGCTTCCCCCAAAAAACTACTGTCTTAGCCACTCTGGTTCTATATCAGTGAAGTTATTTTAAATATTTTTTTCTTCTATTAATATTTTTAGTGTTTTCAAACACCTCTGGGGAAATCAGGATTGATGCTACGAAAATTGAGAACTATTCATTTGGCTGCTTCTGCTCCCACTGAAATCTCAATGGGAGTTTGGATATTGATTTCATTGCAGCACTGACTACCAGGATGGATTAAAAACAGAGCCTTGAGTCCGAAGTAAAAGGTTGAATCTGCTGTTCTATGACCTAATATACAACTGTAAAGGGTTTTAAATCTTCTTAAGGAAAATTTCCCTCTGTGCAAGACCGAAGTGTTCTTTAAATCAGTTCTGAATGGCGGGGTTATGAAAGAAAGTCTGTTGTGGTCTTTCTCTTTGTTCAAGAGGGTAGTACAGAATGACCAGTAAACATTAATCTGTCATATTTGACCCATTTCCTCATATAACATCTGATTAAAACAAGGTTACTGTCCTGTATGCCTGTGGATTAATAACCACAGCAAAATGTTTAACAATATTTGACACTGTAATTAGGACTTTAAATCTTCCTTAGTCCTTGATCTTTCAGTGCTGCTAAATGATCACAATCTGAAATGATATCAGAGGCTTATCCATGAACAAACACATGATAGACCAGAAATCCTTCTGAGTTTAGGAAATACAAGAAAGATCAGATTCTTAGGTAATGATAAGTCTGGATACTAATGTCCTTGGACACTCCCAAAATCCTGTGGACCTTAATAGGTACAACAAAGGATGCAAGATTGGGCCTTTTGTAGCAAAAAGAAATTGAATTGAGACATAGCTACAATTTTCTTGAAGTACTAGAGGCAAAATTCACCACAAAAACTTTATTAGAAGTTTGCAAAATATGTCTAATACTATAGTCACTTGTATGTTAAAATAAAAGTCATGGCTTTATTAGACTATAGAGATACTGAAAGATTTGTCACTTAAACTGGTAATGCTATTTGGCAGTAATCTGAACCGCACAAAGTTTTGCTGTACTATTTGGCAATCACAGTTTTTTATTTATTAGGCCCAGGTTTAACTGCCCTGCAAGTCTGAACCATACAAAGCTTTTCCAGACAAATTATGCTTCTTTAATGTGTTACTTGTCATGTACATTTTGTTGTAAGAAATTTAAAAAAATAGGTTTGAGGAATAGATACCTTGTCTAGTTATGGAAGTGTTCAAAACTGGATTAGAAATTAATTAATTAAAACTGGATAATGAATTAGATGTATATCAATTAAAATTCCCACTAGAACATACCTACTTATTCTAGACCAATATAATATTTTCAAAGTCTTGGATTATATTTAAATAGAAAAAAAATACGTATTTAAAATCAAAGTAAACAAACAAACAAAAATATTACTTGGAGTACAACCTTAAACTACCACTGCAAAAGGTGTGTATTAAAACCAAAAATGAAAACATGGTATATTCTTTTTAAATGCTCCAAATTATTTTTTATTTTATTTTAAATGAAATCCTGCTTTAGCTCCTACTTGTAGTTCCATTGACTTCAATGAGTCTACTCAAAGAAATTAGCAGGATTGGGCTAGGTAGGTGCATGTTTTAAATTTTCAAATAATCAAAACATTAAAAACTATTTTAACTTACTTTATACTAACTCAGTTAAAAGCAGTTGAGGAAATGGGAAAGGATGCACATTTCACCCAATTTTGAGTAAATGTTGTTTATATTAAAAAAAAGAAAAGAATTTATTTATTTCAAAAATGCCAGTGAAGAAGGCAGATTCCCCAAAGATCATCTCATCACTATTCCTAGTTACTAGAAACTAGGTGGAAGTTACTGTGTGCCCAAACTTGCAAATACTTGCATGATTAGTTCTTAGTCTAGCCAGCAGGCCATTGGGATATGAGTTCTGGATACTCAGTTGAGTAAAGAGTTGCAGGGTCAGACTCTTCAAGTGGCAATGGACCTGATCTGAGTTTCTCTTGAGCTCAAAGTTTCCATTGACTTCATTAGGAACCTTGGGTTGAAGGATCAGTCCCTTATTACTTGAAACAAGAAATGCTGGGTCCAATCCTTCCTTATTTACTCAGGCAAAATTCCCAGTAAAGTTTTATAAAAGCCATAAACATTATATGGACAGATTCTGATCTCAGTTACCAGTGTAAATGCAGAAGCTGTTGCCTTGTAGGGGGTGCCCTGAACATTAATGATTGAAAATTAGTTCAGAAACTGGCCTTTACTGCTGGATTCTACAGCCCATATTCAAGCAAGGAGTCTTTTCTCATTATACTAATCCAAATGGAACTACTCACTTGATTAAGGGCTATATTTGTGAGTAAAGGTGCCAGGATTGGGCCCTCATGTTATTTTTCTTGTTTGCAACAGTAAGAAGGACAAGACTTTCGTCAGAGTAAGGATGGTAGGACTGGGGCAAAATAAAGGTGTTTTAACTAGACGATTTATACTATTCTTTTTGACTTGATTCTTAGGTGGTATCTAGGGATACTTACTTCTTTCCATTTAAAAAGCTATATGCTTGGGTAATGTCACAATGTTTATTATAAGAATTTTCTTCACATAGTAAATGTGCATGGAAGCGTTACTATATATATCCCAGTAGGATACTTCTCAGAGGTCAAAATTTTCAAAGTGACCACTGATTTTATGTTTTTGGATATGCAATGCGAGGCTGCTTCAAAAGGGCCTGATTTTCTGAAAGTGCTGGGCATCTATCCACCCTATGAAAATCAGACCCCTTTAGGTTGTCTCAAGTTCAGCACTCAAAACCAGTTGGTACTGATGAAAATCTTGGCCCAAGTCTTAACTAAAATGAATGATCATGACAAAGCAAATTGAGCTCTTCTAGCTTTATGTATACTTTGAGCTAGTTACTGTAGCAGAATTTCTTAGCATTCAGTTGTATTTAAAAGGAAAAAAAGTATACTTTTCAATGAAGGGGAACTGAAATGTGTCATAAATATTGTATTCATCCTGTATTGCTTATGTGTCCAAAACTTCCAGTGAGGTTAATGGGAGTATCAGGGGAGCAAGGAATGCACAATCAGTCTGGGAACTGAAAATCTGAATGAACTGAACCTTTGCTACAGTTCTGAAAATAACAAGAATCCACAACTTCTGTAAAAAAAAATAAATTAACAAATGGGCTTGATTTATAAAATCTTTTAACACCATGTAAGAACCCAAATCCTAATTTCTGTTTGAACCTTAAAACTCCCATCAATGCCTGCAAGGGACGCAGGATGACACCCTTTATCTGTGACATCTGGCCATGGCAACATCTGATTGCATTAGAGCTCGGTCATTGCCTGCCTCAGCCATTGTGACTCTCTGTCAGCGGTGCTTTATCGTGTGCCTTTTCATTCCTGTTGTGAGTTACAAAGGGTCTACATTTATAATTCCATATTTTTAGCCCCATGTGTACTTTAATAATAGTGCCAAAATGTCCCCAGTGAAAAGCTGGATGACGAACAGTCATCCACAAAGCATCATGCTATGAGATATGTCACACAATGAACAGTGTTCAAAGAGACATCCCTTTGCTGGCTATGAGGCTATTGAAGGGGTTAAAATCAATACTTTCCTTTGCTATATTGATTATTTAGTTGTACAACCGAGTTATAGAATTTTAAGCTTATTTTAAATTATTTTGGTTTTTAATTATTACCACCATGTGCAAATAGTAAACTGTATAAAAGTTAAACCATACAGGCAAACACAATGGGATCCTCAACTGGTGTAAATTGGTTGTAGCTCCATTGATTTAAATGGAGTTACGTCAGTTTATACCAGCTGATGATCTCTTGCTCCACAACTAGTAAAGAAAAAATATTTTAACTGTTGCATCTGACTGCTTAAACACCTATGGACATTAATTCTGGAATTACAGGCTTAATTAGCCTGTGGAACTCATTACCACATGATATAGTTGTGACCTTGTAGTTAGTAGGATTAAAAAAAGGTTTAGACATTTATATTAATAACAAGAGTATCTCGAGTTATCACAGTAAATATTAAAATAATAAAGAGGGATTTTTGAGGCATATAAACGTTTATTTGTCAGGGCATAAGCCAGCCATTAACTACTGGGAGTTATGAGGGAAGGTTCCCTGGAGGTAGGTTATCCTATAACCACCTACTGCTGGGTTTCTTACACCTTATTCTGGAACATCAGAGGATAGAATTTGTTCTAATTTGTATACTATGGGCTTGATCCTTATGCTCCACTGCTTTGTGTAGCCATTACACCTGTATAAAATGCTACCCTTTTGAGCTGGTTAAAATTGACGTCCACTTTACACTCACAAGTCTAAATGACAGCACAAAATGCAAGGCAGTGAAGAATCATACCATCTCTTTTAAATGCTGAATTACTGCAGTGCGTGCTACATGGGGCTATACCAAGGATGAGCAAACTACGGTCCGGGGGACCGCATCCGGCCCTTCAGATGTTTTAATCCGGCCCTAGAGCTCCAGCCGGGGAGCAGAGTTGGGGACTTGCCCCACTCTGTGCATGCTGGGCTCTGCGCAGCCCCTGGAAGTAGGGGCAGCCAGGGGACTCTACACACTGCCCCCACAGCTCCCATTGGCTGGCCACTGCGGCCAATGGGAGCTGCAGGGGTGGGGCCTGCGGATGGGGCAGCATGCAGAGCCTCCTGGCTGCACCTCCACATAGGAGCCAGAGGGGGGACATGCCGCTGCTTCTGGGAGCTGCTTGAGGTAAACACCCAGCCGGAGCCTGCACCCCTGACGTCCTCCTGCGCCCCAACCCTCTGCCCCAGCCCTGATTCCCCTACTGCCCTCCGAACCCCTCGGTCCCAGCCCGGAGTACCCTCTTGCACCCCCAACCCCTCATCCCCATCCCAGAACTCCCACCCCCAACCTAAGCCCTCACTCCCTCCCAACCCCGAATTTCATGAACATTCATGGCCTGCCATACAATTTCCATACCCAGATGTGGCCCTCGGGCTAAAAAGTTTGCCCAGGCCTGGGCTATACCATCTAACCATTACAAATTACAGCTGTTGTAGAATCCGGTGGCATGCTTATTCGGCAGTGTTTTACCCAGTGGAGCACTTTATAGCTATGTGCTATCCGTTACTATGGGGGTGAAGTTTAAGATCCTGGTTCTTCTGATCAGCCTAACAGTCCTGCTTTAAATGGGAGGGGGCTGGTAAGAGCAGGTGTTCCTTGGCTCTGGAATTTGCTTCTGCCTCTAGTCCACCAGCGTCTGTGTGTGGTTCCCTTTAGATTACTGCAGCACTCATTTGTTTTCCCAAGCATTTTTTGGAGTGAGAGAGTCACTTTAGAGGCTGATGGGATGTAGTTTGTTTGGGGGCTGGGAAGGCTTTTATGAGGTCTCTTTGGCAGGTTTTCTTATGGCCTGATTTCCAGAAGGGCCAAGTGACCACAGCTCATATTGATTTCAGTGAACATTGCAGTTGCTCAACAGTTGTGAAAATCAGTCACTATAAAGCTGTGTACTTCTCAAGTAATCTGCACAGTGCAATATGACAGCAAATCCATTGGAGCCAATGAATTTTCACTAGGGTAAATGTAACCAAAATCGGGCCCTTTGCATTTACATTTTGTAATGTGCCTAGAGTAATGATAAGCACACCTGATATATATTGCAAGGAAATAAATAAAATACAACAGTGGACATGCTTGCATTACAAACTTTGCTGGTATACTGAACACATTGATTTTTTGCTTAAAGTAAAATATATACATGTATATACACAGAACATGTGTAAGTATAAAATAAATCAGACACATACTAACACAAATCTAGCTAAAATACTTACAGGATTCTATTATCATAGTATCTGAGTACCTCAGTCTTTAATGCAGTTATCTTCACAACACCCTTATAAGATAGGGAAGTGCCAGCACCACCGTTTCACAGATGGAGAACGGAGGCACAGAGACAGTGACTTGCTCAAGGTCATATAGCAAGCTTGTGGCAAATTGACATTTCACTCCTTCTAGAATCTAACAATTGGTAAATACGTTTTATTGAAATTAAATGATTTTTCAGCCCATACCCATTTTTTATGATTTACACTAATAAAGGCATTATTAATTATTTCTTCCAAACTGGCTGACAATCTGAATGTGTCCTCAGGTGACATGTAGCTCTGTAGCTTTCATTGAAATTAAAAGAAGAAAAGAATCAATTGCTTTTAACTATCAGAACTCTCTAGATTCTCACTAGGTAATGTAGACTCCCTGTTTTAAGAGTTAGGGACTCTCACAGTATTGCAATCATGATTCTCTGTGGAAATGCAAAGGATTCTGTGGTGACTAGGTACATATAAAATTAATTTGCACATGATTCAGGACCTCTTCTTGCTCCCTTCGCAGTTGGTGGGCCAGTTCTTAGGCGCAGGTCTTTAGGTACCCAGCATAATGCAGTAGAGTGGGTGCAAAGGTCGCTTTATGCTGGGGCTGCCAGGCTAGCCTAATTATGCTGTTTAGCTACAGCCCCCAGGGCCCATTGCAGCAGAGATCATCAGTTCATAGGGATGGTCTGATCATGCCCCTTTCCCCACAGCCATGTCTTCTGCTTTGTAGTCTGAGGAAATGATTGGCATTGGACCTAGTCCTTTAAGCAGGGTTTAAGCACTGCTGGAGGAGCACAAAGCAGCATTAGCGGGCCCAAGGATCTGGGTCTGTAGGAGAAAAAACAGGTTCTTAGGGGGAAACGATGGAGTTAGTCATTTCACTAAATTTAGTGAAATCAGTTATTGTAACATGGATTTTATATTGCACAATGCGATGCTTCTGAAACAGGAACCTCAGGGCATATGCTTATGTTTATGAAGAAACTGAAGAATGAAAAGGGAAAAAATTTACTCTGATCATACAAGTTACTGAAATTCCTGAGTGCAAAATGATGGCTATATCATGCCATGATCCTTTGTGTGAAAAACTCCCATTGATTTCAGTGGGGGTTATGTGCATGCGTTGCTTGCCGAATGTGGCCCTCAGAAAATTTTCCTTGGAGAACTCAGCTCTGCAAGCTAACGATTGCTTTAACAGCCTTAAGGCTGAAAACATATTCCAGTATATTAGACACTAGGAGGCTTTTTAAACATCAGACACTTATTTCTTAGGAGAGTGGGTTTTAAATAGGAAAGGGCCTGATCCTGAAGT
The DNA here is from genome assembly GCF_965140295.1 of Lepidochelys olivacea. Lineage (NCBI taxonomy): Eukaryota > Metazoa > Chordata > Testudines > Cheloniidae > Lepidochelys > Lepidochelys olivacea. The sequence continues at coordinate 297,312,045 of NC_140411.1, forward strand.
CCTTACTCCCACGATTCTCTCGTCAGCAGGATGCCTATTTCTGTATATTACCAAATTATGTTGGTCTATCTAGGTTATTATACAACATTTACAGTGTTGCCAGATCTCACTATTTTATTATGAGTCTTGTGATATTTGGTGTCTTTTCTAAAGCCCCGGGTCTCAAAGTCATGAGATTATGATGAGAATCTCAGTTTTCATTTTAACAAGTGTAAATACTAGCCCTTGTGGTTGCAGTGAAAAGCTTGCAAATGTGAACCTTAAAGGCTTAAAAACAGAAGGCAAATAAAATGAATCCAATATTTATTAATTTTAAAATCTCATGATTTTAAAGCCTAATTGGCAAGTTTTGACCAAGAGAGACCCAGGACTAGAATAACAGGTCCATTTCAGTTTCACATGGTAAGAATCCTTTACTTTCATTTGTAGCCCAAGGCAGGATTTTAAATCAGGTCTGCAGCAGCAAAAGGCAAGTTCTCTAATCAATTGTACCACATAACCCCAATTTCACTGGGGTTCAGGGAATTCTTTTTAAACAAAGACGTTTTATGAAGAATACAAGGAAAATCTGTCAGTCCATTTATGGCTGAATTCTGTTGTTTTGCCTCTTACGGTGTCCTTAGTAGTTACACAGAGAAGGATATTCTTTTGATGTTGTACATGGGGTGTGTGTGTGAGAGAGAGAGAGAGAGAGAGAGGGTGGGTGGGTGGGTGGGGAGTGGGCAGGAGGAAGATTCCCACTGAGAACTCTAGTGTCACAATAAGACAATAGATAAGCAGCAGGGAGCCCTGACACAGCCATACATAGGCAGCATGTGGGAGAAAAACTAGGGCAGGATGGGCCTGGTGACAAAGCCAATGGATCCACCACTATGTAGATCCCCCTTTCTTCTGCTTAGGCTGTGTAAAAGGAATTGCCAACATTGCATTTCAAAAATAAGGGACTGTTTTCTTAGTACTGCAACCCCACCCTTCCTCATGATATTATTTAATTTAATTTAATTTTTTTTATTTTATCATTGATTACAGCTTCTCTAATGGACATGATTGGTCCCTAGTGTGCTAGAAGTGGTTGCTGAGACTGTTTGGTTTTGTGGCATGGTTTAGGCAATGAGTCTATATGCTCTACTATTGCTTTGCAGTCTACATGTGGTGTTAAGATTTGCAGAGTGCCTAATATTGTCACAGAAGTGATTCTAGTTCCCATATGTGAAATCCATGCCAGCTATGCCATTGACCAAAGTCTGCCCACATGGCATGCTTCCAGTGCACCCTTCTTGCCATGTAGATGGTCTCCAAGATAAAGGATACATAGAGAAATATGCATAAACCCCTAAAGTGATAAGGAGCGTACAGAAAAAAAAGAGTCTCAGCTGTTGTCACCTAATCTTAGGTGTATCTTTAACATCTGTCTGATTTTTGTGGCTGCAAGGGAAAGATCATCTTGCTACTTGCATATTTCAACCCCTTTTGGGTGACGCATCTTGTTTTGTTTTTTTTTTACAGTGTCTAACTGGCTAATTTTTGAAAGCCCTACTGAAAACTAATAACATAAAAATGAAAACACAATTATTTCCATTAACTTTCTATGCAGGATTTTAAAATACTTTTTTTGGTGTTTTTTTTGAAGGAGTTGCAAAATACTTTCGATGGGTATTTGCTCACATTTTTAAATAGATCTACTTCTGCCACACATGCACTGCTTTTATGTTTGCTGTGTGAACATCAAGTTTTATTGACATGAATGTTCATGGAAAGAAAGGCATGTGTGAATATTCACAGAAACCCAAATTTAAATTTGCAACAGTAAATGCATCAGAAGAGCTTTACTCCTGCAGGAATTCTGCACCACTGCACAATGCAGAATTTTGCAGAAAATAATGTTGTGCATGCAGAATTTCCTTTCCCGCACAGAAATGGGCTTCAATGCTGCTGACTGCCACTGCAGCCGCTGGACCTGGCAGAGCCCAGCTGACACATAGAAGACACTGCTGTGGGGAGCGGGAGGAAGCTAGAGGGTTCCTGGCAGCTGCAGTTCCCCACACACCCTGACGGAAGGAGACGGTGGCATACAGGAAATTCCACACATGCCTGGGACCCAGCATCAAGCTGTTTCTCCCTCTGCATCCCTGAGCTCTGAAGGGCAAAGGGGGGCTGGTGTCTGGGCTGGGGGGGCATGGCTGAGCTCTGGAGGGAGAGGAGGCGGTTGTCTGGGCTGGGTGGGCCCTGCGGCTGGGCTCTGAGGGAAGGGGGTGCAGGTATCTGGACAAGGGGGTGCCCCGTGGCTGAGCTCCAGAGGGGGTGTGGGTATCTGAACTAGCGAGGCCCTGCAGCTGGGTTCTTGGGGGGAGGGGGCAGAGAAATACGAACTGCATTGTCTTAAACTTTCTTCTCCTGGGAGAATTTGTGTGTGTGTGTCTGTATTGTCACAGACATACTTGCTGACAGGTATTTTGAAATAAATTACCAAAATAATTGAAACTGATGTGATTATGTAGTGTTATTTTGATAAATAAAATTCACAGAATTTTTCAGTATTTTAAAATATTATGCGCTGAATTTTTTGTTGGCACAGAATTTTTAATTTTTAGATGCAGAATTCCCCCAGGATTGGACCTTGCACAATACACTAGCTAAGTACATGTGATTGTGACTCCCTCTGGTGGCAGATCTCAGCAACTCTGCAATCTGTTACTGTCTCACAGACAGGAATTTCATCTTTAGGTCAAGTGGTGAAAGCTTGTGCTTTTGGTGCTGAAAAAGTCTTAGGATTGATCCCCTCTGTGACCATGGTGTGTGCAGCTCTGGTTCCTTAGACTTGAACATTCATCCAATTTGTGAACAGAAACAACACCATGTGACTTATTTGGCCAATCACAACTAACCAATGCCCCTGGGCTATCCACTATTGTATATTTGCAGAGAACTGTTCATGATTATTCTAAGGGGTTAAATTTTGTTTATTGAAAATGTGTTTTAATTATTCTGAAGAATGAATAAATGTGAGGAAATCACATTTTTTTTAGTATCTACTCCATGGCCAGAAAAGGAGGCTAAATTTGTCAGATGAATTATTTGTTCAGGTCTAATATTTTGGAAAGGTATATTTTCAAACACGTTTACCTGGGTCTTCAATCACGCAGAAAGGAGAGCCTCAGTGCTGCAGTTGAAAAAAAATAGGGTTCCACATAGGTGCATGTGAATTGTAGAATATACAGCGAATTTTAGAATTAGGGCCTAGAATACTTCCTAACATGTTTCAAAGTGATAGAGTTTTAAAAAAAAATACCCCACCCCAGAAGCCCCTTGAAAACAAGTCACTTTAGAATTTCACAATGATTTAATCTAAACTCATTTCATGTGAACTGTACTTAGGAAGTTGACTATGGAAAGGACTGTGTTTTGGGACCTCTATCTGCATTATAGACATAAGTTTCTAGTGTGCCAGAATTTTCAGTTTTAGAACTATTTTGTTTTCAGATCTGGAAAGCATTTTAGGCTGTCAGTGTCTGAGATAATATCTAAGTATTACCCTTTGCTGAATGCTAGAGTTCAGTTGACGTGTACAAGTATACTACAGTATACTTAATTGCTTAGTGTTTGTAAAATGCTTTGGGTTTCTAAAGTTGAATATAAATAAGCATTATTAATTATATTTTGTATTCACCATCCTGTTATAGTATAACAAGAATCTATCATTGTTTCAAATACTAACTCCTAGGAGATTTAGGACCAGGTACTGTCACTTTCAAGAAAAAGGCACATAAAATAATTTTTGAGCTCTTTCATATGTAAGCAGGACAGTGGAATTTATTCCTTATTCTGATTTCTGAGTTTCATGATCTGTGTGACCAAATCTGCAAACCGTACACCTGTGTACAGTGCTGCTTAGTCCCACACATTGTCCCATTTAATTCTATGGGAATGCTAGGGGGAGTGAGGAGTAGACCCAGGAGTAAGGATTTGCAGGATTGGCCCAAGGTTAATGTTTAATTCACATATGGGTCTGTACATAAGCAGTTTTATGGCTACCATGTGCTTAATTCTGGCTATTAAAAAACCCCAGGTTTCCTAGCAGCCAACCGGCATTGCAGCCGTTTTTGGCCTTATGTAAGGACTAAAAAATGTTTGGTTGAAATTGCTTGACCAACAAATAGCAATTGAGTTACCATTTCGTATATGAGAAGGAAATAAAATGTATATAATATTTGCCCCATCCTTATATCCAATATTTGTTTTACGTGATACCTACCGTTACAATCATGCTGTATAAAATTCTGGAATAAATGAACCTGACCAATATGTATTGCATCATTTTTGCGCAGACAGTTTCCATTCTGTTATGCTGTTTCACACATGGTACTTGAAAAAAGTTTAATAAAATAAAACTATTTACTATATCTGTCATACATAAAAAAAAATGTACTTGTCTGAATCAAGATAAACCATCCATGTTTCTACGGACCCCCGGTCCTGCTGGGGAGTGCTACACATCTACATAATGGACCTGAGCCTGAGTTGATGCAAATTTGGGTAGTTCCCACACATTGATTTCAATGGAACTACACTGATGTACACCTCCTGAAAATCTGACCCAGTGTCTCTAAGAATTTGCATGTAGATCTCATAGCTGAAAGATTTAAAGATGTTTAATGACCATTGGCTATACATCTAAAGAAACTCGGGACCATTGTTTATCCCACAAGGTCTGGAATAGATTAATCTAAAAAAACAGCCCCAGAAGCCACCTGTTTCAGAGATATGTGGAAGGATGTCATCTGCATCTTATTTCTGGGTGCATCATCACAAATACAACAGAGAGGCAGTTTTGGGGCCTGATCAAAAGACGACTGAAGTCAAAAGAAAGATTCCCACTGACTTTGTTGGACTTGAGAGCAGGTCTTTAGAGATCTTTGCATTTTGCATGATGGCAGAATCCCAGTGGATTCAGGTACTGTCTGCAGCTTTCATGCAACTGCATAGATTATTTCAGGTTTTATAAGGCTGGATTGTGTTTTAGTTTCTGATGCTGCTCCCATTGAAGTCAATGGGAATTTTAACATTTACTTCAATAGACATAAAAGGACATAGACATAAAAGGAGCAGGCCTTTTATGTTTACAAGTCATGTATAGAAGCATAAAGGTTTAGTGAATGGAGAGAACTCTGTATGCAGGAATATGCTACCCACGCCTCTGAAGTGATGGTATATTCAATTGTGATATATCCAGGTGACAAGAGTATAATATTGCAAGGGCATTCTGGGCACAATGTTCTCAAGAAGTTATTTAAAAAATTGGAGGGAATTCAGAGGTGAGCAACAAAAAAGATCAGGGGACAGGAGGGAATGATTTATAAAGATAAAAACATTAAATAGATATAGGGTGGCCTAAGGTGGGGAGGGCATAACAGCCCACAGATTAAATATTTGAATGATTTAAACATCAAGAAAGTGTGGTGCCTGGGGTAAAGTGAAGACTAATAGGCTGTGATTCAGAAATAGATAATTCAGGCTGACTGGCAGATTTTGCTGTTAGAGAGTATTCCCTATTTGACTGTAGAATAGTCTCCCAAGGAAAGCAGTGAAATCCCCTCACTTGGGACTGTGAAAACTACAGTGGACAAAACATTAGCAAATGTACTGGAAGGAATAGGCCTGCATTTTCAGGGAGATGGACAAGATGATCTAATAGGTCTTTTCCATCTCAGTCTTCTGTGATTCTGAAATTAGTGCCAAATCCTGCCCACCTTACTTGCCCCAGTAGTTCTATTGGTGCCCTATACTGTAAGGTCATTGTGATGCCAATGGGACTATTTGGATAAGTAGCGTGAGCAAGTTTTGACTTTATATTTTTTATGTCCTTTAAACTGCCTACCATAATTGTTTCTGATGGTAAACCGTTCTATGTTTGATGATCCTGTCTGTTTGTAAATGCCTCCAAAGCATATTCCGAAGGTTTGGACAACCAGCTTGCAATCAGTTACGTTAGTGTATTTATTTATATTGCACCTGGAATTCCACAGTGCTGATGAACAGTTGCAGCTACAAAAGAATGATTATCCTTGTTGCTGTATAATCAAAAGAGAATACATTTACAATAAGGGTTGTCATCTGTTAAGATAAATTTAATGTAAAGGCCAAGATTTAAATAATAACTTCTTAAAGTTAGGCTTTTAAGACCATATTTGATTACAATGGGAGGTGTGCAGCACGTCTGAAAATCAAGCTACTTGTGAAGGTGTGTGAATATGGACTCGAGCCTAATTTTGAGTGCTCATTTTTAAAATCATGCCAAAAATTTTTTAAAAATTATATTAAATGAGGTATATTGATGGATCAAAATGAGTGCATTTGTCTATCTTTAGTTCTGGTTATTGACTGGTTCTGTATAGAAAAAAGAGTGTTGTTCAAAGTCTTTTTAAAATAAGCAGTTTATTACAAAATATTTTTTATTCAGATGTGACACTGGAGATTTAGACAGATTACAACACAAAGAGGATTTCCCTTCCCCCCCCCCCACACACAATAAGTCAGGCAACTGATGCAGTGGCTACATTGCATATCAAACTTTGAAAATATATTATTTTTTCACCTATAGCATGTCTGCCTTCAACTTGGAGGAAAAAAAGAAGAAAACCACATTTTAATAGTTCATTGGTGTGGCAAAAATGTGAATATAATCAAGAGTATGTTTTAGAAAAAAATTATCCAAATGGAAATGTCGTATAGAATTTACTACAGAATATGATCTTTTCCATTGTGCTTTTTTTTTTTTTTTTTTTGACATTCTGTAGAAGTTAACACAGAATTCTGTAGGCCGGTTTAAAAACCGCTATAGAAATGTCCAATTCTCTGAGTCCAGTTCTGCAGCTATTAGTTGTATTTAATAGAATCTTTCTCTGCATGTTCTTACAAATAAATGGGACTGTTTGTGTAGTGAGGTACTATTTAACAGAAGAATGGAAGAATCAGGCCTTGTAGTTTTAGAATAATTTCTATAGAACTTAGTTGGTTTATCCCTATTACATTTTACAGGCATTTTCATAGAGACATGTTTATTGATTTCCTTACTCCGTGTGAGTAAAAGTAAAAAAAAACTGACCTATAAATAAGATACTCATTCTCAGGCAGTGCCTGTCAGTTCTGTTTTTTTTTTTTTTTTTTAAAGGTATCCCTCCCCAGTACATTTTACCTAGCAAGGTTGTATAAAATAACTTTTAGATGGATTTACAGTAGTTATGAATTTTGGCCAATGTCTTCAGATATATTAGTTAGGATGTATGGCACTAAAACAAATAAATATTGGATCCTCGGAATTGTAGTCTTGCGATAAATGTACTGTGATGGTTCAATATGTCATAATTGTAGCAATAAATGAGTTAAAACTAGCCTTGATTAAGTTACTTAAAGATTATTTGGCTGATTGTCCTTTGTATAAAAAAATCTCTGCTTAAGAAAAGGAAGCAGGGTTTGTGAGGCAAGGACTTCAAATGCTGACTTTTTGAAAATTGTTGTTGTGAATATCACTTAAGATTAATGGATAATCAATTAGATCTATGCTTTATTTGCAGTTCTTTCCAAACATTTTTTTCTTCGAGCCCCACCATTCTACTCAGCATGCTGCGGTGGGTCCTGTCAGCACCCTGTATCCCCCACTGCTTTTCCAAGTAAGTTTTTATGCTTCATCAGTAATGCTTGAGTTATTCTGTAAACCAAAGCAGCAGGATTTAATGTGTTCTGGAAAACTAATTGGTGATGCAATGGCAGCAGCTAATTCCTCAGTAAAATCACAGCAATCCTATTCAGAAGGTTTCCAAAGATTTATTAAACTTAAGTACACTGAGCAATTGTGAGAGATTTCTAATGGCATTGAGACATCCAGACAGCTAACTGAGGAACGCTCCTTGTTTTCAGTTTGCTTTTAAGAGTCAATAACTCTTTTTAAAATCTGTATCAATATGCATTTGCAAACAGGAAAAGAAAAGAATGGAAAGATCATAAAATGGACACTGCATATTAATGTCTGCTTGGCATAAATTATGACTCAGGAAATGTTAACTTGATTTAAAAAATCCTCAAAACCCAGCCATTCTGTTCATAGCAGACAAACACCTGTATTCATTTAATTTTGTTTTAGATTATAATGTTAAAACTGGAAGACATGTGGAAGATGATTTGGTTCCAGTATTATACACTTGGGATGAAAGCTTTGTTTTATATTACCACTTAATCAGAGTCTAAATTTACCCTTGATTTTTGAGGTTTGTGCATCATATAAGATTATTTATTAAAGAGTTTTGATGTTTATGACTAAGGAAGACAAGCAGAGGATACACTTTAGTTCCTCAGAATTGAGTAAAAAGCACAGAACTGTGTGTCAGTCCGAATGGAAATAGCAATTTCTGCTTTCTGGAACATATATTTTTTTATCACAGTTGAATTCAAACCACTGCTGACTATGTGTATGTGTTTTATGAATGTTTCCGAAGGGCAGTTGCTAAGTCGAATGATTCCTGACAAGTGAGGCAGCAAATGCTGGCAGTTTAATGAGCTGCAAGTTTCTGAGCACCTCTTTAGGGAGTTGACACTTTCCCACAGAGCGTTTTACATGGCCCCAGCTCCATCACAATGGTTGACAGCACCATGACCAATCACCACTTTCACTTTACTCATCCACACGCGACCTCACCACAATTTTTCACTGTGCAGATGAACTTTAGGAACCATTTCACATTGAAAAGGCCTGGGCAAGGGTCAGTTGCCCTTTTGTATGGTCATAAAGCAATGCTCTATGTGCCAGTCTTTTCTCCTGTCTCACATTCCAAGAGAATTTCTGGACAGCATTTAAAGCACTTGACTGAAAAATAAAGCAGTGAATGAAACTGACTTTTATAGACTCATTCTAGCTCATCTTCCCATATAACCCTGTCTACCTGAAAAGGGATTTAGTGGATGAGCTGAGTGTATACAGGGACTTGCTGAATACATAGGGCCCATTATCAACTGTGGGGATTGTTTATTAACCAGGACTGATACACTACTATTTTGGAAGTGACCTATTAATTGTCCATTTAACTAGAATGTATTGAATTCAAATGAAAAAATTGAAACCATGACTAAAGCTTTTACTTGCTCCTTCAAGGTGGTCTCTGCCATGAAGGCCAATTAAGATTGTTCCACAGATTAAGAAGACATTTATCACCATATATTAGGATACGAAGGAAAGACTTAAAAAAAAACCAAAAAAACAAAAAACCCCATGCCAAACATTTGGTACCATATTAGCATTTATGTCAACACAGTATTAAACCTTTCAGTGTCTGTTCAACAGGACAGACTGCAGACTTGCTTCGCTTAACTCATTTTGACATAACTGTTGTGCTGTGTGTGTAAGCTCATGCCTCCAAGTATCAGAAAAGTAGACAATGTACACTCAGTGGATTTCACTTGTACGATTAGCGTATTCACTCCATCCACAAGATCAGAGGTTGGCTTTTATGTGTACAGTTTTGGTGTATTTTATATTGTTTAATATAGAGCAGTTAAAACAAAATTCCTAGACCACCTTCTTATCAGAATGTTCACCTCCCCAAAAATGTTAGCTTTAAAATTTGACCAAGTGGCTGGCTCCATTGTTCACTAGTGCTTGTCTGTGGTTCTGCTCACTGTTAGTTTTTGTTTAGCTGGGCATTTATACTACATCCATTACTGTGGTATACAAAGTCAGAGAGGTTTCTCCCCAAACTGGGTGGGTTCTTCCCTACTATATAATTCTAATATTGGTATTAAAACAGTCACCTACCTGCTTCCTGGGTGCATGAACTCAGTTTTCTAGTGGCCGCTTCTTAGCTGAGTGACTGCTGGTCAATAATCAAGGAAAGAAAATTGTAAAGGAGTCACATAATCTGACACCCTGTTTTTGGCTGACAGTTCCATTTTGGAGCTCAGCAAGGGAGGTGAGGTGAGGACCAGCCTTGCTGGCTAAGAAATTATTTTCTTCCTCCCCTGTGGCAATTGTGAGGATGAGAGGAGATATCTCTTCCACTTGTTTCAATGGAGGCTGTATGGACTGGTCAGGAACTACCACTCCAGCTATTTTTTAAACTGCAGCCCAGACTTAACTCTTTCCCTCTTACTGCAGCCATGTATTCTTGCCCCCAAGAAGCTCTCAGCAGCAAAATGGGGTTTTAGAGGGTTCTATGCACTGTGTTGAAATTTTCCATGAATAGGTTGGCCCTCTTCAGAATTCTCAGATATGGTTTTCTGGGGCTTTTGTGCCATAGTCAGCATATTTGAGTCTGAACAGAATCCTATTATGTCGTATTACATAAATAAACATAACAAAAGTATCCAGTAAACTCTGATGTTTGTGTCTGAGTGGTTTGAAATATCAGTTTTAAAGTTGATATGTGGCTGTTCCAAGCTGTAACTTCATATATACTAACATTTAATTTTAAAACCACTCAGATATACATCACAAAAATATCTAATAAACTGTGATATATACAATGGGGACATGTTCAGACTCTATTCAGACTAAACTGTATGCGTGCATGCATGCACGCATATCTGTCTACAAAAACACACACATACATCTATATATATAATGTTTTAAAGTTAAAGATTAGTACACCCCCAATTAGTGGTTAGTGAAAGCTGCAGCTGAATTTGACTAGCATTTCAATGGGGACATGTTTTTTTAAAAAAAAATTTCACTGGAATTTTTAAAAAAATTGTCAGAAGGGATTCATTTTCATTAATCGTTTTGTCAAATAATTTAGTTTTTGTTGGAAAATTTCAAAACTTGAAATTATTTTGATCATCTCTACATAGGATTTTTTTCACTGAATTCAATGGGAGAATGATCAGGACACTATACTAAGAAGGCAATCATTCTGAAGCTTCTGTGAGAGAGAAGGTTATATCTGAGATGTTTGGATTGTACGTTTGTGTTCTAAAACTAATGTGCTTTCAAAACAAAACCATCTCTATGACTGCTGGCCCACAGAAAGTCCACAGGTGTTTAAGGCTATGTGGATGTGGAAACTCCTTCTTGCTCAAAGAAGGCGCTTTTCTGTAGGTAATGGTTATGGAGTATGTTTGTCCTTGCCCAAAAGCCACATATAATATTTGGGTTCAGCACATATTTAGTGGGCCTCTGGTACCTCCCGCAAGCCCTGCTCTCTGGAATTTGGTGCTATTGGAGGTGCACTGTCAGGACACTCCTAGCGAGCAGCTGCTTTGTGGATTCCCATGGAAAATGGATCCTTCTTTGGAGGTGGGGGAAAGGGCACATAAAGCCTAGAGCTGTATCACTTTTTCATCATCTTTCTGGGGCTGGTGGAGGGATGATGTGAGTGCCCCTGCTCCATGAGTTGGATGTGCAGAAGGTCCCCTCAGAGTACAGATCAAAGGAGTGTGACTGGGCCCAAAATAAACTGCCATACTAGAGCTTGCTGAAAGGTGTTAAAGGATTAGAAATGAGACTGAATGGAATAAATTCAAGTACTCCAAAAAGCTTTTAATAAACTATCTATAGTTTCCATAATAATCAAGATGCGAATGGCCAATGATTTTCTATGGAAAAGTCTACTACGAAAGCCTTGTCATTACATTATATATATATAGCATAGCTTACTTAGCCCCATTCTTATCTCATTATGCATTTTATACTGGGGCAGAATGAGCACCCATGAAAAACTCACTGCAGTTTGCTCACCCTGATCATATTGTGTAAGGAAAAAAGTAGATCTTTCTCCCTGATCATTTCTGGATTTCACAATAAAAAGAGCTCTACATTCAACCTCCTACATAGACTCATCTGGTTATGCTTTTTATCACTCCAAAGAACAGAATCTTGGCCATCTATAACACATCTAGATCCCAGTGTTACTGAAGTTGATGAGAGCCACATTGCTGCATCCAGTCTAGAATCTGACCCTTATTGAACATGACTGAATCATCGTGACACATGTGTAACACCAACAACTCAAAAGTGAGACTCCAGTCTGATAGTGGTGTAAAACATAGTGCTTAATATTCCTCTGATATGTTATACATAGTGTAACACTATCTTCCATTTCCTCTAGGACAGGAAAGCGTTCTGCCTCTGTTGACCCAGGACTCCAACTCCAAAGCCCGGAGAGGTATTTTAAGAAGAGCTGTCTTTTCTGAAGACCAGAGAAGAGCTTTGGAGAAGATGTTTCAGAAACAGAAGTATATCAGCAAAACAGACAGAAAGAAACTCGCCATTAACCTGGGTCTGAAAGAGACACAGGTATGGAGGATTGGGAGATATTGTACCACACTTAGCACAATGGGAAGTCGGTCCATGACTTAGGGCTCCTAGGTGCTACTGTTTCACAAGTAATAAATAATAATAATTCACAGCTTTCTGTCTTTGAAAGAAAAATCTTCAAAATAGCTTTGCTGGAGAGGGGTGGGGATATAAACAGCCCAGGACCAGTCCTATAGTCCTTACTTAGGCAAAAGTCTCAGTGAAGCCAATGGTAGTTTTACCTGCGTAAAGAATGAATAAAAGAGAGTCCCCATCCTGTACTGCTCTGGATTCAGAAGTTGATATCCCCATTTCCATACAAAGGTGGAGGAAAGTCCCCTTTGAACACTAGCATCCCCTAGCCCCATTGCCCTAACTGATGGCCATTTTTGGGCCCTACATGCACAAAGCTCCACAAGGATCTGGGAGCAGGGCACTGTCTTCTGTTCTGCTTCTAGGTGTCTGCATAGAAATCCAGGCTCAGAGCTCTTTTAGTTTTCTCTGTTTTTGCACCTGTTACTGAGCAGCCACCAGGGAGCAATGCTAATGGCAGCACAACTGCTACTGGACTCATGCCATTTAGGGAGATGGGACAGTGGAGGCAGCAACCTTCCCTGTAGAGCTGATCCTTGCTCCAGGCAGAGGGAGACCTATGGGGCTGAGAGAAGCATTAGAATGAAAATTCTATGAGGTGACCTTACTGGAGGTTCCCAGCTCTCCTACTTGGCCACCTTCCAGGGGTTTTTCCATATGAGAGTATTATGTGTTCCAGAATAGGACTTCAGGATTTGGCCCAGTGTTTAATAGCACTACAGTGTTACTCTTGTCATACACATGTAGTTGGATCATACCCAGAGGCGCCGATGAGGTTTGGGACCCCAGTGTATTGGGGTGTCTGCAAATGTAGCTAAAGTGATAGTACCTGCCCTGGAGAGCTCGCAGTCTAAAAGACACACAAACGAAAGGTGGGGACAGGAATAGAACACACAAGAAAATAAGCTTGGCACAATTTCGTTAGTTACATGGGGAGGGAGAGAGGAAGTGGCAGGAATGGGGGAGTGAGAGAGAGAAAGGGAATAAGAAGAGGAACAGTCCCAACACATCACCTGCCTTGCCATAGTCAGCAAGCAGGGTTTTGAAGGCATCTTGGGAGAGATGAGTCTTAAGGATGAATTCAAAGGAGGCTAAGATAGTGGCTGTACACTTTTAGAATGAGCTTTTCCCATGCATAAGGGGCATAAGTTAAAGCTTGAGGGAGAAGATAACTCATAGGTAAAGGCTGGGAATGGTGGTGGAGCACTGTACATTACTGTAATTTTTTACTTGAACATTTCAGCCATAAAAAATAAAGAATGCACAGACTGAGACCCTTTCCAGTCTATTAGCTGAAGCAGAGTAGTAATCACCATAGGACAAACTGTTTCTTTTCATGTTGACAGTGTACAATCATGCTTTGCAGTGAGCTTTCTAAAATCCTCACAGTGCGTATTCACATACTAGAATAACGAGGAGTCCTTGTGGCACCTTAGAGACTACACATTTATTTGGGCATAAACTTTCATGGCTACCACTCTGAAACCTATTCAAATACTGTATGTTGCAGGTATTTCCCTCCTACATTCTTTTGCCTTTTGGATATTCAGTTGAGCCCAGGGGAATAGGAAATGGACTTAGAGGGAGGTACTACTAATACTAAAAGAAAAACAATTTAATAAAAATAATGGTCCATCATTCCTCTCTAGGTTTTTCCTATATAAAACACAGGAGAGACTGTGAGTGTCAATCTGTAGTTGTACCCTTTGGGGGCAGGATTTGCCATCTAAGGACTGGGAAGAGGATTTTGTCCCAAAACCCACAGGAGAGCCACATGGATCCTAGGAGATCCCTGGAGCCTACAGTGCCACCACTCTGCCTTTTGGCCTGCAGCCCACTGTCAATAGCCATGTTGTTCTTGCAGCTATGCCATGCTCAGCTGCTCCGGTGGGTGTAAGAGCCACAGCTCCTGTAGCCATGCTGTGGAAAGTTGTCGTTTCCTTGGCCACTACCTGCCCTCTTTCCAGTCTGCTGAGCCAAATCCTCACCTCATCTATGCTGGTGGAAGTAGAGGGGAGTGTTTGGTCTGACTGTTAATAATAATGGGCTGGATCCTCAGCTGGTGTTAGTTGGCATAGCTTTGCTGATTTCACTGGAGCTATGTTGAACTTGACTTCAGTCAGGCCCAGAGAGAAGTGTGTAAAATTGAAGGGATTTCAAGAAAAAAGGGATTAAGGTAAAATTATTTTAAGAAAACAATAATAACCTCCAATTAACTTGGGAACAGGTGAAAATTTGGTTTCAGAACCGAAGGATGAAATGGCGAAACTCCAAAGAAAAAGAAGTGCTTTCAAACAGGTGCCTCCAAGAAGAGGGTCTTCAAGAGAACTACCTCTCAGGATCCACTCTGAATTTTACTTCCCCATGTCCTTCTATATGGGAAGTGTCTCAACAGCAGGCAAGTCCGAGATGGAGGGAGAATTCTCCAGAACCTTCAGAAAGACTGAATAATAAAAATAGCGCACAGCCACCTCAAGGAGAAGACTCATTTCAGGGCACATTGTATTTGTACCCTGAACAAGACACTGGAGACCAGGCAGTTACATTATCAGTATAAAGGAATGACTGAGGTCTGCAAATGATCAAAGAACATAGACTTTAAATGGGTGGTCTTTTAAAACTAACAGTGTTTGAACGTTGTAAAGCTAACTAGTTTATACCTCATCACTTACTAAAATCTAACACCATTAAAATGACAAACAATTAATGCTGCAAGAAATATTCTTTAATATTCAATCTTCTCTCATGTCTTTTCTGGTCTTATACTGAACTTATAAGTGAATTAGGAAGGGATGGTAAGTAAAATGAAGCGAAGAGTATGAAACTGACATTTTGCTTTGATTTACATACTGTGCTGTATATACATCTTCATTAAAACAAACTGATACCATACTTTTTCTCTCTTATTGTAGTCAGACTCATTAAGCTCTTTTTGCCCATAGGATAGACAAAAAATCCTTTCTCTAAAGCTCATAAATTTTTTTACATTTTTTTTAATTGCTTACAGCGTGTGACATTCACAAGAGGTTTATATTGAAAACATCTAAGTATTTTTATTGGTATTTCTCCATCTTTCCTCATTTATATCGGTATCCAGTTGTGTATACAGTACAGTGCAACAACTCAGACGAGTTATCCTAATGAAATAATTGAATATTTTAAAAAAATCTCATTGTTTACATCACTTTAATTTGGACACAAGCTGGGAAATGCCAGGAAATGCAATTTACTGAGTCCAGTCTTTTCTCCTGGGGATGAAAAATACAATGTCCTTAGCTTTAGTGGCCTTTGTCAGATTGTCAGTAAAGTCTCTTGTTTTGTGTGTTGCATTTTAAAATTGGTGATAGCTCAAGGGAAAATTAGAACCCACATGGAATTGACAGCAGTACTATAATTGTTCAAACTGACACTCTTGCTCTATATAAAAAAAAAAAAATTGACAGCTAACATGCTGTACCAGACTTATTCCTGACAATTTAAGCTGGTTCCAGTGGGTTTGCATTTGTTCCTAAATACAATACAGTATTTTATATATATGACTGGCTTGAAATGGTAGTATTAAAATAGCTTTACTTGAAATGATTTGCTTGCTTCATCCACTCTAAGGAAATCACTTTATTGGATTTAAGAATCAATTATTGTTCAGTTGAGAAACTTTTTAGCTCCAAAAAAGAGGAATGTGTTTTCTTATTGCAATTTTTGTGAATGTGTTTGTTGAGGAGAATGGTTAGAGATATTTTATGTCAGATGTAATACCTGTTTGGAGAAATTTAGGACATAAAAGGGCAGAGCTGCTTGACTCCCTTCATAGATTTTTAAGGCCAAAGGGGATCATTATGATCATATAGTCTGACCTTCTGCACAACACGCTATAGAATTTCACCTGGTAATTACTGCTTGGACACCTAAACTTGTGGTTGAGCTAGAGCATGGATTTTAGACATTCAATCTAGATTTAAAGGTTTTCCCTAGGTGATCATGCATTACGTCACAAATAATACAATATAATACTAAACAATGAAATATTTTCAACAATTTTAGATACGTGTGTGTGTGTGTGAATATAAGAAAACTTTAGATTGTGCATATGCATTATGATATGTCTGTTTATACAAAGAGGCAGAGTTAAAGTTATGTATTGATCTTTAACTTCTGCATTTCCTGACTTTTGAGTGCTTAATTGTGCAGTCTTAATGTTGTGCAAATGTAGTTTTTAACCAGGTTTTTTAAAGGAAATATGAAAGCAAAGAAAAGTAATAAGTCCTCTGTTCTTTAAATAACAAGCACTAGTTGGTAAAAACCACCAGGTTCCTGTCATTGATATTAGTTAGCTGCACATAGGGAACCTGAGTCAGTAAACCATCTCTCATATGGGTAGTTGAGTCATTTGAGATTAAATTCTCTCCTGTATTGAGGTAGTTAATGCAGGGCCTATGCACCATGTAAATCCTTCATAGGCCCTATTTGAATGGATGGCTTATTCATAGGGGTGAATTTCATCCCATTGAAATCACAGGGATTAGTCACATGTATAAGAACTATATTGGGTCCGTGTAGAGTTAACTGGTACTAGTTGGCTAAAGGTCAATTCAGATAGTGTGTTTTTATGTTTCTGGCTAAGTATTCATTTCTATACACTTACATCCAGGGCTGCCAACTCTACATGCTTTGGTTCATAACTTGTAGGTCTTCAGTGCCTCATACCAGGGATATAGCTATAGAATCTGATCGGCTGCCTTCCCCACTCCCCTGCCTCTTGGGGAAGAGTAACCAATCACACCTAGGCTATGCATTGAGGGACTGACCACATGGACTAGGCAGAGTTTCCACACACCCCCTTCCCCTAAAGGACCATAAGTGTTCAACCCACAAGCTGAATGAAACTGCTCCTCTCATATCTACAGCACTGGGAGCCAGAGACTCCAAGCTGCCCCTGGACTTGGTGAGAAGGGAGGAAGAGACTCTGATGAGTTGCCGCTCAAGATAGGGTACAAGGGTATCTAGTCACTGCAACACCTAACCCTTAGGTACCTAGTTGCCTAGTGGAATTCATAGCCCTGAGTTAGGTGCCCGGTTCCCCATTTAATGCATGTGGAGAATTAGGTGCCTAAGAAAGGAGTCTCAGAAGCCAACAAGCTAAGTGGGAGCTACATAAGCCAGCTGGGAGTGAAATGCAAAGGAAAGGGATAGGACTTAGGGCCAAATCCCATTGATTTCAGCATTAGGAGCCTGATTCATGGGCCAGAGGGAGGCACCTATCTCTGCTTGGGATTCTCAGCCATGAACCTAACCACTGGGTTATTCTGACATTTGTGCCTATGTCTCTTGTCTCTATGTCTGGCAGGGCCTGAGCCTATAAGGGTATGTTTAGACTGCATACAAAAAAACCTCAAAACCTATGGCAGTAAGTCTCAGAGTCTGGGTTAACTGATTTGAACTTTTGGGACTTGTGTATTGAGTCTAAAAATAACAGACATTCCCGCTTGGGCTGGAGCCCAGGGGCTGAGACCCATCTTCCTTGCTGGGTTAAAGAGCCTGGACTCCAGCCCAAGAGGGAAGATCTACACTACCATTTTTAGCTGTGAAGCGCAGGCCCATATCAGTTGACCTGGGCTCTAAGACTTATTGCTGCAGAGGTTTTTTGCAGTGTAGATATCCCCTCAGTGTGCTCAGAGCACAATTAAAGGCTCAGGCAGGAGCATGTCTAGTTTGAGAATCCTAATAGTTTGGTGCTGCTGGGGCTCTGTCTTGTGCCATGGCTCCGAGCAACTTTCTAGCTGTGGGGTAGGTGTTAGGACTTAGGTGGCTTTGTGCGTGCCCACCAGAGGAAACATATGCACCTTCAGGGTTAGATAGCAGCAACTGAAAGAGGCAGTTAATCACTTCAGTACCTTTGAGGATCTGGCCATAAAATACTCTAGGTGTGCAACAAGACTTCCAAAAACCAAAGGGAAAAGTTTCAACGTGTTGGTTTTAAATGTTCTCTACAATGTCAGTCTAACTTTCTACAGTCCCCCGGAAACAGTGTGTGAATTTTGGACCATAACTAAAGTGGTCTGAGTCCCTAACACCAAAATAAAGTTAAACCTGCAACACATACAACCTTGATCCCTCTTATTTTATGTATTTAAAGTGGAAATTTTCCTTCAACCTGCACTGTGAAATTTCAGCAAAGAAGCACCACTCATCATGAATGTTGTAAATATCACAAGGCATTTACTTTGCTGTTCTCTCCTGAAATGTCATACTTTAGCGATCGATTAAATAGTATACGTGACAGGTTTCAGAGTAACAGCCGTGTTAGTCTGTATTCGCAAAAAGAAAAGAAAAGGAGTACTTGTGGCACCTTAGAGACTAACCAATTTATTAGAGCATAAGCTTTCGTGAGCTACAGCTCACTTCCTCAGATGCATATCGTGGAAACTGCAGCAGGCTTTATATATACACAGAGAATATGAAACAATACCTCCTCCCACCCCACTAAATGTGCATTTTCTTTAAATAATTTATAAACATCAGTTATGCCAGAACAAAGGAGAACAGAAATGGGGGATACAAATTTCCTGCTGCATCTCTACCTGCACCCACCTAATTCACTCTCAGCCCTGCCAACTCATCCTGTCCCCATTCTAGCTCAAAACCTTCCCAGCCTCTCTCCACTTCCTGCTCATAGACATTCTGCACACACCTGACCCCTCCGATTCCTACCAAACCTCTTCATAAATCTAAACCACTTCCTGAACTCTGTAACTTCCCCTACCAAGGCTCAGAATACCCCTGCCACGCAACCCCCCCCAGGTCACAAAACCCAACCCCAGCCCAGAACCCTTTCCCTCCCTAGCTGGCACCCACCAGCATCGCTCAGCTCAGAACCCCTTGACTAGCCCACAGTCACCACCTTGCCTTCCCCTATTTCATGCTGGACCTGGAGATGCAGGAGCAGAGATAGGAAGTAAAAACTGTGGCTGCTGGGTGCATGTGCAGGGAACCCTGTAGGCTGTCTCTGTGAGGATGTAGAGTGTTTGCTCTGCACCTTCTAGTGTTGCCACCTGGCCAGATTTTCTTAGGACCATCCCTTTTTTGAGGTAGCCATCCTGGGATATCTGTAAGGGTGCTTAGTACATAGCCAGGTGTCCAGTTTTACGGCCTCAAGGTCATCCATATCCTGGTTTTTTGTATCTCAGTGGTGGGAATCCTCTCTCTTCTCCTTGCAGGCCCCGTGCTGCAGGGACTTGAGGGGCTCTATGCTGCGGCATTCATGTGCAAAGAGCCCGGTATTCTGCCTCTGTGGAACTGAAGGAAATCAGCCCCACAGATTCCCTGTTCTGTGCCTCCTCCTTCTTCTGCCTGCAGTATTTGTGCTGCAGGGCCCAGAGCCCCCCCCAGGGCAGCCAGTCCTTACAGCCTCGAGGGCCTGGAACGGTTTCACCCCCTGAAGGAGTCCCTTAGTGACAGCAAGTGATTGTGCATCCTGCAGTGCATCAATCACTGCTATACCCACCTACAGTGTATCTGGCAACTTGCCCCTAATGACCAGCCGCCACAGATGCTGTCTTCCTGAGTGTCCTGTAATAACATCCTGGGCTTGATTCTGATTTAATTTACCCCCATGAAAGAGTAACTCCATCACAGCCAATGGAATCACATGAGTATAAAACCGGCACTGGAGAGATCAGAATGAATGAACTCCACTGTGTTAGCTAATTTCATATTTAATTTTGAAAATCTGCCTGGTCAGAGCATTTAAATGACAAGTGAAGGAGGGGAAAACATTTTGGCCTGGCTCTCAGACATTTCTGGTGCTGCAGCAATGGCAGCATGAGTGGAGGGAGCCAAGATTACCTGGAGCACAAACAAGAAGATTAACTAAGAAACAGGAAATGAATCCCACCTGACATCTGTGATGTAAACAGAGGAGTGGGGACAGCATTCCAAATAATGCTTATTCAAATACAGGCAGCTTGGGCATCACATCAAAGGGAGCGAAAAGAAAGAAAATCAGACTTGTTCTCCACTATGCCCAACGTACATCTTGTTTTTTTTTTAGTTAGCCCATGTTGGTTTAAGAGATTCCTTTGTCCTTAATCCCTTTATCTGGCTGTTGGCTTTGGGTTTTGCCACTTAATAAAAGAATGGCATTCTTGAAGCCTTCCGAAAGGTGAGACAATGTATAGCCTCCTTTCTCATAAGATTCAATAAGATCAAAGAAGTAGAAATATTTCTTTGTGTGGCTGACACATTCATATTATATCCTTCATAAGTATAAAGTTCCTTCATGCTGCACCTTTGCTGGTTCCATTTTTGATGATTTAACCCTTACAGTATTTTTTGCCTTTCGATTCCTGATGCGTGATACTGGTACCAAAGTAAAGCCTCTGACTGACATGAACTTTGCAGAGAGAATGTTGGTAAGTGGGCAGATTACATCAGAGAAAATCTTTTTGCCTTAATTAATGTGTTTTCTTGTTGTACTCTCTCTTTATTGGCATAGCAAAGAATGGGATCATCCCTAATTGGCACAATATATGCCGCACATTCATTTGGGTGCTAGTACAGGTGAGTAAATGGTAATACTGTACCACAACTTAGCGTGATTTTTGCCCATAATACAGTGTAAATTGGCTGTATTGGTTCATAGCTGTAACCATATTTTTGATGACCAACTTTCATGTTTGCTTGATGTAGAAGAGCGTGGTGTAAATTGCTTTCTAGACCTGTTACTCAGGTAAAAGAAATGAAATCACTAGATCAGAACTGTAAACAATCATAATGATGGTGCACTTATGAATTGTTATTGAATCTTGACAGTCATGAACATACACATAGAGTTTGCACTATAAGGGCTACATTTAGTAGGTGTCCATCTCCAATTCCCTCTTAACACTTGCTCTGAGGATACATTGCCTTAATATTGAAGGAGCTGTTTGGATGCGTATTACATTGAACATTTCAATGGGTTTTCCTCTTTTCTTCTGTTTTCACAGTTTTATGCTGGTATCTTGGTTTATTTAATTATCTATACAATAAAATCTAATTGTGATAAATATGGTATTGTTAAGTGAGAGGTTATTTAAATGGCAATTGATGGGTTATCCTTTAACTTTCTTTTGCTGATCAGTAAATAGCTATTCCTGATTGGTGATAGAGGCAATGTCACTGTTGGGGGGAGAGGGGAATATAAAAAGGCATTGGGAGCATGAGAGAGGAGCATAGTCACAAGACGTAGTTTTTCCATATGCCTACATTTGTCAGTCTCACAAATCTCTAGTTTCGTTACTATAAGAAGCCTCAGTTCCTTTAGAAAACACTGGAAATCAGAAATAATTAGTTTTGTATTCTATAATATATATGTAATATCTTGTCTAAGGAATTACAGTGAGTAAGATCTTCAGAGCAGGAGCTGTGTGTTGCTGTGTGTTTGTACTATGTCTAGGACAACAGAACCCCAGTTCTGCTTGGGGCTTCTGAGTGCTTATGCAATATAAATAGTCATTAATAATTGCTATATTCCCCGCAACTGGCAATGTGAGCTCCATTCAATTACTGATTACTCTGTGAAAAGTCGGAGCAGGAATAAATTGCATGACTTGCCTCCTACCTCAATCAGCAAATACAAAGATAGCCCTTATGCAGAGCAGAACGGGCTGGGAAAGGAGTATTAATTGGCTGTGCCTAGTTCTTTTCTCCCATCAGAGGAGATACACAATGCAGAGAATGAAAAGGTAGGAGACAAGTAAGGGCCCAGCCATAGAAAGCCTGATTCATGAAGACCATCTCCATTTGAGCAGCTCACATCCCACCAGTAGAGGAAAACAACATTCAGGTACCCTCCTTGGTTGTACTGTTACAAGAAGAGGACAAGTGGCAAGTTCAGGGAACTTCTTTGGTTGGGTCTCTTCCCTTTTACTGTATTTGCTATGGTAGTATAAGACATTGTACATTTGTTGTGGTTAGCTGTAAGTTTTGGATATTCATAGGCTTAGGAAGAGCTTTGGATTTTGTCTCCTTCACCAGTTTTGCAACTTACCAAATAGCGTAGGCACTCTGGGCTAGATTCACAAAGGGACTTAAGCGCTGCTGCAATGCCTCACTTTTAGGTGCTCTGTTGCCCAGTGGAATTCACAACCCTGAGTGAGGTGCCCAGGCTCCCTGTACAATGCATGGGGAAAGTTATGGGATTCACAGAAGCCTGCACACTGAGTAGGGATCCATCTGAGCTAGGCCTTAGGAAAAGCCAAGCAGATGGCTATGGCCAAACCCCTGCCCCCTCACAGAACTAGGTTCCTAACTCTGCTTGGGATTCATAGCTGTGAACCCTCTCCTGGAGAAGGCGCCTCAGCCACTTTTTGCAAAAAATGTAGCAGCAAGTAGCTATAACCTTTAGCCCAGTACTTCGGGCACTCAGCTGAGTTGCGTTCAACCCCCTTTTCCTCATCATGCAAAGGAGGGAATCAAATCTGGGTTTCTAACACCCCAGCTGAGTACTCTACCCGCTGGCTTCAGAGGATGCTCTCCTGCTCATCCTTGTGAGGCCATTTTGTGTGGGTTAAGGCATACTCAATGCACACCTACCAGATCAGGAAAAACAGGCAAGAGAATACCTCATTTGTGAATCCCACTGGGGCTTAGGCACCAACCTGCTGGGTGGTATCAGGGCTAAGGCTGTGTGCGTGCTCAGTTTCCTAAATGTAGGCCCTCTGGCAGGCCCTTGGGTGCCTAGGGATGTTGGGCAGCAGCTGAGTAGGGGGGGTTGTGAATGCCAGTGGTGTCTAAATGTTTGACTTAGGTGCCTTAGTCCCTTTATGAATCTAGCTCTCTTGGGATAACTAACATGCTATTTGAAATGTGACCTTTTCCACTCTGCTGTCTGAAGACAACCTAAGGACAGTCACTTGGGTGGAGTTGCAGAGGTGCTGAGTTTTCGCAGATCTCCTCTGAAAAGGTCAGGCCAGCTCTGCATTGGTTGAGCTTATGGATGCTCAGGCATAACTTGACAAGTTGCTGCTTGGTGTTCAGTTCTAAGTCATCTCTTTGATTTTCTATGGTTTCCCACAGTAAATGTTCAAATGCTTGCAAACTGTGCCCTAATTCCTGCAAAAATGGACACTAGTAGTCCTAATGGCACTACTCCCGGTAATAAAATTAAGCACATGCATGAGTATTTGCAGGATCAGGGCCCAGGTAATCATGAATGCCAACACTGAGTCCAATGCCTATTCATATGCATTATCTGGACTGAGAAGGCAGAGATGTTTCATTCCTGATTAGTGTAAATTCAAATTATGTGCCATCCATTCGTTATAGTTAGGAAAATATAAAATAGCTCCTCCCTTATCACTCAGATGAATCTAAGGTTTTTCCTATACCATGGAATTTACAGCACCCATATCTCGGCACTGATTCTGGATATGTGTGCAGGAAACACACCCCTATCCAAACTTGGCACTGATACTGACCCATTAATTAGACCCATATTCATGTGCCATAGTACTTTTTTTCCATAAGAGTGCTCAGTGGGACTACTCCTGGAGTAAGGTGCTACTCAATGTCACAGTATCAGACTCCTGCTCTTAGGGACTCCTGAAACGGCATCAATACTTGTAAAAGCTTGCAGCAATTTAGGAAAAGAAGTTAGAAGTTTGATGGGGAAGAAGGGTAGTCAGAGAGTCACGTATCCTAAACCAATCAGTAATACCCTATGTTGCTTACTCTTAAACATCGGTACTTTTGTCACGTGGTGATAAATGAATCAACTTTTATTATAAAAATATACTTTATTTAAAGTCTATGTATGTCTTGTATGAAGACTCAGCTAATTTATTGATGTTTAGCTTCAATGACAATATGTACACCTGAAAATATATGAACTATTTAAATAGCAGTTTGACATACTGTAGTAACTACAAAAACTGATTTACGCACTACCACTGAAATCCACTCTACCTGGTGTGTCAAACCCACATTCACACATTATGCCTTACTTAATATTTCAACTGTGTAGGTTAACAGTGTAAAATAAATAATTGGCAAAGCCATTCAAAACTAGTTTTCTTTGTTAATAATTTACTATTACTGCAAATGTCATAAAACCTTTATAAATTATTTTGTTCGATCTTTGCAGACAACATGTAGCTTTAATTCTGAAAATTGCCTGTCAGAGATTAAAACTCAACAACTATTTCCTGGCCAAATCCTACATTTAAGAATTTTTAAGTAGCTTTGTACTTTATTGGAGTCTCTCCTGAAGCAGTGAATAAACTCATAGTCACTCATCAAATTTGCTTCATTACTAATGGATAAACCAGCTGCTTCTGATGATCCCATTCCATTCAATGAATTGCTGATGATCCCCATTGACTGCATCTGAATTGAAAACAGAATATGTATGACTGTAACTTGTCAATAGGTGTAAATGTGCATAGAACCAAAATGCTCATGTTGAAGCTAACAAAATCAGGGTTTATAGAACACCACTAGTGAAATCATCAGCTAACGTAGACTGCTCACCTCCAGGTTTTTTATGCAAGTACTGAAAAAATATGTGCAAAGTTCTCTAAAGAAAGGCTGGTATTGCATTTCCTGCTATCCAGGGACTACATAAGATTCTTACTAGCCTGAAGTGGTCTCATATTATTTCAAGAAATTCTGCCTCTGGAAGCAGAACTTTGGCAATGCTATCAACATAACACCCTTTGAACATGGAGTAGGTAAAGGCTACTCTTCAGTATGGCTGCCCCATCTCAAGATAGTACAGTGGATCAGTTTTCTTCAGACTTGTAGCTTTATTTAACAAGCTTCATTTAGTAAGGTGCTAGGCCTTCTAGCAGGTGCTGAGCATCCGCAAGAGCTGTTAATGTCAATGCAAGATAAGCACCTCTTAGAAGGACTGGCCCCCGGGCAAGATCAAGCCCAGACTCAGTGTAATATGGAAAAATACTGTCACATGACACTGTTTATGCAACAAGTAGTTTCAATTTGATATTGTTTCCTTCTTATACTTTACTATTTGTGAAACCTTGGTAGCACGTACATAACTGCCGTTCCCTGAGCCTCTCATCCAAGAATTTCCCCAAAACATGCTGTAGAAATGGGCCTGAGCTACAAACCTGGATACAAATATCCTGAACTTGGGCGAAGTTTGAATCTGTTTTTGAATTTTATGTTTGGCCCCAAGTCTATGATTAACTAAACAAAAATCTAGATATTAAATGCCCCTGAATTCTGGGGAAGTTCTAATCCATATTCATAGCCAAACTGAAGATTGGGCTTCTCCGTTTATAGCTCTGTCCTGTGAAGTGCTGTTAAATTTCACTTCAGTGGTGGCTGCATTTCAGTGGATGAAATGACCCCTCTGCTGTATATGCTGAGTTCTATGTCAGTTTCAATTTGTATCTTACGGTGGTGAGATATTAAGGGGTTTTCTTATTTTTTAAACTGTTTAGTGGGATGTCTGCATGGGAACAAACATGTTAATTGTCAGAGACATAAAGAAAATAGGCCTGATTCTATATTCCTTGTTCAGTCACAGCTCCAGCTGAGTTTAGTGAGAGTTTTGAGTGCACATGGAATACAAGATCAGGCCCACTATCTGGCAATTAAAAGTGAGAGAGCTGCAAATATAATCTGAATCCACAATGTACATTTACCAGAAGGCATTTGTCTCGGGGCTTTAAAATGGTTATGAAAGTAGCTAGGGGTGGAATCCAGAAAGGGGCTTAGGTGTTGTGATATTCAGTGTTGCAATGCCTAACTTTTAGGCCCCTAGCAAATCTCAGGAACAACTCCACAATCCACAACGCTGAGTTAGGTGTCCAGGCTTCTTAGACAATGAATAGGGAGAGAAAGCCACCTAAGAATGAGATCCACAAAAGCCAGCATGGTAGGCAGGAAGCCGCCTAAGCTAGCCAATAGGAGATGCTGACATGCTAAGATCCTGCTCCTTTCTCAGAGATAAGTGCCCCAGTCCAGGATGCTGGGAAGTGCCTAGCTCTGCTAGCTATCCATGAACAGGAACCCTGTCCCTGGCTTAGGCACCCATGTAGTTTCTTGCCAGAAGGAGTTCGGTGCTGGCCTTGTACCACACAAAACATCCAGAGAAGGAAATGGTGCTGGGACCCACCTGATCACTTTTAGTCCAGTACTCAACTGAGATGTGGGGGAGACAGGTTCAATTACCCCCACTCTGGCAGGCAGGGAAAAGACTGGAAGTGGGGTCTCTTACCGCTCAAGAGTATGCTCTAACCACTGACCTATTGGATAGTCTGATGTGGGGCTCCCTCAGCCTCTCCTGCTGAAGCTGTTCCACTGTGAACACTTATGCTAAGGTTATATCTTGGTAACTGAGAGCGGAATTTGGCCTCGAAGACCCTTTGGTGTTTCAGTATAATTGATATTAGAAAAAATTAGGTTGAAAATCTTGCCTTCTCTGTTACTTTCTCCATTCCAGTCTTCAACTCATGCACCATACTGCTGATTTGCTTTGCTTTGCTCAGGCTATCACTAGAGAATTCTTGATGATGACCAATATTCTGGTCAAAGTGGGAAAGTGGTTCCTTCCAGGCTTGCAAGAGTCTCAGTATCAAGTGAGTTAGTTCTTCTCTCTTGAAAACAAAATATGAAAGAACTTTCTTATTAGCTTGCATCAAAGCATATGAACAGTGATGTTTTCATTGGGCATAGTATACTTAAACAGGTACTAACACTTAAAATTTCTATGCATACAATTCATAACTAACTTGCAAATATTTAGAAAATAACAGTTTCATGGGCTTCTTTTCTCTAGTTGTACATTTGTATGAACAAAAAACCAAAATGACTTTGCACATGCAACTTCTTCCCAAATTGCTTAGGATCTCGTTCTGTAATGTCTTAAAATGCATCCAAGTGGTGGTACTTCATTAAATAATGCTAAATTGAAATCAAATGCTAAACTGCCAAGTTGTTAGATGGAAAAAGTCTTGAGGGAAAACTTTCAGAAGTGCCGAAGGCCCAGGTCCACAAAGGGACTTGGGCGTTGCAATACCGAGCACTGCTGCTCTTAACTTTTAGGTGCCTAGAAAATCACAGGAACACCACTGAGATCCACAAAGCCTGAGTTAGGTGCCTAGCTCCCCACACAATGAATGGGGAGAGATAGCTGCCTGAGGGCTGATCTACATTGGGAGCTTACATCAGCATAGCGACTTCTCTTGGGGAGTGAAAATCCACACCCATGAGAAATGTAGCTATGCCTTCCTAACCCTCAGTGTAGACAGCACTAGGTCAATGGAAGAATTCTTCCATCGACCTAGCTACTGCCTCTTAGGGAGGTAGATTGCCTATGTCAATAGGAGAAACCCCCCCCCCCACCTTTGGCATAGGTAGGGTCTATGAAGTGCTGCTGAGGCATAGCTGTAGCTGTTTTGCTATTGAGGTATAAGCGTAGTCTGCAATCCACAAAAGCCAGCATGCTAGGTGGAGAGCCACCTAAACTAGCCAATGGAGAGCCTAATGAGAGGGGTGTGTGATGAGCCTGGCCCCTCTCAGGAAGATAGGTGCCCAGCCTGTGGGGAGGTGCCTATCTGTGCTTAACAATTTACAAAGGAAAACCCCTCTTCTGGAATCAGGCAGCTTAGACATCTAAGGAGTTTCTGGTGGGAATGAATTAGGCACCTGCCTCACTCCACACAAAACACCCAGAGAAGGAGTTGCTGGTTCCTACTGTCTAACTTTTAGCTCAGTGGTTGGAGCATTCCTTTCGGATGAGGGAGATGCAGCTTCAGTTCCCCCTCTATCTGAGTGGGGATGTGAACAGGAAGCTTCCACCTCTGAGCATTCTAACCACTGAGCTATGGGATAGTTTGATGTGGGGGCTCACTCGGTCTCTCCTTTTGAAGTTCTTCCACTGTGGCTAACTAATGAAAGAGTGATTGGAGCAGGGGGACTAGATTCTGGGTCTCCCACCTTCGAGGTAGGTGCCCTAATCTCTAGACTACAAAGTCTCTCTCTCTGTGGCACAGTTACATTTCCACTGTGGATAAATACTTAAATAGTCATTGGGCCAGAGAGCATGAGAATGACTCTGGTTTAGTGGTTAGGGCACTACCTGGTAGGTGGGAGACACAGGTGCAGTTACCTTGTTCCAATCACTCTTTCATTAGTTAAAACTGTTCCACTTGGCTAACAAGAGAGATTGAGGGAGCCCAACATCAGAATATCATGTAACTCAGTGGTTAGAGCTCTCCCCTGAGAGGTGGGAGACCTTCCTGGTCAAATTTTTTACCACCTCTCAGGCAGAGTGGAATTGAAGCTGGGTCTCCCACATCCCAGGTCAGGAGTGACCAACCTGTGCTTGAGAAGGAACCAGAATTTACCAATCTGCATTGCCAAAGAGCCACAGTAACACAGCAGCGGCCCCCTGTCAGCTCTCCCACCCAGAGTCTCCCACCCGCCAGCACCTAATCCTCCATCCCTGCGCCTGCCACGATCAGCTGTTTTGTGGTGTGCAGGAAACTGGGAGTGGGAGGGGAGGAGGAGCAAGGGCTCAGCAGACTGAGGGGAAGGGGCAGAGGCCTGGGGGAAAGGAGTGGAGTGGGGGCCAGGGCCTGAGCAGTGAGCACACTCTGGCACATTGGAAAGTTGGCACCTGTAGCTCCAGCCCTGGAGTTGGCACCTATGCAAGGAGCTGCATATTAACCTCTGAAGAGCAGCATGTGGCTCCGGAGCCACAGGTTGGCCACCCCTGCCCCAGATGAATGCTCTAACCACTGGGCTAAAAGTTGGAAACCCCTCCACTTGTGAGATTTTTGAAGTGGACCCCATGCAGTAGGCAGCCTCCGAGCACACCTTAGGTGTCCAAATGCCTTTGTCCCCCTGGTTCATGGATTGCTCCAGAGCTTATGCAGGAGATATGCCTCTGGATGCATAGGGAGGCAGCCATGCGCATGCTCAGAGGCAGGAACTTATGTACCTAGGGAATTTTTATGCTGAAAAACGTACGCACCAAGTGAGTATAGGTACCTATAGGGTTTGGCGGGAGTTTTGTGGATTGCAATGGAGTCAAAACTGGGATTTAGGCACCTAAATACCTTTGGATCTGGATATATGTGACTTAGACTTAGGAGCCTGTCTCTGACTTTCCATGAGCTTTAAGCTCCTAAATGCCTAAATTGCTTTTGAAAATGGCACTTAGATTCCCAAGTCCCTTAGCTGCTTTTGAAAATTTTATCCTTTCTAAGCACATCTGTTTTCACTTGCAAAGAAAGAGAAAAATCACAGGAAGAGCATTTCCCCATTATTTTAACCATCAAAACCAAAGAGAAACGTTGCGAAATAACATTTTTGTAGATTTCTTTTCTCCCATTTTTTCTTTTTATCCATCCCTCTTTTACAATATTTTTCACCTTGTCTTTGTGCCTTTGGCTTTTCAATGACTGCTTTTTGTCACTACTTTTAAAATACTGATTACTTTCCTTAGCTTTGAGCTCCTACAGTTTCTTTGCTTGATTTCTGTTCCTCACTATATTTTTTTCTTTGACACATTTCTGTTTAAAAATGTTGGCTTCTCTTCCCCCCCCCATGGTTCTCTCATAATGGCTTTCTAAATTTTTACAATGGCACTGGTTAATCGAATTTATTTGTAGAGTTCACAGCTACTTCCTAGATTTGTCTTTCATTGTGCCAGAGTAAATTAAAGGGAAAATGTATCTCTGTCTTTCCTTGGGGATGTTTGACCTTTGTTTAAGTATTTCAGTGCCTTTTTTATAACTAATGAATGTGAATTAATCTTATAGAGACTCACAAACATTATTTCTTACAATCAGAAGGAAATTGGGATTCGTTCTGAGATCTCAAATTCATCAGCTACCCTGCTTACACTCTCCAAATATGTAGGATGCAAGAACTTTAAAGAGGAAGCATCAGCTATAACTAAGGCTATGATTTTGTCACGGAGGTCATGGAAGCCACAGAATCCACGACTTCCAAAGACCTCCATGATTTCAGCCCTGGCGGCTAGGAGTTGCAGGGTCCTGCGGCCTCCTGCAGTGGCAGGGAGCTGTAAGGTACCCCGCCACCCGAGGCACCGGGGGTACCCACAGCTCCCCGCCGCTGCAAGCAGGGGGGTACCCGACAGCTCCCCAGCTGCTGCCATGGGGCAGGAGGACCCTGGGAGCTCCCCTCCGCTGCTGGGGGCAGGGGGACCCTGGGAGCTCTGAATCCCCCTGGATGGTGGGGGCCCTAGAGCTCCCAGCCACCCTGCAGCTGCCCAGTCCCTTCCCATTTTATCATGGATATTTTTAGTAAGAGTCAGAGACAGATGAGGGGCTTCTGTGACATTTTTTTATTGCCTGTCACCTGTCCCTGACTTTTACTAAAAATATCTATGACAGAACTCTTAGCCATATCTATAACATTCCAATGGTACAAAATCCCCCTGGCTGGGACTATGCTGAGAATTCACCTACTAGCCACGTGGGGCTCCCTACCAGCAGGTTCTGAGCATTTTCCACTTCCTTTGAAGCCTGTGGGAGTGGAGGGTGCTCAGCACTTTGCAGGATCGTGCCTGCCTCTTCAGTGACAATATTCCTTCCTTCCCTCCTTAGATAATAACTTCAATCTGGCACAGCTCAGTTTGACAAACCGTCCCCTTAAGTTTCCCCATACAAACAGTGACCGTATCTGACATCACTGCATGTCATATCAAATCCAGTGCAAGCTTATAAGGCCTTACCGGTATTTTTTGAACATACTCCTTGCCATTAGGCGTTAGCATCCTTGAGGTGTGGCATTTACCTGTCCATTTGCCCAACTCGTTTCCATTGGGTAGAAAGTTTTTTTCCTGGGGGGGAAAAACCAACACACATATTGTAGAACTGTAGCTGGAACGCTGGTGGTTTTCAATAGCTATTTTGTCACCTTGCACATTTCCTTTTACCAAACCCCCACATCCCAGTGAAAACGCGGAAATACAGCGGGATAACTCGTGAGCAGACCCTAGCCCACGGAGCTACTATGTCACACGTGGTGTGAGTAAATAAATGCTGAGCATCGGACAGTGCCCAGACTTTCCTGCTGCTCCCGTAGCTGATCAGCGACACAGAACGGAGACAGCGAGCAATGGACCGACCGCGTACCCAGCCCAGGGTTTTAAACAGTCGGGAGGAGAGAGGAAGCCAGATGCTCTGGCGAACATGCCCTGAGGACGGAGATCGCCCCGTGCCCAGCGGAGGCGAGCCCTAGGAGAACAGGGGAGCCTGGGGCGCGGCGGGGCGGGGCACTCACCAAGTCCAAGTAGAGCGCCGTGGAGAGGCTGTGGAGCCTGTCCGAGTGCTGGATCACCCGGTCGAAAAGATCAGACACGGACAAGAAGCGGCAGCCCGAGTCTCCCTGCCGGGCGCAAATTGCCACGGAAGCGGCTCCGGGCGGCTTCCCCAGCAGCCAGAGCAGGGCGCACAGCCAGGCGTAACCTGCCAAGAGCGGATGGCTCAAGACCAGCCCGCTGCTCCGCGGGCACCGCTGTGGCGCCGCCTGGCGCCGGGCCGGGGCCCGCTGCTTACCTTGGCGCGCGGCGCCCATGGTGCAGGCGGGAGCGGCGCGCGGGCGGGCGGGCGCCGGGTCGGGTTGCTCTGGGATGCCCCTGGCTCCCCTATATATGCGCGCGTGGAGATGGGCACGAGGGGGAGCTGAGGACACGCGGGTGCGTGCGGGGCGGCTGCTGTTCGTCATTGCTGGGTCCCGCAGCGCGCGCCTCCGGGCTTGCGCGGCCCGCAGCGGGGATTAGCCACTGGCGCGGAGCGGGGCGCTGGCTCCGGGAGACGCCGCAGCTCGGAGACGGCGAGTGTTAATCCCGAGACAACAACTAGGTGCCCGAGGGAGAGCAGCTGGAGGGCGAGGAAACGCCCCGCGTGCGTACTGGATAGTTCCCACCAGCACGCACAGACTGTGCGCCCCTGACCAAGGGCCAGGGGCCTGATTTTCCCTCTGCCTCACCAGTTTTAAACTGGTCGCTCCACTGACTCCAGGGGAATGAGGCCTGATCTCTAGGGGCACAAGTCAGAGACTAGGTCCTTTGTAGGTAGTACCTACAGGGAGAGGGAGAGCGGGGATGCACACTATGGGCCAGACCTTGGCCTCCAGCCGTGCTGCGCTGGGCAACACAGAGAACCACAGCTGGCAAGTTGGTGATTGCCCCGCTACCCCTGGCTGGCAGAGAAGCAGCCATAATGACCCCATACCATCCCCCTCTCCCAAACACACCCCCAGGGCCAGCCTTAGGGACAACGGCGCCCTGGGCAAACTTGTATTTTGGCACCCTGGCATTTGCAGGCGCCTCTCCCCCCCCCCATCGCTTGTGGCCCCTGTGGGCTCCCTGGGCTCCCCTCCCCATCACCTGCAGGAAGGGTTGCACAGGCAGGATCCCCTGCCCACTGACCACTCTGCCACAGGAAGGGGGGGACCCAGGGGCTGGCCCACTGGCTCCATAGGAGCAAGCCCTGCTGCCTGCACCTCCCCACCAGACTGGCAACTTGGGGCGGTATTGCCCACCTTCTGCCTGGCTGGCCAGGTGCTGCAGCCCTGGGCTTGCCTGCACTCACCCTTGCTCTGGTAGCCCAGGCCCACTAGCTTGCAGCACTTGGATGGTGCCCCCCAACCAAGGTGCCCTGGGCTGTTGACAGATTGCCCATGTTGCCTACCCCCTAAGGCCGGCCCTGAACACCCCCATCATGGTGTATGATGCTTAAAGCAGTGGCAGAAAAAGATAATTTTAGCAGCAGCATTTTGAATTGATAGGACCAGCGGAGGTCCGAAAGGAAGTTTGCAATAGTCAAGACAAGAGATAATTAAGGCATGAATTTTGCAGCAGGGAGAGTGAAGGATGGTAAAAGGCAAAAATTAGGTGTGTAAAAGAGAGGAAAAGTCTGAGAAGGCCTCTCAGGCCTTTTCAGTTCATAATGAAAGAGAAAACAGACAAAAATTCTCTATGCTTACTGAAGGCAGAGGGAAACACTCAGCAGGATCAATGAAGGGGACAATGCCTGGTATCTATACTGTGGGAGCACTTGGCAGGTTAAATGTACTTGTTTCACTGTTCATTTGTTTCAGTTCTGTGGTCTGCATTACAATATCAGGGATCCTGTTATTAGGATCTAGGAATTATGGTCCTGATTCAGCAAAGCTGTTCAGCCCCTGCTGAGGTCCATTCCTATCCAGCAAAGCACCTAGGCCCAGATCATTATGCATGTTTTTCCTCCAAATTTTCTAATCTAGAACTTCATAATATTTAGGCCCAATCCTGCAAACATGTAGACAGGTGAGTACTTCAGGCATGTGAGTAATCCTATAATTCGTTTATGTAAATTTGTTAAAGCGGACCTTACGTCCAGATCCACATAGGTATTTAGGCTTCTAACACCCATTTGGGGATGGACTTTAGGTGGTGGTATGTTCAGCATCTACAGAGTCACTCTCTTTCTCTGGTCCAACGGCTGTTCCACTGTGGATAAATACTTAAATAGTTGGGGGGATGACTGGAAGAGAGGGGGTCAGTCAACAGCCTGGTGCAGGAGCGGTGGAAGCTTCCTAAAAATAGGGGGTCCACCAGCACCCAAACTGGAGCCCCACCCCCACACCACCTTCTCCCCTATTCTCTGCCCTCACACTGCCTCTTCCCCCACCCCAAAACCCTGTTCTCCCTTGCTCCTCTTTGCCCCCTCTCTCCCCAGTCGCTCGCCCTTATGGCTGGTAAAAAGTGGGGGCTATGGCCTGGGGGTTAGGGCACTCACCTGGGATGTGACACCCCTTGGGTCCAGTCCCCCTACTCCAGTCACTCTTTTGTTATTTAGCCAGAGTGGAACAGCTTCAACAGGAGAGATTGAGGGACCCTCACATCAGAATATCCCATGGCTCAGTGGTTAGAATGCTCACTTAGGATTTGAACAGGGGTCTCCCACCACATTTCTACTCCTCTGGGTCTCCTGCATCCCAGTGAGTGCTCTAACTACTGGGCTAAAAGCTAAAAGTGGGCTCTCTCTCTGGCCTTTTTGTGTGGAGCGAGGCAGGAATTTAGCTGATTCTCATGAGAAATGCCTCAGGTGCCTAAACTATCTGACTCCAGGAGAGGGGCTCCTGTTTGTGGATTACTGAGCAGAACTCAGTGCCTCCCTGTAGCCTGGATTTAGTGCCTACCTCTTCTCCTACAGGCTAGCTTAGGTGGCATCGCTTCCAGCCTGCTGACTTTTGTGGATTGCTTTTTTAGGTGCTTCTCTCTCCCCAGCCATTGTATAGGAGCCAAGGCACCTACCTCAGCTTTGTGAATCTCAGTGTTTTGTTTTGTTTTTTCTTTCCACATACTTTAATGGATTCGATAACAATGAACAAGATGGAGTTTAGAACTGGATCACTTGGCCCTTTCTCTTCTTGTCTCCTCCCAGCTCGAAGTGCTTAATGGCCGCAGTTGGGCTCCACACACGCAAGCCTCAGCACAATCTTCTTCGTGGTCTTGGCCTTCTTATGGAAGATAGGCTTTGTCGGACCACCATAACCACTCTGCTTCCGATCATATCTCCTCTTTCCCTGAGCATAGAGAGAGTCCTTGCCCTTCTTGTATTGGGTCACTTTGTGGGGCTGGTGCTTGCCACATTTCTTGCAGTAAGTCCTGCGGGTTTTGGGGATGTTCACCATCCTGCCAGCAGCAGCGTTAGTAGCACAGATTTTTCTACATGCCTAAAAGTTAGGTGCTGTGGCACTCAGCTTTGCAACACCTTAAGTGCCTTTGTAGAGGCCACCCCTAGACTCTCTTGTACAACGAATGGGGAGAGATAGGTGCCTGAGAATGCAATCCACAAAATAGGCAGCTCCCGTGCTAAGCTAAAGGAAGGTGCCTCTCTCTGCTTAGGATCCCTAGCCATGAATCCTCTCCTGGAGTCAGGTGCCTAAGCTATTTTTTGTAAGAAATGTTCGAGGTGGAACCTCCCTTATATCTTTCAGACTAGTGGTTAGCCCACTCACCAGGGAAATCAGAGATGTAGGTCAATTCCCCCTTCTGCCTGTAGCAGAGAGAGGATTTGAACTGGGGGTCTCCTAGCTAGTGCTTAATTTGTAATGAAAGAGGTTCCAGGGCTCAAACAATTAGATGCTGGCGCTCAAACAATTTTTTTACTTTCATAACTGTTGTGGCAAGCTCAGAGGTGTCGGGGCTATGAATTGCCAAGCCTAGAGGTGCTAGGCTCAGCTCTGGCAAGCCATGGCACAAATGAAGCACTGCTTTTAGCTCTCAGGAGTGTGTTCTAATCACCAGGGTCTTCTAATGTGGGGCTCTCACAATGATTCTTGTTGAAGCTGTTCCACGGTGTATAACTACTTAAGTAATCATTGAGGTAGAATATGAAAATGACTACGCTGGTGGTTAGAACTCTGTTCTACAAAGAGGAAAATCTAGGATCCAGTCTGATTCTGCAGTTACTATTTAAGTACATATACAAAGTGGAACAGCCTCCTCAATCTCTCCTGTGGGAGCCCTATATCAGAATAACCCATCTCCCAATCGTGAGGGCTCTTCTGAGAGCCCTACTCAGGCAATAGACGGGGGAATTGAACCTAGATATTCCATATCCCTAGTGAGTGTTCTCCCCACTGGGCTAAATGGGAGGTGGCACCATCAGCTTCTCCACTGGACAGATTTTTATGGGGTGCAGTCTGATAGATGTGCTGATTACTTGATTGGGCAATATAAGCAGGGCAATGCTTTCCACCATGACCTGGTTTGAGGATCCTAGTGAGGCTGAGGCATAAGTGAGGCATGCAGGCATCTAGAGTGACTTGTTAGTTGCATACCCAGTGGCAGAAACTTAGGTGCCTAAGGAACTTTTACAGCAAAAAGTTAGATGCCGAGGTATTTTAGGTCCCTACAGGATTAAGCAGCACCTGAGTGGGGGTTTTGAGGATCTCAGTGATGCCTAAATCTTGGATTTAGGTGTCCAAAGTGGAAAGTTAGGCACCCACATCCTTTTGTGGATCTGGGCCTTATTGTGCCATTGTTACATTTTTCTGGATACCATTGATACAACCCTCAACCATGAGGTAAAAATGTCCTTCAGTCTATTCATCACCAACATCAACAGTGCTTAAGTTTTCTCTCGCTGATGCAGATTCATAATGCTTTATTTTTTTCAGCTTCAGGTTGAATACATCACCAGGCAAGAACCACGGATAATCTTAAAAAATAACAATCCAGGGCAAGCATATGGAATGCACAAAATAAAAACATTAACCAAATAGAGAAACATTAACAATAAGTATAGGTTACAGCTTCTCATTTTGTTGTTCATTTGGATTCCAGAGTCCTGAGTCTCCATGTAACACCAGTTTTATTACAGTAGAGCTCTCCTGACAAAAAAACTGGAATAACACAGTAGAGAATCAGACCCTAGATATGACTCTTAACATGTTCACTAGCATTTTATCCCCTTTGAAGCACTACATGAGAGAATCAGGGAGGCTTCTGCTGGAGGACTTTTATACAGCAGGACACCCAAGTTACCTCTGTTTCTGCTGACCTATGATTACTACACCTGTCACTTATGTAAATTAGCCACAGCTAGGTTGGCTGGGTGTTAATGGAAACCAACGATTAGAAAATGGTTGAAATCAAGTTCAGACTCTTTCTGGAGGCAAATAGAGAGAAAAAAACAACCATTGATTCCCCATGCTGGTAAGAGCCTCTGCTTTTACTAGAAGATGTTTTCCTTCCAGCTTTAGCTAAGCTCTAGTCTCTTTGTTAATAGATAAATCCTTAAAGAGAGAGGAAAAAAAGAAGAAAAATTAGAATCCTTTTTACTCTGAAGAAAGGTTGAAAAGGTAGCAAGCTGTATGATTTGAACAAAAGTCCATGAAAGGCATTTTACTGTCCTATCTATATAGACTTCACTCACACATTACCCTAATAAGAAGATGACTTTTCTCTGTGGAGAAAGAACTATATATGAACATGGAATACTCCTCAGGATTTGTCTGTACTGTACTGGTTTAACTAAACAGGATTTGTACTGGTTTAACTAAACTGCTTTAAAATCGATTTAGCTAAATAAGTGCAAGTCCCTACTGTAGATGGACTTAAACTGATTTAAGCAAGAGGTAAATTGGTTTAGTTAATGTGGGTAAATTCAGGAAATCCTCCACCTATGCTTAATCCATGCTGCCCCTCCACACCCTCCAAAGCGTCCACATTTAGTAACACAAATCCACATATCGTTGAGTCCATCAGTTTACTTATGGCTCTCAGAATTAGCTTGGAAGGGTTGGTTGTGGCACAGATCCTAATGATACTTTGTTGCAAGAACTTGTGCCTTGTTGGGAGGCCATAAGTTAATTTTTAAAGTGGATCATTAAAGTAAGTCAACATAATGTTGCCCTCACTTTCTTAGCTCTGCTGTATCTTTCACTAATGAAAAGGGATTCTAGTTTTCTGTGATTAAACAAACCAAAATTCTCTCCTAAAGACATCAAAATCTGCATTTTTGCACAATTGAAATGAAACACTGAACTTTATCTCCCCTAGGCACAATATATATAGCTATCAGCTGAACACGTTTTATTGATATGCAGTAGAACCCCGTTTATCGGAGCCTCCGTTATCCAGCTTTCTGTATTAACCAAGCCACCAGCAGCCCGGGGCTGACTGCCCAAGCCCTCCCAGCTTAAAATCAGGGATAGAAAGCTCTTTGCCAATTCTCCTGATTATCCCAATTTTTGATTATCTGATCTGGCCCCAGTCCCAATTAGATCAGATGAACAGGGCTCCACTGCAAATGTAAAGCATATTCAAAAATCAACCACAAGAGGGGGAGGTTGCGCATACTGAATAAGTGACACTGATAACATTCAGTAGAATTTAGTTAATACATGTTTTTATTTTTTCACAAAATGTAAAAACTAAAGATTCTCTGCATTTTCCCGTGGCAAACAGATTTCTAGGATCCCTGCTAATGAATACACTTGAAGGCAGGTAATTTTAGTGGTTAGAGTAGTGGACTGCCATTTGTTCATAGGAATCATGGTACAATAACTTTTGGTAACTGCATTGAGCCTCTTTGGTAGCAAGCTTGTTTGTTGCGTGTGATCTAAATGTTGGTTTGAATATTAGCAGCAAGTCACTGCAGGGAAAGCAATAGTCATTCATATGACAGGAATGGATGGTCATTGTCAGTATGTGTTAGCGGGTTGAGGGGGCCTGTCAATAAATGGGCATGTGTAGTTTGTCTTTACTGGCTAGTAGCCTTTTTCTTTTGTTTTTAGTAGATCTGAAATTTTCAAGTCTTATTCTTCAGCAGTTTCCCTGTAGGTCTTAAGAGAACTTTGGAGTTTAGGAGGAGGAGTTTGATTTCTTGAAGGGAAAATCAATTTAGCTAATTACACAGCTAATGATATGCAACTGGGAGAGAGATGGTCTGCAGTGTATTGACTTATAGGTTCTTATAAAATGGATGATGTGTTTGCTTATGCATTGTGTCTACTTTTAAAAAGATGTTTTTATGTAATTCTTTCCTGACTCTTCAATGAGACACTCATGTCTTTCTAGTCTATTTAACAACTTTGTACTCTTGGAATGCCATTATTAATATCAACAACGCAGGATTAATACACCAACTAGATTTTTATTACGTGATCAAATCCCATTCACAACATACACCTTGTATGAGTAAAGGCTGCGTGGTTTTAAAGGTGATTTGAGATGGCTTTGCTCCAGTCTATACCTGGTTTCAGAGTTTATTTATTTTACCTGCAACCATTAATGATATATACATTAACAGTACAGGAAGATACATTCCATGCACCCTGCTCTAAATGTCAGTGATGTCAGCTCTTGAATAAGAAACAGAGAATAATGAACATGGGTCTTAGCCGTTAAGTAAAAGAGAAATTGTCCACCCAGAGGAGACAGCATTTTCTAATGGTTGGAGTGACAGTCTGGGAGTCTCAATAATTCTTTAAAGATAGATATCATGCTATACGTACAGGCATAACTATGCAAATGAGATGATGTAAAATTAGAATGAGAGTGATTATACATTCAGGTTCTGAGCATGCCCAGTTAGCCTGATGACTCCAGAAGCCTCAGCCGTTTGCTTGTGTAGCTAGTAAAAGTGTGCTAGATGCTGTACAAATGTACATGGAAAATACTGGGTTACATCCATTTTGAAGTAACTCTGTTAGTTTCAATCGCTACCCCTCTCTCAAACTCTCCTTGGGAGGAAAAAACAAAAGCATTAAATAAATTTCAATATTTTTAAAATCTCACTTGCTTTTTGGACATTAACTAGCACAAATGCACATGCATATCTTTTGGAGGACAGTACTTCCCCCATCCTGGATTGGACTATGGAAGGGGTGTTATCTTCACATCTCCCATTCCTGCCTCATCCCACTTCTCCCCCATCTCTCTTCCCACTCTTTTCCCTCCTTTGAGCAGCACTGCATCTGACTCTTTTCTCCTTTTCCATCCATGTTGTTGTCATCTACTATCCACCCAACTCCTTTCCATCAGCCTTCCTCTCTGATTTTGATTGTTGCCTTTCTCTCTTCCTTTCTTCACAATCTCCCACAGTCATCCTCAGTGATTTCAACATCCATTTTGATGACTCACCCTAACCCTTAGGTGCCTGGTTCCTTACCCTCACTTCTTCTTTTGATCTGCAGCCCTGGTTCAAGTCTCCCACTCACCAAAAGGGCCATTCACTTGACACAGTCTTCACCAAGCAATGCTCTCTCAGTGTTGTAGAGCTCTCCCTTTCTGACCAGCACCTGGCAAAGCTGAAAGGGACCAATTAGCACCCATCCTCATGCCCCATCACTTGGTCTTTCCTTGACTTCCAGTCCATTAGCATTGATAACTTCTCATCTGCTCTCAGCCCTCTCCTCCCTGCCCTTTCTTCCCTTTCCTCCATTGATACGTTTTTTGATTCTCTCCAAGCTTCACTCTCCTCTGCCCTTGATTCTTGCCCCTCTCTCCCATCAGAAGGTTCACCTGGCCAATCCCCAGCTCTGGCTCACCTCCAACAGCCACTTGCCCCACTCCCGCTTTTGTGCTGTGGAGCATCTCTGGTGGAAATTACATGACCAGGACGACTTCCTCCATGACAGAATTGTTCTCTTCTCTGTAATTTCCCCTGTCTTCCTAGCTAAGCAACTGTACCTCTCCATCTTAAGTGAATCTGACACCCACAATCCCAGCCACATTTTCACCACTTTTGACTCACTCCTCAACCCCGTCTCACCTCCAACCTCCAATTCTCTGTCTGAAGAGGATCTAGCCAATTTCTTCCAAGAAAAAAATGACAAAATGTGTGTGTGATGCAGGTAGAGCCACTCAGCCCCATTCCAAAGGTGCCAATGGAGCAGGAGAAATTGACAAAATGTGCTCTCTCCTCCTCCTTCCCAGTGCAGAAACAGAAGTTGCTCATCTACTCTCGTCCTGTAATCCCTCCCTTTGCCTCACTGTCCCCATCCCATCTCCTGATCTCCCTCATTCCCAGTTTCATCTCCTCCCTTACTCTTTTCCTTAACCTCTTCTTTGACTCTTTCCCCTCACTTACATACATGCTTTAGTCTCATGTAAAAATAAAATAAAATAGATAAAAACTTGACTGCCTTTGTCTCTGCAACTACCCAGCCTTCCTCCTTTAATCTCTAAGCTCATTGATTGTGCTGTTTTCAATTGCTGCCTAGCATTCCTCTCCAGTAATTTCATCCTTGACTGTCTCCAATCTGGCTTCCAACCCTTACACTCCACTGAAATGGCTCCTGACAATGTTTCTAAAAATGGCTTAGTTAAAGCTCAGAACCACAGAAGTTCTCAAACTGGGGGTCGGGACCCCTCAGAGGGTAGCAAGGTTATTATATGTGGGGTTGCGAGCTGTCAGCCTCCACCCCAAGCCCTGCTTTGCCTTTAGCATTTATATTGGTGCTAAATATGTAAAAAAGTGTTTTTAATTTATAAGGGGGGCGGGGTCTCACTCAGAGGCTTGCTGTCTGAAAGGGGTCAGCAGTACAAAAAATGGAGATCCATTGCACTATACCATTCCCATCTTCCTTGATCTGTAAGCTGCCTTCAACACTGTCTACTATGCTCTTCTTTTTGAAATCTTGTCCTCCTTTGGCTTCTGTGACTCTATCTTCTCCTGATTCTCTTCATACTTCTCTACTTGTTCCTTCAAAAGATTCTCCTTATCTCCCCTCAAGTTTTCTGTGATGGTTCCATAGGGGTCTGTCCTTGGTTTCCTTCTCTTCTTCTGCTATGCCTTATCTGTGGGTAATCTCACATACAGACACAACTACCATCTCTATAATGATGTCTCACAGATCTACATCTCTACTCCAGACCTGTCTCCTCCTACCCAAACTAAAATCTTAACTTGTCTCTCTGACATCTCCTCATGGATGTCTAGCTGTCAGCTCAAGTTAAACATGGTTAAAACAGAGCTCCTCATCTTCCCTCCTTTCTTTTCCCCGCACCTCCTTTCTTCATCCCTTTGGACAACACCTTCTTGCCTGTCACTCAGTTCCATAACCAGACATTGTCTTTGACTTCGACCTCTTTCTAGATCCTCACATCCTTGAGTCTCTTTCTGCATAGCAATCTCTGAGATAAGATATTTCCTGTCCATCCACATGGTTAGAATTCTTCTCCAGGCTCTTATCACACATCATGAATACTTCAATATCCTTTCCTCTGGCCTTGACCAATGGAATCTTGCCCCTCATATCTATCCAGAATGCTGCTGCAAAAATTATTCTCTGATGGGCTCCACCTAATGAAAAGAGGGAAGAGCATCTTTGCAAGCAGGCTGGCTAACCTAGTGAGGAGGGTTTTAAACTAGGTTCACTGGGGGAAGGAGACCAAAGCCCTGGGGTAAGTGGGGAAGTGGGATACTGGGAGGAAGCACGAGCAGGAGCGCGCGAGAGGGCGGGGGTCCTGCCTCATACTGAGAAAGAGGGACGATCAGCGAGTTATCTCAAGTGCCTATACACAAATGCAAGAAGCCTGGGAAACAAGCAGGGAGAACTGCAAGTCCTGGCACAGTCAAGGAATTATGGTGTGATTGGAATAACAGAGACTTGGTGGGATAACTCACATGACTTGACTGGAGTACTGTCATGGATGGATATAAACTGTTCAGGAAGGATAGGCAGGGCAGAAAAGGTGGGGGAGTTGCACTGTATGTAAGGGAGCAATATGACTGACAGAGCTCAAGTATGAAACTGCAGAAAAACCTGAGTGTCTCTGGATTAAGTTTAGAAGTGTGAGCAACAAGGGTGATGTCGTGGTGGGAGTCCGCTATAGATCACTGGACCAGAGGGATGAGGTGGACAAGGCTTTCTTCTGGCAACTCACGGAAGTTACTAGATCGCAGGCCCTGGTTCTCATGGGAGACTTCAATCACCCTGATATCTGCTGGGAGAGCAATACAGCGGTGCACAGACAATCCAGGAAGTTTTTGGAAAGGGTAGGGGACAATTTCCTGGTGCAAGTGCTGGAGGAACCAACTAGGGGCAGAGCTCTTCTTGACCTGCTGCTCACAAACCATGAAGAATTAGTAGGGGAAGCTAAAGTGGATGGGAACCTGGGAGGCAGTGACCATGAGATGGTAGAGTTCAGGATCCTGACACAGGGAAGAAAGGAGAGTAGCAGAATACGGACCCTGCACTTCAGAAAAGCAGACTTTGACTCCCTCAGGGAACTGATGGGCAGGATCCCCTGGGAGAATAACATGAGGGGGAAAGGAATCCAGGAGAGCTGGCTGTATTTTAAAGAATCCTTATTGAGGTTACAGGGACAAACCATCCTGATGTGTAGAAAGAATAATAAATACGGCAGGCGACCAGGTTGGCTTAACAGTGAAATCCTTGCTGATTTTGAACACAAAAAAGAAGCTTACAAGAAGTGGAAGATGGGACAAATGACCAGGGAAGAGTATAAAAATATTGCTCAGGGATGCAGGAGTGAAATCAGGAAGGCCAAATCACACCTGGAGTTGCAGCTCGCAAGAGATGTTAAGAGTAACAAGAAGGGTTTCTTCAGGTATGTTAGCAACAAGAAGAAAGTCAAGGAAAGTGTGGGCCCCTTACTGAATGAGGGAGGCAACCTAGTGACAGAAGATGTGGAAAAAGCTAATGTACTCAATGATTTTTTTGCCTCTGGCTTCACAAACAAGGTCAGTTCCCAGAGTACTGCACTGGGCAGCACAGCATGGGGAGGAGGTGACCAGCCCTCTGTGGAGAAAGAAGTGGTTCGGGACTATTTAGAAAAGCTGGACGAGCACAAGTCCATGGGGTCGGATGTGCTGCATCCGAGAGTGCTAAAGGAGTTGGCGGATGTGATTGCAGAGCCATTGGCCATTATCTTTGAAAACTCATGGCGATCCGGGGAAGTCACGGGCGACTGGAAAAAGGCTAATGTAGTGCTCATCTTTAAAAAAGGGAAGGAGGAGGATCCTGGGAACTACAGGCCAGTCAGCCTCACCTCAGTCCCTGGAAAAATCATGGAACAGGTCCTCAGGGAATCAATTCTGAAGCACTTAGAGGAGAGGACAGTGATCAGAAACAGTCAGCATGGATTCACCAAGGGCAAGTCATGCCTGACTAATCTAATTGCCTTCTATGAAAAGATAACTGGCTCTGTGGATGAGGGAAAAGCGGTGGATGTGTTGTTCCTTGACTTTAGCAAAGCTTTTGACACGGTCTCCCACAGTATTCTTGCCAGCAAGTTAAAGAAGTATGGGCTGGATGAATGGACTATAAGGTGGATAGAAAGCTGGCTAGATTGTCGGGCTCAATGGGTAGTGATCAATGGCTCCATGTCTAGTTGGCAGCTGGTATCAAGTGGAGTGCCCCAAGGGTCGGTCCTTGGGCCGGTTTTGTTCAATATCTTCATAAATGATCTGGAGGATGGTGTGGATTGCACCCTCAGCAAGTTTGCAGATGACACTAAACTGGGAGGAGAGGTAGATACGCTGGAGGGTAGGGATAGCATACAGAGGGCCCTAGACAAATTGGAGGATTGGGCCAAAAGAAATCTCATGAGGTTTAACAAGGACAATTGCAGAGGACGGAAGAATCCCATGCACCGCTACAGACTACGGACCGAATGGCTCAGCAGCAGTTCTGCAGAAAAGGACCTAAGGGTTACAGTGGACGAGAAGCTGGATATGAGTCAACAGTGTGCCCTTGTTGCCAAGAAGGCCAATGGCATTTTGGGATGTATACGTAGGGGCATTGCCAGCAGATCGAGGGACGTGATCGTTCCCCTCTATTTGACACTGGTGAGGCCTCATCTGGAGTACTGTGTCCAGTTTTGGGCCCCACACTACAAGAAGGATGTGGAAAAATTGGAAAGAGTCCAGCGGAGGGCAACAAAAATGATTAGGGGTCTGGAACACATGACTTATGAGGAGAGGCTGAGGGAACTGGGATTGTTTAGTCTGCAGAAGAGAAGAATGAGGGGGGATTTGATAGCTGCTTTCAACTACCTGAAAGGGGGTTCCAAAGAGGATGGATCTAGACTGTTCTCAGTGGTAGCTGATGACAGAACAAGGAGTAATGGTCTCAAGTTGCAGTGGGGGAG
Organism: Lepidochelys olivacea; assembly: GCF_965140295.1. Taxonomy (NCBI): domain Eukaryota; kingdom Metazoa; phylum Chordata; order Testudines; family Cheloniidae; genus Lepidochelys; species Lepidochelys olivacea. The sequence goes on from NC_140411.1 coordinate 297,357,011, forward strand.
GTTTAGGTTGGATATTAGGGAAAACTTTTTCACTAGTAGGGTAGTGAAACACTGGAATGCATTACCTAGGGAGGTGATGGAATCTCCTTCCTTAGATATTTTTAAGGTCAGGCTTGACAAAGCCCTGGCTGGGATGATTTAGTTGGGGATTGGTCCTGCTTTGAGCAGGGGGTTGGACTAGATGACCTCCTGAGGTCCCTTCCAACCCTAATAGTCTATGATTCTATGACCCTGTCACTTTGACCATGTCACTGCTCTCTCTGAATGCCACCACTGGCTCCACCTTCTATATTGCATCAAACATATGCTGCTCATCTCCAATTTCAAGGCCCTTCATGACCTATCATCTCTCCTTGACTACGGAAATGTTGACTCCCATCTCTGATCAGCCGACCAAGTCAGCCTCTATTGCGCACTTTTTACAGTTTCAAACAAGCATCTTCATGCTTTCTCCCGTGCTGCTCCTCACTCTTGGGAGGAATGCACGGTAAACATCTGCAAATCTATCACATTATTCTCCTTCAAAACCCTCCTTAAAACTCTCCTTTTTTGTGAATTTTGTGATGCCTACGAAATGCTGGTGTGCTGAGACCACTGCCTACCATGTTGACCAATATTGTCTCAGTTTCCTTGTACTCCCATGTCTGTCTGTATCTATCTGTGGTCTCTTGTATTATACTTAGATTGTAAGCTGTTTGGGGCACAGTCTGTCTTTTTGTTCAGTATTTGTACAGCACCTAGTGCAATGGGGTCCTGCTCCATGACTAGAGCTCCTAGGTGGTATGGTAATACAAATAAATAATAAAATGATTGCAAAGGAGGATATCCGCTCTTTGGCCTCATTTACAAAAAATACTTAGTCACACAGTGTGGCACTGAGAGCAGAACTGGCCATAATGGTTAAGTAGAATTACTAAATGCAAAACCCAAAATGCGTCCTAAACATGGGTCTATTAGGGATGTGACAAATCCACAATGTGTGGGTGTGTGTTTCTTTAAGTTCCATGTATAAAAGCTATCACAATTCAGTGAAGGCCAGGTCTGAATCCGAATAATGAATGTCTTGTGGACCTTGTGAGAGCACACTTGAAGCTGGCTTTCATTTTGCACCACTAATGAATAAGGCTGTTGGAGTATGAACCATACTTATCTCTTGCTTGTTGTTGCAGACTAGTGTGCAGAACTAGTTATAGTTGTAGACAATGTTGGTTGATTGGTCTATATTGCAGCAGGGCTCAGTATCCAGGGCCCCATTATGTTAGGCACTGTACAGCTGAAAGCTGAGACTAGTATTCCATGTGCCAGGTGAAGGCTCTGGGAATGGTGTGTGTGTGAGAGAGAGGTATAAAGGAGACTAACATGCCCTCTCTCCCAACCTGCAAGATGGCAACATGTGACTGCTTGAAAATGGCCAATATCCTGTCTGTCTTATTAAATAATGTCTTCTATTGGCAGGTTGGACTGCTGGTTAACCAACTGTCAACAAAGATAGCAGTAGAGGAATGGCTGTGGTCCAGGAACTACCATTGCCTTGTTATGATAGTCACTGGACTGGGTACGATGGTACTGGAGAGTCAGAAAGCCAAGGGCCCTAGAACAGATCACTAGATGATGGACAGTGACACCGGAGGCTGGGAAGAGGCTGGGAAGAGGCTGCAGAAGACCACTGTGACCCCTCTTCCATTGTAAAGACTAAACCTGGCATTGCTAAAAGGGCTATGCTGTCTGATTTGTACAACGTTTCTTGTAGAGTCTTTATCAATGACTGGAGGGCAAGAGAGAATGGAGAAGAATGTCAACATGTATTGGCATCAGAGAAGCAATAAGACTCAGCAGTAACAGATTATTCTACATTGCTAAACAGTGCATAAATTTAGTGGGCAGGGATGAAAGAGAACTGCTCTAGACTCTCTTCCACAGCTAGCAGAATCTGCCTCAAGGAGCTCAAACTGTCTTATTGCGTGTCTCTGATCACCTCAGCAAGTTTGGACTTTGGGGAATAGATGGATGTGGGTTGTACATACTTTGGGTTGCAGATGAATAACATCAGACTCAAGACATTCTGTAAAAGAAGCCTGTGTGAGGATGGATTCAACGTGGCCGAACATGCTATGTGCATTTTCTTATGTTTGTTGTGGGAAATCCATTCAACAGAATAAAATAGCACTGTTGTCTTCATTCCCCAATCCTACCGTTACTCACCATTTTCTATTGTCATTGGGCTGGATTCTGCTCCAGGGGAAATCAGTACCAATTTTGCCATTTACGTCAGTGGGAACAGGATTGGGTTCACTGTGTTAACTATCCAATATAGGGCCTGATCCTGCTTTCCATACTCTGGCAAATTGGCATTGAAATCATTAAGGATATGGGCTCAAGCCTTTATATGGTAAGCTCCTTAAGACAGGGTCTTCCTATGTGTGTAAAGCACCATGCATATCAGTGGTGACCAAAGAAGGAGGCTTGTGTTCGAATGCGGGACTTATCCAATCACTTCATCTGTGGTTGTAGGTATGCCACATCCATCTCACTTTGGGCCAGAAAGGTTATCCTCAAGCAAATTGCTTCAGCAGCCATGAAAGAATCATTTTTTGTCTTTGGTAACTGTAGTATAACGGTGAAGAGAAACACTGTACAGGAATCAACACTCTCTTCTGACTCTCTAGAGACCTCTGAACAATGGGACAAACTAAAACTTCCATTCATTCGTTGAAATGCTGACTTATTTATTTTTCAGAAAGAGCTGGCATGTCATCTTATGGGCTGAACAACGTGCACATGACAGGTAAGTAACATTTTACTTAAAAAACCAGATGTGAAATTCAAGTATTCTGTGTGCAGGAACTCCTTCAACATATTTCCTGCTAAGGGAACAGAATCAATTGTGTAGAGCAGGTTGGGGTGGAAGTGGGAATGAGTGCAGGAGAGTTGCCTTATTGAGAGTTCCTAGTCCTAAATCAATAATTTCCATCAGAGAAGGATCAGAGGCCCTTCATCACAGAAATGAAGTGAGATGATCAATGTCTTAATATTTCACGTCTGAAGGAGAACTCTTTATATTTTCCTTGAAGGGGGAGTGATTTTTTTACCATCAGTTCTATTGACTTCAGTGGTATTGCATGGGGTATGAGAGCAGAATTCGTACTATTTTATCAATGAATTTAGTGCTAATGAATTGAACAAATTGAGTCAGGCACAGGGACAAGCAGGTGCTGAGGAAACTGTGTCAATCTTCAGAGGGGTAACCGTGTTACTCTGGATCTGTAAAAGCAGCAAAGAGTCCTGTGGCACCTTATAGACTAACAGACATATTGGAGCATAAGCTTTCGTGGGTGAATACGAAGTCCGACAAAGTGGGTATTCAGCCATGAAAGCTTATGCTCCAATACGTCTGTTAATCTATAAGGTGCCACAGGACTCTTTGTGTCAATCTTGTATTGCAACATCACTGGCATTCAACGTATTAGAGCAGCCACTGCACAATGTGATGAGCTTATTTTGTGTGTGTGTGTGTGTGTGTTTGGAAACTAGGGTAAGAACAGCACACTTGTGTTGCTTGTGAACCAGATTTAAATTTGAACTCTGGTCACCAGAGGTGAAAAGATAGTTTGCTATCCCAATGTACACATTGTGCTATCCCACAATAGGACCCTTTTAGGACCTTATAACTAAATTCTGCATCATGTACTACACCTATATTTATCATGGGACTTTGATTATAACAATTAAAGTCTACAACAATGTTTTAAAAAATATTTTTGCTCTGAGAAACAAAAGACTGCATTTGACTGTAAGAGAATTTATAATAAAGTTATTAAATGTGATCCGGAACAAACACTTTCCACAGATCATTTGGATAAACTGGCTTCTGGTGTAAAATTCCATTGACTTCAGTGGAATTGCATTGCAGTTACATCAGGGGTGAATTTGGCTCACTAGATTTCATAATAACCTCCAACTGTATGATTTCGCCAGGAATAAAATAAAACTAACTACTTCCCAAATAAGAGCACTGATCCACTTAAACAAAACAAAAAACGTGCCATCTTAAGTAGAAACGTTAAATTATGATTTTTGTAGAAAAACATGTTAGTTTAATTTCATACAGACATGGGTATGTATAGTGTATCTCTCAGAGATTGTGAAGAGGGAGAGACAGTGCCCGTACAAGATGAATGGAAGGAGCAGCTTTGACTACACTCCCGTGTTAACAGGAAGAACATGGCAACCTGTTTCATGATCAGCATAAAATAAAAGGCTTTCCACAGATCATTAGGACAAACTGAACTATGGTTTGCGTGAGTGCAAGTCCATGGATTTCTGTGGATTTCTACAGTTAGATGAGACAGTCCCAAATGCCTAAGAATATCAAATCAAATTAGTCTGGAAAGAATTAAAAGAATGAGAGTAAGACATGATTGGGTCCTACTCCATATATATCTGCAATTGATGTCATTGGCAAAGATGAAATATTCAATCGTCATATTCTACCAACTATGGATTTTGTACAATATACTATAATAGAGCTGTATGCCACTCAAAAACAACCTTAACAGGGACCACCATTACCCACTGGAACTTGCACCCTAACTTTATAGATATATGCCAATCTTGTCCACTCATATTTTCTTATGCGGTACAGAAGATTATCATGGAAACTATTTTTGACTTCAGAGATCCATGAAATTGGCAGAATTTTTTCTATAGTTAGTTCTGCAAAAACTGTTAAACTTCAATGAGGGCATGCTTATATTTGAAACAACATGCCTTCTATATGATGATACGTTAAAGGGACCATTAAAGGTTGGAAAATGTGTGTTATTTATTAATCAAGGATAGCTGCTTTTTAGTTTGCTAACCAAAATTTTTGGAGATAAATTTCAGATAAAGTGGTCAATCCAGAGCTCTCAAAATTTTAAGTAATTAAGAAGATAAATCAGGGCCCTAATATCTGCAGCAATGCATAGCTGAGTTAATGCCCATTAAAGTATATTGGAGTCTTTCCAAAGACTTCAGTGGGCATTGGTTTAGACTCTTACACTGGTGTAGCTGATTTGATTTCAGTGGATTTAGCTTGGATTTATTCCAATGTTAGGGAGTTTGTAATCAGACCCAAGTCTGTATTATTGGTTAGTTTCCACAATTAAAAATGAATGTTATCTGCAGTATTAATTCTGTAATATTAATCTGGAAGAAATACCTTTTTACATTCCCTGTTTTAAGAAATTAAAGCAGATTAAAATTATGTAGCATCCTCTACTTGGTTGGTATAGAGACCTTGAAAATTTTAATAAAATAGGAACAAATTGTTCTGAATTGGCCCTCATTTTTTCCCAAAGTCTCCGACTTTTTTTCCTTTGGACAATCCATTGGTTTGAAACAATGTCTCGGCTTTTGGCTTCCCATCTGCCACCATATTGAAATATTTCAGAGTAACAGCCGTGTTAGTCTGTATTTGCAAAAAGAAAAGGAGTACTTGTGGCACCTTAGAGACTAACCAATTTATTTGAGCATAAGCTTTCGTAGCTTACAGCAACGTAGCTCCCAGATGCAACCTCCCAGATGCAACCTCCCAGAAAAGATATTTCTGAAGAATCCTAAAGAGCTGTCAACCACATTGCCTACTACTGTGCAAACCCCTCAGTCCTTTCGTGGGTCATCTAGCACTCTTTTTTTTCCAGATTGGAGTGCAATAACACAGGACAAAATGGGTGCTAAATGTCATCTATGAGTTCATCATGCTATCTCATCCAGAGCCCCTCTCCCCAATCTCTCCTCAGGGACCACTCTCACCACAGTATCCTCACCCAAGAAGTGAACTCTTTACTACAAAGAGGAGTGATAGAGCATGTTCCTCTGGACTATCAAGAAATGGGGTTTTATTCAACTTCCTAATATCCAAGAAAAAGTGAAGGTGGGGGTGGCTAATTCTGGACCTTCGTCTTCTCAATTGGTTCATCTGCAAGCCAAGTTTCGAAGGTCCATATTGCTTGACCTCCTTTCTTCACTCAGGATGAGTATCAATGTTGAAAAATCAACCTTAAATCCCACACAATGCCTAGACTTTTTATAGGAGCTGCCATCAACTCAGTCATGGCACGAGCTTACCTACCTCAGGTCAGGTTCTGTACGAATTCATAAATCACGTAGTCAACATTCCTTCAGTCACAGCCAGGACTTACCTATCCCTCCTGGGCCACATATGTCACCATCTTTGCTTCGTCTTCTCTGCCTCCAGATGTGGTTCCAGATGGTTTACTCACCCAATTATCATACCATGGACCTCAGGCTGTCAGTTCCCTCAAGATCATCTCATCCCTCCCACACCTCCCTGGACAAGACAATTATCACTGACGCTTCCCTCCGAGGCTGGGGAGCGCACATGGGTGAACACAAGGCACAGAGAACATGGACTCCTCAGAAATTCAGAATGCACATCAACATTCTGGAGCTCAGAGCTGTAAGGAAGACATGGCAGGCCATTCTCCCACTCATCCATTCCCATCATAGTTTCATCATGTCAGACAATACCACGACTGCATGCTACATCAACAAATGGGGGCATGAAGTCAATGGCTCTGTGCTCAGAAGCATGGTGCATCACTTACCAGATCATCTTATCTGCAGCCTATCTCCCAGGGACTCCGAATGTGTTTGCAGACATGCTCAGCAGAGGGTTCACGATCAACCACAAGTGGGAACTCTATGACACCATACAATGTGACATCTTCAACAAATGGGGAACTCCAACCGGAGACCCCTTCACATCCCCAGTGAAAAGAAAATGTAGAGCATATTGCTCCTGAGGGAGTTTGGAACGCCACTCTCAGGGCGATGCTCTCATCCTCCCTTGGTCGGACCAACTCAGTTACACCTTTCCTCCTCTCCTACTCCATCACAAGATCAGATGGGACAAAGCAACAGTCATTCTGATTGCCCATTACAGTTTTGGTTTCCCAACCTCCTTTGTATGTCTTTCCATCCCCCAATCCCCATTCCTGCTCTCCACGATCTGCTGACACAACACAATGGCAACATCAGCCATCCCAATCCACAGGTGTGTCACATCAGAGCTTGGTATTTGGATGGGCATCTTCTCTAGATGTGCAAAACATCCTCTCCAGCAGCAGGAAGGCATCCACTAGGCATTGTTTTGAGTCAAGTGGACATGCTTTGCTTCCTGGGCAGAACACAGAAGCAGTGGGGATTCCCCTCCTCCTGGACTATCTCCTGTTTTTGCAGGCATCATGTCTGACCCATAGCTCTCTCAAGGTCCACTTACTGGCAGTTAGAGCCTTTCACCACCCTGTGGAAGGACACTCCATCTTTACTCACCTGTTGACTGCTCTTTTTTGGAAGGGCCTTGTCAGAACTTTCCCACCTCTACAACCCATTGCTCCCGAATGGGATCTCAACTTGTTTCTATCTGTACTAACAAAAGCACCCTTTAAACCGCTGGCATTGTGTTCAATGTCCCTGCTTTTCATGAAGGTGGCCTTCCTTATTGCTATCATGTCAATGAGAAGGGCCAGTGAGCTTGGGGCTATGATGCGGACCCTCCTTTCATGACTTTCTATAAAGATAAAGTATGCCTATGCCTGCATCCCAATTTTTTGCCAAATGACATCAGCCACTTTTATGTTACTCAATCCATTCACTTACCTGCTTTCTTCCCAAAGCTACATGCCTTAGCCCTGGTCTACACTACGAGTTTAGATCGGTTTAGCCCTGCACCCATCCACACTACGAAGCCATTTTTTCCAACTTTAAGGACTCTTAAAACCGGTTTCTGTACTCCTCTCCGACGAGGGGATTAGCACTGAAATCGACCTCACTGGGTTGAATTTGGGGTAGTGTGGATGCAATTTGATGGTATTGGCCACCGGGAGCTATCCCAGAGTGCTCCATTGTGACTGCTCTGGACAGCACTCTCAACTCAGATGCACTGTCCAGGTAGACAGGAAAAGCCCCGTGAACTTTTGAATTTCATTTCCTGTTTGGCCAGTGTGGTGAGCTAATCAGCAGAGGTGACCATGCAGAGCTCTTCAGCACAGGTGACCATGGAGTCCCAGAATCGCAAAAGAGCTCCAGCATGGTCCGAACGGGAGGTACTGGATCTGATCACTGTATGGGGAGATGAATCTGTGCTATCAGAACTCCGTTCCAAAAGACGAAATGCCAAAATATTTGAAAAAATCTCCAAGGGCGTGAGGGACAGAGGCTATCACAGGGACCCGCAGCAGTGCCGAGTGAAACTCAAGGAGCTTAGGCAAGCCTACCAAAAACCCCAAGAGGCAAATGCTCACTTCTGTGATGAGCTGCATGCAATTCTAGGGGGTGCTCCTACCACTGCCCCACCCCATACGTGGACTCCTGCAAGGGGGGAGTCTCATGCAACAGGGATGAGGATTTTGGGGACGAGGAAGATAGTGATGAGAGGGAGGTTGAAGATAGCGCACACCAGGCAAGCGGAGAAACCCTTCTCCCTGACAGCCAGGAACTGTTTATCACCTTGGAGCCAATACCCTCCCAACCCGGGCTCCTGGACCTTGAAGGCAGAGAAGGCAGCTCTGGTGAGTGTATCTTTGTAAATATAAATACCTGGTTTAAAAGCAAGCGTGTTTAATGATTAATTTGCCCTGAAGACTTGGGATGCATTCGCGGCCAGTACAGCTACTGGAAAAGTCTGTTAACGTGTATGGGGATGGTGTGAAAATCCTCCAGGGGCATCTCAATGAAGCTCTCCTGGATGTACTCCCAAAGCCTTTCAAAAGGTTTCTGGGGAGAGCAGCCTATTCTGTCCTCCATGGTAGGACACTTTTACCACTGCAGGCAAGCAGCACGTAGTCTGGAATCATTGCATAACAAAGCATGGCAGCATATGGTCCCGGTGTTTGCTGGCAGTCAAGCAACATCCGTTCTTTATCTCTCTGCGTTATCCTCAGGAGAGTGATATCATTCATGGTCACCTGGTTGAAATAGGGGAATTTTATTAAGGGACATTCAGAGGTGGCCGTTCCTGCTGGGTTGTTTGCCTGTGGCTGAGCAGAAATCATCCCCGCTGTTACCCACATGGTGTGAGGAGGGAAGCAATCATCCCAGAGAATTGGGTGTGTATGCGTGGGGGGGGGGGTTAGTTAGGTTTGTACTGCACATTAACCCAAAAACCGCAGCCCCTCTGTTTAAATAGCCAACCCATTTTAAAGGGCCAACCCAACAGGTACTTGGTATGTGAAATGAGGGTGCTGCTGTTTGAAACCATTCCCACATGTTAGGAAGGTTAAAGGAGCCAAAAGACTGTGGCTTACCATGTCTGCCTGCAAGCCGAGTTCTATTGCCCGCCGGCCCTGCGTATGTGATCTCTCACACCATACCAGCAGGCCCTCGATATAAGAGGCAAAATGTGACCTTGTTCCGAAAGCGCATGTGCTATGTAATGTTAACAGCTTGGTTCACGGTGAAAGAGTCTACCCATTGTTCTCTAAAATGTCTCTTTTTAAAGACTAATATCCCTTTTTCCCCTCCCACAGTTGCAAATGTTTCAACGCTCCCCCTATCATCTCTGTCCCAGAGGCTATCAAAGATTAGAAGCTGAAAAAAACGCACTCGCGATGAAATGTTCTCTGAGCTCATGCAGGCCTCCAATGCTGAAAGAGCCCAGCACGATGCATTGAGGGAGACAATGTCAGAGTCCAGGAAAGCACAAAATGAGCGCGAGGACAAGAGACGAGTGAGAGGACAGGAGGCAGGATGCAATGCTGAGGCTACTGGAGGATCAAACTGATATGCTCCGGCATATGGTTGAGGTGCAGGAAAGGCAGCAGGAGCACAGACCGCCACTGCAGCCCCTGTGTAACCAACCGCCCTCCTCCCCAAGTTCCATAGCCTCCTCACCCAGACGCCCAAGAACGTGTGGGGGGGAGCCGCTGGGCACCCAACCACTCCACCCCAAAAGACTGCCCAAGCAACAGAAAGCTGGCATTCAATAAGTTTTGAAGTGCAGTGTGGCCTTGTCCTTCCATTTTCCCCTCCTCTCCCACCCCACCCGGTGCTTCCCTCCTCCCCACCCCTCCTGGGCTACCTTGGCAGTTATCCCCCCATTTGTGTGACGAATTAATAAAGAATGTATGAATTTGAAACAACAATGACTTTATTGCCTCTGCAAGCGGTGATCAAAGTGGGGAGGGGAGGGCGGTTGACTTACAGGGAAGTAGAGTGAACCAAGGGGGCGGGTTTTCATCAAGAAACAAACAGAACTTTCACACCGTAGGTTGGCCAGTCATGAAACTGGTTTTCAAAGCTTCTCTGATGCACAGCATGCTCTGCTGTGCTCTTCTAACAGCCCTGGTGTCTGGCTGTGCATAATCCGCGGCCAGGCAATTTGCCTCAACCTCCCACCACACCATAAATGTCTCCCCCTTACTCTCACAGATATTGTGGAGCACACAGCAAGCAGTAATAACAATGGGAATGGTGGTTTCGCTGAGGTCTAACCGAGTCAGTAAACTGCGCCAGCGTGCTTTTAAACGTCCAAATGCACATTCTGCACTTGCTCAGCCTATAGTTGAACTGCTCCTGACTACTGTCCAGGGTGCCCGTGTATGGCTTCATGAGCCATGGCATTAAGGGGTAGGCTGGGTCCCCAAGGTTAACTATAGGCATTTCAACATCCCCCAATGGTTATTTTCTGGTCTGGAAAGTAATTCCTTTGCTGCATCCATTCCCACAGACCAGAGTTCCTAAAGATGCGAGCTTCATGTACCTTTCCCGGCCATCCCACGTTGATGTTGTTGAAACGTCCCTTGTGATCCACCAGTGCTTGCAGCACCATTGAAAAGTACCCCTTGCAGTTTATGTATTGGCTGCCTTGGTGGTCCGGTCCCAAGATAGGGATCAATGGCCCCACCACGGTCAGGGAATCCCATTGCAGCAAAGCCATCCACTATGACCAGTATATTTCCCAGAGTACCTACCCTTGAAAGCAGCAGCTCAGTGATCGTGTTGGCTACTTGGATCCCAGCAGCCCGCACAGTAGATTTGCCCACTCCAAATTGATTCCCGACTGAACGGTAGCTGTCTGGCGTTGCAAGCTTCCAGAGGGCTATCGCCACTCTCTTGTGAACTGTGAGGGCTGCTCTCATCTTGGTATTCTGGCGCTTCAGGGCAGGGGAAAACAAGTCACAAAGTTCCATGGAAGTGCTCTTACGCATACGAAAGTTTTGCAGCCATTGGGAATCGTCCCAGACCCGCAACACTATGCGGTCCCACCAGTCTGTGCTTGTTTCCTAGGCCCAGAATCGGCATTCCATGGCATGAGCCTGCCCCATTGCCACCAGGATGGCCAAATTGCCAGGGCCCGTACTTTGAGAGAAGTCTGTGTGTCCATGTCCTCATCACTCTTCTCACCATGCTGCCATCGCCTACTCGCCTGCTTTTGCAGGTTCTGGTTCTTGTTCTGCATATACTGCATGATAATGCGCGTGGTGTTTAGAGCGGTCACAACTGCCATGGTGCTCTGAGCGAGCTCCAGGCTTGCCGTGGTACGGTGTGAGCAGGAGAGCAGAGTGGCAGCGCAAGCGGCGGGTGGATGATGATGATGACAGCAGTACGGCGCCCTCATGGAAAAAGACGTGAAACAATTGTCGGACATTGCTTTCACAGAGGGAGGGAGGGGTACGCTGGCAGAAGATGGTGCTGCTGGCTGGGAGAGCAGCCTGGCCCCCTCAGGAATTGAACTCACAACCCTGGATTTAGCAGGCCAATGCTCAAACCACTGCGCTATCCCTCTGCCAATATTCCAGGCAGGACTGAATCTCTATTAGACAAAACTTAAAGAAGAGAATGACCTGAGTCACTCCCATTTATTTGCAGGCGCCCCTGACAGACTTTACCGAGGTCTGCCAGGAGCACGCATGTCCGACCAGGCGCCCCGAGAGACCTTACCGAGGTCCGCTGGGAGCACACATGTCCGACCAGGCGCCCCTCAGAGACCTTACTGAGATCTGCCAGGAGCACTCATGTCTGCCCAGGCGCCCCGACCAATGCTGGCCAAGAGCTCCCAGGAGATGACGAGGTGGGCTACTAGTCGTGCTGCACTATCTGCTGCCACAAGGCAATGAGCTGCTGCTGTATAGCAATGCAGTCCCACATCTGCCAGCACCCAGGAGACGATGAGCTGAGCGGGCTCCATGCTTGCTGTGGTATGGCATCTGCACAAGTAACCCATGAAAAAAGGCGCAAAACGATTGTCTGCCGTGGCTTTCATGGTGGGAGGCCTGACGACATATATCCATAACCATCCGCGACAATGTTTTTTGCCCCATCAGGCATTGGGATCTCAACCCAGAATTCCAATTGGCAGCAGAGACTGCGGGAACTGTGGGATAGCTACCCACAGTGCAATGCTCCGGACGTCGATGCTAGCCTCGGTACTGCAGACGCACTCCGCCGACTTAATGGTCTTAATGGTTTTAAGTGGGGGGACACACAATCGACTGTATAAAATTGCTTTCTAAAAATTCGACTTCTATAAATTCGACCTAATTTCGTAGTGAGGGACTACCCTTAGAAGAGGAACAGTGACTCCACCCTCTTGATGTCCATTGGGCCTTGGCCTTCTACCTGCAGAGGACAAAACTGTTCAGGAGATTCCCCCAGATTGTTTGTTGCAATAGCTGAAAAAGTTCAGGGGCAGTCAATCTCCAGACAATGAATATCTAAGTGGATTTCGGGGTGCATTATGTTCTGCTATCCACCATCTAGCCTCGAGCCATCCTCAGGGGTGCGGGCCCATTCAGCTAGAGCCCAGGATTTGACCATGGCCTCCCTCTATGATGTACCGCTTTGGGATATTTGTAGAACGGCCACGTGGATTTTGGTACACACCTTTGCTATACATTATGCCTTAGTGCAGGACACTGCGATAGCTGCTTCCTTTGGTGCAGCTGTTCTCCACTCATCTCTCCTGCCTTCATCCTTGCACCATCCTTCCAACTTAGGCACTGCTTGCTCATCACCCTCAGTGGAATACAATAGGGAGCATCACTTGAAGAAGAAGAAGAGGAGGTTACTTGCCAGTAGCTGGAAGTTCTTTGAGATGTGTGGTCCCTATCTGTATTCCACTTCCTGCCCTCCTCCTCCTCTGCTCCAGATCTGTTGGATTTGTGATGGAGAAGGAACTGGAGATGCAGTCAGCCCTCCCTGCCCTTTATCACCTCGGACGAAAACATGAGGTGAATCAGGGCGCATGCGTGAACCAATGGACATTACTACTTTCAAATGTTCTGGCTATGGAGGCATGGTGCACAGGCATAAACACTCAGTGGAATACATACAGGGACCACACATCTTGAAGAACCTCCAGTTACAGGTAAGTAACCTTCCTGGCATGGCTAAGGGGCTTTTGTGGCCCCTCTTTACCACCACTGGAGTGTGCAGAACCCTCCGTGGGAGGGAAAATCCCTCCCTTCATCTTTTCAGAGAAATTTGTAATAGAAAATAAACTGAGTAATGTACACTTCTGTTCCACTCAAGGGCTGGAAAGAGTTTGCCAAACATCATTTTACCGATGGGAGAATTGAACCAGTCAGAGGTAAAGTGACTTGTTCAATGCGATATAGGAAGTTTTGGGATAGTACTAGGGCTCGAATCCATATCTTCTGACTCTGGGTCCTATGTTCTAAGTCAAAAATTGTCCTTCCTGAAAGATACAATTGATCTCCTTGCCAGTGCAGGACTGTTGCATACAATACTCTTTCTGGAGTGTTTGTTCTGTGATTTGTACTAAGCATCTGAATTATGCTCCATAACTTTTAAAATATGTTGCTTAAAACAGCAAAGTTGCTCCTATTTAGAAGCCATAAAATATGTAAGATTATCTTTATCTCTGAATTCTGCTTCTTTATTTTATTTATTTAGTTAATTAATTAATTAATTAATTTCAAATCACTGACGTCTGCTTCCATATATATTCACATGCTGGTGGGCTTTACCCTTCCATTATTCCCAGACTGCAGCCATATGACGACAAATGACAGTGAGAAAGCCTGAAGGTTTTCTTACTAAACTGCTGCAAACCATTTCGTAGATTGGAATAAATGGCCAACTTTCTTATATAATATGATGCAAATAGTTCACTCAGAGAAGCAGCTTTCTCATCATTTGTTTATTGTCACATGGACTCTAAGTCTCCGTAAGCATGTCATGTGTCTGTGTGAGAACTCACTGGAAAAACACAATCACATAAAAGCAAAGCATTCACTTCCACAGCTGTATACTTTATTTGACAAGGATGAAAAATAATAAAACAAATTGGAGCATATAAGTGTATGTGTATATAAAATCAGTGTAAATGTATTACCCACATGCATGTCTATTTATATTTAATTCAGTGTAAAGAAAAAATATTAAAGCATTACTCTACTGAAGCATAAATTAAGGCTTTATTGTAACAGTCACAGTTTCAGGGTAACTGCACTTGTAGCTGCCCTACCCCCTGGGCCTCTATGGTCCACTCCAGGAGTGCCCAGTCAGGTCTGCGGTCTCCATCCATCACCTGTCTCTGGGCAGGGACCTTGTCCATCACTCCCTTCTGTGTGTGAGGTTTTAGGACTGCACATCCCCCTCCATACACTGATATAGCCCCAGCAAACCAGTCTGCTTAAAGGCCAGTGCCTGTGTGTTGCTTTCTCTCTGAGGGCTGTGAACAGCGTATTGCCAGCAGCTACCAGTTACCGCACAGTCTTTCTAAGAAAGTACATTTATTCTTAAGGTAAAAGTGTTACAGAGAAAACATATTAAAAACAAGCTCCTATACAGGTGCTAAAAGCTTAGCAGAGGTCACCCATCAGTCTTATGGAACCTTAGTAGATCAAAGTCTTGCCAACGCCAACCCTCCTGCAAGGGTTGGGCCCTCTTGAACAGAAGGTCCTGTCTAGTTGCTGGACCAGAAAGAAGGCCCTGAATCAGTTTAAACCCACTCTTTTTACATCAAAAGCCCTTTCTTTGTTAGTCTCTGAAAAACCCAGTTTGAACTAGTATATTCAAACCTTTTCAGGGTGATACCTCTCTGGAAGTGTTTCTAGGCTAAATAATTCACCTAAACAACCACTCACTGTTTGATTCCTGGAAAAGTTGCGGTAACCGTCCCCTCCTGGAATTACAAACAATCCCTGACCCACAGTGATACATAAACTTAATACAATATGGTCCCCAAAGATATTGCATGCAGTTGCAATATCTGTCACAGTAACATTTTCTAAAAATCCTTCGTGTCCCTCAGAACTGGAATCATTTTAATTAGTCAGTAAGAAAATACTTCCAGAGTCACACAGGATAAAATTTGCTTCCTCCGCATGAAGCCAAAGGCCAAGTCTACACCACAGGACTATAGCAGCCCTCAGGGACTTGAAGCAGGAGTCAGGCCTAGGAAATGGTAGCTGGGAATAGGAGCCTAGAGTCAGAGCTGGAGTCAGAGGCCAGGTGTCAGAGCTGGAGCCAAGGGTCAGAGCTGGGTTAGCTGGAGTGAGGCAAGGTTGGGCCAAAGCAGGAACAGGACTAGGTCCAAGGCTGGAACAAGGTGGGGGCAAGGCTGGGAACAAGTAGGTGCTGAAGCTGTGGGCAAAAGCTTTGAGCGGCCAGTGAAATGCTGCTGCTGGGCTTTAAGAGCAAACCTGCTAGCTTCCTCAGCCAGTCAGGTGCGTCTTTCCATCAGATGATCTAGCTGATGTAACCCAGCTGTGCTCATTAAACTGTCAGGAGACTGAGCAGGTGCAGTTGCAGAGCCTTATTTCTGATTGTATCCCCCACTTTGAGTCCCCACCCCAGACACCACCTCAGGCCTGGCTTCTCGGGGTGATCTCTGTGAAGAGTTTACAGCAAATCGGGGGCATGGATGTGTTCCATTGGTTCTCAGGACCATATGTACAGGCCTTAGCCCTCACAGTCCACCACGTATTGGGGTTGTCTCAGAACATGTCAGAAGTCAAGGCTTTTTGCACTATATACTCTTCTTACCCTTGGACTGTTACAGGCAGGGGTGGAGGGCTGAAATGGTGTGGGAAGGTATTCTCAGTTTACAGCTTCAGGAGGGAGACATGAAATACAGGGTGAATCTTCAGGGACTCAGGTAATTGCAATTTGAACATTACCAGGTTAATCTGTGCCTCAATCTTGAAAGGGCCCAGATAGTGGTGGTTCAGTTTGGCCCAGGAAGACAAGTCAATTTAAAATTGTGGGTAGACGGCCAGACTGTGTCTCCTCCAGCAAGGTCGGGGGCTCCCTGGCAATCCTGGTCAGTGCAATGCTTACATGTTTCTTTACTGGTTTGTAATTGCACCTTGAGTTCCTGGTGCACTTGGTGGAGATTGGTAGCTAGATCTAAGACAGCAGGTAACGGGATGACCATTCAGATGAAAGTGAGGATGGAACCTATAGTTTGCATTATTATAAGCAAGCTCAGCAGATGGAAGCAGAGACAACCAATTGTCCTGATGATAATTCAGGAAGCAGCAAAGGTACTGATTGAGAATCTTGAGCTGCTCTATCTGTCCATTGGACTGTGGAGGGAAGGCAGTTGAGAAGAGGGCCTCAATCCCTAGAAGCCTTAGAAATTCCCACCAGCACCAAGAAATGAATTGAGAACTGGGGTCTGACACAATGCCTTTTGGTAATCCACGAAGATGAAAGATGTTCTCCAGGAAGAAGCAAGCCATTTCCCTGGCAGAAGTGATAGCATAGCAGGTCATGTGCCATCTTGGTTAGGAGACTGACCATAACTAGGATTTGTGTATGCCCCTGAGAAAGCTGCAGCACCACAATGTAGTTGATAGATATTATAGCCCACAGCTCAGATGGAACGCACATGGGGTGGAGAAGGCCAAGCGGTTTCAAGTGTGGACATTTGGTCCAGGTGCAAAGATTGTAGGATCTTATATAGTTCTTGACTGTGGTGTGCAAGCCTGGTCACCAGAAACTCCTTGCGAGTAGGTTCCAGGTCTGGAGGTGACTGGAGTGCCCCATAAGAGGCATGTAATGACATAACTTCAGAACCTGAAGCCTCAGCTGTCCCTACAGGATGTAGATTCAGCCCATGTGGCAGAGAACCCCATCTTGAAACCAGAATTTGGCAGCTAGTGAGTTGATGGCTTTATCTAGGATCTGGCATATCTGAACAGCGATGGGGTCATTGAGCAACAAGGAACAAATGGATACCATTAGGCTGTTGTCTACTGTGCCATTAATCAAATTGGATGCCTTGAGGATTGTGGAAGGAGTCTCCCCACCAGGTTTCAGGTACTCATCCTTATGGAACAGGGTGCTGGCCTTCCTATTTCTTGGTCCTGGGAGATAGGTGATTACGAAGTAAAACTGAGCAAAGAAGAGGGACCAGTGGATCTGGCATTGGTTAAGGTGTCTGGCCTTTCGAAAATACTCCAGGTTTTTATGATCTGTGAGAACCAGGAGAGGGAACCTGGCCCCCTACAGCAGATGATACCATTGCTCAATTGCTGCCTTGATGGCTAAGAGTGCCTTGTCCCATATACCATAATTCTTTTCTGTCAGGGCTAGCGTGCAAGAACGAAAGGCACAGGGGTGAGGCGACTGTCAGGATCCATTGGCTGGGGCACTACTGCAAACAGGGCAAAATTGGACTTGTCAGCCTTCAATGTAAATAATTTTGTGGGATCTGGTGGATCAGGATGGGAGCTGTGATGAACTTCTTGTTTAGTTGATTGAAGATGATTTATGCTTTCAAGGACCAGGTGACCTGGACTCTCCTTCATAGAAGTGCAGTCAGAGGAGTGACTAGGCTGGAAACTGTCCCCTTCCCCCAATGAACCACCTGTAGAAGTTAGCAAAGGCTAGGAATCATTGTACCTTGAGGATATACTTTGGCATGGTCCAATCAGTTATGGCCATCATCTTGTGTGGGCCCATATCTTCTTGGGAGAAGATACTGTAGCCAAGGAATTCTATCATATGCTGGTCAAACTCACATTTTTCAGGTTTAACATATAGATGGTACTGGCAAAGTCTTTCAAGGAAGCTGCATGTGTGATGACTGTGAAGGCTCTATTTGTCAGAATAGATGAGGATGTCATCAAGATAAATGACTACATAGTGGTCTACGAAGTCTCTGAAGATTTCATTTATGAAGTGCTAAAAAGTCACCAGAGCATTGCATAGACCAAATGCATGACCAAATATTCAAAGCATTTGTACCACGTATTGAAGGCTGTCTTTCATTCATCTCCCTTTCTAATCTTGACCAAGTTATAGGCCCCACAAAGGTCCATCTTAGTAAAAACCTTGGTGTAACAGAGTTTTTCAAAGAACTTGTTAATGAAAGGGAGGAGGCATTGATTTCAAATAGTAATCCTGAATAATGCCTGATCGTCAACACAAGGCCTTGGAGATCCATCCTTTTTCTTAACAAGGAAAATCAAATCCCTAACTGGAGATGTGGAAGGATGGATAAACCAGCGTTGTAGGTTTTCCTGATGGTGGTTGTGAAGAGCATGCAGTTCAGACTCTGACAAAGAGTAGATATGATCAAAAGGAACTTTTGCACAAAGCTTGAGGTCAAAGGAAGAGTTGTAGCTACAATGGGGTGGTAAGGTGTACCTGTTCTTTTTGTCAAACTTGTCAGTGAAGTCCTTGTATTTTAGAAGTAGAACAGAGGGAGCAGGGTGCTGAGAATCCCTGTGGATTAATCTACTCAGACTCAAAATCTCAGGGAAGGCAAACTGAACTGTAGATGGCTCCTGGCCTCTGGTTCCCAATGGTCGAGTTTCAAAATTGTTGCCAATGCAGGGAGCTGAACTGTATTCTGCTCACCAGCCAATAAATGTGTGGGTCTCAGGTGGTGAGTCTGGGCATGCTGAGGACAACTGGAGAGTGTGATGCTTAAATAAGGCCAAAAGGGAGGGTTTATCGGTGCTCCTGAAGGGTAAGAACCTCCAAGGGGGCAGTTTGGTGAGTAACCAAGCTCGATGAAAGGAGCAAGCTGTCAATGACTCCACCAAGTCAGTGGGAGTTCTTGTGTTGGTTTGAGATTTTATGAACCCGCTCAAAGTCCAAGTTCATGAAGTTGCTGGAGGCACCCAAATCCACCAGTGCTTCCGGGTTGACTTTGGACATGGTGGGGTGTCAGATCTGTAGGGGGATTGGAGGTGTGTTGGATCCTGCTTAGTTGTTGTCAAGGTACTTGCAGACAGATACCGATACTGGGTGCTGAAGAGAAGGGGAGAGCGCCATTTTAGCCCAGACCCCCTGTTGGAGCATTTTCCAACCAGGGTGCATATTGGGCATTTGCAGAGCAGCTTGATGCAAAGTGTCCTGGTTTTCTGCAGTGTGGATATAAATCTGGAGCCCAGTATCAAAATTTCTTTGTGTCAGAGGAGTGGGAATTAGCCTGACTGATTTATGTGGGTTCAGGCAGCAGAGAAGATACTAGTGGTGGGAGGGGGCAGAGCCAACTGGGCTGGTGGGGGCCAGGAGACTGGTCCTTTTTCTTGATGGCATTCTGTCAAGTGGTGGTTGATCTTTATACTACTGTCAGTCCAGGCCAGGTGGGGAGATTACCTGTGCCAGCTAATCTCTGATGTCGTCATTTAGGCTGGAATGAAAATGATATCGCTACATGGTATCGTTCCACCTGGGGTCTGCCACCAAGCAGTGGAACCTCACAGCATACTTAGTAAGAGGCCATCACCTCTACTGCAATACCTCAAGGGCGGCCTCGGCTGTCCGCTCATGATTAGAGTCATCAAAGATCACAGTCATGGCTTGAATGAAGTTTTCAAGCTGGCCCAGGAGTGAGCTTGCTTTCTCTAGGAATGGGGATGCCCAGGCCAGAGTCTCCCCAGTCAGCAGACTGATAATCAGTCTCACGCTGGATTGGCCAGTGGGGAATGTCTGTGGAAGCAGCAGAAATAGGAGCTGGCACTGATTAAGAAACCCTTGAATTTTATCACAATTGCTGTTACATTTGTCGGGTAGGGGAATGTTTGGCTCAGGGAAGGTGGGGTTGGCATTTGAGACACTGATGCCTGTCCTTTGAGCACTGCATTCTGCATGGGCAAGGTGGTGACTGGGACCGGCAGGGTCTGTAAGGCACCACTTTATCCAACTGGGAAATATTGACCTGCGAGGGATCCATTCTAGCCACTGGGCTGGACCCATTATCAGCCCTTTTTCTGTTTTTTGTTGGTGCTGCTCAAACCGTCAGGGACTGGGACATGGACTGTCAGGCCTCGTGGTTGGAGCAGGAGTTGGTAGCCAGGAATAGGAGCCAACAGTCAGAGCTGGGTTACCTGGTGAGGTTGGGCCAAGCCAATAGCAGGGCTGGGCCCAAGGCTGGAACAAGGCAGGGGCAAGGCAGGTGCAGGAGCTGTTGCAGCCAAGGGGAAATGCTTGGGCAGCTAGAGAAAGGCAGAGAAACCCTGTTAAATTCCTCAGCCTCAAGAGAGGTGTTCTGCTCACTCCAGTCTAGCTGATGCAGCCCAACTGTGCTCATGAGACAGTCAGAAGACTGAGCAGGCACATCTTCAAGGCCTTATTCCTGACAGCAGCACAGCTACAGAGTCATAGCTATGGCAGCCTAACCTCATAGTGCAGACCCATCATATAGTGATGGAAGGGGGTTTTCTATCACTGCAGGAACACCATGTTCCCCAAGCAATGGTAGATTGGTTGACAGAGGTGTTCTTATGTTTACCTAGCTGTGTCTACCTTGTGGGTTATGTTGGCATAGGTACAGTGCTCAGCGGTATAGATTTTCACATCCCTGAGAGCCGTAGCTCAGCTAAATTTTAAATGTAGATCAGGCCTGAGTAATTGGCCAATAAGGAAGAGGTAAATGGTCTTACCTGCTGCTAAGACTGCAACTGGCTTCATCCCCCAAAGCTAGACAGAAATATCAAGCCTGGAAGGACTAATCAGAGTAAAAGGGAGGAAAGAGGCTTTGGGGGACTGGCTGTCCTGGTGAAGGGATGATCTTTTCCTTCGTTAAAGCCCCAAAGGAACAGGACTCTAGGGGTCTGAGAATTTCAGCCCTCCTAGAAGAGTGTGAAGGGGCAATGGGACTTGCCTGAGGAGAAGCTCAGCCTGTACACTGTTCTGCCATTAAGCAAGTGGGAAAACAGGATCAGGTTCCTTTGAGGTGAGGGAAAGCATGAAGACCAGCTGTGTTTATGTCTCCTCTCCCTCTAATTTGAGTTACCTGTTCTTCTGATTTTCAAACAGTTTGTTGAGCCCCTTTAGGCTTCCCTGAGAGAAAGGAGAGGCCTAGGAATCAGATGAGGTGTATTTGTGTTTGCCTGAGCCCTCTGAAATTACCACCAGTCTGTGCCTAGCTTCGGGAGCTCAGAGGGCTTCTGTTCCCCCCAACCCTGCTCTGCAGTGCATCTTTCTTTTAGGCTCCTGCTGTGGCCACTTTGCCGTTGTACACCAGGGGTCTCACGGAGTTAGGTTTTTAGGTCAGTTAATTCTATCTATTTACTAGAAATCGGCCCAACTCAAAACCTTAGGTCCAAACACACTTGACCTTTGTGGTGGGAGTGTAGAAATCTGAATCTGAATTTCCCAAATGTCCCTTGCCTTTGATAATGATCCTAAACCAAAACCCTGAAATTTGGGTGTTTGAAATCTATTTATGGATCTGAATTTTGTAACTTAAACCCATCTCTCATTCACGCTCTTGCATTTCTGTGGCAAGCATAGTATGCGAGGGTTATTTTTAACCCACATTAATGTTTCTACCTGTTAATTAACTGGAGGAAAAAACAGGGAAAAAAACCTAAAATCCACCAGATTTGCATCTAATTCTAGCACACAAAAACTAAAACCAGAGAGAGACAAAGCAGGCTGCTCCATAAGATAGAAAGGCACAATTCAACCTAATTTGCTCTCGGCTGGCTCTTTGCAGACTGTCTGCACAAGACTCTGATAGCAAGCTTCCCTAAAGAGCCCTGCAAGCAGGACTGGTAAACCCTTTACATTTAAAGTGATAGCTTGTAATTTTAATACAGTTTTCAGTACCCCACAATTTACAATCAGGATTTTAAATATCTTGCATAATCAACTGACAGGAGTTTTCTGGAAAAAAAACAGTAATTTATTAGGCTGTGCATTTCTTAAGGTTGCGTGATCAATGTGTCATCATTGTTTGCATGGTTAAACTGCTTGATTATTCTTGGAAAAGCAGGTATATTTAGTCATGGGTGTGCATTTGAATTATTCATCATGGGATCATATGGAAAATTGTATATGTCATTAAGAAATAAGCGATAATTGTGTGTCAACAGCTATCAATGATCTTTAAGAAAGACAATGCCTATCAGCAAAATTGTCATAGAATTGGTAGTGGAACATGTGAACCCTGAAGAAACTATTGAAGACAGACTCATTAGCAAATGTTCATTTCTTTAAACTACAGACTGAACATGTTGACAGTGGAACTTAATTGCCAAGAATGTATTTAGTTTAGAATTACTGAACCAAACACTGGAGGACTTTTAGAGGCAAATACATTGTCAGACCATCTTTCTTATTTAAATAAGACCATTGTTTCTTTAATGATCATACTACAACTTTTGAGCTAAAATAAAGGCCTATTAAGAACAACAGTCCTGTTATTTTTAAATGTGTGTTCGTGTTTATATAAATTGGTGTGAGTGTTTCATGGTTCACCTGAGGTTAAAGTGAATTCATCTTGTTCTGAAATGGTTTTAATATTTTTCTCAGACCCTGTCACTGATAGATCTATAATATAAATTCACATGTCAATGACAGAGTAAGACATTAAAGAGCCATATGGGGACACAATAAGCATTTGACTAAACATATTTCAGTATGGCTGAAATAATGTAACTAAATGATTCAATGGCCATCTTCCATTGCTGAGGAAAGCTCAAGTCTTAATGAAAATTTATGCACTGAAGGAAAAAAGCAACTGTCCAGTAAAGTAGTAAATATAAAGTTTCAGGGTCTGGCAGGTACTTAAGCACATGCATACTATAAGCATATGCATAGTCCACCTGAGTACCCTGATGTTGTATGCTCAAATTTATACTTGCTTAAACAGCTTGCTGAATCAGGGCCTGAAATCATAGAGAGTGATCCTGTCCCCACCTCTGCAGCTCAGGAGTCCCAGATCCGTCACAGTTTGTGTGGCCTCACTGTTCTGGAGGGGCAGGAACTGGGGATTCTAGAGAGAACCATCATCAGTGCTCTAGAAAATGTCCTCATTTCCCAGCCCTCACAACAAAATACAGTTAAAGATACATGAAAGATTTTCAAAGTTCATCTCTGGACTTGGGGTTCATGCTCACCCCTAGAGCCATGCTAAATGTCAGGGACTGCAGGTCTCCAAGACTCTGAGGAGTTAGTATATTCCAGCCAGTTAACAGTGGTCAGAAATAGCAGCTCAACTCGGACAGAGGACTTTAGAGCTGGCCTCTGATTGGTGGAACTCTGGGGGTCCTGCTTGTTCCCTGCTTTTATTGGAACAAACCACAGGAACAGGAAGCTGTCTGTGCAGCTGGGTTTCCCCTGCTTAGGACTGCTTCCCTTGCATTACCTCTTCCCACTGCCTGACTCTGATCTCCTGTAACCTGACCCTATGCCTGCCTCCTGTCACTGACTCGCAGTTTGCTCTCTGGCCTGTCTTAGCCTCTGGTATGGTAACATGACTCTGCCTGACACCTGACTCTCAACCCTCTAGTATATCTCAGGCTCTGATGTCCTGGTATCTGACCTTGCCTGGCTCCTGACTCCTCCTCTGACCACCCATGTTGCAGTCGTCACTCTAAAGCACTTTGGGTGCTGAGCACTTTTGAAAATTTGGCACCACTTGACTGTCTAAATCATGGTGGGCAAACTTTTTGGCCTGAGGGCAACATCGGGGTTCCGAAACTGTATGGAGGGCCGGATAGGGAGGGCTGTGCCTCCCCAAACAGCCTGGTCCCCGCCCCTTATCCGCCCCCTCTCACTTCCCGCCCCCTGACTGCCCCCCTCTGAACCCCCAACCTATCCAACTGACCCCTGCTCCTTGTCCTCTGACTGCCCCCTCCTGGGACCTCCCACCCCTAACTGCCCCCCCCGGGACCCCACCCCCTATCCAACCCCTCCTGCTCCCTGTCCCCACTGCCCCGACCCCTATCCACACCCCTGCCCCCTGACAGGCCCCCCGGGACTCCCATGCCCTATCCAACTGCCCCCGTCCCCTGACTGCCCCCTGGGACCCTCTGCCCCTTATCCAATCCCCCTGCTCTCTGTCCCTTTACCATGCCGCTCAGAGCACCAAGACTGGCAGCCGCGCCGCCCGGCCGGAGCCAGCCACGCTACCGCACAGTCTAGAGCACCAGGGCAGGCCGGTGGCTCTCGCAGCCATGCTGCCTGGCAGGAGCTCACAGCCCCGCCGCCCTGAGTGCTGGTGGCATGGCGAGCTGAGGCTGCAGGGGAGGGGGCTAGCCTCCCCGGCCAGGAGCTCAAGGGCCGGGCAGGACGGTCCTGCAGGCTGGATGTGGCCCATGGGCCGTAGTTTGCCCACCTCTGCTCTAAATAAAAATTTATAAAAGTAGAGATGAAACATAATATTGCCTAAAGGTTATATTGGTAGAGTCCCTCATCCCAGCAAAAGTGCTACTTTCTTGAGAATATCATTTAGTGAGAGATTTCTGTATTTTGTATGTAGAATAATCAGCTAAAGGGCATGTACAGTATAACAGTTAGAAGGAGATTATCCAAAGACAAAATGGGGGCTAGGTCTCCAACTCCAACTCCCCCTGACTTTCAATGGGAGTTGGAGAACTAACTGCCTTTTGTGTCTTTGAACATATCACTCTTAGTCTGTTTTGTGCAATAAATATTGTCTGGAAAACTCAGCCTAGTTTTTAATAATTTTTTTTGCCCACTAGCAAATGTGTGACTCATGTGGCTCAAATCATTAAAAGTGTGCTTCGAGCATGAGCCGGACATACGTGGAACTAATTTTTGACTACCGTCCCTATCATGTGATAGATTTTTAACAGCTAGGAGGCAGAGACTAAGCCATTTCATAATGCAAGGTTAAATAAAGATGACTTTTACCACGATTTACTCCATTTTACAGAGAGAGAGAGAGAGGTATCACAACACAGGGTTGACTATGCTGCTCCATAAATTGATCTTAATACTGACCTGCAGCACTGCCCTCCAGTTGGATATGAGGGCATTTCTGCTCTATGCTCATTAAATTGTAAGCATCCTTTGATCACAGTGCCAGTCTTCCTACATGTAGTAATTTGTGATCTCTTCAATTGTAAAGCACAGTTGACTTGAGTTGAAAGGCCACCAAACCAATATAAGACACAATAAACCTGTGTCTAATGCAATAGGTATAGTTGATCTTGTTATATCTAGAATATTTTTTCCAGAAGTAAAAATGCACCATGGATCTGTTAGAGATTCTGTATGTCTTTACTGACGATGTCACAAACTTATTTCAATGTTTACTTTTTTTTAGTTCATTATCAACGTTTAGTCTATTACTTTGAGATATTTTAGCCGTCTGTATAAAATACTGATACTCCATAAAATGTCACTGTTAGTATAATATGTAGAACATATGGGATTAAAGTTCTTAAATGGGAGACTGTCCTTGTTTGGGTGACAAATAGCCCTCTGAAGAAATTTCCACTAGCAGCATTTCCATCTCTAACTGGAAGGTATTCTGTTGTTTCATTGTGCAGGCTAGAATTTCTGCAGAGCCAGAAAACCGCATCACCAGTAGAAGATGTAATGAAATGTGAATGTTCTTAAAGTTTTATCTGAATACTCTGTGTGTGCCACAGTTTCCCCTATATGTTACTCAAGTATCTAGGTTGTGGGAGAAGGGTTTGTGATTATTGCAGAGACCCCAAGAGGGCAAGTGTGACTGCTGTCTGGCTGCCTGGGCACAGATACTGTCCGACACTTTTTATCCTGGCAACTGATGTCTGGGGCCCATCCTCTGCCAGAATCAGACAGAGGTGGTGGAGAGCGAAGTGAGAGGTGCAGGCCAAGTGACTTGTTTTTCCAGGAAAGAGACAAAGGAAGGAGGTGGGGCAGAGGGTCATGACTGAGCCCAGGCTGCCAGAAGCTGGTCAGTCTCCTAGTTTGCAACTCGGGGGCAGAGCCCTCGGCTTGGCATCCCTCCCCTCCAAGATGAACTTTGCTGTAACTTTGTGCTTTCTGTGGTAACAAGATCTTTTCTACACTGTGCTCCCAACAACTAATGCACCCATCTGTTTTACAATGCTGGCTGATAGTCATTACTGACTGCAGTTGGGGTGCATAGCCCTTTGGGGTGTGTGTAAGGCTTCCCCAGGTGTCCCATTCAGTGTGAATAGGGGTGCTGAATGTTCTGAGGTCAGATCCAGGAGGCGCTGAAGTTAAGGAGGCTTCTTGCCCTGGTGAGTGTGCTCCCTGAGGGGAGACATACTATGCTAGAGTCCTGTCTGACTTCATTGAGAGTAGTTCCAGAGCACCAAGACAGACTCCATGACTGCTGGTGGCAGTGGTGGGATGAACTGCACCTCATGGTTGGCTGCTGAGGGCACCAGGAGCATCCTACAATAAGTGATTGGGAGCAGTAAGACAAAGGGGAATAAGAGGGAACAGTGGAAAATGGTGTATAATTGCCTTAAGGACATTATAGACCTGTGCAGAGGGAGAGGGTTACACATTGGAAAGTTCACCAAGAGGCATCTGATTACACATCTGGAGGAGAATGATTGCTCTAAGGAGCAGGATCCTGACCCAAATGGGGCTACAAAAGGGTTTGGGAGCAGCTTGAGTGGCAGCTGGGCATCCCTAAGAACTGTGTCCCCAGACAACAGGGGGTCTTCATCGTGTTTCCTGTCAGTGGACCTGAGATGGATAGAATTGGAGCTGAGACTAAAAGAGCTGGAGGACCATGAGAAGGCATGAGAGGACCACGAGAAACAGCAAAAGCACAGGGAAAAACAGCAGGAGAGGCAGCGGCAGCATTAACTGGTGATGGCTGAGCGGAGAGGCAGAGGGACTCCTCCAGTGGTAAGCAGGGATAGATCCTGGATTGCCAATTCTGCAGGGAACCTAGATATTAAATTGTTGGTCCATTTTAAGGAGGGGGGATATGGATGCCTACCTCACTGCCTTTGAGAAGGCTTGCAATTTGAATCAGGTTGACCCTGAAGAAAAGCTCAGGTATCTAGCTTCCTTGTTATGTCCCCAGGCCATAGAAGCCATTAGCCAGATGGTCGGGGGTAGGCAGGCTTCCACGCCCAGCCCCAGCACATATGTCTGGTTGTTCTCTTCTGGGCTCAGGCCCCTCTGCTTCCCAGTAGGAGCAGAAGGTGGTGGTCAGTGGGGAGATTCTGGGACAGAGAGAACTCTGGTCAGACCTTGGGTGGTGCAGCCTCACCAGATGCTGAAGGGCTGTGTGACCTGGGTGAAGGTCCCAAGTATGAAGCCATTTGCCCTGCCTATGGCTCAGATCCCAGTGCAGACACAGGAAGGATCGGGGTGGCTAGTAGTTGGAGTCCTCCAAAATATCAGCTTTGACAACCTTTTGGGGAATGACTGGGTCTCTTTGAGACAGGATCTAGGCCCTGATCCTGTAACGGCCAAAGATTCAAATTTGAATCCAGGGAACCAATTGGTTAGGACTGAAGCTATCAGTGTAAATGCGAGTGACCTGGCTGGCAGTGGGGAGGAGCTGCTAAGCTTGAGAGAAACATGACTATCTATAACCAGACCCCTGGAGCTGAGTGGGACAGAGGAATGCTTCCTGATCCCATACACACAGGGGAGGTGGCTCACGCTGGCTCTGACACTGTGACCAAAGCAGCAGGCTCGCTGCCTAACCTCATTGGTACAGCAAAGGCAGAGCTGAGCCTGGTGGGAGCTGAGACCCCAGCTGAGTGTGGGGAGACATAGGGCAGGACCACTGCCAACCAGGATTGCCTTGTCTTGCCTGAGGTGCATGATGCCCCAGGAAGGGCGCTGCTGGTGACAGAGACTCCTGGTTAGAGGATGGCTAAGGTCAAGATGGAGTCTCTTAACCTTAACCAAGAGAGCCCGAGTCACAGCCGTCCAGATGGGGGAGGGGCAGGAAGAGGACCCGATTCTGGTTTCAACACCAAGGGTTTTGGGGTGGCAAAAGGGCACAGGACACACAAACCTTCCCATGTGTGGCCTGTAAGTGTCATCAAGCACACCAGACCTAAAGGAGGGCATGAAACTGGAAGGGCCTGGTGTAACTCCCACCAAGGAATGGGAGAGATGCTGTGACATGCATGGAAACTGGTGGGTTCGAACTTCCCCAGGTCACAGGCCGAAGTGACCCCGCTCAGTTTCGTCTTTAAGTGGGGAGAGATGTGACGAAGTTAGAATGTTCTTAATGTTTTGTCTGAATACTGTGTGTGTGCCTCATAGTTTTCCTATGTGTTACTCAACTAGTGGGACAAGGCTGTGTGATCATTGCAGAGACCCCGAGAGGGCAGGGGTGCTGAATGCTCTGAGGTCAACCCCAGGAGGCTCTGGAGCCGAGGAGGCTTCTTGTCTGGTAAGAGTGTGCCCTGAGGGGAGATATACTGTGTGTAACCCTTCTGCAGGTGAAGCCAGCAGCAACCAGAGCCGGGTTCAATATCTAGGGGTTCCTTTCCATCGATAGAATGCAGAACTGGCTTGAGCCCTGACCCAGTAACCTGGAAAAATTACACACAACATTTGGGTGCCTCTGAGAGGCAATACTTCCCCACTCGCAAGTACAGAGTATGAGTGTAGAAAAGAAGATTTTAATGAAAGGAGAGAAGTCATCCGACATTAATTAGGGAAAATGCCAGGAGCAGGATTCATAAATATAAAACTGTGAGCAGGACACCCCCCACAGAGTCGGGCAGTGTCTTCTGCCTCATATTCTTGAGTTCTACAACCAAAAGTTCCTTCACTGTGTCCCCCTCTGCTCCCTCACCACACCCCACTCACAGTGGTTGTCTTTGGTCAATGAGATCCCAGGGTTCAGAGGTGCATCTGTGTGAGTTCACCTCCCACCCAGGGAAGAAGGCACCTTGCTTTCTCTGCCCTCTGAGCACTTGCTGTGACTGGCTACCCTGCCAGCTGCTTGTTCCGCTGGCCCCCCTACCAGCCGTTGGTTCCATTGGCCGCCTCGCCAAACGCTCATCCCACTGGCCGCCTACCACTCTTGCTGGCCGCTTGTCAGTCACCTTCTGCTGCTACCTGCCTCTTTGCTGGTCAGTCTCTTGGTGATCTTTAGTTTTTAGCAGGCTGGGCAGAAACTTGGTCCCACCACAAGGGATTTCAGCTCTGATTGAGCATTTAAAATAATAAAGAGCCTCCTAATGATAATAATAATAAAGAGCTTCCCCTTCATTCATACAATAATGACAACACATTAATTTCACTTTCACTACCCCTGCATTCAGTACTAAAGTGATTTGTAACCCAACACCAGCCAAAGTTTGAGCCATACTGCTCTATCTTCTGGATATCTAAGCAGAGTAGGTGTGTTCATGTAAATACAGTTTGCCCCTGAAATCTCTCCCCCTCCCAGCTAGCTGTCAGTTCATTCAGACCCTGCTTACATCTGCTAGAGTTCTTTCTGACTTCATTGAGAGCAGTTCCAGAGCACCGAGACTGTGACTCCATGACAAGGCAAAAACTTTTTTCTTCATTCAGTGATGGTTCAGCTAGTTGTCTAAACTGAAACTGCAGGTCATATCCTCAGTTGGTGTAAATTGGCTCTGTGGAGCTACACTGATTTACAGCAGCTGAAAATCTGGCCTTCCATTCTAACTGGAAAGTATTATACTTCTATCTTGGAGGTCAGAGTTTTTTTCTGTCTTCGCACAGATAAATGTTTCATAACACCAGCAAAAAAAAAAGTATGAAGGGAGTCAGTAGTAGTATCAGATGTGATTCTTCTCTCAAAATATTTTAGATTGAGGCAGCATTTTTCAAGAGGGTGTGGCTAGACATAGGGAGGGGTAGTGACCAGGACTGAATAGCATCCTCCTTATTATCCACCCACCTGTCAATCAATTATTCCTTCAAACATCAGAGACATGCAATATTACATTAAACATTGAATTTCAAATGCTTAAGGGGGATCAAGTCATCAGAAAGGCAGGGACCAGATGCTGTGGGACTGGTTGAAGGAGATGTTAGTATGTTACTGTTTGGTCTGGTAATAGTACTGAACCACTTAATGGACATGATGACATTGAAGTTAGTTAAGGAGAGTATCAGTGACAGTGATAATGAGGAGATCCAGGAAATTGTATTAGAAAATGAGAAGGGGAGAGTCTACAAAATATTACTGCCCAGGAGAAACAGGATGAACCTCTACTCCATGGTGTCAGTTGTCCTCCTTTGGTTAGCATCCTGATGCATGGGAGTGGAGTCATAGGCAAGGAACCAGCTCTCCTCAGGATGATCTTTGTTGATTCCGAAACAGAGGTCTGGCCTCACAGGACCCCAGAGTGAGCAGATGGGCCCCTCCTGGGCCCTGAAAAGATTCCATAAAGTACCAAATTAAAATACCGTATTGTATACACCACAGCGGTAGAAACAGCAGCACTCACATTTATAATGGCTGGAAAAAATCTGACAGTTTGCATTGTTTTAGATGAGAGGTTCTCCTCTTTGTTTTGTGATCACAGAGTCGCTTCATCAACAACAGTTCAGTGGGTCAGTGTCGGGCTGCTGCTCCAAGTACTGAAGGAAGAGGTTTCCTGCTGTTGCAGCATCACGGTGAGAATGTTTTCCCGTCAATTCTTCCTTGGCAGAGTCTTGAGCTTCATCATTGGTGTTAGCATGTAGTACAGTCTGTCTGATTTCAGCATCATCCAGTAACTGATGGACAAGGTCATTAGCATAATTTTCAATCCAATCTGCAACATTATTGTCAACTTCTGTAGTCAGGAAGTCTATGGAGGAGGTCAACAAATGCATTGGTTTCTTCTTTAGCTGCCAATGCTGCTGTTGCAGCTGCAAGTTCACTTTCCTGAGTGTCAGGAGTAACTTCAGGCCACAGATTTTTCCACGATTTTTGCAAGGTTGATGTGGGGATGTCTTCACATGCCTCTGCAACCCATTATATAGCATCCTTGATATTGATTTTTTTCCAGTTCTGCAACATGTTGCCTTCATTCTCAGCTGCTTCATCTGACATCAGTAATTGATGAAGCAGATTCTGTTTATAATGCTGTTTTAGACTCTCTAGCATGCCCTGGTTCATAGGCTGCACAAGAGATGTTACGTTTGGAGGGAGGAAAAAAAACAGAAGATCAGGTCATCTTGGGAGGTAACCTCTCTCTCATCAAGGTGAGCATGTGCATTGTCCAGAAATAAGATAACTTTCGGTGGGATGTTATTTTAATTCAGATGAGCCCATACATTTGGTACAAAAGTTTTATAAAACCAATCATGAAACAAAGCACTGTCCATCCATGCTTTTCCCTGTAATTTGTAGATGACATGCAAAGCATTTATGTTTGCATTTTTAAGCACATGCAGATTCATTGCTTTACCAATGACAGTTAATGGAAGCTTGTGTGTGCCACTGGCATTAGCACAGGCCAGTATTGTCAAATGTTCTTTGCTCTGATTGTAGCCAGGTGCAGATCTTTCCATTCTGGCAGCAAGTGTTTTTGATGGCAACATCTTCCAATACAAACCAGTCTCATCAGAGTTGTAAACTTGTTCCAGTGACAAGTTGTGCTTGGCTAAGATATCTTACAGTTTTTGATAGAAATAACTCCCGAATCAGCAGAGAGCTTTTCCTTTATGACTTAGTTGTTGGATGTCGTGATGCTTTTTAAACTGTCTGAGCCATCCCTGACTAGCAGAGAAACATCTGTTCCCTCCTAAAGTTTGATTAAAGCTCTTAGCCTTCTCGATGGTAAAGGACCACACAGGAATGCCCTTCTCCCTTGCCTATATAAGCCCCCAATAAAGGGCTTTATCGAGACCAGCGTCCTTCGGATGCTTCATAATCTTCTGTGATGCAGAGTTATTCATGCTATATATAAGAATTTGCTTGGCATTGTGTTTGAAGTCCAATACTGTGTTTTTTCCAATGTTTTATAATCTTGGCTATTTTTGCCCGTGACTCTCCTTTTTTAAAATGTATTAATCATCTATTTTAGCATCCAAAGACAGCACTACATGTTTTTGTTTAGTAGTCACAGTCATTTTAAAAGGCTGAAAAGACACGATGGTTACAATAGTATTGCCATGGAGGTGATATCAATTTCCCATATTCCTGTGTGAGCGCTGGCTGTTTGGTTAATACAGAGAGCCGGATAATGGAGAATCGGATAAACTGTATCGGATTTATGATCACAGACAACACTTGTATTTGCAAAACAGCTAGTACAATGTCAGCATGCTAGTATTCATTGTTGTTTGCAGTATTGTGGTAGTTGTGTTGGTCCCAGGATATGAGAGAGACAAAGTGGGCGAGATAATATCTTTTACTGGACCAACTTCTGTTGGTGGAAGAACAAGCTTTCAAGCTTCACAGAGCTCTTCTTTGGGTCTGGAAAAGGTAACCAGAGTGTCAGGTGGGACAGATTATTAAGCATATGGGGTTAACACATGTTGCATGAGACCATTTAAAAGGAAGTAGGGCAATTAACAGCCTTGCAGCAGAAAGGAAGGTTAGAAGGTTAATTGTTGTAATGAGCCATAAAACCACTCTCTCTGTTTGGTCCATGATTTTTAGTGTCCAGCAGAGTTGTGAATTTAAGATCCCAGGCTCATCTTTAGAGGTGTTGTGCAGGTTTCCTTTGAGGTTGATAACTCATCGGTCAGATATGAAGTGATCGCTTTGTGAAAGGTTTTGCCCATGGGTAATAGAGTGTTTTTGTCTTTCATCATTTTTCTGTGTGAGTTCATTACAGAGCACAGTGATTATCTGGTTTCACTCACACTAGTCTCTTGAATGAACTCACACAGAAAAATGCTAACGTAGAAAAACATATCACCTGTGGGCAAACACTTTTCCCTTGAACTTTACATGGACAAGTGTAATGTTGCAATTATTTCCCCTCCTGTTATGGTTAATTCACCAGCAACATTGGTAGCAAATCCTTTCCTCTTTTGAAATACAAATACAAGTAATTACGAAAGAAGTATGAATGCTCTAAACAATTAAAATACAGGATAACAAATTTTCACTTCTTTTGAACCTGCTGGTACAATATTTTTTCAGTTAGATGTTAGTGAAGTATTCAGTGTGAAGGCTATTAAATGTTTTCAGATTATACAAATATCTGTTTGAAATAGTTGCTGTACATATTTTGTCTCTGCGCTTATAAACCATAACTCCATTTTGGAAGGTACTGTACTAGGAGATTCTTAACATTTGGAAGGCTAGTGCAGTGGGAGGTAGGCTAAGGGTTAAGACTAGAGCTCATCAGATAACTCACTGAACACTTAGATGAATTTTGTGATTCTTTAAAATAAATTACTCAACAACTTCTAATTATCTGCCTAGCTTATGGAGCTGCACTAATAATTCATGAATATTTTTGCATTTTATGAACGTTTTTATATTTAAAATGTATTTTGGAGCTGGAACATCTTGGAGGTTTGCATCAGACAATTTATTTAGGTTTTTTAAATCTTGTTTCTATTTCATCGTCTCATGAATCATGTTCAGCATTGTATTTACAATTTTAAAAGGATTTTCTCCCACAAGATGGCACTATAATCCTGTAGATAATTGTAAGGGAAGGATGACAACTTTTTTTAAAAATATACTTTTTAGATACAAACTTTCAAAGCATACATAGGAAACAACACTATGAAGAGACTGTTTCTAGCAGATTTTATAGCAACAACTTTAAAATCCTAGGAGAAGAAACTTTGGATGGCGGTTTTAATTATTGTTATTGATAATCATGGCAGAAGTAAATTTAAATTTTCTACTTAATCAATTTAAACAAACTTAAACAGAAAATCAATTTTTTTAACAGATTTACCCCTTGCAATTTTCCCAGGGTAAACCTGAGGAATTTTGGAGTGGAGTATATTCTCAAATGTCATATTAATGATTCAGTAATTTAGGCCCTGATTCAGCGAAGCATTTAAACATATTCTTAATTATAATCACACACTTACATTCTCCGCTTAACAGAGTTGGACTTACTATGCTTAAGTATTTTGCTGAACGAAGGCTTTAGACCAGACTAGGTCAAAATCTGGGCCTCTTTGCCAGTGCCCCCGTTCTCCCAAAACAGATGCAAAATAACTGCAAATATAATGCTGGGGTTTTTTTTTCACCCATATTCTTAATGGCCCAGAAGTGTCCACATAGTTGCAGCTGAGATTAATTCTGTGAGGAACATCAGGAATCCCAGCAGAGAAGGATGGATAGTGAATGGGGAACTATTAGCTCAAATGTGTGTATTATACCCTTTGACTATGGGTCAGAATGATTCCTCCACAATTTGGCTGTGAATTCTAGATCTGAAGGCTCCAGGAGTCGGACTTACCTTGTATCTATTCAAATGCACCTGGAAGAATGTCTGGAAAGGTTAATCTTTATTTCAATTATATCCGCTGCCTGTAGTGACTCAAGAGCGTGAGCAACAGCCTCAGGGCAGATTGTTATGAACCAGGGCACAAACCCCAAATTGGTTGTGAATTCTACACTTAGCTTTCAGCAATCTGTTATTAAGTGTAGACTCCTTGGGCACTATAACAGCCTTAGCATGGTGTCACAGACAGTCCCCTTGGATACTCAGATCTATCTCACCACCCAGCTGAGCATACCTTTGTTATAGCTGTTCCCTTACACAAAGAATCACAGCAATGTTCAGGTTACTCCCAGTCCCAAAGGATCAGTCACTTACCCCAGGTCATTTGCACCTTAGATCTCACACCGAAGCCAACATTTGTAGCCAATCCTATAATAAACTATATAAAGATTTATTAAATAGGAAAAGAAAACCAGAGAGTTATTTACAAGGTTAAAGCAGGTAAACATAAGTACACAAATGAGCTAAAATCTTAAGTTTCTGAAGGCAATAGAAGCTTCTGTAATCAGCAAATGCTATATGTCCTTTAGGGCTAACCCAGGCTAAGCTGCTGTGGATCTCTTGCTTATGCCTAGAAAACCTTGCCCCCTGGAGCCCAAGCAGCACAGAAATAATCAGTTCCTTCTTGTGATGGTTTTTATTCCCCTTCTGCCATGTGCTCTGAGCTGCAAACTCAGATAATGGGAGGGATCCACTTGTGTGACTCATGTTTGTGGGGAGGAGGGCAGAACAAAAAAAATCTTTTGTCCTTTTGTTGTTGGTGTGTTGGGAAATTCCAGCTGCAATGTCCCACAATAGGCTGCTATCAGTGGACCTTTCCTTTTGGGAAGGGTGTAACACTTTTTGTGTTAGGAAAGGTCCACTGATAGCAGCCTATTGTGGGACATTGCAGCTGGAATTTCCCAACACACCAACAACAAAAGGACAAAAGATTTTTTTTGTTCTGCCCTCCTCCCCACAAACATGAGTCACACAAGTGGATCCCTCCCATTATCTGAGTTTGCAGCTCAGAGCACATGGCAGAAGGGGAATAAAAACCATCACAAGAAGGAACTGATTATTTCTGTGCTGCTTGGGCTCCAGGGGGCAAGGTTTTCTAGGCCCTTCACACTAATGTCTTTATCCTGTCTGGTGATTTACATGTCACAGAGTTTCACAATACAAACATTCAATAAAGTCTAAACACGTTCTTTTATAATTCTGTTACCTATTTTAGCAATCCTGACGCTCAGGTGAGCCAGACTGAGCCAGCTTCATATTTGTCAGTGTTAAGTTGAGACATGGGAACCTTGGCGTGTGCTAGCACTTGGACTGCTAGCATTACAGTAAGTTTCAGATACAACAAACACAGTAACTATATAATAACTAACGTAAATCTTCTGGGTTATGGATTCTGACGGCACAAACAATGAGATATTGGGTCAGGCATGTAGCCGCTCTATCATGGCAGCATCATCCAGAGACATCAAGTGCATCTATGAACCATCAAGATGATAAAGAGTCCATAACCAGGAGGCATGCTGCTTGTTCCTGAGCTCCACAGGGGCAGGACAGGTTGCTCAAGAAGCCCCAGTGGTACAGATGTAAGTTAAATGCCTATAACCACAGTGTATCCTGTTTTAACAAAGAAGGATATCTTGGTTCACATGGTGGTTCTAGGGTGCATGTGAGAGCTGATTCAGATAGACTAGGGAATGCAGATCTGCATCCCCTTACCTGCCAAAAAATGTGCTATTGATTCAAAACATAGTCCTGTACCAGCCGTTGCTGCTGTTTCTCAGCCCTGGTCTACACTATGAGTTTAGGTCGAATTTAGCAGCGTTAGATCGATTTAACCCTGCACCCGTCCACACAACAAAGCCATTTTTGTCAACTTAAAGGGCTCTTAAAATCAATTTCTGTACTCCTCCCTGACAAGGGGATTAGTGCTGAAATCGACATTTCCAGGTCGAATTTGGGGTAGTGTGGACGCAATTTGATGGTATTGGTCTCCGGGAGCTATCCCAGAGTGCTCCATTGTGACCGCTCTGGACAGCACTTTCAACTCAGATGCACTAGCCAGGTACATAGGAAAAGCACTGGGAACTTCTTTGAATTTCATTTCCTGTTTGGCCAGCATGGCGAGCTCATCAACCCCTACCACTAACCCACACCTGTCCGTGGACACCTGTAAGGGGGGAGTCTCACACAAAAGGGATGAGGATTTTGGGGACGAGGAAGATGATGATGATGAGGATAGTGCACAACAGGCAAGCGAAGAGACAGCCGGGAACTGTTTATCACCCTGGAGCCAATACCCTCCCAACCCTCCCAAGGCAGGCTCCTGGACCATGAAGCTGGAGAAGGCACCTCTGGTGAGTGTACCTTTGTAAATATAATACAGGGGTTAAAAGCAAGCATGTTTAATGATTAATTTTCCCTGAAGACTTGGGATGCATTCACAGCCAGTATAGCTACTGGAAAAGTCTGTTAACGTGTCTGGGGATGGAGCAGAAATCCTCCAGGGACATTATTAAGGGTACATTCAGAAGTGGCCGTTCCTGCTGGGCTGTTTGCCTGTGGCTGAAAAGAAATCATCCCTGCTTTCAGTTATGCAGTGGGAGGAGGGGTGAAGTGATCATCTCAGAGAACTGGGTGTGTGTGTGGGTGGGGGTTAGTTGGGTTTGTGCTGCACGTTCACCCGAAAACTGCAGCCCCTCTTTTAAATGGCCAACCCAATGGGTGCTTGGAATGGGAAAGGAGGGCACTGCTGTTTGAAACCATTCCCACATGTTATGAAGGTTGAAGAAGCCAAAAGACTGTGGCTGACCATGGCTGCCTGCAAGCCAAATTCTGTTGCCCCGCCCTGCGTGTGTGATCTCTGACAGCAAACCGGCAGGCCCTCAATATAAGAGGCAAAATGTGACCTTGTACCGAAAGCGCATGTGCTATGTAATGTTAACAGCTTGGTTCACTGTGAAAGAGTCTACCCATTGTTCTCTAAAATGTGTCTTTTTAAATACTACTCTCCCTTTTTTTCCTCCTGCAGCTGCAAATGTTTCAACGCTCCCCCTATCATCTCCATCCCAGAGGCTAGTGCAGATAAGAAGCCAAAAAAAATGCACTCATGATGAAATGTTCTCTGAGCTCATGCAGTCCTCCCACACTGAAAGAGCTCAGCAGAATGTGTGGAGTTCAGGAAAGCAGAAAATGAACATGAGGACAGGAGGGACGAGCAAGATGAGAGATTGGAGGAGCAAGAGGAGAGGTGGCGGCAGCATGATGAGGGGAGGTAGGAGGCAATGCTGAGACTACTCGGGGATCAAACTGACATGCTCCAGCGTCTGGTGGAGCTGCAGGAAAGGCAGCAGGAGCACAGACTGCTGCTGAAGCCCCTGTGTAACCGCCTGCCCTCCTCCCCAAGTTCCATAACCTCCTCACCCAGACGCCCAAGAACGCGTGGGGGGGGGCCCCATCTGGGCACCCAACCACTCCACCCCAGAGGACTGCCCAAGCAATAGAAAGCTGGCATTCAATAAGTTTTGAAGTGCAGTGTGGCCTTGTCCTTCCCTCCTCCCCTCATCCACCACTCCACCCAGTGCTTCCCTCCTCCGCTACCCCTCCTGGGTTACCTTGGCAGTTATCCCCCTATTTGTGTGATGAATTAATAAAGAATGCATGATTTTGAAACAACAATGACTTTATTGCCTCTGCAAGTGGTGATCGAAGGCAGGAAGTCGGTTGGCTTACAGGGAAGTAGAATCAACCAAGGGGGCGGGTTTTCATCAAGGAGAAACAAAAAGAACTGTCTCACCATAGCCTGGCCAATCCTGAAACTGGTTTTCAAAGCTTCTCTGATGCGCAGCACACCCTGCTGTGCTCTTCTAATCACCCTGGTGTCTGGCTGCGCATAATCAGTGCCAGGCAATTTGGCTCAACCTCCCACCCCATCATAAACATCTCCCCCATACTCTCACAGATATTGTGGAGTGCACAGCAAGCAGCAATAACAATGGGAATATTGGTTTCACTGAGGTCTAACTGGGTCAGTAAACTGCGCCAGCGACCATGCAAATGTTTTTGCCCCATTAGGCATTGGGAGTTTAACCCAGAATTCCAATGGGCGGTGGAGACGGCGGGAACTGTGGGATAGCTACCCACAGTGCACCGCTACATAAGTCGATGCTAGCCATGGTAGAGAGGACGCAGTCCGCTGACTTAATGCACTTAGTGTGGACATACGCAATCAACTGTATAAAATCAATTTCTAAAAATTGACTTCTATAATATTGACCTAATTTCATAGCGTAGACATACCCTTAGAAAGGTTGTGTCTGATGTACTGACTGAGAGACTCGACTATGCCAGAAAAAGGGGGTCTTAACCTTAACTGGTATTTCTGAAATGGGTTTGAGATGAAATTATGAAGTAAGCTGTCTTTATAGTTGGCTACGACGAGGGCCTGCTTTTATGCTTAATTGCCAGGGGAGCAATGCCAGCTGGGGTCAGAAGGTTGGAAACTGGAGTTGTCCAGGTTGCACCAGTGATGATACAAAGGGCAGAGATCATTGGGTCCAGCTTGCCACAGTGATGACTGGAGCCCCATGCTGCCTCACAGTATTCACAGTAAATTAAGGAACCCCAATATATTCTTTATTCAATAGAATAAAATATGCTAAAATTATTTCATTTTATTATAATGTTGTCTTGCAGATGTTTTTTAAAGAGGATGAGGATGGTCTTGTGCTTAATGCTCTGGATTGGAACTTAAACGGGTCTGTGTGCAACTCCTTGCTCTGTCAGACTCCCTGCAAGACCTTAGGTAAATCAATTATTCTCCCCGTTCCTCCATCCTCATCTGTAAAGTGGGAATTATAATCCTCTCTTCCTTCCTTTCTCCCTTGGTTGTTTTGTCTATTTAGAGCACAAATGTTCTTGGATCAGGGATGGTCTCTTACTGTGCATATTTACAGCACCTAACACAATGAGGGCCTGTCCTTGTTTGTACCCCTGAGTGCTACTGTAATTCTACTAACAATTAGAGTAAGAAATTTGCCAGGCTATGACACACTGATTCCTTTACAGGAACACGGGTAGTTGAATGTATTTATTGTAAGAGTATGCTATTACACTGTTGGTACTACCTAGATATTGGCAAAACTTTCACCATTTTTGGTATATTTGGGTTTTACCATTCTGCTCTAATATCAACAAGTGTATCTGGTAACAGAAAAAAATAACAGACTTTTAATTTAGCTAAATTCCCATCAGTAGCTAGCACAACAATAACTGAGGTTATATGAGCTGTACAATGTGTACATCAATGATTATAATAGACTACAGTGCTCTGTAATTGTTCGTGAAACTTTATGAAGGAGATTACAGAAAGATTATCTTTCATAAAATTACAAGGCACAAAGTTATAGCTAATATTTCTAGTTTACACCAACTGCACAGTTTCAAGGAGTGTGTTAGTTAAAAAAAAAAATACATAGCAGCAAAAAATTCACAGGCTGATTAGTGATAAATGACATCTTCCTTGTTACATGATCACTTTTTCTTTCTGCTTAGGACTATATAGAGCAGTGGTGGGCAAACTATGGCCCGGAAGCCACATCTGGCCCTCCAGATGTTTTAATCCGGCCCTCGAGCTCCCGCTGGGAAGCATAGTCTGGGGCTTGCCCACTCTGGTGCTCCAGCTGGGGAGCGGGGTCGGGGTCTTGCCCTACTCTGCATGGCTCCTGGAAGCAGCAGCATGTCCCCCCCTCCAGCTCCTATGCGTAGGGGCAGCCAGAGGGCTCCACATGCTGCCCCCACCCCAAGTGCTGCCCCCACAGCTCCCATTGGCCAGAAACCGCAAACAATGGGAGCTGCAGGGGCGGCGTCTGTGGAAAGGGCAGCATGCAGAGTCTCCTGTCCACATCTCCGCGTAGGAGCTGGAGAGGGGACATGCCATTGTTTTTGAGAGCTGCTTGAGGTAAGCACCGCCCAGAGCTTGCCCCCTGAATCCCTCCTGTGCCCCAACCCCCTGCCCCAGCCCTGATCCCTCTCCTGCCCTCCGAACCCCTTGGTCCCAGTCTGGAGCACCCTCCTGCACCACCAACCCCTCATCGCCAACCCCACCCCAGAGCCCGCACCCCCAGCTGGAACCCTCCCGCCCTCCAACCCCCAATTTCATGAGCATTCATGGCCCGCCATACAATTTCCATACCTAGATGTGGCCCTTGGGCCAAAAAATTTGCCCACCCCGATATAGAGGATAAGGAGGGAAGCAAGCAGTTTTGAGAGTGAGTTAGGAAGAATTTAGTGTCAGAAACACCTGATTTTATTAATGAAGCATCCAATAAATCAGTGTGTTGCAACAAAAGAAAATGATTTTTTTTAACATGACATGTTCTGTTGTAATATTCTGGAATAATTACATTATATTACATTCAGCACAGTGCATTGCTTTCAACAGTTTACATTGCTTTAGCACCACATGTACAATAATCTTAGGCAAATGTATTTTCTGTACCTCTGATATTGGTGAGGCTGGTAGCACTATCCATTACTAAAGTTGCCTAACACTTCTCATTAGAAGGCCCTGTTTTCTACTTTGCCCAAAAGTAATTGCAGAGGGCTTGTCTACACTACTGTGCAGGCTCAATCTAAGATATGCAAATTTAGCTACGTGAATAGCGTAGCTGAAGTCGACATACTTAGATCTACATACCGCGGTGTCGATCTGGCAGGTAGTGTAGACAAGCCCTTAGGCTGACATTTTCCATGTGTGTCTAGGCTAAGTGTTTTTGGAAGATTTCAGCCAAAATGCTATGGCTGTTTCTAAGACAAGGCTGGGGGAAATTAGATTGTTTTGCCCATGTTCAATTCTTGAGACCTTTCTTTGAACAGGTCTAGCACCCCTATGTATGGAACAGGGACTTAAAATTTGGCAGGGGAAGGGAGCATTTGTATCAGGGATGCACCTTTTGCCATACCTATGAAAATCTACCCACATTTGGCTCATTTCCTAGAGCTGAGGCTCAGAGAGATTATGGTCAAAAGTTATCCATTAATTCTGAGTGCCCAATCTGAGACAACTAGGTCCCGATTCTTCAGAGTATCTGGCACTACGTAGCACTTTATATATTTAAGCACAGCTCCCACTAACTTCAGTTGCAGCTGTGAGTATTCAGCATTTCCGCAAATCAGCCCTGAAGGTCTCAATTCAGGCACCCAGAAGATGAGGAGCATGCAATTAGAGATCACTTACAAAAAGATTGCTTTTAAGTAACTTGCCTAGCATAACATAGGAACTCTGTGCAGACTCAGGGATGGAATCCAATTCTCCAAGGTGGCATTCAACTGTTTTAATCATGAAGACCTCCTTTCTC
This sequence comes from Lepidochelys olivacea, assembly GCF_965140295.1. Taxonomy (NCBI): domain Eukaryota; kingdom Metazoa; phylum Chordata; order Testudines; family Cheloniidae; genus Lepidochelys; species Lepidochelys olivacea. Next base: position 297,398,937 of record NC_140411.1, read on the forward strand.
TCCCTGCAATCCTCTGCTTCATTCACTATGCACCTTCCAAGTTCTTCAACAAATGAGGCATAGGTGCTACAGGCAACAGCCTTCTTTACTTAAATTTGTCACCACCAGAAAGATATCTTCACATCTGGAAGTACCAAATCACAACCTTGTGCTGAGTAAGACATCCGAAGAAGATAAAGTTCAAAAACCAGCTGGAGGAAAGGACCCACAAACAGTGAAGGAAGTGAAGTGCTGCCTTGCTCAAACCAGACAGACCTCAGATAAACCCAAAAGAGCATCCACAACTGGCCAAAGAAGACAGACAATTCTCACTGGGGATTACATGCTAAAAAGCATGGACGGGACATTCTGGAAGTGGCAGAAGGATAGCAGGACAGTTTTCTGTCTTCCAGTAGAGAAGAGAAAGGACATCACAACAAGAATAAAGAAAATTTTGAGGTCAGCAGAAGAGACTCCTTTTGCGTTGATCCACATGGGCACCATTCCACAGATCTTGGAAAATTTCAGGGAGCTGTAGGAGTGGAATATCAGACAATCTTCTCTGAAATCTTTCCTGTCCCTTGAGTGAGAGAAGAGAGACAGCAGAAGATACCAAGAGTGAACAGTTGGTTAGGTAATTGGTGTAGGGGGGAAGACTTCAATTTTGTGGAACACTGTGGCACCTCCTGTGGAGAGTGGGATTGTGTGGTTCTGCTAGCCTCCATTTCAGTAGTAGGCATACTAATTTCCTGGGTGATTGATTAGCTAGGGCAGGCAGGAGAGATTTAAACTAATCGTGAAGTGGGCAGTCATGGTACAAACAGCCAAATATATAATCCAATCCCAAGGCAGCATGCATGTGACAGATCCAAGCACTATGGGGCATTTATGGAACACATTTTACAGTTGTCCGTAAATGCTCAGAGTCTAGGTAATAAGCAAGAAGAGTTGGTAGTGCTCATGTGTGAGAGGAAATATGATTGGTGTAATAGAGTGGTCATCAAGGGGTTCACTGAGTCTCAGTGTTATGGGTTGGAGCCAGGCTCCATCCCCTCTTTACTTCCTGTTGAGTTAGTGGGAATTCCCCCCCCACACACACACACACTCTGTTGTGATGCAGTTAAATGAAGCAACAGGTCCCCAGCCTGCAGTCCCATAACTAAACTGTATTTATTGCATTGAGCAGTCGGTCCCTTTACAAAAGTTGGTATTGCTGAAACTTGGTGGGATGGGCCATATGACTAGACTGTTAAAATTGCTGGTTTACAATTTGGTCCATAAGGATAGAATGGGAAAAAGGGACAAGAGTGCACTTTATGTCGAAGACAAAGTTAACTGTTATGAAGTCATAGACTTAGACAATTCAGAATCACTGGACTTCAAGTGTTTATGAATTAAAGTTCTCACTAGTAAAACTGAAGATGGGGGACTGGTTGGCATCTGTTACAGACCACCAAATCTCACTAGGGTGCTCCTTAAGCACCTCCTGTAATCTCGTTAGGGTGCTCCTTAAGCACCTCCTGTAATGTATAGGAAGAAAATCATGTTGTCATGGGAGTCTTCAACTTGGGGGACATTTGTTGGACATCTCGTGGCAAATAACAAAGCTTCCTTATAGTTTCTAAAAATAATAGATGATAATTTCTTAACAGAAAAAGCCCTGCACTCAACATGGGATAACTCAACATTTGGCCTCATTCTGATGGAAAAAGAAGAGTTAATCCCTGACCTAAAAATTAGCTGTTATCTAGATATGAGTAATCATGATCTGGTTACATTTATTTTATGGACACAGATTATGGTACTAACCAATAATATGTACATTTGGAACTTTAAAAGGGTCAGTTTGCCAAATCTTAAAGCAATTGTCAGCATAACTGACTAGGAACATACATTTAAAGTGGGAAATGTAAACAAAAACTGGGAATTATTGAAGGCTTCCTACTGGATGCCCAAAAAGCCACAGTTCCACAGACACCAACAAGTTTATGCTGGGTAAGAAGTAGCAATAAAAAAATTTAAAAAATCAATATATGAAGATGGAAAAAAAGGGGAAGTAGTGTTAGAATTTAATTTAAATTATTGATGAGATGTCAAATAACCATGGCTCAATCAGCAGACAAAACATCACAATAGAGAAAGGGAAGGATTAATACTTTACCAATTCAATTTGAGAAGCACAGACTTGCAGCATTCAATCTGCTTCCAAGATCATGGGCTTCTAGCTATATATATATATATATATATATATATATATATATATATATATATATATATATATATATTCACAACATGCAGTGTTCTTACCAGGTTCTTATCTTTGTTTTGAACATATTTTTCAAGTGACAAAGACATCATACCAACCATCCTTATCACTCCGTACCAGCACAAAGTGCAATTTGGCAAGCCTTAACAAGACATACATCTTATCCCTGACTGTTCCTACACATACCTGAGAACAGAGTTCATATACAATTCACCTGCTAATGCAATTTCTTTTAGTATAAGTGCTAAGGATGCTGGGAATGTAGTTCATGATTATACGTTACCATAAGTGCAAAACCTTTTAGAAATGCATGATATTGGCTAACAGTAGATAGCAATGCATACGTTACAAGCTAGGAAACATAGGCGACTGGTAAGTGCTGCTAAAGGAATCAATGAAATATTAATAACCAGTAGGATAAAATACAATAAGAAGGCATTTAAAAATATATTAGGAACAAAAACAAAAAAAAAACCCTTTTATTTCAGGTGTAGATTGATTGTGAGATGCAGATGGTAAAATTGAAAATAATGATGTAGAAGAAGCAGAAATGTTGAATAGATATTTCTGTTCTGTATTTAGAATGAAGCAGGAGGATGTATCCATCCCATATGATGTTGTAGGTGGAATAGAAAGTTTACCATCTGCAACAAAGGAGGATGTGAGGCAGGATCTGCTAAAATTAAATATTTTCAAATCAAAAGGCCTGGATAACTTACAACCAAGAGCCTGACAGAAACTAGCTGTTAATTTTTAATAAATCTTGGAAAACTGGGGAAATTCCAAAGGGTTGGAGGACTGCATACGTAATTCCATTATTTAAAAAGGATGACCCAGAGAACTATAGATCTATTAGCTTGATGTAAATCCCAGGTAAATTAATGAAATGATTAATTTGGGATTCCATCAACAAAGAATTAGAGTCTTAAAATATAACTAATGCCAGTCAGCATGGTTTTTTGTCAAACAAATCAATTTTTTTTTTATTTTAAAGAAGATTACAGGTTGGGTTGATAAAAGTAACTATGCTGATAAACTATACTTGGATTTCCCAAAGGCATTTGACTTAATACCATTTGGCATGAACAGGGCACTCGTTAGTTGGATTAAAAACTGTCTCACTGACATCTCAAAATATAGTTGTTAATCAGGAGATATCAATGAGTGGGGCCATTTTCAACAGAGTCCTCCAGGTATTGGTTCTTGATCCAATGCTATTCAATATTTTTACCCATGATCTAGACAATATATATTTTGCTGGTAAAGTCTGAGATGACACAAAGATTGGTGAGGTAGCAAATAATGAAGAGGATAGGTTATTGTTAGAGAGTGATCTGAATTGCCTGGTTAAATGGTCAAATCCAACAAAATGAGATGTAATAAAATCAAATGCAATGTAATACATCTGGGAACAAGAATGCATCTTATACCTACAGGCAGGGAAACTGTTTTGGAAAAACAGTAACTCAGAGAAGGATTTAAGGGTCTCTGTAGATAATTGCCTCAACATGAACTCAGTGCAAGTCTGTGACATAAAGGGTTAATGTGATCCTTGTATGTATAAAAGGGGAACTATCAAACGGAATTAGGGAAGTGATCTTGTCGTTTCAACAGCTCAGGTGAGATCACTACTAGAATGCTGTGCCCAATTTTGACATCCATGCTGCAAGAAGGACGTAGAAATACTGCAGGAAGTTCAAAGGAGAACCAAAAAAATGACCCAGAGGCTAGAAAACAAGTCTTATGATGTGAGGCTTAAGGAGCTCAACTTATTCATCTTATTAAAGGTTTAGCGGTGACTTGATCAGTGTGTATAGGTACCTTCACATGGAAAACTATATCTAATAGTAGGCAGCTTTTCAGTTTTGGTAGGAAAGGCATAACAAGATACAGTGGCTAGAAGATGGACATATTCAACCTTGAAATGAAACTCAGTTTCCTAGCAGCCAGGGTAATTAAACATTATTTAATGTGAACAGAATCCTGGGAATAATTAAGAAAGGGATATATAGTAGGACAGAAAATATTATGTTGCCTCTATATAAATCCATGGTACACCTACATCTTGAATACTGTGTGCAGATGTGGTCGCCACATCTCAAAAAAGATATATTGGAATGGGAAAAGGTTCAGAAAAGGGCAACAAAAATGATTATGGGTATAGAACGGCTTCAGTATGAGGAAAGATTAATAAGACTGGAATTTTTCAGCTTGGAAAAAAGACAGCTAAGGGGAGATATGATTGAGGTCTATAAAATCATGACTGGTGTAGAGAAAGTAGATAAGGAAGTGTTGTTTACTACTTCTCATAACACAAGAACTAGGGGTCACCAAATGAAATTAATAGGCAGCAGGTTAAAACAAATAAAAGGAAGTATTTCTTCACACAGCACACAGTGACCCCGTGGAACTCCTTGCTGGAGAATGTTGTGAAGGCCAAGATCATAACAGGGTTCAAAAAAGAACTAGATCTATTCATGGAAGATAGGTCCATCAATGGCTATTAGCCAGGATGGGCAGGAATGGTGTCCCTAGCCTCTGTTTGCCAGAAGCTGGGAATGAGCGACAAGGGATGGATCACTTGATGATTACCTGTTCTGTTCATTCCCTCTGGGGCACCTGGCACTGGCCACTGTCGGAAGACAGGATACTGGGCTAGATGGACCTTTGGTCTGACCCAGCAGGGCCATTCTTATGTTCTTATTGTTATACCAATAAAATAAAAACCAGCAGGATCTTATTAAAGAGGAAAAAGGCAAAATACCACATTTATTGTGAATACAGAAAGAATCATAGTAAGCAGTTAGTTATATCTATAACATTCCATTCAATCTCATATTTATTCACACATTCATTCATACAAACACACACACAGACACAGGTTCTGCAAGGTTGTTATCATAGTTACCAGCTTAGAGTTGCTCATGCCAAGCCACTGGCCAGGTGGCCTGGACATGAGGAGGGAGCAGGGCCTTGTCAGATGCTCATCTGATGCTCCTGGAAGTTGGTTTGCAGAATCAGACCTCAAAATTCTCACTTTCCAGAGTCCATTTTTATAGGAATTTCTTCCTATGCCAATATATGGGAATTGCTTCATCATGCTGTTGCTGAATCAATCAGCAGATAGCACATTCCTGATGGTTCCGTGCTGCCAGATGTTATCTTGTTCTTTGGTTCTCCCGTTCTTGAGGCTGTTGGGTGGATTCCAGTCTGCCCTCCGGGGGTCCTCTGGTTATTTCCACTTGACGCCTTCTTCAGCCGATGGACACTGGATTCTTAGGCTGGACCTCCCTGATCATTCAGTTATTATCCACAGCAAGCATCCATCCACATACATCCTCTATCTCTATTTTAATCACAATTGTTAATACAACAAAAGGGCGGGGAATCTCTGGGTGCTGTTTCTGTTGTTACAGAGTATTGCTTTGAGTCTCTCTCTGTGTGAATTACTTTGAGAACAGACTCTGTCTTAGAATGTACTAATGCAATTAACAGCTTGCAAGTTTCACACATAGAGGGAGAGAAACAGTACCAAAACCCAAGAGACCTCTTAATTAGTAATACCCTGGAATTTAAATTATGGGGACTCATTTGTATTAAACTCATTTGTGATTTTAATACAGAACTTCTTTAATATGATCCAACATTATTGGGACAGTTTACCGGGGAAGTTGTGGATTTGCCATTGCTTGGAGAATTTAAAAAGAGTTTAGATATTGTTCTGGAAGATATGATCTAATCCAGCTTCTGGGAGAAATTCTACTGCCTATGAAGCTGGATGGTCATGGTGATCCCTCCTGGTATTGGAATCTGTGAATCTATGAATCCCTGTGTTCACTCCCTCCCTTCATGAGCCATGGGGAGAACAGGATTGCCTGAATTGCTCTCAACATTTTCATAACTCTTGAAGCTCTGCATTCAGACAATCAACTCTCATGCTTCAGTGCTCCAGCCAGTTGCCTGAAGGGGTCAGGAAAGAAAGTTTTCCCTGATGTGAAATTGACCAGCTATATTCCAGGGCATAGGGTCTGGCGGGAGTTGCCCTCCTCTGAAGCATCAGAGATTGGCCACTGTTGGAGGCTGAACACTGGACATGGGGACCTGGTCTCTGAGAATTCTGTGTCTTATACGCATGTCTGGTGGGTCTTGCTCACATGCTCAGGATCAAACTAATCGCCAGACTTTGGGGTTAGGAAGGAATTTTTCCCCAGGTCAGATTGGACTGTGGGGATTTTTCACCCTCCTCTGCAGCATGGGGTGCAGTTCAACTGCTAGGATCATCTGGGCATTTCTCTCCTAATCAGTTCCCTGTCATTTCAGGGGCCTCAGTTATCAGTGGCATCTCGGTCTCTCCTGTTCTCTGCCTGTGGCACAGAACAGTTTGGTCTTGGGAGAGTTGAAATAGCTTTAGTCTAACTAAAGTCGTTGGCCTCAATATAAGGGTACCTAGGTGACATTTAATAGCCTGTGATGTACAGGAAGTGAGGTTAGATGATCTAATTGTCCTTTCTGGCCTTAAACTCTATTAAATGAAATCTCACTATGAAGTAGTAGACAATCCTTATTCATTCCCAGAACAGGTCTGTGCACTGAACAAGGCAGGGGTCCTGTGGGGAAAAACAGTATGTGATCATGTAAGTAAAGACTGTATCATAAGGCATTCACACAAGGAGGCTGAATTAAAGTTGCACAGCCCTATATTGGGGCCCTGGTTTGCTCTCCAAACTCCTAGATGAGCGTTCTCTACCTGATATGGCCCCTACTCAGGAGCCTTCCTTATGTTCCACTAGTGGTACCAAAACTCCAACACAGCACCTTTCCCTTAGCTATCTGCCTTCACAAAATGCACTCCCGAGACTACCAGAAATGCGAGCCTCATTAACCCTACATGTCTCAGTACCCAGCAGAGTGGGGTAACCTTGCAGCAGACCTCAAGGAGAATGATCCAAAGCTGCAAGGTAGAGGATAACCATCTTTCACCTTACAAGTTATACATATCGTCACATTTCCGTGACTCTTTCTTTTGGAAACACCTTCTGTACGCTTTTATTAGCAACAAATCACTTCAGCATTACACACGATTCCTTAGCGCTCTTTCGTCCCTCAGCAGTTACCTTAGCCATTTCCCTCAGCAGCACTGTAGAGCAGTGAATTTTAGGGGCTAGCCACTTAGGCATGCCCTGCAGTGCTCAGAGATTGTAATGCTCCCCACACAATCTGAAAATTCCAGTAGGGTTTATAAACTTATGACCACACCCTCAAAAGGATGTACTCTCCCCAGGGTGCTCTGACACCTTTTTGAAAGTCCCTTGCATATATAAGTTATATGTGGAGGCTTGTGTCAAAGCAGATATGAAAGGCTTCGAACTTATCCTTGCAACAAAGCCCGTTGCCAACTCTGCCCACATATCTATTCAGGGGACACCATCACAGGGCCTAATAACATCAGCCACACTATCAGAGGCTCGTTCACCTGCACATCCACCAATGTGATATATGCCATCATGTGCCAGCAATGCCCCTCTGCCATTTACATTGGTCAAACTGGACAGTCTCTACGTAAAAGAATAAATGGACACAAATCAGATGTCAAGAATTATAACATTCATAAACCAGCCGGAGAACACTTCAATCTCTCTGGTCACGCAATCACAGACATGAAGGTCGCTATCTTAAAACAAAAAAACTTCAAATCCAGACTCCAGCGAGAAACTGCTGAATTGGAATTCATTTGCAAATTGGATACTATTAATTTAGGCTTAAATAGAGACTGGGAGTGGCTAAGTCATTATGCAAGGTAGCTATTTCCCCTTGTTTTTTCCTACCCCTCCCCCCCCGACGTTCTGGTTAAACTTGGATTTAAACTTGGAGAGTGGTCAGTTTGGATGAGCTATTGCCAGCAGGAGAGTGAGTTTGTGTGTGTGTGTGTGTGTCCCCGGGAAAAGGGGAGGGGGTGAGAAAGCCTGGATTTGTGCTGGAAATGGCCCACCTTGATTACCATGCACATTGTAGGGAGAGTGGTCAGTTTGGATGAGCGATTACCAACAGGAGAGTGATTTTGTGTGTGTATGGGGGTGGGGGGGGTGAGAGAACCTGGATTTGTGCTGGAAATGGCCCACCTTGATTATCATACACATTGTGAAGAGAGTTGTCACTTTGGATGGGCTATTACCAGCAGGAGAGTGAGTTTGTGTGGGGGGGCGGGTGGAGGGTGAGAAAACCTGGATTTGTGCTGGAAATGGCCCAACTTGATGATGACTTTAGATAAGCTATTACCAGCAGGACAGTGGGGTGGGAGGAGGTATTGTTTCATGATCTCTGTGTGTATATAATGTCTGCTGCAGTTTCCACGGTATGCATCCGATGAAGTGAGCTGTAGCTCACGAAAGCTCATGCTCAAATAAATTGGTTAGTCTCTAAGGTGCCCCAAGTACTCCTTTTCTTTTTCCATATTTAGGTACCTATTCAGCTCTGAAAAGCCTGTCTATTTTGTTTACTTATTATATGTTTATGTAGTGTGACAGGGTCAGGCCAGATGGCTACAGGAGTGTGTTCCTTATTGGGATCCAGGAAGTGGGCGGGCAAAGTGCACTGCTAAAGGATCCCCCCGCCCCAACCTAAGGGGGGGGGTCCACAGGACCTGGAAAACCAAATAATTACGGGGGACAACTAATGAACAACAGGGACAGGAGTGAAGAAGGCAGATATATTAGTCCCAGATTAAGTAGATCCTTTTCCCTGGGTAAGGTAACAGGGTAGTTTTTTTTTTTTTTTTTTTGTTTTTTTTTTTTAACGTTTTAAAATTATGTATTTTTAAACATTTGCTTAAGTGTGACTGTGAATATTTAATTTTTTAAAGCTTTTTTTTTTAATCCTTACAACTACTCAATCATATACTTTATGCTACTAAGCCAGGGCATTCAGTAACAAGCAAATACTACAATAAGACAAAGTACTTTACTAACTTCTTATGAAGTAATTAGAAGCAAATTCACCCCATTTTATTACTTAATTAAAGCCAACCAATTCATGTATTAAGCCCTTGTGTATTCTAAGTCATCCATTAGAAGAGTGAGGAAAAAAACTGGAAAATCAAGTAAAGCGTTTCATGTAGTGTGACAGGGTCGGGCCAGATGGCTACAGGAGAGTAATAAAAGGCAGATATATTAGCCCCAGGTTAAGTAGGTCCCTTTTCCCTGGGTAAGGTAACAGGGTAGTTCCAGAACAAGCAGGAACTTGCTGGAACCAATTAAGGCAGGCAGGCTAAGTAGGACACCTGGAGCCAATTAAGAAGAAACTGCTAGAACCAATTAGGACAGGCTGGCTAATCAAGGCACCTGAATTTAAAAAGGACCTCACTTCAGTTCATGGCGTGCATGCGAGGAGCTGAGAGTGAGAAGGCGTACTGCTGGAGTACAAGCATTATCAGACACCAGGAGGAAGGTGAGGATAAAGAAGGTGTTGGGAGGAGGCCGTGGGGAAGTAGCCCATGGAGTTGTAGCTGTCGCGCAGCTGTTCGAGGAAGCACTCTAGACAGCTACAATCCACAGGGCCCTGGGCTGGAACCCAGAGTAGAGGGCGGGTCTGGGTTCCCCACAAACCTCCCAACTCCTGATCAGACACAGGAAGAGTTGACCTGGACTGTGGGTTTCACTAAAGGTGAAGGTCTCTGGGCTGTTCCCTGATGCTCATGGTGGATCAGCAGAGACTGCGGGGATTGTTCTCCTTCCTTTTCCCCATGCTGGCCATTGATGAGGTTATCTGAGTAAAACAGCAGATTTGAGCAATGAAAGTGGACAAACTGAGAGCTGCTGTGACTCTCTGAGGTGAGCAAATCTGCCAATAAGTGCAGGACTCACCAAGGTAGAGGAGGAACTTTGTCACGGTAGTTATAAACATCTGTAAAGAGAAAATGCCTTAGTTGGAAGTACACAGTCCGTTTGAGTAAGGGTGTGCTCCTTTTCACAAATGACTTCTTTACTTATGCTCCTAATAGGTTTGTTGGGTTTTTTTGTTTGTTTAAAAAGCTTGTTCTGCAATAAGGGCAAGTTCATTATTGCCTTGATTATGGCCATCCTTGTAATATCTTTAGCACAGCCTCACAAAACACCATGCCTTTCTGTTCTCTGTGGCCTCTACCAGGCTAGACCAAGCTATGATGAGCTACCTTTTGCATCCTGTTTCAAGGAGGCCTCTGTTCTGCTCCCATCAGACCAATCCCTGTTAACTAGTGTAGTTTTAGAGAAAACTCTTAAATAACAAAAATGATCACAGGTGCAGTCACAAAAGGAAACTACAAGCAAACAAACCATTTAATCTAAACATACTAGAAGGATAAAGTGTTCAATGGACATAATCAGAAAATATTTTATTCATTCAATTGACAAGGTGATTATCATTCGTGGGTCTTGCAGTGTTCTTTGACTGTTGTAGCTGAGGGTCCCTCAGTATTTGAACTATGAAGGGCCAAGCATACAGGTTATGAATGCAAATGGGGAAATGTAGTAGAATCCATGCCTTTTTTTAAAGCATAGACATTTTTATTTTGTTTTTATACATACATTTCCACGGCTCAGAAATGCCCTAAGCAGATAAGAAAACGATGCAAACAATGGGTAACAATATAGACACTTAGTTGATAGACAACAGGTGTATGATACAAAGATTTTGATTTTACACAGCTATTGTAAGGTTATTACTATAAATGTTTGTAGAAACTAGTGTAAAATGCATAAAATGTATCCCAAAATATTAAGCAAGAAAGTAAGTCATGTAGAACATTAATTTAATTTTGTTTTCTTTTTTCTGCTCTCCTAAAAATAAATGTTTGATGAAAAAGATGCATGACATGCATATCAGGAAAATGAACCCTGACATTTCCCCACAGAAAATGGGTTGCATGTTGACAGATTTTTTGTTAAAAAACTGACAGTTTTGGTGCAAGCTGTTCCTACCATGACTAGGGAATAGATAGCATTAGTATCTAAAACAAGTTCTCTTTGCTCTTTGTGCATTGCAGCAATAAGCAATGTACTTGTAATGTGGTGCACAAGTCACACTAAAACTTCAGGTCTGGTTTACTAACTTCCAAACATATTTTAATAAGGATATTGGCACATTTCAGTGACTTGAATAGTCTTTCTATGGCTTTCACATTTTTTTTAATGTGAAATCAAATCTACTTTTAAAACATACTTGGAAAAAAATTGTGTACATATGAAGATGACTGTGCTTGTCAGCACAGTTTTAAAGACTTTAAAAAAAAGTTAAAAATAGTGGCAGTCCTTGTAGTAAATTAAACAGTTGGCTGCATAGAATGTATATCTGTTAATTTTAAATGAGAATACATCCAAAAAATTCTCTTTGTATAAAGGTTAGAATCGAAGTTGTAGTGTATTGAAATTCAATACAAAATAATTTCTTGCAAGTCTTTTTACTGACAAATTGCTTATGCTCTGAAATTTCAGAGAAGTGGAAAGATCTTTAAAAAGCAATGATTAAATATGCAAATGCCACATTTTATAGTCATTTTTATGAAGAAATGTTCCTTTTAGAATCCTGTCTGCAGTGAGATCTTACTTTCTTCACATCTGATACTAATTTTTTCTTTACCACCTCTTCTATTTTTAATAAGTGACAGTACAGGAGGATTTAACATTATATAGCTTCAGTTTTTCCTACTTGATTAATCTGGGGTAGAACACTGGGTTTCTTAGGGCTTGGGTATAAGGACACTTAGTGTCCATTGTCTGGAGAATGAGAAGATTCCAGAAGACTTGAGAAATGCTAACATTGTTACAATCTTTAAGAAAGAAGATAAGTCTGAGTATACAAACTATCGAGGCATTGTCTTGCTATCGACAGCAGTGAAAATTCTTGCCTGTATCCTCTTAAATGATTACTTGCCCTTGCTGAGGAAATATTGCTGGAATCTCAGTGTGGCTTTAGACCATCCTGTGGGACAACTGATATGATCTTCGTTGCCTGCCAAATCCAGGAAAAGTCTCAGGAGTAAAATCAGGACCTGTACAGGGCCTTCATTGATTTGACAAAGGCCTTTGACTCTGTCAATCATGAAGCCCTGTGGAAGGTGCTGGCCAGATTTGGCTACCCTCCAAAATTTATTAAGGTCCTAAAGCTTCTTCATGATCAGATGACTGCCAGGGTTCTCTATAATGGCCTTGAGACAGAAGCTTTCGTCGTCAAAACTGGGGTTAAGCAAGGATGCATTATTGCCCAAACACTGTTCTCCGTCTATTTAGCAGTCATTTTGGTCCTCTGTCAACTCCATTGGGAAGGTGATCTTTACCTTCAATACAGAATGGATGGGCGGCTCTTTAATCTTAGACGTCTCCACTCAAAGTCTAAAGTCTTCATGACGTCCATTACTGATCTTCAGTATGCTGATGACTGTGTCATCCTTGCTCACACTGAGAATGACCTTCAGTCCATACTAGATTTTCTTGCACAAGCTTACTGAAGCCTAGGACTCTCATTCAATATAGAGAAGAGTAAAGTTTAGGGCTGTCAAGTGATTAAAAAAATTAATTGCAATTAAAAAAGTTAATCACGATTAATTGCACTGTTAATAATAGAATACCATTTATTTAAATGTTTTAGATGTTTTCTACATTTTCAAATATATTGATTTCAATTACAAAACAGAAAAAGTGTACAGTGTTCACTTTATATTTTTATTACAAATACTTGCACTGTAAAAAACAAAAGAAATAGTATATTTAAATTTACCTAATACAAGTACTGTAGTGCAATCTCTTTATAATGAAAGTTGAACTTACAAATGTAGAATTATGTACAAAAAAATAACTGCACTCAAAAATGACATAATGTAAAACTTTAGAACCTACAAGTCCACTCAGTTCTACTTCTTGTTCAGCCAATCGCTCAGATAAACAAGTTTGGTTACAATTTGCAAAAGATAATGCTGCCCACATCTTGTTTACAATGTCACCTGAAAGTGAGAACAGGCATTAGCATGGCACTGTTTAGCCGTCATTGCAAGATATTTACGTGCCAGATGTGATAAAGATTCATATGTCCCTTCATGCTTCAACCACCATTCTGGAAGACATGCGTCCATGCAGATGATGGGTTCTGTTCAAGAACGATCCAAAGCAGAGCAGACCAAACACATGTTCATTTTCATCATCTGAGTCAGATGCCACCAGCAGAAGGCTGATTTCTTTTTTGGTGGTTCGGGTTCTGTAGTTTCCACATCGGAGTGTTGCTCTTTTAAGACATCTGAAAGCATTCTCCACACCTCATCCCTCTCAAATTTTGGAAGGCACTTCAGATTCTTAAACCTTGGGTCGAGTGCTATAGCTATCCTTCGAAATCTCACATTGGTACCTTCTTTGCATTTTGTCAAATCTGCTGTGAAAGTGTTCTTGAAATGCACATGTGCTGGGTCATCATCCGAGACTGCTATAACATGAAATATATGGCAAAATGCAGGTAAAACAGAACAGGAGATGTACAATTCTCCCTGAAGGAGTTCAGTCACAAGTTTAATTAACACTTTTTTTTTTAATGAGCATCATCAGCATGGAAGCATGTCCTCTGGAATGGTGGCCAAAGCGTGAAGGGACATATGAAGGTTTAGCATATCTGGCACTTAAATACCTTGCAACGCCAGCTACAAACATGCAATGCGAACGCCTGTTCTCACTTTCATGTGACATTGTAAATAAGAACCAGTCAGCAGTATCTCCCATAAATATAAACAAACTTGTTTGTCTTAGCAGTTGGCTGAACAAGAAATAGGACTGCATGGACTTGTAGGTTCTAAAGTTTTACATTGTTTTGTTTTTGAGTGCAGTTAAGTAACAAAAATCTACATTTGTAAGTCACGCTTTCACAATAAAAAGATTGCACTACAGTACTTGTATGAAGAGAATTGGAAAAATACTATTTATCATTTTTACAGTGAAAATATTTGTAATAAAATAAAGTGAACACTGTACACTTTGTATTCTGTGTTGTAATAGAAATCAGTATAGTTGAAAATGTAGAAAAACATCCAAAATATTTAATAAATATCAGTTGATATTCTATTTAATAGTGCGATTAATCGTGATTAATTTTTTAATCACAATTAATTTTTTTTTTAGTTAATCGCCTGAGTTAACTGTGATTAATCGACAGCCCTACTGAAGTGCTCTGTCAACCTGCTTCAGGCCTTGCACATGACCCACCACAAATCACCATTGGGAATCAGACTTTGGATACAATTGAGCACTTTTGCTACCTTGGTAGCCAACTTTCTCAAATGCAAAAATTGACAGTGAGATCCAGCACAGGATCCAGTGTACAAGTGCTTCCTTTGGGAAATTGCTCCAATGCATTTTCATGGACCGTGACCTACAGCAGGACACCAAGATCCAGGTCTATAAGACAACTGTTGTTCCTACACACCTCTATGGATGCAAAACATGGGTGACCTATCAACAGCACCTCAAGAATCTGGAGCAGTACCACCAATGATGCCTCCAGAAGATCCTTTGCATCAAGTGACAAGATCACTGCAGTAACGCCAGCATCTTTGCTGAAGCCAGTGTCACCAGCATTGAAGCAATGATCCTTATGCACCAACATTGTGTGCGGATGCCAGACTCTCGCCTCCCAAAACAAGTCCTCTACTCTCAGCTCACCCATGGTCAGAGATCCCATGGTGGTCAGAAGAAATGCTACAAAGACACACTGAAAGTGTATCTTAAGAAAACTGATGTAGACATCACAAGCTGGGAGGAGCAAGCCGCCGACCAACCCCAATGGCACCATATCCTCCATCAGGCAGTGGTCCGCTTCAAGGAGAAGCTTAAAAGAGAGAAAGAGAAGGAAGGAAAAAGAGAGAACTTTCTCCCAACAGGCAGTTGGCCTGCCACAAAATGTCTGTAACTACTGTAGTTCCAGGATCGGACTCCTGAGTCATCTCAGGACTCCTATGTAAATTCATGGTAGAGATCCTCCTTGAATTGAGGGATCACCAATCAATCAATCACTTAATGTGTTGCAAGCTGAGGTATAAATCTACAGCGGACTAGCTTGCTGTGCACTAACTGGCCATGTGGCTTCTGCTACCAGATGCTAAAAGTTCTGTTGTGCAACTTGTTCTCCTACAGAAGTAGATCTAAGTGTGCTACGGATCTTTTGCATGGAGTCAAGCTCCACTTGGCCAATTAGTGCACAGCAAGCTGGCAGATCACCAACTCTCCCCATGAGCATATCCTTATCCTGAACAATCTTACTTCTATTCTTCCATTCACTGAGGGCTGACCTCATAATAGCTTGGGCCAAATCCTACTCATAACCTCTGTTGCCTTAGGAGAAACACTGACCCAAAGTGGTGAACACAGCTATATGGCTCGCCACAACCTGTGGCTTAGGACTCTCAAACTGAATAAGAAGACCTTGTCATTTTCTAGGGATGCACACTTCTTTTTACTCATAGACGTCCATCCATCACTGTAAACAGCTCAGATCTATTGGAACCCATGTGCAGCCTATGTTTGTTTACTCAAGTGCCTGCAAGTAGCCCACAGGGTGTAGCATGTTGGATGCTCAAGTTCGAAACCTACAACTGTGATCTCTAGTAGTCTGTTACCAAAAAAAAAATCCTAAACAGCCCCACAAACCACCTTTCCCAACATCTTTCATCTCCAACAGCTACCAATTTAAGAGCTATGAAAACAGCAGAAGCTCGTCCACACTTTTTTCTCACTTATACCATCCTTAAAGTAAGGACAGATAAGAACTGCAATGTAAGAAATCTCATGACAAGCTGTCATTCCACTGGTGCAAGCCAAATAATGGAAATGCTTGTTTACAGATCAAGGATATTAAATTCTAGAAATGCAAAAGATTCTGTTCCCCTCAATGGTCAACTTAAAATATAAACTTGAAGTCACAGATGAATGATTATAGGGTTAGGTGATAAGGCTAAAAGGGACCACTTGTGATTCATTTAATCTGACTACCTGCATAACAAGTCATTGGACTTTCCTGAATTAATTCCCATTTGAACTAGAGCATATTCTTTAGAGAAACATCTGATCGTGATTTTAAATTTTCTATAATGGAGAATCTATCAAAACACTTGAAGTTGTTTCAATGGTTAATTAACCCCATTGTTAAAATTTTGTATCTTATTTCAAGTCTAAATTTGTCTTCCTGTAGGTACTTATAGACTCTGATCAAGTCACCCCTTTACCTTCTCTTTGATAAGATCAATAGATTGAGCTCCTTGGCCTGGCTCCACAAAGGGATGTAGGAGTTGCAACACTCAGTGTTGTGAGGCTTACCGTCTAGGCACCTAGAACACTAGGATCCACAAATTCTGCGTTCGGTGCCCAGGCTCCCTATGCAATGTATGGGGGAAAGAGAGGCACCCAAGAATGTGATCCCCAAAAGCAAGCAACTTAGGTGGAGAATTGTCTAAATTAGCTAATGGGAGATGCTGAGGCCAAGGGGTGTCCTAAGCCCTGTGGCTCTCACAGAGTTTGGTGCCTATGTCCAGGCTGCAGGGAGGCACCTATCTTTGCTAGTGATCCACACCCAGGAACCCCTCTCCTGAAGTCACAGCTTAGGCATCAAAGTAATTTCTTGTGAAAATGAGTTACGCCATTGAGGAAGAGGAGATGGTGGTGGTGGTGCCTATCTTATAACTTTTAGCCCAGGGGTTGGAGCACTCACCTCAGATGAGGGAGACCCAGCTTCAGATAATTAAGGGGAATAAAGGACTTGACTAGGTGTCCTCAACTCCCAAGAGTTTGCTCTAACCACTGAGCCATGGGGTATTCTGGTATGGGGACCCCCCCCCCCAATATCTTCTGTTGAAGCTGTTCCAGTTGAGGTCATTGATGGAAAATATTACATAGTGTAGTGCCAAGAACCAATTCCTGTGGGACCCCACTAGAAACACACCCACGTCATGATGATTCCCGGTTTAGTTACATTTTGAGACCTATCAGTCCGTTCTTAATCCATTTAATGTGTGCCATATTGATTTTGTATCATTCTAGTTTCTTAATCAAAATTATGTTATGCAGTACCAAGTCAAATGCCATACAGAAGTCTAAGTATATTACATCATATATAACCATTACTCCTTTATGATACAAAACTCAACTCCCTCCCTGCAGGACCAAACCACCCCTTTGATCTAGCCCATAAAGCCTATCTTTTAAAAATTTAGTATTGTTAAACAAACCGTTCCTAAGAGAGAATTTTGTTCCTGTTAACATTTTGCTGCTTATGCCAACCTGCTGACTTTGGTAATAGAGCCACACTTTTGCTATCTACTGGAGGAAATCTCCTGGTGACCAGGAATTTGCTTACTCAGGGGTATAACTCCTGATGCCATTGTGCTTGGGGACCCAGCACACTAGAAAGCCATATAGGCCACTACTAGAACTGAAGTTAATGCACTGAGAATGGTGATTAGATTAAAGAGTGAGGAGAGACAAACAAAAGGCCATTTGCCTTCCTGTTATGAACCCCAGTTAATTTTCATTTTGGGGTGTGGGGGAGGAGTGATGTGTAACATCCTGGAAAAATTTTCCCACCAAATTCCTGACCAGGATTTCAGAACAGCTGAAAGAAAGACAAAGCCCCAAGAATCCATCACAAATGTTACACCAGGCCCAGTGTATTCCAGAACAGGATATTTGGAGTATAATAAGTTTCGAGTTGCTAGTCATGCACTATAGCTATAATCAATAAGTAACTTCAATATAGTCATAATATTTTATATCAAGACACTCTTAGTATTGGGATACTACACTACTGATGAAGATAAATGCAAGATCTCTGCAGACAGCAAAGTCTGTTATGAGGCTGTTCTGCATTCTAATGGTTGATTCTAAGTAATGTATTTTCTGACCTTGAGCTCTGCATTTATTTTTGAAGAAGCTTGAGAATATGTTTCAAATTATAGAAGGGATAGTTGTAATCTCCGTTTTCTTCCAAGTGCATTGCTTTCAATTCCCATCTGTCCTTTCAGACACCTCAACTATTATTTAGTCACAGAAGATGAATAACAGTAGTGTGAATTCTTCAGAATTGCAATACACGTTGTTCTGCTCCTTATTAATGCTCTGTGTTTTATTTACTATAACCTTGTAAACACTAAGATGAAATGGCATCCACATGGACTCCGTATTCAGTTGGAAAACTACACACGTGTGTTAACAGCCAGGGAGGGGGAAAAAAACCAAAGTAAACTACTTTTGGGAAATGATGTCTGAAAATAATGGAAGGCTCCTACTCCTATTATTTGTACTTGGATGATCCCTTTGTTAGGTACTAGCTCTTTTCAAGACATAACCAAGTAATTCCTTATTGTGCTGCCTATGGTATGTTTCAGAGTAACAGCCGTGTTAGTCTGTATTCGCAAAAAGAAAAGGAGGACTTGTGGCACCTTAGAGACTAACCAATTTATTTGAGCATGAGCTTTCGTGAGCTACAGCCTGAGCTGTAGCTCACGAAAGCTTATGCTCAAATAAATTGGTTAGTCTCTAAGGTGAGCTGTAGCTCACGAAAGCTTATGCTCAAATAAATTGGTTAGTCTCTAAGGTGCCACAAGTCCTCCTTTTCTTTTTGCCTATGGTATGGTAACTTGACTTTTTAAATGATTTACTGAAAGTTATTAAGTATCAAACTGGACAAAACAAAATAGATATCTTAATACTTGCCTCTGAGCCCAAACATAATTGATAGTACAAAGGCTTTGGCATTAAATGGTCCCATTCTTCTACCACAAATTTGCTTTATTGTTGAGGTACCATATGCCAGTAATGGTATTGTCGCTATTAAGGTGATGTGTTCAAGCATAGCTAGTGCTTCTCAGAGTATCTTAATGTGTATAATAAATACTCCACCTGTGTGAGGAGGATAATGTAAACATGGCAGATGAATATATATGATTTGCTACCAAAGTTGCATCCATGGTAACCATTTTAAGCAGCATGTCACAGATTAAGTTATGAGCTGCAGCACCACTTCAGGAGCTTGGGGAGAGAGTTCTTTGGGATGATGAAGCCTGCTGTGGTTGGTGTGACTGAAGTTTGGTGGTGAGTGGCGCCCCCTTCACCCCCTGCCTCTCTGGAATGCCAGGCACCCCTCTGGGGCAATCTGAGGGAAGAGTCTCTGCAGTCCAGAGCACAGGGACTCCAACTGCAAAAGGCTTTTTGTGTGCTGCCTCCCCCTTCTCCCACTACACATCTTCAGTGGCCTGTCTCAATCCGGTCCTCTTTCCCTCCACTTACCACAGTACTGACAACCTCAAGCAATCAAAAATCATGAGTCAGACCCCAAAACCATGAAACTGGCTTAAGAATCGTGCACATTTAAAGATAATACATTCTCGGTTCTCTTTATTTATCTTCTGGTCTCTGACCCGGGTCACATGTTCAAGTTTTTATTCACTTTTTTTAAATGAAAGCTGAGATTCTTTGCAATTGCTTGACTCCAGCAACTGGGGCTTTAAGAATAATACCATATATTGCAAGACACACAGTAAAATTGCTGGTGTTGGTAATACCATCAAATTCCTTTGCCATTCCAGTTTTTAGAATGGAGGTGCATTTCCACAGAGGTCAGTACGCGTTTGTGTAGAGAATTAGGTGTACAATGGATAGAGATTTTCTGTTAGACAGAAGGCACATGTGGTGGAATCTCTGATGTGCTTCATCCAGAGTCATAAAGAGTGAGTATGAGCCAGTGGGACAACTCATTGGCCAGGCAAGAAATAAGGTTCCCAGCAACAGTAGCAGAATTTCAATCCCTTTCTCTGGAATGGGTTTATTTCTTAAACCAAAACAGTTTTGGCCTCTTTCCTAGGGCCTATAGGTCTTAGCTAAGGACCAGATGATCAGCAGATCGCCTGATCCCTATTGGCAGCCCATCACCTGGGAGGCAGCTAATTAGTCACAGGTGGAGCTAAACCCACTCTTTTTAAAGACCCACCCTTCAAGTTTCAAGTGATTACCACAGCTCTCAGCACAGAGTAACCTGTATGCCACATAACAAGGAGTTTTGAGCTCTATATACTACATTAGCATTCTTTTCCTGGCTTTTATGGATTGGGGCCTTGATGGCTTGGGCTTCTCTGAGGAATGAAGGTTTGGCTGTGTTTGAACCAGCTGAAATAGAGCATACAAGCCATGGAAATTTGTAGACTTATAGGAAATAGTCATCCAACATAGACCACAGCTGGATGCTTCAGAACTGACTGTTCTGACTATGGGGCCTATCCCTTCCCCTACGTTCATAAACACATTTGGTTCAACTGGAGTTTCCTTTGCCTGCTGCTGCCCCTGGGTATGCACTGCAGGGAATTCCACTCAGAAGCTGATATAGTTTAACAGTATTAGCTTCTGAGAAATTGAGGGGGAGACTATGGGCCTGATTCTGCTCTCACTTATACCAGTTTTACACCAGAGTAATGTTGTTGACTTCAGTGGAGTCGCTCCTGATTTACACCAATGTAAGTGAAGGGAGGATTAGGCCCAATGTAAGTTTAACTTGTTCCCCCTATCCAGGCCTGGTTCTGAGCTTTTTCTTTCCTTCCTCTTCCCCCTTTATGGCTCCCTGGCCTCACCCAGGACCAGAGGAAGTAGATGAAATGCTGTTATGGTTGTCTCACCCCACCTTCCATCCAGAAGCACCCCTCTGCACATGGATATCTGGAGATGGTCAGGCTTTCAATTTGGGAGGACTGCTTTCTGGTCACTCTCTGGCCCATGTCTGTGTTTTTTATGAAGGCATCTGAGAACTCTCCACAGCAGGAGCCATCTGGATCTGGGTGTGGGTAAAGGAAGGCCAGGCTCATTAGTTGGTCCACTGTTCAGAATTGTTTGCCTGCTGAGACTTCATAAATATTACGGGAGCCAAACACTTTGCAGCCCCTACTGCTAGGAATGGCAAATGATCATATTAACTGTCCATCATTAATATTTTATGAAGTATTAAAATAAAATGAAAGTCAATATTTTAAAAATAGATGGACAGAATACATGATGCCGCCTTTGTGGGTTTTTTGTTTGTTCACTAATTAATTAACAAAATTTAATCACTTTCCAAGCTAGTAATGTGAATTAGCAAGATTCTACTGTAATTTACTCCGAATCCAGTAATGTATACAAGTAGTTTAAATAGTTTGTTGTATAGCTATTACACTGAATTTGGCTACATTGAATTTCATTTGCCACCCCGTTGCCAGTTTTGTTACATCATCCAGGAGTTAGTTTTGTCCAATTTAAATAGCTTTGTGTTGTCAGCAGTTTTGCCACCTCATTATTCATCCTCACTCCCCAGCCATTAACAAATATATGGGGCTAGAGGGAGGGGGTGAAATTGATCCCAATACTGATCCTGTAGTACTCCTTGTGTCATCCCACTATTAACTTCTTTCCATACTAAGCACTGGCCATTTATCCCTGTCCTTTTCGCTTTCCCTTTAATCCATAACAAAGACTATCTCTTACCCCCCTAGTCACCAAGTTTCCTTAAAAGCCTCTTGTGAATGATATTATCGAATACCTTTGAAATGTCTCTCTAAATGTACATCCACTGATTCTTTTTTCAATATTTTGTTAACTCTTTTTAAAATAAAATTTTAGCAGGTTTTGGAGGCACAATTTATCCTCATTGATAAGCATATCCGCTTATCTGCAGTGACTTGCAATTTATCCATACTGAATTTCTCTCTCTCTCATACTTATCTATTGTGGGTGTTTCATAATTACCTTCAATGATTTACTCAACTGTTTTTCCTGTTACTGAATTAAACCTCTCTGATCTTCACTTCCCAGGGTCAGCCTTAAGAGCTATTTTAAAGATTGGTACAATGTTGGCCACCTTTCACTTATCCAGGAGAATGTCTGTTGTAATGATAAATTACATGTCTTTAGTGATAAATTATAGTATGCCAGCTATTGTGTTTCATTCTTTAGTTCC
This sequence comes from Lepidochelys olivacea, assembly GCF_965140295.1. Taxonomy (NCBI): domain Eukaryota; kingdom Metazoa; phylum Chordata; order Testudines; family Cheloniidae; genus Lepidochelys; species Lepidochelys olivacea. Next base: position 297,421,159 of record NC_140411.1, read on the forward strand.
TTCAGAACCTCAGATAAATATAATCTGATCCTGTGATTGATTACAATTGAAATTCCTTAAGTTGTACCATCACCAATATTTTTAATAGCTCTTTATCCATTAGGGCTTCAGCATCACTAGCTGTAACTTGAGTAACTTCAGGGTAAAAATTCATCCCAACTTCCTGTATTGAAGACAGCCAAATAAATCATTTAGCTTCATTGAAGTCTCTTTATGCTGTTTGCTTGCCCCCTTATCACTTAGCAGTGTAGCAGATCTGCTTACTGTAGCTAGCTTCCTATGTATGATTTACTTAAATAATTTTCTTAAATTTCTTATTCTTCATATCTTTGACTTTTTGTTCTTTGTATGTCCTCTTAGCTTCCTTTTAATCTCTGTGTTAGATGTTGTCTGCCAAATGTTCCATTCTATTAGCATTGCTGTAGCTGGGTTTCCATTTCTGAGGACCCAGATGAATTCCTGTACCTTGCCATTTAATCATACTGTTTTTTTCTTTCCTTTTTTTGTTTTTTTCCTGAAATATACAGACCTTCTTCTGTGACCCTTCTTTGAGAGACTTTTGTGAGATTTCCTTGTTGAAATTATAGATAATTTACTAACTTTCCCTTTCATTCCAAATAAGTTTTTCAGTTAAAGAAAAAAATCCTCTTTTGAAACATAGTGAGAAAATACTGCCTCTCAATATGTAAACCTAACTATATAATGCCAGATTGTGATCCCCTTTCATAGAATCATAGAATATCAGGGTTGGAAGGGACCCCAGAAGGTCATCTAGTCCAACCCCCTGCTCAAAGCAGGACCAATTCCCAGTTAAATCATCCCAGCCAGGGCTTTGTCAAGCCTGACCTTAAAAACCTCTAAGGAAGGAGATTCTACCACCTCCCTAGGTAACGCATTCCAGTGTTTCACCACCCTCTTAGTGAAAAAGTTTTTCCTAATATCCAATCTAAACCTCCCCCAATTACCTTTACTCATATATTGGTAATACCATTAACTTCAATGGGACTACTCATTTAAATTAGGGGATCAAAATCTGGCTCATTTTGATCATTGCTACAGCATTGTAACCACACTAACTACTTCCTGAATCAACTACTTTCATTGTTGTGCTAATGGATTTTGTTCCACCTGGTCCATCTCAGCACTATATCGCTTGTTTTGATCTAGAGGTCTATAGTATGCTTTCAATTTTGCATTTGTTTTTTTTTTTTTGGCTCTGGAATGTGTACGATAACAGATTTGTCAGTCTCGCTTTCTAAAAGGCTATCTACATTACTCATGAGATCTGACACTTTATTCCTACTAGACATATTACCATAGTTTACTCATGGTCATCCTACACCCAGATATCTATATTTCTGAATTCCCAACCTCCACAACTGGCTTGCTTAGCACAGTTCAGTTCAACCCTCACCCTAAAAGACTTTCTTGCTGTCAGAAGAATGATCAACTATACCATCTATTGCTGAAAGGGGTTTCCTTCTAAGGAAAATTACCCATTCATCCTTCCTTGATCTTTTTGCAATGTAATACTGGCTTTCTTACGCTGAGTAAGCCCGTTCCACTCTATCTGTACATCTTTCTGTTTCTTACTCATCTGTGGTTCAGCAACTCAAACGGTACTTAATTTCTGAACATATGGCTGTATGGCAAGTAACCATGCATTGTGTATTCACTCTGTCACATCCATCCGCAGTCTTTTCATCTCTCACCCGAAGAAGAAGAAACTGCTATTTTTTAGGTCTATAAATTATTATTATTATTATTATTTATTATTATTTAGAGGTTGTATTGTCTTTAGCTATTTAAGTTAGGGATGTGAAGAATACCCAGCTTTTATTTGGATCTGTACAGCAACCATCTGATATTGAAGATTGGGTAACAATACAGATATTGATTAGCCTTCTGTGCCATTACGATTCTAAGCCCCATGACTGAATATGCAGCACTGAAGCAGACAATTGGGTAGGTGTGAGAGTCTCCATTGGTTGGGACACAATAAGTAACAAGTAATATGTCATGGTTAGAGCTGGTTGAAAACAGGATGTAATTTCTGTGGAAATATTTCTCTTTAACTAAAATTTGAAATTTTGATACAAAGCATTCTCAACCTTTGACACTTTTTACTAGCTCTACTCAGGGTCTAATGCTAAGAGCATGAAGCTGGGATCCAAGAACTCCCAGGATTTAGTTCTGATTCTCTCATTGATTTGCTGTGGGACTTTTGGGTAAGTCACTTGGGATCTTTTCCTAAGCTACTGGAGTCAATGACAGATGCTGGGTGCTCAGCACTTTTGAAAATCAGTCCACTTATTTAAATGTCTAAATATAGACTGAAGAGCCTAACCATAGACATTTGTTTTTAAAATCTGGGCCACAATCTTCCTTGGTTTTGTTTTCCCCCCTCTGTCTGAAAAAGGAGATTAATGGCTATCATGCTTGGTGGTAAACTCACTATTCTAGGTCGTGGAGTTTTGTGGTGATGTGACTTTGAGAGCACAACCAAGATAATACTATTTTTAAAATGCATAATGGATCTTTGTAATCTAGGATTGGTAGCTGATTAAGTTTAATACCAGTTTTCTGGTAATGGGGAGCAGAGCTGTGTCAGATCTAGAGGGACCAGAAAAGCAGCCCAGAGAGAGCAGACCCTGTCCTGGGAGCAGAGCTGCAGCCCCAAAGCCAGAGGTACAGCCAGAGAGAGCAGACTTGCCCTGGGAGGAGAGCTGCAGCAACCAGAGCCAGAGGGGCCAGAAAAGCAGTCCACGAAGCAGGTCAGTGTTGGGAGCAGAGTCACAGAAGCAGCCTGCAGAGCAGACCTGTCCTGGGAACAGAGCTGCAGCAACCAGAGCCAGAGGGGCCAGAAAAGCAGTCCACGAAGCAGGTCAGTGTTGGGAGCAGAGTCACAGAAGCAGCCTGCAGAGCAGACCTGTCCTGGGAGGAGAGCTGCAGCAACCAGAGCCAGAGGGGCCAGAAAAGCAGCCCACGAAGCAGGTCAGTGTTGGGAGCAGAGTCACAGAAGCAGCCTGCAGAGCAGACCTGTCCTGGGAGCGGAGCTGCAGCAACCGGAGGCAGAGGGACCAAAGAAGCAGCCCAGGGAGCTGGAGGCAGAGCAGCAGCAGCAGTGCAGAGACAGAGTGGTGGAGCTGGGGCTGGAGCAGTCCGGAGCTGGGTGTATGTAATTGTATGTAATGGTCAGTGGGTCAGAGAAGTGCCCAGTGCAGAGAGAGTACCCTGGAGTGGGGACACCCTAGCCCCCCCAGGAATCCTGGGCCCAGCCTTGTTGGGGTTACGAGGACTCTGCCAGACAGGAGAGTGGAAGGGGAGTCCTCAAGGGCAGGGAGGCCACTGGGTAAGGGAAGTGGGAGCGAGGACTCAGATCCTTTTGCTAGCCCACTACACCGGGGTAGTACAGAAGCCAGGAAAGTTCCCCACAATAGTGGGACTATTCCCCCCGCTTACATAATCTACCAAATAAATGTCTTAGGATCTACAAATTCTGCATATCAAGTTTGAAAAGCCTATTTGTTATCCAGAGCATAACAGATCCTGTGATATGTTCTTTTCCAATGTTGCAGAAGTAATTAGACCACAGCAGAAAGTGTTAAATTTCAGCCTTTGAGTTATGTAAGGTCAAAACCACATTTTAAACCTTTTTTTTTCTTGTATAATACAAGAGCCAAAATCTGGCTCTGCTAAATTGCCACACAAATGGATGCATACCATTGCTGCAAAACTAGCTTGAATGTGTACTCTGTGTATTCTGGAGAGCCACCGCCCTCTACACAGATTATTTTTGTCAGGCATAATCTGCATGAGGTCTTGAAGACTCTTTGTGTTAGGGTTTGTACATATTCTGGGGGGAAAATGGACCCCTGACTACATGTCTTTGCCACTCTTTGGCTCCAAATAAGGAAGGGCTAGAGAATGAACTGTTGCAAGGTTTGTATGGGATCCAAAATTGGGGTGTGATCCAAAGTCAAGTGGAGTCTTTCAGTTAAATTAATGGGCTTTTCAGTTCATAGATTCATAAATGTTAAGGCCAGAAAGGACATGCCAAAGGCAGTGGAAGCTCATTTTTGAATGTTGGGCGGCAGAGTGGAGGTTCTCTGCCAGGGGAGCAGGAGGAGTCGGAGTTAGGGTAGAGGGGAGGTTGGGTGGGTACTCGGCCTGGGAAGTGAGAGGAGCTACTGAGACTCTGCAGGGGTGGGGTTAGGTGTGTTTCACTATATGCTCCTGGGCTCACAGCAACTGCTCCAGCCCTCTGGGGCGTGCTCTTGCCTCCCCTTCTCACCTCACATGTGTTTATGCAGTTTAGAGGGAACTGCATGCAGGGGAAGAAACACAGATCAGCCCCCACAATGTTTCCATTGTATGGGCACTAGCCCCCACTGCTCCCCCGGTTCTGCCACCCCTGGCACAGTCTTTAGAATTTCACCCAACAATTTCTGCTTCAAGCCATAACTTCTAGTTGAGCTAGAGTATATCTTTTAGAAAGACATTCAGTCTTGCTATCAAATCTTCAAGCAGTGAAGAATCCATCACCTCCTTAGGTAAGTTGTTCCAATGGTTAATTCCTCACTGTTAAAAAAAATTGTGCCTTATTTCCAGCCTGAATTTGTCTTGCTTCTGTTTCCAGACATTAGATCCTGTAATGCCTTTGTCTGCTAGATTAAAGAACTCTCTACTGTCAGGAATCTTCTCCCCATATGGGTACTTTGCAGACAATGATTGAGTTCCCTCATTGGATCAGGAAGTTGGAGTAAAAAAATGTCACCTGCCCTCTATTATTGACTTAACCACCAGACCATATTTGGCTCCAAGAATGATCATATAGATTTTTTTTCCCCTTAAGTACAAAATGTTAAATACATCCCAGCAGAGTAGATATTTTATATACCAAGGTTATAATACCATGGGAAACATTTAGGATAGAAATGCTGACTTCTCTTTAACTATAATGTTTCAGACAGCAAAATTATAATACAGTAGAACAGATGTATACTTTCATTAAGTTAATTTTCTAGATAGGTTTTTACAGTGTGCTCATCACCATAGTATCTGAGTGCCTATTCCTTCTGCAAGTGTTATTTTGAAACTAGGTCTGGACTTTGAAAATGTTAACAAAACTGAAATAATGAAATCCTGATCATAAACCTGTTTGAACCATCCCTGTTTGGTACAGTTGTACATATGGAGTATAATGTCAAATCTCCTAACTAGATACAGTAGCTGACCTTTTCTAAAAATAGAAATTTTAGGCACCATAATGTGTAAACTTTACTAGCAGGATGGCCTTTCTACTGTATCTATCAAATGTAGCATGGCTAAGTTTGCTTTAAGAAAATAAAGCACAGTGGAATGTAGCAAGCTAGGTTAGTATGGTCACCTTTCACCTCTGGAGATCAGGGTTCAAATCTGAGGAAAAATAAAACCTAGCCTGAACCTTCAGCCTTTCCCTATTGGCCCTGAATCAAACAAGAACCTATGTAAATACATCCTGAAAATATCTTCATCTCCTCCTTTTAGTTTTTAAATTACCCCAGTTCTGCTTTCTATATTCTGATGAATCCACCTGTGCTGATTTAGGAACTCCCATGTATCTATTCCCACATGCTTCTTTTTCCACCTGTGACTATACCAAGGTCTAAATTTAGGCTGTAGCATGTGTCATGTCCCAAAATGAGGAACACACAAAAAAGTTAGGAAGCTTAAAGAGATGTGAGATTTATTCATTTGCTGTAAATATTTATAATTGGAGTTTCATGAATCTTTATTTCTGATATAAATCATTTTCCATGTTAAAAGTGAAGGTAAATGTGTGTGGAACACAGGTAACTTTAGAACTAAAATAAGAAATGCCCCTCAAGTTGATGTACATTTGAGAGGTGTGCCTCTGATGCCTAACAGACCTTCTAACAGGGCTGATGTCTCAAATCTTAGCCAGTCTGACAGTCTCTGCTGGGCCCAGGCCAAGAGCTCTATTTAAATCTTGAGTTCTCTGGGGCTTCCCTGGTCAAAGCCACACAATGCATTCTTGAGGAGGGAACCCTGCTGCATGCAAGATTGAAATCTAGCTGCCAGCCTTGACCCAGCAGAGACTGAGAGTCTGACACCTTGCAAAGGAATATCGGCAAAAGTGTGTGTGTGTGTGTGTGTGAGGTTGTTAAAGAGCAGGAAGCAGTTGGGGAGTTAGGAAGAAAAGGATGTCTGAGGGAAAATTGAGAGTGATACAAGGAAATGCATGCAACTAGGGTACTATGGGGTGGTGAGAGGAAGCCAACTGATTGTACATATATGTACAAAAATAGGTAGGAGAGAGGGTGCCAAAGGTTTATGGATCAATCTGATCGGGAAGTTGGAGGGAGGGATAGTGAAGAAGACCTCATAAAGAGTGGATAAGCATCTAAACGTTTTGAGGCTAATCCAAACAGAACAGAAGAGCACCTGTGATTTTGCTCCTCTCTAGCTGAAACCCTGGTTTAGAAAACAAGTGAAAATGGGTTTGGTGGTTTCACCTTAGTCCCATATGACATTTTTCCACATTGCAAAACATTCTCACAATTTGCACATGTGGCAGTTTCTGTGCAGGGCACTTGGGGGAGTCCTCAGCTATAATAGCAGAGGTAGTAAAGGTCCAGATTGAGGTGTATGAGAAGAAGCTCCCAGAGCACAATCCATCTGCCGTTTCCTTAACTTGATCCCATAAAGACCCTCACCTTCAGCAGCATCAAATTCACACCAAATTAAAAAAACTGCTGCTCTTTGACAATAGACTATGTGCCACATTCCACTTCAAACTATGTAGTATCATGTTTTACAAATCCTTTTCTGTATAAATGCTGCATTAAAACATTCCAGTTTACAGTGTTGAATACACAACTGTGTATGCTTTGCAACACTAGAGGCACAGTTTCTTAGCTTGCACTTTTTTTTTAAAAAGACTCTAAAGCATATCACTGTTTTATAAGTAGGTCAGTGAAAACTCTACATATTTCTTAAACTCACATGGACTCTCCAGGTTCGGGGTAGGAATACATGGCAGTAATTACAGTGAATAAAATATTTGTTTTTCTTTAAAAATAGACTCAGTTGAGCTGCAGTAAAATGTAGTGGTTTCCTAATGCAATGTTGTCATCTGCATGCTTTTGAGCTTTTTTCAGTTCATCTTATTAGTATATCACAATTAATGAGTTTCTTTTTGCAGTGAAGTTGTTCATGAGTCTGATGCTTGTAAAGTTTCTCTAACTTTAATTTTTCATGCAAACTGAGAACTTAAAACACATTTCATGGTCTGTTTGTTTCTCAGTACATTCTAAAAAATTCTAGATCTAATAGTTACTGGTCAATATTTATTTTGACATTTTTTCCTTTATCCAGAAGGCCTCATAAAAAGGCAACATTAACTTACCAGAAATCTGTCCTCAATTAGTCATGTTACAGAGCACCCATTTTAGTGGAAGTTAGGCTGAATTACTCCCCTCCATCTCTGCCAACTGGAGGGGAAGAAAGTAGAAGAGCTGGATCTGTGACCTGCTTCTATTAGTGCTTGTGGAAGTGCTACCATAGGAGCTCTGCAGATGTAGGCCTCTGTGGATTGTGTGGGAGCATGGCAGGGGTAATAGGTATTCTCTTCACCATCAACACTTCTGTGGTGTTCTTCTCAGTAAGGTACAGAGAGCATGTGCAAACTGTCACAGCTCACAATTTACACCATCTGGGAATCTGTCCCCTTGTATTCAACACTTTTTTTTAAAAATTATTTTCATTTAAACATAGTAGAGCACAGTGTCCAGAGTGGGCTGTCTGTAGTTTCCAGCAGTCTGGTCTAGAGCCCACCTTCCAAGATGGATGATGACTTTTAGTCTCTGTAGCCACATCCTTACTCCACACACAGTCTTTACCCAGCTCATGGGTCCAACTGGCTCAAGATAGCACTTACTGAATCAGCATTCCCTTGAATGCTTTCTCCTCTCCTCCATGACCTCTTCTTTATGAGGACTAGGAGAGGGAGTTCTGATGACAACAACTGGGAGGTGCACTGATATGGGACTGTAGAGCCAGTGTGAAGGCACATGGCCTCTCACTGGTGGCCCTGATCTCTTATAGATCCCTGAGTTATGCAAAGCATTATGGTCAGCATGTTACGAGTGCTGAACCCCCCTGCTCCTTCTGCAGTGGGTCAAATTATGTTTCTTTTCCCCTTCCTTAACAGAAGGAAGAGGAAACTGTGTATACGCAAACTCAGAAAGTTTCCAGTCACCTACTCTGGGACAACCTTCATGGAGAGCATCTTAGGTACTTACACCATGTCCATTACTGTGGTATCAGAGTGCTTTCTTCATGAGAGCTATTCCAGGCTATTCTTAATGGGTTGACAATCTGGAAAGCGTTTAGCAAAGAGAAGGATTTTACATATACTTCAGTTTTAGGCATGTTGGCTTGATCAGACCTAGCAAGGTTGTGTCTACCAAAGCTGGAAATTGCATCTCTGACTCCCGTGCAGACGTATCCTAAGAGAAGGTAAAGGGGTGACTTGATCACTGTTTATAAGTATCTGCACAAGGAAAAAATACTTGATAATGGGATCTTCAGTATAGCAGCAAACGTATACCAAGAACCAATGGCTGGAAGTTAAAACTAGACAAATTCAGACTGGAAATAAAGTATGCATTTTTAACAGTGAGGGTAATTAACCATTGAAACAATTTACCAAGAGTTGTGGTTGATTCTCCATCATTGGCAATTTTTAAAATCAGTACTGGATGTTTTTCTAAAAGATAGGCTCTAGTTGAAACAGAAGTTATTTCAGGGAGGTTCTATGGCCTGTTTTACAGGAGGGCAGACTAGATGATCACAGTGGTTTCTTCTGGCTTTAGAATCTCTGCATATTCAGAAAACCTATTTACTCAGGCTTCATGGAAAAAGAGTGGATTTCCCTTGAGGTCGGCAGTTCTCATTACTTTACTTTTCTTCACTGCTTTGGATCTGATCTCAATGGGAGTTCTGTCATTGACTTCCATGGTGACCTTTGAGCAAAAGGGAAACCTCCAGATACTCTTGGGTGCTATTTTGTGATTGATAAAAGGCTGGTTTTTTTAGGCACAAAAAAAAGTCACAAGATGACTGTAAAATACCATACACATTAATGTGACATTTGCAGCAATCATAAAATAGTGGTAAATTTCTAAGGTTTGATAAACTAATATTTTGTACTTTTTTTTTCTTTCACTGACAATTTTACACAGGCAAATAACTGTTCGTACCCCCACTTAGAGATGTGGCAACAAAGGTGTGGAAATGTAAATATCTTGCACAAGGGAAGTTTGTTTCAGAGCTGGAAACAAAACCTTTGTATGAGTTTAAGGTTCATCCTTCTACAGGCAATGGCCAACAAAAACCCTGTTGTCACAAGTTACAGCCCTCATCACCAGACTGGTGCCTCTTCCTTCTCGAGCTGGGGATTAGCCTGAGGCTGACACCCACGTCCGTGAGCTGTGCACCAGCATTCTGTCTGCTCCTGCCTATGACCCTTCTCTCAGCTCCCAGAACTTCAGTGTCCTCTTTGCAACTCAGTTCTCCAGCTAGGTCATCATCTGTGTTTCCCCTTGCCAGGTGGGGGGTGTATCTCTGTCTAACAGTCCAGCCACTTCCCCAGTGGCAAGTGAGGGGAAGGGGCCAGGCCCGCCCACTATTCTGGGCCCCAATCCAGGGACCCTGTGAATAGCAGCCTTCTGCTGCTTCTCTGTAACCCCTGTCAATGCTGCTATATTTCCCTGGGCCACTTCACCCTCACCTCAAGGCACTCAGCTGCTCAGTTCCAGCAGCCAACCACTTCCTGTCCAAGGTGCTTATGGTTCTCTCTGCCCTGCAGGTCCCTTTTATGGGAGCTTACCAGGCCCGGATTGGTTGCTTCCTGCAACTCCTCCATGAGTGGCTGTGCTTCATGCAGATTCTTTGGGCTGTTCGGAGGACTCACCTCCATTGCTTCTTCTGGGGCAGAGCATGATTAACCCCTCTCTGGCTCTGTGGGGTAGGCACTCCATCATACCTATTTTCACGATTTTCAAAATGTCCTCTCTAAAAATCTTCCATTTTCCTACAAAAATGCCCAATAGGCAAACTTAATTTTCACCCATTCTTAAGAGTAAAAAATATTTTTGGTAGTTATTAGACAAAATAGATGTGGGCTGTCCCGTTTCTCATCTCAATTCAGTGAAATAGTGTGTGGAAGTTTTGTTGGGGGAGCATATGTAATATACTCATCTGTAATATTACACTGGCAATCCAGTTTGGATTCCAGTTTACCCCTTACACTGAAAGATCACTGCACTAGCTGATGTGCCACTTCATATGTAAGTTTTATTTAATTACTGGAGATGTCTGATTTTTATTATTATTATTTGTGCTAAAAGATCAATCTGAGACTTCCCCTGAGCCTAGAAAATGATATATTGGAATAGCACTTAGGGTTCTTACTTTAATATTTTGACACTGATTCCCAACAAGAACATGAAAATAAAGTGGTAAAGCAGCATCACTATCAACCAGTAAGTGGTACAAGGGCTTATTAAAAGATCAGCAGCCTCCGTCTAATGGGGAAATGACAGTTTGTTACCCACCAGCATTCTCACACCTCGGAGGCTTTTCAATAGGTTGTTTTAACAGGAAAGTTCCACGCGATTTTCCCTGGGAGGCATGTGGCGTATATGCCTCACCCCCTCTGTAACCTGAGGCAGAGGGATGCTGAGCCCACCGCCCACCGTCCCACTGACACTGCAGCAGCCCACCTCCGAAGCAGCTTCGCTTCTCTGGAAGGGTTCCCATTAGAAATGTTCGAATGGACTTTTCTGAATCTCGCAAGCTGTCATAGGAAGGGCATGTCAGCGCCGCACCCATTCTGCCTGGGCTGGGCCACTCCAGGACAGCTCCTGCCCGTCATACAAGATGAACCCGCACTTTCTTTCTCAGGGCTCCCACTCACACCCCCATGCCACCTGCTATTTCCAGAGCCCCCAGGAAGCTGAAATCCCACCCTTCCTGCAGGCAGGGCTGCCTGCCACCTTGTCCTTAGCTAGAAGCCCAGTGGGATGGGCACGGGAAAGCTGGGCCCTGCCCTACACACCATGGTCCAGGGGCTAGAGGGGCTCACACAGGCTCCCCCTTAATGAGGTGCCTGGAGATCATCCCGCTGTTCCCTATATTGTTGGGATCCCTCATCCCATATCACTTCCCCTTAGCTCCTTGGCCAGTGGGTTGCACAGTGGGGAGCTGGGGAGGGTGCTGTGGACCCCCCAATCCCTTGGCCCATTAGCCCCTAGGTGGGGTGTGTGTGCTGAGGGGTAATTGGGGCTCCCCATCCCTCTGCCCATTAGCTGCTAGGTTGGGGGGGTATTCTGAGGGGTAACTGAGGCTCCCATCCCTCTGCCCATTAGCCCCTCTCTGATGATGGGAGCTGGGGCTCCCAGCCCTTGGACAGGGGGAATCCTGTCCTGCTAAGGGGGTGGGTGGGGCAGCTGGGAGGGCCTCCATCTAAGGCAGCACCCCGGAAGACTGGGCCTCCCGGCTGTAACCCAGCACGGTACTTGGAGGTGCCGAGACGCCGGGCGGGAGGAGCGGGAGGAGGCGGGCGTTGTTGGACAGCCCCCATTGCCTGCAGCTATTGGCCCCAGGCCGCCCCCTGCCCCACGAGTGTCCCCCCTCCGAGCTCGGGGAGGAGACTGGGGCTCCTGCGGGAGCCCGCGAGGGGGAGGCGGCGGCGCCAGCTGCTCCTGAGCCCGGGAGCTGCGCTTGGTAACGGCGGGGAGGCTTGGCGACAGAGCCCGGGGGAGCAAGGGCCACGGGAGCGTCTCATCCTCCTCCCCCGCCCCAGAGGAGCAATTTATTCTCTCGCAGCCCGCTAGGCTCTCCATTGTCTCTGCCCGGCGGCGGGACCGGGCTGCGCGCCTCACTCCGCCGGCTCGCTCCATTGGTCGGCAGCGGCTGGCTTGTGTGCTCAGGCGTCGGCACCTGGCTCGTGGGGCGCGGAGGCTCCGGGCTGGGGCGGCGGCTGCTCCGCGTTCAGGAATGATGTGCGCAGCGGGGAGGCTAAGTGGCTCGCTCGCCTGTTGGGTCCGAGCTTTCTACTGAAAGAGGAGGCGGCTGGGGTGCGCGGCTCTGAGATTTTGCTCCCCCACAGCTTTCAAAGGGGGGGTGGGATATGGACTGACTAGCTCTGTACCATGGAGTCCGCGAGTTGGTTAAGCACCTTCTGCTTTCTCTTCTGTCTGAGACCAGGTAAGTGGACGCCCAGAATTTTGAAAAGCAGCATGAAGAAAGCGAGAGATTGAGAGAGGAAAAACCAACCAACCTCCCCCGCCCCCCATCTCCCAAATCCCACAGCTCGCCCCAAAATCTGGGAAGAGACAGATGGAATAAGCCAGGGCGATCTCTCTCTTCACAGCCGTCTGGGAGGGGGACTCGCATGAATTTTCTGGCGGAAACTCGTGTGGCTTTTTGAGTCAAAATGGAACTTCATGGCGAGATGTATGTTAAAGTAGGTCATGCCAGTCGGGCAGAGTGCTTGTCTCTCCCAGGCGCTGCTGATGACAGGTACTAGGCTGAGAAGGAGCTAGGGGATTAGTCGACTTTGTTCTCTTTGTTGTTTCTTCACGCTGTCGAAAAGTTAAATGCTCGGCAAATGGAGTAACTAATCATTTCTGGGTCAGTTTTAGGGTTTGGTGTGGACCCCTCGCTGCAGATTGACGTGCTGTCAGAATTGCAGCTGGGAAATTCCATAGCCGGAGTGCTGCAGGTCCAAGGGCTGCACAATGGGAGCAGAGCATTTCTCTTCCAAGGTATCGAGCATCTTTCCTATACTCCAGGCTGGGGTCAACCAAGGCTATTTGAATAATTTCTGAACTTGCCGGCAAATGTGTTTGACTGAACTTTTGCATTAGCTTGATGGCTGACACTATTCCTGAGGGATGATGCACAGATGATCCATTTTTAACAGCAAGGTTGCGTCCTGCTCTTTAAGAGTCATGTTTTTTCCCCCTCTCCCTGCCTACTTTTCTTTCACTCTCTTGCCCATTTTTTTTGATTGATGGAAACTTAATTAATGTACAGCAGGAACGATGATGGCAGATGGCTTATTTTGTGAGTTGTGGGGAGCAATGAATAATAACAACACACTCTTCTGAGCTGGAGGCAATTGATTTAGCTGGAAAACGCTAAACTAAGCTCCAGTTCTAGCTAAGAAAATACTCACTGAAAGTTTTATGTGAATAGACCAAAATGCTGAAATGAACTGTCCAGAGACTTGAGGCATGGGGCTCAAAACGTGAATATTTGCAGGGAACAAAAGAGTCCCTTCTGAACTGTAATGTTGCGCCCATTATACCAGAGAAAGAAAGAATGAATTTTGGCCATGTCTTAAAACCTCTGATTATTTCTCATGCCAGCCAAAGGACAGAAGCAGTAGTCTTGTCACAGTTTGAATAAATAAATTTCAGGTCTTAATTCCAAAATAATAAAACCTTCGTATAATCTAGTTCTCATTCTTAATGAAATAATAATGATAAAAAGATCATTTGAACTCATTGGTTTGGGTTATTTTGTCTGTACCTGTTAATTTTCAAATTAAAGTTTAATTATAGTTTTAAAATGTCATGGGATTTTAAATCAAGCTGCTGACAAGAATTAAATTCTGAGGAAAAGAAATTGCAGGCTTCATTAAAAAAAAATCCTGAAAGGTGGATGTTTGGAAGTAGATCTGTCATCTGAAAGCAGCTACAATGTGCTTTTTAAATGTGGCTAAACAGGAGCAGGGAAGATGGTTCAACATATGGTGGAGTGAGAATAAAGCCCTGCATCACTCTGCAGTTTTAAAACAGAGAGGATTGATTGTTCACATCATTTGTTGGGTTAGGAGTTTTTACTCTGTTCTGAAATGATTTCTGGTGCAACAGGCAAGAGGTAGTGCTACCCAGAGAGGGCAGTTGTAATTTGAGAGAGGTATAATGTGGGAATAGAAATTCTTTGTCACTTTTGCATTAATGATCCAAAAGCAAATAGTCACTAAAGGTCCTTTTAAAGGGGAATCTCCATAGTGGTGTGTTTCCCTGCTACAGCCAGCATGTGTCACTATGATCATTAACATTGAAGCATCGGCATATGCCTTCAAAAAGGAGCCAATTGACACATGCTGTATTTAAACAGAAATGGGCTCATTATTTCAGAGCTTCGACTTCTACAAGAATGGATAATTCTTAGAATGGCAACATGTTTGTGTGGCTCTGTAGTTTGAGTTCCAAAATACTTTAAATGTATACCTAGTTGTTCCAGTGTAAGGCCCCATGCTGTTTTTATTGGGGGGTGGGAGGGGAGTCAAAACTCACATTAACTTCAATGGTAATGGGACTGGTCATTTTCAAGAATAGTCCATTTTATTGTATATTTCTCCAGTGTTGACTTAAAAATCACTGGAGGTTTTTTAACTACTGCCTTTCTCCTTGTGTAACTGCTATGTCGTTCTGGGATGCATTGCCAATCTAATCAGATACAATGCTTCTGTTAAAGGTCAAGGACCCTAAACAAATGGGACTGATAGGACCTTAAACTCTCAGGCCTTTTTTTATTGTGGTTCTTCTCCCTGGTCCCCTTATTATATCTAATAAAAATACTTTTGTCTAAAGTGGTTGCTGAGGGCACTCAGCATCTCTTGGGAAGCCTTCCTCACATTGCAGGATTGGATGCTTTTCTCCTATTGCTATATGGCTAAATGACTGATTTTCTTACAATAAAGACAGTCTTCTCTGGATGGACAGACTTGTATTTTTCTTACTTGCATTTAGGAATATAGGCATTGCCATACTGTATCAGACCAGTGCTCTATTTAATCATTTTCATTCTGGTCTTCCACAATAAAGGACCGGGCAAACGAGACCATCTTTACTTCCTGTATATTAATTTGCTGAATGCAAAATTATTGATTTTATTTTTCCTCACCCTTGCCAGGGCTGTAGTCAGAGACATAAATCCTTAGTCATATTCTGAAAGAACCAAATAACAGAAGTAGTTGAAATGAACAGACTGGAGACATCCTGGATTCTTTACTAGCTCTGTGGGATCTATCTTCCCTCTCTTCTTTTCATATAGCTTAACTACATGAGATTTTGCGATGATTTTTTTTCTATCAAGAGTGTCTTTGGGCTACACCCTCAGTTGGTGTAAATCAATGTGGCTTCTATTGATTATTTGTTAATTGTGTTGCTCTTCCCATGGAAGTTCTTGGCGAAATTGAATGGGAGCAGAATCAGGCCCCTAATTCAATCCTATTCACAACAAATATTCTTGATACATCTATTTAAAAAGCATAAAAGAACTGAATGCAGAATGTATCATTATCTTTGAACATTTCAGAACAGTGGAGGCATGAACAGCTAACCGTCACAGGACAATTAAAGAAACAAAAGGGAGAAGTGAATGTAAAATAGTGGTCTCTCTCCTGCAGTCCTTACCTGGAGAAAAAGTCATTTTGATGTAAGTGGGGGTTTTGCCTGAGAAGAGACTGCAGAATTGGGTCTTGTACCATTTTGTGACACCAGATTTTTTTTTTTGCCTAATTAGGTATTCAGATAAAATTGTCCTTTCAGAATTAATTCTCATAGGAACCTATATTCTCAGGAGATATAATTAACTAATGGGTTATGAATTTAGTTTCACTCTTTCATGGTTCCTTCAGTAGAATCTAGATTGCTTCATATGCAGTTTCAGGTTCAAAAATAATTTGACATTCCAAAGTCACAGCCACTAAGACCCTCTTATTCTGTGTCAGACTGATCCTGCACTATTAAAGTCATTGGTACTTTTGCCATTGACTTCAAAAGGATCAAGATCAAGCACTATGTAGCTACAAGGGTTTCCATCACTGCAGAGATGTAATTGCACCATAATTGTAAGTACTTCAGTGTTGCTGATGGGAGAACACATTTTTAAATAGAAAATGGGGGGAAGTCTTCTTCTAAAAAGGATGATGTTGCTAAATATGGATATATACCAGTCACCAAGCAACCACAAACACAAGTATGGCAAGAACTCTTTTAGAGGAACTGTCCGAATCTTGTAAACCTCGGGATTTCATAGGATTGACTTGAAAGGCCCACAACCAAAACACCAACTGGAAATCAGTATTTGCTGGTTATGCATGACACCTCGAAGTATATGGTGGTGCTAGGGTGACCAGATGTTCTGATTTTACAGGGACAGTCCCGATTTTTGGGTCTTTTTCTAATATAGGCTCCTATTACCCCCCCACCCCCATCCTGATTTTTCACACTTGCTGTCTGGTTACCCTAGGTGGTGCAGTCACTGAAGGATAAAAGGACTGAGATAATTACGGCTGCACTGAGGAAACATGTAGTATTGCAGTTCAGCCCACCAAGTTGCACCTGGTATAAAGGAGTCACCCTGAGGTTGGGAATTAACAGCTCATACCTTTCAGGAAACTCCACTGTCTGTTTTCACAATTGTAACCACAGGGATGTGCTGGCTACCGCTTCCTGCAGCTCCCATTGGCTGAGAATGGGGAACTGTGGCCACTGGGAGGTGTGGGGAGCTGGGTCTGCGGACGGTAAATGTAAACAAAATGTCTCACGGCCCGCCTTTGGATTACCCTGATGGGACTGCGTGCCGAAGGTTGCTGACACCTGTGCTAAACTAAGGGACCATTCAAGGTGAAGTCGCCTTGTTAACACCCCTGTAGTCATGGGACAAAAAGGGGGGTTAGTGAGTTACAGATTGTTGTAATAAACCATAAATCCAATGCCTTTATAAAGACCATGATTTTTAGTGTCTAGTTAAGGTATGAATTTTAAGCTCCCAGGCTCCTTTTTTGAAAGTGTTATGCAGGTTTCCTTTGAGAATGAGGGCTGATAGATCAGATATAGAGTGATCACTTTGTGAAAAGTGTTCACCCACAAGTGATAGGGTGTTTTTTTCTTTTATCATATTCCTGAGTGAGTTAATTCAAGAGCTTAGTGATTGGTTTCACCCACATAGTTGTTGTGGCATTTAGTGCACAAGTGTTTGCATGACGGTGTATACGATCCGTGATCCACACTAGGAATCTGCTGGTAAAAGGCTTTGACATCACCAACTAAAACACTAAGTACTATGCTGTTTTCTTATCAGTGCACTTGATCACAGTGATCATTAGCTCAAAGTCTATCAAGTACTTGCAGTTTCCAGTCTCATCTGCATGACCAGTAAATTGCTTCTCAGGCAAAAGTGCTTTTGCCATGTTGAAGTATCAGTTGTAATACTTGCTTATAGCAACCAAAGGACTTATTTGAACACTGCAAGGAACAACTCTGGTACCCCAGGCAGGACTATATACAGACTGTGTTTCTCAGGAGTATGAAAAATCCACACCCTTGAGCTACATAATGACAGGTTTCAGAGTAGCAGCCGTGTTAGTCTGTATTCACAAAAAGGAGTACTAGTGGCACCTTAGAGACTAACCGATTTATTTGAGCATAAGCTTTCGTGAGCTACAGCTCCGATGAAGTGAGCTGTAGCTCATGAAAGCTTATGCTTAAATAAATTGGTTAGTCTCTAAGGTGCCGCAAGTACTCCTTTTCTTTTTATGACTGCAAGAGTATTTGTTGCATTTTGAACTGCCCTTCTTTATTTCAGGAGTTTCATGGACAACTACAGCATTAGAGACTAATGAAAAGTTTGAACATTATGGGTTTGATCATGCCAAATGCTGATCTTGTCAGAGTCCAGTAAAATATTTACACACGTATATAATCCCATTTAAATAAATTGTTTAACTGCTAATAGAAAATTGTGTTCTCAGATTTTAGCACCAAAATAAGGACAGTAAGTGTAACTTAGTTTCTTTAAACCACTACTGTGAGTAATACTTTTGTATCATTCTGTCTCTGAAGTTAAGGCTCTGTATCTTTTATACTCTGGTGGTGTCCAAAAGCCCCGGTCCCTTTGCTCTGGGTGCTGCACAAACACAAATGATCAGACAGTCCATCACGAACTCCTCTTGCATCAAGTTACAGGAGACGTAGAGTGGGTGAACAGATCATTCTACAGCATGTAAAAATAGGCATATAAAAAAGAGTATCAAGGAATGGTGCTGCATGATGTTTGTGTTATTATTGGATGGAAGTCTAAGGAAAGTATATATCCATCAAAGGAAAGAGAAAATAAGAGGACTGACAGAAAAGTGAAGTCAGACAGTTAATAAATACTGGAATATTTTTGGCTGTAGTGACTTTACATAAGATAAATGTAAAAAGAATATGAAAGAGTAGAGACTTGTCTATGCTACAGGGGAATTTTGTTCTAAGCTACGCAATTTGAATTACATGAGTAGCATAACTCAAATTGACGTAGCTTAGATCTACTTACCGCGGGGTCCAAACTATGTGATGTCGACAGGAGACGCTCTCCCGTCGACTCTCCCTACTTTTCTTGATCTGGTGGAGTACAGGAGTCGATGGGAGAGCAATCTGCAATTGATTTAGTGGGTCTTCACTGGACCCACTAAATCGACTGCCGATGCATTGATCGCCGCACATTGATTCCCCGGTAAGTGTAGACAAGCCCTAAGAAATCTTATGATTGGAATGCTGGATTTTGGAGCTCGTTCAGAAAAGCAACTAGTTTCTTCAGTTGAAATATTTAGCATTTAAGTGTTTATAGACAAAGCCCAGATATAGCTGATGAGCAGAAATGGTCCTAGTGGCAGTATATGGTAGGTTCCAATGAAGAATGATATGTGGTATAAAACACAAAAGAGCAGATTTAATCTGTCAGTATGAATTATGAAATGACTTTAGTACTACTGGCTTTTGAATTGGCACAAACTACTGCCAAAAAATAAAACTAAAATAGACCAGTTTGTACAATGGTTCATCATGACTCTATGGACAGCTAGCTCAGTATATATAAAGGTTAGCAGTACACTGTTGCAGTTTATATGCACTTATTATGTGTCCCTGGGTTTCCTGTCAGAAGGAGCATTCATTGTGTTTTGGTCTGTAATTATAGCTCCTCTCAGTGCCAAATAAATGAGTTAGAAAGAAACTTTAGAACTTTTTAAAATGAAATAAACTTTTATGTATCTGGAATAGGTTTCATGAAAATTTGATTCTGGCTTTGCACTTCACAAGGTTGTACTTGCAGTGTCATTCCCTTTCTAGTTTTGGAGAGATAGTGGTTTGTCTCTATGGAAGTAGCAGGGGTTTGGCTCTCCCTGGAGGCTAGGGCTGTAAGCGTGACGGCTATGTGCCTTTGTACTAACTCCTGGCTCTCCCTGGGCCCTTCCAGTTCCTTAACAGCATGGTTCCTGCAGGAAGACACTGTATGTGGGAGGAAAGGTAGGGTTCATGCAGCGTAGGGGGAGAAAGCAGATAAGTCTATGCTGACATGGACACAATAGTTTACCTGCCAAAATCTTGTGCGATTAGGGTGGGCTGGGGAGATATGATGCCAAAGAGAGTAGCTATCCCTTTGTGGTTTTCACAGCTTTGAGGAAGGGGGAGATGATGCAGTAGGACTGGCACTTCGCTCTTTTTTTACCTCTGCCTGTATTCAATGGAGTTCATTTCCAATGTCTGTGGAGAGGGTGGGGATAGGATGGTCAATGTAGCTTAGAATCTGGTAATTAATTCAATTTCAGTTACTTCTCCTACCCCTGCTGTTTAATTGTATACCTATAGGTAACAGGCATTGTTGAATTCTAGGAATACTTACAATACAAAAGTGAGGGTGCCGTAGTACTATATCGGTTCACGTAATAATCATTTGGGGTATGATTCTGCCAGAATGAGTAATACCTAATTCTGCAAGTAATCCTATTGATTTTAATAGTACTACTCATGGAGAAAGGTACTGCTCACATAAGAATGTGAGAATGGGACCCTTCTAATTTTAAGAATATGAGCAGAAATCTGTGGGACTCAGGTTACAATCTGGGCAAACCTTCTTTTGTCTAAGAACTGCTTTTTCCATAGCAATTCTGTTAGCTGGTTTAATGCAAATAATTACACACCATTTACACAATAACTGTTGGCTAAAGCTATTCACTTATAGCTATAAAATAATCATAATTGCTATTGTACATCACTTTCCTGTTCTTGAAGAAGGCCCACATGCCAACTTAATAGAATCTCAAGAAGAAAATTCCTAACTTGGCCGATTGTATCTCTAAACACATAGGGCTCAATTCAGTATATTTGTGTGAAAACCAGAGAGAGATTAATATGGCGCATAGCTCCAAAGTATGCACTGTAGGAAAATACGTGCACTCAGTACCAGTATATTCGAATGGGAGTGTAAATTCTTGCTTAAATTGATGAGGGAGACTATTGAGTAAGTCAGAAGAATGAAGGCCAGCAAGTGGAATGGGCATCTGTCTGCATGTGACAGGACACCTAGGCAGCTGGTCAGTAGCAGATAAGCATAGATGGCAGTCACCAAACAACCTCTGTTGAAAGTATAGCAGGACACAATGGACTCTGTTGAAGTAAAATATCTTATGTTTTACATATGGTATAGTGCATAGCATTTTGATCCACTATGTAGAATGAGATCTAGGGGATAGGGACTTCTGTACATCTGGTACCCGTTAAATGTGTTGCCCCCACGTTGCTGCTCAATACTCCCAGAGCAAAGAGATGGCATCCTGTGGGTGAGGTGTTGCTACTCTGTATGTAATTGTTTTTCTGTAATCTGTCTCTGATGGGACACGTGGTCACCAGAGAACAGCTATGACCAGCTACATAAGGGTTTTTTGGGGGTTTTCACAGCAATGGTCTTAGAACATAGGAATTTTCTGCACAGTACCTGATACTCTGGGTCAGTGCCTGAATGTATTTTTCTTCCCCTTACCCACACCCAACTCCAGTGTCTGCTGTGTGTGAAAGCACAGGTATGATATAAGGAACAGGGTGCCTGAACGTTCCTGTGGTCCAGTCCTGCCTACCCACTTTTAACTCATATTGTCCAGAGCCCATAGAAGTGGGATGGAAAGGTAGCTGTAGAACTGCTTGCTGAATATAGAGTCTGTCACAGTTTCAGGCTGACTGCACTTATAATCCTCCTTTATGGTCTACTTTAGGAGTGTCCAGTCAGGTCTCAGACCTCCAGCCCGCACCTATCTCTGGGCAGGGACCCATATCCCACTCCCTTCCGAGCAGGGGTTTTAAGGTTGCACAGCCCCTTGTCTTACTTTGTGCTATCCCCAGCAAGCCAGTCTGCCTAATGGCCAGCACCTGGGCTTTGCTTTCTCTCTGAGGGCTATGATAGATGTGATTTACCAGTAATCCAAACAGCTCTTTCTTAAGAAAGCACATTTATTCAAAGAAGGAAGAAGAAGTGGGACCGCTAAACACTGAGAATGGAGTGGAGGTCAAAGATAATCTAGGCATGACCCAATATCTAAACAAATACTTTGCCTCAGTCTTTAATAAGGCTAAAGAGGATCTTAGGGATAATGGTAGCATGACAAATGGGAATGAGGATATGGAGGTAGATATTACCATATCTGAGGTAGAAGTGAAACTCGAACAGCTTAATGGGGCTAAATCGGGTGGCCTAGATAATCTTCATCCAAGAATATTAAAGGAATTGGCACATGAAATTGCAAGCCCATTAGCAAGAATTTTTAATGAATCTGTAAACTCAGGGGTTGTACCGTATGATTGGAGAAGTGATAACATAGTTCCTATTTTTAAGAAAGGAAAAAAAGGTGATCCGGGTAACTACAGGCCTGTTAGTTTGACATCTGTAGTATGCAAGGTCTTGGAAAAACTTTTGAAGGAGAAAGTAGTTAAGGACATTGAGGTCAATGGTAAATGAGACAAAATACAACATGGTTTTACAAAAGGCAGATCGTGCCAAACCAACCTGATCTCCTTCCTTCAGAAAGTAACAGATTTTTTAGACAAAGGAAATGCAGTGGATCTAATTTACCTCGATTTCAGTAAGGCGTTTGATACTGTGCCACATAGGGAATTATTAGTTAAATTGGAAAAGATGGGGATCAATATGAAAATTGAAAGGTGGATAAGGAATTGGTTAACAGGGAGACTACAGAGGGTCCTACTGAAAGGTGAACTGTCAGGCTGGAGGGAGGTTACCAGTGGAGTTCCTCAGGGATCAGTTTTGGGACCAATCTTATTTAATCTTTTTATTACTGACCTCAGCACAAAAAGTGGGAGTGTGCTAATAAAGTTTGCGGATGATACAAAGCTGGGAGGTATTGCCAATTTAGAGAAGGACCGGGAAATCCTACAGGAAGATTTGGATGACCTTGTAAACTGGAGTAATAGTAATAGGATGAAATTTAATAATGAGAAGTGTAAGGTTATGCATTTAGGGATTAATAACAAGAATTTTAGTTATAAGCTGGGGACGCATCAATCAGAAGTAACGGAGGAGGAGAAGGACCTTGGAATATTGGTTGATCAGAGGATGACTATGAGCCACCAATGTGATATGGCTGTGAAAAAAGCTAATGCGGTCTTGGGATGCATCAGGCGATGTATTTCCAGTAGAAATCAGGAGGTTTTAGTTCCGTTATACAAGGCACTGGTGAGACCTCACCTGGAATACTGTGTGCATTTCTGGTCTCCCATGTTTAAGAAGGATGAATTCAAACTGGAACAGGTACAGAGAAGGGCTACTAGGATGATCCAAGGAATGGAAAACCTGTCTTATGAAAGGAGACTCAAGGAGCTTGGCTTGTTTAGCCTAACTAAAAGAAGGCCGAGGGGAGATATGATTGCTCTCTATAAATATATCAGAGGGATAAATACCGGAGAGGGAGAGGAATTATTTAAGCTCAGTATCAATGTGGACACAAGAACAAATGGATATAAGCTGGTCACTGGGAAGTTTAGACTTGAAAGTAGATGAAGGTTTCTAACCATCAGAGGAGTGAAGTTTTGGAATAGCCTTCCAAGGGAAGCAGTGGGGGCAAAAGACCTATCTGGCTTTAAGATTAAACTCGATAAGTTTATGGAGGAGATGGAATGATGGGATAACATGATTTTGGTAATTAATTGATCTTTAAATATTCATGGTAAATAGATCCAATGGCCTGTGATGGGATGTTAGATGGGGTAGGATCTGAGTTACTACAGAAAATTCTTTCCTGGGTATCTGGTTGGTGAATCTTGCCCATATGCTTAGGGTTTAGCTGATCGCCACATTTAGGGTCGGGAAGGACTTTTCCTTCAGGGAAGATTGGAAGAGGGCCATGGAGGTTTTTCGCCTTCCTCTGTAGCATGGGGCACGGGTCACTTGC
Source organism: Lepidochelys olivacea (assembly GCF_965140295.1). Classification (NCBI taxonomy): domain Eukaryota; kingdom Metazoa; phylum Chordata; order Testudines; family Cheloniidae; genus Lepidochelys; species Lepidochelys olivacea. The sequence continues at coordinate 297,444,470 of NC_140411.1, forward strand.
TGGAGGATTCTCTGGTCCTTGAAATCTTTAAGCCACGATTTGAGGACTTCAATAGCTCAGACATAGGTGAGAGGTTTTTCGCAGGAGTGGGTGGGTGAGATTCTGTGGCCTACGTTGTGCAGGAGGTCGGACTAGATGATCATAATGGTCCCTTCTGACCTTAGTATCTATGAATCTATTCGTAGGGAAAAAGCAACAAGACAAAACATTAAAAAACCCAGTAAACTAATTTAAATGCACACTAAACATACCAGGAGTCACCCATCAATCTTACGGGGCCCTGGTATCCCAAAGTCCTTCCAGTTCTTCAGCAGGATTTAAGCCCCTTTGGACAAAAGGTCATGTCCATTTGCTGGCTTAGAAAGAAAGCCCTGTACCAGTTCAAGCTCAGCTTTTTATATCAAAATCCCTTTCTTTGTGTGAGTCTATGGAATACCCAGTTTGAACCAGTATATGCAAACCTCTTCAGTGTTTCATTAGCAAAGAGTGAAGCTGAATGCAGGTTAAGTTGAACAAGTAGAACTTTGATGTGGACACAGTGGAAAAATGAGGACAGATTCATGCACAGAACTAAGCGGCAGGCCACAACTTTCTGGTAAATCTGAACACAGAGGAGGGGTGCTACCCACCCATCACACATAGTCTCCTATACCAGGCACTTAATTGGTTCCAGTGTGTGGGTTACAGGGCTCCTTACTGTATAACTTATAACTCAGAGTAGGCTTTGCTCAGCTCATTCCTCCCAGGACTCAGCTCTCTCTGGGTCCCAGTATCCTACTCCCCATGAGGGGACAGAGGGTGGGGACCATGGCCTACAAGGGCCACAAGGACTCACCTTGACCTGCAAGGGCCACAAGATCTGACCCTATCCCATAAGCCTGAGATCCATCATCAAAATTCCAGGTCTTCTCTTCTCTTAACCCAGCCCCCCATGGTTGGTTAGAACCCAGCCCCCCATGGTTGGTTAGAACGAGCCTCTGATAGTGTGGCTGATGTTATTAGGCCCTGTGATGGTGTCCCCTGAATAGATATGTGGGCACAGTTGGCAACAGGCTTTGTTGCAAGGATAGGTTCCTGGGTTAGTGGTTCTGTTGTGTGGTATGTTGTATGTGGTTGTTGGTGAGTATTTGCTTCAGGTTGGGGGGCTGTCTGTCTCACAAATCTTGGGAGACAGGCCAGTCCTTGCCTACAGACAGCCCCGCAACCTGAAGCAAATACTCACCAACAACCACATACCACACAACAGAACCACTAACCCAGGAACCTATCCTTGCAACAAAGCCCGTTGCCAACTGTGCCCACATATCTATTCAGGGGACACCATCACAGGGCCTAATAACATCAGCCACATTATCAGAGGCTCGTTCACCTGCACATCCACCAATGTGATATTGCCATCATGTGCCAGCAATGCCCCTCTGCCATGTACATTGGTCAAACTGGACAGTCTCTACATAAAAGAATAAATGGACACAAATCAGATGTCAAGAATTATAACACCCATAAACCAGTCGGAGAACACTTCAATCTCTCTGGTCACGCAATTACAGACATGAAGGTCGCTATCTTAAAACAAAAAAACTTCAAATCCAGACTCCAGCGAGAAACTGCTGAATTGGAATTCATTTGCAAATTGGATACTATTAATTTAGGCTTAAATAGAGACTGGGAGTGGCTAAGTCATTATGCAAGGTAGCCTATTTCCCCTTGTTTTTTCCTACCCCTCCCCCGGTCCCCCCTCCCCCAGACGTTCTGGTTAAACTTGGATTTATGCTGCAAATGGCCCACCTTGATTATCATACACATTGTAAGGAGAGTGATCACTTTAGATAAGCTATTACCAGCAGGACAGTGGGGTGGGAGGAGGTATTGTTTCATGGTTTCTGGGTATATAATGTCTTCTGCAGTTTCCACAGTATGCATCCGATGAAGTGAGCTGTAGCTCACGAAAGCTTATCCTCAAATAAATTGGTTAGTCTCTAAGGTGCCACAAGTACTCCTTTTCTTTTAGCTTTATCTCAAGCTCTAAGATACACTAATATGCCCATCACTATGGTATCTAATGGTTTTGCCCTAGAAAAAATAGACTTAATATGATGTAAAAGGGGTTCCAATATTATAGTGGAACCTTTTTGGTTAGAGGTAGCAAGAGTTACATTGCTTTTCCATTATAAATGCTTATTTGGATAGTTCAGGTAATTATAACTTAGCCCTAAAAATAATAAAACAAATTTGTTGCTAACATAACATGATTAAGGTTAAGCCAGGGAATATGTTTATTTTTATGAAACCTGAAAAAAAATCAATGTAGCTATTTTTAATTTACAGTCTTGCAGATAAAAAATAGAAAGTGGTTTCAAATGTTGTTTTGTACTCCTGTAATTCAAAAATGTCTTTTCTGGTTCAGCACTGCCCCTCTGTAGTTTCCTCAGGTTCACCAAACAGTTGGGTGATAGCTGTGTAATATGACTTTAGAAAAGTGGATTTTGTACCCAACCAGCAACTCTTGACAGATGCTAGTCTTAAAAGAAGGCTAAAGATGGGCACATGGATAGAATAGAACAGAACTCTGAAAACAATGTTCATGAGGGTTTTAGCATATAGATGGAACATACATTTGCAGCAGCAAAATATTGAGGGCCGATTGTCATTCTTCAAAAGGAGCTATTACAATCTGTATTGTTAGTGATCCATAAACTGTGGACTCTTCTAGTGAAATTTGACCTGATTGGACCACAGTGGCTATGGTTTATGGTCGCAAGAATCCTTTTCATAAAGAAGACTCATGTCAGCCTTGACAACATAGATTGCATTGTAAAAGTCCCTAAAGGCAAATAGTAAACCAGAAACGTTCCAAAGGAACTTTTGTGGCTTTGAGGTAAAAAATCTGTGTTTTAATAACTCTCTAAACACGTATTTGCATAATGGACCATTCAAGGCAGCCCTTATAATCACTATCTCTGGAACTAGTATCACTGGACTTTAAACATCATCACCTGTAAAAGTCTTAAGGGCCCAACAGGAATAAGTAAGTTCTCTGGTCAATAATCCTCTTTAAATTTTCTCTAAATACATTTTTTTAAAATGTTGGGGTATAAATAGATTAATCCAATGGACCATGTGGGGTTTGAGGGGAGGGGGTTTGCTGCAAAGGCAGAGGCAGCCAGTCATGGAGCAGGAATTTGATAGTTGGCTTTACTGAGACCACACCTGCAATTTGCATTCATTTCTGGGCTAATCCATCTCAAAAAGACATTGATTGAAAGCAAGGAGTTCAGAGGACAACAATAAAAATGATTATATAGCAAGGAGGATTGACTTACTAAGAAAGATTAAAGGAACTAAATATATATAGCTTGTCTAAGCAATGACTATGATGTAAGATGATAACAGTCTACAAGTTTTAGAAGGCTGTAAACCCTAAGAAGGAAGGATTTATTTAGTATTCTGAAAGGTGAAACTAAGAATAATGTAATGATATTAAGAAAGAAAATTTCAAGTAACAATCAGAAAAATCTTCCTGACAGTGAGCTATATTATATTGTGGCTTAGTCACTGAAAGGAAATGATGGAAGTTCCCATCACTTTGCTCTTGTAAAGGCAGAGTGGAAAAATTCTAGAAAATTATAAGATAGATTACAGTCATATTTTAATGCATTGGGTGGGGACTGACTGGCTGACCTAATTAGCATTTTTCAGCTCTATTTTATATAAATCTATGGTGATGAAGGATCAGTTAGAGCATTGTGTGTGTGCATGTGAGGGGAACTAGAGAGGCAGATTTTTAAAGATATAAAGGGGAATTAAATACCCAACACCAATTAAGATTAAAGCGTTTTCCTTTGTGCCTTTGAAAATCATTCCCATAGTTTTCATGTATTTTAGAGTTTACTTTAAAAGTGTTTTACATAAAACTGACATAATGAACTAAAACATACAAATGCAAAGAAAATCAAAGTTCAAGCTGCTGTTCTAACCTTTGTTCATCCTAGCATTGTAGATTGGGCATTACTTTTAGTACCTATGATAGTATTCAGTGGGACTCGTAAAAAAAATTTAAAATAAAACATTTTCCTAGAAAAATGGGTATTCATTGAAATCTGATTTGGGCACAATTTTCCATTAGAAAAAAATTAAAACTAAATAGTTTTGTGTTGGGTCAATATTAATCTCTAGTGTGGTGTCTCATGGGACCTGTAGTTCTGCTTCCCTCATGTCCCCATTCTTTCCATGGCCTGTGCTCCCTAGCTGGACTACATCTCCCATCGCACATGGAAATCTCTCCTTCTGCATTCATAATCAAAATTTTTTAAGAACTTCTTACACACAAAAAGATTTTATATTTCAACTTTTTATCCCTGTTTGGCATTAAAACAAATGTTGAAATGGCAGAATTTCCCTTGGGAGGGCAAAATTCTGGTTTTTGATCACCTCCAAGTCAATAGCTACTGACCCGCCTTAATTTTTAGTAATTATAAGCCATGTCATGTGTTTGGGGCCCGGAAATAAAGATCAGTCTCTATTAACACTTTATTCATCAATTTAGACGAAAGAGAAAAACTTTAGCCCTAGCATCTAACAAGCTTGTGGAACAGTCAATTAACCTTGAAATAGTTACAAAAGAACTATACACCAGGAAATCAGCACACAACAGATCCTATTACAATAACCGCCATTGCAAATGTGAGGGATTAGCTTGCAAACAGAAAGTAGCTGTCAACCTATCAAAATAACAGCTATACCATCCTCTCTAGTGTCATACATCATAACTATATATGAAGGTCAGTACTATAGGAAGAACAGAAGACATCTGCAGAAAACCAGAGAACACAGACTTTCTTTAGGATATTCAGAATGCTACTGACAGAAGTAACACGTGCCCACATGGTCGCTGACAATGAAGAGCAGCAAACAAGAGCAGCAAACAAGCTTCAGGTGTTAAATCCACCTCGGCAGCCAAATAGGCCTCAACAGAAGAAATGGTTAGGTGAACAAGAAGTGACTGTGTGATCAGAAACCATTAGTCTCTGAATTTTATTGACGCTTGTACAATAACTCGTCATAATCCTCTCATCTCTTTGGAGACCTTGAATTTAGATTTTCCTGTTTGTTCAGTGTAATAATTGGCTTTATTAGTTTAGTTTGATTCTTTCTTTCTTATACCAACGCCTGCCATGTGATGGATATAGCCTTTTGTAACCGTGATCTGTGTTATGGAACTCAGGCTAGGAAATAAGATAAATTTTTTAACAACTGTCCTGTGTGTTGTGCCCTTTTATGGTACTAGTTGTGCTGGAAGACAGTGGGATATTTTCCTTGCTGTTTTCAGTTTGTGTGTCAGCCTTAGCAGCATTGCTCAGTGTGATATTTTTGTTCGCTGCTAGGTCAGCTTGGTACATTGTGTGCATGTGGCAATATACAGTAGAGCATACCAAAGTGCATATGCTGCTAGCAGCAGCAGCACAAACCAAGACAAGCTTGATTTTTCTCCACAGGTTTAAGGTTTTCCAAAACAGTTTTCTAGACGATTTCAAGAGTTAAAAATTATCTATACTAGTCACAAGCTCCAAATGGAATTGGAGGATGATTATAACAAACAGAAATCCTGCTCTTCACTAATACTTCTAAGTCCTTGTTCCAGAATAATGGCTGGACTTTTGGGTTGGCATCAGCCCCAGACAACCCACGAACAAGCTTACTGGCCAGATATTGCTGGAAATATGGCAGATGTTCTGTATTATCTAATGAGGAAAGCAAACAAAAGAAAGCATCTTCCAAATTTGCACTAGCTATCAATAAGACTGTCAGAACATAGACTGTGGGGCCATGGAAAACTGGTAATTAAAATAAAAATCATAGTGCAATATATGTGGGTGAGTTAGGTGGCCTAGTGATGAGCACACTTAGTGCCACATCCCAGTGACTGGGTCCTGCAATTCAGGCCCTCCTTTAAATGGAGGTACAATGAGGTCAGCAGGTGGCTTGGGTCCCTCCTGTAGTAGGGGCAGTGGTAGAGGAGCCCAGGCCTGCCCTCTCCACTGGGCTCTAACAGCACCTGGCAAGGTGCCTGTCGAGTTGCCCTCACTGGGTCACTTTCTACTGCCTAATTTTCTCTAGCAGCTTCCATTCCAAAACAAGATAAAAAGAAGGTTAAAAAGGTGCCAATGTATGTTGAGTGAGTCTTTATTTCCTTTGACTCTTTGATAGGATTTAGTAGTTGCAATAAAAGTGTGGAAGGTTAATGTCTGTAATGTCCATTAAGCATAGTCAGCCTTTAGAGCCCTGGAAGCCGAGGCCACCTACTTCTATTTTGGAGACTTAGAAATATAAAGGACAATCATAGTTTTGACCTTTTTCTAAAAGTGTGTTTCTCACTGTTTACTTGCAAACAGCCTTGAAAGTATGTATATGTGTGTGTGTATGTATATATAATATGAAAATATCCTGATGTAAACCAGTCACTAGGGCTGGATGTTCCATTCTGATATATGTAACTTACAAATGTAGGTTTTTTTGTTACATAACTGCACTCAAAAACAAAACAATGTAAAACTGTAGAGCCGGCAAGTCCACTCAGTCCTACTTGTTCAGCCAATCACTAAGAAAATAAATTTGTTTACATTTACAGTGTCACCTGAAAATGAGAACAGGCATTTACATGGCAGTTTTGTAGCCAGCATTGCAAGGTATTTACATGCCATATATGCTAAACATTTGTATGCCCCTTCATGCTTTGGCCACCATTCCAGAGGACCTGTTCTCACATTCAGGTGACATTGTAAACGAGAAGTGGGCAGCATTATCTCCTGCAAATATAAACAAACTTGTTTGTCTGAGCGATTGGCTGAACAAGAAGTAGGACTGAGTAGACTTGTAGGCTCTAAAGTTTTACCTTGTTTTATTTTTGAGTGGAGTTATTTTTTGTACAAATGTACAAATTCTACATTTGTAAGTTCAACTTTCATGATAAAGAGATTTCCCTACAGTACTTATATTAGGGGAACTGAAAAATACTATTTCTTTTGTTTTTTACAGTGTAAATATTTGTAATAAAAATAAATATAAAGTGAGCACTGTACAGTTTGTATTCTGTGTGGTAATTGAAATCAATATATTTGAAAATGTAGAAAACATCCAAAATATTTAAATAAAAGCTATTCTATTATTATTTAACAGTGCAATGAATCACAAATAATTTTTTTAATTGCTTGACAGCCCTAATATATAGGTTGTTGGGACGCATGAAACCTATGGTCATGAATCCTTTGTTTTTCTGAGAGAATGAAAGCCAATTTGCAGTTGTGTGGGATAGGCTGTCTCATATGCTGTCAAGGGCTCTAAGCTGTAGCCCCACCAGTATAAACTCTTCTCACATCAAAGTGACATTTGGCCAAAGGGAGGATGGGGGTATTTTAGTAATCACAGTGTGGTCTGGTACTGGATTACACCTGAAATGGGTAACAGAGGACTCTTTAATACTAATCCTGACACTTAAATGTACTCTTTTTGTGGCCTGAGCCAAGACAATTAACCTTTCAGCCTGTGTTTCCCCTGTCTCTAAAATGGGGATGATAATATGTAGCGACCAGACAGAGGCAGTTGTGAAGTGCAGTGTATATGCTGAAGTTCACTAGAAGGCACACAGCATTCCCCTGACCTGCTGTTTACTTGGGGAATTATCCCTGGCAATGGCTGTTTAAATGCTGGCAACTGCTCAAAATCAGTTGGCCTTCACTTCTGCAGCAGGTGGCTAGGGGTAGAGAAACAGACTCACCTTCCTACATGTATATAAAAAGAGTTAGTTTAATACAGATATGCTCCAAAGAGTCATTTAAATGACCCTATCCAAAATTGTAAGGCTACCCCTGAAGTATGATCATGGTTGAGAGCACTCAGTATATTTCAAGGTGTAGGTGCTGAAAAATTGTTTTGCAGGCTCACAAAAAATGCTAAGGATGGTTATTTTAAGTACACACTCACGGATCGGGTTTGAGAAAAGGCACTACACAAACTCTCAGCTTGGCATGACTTTCCTCAGGCTTCTAGAAAAATCTAGTTCACAGTGGGCATATTTAGAGGCTGAACACTGCATAGTCATTCTCACCCTCATATTTTATCACCTGTTTTGCAGCACGCTCCAGCATAGATGTGAAACGCTGTTATTGATTAACATTGAATGCCTAACGTACCAACAGCTCTGATTTGCCCAGGACAGTCTCAGGTTTGCAAACCCTGTCCTGATGAACTGTAACTGCTTGTTGTCCCAAGGTTGCGTGGTTGTTCCCAGTCAACTATCATATTGTACTATATTGTCTAGTGTTTTTTATTCTTTTGTTTTATTGGGTCACAGGACAATTTGTCTCTTAAACTATTGTGATAGACCCAGGCCAGTTGGGTACAGCAGAGTAGTAGAAGGCAGATATACTGGATAAGCAGTTTTCTGTTCCCTGATGACCAGAGCAGGGGCTGCCCTAGAGCAATGAGGAACCTGCAAGAACGAATTAAGACAGGCAAACTAATTAAGACACCTGGAGCCAATTAAGAACATACTAGAATCAATTATGGAAGGCTGCTGTGAGATCTCTGAGGCGAGCAAATCTGCCTATGAGCGCAGGATCCACTTTGTCACACTATGTATAAAATTAATAGAAAGGAAAACTAATAAATCAAGCTAAAATTGTCAGTCCCCAGGCAACAGAATACAAAGCATTATATACAGAGTGCTTTGAAAGAAATCATGAATACTTATGCAAATACAAACTACTCAGGTTAGGCATGCAAGTTAAGCCCTTAATGCGGGGTTTTTTGAATCCACCTACATTGCAGCCTGAAAGCGATGTCCATTCTCTCAATGCTCCCAGATTGGTTTTGTGCACACAGTAGCTTCTGTTGAGATGCCGACTGTAGAAAAGATTAGTGTATCCATTGTGACCCATTTTAGGGGTGCAATTGTCAGGTTTTACACATGCAGCATAAATGGATATTTTTTTCCAAATGTAGACCATCAACTTTTACCTACAAGTATCAGAGTAAAGTGAAGTTGTTTTAAATTAGAGGATATCCCTTTGTGGCCTACACATCAAGAACGTGATTGACATTCAGACTAGAGAAAGCTGCAAAACAAGGATGATTGGAACTTCAGCAGTTGCTGCAGAACAAACTGAAATTTTCCCCTTGCTTTTATGTGATGTGATGATTTGGTTTCATGTCACTTTGTTCGTTTAGTTTTGCTTTCTTTTTAATTTTTTTTGTTATTGATGCCTAAATTTTCACTTGTGTCTCTGGTTAAAAATGGAGGCAATCAAAATCAGTGGACGCTTTTGAAGAAGAATGAAATCCTTGTCCCATTGAAGTAAATGGGAGTTTTGCTATTGACTTTAATGAGGTCAGAAGGTCATTCTATATGAATTAGGCTCATAGACTTTAAGGTGAGATGGGACCATCATGATCATCTAATCTGACCTGCACATTGCAGGCTACAGAACCTCCCCTATTCAGTCCTGAAATAGACCCCTAACCTCTGGCTGAGATACTGACAATCTGAAATCATGATTTAAAGACTTCAATTTACAGAGAATCCACCATTTACACTAGTTTAAACCTGCAAGTGACCCATGCCCCAATATGCAGAGGAAGGTGAAAACCCCCCAGGTTCTCTGCCAGTCTGACCCAGGGGAAAATTCCTTTCCCCATCTCAAATATGGCAATCAATTAGACCCTGAGCATCTCTGCAAAAACCACCAGCCAGATATCTGGGAAAGAATTCTCTGTAGTAACTCCAAGCCCTCCCCATCTAGTGTCCCATCAACAGCCATTGGAGAAATTTGCTGCTAGCAGTTGCAGGTCAGCTATATGCCATTGTAGGCAGTCTCATCATACCATGCCCTCCATAAACGTATCCAGATCAGTCTCGAAGCCAGTTAGGTTTTTTTGCCCCCTCTATTCCCCTTCCAGAACTTCACTCCTCTGATGGTTAGAAACATTCACCTAATTTCAAGCCTAAACTTGCTGAGGGCTAGTTTATATCCATTTGTCCTTGTGCCCACGTGGGCACTTAACTACAGTATTCCTCTCTCTTCCTGGTATTTATCCCTCTGATGTATTTATAGAGAGCAAACCTATCTCCCCTCAGCCTTCATTTGGTGAGGCTTAACAAGCCAAGCTCCCTGAGTCTCCTCTCATACGGTAGGTTTTCCATTCCCCAAGTCATCCTGGCACCTGTTCTAGTTTGAATCATCTTTCTTAAACATGGGAAACTAGCATTGCACACAGTATTACAGATAAGGTCTCACCAGAGCCTTGTATTCCCTGTCTCTACTGGAAATACCTTGCCTGATGGGACTGCATTAGCTTTTTTTCACAGTCGCATCACATTAGTGGTTCATAGTGATCCTTTGATCAACCAGGTCTTTCTCCTCTGTCACTTTCAACTGATACATCCCCAGTTTATAGCAAAAATTCTCTTTGTTAGTCCCTAAGTGCATGACCTTGAACTTTGCACTATTAAATCTCATTCCATTTCTATTACTCCAGTTTCAAGGTCCTCCAGATCTTCTTGTATGATATTCTTGTCCTCCTCCGTATTGGCAATATCTCCCAACTTTGTCATCCGCAAATTTTATCACGCTCCCACTTTTTGTGCCTAAGGTCAGTAATAAAAATGTGAAATAAGATTGGTCCCAAGACTGATCCCTGAGGAATCCCACTAGTAGCCTCCCTCCAGATTGACAATTCACCTTTCAGTATGACCTGTTGTAGTCTCCCCTTAACCAGTTCCTTATTCACCTTTCAATTCCATATTAATCCCCATCTGCTCCAGTTTAACTAATAATGTCCTGTGGAAATGTGGAACCGTATCGAATACCTTACTGAAATCCAGGTAGATTAGATCTACTGCATTTCCTTTTTCTTAAAAAAATCAGTAATCTTCTCAAAGAAGGAGATCAGGTTGGTCTGACGTGATCTACCTTTTGTAAAACCATGTTGTATTTTAACTCAATTACCGTTCACCCCTATATCTTTAACTATTTTCTCTTTCAAAAATTGTTCCAGGATTAGTATATTAGTATACAATAATGTATATTAGTACATTAGTATATTACAGATGGAATAAAACTGGAACCAGTTCTCCAAATCCCTTACTTGTAGATGAAATAGGTTTTTGAGCTGAACTTCCCCTGGCTTTGGTTTTGAAAAATTGAATTAGGCTCAAGTGTTTTTGAAAAATTACACCGTCTCTAGTTTTTGCCTTTCTATATGACACATTTTTACATGCCAGACATTTGGGAACATATTAGTAGAGGTTGGGAGAGGATGGCGGGGGAAGGAAAAATTGTAAAAGACAGGTAGCTCATGCTGCATTACAAGTTAGTATCTCATGTACCAATTCAAATAAAAATTCAAGTTTTTAAAAAATAAAGCATTCCCAGTGCAGAATCAAATAAGCATCGTAATATTGCAGTCTTTTATTGTAATAAAATTGGTTCATTTTATTCCATTTTTGGGTTTCATTACAATCATTGATACAGGAATGAGATTCATGAATTTGAATGCACAGTATTACACTTGAGAGTGTGTGCTGTTGTTTCAACTTCGTAAAGATTCTGCATGTTGATTGGCTTGCCATTCTATCTCATTTACCAAAAGAACCTGACCCTGCAAATCAGCTAGTTAGGTTAAAGAACAGCGTAAAGTAAATGTAGTGCGGTTACCTGTGTCCTTTGCAGACAGAAGGATTAAAAATCCGCGGTCAAAGCGTTCTTAGTCAAACACTGTAATCGAAAGAGGAAATGACACAATGTGAATATATGCTTATGTTACTGATTCCACCAAGGACTGGAAAATGGTACAAAATCAAACTAGCCTTATTACATTCTCCATACTGTTATACCTTGCAGCCCTCCTTCTTCCCTTACAAGCCACTAGAATTTAATTCAGATAGTTCAGCAAATTTTCACTTATGTGCAGAATTGATTTATAGCTATTAAAAGCTGATTGTATGCACATTACACTGAAAACACAGAGCTTGATTCATTAGCAAGTGTTCCTTAAAGGACTTTTTGCAAGAATTCTCTTTCAGCAGTTAGGTGCATATTGTAAGTTTAGCTCCAAATGGGGAAAAAAAGCAACAACCCAAACAATTGAAGACATACCATCTGTTAGGTGCAGCTACCTATTTATTTTAATAACTATCTATTTTTATTTTAGCCAAGAAAGCATCTACAGTAGGTTATTAGTCCTTAAACATTTTGTATGCAGTTTCTTGGCATTACTGAGGGTTGGTCAGCTGGGCTTCAATACTTCAGTTATAGAGCAGAAAATAACATCTCTACATCTCATGGGCCTGATCCTAACAGACCCTGAGCACCCCATGTGAAGAATAGAGTCCTCCACTTTAATATTTGTCTTCAGTGGGAGCTAAGGCTGCTCAGCACCTTGCAGGATTGGGCCATAATAGGAATATGGTACTTGGTCCCAACTTTATATTGCAAGTGGTTTGGGGAAAAAAGGCATTAAACTACCCATACAGTTAATGAATTGGCATCCTTATTGACCAGGATTAATATTGCATATTTAAAAAAAATCTCTGCTAACGGCACCATTTTTCGGTACTTTTGACAACTGGACTATCTCAAATCTAGTAATAGATCTTTCTCCATGGGCATTATTTTACTATAGGACATTTTCATTCTGTAGCCGCTAAATGGAACAATCTGAGACATGTAGCAGACTATGAAATTGAATCCTTTGGTGTGTTTCTTTTTTTTCTCATTGTCACTATAGAGTTTATTCTTGTAGAAATTGAAAACCGAGTGTTGTTAACACATATGGATTTATGAATTGTTATGAGGGGTCCAAATCTCTCTCAAATGCAATTGTAGTATTATAATAAAGTTAAACCCTTTATTCAGGTATCTCTGTCAGAAGTAATTTTCTCATACAAACTGATAGCTCTTACAGTTTACATACTTTGGGGCCCTAGACTCCAGTGATTTATACCTCTGCTTTAAGTAGATTTTTGTGAACTACACTAAAAATATGTGCAGCATAAATCTCCTATGTAAATTACATGAAATCACAAATTATTAATCTGGATTACACGAGAGAGTTCATTTTTCTATGGTTTTCAATGGACAGTGGTTTTCAAACTTTTTCATTTGCAGATCCCAAAAAATTTTTGAATGGAGATACAGACCCTTTTGGAGATCTTAGACACAGTCTGCGGACAGCCAGCGGTTTGTGGACTATGGGTTGAAAACCACTGCTTGAAGATATTTGGGGATTGTTAACATGTCTGAAAAGGTGCATATAATAAGGGGTTTTCATTAATTCATAAAAGTTTTACCTACCATGTTGAATAAATATTGGTACACAGTTAATTTTGACACCTGACAAAGTAATCTATCAAGTACTGACTTTCAGATTTTAAGGATAATCTAAATAAAAGATTTGCCTTATTTTATTAGAGCACTGTTCCAGTTGGGTCCAATATCCTAACTCCCTTAGGAGCACTATGAAAACTCTACTGGCTAATTTTGCCATATTGTCCATGGAATGGCAGTCCTCTTTGACCCCTGCACTGCTAAGCCTACACTGTGTTTTGTGAGACTTGATTACTTATATATTAGTTTCAAAAGAACAGATAGTTTCTCCAGTATAATCAGCACAAACAGACCTGCCCAGAGTAATGGTGCTTGGTGACCAGGAGATTGGCAGTTTCATATTCTGGGAGTTAAATTTAATTTTTGTCTCTTTAACATGTTGGGATTCAGAGCGTCCTAATATGGTCAAAAATATGTAATAGCACAAAGGTCCAAAGGAGAATCCCTTTGCCTATATTTGAGATTCAAGTAGAAAGCTGTGATGAAAGCCTATAGAGGCTGGGCATAACTCTTGTTCAGGAATGTGCCAGAATCATGTTTTGCAAATGAAAGGAGGCCAGAAACTGATTCACACTGGAGTCCCTTTGCCTTACTCAGGCAGCACACAGAAGAGTCGTACTGCTGCCTTAAATAGGCAACTGAGGATTCCCCCACTGGTCGGCATAGAGCTGGCAATATGTGCTCTGTGCCTTACCCTCCCAACATAGGTTGCGCGTCCCAGGTAGAAGGGCATGTGGTCAGAGCATGGGAGCAGGCAGTTACACTCAGTGCCCATGGTTTGTTTATTTACAAAAGGCCTGATCATCTGGAGCAATGGGTGTGTGAAGCTTCTTGTAACCCCAATGGGAGTTGTGGACACACGTGTGGAGGCAATCAATTGTGTGTATAAATGTGCGCGTATAGCATTGGGAGTTTTGGTCTCAAAATACTTTTTCCCCATCCATAATATATTCTCTCCTAATGTGCACATTATATTGATTTCACCAATATTTTTCTTCCTTTTATTAAAAGTTTTTTTTAAAATGTCAACTGTATAGACTATTTGCCCCTCTCTGCATGTGTAGAATGCCCATTTGTGTAGAATGCCCATTTACACTAATAGGTTTTCCTAGTTATTGTGCATTCAAACATCCCAAAGCAACAATAGACCCCTATGCAACCCCTGTCTAAAACAGAGCAATACGGGAAAGCCTGGAACACTGTCAGTCAACCAGAGTTAATATTGGACAGCACAAGCATCCTACTAGGATTTGCATGTTGTTCTATACCTTATTATTGTAATTATACACAAAAATATCAATTCAGATTTAGAATGACTGATCATACTTCCATTGAAGTCAGTAGCAAAATTTCCAGTGAGCAAAACCAGGCCCATAAACTTTGCAGGAAGTCTATAGAATTGCTAGAGGCAAGAGACAAGCAACATTACTTCAGTTGGTTTAATACATTAAATTTAGATACCTAAGAAAATTTCCATCCACTCCAGGTTAATAGAACAATTATTCTCTGGTCTGAACACACTCAGGGCTTGCTTCTGCCACCCACATTGAGTTGCAGCTTACTCCATTACTTTGAGACTTCTTGTAAGCTTTTCAGGGCAGAGATTCTTGTTTATTATTTGTATTGCCTAGGAACTCCAATCATGGATCAGGATCCCATTGTGCTCGGCATTATAGAAATACAGAACAAAATGTGTCTGTATGACGTGTGGCACTAAATAGGCCCCGATCCTAATTGGAATATATTTGTAGTATTAATGCTAAAATAATGGACCCCTAAGCATAAAAACTGCTGGCCTGACTGTCAGAGCTTCTGAGAACTGACAGCTGTCGTTAACTGCAGATAGGGTGGTGTGTGCCTTCCCCTTCTGAAAACTCTCACTGCTTGTATTTTTGTGCATCTTGATAGATGATTCTGTTGGTTTAACCTTAGGCTGGGGTTTTGCTTTTAGTTCTTCGGTCTTATCCTGCATTTCCTGTGTATCCTCCACTCCCAGTGGATTCAGTAGGAATTTTAAGTGCATTAAGAATTCGTGATTGTGGATGGAGAAGATATCCCATGTGTGTCTTTCCTTTTCCCCTCTCTATCTGTTGGAAATAAATTGTTTATATTGCTAGAAACTGTTAATGCAGTTAAGCCATCTTGTAGATGCAACCCTATGTCACTCCATTTTGCTAGTGTCCCAAGGCTAAAAATGAACATTTTGATGTAATTTCATTTGAGTTGCTTCATAATTTATTAATAGTTTCATTAAAATACCATGGATGTCTGCTACATACAGGGTGTTATATAAGCCACAATAGAAAAGACAAGAAATCATAAAAAAGGCATTTTAAAGGAAACTTTTTGCCTCTTGGGTACACCATGTTAAAGAAAAATGGACCAAATTTTAGCCTGGTATGAAAACCTGGATAAGTTTGGCTCAGATTTCTGTGGGTTATAAATTTCTGCATCTCCTCTATTCACATTTACAAAATATTTATTTTCAAAACAATAAACGTGTTTGTTTAGGGATGCAGAGTACAACTTTTATAGGTACCTCTTAAAGCTTAAAAACATGTTTCCAGAATAATGAGGTAAGCTTTTTGTAAGATTCCAGTATTGCCAACTGAGAAGTCAGCATTTACATTCCAGTTGGTTGTCTACTGCTGATGTCATTGCATTAGTGCTGCCTGGTCAAATTGCAAAGACAGGAAGCTTATGAATTGATTTAGATTTTACATGGTTGATTGCACGCTCTGATGAATTCGTTCTTTATATAAAATACATATCTTAAATATTTTCCTAGTAAAATGTATTATGAAAAACCTGCGAATTGTTGCTTCATTTTGATCATGTGACATCTTGTTCTCTAAATTTGGCTCTGTAGGACTCAAAGTTGGGCTCTTTGTACTCTGCTAACATTATGTGCAAATTAGAATGAAGATCTACCCCACACTGTACTGTTGTTGTTTGTGTTTGGATTTTTAACAATTTCATTTTTACAGTTAGTTTCTGGCAAGCATACACTCACATACATGTGTGTGTATATCAGCAAAATGCCCAACACTCATTTTGGCGATCTTTACAAATTTTATATTGAGAGGTTTCGAAAGTTGTGTTTTAATCCATTGATTGATAGCAAACCTTTTAAATTGAAAAAAAAACCCAAAAACCCGAGGAGTACTTGTGGCACCTTAGAGACTAACAAATGTATTTGGGCATAAGCTTTCATAGGCTAAAACCCACTTCATCGGATGCATGCAGTGGAAAATACAGTAGGAAGATATATACACACACACACACAGAGAACATGAAAAAATGGGTGTTGCCATGTCAACGGTAACAAGACCAATCAATTAAGGTGGGCTATTATCAGCAGGAGAAAATAAACGTTTGTAGTGATGATCAGGATGGCCCATTTCTAGCAGTTGACAAGACGGTGTGAGTAACAGTAGGTGAAAAATTAGCATGGGGAAATAGTTTTTACTTTGTGTAATGACCCATCCACTCCCAGTCTTAAGTAAAAACTATTTCCCCATGCTAATTTTTAACCTACTGTTACTCACACCTTCTTGCCAACTGTTTGAAATGGGCCATCCTGATCATCACTACAAAATATTTTTTCCTCCTGCTGATAATAGCCCACCTTAATTGATTAGTCCTGTTACAGTTGGCATGGCAACACCCATTTTTTCATGTTCTCTGTGTGTGTGTGTGTGTGTGTGTGTGTGTGTATATATCTTCCTACTTTATTTTCCACTGCATACATCCGATGAAGTGCGTTTTAGCCCACAAAAGCTTATAGCCAAATATATTTGTTAGTCTCTAAGGTGCCACAAGTACTCATCTTTTTTTGCTGATACAGGCTAACACGGCTGCCACTCTGAAACCTTTTAAATTGAGTAAACCTTCTGTAAAGAGCCGCTCTTTTTAAACAAAATTAATTGTCCTTTGATACCATGCAAGCTCATTTTTATAGAAGCCATAAGACCAAGGTTCAGGTCTCACAAGACAGCTTAGGCTCATATCCAGTGTTGACATTTTATGTGGTAAAGTTCAGGAGAGCTGCATTGTTAGGGGTGCCATACTTTGGATGAGATATTAAAGGTACCATCTGTCCATCTATGGAGAGGTAAAAGAGCCTAAGGTACTTACTTAAAAAGAACAGAGGATAGCACTCGTGTCCTAGAAAATATATCCTCTTTCATTAAAACAGGCTCTGATGTCCAGAGCTGTGTGTAAGCTATTATTGACCGTAATATTATGGCTGTTCTTGCCTATTTGTCACTGTACTACTAATATGTAACTAGTTATTTTGTAAGGTCTTTGGATTTAGAGTGCTCTTTAAAACCAGAGTCTATTCTTAATGATTTTCTGTTTCTTTTTTAGATACTTCAAGAAATGTAAAAGCATCCCCAGAGACAGCTGAAATCTTTTTTCAGAAGTTAAGAAATAAATATGAATTCACAGTTTTGGTGACTCTAAAACAAGCCCATTTAAATTCAGGTGTTATTCTTTCTGTTCATCATTTAGATCATAGGTAAGTACTGCCACCTGTATTTCCTGTATTATTCATATACTACTAAATACAAATGCATGCCTTAATTAAATCAGAAAAATAAGCTCAAGAAAATGACGTAAGGTTTGTTGTGCAGAAGATCACTTTGAAGCAGCTATAGTGTAAGGAAACACGCACTATGCAAATTCATAGATATTCACAAATCTAAATCTGCCAACAGAATGTGGAACAACTGTCACTCTTTAAATGTCTCCTGCTGCTAAGGGCATAAAAAGCCATTTTGCTGTTGTTGGTCATAACATTATATGCCAGATACCCAGATGGTGTAAATAAGCATTGCTCCATTGTAGTCAATAGAGCTATACCAATTTACACCAGCTCTGGATCTGCCCTATAACTGTAATAGTTAACTAGCTGGCTCGTAAGTTTCTAAAGATAGTAAAAATTTCCTCTGGGTTATGGACATACACCTATAAAAACTGGCACAGTAGTTTGTAAAGAACACGTTTTAGGTTTGAAAGACATGAAGCATTTGAGATTTAATTCTTTCTGACAGTATAATCATTGTTTGAGATACAGAAGGGATATTCTCTGTTTTCTGTACCAGCTATAGCTACTGAAGCTAGCCAACCTCTGGTTCTATGAAAGGGTAAGAAGGAATTTTAAAAACCTGTAATTTTTTTCTGAATAAATTAGTCATCACCCCGGCAACAGACCTTCTCTCCCTCCAGTGTGTGAACCATTACTTTTTTTTCTGATATATTACTGTAACGCTTCCCTACTTGATAGTTGTGCTATTAAATGAAACAGTCATGTGTGTATATATATGATTGTAAAGAGGCTGATTATAAAGGAAACACTTTCATAATAGGATTACTGTTACTGGAAAACCGGTATATTACTAAATACAAGGGATCAGATTTCAATATCATAGGAGCAATTCTGCTTCCCTTTCTTTTCCAAACAGTCCCAAAACTTGGAACTAATTTGAGGTTTACATTTTTTTTTTATTAACTACCCATCTCCCCCATTGTAGCAGGACCAGCTGTCGCCTGAGTGCTTCCTCATGGTCTGGGGTCGCCCTGTGGTGCTCTGCCTTAATTTTCCCTCTCAGGTAACCCAAGGACTGTATGCTAGGCTCTTTTGCTTCAATAATATGCCTCCTGTTCTCTTCCCCACCCTTCAGTTTTAGTACTTCCTCATGTATCATGTCCATCATTTGTTTGCAAAATTTCTCTGGATAGCAATCATGTCTTATGTTTGTTTCGGGAGGTGCCTAGCACACCTTTGGATAATTAAATAATAATGATAATGAAAAGGATGTGTGTGTTCATCTAGGCCAATGAAGGATAATAATGTTATAAACAACAGTCAGCACAGATTTGTCAAGAACAAATTTTGTCAAACAAACCTGATAGCTTTCTTTGACAGGGTAACAAGCCTTGTAGATGGGGGAAGTGGTAGATGTGTTATATCTTGACTTTAGTAAGGCTTTGGATACTGTCTCACTTGAAATACAACCTAGATTGAGCTACTATAAGGTTGTGTATAACTGGTTGGAAAACGGTTCCCAGAGAATAGTTATTGGTGATTCACAGTCAAGCTGAAAGGGCATATCAAGTGGGGACCCAAAGGGATCAGTTCTGGTCCGGTTCTGTTCAATATCTTCATCAATGATTTAGATAATGGCATAGAGAGAACACTTACAAAGTTTGCGGATGATACCAAGCTGGGAGGGGTTCCAAGTGCTTTGGAGGATAGGATTAAAATTCAAAATGTGCTGGACAAACTGGAGAAATGGTCTTAAATAAGTAGTATGAAATTCAATAAGGACAAATGCAAAGTACACCACTTAGGAAGGAACAATGAGGTGCACATATGCAAAATGGGAAATGACTGCCTAGGAAGCAATACTGCAGAAAGGGATCTGGGGGTCATAGTGGATTACAAGCTAAAGATAAGTCAACAGTGTAACACTGTTGCAAAAATAAACAAACGTTCTGGGATGTATTAGCAAGAGTGTTGTAAGCAAGACACGAGAAGTAATTCTTCCATTCTACTCCACACTGATTAGGCTTAAACTGGAGTACTGTGTCCAGTTCTGTGTGCCACATTTCAGGAAGGATGTGGACAAATTGGAAAAAGTCCAGAGAACAGCAACAAAAATGATCAAATGTTTAGAATACATGACCTATGAGGGAAGATTGAAAAAATTGGGTTTGTTTAGTCTGGAGAAGAGAAGACTGAGAGGGGACATAACCGTTTTTATGTACATAAGAGGTTGTTACAAGAAGGAAGGAGAAAAATTGTCCTCCTTATCGTTTGAGGATAGGGCAAGAAGCAATGAGCTTAAATTGCAGCAAGGGGGTTTCAGCTGGACATTAGGAAAAACTTCTGTCAGGGTGGTTAAGCACTGGACTAAATTTCTCAAGGAGATTGTGGAATCTCCATCATTGGAGATTGTTTTTAGAACAGGTTAGACAAACACCAGTCAGGGATGTCTAGATAATACTTAGTCCTGCCCTGAGTGCAGGGGACTGGACTGGATGACCTCTTGATGTCCCTTCCAGTCCTATGATCCTACGATTGTTCCATACATTATATCTTCAATTGCTTTGTCCAGTCTAGTTTTAAATATTTCACCGCTTCCCTTGGGAGAATATTCTACAACCTAATAGATCTTTCTGTCAGGAAGCTATAACAATGGATTCTTAAATGATGGGACCTAATTCAGTGGCCACTAAAGTCAATGGGAGTCTTTCCTTTGACTGCAATGGGCATAGGATTGGGCTCAGCACAAGCATACACAAGTAGAATTTGTGAACATAAAATTGGATGTTTGCTAAAGCTTATAATATATATTGTTCACAATATTAGGAAGTAAAAATATTATAAATGCATCTTAGTGATATTTGACTTGTGTTTAATTATACTGAAGTGAGGAATGACTTAATTTAGTACAGTATTGATGAAATTGAGATTAAGGCTAGCACCTTTAAATCTCATTAAGTATCTTTTATGGTTTTGATATTTTTTATGAATGACAATAAAGGTAATTGAATGTATGAGTTAAAAGGAAACATTTATTCTTGATAAATGTAGACTACTGCTTCTTCACTATCAGATTTTAATTTCTCTTTGCAGCCCCCTCCTCCTTGTACAGAGACTTGTCTTTAACAGGCCATAAATTCTTAAACAACTTTTAGCGAACTCTCTCTGTCATACAAATGTTCACAGTCGGAAGGAGAAGTAACCATGTAAGACATGATTCTCCACTCCACTTCATCAGCTTTACATTGCAGATTATGATTATGATTATTAATTATTAGTTATATTATCATAGTGCCTAGGAGTCCCAGTCGTGGACCAGGACTCTATTGTGCTGGGTGCTGTAAAAAGATGGTTATTGAAGTCAAAAGAATTAAACTGGCATCAAACCGGGGCAGAGGAGAATCAGTCCCAGACCGTCTTCATTTTTTACAAAATTCTGTACCATCACTCACCTCTTTGCAGAGATCAGAGTGGAACACCTACAGGCTGGCAAGGGAGAATGGAGTTGGAGACGGCCAAGGGAAATAAATAATCCGTTAATCAACAGGAGTGGCTTTGTCCATTTTTTAAAAATTTATACAAAAATTCTGTTTGTTAATAAACTTTTTCCTTTCATTGAGATGGCAAATGAAAAGAGAATTTGAAGAAATAGAGAGAGGCATGTTTTCTGTATTAATAATTTAGGAAATATGTTTAGATATCTTTTCTAAACATAAACCACACTAACACGCACAGGTCCAGAGCCTCCACTGGGGTAAATCAGTGCCGCCACAGTGACATGCTGATTTACACTGACTGTGGATCTGCCCCAATTGTTTATTACCATTTGATTTTGATTTATTTTTTCTTTAGACATTTTAGATGGTTTTCTTGATTTATTCCATCCTATCCAGTCCAGTGTTGTTTTTCAACTTTTTCTTTTCTCTTTTGCCAGTACTATTTTGTAGGACACCACTTCTTAGGACTTCTAGAGTGGGTCCAGTCCTACAAGGTTCTGCATACTTCCTGAGAGATGCTGACTGCCCTCATCTACTATTGAACACTATGGAAACTAAGGGCACTCAGCACCAGACAGGATCATTCCCACTGTGATCTCACTCTTGCACCTCCATCTTGCATTTGGATTCATGTGGCTGAATCCTTAAGCCTGTACAATCCCATTGACATCAGTGGGGCTTCATATAAACACAAGCCTCTACCTGTGTGGATCTGAATGCAAGATCAGAGCTACTTGATGTAGCTGTCCTTTGTGGCTGTCGCCATGTAAGGTTCTAATCACAGCTTTCAGAGGGATGTATTAGGCATATGGTCATCTTCTGTTGTTTTGTCAGCTAAAGGGAATGACACGCTTTCATTTTTCTTTTAGCTGGCAATTAAAGTTCTCAGTATTTACATTTCTTCCTTCCTTCCCCTTCTATGGTGACTATGTTTTGTCTGATATTTACTACTTTCAAATTGGTTTAAACTGATTTAAAAGCTGAAGTATCTAAAAATATCTGTTAGCTGTTACTTTCTAATCTCCCTGCTTGCACCCATGATTAGTCTTTTTTTCCCACTGACCTGAAATTACTGGAGAGTTCAGAAAATGGCAAGCTTCGATGCAGTTCAGAGGTGTACTTTAGGAAAAAAGCTATTTTAGTGTCAGTAAATCAGAATTTCAGAACTATAATCATAGAGCTGAGTGGCAGGCAGCTAAATACCTGTCTTTGGGAACATTCATGTACTGTTATAGGTATCTGAGACATTTAAGTTACAAATGCTGCCTTTAACTGAGGAAATCATCTGGACTGTACATGCACTGCTGAAAACTGATTTTATTTTACAATAAGACTAAATATTTTGAATGA
Organism: Lepidochelys olivacea; assembly: GCF_965140295.1. Taxonomy (NCBI): domain Eukaryota; kingdom Metazoa; phylum Chordata; order Testudines; family Cheloniidae; genus Lepidochelys; species Lepidochelys olivacea. The sequence goes on from NC_140411.1 coordinate 297,467,251, forward strand.
TGTTACCAGAGTTGTCATCTTCTTTCACATAGCAGCTTGGAAAGCAATATTAAGGTTGATGTCCAAGCTTGTAATTCACTCTATGGTTTCTGGTGACGTGGAATGAATCAAGGCTGTCCCTCCAGAGAAGGATCTTAGAGGGCCAGCGGTTCACTAGATATTCCATGATTTGGATGTCTTCTCCACATTCTCATATTGGACTACTCTTCATTTTCCACTTGTGTAGTAGGTAATTGCAACACCCGTATTAAGTTCTGATGACATTCGCTGTGATCCAGATGTTAAGTGGCATGGTGAAGCTGGGTGGTTGGTCTGTGGGATCCATAATCAGGTCTTGATTCTTGACCCTGTTGTTTCCCCACAGCCTCCACTACTTGTCTTTTAGTGATAGTCCAAAGGTGTTAAGAGCTTTGGTTAGTAACCAAAAGGAGTTCTAAATTAAAGTGGCATCTTGGGGGGAGGGGTTGGAGATTGTCATAGATGGGCAAGTCTGGGCTTATTATCACACAGTTGTATTCTTGTATTATTGCTGGTTATCTTTGGAGGGGATGGAGTTAAGATATGCCTGTGAGAGTTCCCATAGGAGCATTCAATCGCATGTTAAAAAGTTTCATATGTACTCTACCAACCCTTGCCAGTACAAAGTATTCAGCTGTTGAGAATATGAGCGCCAAGGTGGCTGCCAACAATGGGCGAGCAGCTGATCCTGACTAGTTTGTGTCTGATTATTTTGTTCCTAGCCTTTATCTTTGCAGCGGTCTTTGTCAGATATTGGTGGTATGTGGGGCTGTGAGCCAGAACCGCACAAAAATCTTTCAGAAAATCCTCATGCTTGAGTTTTATGTCACAGAAGGTGACATTGAGGTATTTCTTTGCATGGTGGGTGCTCAGGTGGAATGTGAAGACAGCTATTTTTTGAGGATTTAGTCAGTTTCCATAACCAGTAGTACTCCACTACTTTTGTCATATCTGTGAGAATGCATCCCAGTTGGGTGAAAGTGCTTGCTTGGATGGTGAGCATAAGATCATCTGCATATCCAAATTTCCATGACTGGGCCAATGGCATGTCACTAATATAAATATTAGAGTGCCAAGATAGATCCCTGTGGGAGCCAGTTGCTCTGTAAGCGAGCTCTGCTGGTTTGTTCCATTAGATGTACACATCATGTAAAGGTTGCCATCTTCCTCCCCTGAACCAAGTGATCCCTTAAATCTGAGTCCAAGAGAAAACAGGCACTGTTAAACATTGATTGCTGAGCTCTTGCTGACTGCCTCTTCACCTGACTTTAGAATTAATCTTTCAGCTTCTTCCTGAATGAATCAGCAATTTGATCATTTTAATCAGTGTCAGGATTCTATTATGTGTTAGGTCCCAATGCTCCATCATAGGTTTTCATTTAATTGGCCACAATGAGAAGGCGTAATAAGCCTTTCCTCACTTTATGGCTATATGGACAAATGCTACAAATGTATTCATTTATCTCATTTTTGCATATTGAAGGCCTTAATGATAGAATCATTTGATTTTAGTTTAATCATTCTTTTCTTCATTTAATGTTTTTAATGCCATGAGATGAAGCACTGAAATCAATGGAATAGTGAAGCCAGGCATTCCTGAAGCTTCAGTGTATCTCTCTGCCAATGTATTTCGTTCCTGCCTTAAACAACTTTTTGTTTTCACAGTTGTTGGCCTCTCCAGACCATATACTGCCACATGTACTGAATTGTGCCATGATATGATTGGAGAATTGCTAACATAGTTCCTATTTTTAAGAAAGGGAAAAAAAAAAGTGATCTGGGTAACTACAGGCCTGTTAGTTTGACATCTGTAGTATGCAAGGTCTTGGAAAAATTTTGAAGGAGAAAGTAGTTAAGGACATTGAAGTCAATGGTAAATGGGACAAAATACAACATGGTTTTACAAAAGGTAGATCGTGCCAAACCAACCTGATCTTCTTCTTTCAGAAAGTAACAGATTTTTTAGACAAATTAAATGCAGTGGATCTAATTTACTTAGATTTCAGTAAGGCGTTTGATACCATGCCGCATGGGAAATTATTAGTTAAATTGGAAAAGATGGGGATCAATATGAAAATTGAAAGGTGGATAAGGAATTGGTTAACAGGGAGACTACAGCGGGTCCTTCTGAAAGGTGAACTGTCAGGCTGGAGGGAGGTTACCAGTGGAGTTCCTCAGGGATCAGTTTTGGGACCAATCTTATTTAATCTTTTTATTACTGACCTCAGCACAAAAAGTGGGAGTGTGCTAATAAAGTTTGCGGATGACACAAAGCTGGGAGGTATTGCCAATTTAGAGAAGGACCGAGATATCATACTGGAGGATCTGGATGACCTTGTAAACTGGAGTAATAGTAATAGGATGAAATTTAATAATGAGAAGTGTAAGGTTATGCATTTAGGGATTAATAACAAGAATTTTAGTTATAAGCTGGGGACGCATCAATCAGAAGTAACGGAGGAGGAGAAGGACCTTGGAGTATTGGTTGATCAGAGGATGACTATGAGCCACCAATGTGATATGGCCGTGAAAAAAGCTAATGCGGTCTTGGGATGCATCAGGCGAGGTATACCCAGTAGAGATCAGGAGGTTTTAGTACCGTTATACAAGGCACTGGTGAGACCTCACCTGGAATACTGTGTGCAGTTCTGGTCTCCCATGTTTAAGAAGGATGAATTCAAACTGGAACAGGTACAGAGAAGGGCTACTAGGATGATCCGAGGAATGGAAAATCTGTCTTATGAAAGGCGATACAAGGAGCTTGGCTTGTTTAGCCTAACTAAAAGAAGGTTGAGGGGAGATATGATTGCTCTCTATAAATATATCAGAGGGATAAATACCAGAGAGGGAGAGGAATTATTTAAGCTCAGTACCAATGTGGACACAAGAACAAATGGATATAAACTGGTCATTGGGAAGTTTAGACTTGAAATTAGATGAAGGTTTCTAACCATCAGAGGAGTGAAGTTTTGGAATAGCCTTCCAAGGGAAGCAGTGGGGGCAAAAGACCTATCTGGCTTTAAGATTAAACTCGATAAGTTTATGGAGGAGATGGAATGATGGGATAACATGATTTTGGTAATTAATTGATCTTTAAATTTTCATGGTAAATAGGTCCAACGGCCTGTGATGGGATGTTAGATGGGGTGGGATCTGAGTTACCCAATAAAGAATTTTCTGTAGTATCTGGCTGGTGAATCTTGCCCATATGCTCAGGGTTTAGCTGATTGCCATATTTGGGGTCGGGAAGGAATTTTCCTCCAAGGCAGATTGGAAGAGGCCCTGGAGGCTTTTCACCTTCCTCTGTAGCATGGGTCATGGGTCACTTGCTGGAGGATTCTCTGGTCCTTGAAGTCTTTAAGCCACAATTTGAGGACTTCAATAGCTCAGACATAGGTGAGAGGTTTTTCGCAGGAGTGGGTGGGTGAGATTCTGTGGCCTGCATTGTGCAGGAGGTCAGACTAGATGTTAATAATGGTCCCTTCTGACCTTAGTATCTATGAATCTATGATATGTAGTGTTTTTAGGCCTGTTTCAGTGTCCACCAGGGAATTGTCTGAAACCATGAAAGTGATTTCACCTGTGGATTAATCCATATTTGGACACAGGTTGCCAGAAGTGAACCCAGAGCATTAAGCCAGAGACTCCAGCCAGTAGGGGCAGAAGCAGCCAAAGAAGGGATTGCTGCAGTTTTGACTGGACTTTCTCTGTCCTGCACTGGGATTGGCTGTTTGCTCCAACCATCCCTCTTCCCCTTCCTCACACTTTCTTCACCTTGGCTTCACTCCACACCTGCTCCTCTGATCCTCCCCTCCCCTGCCTTGTTCCGCTCTTCCCATTCTCTACATTTTCTTTCCATTTAACTTATCCTATCCGAAGTAAATGCACTCCCCAAAAACCATGGAACTCACACGACATTTGCTACTGTTGTGTAGTTCGTGCTGCTTGTGTGTTGTATCTCTTCCACCACCCTGTGTCTGTCTTGTCTAATTAGATTGTAAACTCTTTGGGGCAGGGCCTGTCTGTTATGCGGTGTTTTGTATGGTGTGTAGCACAATAGGCTTGATCTTTAGGCACTACCATAATAAATATGATTAATAATAAAATAATTAAGTCACTGTATCATTTAGCCCTCTGTAACATGGTTCAAGAACTAAAGGTTCCTTGTTTTTCCAGTGTGATACTGCCTATATTTCTAAATCAGTGTGTAGTGTCTTTTCTTCTGCCTTCTGCCATCACAGAGACATTGGCTTCCATTGAAAGAGAAAAGCTCTCAAGATTCAACATTTGCACCATTGTGTTTTTCTTTGTTTTTATTCTTTCACTCTAAAAGATTCCAGGGTAGGCACTGAATAAGCAATAACTTATTCCTTTAAATATTAAAACCATTTGTTAGTTACCCTATGCCAACAAGGACCAGTCCATTTCTGTTCTCCAAACCAATGTATGTTGCTAGCCTTTGGCATATTGGTATTCTTTGCTAAAATACATGAATGTTGTATTGTACCATAATTATTTTGGCAGTAGATCTCAATTGCTGTCCATGTACTGTAAGTGTGAAGCCTTCAAACTGTTGTGTTCAAAAGCTATCTGTTGCTTTTGCATTGGTTTCACCTAGAAATTTAGAATCCGATTGGGGCCAACCACGTTTTCTTTTTGATTGGGTTTGTATAGCTCTTTAAAAGCATAATTTCTTTGCTTTTTTCATTCATACTGATTCTTATTTTTTGTAGTGCTGAAGAAGATCCTGTGAGCAAAAAAATTTCTACTATGGACACTGTCAGTTTGGATGAGTTCCTTCTACCCATTAATGAATGAACATCTTGTTTTTCTTGGTTTCGGAGATTGTCTATGCTTAAATCTTTTAATCATGTTTGCATCCATAGTTGGGTGAAAATGTTTTTTAAGTCAGTTGAAAGATTCTTGGTTTATATTCTGTTTGTCAAGTTAGGAGTGACCTTATCCTTTAACTGTTGGTTGTAAAGGATGTTATTAAATTGACTGATGACCTGTCACTATTGCCTATTTTCCTTTGCAGTCTAACCTTCAGTTAGTTTATACTTCTTGAAAATGGAAAAAATGAATTTTGACAACAGGATGTAAATTATTCTAGGTGGTGAATGCAACCACATTATAAACAGCTTCCTAGCAACTTCAGTTTAATTGACTGGGACAGACCATCTGTTGATGTAAATTGGGATAGTTCCATCTAAGCCAATGGAGATATGTTGATTTACATCAGCTGAGAATCTGTCCCACAGTGTTTATATGAGGCCAGATCCTTTAGTCCTTAGTCATTCCTTAAAATCAAGCAAAACTATCTTGACTTTAATGGGACAGTTTACCTGAATAAGAGTTGAAAGATTTATCCCATGTTGTCTGGAACTCTGAGAAATTTTATACATGAGGTAGGACGGTTGAACTGAGTGTTTTGGCAGCTTTCACTTTTCCTTTACTGACAGTTAGAAAATACTGCTGTAAACATACAAAATTTGTGTGTCACAGCAAGGGGAAGGAGAATGTCAGAGGGCAATTTGTATACAGTGATGTAGCCATATTGGTCTAAGGATATTAGAGAGAAAAGGTGGGTGAGTTAATATCCTTTATTGGACCAACTTCTGTAGGTGAGAGAGATAAGCTTTAGAGCTATACAGAGCTCTTCTTCAGGACTAAGAAAGGTACTCAGAGTGTCAGAGCTAAATACAAGATTGAATAGATAGTTTAGTATAAATAGTCAGCACATATTTTAAAGGACCATTCAAAGTGTAGGGGCCCATCACCACCCCATAGGACAAGAAGGGGAGTTAGTAGTTTACAGGTGTTATAATAAATCATAAATCCAGTGTCTTTATTAAGACCATGATTTTTAGTGTCCAGCAAAGTTATGAATTTAAGCTCCTAGGCTCATCTTTTGAAAGTGTTGTGGAGATTTCCTTTGAGGATGAGAATTGATAGGACAGATATAGAGTGATTGCTTTGTGAAAAGTTTTCACTCACCAGCAATATGTGATTTTGTCTTTTATCATTTTCCTGTGTGAGTTCATGGGAGAGTGTAGTGATTGGTCTCACACACACAGTTGTTGTTGTTGTTGTTGGGGAATTTAGTGCACTGGATGAGGTCATGTGGAGTCATGTGTAGGACCCATTGATCTTGAAAGGTGTGTTTTGGAGGGTGTTGATCATTGTAGGAGTGGAGATATGTCTGCAGGGTTTGCATCTTCTGTTCTGGCAGGGTCTGGTGCTGCTCTGAGTTGGTGTGTCCTGGTCTATAGAGAGCTTGCTTCTGATGATGATCTTGAAGAGGTTGGGGGGTTGTTTGAAGGCCAGAAGAGGGGATTTGGGAAAGATTTCTTTCAGGATGGGGTGCCCATCAAATATGGGTTGTACTTGTTTGATGATACCCCATATGGGTTCCAGTGTGGGGTGGTAGATGACAACTAGGGGTGTGCAGCTGGAGAGAGTTTTACTTCTCTATTGAAGCAGCTTCTCATTGGTGGTCCGTTCTATGATACAATCAACTTCTCTGGTGGAGTGTCCTTGTTTGGTAAGGCAGTTTTGTATGTGGTAAGGTGTACATATCCCAAACTTTCTCTTTGGAGCATATTCTGTGATCTGATTACCTGGCTGTAGATAACCGATTTCTTGGTGTGTTTTGGGGGTGATTACTGGTTCTATGAAGGTAGGTGTGGTGATCTGTGGGTTTCTTGTGTACATAGTTGTCTGTAGGGTTCAATTGCTGACGCTGCTGATGGTATCCAGGAAGTTGATGCTAGTGTGGGAGTGTTTCAGAGACATTTTAATGGTGGTGGTAGTGGAGGTTGAATTCGTGGGGAAATCTATTATGTTTAAGTTGTCTGTCCAGAGGATGAAAATATCATCAATGTATCTCAGCTATATCCTTGGTTTTGTGGTGCATTTGCCCAGAAATTCTTCTTTAAGGTGGCCCATGAAGATGTTGGTATATTGGGGAGCCATCCTAGTACCCATGGCTGTTCCCATGGTTTGCACAAAATGTTTGTTGTTGAATGTAAAATTGTTATGGGGGAGGATGAAATGGATGAGTTTGGTAATGTGTTTGGGATGGATATTTGAGGGTTGTCCAATGTCTTGTAACTATTTGAGGCAGGCAGTTATGCTGTCATTATGAGGGATGTTGGTGTATAGGGAGGTGACATTCCTGGTGGCAAGAATGGTGTTCTGAGGGAGTTGTTAATATTCAAGTTTCTGGAGGAAATCCATTGTGTTCTGGAGGAAACTGGCCCTTTGTGTGGTCAGTGGTTTGAGGATCATTTCTGTGAGACCCGATATTCCTTCAGCAAGAGTGCCGTGGTCAGATAAGATGGGCCCGCCTGGGTTCCCTTGTGTGTGTGTCTTGGGAAGTATGTAGAAGGTTCCTGGAGTGAGTTCATGGGGGATGAGTTTGTAGAGTTTCTCTTGGAGTTGTTTGCGGAAGGATTTAATGATATCCTTAAATTCCTGCGTAAATTGTGGTGTTGAGTCTTCTTTGCGTTCTTTATAGCAGATGGTGTTTGAAGAGTTGTCGGTCAGCCTCGTTTAAGTAGTCATCACAGTTGAGGACTACAATAGTGCCCCTTTTGTCTGTTGATTTGATCACTATCTGCTCATTAGATTTCAGGGATTGTATAGCTGTCATCTCGGTAGTGGAGAGATTGTGGTGGATGTGATGTTCATTAAGGATTTTACAGTCAAGTAATGATCCAGAATGTGGTTTCATCTGCTATGTGGTGTCCAATCAGATTATTCTTTTTTCTTATGATTGGTAATTTGGCTTTTTGCTTCCCCTAATCTCTGTCTCACAATGGGGTAAAGTTGGCATGAGAAGGCTGTCACAGAGAGTAGAAGAGTTTATATTTGTTGTATATTGTTTTTCTACTTTTAAAAAATTTGATACGATAAATGTAATAATTCTCTTCCCTTCACCCTATAATTCTGGAAGGTAAGACAGGGTAGATGGCATTAGGAAGGAAACATTTGAGCCAGTGGGACTGCAATAGTAAAAGTACACAGAGAGGAAAAACATCTTGGTAAATGGGGTGAGTGGGGAGGAATGAGAAGAAAAGGAATGAAACACTCAAAGGTCCCTCAGTCTTCAAGTTCCCTTGATTAAAAATGCCATAACCAAGGGGTAGGTGCAGAAAACGAATTGGTTGTCATTCCTTCCATTGCACTTGCATTAGGTGTTATGAAATTATCCGTTAAGGCTAAGGCCATTATTATATTCTTCTCTGTCTTGCTGAACTGTCAGTCATTTCTTCACTGTAAGTAATTTCTTCCCTGGATAGTGCTCTAGGCAGGACAAGGAAAAGGGCAAAGCCATTGAATCGAAGTGACAGTATAGAGAGAGATGAGCACAAGGGCTTTAATGAGATATTACTTATATACTTGGCATTTAGAATTTAGACTATGAGGATGTTTTGATTATATGCATTATCTGTTTTAGGGGAGGGGGCAGGTGAGAGAAACCCATATTTAATCCTTCATAACACTTAAAGTGCCAGCTACTAATTGGAAAATAGGGTTTGTCATCCTTAATGTCTCATTATCATGCCACATGTATCATCATGGAATACAATGAACTAATGTACTTAGCCAACTGTACAGTGCTGAATGTGGTGGTGTGGATTCCTTCTAGAACCTCAGAAGCAACCTATGCCTGGAATAATAAGATTTGCTTACTCTTATTATTACCTTAGTTTGTATAATAACAGATCTCAATAGTCACAATCCCACCCATTTCAAAATCTAGTTGGAATATTTCAGTAATTTAGCTCAGTATTTCAGTTTATTTATTCTATACTTACTGGCTTTCATTTAATTGAGTATTGTCCTTTTCTTCATATTACAGGACAGAGTCAAAAGGTAAATTGATGGATTTTAACATTGTGTATGTATATGAATAATTTATGGAAATCCCTGGTATGAATCTATGCACGATAGACTTAATTTTTTTCAGTGTGGCTAGAACTCAGAAATTTTAAGCTTTCAGAATATTTGTCTAAAGTGTTTTGAGCTAAAGTATAATTTTTATTAATTGTCTGTAATCATAGTATAGCTATTATCCTTTATGGATCCCCTGCTAGAGGGTGTCAGAGCAAGACTTGCCTTAGTTAGTAGATAACATGCACTTAACAATTTAAAAAACCCTCATCCCCAGCATTTTCTCTTTTCCAGACTATCTAATCCTAGTTTTTAAATATCTTTAAGTCTCACCATAACTCTAACCATCTCCATTTCCCTCTCTGAATCTTTTCAATCTCCCTTATAACACCATAAGATAAGGCGACCTCCCATGGATGCAGTTAGCCAGAATGGAGAGACACGGTGTAAGGCTGAGTATTATTATAATATTTTCCCAATTTTAAATCTCCCATTTTAAAATGCATACAAGCCTGCTGTTGTCTTTTATAACTTCTACCATACACTCAGCTGCCTGTGGTGGTAAGTCTTCCCAGAGGGACTCTACAGTGCCACTGAAAGCTTCCTGCTAGAGCCTGCTACCACCTAATGAGTTTTTCTCAAAAAGCTACAATCCCACAATTGAGACAGAAGACCATGCGTTTTAATAAACTATTGTGGTTTACAGGGGAAGTGAAAGCAGCTGTAAATCATAGAATATCAGGGTTGGGAGGGACCTCAGGAGGTCATCTAGTCCAACTCCCTGCACAAAGCAGGACCTAATCCCCAACTAAATCATCTCAGCCAGGGCTTTTTCAAGCCTGACCTTAAAAACCTCTAAGGAAGGAGATTCCACCACCTCCCTTGGTAACCCATTCCAGTGTTTCACCACCCTCCTAGTGAAAAAGTTTTTCCTAATATCCAACCTAAAACTCGCCCACTGCAACTTGAGACCATTACTCCTTGTTCTGTCATGTGATACCACTGAGAACAGTCTAGATCCATCCTCTTTGGAACCCCCTTTCAGGTAGTTGAAAGCAGCTATCAAATCCCACCTCGTTCTTATCTTCTGCAGACTAAATAATCCCAGTTCCCTCAGCCTCTCCTCATAAATCATATGCTCCAGCCCCCTAATCATTTTTGTTTCCCTCCGCTGGACTCTTTCCAATTTTTCCACATCCTTCTTGTAGTGTGGGGCCCAAAACTGGACACAGTACTCCAGATGAGGCCTCACCAATGCCCGTAGGTCCTTTTCGGCAGAACTGCTGCTTAGCCACTTGGTCACTAGTCTGTAGCAGTGCATGGGATTCTTCCATCCTAAGTGCAAGACTCTGCACTTGTCTTTGTTGAACCTCATCAGATTTCTTTTGGCCCAATCCTCTAATTTGTCTAGATCCTTTTGTATCCTATCTCTACCCTCTAGCATATCTACCACTCCTCCCAGTTTAGTGTCATCTTCGAATTTTCTGAGGGTGCAAGCCACAACATCCTCCAGATCATTAATGAAGATATTAAACAAAACCGGCCCCAGGACCAACCCTTGGGGCATTCCTCTTGGTATTGGCTGCCAACTAGACATAGAGCCATTGATCACAACCCGTTGAGCCCGACGATCTAGCCAGCTTTCTATCCACTTTATAGTTCATTCATCCAGCCCATACTTCTTTAGCTTTCTGGCAAGAATACCTTGGGAGAACATATCAAAAGTCTTTCCAAAGTCGAGGAATAACATGTCCACTGCTTTCCCCTCATCCACAGAGCCAGTTATCTCATCATAGAAGGCAATCAGGCATGACCTGCCCTTGGTGAATCCATGCTGACTGTTCCTGATCACCACAAATGGAAGAAAGGGGAAGTTGATAGTAATGAATATAAAGAAGTTAGTAATTGTCAAAAATTGATAAGGGAAGCCAAGAGATACAGGTGGAAATCTACAGCCAGCAGAATTAAGAACAATAAGGAGGAATTTTAAAAACATGGTAGTAACAAAAAGAATCCTAACAAAGCTATTGGTCCATTACTAGGTGGAAATGGTAGAATTATCGATAATAATGCAGAAAAGGCAGAAATGTTCAATAAATGTTTGTTCTGTATTTTGGGGAAAAACAGATGATATAGTCTCATCATATGGCCATGATGAACCTCTTTTCATTCTCTGGAGGATGTTAAACAGAAGCTACTAAATTTAGACCTTTTAAAATCAGCAGGTCCAGATAACTTCCATCCAAGTGGTTTAAAAGAGCTGGCTGAGGAGCTTTCTAAACCATTAATGTTGATTTTTCAATACATCTTGGAGCACTGTGCAAGTTCCAGAAGACTGGAAGTAAGCTAATGTTGTTGTGCCAATTTTTAAAAAGAGTAAACGGGATGACCTCAGCAATTATAGGCCAGTCAGTCTGACAATGATCTCAGGCAAGATAATGTAGCAGCTGATGTGGGACTTGATTAATAAAGAATTAAAGGAGAGTAATCTAATTAATGCAAATAACTGCGAGTTTATGCAAAATAGAGCCTGTCAAACTAATTATATATTTATTTATGAAATTACAAGTCTGGTTGATAAAGGTAATAGTGTTGATGTAATATGCTTAGACTTCTGTAAGGTATTTGACTTGGTACCTCACAACATTTTGATTAAAAAAAAAAACTAGAACGTTGTAAAATTAACATGGCACACACTAAAAACTGGCTAACGTATAGATCTCAAAATGTAATTGTAAATGGGAAATCGTCATCAATGGGTGTGTTTCCAGTGGGGTCCTGTACGGATCAGTTCTTGGTTCTATGCTGTTTAACATTTTTATCAGTGATCTGAAGAAAACATAAAATCATCACTGAGAAAGTTTGCAGAAGTCACAAACATCTGAGGAGTGATAAATAATGAAGAGGACAGGTAAGGGCATCGATGCAAAGCAATGTAAATGGATTTTAATATGTCAAAATATAAATCTATACATATAGGACCAAAGAATGTAGGCCACAGTTACAGAATACAGGTCTTGCTCCTGGGAAGCAGGGACTCTGAAAAAGATTTGGGGGTTTTGGTGGATAGTCAGCAGAACATGACCTCCCATTGAGCTACAAACGCACCATCAGAGACCCTTCTGTGTTTGCAGTGGAGACTGAACAGAACATGCCTTTTGCAAAGCATGCTGCTTCATGGTCACAGGAGCACACTGATTTTGGTAACTCTCTCTAGTGCAAGGCCAGCAAAACTGTGGACTTTATTAAGAGTACCAGCAATGATCATGCATACTAGCAAATAGTGAAGATGCTGGCAGCTATGCAAATGTACTGGACCGGTAACCAGTGCAGGGAGCAGATTAAGTGGCTCAGGGGTGAGTATTGGAAAAACCAAGACCAGAACTGCACCTCAGGTAACTCACCAAAATCATGCCTATTTTATGAGGAATTTGACTGTGTGCTGGTCACTGGCAAGGAGCCAACAGTGGTGTATGATGACCTAGTCAGCCAGGATGGTGACCTACTGACCCCAGAATCCAGCATGGGAGCCAGCAGCAGGCACTGAATCTGGACAATTAAGTCACTCTGTTGCTGAAAGCAGTTCCAGAACAGGCTTTGGAGCAGCAGCATATTCTGGATCCATACTCAGAGGAGCTGATGCACCCCACTGAGAAACAGCCTGCTGTGGAGCCTGCAGCAGACACAGACGGGAGAGAAGCTACACCTAAAGTCCGTGTCTGGCTCCATTTTGATGTGTATTAATATAGTAATGGGAGGGATTTCTGCTCTATGAACCAATGCAAAAGTTATGAGAAGCCCAGCTAGCAGGGTGCATCCATTAATGACAGATTTAATCCCCGCCCCCTCCAAAAAGGTGACTGGGCTATGCAAACAGTAAAGAGGCAACTTTAAAGTGTATTTTTAGTGGAAAGGCTGATTTCTGCTAGGGCCATTCCTGTCTCTTACAAGTAATAGCCTTACATTGCCATGCCTGTAAGTATGCTGCTGTGTAACCATTCTATGGTCTATCGAGCCACCTGAAAACAATTAACTCTGTGTGTATGTTTGGGGAAGTGTGTTCCATTCCCAAATCTAGTCCAGTTCAGTTAGAGGCAGTCCATGTAATCCATAGGTGACAAAATCATTTGTCCCAAATGAGACTGGGGGTTGACATTTTGTTCAGAAATGTGCTGGTGGTGCAAGAGTAATTCCATTGATATCGTCACTTGGTGTGAATAGTGTCCCAGCCTGCCCATGAATGTCTCCTGGCATCATGAACCTTTTCGGTGCAATCCACGCTGACGTTCATAGATTGCCCTCTGTGGTCCATGCGTAAGAATGGAGTTGTGCCCTTTGTGGTTTATGTGCTCACTGAGGAGGACAAATGAGTCCCATCAATATCCCCAGCAGTTTGGAAACCCTGTTCTCTCAAAGCCAGCAATTACTTCAGCAATATCTTTTATGCCTACCACTTTGGGGTAAACCACATGCCTGATTCCCTCAGAAACCTCTGCGACCACTTTAACCATAGTTGACTTTCCAACACCAAACTGGTTTTGCAATGGATCTGGGGCAGCAGTCTGGAGTAGCCAACTTCCACATGGGTATAGCAACCTGCTTCTGGACTGGCGGAGTGGCCTCATATGTGTGACTTTATGTTGGAAGGTTGGAACTCACTGCTCACAAAGCTCCAGAAATGTGGCTTTCTTCATGTGAAAGTTCTGGACCCACTGCTGGTCATCCCAGGTCTGCATGGAGATGTGATCCCTCCAGTCTGTACTTCTGGCCCTGCACCAGAAGTTTGAGTCTGCCAAGCCTGGGTACTCCTCCTCCTCCTCCTGCTCCATCATAAGCTGTGTCAGGTGCCTTTGATGGGCCAGAAAACACTGCTGAAATGTCCACCAGCACCTTACAAAAGCTCTGCACATTTCCTGACACAGAAGTTAAAGCGCAAGGAAGAGAAGTGCCTCCTCCATGTTGGTGGCTCAGGTAGCTGGGAATGCACTGACCAAAATGACTGCTTGGCAGGATCTGTTTGCTGGCTGTTCAGACTTCCTGTAATGTGCAGGATGGACAGTCAAGTTTTCCCAAGTGCACCACAGTCAAAGGGCTAGACTGACCACATTTCAGGTGGGCACTAAGGAGTTTGGGACTGCGTGCTGCAGGGTAGATGTCTGAGCCGCAGGTTTGAGCCTGGGTTAGAAAATTCTTAACCTAAGGTTAACAATCAATGTAGATGCTCAAGCTCTGGGTTCTCTAACCCAGGGTCAGCTGACTTGAGTCCCACTAACCCTGGGCTTACATTGCAGTGTAGACGTTACCTAAGTACCTACATGGGGAACAAATATTTAGTAATGGACTGCTCAATCTCGCAGAGAAAGGTATAACAAGATCTAATGGCTGGAAGTTGAAGCTAGACAAATTCAGATTGGAAATAAGGTGTAAATCGTTAAAGGTGAGGGTAATTAATCATTGGAACAATGGGTCTCCATTGCTGACCATTTTTAAACCAAGATTGAATGTTTTTCTGAAAGATCTACTCTAGGAATTATTTGGGGGCAGTTCTATGGCCTGTGCTAGACAAGAGGTCAAACCAGATGATCACAAGGGTCACTTTAGGCCAGGGGTTCTCAAACTGGGGGTTGTGACCCCTCAAGGGGTCACAAGGATATTGCATGGGGGGGATTGCGAGCTGTCAGACTCCACTCCCAAAACCTGCTTCGCCTCCAGCATTTACAATAGTGTTAAATATTAAAGTGTTTTTAATTTATAAGGGGGGTTTCGCACTCAGAGGCTTGCTGTGTGAAAGGGGTCACCAGTACAAAAGTTTGAGATCCACGGCTTTAGGCCTTAGAATCTATGAATTTGGGCTGTGGGTGCAGGAAAAAGGATACACTAGTTCAGCTGATGAGGCTCCTTCAGCAGAACCCCTGGGAGAGGCCAACAGTACAAACCACCTCTTGCTCTCCCTGGAAGTAAATCTTCCTTGGAGAACAGCTGGCTCCCAGAATGCAAATGTAAACCCCCTTACCAGCAGTCATTTTCCACGCCTACACATTTAGAACTCCTTGGCACAGCAGAGACATTTAGAATATTTTTGTCACTGTGTGTTACCCGTTATCCAAGTTGATTTTCTAAGGTTTAGTTTACTTTTCTGTAGGTGTGGGAGAGCATCTGTGAGAATCACAGCCCAAATCTGCCATCACTTATTCACATGGGCTCCCTCTGAAGTTAACAGAAGTTACTGTAGTTTCTTTCTGTGCAAAATTTGGCCTTAGATTTCCATCACTAAGTATATTTGCCCATCTTGAGCAGGGCATCATTTTCTAAGGGTTAAAGGGAGGGCAGCCCCCCACCCCCCAACCTTGGTATGACTTTGCCCCCCTGACTTTTCATAGAGCTATATGCTCCATTATGTCTTACACTCTTCCCCCTCTCTCCCCACCACAACTTTGCAGGATATAATATGGTGTTCTTTATGCTGACACAACTGGCCCCCGCTTCCCAGGCTCCCTGAATTTTTCTGAAATGATGCCCCTGATCTTGAGGACACTCTATCCCTTTTATACTTTAGAGAAAATCAGCTGATGTAGATAGCATAGGTCTATTGAATCAATGGGGTCAAGTCAGCTTATACCAGCTGAGGATCTGGCCCACTCTGTGGTGAATCTGATATGAAATGAAAATGATTAACGCCCCCATCCCTCCCCTGTGTCTGTTTCATAACATTAGTTCATGCTTAAGGTGGTGCTGTTTCAGCTGCTTCTGTCACTGTGTTTCCTTGATGCCTCTATACATTGTTTGTGAACAATAAACTATTATTCCCTTAGTGGTGCTTGGGGTTTTTTTATTTTGTTTTTAATTTTTTAACTTTTAAGATAAGCTTGACAAGATGGAGGAGGAGGACAGTGGCTCCCCGCTCTCATGTTGAGTGCCATGACTCACCCTCGTAAATTAATAATCATTTGTACGGCTGGTCTTTCCCCTTGCTGAAGGCATGTTTTATTTCCAGCTGGATTATAAACTGAGTTTTTAAAGTTACATTGTCATTACTGGTCAGTGTTTACTCACTGGAAGACTTTGCTTGGACCTTTATTATTTTTGTAGTCATGAAAAATAACAGCAAGATGGTGGAAACTGGTAATCATCTACATTTAGATACAGCAGCACACCTTTTGTTTAACAATCACCAAGAGCTTTTAAAAACACTAATTAGGCCCTGCTGTGAGGCAGATAAATAGTGGTTTGCTCTTGTTATGGATTAATAAACAGAGTTTTTTACCTAGAGTTCACACAGTGAGTTAGTGACAGAACTGGAAATAGAACCAGGAGTCCTGAACTGCAGTTCATGTTTTATCCAGAAGGCCGCACATCCAAATTCCAGCCTCATGGTTTATCCCATCAAAGTTCTTGCTTTAATGCTGTGGGCTGACCCCATGTTTCCTTCTTTTCTCTGCCAGACTCCATCACTTGCCAAAAATTTCACGTAAATTCCGAGGCCCAAATATTCCCCAGCAAACCCTCTTCTAGCCCATCTATGTAAGTGTTATGTTCACAGCATACACACAAAGAAGTTAGATTAAAAAACATAAACACTGTTTATGTTTACTGGCAGTTGCAATGTAAAGCTACTTTATTTCTTAAAATTCAGCATGATAACACACAAGAACCCAAAAACTGAGAGAGAGGAAACTGGTTGACTCCTAAGGCTCTATGGCACAACCCAGCCCACCTTGCTTTAAGCTGGCCCTTTCCAGACTGACGGCTGCTAGGCCCAGATTGCATATTTCCCTACAGAGCCCCCTAGCCTGCAAGCAGGGCCAGGAAACCCTCACTCTTAAGGTACCTGTACACTGCACACCACTGGCAGCAGCGTGTAGGGTATGTGGGTACATGTCGCAGTGAAAAGTGTCCACATTGCGGTATGTAGCAATACATGGCAGTGTAAGGCTCTGGCAGTGGGGAAAGGCTTCAGCAGGAGGGAGGCAGCAGAACAATGCTATTTTTAGCAGTGTAGACAGGAGAGGCACTGCTTGGGCATGTAGAAAGACGTGTAGGGTACATACCCTAAGGTTGTGGCATGTCTATTCTACTTGCCTAAGCAGTGCTGTGCTTCTTTACTGTCTACACTGCTGTTTATACCCGTGCTTGGGTGACATGCTGTGTATGTACTCTACGTGTTGCCATAAGGAGGGTGCAGTATAGACATACCCTTAAAGTGATAGCTTGCAATGCCAGTGTAGTCCTCAATATACCAAAGAGCAAAATAGTTGTTTATTTTACAACTAGTATACTTATTTTTTCATTTTTTAAAAGTTCCTATGCACTTGGCCTGCTCCTCCTTCCATGGAAGTCCATTTTCCCATCAACTTCCAAGGGAGCAGGATCAAACGCTTGTCTATTCTAAGAGATGATCTTTTAACCTATTCCTATCTCTCTTGCTCAGGTTTAGATCTGTGATCAGTTGCTGAAAGAGCTGTACAATATGTTCAACCTCTTTGTTTGATCAGGAGTAACCTTATTTTTATCCTTTAAGCATGAGTTATGAAGGAGGTTGTTAAGTTGACTGATGCCCTGTCACTATTGCCCATTTTCTTTGCAGCCGAGCCTTCAGTTAGTTTACGTTTCTTGCCAATGAAAAAATGATTGTTGGGCCACAAGGAGGTAAATTATTGTAGAGTGTAAATTTGATTGCTGATGTCAGTTAACTGCTTTGTTAATGCAGAGATTAGAGCATGTTGAAATATTCTTTATGGGGAGGAAGGGGAACATGCCTTTTGCCATTTTGAGAGAGTTAACTGTTTTGGTGCTATTGCAGGGCTCATTTAATTAAAATAAAAGCTAAAAGAAAGGAGCGATGTGATTTGAGCCCTCCCTTGAAACAGGGGTCATAAAAGTTTATTTTTACTCACTTATCTTGTCTCCTCTCACCCACCTTGCAAACTAAATTCCTTATCCTGCCAGTACTTTAGAAAAACACGTGTCCTATTAGAACAAAACAAACAAACAAAACCACACACATGGTATCAAACTACAACCATTCCATCAATCTTGTGCAGAAAAAAAGGGAGATTGCCAGCTCTTGCCATCGTATTGCGATTCTCATGATATTTAGTGATTTTTCTCTTAAAGTGACAGCTCCTGCATTTATGTGATTATTGGAGAATCCCAGATTTTGTTTAAAAAAGTTTCTAGATCTCATGGTTTCAGAGAAAAGCTTGAAAATGTGAACAGTAAAGATTCAAAACCCAGAAAACAAATTAATTCCACGTTTTATTCTTTTAAAAAAATCTCATGATGTTTAAACCAATCTTTAAACCTGGCTTGTGATTTTTGAATGCGTGGGGCAGGCAATACTGATTGATGAGTTTAAGAAGGTTTTCCTGGGCCTTCTCTTACTCCTACTGCTAGTGGTGTGCTCTATGCCAGCCAGTAGCTGTGGATCTGCAGCAGGTATTAAAGGGGTCATACATTTGCATAGGTTTGGTAATGGATATTTGTCTGGGTTTTGTAAGATCAGTTACTTCTGACTTGGAAATGAAATAAATACTTGACTCTCACACTGCTGCATAAAACACATGTGTTGATGGTACAGCACACACAGAATCTCTTTTCAGGCTTTGATTGTCCCTTCCGACTATCACCATCATTCCACCCTTAGCTCCCTTTTGCAGGATGTAGCAATAAGGGGCTTCATAGGACCTGAGCAAGGAGTGAGCAAGCCCTGTCCTTCCCAGGATGATTTATCAGGCAGTTGCATGCTTACTAGAAGAGGCCTAGTTCTCAGGATAGGCAGGGTGTAACTCTGTCTATCCTGGTGTGGGTCGGACCATGAGGCACTTTTAAATCCACCTACCACTGCATCTCCAGCTTGTCTGTGCTCAAATTCACCCAACTTTGGTATACATATAATGCTGTTTTGTACCAAGTGTATATGAGTTCAGAAGGGCCTAGCATTTCTTCACCTCCAGTTCTTTGGCAAAAACTATGATTATGAATAATGCAAAGGGATGTTACAGTATATCCTAAAGCATTAGGGCAATATCCAGCCTCAGTTCTTGCTTGCTTATTACTACCCCAATAGCCCTAATGATGGGTAATAGTTCCACTCACAGCAGTTGGTGTTGTCTTCATTGTATTTAGTGTGCCTGTACGTCTCCAGGATACTCTGCCCACTTTCTGAGGGTAGTGCGCTGGATTTTGTGTGGTTCTGGATCAGATTATTTTAATAATAGAAAGAATTGCATTTCTAATGGTACTATGTTAAGGAACACATTGGTGTTTAAAGAGCAACAGAAGAGATCTAATTTGATGATATTAGTGGAATTCTTATTAGCTTGGGATCTGACACACTTGTATGAAGGCTGCATTCTGCTCCTAAAAGAGTTATTTAAAAGGTAAATAAGAGACCAACATTGCACAGCCTCTATTTGCACTCTGACTGAGGGCCTTCTTCTCTTGATTTCTTCCTCTTGTTAATCGTTCATATATGATAATCAGGCACCACATTATATGCAATGTTGCATTCTCCTGTCCTGATATGAATGCTTAATGACTCAATGCTGCATGTTTGGTGTAGGTACTTGGAACTAGAGAGCAGTGGACATCGAAATGAAATCAGGTTGCATTACCGTTCAGGCGGCCATCGCTCACACACAGAAGTGTTTCCGTACATTTTGGCAGATGATAAGTGGCACAGGCTTTCCTTAGCAATCAGTGCCTCACACTTGATTTTACATGTGGACTGCAATAGGTAAGTGAAGAGTGATATTTCATATTAATAAATAGTAGTCTGGAGCATTCCAGCTCAGTAATAAATGAAATGATAATGATTTGAGGTTTATTTCTTCTATTGTTTCTTAACAGAATTTATGAAAGGGTTGTGGAGAAGCCCTACATGGATTTACCTTTGGGTACAGCATTTTGGTTGGGACAGAGGAATAACGCACATGGTTATTTTAAGGTAGGCTTTCCCTGAGAGGAAAAGACTGAACATAGGTAAAAATGGCAATAGTGTTCCGTCTATATCTGCAGCAGTGGAAATATTTTAAATACTGTGGTACATAAAGGCTTTATCATGTGAGGTTACTGTTGATCCAGTTCCCCTAAGCGGAACATACTCCTTGGCATAGGGGCAGGCAAATTTCATCCTCCAGCACCAGTGTGGGCAGCTGTCTTCCAGAAGGATTCACCCTTATGGGAGGTGAGAGGATCCTTGATCCACCACCTTCCTCCCAGGGGTTTGCTTGAGACAAGTAAGGTTTATCTTGCTACCAGGAGTCTGTAAGAGGTTCCACAGAGGAGAATGCCTGGACCATGTGCTGATTCAGCTGGTGGGGTTAAGCATCTGAAATGAAACTGCTGTGATCAGCAAGGAATTGTCATCAGGAGCCAATCTTTATTAGTTAGAGTTGAAAATAAGTTACCACAACCATCATGCATCCTGTCACACACTTCCTCACACCAAATTGAGATCCACAGCATGTGACAGGAGCCACAACACCCATGAGCAAAGAAATCTGAGTTCAGTTGGGTGGCTGTCAAATTATGGTGTACTGTGAATAAGTAAGGCTAGAGAGCAAGATAACCATTTAAGAGGGGCATGATCAGTGACCAAGGTAAAAGGGGATCCCCGGAGATAATGGAATAGGGATTGTATTGCCTGTTGCACAGTTAGATGTATGTTTTCTGTCTCAGAATATTTTTCACCAGAGGAAAGAGCTATCTACTCCAATACAATACATGGTGCTCAATGCCATTATTCTTCTATTGTGTTTAGGTTCTTAAACTACACCTCTCACCATGGTCTCTGAGCATCTTCCAGGGTTAAAAATTAACAAGGTGACTAACATCAGTAAAGAGAGAGAAGTTTCCTCTGCCGGGAGAATAGTTACAAGTGTTTTAGTTTGCATTTTAACTTTACAATGACTATATTACTACATGTTGCTATATGGGAAAGCAAGGTTGAAGAAGTAAGATTTTGCATTTGGACTAGAAAATGGTAAGATTTATGGTCATGCTTAGTTCCTATTTGATGAATCCTTGGCCATACTCCTTGTCCATGGTTTGACATCACCCATTTTGGGGCTATCTCGGGGGGTCCTTGCAGCACTGCAGCCCTGTCTCCACAAGGATGTTTTGGTACTTGAGGCCCTAAAGGCTAGGGTTCTTTGGATGCTGGGCCCTGTGGCCTGGCTGAATCTGCCTTGCTAATTTTTAAATCTTGGCTAAGACACTGATTTTAATTTTCAATGCAAGTCCTGCCTTTGGTGCTGAAATCAGCATTAGATGTGTAAACGCATGTTTTCCATGCCCAAGTACAGATTTAAATCCCAAGTGGGTGTGAGATATGGAATGGATGTCCCATCAGGCACTCTGTTTTGAAAACTGAGCCCTGTATCTGTTTTTTAAATTCAGTATATTTTTCCTTCTCTATATTAAATGTCAGTCTCCTTGTTAAATGGCTGAGAGGTGATCAAGCCTACAGAGGCAGAATCCACTGAAAAGTGGCATTCTTGACTTTAATTATTTTCTAATTTTTAATTATTTTGTTTAAGATTACTGTGATGGGGCTTAACCCCCATCCCCTGCAAGGCTAATGAAGGCACCCAATTGGTCATGCTTTGCACCTGGAGTGGTGAGTCGCTAACTGGCTCCCAGCCATAGGGGGCGGAACTAAGCCGTAATACGTAAACTGAAGGAGCTTAATTTGAGGGAGAGACAGCAGAGAAGACAGGTCTTTCTGGCTGGGAGAAGCCCAGGGTTAAAGTACACAGACAGAGAGAATGGGGACTGCACACTACAGGGACAGTGTAGGCTCCTGCAAAGGAAGCCTTGAGGTAAGATTTGTAAATAGAGTAGAAAAGACTACAGTAGCCCAATAGCGTAGAAGAACTAATCAGTTTCATTTGGATTTGTGGTGTGTTTCGGGTGTAGTCAACCAGGTCACAAAAGAAAGGACTGCCCTTTCATGGAGCATGGCTATTTGGATTGTTACTGCAGGAAAGTCTGCAGTTTGGCATGTTTCCTCAGTAGTGGGCATGCTCCAGCTTACCAAAACTGCTGATGTGTCTAGATGTGAAATGAGAGGACTGATTGACTCCAGGTGCGGGTGGACACTGGTTTGAGGGAGTAGACTCCCATCTGCAAAAACAGATTGGCATCTGCAGGTGTACATCTCGTGCATGCACAGAGAGACCGAGTCTACCCGACAGCAGAGATAGAAATAGAAATGCAAGTTCAGAGGTACAAGCTGAGAGCTGATATATTAAGAAACCTCCCCTCACCTGTAATTGTAGGGTGAAACTGGCCTAATTTCCCAGTCCTATTACAAGAAAGGATATCACATGAACAAATTAACCATAAGGCAACTCTCATCTGGACACAGGCTGTTGGGCCGGGTGGCCTAGAGACAGGGCCAAGTACTCAATGGACTGGGGAAATGTAATTGAGAGAGTCGAACAAGAAATGCCAAGCCAGCTACAGGCCCTAGAAACACAATTGCACAAGGCAAACTAAGAGCTGGAAGAGGTGAAAGCCTCATGACAGATAGGGTTGCCAATGCTCCAGGATTGTCCTGGAATCTCCAGGAATTAAAGATTTATCTTTAGTTAAAGATTGTCATGTGATTGACACCTCCAGGAATACATCCAAACAAAATTGGCAACTCTAATGACAGAAAATAATAGAGGAGGCCACATAACAAGAGCAAGAATAGATTTGGACAAGACTAGAGCTGGCATATGAAAAGAATTGTTGGCAGCAACACAAATGGGAGCTGGCTGCACTGAGAACCATGGAAATACATGGCAAGGGTGCTCCAACCTCTAGAAACCAAGAACAGTCCCCTGCAGAAAAGGAAATGGATTGGGTGAGTTCATGGGGAATGGATGCTCTGAATGAGGAGAGAGGAGAAGTTGCCTCAATCATGGACCCTGACCGAGCACCCAAAGGGCAATCATACAAGGCTGGCCTGTCCATGGAGAGTAAACGGATCCGGGACTTTCAAGAGAGATTAACTGCTGCAAAAGAGGCCCTGCAGATACACATCCAAACTAGAGAATATTAGAAGGAATGTTCTGAAGACATGCTAGGTTATAAAAATTGATTGTTTATCTGAGTACTACTTAGAGGAGGCAACTGCAGGGCCCCGTACAGTGATGGGGAGAGAGAGTCCTGATGGGCAGTATCTTGAGAGATGTGCGTAATGGGACTTAACCCCATCACCTGCAAGGCTGGCGAAAGCGCCCAATTAGGCTTTGCACCTGAGGAGGAGAGTAGCTAATTGGCTCCCAACCAGAGAGGGTGATGGAGCTAGTCGTAATAAGTAGACTGAAGGAGGTACTTGTGGGGAGAGATAGCAGAGAAGACCAGTCTCTCTGGCTGAGCGAAGCCCAGGGTTAGGTTACATAGACAGAATGGGGACGTGATGGAGCAATGTAGGCTTCTGCAAGGGAAGCCTTGAGATAGGATTTGTAAGTAGAGAAGAAAAGACCACAGTAGCCCAAGAGGGTGGGAGAAGTATTCAGTTTGGATTTTGTGAGGGCTTGTTTATGATACCCCAGAAGGGGTCTGAATTTAGCTGTTGTGGCCGGAGGGCTGAGCCACAAGACCTGGGGCCAGAGGCAGCTGGCCAGCAGGGGGTGCTGGAGCCAAAGATAGTGGCAACAGCCCACACTGACTCAAGGGGTTGCTCCAACGGTGAGTGAGCCCTTCCACAATTGCTTATGGTGCTCCAAAACTCATTTAATTTGCTGTATTTGCTTATGACTAATACCGTTTTTAGATTAACATGTAGTTATTTCTTTCTTTTCAAGCCTTACTTTACATGATACTCATCCTTTTTCTGAAATGTCTGGGACTGTGGTGGAACATGCACACACATCAAGGTGTAAAATGAAAGACACCATTTGTAGTTGCTTTTTGGTTTATTTTAGTTGTTTGTCAAGAAAATCTAGAGGAGTCAAAATACCATGAGAATTTTTTCTTACTGAGAAAAGCCAAATTAAATGAAATTCAGCAATGAATCGTAGCACCAATCCATCCAAAATACATTGATCTTATTGGTTGTTCAATATATGATATTACAAATGGTTACATTGAAAACAAA
This sequence comes from Lepidochelys olivacea, assembly GCF_965140295.1. Taxonomy (NCBI): domain Eukaryota; kingdom Metazoa; phylum Chordata; order Testudines; family Cheloniidae; genus Lepidochelys; species Lepidochelys olivacea. Next base: position 297,491,258 of record NC_140411.1, read on the forward strand.
AGAATTGAACATAGTGTTGTGGACTGTAAATCTCTTCAGACTTGTAACCCAAGATTTTAATAAATGACTAGTGGGTGCCTAGGGGCTTGGTTTTCTGAAGGTGTATTCCCAGCACTTTCTGAAAATCAGGCCCTTTTAAGGTGTCTCACATTGGATAGCCAAAAAATGAGGCCCGCAAAATCATGACTCTCTTGTGAAAATCCTGGTCTAGGGTTTTATTTGGTTTTGAACCTAAACTTGCTCCCGCTGAATCAGTGTGGGATTTGGCCTTTAATTAGGATTGAGCCCACAGTGTTTTGATACCTTTTCTTCATAGCGCTATAAATCAGTTTGAAATTCATTGCCAGTTCATTGCATTTCTTTTAAGAATGAGTTCTGAAGATCAGTGTAAGTCATGGAAGGAAGGGTAGATGAAAGGGACATCTGCAGTGTGTGTGATAGGATGGTTCATTTCTAAATTACTGTTTGGCCTTTGCTTTAGGAGAGTAGCAAAGTGGCTGGCTGCTAATTATATCTTAATGACTAAGGATGTATGTGAATTCTGGCTGTAAACATGTGATCTGTCCCTCTGGGTGAAACGGGTCATTTCCAGCTGGCATATTTGAATTTTATGCTAAACGCACTGTTCTCCTAAATTGTCAACATGCTCCACTGTAGCTGTGTAATAGATATGTTGCTTCTCTGAATTAGGTATGCTGTATAACAAGATCCATATCAAAATCATGAAATGGCTGTCTGAATCTGTTTTTCATGATTCAAGTTTCTTTAATCTTCACTTCTGTTTGACAACAGTAGTTCAGTGAAAATTTGCATTTTATGTAAAACAGTGTTTCAAAGACCCGGAAACTGAAAATTATTTTTTAAGTTGCTTTAAAGGTCATTTTCAAGCTTTTCTTCAATGGGTAACTAAAAATAACAATGAATTCAAAACAACCAGACTCTTGTCATTTAATTACATCTTGACATTTAATCGTATGCCTTTAAAAATGGTTCAGTATGTGTGTACATGTACAGCTATCTATTTTATTTACTCTTTGCTCTCCCATCACCACAGTGGATGCAAATAAGAAGTACTGTATTCATAAATAGTGGTTTTTTCATGCAGTTTTTCTTTTCATGCAGTTTTTCTGTGTGAGCTCTAATGTTTTATGTGGTGAACATTGCTGTGGAATATTATTTTGACAGTAAAAATAATGCATGCTCTTCTTTCTTTTCTATCTGTACTTGCACACAGGGCATAATGCAAGATGTGCAGCTACTTGTCATGCCTCAAGGATTTATTTCTCAGTGCCCAGATCTTAATCGCAGTAAGTCTATTAGTTCTTACACCATAGAATCAAAGGTGTGCTTCTTGCTTCATTTTTTGTCCTGCAAGCTCTCTTAAAACCTTGAGCTCCAATATACTGATTGTCAGCTGTGACTTGTGTAGATTGAACCTATTGTATATACAATTTGACAAATGTGGTGTTTGTAATTCCAGCCTGCCCAACTTGTAATGACTTCCATGGACTTGTACAGAAAATCATGGAGCTGCAGGACATTTTAGCCAAAACATCAGCTAAGGTAACAGTTACTCAGAGACATGGTGTGGGGCATAGAGAATTTTCAGGCTTCAATTCAGATCTCTCTCAAAAAATACAGATGTTCCGTTCAAAGAGCTTTCTTACATTTCAATGTTTTCATGGCATTGTACATTGTCATAGTAAATAGCATCAAAATTCCTGGACAAGGGTTTACAAATATGCAAGCTCTATCTGTCAGACTAAGGATTCAGTAAAACTGGAATGAAACAGGTTACCACATTTACAGTGCTTGTTGCAGCAGGATTTTTTTGGTTTAAGAGTTTTCTAAACCCGAGCTGTTCAAAAAACAGATCAAAAATATGAAAGTACTGGGGCTGAGGACTTTCAAGCAGTATCTACATCTACTATCTGATGATCACATCAAAAACATACCCAATTACCAATGGGCATACATCAGTTTACACCATTGTTTAAAAAAGGCCAGTGCTTTAAATGTCTGTAGCAGTACTATTGTCACACTGGTTTAATACTGGGTGTGACAGGCTGGGTCACAGAAACCATTTTGGGAACTGCTACCTGATGTGCTGGAACTACTTCTGAGCCCATTTTCCCTGGCAGCCTGGTACTTCAGTACCTTACCTGGTTGTGCCAGACATGCCAGCCTGCTGCAAACACAGACCCAGGTCTGAACCACATCCCCCAAAAGCTGCAGGCTTAACTGAAAACAGCTTAAGAAGTGCTCCTGTCTCCCACCCAGAAGTGCTCCAACACCCAGGTACCCAACTCCCAATGGGATCCAAACTCCAAATAAATCTGTTTTACTCTGTATAAAGCTTATACAGGGTAAACTCATAAATTGTTCGCCCTCTATAACACTGATAGAGAGATATGCACAGCTGTTTGCTCCCCAAGGTATTAGTAGTTGCTTTGGGTTAATTAATAAGTTAAAAAGTGATTTTATTAAATATAAAAAATAGGATTTAAGTGGTTCCAAGTAATAACAGACAGAACAAAGTAAATTACCAAGCAAAATAAAACAAAAACACTCAAGTCTAAGCCTAATACAGTAAGAAACTAAATGCAGGTAAAACTCACCCTCAGAGATGTTCCAATAAGCTTCTTTTGCAGACTAGACTTCCTCCTAGTCTGGATCCAGCAATAACTCACACCCCTATAGTTACTGTCCTTTGTTCCAGTTTCTTTCAGGCATCTGTTTGGGGTGAAGACGCTATCTTTTGAGCCAGCTGAAGACAAAATGGTGGGGTTTCTAGGGGCTTATATAGTCTCTCTCTTGTAGGTGGAAACCCCTTTCTTCCCCCTGTGTAGAATCACAGCTACAAGATGGAGCTTTGGAGTCACATGGGCAAGTCACATGTCCAGGCATGACTCAGTTCTCTACATGCCGATGCCATTGCCCACATGTTCTCAGGAAAGCTCAAAAGTGGATTGGTGTCTGTCAAGGTCCACTGCTAGCCAAGTACTCCCAATTACTTGAATAACCCTTCACACTAAGTTGACCAAATCTATCTTAGGTGCTTTCTACAGCAAACACTTTAAACACAAGCATAGAGCCAACACTTATAACTTCAGATATAAAAATGATACATGCATACGAATAGGATGAATAATGCAGTAGAACATAACCTTTGCAAAGATATGTTACATGGCATATCTAGCATAAAACACATTCCAGTTATGTCATATTTACATTCATAAGCGTATTTCTATAAAGCATTCTGGGGTGCAACATCACATGGGTTCTGTAATGTTACACTGCATTGGTTTACAATAGAGCACAAAATTACAGAAATATCCTGGTTCAAGTGCAGGAATAAGTGTTATACATGTAAAATGTGAGCTTTACTGCAATCAACGAGGACTCTTGCCTCCCCATCTCTCAAGTTCATGTGTTTTGCACGTGATCTGATAATTATCTGAAAGTAGTTTGAGTATTGCAAAATGGATGCTTCACAGAGTATAAAGATGATAAGCCACTGGCCAGATCCTTCTTGCCCGACTCACATCCGTAGTCCCATGATATCATTGAATAAAGTTAGCAGCAGCATGTCTCAGCTTCCAGTTTTTCTGCTGTAATGGCTGAACACTTAATCATTTAATATTTCACAATAACCACTTAGTCCTCATCTGACTGAATTTTCACACATGTACTTTTTCACTGTGCAATCCTGGATGGTAGAGGGCAGATGGTAGAGGGCAGTTAGATCATTAGTTATATGGAAACTGTTTACCAATGTAATAACCTATCTTTGTGAAACGTGTACAGCTGTCCCGAGCTGAGCAGAGGATGACTAAATTGGATCAGTGCTATTGTGAAAGGACCTGCACCATGAAGGGCACCACCTACAGAGAATTTGAATCCTGGACAGACGGCTGTAAGAACTGCACTTGCATGGTATGGCTACAATTTGAGTAGAGACTCAGGGACCCTAGTGTCCTCTTTATTTACAGTTTTAATGAAACAATATAATGATGAAACTTTCACAGTTTCCTCAAGGTAGCAACAGTCAAGTGCTAGCAAACCTCTTTTTTATTAACCACAGTGTATTAAAAATGTTTTATATATTTTTTCAGCAGGACCAGTATATGTAGTTTTGCCCCATTTTTCTTGCATGCCTAGGAGGATGCTAGGTAAAGTAAGAACTATACTGGGAGCAATATATTTTCCCATCAAGTTTTTCCCAAGTACTGTATTACAGACTGTTTCTCTGGAAAATTAATTCCCTGGTTCTTTCTTATACTATAAATACAGTTTTGTTCCTAGCAGATGATTTAATGGACCCCTTGTGCCTGATTCCATTAAGTCTCCTTTGGTTACATCTAGATCAACATGTAATAAAATGTAAAATGTCAATGCTGTATGCATGTCCTATTATACCACAAATAAAAAAGGATTTGTTGTAAGATGGATGAAAGACCCCCTCAGGTACCAAAATTCCAGAATTAATTGCATGTATCTTTGCAAGTACCAAATTATAATGTCTTGGTTAATGCACATCCATTTTAAAACTCTCATTAAATGCCTGATCCAAAGCCCATTAGAAATCAATGGAAAGACTTCCATTGACTGCCGTGTATTTTGGAGTAGGCCCAAAAGCCCTAGATAGATGTGCTGCAGTCTTTAATACCTTGAACTGTTTTTCTTAGGCTTATTGTCTTTTTGTTCCACAAATTTCTGGGGGCGGGAAATTACCAGTTAAATTTTTAACAGTTTATTGTTAGGTAGTAGAAGTTGTAAGTAGAAGGAACTACCAGTAACAAACCGAGTCTGATATAGTCAGATAAAATGCCTGTGGTTGAGATAAAGTGTTAAATGCGTGGTATGTTTTTGTCTCAGATTTTTCATACAGCTATGGTGATATTATCTTTTTTAAAATTAATGTAGTCTTTCATGTGAAAATTGTAAGGCACAGAATTGTTCTATGAGGCTTTTATACTTCACAGTAATCTACCAATTTGCAATTGATTGGCAGAATGTCTATGCTCCAAATGATTTAAGATTTCTTTTTACCAAGCAAAACTGTTTTCATCTTAATGAACACATCAGACTCATAAAAAGCCTACTTGGAGTAATAATTTTTTAAAGACCTAGGGTTGAATCTTTCTTTATACTAATAATTAAGAGAAACATTGTAAATATGACTTAATTTGGTATTGCTGAGGAGTTTTTCACATTTAAGAAGCAACTTTTAAATTCATGTATTTCACAAAAACTTTATATGAAAACATCTTTTTTTTTCTTCCCAGAATGGTACTGTGCAATGTGAAGCACTGGTTTGCCCATTTTCTGATTGCCTACTGAATTCTGCTCCTGCATATGTGGATGGCAAATGCTGTAAAGAATGCCAATGTAAGTTTTATTGTGTGGTGCTTCTTTCTGTCAAATAGTATTTTTGAAATCTGAAAGGAAGATGTATGTACCTTTCAATAGAGATGTCACCAACAGAGCTGGTTGCAAAATGGTTTGTTTGGGGCCTTTTGTGGAAAATTTCAACTTTGTTGGAAAACAGCGAATTTTTTAGCCACTGACATTTTTTCAGTTTTTAGCCAAAAAATGTTGGTTTTGGAGGTTTCAGTTTTCTGGCAAAAAATCAAAACATTTAAAAAAAAGCAGACATTTTCTGTGAAAATTTTCATTTAAACAAAAATCTTATTTTCCATTAAAAAGAAAGTTGACAAAAATTGTGTCTACAAGCCTTAGTCACCACTATGCCCATCTTTGAATGCAGTCTTATTTGATTGGTTGGCTGGCTGGACATGCAGATACATCAGGTCATAGAGTTTAAGGCCAGAAGGGACCACCAGATCTTCAAATCTGACCTTCCGTATATCACAGCCACCAGTACCATCCGGCACACACACACTAAATCCAACAATGGAAATGAGACCAAAGTAAATGAGATCCACAGGAGACTAGATTATTATGTACCATGGACAGAGACTAGGACAGACTGAGGTGCACCTGTGCCCAAGGCCCCCCAGGAAAATAATTAAATGGGACATACCCAGATAATCCTGGCAAGTGACCCACACACTATGAGGAAGGTGAACCCCCCCCCCCCCAGCGTCAAGCCAATCTGACATGGAGGAAAATCCCTCCTGGCCCCACATATGACGATAGTTATTTGAGCAAGAACCAGTCAGCCAAGCACCTGAGAGAAAAAATGCTCAGAATATTTGTGCCTTGAACTCACTTTTCAGCACTATTCCAGTCTAGAAGAATATACTTCCAAAATAACATTAGAGCATTAGAAATAATGATCTGCTTTATGAATCTTGTTCTGCAATTAAGGAAACAGTAGACCTTGGCTTAAACAACCACCCAAGAGACCAGAAAAAATCAATAGCTAGAGGTGTTCTTTCACAAGAGGTCATACACAAATCTACTGGATACTGCATGGGGATAATTTAAAGTGATCACTTAAAATAGGGGTTTGCATGTGGTTTCACTGTATTTTGGTACTGATTGCAGTCACGATTGTGGAGGAGAATTTTTAAGTTAATCAAATCCATGAGAGGGCTGATATAGTACTTGAGGTTGATTATGATCCATGGTGGACACATATACGGTATTTTATACTAAGCAATGGCAGAACCTTTTTCTTAAGTTTCTGTTCATTAAATTGTGCGTGTATTTCTTTGTTCTAGAATTTTTGAGGGTGTCCTGTGTGGTGGTGTGTACAATTTTTTCTTACCCAGTATGCAAGAACTCACAGCTGATTAGAATGACGTGTTGTAAGGAAAATTCAAGAAGACATTTTGTACTCCATTGATTTTACTTACACAGTTCATTTATATTTAATTTTGTTAGAAGTTACACAAAGACCATCCATTTTATGAAGCCTTATTACCTTATTCTAGTAGATTAAATCTAATTGAGAGGAAATTGGAATTCAAATATACTTTTTACCAGGAACATAGAATTTCTGTGAGGAATAGATGGCTCAGGGAATTGGTAATAGGATATGAGACTTGTCAACTCTAAATCACTATTTCAAATTTTGCCCATGTTGACAGAGACTGAAAGATGTTTGAAATCCATTTGGTCAGCTACAATATCTGAAATGAGTTGTTGATCTCCTATGGACAAGTGTCCATGTCACAGTTGGTATTTTTGTTGGCAGGCTCAGCAGAGAGGGCAAGAGCTGAATGGGCATGATGAACACTCAGCCTGTCTTAGAGAAAGTGGGACCTTTTGGTAATGGTTGAAATGCATTGGTACCACAATATGATGAAACTTGCACCATTATTACCTTTTTGTGTGTATTTAATATAATAGACGACTTCATTTTCCCGGGTTGTTAATCCAGCGTCTCTTGCACCATTAATTCCGTTGTTCAGTCAGTGTGTCATCCAAATACACACACATATGCAATTTCTAATAAAGTAGCAGAAATAAATGGTCAGAGCATAAAATGATCCCTTATTTCATCTTGTTTTTTAAAGTTAATAATTCATTTTTCAATTTATTTCATGAAAGGCAGAAATGTAGACTCTGGGGATATGAACTTATAACTATAGGTTCCATTTTGTTTGCTGTATTCTCATTTTCACTTTTTAAAATTCCTTTTTATTAGTTAATCTTTATTATTAAGCTGATAATCTTCATCAAGAGAAATTTTCATATGTACAGGGAAAAGTAAAGTAATATTAACACTTACATTGCTTTATGAAACTGTACAAAAGAAAAATGATATCATGGAACTTACTGTATATCAAAATTGGATGAAATCCTTGGCTAAGTTTGTGACCTTAATCATCATAAGCCAGAGTGCCAGAGGTCAGATTGTTCCTGGTGATGGTAGACCCCAGGGAATAGGGAGGGAGGGTAAGGACACCTATGGAATATGTATTTGCTTCACAGGCATGTTTTGTGGAGTTGCTTGTGGTGTTGGCAGATTCATGCAAATGCTAAGTAGACTGTGTCCCTGTTTCTTTCCTGCACCTTCAACTTGTGCCTGGAGGTTACTGAAGCTCTAGTGCCCTGTAGTCACTGTGCTTGGTCATGTGGTGGTGGGAAGGGCAAGAGTGGAGTGCCTTTGTTTTGTTTCTATGGGGGAGTGGAGCAGGGCACCTATTGCAGCCTTGCTTCCCATTCTGTCACACACGAGGCAGGGTTCTTCCATCCACTACTTTATTAGCATAGTTTTCCACCCCTTATGACCTACTGGAACTGTACAAGGGGTGTGAGCAGAGGCCAGTATCTGGCTTAATGCTACCTGACATACGTGAAGTCTGGAGATGTACAGGATTTAAGATGACAGGCTTCTAAGTGTTTTATAGGTTTGTGAACTATTTCAGTGACTCTAGTGGGGAATCTGATGGATTAGGAATAGGACTGGGAGTTACCGGGTTCTGACACTAATTGCTGTGTAATCTTGGCTATGTCATCTAATAGTGATAAGAAATGTACCTACCTCACAACTAAATGTTTCTAAAATGCTATTTGTGTGCAAAAATATTGCTTAGCCTTGACAGTAGGAGAATTTAGGACCAGCCCTGTACTTAACCTATTAGGCCACATAGCTTTGTGGAAAGGAGGCAGGGGGGGCTTCTTCTTTGGGAACACTTTTTAAAATGTACAAGTTTGGATTTTTCAATAAAAGCAGCTTTTCAGTTTTTCTTAAACTTCCAATTCATGAAGAATTAAATGCATGAAATCTTGCTGAAATTTTTCATTAAATTGGTTTCATTTTGTGGACACTTTACCAACTCTAAAACAGCTCTAGTTCTGATGGAATAGCACCAGAGGTAAATGTGGTCTTTTGATGGACTGCAGTAGGTCTTGGATCAGGCCATTGGTGAGACAGTGAATAGATCAAAAATATGGAGAAGCTGCATTGGGTCAAATGTTTGTTTTCTGGTCTGTTGTTTCTCTGGTAGTGGTGCTACAGTCATTCAAATGTTGTGGGTTTTACAAAATATGGATGTTGTAGGAAGTCAGGGACATTAAGCTTTTCAGCCATTGCAGAGGACCAGCTGCTCTTCAGTCATAAATCTTTATACTTGTCCTTTTAAGATACCAATGTAAACAGAGAAGAAATTCTACTGTTCTGGTATGAGTTTCTGAAAAAACTTTAGACATAACGGTCGCTAGATTGTTCAATAGAACAATCTAGCGTTTATGGTGGACTCCTGCTTTCGGTGTGCATACTTTCTGAATGCTACTTAGCATTTTTGGAAAGTATTTTCCCTACAGCTTTAGCTCTCCTGTTCTGAAATGGCTCTGGTGACCTGATTCCTCAAGCCTTTGAATAACATACAATGATAGTACTATGTGATAATGACAGAAATAAATGCCTTATGTACCAGGTTGTCCTACAGAGATGAATTACACTGTCACAACATACTCTACTGGATATTTACCCAGGTTGTACTAGTGTTCTGTAATATTGTGTCTTGAGTTTTAGTGTCTCAAGCAAAATGGAATTGTTCTTAATTTAGGAATAGTACGAATTACTAAAAACAAACAAAAAGAAACAAATTTGAGGGAAAATATTGCTGCATCTATGTTGATCAGTGAAATGAATGGAGTTATTCCAGATTTACAGGGGTGTAACTTGAAAATAGAACTTGGTCCTCCATATTTATTCATCTTCATGTAACTGTCCCCATGATTTTTCACAAATGTTTGCTGGAGCCTTTAAAATTCAACTACCCTAAAAAGGTATTGTATGTCTAATATGCAACTGACCCAAAGTCTTTTAAAGTGAATAGAAAGATGCCACTGGATTTCAGTGGCTTTGGATCAATTCCTATGTGCATGGAGAATAAAGGTATAATGGTATAAGGAAGCATATGGCCCTAACTGCTCCATTCTTGCTCTGATTTTCTTGTCTTAAGATTCTGGCATGGTTTATTAATCTAGGGCAGTAGCAACTTCTATATTTTGCGTCAATCATGTTTTGTTTCCACTGCCAAACACTCTAGAGGACCACTTGGGGCTTGGCTTGTGCCTTCAATGAGCACTACTTTTTGAATTTATAAAATAGATGAGTTCCTTGCATCAGGAAAGCAATGCTACAGTCTCTCATCTACTAGCTACTCAACAGTTTCCTCCTGAGAAGGAAACCCATTGCTAGTTAGTCTCCTGCACCCTGAAGGCAACTTTCTGGAAACTAAAACATAATTTACTTACAGTTACTGGAATGCTCAGAATAGATTGCTTACTGTCATAAATAAAGGGAAGGGTAAACCCCTTTGAAATCCCTCCTGGCCAGGGGAAAGCTCCTCTCACCTGTAAAGGGTTAAGAAGCTAAAGGTAACCTCGCTGGCACCTGACCAAAATGACCAATGAGGAGACAAGATACTTTCAAAAGCTGGGAGGAGGGAGAGAAACAAAGGGTCTGTGTGTCTGTCTATATACTGGTTTTCTGCCGGGGATAGACCAGGAATGGAGTCTTAGAACTTTTAGTAAGTAATCTAGCTAGGCATGTGTTAGATTATGATTTCTTTAAATGGCTGAGAAAAGAATTGTGCTGAATAGAATAACTAATTCTGTCTGTGTATCTTTTTTGTAACTTAAGGTTTTGCCTAGAGGGGTTCTCTATGTTTTTGAATCTAATTACCCTGTAAGATATCTACCATCCTGATTTTACAGGGGGGAATTCTTTATTTCTATTTACTTCTATTTTTATTAAAAGTCTTCTTGTAAGAAAACTGAATGCTTTTTCATTGTTCTCAGATCCAAGGGTTTGGGTCTGTGGTCACCTATGCAAATTGATGAGGCTTTTTATCCAACATTTCCCAGGAAAGGGGGGGTGCAAGTGTTGGGAGGATAGTTCATTGTTCTTAAGATCCAAGGGTCTGGGTCTGTAGTCACCTAGGCAAATTGGTGAGGCTTTTTTACCAAACCTTGTCCAGGAAGTGGGGTGCAAGGTTTTGGGAAGTATTTTGGGGGGAAAGACGCGTCCAAACAGCTCTTCCCCAGTAACCAGTATTAGTTTGGTGGTGGTAGCGGCCAATCCAAGGACGACGGGTGGAATATTTTGTACCTTGGGGAAGTTTTGACCTAAGCTGGTAAAGATAAGCTTAGGAGGCTTTTCATGCAGGTCCCCACATCTGTACCCTAGAGTTCAGAGTGCGGGAGGAACCTTGACACTTACACACACTCCAGCTCTCCCTTCCTCATTCCTCTGTCCCCTTTTAATCGGAGTCTGAGTCCTGAACAAGCATGAACTGAGCAAGTAAATGCATTGTGCCTCTCTATAAGCTTTCATGCATCAGAGTTTGTGGCTCCCTCCTTGGATAATTGTTTTTTAATGGTTATGGGGGATCTGCACATAATGGCACTCAACTGGAAGACTGTAGATCTGGGGGCAATGTATCACTGTATTAGGAGAATTCCAGTTAATGGTAAGTAACCTAATTTTAGTCTCTTTGCCTAAGGAATGAATGATAAAATAAAGTAAATTTAAGCATATTGCTATTCGTTAAAATATCTTTGCATTCATGTACAGCAATCCTATGTGTCCTAAGAACAAACTGAAATACAATATTGGTAATATTACCATTAGAGAATTTAAAATATTTTCACATTGAAAAGTAGCTGTAGGCATCTTTTTCCCTTATAACCTATTCTTGTGTAGAACTTTAGCTCTTTTGCTTTCCTTTTCATAACATTCTCACCAGGGAGTTCACAAAATATAAAATTCCTGCAGCAAATTATTTTTTTTATTTCCAGTGCAAATAAAATCGAACATATGTTAGATATGAATATTTTGGCATTCATACTACTGGGAGTAGGCATTTCGACAGTGTTCCAATCTTTCCAGCATGTCACTACTTCTACTTCAATAGCTGTCATCTTGTAAGTAGTAAGAAAAATATGGTTCACTCTATATGTAGGAAAATCACATTTTGTGTGTGTGTGTGTGTGTGTGTGTTTGTGTAGTGATTTCAAGATGCTCATTCTTGCTGGTAATGAGCTAAAGGCACTCTACACTTGTCCTATTTGATTTTTTTTAAGTTATATTTCAGGGAGTGCATGGCCAATTCAGAAACCTGTACTAGATATTCTAGCACATGCTTGAAAGTTTGTATTTTGGAGTACAATGCCTGTGATACCAGCAACAGTGATCTGTAGAGGACTGTGTGCTCTTTTAAAGGACGAGTCTGGTTGTACCTGAAAACCCAAGAACTGAAAGGCTTGAAAAGATCCATTAAGGTCACAAAGGAATAACAAAGTGCAGCATGAGAGCACATCACAGCATCTGATGGGCTAGACTGTCAAAACAGATTTAGGACTCGGTGGGAGCTATGTACTTTGTGCAAAAAAAAAAAAGAGAACAATGGCAGTTTCAGGCCTTTTTGATGGCAGAACTGCTACACTGGACAGGGCGATCTTGGAGGAAGGGAGAGGAGCATAGAAGGGGAGGTACTGCAAAAAGGCAAGGTGTCATTGTCAAAAGAGCCATATGTGCAGTGTCCCAACAGCTCTTAAAAAATAGAAGGAATGGGGAGAATAAAACTAAATTGAAAAATAAAACACAACAGAGTGTGATCTTACCCATGTGACATTATAAGAGAAGGGTAACATAGGGTTAAACAAAGAATAATATAATTTTTTAAAAAAAGATACTGATATAAACAATACAGCAAGGAGCATCTAATGATGAGTTTAGTAAGGAATCCAAGATTTCTTGCATTTGAATTAGATGGGGCTCTTTTCACAGGTCAGACATTTTGTCATTGCTTTATTATCCTACGTCTCATTATATTAACAGTCTAATAAGGCATCCCAAAATTCTAACTGGGGCAACCTTAGAACATATGACACATGTGTTTGTAATTAAATAAAAATTTAAACCTGTAACACGATTAGGATATTTAGTGACAATCCTGTCACATATTCCTCAGTTCTATTTGTGTCTGTTCCCTTCAAAAAGATCTTTGTCTTCCTACCCCTGTACTTAAAAACTCTCGTGACCTATCTGATGTACTCTGCCACCATATTTGCTTTTTTCACTGCAATTGGGCATTGGGCTGAAGGCTACAATAATTCCTAGATTTCTTCTCTCATCATTATTCTGCACCTCTAACCATTTAGAAGTCATTTTGATGTGTCCTTTTTGTCTTGCCTTCTGTATTTATTTGCATTAAGAGGGAAGTGCTATCCACTTGTGTAGAAAATTATGCAACAGCTTAAAATAGCTGACTAGAATTTTCTTTTATATACTGTTTCTATCAAATTTACTACTAGTTTATCTGGAAAATGTGTTTGCATAAATTTTGACTATAAGTTTGAGCTCCTAGTGATAATTCTGGCAGTAACCCTCCACTGGTTTCCATCTTGGAAAAAGTATACTGTATTGAAATTTTTAATTCTGGTTTCCCAAATTTCATTTTAGCCAGTTATTTAATTGGTGGAATTTTGTGAAACTCTCTTAATTTTTTTGTTAAACATAACTTTTCTTAATGGATGAATCAAATATCAAAATATCATTTACTGTTTTTTTTGTTTTGTTTTTTGTTTTACATTGTTAATCATCATGGCAAATGGGGGGATAAAGTGAGAAGATTTTGTGCTAGGGCTGGTAAATTTTCATAGCTGGCTTGTGGTGATTGCTGTATCCTACTTATGTATCTATCTTGGCATTAAAACTGTGCTACAATGGGCATCATTGCCTGATGTAATAAAACGGGGATGAAAACCTTGATGTCTGTTAGCAGGGGAAGTTTCTACCCTGTTCTGAACCTGAAAATAAGATTTTTTTTCTAGCTTGTTCTGAAAAAGGCACCCAAATGCTTATTATTGTAGCAAGTGGAATTTTGCACTCTCCGTAGGTAGGGAATGATGAAGTACTTTGATTCACCCTATATCATCTCTCCCTTGAGAAAGTCATCTAAACTCTAGCGTCAGTTCCTTAAGCTGCCTCTTTTAAATTAGGCTCACATTTCCCTTTCTGAGATATATGTTTTGTGTCTGACATTTTATATTCAGGTTTGCCCCCATAACAAAGACAGATTTCTGGTTGTAGATGTTTGTTCTAGTTTTGAGCAGATTACTTCCATACATTCCTGAAATTGTAGCATCCTCTAGTAATCCGATTTTACAGACTTATAGAATGGTAGGTTGTATTATCAAGGTGCTCTGCACTGTTCTGTCCACAGAAATGACTTTGAATGAATCCTTTGTACATCTAAATCAACAGAAAGTCAATTCCTAGTATAAACTGTGACAGGGTCAGGCCAGATGGCTATAGGAGAGTAATGGAAGGCAGATATATTAGCCCCAGGCTAAGTAGGTCCCTTTTCCCTGGGTAAGGTAACAGGGAAGGTTCCAGAACAATCAGGAACCTTCTGGAGACAATTAAGACCGGCTGATTAGAACACCTGCAGCCAATCAAGAAACTGCTAGAATCAATTAAGGCAGGCTAATCAGGGCACCTGGGTTTTAGAAAGGAGCTCACTTCAGTTTGTGGTGTGCGTGTGAGGAGCTGGGAGCAAGAGGCACTAGGAGCTGAGAGCGAGAACGCGGACTGTTGGAGGACTGAGGTGTACAAGCATTATCAGACACCAGGAGGAAGGGCCTATGGTGAGGATAAAGAAGGTGTTGGGAGGAGGCCATGGGGAAGTAGCTGAGGGAGTTGTAGCTATCGCACAGCTGTTCTAAGAGGCACTCTAGACAGCTGCATTCCACAGGGTCCTGGGCTGGAACCCGGAGTAGAGGGTGGGCCCGGGTTCCCACCAAATCCTGGTCAGACACAGGAGGAGTTGACCTGGACTGTGGGTTCAGAAAAACGGCCAAGCTGAGGGCTGCCGTGAAGCTCCAAGGCGAGCAAATCCGCCAATAAGGGCAAGACCCACAAAGGCAGAGCAGGAACTTTGTCACAAAACACAGAGGTAATGTCAACTTTTGCATACAGTATGCTGCATTATACAGTTGCAGGCCTTTTACCAGGGTAGGAAATCATAAAATTATAAAAATCATTATAGACTTAAACATTGGCCATTAGGTCTTTACCTCCATATATACAGAGTTGTTAGTCAGGGAAGGATGCATATTCAAAAACTTCTCATGTTATTGAGTTTTGGGTTAATAAGTGTTATTGGTTAATAAAGGAATCACATGCTAGTTTCCAATCATTCCTTCCAGTCATTACAATACCCTGCCAAATTGTGACAGGTTCCCCGGGGTGAAACCTGAAGCTGGGGTACAGCTGAGCCCTCTGTCTTACCAACCTGGATTCCCTCTTACACTGTGATGCTGTGGCAAGCTGCAAACCCCTCCAGGTACTGCACTTACACAGACATCCACGACAGGGACACACCCAACTGAGGTACATGAATCCTTTTGCCAGCCACTCATGAACCAATGATAGAGAGGCTTCAGCCAATTCCCACAACTCCCCAGCCTAGGACTCCAAAGCTGTACTGTCTTGCCCTGGTCAGAAGCCTGACCGGTGTAATTTTATTACCCAGTCTGCCCCTCTTTCACTGTGGAGAGGACATGCACTAGCGCTTCCCTTTGCACTTCAACCAAAACTCACTGTTTTAGGTAAAATGTAAAAAAGATTTATTAACTACAAAAATATAGATTTTAAGTGATTATAAGTAGTAAGTGTACAGATCAAAGTTCGTTACCTAAAAAAAAAAAAAGTAAAATCGCAATCTGAGTTCTGTAAACTAGACAGGATTTGAATCAAGCAGTCTCACCCTGATGGTATAGTTCCTTAATACACAAGCTGGGATTCTCCTTTCCAGCCTGTGACAACCTCCCCCATTCAAAGTGTTTGTTCTCCAGACATGTTCCCAGGTGTTGAGTTGTGAGGGGAGTGAGGACAAATGATGAAGTCACTTCCCCACTTTTATAGGTTCTTCCAGCTTGCTGAAAAGATCTTTTGCTATGAGGTGAGTCAAGCAGTGTCCATTGTCTGTGCGACCTCTAAGAAGTCTTCATTGTATAGTCCTTGGTAGCGTGGATTCCCCTTAATGGGCCATTCACGCTGTCTGGTTTCTCCATTGTTGTACCTGAAAGGCTGGTTGTAGGTGTTTCCAATCTTACAACATATTTCAGTAACACACACATAGCAAAACTTCATAACTTTGCATACAATTATAGCGTATATAATCCAACAGGATATTAATGTTCAACAGATCAAGACTTTTAAAATGATACCTCACAAGGCATACTTTGTGCAAACATATCATAATTATATGACCGTGGTAAATATAGGGGTGCCAAGGTGTTGCTTTGGGATACAGAGCATCACACAAATCTTCTTCCTTTTATCCGTTCCACATAGTTAAGCCTAGCTCTCTGTCCATGTTCCTGACATGAATCCTTGAACATTATTCCGTGGGAGTCTGATGGGGTGTTAACCCCACACAGCTGTAGAAGGGATTAACCATGCCCTGCCCTACAGTGGAGCAACGGAGGTGAGTCCTCCACAGGGCCTAGAGTGGCTACAAGGGAAACAGCAAAAGAGAGAGAGGCTGAAAGGAGCAGCCAATCAGGGCCCAGGGGCCTCACATAAAAGGAGCTGCAGTGCCAGAGGTAGTCAGTGGCTGCTAGGCACTTAGGGAGTCCCTGGAAAAATCATGGAGCAGGTCCTCAAAGAATCAATTCTGAAACACTTGCATGAGAGGAAAGTGATCAGGAACAGCCAGCATGGATTCACCAAGGGAAGGTCATGCCTGACTAATCTAATCGCCTTTTATGATGAGATTACTGGTTCTGTGGATGAAGGGAAAGCAGTGGATGTATTGTTTCTTGACTTTAGCAAAGCTTTTGACACGGTCTCCCACAGTATTCTTGTCAGCAAGTTAAAGAAGTATGGGCTGGATGAATGCACTATAAGGTGGGTAGAAAGCTGGCTAGATTGTCGGGCTCAACGGGTAGTGATCAATGGCTCCATGTCTAGTTGGCAGCCGGTATCAAGTGGAGTGCCCCAAGGGTCGATCCTGGGGCCGGTTTTGTTCAATATCTTCATAAATGATCTGGAGGATGGTGTGGATTGCACTCTCAGCAAATTTGCGGATGATACTAAACTGGGAGGAGTGGTAGATACGCTGGAGGGGAGGGATAGGATACAGAGGGACCTAGACAAATTGGAGGATTGGGCCAAAAGAAATCTGATGAGGTTCAATAAGGATAAGTGCAGGGTCCTGCACTTAGGACGGAAGAACCCAATGCACAGCTACAGACTAGGGACCGAATGGCTAGGCAGCAGTTCTGTGGAAAAGGACCTAGGGGTGACAGTGGACGAGAAGCTGGATATGAGTCAGCAGTGTGCCCTTGTTGCCAAGAAGGCCAATGGCATTTTGGGATGTATAAGTAGGGGCATAGCGAGCAGATCGAGGGACGTGATCGTTCCCCTCTATTCGACATTGGTGAGGCCTCATCTGGAGTACTGTGTCCAGTTTTGGGCCCCACACTACAAGAAGGATGTGGATAAATTGGAGAGAGTCCAGCGAAGGGCAACAAAAATGATTAGGGGTCTGGAACACATGACTTATGAGGAGAGGCTGAGGGAGCTGGGATTGTTTAGCCTGCAGAAGAGAAGAATGAGGGGGGATTTGATAGCTGCTTTCAACTACCTGAAAGGGGGTTCCAAAGAGGATGGCTCTAGACTGTTCTCAATGGTAGCAGATGACAGAACGAGGAGTAATGGTCTCAAGTTGCAGTGGGGGAGGTTTAGATTGGATATTAGGAAAAACTTTTTCACTAAGAGGGTGGTGAAACACTGGAATGCGTTACATAGGGAGGTGGTAGAATCTCCTTCCTTAGAGGTTTTTAAGGTCAGGCTTGACAAAGCCCTGGCTGGGATGATTTAACTGGGAATTGGTCCTGCTTCGAGCAGGGGGTTGGACTAGATGACCTTCTGGGGTCCCTTCCAACCCTGATATTCTATGATTCTATGATTCTATGAGGACTATGTCTCGGGGGGTTGAGAGAACTGTAAGTGCCTTGGACAGAGCAGCTGCTAGCAGGGATCAGGGGAGCAAGAGGGAACTCCTGGCTGTCTACTGAGACTGGACAGCTGAAGGCCCTGAGGTGATGGCGAAGAAGGTACTGATGCTGTGGGGAAGAGGCCCAAGGAATTGTAGCAGTGTGTAGAGACATTAGAGATGTAGCAGGAGGCTGCCATCTATAGAGTCCCTGGGCTGGGATCTGGAGTAGTGGGTAGGTCTGGGTCCCCTCCACCAGCCACTGGGGAAGTGGCTAGCCTAAGGACAGTGATACCCACCCCTGGAAGGGGAAAACACAGTTGGTGACATGGCTGGAGCTATGAAGAGGACACTGAGGTTTCTGGAGTGACACGGGTCTACAGAAAGACAATGTCAGGAGAGGTACCACCAAAAGAGGCACCACTGGAGGAGCTAATCCTTAGGGTAGACAGTAGGATGTGCCCCTGTGGTGATGTGCCATGTTATATGGAGCTTTTTGCTTGAGTAAAAACTGCAGGACTGAGTCTTAAAAGCGTGAGCAAATAAATAAAAATAACCCCCCTGGTTTCTGTTTCCTTGCTCTTTCCTTGCTCCGTTAGGTGGTGCACAACATTTTTTTTCTCTCATGTGGGTGGAAAGCTTTTTACCAGGGCTGTTTAAATTTAATCCCAATCAGTCTTCCCTCTTGCTGACAATTGATCGTAGGTTGCAAAAGCCCTGTCCTTCCTTCTTTTTTCATAAAACTTCACATTTTTCTAGTCTAATCTTATCTAAGTGTATTTGAACAGAGCTCAAGATGCTTTGTTTGTTAAATAAAACGTTTAAAGAAAAAGAAGAGTTCCTCACCCTTGAAGAATGAAGGCTCTGTGCTTATTCCTTGTTCTGGAGACTGAAGGTCACATTGCAAAACAAATACACAGATTTGTAGCTTTCAGGGAGCAACGTTCAGCATTCCAGGGTTGATCTGGAACCAAACAGATGTATCGTCAGGTCTTTAAGTTGAAAAATGTCATTCAAGGACAAATGGGTTCATTTGAACAATATTTGTATTTGTCGTATTATTGATATTGTGGTAGCATGTTGGAGCCTCAGACTACACCAGGACCTTTTTACAGGAGTGGTCTATCCCTTTAAAGGTAGTAGGAGTCAGCCAACCTCCTATTCCATGGCATGGTCCTTTAAAGTTTTGGGAGTTTGGATATACACAAGCCCTAGGAAGGGACAGAGGCAGATACTGGGAGGGAGAAAGTGATCCCAGGGAGTGGTCTCAATTAGTGCTTTGGTGAGGGGGGGAATGGGACTCACGCTACCATTCCTCTAAGAGCCCAGACCAGGAGCTTTGGAGTGCAGGGGGAGCAAGGCTCCCCTCTGTCCCAGACTCCTGGCCATCCTTAGGATTTATGGGGCCCTACACAGTATTATTAAACTGATGCCCCTATGCTCTACTGAAGGTGGTCCCCAGCCAGCGCCGCTGATCCCAGTGTGTCGAGGGGGCACAGCCACCACCCAGGACCCCCAGAACCCTACCCCCCCATTGCTGACACATACCAAGCTTCGTACACAGCAGATGCTGCGGCAGTGGCTCAAGGCAGGCTTCGCGCTGTCACATGGGGGCTGCATCTTGCCAGAGCCCACGGCCCTCCTGCAGCCCCTTGCCACTCCTGGCTCACCACAAGCATTTTGACAGGAAGTACCAAGCAGTAATAACAACAACAACAATAAGTGTGTGTGTGCACGTGTGTGTGTGAGAGAGAGCCCAACAAAGAGCCAGTGTGCGTGTGGCTGTGTGTTGGGAGACTGTGTGACAGAGTGTGAGGCTGTGTGTATGACAATCTGTACTGGGGAACTGTGACTTGTGAGAGGCAGAGTGTATGTGGGGGTGAGAGCCAGTCTGTGTGTGAGGGAGACAGTATATGTGAGAGACGGTGAGCGCACTGTCACTTTAAGTCTCCCTCTCCCTCCCTTCCTCCCGCCCCCTCTCAGCCCAACTCTCCTTCCCCCCACTCCCCAACCCCCTGCTGACTCATGTGGAAGTTTCGCTCCTCCTGGCCTGGCCCGGCCCCTGCTGGAGATCGAGCGGCGCAGGCAGGCAGGGTCTAGGGAGGGACTCCGCTTTGGGCGGTGGTGGCCCTGGTCACCGCACCGCCAGTGACCCGCTGCACTGCTCTGGGCTCCCCTGGGCTGGGGCAGCAGAGCCAGAGGCTGGAGCTGAGACTGAGGAGTGAGTGAGGGAGGGGATGTGGTTGGGGGCGGGGAGAAGCTCACCGGCCCAGCGCGGAGGAGGGCCGCAGAAGAGAGGATTCCAGCCGCGGCCAGCGAGGGGAATGGTGCCCCAAAATTTCGAGTGCCCTACGCAACTGTGTATGCTGCGTATGCCTAAGGACGGCCCTGCCCAGACTATCAGGAGGAGCTCTGGGAAGGAGGGCCGCATATATGCTGTTTTCTCCAGCATGAGGGAGACTAGCAGCACCAGGAGGACTGCTGACCTCTCCAAACTGACAGGTGAAAGGACTGAGTAAAAAGGAGTCAGTTTGAGAGAAGTTGATGGAGGACTGCACCTGGCCTGAATTATAATCCAGCTCTAGGAGGAGGGCCGTGGACTCCTGATTTAAGGAGAGTGAGACTGTTTGAATTATAACCTAGCTCCAGGAGGAGTGTTGGAGACTCCTGAACTTGGGCACAGATGCTTGTTGGCACTAGAAGAAGGGTTGGACTTGGGGGCTATTTTTGTCAGTCCTGACCACATGACTGAAGAGCATGCAATGCTGCGTTTGAATATAATGAGTGACTGAAGCAAGGGCAGATCTCTGAGAGGTTGACAAATATTTACTTTATGTTCAGGATTTGTTGCGGACCATGCATATGGAATGCCTCTAACTGCTCCAAGTCTGCCTGTAAGAGGGTCCAGGTTTCTCACCCATATAATAATATAGGTAGAACACAGGTTTGATAGATCCTGAATTCTGTCTCCGTGCAAAGACATTTTTTGCATCCATAGGTAGGACATGAACTTCATGCAGGAGGTGGTGAGACATATTCATCAAAGAATGTCTGGTTTGCTGTGACCATTGGAACTTGCTTGCAGCCTAGGTAAATAAACTTGTCAGTGCTCTCCACGATACTCGATCCCACCTGAACCAGGGGTTTTGGTGGCTCAGCTCCAGAGTTCTAGACCTTGATCTTCTGCCATGAGACATTCAACCCCATAATGCGGGTTGTAACGGGGAGAGCTTGGAGGGTGGGTACTGAAATTCTCCGACTTCTCCACAAGCAAGGCAGCATCGTCAATGTAGACTTGGTTGGTGAACACTTTTGTCTAACCTTGATTCCGATGTGTGGTGCAGCAAGTCCTAATATCCAACTGATAGCTTGACAGAATATTGCCAGGGTCAGAATAAATCCTTGGCGCACACCTGAGGTTTTGTAAAAACGCAACAAAAGCCATGAATTAATATGGACTCTTGTACTGTGAAGAGTGGGTAAAAATCATCAACTCACATATTCAGTGTTGGGGTTGGAAAATTGTACTTTCTGTCTTCTGCAGGTTTAACATTAGTAGACCACAGTTAAAATATGCTTTGTGTATCTCGACCTCTGTAGAAAGGCAGTTCAGAGTGAGAAAAGGAGGGCACAAATATATTTCTTGGGGGAAAAATAATAAGCTGGCTGTCATACATCAATAAGAAAAAGTAGTGCCACACTCCCATGGACAAGCATATACTATAACCCAGTTATAGTGCAGACAGGCTCAACTTTACATATGTGAATGGTCTCATTGAACTCAATGGGAGTACTAATGTAGCTAAGGTGCACATGTGTAATTGTTTGCAGGACCAGGGACTATACGGCATTGCCCACCGAAATATGCCTACCATTGCAAATGAAGAAGGATTATTGTCATTAACAGACTTTTTTTTTTTAATTCCAGTTTATTGTGTGTTTGTAGTTGAGCCAGATTCTCAGCTGGTGCACACAGGTGTAGTTTTACTTAGGAGACTGGAACTACTCCAATATACAGCTTGTGAGGATCTGGCCCAATGTCTTTTACCCATTTAAGGATTTCAAATCCTCAACTGGCTTACCATTTACATGTGATTTGTAGGTACTGAAGTGACAGGAGAAAGCTAATATTTTGGAAAGTACTCTTGTCAACGTTCCTTCCCCACTCTGAACTCTAGGGTACAGATGTGGGGACCTCCATGAAAACCTCCTAAGCTTACTTTTACCAGCTTAGCTTAAAACTTCCCCAAGGTACAAACTATTTTACCTTTTGTCCTTGGACTTTCGCTGCTACCACCAAACGTCTAACCGGTTTTATTTTATTAGGAAAGAGCCCGTTTGGAAACGTCTTTCCCCCCAAAATCCTCACCAAAACCTTGCACCCCCCTTCCTGGGGAAGGCTTGATAAAAATCCTCACCAATTTGCATAAGTGACCACAGACCCAAACCCTTGGATCGTAAGAACAATGAAAAAGCGTTCAGTTTCTTAAAAGAAGGATTTTAATAGAAGAAAAAGTAAAAAGAATCACCTCTGTAAAATCAGGATGGTAAATACCTTACAGGGTAATCAGATTCAAAACACAGAGAATCCCTCTAGGCAAAACCTTAAGTTACAGAAAGACACAAAGACAGGAATATCCAGGAGGTCAGCTCCCAGACTGCTGCGCTGGGCATCACAACATGGGGAATAGATGGCCAGCCCTCTGTGGAGAAAGAGGTGGTTAGGGACTATTTAGAAAAGCTGGATGTGCACAAGTCCATGGGGCCAGACAAGTTGCATCCGAGGGTGCTAAAGGAATTGGCGGCTGTGATTGCAGAGCCATTGGCCATTATCTTTCAAAACTCGTGGCGAACGGGGGAAGTCCCGGATGACTGGAAAAAGGCTAATGTAGTGCCAATCTTTAAAAAAGGGAAGAAGGAGGATCCTGGGAACTACAGGCCAGTCAGCCTCACCTCAGTCCCTGGAAAAATCATGGAACAGGTCCTCAAAGAATAAATCCTGAAGCACTTACATGAGAGGAAAGTGATCAGGAACAGTCAGCATGGATTCACCAAGGGAAGGTCATGCCTGACTAATCTAATCGCCTTCTATGATGAGATTACTGGTTTTGTGGATGAAGGGAAAGCAGTGGATGTATTGTTTCTTGACTTTAGCAAAGCTTTTGACACAATTTCCCACAGTATTCTTGTCAGCAAGTTAAAGAAGTATGGGCTGGATGAATGCACTATAAGGTGGCTAGAAAGTTGGCTAGATTGTCGGGCTCAACGGGTAGTGATCAATGGCTCCATGTCTAGTTGGCAGCCGGTGTCAAGTGGAGTGCCCCAGGGGTCGTTCCTGGGGCCGGTTTTGTTCAATATCTTCATAAATGATCTGGAGGATGGTGTGGATTGCGCACTCAGCAAATTTGCGGATGATACTAAACTGGGAGGAGTGGTAGATATGCTGGAGGGCAGGGATAGGATACAGAGGGATCTAGACAAATTGGAGGATTGGGCCAAAAGAAATCTGATGAGGTTCAATAAGGATAAGTGCAGGGTCCTGCACTTAGGACAGAAGAACCCAATGCACAGCTACAGACTAGGGACCGAATGGCTAGGCAGCAGTTCTGTGGAAAAGGACCTAGGGGTGACAGTGGACGAGAAGCTGGATATGAGTCAGCAGTGTGCCCTTGTTGCCAAGAAGGCCAATGGCATTTTGGGATGTATAAGTAGGGGCATAGCGAGCAGATCGAGGGACATGATCGTCCCCCTCTATTCAACATTGGTGAGGCCTCATCTGGAGTACTGTGTCCAGTTTTGGGCCCCACACTACAAGAAGGATGTGGATAAATTGGAGAGAGTCCAGCGAAGGGCAACAAAAATGATTAGGGGTCTGGAACACATGACTTATGAGGAGAGGCTGAGGGAACTGGGATTGTTTAGTCTGCAGAAGAGAAGAATGAGGGGGGATTTGATCGCTGCTTTCAACTACCTGCGAGGTGGTTCCAGAGAGGATGGTTCTAGACTATTCTCAGTGGTGGAAGAGGACAGGACAAGGAGTAATGGTCTCAAGTTGCAGTGGGGGAGGTTTAGGTTGGATATTAGGAAAAACTTTTTCACTAGGAGGGTGGTGAAACACTGGAATGCGTTACCTAGGGAGGTGGTAGAATCTCCTTCCTTAGAAGTTTTTAAGGTCAGGCTTGACAAAGCCCTGGCTGGAATGATTTAATTGGGGATTGGTCCTGCTTTGAGCAGGGGGTTGGACTAGATGACCTCCTGAGGTCCCTTCCAACCCTGATATTCTAGGATTCTAGGATTCCATTCAGCACAGCATATTTTCTCAGCCATTTAAAGAAATCAGAATCTAACGCATATCTAGCTAGATTACTTACTAAGTTCTAAGACTCCATTCCTGTTCTGTCCCCGGCAAAAGCATCACACAGACAGACAGAGCCTTTGTTTCTCCCCGCCTCCAGCTTCGAAAGTATCTTGTCTCCTCATTGGTCATTGTGGTCAGGTGCCAGCGAGGTTATCCTAGCTTCTTAACCCTTTGCAGGTGAAAGGGCTTTTCCTCTGGCCAGGAGGGATTTTAAAGGTGTTTACCCTTCCCTTTATATTTATGACAACTCTAAATGACACTGGTTTCTAACTTCTTGCAATCATGAGAACTAGGGGCTTAGAATTAGAGCTAAATAAAACCCTATATAATGCCTTTGCTTTTTAAAAGTCTGATTCTGTTGGTGGTGCCTGATTTTGATTTCCTCTTGCTTATGTGCTATTTGATAATGAATGTTGAAATTTAATATAGAATTAATTTGGGTAGTTTTGCATAACTGAATTGTTAATCAAGATTGACAAAGCATGTGTTTACCTTGTTTTCAGTTTTACAAGACTTCCTAAAATTAAATGGAAAACTACTCTCTATTAAAGTAATGCTTACAATTTGCTTAAGGAACATTCAGTAGGGTTGTCTGCAGAGTTTATAATCATGCCAATTACTCTTGTTATTTCAGTTCAGGGCAGGGAGAGAAGAAGAGGAAGGAATTCAAATAGGGGAAAGAGAGAAGGGGTGAAGAGATAGGGATGGGGGAGCAAAGTGCTAGTCAATTTCCTTTTGTATCCAGGCCCATGGGTAAAGTGCTTTGGAGAAACCATGACCTAGCCGCCACTTTTGATGTGCTACCCAATCTGTGCCTAAATCCAGCCTTTCTGATAGCTTCCAGATATATTGAATGGGATCTCTCCCCATGGGAGAGGGCAACAGCCACCAACAATTGCAGTTTCATTGGCTTCTAGGGGGTTCTGTCCTCCTAGACCACCTACTAAGGAAATAACCCATATAGAAGATGCGGCATCCTCTCTCTATGGATTGCTTATCCTCTGTAATCATTTTCATGTCTCTGCACCATCAGCTGAGACATGAGAATGAAGAAAACTTTGTTTTCTTCTAAATAATTTAATGATGAGACATGATCATTATTTTATTTATCTTATACTTTCCCTTTAAAATAATAAAAAGTATACAAGTTTTTAAGCAGTCCTTTATTATTTTCACAACTCAATCGAACGCTTACTCCTAATAGCTGCCTTAAACTGTTCCTATTGCTAATGAATTCTCGCATTGGAGAGAAATGATGTATTTGTGTGTTAAACAAGTGAGGAACTGATAAGATATGCTAGTGAGATGTGCATTATTGTTTTGCCTTTACACCACTTCTCCATCCACAAAATTCCCCAGAGAGGCTCTGTCAAGGTTCCTTCCCCACTCTGAACTCTAGGGTACAGATGTGGGGACCTGCATGAAAGACCCCCTAAGCTTATTCTTACCAGCTTAGGTTAAAAACTTCCTCAAGGTACAAACTTTGCCTTGTCCTTGAACCCTATACTGCCACCACCAAGCGTGTTAAACAAAGAACTGGGAAAGAGCCCACTTGGAGACGTCTTCCCCCAAAAGATCCCCCCAAGCCCTACACCCCCTTTCCTGGGGAAGGCTTGATAAAAATCCTCACCAATTTGCATAGGTGAACACAGACCCAAACCCTTGGATCTTAAGAACAATGAAAAAGCAATCAGGTTCTTAAAAGAAGAATTTTAATTAAAGAAAAAGTAAAAGAATCACCTCTGTAAAATCAGGATGGTAAATACCTTACAGGGTAATCAGATTCAAAACATAAAGAATCCCTCTAGGCAAAACCTTAAGTTACAAAAAGACACAAAAACAGGAATATACATTCCATTCAGCACAACCTATTTTACCAGCCATTTAACAAAAGGAAATGTAATGCATTTCTAGCTAGATTGCTTACTAACTTTTTACAGGAGTTCTGAAGAGCATTCCTGATCTGTTCCCGGCAAAAGCATCACACTGACAGACAGATCTTTTGTTCCCCCCAACTCCAGCTTTGAAAGTAACTTGTCTCCTCATTGGTCATTTTGGTCAGGTGCCAGCGAGGTTATCTTAGCTTCTTAACCCTTTACAGGTGAAAGGGTTTTGCCTCTGGCCAGGAGGGATTTTATAGCACTGTGGACAGAAAGGTGGTTACTTTTCCCTTTATATTTATGACAGGCTCCTTTTGCAATTCCCCTCAGCAATACCTGCGGCGAGTAGCAGGAATTGAAATAACCAGAAAATCACCTGCAGCCAGTAGGTGTCAAACTCTGATCCAATACTCAGTGCCACTGCTGATAAAGTACAACCAAGTCAGCTATTTTTGAGGGTCTCCCCCATTAAAATGGCTAATTCCGTCATGTGGGACTTAAGCATGCATGAAATAATATTAGTTTAATGATATCTCTATCAGTGCTCAGTTGGCCTTGCTAGCTGTTGTATTATTCATGAGCCCTTGCGTGTATACCAGAATACAATAGTTTATAAAATGGAATTAATTGTTTCTTTTCTCTTGGTAGCCTCTAACATTCTTCTTTGGTATTGGATTTCATTGTCTGAATGCTCAACTGTGAAAGTTGCTTTGAGGATTGGATGACCAAGGCAATGTATTTGGCAATTGACATTTTGATTGGATTAGCCATGCCCAAGCTTTCAAAGCTTTGGTTTTATAGGCCAAAAAAAATCCCAGTACTGTTTGAGTAAGTACAATACGGTATAATCTCCTAAAGCCAATCAGCGTCATGCATGTCTGTCAATATCCAATCTTTTGGATGAGGTTTTCAACTCACATTATAGTTGCCATGTGGATAATAGCAATCTAATGTTTTTACAGAGAAGATATTAAATGCTTTCTTCAAATTCCCTATGTAAAGATAGTGTTTTCTTCTGCAAAGGCAACATTTATGAGCTAGTGCTGCCTTATCAACAGATATGAGGAGCATATATAATTTTGAGGTTTTATTATTTGTTGAATGCTGTCAGTATTCTTGGTGCTATACAAAACACAGAAGAGGATATGTTTCCTCGAGCATTTTAATCATTACAGGCCACTCTTGCTCATGTTGAATAGCATTTGTCTGAGAGATCCCCAGTGGGACTAATTGTCCAAGCAATGATTAGAGTATGTTTTGTCATAACTTTTTGTTTTAAAAAAAATGGGGCTTTCTGGCTAAAATAAAAATGTATACAGAAAACTTTTGATTAAAATTTTATTTACATATTTGGTAATGCAAAAAACCAAAAGGCAATTTTTTTTCTGTTAACTACTTTTGAATGACATTATTTTTCCTTTTTGGTTTTTTCATTGAGAACATAATTTTCAGGGGAAATTTTGAAAAAACAGAACATTTTTAAAATTTCCCCACTATCTAGTAACTGCTACTCTTTGTGAATAAAGGCTGCAGAATCAGGCTTTTAGGAAATGAACAAAGAGGATGAGTTAGTGTACTGTGATTTCTCACTGTGAATGGACACTAGATAAACAAAGTGTGCCACAATATATAATGCAAACATTTTCAAAAGCAAATAGTTCCCCTTTCCTATTGCTGTGAACCTCTTACACATACCAGTCTTTTTGTATGAGGATATTGGAATAGTCTCTTGATGTGAGCTGTCCCAATTTACCCAGGTTGACAGTTTGAAGTACCACTGTGTGTGTGAAAAGAAAAGGAGTACTTGTGGCACCTTAGAGACTAACCAATTTATTTGAGCATAAGTTTTCGTGAGCTACAGCTCACTTCATCGGATGCATGCTTACGCTCAAATAAATTGGTTAGTCTCTAAGGTGCCACAAGTACTCCTTTTCTTTTTGCGAATACAGACTAGCACAGCTGTTACTCTGAAACCTGTGTGTGTGAAGCGGTGGGAGGAATCCTTTTCAATCTCCCACTTATGATAGTGTTGAATTCAGATAACACTATACCTGTTACTGCGGGTTACCATAGCACAACTATTGTTACTTCTCTTACAAGGCCTCACACCTCCACCGAAGGCTTCTTTGGAGCCTTTCACAAAAATTATTTCCCTTTGCCGGAGAGACAGGTATATATTCCTGTTGGCTTTTCATACTGTTGTGACATGTCTCAATAAAATATGTTTTAACTGAAAGGGAGGCTATAAGTATTTACATGTTTCGTGGCTTACTTTTATTTTTAAGATCTTTTTATCCTGTTTCAGTAGAGGCTTATTTGTTGACATAAATAAACTTTGCCATATTAGTGGGCTCTAACTTACTGTCCTTTCAACTCCAGTGTGCATATTTGGCTGTGGAATCTGTGGCACAGAGATACTGTGGTGATTGATGCTATATAAGTACCATAGATAGACTCACTATATTGCTGGAATATGATCTGGCTCTGCCTCTGCCTCTTGCTAGCTATACTTCTATCTGATTAGTCAGGTACCTTTAGCCACTACTTTTCTGTCATTGATAGCCCAGGTCTCTGTTTAACTACAGGCAGCCACACATTCACTTTTATTCATGAGATCTCCAAATTGGCTTCATACGATTACAAACTCTCTCTCAAACTCTGTATCCTGCTGTCTAATGTAAAAGTTTTACTTCATCTGTCAGATCCATCTGTCTTCACTTTGCTGGTTCCAACAGTACTTTCTAGGCTGCCAGCCCAGTTGACATTTCTGCAAGCATCTCCTTTACAGATAACGGTATAATTGTTTTTTGGTTTGTGAAAGGTGACACAAAGAATACTTAGATGAGCCTTCAGTTTGGGGGTAAGAGGAATGGCTTAGGAGCCTTTGCTTAGGAACAGGTGGGCAAGATAAATTATATAATTTCCCCATAGTAGGCAAGGTCCATGAAAATATAAGAAATATTTGTGTAATGATATCTGTATTATTTTAAATTGACTCATCATCAGTGTGACTAAACTGCCTATTAGCATTATTAGATATGGCTCACATTGCAGATACTTACAGGTGTTCATAAAAGTACTAGACCAACCACTTTGCATTTTCAGAATAATGGAGAAAGTTTCTCCTGTTTTGCAACTAATCAGAAGCAAGATATAAATACTATTTAATTTCTGATCCTTAGGAAATTTCAAATCAGATTTTCTCTACTGAAGTTGCTGAAGCCTACTTCCACTGTTGTCCAACAATGATTAACTTGAAGAGCTAGCAGCAAATTTTCCATCTTGAAATCTGGAATCACTTTAAGTTGTTGAAGGAGATGGCATAGAATAATAATGGAAAAAGTTCATTATTCACTAGCTACTCTGACAAAGCATCATATACCCAGGAAGTGAACAAAGAAGACCCTGTATGAAACACTGCCAGGGATAAATGAGAGAAGGAAGCGCATATTAATTTAATAGTGACTTGGCATTAGACAGATAGAAATTCACAAAGGATGAAATGGACCCCTGTGTAAATTCCCAGGGATAAAGGCCAGCACAAAGAGTAGGCACCACTTAAGTCCTCCAAATAGGGTTTAAGTTGGACTTATGTAGGGCATAAACCTTGTGCAGGGTGACTGCACAGTGAAGAATGTCACCAAGAAGAGGCCAAAGAGGACATCCTAAAATTGGCAGAGAAGAACCAGGCAAAATTTTGTGGCAAACAGAAGATGTGGCAGGTAGGAAAATTCCAAGATTTAAAGTACATGTCAAAATTATTGAAATCTTTCTCAAATTTTCAAACCAGTTTTGTTGCTCATCAGCTGACTAGGATGATGATTCAATAAGATGGATGGAACAGTTCAGTGACATCCTGAATTGCCCTCTGTCACTTGGTGATAAGTTTGAAACAGAATTAGCTCAGACACTACAGGGAGATGTACACATGTACCTCACAGCAATAAGTAAGTGACCGGAATAGCAAAGATAGCAAGAGTTAGTTGGATTGCTTGTTCTGTCACCAAAGAACAGCGTGCTAAAAAGCACATGAAGGGATAGCATCATCTTGAGGCCAGTAGGATGGAAAAGGTATTATGGAGGACAGATGATGGCTTGACAATGAGCTGTCAATAACATACTGAATATAACCTGGTATGAGGTACAAACAGAAATGAAGGAATCCCTAATAGACTTCATAGAATCCCTGCTCTTCTGCCTTTCTAGAAAGCTGTGCTTGAAGTAGTTTTGTTTTAGGTAGGGGCTTGGGGAGGTTGGTGGGGAGAGGATGTGGTTAATGCTGTGAAATAATGGGACAAATTAATCTGTGGTATAATTGTTCTGGGACTGGATAGCTATTGTATGTGTGGGATTCCATCTGTGATAGAATCCCACACAATGACAGATGGAATCTCACACAGACAATAGCTATCAAGTCTCAGAACAATCAGCCATCAGGTAATTTACTGACTGTGATACAATAGTCCTTTGGAATAGGAGGAGTTAAGAAGATGAACTATGATATGGTCCAAAGAGTTACGAATGACAAACTAATCATTCATCCCCTTCTGGGAGGTGTTTAGCCAGGTAGAAGTTAAATCTTCACTAGACTTTGCAGTTACAGAATTATGGTCCAGATGTTCATGTTCTTGGACTCCTTAAGCTAAATAGAAATACAAAGTCCCAATCATCATGGGACACCTACAAGCTTGTGACATCTGCTGGCAGGAGGAAGAAAAAACAAGCTGTGAGTGACAAGGAAGTAGGGTCCAAGTGCCTTCTGAGGAAAGTGGGGAGTGGGAAGTCTGGCACCATCACATTTTTCTGAGTGTGGACAGTGCTCACCTAAGGGGACAAGCCTTTGGGGTTTCATGAAGTATGATGACAAACTGGCAAGAATTCTGGGTCGCTCCTGACACACCCAGAATGCTGCTTCTTTTGGGCTCCTGGGTGGCCAGCCAAAGGATAGAGAAAGAGGACTGATAGGAGGAAGAAAGGGAAGAAGATGGAAGCTTTTGTGGAGGGAGTGGGTGAGAAGACTATTCACTGGCAAATTGGCATAGTAGCCAATGTCTCTGATATCAGCCTTGACAAAGTGGCACTGAGACAGTGGAACTGGTACCTCTGAAGTGCATGTAAGTTGTTGCTGTGGAAGCTCTGTTGGCTGAATTATCTTGGATGAGAGAAACAGGAATCTAGGTGCTGGTGCTCTGCACAAGAACTTCCTCACCTTCTTCCTCCTCAGGTGTATGTTCTCATTGAAGGGAACTGTCCAAATATTGTGGAACCTTTTTGTGCCTCAACATTTCATGTGACAACTCACCAGGCACCCCCAATTACCAAAGAACCTTGAAGGCCCAACATTTCATCCAACGAACCCCATCTCTCTGCACAGAATCCCTCAGATGCTGTTTAACTAGCAGGGGGAAGGAGAATGTTAACCACAATGTCCCCTTTTTCTTAATCTTCCCCTTATTCCCCAAATCCCCTCTTTTCTCTCTTGTGGGCCATTAAGGGGGAGGAAAGGGAATATAACAAGCTCTACAGGCTTTCTTTCAACTCTAGACATAAGAACGACCATAGTGGATCAGACCAATGGTCTATCTAACCCAGTATCTGATGCCAGTATCAGATGCTTCAGAGGGAGTGAACAGAACAGGCAATTTATCGAGTGATCCATCCTGCGTCATGCAGCCCCAGCTTCTAGCGGTCAGAGGTTTGCATGAGTCCATGAAATATCCTCTTACCTTTTGTGTTTTACCCAGTATGGGAAATGGAGGAAACAAATTCTACAACCAAATTTTTTAGTATTCAGCAGGTTTCAGAGGAAATCTACAATATATGTTCATTTTGAATGTAGTGAGTGAGACATTAGATATGCAGCCCCCACGGACTTCAATGGGAGAAATTTTTTGCAGCTAACTCCTTGGGTACGGTGCTGAAAATGAACCTCCTACATACTCTAAATGTGAACATTAGGCTTTGAGCATATGTCTTGGGTATGTTTCTTTGACAGTGATTGTCATTCAGACATGTGATGGCTCAGTAAGCGTGCAATTTTTTGCAATTATATGTTATATCAAATTATTATCCTAAAATAAATATTCCCTGGGCTATTATTAACACAAAAGAAAACGTTAGACATTGATGTGATTAATTTTCAATTCCATATTATCTTTAACACTGAAGATCATATTTCTTAGTGTGAAAGTTAAATTAAAAATGTATAATCAATACAAATGGACACATACATTAAACAGCCTTCAGCAGATTTTAACAGATATTACATATTTTTTTAAATTAATCCTGACATTTCTTTGAAACTTCTTATGTATTTCTAATTAGTTCTTTGACATTTCTAACTGCTGTATTTCAACAGAAAAGAAAGTACATAAAATCAGTTATTTTAAGTTGGTTATCCAACAAAAGAAGTTTAAATGATGAGATTTCAATTTTCTGTCTTCCGTAATGAAGTGCATTCATCTTCAAATAAACATTTAGAAAGACTTTACAACAACATTATTTTAATAATTTTCTAATTTACATTAATGCACTTATACATACAAAGGGCAATCACCTTTTCTTTAGTATATTTCACATATCCTTGTGTTAGATGGATCAGTAACACAACTATGAAATTTCTTATAAATGTATGCTAATCCAACATCAAGCTTGAGATTTTATAGCACAAAAGTGAGTAGACTTACATGTGGATGTTGTAGGGTGACCAGATGACAAGAACAAAATACCGGGACACGTGCGGGGGCAGCCACAGGCTCTCCCCCCAACCAGAGCCAGTTCTAGGTTTTTGCCGCCCCAAGTGCAAAAAAAATAAATAAAAAAAAGCCGGAGTGCTGCCAAAGCAAAATATTGGGGCAAATGGCGTCCCGACCGTACATTGGGACAGTACGTGGAACAAACAACTAAATATCGGGACAGTCCCGATTTTATCGGGATATCTGGTCATCTGAGGATGTTGTGAGCTCAATCCTGTTTTTGTTGGAATAGTCAAAATCCTGTGGGATGAAATCCTGGCCCTACTGAAGCCAATGGGAGTTTTGCTATTGACTTCAGTGGGGCCGAATTTCACCCTCTGACTTTGGAAGGCCTAGAGCAGGCCCTATAATATGATAAGTATATAATATGTAAAATTAAAATAATTATAATATAGATTATATAGCACCCAAAATGCGATATAGTGCTTATGATTTACACACTCTAGACCTGTTTAAGGGACTGCTACAATTGTGTGTGCTTATTTCTGAGTTGCCTTTGAGGGATTGTTCTTAGACAACACCTATGTGTAGAAGTGGGCGAAATGGTGTTCTGTTTTGCTTTTAAACTGTTTAAGTATTTGCATGGAACACACACCACAGATGGAGAGAAATTATTTGGGGTTCTAAGGAATCTAAATATCTGTGGGATGGAACGGCATTAAGAAAAGGAACATTTAAGATGGATAGCAAGGAAACTACCTCACAGTAAAATCTATTAGGGGAAATTATTCCACTAACAAATGCTGAAAGCACCCTCAAGCAAGTCATTTAAAGAGGACTGGACAAAGCATTGTAAAATATTCTGTATGTAACAATTCTGCACTGTCAAAGAGATGGATTAGATGATTTAAGGCCTAATTCAGAACTCACTGAAGCTAATGGGAAACTTCCTATCGATTTCAGTGGGCTTTGGATCAGGCCCCTAAATGGCTCTCTTACATCTTATTCTAATATGCCCTGGTTATTTTTAAAAAATAAATCAATAATTAGAAGGATTAGAATCAGGCTAATTGCAGGATTCTAGCAGACATACCACGTAAATATATGGAACACCACTGGGATACTAGCACAGTCACTGGGATCACAAGAAGCCCTCGGTTCATTCACATCCTGTGTCCTGTGATACTAGCACTTAATAAGGCATTCATGATGCTGATCTTGCCTCCTTCGTACATAAATATGTAAGATGGGTAGACTTGTATTTAATTAGAATTAATCTCTTAGCCATTAGGAAAGCTCTCAGTATCCCTCTCCGTTTCTCTCAACTAATCATCAATTAACCTATGAGTAAATAAGCAACCAAAAAAAATGGATTTCATCCAACAATACTATTAACTATTATTTTTGCCATCTAGTTATGGTGTTCCACAAATCTGTAAGTTTAGAACAGTCCCATAAATATGTATTGTGCACCATTACCCACCTTAAACTTAGTCCTCGGTGAATGTAAAAAGGCTTGATTCACTTTGGAAAAGCATCTGTGCGTTTGCAACATATACAAAGTTAACTGAGATAAATATATCTTCTGAAGGGACCCCTCAACCTGACACCCTTGATCCATTCCTGCCTTCTTATTTCACTATAGCAGAAGCAACAGCATTCTCTCTGGAAATGCACTTTGCCCTCCACCCATCTATAGGTGTCTTCACTGGGGATCCACAGCCTTCCTCCCACTGTCAGGAGTCACTACAGGGCAGCCCCCATCTCCATGAGGCTCTGCATCTATCCTTTGCACTGTTTGTGGGGGAGGTTTTGTACCTTCACTCAGATTGCAGTTGATGCTCTACTGCCTTCCTTCTTGTACGAGCAACAGGCAGCAGTACAGGGCTCTTTGCTATTCCTTTTGAATTTCCCAACTTCCTTGTTAAAGATACACCCCCTCCCCCAAATTTGCATCACTCCCAAGATTTGGGGGAACTTCTTGGAAGTTCCACTCAGCAGCAGCAGATTTAGATCATGCCACTAGTAGGAGGTGAGTTGTGAGATTTAACCAGTTGGTTTGGGTCAAGTTTTTCCTGAATGTTAGGACTGGTTTTTATTTTCATCAATCTTTTGCCTTTCCCTACTTACAAAGCCAAGTAAGACTTGGGTTAATTTTGATTGCATACTGACTGGCATGCCTTGCAGAGTCTTACTAGTTAAGGTACCCAGTTTACAAAGGAGCCCTTAATACCCCCTCTATTCGACATTGGTGAGGCCTCATCTGGAGTACTGTGTCCAGTTTTGGGCCCCACACTACAAGAAGGATGTAGATAAATTGGAAAGAGTCCAGCGAAGGGCAACAAAAATGATTAGGGGTCTGGAACACATGACTTATGAGGAGAGGCTGAGGGAACTGGGATTGTTTAGTCTGTGGAAGAGAAGAATGAGGGGGGATTTGATAGCTGCTTTCAACTACCTGCGAGGTGGTTCCAGAGAGGATGGTTCTAGACTATTCTCAGTGGTGGAAGAGGACAGGACAAGGAGTAATGGTCTCAAGTTGCAGTGGGGGAGGTTTAGGTTGGATATTAGGAAAAACTTTTTCACTAGTTGGGTGGTGAAACACTGGAATGCGTTGCCTAGGGAGGTGGTGGAATCTCCTTCCTTAGAAGTTTTTAAGGTCAGGCTTGACAAAGCCCTGGCTGGGATGATTTAATTGGGGATGGGTCCTGCTTTTGAGCAGGGGGTTGGACTAGATGACCTTCTGAGGTCCCTCCCAACCCTGATATTCTATGATTCTATGATTCTAAAGGACTGCATTTGGTATCTGTAGGCAAGTTTCACTTGGATAAATGCAGCCCATACTTTAAAAAGTGAAGGTAAAATTTTGGAAATTAAATTAAAATAAAAGTTGTTTTAGTCTGCTTTCCCATGTTCCTTCCCCCCACCAACATACACATATAAAGTTGGTTGGTAATTTTCCAAAAATATAAATACAAATTTTGCAAAAATGTTTATAGTCTGATAGTGAAAAGAGTAAAGGAAAAACTAAACACTATAATGATGATAATGATAATAATAATAATTAATAATAAAAACAACAAGGAGTACTTGTGGCACCTTAGAGACTAAAAAATTTGTTGGGGCATAAGTTTTTGTGGGCTAAAGGCTACCACTCTGAAACCAGTAATGATAATGGTAGTGAAATGGAAAATAATCTATTTTTAGATTTGCCCATAAATTGTAAACTCAATTTAAATGGGATAGATAATTCCATCTGTAAATGAATTCTAGGGCAACTGATTTAAATCATCTCAGTGATATCTAGAATTGTTGTTTTTGCATCAATGATTAGTAAATTAGACCTTTCTCATTTAATCTAGAATTTTAAAGCCTTTATCTATTCCTGTCTGACTATTGTTGTTTAAGTTCTGACAGTGTCCTAAGCAACACAGATATATCAGATTTTCTGCTTCTGGCATTTGCACTATTCAATCTTTATATTTTCCACATAATAATTGTGTCAAGGTTCCTCCCCCACTCTGAACTCTAGGGTACAGATGTGGGGACCTGCATGAAAAACCTCCTAAGCTTATCTTTACCAGCTTAGGTCAAAACTTCCCCAAGGTACAAAATATTACCCCCGTTATCCTTGGAATGGCCGCTACCACCACCAAACTAATACTGGTTACTGGGGAAGAGCTGTTTGGACGCGTCCTTCCCCCCAAAATACTTCCCAAAACCTTACACCCCACTTCCTGGACAAGGTTTGGTAAAAAGCCTCACCAATTTGCCTAGGTGACTACAGACCCAGACCCTTGGATCTTAAGAACAATGAACAATCCTCCCAACACTTGCACTCCCCCTTTCCTGGGAAATGTTGGATAAAAAGCCTCACCAATTTGCATAGGTGACCACAGACCCAAACCCTTGGATCTGAGAACAATGAAAAAACATTCAGTGTTTTACAAGAAGACTTTTAATAAAAAATAGAAGTAAATAGAAATAAAGAAATCCCCCCTGTAAAATCAGGATGGTAGATATCTTACAGGGTAATTAGATTCAAAAACATAGAGAACCCCTCTAGGCAAAACCTTAAGTTACAAAAAAGATACACAGACAGAAATAGTTATTCTATTCAGCACAATTCTTTTCTCAGCCATTTAAAGAAATCATAATCTAACACATACCTAGCTAGATTACTTACTAAAAGTTCTAAGACTCCATTCCTGTTCTGTCCCCGGCCAAGACGACTACAGACAGACACACAAACCCCTTGTTTCTCTCCCTCCTCCCAGCTTTTGAAAGTATCTTGTCTCCTCATTGGTCATTTTGGTCAGGTGCCAGCGAGGTTACCTTTAGCTTCTTAACCCTTTACAGGTGAGAGGAGCTTTCCCCTGGCCAGGAGGGATTTCAAAGGGGTTTACCCTTCCCTTTATATTTATGACACGCCCCCCAAATCTCAGCTAGGGTGAAACACTGGCTGGGATTTCTTCCTGGAGCTCTAGGAAAACAGAGTTAATAAGACACATGCATCTCTAAATATACTACCAAGTACATAAAGACTAACAATATTTTCCACATCTCAAGGACGATTTTAACCAGTTGATTCTGGGAAACTTTCACGGGAGAGTGCATCAGCCACTTTGTTAGAAGCTCCTGAGATGTGTTGGATGTCGAAATCAAAATCTTGGAGAGCTAAACTCCACCGAAGAAGTTTTTTGTTAGTTTCTTTGACGGTGTGAAGCCACTTTAGTGCAGCATGGTCGGTTTGCAGGTGGAAACGCCGTCCCCAAACATATGGGCGTAGCTTTTCCAGAGCGTAGACAATGGCATAACATTCTTTTTCAGTGACTGACCAGTTGCTTTCCCTCTCAGACAGTTTTTTGCTGAGAAACACTACAGGGTGGAATTCTTGATCAGGTCCTTTCTGCATTAAAACTGCTCCCACACCATGCTCGGATGCATCTGTGGTTATTAGGAACGGTTTGTCAAAGTCTGGGGCCCTTAGTACAGGGTCAGACATGAGTGTCGCTTTAAGCTTGTTAAAGGCCTTCTGACACTTTCCGGTCCACTGAACAGCATTTGGCTGTTTCTTTTTGGTTAGGTCTGTCAGTGGGGCAGCGATTTGGCTGTAGTGCGGTACAAATCGTCTGTAATAACCGGCCAAGCCTAAGAAGGATTGAACCTGTTTCTTTGACTTTGGGACAGGCCACTTTTGGATAGCATCCACTTTGGCCTGTAGGGGGCTGATAGTTCCTTGACCCACCTGGTGTCCAAGGTAAGTCACTCTGTTTAGGCCTATTTGACACTTCTTAGCCTTAACAGTTAGTCCTGCCTCCCTTATGCGCTCAAGGACTTTTTGTAGATGTTCCAGGTGGTCTGCCCAGGAATCCGAAAATATGGCCACATCGTCAAGGTAGGCGACTGCATATTCTCCTAATCCCGCTAGGAGACCATCTACAAGTCTTTGGAAAGTGGCGGGTGCATTTCGCAGCCCGAAAGGGAGTACATTAAATTCATACAGCCCGAGATGTGTGATGAAGGCTGACCTTTCCTTGGCAGATTCATCTAGCGGTACCTGCCAGTACCCCTTGGTTAAGTCCAAGGTAGAGATGAACTGGGCCCTTCCCAGTTTCTCTAATAGTTCATCTGTGCGTGGCATGGGATAGTTGTCTGGGCGAGTTACAGCATTTAGCTTACGGTAGTCCACGCAAAAACGTATTTCCCCATCTGGTTTGGGAACTAGAACCACTGGAGATGCCCATGCACTTTCAGAGGGGCGGATTACACCCATCTGTAACATATCCTGGATCTCCCGTTCTATAGCAGTTTTAGCTTGAGGAGACACCCGGTAAGGTTGGACCCTAATTGGGTGAGCATTACCTGTGTCAATGGAGTGGTATGCCCGTTCAGTCAGTCCTGGGGTGGCTGAGAACGTTGGCGCGTAGCTAGTGCACAGCTCCTGGATCTGCTGTCGCTGCATACGCCCAAGGGTCATGGAGAGGTTCACCTCTTCCACACCACCAGCACATTTCCCTTCGTAGTAGACACCTTCAGGCCACTCAGCGTCGTCTCCTCCCTGGGCTGTAAACTGACAAACCTTTAATTCTCTGGAATAAAAGGGCTTTAGAGAATTAATATGATACACCTTAGGCTTTCGGTTGGAGGTGGGGAATGCTATGAGATAATTAACAGCTCCCAGGCGCTCCTGGACCACGAATGGCCCTTCCCACGATGCTTCCATTTTATGGGCCTGGAGCGCCTTTAAGACCATGACCTGGTCTCCTACTTTGAAGGAACGCTCTCTGGCATGTTTATCATACCAGGCTTTTTGCTCTTTTTGAGCATCCTGTAAGTTTTCTCTAGCAAGGGCTAAAGAGGTTCGGAGGGTGTTTTGTAGGTTGGTTACAAAGTCCAGAATGTTAGTTCCTGGAGAAGGTGTAAATCCCTCCCATTGCTGCTTCACCAACTGCAATGGCCCCTTAACCTCACGGCCATATACAAGTTCAAATGGGGAAAACCCTAAACTGGGATGTGGTACAGCTCTGTAGGCAAAGAGCAACTGCTGCAATACTAGGTCCCAATCATTGGAGTGCTCATTTACGAATTTACGTATCATGGCCCCCAAAGTTCCATTAAACTTCTCCACCATGCCATTTGTTTGATGATGGTAAGGAGTGGCAACCAAGTGATTTACCCCATGAGCTTCCCAAAGGTTTTTCATAGTTCCTGCCAGGAAATTAGTCCCTGCATCTGTGAGGATGTCGGAGGGCCAACCTACCCTGGCAAAAATGTCTGCTAGTGCCTGGCACACACTTTTAGCCCTGGTGTTGCTTAGAGCTACTGCTTCCGGCCATCGGGTGGCAAAATCCATGAAAGTCAGTATGTACTGCTTTCCTCTGGGTGTCTTTTTCGGAAAAGGACCCAGAATATCCACAGCTACTCGCTGAAATGGAACTTCAATGATGGGGAGTGGCTGGAGAGGAGCTTTGACCTGGTCTTGGGGTTTTCCCACTCTTTGGCACACCTCACAAGACTGGACATAGGTAGAAACATCCTTGCCCATTCCCTCCCAGTGGAATGACCCCCCCAAACGGTCTTTGGTCCTGTTCACCCCAGCATGGCCACTAGGGTGATCATGGGCTAAGCTCAAGAGCTTGGCCCGGTATTTAGTTGGAACTACCAACTGTCTCTGAGGATGCCAGTCTTCCTGGTGTCCCCCAGAAAGAGTTTCCTTGTATAAAAGTCCTCTTTCTACAACAAACCTGGATCGATTAGAAGAGCTGAGAGGCGGTGGGTTGCTCCGTGCCGCCGTCCAAGCTCTCTGGAGGCTTTCATCTGCTTCTTGTTCGGTCTGGAACTGTTCCCTTGATGCTGGAGACATCAGTTCCTCATGGGATTGTGGACCTAGGCTTGGTCCCTCTGGAAGCGATATAGGGGATGGAGCTGTTTCTGTTGACTGTGAACCGCTCTCCGCTGGTGTACTATGTTGGGATTCAGGCTCCGGCTGAGCCTCTTGTGTAGGGTTATCGGCTGCTGCCAGTTCAGGTTCGGTGGGGCCCTCTGGTGTTGAGGTTGCAAGTACTGGATTCAGTGCTGACACGGGGTCTGGTGTTGGTTGTTCGGCTGGTTCCGGTTCTGGGACTGGTTCCGTCTGGGTCTCTGGGACTGGATCCACTACTGCTGTTGCAGACATTGGCCTGGGGTCCAGGTCCATCACCTCTGACTGGGTCCTGATAGAAGTTTCCGGAACAGAGCTAGGCCTCACGGCTTGTTTAGCCTGGTTGCGGGTGACCATTCCCACCCTCTTGGCCTGCTTCACATGATTGGCCAAGTCTTCCCCCAACAGCATGGGGATGGGATAATCATCATAGACTGCAAAAGTCCACATTCCTGACCAGCCCTTGTACTGGACAGGCAACTTGGCTGTAGGCAAATTGAAAGAGTTGGACTTGAAGGGTTGAATCGTCACTTGGATCTCTGGGTTGATTAAATTGGGGTCCACTAAGGAAGCATGGATAGCTGACACTTGTGCTCCGGTGTCCCTCCACGCGGTGACCTTCTTCCCGCCCACACTCACCGTTTCCCTCCGCTCCAAGGGTATCTGGGAGGTATCTGGGCCTGTGGACCTCTGGTGTGATTCCGGTGCAATGAACTGTAACCTGTTGGGGTTCTTGGGGCAGTTGGCCTTTACATGCCCCAGCTCGTTACATTTAAAACATCGTCCAGCTGACGGGTCACCGGGGCGAGGTGGGTTGCTGGAGAACGGGGTGGTGGGACGATAAGGGGTCTGGAGGGTTCTTTGGGAGGTAGGTGGGGCTTTGGGCGGCCCCCGGTAATAGGGTGTGGTCTGGGGTGGTCCCTTCTGGTCTCCGCTCCAACTGCGACCAGTTTTCTTCTTCTCTGCCACCTCCACCCATCTGGCTCCAATCTCTCCTGCCTCAATTACAGTTTTGGGTTTCCCATCTAGGATGTATCTTTCTATTTCCTCAGGAACACCCTCTAAGAATTGTTCCATTTGCATTAGGAAGGGCAAATTTACTGGAGATTCAACACTTGCTCCTGATATCCAGGCATCCCAATGTTTTACAATGTGGTAGGCATGTCGGGTAAATGACATGTCTGGTTTCCACCTTAGGGCTCTGAACCTCCGACGAGACTGCTCGGGTGTTATCCCCATTCTGACTCTCGCCTTGGATTTAAACAGTTCATACTTGTTCATGTGTTCTTTAGGCATTTCAGCTGCCACCTCAGCTAAGGGTCCACTGAGCTGCGGCCTCAGCTCTACCATGTATTGGTCAGTAGAGATGTTGTACCCAAGGCAGGCCCTTTCGAAGTTTTCTAAGAAGGCCTCAGTATCATCACCTGCCTTGTAGGTGGGGAACTTTCTGGGATGGGAAGTGGTACCTGGAGAAGGATTGCTAGGGTTTGTTGGTATATTCTGCTGGGCCTTTATCCTCTCCATCTCCTCCACATGCTTCCTCTCTTTTTCCTTCTCCTCCTCCTTCAGCCGCATGAGTTCTATCTGTCTTTCATGTTCCCTTTGTTTTTCCTCAGCCTGAAATTTGGCTAATTCCAGCTGTAGTCGAGTTGAGGATTTGGCCATTCTAACCTCTCTGTTTTTAACTAACTTTACACCCGAGGTTTAGAAATAAACAAACAAAACTTGGCTGTAAACTTTTGCTGTGCTGGAATAGAGTACCTATTCTCTGATAGTGATTGTCAGCCTACAGAAAAAGACAATTCCCTTGTCTCTGCTCTGGGCCCAAATTAAAGCAAAAAACCTCCAACTACTTGGAAAACTGCTTACCCAGCCCAAAGAAAAAAAAAAATTTCTTTTCAAACCTGTGCTCCTTGTAAAACAAAAAAAAAAAAATCAAAATCCTAAAAAAGAACCCTGCCACTTTTGTCTCCAGGCAAATGGGTAGAGCACACACCCCCTATTTACTTTTAGGAAGAAAAGAAAAAAAAAAAACCTCTGGGTTGGAAGACTGTGAATTTCCCTGCAGGAGTTAAGTACCCTGCCTCCAGGCAAGAAAACCTGCAATTCACAAGATAATCCCCTTTTGTCTCTGCTTGGCCACAAAGCAGAGAGAAACCAAGCTGCTTTCAGTTTCAAAGCTGCCTTCTGGACTTCCTAAAAATTCCTTTTTAAAATCTGTATTTCTAGTTCAAAAAATCTCAACTGGATCTCAAAATGATTTCAGGTTAATCCCACCACTGTGCCACCATGTCAAGGTTCCTCCCCCACTCTGAACTCTAGGGTACAGATGTGGGGACCTGCATGAAAAACCTCCTAAGCTTATCTTTACCAGCTTAGGTCAAAACTTCCCCAAGGTACAAAATATTACCCCCGTTATCCTTGGAATGGCCGCTACCACCACCAAACTAATACTGGTTACTGGGGAAGAGCTGTTTGGACGCGTCCTTCCCCCCAAAATACTTCCCAAAACCTTACACCCCACTTCCTGGACAAGGTTTGGTAAAAAGCCTCACCAATTTGCCTAGGTGACTACAGACCCAGACCCTTGGATCTTAAGAACAATGAACAATCCTCCCAACACTTGCACTCCCCCTTTCCTGGGAAATGTTGGATAAAAAGCCTCACCAATTTGCATAGGTGACCACAGACCCAAACCCTTGGATCTGAGAACAATGAAAAAACATTCAGTGTTTTACAAGAAGACTTTTAATAAAAAATAGAAGTAAATAGAAATAAAGAAATCCCCCCTGTAAAATCAGGATGGTAGATATCTTACAGGGTAATTAGATTCAAAAACATAGAGAACCCCTCTAGGCAAAACCTTAAGTTACAAAAAAGATACACAGACAGAAATAGTTATTCTATTCAGCACAATTCTTTTCTCAGCCATTTAAAGAAATCATAATCTAACACATACCTAGCTAGATTACTTACTAAAAGTTCTAAGACTCCATTCCTGTTCTGTCCCCGGCCAAGACGACTACAGACAGACACACAAACCCCTTGTTTCTCTCCCTCCTCCCAGCTTTTGAAAGTATCTTGTCTCCTCATTGGTCATTTTGGTCAGGTGCCAGCGAGGTTACCTTTAGCTTCTTAACCCTTTACAGGTGAGAGGAGCTTTCCCCTGGCCAGGAGGGATTTCAAAGGGGTTTACCCTTCCCTTTATATTTATGACAAATTGCAATAGCTATCTCCTTTTAAAAGGAAAAAATTATGTGAAAATATTTTACGTAAAATTTTAAATGCTAAAAATATAGTCAGTGAGCAAACTGGTATAAACATGTTTCAGTGTGATACAGTAAACCTCACAATATATGGCTGGCATATAGCCATACTATTTGAGAATTGTAGGACGGATCCTGCTTGCAGTGCAAGTAACTCGTGCAATGAAGATATGCTCTTAAATTATAAAATATAATTTAAAGATAAAACTTAATAATGGTAATAATTGAGGTACTAGAACTGAACTTTTAAATACCTACCTGGAATAGTTAAACATCAGAGCACTATGATAACATATAACATATTCAACTTCAGGGATTACCCATCATGCAGTAGCATCCCCATCCTCAGGAAACTGGCTTTCCATCCACCTGTTCCACTACTATCATGTCATCCTTCAGATGGGCACTTTAGACTGCCTACCTTGATTTGCCTTCCACTAAATCTCCTCTGGCCT
This sequence comes from Lepidochelys olivacea, assembly GCF_965140295.1. Lineage (NCBI taxonomy): Eukaryota > Metazoa > Chordata > Testudines > Cheloniidae > Lepidochelys > Lepidochelys olivacea. The sequence goes on from NC_140411.1 coordinate 297,535,268, forward strand.
GGTTTCCACCTTCTGCACTTGGCTGAAACTGCTCCTACTATGGTCATCAGTGATTTGTTCCTAGTCAAGACTTGCAGGCTCTATTTTGTCCTGTGTTCTCTCGCAAGCTTCCCATGCTCTGTTTTTCCTTGACACCTTCTCCTCCCTTAGCTTTTGAGGCCTTCTCCTCTCTTGGCTCTCCTCTTCAGTTCTTTTTTGCTCTTGTCCAAACTCCTGTGTCCTGGAATGGAATATACTTGTTGTTGAATTGATCACTTAATTTTGAAATATGCTTAGCTTTAAGAAAATAAGCCAGTTTTATAGCCAGAGTACTGAAAACTTTCTTACCCAAATTGTTGTTTTGTTTTATCCTAAAGTGGTGTGCGTATTTGAAGGCAGAACCTACTTCGAAGGACAGAGAGAAACTGTGTATTCAAATTCAGGGGACTGTGTTCTTTTTGAGTGCAAGGTAAGAACACCATTGATGGGACACTTTTCTTTCAATAAATCTGTTTAAAATGTCATATAAGGTCCTGATGAATAAAAATGTGTACGTATCTTCTGTGACAAGTGACTTTTAAAAGGGCATCAAGGGGTTTCCATGCTTACTGTGTCCAGCTGATTTCCACGTCAAATTTTACAAATCAAATATTTTTTCTAATTGCCAGCCCTGAAAATTTAATCTGGGATCTCTCAGTTGAGCTGGGTTCTTTTTTTATTTCTTATACATTATCATCAATAATAAATATCCTGCAGGCCACATTATGCTCTCTTTTATATCTGTGCAGCCCTATTTTCTCCAGCTTATGTGCTCAGCTACAAGGGGGTTACACAAATGTAAATGAGACCAGAATTTGGCCCACAGGATATTTCTTGCTGGCAATGGTGTATGAGAAGGAAAGAATGCTACTTGACTGTCAAATCTCAGGTTGTGTTTGGAGGGTTGGCAGTTTGGTAATCTATCATTCTACTTGTAAATGGAGCATACTGAATATTGAGTGAGACACACTAAACATTGAGCCTTACAAGATTATTTTAACCCAGTCACATTTCAGAGCAGAAATGCAATTTAAGGGCAAAATGCTGCAGTGTGCTTCTACATGTGGAAAGTGCACAGAGAGATACCGAGGTGGAATGCTACTCTGCTTCCCTAGGTGTGGAGCTTGCTATCAGGTAGAGAAATGCATGCTTCAACGTGGAGCTGAAGAATTGGGTGTGCATTTCTAGTGGGGGAAAGAGAGGCAAGACCTGTCTGCTTATTGTAGTGTTGTCTCAGAGTGCAACTGCCGTATGCAAAAGAATATACATTCCACAAGGTCTGAGTTGGAAGAAACTGTGCTGTCAAACAGAGTGGGAGCAAAGGCTCTCCCAACTCCAGCCCCTTAAAGCTGTGGATGTCAGGCAAATGTGGCAGATAATACTCCAGCCTCAGTGCCAGGGCTGATGCTTCCCCTGAATCTAGCAGATCCTTTTCCCCTCTATTGGAAAGAGTGCATCTGTCCTTGGACCTCGCTGTCACCTCCTCCAGTAGGATATTGTGCCAGAGCTGCTTTCTGAGCCACTTTACTGTAGCTTTATGAACTGGTGATTATAATTTGTCAATAAATCTATTTCAGAAATTAGGTCTATAGATCAAGAGATACGTGCTGATGGCCTTAGTCATTTGTGAGTAGTACCTTATCTCCCTACTAGTTACATTGAAATCAAGGGGCTGAGGGAGGGTGCAAAATCAGCTGCTTGAGAAATAAGGTCTGAAGTAATTCTGGAAATGCAGCTTAATCTGCCCTACGCTTTTAAGGGCTGTGAATTGCTATTTTCAACACAATTCCTATTGGTGATCAATCTATATATGAATAATAGTCATCAAAGTCTGCACGGTGCTGCCTTATATTTATTGCAGTTAGAAATTATGAGGGCACATTAGTGAACATAGTGAGCCAGAACACCCGGCTTGACTCTACCTGCCTATTGGTAATGGGTACGTATTTGGCCACCTTACTTGTCTCTCACTGTGCTTTTAGAAATGTTTTATGGGAACTTTGGTGATAAAAATTCAGAATCTCAAGCACTGAACTACTTATTGCTGCCAAGAAAGCAACACTAGAAATGACATTTCAGAGCAACAAATCTACATACTGTCAGATGTGTAGATAAAATGAGTACCCATAGGCAGATGCTATTTTATTACCTACATATTTCTACATATAATAGAATCTAGTTAAAGACCTCTGCTCAAGAGAGACTTGAGAGTTATGGCATAGGTCATGATTTCTTGCTTGTAGGCCAGTGTTGATGTTATCAGGGCAGTTTAGGGAATTTCTCCTTCTGGATTTTGTTGTGCATAAACATGGAAAATCACTTTTCTTTTTTTTCTTGGTTGCTGCAGTTAAGCACATTGTCCCATTCAAATCTGAAAAAAACAAAGAAACTCTGCAACATTTCAGTCATGTTTAGCAATAGACCACATTGTTATAATGGCCAATCTTCAGCACGCACACTTACATAAATGTGTTCACTTTTAGGTGGTTTTTGAGTGTTTTGTGTGACATACAGTATAGTTCACGCTCTAGTTTAGTTTGTTACAGGTTCAGGTTTCATTCTGGTTGTGTGCCATGGAGTCTGGGAAGATCAGAAGACTGTTCTTTTTTTTTTTTGGTCTCATCCTCATCTTTTTCCTGGGATAATAATTTTAAATGAAACGCCAACTATATAATAATGGTATATGCAAAGTGTTAGGCACTTTCCACACACAGAGCTTTATAGCTAAGAAAAATTCTGAATTTCAGAAGACTCTGGGGCTTTTCAGGAAGGTGTTGTGCTGCCGTGATTTGTACCTTTGTGTCTCCAAGACTACATCATTGCAATGCACTCTACTTGGGGCCATTTGGAAACTAAAGCTGGAGTACAACGTAGCAGCCTGCTCGTTAAACTGGGTATCTTACTATGAGCATATTACATTTATTCTCTCTGATCTCCACTGGCTGCTAGTGGATACACAGGTGGGGTTTAACATACTGGTTTTGACCTCTGAAGTGCTAAATGGCCTGGCACCAATCTATTTGAGAAACCTCTCTTCTCATGAGATACCACTGCCTCTCCCTTGGGCCATACAGCCACAGTTGAGATCAGACAGGTTACTCAGACTAGAGATCCCTTAAGGTAAAAGAAAGGAAGCTGCTAGCATGGCATTATTTGTGCAGTCCCCCTAGCTTTGATCCCCTGCAGTCCGTAAGAGAACTAATTTGTTGACCTTCTAGGCATGATTTCTGGAGAAGCTTTTGAGGACAGGGAAGCTGCGTGTGGATAATTTTGGGGAAGGATGAGGAATGTTTCCTTATTTTTCATTTACTAAACAGGTGTGGTTTCTGCTATATAGTGGAGGTGTCTGCTGGTTTTGTTTAGTTGTGATTTCAAATTGTCAAAGGTACCTGGAGTTTGAGATGGGCACCCTTTGCTGTCTGTCTGTTATAAATCTAAATGCATAAATAAAATAAAGGCATTATTCATCTGCATTTGTTATCTCCAGTATTGAATAATTACCTTAATTTAATAGGACCACAAAATGCAGCGCACTACAAAATCAGACTGCCCAACCTTGAACTGCCCAGATTCTCAACAAATCTCCTTGTCTCACAGTTGCTGCAAAGTTTGTAAAGGTAAGAAAGTAGCAGGATCTGCCTGTGCTCAGTGTAATGTGCAGTATTTATCATTTATTAATTTTTTATAGTTTGTAAAACATCTTTTTCGTCACTGGAGATACTGTAAAACTGAATAGATAATGTACACATCAAGGAGTCTGAAAACTGTGTGAATCAGGTGTAATAATGTAAATTTTGCTGAATGGGGCCAGCAGCATTCATGTATTACATACAAAAGAGAAATCCTAAGGGATTATACATGATTGATGTCACCATTTTAAAGTGCTTCATTTATGCATGCACGCGCGCACACACACATCCCTAAGGGCCCTTCTGCGGTGGACATGTGCTTTGCAGATTTATAGAAAATTAGAGTAAATTTGTATCATTTCCCCCTCTTAGCACTTTTCGATTGCCTTCTGAATATAGAATCAAAAGCTTTGGGAATTATAGTGTACTGTACTTCTCAAATTTTTACACATCGGCCAAACAGATGGAATGTGCCTGGACTTTCAGTGCAAGGCTAGAGATGTAAGGAACTGCCAAGGGCTCTGTGACGTACTGTTATAATACTGGGTAATATTGGTACCCTCCCAGCTGTGAGCAGCTGCATCTTCAAAGCAGAAAGTCTGTTCCTATTTCTCCAATAGTTAAACTGTGATAAACTGAGTTCTGGCAGGAAACAAGCCATCACAGTCTTTGGCTTGGGTTAGATATACATTTTGATTTGGGGAATACTGGAGACATGCAAGTCGTCCGCTACACAGACACAAATGATATGATTAATGACATCCAGAAGAGAGATAAGACTAAGATGGAAGAAAATAACTTAACAGAAGTGTGTGTAGGTCTTGAAGTCTATCACAGTCAAAAGGGATTTTTTTTTCCTGGTAAAAACTTACAGTGAAATCTTAAAAACAAACAAAAAACTTCACTCACTGAGCTCAATAAATCTAATAGTTGGCAGCTGTAGTGCTTGTTTCTGAACGTTTTCAGTCCTGAATGAATCATCCTAGCCTTATCTCTCATGAGCTATGGATCTTATTCTTAAAATCATACTTTGATACAGTGTTAATCTGCAGCACATGTTCTCCTATATTGCTTTGTAGTTTATGGCGATCTATTGATTAGTGGAAAATTGTACACTTACTATTCTGTAATGCTAAGGTTCTGATACAAACTGATAAAAGCCAGGAAATCAAAAACTAAAGGCTGACACTTTGTCCTTATTTCAGACTTCTGTGAGGAAGAAAAAAAAATAGGACAAAGGGTGGCCTTTGCCATTTGTCAGCTATAGGGCCAAATACTGGTCTTGATGTGCACAGCACTCCATCAGCATCAATGGGAGTTGTGAAATGTGCTGAGAGCAACAAATGGCCCTTAATGTTGTTTAAAATGTAGGGATTTTTGCTCCTGAATCTCCTGTTTCACATAATAGCAGTGTGGTAGTATTTTAAAAAAATAAAAATGAATGGGAAGTTGAGAAATGCATGTACACTACTGCAACAAACCATGCCAAGGAGGGTATTATTGTAGTACTTTAAAAGAAGTGTGCCTGAGTTACCATGGTAGGGACATGAAGTTAGTGTCATCATATCAGCAATTCAAAATTCTCTCTGCCTGTACTGTTGATCCTGGTCTGCCTAGTTCTTACACCTTCAGACTGGGCTCATGCATGCAGAGACACTCCCATCCCCCCAGGCCAAAACAGCAATGACCCCCACACCTCTGACTATGCCTTAAAGCAGATTCTAATTTTTTCTCTATTTTAAATGCAAACATAAACATTACTGAAAAGTTGAAGAAGATGGGGGATATTTCATTAACAAGAAATGATGAAGCAGGCAAGTGGAGTTGTAGGGAAAGAGATCTTTATTGAGCATGCATATAGATCTTTGCTACATAATGACAGGTTTGGGTTTATCCTGGCGGCAGCCTTACCCCAGCTTGTACTACTCAGCCACTCCTGTCATACCAAACTAGGTCCCTCCTGAACCCTGATCAGTTCTGTTCATTGTACTATAGGAGCCTTGTGCAAGGAAGCAGGAACTGAAAAAGGAATTGTGAAAGATTACTGTTTGGCTAATCCTAATACTGATTTTTTTAAACAAGTCTAGAGCAATTAAATCACTGAAAATAATAATAAAAAGTAGAGCTGTCGATTAATCTCCGAAAACTCACGAGATTAACTCAAAAAAATTAATCGCGATTTAAAAAGTTAATCACGATAAATCACACTGTTAAACAATAGAATACCAATTGAAATGTATTAAATATTTTGGATGTTTTTGTACATTTTCAAATATATTGATTTCAATACAGACTACAAAGTGTATAGTGCTCGCATTATATTTTTTATTGCAAATATTTGCACTGTCAAAATGATAAACAAAGAAATAGTATTTTTCAATTCACCTCATACAAGTACCGAAGTGCAACCTCTTTATCGTGAAAGTGCAGCTTACAAATATAGATTTTTTTTGTTTTTGTTTTTTGGTTACATAACTGCACTCAAAAATGACACAATGTAAAACTTTAGAGCCTACAATTCCACACAGTCCTACTTCTTATTCAGTCAATCGCTAAGACAAACAAGTTTATTTACATTAACATTTACATTTGTTTACATAATGCTGCCTGCTTCTTATTTACGTCACCTGAAAGTGAGAACAGGTGTTTGCATGGGACTTTTGTAGCTGGCATTGCAAGGTATTTACATGCCAGCTATGCTAAACATTCATATGCCCCTTCACTCTTCGGCCACCATTCCAGAGGACGTGTTTCCATGCTGATGACACTCATTCTAAAAAAATGTGTTAATTACACTTGTGACTGAACTCCTTGGGAGAGAATTGTATGTCTCCTGATCTGTTTTACCCGCCTTCTGTCATATATTTCATGTTATAGCAATCTTGGATGATGACCTGGCACATGTTCGTTTTACGAACACTTTCACTGCAGATTTGACAAAATGCAAAGAGGGTACCAATGTGAGATTTCTGAAGAAAGCTACAGCACTCGACCCAAGGTTTAAGAATCTGAAGTACCTTCCAAAATCTGAGAGGGATGACGTGTGGAGCATGCTTTCAGAAGACTTAAAAGAGCAACACTCTGATACAGAAACTACAGAAATCAATCTTCTGCTGGTGGCATCTGACTCAGATGATGAAAACGAATATGCATCAGTCTGCACTGCTTTGGATCATTATTGAGCAGAACCCATCATCAGCATGGACGCATGTCCTCTGGAATGGTGGTTGAAGCATGAAGGGACATATGAATCTTTAGCGCATTTGGCATGTAAATATTTTGTGATGCCAGCTACAACAGTGCCATGCTAACGCCTGTTCTCACGTTCAGGTGACACTGAAAACAAGAAGTGGGCAGCATTATCTCCTGCAAATGTAAACAAACTTGTTTGTCTGAGCAATTGGCTAAATAAGAAGTAGCGCTGAGTGGACTTGTAGGCTCTAAAGTTTTATGTTGTTTTATTTTTGGGTGCAATTATTTTTTGTATATAATTCTACATTTATAAGTTCAACTTTCATGATAAAGAGATCGCACTACATTATTTGTATTAGGTGAATTGAAAAATACTATTTGTTTTGTTTTTTACAGCGCAAATATTTGTAATAAAAATAATATGAAGTGAGCACTGTCCACTTTGTATTCTGTGTGGTAATTGAAATCAATATATTTGAAAATGTAGAAAACATCCAATATATTTAAATAAATGGTATTCTGTTATTCTTTAACAGTGTGATTAGTCATGATTTATTTTTTTAATCTCTTGACAACCCTAATAAAAAGATGGAAAAAGTGGTGCAGCCCAACTGTAGAAAATATTGATGTAGTGTGTGAAAATTATATGGCAGCTTAAAATTACCCATAACCTGTTTGAATTCATCACAGTAAAGAACAGACTCACCAAGTATAGCAATACAGTGGTGCTGGATTTCAAAAAAGCAAATTTGGGAAATTAAGAAACCTACTGAGTGAATGGGAAGACACATTTAAATCTGCTATTTGGGAGAAAGCTAAAAATACATTAAAAATCTCTCTTAAAAAGAGGAATGCAAGAAACAAAGAGCCAATGTGACTTCAAGAGGAGCTGCTAACAATAAGATTAAAAAGAAAACATCACTGAAATATCAGAGGTAGCACTTATACAAGTATATTCAGTCAGTTAGCGCTTGAAGGGAAAAGAGAAGGGCAACAAAAAAGTAAAATAAGTTAATGTTAGCTGAAGCTTTCAGGGAATATGAAAGGTTTTACAAATATACCTGGGGAACAATAAGGGCTTGGAGGAAAGCAATCCCATTAATAAATGGGCTGCTGAGTTACTGAGCAACGTCCATAAATTACAGCTTTAATAAGAAAAATGAAAAAAGTTGAAGATCCTGTAAAAATAACCATTGACAAAAAGAAGGTAAAGAGATTTAAATATGCCACCTAACAGACATCAGATGATAATAGCTTCTTTTCATCACTGACCTGGAGTTGAACTTGAGACCAAGAGAGACAGGCTCTGTAGCCTATCCTACTCCCCCTGAGATGCTACACTCCTAATATCAAGGTAAACTGTGTGTCTCCTAAGAAAAATAGTTTCCTGAATAGGATTCTGTAGCCTAACTGAGAAAAGATTGGAATGCATTCAACAGAGAAGATGTTTTATCTTTGGATTCATTTTAACTAGGCTTGAGAATTTGACTTTTTTTTTTTATAATTTTGACAGATTATGTAGATGTTTATTTTTAAGCATTCTCTGAGTTCTTTGTTTTAAATTTTTAAGTTGTGTGAAATTATAGGGGTGTGTGTGTGTGTGTGTGTGTGTTTGTCAGACAATAAATATTTAATGACAGACATCTACATTTAAAAACTTAAAGCTACCTAAGGGGAGCTCTGCTCCAGCTACACTATCTCCCATTGTATATACATTACAGTAGGACTCTAAGTTATCAAGCTGCATTTTTCTTACTTTGCCTGCCTGTAAATTTTGATGATTATAGATGAAAATATTTTTTCATCAGTTTGGGCGTGTATGGTGAAATCGATGTTTACTGACAGTGGTAAAAATCTAATCCTTTCAAGCCTATTTTTAACTATCACTTTTGTTTTCATGCAGGCCATAACTTTTGTTCTGAAGGACATAACTGCATGGAGCATTCTGTCTGCAGAAACCTAGAGGACAGGGCTGTGTGTAGCTGCCGAGATGGTTTCAGAGCCCTTCGAGAGGACAATGCCTACTGTGAAGGTAACCCGTTGTGAAGGTGCTCAGCTGTATAAAGTACTGTGGATTACTGCATGAAGAATGTATTAATTCACAAGTTTTCAAAGTGATGGGACCATTAAATGCAGCAAATTTAATCAGCTAAAATAATTATCTCTCAAATTAAGAATTTTTTAAAAATCCCTGATCTGTGTCAGTTATAAGTTAATATGGCTAAGTTCTTGAATTTGAAGCAATACTTCCACTGCAAAATCTGTTCTCTTTTCATTAATCAGATAATCTAAAAGTCACACATTAGAATAGCTTTTAGTTGGTACACATTTTAATGTAGCTTTTAATCAGGACTTTATTTTGCCACTAGTCTCCTCCCCCAAAATATAGTAAATAGACAGTAGGGACCAGATTCTAATACCTTTATTCACATTGTGTAAAAACTTACTATTTTAACAGTCCCACTGATTTAAAATCAATGTCCCATTTACCAGATAGAGGCAGTTTCTATAGTTCAAATTTTAACATGCTCATAAAATTCTAATAAAAACATCGCAGCTGTAGCAAGATATGTGCCAAATATCACTCTGCTTTTATCTTGCCTCCCTCTCTCCTGCCATCCACCTGTGCCTTTCTCATGAAGGCCTTGATTCTGTGAACGCTTACAACATAAATAACTTTCAGTGGGACCAGTCATATAAGTAAGACATAAGTGCTTGTAGGATTAGGGCCCTCAGGTTGTAAGGATTTGGAGGTTGATTCCTTTGGCTTAACTTTGCAAACAATAATACATATAATTTTATTTTAATGAAATAAATAGTCCCATTGACTTTATTGGGACTATTCACGTGTAAAATTAATAATGTGCATAGGAATCTGCGTGACTAGACTGCAATTCCATTTCACAGAGACCTCTGTTTAATGTTTACTCTAAGACTAGCACAGCATTTTTGACTTATTGTCTTGAGTAGAGCTTTAAGTCATCCAGGAGCAAGTCCTGCACCTCTCTCCATGGCCTTGCAGAGATTTGGCTGTAGGATAACCCAAATAGCCCTTTTATGTAGGCAGGAAATAATGCTGGGACATAGCACACACACAGTCTTTGGAGGTTAGGTAGGAGTTGGGGTCCTGGATCTGCAACTACAGTAACCCCTCACTTAAAGTCGTCCTAGTTAACTTTTTGTTTCATTGTTACATTGCTGATCAGTTAGGGAACATGCTCGTTTAAAGTTGTGCAATGCTCCACTCTTACGTTGTTTAGTTGCCTGCTTTCTCCGCAGCTGACAACCTCCCTGTGCCCCGCCCCTCCTCCCCACAGCGCCTCCTGCCCACTGGCAGACCCTGCAGATCAGCACCTTCCCTCTCCTCCCCCCACCTCCTGCCCGCAGCAATCAGATGGCTTGCGGCATTTTGGAGGCAGGAGCGAGGACTTGGTGCGCAGGCTCTCCCTCCCTCCCCTGCCTCCCAAAAGCGGCAAGCCAGCTGATTGCCCCGGGCAGGAGGGAGGGGGGAGGAACGAGGACTCAGCATGCGAAGTAAAGGGGGAGGAGGTGGGGGGAGAAGAGGCGGGTCAAGGATGGGGACTTGGAGAGAGTGGGCGGGCTGAGGGTTGAGCCCCCCCACACCCCTGATGCTTGCAGAGTAGGGGAAGCTGCCTCTGCTGCGCAACATGCTTCTCCTAGCCTACAGCACCTTCAGCCTCTTTGCCTGCCTCATCTCTAGTGCCAGTGGGCTGTGCCTGTGTGGGGTAAGACAGGGGCACCTCCTCTGTTTAAAACATATACCTGTATTAAATTGCTTGTTTAACATTGTTTAAAATGTATATAATGCCTTTTGTCTGGCAAAAAAAATTTCCGTGGAACTTAACCCCCCCCCCATTTACATTAATTCTTATGGGGAAATTGGATTTGCTTAGCATGGTTTCACTTAAAGTCGCATTTTTCAGGAACATAACTACAATGTTAAGTGAGGAGTTACTGTATATGGATCCACCAGCTATTTCCCAGTTGAAAGGACAGTGCAGAAGCTGTGGGGAATACTGTTGGCCTGAGACTTTAATAATGGTTTGCTCTACTCTACAGCCTGTAAGGGAGAGAAGGAATCCTGATCTCTGTGGATCTCCCCAGCACACAGTCCAGTTAGAGCCTGTTATATTTAGCAGTCGCTCCTCACACAATATGTGAAAAATGAGACCCTTATCCATGATCCCTTTAGTGAAATGGTTTGGATGAGGGAACAGCAGGTTTTCATAGCTAGGGCCACAGGCAACTTTAAGTCTGGTATTTCCTAGCTTTTGAGTGCTTGACTTCGCAACCTTAATAACCTATATGTGATTTTAAAAAAAAATTAATTGTATATGCAGTTTAGTTGTGTCTGTGTCCATCTCAGGATATTAGAGAGAAAAGGTGGGTGCAGTAATATCTTTTATTGGACCAACTTCTGTTGGAGAGACAGACAAATAAAAGATATTACCTCACCCACCTTGTCTCTCTAATTCTTTGTATTGTATGTTATTAGCTGTTTCTTAAAGTCAACTTAAATCATGAACATTGTTTCTCATACCAACTTCTTGCAAATGCATCAGTATTTTTCAAGTATCATGACTGCTTTTCTTGAATACCATTTTTTAATATTTTTTATTGTGCCTTTGTAATAATATATAGCAATAATTGTAGTTGTAAAAATCAAATAATACTTCATATACAAGTTACAGGTTCTGGTCTGTAAGTAGGTTCCTAGACGTTGTGTCCCAAAAATGGAACATAATTGAGCTTCTTAAGTCAGAAAAGAACAAGTCCATTTTTAGATTTTAGAATTCTTGAGGTAAAAAGAAATGTAGCCAGGAATGATAGTCTAAGAACAATATAAAACAAGATAAGATTATTTTTAACATTCAGGAAGCAATGATGAATCAGGAATGTCAGCATGTGAATCTAGTTCATAATTTTCAGAAAGAGAATTTTTTGTTATTGTTATTAAGAAACAATACAAGGAATTTGGTTTTGTTAAAGGAAATATAGAACTTCATCTTTTATTAATTAAAATGTATTGTGAAAATAATACTGAGGTCTGGATTAGGAGCGAGGGAGGGAAGGATTGGGAGGTCAGGTGGGAGGACGTGTGTATGTTCCAGGAGCAGTGAGGGAAATTAGGGATGGGGTTGTCTGTCAGCCCCACATTCTCCCCTCACATTTGAAGCTACCGCCCCTTCCCCCTCTCCCCTTGTCATGGCCAGGCCATGTGATAGGGAGTGATGCCTCCCATTCATAGCCTCATTTCTTAGGGCAACATTTGTGGGCTGGAAGGGGATGTGCCTCACACAAAGAGGGAAGGGAGAGAATGAGAAAGCAGGGACACTTACAATGTGTGAGCTGGGGTCTGTGGGGCCTTGCCCCTCTATGGAGGATTTGAGCCCCTCCCTTGACACTTCATTCCCTGGTTGTGAGCTGGGACCTTCGGGGGTGAGGCTGTCTCTCTGGGGTGGTCTGATCTCCTCTCCCTGCCCCCCTTTGTGTGAGATGGGATACTAAATGGGAATAAGAACAAGACAGTGAGCTGAATGGAGCAGTTCACTCCTCTCAGAGCTGTTGTTTCAGGCTGCATTCATCTCCAAGGGGTGTTGTCATTCAACTGTGAATATCTCATTGAGATGAATGGGCCATTTCACAGCTCTCTGAGCCTCCTGTGCTGCAGATGGATGTATAAAGCCCTGTCCTCACATATGAGGCCTAGATTTGGAGTAGGGACTCTACATCTCCACTCTCCTGTCCCTTCCTGCCTCTAGCCGGCACATGTTCTCATCAGAGCCCACCTCCTCCTGGCCCCTCCAGGCTTACCAAGGGCGTGGAATGGCAAGGAGGACTGTGGAGCTGGTGTGGGGCCTCAGACCAGCGGGGGGCAATCAGAGCAATAGATGAGACGGGTGGAATGTCAGAGAAGTTAGAACGGTTTCAGAGCAGTTGGAGGAAATATATAAGGGGTTGGAACAGTGATTGGAAATGTGGGAGGGTGTTGGAACAGTGCAGGGAAGAGTGAGATGGAAAGGAGGGAGTTAGAGATGTGAATTGAGGGATGTTGGAGGGGCTTTATTTCTGTCCCTCAAAACACCCCATGTCTGTGCCCCCAATACTGGTCCCCCCCTTTCAAAAATGACCACATTACTCCAGGTTAGTCTCTACTCTTCCTGTATCCTCTCCCCAGATCCTCCATCTGCAAGGTCAATGCTGATGCTGCCCATCTTTTCATGGGGAGAAGTTCTGAGGAGGGAGAATTGAGCTGTGCTGAACAGCCAGACAGATGGGGAATGATGCAGGGGCAGTGAAGAAACCAACATGCAGCCAGTGCATTCTGTAGCCAGGGTAATCATTGCTAAGGAGCCAGAGGGAGTGGAAGGGGAAAGCTGCGCTGTGGTACATAAAGACGTTGAGAAATTATTTATATTTTTTTAAAAAAAGGAAATGAAATGCTCCAGAACTTCATTAACAGAGAGGTAAGGTGGCTCGGTGGTACCTCATGCCCTTCCAGAATGTAGAAAGGGTGTAACTTATACCTCGAACAACCAGGAAATGCAAAGTTACGGATACGCCAGCTCTGCAATGTAACCTTATCTCTTCCTTCTTTTATTGGTATGTTGGGGCACTGCTAACACATACTAACATTCTACCCTCAGAGATGCTGCAGAGCACGTGAGTACTGTAGGAAAAAGTCTAACATGTTCTCTGCGACAGTGAAACTTTGGTTTTGTCAGGCATAACAAACGAGCTACCTACATATGGCCTATACTTAATACTAAGCCTTTTCCTCAAAACCACCCCAGATTTGCTAAATAGCACCACTCTTTCACCAGAAGATTAAGTAGAGGATTCCTCTCAGATATTGCCTTCTCTAACCCTCGACTAAGCCTTGAAGACCACTGTCATGTCTGCCACCACACTGTTCACAAACCCCATGGCAAGAAGACACCATTCTGCACCTCCATGAGCACAACCTACAAAACTCTGTGCTGAAATGAGGAATACTTGATCCTTCAAGGTCCACATGCACCTCTTCATATCATAGTCGCAATTCTTTCTAACTGCTCCAGCTAATCCGTCCACCATGCAATACAGCTATACCTAACACAGTGAAGGCAGCTGGAGCGCATGCAGATAAATGCTGGAATTCAAATCTGTAGAACACAATACAAACAATGGCACATTTTTAAAGTACTTCATATCTAATTATTGTACAATCATAGATTTTTAAGGTCAGAAGAGACCATTAGATCATCTAGTCTTACCTCCATCACATGCCAGAGAATTTCGTCCAGTTACTCCTGTATTGAATCTAATAAGTTATGAGTAACAAAAACCTCTTTCAGTAAGGCATCCAGTCTTGATTTGAAGACACCAAAAAAGATGGAGAATCCCTCACTTCCCCTGGTAGTTTAACTGTTGCACAGCTTATTGAACAATTCCCAGCAGCTATTGCTAGGGATGAGGCAGGGTGAGGGAGGGAGCAGAGATAAGGTTATATTTCTGGGGTGTTGTGAACTTTAACTTTGTATTTCCTGGTTTTCAATGGTTTAAATATAGTTGTTGTTCACATGCTGGAAGGGCACAAGGCAACCTGAACTCTGTATTAGCCAAGTTTTGTGCCATTTTAATATTAATACATAGGCTTAAATGAAAATATAGTCTTCTGATTCCAGATATCAAGGGACATTTTCTGATCTTAGTTGCTCCATGTAAGGGCAGGTCTACACTTTGGGGTTAAGTTGACCTAAGTTACGCAAATCCAGCTACGTGAATAACATAGTTGGAGTCAATGTCACTTAGATTGACTTATTGCAGTGTCTCTCCCATCCACTTACCTTACACTTCTCGTACTGGTGGAGTACCAGAGTTGACGGAAGAGCAATCTGCTGTTGATTTAGCAGGTCTTCACTGGAACCGCGAAATCAACCCCCGGTGGATCGATGGCCGCAGTGTTGATCCCCGGTAAGTGTAGACATAACCTAGGTCTGTCCGTGTTTCAACCTCAGTTTCTGAAATGAGTTTGAACACTGATTGCCATTGTCTACAGCACTGGTCCAGATGCAACTGTTGCTGACATCCATTGATAAGTATGGAGAAATTTTCCAGTGTAGAGAGGCCTTAGGAGTGTTGTGGTTCAATATCTAAGTCCATTGAAACCTTCAGATCTTCTTTCTATCTGGTGAGAATGCCAAGAAAGGTGCCAATTATTGCCAGCTGTAGCAATGATTTTGTAATTTGGGTAGGGTCACCAGATGTCCCGATTTTATAGGGACAGTCCTGATATTTGGGGCTTTTTCTTATATAGGCACCTATTACCTCCCACCCCATCCCGATTTTTCACATTTTCTATCTGGTCACCCCAAATGTGGGTTTGTGAATGTGTTCTGTTAATGGGAGCTAGAATGAAAGTGAGACAGCCTAATAATTTCACATAGTCCATTCAACAAAACTATAATCTGCTATTTCTCTGGATGCTCAATCAGGTCTTTCCCACCATCTTCAGTATTCTCACATTTTAGTGTTCTACATTGTCATTCTGGCTTAAAGTTTAAGCAACAGTTACTACATCTCATTTCTATTCTGGGTATAAGGTGTAAAATACAAACATGTTGTAAAAAACACATTTCCTCATTTTAACTTTGTATAATCTAATGCTATTAATCATCTTACTTAACTACTGACAAGCCAAATAAAAGAGAAATTAAATTTTGTGAAAGATAGTAATTAATGCTAATTATTTCTGGAATGCTAACCAGTTATAGGAACAGACTTTTAAGGATTGTGGCATAAAGGGGCAATTCTGCAGAAGACAGAAGAAGTCTGATTGCAATAGAATATCTGTAACATTTATATGTGCCTCGACATGCAATCAATGCAAAGTATACAAAAACACTCTGTATAGCGAACTGCAATATTAAAAGACTGAGAAGAGTCAGAATGAATAATTTTAGCATGTGTTCCTAGCTGTATGAAATTGCAGATTCCTTCAGAAAGCCCAAGAAATGGTAGAGTAGCAGAAAGGAAAATATTGGCAACATTTTCATCAATATTTTTCCTCTTTTTTTTTTTTGAGAAAAGATTTAATTGAAAAATGTCAATACAGAAAATTCTGACCAGCACTAGCGAACTCTGTGCTTGGATCAGTAGGGATGTACAGGACTGCTTCATTCAACAGCAAAAAACTGTCAGGTTGAATTTCAGATCTTTCTGTATATTAGACCAGTGGCTCTCAAACTGGGTTCTGTGGACCACTGGGGGTCCACAAGTGTACTCCAGGGGATCCACGAGTCATGTCCAGAGCCGCCGGCCCCGCTGATCAACTCCTTCCCCTCCTTCCCAGTGCCTCCTGCACGCCGCTGTTTAGCAGCATGCAGGAGGCACTGGGAGGGAGCGGGAGGAGCAGAGATGCAGCACACTGGGGGGGGGGGGTCAGGAAAAGGAGGGGCAGGGGTGGAGAGGGAAGAGGCAGGGCAGGGGTGGGGCCTTGGGTGAAGAGGTAGAGTGGGG
Organism: Lepidochelys olivacea; assembly: GCF_965140295.1. Classification (NCBI taxonomy): domain Eukaryota; kingdom Metazoa; phylum Chordata; order Testudines; family Cheloniidae; genus Lepidochelys; species Lepidochelys olivacea. The sequence goes on from NC_140411.1 coordinate 297,551,629, forward strand.
GCGGGGCCTGGGTCTCGGTGGGGGTTGAGCACCCTTGGGGAAAATTAGAAGCCATCTTGGGGGTCAGTGAAAAATTTTAATTAAAAATGGGGGTCCTCGGGCTGCTAAAGTGTGAGAACCACTGTATTAGACTATCAACTGATTGGAAAAAAGCAGGCTCTTTTTTTTAAACTCTGGGATAGAATCAAATGGAGACATTTGAATAGCCTAAAAGAATCAGGTATCTAAATATGTTAAATACTACAAGTCATTATTAAAGACTGTGGTGCTTGCTACCATGCATAGTTCTACTGACATTAAGTATCGTACTCCACAGGAGGTGTCAAGGTTCCATCTCCACCCTGAACTCTAGGGTACAGATGTGGGACCTGCATGAAAACCTCCTAAGCTTACTTTTACCAGCTTAGGTTAAAACTTCCCCAAGGTACAAATTAATTTTACCCTTTGCCCTTGGATTTCCACTGCCACCACCAAACTTTATCTGGGTTTATTGGGAAACATAGTTTGGACACGTCTTTCCCCCCCAAATCCTCCCAACCCTTGCACCTCACTTCCTGGGGAAGGTTTGGTAAAAATCCTCACCAATTTGCATAGGTGACCACAGACCCAAACCCTTGGATCTTAGAGCAATGAAAAAGCATTCAGTTTTCTTACAAGAAGACTTTTAATAGAAGTAAAGGAATCACCTCTGTAAAATCAGGATGGTAGATACCTTACAGGGTAATTAGATTCAAAACATAGAGAATCCCTCTGGGCAAAACCTTAAGTTACAAAAAAGACACACAGACAGGAATAGTCATTCTATTTAGCACAGCTCTTTTCTCAGCCATTTAAAGAAATCATAATCTAACACATATGTAGCTAGATTACTTACTACAAGTTCTAAGACTCCATTCCTGTTCTGTCCCCGGCAAAAGCAGCATACAGATAGACCCAGACCCTTTGTTTTTCTCCCTCCTCCCAGCTTTTGAAAGTATCTTGTCTCCTCATTGGTCATTTTGGTCAGGTGCCAGCGAGGTTACCTTTAGCTTCTTAACCTTTTACAGGTGAGAGGATTTTTCCTCTGGCCAGGAGGGATTTTAAAGGGGTTTACCCTTCCCTTTATATTTATGACAGGAGGGTAGGTAGAACCCAGTCCTACTAGGAGCTTTGAAATTATAAAGATTGTCAGTCTGCAGTTGAACCCAGGAGGATTGGTTACATCAATTCCATTTTGTAAGGGGGATGCTGCATTGAAATTGCTTGTAACTAAGGAATTGAGATTTCTATCTCCATTAGCTGGCAGTGTTTGAGTGATTATCTTGTCAGGTTGGGCTGGAAAATTAATCTAGTTGAAAAGCTTTCTTTCCAGGAGGGCAGAACATGATTTCAAAATCTATATTAAAAAGTAATTAAACATAAAGAAAGGAAACTGCATTTATTTTTCTGAAGAAAGGCAATAAATGCCAGTTTATTTTCATCATTATGATACTGGGAATTAGTGGGCTAATCTTAATATGGCAATGTGGTTTACAAAGGCTAGGCCAAATCCTGTTCTTCCCTGAGGCTGAAGTCTGGCAAGGCACTACATCATGTTCCTAACTATAAGCATGTGAGTTGTCTCATTGACTCAAAGTTAGGTATGTACCTAAAAGCTCTGCTCACTTGAAGTCCAAATGAATAGTCTCATTGTCTTTATTGATGGACCAATTTGAGCGGATGTGGATTGCAGAATCATACCTATGGTGTTTGATTTTCAGACTGACTTCTATCATCTCTCTCCAGCCGTGGCTGACATTGCAGTTGTTATTAGGATGAAAAAAATCTGGCTATTTATATGAATGGAATCTACTGGAAACATTCAAACTCTCAAGCCGCTGCCATTAATGAGGCATGCTAATGCCTTAAATGGAAGAGCTTCCCCTTATTGGAGAAACAAAGACTTTTGTAGGCTCTATGAAGGCTCTAAATGAAGATCTTATTTCCCATATAAACTACCTAAAACTGAAACATAATAATAATTGAACATGAACAAACCTTGGTTTGATCCCAGTTATCAACTATGAGACTGGAGTTTTCAAAGGTGCCTAAGGGATTTAGGTTCCTGCATGATGTTGAGATTCAATAGAAGTAGAGTGCCCAACTCCCTTAGGCTTATTTGAAAATCCCAGTGTATTACAATAGTTCTAAAATCATTGTTAAGCAATGGCTGGGTCCCCAAGAGCTGAAAAGATGACACAAGTGCCAGATGTTAAACCAAAGGGAAGTCAAAATTAAGATCCCTACATAAAATATGACAGGTTTCAGAGTAACAGTCATGTTAGTCTGTATTCGCAGAAAGAAAAGGAGTACTTGTGGCACCTTAGAGACTAACCAATTTATTTGAGCATAAGCTTTCGTGAGCTACAGCTCACTTCATCAGATGCATACTGTGGAAAATACAGAAGATGTTTGGCTCAAATAAATTGGTTAGTCTCTAAGGTGCCACAAGTACTCCTTTTCTTTTTACATAAAATATGTAAAGCAGTGATAGCTATATAGACGTATATATTATATCATTCTTTAACCATAAGAGTGGCATTGTTTCAGAGGCTGGATGTAATTCGGACTGATCTGAGATAGCATCAGCAATACCTGTAGAATAGGCAGTAATATTACATTTTATAGCTTCCAAAAGTGTGCTGCGTTCTTTAGTTGTACAACAAAACAAAGCCTTGCCCAATCTAATGGACAATTGATGCAAACCAACCCCCATATATGGGTCCTATTCCAGATTGGAGATCCACTGAAGTAGCACTGGATTATGTACACAATATACAGACAATGGAGTGTTGGAACAGATGAAGCATAACTAATATTTATTATATTTGCCTAGATAGAATCTGGTATATTCTATATATAAAATCCTCTTTTTTCTGTTGTTCATTTTTTAAACCCTTGCCTATTTGTCTGTATATATCATTGTTTCTGTAGCTCATAATTAGGAAGTTGCAAGAAATACTATCACGTTTAAAAAATTACTCAATTTTTAAGTCAATTTTTAAATTTTTTATCCTAACACAATGTCAAAAAAGATATTAACTGTTGTTGCTGTAAGGTGCTCTGACTGGTGTAATTCACTAATTAACGATATATAACTGCCCTTTCTATTCACAGTATGCAGTGACATCAGACTACTTACTTTATGTGTAAGGAAAGCCTCCTGCGATGCTGTCATGTTTGACAGATAACAGTTTATAATTACTTGTTTTATCATGTATACCTAGTGTATGAATTCATGATAAGATATTAAATAATAAGCAGATGTGGTTTGCAAAGTAGAACATTAAATGATGGCAAGCAATGTTTGTGTTCACAGACTTCCTGTGTGGGATACTTGAGTGAATTTCAACTAGGTGGAGTCTGTGTGATCCAGAGATACTTATTCGGTCTGGACTAAATATTTCATTTGTTGAAACAGTGCCACTTTACACACAGAGCTAGTAGCTGTTGAACAGTGTGACCCAATGAACCATCAACGGAGATTTTTAAGAGCAGGTTAGACAGCACTTGTCAAGCCTAGATAATATTTGGTCCTGCCATGAGTGCAGGAAGCTGGACTAGATGATCTCTTGAGGTCCCTTCTAGTCCTATGATTCTATAAGGCAGTATTTGAAGAGACAGATGGGGTCAAGAGAGTTTTGAGATTGGGGGAAACCGGTCTGTGCTTGTGTTGTGAAGGGAGGGAACCAGAGGGGAGTGAGACACTGAGGAGGGCAAAGGATGTGCTGACAGTTAGGGTAAGAGAGATCTAGAGGTGGGAGGGTGTGTCACTACAGCAGGTGGAGAGGGGGTTAAAGGAGAAAAGCAGCTGAGAAACCTTGGCATCAGATATGTGGGGAAGAGGAGATGGTATTGAGGGAAGGGAAGGGAATATGTCAAAAGCAGAAAAGTAGTGCTGTTTGTCAAGGAGTAAGGCAGTTCTGGAGAAGAGAACCTGTCTAAAGTGGAGGAAGTCTGCAAGTGTTCAGCAACACAGGAACAAGAACAGATGCAGTGGAGAGTGTTGCGGTTCAAATACAAGACAGGACAAGACTTTAAGCAAGCAAGCAAGCAGGCTGGTCTGCCGACGGGCTGCCGCCTGTCAGCTTTCCACCCTCTCTTTTATTTCTCTCCCCCCTGCGCATTACATACTCCAACCACAAAAGGAAACAACAAAGGAAATAATATGACTTTGATTAATATTCTTATTTACCAGCCTTTATCTACTACAGTCCTTGCTCTCAGGCCTTGAGCCCAGTCCAAGGAAGCTTCCCACGGTTCATGTCCTCTGGGCGATTTCCCATGGTCCATGTCCTTGGAAGGAGCAGTGTGTGCACTGCTCCTACACAACACTCAGGGTGTGCCCTGAATGTTTTCAGGTGCATGAACCCTGCATGAACCCTTCAGGAGAGCAATGCAGAGCACGGAGCAGTGGTGTAATCAGCCATTGTCTGTTTATCTATGATACAAAGCAGATGGAGTACTGCATGTTGAACCATATGTTGACACTAAACTGGGAGGAGAGGTAGATACGCTGGAGGGTAGGGATAGGATACAGAGGGACCTAGACAAATTAGAGGATTGGGCCAAAAGAAATCTGATGAGGTTCAACAAGGACAAGTGCAGAATCCTGCACTTAGGATGGAAGAATCCCATGCACCGCTACAGACTACGGACTGAATGGCTCGGCAGCAGTTCTGTGGAAAAGGACCTACGGGTTACAGTGGACGAGAAGCTGGGTATGAGTCAACAGTGTGCCCTTGATGCCAAGAAGGCCAATGGCATTTTGGGATGTATATGTAGGGGCATTGCCAGCACATCGGGGGACGTGATCGTTCCCCTCTAGTCGACATTGGTGAGGCCTCATCTGGAGTACTGTGTCCAGTTTTGGGCCCCACACTACAAGAAGGATGTGGATAAATTGGAAAGAGTCCAGCGAAGGGCAGCAAAAATGATTAGGGGACTGGAACACGTGACTTATGAGGAGAGGCTGAGGGAACTGGGATTGTTTAGTCTGCGGAAGAGAAGAATGAGGGGGGATTCGATAGCTGCTTTCAACTACCTGAAAGGGGGTTTCAAAGAGGATGGATCTAGACTGTTCTCAGTGGTAGCAGATGACAGAACAAGGAGTAATGGTCTCAAGTTGCAGTGGGGGAGATTTAGGTTGGATATTAAGAAAAACTTTTTCACTAGGAGGGTGATGAAACACTGGAATGCGTTGCCTAGGGAGGTGGTGGAATCTCCTTTCTTAGAAGTTTTTAAGGTCAGGCTTGACAAAGCCCAGGCTGGGATGATTTAGTTGGGGATTGGTCCTGCTTTGAGCAGGGGGTTGGACTAGATGACCTCCTGAGGTCCCTTCCAACCCTGACATTCTATGATTCTATGATATGTAAAAGATCAGTGACCTTCTGAGTCAGGCTAAATTACCCTCCTTTTCTGATTGCATTTGCAGTAATCAGTTATATTTACTCTTCACCATCATGTTCCTGTGATTCTAACAAGGGAAGGAAAGGCCAGTAATGATTGATACAATTAATAGGTGAATAACAAAATTTATGATGCTCTAAGATTCAAAATACCCTTTTTCCTTTTTAGGGGACTCATAGTGGAATATACAGTACAGCTTTTCTAAGCTAGTTTGCCTGTTTAAATATGAGCCAGGATAACATCTGAAACAAGCAAAAATTAACATCTGATGGTTACTCGGTACTATACATATAAAGAATGTTGTGCTGTTGTAACATCGACAGACCTCTGTTGTTGCCAGGCGGGATCGAACCTGGGACCTCTGGAGCTCAGTGCATGAGCCTCTACCACATGAGCTAAAAGCCAACTGGCTCTTAGCTAAAGCTGTAGAGTAAACTCATTAATCTCTCTCTTCCCTGCCCCGCAGATGGGACAGGAGTTGTGTGGGTTATGCTGTCACTTAACTTCCTAATCATCTTACTTCAGTTTCCAACTGACCAGTGTATACATCACATACACTGCCACTGGAAATGGTATTAACTGGTAACTTTATTTGGCAGTCTGAGCAGAGACAACAAAGATTGCACAGAAGTGGTAAGTGAATTACACCCTTAACCTAAAGGCGGTTCCTCCAGGTCAAGATTGAGACTTGTTGATGAGGCTCTGTGGGAGAGCTATCCCATTCTGTTCCTGTTCAGTGGATAAATATAGAGCTTGGCTTTCAAGGGCTGTCAAGTCAAAACCTTTCACAAGCACTAAAATTCACACAGTTACTTTAAAAAGAATAATAGCTCTGCCTTCCCATTCAATTCTGAAAAGAGTTATTTTGGTGTCAGCATGATTACTGCAGTTTTGGGGGTTATTGCTTCACATTAGTACACATGCCATATGTTGAGTTGTTGGAATACATTGTAATACATGCTAATTCTAAAAGTTTGGTTATATTTGAATTCATTTATATGAAAAGTTTTCTTCTTGATCAGGCTAATTTATACTGCATCTTTACTTTAGATGCTATTCAAGGAAATATCTTTGAAGCACTTGCAAAAATTAAATGTTTTTCGGATCTCAAAAGCATGGTTTTTTGTTAATGCTATTCTCAAGGTTCCTTCCCCACTCTGAACTCTAGGGTACAGATGTGGGGACCTTCATGAAAGACCCCTGTCATAAATATAAAGGGAAGGGTAAACACCTTTAAATCCCACCTGGCCAGAGGAAAAACCCTTTCACCTGTAAAGGGTTAAGAAGCTAGGATAACCTCGCTGGCACCTGACCACAATGACCAATGAGGAGACAAGATACTTTCAAAGCTGGGGGTGGGGGAGAAACAAAGGCTCTGTCTGTCTGTGTGATGCTTTTGCCAGGAACAGAAAAGGAATAGAGTCTTAGAACTTAGTGAGTAATCTAGCTAGATATGAGTTAGATTCTGTTTTGTTTAAATGGCTGATAAAATAAGCTGTGCTGGAGGGAATGTATATTCCTGTTTTTGTGTCTTTTTGTAACTTAAGGTTTTGCCTAGAGGGATTCTCTGTGTTTTGAATCTGATTACCCTGTAAGGTATTTACCATCCTGATTTTACAAAGTGATTCTTTTACTTTTTTTCTTAAATTAAAATTCTTCTTTTAAGAACCTGGTTGCTTTTTCATTGTTCTTAAGATCCAAGGGTTTGGGTCTGTGTTCACCTATGCAAATTGGTGAGGATTTTTATCAAGCCTTCCCCAGAAAAGGGGGTGTAGGGTTTGGGGAGGATTTTGGGGGGAAAGACATTTCCAGGCGGGCTCTTTCCCTGTTATATATTTGTTAGATGGTTGGTGGTGGCAGCGATAAAGTCCAAGGGCAAAAGGTAAACTAGTTTGTACCTTGGGGAAGTTTTAAGCTAAGCTGGTAAAAATAAGCTTAGGGCGTTTTCATGCAGGTCCCCACATCTGTACCCTAGAGTTCAGAGTGGGGAGGGAACCTGGACACCCCCTAAGCTTATTCTTACCAGCTTAGGTTAAAAACTTCCCCAGGGTACAAACTTTGCCTTGTCCTTGAACAGTATGCTGCCACCACCAAGCGTTTTAAACAAAGAACAGTGAAAGAGACCACTTGGAGATGTCTTCCCCCAAAATATCCCCCCAAAATATCCCCCCAAGCCCTAAACCCCCTTTCCTGGGGAAGGCTTGATAATAATATCCTCACCAAATGGTACAGGTGAACACAGACCCAAACCCTTGGATCTTAAGGACAATGAAAAATCAATCAGGTTCTTAAAAGAATAATTTTTATTATAGAAAAGGTAAAAGAATCACCTCTGTAAAATCAGGATGGTAAATACTTTACAGGGTAATCAGATTTAAAACATAGAGAATCCCTCTAGAAAAAACCTTAAGTTACAAAGAGAAGACACAAAAAAAGGAATACACATTCCCTCCAACACAGCTTATTCTACAAGCCATTAAAGAAAAGAAAAGCTGACTCATTTTCTAGCTAGATTACTTACAACTTTACAGGAGTTGGAAGGCTTGCATTCCTGATCTGTTCCCAGCAAAAGCATCGCACAGACAGCCCAAACCCTTTGTCTCTTCCCCCCCACCCTCCAGATTTGAAAGAATCTTGTCTCCTCATTGGCCATTTTGGGTCAGGTGCCAGTGGGGTTACCTTAGCTTCTTAACCCTTTACAGGTCAAAGGATTTTGCCTCTGGCCAGGAGGGATTTTATAGCACTGTATATAGAAAGGTGGTTACCCTTTCCTTTATATTTATGATAACTATTATTTTCTGTTCTTCTATGGACTACTATTCTGGTCCAGCCTGTTTTCCCCCATTTGTAGGTTATCCGTTGCTAAAATCCTGAGAGAGCACCTCTCTCCCTAGGAGATGCTTCTGCAGTTGTGAACAGTGGAGGCACATGAGCTAGATCCCCACTGGTTTAAAAGGGAGTCACGGCATTATCCATGAAGGATCCTCAATTCTGGAAATAATTTCCTTTCCCAGACCTTCAAATCCCAGATTCACTGTAGACAGGTGCAAGGCTCATCTGTTTTGTCTGACCCTTATGAGGTCAAGGGAATTGAAAGCTAGAGAAGTCTCAAGAGGGTCTCTTTGTTTGTTAACAGGGGTGGTTATGATGATGGTTTGGTCAGGACTGAATTGTAGAGCAAGGCTCAAATTCTGCTGTTATTTATGGGGTGGTGTGGTGTAAGTGACTGCAGAATTTGGTCCTAAGGAGGCAAATCTAATGGGGTCTGGGAGATTTTTGCTCTGATTTGTATATGCTTATATAATTTTTGTACAAGCACTCTAGAGTAGCTGGGTTAGGTGCTTTTTATAAAGTGAATAAAAAGATAGAAGTACTTATTTCAGCTACTTCCCCTCTTACCAGTTTTTCCGGAATTTCCCTTTGTCTCTTCCGTTCGGACTCATGCATGTTGATCTCCATGACTACGCTGTCTTGTTATATCAGAGTATCTAGTATATCAGAACTGCTAGCCCAGTGTCCAATTACAGACCTAAAGCATGCTAGTTTGGATTGTTCTCAAGAATGTAGAACTGTTGGTGTGATACATTCATCCTATTGAACTGTTTGACTTCAGGATCTTACTGGCTAAGCAATAAGACATGAATGCTCATTAATATGCCAATAGGGCCTTTTGATGGGACAAAATTAAGATAAATTCTGTAGACTTTCTTAGGTTTCAAAATGCATTGGGCTTTCCATTGTATTACATGAGTCTGTAGCTAAAGATGACTAAAGGGCTAAACCAGTGTTTCAATTAATAACGGAGATAAAAAGACTTATTTTGGTGGCTTCTAAAGTGAGCTTTCTTCTTCTCTGACAAAATAGTTTGATTTCATTTGTAGCCCCCAAAAGAGATATAAATTAATGCCCCATATAGTATGCTAGAGTGGGAGCTGATTTATTTGATTGGATTTTTTTCTCACAGTACCTCGGTAGTTGATATTGTGCAACTGCTGGTTGTCATTTGACAGTTGTCTTGTCCTTTCCCTCTCTCTCTCCCTCCTGCTTGTCTGTTGTATCCCCCATTGTAGCTTATCAAATGCTAAGACTGTAAGTTCTTCGTGGAAGGGACTTTTTAATCAGATATGCATATAATGCCTAGCTACAGTAGGGCTTTGATCTCTAATTGGATCTCTAGGTGCTACAGCAGTACAAACAAATAAATATTTCCCAGTGTTCTTAAATGGGTGGGTAAGAAACAATTGAAAAACTATGGAAGATACCTCACAAGATCCAGCAGGTCCAGGGTAACAGAGAAATGTATGGGACATACATGTGGATGACAGCTCAGCCGAACCTGTAAGAAAATCAAGCTTCCCCACAAACAGGAAGGACGACAGATTATTCTTGCTGGAGAGTCAATACTCAGAAGAATCAAATGAACATTCTACCAGGGACAGGTGGACAACAGGCCTTCCCAGAGCCAAAACATGAGACGTCACTCTATTAGATAGGCTTCTGAAGTCGATGGGCCAGGATCTATTGCTGATGGTTCACATTGGCAGTAATGACAGTGCATTGCAAGATATTTTGCAGATACTAAATGACTTCAGGGAACTTGGAAGAGTGCTGTAAAGGAAGAATGTCCAATTGATCTTCTGTGAGATCCTTCCTGTCCCATAAGTGAAAGAAGACAGAAGGCAGAAGATTTCAGAAGTGAACTGGTGGCTAGGTAAACGGTGTAGACACAGGTGTAGTGGAGCCAGAATGCCTTGGAACAGCGTTCCAACAGTTTTGCTGCATGGAGAATGCTGTTTTGCTCTCAAAATGGCATCCTTTTCTCCCTGTGACCTTGCACACATATGTGCTAGTTCACGCCACATGGAGGATCCCATTTCTGTAGAGCAAAATGGCATCCTCTGTACAGCATGTCCTTGCATGCGTGTGTGAGGTCACACTGACGGGGACATTTCAGTAGTGTACAGCCCAGTCAGGACTACCCCACTGGGTGGAGGGTTTTGGTTTTGTGGAACATAGAAGGTGGATCAATGGGGAGAAGGGCTGTATTGTTTGGATGGCCTCCCCTCAGTAGAAGGGGAACCAGTCTCAGGAACAGGCTGGCTAGAGTAATCAGGAGACTAATAGCAAATGGAGAGGGTAAAAATAAGGAAGATATGAACACTCAGTTAGTAAAAACTTAGAAAGCTTATGCTCAAATAAATTGGTTAGTCTCTAAGGTGCCACAAGTACTCCTTTTCTTTTTTAGATGTTGAGAATGAAATTAATCAAGGAAACAAAGGGCACAAAGAGAAGAAATTCTTGGATTGCCTGTATGCCACTTCTAGGAGCCTGGGTAACAAACAGGAGGAATTGAAATTGCTTATTTATGTGCATATATTCTATCTATACCTCTACCCCGATATAACACTGTCATAAATATAAAGGGAAGGGTAAACCCCTTTAAAATCCCTCCTGGCCAGAGGAAAAATCCTCTCACCTGTAAAGGGTTAAGAAGCTAGGATAACCTTGCTGGCACCTGACCAAAATGACCAATGAGAAGACAAGATACCTTCAAAAGCTGGGGGGAGCAAAAAACAAAGGGTCTGTCTGGGTGATGCTTTTGCCAGGGACAGAACAGGAATGGAGTCTTAGAACTTAGTAAGTAATCGAGCTAGATATGCATTATATTATGATTTATTTAAATGGCTGAGAAATTAAGTTGTGCTGAATAGAATGAATATTCCTGTCTGTGTCTCTTTTTTGTAACTTAAGGTTTTGCCTAGAGGGATTCTCTATGTTTTGAATTTAATTACCCTGTAAGGTATTTACTATCCTGATTTTACAGAGGTGATTCTTTTTACTGTTTCTTCTATTAAAATGTTTCTTTTCAAGAACTGAATGCTTTTTTCATAGTTCTAAGATACAAGGGTTTGGGTCTGTGGTCACCTATGCAAACTGGTGAAGATTTTTACCAAACCTTCCCCAGGAAGTGAGGTGCAAGGGTTGGGAGGATTTTGGGGGGAAAGATGTTTCCAAACAACGTTTTCCCAATAAACCCAGATAAACGTTTGGTGGTGGAAGTCCAAGGGCAAAGGGTAAAATAGTTTGTACCTTGGGGAAGTTTTAACCTAAGCTGGTAAAAGTAAGCTTGGGGGGTTTTCATGCAGGTCCCCACATCTGTACCCTAGAGTTCAGAGTGGGGAAGGAACCTGGACAAACACGACCTGATATAATGCGGGTTCGCATACAACATGGTAAAGCTCTGACACACTGCTCTGAGCAGCGTGTTAAGGGTGCCAGGCGGGGGCCGAGGGGTTGGGCAGGGGGGTTCGGGGGTGTTCAGGGGCTCCCCCCCAATATGGTCTGGGAGGCAGGAGCTGGGGGGGCACTTTTGGGGGCCCCACAGTCCCAGAGTGGCCCAGATGATTAGCAGGGGGCCGGGAGCAGCCTGCTCTGCTTCCCTCGCCCTGGCCCCAGCCATGTCACTTGGGGAGAAGGGATCCCCCCCCCATGCATTCAGCGGCAGCGGTGGAAGCGGAGCAGCCTGGCTCCAGCCCGCTCCACTCCGCCAGCTCCCAGCTGCGATGCTCCGCTTCCCGTCGCCGGTGAGTGTGGGACCTTTCCCTAACCCCCACCCCAGTGACACGGCTGGGGCTGGGGCAAGGAAAGCGGAGTGGGCTGGGGCTGCGTCGCTCCGCTTCCCACCGCCGGTGAGTGCAGAGGGCATCCTTTCCCCAACCTCCCTGCACTCACCGGCAGCAGGAAGCGGAGCTCCGCAGCTGGGAGATAGAAGAGTGGAGTGGGCTGGGGCTGCGTTGCTTCACTTCCCACCACTGCCGATGAGTGCCTGTCAGGGGGTGGGGGTGTGGATAGGGGTCAGAGCAGTCAGGGGACAGGGAGCAGGGGGGTTTGGTAGGGGGTAGGGTCTTGGGGGTGATTAGGGATGGGGGTCTCTGGAGGGGGCGGTCAGGGAACAAGGAACAGGGGATGCCCAGCTCCTTATGCACATATCTATAATATGTAGGATAAAAGCTGTATGATCATGGGGGACTTCAATTTGAGTGACATATGCTAGAGATTTCATACTGCCAGTACTAAAACATCCTTGGAATTTTTGAGCATTATAGATGACTATTTTGTAAGTTAAAGTGTTGCAGCCAACATTGGGGAAATCTTTTTTTAGACCTTATCTTAACAGATAAAGAGAAACTGATCACAGAACTAAAAATTAATGGTAGCTTAGGTACAAGTAATCATGACTTGATCTCATTTATAATATGCAAGCAGAATGAAGTCCATACCAATATATATTTGGTGCTTTAATAGGGCCAATTTTACAAAGCTAAAAACAATTATGAGCCAATTCAGCTGGGAGGAAGAATTTAATCAGAAAAATGTGAATAATAATTGGGAATCATTTGACAACAATTTACTAGATGCCCAAAGCCACAATCCCACAATTGAAGAAGAAGGTCATACTGGTTTAAAAAAATGACCTGGTTTAGCGGGAAGTGAAGGTACCTATAAAATCTTATATATATATATAACAAATTGAAGAGAGGTGAAGTTGATTGTAATGAAAATAAATCAGAAATTAGGAATTGTAGAAAATTGATAAGGAAAGCAAAGGGACATAAGGAGAAATTTATGGCCAGCAAAATTAAGGACAATAAGAAGGAGTTTTAAAAAAGTATTAGGGACAAAAAAAATCCTGATAATGGTATTGGTCCATTGCTAGATGGAAGTGGCAGGATTATCAATAATAATGCAGAAAAGGCAGAAATATTAAATACATATTTCTTTTCTGTATTTGTAGGAAAAACAGATGATATAGCCTCGTCATATGATGATGATAACATTCTTTCCATTTCACTAGTATCACTGGAGGATGTTAAACAGAAGCTACTAAAGTCAGACATTTTTAAATCAGCAGGTCCATATAACTTGCATCCAAGAGTTTAAAAAGAACTGGCATAAAAGCTCACTGGGCCATTACTGTTGATTCTCAAAAATTATTGTATCACAGGGCAACATCCAGAAGACTGGAAGAAAGTCAGTGTTGTTGTACCAATATTTAAAAAGAGTAAACGGGATGACCTGGTTACCTATAGACCTGTCAGCCTGACATCGATCCCAGGCAAGATAATGGAGCAGCTGATATGCTTCAATTAATAAAGAATTAAAGGAGGGTAATTAATGCAAATCAACATGTGTTTATGGAAGATAGATCCAGTCAAACTAACTCAATATCTTTTTATGATGAGAATACAAGTTTGGATGATAAAGATAATATTAACATAATATACTTAGACTTCTGTAATGTTTTGACTTGGTATTGCATGACATTTTTATTTAAAAAAATTAACAAATATAAAATTAATATGCATACATTATATGGATTAAAAACAGGCTAACTGTTAAGTCTCAACATGTAATTGTAAATGGGGAATTGTCATCACGCAGATAGTTTCCAGTGGGGTCCTTTAAGGGTCAGTTCTTTACCCTATGCTATTTAACATTTTTATCAGTGATCCGGAAGAAAACATAAAGTCATCTCTGATAAAGTTTGCAGATATCACAAAAATCAGGGGAGTGGTAAAGAATGGAGAGGACAGGTCACTGAGTCAGAGCAGTATGGATCGCTTGGTAAACTGGGTGGAAACAAAAAATATGCATTTTAATACAGCTAAATATATACATCTAGGAACAAAGAATGTAGGTCATACTTACAGGATGGTGGACTCTATCTTGGGAAGCTGCAACTCTCAAAAGGATTTGGGTGTTATGGTGGGATAATCAGCTGAACATGAGCTCGCAGTGTGATGTGGTGGCCAAAAGAGCAAATGCAATCTTTGGCTGCATAAACAGAGGAATCTTGAATAGAAGCAGAGGTTATTTTACCTCTATCTTTGGCAATGGTGTGACTGCTGCTGGAATATCATGTCCATTTCTGGTGTCCACAGTACAAGAAGTACTTTGGTAAATTTAAGAGGGTTCAGAGAAGAGTCACAAGAATAAGTAAAGGATTTGAAAACACGCCTTTTAGTGATAGACTTAAAGGGTATGTCTACAAGGCAGTGTAAACTGAGGGTTTCAACTCAGGCTTAAGCCTAACCCCGCTTCCATCTGCACACAAATTGCACTAATCCAGGGCTCAGATGAGTTACATCGTTTGCTGCAGTACTTGTGGTGTGAGCAGCTCTTTCTTATTTCCTTTGTATTCCTTTACATTTCTGTGACTGTGTTTTTCTGCTGGAGACAGCTTGCCATTTTGTTCTCAATTCAGGTGCTGAGGAGATGCATCCACTGTGCTCTTATGGAGATTTCTCTTTTGTTCTTTTCTTATTTAGTTTTAGTAAACCATATTGCCTGAAAGTGCAGATTGTAAGTATAGGTTGCACTTTGTATGAAAATACATAAAAATAGCGACTGCTGCCCTACAGCAGTGCCACAGTATTGCTAATGGTTCTGTCCCTCCAGCAGCAGAGCTCCTAAGGAAGGGAAAGAAAAGCAATCTGAGTATCAGAGTCAGGAATGCTGGGGGCACTGGGTTTGTGAAGAACAGCCCATTGTCACTAACACTCAGCACTGACAGTGAAGGCTTGCATACTTTGGCAAGTAAGATCTAACTTCTGCAACAGAGTCCCCAGATTTCTGTGACACTCAGAACTGGAAAAATCTATGGCAGCTTCAGAAAAAATAAAGAATAGAGGATTTTTTTCAATTAAATACGAAAATGACAACACAGAATCAGTGCAGAATCCATGTGGCGTTTATTTGATTTATTCTGCTTCTAAATGTTCAGTGTGCCACAGACCTTTGTACTGACAATGCAAAACTGTATTTTGGAGTTGTAGGGAGAAAGGAGATGGTGGCTGCTGGGTAGCAGACAGTTGATGCTTTTGCCAGCGGGAAAGGTGTAGAAGGTGTTGTGGGATGAGTATATTAGCTGAATGTTAGTGCTATAAGGATCAGCAGTAAGGTACAGTAGCTATCATTGCTGACATTTAATTTTTCATCACTAGCAAATCAACACCAGTTGAGTTTGTAACTCCTGTCTATATTTTGACTTGTCAGCAGGAACACAACAGTGCATGAGTTCACACTGTTCTCTGTTTGGTGGGTTGTTGTTTTTTGTAGCCATGAGGTCATAAGCACAATTAAAAAACAAACAAACAAAACCCCAACCCTTAGTTTCTAGGGTGCAATTTTGTAGCAAGGTTGGATTCTATGGCAAATTCCGTGGTCATGGAATTGTGGAAAATATATGGGGTTCTGCTTGCTAATATAATTAGAGGTCCATATATGCACTGAACAGCTCAGTGATACTTCTCTGTGCACTGTATCATGGGGGCAGTGTGTTACCATGCCTCAGTAGGTCACAAATTCAGGACAAGCTCCTGGGGAAAAGGGCCGACACACCCCAAAACTGGTGGTTATTCTTCCATAAGATATACCAATCCAGCAACAAAAGTAAACTTCTGTCTCACCACACTGGCTAACAAGTCAGAAATGCATCCTCGTAAGGTGTTCCAGTCCTGTATTCAACACCCAGACACTAGACTTAATGATAAGTGGTTATTTAAAACCAGTTTAATCAACCAAAGGGTTCTTGTGATCCCAAAAGACCAGCCACGTACCCAGGTCAATATATAACTCAGATCTTACCCAATAATCTTGCTGTTGCCAATCCATTAGTATCTAATATCTAAAGGTTTATTTATAAAAAAGAAAGAAAGGTGAGTTAAAATTGGTTAAAGGAATCCAATACATACAACAATTGTGAAGTTCTTGGATCAGGCTTGTAGCCGTGATAGAATAAATCCCTGGCTGGATAAGTCTCTGGTTTCTCCCAAATCATTGGAAGGTCCTCAGTCCTTTGGTTAGAATGCTCCCATTAGTATAAGTTCATAGTCCAGAGATATGAGCAGGAAAGAGGCAAAATAGAGATGTTTCTAGGGCCTTTTATAGCTTCTGCCAAATGAAGAGAAACCCTTTTTTCTAGTTTGTGGAAAATTACAGGTAACAAGATGCAGTTGGGAGTCACATGTCTATGCATCCTTCGCTTAGTCATAGCAGAAGCCATTACCCATACTTTAATTAGAATGTCCTTAGGGAAGTCCATTAAGTGTAGATAAAAACAACGAGGAGTCTTTGTGGCACCTTAGAGATTAACAAATTTATTTGGGCATAAGCTTTTGTGGGCTAAAACCCACTTCATCGGATGCATGGAGTGAAAAATACAGTAAAATACACTCTCACAGACCTTGGGAGATGGCAGTCCTCGCTTACAGACAGCCCCCCAACCTGAAGCAAATACTCACCAGCAACTACACACCACACAACAAAAACACTAACCCAGGAACCAATCCCTGCAACAAACCCAGTTGCTAACTCTGTCCACATATTTATTCAAGGAACACCATCATAGGACCTAATCATATCAGCCACACCATCATGGGCTCGTTCCCCTGCACGTCTACCAATGTGATATATGCCATCATGTGCCAGCAATGCCCCTCTGCCATGTATTGGCCAAACTGGACAGTCTCTGCACAAAAGAATAAATGGACACAAATCAGACATCAAGAATTGTAACATTCAAAAACCAGTAGGAGAGCACTTCGGTCTCCCTGGACACTCAATAACAGATTTTAAAGTGGCAACACTTCAACAAAAAAACTTCAAAAACAGACTTCAATGAGAAACTGCAGAACTGGAATTAATTTGCAAACTTGACACCATCAATTAGGCCTGAATAAAGACTGGGCATGGCTGGGTCACTACAAAAAATAATTTTCCCTCTGTTGATACTCACACCTTCTTGTCAACTGTTCGGAATAGGCTACATCCACCCTGTTTGAATTAGTCTAGTTAGCACTGAACCCCCACTTGGTAAGGCAACACCCATCTTTTCATGTGCTGTAATATATATACCTGCCTATTACATTTTTCACTCCATGCATCTGATGAAGTGGGTTTTAGTCCACAAAAGTTTATGCCCAAATAAATGTGTTAGTCTCTAAGGTGCCACAAAGACTCCTCGTTGTTTTTGCTGATACAGACTAACACGGCTACCCCTTCTGATAAGTGTAGATAGGCCTCTTCCATGGTCCATTGTGAGTTAAGTGTTCTTTGATGGGTCATTCAACTTGAATAGTCTCTTCACAATGTGCTGGCTAAATACCTTGTGGGTGTTACCCAGAAACAAACACATATGAAATACAGGTACATCGTTAATATTCATAACTTCAGATACAAAAATGATACATGCATAAAAATGGCATAATCTTATGCAGCAAATCATAACTTTTCCATAGACATCTTACATGCCACACTTTGTACAAGATTTGTTGCAGTTATATAACAGTGGTAGCAAAATGATCTACATGGTCATATTTAACCTGATAGCATTACACAGTGTGCTACTAACCACTCCCAAATTAGTATAATCCTTTTTTGAAGCAGCAGCAAACACCATAAAATAATGTGCAGAAGTTGCTGTGTATATATATGCCTGTGCTACATATTCTCTTTTTTCCATTATGTCATGCTACCAGAAATGAAACTAATACTGTGTACTTAGTGAGCCACAGATTAGTCAAGATCCATGTCTACAGTAGTTTATACCAGGAACTTGCTCTATAAATTAACATTGCAGCAGGTGTTCAATCTGTTGTGAGATTTTACCAGGGAACGAATTTCTCCATCATGTAAGATCTCCACATAAATAAGTTCCTTTCAGGCTCATAGGTAAGGTTCACAGCTTTGACTAAGTATCTACCCACATATCTAATAAACTACCAATTGGTGACTTCATGTTTCTTGGAAAAACTTTTAATGAGTTCCAGTATCTGTTAAGAACTTGCCACTGGCCTCCCTATGGTAAAGAAACAAAGGATACCTATTGGATCAAAGGTAGAATATATAGCGATTAATGACACTGCAGTGCTGGTGCAGTCAATCTGGTCTTCGAGCCCTTAGATATGTGCTGGTTGATTTAAATCAGGGCTATAACAACACAGACATTTCAAAAGGAGTTAGGCAAGATCTAAGCTGATGTAATCTTCTTTGTACCTCCACTAACAGCTGTTCCCAAAAAGCTCACACTGCTCCTGTTGTTTGAACACTTCAAACAGTTATTTTAGAAGAGAGAACCTAACAACTTTCTAAAATGCTTTGCTGTTCAAGCAACTTTTTATTCCTGCTAAATACTGATGGAAGCCAATAGGGCAATATATTGAGTGGTTCTGAAGAGCTCAGCACCATTTGATCAGTTGACCCCGCTGCTTTGTTCACAGATATTGACGAGTGTGCTGAAGGACGGCATTATTGTCGTGAGAATACTATGTGTGTAAATACACCAGGATCTTTCATGTGCATCTGCAGAACAGGATACATACGAATTGATGATTACTCCTGCACAGGTAAGAGCTGATTATTTATCAAAGAAAAATAACTGATAGTCATCTCAATACTGTCAAATACTATTCTAAAATTTGTTCTAGTTAACTTGTTATTTTATATGAAAATTCTATACAACAAAAGAAGCACCAGAATAATTACAGAAGTACAGTTTTCAGAAAAGCTAGTGCATATTACAAGTCATATACATGTTGCATCATTTCCTCAATATAGAGGCTAAATCGGCTTGCTGTATTAAATACACACTTTTTATCTTCAAAAAGAACAGGAGTACTGTAATTTATTAGAGCATAAGCTTTCGTGGGCTACAGCTCACTTCATCGGATGCATAGAATGGAACATATAGTAAGATATATAGAGATATATATACACACACATACAGATGTTCCATTCTGTGCATCCGATGAAGTGAGCTGTAGCTCACGAAAGCTTATGCTCTAATAAATTGGTTAGTCTCTAAGGTGCCACAAGTCTTCCTGTTCTTTTTGCGGATACAGACTAATACGGCTGCTACTCTGAAACCTGTCACTTTTTATCTTGCATTTGTAGGGAAAAGGGGATTGGATGAGAGAGCTTGACAAGGGAAAGAAGCACTATGGTAATCCTATAGGGCCAGATGGTGCCCAGCTTCCACATAGGACACAATATGGGGTGCTTTGGGGGGTTGTGCACCCCTGACACAGGGGCAGGGCACAACTGCAGTCCTTGTGTCTCCTGCATGCAAGGTTTATGGGAGGCTAACAACAGTGTTGGCACTAGTCTCCAAAATATGGAGGGAGGGTGTGGGGAATGGGGCCTTCCCACTAGCCCGCAGAGCTTGCCAGGCACAGAGGTGAGTGTTCATTGTGTAGCGTGATGGCTACACTCACCCTACACTCCTTAGAGTACTGGGAGTCCCTGTGAAGGAGTCACCCTTTTGGGTGGTGCACCTTCCGTACCACTTCCAACAAAGGACTATGCCTGCAGCCTTTCTGTATCATTATCTAGTATCAGAGGGGTAGCCATGTTAGTCTGTATCCACAAAAACAATGAGGAGTCCGGTGGCATTTTAAAGACTAACAGATTTATTTGGGCATAAGCTTTCGTGGGTAAAAAAGACTCCTTCAGAAGCTTATGCCCAAATAAATCTGTTAGTCTTTAAGGTGCCACCGGACTCCTCATTGTTTTTGTATCATTATCCACCATCTAAATGGAGCTTGCATGACTTCTCACAGAGCTAAACATACTGTGTGTTAGATACATGTTTTTCTTTCCTTTTGGGATTCTCCTATGACAGGGAGTCTGCAACTGCACTCCCAGGGCAGCACTCCATTCCCCTTTGTGCCACTGAAGTGCAGGATCTGGCCCCTCTCTACAACTTCCATTATTGCCTCTTTGCCACTAGCTTCCTCTCGGGATAGACTCAGCTTCATGTGGGCTTCCTCCAGTACAGCTCTGTTCTCACCTTCTTCTGTTTTATTACAAACCAATTTGGGGTATAAAATGATCATTTAAAATCTAATATAGCAACATTTTAAAAGGTATTACTTCTCCCAGAAATGCTGACGGCTGCAGCTCCTTGGAGGGGCCTGTTTATTTCCACATTAGACAGATAGGGCAGATGCTGTTCAAAGGTGTGGGACATTCATTTGGCGGAGAAAAATGTGTGTGGGAAAAATTATATTTTATTTACCATGTGGAATCCTTTTGTTCTTTATGCAAAAGAAAATATTTGTGCTGTAAAACCTTCTTGGAGTTCATTTGCTCTACATTGATATAGCCTGTAAATGGAAGTTAGTGTTTGGAATGAATATATCTAGTATACTGGTCCCTTTAATTTATTCTGTCCCTGAAATCACTCTTGTAAGTTCATGCATATAGAGTGTTGAAACCTGAGAATATCTTGCAGCTAGGATTCTCTGTGTGCCCCAGATTTGCTGAAATGCATAGCTGTAAAATGCAATATAATTTAAAAAACCTGGATGCCTCTACCAAATTTTAAAACTGGCTAGAAGTTCATTAGACATTGCCTTTCTCAGCATCTCCAAACCAAGCTCTGCCCCACATCCTGAAATAAGTATAATAGAATTTCTAATGGAATCAACCACGCTTTTTGAAATAACAAGATGAATTATTTCCTCTCTCCATCCCTCTCCCATCCCAACTCTACACTTTCTGCCCATCCTGATCAAAGAAGAAAACTCCAAAACAGGAGGAAGTGGATTGAACAGGGCTCCCCAAACATCTTTAGGTTGAGAGGAACCTTAGATAGTATGACTGCTTGTGACACACCCATGTCTGAACAGCAGTGCAGCTTGCAATGTTTTGGAAATATTTCCTAAAAGCACCCACCCTGGGACAAGAGGTTCTTTGACAGTGAATTTGCCTCACTGGATAGGTTTGTTTGGTGCTATGATATTACCCTGAGAAGGCAGTGTCTCTTGACAGTGGAATTTCTGCTAATGACAACTAGAGAAGCTATTAGGAATACATTCTACGGAGGTACTATATGTTCTTCTAGTCTTTCAATTACTTCTGAGCATTTCCAATGCAGCCATTAGTAGTTAATTGAAATATGCAGAACTATGAGGCTCCTCCATTGCATTTCAATCAACTATGAAGTATTCTAAAAGTGAATGATTGAAAAGATAATTATTTTAAAACATCTGTGTGATACATAGATTACTTTTTAAGTCAACTGCTTTGATCCGTAAAAAGCACTTTATGCTTTTATTAGCCTGTATTCCTGACACAGAAAGCATTTTCACTACAGCAATTTGTTTAAGCAGGTAGAAGGACCATAAATCTGCATATAAGATTGCTGTAGCCTGGCCATAGTGATGGGAGCATGAATTTATCTCTGCAGTGGGCTTGCCATCTATTCCTTTAATAATGTGCTTCAGATACTAACTTTTAATTTTTGAGGCATTCACGTGAACTGCTTCCCCCAGTTATAAATCTGATAGGTATTGTGAACATAAATAATGAAGGTACATCATCATTACTTTAACATGTACTTTGAGGAGATTTTCCTTGATATCCACTGTTAAGGTACTTAACACTGACTGCCTTGAAGAAATTCATTGTGTTCTAAGAACCTATGGGGGTTCTAAATAGCAAAAAGACTGGTTCAGGGTATGTTGCAGCAAGATGTGTTTAACACAGCGGTGCTGAATAATGCTGGGAGAGAGCTAGCACTTGCTGAAAAGAAATAATAATGTGAGGTTCTATAAACAGTCCAATAGATTTAGTCTGGGTTATTATGTTTAGGTACAGCAGACTCTTCAGAACCACTGTTTCCCCCCATAGCAGGCAGTAATACTTTTTAAATGTGCAATTTATAGAAAAACCCATTATACTTCCATATATTGTGTTCTGTATTTTAAAGAGAACTTTAATGGCATCTAGCTAGTCAAATGATGTTTAGATTTTGAGAATTAAAATGTTTATAAAACAAAAATTTGTTTACAGTAGAAAAGCACTGAAGTGTTTGATATAGAGTCACAGTCTTAAAAATAAGCTCTTTTCACTCATTATAAGCACATCACTGTCATCTGTCCATTATGACTGTGAAGAGGAGCAAGTCAAAGATTTCACCTTTGAGCACCCAGACAATTTCCAACTGCTCTAGGTGCAGCAGCTCTCATGGTTAGTGTACCTATAAGGTTATGCCGTGAACAAGATCATTCCCTGCATCATGAAATAATTTTGAATGGGATCTGTTTTTTTTTTCTCTTGTGATGCTAGTGGTTCTTAAAAAAGGGCAGCCAAGATTTGCTATTCTGACAGAAAAGAAGTGTGGGAAGAAGAAAAGTATTCATTGCCGAGCGGAGAACCTGGTATAGATGTAATCAATATTTTTGAAAGATCCTGTTAGGACTATAGTATTGAACTTGCTGTGTTTATGGGAGTAAGGCCAAGCATATTCCTTGAAGAATTTCAACTCTTCCTTAATTTAATTTCACCCTAATAACCAGCCTTGTTGTTGCAAGTTTAGTGACTCTCTAGTACCTCGCAGTGTGAGTACAGAGACCTTGCATTTGCCTGTACAGATGAGTGGGAAGTGGGAAAGATGAACTGTAAATGGAATTGCAATTTTAATATTAATTTAGACATTGCTACTAAAAGTATTTTTACAATCCATTAAGATCAGCTGGACTTTATTATACATGATCCATTTCCTGCAATTACTGCAGTGGGCACGTGTTGGTGGACCTCAGTCCTCTGCATTGTGACAAGTCACTGTCATGTTTCTTCCTAAAGGTAGCTGAAAGCATCAGTGAGATTAATCTAAACTTAAAGATTGTTCTAAACTGTATTGGTGACCAACAACTGTACCAACTGCCAACCTGTTCCAGCAGCCAAAGATTGCCTTGGTATCCAGGTGTCCTGGTGACAAACCCCTTTCCTATGTAGTGCCAGGTTTAGGGCAGCTTGATGTTGCTAGAATTATGCAACCAAAGATCTGGCTGTAAGGTAGGATTGCCAACTTTCTAATAGCAGAAAGCTGAATACCCTTGCCCTGCCCCCTTCCCCGAGGCCCAGCCCTTCTCCAAGGCCCCACCCACTGCTCACTCCATTCCCCCCCCTTCTTTGCTCGCTCTCCCCCACTCTTGCTCACTCGCTCATTTTTACTGGGCTAGGGCAGGGGTTGGGGAGTAGGAAGGGATGAGGGCTCTGGTTGGGGTGTGGTCTCTGGGGTGGAGCTGTGGATGAGGTGTTTGGGGTGTAGGTGGGGACTTTGGGAATGGCAACGGTTAGAGTGCAGGAGGGGATGTGGGCTCCAGGAGGGAGTTTGGGTGTGAGAGGGGGCTTAGGCTGGGTCAGGGGTAAGGGGTGCAGGCTCTGGGCGGAGTTTACCTCAGGCAGCTCCCGGGAAGTGGCCAGCATGTCCAGCTCCTAGGCAGAGGCACAGCCAGGGGGCTCCATGCATTGCCTCCCACCCCCACCACTCCCAGTGGCTGCCATTCCTGGCCAATGGGAGCTATGGAGCTGGAGCTCAGGGCGGGGTCAGTGTGTGGAGCACCCATGACCACCCCTGAGCTGGAGGGATGTGCTGGCCACTTCTTGGGAGCTGTGCGGAGCCAGGCACAGAACCTGCCAGCCCCACACCAACTGGACTTCTAACAGCCCAGTCAGTGGTGCTGACCAGAGCCACCAGAGTCTCTTTTTGAGCAGGTGTTCTGATTGAAAACCAGACACCTGGCAACCCTATCCTAAGGTTACAAGAGTAAAGTTGGTGTGGCTGCATAATAGTTTGGTTATATTATATGTAATCCTGTCCTGGCTTCTCAATGCTTGTGCTTATAGCAAATGTAATAAGAATTTTTTACACTAGTACACTTTTTTCGTTGGATTTACCATGCTGTACAACTGAATCAGTTATTCAGCCCTACTTTACTTTCTTCAGTAGCTAACCCTTTTGCCATGTTTCCATTCATGCTGTGGGAGATTCTTGTTGCTTGCTGAAGCACCTCTGAAACCGATAAAGAAAACAAAGAAGTGAAAGTCAGATATTCGGGAATGTTAGGAATATGGAAAATAAGCAACAACTGACACCCACCCCCCCAACCGCACTCCGGATTCATAAATGTAAATTTCAGCAAGTCTATTTCAGCTTGCACCATCTATTGTAGCATTGTGTGAGCAAATCCATTTGTGGCATTTCATTATATAATGATGATTGATAATTTTGGTTATATAAAAACTGACTTGTGTCTATATCAGGGGTGGGCAAACTTTTTGGTCCGAGGGCCAGATCAGGGAATAGAAATTGTATGGTGGGTCATGAATCATAGAATATCAGGGTTTGTAGGGACCTCAGGAGGTCATCTAGTCCAACCCCCTGCTCAAAGCAGGACCAATCCCCAACTAAATCATCCCAGCCTGGGCTTTGTCAAGCCTGACCTTAAAAACTTCTAAGAAAGGAGATTCCACCACCTCCCTAGGCAACGCATTCCAGTGTTTCATCACCCTCCTAGTGAAAAAGTTTTTCTTAATATCCAACCTAAATCTCCCCCACTGCAACTTGAGACCATTACTCCTTGTTCTGTCATCTGCTACCACTGAGAACAGTCTAGATCCATCCTCTTTGAAACCCCCTTTCAGGTAGTTGAAAGCAGCTATCGAATCCCCCCTCATTCTTCTCTTCTGCAGACTAAACAATCCCAGTTCCCTCAGCCTCTCCTCATAAGTCATGTGTTCCAGTCCCCTAATCATTTTTGCTGCCCTTCGCTGGACTCTTTCCAATTTATCCACATCCTTCTTGTAGTGTGGGGCCCAAAACTGGACACAGTACTCCAGATGAGGCCTCACCAATGTCGACTAGAGGGGAACGATCACGTCCCCCGATGTGCTGGCAATGCCCCTACATATACATCCCAAAATGCCATTGGCCTTCTTGGCATCAAGGGCACACTGTTGACTCATACCCAGCTTCTCGTCCACTGTAACCCGTAGGTCCTTTTCCACAGAACTGCTGCCGAGCCATTCAGTCCGTAGTCTGTAGCGGTGCATGGGATTCTTCCATCCTAAGTGCAGGATTCTGCACTTGTCCTTGTTGAACCTCATCAGATTTCTTTTGGCCCAATCCTCTAATTTGTCTAGGGCCCTCTGTATGCTATCCCTACCCTCCAGTGTATCTACCTCTCCTCCCAGTGTAGTGTCATTTGCAAACTTGCTGAGGGTGCAATCCACACCATCCTCCAGATCATTTATGAAGATATTGAACAAAACCGGCCCCAGGACCGACCCTTGGGGCACTCTACTTGATACCGGCTGCCAACTAGACATGGAGCCATTGATCACTACCCATTGAACCCGACAATCTAGCCAACTTTCTAACAAAATTGGGGTTGGGGTGTGGGCTCTGGGGTGGGACTGAGGATGAGGAGTTTGAGGTGTAGGAGGGTGCTCTGGGCTGGGACTGAGGGGTTCGGAGGGCATGAGGGGAATCGGGCCTGGGGCAGGGGTGCGGGAAGGTGTGCAGGTTCTGGGTGGGGGTGTGGGCTCTGGGGTGGGGCTCAAGATGAGAGGTTTGGGGTGCAGGAGGGTTCTCCAGGCTGGGATAGAGGGGTTTGGAGGGCGGGAGGGGTTCAGGGGTGGGGCAGGGAGTTGTGGTGTGGGGAGAGGCTCAGTGGGTGTATGCTCTGAGCGGCACTTTCCTCAAGTGGCTCCCGGAAGCAGTGGCATGTCCCTTCTCTGGCTCCTATGTGGAGATGCGGCCAGGTGGTTCTGCACACTACCCCATCCACAGACACTGCCCCTGCAGCTCCCATTGGAGTGCATAGAAGGTGGAGCGGGGCCATTCCACAGCTTCTGGGAGCCGCGTGGTGCAGCCACAAGCCAGTGGCCCGAATGGAGTGGGGCCAAGCTGTGTGGTGCGGCTCACTAGCCGGCTTAATACGGCTCACGGGACTTAGTTTGCCCACCCGTGGTCTATATAATAGCTGACTTACTGTGAGTTGAACACACAACTGTTTGTGGCCCATAATTAGGAATGTTAGTAAACTATATGGAAGAAAAGATTCCGCAGTTTGACATTAATATGTCATTATTTGCACATGGTGGCTGCAGCAGAGGTATGAATCTTGATAAAATGAGTAAGTTATCTCAGTTCTGTTTGTTTGTTTGTGCAGACTAATGTAAAATGTTGTACTCTCTCCACTCTGAAACTTACATGCACACACACACAACTCAGCAGTCATTGCTCATAACAGAACGGGTGCATAGAAGCAAGGAGACTGAATTTATTTTTTCTTAGATGAAAAACCTAAAAATAAATCAGTACTATCTGTCTCTGTCAGAGTTCTATGCACAAAAGAAACAATTTAGCTATAACAGTCTACAAAGCAGCCAAAATCTCTTCATGGCATATTTATGGAAATGTTACATTATATCTGTATCCATTTTGATTTTCACAACAGGAGAGGCAGTGATCGCATACATGTAAGATTTTTGTTATTTGCAGTTGTTTTCTTAGTAGTGAGTTTTATATAGATTGGATCCATCAAAAAACATATTCACCCCAGAATCTACTGCTCAGGGACTATTTTTCTATTCAGAGACTAAGCTTGAAAGTCCCTGTGCAGTTTGGATGGGAGATGAGTGCTGATCTTCACCCAAATGCTCAAGAGGTTCACAGGCAGTAAATGCAAGACATAAAAAATGTGTCCCATCCTTAGCATATTGAGCAAGTACCTGTGTTTTCTCACCCTCTTTCACAGGGCTGGACAGGACCTAAAAGATACTATGTTGGGGGGCAGAGAAAAGGTATGGCTATCTATGGTGCCCCATCACAGTAGTATCTGAGTGCCTTAACATCCACCTGGGGCAGTAGTGTTGAGCCCTTTAGCACACTATGGAACTGAAAAGGGCACCAGCCATTTTTTTGAAAAAATGGTATCCCTGCTAAATTGCCTCTGTATAGATTATTCTCCATAGTCTGTCTTTCCAAATGATATTTGAGCTTGTCCTACTCTATGGCATTAAGCAGAATATCTTTTAAATGCTTATCTGCATCAACATAGAGGAGTGATCAACAAGATTGTACCCATGCATCAGTGAGGGTTTAAAATTACATTATGCTTTTGGGACAAATACATTTGAAATCTTAACTGATTAATTATTAAATTTAGCTGTGTCTGTTGCAAACTGTGGCCCTCAAAAACGCCTAATCACATGACTAGTGCTCTCATGGATTGGTAACTGGTAAAAGATAGGAAACAAAGGGTAGGTATAAATGGTCAGTACTCAGAATGGAGAGAGGTAAATAGTGGTGTCTCTCAGGGGTCTCTTTCTGGGACCAGTCCTAGTCAACATATTCATAAATGATCTGGAAAAAGGGGTAAACAGTGAAGTGGCAAAATGTGCAGATGATACAAAATTACTAAAGATAGTTAAGATCCAGGCAAACTGCAAAGAGCTACAAAAGGATCTCTCAAAACTGGGTGACTGGGCAACAAAATGGCAGATGAAATTTAATGTTGATAAATGCAAAGTAATGCACATTGGAAAGCATAATCCCAACTATACGTATAAAATGATGGGGTCTAAATTAGCTGTTACCACTCAAGAAAGAGATCTTGGAGTCACTGTAGATAGTTCTCTGAAAACATCCACTGAATGTGCAGTGGCAATCAAAAAAGCAAACAGAATGCTGGGAATAATTAAGAAAAGGATAGATAATAGGACAGAAAATATCACGTTGCCTCTCTATAAATCCATGGTACACTCACATCTTGAATACCGTGTGCAGATGTGGTCGCCCCATCTCAAAAAAGATATATTGGAATTGGAAAATGTTCAGAAAAGGGCAACAAAAATCATTAGAGGTGTAGAACGGCTTCCGTATGAGGAGAGATTAATAAGACTGGGACTTTTCAGCTTGAAAAAGAGACGGCGAACGGGAGATATGATAGAGATCTATAAAATCATGACTGGTGTAGAGAAAGTAGATAAGGAAGTGTTGTTTACTACTTCTCATAACGCAAGAACTAGAGGTCACCAAATGAAATTAGTAGGCAGAAGGTTTAAAACCAATAAAAGGAAGTATTTCTTCACGCAACGCACAGTCGACCTTCGGAACTCCTTGCCAGAGGATGTTGTGAAGGCCAAGACCATGACAGGGTTAAAAAAATAACTAGATAAATTCATGGAGGATAGCTATTAGCTAGGATGGGCAGGAACGGTGTCCCTAGCCTCTGTTTGCCAGAAGCTGGGAATGAGCGACAGGGGATGGATCACTTGCTGATTACCTGTTCCGTTCATTCCCTCTGGGGCACCTGGCGCTGAACACTGTCGGAGGACAAGATACTGGGCTAGATGGACCTTTCGTCTGATCCAGAAGGGCCATTCTTATGTTCTTATGACTAACTTAATCCTTGTGAGTAGGTACATTGAGCTCAATGGGACTACACATGTGTAAGGTTATTTGCCTAAATATTAGCAAAATTGGCGCCTTTTTTCATAACCTTTTGCTAAGCATCTTCCAGAGAGTTTTGTCTTCTTTTTCTGTTTGAACTTGGTCAAGTGGCACTTAAATTTCTGGTGCAACTTTCATTTTTAGAAGGAAAAAATTTGGAGGCCAAATGAAATGGCAAAATAGGGCTAACACATGCTAAGAGGCTACGTGAACATTATTATGTGTTATTAATAAGTACTATCATGCCTCTATTCCTCTGACCCACTTTTGTTTCAATCTTTCAAGAAACTAGTGAAAAATTGTATATAAAATTATCCTTCAAGTGCCAACTTTTGATACAAGGTAGTTTTGAGTAGGCTATGTACTGCAATTGTTTTTCTAATATGTGAAACTTCATTGTAAAGAGCTCCTCTAAAAAGTATTCAGAGTTTGTCTTCCAACAAGTATTGAACATTATTATGTAAAATGAATGAATTACTTCTTAAAGTCACTGTGATGATGAGTTTTCTTACCTATTAACAATTGCATACTTTTTTGTGTAGATATGCTCAGCAGACGATAGAGTTCTTCACTTCAAAAAATATTGTTTTTAAACACTTTTGCAAAGATTCCCATTTATGTTAACAGAAACTTGATGCAGCAAATGCAAAATATTTTAACTAGACATTATATTCCTGATGAAGTCAGTATTTTGGAAGTTACCTATTCAGAAAATGTTTAATGTGCCTGCCAAAAACAAGGCTCACAGGTGATTAAATGGTCAGATTCTGCCATTTCAGTGGGCATTATGAGGGAGGGTAGCCAAATCTGGCACTAAACAAAGTAAAGGGATGGCCCTCACATATTCAAGGAATGAACATGGTAGATGCATAGCCGTGATCTTCAATTCTTTTATAAGATCTCAGCCATATAGGACCTGATCCAAAGTGTACTTAAGTCAATGGAAGGGCTATCATTTACTTGAATGGGCTTTGGATCAGGCCAATACAGCATATGAGTCATGTAAATGGCTCAAAATTCCCCAACAACATTTGCCATAATGCTATGGCTAAATTCAGGAGTATTTCATATTTTTATGAATAACCTGAGACTGAAGTCTAATAATTGTTTCCAAGTTAATTGTCAAGAACAGTTTATTAGCAAATTTGAATGACACATGAAATGTTAGTTCTCTGCAATTTTGGAAGCTATGCATATTTGTTAAATTAAATTAAACCACAAATCTGTTGGCATATTGGAAGGAATTCTGATAACAGCAATAAAATAATTGAGGGTCTGGAGAGATTGACTTGACATATGGGAAAGATTTAAAGAGAGAAATTTTCATACTGTAGCTTATCTACATGATAAGAATGTGTGGAAAGCTGAGACTTCATAATAGTCAATAATAATAATTCATAATTTGAAGAATGAAAACAGCAAGGTAGGGGAAAGGCCTGCAACACTCCACCAAATTGTATTGTATATCCTGGACCTTATTTTATTGCATATCCCTCACCCTCTTTTATTGCATATCCCTCACTCTCCACGAAGGTTGCCAGCCTCGATGCTTGTTTATCTCCTACTCCCACTGCTGTCTTGGGCCTAGATCCACAAAGGGACACACAGGCACCTAAGTCCCAATTTTAGGCACCACTGCGATCCACAAAACCCCTGCTCAGCTGCTACCTAACCCTGTAGGTGCTGATCCTTACTCAGCAGGTAAATTTTTCTGTAAAAGTTCCCTAGGCACCTTTATTTCTGCCTCCAGGCATGTGTACTGCTGTCTCCCTCTAGTTGTCCAGACACCTTGCTCGCCAAAGCCCCAGTGCGATCCACAAACCAAGGGAAGATAGACTTTTGTCCACTAACTTGCCCGTGAGGCCAATTCCATTAGGTGTATTCAGAACATGCCTACCATATTGGGCCCAATTCAAAACTGGCTTGAGGATATTCTGGTGTGGGTCTCCCTCAGTGTCTCCTGTTGAAGCTGTTCCATCTTAGGTAAATACTTACATTGTCATTGGGCCAGAGAGAAAGAGTAAGAATGACTCTGTAGCCTAATGGTTAGAGTACTCACCTCAGAGGTAGAAGACCTAGGCTCCCTGCTCCAATGATTCCTTAATTATATATCTGAACTGGAACAGGAGAGATTGCGGGAGACCCACATCAGAGTATCCCATAGCTTAGTGGTTAAAGCCATCTCCTGAAAAGTGGGAGATACCTGTTCAAATCCTTTCTCTGCAGAGGGCGGGAGTTGAACCTGGGTCTCAGGTATGTATCCTAACCACTGGGCTAATAGTTATAATATGAGCATCACCTCCCTTTCCTCTGGCCATTTTGTGTGGAGTTAGGCAGGCTCAGGAAACAGCTTACTCAATTAACTCCAGAAGAGGACTTCCCAACTGTGGATCGCAGTCAGAGATAGGCATCTTCTTGCAGCCCAGAGCTGAGCATTTTTGAAAAGGGACCCAGAACTGCTGACTGGGCTGTTAAAAGTCCAGTCGGTGGCACAGCGGGTCTAAGGCAGGCTCCCTACCTGCCCTGGCTCTGCACAGCTCCCTGGAAGCAACCGGCATGTCCAGCCCCAAGCCTCAGGGGTGATCAGGGAAGCTCCACGTTCTGCTCCCAGTGCTGGCTCCACAGCTCCCATTGTCCAGGAACCATAGGCAGTGGGAGCTCAGGGGGTGGCACCTTGCGGGCACGGGCAGCATGCAGAGCCCTCTGGCCCCTCCACCTAAGGGCCGGACATACAGGCCTCTTCAGGGAGCAGTGTGGAGCCAGGGCAATCAGGGAGCCTGCCTTAGCCCTGCTGCACCACCTGAGGTAAGCACCACCCAGCCAGAGCCCACACCCCAAACCCCCTGCCCCAGTTCAGACCCCCCCCAACCCTAACTCCCTCCCAGAGCCTGCATCCACTCCCATACCCCAACCCTCTACCCTAGCCCTGAGCCCCCTCCTAGAGCCTGCACCACCTCCCGCACTCCTGCCCCAGCCCTGAGCCCCCTCCAGCAATCCAAACCCCTCAGCCCCAGCCCAGAGCCCCCTCCTCGACCCCAACCTCCCCAGCCCCACCCCAGAGCCTGCACCCCCAGCTAGAGCCCTCACCCCTCTCCACACCCCGACCCCCTGCCCCAGCCCAGTAAAGTGAGTGAGGGTAGGAGAAAGCAAGCGACGGAGGGAGAGGGGCTGAAGTGAGTGGGGGCAGGGTCTCAGAGATGGGGCGGGGCAGGGGCAAGGGTGTTCAGTTTTGTGCAATTAGAAACTTGGCAACTCTAGATGATCACTGAACCCCATGTCAGGGTCAGGGCTTAGGACACACTTCTCTTGTTGGCATCTCCCATTTGCTAGCTTATGTGGCTCCCCAACTAGTGTTCTGGCTTTTGTAGATTGTTTGTAGGTGCCTGTCTCTCCTCAGGCCTTGTATCAGCAGTCTGAGCACATAACTCAGGCTTTGTGGATTCCATGCGTTTTCTAGGTACTTCATGGTCATTGCAATGCCTAAATTCCTTTGTGGATCCAGGCCTTTGTTTCTTCTGCAACACAGCCACCACCTTCTCCTCATTCAGGTCACTCTGTTTTTCTGGCAGACTATATTATTGATTATTTGATTTACTTTACACCAATCTTACATCCACAGTTTTCAATATAGTGGCCCCTAAAAACCTGTCTCACATGGTTGCATCCTCACAGATAACTGTGGTTTAAAGATAACCTGCATAAGAAGATGGGAGATGTGAGACACCAGCCGATGGTGAAAGATTTCTTTGCGTTCACCATAGTGTCTCCACACAGAGGAACTGTTCCTGATGATGGTGAACTTGGCTAATCCAGGGTGACTCCACTTGGATAGAATTGATTTTTTTTTCTAAAGAATTTTTGTTTGAATGTAATCACTTGGATTTGGATGGAGCTGTCTGCTGCTTTGGTTTCTGTGTAATATCATGAGAATACAATAACAATGTCCACTCTACTTGGGTTTCTGCTCATATGGTTTGACAATCTTCTGGAACTGTTGGGAGAGTACTTTAGGTCACTATTTCTATGTTGGACATGTGCCCACGCTGGTTCATTAAGGCCAGCAAAGTGACATTATTCCTACTGCTAATGGAGATTGTCAGTCTCAAAGAGGCCCTGTGAAGCTTCTACTTAGGGAATAATATGTTGATTGTTCTTGCTAGCTATTGACCTGTGTCTAATCTCCATTTCTGGCAAAGGTTATTGAGAAGGTTGTAAAGTAACAACTCAGGAATTCTCATATTTAATTTGTCCCAGTGAATCTGGATATGGGAGAGAAGTTGAGCAATGATTGGGAAATGATCCTCTCCAAGCCGTGGAGGATGATTATTCGTCCACGCCATTTCTTTTAGAACATGTCTTGTTGATATGGTTGTAGTTCCTCATGGAAGTGAGTAGAGTTAAACTTCAGTGGCTCCACTCTCTTTTTAGAAAGGGGGTCTTAGATAGTATTTTTTTTGCATTTGTTTTTCTGCCCCAAAAGTTTCTGTCTTATCTCCCCTCCTAGTGTATAATATATAAGAGGCCTCTGGGAGGGTTCATAAGAAAGTATAGCTCTGGTGATGACACCTGTCTTTGTGTGTGTGTGTGTGTGTGTGTCTCTGTTTGTTCTCCCACAACTGATGTGATGGGAACAAATAAGCCAGTGGCTAGAGGAGCTTGGATGACGAATACCTGGCTGTGACTCCATTAAGATAAAATAGAGCTAGTATTGGATGACTGGAAAACAGAACTAGCAATAACACTGCTGATTGAGGGAGTGGTGACTACCATTTGTGACACAGGTTCACAGATTAGGAGTCTTGTTAAATCCCAAAACTGCTGTTCGATTCTTAAGTACACCTGTTGCTTTGAGTACTTTTCACCATCTGCTCCTGGAAAGACAAATATAGCTATTTCTTTTGGATGTGGCTTTTGCTACCTTTATTTATGTTTTGTCACTTTGGAGTTAGATAACTATGACACTGCTCAGGAACTCAAGCTGATGCAGAATGCAGCTGCACATGGGCTTCCAAGTAGAGTTCAAGGTGTTGCTTTTCACTTAAGTCGCTAAATGGGTTGAGATATTACAGCTGGAGAGGTGACTTCTTTCCCTGTGCCATTCTGCAGCAGGTGCATAATAATGGTGCTCAAGCTCAAGTTTTCTTGGTTTACTTGTGAGAAAGCAGATGGCAAGGTGTGCATTCTTGGTCCTACTGAGCCCAGATCAGTTAAATTTCCAGAAATGCTGCAAAGTCCATCTTTTCTCCCAGGCAATCAAGAAGAAGGTGTATTAAGGGTTCTGGGATGTGACTGAGAGTTTTATTTGAATGTGAGTAGTTTAACTGAGTTGTGTTTTGTTAGTTCTTCTTTGAGTGATGGTCCCTATATTCATTCCAACCGTGGGGATGTGCATGCGTGCTATGTGCCAGAGTCAGAAGGTTTTCCCTAGCAGTGTCTGTTGATCCACAACATGACATGCATCTCCTCATGCTCCCAGATGAGGTTATAAAAGTCTGTGTGGGATGTCACCTCTCCAGTTCCCTCTTAGCACTGCATGGCCCAAGTCGGAATCACTGTTCCTTTGTGCTTTTGGTCTTTTGGCTAAGAGAGTGATCTAGTCCATTTCTTCCTAGTTCTTATTTGTTGTTCTTGTGTAGATAGTTGTATATAGTAGTTGTTAGTTCTTCATTGGCTACCAATAGTTTACCCCTTTTGGGGTCCACTCCCCCCACCCCTAGGGACCATGCCACATTCTGGAATTTAAAAACTATGTTTCATGCCCACGCTTGTTCTTGATGAGCAACAAGCACCAGCACTGCCTGTATTGCCTCGGGGAAGCTCATATCGCTGCTCGTTGTGCAATCTGTAAATCTTTCCCACCCTGGCCTCAGGAGGTGCGAGAACTTTGCCTCAGGAAATATCTCATGGAGGAAGCCATGAGACCACTTGGATCCTGGAACTGGCGGTGCAGCATCCATCACCGACAGTGAGCGCTCCTCCCAACGCTTTTCATGCCTCAGATCTGGCAGTCCTGGACAAGCCTAATCATGAGAGTAGGAAGCGCTCTTGTAGGCGTAGAAGCAAGTCCCCATTGAGGCAGCGTTTCTTTCCCGAGCGATGACAGGTCAGGTGAGATATTGTGTGCTGACACTGCCGCACTGGCGTCCCAGCTTCCCCACTTACAGGATAAAGTGAAATGCAAAAGAGATTCGGCGGTACCACTGGTAGCCCCCGTACCTGTCTGCGTGGAGCCATCCCCTGCACGCACAGTGCCCCTCCCATCACCACCTTTGTGCCCTTCGGTCCAGCCAGCCCTGTGGACTCCATCTCAGTCTTCAGGCATCTCCAAGGACACTCCCCGGACTCCTGGCTGCTTGGAGCCCCTTCTGTGAACGGAGGAACTAGAGCTGTCCTACCCAACCTCACTGCTGCTCTCCAGACCCCCTTTTACCGTGAAGTCCCCACTCCAATGGACGAACTGCTCCTGCGGGAGAGGCCCCTGCTGAGTCTGCAGTGTGGCCCGCCCATTCCGCCAGCTTTGCTGGAGTGATTTTCGGACTTGGACAGACTTTCTGATCTGGAGCCGACCTTCTCCCCCATGTCTAGGCACAGCTCAGACTCCCATCCATGACTGTCTTATCCTCCAGCTTACGACCTGGCATTGCTAGTGTGGGACTGGTACCCCTGCGGCCTGACACACCCCGACGCCCTGACCCCTTGACCACACTGAGCACTCTAGGAGCACTTTGGTACCCACACTCCCAAGCTTCATACCACTCTGTCCCTGCTCATCCACAGGCACTGACGGCTCCAAGGAAGAGGCGGAGGTGGAGCCGGTACCACCAGTTTCCACAGCCACTTTCTCCTCACTGGATGAGGTGCTCATTCCTCCCTCCCTATCACCCTTGGATGATCACAGGCAATATCAAGACCTATTACGGATGGTGGCAGCAGACCTGGGCATACCACTGGAGGAGGTTCAGGACTAGCAGCACCAGGTCCTGGACATACTCCAGCTTCAGGGACCATTCAGGGTGGTTTTAAAATTAATGATGCTATCCTTCAGCCCGCATGAGCAGCATGGCACACCCCTGCCTTCTGTACCCCCACACTGAAACGTGGACCATCGTTACTTCATACCAGCTAAGGGAGCAGACTTCCTTTTTTCCCACCCACCCCCAGCTCTCTGGTGGTGCACACAGCAGTGGAATGGGTGCGCCAGCACACTCAAAAGTCCACCCCTCCAGACTGGGATGCTTAGACCTTTTGGGAGGAAGGTCTACTCCTCAGTGGTGCTGCAATTTTGCATCACCAATTATCAGGAGCTGCTAGTCAAATACGACTTTAATAACTGTGCTAGGTTAGCAGAGTTCAGAGACAAGCTACCACCAGACCAGCAACAGCAATTCCAAGCACTGGTGGAGGAAGGGTGACTTGTCGCCAAGGTGGGGCTCCAAGCGGCAGTACACACGGTTGACACATCCTCACACTCCCTCATGACAGGCATTGTCATGCAGCATGACTCCTGGCTGCAGTCCTTAGGCTTTCCTCGAAAGGTCCAAACAACTATAGAGGACCTCCCCTTTGAGGACAAGTTATTTTACTGCAAGACTGATGAGTCCCTTCACATGTTGAAGGATTCTAGAGCCTCATTGTGATCCTTGGGGATCTATACCCTGGCCCCAAGTCGCAAGCAGCAGTGCCAGCAATTCTGCTCCCAGCAGTACGCGCCCTATCCTAACCCCCATGCAGGTGACATTGGTTCCAATGACAACGATCCAGGGCCTCTGCCACTGACACCTCCTTGATCCTCACCCAACAGCATCCCAAGACACATTTTTGATGTGTTGGTTGAGGTTTGCAAATCCTCCCTGTTGCCACTCGTGGCCCCCTATGTCATCTTTGGGGTCTGTATTGTCTTATTCACCCACAGTTGGGGCAAGATCATCACAGACCATTGGGTACCGGAGATCATCCATCACAGCTACTCCATAGAATTCTTTCTTTCCCCCCACACTGACCCCCTCCCCGGATGGCTCCAGGGGACCTTCCTATACGTGCCTTCTACAACATGAGGCAGATGTTGTACTCACAAAAGGCACCATAGAGTGCGTGACACCACCTATGGGGGAAGAGGCTTCTATTCCCCATGCTGCCTCATCTCCAAGAAGGGTGGAGTACACCACCTCATCCTTGATCTTCGCCTACTCAACACCTTTATCAAAAAGTCCAAATTCCATATGGTGATACTGGCATCTATTATCCCCTCCCTCCCTCAGAGGGCCTGGTTCACAGCTCTTTACATGAAGGATGCCTACTTCCACGTCAACATTCACACCTCTCACTGGAAATTTCTCTGTTTCCACGTAGGGCCACACCACTACCAATTCAGAGTCCTCCCCTTTGGTATGATGACAGCTCAGCAAGTCTTCACAAAGATCTTCACAGTCATGGCAGCACACATACGCCACCTTAGCTACTCGGTGTACCCATACCTGGATGACTGGCTCCTTGTTGCACTCACCCAACAAGAGCTTACCTCTGCCATCCTCATCCTTCACACTCTTGTGACCTCTCTGGGTGTCTGCATCAACAAGGAGAAGTCAGTCCTTGTGTCTACGCAGATGATCAACTTCATCAGAGCACGGTTCAACTCGGTTGTGGCACAGGCCTTCTTTCTAGCGGACCGCTTTGCAATGCTGACAGCCATAGTGATGGACCTATGCCACAACCCTTGCACCATGGTCTACCATTGCCTCTCCATCTTCGGACATATGGTGGCCCGCACTTATGCGACACCTCATGCATGTCTACACATGTGTTGCCTCCAATTTTGGCTCCTCTCTCTTTACAGACCCCACACAGACCATCTGGAGATCAGAGTCATTGTCCTCTGACAGTTCTGGCCTCCCTCACCTGGTGGACTGATATCTCCATGGTTAAGTCAGTACCCACTTTGCCTTCCCCATCCCAAAGGCTAACATCACAATGGGCACCCCCTTGCTGGATAGGGGGCCCACCTAGACCATCATACTGCCCAGGGTGTTTGGACACAGTGAGAGGCCAGAATGCACATAAACATCCTAGAACTTGCATGCAGTTTGTTTAGCATGCCAGGCATTTCTTCTTCTGATCCAATCACAGCATGTTCAACAACTCTCAGACAATATTGCAGCGGGTGTCTATATCAACAAACAGGGTGGCACCAAGTTTCCATCCCTCTTTTCAAAGTCCACCTTTGCATTGGTGCATCAAACACCACATGATGCTCCAAGCCACATATCTCCCGGGCACACAAAGTTCCCTGGCTGACATGCTCAGCAGAACTTCCTACCTCAACCACAATTGGGAACTCTGCAATGCCACTCTCCACTGCTTTTTCCGCACGCGGGACACCCTGCTATGGGATTTCTTTGCCACTTGCAAGAATGGCAAGTTATCTCTTTATTGTTCCGGGGAAATCATGGGGAAGGACTTGCAGGGTGACGTGCTTCTCCTATCCTGGACATGTGACCTCTGCTATGCCTTTCCCCCAGTGCTCTCCTCCCACAAGTCTTATGCAAGATTTTCCAGAACCAAGTTACCATAATACTCATAGCCCTGTTCTGGCCCCATCAGTTTTGATTTACTGACCTCCTTAGACTCTTTGCCTGCACACCACTCTGCCTCAGAAGATAGTGATGACAGCCATAGTGATCCCAGATCTCCTCATGCAAGCTCAAGGCAGAGTCCGTCATCCCAGTCCAGGCCCTCTTCACCTCCTGGCTTGGTTTTTGGCTAGGGCTCATGGGTAGACAAAGCATACTCCATCCCGGTGTGACACATCCTTAGCCAAAGCAGGAGAGCATCCACCCGTGCCTGCTACCGAGCTAAATGGGAACATTTCAGTGCTTGGGCTTATTGACCACACTATCAACTGAGTGACATCTCCATACCTATCATCCTCAATTACCTCCTTGAGCTCAAAACATTGGGCCTTGCCCTCAGCTCTATACAGGTCCACTGGGCACCTTGGTGTTTAGGCACCCTATCACCACCCGTTTTCTGAAAGGTTTCCTCAATACCTTCCTCCCAGGACTCAAGCCTCCACCCTCATGAAGCCACCCTTTGAGCCAATGGCAATGTGTTCCCTCTCCCATTTCTCCACGAAAGTGATATTATTGATAGCTATTACCTCAGCTAGATGGGTCAGCAAACTGTCAACCAGGATGGCTGTCCCCACCCCCCTTACACCATATTCCACAAGGATAAAGTTTCCTTATAGCTTCACCCTAAGTTCCTCCTGAAGGTGGTGTCAGAGTTCCATCTCAATCTGTTCACCTCCCTGTCTTCTAACCCAAACCTCAAGCCTTCCATGCAGACGGGATCCTTCACTCTCCTGATGTCCATCGTGCATTAACCTTCTACCTCCATACGACTTGTGCCTTTCGAGCATCCATGAAACTCTTTGTAGCCATTGCCGACTGGTGCAAGGGCCAAGCCCTCTCCTTCCAGTGAATCTCCAAATGGGTTTCCGGATGCATCCAGGAATGCTACATGCTACCCAACGTGCCACTGCCTGTATGAGTTACAGTACACTCTACATGAGTGCAAGCAGCCAGATCCACGTGCCTAACAGACGTCTCCTGGTAAGACATCTGTCCTGCAGCAACATGGTGCTCGGTTCACACCTTCATTATGCCATTGCCCAAGGGGCGGCTGAGGATGCTACAATGGACTGTGCCATACTACAGACTGCATTTTCTCTTGAATCCTGGCACATACCTCCACATCACGTACTGCTTGCTACTCACCCACGTATGGAATACATATAGGGACCATCACTCGAAGAAGAGAAGGAGGTTATTTACCTGTAACTTGAGGTTCTTTGAGATGTGTGGTCCCTATTTGTGTTCCAATACCTGCCTTCTATCCCTTCTGCTGCAGAGTGCACTACTCAACAGTAAGAGGGTCCCTGAGAGGTGTTGACCCGCACGGCCTATTATAACCTTGGCTGGGAGCTTGAGGAGATGCACGTTGCATGTGCGGGTCAATGGACACTGCTAGGGAAAACCTGCCGGCTCTAGTGCATGGCGTGCATGCACTCCCCCACAACTGGAATACAAATCGGGACCACACATCTCAAAGGACTTCCAGTTACAGGTAAGTAATGGTCGCTTATGTATATTCTGGCTGTGTATATATTGCTTTAAATTATTTCAGAGCAATTAAATGGGATCTTATTTTCTCAATTTATCAATAGAAAAAAACCCACAATTAATTTGCACGTGAGAAATAACAACAGTTTGAGGCCCCGATTCAACATCACACTGCTCCAGTCTTATGCTGGAGTAAATCAGTTGATTTCAGTGGAGCAAAGTTGGTGGAAGAATGGAGTAAGACAGGGTTGAATCAGGCTCTCAGACTTGTGTGCCTAAAGTTAGGCACTTAAATCCATAGAGGTGCATGAACATACACAACATAATCTGACATTAATAGGAAGTGCTGGTGCTCAGTACCTTTTGAAAATCAGGCCACTTTTTACTAGATGCCTAAATATGGACACAAGACTCTAACTTTAAACATTCATCATTGCCATTTACTCGTTACAATTATGAAAAGGAACAAGTCAAAAATTATACCTCTGAGAACCCAGATAAGTTTTAGCTGTTCTAACTGTAGCAGCCCTCCTTGTTAATGGCATATTCAAAAATTTTGGCCTCATTTAATAATAGTAATAAATACTTGAGCTACTTCCCTCCTGTCATGAATGTCATTTCTCTTCTGGGACTGTTTATAAAACTGCTAACTTTTCAAAATGTCTTAATTTTTCTGTTTGTGAGTTGAGCATGTTGTCTGCATTTAAATAATAAATTACTAATAATAATTGTACAGGGGCAGGGATGACTAAAAGTAATGAAATACAACTAAACAAAGGATATAATCAGAGTGAATATGGGGAAAATTTCCAAGCAGAGAGTTCTGCTAGGCCACAGAAGCAGTGAAGTGCCATGGCTTAAGTAATATCTGATTCAGCAAACCACCTGAGAAAATGCGATGGGGAGCAATTCTGCATTGGCAATGATATGGCCAAGATGGACCATCTGTCTCTTCCAGCTCTGATTTCTTCCAGAATTAGAAATTATAATAAAAATAATATAAAACCACATGTAATTTAAAAACTGTATAAAATTTTATGTAAACTAAAAGAAGCTAAAATAGTGAGGGTTGGCTGTGGTTACAGGATTGCTGTTAATAATAAACACTCCAAAAGCCAGCTTACGAGCACAAAGCATTATAATTCAAAACCAATTTGATTCTGGTTTGCTTCACTTGACACCATTTTTATTGTATTTTATGTTATTTTAATCCACATGAAGCACTCTAACCTCTTTCAGGATAAATTCTCTCATAATCTGTTGCACAATGTCCACTTTCTAACCCTAAAATAATTCACAAAGCTAGAAGTGCAATGATCCTTCTGAGTGAGTATATTTGTTGCTATGCTACTACATTACTAAAATAGCAACAAAAGTTGATATTATATACCTGCTAGATCCTCCTCACAAGAGCTTATATTTCTGCTTCATTTGGATCCTCTTGGGTTATCGGTGAGGTTCTTAGTTCAGACCTTTTTATTTTATTTTGTTGGATGTTGTTCCGGTTCCATTTTTTCCTCACTATAAACCTTGCTCAGAGCAACTGTTCATCCAGCTATCCAATTATAGCCGGATCTGTTTCTCTGTTTCTTTCACTAACCCACCTGCTCTCCTGACTCTTACTTATTAATTAAGTTGGTCTGGAACCCAGATGTTGTCTTGTTTGCTGCCACAGCCATCTTTAACGCTACCTCAGGCCTCTGAGGACTTTCATCCAGTGTTTGCCAAAGATGCATCCCATAAATCCGCTCATGTTAAGAAAGTGCTGAGAGGCATAGAAACCTCCAGTTTTGCCTAAATGAAGCAGTGAAAGGAGCTGAGAGCAGCAGCTGAAGCTAGGGAGGATTAATATGGAGGCAGAGGGTTGGTTTTCTGTATGGCTAACACAGCCAGCATTGTGGAAAGGAGAGGAATAGGTTCAGAAGAAGTTGTCTGAGGAAGGTACTCAAAAGACAACCCTGTTAAAGGACTGTTCTGTTGAAATGTGATTTGGGTTGTTAAACAGAACATATATTCATACAACAGGCAGGAATA
This sequence comes from Lepidochelys olivacea, assembly GCF_965140295.1. Classification (NCBI taxonomy): domain Eukaryota; kingdom Metazoa; phylum Chordata; order Testudines; family Cheloniidae; genus Lepidochelys; species Lepidochelys olivacea. Next base: position 297,593,512 of record NC_140411.1, read on the forward strand.
TATGATTTCTTACATTTTGCAGATTGGAAGCTTATCAATTTAAAAGGATTGTTTTTTTAACAGACGTATAAAAGGGTATCATTGGCCAGTGAAATGGCACAGGAGACAACACCATACATTGAATGACATGGTAGATGTGTGTTCACTGGTGGCCCTAAGATTCTCATTTCTCAGACTGAGTAATTAATGTCTTGCACTCCTTGAGTAATCTGCAATGGAGAGATGAAGAAGGTGCTACTTATGCTCATGTCTCCATCTATTCTGCAGTTCCAGAACTGCCCTATATGCACAGAATCCACATCTTGCCACAGAACTGGAATCCAGAATCCATGCATCAGTGCTTTTCATTTTATATGAAATACATTTCTAGCCTTTTCTATAGCAAAGAAAACCTTCCAACTATGAACCGAGCATAAAAGGACACACTGAGGCTACAGATCGTTTGAAGCAATAGTTCTGGAAAGAGTGAGTGCCTCCATTCATCTTAATTCCCCTTTAACTCTGAAACCTATTGATGATCATTATAAATGTCAACATTGCTCAACATTTCTCTAATAGAGTCAGTACAAATAACCAGATAAGCTATTTATCCCACACATTCCTGGGTGCTAAAAACCCCAGCTGTCAAAACCTCCAGCTTCTGCTTGACAACTTCTACAAAGCTATTATGTGTTGTCACTACAAAAATATATGGCACATTGCAAATTAAATGTGAAGGAGCAGAGTGAAATAAATGGAATATATTAGCAAAATAAACAAGATAAGGAATACTGCGCTGATTGCATTATTCATTTTAATATTTAATTCAATGAAATCCTCATCTTAGAATGTAGTTAAAGCTGTTAGAGTTTCTAGCTCACAGCACTGGAGTGCTACAGAAACTAGGAGTTTTTGGTGAAGAATTCCAGTCCTGCATACCACAGAATTCATGGGACCCTGCTGTACTCCTCACTTCATGGCTTTGTAATGTTAACTCAGAAGTAACTGTGGGAGAGCCAGTGAAAAGATAATGGGTTAGTATGATGGTATAAAAGAACAAATTAAAGGAGGGACAAAGGTTGACCCACATTATAGGGTTGTTGTGTGGGAGTCATCTCTTGGTCTGGTCAACTTTATACCTGTTGCTAGGGAAAGGTGAGAGTCCCTTGGAAAAAATCCATTTTAGAGTCCATGCAGTCAGATGTTTGGAGCCCTTCTACCAACATTAAGTGTTTTATTCATAGGACCATACTTTCTTCTCCACCAAGATCTGTTTGGTGCAGGAGAGAAGAGCTGGGTGGATGGTGCATCAGGAAGCCACTTACAGCTCCTTGATTCTCCAGCCAGAGCTGCTCTGGCCCCCACAGATCTGGAGTAAGTTAGAGTGGCCTTGGGACTGCTCTAATTTATGTGAGCTGCCATTAGGGACTATAGACCACCTGAAAATTAACAGAGCAAAGCTCCACCTCCCCCCAGAATGCCCTTTCCCACTCCCCACATACTCATTATGTTTGGGTTAGGGGCATATGTGAGAGGAGTCAATTTGAGACTTTGCCAGGCTGCCAGTTAGATTTTAAAGCTGGAATCTAACAAACTTGGTGTGCCAGTATATAATAGAATCTAATAGGATAACCCCCTTTTATTGAGTTCAGAGAGCATTAGCTCACTAGTTGAACACTGGGTTCTTTTCAGGTCAATTCTTAAGTTGAACAGTATTTCTCAAATCGGGACCCTTGCTTATTCTTAACCTACCAACAATTTATTAATTCTCCCAGAACTACGTTAATACATAATCAACAGTTCACCACTCAAATGCAGACACAACCAGTAGTGTGTACCACACACACAATACAGTCTTGCAAGCAGTTATCACAGGCTGGGGTTCAGGCTCAGCAGTTATTTCAAAGAACAATGCAAATTACCAAGATTTCTTATTACATTTACTTACGATCAGCAGTTCTCAATTCTTTAGTACCTAACACATTTATCACACTTCCAAGGGTGCACTTGTCTTTATGGCACTTTGAAGAGTGTGGTTACTTCTTTTTGAATAGGTTGGTCTAAAAGGGACAAGTTTCCTGGCCCCAGACCCACTCCCTAGCTGCCGCCCCAGCCTTGCACCCCTGACCGCATCTGCCCCCTCCCGCCCCTGGAACCGCAGGCCCCACTCCTGGCCCTGGCTCTGGGAGGGCAGAGGGGTGCAGACAGGAGGAAGAGGGGTTTGGGTAATTAAAGTTTGGGTACCATTGCCCTGCTGTCAATTGGAATTCCCGCTTTTAAGCAATTTCTCTTAATATCCCAAAGTTATACTCTGGTTTATATCTTTTAACGTTTCTCTTTCTTTGTCCCAGACAATTCCTATTACTTCTAGACAGGGCCGCCCGGGGCGGGGAGGGCAAGTGAGGCAATTTGCCCCAGGTCCCAGGCCTTGCAGGGGCCCCAACGAGAGTTTGCTGCGGCACTTCAGCAGCAGGTCCTTCAGTGCCGCCGAACACACCCTGAGTGAAGGACCCGCCGCCGAAGACCCGCTGCCACTTCTTCCGCTCTGGGTCTTTGGCGGCAATTCAGTGGCGGTGGAGTCCTTCTGATCCTGTCTTCGGTGAAGTGACCTGAAGACCCGGAGCGGAAGGACCCGTGCCATCGAAGACCCCCGGCCCCCTGAATCCTCTGGGCGGCCCTGCTTCTAGAGTGCAACAATTATTTACAATGAAAACCAACAAGATCCTTATAATCGTCTAAATTTGCAGGACATACTGCAGACAGTCTTTGCTTATACATAAGCATTTCACCAAATTCCACCAAATTCAGGACTTACAATAGAACAAGAGACATTTTTCCCATATGGAAGGATGTAGATCTGACTCACAAAGCAAACAAATGGGCAGATTCTGATTTGGGCTGAAAGATTATTCACTGTATATTCAATTTACAAGGAACACAATACAGAGGTTATAGTTTAGGCTGAAAATATGCTGAAGTAGGTAAGCAGGGTGTAACTCTTACTTGGTAACTTGGAGTTCTTTTTAGCTAGGCTGAAGGAAGAAAGAGGATTATACATAGGCAAATAATGAAAGATTCTTGCCTAGGTAATTAAAATACCCTCATTTAGCCATTTTAGTTTCTATAGTTGAGAAGGGGAATGCCCAACCTTGGCTGATCTGTGGGTCCTTAGACAAAGTGTCTCACATGATGTTAATAATTTTCCTATTGTCTTTGTAGGTGGATCCCATTCTGGGATGAACAGGGGTGGATAGCTTTTCTAATTAGTTGAGAGTCAGAAGGAATCATTAGCTATTAATCATTCAAGGAGTATCTGTTCAATATATCTCTTATAAGGGCAGTTAACATTCTCAGAAGAGCACCTGTTTCCAGACTCTGGATCCTCTTTGCTTCAGCTGCACATTGGGGCCAGAACAGGAAGATGCTCTTACCCATTGTATTGCTTTCTATATTTGGTTGCCTGCTCAAAAATATATTCTTTTAATTGCTCAGTAACATTTTATAAATGCAGATCAAATAATGCTAAATACAAAGAAATTTGTATGGAATTAAACATTACAGCTCATGAATATCAAGCAGTTTCTAAATGATTGATGTTATTACACTGAATGCCCAAGGAAGCTATAATTACTTGCCACTTATTAGACACTGGCACCAATTAACAGCTAGTCACTTACAGTAAGTTGTCATAGTTCTCTTTATTGCAAGCTTTATTTTAAGAAAATAAAACCATGTAGACTTGCTTGCATACAGAGAAATCTATGGCCAGATTCTCCCCCTGGGTAGGCAGCTTTTGCTAGCGTTGCCCAGGGTACAGGGCTCCCAAAATCTATCTGTAGTAAAGCTGTGGTAATATAAGACACCCAGAATTCCTTCCCTAGCAAGCGTCACCCCAAGAGTGCATGGCATTGGCCTGGGATGGGGGCATGACCAAGTAATGTGCTGCTTCACTACACTCCTCAGTAGTCTTTCTGTAGAGCCCCAACCACAATTTAAGGTGGCCACCCTGTAGATCAGCCCATGGGATAGATGGCTGTGGAAAAAATACACGGATTTTTTTCAAGGGTGATTTCCTTCTGGGTTGCAGTGATCCTGCTGGTTCAGGAAGAGGAAATCTGCAACTATCTCCCTGAGCGAGCAGGGAGTGAATTGAGTTTGATGGAAGGAGGTTAGAAAGCTCTTACCTAGGGGCTAAATTATGGCATATTGAATACAGTTTTATTTTTATGGTATAGGCTGTATCCCCTACTTTTTTACTGCATCACCTAACGCAATTAAAACTAAGTCTTGCTCAGCTTACAAATACAAAACTCCTATTTACATCAATTTACATTTTTTGAGTGAAGAAAGCCCTAAATTTAAAAAGTGAAAAGAAGATTAGCGGTAAGGCAAGATAAGGGAAGAAGATATCGTTCCATTGCAAGTGAGGTGAGAATCAGTTAATCAGGGAGATAAATTAGGTCTCTTCCAGATGTCAGGAGTTCCAGAAAAGCAGGCTCTGTCACCCAGGAGAGTATGATATTGTAGAGGAGAGAAAACGCGCTAGAGCTAGATGAGCAGCAATGGATTTAGGGCAAGACAAGGACCTGGAACCTCAGCTGCAACTACTATCCCCAAAGGAGACAGCTGCTGCTCCCTGATCCTGGGGCTGGTTTTCTACCAACCTGGGCCCTGACCCCATTCAAAGCAGCTTCAAAGCTGCTCTAACCTATGTCCACTAGTTATGGATTCTGGGGGCTCCAGACACATTCCCTTCCCCCAGCTCCAACTTGACAACATCCCCAAAGCATCTACAATGCTGGGGCTACGAGTGGAGGTTGTGGCGGGGAAGGCAGCTGTATTAGCTCTGTGCCAGTTAGGAATTTCCTCATGCTGGAGGAATCCTCAGGTGAGCAGATCTGCTGGCCTGATGTGGGAGAAAATCTAGCCCACCATCCATGAGAGAAGCTGGGGCAAAGAGGGCAGCTTTTAAACAGAAATAGTCAGGTTGTTGGAGGTTAGGCTGTTATGCTTTTTTTAAACCCAGGCAGCAGCTTTCTGCACATACACAATAAAAATAAAAGCTACTACAATTAGAGCAGAAACCGTAAGAAAGTAGCCCAATTTCTGATGATGTAAAGTGTTGCTGCCTCAATGCAGATAATTTAGCAACCAACATTTTCAGTCTGAATGTTAGACTGTGGCAACATTATTGATGAAAAATATTTCGTATCTCAAAGTAATAACGCAGTCGTAACAAGGAAAAAAAATAAGAAAAATAACCATCTGCCCCTGGAGACTCACAAAAGGCACTGTACCATTGTTTTGGTTTTACACACGCCTGCAGAGACTTTTTCCCTTAGTATTATAATCAAAAAGGCTTCATTTTAATAAAAATGGCTGTAGCTTCCTTCAAAAGATAGGAATCTCTAAATTACTTCTGGGAAGAACATCCATGACTATGGAGGATTTTTAATTCTTTATCCTTTGACTGTTTTGAACAGCATACTCTGTGTGAGTCCAGTGAAAAAGTGTTCTTGCAGCAACTTGGGACAGTTGTCTATGTACTTTGTCTTTTGCAACATCTTTATAAGGAGTAAACTTGACCTAAGCTATTTGACAAACTTGTTTCTTTTACTGTGTCTTCACACCACCACCCAATATTGGATAATCTTATTATTTTTAATCCTGTCTGGTAGATTATCCTATCTGTAGAATAAATCTTATCACTAAGATTTCCCTCACTAGATCTTCTGGTCAGATAATGTTTGATTCACTTATTTAAATAGATTGCACTTAAATCTTGTATCAAACTTTTTCTTTAAATTAAAGGTGATTGGTCACTGCAGCAGACAAAACGATTCACAAACGTTTTCCCACATTTGAAAAGTCACATCTTGGATTAGTGGCCTTACTTGCTTTGCCCATGTGGTGCATCCCACTAACAGCAGCAGGAGTTGCACACTTGCTGGTGCTTTCTTGCACATCACATTAGGCTGAAACTTTTGCTGAAATAGGTTTATTTTGTGAGCCAAGCCATCAGGCTTATCCGCTTCACCAACTCATTCCTCATTCAGTATCTGCACTCCCACATGTAATTACAAAATGCAAGTATTTTTAGTTCTGCATGTTACTGTTCACACTGAAATTAGTAGATGAGCCAGGGCCAGATTGTGCCTGCTCCTGTATGGATACATAAGAGAAGTTAGAGGAAACCTCTCTTGCCCTTGCACTCCTGCACAGGGACTAGCTACAATTCTGTAGCTTGTCCTCCCTGAGCACAGAAGCTACCAAAAGGAGCAAGGAAGAGGACAGGGTTAGGGCAGAGCCCTGGCCTCATTTCCACCTCCATGCCACCTAGAGGAACTAGGTGGCAAGGAGGAATCAATGTTGCCTGCTGTGAAAGTATTGGAGCCCATCTGTGGCATGTACAGTGCTGTTGCCCTGAGGATTCCTGGCTGAGTCAACAGAATCTCTTTGGAGAGTCCCACTTTGCTCTTTGCAGAGCATCTCTTCACCAACCCATATAAAATGTGGCTTACTAACCACAGTATAGAGCAGGGGTGGCCAAACTTACTGACTCTCCAAGCCGCATCTGACAGTCTTCAGAAGTTTGAGAGCTGGGGCACACCTGCCGGGGCTCACGGTTTCAACCATGTGGGAGGTGCCAGACGGGGCTCAGGCTTCAGCCCTGCACCTTCTGAAGCCCTGAGCCCGGGCGGGTGTGGCCCACAGGGCAGAAGCCCCGAGACCCACCTCCCCACTGAAGTCCCTACCCTAGCACCCTGCTGCAAGGCAGAGGTCCTGAGCTCTCCCGCTTCCATCAGGTATGTGGAGAATGGGAGGGAGGGGCATGGGAGGCTCCGTGAGCCACATTTTAAGAGTAAAAGAGCTGCATGTGACTCGCGAGCCACAGTTTGGCCACCCCTGATATAGGGAGACAAGGTGGGTGGTATCTTTTATTGGACCAATTTCTGTTGGTGAGAGAGACAAGATTTTGAACTTACAGAGAGCTCTTCTTCAGGTTCCAGAAAATTTACTCAGAGTGTCACAGCTAAATACAAGGTGGAACAGATTGTTCAGCATAAGCAGTTAACACATATTTCAAGGGACCATTCAAGGTGAAGTGGCCTCCAGTCATAGGAAGGAAAGGAAGGGGAGTTGTTAGTGGGTTATAGTTAAGCCACAAATCCAGTGTCTGCTCAGTCCATGATTTTTAGTGTCTAATAGAATAATGAATTTAAGCTCCCAGGCTCGTCTTTGGAAAATGTTGTACAGATTTTCTTTGAGGATGAGGACTGAGAGGTCCGATATAGAGTGATTGCTTTGTGAAAAGTATTAACCCACAACTTGATGTGGTGTTTTTGTCTCTTATCAATTTTTTTGTGTGAGTTCATGTGAGAGCGTAGTGATTATCTGGTTTCACCCACATAGTTGTTGTTGGGGCATTTAGTGTACTGGATGAGGTACACCACATGTTGAGATAGGCACGTGTAGGGCCCATAGATCTTGAAAGGTGTGTTGTGGAGGGGTGTTGATCACTGTAGCAGTGGAGATATGTCTCCAGGTTTTCCATCTGTTGTTCTGACAGGGTTGGATGTGAGTTGGTGTGGCCTGGTCTGTGGGGAGCTTGCTTCTGGTGATGAGCTTGGAGAGGTTTGGGAATTGTTTGAAGGCCAGAAGTGGGGGTTCAGGAAAGATTTCTTTCTAGCCAGAGTCCCCATTGAGTATGGGTTGTAGTTGTTTGATGATGGGGTCCAGCTGGAGTGATCATTAGGGGTGTGCGGTCAGAGGGTGTTTTATTTCTATACTGAAGCAGGTTTTCTTGGGGTATTTGGGTGGCCAGTTCCCTGACATGATTTAGCACAATATAGTCCTGAATAGGGTGGACTATCAGTCATGTAAATGGCAGAGATATAATGCAAAGGGACACGAAGATTAGTGATGGGAAGGAAAAAATGTAAGATTCAAATGGGGAAAATGCAGCTAATGCAATGATAATCTGAAATCCAGATGTTCAATGGGAAGCAGAAACCTGAAACACAGGAATGCTAATAGAGACCTAGTGATAATAGGGGACAACAAATTAGACAGGAGTTTGCAATGTGACATGCCAGCAAGAAAGGCCAGTAAATGTATGTTAAATAAAAGCCTCTCTCTCTACAAAAAGAAAAGGAGGACTTGTGGCACCTTAGAGACTAACAAATTTATTTGAGCATAAGCTTCCTTGAGCTACAGCTCACTTCATCGGATGCATTCAGTGGAAAATACATTGGGGAGATTTATATGCACAGAGAACATGAAACAATGGGTGTTACCGTACACACGGTAAGTGATCAGGTAAGGTGAGCTATTACCAGCAGGAGAGGGGGGGAGGGAACTACCTTTCTTTTCTTTTCGCTACAAAAGGTTCCCCCCTCCCCCCTGCTGGTAATAGCTCACCTTACCTGATCACTCTCCTTACAATGTGTATGGTAACACCCATTGTTTCATGTTCTCTGTGTATATAAGTCTCCCCACTGTATTTTCCACTGAATGCATCCGATGAAGTGAGCTGTAGCTCACGAAAGCTTATGCTCAAATAACTTTGTTAGTCTCTAAGGTGCCACAAGTACTGCTTTTCTTTTTGCGGATACAGACTAACGCGGCTGCTACTCTGAAATCTCTCTCTACAGGTCTTTTGAAACCACACTTGGAATATTGCCTTCAATGCTAGGCTCCTATTTACCTGAAAGATGCAGATAAATTGAGAGGAGTAAAGAGACGAGTAACTAAAATAATTAAAGGGCTAGAGGAACCGATGTATGAGGAAAGATTAAGAGCCAAACACTGCCTCACCTCTGCAGGGAGAACTATTAGATTTTGGAATAGCATCCCAAAGGAAGCTCTATCCCTGGAGACATTTAAAACCCATCCAGGCAAACCATTATAAGATATACTGTTCTAAATAATCCTGCATGGGTCCTGGTTGGAGTGTCCCATCACAAGTGAGGAGGCCAGATGACTCAATATGCCTTGTTCATCTCTAACTTCTATAAATATCCCTGCTGTAATTCTACCATGCATACTGTTCCTGAATCTGGGACTCAGACTAGCTTAAATACATTGAAAAAGCCCAGACTTTTCATATATTAATATAGGGGACCATTTCATAACCTGGAAGAAGTATTAACTTGTCCTGTTAAGATATAAAATGTATTGGAAGCCCCATTGTATGTACAATGCAATTAAGATTCTGTTGCATGAAGTCTGATCTGACAAGTTAAGCTGTAAATTGTGGGAGAATGCTTCTGAAACCAGCATGTCCAAGTATTGGATTTATGTGAGACTACTTTAATAATATAAAGGTACTAAATTTTTTTTTTAAAATTACTACTGAGTTTTGGGTGCCCAAAAATGAATTTTTGGTGGCTTTTCTTGCCAAAATGAAAAACCAATTTTTTTTATTTTAGATCAAAAAATATATGAAATGAAACAAAGACCTGAAATGACGCCTTTTTTTTTTATCGGGTTTTAGTTAAATTTCAGGATGTTCTTTGATCCAAAACACTTTTCTTTTGGTGTGTGTTTTTTGGGTGGTGTTCCACCTTTTAAAATAAATTTCTCAACAAAACATTTAGAAACAAAGTCGAAATGTTTAATTTTGAAATGACTGAAATGAACAGTTTTTACTTCTTGACATATATTTCTTTCATTCAAGACTATTCATCAAATAATTCATGAATAATCTTGGTAAGCCCCAGAAAGCATTTTTTGGCAAATTTACTATTTGTGAAAAAAAATTCACACAGTTCCACTAGCTACTGTGAAAATCTTAGCTTATGTGTTAAGAATTGGCATTGTGGGGAACAGCTTTTCTAATAAGAGGAAGCTATTTTACCTACTAGGCTTCAGTGAATTTTTTTCAAGATTCTGACAAGCCACCTGTAACCCGTGGGAGACTGTGGCTCTTTGCCAGACCTAGAAGCAGCAAACGATTACACTCTCCATATGTCTACATAAGTACTGTCATACATTCATGGATGAAATGCAACAAGAATTTAGCCTGTCATTTACACTGGTCTAAATCAGGAGTAACTCTATTGAAGTCAATAGAGTTATACTGTAGGAGTGAGAGGATAATCAGGAAGAGAATACCTTAATCTATGTGGCTGTATTTTTTTAATCAAGTTTTACTTTTGTAAATGAAATTTTTTTTGAATGTTTTTATTTATGCATCTCATGACCAGAGCCAGATTTCCAATTAGGCACAGTAGGCACATGCCTAAGGGTGCTTGGCATTCTGAAAAAAAAGTTTCATTTTTTTATGGCAAACACGAAGGTCAGCTGTAGGTGGCGGGGCGTGGGTTAGGGTAGGGGCACTAAAGATGCTGTGCCTAAGGGCGCGTAAAGTGTAAATCTGGTCCTGCTTATGACCCATTCCCCTGCACATTTCTTCCACTGTATTCATAAAATCAGTGACCACAGAATTTGAATGGAAAACATATTTTCATTATGAATACTTGCTTTGTAATGCAAAGCATTAAAATTATAGGCTATTTAACCATGCAAAAATGTATTCACACTATTTTCATCATTCTAAATATCCATCTCTATAGATATTGGAATTAATTCTTAAATATTCTGGTAGTTAATGTCTGCATCACATGCAAACTAAGGTTTGGATTGGACTCACAAGATAAGCAGTTCTGAATCTCCTAGAGAAATCACTAGGGAAAATACATTGTCAGCAACAGTAATTACAGCAGGTAATTGTGCCATTTACCCTGTTACAGACCACTGAATGTGACGAGCATGGGACATACCAGCTGTCACACACTGTTAGCTTTGACGTTCAGGAGTCTGGAAAACTGTACAATGTCTTAGTGATGGTGCATTTAAAAACATAATGAAGAAGAAGGTTTTAAAGTGGTAGATTGTGCATAACTGGACAGTTTTCGAGTTAGGAGGATTGATTTCTTGGATTTTTACAGTCCAGTATTTCCAAACTTATTAAAAGCACAGAAAAAAATCTGAAGCACCAATATTCTTGATGAAGCCCATCAAAAATATTGGTGCTTCAGATTTTTTCCTGTGCTTTTAATAAGTTTGGAAATACTGGACTGTAAAAATGTTTGGTAAGAAGAATTTATTACTTAGCCCCTGGTTGTAGAGAAGGGAAGCATGGTGGTTTGATTTAGCAGTAATGTCTGAATTCTATGTAATTTCTACTTCCATAGCTTTTTTTGATGTTTGGGATAAGACGTGAACATAATTATCTGAAATGGCTAGTCTTAACAGGGTTACCATTCTGGTAGGGTTTCAGAGATATGATATAATGTAAACACTAATTTAGGCCACAATCCTAAACTCAGCGGGCTCAGTGTCAGTGCAGTTTCTTCTGAGGCAGAGCAGCTTGCAGGATCAGGACCTAAGTCTTACCTTTGGAATTTAAACAGCAAGAGTAGGCAAAAGCAAAGAAGGAGCTCTGATTACAAAGCCAAACACATCCTGGGATGTGAGTAGAGCTAAAGTAAATACTTCACAGGGAAAATGGTTTTGGTTTGTTTTTAGCTTGTTTCTTAACTGTAAGGATTGATCGTGAACACTTTGAGTATTTGAGACCAAACAATACTTTGTAACTTAAGTTTTGGTCCTGTTTAATGGAGCTTTTCATAGTATTAGGTAACAATATTTTTGTTTAACTGACTTTTATTGTATGTTTTCTCTGTATTTTTATAATCCACCAATAAAATCTGCTTTTGTGTGTGTGTGTATGTGTTACCAAATATAGAGATGTGTGTGTGTGTGTGTGCGCGTCTCTGTGTGTGTAAAAATAACCCACATGGTCCTGGATTTTGTTGTTTAGGGTCAATCACTAGTGAGTTCCTTAAGGAAACTGCATCTAATGGTGGTCTCAGGGGTTGTAGAGCCAGGAGTAATAACGTGAGTGCAAAGCCAAGGGTGATTATGAGACTGTGATCTCTTTCTCTAAGCAGTGCATCAACAGGCTGTGGAGTCCTGGATTAAAGACTGTATGGTGATAACTGTTCTTTTTCTTTGAGTAGGTGTCTTTCTGGATCCCACTGCAGGTATTCATGTGTGCAAGATCAGATTTTTGAAATCGTGTCTGGGGCTGTGTGTATGCCCTGAGCCACCTCACATATGAGAGAATTGGGAGGGGGATGACACCCCTCAGTTTCCTCAGCAAAACAATTTGGCGAGTGTCTGACTCGCTAGTTCTTAGCTTAGAATCATAGAATATCAGGGTTGGAAGGGACCCCAGAAGGTCATCTAGTCCAACCCCCTGCTCAAAGCAGGACCAATTCCCAGTTAAATCATCCCAGCCAGGGCTTTGTCAAGCCTGACCTTAAAAACCTCTAAGGAAGGAGATTCTACCACCTCCCTAGGTAACGCATTCCAGTGTTTCACCACCCTCTTAGTGAAAAAGTTTTTCCTAATATCCAATCTAAACCTCCCCCACTGCAACTTGAGACCATTACTCCTCGTTCTGTCATCTGCTACCATTGAGAACAGTCTAGAGCCATCCTCTTTGGAACCCCCTTTCAGGTAGTTGAAAGCAGCTATCAAATCCCCCCTCATTCTTCTCTTCTGCAGGCTAAACAAGCCCAGCTCCCTCAGCCTCTCCTCATAACTCATGTGTTCCAGTCCCCTAATCATTTTTGTTGCCCTTCGCTGGACTCTCTCCAATTTATCCACATCCTTCTTGAAGTGTGGGGCCCAAAACTGGACACAGTACTCCAGATGAGGCCTCACCAATGTCGAATAGAGGGGAACGATCACATCCCTCGATCTGCTCGCTATGCCCCTTCTTATACATCCCAAAATGCCATTGGCCTTCTTGGCAACAAGGGCACACTGCTGACTCATATCCAGCTTCTCATCCACTGTCACCCCTAGGTCCTTTTCCGCAGAACTGCTGCCTAGCCATTCGGTCCCTAGTCTGTAGCTGTGCATTGGGTTCTTCCGTCCTAAGTGCAGGACCCTGCACTTATCCTTATTGAACCTCATCAGATTTCTTTTGGCCCAATCCTCCAACTAACCTTTGGCTAAACCTTCTCAAAAGTCTTCTACAAACTTTTAGAACTCTTCTAATCCTTTGACATATGACTGCCGCGATCTATATTTGCCCATCTGAAATGAGTATTGACTGTCAGACCCCCGCCATATACCTGCTGACCCTGCACAGAACCCACTCCTGTATAGAGCAACTTAATAAAGCAGACTCAAAACCTTCAGGTTTCAAACCCTGACCATGTTGTGATGGACTGATTCGTCTATTCTGTTCAGAAGAATCAGATATACTGAGCTGATATTAGTTGTACCTATCAATTTCTGCAAGAACACACAAATCACAAGACATGATGTTGAAGTGCCATCTTCTGAAACAGTCCATGAAGGACTCATCAGACGCTGAGGAAATGAGCTCCAGAATCGGGCTAGCAGACAAGCCAGCCTCATTTAATGCCCGGTCTGCCAGAAACTACCAACACCCACAGCTCTGAAGCAGATCCCAAAATCAGCTCCAAAGCTGGCACCAACACCTCTGAACCCAGGCAAAGAGTCCTGGTGGAACTCCGTGTCCTCCCATAAGGCCAGACCACTTAAAGCCTCCAGAGAGATAGCCACCAGCTCTCTGGTAGCATTGATGGCTGCTGATAAGGAGTAGCCTAAGATGCAAAGGCAGCCTCCTGCAGCACTAACCCTGGCTCTGGCAGCACATCTGTTGGCATCAATGCCTACTAATGAATTTTTTAGGGTGATAGCTAGTCCAGGACTAGAAAATGATTCACAGGTGTACTTGAGTAATATGACCATTCCTTCCAGTGAGCTGCAATAATCTTGAGCTACTTGTTTGGGTGTCATTTAAATGGAGAAGATGAGCACAAACTTTGCGTACGTAGGGATTTGGGAGGGTTGACATTAGGGGGAGGCATCTCAGTCATTACCCCAACCAACTGTTGTGGGGTGAGATAAGGAACACTTTCGGGCTCTCCTGTTCTCTAGGAAGTCATAAAACTGGCTCATGAATGGGGAGACACCACAGAATGCTTAAACACCAGGTCCTCTGGCAACCACCAGGTTACATTGGGGGCTCAAGAGAAAACAAAGAGCATGCCCTAAGCCCATCTCATGTGACTGAGCAAGGATGATGTGATGGGTTCCCCCTGGGGTGCCACCTGTGACTGGTGTACCACTGAGCCCCCCTAACCCACCAGCCTGGGCTCCCTCTCACACTGTGGTGCTATGATAAGTTGCCAAGCTCTCCAAGCTTGCTCTTTCACCAGCATACACACAGGTAAGGACACACCCAGCTGCAGAATTTACAAGCTGCTGTGATCAACTTTGCATGGGGAGGCTACAGCTAAGGAACTGCCCAGCTGCTCAAGAGCACACCCCGCTCTGGAGTGTAAACCCAAAATTATACCATCACGCGCTGCACAGAGATGTGTACAGCGTAAGCTCATGAAATTCACCCCCTCCCTCAATGTAGAGAGAGAATATACAACAGTTTTTGCCCCAAGTTATAACTCCCACACACTGGTGTGTAATATAGCAAAAGCAAATTTATTAACTACAAAAGATAGATTTTAAGTTATTATAAGGGATAACAAACAAATCAAAGCAGGTTACCTCGCAAATAAACAAAAATACAGTCTAAGCTTAATATATTATAGCGATTGCATTTGAGTAGCAAATTCTCACCCTAAATCATAATTTAAGCTGGTTGCAGAGATTCTTAAGAAGCCAGCTGTTCTTGCTTGCAGCTTAAAAACCCCAGGTATTCCTTTCACAGGCTAGAAACCCTCTAGCCGGGGTCCAGCACTTCCCCCCAGTTCAGTCCCTGTTACTTAGGTATTTCCAAGAGTCTCCTTTGTATGGGGAGTCAGTGAAGAACCCATGATGATGTCACTCCCCTGCCTTAAATAGCTTTTGCATATGATGGGAACCCTTTGGTTTCTACACTTTTCAGTTGAAAAACACTGAAATTCCAAGATGGAGTCCAATACCAGGTAATCTGGTCATATGCCCCTGTAGTGTCATAGCAGCCATGACTCAGAGGCTATTTGTAGCGTCCTCAGGAAAGCTCCCTGGTGGGAGATTAGCTTCTTCTAAGACCTATTGTTCTCCCAAATGGTCCATTGACTTGAATGGGCCATTCCCAGCCAGCCATCTAGACTGACAGTCTTTTGCCTAGTGGGCATTCCCCAGGTGTAAACACATTTGAAATAGATACATAGACAATATTCCTAACTTCAGATACCAAAATGATACATGCATACAACTGGATAATCATATTCAGTAAATCATAACCTTTTCAATTATATCTTACAGAACCTGTCTTGCATAAAATATATCATTATGCCATACTCATATCATAATAATATTACTATAAAGAATATGGGGTGTAGTGTAACAGATGCTATGAGAGGGATCCTAACCTCAGTAAGAAGGTGAACCTACACACTAGCTGTCCAGTGTTTCAGAGGAGGCTGGAAAATATCCTGCTCTCACTTTGCCATAAAATCCATAATTAGAGTCACTAAGGCATGATCCAAAGAGACTCCTAGATGAGGATTATCTATTTCTCCAATTTGTGAGACACAAAACAGTGAGAAGGTGAACAAATCCTTCTGCTGCAGCAGGCCTTGTGGTCTGTGAAGCCACCTCTGTCTTTTCTCTGAGTGTGAGAGTTCATAGTGAAACAAGACATTTTACCAGAAAATCTGTGGAGAGTTTCTTAGACTACATTCTCAAAGAGCACAGTTCAGGAGGATTTGGATTTAGATTTCATATGGAAAGGCTGTATTTGAAGATAATACTGAAACGTTTCTCTTAGGTTTAGCTGGCTTGAGAGGTTTTCTTATCTTTTCATGGAGGTAGAAAGCAAAGCAGGCTTTCCTAGTGAGAAAAGATCATGTGGAGTTAGAGATGGGAGATATTTTAGCAGGGGGTTTCACTACTAGACCAAAAGCTTTAGGATTTCTCTTCACTTCAGACAAAGAATGTCAGTGGGCAGATAAAGATTTTACCATGTTGATAGCTAAAGATATTATTAATGTTACTGATGTGCACGCATGGGAGGCAGCAGGGCTGGAAGTTCCCCTCAGTGAGGTTAAATGGCACTTGGGTAGTGTCAGTATAGAGCAATTATTTAAAATTTATGAGGACATGAATGAGTGGCCCACTGCATTTCTGTATTTATAAATTCCCCTTCCATCCTGGTGCTCCATATGGTTCTCCCCCACCCCCAATACTGGCCCTGAACTGTATTGATGCCTCTCAGCCACAGTGTTGTCAATTTTCAGGGCTATGCAGCAGATCAATTTCTGTTGTTAGAGAAACCAAGGTTACAGAATTCATAATTCATTTATGATATGTACATGAGTTTTGTTAACCTCAACTGAGATAGGACAAGCTGTACATGGGCAACTCATGAAACCCCCTCTCAGTTAATACTGCCAGCCACCAAGAATAGCTGCCTTGTCATTGCCCCTCACAGTCTCCAATCACCCTCCCACTGCCCTTTGTTGACCTGTTATTGCTCAGCCGATTGATTGCCCTTTAATCTACGGCTTTCATTTGGTGATATGTTCTCCCCTTCTGTTCTTCTCATTAGTACTGAGTTTTGTGAACTCCTGAATCTTTCTGATAATGGATGTGAAAATGGCTGCTGCATTTTTACAGTGTCCAGTGATAGTGTTTTTCTCCAGAAGTTTTGCTAGTGGCTCCTATACTAGGTGTTTTGTTGGTGTTATATTGACTCCAAATGTAGAATAAGTAAGTAAACCAATAAATAAAAACGAAGAGACACAGACATCTGGATGAGCAGAATGGCACCTGTTCTCCCTGAAGAACAATGATGGACTGAGTAATTACAGACAAATGGCATTTCAGAGATCAGAATGGTCTCTAAATGGCTACAAAGAAAAAAACCATTTCAGGCACACACTATGCCAGAATCTCTTATTACTATTACTATTATTTATGCTGCAAACACATTATGGTGGCCCTCGTCATGATGCCATAGTTGAGAATGATTTCATGTTGCACTTAAAGCAGGGGGGTCAACTGCTTATGCATAAAAAATACAGTACTGTATATCATCCTCAAACTTACTGCCCTCTTTGAGTATAGAACGGATTTTCTGCGCATTTATTAGTAAAACTGTTAATTAATTTGAGTTAAAATTAATTAAAACTGAGTCCTTTAAGAAATGTAACGTCTGTCTTTTCCCAAATGATCCTAATTCCGGAAAGTTTGAAGAGACTGTGTTATTCCATTTAATTAAAATTAATTTAAATCTTATGTATGAGCTATACAAGAAGGAATTAGCTTGTAATGAAGCTAAATTATTAGTGATTATTTTGATTACACAGGCTACAGACCAGCTTGGGTCAAACAGTTCAGGCGACACTCAAACAGTATCATTATTAGAGCTGGGTGACGTTTGTCAGCTGAAACTTGTTGGCAAAAAATGCAGATTCAGTGACACCAAAATGTTGCATACGTTCATATCAGTTTTACTGAATTGTTCGTGTTAAAAAAATTCCAAAGAAATCCAAAGAATGTTTCAATTTTTCATTTCAAAGTGACTGTTTCAAAATTATCCTCAGTTTTATTTTAAAAATGTAAAAACATTAAATACTTGAAATCAACAAAACATTTTGTTGTGGGTCAAACAACATTTAAATCAATCCAAAATGGCATTTTTTTCAACTTTTCAGTTCACAGAAAATATCATTTTTGGTTCAAAATAAAAAAAAAATGGGGGGGCGGAGAAAGGAATTGCCAGTAAACTGAAAAAATCTATTATTCACACAGGTCTGTCATTATGACATCAAAGGTAACTCAACCAATCCTGAACATTCTATTGGTTGTGTGTCAATGGTATGAGGGAGATTGGATGTGTGTGGTAGATTACTTGGTCCAGCTATCACTGCCCTTTAAAGATTCCTCATTCTAGTTTGGGCATCAGGGCGTGAAAGGCTTTTCATGGCCCTGTTGTCTGAGCTCCACTGTGAGGCACAGACATTTAGGATTTTGTGACTCATAAGAGGGAAAATATGAAAAAAAACAAAAAAACCCCTAATGTCTTTTAAAACCATTTTCATAATCTGGGCCCAGAAGCACAAAATGCCTTAATAGTTACTGTGGGCATCACTACAGGGCAGAATTAAGGCTATGTGTGTGTCTCGTTTGTGCATTTCCATTCCTTAACACATTTGGATTTCTTTTAAGTATGACTTTAAATCTGAATTTACTGGATTGGTAATACTGTACTTGGTTTGAGGATAATTATAATATCCCGGTAATGTGTTTTACCCTTAAGTTACTGCTGTACTCTCAATCTTAACTCCTTTTTAATATAGTTACTCTCACACTTCCACCATCTTGAATAATGGGCCAATGTCCTAAAGAATCTAAATACAGAAAGGAGAAGTAGGGAGATGGAAAAGGGTCACATCACATAAGCAGTGTGATGAGTGGCAAATGCCATATTAGTCTCATATTTCTTTTTAATTGTTTTAAATATTTATTAGTGAAGTATGGAGTAAGGGGAACAACGAAGAAGTTGAGTCAACAGGAGCATGGGAGTAGGAAAAGAAGGGAGGGTGAAACGTCTCTTGTGTATATAGAACACTGGATTTTACTACCTTCATTTTTCAGAACTCTCCATGCCACTTGAGACAATTGGGGTAAATTGTCCTAGCTTCACTGAAGTCACTGCTGCTAGGACAATTTACACCAGCTGGGGATCTGTCCCTATGAGGAAGTGCTTTTGCCCTTGCAACTCCTGCTATTTACCTCCACAATCAGGAGTTACTATCAGCTTTATTTATGTTCAGGACTTTGTAGTCTGTCTTTTGGAGCAAAGTAATAACATTTTGTCAAAGAGAAGCCATTCTGAAATACAGTGCTGAGTACTGTTAAAGATGTAAAATGAAATAAAGTATATCAGTAAAGGTGGCCCAGCTGTGCAGTTAACTTATGTAAACACAGGGAAACAACTTGCATAGTCACACTTTTATATTTCTTTAACTAAGGCATCTGTTTTCTGAAGGATTTAAATGGAACATACATATGCACTTATTGGCACTGTGAAGTAATAGCAAAAGCTTGCTGAATTCTGGAGCTAAAATGATTTTTGTCTCTGTAGAGTCCATTACTCTAGGAACAGCTTAATCAACATGAATACCATATTTAAGGCTTCTGTTGATTCCCAAAGCAGAGATATTACGAATGTTAATGCACTTGAGCACAGAGTTCTGGCCAGTGTTAAATGGATTTTAGATGTATTAGATAATATAGCTTTAGAAGTAATCACTGAAACCAGTGCATTTGCTCTTTATGGAAAGTGCATTTATGCAAATTCAGATTTGTAAATCATTAAAATCTCTTTGCAAAAGTAATTTTATTTCCTTGACTCTTTATTACTGTTGTAAATGGCATGACCATGCCATCATCATAATGATGTGTAGTGAAGCGAGTATTAGTTTTTTGTTAAATCTGCCACATTATTTCTAAAGGTGCTTGAAATAAATGGCCTAAATATTAACTCCTGGTATACATCTTCCATAAGAAATAACATGTTTGTTCTGTATTTACAGTTCTAATTTGTGTAGAATTTGTTATACTTACCAAATGGAAGAAACTGTATTAAAGATGAGCTGCAAAGTATTTTTTTAAAGTTTATTTTGCTTCATGATGTATGTTCACATCAGCTGTTTGCAACATATGGTTTGTTGTGTGTGTGAGATCCCTCACCTAAATCCCTCTAATGTCTTTCTTTATTTAAATTGAACATTTTTAGAAAAAGAAACCAAAATAAGAGACATGAGAATTCATTATCTTTTAAGCAACAAAATGCCATTACAGTCCTTCATAAATATGCATGTATTCAGTTTTTAAAATGTGTATTATCTGATAGTCCTTATCTTATATGTCAGGCTATATTATGATCCATATATAAATATAGGTAGACAGCTTTGACATTAGTTTTATTATAGACAGATTCAATTTTTAAAAAATGCATACAAACCCTCCTTTTTATGAGATTTTTACCACTCTCCCCCCAAATAATTTATTTAATGCACCATGCACCAAAGTCATGACAAAGCCACGTACAACCAATCAGAACTTCCACTCTCTAGCATGGAGCATATAGACATGTCAACGAGCCTTAAATTTAAACAGTTTTAAAAATAATATACTTGCACTAAATGTAGATCATAGAAAGTCAGAAATCTAGATGGAATATAAAACATGAAAACCCATTTTCCCCCACACTTTTCAAAATGTCTCTTTCTGTAACTGAATCTAAAATCTTCCTGTTACTCTTACACATTTTCTTCTAAACTAGCAATATCTCGGCTGGTCTACACTACCGTGGTAAGTCGATCTAACTTATGCAACTTCAATTACGTGAATAACATGAATAACGTAACTGAAGTAGATGATGTTAGATCCACTTACAACGGTGGCTATACGGCGCTGTGTCAACAGAATAGGGTCTCCCATCGACTTCCCTTATGTGCCTCGGGGAGGTGGCATACACAAATCAATGGGAGAGTGCTCTCCCAGGGATTTAGCAGGTCTTCACCACTCCTGCTAAATCGACACTCACTGCATCGATTGCAGCAGTACCGATCTACCGGCAAGTGTAGACATACCCTTAAGCCTCATTCTGAAAATCATTTATAAGAATAGTGTATTATATTAGTTGAAAAGAGAAAAATCTAGCACAGTTTTGGGTAATTTAGCCACAGATCTGGGAGGAATAATGGCCATTTTGACATGAACTTTCTCACTTTGAATGAGTCAGAAAAAGACAAGGCAAAAAATAATCTTTTTTTATCCGAACGTTATTACTTATAGTATTTATTTCATCTATAACCATGGATTTAAAGGAAAATACCACTTTTAAGAGTCCACATACTATACAGTACCATTATAATGTAATCTCCGGGCTAAACAACATTCAAAAGTACTGTAGTTTTCTATTTCTTTGTAGGACATACATCATACCAGGTACTCTGAGGCCCCAATTAGTTTCTTAAATGCATGAATTACCCTATTGATTTCAGTGGGAATACTTAAATATTTAAGTAGCTGGAGTTTAGGGCCAAGTCTTCTTGGCCTGGAAACCACAACAGCTCCATGATTCAGCAGCTGTGGATGTCGCCACAACCTCTTGGAGCT
Source organism: Lepidochelys olivacea (assembly GCF_965140295.1). NCBI lineage: Eukaryota > Metazoa > Chordata > Testudines > Cheloniidae > Lepidochelys > Lepidochelys olivacea. Next base: position 297,614,674 of record NC_140411.1, read on the forward strand.
CTCCCCAACAGCTGCCTTGTACTACCCTTTCTAGATCTGCAACCTGTGACTTGCCCTTTTTCTCCAGTATACGTTTGTCTGTATTCTAGGGTAGTGGTGGGTGTTGGAATGATATCAAAGGTGTTTGGCCTACCCCACCATTTCCAAGGAACAGTGCAGATGGGCACACTTCCTGGCTGAATGTGATAGATAACTTGTAAAATTCAGTACATTGCAATGAAAACCCCAGTAATTGTGAAGTATTGCTGTACATCTCCTACAACCCAAGAGACCATCATAATGGCATGGAAAGATATTTTTGTGCATCAAGTAAATAATATGTTTCCTACAGGTCCATAGGTGTTACTCTGTTTTGTTGTAGGGAATGAAAAAAGTAAGGAACTTAAATTATATTTAAATAACATTAAGATAATGACAAAAAGCCAGGATATCAGTACAGCACAACTGATACTCGTGTGCCTAATTTGCATAGTTGTGACATTTTTTTCTTTTTTATAATGGACTGATCCCACATAAATGTTACAGCACCCAGCATGAGATTAGCTTGTGGAATTCACTGTTGCAGGAGGTCAGTCGAATACTGTAACTGGATTTTTAAAAGAGCCAGATCATTTTATGAATAACCTTTTTAATTATCCATGCTGTGATCAGGGCCATTAAATCTCATGCCTCAAGACTCATGCCTGCAGTCCTTACTCATTACACTCAATGGGAGGCTCAACTCAGTGAAGATTGCAGGATTGGGGTCTCAGCTTGTATTCTACCTAGGGTTATTATTTGTACTCTGCTAGTACCGAGAGGCCCTGCTCAGGAGTAGGTCAGTCATGGTAGATGCTTACAAACAGAAGATGAGTTCTCTCCCACTCCTCTGCCCATACAGTATTGTACAATTGGCTAGTTGAATCATAGATGCTTTAACTGTCATTTGAAGCAAAAAATTTGTCATTACAGGAGGCAGAATTACAGACTTGATGGGTCAGAGGTCTGAGCCAGTAAAACAAATTCTGTATACCCATAATTTTATATCTAGTAAAGAAATTGCTAGTTATAATAACTAGCACTTCAGTGCTTTGCAAACACTAATGGGATTAATTCTCATAACAGCCCTGTGAAGTAGGTGACTATTAGCCCTGTCTGACAAATTGGGAACCTAGGCTTTGTGATTTTACCAAGGCCACAGAAGAAAGTATCTGAGTCCAAATTAAAATTTCAGGAGTTCATGGGTCCCAGTTCCATGCTGAGGCCATTAGAACATGCCTGAAGCAGAAGTTGGTTTTATATTGGACAGCCAGAGCAAGGCATATGGTATATAAATAAAAATGTATTAAACAGTGACCAAATTTGCTAGAAGCAACGTGGAAACATAAGCAGCAGCGTAGCTTGTGTGTGCTGATCGGCCAAAACCAAGAACAGCATAAAGTAAAAGTCCCATTTCCCTGAAAGAGGAGAGACACCTTTGTTTTCAAGCTAATCTTTTTTTCCCGAACAGAGATCAGAACTGAGTGCGATGTGAATAACAAAGGAAAGCAATATGTCAAATTTCAGGGTGTTGCCCACTGCTTAACCCACTTCTGGTCAATATGCAAATCCTGGTTAGTAACTGCTGAGTTTATGGTTTATTTACATGGAAATATAGTTAAAGCTTGTATATTGCTGTAGAGTCACAATTCAATAACATTCATTTGTTTCACTTCTCAGAGCACGACGAATGCATCACAAATCAGCACAGCTGTGATGAAAACGCACTCTGCTTCAACACTGTGGGTGGGCACAACTGTGTCTGCAAGCCAGGTTATACAGGAAATGGTACCGTATGTAAAGGTAAATTATCAGAAACCCTGGGCTGTAACATGCACTGTCTTTGGACTTGATAATGTTTATCTTGTCATGGTTAACACAAATCTGTTGGTGTACCTTGAAGACGACATTGTAGAACATTAGCATTTAAGCCCTGATCCCACAAAGAGGATTGCATGGGCCGATATCCATTGACTTTGTGTTTTACAAAGTTCCAGGTAGTTTGAGAATTTAACATTTATAAATTGCAAGCTCTGAAATGGTGGAGAAAATACTTTTAGTATCTATCCCAAGATAATTTTGTTTTCATATAGAGTATCCCATTCAAGATAACCACAGTAACCAGCAACATTACAGCTAGGAAAACCTATTACCAAATGCAATTTATTCACCATCAATCACTTGCTATTGTACCTGAATGAACTACAGATTGAATTGCATATTGTTGCGTATGTAATGTTCTTTTGTAAGTGGAAAAAAAGAGCAGTAGATGTTGCCCCTGAAACCTTTACTCTCCAGGAGAAGCTTACAGCCACTGTCAGACCCTGTTAAACATTACAGATTATATTGCTAGTTTTACAAAGAAGCTGAATTTTACAGAGCTGCAAAGCTGCTTTTAGACTGTCTAGTGCTGCATTTCACAGAAGTTACTGAGATGTGAGGGCGTTGGGTCCCATTCTGGTGGTGGTACCATATTTCAGATAGATGCAAAGCCAAGGTGCAGGCCACTTGTAACTATCTAAGAACCCCCAGAGTCCTGGCAGAATTCCAATATTTGTATCTGGAGAAAGTGATTCTTGAATGAATGGATGCAGCTTCATTGCCATCAGTGTGAGGCGCAAGTGCAAATGTGAGGACAGATTTTGGACAATAATTGGTAAAGCCAGTTTTTAAAGCACTTTATCCCTTGGGTGATATTACCATTTTTATAGTTTGGATCTAATAGCTGAATACAAAGAATCAAATAGCTAATTGATTCAGTGCTCAGTTGTGTCTATTAGGCACAGACCTGTATTGGGAGGCAATGTAGAGTCGCAAAGCCCTCAGGAGGGTTTGTGCCTCAAGGGGACAATTCCTTGTGAAGTAGGAGGCAATGCACAGGCTGAAATGTCTCAGATGGTACAATCTAGTCCCCTTTCTGCACCCTGCCAGCTCATCTGGTTAGTGTGGTAGGGGGCCATAACTCAGCTTCCTCCCTGAACCTTTTGGAGCCTCTGAATTAAGAATTAAGAAAAGCTGCAGGGATTGCATATGTGTCTGGCTGCTGCATCAGGGGTGGGCTGGGGGGCTACAAACACCTGCACAGTTACTGAATACAATCTGTCCCTTAGCTAATAGGTTCTGATACATTCTACTTTTACTGTTTCAGCATTTTGCAAAGATGGTTGTAGGAATGGAGGAGCCTGCATTGCTTCCAATGTCTGTGCCTGTCCACAGGGCTTCACTGGACCCAACTGTGAAACTGGTAAGATGATAACTTCATTTATTATAAAATTATCTTTATGCCAATGTCTGCACTATTCCAAGAAAATATTTTTTTTTACTGTGCCTCCTAAAAGAGGGAGCTGCTGCTGGAAACTACTAAGATATGCAGTAGATAAACTCAATGACTCACTTTTCTCATATACCTCCCAAAAGCATATACTGTAACAATTTGAACTAGCAGCATATTGACATCTGACTAGCTTACCTTCTGTCGCTCCCTAATTAACATAATTATTCACTCACTTTTCATAGCAAACAGTTTTTGGTAGCTCCCACTGACGGTATATCATCTGACATGTAGAAATAAACGCAAATGGTTGTTCACGACCTTATTGTCAACCTGTGATTATAGTTCACTAATCCACCTTCCCATTCATCCTCATTTGAGGACTTTTTTGATCAACTCACAGTAAAATAGGATTCAATGCTTCCCACTGTTTTACTTTCTCTCACAACCTTTCTTCTATACTTGATATCTCTGGGGATAACAATACCACAAAACCTCGTTTTAAAACTTTCTTTTAAAATTTGGGTCTATGTAAATTACACTAGCGGGATGCTTTACCAAACAAAAGTATCTGGATTGCTCATATTTAGCACCTTGAGCGCTTGTCAATAATTTTCCTAAATTAAAATAATTTCAACATTTTTATTGGCTACTGAATTTTTAAATGGATTCTAACAGTAAATGGCCTTGGGGTAGAAGGGAAAGCTTTTTTAGATTGATTAGCCTCCCTATTCCTACTAAAAGGACAATCTGCCACCTCTGATTGACTATTGTTGCCATTCTATATTGTCTTCAATAAATCTTCAGCATGGGATCGAGGAGGTAGTTTTAGAAGCACTACCTCTGTTATACTTGCAAACATTGTCCAATTTAGTAAAAATTCAGACTTCTATACAAAAACGGTTCTGGTTCATTTGAGAGGTGAAAAATTTGCCTGTTGTCATTCTATGTCACAGTAACTAGAATGGATATTGCTGTTCTGCACAGGAGGTGCACTGTGTGAAATAGCTGCAGCCCCCGGTAGTTGATATCTTTCTCTAGGAATGTCAAACATTCTTGACCGTTGCATTTGCTGTGCAGTGTTGGAAGTGATGTGGGGCAAAATATAAAGGTCTCTTTCATGTAGCTGTTTCATGGTTTTGGTTTCATGGTGTTTTTACTTTTAGTGGTTTATGTGCTAAAATAATGCTTTAGATATAAAGATGGCTTATAAGGTAGTGTGATATTTTTCCTTTTATAGGACATACAGTTTGCAGCGTTTCAGTGTTATCAGCAAAACATACTGCACGTGTACAGTTAATGAAACACTAAAAGTGGGAGATTCACAAGCTTTTAGCATTGGCCTTCTCACTCCCCTTAAGCCAATGGGAATTTTGAGAGCATAGTTAGGTGAGTGCTGAGTGCATTTGAAAATCCCACTCTAAGTTGCCTAAATATGCTTTACCAAATGTTTAACTTGAGTTTAGTAAGATAATTATGATCCATAACTTAAGGTCAGATATAAGTGTGGTGATCTGCACATGGACCACCCCCTAAGCCATGGACCATCATGGAAGGTGGTGTAGGAGCCACTATGGCAGCCCAGACCACTGAAAGATTTGACTTTGCAGGGAGAAGTGTCTTCCATTGCCCAGCAGACTTCCAGAAAGGAGTCACAGACTTCAGTGCTAGTAGAAGGAATAACCTGGAACAGTAGGGGTCAGTTAGAAGGATCCAAGGAGATCTGGTCACCTGGTTTGAATATTAATATTGACAACAAATGCTGCTATGTTCATTGTCTGATAGCCCAGCTGCACTTTGCACCTCCTTTCAAGCTCTGGAACAGGATTCCAGTTAACTTATATGTCACTTGGAAACACAGTGGATTGCTATTCCATCCAAAATACCTTCAAAGCACCAAACTGTAGAGCAAGCCTGTTCATAAAAGGCAAGATCTGGCTGATTCAGACACAGAACTGTCATGGACAGAGAGCCCTCCGTAGTGAAAATCTGAGCTCCAAACAGCACACTCCTTTTGAAAATAGAATACAGCTTCCAAGAGTCATGTCTTGTTGGTATGAAATGATCAGGACATCCATATCACAAATAATTCTATTGGAAAGTTGTCACTCATTCATTTTGTGTGTTCTCACTTTATCCCTCAAGGTGCAATGACACCTCCCTCACCACTACTGTTTGGCTGTGCTCTCAGATGAGAAGGAATAAGGACAGATTTAAAGCTGCCAAGGGCAGTTTTAAATTGCACACTTCTTATTTTATTTATGTATTTCACTTTACAATACCTATATTTAAGAAGTGTCTACCCTGGGTTATAGGAGTCTTTGCAGTAAATTAAACATACAATCACATAAAAATTGACCAGCTGTTGCTCCTCACCCCCCTAACTATAAAACGGTTAACCAGAGATTAAATCAAAACCTATATAATAACCCAGCATCCACAATCACCAGCCCTTATTGTGTCCTCCCTCCCTAGAAGCCTGGATAAATAGGTGAGTTTGTATCATGCTTCAAAGGTCAACAAATTCACACTATTTTGGACCAATGGTTTAGAGATAAAGGGCAGAGAAACTTCTAGCAGCTCCCTTGCTCTTAAATCAGGTGGGTTCCAGCTCAAACACCACATCTGATCACAGCTGCTCGCTTTTTTTTTTTTTTTTTTGCATGGGTGGGCATGTGCTGTTTCTGGGGAGGAAATGAAGTCCATATAACCCAACCATTTGCAGAGGCATTGGAATTCTCTGAAATACTTCTTATCCTCCCGCACCCATGTCAAGGTCAGTCAAGTGCTAACCATAATTTTAACAAGGAGCTCCCACCAAAAGCCCCTCACTGAGCCTGTGATAACCCCAGGCGTTGACTAGAGGAGGGGGAGGGAATGGAAAATGTGTTGATTTGCTTTTCCATTTAAAGCAAAACCATTTCTCACTGCTAAAAGAGGAGACAGCACCATTTAGCAAACCAACTATATTCATTGCTCTTGAAAAATTGATAGTATAACACAGTGTTCAGTAGGTGTAATAAGAGGGGATTTAGACATTTATGGGAAGTCTGGGGATATCTGTGCCCAAGAAATTTTTTGAAAATACCTGCCAGTGTCGGACTTTTTCATTCCAAACCCACAAAATTTGCTCATTGGAAATATTTGAGAGTCCCAGAGGTAATTCATATCTGGAAAGGATCATTTACTAATATCCACAGAGTGGGGTGGCTCTATCAGAGGCAGAGAAATTGCCACAACTCTCCCTTTAATTTGTTTCCAAAATTTTAACAGTGGGCTCCTAGGCATCCCTGAGAATTTCCTCCAACATAGCAATAGTGCATACCTCCAATGCTATTACTGCACTTTTCCTGTTCCCTGATTCCTCTCACAGGCCACACCCCTTTTTGTGCTTTGTGAGCATTTCTCTGGACCATTTTTGTGTTGCTATGGCATCAAATCAAGTAGGAGTATTTGGTCTGTGTGCATAGGATTTTGGGGCAGTTTTTGTAAGCAACAGGATGGGAACATATAGCATTTGGGGGGAGGATTAGGTATAATTTACCGTTCCGTAACTGCATCTGCATCAGACAAGAGAATCAGCTCTGTAACGTCAATTATTTATAGAGTAATTAATCTTCAATAAATCAGTTCATGACAATCTACTGAAAATAAATTATCAAACAAAACAGTCATTTAAATTAAATTGTTCAGATGCAGTTTAACATAACTCCAAATTCATTACACTGTATTCTGTAACAGCTCACTTAAATTAAATGTAGAACTAAATTTATGATAAAATAGCTTAAAAAGCATCCAAAGCCATGTCCAGAAGAATGCTCACTAATATCATACAGTGTAGGCAGAGTTCAGGGAAATGCACTTTGTTTGACTTCTTCCCATGTGGGGTTTTTATCCAAGTAAAGTGTTCATAGTGTGTTGAAACCTCACACACAAATAAAATACGTTTTGTGAATACTTAGTGGTCTAGAAAATGCAAAATATATTTGATATTTATAACTAATTTTTAAAAGCTCTCTTCTAATATCTATAGTTTGGAAGATTAAAATTCAACTCAGGTCAGTGATGTGCCTAGGTAATTGCTATAGATAAGGTCTCTCTAGAGTTGTGTGCCGCTTTCTGTAGAAGCTAAATATTTAGCATGTGTGACTGTTGCTCTTTACTGCAACTTCAAATTAATTTGTTAAGGTGCATTGACCATGATAATAGAAAGATTCAGATTATTATTATTCCCAGGGGATAGTGCGAAAATCTTTTAATTCCAGTATTCATAGCTTGTAGAAAAATAGTTGTACCAGTACTCAGAATATAATTTGTTGTCAAAGCTACTACAAAGCCTGTTAAGTTTGCTTGTATTGCTAAACCTGGTGAAATATTTTAGCACCTTTAGCATCACAAGAGAACTGTTTTGATTTAACCTCTTGTTCCTGGTGTTCAGCTAGAGGAACCACAGCTAGCCTCTGGCCGGGTAGGTCCTAAATCTAACAAACTATGACACAAATGGTAATTGAAACCTGCAGAGTACTGAACTCTTTCTGAAAGAACTGGAATGGCTGGTCGCAGAAACATTAAAAGTTCTAGATACCAAATTGTATTAGAAACTCACAATAAACTTTTCCAATGTCACATTTAGAACTCATGACATTTTAGAAAAACAGTTTTCTTTGGAAATTTCTCAAAATGAAATATATTTTACTAGCTAAACTGATTAAGACTACCTTTTCACAAGAAAATGCAAATAAAAGTCAACCACCAGAAATGGGCTTGCCTTCTTGGTGAACCCCAACAAACTGTCTGTCAGATTTGATGTTTTAAGGGTTTGCGATTATTAATATTATTATGTGTTTGTCTTACAGTAGTGTTTAGGCACTAGTTGAGAACACAGCCTCTTTGTGCTAGGCACTGTACAAACAGACTAGGAGACAGCCCATGACCCAAAGAATTTACAATCCAAATAGACAAGACCGTTGTGGGATGTGGGCAAGAAGTGTAACGCACAAGCAGCACGAGCAGAGTGACGGTTTGCAAAGAGTATGTTCGTGCCACAATTTTTTTTGTTTATTAAATCCTTTGAGGTGGATTTTGTGGGAGGGGAGTAGCTCAGCAGATGGATGAAGGGTGGGCTGGGTTGGAGTGAACTAATCCCCAATCAGCTCAGGGGATGGAATGTTTAAAGTGAAAACTGAAGCAATCTGATTACGCCGTTTCTCTGTGGCATTTCAGCGGCTGCTTTTTCCCGCTGCCACCTTCTGGCAGCGGCATTTCAGCGGCGGGGTGTCTGGCACCCGCTACAGTCTTCTGGGAATAGCAATATGCTATTCCCACAAGAAAGGTTGGGGACCACTGGATTACACCATCAGTGTTCCTTAGGCCACGTCTACACTACCCGCAGGATCGGCGGGTAGTGATCGATCTATTGGGGATCAATTTATCTCGTCTAGTGTAGATGCGATAAATCGATCCCCAATCGGTCTGCCGTCGACTCCGGAACTCCACCACTGCAAGAGGCAGAAGCAGAGTCGACATGGGAGCAGTGGCTGTCGATCCCGCGCTGCGAGAACGCGAAGTAAGTGATTCTAAGTCGATCTAAGATACGTCAATGCTATTCTCGTAACTGAAGTTGCGTATCTTAGATCGATCCCCACCCCCAGTGTAGACCAGGCCTTAGTCCCTGCTTGAACTACAGCTGCTCTGCTAGCTTCAGTCTCTGGTTGGCTACTCCCTGTAGCTTCTTTCCCCAAGGTCACAAGGCTGGGGGGGAGGGGAAGGGAAAGAATGCATGGGTCCTAGTGCCCCCCTGAGGGAAGTCCCCTATCTGCAGTTCTTGGTCTGAGGGGTGTGGGGTAATATTTTAATAGTATCAAAGGCCCAATTTAAATACAGAGAGGCACAAACAAAAAGGTCTGAATAAGTGCAGATTCAGGAAGATCCTCTGCTCAAGATTTGGAAAAATGACTAATGATTTAGGTTGCCTGACTTGAGACACCTTAAAGGACCTGATTTTCAGAGGGTGAGGTGTTCTCCACCCATACTAAAAATCAGTCTCTTTTTAGGGATCTCAAGTCGAGCACCAAAAATCACTAGTCACTTTTTAAAATCTTGGCCTCTGGGTCTAATTGCTCCCTGTGATGAAACTAAAACAAACAACAAACAATGTTATAGGTCCGGTTTAAATGTCAAATGATCATTTCAATCTGAATTTTCTTTTTTTAATTTAAGGTGTTTTAAACTTTTGACATTGCTTTCAGTATTTCAGAATACATTTTCTACCCTTGGTCCATGCCCAGAACTGACTGCAGTCAATAGAAACTTTCACAAGTACGAAAAATGAATATGGCATCACTCAGTGTTTGTGGTTGAATGTCCTTTATTTTACATTAAATTTTAAAAAGAATCCCTAAATAATAAACTTCCTAGTAATTGCATACATTGCTATAGTGACCCTCTAGTGGAGTCCTCTGTGGGCCAGGTGGCTTAATGGTTAGCACATCCCGTTTCCAGTATCTTGCCTCCAAAGTGGAAGGGCACTAAGTCCAGTTTCTAACCCTTGTACATGGCTTTATCCTCAACTCAGGGTTTCACTGTCCTTATCCTCCCCTTACTGGAGCAGGACGGTGAAAATGAGATTTATGCCTGTCTTGCAGCAAGGGCAGTTGGTGAAGGAGCCTGGGCTCTATGAGGGACAACAATGTAGGGAAACAATGAGGCTTCTTCAGTACCCTTGTTCAGCAGCCCTCAGGGTAGGTCCCTCTTCCTCTCCAGCCTCCTCCCTTCTGAGCTGAGTGACTCCCTTTTAAGCTTTCTCTCCACCTGGAGCGGCAAGGCTATCTTGGCCCAGTATTGTCCTTTAACCCCTTCTGGCCCAGTGTGGGGTTTGTAAACCCCATCACAGTCCTTCAGAACAAAGAAGAGACAGGACTTTGGTGTAAAACACAAATGGGTTTTTTTCCTGAAACCGCTGGGGTACAGAGCCCTTATAACTGAGGAATACAGCATATGGGGCATAGTATCACCACATGTCTGCCTAAATCCTGCCCTGATATATGGAGTGAAATGGATTGCTGACTACACTACAGTCAGGCCTTCTTAAAGCTGGTCACTTTGTATGTAACTTACCGGTTCAGTAGAACAGAATAACTTCCTTGGAGCTGTCATGGTCTCTCCGTTCAGTGTATGTAATAGGCCTACTCAGTCTCTATAAATATTCTATATGGAAAACCGTTGGAAAAGTTCATTTAAATGAAAGTGTGGTAGGGAAAGCAGATAGTGTACAGTTATGTGCACACTCATGGGGAAGTACAGAGCCATCAAGTTTAAGTCTTTCATTGAGGATAATGGGTAATTCCACTTTGAAATGAATAGTATTATGTCTCATAGATTTTAAGGTCAGAAGGTACCATCATGATCATCTAGTCTGACCTCCTGCACATTGCAGGCCACAGAACCTCACTCACCCACTCCTGTAATAGACTCTAACCTCTGGCTGAGTTACTGAAGTCCTCATATCATGGTTTAGAGATGTCAAGTTACAGGGAATCCCCTGCACAATTTTTTTTAAATACTTTGGTGTCTGAAAGCGTCTTTTAAATTACTCACATGTACTTTCTCTTTTGCTCTCTTATAATTCAAGAATAATTGTGCCATTTTAAAAACATCTGTATAAATGTTTTTGATGACATTAGTAGATTTTAGTAGACATCAGTGTACAAGAAGTTTCCCTTCAGGCTCTGCCAGTATATTGATTAGACACAAAATAACCTGGCTTTTCGGAGTCTGTATCTCTTAGTAGTTGGAGTCTTGAAGTCATTCCAAATGGTGAGATGGCTTATGGGAAGTGTGTGACAGTTATGGCAATATCCTAGACAAACTTTATTGAATTAAGTATCTTAGCCGTTCATTATATTCCAAATATAAATGCTTATATATTATTGCGGGATTATACGTAAAGTCTGTAGGGAGGAGACCTGGCTAATGTAAACCTTGAGAAGTGTTCTGAGCTACAAAGGACTATTTGAAACAATGTGAACTTTTAAAGTTAAGTGAGTTTCCTAGGAAATCTGTAGGGGGAGTATATGCAAATGTAACTCCTCAGGTTATGCAAAAACCCAGCCTTTGAAGCTAGGCCCTGGGGAGAGACCCACTGTCTATGAATTACTTATTTCCAGTTCAAAGACCCAAGTTCTAGGAAGGAGGAACCACATTTTTCACGACTGTGCTTGTTCTGAACTGGGACAGTTATGAACTTGTAACCACACTTGTAAACCCTTTGGTGGGGTTTGAAGGACTGTTCACCTGCCAGAGCCCTTGTGGAAACTGGGCTGATCTCTGGTAAATGTATTCGCACGTATGTCCTTTCATTGTTTTAAATGTTGTCTTTTTGCAATGCTTCTGCTTTAAGAATAAATGTGCTTGTATAGAAAGAGCTGTGTGGTAACTTAATAGTGGGCAATTATGCTGTTATTAGCCTTTAAGGAGAAAAGCAAAGCAGGCTTACTGAGCCAAGTCTGACTTGCTGACTTCATAGTGTTGGCTACCTGGAATTATCTCCATCAGGGTGGATAGAGACTTATGTCTCTGCCCAAGAAAGTTGATGGGTGGAGAGCTGGAAGTGTGAGAGTGGGTACCCTTGGTGGACCATAGAGGGGGAACTGTGACAATGTGGACAAACATTTTTGGGGGAATAGATTGAAATCACCAAATTCGTCTTCACTGGTTTATCTAGGTTTCATGTTGATGGAGGTAAAAGCTACCGGATGCATCTACTGTGCTAGGTTAGGGCATGAAGAGCCTAATAACAGTGACCCAGATCCTGAGCTATCTTAGTTTATATCAGCTGAGGGTCAGTCCCAATATTTTTTCAGATTTGATACAAATTTAATAGTGGCTTGGAGTTGTAAGTTTCCATAATACCATAATGTTACGATGAAATTAGAATTCAGAAAAAGGGGCGTGAATTCCCTCTTACTTTCACTAATATTACACCACTGTAATTCCATTGACTTCAGAAAACTGGCCAGAAACCTTCAGATCCTTCATGTAAGGTAGAAATCTTAAATTTGGCATTCTGATATCCTGCCCATCTTGCCTTATGCAGCACCAGAGGAGTGTGAGTTGTTGGCAGGGCCCTCAAGCCTACTTTATACTTGGGGAGGGCTTTCATTCAGTTTCTTCTTCTTGGCTGTACTCCAGTTCAAGAAAGTACCTTTAGGAAATAATGAATATATACATCTGAAGCTCTGTTTGGGGCACTTTTAATACTCTTAGGTTGCTTTATTCAGAATTGCTTTAGTCCCTCTATATATCAGCAGTTAACATCCAGCATGTCCTAACCATTTTATAATTATCTGTTGTTGTGACATGTGGCTAATTAACTTGGATTTTATGCAAAAACATTCAGTGTAATACAAGGTGACCAGCTAGCCTAGCAGGAGCAGGACAAACCTGGACTGTGCAATGTCACATCCTAGACACCAATTAAGGTCTGCCAAAATCTTGTTTGGCTGATCTAGAATGGAGAATGCAAAGTAACTTTCAATCCTCTGCTTTCTCTCTCAAAAATATTTTGCATAAAACAACAGGGTCTGGAGCTATTTTCTGCATAGCCTTGTTTCCAGTGCACAGCTTCTATTTATATGGGATGCTTGCTGTGGGTACAGTCACTGCAAAGTGCAACAGCAAAGTAAGGGCCTGATCTTGTGAGGTACTGAGCACCTTCAACTCCCACTGAGATCAAACAGAGATGAGCCTTCTCAACATCATACCGGTTGAGGCTCTTAGAGCATTAAGAGGTACGCAGGGTTGTGTGCGGGGTTTTTTTGGTTTTTGTTTTGTTTTTGTTTATTTCTTTTATGAAGTTCTGGCCCCTGCTGGTCAGCTCAAGATTCACATTTGAAGCAACCAGTCTTTACTTTTTTTAACATTAAACATCTCCAATCTGTTTCAGAATATGTAGCAAAAATTAAAAACAAACAAAACAAATTGTTGTCTGTCAATCTTTTCTAATGATTCAGAAACATCCATTCATCTTCTATTGTTTTTTTTCCCTTTTGTTAAAATCAAATAGCTATTGTGTCTTCTGTTTTACTTCTTGTCAAATCTGGAAAAAAGTAATCTCCTCCTCCCTCAGTCTCTGAAAAAACTGGACCCAGATCCCAGTTGGCATAATTGATGTAGCTCCACTGAAGTCAGTGATGCTATGCTTGTTACACTAGCTAAGAATGAGGCCAATTGTAACGGTGCGAGACTCACCACTGTGACGCCTCCTTCTGGTCATTCTGGGAATTAGCACAGTCTTTCCACAGGATGACCTCTTCCGGTGGTGTCTTGCCGCCGTCACTTCTGCTCTGGACCTGTGTCGCCTCAAGGATCGCGGCATCCTCCTCAAGACACAGCCCTCCGGCTGTGCCCCATTCCATTCTTGGAACAGCAGTCCTCTGTCCAGCCACTTGCCTCCATGGCCGACTGCAGCCCAAGGTTCTAGCCACTTGCCTCAGTGGCAAACTTCAGCCCTTCACTGGCCACACCCCTCAGTGGTGGGGGTTGGGAGACCCAGCCCTGCCCACTACTCCAAGTCCTGACCCAGGGACCCTCTAGATGGCAGTGACATGCTGCATCTCCTTCAACCCCCACCATTCGTTTCCCTGGTCCGCTTATCTGTAGCCCTAGCACCTTCTCTGCCCCTTTATCAGGGCTTCAGTCTTTCAGACAATCAGGCTGAAGCTCCTGCTTGCTCCCCTGACCCAGCACTGCTCTGTCCAGGGTGCGGGCGTGTCAAGGTTCCTCCCACACTCTGAACTCTAGGGTACAGATGTGGGGACCTGCATGAAAACCCTCCTAAGCTTATCTTTACCAGCTTAGGTCAAAACTTCCCCAAGGTACAAAATATTCCACCCGTTGTCCTTGGACTGGCCGCTACCACCACCAAACTAATACTGGTTACTGGAGAAGAGCTGTTTGGACGCGTCTTTCACCATAAAATACTTCCCAAAACCTTGCACCCCACTTCCTGGACAAGGTTTGGTAAAAAGCCTCACCAATTTGCCTAGGTGACTACAGACCCAGACCCTTGGATCTTAAGAACAATGAACAATCCTCCCAACACTTGCACCCCCCCTTTCCTGGGAAATGTTGGATAAAAAGCCTCACCAATTTGCATAGGTGACCACAGACCCAAACCCTTGGATCTGAGAACAATGAAAAAGCATTCAGTTTTCTTACAAGAAGACTTTTAATAAAAATAGAAGTAAATAGAAATAAACAAATCTCCCCTGTAAAATCAGGATGGTAGATACCTTACAGGGTAATTAGATTCAAAACATAGAGAACCCCTCTAGGCAAAACCTTAAGTTACAAAAAAGATACACAGACAGAAATAGTTATTCTATTCAGCACAGTTCTTTTCTCAGCCATTTAAAGAAATCATAATCTAACACGTACCTAGCTAGATTACTTACTAAAAGTTCTAAGACTCCATTCCTGGTCTATCCCCAACAAAGACAGACTATAGACAGACACACACACCCTTTGTTTCTCTCCCTCCTCCCAGCTTTTGAAAGTATCTTGTCTCCTCATTGGTCATTTTGGTCAGGTGCCAGCGAGGTTACCTTTAGCTTCTTAACCCTTTACAGGTGAGAGGAGTTTTCCCCTGGCCAGGAGGGATTTCAAAGGGGTTTACCCTTCCCTTTATATTTATGACAGGGCGGTTCCCTCAGCCCTTCAGGGACCCAATCCCTTCTCCCTGAGCACCCAAGAGGGAACTGCCCCCCTCTGCCCTGCAGTTCTCTTTATATATGGGCCTGCTCTGCCCTGATTGCTGCTCATTGCAGCCCCTCTCTCATTGGTCAGCTGCTGTGGAGCCTCCCCAGGGCTGCTTTTAACCCTTTCTCCACCAGTGTGGGGCAGACACCCCATCACACCCATAATCTTTAGATATTATCCCTCTGTTTCTCCAAATTATTTTTTATTAAGAAATAAATTCCAATAAGAGCTGTCCTAAAAAATAATTGTATGGCTTAATGTGGTTTAACGACAACTCAACTATCAATGTCTGTCAGGATTATTTTGATATTTTTAACCAGCAATAAGAAAAACTGGGACCCAGAAAGCACGTTGCTGCTTACAGCTCAACGTTGTAAAATGTTTCTGTAGATCAGGACTTGGATGAGGCAGGAATTCTATTAAGCTAGAGTCTGGGTGAAGGAGCTGTAACATTCAGTGTAACATGTTCAGAACTTTACTCCCATAAATCACCTTCCTTTTTAGTATTCAAGACAAATGGATGCCCAGTTCCGCACGTATAAAGATAAAACAGGTGACCATTAATGTCTGCACCCTTCATCAAGTAAGAAATATACCAAGATTTAATAAAAGTCAAACTAGGGTCAATTACAATGGATGCTTTGTGATATCAGGATATCCAGGGCAATACATTTTTCTAAGCCATTTAGCTGTCTGTACAAAAAAACATCCTGAATTTTCCTGTCTACAAAGTCACCCTGCGGAGCACTTAGTAGACTACATCCTAAAGAACATTGAGCAGTGTGGGAACAAATTCTGCAGCCTCTATTCAGGCAAAACTTCCATTAACTGAAGGCTAAGTATTCCCCTCTACTCAGATAGAGAGGAGCAGAAACTGGTAGAAATCAGGGAGAGGCTTCCCCCCTTTCCCAAGATAAATGGAAGCTAACAGGTTGGGAGGGTTAAAGAATGGGTGGAGCTTAAGAGCTAGCTCTCTTCTGAGTGTACTCCTGTTCTAATCTGCATGACAGTTAATGATGCTTTCATTCAAGTAAAGAGGAAGGGCTGGGACCAGGTGCAGAAATATGAAACAGTGGCAGCATAACTTCTGAGTAGAGCTGTCTGGAAAAGGGCATTTCGCTCCTGCAAATAATTTAAAGTTTTTGAAAAAGAAAATGTGCCCTGAATCAGGACAAAGGGTCAACAGTTCAAATTTCTCATGGGAGGAAAAATTATTAAAAAATAATCCATTTTGGGAGAACAGGAAAAAACATGTTTTATCTTGCTCCCCAGGCAGCTGCCTGATTAGGGCCAGGTGGGCAACCAGGCAGGGGAAGAGGTTGGCTAGAATGCTGACCTGTCCCATCCTCCCTAGCAATATGGCTGAGACTAGCCCTGTTGATTCATGGGAATAGTGTTGTCATGTTCTTGTACCAGATATAGACTGGCTACAGAACTTGTTTTCAACATAAGATCCTTTAATGTTCTGCCAGGTATGTCTGAGATTAGCTTCAATAAGGTATGTTGCACACAGCACTACGTAATGGCTGAATAGTATAATAGAGTTTAGCATTCCATTACATCTTCTACCTTTTAAGTTCTACATTCCTAGCATTTAAAAATTTTTCACTATCACAGTCTTTGAAGTTCAGTACAGATCAGTCTGTCTCTAAATCATACTGTTTTTCTCATTACACAACTCAAATGCATAACAGCTTGGTCATCTGGCTGTCCATTAGGTGAAATGGCTGGCTAGTCAGTCTAGAATCCTTGAGTCATCTTCTTCTTGTGCTGCATCTGCCATCTGTAGAGTTTGCTCTTTCTGAGGAGCAAACTGTAGATGTTGATGGTTTCTGTTGAGCTCTTCCCTGTTGGCCTCAATCACATATGATCTGGGTGCTGAATTCTTTTTCTTTACGACAGCTGCAGTTGTCCATTCTATTACAAATGTACTCCGGCTCTAGTTTCCAGGCCAACCTCACCTCTCCCTCCCAGTGAATTCAGAAAATCCTTTCCAGGAATTAAAAAGCAAGAGATTTGCTGTGCATTGCTTCCAGTGACTCTCCTCTCAGTCATTTTCCCCACCAAATGTTTCACAACTGGGCATACTTTGGCCTTAAAAAGGGTTTGCAGGATTTAGACCATAGATTAGCTCCAGGACTTGTGGCACTTGATCCTGGTAGTTTAACAGTATCATAGAGTTTGAAGAGGTTTGTCACCTTAAGGAACAATAATACTGCATATCCCACATTGCAGATTAAATTTAGTAGACAGTTAATAAATTGGCTGAATTGTCAGTGTAAGGCACTGTACTGTCAAACTTCAGCTGACTGACTGACTGACTGACAGCAAAAGTAGCAATTGTCCATTAGATTTACAGTTACTTTCATATTTACTAACAGGAAATTGAAAAAAAAGATTGTCAGTCACAGAAATTGTTTCCGAAATTGTATGGAGGGCCGGTTAGGGGACGCTGTGCCTCTCCAAACAGCCAGGCATGTCCTGGCCCCCACCCCCTATCTGACCCCCACCTGCTTCTCGCCCCCTGACAGCCCCCTGGAACTCCTGCCCCATCCAACTCCCCCAGTTCCCTGTCCCCGATGGCCCCCCTGGGACTCCTGCCCCATCCACCCCCCCCACCCGCTCTCTGTCCCCTGACCACCCCGGACCCCCCGCCCCATCCAACCCTTCCTCTCATTCGTGACTGCCCCCCCCGGGACCCGTGCCCCATCCAATCACCCCTTCTCCCTGTCCCCTGACCGCCCCCCGGAACCCCTGCCCCTGACCGCCCCCCACCACCCCATCCAACCCCCCTTTCCTTCCTGACTGCCCCCCCAGGACTCCTGCCCCCATTCAACCCCTCTGTTCCCCGCCCTCTGACCACCCTGACCCCTATCCATTTCCAGAAATGGCCCACCTTGATTATCATACACATTGTAAGGAGAGTGATCACTTTAGATAAGCTATTACCAGCAGGAGAGTGGGGTAGGGGGAGAGAAAACCTTTTGTAGTGGTAAACACCCATTTTTTCATGGTTTGTGTGTATAAAAAGATCTTCTGTACTTTCCACAGTATGCATCCGATGAAGTGAGATGTAACTCACGAAAGCTTATGCTCAAATAAATTGGTTAGTCTCTAAGGTGCCACAAGTACTCCTTTTCTTTTTGTGAATACAGACTAACACGGCTGTTACTCTGAAACCAATCCTACAGTTGTGATCTCCACTGTGCAAACAGAAATACAAAACCTAAATTGGTACAAATCAGCACAACCTCTTTAAATTTTCCAGATTAGATCTGGTTTAAATAAGGTTAACTGAGGATGGCCTATGAACGCATCAGATATCTGGGGTTTTCCGAAAACACAGAGCTATGATTTCTTGATTTCTTTACCCTCAAATTTACAAGCCCTACAGTTAGTTGCGTAACTAACAGTTAGTTGCATAACTAAGAACAGTTAGTTGCATAACCTTGTGCTATGATTCCCTCTCTGCTTTGGTGACAGTTTTAATTGCACAGCACCTTGCATTTCAGTTTCCATCAATAGTGTATGGACATGCTTCTCCACCACACAATAGCAATGCAATCATCCAAATGTATAATAATAAAACTTACATTTCCCATTCCAAATAATGTAGCACCTCTTTCTTGTGCTTGAGACAATCTAGCAGTAGGTAACATAATAAAGTTTGTGTCTGGATTGCAGTAATCTTCTCTGTGTGTGATTTAAGATATTAAATTAAATTCCAAAATGTAACTGTATAATTTTTGCAAAATGCTATTTTGTCCCATAAATTAAACATTATTTTAGATAAGACAAATTAATTCATCAAACTTCAAGCAGCTCTGAGTCTGAGTTTCCAAGAGTCATGTGTTGCCTACAAAACCCAATACTACTATCTATCATTTTTCAGCCATAAAGCTCACATCATTTCAAAAAATGTTTGTAAGCATTTTACAGTGTAGGAAATGAGGCATAGGGAACCTAAGTGAACACCAAGAGTCAGATGGGAAGTCAGGGGCAGAAAGTCAAGCAGAATATATAGGCTCCTGACTTCCGTTCCTGTACTCTAGCTACTGGACCATGCTTATTACTACTGAAAAGAGATGTGCTGTTGTTTTAAAACATATTCTAAATGGAATCACTAGCAACTAGTCATATTGCTAGAAAATGTATCATTTATAAAAGTTTTGAAAGTACTGATTAACCAATTCTAAAATAGCTAATGAATAAAACTGCAGAAAAAGTCTTCCATACTAATCAGCAAATTAGCTATGAGATAAACAAATGGGAAAGCTATATTTCTATGAATTAGCTAGTTTCTGGTTGGCTGCAGTGTCCTCTGGGAGGCTGAACTAATCATAGTCACCATCTGTATTTTCTCTGAATAAGAAGAGAAACAACAGCTGGTGGCTTTAGACGCTTTGAAAGTTTTATTTTGCTTTAAAATGCTCTTTTCAATTGTATTTGCTCATACGATTTTTCTGAACCAAATGAAACTTTCTAAAGTGGTCTCAGGGAACTTGATTACAGCTGCCATCTTGGATTCTCTCATTGTGAAAGCAGAGGGAAATGAGCTACAGTTTTAGAAGCTTTAAAGACTTTGTATTGTGCTGCAGACATATCTGTAACACTTCAAAAAATAAATGTCATTTGTATTCATCTTCATCCACCATCAGTATTGACCATTGTAGAAACAGAAAAAAACCCAAAACCTTTCTAGTAACATACTTAAGTAATTCCTGAAACTATTTTCAAATTTTGTTTGAGCTTCTTGTGTGAAGTTTCTCCAATGTCATAGTTTTCCTTCAGTTTTGTTATGTGTTGGGTGTGTGGGGATGTTTGGTCAGTTTCATATGTTTTCTTTCTTTCTTTCCTTCCTTTTTCTTTTTCTCTGAGGCAACATGGTCTAGTGGACTGAGACAGGGACTAGATGAAAGCAACTCCTCAGTTCTATTCCTGGCTCTACCACAGAGCTAGGGCAAGTGACACAATCTATCTGTGAAGGTTCCTCTTCTGTACAGCGAGGGGTAGTAACGCATACCTGCTATGCAAGAAGTTGTGAGGATTGGCTATTTAACACTTGCACAGTGCTTGGAAAATAGAAAGTGCCGTATACATTTTAAGTATTATTTTCTTTATTAATTGCCTTCAATTCCCCAATTTTCTGTTACTGAGGGATTGAAAGATCCATTTACCAGTGCCAGGTGGAAAACTTTCTCTGATGTGTGTGTATGAGAAGGGGAGGGGTGTCTTTGCCTTTACCTTTTGCAGAATTTAAGATTCCATTACTTATAGTTGCAAAGATAAAATTCAAAATATGGACCAAATATAGACAAATACAGTGTCCTCTTCCCGAGTGTGTAAACATACAACCTCCATAACGAATATTTCTTGATTTCAGTGGTGGGAATACAGTAACTGTGCCCCCTTGTTCATACATTTGAATATTAAATGGATTGATATAGTCTAAATACGCATTTAATTAGTCATTTAATGAGAAACTTCTTAAATTATTGATTTTTCTACTACAGGTCTTTTCCAAATAGTTTCTCTAAGCCTCCAGTGTCTCTGATAGTTATAAACCTTTGTCTTCATAGAGTTGTTATATAAACCTCTTGGCACCCACTTTTGCAAGTCTTGGCAAAGGTAGGCTACTAAATCCTTAGTTATGAACCTAAACAAGGACCAAAGATCTTGCAAAGTCTTGCACAGATGTTTTACTTTAGGCACATGAATAGACCCTTTGACTTCAGCAGGACCGCTTGTATGCTGAAAGCTAATCCTTCACATAAGTCTTTGTAGGACTGGGACCACAGTAACGTGATTTTCAAGTTAAGAGTACACCTTAACTCTTACTGAGATCATTTATTTTAGAGCCTAACTAAGGGATTTAGAACCTAATTTCAGGCAACCTTTTTTTAAATCCTTGCCTGCCTATTTTTTCACTGACCAATAAGTGGTAAATATAGTGGGACAATTGTGATTGTAGTATTACTGCTATTAGCGATGTATGGCCATTTGTATCTGTGTTAAAAACTGTTTGCTGCAAGACTGAACAGCTTTTGAAGGCACAGAGAATTCTGTGGAATTCTGCAGGAATCTCTTTTGCAACCCAAATGCAAAAGAAAGAGAATTAGCTCACAGGAACTTAGAAATTGCCATACAGATCAGAGCAGTGTTCCATCTACTTCAGTATCCTGTCTCTGATAGTGGACATTTATGGCGTAACTTTAGACCCCATTGCTTAGTGTTTGGCTTAGGTCCTGATGCATAAGCATCATATATATATATATATATATATATATATATATATATATATATATATATATATATATTTCTGTGTAATGTAACTGTGTATTCTCATTATCTGTAGAAATGTCTAATCATTTCTTGAATCCTGCTAAGCTCTTGGCCTAAATGATATCCTGGGGAGATCCAGAGCACTAAGATCATTGCCAAGGAGGCCATCAGTAACATTTCAAAATTTGGGGAGGCAAAAGTAGCCTGTCCCAAAAGTACTAAGTGTATTTCTATATTTTTCAAAAGGGGGACTGGGGATGAGGAAAAACAAACTGAAAGGGGGGCTATCGCACAGGGCTGAAACGGGGGCATTCCACTTCCATGTACATAAAGGATAAAGAAACTGAGAATTATACTCTCATAAACAGCATATGTGGATGAACCATGATTCCTTCAGGCATGAACCATACTTACCTCATCTCCTCTCTCTCTTCCTGTATAGTGGCTTGCACTGCTTGCTTTTATTTTATTTGGCGTAACTTTAGACCCCATTGCTTAGTGTTTGGCTTAGGTCCTGATGCATAAGCATCATATATATATATATATATTTCTGTGTAATGTAACTGTGTGTATTCTCATTATCTGTAGAAATGTCTAATCATTTCTTGAATCCTGCTAAGCTCTTGGCCTAAATGATATCCTGGGGAGATCCAGAGCACTAAGATCATTGCCAAGGAGGCCATCAGTAACATTTCAAAATTTGGGGAGGCAAAAGTAGCCTGTCCCAAAAGTACTAAGTGTATTTCTATATTTTTCAAAAGGGGGACTGGGGATGAGGAAAAACAAACTGAAAGGGGGACTATCGCACAGGGCTGAAACGGGGGCATTCCACTTCCATGTACATAAAGGATAAAGAAACTGAGAATTATACTCTCATAAACAGCATATGTGGATGAACCATGATTCCTTCAGGCATGAACCATACTTACCTCATCTCCTCTCTCTCTTCCTGTATAGTGGCCTGCACTGCTTGCTTTTATTTGGGTCTTTTTTTCTCTCCAGTTTCTCTCTCTGAGTTACACTCTGACTGACTTCTATATTTTTTCTCTGCTTTCCTCAGAGTATTTGTGAAATAACAAAAGACTTTTTTCTACTCCAAGGCTGAAAATGCTAGAAAGCCAAATTTTATCCAGGTTTACTTTTTTTAGAGGGCTTGGGGGAGAAGGGAAGTGTTTTGTTTGGCGTGACCCAGTCTATACTCTCTCATGTGTAGGAGATCAGAAAAAGTAACTTTAGGCAAAAATGTTTGAGGAGAAAGAAA
Organism: Lepidochelys olivacea; assembly: GCF_965140295.1. Classification (NCBI taxonomy): domain Eukaryota; kingdom Metazoa; phylum Chordata; order Testudines; family Cheloniidae; genus Lepidochelys; species Lepidochelys olivacea. The sequence continues at coordinate 297,637,263 of NC_140411.1, forward strand.
GTTCTAATATTTTATTAAAATATGCCTGTGGAGGATGTTTTGAAGTGTCCAAATACTTATTTATTATTTTGTTCTGGGAAATCACATGATTTGTTTATTAAAAGAAATAAAAGCAAACATTTGAATTATTAGGTTCTTAAAATGGCATAATAGAACATGTACAATGCAGCTGGACAGTACCATAATAGAATTTCTTGCCATATATGAAAGAAATAAGGAATGACCTTCATAACTCATTCTAAGCTCTTTCTTTTATGAATTATGAGACATTCTACTATTAGTGGAAATAAGGTCTATAATGCTTCCATCCTTACATCTTTTTTCTCTCTCTCTTGCTTGTCATTGTGTGGGTATCTATATGCACCAAATATATTCCTAAGGCTTCAGTCTCCAGTTGAAATAGATATTTATTATTTATCATTGAAAACCTGCCAAAATTAATTTGCAAACTTGTATTTTTAGGAGTAAGCCAAGAAAAACAAATTTGTACAGTACGTTCACTCTTTTTCTACAGTTCCTCAGTTTTGTGCCACATCGAGTTGATTTCACACTAAAGAATAGCAGTGCAGGCTGAGGGTCCAGAGTATGTTGACTATTTAGGAAATGCTGATTTACTGAATTCTGTAAACATGTTTAAAAATTCTCAATTTTTAATCAAATAATTTCTGCCTGGTGGTGTTGGCAGCAAAAAAATCTGGATTCAAATATCCAGAAGTTCCTCTTAAAATTAACAAACAGTACTGGCTTGAGCACCCCTCCCCCCCTCCCCCCGAAACTTGGTGTAACCCCCTTTTGACCTGAGTGTTTAGCCAAACTTAAAGTTTGGAGCCCTTTGAGTTCTTTCTGTTAGGAGGAGAAATGAACAACAATGGAGTCAGGTATCTCTGATGCAATTCCATGCATGTACAAAGAATGTACAAACTCCTGTTTCCCTGAACACAGGAGGAATCAAACCACAGGAATTAGTTTCTTGCTCCAAGGTCCTTTCAGGAAGCACGCAGCTCAAAAGCACTTTCTCTAGGCTTTTCTCAGGGCTAGGCTCTCAGTGCTTATTCAGGCAGAGTCTGGCTATTTGCTCTATCTCTGTGTGTGTTTCGATGTGATTCTCCTGTTTCTCTCTCACATGCACATACGCACCTCTATCAAAAACAATACTCAACCAAGCCCCTTTCTCATATAGTTCAAATTCCTGAGCGGTCTCACATGAGTCAGTGATTTGGGTGGAGCCTGCTGTTGTTTCATAAAGAAGCTTAACTGTTTCTTAGAGCTATCTTAAATGAAAGGCTGCACACGCACCAGGTTCAATGATGTTTCAATCAGTCACCAACACGAGAAAATTTAAACACCTTCCCTGCATGCCCTTGACAGGCAATACTTGCCCTCTCTCAAGCTGTGAGTCTGTGTATAAAACAAGGAAAGGTTTATTAAAGGAGAAAACACAACAACAATATATCAACAATATTTTATACCAAATAATAAAACACCCACCCCCATACTGTCTTTGACAGTAGTCCTTTGCCTCAGTTTCCCCATCTGCTTGTGTGAACATCCAATGAGTAAATATCCCTTTAACACATCATTTTCTCCTTTTCCACTTGGCTGCATCCCACTCATGGTTTGCTGTTGGTAGTTAGTGAAGTCCTAGAGTCTGTTAGTGCACTCGGCCAGGGACAAACATTAAAGGTGGAAGCACTGCCTGGTTTCCATGAAGAGACACCTTATGCCTCTTGCCACAATGCCTTCTTTGTACCAGGCCCAGTCCAGACGTGCCACAATCTAACCCAGCTCTCGTAGTGCTGGGAAGAAGGGCCCTGACTAGAGTTCACGCAGCTCAATTTTTGCACAGTGGAAGGGGGTTCAATGTCATATATGATCCTTAAGCAGAGACCTTGCCACAACGGATTTATTCCTAGCCAAAAGTAGGAGCTCTCCTCTCTTTCTATCTGTCCAAGTTCAACTACCTAGCGATGCAAGACTAAGACTTTGGTTAGGGTGACTCTCACTCAGGGCCTATTAAGTACAGTTCTGTTACCCTTTCGTCACACAGTAAGGATAACAACATTTTGTTATCCCTACACTCAAAGCATAAATGTAATTTAACTAAACTATTTGCACTGAGATGGCAGGAAACAAACTTGCAAATAAGATCCAGCTTATTCTGTCTCTTCCTCTGGTTCACCTATAGATGGTAGCAGAAAGCACTTTCCCTGTAGAGATTCAGACCATGGGTTTACATCCATGTCACTCAAGTGGACATCTCAATATTAATTAATAATGTCAATGAGACTATGTAAGTGAGTAAGTGCTTGCCAGCATGAGTACCATTCCACAATTGGGCTCTATTGGAAGACACACATTAACTTCAATCACACCCCTTGACACCTTGGCATTGCCACTCAATGTTTCCTTTCATGGAGGAATATGGACAAGTATCTGAAGGGCTTTAAAATGATCTGAAACTTCTGCCTTGCATTCCTCCAGCTTGAACTAAAGGCCATTGGAGTTGATGGAAAGACACAAAAGCTTCAGTGGGGTTTAGCCCTACTATTGGAAGCAAGATTTCTAGCATGTGCCACTGTATGCTGTAGCCAGAATCTGACCTGAAATGTTTGGGATCAAGCATATTGTATAAAAACTCAGGGACACATACTTCATCCACACATGGAATTCACATTCTTTTCAATAAGGGCTCTACTATGTGGATTGAAGACAGAGGATAGCCCTTTTGAAATGAGACTCAGACAATAGCTTGCAAAATGAAATCCTTTCTCTTTGGACATAATGTACCTATGCAAGTTCTTTAGGCTTCAGTTCCCAATAGCCGCTAATTGACAGCATTTTAAGAAAGTACTGCAAGTAAATTTGTCCTCTTACTGACATTTGCAAATGAAGCAATATAAATCCCAAAGACAAGTTTGTAGCCCAAAAATGGCTATTTCCATATACTTTGAAAGGGAAACTGTTTTTTTTCTCTCAGGAAAATCATTTACTTTTTTTGAGGAAAGGTTAACAGTGAAGCAGAAGCATGCAATTATTTTTGAAGATTGGTTGCTGCATTACAGAATATACACAAACTGAAAGCAAAACTGTATCTTAATCAACATCTAAAAATAGAACTTCAGTACTATCAATTAGTCTAACTCTTTAATGGACACTGACGTAACCCATTTCACAGATCCTAGTGGAAAAATATATTACCTGATTTTTTTAAACAATTCAAGCATGCATCCAATTCATCATGCCTAATTAGGTGTTCTGAATTATCATCTTCAATTGTTGCAAGTGTCATATCCTTTGATGGTATTGGCTGCATAATGAGAAACTGTCATAGTCTCAGTTGTCTGTGAGTCTGTGATTGATCAATTTTTGACAACAAAGAAATGTGAACAGGGCTGCATGGTGAAGCAGTAACTGGAAAAATCCCTTTCATAATGTTTCTATCTAATTTTGGAGCGTTGCCACTGCCACACATGAAATAACAACACGATTGAATTTCCTTTTGCTGGCATTTAGCAGGACCTATGGGGGTGTGCAGAAATCAATGGGGGATCAGGAGTCTGGAAAATTACACACTTGAAGAATTAATGAACTATAATTCTGTATTACATCCTCAATCACATTTTGCTTTTTTTTTCATTAATGGAACTAAATTAGTTTTCCATGGACAGGATACTTTAAAAAATGCAATCGTGCTTGTGCTATGGTAAAAAAACTGACCTGTTTTAAGAGTAGGTTCATTCTTTCATGCAACATGACAGTAGGAAATTTATGGCGAAGAACAAACCTAGAGTATTAATTCAGCCTGTTGAAGTAGATTTGAAAATTACTTTTGTATTCTTTGATCTAACTAATTTCCTACCCCTTGGGCGAGATTATGGCTTTAAATTGACTCAACCAGAATTTCTGCTGGAGCTCTGGGGAGGATACACAGAAGCAGCAATTCCACCACTCTTTCAAGGACTTCAAGGTGCACTTCCTCCTGCACTGGCCCAATTCCCCAGAGTGGTGCTGGGAGAGGAGCCATAGCACTACCTTCAATCCCTTCCTTCAACTCTTCTTTTACTTGGCTAGTATCTGTCGTGCTATAGTGAAGAACCCTTGTGTTCAGGGTTTGTGCTGAGCTATGGCACAAGGTAAGAATGCATAACTCTCTTTCTTCTTCTTCTTCTGTATCTCACAAGCCAGCCATAATCTGATCTTTTATATTTAAAATAAATAAATTAAACTTTCAGTGAGCTGTGGAAGTCCACATATAGTAACACTCAAGAAAATCCTGTGGTTCAGTGGAACCTTTGTTTGGAGATCCTATATGGTGAATGAAATTCTGGTTGCACTCAGAATGTGATGTCAGATCTTTTAACATTCACAGCAAACTGGATAAACAGAATAAGATTCCAGAAGAAAACAGGCTGTAGAATTTTTAATAACTAAGAAGGGAAGTTATTTTGGGTACAAGCAGCGACATTAGAAGAAAAGAGTTGATTTGGCCTTTATAAAAACAAATTTAAGAGGCATTCAGAATAACTTTGGTTTTCTTCTAAAACTGAAATCTTCCTGACTTAGTTCAGCTACCTCAGCTCTGTATTTTTCTGTTTTTCACCCCTCTGTATGATGTTTATATTCTAACCATATGTAGCAGTAGTTCAACGGGACGGAAATCCCAAATGCTGATATCGTGTTTTAAAAGAGATAGCTGCTGTATATCGAACTAGTTTCAGGCTATTTAGTTTCCCCACTGGGGGCAGATCCAAGTCAGATCTCACATCATAGATCCAATTGAACAGCAGGATCTCTTCAAGTATTCGAACTCTGTTGTCACATGAAAACCGCAAAAACAATTTTCTATTTTTAAATATAAAAGATGGTGAATTAGAACTTGCTGCAGGGAAAATGAAACATTTCCCCAGGTACTCTAAAAGATTGAGTTAATGGAGCAGGTATATTATTCAATGGATTTCGAGTGTATTGAACACTGTATGGGACAAAGTCCTTTCCTTATTGCACTCAGTGTTTTCTGAGTCTTCATGAGCCAAACAAGTTGTCAAACAAGCCTAAGCTGGGTATTGTGTTTTCCATGTAGAACTTGCTACCTGCTGTGAGCATCTTCACTGTCTTCTGCATCCTCTGCAGAAAAACCACCTTTTTAAGTGGATTGATGTATCTATGGGCATGTTAGTATTTGGGTGAGCCAAAGGACACTAGAAGGTAACGACCATTTCAGGTTCACCTTCTACTATTTTTAAGTATCTCTAGAGTTGCTGTATCTCCTTATTCTGTGATCTGTATTGAAATGATTTCCCTTTTCAGTGTCTTCACCAGATGAACCTCATTTACAGTACTGTATGTTAGTGGCTGGGGACTGTGTGGCTCTGGGAGTTAGCACAGGGGTGGAAAGACTTTCACCTCTGAGTTGCTATTTCACATTTAGCCCAGGTCACAAGTGACTAAAAGTTATTAGCACCTATTGGCTGTTCATAAGCTTGTGTGAAACATTTAGTAGTGTCTATCCAGCTACCAGTAGACTGATTACCATGTCTCTACTAATTGGCAGTGTCAGCTGACAGCCGAAGAATGTAGGGTGTCCTGCTACCCTTCCCTTGAAAAACGTTCAGAATGGAAAAATATTAAGTTGAAATATCCTGCAGATATCTGGAGATATTTTCTCCTTGAGGGAAAATGATTGCCAGACCTTCAGTTTGTATCGAGATGAACAAGTTGTTTACAAATAGAAGAATTTTAGGGCTGAATTCTGCTCTGTTACACCTGTGATGTCCGTGTGTGTCTCTGAGAGCAGAATTTGGTGCTTAATGTTAAATATGAATAACTCCACTAAATAGGGGTCTGATCCAACAACAACTGAAGTAAGAGGAATGCAAAGATGGTGTAAATCCATCTTTGCTCCCCTCCGCCCACATCTTGTGCTGAGCATAGATTGACCAGACAAGAGGCCTATAGTTGGATGAAAGAATTAGCCTGCCTTTAAAAAAGCAATTTGATTCCATTGTGAGTCTTCAAAGGCTCTTATATACGGACATTCTCGAATCATATTAATCAGGCTACCAGCTACTCCATTTCCTTTACTGCAGCAATGGTATGTAGTACCAGTCGATAATTTGCAAAGGTTTGTATTTTACCTTGATTTTATCAGTTATCGACATAGACTGTTACATTCCAGCTCTCCAAGAAGCAAAATTTTCTTAGTCTTCCCAAAAGCAAGGGATACAATAGAAAAGAGTTACAGCAGGCTATCGCCACAGTTCAGGAAACAAGTGCTTATGAGGCATAAATATAGATGATTTAGAAGATGCAAGGGGTTTTTTTATGCTAAAGGAAGTTAGATGTATGTGGTACTTCATTCCAAAATGCCAGGCATAGTAGCAACCTGTGTATTTTATTAGAATAGCTTCAGTTTGCAAGATTTTGGAAGCATTTTTTCATCCAAAAGAATAGATTAACGTAAGGAAGTACAGAAGTGAATTGTTTGGCTTATTTTAGTTTTTAAAATCATAGGTAGGTTCAATTTGTATTTTTTAAACAAAATGGTGTTGGGGGCAAATCGCCACATTTTGTGACAGTAGAGCCAATGTGGTACTGCTTCATGGGGGCTGAGTATTTAGGAAGCGCTGGGCAGAGCCTTAACACACCCCCCCCCCCCCCCCCACACACACACATACACATATTTAGCTGAATCCAGCCCCACTGGAGCAACATGTCCTAGTGGCAGGGGAGTGATGGCTTTCAGAAAAGCAGAAATTTCAGTGGCAGATCTATCACTGTGCAGATCCCACTGACACAGGTGCTGGAACTAGGGGTGCTGCCGTACCCTCTGGCTTAAAGGGGTTGCCATTAAATACAGGGTTTACAGGTTGGTTCAATGGCGCTCAGCACCCCCACAATACGAATTGCTCCAGCACCCCTGCCCATTGAGCTGGACTGCCGCAGGAGCAGGGGCTGCTGCGGCCTTGGACTACAGTAGCAGTTGTGGCTTTGTGTTCCTCTCATCCTGAAGGTGAAGATTGCTCTCACTAGCTGCCACATAATTTCACACACAAAGCCTGGCAGGATGGAGGATTTGGTACATGTTGTACTGTGTAAATGACAAAGGAAAAAGATATAGGGTGAAATCCCAGCTCCATGTAAGTCAAAGGGAGTTTTGCCATTGATTTCAGTGAGGCCAGGATTTCAGCTATAGGCCCACAGAGCCAAAGGGTGTGTCCTATCACGTAGATTCTAAATGCTGTCTTCTCCCACTAGGGTTGCCAAGCCTCACGAATTGGCCTCGAGTATCCAGGAATTGAAGACTAATCTTTAATTAAAGATTATATCATGTGATGAAATCTCCAGAAATACATCCAACCAAAACTGGCAATCCTATTTCCCACACATGTTGGATTGTAGATTTTTCTCTTTAAGCCATCCCCGCACTCCATGATTTCTCATGCCACCATCCAAACATTTTGTTGAGCAAAGTGAAAGACGTGGAATTAAATATTCTTTAAAATGTCTCACTGATTATATAAGGAACTCCTCAAAACAAAACCAACAGTCTTTTCAGCATAGACACAAGAGGAATTTATCTGCCGTGTTAGAATAAGATACAGTTTGATCATTCTTGCTAAAATAAATTGGCTCTGAGCAGCACTTTTCCTTGTCTATTTTGCCTACCTGCCTTCAGATGTCACCAGCCCCCTCTGAACAAAGCACATGCCAAGCATGGCCCTTCATTGAATTATACCATTCTTTGTAAGTGGGATTTTTTTTAAATAAAAGAAGTAGGATAATGTCTGCTTTGGTAACCTTCTTATATGAGTAGCATTCAGTTTTCTTGTGCCTAACCAGTACAGCATAAAACAGGAGCTCATTAGAGCTGTTAATGCTGCACAAAACTCACTGATCTACCATAGCCACTGGCCAGGCAAAACTTTTCAATCAGTTCTTCTGCCTTTGTCAACTCATACCTCTCAGTGAGCAGCTGCAAGATGATTCACCGGAGAACATTTCACTATGGCAGAGAGAAAAATTTCTTCTGGCTGCTTTTCCTTTGCTAAGAAGATCCTGTTAGTTGTAGATCTTTTCACAGTCCTTCCTGAGCCATCTTTTGCCCATTTGAAAATAGAAATCCTTTTATTCAACTGTCAAGAAGAATTTCTGTGAAATAAGCAGTTCAACTCTTCTAAATGCTTTCCTTCTACATTTTTTACTTGTTTCACAGAGTTGTGGTGGTTGTATTTTGTCCTGCTGCAGTGAGACTCATTATTGTAATTAATGTTTAAAATTGTTAGTTTCTTAGGAACTGATTTCATACTTAAAGAAATCTATGTTTTATAAACCACAAGAAGACATATTGGAATTTTTTTCCATAGTTGTGGGGAGAAACTTTTGTTTGCTGCAAAACCATTTAAAGGACAATGGATTGTTCAACACTGATGCAGGCATTGGGTAAAATGAAATGATTTGAAGGCAAACAATCAGTCGAGAATATGATATCTCCTAAAGACCAACAGAGTGCTTCCATCAGTACATTTCATGTTAGGGATCGTACATAACTCCACTCAACATCTTGTATTCAGCCATAAGGAACCTGGGAGAATGTATTTCGTTGCTTATTGACATCTGTAAAAGCATTTCATCCCAAGTAATATTTTTTATGATATAGGTTTTGTCAGTTAGTTTGCAAATAAATACAGAATAGCTACTTTGGCTGTCAATTTACCAAACTGACATGTCATTCAAGGCTTGTTTTTCCTGAATAATCAGTAAGTGATCTCATCAAGATTCATAAAACCTGTGCCTGCAATGCTGTATTCATAATTAGAAAGCATACAGCTCCACAAATAAATTGCTCTGAAGAGAGGAACACAGGCCTCTTTTAATTCGTCTGTGTTACTTTGGCCTTAATCACCCTCTTTCCTCTCCATCATCCCCAATAAGTAAATTCGACTTTTCAATGGGAGAAATGTGCCATCAAGTCATTTTAATGCATGTTATTTAGAGCAGCTATAAAGATTTGCATCAAGTCAGAACAACAACTCTCTACCCCCTCCACCTTTTAGCCCTGGTCTACACTACGAGTGTAGGTCGAATTTATCAGCATTAGTTCGATTTAATCCTGCACCTGTCCACATGATCAAGCCTGTTTTCTCGACTTAAAGGGCTCTTAAAATCGATTTCTGTACTCCTCCCCGGCGAGGGGTTTAGCACTAAAATTGACCTCGCTGGGTCGAATTTGGGGTCATGTGGACGCAATTCGACGGTATTAGCCTCTGGGAGCTATCCCAGAGTGCTCCATTGTGACTGCTCTGAACAGCACTCTCAACTCAGATGCACTGGCCAGGTAGACAGGAAAAGACTCGGGAACTTTTGAATTTCATTTCCTGTTTGGCCAGCATAGCCAACTGATCAGCACAGGGGACCATGCAGAGCTCATCAGCACAGGTGACCATGGAGTCCCAGAATCGCAAAAGAGCTCCAGCATGGACCAAATGGGAGGTACTGGATCTGATCGCTCTATGGGGAGAAGAACTCTGTTCCAAAAGACGAAATGCCAATATATATGCAAAAATCTCCAAGGGCATGATGGACAGAGGCTACAACAAAGGCCACAACAGGGGCACACAGTAGTGCCACATGAAAGTTAAGGAGCTGAGGCAAGCCTACCAAAAAACAAAGGATGCAAACGGTGGCTCCGGGTCAGAGCCCCATACATGCTACTTCTATGATGAGGTGCATGCAATTCTAGGGGGGGCCCCTACCACTACCCCACCACTGTCCGTGGACACCTGCAAGCGGGGAGTCTCATGCAACAGGGATGAGGATTTTGTGGATGAGGAAGATGAGGAGGAGGAGGAGGTTGAGGATAGCGCACAGCAGGCAAGTGAAGAATCCCTTCTCCCTAGCAACCAGGAACTGTTCATCACCCTAGAGCCAATACCCGCCCAACCCTCCCAAGGCGGGATCCCGGACCATGAAGCCGGAGAAGGCACCTCTGGTGAGTGTTACTTAGTAAATATAATACAGGGTTTAAAAGCAAGCGAGTTTAATAATTAATTTGCCCTGAAGACTTGGGATGCATTTGCGGCCAGTATAGCTACTGGAAAAGTCTGTTAACGTGTCCAGGGATGGAGATGTCCCTGGAGGATTTCTGTTCCATGAAGCTCTCGTGGAGGTACTCTAAAAGCCTTTGCCATGTGGAGGGGGGAGGCCCATTCATGCTGAGTTGTTCGTGTTTGGCTAGGGATCTTCCCTGATACTTTGCCACGCGGTGGAGGGGCGGGGGGTGAAGCACATGTGCTATGTAATGTGAATCACTTGATTCAGTAAGAAATAGTCTTCCCTTTGTTCTCTAAAATGTATCTTTTTAAATACTACTCTCCCTTTTTTTCCTCCTGCAGCTGCAAATGTTTCCACGCTCACCCTATCATCTCCGTCCCAGAGGTTAGGGCAGATTAGAAGACGAAAAAAACTCACTCACAATGACATGTTCTCAGAGCTCATGTAGTCCTCCCGCACTGAAAGAGCTCAGCAGAATGCATGGAGGCAAACAATGGCAGAGTCCAGGAAAGCGTTAAATGAATGCAATGAGAGGAGGGAGGAGCACACTGAGAGGAGGCAGGATGCAATGCTGAGCCTAATGGGGGAGCAAAACTGACATGCTGAGGCGTCTGGTGGAGCTGCAGGAAAGGCAGCAGGAGCACAGACCGCCGCTGCAGCCCCTGTATAACCGCCTGCCCTCCTCCCCAAGTTCCATATCCTCCTCACCCAGATGCCCAAGAACGTGGTTGGGGAGAGGCTACGGGCACCCAACCACTCCACCCCAGAGGATTGCCCAAGCAACAGAAGGCTGGCATTCAATAAGTTTTGAACTGTAGTGTGGCCTTGTTCTTCCCTCCTCCCCTCATCCACTACCCCACCCAGTGCTTCCCTCCTCACCCACCCCTCCCGGGCTACCTTGCAAGTTTTCCCCCTATTTGTGTGATGAATTAATAAAGAATGCATGATTTTGAAACAATAATGACTTTATTGCCTCTGAAAGTGGTGATCGAAGCGGGGAGGTCAGTTGGCTTACAGGGAAGTAGAGTCAACCAAGAGAGTGGGTTTTCATCAAGGAGAAACAAACAGAACTGTCACAGCATAGCCTGGCCAGTCATGAAACTGGTTTTCAAAGTTTCCCTGATGCGCAGGACACCCAGCTGTGCTCTTCTAATTGCCCTGGTATCTGGCTGCGCGTAATCGGCCATGCCTCAACCTCCCACCCCACCATAAACGTCTCCCCTTTACTCTCACAGATATTGTGGAGCACACAGCAAGCAGCAATAACAATGGGAATATTGGTTTTGCTGAGGTCTAACCTAGTCAGTAAACTGTGCCAGCCATCTTTTAAACATCCAAATGCACATTCTACCACCATTCTGCACTTGCTCAGCCTATAGTTGAACTGCTCCTTACTACTGTCCAGGGTGCCTGTGTATGGCTTCATGAGCCATGGCATTAAGGAGTAGGCTGGGGCCCCAAGGATAACTATAGGCATTTCAACATCCCCAACGGTAATTTTCTGGTCTGGGAAGTAAGTCCCTTCCTGCAGCTGTTCAAACGGACCTGAAGATGCGAGCGTCATGCACCTTTCCCGGCCATCCCACGTTGATGTCAGTGAAACGTCCCTTGTGATCCACCAGTGCTTGCAGCACCATGGAAAAGTACCCCTTGTGCTTTACGTACTGGCTGCCAAGGTGGTCCGGTCCCAAGATAGGGATATGTGTTCCGTCTATTGCTCCACCGCAGTTAAGGAACCCTATTGCAGCAACCCTTGATAGCAGCAGCTCAGTGATTGCGTTGGCTACTTGGATCACAGCAGCCCCCAAAGTAGATTTACCCACTCCAAATTGATTCCGGTAGCTGTCTGGCTTCCAGAGGGCTATCACCACTCACTTCTCAACTGTGAGGGCTGCTCTCATCTTGGTATTCTTGCACTTCTGTTGTGAGCATTGCAAACACCTTGTGATCGCGCTGTCATCACCTCCTCACCTGCTTTTGCAGGTTCTGCACATACTGCAGGATAATGTGCGAGGTGTTTGCAATGGTCACAACAGCAGCGGTGAGCTGAGCGGGCTCCATGCTTGCCATGGTATGGCGTCTGCAGGAGAGCAGAGTTGCAGTGGAAGCGGTGGCTGACGTTGGATGCCACAAGAATAGATATTTATAAAGAATGACTAGAGGACCTGCGAAGTGGATTCATGAGAGCAGGAGAGCAGAGTTGCAGTGGAAGCGGTGGAGGACGACAGTTAGCACCACGCACATTTCCCAAGGAAGAACACAAGTACCTGGGAGCACATGACAGACAACATAAAGAAATTCACTATTGAGACAAGAGCAGCAGAGCAGAATTGCAGTGGAAGCGGTGGATGACGACAATGGTTAGCAATCCTACTGCACCGTCTGCTGACAGCAGTATGGCATCTGCTAGGAAAAAAGGTGCAAAATGATTGTCTGCCGTTGCTTTCATGGAGGGAGGGGCGACTGACGACATGTACCCAAAACCACCCACAACAATGTTTTTGCCCCATCAGGCATTGAGAGCTCAACCTAGAATTCCAATGGGCAGTGGAGACTGTGGAAACTGTGGGATAGCTACCGACAGTGCAATGCTCCAAAAGTCTACGCTAGTCACGGTACTGTGGACGCACTCCGCTGACTTAATGTGCTTAATGGGGACACACACAATCGACTGTATAAAATTGCTTCCTAAAAATCGACTTCTATAAATTTGACCTAATTTCGTAGTGTAAACATACCCTTAGACTGCGTGCTTCATTGATTCTGTGGGGTTTGCACCTTCAGCCCACCCCAACAAGCTGTCGTGTATTGGACATACGATCCCCAGCCTTTAGCACAATGACTTAGACCTTGTCTGCACTACAGGGAAAAGTCGATCTAAGCTACACAATTTGAGTTACATCAATAGCGCAACTCAAGTCGACATGGCTTAGATCTGCTTACCGCGGGGGCCACACTGCATGATGTCGACGGGAGTTTCTCCATCGACTCCCCTTATTCTTCTCAATCCAGTGGAGTACAGGAGTCGACGGGAGATGCATTGATCACGGTTCGTTGATCCCCCAGTAAGTGTAGACAAGCCATAGGTCATGTACTGGCAAGCAAGCTAGCTCTCAAACTGCGCATTCCCCAGTGACGTGGGAAGTTCCAAAGTTTCAGACCTTTTTTTTTTTTTTATGGTCTGCCAGTATCTGAGTGAACACCGGTCGCATAAGGCGCAGACTACAAACCAGCTTTTTCTCACTTAAGCAACAGAATTCTTGTTGATCTTTCTCTGATCTCTTGAACTCTCCTGAAGTTTTGCTGTCTCCTGTCTGCTCATTATAAAGAAGGTTTGTAGTGGTCGAGAGCTAGACAAACTGAACAGCTGAAAGTTGTTTCTGAATACTATGGCGGGGCTTATTGTATTGGTGTCTTAGGACAGCAGTTCTCAACCAGGAGTCCAGGGCCTCCAGAGGGCCATAAGCAGGTTTCAGAGAGAGCAGGGCCAGCATTAGACTCACTGGGGCCCAGGGCAGAAAGCCAAATCCCAATCCCTGCTGCCCGAGGCTGAAGCTGAAGCCTGAGCAACTTAGTTTTGCGAGGGCCCCTGTGGCATGGGCCCCTGGGCAATTGCTCTGCTGGCTACTCCCTAATGCTGGCCACAGCTTTTAATTTACTGAAAAACCATTGTTGTGGCACAGGTGGGCCATGGAATTTTTATAATATGTTGGGGGGGGACCTTAAAGAAAAAGATTGAGAATCCCTGTCTTGGGATATGCTTCAGAGTTGAATGTTCTGGTTTTTGAACCCAAGGATATTTCCTCCTAAGTCCCTAATAGACAGGGTGGCCACCATCTTTTTAAGACAAAGGCTGTCAAGGTTCCTCCCCCACTCTGAACTCTAGGGTACAGATGTGGGGACCTGCATGAAAACCCTCCTAAGCTTATCTTTACCAGCTTAGGTCAAAACTTCCCCAAGGTACAAAATATTCCACCCGTTGTCCTTGGACTGGCCGCTACCACCACCAAACTAATACTGGTTACTGGGGAAGAGCTGTTTGGACGCGTCTTTCCCCCCAAAATACTTCCCAAAACCTTGCACCCCACTTCCTAGACAAGATTTGGTAAAAAGCCTCACTAATTTGCCTAGGTGACTACAGACCCAGATCCTTGGATCTTAAGAACAATGAACAATCCTCCCAACACTTGCACCCCCCTTTCCTGGGAAATGTTGGATAAAAAGCCTCACCAATTTGCATAGGTGACCACAGACCCAAACCCTTGGATCTGAGAACAATGAAAAAGCATTCAGTTTTCTTACAAGAAGACTTTTAAGAAAAATAGAAGTAAATAGAAATAAAGAAATCCCCCCTGTAAAATCAGGATGGTAGATATCTTACAGGGTAATTAGATTCAAAAACATAGAGAACCCCTCTAGGCAAAACCTTAAGTTACAAAAAAGATACACAGACAGAAATAGTTATTCTATTCAGCACAATTCTTTTCTCAGCCATTTAAAGAAATCATAATCTAACACATACCTAGCTAGATTACTTACTAAAAGTTCTAAGAGTCCATTCCTGGTCTATCCCCAACAAAGAGAGACTATAGACAGACACACAGACCCTTTGTTTCTCTCCCTCCTCCCAGCTTTTGAAAGTATCTTGTCTCCTCATTGGTCATTTTGGTCAGGTGCCAGCGAGGTTACCTTTAGCTTCTTAACACTTTACAGGTGAGAGGAGCTTTCCCCTGGCCAGGAAGGATTTCAAAGGGGTTTACCCTTCCCTTTATATTTATGACAAAGGCAAAAGCATTTTTGAATGAGACTCATTACAGTAGAGTTTGATGCTGTTAGTGAGCACCAAAGTAGAGTAACTAGAGAGAGTTTTGACAGAGTGTGTGCTATAATCAGGGAGAGATATATTAATGAGAAGAAATAGAGGCACTGTGATTAATTATAACCCATTTTAAAGTCAATATGGTGGTAATTTGACTATGTATATAACTGTAAAAAGTAACTATGTCAACCGTTTAATACAAAAGGGTAGGTCTGCGTCTATTTCATATGTAAATAAAACACCCAACAGCATGAATAGAAAAAATGCAACAAGAAGGATGAATGTGGTTGGCTAAATTAGGACTATGCAATGAAGTCCTCAAGTGTCCCTGAAATATTGTACTACTTCAGCTCCTCCAAACTGACGGTGGTGGTGTGTAGGGATGAGGAAACTTTGATTTGTAACTTTACTTTTCAAAGGGTAGTTTCCATAAGAGGGTAGAGTGGTGATATGTACTCACGTTACTGGGAGATGATACTTATTACATCTCGTAGTTAGCTCCTTAAACAAGAGTAGGCTGTCCTCTCTGGAAATAACAGATCACATTAATGTGAGCCAACAGGGTTTGAGGGCAGGATTTTGACCCACTGTATGTGACTCACTGCTCAGTGTGTTACATGTCCCCCTTTGTGACCAATTGACAGATGATACTAGGTCCATTACAGCTGCACACTTCACATCCTTGCTCTGTAGCTTAAACTATAACTTATACTTCTAGCACTGAAGGTCCCCAGTTCTATCACTAGCATTGGCCAAGAGGTCAGTCATTGCAGACTTGGACTCACTCTGCTGGTTTCTAGAACTTTGTGCCGCATGTGGTGTAAAGCACAATTCCTTCCAGATTTCAAGAAACTTATGTTGGGATTTGATAATGAAGGTCATATTTTATATCCCTGTTTGTTTCCACTGCCCTACTACGTGCCGCTCATTAACATCATTTAGTCACATCACTGAGAATGGGTGCTACTTTGTAATAGTCTGTATTGGGAATGGGGTTGCACAGGTGTGGAAGGGTAGAATTTGGCCTCCCGGATGTAATGTAAGGTACAGCATGATGCACCTAGTTTATAAAATCAGCTCACATACTGAGCTTTTAGAATTCAGTAGGGCAGGCCTTGCTGTACACTGGACCTAATTAAGGTGTCCAGAAATCCTTCAAGGGTGGGGTCTTTGGAAGAAGTCTAGTCAGTGGAAGGCTAACTTTTAAGAGATCCACATCAGGAGGAGAAAAGTAAGTTGCACTGTGTCAATAAGAACTCACCATGTTTTGTGATAGAAGGCTGATTCTGCTCTTACTTACGCTCAGAGCAGGAGTAACTGCTGTCAATTAGGAGTATCTCCATTGAGGATAATGGCATTTCACCAGTGTAAAGCTGGTATAAGTGGAAACATAATCAAGTCCAGAAGATGTCCTTTTCTTCTTGGGGAAGAAAAAAATGGAAGGAAGGAAATCTGGTCTGGTTTGGAAAACATACTACTTAAAACAAGAACCAAGAGTAAAATATCTAATTTCCCTTTCCCACCCCCTGGCTACAGGTACTCTTTTTAATGCAGCCAGATTGCACCAGTAGTTTTGTCCAATATTTTAGAAGAGCATTACTTCTCTGATAGTGAGAGTAGGGATTTGTTGTCTTGATATGCTAGTGAGATACATAATGTTAGTTATGTCAGACAGTCTGGATAGATCAAGGGGTTAATAGTTGGAAATATAGTATTTATTCCTTGAATTGGGACCCTTTTCTTTCTTAGTGCTTTGGGAGGTTTACATAGATAACAGACTGCTTACAGTTTGGTGTGATTCAATTAATTATTAATGTTTAACAATAGAGAAGGCTTCTAGATAGTCCTTTGCATTCATTAGTATGGCCTTACTATTATTCTACAGCTTTTATTGGAAGAGGTTAAAAAATTCAATCTCTTTTCTGATTTACTGCTAACCATTATGGGGGTCCAATAATATTGATTAAAACCATTTTAGTAATGCAGCAGATACTGTATTGTCAGCAGACTAATGTAACGGATTCAGCTGTGTGACTTCCTGTTTTCTTTTTTGGTTGCTGAACAGACATTGATGAATGCTCAGATGGCTTTGTTCAATGTGACAGCCGTGCTAACTGCATTAACCTGCCTGGCTGGTACCACTGTGAGTGCAGGGACGGCTACCATGACAATGGGATGTTTTCACCGAGTGGAGAATCATGTGAAGGTCAGTACCCAATAAAGAGGAAAATGTCTAATAGGTCACATATTATTACTGTATTATGAATGATAATGTGCAGAGTCTCCAGCTGATATTGGGGATCCATTGTGTTAGGCACTGTCTAGACATAGAGTGAGAGACGGTCCCTGCCCCAAAGACCTTAGAGCGGAAATAGATAAGACAAAAACGGGAGAAAGGAGGTATTATTTTCCCTACTGCGCAGATGGGGAACTGAAGAGCACAGGGAGATGCAGCGACTAGTCCAAGGTCACATATGAAGTCTGCGGCTGAGCCGGGAACAGAATCTCTTTGGCCTCATACCTGCTTGTGTGCAGTAATAATTGGGACCAGATTGTGAGCAGCCCTTCTCCCATCCTCTTTGCCCAGCCAGTATAAGCCAGGCAGAATTGCAGTCCCTGCTCTTGGGAAGCCAGGATCTTATCTCTGCTTACTCTCCAACCCAAAGAGAGCAAAGAGATGGTTCCAGCCTCTCTGTGGACTGGCTTTCTTCACTAGCTGGCTGTAAAGGGGAGTAACAGAGAAGAAAGATAGTCCAGTGGTTAGGGAGAGATTTTCCAAAATGAAATGCTACTAAACAGGTGACCCCTGTATGTGCTAGCAGGCTGTAAAGATCACCACATTCTCTCATCAGTGACATCACAGAGGGGGTGAAGTAGACTGAGGAAACTATTTTTTTACATGCAGAAATGAAGCTTATCCAGCCAGTTCCTCCTCTCCAATTACCTTGTACACTAAAATATTCCTCTTTAAGAAACTTGTCCTATTGCAAAGAATGATTCAGGGGGTCTAATAGGCCACTGCTCACTCCCAGGGTACTATGATGTTGCTTTTACTGCTCATAGAATTACTGCCTTTAGAAAGGTTTCAGAGTAACAGCCGTGTTAGTCTGTATTCGCAAAAAGAAAAGGAGTACTTGTGGCACCTTAGAGACTAACCAATTTATTTGAGCATAAAGCTTTCTTGAGCTACAGCTCACTTCATTGGATGCATACCGTGGAAACTGCAGCAGACTTTATATACACACAGAGAATATGAAACAATACCTCCTCCCACCCCACTGTCCTGCTGGTAATAGCTTATCTAAAGTGATCATCAGGTTGGGCCATTTCCAGCACAAATCCAGGTTTTCTCACCCTCCACCCCCCCCCCCAAATTCACTCTCCTGCTGGTGATAGCCCATCCAAAGTGACAACTCTTTACTCTTTATATAAAGTCCGCTGCAGTTTCCACGGTATGCATCCGATGAAGTGAGCTGTAGCTCTCGAAAGCTCATGCTCAAATAAATTGGTTAGTCTCTAAGGTGCCACAAGTACTCCTTTTCTTTTTGCCTTTAGAAAGCGGCAGTTTGCAGAATAACATTAGAAGCTTGGAAACACTGGAGGTGGCGATGGGGGGTTGTTGCTGTGTAGAATCATTCCAGAGGCTCTCGCAAATGGGAACAGCAAGTTAGTGGGTATACAGTTATTTAAAGATGCAGCTCTCCTTGTATGAAGCACTTAGTCTTGAAGCATTTATGAGCCTCTACTCTAAAGGCTATTTTAAGACAAACAAGGCTGCGTGTTCTGTTCTGGTTTGTTTAGACCAAAATTGTGCATATTCCTTCATATTTGGTCATTATAAACTTGGAACGCTCCCACAGCGTGAGTTGCTCAGCTTTGTTTAAGCTCAGGTCTATAGGCAGTGTCGATCCCAAAGGGAAGGAATGGAATTAATTTCAGTGATGCAGACTCAAAGAATGCTTTCCACTAAGAGCAAGGGTTACCTTTTCAGTATCCCTCTCACCACTTCTTCAGAGTATTTTTACCACATTTGAAAGCCTGTATTCCCAGGTGGATTAGCTACCTGGCTACTGACTTTGTAAAGTTGAGCTTCTCCATCAAGAACTGGCTAAATTTCAATGCTGGTCAGACAGATTTTAGAATATGCCAAATAGTTTTGGAAAAATCTGTCTATACACAAGTGATGCACTAACTAATTGTCCATGAAAATATTTAGTTGGTAACCATCCAAACACAAGGTTTTATCTGTGACTGTCATACTGTATTTGCCTTCTAGCTTTAACATTGTGATTTGGTGCTGTCTACTAGACATTTGGTTGTTCAACCAACTTAAAACTCAGATATACTAAATTTTTTGCAGTGTGTCCATCACTAAAGATGAGCATTTAAACTTCTTCTAAGCAACAATGATCCCATTTCTATAAAAGTGAGAAGCCAAGGAAAAAGAAATACAGAATTGCTGCTAAATAGAAAGCTTTTTAGGATTTTCTACAAGGCATCAACAACTCATTAGTAAATATGTACAGAAAGGGACAAGTGATTAGACTTAATTCAGGAAAATACCTGCATGCTGTTGATAACCCCAGACACTAACAATGGAACACTTTCAGATTGACTGTTTGCTACTCTAAACTTTAAAATATGTAACAGCACAAGGGAGGTTAGATATTCTGTTGTTATCACACTGCATTATTTTTTGTTGGACTGAAGCTATGGCATTGTGTCTCAAATAGGACATAAAGTCAGAACAAAGTGTGATGATATGACACAGCCTAATTTATTGAATTCAGAAAGCTGAACATCTTGGGGCCAATATTAGTTAGACAGACTTGCTCAGATAAACTAAGAACCAAGGTAAACCTCCAACCAGAACTCTAACTGAACCAAAGCTTTTCTGAAGTTCAAAAAGATTTATAAACTTTTTTAAAAAAAATTCCTCACTTCACTTTGCGGGTTTATGTCAGGACCAGGAGTGGAAGCTCCCAAATGCAGCAAAAGAATACTATGCCTGACCTGTGCAGAAAAAGAAAGCAAGAGAAATGTCAGAAAAGTACAAGATTTCTAGACCAACTCTTAGACCCAAAGGGTTTTTATAAGTCTAGATAAGCATCCACGTTTATTTGAACGTAAGCAAAACCATTCATTTTGAGGTTTTGCCCATGTCTGAGCAGTTTGGGGCAAATTCATCTCTGGTGTAAGTCGACTGATGCGCCTTTACAAGAAAGGATTTGCAAAATAAAGAGAATTGGCCCAAAGCTCAAGGCCATTTTTGTCCAGAAACATTTGAATAAGAACTTCCCCTGTTGCTGAAATATCTTTGGATTTCAGCACATCTGGCAATTTTTGCTGGACTGGCTCCCATCTTCCAGGTTTCTAATTTAGGAGCTCTCTGCTGTATCAAGGGACCAGTGTGTTTGGAGGTTTCTCTGACCTGGGCAAGGCCTGGAATTTACAAAATTTGTATAAAGGAACCAGCCAAAGTCCAAAAGAGAGGGTGTTCCACCCTTGATTCCTTTCTCAATGAAATAGAAAGACAGGAGGCCTCTGGAGCAGGAGAATGGTGTTGGGGGAGGGGAAATTGGGCCGTGTTATGGTCATGTGATGTGATTGGGTTGGGAGGTGCGGGATAGGAGGAGGGAGAAGGAAGACCTTAAAATGTACATCTTATCGAACATGGGTTGGGTAAGCAAAATTTGGCCCTCAGTTAAGCTCTGGGTAGCTATTCACATTTTGTAGGATTTATCCAACACACTCCTCCAAATCTTTTGAGGCTCACACATTCCTATCTGTACCATTCAAACTACTAGCTTCCTAAGCACTGTTGTAAGCTGGCTGCAGTGTTTATGTGTTTTTGGAAGATGACATGGGAGTGATAATAGTGATATAACACCTAGGTCTGAGATTGCTGGAAATTTGCAGCCTGGATTATTTTCCTCACATTCATTGTGTTCAGCAGTAACAGCTACCGAATTCAGTCCCCAGCAGCCTCAGTAGTTTATGGTGTTTGGTGCCCCGGTTATGGTCGTAAACAAAATGTCAGCAACGTAATTCATGGTTTATGGTGGTTTGTTGCAAGTCCAAAATCAAAACGCTGAAGTAAGCTTTTGTCAGGGAAGGATGATTTGTGCTTAAGCACTTTGCAGATAAAGAATGAAGTTTGATGCTGATGAATAATGCAGATATGAATTTCATGTATGCAAGTTTGTTTTTCTCTCTCTGCATTTTGAGCATGTTGCTGTTTCAGAGTAGATTAGAATCACAATATGGACGCCCACTGATTTGGGCTGAGGATATTTAACCTGTCTTGTGCAGGGTATTCATTTTTCTGAGTTCAGCAAGCTGAAAGTTCAGAAGCAGAAGGGTGGGAATGTCAGAAGCTCTCAGTGTTGTCCAGACTCTGCTCCCATTGAAGTTGGAATGTCAGTGGTAAAGCTCCCATTGACTTCTGTGGAAGCAGAGTTAAACTATCATTGAAACCTTTGGAAAATTCCACCGCAATGAATAAGTTGTGAAATGTGCCTGAATATGAAGGGCTAAATTCAGACCTGGTGTAAACGGGCACAGCTCCACTTGCTGTAATGGAGATGTTCTCATTTACACAGATATGAATTTCACCCAAAATTTCTCATTAAATGTGGTAGTTTTGAGTCAAATGAAGGTAGTCACCAACTTGCTTGAGAAGTGTGGGAGCCCTGTGTGTGAAAATATTTTAAACAAGAAAAAGTCCCTCCATAAAAATGGCTTAACAATAATAAAGAGAATTCCAGTGTTAGAAATTAATCATTTTGTTTAAAATATTAAACATTTACTTTTTTTTCTTATGGTGGTAGCCAATGTTGCAGGAGATTGGAAATTGGTTTACAGAGTAGTTAATCAATGCCAAAATGCCAGTTTTGGTTCACATTGGGTTCAGCAATTTCTTTTTTATAATAGGGTCAGGATGTGTCGTGATTTACTCACTTAGGAACATAGGAATTGCCACACTAGATTACATCCATGGTCCAGTTTATCCAGTATCCTGTTCCTGACAGTGACCAGCATCAGCTTCAATGCATAGGAATTGCCACACTAGATTACATCCATGGTCCAGTTTATCCAGTATCCTGTTCCTGACAGTGACCAGCATCAGCTTCAATGCTTCAGAGGGAGGTACAAGAAATCTTGCTTTAAGCAGTGGGTGGAATAATCACATTAAGTGTCCTCCTATCCCTAATACTTAGACACTAGTCTACATACACCCTGAAGCATGACATTTAATATCTTTTCCAAAATCTGTTAGCATTAAGTATTGCAACTCCGGATATTCTTGTTATCCATATAAATGTACAATCGCATATTGGATCTTGCTAAATTTTTGGCTTCAACAACATCCTGTGGCAACAAATTCCACTATTTATGTGTTCTCTGAAAAAGTATTTCCTTTTATCAGATTTGAATTTGCCACCTTTCAATTTCATTGCACACCCCCTGTCATAAATATAAAGGGAAGGGTAACCACCTTTCTGTATACAGTGCTATAAAATCCCTCCTGACCAGAGGCAAAATCCTTTCACCTGTAAAGGGTTAAGAAGGTAAGGTAACCCCACTGGCACCTGACCTAAAATGGCCAATGAGGGGAAATCTGGAGGGCGGGACAAAGGGTTTTGTCTGTCTGCGTGATACCTTTGCCGGGAACAGATCAGGGATGCAAGCCTTCCAGCTTCTGTAAAGTTAGTAAGTAATCTAGCTAGAAAATGCGTTAGATTTTCTTTTGTTTAATGGCTTGTAAAATAAACTGTGCTGGAGGGAATGTGTATTCCTGTTTTTGTGTCTTCTTTTTGTAACTTAAGGTTTTGCCTAGAGGGATTCTCTATGTTTTAAATCTGATTACACTGTAAAGTATTTACCATCCTGATTTTACAGAGGTGATTTTTACCTTTTCTTTAAATAAAATTATTCTTTTAAGAACCTGATTGATTTTTCATTGTCCTTAAGATCCAAGGGCTTGGGTTTGTGTTCACCTGTACCAATTGATGAGAATATTATTATCAAGCCTTCCCCAGGAAAGGGGGTATAGGGCTTGGGGGGATATTTTGGGGGAAGACATCTCCAACTGGTCGCTTTCCCTGTTCTTTGTTTAAAACACTTGGTGGTGGCAGCATACTGTTCAAGGACAAGGCAAAGTTTGTAC
Source organism: Lepidochelys olivacea (assembly GCF_965140295.1). NCBI lineage: Eukaryota > Metazoa > Chordata > Testudines > Cheloniidae > Lepidochelys > Lepidochelys olivacea. The sequence goes on from NC_140411.1 coordinate 297,660,302, forward strand.
CCTGAGGAAGTTTTTAACCTAAGCTGGTAAGAATAAGCTTAGGGGGTCTTTCATGCAGGTCCCCACATCTGTACCCTAGAGTTCAGAGTGGGGAAGGAAACTTGACACCCCTTATTCTTGTGTCATGAGATAGATCTGGACGTTCTGTTCTCCCAAACTTCTTTAGGTCCATTCATTATTTGATATACTTTTATCCTCTCCCCTTATTTGTCTCCTTTGTAAGATAAATAATTCTAGTCTTTTCAATCTCTCTTCATATGAGAGTTTTTCTAGGCCCCTAATCATTTTCGTCACCCTTGTCTGAACTCCCTTTAATTCTTCAGTATCCCTTCTTGAGATGGGGTTACTACAGTAGGTGAAGCCACACCATTGATTCAGATAATGGTATTATATAACTTTCAGTGTTTTTCTCCATCTTATTTCTCATGAATCCTAACATCTTGTTACTTTTTTGACTGTAGCTGCACAATGAGCCGAAGTTTTAATTGAGCTGTTTTGCTGTAAGTGTTGGGTTTAAGACTGGTCTGGAGAAGGTTCCCTTTCCATCTTTGAAGCCAAAAGTAGTTGAGTATTGTCTGAGGCTTTGAGATTGATTGTGAAAGATACACACGTCTATGTTGATTTTTTTATTGGTCTGCTGTCCAGTAAGTATCACAAATATCACTTTTTTGTCCAATCTGTAATTAAAAACATGGGGCCAGATTGTCATAAAGTTTTGATTTATGATTAAAGTCCATGGAGCTACCCAGATTTGCACAGCCAAGGATGTGGCCTTTGATTTTTCAGATACATTCCAAAATGTATTTATATTGAGTAGTGCTATTTATCATATGCTCTTTCAGAATCCTAAAATGAGAGAAATGGGTGGGATTTTCCCTCTAGGAGGAGACAGCTCGAAAAGCTAAATAAAATCATTGAAATGCAAGGCAGTGTATGCCGTTAGTTTATCTTTGCGAAAGATGTGTGTGTATGCATTAATGAAATGTGTCTCTAAAGTACTCTGAAATCTTTGAAATGTAATATTGTGTCAAAGTTGTTCAGCTTAATCCCCGTTGAGATTTATTTTGTTCTTATATTAGACACAAAGATCATGGATGCCTCTGTAACTCGAATAACTAATTTGCTCTGTTGGTACCTTAGATAAACCATGTGATCCCTTATTACTGAATGAAACTACAGGTCAGACTTCACCTTTCATGTTAACTTTTCAGTAGATGTGTAGGTGACTCAAAAGCACTAGGGAAAGCAAAAGAGTTTGGAAGCAAATTCAGTTGTCGGTTGCTTTGCTTGTTAAGTTTCAGAGTAGCAGCCGTGTTAGTCTGTATTCGCAAAAAGAAAAGGAGTACTTGTGGCACCTTCATCGGATCCGATGAAGTGAGCTGTAGCTCACGAAAGCTTATGCTCAAATAAATTTGTTAGTCTCTAAGATGCCACAAGTACTCCTTTTCTTTTTGCTTGTTAAGTATCCTTTTAGTTCTCATGGATGCAGGCTTCCATAGACTAATGGTCTTTCTGGGGCTTAGTATTATCTCTGCTCTTGTGCCTCTTGTCTAGAAGTTGTGGTTGCCTTGTTCTTGCTCTACAACTTTCACTTAGAAAAATTCAAATGATAAAGGTTTTTTTCTTTTAAAACAGAGAAGCGGTTTTTCAAAGACATTGTGTGAACTTGTGAGTTATTTCTCCCCATTCTGGTGGAGTGCAAATTAATTTTCAGCTGAAGGCTTTAATGGCTGAGAATCATTTATACTGGCTGTAGCAAGGCCATTTTTGTTAATTGAATGTGGTCTAAAAGCCTTACGCGGCATGTTTTCACAGACATTGATGAATGTGGGACTGGAAGGCACAGCTGTGCCAATGACACTGTTTGCTTTAACTTGGATGGTGGGTATGACTGTCGATGTCCTCATGGGAAAAACTGCACAGGAGACTGTATCCATGATGACAAAATCAAACACAATGGGCAGATTTGGGTTCTGGAGAACGACCGGTGCTCCGTCTGCTCATGCCAGGTTAGTATAAAGTTCACTGTTTTTTTAATTACTGATGGGGAAAAGGGAGAGATTGCTAGGGTGGAAGAAAAGGCTATGATTCCAGTGAAATTACTCTGTTACTGCTTTTCTTGGGCCCCCTCCACCATGGAGGTGATGTCACAGGAAAGGTGATTTCCACAGGACCATTTGGGATCAGTGTGCTTCCCTGTACCCAACACCGAGCACCCTATCCCAGTCCTACTCAATCCCGGCCATTTCCCATTGGATGAATAATAGTTCCTTGGAGGCTTTGCTGTGCAACCCTGAAAAAAGGAAGACAGAGCCATCAGAGACACCCATCTCCCTTAGCCATGTGGGAGCGGTGAAATTAGTGCACAGAAGATTTCCCCTGTGCATAGATCTTTGAGATGTAGTTGGACCCAGAATTAGATTGGCTAGAACTGATGAAATGTGAAGGAAAAAAGCTGTCTTCCCCCACCCTCCCGGCCTCTCATATACCCCAAAGTAATATTGTCCATCCTCCTCAGATATTAATGTGAAGGTGTTCTTTCCCCTAAACTCATGCTTAGTGCTGAAAATGTTGAAGCAGAACCCGGGCCAAATTCACTGCTGGCAAAAACAGGGACAACTCTCTAAAAGCTAAGGTTTCACCACCATTTAAGTTGAACCCTGGCTATGTTTAGTCTTTCTAATATGAACCCTTTACAATAGGTGTAGGAGAGATGGATTGGTCTTGAAGTTTCTATCAGCACTTACTAACAGGCATACAAAAGTTAGTATAATCTTAGTAAAATCTGTTAATCTGACTGTCTCAGGAAAACCAATGTCTTTCATCACCTCAGGAGAGGGCTGCTTGAAGAATTGCTGTTATGAAGGATATACACAGAAATTAAGGACATGCCAATTAACATGTGATTTAGAATTAAGCCAACATGCCCAATTTTGTATAGTGACCAGAGTTATGCAAATTTCTATTATCACTATGTGCTGTTTGGTCTTGGAACAACAGAGTGGCTATGTGATGTGTCGGCGGATGGTCTGTGACTGTGAGAACCCTACTGTTGACCTGTTTTGTTGCCCTGAATGTGACTCAAGGCTCAGCAGTCAATGTCTACATCAAAGTGGGGAGCTCTCATACAACAGTGGAGATACCTGGGTGCAGAACTGTCAGCAGTGTCGATGCTTGGTAAGTCTTCCTACAACAGCAGAGCCTATAGTAAGGCCAGGTCTACATTACCACTTACTTCAGCATAACTTACATCACTATGGGGTGTGAATAAATCTCTCACCTGAGTGACGTAAGTTACACCAACCTAAGCCTAAGTGCGGACAACACTATGTCGGTGAGCTTCTCCCACCTCTCTAACTACCGCCTCTCACGGAGGTGGATTTATTATGCCAACGGGAAAGTGTCTTCACCAGATGCGCTACAACACTTGTAGCACTTATAGTGTAGAATAGCACTAAGAAAAATGAACTCCAAGCATTTTGGCAACATCTAAATGGGATTTCACTTTGAATGTATTTTTGAATTAATCCTTTTCTGTTTCCCTTTTGTGTAATCAAAGTTTGGTTTGCACAAATGTTTCCAAACAGCAAATTTCAGGCCTATGGCCAAGATTCATTTCATCGCAAAATGAAATTTGTTTAATTGTGAAATAAAACTGTTTTGAGTGGAGAGTGGCGGTCATCTAGTTAAAGAACCTAAATAATGGCTTAAGTGGCCAATCACATCCTGAAAAGCGAATTCTGAATATTGAATTTTTAAATGAGTATCACAACAAGCAATTTCTGATCAGTGCATAGCCTGAAATTTATTTGTTAAACTATTTGTGGAAGAATTTCAAATAGAAGACAAGTTGGTAAAAACTCGGTCTGTTCACGACCAATTCACAAACGTGAAAAAAGATTACATTTCTTGAATACATTATTTCTTGAGAATTGTTCACCAAGCTGCACTTTACTGCATTGGTTTGAAATAATGTCCCTTGCAAGTTTTAAGAGGCAACAGTTCTTAAGTCTTTTAGACATAGTGCAGTGCGATTAGATCTCAAAATGTAGTTGTTAATGGGGAGACATCAATTGGCGAGGCCGTTTCTAGTGGCGTAGTCCAGGGGTATGTTCTTGGTCCAATGCTATTCAGTATTTTTATCAGATGACACAAAGATTGATTGGGTAGTAAATAATGAGGAGGATAGATATCTGTTATGGAGAAGTCTGAATCCCTGAGTTAGATGGACACAATTCAACAAAATGTGTTTTAATACAAGGTAGTACATCTGGTCACAACGACTGCAGGCTATAGCTACAGGATGGGAGATTCTGTCTCAGAAAGCAGCGACTCAGAAAAGAACTTAGGGATCATCAAAGGTAACCACCCCAACATGAGGCCTCAGTGCAGTGGTGTGGCAAAAAGGGCTAATTTGATCTTTGGATAAATAAAAGGGGAAATATTAAATAGAAGCAGGAAAGTGATCTTGCCTTTCTACACAGCATTTTTAAGACAGCTGCTAGAATACTGTTCCAGTTCTGATGTCCAGGCTTCAAGAAGGATGTAGAAATACTGGAGAGAGTTCAAAGGAAGCCCACAAAAATGATCCAGAGACTGGAAAGCCAGCCTTACAATGTGAGGCTAAAGGAGGCTAAAGGAGCTCAACTTAACTTATCAAGAAGAGCGTTGAGAGATGAATTGATCACTCTGTATAATAATTATATAGGAAAAAGATATCAGAGAGCTTTTCAATTTTGTTGACAAAGCATAACAAAATCCAGTTGCTGGAAGTTGAAGCTAGACAAATTCAATCTTAAAATAATACTCAATTTCCTACCAGTGAGGGTAATTAAACACTGGAACATCTCACCAGGGGAGGTGGAGGACTCATCATCACTTGGAGTCTTTAAAACGAGATTCAATGTCTTTCTAAAGAAGCTTTAATCCAGCTTCTTGGAGAAATCCTACAGCTTGTGTGTGCAGAGGATAAGGCTGAATGGTTACAGTGCTCTCTTCTTGTCTTAGAGTCTGTGTCTATGAATCCCGTTGTTTATTCCCTTCCTTCATAGGGCACCGAGAGAGCAAGAAGCTCTGCATTGCCCCCAACTTCACAATAAAACACTTTCAGCTCTGCATTAAGACAATGATTGTAATTAAATCTCATCCTTCAGGGCTTCAACCAGTCACCTTTATGGGTCAGGAAGGAATATTTTCCCCCAATAAACTATTGGCCAGATGTATTCTGGATTTCTTTTTGGCTAGTTCTGAAACACCAGGGGTTATCCACAGCTGAAGATGGGTCATCTAATAGGGTGGACCTGTGCTTTGAGGTAGTACAGAGGTGCCTGGCTGGTGTGTCTTCCTCACATGCTTAGGGTGAAACTGAGTGCCATTTTTGGGGTCAGGAAGGGTTTTTTCCTCAGGTCAGATTGGCAAGGATTTGGGGGATTGTTTTCCTTTTTCTGCAGCATGGAAGATGGCATATCTGCAAGGATCATCTGAGCATATTGTAGCTAATCAATTTCTTGCTGGTGCAGGGTTTTCAGGCATTTGTGCCATCCTGATTTTTCCTGTTCTCTATCTATGGCACACAATAGTTTAGTCTCCTTATGACTGACATAAATTTAGTCTAACTGAAGTCATTGGGTTCAGTATAGAGATAACTTCCCTGTCACAAACAATCCCCAGATGAAAATGAATGGTGTTTTACCTTGGTTTCATCTACGGAAGTAAATCCTGGTCCATCCAGTGGCTTTCTCTGGTCTGACAGTCATGAATAAGAATAGGAAGGAACAAATTCCAAATGGACAAACTTTTGTAGGTTTCAAGTTCACTCTTGCTACAATGCAATAAAATAGGTCCCCATGTGATTCGTTAAATGCCTTAAAAATAAAAACCTATAGTTTGTAACTTTCATACAATTACCAGATGGATGTTTTAGGTGACATCTCTTTTATTTACTCTTTGTACTTTCATTCAATCCAAGAAAATCAATTGAAATGGCAAGGTCAGTCACTGTTTCTTAAGATTACTTTTATTCCCAGCATCATGTGATTCTGAAGAACATGGGAAATTTGAACCAGATGGGAATTGTATAAAAACAGTAACTTTCTAATATTTTTTCCAGGGGAAAAAGTAAAGCAAAAGCTATAGCAAATTCTTAGATGATCTTTCTCAACTCCATGCTCTGGGGGCCACTTAAACCACCACTGTTTAATGCATTATATGTGATTTTTGTAAACAAAATACTTTCTTAGGGCCCAATGCTGGTTTCTCCATATAAATCCTGAATAGATCAGCCAGGTACAAGGGACCTAAACACGTATTGGATCAGGGATGGAATCCTGCTCCAAAACCCAAACCTAGTGATACAGGTAGGACAACCAAGCAGCTCTGGCCTCTGTGAAGTCCGTACTTTGACTGGCAGTATTGGATAGTATACTGATCCCTTGGCCACACTCCAGCCTCAAACACGCATGGCCCCAGTGAACAGCATGCAATTGAGCGCTGATATTCTAGGCACCTTATGACTTTTATGCGAAATTATAAATAGAAAAATATACCCAGAAGAATCTTCAGATGCCAAACAAATAAAATTCCCTGCTTTCGGTTACTCCTGCCCTGTTTCAACACAACCCCTCTGGGGAAGCTTAGGAAAACAGGCTTGGGAAATCAACTAATCTGGTCCTTGGGTCAGACCAAAAGGGCAGTTAGCTCCAGAGTTGAGGACCCTTCACTGAAAATTCTGTGACATCAGCCTCTTCCATTTTATACTTGGGAGAGTTAGCTTTACTGCCTGTGTTGATTGTATCTGCTCAATATCATACCAAAAGCAGATTTCTAGTGTAGCCAGATGCTAAGCATTTTAGGGCTTTATAGGGCAAAATCATCAGTTTGCACTGTAATCAGAAAGGTTTCAGAGTAACAGCCGTGTTAGTCTGTATTCGCAAAAAGAAAAGGAGTACTTGAGGCACCTAAGAGACTAACCAATTTATTTGAGCATAAGCTTTCATGAGCTACAGCTCACTTCATTGGATGCATACTGTGGAAAGTGTAGAAGATCTTTTTATATACACACAAAGCATGAAAAAATACCTCCCCCCACCCCACTCTCCTGCTGGTAATTGCTTATCTAAAGTGATCACTCTCCTTACAATGTGTATGATAATCAAGTTGGGCCATTTCCAGCACAAATCCAGGTTTTCTCAACCCCCCCCCCCCCCACACACACACAAAAGAGCAGGAGAGTGGGTTTGTGTATGTGGTGGGGGGGGGGAGTGAGAAAACCTGGATTTGTGTTGGAAATGGCCCAACTTGATTATCATACACATTGTAAGGAGAGTGATCACTTTAGATAAGCTATTACCAGCAGGAGAGTGGGGTGGGAGGAGGTATTTTTTCATGCTTTGTGTGTATATAAAAAGATCTTCTACACTTTCCACAGTATGCATCCAATGAAGTGAGCTGTAGCTCACAAAAGCTTATGCTCAAATAAATTGGTTAGTCTCTAAGGAGCCACAAGTACTCCTTTTCTTTTTGTAATCAGAAACAAATTGAAACACCAGTAGACTACCAAGTACTTGTATAATGTAGTCTGTTGTGGCTTATGTCACTGTCAAAAGTGTGATTTACTAAGCAAGTAACCACATTCTACACCAGATGAAGTTTCCAAGTGGTCATTGGTTGGAACTCAATGTAGAGTGCTTTGGAGTAATCTAGTCTTGAGATGGCAAGGGCCAGCTCATTGTGATGAGGTCCACATCCAAGCACAGACGAAAAAGGATCATAAATAGCTGAGGATAACACCCGCTGTAAATATATAAGTATAATATATAATGAGTATCAAATATAATTAACAAGGCTAGCACACTTAATTGATAGAAATGATAAAATCTCCGCCATAGCTTCAGTTCTTTCCCCAAACCTGCAGCATCGTCTTGGTTTTAGCCATGCCTCATCCAGCTAATGCTCATCCAAGCCCCATTGTTGGATAGACATTGGACAAGAAGCTCAACTGGTACTATGGTCCAGCAAAATTGATATATAGGCTGTCATCTACACAGTGGAGGCATCAAAGCCTGTAGTACTTTGCTAACTCCCCTAATGGGCACTTCCCTAACATGTAAGAACATAAGAATGGCCATACTGGGTTATGCTAAAGGTCCAGATAACACAGTATCTTCTCTTCCGACAGTGGCTGGTGCCAGATGCTTCAGAGGGAGTGAACAGAACAGGACAACTTATCGAGTGATTCATCCCCTGTCATCCAGTCCCAGTTTCTAGCAGTCAGAGGTTTAGGGACACCTCAAGCATGGGGTTCTGTCCCTGAGCATCTTGGCTAATAGCCATTTGTGAACCTATCCTCCATGAACTTATCTAATTCTTTTTTTTAAATTCAGTTATGCTTTTGGCCTTCATAACATCCTCTGGCAATAAGTTCCACAGGTTGACTGTGTGTTGTGTGAAGAAGTACTTCCTTATATTTGTTTTAAACTTGCCGACTATTAATTTCATTGGGTGACCCCTGGTTCCTGTGTTCTGTGAAGGGGAAATAACACTTCCCCAATCACTTTCTCCACACCATCCATGATTTTGTAGACCTCTATCATATCCCCCATCTCTTTTTCCAAGATGAACATTCCCAGTCTTTTTATTCTCTCCTCAAATGGAACCTGTTCCATACCCCTAATCATTTTTGTTGCCCTCCTCTGTACTTTTGTTAAAGGGATGGGTGTACTATGAATTTATATGGTGGCATTATGATATTTTCTGTCTTATTGCATATCCCTTTCCTAATGGTTCCTGACATTCTGTTAGTTTTTTTGACAGCTGCTGCCCATTGAGTGCATGTTTTCAGAGAACTATCTATGACGATACCAAGATCTCGTTCTTGAATTGTAACAGCTAATGTAGACACCATCATTTTATACATACAGCTGGGATTGTTTTCCCATGTGCATTGTTTTGCACTTACCAGCACTGAATTTCATCTGCCATTTTCTTGTTCAGTCACATTGAATGTTAGAACAGAACCCTGTAGAGCCTTGCATGAGAAAACCCTGAAGGCAAATGAGCGATCACCTGGCACTACCCAGTGAGGTCCCTCAAAAGAAAAGAAGGGGGTAACTTTAGATCAAGCCTTTATACGCTGTTAGGATCCAGTGTGGCTCAACAATACCTCATAGTCAATGATATCAAGGACAGCTTTACATACTTGTGGCCTGATTATCCTTGTACTTACCCTGACATAAATCAGAACTATTTCCTTTGTAATCTCTGTCCATATTTCAACACTTTACTCCCTTTCATGGCTTCTTGGCATTCCAGATCTCCTATGCAGCCAAAATACATTCGGCTGCACATTGAGCTTGTACATCCACAGCATGTCTGAGTAGCATTTTCTCCCTAATACAGCAGAGACAAAATAAGATGTTTGAATGAAACGGGAATGGGGAGGCAGAAAGATGTCCATTTACTAGAGTGGATAAAAACTGATAGTTTAAAAAAATTAAAAATTGGATTTTTTTAACTTAAATAATTGTTTTAATTTAAATCAAACCTATTTAAAGTTAAGTTTGAAATAATGACAACCTATGTTAAGGCTCAAACCTTTTACAACCTATTAAAATCATTTAAATTAAATTCAAGAAATAATATTAAGTAGTACATGTTTGCAGCCAAATTTTAAAGAAAGTCAAACCACTGAACTGGTCAGGGGAGGGATAGCTCAGTGGTTTGAGCATTGGCCTGCTCAATCCTTGAGGGGGCCATTTAGGGATCTGGGGCAAAAATTGGGGATTGGTCCTGCTTTGAGCAGGGGGTTGGACTAGATGATCTCGTGAGGTCCCTTCCAACCCTGATAGTCTATATTCTATGAAGTCCCTGGCTAACCATCTGGAACTAGAGATTGTTGAAGTAAACCAGCTTTTGATGGCAATAGCCTCTTCTGCAGGTGCAGAGAGAATATTTTCTTCATTCCAGTTTATTCAACTGATGTAATCCTTCAAAATTAAGAAACCAATTGGGAGTTGAAAAAGCAGGAAAGCTCCTTTTCCTCTTCCAATCTATGAATAAAAACTAGGTGTGTGAGGATGAAATCAAGCAGTTCTAAAATCTTGAAGGACATGATGACCAGAAACAAGCATTTCAATTCACTAACTACAGATACTTCCTTTATTTAATAAATCAGTTAGTTTTAAATGCAATACATACTTTAATTAACTTTTTGATAAACTTTTTTTCTTATGTATCCAGTGCATTTAAGGTAGTTTTATTTATACATTTATTTATTTATAAATAAATAAAATTCTGTTTTGGTTCATTTATAATTGAATTTGAATTTCCATCCAACTAGAGCTGGACAGAAATCACAAGTAAAAAATTAATCATCTAGTAAATAAGAAATGTATCCTTATTTAAATCAAGTTTCCTGATTGCTGATTTCAATTGATTACATTCAGTGATTTAAGTTGCTTTGATTTAAATCAATCCACCCTTCCATTTACCACCAACACCACCCCTCCAGAATGACACATTGATTTTTAAAATACATACACTTTCTATGTAACTTCTGGCATTGTCAATAGGAAATGAGCATCAGAATTCTTTTCACTGTCTTTTAAATACAGCCACATGGGAGAATCAGCCAGCAGAAAGAGACAACACATTGAGTCATAGAAACATGTAATAGTACATCAGAAACAACACAGAATAATTAAAGTGATCTCTCTTTGTTCCTTTTTTTTAAATAGCAAGGTGAAGTTGACTGTTGGCCTTTGCCTTGTCCAGAGGTGGAATGTGAATTCAGTGTACTCCCCAAGAGTGAGTGTTGTCCGCGCTGCGTCACTGACCCCTGCCAGGCAGACACCATTCGTAATGACATCACTAAGACATGTCTGGATGAAACTAATGTAGTTCGCTTCACTGGATCTTCTTGGATTAAACACGGCACAGAGTGCACCCTCTGCCAATGCAAGGTAAAGAGCATAAAACTCAAGCCAAGATGCCTCCTTACCAGGTGGTTCTGTGGCTTATAAATATTAATACATTTAGTCTGGTCAGTGGGAAGTCAGTTTCTACACTTGCTGTTCAAAGGTTGCAATATGAAATGTTCACCTTTAAGTGCAGTCTCTCCTGTCAGTGGTGCAGAGCTTTCAAGAACGAGATGATGATTTTAATGTGCCAGCAGGACAGAAATCTCACAGCATCATAGCCCATGTTGTATCTCACCTTGAGCAAGTGAACAAACATATCCTTTCCACAGAAACATCTTGCTTTGACTGTGATGGCAGATCTTACTCCTGCCAGCCCCTTGCTATTTTGCAGATACTTATAGGGTCAAATAATTTCCAAAGGTCTGTATGATCTGACCTCATACAGGAAATATATACTGTAGAGTGAGCATCAAATTACCAATGCTATTTTCTCCTTTAGGATTGTGTTGATCAAATATTTTAAGTTTTGTAATGGCAAAAATGGAAAGTCTGCTCTTCCTTGGTTTAAAAATGACAGCAGAATCCACATAATTTGGGCCTTTTATATTCCTCAGGGGTAAGGCACAAATTATCTCAAGGAGAAAGGTTCATGGTGAAAAGCTTCTGTGAATTCCGCTGCCTCTTCTAAAAGAAATTTAAAAAAAAAAGGATGTTAGAATAAAGTATTTCCATTGGATGGATAGATAGATAGATAGATGTGAGGGGAACTGTATTTTGTATTGTGTATAACTGAAGAATGACCAGTAGCAGTTCCCCAACAGAGGTGATCAGCCGGGAGGAAGGCGGGAGAGAGGGAGAGCAGGATCCATTGGGATGAAGATCTATAACCCTCCCAAATAATTTCAGATCTCATCCCATGTCCTTCCCATAGGGCTATATAATAACACCTAAGGCTCCACTTGGAAGAAGAAACAGGATCAGAATCCCATTCTGTTGAGATGCCTGGGAGTGTAGAAGGAGCTTATTTGTATAAATTCCACTGGCTGTCAGTTGTGGAACATGTCCCATCTATTCTACCCTCTTGTGCTCCAAGACTGGTCTCTCTTTTTCACAACCAGTTTATACAGAGCTATGGGCTACTGGTACCAATTGTTGCCTTGTAAACTCAGATCATGATTTGACCCTATATGAGTAATATAGATACTATGCCAAGCTCCATGGGCTCCCGATGTGTCATGTCAGAATCCATTCTAAGATCTACAGAGGAAACCAGTTCAGCTAGTATACTCCACATAATTCCAGTGACCAGATAGACATTAGTGTAATCCTTTTCTTTTAGGATAGTCAGAAACAGAAATGCCAAATAGTCATTGTGCCAGTTTAAACTAGATTCACCATTTATCCTTAGGTTTTCCATGACAGAACAAGGAGCAATGGTCTCAAGTTGCAGTGCAGGAGGTCGAGGTTGGATATTAGCAAAAACTATTTCACTAGGAGGGTGGTGAAGCACTGGAATGGGTTACCTAGGGAAGTGTTGGAGTCTCCATTCTTAAAGGTTTTTAAGGCCCGGCTTGAGGAAGCCCTGGCTGGGATGATTTAGTTGGGGTTGGTCCTGCTTTGAGCAGGGGGTTGGACTAGATGACCTCCTGAGGTCTCTTCCAACCCTAATCTTCTATGATTCTATAATTCTATGTTATGAATTTTCAAGTATTACAAGGCATAACAGTATAATTAGAGCCTGAGACTCTTAATAATTAACATGTACCATTTGTTCCGCAAAGAACAAAACCTATTTTGTTTCTTTCCAACACTATGTTCTTTTTTGACATGTACTGTAAGTATTTTAGCTTTGTTTTCCATCCAAGCAGCCTAATCCAAGCAAACAAGGCGAATACCATAGTACAGCTTGTATAGTTTTGATTCTGTATCACAAAATATACATACCATACCGCTATGTGTCTCATTTGTACTGCTTCATTTCACTGTTTTCTAGCAGTACATCACATGGCAGGTCAAAGCTTTAGGATAAGCTTCTCTAACCAAGCTATTGCAAAATAGGTTTACATGAAATCCTTTAAGAATTCAGAAAGCCAGGCATCAGCTAAAGCTGACTTAGCCACAAAACCATTTCAAATCACAAGTGAAGAAGGTGAACTCTAGGATTGCTGGCATGGTTGTCTAGTCTCCTGCCACATACAGTCAAGAAAATGAATGAATGATTTTTACATCCCTGATCTTTAACCACACTTCAATCGACTAAATGTATTTACAGTAATTTAAAAATTATAGGTTTCAGAGTAGCAGCCGTGTTAGTCTGTATTCGCAAAAAGAAAAGGAGTACTAGTGGCACCTTAGAGACTAACCAATTTATTTGAGCATAAGCATAAGGTGCATCTGATGAAGTGAGCTGTAGCTCACGAAAGCTTATGCTCAAATAAATTGGTTAGTCTCTAAGGTGCCACTAGTACTCCTTTTCTTTTTAAAAATTATATGCACTATCTGCATTAAGAGTCATACTGAGAAGAAGAGGTAGAAATGCAACATATATCTTTTCTTCAATACTTCAATCACTTTTCTAGGCATCCTGTGCCATTAATTGCTAATGTTTATAGAAATATGTCTATACTAAGATCTGGAGGAGAAACTTCAAAGATTAACCTTTGACAGTGTTACAGCTTGAAAGTATTAACTTGAGATATTCAATGCTAAATAAAACTCGTGGTTCCCTGTGTCAAATCTAAATAAAACTCCTAATGCCTTGTCTTCTTTGTCATCTTTACTGCACACATTGGGCCAAATCCTGATCCATGTGAAATAAATAGCATATTGCCAAATGACTTCAATTCTATGTCTTAGTTTTATGGTATGGATCACAACAGTGATTAGTGAGTGAAATCATTAGATTCCTTTTACACAGAGTATGGGACTGAAGTGAAGATAGAAAGAACTAAAAAATAAACAGTTTATACATTTATTTAGAAACATTTTTCTACTGGGCAGGTATTTGCAGGTGGTCATTCTGATTGTTAATTTGATTTTACAAAATACTAACCATTTAAATATCTCTCTTCTTTTCCCCTTCCTCCCCCCACACAGAATGGTCACGTTTGTTGCTCAGTGGATCCACAGTGCCTTCAGGAACTGTGACGCTAACAACCGTGTCTCACAAGCAGTTTCTGGTTACAGAATTTTCCTTCACAAAAAGACCTTTAGACCAAAAATTGTATAAAGCCAAAACTGAAATCATATCAGTTTTGTCCATCTAAAGTGCAGAAATGTTCTGAACTGAGTGAGCTTTCAATTACCTGAGTGAGAATGAAATCTATGGAACCGGAGAAAAGCTCAGATGTGTAAACCTTTCTTTGAGGTCAGGCTCAACTTCTGGCTATTTATGTGTCTGGCATCATTATGCAGAATATTAGGTTAGTGGTAAAGTGACACATTGTAACATTGTACCTAACGATGTCAAGATCGAGAGACAAATAGAAGTGATCATTGAGTCTACTGAAGCTTTGAAAGTCCAACACTTCAATAGGCACAGAGATTTTTACTTAATAATATTTGAATCTGCACAAATTTTGTTTGATTGCTCCCTGCAGACTCTAGCAGAAATTTGAATAAAGGAAGGATGTCTTCAGGAACAAAGAATATAGCAGCTAAGATGTGTTATGTACAGTACATGCTCTGAAAAAAGATATAAGTTATTGTAAAAAAAGTGATGCACAGGCATGGCTACTTAATGTTTTCTGATGGGGAAAGTCATCTATATTTCCTTGTTTTACTGCACTTATTATTTCTTGATTGAATTTGTTCAGTATAAGCTCGTTCTTGTGCAAAATTAAAATAAATATTTCTCTTACCTTATAATATTTCTGGCTTTGAGTCTCCTTCACTGTTACAGGTGATACTTTTATATATTATACATGACTGTTTCTCCTTTGTGAATAGGGTTGAATATAGATGTTTCTGTCTCGCAAAAGTTGTGACATTATTTCATATTTGTGCTGGTCTTTAAGGGATTGATCTTGCAAATGCTTATGCATGTGAGAAAGTTTACTCCTGTCAGTAGTCCCATTGAGTTTGATAGGACTATTCATGTGCATAAAGGTTTGAAGGATCAAGTTCTAAATGTTGATAGGATACTGCCAAACTGGTTAGACACAACATTTGACCTTCCTTAAAGCTGTTCTAACTGGTGGAAAATTCTCTCCAGATTCGAAGCCCCATTTTTGTTGCTGTTAAACTCCACAACTTTGGTGATTTCAGAGGTGCTGGCACTCTGAGTGCGGGGGGTGCTGCCACACCCCTGGCTTGAAGTGGTTTCCATTATCTCCAGGGTTTACAGTTTGGTTCAGTGGCTCTCAGCACCCCCACGATACAAACTGTTCCAGCCCCCTGGGGTGATTTTGATAATTTTGTAATGAAAATTAATAGCCTCTGCTAACGTGTGATGATTCTCCCAATATATTTATTTCTGTTGCTGCAAGGGCAGTCATCCAGCCATGAGAGGAAATGTCATTTAATAAACCCAATTTTCACTACTGATGTGACAATAAACAAAAGAGGCAACATGACCAAAGCTGTGTTGTGCTACATATGAGGGGAAAAAAGAATACAAATAATACAAATAAAATAAAGATCTAAAAAATATTCAGGAAAAAAACAACGAGTGCAACATTCTACAGTGGACTATTAAAGCTATGAAGGTTTTCAAACTGAATAAATCTTTTTTCTCTTCAAGACCTTGTCCATAAATAATAGCTACTCACGGGATTTTCTGTTTTATCCTCCGTTTCTGACAAGCTACAATCAATGTTCTTGAAGAAGCATGTTTGCTCCTTAAAAAGAGGCTGTTTTGTGCACTGTTTTCCTGTCTGCAAATAATTGTAAGGGGTCATGTTTTGCCCTCAGATACACAGGCACATTTCCTGTTGATTTCAATGGCAGTTTTGTGCCTGTATCCGAGGGCAGATTTGACAGACGGTGTGACTGTTTGGGGATTATGCTGTGATTTCATTATAAAACGTGTGTTAGAAATACACAAAGCTCAGACCATTTGTTTTTTGTTGAGCAGGGTAAAAAAATGAGTTAACGTATTACTTGAGGGCAAAATCCTCTAGCTCAAGTAAAGGCTGCAGAAAGCCCTGAACGAACACTGTGAAACTAGCACATGGAAGGGGCAGGAGATACATAGCCCAGCTTCATGCACACTTAATGTTGGACTCAAGGGATTTAAGGGTCATGAAGGGGAAGTGGGTGGGGGGGGGGGGAGTCTGTTCAGTTGGTCCACAACTACATGAATCCAATAGCTTAACACCCTTTGTAAGGCTTAAGGATGAGGCTTGGGGCATTACTCCATGCCTGGAGCTGTAATAGCAGCCACAAAGAGGCTAGAAGGGTTTTCTATGCCTTCTCTGTGGGCTGGGATTCTGTTTCCCCTAACCTCCAATGTACTTTCTCTGCACGTAGTCTGGCTTGGGTTATGCACAGAGATCAGGTTTGGCCCTAAGACAAAGGTAAGATCATAAGATCTCTTCATTTTTTTTTCTTCACTTCTTCGAGGCACAGTAACATTTACACTTCATACCAACCTGTACTTCAGAACTCAGAATGGTGAATGATGGAAAACAAATCTCTCCATTCATTGCCGACCCGCCCCTGGAATGATGTGTCTTATGTTTTGGGTTGTTGTGGGGTTTTTTTACCATCTCATTGAACAACCTGCACTTCGCCAACAACTAGGTCAAATATAGCCAAGACATACCATAATAGTTTTTTGTCAAAATGAACCATGTTCTCAAATCCTGAGACAGCCAGTCAATACTATAGGTATTTGAGGAGCACAAGTTATTCAGTTGAACAAAGTTGAATGAATAAAAGATGAGAAGGGGTTGAGTGAGCATTTTCTAATCCAGGTTGCTAATTAGATGGGAGTTCTTGTAAAGGTCAATAAATTCCACAAAGACATCTCAATAATCCCCCCCAGCTAAATTGACCCATCAATTAGTAGTTCATCTTTCTAATTTTCCCCCAAACAGAAAAATTAAATACTACTGAAAATTGATCTCCAAGAATTCCAGGCCTAAAGAATCTCTCAGGTAATATCAAACATTTATTTTCCCTTACAAATAATTAATTTGACGTATTTCTTAGCCATCTCACAGGAACAGTCAGAGTGAAGCTGCTCTGTTGTGTTCTTCTACTGACCTTTCATTATTGGTGCACTGTTTTCAGCATTAGAATTCAATAACTCCCATAGAAGAGTTGTCACCTGTTTGCAGAGTAATTGCCCTAAGTTAATAGACCTGCAGATACAAAGGCAGAAATGTCTTCAGTTACACTGGATTCAATTCTATGGTGAAACAAATTGGCAATGAATAGCTGCATTGTAAACTGTTGAAAACTAAATTCTTTAACTGGAAATTTCTGGTATCTATAAATTCACCCTGGGCAAGAGGAGGGAGAAAGCTAGATTTCTCTTCACTCAGTGCTGGTGTTAAACATTTCTATGTGAGACCAATTGAGCCTCAAAGTGAAATGTTTATCTTCATTCCAGAGGTTAGATTCATAGAAGTTGAACTGTGCGTCCCAATTATTCATCATACTGTGCAATAAACTTACATTAATATATATATATAGTACCAAAGCTCTAAAGCAACATGGTGACTATGCATATAGCTTTGTGTGTGTGTGTGTGTTTGTGTGTGATAAACTGAGTGAGGTAATATCTTTTATTGGACCAACTTCTGATGGTGAGAGAGAAAAGCTTTCATACTCAGTTCACAAATTTAAACTTAGTGGAAAGAGTTGAAACTGTCTAGACAATAGAAAGAGGTTCTTTGTGTTATTAGGAAAAGTAGCCTAGTGTAACACTGGACAAAGAATAATGCATATTTTATGGTGCAGTAAATGTTCCTGTTTTCTCCAAAATCTCCATCTGTTTCAGTCTTGCCTCAAAAGTAGAGCCTTTGAATTAGGGTTGAACTCAATATTTACTGGAAGAAACTGTAACAGTAATGGGGATAAATATTAGTTTATAATAGAAATGTGCCATAGAATTGCTTGTGTCTCAAGCCTGGATGGTCAGCTTCCCATTGCTCCTAATCACTCTTATATGGGGTGCACAATGGGTTTACAACCAGAAGTGCTGCACAATTCAATGCCCATTGAAGTCAGTGGGAGTCTTTCCACTAATTTCAATGGACTTTGCATCAGACTTGTAGTGGGTTAGATTCTGATCTCAGTTAACCAGTGTAAATCTAGCATAACCCCTCGAAAAATCTAAATATATAATCAGAATATGATCCATTCAGTACAGAGTAACCTGGAAAAAAAGTTGCTCAGAAAATTGTACTTTATAGATTGGGACTTTTTTACGCAGCCCAAGGAAATTAAATGCACAATTTCCATTGCATCTGTGGAATTCGGGCACCTAACTCACTTAGGCGTTTTTGAAAATCCCAGATATAGATACTGCTTCACTTCTTAAAATATAAATGCCCACATACTAAAACGCTACAGATCAGTGTTGATTAGTATTTTCTGATTTCCAGAATTTACACCTTCTGTAAAATGCTAACTAAGAAAAAATTGTCTAATACAGTGGTTCTCAAACTTTTTTATCCACGGACCACTTGAAAATTGCTGAGGGTCTCAGCAGACCACTTAATGATCTTTCCAAGTGTTGTTTATATTGTTAGCTAAGTATTGTAAAGGCCTTTGGATAAAAGTGCTATATAAAAAATAGTAATCATAAATGTTTTTTGTTCTACAAATAAAAGCACACAACTCATATTTTAATATCAGTCGTCTTACCTTTCTAATGCAATGGATGTGCCCTCCCTCCCCTGCCGTGGCAGCCCTTAGGCTGGGGCTGGGAAGGAGGGGGGGTCTTTCCCTCTCTCCCCCACTGCAGCAGCCCCCGAGCTGAGGCTGGGAAGGAGGGCCGTCTCTCCCTGGCAGCTGCAGCACTGGAGCTGGGGAAAGTTGCCTCTTTCTCTGGCCGCTACAGCCCTGCAGGTCCCAAATTTCCCCGACCCCCTCTTCTCGCCCCACTGCCCCCTCCCACCTCACCTTACATGGGCGTCTTCTCCAGGGTCCAGGCACCTCATTAGTGAAGCCACGCCTGCTCGGCTCCACTAATTTGGTGGGTGGCCCTTCATTCTCTCGTGTGCGGCCACCCAGGCATGCACCTTAGAGGGAACTATCCGCGGACCATCTGAATGGAGCTCGTGGACTACTGGTGGTCCACCGATCACAGTTTGAGAACCTCTGGTCTAATATAAATAAAAAATGTGCACCTTATGTTCTACCAACTTTAGTGAATCATTTAAATAACATAAACCCTTAATTACTGCAAACCACAATAGTTTACTAATCACATTATATTCCATCCATAAAGCCGCCACATATAATTACTCTGCTTTTCTTAAAAGTATTTTTTTTTCAGTAATATCATTTTACCCTTTAAGTTATACTTTAAATATAATTCCCAGGATGCATCAGAGGTATTGCTTGGAATTGCTAATATAAACAATTCCCCGGGTCCTATTTAAACTGCAAGGACTGAGACGTATTTGAACTGCCAAAGCCAAAACAAACTGATCTGCATCATTGCTTCTAGAATATTACCCTAAATAAAGAAGCAGATCACTCATAAAAATTCTGCCTCAAGAGAAATTTATAAAATGAAAACAACCAAACCATCCCATTGCTAACCGGTCAAGCACTCGTTCCCCTTTTAATTATGAGACATTTTAAGATGAAAAAGAAAATTAGTGTGCAGTGGATTTTTCTTACTTTTTGCATGTGCCACTTAAACAAATTTCTTACAGGTGCCACAGCCAAAGGCATATTTACGGACTGCTGCTCTTGGACATTTCTTCCGACTTTGTTGGCTCTGACCATTTGCTATTTCTTTTCCCAGTCTGTTTTTCTGGTAATATGTCAGGATAATTTAGGATCATAGTATCACAGAGGTGAGGGACAGCCTGTTAGAAGCCAGAAATTTCACTAGCAGCAAGCCCAGATGCATCAGTGCGGCACAGGGCAGAGGAGCTCTGCTGGGGTAATCCCCTGTCCCCCAGCCGGGATCCAGGCACCTGCATGGTAAGGTGGCAGAAACCTTGCCCAAGGAACAAGTTCCCCTCCTGCTGTTTTATAGCTGAACCAGAGCCTGAGATTTTTCAGTTTTTTCTGTGATAACCTCCTCATGAGGGGAGGGCTCAGACAAGAGAAGGACCAAGTGGCTCCCCTTGGCACCACATGAATCAGGAATGCCTCTCCTTGCACCTCGTGAGGGTGAGCTCTGCCTGAGAGACATTGCCAGCTGTCTTTTCACTGTAGTGGGATGCAGGGGATAGGAATGATGACAGCCTTTGCTGCCCTGGGAGCCTGCAACATGAGAGCAATGGAGGCAGGGGTGAGGGGAAGGAAGGGAACTTGTGCTAAGGAAGGAGATTGATAGTCAAAGCAGCATGAGCAGGGTTCATAGGATGACTTGCCTGTACTTGCCAAGTGAAGAGAGGCCAAAGGTTGTCAGGATGGGGGTAGAAAGGAAGGTTGGACAAAACTGAAGGATGGCTGGACAGTGGACTAGAACAGCAGCTTAGAGAGAGAAGGTGGGTGGACCTTCTGTTGTGAGAGATACCAGCTTTTGAGCTTACACAGAGCTCTTCTTCAGCTCTCTTTAGCTCGAAAGCTTGTCTCTCTCACAAACAGATGTTGGTCCAATAAAAGATATTACCTGACCCACCTTGTATCTAATATCCTGGATCCAACACAGCTACAACAGCAGTCTATAGCTCGGCAGGTGTAAGGGAGCACCGTGCTTTTGAGGGGGCTGCGGGCAGTCTTGTACACATTAGGCAACGTATGTTTTGTCAGAATAAATGTGCATAATAACTAATGAATCATGTGGCCTTACTTTTGTAACCTTCATCTGCCTCTATTCCTGTTTTCCCTTACTATTTTAACTGCCTCGTATTGTGCCATGACTAGCATTAGAATATGAGCTCTTTGGAGAGAGTCCATCTGACTATACTTTCAAAACACTTTGCATATGTTGGATGCCACCACAAGAGAAACTGAAATTGCTTGTATGGATAACAATAATAGCCAGAGTTATTACAATTAATGCAAAAAAAAGGTGTTTTGGAAGGGATTAAAAACCTCATGCTTCAGGGGTCAAACCAATCTCTCACTAGTCAGGATTTGGATGAGGTCTCCACGGACAGGCAGAGTGTGGGAGGGTATCTAGCGTCTACTTGTAATTAGCTTCTACTTGTAATTCTATTTGGATAGGCTAGGAGAGGAGAAAGTTATGGACAATGGGTGCTCCATCCTTCCATATCTAATTTATGCTACCTATAATGTGCTAACCATCATTTTATATATCAAGATATACAATTTTCAGTCTCTTGGGAAGGTTCTTGATGTTTTCCATAACAATGTTTTTACTTTTTAGGCCTTCAAACTTTTTTAAACACACAGTTCTCTGATAGAG
This sequence comes from Lepidochelys olivacea, assembly GCF_965140295.1. NCBI lineage: Eukaryota > Metazoa > Chordata > Testudines > Cheloniidae > Lepidochelys > Lepidochelys olivacea. The sequence continues at coordinate 297,681,722 of NC_140411.1, forward strand.
CAGCTTGTAGTGTTGTCTATGAATGTCTTAGTCAATGGTAACTTTTTCTACAATACTTAATACCTCTGACCATAGACCGTTCTTTTTAAGACCTAATGCCCACAAACCTTGTAAAGTTTGGAGTCACATCTGAATCTGGCCTCAAACTCTGTAGTTCAGGCTCCTCTTTACTTACTGCCGTCTTGGGAATCTAACCAGACTGAAAGACCTGTTATTGAAATTTTAATTCCAATCTTGTGTTCATTCTGAATGGATAATTATAGCAAATCATTATTCCAGGTCTTCCAGCAACAGCTTCCTAACATAGTTCAGACAAAATTTGTCAGCTGAACTCTTTCCCCACATCTAAGTCCTTCAATCACATTACAGCTAGTTTTAAAGATTTCAAGTAAAGCCACGAATACCTGCACACTTAAGGGATCTTTTTATTTCTTATAACCAGGTTTCCCTCATTCATTTGGCTTTTAAATGGTTTTTTGCATGCTTCATGTATTTGGATTGCCTCTTATGGGTAATGCACACTTGCACATAAAGCTTCTCCGCTATTGCATTTCATTTTTCTAATCTAGTAGAATTTGGGATTCACCTAGTAAATCTATCCCTGGTAGAGCTCCAATCAGCAGAGTCACACCTCTTACACATAGGCCGAATTTGGCCGATTGTGTAAAATTTGAAAGCTGAACTTTTTGTGTGTGATTTGGCATTTAAAACATTTTTTGTGTGTGTTTTATAGTAGTCTTCTGTAGTTCCCCAGGGTCTTCGCATTAATGCTTTAGAAACATAAATGTAGATTGATTGAACAGTCAGTCAATATGAGGTAGAGTGAGGACATTTCCTCCCATCTGTGCAGTTTAGGGGTTTTTTTGTTTGTTTTTGTTTTTTTGGGTTTTTTTGTTTGTTTGTTTTTAAACTAAGAGGCATTAAATTTTACAGTAATGAATACAGCCATACAATTCACTGCAGTCTGACAACTACATGGTTTTCCTTTAAAAGGAGAGAAAAGACGACGTGCTAGGTTAAGGAAGCAACACATTATCATCTAGTTTAGTGAAATAAAGATAAGAGGAAAAATGAGACAGTTACAGATATTGAATGGCTGTTCAGTATTGTACCGCTAACCACTTGCAAACCCATGGGAAACAGTAACCGACTACCACAGGTATAGCCAGTTAATAATGAGATAATTTAGTCAAGATGAAGAATGTCATCTACCAAAACCTCCAACCACTAATTACTTTGAATATGTAGTGTAGACAGGGTTTAAGCACCTTTAAACCAAGTTAGCTGATTGTCCATAAGGTCAGTCATTACCAGCTAACACAGTTCTAAAATATGTTAAATCCTGTCTACAATGGGTGCTAACATAGTTTTGTCACATTCTGGGGTGCAATCCAGATTAGTTCAGGGCTGTCATCACCTGCCCTGCAACCTGGGCTGCCTCACCAACAGACAAACAGCATGCAGGTCACACCCTGAGTGTCGTGTGTAGTTGCAGCCAGCCAGCTACACTCCAGTCATGCTCTGGCTTCCACCAGCCTTGGTTGCCATTTGCAGGGTGACCCCCCCAACACACTCGCAGTCCCGAATTTTCCCAGAAATGTGGGTTCCACACTGTCCAGCCCTCCCCTAGCCAGTTCAGATATTAGAAATCTGTTGTGCTTGTAAGGGAGTCAATATTCAACTGTTTGTTTTTTAACTGGAGTTACCCAAACAGTTCAGTTTAAACACCATATTGGATTAGTTTTGATTAAAGAATATTACAGATGTATTTAACCACACAGAGAGAGCATTAAAGTCCAAAATGGTTACAAGAGAAATAAAGATAAACTGCAACCTAGTAATTATAACTTAACAACCTAGACTTGATTCAAGGTAAAATCCCCATCACCAGTTCCCAGTAACAGGACGGACCAAATTTTCAGATCAGAACCCATCCCAAAGTCCAAAGGCTGGTTCCTTTGTCTTCTTAGGTGAAAGAAAGAGCGAGACAGGGTGAGAAAGGATGAGAGACTACCTGGTATGTTTGCCTCTCACTTTTCTAATCCAGTCGCCCTTTCGTGATGGTTACCCCTAGATACAGTTCCTTCCCAGTGTGAGAATGGAGACATGGAATTTTGTGGTGAAAGAGGTTCCATGTTGTTGTTAAAATGAAGATTGATCTGTTCTGGTCCCCCTATGTTGTCAAAGAACGGCCACTAGAGCAGTGATTGCCAATCAACTTGGATGACACCTGGCATCAGCTTGTCCTTTGTCTTTGACGAACAGGTTCTCCCCAGATTAGTCTGGTAAATTATGACCAAAATCTGTTTATGTTAATAACTTGACATATAATGTTGCTACACACATTTCACCATGCTATTATTGACCAGTGTGTGATGTTAGTTTTCAAATGATACCGTGCAAGGCATATTTTGTACAAAGATTATTATAATAATGTGTAGGATCTGAATACAGGGATGAATTCCATCACAGTGTTTAAACAAGAGTTAGTTAAACCATGTTAACTAACATGCTTAAGACACACACACACACACACAAACAAACAAGTGTGTCTTTTGTCAGTTTCTCCCCAAACCACCAATATTACCCAAAAAACCCAACAACCCCAAAACCCACAGAAGACCAGAAACTGTCCCCAAACCCTTGCATTATTCATGTTGAAAAGCACCTGACTCCATGAGCAGTCTCACTAATTTCAATAGTTACTTGAAAAAAAAAAACTACTACTCAATGTGAGTAAAGGTGGCTGAATCAAGCCAGCAAAGTTCTATACTGTAAATCTGCTGAATTGTACTAGAACATTATAACACCAATGGCCCAATATAGCTATCCATCACAGCTGCCAATATTTATTCGCTGGCAATTGTTTTAATAACTAAACTTATACATTGTCATTGGAAAACACAGTGTGCCTGATCCTCAGAAAGTGTAAACTGGCATAGATACGCGGAAGTCAATGGAGCTACACCAATGTAGCTCAGCTGAGGCATGGGCCCATTTAAAAAAATGTCTTCTAGTGAATCATTGTGTATAGTCTTCGCTTTATACAGTTTAACTAATATAATAGTTTGTATAGCTTATTTAAGCACATTTCACTCTAGGGGGTTGTTTGCAGGATTTTCAATACAGCTATTCCCAGTGTGTGATTAGTCACCTTGGGGCAGATCCTCCATTCACATCAGTGGAGCTATGACACTTGCCACTAGCTGAGGCTATGAGGCCTAGTTTCTTCTTTGGGAGGGGATGACAAACCTTTTAAATAGGAATGTAGTGAAAACAATAGTGCTGCACATGCAGGATGAATTTTTGGCTGTACTAACATTCATGAAACTTGGATTCCTGATAATTTCATATATAAAACTTGTCTGCCCTTGTCCATTTTCATAATGTATACTAGTGCTATTGCACTGGTTGCACCACTTGATATAAAAATCATAGAAAGTAAAGAAGGGAAATACAACTTGTGCCCGGACTGCACCAACTCCTAGGTTGTCATGGGAAATAGTGGTTCTTCACTATACCTGGAAGACAAGATAGGCTCTAAATAACAAGGTGCTGAGTTTGCCAGAAAGTCTTTCTTCAGATTTGTGTATTGTAATTATCCTTGTCGAGGCTCATTCATGACCTTGTTTCTCTGCTGCTGTGTATGCTCATAAAGCAGCAAGCATGTCAGCAAAAATTAAGTTACCTGCAAAATATTAGCCAAGATGTTCTGCCAGTCATGCACCATTCTTCAGAAATGCACAGAACTCAAATGCCGACTCCTTCAGATGTCTTTCAGCTTTACATTCACCACTTCCTAATTAATTTATAAGGAAGAGAAAAAGAAAGGAAAGCACAGAAAAAAAAAAGCCCTGAAATTTCCATTTTTATGGTGAAACTGCTTTATAAAATCTAACCCTAATAGTTGGTTTCATCACTCCTGCATGAAACAAATAGTCATTAACCAATATTTCATATAGCATAAAAATATGAAAATAAGATTTCTTAGTAGTGTGTTTTCTTAATGTAACATTGCACACTGAACTATTTAATAACTGCTGAGCAAGTCTACTTTGTAATAGATGTCAAAACGTCCAGTTTTATGAAAGTGCAGTTTCACTTTCAACACTCCAACAATACATGATGAGCCAATGACAAATAATCAAATATAACTTGTTTAGGCCAATGGTAACGTTTTCAGAAGTGCCTATGTCACCTTTAAAAATTGAACATTTGTACTGCAAACATTAGGGCATTGGGAAAGTGCCCAGGGACTTGCCTATAGCTACCCATAACCTAGTTACCACTTGTAAAATTGATTATGGCAATGAACTCCATTTGCTGTGACACTTGGAAGGCTTCTGCTTGTGCACAATAGGCTTCATCCATGGTCCTCTGAAGTTAAAGTTAAGTTCTTGTTGTTTTCTGTGGGCGTTAGTCTGGGCCCAATGCCCTTAAGCCCTGATCCTGCAAATATTTCCACCAAGGCTCTACTTTACTACTATGAGTATTCCCATTGCCTTCCATTAAGTACATTTGTTTGCAGTATCAGTGCCTTAATGAATGCATCAAATTTGTCCGCTTTCATTTCACACTGCAAAGCCTGGGGGTCTCTCTGAGGGCTCTATGTGAGCAGGGGTCAGGGCTGGTGGGTGTAATTTCTGTGGGCTTTAAGGTTGGTACAGAAAAGTATTTTGTTTTTTGTTGTGAACTAAGTTCAGCTAGATAAATTTAATTAATAAATAAACGATAAATTTATACAACTGAAAGTGAGGTTGTCTAGAAACAAAATCGTCCATTTTTCATAGTCCAAAGTACTAGAAAAAACACATTTTAAAGCTATTTCAGTGTTCATACTTTAAGATGGTGTTAACAACACAAGTAAGGAACTAGTTTATTGTACATGTATGGATTTTTAACCTGACCATGTCTCTTTAAGTGTTGAAAATGGCCCATATGCCAGAGGACAGGATTTTTTGAGTGTGCAATTAGGAGCAATGATGCAAAAAATTACACACACACACACAAAACCCAGAATGACTTGCAGATGTGTGATTGAAACACCTAGTGTATCTGAAAGAAGAATGTCCTGTCTAAGGCTATGTCTACACAGCACACCTTAGAATGGCGTGGTTATGCCACTGCAGCTACACCATTGTCAGGTGCGCTGTCTGGCCACTCTTTATTGCCGGGAGAGAGTGCTCCCAGTGACAAAATAGAACCACCTCCAATGAGGAGCGCTAGCTTCGTCAACAGGAGCACAGTTCCCGCCGACAAAGCACTGTCCACACCAGCGCTTTTCGTGGCAAAAACTTTTGTCATTCAGGGGGTGTCAAGGTTCCTTCCCCACTCTGAACTCTAGGGTACAGATGTGGGGACCTGCATAAAAACCCCCTAAGCTTATTTTTACCAGCTTAGGTTAAAACTTCCCCAAGGTACAAACTATTTTACCCTTTGCCCTTGGACTCTATTGCTGCCACCACCAAGCGTCTCACAAATATATAACAGGGAAAGAGCCCGTTTGAAAACGTCTTTCCCCCAAAAATCCTCCCAAACCCTACACCCCCTTTCCTGGGGAAGGCTTGATAAAAGTCCTCACCAATTTGCATAGGTGAACACAGACCCAAACCCTTGGATCTTAAGAACAATGAAAAAGCAATCAGGTTCTTTAAAGAAGAATTTTAATTGAAGAAAAAGTAAAAGAATCACCTCTGTAAAATCAGGATGGTAAATACCTTACAGGGTAATCAGTTTCAAAACATAGAGAATCCCTCTAGGCAAAACCTTAAGTTACAAAAAGACACAAAAACAGGAATATACATTCCCTCCAGCTCAGCTTATTTTATCAGCCATTTAAACAAAACAGAATCTAATGCATATCTAGCTAGATTACTTACTAAGTTCTAAGACTCCATTCCTTTTCTGTTAACGGCAAAAGCATCACACAGACAGAGAGAACCTTTTTTTCTCCCCCCCCCTCCAGCTTTTGAAAGTATCTTGTCTCCTCATTGGTCATTTTGGTCAGGTGCCAGCGAGGTTATCCTAGCTTCTTAACCCTTTACAGGTGAAAGGGTTTTTCCTCTGGCCAGGAGGATTTAAATACCCCCCTTCCCTTTATATTTATGATGGGGGGTATTTTTTCACACCTCTGAGCGACAAAAGTTTTAGTGACAAAAGTGCCAGTGTAGACATAGCCTAATTGTGCACCTTAGCACTCAAAATTATGCATGTAACTTATGTGCATATTTTCAGTGGTTTCAGTGAGAAGCCTGGATTCACAGTGGGTCCCTGACAAATGCCTATATCCTTATTAAAAGACCCGATCCTTCCTAATTATGCTATGATTTGCTGTATGGGCCAATCCAGATCCTATTCAACTCAATGACAAAACTCCAAATTGACTTCATATAAGACTTCTTATAAGTCTTTTCACTCTTTTTGTTCAAATCATCAATAACCTCTATAGCCAAAAATACTTCTAAAAAAGAAAAGGAGTACTTGTGGCACCTTAGAGAGTAACCAATTTATTTGAGCATAAGCTTTCGTGAGCTACAGCTCACTTCATCAGATGAAAGCTTATGCTCAAATAAATTGGTTAGTCTCTAAGGTGCCACTAGTACTCCTTTTCTTTTTGCGAATAGAGACTAACACGGCTGCTACTCCAAAAAATACTACTGTAGCATATAAAAGCTTACTTTTATTTATACTGGGAGAAAACTGCTATTTAACATTAGATGGGATTTTTCCTCTTAATTACCTTTGGTTCCTTTCTGATGTAAAGATAAACTCTATCAGTCCCGTAGGTTTGCTATACTTCCTCCTCCATTACAGATCAAAACCTAGCCTTTTGTCATAAGGATAAAAACATTTTTCCAATGCATACAATGAAAACAAATGTAGAAGAGCATTGGGATGTGCAGTGTATTGTCAGATTTGGCACCGTTCTTCTATGGAACAGTGAGGAAATAAATCAAATATAGGTCTTTCTTTTCAAGCATAAGTTATTTGTTATGACCTTGATTCAGCAAGGTGAGTTACAGAAGGGTGTGCCTATCTTTATGTCATGAGATGTCCTATTGAAGTCAATGGGACTACTTGTGTACTTAAACATAAGCACACACTTAAGTACCTTGCTGAATCAGGACCTACGTGAATAGCAACATGGAAGTATATGTTTGTGGCTCACACATTGATAAGTATTTTTTATTAGATGACATGAGGGTTGCTTAATATCCCCATACGTAATTGTTAGGGATAGAGCAATATAAACTGTTATATTTTATGTTTTGTATTTGCTTTTTGTCCCTGTTGGTTGTGGAGTTTTGAAATTTGAGCTGCAGAATATAGAGTCAAATATGAATGAGATAAACTCCAGGTATGTTCACAGTGAAATACCTCCCAGTAATTTGAGCTTTAGGCAAAAGAAATCAGAATGCTACAAACTGGGGATCTAATCCTGAAAGGTGCTGAGCACTCACATCCCACATTGATTTAGTGTAAATCAAACTGTGGAGATACTTGATCATGCAGTTGCCCATTTCATCTACAGATGAACAAATCTTTTTGAAAATTCAGCCTGGTAAGAAAGAAAAAGAATAATTTTTAATAAAATAGAAACCTCACAAGATATGAGCTCAAACCCATTGTAATCTACTACATAACTTTTATTCACTAGACTGTACAGTCTTTTGTTACTATCTATGGGAATTTACAAATGTTAAATTAGTGACGGAGAACTCCCATATTACTTCCTTAATGTAACAGAAGCATATTGAGAATTACAAAGGAAACACTAATAAAAAATTGAATATAAGGGCTGCAAGGACTCATACAAAGTGTATTCCTATAGGGCATTAAGATCTGGCAATATACAAAGTGTCATGCAATTCACACTTAATAAACCGTATTTTGCTTCTTCTGTAAGAAAAACAAATTCTACATGAGAGCTTAAATTGTCTCTATTAATAACACACCTTTTTGAAAGTATTAGGTCAATGCAGAAAAACAAAAACAATGGTATCCAAATGGCTGGTATTCTTAGAACAATGCTCCGACTCCCTCATTGAGTTGGATGCTGTAAAGGTAGGCTTGTCAGAAACGGATTTTTATTTTTATACAACTTCAAAAGATAATATAGATGTTTATTTTTAATAAATTTTAATCTATTTAAATTTTCACATTGGTGAAAAATTATGGGTTTTAAGCATTTTTTCTATTATGGATAGTATTGCATGAGTCAAATGCAATTTCAAAAAGCTAATATAGTTCTCTATACATACAAACTGGTTTGTTTTCCATGTACTAGCACATTTGTGACCCTTTTTCTGGTCTCCCAATTAAATGCTGGGCAAGGGTAAAACCAGCAGGTCACAATCACTTTGTTTTGCTCATTGTATAAATCAACCAAAACTACCACATCTTAGTGCATGTCAAATTATTTATGACCAAGTCTAATTGAACAAATATGCTTGTGAGCCTGGACCTAAGAAAGAAAGAAAGAAGAAGAAGAAGAGTCAGCATCATAAATTGACAGAAGTGGGGAAGGTCCAATCTGAAACAAGCAATGAGTCAAAACATTGACCCATCAAATTAATAAGTGGAAACCCCAAATGATGAACTTCATTGGACCATGTGTCCTGGGTGTGGCCATTACATAGGTCATAGAATCATAGAATATCAGGGTTGGAAGAGACCTCAGGAGGTCATCTAGTCCAACCCCCTGCTCAAAGCAGGACCAACCTCAACTAAATCATCCCAGCCAAGGCTTTGTCAAGCCAAGCCTTAAAGACTTAAATTATTTAAAGTGTTCCTTTGCAACTGCACAATCCTGATTTGTTCTCATAGGATGTTTTGCATATACAAAATGGATATTCACAAGAGCTCCCTTTAAAAACCTGTAGATCAAAGCAACCAGCCAGACCACCTTTAACTTGCATAGGATTTAAGTGTAAAGCTACATTTTATCAAAAGTGGGGGCAACCATCCAGAAGATGTAAAATATAACTAGAGCTGGGTGAAAAATATACAGCACAATGTTTGTCTTTAGTCAGATTCATGAAACACTGGGAAAACTGGTATAATGGGAGACCACGTAGAATTTGAGGAGGACAGTGGCCTTCCCAAGACACTGGAAAGGCGGGACTCTTTCCACAAAATACCCAGGAAGTGTTCACAGGTCATTGTGTGACAACACAGAAGACAGCACTAAGGCCTGGTCTACACTAGGAAATTAGGTCAGTAGAACTACATAGCTCAGAATTCTCCTGTTGTCCTAGCGACCACACCTCAGGGAGGTGGATTACCTATGCTGATGGGAGGCATAGGTAGCATCTTCACTGAAGTGCTACAGTGGCACAGCAGCAGTAGTGCCACAGTGCCGCTGTCGTGGTTTAGGTGTAGACAAGCCCTCAGTAGGGTTTGTCAAGGAGGGCTTGCTGCATAGTCTCCACAGGTTCAACAGCATTGTATCATGGCTAAATATCCAACCTCAGAATCTTTAAAATCTGCTGCATTCACTAGATTTATATGAACTGTGGCTATGGAAAGGCTGGTTTCCTGGTGCTTTAATATGAAGTTTGGCTATGTCAGTTTCTGGGTTTGGATTTTATTTCCTCATCGTCATAGAGTTAAACTCAGCCAGTGTTTCCATTTGCCTCTGAGGTGGAAATCAAGGCACATGACTCTTGAGGAGGAAGTCCTCCTAGGTGGTTGTAGTCTGGGAAGGTGTCAGGTTCACTAAGTATTTTTTCAATTCCTTCAGTTGCCCCAATTAGGCAGACTTCTGTTTTCATGAGATTGAGTTCTAAACATTAATGCACACATAAACACAAGAGGGCCAAAGTCTTGCATTTACAATAGTCCTCATCCTTTTCCATTAGAGGGACCTTAATTCTCATTTTCAAATATTAGGGCAAAAACTCATCTCCTGTGGGACAAGTCAGACAGTCCCAACTTCTGAATAGTTGTGTGCATTTTGTTTTTCTTAAATAAGACTCTGACCTGAGCGTCCTTTCATCTGTACTGGTGACCAATGAGTTCATTGCCTTTAGAATTTATAAGACCCAGAAACTCGCTCTGTAAAATATTATGACCTTGTGGGGCACCCATTTGACAGGATTTCAGCTATTCATTGCGGCCATCCAGCTGGTACTGTTTTATTCATTTCACTAGTAATGAAATTTTAAAATCAAAATAGGTCTATTTATCTACATTCATGTTTAAATGCAGACAGAGTGACTATTATAATAATAGCTGTTAGCAAACAGATACTTATATTGAAAGTGCTGGCCCATCATTAAAAGACCTCCTATAGACTGATATGCCCCTCTGGAACTGCTTGGCTTATTAAGAAAGTTTTAAACTACTGTGTCTCTCTAACAGAAATATAATAAAGCCAACTTGCTAATGAGGCTAAATCCTGCATTCAGAAGCATCTCACCCTCCTAATAGTGTCTCGGAAGCCTCAAATGTCTCCATTTTGGCTGTTGCAGGTGGATAACTTTGATTTGAAAGACTACAAGATCTCATGACACTTTTATATTATGATTCTAATGATAGACACTTAGGCTGAAATTTTCAAAGATGTATAGGGGATTTAGCTGCACATTAAAATGAATCCACTTCATCAGATGTATGAAGTAAAAGATACAGGAGCAGGTATAAATACATGAACCGGAATTAATTTGCAAACTAGATACCATCAGATTAGGCCTGAATAAAGACTGGGAGTGGTTGGGTCATTACAAAACCTAAACTTAATTTCCCCAATATTAATTTCCTCCTACTGTTACTCACACCTTCTTGTCAACTGTCTGAAATGGGCCACGCTCTTACCACTTCAAAAGTTATTTCTCCTCCCTTGGTATCCTGCTGTTAAATTGATTTATCTTGTTAGACTGACCTAACACTTGGTAAAGCAGCCCACATCCTTTCATGTATTTATACCTGCTCCTGTATCTTTTACTTCATACATCTGATGAAGTGGGTTCTAGCATGAAAGCTTATGCCCAAATAAATGTGTTAGTCTCTAAGGTGCCACAAGGACTCCTCAGGTTTTTTTGCTGATACAGACTAACACGGCTACCACTGAAACCTATTAAAATGAATCTGTACATTGTGTCTAAATCTGTTGGATAACATAGAAAAAAACCTCAGCCGTACTATATAATTTTTAATGAAGCAATTCTTTCTAGTGAATGCATAATCTACAACCTGGCTTGCTGTTGTAAATGGGCCAGGTCCCAGCAACCTTGAAGTATGCCAGCTGAGACTATGGACCAATGGGTTTTATAATATCTTAATTAATTCTGTGAATTAAGATGCATTTGCCAAATAGAGAGATGTGGTTCAGCAAAAGTTTTCCAACAGCTCACTTAAACTGTAACAGGCAGTGTTGCTTGCCACTTTTGTGGCTCCTCTAGGCTTCTGATTGTACGGTTTGAGAAAAATCAATCTCTTATTTTGCACTGGATAGGCCAGGCAAGGGCTTCAGCTGAGGACTTGTGTCATTCTGACAGGGCAAAAAACCATGTTTTTCCCATTTCAAGCTCTACAGGTTACAAGCTGCTGTTGACAGCTTTGCAGCACTTTTTCCAGGAGAGATCCATCATGGTGGAGCTTCAAGGCACTATTGAGTCTGCTATAAGTGTATTTCTAAATACCCTCACCTGCCAAGTACAATTATAAATTCCTTAAGTGGTGTCTATCTTTGAACGTGCTCAATAAATGAGAAGAGTGGCCAAGAAACTGCATAGATGTTCTGAATCACCTACAAAGCCAGGGAACCCTAAGTGAACACTCATAGATCTGAACAGTACTTCATACATTTAGGTCCCCATTTTAACACTAAATTCTTCCAGAGTTAATCTAATTTACAGCCAGCCTGATTCTGCTGAGCCACACAGAAAGATGTAAACGGGATTTGTTTAACAAAAAAAACCTAGAAACTGCATTTTTGTGCATTATGAAGAAATTATTTTCCCTGCATATGTAAATAGCACAGCTCTTAACGGCTACTGCAGAGTATGCCGGTGGAAACAGTGGAAACAGTGATTGTATTCTTCAGCACCATGTCTATCATGGTACATGTCAAAACAAAAGATCATTTTTAATGCCCACTTCTGAAGTACCATTACTATTCACATCAACAATCTGTGTTAAAATGTTCTATAGAAGAGCTATCTCAAAATTTAAAGCTTTCTAAAAGAGTGTGTTATTTTTTGGGCCTATGTACATTAGTATAACAATGCAAATTATTTCAAATACCATTGATCACCTACATACAGAACGTAATTACAGCCCAAAAATACCTGAAACAAATATTAAGGTAGAAAAGTCAGGCACTCAAAAGTTAAGCAATGCCAGAATTAACTTTGCCAGGTCACCTTAGGAATGGACAGTTGAAGGATCCAGATGCTGGAGAGTTACAGGCTTGGGGAATTCAGGCAAATGAGTGGTTGGGTAGAGGACGAGGGCCCATGTTCACTTGCATGGTTCCCAAACATTTATACAACATTCATGTGAACCGAGTCTGAGTTGGGAAGAAAAACTGAAGAATTCAGGATTCAATGTAAATATTTCACACAGACAACTGTTTATGTGGTTATGAACTAACTAGCCTTTACAGCGTCAAGCATGTAACTGGGGTTTAACAACCAACACCATTAATTTTTGCAATAGAGTGCATAGACAATTGGTGCCCCCCCACTGGGGGGGCACCAGCTAATGAGAAGGACACGTGACCTCCCCACATGACTCTGTCCCCACCCCGCCCCCGCACTCTCCCCGTCCCCTCCCCACTCCACGTTACCTGTGGTGGGGCTCTGTCCTCCCACTGTGCCAGCTCCCCCGGTCATGTTTGGCTGCTCTCCCTAGCAGCCAGGCCCCAGAGCTACTCCCTGATGCTGCCTGGCCCAGCACAGCAGCTACCTGGGAGAATGCCTGGCTGTGGTGGCAGCAGGCTGCTTCCCACCTGGGCTTGGCTTCTGGGACAGCAGCTGAGCAAGTTGGGGCCCCTCTGCCCTGGCATGCTCAGAGTCAGCTCCTGTCCCCAGAAGCTAAGCCTGGGCAGGAAGCAGCGGCAGCCCTGTCCACTGGGACCTGCGTCATCTACATGCCTCCAAGAACACCAGTGTTGTCAATTTTTAACATTCCAGTAGCTAACACATTGCTATCAAGAGTGCCTAATTATATATCAAGATGAAGTAGTTAAAATTCAAATGCAGGTACTACATTTTCTACAGTTCACCTTCCAGAGAGCTACAGCAGCAGCTCAATTTGCTTGAGTCACAAGGGGAATTTTTGTGCAAGTATTGGCCGTTTATACTCCAGTGCAAAGGAGTGGACTGCAAACTAGAACTGTGTGAGACTGTCATTATAATTTCCCCAAACAAGCATGTTCCATTGCACGTTTGTATCTCAACCCCAGTGCGTCTAAGGATTTGTTACAGTTTGCAAAACATTCAAAAGCACCACAAGTTATTGGCTGGATGCAGAAATCATTGGGTGAAATGCTATGGATTATGTTATGTAGCAGGTCAGACTAGATCATCATAATTGTCCCTTTGGGCCTTAAAAAACTATGATTTTGGGTCCAGTTTGATAGGAACTTGAATCAGTCTATGGTTTCCACACTATAACAATTTAAACTCAATGGTTTTGACTGAGGTTTGTTTTGAGTTTTTGGGTCCAATAAAATTTAAAACTGAAACCAAAATTCAAGAGGCAGCAGTGATCCAAAAACAAAGAAAAGTTTCATGTGAAACCATGACAACTGAAACAATGGAGAGTCACAATATTACACACCCATAATACCCACAGCTGTCTAGGCACATCTCTGACACATGTCATGACATAGCTTCATAAAGCTGCTTCATTAAGTGAGACATGGGCCATGGAAGGCAATTTTGCAAAACCAAAGTTTTTGGAAGCTTGGGCCTGTAGTCCAGTTATATGAAACCTCGAAAGTGCTATGGGATCAGCTGAACGGTTCCTGTTTTGGATGATTTCTACTGAAAATGCCTAAAAGTCAATGCTGCTGTACATAGCTATAAACAAAGGCAGAATATAACCTCTACTGTCCTTTTTGAGGCTTGCTTTTGCTCAAGTATACTGTAGTGAGTTTTGGCAAGGACATGTAAAGATCAGCTTGTCAGAGAGGTTGGGGGTGTAGGGAAAAACATTTGCACCATTCACTCTTAGCCAATCTAACCTTCAAGACAAAAATCAGCAGCGTATTGACCATGACTTTTAGAACCAGTGCTTCCTCCCTCCTCTTCTGGCAGCTTGTGCACTCAAATTGCACTTACAATTCTCAAACGGCAGACAGGTAGAGATGAACTTTTGTTTCAGTGTAATGTAGGGTGACCAGATGCCCTGATTTTATAGGGACAGTCCCGATATTTGGGGCTTTGTCTTATATAGGCTCCTATTAGCCCCCACCCTCTGTCCAGATTTTTCACACTTGCTATCCGGTCATCCTAGTGTAATGGTAGCCTGGACCATAATTACACACTAATTTTGTAAGCCATAAATGAGAATCCAGCCACCAATCCATGGGATTTCTCTCATCCAGTGTATAGGTAACCCTTCTGCCCGTCAGAGTTGGCAGCAACAAGGGCTGGGTTCAATATCATGGGGATCCATTCCAATAACACAATGCAAACCGGCTCAAGCCCCCACCCAGTGACCTGGGACAAATATATACCACCCTGCTGGGCGCCTCTAAGAGGCAATACTTCCCCTCTCGCAAGCACATAGTCTGAGTGTAGCAAAAAGCCTTTTAATGACAGAGAGAAACAATGTGGCATTATGTTGGGGAAACACCACCAACAGGATTCATAACACAACCCATGAGCAAAAAACCCACCCCAAGCAAACTGGGGCATGTCCTTTTCCCTTTGGTTCTTGAGTCTAGCAACCCCAAATCACCCAAAGTCCCAAAAGTCCAATGACCCAAAAGTCTCTGTCCCTGGTCAGGGCAGCCCCAGAGTTTGAAAGTTTATTTGCAGAGCTTTACCTCCCAACCTGGGTGGAGATGGGGGCGGGGGTAAGAGGCACCTTACATGATCTGAAGCTGACAGCCCCACAGCTCCATAGGCCTTCGCTCCGCTCGCCGCCCCATGAACTGCTTCGCTCAGCTCCGCTCTGCGGCCCACCAGCAGCTCCCGCCATCCCATGAACTGCTCCACCAGCCAGTCCACAAACTGCTCCGTGTCCCACCAGCAGCTCCTGCCATCCTATGAACTGCTCCACCAGCCTGTCCACAAGGCACTCCCGCCGTCCCGCAAACTGCTCCACAATATATCTTCAGGCTCCCCCACTACTTAACACAACACTCAGTGATTTCAGCTCTTTGGTGAATTCAGCTTGTAGTAGGGGAGCCTCAGTGCTGGTGCACCATTAGCCCACAGTGAGCTCAGCAGCCTGTAACTAGACTTCTAATGAAATCAAAATGAGCTCTGATATTCCACAATGGAGAGAGGAGGAAGTAAAATTAGCATGTAAGGCCCTCACCAAGGGGCCCATGCCACCAAGTATTAATACTTTTCCCCAACCTCTCTCCATTCACAGAGTTTTGGAATGCATGACCCTTGCCTAGCAAGTGCTACTTAGTTGATGGTGAGTCCCTCCAGCATAACAAAAGGCCAAGTACAGTTCCAAGCACAGTTCCCATAATCAGGGTAATAACAATTTATTCTTCCTGCCCCAATAACAGAGACACTGGGGATCCCACAGCAGCCAAAGTCACCATTTGGGCAGCTATGGCCTCATTCTAGGTGGGGTGGGTGTGCCTATGCAAATGAGATCAGCCCCTGAAGTTCTTTTCCACAACTTGCCACACCTCACCACCAGATGTCAGGGTGGAGCTCATCCTGACACTGCTTACATCTATATAATTATGGATTATATCTTTTTACATATCTATGCATACTCATCACTCATGCGAGTGTCTGTGAAGCATTTGTTCTTTTCACCCAACCCTATGCAATCTGAGTACAAAGGACTGGCTCCTGAGAGCTTCCACGTACCAGTAACTGCTATAATAAAGGTGGTTATTTTTTATTACATGTGCCTAGGGGCCATGGTACTAGGCACTAGACAAACACAGAGTAGCTGACACTCCCTGCCCCGAAGAGCTTACAATCTGAATAGACAGAACAGACATGGGGTGGGGGAAGGGATGTAAAAGCCAAAGTGAGTGGTGATGGTTTGCAAGCAGCATGTCAGCGCCATGCTTCTTTCATTTTTTGGGTGGGGTTTAATTAGTCCGTGATTGGCTAGCTGGAAAGACAAAGGGTGAGGGCCATAGAAGAGAGGGGAGAAAAGGAGCATGGGAGGGCAGGTGGAGAGTGAGGGTGAGGACAGAAAGAGGTTGGTGCAAGCAGCCAATCAGCACAGGGGAGAGAGATCAGATCTGCAGAAAGCAGGTTGATGGCATCACTGATGCTCATGGTCCCTGTTGCAGTCTCTACTGAGGCTGCCTCTGTACCTGCTGCTACTGGTTTGAGAGTTTCTCTGTCCCTGGGGCTGTCTCCTCCGTGGAATATCTTTCTTCTCCAAGCCTACAAAGCTCAGGGGAATGGGCTCAAATAAATTGGTTAGTCTCTAAGGTGCCACAAGTCCTCCTTTTCTTTTTACTTTGGTCCTAGTGCACCTACAGGGGAAGGTTACCTCTGCACACTGCTGGGCTTGGAGTCTTCTGGGGGCAGGGGTGCTCCCAGCTGGGCCCCACTGTTCTCCCCCAGTCCAGTGCTGTGGCTTCATCTTTTGTTTGCACCTGCCAGTTAGCGTTCTTTTGGTGCCGCATACAGATAAGAGCGTGACCTTTATTGCCTCTTCCCGGTCACATGACATGGGTCAGGGTAACAAAAGGGTATAACCTGCCATGCTTCAGGGGTCAGTATTCCCACATTGCAGGGGCTATTGTTGTAACTTTCACCGAGTCGCGCGGAAGTTACACATCTACAGCAATTCTGATTTGGCCTGAGAACAGCATCGTGGATGGTGTCATTAGCCACACAGATTGCGTTTGGAATCCAAACTGGTGGAGAAACTTTTTAATTAAAGGCCAGCCCACCCATTAATGAGTTATAAATATGATTACATTTAGCAACTTGCATTTATGGCAGCAGCAGGTCCCACCAGCAGTGAGTTCCCATCTGCTTTCAGGAGTAAATTGGCACCCAGGCTAAGTAGGGGGTGGTCAAGTTTTTTTTATGTGTCACAGGCTGTGTTCCGTGATTTGTCATGAACACTTGGCTTGGCCCAGCATATTGGCAGAACCCAACATTTCTTACATGTCACAGACCACATTTCATGAGTCATCATGCAGGCACTGATTGATGGAGCACAACATCTTGGGTGTGAGTATTCTGAGAGATAGGAAGGATCTTGTCATGGGCCTGCTGCACGCAGTGATCCTCACTGGGCTAACATTTTCCCCTCAGCTTGTCACTAAAAATATTATTTATCATGCTGATGCTGGCTGTGCTTTTTCACATCTTGGATGAGACAGCGCATCAGGATTTTTTGGTGTAGAATCCCATTACAAATGTATTGTCGTTTTACAGGTCTCCGTGTCTCATCGTTCAAACAAGAATTAACGCACGTGCAATGTACATGAAGGGGAACATGTTAAGTGAATAATCTTCACTGCATGGCTTTTGAACGTCCAGCTTTGCTCATTGGTGACATTCAATATAACCAAAGAAAAAAACACAAATGGGCACAAATTCTAAAAGTGCAACTCCACAAACAACAGCAAACCCTGCACCTACCTTCAAGAGCGGGTTAAATATAAGAAAAAAATAGTTCAAAGAAGCAGTGGGATTTATGTATTCCTTGGAATAAAAGAAAGTACAGCTGTGAGGTACCTTATTTTCTTGGCCAGTGTGCTTTACTGTGTAATTTGCATACAGGTTTGCACCAGCCTATGCTATATTTAGAGCTATGCAATGTCTGACTACAAAATGAGACCAGCAAATCTGGGCTGTGTTTCCTATTCTGTTGGATGTAACCCTGGTGGCATTCTTCCCATCACTCGATGCATGTCATCTCATGTTAGCAAAAATAATTTTTGTGAACAAAACCTGTATTCCCCAAACTAAATACAGTATACAGTATGGTCAGGGCCCTCCCTAGTGGGGTGTGGGGCCTGGGAAAAAATCAGCCTCCCAGCTAGTCTCCTCACCATCCATCCGGCATGCCTGCCCGCCAGACTGCCACTTTCCTCCTTGCCATCCGCCCGCCTGCCTATCACTTGCCTCTTCACCCACCTGCCCGCCACTCGCCTCCCCACTAGTCTCCTTGCCATCTGTCTGGTGCGCCCCCAGTCCACCACTCTCCTCCTCACCCCCCACATCCACCTGCTGCTCTCCTCCTTGCCATCCAACCGCCTGCCACTCGCTTCCTCACCCACCTGCCCGCCACTCGTCTCCCCACTAGTGCCTTGCCGTCTGTCTGGCGTGCCCCTTCCCCTATCCACCCAACTGCTGCTCTCCTCCTCACCATCCACCCACCCGCTTGCCACTCGCCTACTCACCCCCCTCCCGCCTGCCGCTCACCTCTCCATTTGCCTCCTCACCCTGCTCGCCCGCCCGCCCGCCACCCACCTCACCTCCCCACCTGCCTCCTCACCTGAATATTGGGACAAAAGGCATTGTGATCATACATCTGTCAGGACACGGGAGACAGGACTAAATATTGTGACAGTCCTTATTTTATTGAAGTGTGGGCCCCCCCAAAGCACGGGGCCCAGGGTGGTCGCCCCGATTCACCCTACCCAAGGGACAGTTCTGTGTATGGTAAGAATACCCCCCCAACCCCCTTGCTCTGCAAATTCAGAACAATACCTGCTGTGCTAACCTAAAGGCACAAAGAAAACACTCGCCTTTACTTTGGGGAAGTGCAGGATAAGTCTGTCTCAAGCATGATGGGAGACTGAAGGGGCACTAGCTTAGCATGCAGGATACCTGGCTTCAATTTCTAGCTCTGCAATTGACCAGCTCTATGATCTGGGCAAGTGGCTTCATCTCACTCTGCTGCAGTTTTCCCTCCCATCCTTTGAGTGCCTTCTCTATGGTAAGTTCTTCCGGACAGGGTCTGGCTCTTCCTATCTGTGTACAGCACCTCACACAGTGGGCTTCTGCCAGGGCTGGGGGTTCCAAGTGCTATCATAATATAAACGATAACAATACTAATAAGATGGGAGCTTGGCCCAGCTAAAATACAATTTTCCTCTGCAGCACTTGGCAGATGGAAAAGAGGCCTGCCTGAAGCCTCGCTTGTCTGGTTAAATTCTGAGACACGGTTATCATAGAATCATAGAATTTCAGGGTTGGAAGGGACCCCAGAAGGTCATCTAGTCCAACCCCCTGCTCAAAGCAGGACCAATTCCCAGTTAAATCATCCCAGCCAGGGCTTTGTCAAGCCTGACCTTAAAAACCTCTAAGGAAGGAGATTCTACCACCTCCCTAGGTAACGCATTCCAGTGTTTCACCACCCTCTTAGTGAAAAAGTTTTTCCTAATATCCAATCTAAACCTCCCCCACTGCAACTTGAGACCATTACTCCTCGTTCTGTCATCTGCTACCATTGAGAACAGTCTAGAGCCATCCTCTTTGGAACCCCCTTTCAGGTAGTTGAAAGCAGCTATCAAATCCCCCCTCATTCTTCTCTTCTGCAGGCTAAACAAGCCCAGCTCCCTCAGCCTCTCCTCATAACTCATGTGTTCCAGTCCCCTAATAATTTTTGTTGCCCTTCGCTGGACTCTCTCCAAATTATCCACATCCTTCTTGAAGTGTGGGGCCCAAAACTGGACACAGTACTCCAGATGAGGCCTCACCAATGTCGAATAGAGAGGAACGATCACGTCCCTCGATCTGCTCGCTATGCCCCTACTTATACATCCCAAAATGCCATTGGCCTTTTTGGCAACAAGGGCACACTGCTGACTCATATCCAGCTTCTCGTCCACTGTCACCCCTAGGTCCTTTTCCGCAGAACTGCTGCCTAGCCATTCGGTCCCTAGTCTGTAGCTGTGCATTGGGTTCTTCCGTCCTAAGTGCAGGACCCTGCACTTATCCTTATTGAACCTCATCAGATTTCTTTTGGCCCAATCCTCCAATTTGTCTAGGTCCTTCTGTATCCTATCCCTCCCCTCCAGCATATCTACCACTCCTCCCAGTTTAGTATCATCCGCAAATTTGCTGAGAGTGCAATCCACACCATCCTCCAGATCATTTATGAAGATATTGAACAAAACCGGCCCCAGGACCGACCCTTGGGGCACTCCACTTGATACCGGCTGCCAACTAGACATGGAGCCATTGATCACTATGTTATGTTATGTTTTGTCCAATCAAAATGGAGTTATGAGAACCCAACAGGGTTGTCTGATTTCTTGATTTTTGTTTTTTCCTCACACCTTTTTGCCAGAATACAATGGGGACCCCTGTGAGAACTGGTACTTTATTATGGTGCTAGAATGTTGGCATCATTTCTTAGAATTCAGCTGGGTTTTGGGATTGCTCACTGGCAGAGGGTGAAGGGCTTTTGCCACCTGCTGCGAATAATAATTAATAAACACCACCGGGTCTATGCATAAAGGAAAAATTAAAAATCCAGGCCTCTTTTTGGTAGAACTTTGTACATGTCACTGGTGGATTTCTCTGGATAACTCCAGCCTGGGAAGTCCATCTATTAGAAAGACAGAACACCTAAGTAACCTTACCTTACTGAGGACTCACTGTGTAAATTGAGAAGGACCATGGGGTGGGTTAGTGTCTGATCCAACATGGCAATTCTTATGTCAATAATGTATTCACTAGCCCTAGGAGTATTGACTTTGCACCAATGAGTCCAGGAGTCCCTAATTGACCTCCATTCCAATCTCAGTGTAGAAGAGGATTCCCAAGGATTTCTTAAAAGAAGTTTTTTTCTTTGGAGCTGGTGGGGCATATGTGGGTGACGGTGGGAGAAGGGAGTGGGACAGATGGGGGAAGATGGGTATTTTGTGGATTGAAAATTTTATTTTTATCTTATAAAAATTATGGAAAACATTACATTTTCATATCATTTCACAATGCAAAACTAGAACATTTTGCCCTTCCAGTCACCATGGAAACAATGATTATTGGAAACGATCTGTACTTGAGAGAACAGGTTTGCATTATCTCCAGATGACATGGAAGATAAAACGCACATGCTTGTTAAGCAGTGCTAACTGGCAAAGCTTTCACAGTCAACAAGTAAGGAAACTCACAAAGGACCTCTGGAATCTGGAACAGCTTTAACCCACGTGTTCTGGAACACACTGGCCCCCCAGCTGTCATTTTCTCAGATGTGTCTGCTTTAAAGCAGTGATTTTACTCATGACTAAATGGTAAAACGGTGACCATGTTTGAATATTTGTTTTATTCAACTAGAAGAATTAGTAACATCCATTAATAGGATTCATTTTAAATTTTTTGAACCCATCTACAGAGGAGCCAATAGAGCCACCAATAATGTAGCATGACTAGGTGATTGCCCTAAGAAATCATTAATGCTGTATCTAATCAATCATTTTTAGCAAGCGAAAAAACTATTGATATTACATTTTTGAAAATCTTGTTTTAATCTAACATTATCTTATTATCTGGTCTGTGTTATTTTGTCTTTCTGAACTTTGTGTTAGTCCCCGGACCTTTATGTAAGCCAGTTCTTAAAGAGATAAATGCTTAATAAATTGTACTGAGCAAATGCCCATGAATTTAGTTCCTATATAGATCCGCTTCTTCCACGCCCCACCTGTCCCTAAGGCATCTGAACCATTTTGCTAGTGTTTAATTCTTTTGAAATTTTGCAAAGTCACTGGCACACTCTTCCAGGTGTTTAAACTATCTGCAACCTTCAAAACAAGAACCTGATCAGCTCTTTCTTCCTTCCAGTTACCCTGTAGTAGATGGGTTATTTTTATTTTTAAAGGAACATTGTCAGGCAATTTAGGTCCAGCATGTAGGTTTTAATTAAAAGCTAACAACAAAAGCCCAGCAACTCCAGCTTGTCCATGTTGCACATGTGGAGTATTTGCTGTTCTGTTTTTCCTTTGTAAATGTAAACTCTAACACAGCATTTAGTATTGATTTGTACCATTTGAATGATAGGGTGTGCAACCTGAGTGAGAACGCTGGATTGAATTTTGTTTTTCATTTTATTTTAATACTTTTTTCATTTAATAGAGATTATAGAATAATGACTTCTGCAATCATGACCTAGTCAAACTGTACAATACTGAGTCCCTACTGCCTCCTCTAGCCGTTTTCCCCAAAAACTTTAAAAATTAATCAAACTATTGTATGTTACTAGTTCTTCTACTTGAACAAGAATAAAGTAAAACTCTTTCATGAATAATTCCAAACACTGACTCAAGATAATTGATTACATGAACCAAAGGTTGCAAATTGCAGAGCTAATTGACTTCAACAATACCAGCTAATAGATATTAGTTATATCAGTACAAAGTATCATTGCAATTAATTTCAGCATCACAAAGAATTTTCCTTTAATTTTTTTCAACTCTTAAAAGCCATTTCCGCTTGTCAATTATTCATGTGCAATTTCCAGTTGTAGCAATAGGAGTTGGTGTAGCATTTGTCCCTATAGTACAGTCCAAAGGGTATCTGAACACTGAGAACATAAGTGTTACATGGGCCGTAGGCAGGGCTTGAGGTATTTGCATTAATGATGTGTGATAGTTTGAACGTTGCTGTTTATTGCTACTCTTAATTCCTTCTTTCTATCAATATTAACCTTTATCCAAAACTGTTTAAATCAACTGCAAGCATCTGGGCAAGATGGTTATAAAAGAGCACCCCTCTGCTTTCAGCAGCAACCCTTCCTTTCCAAAGGGTAAAGCTCTCAAACAGCAAAAAATGGCTCAATTCCCCTGTGCACCTGGCATTCCTTAATGGGATGGAGTAAGGAGCTGGGAATGGGAGTGAGTGGGAACATAAGAAGGGGGAGATGGAAGGGGACTGAGGACTTGGAGAGGATGCAAAGAATGGAAAAGGGAATGATTTAAATGGAAGAAAGGGAAAAAATCATATGGAAAAACTGAGCAGTTAAGAAACTGAGAACTAGCCTGACTCAGGAAAGGAATGTGTGATTCTGTCCCCAAATGCCATTTTTGGAAAAAAGTAAGAAAATGGCCAGTCTTGATTTTTTTAACAATGTAAACTTGTATTTTAATTTTTGACTGATTGATTCCCTTGTCTTCATTGTCCTTCCTGATTGCCTCCTTCTTCTGCAGCTAGAATCCTGTGTCATCAAAACACTGGGGGGACAGAGAGTAGCAGTTGTAGCTATCTGAAGAGTAGGGAGGATCTGCAGTTTCTTAAAAACAGACAACCTGGAGGGCTGTGGGAAGGGGAGCAGCCCCAAGAAGAAGCCATAGCAGTCATGGGGTGGGGAGAAGGAAAAGGCTGTGCGTGTAAAGATCACCAGTGCCCTTTTAGACAAAGATATGGCAAGCTGAAGTCACTTGTTCCTTGTAGGAATTAGAGAGAGAGCAGCAGAGGAATGCTGGGGGCTGGGAAGAAATACCACTCTCCCTGCTGCCCCACCTTTTCCCAGAATCTAGCAGTTGGAGGGGCAGAGAGTGCTCCCTTAATAATCAGAAAAATGTAGCAGAGATTGTTCCATTGTTATGGTTGTTTGCATATTACTAGAACCAATAACAAATTTTTCATGAAAAACCCCAGTGAGCTAAAACCTTATGTATTTCATGAAACCTCCTGGTTGTAAAGACCAGCCCCAGTCTTTGTTTGTGCAGTACTGTAATGAACTGACCTTGAATCTACTGTGTCTTCAGATTGTTAACTCTTTGGGGAAGGAAACTGTTGCTTCTTAAACATAGTTTCATCAACTGAGCACAGCTTTGTGCACAAAGGGCACTAGATAAATAATTACAACCAGCTATGGTCCTCCAATGGGTGTTTTGTATTCAGAGCTGTCCAATGGAAAAAGTGCATGGAAGGGAAAGCAGGAGCCAAACAGACCTAACCCCTCCCGTCCCCCAAATCACTCTGATGAGATAAGCAATGGAGGGTGAATTTCACCTGCAGATAAGCTATTCAGATGTCAAGTGCAGAGCCTACAACAATGAGCTAAAATACTTTAATTTCTGCCACCCCCCACCGCCAATCTGAAGTCAAAGGAAGTGCTATTAGCAGTGTCTAATAGCAAGGCAATAAGAGTATTGTATTGGCCAAGACTATAACAGGGTTCGGAAAGGAACTAGATAATTTCATGGAGGATAGGTCCATCAATGGTTATTAGCCAGGATGGGCAGGGATGGGGTTCCTAGCCTCTCTTTGCCAGAAGCTGGGAATGGGTGACATGGGATAGAGCACTTGATGATTATCTGTTCCGTTCGTTCCCTCTGAAGCACCGGGCATTGGCCACTGTCAGAAGACAGGATATTGGGCTAGATGGACCTTTGGGCTGACCCAGTGTGGCCGTTCCTTTGTTCTTATGTTCTGTTCTTATGTCTATGGGTCTGGCCTTCTACTGTAACTTATCTTTATGAAAGTGTTTGACGTAAAGTAATTCCTTTGGCAAATACGCCAATCACACAATGATGTTGTGACAGACGTAGATTTTCTAAGGATATAGCTCATATAGTATATATCGGTATAGTTCAGATGAGACACACACAAACTTAAACCAAATATTAATTTGAAGGGTTAGCACAGGATATGTGCCTTCTACTATCCCCCATCACTAGTCATTTGGGCTCCATTAGCTCTGTGCAGCCACAACTCCATCTCACCACAAGTGAAGCATTTGCAGAGGCCAGCTCATCCATGTAATTCCATCTGTTGCTGAATCCATCTGCCACCCTATGGAGTGGATTTAACTCTTGGACATATTGGTATAACTTTCCTCAGCTTCCCCAGCTGTAAAATGTGGCTAACAATGCCTAGCCAGTGCTTTGAGCGCTGCAGATGAAAAGCACACTGTAAATGCTATGTGTTTTATTATTAGTATTATGACTAACGCTGAGCTAATTTGAAGTGGGGCCTAGCAAGACCTAGCAGAGAGATTAGGCCCTGTTGGAACTTGGAAATAAGAGGAGGGCTTTGCTGAGGCCTGGTCTTCTTAATGTGGAGCAAGTAGTGTTGGTGAAGAGGAGGAAGAAGGATCTCTGTTGTCCTATGGAGAAGCTGGCAGAGAGAAGGGTATTTAGTGGTTCCCCTGCTGGGGGCATTGGCCTCAGGCTTTTTCCCTCTTCCGTGAAGGGTTGCCATGGAGTGAAAGGTAGAAGATTAGACTCAAACTCTTCCTCCCAAAAGAAGGATCAAGTTTCTTCTTCTATGTGCCTCTCCCAAGAAAACACGCAGAGAGGAATTGCTAATCTCAAACTTCCTCTGCATAGAGGAGCTATTAGTGGGTATCAGAAAGAAGCCATAATTATGAATCAGGGAGCTAGGAGCTGCTTGTGAGCACTATAGGGAAGGCCTCAAAATAATGCAGATTTTCATTTTTTATTGTTCCAAAGATATGCATAGCCTTTCAACACCAAGTAAAGACAACTTCCCTACCCCAAACCACAGCAAACACCAGGTCACCAGGATGAGCTGACATCACATAAAGGCAAAGAAAATAAAAATGTCTGATACTTTACCCAATAGGCTATCAAGGCTCCTCCAGGAATGTCCTCCCCAGTTTTGGGTAAGAAAAAGAACGTTTCGTTGTTTTCTGTACCTCACCTCTGAACTTTTTCAGTTTTGCTGGGCAAACTTTCAAAGGTTTAAAGTTCAAGACAAGCATCCAAAGGTTCATATGTGTGTCTTACTTAGCCAGTGTTTTTCAGTCTCACTCCTTTCCAAGCCATGACAACCTCTCTTTAACACAGTCCCCTACCTCAACATACCCTAGCTCCCTCCTACTGTGGTAGAAGATCTTCCTAAAGGCTGGAAAAAGAGGATTCCTAATGCCTCTCTTTAGGGTAGGGGAAATGTCCTACTGGTTATAGTTTCTTCTATGTTTATTTTTATCAGCTTAGGGGCTGGCACTTCAGAGTGTAGGGTTAATGTGTTCCACATCTCCCTTTGAGAATGCAAATGAAACAGGACTTTTTGTTTCTGAACTGTTTAAATAAATGATTTGCCCCACGCCCATGCCCCCAACTTCATCGCAAGTTTGGGGTACAAATTCAAGGAGTTATTAATTTGCCCATTTCTAGTAGTTTGAAACTATGTGTTACATTCTGAAAGCCCCAGCTCCCCAATGTGGATAGTTTAAGAGCCTAGTGAAATGATGATGGGTAGGATGAACAGCCCCTTCGTCAGTTTGGCCAAAGAATGGCTGTATAGTAACTGTGCCAGAACTGTTTGTGTGTTTGATGTGTTTGCTGTAACTTGGGAAATCTCTATAGTGATAAAAGGTTTACAATTGTTTGTTCATAAATGTAACTTGAACCAAAGCATCTGCAGTACGTCATCCTGAGTATTTCTGCCACTCAACTCCAAGAATAGTATCAGTTTAACATCTGATATAGTTCATTCCTCATCTGAATACTATACCCAGCAATTGCAAGAGGATCAGCTTTATGTACTTATACAAGCTTGGATCTGTCTCTGACATTTATTATTCTTATAGTCTGTTCAAAACTTCAGACCTTTCCTTGTAAGTGCTACCCAAAGTGCTGGTCAAAACCACATGCAGCTTCTTGAATACCTACAAGACTATGGCCTGAGATACAAACTTCCCTTGTACCTCTGTTAACAAGTTACTAAGATTTTGCACAATAGCTCATTGGATTCATTAGTTAAAATCTAGAAGTGTGTGTTGAGTGTCTGATGCATCATTTAGTGGTGGCCGATCCTCTGTACTTGACAATCTAGTGGGGTTTTAGATCTCCAGCTTCTGTTGTCCTATTTCTGTCTCTCATGTGACTAGTGCTATGGAGGCTATTCAAGGAAGGAAAGATGAAAGGGAAACACATTAGGAGTGTGAGGTGCAAATGCAGTCAAGAAGTTAATTCACAATTACTGTGCCTAGAGCCAGAGTAGAGAATATATTTAAAACAGAACAAGTTAGCTTTTCATGCAAATTAACTCAAAAGCATTCAGCGAGGCAGATAATAGAGCTACAATTTAAGTTAACATTTAATACAGCTAAATGTTAAAAAAAAAAATAGTAGAGAAGAGAAATGTACTCGGAAGAAAAGATACAGATTTGGCTGGGATTTTACAGATTTTTACAGCTGACAGGTGGGAAAATAGAGAAAAATTGTTCCAGGTAATGGCAACTGCAGAGGAGAATGTTCTAAAACTAATAATGCCAAATTATAGGAAGGACCAGGGATGAGGACCTGAAGGAATGGGGGAAGAAATGAGGTAGAGTGAAGCAATTTCCTGGAGCATTATAAAATAAGGAGAGCAGTACTGAAGTGTCTCCTTAAGGATATGGGCCATTTCTTCCGAATAAATAATTAAAAAACCAAAACCTATAGCCAAGTAAGCAGAGTCTGTTTTGAAGGGCTGTTTCAAAAATGTACTTACCCTCCATTTGTTCCACGTCATTTCTGTGTCAGCAAATGTAATCACTACAGATGCTCATAGAGACGTTTGTAAGCACTTGTATGCTCATAAATCCTGCATGCTTATCCCTGGGATGACCTTTGCTATTATTTTTAGGGTACCTGTTATGATATCTTGCAATATATGTGAATGTAAAAAGCTACTGTACCAAATACATTCTCTCATAAAGCAGATATAGTTCAGCTATAACGGGAGAGCAACTCCTGAATGGTTCAGGCTTGAGAACCACAAGTGCTCTCCCCTCACCAACTCACTCCTGAGGACAAGGTTTTGGAGTCCTTGGGGGTTATTTTCATTTTCTGTGGTAGGTAGACCATACATATCAAGGTAATGGCTACTGGTGCTGCATAAGGCCCTTAGATTAGAAAAGGTTTCCATTTTGATGTAAGAAAGCATATTGTGAATGTTAAATAAGAACTACCATGGAAAGAATGAACATATCTACTTCTGTGTTTACAAATATATACAGCAACAGTTACTGTAAAACTAGTGCCTTTTCAATTGCTTCCTTTAATTAAAATGCAGAGTTGACTGCAAGGGTCATGCTGAATCCTGTGACTCCTTTTGAATCCATTTTGGGTACAGTTTCTCTGCTTGACTCTTAATTTGAGCACTCATGGAAAATCTCAGGATTACTTGTTTTTCTCTCTCTTGTATGCAGTCTTGTGGCGACCTTAAAAGCATTAACTTGTAAGGTCACAGAATTATTTTAGCTGTGGATCAGTTGCTTAATAACGGTTGCTTTAGAGTCATGTAATCATGCAAGCAGCAAGGCTCAAGTCAGTCTTTCATTTTTTGCTTATATATTAATGGACTTAGCCACCCTATGCACAGAAAAAACAAAGCAATTCACAGACGGGTTTGATGTTCTAGAGTAAGTCTTCCAAATCACATGGAGGAGCATGTGTTTGCAAAAATAATTAGCCATTTTGTCTACCTATTTGTCCATATCAAATCCTGCTTGGACATAAAGCATAAATATAATCACTTCCTACACAATAAAGGGAGAATCTGAGAGTATTTTACCATAAGTAGTGAATGGCTTTGAATAGATAACTTCTATCTTAAACAGACTGAACAAGTTTACAGGCTGCAGTAACCAAATGCTAATAATAGATTTTTTTGTAGCTATAATTTCTGGTAGATAAAAATTCAGCCTCATTAAAAAGGAAACTTTCTCTTGATAAAATATTAAATGTTCCATAGGCAAAATGGTTGGTTTTGATATTACAATGATTTCGATGTCTGTATTTTTAATGTCAGAAATATTTATGATTCTAAATAGGACAAAGTATGGGCGAAATGTTAAAACAAAACACAAAAAAACCCTAACAGAGGATAGGTTCCTGCCACATGATAAACAATTGTTGAATGATGTTTATTCACTTGGCTCTCAAGAGACAGATAATAAATGCATAGTTCTATTATGCATGCTAAATTCACCATGCTGAAAACTTAAAAGCAGATAGATCAAAACAACTGAGATAAAAAAACATGAAGACAAAATACAGCAACATCAGTAAGAGATAGGGAAATAATTCAGACTTTAAAATGACTTCTTATTTAGTAACTTGTAACAACAATTTATGAAACTAAATTAGAGGCAAGTCAGAGTTTTTCTGGTATTTTAGATTTGCTATGTTTTTAGTGTATATACCTTGAACAGACATCAGAGGAATTCAGATTCCAAGTAGCCTTTAAAAAGGCTGCAAAAACAATTCCTGCATGTTTTTGCTGCTAGGTTCCATTAACGGACAGTGTTTAATTCTTGAAAGGGGGAGGGGGGAATTCAGGACAATTCACTTGCTAATCTATTCCATGCATTCACTATCCATCCCTCACACTATTGTTTCAGTCTTTGAAGAAGTTAAAGCTGTCAGTTGTGTTGTACATTTCCCAGTATAATGTATCCCAAACCATAGTTACATAAAGTTGTAAAACACTGAAGGCTATGGGCTCTGTATTCTTTCCTGTAATCACTACACTGGTTATTTGGCATTGTACAGGTTGTATTGATGAAGGGATATTGACTGTTGCTCCAACTATCATTTTAACCTTTGTTTCTGAAAGGTGAAGGGCAGGATTTTTAATCAAGTAGCAGTTTATCTTTAATTATGAAAAATATAATTGGCATTATCATCTAATTGCAATTACTGATCGAGAAAGTCCTATTTTCACAAGTATGACCCATGCTGCATTATCACTCCACTGTTACTCTGTTATGAAGCTGTATTTGTATTTGGCAGGCAGCCAGCAAAAATTAAAAGGTAATCAAAATGCTTCTCTGCAGTCCAGTTATCAAAGTCACTGACCCTACAGCTGAGTAAATAACAAAGTCAACCTTTAGTGTAAAAAGAAAAGGAGTACTTGTGGCACCTTAGAAACTAACCAATTTATCTGAGCATAAGCTTTCATGGGCTACAGCCCACTTCATCGGATGCATGCAGTGGAAAATACAGTAGGACGATTTTATATACCCAAAGAACATGAAACAATGGGTGTTACCATACATGCTATAACGAGAGTGATCAGGTAAGGTGAGCTATTACCAGCAGGAGAGAAAAAAAACCTTTTGTAGTGATAATCAAGATGGGCCATTTCCAACAGTTGACAAGAATGTGTCAGGAACAGTAGGGGGGGAAAAATAAACCTGGGGAAATAGTTTTACTTTGCGTAATGACACATCCACTCCCAGTCTTTATTCAAGCCCAATTTAATGGTGTCCAGTTTGCAAATTAATTCCAATTCAGCAGTCTCTTGTTGGACTCTGTTTTTCAAGTTTTTTGTTGAAGAATTGCCACTTTTAGGTCTGTAATCGAGTGACCAGAGAGATTGAAGTGTTCTCCAACTGGTTTTTGAATGTTATAATTCATGACGTCTGATTTGTGTCCATTTATTCTTACACGTAGAGACTGTCCAATTTGGCCAATGTACATGGCAGAGGGGCATTGCTGGCACATGATGGCATATATCACATTGGTAGAGGTGCAGGTGAACGAGCCTCTGATGTGATTAGGCCCTATGATGGTGTCCCCTGAATAGATATGTGGACACAGTTGGCAACGGGCTTTGTTGCAAGGATAGGTTCCTTGAGTTAGTGTTTTTGTTGTGTGGTGTGTGGTTGCTGGTGAGTATTTGCTTCAGGTTGGGGGGCTGTCTGTAAGCAAGGTCTGGCCTGTCTCCCAAGATCTGTGAGAGTGTTGGTTTGTCCTTCAGGATAGGTTGTAGATCCTTGATGATGTGCTGGAGAGGTTTTAATTGGGGGCTGAAGGTGACTGCTAGTGGCGTCTGTTACTTTCTTTGTTGGGCCTGTCCTGTAGTAGGTAACTTCTGGGTACTCTTCTGGCTCTGTCAATCTGTTTCTTCACTTCAGCAGGTGGGTATTGTAATTGTAAGAACGCTTGATAGAGATCTTGTAGGTGTTTGTCTCTGAGGGGTTGGAGCAAATGCAGTTGTATTGTAGAGGTTGGCTGTAGACAATGGATCATGTGGTGTGGTCTGGATGAAAGCTGGAGGCATGTAGGTAGGCATAGTGGTCAGTAGGTTTCCAGTATAGGGTGGGTGTTTATGTGACCATCGTTTATTAGCACTGTAGTGTCCAGGAAGTGGATCTCTTGTGTGGACTGGTCCAGGCTGAGGTTGATGGTGGGATGGAAATTGTTGAAATCATGGTGGAATTCCTCAAGGGCTTCTTTTCCATGGGTCCAGATATGAAGATGTTATCAATGTAGTGCAAGTAGAGTAGGGGCATTAGGGGACGAGAGCTGAGGAAGCGTTGTTCTATGTCAGCCATAAAAATGTTGGCATACTGTGGGGCCATGCGGGTACCCATAGCAGTGCCGCTGATTTGAGGGTATACATTGTCCCCAAATATGAAATAGTTATGGGTAAGGACAAAGTCACAAAGTTCAGCCACCAGGTTTGCCGTGACATTATTGGGGATACTGTTCCTGACGGCTTGTAGTCCATCTTTGTGTGGAATGTTGGTGTGGAGGGCTTCTACATTCATAGTGGCTAGGATGGTGTATTCAGGAAGATCACTGATGGATTGTAGTTTCCTCTGGAAGTCAGTGGTGTCTCGAAGATAACTAGGAGTGCTGGTAGCATAGTGCCTGAGGAAGGAGTCTACATAGCCAGACAATCCTGCTGTCAGGGTGCCAATGCCTGAGATGATGGGGCGTCCAGGATTTCCAGGTTTAAGGATCTTGGGTAGCAGATAGAATACCCCTGGTCGGCGTTCTAGGGGTGTGTGTGTGCGGATTTGCTCTTGTGCTTTTTCAGGGAGTTTCTTGAGCAGATGGTGTAGTTTCTTTTGGTAACCCTCAGTGGGATCAGAGAGTAATGGCTTGTAGAATGTGGTGTTGCGCTACATTGATGACATCTTCATCATCTGTTTTTTTTTCTCTCCTGCTGGTAATAGCTCACCTTAACTGATCACTCTCGTAATAGTGTGTATGGTAACACCCATTGTTTCATGTTCTCTGTGTATATAAAATCGTCCTACTGTATTTTCCACTGAATGCATCTGATGAAGTGAGCTGTAGCCCACAAAAGCTTATGCTCAAATAAATCTGTTAGTCTCTAAGGTGCCACAAGTACTCCTGTTCTTTTTGCAGATACAGACTAACACGGCTGCTACTCTGAAACCTTTAGTGTGACATGTTATCAGGAACCTTTCTTCAGAAATCTCTACATCTATTGGTAAGAAATCAAATGACATTCTAAATAATTGCATACAAAAATACCCTTGCAAAATAGGTTAGAAGAGTTGTTCTCTATATCTTCTGGTGTTGAGTTAAAAATCAGTTTAATGTTTCAAGGCACCAACACGGTTAGAATTTTATACCTGCAAATATTTATCTATGCACTATTACACAGTAACATCAATGTATTAATAAATAGTTTGTGCAATTCTGAGAAGCAATCTATAAAGGAATGTTAGCTATACAGTAGGCACATATATTATAATACAAATAGAAAACAAAATTCCTAGAAAAAGCATGTTGAGCACCTTTGTGGCACGGGTTATATTTCTTGTGCTAAACACTATGTAAACCTTAACTTACAATAACTGAACTCTCACAATAATTGGTTATTTAAATCTTTCTTTTCTGGGTGGTTGGCTCTAGGTCATGGGATCACTCTTAGGTGCAGAAGCCTCTGTCATTGGTTGTAATGGGCTGTCTTGTTCATTCAACTGTAAGCTCAAGTTTTCAGAAGTTAGAAGGGAAGAATTAAAGACAATTTCACTTAAGTCTGATTTTATGGATACTAAATGTGGATCTTGAAAACTTAAAGTTTTCTCCACTAAAACCTGTGTATTTTCTCGTGTCATTCCCATGTCTGATGGTGACTTCTTTTTCATTCTTGTGTATGATTTGTCCAGATTCTCCATGCCTTGCTCAGTTTTCTGAAATCGCCCAAAGAACCAGATGAAGAACCCAAACAAAGCAAAAGCGAGCAAACTTGGAATAAAGGCCAGGCATTTGACATCAAGGCTAGTCCCTGTATATCTGCTATGCAAGAACATGTCTCCCTCAGCATAAGTCCTGTTAGTCAGAGGGTTTGTGTTATTTGATCTCCAATCCCAGGATAACTTGGTTCTGTTAAGGTCCTTTAAGCTTTCTGAGTCCTCCACTGTGTAGATCTTCTGTCCAGGACCAATATACTGACCATATTCATGAGGTTTGTAAAATATTTGATTCTTCCACATATTTAGATCCAGGATTAAAACCAGAAAGATAATTCCATAGTTAAACCATTTACCTGTTTGAAAAAAGAAAACTGTCATCTGATGTCCTTTTTATAAGTATCACAACCGTGCTGACACAGTAAATGCCCCTCAGATAAAATGTTTCATTCAATTAACCTGTAAAACAAAGTTATAATGAAATTCTCAGCAGACCCAGATTTATTCTTGAATCTCTCTTAGTATTTCATAATTATGTCTAGGCACATAATAAATCATTTTGTAGAGCAGTACAACAGTATATCAATTGAATTCATACTGCAGTTTGTAGGTGACCTGTTGATTAAACCATTAGGTGATGTGGTTTACATCAATCAATTTTAAAAATAGTTGCATGAAAATTCTCTTTGAAAAGGCTACATTTGATAGAACTCTTTGTATGCTAGTGGTGAGATGCTTTGAAAAGATGACAATTACCTTGCTTTAATGGTACGTACTGTGATTGATTAGTACTCATGCAGTGAAGCCCAGACATATGTACGTGGGAAGTATGGTGGTTCTGAGACATGGTATCCAAAGTACAAACAAGATACTACTTTAGTAACTATTCTTTGTATAGATGCCATTGCAGTATTGTCAGAGCCTACTTATTAACTGGAAACATCTTAAGATCTTACCTTGACACGGTATTAGCAATGTCCAAGAACTCATCACATTCACATACAGTTAAAGACATTTTTAGAACTGTGGATGCACAAGTATATCTAACTGCTGCATTAAGTGATTTTGGACATAAGACACTAAGGAGTATATTTGCTGGTAATTACCAATGTTGAGCTGTGTTGATGTTTAGTTAAAATGTAACCCTTCTGCCCATCAGAGTTGGCAGCAACAAGGGCCGGGTTCAGTATCTAGGGGTTCCATTCCAATAACACAATGCAAAACCGGCTCGAGCCCCCACCCAGTGACCTGGGACAAATATATACCACCCCTGCTGGGCGCCTCCAAGAGGCAATACTTCCCCTCTCGCAAGCACATAGTCTGAGTGTAGCAAAAAGCCTTTTAATAACAGAGAGAAACAATGTGGCATTATGTTGGGGAAACACCACCAACAGGATTCATAACACAACCCATGAGCAAAAAACCCACCCCAAGCAAACTGGGGCATGTCCTTTCCCTTTGGCTCTTGAGTCCAGCAACCCAAAATCACCCAAAGTCCCAAAAGTCTCTGTCCCTGGTCAGGGCAGACCCAGAGTTCGAAAGTTTATCTGCAGTTGAGATGGGCAGGGGGGAGTTGTTAAGGGGCACCTTTCGTGGTCCAAAGCTGATTACCCCACCTCTTCATGGGGCTCCGCTCTGCCAGCCACCCCCATGAGCTGCTCCAGGCAACCGACAAACTGCTCTGCTCTACAAGCTGTTCCACTCACCGTGCTGCAAATTGCTCCGCCATATATCCTCAGCATCCCCCACTACTTAACACAACACTCAGTGATTTCAGCTCTTAGTAAGTTTAGCTCGTTTGTGATTTCAGCTTGTAGTAGATGAGCCTCAATGCTGGTACACCACTAGCCCAAAGTGAATTCAGCTCAGCAGCCTGTAACTAGGCTCCTAATAGGATCAAAATTAGCTCTGATATTCCACAGTGCAGAAAAAAGAAAGTGCAATTAGCATGTAAGGCCCTCACCAGGGGGCCCATGCCACCAAGTATTAATACCTACCCCTAGCCTCTCTCCATTCACTGAGTTTTGGAACTAATGACCTTTGCCTAGCGAGGGCTGCTTAGTTGATGGTGAGTCCCTCCATCATAACAAAAGGCCAAGTACAGTTCCACTGTCCTTGATTCACATAATCAGGATAATAACAGTTTATTCCTGCCCCAATAACAGAGAAACTGGGGCTCCTACAGCAGCCAAAGTGACCATCTAGGTAGGGTGGGTGTGTCTATGCAAATGAGATCAGCTCCTGAAGTTCTTTTCCACAACTCACCATGACTCGCCACCAGATGTCAGGGTAGAGCTCATCCTGACTCTGCTTACATCAGTAAATAAAAATATACACATGAAACAGAATCTCAAAGATGAGTTACTTTATTGGTTTGGTAAGCAGTGGTGTGGTTGAAATTACTGTCAGGCTGTGCACTCATGTTCTGCCATTAATTTGAATGTCTCAGTAAAGTAACTCCTTATAGTTTGGTATTTGTATTTATGTTTTTAAAGTGATTTTTTTAACCCAGATGGCCATTCTGGGTGAGAATAAACATGAGCATTAATTTTCTTGTGGCCCTATCCAGAAACTAAATTACTGAAAGACCAGGGAGGAAATTCTGCTGTCAGTTTCAAGAGTATAAGTCCTCACAAACACCACTGAAGCTATTGGTATTATTCTGGATTTTCTGCAACAGTAACCTGTTTTGTCATATCTTATGGCACCACACTCATCATCAAACCTCTGCTATATTTTTCACTCTGAATGTAAAGGTTCTTGCTGGGTTGCACGTTCAGTTCTGTTTGCGTGCCAAGCTCCAAGTTGGAAATAGGTCACTAGCAGTTTTCACACCTCCTCCCACACTGGCTATGAGGCCATCACCTGCATTCAGGAGGGTCCTCTCATGCCTCTTCAGCCTGCCTGGAGGAGCTACCTCCTCACATGCTTTCTTCTCTGATTGGCACCACTAGGAAATAGGCTATGTTACTGTGCTTTTTGTTTCCATGGAAACAAGGCAAGAGACTCTGCAGAGAGCCTTGCTAGGTGTAGGGGATGGTAGGAAATGGGTGGACTGTTATGGGCATTTGTAGGAAGATTATAATACTTTGCTTCAAGCTGACACACCTGCAAGTGAAGCGGGATAGGAGGAGTAACGGAAGAGATTGAAATTAGGAAAAAAATTAAGCATAATGCAACGTATGTTATACTCCTGTATAGATCTGTAGATGGCCAGTCCAAAAGGGACCATTACGAGTCTAGCCTCCTGCATAACACAGACCAAAGATCACCACACAATAATTTCAGCATCAGGTCCATAACATCTAGTTGGGCTAGAGCATGTCTTTTAGAAAGACATCCAGTCTTGACTTAAAGACTTCAAGTGATGGATAATCCACCAGATCATTTGGTAACTTGTTACAACGGTTAATTACCCTCAGTGTTAAAAATATTTGCCCTTTATCTAGAATTTGTCTAGCTTCAGCTTCCAGCCATTGGGTTTTCTTATACCTTTGTATGCTAGATTAAAGAGCTCCTATCAGAAATATCTTCCCTGTGTAGATGCTTATGCCCAGATCCAGAGACTTGATCATAGTCTCTAAGGCACAGATCCTTAAAGTATTTAGGGGCCTAACACCTAACCCATGGGTGTTAAGCCCCTAAATACTTTAAGGATCTGTGCCTTAGAGACTGCGATCAAGTTACCTCTTAACCTTCTTTGTTACAAATTAAATAGATTGAGCTTCTTAAATCTCTCACTGCAAAGCAAGTTTTACAGACTCTGAATCATTCTTCTGGCGCGTCTCTGAACCATACACAGTCTTTCAACACATTTTTTAAAGTGTGGAGACCGCAACTGAATACTGTATTTCAGTACCAGTCCCACTAATGCCATATACTGAGTTCACACCACCTTCCTACTCACAAATTCTTCTATGCATTCCATCCAAGGGTTATGTTAACCCTCTTAGATGTAGAATTGCACTGTGAGCTTATGTTCATGGGCTTATCCACCTAAGTTCTTTTTAGAGTCGCTTCTTTCTAGTGTAGCCCCTCCCTCGAGGCATAGCCCAAGTAGGGTGACCAGATGTCCCAATTTTATAGGGACAGTCTCGATAATTTGGGGCTTTTTCTTATATAGGCG
Source organism: Lepidochelys olivacea (assembly GCF_965140295.1). Taxonomy (NCBI): domain Eukaryota; kingdom Metazoa; phylum Chordata; order Testudines; family Cheloniidae; genus Lepidochelys; species Lepidochelys olivacea. The sequence continues at coordinate 297,718,827 of NC_140411.1, forward strand.
CCTATTACCCCACACCCCCCATCTCAATTTTTTACACTTGCTGTCTGGTCACCCTAAGCGCAAACCTCCTCCCTGATGCTGGCTACTTAGAGTGGCTTTTCCCTCTCCTCATGTGAATAGGATCCTGTTATTTTTTCTCATGCTAGGTGCCTTCACCCAAGGTGACTCTTCACTGTGCCAGAGAAACATGTCCCTTGGGAAAAAATGAATAATGCTACTAATGGGCAAGGAGTATAAAACCTAGTACATAAGACACAATAAAATACAGCAACGGAACCCCAGCAAAATAATGACACACCCCAAACAACAATATAACAAAGGGGGACTTTACTGGGAGCAGGAAAATAGGATCTGGGGAAGGCAAAGGTTAGCCTTGTGCTAGCACATTAGCAAATCAAGAAATGTCCCACTTCCCAACACTCACAACTCTTCCCAGGCACTAGCTCCAAGCCTGCCAGCTTCCCAGGCAAGTGTGCATTGAAAATGAGTCTAGAGACAAGTGCTGCAGTGCTGTGAATGCTGGCCAGCTTAAACAAAAATGGTTCTCTTCATTCCTGGTGGGGCAGGGTCCTCCCCTGCAGGGCTGTAGCTAGAGTGGGGCAAGAGGGTCAGCTGCCCAGGGTGCAGAGCCGGCAGGGGTGCAAAAATGGGGCGATGCAGGATCAGGACCAGCAGTGCCGGCTCCCCCTGCAGGATTGGGCACAGCAGCGTCGGCTGGAGACCATGAGTGTAGTTTGGGGCAGGGAGGGCATTGCCCCCTCAAACAGAGGCCTTGGTTGGGAGTGGAGAGGGTTGTCCAGAGCTGCTTCTCCTGCCAGGTGCTCGGTGCCTCTGTGCCTGGACGACGTCTCCTGGGTCCCAGTGCCAGTTGTCTTCCCTTCTGCGTGTGCTGGGCGCCCCATATGGCCACCATCCTGTTTTCTATACAATGGTTAGTGCCTGCCAGGGTGGGATACGGTGGAAGGGGGTGAGGTGGGGGAAAGAGTCAGTGGGGAAGGAAGGGGGATGGGATAGGGCAAGGGGAAGAAAAGGGGATAGGAGAATGGGGGGAAGTGCGAGCCCTGCATGCAGCATCTCCGCAGCAGCTGGGTCTCCTCAGTTAAGCTGGCTCCCACCCCCTCCCCGAGCACTGGCAGCCCATCTCCAGTGTATACCCCTGCTGAAGGTATCCCCTCCAGTGCCCTCCAAATGCCCCCGCCAATAATCCCTAAATATCCCACACAGACACCCCCAACACCTTTCCAAATAACCCCTCCAGTTCCTCCTCCTCCTCCCCTTGGTAATGTCTTCTATTTGAGTACTTGAAATATGGTAACCCTGGGGGTTGCTCCATTCTCACAGTCTTGGTTTCTGGAGCTGGTGGGAGCGAGTCCACCCTGCCAGCAGCTGCCTGCCCCCAGCACCTGGGCTGCGCACCAGGCTTGATGCAATGGCTGTGTGACCACAAGCCCAGAAGCCATGGGGCTGGGGCAGGGCAGCCAAGCGGAGCAAGGGGAAGTTCTGCTCTGTGCGCAGGGAGTGTGCGGAAAGTGACCTGGTGGCAATGGCAGGTCCCTGGGCAGGGACGGGGTGTGACCGGGTTGCTGAGAGGTAGGAGCCCAAGGGGGATGAGTACTCCAGGGAGCTCCTCAGGGAGCATCTCATGGCAGCCAGGCTTCATGGGCAGAAGCTGGCTCCAGGGGGGATCACCGGCTGGCACCAGGCTCCTTCAGGACAGTGGCAAGAGCATGTCAGGAGTGCAACTCGGAGCTGTGCTGCCCACCCTGCCTGGGGAGCACCTGGCTGTGCAGAGCTGGCCCAGCTCAGGGAGCAGGGCAACTAGGGCTTCCAGGCAGCCAACCAGCACCATGTCTCCCACCGCACAGAGAGCCAGGGGTCCGAGTGGGCTGGGCAGCTCCCACCAGCTTCCAATCTGCTGGCTCCTGGCAGGAGGAGATGGTTTTCAAACTGTGGGGTGCAACCACTAGCGAGGCCCGCCCCATAGTTTGACAATCTCTTTGCTAAATGGGAGGCAGAAATCTGGGGGGACCACGTGACCCCATGTGCCTCCCATATGTCACCTTTAGGGGGTGCAACTATGATTGCTCACCCCAGGCACTAAAATGCTTAGTTATGGCTCTGCTTGCCTGGCTCCAGTCCGGAGTCCTGTGGAAGTCTCAGCTGGTTCTCAGTAGCTAGCGCCAGGTCATATCTCTGCCTCTCTGGATGCTGGTCTCTGCAGGGCTGGAATGGCCTGACTCATGGACTGGATCCTACAGCAGCTCAAAGCCCCCATCTATGGGGAGTAGGACCTAAGCTGTTCTGCTTCTCTCTCAGCTCCCAACTCAAAAGAAGCTAAACTAAACCTAGTCTCTTTGCCCCTGAGTCGGGCTGACCCTTCCTCTGGAGGGAGCTGAGCAGCCCTGGTTCATCACTGGCCCAGCAACTGCTTTTCCAGATCACCCCATGCAGAAGCCTCATTATTGGGCTCAGCAGGAGGTTCCAGTCCATTCTGTCCCCACCACTGACTCCAAGCATGCAGGGAAATAGTGTTGGAGGCTTTGGTAGCCATATGGTTGTAATTCATAGGGTAGACCCAGCTTGATGCTCCAAGGCCTGGCACTCCAGGAGCTGGCAAACTCTGAAGAGGGGTTACACTAGACACAGTAACCCATCCTGTGGTTGTGACATCTATCCTTTGTTCCTATATGTGCAACTTTCATATAATGTGTTAGAATGTATATTGTTTGAATCAGCCTAGCTAACCAAGCAATCCAGATTGCTGTATAGGGCTGACTTATCATTATTTACTACACCACCAATCTGTGTGTCATCTGCGAACCTTACCAGCAATTTTTTTCTCAGATTAATGATAAAGATAATGAATGGGAACGGGACCAAAACCAAGACTACCGCTGCAAGACTCCACTAGAAACCACCTATTTGATGATTTCCAGCTTTTATTTACAGTATTTCACATTTTGTAGACGAAAATGGAAGCTGGGAAACTGGAGTCACTCATTATGAAATCTTAATGTCAGCCACATCTAAACAAATAGTTGTAAGCAATGGTCCCACTATTGCTCTAGCATGGATTCAGCTCTACTCATGTTCATTCAGTCACGAGCACTAGCATACAGTGGCCGCTGGCATTTTTGCCACCATGTTTTTTAGCCTTGCCCACAGCAGGGCTTTAGCACAGAAGCTGCCTGAAGTGGGAGTTTAAGAATGGCCACACTGGGTCAGACCAATGGTCCACCTAGCCCAGTATCCTGTCTTCCGACAGCGGCTGGTGCCAGATGCATCAGAGGGAGCGAACAAAACAGGGCAATTTGTCCAATGATCCATCCCCTGTTGTCCAGTCCCAGGTTCCAACAGTCAGAGGTTTAAGGACATCTAGAGCATGGGGTTGTGTCCATGACCATCTTGGCTAATAGCCACTGATGGACCTATCCACCAGGGGCTTAGCTAATTTTTTTAACCCAGTTATATTTTGGCCTTTACAGCACTCCTGGCAATGCCTTCCACAGGTTGACTGTGCGTTGTGTGAAGTATTTCCTTATGTTAGATTTAAATCTGCTGCCTATTCATTTCATTGGGTGACCCCTAGTCTGTGCGTGAGGTAAACCTTTCCCTATTCACTTTTCCCATACCATTCACAATTTTATAGCCCTCTATCATCTCCCTCCCTCAGTCACTGCTTTTCCAAGCTGAACAGTCCCACTCTTTCTACTCCTCATGTGGAAGCTGTTGTATGTAGTATTATACTCAGTGCTGCACTCAAGGGTGAAAGCAGCAGTCAAAACAAAACACCTAACATACATTCGGGAAATGGGCAAACATTTAGTTGCTGGTCCAGCAAAGGATGTAAACATACATCCTTGACAAAAGAAAAGGAGGACTTGTGGCACCTTAGAGACTAACAAATTTATTAGAGCATAAGCTTTTGAGAGCTACAGCTCACTTCATCAGTTGCATTCAGTGGAAAATATAGTGGGGAGATTTTATATACACAGAGAACATGAAACAATGGGTGTTACCATACAGAGTGTAACAAGAGTGACCAGGAAAGGTGAGCTATTACCAGCAGGAGAGCGGAGATGTGGGGGAGGGAACCTTTTGTAGTGATAAATCAAGGTGGGCCATTTCCAGCACTTTACAAGAACAGTAGGAGGAGAAATAAACAAGGGGAAAAAGTTTTACTTTGTGTAATGACCCATCCACTCCTAGTCGCTATTCAAGCCTAAGTTAATTGTATCCAGTTTGCAAATTAATTCCAGTTCAGCATTCTCTCGTTGGAGTCTGTTTTTCAAGTTTTTTTGTTGAAGAATTGCCACTTTTAGGACTGTAATGGAGTGACCAAAGAGATTGAAGTGTTCTCCGACTGGTTTTTGAATTTTATAAGCCCGTTGCCAACTGTGTCCACATATCTATTCAGGGGACACCATCATAGGGCCTAATCACATCAGCCACACTATCAGAGGCTCGTTCACCTGCGCATCTACCAATGTCATACATGCCATCATGTGCCAGCAATGCCCCTCTGCCATGTACATTGGCCAAACCGGACAGTCTCTATGTAAAAGAATAAATGGACACAAATCAGACGTCAAGAATCTGAAGTGTTCTCCAACTGGTTTTTGAATGTTATAATTCTTGACGTCTGATTTGTGTCCATTTATTCTTTTACGTAGAGACTGTTTCATGACCCATTGTTTCATGTTCTCTGTGTATATAAAATCTCCCCACTGTATTTTCCACTGAATGCATCTGATGAAGTGAGCTGTAGCCCACAAAAGCTTATGCTCTAATACATTTGTTAGTCTCTAAGGTGCCACAAGTCCTCCTTTTCTTTCTGCGAATACAGACTAACACGCTGCTACTCTGAATACATCCTTGAAACATACATCCCATTGAAATCTCTGGGACTACCCCTGTGTTTGAAGTTAAGCAAGTGCGTAGGGCCTTTGCTAGATGTGGACATTATATATGAACAAATCTTTTAATTGAAAGGTGTTTTTTAAAGCTATCAGTCAATGAAAACAAGAAACTTTGTATTTTTACATTAGCTATATGCCCCTGTTATTTCACAGAGAAAGTGTAATGTATCTCTGCATGGAGCTGTGGTAGTAATCCATCTATTATTTCCCTTTTCTAATAAAGTTATATCACTATCTCTTCTAATGATGTTGCATTCACTTCAAAGTTTTTAGCAGATTAGTTCTTTTATATTTCGGTGGTGTAATGAAACATTGATTTTCAAAACTGCGATTGTCAAGGCAATTTTGTTTTTGTAGCTGATGAAAAGTAATAAAATAACAGGCTAATTAATTTTAAAAGTTACTACATCAACCAACATGTCTTTAATCAGCCAAACAAATGACAGCACAACTTAGATTAAGACGATATTCCTTCCTGCTGGGACCAAAACACCACAAACACCCGTTTTGTGTTTCTTTTTCTTTCTTTTGCTTGTTTGTTTTAATGTCTTGATGTCATTAGGTATGACTGTGTGGGTCATATGATGAGCCAGTTTGGTAAATTAAATGGAAACAATGTGTTGTAGACACAAGAACTATGAGTGGCTCTAAACTACCTGGGGATTCCCACTAGAGTGACATGGGGATTCCCACCTACCCAGATTTCTCCTTTATACCAGAAAAATAGCACAAAGGGACCCAAGTGGATCCAAAGGTTGAGTCCTCAGTCTAGAATATATTCCTGGATATCTATATTTAAAATGAGGGGACCTTTTATCTTAGAATTTGCTCTCACAATTAAAGTAGGGATTTTTCATTTTACCCTTTCCAGCATTGCACCTACTTTTGTCCACTAAATACTGAATTATGTCCACTTTTAAAAGGTCTCCAAAGGCATATGTGTATGTACACCCAGGAGTTGGGTGTCAGACACCTGGGTTGCAATCCCAATGACACTGACTTGCTGTGTGATCTGGGCAAGGCACTCAGCCCAAAACCTTCAAAACTGGCCTCTGATTTGAGGTGCCTTTGTTCTGGTGGGTCCAGCTTGTCAGAGCGCTCCTGAAAGCCTGTCCCAGGTGTAGCTGGGGACCCACAGTTCCCACTGAGGCCAATGGAATTGTGGCTGCGCGTATTAAAATCACTCTCAAGCAGCCTCAAGTTAGGCATCCAAAACCAGAGTCTACTTCAGAAATATTGGCCATAACCTCTTTTGTCTCAGTTTCCCCACGTGTAATGTGTGGATAAAAATGCTCACACGTCTCTGTAATGCACTCGGGTAGCTGCGTGCTTTGCTGTTTGCTGGTGTTATTCGATAAATGCATACACACATACTGTGCACAGCTGAACCAAACAGGAAACCCTCTGAGATTTCTCTCAGATCTTGTGTGCCCGGACTGCTTTGTTTTTGCCTCTAACTGTTCTATTTTTGCCTACAGGCTCCCTCAGGCATCTCTGTGCAGACAGTGCTCATCCTGGACCTAGACATGCTACTTTTGGGTTACCTCCACAAGCCATCCTTGCCATTTAGATGACAACCACCACTGAGACACTTTCTCCGCTGGCTGGATTTCCCAGTCCTTTCTGAGATAAGCGTTAAGGCCTCTCCAAAAACTGCCCAATAAGGAGGCTTAGTTAATAGTGAGCCCAATCTCCCCACACCCCTTTGTTTTGACACTTGACACACAGCATTTCCAACTTGAACCCTATCCACAGAGTTCGGGTAGCTCAAGACTCTGGATCTCCTGTGTGGTAGAATAATATGTTGGTATTAAAAATACCACCCTGGCCTCTAGATGCATTTTTAACAACGAAAGAATACGAAGGTTCAGTAACAACATTTACTTTTAAGTAGTACAGATTTCCCTGGGTACTGTAGAAACTAGGCTACACTGTATATTTTCGTAAACTGTAGCCCAGGAAGGAAAGCGCATACACTGCAGTGAACCATTTGTCAAAGGAAATCCAGATGATTTAAGCAGATGCAAAAATTCAAGCTCTTTCTGATACTCAGAGATAAAAGCAAGTATGAAAACAGGATAAAAATATTTAACATGGACTAAACACACACTAGGATTCCTAGGTACAAAAGAATTAAAGCAGGAAGCAATACTGTCTTTCCAGGAAAAAAAGATTTTTTTTTTATAAAAAATGACAATTAACTAAAGCATGAGAACTAGGGCCGGAAGATGTTAATTCTGCCGTATTGCCAACTCCAAAAGGTTAAAAAATCATGAGATTGGCTTAAAAACAATACATTGAGGGTTCTTTGTATTTGTCTCCTGGGTTTGTTTTGTGGGGGGTCGGGGTTTTTTGAGCCTTTGGGGTGCACCCAAGTAGCACTTTAAAGCTTTTCTCTGCAGCCATGAAGTTATTTTTTTAAATGGACGCTGAGATTCTTGTGCAATCACATGACTCCAGGCTCCAAGAAAAACACCAAATAACACAAGATTTATGATAAAATCATGAGAATTGTAACCACAAAACCTTCAAGCCGCACTGAACAGAGCAAAAATACACTGAGCATAGCAGAGAAAAAGTGGTTAAGCAACCCTTTGCACTTACCTGTTCTTCATGCTGCTCTAATTTAGGCTGACTTGCAACAGCCTCAGGGCCAGAGGAGCAGCCCAGTAACAGGGGGGGGGGGGGGCAAAGGAGCAGCCCAACAATGCCTCCTTTTCTCCAGTCACGCCCCCTTTTCCCTGTTCTGCTAGTGGCAGCCAGGTCTGTGCCAGCACAGAACTACCCTTACATGTGCATGCTCTTTCACTAGGCTGGTTTTATTAACAGATTACACTGGGGATGCTATGCAAACCAGCTCACCCACATCAAATCTGACCAGGGATCAAAATCTGAACCCAGGTCAAGACCTCAGGGGTGGACAATATTCAGAGTCTGGATGTCTGGGTCCAGATCACAATTTTGCAGCTTGAGCTTCTCCCTATACTAAACTAAACATTGTTGCCATCCCTAGACTCCTCTACTTGACCATTATTATTAACAAAAAAGGGAATTTCTTTTCCAAAAAAGATATGTTCGAATTAGGCATTCTTATTAGGCTACTGTCTAAAATATTTTAAATGGTTATTCCTGATTTTTTCATTAGCTCCTTGATTTGAATTGAGAATTGCTATATCGGCACACAGTAACTAGAGCTTGAAAATGCTGTAAGATGATGGAGAGCTGACGGCAAGAACAGATGGACCAGGTAAAACACCCACCCAAAGGAAGGTTCTCATGCCATCTATGTTAACAGCTGCTTTTAGATATCCTGAAGGGTGGCGAAGCACTAAGATAAAACAAGCACTCAGTATCCAGGGTATGTGACATGCACTCAAATGGATTGATTTGTCTAGTAAATCTAATAAATGGGTCTTATTAATTCTGAGCCAAGAGAGAAAATATTCCTCAGTCCTTATTCATAAGCTCATTCTCATTCAAGAGTGCCTCCTCTCCAAAAAATCAAAGAGGCCTCCATTTCTTTCTGCAGAGAACTCTATAATGCATAGGTATCCGTTTCCCTTAGCGGGTCTGTTTTCAAACAGCGGCACAGACAGTAGTTAAAGGAAATCTTTCAACTGTTGTAGTTTCTTTTCGTCACTACCTTATTTTCTTTAATGTTGCTCATTCTCCCTTCTCTTGCACAGCCTTCAACCATCAATACCCCTGACTTCTCTGCATCCCTGAGTCAATCTTCTTTGCCCTTTATTCCCTCTTCTTCCATTCATTGTTTTGTCATCTACACTCTGTACTACCCGTAATTCCTTTGTCTCCTTCTGTCACTGCACAGTCTCCCCCACCAACCATCAGCCACGGTTCACACTCCCATCCATTTCCTTGTCTCCTGCTCAAACAATAGTTAACAGGTCTGGATGAAATCTAAGGACCTTGTGCGTATGTGCCACAGCAAATTCATGTTCTCCATCTTCAGTACTGCCTCCTCACAAAACACCAGGACTTCTCCACTGATCTTGAATCCCATACCCACAACCCATGTCATACATCTGCTACTTTTGATACCTTCCTTGAGCTCTCTCTTCCTCTCCTTTCTCTCTCTACCCAAGACTTTACTGACTTCAAAGAGAAGATTTATGTACTCCCTTCACGTACACTTTTGCCCCTCCCCTCTCTCTATTTTCTCTTCCTTTAATCTGTATTTAGTCTTTAGTTGAGGTCACACACACATGCTCCTAATTTCCAATCCCTCCTGAAATCCCTTTGTCTCTATCCCTTCACTGTTACTGGCCTCTCTTGCCGTACTCTTACCTATTATCTCTTTTGTCTCTTTTCTCTCAGTTTTAAGACATACCCCAAATAACATAACCTCCAAAAACACCCCTTTCCCTCCATCTGTCTTTCCTACTACCAGCCCATCTCCCTTCTCCTTTTCAGTGAGCAATTTACAACTGCTGCACTGATTTCCTTGCCTCTAGCTCAAGTAGGGTGACCAGATGTCCTGATAAAATTGGGACTGTCCTGATATTTAACCCTTTGTCCCACGTCCTGATCAATGTATGATTGGGACCCCATTTGTCCCGATATTCAGATTAGGAGGTGAGTGGGAGGCAGGTGCTGACTCCATAGGTGCTCCAGGGCTGGAGTACCCATGGGGAAAAATTAGCAGGTGCGCTGCACCCACCAGCAGCCAACCTCCCCACTCCTTGCCTCCTTCTCCACCCCGCAGCACGCCGCGTCCCCGCTCCTCCCCCTCCCTCCCAGCACTTCCGCGCCCCTGCCACCTAACAGCTGTTTGGAGGCACTTGGGACTTTCCGGGAGGGAGGGGAGGAGAGGGCATTCAGGCACTCAGGGGAGGAAGATGGAAAGAGGCAGGGGAGGGGCAGGGACTTGTGGGAAGGGGGTGGAATGGGGCAGGGCAAGGGCAGAGCAAGGGCAGGAAGAGGCGGGGGCCGGGCAAGCACCCACCAGGAAGAGGGAAAGTCGGCGCCATAGTAGGTGAGTGGCAAGCAAGGGGGTGAAGAGGTGAGCGGTGGGCAGGGGTGTGAAAAGACAAGCAGAGAGTCAGCAGCGGATGGGGAGGGTGAAGATCCCTCTATTCGACATTGGTGAGGCCTCATCTGGAGTACTGTGTCCAGTTTTGGGCCCCACACTACAAGAAGGATGTGGATAAATTGGAAAGAGTCCAGCGAAGGGCAACAAAAATGATTAGGGGTCTAGAACACATGACTTATGAGGAGAGGCTGAGGGAACTGGGATTGTTTAGTCTGCAGAAGAGAAGAATGAGGGGGGATTTGATAGCTGCTTTCAACTACCTGAGAGGTGGTTCCAGAGAGGATGGTTCTAGACTATTCTCAGTGGTAGAAGAGGACAGGACAAGGAGTAATGGTCTCAAGTTGCAGTGCGGGAGGTTTAGGTTGGATATTAGGAAAAACTTTTTCACTAGGAGGGTGGTGAAACACTGGAATGCGTTGCCTAAGGAGGTGGTGGAATCTCCTTCCTTAGAAGTTTTTAAGGTCAGGCTTGACAAAGCCCTGGCTGGGATGATTTAATTGCGGATTGGTCCTGCTTTTGAGCAGGGGGTTGGACTAGATGGCTTCCTGAGGTCCCTTCCAACCCTGATATTCTATGATTCTATGATTCTAAGAGGCAAGCAGTGGGTGGGGGACTGAGGAGGGATGCAGCAAGCCAGCGGTGGGCCAGGGGATGAGGAAGGGCTCGGTGGCTGGGGGTGGGGGGGGCCCAAGTGGGGAGGGGGCGGGACCTGGACCTGGGGCAGAGTGGGGGTGGAGCTTGGAAGGAGCAGGGGTGGACTGTGGGTGGGGCTGACAGCACCCCAATGTGTCCTGATATTTTATGGTCACCTAAGCTCAGGGGGTTCTCAAGACAAATTATTTGGTGGTCTCAGAGTGCGGCCACCAACTCTTGCTGGTGGCCATTCTCACACCTTTTCCTAAAATACTTAATTAGCTTTAGGAAAAACAAATAAATATGCACATATACATGTCCAAATCATTGTAACTTATTTATTTCTAGCTAGTAAGTCTGCTGTGAAAAGTGATATTAAACATACAAGTACCACTTTTCACAACAGACTTAGCCCCAGCAAATCTGGGGACAAATTAAGCCCTAGATGAGGAATCGGGAGAGGCAGCGGGGGCCAGGGGCGATGGGGGTGAGTGGGTAGCCAGGGGAGGCAGCAGGAGGGCAGAGCCTGAAGCCCCACCACCCAAGGGCTGAAGCCCAAAGCCTGAGCCCCATTGCCCCTGGGAAGGTGGGAAACTCACCGGCTGCCTGCTCCTCCAGTGTTGTGCCCTGGGTGTCTCCAGAGGAGAGGCAGGGCCCAACCCCTTCTGGAGGCCCCTGCAAACAACACCAAGGCTGTGCCCCCAGGAGCACCAGGAGCACCAGGGAGGGAGAGGGGCTGCTGGCCCAGGAGGCTGTGGCCGCAAAAAAAAAACCCTGGTGGCTGCATGCGGCCACAGTAGTCGCATTTGAGAAATCCTACTCTAGCTCATGTCTAGCTCCACTCCAGTCAGATTTCTGTTTCACTGAAAATGCCATCTCCAAAGTCTCACAAAATGTCCTCCTGTCTTAGCAATAGATGCTCAGTTCCATCCTCCTCGACCTTCAGTACTGTTCATCAATCCCTCCTTCTTGGCAACTTCTTTTCCCTTGCCTTTTGTGACCCTGTCCTCTCATGGTTCATTTACTTTCTCTCTGACCTCACCTTAGGCATATTCTTTAATGGCTCTTTCTCCTTCTATATGGGAATCCCACATGGCTCTATCATTGGCCCCTTCACTTACACTTTACTTCTGGATATTACTGTCTGCTACCATGGTTTCTACTACTTGCCCATGGTACCAAGTTTAAACTACCCATCCTCATGACGCATACTAGTACCCTTCAGCCCACATCTTACAGCCCCCTTTGCCCTCATGGCTCTTACACTGAACATGACTCAGTCATACGTTAGGATTGGGTCTTTTATTTCTAAATTTGCCATGCTTTAGAACATCTACAACCCATTTTGATTTGTGATCACTCTGCTGTCTGCTTCTGGTTACAGGACTGATAAAAGTGTAGATCTAGATAATCTTTCCTGGATGAGAAAGACTGGAGTTAAGAAAGAATATAATAAAAAATCATACTGAAGCAATCTGAAAGCGGAACAGATCTGAAAATGTAATAAGATTCTTTAGGAGAATCATCTCAGATAAATATGATTTCTGCTTCAACGATAGGTAGTATTTAATGGCACAAGAAGTTGTGAACTCCTTGAAGAATTGTAGGCCTGTTTGGTTCATGGAATATATATTCTTGTTCTCTTCACTAATGGGTTATTTTGAAGAAAAAACATAATCTGGGTAAAAATCATATGGTCAACAGACTCATCCCAGCAGAAAAGAGTACCATGTGAGATAGCTATCACCACGTATAAGATTACGTACCTGTTATATGTATGTGATATTCTTCCTTGAAGATCTTTTGGAAGTAAGGTAGTTTGAACTGCAGATGTGCATATGGCAAGCCAGGAAGATTTACATCAACATCACCCATGAAATGTGGAAATTCCCAATCCTGTTAAAGAAAGAACAGAAAAAATAACTTCTTACAATATATTACCCCCCTATACAATGGTATAAATTAATAGCAGAAAAAGGATTCTGACAAGTAATATGGCAAAACACAAAAATATGGCAAGTTCTTGGAATGTATTGGGGACAACATTTTGTTTCAGGGGGACAGCCATTTTAGAGTTGGTTCTGACTAACTGGGACAAATTGGTTGAGAATTTGAAGGCAAGTTGGGTAAAAGTGATCATGAAATTACAGATTTCATGATCCTAAGGAAAGGAGGGAGTGAAATTAGCTGAATAAGGAAAATGGACTTCAAAAAAGCAGACTTTAACAAACTCAGAGAACTGGGAGGTAAGGTCCCATAGGAAGAAAATCTAAGGGAAAAAGGAGTTCAGGAGAGCTGGCAATTTCTCAAAGAGACAATATTAAAGGTACAACAGCAAACAATTCTGATGCAAAGGAAAGATCAGAAGAATAGTAAGAGGCCAATATGGCTCCATCAGGAATTCTTTAATGATCTGAAAATCAAAAAGGTGTCATGCAAAAAAATGAAAACATGGACAAATTGCTAAGGAGGAGTACCAAAGCACAAGCACAAGCACCATAGTACAAGCACGTAGGGACAAAATCAGAAAAGCTAAGGCACAAAATGCACTACACCTAACAAAGGTCATAAAAAGCAATTAAGAAGTAGTTCTATAAATACATTTGGAGCAAGGGAAAGATAAGGAAAGTGTAGGCTCTCTACTTATCGGGGAAGGAGAGCTAATAATGGATGACAGAAACAAGGCTAATGCCTATTTTTGCTTCAGTCTTCTCTAAAAAGGTAAATTGTAACCTGATATTTAACACAATTAATATTAATAACAAGGAAGAAGACACAGAAAAGCAAAATAGTGAAAGAATAGGTCATATAGTATTTAGGTAAATTAGATGTATTCAAATTAACAGGGCCTTATGAAATTCATCCTATGGTACTTAAGGAACTAGCTGAAGCAATCTCAGAACCATCAGCAATTATCTCTGAGGACTCCTAGAGGATGAGTGAGGTCTCAGAGGTATGGAGGGGGCAAACATAGTCCCTAACTTTAAAAAGAGGAACAAAGAGGTCCCGGGGAATGGCAGAATAGTCAGCCTAGCTTAGATACCTTGAAGGAACTGGAACGAATTATTAAACAATCAGTTTGCAAGCACCTAGAGGACAAAATGGTTATGAGTAATAGCCAACATGGATTTGCCAAGAACAAATCATGCCAAATCAAACTAATTTCCTTCTTTGACAGGGTTATTGACCTAGTGGATGGGAGGAACCTGTAGATGTAATATTTCTTAATTTTAGTAAGGCTTTTGACACAGTCCCACATGACAGTCTCATAAACAAACTATGGAAATGTGGTCTAGATGAAATGACTATAACGTGGGTGCAAAATGAGCTGACAGACTGTACTTAAAGAGTAGTTATCAATGGTTTGCTATCAGACTGCGGGGACATATCTAGGGGGGTTTACTTGGATAATGATGTGGAGAATATGCTTATAATATTTGTGGACAACACCAAGCTTTGAGGGGTTACTAGCACTTTGGAGGAGGAGGAGTAGAATTCAAAATGATCTTGACAAATTGATGGATTGGTCTGAAATCAACAAGATGAAATTCACTACAGACAAGTGCAAAGTAGTAAACTTAGAAAGGAAAACTACAAACTGGGGAATAAGTGGCTAGGCAATAGTACAGACAGCAGTAGTACTTCTGATAATGATCTGGGGGTTATAATCATTAAAAAAATGAATGAGAGTCAACAATGTGATGCAGTTGCAAAAAAGACCAATATTCTGCGTCCAGTTCTGAGCGCCACGCTTTAAGAAAGATGTGGACAAATTGGAGAAAGTCCAGAGAACAACACAAATGATTAAAGGCTTCGAAAATCATACCCACGAGGAAAAGTTAAAAAAATTGGGCACGTTTAGTCTTGAGAAAAGAAGACTATGGGGAGACCGGAAAACCATCTTCAAATACGTTAAGAAAATAGAGATCAATTGTTGTCCATGCCCTCTGAAGGGAGGACAAGAGGTAACTGGCTTAATTGCAGCAAGGGAGGTTTACGTTAGATATTAGGAAAAACTTTCTAAGTATAAGGATATTTAAGCACTGAAATAGGTTTCCAAGGGAGGTTGCGGAATCCACATCATTGGAGGTTTTTAAGAACAGCTTAGATAAACGGGATGGTCTAGGTATACTTGGTCCTGTCTCAGCACAGAGGACAGGACTAGATGTCTGCTCAAAGTCCCTTCCAGCCCTATGATTCTGTGCTTTTTATACATTTAATACATTTATACATAACAAATCTGGCAAGAAGGGGCCTGATCCTGAAAGTGCTATGCATGCAGAATTCCAACAGAAGGCAATTGCTCCCAATTTTTGTGTTAATTCTCACAGACGTACTGTGGAACACACTATAATAATGTCTATCCCATTTTTTTGAAGTGAATCCTTGACCTAAAGTGAACCCCAGTATCATGATAAAATTAAAAAAAAATTCACCAGTTTTTAACATGCATATTGACCCACTAACCTTAAATTTAAAAAGTCACTCACATTATTCAAATTAGCAATAACATGTGCAAGGCAAAAGAAGCCTTAAATGACCTTAGCAATAATAGGGATCTTTTAAAATACTAATTTCCCAAACTAGGATAGAACTTGCATTTAAAGCCTTGTTTGTATTACAAGGAAATTAGTTTTAGTTGCGTTAATCATGTATTGCTGCTTAGACAGTTTATTAAAGCACTAGAAATCATATATAAACCATCTATAAGTGTCCTCACCACTGTTTCATGTATTAATTTGTCAAAGATGTTGCCTTGATAATACAAGCGACAGGTGTTGGACCTGTTGATCAATATATGCTGGGCTAATTATATATCAATCACAATCACATATATTAATATGCATGAAGCACATAATAACAATATAACATTATATTGTATACATTTCCAGCAGTTACATGTCCTAACTTGGCCTGTCTTTTTATAATCCTGTTTACTTATGCTAAGTATCTCGTAGCACTTTACAAAACTGAAGTAAGCTTTGGCATTAGAAACTTGTTAAAGGCAAAATACATTAATGTTCTGCTCTGTACAAGCTGGGGAGGTACCTTCACAGACCAGTACCTGGAATGTTAGTAGCCAAAACAAAAATAAGGAAAGGTCCAGAACAACAAGTTAAGGAACTGGGACGAACTGGTGTGTTGGGATTTTAGTAATGTATAAAGGATTTTGTAGCTTGTAAAACCATGCAGTAAATACTAACAGCTGAAATGTATAAGTTTGGGAGCACACCTTCTCTGTGAGAGTAATTTAAATACGCTGCGTGAGAAGCTTCCTGGAAACTAAGCCTTTCTTCCTATACTATATTATCTTTGACTTTTAGCAATAAACCTGATTGATATTGATTATTTTGTCTCTTGAATATATTTCATAACAAACCAAAGTGTGCTCAAGCAATTGACTGTTCAATTTATCAACAGTCCTCAACACAATCTGTCCCAATGAGTTCAAATACTGCCTCCTATTTACTTGTTGGCAGTGTTGTTATAGTCATGTTGGTCCAGGATATGAAAGAGACAAGATGGGTGAGGTAATATCTTTTTCTGGACCAACTTCTGTTGGTGGAAGGCACAAGCTTTCAAGCTACACAGAGCTCTTCTTCAGGTCTGGGGAAGGAAGCAGAGTGTCTGAGATAAATATAAATTTGGACAGACTGTCAAGAGAAGGGGTAACACATGTTTGAGGCAGCCATTTGAAATGAAGTGGGCGATTGGGGGTTAGATTCTCGTGCATAAAGGTTTTGAAGTGGGCAATTAATAGATGGCAGGCAGTGTGTTGTGTGACAAATTGTTGTAATGAGCCAGTCTCCCTGCTAAGTCCATGGTTTTTGGTGGCCAGTAGAATGAAGAATTTAAGCATCTGGGCTCAGCTTTTGAAGGTGTTGTGCAGGTTTCCCTTGAGGATAAGTATTGAAAGATCAGATATGGAGTGATCACTTTGTGAAAAGTGTTTACCCACAGGTGATATGACTTTTATCATTTTTCTGTGTGAGTTCATTTGAGTGCCCGGTAATTGTCTCATTTCACCTACATAGTTGTTATTGTGGCATTTGATGCACCAGATGAGGTACACCACATGTTGTGATAAGCATGTATAGGACCCATGAATCTTGAAAGGCATATTGTGTCTAGCAGTGGAGATATGTCTGTAGGTTTTGCATCTGTTGTTCTAGTGGGGTCTGGTACCACTTTCAGTTTAGGGTGTCCTGGTCTATGATGAGGTTGCTTCTGATGATGAGCTTGGCAAGGTAGGTTGTTTGAAGGCCAGAAGAGGAGGTTCAGGAAAGATTTCTTTCAGGTTTTGATCCCCATCAAATATGGGTTGTAACTGTTTGATGGACCTATTTACTTATTTCATATGGCAGACAAAATGGTGTATGCAATGTGGAGGTTCTTATTAATTATTTGTATATTATGGTAGTGGCTCAAGGTCCCAATCCAACTGGTGCCCTGCTCTGTGAGGCACTGAATTTGGAGGAATTTTCCTACTTAGTTACATTTCCCCATCTCTGGCAATTTGAACTAGGGTATAATGCCATGTCCCTTTAAGGCTAGAACCTGAAAACTCTGGGACTGCTGGTAGACTCAGTGTAATTGCTGCCTGAGTGGTTACACTGTGAGATGCAGACTGCTGAAGCTCCGCTGATAAAACAGGATTGGATCTGTTCCCATATATGCACCTGGACTTATGTCACACAAGATGGTACAACTGGTATCTGAATTACTAAAAATAAAATAAAAGAATCTGAAATCTAATAGCTTACAGGATGTTTGCTTCACATGGACATTCCCCCTGTGTATTCATCCAACTTGAATAATCATTTCAATTTTCTCCAGTCTTCTAAGACAGGAAATTTAGTAACCAGATGAGGCAATGAAAAAGAAAAACATTAGCAACAGCAAATCGTCTTTGAAAGAGCAACCAGCTTTACTTCACTTATTTAATCATTAAGAATTAGTGTGGGGTACCGTGTAAAATCATAGGGTTAGAAGGGACCACCAGGGCCAACTAGTCTAACCTCCAAGATGCAGAATTTGTTGTGTCTAAACCATCCAAGACAGATGGCTATCCAGCCTCCTTTTGAAAACCTCCAGTGAAGAAGCTTCCACAACCTCCCGTGGCAGTCTGTTCCATTGTCCTACTGTTCTCACAGTTAGGAAGTTTTTCCTGAGATTTAATCTAAACCTGCTATTCTGTAGTTGGAACCCATTGCCTCTTGTCCTGCTCTCTGTGGTAAAAGTGAACAACTTTTCTCCATCTTCTTTATGGCAGCCTTTCAAGTATCTGAAGACTGCTATCATATCCCCCCTTAATTTCCTCTTTTCCAAATTAAATATATCCAGTTCCTTCAGCCTTTCCTCGTATGGCTTGCATCATTCTATCCCTTTGATCATCTTTGTTGCTCGTCTCTGGATCCTTTCCAGTTTCTCTACATGCTTTCTATACACTGGTGACCAAAATTGGACACAGTACTTCAGCTGAGGCCAACCAACACCTAGTAGAGCAGTACTATCACCTCCTGGGACTTGCATGCTATGCCTCTGTTAATGCAACCTAAAACTGCATTTGCTTTTTTGCAATTGTTGACTCATGTTGAGGTTGTGATCCACCACAACTCCCAGATCCCTCTCAACAGTGCTGCTACCAAGCCAGGTTTTCCCCCATTCTGTATTTGTGCACTTGGTTTTTCTTCCCTAAGCGTAGCACCTAACATCTGTCTTTAGGTTGAATTTCATTTTGTTGTCTATAGCCCGGTTCTCTACCTTATCAAGATCCCTCCGAATTTTAGCTCTATCCTCCAAAGTATTGGCAACCTCCCCCGCCCCCAGCTTTGTGTCATCTGCAGACTTGAGCAGTATGTGCTCAATACCTACATCCAGGTCATTAATAAAGATGTTAAACAACACTAGACCCAAAACAGATCCCTGTGGAACCCCACTTGAGACCTCCCTCCAATCTGGCACCATTCCATTAATAGTTGTTCTTTGTGGTTGTTTAACCAATTATGTAGTTCTGTTGAGCCCACATTTCTACAACTTACTTATCAGAATGTCATGTGGGACTGTGTCAAAAGCCTTGCTGAAGTCCAAGTATATTATGTCCACTCCATTCCCCTTATCCACAAAATCAGTTACCTTCTCAAAGAATAAAATCAAGCTGGATTGGCATGATTTGTTCTTGGTAAATCCATGCTGGCTACTAGCGATTACCCCTTCACCCACCAAATATTTGCAAATTGAATTTTTATATATTTCTCTCTAGTAGCTTACCAGGTATCGAAGTCAGGCTGATTGGTCTATAGTTCTCCTTTTCCCCCATTTTAAAGATGGGCATTGCATTAGCCCTTCTCCAGTCTTCCAGGACCTCTCTTGTCATCCATGAGTTTGTAAATATTATTGCCAGTGACTCCAAGATTTCTTCAGCTAATTCCTTCAGTACTCTCGAGGGAATAGCATCCCCCGCCCCACTGATTTGAATTTATTCAAATTCGTCAGAAGATCTCTGATATGTTCCTTACTAATCCCGATCTGCATCCCTTCCCCTTTATTGTCGATGGTAACTTCACTAGTAGTCCTGTCATGTCATTTTTTTGTGAGAAGACTGAAGCAAAGTAGGCATTGAGCAGCTCTGCCTTTCTATCATCTTCTGTTACCAGCTCACCTTCTCCATTGAACGGTGGATCCACACTGTCCTTGATCTTTCTTTTTTGTCTGACATATTTGAAGAACCCCTTCCTGTTGCTCTAATGTTTATTGCTAGCTGTAACTCATGCTTTGCCTGGGCTTTCCTGATTTTGTCCCTGCAGGCTCACGCTTTTCCCATGTATACTTCCTTGGTGTCATGTCCCTCCTTCCATTTCCTGTATGTATTCCTTTTGGTTTTTAGATAGGTAAAAAGCTCCTTGTGCAGCCACAGTGGCCTGCTGTGGCTCTTCTTATCTTTCCTCTGCATCGGAAATAGCTTGATGTTGAACATTTAGTATTATATCTTTTAAGAACTGGAGGCCCTCATCAACTCCTTTTCTTTCTAATTGGTCTTTCCTTGGACCTTGCCTACTATTTCTCTTAGTTGGTTGAAACCCACCTTTCTGAAGTCCAGCGTCCTTCTTTTTCTGTTCTCATGTCCTCCTTTTCATAGGATCTTGAATTCTATCAGATCATGAACACTTCCTGCCAAGTTCCTGACCAGCTTCATGTTCTCAACTAATTCATCGCTGTTGGTCAACACCAGATCCAAAATGTGTGAGCCCCTAGTTGCTTCTTCAACTTTCTGACTCAGAAAGCTGTCCCTTACATATGCTAAGAATTTGCAGACATATTATGTTTTGCTGCAATAGTCTTCTAACGGATTCCCGCAGCTCCCATTGGCTGGGAATGGCGAACCACAGCCACTGGGAACTGCAGGGGGCTGTGCCTGCGGACGGTCAATGTAAACAAGATGTCTCACGGTCTGCCACCGGATTACCCTGATGAGCTGTGTGCCAAAGGTTGCCGACCCCTGAAGTAGACTAATAGGATTCGGATTGTCTCTTGATAAACAGATGCTGGGAAGTGGCTAGAATTAGCAGAGTTGTGATGCAGGATTTTTTAAAAAGGGCTCTTCTGGAAATAGTAACTTTGCCTTAATAAAAAGCTTTTTAAAAATCCAATATTTTTAGCATGAATAATCATTGGGTTACTTTGCAATTATGGAAAGTACCAGAACACTGTTCCAGCTTGCCAAACCAGTGCCAGAGCAGCATTCTGGCATGACTTGAGCACTGCTGCTGTACCATGTTCAAAGCCACTCTGCACTTGTGATACAAAGTAAGGAAGCCCTAATGCAGAGAAACATCTGGGCCTTTGGATTTTAATAATACCTAGCTCTTACGTTGCATTTTTCATCCACACATCACAAAGGCTTTGCAAAGGAGGTCAGTACCATTAGCATCATTTTACAGATAAGGAAACAGGTACAGAGAGGGAAAGCAACTTGCCTAAGGTCACCCAGTGGGCCAGCAGCAGAGCTGGGAATAGAATCCAGATCTTCTGAGTCATGGCCCTGTGATCTATCCACTAGCCCATTTTAAGCACATCTAATTAGCTGAGGCAAGTGTTGTGATATTGACTTAAACGGGTTCAGCTGGATATAACTGGGGACATTCTGATCCAACACATGGCTCTCAGTGCTTACTGTGATACTAGATACCATATTGTGCATAAGTGTAAAACAAAATATAACTGTTTTGTTTGTGTGCGTGTGTTCTCAGCTCACAGTATCTCTTGCCTAGTTTACCTCTCTAGGCCAATATTTCACATGACAAAAAAATATGTTGCATACGATTGTATCCACATTAGGAAACACACATGGAACCTTCAAGACCTCACACATACTAAAACGGAGAAACCATGTGATCTCATTTCTATAACCCTTGTCCTTCCTCACCCCATTTCTCCTACTGCTTTTAACTCTCACTCACTGAGACAAATCTAAATTTACATTGTCAAGCATTCTGGTGAGGGATCACATCTTCTGAAGTTGTTCTGTAAAGTGCCTGACGCATTTTCTGCACTGTATAAATAACAATAGAGAAAAAATAGAACACCAGCTCTGTGATGACAGGAACTAAAGTTACATCTACATTGCACTTTAAAACACTCCCGACTGACAAAAGTTTTGCCGATGAAAAGTGCTGGTGTGGACAGCGCTTTGTCGGGGGTGGGGGAAATGCTCTCCCGCCAACAAAGCTGACACCCCTTGTTTATTTTGTTGGCAGGAGAGTTCTCGTCTGCCAACAAAGAGTGGCTACACTGCGTGCCTTACAGCATCAAGGCTTTAGCACCACAGCTGTGCTGTTGTAAGCTCCGGCAGTGTAGACATAGCCTAAGATTTACTTTTTACTGAAAATATTCTTTACTTGTGTAGGTGTGATGTCTTTGACATTGCCACTCTGGTGTGTGGCCATGCCAGCACATACCAGCTCAGTGAGACATGAGTTAGCTTCTGCTGTCTCATGTCCGGTAAGGTTAACCAAGTGAAGACAACCAGAGGAGAGGGTAACCTATAACATGGATGGACAGTACTGTGTTGTTACTGATCATGAAACATATAGAATCATAGAATATCAGGGTTGGAAGGGACCCCAGAAGGTCATCTAGTCCAACCCCCTGCTCGATATATGTATGCTCATATATATTTATGGGAGTCATAAATCTGATATCATCACTCTAAATTTTTGCTTTATCCTATAAACATGAACTGTGGTTGAGCAAACCAGTATAACCGCCATTCCAATTTCCAGTGAGATATCCATAATCAACAGTGAATCTGACCACTGGGATGAAATTGAGGAGTTGGTCCCTGGTTTTGATGTATACATCACTCCACTAACTTTAAACCTGAAAATCTTGTTAATTGGAAAAATGCTCATTTTACACAAATTAGTAACAGCATGAAAAAGGCAGAGAGGATCTCACTTAGTTACTCCAAGATAGGGATCTTGAGGTCCTGTTGTCACACACTTGGGTAAAAATTACTTTCAAGGCTTTAACTGTAGTTCATTATACTTTTGATGGTGTTCAATCTGTTTTGCTGCTTAAGATGTATGGGTGAGGAGGAAAAGATTGAAACTGAAGCTTTGTATGCCAATACTTTTATAACTTATGTTGATCCTTATGTAGTGTTGTGTAGATAAGTAAATAATAGTATGTTTATAGGCTTTGCATGAATTAAATAAGTGATAAGTGATACCATAAATACATTTATGGTATTAGGGTGGGGACTGTGGGCCAGTAGGCCAGCCTTGTAAGGCCTTCTGGCTGGTCTGTGAGCCAAAGTTGAGCCAAGGGACCAGAATGCTTGTGGGAATGTTAAAAAGTGGAAATTTATCAGCTTGCAGTTCTATTAAGAGGAAAGATATAATAACCTTTTGCCAAGTGTCCTTCTGTTTAACTGAGCAAACAATGTACTAACCTCAAAGAGATAGGAACATATGTAAAATAACTTGTTAACAGACAAACAGTGAGTAAGCAATAGATATGTGGTCAGGCAGCTAGAAATTAATGAAATATTACGAAAGTTCCAAGTTCTGGAAAAGCAAGATAAATTCAGGTCAGAAAAAGGGAACTACAGTACTAGGACCTGAAACTGCAGACATCCAAAAAACTAGGGGTATAATGGTAAAAAGGCTGTCAACGGGTCATTAGACCCAAGACAAGACTGGGATCACTGCAGGATCAGGCACTGTCTAATTAATAAAATAAATAGATAAATAAATAAATAAATAATCTTAATAAATCCAATCCTTCTGACTTATTCAATGTCTCTTTAATTATTTAATAAATTGAAACCAGTCCAACATTGTTAATTTGATTAGAGAGAGAATTATTTGTACTGATTTATTATTGATTATTGGAACCCTGGTTATCAGTCCTTTGTCTCAAAAAAAAAGCACTGAGAACAGAAAACATTATGTTAAACCTGAGACCTTTATTATTACTGGTATATACTATCAGTTTATATTGAAAGAGGGAGCTGAGTTGAGAGATCTCAAAGGAAAAAATACCATGGTTACAAAAGTTATATGGATACCCTCAGGCTGTAACTGTTTTCCATACACATCCCACATTTTATTAAATATGTCTGAACTCTCCAATGACCTCTATGAGTCTGATCCTATAATGCTGACTTAAGTAACACTCTCAGTGAAGCACATTAAGAGTTTCACCTAACATTGTTATTTTTTTCTTCAAAAGCATGCACAGATCCCACTCATTTTTTCTCTTATATGGTTACCGATTCCATGTATTTGATCCTAGGCATTATATACATTTGGGCTACCAAAGGAACACTTTTTAGAAGTAAGTAAGTAATGATATCCCCATTTCGCAATCCTTGGACTGTTGCGAGCTGGTGTCAATTATGGCTGCACCTATGCAATACCAACCTTCTCTAGTGCCAGGAGAGACATATACACTTGGATTATGAAAATTTGCAGTTCTAAAATGTCCTGCTATAAGAGTTCTCAGGATTTTCTAATCCCGCATTCATACAAGATGGCCTAGCACTAATTTAGAAACTCCCAACCAGCTTGGAGCCAAGGGGTTAAAGTAAAGTAATAGGCTGATGCTACAAATAGGAATTTAGTGATTCCTCCTGAAACTGATTTCCCCCAGAACAGCCACAATATATTAATGCAGACTGTCCACACTAGAAAACTAGTTCTAAATATCAACTACCCGATCACTGAGAAAAAAAGAGACAGCGTGATAGTGTGGGAGAGACAGAGGCTACGTTGGTATCCTTTTGTCTGCGAGAGACGATGGGAACTGAAGCCTATGATGTAGATGGTTTGCAATGTCTCATGTGACTGAATAATTCAATCTGAGATTTGCATGATCTTTGGCAGTTATTGCAAATCTATGTATCTTGGTTGGGAGTTGCTTGCTTCCTATGGGCTCTTTTCTCCTCAAGCTGTAGGAGCCAGCTTCTATCATCGGTTTTGATACCCTGATGGAGACAATGGCTCCACTTGTTACAATCACTTGCCAACATTTCCCATTGGTCAGGATCAATTCTAAATTTATTCATATCTCACTTGCATGTGTCTTTATAGTGAAGCTTGGGACATCCTGTTGTTCTTGTTCCCTCTGATAGCTCCCTGTATAGCATGTCCTTGGGCACACATCTGTCTTCCAACCTACTCAGATGTCCCACCAAGTGCAGTCATCTTTGCTTGAGCAGGGCTGTCACACGTGGTAAATTTGCTCTTTGAAGAACCTCTTCATTGGTGATTTTATCTTGCCATTTGGTGATGAGTATGTGGCATAAATATTTCTCCTGAGGAGCATAAGTTGTCCAGGTTTCCCCACCATACATGAGAGTGCTGAGGACGCAAGCTTGGTACACTAGCATTTAGGTCTTGATGGTAAACTTTGAGTTGTTCCATGCTCTTTTAGTTTGTCTGCTAAAGGTGGTGGCAGCCTTTCCAATGTGAACATTTAGTTCTTCATCCAGTGAGAAGTTGCTGGTCACTGTAGAATCTAAATAGCTGAATTTTTGGACTACTTCTAGATGGTTTGCATTTAAGGTAATTGAAGGATCTTGTTGAACCCTCTAGTTTAATACAACCATTTTCTTGATGCTGATGGTCAGAGCAAATGCCTGACAGGCACTTGAAAGGTGGTCCATGAGTTCTTGTAATAGATATTCATTGTGGGCTATGGAGGCAGCTTTATCAGTAAACAGAAGTTCCCTGATTAGCACTTTTTTTACTTTGATCTTTGACTTAAGTTGAAACAGGTTGAAGAGTTTCCCATCTGATCTTGTGTGGAGATAAACTCCATCTTTCATGTCCTAAATGCACAGTTCAAGAATACCAAGAAGAAGATGCCAAAGAGTGTAGGGGAAAAAACACATTGTTCCTTCACTCTGCTTTTCATCTCAAAGCTGTTCGAAGTGGACCTGTAAAACTGGACAGCTGCTCTCATGTTGTTGTGGAATGAATGTATAAGATTTAACAGGGTTAGTGGACATCCTATCTTTTCTAGTATTGCAAATAGACCTGCTGTTCTGCTGACTGTGTCGAATGCTTTGGTTAGGTCCACAAAGACCATGTGCAATGGTCAGTTTTGCTCTCTGCACTTTTCTTGGAGTTGACGCAGAGAAAATATCATGTCTGCACTGTGATTCAGGGTAGACACGATTCACCAGCTGTTGTAGGTGCACTAAGATGACTTTTGTGAAAGCTTTTCCTGCTATACTTAGTAGCGAGATACCCCTGTAGTTGTTGCAGTCGCCCTTTTCGCCTTTATTTTTATACAAAGTGGTGATGTTTGCATCACACACATGTTACCTCACCCCCTTTCCAGCATTTAAGTAGCAGCTGATGAAGATATGGTAACAGGCTGTCTTTCCCGTCTTTTCCAGGAGCCTTGCCACTTGATAGCAAATCAATGGCCTTGCTTAGCTCTTCTACAGCGGTCTCCACATTTAGCTCTGGCATGACCTGTAGAGTTGGTATTTGGTCCAGTGATTTGCTGGTGATGTTTCTTTCTTGTGCGTATAGATCTGAACAATGTTCAACCTAACGAGACATTTATCTGTAATGATTTCACCACTGTGCGATTTGAGAGGGGAAACTTTGTTGATAGTGGGACCTAGAGCTTTCTTCAGGCCGTCATACATGACTTTGAGGTTTCCTGTGTCTGAGGCTTTCTGCATCTCTTCACAGAGCTCGATCCAGTAATGATTTGCACAATGTCTGCTCCCTCGCTGTACCTCGGATTTTGCATGTCGAAATCTCACTTTGGTGCTCTCTGTTGGCTTCTTGTGTTCCTGATAGGCTGTGTTCTTAATGTTGAGGAGAGCTAATAGTTCTGCTTCATTTTCTTCAAACCAGTCATTTTTTGATGGTCTCTTTCTCCCAAATGTAGCTAAAGCTGTTTCATGGATTGTTGTTCTTAAGTCTTCCCAAAATTCCTCTGCCTTCTCTGGTAATGACTTCCCATTAGAGAGAGGCCTAGACTTTTTAAAAAATAGGAGCCTAAAGTTAGGCTCTTAAACCCATTGAGTTCAATGGGAGCTGCTGGGGACACAGTACTGCAGAAAATCAAACCCCTTATTTAGGTGCCTAAACACAGATTTGGGAGTTAAATTCGGGATCCTAAATTTGATAATCTTGGCCAGGCAGTGCATGTGTGTGTGTGTCTCTGTGGGGGCCAGAGTCCAAAGCAGGCAGTAACACATTACATGAGCACATGAAGCTCAGGGTACATCTACACTTTAAGCTGGAGGGGTAATTTCCATCTTGTACTCATGCTAGCTCTGATTGAGCTAATGCACTAAAAATAGAAGTGGAGTCACAGCGGCATGGGCCGCGGGAGTGGCTAGTTGCCCTGGATAGGTATCTATTGGAGATACTAGGTATGTTCTTGGGCCGCTGTCCCATTGCTTGTGCTACTATAGCTACACTTCTGTTTTTAGTGCACTAGTTCTATCAGAGGTATGTCTGCTTGAACTGGATGTTACACCTCCACCGCGAAGTGTAGACATACCTTTTGATAATAATTGGTCCGCTTCTCCACTGAATTACAGGCCAATGGGAAGAGAAGAGGAGTGGGAGCCTATCAACTTTGTTGGCTAAAACCAGTCTCAGGAGGCGAGACTCTAAACCCAAATAATCTGAAGGGGACATGCTCCCCTCCATATTCTAACTAACAAACTGGGGACTGGGACCGATACTGCAACCACGTGGTATCTTTGTGGCATATTGCATTAATGTATCATTGTGGGCTAGGGATTATACTCTGCTTCATGGGGGAAGATTACTGCATCCCCTCCAAGAATGAAAAAAAGTCCCTGTAAACAGCTCCAGAGAAGTGCCCTGCCTCCAGGTGGCTTGCATATAATGCTTTGGGGTTTCAAGAAATGCAGAAAAAAAAAGAAAGAACTTGGCGTATAACGGGCCATCTTGAAGTGACACAGGGGCCTTCCTTTTGATTCAGCAAATGGACATGTCCAACGAGGGACCCAGTCCTGCTGAACGGTTGGGAAGAACTTTGATCTGCCAGACTCCCGCATGGGGACAATGGGTGACTGTTGGTATGTATTTATATATTTTTATTATTTTATGTGTTTTGTCCCTAAATAAATGTACTGTGCTTTCAGAGAACTGTTTGGTTATTGGTAACTGACACTGATCGTAGCCCATGGGGAGGAAAGTAAAGTGCAGGGGCCGGACTTTAGTCAGACCTGCTGTGATAAACACAGTGAAGTGAAAGGGGGTTGCAAGCCTAAATCTGTAGTGAAGAGAGAGAAGTGTGTGTCCCCGCCCAGAGAAAGGTGAAGGCTAGAGGCCTGAGACCTAAGAGGGGATTCCTTGAATAGGCCAGGAGAAGGTCAAAGCTGCAAGTACCCTGAAACCAACAGGAACTATCCAGAGACAAAGTAGATGAGGTAATATCTTTTATTTGACCAACCCACCTTGTTTCTCTAATATCCTGGGACCAACGCAGATACAACAACACTGAATAAGGGAGCTTCCTAAACAGTCACCAGTGCAGTCCCAGCATGGGTATAATTGTTGTTCTTTGGGAATCTAAACACAGTTCAGCTTCTGTAATATTCAGACAACAATTTTTGCAGAAAGACCATGATATCCAACAGAAATTATCCCCACTGATGAGGGGAGGTGATCAACAGCTCCAATTTACAATCTGCACAAATTCTTTACTGTTGTGTTAGAAACAGATTTCATATCTGACATCATGCCTTCCCCACAGCTTCCAGTCTTCACTCTATGTTATCTGCTCCCACATCAAAGGTTAATCACTGCAGGTGACATATGCTGCGTGCTTTAACTTCTCAACTGATGATAAAGTAGATTTTACTTGATCAGTCTTAGTGTTTGCTATAGTGGTGCCCCTGCTTTGCAATATCTAGGGTCTCATTAACAACTGACCCCTGAATGCCATAACTAGATTGCAATCATACACATTTGTATAATTTTAAAAATAAATGCACACAACCATACTCATAGCTCATATTAGTATCTCTCATAATCCATGACTAAAACTGATTTCTTCTTTGAATTCAACAGCAACCAAGTCCTGCTATTGATCCATTTTGATTTCATCCTGCAGTTACAGGGAAAGGGCAGTTACAGGGAGAGGGCAGCCACAGGTGCATTTAAGACCCTGAGGATTCATACTGGACCCTCAGCTGCCAAAGTGGACACCTCTGATTTACAGTTTCCAAAGGCTGCCTCATTAAACTGACATGCTTCAGTGCTGAGAGCTCCAGGAAAGGAGTGCATGTCGCAAAAAGGAGATCAAGCTTGAGAACAAAACTATTTTGATTTCCTCTGACTGGCATCTAATATCCCAAGCCAAATAAAGGGACATCCTTTATTTGATGTTCAAAGGAAGATTTAGAATGGAATGGAACAATGGAAATACTGTAGTTAAGACTGACAAGGCATTTCCACCTTAAATTCCTATTTCAGTTCAAAAATTAATTTCTATTGTTCAGTTTCAGCCTAGAACAATTGTTACTTAATTTCAGGAAAATCTGTTTGGTGTAATGCTGTGTGAGAGGGGAAAGTATTGTTCAGATACTGAGAATTTTTCAGAATACTGGATACCTCTTAAATAGCTTATTTTTCAATCTCAGCATATGATGTAAATACACACACACACACCCACCCACCCACCAATCCTACTTATCCGAATGGGCTAGGGGACCTCCGAAACTTTTGGATAACTGGGCGTTTGGGTAAACTGAAATGCTATTAACTAACATAGGACTACATGGGGGACCTCATGGGACCACAATCCACACCATGGATTTGGATAAGTAGGATTTTTGCATAAAGAGAATTCAGATAACTGGAATTATACTGTATGTATATTCTTAATAAGAAGTAATGGCTTTGCCTTGCTTGAAGAAATCTGGTTCTGAAATAAGAAACTGAAAGCTGGAAGATAGTCAGCTGGGCATGCTGTGTTATTTATTTCCCCTAATTTCAGTGAGATGTTGCAGGATTCAATGTTCCTAACGGTGGCAGCTGTGAATAGCTGAAATACAAATAAGTGTTTTAATCCCACACTCAAACATAAAAGAGAAGTTACAGATGATGATGATTATGCACTTTTACAGTGCACCAGTAGCCATTTATAACTGGGAGAACTGAGGCACAACTCAGTCTCTTCCAGTTTGTTGCATCCCATCCTTTGCCAACAAGATATTTGTTTAGATAATATGCTCTTTGAGGAAGGGGCTTGGTTTTCTTTGTTGACCCTGTAAACAATTATACACATGCTTTACTTTATGCATGTGAGTACTTCCACTGGCTGCAGTGGAATTACATGCATGTTTAAAAGTAGCAGCCGTGTTAGTCTGTATTCGCAAAAAGAAAAGGAGGACTTGTGGCACCTTAGAGACTAACCAATTTATTAGAGCATAAGCTTTCGTGAGCTACAGCTCACTTCCTCAGATGCATATCGTGGAAACTGCAGCAGTTTCCACGATATGCATCTGAGGAAGTGAGCTGTAGCTCACGAAAGCTTATGCTCTAATAAATTGGTTAGTCTCTAAGGTGCCACAAGTCCTCCTTTTCTTTATGCATGTTTAAAGTTAACTATGCACATAAATGTTTGTAGGAGGGGACCTTCCTGTGTGTAAAGCACCTAGCATCACTTTGGCACTATTAAATACAAAACAGCGGATGCTGGTTCTCAGCAACCCCACTATTAACAACTTTCAGTTAATAGCAACGTTTTGCTAGGAACCAATCCTGTCCCATTGACTATAATGGTTATGGGATTCAGCTTTATGCCACTTATTCAGAACTTTTTTTTTTTTTTTTAAAGAAAGACCCCACTGCAGGCAGGAAGAGTGGCACATGCCTTCCCCGATTGCAGCCCCACCAAACTGGCCTACAGGCAGGGACACACTGCCGGCACAGGCGGTGAAGGACTGGGCCGGGCATCCGCATCCCCTCCAATGGGAGAGGCTCTGCCAGAGGGGAGCATGACCCAAGGACCTCTTGATGCCAAATGTTAAGTGCAGTATGTTAAGCAGAGTGGGTCTGGAGGTGAATTTTGCAAGCTGGTGGGTACTGTTCCTTTGGGAATAGCGAATCTAAGAGTTCTGTGGGCGGTCAGTGGAACAGGGGCTGAGCACTCCTGAGGGACACTCGGAGGACTGCGGGGTTGGTCTGTGTCTATTACTACCTACACAGAGAGATCGAGGCCTGCGAAGGCCAGGAAGGCAGTGTTTGTGTTGCCAGAGGCTGGTGGATTCAGGGAGCTGACACAGCAGGCAGAGGCAAAACTTCCTCATGCTAAGGGCAGGCGGTAGCAAGGTGCCTCACAACCCTGGGTATTCCCAGGAAGTGTCAGAGGGTGTTTGAGAGGGGAGGCTGTGGGCTGGGCAGCAGCAGGGAGAGGGGCTGCGGCCCAGATGTTGGGGCTTTCCATGGAGAGCAGGAGCATGTGGGCTGCACAGTACCTTTCCCTGCACTCTGTGGCTATGCCTTGCCCTGGCATCAGGGGCCCGGGCTAGGCATACTCCAGTGCTTCTATCCCTGGCTGCAGCTCCACCAACCTGCCTTTACCTTATTGGCAACCTTCGGATAATAGCAACTTTTTGCTGGGAACCCAGAGATTGCTAATAAATTAAATGTGATGGCGGGATCTGCCCCCCTTAAGGGTAGGGGTGCGTAGGGGTCAGCCCAACCATGTCACGTGGCGTGGCCCTTTAAGACGTGGAAAGATCTGACATACAGAAAGACCAAGGAGATTTGGTGGAGAAGGTATGGGTAGAAAGCAATAAGTGGTGTTTGGGAGAAACTCTTGGCACTGGTTCGTAAGGGCCCAGGATCAGGAGCCTTGCAGAGTGGGCAAGGTAAGGCTCCCCTCTCACCCAACCAATTGGGGTTGAGCTCTAGGGGGGGGACCAGCATATATACCGCCTCCTTCTCAGAGCAGGGCAGACAGCAGCAAGTGGAAGGACTGAATTGGAAAAGGGCTAGCTGGAGGAGAAGCTGCCTGAGGCTCTGCAGCTGGCCTAAAGTACAACTCCAGCTCCCAGGAGGAGAGGTATGGGGCTTCTGTCTTCAGAAGAGAGACAGAGCGATGTCTGCAATACACCCCAACTCTGAGAGGAGGGCTGGCAGTTCCTCACCAGAGGGAGGAAACCAACTGGGACTCTTACATGGACCTGCAGAGGGCACAAACTAGAGCAGCTAAATAAATGAGTTACCCTCTGTAGAATGAGTGAATAAACCAGATCCTGCAAAGGAGGTATATGTTTGAACTGTGAATACACCAGACCCCGCAAAAGTGCAAGTGAACTAATCTAATCTGGGTAATTGACCAAAAGAACGTAAGCAGTGCTGAGCACAATCAGCTGAGTTCCCAATAATGTGGAATCTGTGGTGTCAAGGTTCCTTCCCCACTCTGAATTCTAGGGTACAGATGTGGGGACCTGCATGAAAACCTCATAAGCTTACTTTTACCAGCTTAGGTTAAAACTTCCCCAAAGGTACAAATTAATTTTATCCTTTGCCCTTGGAATTTCCACTGCCATCACCAAACTTTAACTGGGTTTACTGGGAAACGTAGTTTGGACACGTCTTTCCCCCCAAAATCCTCCCAACCCTTGCACCCCACTTCCTGGGGAAGATTTGGTAAAAATCCTCACCAATTTGCATAGGTGACCACAGACCCAAACCCTTGGATCTTAGGGCAATGAAAAAGCATTCAGTTTTCTTACAAGAAGACTTTTAATAGAAGTAAAGGAATCACCTCTGTAAAATCAGGATGGTAGATACCTTACAGAGTAATTAGATTCAAAACACAGAGACTCCCTCTAGGGAAAATCTTAAGTTACAAAAAAGACACACAGACAGCGATAGTCATTCTATTCAGCACAGCTATTTTCTCAGCCATTTAAAGAAATCATAATCTAACACATACTTAGCTAGATTACTTACTAAAAGTTCTAAGACTCCATTCCTGTTCTGTCCCTGGCAAAAGCAGCATACAGACAGACCCAGACCCTTTGTTTCTCTCCCTCCTCCCATCTTTTGAAAGTATCTTGTCTCCTCATTGGTCATTTTGGTCAGATGCCAGTGAGGTTACCTTTAGCTTCTTAACCCTTTACAGGTGAGAGGATTTTTCCTCTGGCTAGGAGGGATTTTAAAGGGGTTTACCCTTCCCTTTATATTTATGACATGTGGTAATAACATAAATAGATTTTAAGGCCCAGAAGGGACTATTATGATCATCTAGTCCAGAGGTGGGCAAACTATGGCCCGCAGGCCACATCCGGACCACGGGACCGTCCTGCTTGGCCCTTGAGCTCCTGGCTGGGGAGGCTACCCCTGGCCCCTCCCCTGCTGTCTCCCCTTCCTCCTCCCCCCCACAGCAATGCCACCACATGGGAAGCGTGGCTGGCTCCAGCTGGGAGGCGTGGCTGCAAGCTCCTGCTGCTCTCAGCTGCATGGTAAGGGGGCGGGGAGGTTGGATAAGGGGCAGAGAGTCCCGGGGGCAGCAGTCAGGGGACAGGGAGAAGGGGACAGTTGGATGGGGCGGAGGTTCAGGGGAGGGGGCGGTCAGGGGACAGGGAGCAGGAGGCGTTTGGATAGGCATGGGCGTCTGGTGGTCCTGTCAGGGGGCGGGGAGTGTGGCTGGGGTCAGGGCAGTCAGGAGACAGGGAGCAGGGGGGGTTGGATAGGGGGTGGGGTCCTGGGGGGCGGTTAAGGTGGGGGATCCTGGGAGGGGGCAGTCAGTGGAGTGGGGGGGTGTTGGATGGGTCGGGGGTTCAGAGGGGGGCAGTCAGGAGGTGGAAAGTGGGAGGGGGCGGATAGGGGGCAGGGGCCAGGCTGTTTGGGGAAGCACAGCCTTCCCTACCCAGCTCTCCATACAGTTTTGCACCCCAGTGTGGCCCTCAGGCCAAAAAGTTTGCCCACCCCTGATCTAGTCTGACTTCCTGGATAACTCAGGCCATTGAACCTTCCTCAGTAATTTCTGCATCTAGCCTATAACTGTGTTGTGAGCTATAACACACATACCTCTTTTAAAAGACCTCCAGTCTTGATTTAAAGACTTCAAGAGACAGAGAAAGCACCATGGCCCCAGCTAAATTGTTTCAATGGTTAATTAACCTCTTAAACATTGTGCTTTATTTCAAGTCTGAATTTATCCAACTTCAGCCTCCAACCACTGGATCTCCTGCCTTCTCCTGTCAGAAATCTCTTTCCCATTACTTGTAGCCTGTGATTAAGTCACGTTTCTTCAATAGATACAGCACCGAGGGTCCTTGCCTTCTTCTTAACCCTTTCCACAAGGCTTTTCCCACAAGCCTGCTCAGACACCTTCCCAGCCTTGCTTTGACATCTACGGTGGAAGTCCCACTGCTAGTCTTGCCCAGTTACCTCCTCACTTTAGTTGAAATGATGACAATGACCTATAAGCAGCTCCTCTTTGTGAGGGAAGGTAGCAGTGCTTACATGTCGTCCCCTTTCCTTGCTGGATGTGGGCCTGTCCTTAAAGGCACAGCACACCCCATTACAAAGTCCATAAAGATTCACTCTTAGAATCATAGGTTTCAGAGTAACAGCCGTGTTAGTCTGTATTCGCAAAAAGAAAAGGAGCACTTGTGGCACCTTAGAGACTAACCAATTTATTTGAGCATAAGCTTTCGTGAGCTACAGCTCACTTCATCGGATGCTCACGAAGCTCACGAAAGCTTATGCTCAAATAAATTGGTTAGTCTCTAAAGTGCCACAAGTACTCCTCTTCTTAGAATCATAGAATCATAGAAGATTAGAGTTGGAAGAGACCTCAGGAGGTCATCTAGTCCAACCCCCTGCTCAAAGCAGGACCAACCTGAGCTAAATCATCCCAGCCAGGGCTTTGTCAAGCGGGCCTTAAAGATCTCTAAGGATGGAGATTCCACCACTTCCCGAGGTAACCCATTCCAGTGCTTCCCCACCCTCCTAGTGAAACAGTTTTTCCTAATATCCAGCATAGACCTCCCCCACTGCAACTTGAGACCATTGCTCCTTGTTCTGCCGTCTGCCACCACTGAGAACAGCCTAGCTCCATCCTCTTTGAACCCCCCCCCCTTTAGGTAGTTGAAGGCTGCTATCAAATCCCCCCTCACTCTTCTCTTCTACAAACTAAATAAGCCCAGTTCCCTCAGCCTCTCCCCGTAAGTCATGTGCTCCAGCCCCCTAATAATTTTTGTTGCCCTCCACTGGACTCTCTCCAATTTGTCCATATCCTTTCTGTAGTGGGGGCCCCAAAATGGATGCAATACTCCACATGTGGCCTCACCAGTGCCGAATAGAGGGGAATAATCACTTCCCTCAATCTGCTGGCAATGCTCCTACTAATGCACCCCAATATGCCATTAGCCTTCTTGGCAACAAGGGCACACTGTTGACTCATATCCAGCTTCTCGTCCACTGTAATCCCCAAGTCCTTTTCTGCAGGACTGCTGTTTAGCCAGTTGGTCCCCAGCCTGTAGATGTGCATGGATTATTCCGTCCTAAGTGCACGACTCTGCACTTGTTCTTTTAGTCCAATCCTCCAATTTGTCTAGGTCATTCTGGACCCTATCCCTACCCTCCAGCATGTCTACCACTCCCCCCATCAAGTGTCATCTGCGAACTTGATGAGGGTGCAATCCATCCCATCTTCCATAACATTAATGACGATGTTGAACAAAACCAGTCCCAGGACAGATTCCTACAGCACTCTGCTTGATACTGGCTGCCAACTAGACATCAAGTCGTTGATCACTACCCATTGAGCCCGACGACGTAGCCAGCTTTCTATCCGCCTTGTAGTCCATTCATCCAATCCATACTTTTTTAACTTGCTGGCAAAAATACTGCGGGACACCATATCAAAAGCTTTGCTAGAGTCCAGATATATCACGTCCACTGCTTTCCCCCTATCCACAGAGCCACTTATCTCATCATAGAAGGCAATCAGGTTGGTCAGGCATGACTTGCCCTTGATGAATCCATGTTGACTGTTCCTGATCAACTTGCTCTCCTCCAAGTGCTTCAAAATGGATTCCTTGCGAACATGCTCCACGATTTTTCCAGGGACTGAGGTGAGGCTGACTGGTCTGTAGTTCCCCAGATTCTCCTTTTTAATGATGGGTACTATATTTGCCTTTTCCCAGTCATCCGGGACCTCCTCCAATTGACATGAGTTTTCAAACATAATGGCCAATGGCTCTGCAATCACATCGGCCAACTCCCTCAGCACTCTCAGATGCATTAGATCCGGCCCCATGGACTTGTGCATGTCCACCTTTTCTAAATAGTCCTTAACCTGTTCTTTTACCACTGAGGGCTGGTCACCTCCTCCCCATACTGTGCTGCCCAGTACAGCAGTCTGGGAGCTGACCTTGTCTGTGAAGACCGAGGCAAAAAAAGCATTGAGTACTTCAGCTTTTTCCACATCATGTGTCACTAGGTTGCCTCCCCCATTCACTAAGGGTCCCACACTCTCCCTGATGTTCTTCTTGTTGTTAACATACCTATAGAAACCCTTGTTACCCTTCACATCCCTTGCTAGCTGCAACTCCAATTGTGCTTTGGCCTTCCTGATTACGCCCCTGCATGCTGGAGCAATATTTTTATACTCCTCCCTAGTCATCTGTCCAAATTTCCACTTCTTGTAAGCTTCCTTTTTGTGCTTAAGCTCACCGAAGATTTCTCTGTTAAGCCAAGCTGGTCGCCTGCCATATTTGCTATTCTTTCTGCACATCGGGATGGTTTCTTCCTGCGCCCTCAATAAGGCTTCTTCTATAAAATACAGCCAGCTCTCCTGGACTCCTTTCTCCCTCATATTAGCCCCCCCAGGGGATCCTGCCCATTAGTTCCCTGAGGGAGTCAAAGTCTGCTTTTCTGAAGTTCAGGGTCCATCTATCATCCACTCCCATCTAATTAGGTAAGAGGAACGGACATATTCGCACAGGCCCAAATCAAACCATGGAACCCAATACCATTGAAATTTGCATCCACATTTGAATTTTTAGCTGAGATTCATCTCTGCATGTATGCATAAATCCGCAAAACAGTGTTTGTGTGTCATGTTTAGGAGTGCAGAACTTTCACTGATGACATGCAATATGTGTATTTACAGATTTCCTGAGATGGCAGCTTGCTGTGAGGAGATATAATGTATTTGAATGTATTTTTAGAACTAACAGAAACATATCTTGTACCATTATTAAATAACATGAAATCAATAAGCAACACTAGAAAAAAAAAAGAGATAGAGCTTAATGGCTTTGGGAATTTTGTAACACCAAAAGAGACCCAAATATCTGACTCTAGTTACCAATGTGAAGGATAAAATTAATTAAATACATTGTTATGAACTAGTATACCCCCTGTACAACGATAATATAAAAACTGGAGTATTTCAGGGCTTTCAAAAAGTATTCATGCTATCTGTCCCCACTTTAGAAGATTAGTCTCTATTTTGAGCTATATAGTTATCATTTTGCCTCTTTTCCCTCTTAAAACCTTTCTGTGTCCAGTTTATTTCAAATGAGATGAAAGATGTACCACCACCTCTCTCTTCCCACATGTCCACATTTATAGATTTCCATTGTTGGCTAGTAGGAAAGAGTTATTGGTGTATTTTAGTGCTGCTCACGATAATATATTTTTGCAGTAAAATACATGAGTGGCTATTCTCCTAATAATAACTATAGGCTTTTGCTGTGTCATCAGAATGGTAGTGTACCTTGAAAAGAGATGAGGACTATCTGAGACAATGGGAATGTATATCCTCATTGCAGGTGGAAGGCAAGGAAGCAGCTTCAAATTTAGAGATGGGTGAATGAAGGAGTATTCAGTTCTGGACTGGGTGTAGGCTGGGATTCAAATTAAAGACCAAATCAGGGCTAGAGTCCAGTTCTGATTTGACAGAGCTGAAATCTCCCATGCTTGTTTCACAAGACTTTAGCCCCATGAAGTAGAAATCCCACAAACTACTCTAAGTGATCTTGAAAAAATTGTGCCACTATAAATGGAAAGAACTCCCACAAGGGCAGATGTACTTCGGAGATTTGTACCATCCCCTGTTCTTTGGCCTGATCAAAAAACAGAACTCAAAAATATGTCTTGTTTTGAGCTCAGCCTACAACAAGACACAAGGTGTAGGTTTGGACTGAGGGGTCTGAATCTAAAACCTCCCTTCTAACTGCTGCTTTTGGCTCATCTTTCAGTAAAAGTACCTGTGCAGTTCCATGCAAGTTTTGTCCAATATACAACTGCTGTGATTAGGGTTGTGAGATTGTAATGTGCATTTTCCACTGAAAAAGAAAACGGGATTATGTGCTGCATTTGACCGATATGTGGAGCTTAAAAATGACAGAGAATAAGACTTATCAAGAGGCAGGATAAATATAGAATGAGTGATGGAATTTTGCGTTCCTTCATAAATTAAGAAAGGGAGTATGTGGAATGCACAGTGTAAATTTAGTGGTGGTGGTGGGGGGCTTCCTGTTTTTAAAATGTCATGTGTGTACTCCTTCCAGAACTGTTATTTCTCCTCAAAATTTTGTTATTTAAAAAAAGATTATGTTGTAATGTAAAGAAATCTAAAATAGGTAGTGATGGAAAAACAAGAGCATTTGCTTTTTGCAAAAACTGGCTAGAAATGCTTTGATTTTATGGAAAATAGTAATATAGAATATGTTTTGTTTTCCCAGTTCCCTCCATTCATTTTTAACTCAAACTGAAATAATAACTTCTTTGGGCCCTTTAAGTAGCCTTTGCTGTGCTTCTAGAACTAGCAGAAGAATAAAATAGAAACAACCCGAGAAGCCCAGCATAACAAAAATGTATATAAGAGAATACATAAGGCCTACCAGCTATGCATATAATAACACCAACGCCAATTGTACATTTGTACTTTTAGGGCATGCACCAAAACTAATATTAATGCTGCAAAAAAAATTATATAAATCATACTGGCACTGGTTTTGTATGCGCTTATCTTACGCTCTTAGCTTTCTGACACACGTACACAAACTGCACTAAAAGGGGAACATAAAAAAAGTTTAGATTCAGATCAGATAAGCAACCAAAAGACAGAAGGCTTATCCTAAACTTAACAAATCTACAGTACAGAAGGCACCCTTTCAGCCCTGAGGCCCTGTCTCCCAACTTCAGAGAATTCTTTCCTGGGTATCTGGCTGGTGAATCTTGCCCATATGCTCAGGGTTCAGCTGTTCACCATATTTGGGGTCAGGAAGGAATTTTCCTCCAGGGCAGATTGGAAGAGGCCCTGGGGGTTTTTCGCCTTCCTCTGTAGCATGGGGCATGGGTCACTTGCTGGAGGATTCTCTGCACCTTGAAGTCTTTAAACCATGATTTGAGGACTTCAATAGCTCAGACATAGGTGAGAGGTTTATCGCAGGAGTGGGTGGGTGAGATTTTGTGGCCTGCATTGTGCAGGAGGTCAGACTAGATGATAATAATGATCCCTTCTGACCTTAACATCCATGAAACGCAGATGTACCATGAGCCTTGACAGCCTGCTGATACTAAGGATGCTGGCAACGGAGGGTGGCCTGCTGCCCCGACAGCCCCTCTTGGGATGTGTAGCATGGGTGGCGGGTATCATAGGCTGGGGGAGGCGGTGCCCCAGGCGTGGTCCCACCTGTTAGGATATAGATATTCAGGCCTGTCTGTAAAGGCCTGTACTTTAAGAATTTAGGTGTATTCTTATCACTTGGCTAGTTAGAGGTATAAAAGAAAGAATCAAAATCACTGTCTGCCAGTGTAAGGTCCTTCTCTTACCGTGACAGTCTGAAGCCGTGTTCTTAGGCTAAGGCCTTTGGCTAAGCAGCAGAGGCAGCCATAAGCTAGGAAGCGAACGGTCACATCCTCACATTCCAAACTAGTCACATTGAAATAAGGTGCTATTGGGCTGTCAGGCACTATCAGGACAGGATTGTATTCCTATCACCTCCAGAGAAAGGGAAGTGCCTAGAAAATGTAAAAGGAAACTTAGTTTGATAGCATCCTGTCTGGCAAGAACTCACTTATCAATAGCTGGGATGTGAAATCCTCACTTCTGTATTGTTTTGTCATTATAGTTCCCACTTTGCTATTGTTTGTCTGTATAATCTCTGTCTGGTTCTGTGATTGTTTCTGTCTGCTGTATAATTAATTTTGCTGGGTGTAATCTAATTATTGTGGTGGGATATAATTGGTTAGCTAATCATGTTACAATATGTTAGGATTGGTTAGTTAAATTTCAGTAGAATGATTGGTTAAGGTATAGCTAAGAATATTACTATATAAATTAGGGGCAAACAGGAAGTAAGTTGGGATTCGAAAATAAGGAAAAAGGAACTTGTATTTAAGCTTGCTGGAAGTTCACCCCAATAAACATTGAATTGTTTGCACCTTCGGACTTCGGGTATTGTTGCTCTCTGTTCATGCGAGAAGGACCAGGGAAGTGGGAGAGTGAAGGAATAAGCTCTCTAACACCACCCGTGCTTCATCCCCAGGTCTCTTCCTGCTTCCTGCTCTGCAGTTCCCCATGCAGTGGCCTGGGCTCGGGCTGGGGGCATGCTGTCCACCCTCCCAGCGCTCTGGGGCTGGGGAGGCTGGGGTTGTGCTGCCGACCCTGCTGTCGCTCCTTGGCTGGGGCCGCACCATCCGCCC
Organism: Lepidochelys olivacea; assembly: GCF_965140295.1. Taxonomy (NCBI): domain Eukaryota; kingdom Metazoa; phylum Chordata; order Testudines; family Cheloniidae; genus Lepidochelys; species Lepidochelys olivacea. The sequence continues at coordinate 297,758,624 of NC_140411.1, forward strand.
TCCTGGCGCTGGGGACATTAGCCTCGGGTGGGAGCTAGCACCCACGGTGGTGGGGGGAGGCTCTGGGCTCCAGTGGGGGTGGTTGCAGAAGGGGCGGGGTCTCGGGCAGAAAGGGCGGGGGTGGGGGCTAGCCTCCCTCAGCCCATGGTTCACACACCACCCATGATGTGTAGGAACCTGCCTACTTTTCCCAGCCAATCTGAAGTCTAGTAGGTGACGTAAGACAGCGGAGCTGGCCACCTCTTCTCTTGAAGATTTCAGTGGGGGCTCCCTCAGAAGATATGAAAGGCAAACAGCGGAATGCCTATTGAACAGAGGGAGGGAAGATCACATTCTTCTCAGTGGCTTCTGACTTTTGGTCCAGAAACTGGTTCAAAAATCAATAATACCTTCTGTATCAACACAAAAAATTTACAGCCTATGGCTTCACAGAGATCTGGCTAGGCACCAGGAGTTCCATTAACTTCAGTGAGGGTTTTACCTGCATGGAGCTTGTCAAGGTTCCTCCCCCACTCTGAACTCTAGGGTACAGATGTGGGACCTGCATGAAAACCTCATAAGCTTACTTTTACCAGCTTAGGTTAAAACTTCCCCAAGGTACAAATTAATTTTATCCTTTGCCCTTGGAATTTCCACTGCCACCACCAAACTTTAACTGGGTTTACTGGGAAATGTAGTTTGGACACGTCTTTCCCCCCAAAATCCTCCCAACCCTTGCACCCCACTTCCTGGGGAAGATTTGGTAAAAATCCTCACCAATTTGATAGGTGACCACAGACCCAAACCCTTGGATCTTAGGGCAATGAAAAAGCATTCAGTTTTCTTACAAGAAGACTTTTAATAGAAGTAAAGGAATCACCTCTGTAAAATCAGGATGGTAGATACCTTACAGGGTAGTTAGATTCAAAACATAGAGAATCCCTCTAGGCAAAACTTTAAGTTACAAAAAAGACACACAGACAGCGATAGTCATTCTATTCAGCACAGCTATTTTCTCAGCCATTTAAAGAAATCATAATCTAACACATACCTAGCTAGATTACTTACTAAAAGTTCTAAAACTCCATTCCTGTTCTGTCCCTGGCAAAAGCAGCATACAGACAGACCCAGACCCTTTGTTTCTCTCCCTCCTCCCATCTTTTGAAAGTATCTTGTCTCCTCATTGGTCATTTTGGTCAGATGCCAGTGAGGTTACCTTTAGCTTCTTAACCCTTTACAGGTGAGAGGATTTTTCCTCTGGCTAGGAGGGATTTTAAAAGGGGTTTACCCTTCCCTTTATATTTATGATAGAGCTCATTACAGGATCAGGGCCTAAAACAGAGGTGCCATATAAATTCAAAATCCTTTTACATTTCACATAGGACAAGCCATTATTTAGTTATAAAATAATCAACAAACCAGACATCAGCATGCTAAAATAAAATCAAAGAAAAGTATAGCTTCTGACCCTGCAAGGTCTGTGTCATAAGACACCCTTTTCATTTTACTGTGTTTCATTTACTCCAGGGTTTGCCATGAGACTTTGAGAATAAGAAGAAAACCATAGTTTCCCTATATTAACGCAGGGTCTACTAGTTTTATTATTTTCAATATTTATAATAAGAGGCGATGTAAAACTAGCGTGCTGCTTGGATTATTATACTGTACCTTCCACCCAGACCATAGTATTCCATTGCTCACTCACAGCAATTCAATGACATGAAATAACCTTCTATTACTAAGAGTGTATGTGACTTAATAGTTACAGAAATTATTTACAAAATAAAAACAAACAGATCACTCTCCCTTCTCTTTGGGGAAATGCATCTAGCATAGTCTGTATGCAATGCATCCATAAATTACATACCTTAAAGTATGAACAAAATCATAAAACTAAAAATATGGCCTCAAATGTGAATAAATACCCAGGGAAGATAAATCTCCTTTCCAGCCCTCTCTTTGACCCCACTGCAAAAGCTCCCTTACCGTGTGTGAGAGCAGAGAAATGCAATTTCAGCTTTTTATTCCAGAGCAATATATCTACCAGTGCCAGCTCCATGCAGAAAACATGAACTTCATCCTAAAAGGCTTTCAGTGTTTAAAATCACTTGGGAAGAATTGTCAAAAACACAGTGAACCAAATTCTAATTGCACTGACTCACCCTGGCTTTGACAAACAAAACAATTTGGTTTGAATTTCAAAACCGTTCTCATCAAAATCCTTGGGAAAAGAGAGTGCATGTATTTAATGCTTCTTTTTGAATCTCAAAGACAGAGTCAGAGTTTGGTGGTGAGCCTGGAATGAATTAAAGAATTCTTCCAGTCAGATGTGAATCTATATATAGCAACCATCTCTTTTCAAAAGCAAAAGCTGAATTATAATTTTAAGAAATGGCATTTGAGGCATGATGGGCAAACCTCAAAAGTTGAAAAATTCAGTCTAGATAAAGATCCACATTTCAAATGCTTGGCTGAAGCTTATCCAAACTAACAGGGATGCCCTCCTGCAACCTTCCTTCTCAGCCCTTACCTTTGATCTGGGAAGGAATCCCTTTCCCATCTGACTGCAATAGCACTTCGGGAAGGCAGCCTGCCAGCTATCTTATGCAGAGAATTTATTTAGGAGGTAGGCTCTGCAACCTTTGCTGATAGCTTTATTCCTTTTGACACAGGGCAGGTTCTCTTACCTCACAATCCTCTGAGAGGAGTGGTTCTGTACTTCATCTTCCCATATGACCTCTTCTCAGAAAAGAAGGAAAATCTGGCACCCTCTCCATGCTAGTGAGAGTGTTTGTGTACATCTTCCCCCCCCAGCAGCATTTTTTCCTTAGGTGGGAGGCTCCATAGCCTTTCCCTCAGTTTCAGCAGGTGGAAGGGCTGGATTTGATTCTGCTCATTTTAAATTTTGTACTTCTGGGTAGAGATGCCCCAAAATGTAAAATGTGCCCTTTGGTGCATTGCTATAAATGCTCCGGAGCTCAATTTGAGACAATAGAGCCACGTTGCACCAGCTGAGGATCTGGCCCAGAACAATTAATAGAACAGCTAATGGTTTAAAAGTATACTGTGTGTCTGTCCGGTGGGGGGGACAGTGTTTTAATCAGGCCAAGTCATCTAAAGTAGATAGCTAACTTTGGACTTTCTGGGCAGGGAAGAGATAAGAATCAAGGTTTATTTTCAATTGTTTAAAGAAATGCTAAATCAATTCTGTCATCAGAGGAATCATTTTAGAGCAATTCACCAAGCCAGGATAATGAATGAGCCTTTCTTTCATGGCATTCCTAAAGGAGGCATTATCCCAAATGATATGGTTACTGAATATGAACATTTATAAAGGGACAGTCATTATGTGAATTATGCATTTTACATAATTTATTTTGACTTACAGTGTATAGCACCACGTTTATCTTTTCACATTCAGTAATAAAAAAGGCATCAATTATAACCCTTCTATCACAGAACAAATGTCTGTTTCTGAAATTGCCATGCTCAATCAAATATATAATTATACATTGAAGGATACAGGGCAATCTTAACTTGGTGTAATAAAGAAACACTCAAAAATACATCCTTAAATGAAGCTTCTTAGCATGAAAGGTGAAACAAAAACCACAGCATCTAAGCAGATCTCCTCTGCCGTCTAGCGCTTGATGGCTGTTGTCTGAAACATCGCTATTGCTAAGTATGTAAATCCACTCAGAACTGGGGATCAGTACACTTGCTGCAATGTTTTAAAATGAATACATGAAAAATTACTTTCACATTCCTGCAAACACAATTCATTTTTTGTAGAGGCTAATCCGGTTTTCATAGCTGAATACCTGTACATTAGCTGTGAAGCATAGAATGCATCAAAAGAATAAGAACCATACAAATTGTAACAAACAGAGCTGCAGTTTTAAAGAATTAATACCGTGTAAAAGGAGGTCCAGAGGTATAAGAGGTAAAGCAATTTAGAGCCACTTCTACATGTTATTACGAGAGCAATGTGCTATTTAGGAATTAAAACATACAAGGCCGGGGTCTGCATCAGCATGACTGATGCGACAGCCATTGGCCAATTGCTGTGACTTGGTCTGAAAGTTATTGCACAGGTTTCTGCAAATTAAAGTTCAAACTCCGAATTACTACAAATATCGTTTGTCTGCATTGTGTGAAGGGAACTAATGTATTAGTTTGTTGCTCACATGCAAGTTCTGGATCCTGGTTCAGGATTTTTCTTTCTTTCTTTTTTTCCATTTTTAGTATTGCCCTTTTAGTTTGTTTTGAGTATCCCTTAGATTACTCTGGATTAGAAGAAACAAAACAGAATTTAATAATAATTAATAAATAATTCTCAAATCACAAAGGGAATCATTCCACTGACTTCAGTGGGCTTGGATCAGGCCCTGGAAGGCAACACTCAGGGTATGTCTATGCTGCAGCCAAGGGTGTAATTTCCTGCTCTGACAGATGTACCCACACTAGCTTTGATTGAGCTAGCATGCTAAAAAGAGCAGTGTAGCTGTGGGTACACAGGTTAGCCACCCAAATACAATCCCACCCAATCCCCACACAAATCAACAAATTCCAACAAAGTTGACAACTTTTCACAAAGTAAAATTGTATTTGTAAAAAAACTATTTTTGACCCCAAAAAACCCCAATAACAACAACAAAAAATGTCACTTGAAAAATTTCAATCTGTCCTAGTATGGATATGTTATGTTATTCCCACATTAAAGGTGGGTCTTAGAGGAATTAAGGAAACTAAAAAAAGGAGGGTGTAAAGAAAAGCATTAAGTAATTGCTACAGGAATGACTATGGAAATGAGATTATGGAATGTTTGTATGGATGTGACTATCCTAGCGCTTGGGTTAAGCCTCCGAGCATGTCATTCAATAGAACTGAACATACTCAAAATTGTCAGCGTGGCTCGATTAGGAGCCATTCTATCAGGGAGTGGGAGTGGAAAATGAAGCCAGAGGCTGTCCCAGAATAGCTCACAGTAAGGGGAACCTCATCCCTGAAGATCCCCAAAATTAAGCAAGTGATGAGGGCATATAGCCTTCAAAATGCACAGTCTCCCTACCCTACTGCCTCCCAACCAGATTGGGAAATGCCAGGAAAACTCTGTAAGGAGAACCTCAGAGATTTCCTCCTTTCTTACCCCTGGGTAATATGGATTCAAGTACAATAAAAGAGAGATGAAACTATTTACATGATACCAAAAATAGAATTTTGACATTATAATTTCTAATAGCTGTGGAGTGGCAAGAGGGGAGTAATTTATGTAACCTACGTCATAAAGATACTCTGATACCATTGTGACAGGTGCTACATAAAATAGATAGGTATTCTAGTACATGGAGTTTCATTATGGTTATGTAAGTAGGGCTGGTACTGCTGCCTAATATTAAGGTTGCCTGACATCCATTTATAAGACCCTGCTTTCAGTTGCTTATAACTTTGCCAAACTTTAACCATTTGGAGTGAAATTTTCCATGCCAGCTGTCTGCCTCAGGCTGAATGTTGTTGGAAAATTTTAGCCTAAACAATTTAGCCATTTCTGAGAATGAGTCTAGGAATAAATACACTGTTTTGTCCATGTAAAAAAAAATTGAGAAGCTTTATTGCCCCCCCCCCCCATGCTTTAGAGCAGAGATTTGAAATTTGGCAAGGGGATGGCCTTTGTGTCAGGAATGTGCCTTTTGCCTGTGAAAATCCACCCAAATGCAGCCAAGTTATAAGCCTTTGAAAAACTGCACTTCACACATGCTCGCTAGAGACTTGATAGTTAGTCAGCTACAAATCTTCAAAGATGCTCTGCTCACTGAGCATGCTTGACCCTCTCACAACTCCCAATGTGGATAAGACAGTGCATGCCCCATCCCTACAGAACGACTGAAAAAGCTCCAGCCAAGGACTACAGGGGCATAGAAGGAATTTTCCTGTTATTGCTGCTCATGCTGGGGTTGGGGCCAGGCACCAGGAGTAAGAGCAAGGAGCCTGTCTCTCCTGTGCACTCAATGACCCCCTCTCCCCCCGCAAATCCCTTACTGGTACCCAGGCAGCATGGAGGAGGAAGCCATTTGATTCAAATGAAGAGCAGACAAAAGATGGAAGCTGGAGCAGGGAAAGGAGTAGAATGGGACAAGGAGACTGGTGAGACTAAGACTGAAGGGGGGAGAGGAAATGTGACTGAGAACTGGAGGTGGGGGAAGGTAGGCTGGGACAGACAGGGCAGGGTGACTGAAACTTGATGGAAAAAGAGACTGGAACTATGAACCAATCAGGGAGGATATGGTGGGGGGGGGTTGGAGGGAAAAAGAGAGATATCTGACAAGGATCTGGCATTTGGGGAGAGAACGGGAACAGGCTGAGCAAAGACAAGGAGACAGAGAGGGAATGGGCAGGGAGGAAGAGACTGAGATTGGATGAGAAGACTGGGTACCAGTAGATGGGGAGAGAAAGATCAGACAGAACTAGGAGTGGGGAACTGCAATTGGCTGAGCAAGGGCACTGGGTGTGGGGAACAGACTGGACAGCAAGCTCAGAAGGGGTGACTAGGCCTGACTAGGCAAAAAGAATGGGACTGGGATGAGAAGTCTGAGGGAGTGAAGACCGGGACTGGGTAGGCAAGGAGAATGGGATGGGAAAGAGACAGGATTGGGACAGGGAGAGACTGGAGGGGATGGGGCATAAAGTTCAAGCTTGGGGGAAAGGGGTAGATGAGCCTGTGCCCACTAGAGCACACACCTCTCCAAAGCTTGGAATGGAACCCAAGATTCCTGAGTCTCAGCATTCCTCTGCTGTCAGGAAATATCTGAAACTTACTAGCAAAGTGTGTGTCTCATTCCCCTCTAGTGCTCAGCCACCCAGAGGAGGACAACAAACTACTGCTATCAGTCACTCCACTAGCTCAAGTGTCAGAGGTCTGTGTGAGAATCTATAGGTTTCAACCCAGCTCATGACCCATGTGGGTGTCAATATGATGCCACGTGATGAAATTTCTATATTTTTCAGTTTGCTTTTTAAAAAGCCAGTGTAATTACATACAAAAAGCTATGTTAGGAGAATATTATTAAGGTTAAAAGTCAAGCACTGAAAATAAAGGAAATGCCAGCATTAATGTTGCCTGTGACAGCTTCATTTGGCCCCCTTGTGTATATGCATTATGATACAGTTTTAAATTACATATTCACATACTATTTTTTCCACAGGACTCCTTCCTCATTCAGTACACTTGGTGGACCGACTCTGGGGGTGAATCAAGTAAAGGAGATTGCTGTCTGTACGACCAATGCTTCTGTATAAAGCTTATCCAGGGTAAACTTATAAATTGTTTGCCCTCTATAACACTGATAGAGAGGAGTACTTGTAGCACCTTAGAGAAAATCATGGCCTACGTGTCTCAAATGGGGCACCCAAATTTAGTGGATACTTTTGACCTTAATTTCTCTGTGCCTCAGCTCCCTGTATGTAAAATGGGGGTAATGATAGCCTCTCCCATCACAGGGGTTTTGTGAAGATAAATTCAGGAACGTTTGTGAAGCTCTTAAATACTATAGTGATGAGGGCTTTAGAAAATCCTATGAGGAAATTAATAATTCTGTATTCAGAGCAGGATTTGAATGGTGTACAGTAAATAAGGCATGGGGCCACACATCGAACAATGACAATACTACAAAATATTGAATAGCTGCTCATTAATTAAGCACTGTCCATCCAGTGCACTGAAAAAATATGTAATCCTGTAATTAAAGATTGTATCGTAATTAAGGCCCTACTTGAATCGCAGGATGATTGTCCAAAAATTGAGGCTGAGTTGTGGACAAGCCATGTAAAATTGCGGAAAAGTAGTAATGAACCTTTTTACTTGAGGTAATAAGGTCCTTATTACTTTTCGGTGATTTTCCACTGCCGGCCGCCCAGGGCTCTCAGGTTAGCACTGCGCACAGCAAGGCTCCTGCTGTCACAATTGCAGTGATTGCCCAATATTGCGGGATCCACAATATCGTGAATTAAGTAGGGCCTTAATCATAATGTACATGCACACGGGGGCTTTATTATGGTTGCATGGGCAACCTTATTTCTGTCTTCTCATAACTTCTTAGTGCTTGATTTTGCAACCCCAATACTGTGCTGTTAAATATAATTACACACAAAAAACCCTATGTTAAGTTTGCTTAAATGATCAGGTGTTCATTTCTGAGCTTAGTCTTGTTTGTGCAATGCTTTTCATTGCCTTATCCTCTGTATTTGGAACTTTTTGTCTAGCTATGCAAATCTTTGCAGACTGACCTTGATGAATAGTAGGAGTTTGTATCATTAGTTCAGTAATTGTTTGGATCACATGCCAAAAACATCCCCAGAAGTATTTAACATTCACTCAGAAGACAGAGTTGTTTGTTCACAATTTAAGATCAGGACAAAGTAACTTCTTGGAGCCAAGAGAACATTCTGCTGATCTTGCCTTGGAAGTAGCTAGCTAGACATCAATAACAACTAACTGATACAGAAGGGAATGGGCTGATTCCAGAATTCCATTGGGTGCTGAGTTTGGAGTAACATATATATATATATATATATATATATATCAGAACCAAAGCCAAGTGGTAATAAAAGGGTTCCTGTGACTTTAGACATCACAAACAATCTTCCCTTTTACTTCCCTTAACACTGGCTGCCTGAGAAGATTGCTGTTGTTGTTGCTGCTATCTTTTGTTTTGCAACCTATTCTAAAGTAAGTTGCATTCTGGGAACTGCATCATTTGTTGCTGTTCAGGATTGTTTGCTTTGGGTGCCTACTTCTGAAAATAGAAGTAAATTTAATTTCTAACCTTGATGTGTACTGCACATTGTAGCCAAGCAGGAGAGAACACTGGAGAGAATCTAAAAGACAAGAGCCATCCAAGAAGGATTATAAGATTATATTCTCAAATCTGTAACAAGATAGATGTAAGAAGAAATTTGCATTATTTTCTCATTTACATCTACAGTCACTAGAATAAATCATCTAGACACACATTTAATTCCTCAGACCACACCTGATGTAGGAAATAGTGTAATAAAAGAACTCTCTCAGAATTTGCATATGTGGGGTTGAACCTATGCTCAGTGAACCTATACATGTGTGAGTGGTAGGGAAACAAATTTCCCTTTCTACCACCTTCCCTCCCCACCCCGCCCACAAGTCCTGTGGCCAACCAGGAGCTGCTTCAGCCCCTGACATTACTTAGAGCTGGCCTCCTAGCTTACCTAAATTGCACTGGTATGTAATGGCCTTTTGAAGCTGTTGTACTGAGAAACTGCTGGATCACGGAATGTACCAGCCGTGCTGCATCCTGCCTCTGGCATGCTGTCTCTGCTGGTGGAGTGGGAAGGGGTGGCACTGAGCCAGCTATGCTACTTTTACACCAGCTGATTCCCAACACTGACTCTAATGGGAACAGAGGAAAGTCAGCATTGAGCCCTTTTGAAATCTTACCCTAGAAATCCACACCTCTCTTGATCAGCTGAAGCCAGTTCTGCTTCTGCTGCCACCAGCTATTGGAGATTCTCTTTTAGCAGGTGTCATAGGATTACTGCTTTCGCAACCAAGAGTCCACCAGCTCTGCCAAGGATGGAATTCTCACAGACTAAATAGGACTTACAGGATAGAAGCAATTCACTGCTTCTACCTAGTGGACTACAAGAAGACTTATACAGCACTTCCAGTGACTGCTGGAGTTACGCTGAGGAAATGCCAATGAGATATTGCATAGAAACTACACAGTCCTGCACCAGTAGAATCAGAGTTTTGGAGAGGGCTTTGAGATATGCCACTTTCTCAATATAAACTGTAGCCTGAACGTACTTAGTACTCTTCATATTATTTCAAAGACAGTGACAGTGTGCTATTGCTCCCATAGCACACCACTCAATGTTGAACTCCTTCAGAGCTCTAGGGACACTAAAAACAATGTTAAAAGAAAAGGAGGACTTGTGGCACCTTAGAGACTAACTCATTTATTTAAGCATAAGCTTTCGTGAGCTACAGCTCATGTCATTGGATGCATCTACTGAATGCATCCGATGAAGTGAGCTGTAGCTCACAAAAGCTTATGCTCAAATAAATTTGTTCGTCTCTAAGGTGCCACGAGTCCTCCTTTTCTTTTTGCAGATACAGACTAACACGGCTGCTACTCTAAAAACAATGTTGTAATTGTACTAAAAGGGTAATCTATTTAGCTGAGAGAAGGTGGAGAATGGGTTCATTTTTTGAGGCCAGATGAGACATAAGAAGGTTCCAGACTGGCTACAGTCAGTGAGAGAGACTGTTTGTGTACTTGTTATAGGCATGTTGTCACTGCTCTCCAGTGGGAAAAACAGATTCATACTGTGTCATGCAGTGCTGATCCCCTGTCTAGCTGTCAGATCTGCTAAGTGTTATGCTGGGGAATCCATTCTCTGTAATAAGTATTACAAGACAGCCAGGCAAACCCAGTTAGATACTAAGAAATACTGAAACTTTAAAATCTTTTTATTTTCTGACCTGTGGGAAACTGGAAATCTTGCTGAATTAAGACTCCAGCTGTATTGTCCTTGTCCACACGGACCTGACTCCAAATGCAACATAGTTGAGTAATTAAATGCTAGTTTGAAGCAAGAAAATACTACGACTATCACTTCAAATTGCTGTGTAACATTGGGAAAAAATAATTTCCCTATCTCTGTACAGTGTGAGAATTATCTATTAATGGTCACAGTAAAGTCTAACTGTAACAGATGCTAAAATACCTAATGCACTCATTATCCCAAGACACTCAGTGATTAACTATGCACATTCCTTTTGTTATGCAAAAGAATGCAGCAGCTTTATTGTACATTACAGGAACTCAAAGGCAATAAAAATAAGCAAGTCTTTCAGTTAACGTACTATATCAAACTTTCTAAGGAAATGTAAACTGCCATTTAATAAGCTTTGCAGAAATTATGCACTCAGACTGAGAACATGATGCATATTTTATCCTGCTGTTACTAGTCTATACAAGAAGCCTAATAGGGAACAAGTTGTTCTGGACCCTCTTATTTACTGTGTTCAATATTATTGCTGAGTATATCTGCATGCCCAAATATTATCCCTTCAATCAGTGAGTCCTGTAAAACCCAGCACTCCATATAGCTCTATTAAAAATATGAATAGAAACAGAATTACCTTAAAGTAATATTTAGGGTCTGACTAAGGCAAGTTAGAACTTTCATTCTGTTTTTCATTCACACAGTTGTTCTTAGGTATTTCAAGATTCTACAACTTAAAAATAGTTGAATCAGTTAAAAACCCCATAACAGTAAGATGAGAAATTGTGTAACAAGTTTCAGTTCAGTCTGGACTAGATTTTCTTGGTCAAATGATATATTTCTGAATGTTGCTTTAGATAGTCAAAATGCTCATAGCTTCTTAACTACTGTCATGTTAAAGGAAAAGGAGTATTTGTGGCACCTTAGAGACTAACCAATTTATTTGAGCATAAGCTTTTGTGAGCTACAGCTCACTTCACCAGCTGCAACGCAGCATCACGAAAGCTTATGCTCAAATAAATTGGTTAGTCTCTAAGGTGCCACAAGTACTGCTTTTCTTTTTGCGAATACAGACTAACATGGCTGCTACTCTGAAACCTGTCATGTTAAAGTGCCACAGAAACAAAAAAAACAAAACAACAAAGCAATCATCATACAAACATCACATAACAATGAAGTCTATCAGACAGTGACTACAGCAGATGGATAATCACTACAAGGGCTTTGCTTTGTATTAGAGCTGCAATTAGGGCTGTGAGAAAACAGAAAAAAAATTGCAAAGAATGTAGGCCTTTTCTTGTTCCTAGAATTTTGCTTTTCTGTGAATTTTAGCAATAATGGCGGTTTGAACAGTATATGAACAATGCTATGTCCACTTTTGCAGAACCGCTCAATCATGTGACGCAAACACTAGGCCTGTAATAATGGCATCAGCACAACAGATACAAGGTAAAAGGGAAAGACTGTGGCCAATGGTAAGTCAACTGTTCTTATTATTTTTATTGTTGTTGTTATTATTTTATTATTATTATTACTTGAATTGTGGCATGATTGTCAAATAATTGCAGCTGAGTTGTGGACAAGACATGGAAAATCGCAGAAAAGTAATAATGGACCCCTATTAATTGCGGTAATTTGGAGAAGCCAGGGAAGATATTTTTGTTTAAGAAAAATTTGCTGGAACAATATACACATTCAAGTATGATGTTGTGCCTGCTAATTTTTTTAAACCAGACAGTTTGCTGCAACTATATTACAGTCATTAATGAATGGGCCTGACAGCCCAAGCCCCAGCCACTATCAGCTCTGATAAACGGAGTTCTTCTGTATTAATGGGGAAAAACGTGTGTTGCAAACCTCAAAATGTATGCAAAATTGTGGACTGTACAAAGTAACATAATTAAAATCAAAACTGGTGGAAGCCTAATATTGCAGGATCTGCAATTTTCACACTATCACACATTAAATTGGGCCTTACTTATATATAGTTTTATATTACAATATGACCTAGAGGCCCCTAATAAGATTGGGGCCATATTATACTAGATGCTGTACATAGTAAGAGACAGTCCCTTGTTGAAGAGCTTACAGGCTAAATAGACAAAACACACAAAGGGTGGGAGAAAGAAAGTATTATTCACCTTTAAGAGATGGGGAACTGTGACATGTATATTAAGGGCTAAATCCTCAGCTGGTGTAAACTGGAGCTCAGTGGACATATACCACTTTATCAAACTGAGGATATGGCCTTACATACTTTCCTCAAGGTTACAGAGGCAGTCTGGTGGTGCCATGAATTGAATCTGTATCACCTGAGACTCAATTCAGTGTTTTAACCACAAACCCAACCATCCTCTATTAATGCAGAAGGAGAAGCAGACTTCAAAATACAATAATTCCTGTAACTCCTGTTTTACAAAGCACCTGGCATAACCCATGCCACCCTCACTTCTGCGCTGCTGCTGGTGATGGTGCTGCCTTTGGAGCTGGGCTCTCAGCTAGCGGCCACTGCTCTCCGGCTGCCCAACTCTGTGAAATTTGGTCTCCCCTACAATAGCTGGATTTCATGGGGGAGCTCAGATTTCACGGCCCATGGCACATTTTTCACAGCAGTGAAATTGGTAGGGCCCTAGCTATGACTATTTCACACCATTCTATTTGCAATATTAAATTCATCCCCGAACAGAAGTTTCCATTCAGATTCCATGCATAATAAAAGTAATGGGTTTTATTTTAATTCATTTCCAAATACAAAACTAATTCTTAATATGAAAAAGGAAACCCAGAAGACTGGCACTCTTAGTATGAGAGGCACAGCTCTACTTTATTTCCTGGCAAAACCTACAGAGCAAGGATTATGGATGGGAAGCTGGAGATAAAAGACGAATTCATGAGCTATATGCAGAAACAAGGGGCATGGAAATCTCTTACTCCCATGCTTGCTGGCAAGGAACTGACCTGACCTATTCTGACAATAATCAGACTAGGCACCAATGGGATACAGAGGGGCTGCTCAAGGAGAACAGCTAAAGAATCAGCCACTTCTTAGATAATTTCCTCTACAGATACATCACCTCTCTTTTCCCATTGCTCTCATCACAGAATATGTCAGTGTGGGGGAGGTGGTGGAATGAGGATCATGCGCTGGTTGTTCTGAGTTCTCACACATCTCTCTCCACTAGGCAAGTGGTATCTTCACCCCACAGGAACCTGAAATCCATTCCTGAACTGTCAGCTAGGGAATCATTGTTGGGGGCCACACTGGCCCACTTAGTCCATCTGGATGAGTGACAGACAGGAAAGAACCTGTTAATAAGAACATAAGAATAGATCATATTGGATCGGACCAAAGGTCCATTTAGCCTAGTATCCTGTCTTCTGACAGTGGCTAATACCAGGTGCCCCAGAGGGAATGAACAGAACAGGTAATCATCAAGTGATCCATTCCCTGTTCCCACTGACTGCACCTGTGGGCAGATTTACAGGAATGCTCACAGAAAGCATCCAAGGAAGCCTTTGGGAAGTGCCTCTGAGGAGACATGAGAGAGGAGCTCAGAGAGCACTTCAGCATACACAGCTCTGCCACTCCATAGAGTTCCATACCATGAAACCAGGCAGGGCCAGGACTTGGCCCAGAGGGAGAGAAAACTGTAAGGGGCAAATGAACAAAATACTTTAGCACTGAGAAATGTAATACTGATGCAAATGCAAAAAACAGCAGCAGAGATGGCAGATACAGAAAAGACAGCAATTGCAGGATAGGCCAGAAAGATCAGTGCCTGAGCCAACAGCAGGAACTGTAGTGATATCACTAAAGGCATAGGGAGCATTACTAATATGTTTCTGAAATTGTGTTTATGAATGAGCTTGAGTCTACCATAGGGATTCATATTATCGATGAATTGTAAGTTGGGTTATAAGGCAAGAGGAGTTGATGCTTCCTAGGCATTTCAGTATTCATAGACGTCATGGAGAGAGACGCAGTGCTGTGGAATCATCCTTTACTATAAGGCATTACAGGCAAAAACTGTTCAGTTAACTGAATACAACCCATCTTCAAAATACCTGATAAAACTTAAAACAATGCTGTGTTGCAGATGCCAGTGAAAGGCGATATACTTTGAGCTAGAGAGAATCCTTCATTTAACCAGTGAAAGAAATAGCTTAGTGTTTTCTGCTCCTAACCATAAAATATTGCCATGTGACAATGGCCAGGAACATAAGTGAGAGACTTCGACCTGCTGTCATATTTTTGTGAAACTCATTTATCTTGACTCCTTTAGAATATCACTCACTGAACACCTGCCCTTACGTCTAAATCTGCCTCCTGAAAAACAGTAGCAAATAAAAAATTATGTAACAGTGTCTCACATACAGAATGCCTAAATGTCAGAAAGGTTCCAAAATGGCTGCCAACTTCATTAATATAGCTGCCTCTCAATGGGTTCGGCTAGTGTTTGCTCATTTTCCTGTGCTTTCAAATGTTACAAAACCCAATAAAAGCATGATGGAAACTACTGTGACATTCACAGATTCACTTCTTTAGAAGTTTTCACAGTGAATGGGAAATTTTTACAAGCACATTTGCTGAAACCAAATCCAAACAAACAACATGCAAATTGGGAAAGGAGCACATTAATAACCAGATCACGAAAGGGAGAGCTTTTTCTTGGGTTCTTCATTCAAATTTTGGAAACTGTCTCAGGAACAAACTGTGCATGGACATTTTCTTCTGTTGCTTGACAGGAAATGGGGAAACATGTACACCGTTCCTGAACTAAATGTATAACTGTGAGGACACTGTTCTCAAAAGAATGTATAAATGAAGTTATTTTGTTTTGTACTTCCAGCTTTGTCTATTAACCACAAAATCATATCTTCACTATGTTTCAAAAAAACTATACTTATGGGGCCTCCTCTCACGTACATAAGTGTAAATCTGGATTCTCCTCTCATTTACATCAACTGTAAATTAATTTCACCAGTCCATAGTGTTACAGTAGTGTAAAACCAGAATAAGTTAAGGGAAAATCAGACTGATAAAGATGTGTAGATTTTCTAAAGAATTGGGAAGAATGTAAATCTTACCTCTTCTATGTACAGATAGAAGGGTTTGTTTTTTTACTATTTATAGTTAAGCAAATCAACAGCTTATTGCTAACTGAAACATTTTTAATGTACTATACAAATTAACCATTCATGGGAGCAGATTCTAATCTACGTAACCAATACATTGGTGTAAACCCATATTAACTAAAAGTAAATAGAGTTGCTCCTGCTTTATACAGATGTAAATGAGATCAGAATCTTGTTGATTTTGTCTATATAATACATGGCTTACCAATGACATAATTAAAACATTCATAATGCCAGAGTTAGGAAATGTCTAAATAAACTATTTTCTTTAGCAGGGAAACAGATGAAGAGGCTGGGGAAAATACTTATAGGAAAATGATAAGTATTAAAATCTTTTCTATCTACCAAACTTCTACTCTCCATATTAATATTTGTCATCCAAAGGTACAGTATCAGCTCTAGAGAAGAAATTACAAAAAGCATGGTTAAATATGTTCATTATTAATTACAGCACATAACTTATTTTCAGGGGAGGTCTGGAAACAGTTTAAGTTTAACAACTCTGTGTTTTCAAGTTCAGCAGTTATCATTGACTTTATATCACAAGTTCCTCAAGATTCTAGTTTCTTAAATTGTAAGTGAGAAGACAGAATTTCTGAATTCAGCAATAAAGAACTGATGCCATCAGAAAACATAGGAATTAGAAAACATTTTCTATAGTAAAAGTTCTCGTGAATAGTTCATATTTAATGACAAATTATGACAGTATCTATGTACTGTATATGACTAGGAAAGTATGGAAGTCTTTTGAATCATCCATTAGGTCTGGTATTCTACATGCTAGTCTTCGTGGTTATGGTTTTATCTCCTAAAAGGATTCCCTATTCAAGTTTCCACTTCTCAGTCATATCAATCTCTCACTTGTGAAACTTTCCTTCTGGTTCTACCAGTTACTAACCTTCTACTGTTTAACTCTTCTTCTTGACACTGAGGATGCATGAGATTTTTTTAAGTATGAGTTAGCATGAGAATTATTCCTCCTAAAATTTTGTGTCGAATGAAAGGGGTACAGTATAAGTGCTTTGAATAATAAAACAGATTGTTGAAATGAAGCAATATGATTATTATTCTCTGTAAAGTACATCCAAATGCATTACCTCATCTGGGGCCACATGTATATTCATTAATAATATTGGGTTTACAGTAATTAAGAAATGCCTGAATTAACTACTTTCTTCAGCGGAGAAACAGATTAAGAGACTTGGGAAAGGATCTACAGGAGAATGGAAAATATTAAAATCTTTGCTATATACCTTCTCATCTCCATATTAACAGAGAGCCAGCACCTGTGATGAAGAAGACTGCAAACTATCTGAACCTATTTGATCATATTTCCCCTCAAGTGATCCAGTGGGCCAAATTCTGCTTGACTTATTTATAAAAAGAGTCCCATTTGATTTCAATGGGATTACTTGAGTAAGTGACCATAGATTCATAGATTCCAAGACCAGAAAGAACCATTGTGATCAACTAGTCTGACCCCCTGTCTAACACAGACCATAGAACTTCCTAAAAAAAATTTCTAGAGCAGATCTTTCAGAAAAACACTGAATCTTGATTTAAAAATTGCCAGTGACGGAGAATCTACCAGGAGCCCTGGGTAAATTGTTTCAATGGTTAATCCCTCTTTGTCAAAAATTCATGCTTTATTTCCAGTCTGAATTTGTCTATCTTCAGCGTCCAGCCATTGGATCATGCTATATCTTTCTCTGCTAGATTGAAGAGCCCATTATTAAATATTTGTTTCCCGGGCAGTTATTTATAGACTGTGATCAAGTGACCCCTTAGCCTTTTCTTTGTTAAACTAAAGAGATTGATCTCTTTGAGTCTACCTCCATAAGGCATATTTTATAATCCTTTTTCCTTTTTGTAGCTTTTCTCTGAACCCTCTCCAATTTATCAACATCCTTCTTGAATTGTGGGCACCAGAACTGGGGGACAAAGTATTCCAGGAGCAGTTGCACCAATGCCAAACATAGAGGTCAAATAACCTCTCTATTCATACTTGAGATTCTTCTGTTTATGCATCCGAGGATCTCATTAGCTCTTTTGGCCACAGTGTCACATCGGAAATTCATGTTCAGCTGATTATCCACTAGGACCCCCAAATCTTTTTTCAGAGTCACAGCTCCCCAGAACGTGTCCTCCATCCTGTAAGTATGGCCCACATTCTTTATTCTCAGATGTATACATTTACATTTAGCCACATGAAAATCCATATTATTTGCTTGCCCAGTTTACCAAGTATTCTAGACTGTTCTGAATCAGTGACCTGTCCTCTTCATAATTTACAACTCCCCCAATTTTTGTGATATCTGCAAACTTTATCAGCAATTATTGTAAGTTTTCTTCAAGGACATTGATAAAAATGTTAAATAGTATAGGGCTGATAACTGCTCCTAGAGAGGTCCCACTAGAAACACACCTACTCAATGATAATTCCCTGTTTACAATTACATTTTGAGACTTATCAGTTAGCCAGCTTTTAAACCATTTAATGTGTGCCATGTTTTATATATTGTTTTAGTTTTTTAATCAAATGCCACGTGGTACCATGAACCATGTAAAAGCCTTACAGAGCTCTTAGTATCTTTATCTACCAAACTTGTAATCTCATCAATTTGGGACAGTACCTCAGATTTATCATCCAAAAAGAATTGCTCAAATGTAGGTATCTTCCCCACATCCTCTGCGCTAAAGACCAATGCAAATAATTCATTTAGCTTTTAACAACTTTGTCATCTAATGGCCCCACTGTCTGTTTGGCAGGCTTTCTGTTTCTCATGTACTTAACATTTTTTTACTCTTAGTTTTCGCATCTTTAGCAAGTCGCTTCTCAATTTTTTTCTTGGTCTACCTTAGTGTCAGGTTCTGGTTCCAGGCAGTAAGGGCTGGTGGTTGGTACAGTGGTCAAAGCCGGATGTAGGGTCAGGACTGGGCCGAGGGCAGTGTTGAAACCAGGGCTGGAGACAGGTTATGGGTCAGAACTGAGGTCAGAGTTCATAGACAAGCCAGGTCAGTACTGTGGTCGGAGTCCAGATGCAGGCCAAGGACTGAAGGTGGGTTGAAGTAAGTCCAAGGATCTGGGGGTCAAGAGGGAGATGCAGGGCTGGAATGGGTCAGTAACAGGGCTGAAGCAGGGTCACAGAAGGGCCTGAACAAGGCAGGGGCAGGCGGAACAAAGCTCAGTCAAGGCTGGGGCAGGAACAGGTCTGGATCCGGGGCAGGCCAGAAGCCGAGGGAGTTTGTTACACTGAGAGGCAGCAGGAGCATTCCTGGCTGGGTAGTGCTGTTGCACAGACTAACTTGCAGCTCTGGAGTGGTCAGTGAAATACCTGTGCCAGGGGATCATCTGACACAGGCCCAGCTTAGGGATAGGCTGCTGAAGTATGCATGAAGCCCTGGTCAGGCTGTGGGTTTGCCTCACACTTATACCTTTACATTTTACTTGCAGAGTTTGTGCTCCTTCTTATTTTCCTCATTAGGATTTAATTTCCGGATTTTAAAGGATGCCTTTTTGCCTTTAACAGGCTCCATTACTCTGTTATTCAGCCATGGTGACATTCTTTTGGGCCTCTTACTATCTTTTTTGACTTGGGGTATATATCTTGTTTGATTTGGGGTCTGAGCCTTTCCACTATGTCTCTAAACATCTCCTCCATGTACCTTTCTGTCTCCCTTTGCTCCTCCACCTCTGTCTCTGAGATACATGAGTTGCTTGCACTGCACACACACATATACCACCTGTCCATGAGGCAGATAATCATACATGGTTCACTCTGTGCAATAAACTGGGTAGTCCCCATCTTGCTGCTGTTCTTCTGCATGCATTGTTTTACTCTTGTGACTTTTTTTATGTAGCTTAAGTTATGGGTGTGTTGGGTAAATGTATTTTTTTTCTTGTCCATTATTTTTCTTGGGGACTTGGCGCCTTTCTAATTGTTATGATCCCTCAGCCTCCCCTGCCGCAGCTGAACTCTTACTGTAGCCAAACTCTCCTTACCATGGAAGCTCACTCCGCTACCATGCTCTCTCCCTCTGTTGTGGGCTCTTTCTGTTCAAGAAGAATGTTATTATATAACTACATCATCTCCCCCCCAATACAGAACAGAAATATTTATTGAGCACTCTGCCTTTTTGCATTATTATTGATAATTCTACTATTTCTATCTAGGAATGGACCAATGCCATTGTTAGGATTTTCCCTCTTAATATACTAAACTCCCTTTATTGTTCTTAACTCTGTTGGCCGTGGATTTCTTTTTGTATCCTTTTGCTTTCCTTATCAGTTTTCTACCATTCCTAGTTTGTGATTCATATTCATTATGATCAACTTCCCCTTTCTTTCATTTGTTATACATATTTTAATTTTTGTATAGCTACCTACAGTTCCCCTCTAAACCAGGTCACTTTTTTTAACCCATACAGGCTTTTTGGGCTTCATGATTTGGCCCTAGATCCCCAAACTACAATTTTTCAAAGAGGCTGAGATATAAACATTGTCTGTTTTCTGCCTATTCCACTGTACTACTTTGGAGCTTATTCTGTTTCCTGAAGAAATAAATTTCATCTATTGAAAACAAATGACTAAATGTGACAGTATTCTTACAGAGCTCTGATATCTCTCAGACATTGTATCTTATTGCTCTGTCAGTTAAAAAGTGTCATGATTTGTAAGAAGTATAGGAATGTATACCCTGAACTTTGTAAAGTGCACAGCAAGGCCTCTACTCCGTGTAACTCCACAGACATACTAAAAATATTCCACAATCTTTCAAAATTCCACAGAGTCCAGGAAGCGCTCACAACGTACTCTGCAGGGATCCAACACTTCTGGATAGATGGTATTTAATCATCTAGCTGTCATTGGCTTCTAACCATTAGGAAACTTCCTTCAAACACTTGATATCAAAAATTGTATTGCATAGAGTAAGTAATGCACACTCTGAAATCTAACTTGTCCAAATGGAGTACTTTGGGGTTTGTGGTCTAGACTCTTTAATCCGCATCCACAAAAATCAACTCATATCCAACCTTCAATCCGCACTCCATCTTTTATCTATATCCGCATGCGCACGGCACCCGCAGCAGCACAGTGCCTCTCAGGAGGAGCATCTGTGTGCATGCATGTGTACTGTATATAGGATCTCAAAGACAGGGGAAAAGCTGTATGCAGCTCATAGCTTATAAAACTGCTTCCTCACCTTCCCACTCCCCCATATACAGAGAAAGGGGAGGTGATAGATCCAGGCAGGCAACAGAATCCCACATTCTCCTATTGCAGCGGTTTAAGCAACCAAGCTATTTAGGAAACCTCTCCCGACTTCATTATTGCCGTATCAAGTCAGTTGGAGAGGGAGGCAGCTGCTTAGAATCATAGAATATCAGGGTTGGAAGGGACCTCAGAAGGCCATCTAGTCTAACCCCCTGCTCACAGCAGGACCAATCCCCAATTAAATCATCCCAGCCAGGGCTTTGTCAAGCCTGACCTTAAAAACTTCTAAGGAAGGAGATTCTACCACCTCCCTAGGTAATGCATTCCAGTGTTTCACCACCCTCCTAGTGAAAAAGTTTTTCTTTATATCCAACCTAAACCTCCCCCACTGCAACTTGAGACCATTACTCCTTGTCCAGTCCTCTTCTACCACTGAGAATAGTCTAGAACCATCCTCTCTGGAACCCCCTTTCAGGTAGTTGAAAGCAGCTATCAAATCCCCCCTCATTCTTCTCTTCTGCAGGCTAAACAATCCCAGTTCCCTCAGCCTCTCCTCATAAGTCATGTGTTCCAGACCCCTAATCATTTTTGTTGCCCTTCGCTGGACTCTCTCCAATTTATCCACATCCTTCTTGTAGTGTGGGGCCCAAAACTGGACACAGTACTCCAGATGAGGCCTCACCAATGTTGAATAGAGGGGAACGATCACGTCCCTCGATCTGCTCGCTATGCCCCTACTTATACATCCCAAAATGCCATTGGCCTTCTTGGCAACAAGGGCACACTGCTGACTCATATCCAGCTTCTCGTCCACTGTCACCCCTAGGTCCTTTTCCGCAGAACTGCTGCCTAGCCATTCGGTCCCTAGTCTGTAGCGGTGCATTGGGTTCTTCCGTCCTAAGTGCAGGACCCTGCACTTATCCTTATTGAACCTCATCAGATTTCTTTTGGCCCAATCCTCCAATTTGTTTAGGTCCCTCTGTATCCTATCCCTGCCCTCCAGCGTATCTACCACTCCTCCTAGTTTAGTATCATCCGCAAATTTGCTGAGAGTGCAATCCACACCATCCTCCAGATCATTTATGAAGATATTGAATAAAACTGGCCCCAGGACCGACCCCTGGGGCACTCCACTTGACACCGGCTGCCAACTAGACATGGAGCAAGTGATCACTACCCGTTGAGCCCGACAATCTAGCCAACTTTCTACCCACCTTATAGTGCATTCATCCAGCCCATACTTCTTTAACTTGCTGACAAGAATACTGTGGGAGACCGTGTCAAAAGTTTTGCTAAAGTCAAGAAACAATACATCCACTGCTTTCCCTTCATCCACAGAACCAGTAATCTCATCATAGAAGGCGATTAGATTAGTCAGACATGACCTTCCCTTGGTGAATCCATGCTGGCTGTTCCTGATCACTTTCCTCTCATGTAAGTGCTTCCGCAAGGTGAGTAAGTACAGGGCCAGGAGGTGAGGGAATATAGGATCTGGAAGGCAGGGAAGCAACCTCGTAGACTATGAGGTGCAGACAGCTGCTTTCCCACCTTTGAGATCCTATATTTAGAGCCCTGTGCAAATACAAAATTTGTTTATGCATCCAATCTGCAAAAATGGTCTGCAGATATCCACATCTGCAGATGCGGATATAAAGCTGATATCCATGGATTTGCAGGACTCTGTACGTGTTGATTGTGGCATCACATGTATCAGGAAAGATACAACCAAACAAATCACAAACATGGACAGCTTAATTAACTTCAGTGTAGGGAAAGGATGACAAAACTGGGGCTAAATTCTGACTTGGTTTAAGCACACATTAAAGTCAGTGGACTTGCACCTGCTTCCACCATGTCTGAAGTTGGACTTTAGTTTTACCATGAAAAAATGTGCATTTGTAATACTGACAGACCCTGGTCATCATCAAGCGGGATTAAACCTGGGACCTCTGGAGCTAAATGCATGAGTTTCTAGTGCAAGGATCAGCAACCTCTGGCACGTGGCCCACCAGGGTAAGCCCCCTGGAGGGCTGGGCCAGTTTGTTTACCTGCCGCGTCTGCAGGTTCGGCCGATTGTGGCTCCCACTGGCCACAGTTCGCCGTCCTAGGCCAATGCGGGCTGTGGAAAGCGACGGCCAGCACATCTCTCAGCCTGCGCTGCTTCCTGCAGCCCCCATTGGCCTGGAGCGGTGAACCGCGGCCAGTGGAAGCTGCGACTGGCCAAACCTGCGGACGCGGCTGGTAAACAAACTGGCCTGGCCCGCCAGGGGGCTTACCCTGGCGGGCCATGTGCCAGAGGTTGCCGATCCCTGCTCTACTGCATGAGCCGAAAGCTCCAGGGCTCTGCTAAGGCTGTAGCAGACACATTCATCTCTAAGTAGTCTTGGTGCCACTAGAGGGGACCGAACACCACTCCCAGGAGGTGTGTGGGTTACACATTCTCTTTCTTTTAAAAAAATACAACTACCAATCATCTCCCTCCTGCCTTTAACCTCCACATTCTCATGGCCTTAACTTCCCCTCCTTTCTCTTCTGGGTGCTTGTGTAATCTCACATCTGCCTGCTCCACTCTACAAAGATTGCTTTCATTAAGTATACTCATGAGTTGCCTGTAGCCAGATCCAAGGAGCTCTTCTCCAACATTATCATTCTTGATCTATCTGCTGCCTTTGACAGTCAACATCCCCTATTGATCTTCCTTGACTTTCTCCTCTCTGTGGATTTTCAGTGTAACTCAGGATCTGCTTTCATGGCTTCATTTACTGTGTATACATTCATGACTCTCAAATCTACATTTCAACAAATGGCATCTGAGATCTCTGGCTTCTCCTCCTGGATGCGGGGAGGGAAGACATGGCTATAGCTTCCTGACACTGCCTGGCCCCGAAAAGGAAGTGAAAAGAAGTGCACAATACAATCAGCATAACTTAATATCTCTCCCTGGGTAACACTTGGCCTCCCATATTCCCACCGCCACCCTCTGTTTATGGCATCACTTGCTATGTTATGTCTAATTTATAATTTTAGCCCTCCAGGGCAGGGTCCTGTCACTTCTTTATTTGTTTCTAAAGTGCTTTGCTCTACAGGGGGGCCTGTATAAATATTAAATTCTAATAATATTCAGCAAGCAAACTTGTCCTTTACATTAATGTAATTATTTTTCACAGCATCAAGAATGGCTTTCCAAACTCAGTTACTTTTCTCCTGTTGCTAAACTTTGCCACATTGATAGGAGTAATGCTACCATTCAAATGCAGAAAAAACATATTTCTATACACTACTCAGAACACTAAATGAGATTTCATCTGTGCCCTTAATTAATATCATCCTCACATGGAAATTAGAGGATTTAACCCAATACTGGTTTTTGTTTAGTCTGCTATTCTGCTGGAAAAGCTTACTGAGATCTGTAAAAACTGCCACTGCCCTTAAGAGAATGTGTGCATACATTTAATTCCAAAATATGCTTGTTTCCCTGTAGTATAATCACAGGGTTCTGATTTTAATATTGATTTTTGCTTGTAATTCAATACTGTGCTGGGTCAGCTTGGTTTTATTCCCATGCAAAGCACTGATACTATAACCACAATGCAAATAAAATGTGTTATCTTAGTTGTGGATTCTGAATAAATATCTTAAAAAGTAAGTAACTCCACTGTACAAACATCATTCTTTCACATGGCTTGGATAGGTAGCAACGATCACAAATTTATATCTAGATTTGATAGCCAGCACATTGCTTCAGCAGTGAGCTGGTGAATATATTTCAGGCCTCTGACGAAAGAACGAAGGGGACACTAAGGTCTGATGTGCTACATCATTTGTGCCTGGTGACCACAGTCACAGACAGAAATTTGGAGCAAGATGACAACCTGCATGTGGTGCTCTTGTTAAGTGTCAGTGTTTTTTGTGCTTTGTTCAAATTCACTAACATACCGATGTCTTCAATTGGCCACTGGACACTGCATTACCAACCTTGAAGAGAAAATAGCAACTATATGTACATACACACACACATATATGCAATTAGAGCAAGTCTTACTTTATGTCGTAAAAATATGGAATAGGGCATGAGACAGTTCTTTTCAAATACAAATTCTCTAAACTCAAAACCCCCAAGGTCAAAATATGGTGACTTCATTTTTCAAACTCCAAAGGATGGTTTAATAATGATTTTGGGATTAAGACAGCCCCATTTCTATATGTGGCACACAATAGTCAGTGCAGGATAGGCGGCTGTCTGGTGCATTTCTATTCATGCTTTCATTACAGTTACACAAAGTAGATCCATTTATTATACACCCTCTTGCATCTTTTTAAAAGACCAAATTAAATGTAAAATGCAGAATGGGAGAGAAGAAAACATGATAAAGGACTCACTCACCAAGAGAAGTTGGTCCAATAAAAGATATTACCTCACCCACCTTGTCTCTCTGAAGGGCTCATTAGACATTTAATCTGAACTTCTTTTCTTAACCTTCTATTCAAACAACAAACAGCACATTGGTTTACTCCTGGACACTTAAAATGAAGCAAAACTGTAGAAGTTTATACCCCTCTGATGTCCCATCACAGTGCTGATAAAATCTAGCTGCTATGACATTGTCACTTCTGTGGTAATTACTCTGGTGATGGATACTTGTCACTATTTACAGGAAAGTTGGTACCTCATCAGACAGAACTGAACACTTCTTCGATTTGGTTACCTTTGTGAATAGATTTCAGTAATTGTGAACAAAGATGCAGTAGCATGCCCAAAAAAGAGGAAACCCAACCAGTTATTATGGACGTCTTCATTAAACTTTAACAGAATGATGCAACTCCCGGACAAATAACATTTGTCATTTTGAACACCAAACAGCCTCTTCCACCAAGTCAGCCAAAGTGACCTTTCTTGATAGAGTATCAGAGTTGTCTTCAGACACCACTATGACAAAACTCAAGCAATAGACAGAGGTGATGGGTAAGGCATAATGGCACATGAAACAAGTTGTTTGGACTTATATCTACTGCATATACTCCTTTCTTAATTTCCAGATACCAAAGAGCAGCCACTGGAAGGAGTAAAACAAATTATCTGCCTAGTTACACTGACTGGTGAAAGACATTGCAATGCAGCAAACTGTCACTGTCAAAATATTGTTTACATGAAAATGGAAATATTGAATACTGAGAGCAAGTGTTAATTTTCATCACAAAAATGCATCCCTATATTGTGTACATTTCAAATATTGTAAGCCTTTGACCTGACAGGCAGTCTTTTTTTCCTTGCTTTGCTGAGTTTCTCTCATCCTCATAATAGAGGCTTTACATTTACAAAATGACTAGCTTCCCTCCCCCCACCCCCAGTGTAGTTTTGGCAGAAGATACCTTCCCATTTGGAAAGTCACCAAGTTCTTACCTGGCACTCTTAGCAAAACAAATCAGCAATGTTTTCACAATAAAAGGCCAACTGGCTTTTTACAAAGTCCCTGAGAATTGTTGATGTAAAATCTCTCAGTAGTGATTGCAAACAAAACATTTCTTTAACTTTATGAAGTCTCAGTTGAACAGTGTTTGCTCTAGTGGAAATACGGTGACTAGGCAGCTTCAGCAGCCTGAATGAAACATTGAGACAATGTACCTGCATGATAATAAGAAGGTCAAACACTAAGATGAAAGAAGCCAGGAAGGCTCTTGAGACCTCATCACTTGGCAGAAATCCACGATTCAACTTGTCCCAGCTGATCCAGTCAGTAGTGATGACAAGCACAACTGCAGAGGTCAAAGTAAATAGAACAGTCCTGCAAGGAGAAAAAAATACTTCAGAAACAATACTGTATAATACAATTCTACATGATTTTCTCTCTCCTCTAACAGTTAACTAATACTTTATCATACTGTACTGCAGACCAAGCGAGCTTGAAGAAAATTCTGTGTCAAAGTAGGTAATTTTACTCAAGATATAAAAGGCACTGAACAGATCTTTAGTGCAAAGAAATGTGCTAGCTGTTTCCAAACAAGCTGAGAAATTAATGCTGAGCTACATCCTTTTATATTTCAGTTTCATACTTTTCATATATATTGTAAAGACTAATAAAGACAAATGTAATACAATAAACCAATAATTACATGCAAAAGTACCAAGACTGCCATGGTGTCTTTGAAAAATGGAATGCAGACTCACTACCACTGCATTGTGTTTACGATTACCCCCATCAACTTTCAGCCCGGCGCCAAGGTTCCATTTGGGCGTATATATTCTATGTCCAAACCAGAGCTATCATAATTAAGGGAGTACCTCCAGAAAAAACTAACTACAGTAGAACCTCAGAGTTATGAACACCAGTCAACGAACACATCAGTCAACCACACACCACATTTGGAACCAGACATATGCAATCGGGCAGCAGCAGAGACCAAACACACACACAAACAGCAAAAACAGTTCAGTACTTTGTTAAAAGTAAACTACTAAAAAAATAAAGGGAAAGTTTAAATAAAGATTTGACAAGGTGAGGAAACTGTTTCTGTGCTTGCTTCATTTAAATTAAGATGGTTAAAAGCAACATTTCTCTTCTGCATAGTAAAGTCTCAAAGCTGTATTAAGTCAATGTTCAGTTGTAAACTTTGGAAAGAACAACCATAACCTTTTGTTCAGAGTTATGAACAAGCTCAATTCCCAAGGTGTTTGTAACTCTGAGGTTCTATTCTAATCGTTTTATCCACTGCTCTGCCTCCCCTGAAGGCATCCTGGTACCTTTACCAAAGAAGAAAGACAGTACTATGAGACTTTGTAGACTACAAAGCTCTGAACCAAATAACTACATGCAATTGTTACCCTTTACCATTAATCCCAAACTCTTGGATCGAGTACGATCAGTGTGGGTGTTTATTAAAGTGGACCTCAGAAGAATATATAATCTAGTTCAAATCCAGGCAGGGGATGAGTGGAAGACAGACTTTAGAACAAGGTATAGACACTTCAAGTATTTGGTAATGCCCTTTGGACTCACCAATGTTCCCACCACTTTTGAGCACCTGATCAACAAGATATTTTGGGATATCCTAGACCAGTTTGTTGGCATATCTAGATGATATCTTACTCTATTCCAGTAGTCAAGCAAGCCACAACCATCATGTCCGTGAAGTTCTCACATAATTGCCCTAGCAGGGGTTATATGGAAAACTGGAGAGTTGTGTATTTGAGCAATCATCCATCAAATTTTGGGGTTCATCGTGTCAGCAAACAGACTGTGCATGGATTGCAGGTATCTGCAATGTGGGATTGCAGAACCCTGGAGCATCTGAGATTCTGAGAGATTCATTGGGATTGCCAAAGGTCGCTGGCCCTATAACTGCAATCCTCCAAAAACCTGCAAGGTTTCACTGGCCCCCAGAGGCCTTTGAACTCCTGAAGATAACTTTCACATCTTCCCCAGATCTGGTCCACCCTGATCCTGACCTTTGTCCTTGAGTATGACATTTCTGTGTAGTATTGTCCAAGAAACAGGGTCCCAACATGAAATGCATCCATTTGCATATTTTTCATGACAACTCACCTCAACTGAACACATTTATGAAATAGCAGACTAGGAGTTACTCACCATCAAGCCTGGATTGGAGACTTGGCGACAATACCATGGGGGAGTCAAACACCTCATCCTAATCTTCTAACCATAAAAATCTAGAATAGCTACAATCTGCCAAGGCTCTGAATCAGCAGCAGCTGATCTAGGAGTTTCACTTCCTAAATGTCTGGCCCCAAGCATCCTCCACACACCACCACTTGCCAACTGGAATGGGTCAACCAGGTGCTTAAAAAATACCTATACTGTTTCCTGAACCACTGCCAAAACAACTGGGTTGTGGTATTCCTGATCACTGTATTTGCATATAATGTGGAATACTCCTCTACCCAATCCAGCCTCTTTTTCCTCCAGCCATGGTTTTCATTCTTGTTTCCACCCTTCTGTCCTCTTGTCCACAATGGTTCCTGCTGCCTCTGATCTGGTGCAGACCATTCATTAAACCCAAGACAACCTAAATGAGCATCTGGAAGTGGTCGAAACAGCCTACAAATGCCATGCTGACAAACACCACCAGAAGCCACAACTATAAAGGCAGGCCAGAAAATATGACTGTCCACAAAACACCTGCAGACCAGCTGACCTGCACACAAATTAGGTCATCAATAAGAAGGCCCTTTCATTATTACTCAGCAGATCATTTGAATTACAACTCCCTCGATCCTAGAAGATCCACCCAGTCTTACATGTCTCCCTCCTGCAGCCTTTCCTTGACAATCCGTTCCCCAGGCAGCATATGCCATCTCCACCCCTGGTTCAAGTTCAAGACCATGAGGAGTACCTTGTCCATGACATCCTGGACTTCCAAAGTCACAGAGGGACCCTGTACTCTGTGATTGATTGGGAGGGCTATGGGCCCAAAAACACTCTTGGGAGCCAACTCATCATGTGCACACCCCTGAAAAAGTATGGGCCTTCCACAGGAATCATCCTGAGCAGCCTGGCCCAAGGCATCCAGGGATCACCCTTGAAATGGGTGTTTGTGGGAATCAAGTTTCAAATCCAGGCTTGTAGGGCTGCCACGCGGGAACCTTATCCTCTGTGCCATCAAGCTGCAAGGGCTGACATGGCAACTGCTGCTAATACCCCACCCCAGATGCTATACCCGCTGACTCAGCAGGGTCAGATGACTTACAGCAGACTAGTGATTGGACATCATTGGGTATAAAGCTTCCTGTTCCTGTCCCATCCCTTGCCTGAGCAACTAGTCGCTAGGCCTGTTGTTGCCCAGACCTTGAAACCAAGTCCCTGCTTCCTTGCCTGGTTCCTGTTCCTCATGCCTGCTACCACACCTCATCCCTGTTCTTGTTACCACCCCCAGTTGCCAACTCTGGCTTTGACCCTTGGCATGATTTCTGAGTCAGACTCTGGCTTGACCCATGGCATGACCCCGAGCCCGATGCTACTCCTGGCTCCAGTCACCAGACAACCCACATACACATCCAAAAATAAATATTTGTTTTTGGCTTCATTCCAAGGCATTTAAACTCTACTCATTTTCTTCAGCTAGGGAAGAAGGCTAAACAAACTTGAGAATACTTCCAGACATGATCAATATCCAGTAGAGTAAAAAAACGGCAAACAGATAGACACTGATAGAGACATACATTTACAGAGATAAATCTTGCTGACATCTGTGCAGGAGGGAAAAGCCATAGACCTTCACACAAGCAGTAGTGTATTCATGTGGGCATCTAGATAGTATCCTGGCATGCAGGTGGGCCTGGGGCAAAATCTGAAAGTGAGTGCCCCCCCCCTCCCCAGAACACCAATGGTACAAAAACACTCATGAAAAAAGGATGGAGTGGGGCGTTGAAGAGCTGGCATGCCCCACACTAACCCCGCAGCAGGGGCTCCAGTCCCACAGGGGCTGAGTTGGGCTCCCCGCTCCAGACGTTGTGACATGGCACATAGGATCGCAGTGCCACTCAGGTTCAGCCTGATGGAGAGGCAGCTGGGCCAAACCTGAGTAGCATTGTGACCCATGCACCGGGTTGCAATGCCACTCAGTTTGGTGGCTCTCTGAAATGGGGGTCCTGGGGCTCATTCCCTGCCTCCCAGGTGGCCCTGCTGCCATGGCACACATGAGTAGACTATCAGATACATCTTGAAAATATGTTAGAACATGTCATCACCACACAGAACATGGTTGGTCCGGTCTGTATGCTGCTATTTACAGCAAGCCGTAAACTAGTGCTGCAGCAGCAAATAGACTACTCCTGTAGGAACCCTCCAAGAGTGGTAAACCAGAAGCAAAGCATCACACATTTATTTTTATTTGTATTGTAATCACCTCACATGTAACATATTTAGTTACATGCACTACTATGGGCAGCACCATGTTGTCATTTGGGTGTATCACCAGGATTTGGGCCTTACCAGATTCCAGGGTGTGCACATGAAAAAGCTTGCACACAATTTTATGCCTGCCTCACCTGCAGGGACACAAATTCCAGTGTGTGTGCCCAGTTCCTGATTTGCATGTACTCATATCTTGATGCATGCACAAAACAGAGGTTGAACATGAGAATTAGAGTTTTCATGCATGAAATCTGGGTACATGTACTTTTGAAAATCTGGCTCTTTATATGTTTAAACCAGGGTAAACCAGAAGAACTTCAGCTAAGTTAAGGTCTGATAGCAATAAAACAGTCATGCTAGAAAGGGAAAGCTATTTGAAATGGCTAAATTCAACAGAACACAAGTAAGGTTCACTTGCTTTTTTTAACATATGAAACTGGAGCAGAGCCAAATATTTAATACAAGTCTTTTTGTAGCTATTTTTTAAAAACAAAATCGGTATGGTTTTGAGTTCACTGAATTTTTGCAAAATTGGAGCATTGTCCCAACACACCAGAAGGAAAGAGAAGACGCCAGGAATATCATTTAATTAGACCACAGCTTTATTAAGAAACATGAGCTATCCAGCAATAAGTCATCCAGTGCAGGTCGCTTTTCCTTTGTAATCCATACTACCTGGGGAGGGCTGCCCTTAGCTACTACACACCCACCATTAATCTGGTCTGAACAGCATAACTGGTACCCCACGTCCTCCCCTTAGACAAGAGTTATGGGGATGAGGAAGAGAGTGTTGTCTCTTTGCTGTACCAGACATTAAGAGGCCCAGGACCATTCCCCAGTTTCTTTAGGAGATTCTGTTCCAAATTCACTTTCAATTCCAGCTTATCAGGAAACTGGGCTCCCTATTGAATGATTGCCTGCACTGGATACCTGCCAAGCAGTGACAACAGACAGTTTACAACCTTCCCTTACCACCAGGTCTCTTGGCTTCTGGGATGAAGATATATAAACACCATATCGCCCAGGCCTCTCTAGCTTGCAATGAGGGGGAAAAAATTCTTCCCAGCCCCCCAGAAACAGCTAACATCTTGTCCACAGAAAAACCTAAAAATCTGGCCCTACTCTAATCACAAATCTTTTGCTGCCAGGTGCAAAGGTTTCTAAGCTCTTCCCTAAGGTTCATAGGAGCCAACTGGCTTACATTGCACCCTTCTGTCCAACCAATCAGCCAAGCAGTACCTCCCTTCTCAAGCCCATGAGCACGCTGAGTGCCCACGAGGAGGGGAGTTAAAAAAAGAGGGGGGGAAATCCTTAAAGGGCCCAGAGTTTTCCTTCCCCTGCTGGCTGAGACAAAGGCTCCCTGTGTCTGAGGTTGGGGGTGAATGTTACAAAATTTGAAAAAAAAATTCTAATATTTGCCATTTTCTAGATGTTTTCAAAAGCCTGAAAACCCCATTTCCACTCACAATTTATACTAGAAAATTAATATTTCTCCCTCACCCTGAAGGTCTAGTAGAGGGAGGAAGTGGTGGGAGCTCGGAAATCCTGAGTTATATTCCCTACTCTGCCTCTGACTGACAGTACACAGAACTTTACAGACACAATTAAATTATCACTTTACATCCATCATTTATGCAGTGCCTCATATCACCCTGTGAAGTAACTAAATATTATTACCCCCAATTCACAGTTTGGGGACCAGATTCTCTCCCTGTGGGCCAGCTCTTATGCACCAGTTGAAACTGGCTGTGTTTAGCCTGCTAAGTGTTTCCTCAATGGAACAGATGTCTCAGCTAGTGGAAAAATCAATTTACATCTAGGTCTTCCACCAACCGCCCTCTCCTCTCCATAGACAACATGTGAGGAGGAATGGGATCGGAACGCAGCTGTGCCTGGGCAACTCTCAGATGGCACATGGTCCGTGGGGGATCGCAGCCAGGAGGCACAAGTTAAAGGAACCTGTGGCTGTTCTAATTTATGCTGGGCCAGACCTGGCAAAGATCTATCCACAAAAACAGGGAACCATAACAAGCTCACTGATGACCCCCCTCTCTTCCACTTGCCTGTGCTGAGTAGATCCCTGAACAGCACAGAATCTGTCCCTAGAAAGCTAAAGATAAGTTAAATAACCAACCCAAGTCCACAAAAATCAGTGCCAGAATCCAGATTCTCAAGCCTGTGACAATTCCACTAAGTCACAGCACACCCAAAGCAAGGCACAACCTGTAACTTAGTTTCCCAGTCAGTAACAGGTGAAATTTGAAAATGCAGAAGGTTTGCATACAAGATATATCCAGCCACATGTAGGTGGTAGATATTATTACCTACAATTACCAGCAACTTTGAGCTACTTATTGCAATTCTTATTTAGAA
The DNA here is from genome assembly GCF_965140295.1 of Lepidochelys olivacea. NCBI lineage: Eukaryota > Metazoa > Chordata > Testudines > Cheloniidae > Lepidochelys > Lepidochelys olivacea. Next base: position 297,791,738 of record NC_140411.1, read on the forward strand.
TTTTCTTCTAAACCTTTCATGACCCTCCCTCCTCTGCAAAAGCCTTTATGATGTTTCAGCTTTGATGATCAGGAAGTAAGAGTTCTGCTAAGATCAAGTGATGAGATGAAAGTCATACTTTGACTATTTTCCTGCTCAGTTCTTGTCTTTTGTGACAGGCCAAAAAGTGCATTATTTTTCCCTTTTACAAATCTTCCTGTGTTAACAAAAAATCAGTGTGCTTGGTGAAAAGTAAGTTTTGAAATATCTGTGGCACACTATTTTAAGAGCCTTGTATTGCGAGTGTATCCAGGCGTAATTCCCATTGAACTCAGTTGACTGAGAATTGGCAAAGACAGCTAATGGACACTGAAGAGCATACAGCTTAATACTTGTAACTTCTTACGCAAAATAAGAACATCAGTTACCCAGAATTAATATTCGGAATGAAATTTCCATAGAAATTTCCATAGAGTTTTGTTTGAGCAAGGAGTAGAGAATCAGATGTTAAGTTACTGATCATTATCATTGCATGAAGCATGTGCACTTAGTAATTTATTTAATGTGTACTTATGTAATAGAACAAATAAACTGGCATCCTCTCCAGGCATATTGAAACTGAAACTAAATTAATTAATATTTAATTAGCATTTGTCAAACACTTTCAGCTCCTTGGATGGAGGTGTTACAGGGATATAAAATACCATGCTATTCATTATTTTCAAAATCATTAGGGTATGCATTGAATAGCAATAAGTTAAAGACACATTTCATAAACCTGCCAGGATAGTTAAAAGTACGCTGAAAATAGAGATAGAGCAGGCAAAAACGAATTTGATTTTGCAACTCTTGGCATTTAGAAATGCTTTACAAACCTCCAAAAAGAAAGATTGTCAGGCAAATTAAATATTTTTCATCAATTTTAATTTCAGAACTGGCTCAAACGCTGTCCCACAGTGTACAGTAACTATAAAGCACAACAGAGCTGCAGCTGTTCATGTGTAAATGCCAACATTTTTTATTTTTCTTGTTTTAATTCGCAAGGTTTCCAATACTAAATCTGTTTCAAAAAACGAATTTCCTAAAACCATTTAAAAAATGAAATGTAAGATTTTTAGTCAGCCCAGTGGCTTGGTATCAGCACCACTTGCTGCCATTTCCGACACCCGTTTCGGACAGATCCTCAGCTAGTGCAAAATGTCAAGCTCCACTGAACACAATGTAGTGATGATCATTTACACCAGCTGAGGATCTTCTTCCTTGTTTCCAGAATGGCCTTAGATCACAGTTACCAACTTTCATGCAGTAAATAAGCACCCCGCCTTTCACAATAAGCCAAAAATCAAGCTAATCCCATTTCAAAACAAGGCCAAAACAAGCCAATCCCTAAGAACCCCAACACTCTATGTGACTAGATCCCCCCGGCGTGCAGTCTGGGCCTGTGGTGGCCTGCTGTGCACCCCTGACTGTCTCCCATCCTTGCCCCTGTTTGCCACCCCTTGTCCCTGCTTGCTGGGAGCCAATCAAAAAAAAGAAGCAACAAGCTACAACAAGCTACAAGCCAAACAAGCAACAAGCTACAAGCCAAAAACTAGCCAACAAGCAATCCACAAGCCAATTAAGACAAAAACAAGCCCAATTTCTGCGTTTTTTTCATGAGTTTGGCATGTCTGCCTGACATCTCTTGCTTTCACAACAGCAGAGCCTGGGAATGCCAGAGGGGATGCATTGGGAGACTTATCTGCACTGGGTTCCTTTGGTTTAACTATGATCACAAAGAGAATAATGCCAGTGTTTGTTCTTACAGTGGGGATGGGTGTATGGGGAAGGCAGGTAGTGATAATGCTGTCAAAATATATATTTCAATTAGAGTCTTAAATTCCAACATTAAAAATAATGTTTGATTTATTTGATATGATCTCACTTTAGTTCTTGACATCACCTACTGCATTTAATGCTGTCACTGCAGAGCACAGTGGGCCTGATTGTGACTTCACTTGCCTGTTTTTACAGTCATGTAATTCCAATTACTTTAATGGAGGTATTCTTGATTTACACTGGTGTAAGTGAGCTTAGACCCAGATGCACAAGGGCTAATTCACCATTCACTCACTTACAGTTGGTTTGCTGTAGAATGCTGTATGGTAAGAGTGTACAGTAGCGGCACCAAGTAATAAGACATGGCCTATAGGTGTAGGCTAATGGGGATTAGCCCCTAAAGCTATTTTGCTCGAACAGTAGTGTTACACAATACATGTACCAGATAGCACTTAGAAATGCACTAATGTGTGTTTCACATTATTGGAAAAACATGACTTCTTGTCCTGTGGAATTGTGATATAGTAAAATATGGATGGTCCCGGTAGTGGAAAATCTTTTCACACCAAGTACTTACAGAAGAGAAGCGCCAAGATAGTAGTATTTAGAAATTTGGTCACCCTTTTTAGTGAACTCAGAGAAGGAGGGTTCCCCAGCCAGCAAGCCAGAATCTTTAGCCAGGTTTATTGAACATTAACCTGAATCTGAATAAGTAATAAGTAATGTACGATCTAGTATGTTAACATTATTGTAACTTTGCCTTAATGAAAAGTTTTGAAAAAGAAAAGAAAAAAGAAATACACCAATGAATATTTTAGAGCTAGTATACACTTACTATATTAAAATACTTTACTTACGAAGATCGCAACTTTAATTACCAAAGTTAAATATCACTTAGCTGAAAATATAATTTTGTTTTAAACTTTCTATACCATGATCTCTTTAGACCGAAACATTACCATTGCAAGATTTCACCCCAATCTCTCTCTCTCCCATGGTTGAAATTAATTGATAAATGATCTGCATTAAGAAATTGGTATTTGCCTATATAATTCTGGAATAGTACAGTTCCCTTGACTTAGAATAGAAAATAACAAGGGGACCTGTGTAGCGGGACCTGTTCACAAATGTTGATTTTTTAATAGTAACCATGGTATACAAGATTTGGGCTCTAAAAAACAGAGAAATTAAACATTTTGGGCGCCTCACATTCCCCATAAGATATCACTGGTCTGTGCATACAACGTTTCTGTTAGGTGGGATGAAGGGACTAGACAAGAGTGAACAGACAAAAACGTTCTGAAGGCGGAGAAAACAGTTCTAAGTCAATTTACTCTGCATAATGCATCAAATATACATGTCTTAAACCTCATGTAGGGGCTGCAGAAGGAATGCAGATGCCACGGTTTAACGCGGGGTGCCTTTACAGCCGCTATATGTGGTAGAAATGGTCCTTTGGCCAGCCTCATGCATACCAAAACATTTCATACTACTCATGCCCAAAACATCTGTACTACTGGTACAGAGGGGTTGCAGCTGTTGCTCCAACCTCAAGTGTCTGAGAGCCCTGTGCAGCTCACTGGCCCATGATTTGTGTGGTAGATATCATCTCCTCCACCTCTTCATACTCATCCACATAAACCCTGATTATTATTAATTATTATTATTATTTGTCTTACTCTGGTGCCTAGGAGCCCTAGTCATGGACCAGGACCCCATTATAGCTGGTGCTGTGACAAACACAGAAACAAAAAGACAGTCCCCTGCCCCCAAAGAGCTTACAATCTAAGATAAGTGATGAAAACTGGGTATAGACCAATAGATGGGGGAGTATGAGTTAACAATGAGACAATACTGGTCAGCCTGATAGGCAGTGATCTCAGCACACCGGAAGATTTTTGTAGGCATCATGGCTAAGGAGAGTTTTGGTGGAGGATAACAAGGTAGCTTTGCAGATGTTTATGGGCAGCTTCTCTCTTAGCTATGTGGATTGAGAGGAAACACCCACCTTTTTATGTGGCTAGGATGTATTTCATCCTTTGTGTACTCTAGTAGCATTCAGTACTTATTTGCTGTGCATATGAATTTGAAATTCATTTTCTGAAAACCTTCATTCCAGTAACCCTTAAGGGCCTGATCCATAGACCACTGAAATCAAAGGGAGTCTTATGATTACTTCATTTGGTTTTGGATCAGGCCTCACTTGTTCAAATATCTGTTGAAAATAGATGGGAAAGAGGGAGAAAAACAGAGGCAACAAGTTCATTTAAAGATTGGACACAGATATTTGTGGGAAAATTTAAGCAGTATTCACCAGTTCTAATCAAATCCTGGGTCCACGTGTGGCTGCAGATGGATGTTCTATGCAAACAAAGTAATGTAATCTGATATTTCATGCTATCAGCAAAGCCAACAAAATAAATCATAATACACTTTTCTCTGATACTAGTCATTACCCAAAATGCCCAATAAATAAATATGATTCCAGAGTTACTTGAGTTTTTTCCACTAACATTTGTATAAAATCTAAAATTATATTTATGTTAATGTGGAGAGGAAATATTTGTACTATGTTTCATGCAGAAAAATAAATCAGATTAGGTAATATAATTATATGATGAAGTATTAGAATTCTAGAGAGCATCATATTTTATTATAGGTAGAAGCATCTTTTAGCGGGTTTTTTTGCCACACCATTAATTTATCAAAGTGAAAGTGTTATCTATTTCAAACACTAGCTCATTTAAATTAAACTAATTAGCCTTAAACCTTTAAGTTTCGAATGCCATTGCCTATCTGTAACATAGAAGAAGGAAAGCAGTCTAAGAAAGTTCATGGCTTGTGTCATAAACATACAGCTAAGGATATCATAAAAACCCTCCTTACCTGTAAAGGGTTAAGAAGCTCAGGTAACCTGGTTGGCACATGACCAAAAGGACCAATAAGGGGAGAAGATACTTTCAGATCTGTGGGGGAAAGTTTTTGCTTTGTTCTCTCTGGGTCAGCAAGGAATCAGGACAGGGAAAATACATCTCCCAAAGCCTTACTTGAACTAAGCATCTAGATTACAAACACTGTAAGTAAAGCAAGGAAATGCATTAGTTTATCTTTAGTTTTAGCTTGTGAATTTTCCCTGTGTTAGAGGGAGGTTTATCCCTGGTTTTTGTAACTTTTAAGTTTTGCCTAGAGGGAAATCCTCTGTGTTTTGAATCTGATTGTCTGTAAAATTACCTTCCATCCTGGTTTTACAGAGGTGCTTCTTTTACTTTTTTTTTAAATAATAAAGTTCTGTTTTTTAAGAATCTGATTGGGTTTTTAGTGTGCTACAAACCCAAAGGTCTGGTTTGTGCTCACCTTGTTTATTTTTCAAGCCTCCCCAGGAAAGGGGATGTAGGCTTGAGGGGCTATTTTGTGGGAATAGGAACTCCAAGTGGTCCTTTCCCTGATTCTTTGTCTAAATCACTTAGTGGGGCCAGCATACCTCAGTCCAAGGACAAACAGAGATTTGTGGCTTGGGGAAGTTTTAACCTAAGCTGGTAGAAATAAGCTTAGGGGGTCTTTCATGTGGGTCCCCACATCTGTACCCTAGAGTTCAGAGTGGGGAGGGAACCCTGACATGGTGGCAGAGCGGTGGGATCATTTTGAACCAGAGATCATTTTGAAACAGGAGCACAAACCTTAGGAATTTTTTTTCTTCTTTTAGCTGCTTGGGGAAAGAAGGAGCTGAGAACAGCTGGAGTTTTTTTCCTTTTCTATCTCTTTGCCTGGAGGCAGAGGTGTTAGGTTTTTTAACAAAGGTGTTAGCGATAGCCAGAAAATTCACAAGCTAAAACAAAAGATAAGCTAACACATTTCCTTGCTTTACTTACAATTTTTGTAATCTAGATGATTAGTTCAAGTAGGGCTTTGGGAGATGTATTTTCCCTGTCCTGATTCCTCGCTGACCCAGAGACAACCAACAAAGAGAACAAAGCAAAAACCTTCCCTGACAGATTTGAAAGTATCTTCTTTCCTTATTGGTCCTTTTGGTCAGGTGCCAACCAGATTACTGGAGCTTCTTAACCCTTTACAGGTAAGGAGGGATTTTATGATACCCTTAGCTGTATGTTTATGACAGCTTGCTTGTAAAAAGTTTCCTCAGTCAACACCTATCATATGCAAGGTAGGGTAGGATTCACATGAGTTCTAGTCATAGAATTCTACCTCTTGGTCAACTTTCAGTCAAAAGTTAATTGCCTAGCTCTAGTAGAAAGCAATTTGAAAAACAACCCTTATATATGTAAATGTAACCCACAAGCCGGGAGTTACATAAAGAAAAGGGAAATGATATTTCAGGCTTACTTTATGTGGGATAGGTAACCTAATTCTCCAGCAAAACTGGGGGGGGGGGGTCTGCAGCTGGTCTAGGAAACAGCAGAATCAAGATTTTTCAAAAATAAGGGAAAATTTTCAAAGCACCTTAGTGGCTTAGGATACTAAGTGCCATTTTGAAAACTGACTTGGGCAAGTCTTGAAAATGTTATCCTAGGAGGCTAAAGATACACTTTTAAAATATATTTCCTGATTTTCAAAAGTGTGAGCACCCAACTTCCATTGAACTTAATGGTAACTGTTGGAAATTTAGCCCTTTTGAAAACCAAGGTCGTGTCTATATATGGACTTAACACTGAGATTTTCAAAAGTGATCAGTTATTTAGGGTGCTTCAGTTTTGGGGTGTCCAAACTCAGACAGATAAAAAGAGCCTGATATTAAAAAAATGCTGAGCAACCACCCTCTGAAAATCAGGCTCCTGTAAACTGTCTCAAGCTGGGCACCCAAAAACTGAAGTACTCCAAAACTCTAGTTACTTTTGGAAATCTTGGCCTTGGATTCTAACTTCTGGCTCATAATTTTAAAAATCTTGATTCGTCAGGCTGACCTAGTGGAAATTCCAGGCTATCTTACATGTACCAGTAGGTGAGAAGGTTCGGGACATCACAGGGTGTGTACACAGCTTGGTCTCTCAGCCTCCATCAGATACCAGGGTCTGCAAGAAATGGAAGCCCTAGAGATGAAGGAAGTAGAAGACATCCTCATGGATTCCCCTGTAATAACACAGCTCCTTCAGGAGGTACTATACTGCCATTGTAATAGCAGCTGTCAGGAGGACCAAGCAGGAATTAGTAATGCTTCAGACGTGCCCACACTTTCTCCAGCCACTCTCAAGTGGCTCTACACTATTCAGTAATTCCTCTACACAGGGGGAATCCTCCCTGTGAACATATACATTGGCTTTAAAGCAGCTTTGTGGTGGCAATGGGATAAAGCTTTCACTGCATGGCTAAGTATCTGGTCAGGCTTCCTACTCCAGGCTCCCTCATCCTACCTTTGATATCTACAGGGAAGGCACCATCTTGGGCACAATGCCCAGTCCTCTTGGTGGACTCCTTTCCAAACAGGAACTGTGAGGGCCCAGCAATTAAAGATCACCTAACCCTAAAAAGATCTCGAGTAAGTGTGAAGGCAGGACTTGCCCAGTACAGCAGTAGTCAGAAAGGAAACATGCTTGCTCTCATTGCCGCTTCTGGCTGTCCTGAGATGGCTGTAGATGATGCAGCACAATCCAAGGTTCATATCTGAATTAGTCTGAGAACCACACGAGGTAATATGGGGCACTTGTGCTGTCAGCTCATTGGAGACAGCCACTGCTGGGAGATGTATTTTGTGAGTATCTTTGCTATATGAGCACCCTGAGTGAACTCTTGTGTTGGCTGCAGATGATAATATATTATGAAACAGCCTTAAATTAAAGAAGTGTTTTAATTAATTATATTTTATTATTTTTTTCAGTAATATAGGAACAAAACACAATAACTGACAAGTAGGCATTGGGTTGCAAAGAAAGAAGGCTTAACAAATTGGAGTAGATGTGATACAAAGAGGAGTACTGCTCATCAATTATAGAAGTTCCTGGAAAAGTTTTCAAAAGTTTTACAGCAGGTCCTAATGCAGGGCTTTTTGTAGCGAAATCAGTGGAGTGGCAGCCTAAGTCAGATATCTGTCTGCTGGTAGGAGGTGTACTGTTGGTAGTCTGTGTTCAGCAGCAGTCAAGCTCTTAAACAGCCTTCTCACCAATGACAAACTAATAGTCTGTGAGACATTTCTAGACATAAGCTGTCCTATAACTGCCTCTCTAAAAAGAGAGGTTGAGAATGTTCAGTCAGTCGGTAAATCCAGCTGGTGGATGAGCCTTCTGAGATACTTTATAATATCATAAATCCAAACTCTGCATTTTGAAAGGTTGTGGTTTTTATTTTAAGGTTCGGGTAACATATAAAAACTCTTTGAGTTTTGCTTTGTCTCCTGAAACCTTGAAAAAAATGTACCTCAGTAATGCATAGTTGGCTCTATTTCATTTTATAGAGGAACAGAAGAAGAGAACTTCCATCCATTATGGACACAAATCATCTATCACTTAAACCAACTGTAACTCCAGCAACAGCAGCAGAGTTATACCAGATTTGCCCAGCGATCAGTGAAATGAGAATTGGGTCCTCTGTATGCTGTTGGAGATTCAGATATGCCAAGGTATAAATTGGTTTATAGAGGAAGGGGTTATCGGAACAGTTAGTTGAACCATTGTGTGAATTTATTCTACTATGGCTAAATTCCCTCAAGGGCACAGAGGCTGCAGAAGGCCTCCAGCTGAACACAGCTACGGAGGTTCGACTGTGAGTGGGGCAGGTTGCAAAGTGGACACTAGGGTGTTGTGTGCTTCCTGTGTATGGCAGAGCTGGACTCCATCCCAGTACCATATAAGCCATTCCTGAGGCAAGCTTTAGAGCCATGCTGCATAAGAGGTGAGAATATGACCACTTAGTCAGCAATCATATGAATCTAGCAGTATGGGCAGGGACACTGGCAACAGCCAAGCTGGGACAGTAACCCTGAAGATATTAAAGAATTGCCCTACACCATGCTCTGGTTTTGGAGTGGGGATTCCATTCCCCCTCAAGTTCCACACTATGTCCCACACAAAGCAACTTCACTCAGACTCTGTGCGGGGAGGAGAGAGAACTTCACCCCAATGCATAAAGGCACCTCACTGTACTAATTCATGTTAATGGCACATTGGTATAAGATACTGGTCCTGTTTGCCCTCAATTGTCACTGAAGTCAACAGAATTTGAGGGTGGCTCTGCAATTCACAGGATTGGGTCTTTAATTAGTCTTTTAACACAAAGCATGCAATCTCTGAAGTTCAGAACATGTTCTCGGAAACCTCCTCGTCCGTTTCTTTCTGTTCAGTTCTCTGTCAAAACTAGTTTTGTTTTTGAAAAGTTTTATTTATCAGATAAATGGAAAGCATGAGATTCTGGATAATTTATGCTTATTCATAGTCTAAGATCAATAATATCTTCTTAGGTAGGAGTAGGCTGTGCTCAATTTTTAGAAAAAGACAAATGTTCATTTGTTACCTGTGACATTTATTGTATTGGGGATGTGGAGGGTCAACTGCGGTTGAACCAAATAGTAAAAATAATACTTACTACAGTGACAACAAATTTCAGATGACATTCTGAGCATGTAAAATACTTTGGTAAAATACTAAAGGATGCAGATGTGACAACTGAAGCTCATAGGTCTTATATACTAATTCAAACAGAAATAAATCCTTATTGCTGTATTTACTGTGTAAAATTTAATAATAGAAATTTCTATATTTTTTGGTTTGAAGCTACTCAGTTCAATTACTATCTTTTTTAACAAGCAAATAGGATTGTTCTCTGTTGAATGATTTGTTATATTTCTTTCATAAGTGTAATCGATTTATAACTTATGTGCCTGGTTATTAGGTGTCTTTCATTTGTGCAAAAAAACAAACTCCTTTGCTTAGTGACATATGGTGTGTACTCTCTTGAAACATTTTAACATGAAAAAATTGCCAGAGAAAAAAGAGTTATACCTTTTTGGATTTTTTTTTTGCTCGTAAATATATCTAGCACTAGATTAATCATCCTGGTTAGATGAAAGAGACATATTTATTCAAACTCTTTGAAAAAACATTAAAGAGTTGTTCAAAACACTTGTAATTATATTTTACCTTGGTAAGCTTTGCACAAATTTTATTGTAAAAAGTACTTACAAGATGTCTTGATGAATGAGAAGTTACATCTTGCAAGATATCACAGTGTGTGAAGTCTAACATAACAGAAAATTTGCTATTGCATCAGTCTAATATAAAGCCAAAAATACAAAGCTAACGTAATGGGGAACATACAAAACTATTAGCCTATTATAGTTGTTTCACTCTAAACTTGAAAGCTGCTAACACTTGGAAAAAAGTATCCTTATATTTTTCAATTCTGCCAGGTTTGTGGAATTATAGATAGATATATAGATGTATTTGTGGAACTATAATACATATAATATATGGTACTAATACAATTAAAATATAAGCATATTATATTACATTGAGTTCCCATCTGTACTACCACTTTGCTATGGCATCCAGCGGAATCATGATAGTGCAATGATATGCTTAAAATTGAGCTCTGCTCTATATAGATATGAGCAAACCATATTTTAACCATACTGTTTGTTAACTCAGTGCCCCAAAGCAGTAGGTTTGTAATGGAGTTGGAAACTAACTAGATGAGTTATCATACTGTAAAGGAAGTAATTCTTCACACAACACACAGTCAACCTGTGGAACTCTTTGCCAGGGGATGTTGTGAAGGTCAAAACTATAATGGGGTTCAAAAAATAATTAGATAAGATCATGGAGGATAGGTCTATCACTGGCTATTAGCCAAGATGGTCAGGGATGAAACCCTCTGCTCTGTGTGTCCCTAAAACTCTGACTGCCAGAAGCTGGGACTGCACTAAAGGGGATGGATCACTCAGTTAAATTGCCCTTCTGTGTTCACTCCCTCTGAAGCATCTGGCACCGGCCACCGTCAGAAGACAGGATACTGGGCTAGATGGACCATTGGTCTAATCCAATATGGCCATTTTTATGTTCTTATTTTCTGTCAGAACACATTAATATTACAGTTCATAATCTCATCTCATAAAATGTAAGAATGTGACATCCTACAATTCATAAAGCTAATTATGTACTTCTATGCCATAAAAATAACAGCAGAGCAGGCTTCTGATACATCATAAATCATGAGAATGTTATTACTGTTCAAAACTGGAACATAAACCTTTAAGAAAAACAACAAGCCAAAAGGAAAACTCACTAAATGGAGGGATGAGAGGGGATGAGGTAGAGGAAGCAATATGCACAAATACAAACACATACGCCAAGCAATGGTTGTATCATAGGAAAGATTTTTAATACCGACTCACACTGGTTTTAGTGGGAGTTTCGCATGTGGAATAATGACAAGATATGAGTCAGCAGTATGAAGGAACTACCATTGGGGTAACATCAGGAAGATGCTCTTGAAGCTGAAGAAGAAAGTGTTTAAAGACTTAACTCATCAAACACAATACCTGTCAGTTAAAGGCTCCAAAATCTAGTTGTATATACTGCATGGAGTTTGTTTACAACTGTGGAAGCTAACTGTTGAAGTTAAATATCAGTCAGAATTAGGGCCTGATCCTGCCCCATTGAAGTCGACTGGAATTTCAGCATCTATTTCAATGGGAAGAGGATCAGGCCCTTGTTCCCTTGAAATATATCTCTGGGACAATCAGTCATTTTAAGTGCTAATGTAGACCTCAAAAGCCAACAACCACAGCTTCTTGCAGATACCCAGGTCTCCTTAAACTCGGAGCACCTCCAAGATCATTGGCCTCAGATTCAAACTGTAGATCCTGATGCAATTGCAAACATGAGTCATATAAAAACCTGCCTCCATGCTGATGTTTGGGCACTCCCATATCCTATAAATATTCCCCTTTGTTCCTGACATCTCCAGCAAGAACAGATGTCCTAAAATTCATATTTTTGAGTCCAATATGCTCAAAGTAGAATTTTAAATGGAATAGTCTGGGTTTTGAGTTCCTTCTTAATTACCTAATGTTTTGGACATCAAAGCATTCAGCATGTTAAAGTGAAAATAGAAAGGAAGGATGGTCCTGTGGCTGGGGCACGGGCACTAGTCTGTGACTTTGGCCATGTAAGTTTAATACCCTGCCCTGCTATAGGTTTCCTATGTGACCTTGAGCACATCACTTAGGGCCAGATTTTTAAAGGTATTTGGTGCCTACAGATGCAGAAAGGCACCCATGGGTTAGGCACCCAGACGCTTTTGAAAATCCCACTGGATGCCTATGTGTATCTTTAGATGCCTAAATACCTTTAAAAATCTGGCCCTTAGGGCTGAATCCCCAAAAAGAGAATTAGGCTCCTAACTTCTATTTAGGCTCCTAACCTCCAACTTTTGAGCATTCAGCCTTTAGTCTCTCTATGCTTCAGTTCCCCATCTGTAAAATGAGAGTAATAGCACTTCCCTACCTCATCGTGGTGCTGTGAAGATAAATCCATTAAAGACTCTGAGGCGCTTAGATACTACAGTAATGGGGGCCATATAAGTACTACAGATGTACTATAAACATTATTATTATTAGTCACAGGAGATTCAAAATATGGCCATGATTCGGTATTTTGTCCAGCACAAAAAAGAACCCACTGAGAGTTTTAGAAGGATCACAACCTGTTGCATTTAGTACAATGGTTACAATATCACTAGAACACAGGTTTTGTTCTAATAACAGCCTGAAAACTCATTCAAAAAACAAACGTTTCTGACTCTGCTTCAGTGTTGAGTGTACACAAATGCCTTTGCTTCACCATGCCACTATCTGTCATGAGCGTATCTCATTATTGGAGCGCAAACTCTCATTCTACTAATGTTACTGCTTAAAGAACACATTAGGATGATATGGTTTTGATATGGGGGATATCCATACATCTCCCACAAGTTATTACACTATCAGCATTCCTCTTAAAATATTGGTTTTGCTTAGATGCCTTGCCAATGGCATGAAGCCTAGTTATTTGAAAATCCCACTTACCTGAATCCCATGAATTGATAACAAATGAACGAAGTGACGCTGTGGTGCCATCTGATCAGTAACACACCACAATGCTAAGAGCAAGTCCAAAGAAAATCTAGCTCTGAAACAAAATCTTTTTGCAGTAGGTTGAGTTTCTTTATCATTTGAAATGGTAGAGAGCAAAGAATTACTGACCCTCAAAATAACAGGTGTTCTTTTATATGTTTGGCAAAGAAGTGTAATAATCAGGAAATATTATCACTAGCATTCTAAAGAGCTCCATTATTCACTGAGGGTATAAAGAGCAGCTTCTAGCTATAACACAAGCTTCTCTTTTGTGAAGGATAAAAGTAATGATCTGAAGACACAGGATTCAGGCCATATCATAGGGGATTCTTATCTGAAATCCTAATAATGCTGCAGCAACCAGAAAAGGAAGTTTAGTTAAACACCCATATCCTAAGATAAATGGTATGAATTAAAGCAGAAGATTGCTTCGCACAGCTGGAATGATGCCGAATGGATTAACGAATAGAACTCTGCTAACCTGAATACTAACACTCCATTCTCTTACTACAGAGTCTACTTCTGGTTCCTGAGATGGTGATCAAAAGTAGAAACTGTCACTGTATCTGTCAGTCAGTGGTACATACACGGTGCAATAGGCACCGTGCTCAGAAATGTTTTTGGACCATCACGCAGCAGCACACAGAAAGGCTGTGAATAAATTAAACTAAAAATATAAGCCTTAGGCTGATGTGTTTGAACTTCACTGCAAACATTCTTCATACATATTTAATTGCTCCATTGAGACAGTGACTGTTTTGGAGACGTTCCAGGCATTATTTCCATTCCATTAGTAAGCTTGCAGTATATGTACTCCTTTACCCAAAATGATTGATTCCAGAAATGTCTTCCCACTTACTGACCTGAACACTAATTGAGGTTGTGTATAGATTAAAAGAAAGCGTACGTTTTCAGAAACCAGCAAAATATACTGTTGTCATTGAAATAGCTCATGATATAAAAAAAAAGTGGCACTTTTAACTGAAGACACCAAAATTCCCTTCTCAAGAAACCTTTTAAGAAATAGCTGGTGGAAACTGTACATGATTGGTTGTACAAATTCTGATGTACTTAAAAGTCTATTTTGACTTTTGTTTAACAACAGACTGCCTTTCTGAAACATAGAACAAACTTTCTGTGAGATATTAATATTGCATGCCAGATGCTTTCATCTGTACTTGGATCTTGTACTTTAATTTGCTTTGGGAGATAATATAAATGTTTTACAATGCATAAAAATAAAACTAAAGAAACACCAATAGTTTTATCAATTCAGCTATACTCAGGGGGGAAAGCTAAATGTTTTGTAAGGTCTTGTTCAAACAGAAATAATGTTGTGAAGTTTAAATGATTATATTACAAAACAAACTTTCTTCTTCATATAAAAGTTTTTAAATATAAGTACCTTACTTATGATGTGACTCAGCCTGACACACTGGTTTTTCAGATCTCACATTAGCTCACATTATGGTTAATCTGAAAGCAAAGGCTAGTTTAAAATTCTCTGCTCGCTAAACTAATTGAAAATAAAATTAATAATAGCACAGTTTTAATGAAAAGGACTTCACATTCATCGATACAATTCCATAAGATGCAGCTATGTTTATGCACCTTAGATGAGTCTACATCAGACATTTGGAGATTCCCTAGGAAAAGAAACCCTCTTACAATATTTTATTCATAAAGCACAATAACGTTAGTATGTTTGATGTTATATGGTAGGCTACTGCTAAGTAGTTTAGATATAAAACTTGGCCAGCCTTATAGTGAGGATCTACTTTGAAAAGTAACTCTGTAGAAATGTGCATTCTATTTTCAGCGTTTCTCAAGGTTTTCCGTATCAAATTTACTCAGTTAAAAGAAGAGTGTTTTTCCCCTTAATTTCCAGCTCTGTAACCTCAATTTATAATCTGAGTCAAACTATGTTCTTTTCTTTTTGCTTATCATCACAAGAAACAAAGGGTCTAAAGACCAAATGCTGTCCTCAACCACACCTGTGCAGCTCTGTTGTTTTCAATAGGACTGCATGGGTGAAACCAAGGGCAAAATTTTGCCCAGCAACTGGAATTTGAATGACAATTATTGTGATGATGTGTGAACCAGAATACAACCCAGCTCACTCCCCCATAGCTGTGTTGGTTCTCCACTATCAAGAGGAGTGAAAAGTAGCAAAATCATATTTCTATCAGTTAAAATAAATAGATATGATTCAGACACATAGAAAGAATAAGAGCAAGTAGGTGCCATTTTACAAAAATCACTTTTCAGAGCAGAGCTGCGCTTTAATTTGATCATAGTAACATCCTCCAATTCATTGGCTATTACAACTATGTTACTAAGAAATTAAAATCAAACACAATTTTGGAAACCCATACAATGTTTTGCACTCTTCTGCTGTAGATAGTACCAGCCAGCAGAAGCAGCATAACTTAACACTGTCCTTCCCATAATTGTGATATGATCTTTGGTGAAGTCTATAGACAATCATAAACATAAAAACAATAACAATAAGAAAAATATGAAATGGCAGTTCCATTGAAAAACAGTCCAGAAGCTGAGAAGGAATCCATTTGTACCTAACAGAAAAGGGCAACCGAGGCAGAGAAAGTTAGAATAATAGAATATCAGGGTTGGAAGGGACCTCAGGAGGTCATCTAGTCCAACCCCCTGCTCAAAGCAGGACCGATCCCCAATTAAATCATCCCAGCCAGGACTTTGTCAAGCCTGACCTTAAAAACTTCTAAGGAAGGAGATTCCACCACCTCCCTAGGTAACGCATTCCAGTGTTTCACTACCTTCCTAGTGAAAAAGTTTTTCCTAATATCCAACCTAAATCTCCCCCACTGCAACTTGAGACCATTATTCCTTGTTCTGTCATCTGCTACCACTGAGAACAGTCTAGAGCCATCCTCTTTGGAATCCCCTTTCAGGTAGTTGAAAGCAGCTATCAAATCCCCCCTCATTCTTCTCTTCTGTAGACTAAACATCCCCAGTTCCCTCAGCCTCTCCTCATAACTCATGTGTTCCAGTTCCCTAATCATTTTTGTTGACCTCCGCTGGACTCTTTCCAATTTTTCCACATCCTTCTTGTAGTGTGGGGCCCAAAACTGGACACAGTACTCCAGATGAGGCCTCACCAGTGTCTAATAAAGGGGAACGATCACGTCCCTTAATCTGCTGGCGATGCCCCTACTTATACATCCCAAAATGCCATTGGCCTTCTTGGCAACAAGGGCACACTGTTGACTCATATCCAGCTTCTCATCCACTGTAGCCCCTAGGTCCTTCTCTGCAGAACTGCTGCCGAGCCATTCGGTCCCTAGTCTATAGTGGTGCATTGGATTCTTCTGTCCTAAGTGCAGGACTCTGCACTTGTCCTTGTTGAACCTCATCAGATTTCTTTTGGCCCAATCCTCCAATTGGTCTAGGTCCCTCTGTATCCTATCCCTACCCTCCAGCATATCTACCACTCCTCCCAGTTTAGTGTCATCTGCAAACTTGCTGAGGGTGCAATCCACACCATTCTCCAGATCATTTATGAAGATATTGAACAAAACCGGCCCCAGGACCGACCCCTGGGGCACTCCACTCGACACCGGCCGCCAACCAGACATGGAGCCACCAGTCACCACCCATTGAGCCCGACAATCTAGCCAGCTTTCTATCTACCTTATAGGCCATTCATCCAGCCCATACTTCTTTAATTTGCTGGCAAGAATACTGGGGGAGACCGAGTCAAAAGCTTTGCTAAAGTCAAGGAACAACACGTCCACTGCTTTCCCTTCATCCACAGCATCAGTTATCTCGTCATAGAAGGCAATTAGATTAGTCACGTATGACTTGTTTTTGGTGAATCCATGCTGACTGTTCCTGAGTACTTTCCCCTCCTCTAAGTGCTTCAGAATTGATTCCTTGAGGACCTGCTCCATGATTTTTCCAGGGACTGAGGTGAGGCTGACTGGCCTGTAGTTCCCAGGATCCTCCTTCTTCCCTTTTTTAAAGATGGGCACTACATTAGCCTTTTTCCAGTCGTCCGGGACCTCTCCCGATCGCCATGAGTTTTCAAAGATAATGGCCAATGGCTCTGCAATCACATCCGCCAACTCCTTTAGCACTCTCGGATGCAACACATCCGGCCCCATGGACTTGTGCACGTCCAGCTTTTCTAAATAGTCCCGAACCACTTCCTTCTCCACAGAGGGCTGGTCACCTCCTCCCCATGCTGTGCTGCCCAGTGCAGTAGTCTGGGGAGCTGACCTTGTTTGTGAAGACAGAGACAAAAAAATCATTGAGTACATTAGCTTTTTCCACATCCTCTGTCACTAGGTTGCCTCTCTCATTCAGTAAGGGGCCCACACTTTCCTTGACTTTCTTCTTGTTGCTAACATACCTGAAGAAACCCTTCTTGTTACTCTTAACATCTCTTGCTAGCTGCAACCCAAGGTGTGATTTGGCCTTCCTGATTTCACTTCTGCATGCCCGAGCAATATTTTTATACTCATCCCTGGTCATTTGTCCAATCTTCCACTTCTTGTAAGCTTCTTTTTTGTATTTAAGATCAGCAAAGATTTCACTGTTAAGCCAAGCTGGTAGCCTGCCATACTTAGTCTTCTTTCTACGCATCGGGATGGTTTGTCCCTGTAACCTCAATAAGGATTCTTTAAAATACAGCCAGCTCTCCTGGACTCCTTTCCCCCTCATGTTATTCTCCCAGGGGATCTTGCCCATCAGTTCCCTGAGGGAGTCAAAGTCTGCTTTTCTGAGGTCCAGGGTCCGTATTCTGCTGCTTTCCTTTCTTCCTTGTGTCAGGATCCCGAACTTGACCATCTCATGGTCACTGCCTCCCAGGTTCCCATCCACTTTTGCTTCCCCTACTAATTCTTCCCAGTTTGTGAGCAGCAGGTCAAGAAGAGCTCTGCCCCTAGTTGGTTCCTCCAGCACTTGCACCAGGAAATTGTCTCCTACATTTTCCAAAAACTTCCTGGATTGTCTGTGCACTGCTGTATTGCTCTCCCAGCAGATATCAGGGTGATTGAAGTCTCCCATGAGAACCAGTTATTTCAGTGTTCAAGATTTTACCAAAGTATTACAAATAAAAGAGATGAAAGAAATGTTGATGGTGTTATTCTTGAGATTGGCTTACTTTTTCATAATTTAACAAATTAATTTAATTAACTCTACTTACATACATGTCATCCTAGCTATGTTCTGATACAAGGTTCCTGCAAAATATATTATTTCTAGGTACATGGGGTTCTTCAAAATTTTTTGAATCACATGTTAAGTACAAATATTAACATAACGCCTTGGCTATTTGCAACTTTATTGCATAAAATCCAATAAGCACCCTTTCTAAAAAGTCAAACCTATGCAAAAACTGCAGCCAGGCCAGCCTACAGTTCAGGTTAAACAGCAGTCAATTAAGGCAGCAAAGAGTTCAGCGGGGCATACTCAGTCCGGCATGGATAGGAACTCGGACATCCCTTCGAGATGTCTGTTGGGAGACAAATTGGCTGAAACCTCCCTTCTGCTGTGAAATCCAAGGGACCAGTGGCGTGGAGATGGCTAGGATTGATTCTGCTTCCGATAGAGCCACAGCCACAACTTCAAGCTGTCTCTTACCCCTCACACATATATTAGAAAGACCCAAGGGATAGTGCAGCAGGAATGAATCATAGAATCATAGAATATCAGAGTTAGAAGGGACCTCAGGAGGTCATCTAGTCCAACCCCCTGCTCAAAGCAGGACCAATCCCCAATTTTTCCCCAGATCCCTATATGGCCCCCTCAAGGATTGAACTTAGAACCCTGGGTTTAGCAGGCCAATAGGGTAAATACGCTTTGGGACAAAGGGGCCACATTCGTGCAGGGAGAAGTAATTTAGTCCTACGTTTGCCAGCACTAGTGAGTCTGGCCCAGTGCTGTTTGCAGTGTGATTTCATGATGAGTCTTGTGATATTTCATCTTTTTCTACAAGCCCCAGCTGCTGGCACCAGTAATTACCTGAGTGTCTCAGCTTCCATTTAAAAAAACAAGTTTCTAGCCCTTGTTGTTATGTAATAAAGCTTGAAAATGCGAACCTTACCGGCTCCAACACCAAAAGGCAAATAAATCCTAGTCAAATTTATTATTTTAAAAATCTCATTATTTTTAAGTGAATCCCGTGGTTTTTGGGGCCTGACTCCTGACTTTCGAATACTTGAGGTTGTTCTAATGTGTTTGTGAGGGTGACTCCAAACAGACAGGTGGCTTGCCTAGAAAAGAAGAGCCTCGAAAGCAGAGCTGGGCTAATTTTTTTCACTGAGTAACAAATTCACTGGACAGGGTACTGAAACTATTTTTAAATTCAGGTCAAATTCAGCAAATAGATTCAGCTGGGAAAAAAACTGTTTTTTTTCCCCCAAAATGTCAAACCATTTTGTTTGGAAAATGTCATTCAAATAGACATTTCATTTCAGAATGTCACTTCAAAACTACATGCAAAACATTTTGTTTGACCTGAATTAAAAAGTTTCAGCCTTTCATTTTAGGGAGATCAAATGGAAAAAAAAAATCAGATTCAGTTTGAAAAGATCTAATTTGTTTTTGATTATTCAGTTCAGCCACTAAACTGAAAAATCAGTTATTTGCTTCTCTCTACCCCAGAGGTAGGCCTATGTGGCAATGACCTTTTACGGGTAAGCCCTAGAGCTCAAGGGCTTAGAGGATTAGAACTTTCCACTTCCTCTTCAGCAGACAAGAGGAAAAGCCAGCTTTTACCAATGTGGCTTGCCCATAGTTCCACTTACTGTGATTTGTTGCTGTATTTGGAATTTGTATGTGTTCTGATTGTAAAAGTGCTAATAAATTGTTACTGTAACTGTACTCATCAAAGGGCACAGGAATTGTGCAAGAAGTGCCCTGGAGTACATGGGTCACTCTGCCTTCACTAGTACATGATTCTGGTTTCAGAATTAAGGATTCAAATTCAACAAGAAGGAGGATAGGGTTCTGCCCTAGAGATGAGGGGCTCTCCCCAAGGGTCCTGTTTTGCTCTGGGTTCCTCACCTGGACATTCTGAACCTTGTGTGGAATGACTGTGGGGTTATGCTGGGCTGTACTGCCCTGCACTGGACCACATCAGCTCAGTCTGAAGTGGCAGCCGTGCAGAGTTGGTTTAACAATAGGCAAGGCCAGACTGGCGGCACAAGACAGAGCTGACTTTGCAGAAAGGCCCAACCAGACCAGCCACTGTAGCACAGAGCTCACATCACAGTGCCCCAGACAGGTGATGGTGCAGAGATGACTTAACAGCTCTGCCACAGGTGGTGGCAGCTCACAGCTAACTGCACAGTGCCCTGAAAAGGGGTGTGTATACACAAAGATCATTTCACAGTGATGCCCAAGTGGACCAAAACTGACAGAGCTGATGGCAGACCTGGACTATGTAGCTGTGCATGAGAGAAGGACCTGGTGGTGCAGATTTCACTGAACCAAAGCAGAGAGCCACTCCTATATGCCCCTCTCACTAAATCTTAGTCTAATTGGACCCAAGAGTGGGTTTTAGATGTTTGGGAACTGTAGTGTGACCAAGAGGCCTGGACCTGAGCAAGCAAGACAATTAATTTTTGTTATGTTGGGGCTGCCCATATTCCTGACACAGTGACTGGGGTTTGTTCATTTTATTGTATTTCTCCAGGCCAGCCCCAGTGGGCTCAGGGGATGATAACAATAGTGATACCTAGCACCTTTTGTCAATGTGTCCCTGAGGAGCCTGGGCAGCCCCAGCCCTGAATCCAGGGGAGACTGTGCCTATTGAAATAGTGTGCCCAACAGCTGGTACTTACTAGTAACCGCACACAGCACTCTAGGCCAGGTGTGCATTTGCCCTCAACTGACAAAGCTTGAATAGGTTCATGTTCTGGTCATGCTGCAAGACTCATTTGTTCATTCATCCAGGCTTTGTCTCAGGTGGGTAGAGATCAACCATTTGCACATAGTGCAATCCAGGAGGCCAGGGGATCAATGGATCCCTGATGGTTATTAAGCAAGCAACAAGGTGGGTGAGGCCATATCTTTTAGTGGACCAACTTCTGTTGGTGGAAGGGACAAGCTTTCAAGCTACATCGAGCTCTTCTTCAGGTCTGGAGAAGGCAATCAGAGTGTCACAGTTAAGTACAAGGTAGGACACATTGTTAAACATAAGAAAATTACACGTTGCAGGAGACTAGTTAAGGTGAAGTGGGCAATTAATACCTCTGCAGCCGTAGGACAAAGGAGGGTTAGTAGGTTACAAATATTTGTGAAGAGCCATAGAACCAGTGTCTCTGTTGAGACCATGATTTTTAGTGTCTAGCAGAGTTATGAATTTAAATTCCCAGGTTCGCCTTTTGAAGTGTTGTTTGCAGGTTTCCTTTGAAGATGAGAACTGAAAGATAAGATGTGGAGTTATCGCTTTATGAAACGTGTCTGCCCATGGGTGATAGGATGTTTTTGTCTATCGTCATTTTTCTGTGTGAGTTCATTCTACAGCATAGTGATTGTCTGGTTTCATCTACAGAGTTGTTGCTGGTGCATTTAATGCACTGGATGAGGTACAGCACATGTTGTGAGAGGCATGTTTAGGACCATGACTCTTGAAAGGTGTGTTCTGGTTGGATATTGATTATCCTAGCAGTTGAAATAAGTCTGCAGGCTTTGCATCTGTTGTTTTGGCAGGGTCTGGTGCCGCTTCAAGTTAGTATGCCCTGGTCTGTGGGGAGCTTGCTTCTGATAATGAACTTGGTAAGGTGTGGGTTCTTTGAAGGCCAGAAGAGCAGGTTTGGGAAAAATTTCTTTCCAGTATCAACCCTATCTAGTATGGGTTGTAATTGGTGATGATATCGTGTATAGGTTCTGGTATAGAGTGCGTGTGTGATCCTACACACCCCGTGTTCACACCCTCCACAGTACTGCAATCATATTTCTACAAAATATGCCTTGTGAGATATCCTATGAAAGCTAACACCACATTGATTATTAATATCATTGCAAAATATTTAGTAGTGCCACATAACCAATTGTTTCAGCATCCATGTTATTGAGCATATACACAACTTCAAATATGAAAAAAACTGACACAGCCTGCAGTTGTTAGGCTCTCACACCATCTTTGGTTCAACATTGCAATACACCTCACAAAGACATTTGGCCTCCAGCCTGTGATTCCTCCTTTACGGTATTTTCTCAATCCCACTGACTTCTGTAAGTTTACAGTAAACTGCATTGAGATCCAATCCACAGATTCAGTCCAGGTTACCCTGTGTTGCTCTACCTTTTCTCTGCAGGGTTGGGCTGGATCTGGATCTGGCAGCTCAGAATGGCTGCCAGTTTTGTACCCCTGACAGATTTCACTATTGATTGGCCAGGAGCTTCCACTTTACAGCTAAGGGGGCATGTGTGCACATGCAGGAATGTCTGTTCTTAAATGACAGCTTCCAAACAGCTACTGTGCATGGTGAACAACTTCCTGCACTCCTTGCCTGGGAATGTTTCCATATCAACTCAGAGTAAGTGGAAACAACAGCTGTAATTACAGCAATAAGGTGTGGGGTTTTCTTTGTTTTTTTTTCTGCTGAACACCATGCAATAAAAAAAAGAAAAGGGGGTTACAAATGTATCTCAGGTATACCATTAGTATGATGAAATAGATGTTTGGCAATTGTCTTTGGAGTGGATATATAAGTGTTGTCCATTGTCTGGTAGATATCTGAGGCAGGCAGTGATGCTGCCATGGTGAGGAAGGTTGGTGTCTAGGGACGTGACATTCATGGTGGCAGGATGGCCTTCTGAAGGAGGTTGTTAATGGTGCAGAGTTTCTGGAAGAAGTTAGGGCTAGTCTACACTGGCAACGAGGGGTGTAGCTACCAGCCCTGGAAGCGCGGCTCCCAGCGCTGGTAAACTGTCTACACTGGCACTTCACAGCGCTGAAACTTGCTGCGATCCGGGGGGTGTTTTTTCATACCCCTGAGTGAGAAAGTTGCAGGGCTGTAAAGTGCCAGTGTAGACAAACCTTTAGTTGTGTCCTGGAGGAAGCTGGCCCTGTGTGCACTGAGTGATTTGAGGATGGTTTCTGTGAGTTCTGGTATTCTTTCAGTAAGAGTGCCATGGCCAGATATGAGAGATCTGGCTTGGTTTCTTTGTTTGTGTATCTTGGGAAGCATGCTGAAGGTCCCTGGGATGGGTTCGTGGGGGATGAGGTCATAGAATTTTTCTTGAAGTTGTTTGGGGAAGTATTTGATATCCTTAAATTCCTGTGTGACTTATAGTATAGGGTCTTTGAGTTCTTTATAGCAGGTGACGTTGGAGAGTTGTCAGTTGGCCTTGTTGACAGAATCATCACAGTTGACAACTACAATAGTGGCTCCTTTGTCTGCTGGCTTGTTCTCTAAATTAGATGGCTGTATTTTAAGCTCTTTAGGGCTGGGACCATCTTTTTGTTCTGTGTTTGTACAGTGCTTAGCACAATGAGGTGCTGGTACATGACTGGGGCTGCTGGGTATTACTGTAATACAAATACATAATACCTGTGCCCAGAGTGTATGGATAAGCACACTTTAAAAATCATGTATTTTAATAGACTGTAGCTGACAGTTAAGAAATCTATTTCTGTATTTCCCATTTACGAAAGATTTGTTTAGTATTTTTCAGTTTTTAAACAAAAGTGCCAATTCAAAACCGTCAAAGTGCTTCCAGAATAATAAAAAAGATTGATAATTTCTAAACCCATAAAAAATTCCTCCAAAAATTAAAATAAGAAACTCAATCCAATGCATCTTAATAATAAAAAAAAAAGCAAGCAGCCAAACAGAACAACAACAACAACAACAGAAGAAATATCGCCCACATCCTTTAGACCCCACCATTCCCAAAAGCATTGTTGGCCTTGGAGCTTGCACTGGTAGTCAACCGATTGAGACTATTTCAAAGAGAAAAATGTATTCAGCGGTAGGAAAAAGCCACATATAATATACTTGACCTTAGCAACATCTTGTTCTTTTTCTTTCAAGCATGTCTTTGAAGAGGCTAGTACTGCTGGAGCAACAAATGGAATTTAAATGTCTGCCAACTCCATTTTAATGTAGCCTTCTGACAATTTTTTGGCTTGTGTTTCCTTCTCTCTCAATTGTATGATACTTGCTGCCTAGTGAAATTAAGTTCAAATACTTTGTGGCAGAGCTAGTGGTGGGCAATGGGTTAGCTGGAATGTGAGAAAAAAAGCTTCCCAAAAAATTAGCCCCTCTCTCTTCTTTTTTCTCTCTCTCTTTTTTTTTTTTTTTTTTTTAAATAATCTTCCCTGGTGCTGCCATTCCCCCTTCAGT
The DNA here is from genome assembly GCF_965140295.1 of Lepidochelys olivacea. Lineage (NCBI taxonomy): Eukaryota > Metazoa > Chordata > Testudines > Cheloniidae > Lepidochelys > Lepidochelys olivacea. The sequence goes on from NC_140411.1 coordinate 297,815,933, forward strand.
GCTCACACACAACATCTTGATCCTACTCCCATTGAAATCCATGGGGCTCTTCCCATTGTCTTAATTAGAAACAGAATGGGGCCAAGAAAAACGTTATGGTAACCATTACATACAAAGCAAAGCACTCCAAATGAGAGCCAAGGTCTTTCTCAAGGAAAGATCATTCATTTCAGTAGGTAACATCTGAATAAATGGAAGATGCAGAATAATTACTGACTACTGTACCAACAGTGTCTTTGTTTTACAGGCTGTTTACCTATGCTTTTGACTGCAGTTAGCCCTGTAGATATTTTATATTAATCAGAATAACCTCCTGCTTGAATAGAGTAACTAGAATATGTACATTCTGAAAGTTAAATAATCGTTTTATTGTAAGAACTTGGAACATTAATTGCTAACATGATTTTTCTTCGGGATTTAAAAAAAAGGAGAGATCCATTAAAAAATAAAAATAAAAATAAGTATCAGCGTGTGCATTAGACACCGAAGAGCCTGCAGGGCACCTTTTATTAACACAATGTGATTTATTGACATTTTAGTCCATCCAAGCTTCTGCTTTTTTCTGCTGTCACAATTGTGAGCAGACAACATACAATTACATGAAATAAACATATTAACACAATGTTCTCATTATTACCTCTATGTTATAAGGGAGATTTTTAAAGTTGGATGCCTCAGTATAGATAGCCATCAGTAGATTCTTTTAGTTTAAAAGCTGTATTAATATTTGCAAAGTACAAAGTACAAAAAAAGTAAGAAAGGATCCCTAACTCATATTTATGTTTTATATACAAGTTAACTGAGCACAACCTAACTCATATTTACAATAGTGTTAAAGTACATATAGACAACATATTTATTTTAATTTAAAGTGGTTCTACTCCAATGATAGTTATGGAATAAGAACCTGAATAGAACAGAATGGAAAAAGCTCTCAAAACAATTGCCATTATTCAATTCATTGTTTCCTGTTCTCAATGTTCTCTTCCACTTTGAGACCCTGATCCTGAAATAGAATCCATGCAGGAAGACTCAGACAAAAAAAACAACAACTTAAATCCAACTAGGATCTGGCAGTCAAGCTGGGCTTTCTCTTTCTTGCATGTCACCACCAGATACAAAGGTTTATTGGGCCCAGGGGTGACTACAGTTATACCTAAACTGTTCCACTGTCTTCAGATTACACTCTGTAGCCTGGATTAATTTGGGGTGCAATTTGAACTTTTCGCAAACAACAGGTCCTTTCCTCAGCAGCTAAATAAAAATCTCTTTAATAGAGGGTATGGGTGAGTAACATCCATAAGCACTTGAAGATTTTACCACCAAAATTAGTGGAAAAATAAAGTTCCACGAATGATAGATACACATAATTTAGAAGTCCCTAGGGATGTCATGCTCACACACATTAAGACCATAGAAAATACAGCAATAAGATGATAGCCACTGGGGTACATCGTAAGTGGGATGTGATGATTCAGTTTACACCATCCTGTCAAGCCCAATGTGCTCAATGAGGGTTGGATAAACACCTTCGTCCCATTCTATCCACACATATCCGGGGCCATATTTGATGAGATTTCAGACCTCCTGCTCTTGTGTGCTATTCCAGAGAACCTTGTTTGGTATTCTGGCTAATTAAACTTCTCAGGCTGTTATAAGTAGGGCTGCCAGGTATCCGATCTTCGACCGGAAAACCTGGTCGAAGAGGGACCCTGGAGGCTCTGGTCAGCACCGCCGATGGGGCCGTTAAAAGTCTGGTCAGTGGCACAGTTGGGTTAAGGCAGGCTCCCTGCCTGCTGTGGCTCTACGTGGCTCCCGGAAGCAGTGGCACGTCCCCACTCCAGCTCCTAGGCATAGGGACAGCCAGGGAGCTCCATGTGCTGTCCCAGCCCCAAGTGCCAGCTCTGTAGCTCCAATTGCCCAGGAACCCTGGCCAATGGGAGCTGTGGGGGCGGTGCCTGTGGACAGGGTAGCGCGCAGAGCCGCCTGGCCGTGCCTCCACGTAGGAGCTAGAGGGGGGGACATGCCGCTGCTTCTGGGAGCTGCTTGAGGTAAGTGCTGCCTGGAGCCTGCACCCCCTCCTGTGCCTCAACCTCATGACCCAGCCCTGATCCCCATTCCACCCTCCGAACCCCTTGGTCCCAGCTCGAAGAACCCTCCTGCACCCCAAACCCCTCATCCCCAGGATCACCCAAGAGCCTGCACCCCCAGCCAGAGCCCTCACCCCCACCCCACATCCCAACACACTGCCTCAGCCCAGAGCCTCCTCCCGCACCCTGAACACCTCATTTCTGGCCCCACTTCAGAGCCCGCACCCCCTTCTGCACCCCAGCTCCCTGAGCCAGCCCGGTGAAAATGAGTGAGCGAGGGTGGGGAGAGCAAGCAACAGAGGGAGGGGGGATGGAGTGAGCAGGGGGCAGGGCCTTGGAGAATGAGTGGGGCCTCGGAGGAGGGGCAGGGGGTGGGGCAAGGGTGTTTGTTTTTGTGCAAATAGACGGTTGGCAACCCTAGGCATAAGTCATTTGTGTCAACCCCTTTCCAAATGCTTTTGATAAATCAATGCAGTTCACTTTATGAATACGTGTACCCTAATATCCAAAAAAACTGCTATTTTAACTTGTTTTTTCTTCTTTGAGGTTTAATTGTTTATCACAAGCTACAAATTGCTAAGTCTCCTAACCTCGGTCAAGCACTCTACTTGTACTATCAGGCCTCATTACACCTCAGCCTCTTGCCAAGCCTACCTTAATAATAATCCTCACTTTACAGGCTTCTCTACTTGCATTTCAGCTATGTTAATATCTTGTATACATAATAAAGTAACTTAGCAAGCAATATATTAATTAAGTTTGCCTCATAATCTCCATAGGATCCGGTCCTGGGTCACTGGTCAACATCTCTTAGTGGCACCAGGGTAACCCTGCTGTCTTTACATAATTTGCCCAGCAACTGTAATTTAGCAAACAATTCTGTTGATGATGCCCAAGAAGAAATCAAATTCAGCTCACCAGGATGAACAAGAGTCAAAAGAGGTAAGATATTTTTAGCTGGTTTAAATGGCATAGCACCACTGAAGTAAATGGAGTTACACTGATTAACAACAGCTAAGAACCTGGCCCAGTAAGTCAACACGGACCCGATTCTGCAACCCTAACATTGTGTTACACATACTGACACGAATAATCTCATTAACGTCAATTAAACAACTTTTGTGAGTTAGTGTTTCTCAGAACAAGTAAAATATGCAGAATCAGGCTCCAAAGTATGCTAATATGAGTTAAACAGTTTTTTCCATTGGCATTATGTATGTTATGGAATTACTCCCTTCTGTTCAACTGAGAGCCATATAACCTTTCAAATGTGCATGCTATTAAGAAATGATATCTTCGGTGACCAATATGGCTTGTGATTATCTTTTGCCTTTTATATAATTTAGAGTTGCTTACATGCTAATGTGCTTTCTAAAACAAAATGAGTAAACACACAGTGGTGAAGAATAGGGGAACAGATACTCTGAAAATGAGTCAAGGGTTCAGTTACATGCATGAAAGCTTGGCTGACTGGCCGTCAGCAAATTCTAACACACATCTTTAAATATACCATTATGGAGCCACACAGTTAAAAAAAAATGACTCCAGCATGCCATAATTGCTTTAATCATTACATTTATTTTACAGAACTGACCTGATTTCTGGAACGCAGCCACAACAAAGGCTGTGAACAATGGCTATAACCACTAGGAAGGTGAAATACTTATTTTTGACCTACACTGAATTTTGAAGCCCAGCGTGAGCTTTGAGAGTGCATATTTTGCATAGGTCATTGGCTGAGGCTGTATTTTTCACATAGAGTTTTCTGTCATTTTTGGACAGATTTTCGAAAGCATTGCATGAAACTTGAACTTGAAACATCCGTGTGACGTTTTGGGGGCATGAGAGTACAAGGCCTCTGCACAATGAAGCCAGGGAGAAAGGAAAAAAAATAAATTCTGAGACTGAAGGTCTTACAGGATCAAACTCTTTCTTAGCTTTACAGTCTGAAATTTATTTTGCTTCAGTATGTAAAATGGTGTACTTATACTATGAAACTTTGTACCTGGGACGGTGTCAGATATTTATTAGATATTGCATGCAACCACACTTTAATTTTTTTCAGTCTGTGTGATCATGTTACTGCCTGCATTGATAAAATACTGTCACTTATGGAGTTGTGTTAATTTCTGTTTGCTGGCAGTCCTGAAACAAAAACATTGTTCTGGTCAAACTGAAAGTGATTTTTTTCTGAATTTCTGAAAAGTTTAAAAAGTCAAAAAAAAATCCATTTTGGGTCAAAATAAAGTGTTCTGTTTCCTTTCTGGGCATTCTTAACCATTGCTAATAAGAACAGAAATGATGAGCTAGAGTCACAAAGCCAGAGTAGTCAGAAAGCCGGTGCCCGCCTTATACCCAATAGCTAGAACGCTCAGCTGGGAGGGAGGAGGGGAAGAGCCAGCTTCAAATCTCCACTCTGGAGCAGACTCAAACCCAGGTCTCCCCCCATCCCAGGTTTGAGTGCCCTAGTCCCCTGGCTATTGGCTATTCTAGGGTGTGGTGCTTTCAGTCTCTTCTGTTGAAGCTGTTCCATTTTGTATACATTACTTGCATAGTCATTGGGGCAAATTGAGAGAGAGAGAGAATGACCCTGTAGCCCAGTGGCGAGGCAGGTCGGGACAGGTGGAACCTGGAGTCCAGTCCCTGCTCCAATGACTATTTCATTTAAATATCACAGTCTCTAGTATTACACAGATGGACATTTCCTTATGTTACGGAATTACAGGATCATAAATCCTACCCAGAAATAAATAACCAATGTTGTTGGGGAAGGGCAGCTTGGATCAATCAAATTTAAACCTTTACCAAACATCACTTTGCTCCTATAGTCACATTCACTATTGACACTAAGAAAAAAAAAAAAAGGAAGAACTTGCCTGTGCTATACTAGAGGAGTATATTATTTACTTCTTCAATGGATTTTAAGACTAATTATCCTATAATAGAGAATTAAATTTAAATAGAGTTTCTGGTTTAGATTCACAGGACCAGTCATGGTCTAAACCACCCTTTTGGCTTGTGACTGGGACCCTTAAATCTATTCTATCGTACACTCACTGCCTATGCCCTTGAAAAAGCCATTTCAATGTTTGAGATCAGGGAAATGTACCAGGCTGCAGGCGTAGGGTTGACAACTTTCTATTTGCAGAAAACTGAACACCCTTGCCCTGCCCCCAGCCTACCCATTCTCCCAGGCTCTGCCCCTTCTCCGAGGCCCCACCCCTGTTCTCTCCATCCCCCCTCCCTCTGTCACTCGCTCTCCCCCACCCTCGCTCACTTGCTCATTTTCACCAGGGCAGGCGTTTCACTGGGACAGGTGGTTGGGATGTGGGAGGGGCTACAGGCTCTGGGCTGGGGGTGCAGTCTCTGGGGTGGGGCCAAGGGATTCAGGGTGTGGGAGGTGGTGAGGGGTTCAGGGTGCAGGAACGGGTTCCAGGGTAGGGCAGGGGGTTGGGGCATGGGAAGGGGTTTGGGGTGAGGGCTCCAGGTGATGCTCATCTCAGGCGGCTCCAGGAAGTGGCCGGTATGTCCCTGTGGCCCCTAAGCAGAGGCGCAACCATGCGGCTCAGCATGCTGCCCTTGCCTGCAGGTGCCGCCCCCACAGCTCCCATTGGCCACAATTCCTGGCCAATGGGAGCTGCGGAGGCAGGGCTCGGGGTAGGGGCAGCGTGCAGAGTCCCCAGGGCCGCCCCAGTGTCTAGGAGCCAGAGGGACATGTTGCTGTTTCTGGGGAGCCGCATGGAGCCAGGCAGGCACCCTGCTTGCCGCGCTGTGGGAAGCAGACCGGATTTTTAACAGCCCGGTCTGCGATGCTCACCGGAGCTGGAAGGGTCCCTTTTCGACAGGGCATTCTGGTTGAAAACTGGATACCTGGCAACCCTATGCAGGGGTGAGGGTCTCATGGGAACCTCCATACCAGTCCAATGCTAACCAGGGGATAATCCCATATAGGCAGTTACATCAGCTTCAAATCTGTTTTGTACCACACTGGCACAGTGGATTGAGTTTTAAAAGCCCAAAGGAAATCTTGAGACCTGCAAAGATCCCAAGATGTCTGCAGCCCCAGGAGGGCTCACTGCCTCCACACATTGTTCCCTCTGGCTTCCACTTCCCCGAAGGCCTCATAGCTTCTCTAGGAATGATGCTGTTGTGCCTACTGGCAGCCGCACAGACATCCACTATTCCAGCCACAGCATGCTTTGCAGGTCTCAAGGGGAAGCATGAACAAATGCATGTCCTCACTGGCTCGTAAAACTCAGTCCACACACTGAGTCCAAATTGAGCACTTTCGGGGCTCTCTTTTTAATATAAAAAAATAAATTAACAACAAAGTTAATCTCAAATCTTTCCACCAGGCTTGGTTGCTCTTTGGCTTCCTCTCTCAGCGCTTCTCACCCCCATCCTAGCTCCTCTCTCCCCAGAGAGCCACAACCACTTCCCTTATTTACACGTGGAGTAATCAGTCGCCCAGCTGTCTCAGTGAATTGGCAGACCCCATTTAACAGTTTCTGAGCAAGATCAACAGATGCTAGCAAGATGGAGTGCTACAGATATATAATGCTAGTCTGTTCAGGGAATTACTGCTGACTGATACATGGACTGCGGTGATGGAAGATAAGTGATTTAGAACTGTGGCTCTCAACCTTTCAAGACAACTGTACCCCTTTCAGGAGCCTGATTTGTCTTGTGTACCCCCAAGTTACACCTCACTTTAAAACTATTTGCTTACAAAATCAGACATAAAAATGCAAAAGTGTCACAGCACACTATTACTGAAAATGTGCTTACTTTCTCATTTTTACCATATAGTTATAAAATCAGTCGATTGGAATATAAATTTCAGTGCACAGTATATAGAGCAGTATAAAGTCATTGTCTGTATGAAATTTTAGTTTGTACAGACTTCGCTAGTGCTTTTTATGTAGCATGTTGTAAAACTAGACAAATATCTAGATGAGTTGCGGTACCCTCTGCGTACCCCCAGGGGTACACGTACCCCTGATTGAAAACACTGATTTAGAATGAGAAAAAGAGTTAATGAGTGAAGTAAATGGGGGGGGGGGAGAAGGTGAATAACATAACTAGCTAGTTCTTTGCTTTGTATTGGTTTACATTTGTTTTTGTGATATGCAATTTAGAAATCTTAACTTTAATGAAAGGGTTGTGTTGTCTAGGACAGCATTTAATTTAAGCTGACAAAGCTATGAAATCTACTTAGTTCTTTTAAATGCAGCGCACAATGAAAATAACTAATTTTAATAAGTTGTCTTTTCAAACAAATACAAGAACCGCTTTCAAATCTGTAAAAGCAACGTAATGCTCCAGTAATGCATTTTATTATTGTGACTACTGCAAAGCAAGAAATATTGAAATACAGCTGATCAGGTCAAAGCCTCAATTAGGTACATCACAGAAAAACCATTTAAAAAGCCCATGTTTAATTTCCATTCTGGAGACATGGCTATCAATCTCAGATGGAAACTCCCACATTTACATAGTAAGAAATCCCACACTGAACCATGTTTAACATAGTCTTTTTTAAACATAAAATAGATAGTCTCCTGTAGTAACTGAGTAATTTTTGATCAATTCCTTTGAATAAGCCATACCGTTTTTGACTCTTTTTGAACTATATTCCTAACTTGTTGAATCAAATTAAGATGACATCTAGTTTAAAAAAACCAAAATGCTAAAATGTAAAGAAAATTAGATAGATGACATGCAAAAACTATTATAAGAAAGTTATATAGGTTCCAAGTCAGGCACACGAATGTTAGGAAATACCAGTTTTACAATTGTCTGAGAGACCGGAATTTTTCCCCCTTGTGTGTCCATTCTATGCACTGAATGAGACTAGTGACCTGTGGAAAAAACAGTATGTAATCATGTCACTATGAACTATATGCACAAAGGATGCCCATGAAGGGGCACCTTGAAGGATCTGACCCTTATCAGTGATTTGCCTGTTCAAATATCCAGTTTATTTGCACTATTTTTGTAATTGCACATGTACATCAGGTATTGAATAGCACACCTATTTGGTGTTCAGTCCTAGGTTTCTGAGATATTTAAAATTCTGCCATCTTTGTGATTTATCCCTTATTTTGAGTAACTAAACGATAGCGCACTAAACTGACACTTATCCCAATTAAGGAGATGTGCCATTTAGAAATACTAATTAAGCAGATTCTACTACATCTATATTTCTGTGGCATTTTCTATTTAGGATGTTTCTTTTGGACAGCTTACCAAAATGAACCCATTTATGTCACAAGTCGCTAAACAAATCAAAGAAAGAAAGACTAATACTTTATATTACCACACATAATTTTAGTTAGCCTTCCCTCTCACCCTCTCTCTCTCTCTCCTCCTCAAAAGAAAAAACACAAGTCTACTGTTACTGTATGTGTGACACATACTAAATAAATAATGTCTCTATTTAATATGGAGTCTTGCCTAGGGTGATTTTATTTCATTGCCGATAGCTACAAATAAAAGTTTGTTGCCCTTTATGCTTTTGAGTCCTCATTAAAAACACTCTTTATTTTAAAACGTATTCATGAAAAGAAACATCTTTTACTTAATCCATTTCTATTTTCAATTTTTTGTGGCAATTTTAGTGTGAATGTTATGTGAAAGCAAATATGGCTTTATACAGTTTTGGCCTGTAAAAAATTCAAAACATCTTTTGTAAGGACACTGAAGGTTGTTGTTGTTGTTTTTAAAGCGTTTGATTGCTCTCTGTGTCTTGCAATGCTCTCTTTTGAAAATAAAATATCTTTACCATGGCACTTCTTACTTGTCCCCTAACTAGCCTCAGTATTTTCAATCTTTTTTCAAATGAGAGTCTCTTCATGACTAACTTCACTTCACCAGAGGCTCTCTATTTTATGAGACAGATTGACCAGAATTTAATACTGCATTCCAGATGAAGGCATACCATTGATTTAGGTCATGACTTGATCTTTTCTATCCTGCTAGATATATATTTTAGCATTGTGTTTGCCTTTTTGACCATTGTGGACAGCAGAATGAAAACCACTGTTTCAGAGGTGGGAGTGGTCAAAAAGATTATATATATATAATCTCATTATTGCTTCCAATATACATTACCTTGCATTTGTGAACAATCAGTTTCATCTGCAATTCTGCTGCCCATTCACCTAGCATTCTTACATCCCACATAGTCTGCTCGAGTCTTGACAAGCCTAAATGATTTTATGTCATCTGCAATTTTTGCCATATTACTGTGCAATCCTTCCTCCAGGTCATGGTTAAATACAAATCCTAGTTCAGAATTTTGGGGCATCGCATTTTTAGTTTGCAACATGGCAAAAAAAGACTTATTCTTTCTGTTATCTATTTCTTAGCCAATTTCTAATCTGCTTTATCTCTCACCCCATGACTTATTAGTTTTCTTAATTGCCTTGTGAGAGGAACTTTGTCAAAGGCCTTTTGAAAATCCAAATACATTAGATCCACCAGTTCTCCTTCATCTACTATTTTCCTATGCAAAAAAGAGTTCTTATAGATCAGAGAGGGATTATTTTCCTTTAGAAAAACTATGCTGGTTTCTTTTATCATATATATCTCCTTAGATTAAAATAATTCTTAATTATCATTTCAATCAGATTACCTGGTACTGAACTGTCAGTGGTTGGTCATTGCCAGAAACCATTGCATCACTTTAAAAAAACAAAATAACAAAACAAGTACATTTATTAACCCTCAGTCCTCCAGTATGCTTGATTTTAATGAGAGGTGCATATTTTTGTTAGCTCGGCCCCTTCATTCTTAAGTTATTCCAGAACTCCTGGGTGTCTCCTCTTTTTGACACTCCCATTTTTTACAGTATCACATCTTTATTATCTGGAAAAAAGTAAGTATCCCAGTATCCTCTGTGGTGAGGACTGATGCAAAGAAATCATTTAGCTTCTCTATAACGTAACCTCCTGAATTTCTCCGTTTACCCTTTGCTAGAATAGCACTCACTGATATTCTCATTGGCCTCCTATATCTGAAGAATGTCTTATTGTCCTTTTTATATCTTTGACAATATGCTCTTCAAATTCCTTCTTAGACCACCTAGTTTCCATTTTTCATTCTACCTGCCATAGTTTATATTCCTTGTTATTAGCATGATTTGGGCTGGGCTGGAATTACATTTTGTGAAGTATACCTTTTGGTTCATATAACTCTTTTACCCTGTTATTTAGCCATACTGGTTTACTTCTTGTCTATTTTTTATATTCTTTCTCAAAAAAAAAATCTATGGGTCCAATCTATTTTTGCGTTCACATTAAATTGTGAATGCAAAATATTACCACATTTAATTGCAAGCACATGAGAGGACATTTAGATGTCTAGTTAACTTACATACAGGGACAAACATGTAATGAGATATCTTAATGTTATCACATGTGCCAGCAATTTTGCTCCTACACTTCTGTGCCCACAATTGCCTGGACAAAAAATGGAAGCCAGGTTGAGGCAATTTTAAAATTTGGCTCATATGTCATATATTCTTATTTGAGGGTGTGCATGCATGTGCAGCCTGGATTTAAATTGCTGTAAAGCTTTTTTATTAATATAAAAATTGTTTTAAACAGGCTGGCAAATATTGTTTGACATTTTTTTAGAAAATATAGCTTAAATCCTTTACCAGTTTTATTCTGATCATGTATTCACTTCAAATTTCTTCACTGACATAGAGCGTTAGAGGGTACTTTGGCAGAGGTTTGGATGTCTATTCAAGGCTCAGTCTATTCAAGGCTCAGGATTTTACTGTTTTCCTACCAGAATAAAATGATCCTAACATTTCCTTTCTTCCAGAAAGCTCTGGCAGACTTCCCCCAGTCAGGGTAGGGCTTGTCCTGAAGCATCATATCAGTGACCTATGGAGGAAGAAGGAAATCATTTAAATCAGTGTCACAAAGTTTTAAACACAAATTTTTAGATTCCAAAAGGTTTTTCATTTCAGATCATTCTTATCAACATTTGTAACGACAGCTAAGCTGAAAATCTGAACAAAGATATTATCTGCAGCTCTCTTATTCAAAACCTACATGAACTCTGGTCTGCTTTCTAGAACTTGTGTGTACCCCTTCATAAGAGATGTGAGAAGGCTCATGCATTGCCAAAGATGCAGAGAAGACAGAAGTTAATCTAAACGAGTTACTTATGAAGATCTAGGAAAAAATGGATGTAGGTTACTTTCTTCATAGCCATATGAAGAAGGCAAACAGTACTATTCCAGTCCAGCTGGGTAGGTAAGTTCAAGTTCAATGAGCATAGTGTCGGGAGAATTTTGGCTATGAAATCTGAATTGCAGTCCAGAGGATTGAAGCCAGGGAAGCTTGTGCAGTAAGGGCCATATGCTACCCTCGATCCCAGATGCCAATGAGAAATGTACACACAGAGTAAAGGCCATATATGACCCTAAAACCTGTGCTGTCCCCTTACATGGTATTTAAAAATTGAAAAGCTTATTCTACTTTTCAGTACTCATATTTAAATGGACCATCTGTCAAACTCTGCCCAGAGACCCATACACACATTCTACTTTTGGATGATTTACAAAAAGAATTAGAAATGAGCCTGAACTAAAGCAATAGATTTGGATATCCATGATCTTTGAGTCATATCCTTTTTTTCATATCCTTTTTTTCAGATTAACACTCTTCTTAAGTATTGAAAAATACAGTATAGTCATTTCATCCACCATGCTATTTAGAAAACCCAGTGGTGGGGAAAACATACACAGAATGTTTATGTTAAAAAAAAAAAAAAAAGTCAGTACACAGCCCTGGCTGTGATATGCAATAAAATAAATGTTTGTCTGCCACTAGCATCACTACACTGTTTAAACTATTAATTCCTTTTATAAATATAAAAGTAACTCCTACAGAGATTTCAAGACTTCCCTTCTCCCCCAGTTTTACTCACTTCCAAATAAAACCCAGTTTTACGGAGAATTTCTTATTTTTATTTTCTTCCTGGTTTATTTTTGAAGCATGGAGTTGTTTTGGTTTGGGTCTTTTAATTTAATCAGCTAGCATGTGAATTAGTACTTTCATTCAAAGACATTTTACAGTGTTTATTGAAGGGAACAAAAAGCCTATGTTTAAATCGAAGCCACATATGAGGGTTCTCAGCCCTCAGCGGGTGAAGGTGTTCAACACATTGCAGAACTAAGTCCTAAATGATGATGAAAACTTTAAGCATATCCGGGGTTCCAGGGTTCTATCAATCTTAGCTTGAAGAATCGATTGTATCCTGAAATACTACCATTTCCAATGGTTTTCCTTTGGTAATTCCTTTCTCCAAGCACCCATGTTAATAAGACTCCCAAGGTTAACTAAATAAATATTTGGATACATATTTAATGCTTAAAAGGCCCTCTAAAGATTTAATTAATTTCATTCAGAAATACTTTTCCAGTTCCAGGAAGATTCTGTACAGTAATAAATATTTGCAAGGAAACAGATGATTACCAAATGGGTTTTATTCAATTTTCAAAATGTTTTCTCCAGAGTACTTTCTGGGAAATACTTATATTTGCTAGAAGGAAACAATCTGCAGCTGTGTGACCAGTTATTACAGCAGCATGTTTTATAAGAATGGCAATCAAGTAAGTGACATTTGCTGAGGAAAATGGCAAGATGAAGCAGGAAATGTTCATTCTGATATCAGACAGCTGGTCTTTTTCATCTCTTAGCTTCAGCATTTATTTTAAGTCTTATCATCAGATCAATGTCAGGTCACTTGCAGCTAAATTGGCAGAAGCAAAGACAGTCATTAAAGGGATGCATTCAATAAAGAAAAATCCAATTATCTTTTGCATTAGAGAAATCAAATTCATTTTCTGCTGGTGGTCAAGGACAGTCATTGTGGAACATGGTGCATGGGAGGAAGGTACTCAGCTTTGTCACAATATAAATAATTTTGTTGGGATAGTATCGATGTAATAGCAATAAGTTGTTTTAACGTCCACCAGCATTGGCAGAAAACAAAAATTCAAACCTTTTGTTTTCTACAAGTTAAAGACTTTATTTCACATCTCAAAATCCAATGCACTGCCCGGCAAACATTCATCTCTATTAGATCAGACTATCTGGAAAAATGCTCTGTTACAGTATACTGCGGAATAGATGTTCCATGACGTGCAATTCTTGCATTCTTCAATTATTCTATGTATGTATCTTGTATAGTCAAAATAAAATGGGAAAAGCCACTTGAAAAATATCCATTACTTAATTAATTAATTTTGTATCTATAACTATGAAAGACTCGGAACGTGATACTCTGAAACCAATGTTAATACAGTAACAGCCGTGTTAGTCTGTATTTGCAAAAAGAAAAGGAGTACTTGTGGCACCTTAGAGACTAACCAATTTATTTGAGCATGAGCTTTCGTGAGCTACAGCTCACTTCATCGGATGCATACCGTGGAAACTACAGAAGACATTATATACACACAGAGACCATGATGTTTCTGCAGTTTATAATGTCTTCTGCAGTTTCCACGGTATGCATCCGATGAAGTGAGCTGTAGCTCACGAAAGCTCATGCTCAAATAAATTGGTTAGTCTCTAAGGAGCCACAAGTCCTCCTTTTCTTTTTGTATTAACATTGGTTATACTGACTCAATTTAAAAGTGTATGTCTTTTTATGCATAACTATGTTCCTATGTTTCACTTAATGTTCCATTAGAAAAATGGGTATTGTCTATAAAGACTTACAAACTACAGTTACATGGTGTGCACAGTCAGATGCTTGTTCAGTGAAAAATAAAACTGGCATTTCTTGTATTGCCTTTTCGAACCACAGACTTCATTTTACAAGACACAAATATCAGTGTGGCTGCACGTTATCTAGGAGGGTAACCCAGGAATACTTTAGTGGCACATCTCTCTTCATCATGGTCAAATATGCAGAAATGCTATGAGTCACAATGTTAAAGATAAAAAAAACCCTACGGCCCACTGTGAAATGGTACACTGCAACCATGTAGAAGCAGGAAATTTTGATTTTGAGATGAACCGTTATGGGAAGTACAACTACCAGACAATACAATTACCAGTAGAGAACATGTATAAGATGGGTATAATGATACTTACTCATCTTTGTAAAGTGCTTTGAGATGCTCAGACGAAAACTGTTATAGGAAAGCTAATTATTTATTTATTCTTATCATTGCATCAGCTTTTCATAAAACTACCTTTGTCACTGGTCAAACCACTGCTTTTTTATTACAGCACCTACAGCAGACAGAGAAAATTATTGTGAAGTTCTGCTTCTTAGAAGGTATCTTGCAGGATTCTCACTCCTGGCTTACAGAGTAGCAGCCGTGTTAGCCTGTATCTGTAAAAAGAAAAGGAGTACTTGTGGCACCGATGAAGTGAGCTGTAGCTCACAAAAGCTTATGCTCTAATAAATCTGTTAGTCTCTAAAGTGCTACAGATACTCCTTTTCTTTTTACTCTTGGCTTAGTGTGAGATTGGCAGACCTTTCCTAGTTCTTAAGGTTTTATGACCTTTGAGGGCTATGATAGCAAGGCAGTTATTGCAAACCGCCCCTTGCTGTGTATAAATGCTGCTTTCTGAATATTCCAGTCTGTCCCTTTGACTGAGTGGAAGGTGAAGCTCCCAGGAGGAAAAAAATCTCAATTCAAACGATCAATTTAAGATCAAAACATGTGCCTCAGAGAAAAAATGAAAAACCAAAGTGTGAACACAACTCAAACGCTAATCTCCCAACTCTGAGGGGACTGAGCATGGGCAGAGAATCCTACAAGATGTTACCAGTGAAACAGCATAACAAATAACTGCAAACAGGAACCTTTCCAAATCTGTGCTATGAGCTCAGCTCACATTGTAAAGTCCAAATTCATTCTTCTTCTGATGTTTGACTTTATTAACAAAGAAAGCAACAATAAAATACCATAAGATTAGCTTGCTCCTTCTATCAGGTTTAGCTGCTTTTAGAGTTCTTCCCTCAGGGCTGCTCAGACCACACACTCCCAAGAAAGTCACTTCAAAGGTGCAGTAATGAGATCCCCACCTCAGTGAGTCAACAGACCCACTTAATCCTTTCACAGTAAAATCATCTGCTAAGAGGTGTTTCAGACAAACACTGGCAGCCTGTTACAAACCTGAAAATAAATTTAGCTACAAATAAAAAACTCTAAACAAGGACAACATGGGGACACTTTTGACCATTCCTTCAAAAATCTTCAAACCCCTTCCTGGGTAGGAACTAAAGCAGAAGTTCCCACACTGTAGTCGTTGGAGCAATTGCTGGTAGTCTGTGGAGAGATGGTTTGTTAAATGGTGCTGGCTCATCATCTTTGTTTCCAGCTGCTAAATTGCATTTTAAAATAATTAAAATCTATTAAATGCTTTCATAACAGCCCTTTTTCTATGTAAATAATTGGAGTATGTGTAAATTGGAAGGAAAATGGACTATGAGACAATCTCTGTTATTAGGAAGTGAACTACCCTATGAAAATGTTTGGAAATGCCTGAACTAGAGAACAATGAGCTCACTGGAGTTTCCTTCAGTATTTCATTTGTAAAAAGAAAAGGAGTGCTTGCGGCACCTTAGAGACTAACAAATTTATCTGAGCATAAGCTTTCGTGACCTACAGCTCACTTCACCGGATGCATTCAGTCTGAAGTGAGCTGTAGCTCACGAAAGTTTATGCTCAAATAAATTTGTTAGTCTCTCAGGTGCCACAAGTCCTCCTTTTCTTTTTGCAAATACAGACTAACACGGCTGCTACTCTGAAACCTATTTCATTTGTAGTAGTCATCCCCTGGTCATCAAATTGGGTGAGGCACACACCTCAAGAATTAAACAATAAACAGAGGACGGAATATTGGAAGCCATGGTCCATCAGAACTCTCTAGAATTACAAGCATCTGATGAAAAAACAATGAGGAGTCCTTGTGGCACCTTAGAGACTAACATATTTATTTGGGCATAAGCTTTCATGGGCTAGAACCCACTTCAAAGCTTATGCCCAAATAAATGTGTGAGTCTCTAAGATGCCCCAAGGACTCCTCGTTGTTTCTGTGGATACAGACTAACACAGCTACCACTCTGAAACCAAGCATCTGATGGACTCTGAAATCTTCTCTACCTCGAATTAAGCACCGAGTAGTTTACGTTCTAACACACACCACCACAGCAACATTTTATGTCAACAAACAAGGAGTGCTCTTTCCCAACTACGTTGTCTAAAAGCTCTGACTCTGTGGTCATAATGCCTGGGACATTGAGCGTTTCCAATGGCTTTGTACCTGAAAGGACAGATAACTTATTAATGAACACATTAAATCACAGACTATAAGGTCAGCATGAGTGATCTCTGACGCAGTACATAGTGGACTTACTGCTCAGAAAGAGGGTTCAATCAATACACCTCTTCATAACTAACAGCAATGAAAAATGCCCTCTATTCTCCTTCAGAGCATGGACGGACAAAGATTTTTGTTACAGATCCATTCCTATTAGATTGGAGCAGCAGATTTCTATGTTTTCCCTCTAATCCCATGGAAATCAGGGAGCTAGAACATTCTCTACCTTGGGACTCTGAGAGTTTCCTTTTGTCCTAAAGGCACTTTTTCCTTTATTTGGCTTATGTACTAATAAACCCCCCAAAATGTAGTATCTGAGCACCTCACAATCTTTAATGTAACATGCCTCTAAGGAAGGCAAGTGGTATAATCCCCACTTTACAGATAGGAAACTGGGGCACAGAGAGGCTAAGTGACTTGCTCAAAGTCACATAGGACATCTCTGGTCGAAAAGGGAACTGAACCCAGGTCTTCTATAGCCCAGGATTACACAATACGTATGAGCCTATCCATCCTTTTCTCCTCCCAGGAACCTATTCAGGCTTGCCAAGAAAAAGCCAATTTCTGCTTGTTTTAAGCAGACTAGGTTTATCATTTCTTTGAGTTACTTATTGATCGTTTCTAGGCTTTTTCAGTAGCTTATTTGCTTGTTTCTAGGCTTTTCTGGCTCTTTAAGTAGCTTGTTGCTTGTTTTGGCTTTCCTTTTGGGCTTTTCTGGGAGGTGTGGCTGCTGCTTTTTTTTTTTTTTTTTTTAATTGCCCACAGAGAGTGTGGTTGTCTCCTAGTTGCACAATCCCTCTCCCAACACCAAAAGAAAGGGGATAGGAAGAAATCAGGATCTGGAGACTGACAGTCCCCAGGGCCAATGCTCCAGGTCAGCCCGATTAACAGGACAATAGCAGGTCAAGGGGGGAACCAGGAGCCCAGAGCAGGGATGGGGGCCTGGCCCAGCCCGCTTGAGCTCCATCTATGTGAGCTGGAGGGAGCCAGCTCACTCAGTCAGCTTGGGTTGGGTTCCTCTCCCTGTGTGTGTCCACATGAGTTTGCTGCATGTGTTTGCTTCTTGAGTGACCTGCAGTGCCTACTCTCTCCCCATGGGCTACCTCCTACCTACACTACTAGGTACAGGGGAGTTCACTGGTTGGTTGGTTGGTTGGTAGGTATGGGGGTGGTGGTTGGGAGCGGGGTACTGATAGCAGTACGCTGGCAGGTTGCAGCAGCCTAGGATTTGCCTGCCGTTGCTGGCTGCTGGTTCTGCAATGCTTGTGCTTTTTAAAAAAATATTTATTATTATTATTATTATTATTAAAAGCTCAGCTGTGGTCGGTGGTCTTTCCGTTGGTGCACCTCTGGTGGTGGTGTTGCAGCTGCACCACTGGGGGGAGGTCTGTTGGGGGAGCTGCAAGGGGTGGTGGGATGCAGGCTGTGGGGGTTTGTGTGGGGGAGGGGCAGAGGGTGGCAAAGCTGAGTGCGGGGGGCTGCAGCACGGCTTGGGTCACAGAGCTGTGGAGGGGAGTAGAGTGGCACCATGCCACTGTTGTTGGTCAGTGACTCTTGGGGCATTTCCAGTCGTGTGGTGCACACCACGGGGTATCTTTTGGGGGTCTGGTGGTATTATGGCTGTTCTGGCAGTCGGCTGGTGGCACTGTGGATACAGACCAGTGCTGACCAAAATGGGATTGGCTTGTGCTGGGTAGCTTGGGCTTGTTTTGAAAGGCAGTGCAGCTTTATTATCTTGTGAGACTTGGCAACCACCCAGGTGTGTATTTATAGTGTGCCAATCATTATAGCACCTAGGCACCAAATACAAGAACTAGTTCCTGGAGGAAGGTTCCTACAGCATAAACTCAGAGTTCAGAGCCATCTCCTTTATTGTCCTCCTTTATTGGCCAGTCAACACCTTTCCACTCTTGGTGGAGTGGGAAATCATCCACTGAAGAGGGATTGGATTTATGGCTTATTACAACGATCTACTTAACCTTCCCCCCCCCCCCACTTCCACTCAGTTTTTTTATTTTCTCCTTTCCCCTCTTTGATTGGAGAGGTGTTAACTGGCCACTTGACCTCGAATGGTTCCTTGAAATATGTGCTAACTACTTATGCTAAACAATCTGTTCTACCTTGTATTTAGTAACCTATTTCCCCTTGTTTTTTCCTACCCCCCCCCCCCAGATGTTCTGGTTTAACTTGGATTTAAACTTGGAGAGTGGTCAGTTTGGATGAGCTATTACCAGCAGGAGAGTGAGTTTGTGTGTGTATGGGGGTGGGGGGGGGGGTGTGAGAAAACCTGGATTTGTGCTGGAAATGGCCCACCTTGATTATCATGCACATTGTAGGGAGAGTGGTCACTTTGGATGAGCTATTACCAGCAGGATAGTGAGTTTGTGTGTGTGGTTTTTGGGAGGGGGTGAGAGAACCTGGATTTGTGCAGGAAATGGCCCAACTTGATTATCATGCACATTGTGTAAAGAGTTGTCACTTTGGATGGGCTATCACCAGCAGGAGAGTGAATTTGTGTGTGGGGGGGTGGAGGGTGAGAAAACCTGAATTTGTGCTGGAAATTCCCCAACCTGATGATCACTTTAGATAAGCTATTACCAGCAGGACAGTGGGGTGGGAGGAGGTATTGTTTCATATTCTCTGTGTGTATATAAAGTCTGCTGCAGTTTCCACGGTATGCATCCGATGAAGTGAGCTGTAGCTCACGAAAGCTCATGCTGAAATAAATTGGTTAGTCTCTAAGGTGCCACAAGTACTCCTTTTCTGAAGGCATGGCTACACTTGCAGATGTAGAGTGCTTTGAGTTAAACCAGCCTTTAGAGAGCACAGTAGGAAAAGCGCTGCAGTCTGTCCACACTGACAGCTTCAAGCGCACTGGCGTGGCCACATTTGCGGCACTTGCAGCGGCATTGGGAGCAGTGCATTGTGGGCAGCTATCCCAGCATGCAAGTGACTGCAACATGCTTTTCAAATGGGGGTGGGGTGGGGTGGAGTGGAGTGTGACAGGCAGTGTGTTGTGTGTATGTGGGTGGGGGAGAGAGTGATTTGGGGGGGCTGAGAGCATGTCAGCATGCTGTCTTGTAAGTTCAGACAGCAGCAGACCCCTCTCCCCCACCCGACTCCCTCTCTCTCACACACACAGCATTCCACACTAATGGTGTCAGGATTCCCTCCCCACTCTGAACGCTAGGGTACAGATGTGGGAACCCACATGAAAGACCCCCTAAGCTTATTTCTACCAGCTTAGGTTAAAAACTTCCCCAAGGCACAAATCCTTCCTTGTCCTTGGAGGAGTACTGCTGCCACCACCAAGTGAGTTAGAAAAAGATTCAGGAAAAGAACCACTTGAAGTTCCTGTTTCCCTAAAATGTCCCCCCAAGCCCCTTCACCTCTCTTCCTGGAGAGACTTGAGAATAATCTACCAACCAAATAGGTAAACCAGATTCTTAAAAAACACAAATTTATAATAAAGAAAAAAAAATAAAAGAAGCACTTCTGTAAAATTAGGATGGCAGGTAACTTTACAGGGTAATCAGATTCAAAACAGAGGATTCCCCTCTAGGCAAAACTTTAAAGTTACAAAAAAACAGGGATAAACCTCCCTCTTAGCACAGGGAAAATTCACAAGCTAAAAACAAAAGATAATCTAACGCGCCTTGCCTTATTTACTTACTCTTTTTGCAATATTGAGACTCATTTTAGGATGATTTTAGAAGAAGGAGTTTTCTGAGCTGATGCTTCTCTGCTTCCCCAGGGAACACACAAACAAAGAGCACAAAGCCTTCGCCCCCCGCCCCCAGATTTGAAAGTATCTTCTTTCCCCATTGGTCTTTTTGGTCAGGTGCCAACCAGGTTATTTGAGCTTCTTAACCCCTTACAGGTAAGGAGGAATTCTAGGCTACCCTTAGCTGTATGGTTATGACAAATGGCTTGCTTTGTCTCAGAGCAGATAAGCAGACGGCTGTCAGAAACGGAGCTTTCAAAGGGCATATCCGCATTCCTGCAGCGATTCAAAAACAATGACAAGAGTGGCCACTTGACTTAAGGGGATTATGGGATGTTTCTGGAGGCTGATCAGAGCGCAGTAAAGCAACAACTCGTTCACACTGGCGCTCCAGTGGGGGCGCAGCAAACGTTATTCCACTCGCCGAGGTGGAGTCCCAGAGCGCTGTAGCCGTGGAGTCAGAGCGCTCTACGTGCCTTGCCAGTGTGGACAGGGAGTGAGCTAGTGTGCCCGGGGCTCCTTTATTGCACCGTAACTCGCAAGTGTAGCCAAGCCCTGAGTACATTTCCCAGACCTGAGGAAGAGCTTTGTGTAAGCTCTGAAGCTTGTCTCTCTCATCAAGAGAAGTTGGTCCAAGAAAATATATTACCTCACCCACCTTGCCTCTGTAATATCCTGGGACCTGTTACCACAACATTGTATACAAGAGCTTAACAGAAATGTATGTAATGTTCTGTGACTGTTCTGCAAATAATTAGCTTCTAGTTACAAAGAGTAACGAGCAAATGGAAGCTGTCAACAAAAAAAATAAACGGCAGCTACTTATGTAATACATTTTGCAACCTTTCCCAAGCCTCTCTTCAGCATTGCCTCTATCACACAAGAGGAAAGTACACAACTAAATGAATTTCTGTTCAGATCACAAGCCTTTTACCAAATATCCTTTAAATTACATATGTGCAACATTAATATCGGTTTTAATCACCCACGTGCACTGCTCCCTCTAAGCCATGCGCATGGGCGCGTGCACACAGATCTTAAACCCCACGCACACGGCGACACATCCCGGCTTCGGCTTTTTTTTGTGTGTGCTTTGGCGGCGGCACAGAAGAAATTTTTTGCGCACACGGCCTGTTAAAAATTAGAGGGAACATTGCCCCTGTGTATAGAAACTACAACCACAGTCAAAAAACAAAAGCCTTCAGAGTTTAGAAATCCCTATATTAAGCAATATCTTATTATACTTCCGAAGAAATACTGCCCTTGGAGAAAAGGCAAATCCTCCGCATAAATCAGTCAAGCCCATTTTTTAAAAGCTCCTCTAATGTCTGACTTCTGAGAACAAAGGTGCTGCATGGAAGCTAAGCTTCCGCTGGTACTGTTCTTCATGCTTACTGAATATACCCAATTCTCTTGAGGCTATTCCACTGTCACATGTACTCCAATTGGTAAACTGACTCAGAATACTGGCATGTGAAAATGACAAACCACTTTCAATGTAAGACTCTTTATTTAAAAATAGTCCAGGTAAACAATTCTTTATAAAGCTTGATTCATAGGAAAAAAAATGTAAAAAGGCCTGTAAAACTGCCACCAAAGACAGACAATGATTTGAGGCTCACTACAGACAGAGACCCTTGAAAGACAGCAAGAAACAGCAGCTCCTCTGAGCCTGCATCTGGAAGATTGTGTTTAGTTACCGGCATCCTTAAGAAAAAGACACACAAATTGGAGGAATTCATTCTTTCTGTTACTTTTCTCTGATTAGGGAGCAGAGGGGATTAATCGTTAAGCAAAGAGTGATTCCTCTATTAAAGTCAACTTTTACCAATGGTTACCACATTACAGTGCCTAAATATTGGATGCATTTCCTGTTCTAAACATAGCAATAATGGCCAACCCACAAAACAAATAAGACTTCCTTAAAAATCATGATTTTTTAAAAAAAAATTTTTTTTGGAGGTTTTGTTTTATTTGCATTCTCTTTTTTGAGCATTTAGGATTTAGGTTTTCTATCTTTTCTCTGTAACTGTTGTTAGGATAAAGATATTCAGGCTTGTCTGCAAAGGCCTGTACTTTAAGAATGTAGGTGTATTCTTATCACTTGGCTAGTTCTGGAGGTATAAAAGAAAGAATCAAAATCACTGTCTGCTGGTGTAAGGGCCTTCTCTTACTGTGACAGTCTGAGGCCCTGTTCTTAGGCTAAGGCCTTTGGCTAAGCAGCAGAGGCAGCCATAAGCTAGGAATGGGAACAGGGACACAGGTGTAAGGCCCTGTGGTGTCAGAGCTGGGAAGGAGGATACTAAGGAAGGAAACTGGAATCATGCTTGCTGGAAGTTCACCCCAATAAACATCTAATTGTTTGCACCTTTGGACTTCGGGTATTGTTGCTTTCTGTTCATGCGAGAAGGACCAGGGAAGTAAGTGGGTGAAGGAATAAGCCCCCTAACATCTGTGAAGTCCAGAAAATTATTTTTTCTTTTAAATGAAAGCTCAGAAGGACCTGGGGCTTCAAGAAAAATACCAAAGACTCATGATAAAATCACAAGACTTGGTGCTTTAGTGTAGACAATAGCTATGCTGACAATAGCTATGGTTCTCCCACTAGCATAGGTAATCCACTTCCCTGAGAGCCAGTAGCTAGGTAGATGGAAGAATTCTTCCCCCGACTGAGGAAGTTAAACCAACCTAATTTTCTAATGTAGACCAGGCCTTACTGTTACATGTGTAGAGGAAATGTTGCAGGTCTCCGGGGATTGTGGTTTGTTAAGAATTTTTTAAATGTTGATAAAAAATGTTAAATGTTTCAGAACTATCAAGTTAGCACTTTGCTAGCCCATGTCACCGTATGGCATATGACAGTTACTCTTATCCACCCTGTCCTCTTCCTTCGGATTCTTGTGTGTATGTGTGGGAGGAGGGGGCGGGGGGTGTCTGCGCACATGCCCCCTTTCTTAAATTTTATTGTAAACTCTTCAAGGAAGGCAGCATGTATAAATGCGTTTGGTAACACCTAGCGCACAGCATCTCCAAATGTGCATACAACTGCAATACCAATAATAGTAATATATTTTAAAAACCTTTCTTATGAAATATCTAGTGCTGCTGCACAAACAACGCACCTGACATTAACCTTACAAAAATCAAGGAAATTAAAAGTTAAGCCACTTACTAGTCTGAATCCTGTGTTCTTCCAGCTGCAGGACTACAGTTTACCATTACAACTACTGTACACCACAAACCACACACTGCAGTCTGAGGTCCCACCCCTCAGCTTACCCTGCTCCAAACATCCTTTTACCAAAGTATCCCCTGCCAATACTATTAGTTGTGGATGTTTGCTCGACTAGTATGTTGTGTTAGGAGTGGATAGTTCAGAAAAGAGGGTGAAGGAATAGTGGTACCAGGGCCACAAAAAAATTCAAAGAAAATAAAAACTACCCTGGTGTGGAATTTCACATTGATAGGCCACCTGCTTTTAGAGACTCCAAAGGAATGTATCCCTTATTTTAAGCCCAGTTTAGAAAACAATCCTAACTATTGTGACAAAGTTCCTCCTCTGCCTTGGTGGGTCCTGCGCTTATTGGCAGATTTGCTCACCTCAAAGATTAATGGCAGCCCTCAGTTTGGCCACTTTTGCTATTGGCTCAAACCTGCCGTTCACTCAGGTAAACTTATCACTGGCACCATGGGGAAAAGGGAGGAGAACAATCCCTGCAGTCTCTGCTGGTCCACCTAGTGGTAGACAGGCCAGGGACCTTCCCCTCTGGTGGAACCCACAGTCCAGGTCAACTCCTCCTGGAGTTGGGGGATTGGGGGGAACCCAGGCCCGCCCTCTACTCTGGGTTCCAGCCCAGGGCCCTGTGGATCACAGCTGTCCACAGTGTTTTGTGTAACACCTGTGTGATAGCAACAACTCCCTGGACTACTTCTCCATGGCCTCCTCCCAACACCTTCTGTATCCTCACCACAGGACCTTCCTCCTGATGCCAGATAGCGTTTGTACTCCTCAGTCCTCCAGCAGCCCACCCTCTCACTCTCAGCTCCTTGCACGCCCCTCCCTGACTGAAGTGAGGACCTTTTTAAACCAGGTGCTCTAATTAGCCTGCCTGTCTTAATTGATTCTAGCAACTTCTTAATTGGCTCCAGGTGCCCTAATTAGCCTGTCTGCCTTAATTGGTTCCAGCAAGTTCCTGATTGTTTTGGAACTGCCCCTGTTACTTTACTCAGGAAAAAGGGACCTGCTTAACCTGGGGCTAATATATCTGCCTTCAATCACTCTCCTGTCATGGAATCTCCTGGTCAACCTCCTCTTGGCCCTGGCTGAAGTGGCCATCTATAAAACCAGGGAGAGGAGGTTGGCTGATGGGGCCTCCTATGACTGTGGGGCCTATTTCTGATCCTCTGTCCGTTCACGCATCCGGGCAGAATTCCTCTGGGCGGCGTCCACTGGGTCCCTTGATGCCTTCAAGGAGCAGTGGGCGCTGTCCAGGGTTCTCTGCTCAGTGTCCCCGTCAGGTTCCCGTCGTTTGACCCTTTGATCGCATTCCTGTCACTGTTATTTCATTAGTTGTCCCCCAGAATCATTTGGCTTCCAGGTCCTGTGGATCCTCCCCTTAGGGCTGGGGGGGTGGTACTTTAGCAGTGGGCGGGCTTCTGCTGACCCTGTCACACTATGTAGTTACTACTAAGCTTCCAAAATAAGTCTATTTTCATGTTACGCTTTAACTTGAAATTGGAAAATTTCTACATAAATCCCAAATCAGTGATTTCTCAGGGTTCTCCTCCCCCCATGCTTCATACTGTCCATTGCCAGTTTGCAAACCTTCATCCCATAAGGAATGGAGATAGTTGATACTCATTGATGACATTTGGAAAAGAGCAAGCAACACTAGCTCACTGCTACACAGCTACTGGTCATTTGTTTGACATGTTCTTCCTCTATTGTCCATACACAAAGTCATATCAACTCAACTAATGGTCGCTCATTAAAATGCATCTTTGCCTTATACAGCATCTTCTATGAATATATATAATGCCAACTAACATGTGCTTTCAGAAAACAAACAAAAGAATATCCCAGCATGAAGAAGGACCACCTTCCCACAAACAGAAAATGTGCCTCTCAAGAGTTCAGATGCCACAATTTTTTTAAATGCTGCACTATCAACATGGTGAAATGTAGATTTTTAGCAGATTCTGTTCTGAACAATAATTTTCAACATTATGACTTCTCCAGAGTGGACAATTCCCAGTCTAAGCCATCCTGTGTGCACAGCTGATATGGTACAATCTTTGCTCTACAGCTGGTCTTGTTTGTCATCTCAGCTTACTTGATTAAGCATTTTAATCAGTGTTTTGCATAGGACTGTGCACCTTCTGTTGAAAATCATGTTTGGCTGGTGTTTAGTTGAAAACTAGTTGACGTCAACAATTTATCCAGGCTTTCCATTTTTCTCATTTCATCATTTTTAACGGTTTAAGATCAATATTTTAAATTGTGCCTTTCCTTATATATAAAACAATAACAAAATATTCCCCAATCATTTCAAAATCCTGTACTAATGATGTTGCTAAGCAGCTTCTGATGCTGCTGGTAAGCTGTTTACATTTAGTATAATACCTTGGAGAATAGCAAGACTTGACTGCCTTCCTTTGCCTGTCTTAAGTTTTGACCTTCTTGCCTCTCACACATACAAAAAGGTTTTTTTTAAGTGCTGAATTCACTTATTCTCATCTGCCTCAATTTTGCTAACCTCTCCTTCTGCCTCCAGCCAGCTCTGCTGTTCTATTTATGTAGATTAAGCAAACACCATATTTTCCCCAATGTTTTTATAAAATTTAGCTTAAATGATACTTATAGTAAATACAAATATGTTTAAATAACCTACAGTGTGTAGGTTAAAAACCAGTTTTTCCATTCACAATGTCACATGCTACTCAAATGATGTTATCATAACTGTTATGCTATAACTTCTTGGAAATTCCATTTTTCAAAAAAACCCAAACAATTGCTAACCTTTTGTAACTGTTCTTCAAAATATTTTACACGTGTCCATTGCACTCTTGGTGTGCGTGGCCCCCATGAACAGTTGCTGGAAATGTTTCCCTCAGTGGTACCCATTGGGGCAGCTTGAGAACCCTCGACTGCTTTGCACTGCTGGCGTCCATACAAAGGGCCGAGCAGACCCCAAGCTCCCTCCGTTCCTTCTTTCTGAAAACTCCAATGTAGAGGGGTAAGAAGGTGGGTCATGCAATGGACATGTGCAACACATCTCAAGGAACAACATTCACAAAAGGTTAGTAACCGTTTTAATTCAAGTGATTGCACCTGTGCATACCACTCTTGGTGACTCCCGGGCAATAATATAGGCAGAAGGATCGGAGTGCACGTACACACAGACAGTAGTATAGTTCGAGAAAATCATCATCATCTTTTGAGTACTGGGTAATGGCATAATGGGAGGATAAAGTGTGCACCAATGACCAGGTTGCTGCTTAAGGATCTGCGCTAGGAATGCCATTGAGGATGCTTGCAATCTTGTGGAGTGAGCAATCAGCTTGTCTGGTGGTGAAATGCCTGCCGCATCATAACAAGCATGGATACGGGAAGTTATCCAAGATGAAATTCTCTGTGAGGAAATTGTAGGACCTTTCATTCTATAGCCTATAGTTCATGCTATAGCCACGAACAGTTGGATATCCGGCAAAATGATTTGGTCCTAAGTAGAACACAAGTGCTCGTCTAACATCCAATATCTGTAGCCATTGCTCATCCCTATTTGCATGTGGTTTGGGGTAAAAAGACATGTAAGTAAATTGATTGATATAAAAATTTGAAACTATGATAGAGAGAAAATTCAGATAAGGGCATAAGTACACCTTATCTTTAAAGAAGACTGTGTACGGTAGTTTGGATGCAATGGCATGCAGTTCAGAGACCCTTCTGGCCAGAGATGGCCTATGCCAGGTTCAGGTGGAGCAGCTGACCATGGTCTTAGGAGATCAGATCTGGGTGCAATGGGAATGAGATTGGAGTTGCAACTGGGAGGTCCAATAGAATGGAGAACCAGTATTGGCAGGGCCATGCTGGGGCTCTTTATATAACCTGGGTATAGTCCCGCTTGATAGTAGTGCCCTGCGTAGGAGGAGTGGGATAGTGGGAAAAGCTTTTCTGTCCAAGATAGCAGGGAGGCATCTGTGATTAAACCTAGATTGTGGTCTTGTTGGGGGGAGAATTGGTGACATTTTCTGTTGGACTTATTTGCAGATATGTCTATCTGGGGAGCCCTTTCTGCTGGAGAATGCGCCTGGCTACATCCGGATGAAGTGACCAACCATGGTGACTTGAAAATGACCCGCTTAGGTGGTCTGCTAACTTGTTCTGCTCCCCTGAGGGTAAGAGTCCTTGAGGTTGATTGAATGAGCTATGCAAAATTCCCCACAGGTGAATTGCTTCCTGATAAAGGAGGGATGAGAAAGTTCCTCCCTGCAACCAGGAGCTCCTATGCATGGCCATTGCCAAAGCCACGGACATGGCAGCTGAGTCAGCCCCATCCAGGCCCTTGCTACAACTTTCCCCTCCTCCACTAGGGAGGACAACTCCTGCCAAGCAACTTCTGGGAGCAGGTCTTTAAATTTTAGTGTGGAGTCCCAAAGGGGAAAGCCATACCTGCACAAAAGTGCATGCTGGTTTGCAATCCTGAGCTACAATCCCTCCATAGAATAAACTTTCGTATCAAACAGGTCTAACTTCTTTGAGTCTTTTGATTTTGGGGTTGCGCCCGGACGCCTCTGCCTGTCCCTCTTATTGGCAGCAGATACTTCCAGTGACCCCTGGGGGGAGGAGGAGTGGATGGGAGTAAGGGAACTCATAATCTTGGGCAGGTACATAATACTTGTGCTCATCCCTTTTGAAGTTGGGCAGGGGAAGGGATGCAGGATTCTACTTCAGCCCCATAACATGGCCCATAATGGCCTCATTAACTGGCAGGGCCACTCTGGAAGGACCTGCAGTGGCTAAAATATTGACCAGGCAGTGAGAGGATTCTTTTACTTCCTCCACCCGTACACCCAGACTTACAGCACTCTCTAACAATTCTTGGTGTGCCTTAGTGTCATCTGGGAGAGGCAACACGCCCTCTCCTGAGACTGCCTCATCTGGGGAGGAGGAAGAGGAGGCCCACTCTGGCTGTGGATGCTCTTCCTCCAATTTTTGATCTGCAGGGTCCTGGTGAGCTGGCTCTTGATGTCCAGCTGGGCTCGGTGCCACATGCCTTTCCAAAGTTAACAAATAGAAGTGCCTGGAATACATTTCAGAAACTGGGGGAAAGTCCCATGTATTCCAAAAAGGTCACCGGTCAGGCATAGGCCCCCAGTGACCTGCTGACCAACCACTCAATGGTATTCCTGTGACAGGATCCATGGAAGGGTAGAAACATCAGAAGGAGGGGTAGCGAGAGCGGCTCCAAGAATGGGAAATGTCGAACCTGACCTCTGATTTGGAAGAAGATGACTTTCCTTCTGCTGACCATGGAGACGCAGTTCCAGATGTTTTTGGCAATCAGTGCCAAGGTGGAGAGGCCCATAGATAAGCAAGCATTGTGGGTTTTCTTTTTGATGGTACCAAAGGGCGAGTCGTCAGGGGTACATGAGGCTGGCATGGTACCAAGCGATCTAGCAATTCTGTTGATTGCCCTATGTCCGATAGTGTCAACTCTTGTTGACAGTGATACCAGCACTGACAGGGTTAGGAGGTCCTTGGCAGCCACAAACTCCTCCTGAGTGGTCGGTATCGAGGTAGTGTTGGTGCACTGTGGTGTTGCAGATGTGTAAGGAGCTCCTTCTGACTCTGGACTCGATGAAACCTACCTAGGTGGTGGAGTCAATGGTGCCATCTTCTGTGGTACCAAAGCAGAGGAGTGTTTAGACATAGACTACACTCTCCTCTTGGTGTGGTTTTCAAAGATGCTGAGCACCCACAGCTCCCAAGGATGTCATTGGATTTGTAGGCACTCGGTACCTTTGAAAAATAAGGCCAAATGCCCACAGAGGCTGGGTTACAGGGATGTGACTTTGCTTTGCTATAAGTGTGATATTTACTGGATTTCTATTGGTGTAATAATAGTTAGGGAATGACTGGCAAAGTCAAATATATTGAACCTGCCTGCCTGGAGTCCTCTCACACATGCAATGGCTATTGAACTTGAGTCTGCAGGGCAAGTCCCTGATGTTCAGTCAACCCTAGGGACTTGCTCAGGAAAATACTGCATGCTCTGCCCAGTTATTCCCTTCTCCCTGTACTCAGGATGGATACTTTGCAGAACCACTGAGCCGGTATCTATATTCTAGTATAGTAACAAGTAAGCTGTGAAGAGATACCGTCTTCTCTGAATTCTCAGTATGTCCAAGGAGTCTCAGGCATGATGAGTATCCAGTCGGTTAATGTGTATGTCTGTACAGACACCTGCCTAGACTATTGAAATGCAGTTGAAGCACTGGGAAGACAGATGTAGTCAATCAACGAGACTCAGCAGGGGTTACCACTCTAGGACCCCCAGATTCAGTACTGTATGGGAACGACACTCAGAAATCTAGGGCACCAGGACACTTGTAACTTTCTTGCTGCCCCATGTATGTGAGTTTGAGAAAGAAAAACTCTGGGAAGAGCCACCCAGAGCCTAGGCCAGCAAGAGCCTAGACAAGCAGCTGCAGCAGGGCCTTTGGACACCACTGCTTTTCAGAAAATCTCAGTCCTTCCCTTTGAAAAGACTTCCCTCTGTGCTGATTGGTTGACTGCTTGCTCCACTCCTGTTCCAATCCTTCCCACATTAACCTCTTGCCACTTGCCCTCCATGTCCCTTCAATGTTGCTTCTCCCTTCCTTTGTCTCGGTTTAATCCCCTCCCAACAAAACCTCATTAAAGAACAAAACAAGAGCCATGGAACTAACATGAGATTTGCAGACCATCCTCCCAGCCTTTTGTCTGTCCTGTTTATTTAGACTGCAATGGGCTCTTTAGAAAAGGAATAGCCTCTTATTAGATGTCTGTACTGTGCCTAGCCCAATGAGGCATCCATATGCCTTTCAGCTGAGGACCCTAGATGCTACACTAACATAATTAATAGTAATAATAAATATGCAATGTGTATTTTTATCTTTCAGGAGACCTATTGTATAAGAAAAGCCAATGTGAGGTCCACTGTGATCTTTTAGTGCATAGATTCATAGGAAACCTACACTTGTTGCATTTACATTTGTTCAGAAACTATGATGCAAACTCAGGACTTCTTTGTATAGGAGGTGGAAGAGATGGAACTCATAAAAATTTTATGACACAAAATATCAGAATGTTTGAGCCAATTCATTGTAAAAGGTAGTTTGTAGGTGCAGACAGACACTAAAGTTGACAATAACCTGGGAACTATATTATTTATTTTATGTGCTATCTACCAGAGTTAAACTGACTAAGGAAAATGAATATGCAAATATAAATGACAAAATATAGCTTACATTAATATTTATTTTTTATTTAGATTTAAATAATCAAAGACACCTATAAGAAGTTCTAGGTTCTCTAACACACAATTAGCATTGCAACAAAACCCTAGAAGCATTAAAATAATAATTCAAACAGAAATACATACTGTAATACATATATTAAACCATTCTAATCAACAGTCCTACTGAGTCTTTCTCAAGGGATCTCTAACACAACTCCTATCCCTCATCACCAACACACCAGGAACTGAACCAAGAACCTCCAGTACTCACAGCATGAGCTGGTGCAGTTTAATCAGAAAAGCCAACTAATACAGCTGGGGTTTTAGCACCTCACAGACAGGGACTATAGTAACTCATAACCTCTGTGGATTGGCTCAGAGGATGACCTGTAATACATATTCACCAGTAGGTTATATATGAAGCTACAATACGCAGCTACACGGCCTTATCTCAAGAAAACAAGTACTAGTAGGGCTGGTTGAAAAATGGAAACAACTTTTGCAAAAACTTTGTCCTTTGTTTTGTTAAAACAAATTCCATTGTGCATTTTTGGCCAGCTCTATAGCTAGTTGAAAAACAGTATGAATGTTTTGGTGAAAATAACCACAAAAATGTGTCTTCCTATAAAAATGGATTTTGAATTTTTTCAAAACAGCTGTAATTATTGGTTAACTGAAGATCGATTAGTGTTGTAGGCACAGATGCATAATACTGCTGAATGTGCTAGAACTGGTGAAATGAAAGTTAAATAGGATTATATCTTATAATTATTGGCTGAAATTTGTGTGCCCCAGGGTTTTATGAAGCAATTTTAATAAAGACAGTCTCATTTTTCAGAAATGTTCCTAGATTAAAACAAGGCCATTTGCACTTTCCCCACAAAACCAGAAAAGTCTTGTTAAAAGACCCTTATCGGCTCTGAATAACAATATTTTGTGGGAAAATGGAAAAGAGAAAGGAGCCAGTATAGAGGGGACTGAGGAAGAAGATTTCTGGAAAGAGAGACAGACTCCTAGAAGGAGTGCATAGAGAGAGAAACAGAAGCAGTATACATGAGTGAGAATGTGAGCATATGCGCCAACTCCGTGGATGCTCTGGGGCTAGAGCACTCACGGGGAAAAATTAGCCAAGCTCCTCTCACCCCTTGCCCCACTTCCTCCTCCCCTGAGTGCGCCGTGTCCCCGCTCCTCTGCCTACCTCCCAGCGCTTCCTGCCCGGCTGCTGCCAAACAGCTGTTTGGCAGCATTAGCACGCTCTGGGAGGGAAAGGGAGGAGCAGGAACATGGCGTGTTCGGGGGGGGGAGGTGGGGAAGAGGCGGGGCCAGGGCAGGGATTTGGGGAAGGAGTTGGAATAGGGGCAGGGAGGGGGTGGAGCCTCATTGAAGGGGTGGAGTGGGGGCAGGGCCAGAAGCAGAGAGGGGGCAAGCACCCACAGGAAGGGAGAAAGTCAGCACCTATGAATGTGAGGCAGAAATAAGTCCAGTTAAAAATACTTCTCACACCTTGTTCAGTATAAACTAAGGGCTGACAACTCAGTACTTTAGGAGATGCAGAATTAGGTCAAATAGGTCAAATAGGTCAAAGAAAGTCATCTCTGTACCTTAAGAATATTGTTTAGGACATCTAAGTGTATCCACAAGTTTCTACAGAGTCCAGGGCCAAATCCAGAGGAGGAAAACTGGGCACCTCATACCATAGACCAGTCTGTGGGCCATGAACTACGTCAAGCCAGTCTTAAGAAGCAGAGGATCCTGTCTTTTGTCTCCATCCAGCTGCCTCATCTTGTACCTGGCACTATACCTGGACAGAGACTGGGCATTACCCCCAAAGTATTTAAAAGTCTAGCTGGAGTATCATCTAAGACTTTCCACCTTAAGCTCTAGCTAAGAGTTATTTAAAATACACAACATGTGAGTGTTTTCATCTGAAAGCCCCTGCTGTCTGCTGGAGAAGAGATAGCATATCTGCTAAGTAACTTTTAAGTTTTAAGACCTTATTTGGGTAATACTATACGAAACTTTTGTCTAGGTTAAGCCTTTGTTTCCATAATTGACAAATGAATGCTTCTAATTGAATTAGATGTGAAGTGCTTTAGAATCTGAATTTTGGTTGGTTTTGCAGAACAATGTATAGGCTACAGAATTGCACTGTGTTGTGATATGCTCCTCCTTTTTTGCTTGTAACAGGTAGCAATAAAAGTAGAATTTAGTTTATCACATGAATGGAGGCCTGAGTCCTCTGGCTTTGGCTATATCAAATGCTAAAATACACATCTTCTGTAGGAAAAGTCAGCCTTCTGATAAAACATCTGAGTTATTGACTGTTTAACTTGGGACACAAACTGGGCTATTCTTATTACCCTAAAATGTTTGGACTCAAACAACATGAAACAGATTCAAACAACTCTGGTGTGCAAATCCACCCCTGGTTTTGCTTATGTCTATATGTAACATCACATAATTTACTACTATAGAACAGAAACTGGTCCATTTGGGATGACTGGAAAAAGGCTAATGTAGTGCCAATCTTTAAAAAAGGGAAGAAGGAGGATCCTGGGAACTACAGGCCAGTCAGCCTCACCTCAGTCCCTGGAAAAATCATGGAGCAGGTCCTCAAAGAATCAATCCTGAAGCACTTGCATGAGAGGAAAGTGATCAGGAACAGCCAGCATGGATTCACCAAGGGAAGGTCATGCCTGACTAATCTAATTGCCTTTTATGATGAGATTACTGGTTCTGTGGATGAAGGGAAAGCAGTGGATGTATTGTTTCTTGACTTTAGCAAAGCTTTTGACACGGTCTCCCATAGTATTCTTGTCAGCAAGTTAAGGAAGTATGGGCTGGATGAATGCACTATAAGGTGGGTAGAAAGCTGGCTAGATTGTCGGGCTCAACGGGTAGTGATCAATGGCTCCATGTCTAGTTGGCAGCCGGTATCAAGTGGAGTGCCCCAAGGGTCGGTCCTGGGGCCGGTTTTATTCAATATCTTCATAAATGATCTGGAGGATGGTGTGGATTGCACTCTCAGCAAATTTGCGGATGATACTAAACTGGGAGGAGTGGTAGATACGCTGGAGGGGAGGGATAGGATACAGAAGGACCTAGACCAATTGGAAGATTGGGCCAAAAGGAATCTGATGAGGTTCAATAAGGATAAGTGCAGGGTCCTGCACTTAGGACGGAAGAACCCAATGCACAGCTACAGACTAGGGACCGAATGGCTAGGCAGCAGTTCTGCGGAAAAGGACCTAGGGGTGACAGTGGACGAGAAGCTGGATATGAGTCAGCAGTGTGCCCTTGTTGCCAAGAAGGCCAATGGCATTTTGGGATGTATAAGTAGGGGCATAGCGAGCAGATCGAGGGACGTGATCGTTCCCCTCTATTCGACATTGGTGAGGCCTCATCTGGAGTACTGTGTCCAGTTTTGGGCCCCACACTTCAAGAAGGATGTGGATAAATTGGAGAGAGTCCAGCGAAGGGCAACAAAAATGATTAGGGGACTGGAACACATGAGTTATGAGGAGAGGCTGAGGGAGCTGGGCTTGTTTAGCCTGCAGAAGAGAAGAATGAGGGGGGATTTGATAGCTGCTTTCAACTACCTGAAAGGGGGTTCCAAAGAGGATGGCTCTAGACTGTTCTCAATGGTAGCAGATGACAGAACGAGGAGTAATGGTCTCAAGTTGCAGTGGGGGAGGTTTAGATTGGATATTAGGAAAAACTTTTTCACTAAGAGGGTGGTGAAACACTGGAATGCGTTACCTAGGGAGGTGGTAGAATCTCCTTCCTTAGAGGTTTTTAAGGTCAGGCTTGACAAAGCCCTGGCTGGGATGATTTAACTGGGAATTGGTCCTGCTTTGAGCAGGGGGTTGGACTAGATGACCTTCTGGGGTCCCTTCCAACCCTGATATTCTATGATTCTATGATTCAATGTTGTAGCCCTTCTGTGCCCTGGGAGTGCATGTAGTGACAGCAGAATCAGGTTCCTCTTTCTCATATTTGTGTCCACAGCAGGTTGCTCATAAAGTCACTATTTTAAAGTGAAACTTTGGCCAGACTCAGTAAAATTAGTCTCCCATCTCTGAATACACGTCCAACACACACATGTTGGGCATGGCAATGAGTCGTTTCTTGACTGGGGAGACAGGCCAGAATCTAGAGCAACATAGTATAATAGGTCCAAGCCTTCCAATACTTATAACCATGCTTAACTTTGCACATTCTGAATAGTCTCATTGAAGGCAACAGGCTAAAGACTTTACAGAATTGGTGCCTTAAGATATGTCTTCACTAGAAACACTGCAGGTGTGCTGCTGTAGCACTTCAGTGTAGATAGGAGAACCTTCCCGTTGCTGTAGTTTATGCACCTCCCCGAGAGGCAGTAGCTAGGTCCATCGACCTAGCCCTGTCTTCACCAAGGCTAGGTCAGCTTAATACTTCATTGAGGGATATGGGTTTTTTACATCTCTGAGTGATGTAGCAAGTTTGCTGTAACATTTTAGTATAGCCTGGCCTTACATTGGACTAAAAATGTAAGTGTGCCTGGTAAAGGCCCGACAAAACAAATCTGTAGAATAATGAGTGGAACTGGAGAAAGAAGATTGGATTTCAGAAGGGACATGATATGTCACAGTGAGACTGTTGGCATGGCAAACTTGGCTCTTGGTATATTTATCAAAGCTCCGATATACACTGCCTCCTATACACTGGTCTCACTGGCTGGTAGTTATACTAGTAGCATCCATAAATGAAAGCGGGGATGATAATTCATGAAAAGTGAAACCATGAATCAATTATAATGTTCCTGAACTTGCCATCCAATTTAGGATCAACAGGCCATAGTATCCCAGGGCCCACTGTTTGTTATTTAAGAATGGTCTATTCACATTGAGATCTTTTATGAATCCAGCACCCTTGTAGGGATTTACACCAGGAAGAATGAGAGTCAAACATGAATCTGAACGGTGAATAATTATAACTGGCCATGAGGCAGAAGCCTTCCTGAGTTATGCCACATCCAGGTTTTGCCCATCCAGGTCCCCTGTGCAGTGAACCCACCATACTTGATCCTTCCTACATCCCACCACAGTGCTGGGTTGCTATCTATTTTGTGTTTGTCAGCTCCCTCCCCTCCCTGACCACAACACAGTATTCCCGTTCCTGTCCCATTCCTAACTGAGAATAACGTTGTCTGGTATGTGGGGGAGTTCTTACCGTTAAGGGGGTTTTGGTATACATTTAAGGCCCAATCCTGTGACCACTGACTTCAATGGGAATCTCTCCATTGACATCCATGGTCACTGGATGGGGCCTAAAATGATTTTTTTGGAGTAAATAAGAAAACAGAGTGCACATCAGTCTGCATTGCAGTGTGTAAAGAGTTGGCTGGATACTGAACTTGTGTAAACTGGCCTCTGCAGGCAATACCAAAAATAAGAGACTTCAAAAAGTGTGGGAATTGTAAAAGCAGACAGTGAGCAAGAGCTTCTAGAACAGGGGTGGCCAGCCTGAGCCTGAGAAGGAGCCAGAATTTACCAATGTATATTTCTGAAGAGCCACAGTAATAAGTCAGCAGCCCCCCCATCAGCACCCCCGCATTTCCCCCACACTCCCAGAGCCTCTCACCCACTGGTAGCCACACCGATCAGTGCCTCCTCCTCCCTCCCCACACTGCCCAATAAGCTGTTTTGTGGCATGCAGGAGGCTCTGCGGGGGAGGAGCGAGGCCATGGCAGGCTCAGGGGAGGGAAGGGGTGGAGTGGGGGCCAGGCCTGTGGCAAAGCCAGGGGTTGAGCAGTGAGCACCCCCTGGCACATTGGAAAGTTGGTGCCTGTAGCTCCAGCCCTGAAGTCGGTGCCTATCCAAGGAGCCGCATATTAACTTCTGAAGAGTCGCATGTGGCTCCAGACCACAGGTTGGCCACCCCTGTTCTAGAAGGAAAGGAAGCAGAAGCTGGAGACATTACATTGCAGAGGAAGTGCTCCAAATTCCACCACCTGAAATAGCTCATCTCTGCTGTTGCGTCTAGACTTGCTGTGAAGCAAGTTAGACATGCTCTTAGTTGTAATGATCTAAAAGACCACAACTTTTATGAGGGAGATTTACATGCCACTCTTAATATAACTATGCAAGGAATATAGTATACAAACCCTTATACAGTAATGCACTATAAGCAGTGTAACTTCTGATGGAAATATCTTAAAGAAATATTCACTTTGATTGTGGGCAAGCACAAAAGTCCTGTTAACATACAATCTGCCATTTCTCATTCTACATTTTTTTGGCTACTGTTTTACCCTCTGATCACTTTGTAAGTTTTAATCTCTGTTTCTGAGATGGAAACCTTGGGTTCAGATGAATGCTTGTCTACGTGGTCTGCATTTGTTTGTCTTCACTCATTTCCGTCTTTGTATTTCTCTCACCAGGAATCGTCTAGCTTTTTCAATTTTGCAGAACTTTCTTCTAGACAATACTGTATCAAATGAGCCCATACGGATTTAGGTTTTAACTACAAAGAGCAAAGCCATTAAAAATATTAAAATAATCATTTTAACTTGTTTATAGATAAGAATGTATTTGCAAAAAACTATTCATTGATACATGACATCAACTAGGTTTCAGATTGAAACTAGATCTTGTGTCTTTGGCTGCATCATATTCCCATGAACTACAAGCAGAATGTGGTAAAACAACAACTACCCAACAATAAACATGGTGGCACCATGGCTAAAAATAAAAGTAAAAATGTCAATTGGGAAGCGAGTAGTAACGGATTCCTGCAGTTTCGCTCGCTTTATGACCTCATCTTTAAGGAGCAAAAGCAGGAGAATTGCTAAACCTGCCGATTGGCTTTGTTAAATTAAAGAGGCAGAGTTGGAAATTGACATGGCAACAAGTAGCACTGAGACCTGCTGCTGTGCTGATCTTACAGGATGTAAGAAGATCACTAGGCAAAGGCCATCAGACCTGCAGAAAATGTTAGAGAAAGTAAAGAACAAAAGGCAACACCGGTGTAGGATACAGCAGGCACAGCATCAGCCCTTTTTAAATATATTGAGCTCTTAGGGTGGCTTGAGTGAACTTGCCCATGCTGCAGTGACTGTGGCAGGGATGGTGCACGATAATGAAGATATCAACATCTTTTGTCACAGTAGGTATTGAAGAATGGGCACCATCTCGGATGTGCTTTTTCTGGGACTAAGTCTTTGCAGCTAGTTTTAAAACATACAAAGCTCCTTTTTGCATAAGAAAACAGTTTACCATGGTTTGAGTTCAACATATTTTTCTAAGAGACTAATAGTATTTGACTAGATCCCCCAATCTGGATGAGCTGTGCTAAGTTGGAGATCAGGGCATGAGTGGGAAAGGGTGGCATTAAACCGCATGTACTGATATGGTTTAATATATTAAACCTGCACTGATACCAAGGCTGTCCAAGGTCTGGTCCAGTCCTCAGTGTTCAGGCTGCTTTAACTTGGGGATATGGGCACACAAGCCTAAGGGCCGATTCGGACAGCTAGTGATCAGTCAGGCCCACAAGTGCCCTGCCACATGCCCTATTGCTCTGTCCAGCCCTCCCCCTTGCCCCCAATGCTGTTATAGCTGCAAGCATCACTAATTTTGGGAGCCACAAGGGGTAGCCCTACCTTACACCATGGTGAGATTTGATAAGGGTTTGCCAGACTCTTTGTTCTCCCTCTATTCTATTCATTGTTACTTTAATGGCGAGACTGATGCAGCCATGGCTGTGACACTATCAAAATCCCCTGGATATTGAAGGCAGTCTCAATGGCGAGAAACTCCACAGGAGACTGAATCTCAAACCAACAGCTTTTGTAGGCATGGCAGGCTGACCTTCCTCTCATCCACAGCTGCCCTTTGCAACAGCAGCTATGTGATCTTCCTCTGGCATGCAAAAGAAACTTTAACTGCTTTGCAAGTGGCCAGACAAACTTGTTCGTCAGAAAGAGCAAAACAAAGATGCATGAGAAATGTCCTCTGCTGTGGCCCCTTGGAACTGAGCAGTTCTGAAGTGGGAGCTTTTTCTTGTAAAGAATGACAAACAGAATAGTATGAGAAAAGCTTAAAGGACTAAATTCTGGTCTCCTTTACATGGCTGCAAAGCAGGGGTGCTGGAACAATTTTTATAGTGAGGTTGCTGAGAGCCATTGAAACAAACTGTAAACCCTGGATATAATGGAAACAAGGGGGTGCAGCAGGCAGAGGGTGTGGCAGCAGCCCCCAGGACCCCTAGTTCCAGCACCTGTCCTGCAAACCTAGAGTTAAACCCATCGATGTTAACTGATACCAACTAGGAAGTTCAGATTTATACCTGTGTAACAGAGAAGATAATTTGGCCCAAAAGCTTTAACTCTATTTTGGAATTCTGGAGCATCACAAATCAGTCTCGCTTTGCTGTTGCAGTTTTATTATACTCTCATCAGAACTCTGATGTAAATTACAGACCTAATACTCTTGGCTGTCTATCATTTATTTCTTATGAATAATATGTAACTCATATAACACAATTAGCTTTGATATTTCTTGCATGGACAAAATAAGAAAATAAGCTTTTGGAAATACTATTTCAATCAATGGGAGGTACAGTTAAACCAGAAATCTCTTAAACAAGGTCCCATTCCTACATGCATTCAACACTCAAAACTCAAGTTCAAAACTTGACCCCATTGATTAACTTCGGAAAAAAGTCACACTATCTGAAATAAGTCCAATATTTAAGAAGTGTTCACTCCAAATGTCAGATTGTGGTGAGCCATTTTGAACACCTTATTTAAGTAATTACTGATGGAAATAAAAGAAAACAAATAGTTTGTAATGAGAAATAAACTTAGACTTACTGAAAAATAGTTTCCAAATATTAATTAAAATGTGCATTTATGAAGCTATAAAAGATGAAAAACCTAACACATGGTTACAATTCTTTGAAGGTACCAGGACAACATGGATTAAAATTTCAATTCAAATAACAGACTGCAGCTGCTCTTAAAAACATATTCCTTCAAAGCTGAAAAGAATACTAACATATTCTTTGTGTAGACTTGTCAAATGCACACAAGAACTGTCAAACTATATTTTTAGCCATGGAGTCTGCTTAATCCCACAAGACTTTATTTTGCCTTTATGCTGACAAATGAACAAGGCTGAAATATCAGGGATCTGAGCTCCTGTCAAGATCTACTGTGCTTCAAAAGTTATTGTTCTTGCATGGCAGTTTCCTCTAAACCATTGGCTTAAAAGCCATCTTGTTATTCTATTGGATTTGCTACTGAACTCTTTAGTAGTTGTACCTTAATTGTTTCTGAGCTTCACTTCTATAGACAGCCAATGAAATGTTGTGGAAACATAATATACCCGCAAGATGAGGTGCTTCTGATAAACTTCATTCACTATGGTGTTGTATTATACCGAAATTTTGTTATTACCATTTTCACGTTTCTTAAAATGTATTAAAAGTCCATCTTAACATTTTAAAATTTTTTTACTTATATTACCTGCCTTAGATTACCAATATGTACAATAATTAGTAGCAATAATAATTCTATGACTCTAATTTGCTTTTATTGATGCTTTTAGGTTGGGGTTTGTTTATGTTTGTTTTATTTTTGGTTTCTTGTTTGCATTCCTGAAGGTTTTTTAAAGATTGCTTCATTGTTTTCTATTCAATGGACTGTGACCATTTCATTTTAGATTTTATAAAAGCTTGTTTTGCAAACACCTATATTTTGGGTTAAATTAGTCTGGGGAGTGTCCCTTGAAGCCTCTTTCTCAAAATATGAACAGTTTCCCAGACTTTAATACAAACAAAAATACTACCAATCTGTTTATTTTAGTGCTACCGAGGCTGGCCACACATTTGCATTACATTATTTTCATGTTCCTGGGTGATCTTCTGCAGATGAGCTGCTAGCGCTTTGCTAGAAACAAATTTTTTCATTATGATTAATTTTTACTACATATGCAGATATGAAAAATTAATGTACTGTTACTGAACTCAATTGGGATTTGCCTGAGTAAGGACTAAAAATAAATAAGGGCCTGGGACTTTTTATGTGGGAGGATCTCCCAGTGAGCTGTCCCCTCTGAGTTCTCAATTGTCCTGTCATGGGGGTGGGCTTTCCTCCATGTCACGGAATAGGTGACAGAACCTACCCTCAAACCTAACTGAGACCCATGGATCTGCAGGGAGCCAGGGCCATCTCCTCTGGCACTGGATTACCTGCCCCACTCCTGACTCCCTGGCAGCATGACTCCAGCGAAGTTACACCACCATGGACTCCCCTGATTGTGGCTGCCCAAGCGCCAAAGGGGGCTTTCATGGAAAGCACAATCCATCAGTTGCTTTATATTGGTTTTCTTGTACGACCCTTGGATCACTATCACAGACTACCTTGCATGAGTTTTACATCATAGAAATATATCAGTTCCATTCTGAGCTCTTCTTGGAAGGCTCACAGCCAATTACTAACCAGGCACAACCCTGCTGAGCTTGGTAGATCCAACAAGATCATTGCTCTAGGCGGGATGACCCCTTTGTTTCTACTCAACAGTAAACAGGAAAGAACCAATTACAGTAATGATTTAAGGTTGTGTGTCCAAAACCAGTACCGCTGGTTAGCAGGGTATCTGTGTGTGTGTGTGTGTGTGAGTGTGTGTGTGTGAGAGAGAGAGAGAGAGAAAGAGAGAGTGAGTGTGTGTACCAAGCTTTACTTGATTCTTCTACTGATTCATGATTGTAGTCTATTCAATGACGATATTTGTAGAGTCCCTAGAGGAATCCCTAGAGGAGTTCCTGGAGGATTCTCAAACAAAGTGATTTCAAAACAAACAGTGTAAACTGGGGAAAGATATAAAGAGGGAATGAAAAATGTTTCTTTTCAGTGTGAACTATCATCCTAATGTATTCTAGGTTGTTTTGCTTTTCATAAAGCAAAGATTTTTCTGAAGACAAATTAAAAAGTAATTATTTAGATTAGTCTGTTCTTTAGTGTAAGAGACCGCAAAGGATACTGCCTATTCACCTTTTACTATAATGTTCAACCTTAATCTCTAGTATATAATACACACCTCTAGGTAGCTTAAAGAACTAGTTACTTGGCATACCTTATGCGCAGAATCAGATGGTCACTCCTTTGGGCCTGAGGAACCAGTTAGCCAATGTTCAGGGTCTTGGGGTTGTTTCTAATAGGAAGAGAAACTGATGATGGAGTTTCTGGTATTTCGTGAGTGTGATCCTGCTTATTCACCAAGAACATACACAAACTCCCACTCCCCAGAACACAGCAGGAACAAGCAACAGGAAGCAGTGTCCTTGTTTGCATTTCCAAGCCTTCTTCCAACAGACACTATGACCAAAGGAAGCTCTCTCTTGCCTTCCTCTTAGAGCCCTGCTAAATGTGCCGTAGACATTTATCCTGAACGAAGAGTGGCTAGCACACTCACCGGCCTCAAAGAAGTCTGGGATTGCCTAAAGATCAAAGACACACCTGATGGCAGCCCCCTCAATATCCTCCAGGATAACATATTTTCAAAATATAGTAGTGAATAATCCATAAAAATCTTCCTGGCTGATGTATAAAAATATTTAAGAACATGGCATGAAAACTGAAAAAGGACACAATAGTCAGCCCAACTGCCAGTCATGCTAACGAGCTCTAACTCCTTTTTGCCGTATGGAGAGAGAGAGGGAGATGCAATTTAAAAAAATTATAGCAACGGTTATTAGACTATACGGAGCAAGTGTCCAGTTGAGATACTTTTTTTTCCAAGTTAATTTAAATGTCAGATTAGAAGAAAGGAACCATCTGTTGTCTCCACAACAATACAGCCGTTATCTAGAAAACATGTATAGCAACTACATTCTAGTGGAATCATTATTCTGTATGCTAAAAATGTATAATAATAAGAGCTACATTGTG
This sequence comes from Lepidochelys olivacea, assembly GCF_965140295.1. NCBI lineage: Eukaryota > Metazoa > Chordata > Testudines > Cheloniidae > Lepidochelys > Lepidochelys olivacea. Next base: position 297,858,541 of record NC_140411.1, read on the forward strand.
GCTTTAATCACCACCCTTAGTAGTAAATTCTTAATCTCTTATTCAAAGTGTCTTCCTTAGGAGGGAGTTTATAGGGAATCAATGGACCCACAAACAGCTGCACTAACCCTAGAGACTGGAGCCTTGGGCTGGATGTGGACATTAGAAATGCAGGAACTACTCCCTATCCTGTCAGACTATTTCCTCCTGCAAATGAAAATGACAACTTCCCTCATTTGCAAGACAAGAGAAAACCACCACCGTGGTCTGCATCTGAAAACGCCTGGATCCTGCCACATTGCAAAGCTTTCTTATAAAAAGTCCTAGCTAACTGAGAAACCCACATCTATTGGCTTCCTATCAGACACAGACCTGGCCAATCCAATCCATGCATTTTTGACCTCCAGGCTTGATTTACTACATCTCATTATTTCTAGGAATGAAACCACACTTTGTGAAAAATCTCCCACTGATACAAAAAGAAGTTGCCAGTCTGCTTAGCAACAGAAGTCACTGTGAACACATTCCCCTGCCCCCTTGTTCTCTGCACTGGTTTCTCACTGAATACAGAGTCCATAATCTTTGCCATGAAATTTAAAGCTCTCCATGGGACTGGCCCTAGCTACCTGATGGATTGCTTCACTCTCTGCAACTATGACCTCCTATGACAGCTACAGTCCTCAAGGACAATTAAATGGTCAACCCAGGGAAAAGACTCATGAGTGCAGGAGACCTAGCTTTCACAGAAGCTCAACCTAGATTATGGAACTACTGCTCACAAGAGAAGTGGATGACTGCAGACCTCACTTTCTGCAAAGTACATACAAAACTCAGTTCTTGGTCTTCCCTCCATTAATTTATTTTTCACACAAACACACTCCTCATAAACAAGGAAACAAAAGAAAAAGCTACAAAAAATATTTTTTCCCTAAAGAATGGGAAAGGAGAGAGAGAGAGAGAGAGAGAGAAACAGAGAGAGAGGCCCTTATTCAGCAAAGAACCTGTGCACATGCTTAACTTGAAGTACTTTCTAACCTGAAGTACATTCTAAATCAATGGGACTTAAATATGTGCTTAAATTTTTGATGACTTGGAGCCAGACAGCAAAGAGTGTGAAACAGGTACCAAGCATAAATCCAAAATATAAATAAGCAAATTTGCATGCTAAGTGTCCAATATTGTTCCTATTCTCTTTTTGATAATGGCAAGTCCTTAGCTGGTGCTGGGTAGAGAAGGCTGGAAGAGTGCCAATTAGGAACACCACAAATTTACCTCTTACTTAACCCAGCAAATACTGAAAATCACTCTTATCAGCTCTATGCTGGTGTTCTTAAAAGAATTGGTATTAACAACTTAAGGTCTTTTCCTGGGAAGTCAAGGATCCAAAAACTTGCATATGATGAAGTAAGAAATCTGAGCATTCCAAAAAAGAGACAGAGAAATATTTGCTTAATAATGTCTAGTGAGAGAGGCTGGGAAGGCCTGGTCTGGATAAACTAAATTAGGAGACAAATCAAGAAAATAGCAAATGAAATGTTTTAAGTGCCAGAACTCACATAAGTCACACTGATTGCATACAAAACACTTCCCACGTTGAACGCGGAGCCCGACAGCAGTAAGACTAGATTGCAAAGCTCCTGTTAGACTTTTCAAAAGAAGCAGCACACCCTGTCCCATTACTGAGCCAATACTGCTGGCCACTGTGGAATCAGGGAGCATGGCTGTTTCCCAAGCAAAGCCTAATGGTATGTCTACACCAGAAGAAAAGACCCATGGCAGAGCTGTGTCTGGCCTGGGTCAGTCGAGTCAGGCTCTGGCTGAGGGGCCTATCCAATTGCTGTGTAGATGTTTGGGCTCGGGCTGAAGCTCAGGCTCTGAGACCCTGTGTTGAAGGGCCAGGTAGTTTAGTACTAGAAATTTCAGAGGAAGGTGTAAGAAACCCACAAATGGCCAAGAGTGGAATAATCTACCCTAAAACAAATTTCACCCTAAACCCCATTAGTAGATGGCTTATGCCCCAAAGCATAAAAGTTTACATAGCCCTTCAAAAAATATCCTATTTAAAAAACAAAAGACGACCAATAGAATGCCTCACTCTTCAATTTTCAGTAACGTCCAATTCATTGCTGTTTGCCTACAAGTGCCATGCATTAAGCAACATTGTACTTGTTGCTCAAGAGCAAGGTCAATATATGCTACTGGAAGTTTCAGTTTAAGTGAAAAGGGTTCAGTCTCAGACTATTATATCTGTATAAACAAGTACATTTGAAAAATCATAGTACAAAAGAGAAAAAGGATGTGGCCCACCACAAACATTTATTCGGATGCAATGGATTGAAACCTAAATGCCTCCCTCATCACACTATCAAGCCATCAAAATTAAAAGCCTGCGCCACTCTCTTTTGCTATGATATAGAATCTACAATCAGATAAGAGCTGCCCAGACTTTCCAAAACCAGAAACAATACAACTAACTATAAAATACAGGGTAACAGATGACCTAGAGTGAATACAAAATACATAATTTACTTGAGGGATTATACTACTGACATCAAACGAAATGAACATTGTGGAATGGTTTATGAACAGCGACAGAGCCCTGAGAGCCAAATGCACACCACAGTTTCTATGAAGTCAGCCAGTGTTTTATATAGAATAGATTTTAAATGTTTCCAAAACTTTGTTTATACACACAATGAATAATTTACTTTCCCCGCCAAGTAACCTCAGTGAAACAATTGGGGCAGGGGAGGGTGCTCAGTGTTTAAAGTGGATTGAACCAGGACAGGGAGCTGTCAATGTACAAGCCAAGGAGGAGAAGGAGCTCTCCTTCTCTTTTCAGCTGAGTCCTTCCACATTCCCTCTTACTTTGGCCTTGTCTACATGTAAGGAAGTAAACTAGTGGTCACACTACACCCAGTGTTTGGGGTACAACTATTTCAGTTAGGGGTGTGAATTTTTGCCAAAATAGTTACATTGGTACAACCCCTAATGCAATTATACTGGCATAAAGGTGCTTTATACAGGTTCCCCATTCTCTTAAAGGCATAAACACTTTTTTACTAGTATAACTGCAGGGGTGGTACTTTTTTTTTTCTTCTTTAACTGTACTGGTGTTAAAGAGGACAAAAGTGCACACAAAGGCCTTTACCCCGGGGGAGGTATATTTACCACTTTACTAATGCCTGTGAAAAGTATTGTTTTTTGTGCTCGGTGATGTCACTCATCTATTTCAGCGTAGTCTACAGCAGAAGACAAAGTGACTATTTTCCCTGTGCTAACTCTGTATTCCTAAAACCATGTTTATTTCAATGCAAGTAGATCCAATCTGATTTTCTTTACAAAAAATACATTATACATTTGCTGCAACCAATATATTTCTGAACTGCATCATATTTTTAGCAATTATTGCATTTTCAGGAGCCTCAACACTTTTGAAGCCAATCTGAATTTTTTCTGACCATTATTTATGAATACTACAGTCAATGGATTTCAGCCAGCACCTGTACATTTTCATTCAAATATATAGGATATGCTCTCCCACAATCTGATACCTTTTTACCGAATGTAGGGGTGGGCATGTAGTTAGCATGCCTATGGAAGACTATCATGGACAAATTTCGCTCCAGTGTAAAGTCAATGGAGTTACACCTGGGATGAATTTGGCCCATTGTGTCTTCTGTAATTTGCTCTAAGAGCCTTATGAAATTATAGCCCTTGGAAGTGATTAGTGCATGAGTGTGGTCATGCTTCTGCTGTTTCCCTGTCAATCTCCCAATCTCTATTAGGCTCCTGTACAATCTTTTGGGATACTCTGATGAAAATCTCAATAAAATGTATTCAACTGTTTAAATTTTATTGACACTTTTGACACACTATTCCCCACTGAGCTGCACAGAAGTCCAGTAGACTGCAAAGGACCTGCATCAACGCTGGGCTCTTGTACTCGGTGACTGAGAAAGCTGTAATTTCATGTGCTGCCTCCCCTAGAACATCTGAACAAACTGCAGAATTGCAGCAGAGATGGCACAGCATATTCATGTGCACTGTCTGCCCTGTGACTCTGGACAAAAATATTGAAGGCAGGCAACGTAACTGAGCTAAAGCTCAAAGAAATCAGCTACAGCCAGTATTTACTATTATACTGCAGCATTTACATAGCCTTGTGCAGCATATTGTAAAGTAAACTATGCTGTAAATTAGGAGGTCAGTGCCAAAGAAACAATAGGTCTTTGTCCTCAAGTGTTTACAGCTTAGGGCTTGTTTTCACTGGTGCCTGTACAAGACAGAAAGAACAAATGCAAAGTGAGGCACCGGAATTATGCCATGAATGTTTCAGGGATTAGATTGATGGGTTTTTCATTCCTTAAAGGGGTAGTTAGATAGAGCTGGGTACAATTTTTTCTAACATACAGGGTGACATGGAAGAAAGCTGAGCTGAACTAGGCAAATGTGCCAAAAGCAGCCGTGAAAAGGGAAATTTGGCAGAGTATGACTTGCAGGAGAGAGGGCACTGCACATGGCAATAATGGCAGGGATGTATGCAAGGATGGAGATGGAAAGAGCTTGAAAGACAAGGAGTTTGAATAATATATGGAAGTGGGGGAGCCAATAGTGAGGACCAAGGGGAGGGATAGTGAGAGTGAGGCGTAGTAGTGGGAAAAGATAGCGATCTTGGCAGCTGCATTTTGGACCAAATGAGAGGGAAAGAGATGAGTGTGGGACAAACCAAAGAGGAGAAGGACAAACCAAAGAGCGTTGCAGTAACTGAGGCAATAGATTATGAGATCATGGACTAATGTCTTGTATAATATAGCTCAGTATAGTCATCACTCAGGGCACTTCTACATCAGGGCTGGCCTTATGGAAAATGGCACCATGGGCGAACTTGTATTTTGGTGCCCCTTGCCCCCGTGAGCTCCCCCCCCCATTGGCCCTGGCCCCCAGGGTCCCACTGCCTCCTCCCCAGTGCTTAATTTGTATTGAAAGAGGTTCCAGGGCTCAGCCCCAGCACAAATTAATTGCTGGCCAGGGAGTGGCAGCTATTGGCTGGGCACCCAGCTCTGAAGGCAGTGCCACCGCCAGCAGCAGTGGAGAAGTAAGGGTGGCATGGTAGGGTGTATTCCCTACCTTACTTTGTGCTGGAATTGCCTTCAGAGCGGGGTGCCCAGCCAGCAGCCGCTGATCTCTGGCCACCCAGCTCTGAAGGCAAAAAACCAGAAAACCGCTGAGTTACAAGAAATCGGTCATACTATATCACAGACATGATTTGGACAAAAAATGTCAGCTTCAAAGTGCTATACAGAACAACAGATCTTTCTGTACATCGTAAAAGATGCCACTTCCTAGGGCTTGTCTCTTATATCTGCTCTATTCAACTAGTTTAGTACAATGCCATGAGAAAGGATCATTTATAGATCGGATTTCCTTCTTGCTGGTCTGTGATTGCAGAGTTAACATTTTAAAACAAACAGAATAAAGACTTATTTTGCCCATTTTGTATTTGTACTTTTAAAAAAAAAAAAAAGAGTAGGAGGTAAGCAATTTAAAACAGAAGAACACAATTCCCACATTCCGGTAAAATAAGATGGATACTGCATCATCTACTTCAGGAATTTCCACTATCCATAGGTGTGGAATTGATGTTTTAAGAGATTAAGGATTAAAAAAAATATATTCACAATAACCAGTCAAACAGAATACAGAACACAGAGTTTACTTCTCCCGGGTTCTGTTGGTATAATTGCTAAGTTAAACAACCCCTTAATAACTATGTTAGCTTAAAAAAAAAGCAATAATATATAAACAAGTGCAAAAAACCATGGCATAACAGGTATAAATTTTGGGCTTGGACATACACTGCTATTAATCAGTCTTTACAAAAATAATAATTTGATTAGGCTAGTCAGTATAGCAAAAGTTGATTCCAGTGCTTATTCTGAAGAAATTATCTTTATTAGGAATGTATTTGTAGGGAAGTTCCTCCTGTGCAAACCCATACATTCTAGCTTTAACAACATTACACGTCTGCGATGTCGGTCTCAGAATCAGCAAGAAAACATGCTTTCTCTCTCACAATACGTGATAGATAGAGCGAACAGAAGTCTGCCACATGTGATTCCATTTCAGGATACAAAGACTATATGGTAGAACATAGAATCGTCCTTTATTGTTCATGGTAGCAGCAAAACATTCAAATGTTTGCAGATAAATTAACACAAATAAAGTGCTGCTCCAAAACTCCAAACTGCTGAGCAACAGTAGGAGCTGGGGACAAATCCTGCAACCTTCATGAGTTCAATGGGATGAAGTGTATGAGTAAGGACTCCTTGCAGAGTTAAGGTTTCAGGATCAAGTATTTGGTTTCTCCTGATAGGTTTAGGCATGCTCTCAAGAATAAAGTGATGGAAGGAGAGATCCCAGGCAGACAGAGGAAGAGATGGACCCATCTTGTGCTAGTGCAGAGAAGCTGAAAGATGGTAGTTACTGATCAAATTGAGCATGATTTCAGGCATCTAATCTGAGATGTATGCCTGAAATTATTTTTAAAATACACAACAACAATAATAATGAATAACCACTTCTCCCCTAACACCGTCCTGTGCCCCCTTCTCCCCTAACCCCATCCTGCAACCCCACCTGCCCCTAACCCCTGCACTGTGTCCCCTTCTCCCCTGACCCCTGCACCCCCCCCCCCGTACCCCAACCTCTGTATCCCACTCCTGTATCCATGTAGGGAAACTGACCTGGATGCACATAGCAGCTGGCATTGCTGCTTGCTTCCCCACCCCCCCAGGTCGAATGCTACTCCTCTGTGCCCCCCGAGGTGGGCTGTGAGGGGAGAAGCGAGGATCAACACAAGGGCTCACTGCATCCAGGTCACTTTCCTGCCCTTCCCTTCTGCAACCCAGCTGGGGAGAGAAGCAGTTCTCGATGCTGGCCTCACAACACAGCCCATGTAGTAAACGTGACCTGAACATGGGGGCCCTGGCATTGCTCCCCCTCCTCAAAGCCCCACAGTGGGGCACAGAGCAACATTTGGGGTGTATGGGGGAGAAGCAGTATCTGTGCATCCCTGCTCCCCACCCAATTCCTCTGCCAGGAGGAAGCAGGGAGAAATCTGCCCCCCACGCATTGCCTCTGCGAGTTCGTGGCGCTCCCCTGCCAACCAGTAACCTGCACATCTGTACTACTGCACAGCATCTCCTTGACCATGGCACCCTGGGCAGTCACCCAATTGGCCCACTCCTAAGGTCGACCTTGTCTACACTGCACTTGTCTACACTGTTTTGAGACACTGGTTATTAATTTGTATTTTTTAATACTTCAGCTGGGTCCTGAGGCCCTAATCTGAATCAGGGCTCTGCCGTGTTAGATCCTGCACAAACTGATCTTTCCTATCCACTTAGAGCAGTGCTATCCCACCTGCAGCTTTAGAGCTGCATGCAACTCTCATTAGGCCAGATCTTCAGTTCCTGTTCTGTCCCATTCTATGTACCGCTCCCATGGTGCAAACTGCAAAGATGGAAAACTGGTGTAACAGGGCAGCTGGGTATTGCCCTGGCACAGAGGAATTCTTAGGCGGAGTAAAGCCATCACAGTTGACTCTCTGCTACCTGCTCCTGCCCCCGCCAGCACAGTGGACATTCTTCCGGCATGCCAGAGACAAGAGGAAGTAAGTCCACAAGGTGCTGCACGCTGGTGATCCTGGACCAGTGTAAGATAGAGCAGGCCTACAGTCACAGCCCCATTTTGCAGCAGGACAGTATCTCTACATTAAGGATTTGTCCCACCATAGCTACACTGATTTGTAGTTACACTCATCCAATTTTCCCTCGTCTAGATAAGCCTATTGACCCAGGGATCAGGGAACCATACAATTCCAAGGGCATATGGTCATAAAAGTGCTGGGCTGTATGTGGAGCAGCCACAGTGCAACAAATCCTGGGTGTCTGACAACCATATCCATGTGAGTTTTGTACTATAGAGCTTGTTTCTATGGTGATGAAATTGCTTTCTGCAAAATCCTACATGGGGTACAGGATGCTCATTAAGCAGACATTCTTTTACTTTGTAGGTAAGGGGTGGTGCACAGGACCTGAGTCTCCATTCTCTTAGCATAAATCCATTGACTGTGGTGGGATTACTCAGGACAGGGGTAAACTCAGCCCAAGCCAGTGGAGAGTCAGGCCAAGAGAGTGATCTTCACAGCCCTGAGCTTTGCATGGCTGGAGGCAGCTCAAGCGTGGGCCACTGGAAAAGGAGGTGAGATCCCAGGAGACATACCAGGGTGCAGTTCCCATTCACCTCCACAGCAAAGCCATATAAGTTGATCCAGCCATTAGCTGGAGTAGCCTCCATCGAACAGCTCCAACTTCTTCCGTTACATCTCCTCAACTCCCTGCCCAGCAGATGTGGCATTTGGGTCTGGTTTTCCCCTACAAGAAGGTATTTGGCAACTGGGCAGAGAGGGCACACATTTTACTTACACCAGGGTGCTGCCATCAATGGAGACAAAAAAAATAATAGTAATTACAATTGGGAACAGGGATATCAAACACAAGACTGGAGTCAAAAGATTTAGGTTCTATTCTCAATTCCACCACAGACTTACTGTGTGTCCAAGGACAAGCCCCTTAACTGCCACATACCTCAGTCTGCAAAATGGGGACACCTAATGCCTTCATCTCACAGGGTTGCTGTGATGCTAAATTCCTTAGCTGTGAAATGTCAAAAAAAAATCATAATAATAATCTACCCAGTACAGGAGCAGCAATTACTTTTGTGATATGCAGAGGTGTGCTGCTGTAAGAAACTTTAAAAATAGCTTTTTAATGGAGTTTTCAAAAGGTACTTAAAATAGTTGAGTGAAACTCAGCAACCTTTCTATCCATTTAATTAAGTTCTTGAAGTTCGCATTTCAAGGCATGTAAAGCAATAATACAAAAAGAGCAAAGACAAGATGAGATTGATATATACCAGGCCCATTTTATTAAACACATTATTAAAATGAGATTCAGTGAAAATCACTGAACTTTTTCATTTGAATGTCTTCAATTTCAGGAAAAACAGTTATGTATTTAAGGTCCTGGGTCCAAATTCACCTCTGATCTTATTTCCTATAGTCAGTAGAATTACACCAGGGTTCAGTTTTGTTTTGAATTACCACGAGCCATCTGTCACAGTTTCAGGGTAACTGCACCTGTCTCCCTCACTCCATTGTCCATTCCAGGAATGCCAAGTCAGATCTCAAGTCTCCAGCCAACACCTGTCTCTGAGCAGCGACCCCTGTCCCTCACTCCCTTCTGGCTAGGGGATTATATGGCTGCACAGCCCCATCTTACACTGTGATACCCCCAACAAGCCAATGTGCCTAGAGGCCAGCACCTGTGCATGGCTTTCTCTCTCCAAGAGCTATGAACAGTGTATTGCCAGCAGTTATTAGCTACCACAAAGCGCTTTCTAAGGGCAGGTCTACACTACGGGGCTAAGTCGACCTAAATTACGCAACTCCAGCTACATGAATAACGTAGCTGGAGTCGACGTACTTTAGGTCAACTTAGTGCAGTATCTACACTGCACTGGGTTGATAAGTCAACGGGAGAGTTTTTCCTACCTTATGCTTCTCATTCCGGTGAAGTACCGGAGTTGACGGGAGAGTCATCGGCAGTCGATTTAGCGCCGTGATTCTCAAACTTGTGTACTGGCGACCCCTTTCATATAGCAAGCTGCTGACTGAGACCCCCCCCCTATAAATTAAAAACTCTTTTTATATATTTAACACCATTATAAATGCTGGAGGCAAAGCGGGGTTTGGGGTGGAGGCTGACAGCTCGTGGCACCCTGAGGGGTCCCAACCCCCAGTTTGAGAACCCCTGATTTATCAGGTTTTCACTAGACCTGCTAGATCGACCCCCCCCCCCCAGTGGATTAATCGCCGGGCATCAATCCCCCGGTAAGTGCAGACAAGCCCTAAGCACGCACATTCACTCTTAAGGGAAAAGTATTAAAGAGAACAGAATAAAGACAAAAGACAGATTTAAACACACACTAAAATCTATCAGGAGTCACCCATTAGTTTTATGTGGCTCTAGTAGGCCAAAGTGTTTCCAGCCCTTCCTCAAAAGTTGAGTCCTTCCTTGGGCAGACGCTCCTGTTTGGTTGCTAGAGCAGATAGCCCCGAGTCATAGAATATCTGGGTTGGAAGGGACCTCAGGAGGTCATCTAGTCCAACCCCCTGTTCAAAACAGGACTAATCTTTGCCCCAGATCCCTAAATGGCCCCCTCAAGGATTGAACTCACAACCCTGGGTTTAGCAGGCCAATGCTCAAACCACTGAGCTATCCCTCCCCTCTCTAGAGAAAAAGGGGAAAATGTCAGTAAGTTTAAGCTCAGCCTTTTTATCTCAAAAGCCCTTCCTTTGCCTATTAGTCTCTGGAATACCCAGTTTGCACCAGTCTATGCAAACCTCCCCGGAGGTGGTACCCATCTGGAGAGGTTTACTACACCATGCATCCGACAAAGTGGGCATTCACCCACGAAAGTTTATGCTCCAATACGCCTGTTAGTCTATGAGGTGCCACAGGACTCATTGCTGCTTTTACTACCTGAGTGACTCACCGTAATTACTCTCCATTATTTTTAGTTCTTGGAGGAGTTGAGTGACACCCCACCACCACCACCACCACCTCTGCCCCCAGAGTTGCATGCAATCTCTGGTCCACAGTAACAAATGAAACATTCATAAAACTTAATACACTGTTCCCCAAAGCTACTGCATGGGGTTGCAGTACCTGTCATACTATCTAAAGTTTTTCCTACAACAGCCATATGAACATAATGAATCTCTAAAAAAAGGAAAGGAGGACTTGTGGCACCTTAGAGACTAACAAATTTATTTGAGCATAAGCTTTTGTGAGTTATAGCTCACTTCATAGGATGCATGCGGTGGAAAATACAGTGGGGAGATTTTATATACACAGAGAACATGAAACAATGGGTGTTACCATACACACTATAACCAGAGTTGTCAGGTAAGGTGAGCTATTACCAGCAGAAGAGGGAAAAAAAACCTTCAGCAGAGCACACAGACTCTGAGCTAGTGTCCAAAAATCTTACCCTCTTCCTGTGGTTTGACTTTAACAATGACTCAGACAACAAACATCAGCCTAAGCTTGGCTATTCCTAAAGCTTCTTTGCTAAGATCTCTTCATCCTAGCCCTGGGTACCCTTGTTCACCTCCCCTATTATCTAGGTGGAGTTAATGAGCTGCACCTGCCACAGCAGAATGTCATCAGCTTGCTGCAGGTTTCCAACATCTGTTAATTGGATGGGTTAACAGAAGAGCTCTGACACCCTATTACAGCCCAGCCCTGTAGTGTCTAAACACTGCACAGGAAAATTAGGTCTGCACTCGGTAAGCATGTCCTTAAATACTTTTCTGAATCAGGGCCTGTCTGTACTGAATAGTTTTATGGTAATACCAGATACATTTTCTTCGGTCTTGGAGCTGGAAGTTGTTAACCACAGTTTCTGAGTCTGATTTTATTTTACACTTTAGGCTAATTCCAGCGTAAATACTGTTGGGTAACAGGACAGCACGGTTTGTCCCCACATCACAGCACTGGGGTGAAATTCTGCCGCCCTGAAATCAATGGGATTTTTGCCATTGATTTCAATGGGAGCAGGATTTCACGCTGATATATAAGCTGAAGAGGTTAATGAGTGAAGACATAAGTCTTCATACAAGTGGGAGGAGGTAAGGATGGCTTGGATCCACAAGGGACTAAGGTGTTGCGACAATGAGCGCACCTAGAAGATCACTGGAAAATGTGGGATCCACAAAGCCTGAGTTAGGTGCCCAGGTTCCCTATACAATGCATAAAGAGAGACACTTTAGAATGTGATCTACAGAAGCTAGCATACTAGGTGGGAAGCCACCTAAGTTAGCCAATAGAAGATGCTAACCAGAAGGCTGTGCCCTCAGCCCCACCCTTCTCACAGAGCTTGGCACTTAAGTCCTGGCTGCAGGAAGGCCCCTATTTCTGCTTGTGATCCCCAACCAGGAGCCTCTATCCTGGAGTCAGGTGACTGAGGTGCCTAAGTTGAGAATGAGTTAGGCACCTCCCTTGCTCCACACCTGGAGGATGACCTGGTGGGGTCAGCAGCAGCACCCTTATCACTGTTTTTTTAGCCCCGTGGTTAGATCACTCACTGGGAATGCATGAGACCTAGGTTCAGTTCTGAGTCTGACAGATGGGGACCAAGTATTTGAACAGGGGTTTTCCCAGCTCTCAGGAGAGTGCCCTAACACTGGGCTATGAGCTACTCTGATATGGTGCTCTCTCGCTCGCTCTCCTGGTGAAGTCATTCCACTGTGTGTGAATATGTCAGGAGTCTTTGGGCCAGTGAAAGAGAGAGCTTGAGGCTTGCTCGTTAGCTTAGTGCTTAGGGAATGAACCTGGGGAGTGAGATACCCAGCATCCAGTGCCCCCTACTCCAACAGCTATTTAATTATTTATACAAAGCTTAATGCTTTCATTAGTAGAGATTGAGAGACCCCCCTCACACATGTCAGAGATGTGATTCGTGCCATGCTAGGAGACCCCTATTTAAATCCCTTCTCTACCTCAGGCAAAGGAAGGATTGATCCTGGCTCTCCTGCATCCCAGGGGAGGGCTCTAACCACTGGGCTAAGAGTTATAAGGTAGACAGCAGCACCACCACCACCACCTCCATCTGGATTTTGAATGGGGTCTGATTCCTTAAGTGTTTTCTGAGCTCACCTCCTGGATCAGGCACCACAGGTGAGAGAGATGCTCCTCTGCCAATCTTCTCTTGTTTCGTGGATCGCACTAGGGCTTAGGAGGGAGATAGGTGCCCAGACTCCTAGAGCGAGGCAGCAGTGTACATGCCCAGAGGCAGAAACATAGCTGCCTAGGGAACTTTTACCCTGAAAACTTAGGGGCCAAGTAAGGTTCAGCACCTACAGGGTTAGGTGGCAGCGGAGCAGTTCTGTGGATTGCAGTAGAGCCTAAAGCAGGGATTTAGGCACCCAGGTACCTTTGTGGATTTGGGCTGAGGCACTTGCATTGACAAAGATGCTTCCAGCTGCTTCTTCAGACTTTATAATGAAGTCCTGGTTGTACATAGCCAGCCAGCTTCATTAGAACACATTTAAAGACCAGATATGTTCTCTCTCTTTCTCTATCAGTTGCAAATGTGTAGTTTCCACTGTTAGGATATAGATATTCAGGCCTGTCTTTAAAGGCCTATACTCTAAGAATTTAGGTGTATTCTTATCACTTGGCTAGTGATAGAGGTATAAAAGAAAGAATCAAAATCACTGTCTGCTGGTGTAAAGGCCTTCTCTTGCCGTGACAGTCTGAGGCCCTGTTCTTAGGCTAAGGCCTTTGGCTAAGCAGCAGAGGCAGCCATAAGCTGGGAAGCGAACGGTCACATCCTCACATTCCAAACTAGTCACACTGAAATAAGGTGCTATTCGGCTGTTAGGAATACAATCCTGTCCTGATAGTTCCTATCACCTCCAGAGAAAGGGAAGTGCCTAGAAAATGTAAAAGGAAACTTAGTTTGATAGCATCCTGTCTGGCAAGAACTCACTTATCAATAGCTGGGATGTGAAATCCTCACTTCTGTGTTGTCTTGTCATTGTAGTTCCCACTTAATTTTGCTGGGTGTAAACTAATTAAGGTGGTGGGATATAATTGGTTACATAATCATGTTACAATATGTTAGGATTGGTTAGTTAAATTTCAGGAAAATGATTGGTTAAGGTATAGCTAAGCAGAACTCAAGTTTTACTATATAATCTGTAGTCAATGAGGAAGTGACGGGGTGTGGGTGGGCATGTGAGTGTGTGAGATGGGAACAGGGAATGGGGGTAAGAAAATTGGAATCATGTTTTGCTAAAGGGGGAGATGGGAACAGGGAATGGGGGTAAGGAAGTTGGAATCATGTTTGGCTAAGGGCAGGAATGGGAACAGGGACACAGGTGTAAGGCTTTGTGGTGTCAGAGCTGGGAAGGAGGATACTAAGGAAGGAAACTGGAATCATGCTTGCTGGAAGTTCACCCCAATAAACATTGAATTGTTTGCACCTTTGGACTTCGGGTATTGTTGCTCTCTGTTCATGTGAGAAGGACCAGGGAAGTAAGTGGGTGAAGGAATAAGCCCCCTAACATCCACTGTGCAAGAGCATCATCTTGTGAGTCAAGAGTGACGTGATGGTACATTATCAGTACACAGATTATCCTGATTTCCTCTTTCCCCTGCTCAGGGTTTCAGATATCTCCTTTTACAAACCCTGAAGGAATTTAGGATTAAAGAAAAACTTTGCTGCATGCCGCTGCCATCTGCTGCTCATCTTTCCCTTTGGAAGATGCAGGGGATCTTATTTGATCATATATTTAGTCCACTGCAGTTCTGCAGCTCAATTTGCATGGTCAATTGAATCCTTCTCTTACGATAATATCAGCCTTGCAGCTCCAAGTTTGGTACAAGTCTGCTCATTTTGTATCTTGGCAGGCTTTTTGAAGCTGTTGGCAAGGGCTTCAGTTCCACCAAAAATTATCCTTTATTTTTCTGTCAATGTAAAAGGTTTTTGTGTTCTTCAAGTCAGCCATTAGGGTACAGAGTCAGACAACTGTTCTCGATAGGATGTGTTCCATGTTAAAGACCTTAACAGAAGCTTGAACTTGTTCTGAAGAGATCTAAGTACAGATGGCTAACAGGCTATTTTCAGAGCCATCTCTGTATCCCCTCAGTTGCCCACACCTTTACAGTGTACGTGAAGAACACATCACATCTGAGTGTAGGATTGCTAGAAACGGCCATGCAAGGAATTCTGAGTGTAGAATTGCTGGATGGTTATTGTATTTTTGTTATTATATTTATTTTTGATGGTACATATTTTTGGTTTCCAAAGTATCCAATTAAAAAAAACCCAACACACTGTATGTCAAAAGAGAATGTTTAGTGCTATAGAGACAAATATTTGTTTAAATGAAGACCAAAAAGAACTTAAAACTAAAAAGGATGTGTCTATGAATATATTATAAAGAAGCACACAGTGGTTTTCTTCTTTAATCATCAAAAGTGGGAGGAAGAAAGGGCTCAAAAGCACCAATGCAAAATCCATTGGGGAAGAAAAGGAATTCTGATATAATGCAAAATTTAAGATCTCAGGACACATATCTTTCTTGCCATGTTTTCCCTCTTCTGTCTGGGCATTATTCACAAAAAAACAGTCTGAAAGATACTGTCCTCACCATTAAGATATAGTTAAACAGCAGACCTGATCCTATACCTACTGAAGTCAGTAGGAAGCTTGACATAGAC
The DNA here is from genome assembly GCF_965140295.1 of Lepidochelys olivacea. Taxonomy (NCBI): domain Eukaryota; kingdom Metazoa; phylum Chordata; order Testudines; family Cheloniidae; genus Lepidochelys; species Lepidochelys olivacea. The sequence goes on from NC_140411.1 coordinate 297,873,876, forward strand.
CTCAGTGGGTTCAGGATCCGGGCATAACATGTCTAAGTATGCAATGATGTGACTTAGTCACACAGATAAGTCTATGCACCACTTCTAGTGCAGAACACGTCGTTCCTTTTGTACTCCATAGTCTAGGCATCATCCTCTGCTATCCACTCTCTGCCTAATATACACACCTACTGTATAATAGATTCTTTCTATAAAACGTATCAGCTGGACAAGATTTGAGACTTGGGAAAGCAGATGCTCCAATAGAAGAAATTCTGCTTGCTCTCCATCTCTCACTCTCATGTCTTTTGAGAAAGTGACAGAGCCAAATCTTTCTGCTGCAACATTGGGAAAACAGATTAGCCTAATACTTTTCGTTAAGATTCAGCATTATACTGTATTTGCATTTTTAAAAATCTCAGAACCATACGACTTTTGGATACTGTTAGAATGGTACTGATCTACTTTAAGAATTGTTATGGCAAATAACATGCATGGATAGGCCTAAGATAAGGGTAATCCAAATATTTGGTTTTAGGTCACGACTGCAGGATCCAGAAGGAAATCACCATAACCTCCAGGCACGGCATTGTGCAACTGTCTAGGTGCACCATGGGGAGGGAGGTGAGCCTTGTTCAGAAACATCTAGTATGGACCAGGGCATGATCCTAGACATAATGGACCAGTGGTCTGTTCCGATATAGTGATTCCTGTGTTATTTTCAAATGTGTGCATGATTTTCTTACAGAAAAGCTTGCTATGCTGAACAAATTCCATGGCAATAACTACATCTAGGAATCAGGGACAGCAGTGTACATGAGGGCAACATGTCTAGGTTGTCTTTGATCAAAAGATAATTAGAAAACTAATGCTGAAAAAAGATGACATACCAGCCTTTGATCCAACAATCAAGAAAAGTTGTTTTCATTTCCATCTACCCTAGGTAAGTTTTATAACTATAGGGCCCCTCACAATCCATTATCATCTTCTGGCCTTGTATTGTTGGATGATTAAAGGGAGGTTAAGTCCTCTTCTGGCCCAAGAAAACTTTGCTGGACTAGGGTTTTGATCTTTTACTACATAAATGCTGCAGGGAAATGGATGAGTTAGCTGCAGGACAGCCTGTTAAACTGTTTTTTAATCAGAAATCCCTCAGACACTGGACTGAGCCCTGGAAAAGGGAAAGGAAGAAGTGAGAGAGAAAGAGCACTTGATACCATGCGTACTTCTATGAATGGGCAGAATCTTGTTGCCTCCAATGAGGTCATTAATTACATCCGTGTGCAGTGTGGTTAAGTGAGTTTAGCAACGTCTATCATCCATTCCTCTCCTTCCATTTCATGGTTCACGGTTTAATTTCATTTCCACCTCTGAAGTACAGCAGAGTTGTTAGCTACCCTGTATTTCAGATGCCATTTCAAATTCAATTACAGCTTTATTCTGTCATTTGATATGTCAGTGAAAGGGAAACAATCAAAAAGATTGACACTGATCATAATCTGAATTGTCATGCCCAACCCTTGACAGAATAATGAGTTAGAGGCAATGTCAGTCATTCCAGGGCTCATGACACGCCACACTGCCATGGAAGGTGTAGCACAAACGGTAGTTCTTTCACTGTTTGTGAATGAGACAATATGCAGTACTCTGCAGAACAAACTTCTCTGCTTTTCTCACCATATGTGTGGACAGATGGATTACTCTTTCACTCACATACACTTTTAGAGTGAATATTTGTGGCTGTCTAAAACCTACTTCTAGGGAACAAAGACAGTATCTCAGGAATTTTACTATTTCTATAGAATATGTTGCATTTTATTTTTGCATACAAAACATGCATTCTGTTTAAATTCAGCCCTGTAGTAAAGGAGATTTCTTTTTCAACCACTTCATTATTTTATTTTTGTCCATTTGGGCTGTAGTACATTTTAGCACAGGCTATTTTCAGCAACTGAAAAGTTTTTGCAGCATCAAGTGGAATTCCTTCTCTGCTCAATTTGTTTTAATAAACCATAACAAAACATATACATTAGCAGATAAAAGAAAAACAAAGATGTGGCACAAACTAATAAGTGCCTGGTATCCGTGTGTCCTTATTTCCTCTAGCATGTCAAGATAGGCAAGCTTGTGAGAGAACAAATGAGGATTAAAATAATCTTCTGTTCTAATAGACACAAGAGCTGCATTGTGAAAAAATATCATTTTAACAGTTTGTTCTCCCACTTTCTTCAACTAAATACAGTCTTTCAAAATCATAATGATAACAAAATAGACACAAACAAAATGTGTTCCAATACTGTAAATAAAACACATTCTTGCCAATGGGATATGCAGAACTATTTAAAAATTGAATTCAGGGCAAGAAATAATAAGCTACTCTTACTACAAAGAAGAGCAAAAATAAAACAATCTGAACAAAGTTTACAACTACTATTGATATTACTTGAACCTACACCACATCATATATTCAAGTAGTGTGTGTGTGTGAGGAATATATTGCTAACAAGGTTGAAACAAAGAGCTAAGCAACCTACTCAGCAGTTATTGATAGACAAATTCTTCCATCCAAAAATACAGAGGTTGTATAGTGGCCTCAGTCTATATCGGGGTGGGCAAACTTTTTGGCCCAAGGGCCACATCTGGGTGGTGAAATTGCATGCAGGGCCATGAATGTAGGACTGGGGTATGGGAGGGGGTACGGTGTGCAGGAAGGGGCTCAGGGCAAACGGTTGGGGTGCAGGAGGGGGCTTGGGGCAGGGGGTTGGGGTGCAGGGGGTGTGGCAGGGGCTCAAGGCAGGGGTTAGGGGGCTCAGAACAGGGGTTTGGGGTGTGGCAGGGGGCTCAGGGCAGGGGGTTGGGGGCTCAGGGCAAGGGGTTGGGGTGCAGGAAGGGTGTGGAGTGTGGGAGGGGACTCAGGGCAGGGGGTTGGGATACAGGGAGGGATGTGGAGGGCGGGAGGGGGCTCAGGGCAGGAGGTTGGGGGCTCAGGGCAGGGTGTTGGAGTGCAGGAGTGCCGGATACGGCCCGCAGGCTGTAGTTTACCCAGCCCTGGTCTGTATTGTAGGGAAGGGAGGTAGAGAGTCTACTCTGCAACAGGACTATCTGGAGGTATTCTGACCTATTGAGCCTCTGCCTCTGGAGAGTTATGGGTTGGGCACATCAGATCAGGAGCTCTGCCACCATTTCAAATGTGAAGCATGCGTTCCGCCCATCTTACACCTGGACAAGTGCAGAAGGGTGGGGTAGTCAGTGTCTTGTCTGCAACCCTCCCTTTCCAGACCCATTTGGAGAGTCTAACACTGTGGGCAGACCTCAGGAAGTACAACTATAGTCAGCCACTAGGCAGGGGCAGAAAGGAAGAGCAGCTCTTTGTCATGCTCCCTGCTTGTATGCCTAGGGCTCAGCCAGCTCTTTTAAACTTAATGAGAGACTCTCACTGACTTCAGTTGGAGCTGGATCAGACCTGACACAGAGTGAGCCAATGTCCACAAGGAGTGGGTTTAGGAGGTAAATTCCCATTTCCATATATGAATCATGCAATGTTTCCAAAGTACACTCTTCCCTTTCAAATATGTTTCTGATATTAGAATCCTAAGACAACTTCTAAGAAATGTCTTACCCCGTGCTAGAATAGCATTTTTTTATTTCTTATTCATTTTGCAAATGAAAGTCCACAACTCATACTGACATTATCAGTGCTGACTTCTGCAGCCACCAATTCAACAGAGCATGGGGATCTGAACTCCAACAGGATTCCAGTACACAAAAATGAGAATACCACCTGCTTCTACTCATCTTATACTTAGTACCATAGGCATGGCTGACTTCTAGTTATTGCAGAAGCCTCTTAAGCATATTAGAATATAATGGTTACAGTAAATTAGAACCTGCCACAAAACTGGATGTTTCTCTCCTTCTTTTCCTCTTTATAGCTCTGCCAGTATTGGAGGACTTCTCAGAATAGAAAGTGCCTACAAGTCACTTGTGCCACTTCAAGATATCTCAGTCCCTTGATTAGCATTCACAACGTTGATAAGCAAGTCCAAATAGCCGGAAAAGCATGATACCGCACCTGTTCATAGCTAAAATGATTTGCCATGGCTTCCAAAGGAGTGGACAGGAATGGTCACTGAGATTAATGGTAGAACAGGAGAGGGTCCTGAATTCTGTGATGGATTTTTCCACAAAAATATTCAAGTTCTAGGGGAGACTTTTACGCAGCAGCATGTTCATGGCTTTCTCCTGTCAGCATACCTCAGTCTGCCTCCTGATGCCACTGCTACTGGTGCTTTTTTGATACTGTTAGGCCTAGCAGCTTTGAAGCACTGCCGCTGCTGTAGTCTGCTGTTTCCACATTATGTGCAGCAAAGTGGATAGCAGGACTGATCCAGCAGCAGCAGTCTCACTATTCACTTTTGCTTTGAGGCTTTGCCCATGTGCATTCAAATTTTGCAAGTAAGAATTTGCACATTTCAGAAGGTTGGAAAAACTATCATTTCCCCCAAGGAATGCTGTTACGTGTGGGTAAAACGTAAGTTGAAATTCTACACAGAAGTCAGCGTTCTCATATTAGCTCTGTGCAAGAGCACACACCCTCCTTTGTTGCCTCTAAAATCAAATAGCCTTTTCAGTGGCAATCAGTGAAAACCTGAAGGGAAGCCACAAACCATTTTGCTTTTCATAGCGCTCTACCTTCAGATTCAACATATCACAGTGGAAGGAAGCAGAGAACAAGCTAACATGCATAACATCCCCAAGTGATTTTAATATGCTCGGCAATGCGGGTTACAGGGAGAGAGATTCACGTATGAAAAGGGAGTCCAGGATGCCAGTGGCCTCTGAACTCAGACATTTGCATAGCAAACTGACCCGTCAACTGTTTTATACAATGACTAAAGTGATAATACACTGTACTTCATGTTTCTTTGTGACACGTACTTTGGAGGACATGGGCGAAGAGCTGACATATTGGAACGCCGCCTAATGTACTGTGACCAACACGTAATCCACCATTTGAACCATGAGCCATATATCTACAATAGTCATGACCCCACTCCATTTGGTTTAGATCATACCTCATCTTTCCTTGCACAGCTGCATAATGCTGTGGAAGTCCATAAAAGAAGGACCATGCTAATGAGGTTCAGATGCAGCCATGAATTTTATTACTGGTTTGATAGAAAAACACATTAAATGTCAACATCAAGTCCACAGATCAGCTGTGCAATGTTCTTATTCTAAACCCGTTCAGTTGGATGATTTGATGTGTATTTGGTTTTCATGGCCACCATTTTGTAGATGGTAATTTGTCTTGGACAAGCCACTGACACTTACTGTACAATATCCTGAAAAAATCCTTGATGATGCTCAAAATATGTAGAAGTTAGAAGATAAATGGGGAGAAACTCAGATGATTCCCCAAGGACTAAGAAATGGTACCAGCAGTTCTTGCTCCTAATTCTTACAGATACCCTAAGATTCTTTCTATTCTGGTACTTTGTTTTCAGTGCTTTATGTCACAGGTAGCAGTGAGTACTAACTAGACATGTCAAATGCTGACACCTTCTCCCCATCTGTCTGTACTCCTCTGAAATGTGTTCAGAGCTGTATTTCCTGCATTAATGGAAAAGCAACTTGAACACTGCTGTCTCTTTTGGGGTCACAAATTGGGGCACCATTGATTGGTTAGAGAAAGCAAAACTGCCTGAAAAAGAAAATGGCAAATGAATTTCAATGGATTCTGTAAGGTTAAAATTGTAGATGCTACTTCTCTCTGAAGAGCCACCATTGACATCAGTGGTGGCAGAATCAGATCTCTCTAAAAATAAATCTTGCCTATATTCAAATTAAAACCTTCAATTATTTAAATCAACAGAATTAAAAAATCTTATTTACTTTAAACTATTCATGCTGTTTTTAAAAAGTGTACTTCTTTCAGCTCAGACAAAGAAATATATGAGTAAATTCACTTCGGTGTGTAGTTAGTTGTCACTTTCCCATTCTCATGCATTGCTAACATGTTTGGTTTGCAAACATGGCAAGGGAACATGCTTTTTAAAAATGGTTTTCATTGGAATTTAAAGCAGCTCCATGAAAACATTTAGTCTTAGGTTTCGTAAAAGCTTATTTTTCAAAAACCTAAATGTGGGGCAAATTTAATCGGATAATGTCCCTTTAGATGGCTTTTTCCAGACAATATCTGAGTGTATCTTAGACATATTATTGGTTCTCTTCCTTTTTCTTTTCTCGCTTCATTCTTAGAATCAGTTTGCTCAGTCAAGTCTTCCTCCTCGACTTTCTCCTTGTCACTATAGATGGAGACTGTGCTGTTACTTGCTTTTTCACTTTGCCACTATGTTGTCTTGGTGCTATTCCACAGCAAAGAAGGGGCCCAATTCTGCTTCCACAGAATTCAGTGACAAAACTCTCACTGACATGAGAAGAGTAAAATTAGGACCCAATTCATTTTAATGGGCTCTCCTTTGGATTCCCAGCTCATTACCAAACCCTGCCATTGTTACATCTGTACTTGTCTGAGTTGAAACATTGTTTAGATTTTAAGTGGTTCAGGATTTTGTTGCTTTAGTCAACAGTGATACAGTTTTTGTGTTTTGCATTTAAAGTATATTATTACATTTCTTACCATCCAAGCTGTGACAAAGTCTCCCATCCAAGTCCCCACTGCAGCAACCTTCATAAAACTTTCGTTCCTGATGCCCATAAAGTCTGTTATGATGTATGCCCTGTGGAAATAAGCACACAGACTGTAAGTTACACACATTCATTTGTTTTACTGAGGAGAAATATTTTTAACACGAAAGATTTTCCAGCTTTTGTATGATCACACATTCGGCCAGATCTAACATCTACCGGAGTCAGTTCCAATTAGAGATGGAGAAGTGAATACAGTTGTACAACCATGCTATGTTTTTAAGCCAAAAGACTGACAAAAGCTTCTGAAGACTGTAACAAGAGTTCTATACTTTTCACCTCTCCCTGAGCACAAACAGAACTGTAGCATTCTGTCAATTGGAGAGCTCTCATAAAAATAAAGTCCTTTCATCTCTCTTTAAAAATAATTGAGCCACCTGACCTTAAAATTCTGTGAATTGTACAACCATGTGTCTTTTAACATTAGAGTAAAAATACCCTTCATTTAATTCTAGTGAGAAGCAATTGTCTCATGTTCTTGTTAAATTTCAAAATCTCCATGGACATACTTTATCTAAAAATGAATGGAAATGTATTTTCACACACATTAAGCTATGTTCAGGGAAGGACGGAGTTAACAAAAAACAAAACAAAAACCCAAATATTCTACTCAAGCAATGGAGCAAATGGAATATGTAACATCACACGATGGTCTTCTATCCACTTCAAGCTTAGCACAAAGGCTCAAGTTGGGAACTACAAATACCAATTCTAAATTTGAACTTTCTTACTCACAGCGTAGTGCATATTTATTTCCTTTGTTAGCAATCTCTTTGTTTATTTTTAAAGAAAAGCTTGTTCTTGCTCATTTATGTAAGAGCTAATAAGTTGAACAATAATAGGTCTTACATTGTATCTTTTCAAGTAAAAATGTATTTACGGGCTTCTTAAAACAGACTATATAAATGTTATGCATGTTCAAAGATATGGATGATGAAGCCAACTGACTGTAACAACTTCTTGGAAACTAGTGTTATCTATTGTGCATGTAGGCACCCTTTACTAGAAGGGCCTCTGAACTTTACTGGGAGTGTTCCAGGGGAAAAGCCTGTGTGCTGCAATCTAGCCTCAGAGACTACAACTCCCATAATGCCTTGGGGAAAGAGGGGGAGACTTCCTCCTGCAAGGAGAGCAGGCAGTGGACGCCATTTTGGGAAAAGGAGTGAGATTGCTGCTGTGGAGCTCTGTCTATATCAGGAGCTGTTGAGAGCCTGCAGGGGCTTTGATTGAGCAGGGAGCCTCAGCGGTGGTTGGTGGCTTTACTGGAGCCAGGGCACAGACTGTGCCTAGAGATGACTGAGGTGGGCCTGTAGTGAAGGAGCTCTGAGTAACCCCCACTCTGGTTTGGGAAAGTAGGTGCAAGGGAGGGGGCACAGCAGAAGATGGCGTCTGAGGAGAGGCAGAGTGATCTTCCCACCGAACCAGGACCCAGAGCTGCTGACATGTGGTGGGGCTGGCTCCAATCGTCACAGGGGTTGCGCAGCTTGTGGCCTGGGCTGGACTGATACACAGAACCAACAAAGCACTGTCTCCAGCTGCAGATCCCCAAGCACGCCCACGCAAGCACCTAGGACTCTGAAATCCAGAGGAGTGTACGCTCCGGGGTTGGGTAAATGGTGGCAGTGTAAATGCCAGTTAGATAAGTTTATTACTGTATATTTGTTAATTGATTTTATTCAACTGCCCCTATGGATTTAAATTAGTAGTGACATATAATCTTAGTCTGTTATACCCTCATTTTTTAAGTTGTTAAGTAAAGGTGCATTAACTCTATTTTAAGTATATTGAATGTACATTATTTATAATTGGTATTTGAGTTACACCCATACCACAGATTATATTATTTATTATTAGAATAGATTTATTCCTGGAGTTTCCCAAGGCTCACCTTTGAGTGTGTGGAGGGGACAGCCAGGTGGAGGCACTGCCAATTTTAGGAGTGAAGGGACTGCAGCAGAGGGGTGAATAGAGGATTCCTACCTATCCAGCAGGACCACTGGGATACTCAGGATCTTCTTTAATGTCAACAACATCAGGCACACAGGTGAGTGTTGCCTGCTCCCGAGTAACCCAGGGAGGAAATGGGAGTTACATGCAAATCTATCTAAATGCTTATTATGAATCCATCACCATAGTATCTAGGAGCTTATGGGCCAGACCCTGCAACTGTATCTGTGCAGGTGGACCCCCTGTGCCTATGTGGAGCCCATTAAAGTCAAATTTTGCCTGCATTGATCCAGTAGAAGGATATGGCCTTGTATCTGTATTTGGGAACAGTAAGTTACAGTGTGAGGTAATAACCTACTTTTAGCACAGATGTATGGCCTGGCAGACCATAATGGCTCTTGGATTAAAAGCTAATTTAGAGATATTTTAGCTAGCATGTCATTAACAAAACAAACCATGATGATGTCTATTATGTTAATCAGTTGAACAGCATGTAAATGTAAGCTCAGATTTCCTGTTGGACTGCTCAAAAAAAGAGAGAGATTGTTATAAGCAATTTTTAAATGTGTCCCATAAAGTCAAGTTAAACGTGTTTAATTTTTTCCCTTCTCTGTTGTCTGTTCTCAACATCTAAGACACTGTCACTTCTGAAAACCCAAAAATACTCAAGCTGGGGTGCCTAAAGTGAGGGTATTATCAAGAAAATGGACAGTGATGATGCTAGGGTTGCCAATTTTGGTTGGATTTATTCTTGGAGATTTCCTCATATGACATAATATTTAATTAAAGATTAATCTTTAATTCCTGGAGACTCCAGGCCAATCCTGGAGGGCTGGCAACCATAGATGATGCCTGGTGTGTGGGTGACTGGCCAAAAATAGTAAATGGGCCTGATTCTCCACGTCCTGTGTCATCTTGTGTAAAGTTGGTGTAAAGCAATGTAATTCTGACTGGTAGCCTTTTAGAACCATTTTCAACAGGTGTAGCAAATGACTGCACAAGGTACCAAGAAGCAAAGGATCTCACCCCATCTGAAAAACAGGCCACTTATTTAGCTTCTGTTGCTTAAGGGCCTGGAATGGCCTTCTGGGGAATTTTCTTATGTGGTTCTATGTCTCTTCATCTTGCAGCCCTCAGCATAGGAGTGTGTAAGGGTTGAGAAGGAGAGCCACGCACAGGCAGTTGTGCAAGACTGCTGTAAATTAATTAGTGCAGCCCTGGGGCTGTGCCAGCCACTTAAAGAAGCAGAATTAGAAAGTCATTAAAGCTACTTTTACATCCCCATCTCCATAGCTGGGCATTCTGTGCTGCCCTTCCTAAGAAGCACATCACAGAATCTGACCCAGTCTGAGCAAGGGACACACTGACCCAGATAAAATCCACACATGCTGTGAAAGGTCAGACTTGTTCTTTTCTGGGGTTTGGCTTTATTGAGAACTCAAATAATAATAAAGAACATAAACCTCAGCCACACCGACCTTTCTTATAAACTGGTCCTATTAATAAGCCACACCTTCCACAATGAATTAGCAGAACTTGCTCAACCACTTTCAGTAGATTCTAACTTCTGCAGACAGAGTGGTACCCATATATAGACTCATTAACTCACAAATGCTGTCAGGTCCCTCTCTGTGAAGGGCTTTATTTAAAAAAAAATCTGCATAAACATTTTTAGAATTATTGCAGAACTTGACTGCTATGCTGTGCAATTGCGCCAGGACCGGATCACATTGTGAAAACTCCAAGTACTCAAATGAATCCTGGTACCAAATGCAGACTGTTAATCAAATGACAAACCAAATACTACAAGACAAGCATTGTAATACTCAATTAAGCAGCACAAAAAAGCAGGGATTAGAATCTCTGTCAGAAGAATGAAAGAAAATTCTGGCATCATTTCTTAGGTGCCAAGAAGCAGATTTCATAACTGCAGTGACATGGACGTGGAAGATCATCTGAATGAAACAACTTTAAGAGCATTCACTATAGCTGATACAGTACATCAGACAGCTTCTCCTGAGGAAATGCAATATACAATGATCATCACCTTGATACTGTGATCAGGGGAATTTACCACAATAAATAATTTAAAGTAAAATAATTCAAGAAAGTATACCCCACCACACACATCTCCCTGAGGTTTGAGTAGGTGAGTGAGAATTCTCTGAGAAGGTCAGAAATGCATCCTGAAACCTTGCACCAGGGTTGCAAACCCTTCTGATGCAGAAAAAGAAGAATACAACCACAAGGAAGAGGAACAATGTTGAGTTTAAAGTAAGATCTTGCGAATTTAGTAAAGAGAAAGGACTTCATAATAGCTAGTTCTTGGTTGTTTCAGTCAGTCTCCCTCAGAGACCCAGGAGAATAAGGCATGCTGGGAAATAAGTTTATAAACAATACCCTTTTCTCAGTATTGCCAACCCCAAGCATTGAAAATCACGTCACACTCTAAATCATGAGACTGGCTTAAAAATCATAGCATTTTTTAAAAATAATACATTTGGGGTTCTTCTTTTTCTCTTCTGTTTTTTGAACCTTTAAACTTCATATTTTCAAACTTTCTTCCGCAACCCTGACTAGAATTAACTAGAAATTAACTTAATTTTTTTAACGAAAGCAGAAATTCTCAAGTAATCGGCCGATACCACGAATCATAGAATCAGCAAAATGTAGGGCTGGAAGGGACCTTGAGAAGGCATAAAGTCCAGCCCCCTGCACTGAGGCAGAACCTAGCAAACCTAGATCGTACCTGACAGGTGTTTGGAAGCCTATTCCATTGCTTAACTACCCTCTTAGAAAGTTTTTCCTAATTTCTGACCTAAATCTCCATTGCTGCAGACCCCATTAGTTCTTGTCCTATCTTCAGTGAGAACAATTAACCACAGTCCTCCTTATAACAGCCCTTAATATATTTGACGACTGTTATCAGGTCCCACCTCAGTCTTCTTTTCTCAGGACTAAATATGCCCATTTTTTTTAACCTTTCCCCATAGGTCAGGTTTTCTCCACCTTTTATCATTTTTGTTGCTCTCCTCTGGACTCTCTCCAATTTTTCCACATTTTTCTTTAAATATAGTGCCAAGAATAGGACACAGTACTCAAGCTGAGACCTCACCAGTGCCACATAGAGCGGGACAATTATCTCCCATGTCTTACATATGACACTCCTGTTAATACACCCCAGAATATTAGCCTTTTTGCAGCTGCATCACACTGTTGACTCATTCCGTTTGTGATCCACTATAACCCCTGAATCGCTTTCAGCAGTACTATTAACTAGCCAATTATTCCCCATTTTGTAATTGTTCATTTGATTTTTCCTTTCTATGTGCAGTACTTTACACTTGTTTTTATTGAATTTCATCTTGCAAATTTCAACCCAATTCTATAACTTCTCAAGGTTGTTTTGAATTCTAATCCTGTCCTCCAGAGTGCTAGCAATTCCTCCCAGCTTGGTGTCATCTGCAAATTTTACAGCATACTCTCCACTCCAGTGCCCAAGTCATTAATGCAAATATTGTATAGTACTGGACCTAGAACTGACCTCTGTGGGATGCCATTAGATATGCCTTCCCAGTTTGACAGCAAAACACTGATAACTACTCTTTGAGTATGGTCTTTCAATCAGTTATGCAGCCACTTTATAGTAAATTTCATCTAGATCACATTTCCCTAGTTTACTTATCAGAATGTCATGGGGGACTGTGTCAAAAGTCTTACTAAAATCAAAATATATCCCATCTACTGCTTCTCCCCTATCCATTGGGCCAGTAACCCTGTCAAAGAAGGAAATTACGTTGGTTTTGCATAATTAGTTCTTCACAAATCCATGTTGGCTATTACTTATCCTATTATCTTCTTGGATAATTGGTTTTTAATAATTCATTCCAGTATCTTTCCAGTTATTGAAGTCAGGCTGACTAGTCTATAATTCTTGGTTCTTATTTGTTCCCCTCTTTAAAGATGGGTACCACGTTTGCCCTTCTCCAGTCCTCTGGTACCTGATCTGTCCACCAGGAGTTCTCCCGTTTAATTGCTATCAGTTCCAAGATGGCTTCAGCTAGTTCTCTAAGAACCCTAGGGTGAATTTCATCAAGCTGTGGCAACTTGAATACATGTAATTTATCTAAATATTCTTTAACCTGTTCTTTCCCTATTTTAGCTAGCATTCCTTCCTCCTTATTTTTAATATTAATTGTGTTGAGTATCTGGTCACCATTTTTAGTAAAGACTGAAGCGCAACACGCATTAAACACCTCAACCTTCTTGGTGTCATCAGTTATTAGCTTTCCTTCCCTGCTAAGTAGAGGACCTACACTTTACTTCATCTTTCTCTTGATCCTAATTCAGTTCAAGAATCTCTTCTTATTTTCCTTTTATGTCCCTTGCTAGGTGTAACCATTTTGTACCTTACCCTTTTTGGTTTTGTCTGTAGATGCTTGTGTTATTCTTTTGTACTCCTCCTTAGCAATTCTTCCATGTTTCCACTTTATGTAGGATTCCTTTTTGATTTTCAGGTCATTAAAGAGCTTTTGATGGAACCATATTGGTCTCTTACTACTCTTTCTAGCTTTCTTTCACAGAAGGATAATTTACCGTTGTACCTTTAATATTGCCTCCTTGAGAAACTGCCAGCTCTCCTGAACTTCTTTTTCACTTGGATTTTCTTCCCATGGGACCTTACCTACCATTTCTCTGAGTTTATTAAAGTATGCTTTAGCTGGGGCTTTAAAAAGAACGTAAACTATCTCGAGATTCATGGTAAAATTGTGAATGGTGACAGTAATGCCCAAATATGGAGAAAGACCTGGAAGGAGTCAGAGTGTACTGATGGTCCCTTGGAAGTTGAAGTCAAGCAAACCCATTTGCTTTATTTTTGGTTTTGTCATCATCCTTTGGCTTTGTATCAATTTTGGGCCAGGCACCTCAAAAACAGAGCTTTAGTCAGAATATTTTTTGTTGTTTTTGGGGTAGGGCAAATATAAAGTCTGCAGTCACCTTGTTGCATAAAATAAAGCATGGAGCATCCAGGAAGGAGAACTTCTCTACTCACCACTTTCAAAGTGCCATTTTCTATCTGATCTGCAACACTAGCCCAAAGCATTTGCCATTTCATCACACACACATACACACGTACGTGCTGTTAATATATAATAACCTGGTGTAAATGATGCGCTTGATTTTAAAAATAATTAAGGCCTAATTTAGATATATAATGTAGATGAGTATCAAATTGTGACTTATAATTAATCTAATACATTATTACAAAGATGCTATTAAGCAATATAACCTGTGTATATTTTTAGCTGTATTCATTAACTAAAAATGAAATAAAGAACAACTTCATGTGAAACATCAGGAAACAATATCTGGCTTTACCATTGCCTCATTCAAAATGACAACAGAAATGCACTACTTTCTATTCCTTTTTAATGCTAGTGGCATAAAATTATTCTGTTTCTTTTATGTTCTATTGGAATAATTTTCATTTGAGAACACAACAAAATATGTAATTGCAGAAATTTGGCCACTATTAGGAATATAAATTTTTATTTGGTTTCAATTACTGCAGTTGAGAGAGATTCTCAATTTTCAAGTTTTAATAAAAGTACACATTTTCTTTAAAGTATACTGCACCATTATTTGACCTCGAAGGATATATTTGCATAGTGCTGCACAAGGAATTAACTTTAACATAGCAAAATCCTCATGTGCATGGAAAGAAGCAAGTCTGAGACAAATTCTCCTTTGCAGGATTCAGACTGGTCTCCACTGACATTCACCACTAGTGATAGCAATAGTGGAAAGTATGTACAGTGGAGTCGTATCGTACGCGCAGGTTAGTTTCTGAAGTCAGCATGTAAGGCTAAAATCGCGTATAGTCAAAATTACCCTTGAAAATCCCTTCAATCACCCATAAAGTACAGTATACTGTGCATGATTTTGTGTATACAACTCTGTACAGTAATATGTATAAATATATAATGTATACAGTAATGTACAGTATATAATGAGTACATATGCAAAATATAATTTTACAGCACTGTATTTTAAATTACAGGGGGTAATTACAGGGGGTGTCAGGGCTTGATGTCGATCGATCCAGGAGACGGAGGTGACGGAGAGCTTGGGTGATGGAGAGTGAGTCGTAGATGAAGTGGTTGGCTCTGGTTCAGCTCGAGAAGTTGATTGCGTAGGCTCATCTGCTGCTGGTTGTTTTTCCTTGAAAAACATGGTGATCGGCAACTGTCGCTGTTGTCTCTTGAGCTGCTCAAACATTTCTTGATAGGGTCTCAAATCGTCCGTAATACTACGTGTGATTTTGAGGCTTTGTTCCATAGAGGGATTGTATTCAGAAATTAGACCATTCTTCATTGGCAGATGCAGCTTCACCAGTAGTCTGCATGTTTTGAGGTTGAAGCGGTTCCCAAAACTGTTGGCTGGCTTTGAATTCCTTCTCATCAGAAGGCTGTCCCTCTTTGGTGGGAGGTTTGAACAGCGCATAGAGGCTAAGAGCCTTTTCTCGCAATGTGTTGCCATCGATAGGCACATGTTTATGGTTCATGTCTTCCAGCCATAAGTTTAATGGCTTTTCAGTCTTCACTAAAGTCTTATCACGCACCTGGCTCATCACCTTAGCAGTTATTGGAGCACTTGATGCCACGGCTTGAAGAATTTCTCTCTCTTGAATCTTGATGGCACGGATGCTAGATTCGTTGTGGCCATATTTACGCGCCACGTTGGAGACCGACATACCGTCCCTCAATAAGTCCAACACAGTCAGTTTTTCCTCCAGCATTGGAACAGATCACTTTTTCTTCGGTTGAGCACCAGATGAAGTATTTGGTTTGCATTTAGGGGCCATGTTGTACAAAAAATACGTATCTTTAAACACTAGAATCACACTCAGTGCGGCGAGATGCTTACACTATGAGAGGCACGCGGGAACTGAGACCGACTGAGGGAACAGCAGATTCACATCTCTCATCTCACGCTCACTCCGGGGCATATGCTCATTGAGTGGAATGGTGGGTGAATCGCCCACAATATTTACAGGTATCTTGTTATTTTTCTTTTTTTTTGCCGAGCGTGTATAGTTGAATTCGCGTGAGATAAATGCGCGTATGATGCGACTCACCTGTAATTTTACCAACATTCCATCTAACTCTGCTTACAGCTCAGAGCAGGGTGAGATGAGACAGTGGTAAAAATACCTCACCCTATGTACATTACAGCTTCCATCAGTGCTGCCATTGATGGAGCTTCATCAGTGGTGAATTATGGGTCACCTTTTTGGCAGTGCAGATAAGGCTGTAAAGGACAGAGGTACCTCTTCACCTATGACCAAATACTCAGACTGGAAACTCAGACATCAATTTTTTGAGCAAATAATTACCTGAAAAGTCTAGATGGTGCGGAAAAAAATCAAGAGAAAGTTTTTATAGTATCATCAGTGCTCTTTTTATAGTATCATCAGTGCTTTATGATTCCACATCCACAGAATTTGCCACAGAATCTACTCTTTGTTTCAGAATTGTGCTTCACAATCCAAGCTTTTCTTTAAAAAAAGGTTCCTAGCACTCCAAGTTGTGGAGAAACTCTTCCAAATGTGAAACAAATACAAAATGATGCAATAGTGTCTGATAGCCTCAAGCAATACTTCTGAGAGGCATGAATTTATCTCAGTTGGCACTTAACTTTGAAACCAAATGTTGAAAATATAAGTGCCAATATTTTTAACTATTTAGGAGAAATTTCCCATTAATGTGTTTATCTCGCAATGTCAAACTGCCTCCTGCTCCTTCCCAGGTGCCAGAAAAATCTATTTTCTCCTCGTTAGTTGCCCAAACTTCCTGCTTCCCTGACCCCTTACAATGCTGTTCTGTATTTTCATACAAAATATGAAGCACAATGAAAACAGAAAAAAGGGGGAACAATGTAATACCAATATTAATTCCAATTTATGACACAGGAAATGGTGCACTGACCATATTGTTCATTTTCATACTTAATGCACTACAACCTTCATGTTTTAAATGTATTGGATGCTGCCACAGAATCTTCAGTCTGAACTGGAGCTTTGCAGGACGCAAACTCAATCCTGCAGAATTTACATCTAGTTTGCTGCAGAGTACAGGGGCTTTCACTGGTGCGGGAGGGATAGCTCAGTGGTTTGAGCATTGGCCTGCTAAATCCAGGGTTGTGAGTTCAATCCTTGAAGGGGCCATTTAGGGATCTGGGGCAAAAATTAGGGATTGGTCCTGCTTTGAGCAGGGGGTTGGACTAGATGATATCCTGAGGTCCCTTCCAACCCTTCCTGATATTCTATGATTTCATTGTCAGCAGTCTGTGGAGGACAGAACTACATTGCCAAAGTAGAGTTGAAGTGAGGAACCCACAACTAAACCAGGAGATCTGAATATTCCATAAAATACCAGAGTGTTCTGATATTCACCCAATGGTGCGCACCCCAGCTGGAGCCAGGCTAGTCAAGCTAACAAAAATAATGTTACCATTGCCTCCTATTCGTATTTCAGGGCAGTATTAATTGACATTGAATCCTCTCCAAAGTCATCCAACATACATATTTCAAGAAATAACAGGAATTTCTCTCTAGTCCCCCAACTCTTGGAAAGTGCTGTAAGAACCAGAACAGAAGCTCAAGAGAAAGGTGTGCATTTCAGTGCAGATATAATATCATGATATCACAAAACAGAGGTAAAAGGAGCTACTTATCTCCCCTTCTTCCCCCCCCCCGCAAAAAAAAAAAAACAGAAAAAAGAAAAGTGAACTGGTCAAGAAAAGTTCTGACAGCAAGAGAACATGGAGTTGCTGCCCTATTGGCATAATAGGTAGTGAAATACATCCCGCCATGGAAAACCTGCAAAAGTCTATGCATCCTTCCACCCCAATGTACTATTATTATTTATTTGTATTGCAGTAGCACCTAGAACCAATCAGTCTGGGACTAGGATACCATTGAGCTAGGAACTGCACAACTGTAATCAATGACCAGGGGCTGCAGAGCACCACTTAAAGTGTGTGGGTGGCATCGATTTCCTCCTCCACCCCTTACCCTCCTCTTCCCTTCTCAGGCCCACCACCGGCAGCCTGACACCCCTGATCCATGAGCCTCTACTACCACCTCCCCAAATTTGAGTGAGTGGCATTCTGACCTGCTCATGGGGTCGCAGAGCCACTCAGCATGACCATTTTGGTTGGGCCAAACCTGTGACCTGGATGGCCCTCCCGGCTCCATGACCTATGAAAATGACAGTCCCTGCTCCAGAGATCTTACAATCTACTATATGATGAAAAACATTGTCTCAATAAAACCATCAATGGAGAAAGAGAAGATAACAGTAATACAATGAGGATTAGCAGCGATCAGCCATTATTAATTATTTTGTAGGTATCATGGTAGAGGTAAGTTTTAAAAAGGAATTTGGAGGTTTTATCTATCCTAGATACTTTCATGGCCTCTGCTGCTATAGTACCTGAGCACCTCACAACCTTTAATATGTTTGTCCTTACAACATACCTGCAAAGGAGGGAAGTGCTATTAAGCCCATTTTAGAGGCAGAAAACTGAGGCACACAGCAACTAAATTACATGACCAACATCACACAAGGAATCAGTGGCGGACCAGGAAATTGAACTCAGGTCCATGCTTTTCAAGGCTAATGGCCTAACTTCTGGGCTATCCTTTCTCTCCAAAATAACCTACTGCTGTTATGGATATCAGTGTGAAGAAGAGCTGGGGGAATAACTGATTTTTCAGTATGGTGTCATTTCAAACCAAAGCTGAATTTTTGTTGTTGTTTTTTCTTGCCAAAACAAAAAGACTGAAAATATTTAGTTCCAGTCAAATTAAAAAAAAGTGTTGAATGTCATTTCAATCTGACCTTTCATTCTATTTTTTAAAAACTTTGTTGCTATTTCCAACATTTTCAGTTTTCCCACTGAAAACTATTCCCCGAATTCAACCTGATTTTGTGCATAGTTTCAGTGCTCCCCCAAAATGCATTTTTCAGATAATATACTATTCACCAAAAAATGTCACCCAGCTCAAATAGGAAGCTCTTCCTATGCATAAGAGCCAGAATAGGAGAAAGTGTGAAGGTGCTTGACAGGAAATTTGACTGTCATATGTAGGTTTGCAGTGGGTATAACTTGGGACAACATTTGACCCTTTGAGTTGCAAAAGCAGAAGAACATCTACCATTTTCAAAATTCATATCCTCCCCATTCACAGCAGTAACATTTTGAATTGCGTCAGCTGCTTAGGTTTATTCTTGCATTTTGTTACCATCCAATTTATACATTATTCAGTATTTTTACTACTTTTGTGTAATACACTTCATTTAATTTATGTTTTGTTTAGTCAGACAATAAAAATGTAGCTGCAGATTTCACTTGGTTGCTTACTGATGAGAACAAGGAATTCCACTGCCAGGTCAAGGACAGGCTGCCAAATGCCCTCCGAACACTACTATGCTAGTAGGTGAACTCTTCACGTAAATATCCAGAGCTCATTCCCTTTTTCAAAGACTACGCTCTTTCACCCTGGCTGTTTTGAGCAGAAAGGACTCTTCAAATAAAGGGGTCAGAGGCTGGCCGTTATTTACAAAGCCATTTGGCAGCGTGGGAGGCTGTTAAGAGGTTTTCTCACTGCTAAATACTGTAAATTGCTTAGTAAGTCAACAATTGAAAAGCCTTGTGTCATAAATATAAAGGGAAGGGTAAACCCCTTTGAAATCCCTCCTGGCCAGGGGAAAGCTCCTCTCACCTGTAAAGGGTTAAGAAGCTAAAGGTAACCTCGCTGGCACCTGACCAAAATGACCAATGAGGAGACAAGATACTTTCAAAAGCTGGGAGGAGGGAGAGAAAAAAAGGGTCTGTGTCTGTCTGTAGTCGTCTTGGCCGGGGACAGAACAGGAATGGAGTCTTAGAACTTTTAGTAAGTAATCTAGCTAGGTATGTGTTAGATTATGATTTCTTTAAATGGCTGAGAAAAGAATTGTGCTGAATAGAATAACTATTTCTGTCTGTGTATCTTTTTTGTAACTTAAGGTTTTGCCTAGAGGGGTTCTCTATGTTTTTGAATCTAATTACCCTGTAAGATATATACCATCCTGATTTTACAGGGGGGATTTCTTTATTTCTATTTACTTCTATTTTTTATTAAAAGTCTTCTTGTAAAACACTGAATGCTTTTTCATTGTTCTCAGATCCAAGGGTTTGGGTCTGTGGTCACCTATGCAAATTGGTGAGGCTTTTTATCCAACATTTCCCAGGAAAGGGGGAGTGCAAGTGTTGGGAGGATTGTTCATTGTTCTTAAGATCCAAGGGTCTGGGTCTGTAGTCACCTAGGCAAATTGGTGAGGCTTTTTACCAAACCTTGTCCAGGAAGTGGGGTGCAAGGTTTTGGGAAGTATTTTGGGGGGAAGGACGCGTCCAAACAGCTCTTCCCCAGTAACCAGTATTAGTTTGGTGGTGGTAGCGGCCATTCCAAGGATAACGGGGGTAATATTTGTTACCTTGGGGAAGTTTTGACCTAAGCTGGTAAAGATAAGCTTAGGAGGTTTTTCATGCAGGTCCCCACATCTGTACCCTAGAGTTCAGAGTGGGGGAGGAACCTTGACACCTTGTTTCTCTTTCTAGTACCTCTTTTAATGGCTAGTAAGCTTCTGTAGCATATTTCATGCAACTCACTCACTAGCAGGTCACGCATCTTGTTTAATTTGTTGCTTTTGGCTTTCACTATATACAGTGATATCAAAAAAGGACCAGAATTCTGTCAGAGCTGCCATATTAATGTAGTTTTTGGTAATAAAGAATTACATTTTATTGTCACTACAGGAATTACCACCTGCTTGAATATAACACTAATGGGGGTTGGGCAAGGGTATATGGATCGTTGCACATGCTATTGAGTGTGCTGGATTGTTTATTACTAGATGTATATAAATTTTAAAAAAAAGGGGTTGCTTTATTGTACACCATCCTTTTTGGCACCTTTTGTCTATTTGTAATACTGAGCTACAAGCCTACATGAGCTACCCCTGGTGGGTATTTTCTAGGATAATGCACTGGACCCAAACCTTAGTCCCATGTGCTCTTGGCTTTCTGGGGCTGTGCAGAATTTAGGCACTGTCTCTCTGGGCTGCGTCCAGACACTCACTCCAGGTACTGACCCCATGTCTGACATCCATCTTTGGCAGTGGGGACCCTGCAGTCCAGCTGGCTCAGCCCTGAAACAAGTGCCAGCTTTCCCAAGCCTCCCCAGTAGCGGTTGCATGTTCTCAGAGTTCCACGAAGGCTGTGGACCCTCAGATATATTGTTTCCCTCTTTGAGGACTATGTGACAGCGAAAACAAGTAATGTATAGTTTCTGCAAAGGAATTTCTAAACACACACTTTACTCTTAGACAGCACAAGAGCTATATAGAACTATGGAAAAACAAAACCTGCGCCCTTTGAATTTGGTCAATGTCGGTCAGGGATCCATGATTCCTCCTCCTCCTGCTGCTCAGCCTTCTCTGCTTCCAGTACTGGTTTGCTCCCCTGTCTCTCTCAGGATGACGCATGACAGAGCCTCCCTTTTATAAAGTTGCAGTCTGATTTGTCAGGTGACCACTCTCAGTGACTTCAAACCCCTCTTCATATGATCCATTGCTTGGATACCAGGTCACTTGGAAGAATGGGTTTCCCTGGGGGTTAGTCAGCTCACTGTCCTGCTAATGCAAGGTTATTCAATTGTTGACAGTCCTTATTGATGTACCACTCAGAGGCAGACACCTAGGTGCCAGTCCCCCTTCCCTTAGCACAAGTGGTATGATGCAAGAATACAGCAAAAGACAATCCTAAGGGTATAAACACAGCGTTCATAAAAATCAAACTGGAATTTATATATTCAGATAGACAGACCCAAAACTGTCACACCACTCTTGGAATGGTTCTTTTTAGACCCACCCTATTTGCAGTTATTTTCTTCTTCTACCCCTGAGTAAATAAGCAGAGTTAGACTCTTATGCACTTCAAACTGGTGCAATTTGCCCATGGGTGCCCATTTGCTAATTAACTTAGACTCAACATGCAACTTGCATCACTATTTACATCATAATTGCACATGCATGTATATGACAGAAAGAGAGAGTATTGCTTCCAAGTGCAACCAAAAACTTAGGGACAGATTGTTAAAGGTATTTAGATGCCTATCAGAATTTTCAAGAGCATCTAGGCACCTAACTCACACTGAAATCAGTGAGTGTTAGGCGCCTAGGTACTTCTGAAAACCCCACTAAGTGCCTACACACCTTTAAAAATCTGGCCCTTACTCCTCCAATATCTCATAATGTGTTAGTTTTAATTTGTATTGCTCATTGAGTTTGGTTACAGTGATATTCTTGAATATCTAAAAGTAGAAAAGAAGAAAGTCCTTTAGGTTTCTGCAGCACAGGGACCAAAAATCCATAGTTAATATGGCTTCAGGTCCATGCATGCTGTCTTTTACAAGTGGACTATAAAGACGCCTTGTTGCTAAGCGTACTTGTATTACCCATATTACAGTACATGAACATATGAAATACAGGGGTTTATAAGAGAGCAGGATGGCAATTTTTTGGCTAAACATTCCTTCATCTGAAAGTGTTGATCTACCAAAACTGAAACTATTTACGGGAAAGCATCAGTTTCAATACATTTCCCATTTTTAAAAAATGCTAGGGGGAAAAAGTTTAAAACTATCAAAATGTCTTTTTTTTTTAGTTGAACCAACTTTTCCTTTCAAGATGCAAGTTAGTGCATAGTAAAAAAAATTTTTAAATAAAAACTAAAACAAAATATTTTGAAATCAAGCAACATGTTGTGATTGACCTGACCTTAATTTTTCCAGATTTTTTGGGTTGTGAAAATATTAAAGATTTCAACTTTCCAGCCCGATTTCAGACAGGAATATTTTTCAGAAAACCATTTCCCATTCAGCTCTAGTTAAATCTGTAAGGTGTTAGATACATTTCTCCTTCAAAGTACGGTATACAATACAGTACAGTAATATTTCTGCATCAGGAATAATTCAGAGAGAAATTAACAATACAATATTTTGAAGTCTACTTTAGGATATCACCATTTTTTAACCTGTAGAGGCAGGAGAGGTAAATTGCTGTTCAGTTTGGTTTTGATACTTGACTAATTATTGTTAAAAAATATATTTTACTTACCAGTCTATTCTTTAACAATATACTTGCACTATTGGTATGTATGTGTGGACAGAGACCACAGAAAGAATGAGCAAGGCACTGAGAAAGTGAGCACAGGAGCATGGGGACTGTGTAGGAGCTTCAGTGAGTATTTTTAGTTTGGCCAATATATAGTTAAAAACAACTTTTATGTCTAATTTGGGGAGTTAATTTGGGAATTTATACCATCATCTTTTATATTTACAAAGATATCTAATTGTTCAGGTTGTAACTGCTGTAAGAACAGATAATAAAGCTAAACTGAAAACAACACTCTTTGAGTAGAATAAAACATCTCTTTGAACTAGTCTCAGTGGCAAAGTGGCATAAGTAAACACTCAATACATGCAGCTGAAGAACTGTGATCAGAATTACTGAATTGGAAAAGCAGAGAGAGATGCAGAATTATACAGAATGACAACAAAGGGGCATTATGGAGTAGGCGCAGCTCAGAACTGACTACCCCAGTCCTCCAGTTAAGGAGGCCAGTTTCATGATACGAAGAACTCTTCCTCCGCTATGCCAGACATAGCACCAGTGCAGCTGAGGATCCAGCACAAAATCCACTAATTCAAATATTGGTCCTGGTCCACAGCTACGGCTCCTAGGCACTATGGTAATCATCATAATAATTGAAACTATCCTGGCATTAGGGCGGTCAAATACAATCAAGTATATTCTGCTAGACTTTACACTGAAGTGTTTGGAGAAAGACTAGGTAGCCACTCACTTAGCGCCACAATTTTAGATTTTTTTTCCTTGCTTCCCAAAATAAAATGAGACATACATATATTTTATATTAAGGTGCATATAAATATACACACATGCAAATATAAATGGGTTTATACAGAAAATGAATTTTATTCTTACATGATGAGATGGCATAATTCAAAGCTATAGTACAAAGTCAAATTAAAATATTAACTCTGTCCTGCAGGCTTTGTGTGTTGTGTATAGGGGAATTGGAGATATAACACTTGGAAAAAGCTTAATAGGAATGAATGTTTGTTTCTCTCTGCTCAGTTGACTCTCGCATGAACACCACTGGCTTTCATATTTGTCACCTAGTTGCCTCATGGATTCCAGTAGCAGGTGTCAGGCTCCATCAGCATGCCCAGTTCTCGAACACTGAAGCTGGTAAATACCAGAGAGAGACAATCAACATAAAGAGGGAGAAAAGCAATCTGGCAAAACCAGAGAAAATTAAAAAGTAATAGGGGAAGAAGAACAAACAATGTTTAAAAGAGAAGGAATAGGGAAGGAGAACAAGAAAAAACAGAATGACAAGCAAGCAGAGTGAGGTAGTGCTAAACCAGAGGGGAGGGAAATGACATAAGAGTGACATATTATAAAGTGCAAACAACTTATAAAGGGAAAAGAAAACACCAGCGCAATAGCTCACAGGATGGGAGAGTACACTGTGAACAGCCCATGATCTTCACGAGTTTTAAGGAAAAGTGCATATTCAATTCTACTTTAAGCCCCTTTGCAAAATTGCTGCTCAACAAGGTAATGTCTCATCGAGAGAGATGCCAAGAAGCAAATACTGCTATGAAAAGAACAAAAAGATTATGGCCCCAATCCAGCAGAGCACTCAATCATGGACTTAATTTTAATTATATGGGCAGTTCCATTGACTTCTATTGGACTACTGTGATGCTGTCTCACAGGTTGCCAGCAGGCTAATTCACTCACATGTTAATAGAGACCAAAGGAATGTTAAAAGGTCATAGTATGTTCAAACCAATTCACTTGTAAGATATAACTGTATTGTTAAGCTTGACTATATCCTGTTATTTATTTGCCATTATGCATGCCCTATAGTAAATAACCCTAGATCAAAAGTTGTTCATATAAAGATTAGCATTTACTTAGCGTGCAGAACTTCATGAATATTAAAGAAAGATACCTGTATTATTCCCACTTAGCCATCCCTATTTTAATGAATGGCCGGTAATTACGTTATGTATATCACTGTGACTGGATTATTTGTGTATGCATAGGAAGTAGAATGTTAACTTCAAAGCAAGGTTTGTTTCATGTTCAACAATGGATGTTCACAGCTCAATGGGCAGCTGCTACTCATCAAAACCCACATGGGTGGAGACACCTGTCAGCTTGTTTGCTGTGAGCAAGATTTATAACTACTAGTTTAAGGGAATAATCTTTCATCTCTGGACTGATGACTTCTGACAGGATGGAATTCTGAGCAATTGGACCGAGATCCCTAGAGCCATTCTAGGTAACCCTGGGAGACTATTGGAAACCAACAAATGACTACATCTCTGATATCATATTGGACTTATACGTTACAAATGAATTAAAGTTTATTTACCTGCTTTAACCTCTCAATAACTCATTTCCTTCGCTTAGCTAATAAATCTGTAGTTTACTAAAGAAACTGGCTTCAGCATTGTCTTTGGTGAGATCTGAATTGTACCTTGACCTGGGGTAAGTGACTGGCCCTTTGGAGCTGGGAGTAATTGAATGTGAGATGATTTTTGGTTTTAATAACTTTTCATCCTTAAGTCTAGTTTGTCTGGGTGGTAATATAGGCTGGAGTGTCTCAGGGGACTGGCTGTGGGTCTATTATAAACTAGTATAGTGATCCAGGAGCAGACATTTGTTGCTGTTTTGGTTAAATCTAATTATAGAGTATACCACCAGTTTGGGTGTATCTGCCCTGTTTTCTGACAGTCTGACCTGAGATTGGCCCTCTCCGCTGTGACCCATTCCAGGCACCGTGACAACTACTCATGCATAACTGCTTTGCTAGAGCAGGGTCTATATGGGTAAGAAGAGAGAATGAAGAGGTGAGTATAAGCAATTAGAAAATTGTATCTGACTGGGTTAGCACTGTGTAATTCCGAAGCAGTTTTGGAAAAAAAAATTGTTGACATACTGTCCTTACTAGAATCTTCAAAGAACTATTTCTGCAAAAAATGACAATTCAGTCCAAAACACTAGCTATGCCACCCTGAGATAAAAGATTCAGAATATAATACATGGCGCTGTCACTGAACCCCAAAGAACAGCAGCTTTCCAAGGAAAACATTTCAAAACTGTTCTGTGATAAAATTACATCCAAGTTCTGTAAAGCCTAAAAACAACGAACAATGAATATTCTGTGAGCAAACATCACTATGGAAATGCAAGTAATTCCATAAAATATGATTTATGGTGGCAAAAGCAGAGGAAATATCTTGCTGTTTTTAAGTACGCAAAGTCTGATGTCTATTGGAAACAATTAGTCACTTGTGCCAGTGCTTTTTCCACCCCACTGCAGCTCCCAAAAATCAGACAGATACAAAACCTGTTGGCTTTGAGGAGAAATAATGAGCTTTGGCCCCCTCTAATACTTCTGAGATGAAAAGGAAGGAAGAAGTGGGATGACAATTGACAAGCTGGTCGGAGGGTCAGGTTGGCTTCCTTTATAATAGAACAGCAGCAGATTGCAGAGCAGATGGAACGGAACCAGATATCAAGTACTGTAGAAATTAACAAATTATGGAGATTTAAACTGATATAGTGAAGAAGCAAGCAGTCTATAAAGACAAACTGGGACCAGTACCAGTCATTCTGCAAGACCTGGTATATAATCAAGACAAGAATGCCATATGGATACTGCAATGAGGAAGAGGAAAGCGCACTCTTCAACCCATTATCTAACCAACCAAAACAGAATACCTTGGTTGCTATTCCTGAGTCACCTACTGGTTGATATTACTTGAAGAAACATTAAAATACCACAAGAAACATCCACCCTACTCCTTGTTACTTTACCTTACTGTCCTTAATCTAACTGTCACTTAAATAATAATGGGCTAACTTCTCAGCTGGTGTAAATTAGTGAAGCTCCATTTTATAGCTTCTACCCTAAAATCAACCCAAAAGCTTTTGTAATGACCTTTACAATGAATGAGTATCATATGTAGTAATGTCAGGGCCGCAGTCTGCAAGAGAATCTGCTAAACCATCATTGTCTTCTTGAGACCAAGAAGGAGAAGGCATAGATGGACATTGTGATGTAAATTTGCCACCCAATGGAACATCTGTCCCAATCTGTCCCAAGTGAAGAACTAGCAGGTCTCCAAAAACAACACAACAACAACAAGCAGCATGAGTTACACGTATACAGATGTCCATATCTGTTACACAAGTGCTTGAACTTCCTAGTTGGGCTGTTTTTTTAAGCATTGGGTGTGAAGGAGTTTTCCTAAATGTTTATATTCAAACGGATTTATTATATATCTATTGGCTCCAATTATCCTCATCCATAGCAAACTCCCTGCTTGGGTAAGAGACACCACTTCCCTTTCTGCTCCAAGTCCAACAATTATCAGAGATATTCTTGTGCACAGCTGGGACCTTGTCTACATTAGGCCTTGATTCAGCAAAGAATTTAAGCACCTGCTTAAATCCATGTCAATTCAGTAAAGCACATGCTTAAGTCCTAATAACAACATCTCTTAAGTTTAAAACTTAAACACCTACGTAAATACTTTTCTTTATTAGAGCCTTAAGCAGTTAAGACATAACAAGGTGTGGATTATGGTTTAAGAATGGCACTGTTTTTGAATATTAGACTGAAGGTCCAGTAACACTGCTGCACAAACATGTGCAGGGGGCCAGAGGGATGAGGTAGATGAGGCTTTCTTCCGGCAGCTCACGGAAGCTACTAGATCGCATGCCCTGATTCTCATGGGTGACTTTAATTTTCCTGATATCTGCTGGGAGAGCAATACAGCGGTGCATAGACAATCCAGGAAGTTTTTGGAAAGCATAGGGGACAATTTCCTGGCGCAAGTGCTAGAGGAGCCAACTAGGGGGGGGCGCTTTTCTTGACCTGCTGCTCACAAACCGGGTAAAATTAGTGGGGGAAGCAAAAGTGGATGGGAATCTGGGAGGCAGTGACCGTGAGTTGGTTGAGTTCAGGATCCTGACGCAGGGAAGAAAGGTAAGCAGCAGGATATGGACCCTGGACTTCAGAAAAGCAGACTTCGACTCCCTCAGGGAACGGATGGCCAGGATCCCCTGGGGGACTAACTTGAAGGGGAAAGGAGTCCAGGAGAGCTGGCTGTATTTCAAGGAATCCCTGTTGAGGTTACAGGGACAAACCATCCCAATAAGTCGAAAGAATAGTAAATATGGCAGGCGACCAGCTTGGCTTAATGGTGAAATCCTAGCGGATCTTAAACATAAAAAAGAAGCTTACAAGAAGTGGAAGGTTGGACATATGACCAGGGAAGAGTATAAAAATATTGCTCGGGCATGTAGGAATGATATCAGGAGGGCCAAATCGCACCTGGAGCTGCAGCTAGCCAGAGATGTTAAGAGTAACAAGAAGGGTTTCTTCAGGTATGTTGGCAACAAGAAGAAAGCCAAGGAAAGTGTGGGCCCCTTACTGAATGAGGGAGGCAACCTAGTGACAGAGGATGTGGAAAAAGCTAATGTACTCAATGCTTTTTTTGCCTCTGTTTTCACTAACAAGGTCAGCTCCCAGACTGCTGCGCTGGGCATCACAAAATGGGGAAGAGATGGCCAGCCCTCTGTGGAGATAGAGGTGGTTAGGGACTATTTAGAAAAGCTGGACGTGCACAAGTCCATGGGGCCGGACGAGTTGCATCCGAGAGTGCTGAAGGAATTGGCGGCTGTGATTGCAGAGCCATTGGCCATTATCTTTGAAAACTCGTGGCGAACCGGGGAAGTCCCGGATGACTGGAAAAAGGCTAATGTAGTGCCAATCTTTAAAAAAGGGAAGAAGGAGGATCCTGGGAACTACAGGCCAGTCAGCCTCACCTCAGTCCCTGGAAAAATCATGGAGCAGGTCCTCAAAGAATCAATCCTGAAGCACTTGCATGAGAGGAAAGTGATCAGGAACAGCCAGCATGGATTCACCAAGGGAAGGTCATGCCTGACTAATCTAATTGCCTTTTATGATGAGATTACTGGTTCTGTGGATGAAGGGAAAGCAGTGGATGTATTGTTTCTTGACTTTAGCAAAGCTTTTGACACGGTCTCCCACAGTATTCTTGTCAGCAAATTAAGGAAGTATGGGCTGGATGAATGCACTATAAGGTGGGTAGAAAGCTGGCTAGATTGTCAGGCTCAACGGGTAGTGATCAATGGCTCCATGTCTAGTTGGCAGCCGGTATCAAGTGGAGTGCCCCAAGGGTCGGTCCTGGGGCCGGTTTTGTTCAATATCTTCATAAATGATCTGGAGGATGGTGTGGATTGCACTCTCAGCAAATTTGCGGATGATACTAAACTGGGAGGAGTGGTAGATACGCTGGAGGGGAGGGATAGGATACAGAGGGACCTAGACAAATTGGAGGATTGGGCCAAAAGAAATCTGATGAGGTTCAATAAGGATAAGTGCAGGGTCCTGCACTTAGGATGGAAGAACCCAATGCACAGCTACAGACTAGGGACCAAATGGCTAGGCAGCAGTTCTGCAGAAAAGGACCTAGGGGTGACAGTGGACGAGAAGCTGGATATGAGTCAGCATTGTGCCCTTGTTGCCAAGAAGGCCAATGGCATTTTGGGATGTATAAGTAGGGGCATAGCGAGCAGATCGAGGGACGTGATCGTTCCCCTCTATTCGACATTGGTGAGGCCTCATCTGGAGTACTGTGTCCAGTTTTGGGCCCCACACTTCAAGAAGGATGTGGATAAATTGGAGAGAGTCCAGCGAAGGGCAACAAAAATTATTAGGGGTCTGGAACACATGACTTATGAGGAGAGGCTGAGGGAGCTGGGATTGTTTAGCCTGCAGAAGAGAAGAATGAGGGGGGATTTGATAGCTGCTTTCAACTACCTGAAAGGGGGTTCCAAAGAGGATGGCTCTAGACTGTTCTCAATGGTAGCAGATGACAGAACGAGGAGTAATGGTCTCAAATTGCAGTGGGGGAGGTTTAGATTGGATATTAGGAAAAACTTTTTCACTAAGAGGGTGGTGAAACACTGGAATGCGTTACCTAGGGAGGTGGTAGAATCTCCTTCCTTAGAGGTTTTTAAGGTCAGGCTTGACAAAGCCCTGGCTGGGATGATTTAACTGGGAATTGGTCCTGCTTCGAGCAGGGGGTTGGACTAGATGACCTTCTGGGGTCCCTTCCAACCCTGATATTCTATGATTCTATGATTCTATGTCCTTATAGATCCTATATGCAGACCCTAAAGTGTAATTTATATATGTTAATTACTAAAGAAAAATATGCATCATGAGAACAAATCAATTTAAATGGAAAAAATAATGTTTTAATTACATGTTAGGCTGAAGACAGTAGTGCCAAGTAATTGTACATTTTCAATTACAAAACTTTAAGGAAAAAAATTAAATGATTACTGAACTGAAATGACAAAAATCATAAAAATAGATTAATTTTTAAAGTTGAACTCAAAATTATCATGAAAGATACAACTTGAAGTAAAAAATCTAGTCTATCTTTGCCTGGGGACAGTGTTCGATGGCACTTCATGCTGTCACTGTTTAAGGGTGTTCTTCAGAAATCGTTTTATATTGTTTGAATAGTTAACAGCCACATGCCAAAAGTTGTACCATTATTGGGTCATTATTAAGAATAACTTGAGAGCTTTTCTTTGGATGCACATATGAACTAGGGGGCCAATGGTAAAGGTGGAACTTACGATAAATATTTTCTTAGATTATTTATTGTTTTTTTGTGAAGAAGCTACCTAATTAAGCTGATATTCTTCCATCATGAAAGCCAGTAAGCAGTAAAAGTTCACTTTGGTGGCCCTGCAGAGGAATTTTAAACCCTTCTCTGTTAAGAAACAGCAGCTGCCAACATTCCCTTGGCAGTTTAAAACTAATTGAGGCTGGGAGGATGGTTAGAAAGGCCTGCAATGAAGCAAATGAGATAGATCTACAACCTATCCTGAAGGATGACCCAACACTCTCACAAATCTTGGGAGACAGGCCAGTCCTTGCCTACTGACAGCCCCCCAACCTGAAACGAATACTCACCAGCAACCACATACCACACAACAGAACCACTAATCCAGGAACCTATCCTTGCAACAAAGCCCGTTGCCAACTGTGCCCACATATCTATTCAGGGGACACCATCACAGGGCCTAATAACATCAGCCACACTATCAGAGGCTTGTTCATCTGCACATCTACCAATGTGATATATGCCATCATGTGCCAGCAATGCCCCTCTGCCATGTACATTGGTCAAACTGGACAGTCTCTACGTAAAAGAATAAATGGACACAAATCAGATGTCAAGAATTATAACATTCATAAACCAGTCGGAGAACACTTCAATCTCTCTGGTCACGCGATTACAGACATGAAAGTTGTGATATTACAACAGAAAAACTTCAAATCCAGACTCCTGCGAGAGACTGCTGAATTGGAATTCATTTGCAAATTGGATACAATTAACTTAGGCTTGAATAGAGACTGGAAGTGGCTAAGTCATTATGCAAGGTAACCTATTTCCTCTTGTTTTCCTAACCTCCCCCCCCTTCCTCAGACGTTCTTGTTAAACCCTGGATTTGTGCTGGAAATGGCCCACCTTGATTATCATACACATTGTAAGGAGAGTGATCACTTTACATAAGCTATTACCAGCGGGAGAGTGGGGTGGGGGGAGAGAAAACCTTTTGTAGTAACACCCATTTTTTCATGATTTGTGTGTATAAAAACAAACATCTTCTGTATTTTCCACAGTATGCATCCGATGAAGCGAGCTGTAGCTCACGAAAGCTTATGCTCAAATAAATTGGTTAGTCTCTAAGGTGCCACAAGTACTCCTTTTCTTTTTGCGAATACAGACTAACGTGGCTGTTACTCTGAAACTTCTCTGTTTAGAGTCAAGTCTTTTGAACTTGAACCTCACAGGAAAATGCTTCTGTTTTTTTAAATACTTTTATATCAGTTTCAGGCACTTCCAAACAGTAATGAACACACAATACTCCATTCAAGCAGAGCTAGGGTGGAAGGAGATAAGACGTTAGGCGACCTGTCCTTAATGACTGCTCAACAGAAAGACAGGCTATGGTTTAATCAATTATGTTCCAGGACTTTTTAAATCCCACTTTATAACAGAAATTTTAAACTTGTCATTTTTTATTTTTGCTCACTGACAAAACGGAGGTCTTTAAATAGCTATAGCATCAGATATAAACCCTAATTCCTGGCATTCATTTAATTTAACAAAAATTATTAAACTTGCTCTGAAGCAGATTTTTAAAGTTTTGTGGAAAGTCACACCTCCCAGGGCAGTCTTATAATTTCCTTTGACTTATATCCTATCATGCTGTAGCAAATAGAGCTCCTCACTGCTAAAAAGGCATTTCTAAGGCAACTTACTCTGATTTAAAGGTAATATTATTTAAATATTATGGCAACAATACTTCAAACATGAATTATAATTTGCCATGTAGTATAAAGCTGATGGCGGGCTCAGCACCTATGAAAATTAGGCAACTTATCCTTCTGATTGTTACCTTTCACTCCACATTTTTTTAACCTTTGCCATACATCCTTAAAATAGCATACTATTCCTTGTTAAAATAGCATACTATTCCTTGTTTCAAATATGTAAGTGATCTTCATTGACTTAAATCATTTATTTACAAGAACACCACCAAAAGTTCACACACTAAAATTCCATTTAACTTTTTCCCTAATTCGACCATGCTCTTTATAAAAGTACTCTATTTTCTATTATAAATTAATCTTATATCCACTTTCATTCACTACCTACCTTTAGCCTTTTATTTAAAACTTTATGGAACAGTAACCTTCAAAATATCATACTTACCTAACCAATGATAAAATTCAACATTAATAGGAAAGGCACTGAAGATTGGTGGAAATTGTAGAAAATAAATATTTCTAGTTAATAGTGCTTGAGGAGTTCAACTCTTTTATAACAAAAATTCTATAAAGTTTTAAGAACCCTATCATCCCTTGAAGGATATTCAGTGCAGGAACCTGCAAATTTTGTTAGCCAGAGTTTTCATTTCTTGTTACATACTGCGTATGAAAACAAAATAGCCTGCTACATCAGAGGAAAAATAATGCTCTCTGACCCTGTCCTTTTTGATTCACTGGTCATACAAGAACAGTGTGCATCACACTGAGCAATCACTTTGAATTCCTGAAAGGTTAGAAAGTTTAAAACTGGCAGAAGGTCTGCCCCTTGCAGGAATCTAGTTTCACTAGAAGATTGCCTTACTTTTTATTATAGGGTGGCCATTTGTCACCACTTTTTTTTTTTTTTTTTTTAAAGGAAAAGCTGTGGTATTTCAGTCTGCTTGGTATTGAAACTTGACCTACAAAGTGACTTTTTGTTCCAGTTTTAAAAAAAAATACAAGTTATGCAAGTGCAAAAGGAAAAAAGGCCATTGTTGGGGACACTGGGGTATGGCCACTAGGTAACTCGAGGGGATGGAAGACCATGAGTGTCGATGAAGCCCCCTCGCACTAGGCCCAAGTGTCCTTGACCCTTCTCCCCCCCCTCCCC
The DNA here is from genome assembly GCF_965140295.1 of Lepidochelys olivacea. Lineage (NCBI taxonomy): Eukaryota > Metazoa > Chordata > Testudines > Cheloniidae > Lepidochelys > Lepidochelys olivacea. Next base: position 297,907,255 of record NC_140411.1, read on the forward strand.
CCCCCGGAGGCACTCGCAGCAGTTCTGCGTACTAGGCCCAAGTGTCCTTGGCCCCCCCGGCCTGGAGGCACTCACAGCAGTTATGCTGAGGATCTGCAACAATATGTTGCAGAGTCAGACTGCCTGAAACTAAGCAAGGCCGAACAGGGCAGATATGGAAGAACAATGCTGAATAAAGCAGCTTTATGTATAGTTTAACAAATGATACAAGGGAACAAGGGAACTAGCTGGGAACTGGATTGGCTGGCTATATGGATACTTAGGGCAGCTTGCTATTGGATAAGTATGCTGGGAAAAGGATGTATAAAAGCCTGTGTAACTTCCTGCTCTGGGTGCAGGATTTGAGATTCTGTTCTCCCTGTACATTTTTGCAGCTGCAAATAAACTTTTCTGCTTCTCCACCCCGTTGTGATTATTGGGTGTAGCACACCGGGTAGCAAACCAACCCCAGCTGTTGTTTAGCCTCTTGGCACTGGGTTCCAGCAACACCATGATTAAATTTGTTTTTTGCATACTTCACATGGTCTCATATTTCAAAAGTATCTGATTTTTGTATAGAAGACTTCAGTTCCCATGCATACTCTTTTAAGTAATAAATTTCTGGCTTAAAAAGGAAGTTTTTAACAAAACAAATACCAAGATTTTCCAGCATTAAATTTAACAAGGAGTTTCTACATAGTACTATTTAATATGGTATTCTTGGGGAAACAGTTTTAAATGCCTTTAAAAAATTTTAAACACTAAACTTGGAAAAGTAGTTGTTGCGAAAGATTCGCAACATTTCCCCTACCATTTATTATGTTTTTTTATTAGAGGCCTGATCCATCTCTTATTGAAGTCAACTTAAAGATTCCAGTTGACTTCAATGAGATATGCATCAGACCTATGTGTTTTAATACACATTCACACAAAAGAATTGCTACTCTGAAACATTTCAAGAGTAATAAACAACAGAAGAGATCTGAACAAGGAGGGCCTCACATCACTGCAGCATTCAGGTACAGAGACTGATCCAGCCAATGAGACAGTCTGAAGCACAGCCATCACACCGGATTATATAACTTTCCTTTTGTGTAAGCTTCTTTGATTGTGAATTGTATCCTTTCCAGCTATCTCTAGTTCTACCATCTATGCCCTCAGAGGGTAGCTTTTGTTATTTCTTTGGTGGTTTGTACAAACCAGGTTTGTTCAGCTGCCATTCACTAGCAGAATTGCAGAGATTTGTTTTGAAGGTTTTGGAAATTGGGTTCCATTGGCCTTTGATGATGTTTTAAGTTACAGGCAGTATATGCTTAGGCAAGTCCCAGGAGAAGCCATTTACTTTACAGAAAGGGCTCCTCATTGGGGCATCCTAAACTGATATGTTGATTTCTGACATTATTGTGGATGTTGTGAGGTTTGATTATTTTTTTAAGATATCCTGATATGACTTTTTGTTTGACAGCCACTACTTCATACTCAGGTGTAGAGCACATTCCAGGGGGTGTTGCGAAAAGTTCCAAATCTCCAGGACTCCTGTAGAATTCTGAGGTGAGAAAATGCCCACTGTACAATCTCCACATAAGAGATCATATCTCCCAGAAGCTGAAAGCACTGCCATGCCGTGACTTTTGAGGATCACCGAAGGTGAGCAAGATACAATAATTTCTGTAATGTGCCCATGGACAAGATTGTAACGGATGTGTCAGACCTTGTCCCAAGATAGACAAAGAAATCCTTGAAGGAATCATGGAGCTGTTTTTAAGATTAATAATTAATCAGTGATTCTCGCATGTTTTTTGGAAATTGATGAGTCTATTATTAGGATATCATGGTAAATATGCATGTCCTCTTTTGAAGCTGGGATACTGCATGCATCATCTTTTACTTCCAGATTTTTTGAAGCTGCAAGTCCAAAGGATAAGATCACAATTTTGATCTAATTTCAGTCTGAGGTTTAGTGTGCAGGTGCTGGGTGGTGTTGGATGGCTATGATATACAGGAGGTCAGACTAGCGGATCTGATGGTCCCTTCTAGGCTTAAACTTCATGACTCACAATGTTGTGTTCAAACCTATATGTCATATAACTTTACATTTTAAACTAAGATAAGATTGGTGAAAGGTGAAAAAGGCCATCTTTGAGCTGGTGAAAAACTGAGAGGTAAATTATACAAAACAAAAAAATTTTGCCCAAATTTTTCCTGTTTGTTTTGTTTTGGTTTGTGATCAACATTCCAAATTGATTAAAAGTTTCACTGAAATTTTGATGACTTTGACAATAAGCATTGTCATAAATATAAAGGGAAGGGTAAACCCCTTTGAAATCCCTCCTGGCCAGGGGAAAGCTCCTCTCACCTGTAAAGGGTTAAGAAGCTAAAGGTAACCTCGCTGGCACCGGACCAAAATGACCAATGAGGAGACAAGATACTTTCAAAAGCTGGGAGGAGGGAGAGAAAAAAAGGGTCTGTGTCTGTCTGTATGCTGCGCTTGCCAGGGACAGAACAGGAATGGAGTCTTAGAACTTTTAGTAAGTAATCTAGCTAGGTATGTGTTAGATTATGATTTCTTTAAATGGCTGAGAAAAGAATTGTGCTGAATAGAATAACTATTTCTGTCTGTGTATCTTTTTTGTAACTTAAGGTTTTGCCTAGAGGGGTTCTCTATGTTTTTGAATCTAATTACCCTGTAAGATATATACCATCCTGATTTTTCAGGGGGGATTTCTTTATTTCTATTTACTTCTATTTTTTATTAAAAGTCTTCTTGTAAAACACTGAATGCTTTTTCATTGTTCTCAGATCCAAGGGTTTGGGTTTGTGGTCACCTATGCAAATAGGTGAGGCTTTTTATCCAACATTTCCCAGGAAAGGGGGGGGTGCAAGTGTTGGGAGGATTGTTCATTGTTCTTAAGATCCAAGGGTCTGGGTCTGTAGTCACCTAGGCAAATTGGTGAGGCTTTTTACCAAACCTTGTCCAGGAAGTGGGGTGCAAGGTTTTGGGAAGTATTTTGGGGGGAAGGACGCGTCCAAACAGCTCTTCCCCAGTAACCAGTATTAGTTTGGTGGTGGTAGCGGCCAGTCTAAGGATAACGGGGGTAATATTTTGTACCTTGGGGAAGTTTTGACCTAAGCTGGTAAAGATAAGCTTAGGAGGTTTTTCATGCAGGTCCCCACATCTGTACCCTAGAGTTCAGAGTGGGGGAGGAACCTTGACAAGCATATTGTTATTGAAAGATATTACTGAAAACAGAACAGAGTAAGAAAAGTTCTGCTAATTGACTTTGGACTGAAAATGATGGTGAAGAGTCATTGAGATCTCATTACCATCAGAATGATAAAAAAATTCTTGAAACAGAATGAGATACGTCCATTTAGATATACCCAGAACCATCTTTGCTTGGACATCTGATTTGGGTAATGGTTGATCATCCATTCCCCGTCTGAACATTTCTGGAAGGGAACACAAATAGGTTAAGGCATTCATTTACACCATCATCTCTGGCCTTTGGTTGTCAGCAGGCATTTATCTGCTGAGCACTTTTCTAGGTCACAAACAGACCACTAAAGAATGACAGAAACCAGACCAAAGATCAGAGAGGTTTTTGGAACTTCTCTACAAGACTGCTGGGTCCTAAGTAACTTCTAGGATACAATGTTTAAGATCCATACTACTCCTTTTCTTGTACATAGATTTTTTAACCGATTCAATTTAACCATCCTTATTGTCTTCTGTCTAATCGTCTCCAACCTTAACCATCTTTAGAACTGACTCAAATCCATTATGCCACCATAAATAGTATGCCCAACTATAGCAACATGAACGGTCCTCTCTTGTGAAAGAGAACTTGTGAGAAGAGACCACCAGCCACATGTTATTTCCAGCTGGAAAAGTGAGCCAGCATCCAGAGAATGAGTGAGTGAGTTGTCCTGATATCCTGCCTGCAGCATATCAGTGAAGAAACACCAGAGATAGGAGGACAGAAAAGATTAGAACACTTTCTCTTATATTCATATGTTTGCTGTTATAGGCTTAATATTAACAAAAATGACTCATGAGCCAAGATTCAGTGTTTAACTGATGCTTCCATTCCCGCTAAAATGGACATGACTATCAGGGGACTTGGTAAAAACCCTGATTGAGATCCTTTTTCTTTGTGTTCAAATAAAGTATTTCTTCACAAAATGAATGTTCTAAATTTTGTGAAGAAATACTTTATTTTTTTATTTTTGATTTTCAGCCATTTTAGCTATTTTAATTTTAACTTTTTTATTGGATTTAATCAATTCTAACTTTCCGCTTTTCCCCTTTTTAACATATATTTTATATATATGTTATATATTTTATATATTTTAAAGAATTCTTAAACGTTCTTTAAAGAATTCTTAAATTCTTAATTCTAAACGTATATATTTTAAAGAATTCTTTTGTCTAGTTGCTTATCATTACGCCTGGTCTCTTTACAGAAAGCAATTAATTTAAAATAGCAGCTATCTAAAATTTAACTTAATGTCTTCAAGTGCCCATTTTGTCATAACACAGTAGACTGTGCTTGGAGTCCACGTGGAAGTTCAAAATGGCTTCAGACAGGAAAGATGGAAACTGGTAATCCTTGGGAGTACCTCCTGGATGAGAAGATTTATGTTTTCTATTTAAAATTCTTGTTTCGATTATGATTAAATTAAATGGTGGAGGGGCCTCTAGATTAGAAAAAAAGTCTCCAGTTTGTTTTGAAGGAAGGAAGAAGATGGAGTTGTTTGTTCTTCAATTGACACTGAAGTAATTGAGCCCAGTTCTCTAAACTTAAGAATGGATTGAAGAACCATTAGTCTTTTGACCTAGTTGAAGCGAAGGGATATTTAGAAAAAGAAAGGGGAGTTTGCCAGAACTCTTATCATTCATCCCTTGCATATCACTAGTCATGCCCACTTGTCTTAAGCTGAATCAGCATACAAAAGGCCTCAAACATCACCCAGCACAGAATGGGACTCTGAACCAGCATAATTCTGATGTCACTGGGACAGGTTGTTCCGACAGAGTCTTGGGATGTCCTCCAAGAGAGGTGAGAAAAGAACAAATGGATTATAGTACTGAGGTAGTAAAAAATTGACATGAATATTTGAAAGGCTGACTCCTAGAATCCTTGCTCTCATATGCTAGAAAGCTTATCCAGCTACCAAGGATTCTTTAATACTTTCTCAAAGGAGTTTTCAAATTATTCTGCACATCATGGGGAGCTTGAGTTACACATAATGTAAGAATCTACGTCCAACATGCTGAATTACAAAATTTCTCCTGGACAGAGAAACACAAAAATCTTGTCATGCCACAGCATCATAAATGAGGGTGAAGTTGTAATGAAGGTGCTTGAAATATTTTTATCTTCTCTTGGAGAGTGAACAGGTTTCTACCGAGCTTTCTTATTGGAAAGGAATTTTAGCCACAACAGAGAGGCCCTGGAAATTATTATTATAGGTCATCTCGTGGTTACAGAAGCAAATCCTCTTATATGTATGTTTATTGAGGAGTTTAGGGAACCCAATATCATCCATTAGAATGATAATTGTCCTGTAGTTATTTAGCAAGGCCAAGGTGGAGGAATCAATCTTGGGAAAAGAGGAGATATTTGTACATTTGTCATTTCAGACCTTGCGGGCTTGTGAAAATCCTTGCACTGATCAGTCTTTTCTTAGAGAGTGAACACACTAGGAGTTCACAAGCTTACTATTGTGGAATAGTGAATGTTGCTTAATTGTTGGGTTTGTTCAGTTGCAGCAAAATTTTCAGACTTCAGCCTTTCACTTGTATGAAGGTTTGTGCACACGTAATTTAGCACTGGTCTCCATGCTGACTACAACTGGTTGAAATTTTCCCAATTCCAACTTTTCAATGAAATTTTTTGTTAAAAATTGATTTTCAATTGAAAAAAATCCCCAAAATCTTGGTTAAAAATGTTGGAGGGTTTAAAACGTTGTTCATATATTAACGTCAGGAGAGACATTTATGATTATATAGTATAACCTATGTAACACAAGTCATAACATTTCTTCAAGTCCATAACTTGTGGAGGAGTTGGACTGGATCCTTTAGAAAGCTATCAAAACCTTCATTTAAATACTTCAGGTGATGGAGAATCCAAAGAATCCCCAAGTAAATTGTGCCAGTGGTTAATTACCCTCAATGTAAAACATTTGCACCTTCTTGTCCAATTTTTCTAAATTTGTTTTAAACCATGCACACCAGAACTGGATTCAGTATTCCAGTAATGATCTCAGTAATGCAATATACAGTGGTATTAACACCTCCCTACTTCAACACCATATTCCCCTATTTATACACCAAGGACCAAGTTAGCCCACCTAGCCAGTGAATTGCACTGGGAGCTCATGTTAACGTAAGCTTTTCAAAAAAATCCTGTGAGAGTGCTTATTCTACCAGTTTCTACTGCTAAAGTTTGTCCATGCCCTTTATAAAGTTTAACACCTGTGCACTTGCAATCGTACATTCAGGACAATGGGTTTTGCAGGTACAAGTCCTAATATTTGAATGTGCTGAGTAGTTGAGACAATCTAAAGAGGGCACACAATTGTTAGTATAGCCCACATGCCTTATATTGCAGTATTTGACTTTGTTTCTCTCAAAGACAGGGAGAAACAAAATGGAGCAGTCAGAATGAGGAACAACTGTAGATTTACTGTCTAATAGTTTGTTTAAAAGTTATTCAACTACTATTTATGATGTTTTATACGATTTACAATGTTTTCTGTGTGCATTAAATGTTACTAAGACAGTATATTGCACTCTCTTTTTGAAATTGACAGGGAACTATTAACATCTGTTTATCAGGGGTTTATGAACAATAGTTCTGAGGTTTGATTCTTTGTAATGCTTTCTGAAAAGTCCTGAAAAGACAGAATTCTGACCAGCCTGTGCTTCAGCAAAGCGTTAATGTACCAGAAGAAGAGGGTTGTAATAGTTATGCATAGTATTGCCTTGGCATTCTCTATGGTGCTACATTAGCACACATGTAAGCATTTACAACTGCCAAGTGCAGGCATAAGTTTGTTCATGCACACAAGCTGAAGTTGGGTAGAAGTGTAATTTAATGTATATCCCTTTGGGCAGATCTCTGAGACATTAGGATGCTTGGTACTTCTCAATGTCCACTGTCAGAACAATTAATCCTTAGTTAGGCCATTTTTCTCATCTTTGTCTGTCCATATCTCAGACTGAGAAGGATCAGAGGGGAGTTCACCTTCCGTCGAAGTAGGCAACCTTACATGCTTTCTGGATTCGTTCTCAGATCTGGACATTCTTTTCTTGTATTATGGAGAGAAAGAAGAAGTTGCTTACTCCTTTAATGAAGCAGTGAAGAAAGGGAAAAAAGAAGATCTCTCTTCTTTTCATTTTTCTAGTCTTCTTTCATGTTTCTAGATAGCATGGACACACATTCTGTTTTTGTTTGTTTCCTGAAGTTGAGAAAATCCCTCCCTAATTGTTTCAAGGAAGAGAACAGCAGTGAGTTGATTGCTCACATCTGGATGAAGCGTAGTGAAAGCCCACATGCTTGAAGGAAAGGTTCCTGAGTTTAGTGGTGCCATGGTCCTTGCAAACATGGTAGTAAAGTTGGGTCCCGAAGGAAAAAACACTACAGCACTAAGGACACACTAAAGACCTGGAGGTAGACAGTCAGCTAGGCCTAACTTATTTAGCTGACTTGCTGACAAGATCACTATATACTGCAGTAGTGTGCTTAACAGACACTTTTCAAGCTGAACATTTTAGTTTGGCACTGATTTTTGTTTATTTATTTTTAGAGAAACTCCATATATCATGGACCTACTGCTCCCTCCCCAACAAGTTAAAGTGGGAGTGTTTTGATTTTCCTCTAGTAAGGCCTGCTCCAATCTTGACCTGTAAGTTGAGGAATCTACCAATAACTAGTCTGTCCTTGCTAGAGAGACGCAAAGGTGGAAAAGCTTTCCTGAAGTAAACCAGAGGAAAGGAAGCTGCTTAGGAATCAATGTTGGGGTAGTAGCTAAAAAGCTAAGCAATTGCTGTAGAACTGCAGCAGGGCTGGCTCAGTGGGGAGCATCACTGAAGCAGCTATTCTGAGACCCAACTGCCACTTCAATCAAGAGGAATACAGGCTGCAGAAGAGATAAATAAGCTTTGGAGACTGGAGATGTGGCTTCCCAGCAGTGGGACTATCTATCTGTCTGCCTTGTTATCTATAACACTCATCACCGGATCTTTGAAGAGTAAAAATGCTAAAACCAGAAGTGGCTCAGCGGGAAATGGTGGAGCACAGCTGCCTCTGAGGATGGAGGCAGCTCAACCTAGGTTGCCTGGAGTTGTTCAGCTAGTTAGCAGAGCTTCCTCTTGCTACAAGAGCCAGCTGATTCCATGGATGATTGGGTGGGACCTTCCCAGAACCGAGTCCTCTACATTGGTGGAGAAACTTACAGTTAAGAAAGAGAAATGAAATAAAGTTACATTTCAATAATGTAACATGGACAGAACAAAGCCAAAACAGGCAAAACAAAGTCAGGCAGCACATAGCATTGCCTCTAGTTTCAGAGCCTTAATTTTTCACTATTTGACTGTTAGTTTGTGTCACACATACTGGTTACATACATGCTAAGGCTCTGCTGTTCATTATCTCTTCTCCTTACGTCTAATTCTCTGTGCCTCTGATGACATTTTCACACAGTCTCATGGAGAATAAAGTGTGGGCATTCCTATGGCTAACTGAAGAGATTTCATAGTTAAGATGTATTTCGCTGAAGTCTAAGCACTGCTCTTGGGGTACAAGGGATGCTGGAACTAGGAGTGCTGGGGGCGTGGCAGCCGCCCCTCGGCTTGAAGCAGTTTCCATCATATACAGGGTTGACAGGTTTGTTCATTGGCTCCCCCCCACTATAAAAACTGTTCCAACACCACTGTTGGGTACATCTAAATATGTCATGGCATGTTGCTCATTTGTGCTCAAACCTTCTTGGTGAGGCCTCAGAGACTCCCAATCCAGCTTCATTTCACCTCTGTGCAATAATGCTTTTGGAAACAAGACTTTAAGTCACTCATGTTTAAAATGACTGGACATGATTGCTCTTCCCGCTGCTGCAGCATGCTTCTTCTCCAACCAGGTCGACTGTATTCTTGTATTGCTTTTTCAATATTAAAATGTAAAATTTGCATCAGTAGGTAGAGAAGGCATTTTGTTTTAAAGGATCCATTATGTCTCCTATGCATGGAGGCAGTTAGATTCATTCATTCCTGCTACGATTTCAAACAGGCTTTTATTATGATATTCTTGGAAGAGGAAAGGCTCCTCTGATTTCAAAATGAACATCTTTCAAAACCAGAAGTCTTGTTTTTGCAAGCCACCCATATGCAGAAACCAAGGGGAGGGCTTGTAGGACTGTGCCCGAAGTCCTCTGCAATATATTATATCTGGAAATAATTACATGTTACTTTTTCCCTTCAACAAATGAGTTACATGTCCATTAAAATGAAAGGTGGTATAACAAGTTAATCAAATATATTATCATTTTAACATTGACAATATTGAAAATGATTTGCCCAATGAGTTAAACGACTATGTTACTTGTGAATTGAGCTCAAAATCATAAAAAGTCTGTATGTGATTCATTAATTTATTCAGACAGGACTTCATTAATGGCATCATGTTACTAATCTACTAGGCTTCCCTAAAATAACCTGCTTGATGAGATTAGGGATTTATGGGTACACTACCTCAGTCAGAGGTCTCATATCTTGGACTCACTCTATCCTCCAAAGAGGTACCTGTGGGAGTAATTTGCTTTCAAAGTAATTATAATCAATAATTCTAGAAGCTCAGTTGTACAGCTTCAGACCAACTTAACCAAACAGATGAGTCTGAAGTTTAAGAAAAAGGTTTTAATTAAAAAACACTGTGACAGGATTCAGATAAATTTGTATTTTAAGAAGTTCGAATTCCAAATTCTCTTCATAATAAAACTTTAAGCATAAATTATTAAAAATTATAGTTTTACGTAGTTCTAAACTAATAAGAATAACCATGGAATTCTGTGTACCCTGTGACTGACGTTAAAAATCTCAACCATGCTATATGCTGCTTTGAAAATCTCTGCCAGTCACCTTTATTTTTTTATTTGTAGTCTAATCTTTACATTTTTCAAATCTACAGTCATTGGCTTTACAAAGGCACCATGTATCCACAGATACCTCAAAATCAGATGTCAAAATAAATGATTTAATAAGTTATTAGGGATAAGTGCAATTCCCTTTGGAGATGTCACTTAAAATAAAACTTGATTTCATTCAACATTAGACACACGCACTTTGCATTTACTAATTACAACATATAGCTACAAGATAATATAAAGAGTTTGATGTAAACCAAATAAAGCAAAGAGTTGCTAAACTCTGGGCCAAATCCTTGAATGGTATAAATGGGCATAGGTTCATTGGAGTCAATGAGCTAAGACTATTTACACCAGCTGTGGATCTGCCCTGTATTTTATATTCATCCTGTTGGGACTAATGTACCTTGTGGGAGCATTAACAATACTGATAATGATTATCGAGGTGGGGAAAATCAATTTCTAAATTATTTAACTATCATGTATTTTAGAATGCTAGAATTTATCAACTGTTTTCAACTTGGGCTTCTTATTTAAATTAATTCCACCATGTGTTGTAGAGTATGTTAAATAGTGTCAAAGAGTCTCACACGTCTCGATACTAAAGGCATCTTGTTTTGGAAAACTACTGACAAAATACTGTCCACATTATAACCTGGGTTTGCTGTACGATGAACAATCAATTCAATGAAGCACTTAAGTACATGTTTAACTTGTAGCATGTGAGTTGTCCCATGGAGAAATCGATGAGATTACTCACACGATTAAAGTTAAACAGATGTTTTAGAGCTTTTCTGATTCAGGGCCTAAAAGAAGAAGAAGAAACATATTGTTGGCCTTGTTTTATTTTCTCTGTTTTACTGCATTTTGCAATAATTGGCATTGTATACAAGTTTGTTTTTTTCCCAGGTGTTACTTTATCACCCCTAGCCTTAGAGATCTAAAGGGTTCTCTGACATTATTTCCTTGCATGTCTCTATCTGTCTCTTTCTTTGACTCCTGATTCAATTTATACGACTTTTGATTGATTCTTTTTTGGTTCTCTGTTTTTTCTCTCCTCTTTATGTTCATTTTTTTCTGTTTAGATTAGGGATTACAGTACCAGAGAGTGGAGTACTAGCTCCTGATCTGACAAACCTGCCTAGTTGAGGAGGAAATTGTTTCCTTAAAAATTAGTATTCTGAATATAGACCAAGGAAACCACCTGGAACAGGCAGAATAAATAAAATTATACTGCTGAAATTGTCTGCCTCAGTTGAAAGAGTGTGCCAAACTCTGAAGAGCTGACATTCCTGCATACATCTCAAGGTCATAATCATAAGTACAGCTAGCTTAAATTTTAATTCCTAGTAGACAGAAAACCCCCCATCACAAAAAACACTGCACATAATTTAGCTATTTAACAGATGGTATTTCAAATGAGCCCTAGGGCTGCAAAAAAGTATGGGTCCCTTCAGATCAACATAAAGGTGCAGTGTACTCATCAAACTCAATACTGAAATGTGACACATTTGTTTCCTGTCTAGTCACAATTAGAGAATGTTCCATTGGTTGTTTACATTTCCATCTAAATTTACCTCTGATGACAAACAAAAGAACTTTTGTTTTTTGAATGCGTGTTTTATGTTGACTATTAAACGAAAAGTAATGTCTCTCCTTTTCTTTCCCCTGCCCAAAGAAAAAAATCCAAAAATGAAGTGCAATGGTCATTTGGGAATGTTTCAGAGAAAGAACATTTGCAGCATTTTTATCTGCATAAACATCTTGCTTCAACACTGCAGACAGTAGAGAGAGTCAATACAAGAAAACAATACAGATGTGGCTCATTTAAACAACTGTTTTCATGAACTATTTGTACTACTTTCAGCAGGTTAAGAATATTAAGTCTTTCTTCCTGCTGAGCATAGCTAGATATTTTCTATTTGTTATCTCCCTAGGAACTTGTCATAATGTCTCTTGGTGAGGATAAGATGCTACTACATTTTGCAGTTGCCAGCAGGTAGGAGGAAAACACCTGGGTGAGGTCCCCGATAGTTTACATATTTCATTTACATGGCAGACTTGACAGCCTTATAGAAGTCTGAGTTGAGAACTGGCCTATATTTCAATAAAGTATAGTGCTGCAAATGAACAGTTTGAGGGGTTGAACATGACCCTCGCTATCCCGGTAGTGTGTGTAACTAATGTAGTTTCCCTCAGATAAACTAATGTATTCATTGCTGCATCTTACCACTGCTGCCTTGACTTATTTCTCTCCACTGCTGTTTTCAAGTGGCTTTCACTTACTATACCACAAATGCAACTGTTAAGCAAAATCCTTATTTTCATGCTAATATAATCGATAATTAACATAGGGGAATGAACACTGATTATTCAGCAGAACAAACTCAGTGAGTAATTGGTGTTATTAGCTAGTGTTGTACCTGTATTTAAATCTGTAGTATAAATATGAGCTCAGCATCAACAACCTCAGCATCACTTCATATTATTTACCCCATGTAATGGACATATATGGTGTAAAGATTGTAGCAAACTTTTCATTCCCCCGATCTCCATTGTTGATACTTCCATGTGATCTCATTATAAACTAGGTATTTTCCCACAAATCACAGCTTTAGCAAAGGAAAAAAAGAAAAGAAACAGTTCAGGACTATTGCTCCAAGGCTTGACTTGGAACTATTCTAGACCATCAAAAAGGGGCATAACAAAATATAGGCCAAACATGTAAAGTTATCTATTCAGTAATTCATTCAGAGTGCCACAATGGTAACTGTGTCTTGTGTTTTAAAATGAGGAATGGAAAGGTGATTTTAAAAAGCCTGTACTAGTTGCGACCCAGGAATAAGACACTGTTTTTACCTATGTGCACTATACCAGACTGAAAAATGGAATTTCCTTCCCACAGGAAATTCCAATAGTTTCACAATAGTTTTCAACCTGAATTGGGATGAAAAGTTGATTTATTAAAACTTCGCCAAAAGAAAAGTTCTGAACATTCTCAGTTTGGAAATGCTGTTTTGCTGGACTACATCTCCCGTGCTGTTCTGCAATCTCTCTTTCTGGCTGAGACACCGCACAAGAGATGTCACCTGGCTGGGGAACTTGTTCCAGGGGAGAATGGGGCATATGGCACCCAAACTACAACGCCCATGAGGCACTGCTTTGGCTCAGGCAGGCACAGAGGTTAATGTCAAATTAAACTGAAATGAAATGTTTTATTTCAATTTGCCTCGACAGAAAATTGAAAAACTTCAAAAAAAATGAGCATTTTCCCATGAAAAATTCAAATTTTGTGGAAACCATATTTTCTTTCAAAAAACATTTGTACATAAAATTCCTGACCAACTCTAATGTGCACTTATATAATTAGAAGCTTTTCCTTCTGGACCAGTCTGTAGTGCCAAACAGCACATCAGATGACCCAAAATTTGTTGCCTCTGCATAGATCTAGTTTAAGGAAAGACACAAAAGAAAGGCATGGTGTAGTGGAGAAAAGCTTTTAGTGAATACATTGGTCCCCAAAGAGCCGGGAACCAAGAGCTCCGGAGTATTCCCCCAGCAATGACTCTGACTACTTCTGTGAACATATGAGAGTCATTTAACTTATCTGTCTAATTTTCCCCATTAACAAGGTGGTGATAATAATACTTAGTTGTCTACATCAAAGGGGGTGATCTGAGGTGGAATTAAATAAAAGTCTGAGTATTGCCTTGAAGATTAAAGGAACTGTACAGGTGCTAAGTAGCATTGCTATTTTATTATTACAACAAACGGTAGATTTTAATCAAGGGATTTGAATTATTTTAGGTCACTAAAAGGTTTTACTGGCAAGGCGTAGGCAAGAGCCATAGGCATAAACTGGCATCATTCTTTATCTGATGCAGTAGTGAAGTCAAATGAAATGGAAGCAATGTTCCCATCCTCTGTCATCCACCATAATTTCTCTAGACCTCTTTTCCCATGATTTCTCTCTCTCCAGTCTTTTTCCTGCAGGCAAACAGGATAATCTCTAAACCCAAACTATCCCACCTATATTCAGAGTAGGTAATAGTAACCCTTTCTCTTCCCCCTCCCCATACAAGGTCTCCTTCTCCCAGCTCTTGTTCATTACTCTATGATCACTTTCATAAGTTCACAGAGTTGAAGGCCAGAAGGGACCATTAGATCTAGTCTGACCTCCTACATGTTACTGGTGATTACATTTCATCCTGTTCCCCCTGTATTGAGCCCAATAACTTGTCTGACTAAAGTATATCTCCCAGAAAGGAATCCAGCCTTGATTTGAAGACATCAAGAGATGGAGAATCCACCATTTTCCTTGGTAGTTTGTTCCAGTGGTCAATCACTCTCACTCTTAAAAATGTATACATTATTTCTAATTTGAATGTGTCTGGCATCAGCTCCCAGCCACTAGTTCTACCTGTCTCTGTTTAATTTAACAGTCCTGTAGTACTTGGTATTTTTCCCGTGAAGGTACTTACAGTAATCAAGTCACCCCTCAGTCTTCTTTTTGATAAACTAAACAGATTAAGCTCTTTCAGTCTCTCACTAAGGCATTTTCTCCAACCCTCAAATCATTTTTCTGCACCCTCTACAATTTTTCAAGTATTTTAAAAATGTGGACACTAGAACTGTATGCAATATTGAAGTATCAGGCTAACCAATGCCGTATACAGAGGTAAAATCACCTCCTTACTCCTACTCACTACACCCCATTCATACATCCAAGAATCACATTAGTGCTTCTTGCCACAGCATTGCTCTTTCTGCTCCTCCAAGATTCAACCATCTAATGCCCCTTCACACAGCATGCAGGGGCTCTCTTAAGCTCACAACCTACTGGAGAAGAGGAAGCACTGCTTCTTGACTCAATACTTTTTATCTACTTTAGTGCCGTGCAAGGTTATAGCAGGAGCAACACAATGATGGACGTGGGAACACCCCTGAGTTTTCAGTGCCCTGTGTTGCTGCACAGGTCATTCACTCATCAAGGCAGACTCTGTCCCTTTCTAGCTGACTCTGCCTGGAGGTAATAGGATAAAATTTTGTAAGACAGCTCTCTGTGAAGAGACAAGCAGAGTGAGGAAAAGCTTTTAGTACATGCATCCACAATGAAAAACACAAATAGGTCACATTTTGGCCTGCCAGACTTGATAGCACCCCATCTGCTGACAGATGCAGATCAACAAAGGTTTTTTTGTTGTTTAGAAAAGGAAAGCAACGTAATATTTTTAGCATGTTATCTTTTGGAATTATACATGCTATTACAATAAATAGAAGGGGGGCAGCAATTCTTAAAAGGATGGTATTTTCAATCGTACTGTCTCTTCCCGAGCCTGCAGAGCAGCATCATTGTGTAGCAGATAGAATAATGCCTTTTAAGTTACAATGTGCCAACTGCTGAATAGAGGATATATTTACGATCCACTTTTATTTCACTGCTTTGGATGTTATAATGTGATTCTTTCCTATCCTAGTAAACGGAAGTCACTTTTCCTCCCAAAGAGGCCCTGGCCCATGTATACTGCTACAATGGTGTGCAGTGCTAGTAACAGCCCCCAAGGGAACAGTCCTGGTGCAAGACAAGCATAGGGCTGGCATATGCAACCCTACACAAGACCTCCATGTAGGAGTATGCTACAGTAGAGCCAGGGACATGAGGGGGATTGACTGCAGGACAATCACTGGCTGTCCTGACCTGATAAACAGCCGTAGCCAGCAGAGGGGAGGCTGCCATAAATGAAAGCAGCCCCTAGGACTGCTATAACTTATACTGCAGATCACTCCAGCCCCTGGAGGACCCAAGTATCTCAGGGCCATAAAGCCATCTTTGACACCCCATCTCCTAGGCTGAGTCTTTTGAGAGGTTCAGAAGAGTGATTTCAGATATGCTGTAAGTGCCCAGATGTGGTCTGCCAAGTCCTAGAACACACAACGCTGTTGCAGTTTGCTATCTATTAAATATGGTGGTGCAGTCTATGGAGACTATTGATTCAAAGTTCAAATCTGCTACTCCTCAATCATCTTTGCACTAAACTCCTCCTCTTTCCCTTTATTTTTTATCACTGTCAACAAATCTATCATCCTCTCTGTCCTACAGGCTCAATCATCTTTCCTCCTTTCTCTCCTTCTACACATACTCCCTCAGCCCTATCATTTCATCTCCAAAACCCACCAGTTCCTGGCCTCTGACACCATGAAAACCCTGGTCCAGGTCTTGAAAGGGCCTTGACTATTGTAAATTCCTCTTCACTGACCTCTCCAAGACTCAGCTAACTTAAGCTTTGCATAAGGACACCATAAAAGTAATGCACATTGCCCTATGCTACAATAATTTTCAGGTCCTCTACAATATAGGCCCCGCTTTCTACTTCTCCATTTGTCTAGTTTTGCTTCACCCTCATGCTCTTCTCACTCAGCTCAAGCTGCTCACCTTCGGGCCCTTTCACATCCTGTTCCCATGCCTACATCCATGCTTCCCTACAGTCTCCGCCTGGAACTCACTTCCGATCCAATTCACAACACCTACACCCTCTTCTTTTTCATGTCCCTTCTCAACACTCAAATCTTCAAGGAAGCTTATAAATTATAGCCATTTATATTAAGGCCAAACTGTGTAATCCTTAAGATAGGCACAAGCTACCATTAGAAGACTGTAGGTAAAGGGCTTACTGTTAAAAGGTATTTCATATTGGTTTTATACTGGATCAAAGACCAAGAGAGTCTTCTATCATTTATAAACTGTGAGGGTCTCTGTTATTGCTAGTTACCCACTAAACCAAAACAAGAGCAAAATATTTGACCTATCAGGTATTTGGCACCAGCACAAAAGACTGAAAAATAATTTTACTACCTATTTATGTAACCCTTCTGCCAGATGGAGTTGGCAGCAACAAGGGCTGGGTTCGATATCTAGGGCAGTGTTTCTCAAAGGCGACCACTATGGCCACATGTGACCACCAAGGGCTTTTCTTGCAGCCACAGCAAAGTAGTGCCCCCTCCTCCGCCCTGTTGCTCCTGGATACACCATCCTGGTGTTGGTTGCCCTGGGCTTTGGCTGTGCGACGACAGGCCCCAGGCTCTGGCCACAGGGCTTCAGGCTGCAGCCCCCTGCTGCCTTCCCCAGCCTATCTCCTCTGGCCCCCTACTTCCTCCCCTGACCCTTGTATGTTTGTTAATATCACTTTTCACAACAGACTTACTAGCTAGCAATAAATAAATTACAATGATTTGGCCATGTATATGTGAATATTTATTTGGTTTTCCTAAACTAATTAGGAATTTTAGGAAAAATGTGAGAGCAGCCACCAGCAAGAGTTGGTGGCTGCATTCTGAGGCCACCAAAAATTTGTCGTGAAACCCCCTGATCTAGGGGTTCCTCTTAACACCACAAAACAGAACTGGCTCAAGCCCCCACCCAGTAATCTGGTAAAATTTACCACTCCTGGGTACTCCTGAAAGGCAATACTTTCCCTCTTGCAAGCACTGAGTCTGTGTGTAACAAAATCAAACTTTTATTGAAAGGGAAAAGGAGACCCAACATTAATTTGGGAAAACACCACAACCACAATTCAAAAGCATGTGACCATAGGCAAACACCACCCCAGTGTGTTGGGCAGTATCCTTTGGCTCAGTTTCTCAGCTTGTATTGTGAAAGTCTGACGAACAACTGTCCCTAACATGCCACTCTCCGATCCCTCCGCTACACCCCACTCACGGTTGCTGATCCTTGGTTAGCAAAGACTTAAGGCTATGGCTACAGTGGCACTTTACAGCGCTGCAACTTTCTCACTTAGGGGTGTGAAAAAACACCCCCCTGAGAGCAGCAAGTTACAGCACTGTAAAGCGCCAGTGTAAACAGTGCCCCAGAGCTGGGAGATGCGCTCCCAGTGCTCGGAGCTAATCCCCTCGTGGAGGTGGAGTACAGGAGCACTGGGAGACCTCTCTCCCAGCGCTGGTGCGTGACCACACTCGCACTTCAAAGCATGGCCGCTGGAGCACTCCTGCGGCAGCGCTTTGAAGTTTCGAGAGTAGCCATGCCCCCAGAGTTCAGAGGTGAATTCACCTCCCAACCCTGGGGGTGGTGGGGGGTGGGGTTTGAGCAATGCTTCTGCTAAATGCTGCCTGTGCAACTGGTCTTACAGCTACCACTGCCTCTCTGCCACCGCTGGCTGCTGCCGCCACTGCTCTTTCTCTGCCGCCACGGGCCACCGCTGCTCGCTGCTCCCACAGTATCACCTTCTGAGGTTCTGCCACTTCACTAAGAGCTGGGTTAATTCAGCTTTCAGCGATTTCAGCAGATAGTGAGGAATCTCCTGCCAGTGCACTTTCTATGTTGTCTTTCACTGCAACACTGTCCCCACACAAGGTCTAAGGCTTAGCCCCTAGACCTGCTCAGCAGCGATGTCAGCTATCAGCATCACCAACCGAAAACAAGGACTCTCCATTGAGTCTAGTCAGCTCTATCTTTAAACACTGGAAAGCAGTAGGTCAAATGGTGTCCAGAACTCCACACCACCAGATAGAAACACCTGTCATCCCTATTCCCTGCTTAGCAAGCAAGGTTCAGTTTAGGGTGACCCCCTCAATCAGGGCATGCTAAGCACAGTTCTGCTGCCCTTTACTTGTACAAATAGGATAACTTTTCATTACTTCTGCTTTCAAATACTAGAGTGATTTGCAACCCAAAACCAGCCGAAATTAATTATTTTGGCAAAGTAGCTCCATTTGCTGTGCACATAGGCAGAGTAGGTGTGTCTATACCAGTGGTTCTTAACCTATTTACCATTGTGGGCTGCATCCAGTACTACCGGTATGGCCCTGAGGAGGTCACATGGACTGCAGCTGTTTGCTGGCTGGGCTGCAAGCAGCCCACAGGCTGCAGGTTGAGAACCACTGGTCTATGCAAACACAGTGTGCTCCTGAAGTCTTTTACTCCAGTTTCTCTCTAAATGGCAAGGGAGAGCTCATTCTGACCCCACTGACACTCATGTCCCCTTCCAGTGCTAGGTGAAGCTCATTCAAAGGTACTACAGGAAACATTAATGAGCAACTAACTACAGCTTGCTTTGCCTGCAGACAAAACCAAAGCTTCATTAACAATTCTGTGTTGCCACTCTGCTAATTTTAACCAGGGCTAATTTTCACTACCACCGTCTCTTCCCAAAGAAGAATAAAATGTCCATACGAGTATACGGTGATGCAATACAATACCTCCAAAGCTACAATGTCCCGTGACACAAAACATACACATTACTGAACCTGATGTATCTAAATCTAGTTAACATTTAATCAAACTTTAATCAAAATAACTAAGTGTAGAGCGATTTAAGCTCACATTAGATCAGTTAGTATGTACTTGCAATCTACAAATAAGTTTCACCTAGGGAGTCACTGTTTTCTTGACATCTCATTTAATTGATAACCAGAATCTCAGAGAAATCTCTTGGAAAGGAAATAATTTAGTAGGCCTAGTGGCCTGGCAGTAATGTGCTTCCCTGTTTCCTTGGGCAGCCCATAGAGGAACAGAATTGGAACTCTCTTTCCACCTGGTCAAACTCTACACCACATCTCTTTATTGAAAAAGCCTCTCCAAGACACAGATGTCATTCTCCACCCTCCATTCTCTCACCCCTTGAGGCTGATTTACAGAACTGTTGGCTGTGATCCTGGAGATAAACTGCCTTTTCCTCCCAGTGGAGATAGGTATATTCTAGTGATAAGAAAGAGACAAAAAATTGAAAAGAGAAGACAGCAGAGAAAAGGGACAGAGTGAAGAGACAAGAATGAAGATGACATGAGAAAGAACAGCAAGTCCAATTTAAACTCATTCATAATACCATTAGGTGTGGGAAGGTGAGAACTCTTGTGGCACACACTTCGTGACCAGAAAGGATGGAGAAGGATGTCCTTACTCTGATTCATGGAACTCTTCAACCCAGGATATCCAAAAGTTGCTGATTTTATTAAAACAGTTGTTTTACTGAGTCATATTTTAATGTGATTTTGAAACTCTTTACAATGAACAGTACCTGTGACCACTGGTGGTTCAGACCTGGAGTTTTTATTAGCCATCATTACCTGTTTCATAGGCATTTTGTCACATAAAAATAATATGTACAGAGCCAGAATTGGTATGAGAGAGGTGAGGAGAAATACGGGCTGAAAGCCAGAATTCTTGGAGCTGGTGCTATGCTACCCCTACAAAGAGTACAGCATACACTTCTCTCTGCATTTGCTCAGTGTGGCTGGCTGCTGCCCTCACCTCATCCTCTTGGAGGAGGCCAGCAGTGACATTAGCCTAGCCAATGCCTATGCTTGTCACTTAGATTGTATCTGGACCTTGGTCAGGGCTGTGAGAAGAAGAATGCCCCTTGTGCCTACTCTTCCCCCCTGTGTAGACAAGACATCCCCTAACAAAATATACACATACATATACACACAGAAACACTTTATTAGAGCAGATGCAGACTCTCAATACAAAGGCTAAACTCCAGGTCCCCCCCAAACACGCACACAAATGTGCACCAAAATTTAAGGGTAAATTTTCAAAGTGATTGTCCCAGTATAAGCTGGCTCTGCCTCACCTGTGCTAAGTTTAGCCAACCTCCCAGCCAGAGTGTACAAGTACAAGGGTCATGTAACAGCGCATAAGAATAACAGACCTGCCGGGAGATATAAAGCAGTCTAGGGCCAGTCAGGAGAAAGACTCCAGGAAACAGACCTGGGAGTGAATACTCCATTGAAAAGTGAGAGGTAAGAACATACAAAAGAACAGCCATGCTAAGTCAGGCCAAAGGTCCACCCAGCCCGGTATCCGGTCTTCCGACAGTGGCCAATTCCTGGGGTGAAGAAATACTTCCTTTTGTTTGTTTTAAATCTGCTGCTTATTAATTTCATTCGGTGACCCCTAGTTCTTGTGTTATGAGAAGGAGTAACTAGCACTTCCTTATTTACTTTATCCACACCAGTCATGATTTTATAGACCTCAATCATATCCCACCCACCACCACACCCCACTTTAGTATGATCTCACCCCTGCTGTGAGTCTGAGGTCAGGTCAGCAGTTCAGGCAAGGCAGATTCTCTGCTGCCTTCTCTCGCCAGTCCAGTCTTCTGGCATGTGGCAGTGGAAGACCTCCCCTTCTCATAAAGAATCCCCCTTTAAATACAGTCTCTGTCCCTGGTTTACTATGTTCCAAACTAGAAAACTTCAGCCCCTAGCCATGTGAGTCCCAAGTGAAAAAAAACCAACGTCTTCTGAGGTGGGCCAGTCATTGAGAGTCATTCAAAGTTGATGGTCTCTAATGGCTCTTTCACTGATAGTTCTTTCTGAACTGTCCCACAGACCTCCCAGGCAGAACAGTGTCTGGAATAGACCTTGTCATGATCAGGCTGGCTTTTTAACAGAGAACCTCAAAAGTCATTTAACACACAAAATGGAAGTCACAATACAAAATGGAGTTCACAATTCAATGCAGACATGTCACAGCTGGATCTCTAGAATAATGTTCAACACGAGTAACAGCTGAAAAAAAGTCTGACCTCTAGAATTAAGCTATAATTGTTTCAGTCTCCCACACACTTTGTTACTCTCCCTATCTATGTCCATCTGTTTTACAATTCTGTCATTTTTACCTAATGAATTAATTGCACTCAGTAAACTGACAGGAACACCAGCGTGCATTACCAAAGGATAACAAATTAAATTATAATTATAATTCCTTGTGAAGGGGAAATTAGGTATAAACATAAGCAAACTCCATTATAAAATAAGTATGTTATACATTTTCAATAAAACGTGTACTGTTCAAATTATAGTAAACTATGATATGTTGTACACAAGGCTAACATTCATTTATAAAACTCAAAGTATTGCACCTCCCACACAAATGGGGAGGAGAAATGTTTCATCTTCAAACTACAAGTTTTCACAGATGGTACCAAGAAGAAAACATTGCCCTTATGGTGATATGAAAACTATTTCATACCTGTAGTCTACAACAACCACCATCATTCCACAGAATGAAAGTGGCACTCCCAAAATAGTATTCTCCTACCAGAATAGCAGCACATTCCCTCAACTGTCAGTTAGTCTGTCCTCACATCCTGCAAAATGTGATCACTAACAAGGGATCATTGTGTGTCTATATCTCCAAGTACAGTAGTTGAAATAGCTGTTTGAAAACAAGCGCAACAGCTGCTCATAGTGGGAAATATTCTTTGTAGTGTGTTAGTGTCTCTGAATTTGAAAAAGGAGAAGAGAGAAAAGAAACAGATTCAGGGAGAAAGAAGTGTGGATAATGTTCAGATTCTGAAAAGAGGATATTTTAACTACTGCTGTCTAGAAAGGCAGGACATTTTTGTTTCATCTGCTGCTATGTAACTGGGTAAAGCATCATCTTCAGAGAGTACAGAGAATAGTATTGAAAAAGTTAGCATATATTAGAAATGGATATCTCCAGCAGTCACAACTCTTTTTTCTAGAAGATTAAATTCAAAACATCTGGTTGTGCAGCCAGACAGTGAACTCAAAACTACATAGATACACTGGGGCAGATGTTCAGCTGGTGTATAGTATAGCTCCATTGACTTCAATGGCCAGAAAGGATATTTCACATTTCTGAGGGTCTCAGTCCAACATATTTTATAACACTGGTCTCTCTTTATTTGGTCTGTGCCATTCTTAAGGGTATACTGCACACAGGATTTATCTACCTTAGAAAAAGAAAATTAGCTCTTTAACAAGACAAGGGAGAATTCCTGTTTGGAAATACTTGAGACAAGCATTTGGATACAGGGTTCTTCATTGAGGGCTCAGTACTTCCAAGTTCCAACAAGTTTGGCCCCAATCCCTCAAGTCACTTGAACTTGTGCTTAACTATAAGGATGTGAGTAGTCCCCACAGGAACTGGATTGGAGCTCCAGCAATTGAAGTCCACCTTCTAAACAGGTACAGCGGGTGAACCAGCAGTGCAACACTATCCTTCAAAACAACAAAGTTGTGTGTAAATTAGGGCTATCGCGTGTTTTAAAAAATTAATCACGATTAATCATGTGATTACTCGCACTGTTAAACAATAATAGAATACGATTTATTTAAATATTTTTGAATGTTTTCCACATTTTCAAATATATTGATTTCAGTTATAACACAGAATACAAAGTGTACAGTGCTCACTTTATATTTATTTTTTATTACAAATGTTTACACTGCAAAAATGAGAAAAGAAACACTATTTGTGAATTCACCTAATGCAAGTACTGTAGTGCAAGCTCCTTACCATGAAAGTTGAACTTACAAATGTAGAATTATGTACAAAAAATAACTGCATTCAAAAATAAAACAATGTAAAACTATAGAGCCTACAAGTCCACTCAGTCATATTTCTTGTTCAGCCAATCACTCAGACAAACAAGTTTGTTTACATTTGCAGGAGATAATGCTGCCCACTTATTGTTCACAATGTCACCTGAAAGTGAGAACAGGCATTCTCATGGCACTGTTTTAGCTGGCGTTGCAAGATATTTAAATGCCAGATGTGCTAAAGATTCATGTGTTCCTTCATGCTTCAACCACCATTCCAGAGGACATATGTCCATCCTGACGATGGGTTCTGCTTGATAACAATCCAAAGCAGTGTGGACCGATGTATGCTCATTTTCATCATCTGGTCAAATGCCACCAGCAGGTGGTTGATTTACTTTTTTGGTGGTTCGGGTTCTGTAGTTTCCGCATTGGAGTGTTGCTCTTTTAAGACTTCTGAAAGCATGCTTCATACTTCATTCCTCTCTGATTTTGGAAAGCACTTCAGATTCTTAAACCTTGGGTCGAGTGCTTTCGCTATCTTTAGAAATCTCATTGGTACCTTTTTTGCGTTTTGTCAGATCTGCAGTGAAAGTGTTCTTAAACTGAACAACAGGTGCTGAGTCATCATCTGAGACTACTATAACATGAAATATATGGCAGAATACGGGGAAAATAGAGCGGGAGACATACGATTCTCCCTCAAGGAGTTCAGTCACAATTTAATTAATGCATTCTTTTTTTAATGAGCATCATCAGCATGGAAGCATGTCCTTTGGAATGGTGGCTGAAGCATGAAGGGGCATATGAATGTTTAGCATATCTGGCAAGTAGATACCTTGCAATGCCAGCTACAAAAGTCCCATGTGAATGCCTGTTCTCACTTTCTGGTGTCACTGTAAATAAGAAGTAGGCAGCATTATCTCCCGTAAATGTAAACAAACTTGTTTGTCTTAGCGATTGGCTGAACGAGAAGTAGGACTGAAGGGACTTGTAGGCTCTAAAGTTTTGCCTTGTTTTGTTTTTGAGTGCAGTTATGTAACAAAAAAAATCTACATTTCTAAATTGCACTTTCAGGATAAAGAGATTGCACTACAGTACTTGTATGAGATGAATTGAAAAATACGGTTTCTTTTGTTTCTCATTTTTACAGTGCAAATATTTGTAATCAAAAGTAATAATACTAAGTAAGCAGTGTACACTTTGTATTCTGTGTTCTAATTGAAATCAATATATTTGAAAAAATCCAAAAATATTTAATAAATTTCAATTGGTATTCTATTGTTTAACAGTGCGACTAAAACTGTGATTAATTTTTTTAATGGTGATTAATTCTTTTGAGATTAATTGCAGTTAACTCATTTGATTAACTACAGCCCTACTGTAAATCTGAAAGAATAACTACTTCAGCAACTAAGATTTAAATACTAGTCAGTGAAAATTCCTTATTACAGGATACGATCATGGTTAAATATTAAATGGATTAAAAACTGACTACCCGACAGATCTCAAAGTAATTGTTAATGGGACTCATCACTGAATGGGGGGGTCCTGCAGGGGTGTATTCTTGGTCCAGTGATATTCAAAAATCTTAATCAATGATCGGGGGGAAAATATAAAATTATTGCTGGTAAAGTTTGCAGATGACACAGAAATACGTGGTAGTAGTGACAGACAATTCAGCAACACAGTAATCTGGTAAATCGGACTCATTCAAACATTTTAATAGAGCCAAACACAAATTAATAATTTAGGAATCAAGAATGTAGGTCACACTTACACGGTGGAGGACTCCCACCAGGAAAGCAGTGACTTGGGGATCCTGGTGGACATCCAGCTGAACATGAGCTCCCAGTGTGATGCTGTGTTAAAAGGGCGACAATACCTGACTGTATAAACAGGGAAATATTAGTAGGACTAGGCAGTTGGTATTACCTCTGTATACAGCACTGAGGTGATTGCTGGAATATTGTGCCCAGTTCTGGTGTTCAGACTTCAAAAAAAAAAGATGTTGAAAAATTGGAAACTATTCAGAAAAATGACACAAGAATGACAGGAGTCTGGAACATTGCCTTACCCTGACAGACTTAAGAATATGCATCTATTTATCTTATGTAAGAGATGGTTAGGAGGTTACTTGATCACAGTCTGTAAGTACCTGCATAGGGAGATTTCTTATAGTAGAGGGCTCTTTAATCTAGTACAGCAGACAAAGGCATAACAAGGTCCAGTGGCTGAAAGTTGAAGCTAGACAAATTCAAAGTGGAAATAAGCACAAATGTTTAACAGTGAAGATAATTAACCAGTGGAATGTGGTGAATTCTCCATGACCTAAATCAAGACTGGATATCTGTCTAAAAGATATGCTATTGCTCCACCAGAAGTTATGGGCCTGATGCAGAAATTACTTGGTAAAATTTTATGGCCGATGTGATGTAAGGAGTCATACTAGATTACCCTAATGGTCCTTTCTGTCCTTAAACTCTATCACATAGAAGCATAAACCATTGGGAATTACCATACCAAATAGAAATCAGACCATACCCCTGAAATTTCTAAACATTATACATTAAAAAAATATTAAATACAGATTTAAAATACCTACTTTCTGGAATAATTGAAACAAAATCAGTAAAATATTCATTTTAACCTTGATCTGCATTGTTGTAATATTTGTTTTTTAATTTAATACTTGTTTGAGTTGAATTTACGTTTGCATTATTTGAGTATAATTAGAATGACACCCACTGCCCTATTTTTCCCCTTTGCATATCCCTGGAGACTCTCAGTACTGTAAGTGTCTCAAATTTGTCATATCACAGCCATATAACTACTCCTATGCTAGATTCACTCAATCCCCTCTTATTTAGACTATGACCATGTAGCTAAGTAGGAGGCTGGACCACTAACTGAAGTCCATAATGCTGTCACTGATCTTCATGGATAATTTACAGTGACTATGTCTATTCACATGTCAAGAGAAAACACACATAAGTGTCATAGTCAAATGCTTGGTGGCAATTTATTCTGGCTACTCTGCTGTTGTAATTTTAATGAGTGCATTGCAAGTTCTCACATGGGACCTGCAGACTATAACAAGATGTTACTTTATACACATTGCAGGCACTTGACGGTCATTTAGTTCTCTGCTGACAAAAATGAAAATTATGCTATATATCTGCACAATGACATGCAATAAAAATGGTATTACGTTTCATACATGATTTATAAAATAGAAACCACAGCACGTGTACATTTGGTCGCAAACAAGATTTAAATGAGATGTGTGGAGGCATATGTGTAACTAGTTAGGGTTTTTAAATGTCTATAGGATTTTGTTGTTTGTGTTTATATTTATATATATATATATATATATATATAATATATAATATTTATATATTAGAGAGAAAAAAAGATTTATGTTCTGTCAGGCTTTTGAGTGAAAATTTAATGTCTTTTTTATTTGTATGAATGACCGGTTACATCTTCAGGGGCAGATTACTGATGGGTTATTAAGCCATTATTTTAGGACACTAGGAAAAAAATAATAAATATTTGATGGAAAGCACCTAGTCAGAGCTGTCAAAAGTGCTATATAAGTCAACAAATGAATAATAAAAAAGTAGACTTTTGCTATAAATAGGCCTTTCCTCTTTCATACAAGCTTGTTAAAAAAGGAGGGATTTGGAGAGGAGGGGTACCTCTGATATACAACAGTGAAAATACAAGGATTCCTTTGAATTCACAATGTTATGTAAATGCACTACAACAGACTTTTCAAAACCTCACTTTACATTCCCATCATCTCATGTCTATACTGTATATCTTCTTTCTCTGATTTGCATTATCAGCTGAAGTAAATAAGGCCGGGGGAGAGAAGTGGTCATAACAACTTGGTGGTAAATGTTGTTGAGAGAGCCCAAATGAAAAGCTTGCTACTAGAAACTGTAAGAATATTTATGTGGCATTACCAGATCTTTCATTTATTCGTTACCCATAATTCACTTTATAATAATCTCACCCACTCCCATGTTCTTTGCTACATTCTGTTGTGTTTTGCATTACACACCCCCTCATGTTTTAACAGCATCATGAGAACATTGAGCAATCTCTATTCTAATGAATATTTTATTAGTAACTTTTGAAATGATGGGTGGTCCAGGTGCAGAGGGAGCAGGGGTCATTGGGGGTTTCTGAGTACAGGGGATGGTGAGGCTTGGTTGGAGGGGTCTTGATGCACAGGGCGTGGGCGGATGAGGGAGCAGCTCCCTGTACAGGGATCCCTCCCCCTGCAGCTGAGAAGCGATGGGTGCAGGAAGTAGGGGCTGGGGGAAGTTTGCAGAGCTTCCTGCAGCTGCGGGAGAAAGCTGGGGATCAGTCTGACCCGGCCCCGGATGCCGTACAGAGGAAAAGGAAGTCCCATTCTCCCCAACCCAGCCAGGACTAACAGCTGAGCTCAGCGCAGGGTAGGAGCTATCAGCTGGGTCTTCCCCAGTCCTGCCCCCTGCCCCACAGTGATTTACCTCTCTGCTGGCTGCCCTGGGCACCCAAAACATACTGCTGGGGAGCATCACATGATCACTTGTGGCTTCCCTTCACTTCTCTGTCAGAGAGTCATTTTTTGCGGGGATGCAGAGAAATCTGTGGGTAACCTGGCATTGGCCACTGTCAGAAAACAGGTACTGGGCTCGATGGACTATTGGGATAGACCCAGTATAGCCGTTCTTATGTTTGTTATGAAACCATAACTGAATATCTAGCAATACACATAGGGGGGCCACATGCTACCGTTTGCAGGCTTTTCCATGTTGGGATTTTGAAACTGTATAAACTTAAAGTCAGAGGGCCAGATCCTCAACTGCAGAGTTTTCAGACAATCTGCCCACTGAAGGATCTTGGTTTGCTTGTCTGAGGGGATGGTTGATGAGTCACTCTTTCCTGAAAATCCACAAGGATTCTCTCAAAAGCAAGAAGGGATTTGGCTAAGGCAGGATGGGTTGGGAAGCATCATGCCCTTGATGTGAGTTCACTGGCCTCCTGTGAATGCCCAAATGTGCTAGATTTCTCTTCAGATATTAGGGTATTCTTAGATTTGGAGGGTCATCAGCCCATCTGTAATAGAAAGGGAGCCTGAAACATAAGCCCTCGTATCAGAGGGCTGGTATGAGGTCTGAACTAAAGTAGTGGTCAAACCTTGATAATATAAAGCAAAGTTAGTGAGACAGACTGTGAGCAGAAGTCAGGCTCTGCATGCATACAGGCTTACAGAACCTGGTAGGAACAGGGCTGGTATTGCATAAATACACTCATTCCTGAGAAAGGCTCAGCACAGGACACTCACGCAGACACATTCCAGAAGGATGGGACCAGAACACCCTGATACCAGGTATGATGTAGACACTCCACGAGGAGGATACAGGAATATACTGACCCCCTCCTCGAGATAAGGTCAGGATGACAGTGTGATGGATAGAGATATTTTGATCAAACCAACATGCACAAGGTAATGGGTGGTAACTGACCATGTCGGAAGGGCAATGAGTAACTTGTTTGTATTGATGTATAAAAATGAAGTCTGACTGGCCTTGGGGGCAGAGGAAAGTCCAACCACTGACTGAGCTCGTCCATTGTGATGGGCATACATGTGTTAGTGGTCCTGTAGTCTACTGGATACTAGGACTGTGCCTCGTTAACAATAAACCTGGCCGGGTGCCTTTGCTACTGAACAGGTCTATGGTTATTGGGCAGTTCGATCAGAACCTGCTGTACAGGTTATCTGGCCTGAGCCAGTGCAGCACACGGAGAGAACACACACACACAGCCAACATCTGACTATACCATCTGCCCACTACATATGGAAGGAAACGCTTAACTTTTGATGGGATGATTTGCCAGAAACTTTGTGACCTCAAAGCAGAGGGATTTTCTGCCCAACTTTTCCCTTTTGTTTGAGAGGGTAGCAGAGGGAGAATGATTTAAAAAGTACATTTTGATATGTGTTCCATATGACATTATACGAATGGGATGTTAATGTCAACTATTAGATAACACTTTCCTTTATTCTGTCATTACATTTGACAGGCCAATGAATGTCTAATACTCTGACCTGAAAGTACCAAAAACTGTGTTCAGATTTGTAATGGCCTTTTTGTTTATACTGATTTCTGGACTGGGCACCAATGTAAGAGTTATCCTAGCCCAGCTCCATACTAAATCCTCAAACTAAAGCAGTGCAGTCTGTCTTTAAAACATGCTACACAAACCAAAAATCAGATCCTGTTAATCACCAGAAGACTTTTTCAAAGGTTTTGAAACTTGTTAACATCATTTAGTGGACTTTTAAAGTACACTCCATCCACAAACCTGCTGATCCACCTGCTGCTGACTTTGTTGGCAACAATATTTCTTTTAAAGAAAAAACTTCTTCCAAAATTGAATCCCTTATGTTATCCGTCATCTACAAAACAGTGACAGCTTTTTATTAAAACTATTATTTGCCAGTGTCTTCATTCCTGATATTAGAGATACAAGGTAGGTGAGGTAATATCTTTTATTGGACCAAATCCTGTTCATGAAAGAGACAAGCTTTTGAGATTAAAGAGCTTTTCTGGTCTAAAGAAGCTCACGTCTTGGCAAGCAGTATTTTGAAAACCAATGCACGGTTCTTCAGCAATGTGTTTGAATGCTCTCTGGAAAGTGAAAAATGCTGAACTCTCAACTTGTTTGGTAAAAGCCAATTTTATTTATTGACTAAAGAACAAACAGGAGAGATCTATTGTGCACTAGCGGGCAAGAAAAAAAATCAAATATTGAACAATGAATGCCCTCAGCAAGAGCAGAACAAGGTAATTTCACATATGACTGTGAACAGCTTCAAAGAACCTTTGGAAAAGAGCCCACAAGAGACAGAGGGAAATCCTGGGCACCAAATAAGTGTAGTTGTATATGAACTCAAAGTATCACAATGACATTCTTTTTAAAAGTAACTAAGATCACATTCTATGCTGGCAGCCATGCCCATTTACTAGTACAGAACGTCTATGCATGGTCTGAGCTTCCCCTTTCTGTCATCAGGCTGGCTTGTGCTCCAGCCCACCCCCTGCACATGTACACACATCCTACTGGGTCTGCTCTGAAAGACATTTTGAATCGACAGATCACCACAACTCTGACACTCTTAGGATTTAGACTGTTATATGCTTGCTTGTTTTATCCTATAAATAAATCTCTTATTTCATTTTCCTAGTTAACAAACCTTTAGATAGTTTATTACAGAATTGGCTACAGGCATTGGGTTTATTGTCAGATCTATTGATCTGGGGCAAGTGATTGGTCACTAGGAACTGGAAGCAACCTGAATATTTTGTGATTTTTGGTGTAAGTGACCATTTATAACTACATCCAAGTTACCTAGGTGGCAAGATAGGGTGGAGAGTTTAAGGGGACTACATTTGACGCCAGGGCAAGATTGTTATAAGTAAGTGTAATGGGGTGGGACCCACCACTGTGTCACCTCCTACTGGTCATTCTGGGAATTAGGTCAGTCTTTTCACAGGGCACCCTCCTCTAGTGGTGTCTCGCCACCATCACTTCTGCTCCAAACCCATGTCACCTCAAGAATCACAGTGTTCTCTTCAGGACACAGCCCTCCAGCCATGCCCCATTCCATTCTCCCCGCCTTCTGGGGAAACAGCAGTCCTCTGTTCAGACACTCGCCTACATGGCCAACTGCAGCCCAAGGTTCTAGCCACTTGCCTCAGTGGCAAACTGCAGCCCTTCACTGGCCACTCCCCTCCATGGCAAGTGGGGGGGAAGACACCCAAGTCCACCCACTATCCCAACCCAGGGACCCTCCAGGCAGCAGCCACACACTGCATCTCCTTCAACCCCCACTGTCCGTTTCCCTGGGCCACTTCCCCGGGCCACTTCCCCATAGCCCTACCACCTTCTCTGCCCCTGTTTCAGGGCTTCAGTCTTTCAGCCAGTAAGGCTGGAGCTCCTGCTCATTCCCCTGACCTGACCTGACCCGATCTGACCTGACCTGACCCAGCCCAGCCCAGCCCAGCCAAGCCCTGTCCTGTCCTGCCCTGCCCAGGGTGCTGGCAGTTCCCTCAGCCCTTCAGGGACCCAATCCCTTCTCCCTGGGCTCCCAAGAGGGAACTGCCACCTCTGCCCTGCAGGTCTCTTTATATATGGGCCTGTTCTGCCCTGATTGACTGCTCATTTCAGCTCCTCTCTGATTGGCTCTCTGCTGTGCAGCCTCCCCGGGGCTGCTTTTAATCCTTTCTCCACCAGTGTGAGGCAGACGCCCCATCACAGTAAGCCAGAAGTTCACATTTGTTACTGGGTTGGTGAAATTTAATTATAGAACATACCACCCCCGCTTAGGGTGTCTACCCTGGTTTTGACAGTTTGTCCTGTCAAACTAGCCTCTGTTAGTCAGAGGGTGGAGCTGGATGGCAGGAGAGAGATCACTTGATCATTACTTGTTAGGTTCACTCCCTCTGGGGCACCTAGCATTGGCCACTGTCGGTAGACAGGATACTGGGCTGGATGGACCTTTGGTCTGACCCACTATGGCTATTCTTATGTTCTTGTGTCCTGAGATAGGCATTCACGGTCATGAGTCATTCCAGACACATGACCATTGGCATAGTCTTGGCAGGATTCACATGTCACGGGTCAATTGAGTTTATAGATCATAACTGCAGCGCTGTTAAAAGTTTAAATTTGAGAATTTCTAAGGGTTAAAGATTACAATGAGTGAACCGTAGTGATATGAAAGTCTTGATACTAAAAACCTTGAAAAATTATGTAAAAATAGGGGAATAGCCCATAAAAAGAAATCCTCAGATCAGGAACTGAGAGCTTTGCTCATAAACTTTGACCAAAGAGCAGGGTCTGAATACCCCACTACTCCAGATGCCACAGAGACCACTCCAGTGGAACTGGCTCAGCTGAAGCGCCAGGCAGCGCAGGAAGAACATGAGCACAGCATGCTCATGGTGGAACTCCAGATCAAGAAGAAAGAAACCGAGGCGGCAGAGGAGAGAGCCTACCAAAGACACAAAGCCAGCACTCAAATTGAGGAAGAAGCTCACCACAGATGTGTGGAACAACTACAAGACGAGGAGAGAGCACACAAGAAACAGATGGAAGCTCACGCATTGCAGCTCAAAGTACTGGAGCAACAAAAGCAGCAGCCTCAGCCAGTGCAAACACCTCCCCACAGCACCAGGGAGTGGGAGAAAGCCCGTTCAATTTATCAGGAGACTGACGGTATGGAGGAGTTCCTGTCCACCTTTGAGAGATTGTGTGGGATCCACAAGATTCCAGAGGGTAAGTGGATGCCAATCATTTTGACCAGGTTAACTGGGAAGGCAAGACACATTTTTAATGATATGGAGGAGGAGGATGCTAAGTTGTATAAGAAATGTAAAGAAAATGAACTGAAAAGGCTTTGGATTACCCCAAGTCAATTTGAAGTATAGAAATCGATTTGAAGTATAGAAATCTTAATTTGTTTGACAATATCACTCATGTCAAATATGTGCATAAAATGTGTAATTTTATGAGAAAATGGCTAATGGGTCAGGGAAAAGAAACTATGAAAAACTGTTTGATCTGATGGCGCAAAACAATTGTGGATGGTTGCTGATAAAGTAAAAGTGGCCACCTGTGACAAAAAACCTTCCGCAAAAAGAAAAGGAGTACTTGTGGCACCTTAGAGACTAAAAATTTATTTGAGCATAAGCTTTCATGAGCTACAGCTCACTTCATCGGATGCATTCAGTGGAAAATACAGTGGGGAGATTTGTATACACAGAGAACATGAAACAATGGGTGTTACCATACACACTGTAACGAGAGTTAAGCTGTTAAGCTCACTTAAGGTGAGCTATTTACCAGCAGGAGAGCGGGGTGGGGGGGAACATTTTGTAGTGATAATCAAGGTGGGCCACTTCCTGCAGTTGACAAGAACGTATGAGGAACAGTGGGCGGGGAAGGGGGAGAATAAACATGGGGAAATAGTTTTACTTTGTGTAATGACCCATCCACTCGCAGTCTTTATTCAAGCCTAAGTTAATTGTATCCAGTTCGCAAATTAATTCTAATTCAGCAGTCTCTCAGAGTCTGTTTTTGAACTTTTTTTGTTGAATAATTGAAACTTTTAGGTCTGGTTTCAGAGTAGGAGCCGTGTTAGTCTGTATTCGCAAAAAGAAAAGGAGTACTTGTGGCACGTTAGAGACTAACAAATTTATTTGAGTATAAGCTTTCGTGAGCTGAAGTGTTCTCCAACTGGTTTTTGAATGTTATAATTCTTGATGTCTGATTTGTGTCCATTTATTCTTTTACGCAGAGACTGAGTCTTGGGAAGGTAGTGAAAGAGTTTATGAAGAGTGCTAGATTAAATGGCATTGAATGAAAGGGCTGGAGGGACATGGCATCCCAGGTCACTTTGGTTAAGGAAAGCTTTTCATAAGGGAAGAAGACAGATCTCCTGGCAAAAGTCTAAATATTTTAACTTTGGCTGAATTTTCTGTTACTGTGCCCCTGACTAAAATCCACATTGAGTGAGAGGATTCTAAGGGTGATGTTATCGCAGACATCGGAAATTTTCTGCCCACTGATATTTTAATAGGTAATAACATTTTAGCTATGTCTAAGCAGGTTCATGTTATAACATGCAACCAGAGAGACTATGGCTCTGACTCACCTGCTTTGTCTGTGGACAGCAGGGCTTCAGAGGGGGAATTTGAGAATTCTTCTGCAGTGCCAAAGTCTGCTCTAAACTTAAGTGAAGCTCAAAAGGAGTTTGTGAAGGGTCAACAAAATGACCCTTCTCTGGCCCAGGAGTGGGTTGCAGCTCAGAATTATACCCCAGCTGGGGAAGGAAAAGGTAGATTTTTTGTAGAAGGAAGTGTGTTCTATCGGGAGGCTTACATGGGGAAAAAGAGATGCCCTGGTGAGTTTGCAAGCAGGTATTTGTGTCTGAGAAATACAGTAGAGAATTGCTCCAATTAGTTTATGATTGTCTATTGAAAGGATACTTAGGAGTAGAGAGAACTTGTGACAGGCTTAAACAGAATTTCTATTGGCCTCACATGTTTGAGACAGTAAAAGATTACTTTCAGAGTAGCAGCCGTGTTAGTCTGTATTCGCAAAAAGAAAAGGAGGACTTGTGGCACCTTAGAGACTAACCAATTTATTAGAGCATAAGCTTTCGTGAGCTACAGCTCACTTCACGAAAGCTTATGCTCTAATAAATTGGTTAGTCTCTAAGGTGCCACAAGTCCTCCTTTTCTTTTTAAAAGATTACTGTAAGAGTTGCAACTTATGTCAGAAGCATAAGAGATTGAAAGGATCCTGAAAAGCACTGTTGCAACCTCTGCCCATCGTTCAAGAGGTATTTATGCAAGGGTCTGTGGATATTGTAGGCCCCCTCACTAAATCTTCCTGGAATGGAAAGAAATATATATTTGCACCACAAACAGATATTTCCAACCGGCTAGGTTTGACTGACAGGATTGTACATTCCATTGAAACTTCAAGGCCCCGCCCTACTCCTAGCAAGGCATTTTGTGCTAAAGGGGAAATGCAGAAACAGATCCAGGAAGAGACAGATTGCATGCTGGAGATGGGGGTAATTATTAAGTCAAAAAGTCCCAGGATGTCTCCTGTTGTGATGGTACCTAAAAAGAATAAAACCACATGGACTTCAGCAGGTTAAGTGTTATCACCCAAACCTGACCCATTCCCCCAGGCCTCAAATAGAGGATCTATTGGGGGGTGCAAAATTCATAAGCACATTGGATTTGACTCATGGGTACTGGCAAATTCTCTCAGTTAGTGATACCTAAGAAAAATCTCCTTTTATACTTGAATCTGTTTTATATGAATTTAAAGTTATGCCTTTTAGATTAATCAGTGCAGGAGCTACCTTTCAGATGCTTGTCAGTGAAGTGTTGCAGGGATTATAGAGCTTTGCCAGGGTCTATATACATGACTTGGTTATTTTCAGTAGCTCCTGGCAAGACCATTGAATCATGTGGGAATCGTGTTACAAAGGCTTAAGTAAACCAACCTCACTGTCAAGGTCTTCAAATGCAAAATGGGGCCTGCAGAAGTATCTTACCTAGGACACAGGGTGGGCAGTGGTTTTGTTCTCCTGGCCCTTTAAAAGTAGAATTAAGAGTTGGCCTGCCCCACAAACCAAGAAGCAGATCCAATCCTCTATTGGGGTCTGACCAACTATTACCAGAGGTTTGTAAAGGGGTTTAGTGACACTGTAGCCCCCATAATAGACCTTACAAAAAAGGGGAAGCAAGACCAGTATGGACTTAATTAAATTAAATTAAATTAAATGGGTCATCATAAGACAAAAGCTTTGTTAAATGCCCCATCCACCCATGGAGAAATATGTGCAGAAGGCCTGGTCCTATCAATTTGAATGCTGAAGAGGGAAATAAAAATAGCAGGCATTAAGATTTTTTCATCTCTTTGCTGTCTGAGCTCTCACAGGGCCAGAGACACTAAACTAAAGCAGAGATCCTCAGGGTCAAACTGACTCTGCCCTGTAAACATTTTGAATTGGCAGGATCAGTACAACTCTGTCACTCTTAGGATGTAAACAGCAACTCATTTGTGTTATATGCTTGCTTACTTTAAAGTATAAATATTTCTCATTTCTTTTTCCTAGTTAATAATCTTTTAGATAGTTTATTACAGGATTGGCTACAGACATTGTCTTTGGTGTCAGATCTAAGATACCAATTGATCTGAAGTA
This sequence comes from Lepidochelys olivacea, assembly GCF_965140295.1. Lineage (NCBI taxonomy): Eukaryota > Metazoa > Chordata > Testudines > Cheloniidae > Lepidochelys > Lepidochelys olivacea. The sequence goes on from NC_140411.1 coordinate 297,943,472, forward strand.
AGTTACTGGTCTCTTGAGACTGGAAACAACTTGAATACTTTGTGATTTTTGGTGTAAGTGGTCATTCATCACTACGTCCAGGTTGCCTGGGTGGCAAGATAGACTGTTACAGTGATGCAGGAGTTCACATTTGTTACTGGGTTGGTGAAATCTAATTATAGCATACCACCAGTTTGGGTGTCTGCCCTGGTTTTGACAGTCTGCCCTGAGGTAGGCACTCACAGTTGTAAGCCATTCCAGACAGTGTGACACCATACACAATTTCGTGCACACATGTAATGAAACAAAGGTGGGAGAGGTGACTGCAACCTTTTAGATGGTTTGTTTGCTCTTTGCAATTTTGGCTGCATTCAGCTTCTATGGTAAAAGCTGCATTTTAAGGGTCTAATCAGGCTGTTTGGTATGTATATTTTCTGCTGTGTGAGCAAGAGAGAGAGAGAGAGCATGCTGGCAGATCTGCTTAAATGTATTGTTCTGGAAAACAGAGCATTTGAGATATTTCAGAAAATCTGAACTTAAATTTTCAAAACCCAAAGGGGCATATCCTTAGTTGGTATAAATTACCATAGCTCCATCCACTTCAATGGCGCTATGGCAACTTGAGAACACTGAAGATCTGCCCTGAAATCTGCAAATTAGTCTTAATTCTCAAAAAAGAATTGTTCAATATTAATGCAGGAACATCAGAAATATACTTAATTATACCTCATGATAATTAATTGATAGAGTCCCTAGATTGTATAATAATCCAAGTGTCTGATATAAAAACTCAGACAAGATTTAAGGATGGAAATGAAGATGAATTGAAGCAGCATACGTATGTTTCTGTATCTGATTATATCTGTTACTAGAGATGAGACAATTTCCCTAAAATAACTCCTAAATCTATAAACATGTGACTCAGCATTCATAACCATGATCAAGGAATCAACAGAATTCCACAAATTCATTGAAAAATAAAATTAAGATAAGATGTTAATACAGATGTCTGAAGACCAAACCTAGTTATACTGTATTTCTGCTGTAAATATGTTTTTAGGGAACAATACAATTTTTTAATTAAAGGAATTTATTTTATTTTAATTTATTTAAAGTCTCTATTGCTTCAAATCTGTTTCTGACCAGTTATGTAGGGTTACCGCTAACCAATTGCCACATTCTGCCTTTGCACATGGCTGTGTTCAGCAGTTGGTAAAATGATTATTGTATAGTCATTGTTTGAGGCTCCTCAGCATTTGTTGCAATAAATAGGAACATCCCAATATTAACCAGTTGAAGTCAAAGGCCAAACTTCCATTGATTCATTAGGAGTATGACTGGAACTAAGAAAAGGAGAGTATTGTCCCCTAGTGAGAGCATGTTGTTTATTCAAACATAAATGGAGGCCATACACTCAATATTAGGAGCATTATATAAACATGTACTACAGAAATAAGATATTAGTCTCTTCAGTTATCTGAATTTCTAAGGACATTAGAAAATGGGTTGCCAAAAATAAAAGAAGACTTAATATGTGCGAAGCAGTAGCAATCTGAATATTGCTGACAGTATCAAAATTTCTTACATCTAGACTTCTCAGGTAACTTACTGTAGGAAACAGAAGCATTCTGAATATCCCTGATAATCTTTAAAAAGGTACATTGTCACTCTCTCGTGTTATGCAATCCGTCTCCAACTGAATCTGATGACTTTTTTCTAAAGTGGACTGACTAATATGCTTAGGAAAGCATTGTTCAGATCTAGTTTTACTAACAGATCTCCGATGTAAGCAATTGCCTTTAATACCACGAAATGTTGTCATCTTAGAAACACATTTATCAGCAGAAATCTTCTAGGGAGGCAGACTTCTGTAATTCTATATGCCATAGCTCAGATCCTCGGCTGGTGTAAATTAGCATAGCTCCAATTTTAAAAGCATACCCACTGTGATTGCACACTTTCATTGGCTCATTATTAATTATTATTATTATTTATTTCTATTATTGTGTAGCACCGAGGAGCCCCGGGCATTGACCAGAACCCTATTGTGCTAGGTGCTGTGAAACTACAGAACAAAAAGATGGCCCCCGACCGAAGGAACTCACTATCTAACTGTAAGAGAAGAGTCAAAAGATGGATACAGACAGACAGAGGAGTACTGGGAGGTGACACACCCCCATCTTGCTGGTAGAAAGGCTAATGAGCCTTCCTGCAATCAGGCAGCACCAGTTAGCCACACCTGTGAACACGTTCCTCCTGCAGACGTGGAGCTTAAACAGGTAAGACTGACCACAGACAAGGGGGAGGAGATTTCCCAGGAGCAAAGAGGTTGCCACCAAGTGCTTGAGAGCTCCAGTAGTAGAGGGAGCCCAGCCTGAGGCTGACCTTTCCTTCCCCATCTCCCTCTGTTTGGGACAGACTGACACTATAAGCTTCATACAGGTGAGGGGCCCTGACGGGATGCTTCCTGCCAGTGACCTGTGGCAGGATGCAGGGAGTGCCTCCAGGGACTAGAGACAAGTGAACTGTAGCCGCAATGAATAGTCCTCAGGAGAGAAGTGCCCTCATGCTGAGAACAGTGATATTGCCCAGGAGCGGTCGCACCAGTAAGGAGCCCAGGGGCAAGAGTCTCAAAGAGAATACATCTGAATCCAGGCTGAGGGCTGGCCAACTACAAGTACATATATATATGACCCAATCGTTTTGCCTCTCAGCATGTTTTAAAATACTTTTGCTAAAGACAAAATCCTTTTGGAGTCATCTAATGGCCTCATCACCACCCTTAAACTTTTAAAAGGTTTTTCATTCACAGCTTGAAATTAGACCCTAATGTTTTTGTAACAAAAGCTTTCCAGCATGTTATAGTCATGTAAATACTTAAGGCTGAGATAGAAATTAAAAATAATGAAAAAAAATCCACTAAAATCCCCTGGGGAAAAAACAAATAAATATCATTGGGCTGGGTTTTTCCTAGCTCCATCTGGCAACTTTATTTATTAGTGCTCCACTTGCTGGCTAAGCATTGCTTACATAGTTAGGAGTTGAAAAAAATTAAAGGAAGTGTATTTAGTGTCCAATCAAATGCTACCCAGCCCAGTCTCACCACGTGAGATCCAGTGGAGCTGGCAGTGGAATATGCAGCCTGGAAAGAAGGGATATGCCTCGGAAGGCTGGGCTAGGCTCCTCCTCCTCCAGGGGCTCTCTGCCTCCCACTGGATAGCCAGAGGGAAGCTGGGAGCTGATTGGCCCCCCACTCCACCCCTTCACTCCCATTAATTTAAGCCTCTGCCCAGGCTTTTGAGGGTCTCTTGTCCCTTTAGCAGCTAAAGTATAGTTAAGCTGCTTTTGAAATTATTGATCGTAGACCTGAGGAAATCCCCTTTTGATACTGTGCCTTAAAAAAGCTAAAGGAAAGTACGTAATTATCCACCATCTATTTTATCCTCAAGGCTCCTGTGTAAATGACAATATTGACCCTCAGTTATGTTAAGTATTCCTTATTTGGTACAGTGGTAGCCACATTCTTTGAACATGGCTATCTCTATGGTCTCCTCTTTGGAGTAGGATTTGGGTCAGGTGAATGCACCCACCTACTGAGGGCTTTTCAGAAGATGGCTACTGGTGGTCCCGCTGGCCCTCTGGATGGAGTTCCATTTAAGACCCAACCCAACAGTTAATATATATGGGAATCAAACTGGCTACAATGCAGGATGTATCGTGGCTACCCATGGACAGGTTAGATAATGATGAAGGCAACCCAATGTGTTAAGAAAAGTACACTAAAACAGATGCAAATAGTTACTAGGTACTTAAACTTTGTGTGTAGGATGGTGGCACCAAGGAGAGCATTTTGTATTCATCTGTCAGCTGCCACCTCTGGAGTCCAGAAGCCTCATCCGTTGTCAAAGTGAAATGAAGAAAGGAAGACTTGAGGTATGAGTATCATTTCTGGAACAATTTAATGGGATATCAATCTGGTGACCCGACTGCATACTGGGAATGACGCTTCAGATACAATTGGATGCTTCTGGGGGAATGTATTATGAAGGGCAGTGGTATGCTCAGAAGACGCGATAGGAGTGGTATAATAAGTGGCAGCACAGGGTATAATAAGTGTAAGCAGAGTCAGGATGAGCTCTACCCCAACATTTGGTGGCGAATTGTGGCAAGTTGTGGAAAAGAACTTCAGGGCCTGATCTTGTTTGCATAGGCACACCCACCCCACCTAGCATGAGCTGACAGCAGCCCAAATGGTCACTTTGGCTGCTCTGGGATCCCCAGTTTCTCCGTTATTGGGGCAGGAAGAATAAAGTGTTGTTACCCTGATCATGAGAATCAAGGACAGTGGTACTGTTTCATGATGAAGGGACTCACCATCAACTAAGCAGCACTTGCTAGACAAGGGACATAGGTTCCAAAACCCAGTGAATTGAGAGAGGCTGGAGATGGGCATTTGTACCTGGTGGTGTGGGGCCCTTTTGAGGGCCTGAAACACCAATTGCATTGCCTCCTCTCTCCACTGGGGAATATCAGAGCTAATTTTGATTCCATTAGGAGTCTAGTTACAGGCTGCTGAGCTGAATTAATGTTGGGCCGATGGTGCACCAGCACTGAGGCTCCCCCACTACAAGCTGAAATCACTAAAGAGCTAAAATTATGAAGAGCTGAAATTGCTGAGTGCTGTGTTAAGTAGTGGGGGGGGCCTGAAGATATATTGCTGAGCGGCTGGCAGAGCAGAGCGGCTAGCGGAGCAGTTTGCGGGATGACTGGCAGAGCAGAGCGGCTAGAGAAGCAGTTTGTGGGATGGCTGGAGCGGCTCAAGGGATGGAGCAGAGCAGCTGGCGGAGTGGAGCAGTTTGCGGGACGGCTGGAGTGGCTCAACGGACGGAGCAGAGCGGCCAGCGCAGCGGAGCAGTTTGCGGGACGGCTGGAGTGGCTCAAGGGATGGAGCAGAGCGGCTGGCGGAGTGGAGCAGTTTGCGGGGCGGCTGGAGCAGCTCACAGGACGGCTGGTGGAGCATAGCGGCTGGCGGAGTGGCTTGTGGTGAAGGCTGCAGCAGAACTCCATGGAGAGGTGGGACAGTCGGCCTCGGACCATGTAAGGGGCCCCTTAACACCCCCATTTTCACCCAGGCTGGGAGGTAAGACTCTGCAGATAAACTTTTGAACTCTGGGGGCACTGACCAGGGACAGAGACTTTTGGGTTGTTGGACTTTTGGGACCTTGGGCGATTTTGGGTTGCTGGACTCAAGAACCAAAAGGAAAGGACACGCCCCAATTTGCTGGGGTGGGTCTTTGCTCCTGGTTTGGTTTATGAACCATAGTTGTGGTAATTTCCCAATTTAATGCTTATGTCATTTACCTCATGTTGTTAAAGATTTTCTGCTACACCGAGACTCTGGGCTTGAGAGAGGTGGGCTAGACAGAAAATTGGGGGATCTGTACCCCCCTCACCATGAGGCCCCACCCCTCTGTGTGGCCCTGCCCCCTGCTCCTCCTCTGGTGAGCCCTACTTCCTCCGCTTGAGGCCCTGGCCAGGGCAGAGGCCAGAAGCCGGAGCCAACCAGTGTAGGTGACTACTGTTCTGGCTGGTGCTATGGTGCAGGCAGCTGTGGCGCTCCCCCATCTCCTCCTGCTGCTGTCACTGCTCGGGGCCGCAGGGCCATGGCTGCTCCTCAGCTCTCCACCACTTTGACTGTTCACAGCCCATAAGAGCCACCCGGGTTGGGGGACCTCTGGGAGCAGCAACTGTGGAGGCGGAGCCCAGGCTGGAACAGGTCAGTCTGGACTGTTGTGGGGAGCCCCAGACCCAGCACCTGCCCTGGGTGGTGCGCCCTGGTGGGCAGGGACGCAGGCTAGGAGCTACTCTCTCAGACACGCCAGGTCCCTGCCCAGGCTTACTTCTGTGCTGCTGCTGACAGCAGTGCTGCTTTCAGAGATGAGCAACCAGACAGCGGCACTCCCCCACCCTTGCTATGCCCCTGGCCTTTTTTGGTTCTTACAGAGTTAGTGAGCGGGTGCCAAAGGTGGCTGGAGACAGGTCCAGTGTGCATTAGAATGAATGGATCTATAGTTTAAGGATATTGTTCCTTGCATAAAACTGACATATTCAGAAACTAACCAAACCAAAAAAGGGATATTAGTAGAGCTAAGAGAATGCTTGGATGAATGTGTGTCCCCCGTACAAGACATGAAAGCCTTTCTACTCTTATGGAACTGGGAGCCAGCCCCACTATTTGTCCCTGGGGATGGCAAATGCATCATAACTTTCTAACACAAAAGTTATATTTTTTCATTATGACTGATAAAAATCAACCAATCACGGGACTTGAAGTTGGTGGTTGTGTACAGACCAATAATCAAGAACTGATTACTGGTTGGGACTGTCCTGTGTTTGCCCAGATTGAATGTAATCTACCTGGTATTTCAAAAAGGCCAAATTTCCAAAACTGAGAGAAACTATGAATGACACTGATTGGGAGGAAAAATTTACAAAGAAAAATGTGAAAGAAAACTCTTCTGAAAGAACTCCCAGTTTATTAGAATACTGAAAATCCATGAATTCACAATCAAGAAAGAGAACAATTTGGGTTAAAAGACCACCCTGGTTCAGTGGCAAAGAGAAGGCAGTAATTAGAAATAAAAAAAGCAATAGATAACAAATGGAAAAAGGGGGAAATAAATAAATCAATATAACGTAGAAGTTACAAAATGTAGGAAATTGATAAGGGAAGCTAAAGACATGAGGGAAACAACCTGATGCCTGGAAAGCCTCATGGACAATAAGAAGCTTTTAAAAAAATACTAGGAACAAAAGCAATGATAGAAATAGTATAGGCCTATTATTAGAGAGAGATGGTAAAATTGTTAATAACGAAGTAGAAAAGGCAGAAGTATTCATAAATATTTTTGTTCTGTTTTTGGAAAAAACAAGTATATTCGCCTGCTATCACATGAGAATGGTAAAGTACTTTCCATTCCCTTAGCAACACAGGAGGATGTTAAACAACATCTACTAGGGATAAACATTTTTAATCAGCAGGCCTGGATAACGGCCACTCAGGAGTCTTAAAAAAGCTGGCTGAGGAGATCTCTAGTCTGCTGATATTAAAAATGAACAAGCCTTGGAATACCAGGGAAATTTCAGAAGACTGGAACAATACTAATTTTGTGCCACTGTTCAAAAAGGGCAAGTCAGATGACCTGGGTAACAATAGGCTAATTAGCCTGACATCAATCCCAGGCAAAATAACGTAAAAGCTAATAAAGGAGTAAGTTGATATAGAATTAAATGACAGGAATATAATTAATTCCAGTCAATGTGGCTTTATGGAAAATAGGTCTTGTCAAACAAACCTGATTTCATTCTTTGATGAGATTACAAGCTAGGTTGATAAAGATAACTGCTTAGATGTAATATACTTAGACTTTTGTAAGGCATTTTTTGATATCGTATCACACAACATTCTGATTAAAAAAATAGCACTATACAATGTCAATAAAGCACATACAAAGTGGATTAAGAACTGGCTACCTGACAGATCTCAAAAAGTAGTTGTCAATGGGGAATCATCATACCCGGGGGGAGAGGGGAGTGTTTCTAGTGGGGTTCTGCAGGGGTCATTACTAGGCCTGACACTATTCAATATTATCATCAGTTATCTATAAGTAAGTATAAAACCACTACTGATAAAAATTGCAGATGACAGACAGATTGACGGAGTGGTAAATAGTGATGAGGACAGGACAGTGATGTAAACAAGCAAAATGCATTTGTAATACAGGCTAATGCAAAGTTAAACATTAAGGAACAAGGAATGTAGGCCATACCTACAGAATGGGGAACTGTATCCTAGAAAGCAACAACTCTGTAAAGAATTTAGCGGTCTTCATGGACAAGCAACTGAACATGAGCTCCCAGTGCAATGCTCGGCCCCAAAGGCTAACGTGGTCTGTGGCTATACAAACGAGTGAGTAGGAGGTGATTTTACCTCCATATAAAACATTGGTGAAACTCACACTGGAATGTGATGTACAGTGCTGGTGTCCACACTTTTAAAAGGATGTTGAAAAATAGGAGAGGGTGAAGAAAAGAACCACAAAACTGATTTAAGGGCAGGAGAAAATGCTTTAGAGAGAAAGACTTAAGCTAAAACGACTGATCCCTTTTATCAGAAAAGACTGAGAAGTGACTTGATTACAGACTATAAGTATCATCATGGAGAGAAAATATTCGGTACTAAAGGGTTTTTTAATCTGGCAGTGAAAGGCATAACAAGAATTAATGGCTGATATTAAAGCCAGACAAATTCAAATTACAAATAAAGCAAGAAAATTTAACAGTGAGGGTGATTAACCACTGGAAAAAACCACTAAGGGAAGTGATGGATTCTCCACCTTTTGGTCTCTTCAAATCAAGATTGGATGCCTTTGTGAAAGGTATGCTTTACCCAAATACAAGTTACTGGGCTTAAGATAAGGATAACTGTGTGAAATGTAATGGCCTGTGATATACAGGAGATTAGACTAGATGATCTGATGGCCTTTTCTGACCTTAAACTCTGTGGATCTATTAATAATTGCTGGTGTCGCTAGTCGCCAGTGAAGATAAAAGCCAAAGGCCAGCTTTCACAGGTAAAAGAGATCTTGAGATTCACTGGTGGACCTTGCGCCTATGGGAGAAGGCAAGAGCTGAAGTCTTCACAGAATGGGGTTCCCCTTTGGTATCCTTCTACTCCTCTCTGAGGCAGAGAGGATTCAGAAGTGAGTTGAGTCCTAGGGGCAGGCTGAGGAAGTTCTGACCCAAGTAACAGGTTATTATGTGGTGGGAACCCTACTACTCTGGTGGAGGGGGGGGAGGAAGAGGGAGGGAGTGGAGTTTATAGCACCTACCCCCAAGCATTAAGTTAATAAAATTACAGCGAGCCATGTAAATCCATCTCTGTGTGTCTTTATTGTGTGTGTCCTGCTCAATCTCCAATGAAGTCAATAGAAAGACTTGTATTAACTTCAACAGGAGTTGGATCAGCCCCAGCCTGTCTACATCTGTTCAGAATATAATGTATGAAGGAAGAATGAACAGGTGCAAGCAGAGGTAATTCTGTTTGTTCAGTATAACAAATATCCAGATCTACAATTTAGTGTCAACAACAAAAAAATCATTATGGGGACCAAGTTTGTAAAAGAAGAGATTATCAAATAAAAGTGGTTTCCAGGCTTCATTAGTCATGAGGTCTTAGTTTAAGCACTCACAAAAAAATTGGTGCAGAGCAAAACTTCCACCATTTACATTAGTTTTATTTGAATAAATAAAGGAAAAACTATTCTCCATAGACTTCTGAGATTATATGAAATTGGATTTCCTTATTAAATACAGTGTTTCTATTTAAAATGTGTAATGTACTGTATACTCTGTTGAGTCCCTCACATACTGCAAATTTGACGTTTAACACCACAAAGGAGAAGGGACTCAAGTAAGTCTCCTTTGAGATGGAGGGAAGGAAAAGAGAGATAGTAACAATCAGTTGCATGTCACACTGCTTCAAACATACCCTAGAACTGGTAGGGCATTAATGTGAAGGAGTTTAGTCTCATATTGAGGCTCAGAGTCATTATGAGTGAAATCAATTATCCTGAGTGCTTTCTCTGTAAATTGCGGACTAAGCTAGGTCAGCATGGTTCTTTTCATGCCTTGCCACTAAAATTTCATTTCCTTCCCGAGGTTTATTATAATAGTATGTCTGTTTGAAAGTAAAGGACAACTTAACTGATAAAATCAGTTGTCTTAATTAAAAGTCTTGAAGGTCGAGCTGGTAACAAATCTTAAAAAGTATTAACACATTTACAAACAATCATTTGTCTTAAACCGTCATGGCAGTTTCCTATTAACATTCTTTGAGGTACACTTTGCATAATATTCACAGAAAGAGGATAGCTAGGTGTTAGGCAACAAGAATTCATTATCTGTATTTATTGTTTGCTTTTCTATTGCAAATCCTGCAAATTCAGTTGTTCTGGAGGATACATTTAGAATTTCTGCAAAGGCATGCACATACATTTTTCAGCGAGACTGGAAAATAATAAGACAATGTTGGAACAATTGGCTAGATTATGAGCAGCCTGTGAAGAAAAAAATCTCACCTCCTAAAGACAAAGGATTTTATCTTTTCTTTGGGCATGAGCTGTAATCCACCACTAAACTCAAGACTGATAACCAGGGTCAGCTGTTACCAACACTATTACCTTCCTGTCTAAAATACAGACAAAGGCAGAGAACAACTGAGTCATGGTGCAGCTGCCACACGCAGCATGAAACTAATCCCAGCTGAGCTGCACAATCTCCACCAACAGCCGGCACACACCAAAGTGGGTGTGATTAATGAATGATTCACTAAATAGTCTAATTAAATAAATGGTTAATTACTAATTAGCATGCAATTTATGCAGCTAACAGCATTTAGACATGTCAGATATAAACCTTGCATTAAAGATATATATAGCTATAGATATATATATAGACATACAAACCATGAGCAGTATGCAAATTCTTCTTTTATGGTACATCAAGCCAAAACATCTCTGGTATTGTAAAAAATAATGTAATCCTGTACTTAATGGGCATCATTTCTATACAGGAGATGCAGAACGTTATTGTGCATTACATGCTTTGAAATGCTGCAAACCTCAGTCTTTCATTGTAGTATCCTGAATACTTTGTTCAGATGGATTTTGAGCAGAACCAAACTATTATTTTATTAATCAGCTATGCACACATAGCATATCCACTGTAGATTAGCAGATGGATTTAGAGTGAGTTATCTGGCACCTGTGCGTCTTAATTCATAAATATTTACTTAAGGCCAGTTTCAGCTAGCCTAACTCACACTGAGTAATAGCTTACATTGATTTCAGTGGGGTGACTCATGGAGTAAGATACTACTCAGAGGAAATAAAGGTGGCAGAATCTGACCTTTAATTTTTCCTTGCATGTTCAAAAGCTGTCATTCCCAGTAAGTCAAATCATGAAGTCCTTCCTTAAGCAAAATTCATTCTATGGATAAAAATATTACTTGTTATTGTGTGACGGGACTGTTCAGGTTATACAGAAGGAATTTCTATTTAACTCAGTTTTACAAACATCCAGGTCGGACATCAAACACAAAATACATTTTATGGACCTCATGCGTTAGATAACTCCTTTAGGTTTGCTTCCCTAGCTGTTCAGAGAGGCAGAGATAGTTGACTTCAAATTTGGCATATATAGGAAAATCCCATCTGTCACCTACTTACACTCTGAAAGGTCCAGATATAACATATGGATACCATCTTTCCTTATCAACTATGTAATACATATATGGAAAAATAATTAGACACATAGATTAATGGATAGATGCTCTCAACATCTGAAAAAGTGCAAATAGTGGTAAATATCCATGTGCTTTGTAATGACTGTATTCTTCTGTGGGGAATCATTACTCTGCTATATGTGGTTTCCAATTCTTCATTCATAAACTCACCAAACAGGCAAACTAAATACCCTTCAGCTGCTTATTTTTTCATGGTAATTTTGAGCCATCCGCTGCATTGTAACGAATGACAGAAGACATGAGGGGTTAGTTTAAAACTATTGTTGATTCTGAATTACAACTACATTCTGGCAAGTAAATTATGTCTTGTTAAGAACGGATTACAAATGTTTAACCACAGTGCCCTCTAGCTGCCTTAATTCTGATTTCATAATTTCAGTACAATTTTCAACATGCATAAGCAGTGAATTCTTGAATGAGCCACTAGCTTTATAACAGTGTGAAAGGAATTTGTCTGCACTGGAGAGAATATGAGAGATTGGCGTACAGACTGTATAAAAACAGGTCAGAACCCAACAACCTGTTTTACCTTATCATGACTTGAAAAAGTAGAATGTCTTGTTAGCCAATACATATGTGCTAAAAATATATTCACCACATTAATAGGTATTATAAGCATGGTACTAATATACTTGATAGATAGATATGGTATTGGGAATTTATGTTAACTGAATGTATTATGCACTTCCCATAATTCTATTCACCCATGTCAGGTATCCAATAGCACTCTGCAAAGCTGAAGTCAGCTTTGGCATTAGAAAATAGGGAACTTGTCAAAGCAAAGATTAATGAAATCCCACCCACCTGCAGGTGGGGGAAATTGATGGGGCTGGTGGTGGAATGGGGACATTCCTGTGGAAAAGGAGGGAGACATATGCCAAGGGACAATAGGTAGCCCCTCCCCTGGAAGTCTCTAGCACCCATTGGCCAGCTTGGGGAAAGGGGTGCTGACTGGCCTGCATTCCCCAGCTTTTAGGATTTAGCTAAGCACAAGGGTCATATGGAGCCTCTTTTGGTAGCTTCCAACAGCAGCAGTCGTTGTCCTGCTCCTTAGGGTTGGCAACTTTTTAATGGCACAAAACCGAACATCCCTGCCCCGAGGCCCCACGCCTTCCCCACCCCTTATCCAAGGCCCCGCCCTTGCTCGCTCCATCCCCTCTCCCTCCGTTGCTCGGTTTCCCCCACCCTCACTCACTTTCATTGAGCTGGGGCACGGGGTTGAGGTGCGGGAGGGGGGTGAGAGAGGGGGAACTGGGGCTGCATGGGGAAACCACTGGGACCCTGGTGCAGCCCAGGTTGGACCTGCAGCCAAGGCCCTCCTGCTCATGGAGGAGAAAGCCAGGGGCCACATAATGCAGCTGCAAGTGGCCTGGCCAGAGCAGAGGTTCTTGCCATGGCCCTCCCCATTCCTTTTGCTGGAGGGGGACAGGGGTCACAGGGCACCACTATGGTGGTGGAAAGGGCCTTGGCGCTGTGTGCTCAGATGGCCCTACCAGAGCCAGACCTATGAGACCTGCTTCTACTACCCTCCGCCTCCCACCGGGTGGGGAGCCCAGCGGTCACGTGGTGCATCTCCAATTGGAGGAAGGGATCCTAGCTCCTTGGGTGGCTCTGCCCAAGCTGGGGCTGTTGCTTTGGCCCCCTCCTCTCCCACTACTCACCGGGAAAGGCCACTACTGTGGCTGGGTGGGGCCTTGGGTGTCCCTGACAGAGCGGGGTCCACTGGTTCGGCTCCCACCCCACCCCTGCATGTGGGAAAGGGAGACACAGGCATACACTACTCCTTGTGTCCTGCTGTACGGCCCCCACATCTGGTGTCTGGTGGGGAAAGAGGCTTGTGAGGCTTTGGCCAAGGGTACGGCTGGCTGCCTGCAGCTGCCCATGCCAGGAGCCCCCCTGAGGGACTTATGGTCTTCCCCCCACCTCAGCGCGAGGCAGTAAGAGTCAGGACATCAGTAGTTTGGGTGCCCTTCTGCAGGCATGGGAGGGACCCAGCCCGGCCCTAATGGAGGCACTAAGCATGGTGGCCTCAGAGGTGGATGATGACTCATAGGAGCAGCTTTGCCAGGGAATTGTGGGATTGGGAGCACAGCCCTGTGGGGAAGGACATGCTCAGTCTTTGCAAGAATGGAGCTCAGGTGAGGACCAATGCCTGCAACAGGCGCAGGAGAAGAATTAAAAGTTGAGGGGAGCAGCTGGGCAGGAGCTGGGATCTCGGCATGGACAGTTCATTTTGCAGATGGTGGAGAGTCAAAAGAGCGTGTAATTCCAGGTTGGGACCTAGAACCCCTCATACAGAAGGTCCACATGATGGATTCGGGGTCTAAGTTTGAGGATAGTGAGGAACAGGTGAGTACCCCGGGGCCTGTACCTCACTCCCATAACTTGACGAGAGTTCAGCAATCATCCTCAGGATGTGGCAGTGGGGTTCTCAGATATTGAGCCTCAGCACTCAGGGGCAAGGGCTCCTTTTCCAATTAAGAAATGGGTGTTATGGAACTTGATAATGGAGTATCCTAAGAAAAAAGACACTGCTTATTTATGGAATGGATTTTCAGATGGTTTTCAAATCCATTATGAAGGTCTGAGGTGTCACTGCTAGGCAGAGAACCTAAAGTCCGTTGAAGCTTTGAGCATATAGTAAGCCAAAGATCACCACAGAGTGGCAGCAGGAAGAGTGACAGGCCCCTTCCAACGTATTCCATTGCCAGAATTGTGCAAATCTCCCCTGGCGGTGGTTCCAAAGAAGGCAACGGAGGAATACAAGCTGATCTATCACCTGTCCTACCCCTGGGGCTCATCAGTAAATGACCATACTGGTCCCCAGCAGTGTTCAGTGAGATATTCATCATTTGATGCTGCAGTAGCCATGGTTATAGAGCGTGGCCCTGGGCCGCTGTTGGCAAAATGCAACATCAAGTCTGCATTTCAGTTGCTTCCAATGCACCTCACGGATTTTAACCTGCTTGAGTCTCAGTTTGAGGGCCAGTATTATTTTGGTAAAGCCATGCTTTGGAAGACATAGGTTTTGGGGTTTACTTTCAAGGAGAGTGGTGTGCATAGAGATGACCATAAAGCTGGTGGCTCAAGGTATTACAGGGGACATCACCTTCCTTGAGTTCTTTCCTATGCTGGTGGCAGTCACTATTTGGGGAGCAAACTTTCAGAACAAGAAAGTCCATTTCTGGTGCAACAACTAATCTGTGGTCCATATTGTAAATAGACAGTTGGCTAAGACTGCTTGGGTAATAAGGCTGGTGAGGGCCTTTCTTTTACACTGCTTGCTGTTTAACGTCCTTTTTCATGAAGTGCATCTGCCAGGAGTGGATAGTGGTGTTGCTCTTGATTTCAGGACAACACATGCCGGCCAGCAAGGATCCGTGGGCAATACCACAACCTTGGCTCAAGACAGCTGTGGCATGAGCAGAGGACTCTGTTGCCCCGTGGACTCTGAGGGCCTATAACACCAGCCATTCAGAGTTCATGGAATTTAGGGCACAGGAAGGGCCTCACCATGAGTGGCCTGTACTTACACACCAGGTAGTGCAATATGTGGTGTCCGACCCACCGTGATTTGGCTCCCTCCGCTATTTCTGGCTGGCTAGCAGGCCTGTCCTACTGGAGTAGGTTGGTGGGTTTCCCAGACACACGTGGGCATTTCATAGTGTGGAAAATCCTAGAAGGATGGGCCAGAAAAGGCAGGTGCCGGAAGGACAACAGGTTACCCATAACACTAGAAACCCTGACAGGATTAGTACAGGCTCTGCTGTGGGTCTGCAGCTGTTGGAGGGAGGCCACTTGATTAAAGACAGCATTCGTCGTTGCCTTCTTTGGCGCTTTTGGAGTGAGTCAGCTGGTGCTTATGGCAGCTGCGGACAGGTCCCAGTGTGCATTAAGACAGGTTTCAGAGTAGCAGCCGTGTTAGTCTGTATCCTCAAAAAGAAAAGGAGTACTTGTGGCACCTTAGAGACTAACAAATTTCTTTGAGCATAAGCTTTCGTGAGCTACAGCATACTGCATCCGATGAAGTGAGCTGTAGCTCACGAAAGCTTATGCTCAAATAAATTTGTTAGTCTCTAAGGTGCCACAAGTACTCCTTTTCTTTTAGTGTGCATTAAATGTAACAGACAGGCAACTATCTGCAGAAGCCATATCCCTGCACTTAAGGTACTCAAAAACAGACCAGAAGGGAACAAGGGCTTATGCCGTGTTGAAGGAATGTGCAGATGGGTGCTTGTGCGCCTTAAAGGCAATAAGAGCCTTGCTAAAAATCCACGGCCTGGAACTGGGACCACTGTTCATACATATTGATGGCAGCTGCCTGACAAGTTACCAATTAGGCATGATACTGAGAAAAACCTTGCACTACTGCGGAGTTGGCCCCCCAAAATTTGGTACTCATTCTTTCCAGATGGGAACAACAGTATCAGTGGCTGCAGGGGGTTTTGGCCCATGGCAGGTGCAGGAAACTGGGCACTGGAAATTGAGAGGTTACAGGTCTTACGTCCGCATCAAAGAAAAGAAGACAGGGAACGGCAAAACATAATTCACCCAATGCACTCATTTGTTTCAGAAAAACACAGAGTGTGTGCAATATCTGGATTTGCAGGGCCCACAAGAGAACAGTCAGAATGGCAGCTGGATCTCAGCTGGCCTTCAGGGCCTAAGCAGTTTGCATCCAGTGGTTCAGCAGAAGAAACATGCACTGGGATCAGCTCATGCCACTTCTGCACTCACTGAGAAGTGATGCGCACCCATCTCACCTCCTGGTTATTCACTTGGGGAGAATAACCTGGTACAGAAGTTGACTAAAGGGACAGAATCCAGAGGGATGTTAGCTTAATTAGGCAATCATGATCAGAGTTAAGGTTAATATACTTGGAAATGCTCACAAGGTGGGTCTGGTGGTCAGGTGCAGACCCAGCCTGTGTTGGCAAGGCTAGAAAGAAAGTGAATAGAGAGGTCACCATGCTATTCCTGGACACTGGTGGTTCAGTGGTACAGCACAGGGACATCCATTACAATCAGTCAGACGTTTTCAGGAATGATGGTGCACTTCTGTCAGAGGGAGGTGCTGACATAAGACTACAGAATGTGAGGGAATGGATTGGGCAGGAATAATGATACCAGACAATGTGGGTGGGTGGGGGGAACAGCTGGCACCCCCTCTGGCTGGTTTCCAGTAAGGTTAAGAGAATAAAATGAATGGTTCCCAGAGGTAAAAGATAAGAAATTTTGGCAATGGGCCTTGGGCTCATGTGATAAGGTGAGGCCTTGTGGCCTTTGTAAGCGAAAGTCAGACCTTGTTGTCCTCAAAGGCCGAGGTCTCCACTCTTCTTGTGATAGTTCCAGCAAATTCAGTCCCCACTCTGGATAGATGCCTGTTCATTGAGAGTAGACCCAGCTCCTGGATCCCACAGCTCTTGCACTCTAAGACACAGTCCCAGGGGAAGACCTTGTGTCTGCCTGACTTGCTTGGGATGCAGGTCTTCCAGCTGCCTTAGATTCTGAAACCAGTGCCTAGACCTCCCATGCCCCCAGTTACATGGACACGTTCCCTCAGAGTTCCACCTCACTGTGTGTGCTTTGAGCATTTTGATTAACCCCTTTAGGGACAATGTGGCAGGCAAGCAAGGAACACAGGCTTAGCAAAGGAATATCTTACCCAGTCGCTGTACTCTTAAGAAGGCACTAGAATTACAGATCTTTACAAAATAACAAACAGTCTTAAGATGCTGTCGCCCCTTTAGTCTGATCTCAGTCCTTCTGGTGAGTCCATGGTCTGGTCAACTTTTTGGGAAGACAAAGTCCCTCCTTCCTTCTCTCTCTCTCCAGCCCAGCTGTCTGGCATGTGATGGTATAGCCTCCCCTTTGCAGAGAATATACCCGCTTCAGTACAGTCTCTGACCATCCTTTCCCTGTGTCCAGGCTAAGAAAACTCCAGCCCTTTCCCCAGACATGCTTCTGTGCAGAGAGTCCATTGTCCCCTGGGATGGGCTGGCCAATGAGAGACAATCAGAGCTGATGGCACTATGTCACTCTGTGCCAGCTTCTCAGAGGTTGTCATTCAAAAAGGTATCAAGCCCCTATTACAAAATGGATGCTCTATTCCGTAACAGAGGTTGCAACACAACATGAAGGTCACACTCCAACATGAAGGCTACAATCCAGAACTGAGCCCTTGAAACCAAAATGGCATTCACAAGACAAGATGAAGTTCACAATTTGATGTAGACATATCTCACTCTGTCACAGAAAGTACTGGAAATCCATTAGTATGCCCATTTGCATGAGTTTTCTAGGCCTGTTTTGCAGACCAAAGGAGCTCAGGTATTATAGAAAATGTTTGCAGAAGTATCTGAATACTGATTTGTTATCCAAATGCAACCAGCACAATTATGTGGTTCTTCCAACACTATTAAAATCTTAACCCCAAGAGTATAATTACTCATTATCAGTAATTATATTTTGTGCTTTTCTCCAGAATGCTAGTCACACATGTATAATTTACCTTAATATTAATTAAATATGGGCCCAATCTTGTATGGTGCAAAGCACTTTAAACTTCTCAGGATTAAGTCCCAGCAATTCTTAGTATTGCATTATTAATTACAGAGTGTCATAAACACACCTAGTACTTTATACATATACAAGAACACAAGTTCTGTGCTACAGGGGCCTCCACTCTAATCAGTTCTCTAATCGGTGCTGCCTTCAAAGCTGGGCAGCTGGAGAGCAGTGGCTGCTGGCAGGGAGCCCAGCTCTGAAGGCAGAGCCACTGCCAGCAGCAGCGCAGAAGTAAGGATAGCATGGTATGGTATTGCCACCTTTACTTCTGTGCTGCTGCCTGCAGAGCTGGGCCCTCAGTCAGCAGCCGCCACTCTCCAGCTGCCCAGCTCTGAAGGCAGCAGCGCAGAAGTAAAGGGTGGCATGGTGTGGTATTGCCACTCTTACTTCTGCGCTGCTGCTGCTGGTGGGGCGCTGCCTTCAGAGCTGGGATCCTGGCCACCAGCTGCTGCTCTCTGGCTGCCCAGCTCTGAAGGCAGCGCAGAAGTAAGGGTGGCAGTACCACAACCCCCCTAAAATAACATTGCAATCCCCCTGCAACTCCCTTTTGGGTCAGGACCCCCAATTTGAGAAATCCTGGTCTCCCCCCTGAAATCTGTACAGTATAGGATGACGTGTTTTTCATGGCTGTGAATTTGGTAGGGCCCTAATTATAACTATATAGAAAATCAGAATTCATTAGGCAGTGGACCTGAACAGAGAAAGGGCTCCTAACTTATTGCAAGGACTCTGCTGAGGAGTCCAGCCTACTGGTTTCCTTTCCCTGAGGAGCCTAAGCTCTTGAGAGGACTTTGCAGCAAGAGATGATAACCTCTGGATTTAAGCTGTGCGGCCAAATGGCTGTTGTATTCTGCCCCTGCCTTGGTCTCACACAACCTCCCCCGCTCCCAGCAACAACCCTGAGTGAAATTAACAAGGAAGCCAGAAATAGCCCCTCATTCTGTGCTTCAGACTAGCAGGGTGAACAGCTAAATTTAAACTGTTTTTATGCAGGCAGCAAGCTACCTGGGGAGGCTTCTCCCTCAGCCAGTCCTCCTGCTCCCTGCTACAAGCTAAGGGGAGCCCCTGCAGCCCCTGCTGAGTGTGGGGGTCGGGGGAACGAGTAGCCTAGCCCCGTTGGCAGCCTGGCTGGAGGAGGAGAGGGAGAGAAACAAACAAATGTGACAGTGAGTTTTCCCTTTCCAAGCTTTTATTAGCTTTTAGTTTGAACTTTTTGTTCTGCAGCCAAAAGAGGTGAAAGTAAGCCGGTACTGAATGCTCCACTTATTTGCCAGTATACTATTGCATCTTTTTTTACCAGTACTCCGTACCGGCTTACTTTCACCTCTGTCTGCACTCCACTCACAGTTGCTGTCCTTGGTCAGTGCAGACCCAGAGTTCAGAGGTGCATATGCAGAGTTCACCTCCTGCCCTGGGTGGGGTAAAGAGGTACCTTACTCACTCTGCTGCTCAGGCACTCGCTCGTCACCCCTCTCTGCCGGCCACATTGCTGGCTTCTCACTGGCCACTCCTGCGGGCCGCTTGCTCACCACTCTCACTGAGCCTCTCCACCAGCTGCCCTGCTGGCTGCTCATTGCGACGCTCCACTGCACCAGCCACTCATTCACTAGCTGACTGGCAGTCGCCTTCTGCTGCCACCTGCCTCTCTGCTGTGATCTCTGCACATCAGTCTCTTAGTAATTTTGATTTCAGAGTAGCAGCCGTCTTAGTCTGTATTCGCAAAAAGAAAAGGAGTACTTGTGGCACCTTAGAGACTAACAAATTTATTTGAGCATGAGCTTTCGTGAGCTACAGCTCACTTCATCGGATGCATTCAGTGGAAAATACAGTGGGGAGGTTTATATACACAGAGAACATGAAGCAATGGGTGTTACCATACACACTGTAATGAGTGATTGGGTAAGGTGAGCTATTACCAGCAGGAGAGCGGGTGGAGGGGGGGGACCTTTTGTAGTGATAATCAAGGTGGGCCATTTGCAGCAGTTGACAAGAAGGTCTGAGGAACAGCGGGGGGGGGGGGATGAATAAACATGGGGAAATAGTTTTACTTTGTGTAATGACCCATCCACTCCCAGTCTCTATTCAAGCCTAAATTAATTGTATCCAGTTTGCAAATTAATTCCAATTCAGCAGTTTCTCGTTGGAGTCTGTTTTTGAAGTTTTTTTGTTGAAGAATTGCCACTTTTAGGTCTGTAATCGAGTGACCAAAGAAATTGAAGTGTTCTCCGACTGGTTTTTGAATGTTATAATTCTTGACGTCTGATTTGTGTCCATTTATTCTTGGCAGAAACACTGCCCCCATCTCAAGTGATTTCAGCTCTCAGTGATTTTTAGCTCTTTGCAGGCTGGTCAGAAATACAGTCCTACCACAACTGATTTCAGCTCTGATTGGGCATTTAACATAAGAAAAGAAAAGGAGGACTTGTGGCACCTTAGAGACTAACCAATTTATTAGAGCATAAGCTTTCGTGAGCTACAGCTCACTTCCTCAGATGCATATCGTGGAAACTGCAGCAGGCTTTATATATACACAGAGAATATGAAACAATACCTATTCCCACCCCACTGTCCTGCTGGTAATAGCTTATCTAAAGTGATTTCCAGCACAAATCCAGGTTTTCTCACCCTCCACCCCCCCACACAAATTCACTCTCCTGCTGGTGATAGCCCATCCAAAGTGACAACTCTTTACACAATGTGCATGACAATCAAGCTGGGCTATTTCCTGCATAAATCCAGGTTCTCACATCCCCCCCACCCCCATACACACACAAACTCACTCTCCTGCTGGTAATAGCTCATCCAAACTGACCACTCTTCAAGTTAAAATCCAAGTTAAACCAGAACATCTGGGGGGGGGGGTAGGAAAAAACAAGAGGAAACAGGCTACCTTGCATAATGACTTAGCCACTCCAAGTCTCTATTTAAGCCTAAATTAATAGTATCCAATTTGCAAATGAATTCCAATTCAGCAGTTTCTCGCTGGAGTCTGGATTTGAAGTTTTTTTGTTTTAAGATAGCGACCTTCATGTCTGTGATCGCGTGACCAGAGAGATTGAAGTGTTCTCCGACTGGTTTATGAATGTTATAATTCTTGACATCTGATTTGTGTCCATTTATTCTTTTACGTAGAGACTGTCCAGTTTGACCAATGTACATGGCAGAGGGGCATTGCTGGCACATGATAGCATATATCACATTGGTGGATGTGCAGGTGAACGAGCCTCTGATAGTGTGGCTGATGTTATTAGGCCCTGTGATGGTGTCCCCTGAATAGATATGTGGGCACAGTTGGCAACGGGCTTTGTTGCAAGGATAAGTTCCTGGGTTAGTGGTTCTGTTGTGTGGTATGTGGTTGTTGGTGAGTATTTGCTTCAGGTTGCGGGGCTGTCTGTAGGCAAGGACTGGCCTGTCTCCCAAGATTTGTGAGAGTGTTGGGTCATCCTTTAGGATAGGTTGTAGATCCTTAATAATGCGTTGGAGGGGTTTTAGTTGGGGGCTGAAGGTGACGGCTAGTGGCGTTCTGTTATTTTCTTTGTTAGGCCTGTCCTGTAGTAGGTAACTTCAGGGGTGTGTCTGTGCGGATTTGATCTTGTGCTTTTTCAGGAAGTTTCTTGAGCAAATGCTGTAGTTGCTTTTGGTAACTCTCAGTGGGATCAGAGGGTAATGGCTTGTAGAAACTCGTGTTGGAGAGCTGCCGAGCAGCCTCTTGTTCATATTCCGACCTATTCATGACGACAACAGCACCTCCTTTGTCAGCCTTTTTGATTATGATGTCAGAGTTGTTTCTGAGGAAACTGCGGAATCACCTGATCAACATCCTCTACAGCAAACAGGGAAAGATTAAGAATGAGCTCTCAAAAATGGATACTCTCATAAAAAACCAACCTTCCACACAAACTTCCTCGTGGCTGGATTTTACTAAAACTAGACAAGCCATTTACAACGCACACTTTGCTTCTCTACAAAAGAAAAAGGACACTAAACTTTCTAAACTACTACATGCTACAAGGGGCCACAGCAATGGTTCCCTCAACCCACCTAGCAATATTGTTAACCTATCCAACTATACTCTCAGCCCAGCAGAAGCAGCTGTTCTATCTCGGGGCCTCTCCTTCTGCCCCTCCACCCCCACGAACATGATACAGTTCTGTGGTGACCTAGAATCCTATTTTCGACGTCTCCGACTCAAGGAATATTTCCAAAATACCTCTGAACAGCATACTAATCCACAGAGGTCTCCCTACCAACACTACAGAAAGAGGGATTCTAGGTGGACTCCTCCTGAAGGTCGAAACAGCAGACTGGACTTCTACATAGAGTGCTTCCGCCGACGTGCACGGGCTGAAATTGTGGAAAAGCAGCATCACTTGCCCCATAACCTCAGCCATGCGGAACGCAATGCCATCCACAGCCTCAGAAACAACTCTGACATCATAATCAAAAAGGCTGACAAAGGAGGTGCTGTTGTCGTCATGAATAGGTCGGAATATGAACAAGAGGCTGCTCGGCAGCTCTCCAACACGAGTTTCTACAAGCCATTACCCTCTGATCCCACTGAGAGTTACCAAAAGCAACTACAGCATTTGCTCAAGAAACTTCCTGAAAAAGCACAAGATCAAATCCGCACAGACACACCCCTGGAACCCCGACCTGGGATATTCTATCTACTACCCAAGATCCATAAACCTGGAAATCCTGGGCGCCCCATCATCTCAGGCATTGGCACCCTGACAGCAGGATTGTCTGGCTATGTAGACTCCCTCCTCAGGCCCTACGCTACCAGCACTCCCAGCTACCTTCGAGACACCACTGACTTCCTGAGGAAACTACAATCCATCGGTGATCTTCCTGATAACACCATCCTGGCCACTATGGATGTAGAAGCCCTCTACACCAACATTCCACACAAAGATGGACTACAAGCCGTCAAGAACACTATCCCCGATAATGTCACGGCTAACCTGGTGGCTGAACTTTGTGACTTTGTCCTTACCCATAACTACTTCACATTTGGGGACAATGTATACCTTCAGATCAGCGGCACTGCTATGGGTACCCGCATGGCCCCACAGTATGCCAACATTTTTATGGCTGATTTAGAACAACGCTTCCTCAGCTCTCGTCCCCTAAAGCCCCTACTCTACTTGCGCTATATTGATGACATCTTCATCATCTGGACCCATGGAAAAGAAGCCCTTGAGGAATTCCACCATGATTTCAACAATTTCCATCCCACCACCAACCTCAGCCTGGTCCAGTCCACACAAGAGATCCACTTCCTGGACACTACAGTGCTAATAAACAATGGTCACATAAACACCACCCTATACCGGAAACCTACTGACCGCTATTCCTACCTGCATGCCTCCAGCTTTCACCCTGACCACACCACACGATCCATCGTCTACAGCCAAGCTCTGCGATACAACCGCATTTGCTCCAACCCCTCAGACAGAGACAAACACCTACAAGATCTCTGTCAAGCTTTCTTACAACTACAATACCCACCTGCAGAAGTAAAGAAACAGATTGATAGAGCCAGAAGAGTTCCCAGAAGTTACCTACTACAGGACAGGTCTAACAAAGAAAATAACAGAACGCCACTAGCCGTCATCTTCAGCCCCCAACTAAAACCCCTCCAACGCATTATTAAGGATCTACAACCTATCCTAAAGGATGACCCAACACTCTCACAAATCTTGGGAGACAGGCCAGTCCTTGCCTACAGACAGCCCCGCAACCTGAAGCAAATACTCACCAACAACCACATACCACACAACAGAACCACTAACCCAGGAACTTATCCTTGCAACAAAGCCCGTTGCCAACTGTGCCCACATATCTATTCAGGGGACACCATCACAGGGCCTAATAACATCAGCCACACTATCAGAGGCTCGTTCACCTGCACATCCACCAATGTGATATATGCCATCATGTGCCAGCAATGCCCCTCTGCCATGTACATTGGTCAAACTGGACAGTCTCTACGTAAAAGAATAAATGGACACAAATCAGATGTCAAGAATTATAACATTCATAAACCAGTCGGAGAACACTTCAATCTCTCTGGTCACGCGATCACAGACATGAAGGTCGCTATCTTAAAACAAAAAAACTTCAAATCCAGACTCCAGCGAGAAACTGCTGAATTGGAATTCATTTGCAAATTGGATACTATTAATTTAGGCTTAAATAGAGACTTGGAGTGGCTAAGTCATTATGCAAGGTAGCCTGTTTCCTCTTGTTTTTTCCTACCCCCCCCCCCAGATGTTCTGGTTTAACTTGGATTTTAACTTGAAGAGTGGTCAGTTTGGATGAGCTATTACCAGCAGGAGAGTGAGTTTGTGTGTGTATGGGGGTGGGGGGGATGTGAGAACCTGGATTTATGCAGGAAATAGCCCAGCTTGATTGTCATGCACATTGTGTAAAGAGTTGTCACTTTGGATGGGCTATCACCAGCAGGAGAGTGAATTTGTGTGGGGGGGTGGAGGGTGAGAAAACCTGGATTTGTGCTGGAAATCACTTTAGATAAGCTATTACCAGCAGGACAGTGGGGTGGGAATAGGTATTGTTTCATATTCTCTGTGTATATATAAAGCCTGCTGCAGTTTCCACGATATGCATCTGAGGAAGTGAGCTGTAGCTCACGAAAGCTTATGCTCTAATAAATTGGTTAGTCTCTAAGGTGCCACAAGTCCTCCTTTTCCTTTTGCGAATACAGACTAACACGGCTGTTACTCTGAAACCTAACATAAGAAAGAGGCTCCTAATGAAGCCTATTTAGCTCTGGTCTTTGAACAGTGGGGAGGAACAGCTTAAACCAGTCTATTGAGGACATTCTTGGCTGGGGATACCTGTCCCCACCCCTCTGACATTTGACCCCCTGGTTTAATAAGGTTCTTTCAAATGAGGTAAACCCCTCATTTGGGACAGATTAAGCACAGTCCTACTATTCTGTATTCCTACAATAATTACTACATGGGTAACCATATTTCACTACCCCTGCATTCAGTACTAAGGTGATTTGTACTGACCACACCACACGATCCATTGTCTATAGACAAGCTCTAAGATACAACCGCATTTGCTCCAATCCCTCAGACAGAGACAAACACCTACAAGATCTCTATCAAGCATTCTTAAAACTACAATACCCACCTGCTGAAGTGAATTGAAATGAAACTCTTCTTAATCTGAATGCTAAAAGTGAAGAAGCAGCATTTGAAACTACTGCTCGTGTATTCCGAACAGCCTACTACATTGCCAAAACAAGTCGACCCCTCAGTGATCAGGAGAGCCTCATTGACCTACAGCAAATCAATGGAATTGAAATGGGGCGTTCGTTGCATAGTAGAACAGTTTGTGTAGACATAATCAGTCATATAGCCACTGAAATGAAAAAGAGAATTGTCAACAAAATCATCGACAATAGGCAAAAATTACAGTACTTGTCGATGAATCGACTACTCTCGCTGGAAACTCGACTTTCATCATTTTTTTGAAAGCCAGTATAGATGGAATTATGAGGCCTCTTACATTTCCTCTGGACTTGATAAAGCTGCAAAGTGCAAAAGCAGCAGCCATTAAAGGGGAAATTTTGAAATGCTTGTTGCGTTGTGGGTTCACTAAAGAACTATTATTGGAAGTGATGATAAGCTTTTGTAGTGACGGCGCAAATGTGATGTTAGGAGTCAAAGCTGGTGTTGGAAAACTACTACAAATGGACTTTCCTAATGGGATATTATGGCCTTGCCTCAACCATAGACTGGAACTTGCTGTTGATGAAGCTTTAGAAGTCACCGGAGGTACAAATGACTTTAAGGCCTTCTTGGATGCATTATATTCCTTGTACAGTCAATCACCAAAAAACTCTTGTGAACTGAATGCTCATGCCAATGAATTCCACATTGTACTTAAAAAAAAAATCGGCAAAATATTCAATTTAAGGTGGGTGGCGTCAACATGGAGAGCAGTCAATGCAGTGTGGCAAACATACCCTGCTTTGGCAAAACACTTTGAGACAGCCCCACAAGACCTGTCAAGAGTCGGAAGCGAACGTATTAAATTTCAAGAACTGCACTCAAAGCTGTGTTCTGTAAATTTCATTAGAAACCTTTCGTTAATGCTGGATGTTCTGACAGAACTGAAGAATTTGTCCGAGATGTTTCAAGAAAGAGACATGACCATTCAAAAGCAGACAACCTAATGCAAATATACATCAAGAGAATCGAAAGCCTAAAAAGAGACCCAGGAATTCACTCTGAAGGAGCTCAGAAGGCTGAACAATCCATGATGTTCAAAAACAGCAAATTAAATGGCGCTAGAAAAAGCCCCAGAATCAACTCATCTCAATTCATTCAAGCAGTCATTGACAACATGAGGACAAAACTCTTCACAACTGCCTCAAACAAAGCCGATCAAAGCACACGTAAAGAAAGGGCTTCCAATTATAAGGACTTAATTAACAATTTGTCAGTTTTGAATCCTGAAAAATGGCAAGAGAATCCAGAGAATCCCCACTTTGGAGAAAAGGAAATAAGAGCATTGGCTGATCAACTGAGAATCAATCAACAAGAAACACACTTGGAATTTGTTGAATTCACGGCTTCTGGAGGAAAAAACATTCCTGGTAAACTTAAAAAACTCGTCCTTGCAGTGGACACCCTTGCTGCAAGCAACGCTGATTGCGAAAGAGGATTCAGTGCGATGAACAACATCATTACAGTGAAACGGACTATACTTACCACTTGTCATGTGCTGGACTTGCTATTCATTTCATGGGTGGGACCTCCTTATACTAAATGGAATCCCATGCCATATGTGAAATTGTGGCTTGGAAAGGGCAGACGTGCAGCACATTCATCTCGAGGCATGGCACGACAACAGGGAGAGGAGCGAGATCAGCTGTATGGCCCAATGTGGGAGTTTCTATAAGGATGCTTTGCTCCATCTAGTCCCACCCAGGGATGCCCCTTTCTTGCCCCCATTGGCTAGCCAACTCACACCTTCCACATGCCAGGACTGAGCCAGGGACTGGGGCGGCTTTGCTGTGGGCAGTGGTTCCCCTTGGAGCTGCAGCCCCCACCTACCATCCCCTATCGCTTGTGTTGTTGCTGCTGCATGCCCCTCGGACCTCTGTCTCCTCCCTGCTGAGGGGGGGCGGGGCGGGGGAACGGGGAGCCTAGCCCAGGTCGGGCAGCCTGGCTGGAGGAGGAGGGAAGAGAGAAACCAATGTGACGGTGAGTTTTCCCCTTCCACTGGCTTTTATTAGCTCTGGATTTAAGCTGTGCAGTAAAATGCCTATTGTATTCTGCCCCTGCCTTGGTCTCACCTCCCCCCCCCCCCAACAACTGTGAATGAAATTAACAAGGATGCCAGAAAGAGCCCCGAATCGCAGTCTGAACCGGGGAGGGAGCAGCAAGTTTAAACTGTTCCTATGCAGTCAGCAGTCATCCTTGGTAGGCTTCTCCCTCAGCCAGTCCCCCTGCTCCCTGCTACAAGCTAGAGAGGAGCCGTTGCAGCCCCTGCTGGGGAGCAGGGGGGAAACGGGGAGCCTAGCCGCAAGCCGCCTGGCTGGAGGAGGAGGGAGGAGAGAAACCAATGTGACAGTGAGTTTTCCCCTTCCACTGGCTTTTATTACCTCTGGATTTAAGCTGTGCAGCCAAATGGCTGTTGTATTCTGCCCCTGCCTTGGTCTCACACAACCGCCCCCTTCCCCCACTCTCAGCAACAACCCTGAGTGAAATTAACAAGGAAGCCAGAAGTAGCCCCTCATTCCCCGGTTCAGACCGCAGAGTGAACAGCTAAATTTAAAAAGAAAAGGAGGACTTGTGGCACCTTAGAGACTAACCAATTTATTTGAGCATAAGCTTTCGTGAGCTACAGCTCACTTCATCGGATGCATTCAGTCTGAAGTGAGCTGTAGCTCACGAAAGCTTATGCTCAAATAAATTGGTTAGTCTCTAAGGTGCCACAAGTACTCCTTTTCTTTTTGCGAATACAGACTAACACGGCTCCTACTCTGAAACCAGCTAAATTTAAACTGTTCTTATGCAGGCAGCAGGCTACCTGGGTAGCCTAGCCGTGTCGGCAGCCTGGCTGGAGGAGGAGGAGGGAGGACAAGGAGAAAAATGTGACAGTGAGTTTTCAGGCTTATTCCAATAGTAAAGTTTTATTACAGACAGTACTGGTAGTAGTACTGTAAGTCATGGAATAGTAGGAATGGAATAGTAGTACTGTAAGTCATGGAATAGTAGGGATCCATGAAGTATGCAGGAGAGGTAGGTTGCTTGTGTTTGGACTGTATGAGTAAGAAATGTAACTTACTTCCACTGCTGGCCCTGCCCCTTCCGCCTGCGGCCCCGCCCCTTCCGGGGGGGAAAGAGTAGGACCCGTACCGGTAAGAGCTGTATTTTACTTTCACCCCTGGGTGCAGAGAAGGGTCGGGCATATGAAAGGGACTTTTGGGTTGCTGGACTTAAGACCCTGAAGGGAAAAGGACACTGCCCAACCTACTTGAGGGTGGGCCTTTTACTCATGATTTATGTTTATGAACCCTGTTTGCGGTGTTTTCCCAAATTAACACCCAGTTACTTCCCTCCTTTAATTAAAAGTTTCTTTTCTACACTCAGACTCTGTACTTGTGAGTGGAGAAGTATTGCCTCTCAGAGGTGGTGTGTAAATTTCCCAGGTCACTGGGTGGGGGCTCAACCTGGTTCTGTGTCGTATCAGTGAAAAGGAACCCCTAGATCTTGAACCCGGCCCTAGTTGCTGCTGGCTCCACCTGGCAGAAGGGTTACATTTGTGAATCACTTCATCTGAGGAAGCACATTTTAAGGCAGGGTAGAATAAGGAGAGTCTGGATTTTAATGGCCATGCAGTTGAAATATTCCAGACTACCGCCTCTTGGATATTGGAATCTTTCTGCAATCAACTCTATGAGGTGAAAACAAGACTTTTCCTGTCTGATCCTGCTTAAACTCAGAATTGAGCATTTATTCTCCATTTTCTGGGAGAAACACAGACAATTATAACTGGAAAAAACCTGATATCCCTAAGAAGGTGGATATTTCTGAGTCACAGGAATTGAACATAAACTGAATTTAGATTTATACTCTCGCTTAATTGATTTTAGTTTAAATTTATTGAGAAGGGATATTTTTCTGTGATAATTCCTTTATCCTAATTTATGCTTATTTTTTTGTATGTGTATGTACATCCCATTCCTATAACTGCAGGACACTGAATACTTTCAGAGGGTATCACTTGGATTATCTTTGGACAAAGGATTTTTCATTATCACAGATTAGGCTTTTTCAAATCCTAAAGCCTCTTGTGTTTGGCTCACCATATTGACACTGGTACAAGCTGTGGGACAACAGAACCCAGGGAGAAGAAAAGGATGAGTTCAGCCCCAGCAACACATTGGCTTCTGTGCCACAAATTCGTTTAACCTTCATGAGAAGTTTTTTCAGTTACATCCCTGTGTGGCACAGAAACCAGGATGTTGCTTGGTGTTTCAGACTCTTTTCAGTTATAAACGTCTGTGTTTCTACCAGGAAATGGTCACTAAAGGTTCAAGTCAAGGTTCAAGGGCCAAACAGGAAAAATCTTGTTTTCACCTCCCACAGTTGATTGCAGAAAGCTTCCATTGTCTAAGAGGTGATAGAATGGAATATTCCAATTCCATGGCTATTAAAATCCAGAAGCCTGTGCAATCTCCTCAAATCTTGCCCTATCCGTTGCACAGTAGCCCTCCCTTGGCAGCTACAGAGGCTTACATACTGCAGAAATTGCTTCTCTCTGCTCTACAAGCATTTTTATTGCTAAAAAGTTCTTTTGATTTTATTATTAATTAATAGCACTAATCCCAGGTGACAAATTTTACGGTTAACCACTATCAATTATGTTCTCAGTTTTCATTAAGTACAATGGAGGTATTTCAATGGCTCATGTGAAATAAGGAGAACCTTTTGTGTATCTTTGCTCTTCACTTCAGAACATGTTCCCAATTAAAAATAATTTTTATCACAATTTTTTTCACAAGGTTGCTTTCATTTAAATACGCTCTAAGCTTTTAATTGTCAATGTTTCATTTTAACTTTTACTAGAAGCTATGCTCTCCATCCCAGTCCTGTTGCTTCTCTTGCAGTAAAAAGGGCTTTAAAAATAACTTTCCAACCCACATTTTGCTAGGTGAGCATAGATGACAGCTCAAAAATCTCTAATCAAGCCACAAAGCACTCAAGAATTTCAAGTAACTGTTAGAAATCTTTGCATGCAGAGATTTGTAGGAGTATGTGGGAATTTTCCCCTCAGTTATTTACCACCGCATGAATTCCTAGATTAATAATATGCAATGAGTTTTACTTATTTTAAACAAATCTGGAAAAAAAAATCTCCAAAGAAGAGACTTCTAATAATGCCTTCATTCAATGATGTGTTTCAGATTAATGAAGATCCTTTTCAATCCTTTAGAAACAACCATGTATTAATATTACTCAGTGTCTTCATGCACCTCCCCACATCCACAGGCCACTTCTTGTTTCTCTTCCCTCCTCCTCCTCCTGTTCCTCCCTTTTATGGAATAGTTCTATTTAGCAGAAGGGGGAAACAATCCTCAACACATGTACATGGATTTAGTCTGAATCACACTGAAAACTCCATGTTAATTTTAAAATGTTAACACTAGATGTAACAAAACAATAGTATATAAATGTAGAGAGCTCAGTGAATATTCACTACAAATAGGTTATTTGATTAATTTTTCTGCCACCTACAAGAAAATTAGTTACCACAGATATACACATTATTCAATATTAGTCTATGAATTCTTGAGTAATTTTATTATTCTGTGGATTGACCATGAACAATTCATAGTGAATATTCACTATTCAATATTTAAAATTCCATCTGTGATGGTTGGTTATAACTGGTGTTTTAACTATCCAGATATCTGAGCACATTCATCAAAGAGGTTTTTAAATTTAGGACCCAGAAATAAGAAAATCCAATTAGAGAGGAAGCTACTCCTTTGCAACAGACAATAGCTGATTAAGAACATAAGAGAAAAACCTGGGTACTAATGATCACAAGATCATTGAATTCACCCTAGTTCAGAATAAATATAGAACCAAGATTTCAGGAAAGTCAGTTTATTTAATTGTGAATTCTTTGGGACAGAGACCATGTCTACCTCTGTATTGGCCCAAGTGCCAAGTAAAATGAGGTATCAATCAATTAATTTGCAGGTTTTGGATGCTACTTCAGGACAACAAATAAAAATAATAATTGAATAAGTCCAGAGACTAAGGAGCAATGGGAAGAAACATTACAATTTATGAGCGTGGAAGAAGGATGAAGAAATCCTAAAAGATACAACAGACTGCAGTCCCTCTGAAAAGAGGAACTTGCTCAGGCAAAGTTCCCACAGCAGTCAGGGCATTTGATTAGGGAATAGACGATTTGACTCAAAGGCTCTTAGGAAGAATAAAGGACCATCATGGCTTCACAGGGAACTGGAAAAAGAACTGAGGTTAAAATAATAATAAAACAGTAATGAAAAGAATTGAAAAGCAGCCTTAAGTTTCTTCAGTGAGTATCACCTGCAGGCTGTAATTTGCTGTTCCAAAGGCTGAGATTTTGTTTGTTTGTAGTGGAGGTAGTGTTTTTCACTCCCCATTTTAGGAATCGCTGAAGGAAGATTAAGGGCCTATCCAAAGTCCAGGGCAAAACTCCCATTGACTTCACAGATGAAGGACTGACCCCAATAGGCATCATATAAAATGACAGGTTTCAGAGTAACAGCTGTGTTAGTCTGTATTTGCAAAAAGAAAAGGAGTACTTGTGGCACCTTAGAGACTAACCAATTTATTTGAGCATAAGCTTTCGTGAGCTACAGCTCACTTCATCGGATGCTCAAATAAATTGGTTAATCTCTAAGGTGCCACAAGTACTCCTTTTCTTTATATAAAATGATGTATATAAGAAGAGTGGAATGTACTATTATGTGGCCATCTTCATTTGTGCCCTCTAATACCCTGTAAAGTGAACTCTGAGTTGAACTCTGCATTACCCTGTCTACTGAGTAGGGCTGGTTCAAGAGTTTCTGTCTACAACGTTTTTTGATGGAAAATTGGGTTTTAGACTAAATTAAATTTTTATTGAAAAGCAACTGCTTTTTGGGAAAATGTTTAAATTTTAA
The DNA here is from genome assembly GCF_965140295.1 of Lepidochelys olivacea. NCBI lineage: Eukaryota > Metazoa > Chordata > Testudines > Cheloniidae > Lepidochelys > Lepidochelys olivacea. The sequence goes on from NC_140411.1 coordinate 297,975,592, forward strand.
CTGAATAGTTTTCAGCCAAAACCTAAAATCTTTCCGTTTTTGGCTGAAAAGCTTCGGGTTTTTTTTATAAAAATAGAATTTTTTTGTATTCATTTTTCAGTATTCAACTCCTTCAATTTTTAACATTAGCAAGAACTGGGAGAGGATTTTTGACAATTTAATTATTCAGTTAATACTAACTACCATATTCTCAAAACCCATGTACAAACTCTGATGTGCAAGCACAACCCGTGATTTGCATATCTATACAGGTAGGCGTACCTATAAATGATTGGCTGTGCACCTAGCAATCAGGCATTCAGTGTTTAAAATCTAGACCTTGGAAAATAGGGTTAGTGCTGCAGGATTATCACTACAACCTTGAATAGTCAATATTCCTCTTATCTATGTTTCCACATTTTTTCCCTTCTAACAGGCCTAAAAGTTGCACAGTTGTATTTGATTTTTTTTTCTCAGCTGGAAAGGCTATTGAAATTTTTTTAATTAGATTTCTGTGGTTTCATTTTGACTGATGGATAAAGCAACAAGAGAGGTTGACACCATATATTAGCTTCTGCTAAACTCTGATATTACTAGTATAAATTTCTATGGCCCAATTTTGCATCTTGACAACAAAATAGCATGTCTTGCAAGTGTGATAACATTCTTGGGGGTAGTAACATATCAAAAAGTATTCCTCCAAGCTCATACAATATTAAAACATTCTCTCAACAACTAAACACTGTGAATCCTGAATCTTACGAAGAAAAGATACAAAAATTGTTTTTAGATAATTAGGTTACCCTCTCTAACTAGTGTCTCATCCGTAAATATTAAGGCCCCAATCCTGCACAGACTTACTTATGTTCTTACCTTAATGCACGTAAGTAATTACACAGAAGTCAATGGGTCTATTCAAATGTGAAGTAAAGTACATGTGCAAATCTCTGCACGATTGATGACTAATTTTGCAGATACATTCCTCTTTTAAAATAATATTTTTTGACATCCTAAATTATTTCATCTTGAAAAGCTATTTTCATGAAGTTTTTTGTGTCATATTAATTCTCCATCTATTAAAATTGCATTTGTATTTATCTGAATGCCTGCATGACAGAGCAAAAGCAAGTTCAATTGGTTATCACCGAACAGTGGAAAGAAAGTGAAAATAATGTCCAGATCCTCAGCTGGTAAAAACTGGGATAGCTCGACTGGTTGTAATATTGCTACGCTGATTACAACAGCAAAAGCTCTGGCCGAGTGCAAATTTAATACCAAGCCATTTGAACAAGGACAAAGTACAAAGCTACTGCAGTCCAAGATTATAGTTGCAGCATAACAGCGTGAGTAAATTAATAACATTATCAGAGTCTATTACAGCAATGTTCTGAACTGTGAAAGATGAAACGAAGCAGTGTCATAGTCACTACACTGGTCTTAGCAAAGCGTCAGTGGTGTCAGTGAATGCCCCTGGTGTGAGCAAAGGAAAAGATAGTCTTTTAGCCAGGTATACTAACGATGTGAACAAAAATTTTCAAAAATGACAAATTTACAATGTCAGCAAAAAGAAAAAGGAAAAATTTCCCTTGTGATAGCTAAATTTTTATATTTACTACAAATTAATAGATACATTAGTTGAAATTCTGAACATTTTAAATTGATTGATTTTGTTAAACAAATACACTGTTTCAAAAGAAGAACAAGATAATATGTCAAACACTTAACAGGGTTGTATGTGAACTTATGGCTGAAGTGTAAATATATATACAGCTTTATGATCAATTTATTTGGCCTTGTGTTGTTCCTCACATTTAAAAGGACATTAATTTTAAAGGGGGAGTGGGGGAATCATAGGGCTGTAGAGATTGACTACATCACAAGCACATTCCAGTTGTCACCATGGCAACTCCACAGGACCCATATGTCATAGTTGCAAGGTCAGCTGCACCTCTGTCCCCTTTGTGGTCTCTCTGAGTGTATCACCTCAGATATCAGACATGCCTTTACTTCTCCTAGGGAGGAATCATGTGGTTCTCCCACTCTTAGCCTGGGCCCTAGTCTACAGCACCCTCTATCAACCGTGTTTACCCAGCAGGTCCAGCTAGGTTCTGAAAACTGCAGTTCTTCCCTTTAGCAGTGTGATCAGTGCTCAGTACAGTGATCAGATAGCATTGTTAAACCTAAGTACTGTTTATTTTAAACAGTAGAAACAAAGCATTGCAGGATTTAAAAACAGCAAAAGGTCTAAACGTAACCATTCTTGGTTAGTAACCTAGGCAGGCCTAATTTCATACACCCCAGCAGGTGGCTGAGTCTCAGCCTAATTCTTCTGAAAAATTTCCCTGTCTCTAAAAAGAGAGTCTGTTTTTTTTTTTAATTGCTATAGTATTTTGATCTTGTATGTTCCCAGGCCTTTTCTTGCCCTGGCATTGTCTTAACACCCATATGTGTTTGCGGAAAAGTGGCTTATCTTCAGTCATTTTACCATCCTGTTTGTTTTTCCTTACAGACTCTACAACACTAATCCAATATGTTCGCACAGTAAACACCCCAATAACCAGGTCAACCTACAGTAGTCGTAAATTGTAACAGCACAGTTCCAATTCTGTCACAGCCTTTTCAGCAACTGACCAAGAGATAAAAGAACGAAGAGTACTTGTGGCACCTCCTTGTTCTTTTTGCCGATACAGACTAACATGGCTACCGCTCTGAAACCTGTGACCAAAAGATGTTATTGACATAGCTCTGTGCCCCAAGAGGAGCAGATTATAGCACTTCTCAAACTTCTTTGCACCTCGACCCCCTTCTGATAATAAAAATGACTACACAACCCCAGGAAAGGGGACTGAAGCCTGAGCCCTGCTGCCCTGGGGGTGGGGGTGAAGCCAGAGCTTGAGGGCTTCAGCCCTGGGTGTGGGAGCTGTAACCTGAGCCCTGCTGCCCATGGCTGAAGCCGAAGCCTGAGTCCTGATGCTCAGACCTGAAGCCCTCTGGTTTTGGCTTCAGCCTTGGGCAGTGGGGGCTCAGACTTTGGCTTCAGCCCTGAGCCTCAGCAAATCTAACACCAGCCCTGGCAACCCCATTAAAATGGGATCACAACCCACTTTCAGGTCCCACCCCACAGTTTGAGAACCACCTTTGCCTCAGAAACTTGCTGAAAAAAACAAAACTGGTGATATGTCTATCATATACTTCATATAAAACCCAAGTGAAGAGACACCACCTTGGATCAGGTCTGGTGTAAACAACTGAGTAACAGCTAGTACCCGTTTCCAGAGGCACAAGGGTCTACATTTGTCTGCACTGGAAAAGATCTAAAGGTTCAGTAATTATTTAGCTAGGATTAGGATAAAGTTAATGTATTTCAAGGGGTATTTACTTTTGTGTTTCTTAAATATGTAACTTGTTTCCTGTTTTTTGTTTTGGTGATAAATAAGAATGTCAGTGTTTGTTGTATTCGTCAACTGGAGATTTGTTTCAATTAGGCTCGAAGGCCAGATCTACAAAAGGGACTTAGATGTTGTGACACTATGCTTCACAATGCCTAAAGTTAAGGTGACTAGAAAAATCACAGAAACACACTGAGATCCGCACAGCCTGAGTTAGGAGCTGAGGCTTCTATACAATGTATGCGGGGAAGAGAGGTGCCTTGGAAAGAGGTCCACAAACCAACATACTAGGTGGGGAATCGCCTACGGTAGCTAATGGGAGATCCAACAAAAGGGATGCATCCTAAGCCCTGCTCATCTGAGTTCAGTCCCTAAGCCCTTGCTAAAGAAAGTGCCTAGCTCTATTGTGATTCATGAACCAGGAAGACAGGCACTTAGCCACCTAAGTCACCTGCAGGGCCTGATCAAAGGTTGTTGAACACCACATAAAACAGCTAGGGGAAGGGAAACAGGAGTAGGAAGAGTACTATAATCTATAGTCTAGTGGTTAGAATTTTCACCTGGGATATAGGAAACCCCTGGTTCAAGTCTCCCTCTCTGCCTAATGAGAGAGGAGTTGAACAGGGTTCTACAACTTCTCAGGTGAATGCCCTAGCCTATAGTGTCATTCTTAGTCATTGGCCAATTTAATATTTAATTAAAGAGGAAAAACTTAGATAACCTAGTGGTTAGAGTAGTCTCCTGCAAGATAGGAGACTGTTCAATTCTCTCCTTATCAGGCAGATGGAGGACTTGAACCAGGATCTTCTGTACTCCTAGGGGAGTGCCCTTAGCCACTGGGCTAAAGGTGTGCACACACACAAACCCCTAGGCAGAGGAACACCTATCTTCCTCATGGATTGTTCTGGGGTTTAGGCAGGAGACAGCCACCTGCATGTCTGAAGTAAGGCAACAGCACACATGCTTAGAGGCACAAACAAAGGCACCTAGGGAACTTTTACTGCAAAAACTTAGGTGCCGATCAACTTTAGGCACCTACAGAGTTAGACAGCAGCTGAGCAGGAGTTTGGTGGAATGCAGTGGTGCCTACAAACAGGACTTAAGGGCTTCAGGGCCTTTGTGGATTCAGCACAGTCCTTCGGTGAAATCTTGGCTCTGTTAAAGTCAATGGGAGTTTTGCCATTTACTTCACTGGAGCCAGAGTTTCACCTCTTGACTTCAATAGGATCTAAGCACATGCTTGAAACACTCTACATTAAAAGCAAAGACACAGAAGTACCAAGAAATGTTAATCTCAAACTCTATAAAAACAACTGAATCACAGTGAAAGAATACATATAGAAAGTGCATCAAAAACTGTTATGACAGACCCAGCACTCGCATGAGACAATAGTGACAACTGTATTATTAACCGCAGAAGGTCATAATCAACAACCAGAAAGAAAGTGTGTTGTGGCTACAGCTTTAAATTACTTTGTACTATTGAATAATGGTATATCTGAACACATCCATAGATAGATCTTTCTTTAAACAGGAGGCCAATATTCCATTTTAAAGTGTCCCATTTGAAACAAACTTCAATTAATCTTGTTATGAATTTATACTATCTTTCCATACAATAGTATAATTGGGTGGTCTATAGTCAAATGAGAACAAGTAATATGAAATAGACAGTTCAAAAATAAAAATGTCTATGTTTAAATGAAACTATACAGATTGAAAAGGAAATAAAAATTCAGTTTGAGATTTTGACACCAAATAATCCAGAATAAAAATTAGTTTTCAATAGAAAAAATCCTGCTGCTCTTAACTCATAACCATCATATGTATTTTTAAAACATGACTTTTGCTGCCATCATGTGGCTCTTCCCAGAACACATTTACAAATGTCAAATGCTATGTGATTACAACACTGTGGTTTTATACCATTTTCTCTCATCCTCATAATTTGTTCTTTTCCACTTGGCTAACAAGGATTTTTCCCCCCTCTTCCATATGTTTCAAATGAAGCTTTAAATTAACACAGCTGTCTTCTCATGTATCAGTTTCTTTCTTGCATCAGAATCAGTGATGAGGTTTGTAAGAATGTGAATGGTCTCAGTTAACCAATACTGCACAAGGGCAAAAGACCAACTATTGCTTTAAAAATAATTCTCAGTAACACTGAAATAGAAGGGACAATATTGCTTTTCATCTGTACCTTTGTCCTGTCATAGATATGCTGTCCACCCACCCTGGCAGCTGCTGGAAGTCCTGTCTGCATTATGACATTGCAGAGCCAATAATCTTCTAGAGATGCCTGAGAGATATCAGGAGCTAGGCAGGACTTTCCACAACAGGCCAGCACTAGTGGACTTGAGTACAAGATAACAGAATTTAGACCATGGAAGGCCATAGTAGATTAAAACAACATGAAGGTGGCTAAACAATTGGGCCTAAAACAGGGCACTGGCTTGGTAGTCAAGAGACCTGGGTTCTACCTACCATGTGACCTTGAGCAAGTCACTCATCTCATCTCTGTGACTCAGCAGCCCCCCCTGTGAAATGAGGATACTGCTATACACTGTCCTTTGGAAAGTGCTCTGAGACCTAAGGATGAAATGCTATATGAAAACTAAGAATGACTGCCCAAAACCACCCTTTTCACTATTGCCTCAGTCCTGGCAATACGGCAGAAGGAGCAAGGCAGCCTCTCAAGCAGGCAGATCCCAGACATAGCTCTCTGGCCGAGATTTTCAAAGGGGCCATAACCACACAAATCCCATTGAATTCTATGGAAGTTGGGGGAAATAACTGCCTTCAGATCCTTTGAAAATCTCAGCCTTTATCACCACTCAGGCTAGCATTCTTCAGTTTCTCTTTAATCAGTTTTAGACTCTAGTGCTCTTAGAAAAAAAAAGAGAGAAAACTTTCTGAAATAAAACCTCTGTCATCTGTGCATAAACCACTCTCAGTTGCCTTAACTTACACACCATCTTAGTGTTACAAAGGTCACTGTCACTACCTACCCCCCGGTCTCTCTGTCTGGATGGACACCAGTTTGTGAGTGAACCCACCTGCTGGGAATCACATCTCATCCGCCCCCTGGGTCTGGAGAGTGACAAGGGCTGGGTGGGAAATTTTCACAATTTCAAACATTTTTCCTGTTCCACATTGGGATGAAACTGCAACCTTTAGAAATGCTTCATGAAAAGCAGAGAGACCCACCCCAGTAGTTAGGGAATTCTCTTGGGATGTGGGAGTCATAGGGACTTGAACTTGGGTATCCATATCTTATGTGAGTGCCTTAACCACTAGGCTAGTCAATGTCTCAGATCCAAAGTATATTTATACAATGAGGAACAGCTCCAACAGAAAAGAGATAAAGAGCACTGACCTAGAATGTGGCAGACCCAGGTTCATGTTCCTGTCCTTACTTTGAATCAGGCAGAGCAGGACCTTGAAGAGGGGTCTCCCACATTCCAGGTGAGTGCCCTAGCCACCTGGCTATTCCAGGGGCTCTCTTTCTAGTTCACCCCTAGTTCTGAGATGACTTCCATCAAAAATTAATAATTTCCACACAGGTTTTGTTTCAATGAATTGGCATTTAAAAAAAAATTGTTCTGTAGCAGATTCTCGACCTGTTCTAGTGGTGACTGGTCACAGTTTGTAGCTGTGGGTCTCTCAGGCATATTCCCAGATACACACCTTGTATCTAGCACCCTTCTTGGACAGTAAGATCCTTCAGTCCAGCTGCCTTAGATCCTCAAAGGAGCATTCCAGCCCTTCAGGGACAAGATGGCAGGCAGGCAAGGAACTCAGGTTTAGAAAAGGAATTTCTTAACCACAGGCATTTTACTCTTCAACAGCATTAGAGAGTTACAGATTTTTGGAAAATAACAAACAATCCTGAAATCAGCCCCCTCTGTGTCCTGTGTCTGGTGAGCCTCCATAGGATAAGCAGCTTTTCTGATTTTCTACCTCCTTAGCCCAGTCTTCCTGCATGGTGGCTATGATCTGCTACACACACTCCTGTCAGAGAGAGAATTCCCCTCTTAAATGTAGTCTCTGACCTCATTGGACCATATACCCAGGTTGAGAGAGTTCATTGTTCTTGTGGTTGGGCTGGTAATTGAGAGAGAATCAGACCTGATAGCATTATATTGCTCTTTGCCAACTTCTCAGACAGTCATCCAACTAGGTGTCAAGCCCCTACTGCCAAAAAATGGATGCCCTAACCTACAATGGAGGTTTCAATACAAAGGGGAGCCCCTAATAAGAAATGACATTAATGGGCAAGATGGTGTTCTCAATAGAGTAGAGATCTATCCTCACTCTGTCAGTCACGAAAGGCTAATCAAAGATTTTGATCCAGCTGTTCATACTCTCAAAGCAACCTTTGGCTGCACAGTGTGTATTCAGCCACCAACAAACTGGCCACCTATTTTCAGCTCCCAGTAAAGCACAATTCCTAAACTTTTATTTTTTAAAGGGACACTAATGAAACATTCTTGGGTCTGACAAACATAGACACTCATTGGAATAGCACTTTAAAAAAGTGTCTCATCAATAAACACAAACCTATCCCATACTCCGAGATGAGTCTTGAAACGATGTTAAAGCTCTATCTCCTGTCTTGGGACTCACTCACTCCAAACCTACCCACTCCAACCCCCAACAGGACATTGTTTTTGTTGTGATCACCAGCGCAAACATGCATCTGGCAACATTCCTCACTCTCCCAATATCACCATTCTGTGAGCCACTAGGGACTTTTCATTGACAAGATCAAGTATTCAGAGATGAAGGAACTTGTCAGCTTCATTCCCCTGCCATCACACAAAGCTAGCTGGTAGAGGGACAAAGTGATGTGCACACTGCACAAGAAGAGTTGATCTTTTCCCACTCAGCCTTAGGGGTTGGGATTTTAAGGCTTTCTCAGCCAGCTTTTGCCAGTCAGGGTGGAGAACCTTCCAAGAAGTTGATACTCAAGGTGACCACCCTGCTTGCCCACCCCTAAAACAAGCCCTGCTCTCAGCCCTTGTTTTGGAAGGATGATTTTATTATTGTAAATGTTTTTATTTTAAAGTATTTAATGTTCAGGAGTCCACATCGCAGTAAGTAGGCACGTCAGCAATCTGTGCAGAGACTACAGACTGTCTGACCATGGATACTGACCTACCCCTTTACCTTCAATGCCAGTTCCTCCAGTGTAGGATTGGGCTCCACTAGTAAGGCAATGTGGCAAAGTGCGCTGTCCACGCTGTAACCCCTTTGTATAGAGTCAAACAAGCAGCTTTCACAAACGTGTTCACAAAAATGAGAGGAAATCCACTCTGCTCAAATACATTGGTTAGTCTCTAAGGTGCCACAAGTACTCCTTTTCTTTTTGCGAATACAGACTAACACGGATGTTACTCTGAAACTCTCGAAAATGTCATTGTAAGAGAGAGAGTTAAACAGTGGGCTCTGGCATTCTCTCTTTTATTGATGAGTCTCCCAAACCCAAATGGTGGGGTTTTTTTCAGAGAATCAATGCATACTGCATACCTGTACTCTGAGAGAGCCAATTCAAGCTCTGTTTTGTCTGAATACACTATCTACAGCGGAAAAGTTTGTTTCTGAATGGAAGAATTTTGCAGGAAAAGTATAGAGACACGTATATGATGTGGGAGGAAGTGATATTATTCTACATCAAAGTGACATAGCTGAAGAGTGAGATTTTTTTTTACTGTTTGTTTACATTCTTGCCTACTGTCCCAACGCTAGAAATGCACCAAGCGCATTCCAATAAACCTTCAGAGTCCAAATGATTCACTAGGCATAGCACAGTCGATTTCTCATAACAATTTTCTTCAAATATCAGACTGGCATAAATACCAAGGATGGAGAGACTTTATTTCATGTTATATAAGAAGATAGATTGACTAATACATGCTATTTTATAAATAGATCATGTCTGTCTGTGTGTACATGGGCTTTCACTATCAGGGGGTCATTTCAGCACAGCTGGCAGTATGCAAACAAACCAAGGGAGAGAGTAACAAAGGCGAGGCACAGACGTGCTGGCAAGAGTGAATTAACTTCATTTCTGAATATGAGTCAAGGTTACAAAAACTTAAAGCTGTCACCTGGCAGGGCCCAGTATCCACTGACTCCAAGAGCTAGATATATCTTCTATTTTTTGGAAAATCAAATGCAAATAAAGCATAATAGTAACAAAATGACAGTCAATAACCGACACAAATGCAGGATGGACATGTAAGACCTAAACCTCCATGAGTTGGGAAGATTATCCTACCTTACTTATATTAGGCATCTGTCAGTAACTACCACCTCAGAGCCTTGATGGTTTTCTGACCACATGGACACTTGCTCTCCTAGGATAGCAATTGCATTTGATGCCCTTATTCATATCTATTGGACCAATACAACTTCATAATTTGTTTGGTGGTATTATGGTGACCACATTATTAGCACAGTTGTTTTATCAACTAGTTAAGTTCAGCTTTTATTTTATCTTATGTTGGTAATGGGACTTCACATGCTGCATATATTTTTGGCAGCACACTGGGACCTATAATACATCACATTTATATTTCCTTAATGTATTTCAGTCCATTAAACAACACATCATCACATTCTTTAAGAGTTTTTTTTTTGGCTTGCTAAGTAGACAAGATATTCACCCATTTGATCATCTGAATTTCCTGGGTTGTAATGCTTCGTATTGGGATGATTACAATGTCTCTGTAATGTTTTTACCCTTAAATTACTGATACATACTCAACCTTAACTTCAGTTTAATGTAGTTTTTTCTGTGAACAAACTATAAGCAGTAGATACAAGAATCATTAGTAAGTTGGCTTAATAATTAATAGCTTAGGTCACATTTTTATAATTGTGAACTAATTAGCTTCATCCTCCTCATCACTGATCATCAAACCTCTTAGTCAGTCAAACTGCTAAATTATCATCATGTCTAAATACAGAAAAACAGAGGTGTTAAAAAGGTAGATTTCAAATGCTAATGTGTTTTCATTATAGTAAACTGTTAATTATACAGGAGCACACTATAAAATAAATTCCAGAGAGAATATATACACCAATAGAAGACAAAGAAACCCAAGGCCTACCTCATATTCCCTGCCATAAGGAGGCACAGATTGTAAATGTGAGAGAAAATGAAGAGGAAGAGAATGGTGCTGAAGAACATTGTCATCCAAGATCCATGATCCTCTCGAAACATTTTTAGCCGGAATAACTGACCTGTGGTGTGAATATTATAAGAAATCAGTTTTATTTTATCCAGAATACAAATGTATCTCTACTTTATAGCAAAAGCAAAACAGTTTGCTAAACTGTACTTACTTATGAAATGCAATAACTCGATTTTCTGTGTATAAAAAAAAAAAAATTCAGGATTTTACAGTTTCTATACCATTTTCAGCCTTTTCTTGCACTCAGCATAGCTGGAGAATATTCCTGCTATATTATAAGGTATTTGGGTATGCGCTCCATAAACTGCTGTCCACCCAACTTAGGCCCTGCTCTTACAATCAGATACACTAGTGTGGACCCCTGTACCTATGCAGAATCCCATGGGCTGAGCACGAGTCTGTACTAGTGGTTCAAACTGTAGGATCTCAGCCCTAGTCTGTTCAAGGAGAATAACACATTAATTCAATTAAGACAAATTACTATACAAGGGAAAACTATCTCTGGAATTAATCTAAAAGCCAACTTAATACTCAAGGCAAGAGTCACTTTTTTTTTTTAAACTGTGCTATATGTTAACTATTTTATAGGATATACTTTTGCAAAGGATGTGCCTTAGGGTTCTGTGTTCACACTTCTCAAATTCCCCACCAAAGGGCTTGCAGATGATGTCCACACCCTGTGGCATTGATAGAATTCCTTAATCTTATTATTTGATCTGATAGGGGTGCTAAAATTCATAAAGCTGCCAGACAAAATGGTTTAGATCTAAAAAGTTTTCACTACAAGCAGGATAACTTTTGCCCCCAAAAGAAACAATAACGAACCATTATGCAAGCAGAGAGAAGAAATGGCAACCTGTGCAAAAAACACAGGAAACTGTTAGGCTCAGGAAAAGCCAAAAAGCAAAACAGCAAGACATTTAAAAAAAAATGGTGTAAATACCATACTGAAGCAAAAGAAGGTTGGTTTGCTCTATAACAGGAAGTATAACCAAGCTTAATATCTCTTCAGGGTATCTGGTTCATAAATACAATGAAAACACAAAGGGGTTTATTTTACTTCTTTTTGCAAGAAGTAAAATAAACAATAATCAAACACACACTACCCTGTTAATATTAAATCCATGTCTTTCTCAGCACCTATCACCTTTTTCTCTACTAAAATATTTTTAAATTGTCTAAGCATCTTTTACTTTAACTGTTCTCCCAAAATGTCTTACAAATAATATGTACACTGAAAAGCAGTGATCGGAAGTGGAAACAGACTGTCCTACTGAGTCAGGAGTAGCAGGACTCCAGTTCAAGGAGTAGGAAGGTGATTGTTTAGAAGGGGAATTATACAACTGAAGGGGTATTTCCTAAATTAGGGCTTCATCCTGCAAAGTCCTGAGAACTCTGGTCCTGATCCAGCAAAGCACTTAAACACTTGCTTAACTTTAAGCAGATGAGCAATCCTATTGGCTCCAATCTATGCACATGCTTAAGTGCTATACTGAATCAGGACCACAATGCTCAGCACCTTAGACTGAGCCCTTAGACTGGGAAATCCAAAATCAGAATCTGGCCTAGCCTAGAACTGGCCAAAAACAACAAACAAAACTATTCACATAATTTTCCCCCTCCCACACACACACTTCTTTTTGAAATTTCATTTAGATGGTGATTTTCTGACCAGTTGCAGCGAGGACACACCTATTCTTCAAAATGTACTATGGCATCCTTAATTACCACATGTGTTTAACAAACAGTACTGCCTGGGTCAGAGGGTTTGGTTTACTACAGTTGTTCTGTAACCTCCTCTCAGAAAGATCCAAGACAATTGTGCTGGGCAATTTCCCCTTTCTTGTAGAGTTCTGCAGGTTGCCATGTGTCCTGTTCCATATCCACGGAATGCCAATATGGGAGATTTTGAGATGGTTTGAGCTACTCAAAACCACTACTGTGGCAAGACACTGGAGAGCTCACATTCCAGTACTGACTAGGCTCAACTCTGCTTAACGGCTGAGGTGGAACAACTGCACAGAAAGGTCTGGTAATTAAGGCTGTGCACTCGGTCTCAGGGCAGCTGGGTTCAGTTTCTGATTCTTCTGTTGACTTCCTGGTTGACCTTGGTCAAACTGTTTACTTTCTCTGTGCCTCAGTTCCGCACCTGTAAAATGGGAATAACAATACTTCCTCTACACCTGGGAGCGAGCCTCCCAGCTCGGATCCACAGACTTGTTTTATCAAGGCTCACACTAGCCCTCTGAAGATAGCATCATAGATATTGCAGCTTGGGCTCTGAAGCCTGTTGGCATGGATGAACTTGGGAGTCTGAGTTCCAGCCCCAGCTGCAATGTCAGAGTTATGTCCACACAGCTAGCATTAGAGCCCTACTAACACAAGTCTGTGGACCCAGGCTGAGAAGCTAGCTCCCAGATGCAGAGTAGACATGCCCGAAATGCTAATGTAGTAGAAATAGTAAATAATCACATTGCAAAGCAGAGCCTGCAGTGCCACTAACAAGATAATCATTTTTTATTTCCTAGCCAGAAATTGTCACTGCATCTCAGAGGACTAAATGTTATCTGGAGTGTCTGAGCTGTGATTATTTTCATGTTAATGTTCTTACCATTTCATAAATATAATATTACAACTGTATTTGGAGTAGGATTGGCTTTAATGTCATAGGCACAACAGTCTTTCTGCAATATAATGACATCCCCCAGTTCTACAGTTTACACTTAGCTGTAATGACTCCTACCTTCTGTTTGGCTCTTCATTTGCAGCTATTAAAGATCGAAGGAAGAGTGGGTGGGTGAAAGCAGGAAGGTTTAGAATTATTTTGCATTCGGGGCCTGAAGCCCAGCAAAAACAGAAAGGAAATATCACAGATTTGATTTTTAAAAGGGCTTAGATCAGCATATTACATTTAACACCCCACTAATAACCTGACACAGAAGGAATTTTTACTGATGAGGCAACATATGAGAAACATAAAAGACTTGCTGCTAAATACCAGGCAAGGAGATTGCCTGATTAAATATGACAGGTGGTAATATACAGCACATTGCTGTAGGCAGCAATGCTAAAGGGTCATCAGCTAAAATCTTAAACATTTTTTCATCATTTATTCACTGAAAATGCTCAGTATTTTACCCACAAATTTCCAATATTGTATCTTCAAACATGACAGGCTAAATATGAAACTCAGTGCAACAGATTACTTGCATTTTTGAGGTGGAGCTGGGAAGGTTTACTGACCATTATGATTCATTTCAACCATTGGAGAAAGCCCATTGACTCACTCATCCCATTCTCTCTGATCTATCTAATGGGAGCCTTTTCTCTTATCAAATATTTGAAGTAGAAAAGAGTGCATTTTTGGTAAATTTTTGTTATACCAAAGGCCATATTCTGCCCTGACACACATCCTGTGCAATCCAATATTGATTTCGCTGGGGTAGCAAAGGGCATAAGACTGGGCAGAATTTGGCACTAAGCATGTTATTCATCCACCTAACAGGTGATTTGCTACTTCTGCCTTTTTAGTTTGCACAGAATCAGGGCCATCCTTAGGATTTATGGGGCCCTACGCAGTATTATTAAACTGGTGCCCCTATGCCCAATGGCAGCCCGCAGCCCGGGGAAGGGGGGCCGGACGAAACAGCAAAGGATAATGAGACTCCCGGCCTGCCTCACAGTGGCGGAGAGTCACAGTTCCCTGCAGAGACCCCCGTACCCTCTCCCTCACGCACAATGGACATGCAGAGAGTACCTAATTAAAAACATTTAACTTGGGAATAAAGTATGTCAGTCACAGGTTTTTTGATATGCCCTGAAGTTTGTCAGACATTTATTTGCAAAAACTTGTTTCTAAAGTTTCTAAAGTCTAAATGTTTCTAAAGTTAAACTGGCTCTTTATTAACAGAGATGCTGAAACTGCACCTAGAATTTAATCACTGTGCAAACAGACTGACTGCTTGCTGCCTCTACCAACCTATTCCTTCCCGCAGTCTGTGTGCCTCCCTTCACGTTCCAGGCAGGTTGTGACATCTTTCCTTTTAACTGCTGTTGTTGTTGTCTTTTGTGCCACCATTTGCTGACTTGCTGGGGCCAGAGGTTACTAGTAGATAGACCAACTCAGGGACATGGCCTTTACCACCAGCACATTGCAGTCTGTTAGACCTCATAGTCTTTAAAGTGGGCTGTCTTCGAACCAGCCTCCCACTTCTTGTACATTGCAGCTGCTGGTGGGGGACTTGCTTCCACCCTATGGCTGTATTCAATCAGTTGGTCGGCTTACTCATATGCCTCAGTTCTCCAGGTATACCACCTACATCAGGCTAGCTGATGGCTGAGGGTCTTTCTAAGCCCACCTCGTCCTAGCCTGAGCCCAGTATGTCTGGGTGTTCTGGCTGTCTGCTGCTACTCAACAGTTGTCTTCAATGAAGTCTCTACCACGGTTCTTATTCTGTAGCTATATCACAGGACCTGTGTCCACTGTGTTGCCTTTTGCTATTGTTTTGTGTGCCTATTTGCTGGCTGGACCCAGGCCTGCTCATCCGTGTGTAGTGGGATCAGGTTCTTGGCTTTATTGTAGTGAGCTGCCCACCTAGGTTGACATTCTCTTAACTGCTTATGTGTACTGCCCATCGTTCTTCTGCTGGACCATGGCAACTTCTCATGGGAAGCAGAGTCTTGGTTCTCCAGACCATCAGCCCCTGTGCCAGCCTACTACAGTACAAGCTTTGTTATCCATCAGGTTGGGGGAATGGGGGGGTACTGGTAAGCCAAAAATTCTAGTTAACTAAGAGGGAGGGAGTTTGGGTGCAGGAGGAGGCTCAGGACTGAGGGTTGGGGTGCGAGAGGGGGTGCAGGGAGGCACAGCCAGGCAGCTCTGCACTCTGCCTCCACCTGCAGGTGCCCCCAGAGCTCCCATTGGCCACGGTCCCCAGCCAGTGGGAGCTGCAGAGCCAACGCTCGTGGTGGGACAGGAGCAGCACACAGCGCTCCTGTGGCCGTTCCTCCACCTAGGAGCATTGACCTGGCCATGCCTCTCTGGACACGTTGCCGCTTGTGGGGAGCCGCCCTGGTGAGTGCCGCCCAGATCCGGCACCCCAAAATCCCTCCCATGCCCCAATCCCCTGCCTGAGCCCCCTCCTGCACCCAAATTCCCTCCCAGAGCCCGCGCCCCGCACTCCCTCCCGAAATGCCAGTTTATAGAGCTTTCCAGTTTGTAAAGTGCCAGGGAACACAGCTTTTCCTGTATCTAGTTTATGGGAGGATGTATTGCAAATGGTTCAACATTTCCAGGTAGGGATTCCTTCCTATCTGTTTTGCATTTGCTGCCTTTACTGCTGACTCTGCCTACCCCTACGTAACCACAAAGCTAAGGTAAGACTTCTTGCGCTCAAATTCCCCTTTGGTGCTAAATCATTTGAATATTGCTGCAGTGTACTGAGAACCGTTGTTTAAGCATAGCACGTCACGTCTGCCGTACCTTGCAAAAAAGCACCTTCAGTTTCCTGATCACAGTTCTTGCCTGAGCATCTGGCAGATAGCCCACCTCCCAGAAATGGCAGTAGTAATCTATCATGATCATTAAAAGTGAACAGGTCTGTTCCAACCTTTTCCCAGAGTTGGGTTGGGATTTCATGGAGCTGTAGAGTCTCGTTCCATTGTTGATGTCTATACTTTTTGCACATCTCGTACTATTCCATGGACTTTCTCAATTGGACATTCATGCCTGGCCAGTAGATACACTCCCTGGATCATCCCAGGCATGCTTCTCTACACAGGTGTGAAGAATGTAACCATCTAATGATGTCAGCTCTTAATTCAGCTGGGATTACTGCTCAGTCCCTTTTAAACAAAAACCTGTTTTGCACACACAGCTCATCCTTCACCTGATATTACGGGATAATCTACTTTGGCACTTGCTCCTTGAGATCTGGCTTGGAGTATGAATCGTTTTACTGATTGTAGCACCCAATCCTGTTTGGTGCTTTTATTGAATTACCTGGAACTCCCACAAGAGAGGCGAAGTTCCTGTAGCATGGTGATAGACAATCTGTTCTGGATTGTAATCTGAAATGTTGTAATCTGAAAACTATGCCCTGCTCAGTGTATGTGCAACCACTGTTGACTTTCTTGGCAGTAACTTATCCTCACCTCATAGCACTGGAGACTGAATAACGTGTGTTGTAGTGATTTGGGTGCAATCAGCAGCGGCTTATTCATGTTACCTTCTAATGGCTTGTGATCAGACTGCATGTCCACTGCCCAAAGGCAAACTGATGGAATCATTCCATTCCAAAAAGCACAGGAAAGAGCAACTCTTCTATCCTAACACATCATGTACAACAACTGAAGCATATTTTCATGATTTTATCTGTTTCTGCGATTTACAAGAAGACCTGTCTTTCTCATGGCAAAACTGGGTGGATGCAGAAAAAAAATATGGTAATAGAAATGTATCCTCCCTTACTGAAAGGAGGAGCCTAACAGTAAAAGACATCTCTCTTATGCAGTTTGACAATTGCTCTCTGAAGAGTAATCACAGTATATGGAATATTACTAAATCCACAGATTAACAACAATATTTGCAAAATAGCATTGTACTTTGAAAAGACTCCAGGTTAATGGAAAGTAAAAACATGGTTTGGAACAGAGAATTCTGTATCACAGATAATTTCAGCATTTTCAGACAAGGTAAGGGAAAGATTTACTAGATACTCCTGCCATTTCTATTCTTTTAAAGTGCCTTCCTTTTTCCTATTTTATAGGAATACATCTATCACACTCACACTGATTAATACACACATACATATACAAATGCATATAACTTTTTAAATGAAGTAATGTTTGCTTCATCTTGGCAAATTCTTAAATATCCAACTACTGTAGCTTATTTCTGACATATAGGATTTGATTTACTCTCACTCTCAGATAGGTGCATAACTTCATTGCCTGGTGAAAGAAATAGTTTATATTGTGGATTATCTGTTAAAACGTTACAAAAAACTTTACAAAATATTTGAGAATAACAACATATGCTCACTTACTATTATAGGAATAGTTTTATGTTGTATATTGTTCCATTCATACTAACAGACATAAATCCTGAAAATATAATATGCTGAATGCAGTTGAACTTGAAATGTTCGACTTTAACAGTCCATTACATTTTATTATAGCAACTCAATTCTGCACACAACATAATGTACTGAATGATTAATAACCAAAAAGATAAGATGTTACAGTGAACAAACATTGCAAACTACGTTTGATAATATATTTATAACAAAACTCCTCTTAATATTAGTTTTATAAGGCTGTGTAGAATGTGAACTAACAAGAACAGTATTGAGAGCATATGCAACTAATGGGAATATATTACATGGTGCTCAGTCAGTAATACGGAAAAGGACACCAATGGAACACCATACCACAACAACAAAAACTAGTAATCCAACCTAAATAGCACCAGGCAGCTTCAAATACAGTCATGAATGGCCAGGTAGCACTATGGAGGTCAATAAAGAGAAAGAAAGCAATTCATTCAAAATCACGGCATTAATTTTAAGGAACAGCAGAGAAGAAGGGAAAATGGACTGAGAGAGATTGGATCTTAAGGAACTAAATTATATAAATGGCATGTGATGTAATGTCTTTCTAGATTGTAATTGGATTTAATCTTTCAATAATAGAGCCAAATTAATGCCTGGTGTAACTCCACTGAAATCAAGAATGTTATACCACAGCAGAACATGGTCCTTGGTAAAAAATTACTTATACAATAAAATATTTTTGGAAAAATATTGGCCCAAGTCTAATGGAAGACAATCTTTGCCCAATATTTTATGTTAGATGCCATATGAATGGTTGTTTAATAAGCTGTAACCACAAATTAACTGTAGATAGGTCAGATTAATTTCAGTGATGTAATATGGTCTTCCCAGCTCAAAACACAAGTTCAATAAATCATTTTTGTACAAACATTGAACTCTACTGAGCCCAACAATTTAGAAGCCAAGGCAGGTAGAGTAGCCAAAGGAGATTCAGTTATCTCACTATCCACTGCTTGCCAGGCTCTGTAGAGCCTAAGAGACATTCCATGAATGGAAAGCAGAGCCCTGGGGATTTTAGAGCACTGAGGCAAGCCAAGAGGTGAATTAGCATACCTGTTACAAGCAATATACCTCACGCCACAATGCAGCTAAGGCAATTTACACCAGGTGAAGATCTGGCCCTATTTGTTCTATATAATTAAAAGGATTGAGCAACCTAATTTCTTCTAGAAACAGAAGCCAAGTTGGCTCCTATAACAGCTTGTAGCTATTCAGAGGGAGGGGAGCTGCCATAGAGTTCTAACCCATATTTCTTTCTGATCCTAAAGAAAAACCACAATGCTAATGAAAAGATGTAGAAATTAATCCAATAAAATGGATCACATTTTTTAAACCTACAATGCTTCTATGTTGTTTAGAGCTGTAGCACACTATCAAACAAAGCATGAGTAAGAGTCTGCTCTATACCTCTTAGACATAGTACAAAACTTGCAGCCCTTGTGGATGGGAAGTTAAAGTGGCTTTTATTCTCCTTTCCATCTTCCCAATTCAGGACTGCTGAAGGGGTCAGTGTGGCTCCTGGAGTGACTCAGACTTCTGCTGAGTGCTTACAGGGTATTCAGATATCCGTCCAATTTTCAAATCATAGGTATTTGGGGTTTTTTGGATGCTCCATCAGTTGATTTGTCATTTGCATCTACTCATTCTTCCAGGCCATCTCCATCAAAAGCGGACATTGATCAACTGAAAAAAAATACTTGCAGTGACTCCAGAATATTTCTTAGCCCCAAAGTTCAATCCTGTTCCTGTTGAAGTCAAGAGAAAAACACAAATTGACTTCAGTGGGAGAAGGACCAGGCACTAACAGCATTTGTGACTGCTCATTAGCAATAGAAGGATATTTTCATGCTTCTGTTGCTCATTGTTTTAGTCACTGCACTAACAATTTCCTTTCCTGCTGTCACCGTTAAGGGTTATTTATGGATTAATGATACATGAACACAGCCTTGAACACTGCAATCTGTGGGGACAAAATTCTCATAACTCACAAGTGCAATGTCCTAGCCCTAAATTCTGAAATTGATCTAATCAAATCCACTGGATCGTGTTATTCTGGTGGTACTGGCTAGCAGAGCAGTAAAGAAGAACCATTTCAGTGGCTAAGGACAGGATGCCAGGATGGGAAGAAAGAACTCTATTGTGGTGTGGGGCAGACAGGCAGATGCAGAGGGTGGAGGGGAGTTGAGGAAAGGTTGTGGGTAGAGGGGATAAAACTGAAGGGCAAGAGCATCCTTTGCAATTAATGGATCCCGGACTGCAACGAATGTTTTAGATAAGCTTACAGGAAATATTTTAACTGATGTGACTGTAAATTCCATGCAACATCTCTCTCTCTCACGGTCTCCGTTATCACTAGAAATCTTTGATACATTTATGGCATGGTACAATAAGCACTATCAGTACCTATAAGGTCTTTGGGATAGCGACCATCTTGTAAATGTTTATACAATAGATAATATAATGTGGCCCTAATCCAGATTGATGCTCTGACCAATATTGTAATATAAATAATAATTAAGGATAATAATTGCACAGGCATCATAGCTATTTTAATATTTCAGATTTGGGTATCATGATTTAGCCATCATGAGTAAGCCTGTTACAAATGTATGTTTACTAAGTAAGACTTTATATCCAGATATCAAAAGAGAGCCATAATCAAAATGGTCTTGTTCAAATACAAGCTGGAAGTCAGGAAATCCAGCCTTTTTCCAAACTTTCCCACAAGTTTCTCAGCAATTTTGGCCCCAATCCCCAAGCTGTTGGGTGCCTCAACTGGCAGGTTTGAGCACCTTCGATTCCCATCTACGTCCATTAGAGCTAAATGTCCCCAGAAGGAGCTAAGTGCCCTTACCACCTTGCTGCATCAAGCTCTTAATTTGAGCCTCAGTTTCTCCATCTAATAAAGTGCAGATACTAGTACTTGCTTACCTTGCAGGTCTCTGACCCATGATGGAAATGCCACCACATCTACAACTTCAGTCTTGATGTTTTTCAGGAAATCAGTAGCACGTTGGAAGGCAGTGTATTCTTTCACACAAGGTATTATTGTATGTGCGTTTTATTCTGAGAAAAACTTCTGAATATTCCCTAAGCAGCAGAAATAGAGAGCCTCTCCACTGGAGTGTGGATAGTGAATAGATTGCTCTGCTCTGCACCCCTGCTTTGGACAGATTTTCCACCCTTGGGAGCTGCTGCAGTAATTTGGACAGAGATGTGACAAACATAACCAGCTAGACTTAATTGTGACCCAGCCCAGCAAAATATTCAAACTTCAATTAATTATTTGTTAAGAATGCAAAATTCTTAGAAAAAAATTAAAATTAAAAGGCAAGCTAAGCTAAGGCAGAGTATGATTTCACTCCAGCACTCTAAATAACGGAAAAAGACAAGTCTAGTGCTAACTATTCATATAACTTCAGATCAAAGGACTATTTGAAACCAAATCATACAGTATAGTAAAAGAAACCCTTTCATTGAAATGACCACAAAAAAGACTTGTTAACTTGTCAGGGTTAACTTGACTTGGAAAATATTTAACAAAAACTACCACTCTTATTTTCTCCAATTTACAACAAGCTTTATCAGCATAAAACCCTTGTTGTGAAATATACACAACGCTACACACTATGCTACTCTGTTAGAGTCAAAATCACCATTTTCCCATCCACTCTTCGCCACCTCCCCCTATCAGACAAAGCCAAAGTAACTGGGCTTTGTGCAGGCAATGCCATGGAAAGTGAGACAAAATTCATTCCCCTTAGTCCCAGCAAATACAGTGTCGATGGGCTAGATTATTATTAGAATTAGACAAAAAATAAAAAGGGACCTATCAAATGCTCTAGGCATCAGACTGCCATTGACTTCAGTGGGGTCAGGATTTCATCCCAGGTTCTCAGGATTCAGAGTTTGAGGTCTCAGACTGCCAGCCGCTGAGCAGATGTCCACATTACAAATGCCACTCTCAATAAAGGTACACTTATTGACATTCAAGGTAAAAAAGGCCAAGAATACAATGAGCGTTGAGCATTAACTATACTCCGACCCTTCGAGGTCTTTCCTCCAGAGCTGGGTAAAGGCACATTGGGAGGACAGTGGGAAGATCATGCTACTGTATGCGCTCTCTCTCTCTCTTATGAAAAAATAAGTTGTCCCATGCGTTCAACCTAGATTTTCTCCTCAGGGCTAAATTTACTTACAAATATTAGGTGGAAAAGAGAGAATGTGTTGCTATAGGTTCATAATGATGGCCTGAGCTGCTGCTGCCATAAAGCAATGGTTTATCTTTTTAAAATATATATATTCTTCAGGTACTGAAGATGAGCTATTACAGAATAGCGTCTGGTTTCTGAATTGTTTTTACTGATTAAAACAAGTTGGATTTTACTCAGAGCTCTGAACTGTAAATTCAATAGATTTAATTCATGCTTTCATTTTATTTCAAAAGCTTTTGGTCTCACTTTCCCCTTTAGGCAGAGATCATGGAAAGATGCTGAATGCTACATGCATTACTTTCTTCTGCAACACCTATAGTAAACTGGAGTGGTACTGTTATTTTCTGATTATGGTTTGCCTTTTTGCTTTATTACTGGGATTTCTGGGAAATATCTTTGCAATACTACATTATGCATACAGCATAAAGTCATGGACTAGTAGCACTATATTTCTGTTCAATCTGGCACTGTGTGACTTTACTTGGATTCTCATGGTTCCTTTTTCAGTTTACTATAATCTACAGAAGTTAGCCATATACTCCAGTCAGACATTTTGCCAGTTTAAAAGAATATTCTTCAATATTAATATCTACGGAAGTATCTATTTTCTGACACTCATCAGCTTTGATCGGTATGTAGGTGCTGTCCATCCTAT
Organism: Lepidochelys olivacea; assembly: GCF_965140295.1. Classification (NCBI taxonomy): domain Eukaryota; kingdom Metazoa; phylum Chordata; order Testudines; family Cheloniidae; genus Lepidochelys; species Lepidochelys olivacea. Next base: position 297,998,140 of record NC_140411.1, read on the forward strand.
CAGTTCATTAAAGTGGTGGGACAAAAACAAGGCTACATTTTGTACCATTGCAATATGGATCTTCATTTTCATTGAATCAGTTCCTGATTTTTACTATACGTTTGCAGTTGGAAGACGAAATGACACTGTAGCTTGCCTGGAATACATTGGAGAACCTTTACACTTCGTAGTGCCATTCACAATCTCCAGAGTTGTATTTGGATTCCTAATTCCAGCCACAGTCATATTTACCTGCTATATGTTGACTCTTAAGGCATTACAACAACTGAAGAAGCGTCAACAGAGAAGAAATAGAATTGCTAAACCTCTGATGTTGATTTCTGTGGCAATGATTGTTTTTGCTATTGCATTCATTCCCTATCATGTCATGATGATAGCAGTATTAATTTACAGATTGAATTACCAACTAAACTCTGACAATATAAGTATGATATTTACCATTTATGAACTCACTGAAATCATCTGCAGTATTAGCAGTTGCTTAGACCCTATCATTTTTATATTGGTAAGTAAGAATTTCCATCAAAGATTTCAAATGATAAAATGTCCTGCTAATTCTGGGCGTCACTGCTGCCATTCACGGAAGGTCAGGGATATCACTGTGGCCCAGCAGAGAATGCGGAATTAAACTGCAATCCACAAAACACCCCACGTGTTTCTCATGAGCCAGTTAGTTTCAGTGTCATGCACTTTTTAATTTCTTTTTTTCAGCATGGTTACAACAATCTCTTGGGAAAGCAAAAATATTGAGAAGCCATCTGGGAAATTAGAATTGCCAGACGGATCCACTGAAAAAGAAGAACAGGCTTTTGGGGGGTTTTTGGCCATACCGTTGACAGTTTAAATATTATTATCCATTTGAGTATGTAACACCAACAGACCCCGGTCATCAGCGAGTGGGATCAAACCGAGGACCTCTGGAGCTTAGTGCATGAACCTCTACAGCATAAGCTAAAAGCTAACTGGCTGTTAGCTAAGGCTGAAGAGCAGACTCATTTTATCTCTCTTTCTAAATGGTCTCAGTGCCAACAGATGGGACAGAACACCACACCCAGGAGGTGTGTGGGTTTCATACTTCCCCTAGCTAAGGAAGCACTTCCCGAGCTTCAGAGACTTCCCAGTTGAAATCCCTGGTCATCGGTGGGCAGGATCGAACCTGGGGCGTCTGGAGCTTAATGGATGAGCCTCTACAGCATGAGCTAAAAGCCAACTGGCTGTTAACTAAGGCTGTAGAGCAGACTTATTAACTGCTCTCTAAGTGGCCTCGGTGCCACTAGATGAGACAGAACACCACGCCCAAGGGGTGGGTGGGTTACATGTACACATACACACACACACTCTCTCTCTCAGGAGTGCATAACATTCTGTGTAGCACAAACAAACCAAAAAGGGTTCTAAACAGCAGTTTATTCATTGTGGGTTAAATTCACGCCTGCACAGCCACCCAGCAGAAAGGTGATGTCCTTCAAGGACTGAAGTCCTGCAATGAGGCAAACACTCATGCCTTATCTGCACTGGAGTTCCACTGACACTGCTAGTGGAAAGTAAATCTACCTGCAAAGAGAGCGCGTGCTGCTGGGCCCCAAGTGAGCAAGGTACTTAAGTACGTGTGCTTAAGTCCATCCCTATATAGCAAAGCTTTGGAGTATAAATTGTTGCTAAACTAGGGCTTTAGAATTAGATTTTCAAAGAAGCCTAGTGGCTCTTTGAAAATCCCAGATCTAATGCAACAAAGGCTCAAAAAAGAAAGTTCAGACAAAACTCAATCTCCAAACTAAGAATACACATGAACCACCACAGTTATAACAGGGAAACATGTAATCAATCACTGAGCAACTAACTTCAAATGTTCTCCAACATATTTTCTGAACACCTTACACTAGCAAAATCCATTCATGTTTTTGATTCATCTACCTAGTGAGATGGTGTTTTGACAGCACTTACACAATTTGTTAATTATTAAAGCAGCTGTGTCAGTAAGAATATTAAATTATTTTCCAAGAGCCTTGGATAATCTATTCTTGTATTTGTACAGTTCAGTCATTGTTTCGTTTCCATAGTTTGAAAATGACTTGATATAAAATTAATTCCGTGTTCTATCAGGACCAAATTCACTTTACCATACATGTTTCAACTCTGTCAAGCAAAAACAATACCTGTCTTTGTCTAGTCCAATGGATTTTTTATGTTGTCACTAGCTATTTTAGACAGCGAAATAAAGGACTATGACTTAAGCATCTAAAGTACTTGTTAAGCTGATTCAAACTGAAATATCAGATTTCACATGAAAATGGTACATCTTTGGATCTATTCTTTCCTAAGGAGTTTTATACCCAACTGGGGAGACGAGCCCTCCTTTTCCTCCAGATGCTTCTTAATCCTAAATGTGCTTTTGTTTTAAGGAAAAAAATAAAACTATATTGTGGAGTTTGTTTTATCCATTGATTGTCCAGTACAAACTGGACAAGTTTGTTAACAATGCACTGTGTTCCATAATATAAGCCCTCACAAATGCATCACTGGACAAATACTGAGAATACTAAATATAGACACATACATCCCGAACGTGTGGAAGTAATATTCATGGGCCAGATTCCGACACCATTTACGGAGTAAGGTGCATCTCATCAAGAGAATGGACAAGAATCTGATCCCATGTGAAGAACTACACAGCCAGGGGGTGAATGAATATGTGTACCTTTGATTGCTTTCCCTGCCCTTGGCAAACTGGCCATCTCCCCCAGCATCACCCCACTGAACAGCTTCAAACAGCTGCCATTTTTTTTTCTTTAAATTGACCTGCCACAGGCACATTTCCACTCCCCAATGTAATACTGCACTCAATAAAGTTAACCTCAGTGAACACTGGATGGGCAAGATTCAGTATGGGACCAGCAACAGCTTTCCTAGGCATAATGTCACACATGTAAAGTCCAATATCTTCTGACCCTGCAGGGCATGTGGCCACAGGTTGGCCACTCCTGAATTAGATGCTTGGGGTGTTAATAGTAGTATTGCACATTAAGTAGAAGGCTCTTTTTTTTGTTATGAAAGAAGCACCCCCTTCAAAGAAGGAATCATGTGAACTGCACTTGAAGGCACTTTTTGGATTTAGAAACAAGATTAAAATGGTTTCCTCGTAAAATCCCAATCTTTACAAGACCTGAGAATTCAATCTCTGGTCACAAGGGAACCAGTAGTTGAAAAATTGTATTATTAGAAGTTCCAAGTGAGGTTGGATTGAATATGCTTAGCAAGCTTTAGACAGTTTTGTAGATAGCCCTACAGCAACTGGTATGCAATGCTTTTTCTAAGCATTGCTAAAGTGGATTTCAGAGATTCTTTAGCACAATCCATGCTTTGGATGCTTGGGTTCCACAGTAAAAAAAAAGGAATAACAATTTTTCAAGGACAACAGTGAAGAAATGGTTTAGTCAGCACCCAGTATGACTTTACAAACTCTTTATATCAGCTAGCGAAGAGCAATGATTGCCACTACCACAGTGGTATCCAGTGATCAGAAGGTGCATACATGTAATTGATCACAATGCTGTTTGTGTGCTACATTATATAGGGCAGGCCCCTGTGCAGTGAGGCCATGCAAAGAGTGAAGGTGGCAAAATAGGATGGCCTTCCCCTCCCTCCATAAACAGCTGCATGGCCAATGGGGATGAAGCAAGGAGAGAGTGAATAGCCCTGCTCTGCAGAGAGCTCATAGTGCAACCAATTAATCCGATAAAAATAAGACAGTAGCAATTCCCACTGCTCCCTCAGTAACTCCTCCAGAGAGTCAGAATGCAGACCAATGCCAGCAGCCCAAGCAGCAAGGCTCCAAGTCCTGCTGCACACTCCTCGCTGGGAGGTCAGGGAGAACAGATTGGTGAGATGCACAAAGGATGATCCCCTTGGTTAGTCTCTAAGGTGCCACAAGTACTCCTTTCCCCTTGGTTTAGTTAGGCAGGACCCACAGGGTTGGTGGTCCAGATCCTCAGTTCACTGCTACCTATTCAGATCCAGCTCTCCATCTATTCTACGTTTGCAGTGGTCCTGCACACCCTCTATCTGGCCTCTGTAGCTTTAGTGAAGCCACACAGTTTCTGTATTAATTTGTTCCCCTCCATACACTTGTTCAAAGGAAGGAACACGTGGACTGCTGTATGAAAAGTGTGAGAAAGTATGACCTGGTCTACATGTCTGTTTCCATCTTAGCTTGGCCAAAATGAGGTTGGGTTTGGCCAAATGAGGTTGCTTGAAAAAAAAACACACAGAGGCTCTTCATATCAGCAAAAGCAACGATAATATAAGTCTAAAGACTACAGGGCTGGATTGTGACTTGGACTACAAGCCCACAGAGGAGAGAAAGGGTAAGAGTAAGAAGGAGTAAGAACCACCCCCTTACACACTGTTGTAGGGCTACCCAGAACTTGTACACAGAAGTTAGCAGGTATTGCTCACCCATTTACTCCCTCCCAAGAAGGACCAGGAGCGGGCTTAATCCCCCCTACTCACTGGCCAATACAGCTGAGGAAGCATGGGAGCTGTTGTAGTTTGTTGCTGGTATAGGCCAGGAGCAAATGACTGCCCTCAACCTCCAAGCAAGCAGGAAAGAGACTGTGACTCAGGAGCGTGTCCAAGGCACAATGCCTCCCCGCAGCTGCTCCTGGGGTGGTACATCTTAGGCTCCACACCTTGCTAAGGGCTGAGCCCAAAGGCAAACATCTAGTCCTTAGAGTAGGTCTACACATTCACTGGGAGGTGTGATTCCCAGCTCAAGTAGGTGTACATAGATAGCTCTGCTCGAGCTAGCACCTAAAAATAACAGTGTAGCCGCAATGGCAGGGGCAGAGGCTGAGGCTAGCCCCCTGAGTACAATCCTACCTGACCCCCTGGGTACGTACTCTGGTGGCAAGCCTGGGCCGCCACCCATGCCACCACAGCCACACTGCTAGTTTGAGGCACTAGCTGGAGCACAGCTCGTGTGTGTACGGAGCTGGGAATCACACATCCCAGCTGCTGTGTATATGTACCCTTAGAGGTTAATTTTAGGTTACATAATTACTATGATTCAGAGTGGAAGCCCTGTTAGTCTGTATCAGCAAAAACAAGGAGGAGTCCTTGTGGCACCTTAGAGATTAACAGGCCCAGGCTGACCTTTTAGAACCCCCCATTCCTAGGTGGTGAGTCATCCACCACCTGGCTGCTTTTCCAGCAGGTTTAGGTCTCCCCTCTTCCTCCAAGCCAGAAAGCATTGCCCTCTTCTCCCAGACAGCCAGACAAACCCTCCTGCCCCACCCCTCACCCACTTAAAGTGCAGGGCGGTGACTGTCTAGCTATGCCGAAAGAATGACAGGAGACATTAGATATGGGTTTAATCAGGCCTCAACTTTATTATTAGATGTTTGGGACTAATCCGGCAGATAAAATGTGCAGTGCAAGTGAAAACCCCCACAATTCACTGGGGAGGAGGGGAGGAGTGCTTTTTACGGCTCCCCCTCCCCCACCCCTTTCCGTTCATGTCCCTCCAGCAGATCCACTGCCGGGAACCTCCAATTCCAGCCATTCCAGGGGGGGAGCAAAGGGGGAGCCTCCACCACTTTTTCATCCAGGTCCCTCCAGCAATTCCCTTGCTGGGACCTTACCGACCACCCCCGCTCGTAGGAGGGGTTACAGTGGACTATAATGATGCAGGGTAGGCTCCCTGCTGTACCAATCATAGGAGTCCTCAACTGCCACCAGCTTGCTCAATTACCAAGTACCTCTCCTTAATTCCTTTTTCAAGCCATTTATCCATTCTTTTGTGCTTTCATTTATGGAGTACCTGTGCTGAACATCCACCACAAAGAGGCACCAGCCATTAGCTTGGCTACATCCTCCCCACACCCCACCAGGTTCCCAGACATCTTCCAAGGCTTTTTTTCATATCAGCCAAAAATATGGCAGCACCTGAGTTTAACAGGTGCACCCCATTCTCCCAAAATAACTCCAGTGCCCCATAGAATATGCCAGGATGTGAAATTACTGTCCCCCACAAGGGCAACAAGAATTTGGCCACTTCCCTGTTCACATACTTCCTGGTTTTGTCCACCCCGGCGGGGTTCATGGCTCCCCACCTGACACTGCGCTGAAGCATATCCAACCAGACAATGTTAATGCCTGGAAAAATTGCCAGGATCTGCTTCAGGTTCCTCCTACTTTGAAGCATTAACTCCACCCCTTTAAGTGTTCCCAGATCAATTTCTCCCAGGGATATCACCAAAATATCTGGTGGCCACTGACACGCCTGCACAGCATACAAGAGCGGTATCAGTTGATCCCATAACATACCCCTCCATGCATGCCAACTGAGTAATGGTTCGCCACCAAATCCCAGCTGGGAGTCCTCGGGCAACCTGGATGCATGCCTATGCACCCAAAACACAATATTGTGCCCACAGATCCACACCCTCGCATGTATAACCGGCTGTCCTGTATCTGAAATGAGAACACAACCAATTAATGTTGATTTCCCACCTGTAGTCTTACATATATTCAGTATGCAGTTGACTGCCAGTGCCCGATTACCAGAATAGCCTCTGTTTCCATACCTATCTGCACTGCTGCCATAGCCGCCCCCATTCTGAACGAGTGGGGACCAAATTCATGTGCTGGCACCCCCAACCTTGTTATCCCCCGTCTCAATATGGTAATCAGTTGATATGCCATGAGGGGAATCCTGTCTCCATGTACAAAAAGGGGGCCTTCTCCCTTCCACCATATTGCCATGTAAGCCCTCAATGCCCAAACACGGCAGACCCCAGGCTTGCCACCCTCCCATAGGGTAACGAATGCACCCCGGCCTACTTGATCAGTCTGTCTCTAAGGTGCCACAAGGACTCCGCGTTGTTTTTGATAATTACTATGAAATTTCCTTCCCTCTTCTACTATCACCACCTAGCCATGCTCCATCTCTGTATCATTCAACAGTGTATAGTCCTCTATGGCTGACAACATTTCTAGAAGTTCTCTCTCCTCTTGATAAATGAGGTTATAATCAGTTGATAGCACTTTTTTAAAAATGTATTTACTCGACCATGCAGAGCTGATGCTAATGTTGTCCTGATTAAAATTAATGTTTCCCTGCAAAACAAAAGTTAAAAGGTACTGAGACATCTGCTTATATTTACCTAGTCATATTTTCATTTGGAAACACATGGTCCTAAAATGGTTTACTATAATATTCCCCATTTCAGTTTGACACATGCAAATACAGTAAAATAAAACTATTCCATTTTGCTGCAATAAGAGAACAATAAACTGAATAATTAAGAGACAAAGTCAACATTTTCACGGATTACAATGTATGTTGCAATACTGTGTTCTCCTAGGTCACTGTTTGCATTAATTCTGAGGATATGGTGCCTAATAAAATGCCCAGATGGTCTTAATAAGTTAGTTAAACACTGTAATTCATTAGCCCACAAAACAACCTGCATGGTATGGGTCACAACATGCTGTGCAGCACATCCAGACTCTCAGATATGCACTGTTCTAGAAACCTGGATAGATACAGATAGAGGAGATCCAAATTTTGCAGACTCCTTAAAGATTTGAACATTTCTGGATGTGATGGACTGTGTTCAGAAATAGAGGACCAGCTTCATCAGTTATTACAGTTGAGTTGGGGCATGTTTCATCAGAGAAGCAAGAATTAAAGTGCTACTGTAGAAATCTATCAGCTGAAGGGGTAAATCATGCCGTGTGTCTTTAAACTGCTGTATGAAAAGGTATCTTTACACCTGCATGAACATTAATTTTGCTTTCCAGTGCTATGATCTCACTGATGAGCTGCCTTGAACTGAAACTTTAAGAAATAAGGTAAAAGTTACACTTCTTTAATCGCAATAACCAAGTTTTCCTAGAAATTGTGGTTTTCATTTTGATTTACATAAATACCATCAGAAAAAATTGTCTTTCCTTTTCAAAACCCCCAGATAACAAAAATTTCAGCCAGATCCTCAGCTGTAAATTGGCATAGCTTCATTGAAGTCATATAGCAATGCTGATCTACACCAGCTGGAGATCTAGCCCTCAGTCTTTACAATCTACAGGTGAAATCCATTCCATTGCAATAAAGTGTGAGTATTCAGACTCTGTGCAAGTGTCATAAATATAAAGGGAAGGGTAAACACCTTTAAATCCCTCCTGGCCAGAGGAAAAACCCTTTCACCTATAAAGGGTTAAGAAGCTAAGATAACCTCACTGGCACCTGACCAAAATGACCAATGAGGAGACAAGATACTTTCGAAGCTGGAGGGGGGAGAAACAAAGGTTCTCATTAAAGGGGGTGTAGGGCTTGGGGGAATTTTGGGGGGAAAGATGTTTCCAAGTGGACTCTTTCCCTGTTCTTTGTGTAACCCTTTGGTGGTGGCAGCTTTTAATCTAAGCTAGTAAGAATAAGCTTAGGGGGTCTTTCATGCAGGTCCCCACATCTGTACCCTAGAGTTCAGAGTGGGGAAGAAACCTTGACAGCAAGTGCTCTAATGGAGAGGAAATATCTATCCCCAGCCCAGGGCGAGGGTGTGGCATCACCATGAGTCCCTTCTCCTATCAACAGGGATAACAGTTACAGCCCAACCACACCAGTTCCACACTGTTTTGGGGGCCACTAGATCCTCATAAATGTGGATCTGTGGCCATGCACCAGCCCAGCCTATGCAAGGCAGGCACAGAGATACTTTCTGTAACTGGTAGGGGTGAACAGACATTCCTCTGTGGCTGCTCCACCAGCGGGTGTCCTGTGCAGCCTACAAGTAGGGTTTTAGTGGCGTGGAAGGCCTAATGCTGACGCGCTGTACCATGGGGAAAATTCATCCTATAACTTTCTGTTTAAGCCAATTATATATCCAAGAATAAAATTCAAGAACTTGTGTAGTAAAGATACAAACTATAGCAACAAAAAGCTGTGGGACAAACCATGCAGACATATCACTAAATCCACCTCTAACTTAAGGCTGAAACTTACTCAGCAGAGCTATTTTTAGGACATATCAGACACCCACTGGAATGTAAAAGGCAGAGGTGAAAGAAAATAGTAAATTCTTAAACTGTGCATAAAATAATAGAACTCTAATGCGTTCTGATAAAACCATAATTCATATTTCTAGTAGGGAACAAAATAAAATGTAGTTTTGAATGAAAATATCCCAAAGTGACATGAAAATCTTTACATTAGGGGACAAAGAGTATCCTTACATGAGAAATATATTTGTATGATACGGAGGGGAAAAAATCCCATAGCTTTAGGGCTGGTAAACTCCCTTTCATTTTTAAATACCCACGGAATAGGTGGTATGTTCAGCTGTGCTGAGGGCATCTCAAAGTCTCGAGTCTTTAACAAACAGTTACTATATTTTAAAAGAAATAAATAGAAAGCATAGAAAATGTTAACATGTATCCTCAACTCTGCAGGGCAACCGTCAGAGCAAGAAGTTTTATTTTCTTCAAAGGTAAGTACTTCATAAAGGAACATGGGAATTGTCATTCTTGATCAGACCAATGGTTCCTCTACCCCAGTATATCCTGACCATGGCCAGTAGGAAGGTGCAAGTAACCTTAGATTGGCCAATTAAAAAATGATCTGCTAATAAGGGAAATTAGACACCCTTCCCCCATTGTATTAAGTGTGAGCTGAGAGCATTTTAGGATTGAACTCAATAAGCATGAAAGGCTATAAGTGTAAAATCTGACTCTCTGCTTTCAGTTTATCCCGCTCTAACATAAATGCCATTATACCTAGACATTATACCTTCACCATTACTGAAACTGCAATATCTAGGCACTGTGGAAAGGCAGGGGCCTCGTCTATACAGCAAATTACTGCACAGCAAGCCTGGGTGTGAATCGACAGCTGTCAGTCACCAGGTGGGCTGGCTAAGGCAGGATCAGATGCTGGCTAGCATGGACACAGGCATAGACTAGAGCAGCAGCAGACTGCAGCAGGAGCAAGGGCTGGCTGGAGCAGAAGCTGGAGTGAGAGCAGACTGCTGAAACTACTGGCAATGGGAATACTTCCAGATGGATCACAGGCAGTGGTGTCAAGCAGACTGGAGGGACTGCTTTCCTTAAGAACCTATATACCAGCCTTGGCATCACACAGATGTGTCCTCACCTGTGAACTGGCTGAACGGCACAGGGCCTATCACAAGACCTGCTGGTAATTGCCTCTGACTCATCACACTCTGGATCAAAGATGGCTCATCAGGCTTAAGAAGGCTAGGGCTCAAAGTTAAATCAGGATTAGGCAGGCTCAGAGATACCATAACAGCGCATCAACTGCCGGGTGGACCCCGCTACAGGACACTGAAAGTTCCATAGTACACTTTGGGAGCATGTCAAAGTGCTCTACTGAACTTCTAGGATACATCTACACAGGGATAAAAGACCTGTGGCACAGCCATGGCTGGCCCAGGTCAGCTGACTACCATTCATGGGGCTCGGGCTCTGGAGCTAAAAATTGCTATATAGACATTCTGGTCCAGACTCCAGCCCAAGGTGCCAGACCGAGCCTAAATGTCTACCCAGCAATCTTTCATCCCCACAGCCTAAGCTCAAGTCAGCTGACCCAGGCCAGCCACATCCACTGTGTAGATGTACCCCCCTAGTACATAGTAGCAGTGTCCACTTAATGAGTTAGTCTGGCAAGCTAGTGCGCTGTAGATTCAAACGATGGATTGCCATGTATTAACTAGTCATCTAGACAAGCCCTTAATGCACCACCTGAGTTATGGTGAGCAGACAAGTTTAACTCTGAATTTCTTTGCTTTGGTCAATTTAAGGTAGACTTGTGATGTCCTTTTAAATATAAGTTTTGTATTTACCGCTGTTAGTATTACATCAGGCTGACACAACTGTGCTGAATCAATTCAAAAGAAAACAGTGAAAATAGACTACACTGATTTCTTGTAATGCTTTAGAACAATTTTCAGTGAGTAAACAAACAGATGAAAAATCTGCTTTAGCAGTTGAAAAAGCAAATGTGTTTCTTGCTGAAGTGCAAGAGCTCAGCAGGTGTGATACATTCCAGATTATAAAATGTTCAATGAAAGTTACTTTGGTGAATAAATTTCTCCTCTCTCTAGATAACTTCAATATAAAGAAAATTATCTTAGTTAGAAGGCACCTAGGGAATGTGTGGTGATATGCTTTTATTGTCTTCCCCTTTTGAAAAGTTTCAAAAACTACATACGTTCGAACTACAACATATTTAAAATTCTCTTGTGGCCTTCTGTACTCCGAAACTAATGCAAGATTCTTCTTCATTCTACTTCTCATAAATTGTTTCAGAACTCCATCCAAGGCAGTAATTAGAGGGTTTTTTTCCAGTACTTCACAGAAAAAGAGTTTAACTGGAATCCAGATTCTTCACAGGTGACATTTCTGCCTTGAAAAAAATAGCTCCAGTATAGTATTCAGTGTGTTGATGTCCATGTTGGTCACAGGATATTAGACAGACAAGGTGGGTGGGTAAGGTAATATCTGAAGAAGTGCTCTGTGTAACCTCAAAAGCTTGTCACTCTCACCAACAGAAGTTGGCCCAATAAAAAATATTACCTCATCCACCTTCCTTGTGTCTCTAGCTCCAGTATAGTACATATCCAAGGTAATACCAACATTAACCTATGGTGGGCAGTGCTGTGATTTCTTTGTCTCAATACTAAATTAACATTACCATGAAATAGAGGTTATCAAACTAAATGTTACAAACCATTTATTCATTGAATAGGGTCATTCTGCTCATTGATAGTTGCTCACAAACTGATCACAATTTATGAATGTGTTATTTATAACTCTTTGACAAAATTGTTTTTACAAATGTATTTGAGTCTGTGGGTTTTTCCAAATCGTTCACAACGTTTACAGGAAATGTATTTGGCCAGATTCTCTTCACCTAAACTGGCTTCTTTACACTGGTTGGACAGTGCAGAGAAGTGGAATCTGGACAGAATTATCCCAGAGAGGGGAGTTCTCAGCTGGCATAAAGCCAGGGTACCGAGCTCCTATGCCAAATGTTCCTCCCTCAACCTGCAATAAAGGGCATGTCAGAGATGGGGGGTAGGTTTTCAGGGACAGAAAGAGGCTGCAATGCAGCTGTGCTCTGTCAGTTCTCAGCTTTCATACAATGCCTTGGGGAACCTTACTGGACCAACATAAATAGAGAAATCTTTAACCTCCTTTACATTACAGTTTAAAAGAACAAAGATCAGAAAGATCTTGGTAGCAAACTTGAAGGAAGGGAAAATGCAGCCAGAACTTACAAATCCACTAAAAAAAATTGCCTTTTATATGCTTTTGTAGATGATTAGTCTTTGCTTCAGATTAATTTCTGGAGGTAGCAAAATTCTGGAGGCCAGGGCCTGCTATCATGAAAGCCCTGCCCCTAGTTCACTCAAGTCTCACTCTCTAGAGATTAATAGTAGTGCACCAACAGTAAACAGTGAGGAAATCTTAAAAAGCAATTGGAAAGACATGCTGCATCGTTGTCCTCATTATCTCCTGTAGTTATCACACACAGTATTCCCAGGAGTTTTACAGATCACTATTCTGAGATTACAACATAGCGGCTTTACTTTCCCCCCTCCTGCCCCCAGTACCCTCTTCTTTCTGATGGTGTCCTAAGGAACACAGGATTCCAAGGAATCCTTCTTTAGGGTATGTTCTCTACTCTATGTTCATTGATCCTAATGAAAGAATATGAACCTCTCATCTCTTGTAATTTATCTAACATGCACATCTATCAGACTCACATTTGTATTTGTGAGGTTCTGTGATTGCAACATATGCTCCTGTAGTTGAAAATTTGGTCCATTTATATGAGTTTATTGATAGTGATGGATTAGTAGTGAATGAATTGAGCATATAGCCAGACTGATAATGACCCAGTCAAAGATTATGCTTTAAAAAGAAAGATGCATGTTTTTATTTCTACCTTCCTCTGCTCTGTCATTTACAGGTTCCAGATCATTGAGGTCCAATCTGATGAGTTCCATCTACATTTTGTCATAGTTAGGAGCCAAATGATCCCTTGTCTTTTGTCTAACTTTCCCCTACATCTCACATAGTCATGGGCTTTTATCATCCATAATAAACACACACAAAAAGTCTTTTGTGCTTTGCCATCCAAAAGGAAACATGCTGTGTCTGAACACTACAAGATTATGTTCCTTTTTGGAGACTAACGAATTTATTATGTTCTTTTTTGGGGAAGTTCTGTAGCCTGTGTTATACAGGAAGTCAGACTAGATCGGGGTAGGCAACCTATGCCATAGGGGCCGAAGGCGGCACACAAACTGATTTTCAGTGGCACTCACGCTGCCCGGGTCCTTGCCACTGGTCCGGGGGGCTCTGCATTTTAAATTTAATTTTAAATTAAGTTTCTTAAACATTTTAAAAATCTTTACTTTACATACAACAATAGTTTAGTTCTATATTATAGACTTGTAGAAAGAGCCCTTCTAAAAATGTTAAAATGCATTACTGGCATGCTAAACCTTAAATTAGAGTGAATAAATGAAGACTCGGCATACCACTTCTGAAAGGTTGCCGACCCCTGGACTAGATGATCACAATGGACTCTTCTGCCCTTGGAATCTATGAATTTATGAATTCCTTTGTTTTAGTTGGTCATATATTCACTTAGTGCCTTTGGGTTGTCGTGATATTTTGAAAGTTCTTAACTGATTTCCCAAGTACCCCACAGCAATAACATCTGAGCAGCCCCAAATACAGTACCATCCCTGATGCATCTTTCAAGAAAAAAGTGATTATACTCAGAGAACCCTGCTGTACCAAGGTTAATACTATCTGATAGGAGGGACTTCATGCAGCAACAGAATGGCACTTTCAATATGTTCCAGGCTGATCATTTAAACCAGTTTTTCCCACACCCATGTCCTAATGAAACTAGCATAACACCTTATAAATGGGCATAGTCATGTCTGCTTGTTGGTGGCAGGCACTAAAGTGGATGCAACTAGTTAACCAAGTCCTCCACCCAGTGGCTGGACTTACTGTGTGCAACCTGAATATACTACAGCTAAGCCTCAAACCAGGACTTTGTGGGTATCAGCAACATTTCTAACAAAGGACCCTTAACTAGGAGTTGTGCTAAGTTTGTCTCAGGTCGTTTATTACCTTACAGACACCATGCCATTCTTATTCAGAGGCCGGGAGGTACTGCATGCAGCAAAAATATCAGCTATTTCAATAAATGTGTTTGATTCCACGCCAGAAAACAGTGGAATGGGCTTCCCCTGGTTTTGTATGGGCTTCCCCTGGTTTTGGGTATATGCCAGACTTGAACTGAAGCCCCTTAAAGATTTTTTTAAAAGTTTCCTTAGCAAAAAATGCATAGTTCTGAACTTTTATATGTAAGGATTGTAACAGGGTGGCTTGCCCCTTTAAGGGCTCTAGGCCAGGGGCCAGCCAAGCCGAGTTATTTAGTAGGGACACCTGCAAAGGAATCAGTGGACTCCCCTATAAAGAGCAACAGAAGGTTGCCGAGAAGAGTGGGAGAATTGCTTTATTTCCCAGTTCACCAATGCCTTCAACTATGTGACTGTGGAGACTGACTGCTCATGCCCAGACCCCTCAGTCACAAACCAAAGACCTCAGTGAAACTGGGAAATAATCTCTGTAGCTTCCTCCTGTGTTTTATAGGAGAATGAGCTGATCCTTGCTCAGGTGTGCCTACTTATTCCTGGTCTACATAGGAATTTATGTCAGCATCCATACCCCTGAGAGAGGTAGGTATACCGACCTAACCCCCAGACAGTGATAGGTCAACAGAAGACTTCTTTACTCTCAGGGAGGTGAATCCCCCCAGTCGGCATAGGCAGTGTCTTCACTGAAGTGCTACAATGACACAACTGTACCACTGTCGCGTTTTAAGTGTAGACAAGCCCTTAGTAATTAGGGTTGGTTGGCTCCAGGCCTTTAACCCTTAGAGGGGCAAGCCACCCTGTTAAAAGAATTAATGTTCACAGAAGTAGAAAGAGGAACTACAGTTAAGTCTTTTTTGGCTCTCTGCAAAAATGGCCCTGTAGAATAATGTTTTTCGAGAAAGTTCATATTTATACTGAACAAATACATAGGAGCCCAGGTCTCCAAGTGACTCTCAAAAACTCATGCAAGTAGTTCCCATTAAAGTACATAACCCCTCTCAGAAAAGGAGGCTTCAGGGACATTAATCAATCATACTAGATAGCCCCTGCATCTTATTTACACATGCATCTTCACTGAGGTTGTCAACCTTCAGAATGCTGTCAAAGAAGATGTATTTTGTATGTACAAATGGAGAGTACAAATTCCTTTAAGAAGTAATCAAAACCTTTTTATTTAAAGGCCTCTGTAAGCAAATGAATTTCTAAGCAGGTTTATTTTGCAGTATGTTGCCTATAAAATAAACCAGCTCAAGAAAATTACTATATTCAGAAAGTTAATTTATCTGCAAAGTAGGCTAGAAGGGAATTCAACCCTGGGAGAGGGAGCAATTTGTGTTAACACTGACACACTAGACCAAATAAACAATTTTATAGGCTCTACAGGAAGTTTTTGAAACCACAACTCACCATAACCAGAGAACTGCAAGATGTGGGGCCAGGTCCCCAATGGAGTTAAGATGATACACACCAGCTGAAAATCTGGCCCTCAACAGTCTAACACAAGGAAAATAGGAGATTAATCAAGGTTTTGACAAGGAAATACTGGGCTCCTTTTAGAAGAAGGAGAGAAATGACAAACAAATTCAGTTTTGGGTAAGATTTTCATAGAGCAAGACCCACGTTTTGCGTGGTTTCTTGTGCCTACTTTTGTGAAGCTGTGTGAGCATATAAAATATTTGTATATGCAAAATGGGTACATGAATGCCTAAATATCTATTTGCATCTGGAGAGCCCTATTTTGCATGCACAACTGTGGAAAACACAGATGAAAATGTACAAATATGTATTCAAAAATGTACCCAAATCTCGGGGATAAGGTAATGAATACATTCCCCTTAAATTTTACTTTGTATTAAAGGTAGACATAATTTAGTGATGTGTTCGTAGCATAGGATTATTTTTGCAGCATTTAACAATATTCAGTAAAATAAGCAGAAGACATTGTTTTAGCACACATTTGATTCTATGCCTTACAAAGAATGATGATGGATAAGCACTCCATCCAAAAAACAAAATTAGAGCTGGCTGAGAAATAGAATTTACCCCCCATGAAAAATTTCAACTGTGTGGAATACTTTTTCATACCAAATCAGGACAAAGCCAAAAATCTCAAAATGTTTTGTGGAACTGAAATTCCACATTATTTTGGTTTGGAATCACCAAAATGTTCCCATAGCAGGAAAGTTTTGGTGGCGTTTCCAAAATAAAATATGCTTCCCAGGATCCACAGCAGCCCATTCAGTGGGTTACTTTGTTTCAAAGGCTCCCAGTCTCCTCTCTCCATGACCTACTGAGCTGGCCAACTCCAAGGCTCCCCACCCAGCAAGCTGTGGAGGTGGCTCATCTTCTATGTATGTCATTCAGGGAGTTGGGAAGCCCAGAGAGCCTGGTAGCCAGGCAGCTAACTTGCCCAGCTCACTGGCAGCCAGCCGGGTAGCTGGGAACTTTTCACCCCTTTCGGAAGGAATGCTGCAGCTGCTCTGAATCCAACTGTCACATATTGGACACTGGTACTTTTTTAAACTGATGTGAAAATAGAAGTTACCTTGTAGAGACACACTAGAATGGCAGCCTCCATTTCCTGCACTAAAAACAGGTTATTTTAGCATGTTTGCAATTCATTAGTATCTTCCCTGGAAAGGTTTCAGAGTGGTAGCCGTGTTAGTTTGTATCAGCAGAAAGAACGAGGAGTACTTATGGCACCTTAGAGACTAACACATTTATCTGAGCATAAGCTTTTGTGGGCTAAAGCCCATTTCATCGGATTCATGTAGTGGAAAATACAGTAGGAAGATATATGTATGTACAGAGAACATGAGGGCAACCCCCATTTTTTCATATTGTGTGTGTGTGTGTGTGTGTGTGTGTGTGTGATATATACACACACACAGAACATGAAAAAATGGGGGTTGCCCTCATGTTCTCTGTACATACATATATCTTCCTACTGTATTTTCCACTACATGAATCCGATGAAATGGGCTTTAGCCCACAAAAGCTTATGCTCAAATAAATGTGTTAGTCTCTAAGGTGCCATTAAGTACTTGTTCTTTTCCCTGGAAAGGTAATTCATGCAACACACTAGAAACCTACTGACTCTTCTCACCTCCATCTGTCCAGCTGCATCTAGGATTTTTCTTTTTTTTTTTTTTGGCAGAGAACCACTGAATGTTTCCTTATCAAAAGCTAAGAAGTGTGTCAGTTTGTTTGTTTTTAATTTTAAGAGGTCTTCAGAAATAAATTGCTGCAAAACAGGCAAATGTGATCAACAGACAAGATGGGTGAGGTAATATACTTTATTGGACCAACTTCAGTTAGTAAGAGAGGCAAGCTTTCAAACTCCTCCTCAGGTCTGTATTTCTTTCACCAACAAAAGTTGGTAAAGTAAAAGATATTACCTCACCCAGTGACCTTATCTCTCATAGCTACAACACTGAATGCAAATATGATTGATTTACATTCTCTCCACTAGTCAGGCTCTGTTTTTCTCCCCCCTATGATTTTAGGGAATTATCCATTTACCAACACAAACATTGAGAGGAAATGAAATCACTACTATTCTAATTTTTCTCCATCATATTTAAGTGCTACACTTCAACTTAGCTATTTTAAAGACCAGAAATTCATAATTTAACTAACTGTAATTTTCAGCGAGTCCCACTAGAAGATGCTCCTCTATTGGAAGACAACTAATTCTGTTCTCCCAACTTAATATAAGCCTTATGTCTTTATGTAACATGATGTATAATTTATATCTAATAACCACACTGATCACAGACTTTGTTAAACCATAGGCATAAACACTAAATTTGCAAATGTTCAGTATTAGGAACTCCACTGCAGTACCATGTGTGGTGTGAGCAGTTAGACACCAGATGCCAGTGACAGATCCTTAGCTGATGTAAGTACACTGAAGTCAGTGGAGCGATGGCAATTTCTACCAGTTGAGGATCTGCCCCCTATTGCTTTAGGAGAGGGCTAGAGCATGATCTCCCTTTATTAAGTTCCCCCTACACCACATGCTGGTCTTTACTGGAGGACCAAGAACTCTACAAGTTTAACCCAGCTCCACATTTCCTTTTCTGTATAGTTTTAAAGCTGTTTTTACTTAATATAAAGAATTCAAAATAAAACCCAAATCATTTAAAACGATTTACATTAAAATCTTCTTAAAGCTCTTGAGCCAAAACTTTTTGTCCTGGCCTCACCTCTACTAATCCTTTCGCTTTGTGATAAATATTGAAGTTTTGTTGCTACTAAGTTTTATTTCACCAGCTTTTTTTTTTTATCTTGGACTTTTGGCTTTCCCTTTTTCTCCTGCCCCTTGACCGTCTCAGTACTCTCTTTGTCTCTGTACTGCCCTTTTCCTGCTCTTTGGCGTTATTATGTTTGTATTTCTTTGAGTTGCTTTTTACATTTGCTAGCTCTGGGTTCCCCATAGTGTCTGGTTCACAGTCTTCTTGATCAAATGGAGAATCCTCTTCTACTTCATAAGGTTTGTCACCTGCAAGTCTACATCTGTATAGCTCTCACTATATCCATGAATGAGGTCATCCCTCTGTCTGTGGAATAGGAGTTCATCTTGCCTGCCTTCTGCACCAGTCTAAGTTCTCAGGCAAATTAGGCATCTTTCAAGTCATAGTAGCACCAATATTTTGTGTGGAGCCTAATTTGAATCCAGTCAGTGAACTAACTTGTTTTCATCTGCAATAAGCTCCAGGCTTGATCTAGTTTCTGTGGCATCAATCTCTACATTTGTGGGCTTATCTGTTAAATTTGCTGATAAACCCAGCACAGGTTTATGATTACAATCATCACTGAACTGCTCCTCAGGGGAAGGATGTGGCAGCAGAGGAGTCAGAACTTCATTCTGATCAGTATCACACTCCAACATCTGCAACTCTATAATCACGTCTGTCAGACACTTCTCTTTCTCTGGCTCTTTTTCACTCTCATATTAGTGCCATGAAGCTCTGTTGCCAGGTCTGCTGTAGAAATTCTCTCTTTCTGGGATATTTTCCCACCATTCTCAGCACAGCTGCAATGAGTTTGAGAGCTCTGTAGCCTTCCCTGCTGTGATCTCCTCTTTCCTTTCTTTCGGGTTTTCCTCTGTTAAATTCTTCTCTCACAAAGTCTTCATGAAAACTATTTGTGTAGGTCAAAGATTTTGCCATAACCTCCACACCCCCAACTGTTACTTTTACTCTCCGTAGTTCCCACATGCTATGCAAGCATCTCCCCGTGTTCTTCCTTTTTCCTTGCATCTACCATTTATTTTTTGTTAATGTGGAACAGCTCAGGCTTCTTAGTGAAATAAATAAGCATTTTCTTTACTTTTTCATACTAATTCTATTGATTTTCGGTGAGGCCTGATATTTGCAGAATATCATCTTCCTTCCCTCCCTCCCCCCCCACCCGCCCATGATGAATATGGGGAAATTGGTATTCCTCACTCTTTACAAGTCCTGATTCCACCTGAAAATTGTTCATCATGGTATAGCCATTTTAGCCAGGGTGATTCAACGACAAAATTAAAGCATGGGTGGAGTAGCAGGGTGGAGAATCAGAGGAGCTGTTGGCTCCATTATCCTTGTACTTCTCCAGGCTCTTTATTTTGCTTTTGTCCCGTTGAGGGCATTTGCGCTGTCACTCTCTCTATGACCCTGTGGAGATGGCCCCTCTCTTTCTTCTTATAGGGCTCCTTGCTATAGCTCCAATGCAGTTCGGGTTTTTTGTATTCTGACTGCCATTTTCCTTGTCTCCACTCTCATATTCTCTGGACTGGAGCTTTTCCTACCCTATCATCCCTTCTTAAAACCTTATCTTCTCATTCCTTTTTCTTCCTCTTTTCAGCCCCAAGCCTGCTTTGGACCTGCTGCAGTGTTTGGGGCTGAGGGATGCAAACTCTCCCCAAGAGTTCACACAAACACAATCTCTCTCTCCTGTGTACAGTGAGCAGGGAAGCTACAATGTGTGTAGAGGCACATGAAAATCCAAGTGCTGAAGTACAGAATGACCTCCTGCCTGGTATGAAAGTCCCTCACTTTATGAGGTTCAATAACTGCCGTTCATCTCTGGTAAGGGAGAATCAAGAACTCTGCAAGTTCAGTTCCACACCATGAGTTGTGCAGGGCAGATGAGATCCTCCTCAGCTGGCGTAAGTCAAAGCTGCTCCAGAATTTGATCCTGCATATTTTACTATTGTAATAAGTTACAATATATGTGTCTATATTAATCCATATTTAAGTGGCTAAATCCATGGGAGAAGCATGCATTTAATATTATCTAAGATTCTGTACTTGAGACTTCTTTGAGATTAGTGTAAGAACCTAATGAGCACAGAACAGAATACACAAATTGAAGCATGTGTTTAAGTGCTATTCCTGAATAGGGATGTTTTCCTAGACTGGAGCCTGACAGATGAAATAGACTTTAAGTAAAGATGCATAGTTAAGAATACTCAAATAGTTTGGTAAGTTAAAGACACATATTCAGGTACTTTAGTCCCAAAATGTGGCCTATTTTAAAAAATTATATATAATTAAATCTAATATACAAAGAACTTATTTCAGAATTCACAAATGGTCCTTAACATTCTATCTCAAACACCGAGGAACATTAATATTTACTAGTGTCAAAATTGCTTTCTGTTCCTCAAAAAAGTTCAATAAGTTACACAGTCAAGAGTGTCAACATTGCAAATCATGACCCATATTCTCTTCTCACTTCTATGCAACCACACTGACTTGAAGAGATGTGTGAGGCAGCAGGCTGGGAAAGTGTTTTTTCTGATCACTTGTCCACAGGCAGCTAGAATTTCTTGTCAAATAACCAAGCGGATTGTCCCAAATTTCAGGCTTTGATCTTAGTGCCTCAAGTAAATTAAAATGAACTGTTGTTGCTGGTGTGATTGTCGGGAGATGTTTCTCTGCATTCTGCTTTTTCTGTCTAAGACGATTGTGCCAAGATTTGTCACTTTTATTCTCTATTAAGTGTGTATGACTTTCCCCTGGCTTTATAGGGTTAATTTTCTCTTTCTTGTAATATAAATAAAAATGTGTTTTTATTTATATTAAAAGCACATTAAATCAGTGCTCCAGGATGTTGCCGGCACCCAGTGCCGAGAGGCTGAACAACAGCTTGAGTTGGTTCGTTACCCGGTGTGCTGCACCCAATAATCACAACGGGGTGGAGAAGCAGAAAAGTTTATTTGAAGCTTCAAAAAGGTACAGGGAGATTTGAATCTCAAATCCTGTACAACAAAGCAGGAAGTTACACAGGCTTTTATACACCCTTTTTCCCAGCATACTTATCCAATAGCAAGCTGCTTCAAGTATCCATATAGCCAGCCAATCCAGTTCCCAGCTAGTTCCCTGATTCTCTGTATCATTTGTTAAACTATACATAAAGCTGCTTTATTCAGCATTGTTCTTCCATATCTCCCGTTTGGCCTTGCTTAGTTTCAGGCAGTCTGACTCTGCAACATACTGTTGCAGATTCTCAGCATAACTGCTCTGTGTGCCTCCAGGCGGGGGGGCCAAGGACACTTGGGCCTAGCACGCAGAGCTGCTGCGAGTGCCTCCAGGCAGGGGGGGGGGGCGCCAAGGACACAGGGGCCTAGTGCGAGGGGGCTTCATCGACACTCGTGGTCTTCCATCCCCTCGAGTTACCTAGTGGCCATGCCCCAGTGTTCCCAACAAGGATATGCACTTGGTTACCAAGTGAGCTGCAACCTACAAAGCTTTAAAATGGCTGCCGATTTGAGAGATCATGCTATACCATTGTAGCTGTGATCAGTAGAAGCGCCCTACCTGAATCCCACTCACTTCAAAAGAGAGGAAGCCCTCAGTGGAGACGCCTGCAGCTTTTCAACTAACAGCCACTTTGCTCTGAAACACTTCTTGTCTTTTAAGCCCATGGCAAAGCATATCTATTTTCTAAGTCTGCTGGGGAGGGAAGGAGTTAGTGGGTGTTGAGGCTTGTGAGAGCGTAAGGATGCTTGTGGGAACCTTTTATTGGAGATTTATTTTTGTTGGGAATGGGGGAGGGACGTAAAAAAGATTGGTGTTAGCAGTTAGCTTTATTGTTTGTCTTCATAACCTTTGTTAGAGATTTTTGTCAATATTTTTATAAATCAAAATAATCAACTAAAAATCTGTGCCTCACAAACTAGCTATGTGCTTCAATACAAATCAGTTCAACTCTTAATCTGAACCTTTAGAAGACATACATTTCTGATCACTCTGTTTGACTGGAATTCAAGGTTGTACGTGTATGGAAGTGAAGGCAGAAGGTATGTGTATTGCGAGTGATACCTGGGGGTGGAATAATGGGAAAGGTGAAATTGTGGTTGTAGGTTGCAGTAGTCAGGTGAGGGGTAAGCTAGGTATTTCCTGGATTTTGTTCAGTTTATGCACTTCAGTGACCTTATTTGGTTTTCAAATAAGTTTGTCTGATGGATGTAAATAAAGTTGTCAGCTTTTTTTCTTTTAAATCTGCTTTCAGGCATTTGACAATGAGCCATTAAAATAGCAAAATGACATTGCATTGCACTTCTACAATTTTCATCTGACAGGTTTCAGAGTAGCAGCCGTGTTAGTCTGTATTCTCAAAAAGAAAAGGAGTACTTGTGGCACCTTAGAGACTAACAAATTTATTTGAGCATAAGCTTTCGTGAGCTACAGCTCACTTCATTCGAATGCATCAGATGAAGTGAGCTGTAGCTCACGAAAGCTTATGGTCCAATAAATTTGTTAGTCTCTAAGGTGCCACAAGTACTAATTTTCATCTGAGGATTTCAAGCATTTTACAAATGGCAAATCTGATTTTTTGCTTGCATAGGTCTAAATGACTCCGCAAGGTGAAATTCTGTTCTAGGTAGGTCATTATACCACCCCCATCAACTGTGGTATCCAAGCACCTAGGCAGTGGAACACTGGTTAAACCTCTCAACCCTCCTGCAAGGGACACATACAGGAATTCACTCTACTTAACACTAGAATGCAGCCATCTCTGGAGCAGAACACAGCAGAATGTAATAGGGCACAACAGTACTACACAGCACCTTAGGAAACCACATGAAGAAGAAAGGTATAGTCAGGTGAAGCTACAGTGGGAATTTAAGTTAACACAATGTCAGTGTGTTTACAAAAAGAGCCATGGGTTCATCATCTGTTACCATGGATTACAAGTAGATGGTGCAATATTTATTGAAACACTCAGGCTCTGCTTTGCCATTGCCCTCGGGCCCCTTTGGGCCAGTGATGCTGACACAAAGGGTCTGCAAATCAGCTGTCCTGCCCCGCCCCTTACACTTCCCCCACTGTATTCCCCGCTTCCCCTTCTCTTCCCAGCAGCAGGGACCAACTCCAGACACTCCACATGCCATCAGCACCATCGGAAGCAGCAGGGAAGCCTGAGTGGGCCACTAACTACTTCTGAGCTATATAAATACAAGATACTTAACAAAAAAAAGTCAGATGTTTGCAGACAATTGGTCTTGCTACTGGAAAGCCTTGACTTCAATGGAAGTTTTGTCTGAAATAGTAACCATGGGACTGGTCTCTAATTGGCGTGCCTGAACACACATTTGTCTGCTTTGAAGGTGCAACTGTCATCACTGGACCATAGAAAGATACAATTCCTAAAATAAGGTTTGACTTGATTCAATTTTATTTGGCATTCATTCCAATGTTCAGACTCGAATGTATCATTTTAATTCTAAACAACTGTGAATTTCAGGTCTCCATATTGTAGAGCAGGAGCCATTAAAAACCTCAACGTTTGCTTGCCTGAAGAAGTGATTTTGCGTGGTATGATGGTGCCTCCTGTTTTAAATAGGAGATAGCTGGTCCAAACTGCTTGCACCCTATCTTGTGTTTTTGATAGTTTCTAACTAAAATACTCAGCATTGACTCTCTCTCCACCCCATTTAGAAAGGAGCTAAAATAAGCGTAAAGCTCTAGGCCGGAGTAGCCAACCTGTGGCTCCGGAGCCACATGCGGCTCTTCAGAAGTTAATATGCGGCTCCTTGGATAGGCACCGACTCCAGGGCTGGAGCTACAGGCACCAACTTTCCAATGTGCCAGGGGGTGCTCACTGCTCAACCCCTGGCTTTGCCACAGGCCTGGCCCCCACTCCACCCCTTCCCTCCCCTGAGCCTGGCATGGCCTTGCTCCTCCCCCGCAGAGCCTCCTGCATGCCACAAAACAGCTGATCAGGAGGTGCGGGGAGGGAGCGGGAGGCACTGTTTGGAGGGGCTGCTGGTGGCTGGGAGGAAGCTGATGCGGGGCTGCTGATGTATTACTGTGGCTCTTTGGCAATGTACACTGGAAAATTCTGGCTCCTTCTCAGGCTCAGGTTGGCCACCCCTGTTCTAGGCACACTGGCTAGCCAGTAAGCAGAACTCAGTCTCTGTAATGACCAATTTTTTAATCAGTGTTTTAATCTGTCTTTTATGGTTCCAACTAAGCAACTATAAATATGCATGCGGGTAAATTTGTTAGACTGTGAATACTTCTTTAAATGTTAGTGAGCATGCATGGAGATGAGAATTATGACAAAGGATACCATAACATACATATGAGGGACTGAAAACATTTCTCCGGTTTTTACAGATATTGCCCATTTCAGGTGTATTCCTCATTTTACATGCAGGGCCTCTTTCTCAAACAGGTAGACTCTACTAAAATGGAAGAAGCTTTAAGTTCATATGTTGGGCTATGTTTACTTAGTTGTTCTGTAACACTTTACACTAGAGACCTCACTTTGGGCCCAATCTCTCCCACTAATTCTAAAGGATTTTGGCCCAAGTTAAGACTCCAAGACTTGTCCTTACAAGATGCAAGAATTCTAGTATGTGAGCTGATAAAATTGAGCCCAACTTGAATAATATGTAAATTTTCCACTTTGCTGGGTGTTGTACTGTTTTTCCGACAAAGGCCCAAAGTAATTTGAAATATATGTGTACAAGATCTGATTCAGGATTATTATTTTTATTGGCAGTGTTTGGGGCTTTTAACACGATTTTTAGATCGAGAATTCCATTTAATCAAATCAGTTTGTAAGTTGTTTCTGCTTTTTTATCCAGGCAGATGACAAATCAGCAAGCTTAAGGAAATCCCTAGAGTGAGCGCACAGCAGGCACCATCTTCTCCCCAACCTCGAGTAATGGTCATTCTTTGTTCCATTTTGAGAGACAGATACATATTTTTAAACATTCCTTTCCTAGTTCTTCCTTATTCATTTATGAACTTTCCATTTCAAATGCAAAATTAAACCCATGGAAAAATCTATAGTTCACCAAGATACATAGGCATAAGCCAAGACGACTATAATGATGTTAACAGCCAAAAGGCACACTTAAAATTCAATTTACTCTTACCAAACACACTAAGGACAAGAACAACAATGCTAGATTGTCATAAATATAAAGGGAAGGGTAAACACCTTTAAAATCCCTCCTGGCCAGAGGACAAACCCTTTCACCTGTAAAGGGATAAGAAGCTAGGATAACCTTGCTAGCACCTTACCACAATGACCAATGAGGAGACAAGATACTTTCAAAAGCTGGGGGGAGGGAGGAAAAAAAAAAAGACTCTCTCTCTCTGTCTGTGTGATGCTTTTGCTGGGGACGGAACAGTAATGGAGTCTTAGAATTTAGTAAGTAATCTAGCTAGAGATGCGTTAGATTCTGATTTCTTTAAGGGCTGAGAAAATAGGCTGTGCTGGAGGGAATGGATATTCCTGTTTTTGTGTCTTTTTGTAACTTAAGGTTTTGCCTACAGGGATTCTCTATGTTTTGAATCTGATTACCCTGTAAGGTATTTACCATCCTGATTTTACAGAGGTGATTCTTTTACTTTTTTTTCTTCAATTAAAATTCTTCTTCTAAGAAACTGAATGCTTTTTCACTGTTCTTAAGATCCAAGGGTTTTGGTCTGTGGTCACCTATGCAAATTGATGAGGATTTTTACCAAACCTTCCCCAGAAAGGAGGGGGATAACTTTGGGAGGATTTTGGGGGGGGAAGATGTATCCAAACGGACTCTTTCCTAATAATAATAATACCGGTTAGACGTTTGGTGGTGGCAGCGATAAGTCAAGAGCAAAAGGTAAAATAGTTTGTTTTAACCTAAACTGGTAGAAGGAAGCTTAGGAGGTTTTCATGCAGGTCCCCACATCTGTACCCTAGAGTTCAGAATGGGGAAGGAACCTTGACATAGATAAAGACTGTTTTCTTTGGAGATGTTCATCGAATGAAATAAGGGACTGGCTTGACTGAACAGGAGAAAATTTGTCATTTATTTTACTCCTTATGCAGATTATCGCATGCTTTACTTTTAAGTCATCAGAACAAAATGGGAAAACCCTTGCGGAGCTTCCTCTTCAAAGGCTGCACTGCATGTTACCATGTAATAAAGCATTTCACAGATGTCCTTTACAGTCAAGATATCCACTTGTTAACATTATTTCACACACTTTAATAAGAACACATCAAGAGGAGACTACACCCCATTATCTCTCCATGAATTCAGGAAAATGTCTAAACTACTCCCATCTCTTCCACTGTGTGTAGCAGTCTAGCATGCTTCAAATTGCACCACATTTATAATCTACAGCAACAGTCTTTGTTGAACTGGTGTCAAATTTGGATATATAGTAGGATATATGGAGGTCCTGGTGATGTCAAGGAATTATGACGTGATTGGAATAACAGAGACTTGGTGGGATAACTCACATGACTGGAGTACTGTCATGGATGGTTATAAACTGTTCAGGAAGGACAGGCAGGGCAGAAAAGGTGGGGGAGTAGCACGGTATGTAAGGGAGCAGTATGACTGCTCAGAGCTCCGGTATGAAACTGCAGAAAAACCTGAGTGTCTCTGGATTAAGTTTAGAAGTGTGAGCAACAAGAGTGATGTAGTGGTGGGAGTCTGCTATAGACCACCGGACCAGGGGGATGAGGTGGATGAGGCTTTCTTCCGGCAACTCGCAGAAGCTACTAGATCGCATGCCCCGGTTCTCATGGGCGACTTTAATCATCCTGATATCTGCTGGGAGAGCACTACAGAGGTGCATAGACAATCCAGGAAGTTTTTTGAAAATGTAGGGGACAATTTCCTGGTGCAAGTGCTAGAGGAGCCAACTAGGGGGGGAGCTTTTCTTGACCTGCTGCTCACAAACCAGGAAGAATTAGTAGGGGAAGCAAAAGTGGATGGGAATCTGGGAGGCAGTGACCATGAGTTGGTCGAGTTCAGGATCCTGACACAGGGAAGAAAGGTAATCAGCAGAATACGGACCCTGGACTTCAGGAAATCAGACATCGACTTCCTCAGGGAACTGATGGGTAGGATCCCCTGGGGGGAATAACATGAGGGGGAAAGGAGTCCAGGAGAGCTGGCTGTATTTCAAGGAATCCCTCTTGAGGTTATAGGGACAAACCATCCCGATGAATCGAAAGAATAGTAAATATGGCAGGCGACCAACCTGGCTTAACGGTGAAATCCTTGCGGATCTTAAACACAAAAAAGAAGCTTACAAGAAGTGGAAGGTTAGACATATGACCAGGGAAGAGTATAAAAATATTGCTCGGGCATGTAGGAATGAAATCAGGAGGGCCAAATCACACCTGGACCTGCAGCTAGCAAGAGATGTTAAGAGTAACAAGAAGGGTTTCTTCAGGTATGTTGGCAACAAGAAGAAAGTCAAGGAAAGTGTGGGCCCCTTACTGAATGAGGGAGGCAACCTAGTGACAGAGGATGTGGAAAAAGCTAATGTACTCAATGCTTTTTTTGTCGCTGTCTTCACGAACAAGGTCAGTTCCCCAGACTACTGCACTGGGCAGCACAGCATGGGGAGAAGGTGACCAGCCCTCTGTGGAGTAAGAGGTGGTTAGGGACTATTTAGAAAAGCTGGACGTGCACAAGTCCATGGGGCCGGATGCGTTGCATCCGAGAGTGCTAAAGGAATTGGCGGCTGTGATTGCAGAGCCATTGGCCATTATCTTTGAAAACTCGTGGCGAACCGGGGAAGTCCCGGATGACTGGAAAAAGGCTAATGTAGTGCCAATCTTTAAAAAAGGGAAGGAGGAGGATCCTGGGAACTACAGGCCAGTCAGCCTCACCTCAGTCCCCGGAAAAATCATGGAGCAGGTCCTCAAGGAATCTATCCTGAAGCTCTTACACGAGAGGAAAGTGATCAGGAACAGTCAGCATGGATTCACCAAGGAAAGGTCATGCCTGACTAATCTAATCACCTTCTAGGATGAGATTACTGGTTCTGTGGATGAAGGGAAAGCAGTGGATGTATTGTTTCTTGACTTTAGCAAAGCTTTTGACACGGTCTCCCACAGTATTCTTGTCAGCAAGTTAAGGAAGTATGGGCTGGATGAATGCACTATAAAGGTGGGTAGAAAGTTGGCTAGATTGTCGGGCTCAACGGGTAGTGATCAATGGCTCCATGTCTAGTTGGCAGCCGGTATCAAGTGGAGTGCCCCAAGGGTCGGTCCTGGGGCCGATTTTGTTCAATATCTTCATAAATGATCTGGAGGATGGTGTGGATTGCACTCTCAGCAAATTTACGGATGATACTAAACTAGGAGGAGTGGTAGATATGGTGGCAGGTAGGGATAGGATACAGAGGGACCTAGACAAATTGGAGATTGGGCCAAAAGAAATCTGATGAGGTTCAACAAGGACCCTTAGGACGGAAGAATCCAATGCACCGCTACAGACTAGGGACCAAATGGCTAGGCAGCAGTTCTGCGGAAAAGGACCTAGGGGTGACAGTGGAGGAGAAGCTGGATATGAGTCAACAGTGTGCCCTTGTTGCCAAGAAGGCCAATGGCATTTTGGGATGTATAAGTAAGGGCATAGCCAGCAGATCGAGGGACGTGATTGTTCCCCTCTATTCGACACTGGTGAGGCCTCATCTGGAGTACTGTGTCCAGTTTTGGGCCCCACGCTACAAGAAGGATGTGGATAAATTGGAGAGAGTCCAGCGAAGGGCAACAAAAATTATTAGGGTCTGGAACACATGACTTATGAGGAGAGGCTGAGGGAACTGGGATTGTTTAGTCTGCAAAAGAGAAGAATGAGGGGGGATTTGATAGCTGCTTTCAACTACCTGAGAGGTGGTTCTAAAGAGGATGGTTCTAGACTATTCTCAGTGGTAGAAGATGACAGGACAAGGAGTAATGGTCTCAAGTTGCAGTGGGGGAGTTAGGTTGGGTATTAGGAAAAACTTTTTCACTAGGAGGGTGGTGAAACACTGGAATGCATTACCTAGGGAGGTGGTGGAATCTCCTTCCTTAGAAGTTTTTAAGGTTAGGCTTGACAAAGCCCTGGCTGGGATGATTTAATTGGAGATTGGTCCTGCTTTGAGCAGGGGTTGGACTAGATGACCTCCTGAGGTCCCTTCCAAACCAGATATTCTATGATTCTATGATATACAGATGGACACTTTGTTCTAGCTCCCTCACTGTCCAACTCCACCTATAAATTGAGCAGCAAAGTCAAATTAACCACATGTGGACTTGACCAGCAAGAGGAAGGGACAGAAAAGCCTTTTCACTCCTCTCCCTCTGAACTGAGCTGAGCTGCACAGAGAAACTGACTAGTCATTCTCATTTTCACTTTGCAGCTTCTCCCTGAGCCAAGATCTTACACACAGGGAAACTCACTAAGGCCTTCAAATCAGCAGCACTGCTATGGGTACCCGCATGGTCCCACAGTATGCCAACGTTTTTATGGCTGACTTAGAACAACGCTTCCTCAGCTCTCGTCCCCTAATGCCCTAACTCTACTTGTGCTACATTGATATCATCATCTGGACCCCTGGAAAAGAAGCCCTTGAGGAATTCCACCATGATTTCAACAATTTCCATCCCACCATCACCTCAGCCTGGACCAGTCCACACAAGAGATCCACTTCCTGGACACTACGCTGCTAATAAGCAATGGTCACATAAACATCACCCTATATCGGAAACCTACTGACCGCTATGCCTAACTACATGCCTCCAGCTTTCATCCAGACCACACCACATGATCCATTGTCTACAGCCAAGCTCTACGATACAACCGCATTTGCTCCAACCCCTCAGACAGAGACAAACACCTACAAGATCTCTATCAAGCACTCTTACTGTTAAGGAAAAGTTAGCACGTGACTCCATTTTGGTTTGGGGCCCACCATTGTTTAAATGCCAGCACATCATACACCAGGAGGAGTGATCCTTAGATACTGAATCCCTGTGAAAATCCTCCTCGTCTCCAGCCTGCCTTGACTCCCAGTATCTGTTTTTTGTCAGTCTCTAACTCCCTGTCTCTTGGCCTTGATGTGAGGCCTCCCATTCTGATAATAAAAGTTACTGATGCATGGCTTTAGGACCATGCTGTGTAATTAACATACTGGTATAGCACGAGGAATGCACCAAGCAGGGATAGGTGGTAGATAAGACAAGGGTTTGTTTATTGGCTAAGGTTTCCGATGCACGAGGGCAACATGCTTTGCTAAAAAGTATATAACCTTTGTATAATCTATATTCGTGGTCCCCCCCGGCTAGCAGGGGGGCACCAGGCTCGAGTGTAATAAACTTAGTGTTTTTTGGGAACTCTGCAGTTGTGGACTTTGTTTCTGTGCCTCAGCCTAGATTCGAACTGTGCGTGTCCTACCAGGTGTAATTCGTAACATTACGACTACAATATCCACCTGCTGAAGTGAAGAAACAGATTGACAGAGCCAGAAGAGTACCCAGAAGTCACCAACTACAGGACAGGCCCAACAAAGAAAATAACAGAACGCCACTAGTCGTCACCTTCAACCCCCAACTAAAACCTCTCCAGCCCATCATCAAGGACCTACAACCTATCCTGAAGGACAGCCCATCACTCTCACAGATCTTGGGAGACAGGCCAGTCCTTGCTTACAGACAGCCCCCCAACCTGAAGCAAATACTCACCAGCAACCACACACCACACAACAGAACCACTAACCCAGGAACCTATCCTTGCAACAAAGCCCATTGCCAACTGTGTCCACATATCTTTTCAGGGGACACCATCATAGGGCCTAATCACATCAGCCACGCTATCAGAGGCTCGTTCACCTGCACATCTACCAATGTGATACGTGCCAGCAATGCCCCTCTGCCATGTACAGTGGCCAAACTTGACAGTCTCTACGTGAAAGAATAAATGGACATAAATCAGACGTCAAGAATTATAACATTCAAAAACAAGTCAGAGAACGCTTCAATCTCTCTCGTCACTCGATTACAGACCTAAAAGTGGCAATTCTTCAACAAAAAAAAACTTGAAAAACAGACTTCAACGAGAGACTGCTGAACTGGAATTAATTTGCAAACTGGATACAATTAACTTAGGCTTGAATAAAGACTGGGAGTGGATGGGTCATTACACAAAGTAAAACTATTCCCTCCCCCCCACTGTTCCTCAGACATTCTTGTCAACTACTGGAAATGTTCCACCTTGATTATCACTCCAAAAGGTTTTTTTCTTCTCTCCTGCTGGTAATAGCTTACCTTACCTGATCACTCTCGTTACCGTGTGTATGGTAACACCCATTGTTCCATGTTCTGTGTACATAAATCTCCCCACTGTATTTTCCACTGAATGCATCCGATGAAGTGAGCTGTAGCTCACGAAAGCTTAAATAAATGTGTTAGTCTCTAAGGTGCCACAAGTACTCCTTTTCTTTTTGCGGATACAGACTAACACGGCTGCTACTCTGAAACCTAAGGTTATTCAGCTTCCCTTCTGTAGGAAGCTCTGAACAGGCTGCAAGGAGTAACAGACCATAGTTCCCTTTTGCAAACAGAACTTGGCAGAAAAGCAGGAGGAAAAGTGAATACGAAAAAATAGAAAATGGTGCAAAAATCGAGGGGTGGGGGGAGAGAAAGACGAGAAGAGCTAAGAGAAAATGGAAATGAAGACCCAGAAATAGAAGAGATGAAAAAAAAGGGCAGATGAAGTAAAAGATGGGATGGAGAGAGGCAGGCTAAAATGCAGCCCCACTTGTAGAGTTGAGATGAACATTTAAGTGCTTGATGCGGGCTTTGATTAGCATTGGATTAATGTCCAGGATTATTGTGATACTCCCCAGGGGTACCCAGGGTTATGAGGCACTTCACCAGCACCTTTCCTCTCTCTGAATGAAGCAGTCTTGTCTGTGCCTCCTGCAGCTCAGCTCTCTGAAATCAACAGCCTCTGGCAACACTCACCCCTGCCTTCCAAGCCACCATAGACCTCGTGCTCTCAGTTCAGTTTAGTAATAGGCTCAAACCAACCCTCAAGTTCTTGAAGTGTTCCCTCTAACACTCAGCCCCTATCACTGAACGCTCACAGAAATTACCAGAAAGCTGTCCCCGAAAGAACAGTGTACACACAGCTTGATAGGTACAATTCAGGATTAGGTCCTTGATAATATCACAGCACTGAGATATACATTTATAGTGAAAATCATAAGTTTATCATCAAAGATTAAGATTCAAGAAATACTGAGTAAGGATAACTGAATCAGAAATGGTGACGTAGAAAACAAAAAGGTATAACATGCATTTCATAAACTAAACTTAACTTTAACACGCTAAAATCCTTGTCTAAAGTAGTTTTATCTCACCCCAAACCCTATTTGCAGAATTTTCAACCAACCCTAGTTGAGATCCTGTTCTCATAAATGCAATCACACTGCCTGATTAGTTCCTGAAGTGCCAGATAACAAAATGCTTTACTTGTCCCCCTGTTACAGTCCAGTAAACCTTTGAAGTGCACCCCCAGATAAAACTCTTTTCCCCCGTTACTTGTTTTTCCTGTTGACGTCCCATGTCTCTCTTTTTTTATTAGCATTCAGTTCAAACCAGTGATGGGAGGCCCACTGTGAAAAAATATACAATGCTTAACGTACATCTCAATTTGCTAGATGGACAAGCACTCCTGGTCTGAAACCCCTCTGTGCTGGTGGCTCATACCTCGATACAGACTCTCAGGATATATTTTCAGTCTATATATGTAACTTCTTAAATATCATCCACACATATATCTCACAATTATGAAGATCAGTATGACATACGCTTGTATTAGATACCTTACAGGACATTCTTTATGGATAAATACTATGAAAGCAGTGTTTCAGTGTAGTGAGTTGTGAGGCCTGTTAGGAATTGCTGACACAGAGTACTGAACCCTTTGCCAGCCGGCACCAATGGGTCTCTGTGTCACAAGAATGTAATCTTTGTTGTACATTCTCTAGGGCATTCTGCATCATTGTTTCAGAGGGTTTTTATTGCAAAGTTTTAAGCATTATAAAGAATACAAAGCTTAAAAAAAGAGAAAGAACTACACAGTGATAACATTAGTGAGAAGTCATTTAATGTATTACAGAACTTACCAAACAAACGCTGATGAAACAGGAATTTCCCAGCTATCAATCCTGTGAGAACGGCAAGTAGCCATAGAAGCACCTTCAGAAACCTCCAGCCTCCTCCTCCAGGGTATTTATTTGTTACAAACGAAAAGCAGTTGCCAACAACAATAACATTAGCTTCTGTTTGACTGTGAGATATTGGATCCTCAGCAAATATTAAGAAGTTACAGAAGATCACCAGGTAAGCCACAACTAGGCGAGACCAGGGGTGCTGGAAGTAGTAGCGGAAGCCTTTATCCATTCTCAAATACTTCAGTACAGTTGTTTGCCTGTGTATAAAAGATATCAGTACATTGTTATACACACCAATCAGCATCGAATTCGGAAGCTGCCTAGACATTTCAAAAGTCAAACCACTTTACATTTTCAGTGATTTACTTTTGATATTCTAGACTAACCCAGTGATAAACAGTTCCAATCAAAAGCTGTGTTAGAACCCAGGCAAAAAAAAATTAAGACTTCCTGTTAGTTTCAGCAAAGGCATGCTATACATTTTAGCACACCATTTTTATTTTTAAAATGTCTACATTCTTTTTAAAGTACAACTACATGAATATAGGTCAGCACAAAACATGTTATATGGCACTTGAAATTCATAGTGCCAGTCTCATGCATTCAAAAAGATATAGCAAAGCCTCCAAACCTTTCATCCCTCCTTCTACCTCTTCTTTGACACACATACATAGGTGCTGGAACTATGGGTGCTGGCAGTGTTGCCACGCCCCCTGGCTTCAAATGGTTTCCATTATATACAGGGTTTACAGTTTGGTTAAATGGGTCTCAGCACCCCCCACTATACAAATTGTTCCAACACCTTTGCACACATACACATAGATCCCAGGCCTACTACTAAATCTACTCTATCACCTTTTTCAAAAGAACCTGGACTGAGTCTGCATGAAAGCCACATAGTCCATTCTTTTATCACCTACGAGATTTATAAATGTCCCAATAACAGCACCAGAGATTACTACACATGGAGGGCTTGACCCAAAGCTCATTGAGATCAATGGAAGTCTTTCTATTTACTTCAATTGGTTTGGGATAAAGGCCATAATGAAATGCAACCTTACAAGCAGGGCACTCCCATTTCCTGCACTTCAAAACAACTTTGCATGAATACAAGAACAATTCTAATTTTGAAATGTTTACTTATAAGAGCACAGATTTATATTTTTTTCCCCAATGTGGTCTGTTTCAGTGCTTTTCCATCTACATATTTGTCTCTATATAAACTTTTCAGAGTGTAGGTTCATTGTATATTCATGCAGACACCAAGCCAGGAGTGCAATAGAATACTACAATTGTTCAAAACAACCAGACCAGGGTGGGCAGGCTGGGTGGAAGGGGGAGTAATCCAACAGTTGTTTTTACAGGATGAGCATTTAAAAATATAGTCTACATGACTGAACAAAAAAGAGTTTTTTGCCAGTGTCATACAACCTGGAAAAAAAATAAGATGCTTCTTGAAAATGTTTACAGCATAATACTTGTTTCAATGGCAAAGGTCTTTCTGATAAGTATAGCTCTTTATGTAGGCACTTTTAAAAAAAATTCAGTATCTGATTTTTCTTATTGTCAGATTCCTATATTACATTCAGTAAATATTAAAAACAACAGATTCCATTTACTAGTCAGGGCAACAATGTCAAACTTCATATAAAACAAAAATTTTATTAGAGAAAGCACAAAATATATTAGTATGTTTAAAAGTTGCTTAGCTAGTACAAGGAAGTATGTCATCCTTGGAAGAACTTTATGAATTGAAGAAAGTGACCTGAAGTGGGAAGTTATTACTCAAACAAGCTAAGGACTTTAGCAAGGTCACAGACATTAAGAAACCAAAGATACCTTTAAGACTACAAAGTCAGTACATTCCTGTCTTCTTTTTGTGCTACTGTTAGCATGAAGAAAAGTCGTAATTATTCTATTCAATTAGACATCTTAAATTTAAGAGGTGGGTGGGCAAAGACAAGACAATTGTGTGTCCACCCAATATTTTAGCCACCAGGTTAACCTAGAGTTACCAGATAGAGAGCAAAAGCATAGCCGACTGGACATTATTTGGTCACAACAGGAACCAATGCTTTAACTAGTTGCATTAGGTTAGAAAATAAACAGAAGAGTGCTCTTTGCATCTAGCAAAGGTTCCGAAATTTGGGGATAATTTTTAAAAACACGTTTGGACTGCAGCATGTTCATTTAACCTATTTTATTCCTGGGCAATACAAGAATTTGGCTTTTTTTTTTAAAAAAAAATCTTTTTAGAATTAATAAGTGGAGCTCGTTAAAACCGACTGTCTCCAACTAAAACAGACTGCGGTTTGTTTGTTAGGGAAAGCAGAACCTGACACCGTGATACACCCACCCACGCGCGCGCGCACCCCCGCTTCCGTGCCTGCTTGGGAAGAATCCTGCCAACATCATACGGGCAGAAGAGCGGCTGTAATCTCCCGCGCCGGGGGTGTCACACCATTAGCTGCAGCAGCCCCCTTCCCGCGCCAAGTCCTGCCCATCGGCAGGAGAAATCCCGCTGCAGCGTGGCCACAGCCGCTGCGGGGCCAGGCTGAAGCTCCCTCTCGCCCACGGGTGGCGGGGGAGCTAGCCTGTTATACGCAGGGACAAATGCAATGTACTCACCGAGCTCGGAAGCCACCTTTTGCTCTAGCGGGAAACGCCTACGTGAGCCAGGCTCTGGCTCCGCCAGGGCGCTGCTGTCACGGTGCTATAAATACCAGCCGCTGGCTGGCCCGCGTCCTCCTGCTGCGCCGTCCTCACAGGGCCTCCCTCCTTGCCAACAGCCTGCGCAGCGCTCGCCTCTGGGGCAGGCGCCCGGCGCGGGGACCCGCTCGCTGCCTGGCCAGCCGGCTTGGCAGCTGGGCTCCTCTCGCGCGCCCACCGCCCGGGTCAGCAGCCGGGCAGCTCCCGAGAGGGGGCCGCGTGAAGGACGAGAGCCGACCGCACAAGCAGGGGTGCGTGGCGGGAATCTCATTTCCGCCGCTCGGGGAGAGACGCGGGATATTTCCCGCCCCTGGCCTGAAGGAATGCGGCGGCCGGAGCCGTCTGTGCGTGGGGCAGAAAACACGCGTGGACGCTTCCGAGTTTTACCGGGCGTGGTCCGGTATCTAAGCGCCACCTGTGCAATTGTAGGGCTCCATTCTGAGCCTCCTGCGGGGACTGCTTGGGCAGCGTTTCTCTTTGTTACACAATGCGAGGCCCTCTCTTCCCCCAGGAAGATGTTGGACCGGGGAGCCGGTGGCTCAGATGCAATTATGGGAGGGCAGGCAATGGCTCATCAGGCCCCATGGAGATGGGTTCCCAACACCCAGCTCTGGCCGCTGAACTCCAATCTTGCACAGGATACCCTTGTATGAAATCTTACACAGGGGTGGATTATTAACCCTTTTAGGGGCACATTCTGTGGCACCCCTAGAAAGCCCAAGGGCAGTTTAAAATGTGGGAATAACAACAGTGGAGACCCCTCTCTCAAGAGGACTCAGCAAGCCCTAAGGTTGCAAAGAGGACCTCTACGGCAGTCCCATGGGAGGGAGATTGTCAGCAAGACAGGGACACGGTCAGCATGGCCATGAATCAAAATCATGCATTTAGTGGGAAGCAGTGGTGCACATCCATTACTGCTGTATTATTGGCTGAAACCTAGCTGCACAGCAGTGTGGCTGGGTGAGGTTGCCCGACTCTTTATTGCAGATATCTTCCCCAGGATTTGATCCTTAGAGCTGGCACCCACAGATAAGCTTCTGGAATGCTATCAGTAAATTTGCATTGTAACATAGTAATGCATAAAGCAAGACCAGTTCTAGGGTCCCATTATTTGGGGGGGTGTGAAAGTGGGTATTTTGGGGACCCAAGATGTCACTATTTAAAAAAAAAAAAAAACATCTTCCTGGAGTCCAGGGGCTAGTTAGTTAGATCCCTGGAAAATACGGATTTTAAGACTTTAGGAGAGTAAAATTTGGCCACTGTGTCAGTATTTTGCTGTGATTTATAATTTTGGCATCTCTAAAAATAATTTGGGGGCTCTTTAAGATAGTTTTGGGGGTAAATGTCTCCCATTGGTAGTGCTGGGCCCAGAGCTGGTCTTACCATGAGGCGAACTGTGGCAGCCGCCTCAGGTGCCAGACTGTGGGAGGGCGCCACTAGGACCCAGAGTGTAGAAAATGGTGTCTGCTGCTGGTGCATATTTATTCTCTCTGCTCTAGATGCACAGAGATGGTGGAGTACTGTGCTGGAGGAAGGAGAGCACAAGAGACATAACAGGCAGGCAGGAGAAAAGGTGAGAGGGAATAGCAGAAAGCAGCAGGAGCTGCAGAGAGAGAGAGAGAGGAGGAGGAGCCTCTTAGGAGGAAGAGCCTGGACTGATTAACACCAGCTTCTCAGGGAGCTTCCTGTTTCCTGCTGCTTTCCTGAACCCACTTGAGGAGATCAGGCAGTCAACTGAAGTAGTAGGAGCCAGTTAAGCCCTTAAGACGCTGATATCTTCCCTCACTCAGGCCCTGCTACCAGCCTGTTTATTTGTCCCCTTCAACTGAGTGTTGAGAGCCACTATAGCTGGCTCAGAACAGCAGTCATGAGTGAAAGAAGAAAACGCGCCTCTGGAGCAGCATTCAGAAGAAAGAAAGAAAGCAAAGGAAGCTTTTCTATCTAAGCAGGAAGGAGCTCTCCTGAGATACATAAACACAAATGTTCATGGTGAGCCTTCTGGCCCCAGTGAGGATGTGAGTGGTGAGGAGATGCCTGATCTTCCAGTTAGTGAGAGTACAGGTGACCTGGCAGCTACTGCAGCATCCATATCTCCATCTCAAATGGATGTAACCATGCATATTCCTGAAGAAAAGTATAGATCAGAGAAGAGTGTGGTGGAGGCGCAAGAAACAGCTGCTGCTGAGTTTAGTTCCTTAAGTCTAGGTGATCCAGGACTGTGGACCCACTTGAGCAGTAGCCTGAGGGACTTCCTTGTACTGCATGGGCCACAGCAAGTGAAAAACTTCATGTTTCCCAAAGACAATGAAAATAGAAGTTTCCATCCAACACATTACTGGCGTGAAATCCCCAAACAAAGTGGAGAGGCCATGGCTTATGTACTCAAAAACCCAAAATGCTGCATACTGTTTTTGTTGCAAACTCTTCCAGTCTAATGTTCCAGTCCCATTGGGTTCGACAGGAACAAAGGACTGGAAAAATCTGGCTAGAAATCTGGCATGCCATGAGAAGGCAGCAAATCACCAGAGAGCATTCCATAGGTGGAAAGAGCTTGAGATGAGACTAAGGTTAAAGGCCACCATAGATGATCAGCATGCAGAGAAAATTGCATCAGAGTCTCTTTACTGGCAAAATGTTCTGAAAAGGCTCATTGCCATTGTGAGAATGCTTGCTACCCAAAACCTAGCACTGTGTGGCACTTCAGATCAACTGTATGTACCAAACAATGGAAACTTCCTTAAAATTGTGGAGCTGATGGCTGAGTTTGATGCTGTACTCCAGGAGCATCTAAGAAGAGTCACCACCCAAGAAATGTACATACACCACTACCTCGGAAGAACGATTCAAAATGAGATCATACAGTTATTGGCAACAAAAGTCAAACAGAAGATTGTGGCAGATCTGAAGTCAGCAAGATATTACTCTGTTATTCTGGACTGCACACCTGACAGCCATACGGAACAAATTACTTTAATGGTGCATTTTGTAACAACAACAGAACCTAGTGAAAATGTCCCTGCAATGGTGACTGTCGGAGAGCATTCTCTAGAATTTATTGACATTGATGATACAGGAGCTGGTATGATAAATGTGCTTCTTAAAAAGCTGGAAGATACGGGAATTGCAATAGCTGACATGAGAGGTCAGGGCTAATGGTGCCAACATGAGATGTAAGAACAGAGGAGTGCAGTCACAGATCCGACCCTCGAGCTTTTTTTGTCCCATGCAGTTCTCATTCATTGAACTTGGTGGTCAGTGATGCAGCATCAGCTTCTAGTGAGACTGCTGAATTTTCTAATGTAATTCAAAGCATCTATGTATTTTTCTCTGCATCAACTCATCGATGGCAATTTTTGAGCAACATCTGGGAACATCCTCTCTGACACTGAAACCACTGAGTGCCACACGATGGGAAAGTCTAGTGGAGGCGATAAAGCCTATCAAACACCAGATTGGGAAGATAGATGATGCCATAGTTTCCATTATGGAGGATAATGCTATGACAGGAACTGTTCATGGGAGAACAGTGGCAGAGGGAAATGGAATCACCAGAAACATACATAACTTCAAATTTCTTTGTGGCTTAGTGTTGTGGCATGATATACTGTTTGAAATAAATGTTGTAAGCAAGAGACTCCAAGGTGTTGACCTTGATATATCTGGAGCAATGGAACAACTGGACAAAGCAAAGTCATACCTACTGTCTTACCAGTCAGATGAAGGATTTCAAAACGTTCTGAAGAGTGCACAGAAGTTGGCAGAGAAACTTCGCACTGAAGCTATTTTCCCACCCATTCAAGAATACAAGAGTCACCGAAGAAGACATTTTGATTACGAGGCACAGGATAATCCCATAAGAGACCCCAAACAACAATTCAAAGTTGAATTCTTTAACCAGGTGCTAGATTGTGCAATACAGTCAGTTGAAGAACATTTCATGCAGCTCAGGGAACACAGCAGTGTATTTGGGATGTTGTATGATATTCCAAAACTCCTCACTATACCTGAAGAAGACCTACACCAGCAATGCAGGGCACTAGTGACAGGGTTGACACATGATGACATGTGCGATATTGATGCGAGTGATTTAGGTGATGAACTAAAAGCCCTTTTAAGATACATTTCAGCAGTGTCAAGGTTCCTCCCCCACTCTGAACTCTAGGGTACAGATGTGGGGACCTGCATGAAAAACCTCCTAAGCTTATCTTTACCAGCTTAGGTCAAAACTTCCCCAAGGTACAAAATATTCCACCCGTTGTCCTTGGACTGGCCGCTACCACCACCAAACTAATACTGGTTACTGGGGAAGAGCTGTTTGAACGCGTCTTTCCCCCCAAAATACTTCCCAAAACCCTGCACCCCACTTCCTGGACAAGGTTTGGTAAAAAGCCTCACCAATTTGCCTAGGTGACTACAGACCCAGACCCTTGGATCTTAAGAACAATGAACAATCCTCCCAACACTTGCACCCCCCCCTTTTCTGGGAAATGTTGGATAAAAAGCCTCACCAATTTGCATAGGTGACCACAGACCCAAACCCTTGGATCTGAGAACAATGAAAAAGCATTCAGTTTCTTACAAGAAGACTTTTAATAAAAATAGAAGTAAATAGAAATGAAGAAATCCCCCCTGTAAAATCAGGATGGTAGATATCTTACAGGGTAATTAGATTCAAAAACATAGAGAACCCCTCTGGGCAAAACCTTAAGTTACAAAAAAGATACACAGACAGAAATAGTTATTCTATTCAGCACAATTCTTTTCTCAGCCATTTAAAGAAATCATAATCTAACACATACCTAGCTAGATTACTTACTAAAAGTTCTAAGACTCCATTCCTGGTCTATCCCCTGCAGAAACCAGCATTATATATATATACACACAGACAGACAGACCCTTTGTTTCTCTCCCTCCTCCCAGGTTTTGAAAGTATCTTGTCTCCTCATTGGTCATTTTGGTCAGGTGCCAGCGAGGTTACCTTTAGCTTCTTAACCCTTTACAGGTGAGAGGAGCTTTCCCCTGGCCAGGAGGGATTTCAAAGGGGTTTACCCTTCCCTTTATATTTATGACCAGCAGGATCTACTCCAAAGGCTGTTATGGAATATATGTGCACAAATAAGATGACCACCCTCTTTCCAAATGCTTTTGTTGCTCTGCGCATACTTCTAACACTTCCTGTAACTGTTGCCAGTGAAGAACACAACTTCTCCAAGCTGAAGTTAATAAAAACATATCTACGCTCCACAATGACACAGGAGAGGCTGGTCGCCCTTGCAACCATCTCAGTAGATCATGAGCTGGCCCAGACTGTGGACCTTCAGGAAGCAGTTCAAATCTTTGCAACCAAGAAGGCATGGAAAGCACCACTTTGATTATTCAAACAGATAAAAATGCCAGTGTTTACTATGAAGACAAGAAAAGTTACATTTGCTGTTCAGGCGTTTGAAAGTTAAGTGTTACTTAAAATTTTTGAATAAGGCATTTTAAGTTGTTAGTTCTCCTTTATTGGGGTAGGTAGCAGAGCAGTACCATGAGAGGAGTAGAACAGGAAGAAGGCAGAATTGAGACCTTTCAAAGTTTTGGCTCAAGCGAGGGAGCATGGGGGCGTCATTTGAGCTCCCCGCCTCAGGTGCCAAAATGTTGTAGGCTGGCCCTGGCTAGGCCTGGTATAAAGTATTTGAGGCAAGGTTTAAGTTGCCTGAGCATTCCTGATTTTTTTACTCCTTCACTTTGCAACCTTAAGATTATTTTACTGTAAAGGGAAGTTCTGTTGTTTTTTAAAGGAAACATAAAAACAAAGAAATGCCATCATATATAACTATTTACTAGCTATAACTAGAACACTGCGTACAACCCAGTATATTCACAGGGGGATTCCTTGTGTGCGAACATGAAAGTGTGTATTGGAGGGGAAGTGCTCCCCAAAAAGGCCAGATCATATTCTTCCTGCACTTACACATTAACGTTAAATTCCACTCAGCTTACTTATGCACATATGTGCAGT
Source organism: Lepidochelys olivacea (assembly GCF_965140295.1). NCBI lineage: Eukaryota > Metazoa > Chordata > Testudines > Cheloniidae > Lepidochelys > Lepidochelys olivacea. The sequence goes on from NC_140411.1 coordinate 298,040,508, forward strand.
ACCCACAGATCATTCATAGGTTATTATATTAAAAACTAACCAGTGGGCATGGACAAACTAAGTTTAAACTGTTGTAACTCAGCCCAATGAAAAACTAATTTTCCACCAGAATAGCCAAATGCACATCTTTGCCATATATATACACATACTATCTCCTTACCAAAGTTCATATTTCCAACAGCTCCTATTGGGTTGCTATTATTCTTCAAAAAGAAATTGCAAAAAAACAAAACAAAACATCCTCACAGGAACTGGGTTTTTTTTTCCATTCCCTTTGTTTAAAAAACAACCTGAACCATTTTTGCTTGTATTTTCATAACTCTGAACAAATGGGACAAATTTCAGCTCAAAAGGGTCATTTGACATGTTTATAAATTATCTTTTAGAATATAAATACTTATGCAGCCTGAAGTGTAGGTCTACAGTTTTCTTCAAAGTAACCCAGATTTGGTGGTGCTGAGAAACACAGCCCTGAAGCAAATAATTTCAGTAGACAGAAATACTCTGGTTCATTGAAAAATGAGGTTGTCTATGGTACAAAAATATAAAATACAAAATTCCATTACAAAACTGTAAACAGCTAACTAAGTTGCCCTTTTTGGCCACCAGTCAAAATCAGTTAGTCGAAGCTATAAAGCAGGTTGAATCAAGATGATGAGTCATCTTGACAGCCAGTAAGGCTAATTTTAAAATGGTTTCTCTCACAAGTATTACCAGCACATGCACCTGACTAAAATAGGAGTAGTAGTGTGGGAATAATCTTTTCACATTCAGTTGCCAGCAGTTTGAGGTCATTTATTTTATTGCAGTATCAACCACTACAAAACCAATTTTTCACCTAAGTCGGGAAAAACAGATTTCCTGTGCATTGGTCTGTAATTTTCCCTCTGAAAGCTCTTGTGAAAGAAGCTGCGGTCTCATTCAAATATAAATCAATTCAGAACACTGCATCTTTGCAAGTGGACAGGTTTAAAAACACACATACACACACACAAAATGTATAGTAGTGGTAAGGCTGCAGATCAGTAGTTATAGGATTTATATATCACTCGTACTATTTTAAAACAATGCATAAAGGAAAGTGCATACCAAACACAAACTTATGTACTTCCTATGGTTTCCCCTATTAAGGATGAAGCCTGCTCACCTCTAGAAGGACCAATACGCAGCAGGACCATTGTAGTTCTACTAGACAGTGTGGGAGGCCAGGAATCTGAGAGGTTGTTCTGAAGGAGGAAAAGAATTCCATAGCTCCCCGTGGGATGGAGCCAAGTGCCATGGCAGCCTACTCAGTGGGAGCACATGGGGTTTTATATAGGCCGGGTGTCTGACTAGTTGGTCTACAAACTGTGCATATATGCTGTCCACAAACAACATGAAGATACAAGTGTGTTTGCTAGCAGCTACTACTTATAACCTATGGACTCCAAGGAGTGGCTGCACAAGTGATTGGAAAAAGCAATAATCAATTTGCTTAGGATTTGTTCTACAAATATGAATTTTATTCAGTCCCTCAAAAAGTGCATCCCTAGGTCAAAAAATTCATATGTATGGCTTCAGTAGACAGGCCTCATTTATATCCTGAAACTACATTCAAGGACATCAAAGTTATCACCAACTTGATAACAGGAGGGACACAAAATCAGTTATACATTTTTATATATAATATAAAACAAATGGAACAAAGGGAAAGTTAATAGCTTCTAATTTATATTTATTGCTGTGAATTGTAGACAGTTGATAAAGGAAGCAAAAGGTCACAAGGCGAACTCTATGGCCAGCAGAATTAAGGACAATATGAAGGAGGGTTTTTTGTAATTACACAGGAACAAAGGAATCTTATTAGTCCATTACATGAGGGAAATGGTGTCATGTTCTGGGGTGCAGTCCAGGCCAGTAGGGGGTTGTGTCCCTACCTGCCTTATAACCCTAAGTGCCTCAAAATGCTCTGTTGCTGTGGTTCTCTTATCTGGACACTTCCAGCTAGCAGAAAAGCATGCAATGAATGTCGTTAAGCAGATCTGATTCCAGCAGCCTGCTTGTTACATCCTTGCCACACTCTGACCTCGTCCAGCCTCGTACATCTGGCAAGATGACCCTGACAGCTCACAGTTCTGAATTTTCCCCAAATCATGTGCTCTGCAAGGTCCAGCCCTCTCCTGGAGCATTCAGAGAGAAATTAAGGGTCTTTTGGTCCTTTAAAGATACAGTACTCAGCAGTTTGCCACATTAACTGAAGTTAATATTTGTTTTAAATCAAACACAGCAATGTGTTTGATTTAGATTAAAAGTAAAACAAATTTATTAACAAAAGGAGATAGGATTTTAAGTGAGTTCAAGTATAAAAGATAGAGTTAGAAATGGTTACAAGCAAAGAAAAGCAAATAACACGTTCTAGAGGCTAAGACTTAACAAAACAAGCTACAGCCTTTGTTCAAAGTAGTTTCCTTAGTAATCTACCTCCAGCAAGACGGCTGACCAACCCCTCTGGTCAGGATTTCCCACAGTCTAAAGTGCTTGGTTCCTTTTTCTTCTTAGGTAAAACATAACTTAGGTTTCTCTGCCCCTCTTTTTATAGCCCAGTGAACCTTTAAATGGATTCTTTTGAAGGTTATCTCCCCGCAAAGAAAGTCCATTCAAATTGTGAGGAAGGCAACATGGAGTCTCCTGGTGAAGGAAGTTTCAGCATGAAACCAGCATGCTGGCTTCTTCCCCCACTGGTGTTTGCTAACATGCAAATTGATCTATTTCTTGCAATCTGATCCCTCTGTTGCCTTGATGGTTCTGTTTACATTCTATTGCATTCCCAATGCCTCTTAATGTACTATGGAAATACTTTCCAGGTGGCTGACCCTCATTCCTTTGTCTAGCGTGGGGTAACTTTAGCCCTGCCTGGCAGACACACTTTGCTAACAATTTCCAATACGTTGTAATTTTGAATTTGTCCTCCATACATACAGCACACATTAATATTCATGATCAGTATTATATTAGCTTTCTATGGTGATCTTACATGACACCTTTCAGATACAGGTTATGACATTAGTGGGAAATATGCGTGAAATAGTGAATGGATTTGCAGAAATGGGTTTCCCTGTGGAGGGGCAATAGATGGCACACATTCCAATTTTGGCACCAGACCACCCTGCAATGGAATACATCAAGAGGAAGGGGTACTTCTCCATGGTGTTGCAGGCGCTTGTGGATCAGTGTGGGCGTTTCACTGACATCAACGCAGGGTGCATGACTCACGCATCTTTCGGAACACTGGCCTGCTCAAGAAGCTGCAAGCAGGGTCTTTCTTCCCGGACCAGAAGATCACCGTAGGGGAAGTCAAAATGCCCATTGTGATCCTGGGAGACCCCGCCTACCCCTTAATGCCATGGCTCATGAAGCCATACATGGGGCAACTTGACAGCAGCAAGGAGTGGTTCAACAACAGGCTGAGCAAGTGCAGAATGAGTGTGAAGTGTGCATTCAGTTGTTTAAAAGCCCACAGGCCATGCCTGTATGGGAAGTTGGACATGGCCGATGACAATATTCCTATGCTTATAGCTGCATGCTGTACACTCCATAATATTTGTGAAGGGAAGGGTGAAAGCTTCACTCCGGTCTGGACCACAGAGGCTCAGTGCCTGGAGGCTGAGTTTGAACATCCGGAGACCAGGGCTATTAGAGGGGCACAGCACGAAGCCATAAGGATCAGGGATGCTTTGAGGCAGTAATTTGAAGCTGAAAGCCAGGAATATTTGTTGCTATGCTCGGGATTGCAGTGCTTGTAATGCTAGGAGGTGATTGGTGCACATGATGCAAGAAGGGACCTTAACAATTGTATGTTGCTTTGTAGTGCTCTTTTTGCTTTCACTTAATAGAATAAAGATTGCTTTCAAACAAACACAATCCTTTTATTGAAAGACAACAACCAGAGGAGAGAGTCAAAATGAAAAAATTCATCAGCAGGGAGGGGGATGGGGGAATGGAAGGTCTCAAAAGGAGGAGAGGTCCCGGGACAGCTACAGATTTGTGTATGTCCAGGGATCATACCCAACCTTCTCCTTTGGAGTACAATGCAGTTCAGATTAAAATTTGAGATTTTAATGTAGTTTTATGTGAGTTAAATCAGTCAGCTGGCAGTTTTCTGTCCTCCATATGTGGCAGTATCCTTACAGAAACTATTGAATGTAAATTGATTAAACTAATACTTGGCATAAAACATTCAAATAGGAACAAGAGATACATGTTTAAATTAACATCTAAATTGTAATGATGAACTACAACAGTTTTTCCATACATAGGCATGTGCATCTGTCAGCAGGATAGAAAGTAATGCCACAACAGAAAGAATGGGCTAGAGCAGTGTTTTTCAAACCGTGGGTTGCGATCCAGTACTGGGTCGCAGCACGTAAGGCACTGGGTTGCCTTGCTCTGGTCAGAGTTGCTGACCGGGACATTAGAAGTCCCATTGGCGGTGCTTCCCAGCTAAGGTGGGCTAGTTCCTACCTGTTTTAACACCGTGTTGCACTCTGGAAGCGGCCAGCAGCAGGTCCGGATTCTAGGCAGGGGGGGGCCACAGGGCTCTGCGCGCTGCCCCAAGCACTGGTTCCGTGCGCCCATGGCAGGAGGGGGTGGGGGCGGTGCGTGCGGATGAGAGTCAGACACCTCTGCCTAGGAGCCAGATCTGTTGCTGGCTGCTTCCAGGACACCATGTGGTCCGCAGTGCCAGGACAGGCGGGAAGCAACTGGAGGTAACCCCATGCCCCAATCCCCTGCCCCAGCCCTGAGCCCCCAAAACCTGGAACCCCCTCCTGCACCCCAAACCCTTTATCCCCAGAGCCTGCACCTCCAGCCCAGAGCCCTGACTCATCCCTGAGCCCCCCAACCATGGAGCCCCTCCTGCACCCCTGATCCCTACCCGAGCCTGTACACCCAGCCCAGAGCCCCGACCCCCCTTCCACACCCTAACCCCATGCCCCAACCCTGGGCCCCTCCCACTCCCCTCATCCCCAGCTTCATTGCGTCAATGGGCATCAACAATTTTCTTCAACTGGGTCCCCAGAAAAAAAGTTTGAAAACCACTGGGCTAGAAAAACCTTTGCCCTGTAACTGATATTGCTGCTAAAAACAGCACAAACATGAGATTATCTAATGTTTTCATCAAGTACTTTGGCAACTGATTAACTTTGTAGCGTATTTGAGGCCACTCTACCCAAGCATAGTCTACAGACCTATTACTCCAGTTAGTAAGCATTACAGAGTATTAAGTCCTCTCCTTATTAGAAAGTTGTGAAGTGTTTTCCATTTTAAGACTGAGACTTGATTCCCTCCTCCAGCTCATCTTAAGTGATCACTCTCCTTATAGTTTCAGAGTAGGAGCCGTGTTAGTCTGTATTCGCAAAAAGAAAATGAGTACTTGTGGCACCTTAGAGACTAACCAATTTATTTGAGCATAAGCTTTTGTGAGCTACAGCTCACTTCATCGGATGCATACTTATAGTGTGTATGATAAACACCCATTTTTTCATGTTCTGTGTGTATATAAATCTCCTCACTGTATTTTCCACTGAATGCATCTGATGAAGTGAGCTGTAGCTCACGAAAGCTTATGCTCAAATAAATTGGTTAGTCTCTAAGGTGCCACAAGTCCTCCTTTTCTTTTTGCAAATACAGACTAACACGGCTGCTACTCTGAAACCTGTAATTAAAGGTCTACACAGCACCTTAAACGTCATCTGTGCTCTGCTGCCAATGGAGAACATCGGACAAAATGTAAAGTTCATCAGAGAAGCTATTTCGGAGATGAAGTTTTTAACAAATAATTGTGGCTTATTTAATGGCAAGTCCTCCAGTTGTTTTGTGTGTGCGCGTGATATCCTCTTACAAATAGCTTGGCAGCCAAATGTATTCCAGGTAAGTGCCCTTGACGGGGTTTTCGTTCAGAGGCTGAAGTACTTCACTAGGGAATTGTTCGCTTCAGGTGCACTGAAATCACCATGGCAGCCTCCAGCAAACCTCCCAACGGTCTGATGGACGCTTCACAGTTGCACCTCTGGCCCTGGTGCTGTGTATCCCCAAGACTCCTGCCTGTGCACGGATCGCTTAGCCCCGCCCCGCGGCGCGCTCCCAACCCCGGGCAAGCCCCTGCTCCCCCCGCCAGCCCCGAATAATCCCCCACTCTAGAAACGCTCCCGCGGCTGCCCGCCCCGCCCCGCCCCGCCCCGCCGCTCCGGCCCCGCTCCCCGCCTGCAGCGCCCGCCCTCTCGGGCCTCTCCCCCGCCGGGGCTGCGAACGGGCCCCTTGCAGCCCAGGGCGGGCGGAGAAGCCGGCCGGGGATATTCGGGAGCTGTCTGGCCGCGTGGGGCAGGCGGGGGGGAAGCGGCTGGAAAGAGACAAACCCGCCTCAGCGCGGCGCGGCGCGGGTGTCCCAGGGGCGGCCCCGGCCCGCGACACGCCCTGGGCGGGAATCGGGATCCCCCAGCTACCGGCTGGCCCGCCCGCCCGCTCGCTCACGCCTCGAGCCGGCTCCCGTCCCAGGGCCCGCCCGGAAGGAGCCGGGCTCCCGGCCGCTGAGTGGCGGGGGCGCGTCACGTGCGTGTCCCGGGCCAGCCTGACCCCCCGCCCCCCAAGCCCGCCGGTTCCTGACCGAGGTGCAGACAGAGCCCCTGCGTCGCGTCCCGGCTCCATCGCGGCATGTCCCACCAAACCGGCATCCAAGGTACCGGCCTGGGGCTCCCCAGTGTCCCTCTCCCCCCAGCCTCTCGCTTCTGCACCGGCCCTGGGGCTCCCCAGTGCCCCCCGCCGCCTCTGCACCCCGCCGGGGATCTCCAGTGCCCCTTCCTCTCCTTCCAGCTTCTACAGCCCCCCCTCGGGGGCTCCCCAGTGCCTCCTTCCTCCCCCCAACCTGTGCACCCCCCCGGGCTCCCCAGTGCCCCTCCCCCCCAGCCTCTGCACCCCCCCCCGGGGCTTCCCAGTGCCCTTTCCCCCAGCTTCTCCACCGCCCCCTTGTTGCTTCCCCCAGCGTCTGCACTGCCCCTTCCCTTTTCCTCCCCTCTTTTCCTCCAAGCTGCCTTCTCCCTCATCCCACTCTAGGGCTTTTAAACTGCCCCTGCTCTCTTGAGGGCTGAACTGCCTGGTTTTCCCTCCCTCCCCGAAACCTTGAAATTGTCCCTTCTTCTGCCCTTATCCTTCTGGGTTAGAGACCAGGCAGAACAAGGTCTTTGTTCGTAACAAGCCACCTGGGCCCTGACTATGATGCTTGGGTCCTCTGTAATCCTTTGCCTAGAGCACGCATCTATGATTGATTAGCAGTCTGTGGGGCACCCAGTGGCCCCAAAACTGTGGGGCAAGGTGAAGCACAGAAGGGCACAATATGTTTTGTGCATAATTGTACAAACCATATAGCTGGAAGGAGGAGCATAGAAATGCAGGGCTGGAAGCATCCAGAGAAGTCATCAAGTCTAGCCCCTGGCGCTGAGTAGGACCAAATAAACCTAGACTATCCCTGACAGGTGTTTGAGATGGCTGGGAAGTGATCAAATGTTTTAGATGTAATCTGATGATTTAGAATAGCTGGGGAGTTATGGCTTCTCTATTCCTTCCTCGTGCCCCAGTATAAATTGATTATTTGCTCCCTGTTGGAGTAAATCTGAGTACTTGGCTTGTGGCTGATATTGTGTTAATTGGATGCTTTATGTTAAAACCTCTTTTGCAGACACTTACTGTATCCATAGGGGAGTTAATGAGATGTTCTATGTATTTCAATGTCTCTGCTTTTGAGGAATTCATTTTCTGTTTAAAAAATCCAATTTATATTTGATATTGCTTTTATTTAGTTCCTTTGTCTTGTTGGAACATGGGACAGGCAAGTTTAATAAGATAAAATTCACATCTTCAATTCAGGCATCAATTTTAACCTGGCTGCCATCTTTTAGATTTTGGTCTGCATGGGACAAAGTCTCATGGCATTATGACATCATAACTTTTGAGGTTGTTGCATCACAGCTTTATCTGGCCAATACAAAATCTTACTTTTTATATTGCTAACCATACTTCTCAACCCTTGGATGACCAAGACCAGAAGTGTCCCTGGGGGAAAAAAAATTAGTCTAGTTAGTTGTGTATTGGATTGGTAACTGGAAGAAATAAAACCTCCCTGTTCAAAAAATTTGAAGAGAGGTAGGAAGTCTCCTCAACCATTGATGAAAATAAACTGAAGCATTTATATGTGAGCATGGATGATAGCATAGTTAGGCACCACATATGCACCTGTCTCTTTGATCTGGACATGTGACTAAATCAAGACTGTTTGTTTCCTGGTTTGGTAGTAGACTTTCATCTTGCTGTAACTATGGTTATATTGTGTGATTACTTGGGAAGGGCAATGTGCACAGTTCTGCAGTAAATCCTATAAATAAATTAATTTAAATTCAGCTATATTCAACAGAGTTGTTAAGACTAGAATTGTGGTGATAGACATTTGGCTGTGTGTGTGTGAGTTCCCTTTGTGTGCTGCCCCAGCCCTGTACAGACAGCTGGCACGGCAGACCTTGAGAGAACTGCCCAATGACCACAAGATCTGTTAAGGAACGACTATTTTGTTGACTATAAACCTTCAGCCAGGTTTATAGTCAACAAAACACGGTACTGGTATCCCACAGACTCTACTGGACTACTAATACATGTATGTCCATAACAATGGACCAGCTCAGTGAACGGCGGGACTTTCTGTTTCTCCTTAGGCCAGACAAAGATACTCCCTCTGAGATACATCTTTATACCCCGATACAAACAAGTTAGTACTGTCCCTCTAACATAGTTAGTTACTGCCCCCTGACGTGGCTAGTTATCACCCATCAGCTTGTACGTATTGGTTCGATCAAAACATCTCTATTACGTACTGTCATCCTGACCGTATCTTTTATGAGGAGTCAGTGTGTTCCTGTTATCCTTGGGGAATTATTTTGTACCATCCTTGATATCGGGATGTGTTTGCATGAGTACTCTGTGACTAGCACTTCTTAGGAACGTGTATTTCTGCAATATCAGCCCTATTCTTGCCAGATTCTGTGAGCAGGTCCTGCCTCATAACAGGCCTCTGATACAAGGACTTATGTCTCAGTCTCTCTACCTACTACTAGAATAATCCTCCCAGGGTTCAAACACAATCTTCAACATGCGTGTATAAATGAATTTGCCATCTTTCCTTCATATAGATGTTAATGATTTTAAAACATGTTTAACTACTTTCATAGTATAGTTTAGTAGTGTGGATAGGGCTATAGAAAAATAATAGCACTGGAAGTGGTGAAATCCCACTGTTTATCTTGGTGGAGTAGATTTGAAACCTAATTATGACTACCTAACACCTGCATATTAATCACTTCAGTTCTGAAAATGAAACCACAAGCATCCAGTTAGTGCGCCTTCTACGGTTGCAGACCTCATTTAAGTAGTTTTTTGATACTACAGATATAAACAAAGATAATTTGAATTTTTCTGTGGGAAAGTGGAGTAACAGACCTTCTCCTATTTCCTTCCCAGTGGCCAGCAGGCTGTGCTTGGCAAGGAAGAATGAAAGAAACCAAAATGCTGCTTCTCACTTTCAGCAGTTAGGCGGGGGCAATGCTTTCAATTTGCATTTTGAAAGTTATTTTCACAACCATTAGGGCTAGAGACTTTGAGAGAGATTTTAATCTAATTTACAGTGACTTTCAAAGTGAGTTGAAAGTCTAACTGCAGTTAGTGCCTCAAAATATCTCCCCCTAATATTTTTTTAAAATGCAGACGTAGATGGTAGAGCACAAGGGAAAAACCCTCCAGGGGAATGAAGCTGCCCCAGTTCAACCTCAGATCCTTATAATACACAAAGATATACCAAACATTCTGGATGATCTAATCAATCATCTATAAATTAATTCATTTACAAAAATGATTAAAATGTGACTTTGCAAAGTATATTTGAGTGTGTAAAAAGATGCAGCCAACAAGCGCTACAAAGGAAATTTAGAGGTTAAGACAGATGCTTCATTCTAAACTTGTCCTATTATGAAAAGTGAGGGACTGAAAATTGTTATCAGACACATACTAGTGTGAGATAGATATGAAAGATGAAAGGGAAGCTTCATCAGTGGTACTCAGGGGCCCCTAGGAAAGACCAACAACCAGATGCTAAAAATATCCACCTGTATGCTTCTTGGGGTTCTCTTTTACGCATACGGTGACCAGATGAAGCGGAGAAAATATTGGGACACATGGGGGAAGCAAAAAAAAAGAAAGACAGACAGAAAGAAAGAAAAGCTGCTGGAGTTGCCAAAGCAAAAACAAAAAAACAATAAAAAACGCCGGAGCGGCCAAAGTCGCAATATTGGGAGAAATGGCGTCCCGACTGTTCATCGGTTGGGACGCAGGACAAAGACCTAAAAATCGGGACAGTCCCGATTTTATCGGGACGTCTGGTCACCCTATTTACACATCACTCTTGCAATGTATCTAGCTAGTAGGCAGTTTATAAATTTGAAAAGTATATACCTGAGCCTGCAGGAATCCTGAAGCTATTGCTTTAAGAGATGTAACATAATCCATCTCCATGGAGTATTAACTGAAACCTAAGAATGATGACGTAAATGTCAGCATTGTTAAGTGTTTTATTGCTGAGTAAGGAATACAGGAAAGAGAGCTAATTGTTCAGATAGGGTTGCCAAACCTCCAGGATTGGATTAAAGATTCAAGAATTAAAAATTAATCTTTAATTAAAGATTGTCCTGTGATGAAACCTACAGGAATACATCCAACCAAAACTGGCAACCTTATGTTCAGACCTTCATAAGATAATGTGAATGGAGCAGGAGTTGTGGGTGGAAATTGGGGAAAAATAACTGATTATTTGTTTTCAGTCTGACTTCTGGTAAAGGTGCAGCTGAATGGTTTAGTACTAGCCTCTTTTTACGATCACATGAACAAGTGTACTTTAAACATACTAATTGTAAATAGGTGAAATGCATTAATTCAATTACTAATATCTTTTTTTCTTTTCCAGCTAGTGAAGATGTTAAAGATACCTTTGCCAGAGCAAGATATGGACAATACAGGATTTTAAAAATAGTTATTGAAAATGGTTAGTTTTATTTTAATATATATTTTATTTCTGTTAGGTCTCGTTCTATTTTAGTATTTTACTAGTTATGTTTTAGTGACTTGCATGTGCAAGTAAAGAACACACACACCTAATCAGTGCTAGTGTCTTCCACATATGAAGATGTGATTGAATTTCAGTGATGCTTCAGTGCTTTCCAGTATTTTCATCTTTTGCTTTATATTGGAAAAAAAATTGTCATTTCATGTCAGAGTAAGTAGTGTTGTGTGGCTCGTCAATAATCTCAAAGGATTGAAACAATTTATTAAAACAGTTAAAAAGGAGAGGTGGGTAGAGAGTGGTATGAACCCTTGTGTAGATTCTTTTGGTTGCTTTCTACTCGAGATTTTAACACTACAGCAAACCCCTTTGGATGACTTTTAAATGTTCCTACAACTACAGTAATGTAGTCTGCATCCCCAGTCTTGCAAGAAGTATAACTATTCCTTAGTTCTCATGCACAAATAACCAGATTATTTTTTATTGAAAATAATTTGGTGCAATACATGAAATTTATCTTTGAAAGTTTTGAGGCAAATGTGCAAAGCTGAAAACATATGGTCAAAATATGGCATTCACCAGCTTTTTATTTTTTTTTAAATTAACTTATAGCCATTAGCTTTTTAAACAAAGCTTGTTGTGTTTAAATCTACAGTTGAATCAATCTCTTTGAAACATTGCATAATTTAGTGTCTGGCTAAGCACAAACAGACCTTTTGGTTTGTTCCTGGAGCTCAGGCATCAGCACTGCTCTGAAACAGCTGTAAGCTGGAGAAGCATTTTTGGTATTACAATGTAAATGAGTCCACTTTGACCTTCCCTGCCTTTGTCTTTTTTGGGAAATCTCCCGCCATTGCAATACCCCTGCTCCAGCACCACAGCACTGGAATAATCAACAATAGATATTCTAGTGTAGGCGGGACAATGTGATAAGGTTTTTCCAGATTAGGTTAGCAAATATTGACACACTGTATGCCTGTTGAATTTCATTGACATCAGCAAGGTTGTGTGTGTAAATTTTATGTTCCATCTCATCTCACTTTTAAATAAAGCATGGAGGCAATAAGAGGGGAGTGTCTTCCATTGTGAGTTCTATGTGTAGACACAGAAAATGGAAACAAAAACCAATATGATACTGTAACATGCTGTTCAGGATACCCAGAACTGAGAGCCACTGTAGTAGTTATAGGTAGTTTCTTTACCAGTCTTCCTTTTCCAGCAATGGATATGGGGATCCTGACTAACAGCTAGTCCAAGGTGCTCGTTTTCTCTGTTTCTTCAAGTGAAGGATAACTTAGGGGTTCTCTGCCCCTGTCTTTATAGTCCAGTAAACCTTTGAAAAGTATATTTCTGAAAGTTCATTGACCCTGTTTCAAGAGGTAGAAGGCTTCCTGCTGGTGCAATCTCTATCCTCCATAGAGAGTAAGTGATCGCTTTTTCTCTACTTGCTTTCCAAATGGTTTGTGTGCTTGTCTTTCTTTGGTCACACCTTGCTCAATTTATATGGGAGACATATTCAGTCAGACAGAACCACATTCCTTTATCTGAAGAAAACCTGTTTATTAATTCCCCCAACATGCCTGGTTTAAACACATTTTCATCATAATTCCAGCACATCTGTATAATCTTTTGTGGTTTGATGGTACATATATCACGCAAGAATGTTAATGATCAGTGAACTATTAGCTTTCCAATGGCTTATTACATTACACCTTTTAGATACAGAGTATAACTAGGGCTGTCAATTAATTGCAGTTAACTCACGCGATTAACTCAAAAAAATTAATCGTGATTAATCGCACTGTTAAACAATAGAATACCAATTGAACTTTATTAAATATTTGTGGATATTTTCTACATTTCAAATATATTGATTTCAATTACAACACAGAATATAAAGTGTACAGTACTCACTTTATACTATTTTTCATTATAAATATTTGCACTGTAAAAATTATAAACAAAAATAGTATTTTTCAATTCACCTCATAGAAGTATTGTAGTGCAATCTCTATCATGTAAGTGCAACTTACAAATGTAGATTTTTTTTGTTACATAACTGCACTCAAAAACAAAACAATGTAAAACTTTAGAGCCTACAAGTCCACTCAGTCCTACTTCTTGTTCAGCCAATTGCTAAGACAAACAAGTTTGCTTACATTTATGGGAGATAATACTGACATTTCTTATTTACAATGTCACCTGAAAGTGACAACAGGCGTTTGCATGGCACTTTTGTAGCCTGCATTGCAAAGTATTTACATGTCAGATATCCTAAACGTTCGTATGCCTTTTCATACTTTGGCCACCATTCCAGAGGACATGCTTCCATGCTGGTAATGCTTGTTGGGGGAAAAAAAAAAAAGCATGAATTAAACTTGACTGAACTCCTTGGGGGAGAATTGCATGTTTCCTGCTCTGTTTTACCCGCATTTCGTCATATATTTCATGTTATAGCAGCCTCGAATGATGACCCAGCACATGTTGTTCATTTTAAGAACACTTTCACTGCAGATTTGACAAAACACAAAGAAGGTACTGATGTGAAATTTGTAAAGGTAGCTACAGCACTCGACCCAAGGTTTAAGAATCTGAAGTGCCTTCCAAAATGTGAGAGGGAGAACATGTGGAATATGCTTTCAGAAGAGTTAAAAGAGCAACACTCCGATGCAGAAACTACACAACCCAAATCACCAAAAGAGAAAATCAATCTTCTGCTGATGGCATCTGACTCCGATAATGAAAATGAGTGTGCGTTGGTCTGCACTGCTTTGGATCATTGTCGACCAGAACCAGTCATCGGCATGAATGATGTACTCTGGAATGGTGGTTGAAGCATGAAGGGAAATATGAATCTTTAGTGCATCTGGCCCGTAAATATCTTGTGAAGCCGGCTACCAACAGTGCCATGCAAATGCCTGTTCTTACTTTTGGGTGATGTCAACAAGAAGTGGGCAGCATTATCTCCTGCAAATGTAAACAAACTTGTTTTAGTGATTGGCTGAACAAGAAGTAGGACTGAGTGGACTTGCAGGCTCTAAAGTTTTACATTGTTTTATTTTTGAGTGCAGTTATTTTTTGTACATAATTCTACATTTGTAAATTCAACTTTCATGATAACGATATTGCACTACAGTATTTTGTATTAGGTGAATTGAAAAATACAATTTTTGTTTTTTACAGTGCAAATATTTTTAATCAAAAATAATATAAAGTGAGCACTGTACACTTTCAATTCTGTGTTGTGATTGAAATCAATATATTTGAAAATGTAGAAAATATCAAAAAATATTTAAATAAATGGTATTCTAATATTGTTTACCAGTGTGATTAATTGTAATCTAATTTTTTAATCACCTGACAGCCCTTATAACAGTAGCGAGTTGGTGTACACTGAGCTGGTCAGGCCACTGCTGGAGTCCAGGGAGCCCCTTGTCTTCTGGCACTGAGATGCCCTTAGGGTCACAGACACCTCTTTTCTTGTCTTGAAAAGAAACTCTTAACACTCTGAGCTAGATGGAAGGGCTTGTCCCATATCTCTGGTGGAACTCTCTGCACCTCTTAGTCACCATGACTAGACAGGGCTCATTCTGGAGCATGTTGATATCCCTCCTTAATCAGCTAGTAGGATTGCTGTTGAGCAACGTAATTTCATTCTCCGCCTTCCAATCCCCTGTTCTGTAGCTTTCAAAAGTGGCCACTGATTTTGAGTTCTCTGATATTTTAGGTGTCCCATGTGTGACACTTTGAGCCTGATTCTCAAAAGTGTTGAGCACCCTCAATTCCCAGTGAAGTCAGTGTAAGCTATGATTGCTCAGCACCTCTGAAAAATAGTGTTAGTGGCCACTTCTGAGAGTTGGCAGAAATTCCACCACTGTGCAGCACACTTAGTCTGCAGTGGGCTGGAGTACTAGAGGCCAGGTCTAGGACTCTAACAACACATTCTGCGTGGCAGGATACAACACTACAATAAGACTCTCAAACGAGCACCATATCTATGTATTTTATCAAGCTGTGTATTTTCATACATATCAAACTATGTATTTTAAATATTTATTTTTATTTAGTATTTTTTATAAGGCAGGTAAATATTTTGAGAGATATTACTGACATACTTTGTTTGAAATTGAGATATGCTTCATAACCGGGGGCGGGGAGGAATCCTATTGTCACATCTGTTTCAGTAATTAAGTCTTCCAAAACATTTCATATGAAAATTAAGCCTATTTAAAGACGATAATAAAAAATATTCAGTCAGTTGGATAAAACTGTGATACTTATAAAATCATATTTGAAAAAAGTTTATCAACTAAATGGTCAAATTAAGCAAGACACATTTAATGCAAACATAGTCTTCCCAACCTATTTGCAGTTTATAACTGGGTTTCTGAATCCTCTGACATAGAAACAAGACACTGAGGGCATGTCTACACTATAAACGTAGGTTAACCTATGTTAGGTTGACTAACAACCACCACAGTAATTCATGTCCACGCTACCCTTCTTTTGTCAGTGATGCGCATCCTCACCAGGAGCGCTTCCACTAACTTAAGAGGTGAAGGGTGGAGAGCCAGGGCTTTCAGCTCCATGCACAGATCCACACTGGGAGCTGGGCTGCCTGCCCCCCGCCCCCAGCTCCTTGGCTGCTCACTGGCAACGGGGCAAGCCACACTAGGCTTGTAGGCTCCCTGCCGGGAACAGGCCAGCCGACCAGACTCTAGGGGAGATGCCAGGTAGCTGAGAGCCTGGGGGAGCAGCCAGGCTCCTGGCAGGAGATCCATGTCTGCTCAGCTACTCCATTCCCGGCAGGGAGCCAAGAAACCCGGTGCGGCTGCCCAGTTCCCAGCGGGGACATCTGCCGTGCTCCCAGTGGGGAGCTGAGAACCCAGGCAGCAGCCTTGCTTGAAGTGGGGAGCTGGGACCCTGGGGGGCAGCGGGGCTTTGAGCCCAGGCAGCAGCTTGAGCTGGGAGCCTGTGTGGCAGCCTGGCTTAGAGTGAAGACTGGGCAGCAGCCCAGCTCAGGAGCTGGAAGCCAGCTTTCTTTGAAATGCATAAGAATGACAGCCAATAGATGTAAGTAATGCAGTGTCTGCAGGGACTCCGATATAAGCCCTGCGCCTGTTGTTGAGTTATGTGCGTGTAGTTCGGCACTTATATGGGTGGGAGCAAAGATTGTAGTGCATATACTAACATAATTAGGTCAACGTAAGATGCCTTATGTTGACCTAATGCTGTAGTGTAGACCAGGCCTGAGCTGCAAACACTTTAGGCATATGCTTAACTACATACCTTAATAGTCCAATTGATGTGTGTTTTGCAGGATTGAGGTTTAATCCTAGTGGATTTTTGATGTGACTACTCTTCATGTATGACTGAGAGTTTAATAGGTTTTTTCCCTAATACAGTTTATTTTATGTGAGATGCTTTCTAGCTGGTAACTCTTAAACTGCAGCAAACTAGGATGAACTGTCTGTGCACTGATGGAAATAAGAGAAATTTCAATAAAATGTAAGCCTTTTAACTGGATTCTGCAAGGTGCTGAGCACCCTCAATCCCATTTACATTTTAAAAAAATGTTCACTTTTGTATGGAAGCTGCAAAATGCAATGCATTCAGTTGATGAGGAAGGACGTTTTGCATGTATACTGTTCTTGGGATGAATTAAGCATCAAATTTCTGACATTAGATTTTTATTCTTTTTCCTTATGATTCTTTGTTTCTGTTACTCAATGATAACAAGGGAGATCTGGTGCTAAGTTTGGGTCTGATTCAACCTCCAATTGAAGTCAAGGAAGTTCAAATTAAAGGCCTGATCTTGTGAGGTGCTGAGGCATTCCATGTTGGACTTTTAATTTGAACACTACCTGTTTAATCTAGGTTTACAGAGAGGTTTTAATGTTTAAGTTTTTGGTTAAATGTTGTAACGGGGACTTATAAGTGTAAAAAATCTATAGCTCTTCAAGATTCCAAACTACGACAAAGGTATATAGCCATTGTGTACAATGTCTCAAATTCTAGTAAAATACATCACTATTTGTCCGGAAAGATACTGTTGCCTTAGAATCCTGAGAAATTTAAACTGGGGACTTCTTGGCCTCCATACTAGTGAGAGTGACCTTATAGTTACCATAAACAAAGGTTTCAAAGAACCATTCTGTGACGGGTTGGACCCTTGGGAAGCCACCTGATGTGCTGAGATACCACTGGGTCTATCTGTTCTACCAGCATGGGCCCCCTTTAACCTGTCTTGCTGAGCCAGGCTCTTGAAACCTTCTCTAACATACACAAAAAGGCAGGGCCACACCCAGCTGCAGATCAGCTCTGGGAATACTCATCTTAAGGGACTTGCTCCAGCACTCAAATGTCCACCTCCCTTAAAGTGCAGACCCAAAGATATATTATGAAATTCGCCCCCTCCCACTTCTTGTTCCCCCAGTTAGAAATTACAGAAACTGGGTTTAATAATAAACAAAGCAAATTTTATTAACCATAAAAGGCAGATTTTAAGTGGTAAAAGGGGTAACAAACAGAACAAAGCAGATTACTAAGCAAAGGAAATCAAACATGCAAACTAAGCTAGTTTCACTAAAGAAATTGGTTACAAATAGTATTTCTCACCCTAGATATTGTTGCAGGCAGTTTGCAAAGTTTCTGTGGTTTAGAGTTCCAGTTTTCAGATTGGACCCCTGTCTTAGTCTGAGTTCCCCTCCTCCCTACCTTGCCTTCCCTTTTGCAGTCTTTCTTCTTGGGCAGACAGGCCATGGAGAGGAGGAGCCTTGTTTGCCTTTCTCCCCACCCTTAAATAGGATTGACATAAGGCGGGAATCCTTTGTTTCCCAAACTTGACCCTCCTTCCCTTACAGTGGAAAGTTACAAGAAGTCCCAGGTAATGTTTTAGTATCAGGTAACAAGACCACCTGACTCTGTAGATCACAGCGTCCATGAGTCAGTGGCAGCATGGAGTGGGCACAGGAAGGCCAAGCTTTTCACAAATCTAATGTCCTCGCTGATGGACCATCCTCCCTGTCTGGCTTTTCCGTTGTTGTACCTGAAATGTTAGCAGTGGGCGTCACCCAAAGTAGCATAGTTGAAAGGAATATTGACTATATCTGTATAACTTGAGATACAGAAATGATATATGCATACAAATTGGATAATTGCATTCAGTAAATCATAACCTTTCCAATGATACCTTACATGAGCCATCTTGCATAAAGTATGTCTCAGTTATGTCCATATCATAAGCATATTTTCATAAAGAAAATGGAATGACATGTCACATATTCCATTCAAAATGTTTGTTTTAATTCTTTTTGCTTACAGTAGCTGATACATGATGCTATATACTCTTGGAGAGCGGAGCTATCTGCTCCAGACTATCTGCAGTATCTTTTGTAGTTTTTTAAACAATAGCATTACATATATACTATTCAGCCATGTACATGTTCTTCCAGCTCTGGAATTTTATTAACAAATGTTCAACTTTTTAGCAACACACCTGAAAGTTACTATTTAAGGATTCAGTCCAATTCCCAGTGAAGTCAATGGAAAGATTTTAATTGACTATAGTTTGTTTGAACTGGGACTACAATTCCCTTCAGAAGAGCTGCTCTTGTTCTGTCAGTGGAAAAGAAACAGAATAATATGGAAAAATTAATAATCTATCTCAAGGGCTGTTGCTTAATTCATGCCAAAGTCTATATATATGCAAAATTTCATTCCGTTTAGGTTACTACATAAATTCTATACAAATAATGAAAACACATTTTTTTCTATACATTCTCCATAATTACCGATCTGGTTAAAACACAATTCTGCATGTAGTGCAATTAGGTTTGTAGAGAAGGGACGGGGGAGTGAAAGTTCCAATCTTTGCAAGGTAGTCTACTGGTTATGGTGCTGTACTTGGGAGTCAGGAGACATAGGTTGTCAGTAGCAGAACTGGGATAACCTGCTTTGGACAAGTCACTTCTGTGCTTGTTTCCTCTCTCATCCTTCACCTATCTTATCTATTTAGATTATAAGTATTTGAAGGGCAGCGACTGTCTCTTACAGCAATTAAACACCCATGGCTTGCCTGGGTCAGGTGATTTGGGCTCGTGGGGTTCAGGCTATGGGGCTAAAAATTGCAATGTGGAGGCTTGGGCTGGAGCCCAAGCTCTGGGACTCCATGAGGGGGGAGGAGCCCAGACTCCAGCCCAAGCCCGAATGTCTACACTTTAATTTTTAGCCCTGCAGTCTGTGCCCTGTGAGCCAAGTCAGCTGACCCAGGCCAGCCACAACTATGCGCTGGGTCTTTTATTCTTGTGTAGGCTTACCCTGTTGTCATAAATATAAAGGGAAGGGTAAACCCCTTTAAAATCCCTCCTGGCCAGAGGAAAAACCCTTTCACATGTAAAGGGTTAAGAAGCTAGGATAACCTCGCTGGCACCTGACCAAAATGAACAATGAGGAGACAAGATACTTTCAAAGCTGGCGGGGAGTGGGGGGAGAAACAAAGGTTCTCTCTGTCTGTGTGATGCTTTTGCTGGGAACAGAAAAGGAATGGAGTCTTAGAACTTAGTAAGTAATCTAGCTAGATATGCATTAGATTCTGTTTTGTTTAAATGGCTGATAAAATAAGCTGTGCTGAATGGAATGGATATTGCTGTTTTTGTGTCTTTTTGTAACTTAAGGTTTTGCCTAGGGGGATTCTCTATGTTTTGAATCTGATTACCCTGTAAGGTATTTACCATCCTGATTTTACAAAGGTGATTCTTTTACTTTTTTTTTTTTAATTAAAATTCTTCTTTTAAGAACCTGATTGCTTTTTCATTGTTCTTAAGATCCAAGGGTTTGGGTCTGTGTTCATCTATGCAAATTGGTGAGGATTTTTATCAAGCCTTCCCCAGGAAAGGGGGTGTAGGGTTTGGGAGGACTTTGGGGGGAAAGACATTTCCAAGCGGGCTCTTTCCTGGTTATATATTTGTTAGATGCTTGGTGGTGGCAGCAATAAAGTCCAAAGGCAAAAGGTAAAATAGTTTGTACCTTGGGGAAGTTTTAACCTAAGATGGTAAAAATAAGCTTAGGGGGTTTTTATGCAGGTCCCCACATCTGTACCCTAGAGTTCAGAGTGGGGAAGGAACCCTGACACCTGTGCATGTATGTACAGGTCTGTTGCAGCTCTGATTTCAGATGGGGCCTCTAGGTACAATCAATAATAATGAATATTGTCCTGGCTTCCCATGAACTTGAGTCTTATAGAAGAAGAGCGCTATCTGCTATTACTTACATAGTGTTACATACAAACATTACTCTCTCTCCAAACCGGATTTATTTTAAGTGAAAATCCCTTCCACATCTACTTGCAAGTCCTTGCTCTGAAGACCTTGCAGGCCAACAATGAAATGAGACCAACCCGTGGATATTTTCTTATGTTCTAGTATTTGAGATGAAATAATTTAGGGCTTGATCCTGCAAACAATTATACATGTGTGTACCTGTTGCTGCATGAAGTGCCATTGTTTTCCATTTTCTTGGGCAGAACTTTGCAGGATTAAGCCATAAGTATCTTTAATTGCAAAAGCTTAATGTTTCAGACCATTGTACTGACCTGCAGTTTTTGTTTTTGTTTATAGAGCAGCTTGTAGTGGGATCCTCTAGGCAGCCTGCTGAATCATGGGAAAAGGATTATGATTCCTTTGTTCTTCCCCTTCTTGAAGACAAGCAACCATGTTATGTATTATACAGATTAGATTCTCAGAATGCTCAAGGATATGAATGGATCTTCATTGCATGGTCACCAGATCACTCTCATGTAAGTAATATTAATGTCTTTGTATTGTAATATTAATGTCTTCGTACTGTCTCAGGATTGAGTTGCAGAAGAGAAAAGGACAATAGAAAATTGGGTAACTGAGGAACTCCTGAACGGTAAAGATTACAGTCTACTTAATGCTAATTATGTATTGAAATAAAAGGTTTTATCAAATATTAGATTTATTTAGTTGAAGAGTGTAAGTTTTTGATTTCATTAATTAAATTCATGAAAGGAAACACCATCTTTTTAGTAGCATTCAGCCATAAAATAAACAAGAACTTGAATATTTTCTGTGATACAGATGTCTTCCTCAAAAATCTCCTTTATCCTTTAAACTCCACCCTAATCAAGAAGAAAAATTGGATTGACAGGGCTGATATATAGAGTTATTTCTGTTTGTGAGGCAGGTGACTATGCTTAATAGGCTCCAGTAAATTTTTTTAATTAAGTTTTTCTTAAGTACATCTTAAATACTGAAGTGGATATCCAAGTTATTTTTTATTCCTTCTGTGGTTGCAATAGTTATTCAGATCCATTACTGAACCAAACAGGGGTTTGTAGGCTATTGTGTGTGTCTGTCTCTCTCTTTTTCTTTTTTTTTAAGCCAGTTGCTTCCGTCAATATTCAGACCAGCAGCAACAGAATCTAGAACAGGTGTTTTGTTGTTGTTGTTTGTTTGTTTGTTTTTTAAAGATGTTACTGTGTTGTTTGTAACTTTTGAAAACATCCCCCATACTCTGAAAATTACCTTAACAGCTGCAATATAGAACACTTTGATTGGATTGTTGTAAAACTTCTCTCATTATTGTACCCTTGAAATGGTTAATAGCATGTCAAATTATCACACTCCAAAGCTCATTGTACAGAGTGTTTTCCTATTATTAATTATAGCTTTAAATTGTAACTACTTCTTCTTGTAACTTTTATTTTGCTTTATGAAGTATTTCAGAAGTCCAATAATAATTTTAGCATGCAAATGCACTTGCTTCCACGTACATAAAAAAATCAAAAGCAATTCTTTTGCAACATACCAGGTACGTCAAAAAATGTTGTATGCAGCAACACGGGCAACTCTGAAAAAAGAATTTGGAGGTGGTCACATTAAAGACGAAGTATTTGGAACAACAAAGGTATATTTTTAATGTCAGCATATATGCTGTTTTTTAGGAATAATTCTTCTATGGGTTAAGTTGCATAGTAAAACGTTTTAAATAATAATTGTGGTCAGATGTTCGTCTGCATGCATGTGTTGTTAGCTGCCACAGCAGATCTCAAACGAACTGCCCAATAAAACCACAAGACTTCGTTTAGTAGCAAACACGCCTGGGCAGGTTTATTGTCGACAAAGCACGGTAATAGCACCTGGCAGACTCTACGAGGATACTAAGGCATGTATGCTTGTGACAACGGACGCAGCTCAGTCAGTGACAGGACTTTCCACTGCCCCCTCGGCTGGACAAAGACAGTCCCTTTGAGATACATCTTTATACACAGATACAAACAAGTTATGTATCACCCTCTGATGTATCAGGGTGCCACCCTCTGACGCAGGGGTGGCCAACCTGAGCCTGACGAGGAGCCAGAATTTACCAATGTACATTGCCAAAGAGCCACAGTAATACATCAGCAGCCCCCCATCAGCTCCCCCACCCCACTCCCAGTGCCTCCCACCCACTGGCAGCCCCACCGATCAGCACCTTCCCCTCCCTTCCCACGCCTCCTGATCAGCTGTTTCGTGGCATGCAGGAGGCTTTGGGGTGGGGGGAGCGGGGAGGAGCGAGAGCATGGCAGGGGATGGGGAGGGAAGGGGTGGAGTGGGGGCCGGGCCTGTGGCAGAGCCGGGGTTGAGCAGTGAGCACCCCCTGGCACACTGGAAAGTTGGCGCCTGTAGCTCCAGCCCCGGAGTCGGTGCCTGTCCAAGGAGCTGCATGTGGCTCCAGAGCCGCAGGTTGGCCAACTCTGGGCGCCACCCATTGCCTTGCACCTATAGGTTCAATCAAAACATCTCTATTCATCATGCTGTCATCTTGACCTTATCCTTAAGATGAGTCAGCGTGTTCCTGTTACCTTTGGGGAATGTACTGGTATCGAGGTGCTCTGGTACCAACCTTCTGGAATGTGCTTGTGTGAGTGTTTTGTGCCTCGCATCTCTTAGGAATATGTGTTTTGCAATATCAGCCCTATGCTTGCCAAATTCTGTGAGCAGGGCCTGCCTCATGCTCACAACCTGACTTTGCTTTATATCAGCAAAGTTTTGACCACTGCTTTAACCTAGGCCTTATACCAGGCCTCTGATACAAGGCCTTATGTTTCAGACCCTCTTCTTAGTACAATAATTTAAATATAAATCTTTTTTCCTGTTATTTAGAAAGAGAACAGCCGTATAAAATGTGCACAGAACAGCATTTCTGTTTTAAGTGTCACTTTATTTTAAATTCCTTTTTCGATCAGTTTATTTTGAGGCTGTATAGTTCTTGTGCTTAATTACTGTAAAGGGTAAACAGTCACCTCTAGGAACAGTTGGAGGATCTTCCCATTTTAAATTCTTACTTGCCCAAGGATTGTGCCCCAGAGTCTCAGCTTTCATTTTGGGAGCAAGAAAGGAAAAGAGAGAGTTGTTTTGGTTTTTTTGAATTCCCATGAAGCACTCTGATACAACAGTGATGAGAATCATATACCTGGATATATAAGTAGGAGCTCCATGGTATGTCTTTGTGAAAGCTCTCGATTCCAGGCCTCTCCATATCAAGATCTCCAGATTTTCCGCTCCTGCATTTATGTGCTAGGGTGGAGAGCAGTGTTCAAGTATCAGTAAATCTTCTACAATTGGGCTCAGTGAATTCTGATCATCTGTCAGGCTGCCATAAAGCCCTAAGCCTTTCCAGGCTTTCCTTTTGCCCTGTGTCGGCAGATGTAGGAGCTTGTCTTGCAGTTGGAGTGCTCTTCCTGCACAGATGATATCTTTAGAGAAAGGAAAATCATTCTGCCTTGTAATTCTACTTCTCTGAAGAGATCATCTTGCAAGTTTCTCACTCACAAATCCACTTACCCCTGAAAGTTTGGGAGCTAGGAGAGTTCTGCTGGGCTCTCTACTGAGCTACGTCTAGGACTAAGAATCCTGCAAGATATCTTCAGAGAAGAAACGTTACAAAGTAGATAACTTTCCTTTGTAGAAGGTTTGGCAGATGTTCCAACAGAAACCTTTTTTTATACCTTCTTGTTTGGGGGAATTTGGCTCATTTTCAAAAGGGTTTCTTTGAACCCAGGCAAAAATGTGATCCCTGGAAGGAATTTAGAGCAGAATCCAGGAGCGAATGAATTCATTGGTGGCACAGAAATCTCTCTGCTCTCTTTCAGGTAGAATGGGGTTGGGAGGGGGTAGAAGAGCGAGAGAGATGATCATATTTATTTTATTGTTATATATTAGCATTACATTTCCTTCTCTATTTGCACATGCTTTTATAGCTTACTGTGTTCTGCAATCTCTTCCTTTCATTCTCTTCTCGCTAGATGTATCTATTTTTTTTAACCTATTGTGGTCTTTATCACACCCTTTCCCATCATCCCCATTGATTTTTCTTCCCCGTGTTTTTCATTTTTTACCATCCATTTATCCTTCCCTCTTTCATTTCCATCCCTTACAATCTCATCCTCACTTCCCTAGCTTTTTATTCCTAAACCTGTTTATTCAGTAAGGTTCTAATGTGTGTATAAAGTTCTGAGTTGTATTTCATGTCTGATTTACATTTGTGGAAAAATCCCAGCTTCTTCGAGTATTTGCTGGTATGGATTCCACTCTCACTGTGCATACACCTCATATGCATGACATAGGAATCTTTGAACAGCAGTGTGTGTTGGGTTTCACCTAAACTGTGCATGTCTTGCTGCCCTCCCCATCATAATGACATAAAGGGCATATCAGCTGTAATTATCTCTTACTGTCAGTGGCGGAAAGACAAAACCAGGCTGTGTCCATCCACGTGCTGCTCCTTAGTATATTCTCCCCCTTTTCCTGTTTAGATTCCAAGGAAAGGTAGAGCAGGATACTGGATCAAACATGGTTCCCGTCACCAGTCTACCTCCCCTGGCTGAGAGCATAAGAAGAACTATTTGCCTTTGATCTATCCACAGAAATTGAGTGCAGAGCCCTCTTGTAATACAGGGGCAAGTGATACAGGATCAACTTTCTACTTTGTACCTAGTAACACCTAAACAACCCCAGTACTTACATCTGCTACCAATGTGTCTGAACCAAATCCCTCAGTACCAGCGATGACAATCAAAGCCCTAATAGTTCCAGCAGACTTGTTATCAGAAGTCACTAGTTCTCCAGCACCATCCTAAAGGAGGTGCAGAATACCATTGAGGACATGCCCTTTGAGAGCGTACACATATTCATCACCCATACAGATGATGATTTTTATTTGCTAAAGGATTCAATAGTCACTTTATGATTACTAATTATACCCCTGCCTCATTGCCGAAGCCCTTCAGATACTATAGCCAGACCAGGTAGAGAACACCCAGTTATTCTTGACAACAGCCTGCTGTTTGAGGCTGGAGCACATGACTTATGAGGAGAGGCTGAGGGAACTGGGATTGTTTAATCTGCAGAAGAGAAGAACAAGGGGAGATTTGATAGCTGCTTTCAACTACCTAAAAGGGGGTTCCAAAGAGATGGATCTAGACTGTTTTCAGTGGTACCAGCTGACAGAACAAGGAGTAATGGTCTCAAGTTGCAGGGGTGGGGTGGGGTTTAGGTTGGGTATTAGGAAAAACTTTTTCACTAGCAGGGTGGTGAAGCACTGGAATGGGTTACCTAGGGAGGTGGTGGAATCTCCTTCCTTAGAGGTTTTTAAGGTCAGGCTTGACAAAGCCCTGGCTGGGATGATTTAATTGGGGATTGGCCCTGCTTTGAGCAGGGGGTTGGACTAGATGACCTCCTGAGGTCCCTTCCAACACTGATATTCTATGATTATCCCACTAGAAAGAATCCTGGGTTTTCATGACTGAGACCTTGGTCATATGTAACCACCAGCCTCGTGCATAGTCATCTAGGTAGTAGGTTTGAGGTGCAAGGTCAAGAGTCACAATCCAGCCAGGACAGAGCCTGCCTCCCCAAACCCTGCCGTGGGATGCTGTTTTTCCTTATCCTTAACTATCTACAAATGGGTACAAGAAATCATCTTCTGCAGGTTCTCCATTCAGTTCTAGTCTCTGCCTCAATCCCCCTTCTCCTTCCCTTTTCAGGGACTCTTCTCACAAAAAACAACTGAAAGAAGTGGCTTCCCTTCATTGTCTAGGAGAGGTACCTCTAGAATTCAGGGAAGAGTATTTCTTTATTTGGTGGGTAGGGGGTTCTTCATACTGTCTGTGACTTGAGAAGACTCAACAAATATCTACATAGTTTCAGATTCAGAATG
Organism: Lepidochelys olivacea; assembly: GCF_965140295.1. Classification (NCBI taxonomy): domain Eukaryota; kingdom Metazoa; phylum Chordata; order Testudines; family Cheloniidae; genus Lepidochelys; species Lepidochelys olivacea. The sequence continues at coordinate 298,066,858 of NC_140411.1, forward strand.
GTAACATTTGCCTTCATCATCTCTCTTTACAAGCTCAAGACCAGTTTGGCTTTTGAACTCCAAGACGCACGCTTCGATATTGAGATCCATCTGACCCACAGGAAGTATCTGTGATTGACATTAGAGTCTAGGTGCTATCGATGCAAGGTCCTGTCTCTTCACAACATTGAGAGAATTCACAAAGTGTCTTGCCTTGGTAGTGGCACATCTGAGGAGACAGAGTGTTCACATCTACCCATATCTAGATGATTAGCTGGTCAAAGGCAGATCCCATTAGGAAGTCTCCCATAGCCCTATATTGTGTCCTTGACATAATTAAAGTATTAGGCCAAATGATAAATTGCAACAAATAATTTCTCAGCCCATTGCAGTTATACAGAGTTTATAGGAGCTCTCGTAGACTTCAGATCATCAAGGGTGTACGTTCCCAAATGAAAGATTTCAGTCTATCAAAACAATAATCCCCAGCATCAGGTCCATCAACCACAGTAAGGATCAGTCTCAAACTCTTAGATCATGTCAACTTGCACTTACATGATGCCGCTATCCAGACTTCACCTATGACTGTTACAGGGCTGACTAAGGTTGGTTTATCACCCCATGGATTAGATGGACATGCATATTGTTGTTCCAGCTAACATCCTATCCAATTGGTGGACACATTCTCAGAATATCTGCAAAGTTGTACCCTTCTCCACCCTTCCAGCCACAAAGATACTGATGCTTCTGGAACAGATTTGGATGCCTACCTGGATCAACTTCAGATACACGGAAGGTGAGACTACACATATATGTTAGGCGGCAGTCTCAGCACACCAGCAGGAATCAGGGTCTTCTTTATTGCATTTCCTCCAATTCCTCTCATACCCAGAGTGATAAGACAAATCAGACAAGTCTAATAGCTTTTTAGACATCCAGACAATTCTGGCTGACTGATCCAATTCAGCAACTCAGCCTAAAATACATTTGCAGACTTGACATATCACAGAAATCATAGCCAAATTCTACATTCAGACCTGAAATCATTACAGCTAACAGCCTGGAAGTTGGCTGGCTAAGTGTTACTGAGAGACTATTTGTTGCAGGTACAAGAAATCTTAATAAAATTTATTAAGATAATGTTGAAATAAAAAGAAAACGTACAGAGTTCAAGCATAGAAGTTTCTGGTTATCAGGGAATAAGGTACAGATTATCAAGGGATGCGAAAGTCGGTTTAGGAGTTGGTGGCATAAGGAATACATAATCTGCAATCTCCCCAATTGTGGGTAAAAGTTTAACCAGTCAAAGTACAGACATTGAGATATGGGGGTATACAAAGCAGGAAGCCCTCCATAAGGGGAATCCAATCCTCAGAATGGAAATGATTCTCAATCTTTGCAGAACTACGACCCTTTGGAGAGCCGTATCCCCAAGATTTTGACTATATTCTGTACCTGAAACTCTCTGGACTCTCCATCACTTTCATCAGGAGCCACCTTGCAGCAAATTCAGCATGACAGCCTCTGGTTCAAAAGTTTACTGGACCAACACAAACTGGTCCAATAAAAGATAACACCTCACCCACCTTGAGCCTCTGGTTCAGTCATGCTCTGTATTTTTCCACACTACTATTTCTAGTTTTTTTTTAAAGGGTTAACTTTACACTTTTTCACCGAGGAGAGAAATAAATAGTGTAAAATTAACTTTCTCTCCACTCGGGGAGTGCCCTTGTTCTTGAGATCTCGCATTGTCCTTGTGAGTCTCGTGGAGCCCCCCAACCCATTTGGATCTCTTGGTGAATGCTCTCTTCACCACTTTCCTCTCAAGATGGCCTTTTATATCATCTGAAAGAGCCAGTTAATTAGTGAACTCCAAGTCCTCATGGCCAACCCTCATCATAGCATAATCAATCAAGATAAGGCTGGTGTTGAGACTTCATCCTAAATGTATTCCCAAAGTAGTTTCAGATTTCCACTGAACCCAGTTGATTCCGCCCCGTTTTCTTTTTTTAAACCCCATTCAACTCCAGGGGAGAAGAAACTCGCCACCATAGATGTTTCTAGGGCCCTGCTATGTTACCTAAATAGTACAAAGAAAGCTCTTTAGATAAGCTCCCTATCTTTTTATTGCACTAAATAATATAGGTTAGGGGCAATCCTTATCTTCTCAGAGATTATTTAAATGGATTATGCAGGAGGGATGTATTAGGCTTACCGTTAACCGACCTTAACCCTCTGTGTGCTGGCAGAAGCAGCCCCGGGCCAGCTGGAGCAGCCCCGGCCCCTCTCCCTTTAATCAGTTAACCAGTTAAACAATATAATTTTAAGGTTACATCCCTATTGTGCACTGTATTTCAATCTGTTCCCTCATGGCAGGCGTACCTCATCCCCCAAATATCAAAACTCGGACAACCAGAGCTCAGGCTGCCTCCTTTGCACATTTATGGGAATATTCCCATATCTGACATCTGCAAGGTAGTGTAGTTGTAGCCATGTAGGTTGCAGGATATTAGAGAGACAAGGTGGGTGAGGTAATATCTTTTATTGGACTAACTTCTGTTGGTGAGAGAGCCAAACTTTCAAGCCACATAGAGCTCTTCCTCAAGATGCTGCTTGGGGCAAGATAGAGAAGTACAAGGCATTGGTAAGACCTCATTTGGAATACTATGTACGGTTCTGATCATCCATGTTCAAGAAAGATGCATTTAAACTGCAACAATTGCAGAGAAGAGCTATAAGGATGATCGGGGGCTGTAGGGCCTATTTTATGAGAGAAAACTGGAAGAGTTTGCTTGTGTAGTTTTGCAGAAAGAAGGCTGAGAGAGGATATGATTGCCTTGTATAAACACATTAGGGGGGTAAATACCAGGGAGGGTGAAAAGCCATTTAAGTTAAAGGATAATCTTGGTACAAGAAAAAAGGGATATAAACTGGCCATAAACAAAATCAGGCTGGAAATTAAAAGAAGGTTTCTAACTATCAGAGGAGTGAGGTTCTGGAACAGCCTCCAAATAGGAGTTGTGGGGCAAACAACTTAATTAGTTTTAAGAGCGAGTTGGACAAATTTATGAGTGTAGTTTGTATGATGGGATTGATTGTGATAGTGGGGGCATGACTCAACAGCCCTGAGGCTTTGTTCCTAAATCTCATGCTTTATGGTTTCTGCCGGCCACCAGCAAGGTCAGGGATGGATTTTTCCCCTAATGTGTATTCTTGAAGGGTTTTTTGTTTTTTTTTAAATCTCCTTTCTCTGAAGCATCAGGGATGGCCACAACTGGAGATGGGACACTGGGCGGGATGAGCCAAGGCTCTTGGGTGGCACTGAGCAGTCTCTCTCTCAGGTGGCTTGCTGGCACATTCTTCCTCACATATCCAGGGTCTAGCTGATAACCATACGTGGAGTGAGGAAGGAATTTTCACCCAGGTCAGATTGAGAGTGACCTTGGAGGGTTTTTTAGCATTTCCCTGCACCATGTGGGAGCAGGTCACTTGTCAGGATTATCTGTGTATATCTCACATAATCATTTCCTTGCCATTACAAGGGCCTCAAGCACTGATGCATCTGAGTCCCTCTTATTCTCTTCCTGTGGCACATAAAAGTCTAGTCTCCTCTGGGCTGTATTGCTTTGGTCTAATTTCAGTTGTTGGATTTAGTATGTGGGTGCTGTGTGGTGATGGTGGCATATGATGTATGGGAAGTCAAACCCCAGTGGTTCTCAACCTATTTACCATCGTGGGCCACATCCAATACTGTCTGTATGGCCCTGAGAATGTCACATGGGCCTCAGCTGTGTGCTCATTGGGCTGCAGGTTGAGAACCACTGGACTGCATGATCTAATAGTCCCTTCTGGCCTTAAATTCTGACTCTGTGACTATGCCTTTGACCTGGACTTGAGATCAGATGCCAAATGTGAGACGGCAGTGTTACAATCATAGTTAGTGACAGCTAGGACCTCTTGATTCCATTTTCCACATGGGGTACTGTTAGCTGTTCACCTAGAGAGGGATCCAAGTGGACAAATACTTGAAGAAAGATTTGTTACTTCCCAGCAATAGCTGTGGTTCTTCAAGATGTTCTGTCCATGTGGATCCCACAACTCACTCCATATCTGCTTCTTCAGTCTTCTCTGGATTAGTGAGGAACTGAGGGATGGCTCTGGCCGCTCTGCCCTTTATGCCCTTGTGTGGGGAGGTCATGAGGATATGCAGGGCCCAAAAAGACTCAAAGATTTTGATCTCACGCTCATGAGGTGAATGCACGCATACTAAACATATTAAAGAACCACAGATACTGTAAAGTAAATTAACTGTTCTTTCCCTTACTTAATACTCAGAAGGAAGAATCTTCAAAGAAAACTTTAACTGAAGAATCATTGATACCAAATACTGATTCTGTGTTTTCAGGATGATGTTTCATTGAATGGATACAGAAAATACTTGATATCACAGTCCTCCCCTGCCCCTCTGACTGCAGCAGAAGAGGAACTTCGGCAAATTAAGATTAATGAGGTACAACATTGTCTGGGAAGACAGGCAGGGGGATGAGTAGAAATTTCTGAAGTGTTGTAGGAGGAAGCTTGCAGGAGGAGAGAAGCAAACCAGTCGAAAGTTTTCAGAAAGTCTGCAGGGTGGGACAGGGGCACACAAACTCAGGTTGGGCATTTGACCAGTCCAAAATATAATTGGCCAATTGACTGGTTAAATAATGTCTCAAATGACCCAATATTTTCAACTACTAACTTATTAGCAGAGTAACAAAAAAGAATAAAACTTGGTGATCTCCAGTAGGCCTAGCCTTAGATAGATACTTGTGCCTAATTACAAAAAAAAAAGACCTAATTGAGTTATGTTAGCTCAGAAAAACATGAAACCCAATGAAAAGAAATGATAAATGAAAGTATAATCATATCACCTTTTTTAGTAATGTTAGGTTAGCGTTTAAATGTGAACATGATTCAAGACTGAATAACACAAGACTGAATTACAAAACAAAGGAATAAATAAATAAAACACATAGCATAAGTGCATTTAAAATGACTTTTTTCCTTTTATATTTGCTAAGTAGGCAGCAGTCCAACTCTTTAAGCAGTTTAGTGGTTGTCCATCTTTTTTCTTTTTGTGTTGGGGGAGGAGGTTTAATGACAGGTAAGCCTCCATTCCCTTTCCCGCTCCCTTCTGCATTGATTTCTGTGTGTTTGTCTAGTCAGTTTAGATTATAAGCTCTTCAAGGCAGGGAACTGTGTCTTTTAACTTGTTTAATGTGGTTTGTAAACCAACGTGTACAATGATGGCCTGACAAATAAAGCTATACATACGTACTTGTTCTAGAACAGGCATCGGCAACCTTTCAGAAGTGGTGTGCCGAGTCTTCATTTATTCAGTCTAATTTAAGGTTTCGCTTGCCAGTAATACATTTTAATGTTTTTAGAAGGTATCTTTCTATAAGTCTATAATATATAACTAAGCTATTGTTGTATGTAAAGTAAATAAGGTTTTTAAAATGTTTAAGAAGCTTCATTTAAAATTAAATTAAAATGAAGATCTTATCAGTTTAGTGTGATCCTTGCCCTTACTGAGTTTTCCAATGTCTAGAATGTATTTGGATTCTTTAAGCTGCACACAGGCTTCTGAGTGATCAGTTGTTAACCGGCTCCGAGAGGGACAAAGGACAGATTTCATGTGTGAAAATACCTGTTCACACAGGTATGTGGATCTAAATGCTAAAAGCATTGCAAACGCAATTTTCTTCAAACAGTTAAATTTCACTGGCAGGGACGTCCAGCAGGTCAGAATAAAAGCCCTATGATCTCACTCGGTAGCTTCAACGGCACTCTGCAGATCTCCAAACTTTGATACCCACAATTCTGAGTTTTTTTAACTGAATGAGCTGCATTTCGAAATCTTCAACGTCCATCCACTGAAATACAGACAAATCCAATTCGCTTTCGTTGAACTTTCCAGGTTTAATTAGAAAAGAAAGAATGGGCCAAATCGCTGGAAATCTTGAAATCTGTCAGAAAATTCTGATTTCAGTTCTTGCATGTACATTCTAATCTCAACGTCAAACGCAGTGTGCTGTTCCACGTGACATGAAAGCGATGTAAGCAGAAAATCAGGACTTAAAAATATCCCAGTACAGTGGCACTGGAACAATTTTTAAGGTGAGGGTGCTGAGCTGTGCCCCCCTTGCCCCGTCTGCACCCCTCACTGCCCCAGGGCGGGGGCCAGTGGGCCACAGGTGGGGGTAGCTGCAGAGCCCCAGGCTGAGGGCCAGGACCCCAGGCCAGCAGCAAAGGCCCCCAGACCAGTGGCCAGGACCCAGGTCCCGGCTGCGGCCAGAACCCCGGGCCGGCAGCCGGAACCCGGGCAGTGTGAGTGCCACTGAAAATCAGCTTGCATGCCACCTTCGGCATGCGTGCCATAGGTTGCCTACCCCTGTTCTAGAAGATTCCTACCAATCATGATGCTCTGCTTTCAGTTAGTTCTCCTTTTTCCCCCAATAGGTGAAATTAGCAGGTAGTGAGTAATCATGTGAGTGGTCAAGACTTCTAAGTAGGCTTGCTCTAACAAGAGGCTGCTGCCTACATCAGAACATTCTTGCTGGAATATTTGACAGTTTGGCTGCAGTCAACTGACATTACTTGACTGGTCAATTGACTGGCTTGCCAAGCCGAAGCAGAAAGAATGTCATATTTTCAGTTACTAACTGGGATTAAAATGTATACTGTAACACAAGTATGTGCAGTGTGATTTAGCATTGCTCCAAATACCTTATCTTTTCATTTCCTGTTTTGTATGATTTTAGATTTTTAAACTTCAATGTTGCATTAACTTCAGTTTTTGATTTTAATATTAACATTGCGTTCATTTAGATCCAAGTCTAGCCTTTTTAATGTTGTACTTCAGTGATGATGATGAACATAAATCAGCCACAGGAAAATGCTTGTGTGGCTTTGGAAGATATAGCCTATATATAAATAGGCTGCCAAGGTAAATTCTGATCAGTTCGATTTGGAAAATAAAATACAGAGCACAGAGTTCATTTCTGGAACATTGCATATGTGGACAATAGTTCTCTGAAAAGTGACTCGAAGTGACATAATTGGTTTCCATATTTGTAGGCTTTTGATGAGTTCCATATCAAATCTGCTAAGTTTACAAGAAAAGAGATGTTTTTTCTAACTGCCAGCCAGCACTAGGATTCCACCGGAATATGAAAGCTTTCTTCTTTCTGGTTTATACATAATCATCAGAATTAAAGATTCTGAAATTGCAACTTAACTAATTATTCTGTTGATACTTCAGCACTGCAGAGAGGTTTTTAGAGTTATGGGAGACTGATATAAAAAAACAAAATTGTTTTTTTAGAAAAGTAAGTAGATGTGATTCTATAAACATAAAAAGGAACAGAACTGTTGAGTAAGGCGATGCCATTTTAGTCATTTTTAAAAATCTCTGTCACTTACTGAATGCAGAATGAAATACTACTTACTCTGAGACTAAAATCTGTGTGAATACTTTGAAGATTTTAGATTATAATTAAACTGATTTATATTAATTCCAGGTCCAAGTGGAAGTTGGTGTAGATACCAAGCATCAGACACTGCAAGGAGTAGCATTCCCTTTGGCTAAGGAAGCTATTCAGGCTTTGGAAAAACTGAAAAATAAACAGCTTAACTATGTGCAACTGGCAAGTACAAAATATTGCATTTAATTATTTTACAGAATACAATTATGCAGTAGTTGTTTAAATTGTACATGTATGAACATGTACTGCAATGTTTAATTCAGAATAGGATTCTAAATTATCTGTTTTCTCATATCAGCTTCTCTGATTATGCTGCTCTCTGTATCTGCTCTAACTTGTGTTTGTTTAACAGCAAATTGATATAAAAAATGAAACTATTGTTTTGGCCAGCACACTCCATACTGAACTTAAGGATTTGCCAAACAGGATTCCAAAGGATTCTGCACGCTATCATTTTTTCCTTTATAAGCATTCCCATGAAGGAGATTACTTGGAATCCATAGGTATGAGAATTCCTATATGTGAAATTTCATTTGTTCATTTCATATAACTTAGAAGTAATCTTGAGATGGGGAAGATGGTATATAAATGATAAAATTTGGTGCATAGTTTCAGTGGTTAAGGCTTTCAAAAATGGCCACTGATTTTCAATGTCCTTTGGGTGTCAGACTTTGAAACTGCTTTAAAAAGCCCTGATTTTTCAAAAGTGCTGCACACACTCTGAAAATCAAGCACTTTTTAGAGTGTCTCCAGTTGGGCACCCAAAACCATTGTTCACTTGAAAATATTGGCCAATATCTTTCCATTCATTGGTCACTTATAAGTTTACATTGTAACTAAAGATGTATAGTGGTGTTGTTTCTTCCCCTTCAGACTTTGTAGAATATTTTGTTTAAATGTCTGTCACAAGTCATGATTTTAAGGTAATAGTTCTTACACCGTTTTCATTCTGCAGTATTTATCTACTCTATGCCTGGGTATACGTGCAGTATTCGAGAACGGATGCTATACTCTAGTTGCAAGAGCCCTCTGTTAGAAATTGTAGAAAGACAACTGTGGATGCAGATAATGAGAAAGGTAAGCATATTAGAGGTCCCATATCTGTGCAGTGCGGGAAGAACATTAATTTCCTTTATCTTGAGTTTTACCTTCTGTATAGCTGAATTGTGTTGGTTAATGTATAGCCAATTAATTTTGACTACACTTGCTTGTCAATATTAAAAACATTTGAGACCAAATAACCAAGCTGAGCCAATTTATTGTCTATAGAGAAAACAGTATGGTACAAGAAAGAAAGAGTTTAATACATCACCAGTCCTTTTCGCTGTGTGTCCAGTTAACATTACGCAGAATGTGTGATCCCAGAATACGCCCCCAAAACTACCTCTGTTTAAATTAGACCTGTTTACAAGTAAGATGCACTGTATACATCACCCCTCAGACTAAAATTTCCCCAATTACTTTATTTTATGGTACTTTATTTTACTGGTACCATGGTATACCCCTCTTGTCTCTTGTTTTCGAACACCGAATTCCAAACTAGTTGGGTCATGAAGGCATTCCCCTACCTCTACCAGGGTAGAATATTTACATATCTTACCTTTGACAGTTTTCCCATTTGCTTATGCAAAATGTTGACTTGTACTTTTACAAGGTATTGTGGGATACTTAAGTGAGCAAGAGAAGGCATAATACAATTTATGATTACCACACACTTAATATTAATATAATATACCATGTGCATAATACCTAGAGGGATAGCTCAGTGGTTTGAGCATTGGCCTGCTAAACCCAGGGTTGTGAGCTCAATCCTTGAGGGGGCCCTTTAGGGATCTGGGGCAAAAATTGGGGATTGGTCCTGCTTTGAGCAGGGGGTTGAACTAGATGACCTCCTGAGGTCCCTTCCAATCCTGATAGTCTATGATTCTATTAATATGTGAGTGTAGCCTGTATGCATTGGATAACAATGGTTTATGAGGTCAAGCAAATTTTTTAGGGCTGTCAATTGCAGTTAATACATATGACTAACGCAAAACAAATTAACTAGATTTAAAAAAATAGTTGCGATTAATCATCATTTCAATTGCCCTGTTAAACCATAATAAAATACCAATTTAAATTTATTATAAATATTTTCCGATGTTTTTCTAAATTTTCAAATATATTGATTTCAATTACAACACAGAATACAAAGTCTACAGTGCTCACTTTATTTTATTACAACTATTTGCACTGTAAAAAATAAACATAAGAAAATGTATTTTTCAATTCACCTCATAAAAGTCCACTCAGTTCTACTACTAGTTCTGCCAGTCACTAAGACAAACAAGTTTGTTTACTTTTATAGCAGATAATGCTGCCCACTTCTTATTTACAATGTCACCTGAAAGTGAAATAGGTGTTTGCATGGCACTGTTATAGCTGGTGTTGCAAGATATTTATGTGCCAGATATGGTAAACATTCATATGCTCCTTCATGCTTCGATTTGTAGGCTCTAAAGATTTACATTGTTTTGTTTTTGAGTGCAGTTATGTTTTAAAAAAAAAAATTCTACATTTGTAAGTTGCACTTTCATGATAAAAAGATTACACTTTCAAAAACAATTAATTTTAGGCAGTGACCCTGTAACTTTAATTGCTATCTTTAAGCACCTTATTTACAAATCCTAGTTTGCACTAATTAAGTGCATGCCTTTTCTTATAAAGAATTCCAGTCCTATATTACCATAAAGAAAAAATTGCTTCTGTACTCAAGAACTGATAATATTTGGTGGGGCTCTTCAAGGACTGCAGTACATCAGACCACGTTCTTAAACTACAGATACTACAAATGAGGGAGAGCTTTTTAATTTTGTTTCTGTGGATAACATTTCAGTATTAAACACATGGCAGGATTAATATCAACCAGAGATTCTCTTTCATTGTCTAATGTTCATCTATTGAAGCTATGTCAAAAATAACTTTATATATACATATTTCTTAGATGGAGGTCAATATGCTTTTCCTTTCTTTAAAATTAAATAATGGCCTGACATGACCTTTGAAATCACTAGGAAGAGTATTCCTGAGGATTTGTTTGACCTCTTGCTGCAAAGTAGTTGCTGATGGATCTATTACTGGCCGTAACTGGGGTGCCAGGAAATTCTAAATGCTCAGTGGTACAGGGTCAAAGCATTTTCAGAGATCTAAGTTCATACAATAAAACCAGTGGATTTTGGCTTGAGAACAATAGTTTTCTTCCAGGCAGGGTTGTGTTTTGATACTTTTATAGATAAAGATTTTAATTTGTTATAGTTTCTTCCTTGTCTGAATAGTTACACTGGGCTGGGCTGCATTAGGCTGCTCATTAGGTTGCAGATCATTCAGGTCCATTTTATTCTCTCTGCAGGGAAAGCAACATGTATATTGGTTGCCTTTACAAATATTATTTTTAAAACACTTTTAATAAGTAAAATGATTGATTGTTTTTCTACTAAAAGTTGAAAGGTTGTGATAGAACATGAGGTTTGAAGGAGTTTCTTCCAACTTGAGAGATACGTTGCACATTTCTGTTATACTCCTGAAAAATGAATTGGAAAGCTAAATCACAAAAACTGCATACCAGTAAGGGTCTGACAAACTCAAAAACAAATGAGGATTTGTTCAGTTTTGTAGAGGGCACTGGTCACAAATGAATTAAGGGTCAACGTTTCACCTTGAACTCTGAACTTTCTTGCTTATGTTTGTTTGAATATAGTTTTAGTGCTTCAGTAACTATAAACTCTTTCACAGGTTGTTAATCAAAATCATGAAATACGTTTAACTGTCTCTTATCCTCCCTTGGCAGATTGAAATAGATAATGGTGATGAGTTAACTCCTGACTTCCTTTATGAAGAGGTTCATCCAAAACATCATGCACACAAACAAAATTTTGCTAAGCCAAAAGGTCCTGCAGGAAAAAGGGGAATCCGAAGACTAATTAGGGGTCCTGCAGACTCTGAAACACCTACTGATTAAAATCTATTACTTGCACTCGTGGTAATACATTACAATAGAGATGAAAAATTCCAATTTTTAGTAATGAACTGAAATCATTCCACACTGATATATGCTAGAAATAAGCCTTGTTTTTCCATAGCACTTATCTGGCTCTGCCATTTTAGAGTTTATATTGTCCATATATTGTGGAAGAGTTGTTAATCAGTTCAAAACTAGAAAAGGATTACAAAACTAGTACTGCTTTATTTTTAATTATTTAATAGCTACACACTTTATTATAAACTCCTGATCTCTGTATTGAATATTGATTCTATGTAATCTTCAGTCAGTTCTTACTATTGGCTTAACTGTCACTATGGGGCTAGATTTGCAAACATTTACTCACACGAGTAGCCCACTGAAGCTAATGAGTACTCATCTGAGTAAAGATTTGCAGGAGTAGATTCTGTAGCAGCATTCCAAATAAAGACCTATTTTTTTTCCTTTCAGCCATCATGAAGGAAAACATTTTATTGTATGTAATGTCTGTCTCTGAAGGTTTTTTAAATAGAGAAGATGAATGAAACTAGTATACCTGATGCAAATATTCAGGAATAGCTAGATTATTTTTCACATAGAGGAGTTGCTGCTTGAAATTAACTTCTGGTTTTGTGGAACTGTCATTTAAAGAAATCTGACATTGAAAGCACTAGAATTATTCATACTTTTATACGATCCTTAAACTGTTAAGTACTGTATGATCAAGTAAAACACTACAAATTTGCATAAGTTAATGCATTCAATCAATTGTGGAGCTGCTCTAAAATCACTATACTAAAATGTTTCTAAATCATGCTGTTAAACTATAGTACCTGTATACTCTGATGCAAAATTGTTTATGCTTAGTAAAAAGGCTTCATGATACTGAATCAGTTCTTGAGAGAAAACAAATTGATTACAAATGGTTTTCCAATGCATTTGCCATTTCTACTGCAATATAATAAATACATTACGAAGGCAGCTTTTTTCCTTGAATGTTTTGAAATTAAATAGCATGAACATTTACAAATCCAACTTGTTTAAAAAAAAAACTGCTGGCAGAGCCTTAATAGCTTTCACTTTACTCCTTTTATTGTTTTTCTAAATTAGTTACTAAAATAAGCCAAGGAGAGTCTAAATTTGCTTTAACTAGACCTAATCTGTTCAATAGAAATAGCAAAAATACACATTTTGTAATAAGTAGGTAAGAAAATCAAGTATGAGACATGTGAGTTAAGTTCTGGATGAGCTTAAATAATTAAAATGTGCTTAAATGCAACCGATGGTCCAGTGGGCAAAGTACATTCCTAATAATGCAGTGGTTCTCAAACTTTTGCATTGCTGACCCCTTTCACACAGCATGCCTGAGTGTGACCTTCCTTATAAATTAAAAACACATTTTTTATGTTTAACACTATTATAAATTCTGAGGAGAAGCAGTATTAGGGGTGGAGGCTGACAGCTGGTGACCCCCCCGTGTAATAACCTTACGACCCCCTGAGGGGTCACAACCCGCAGTTTGAGGATCCCTGTACTAATTGGACTTGAATTTTTTTAAAGATAAAGGGTTTGCAAGTCTTAGATCATTTCATAATACATCCTGGTGTTGGGCATGTACATTAACAGATGGCAACATCACAATTGTGCTTATTTAGTTGGGGATGTATTTTAATCTCATTTTCTGGGGCGATAATGCATTAACAGTAATACTTCCTGGTGTGATTTACTTTAGTTCCACCTATTATTTCCAATAGAGACTTTTAAGTCTATTTTATATTGCAATAAAATTTTACATTTCAGCTATTTTAAAAAAATTACATATCTTGTATCAGTGCTATTTAATATATTTCTCTGATCCTCCGTTAATCCCCTTCCATCCCCTCAGTGCTCTGATCTTCCTCCTTTGTCCCTTTTGCCCTCTTGTAGGGCAAAGAGGTGTGTTCTTCTATAGGTTTTTTTCCCCTCTCTCCCTGCACCTATCAGGTATGTCTCATGTTTTTGCTTAACAACATAATGTCTGTGTAGTACGTTGAACAAATCACTATAAAATTGCTAAGTGTTTATTTAAAATAACTGAATCAGGAGCTACTTAGTGTTCCCAACTCCATTTTTAAAAAATGTGAAGTTAGAACCTCGTGATTTAAAAGCACTGCCACAGAAGAAACTTTAGAAACACATTTCAGCAGTGAAAACATTTTTCTCACTGTTTCTCTGTCAGGAATTTTATCAGCTCTACTTGTGGCTCAGTTGACTTGTGCATGTAAACTTTTACTCTGAAGTGGGAATATTAAAGGCTTTCATATTTTAGGTCTTATGGGTTTTGGTAATGAAATGGTCAAGTCTAGTTGGATATATGTAGCTAATATTACTACATTGCACTACTAACTGGGTGAGGGTTAGAAATCTTACTTGGGATGGAATTTAAGTTTTTGTTTTAAATGTAATTTTAAAAGGAAAATAATAAGACTAGCTGTAGTAATCTTGGGACTCAATCAAATAGAACATATGTGATCTGCTGATCCATACAACTTTCTGAAGTCTGGAGATGTAGCACCATTACTGTAGCCTATCCAGGGGTGCTGCTACAAAAGGGCAGGAATTATAGACCTGGAGGAGAACTAGCAAAATGAATGTTCTCTTGTACCACAAAATACCCTATATAGGCCCTTTCTGTACCCTCTGGTCCTGTGATGTAGGTCTGCAGGAAACTTTTTATACCCCTTGTGACAGATATTACAATTGCATGCAATATCTGTGGGGACAATTTTGTCCGAATTGTAGGAGTGGTCTATGTAACACTCGCTGGGCCAGGAATTGTATGTAACTCCAAGGGGGGAGTGTTGTTACAATTCCACCAGGAATTAAAAACAGGAGGGGGTGATTAAGGTGAATCACTCAGGTTGTAAACACCTACAGAGAGGTACCATCCCTCATGAGGTTTGGTTCAGACTGGGTCTTCCCAGAAACCAACAGCCAAAGAAAGTGCTTTTGAAATAAAAAGCCAGAGTTAAAACTGACTCGGGGCTGCCTTGCTGATTCAGCAACTAGACAGGACCATCTGTCCAAGAGCTCCAACCTTTGCAGGAGGGTTGGAAAGACTTGGGCCTAATAAGACTGATGGGTGACCTCTGCTAAGCTTTTAGCACCTGTATAGGAACTTGGGTTTTCACGTTTTACTGTAATGCTTTTACCTTAAGAATAAATGTGCTTACTTAGACTGTGCAGTAACTGGTAACAGTTGGCAATATGCTGTTCATAGCTTTTGGAGAGAAAGTATAGCAGAGTCGTGGGCCTTTAGGCAGACTGGCTTGCTAGGGATATCACAGTGTAAGGCAGGCAGCTGTGCAGGCTTAAATCCCCCAGTCAGTAGGGAGAGAAGTTGGGTGCTCTCAAGGGACCATGAAGGGGGAGATACGGGTTACCATGAAACTATCAGCCCTATGTCAGGAGTAAGTCTTCAATGGTGCCTCAGGCTGTGGGGGAGAATTGGCTTCTCCACTTACCCTACAAGGTGGGTAGGAGAGACTGTTGTCCCCATTGCTTAATCATAAGACTGCTGTTGTGGGGGCTTATGAGCTCCCGATCACAATCACTTAATGGACTGTTCTGGAGCTCACCCAAAGCCAGACCATGTCAGACTGAAGCCTTTAAAAAAAAAAAAAAATTCATGTCAACTGATGGCCAGCGTGCACCGTGTAGTCTTTGCCCCAGGAATAGGAAGCAGCCACAGACACTAACGGAGTTGAATAGGGCCACATGATTTGCGTGCTGAAGTATTATGGATCTAAAGGCAGAAGAGGCCTGGGATTACTTCAAGTCAAAGCTGCAGAAGCTATTGGAAGCCTGCATCCCAAGAAAGGGGGAAAAATTCATAGGCAGGAGTTGTAGACCAAGCTGGATGAGCAAGCATCTCAGAGAGGTGATTAAGAAAAAGCAGAAAGCATACAGGGAGTGGAAGATGGGAGGGATCAGCAAGGAAAGCTACTTTATTGAGGCCAGAACATGTAGGGATAAAGTGAGAAAGGCTAAAAGTCAAGTAGAGTTGGACCTTGCAAAGAGAATTAAAACCAATAGTAAAAGGTTCTATAGCCATATAAATAAGAAGAAAACAAAGAAAGAAGAAGTGGGACCACTAAACACTGAGGATGGAGTAGAGGTTAAAGATAATCTAGGCATGGCCCAATATCTAAACAAATACTTTGCCTCAGTCTTTAATAAGTCTAAAGAGGATTTTAGGGATAATGGTAGCATGACAAATGGGAATGAGGATATGGAGGCAGATATTACCATATCTGAGGTAGAAGCAAAACTTGAACAGTTTAATGGGACTAAATCTAATTAAAGAATATTAAAGAAATTGGCACATGAAATTGCAAGCCCATTAGCAAGAATTTTTAATGAATCTGTAAACTCAGTGGTTGTACCGTATGACTAGAGAATTGATAACATAGTTCCTATTTTTAAGAAAGGAAAAAAACGTGATCCGGGTAACTACAGGCCTGTTAGTTTGACATCTGTAGTATGCAAGGGCTTGGAAAAACTTCTGAAGGAGAAAGTAGTTAAGGACATTGAAGTCAATGGTAAATGGGACAAAATACAAATGGTTTAACAAAAGGCAGATCGTGCCAAACCAACCTGATCTCCTTCTTTGAGAAAGTAACAGATTTTTTTAGACAAAGGAAATGCAGTGGATCTAATTTATCTAGATTTCAGTAAGGCGTTTGATACTGTGCCACATAGGGAATTATTAGTTAAATTGGAAAAGATGGGGATCAATATGAAAATTGAAAGGTGGATAAGGAATTGGTTAAAAGGGAGACTACAGCGGGTTATACTGAAAGGTGAACTGTCAGACTGGAGGGAGGTTACCAGTGGAGTTCTTCAGGGATCGGTTTTGGGACCAATCTTATTTAATCTTTTTATTACTGACCTGAGCACAAAAAGTGGGAGTGTGCTAATAAAGTTTGCGGATGATACAAAGCTGGGGGGTATTGCCAATTTAGAGAAGGACCGAGATATCATACAGGAGGATCTGGATGACCTTGTAAACTGGAGTAATAGTAATAGGATGAAATTTAATAGTGAGAAGTGTAAGGTCATGCATTTAGGTATTAATAACAAGAATTTTAGTTATAAGCTGGGGACACATCAATTAGAAGTAACGGAGGAGGAGAAGGACCTTGGAGTATTGGTTGACCACAGGATGACTATGAGCCGCCAATGTGATATGGCCGTGAAAAAAGCTAATGCGGTCTTGGGATGCATCAGGCGAGGTATTTCTGGTAGAGATACAGAGGTGTTAGTACCGTGATACAAGGCACTGGTGAGACCTCACCTGGAATACTGTGTGCAGTTCTGGTCTCCCATGTTTAAGAAGGATGAATTCAAACTGGAACAGGTACAGAGAAGGACTACTAGGATGATCCGAGGAATGGAAAACCTGTCTTATGAAAGGAGACTCAAGGAGCTTGGCTTGTTTAGCCTAACTAAAAGAAGGCTGAGGGGAGATAAGATTGCTCTCTATAAATATATCAGAGGGATAAATACCGAAGAGGGAGAGGAATTATTTCAGTTCAGTACGAGTGTGGACACAAGAACAAATGGATATAAACTTATGGCGGTTCAATACAAGACAGGACACGGCTTTAGGCAAGCAAGCAGGCTGGTCTGCTGACGGGATCTTTCCTGTCAGCTTTTCCACCTCTCTTTTATTTCCTTCCCCCCTGCGCATTACATACTCCGCCCGCAAAAGGCATCAACAAAGGAAATAATATGACTTTGATTAATATTCTTATTTACCAGCCTCTATCTACTACAATCTTTGTTCTCAGGCCTTGAGCCTAGGCCCAGGAAGCTTCCCACGGTTGATGTCCTTATTTTGACTTCCCAAATGGTCCATGTTCCCATGGTCCATGTCCTTGGACAGAGCAGAGCAATGTGTGCATCGCTCCTACACAACAGTCAGGGTGTGCCCTGACTGTTTCCAGGTGCATGAACGCTACATGAACTCTTCATAAACTGGCCATCGGGAAGTTTAGACTTGAAATTAGATGAAGGTTTCTAACCATCAGAGGAGTGAAGTTCTGAAATAGCCTTCCAAGGGAAGCAGTGGGAGCAAAAGACCTATCTGGCTTCAAGATTAAACTCGATAAGTTTATTGAGGAAACGGTATGATGAGATAACATGATTTTGGCAATTAACTGATCTTTAACTATTCATGGTAAATAGGCCCAATGGCCTGTGATGAGATGTTAGATGGGATGGAATCTGAGTTACTACAGAGAATTCTTTCCTGGGTATCTGGCTAGTGAATCTTGCCCACATGCTTAGGGTTCAGCTGATCACCATATTTGGGGTCGGGAAGGAATTTTCCTCCAGGGCAGATTGGAAGAGGCCCTGGGGGTTTTTTGCCTTCCTCTGTAGCATGGGGCATGGGTCACTTGCTGGAGGATTCTCTGCACCTTGAAGTCTTTAAACCATGATTTGAGGACTTCAATAGCTCAGCCATAGGTGAGAAGTTTATTGCAGGAATGGGTGGGTGAGATTCTGTGGCCTGCATTGTGCAGGAGGTCAGACTAGATGATCATAATGGTCCCTTCTGACCTTAATATCTATGAGTCTGAGTATTCACCCCACTACATTATCTATTCTGTCATATATGTTCACTGGACAAAAGCACTAGTAGTATCTGGTTAATACTTTGTCAGTGAACACTCAGAAGCAGCACACAATAAGGGCATTAATAAAACCCTGAACTACTGTTCCTTGAAATATTACTGGCCATTTGATGGTTGAATGACTCCTTTCTAAAATGTTGTTTGCCTTCATAAAGCACATGGGGAAAGATGTTGCTGCTTGAACAAATTAATGTTAGGAATGTGATGAATAACAACTCAAACCCCCTAGTTTATTTAATAGATTTGTTAACAGAAAAAATATAGATGATGAGCAAGTGATAAACTACTTTTGAAACACTCATACAGCAAAAGGCTAATATGGGGAAAATGAGATTTTTAAATAAAGTTAACTTGTGTTAGAGGTTTGTATAACAAATCAAGCTGTTAATATCATTTGCTCTATGTAGGCACTAGATAAATCTAAAAGTGATTAAAATACTGATTATGAAAACTTCCCCCAGTACATACCTATTGAATGTAAAACACCTTCAAATGTTTCAGTTAAATAAACCTCTCCTTACTGTCTATTTTGTCATTTCAATATATCAATAAAAACTGAAGTTTTGGTTCAGTGTTATCTGGGGTTTTCTGTAAGATCTTTCAGCAAGAACTCACATTATAAAGCCATCATGTATAAGTACATAATTGTCAACATATGTTTAGACACCGCACAGAATAAAAACATTGCTGGGGAGAGATGTGCTCATGGGAAACAAAATCCTCCAGCTGCTGCTAGTGATGAGTATCAGCCTGCTAGAGGGTTGAGGAGGCAGTGGGCAGCTGCTTCTATAAAGCAGCAGAGAGGCCTTCATCGTGGGGGAAATCTCTGTGCCTTTCACACCTGAAGCTTGTGATTTTTAATGAAAACTGTAAAGCAGTGTACTGCACTCTGACTTTAAAAAAAAAAATCTGAATTTATAACTACCACTGTAGCACCCATGCAAGATATACTGTGGTATACTTCAGTAATCGCAGTTCAGTTGCAATGTCCATTTTACACTACATATGGGAATACTATAAAACAGTATAAAGAGATTAGATGAGGTTGAGCAGAATTTTGAGAATAATTTAGAACTTCAGTAGAGGAGTATTCAAACTGAGGGGAGAACAACTCTGGTATATTAGCACTTCATCAACATATCCTGGTCTGCTATCACACTGCCTTTCTGACCAACTGGGGAGAAATCTTGTTTGGGAAGTTTGAAGGTGGCACATAAAAATAGAAAGAAGGTTGAGGTAAAGGTCAAAGAGAAGCAAGTTTAAAGTGAGGTTGGAGGAACAAGTGGTATAATGAATCCTTACTACATGCAGTCCTGTAACAACTCCTTTATCTAGTAATTTGATAGAAGAAGGCTGCCTTTGGAGGGATTTTCTAGCAGGTCTGAGAAGGGCCTGTCTCTTGGCTTCTTCCACTCCACCACTGCCTCTTAGGAGTTTGTGTACCAGTGGATGAGAAGCATGATGGGTCCTGCCATTGTTCGTTTGAGTCTCATGCCTTGGATGACTAAATTGTGTTGATCTACAGGTCTCCATGACATTGATATACAAAAAGGTTTGAAACTTCCATTAAGAACTGAGCCTTTTGCCACCATCCTCCTTTCCAAGGCAGGAACAACAGCAATTGCATTTATAGTACAATCTGGAATTAGACTTCATTCTTTAGCTGCCTCTGGCCCAGAGTGGTCCTGGGTTGCTGGTGCTGGTACCAGTACCAGGTCATCTGAGCTCAGAGTCCCCAGACCTAGCTTAGCTACATTACTGCTCCGAAGAGCTTTACTGTAGTTTTAGGGCTTGTCTACACTTGAAATGCTACAGGAGCACAGCTGGACCACTATCGGCTTCAGTATAGACACCATCTATGTTGACCACAAGGATTCTCCCATTAGTGTAGGTAATCCACCTCCCTGGGAGGTGTTAGCTAGGTCAATGGAAGAATTCTTCCATCAACTGAGCACTGTCTGTAGCTGGGGTTTGGTTTGTTTGACTATATCACCCAGGGATGTAGCTAACCCCCCACATAGAGGCAGGCAGAGGCAGTGAAATTTTCATTTTAAATCTGAAGTATATTCTGCAAAATGTGGTCTTCTAGCACCTGAACTACCACTGTCTGAAGTGCCTCAGATGCATGGGCTCAAACACTGAAAAATAAATCTTTAAGCATATATGTTTGGGTACAGTAAGCACTGGGAGTCTACTTACTCCCTCCACTGGCCCTTCACCCTGTGCTACTCATGTGAAAATAGACACGGTGTTGCTCAATTTTAAAATAACCAGTTTAATATAATTCACAAGTGCATCCTATCTTCTGTCAGATGCTGTGTCACTTACTGCTTGAAGGTCCTAGAAATACTTATTAAAAAGTAAGACCATTAATAAAGAAATAACACCATTAATAAGATGTAGTTTTAGATTATTCTGACAGTGTTTTCAGATCCCTTGTGAGTGTAATGATATTAAATGTGAATGCTTCCTACAGTTATGTCAACTCCACTTTGAGTTGTGTCAAAATACAAATATACTTAATTAATGGTTAAAGTTCTAAAAGAGCCTTAAGTATCTATTGGTAACTAATGCTTGTTCATATAGTAATTCATCCATGTCCAAAATATCCATGTAAGGCAGTGGGGCGTAAGAACAGCTGTTACAATTTAACTATACTTTGAATACACTCCTTTTAAAAGGCTTAACTGTTCTGAACATGTAGCTGAATCTAAGTGAAGAGTGGTTTTCTTAAGTTGTACAATTAATCTATACAAGTCTATACAAATAAAAATACTAACTTTGTTTAATGTGGCAGTTCAAAAGATAAGCATAGAGTTTATTCATTTTAAGGAAAGTATTTCGAAAGCTATCATTGGCAGTTGAGTCTACTAAGGGCAGCCATTTTATCTAAATGATATTGTTTTAAAATAAAAACTGCCAACACATTTGTTTGGAACCTTTGGGCTACAGGATCAAGAACGAGGTTTTCCATTAAAAGAAAAGAAATTTCTGTACAGTGAATTGATACAAATACTTAAAGTTAGGAAGCAAAACAAGCCAGGCTATCCCCACTTAAAACTGATCTGGAGGTCTTTACTCCCCTCCCTGCAGGCACACATCTTATTAACATTGATAGAGCTACCTCTGTCTTGAATGTTGAGTTGACTCTAGTTCCATAATTAGATTACATCCTTAAGATTACTTGATTTTGTTTTGACACCACCCACCCTCTTAAATGCATTGTATGACTTTTACAGACTAAGTTGAAGTCCATTTTTAAAAATTAAGATTTGAATTAATTTGGAAAAAACACGTGAAAAGACTTTTTCTTATCCCCTCTCCCCCCTCACACACACAAATGTATGTAAGCAAAAACTTTAGATTTAAAGCATCCACCTGGGAATAAAGTCAGGCTCTTAGGAATGTCTGTGGCTGAATTACAAGCGCAAAATGGGGACTGAAAATGGCAACACTGCTGTGAAGTAGCTCTGAGTGGGAATTGGGTTTCTGTCCAGTGAAGTTGCATTGGGCTTTAGAAAAGTTACAGGGAAAAACCCTTTTCATTTGCTAAATGCAATAAAACTATTTAACTTGTTTTAGTTGGGACTTTCTTCTAGTGTGAGTGAATTTACAGCATAACAGTAAATTGATACTAGTGATCTCATAGCAAATGAAAGTCATTTGGGTAACTAGATATGGCAAATGTAAGGAGTCCAGGCCACTGTCCTTATCAACAGTAAGTATATACTTAAATCCTTTTAATCACATCTAATGTTTAGCCTGTCTATTCCATTTTCAGCACACTTACATTTTGTATGTGGAAAACCATGGTAGATTATCCATCTCTTGAGCCACATTAGAATGTGACACACACAATACAGCCTTTCCACTCCCCCAAAAGAGAGGGCCTTTCCTCCTGCTCCTCTGGCAGAGAATAGGAAGTAGTACCGAGCCCAGAATGTTCATAGCCAAATGTTCAAAAGTGGGTTGTGTTTGTCCAGCTGGAAACATTTGACCCATTTTCCAGAAGTGCGGAGAACCCACAGTTCCTATTCATCCTGTTTAAGATCTAGTCTTACCTCTTATATCTCACAGGTCATTAAATTGCACTCAGTTACCCCTGTATTGAGCCAAATAACTTGGTTTGCTTAAAGCATAACATCCAGTATGGAATGATTTGAAGACACCAAGAGATTGAGACTCCACCACTTCCCAATGGCTACTCACTCTGTTAAAAAAAAAAAAAAAAACTGAACAATTGTGCCTAATTTGAGTATCTGTCATCAGCTTCCAGCCACTGGTTCTGACTCTCTCTGCTAAAGAGCCCTTTAGTACCTGGTATTCTCTCCTCATGTAAAGGTATTTGAAGATTGAGAGGTGATTTGATCAGTGTTTTTGATAAACTAAACTGATTTGAGCTCTTTAAGTCACTCGCTGTAAGGCATTTTCTCTAGCCCTCAAATAATTTGTGGGGCTATGTCTGGCAAGCTCAATTTTTCAACATATTTTTTAAAATGTTAACGCTAGAACTGGATGCAGAAGTCCATTATCAGTCTCACCCATGCTGTGTGCAGAGATAAAGGAGCCTCACACTACTTCCCTGCATATAAAAAACCCCCCAACAAAGTCCACAAGTGTCTGAGGAGGAGGGGAAACAGTTGTGGGTCAACCTTTATTCCAAAGCTTCTTTAGTTAAGGACTCTTTTGTAAGAAAACCCTAGTATCTTTATTCTGAAAATGGAGAAGCTTTACCATAAATGGGCCTAAGTGACACATTCCTGCCATGTTAGTACTTACAAGCTGAGGTTTACATCCGTTTCGTTATGAAGAAATGGCCAAGTGCTTTCTTTTGAAAATGGCTTCTTTGACTTAAGTAACATTTTGCACTGGACAATGAAGAACTCAGTCAGGTGCACTGAGAAGATACAGACTCCATTCAGCTGAGGAAATGGAACAGTAGAAATCACCCATCGTTTGCAATAACAGCGAGAAAGAGCATACTGGCATTAACTGAAGTACTGATAGAAAACGGAGGTCCAGGTGGGAGCTAAACAGCACACCAGGGTTGAAAAACAAATCCTGAACTAGAAAATGCAAAAATCCTTGGCTGCTGACATACAAATGAGTGATCCACTAATGCTACAGAATAGGTGAATAGATGCATGTTTGACAGGTAAGTCAAATCGTTCTACTGCATTGTTGGTGAGTAGTGATATTGTCTTCACTTCTCTACCCACCAAAGCAAAAATGCTTGAGAGCTGATATTTCATACATTAGAGGGTAGTAAGGCTGCACACAAGCTCCCAGGGGTATGGGAGAGCAAATATGTCCTAGGAAGGTGTCCTCAAGAAGTGCTCAGAGAGACTTTTTCTGCCTTCTTATAGCCATCTTTACTTTCTGTCTTCACAATCTGCTATTCTTCATTTTTGTAAAGTTCAGTTCTTAACAGGAATCTCTTCCCAATCAGCCTGAGCTTCATTCAGGGTCCTCAGACACCTCCAATTCTAGCACCAGAGCTACAAAGTGACTGTTTCCCAAAGCTGCATAACACTCTAGTAATAAGAATATATATTAACAATTATGGCTTATTCTGACTCATGTTAAAACCCTTTAACCTATGCTCAATTTAAGTCACCCACCATAACAATGTTAAAGTTAATTTGTATTTAGATGTACGTGTTAGTCCATTTATTTAAAGAGGCACTTTAGGACTTATTAGCTGTATGGGAGAATTTGTTTACTAATATAATTAATAATTTGAAAATGACACGTACCACACCTTTAATGGAGAAAGGTCAATCTACTCTACTCTGATTTGAGGTGCCCTAAATTCTACTGTTCTTGTTCCATCACAAGTATGGATTTCAGTTTGTTCAATTGTTTTCTATGCACAATAACTGGTCAAGAAAGAGCTGAATGAATGGCAGGTGCAAAAAGGAAAGTTTATTTGAAATTCGTATCTTCTATTTACAAACAGTAGCATTTTTATACAAGATCAATGTAGGTTATTCTTTCACTGTGGAGTGATCAATTTTTAGCCTGTGGTTTGGTCCATCATATATTCTTTTATTATAAAACCTTTCAAGTACACAAGTCATTTTAGTCTATATAAGCTCTTAAATTAAACTCGGCTATTGGATGTGAAGACAATACTGATCACTTACAAAATGAGTATTAAT
Source organism: Lepidochelys olivacea (assembly GCF_965140295.1). Classification (NCBI taxonomy): domain Eukaryota; kingdom Metazoa; phylum Chordata; order Testudines; family Cheloniidae; genus Lepidochelys; species Lepidochelys olivacea. Next base: position 298,091,201 of record NC_140411.1, read on the forward strand.
GATACTTTACATTTATACAGCATTTTCTCCAAAGATCTCAGAGTACTACAAAAACAGGTCAAACAGCTTTTTCCTAAATGGGGAAATTGAGGAATAGAGATGAAATGGCTTGTCATTAGGTCATATGAGTCAGTAAAAGTAAACCCACACCTATCAATTCTCAGTTCTCTACTCTCAATTTGCACTGCTCTGCAGCTTTTCCTTTTCCTTGTTAAAAAAAAAAGACTGCAAAATATGCTTCCATGTAAATACCACTGCTCCCGTGTAGGCTTTTTAAAAACACAAATCTGCAAACTCACAGATGGCAGCTTATATTTATAGCTATTGCCAAAGGGACTTCACATTAATTTCGATTCCCAACATAAGTTAAAACATTGAGCAAAGTAGCTCAGTTTGTTTTAAATGGGTATTACCAAGATCATGTAGTTTTAAGAAAGAGCTGGACAAATTAACAAGTGTGACTATGACAAGGTTGCTTATGGTGGTGGGGGGCTGAGCTCAGCAGCCTTGGGGCTCACTTCCAGTTTATATCATACATTCTTCAAAGCTTATGCTTCAGGGTTTCAGCTGGCCATCTGCAGGGGTCAGGAAGGGATGTTTTTTTAAATGATGTGTGCAGGTGCTGGCCTGTGATATAGAGCCGGTCAGATTAAATGATCTGCTGGTTCCTTCTGGCCTTGAACTCTGACTCTATGACCACATGGAACAACAGATTAATGCAGGTTACCTGAACTCTGTCCGAGAGCAATACAGACTGACCTCTTCAGTTTGAAATGTTTTTGCTTAGAGTAGAAACCGAAAAGGGCTAGTCTTTCTGCTTAGAAGCAATTTACCAGTCATCGATTTGTTTATCATAGTCTCCTTGTAACAGGTACGTGTTACCCAGGGAGCTGCAGAAGCCTGGATTCTAGTCAGGAAATATATTTAGAAAACGAAGTGGAGATGGTATAGCAGAAGCACAATGTGTTGCCTTAAAAAGAACCTCCGTGTTCTCGCTCTCTCTGGCTACTGAAGAAAGTCTTATAGAAGTGATTTAAGATATCCGTTGTTTTAATGGGACATCAACTCCCTTAAATGACTAAAGCATAAAGTCTATGAGAAAGTTCCTTGCCTGGTCTTTCAAGGAAAGAAGGCACAGTGGTGAAAAGCCAACAACAGATTGCACATAGAGGCCACAAAAGCCTGGAATGCAGGAATAGCACCAAACTGGTAAGAAACAGATATCAGGCTATTATCTCTTGTAGATGCTGCTGGACCTGCAAAAGTAGAACAGATGTGAATTAGTTACATTACCACCAGCACACAAAATATATTGGCCAAACAAACCTTAAAGTGAAAATCCATGTACCATCTTAATGTCTGGCCTCCTGTTCTTTTTTTCATTCAGACACTGGCTAGCAACTGAATACATTTTGTCAATGGAAATGGCGTCCCACTCACTCATTTTTTCATCGACATAATCTTCAATGGTCTTTTCCTCATCTTCAATTTCTTCTTTGATACTTAACTGTAAGAGAATTTGGTAGTGTTAAAACTGTTTTGAGTAGAGCAACTTTTTGAAAGGAGCAGTGAGGTTTAAACTTGTGAGTACTTTACATTTTACTGAGAGTTAGGGTGGGGGAGGTAATATCTTTTATTGGATCAACCTCGGCTGGTAAAAGACACAAGCTTCAAACACGTGCATGTGTGTGCACACATGTAGACGGCCAAAAAAAAAATAAATACATGCCACCATGGCTAAACAGCAGACTAGGAAAGGCGGTTAGAGGCAAAAAGACATCCATTAAAAAATTGGAAATCAACTCCTAATGAGGACAATAGAAAGGAGCATAATCTCTGGCAAGTATAAAAATATAACTAGGCAGCCAAAAAAGAATCTGAAGAGCAACTAGCAAAAAGACACAAAAACTAACAACCATTTTTTTAAGTACAGCAGTAGCAGGAAGCCTGCTAAACGATCAGTGGGGCCATTGGACAATCAAGGTGCGAAAGGGGCACTCAAGGAAGACAAGACCATTGTAGAGAAGCTAAATGAATTCTTTGCATTGGTCTTCACTGCAGAAGATGTGAGGGAGACGCTCATGCCCGAGCCATTCTTTTTAGGTGACAAATCTGAGGAACTGTCCCAGATTGAAGGGTCAATAAAAGAGGTTTTGGAACAAATTGATAAACTAAACAGTAATAAGTCACCAGGCCTCTTCACCCAAGAGTTCCAAAGGAAATCAAATATTAAATTGTACTACTACTAACTGTGATATATAGATTCAGAGATATTTAGGTCAGAAGGGACCATTATGATCATCTAGTCTGACCTCCTGCACAATGCAGGCCACAGAATTTCACCCACCACTCCTACAAAAAAACCTCACACCTACATCTGTGCTATTGAAGTCCTCAAATCGTAGTTTAAAGACTTCAAGGAGCAGAGAATCCTCCAGCAAGTGCCTATTGCTTAAATCAGCCTCCATACCAGATGACTAGAGGGTAGCTAATGTAATGTCAATTTTTATAAAGGGCTACAGAGGCGATCCTGGCAATTACAAGCTGGTAAGCCTAACTTCAGTACCAGGCAAATTGGTTGAAACTATAGTAAAGAACAAAATTTTCAGACACATAGATGACCACAATATGTTGGGGACAAGACAACACTGCTTTTGTAAAAGGAATTCATTCCTCACCAATTTATTACAATTATTTGAGGGGTCAACAAGCATGTGGACAAAGGTGATACAGTTGATACACCGTACTTGGACCTTCACAAAGCCTTTGACAAGGTCCCCCACCAACCGCTCTTAAGCAAAGTAAGCAGTCATGGGATAATAGGGACGGTCCTCTCACGGATCAGTAACCGGTTAAAAGAAAGGAAACAAAGGACAGGAATAAATGGATAGTATCACAGTGGAGAAAGAGGTAAATAGTGGGGTCCCCCAAGGATCTGTACTGGCACCGGTGCTGTTCAACATATTCCTAAATGATCTGGAAAAAGGGGTGAACAGTGAGGTGGCAACGTTTGCAGACAATACAAAATTACTCAAAATGGTAATGCCCAAAGCTGACTACAGATTACAAAGAAATCTCACAAAGCTGGGTGACTGGGCAACTAAATGGCAGATGAAATTCAAAGCTGATAAGTGCAAAGTAATGCACATTGGAAAACATAATCCCGACTATACATACAAAATGATGGGGTCTAAATTAGTTGATACCACTGAAGAAAGAAGTCTTGGAGTCATCGTGGTTATTTTTCTGAAAACATCTGCTCAATGTGCAGCAGCAGTCAAAAAAGCTAACAGAACATTAATAACCATTCGGAAAGAGAGAGATAATAAGACAGAAAATATCCTAATGCCACTATATAAAACCATGGTATGCCCACACCTTGAATAGTGCATACTGTTCTAGTCGCTCCATTTCAAAAAAAGATACATTTGAATTGGGCAACAAAAATGATTAGGAGTATGGAACAGCTTCCATCTGAGGAGAGATTAAAAAGACTGAGAATGTTCAGTCTGGAAAAAGAGACGACTAAGGGGGGATATGATGGTCTATACAATCATGAAAGATGTGGAGAAAGTGAACAGGGAAGTATTATGCGAAGGGGTAAATAACACACGAACCAGAAGTCACTCAATGAAATTAATAGGCAGCAGGTTTAAAACAAACATAAGGAAGTACTTCTTCACACAATACACAGTCAACCTGTGGAACTCATTGCCAGGGGATGTTGTGATGGCCAAAAGAATAACTGGGTTCAGAAAAGGATTACATAAGTTTGTTGGGGATAGCCACTGATGGACCTATTCGCCAAGATCATCAGGGATACAGTCCCATACTCCACCTCCCCCTGCCAGAAACTGGGACTGGACAACAGGGGATGTATCATTCAATAATTGCCCTTTTCTGTTCACTCCCTCTGAAGCATCTGGCAGTGGGGAATGTAGAGACACCAGGAATATGGGGTTGCATCCCTATGTTCTTTTAATACAAACTTAGTATAAGTTAACTATAAATTCCATTTTAAATAGAAGTTGTAAAGCAATTTTCTGCTTTTAGATGCAACACAAGCTGTGAACTTTTAACCCAGTTAAGGCTCAACAGTCCCTTACTAAGTTCCCCAGTTCTCCTGTTTGCAAAACAAAGATGTGATAGCTGCCATGAGATAACTAAATTTACCTCAGGAAATGATGAAGGATGCATGATGGAGTGTGACTGGTTCCTTTCTTTTGTTAGGAAAGGATTTATTTCTATGGACTTGTTGAGGCCTTTTTCCCAGATGTTGATGCAATGTGTCACCTGTGGCCCAGAGGGGTAGGATAGGGCAGCTTCCTCAAAACTGGCCTTGTGTTTTTCTTATTCCTGATTAGACTCTCTCCCACTAGCTCAAGAAAACTCCTGAAACAGACTTTGGCATAGCAACTGGATGCACCGTCAGTACCTCCTGGGTGACAAAGCTGGGACTTCTTCAATCTGGAAACTATGGTTTATTATAAAACAATTCTGGGATGAGGAGAAAAAAAAAGTCAATACCAGTAACTGTGGCTCCCGGTTTTCATCTATTGGCGAAAGCCCCGTTATTATTTCCAGTAAAACCTACAAGAAACACAAAAGAGGTAACGGCTAGGAAAGCATCCAGAAACAGTTAACACACAAATAATTTGAAACAAAGGAACAAGATCTTCAGTTTATATTAATAACAGTTTCAAGTACAAGTCCCTAGGATCACAGCTTGCAAAGAAGAACACATTTGTGGACATAACTGGCTGACTCCTGCCTCTCTCATTTCCCCATTTTTGGAAGAGCAGGTGAACTCCTCGTCTTCTCTCACCCTATCCCACCTAATGAGGGTCTCCATTTTCTCCCTCTCCTGCCTAGCTGATGGGTGAAATTGGTTTGTCACCCCAAGTCTATTTCCCTTCCATTTTCACCTCGTGTGCAGTATGGGCACTCCCTGGAGTTCTCGACCCCATATGGTGGTGTTTATTTTTCCTATTCACGCCCCTTTCCCTCCCCAGCAGATGATAGGTATTTTTCAGGTACTTAAACATTTTCCTTGTCTTTTTGTCCCCCAAGCTGATAGTTGGAAAGCAGGCGTTGGCAGCTCTTGTGATGCTGGATAATCTGTTCAGATTTGGGTTCACCACTTTCCTGAGTACCCCTCAGGTAGAGCAAGAAGCACTAACCCTCCACTCATACTGACTTACGAGCAAGCTAGGCATGACGGGCATCAATTACTATCCTTCAGCAGCACACAGCGTTCAGGTTTGGGGTTGTTTGTTTCAAAAGCAGAAAAGTAGGAGAACCAGTTCCCTGTTATAAACTGTGGTAGTGGAAACCATATTTAACATATAAATGTAATCTTAAAGATTGTAAAGCTGGTATTTAAGATAATTGGAACTTAAGTTTGTGATCTTACGTTGATGTTCCACATCATCAAACTCACTTTTCAGGAAAATAGCAGCCACCAGTAATAGACTCAAACGCCAGTTCTCATTAATTAGAAAGTATAACAGTTTTTTATTTGCTACTCACCACACCAAAACTGAAAATATCAGATTTGGGTGTTATCTCTCCACGCAGGGCTTCGGGTGCCATATAGGCTGCTGTTCCCACAATTCTATCAGTCATGATGGTTTGTGTGAATTTCACGGATGCCCTTGCAAGTCCAAAGTCAGAAATTTTTGGCACAAATGATTCATTTAGTAAGATATTTGCACTGAAAAACAAAAATAATGTTCTCTGTAGTAGTGGAGTAACTCTGTGTTTTCTATCTCACTTTAAAAAGCATTTAAACATCTGTACATGAACTGTAATCACTATTTTAACTGATATTTGGAATCTGGAGAACTCACTGAAGTTGATGATTTACTTTAGTAAGCAAAATATAGGCAAGTGATCTTTGATGGGAATCTACCATAACTATCAAAACAAACTGCTCACTAAATAAATCAGTAACTGGCTGGCCAGCAGACTAATTCACGCACAAGCTCTCCTGGAGACTAAGAGGGAGAAAAACTAAAATACAGAAACTACTTAAAGGCTACTAATCCCGTTACATTCACATCCCAAAATTCTAGGCACAGTTTGAATACTCCTCCTTTAAGCAAAACTGTACAGGCTTGTTAATTTTAGTAAAGTTCCTGATGTAGAATCCTCCACAAAACCTTCTCGATTCTCTAGCCTATCCTACACAAAACACCAAAGAGCTGCTTTTGGTGCATATCCATGAGCCAACAAAAATTACTAAGGAGGCAGAAGGAATACAACGATGTTTATTTTCCCCTTGAGGCATGAACATACCAAGTTAAGGGAAGTCACCTAGGCATGTCCACATATTACCTCACCCCACTTGATCTCTCTAACATCCTGGGACCAACACAGTTACAACACCACTCCATGCATATAAGTCATTAGTGGCCTCAAAGAAAAACTGCACTGAACTAGGCTAAGCTATATGAAAGGAAAAATACTCATACTTTTTACTGAATGTAGATATATATTTTACTGTTTTTAAATTTAAATATTTTTGGCTTCTTGAACCTGAGACAGGATTAAAGAACCTCAAAACCTAGGCAGTATCTCTCCATTTTATGAACATACTACTGGAACCGTAAGAGATCCATAGGAGACATCTCAAATAAACAAAGCCTATTAGAAACATTATTATCTCCACCCTCTCTTAGAGCTTCCTAAGCAAAATGTTTAAGCACAACCATCACTTATGAAAGATTACTAGCTGCCTTAATCTTAAAAAATAGACCAGCTATAAAAGGATCCCTAATACATGATCACAGCAACAGGCCAAACACTAACCAAGGGTCCATCCACCAATGCGTGATGCACATAACTCCCAAATAGGCCAGTGGGAACACCATATGTGAAAAAAAAAAACAAACACAACTTTTTAAGTAAGTCATAGTTCTTCTCAGATTGAGAAGGCAAGCAGCTTATAAGAGAGACCATAATTTGATATGCTTCACAGAGCAGAATGGAAGCGAGTTCTGTTGTGATTGTGTCCAACTACAAAAGAACAACCCACTTTTTTCCTGCATACAACACAATCAAGAGTTAAGAGCAACAATGAAAACAACAATTCAGTGATGGCTTCCCAAATCTGCAGAGACCCCATCCTCGTGCCTCTGTTAATATTCAGTTTCCCCAAACTGCAGCAATGTGAAGACTGACCAGAACCTTGTTTGATTTCTCCACAGCTATTCATTACACCCATGAACATAGAAATTATAACAAGAATTGCCTTGTTTACGGTGCTCTTTCTGCTTGAAAAAACTATCAGTGGTAGCAGTCACACTCTCTCATTGAGCTATTCACTGTGGAAAAAGACAAAAAACAGAGTCCAAGCCGGGGAGGAAAGGAGGACAAAGTGGTACAAAGGGAGAACAACTCCCTCTCACAGAGGTCAGGAGACCAGAGGAGGGGTAAAGTAGAAGACACTCTGTTCCCCAGAAATTCCAGCTGCTGGGAAGCTTGAGCAGAGGGGCGGTTCTGACACACACAGTCAAAGCAGCAAGGAGCCTTTGGGGTGGGAGCTGGAGTAAGAATACTCCCTTTTTCCAGCACCCAGAGAGGACTGCAGGGTTGAGGTGAACTGGACTCAGCAGGAGTGTTGCGGGAGACAGGACTTCTTCAGGACCTTCTGCATGACATTATCCTACAGTTCAGCCAGTCACGATCCTTCTCAAGGTCTAAGATGCTTGTCCCTCAGGGATGTGGCTTGATTCCTTCCCAGGCATTTCTTGAAATAGCTGAACTGCATTGCTACTCTGAAAAACGCTACACAAAAATTTAGCTCTAAGAGCTGGATATAGCAGAAATTACTTTTGGGATAACAAGTAAGTGGAAGAGTCCACTTCCTTTGTACACCATTGGCATGCAAACTTGATTAAAGCCAGTCTCCATTACAGAGGTTTTTTAATTAAAAATAGCAATAACTGAAAGGAGGTACACTCAGAGGAAATGCTCCAGAAAAGAGGTTTTTCAGTGAAAAATCCCCCATCGAAGCTGTCATGGTGCAGCACTACTAAAGCATGTGTAGTGACCAGCAAATGCTCTTACACTGGTTGCAGTTAGACAAGAACTGACTTTTGGATACACTCAGGGATCACACATCGTCTGTTCTACGGTGGCAGCTCACGCCACCTTGACAGGAGCAACGTTTTAGAACTCTAGCTATGGAAATTCTCATCTGGTCAGGTCTTTGCAGCACAGACCCAAAAATAGTATGACAGGACTCTTTTGCAGGAAAAGTTCATGTCCTTGAGTAATTTCTGAAGTGACGTTTTGCAGGTCTGTTCAGTCTCACTAAGATTTCATTTGTGGAGGAAAGATGAAACAGACTTTGGAAAGAGACACCATACTCAAAAGGGAGAAAATATGCTCACACAGTGCAAGCGTTAGGCATAAAACAAAATCCAGAAAGACTGCATAATGAAGAGTAAGTTGCAAAGCCACTACGATACTTTGGAAAATGTGAAAAGATCTAGGGGTCAATTACTTTGCATAAAACTGTTCTGTATACACAGAGATGTTCTGATATTCTCATAGGTAAATCACTACATAAATAAAGTTGTCTTTAAAATGACTGACAAACAGGCCTTAAAATTGTAGGTAAACAGTCCTGATACAGAAAAATAGAAAACATTGTGATAAGAATTCTATCAAAGTGGTATTTGTAAGAACTAGGCTACCTTGGCAAAGAGGACATACATCACTCATCTCCTAGTCCATTCTCTTCTCTACTCTCTCTAAAATGCACTCCGTGAAAAATCTGTGGGCATTATTGAGTGTTAGCAGCTTTTACCTTTTAACATCTCTGTGAATATGATTGTTTTCATGTAAAAAGCTGATGCCATTTGCTGTACCTTGAGCAATGTTACACCTTGTACTCCAAGGAATTGGTGCAGTGTCATCCTTAAAAGAGAAAAGTGGGGGGAGGGAAAGAGTGAAAAGACATCAATATATGTATTTGATTTACAAATATGTGTCCCAGAAGAGGAGGTAGATCTATGTAGGACTTTATTCTTCATTCACCATGTCAGTTTCCGCTCTCCACCCAAAAAAAATGTGCTTGTAATGGTAACTGGTAAGTCTGAGGTCTGGTCTATGTTTACCATTTAGGTCGACATGTCTACAGCGCTCAGGGGTGTGAAAAAAACCCACTGAGTCCCACAGCTATGCCTACCTCACCCCTGTATAGACATAGCTAGCTCAATGAAAGAACGCTTGTGTCAACCTAACTACTCGGGGAGGTGGTGTTCCTCCGGTGAGAGAAAAATCCCGTCCATCACTGTAGGCTGCAGCTACACTACGGTGCGCAGCTGTGCCGCTCTAGTCCCTGTCGTGCAGGCATGGTCTGATTTCTGACCCAGGAACATTTCTATTCCTGAAAGGGGAACACAGCGATCAGATACAATCAAAAGTGGCTGCAACATATAAGACGACAGATGAAGGCCTCCTAGTGCTGCATTAAACTCTTGAATAGAAGTACAGAGGCCTGATCCCAAGTCAATGGAAAGACTTGAAATCAATGGGAGTTAGGCATTTAGTGGGATTTTCAAAAATGCCTCGGTGCCCATCTGCATCTTAAGGCACCTAAATACATTTTAAAATGTGGCCCCTAGTGACTAAGACACTTGCGTATCATTAAAATGGGGGTGGGGAGGAAGCATGAAAAAAGTAAGAGATTAGGTGTTCATTTTGCTTCTCTCTCCTTTTGGGTCTAAAACAGGAAGATTACATGAAGTTTAGTAAAGAGACTATAGTCTATAAAAAGTTGGTTTCAGCAACTCAGGAATAAAAATTTAAAAAGCTTGCCTCTGCAATCTCAAAAGACTGATGATCTTTAAAACAGAAGACATAGAAATATTATTTATATCACTGGTACATATATCAACACTCCACTTGAGGCCAATTAATTTCTGTGCTAAACGGACAGCAGACACTTTAGATTTTAACCATCCCTTGTGAATCCCTCAGTACTGATAGAACACAGCAAGCCCCAACAAACAATTCTATATGACAGATCAAGATCCAAACTCCAGAGAGTAGGTTTTGGATGCCAAATAAACTTGAGGAGACACTGTTTATCATTAGGTCATTAACACCTTTTCCTGATCTCTCAAGTGACCTAGGGAAGAGGAAACATTTTAGGATAATGAAATACCTGACTTTGTAATTAGGGCAAACTCATTTAGATGTATTAAAATCTGAAGTGATAATAATCTGATATGTTTCATTTCTCTTGCATTGCTTTCAACATTGGTCTGACAGTTTTAGCTGCTTTCAGTAGGTCATTTTAAAGACTAATAAATGTTTCTCTCTTTCTTCACTTGTGTAGCAATATATAGATTTCCTCTTCCCACCCCTTTTTATTTTAAGAACTGCATTAGGTTGTTTCAAAACTTGCTCTTTATTGCTTTGATTTTACCTACATACCGGCAAACACCAAATTGCAAAACAAAGAGCTAACTACATCGACAACAATTACATCCTATATTTTATTTCAGCCACAGCAGTCGCAACATCACATCTACACAACCAAAGCAAATTGTTCCAGTCAATAAACATCTTTATGAACATGAATGACAAAGTGAAAAGCTAATGTTCCTTCAATAAATGATTGCAAACATACAATTGACCAGCACAAGATTTTCACTTTAGTTCATGGCACTAATTAGGCTGGAAGAATGGGGACATTTAACTCCCCCCCCCCGCCATCCGTACCCAGTCAGCCACCTAGGGAAGAGGATTGGCATGAATCCCCTTTCTCCAGCTCAGCTCAGCCTAGGCTCTGTGTAGTGAAGGGGATGAGCCAAAAAAGCAGTGCCAAGTACCCATGGGAATTCTTGAAAGTCAGCAAGCATAATAAACATTCTGACAACCACCCATTTCCCCCTCTAGTCATTGGATGGAGAAGCCTTGGGGACATAATAGGGAATAAGCTTGCTCTCTCTCCCTTACATGCAAGGGCCTGGCCTATTTCTGCCTCCCCTTCAGACTAGGAGTGCTCTGCCCAGCTTCCTCTTTCCCTAGTGCTGATTGCTGAGGTTACAGAGACAAATAGCAAAAGATTTTCACACACACCTCTTCCAAAGAAAGAGGCTTGTCTACAAGCCAACTTGCATCAGTTTAAAGTGTTTTTTTAGTTGTTTTTAAACAGATTTATTTACACCGGCACAAGTTTGTACACCAAGACACTTAAGACTTGTCTACACTCAGATGTTGCATTCATTTTAAGTCAGTTTTTAATATGATTTTACTAAACTGATACAAATGTAAGTGGACACTCTTATAGGGTTAACCCTGATTTATAATGGCTTAGTTTGGGGCTTTCACCAGTTTAACTAAATTTGTTTAAAGTTACACCTTTAGTAAAAACAGTGAGATTGTGTTTTACACTAGGCCTTATTTCAGTTTAGCTTGATCAGTTTTCTACAGGATTAAGCTAAACTGAAATAAGCTACTCTTAAACCAAAATAAAGAATATCTATAAGCAGACTTGCACTGGTTTAACTAAATCCGTTTTTTTAAAAACCCCAACAAACACCTTTTCTGAAACTGGTGCAAGTCTGTGTGTAGACTTGACTGGCATTTAGAATCTTAACACGGACATAGTGGTTAGCTTGCTTATTTCATGTGTACATGTAAGGTCCATTTAAAAGTTACATTATAGTTTTTCTTAAATGATTGTATTTTCTTAGACAGTTGTTTCCCTCTTGAGACTAATGCAAAAGAAACCAGTCACCAACATCAGAAAGACGTGATCTTTCAGGTCTCTTTTCCTGAACAGGAAGTTCTTGAGATGAATGTGTATACTGTCACTTTATAATCTTTGAACAACTAGTTTTATTACTAACCCACTATTTTTTGTTGTTGAAGTCTTCTAAAGGGGCAATACTAGATTATAGTTAGAAGGAAGCTATGCTCATTTGGCTCAGCACCGTACTAGGAAACCACATGAAGTAAGAAGCGTTTCTTCTCATGTTCATACTGTAAGTTACATCTGTAAATCAAACTGACATTTCTGTGCCAGGGAACATTTTCTCCCTCATGTAGGTAGCTGCACACCTGCCAAACACGGATGGCATTTATTACAGTTACTAAGAGGCTCAAGCCTCCACGATAAGTCATTTCCCTACATCAAAAGGAAGAATTTTACTTACAGAAAATATTTCTTAAATACAGACAATATTTATTGCTTAAATACTGCTCTTCGGCTTGCTAAGCCTGGTTTACGGTTTTTGACACTGACTCCCACACTCTGGAAGTTTCAACTGATGTTACAAGGACAGAGACTAGAGCAAGAAACAAACACTTATGCCTGACAAAAATGGTTACAATGGACAGGGTGGGAAGACCACAACTTATCACAAAAGATAATAGATTGCTCTATGAACGATGACATTTAAAAACCAAACAAAGAACTCTGGCACTCACTGATAAACTTACAGGTTTTTAAACATTTCACAAAACTTTCAGACTTTTTTCAGTCTCTCGGGGAGCTGCTATTTTTCAGACAGGTTGTTAAGGACAATGGTCTAGCTTGTTCTAATTAATTAATATTATATCTGATCTCCTAATAAGTTAATATGTTTGTATAAAATGTTAACTGTATTTGCCTCCCAGCTGGAAGTAGAATATCATAGCTTGACCACTTCAAATCCATCAGTGTCTCAAGGACATTAGAATAAACTTCTAGTCATTGACAGAAGTAGAAGACAAAGTTAGAAAAGTAATAATAAATCTCACTTACCAGACAAGCCAGTCTGTCAAGCAATGAACCATTGGGCATGTATTCGTAAACCAGACAGGGCTGATCACCATCACCTGAGAAACCAAGCAGTTCTACTAGGTTCTCATGTTGACACCTGTGGCAAAGAGAAACCTTAATAATTAGTTCTGCTGCATGATACTTCTAACATTTAGAAAAAAAAAGTTGAGTCCTGTTAGTGGTTTGGTGTGGATTATTGATTAGTAAGACATCAGATAACTCAGCTCAATTAGTTTATTAATCAAAGGTAGATCAGCATAACCAGAGAGGTTCATACATTATCAATCTCTGGGAAACAGAGTTGTAGCAGTTCAGTCCATCTCAAAGTGAGAACTTAATTTGACCTATAGTTATAGTCCACTTGTTTATGACAAGTAGAAGATTAATATACCTTACTCCCCTTTCTTTAATCTAGCTTCATAACTATTTTTCAGGGTGCAAAGACATGTGTACCAACCATATGCAACAACATTCCAGATGTTGGTAGACCAGAGGTGGGCAAACTACGGCCCGTAGGCCACATCCAGCCCACGGGACCCTCCTGCCTGGCCCCTCCCCTGCTGTCCCTCAACCCCCGCAGCCTCAGTGCACCGCGCCACCAGCGCAACGCTCTGGGAAGCCAGGCAGCGCAGTTGCAGAGCCACGGCCTGACCCAGTGCTCTGTGCTGGGTGGTAAGAGGGCAGAGAGCAGCGGGGCGGGGGGGGTGAGGGGTTGGGGCGGTCAGGGGGGTGTGGATAGGGGTCGGGGCGGTCAGAGGGCAGGGAATAGGGGGGTTGGATGGGGCAGGGGTCCCAGAGGGGTAGTCAGGAATGAGAGCGGGGGTTGGATGGGGCGCAGGGGACAGTCAGGGATGGGAGGGTCCGGAGGTGGTCAGGATACAGGGAGCAGGGGGTGGCGGATGGGGCAGAAGTCCCAGGGAGCCCAATAGGGAACGGAGGAGGGGGTTGATGGGGTAGGAGCCCTGGGGGGGCTGTCAGGGGAGAGGGGGGTTGAATGGGGCAGGGGTCCCAAGGGGGTAGTCAGGAATGAGAGGGAGGGTTGGATGGGGCAGCAGGGGACAGTCAGGGATGGGAGGGTCTAGAGGTGGTCAGGGGACAGGGGGTGGTGGATGGGGCAGGAGTCCCAGGGGGCCGACAGGGAACGGGGGAGGAAGGGGGGGGCATCAGGGGCGAGAAGCAGGGGGGTCAGATAGGATGCAGGGGCTGGGCCACGCCTGGCTGTTTGGGGAGACACAGCCTCCCCTAACCAGCCCTCCATACAATTTTGGAAGCCCAATGTGGCCCTCTGGCCAAAAAGTTTGTAGTAGACTATAGAATACAAGTTGCATATAGAGACATGAACTGTTTTGTGCTAATGGTACCCAATACAATTTATATACAACATTCCTTAACAGAACATGCATCTTATTTCTGACAGACTCCACACATACGGAGAACAAACATTGGAACAGTTTAGCTATTAGTAAATTTCTACAATAAAGCTTAGCATGATTACAAAGCATTCTAGGAATTCAGTTCATAGTTTTACAACTTAGCCTAAATGCAAAGCATTTTGGAAATACATGACACTGGCTAACAGCCCGCAAACCTGCAAACTCAATGCACTACTAAACTATGCAGAGTTAATCATAAGCCTAAACCTTTATCTTGAGCAGAAAAGATCCACAATAGTTTTACAATGTTTTCACTTAACAGTTTCCAAACTATCCCATGCAAAACTATAGTAATGAAACCCTAAGGCAGCATGCTAACAAGGAGAATTCTGCAAATGTAGGTCCTCTATACCTACAGTTATGCTAAATTTGCATGACTTAGTACCTACTTTGCCATTATTTTTATTTCTTGATCAAACTGCTGTTTCAGATCTTGAATGCTTACATCAACCATCTACAAAGAAAATATTAGTTCTCCATTAATTTTGTAGGTGATATTACATATAAAACAAGTTTATTGCAAATCTTACTTGGGGACACCTCTTTTTGTAAACCATAGAAAATTGGTTTGAAACAGTTGGCAGTACAATATGTACTATGTAACATCCTTATCACATGTCTTTGCTGACCCAGAAAGACAGTACTGATTCATATTCAGGTGGCTACTCTCATAGATGCAAACACCTCTTCCCCTCCCCTCCCCATCTCCCCCAACCAACATCCTCCTGCAGAAACTGATGGGCAGCCCCACCCATGTCCACATGCTTGCAAGGGAATTTCCTATTTGCCACTACACTGCTCATTGCATTTGTCCAGTCCTATATAACAGCTGTTGCAGTCAATGGAAATTAGTTGGTGCTCAACACTTGGAGGCGAGGGGGGATCAAACCACTTCCTTAGTCCACATTTAGGCACACACTTTAAAGTCATGGAACTGGATCCTATTCTTGGCACTACCAGAGATTTCCTTTGTGACCTTACAGAATAAGAGTTTAAGGCCAGAAGCAATCATCAGATCATCCAGTCTGACCATTAATTGGGGATCGGTCCTGCTTTGAGCAGGGGTTTGGACTAGATGACCTCCTGAGGTCCCTTCCAACCCTGATATTCTATAATTCTATGACCTCCTGCACATCAGGTCATTAAACCCCATTCGGTTATCCCTGTACTGAGTCTAATCAAAACATTACAGCCCTCAGGAAATTAAACTACTGTGTACCACAGGCAGAGAATAGGAGGGAATGAATGCACTAATGCCAGAGGCCCCTTCGATGGCAGGGAATTGATTTGGTAAAATATAACCGGATGATCCTAGCAAGCAATCCCTACCTATGCCACAGCAAAAAACCCATGGCCCTTGCCAATCTGACCTGGTGGAAATTTACTTCCTAATCCCAAAAATAGCTATCAGTTTGATCCTGAGCATGTGAGCAAGACACACCAGCCAAGCTTCTGAGAAAGAATCTCTGTACTGCCATGGAGAACTGGCCCATTGCATACCATGTCCCATATCCAGCTGTGGCTGTTTCTGTTTCAGAGGAAGAATAAAAGAAAACCCAGAATACAATGGGGAGAGAAGTTCCCTTCCTGAGTCCCTGCAGGTGACCAGCTGAAACCCTGAAGCATGAGATTTAGGGAACATAAGACACAGGACTGGAAGGAACCCCATGTTCCACTGAACTCAGCCCCTTGCCTCGGCAGGTAAGCCCATCATACTGTCTCACTCTTAAATGTATCAAGCTCTCTCTTAAAACTAATTAGGTTGTTTGCCCCCACTAGTAATATTGGGAGGCTATTCTAGAACCTTACTCCTCCGACAGTTAGAAAACCTAATTTCTAACCTAAATGTATTCATAGCCAGTTTATACCAATTGTTCTTCTGATAACTTTTCCCTGTAAGTTAAATAGTTCTTCTCCCTCCCTGGTTTTTACCCCCTTGACTAAATAACTTGGCTTCTGTGCAACAGGGACCTTTCTCAGGGGGTCAATGAAGGATGTTCTCTCCATTTCCCCCTTGCGGATGTTTACAGTGTGCCAAATTTTGTGTGTAAACTTTTGCCACTACTTGTGATGGAATCATTGACTCTATACAGTCATTCTTTATCATTGTTACACAGTATTCTCTTGTCCTTTGAAATGCTGATTAGAATGACAGAATTTCTTTTGGGTCTTCCACACCAAACTTGCAACATTCCCTTTAGCAACAAAAAAAAAGTAGCTATGTAGACTTCTCTCCCTCTTAAATTTTCAGATCCTCTACAGCCAAGGTGGTGGTCTTGACACTGAGCCTCAAGGGCCTGGGATAAAAAGGAGCAGTAAAATATTAGGGTAATATCAGAACTCTTACAGGGTTGTAGAAAGACGTTTATCCCCTCGTATGACAGATCAGTTTTACTGTATGTGTTTGTAAACTGAGTGGTCCCACTGATTTCACTGGACCACTGGTAGGGGAGAGGGCTGCAGAAGTAGGCTCCCATTGTTCAGTTTACCACGAGCTACAAGACTGCGCCCTTGGAAAGAGAAATTTGGGCTCCTACACAAAATTCTGGCAGCTGAACCTTAAATTAAGGTATTTTACTCAGCATTTCAAGATATAGCAGCACAATAATGCAGATAAAAGCTTATCTTTTTCACTTCTAATTTGAGACAAGCTACATTCTCCTCCAAAAACAAACATGTTAGTTACACTGTCCCTCTGAATACCCATGAATGACAATGTCAATTACTTTAAAAGCTAAAAACAGAGAACAGTATGTAATAACCAATATTTTTCAAGAATTGAAAAGATTCTTTCCTTAGCAATTCTATCCTTTCCCATTTAGAAAATGTTATTTTTTACTGTGTGGTTTTTAATGGAACTTGAAAATGAGATATCACAGCATTATTATTTACTTCCTTGATTAGAAGATAACTGGATCTAGGATGTCAGCATAGAAGCTAGATCACCTGTTTTTCCTCTAATTGCAATACTGTGCTTAATAATACAAAAGTAAATATTTATACTTAGCCAGCAAGTGTATAATAGATAAAAGTCAAAATATTAATGTAATGTATATTTAACTTGTGGGGTCACCCACGCAGTAATGAGGCAGAGAGCTTAAAAAAAAAAAAAAACCAAAGACCAGACACATCTGAAGCACAGAATCACAGAAATCAGAATGGGAAAGACTTATAAAATCATTGCTCCAATCCTTACCAGTACTGGATTATTCCTTACAATAGTTTCTTGGCCTTTAGAAAACTCTTTTTAAAATGGAGCTTTCACGTCTTACCTTGGAAGCACCTAAGTTGAACTAGAATAAAGTTACAGAGACTATCCATTCTGAAACTTCAGAGCACAAACTGATCACCAGGCCAGGAAAAAATTAACCTCTACAATTCATCTCTGTCAGTTGCATACTACTGCATCATCTGGTATACCACAGTAGGTGAGGAAAATTACACCATCCTCTGAAACATCTGGTATTGGCCCCCTTTGGAGACAAACAACTCAGTAGATGAACCATTAACCTCTTATATAGTAAAGCCTATGTTACTAAAAATCCCAACAGGTGACTTACATTTTGATGAAAGAATAATACATTAAAAAAAAAAAAAAAAAGTTAAAATCTGAGAAAGATTCTCACCCAACTGAATTTTCAATGATGTCAAATTCTGGAGTATCCCGGTCACTTATAATAATACTGAATACGTCCACTTAAAATACACAGTAGTAATACCATAAAGCATACGACGCCCATACAAAATAGTTATGACAACTTACAGCAGCAAGTTTTTTCACTGCCACAATTCTGCCATTGATGTAGCCCTTGTACACAACTCCAAAGCCTCCTTCTCCCAGTTTATTACCTCCAGCTGATATAGGTCGTTCATCAAAGTTGTTTGTAACATTTTTCAACTCATGGAACCAAAAGCTGTGGAAACCTGAAACAAAAACATTTCACATTTAGGATGGAACTGAAAGGTCAATTTCACTCTAAGCTACTTGTGTGTGAAGTGGCTATCTCCCTGCTTTTGCTCTATTTAAACAACAGATTTACCAGAGTACAAATAATGGCATTGTGGAGCTTTAATTTTGGATTCATTGCGAGTTTTAAGCCAGAATTGCTCTCTCTGAGCAGACACCAGAAAGTAAGAAAAGCAAACAAATTACAAGTGAGTTAGCTATTCTTTGATAACTTTGCTCACTACTTGCAGGTAATTTGAGTACAAATATCTTCCAGTTCCTTGTGTGGAAGAAACCAGATATACAGTCAATTCAGCTTTAATTTTAGAACTCAGGAGACTAAAGCGTAGCCCATGAAGCAAGTACTCCAACAGTCCAACCTCATCACTAACATTGATGTAGAGCACATTGGAATTAGAAGCTTCTATATCCAACACTCCACCTCAGTGGCCTTGTTAATATCAAGATGGAGCATGCATACTGGAAGTTTGATGACCACAGGCCAAAATCCCTTTGTGCAGGCAGCACAAAAACTGGACAAGGGGTAGGCGGCTTTTTACAGGGACTTGCAAAGGCATATCAAAATCTGGCCCCTTGGTTGCTATACAGTAGAACCTCAGAGTTACGAACACCAGCGTTACGAACTGACTGGTCAACTACCCCCCTCATTTGGGATCAAAAGTATGCAATCAGGCAGCAGCAGAGGCAAAAAAAAGCAAATACAGTACAGTACTGTTCTAAATGTAAACTATCAAAAAAATAAAGGGAAAGCTGCATTTTTCTTCTGCATAGTTAAGTTTAAGTTTCAAAGCTGTAGTAAGTCAATGTTCAATTGTAAGACTTTTGAAAGGACAACCATAATGTTTTGTTCAAGAGTTACAAGCATTTCAGAGTTACGAACAATCTCCATTCCTGAAGTGTTCTTAACTCTGAGGTTCTACTGTAGGTCCTTTTCACTTCTAGAACTTGGGTCAAGGATGTGTGTGATGATGGAAGGCAGTAGCTGAAGCTGCATTTAATTCTACCAAAGTGCATACCTGTGTCACTAAGTTGCAGACTGTTGTTCTCTTGAGGTAAGCAGGAAGGAGCTGAAGGTTGTCCCTCACTCTGAGCTAATAGAGGTGTTGCAGATATTACTGGTTTTTCCTGTACAGGCACTTGTTTTTCATGTATAGGCATAGTTTCTTGTGAAGAAAGAGGTACCGTAACATCATCTGCCCCCCTAACAGCATCTGCAAATGAAATTAAAAATCTATCAAAGAGTGCTGGGAAACAGAAAATCATAGGTTACATAGCATCAGCATTTAGTAAAGGCTGACAGATCTAAGCTTCACTAAAGGTGACATGTTCTGTATGTGTCTAAAATTTAAAAATGTATGCCCCTTGTAATGTCCTAAACAATTACTCTTAATCTTTGTTATTAAAAAAAAATAAGTCAGGAGAGATGTAACTACCTTCAGTTATCATTTAAACAAGCTAGTCATTTCATTTCTTTTAAATAGAGAGCTACTGTGAAGTTACAAAAAAATCTGTGTAAATGGAGAATGCAATATATAGATACTGTGGAGAACAGAACTACCTGGAAGCAAAAGGCTAGCTGGTGCTAGGAACTGATTCCTGGTCAATAGCTCCACAAGATCACCAACTGTACAGTTCGATGTTCCCCAGTCATACAGTAATTCGCAGGTGGGGCTCTTTCCCATCTTTATTAGCCCTTCAAATCTCCTTAAAAGACAAATTAAAACCAAATTACTTTTTTAAATAAGAAGTGACCTGCAAAGACAGGTAGGGTGGGGGGGGGGGGGGGAGGAGGAGGAGGGTGATAGGTTTTCACCCTTTCTGTGTTTCCTCATGGCATAGGCAGGAGACCTGAAAAGTTTAAAAAAAAAGTTTTCTCCTGTTTATTCCTAATATTTTAATGATAGAAAAATAAATCTATTTTTCCTGTTTTTGCTAGAGGGTCCTGCTGGAAGACCCAGGTAAGTGGACTGGGTGCCTTCTCAGCCCTCAAATGAAGGGGCGTGGGTGTTGAATATTTAGCAAAAAGAATGTTTCTTCCACCTGTTTGTTAGGTGTTCCAATTAGGAAGCTGTTAAGAAATTTTAGACAGCTTGACTAAATCCCTCAGGTAGGTTTCACTTCCTTGGTATTCATCATATTGTACAACTAGTTCTTCAGTTATTCATAAAGTCTTCCAGAAAATGCAAGGTAACAAGACCTAATGTAAACAGCAACAAAGAACACACATACAGAAACAAAAATCTCTTTCATCAGAAAGATCACAAACCCAATTTTAAAATACATCTGTGCAGATCATTTGCAGCATTCTTCCAAATACACACAATATTGCTGCATATGTGAACAACTACATGGTGTGTTATCAAAATAAAAATAATTCTTATAATTTTTGTTCCATTTTGACTTTGAGTTTGCTTAGACTATTTAACTTGAAAGGGACAGAAACTGAATGAAACTGGAACCTAACTAAATGTCTTCACCACTTTATTATTATTACAGAAAGGCTATTGAGGCTTTAGTGTTAAAAGGGTACTAAAAATACGTAACAATTGGGCTTAAAAATTTATCCTAATTGTGAGCTCAACTGTAAAAAAAAATTATGTGAAAGTTTATAAGATCGTACAATAACCTATAATAATAAATGTTGTTGGGAAAAGGTATGAAAAGGAGACAAAAAAACTAAATTAATCCAAATAAAAGGGCCTGCTGATATGGTTCAAGGGCTATATTAAAATCATGCTTTGTAAAAAGAAGAAGATATGGAACCAGAAATTAAGGAACCAAAGTTGTTGGACTTTAGACCCAGCTGGTAGATAAAATAAAGAGGGGATGGGCAATTCCACCCCTCACTTCCTTTTGGCTCCTTAAAGAAAGAGACTTTACGTGAATAACTCAAGTAAGAGACTAAACAATCAGTTTTTAAAATAAAGTAAAATGGCTAATAGCCACTGATAGACCTATCCTCCATGAATAAGGATAAGATTTTGTCATGGAGCTCACAGATTCCATGACTTTCAGAGACCTCCATGACATTTTTTGCTTCAGCTTCATCCCTGTAGCTCTGAGCCGATGTGGGGCCCCAGCAGCTGTCAGCAGCTGCCACAGACAGCAGGGGCAGGAGCTGTCAGTCCCTCCCCTTATTTTAGTAAAAGACACAGGTTTCCTTATTTTAGTAAAGGTCACAGGTTTCCATGAATTTTTGTTTATTGCCCGCGATATGTCTGTGACTTTTACTAAAAATAACTATGACAAAAACTTAATCTTATCCATGAATTTATCTATTTCTTTATTGAACCCAGCTATACTTTTGGCCTTCACAACAACTCATGGCAATGATTTCCACAGACTAAATGTGTGTTGTGTGAAGTACGTCCTTTGGTTTGTTTTAAATCTGTTGCCTATTAACTTCATCAGCTGACCCCTAGTTTTCTTGTGTTATGTGAAGGTGTCAGGGTTCCTTCCCCACTCTGAACTCTAGGGTGCAGATGTAGGGACCCGCATGAAAGACCCCCTAAGCTTATTCTTACCAGTTTAGGTTAAAAACTTCCCCAAGGCACAAACTTTGCCTTGGTCTTGAACAGTATGCTGCCACCACCAAGCATTTTAAAGAAAGAACAGGGAAAGAGACCACTTGGAAACGTCTTTCCCCAAAATATCCCCCCAAGTCCGACACCCCCTTTCCTGGGGAAGGCTTGATAATAATCCTCACCAATTTGTACAGGTGAACACAGACCCAAACCCTTGGATCTTAAGAACAATGAAAAATCAGTCAGGTTCTTAAAAGAGGAATTGTAATTAAAGAAAAGGTAAAAGAATCACCTCTGTAAAATCAGGATGGAAAATACTTTACAGGGTAATCAGATTCAAAACACAGAGGATCCCCCTCTGGGCAAAACCTTAAAGTTACAGAAAACAGGAATAAACCTCACTCTTAACACAGGGAAAATTCACATAAAACAAAAGAAACTAATCCGCCTTGCTTGGTTTACCTATACTGGTTGCAATATTGGAGACTTGGATTAGGATGGGTTGGAGAAGATGGATTTCTGTCTGGCCTCTCTCAGTCCCAAGAGAGAACTAGCACATAAACAAAGAGCACAAACAAAAGCCTTCCCCCCACCCCCAGATATTTGAAAGTATCTTGTTCCCTTATTGGTCCTTTGGGTCAGGTGCCCGCCAGGTTAGCTGAGTTTCTTAACCCTTTACAGGTAACAGGATGTTGCCTCTGGCCAGGAGGGATTTTATAGCACTGTATACAGAAAGGTGGTTACCCTTCCCTTTATATTTATGACAGAAGGGGTAAATAACATTTCCCTATTCACTTTCACCACACATTCATGGTTTTATAGTCCTCTGACATATCCCCCTTAGTCATCTCTTTTCTAAGCTGAACAGTCCCAGTCTTTTAAATCTCTCCTCACATGGAAATTGTTACAAGTCACAGGAATGAGGAATTGGCATTTGATTAAAAACAACAAATCTATTTTTGCATGACTTTTATACAATACCTTATATGCATTTGGTTGTATCTGTTTTCACCAGAAGGGTCTTTTATATCTACTGCTAGCTTCTTCCATCCTTCTTGTGGATCAATGAAATCAGCCAGCTGCATCATGAGTTTATAGCCAATGCAGCGCACGTATGTTGAAGGAGTTATGGATTTGCTCATCTTCCTAACAAATGCATTGCATCCTTTTAATACAGGCTTGTAATTAAAACTATAATTGACATAAGGCATAAGACTCACAGTTATCTCGTTTTAATTCACTGGTTTTTAATCACACCATCGCCTGCTTTCATCCCCTTGATTCTTGCCACTACTCTTTCCGCTCTTTCTTCTACTTCCCCAGCGTTAACATTTATATTGTGGTACTAGAAGTCAACTAGGCCAGAGCTCCATTGTGTCAGGTGCTATATAAACATGGGGAGTCCTCCATTTATGTCCATCTCCGAGTCCCTCCCCCGTAGCTCCCCTTCATCTCAGCTCCACATCATGCCTTCTGCCCCAAAACAGGTTTTACAAGTTGTACATACCCAACCTACTTCACCAGGTGACCTTATTGATACCCGACCCCCCCCCCCCCCAGTCAGGTTTGCGGGGCCGTAGTGCCTTGCATGGGACCCGGCTCTCGCGCGCGCGCACACCCCCCCCCCCCGACCCAGAGTAGAGAGCGGGGCCCGACGGCCGCGGGACTTACAACGAGGGCAGACAAGGAGGGATCCCCGGGCCTGCTGGATCGGGCCTCAGGCTCTGAACTCGCGGGGGCAGGAAGCACGTGGTCTGGGTACCTCGTACCGCGCCGCAACTAGGGCGGGGCGAGCGCCGCCGGGGGCGCAAAAGTGGGGCCGTGCAGGATCGGGCCCAGCGGCGTCCGGCCGCAGCCCAGGGCGCTCGGGCCCCGCCCCCGCAGCGTCGCGGGCCCAGTGTCGCGGGCGCAGCAGGCGGCCCCGGCACTAGGACCGCAGCGGCAGAGCTCTGAGCGCCCGGGCTGGTGGGCAGGGCAGGAGGCCCGCGCGCTCTGCTTGCAACCGCGCGCCGGAGGTAGGGAGTGGCTGCACCAAGTGCCTGGGAGGGGGGCACCGGGCCAGGGCCAGGGGGGTAGTTGGGGAGAGGGGGGGTGGGGACGACTGACACCTGCATGCTCTCAAGTGAGGTTAAAAGCTGCGAGTATTGATGTCTGCACATTTTAATGTAACGTTTTGATCCGCGCAGGGCTGTTTATTTGTCTCAGACGCAGGAAAATGTCGCCCAGAGACAGCCCAGTAAAAAGGCTCTTGCTTTGGTCAGGTGCAGGGCTGCTGTGAATTAGCCTGCTAAGCACACCCAGGATAACAGAAATCTAGTGCAACAGATGTAATAGGCAAGGAGTAAATGCAACAACCGTGGTTTGTTCTGTGTCAGGCTGTTGCTGTGCTGCTCTTTCATAGGCCATTCCCCCATTCCTATCTTTACTGTGCTTCTGATTTACATTGATTTTGTAAGCTCCTCAGGGCAGCACTCCTGTATTTATCTACCTATACATCACTCCTGTATTTATCTATCTTACATCACATGTTTCACTGAAAGCTCTCAAAGCACTTTACAAACATACATAAGTGCAATTACATATGAGGAAACTGAGGCACAGAGAGTTTAAGACTAAGATTACATGGTGGGTCAGTGGCAAAACCAGGATTTGAGCTCATTGCTCCTGACTCCTAGACCAATGCCCAATCTGTTCAGCCACACTACCTATTCCACGCATTTTAATAAACGAGTTTGCACTCTTGATGTCCCTCAAACCCCGGTCCCCTCTCCACTCACATTGGACAATTGCGAATGCATTGTTTCACAATGTTTGTAAATCACAGACTCTGGAGATTAAAAAGACCAGTTAGACCTTCTAGTCCTTCTCCCTGCCAACACAGGATTGTGCCCGTTTGTGCATTTATTACTATTTGGTCCAGGCAGATTTTAAGTGTGTCAAGCAATAGGGCTTCCATGGCTTCTCTCAGGAGCTCTCACTGAGGACATAAAGAGCTATGTTAAATTGTTCTGCAGCATCGATCCAAAGCATTACAGCTTATAATAACACTTTACTGTTAGATTGCATTTTCTAGCTCTTAAAGGGTCGGATCCACAAAGTAGGTATCTAAGCTGTAGGGATGTAAAATGTTAGCATTAGTCTTACCTGTTAACCCACCTTAACCATTAACCCCTGGATGGGCCAGATCAGCCTTTAATCGGTTAACCATTTAAACAAAATATTTTTAATCATTTAAGCAGTTAACTTTTAAACGTATTTACATCCCTATTAAGCTGTCTATTCCAGGTGGTGAATGTTCCTGTTTGGGGATTGCTAAACTGACATAAGTGCCTCAAAGCAGCTTGGCTGTAGGTGCCTATCTCTGAGAACGGGGCAGGGCTTAACATAACATATGCCTGTGGTCCGCATCTCCCATTCCCTACTTTAGGTAGGGAGCAGCAGTGCTGTCTTTTGTGGATGGCATTCTTAGCCACTTATCTCTCCCCATACATTGTACAGAGAGCTAACTGAGGATCATGGTGTGTTCCTGTCATTTTCTAGGTGCGGTGACACTCAGCATTGCAACACCTAAGTCCGTTTGTGGATCCGATCCAAAGTGCTTTACAAAAAGGGAGTAGCACCATTATCTCAATTTTTAGATGGAGAAACTGAGCAGGCAGAGTGCCTTGCTGCAGTGATTAGGACTGGGAAACAGATCTGATTCCCAGACTTGTGTCAAGCCCAGTTCTAGTTGCTGTCCGTGCTCTTGCTGTGATTTGCACCATTACTGCAGAATTCAGCCTTGGGAAATGTCAGGTATTAATTACTTACTGTTGTTTGGATGTCACTGTTTCCACTTGCACTTTCTATCCCACAGCCCCTATGCTTTTGCAGATGGAAAATCATGTCTTGCTCTTTTGACACTTAGACATGTTAATTTGCTTTGGGATAAGGTTTTATTATTTCACTGGGAAAACGAAACAGCCTAAAGCCATTTCTTTTTGTTTTCCTTTCCCCCCAGATCTCATCATCCTCTTGATTTGCAGGAAGAACACAGGGGCTTAGATAAGTGTGTGGGAGGGAGGGGTGTTAAAATCTGTACTTCAGACAATACAGTGAGGAAAATAATGAAGCATGTGAAAGAGGAAGATACCTACTTTATCTGACACATGTTTTAAAAGGGCTGTGTGTGGTGGGAGCTGGACTACTAGTCCAGGACTAGCCATGGCCTGCTGTAGAAAATCACATTTCATTTCAGTTCCCCAGATGAAAAGGCGATGCTGGCTAATTTAATCTAGACATTAAGACCCCATTTCAAAACTCAGAGTAAATTAAGCTCTCTTCTTCTCCCCAGCCTGTGGGCCTTGGTTTGTTGTTATTAATCAGGAGACAGAGAAATTGCTATCACCATAAAACTTGCACTTTTTTGCTGGAAGCAAAATACTGATGGAAGAGGCTTTTATGCCTGTTGGACATGAGTATGGGAATGCTTCCCAGAAGAGAGCTGTTTAGCACAGCTCCTGTGGGCTAGGATGGGAGAGGCAGATTACTGACAGAGTAGGAGGGGCCCAGCTGGAGTTCCAGCTACACTGGTGGATCCCATTCACTGGGACATATGTTAGGCAGGATTCTCTCTCTGGAAGCCACACGTGGGCATGGGTTTTAGTGGTTCAGAGGATTAAGTTTCAGAAAGGCATATTTGAAATATTTATAAAATAGATACTATAGCACTGGTCCCAAATGCTGTAGTGACTTCATGATCTCTAAGGCTAGAGTTTACAATGGCAATATTGCTTTCTGTGAGGTCTCTTAATTTGTGATCTCTGGTTTATGGGGAAAGGGTCCCTTTTTCACCTTGTACACATTCTGGAGAGATGAACTACTCTAGTTTGCACTCTTTACCAGTGAATTATGCCTCCCACCGTCCCTCTGTAGAGTATCTTTCCAATAAGAGAAAACTGAGGCACCAAAACATATGATCTACCCAAGATCACAAAGGAGGCAAGTGGCAGAGTTACAGAGGCCGAAACCAGGGTGGGGCGAGCACGGCAGCCGCCCAGGGCGCAAAGCCTCTGGGGGAGAAAAATGACAGGGGAAAAAACGGTATGGGGTGCAAATATATTTGCTCGCCCTGAGCGCTAAAATGACTAGATACGGCTCTGCAGCACCAAGCACACTGCTACCCAGTGCAAGATGTGAATCCTACATGGCTCGCTCCAGGCCAGTGGGAGGGGCTGGCCCTCACTCACGGCAGAGCCTGAGGGCATGGCTACACTTGTAGATGTAGAGCACTTTGAGTTAAACCAGCCTTCAGAGAGCACAGTAGGGAAAGCGCTGCAATCTGTCTACACTGACAGCTTCAAGTGCACTGGCATGGCCACATTTGCGGCACTTGCAGCGGCACTGGGGCGGTGCATTATGGGCAGCTATCCCAGCATGCAAGTGACTGCAACGTGCTTTTCAAATGCGGGGGGGAGGGTGGAGTGTGACAGGGAGTATATGGGGGGAGAGAGAGTGTGTTTTGGGGGGGCTGAGAGCATGTCAGCATGCTGTCTTGTAAGTTCAGACCCCCCCGGCCTCTCTCTCTCACACAGCATTCCACACTAATGGTTGCTTTGTCTCGGAGCAGCCAGCTGTCAGAAACGGAGCTTTCAAAGGGCATATCCGCATTCCTGCAGCGATTCAAAAACAATGACAAGAGTGGCCACTTGATTTAAGGGGATTATGGTACATTTCCGGAGGCTGATCAGAGCGCAGTAATGCAACACCTCGTCCACACTGGCGCCGCAGCGCTCCAGCGGGGATGCAGCAAACGTTATTCCACTCGCTGAGGTGGAGTCCCAGAGCGCTGTAGCCGCGGAGTCAGAGCGCTCTATGTGCCTTGCCAGTGTGGACGGGTAGTGAGCTAGTGCGCCCAGGGCTCCTTTATTGCACTGTAACTCGCAAGTGAAGCCAAGCCCTGAGTCAGGCTTCCTCCAGCCCAACCCCCACACACATTAGTGCTACTGAGAGCAGGGTCTGGCTCGCAGAAGGACCCCTCCTGCTGGGATCACTTGCCCGGGGCAGGCGGTCTCACTGTCTGGGCCTACTCGCCTCTGTCTGCTATGTGTCACACTGCCCACACACCTCTCACGCCAAGATGGCACCAAGGAGCCTCATGTATGTTGTGATGTAACTCCCCCCACCCCCACTGGGCAGGCGAGTGCGGTATGGTCAGCGCCCGTCACTGGGGGCTGAGACACAGCCCGGGGCCTATCCTGAACCTTGACATCCCTGCAGGGCTGATCCCAGGGCACTGTCACCGGGCTGATAGCGGCAGCGCCCCCTGTGGGCAGGAGCTGGGAACCTCTTGCTCCCCGGATGGGGGCAGCACCTCACCTCATGGTCCCCTATCCAGGCCCTGCGCTGTGCTATGTCTGCTGCCCCCCACATGCACAGGGCAGGGGTGGGGCTGGGTTTGCTGACTTCTGCCCACCAGGTACACAGTGCAGGGGGTGGGTTCGCTGGCTCCTGTCCACACAGGTCAGGGGTTGGGGGCAGATTCGCTGGCTCCTGCTCGCACAGGGCAGAGGTTGGGGGCAGGTTCATTGGCTCCTGCCCCTCGCATGCACAGGGCAGGGGGAGGAGTGGGTTTGTTGGTCCTGCTGCTCCTCGCACACAGGGCAGGGGATAGGGCCAGGGTCGCTGACTGCTGCCCCCACAGGATGGGAAGTGGTACCCCTTGTGTTAATGTTTTGTTTCAGGAGGCCCCGCTAGTAGCTGGTAAGCCGCAATAACCCCTGGGAAATGTGGGGGTCCTCTGGCCGCTGTGCGATGACCGGTGCACTCTCTCACAGGTGTGTGGCCTCGGGGCAGGACTGGCACCATGCCGGGTGTGCTGAGCATGCGGAGCAATCACGCCGGCTTCCAGGGCAGCGTAAAAACCTCTGCCAATGACTTTATCGTCACAGAAATTGATACCCTTGGGCGGCTGCTTAGCGAGAGCACAGCCAAGACTCCTCGTGCACTCGGTGACACGCCTGCAGCCCCAGAAAGCTGCTGTCCACAGAGCCCCTGCAGGTCCTGTCCAGAGCCTCTGGAGCTGCGCAGAGAAGAGGTGCTAGGTCCATTCAACAGCCCCAGTCATGCTCCAGTAGAGGGCCTGTCACCAGCCAAAGGCAGCACAGAGCACGTGGCTGGAACTGCACCCGAAGGTGGGCACCATGAAGTAGGTACATTGGACTCCTTGTTAGACGAGTCTGTGAATGAACTATTGAATCAGTTTGCTTGTAACATAAAAGATTGGTGGGACTCAGAATATGATCCAGCCGCTCATCCCACCGAGTTCTCACTGGGGCCTGTCCTTGACAAGAGGAATCGAGCTGATTTACACAGCGCCATTAGACAGAAATTTCCTTTCTTAATGACTGTTACAAAGAATAATGAAATTCTTGTCAAAGCAAACACTGATTACAAACAGCTCTGTCAACTAGTGTCTGAGGAGGAAGCATTTGATTTTTTAAAATTTTTAGATGCAAAACTGGAAAACTCTAAATTTTCTTTTAAGCCTGATGGGAATAAGGAGCACAGAAAGGCAGTCCACCATTTTGTCAGTCAGAAGTTTGGAAAACTTGTAGAAACAAAGTCTTTTTCTGTGACAGACTTAAATGGTCAGCAAAATGTAGCAATAATAGTAAGGTTTCGGGAGAAGAGTTTGTCCAGGAAAAGGCCAGCTGCAGATTGCCAGGAAAAACAAGATATTTATACAGGTAAATATTTAATAATGCTGTATAGTTTCCTTGGTTAATTGTTTTGTAATAATTGTTTTTTAAAAGAGTACAGAGTGCCTGATTCTCTTCTCATTTACACAGGCATAAATCAGGAATAATTCTACTGAAGTCAGTGGAGTTGAATTACTGTAAAATTGGTGTGAGAGATGAATCCAGTTACCGCAGTGAATTAAATAAATAGTACAGTGGAAATGGCTGAAATACCCTCAGTGCAACCTCTTTCCCTGTGTAAATTGCATGCTTTATAGTTTCTCATTTTAAAATAACCTGAATAATTCTGGATGTTCTGTTAGGTGTTCCTAATCAGTTAGATGTTAAAGCTCCACCATTAATTGGAAAGGTTATTTCTCACAGTTTTATAATAAGACCAGTTTTGATTTCTGATTTCATTTTTTAAAACCATTATTTTTTGATCTGCAGAATGATGTTCCTGTTAGAAGAATGGTTTGTAGGCCCAACATTAAATCCACAGACTGTCTTAGAAATGTTCAGCATGTCTTTTTTTTTAAAATTGCTTTGTTTGATTGTTTCTATATGAAGAGATTTGCATCTTCTGAGCACTGAAAATTCTGTTGCTTTTATGGCCGACTATGGTTTCTAGTAGCTGTAGTTTTGAGCATCAGTTATCACCATCTAAATCTTCAGTACAAAAACATTTTTTCCTCTACCTATAGTTTAGTTTTGAGAACAATTGATTGTGTTCTTACCAAATCCTATCCTGTTCTAATGTTAAAGAATAGCAGCTAGCCCATTAATGATAACAGAGTTGCCAATATAATTTGGAATGGTGGATTTCTAATAATTTTGAGCTGTTCGTTGCAGGTTTTACCCTTCGAAAAGAAAATCTGGAAACACTAGAAGCAATTACCTATTTGTCTTCTGAACTTGGTGTGCTTCCTTCAGACTTCAGTTACACAGGCATCAAAGACAAAAAGGCCATCACCTACCAAGCTATGGTTGTGAAAAAAGTGACTCCTGAGAGGTACTAAAAACTTGGTTCCTCACATACAGCAATTTCATCATTGGAATAGGTTAATAAATGTGAAAACACCTTTTAATACCAATCTTATTATATTGGGCCATCTCCTCCTATGTTTGAGTCTGCTTAGAGCAATTATTTTGTGACTTAATGCTTTTCTTACTAGGAAATATCAGGTTTGACACTGGATTAGCCTTGGACTTTAAGAGGAAAAAAGTATATATTTTCTTATTCTTGCTTGTTGCAGAGAGCTGTCCCTGTCCTTTCCAATGATCTAGTGAACTAATCAGGGTGCAGCATCTGGGACACACTGAATATCAAAATCTACTTTTTGTGTCATCAGAAGAAGTTGTCCTGGGGGACGAAGGGCTGTCTTCCCTAAGGACATGCCATCACCCAGCATAGGAGAACCAGGCCAAGTTGCTCTCTCCTCTACTTCTTGGCATTGTCTTTCAGGCCAGCACAGTGCTTGCCTGATGTAAATATGTGGTTGGAGAGGGTGCAACTTGCCATCAACCCCCTCTATCCCAAAATTCTTAGTCCCTCTCTAAGTGAAGTGAAGAAAAGGAACTGCTACTGTAACCCAGCATGGAGAAAAGAGCCATGGTCACTGATGTGCCACCCCTTGCAACCTCAGGAAATGAACAGTAGAAGCTGCATGTCACCCGAAAAGGTGACTGTGTCGTACAGCCCTTTCTCCTCAGAGAGTATGAATGACACATCAGCACTTGTTGGATCAGGAGAGGGGAAGGCATGTGGGTAGATGCCCCACAAGACCAACAATAGTGATAGTTTTTCTCTGTAAGGGTTCTCTCCAGTATTATATGATCTCTGAAACAGCAGGTTCTTTCCCATGAGTGTGGGCATAGACAATGGAAGGCTTGAGGTAGCTTTAGCCCCCCAGAAATTTAGGGATTACATTAATAAATAAAGGAGATACTGAGTTTGGAACAGAAGCTCATTTATCTCACATTATTAAAAGTGGACAAATTTTGTCGTAGTATAAAACTACTTATTAAAGCACTATTCAATAGCTATTTTATTATTATTAATCTAGCTCCCCCTCCCCCGATAAAACAAGTTATCTGTGACCCTGCTAAAGGAGGCAAGTTAGGTAGTGGCTTGTCTCCATCACCCTCAGTAGAGAGGTTTCAGAGTAGCAGCCGTGTTAGTCTGTATCCGCATAAAGAAAAGGAGTACTTGTGGCGCCTTGGAGACTAATAAATTTGTTAGTCTCCAAGGTGCCACAAGTACTCCTTTCCTCAGTAGAGAGTCAATGATCTTGACACAGTATAGGGAGTGAGCAGCACTCTAACTGGTGAGATTTAGTACATAAAGATATATCAGGCAAGTTCTGCTATACTTTGACAGCCATAGAGTAGGAAACAGCTCATAAGAGGGGAACCATGATTCTGACTCCAGCAGTCTCCCTTCACATATAGGCCTGAGTTTAATATGATGAGGTAAGATAGCCTATTAAGGAGGAGGATGACAGATTTTCCCTTCTAGCCCTTTTTGCCCTTTGATGAGCAGAAGCCACTGCAATGGGATTTTGCTATTTACAGTGTTGGAGCTCAGATTTCTCTGTGTTGTCATAAACAGGACAAAAATCTTCTTCTGTCACAAGTAAGAAAGGGGAAGCCAAAGAGGAAACTTGTTTTTCTTTTTTTAAAGAAAGAAAGAAATATTTTACCTTTAAAAGAGAGGAAAAAAGATTGGTCTTTTGTGTAGCTTGACCTTCCCTAATAACAGAAATCTGAAATTAAAATATCAATTTAATGATACATCTATCTTGAAACTTTGTAGGAAAGTTAAACTTCAGGAGCTAGTTGCTGAATAAATACTGGGAACACCAGGGATTGGGAAATGTATGGTCCTTTTTCCTTTTGGTACCACAAGAACATCCCTTCTTTGTGGTCTTAGTTCGATCCTGCAAATAATTACTACTAAATGTACTGCTTACTATGATAAGTAGCGCCGGTGGGACTTCAGTAGTAAACATTGCACTCGGTAATAAGTTTATGCAGGATCATCATCTAAGTCATCATTAATTCAAATATTAGCTAATTTTTAATTGCAGCTCAATTGAAAATGATCATCCTTGTATTCAAAGTATTAATTTGGTACTTCAGAAATATTTAAAGACACTTTGGTTGATTTGTGTTTATAGCCTTCATTGGACATTCACCAAAATGGAGTAACTTGAATATCTTAGAAGCAGTCTCTAGGTTGACTGTACTGAATTTTTATTTCTCATTCTCATTTTTCTGATCCCTTAAAATCTGTTTTTCATCAAGAATAAAGGCTGTACTATAGAAGTCTCTAAAACACTATTACTCTCTTCTGGTCAGCCTTATAAAAGCAAACTCAGAGCATTGATTCTCTCCTTGGGTTTGCATGCACATGCTTGTAATTGGAAACACAACTGACAGTTCAAATATTTGGCCTTTATATAGCCTCTTAATCTTTCAGTTCTTACACTCATTCAAGTCAAGAGAAGTTTTGTGTATATAAGAGCGGCAGGATTGATCTTGAATTTTGAATAACATTTTTATAATCTACTTTAGTATATTGGTAAATGTAGATTTTTTTTTTCCTCCAGAGATAGCAAGCTGTTTATGCATATGTGCTTATATGTACTGTTTATGCATATGTGCTTATAGATTTAAATATCAATGCAAAATTTTGCTAATTTATTATTTATTGTTAGTTTTTAAGACCAGTTGGAGCAGAATTTTACTGTGGATAAATACTGTAGTTGGTAGGCCCTTAATAAGCTGTATTTAACCTCCCATTATTGCAAAGCCAATTTCATTGTGGCTCAGGACTAAGACCACAAGAAAATTGACTGCAAAAAGGTGAAGACAGGAGATAGATTATTAAGAGCTTGATCCTGGATATGTTTACTATAGAGCTAACAGAACTGAATATACTCACTCATATTATTTACCTAGAGAGTGTGACAAAACCAAACAAAGGAAAACATTTAATAGTGCTATTTGTGCATTATTTAGAATTTACTTTTGTCCCGACTTTGGCAAATTGTTTCTTACTTACCTCCATATTTCCAAATGCGAAGTACAATAAGATTATAAATTTAGAATGTATAAGGAGAAATTGTCTATCTGCAACACATTTGTGAACTTTTTCTTTTTTCTTTGTTTCTTTTACTTTTTTCTGTAATAAGAGCAGCAGTTCTCAGACTGTGACTTGTTGACCACGAGGGAGCATTTACTGATGGTCTGCAGAGTTTTGTTTGGTCACATGATGCTGGCTCCTTCTCCTCGTTTCCAGCTACTAAATTGCATTAAAGAAACTATAAATACCACTTAATTTTAATAGTAATAGTAGGGGGGGAGGTTATGGCTTTTCCCATGAAAGCACTGCTGTAGTCACCACAAAGATGTCATTCAATCACAAATAAGAGGGAAGATGGTCCATGTGATTATGACTGGAATGAGGTAGTCCATCAGACAATCTCTTTATTAAAACGTGGTCCATGTTATGAAAAATTTGAAAACCCCTATATAACATTAAATCCACCTGATGATAATTTTTCACTCATAGACTGTTGTTAACCTTCCGTTAAACTAATTGTATTAACTTCTAAGCATCATTTGATAAGGGGTTAATTTCTAGATCACAAATTATTTTAAATGCTTAGTCAGTAAGCATGACTGTGACTTATTTCAAGTAAGACGAAGGGAAAACCTTTGAATGACAAGTATTTTTGAATCTTAGTTTTACATGTAATTAGTGCTGAGGCAAACAAAGCATTTGTGAAGGAAACGTTTGTTTTTTTCAGTTGGAATGTCTTATCAAGAGTTCTTCATAAACTCCCCATTTATCATTTGTGTAGGTTGAAAGAAATTGGAAGCACAATTGAAAAAAAAGGAATGAAAGTGTATAATATCCATTCAGTGTGCCAGCACCTTAGACTCGGTCAGCTGAAGGGGAACCACTTTGATATAATTGTGAGAGATCTAAAACCTCAAAGCAATGACTTTTCTGCAGATCTGAAAGAGAGAATATCTGAAGCAATTGAAAATGTTAAGGTAAAAAGAGATGCCATGCCATGATTTCATTTTCAACAAGGAAATATTTTTGCCTCATAAAAATTATCATGCTGTTTTTTCAGAACAAGATGGTTCTCATGCTACCTCTTACCTGCAATCTCCACTCGTTTTAAAATATAGAAGCTGTGTGCCCTTTGATCATTAGTCTCTGTGGTTCAACAAACCAGGAACAGAGCAACTTGCCAAAAAGGGAGGACAGGTAGTGAGTTCATTCTGTGCCACAGCTTTCTGGTTCCAGAATAGTACAGGACAACAGATGGGGAATTTGACAGATATGGGGTATCTGTATGAACCTGTGCTGCTGAGGCCTAAGGCTGGCCCTGATGGAGAAAATTTGTATCTTCAGAAAGCTGATGCTTTTGACTTCCGACAGGTAGAAAATATAGAGTAATACCTGCCAAACAATTATAGACTTTGGCTGCATTAGCAAAAATGCAGAGACTTTTCATGGAAAGGGGATGGGATAAATAACTGTTTTTTAAAAAAAAAAACAGCAGAAGAAGAAAGTGATAAGAAATTGATGGAGCCCTTTGTAGATGCTTTCCTGAGCCACAAGCCAGGATCTCTAAATTCCTCAGAAAAGTAGAAGGTCAGGAAAAGGGAAAACATATTAGCTTATTTAGAAGTGTTTTATTTGACATTAATCGCTTTTCCCATCTCTCAGTCTTTCTGAATAATGGTCATAATACCAATTTTTTGCAAAATAATTAAGTCAGGAATTAAAGACCAAACTGAGAAACACCCTGTCTCAAAGTGGTAGCCATGTTAGTCTGTATCAGCAAAAAAATGAGGAGGACTTGTGGCACCTTAGAGATGAACAAATTTATTTGAGCATAAGCTTTCGTGGGCTAAACCCACATCTGATGAAGTAGGTTTTAGCCCACAAAAGCTTATGCCCGAATAAATTTGTTAGTCTCTAAGGTGCCACAAGTACCCTGTCTCAAAAGAGTAATTATACTGTAGAAAATTATTGGAAGTTATTTTTCACAAACAAAAGAAATGTTCAGTTGTTGCTTTAATTTTCTTTTCTGTGCCCTTCCTTCTTTTGACTTCACAGTGCTCAGGAGAAGATGATCAACTGAGGGATATTTTTTATGGTGCAACTCTTCCTGAAAAATGAACATGGCCTGTATTTGGTCCTGTTTTATTAGACTTAACCTATTGCCAGAACATGAAAAGACTTGTTCCATTTAGTCCAGCTTAAGGATTTTATCTCTTAATTACACACACTGGCATATGCAACCTAAGTAAGGTTATACCTATGTAGCTTCTCCTGTTATGTATTTTTGAAAGGTAAATGCCCTTACATTATTTCACATTCACTTTGCTCTGTGTATTTATTGGTTTCCAGAAAATTAACCCTCATTGGGTCATGTGATCGTGACCTCACTGGCTCAATTTTACTCAGACAGGTAGTGGCCAGCAAAGCACTAGGAAATTCTGATCCCCACACATCAGTAATGCAGTTGCTCTTGGGCTTTACGATAGTAATAGCTTTGCAGGTGGAGTTCTTCTGTGAAATAAGTTGTGTTTAAAAAAATGCCCGATATCAATTATTTATTTATATGTTTGTTTTGATGAGGCTATTGCTTCGTTTTGTACACAGTGCTTACTCAGGCAAAACTCCCGTTGACTTCATTGTGAACTTTGCCTGAGTAAATATTTCTGGCGTTGCTCAGGGAAAATACCAACTCTTTGACGTGATCTTTAGTAGGATTCATCGTGAAGTGATTATACATACATATGGAGAAAGATTCTAGTTTGGTTTGATTTCATGCTTATTTATTCAGCTTGCATGAGAGTCCCAGAGGTGTGGGACTCAGGAGTTCTGGGTTCTCTTCCTGGCTACATCCTGTGTGTATTTGGTAAGGCAGGTCATTAAGTGCCTGGTTTTTCAAATGTGCTGAGCACCTAAAGCTGTCATTGATACCATTTGAAGCTGTGATGTTTAACACTTCTAAAAAGTGTCCCCTTTAATCTCTCTCTGACTCAGTTTTCTTAGCTGTAAAATGGGGATACTTAAAGGGATGTAATTAAGCTTATTTCATTAATGTTTATAAATTGCTGTATACCGATAAGTGTAAACTCTTGTCATTTTAGTATACGTTCTGATTGTAATCATTATCTGAATAAGAGTTGAAACAAAATTAACATTTGCCATATTTAGGCCCAGATTTTTAAAGATATTCAGGCATTGCTCTGCTCACCATTGCAAAGCCTAAGGCCCAGATCCTCAACAGTATTTCAGTGCTTAATTCCCATTGAAATCATTTGAGGATCGGTGCCTTAGCAGCCTCTCATTGAAAGTCAATGGGACTTAGGCTCCTAAGGCCACGTCTACACTACCCACCAGATCGGTGGGTAGCGATCGATCTATTGGGGATCAATTTATTGCGTCTAGTGTAGACGCGATAAAGCGATCCCCGATCGCTCTGCTGTCGACTCCGGAACTCCACCAGGGCGACAGGCAGAAGTGGAGTCGACGGGGGAGCGGTGGCCGTCGATCCCGCGCCGCGAGGATGCAAAGTAAGTGATTCTAAGTTGATCTAAGATACGTCGACTTCAGCTACGCTATTCTCGTAGCGGAAGTTGCGTATCTTAGATCGATTCTCTCCCCCCCCCCACACACACACACAGTGTAGACCAGACCTAAGTGCCTACGTCACATTTGAAAATGGGACTTGGCTGTCTAAGTTACTTAGTCCTCCCAACTCTAAGCAGAGCAATACCTTTAAAAATATGCACCTTATGGTTTTAATGAATATTTAATATTTTCATGTTTTAACCAGTTGATTTCTTTTTTAATTGTAGACAAAAGGTTTTGTAAACTACTTTGGACCTCAGCGATTTGGGCATGGACAGAATGTTCAGACAGATCAAATTGGACTGGCTTTGCTGAATGAAGAAATGGTATAATTCACCTCATGATCCAAATGACTAGTCCACTTCTTTTCCATGGCTACAGTTAGCATGTCTGAGTCAAACATTGGAGGCTACCATCCTATTGAACGGTGATCTCAATGTGTAGCAGTAGTAGTGTGAGTGTTGTTGTAGGAGACTGCAAAACCAACTCCCACCATGATTTAACCATATTGTGTCACAATCATGAATGTTTTAACATTTAAACAAAACAAATGTTTAATTTTAACATTAAGCTTAAACATTATTTATTTTAAATAGCGTGGAAAGTAGTTTTCAGTGTTTTTGTGGGGCTGTTACACTGCAATTGTCATAAATAATATAATTTTACATAAAGACATCTGCTTTTAATACTAGGCTCAGAACAATGTAAATCAAAAGTTCCTTTTTCCAGTTTGTTCGTGATGATAAGTGCTCTTTAACTTGTGAATATTCAGACTGTTGGGCTGAGTACACTGGGAGAGATTTTTTTAAAAAATTTTTTGCAAGAATATTAAGTAAGACCAGATCTAAAACCCAAACCCTTTAAGATCCCAGTAGATGTATCTGTATATCTCAATATGTTGTTGCTTCTCATTATCCCTTGGTTACCATCCCTCAGCCAGTCTTCTTTCCACATAAGTTGTTCTTTGCAAGCCAATTTGAATTAATTTCTCAAATAATATTTCATGAGACATAGGTCCTGATTCTTCTCTGTCATGTAACTTGTGTGGCAGTTTGCACAGGTAAATGATCGTACAAGATACGAGGCTGTAGAGAATGAGATCCATGGTATCAGAAGTTATTGTTGAACTAGATATATAGGATCTGATTTTCCTTTTCAGTTACACTGATCTAAATCTGAGAAATTTAATAAAAGTCAATATAGTTACACCTGCATGCAAAGAGAATCAAGCTGTTAGATCCCACAGGATGCTATCCACCAAAATAACTTACACTCTGTGCAAAATTTTGAGTTCAGGCAAGGTAGAAATTAATGTGACTAGTTTGCTGCAGATTGGTAATTTTTTACTAAAGATGCTGAGGCACTTGCTCTGCTGCACTGCCTGGTGTAGATGGGGACAAATGAGCAGGAAAACAGGTACTAATGGCCTGAAACTGACAGGTGAGGGGAAAAGCAACTAGGGTCTTATATACACTTGCAAAATACCTAGCTCCACTGGTAGTAGAAATAATGGAAGCTGTAATACAGACCATGCTCAGGTGTTTCTCTCAACATATCATCTAATCTTGTGTAGACACAGCCTAGGCATATCATTGTCCCCTCTGTGTGAGGGTGTGTGAGCCCCTCCATGTGAACATTGTATGGTTAGGCCTCTGTGGGCTTTGTTTGGGGGCCACAAGGTAGAACCAGAGTGCTACTGCTTTAGGCGGCATGCTCACCTTGCAACCTGGAAGATTTCCAGCTGGAAACCTATAAAAAAAAAATAATACTCCCTGCATCATTACCTTCCCCTTTGTAGGTTTTGAAGGCTGTTCCCATCCCTTCTATTTGACTGCAACCCCTTCCTTCCTTCCAAGGGGAGAATACAGTAGGCACTTGATTTCACAACTTGTGACATTTTAGGACTTTCTGTCAGAGGAGAGAGTTCGAGCCATCATGCATAAGAAATGGTCAGAGTTTTGAGATGCTATATGGTATCCTATCACAGAACTGACATGTGGTTGTCTTTTTCATCGAACAAGTAGTTACATTAAAACACAATAACCTCATGTGTGTTGTTTTTTTAAAGGTAAAAGCTGTGAAGTTGTTTTTCACACCAGAAGATACAGATGATCCTGTAAACCAGGCAAAGAGATATTTTCTTCAAAGTGGTAAACTCCACATTTAAAATGTTTTTGTCATTATTTGGAACGTGTGTTTTGGGGGGTGATGGTTTTGCTGCATACTGCCTGAGTTAATAATTCTTTTGTCACTTAAAATTATTCTTAATAGTCATATTTTTTCATACTATTTTTGCTTTTGCCAGTAGCTGATTCATTCTTTTATGTAAATTCACAATGTAATAAATCGCTCCATGCTTCTTGAGGGCATTGGAATTTTGCATCTCAAAATGTTTTGGGTTCTGATTCTCCTCTGCCTTGCACCCTGTGTAATTATTTACACCTTGCAAGTGAGTGTAAAATGCTACCATCTCCCAAGTACAGGGCAGTGGAGAATCTTTATTTCTGGTAGAGGCTTTACATCTATATAGAGGAAAAGATATGAGAAGTTCCTAAAGGCTGTGTTCTGCTTTTGCTCTCCACCTCTCTTCTTTTGAATTATCATATTCTCTTTGATTGAGAATTACAAAGGAGTGTACGAAAGTTGGGAGCCCGACTACAGTTGACACTGAATGAAAGTTGGGTGCCAAACTCTCTTAGGTTCTTTGAAAATCACAGCCTTTGTTTACAACTTTGGCCATAATGTCTGTGTAATTGACTTTCAACTCTTCATCTCCCTCCACTCTCTCTCTCTGACTCACCTACTTCCTTTCTTGAGTTCCATTCTTCACTGAAACATATTTTCAAAAACTAATATCTGTCTTCTAAGTAAAATGCCCCATTTTGTCACATCTCTTTCTGCTGTCATTCTTCAGACCACTGCATGCATCCGTTGAAGTGAGCTGTAGCTCACAAAAGCTTATGCTCAAATAAATTTGTTAGTCTCTAAGGTGCCACAAGTACTCCTTTTCTTTTTGCGAATACAGACTAACACGGCTGCTACTCTGAAACCATTCTTCAGACCCTAACTTTTCTCCCAGAGTCAGAAATCTTGAAGTCACTCTTGACCCCAAATCTCTCATGTCTGTAAATCCAGTTATCGCTGTATATTGCCCGAACAGCTAGGGTATGTGGCTTCAGGGGGTACAGATGTGCTTCATTTCACAGAAGAGAGCCATGAGTCCTTCTGTACTGTAGTTTGTTGTATGATGCATGAAAAGGCATTGATAACTCTGAAAACAGCTGCTTATCTTTTCCCAAAGCAAGAAATAAAAGGCTACACAATGACTTCTCACCAAATCAAAAATCTGGATAAAATTACAAAGGAAAGCAGGAAATATGAATGCAAAGGTGTACATTTCTACCCAGGTTGAGGCTCAGACTCCCTGTTGTGAAGTGCAGTTTGCACCTACAAAATAAAACAAGCACATTATTTTTTTGCTACAAAATGTGTTCCCTCAAATGACTTGGTGCTTATGTTGCTTTGATGAATCGGGGTACTTAGCAATGCAAGTGCTAATAATGGTGTAGGTTTGGGGGTGCTTCCAAAAGGGAGGTCCATCTTCTGACAATGTAGGCCTAAGTCTGAGTACCTCATGTTCTTTGATAGGAATACAATTCTCTTTCAATTCTCTTACAATTTCTCTTCCTGCTAGTACGAACACCCTGCTAGCAATGATGTGTTATGCTTTTATTTCTAAGGAACTAGAAACTCTTTGGACTGAAGTAATGAACATAGTAAAGCCAGTTTAATGTATATTTAGTGTAAATTACAGAAAATTGAATTAATTAGCATAGGTTACAAGGTAAATAAGATGGAATTTATCTGACATGAGAAGTTAAAGGCAAGGAATAATAAACAAAACAATAAAAACCAGTGTAAATAAATGAGTCTGACATCCTTTTCCTCATTTGATTTAATTTATCCTTCTTTTTAAGTTTTTCACTTTCTAGTAGACTAAACTTGGAAAGCAGATGGTTGTTCCAACGTTTATTTCTGTTTATTTCAGATGATGCGAAGGGAACCCTGGCAATGTTGCCCGAATTTAAAGTAAGAGAGAAGATGTTGCTTCGCGCCTTGAATCGCTATGGTTTACACCACGAGGGTTGTACCCGAGGATGGCTCAGCATTCCTCATTCCATGCGTATATTCTACGTTCATGCATATTGCAGTAAAATTTGGAATGAAGCTGCATCTTTTAGGTTTATGACGTATGGTTCAAAAGTAATGGAGGGTGATCTGGTCCTCTCTGAAGATAATGTTGGTGAAAATTCTTCTCTGAATGATAGAGTGAGTTTACAAAATATTTCTTGTAAAAGTTAGCTTAACACTCTTAAATAGGTTAAGATATAGGAGTTCTGCTTTTTATGTTTAGCTAAACATTCTAACCCATTTATGCTACTTAGTTTGGCTAATGTGGAGTGGCTTAGCCTGCCCTCAACTCCCCACAAATAGGCATACATGCTCTATACACCATAAAAGCTCTTTTCCGTCCTGACTGTTCAGTGTATTCATGGCAAGAATAGGAATGTATGAAGGTGTTTGTAGGAACCTGGACTTGGCCTGAATGGTTACTCATACATGATGCCTCTAAGCTATTTTCTGTTACATCCTTCTGTGGATCTGGTCATGGAGGACCTAAAAGGCAGCTATTTTTCCCCTATGTATCAGCACCATTGTGGAATTTTTGCACTATTGTAATGGTGTGCACAATGGCACATACATAGCCAGCATGTCACCCAAATTGTTTAGTTGAAGAGTGAATTTCTTGTAGATATTTCTGTGCGTTAGAGCAGCTTAGAGGTCACTGTAAATAATTTTCAGAGCTCTAAAACAATAGCTTCCTATGCTGCTTGTGATTTTTGCCAAAATGTTAGAGGGAAAAAAAAGAGTGAGTTTAATAAACTGGATAGACCAAATTCAGTGGAAAGCTGAGCTATAAAAGTAATATTAAACAATGGAGTTTTATGCAGTAACATTCACATTTAGCATGAGAACCAATCTTCTAGCATGAAATTACATTGGCACCATGAACTTGAGGTGGGTAAGCATATTAGAACTATAATGGTAGGTTCATACAGCAGTAATTAACATTAGTTTTATTTAGTTTCTATTTAATGCAAGGCCTTGTACTAATAAAATGATTACTTTGTGTTAAACACTTCTAATTTTTTGTTGAGTGAAACAGTTTCTCCTTGGAGTAGTCAGACAGCCTTAGAATTCTTAATTTTAATAGAGGCTGGGATTAATACAAATATGTGATTGGTTCATAATCTAGTTTTTCTACTATTTGTCAAGCTATAAGTATTTTTTTTAAACATTTTATACCAGGTTCACGTAGTAACTGCTCCAGAAGAGTCAGCTAACAAATATGCAATACACCAAGTAAGTTTGTTTGAAAAATCATGTTTCAGGGGTTTATGAGTTAATGAAGAT
The DNA here is from genome assembly GCF_965140295.1 of Lepidochelys olivacea. Taxonomy (NCBI): domain Eukaryota; kingdom Metazoa; phylum Chordata; order Testudines; family Cheloniidae; genus Lepidochelys; species Lepidochelys olivacea. The sequence goes on from NC_140411.1 coordinate 298,133,771, forward strand.
AATTTTTGTTTTAAAAATAGATCTGATTAATTAACAGGTGCAGTTTTATTTCTCTTCAGAGTGCACCTTTATGGAAAATGGGCATAAAAATTAATCTGGACTCACAGCAAACACAGAGATGAAAGTCTTCACTCATGTGTACTGAACATACGGGCAATATTATCTAGGTTGGATGTGCTTTTTTGTGCACTATTACTGTCAATTGAGTGTTAGCAAACTACTAATTCTAGTTTTCTTGAAACATTTTATTTCAATCCCCCAGTGTTAGGAGAAGCGTTCAAGAGTATTTGAAGGTCAGGGTATGAAAAGGCTGAAGATACAAGGGTTTGGAGACTCACAAAGAATACTAACATATTCTCTATTTCTATATCTCAGAACAATCCAGAAAACAATCAATTTGGTATGTTTGTAGTCTGTTATTAGAGAGAGTACTGGCATTTTGACTGGCTTCTGTGCCTTTCAGTCTAGGCCTCAAATAACTGTCTTCCATGGCTTTGCTTGGGCTTTTATGGTGTGGAAGCAAGGTGGCTTCTTTGCAGAATCAGGCCCTAAAACATAAAGGAATTAAATTTTAAAGGGGTAAGTGGTGGTTTTGTTTCAAACACATTTGTGGCTCACATATATTTTCTTTTTTTCCTTGAGGTGGTTCTTCCAATGGTTGGACACAGTATCAAGTATCCCAATAATAAAGTTGGGCAGTGGTACCATGAAAGGCTTGCTAAGGATGGGCTGCAGACATGCAGCTTCAGGGTGTCTGCATTACAGCTGAACACACCTGGATGCTACAGACACATTTTGAAATATATCCACAATCTGTCGTATCATTTCTTAGAGGACAATGAAAAGGGAATCAAAACTGAAGAAGACAGTCACCTAAATGAATCAAAAGCATCTCTTCTTTTGTCATTTGACCTTGATCCTTCATGTTATGCAACTGTTTGTCTGAGGGAAATAATGAAATGTGACCTTTAGAATGTTCATAGTAAAAAGTTACAGGAGTAACATAATCCATGGAGGTATTTTACATATGTTGCCTATAAAATAGGGAAAACAAATCTTGTTCATCATGTACACTGTAGTTCAGAAAGAATTAAAGAATAACTTGGGGTTTTATTACTATATATTTAGTTTTAAAAACATAGTCCTGAGTACATTGGAGCCAAACAGTGCTAAATTATATATTATGTCATATTTACTTAGCAGAGCCAAGAGCTGCAGGCCTGGCTTTTAGCCAGTGATATTTGCACAAGCTTTACAACTGCATGACCAAAGCTGGATTATGGGGAAAGGGGAATATGGTGAATGGTCATTTCCTCCTTGCCTTTTCTATTGTCATCTTAAGGGCTAGTTATATACTTGGTGCTGTATAAGACACACAAAGACAGCTTCTGCCACAACACGTTTACTGTCTAGTACTATTTGTCTACTAGGAAAGCTGCCATACCATAGTGAATATCCAGGCCTGTTGAAACCTTGCTGAGTTTTATGGCCCATTCATCCTCACCTGTTTTCACTATGCACATGAACCCAGAGCTAAAAGGATATGTGATGTGAGTAATAGTGCTGAGTCATCTCGCTGATTAGAGGACATTTCTTCAAGCCCACAGCGTGCTCGTCTTTCTCATTCTTGTACTGAGGAATTGAAGGAAAAAAACAGGCTCAAAATAAAAATCTGTGTAAATGGGTACTTTGAGACCCAGGAGTGAGTATGCCATTAATACACTTACAGAAGAGTGTTAATGTTTTTATTTCAGGCAGTTAATGTTTTTATTTTGTTGCTGGCCAAACCTGCTCACTGCATAAGCTTAAGGGTGTGAGGAAATCTTGCAGTGATTGTCACCGAAACCTTGTCATTATCACAATTAAAAGTTATTTATAAAATTCTTCTGTGAAAAAAATTTGTAAAAAGATGATATTGACATGAAAGGGGAGAAAACTGAATAATAAACTAAGAAGCAAAACTATCACAAAAGCTTTGAGTTGTATGTGTTATATTTAATCTGTAGATGGCACTGTGAGTTAAAAATAACCAGTGGAAGAGAACTACTTTGGCCATTTTTGAGAGAAGGGATATGTAAATTACAAATGCTTCAGTTTTGCATCTGATGAAGTGAGCTGTAGCTCAGGAAAGCTTATGCTCAAATAAATTTGTTAGTCTCTAAGGTGTCACAAGTCCTCCTTTTCTTTTTGCGAATACAAACACGGCTGCTGCTCTGAAACGTGTCAATTTTTTCACACTCTGGTAAACACAACATTGATTTGCTTCTATCTGTGACCCCAGTCCTATAATTCTTGCTCAGTCCTTAGCAAGGCAAATATTCCAGGTTTGATTCATCACTTCTTTACACCAGTTTGACAGAAGTGTAATTCCAGTGATTTCAATGGAAGTCTAAAAATGGTAGTCTGGAATGAAGGATCAGGTCCCCACTGTCTTCAGTGAAACTTCATCTTTGCAAGGCATAAGTAAGCATTGCAGGATTTGGCACTCAAGTTTCAGGTGGGAAATAAGCTCATACCAGTAATATCTGCAGTGTTATTGTACACTAAATAAACTATTGTGACTATTGCAACATATAATTTTAATGCATATAATCCTATTAAACTAGAACCTATGTGAAAACTAACAACTTGCTTAAAGATTCAACAAATCACTTGAGAAACCAATCCTAAACATGTTTTCCTACAGCACATCCACTTCAGCTTTCTAGATTTGCTGAATTATATCACTCATCAGAGGGAATTATTAGAGCCGATGAATTTTTATTGAGAACAGACTGTTGCTTTCGCTGATTGGCTCAAAATAGTTTTGAGGATCATCAGTTTTTACTGGCATCAACACAACAAATGAAATCTAAGTGTGAAAAATATGTGTGTTAATAGCTGATACTTTATTTGAAGGGACACATAAAAGGTCAGATTGAAAGATTTTTTTTTTACAGAAAGGTCTGCCATTTTAAAAATGTTCAGAAGATGTTAATGGAGTTAATCTATAGTAATTTTAGGCTCATTTGTCCAGTACTACTTCTGAGCATTGAAAGGACTAATCTTCTTAAGCAAATCATTCTTTCAGCAACTCTGAGCAGAAAGAGCTAATGTACTGATATCCATAAGTATAATTCCTACAATAGAAGCATTTTACTTGGAAGAAGTCACGGTGGTCATTAAGTTGTTTGTATATATGATGATCTTCTGCCTGCTTAGTTTATATTTAAAAAAGAGTCAGAAAGATTTCAGTGCAAAAAAAAAATAGGTTTGTTCATATGTATAGCCTTCAGGTCCAACTCTGCAACCCTTCCTTCTGTAAAAACTATGGACTTTAATGAGAGTTTTGCCTGAGAAAGGGATGTAGTATCGGACTCTTAAAGCCATTCTGTGTAAGCGCAAGAGCTTTAGCAATACAATGAAAAGATAATCACTATGCACAGATTTGATTTTAAGAAGGAAAGATCAAAGAGCTGATCACCCATTGACTTGATTCTTTGTATTTCTATTGGTAGTCACCCTTCCTTGATAAACCTTGTAGGCATTTTGTTAATACTAGTGAAGGCAGGCTCTGAAGTTTTTCCTAACAAAATAGGTTTTAATCTTTAGTGGCATGTTCACTTTTCTAGTCATTGATGATGAATGTGCATTTTTAATGGAAAAAATTCAAATGTTCTTTATTTGTGCAATAGTTAATTTTATTGACTCAAATTGGACAAATATCTTATTAATTTTAATCAGAATGTGCAGAGCTTTCAGAATGGAATGGATTTATATGCACACATTCACATCACAAAAAACTTCTTCATATGATGTGTATTTCTGTTCTTTAGAAGCCAGGTAGATGTTTTGTGATCCTCAGTTGGTATAAGTCTGCATAGCTCTATTGACTTCTATATTGATTTCAGTTTACACCATCTGAGGATTTGGCCTGTTCTACTCAGCTAATAAACCCAGTCCTACATTCCTTGTGCTCTGAACTCCCACAGAAACCAACAACAGAAGTACAATGATCCAAGTCAAAGGATGATTTGAACTTTTATTTCATCTTTTTCAAATCAAATCTGTTCTTGCAAAGCATTTAGAAGACAAAGGGAGCTTTAGGAGTGCCGGGAAGGCAGGATCATGCTCAGACTTTTGTTTCCAGCTTCTGAAGACCGCCATCTCCACCAATGCCATGCAAAAGCATGTTTTAATTTTCATAGTAGTTGTGCTACCTGACCAGTAAATGGGTATATTTAGTCAAAGTGTAGGAATGAGTTAGTTTCATGTAAGTGAAATATCTATTTTAATAAATCCTAGCAATTTAACAAACCAAAGCCCCACATCCACAGTTTTGTCATTTTACCTTTATACCTGTACTGAGACCATTAATTCCTTTTAACTTTTAAGTTCATAGGTCAAATCTGAGAAATCCAGGGAAAGTTCATTTGGAATGAAATATGGCCCAGCCATAAAGCAAATAAATAACAAGACTGCAAACAAAAGAGGCTGATGAACAAAATCTTTGTGGGAAAGGGGGTTGTAGATCCTCAGCCTGGTTATGATCCAGCCCTAGTTCTGACGGGCTGATCCCAAGGTCAAAATGGCTACCCATCCAAAGAAACCAAGCAGTCCAACTAGGCCTGGACACGAGGCTTAAGATTCAAGTTACAGTCTCTACCCTTGCAGATAGAACTAGAGCTTCAATTCACACAGATTCCAGGCAGTCTCTGCTACTCAGTCTCTTGGTCCTAGCTGCTAGCTGAATCGCAGAATTATGGATTTTATATATATAACTATCCCTCCCTATTAAACTGGCCCAAAAAGACCAATACATTTATAAAGCTAGGGGTAAATTTTTTAAAAGCACATAACTTAGGTTTAAAAGGGGGACTTAGGGCTTGGGACCCTATGTCTAATAGACAGTCAATGGGATTTAGGCTCCTAAATCGTGTAAGCACATTTACAATTTTTATCCTAGGTCCATCTCCAAAGTTGTGACATAACATACTGAAATACACGGAAACCCAAACAATCCTAGCTTGACCCAAACAAAACAGCAATGCAGTGGCTAGTAAGCATTAACAAGAGTCAGCAATTAAATGCCAATACAAAATCTCAAGGAAAAGACTAGCTGCTTGCACTAAACCCCCCTCCCCAGGACGCTGGCAGGCAAAAAAATATATACAGCTTTGCTTCTCCCTACTCCGCCTAAGGGTGGGGAGGTTGGCACCTCCATCTAAACCAGAGGGCTTCTTAGAACCAGTGGCACAATCCAACACCAAGCCAGGCCATAGTTTGTCAGGAGGGGTAAGGTGGCCCTCGCATCCACCCTGAGAAGCCCAGCCCAGCCCAGCCAGCCACCACCCTGTGAATCTACATGAAAGATGCTGCAATGAATTGTATGTGTGACAGGATGGTGGCAGTGCTGTGCACATTCTGGAGTTGGAGTCTGGGGTTCAGGAGAGAGAGTTTCAGCACTCAAAGTGAAATGAGAAGAATGCGTGTGTTGGAGTTTCAGCAGTGGTGGAGTCAAAGCAATGGTATCCATGGGCAGTGTTGCTGAAGTGGTGATAGGTAGAGTCAGAAAACTTGGCGGTGTGGGAGGAGAGAGAGCTCAGAGTCATGGATGATATCAAAGATTTTGAAGTCTGAGTTGAGGAGGGAAACCGGAGAGAATTGTGAGGATGTACCCCAAACTCAGACCTCCTGATAGGAGGAAGTTTACCATAATCCTGTACCCCAAATAATTAAAAGTCTCTAATGAAAAAATGCAACCACCACATGGGTTGCAAACAGACCAGGTAACTTAATACCAACATTCCCTTTGTATAGCCACATTCTTTAATTAACATTGCAAATGGTGCCTGTCAACAGAATGGCCACCATGTTGCTAAACCACGTTCCTCAAAAAGTTATGTGCCAAAAGTCAAAGTTCACACTATCATGCCAGCGCTAAGAAGTCCTAATTTTCAGTAGTGCACCCACTACAGGTAGCTCTCTACTCCTATCAGGACATTCAGAGTAAGCAGAAGTTTCTTGTTTCACTGACCATATTTTCACATAAGCAAAACAAGGTAAGGTATTTTTAGCAAAACGTAAATCACAATATTATACATATCCTCTCTGAGTGCCTTAATATAACAATAAATTTATAACTGATCTCTATTTATGCTTCCCAAGAAAGAACAAACTAATTTTAAATTGAAGGTACAGAGCCTCTAACATTTATTTTACCCAATATGTTCCCTGCCACAACATGGGATTGGCATGTTTCAGGATTAGCAAGGTAAGAGAAAGCTATTTTCTTGATCACTTGGCTGATTGAGAAAACAGAGCTCCATGTGGCTTGAAAGCTTGGGATGAAGGTTGTTAGTGAGTTGGGGTGGTGGAATGGGTGTTGTGAAGAAGTGACTTTAGAGAGTTGGAGAAGGTATCATGTGAAAAGAGATTAGTGATAATATAAGGAGCAAGGCAGGATGGTAGAAATGCTGGGAAGGAGAGGCAGTCTAGAGAGAAGATAGTTTTTGTAAGTGTGGTTGATGGCAGGAAAGGAGAAGCAAATTAGAAGGAAGACAAAGGTGTCGGTGAGTTCAAGTTTGGGTAAAGGAGATATAAGACCAGATCCTCAGGTTGTATAAATTGGCATCGCTCCATGACAGTCAAGAGAGCTATGCAGATTTACACCTGTTGAAAGCCTGGCCCACTGAGAATTGGAGCTATCTTAGATTGGAAGAAGGAGGCATATTTCTCAAAGATAGCAGGTTAAAAGCTGGGCTAGCGGAGAAGGAGTGCTATGTGGATATTAATGATATTCAGAAGACAATAGGGATTGCCAGGTCCTACGGAAATAAGGAAGGCACAGAAATTGAGGGCTTGATTCTTCACTGCCCTGCAACTATGGTGACCAGACAGCAAGTGTGAAAAATTGGGATTGCGGGGGGGGGGGGGGGGGGGGGAGGAACTGGGAGGAAATAGGAGCCTATATAAGAAAAAGGCCCAAAAATCGAGACTGTCCCTATAAAATCAGGACATCTTGTCACCCTACTTGCAACTTGTGCAGGCATTAACATTTACAGAATGGATGTAAAATGCTACCAGGTCAGAATACTGCTGCTTTACACTTATTTTACAGAGGTGCAAATGACTACACAAGGAACAAGTCAGTGGAGACTTAGTCCTGTGATGTCACTGCCCAGAAGGCATCCATCCCTTGGAATTATCTGGGATTTCCAAATCTTGTCATGAACATGAAAAAGGGATATGCATCATTATTTTATGGAGTGCCAGTTTGTACTCATGAGGGACTGTAGGTGGCCAAGATATATCGGAGGAACCAGTGTAGGCTCTCCTGAAACAAACTGATTAAAGGGATTAAACAGAAAGAGAGTTTAAAATACAGGAGAAAGCCATGGAGAAAAAAGCATAGTTTTGGTCTACATTACTATAGATGCACAGGCAGTGTGTTTGTAACATTTCTAACCTTACATTTGGTGTAAGGTTTCATTTTGTGTTGGTTCCTGTAATGGGATGCCACAAATTTCCTTAAATGGTTGTGTATCATTGTTAATTTATGGCTTCTCTATTCATTCCATATTGAATGTTTAATGTTAGGCAGCTAGTCGGGAAAAAGTGTGTTTCAAATCCTTTCCCTCCCCATCACATTCTTTTTTTGTTTTATTTAATATTTAACTCTTCATTTTAACCTTTCTCCCTTCATTTAAAGCCCCTTCTTTCCACTAGTACAGTCTTAAGTGCCTTCAGTATAGGAAGTAGTATGTAGCACTTTACTAAGCTAAAAACGTGACCTTTAATGCTAATCATTCCAGTTAGAGAACCTGCCTCACTCCTTCAACACCAGTGCCGACTCAGATTTCAAAACGAGATGCAGCGCTGCACTGCTGACACCAATATAGCTTATTTGCAGTGTTGTAGCTGTGTTGGTGCCAGGATATTAGAGAGTCAATGTGGGTGAAGTAATGTCTTTTATTGGACCAACTTCTCTTGGTGAGAGAGACAAGCTTTCAAGCTTACAGAGAGTCCTCAAGAAGAGCTCTGTGTAACCTTGAAAGTTTGTCTCTTTCGCCAACAGGAGTTGATCCAATAAGAAATATTACGTCTCCCATCCATACAGCTTATGTAACTCATGCCAGACTTGCTTTCATATCTCACTGATATGAAAAGAACTATGGGAAGTATAGTAAACTGCAATGCAATAGTTTATTTTTGCTAAAGAATCTAGACACGCACAAAAGCTTCTTATTTGCTCTCACACTAATCCCATTCCTTCAAGCAAGTCAGGACTTCACAGGGAGAACTGGATTGCAGTAGCACCTTCCAGCACCTCACAGATCTGTCCCACTCTGAGTTACACAAAGAGTTTGACAATGATCACAAACAGGAAGTCTGCAAAAGGCCTACAGTATTTTTGCTTGGGCAAAGCAGCTGCCTTACAGCTGACACTTGATTTTCCCCTCAGGAGATTTTTTATGCTGATTCTGTTGAGGAAGTGACTTGTCATCTTCAAAGGATAGGTTTGTCTTTAGTAATTTTAAGGCTTAGATTAACAAACAGCTGAAATGTCATATCTAGTGTGAAGTAAAGACGTAGGTCTCTCTGTCGGTAGACAATGCAAAATGTTCTAATGAATTTACAAGTGAGAATCAGATAGTTGTGAAAGGCCTTTGTGGGCCATCAAACCATCAGACTGGCATTAACAAAGAAGGCCTTAAGAAGAGCTCCGTGTGGTTCAAAAGTTAGTCTCTCTCACCAACAGAAGTTGGTTCAATAAAATATATTACATCACCCAACTTGTCTCTCTAATATCCTGGAACCAATACAGCTCTAACTACACAGCATTACCAAGGAATGGCAGCAATATTGTATCAAAGACTTTCCTGTTGCAGGATGGTATATTTATTCTCTAATCTGATCTTTCCTCCCTTTCAGTACTATATGCATGCACTATAAAGCAGAGAAAGGGAGGCCTGGAGAGAAGATCATAGATTAGTACATCCCGTCTGTAACAACTCAAGCCTCTCACAAGCTGCTTTTGAGCTCATTGGATGTTTCTCACTGGTAATACACAAGTGGCCTCCTGTGTCTCTTGACACATTCTTCTTTCAGAAAACCATTTATGCTGATTAAATAAACTAGTCATGACTCAGTTTCTTAACAGTATAATCATCTGTCTGAAATACAGTTACTTGTTTTTGCCTCAAACATCACAAGGGACTTGGATCCTAAGATTTTCATAAATTTTAGACTTTTAAAAAAATATTTCCAGAACTTTCGTGTTTTTGCATATGTGAATGAAGAGTAGATGAATAAATTGTATTGAGGATCTTAGTGACAGGACATGGCTGCATAGGAGCATATCAGGAAACAAGGCGAGACAAGTTAGACAAATTCACTGAAGGGGGGAAGGTTAATTTCACATGCCATAAGTTCCAAACACAAGGGCTATGAGGCAGAACTGAGAAAAGAGGTAGCATGAAAAAAGGTGTTCAGTAAACATATAATTACTATAAAGAAGTCTATACCCACAGGCAGACTATAATGGAGGAGAAACTGGGGATCCAAAGAGACTATTCTTAAAATTACATGTGCAGGTGGTTACTACAAAGTAATCGGAAAGACATTTATGAATCTGATAAATGTTTAAGTCAATGAAAATGTAACAGACCAAATTATAGCAAAGGCTGTACAAGAAAACCTATTCAGAGCAGCACTGAAACCCAAATTCTAGGTCTCCCCAAAACGTGGGGAAGTCACTCCATGGGCCCTTTGTGACGAGAACAGTGGAGATGCATTCTAGGATTGGGTCCCGACATTTGTGTGTGGTTGTGTCTGCCTGGTACAGATCACTCTTACACTGAGCAGGAGTGATTTGTGTGTGAAAGGTGGATATGCCTGGGGCTTCTACTGGCCACAATACTGGCATAAATTAATGCAGTTTATGAATTTTTGTAGATAAATTCCCCATTTTCAAAATATGGCCTGTAGATATGGTTAAATGTAAAAAAAGAGTTCATATTAGTGAACACTATTTTAAATACTATTTGGTGTGTTTCACAATGAGCATGTCAAACAGCTTCATTTTATAGTTATTTCCTTTAGATTGTTTAATTAGGTTCCCTCAGGATAAATATTTAGAATATCTGCTGGATTACCTTGGTGCAATTTAATTAGATTGGAGAGTAAATATTTAAAGATCTGTTGCAAAGAGCTTCAGACATGGTGTAATTTAAAAACTTGTACTCTGAGAAGTGATAGCTTTGGTGAAGTTGAAGTAATGAGCTTTGAGAACGTCTAAACATAAAGATGAACTTATGTATCTAAGGAGATTTGCAATGGAGGGAAAATTAGCACTGCCAAATATTTAGACTGAAATCTGAAATGTCAGGTTTTCTATTAATAGTAAAGGAAGTAGATACAAACGGCTGGCCTATAAAGCTCTGCCCATCTGCCATCAGAAACAGACCTGTCAGCCCAGAATCAGCATACGTCTAAACTTCAGGCTATTGCTCTTTAGTGTTTCTCTGACAATCAACTGTTGTCTATACATCAAGGAAGGTGCTAACATTTCCCCCCCTTAAGTGTAGGGATGACCCTTCCACAAATGGAGATACTCTATTGAATCCTTATAATTAATTCTTCCCTCAGATATCTGCACCCAACTTCTATTGATTTCAGTAGAATCTGTACATAGAACCACAAGGGCCCAGATTCACACCAAGGTCTATGCAAGTGGGGGTCTCTAGCATCAGAAGCCCTGTTGGGGTGCAGGCATGCTGCAACAATTGAAAAAATAGCTATAACTTCCCTTCCACTGGATAGCTTGCAGAGGGTCAGTGTAAACAAAAAAGTGTGGAAAAGATGTCTGAAGGATGTACAGATGCAGCACCTTTCCTGAACAGCTTCTGGAAACCTACTCACTGTGTGATCCACTGCCAGCCTTTCTGGGGGGGAGTCCTCCTTAGGAATGTAGGGGACCAGGAAGGTTCAAGGAGTCATAAATAACATGTCTCTGCACAATCGTGGGTAGCCCAGACTGATGGTTATTACCTCTGGTACTGGTAGCAATGCCTATATTTAAGGCCCTGTTTTCAGTTGCTTATAACTTTGCCAAACTTGAACTATTCAGGCTGAAATTTTCCATGCCAGATGTCTGTCAGGCTGTCTCTCTCTTATTTTTTTTAAAGCTTCAGCAAAAATGGTTCAGCTGTTTCCAAGACCAAGGTTAGGAGAAATGTTGTTTTGCCATATTGAAAACATTATTGGAACAGTTTATTTGAGAAGCTCTAATTCCTCAATGCTTTGTAAATTTGGCGGGGAGTCACGCTGGTGTCAAGGATGTTCCTTCTGCCATCCCTGTGAATTTTTGCCCAAATTTGACCGAGTTATAAGCCTCCAAAAATAAAAAATCTCTGTTTGCACATACTCAATAGAGATTTGTAGAATTTGGCAGCTGCTTTGTACAAAAATTTGGTCTGCACTGAGCATGCTCCATCCCCTCACAGCTTAAATTTGCCACTGGACTACAGAGTCATTCTCACTCTCTTTGTGACCCAATGCATATTAAAGTATTTAAAAAACCGTGGAACAGCTTCAGTAGGAGAGCTTAAGAGAGACCCACATCAGAATAGCCCATAGCCCAGTGGTTACAGCACTGACCTGGGAGGTGAGAAACCCAAGGTTAAATCCCTTCTCCTCATCAAGTAGAGGGGGGGGAAATGAACTAGACTCTCCCGCATCCTGAGTGAGTTCCCTTTTGCTGTGCTAAAGGTTATAAGGGAGGTTGCTGCTGCTCCCTCTGCCTCTGCCTTCCTACCACCCCCGGGTGCATTTGACATAGGCCACCACTGCTCTTGCAGGAAATGGCGTAGGCACCAAACTACAGAAGAGGGTTCCTGGCTGCAGATCCCATGTGCAGATCCCACGATAAGTCTCTCCCTCCTGCCTGGACTTAGGTGCCTGAATCTGTGTAGCCAAGCCCTGTGAGAAGGATGGGGCTTAGGCTACATCTCTTTCATTGGCATCTGCTATTAGTTAGGTTAGGCTGCTCCCCGTCCAGCATGCTGGCTTCTGTGAATCCTATTCTTAGGCATCATCTCTCCCCATGTATTGTATAGGGAGCCTAGTTGTCTAACTCAGGGTTTGTGGGTTCCACTGGGTAGCTAGGCACTTAAAAGTTAGGTTTTGCAATACTGAGCCTAAGTTCCTTTGTGGATCTGGGTCCGAGAGCCTCCATATCCTGTTACCGGTCACTGATCTTTAAGTTTTAATAATGATAAATAGCTGAATGAAAGTAATTGATGGAAGCAATTTACTCTTTGCAGCTAAATGTGAAATTCTATAGGTAAAGAATCTGTCCTTGCTCTTTTGATCCAAAGCTTGGCTTGGTCAACCAGAAGCTGATCCATGAAAAGAAGAACACCTGATTTAACTGAACTATGAGATAATATGAAATAGCAGGTGAGGAAAAACCCCTATTTGTGAAGACAATGGAAGCTTTTGTCTTGTAGACTCTAGCTGTTTAAATCTCCAAATAAAAGTATTAACTGACATCAAAGAAACTCATGCAGATGAAAAGGGAATGCCAGAAACAAAAAATAATAAATGAGGTAAACTATACACTTTGACAGCATGATGTTTTTCATTTACATCAGGATTATGTTAGTAATAGCACTAGCATCTTAAATTGAAGGTATACAGCCCTTTCATTCCAAAGTATTTTTCAAAGAACTACCACAATGGAGTGAACCTAAGCAGCACTAACATCAATTTGTTTCACAGCCTGCAGCAGAGTCTCAGGATGCCCTGACTTATTCTCCAGAGACAGAGAGAAACGATGACAAGGTGATCTCTTGAGGTCCCTTCCAGCCCTACATGTCTATGATTCTATGACCTGTGGTTATGAACTGGACTGGGACTCAGGAGATCTTGGTTCATTTCTCAGCACTGTCACATATTTCCTCTGTGACCTTTGGCAAGTCGTGTAATTTCTCTGTGTCTCAACTTCTCATTTGTAATTGGGGATAATAATAAATGTCTGCTCTCAGGGCTGTCCCTACCCATACGCAAAGCACACAACTGCGTAGGGCACCAGGAAATTTGGGGCACGAGGAAATTTGGTGCTCCAAATTTCCTGGTGCCCAGCATAGCTATGTGCTGCTCCAGCCCCTGCTTGCCTCTTTCCCAGGCCCCCCACCCTTGCTCTGCTCCAGCCCCACCTCTTCCTGCCCCTGCTCTGCTCCATCCCCATTCCCATTCCGCCCCTTCCCCAAAGCCCCCACCCTGCTCTGCCCCCACCCCACCTCTTCCTGCCCCTGCTCCACCCCAGCCCCACCTCCACTCCCCTGAGGACCGCAGCAGGGTTGGGCCTGCACTCCCCAGTGGCGGGAAGTGCAGCGACCTGGCCCCAGCCGCGTCCCCTTTGAGCGCTGGGGGACAGTTCCACCCTGCCCCCCAAGCCAGCCTCGCCTCCCACACGGAGACCTAGTATCCCACACCCCCCTCCCCAGAATAGCTAGGGATGGCCCTGTCTGCTCTCTCTAAAATGATTTTCTGTCCCATCAAGTCTTCAACATGCTAAAGAAATTTTAATTGATTTATCATCAGAATATGCTTTTGAACTAGATGATCCACATATAATGCTGTTTTTGAGTGCTACTGTCAAAAAGTAGAGCCAAAGGATCAACTGCAACTGACAGAAAAAAGGGAAAGGAAACAAGTGTTTTGAGTCCACAGTTTTAAAGCCTATGATTATTGTAATCAGAACCGTTGGGTATGCAGTTACCTCTATTCTGGAGGAGAGCATGCAGCACATTAAACAATGGAGGAGGAGAAATTTTGGCAAAAGAGCAATGAATAGATCCATAATAACCATGTTAAGCAATCAGACTTCTGTTTAAGGTGTCATTTAAAAGTTATTCACTAGTAAACTGCATGCATCTTAGTTTATATAGCTCAAAGGATGAAGGACTTAGTTGACCCCACTAGGACTTGACAGATCATTCCAGTAACTAGGTGTTTTGAACCTGATGGTTAGATCATTAAGTCATCCCCTCTGGCTTAATTAAATGCTAACTTGGGTGCACTTCCTATTTATGAAGTATGGAAAATTCTTTTTCAGTAGGGTAATAACTCAAGAGCAAATAAACACAGTGCTGGATTGTAAACCATCACTATCCCTACATTTAAATGCATCTTAATACAAGAAACTTCTATCCAATTACTGAAGACATATAAACTGGATCATATCTAAGAGCCTAAACTGAAGTAAAATTCATTATTTTGCAATTAAATGGAAATCCTACACTATGCATCTTTATTTTCTGCAGTGAAAGATTCCCCATACTGTTTTGTAGTTAACCTAATTTTCATACACAATGTTGTGTGTGGAGGGCAAATATACATTTTCCTATTTCAGATATATTCACAAAGACTGAAATAAAATGTATTCAGTAACCAAAGAAACTAACTCACTACTGTTGTCTCATTTTTGCGAGTGTGGGAAAGAAGACAAGGAGGTATCTGGATGAAGACTATTCACTGACTTCAAGACTTGATAAGCAATGTTAGAAGAAATGGTGTGAACTTGTCTTGTTGGCATCAGAGAAGATTAGAAACAGATAACAATAGTGTAAGACAGAACCCATGAAGTAAACCCAGGAAGAAAAATAAAATATTGTCTGTTCAAAAAGATGTTAGAAATGAGTTTTCTTTAGCATTTACATAATGTGAACACATAAATACGTGGAGGAAGTAGATGCAGACTAAAGGCCAATACATTATATTCCCATGTAAACTCAAAATGAGATAATAGAAATATCATATCAAGAGTAATAAAGCTGCCCTATTATTATTGTTATTGTTAAACAAATCCATGGGCCAGTTTATACCACACTGCCACGGACATCTGGCCATAGAGCCAGCATTACTGGACCTGGGTGATCACCTGAATGCAAAGGGAATCCTCTGGTGGCAAAGAACTCGCATAGAGGGTCCTCTGACATTTTCTTCTCTGCTGAGGGTATAGTGTGTGGCTGAGGAAAAGTGTTGCCACTATGCTAGATTAAGGCAGCCTGAGGGTTTCTCTAACTTATTCCCTTCTCATAGAATCATAGAATATCAGGGTTGGAAGGGACCTCAGGAGGTTATCTAGTCCAACTCCCTGCTCAAAGCAGGACCAATCCCCAACTAATCACCCCAGCCAGGACTTTGTCAAGCCTGACCTTAAAAACTTCTAAGGAAGGAGATTCCACCACCTCCCTCATGGTGCCCACTTGCACCACTAGAGCATCTCTGAGCAGAACAGCTCCAAAAATCAGGGTAGTGCAAAGTTGAGTTTTATGGCTTACCTCTGTGCACATTTTCTGAAATCCAAGATTTGTCCCTATGATTGTAAACTCGCAACTGTGCTTGTCAGGTGTACAATATCGTACTTTTAGTATCGTACTTTTCTCCCTGGCAATCTAAATTATAAACAAAATTACTGTATATTTTTACTTTCCAGAAAAGTACTTTATTATCTTTAATATGGAACTCTGCTAACTGTTAACTTTCTAAAACTATTTCTTTTAAACTATCACATTGCTGCTGTTCTCTGCATTTTGCTTAAACATTACAGGCATCCCATCAAGTGCCTCAGGAGAAGGAGAGCTTGTTGGAGGAACTTTGAGAAGACTACTTCTCGCAATAATACAAGCATCCATGTCTGTGGAGGAGAAATTTGGGCTAGTGAACTGCAGGAGCAACATATTAGCTGGGCATATGGAAGTGGGACTGTATATTGATCACTAAGGAGAGGTAAACAGAATTTCTAGTGCTGCTCAGGACACTAAATCAGAATTTTAGATTATATGGTAAAGTAGCATTAGACTGGTAAAATTAACTTCAGACAACCAAATATATCACTGTAATATTCAGGGCAAACTAATGAGGAAGGAATCTCCTAATTTTATTCTGTTTATATAGCAATTTCTTCCAACAAATTTGGAGTTAATTATAGATAATTTTGGAGTTAATTATATAAATATGGAAAGTGTAGATACAATAGAACTATCCCAACATGAAAACAGACCGGTAGCACAAGTTTCAGAGGGACTAAGAATGCAAAACTGTCAGATGCCAGAGATAGTGTACAAATATTAAGGTCAGCTAGCAAGAAAAGGAATCTTCAATCCAAAATAAAGAAAATGTATTTTCTTCTGCTTCAAATCTTATAGGGAACAGAAGAGAATTTCAACTATCATGACCTCAGGGATGAATATATTTGTCTTCAGTGGCGTACTAAAGATCAACTACTTATTTTGGGCACCTCAGGCCCTGTATCTCCCATAATTGCTAGTCCATCTTCATTATTCCATTTTATTCCAGCACAGTTTCTTCCCGTCTCCAGAATTAGAGGGCCAGGTTCTCAGCTGGTGTTAAATCAGTGTAACTATTGAAGTCACTGGGGCTATGTCAATTTACACTGCCTGAAGAACTAGCCCAGCTAATTAAAGTCTGTATCTGCCATGTGTATATGCATATGTTCTAGCCTTCTGGGGGCAGGGATAGCTCAGCGGTTTGAGCATTGGCCTGCTAAACCTAGGGTTGTGAGTTCAATCCTTGAGGAGGCCATTTGGGATCTGGGGCAAAAATTGGGGATTGGTCCTGCTTTGAGCAGGGGGTTGGACTAGATGACCTCATGAGGTCCCTTCCAACCCTGATATTCTATGATACTTAACAACAGTGGAAAAAGGTCCCAAACTGATAAGCAAGGACCCTGGCATTGCATAGTTAATGAGAAAGAAGCAAAGTTGAGGGGCCCTTGCTGCCCCCATAACTTTGTCTGCTCTTGCTATCCTCTTCTTAAGTTGCTCCAGTGAAAGATATTACCTTACTACCCTGTCTCTCTAACATCCAGGGACCAACGTGGCTACAGCCATACTGAATCCTAGAGCTTTTGTCTCTTTCCACATTATAAATTCCTGACCTCTGTCTGTTCTTAGGTTCAGTCTTCATAGTTGTCTTCTTAGATTGTCTGTGTTGCTGGTCGTTGAGCTGTGCAAGAGGCGATGGCGATGTGTCTTTTCTTCTGGTACTTTCTGCAAATAACCTGGCATGCTCTGCAATCCTTCTCAGCATGTGTAGTTTGTACACAACGGTCACACAGAAATTCTTTATGTTCCCCGTTCCTCTGTCTCACTGATTCAGGAGGTGAACTTCCTCAGCTCCCACTAAATTCCAGAGAATTCTTCTTTACAGTTTGCATGGCAATAGCTATTTCAACAGCCTTCTTGTAAGTACTGATACAGTCAGTAATATCTTTCAGATTTGCTCATTGTATAATCCAGAGCAGCGGTTCTCAAACTATGGGGTGGTCCTCCCAAGGGAGGCATGGGAATATTTCAAGAGAGGTGTAAGCTGTGGTTTTTGTTATTGTTTTTTTTAAGAGCTCTGGCTATCAGCCCCAGGTGGCTGGGACTTGTGCGGAAGGGCCATGCACATCCGGGAGTGGGGATAAAGGGCACAGCCAGAGCCCTGCCACCCAGGCTCAGGCTCCTCTTCCCCACTTCTGTCAATCCCTCACCGGGAGGCAGCGTAGGCTCAGGCTCTCTTCCCTTCCTCAATCCCTCACCAGGAGGCAGCTCAGGTTCTCCTTCCCACCCCTGCCCAGTCCCTCACCTGGAGGCGGCGGGGCTCTGGCTATCAGCCCTGAGTATCAGAAGCAATGCAGAAGTAAGGGTGGCAAAATCACTTTTCACATTGCCATGCTCACTTCTGTGCTGCTGCTGGCATGACTCTTTCTTCAGAGCTGGGTGCTTGGCTAGCAGCCGCTGCTCTCTGCTCTGCCTTCAGAGCTGGGTGGCAGTATACGTACCTGGGAGGAGGGGCGTAAATGACTACAGACACAAAGAAGGGAAGCCCAATCAAATAAGTTTGAGAACCATTGATCCAGAGACAAATTGGTCATGCAGGGCATCAATTAATGTTGCTCACTAAGGAGGAGGTAAATAGAATTTCTAGTGCTGCTCAAGACAGTAAATCAGAATTTTAGATTATATGGTAAAGTAGCATTAGAGTGGTAAAATTAACTTCAGACAACCAAATACACCACTGTAATGTACAGGGCAAACTAATGAGGAAGGAATCTCCTAATTCCTAAGTAATGCACCTGAACTGACAGTGCTCTGACAATTTCCTTAGAGTAGCAACAATCTGTGCTACTGAATTTCCACTTCTCTGATGTCACTGATGGAGTAGGAAAAATATTTTCCTGCATTGCTGTAGTAATTGCAGCGAATGTGGCAGTTCCATGACAGTTGGAGACAACAGGTCATGCTGCAGTCTCTATGCCTTTGGACCATCACTGTCAGCATGGTTGAAACTCTTTGTCCATCTGGAATGATGTTGCAAGCTACATTTGCTCAAAACATCCAAGGTACACCACCCATAATTTTTAGTTTTCGTTGAACTCACTAACATTGTCCATAAAAGTTTCTCTGCTACAGACACAAAGAAGGAAGCCCAATCAAATAAGTTGGACTTTGTGCTCTCCCAGATGTCTCCACTGCCACAGGTAACTGTTTGTTTTTTCCTTCACTGATACATTCGTCATCTGTCCAAGTTCTTTGTCAAAAACGTATTTCTTGAAGATTTTAAGATGCTTCTATGTTCACCTTGATCTCACTCCAATTCACCTTGAGCTTCTCAAGCCCAGATCTGCCAAATAATGGTGGATATTTTGCTTCTGTCTCATACAAGGGTAAAATGACTGATTGTCCATCTAGTTGAACTTTCACCTGGAGTATCCATTTTGAGACTTTTTTCTCTGGTATAAATCTTCAAAACCATGGATGTGTCTTCCAGAGGGACTTGTGACAAAGTCTGGTGATAGGTAGATGCACAAATCAGTGAGACAGCAGCTCCAGTATCAAGCTCTGTTCTTGTAGGAATGCCTTCAGTCAACACTGTGACCCAGCTCTGACTCCAGCTTCCGATAACAAGGTTAGTGCTGGGTCTTTGTCAGTGTCATAAGAGCTCTTAGAAACAGCTCCAGGCTCAGCCTCCCTGGCAAGCACTGACTACCTGGATGTGTTCAAGAAGAAAAATGCTGACTCACTCCCCCACAGATAGACTATGACTGCCCAGTGGACCTCCAGCCCAGGGCAAAGGTGCCCTGCGGATGGATATACTCCATGTCTGAGCCAGAGCTGGAGGCACTATGTTGGTATATCCAGGAAAGCATCTCCAAAGGCTTCTTTCGGTGAACCACCTCTGCCTACATTTTGCCTGTGTCTGCTTTTCTGTGCCTGGCTCCTTTAATCTCCCACTGGGAGAAAACTTGCTGTGCTTATCATCCAGTCCCGAGTCTAAGAGAGACTTGAATTCACAACCTGTAGTCATGAATGCAGCACTGCTGTTGACTGAGTCATAGCGCAACCTAGCTAATATAGTTTAGTGCAATGATATAAAACTTGTAGCTGCCATCAGCAAAAGCACATTGCCTTTCTAACAATAATAGTACAGTCATTGAAAACCAGTGAAATTTCTTCTTGAAGTAAAGTGGAAATATTTCTTGTTTTTCAGGCAGAAGGAGGTTGACTGAGTCAACTGTAAATTTTCCCTCGTATAATATAGCATGGCCTTTTAGAATAGATTAGGCTTTTTTCTGTAACAACTGTCCAATCTGAAGTAGTTTAGCAGTCTTAAACTTCTGATGGCCTTTTTAGTTTTAGAATAACAGCATGTAAGACAGATCACACTTTCAGAGATGTGTAATAGATCTGCTGATAAAAATATTTCATTGTGCACCAAAAAAAGCACTTATTATCCGATTGCCTTTTAAACAATATTGTGATGAAAGACCTGCATTTAAAAATGGCTAACATTTATCAACATGTCAAAACCAGTGTTTGATTTTTTTTCAGTTCAGGTATTGATGACAGATAATGTCTGTTAGGACTAATATATATTCCAAATGCCATTTTTTTCCCTACCGTGAATTACTGTGCTGGTGATTGAAGTGTGAGCTGGCACTTACTGAGGAGATTATATTAAATGACCTTGTAGGCATTATATTTTCAGTTTCAGTAAATCTAATAAAAACACTCTTCATTCCTTAGTGATTTCTGGTTCATGCTAAATCTTAGAAAACCTATTTGCATGGAACTGGTTGTTACTAAGCCTTGCTAGTAGGTTACAGTACTATATCTCTGTCTCTAGGAGCTTCCTTCTTAAATTTTAAGAACTACTTCATCCATAAATGTGTGTTCATATGTTTATGCTCCAGTTCAGCAAGGTACTTAACAATGTGCCTAATATTAAGTACATGAATCCATGAGACTACTGATGAGCTTAAATTCCTAGCTGAATCAGGGTATCCGTCAGTTAAGGTGACCAGATAGCATGTGTAGAAAATCAGGATGGGGGTGGGGGATAATAAATGCCTATATAAGACAAAGTCTTGAATATAGGGACTGCCCCATAAAATTGAGACATCTGGTCACCCTACTGTCAGTACATTGTAGGATAACAGTGACTACATTCAGTTAGGAGGAGTCTTTGATGTATCATATATAGTTTGCCTAGAAAATACTGGGGGAATTGGCTCTTTTTTAAAAAAAAGACTTTAAATATTTTGAAGTTTAACTCTGTTTTTTCCAAATGTGCCAGATATGCAAAGTCACAGAAAGTTGGATAAAGACACAGAGTTCCATTGTTTTATAGGAAAAAAATATACAAGCCTAAACAAATGATAAAAGATGTGAAATCAAAGAACTCAGGCCAGAATACACAGTCACTCTTGAATGATGCTAATGTTCTTTCCCTCTGATTATTGCCTTTAGATATTGATGTGACACTCTTCTGAGGCAGTGGCACTGTTGCAGCCCATGGTAGCGATTATTAGATAAAGGTTGCAATTGTGTACTTATTTTCGCCTTAGAAAAGGGTCTGATTGTTAAAACATTCTCTGAAGAAGCTGTTTCAGGACCTTTCTACTATGCTAGACTTCATCCCTGGTGATTAGCAGCCTTTTTCCTTTGAAGATTTAGTGCAAGAAAACTATACTTCTGTGACCTTTCATTTATCTTCTGAGCTCAAAGAAAATTATTGTTTGCCACAATAGCAGCAACACACATGCTGACTTGAGGGAAGGAAAACAACTTTCTAAAACTAAAAGGTATAAAAGGAAAAAGAAAGTAGTTCTGATTCCTCATCTCCTCATTATTAATACTTCGTGTTCCCCCTCCACCATACAATCACTTTTTCAGGCACTTGTCATTTAGAATTGTGTACCTGTGGTAATTTTTGACTTCATAATATTTTGTTAGAAGGCAGGATGATATTGTGGTTCAGGCAGTGGCCTGAGACTTTAGAAATCTGTTTTCCATTCCCAGTTCTTGGGAAAGTCACCAAACTTCTCTGTCCCTCAGTTCTCCTTATTTTACTTCTTTTCCACTCCTTGTCTTCCTTGTCTATTTAGATTGCAAAATTTTGGGGGCCAAGTCTCTGTCTTATCACCTGTATAGCACACTGGGGTCACAGTCTGAGTTATGTCCCTCTGTAATACAAATAATAACTATCAGTCGCAGACTTTCACTGAAATAGCATTCTGAAATAAGGTAGTTCACAAAGATACTTAATATGTGTCTTAGATATATGCACAGCTTGTAAACTCCACAAGACTCCTTGTGAGTTTGTATAGCAACCCTAAAAAGCTTACAACTTGGAGCTGTGGATGCCTTAAACTCCATAGGTAAAATCCTGGCCCCACTGAAGTGAAATGGTAAAATTCCCCTTGACTTCACTGGGGCCAGGAATTTGGCCCATAACCAGTAATGTAATGTGTCAGGGGACTTGTTGGAATCCCTGGTTAAAATTGTTCTACCCACTGATTAAAAGGTGGGGATGATTTATCAACCTTGGTGGAGTTTGCACTATCTCTGCTAAACCTTGCCACAGATGACTTCTATCTAGTACTCCATACTACATGTCAGTACCTTTCAAGGGTAACTAGAGAGCTCCACATTTTCTTAGTTTTGGAAAGTCCTTGCTCCAGGGAAAATACTCATAGATAATGTTCTTATGCTTCTGAGGGCTTCTTAGCAGAATGAAGCTACAAAATACTATGTATAGTGGATCCTCTTTACTGGTCAGATTCAATTGTCTATGAAAGACACTTCAATTAAATTGGGAAAGTTTTGGTTCTAAGCCCCAAAATTGTTTGCATCTTAATTTTTCTTGACTAGGCTTTTGATCACAGTGGATTTCTCTTTATTTGTTTTATGTCTCTCATCTTCTGCAATCTTTAAATGCTCCACAGTTACTCAGTGGTTTATATGTTGCTATCCAGATTATCTAGTTTGGGTTCCAGAGAGCCAGTGAATTCCTATTGTTGATTGCTTTTCTTAACAAATGATTAATAAAGCTCTCAGAATTAACTGGCTGCTTCCTGACATTATAACTGAAGTAGAACTACCATTTTAGGAGGCAGTACCTCTGGGAGGTACATGGTACAGGTAATTTATGGAGTGTTGTTGTAGTCATATTGGACTCAGGATATTAGTGAGACAAGGTGGGTGAGGTAATATCTTTTATTGGACCAACTTCTGTTGGTAAGAGAGACAAGCATTTGAGCTTACACAGAGCTCTTCTTCTTCAGGTCTGGGAAACTAACTCAGGGCTTGTCTTCATGTACAGAGCTACAGCAGCCAAGCTGTACCAGACCCTGTCAGAACAACAGATGCAAAACCTAAAGACATATCTACACTGCCACAATGATCAGCACCCCACACTACACACCTTTCAAGATCCACAGGTTCTACAAATGCCTATCAAAACATGTGGTATACTGTACCTTGTCCAGTGCACTAACTGCCCCAACAGCAACTGTGTGGGTGAAACCAGACAGTCACTACACTTCTGAATAAACTCACATAGGAATATGTTAAAAGACAAAAACACCACATCACCTGTGGATGAACACTCTTCACGGAGCGATCACTCTGTATCTGACCAATCAGTCCTCATCCTCAAAGGAAACCTGCCCTGCACTTTCAAAAGATAAGCCTGGGAGCTTAAATTCATAACTTTGCTAGACACTAAAAATCATGGCCTGAATGGAGACACTGGATTTATGGTTTATTACAACAATCTGTAATCCAATTACAAGACCTACCCCCAGCAACTTCCACCCCTCTTTCCTCCCTATGATTGGAGGGGTGTTAATGGGCCATTTCATCTTGAATGGTCCCTTGAAATATGTGCTAATTACTAATGCTGAACAATCTGTTCCACCTTGTATTTAACTGTGACACTCTAAGTTACGGCATGTCTTCACTTCGCTTTAACATGACTGTGTAGTCGCGGCATAGCACTGGGAGAGAGATCTCCCAGTGCTATAAAAAAACACCTCCATGAGGGGAATAGCTACCAGCGCTGGGAGCGCGGCTCCCAGAGATGGTGCACTGTCTACACCGGCGCTTTACAGTGCTGAAACTTGCAGCGCTCAGGGGGTGTTTTTTCACACCCCTGAGCGAGAACCTTGCCGCGCTGTAAAGCACCACTGTAGAGAAGCCCTTAGTTTCTCAGAGCTAAAGAAGAGCTTTGTGTAAGCTTGAAGCTCACCTCTCTCACCAACAGAAGTTGGACCAATCAAAGATATTACCTCATCCATCTTGTCCCTCACAGTCAGGGGTGAAAGTAACTTAAAGGATTTACCAGTAAGCTGGAGACCTGAGCAGGGGCATGGCCTCAACCAGAAGAGGTAGGGCCTTTAAATCAAGATTTAAAGAGCCCGTGGCTCTGGCTGCTGCGGGAGCCCCGGGCCCTTTAAAGCGCCTCCTGAGCCTCGCTGCCGGAGCTCCGGCGGTGATTTAAAGGGCCGGGGCTCCCCCCAGCAGCGGGAGCCCCGGCCCTTTAA
This sequence comes from Lepidochelys olivacea, assembly GCF_965140295.1. Classification (NCBI taxonomy): domain Eukaryota; kingdom Metazoa; phylum Chordata; order Testudines; family Cheloniidae; genus Lepidochelys; species Lepidochelys olivacea. The sequence continues at coordinate 298,157,652 of NC_140411.1, forward strand.
ATCACCGCCGGGGAAGCCAGTATGCTGTACTGGACCGTACCGGCTTACTTTCACCTCTGCTCACAGTACAGGTAAGACAGAAGAACCAAAAAAGAAACCAAATGTTTTAAAGGAAGTTACAGGGCTTGTGGATTCATCTCATCCAATTTGGTAAAACATTTGATTTGTACATACTGGCTGCTGTCTGATACAGTAATGTAAATCTGAAATGACTACACTGTCTTCAGAATATGGCCCTTTGAACCTTCCATATGTGTCTCTGTGTAACATTTCTCAATACAGAGAAAATTCAATTGACTTCAGTGGAATTACTCTGGGTTTACACCAGAATTTGGAAACGGAAATAAAAGTCAAGGCCAGTAGTATTAACTGCCTTTACTGAACTATGTTATCATGGGACTAATCCCATGAAGATATTAGGTCTGTTCAGCGTCACTATATTTTGTGTTGTTGCTTTTATTGTCCTATTTTAATGGGCTTTGTCTACACTAGCACTTTTGTCGGCAAAACTTTTGTTGGTTGGGATGTGAAAAAAACCCACCTCCCTAACCAACATAAATTTCACCGAGAAAAGCGCCGGTGTGGACAGTGCTATGTTGGTGAGAGATGCTGTCCTGTCAGCATAGCTACCGCCACTCATTGGGGGTGGTTTAATTATGCCAGCGGGAGAGCTCTCTCCCACTGGCACAGCATAGCTACCCGGGAGACCTTACTGCGGTGCAGTTGCAACGATACAGTTGTGCTGCTGTAAGGTCCATAGTGTAGACACAGCCTTAGAAACTATTCATGAAAAACAATTGATTTAAACACTTTCTAGACATAATCAGAATTCGATAATTATTACAAATCAGTTTAACAAATTGTAAATAATTTATGTAAATTAGATTTGTATTCAGTTACTGTTTCTACACTACTGCTCTATGACAAAAATAAACTTTTGTCCACTTAAAATTTTCTAAAAATGTTATTAAAATATCTGTTATTCCTCAGATTTTCACATTCCCTTTTGTGTTCCTTTTTACATCCCATAGTTTCTTGAGGGGTAACCTACTGCAATGTCTTTCTTCCTAAAGCTTACAGCAGGCTGCAGACCCTCTGTAGTTTAAACAAAGGCAATACTTTAGAGCTTTTCTGATTGAAACAAAGCAGGGGGAAAGAAAATGCCCTGACACTGGTACTGGGGTGAGAGGTTGGAGTGTAGGAAGAGCATGAACTTCTCTTTAGACTTTGTTGATGCACATAGCAGAGATAAATGGAGAGCAGTTATTGTCCCACAACAGATGTGCTGTGTGTTAAAGCTTTTATCAACTCAACAATCTTTGTATTAATGAAGTGGGATAAAGAATTTGCCCTGTGAAAAGTGACACAAGTCCTACGCTTTTTCCTACAACTTTAATAAATTCTTTACTTGATTTTCTTTTATTGCACTGCCCCTATTATTAGATGCCAAAAATTTCCTAGGATTTGGCAGTCTTTTGCTATCATGTGGCAGCCCCCTTCTATGCTCAATTAGATGTGTTTTGGGTTTACATTGTGTATCTCCTTTCTACATGTCTGAGTCAGTGGGTTCTTTTTATCCTGTTCGTGCTGAAGCTGGGGCTCTAAAGAGCTCTCCAGGCCTGGAGTTTAGACCCCAGAACAACTTTGACAACAAGGTGAAATAAAACCATAAATAACATGTCCTTTTCTTCCCATTTAGCATAACTAGATCTAGAACATGGGGCTTATGTAGTAAGGGATTGTAACATCTTGCCAACCTTGAACAACACCTACTGAGAAATACTGAGAAATCTAACTGTTGAAGTTTTAAGTCAGGAAGTATCATGCTCTGGTATTGTAAGAGAGCCTAAAATCAGCTTTTTCTCTGGATCATTCATATAGAATAATTTGATTCCTCAGAACACAGCAGGAAATCACTCCTGTGATCTCTGAAATCGCTGAGGGACATAGACTCTCACAGTATTTTTTTTTTTTTTAATGAAAAGACATTAAAAGATTTGAGGAAATGGCTTATTTGGGGAAATCACTTATAGTGATAGGAGAACCTTAAAAGGTTCAGGTTTGGTTTAGATAAGAACCCAAAGGTTCAAATACTTATCCCAACAGGGTTAGAATGAATCCTTGATTCAGATTGGATTAATAATTGAATCCAACCTTGTAATTTGATTCGTATTTGTTCCAGTCTGTGACAGAGGCCTAGTCACTGGTCACTGACCTTGCTGCAGTACAGAGAAAGCTGAAAGCTTAATTGAAGCCAGTCAGCCAGTTTCTAGTGGAGATTACTGATCAATGGGTGGCTAAAGAAGTGCCCTGTGACATGTGGGGGATTGTTCAGGATTGTGATGAGGTTTATAGGCCCCTCACTAAGACTACAGGAGTGATGGAGCAGTACTGGGTCAAGAAGGCCTCACCCCTCAGCAGCTGCAGAGCATATTCCATATGGAGGACTGGCTGAAAAAGGGACTCTGGAAATCAAGCAGAAGGAGTGTGAAGGAGAGGCTGTCTGCAAAAAGGAAGCCAGTTACCTTCTGGAACAGTGAAATCCACAGGGGAAGGGCCTTCTTTGACTGGGGTATGAACAGGCACTGGACTCCTTTTTCCCTCCCCTTCCCCTTGATGAGGGGAATGACTGGGTACTAAGAAGGGAGCTGGGAAGCCCCAAATGATTATTTGAATTGTTGAGACTGCTTGAGGAACCCTGGGAGGGAAGCAGAGTGCTGTGGCCACACCCTGAACTCCTGGGAGATAGGAAGCAGCCCAGGAGAGGCTGGTCTAGGGTACCAGCTAGAGAGGCTGGGATGTTCTTCACCCCTTTCCCTTGGCCCTGGACCAGGACCCAGTGGAGAGGGAAAGCTGGGGCCCCCATCCTTCCCTCCACCCCTTGTTTGCCCAGGGGAATCAGTAGAAGGGCAGACTAACTTGGGGACTTCGGGGACTATGGAGCTGTGGTAAGCCCACTAGGCATGCTGGTCCCTAAATAATTCAGCTCCCAGGATCTTAACCCTCTCAGTTGAGGCTTGAGCAGTGACTTCTCCTGGTGCAACGGGGGCGGTGGGGGATCCTGCGCTGGCTGGTGGAGCCTGTCTGGAGAAATATCATCAACAATACAGGGCAGCTACGTGGAACAGTGGGATATACTTCCAGGCTTTTGTGCAAAAATTATCTGACTAGCCAATTGGTAGTTGAAGCCAGATAGACAGGACATAGAGGCCCTGATGGACTCAATTATTCCTGAACAGTTTACCCAGAATCTCCCTGAGGCTACAAGAGTTTGGGTCAGAAGGCATCAGCTGGAATTGCTAGAGGCTGCTGTAAAGCTAATGGAGGCGTATGTGGAAGCGGACTTTCCATGGAAAGAGCTCTGTTCCCCCACAAATAGGGAGTGGGGAAAGAAGCGTGAGGAACCTCATTCATCGAAGCCCAGGTAGGGGATGCAAGAGGTGAACAAGGGTGCCCCAGTGCTTGCTCAGTTGTTTGTTACCCGTGTGCTGGCAAAGGACATACAATGAAAGACTGCTCAGAGGTGGACTGTGGGTTTGCGGAGTTCTGTGGGTGGACAGGTATAAAAGTTGGGCCTGGGCTAAAGTAGGCTGGAGAACCACAAGGGATGTGGTGGATTCGGCAGGTACGTCTTCCCTTGTACAGAGTACCTTGGTTAGATGGCAAGAGCAACAGAAAGGGGTGACCATAACAATCCACTGTATACATGGGGGGCGGGAAAGCATACTTACCCCATGGCAGTCATTCCATTGGAAGTGGAAGGAAAATTTAAGTTGCAGAGGGAGGGTGTTATAAGGTTGTGCCCTATGCGGTGATGACAGGAATGTACTGTGCTCCATTTCCCTGATGTAAAAATTGCAGAGGACACACAGACACCCCAACGGTGGGGTCTGCTTAAAGAAATCTCAAGAGCAGAACCTCCAGGTAATCCTCCAGGTGCACTGTTTAAAGACGTAGACATATTGCAACAAGTTCGAAGTCGACACGCTGGAGGACTTGGGGAAGAAGTTCTTGAAAGGGGGGCAGTGGATCTGGGAGTGAAAGATCAGACACACCTAGCGGAGAAGAGGCTTGACCAACTGCCCAAAGGAACAAGCCATTGGCAAGGCCCAGGATGAAAGGTGTATTGAGGAGGGAGAGAAGGGTCCTGATAATGAGGTCCTGGGGGGTGAACTTACCCAGATAGTCCTCAGCCTGTGGCAAGATAAGTCAGGGGAAGAGGAGGGATCCCGATACTGAGGCGCTGGAGGGGCAATTTATTCAAATAGATACAAGGCAGAGGCAAGAGAAACCAGAGCTAAGGTCTGGGGGAGTGGTTGGTGAGAACAACTTATCTTCTGGTTCCTAATGGAAGCAAAGAGGCACACAAAAATGGAAAAAATAATAAGAGTTTCAAACGTCAAAAAAATTTGGTTTTGGTTCACAGGCCATTTCTGAGGGAAAGTCTAAAGTGGGCGTGTTTTTAAAATTTTATTTATCATAGAATCATAGAATATCAGGGTTGGAAGGGACCTCAGGAGATCATCTAGTCCAACCCCCTGCTGAAAGCAGGACCGACCAATCCCCAATTTTTGCCCCAGATCCCTAAATACCCCCCTCAAGGATTGAACTCACAACCCTGGGTTTAGCAGGCCAATGCTCAAACCACTGAGCTATCCCTCAAAATGGCTTGCTTTTTCCCACCCTATGTCTCTTGAGGGTATGTGCACCTCTTTCCACCTGCACAAATTCAATTGCTAACAATACTTACAGCCATGTCGCCCATTGACTAGTATATTTGGACCAAATATACCAGATACACCTGACCCTCCCCTGAGTTTGAATCTTTTTAAAGGAAAATTTGAATATATTTTCTTATAGGCTTCATGTAGAGAAATACTGAGCTACTGATGAACAAAACCTAAACTCAAAATAGTTGCTATAATATGAAATATGATAAGTCAGAATATTCAAATTGTATCTAGATCCTCCCACTATCTGAATAACCAATAACTCCTATTAATACATATTATGACCTAGCCAGGTTATGTACTGTGGAAATTAGTGTTTCAGATCTATTTCTGAGATGCTGGTGTCCTAGAAGCTCAATTTTACACAGCTGTGGGTATACCATAATGATAGGGTTTTAGTGGGTAGGAACACAACAAAATTAATTTTTCCTTAATACCTATATCTCTCTTAATCATCCTGGTTAACTTATGTAATATACAGAACTCCCCAAGGCTTATGGACCTTTACAAACAATGTATTCCCTATACTTCTGTGATGGCCAAGAAATTTTAAATTTTGGCAGTGAAAGTAGATTGTTTTATTTGAGGGCCAAATCCTATGAGGTGTTGAGAGCTCTCAACTCTGAATACAGTTAATGGAATGAGGGAACTCTGCTTCATGCCGGATCAGTTCCAGAATAATTGATCTGGAAACTCTGAAAAGATAACCTATGAGAGATACAGGCCCAGATTCTAATCTCAATTACACCAGTATAAATCTAGACTCCTTCGACTTCATTTTTACAACACCATAACTGAGATCAGAATCTGTCCAACAAACTGCAAATATTTGACAGCGTATGGTCTTTATTATTATTATTTTTTTTGTTTAGAGCTAGGACACATGATGGGTAACTTAAGTTTCTAGGAAACAGAAGCTGGAAGAGATGCTGTATCAGTCTACTTAGATTGTAAAATCTCTGGGGCAGGGACTGTCTTTTTTTGTTCTTGTGTTTGTACAAGTGCCTTGCATGGGTGGCATGTATCGTAGGTGTGGGGAGGGTGTGCGTCCCCAAACAGCCTGGTGTGGCCCCACCCATGCTTTGCCCCCAGTTCCTGGCACTCTGCCTTTGCCCAGGAGGGCTGGGGTTGGAGCTGGCTGGCCTGCCTCCCACAGGGACTCGCAGTGGCTGGTGCTGGGTCACCTGCTTGGACCACGCCACCCAGGCTCCTGGCGCACCAGGGCCTGGAGCATTGTGGCCACACTGCCCGGTGCTGGGGTTGGGGGCCGCAGCAGGGGTGCTTTGGGCTTCTGTTGGGGAGGGGGGAACATGGGGAGGGGAAGGGGAAGGGGCAGGGCCTCAAGCACAAGGAGAGGGGCTGGGGGCTAGCGTCCCACAGCGGCCAGGTGACTGGCCGCCCATGGCGCCTTGTACAATGGGGTCCTGATTGATGACTGGTGCTCCTATGCACTAAAATGATACAAATAAATAATAATTGCTCATGCTACACATCTCATGAATATCATTTTAGGAAAAAGAATCAACGCATCCCTACAAAAGAGATGAAAGCCTTCAGTATTTTACTTGTACCGCTAAAAATTGTTGGGTTTGCTCATACATGGACATGTGTTTAAATTACAGTAAGGTATTTGAAAGTGTACGAAAGCGATAGTCCTATATAAAGAAATGGTATTTTTTCAATCTTTTCCTATCACAGTGCATGTTTTAGTAAAATATCCAAACATACTTTTTTACAGTTGCGGTCCTGACCTTGCAAACATTGCCGAGTACAGTGCTTATTGCAATAAGTAGCCCAAGTGAGTTTATGACATTACTTGAAGTCCAGGGGACTATTCATTATAGCAAATGCTTGTAGGATCAGGCCCTGTATTTGTTGTTTTAAGGGGAGAGCACTACCTTGAGTGGAATCAGAGAAGATTATTACACAGATCATATTTCAAAGGGATCACTTCAAAACAAGTTAAGATGTAAGGACATGAGTAAAGTATGTAGATTAAATCTTTGATCCACTATGCAGGTGAAAGGCTGCTGAAGTTTGGTATAAGTAAGTTACTAAATACTAGGATCAAATGACAAGATTTTGAAAGTACTTAATTTTTATTAAGTCAACACTGAGGGAAAACACAAAGACAAAATCTAGTTTGCTGACCAATAGCACCTAGGGCCTGTTTTTTAAAACAACCTGCAATTTTGCAGGTGCTAATACTAGGGCCTGACTCTTCATTGTCTTGCACTTAGCATAGTCACTTTCACTTATGCAAAGTGGGTGTGGATTTCTATCAAATCAGAATGGTAGCATTTTATACATTCTTTGAAGTGATGCAGATATAAAAGGTGGAAAGGCAGTGCAAAATGGACAGCATAGCTAATTGATTATGCCCACAAATCCGTTAGACCTCTGAATGCTTTTTAAATTAATAATTAATTCAACTTTTAAAACTGGAGGCAGGTTTGGAGCCCCTTTAAAGATGGCTCCAATTTATTTGAGCATAAGCTTTCGTGAGCTACAGCTCACTTCATCGGATGCATAAAGTGGAAAATACAGTGAGGAGATTTATATACACACAGACCATGAAAAAATGGGTGTCTATCATACACATTGTAAGGAGAGTGATCACTTAAGATGAGCTATTACCAGCAGGAGAGTGGGGTGAGGGGAGAGAAAACCTTTTGAAGTGATAATCAAGGTGGGCCATTTCCAGGAGTTAACAAAAACGTCTGAGGAACAGTGGGGGTGGGGTGGGGGGGCAGGAAATTGCATGGTGTGTGGTTGCTGGTGAGTATTTGCTTCAGGTTGGGGGGCTGTCTGTAGGCAAGGACTGGCCTGTCTCCCAAGATCTGTGAGAGTGATGGGTCATCCTTCCATCCCATCATCAACCTCAGCCTGGACCAGTCCACACAAGAGGGGGAGAGGGATAGCTCAGTGGTTTGAGCATTGGCCTGCTAAACCCAGGGTTGTGAGTTCAATCCTTGAGGGGGCCATTTAGGGATCTGGGGGAAAAAATTGGGGATTGGCCCTGCTTTGAGCAGGGGGTTGGACTAGATGACCTCCTGAGGTCCCTTCCTATCCTGATATTCTCTGAAGAGATCCACTTCCTGGACGCTACAGTGCTAATAAGCGACGGTCATATAAACACCGCTCTATACTGGAAACCTACTGACCGCTATTCCTACCTACATGCCTCCAGCTTTCATCCAGACCACACCACACAGTCCATTGTCTACAGCCAAGCTCTTTTTGCTCCAACCCCTCAGACAGAGACAAACACCTACAAGATCTCTGTCAAGCATTCTAACAACTACAATACCCACCTGCTGAAGTGAAGAAACAGATTGACAGAGCCAGAAGAGTACCCAGAAGTCACCTACTACAGGACAGGCCCAACAAAGAAAATAACAGAACGCCACTAGCCATCACCTTCAGCCCCCAACTAAAACCTCTCCAACGCATTATCAAGGATCTACAACCTATCCTGAAGGACAACCCATCACTCTCACAGATCTTGGGAGACAGGCCAGTCCTTGCCTACAGACAGCACCCCAACTTGAAGCAAATACTCACCAGCAACCACACACCACACAACAGAACCACTAACCCAGGAACCTATCCTTGCAACAAAGCCCGTTGCCAACTGTGTCCACATATCTATTCAGGGGACACCATCATAGGGCCTAATCACATCAGCCACACTATCAGAGGCTCGTTCACCTGCACATCTACCAATGTGATGTATGCCATCATGTGCCAGCAATGCCCCTCTGCCATGTACATTGGCCAAACTGGACAGTCTCTACGTAAAAGAATAAATGGACACAAATCAGATGTCAAGAATTATAACATTCATAAACCAGTCGGAGAACACTTCAATCTCTCTGGTCACTCGATTACAGACCTAAAAGTGGCAATTCTTCAACACAAAAACTTCAAAACCAGACTCCAGTGAGAGACTGCTGAATTGGAATTAATTTGCAAATTGGATACAATTAACTTAGGCTTGAATAGAGACTGGGAGTGGTTGAGTCATTATACAAAGTAAAACTATTTCCCATTGTTTATTCCTTCCCCCCCCTGCCCCCGTTCCTCAGACGTTCTTGTTAACTCCTGGAAATGGCCCACCTTGATTATCACTTCAAAAGGTTTTCTCTTCCCCCACCCCACTCTCCTGCTGGTAATAGCTCATCTTAAGTGACCACTCTCCTTACAATGTGTATGATAAACACCCATTTTTTCATGGTCTGTGTGTATATAAATCTCCTCACTGTATTTTCCACTTTATGCATCCGATGAAGTGAGCTGCAGTTCACGAAAGCTTATGCTCAAATTGGTTAGTCTCTAAGGTGCCACAAGTACTCCTTTTCTTTTTGCAAATACAGACTAACATGGCTGCTACTCTGAAACCTTTAAAGATGGTGGTTGTAAATATAAGAATTTATGTGACTAGGTATTCTATAAATGCAATGTCTGATCTGAAAGAGTTTATAATCTTCTGAGGTGAAATATCATGAATCTATTTAATGTTTAAAATACAAATAATTTCCTCTTGAGAAGTACTTTCAGTAAAATTTTTGTACGTCTTGCTAAGGTTTACTGTGGCTAGAAGTTTAAACTATAAAAAGAACATTTGTGCATTGCTAAGATCTGTGAAATAATCATAGATAACCTCTGTCTAATTAAACATAGATAACTTGATTGTAAAAGTCAGGACACAGACAACAAAATGGTACAAATGGCTGCTAATTCAAGTACATTTTAATAGATAGTAGGTGATCTGTAGTATGTCTAAATCTATTATCTGAGTGCATATCAAAGGACCTTCAAAGAAGCCAAGTAGAAGAGCAAACCTAAACAATATCAGGAAATTGAAGGGCTGTTGTTTAATTATCAGATTTTCCATCAACTTAAATTAAACAGACTCCAAAGATGCACAGCCAAAAAAAGTAGATTATTTTTGTTTAAATAATATTTCATGATAGAAACTTCCTATCTAGGTCACAAATCATCTTTCATTTCTTTGAATCTCAGAGCAAAGCCAATCAACAATGTTTAGAGACTAATGTGAAACACACTGAGGGCAAAACCTACATTTCTTTAGTGTGAGTAGGAGTTATATAGGCATTTACATAGGATGGGACTCCAAATTAAAATGAACAGAGTTATCCCATGTCATTTCCTTGATTTATTCAGACTCTATTATTGTTTCGTGTTGTCACTTAGAAAGGTTAGTTGCATGGCTGGTGAAATGGAAAATTAAAATTGAATGCTACCAAGATACGTGACGTTAATAGTACAGTGATCACGCTAAAATGCTTTCCAATTTTACCTTGTATTCCATTACTTCAGTATTAGCACATGGAATACTTCAGCAATACTGTAGGTACTGAGCTAACGTTTAGTTATCAAAGACACCTGAAACATTTTAACTGTGCTCACTGATAATTAATTACAACATCCTCCAGTATGTATTACTCTGAGCTGTGGCTTCTAATGTGAGACTACGCTATCTGGTAAATAACAATGGGCGTTACTTTTTCCATGAGTGAGGGGATTTTGGCTCGGGCAGGAGCTAGTCTGGCATGATGGGAGAAGTTCTAGCCCCCTAGGCAATTTCAGCCCTGTCCTGCAGGGGGGTGGAGGAGCCTGTTCTGATTGGCTGGCTGTCTCCACCAATTGCCTGCCTCCTGGAGAAGAGCAGCCAATCTGAGCTGCTGTAGGAAGCAGGCTGAGCTCTTCCCCTCTTCAGCAACCTAACCCAGTTCTCACAGGAGGGAAGGAGGAAACAGAAAGTGCACTGTGGCCCCGATTCCCCTTTCCCTCTAAGGAGCCTCCTGTTGCTCACCTGCTCCTCCCCTTCCCCTTTCCTTCTAGCAACAAACGCCCAGGAAGGGGAATAGGGTGAAGAGAACCCTTGGAGCTGCCCACCTGTCCTAAGACGGGGAGAAGGGATCCCACTGCAACTCCCCCCCCCCATTCCCCCAGGTCAGGGAGAACAGGTGAAGAACCCCTGGATCTGCAGGAGCAGAGGTGAGTTGGGAGGTAAAGGGCCAGAACTGATGCAGGCATAGAATTGACCTGGGGTCTGGGAGGGCAGAATTGATAGGAAGCTAGGGGCTGGGCAGATGTGGAGGTAGGGAGAGGCAGAATTAATTGCTTGGCAAGAGATGGGCAGATGGCAGGGTGAGAACTCCTGCAGCAGGGGTCCGAAACATTTATATAAATTGGGGAGTGTTGGCAACACTGTCTCACACACTGAGCATGGGCCGGGGAAGTTCAAAAAACACAGTATAGCCTTTTTTTTTAAAAAAAAAATCATGATTTTGGGGCTAATCCCATAATTTTGGGGGAGTCTGACTTATGATTTTTGAACCTTTGCTTCTGGCAATATTGCAGCAACCTAGTAATGTGGCAATCACATCTTTATAAAAATTCCTTTATAGAGGAGAAACTTAAAGGAGAGTTAGCTAGAAGCAGGGATTTGTGATCTCCTAATCAGTAGGAGAAGGTTTTGCTCCAGCGTTCCATGGGGAGTTGGAAATGGCAGAATTTGAGGCTACACTGTAGTAGACAAAGAATTACAGATTGGGAGCGGAAACAGAGCAGGGAAGGTAAGCAGAGGCCAGAGGGAGGAGGCCAGTGGTGAGCTGGAGCCGGTTCGCACCGGTTCACTAGAACCGGTTAAATTTAGAAGTCCTTTTTGAACTGGTTGTTCCGCGAGGGACAACCGGTTCTAAAAGAGCTTCTAAATTTAACCAGCCAAAAGTGGCGCCTTAGGCGCCGATTCCATGGGTGCTCTAGCCATGGAGCACCCAAGGGGAAAATTTGGTGGGTGCAGAGCATCCACCGGCAGCTCCCCACCCCAACCCCGGCCCCAGCTCACCTCCGCCTCCTCCCCTGAATGCGCCGCCCCGCTCTGCTTCTCCACCCCCTCAGGCTTCCCACGAATCAGCTGTTCGCGCGGGAAGCTGGGGCAGGCTGAGAAGCAGGCCGCGGCTTCCTGCTCAGGCCCAGGGAGGCAGAGGTGAGCTGGGGCGGGGTGGGTGTGAGGAGGGCCGCCCGCGCTGCAGCAGGTAACCCGGGGGGGGGCACAGGGGAACCGCTCCCTGCGCCAGCTCACCTCTGTCACCCTTGACCTGAGTGTGAAGCCGCTGCCTGCTTCTCAGCCCTCCCAGGCTTCCCGCCGAACAGCTGATTCCCCATGGGGGCTCCAGCCCCGGAGCACCCAGGGAGTCGGTGCCTAAGGCGCCACTTTTGATGTGATCGGTGCAGGAGTGGCCGCTCCCCCTGCTCACCCCCAGCTATGCTCCCCCGCCCCTAGGAGCCAGAGGAACCTGCCGGATGCTTCCTGGGAGCTGCCCCAGGTAAGCAGCTCCGGGACTCCCAACCTCGCCCCCCAGCAGGTGCCTCTGGCTCTTTGGGGTGGGGTGGGCACCAACTACCTGCCTGGTTCTGAGGGCAGACAGGGGACAGGGGAGGAGGTGGATGGGGCAGGCGTCCTGGGGGGTGTGTGTCAAGGAACGCAGGGGGGGTTGGATGGGGCAGGAGTCTCGTGGGGGTGGGCAACGAACCCCTCGTAGGGTGAGGAGGGAACTTGTTGTCAAGATTTTGACAGCTCATCACTGGAGGAGGCTACGCTTCAGGAGTAGGAAGGGGTTAGGAGGGTTAATATCTCTGTCTTGCCTCAGGAAGTCCTTCTACAGTAAGATGATGCCAGCGATCCCTTCCTATCTTCTTCCAAAAGATCAGCAAAAGGCAGGCCCAGGATGCAGCCCAGCCAAATCCTCTCAAATTGTGGCATTGCAGGGTGGTTTTTTAGATATTGTAATCAATGTTACATTTGAATAGTATATATGTATTTTCTTTGTCTGATTGAGCCTGCTCCTACGCCCACTGAAATCAATGAGAGTTTTGCCCCCTTTAATTCAGTGGGACCAGGATCAAACTGGTGAAGGTAGGTTATTGCAGTTTTGTGCTTGGTTTTTCAGTCAGGAACGGTGAGCAAGTGGAGCTATGTAAATCTTTTTTTTGTTTTGTGATCATGTTAAACTGAAAATTTCTGTTCACATATGCTGCTGTGATGCCTCGTTATCCCCTTCTCCAGGCCAGGTTCCTGTCTAAACTTCATTTCCTATGACACACACTGTCCTCTTCTTAGCCCTGCCATATAACAGGAGATGTTGTCTAGGGAACACAACCTATAGAGAAGAATGGGGCAATGAGACACCAGAACTACAGTTCCCATGATGCACCACAGTGGCATTTCTGCATCTCACATCTTCATTTTTGGCAGAAAACAGAACACTTTTCAGATTTTGAATATTAATATTTTGGATGAAAAGTTGACATTTCCCATGGAAAACAGACACTTTTTGTGAATAAATTTGTTCTGTTGGAAACCCAATTTTCTGTTGAAAACCAGTTTGGGCTAAAATGTTCAAATAGCTCTACTATGTCCCACTTAAACCCACTTAGGTTAAACCTGAGCTATTCATAGGTCTTTTGCCAGTCCACTGCAGGGGTATAAATTTCACTGCAAGTGAGCACAGACTCCTCTACTCACTCACATCATCTCTCATTATCTTTGTTGCACCTTTCTCTCACACAGTTAGCCCCACTAATAGTAGTGCCTCCTCAGAATGAGGTGGGCAAATGCGGGATACAGCTCAACATATGCAGGGCCACATCATCCCTCACTGTTGGCCTCCCTTCTGCCAAAACTGGGTCATCTGTGCATCTGAAGAGGTTTTAGGAAAATCCTGGCCCCACTGAAGACAATGGCAAAACTTCCACTGGCGTAAATGGAGCTTGGATGTCACCATTTGTGTTACTCTATGGATACAGTATGTTGTAATGAGGATTAATTTGCTACCCCTAAGGCCAGGATTTGGTCTTAAATGTGTATAGTACATTAAAAATAAATAATAATAGTAGAGACGAAAATCTTCATCACAGTGACAATATTTTTTGTTCATGCTCTTTAACTGAGCTGGCAGCTTAAAGAGGCAGCTTATTTTGATTTCAAGAAATAACATGGAAATCACTGCTAACCGCTTTTATTAATAACAAAAATGAGTAATTCACAGACAGAAAACACAAAATCTATTGAACTTCTGACACTGAAACAGAACAACCTGAAATACTAGAAGCCTAGAAACATACGTTAGCAGACAAAGTCACATTCATTTAGATAACATGTTGTACTGCCTAAATATAAATATTTATGATACTCATCCATAGGGCAATAAAAATGTAATTGCTATTTTTTGTTAAATTAAAAGAACACACATGTAACTTACACAACTAAACAGACAGACATGCCCATTTATAGTAACTAGAATTTCTGTCAGATTTTGTGTTTAAAGACAGCCAGGAACTGTTCCATACATCTTTATCTCCAATGCTATTTTTAGCTAGTAGTTGTTCTGAATTCATTTCATTTTCATGGACATACTTGCAGTACACTCAACACCCCCATGCTGTTGATATGTTGAAAATAGTAAAGCTTTAATTCAGTTCACTACCATTTCTACAGTATTAACCCTTTGTGAAATATCACCAGATTATAATCCTAAATGGCTGGATTCTGATGCCCTTGCTAATGCTGAATGATCCATTACTCTGGGAGTAACTGCGTCCCTCTGATTTTGAAATCAACAGAACTACCCACAGGGTAAAGGACTATTGAATGTGAGCAAGGGTAGTGGAATGTGGGTCAAGGGGCACAGGACTTAAAGTGGACCTGTGCAGAAAGGATGAACGCTTTTCACTAAATTTCATGCAAATATTTCTTGCCATTTAATCTTAGGTAACTTTGTGCCTCATGAATTTCCCTTTTCCTTAAAATTTTGGCAAAATGACAACAGGAAAAAACACATTCTCCCACGTTTTCCATGCAAAATTCACCTTTATATGAAAAGGAATAGGTGTTATTGGAAAAGTTGAGTCTGAAAAAGTATTAGAAGGGAAGTTTTAACAGGGACAAATCATAGTTGTTTTCTACTTTGCATCAGAGGCATAGAATCTGTCTATTGAAACCTGTTTCCTGAAAGTTACTACCCTTCTTTATTCTCTCACTCATACAGTCTCAGAATTGATTTATTTGTCCAGTAATTGAGTGTTTCAGGGGACAGTTTTCCCTCCCAAATGTTAATAAGTAGTCAAGGGTAGTTAAGGGCACTTGGTGTCTTATTGGATGTGGCCTAATGTGATTCTTTATTAGAATCTCCAATACTCTGTAACAGGTCATGTGTGACACTGTATGGAATCTGGGGGACACTTTAGGATATTATGAATACTAATATTATAAAATGGCAATGAGTTGTGCCAGATATGCCGTGTGAGGTATCTGCGAAAATGTTATAATTTGCCAAGTATGATAATCATGTTTATATGTTTTGTATCACCTTTGTATTATGGGTTATAGATATGTAGGGTATATCTGTATTTCCAAACTTGGGCTGTGTTTCTGGGTGACACTCCCAGACAGACTGGCATGAGCACTAGGTCTGCTT
Source organism: Lepidochelys olivacea (assembly GCF_965140295.1). Taxonomy (NCBI): domain Eukaryota; kingdom Metazoa; phylum Chordata; order Testudines; family Cheloniidae; genus Lepidochelys; species Lepidochelys olivacea. The sequence goes on from NC_140411.1 coordinate 298,172,890, forward strand.
GATGGCCCATCAAGGGACATCAACTGTACGATGAACCCATTGAAAGGGCCAGGGACTACACCTTATGACTCAGCAAGGCATGCAGGGGCATGCCTATGGAGAGAACTCAAAGGCCTTTCAATGCCATGTGCTATGAGTTTGTGTTTGAAACAAAGGAAGTACCAGACGCATGGCAAAAGGACTATAAAGGGCAGCTGCATCATCTCCATTTTGTCTTCAGTCCTGCTTCTTGTCTTCATTCCTGATTCTTATCTCTGGAGTAACCTTTCTACAAACTGAAGCTCTGAACAAACAACTGAATGACCCATCCAAGCTGTGGATGTGTTCCAGAGAGACTTTCAAGCCAGCAAACTTTCCAATACTGCTAGGAACCTGATATATGGCCTTTGAAACCTTTGTATGTATGTGACTGTTTTACCATTTAACATTTCTCTTCTTGTTCTTTCATTTTTCTTTATAATAAACCTTTCATTTTAGACACTAAAGGATTGGCTGGCAGTGTGGTATTTTGGACAAGATCCAAACCTATACTGATCTGGCAATGTGGCTCACCCTTTGGGGTCAGAAGAACATTTTGTTTTTGAGAGCAGAGTTCTTTTAAATACTTCTCACTGTACTGGACCTAGGTACTGATTGGGAGCCAGAGAACTGGAATGCAATAAGGGGGCTGTGTGATTTCTTTTTTGCTTTTAGATAACCAGTGTGGGGGATCAGGAGAACAGTTTGTGACTGGTTGGGGAGTTTAACTTCAGAGTTACCCACCAGTCTTGGGAGTATCTGCTCTCCCTTTTGCAGCCTGCCTTGACATTGGCATTTCCAGTGAGGGCTGTCCCAGGCATACCACATCACATCAGGTCCTTGACCATTTAATAGAATAACAAAGGGGAGTGGCCTAGAAGAGGTCAGGCCTGAAACAGATACATTTCTCAGAGCTCATGGAACACTCTACAAATACTGATCTACCAAGCCTGTATAACTCATGTTCTTTTAAATCCCTCCCAAAACGCTCACTTCTTCCACAACACCCACAAGAAATTAATTAGTGATGCTAATAATTGATCAGATGAGGGTATGAGCAGAAGTTTTGTTTTGGTTTTACCTGTTCTTCCTATCTACTCTGCGTCTGCCTTATATTACTGTAAGTTATGTTGGTGAGGCACAGCCTGTCTTTTGTGCCCTGTACCGGGCTGAGCACATTGGTAACATTTAACAAATAGTATTATGATGCAACAACAAAACAGATTAGTGATCTTGCAAAAGAAAGGGATTGAGTGTGCAAAACTGAATGTCACTAACTCTGTGAAGTTCAGACATCTGTGAAAAGAAACAGTTTTCGGGAAGTAATAACTCCATTTTCTAGAAGTTAGTGCTGTTAGACTAAGGGAATGCAACAGTAACTAGGCTGTTATATTCCTGGCCAGGAGTAAAGAGATAGCAGACAACAGATTAAAGAGTGTGATTTTTGGTAGAACAGAAATGGTTTTCCTTAGTGAAGGGGCTGCATATGTTTCCTTGAACATCTAGAAGTTTAATAATGTGAGGTTCAGGAATCTACAATGCTGCAAAAATCATCTAGTTCCTTGGTAGTAATAACACTGAAAACTCATAAGAACAGCCATACTGTGTCAGACCAATGGTCCATCTAGTCCAGTATCCTGTCTTCCAACTGTGGCCAATACCAGGTTCTTCAGAGGGAATAAACAGAACAGGCAATCATAGCGCGATCCATCCCCTGTCATCTACTTTCAGCTTCTACACAAGATAAGTCTATTAACTGGAGAAAAGGCTCTGCTCTAGCTTCTGATTTGCCTTGTACGTGCTGATGTAACGGACCAGTTTCTTTGCTGTGCCAGCTCCAGTCATCACAGAAGAAATGTGAGAGCCATCGCAAAGCTAGTGCTGTGCAAGTACCAGCCCTGGTCTTTGTGGCGCCAGGAGCTGCTCTAAATCTGGTCAGCTTCCAAGGAGCTACATACCAGCAGGGATAGCTAGAGCACAACAAGCTTCCAACAAGTCTCTTACTCTGGGGAGTGACGTGACGCCAACCATGTAATCAACCTTGTCTTGAAATTTGACAATTTAAATACACTACGAAAACAGCATTAGTTTTTCAGAGCATCCAGATAATGCCAAAAAAAGTATCCCACTTCATCCAAAGTTTTCAGAAGAATTTGTCATGCTGACTACTCAACAAACCACCCTGAACTAAAAAAACAACCCCAAACCATTCCAAACCTATTTTTAGTTCACTTCAGCTGAATTAATTTTTTGGCACATTATATTTGAAATAGCAGTGCCTTCAATCATTTGTTATCTTTTAAGTGCCTTGTCCTAAAGAGGTAAACAAAAAAATTGCATTCTCTTTTACTGCAATTTATTTCTTGTAAAGATGATAGCAATGACAGCCCTGGAATGAAGTCTGTTTATCCATAGAACAGGTACAACACAGGCAGTAACAGGGCAAACTTCTCCATATTGTCCCACCAATAAGCCTCAATCCTGGCTCGAAGGAGATATCTCTAGGAGTGAAAGGACAGTTCAAGCCCCATGACCATTCAATCATTGGCCTCTCTAAAGAGACTGCCAAAAAAGTTGCCAATTAGTGCTAATTGTAGTGGAGGTTTTTGAGAATTGGATTAAGACCATCAAACTCATTTCCTATGCTGATGATATATTGAAATTACTAAAGCTTTTATTCAGGTCAGTACCACTTTGACAGTGTTAGTCTTGTGGAAATATTGTCTGATTATACATAAGGAGAGTAGAGTTTGAACTCTCAGTCGTTGGTTACTGTACATTCTCTTTATCTTAAAATGTTAAATTTATTTCTATTTTCTTTTAGTTGATGGAGTTTTCCCAACCACGCTACATTACAAAGTACAAACTTCAAGGGGCTTAACGTCTGCTGGCTCTTTTGTGGTTACATAACAGTACATAAATGTAAGAGAGCGCAATTTTAGACCTCAAACCTTTGACAGATGTTTTTGGATCTAGTTGCATTTTGTTACTCTCCATGGTATCCTTTGATCTGGAACATTCTTCTTCTGTGATCAAATGTAAAATGAATTCAAAATCATCTCTTTTCATCTCATGTGAGCAAAATGTGTGAACCATTTACTTAGAGGCACTCCTCTTTACGATAAGCATTGTCTTTTTCATTGGTTCCTGGTAGGATTTTTTTTTTTTTACATGAATCAGCTCCTTTATATGTTCTTACAAAAGACACTGGTGGGATGTCACTTCACATTTGTCAAGAACAAACAACACAATCTTTTTAACAAGTGATATTTTACAATGTCCTGCAGGGGATTTTTGCGAACTGACCTTAATTAGCCCAGGAAAAAGATAAGTAATTAAACCACCAAAAACTGCTTTCAGATAATCTGAAAACTCTGACTCAACCTCAGAAAATCAGATATTAGGAATCTGAAACTGTGTAACATCCTAAACACACCTCTGTATGCCTAGGTACTGCATCACACATGGAAGAGTATCCACAGTTTGGTAGTGTTGCCTAAATAGTTGGGCACAACAGGGTATGTTTAAACAGAAGTTTCAGCATTATCAGGTTTTGTTTTCATGTGTTTAAATCACATTTTTAACATAACAGAAAGCATTTCCTGTAGCTTTTTTTTTTCTGTAGTAGTATATGGAAAAGGGAAGTAGATAAACAAAATGTCCTCTTCCCTTTGGACAACTCATATCAAGCTCTTATATTAAAACAATAATTTAAAATTTTGGATCTGTTGCTTGACTATAATGGTTTCTTTGGTGTTTATATGAATAAGTAAACAATGTTTGTAAAGGTTTTTGAAGTCATATTTATGTATTATTATTATATAGATACATATTTGCAAGTGATTTTTAAACTGTCCCTACACCTTTACATCAATATATTTAAATCTCATGGGCCCCAATCCTACAGATATGTAAGAGTGTATACCTTTCTCATGGGAATATTCTCATTGACTTCAAGGTTAATGAATTAAAAACTTGGTTTAATTTAACATTTCTGTATCTATTACAAATGTCCTGCTGATAGTTGCATGATTATTATTTTAAACATGTTCAAAGCAAGTCTGTACAATACATAATTGGTTGTTTTAACTAAATGAATCTGTACAGTTTTTGTCCATAATCACCATTTTTGTAGCACTTCCCTGGCTGTGCCTGTCTTCTATCTTTTTGTATCCAAGTGCTAAAGACAAATTTATAAAACCCTCGCTGTCCATGGCTATTTGAGTCTTAATTTTGATAAAGTACGTACAAAAGGGACTAATACACATTTATGAACTGACTGTTTTAAAACATTAATGAAATATAAAGTTATAGGCGCTCCAAAAGAGGATCAGTTTTTGCCTGGGTCTGCCTAATTGCACAGGGGCGTGGAACTAGGACTCATGGAGCAGTGAAATGCAAGGAGCGGGAGCCAATCAAAATGGCTGGGCTTGTGCTTCCCCAAGTGCAAGGGCTGATCCAGTGTAGTGCCACGACCAGTGTTAGCCTCGCCACCGCTGAGGAAGCTATGGTCTGTCCTACTCCTTCCTCCATAGCGGTTGACATAGCTAGGGCAGGCAGTGCATGCTGCATCTTGTGGAAAGGTGACACAGGGCTTCCAGGAGCTCTCGGTGGAGGTGCATGGGTCTGCACTACAGCTGCACCGATAGACTGCAATTGAGCCAGCCCTGAACTGGTAGATTCTTTTGTTCTTGCAGGATTTAAATGTACGAAATGTTCTGTATTTTTATTTTTAAATTTCTTATTCAAAATGAAAGCCTTCAGTTTCCTCCTCAAGTTACACTTTTACAGCTAAGTCATAAAACCATAACTAGAGAGATCTAAAGAGAAATGTTGGTAATCTTGGTAGCTGTAATACTGTTACAGACTAGTTGGTTTTAACAGGTGTGTTTAAAGTTTTAGAGTTCTTTTGGTTCACAAATTATCTTTATGCCATGATCAGTTGCAATTCATTATCCAGTGAGTCACATGAAACATCTCCTGGAGAAACATGTTTGATACTGTAATGTACAGTGAGGTTGAAAAGGCAGGCAAAGTTTGTAAAATTCTGTGGCAAGGACATAGACATCAATAAATGCTAAGGATGAAATGCATTCTAATGTAGAAAACCTGTGCAAGACCCTTTTCATCTCTTTAGCCCTTTTTAAGCCCATTTAGAGGGTGCTAACAGGCAGGCTGCATTGTCAAGGAAAACAGGAATTTCTTGCCTATGTTTGAGAAAGCAGAAAGATCCTGGAGCAACCCACACGGAACTTGGAGAGAGGAGCACAGATTGCAAAAGGAAAGAGTTTGGAGGAGGCACCAGGAAATCAGTATGAGTGTTACACAAACATTAATGAATTAAACTAGCAATTTAGGTGATGTAGGAAAATATTATCAGTATGCTATTTTATAGATGGGGAACTAAGGAAAAGGCAGATTTAATGTCTTGTGGAAGATCACACAAGAAATGTGGTGTCTGACTTCTACTCCAGATCTTGACTCCCACTTCTGGTACCTTCACCACAAGACCATCTTTCTTCCTACATGTTAAGGGATTATGTAGTACACAGGATCTTGCGTAGGTCCTCTGCACTTGAGTGAATTTCACCCTTATATTGTAACCTCTTCAGGTGAGGACTGTGTCTGAGCCCTGAGCTCACTGTTGGGACTTGACAAATAATAAGGAAACTGTACTGAAGGACACAGTCTGTGTCTTGAACACGTGTCTGAAGAAAAATCTTCAATTTGATGAGTCAGTAGGAGAGGTCCTAAATATATTCCCCTTCCTTCTAGTGCTTAATAATAGCAAATTACTATTCCTACTTCTCAGCTGCTCTGGCAGGCACAATGAAGATGCAGCCAAGTCTCCCCGCTTTCCCCGCCCTTCTCCCCGCCACTCCATGCTCGCCTACATAGGGGTGGGGAAAGTACTGGCCTGCTCACTATGTCTGGAGTAGAGATGCAGAAGAGGATGGCCAAAAGCATAGTGAAGTCTTACGTCCCCTTTCTCCTGTGCAATCATGTAGGCCTAGATGCAAACTGAGCCTGAGCCATCTTGGTGTTATGGGCAAAGGGTCATAAAAACAGTAATACTGTATTATTTTACAATTCATATATTTCTAAAAGAGATGTTTAAAAAAGTAAGAGGCATATTATAGTCTGGGGCGGTAATGTTATCTATTATTGAGGTTGCCTGACACTTCCCATTATAAGACCCTGTTTTCAGTTGCTTATAACTTTGCCAAACTGTAACCATTTGGGCTGAAATTTTACATGTCAGATGTCTGCCTCAGGCTGATTTGTTTTTGGAAAGCTTTACAAAATACAGTAAAGTGGAGGTTGGTAAAAGGATATTACAGATGGGACTACTGAGGCACCGGGAGATAAAATGATCTGTCACACAGGAAATTGGAGGCATAGCAAAAAGTGTGGTATGGTATGAATATATTATTGGCAGTTGTTTAAGATGGCTTTCATAACTCCTGTTGCTTCCCTGCATGTGAGCAATGTGCTTATCCCAAATACATGCTGATAAAACTCTGATTCCACACCATCTTTTTTTCTCTCTATTTTATTGTAAAGCATCACTTTTTAATCAGTTATTATTGAAGAATGACATTTCATACTGGGAATATTTTCCATAAATGCTTTTTATTTATTGATCAGATGATTACAAATTCTTTGCTGATTACACTTTAAAAACTTCAAGATCCTTGTAGGGTGCTATTGTTGATTGGACATTTTTTTTATGTTATGGTAGAACCTCAGAGTTATGAACACCAGAGTGACGAATTTCAGAGTAACAGCCGTGTTAGTCTGTATTCGCAAAAAGAAAAGGAGTACTTGTGGCACCTTAGAGACTAACCAATTTATTTGAGCATGAGCTTTTGTGAGCTACAGCTCACTTCATCGGATGCATACCGTGGAAACTGCAGCAGACATTATATACACACAGAGATCATGAAACAATACCTCCTCCCACCCCACTGTCCTGCTGGTAATAGCTTATCTAAAGTGATCATCAAGTTGGGCCATTTCCAGCACAAATCCAGGTTTTCTCACCCTCCACCCCCCCCCCCCCCCAAACTCACTCTCCTGCTGGTAATAGCCCATCCAAAGTGACAACTCTCTTCACAATGTGCATGATAATCAAGGTGGGCCATTTCCGGCACAAATCCAGAGTCAACAACATACCTCATTTGGAACTGGAAGTATGTAATCAGGCAGCAACAAAGACAGACCCCGGCCCCCAAGAAAAACAAATACAGTACAGTACTGTGTTAAACATAAACGACTAAATAAAAAGGGGAAAGTTTAAAAAAAAAAGATTTGACAAGCTAAGAAACTGTTTGTGTGCTTGTTTCATTTAGATTAAGATGGCTAAAAACCAGGGCTTTGGAGCTGTGCTCTGGCTCCGCTCCAGCTCCAGACAAAAAGCTGCATCTCCACTGCTCCGGAGCTGCTCCGTGCTCTAGCTCCGTGCTCCGCTCCAAAGCCCTGCTAAAAATAGCATTTTTCCTCTGCATAGTAAAGTTTCAAAGCTGTATTAAGTCAATGTCATAAATTTTTGAAACCATAGGGTTTTGGTCAGAGTTATGAACATTTCAGAGTTACGAACAACCTCCATTTTTGAGGTGTTCATAACTCTTAGGTTCTACTGAATTTATTATCTCTGGGTGGCAGTGAAGGGGCTGATGTAGTAAGATTTTCTTCCACACTGGGTATTTGTGTGCAGCTTTGTGGTGTCCACTACGTCAAACACTTTGAATTCCAAATTGTTATAGTTCTTAGATAATATGTCAGTGGATATTAACTTCAAACTGTAACATTCCAGTCCTCCACAAACCTTTCTGAGCTCCATTTTTTCTCACAATATTTCTGGCATGCATACGATTCTGCAAGTTTTGGCCAAATAATCCAGTGCCATTTGAAATTATTTAAATTTCATGCATGCTCCATGCAACACTGTACATATATATGGTATCTGAAAGTAATCTTAACTGATATTTAGCATCTGAGAAGGTGTGTACTTCTTGGCTGGCTTCTTAGGTCACTGAATATTTCAACAATGAAATCAGATGCCTATACGATACATTCAGTTACATGGAAATGAATTCTGCATTTTGATTACCATTAGGCCCAGAAGAAATGAATACACAAAGGCTATTTTTCAGCTGTGGAAAAAGATTGCTAATAGTTTTGTTCTGCCAAGAACCGTCAGTCACAAGGGCATGCAACATTACTGTTTGCTGCTTTGTAGGGCCACAGTTACATTTACTGTGCATAACAATAAAGTGTTATGCTCATTTAGGGGAATTTCATCCAAAATAGCAGGGTCCACATAAGGCTTATAGTTCCATTGCATAACGAGTAGGAGAAAGAACTGTGCAGCAGCAAGCATACAAGGAGCCTCTGCACAAGCTTCTTTGGTGCTCATTGCTACATCAGAATTAGTTTGTTGCATTCTTTTCTTTCTAGTGCAGGATATTTTACTCTTCCCTTTCTTCCTTTCTGGAAGGCAGAAAGAAGCTCAGTGGTTTTGAAGTTGCCAGGACTCTTGAGTTGGCCACAATGGTAGCCGTACCACATATGCATAGTTCAGAGAAAGCTTCATCAACATTTTTCAGAGCATCCTCTTCAGTGAAAATGCCCTTTATACCAATACCAAAGCCTGCAACCTGAAAAGCACAAGTTGCATAGAGATCCTCAGAGCATGTGTATCAAGAGTGTTGTCTTTGAGACTGGCATTCCATGGCCTTGTCTACACTAGACCTTTTTAAGGACATAAACTGTTTTTTGAAAATCTTGGCCTTCCTTTCATCTTTGTCTACGTTCTTGTCATTATAATGTACAGACTATCATCAGAGTAGCTAGTGTGTTCTTTTCTCTATATATTAATGAGCATTATGCCCAAGTATTGTGAGAAGAATGTATCACATGTTGGCCTTGACTAATATCAAGCTGTTTATGGACAAAATGAATAGTCATTTATCGATTAAATGTTGCATTACTGATAGCCGTTATATACCAGCTCATTTTACCTCGCTGTTTTAGTTGAAATAACAAATGTCACAACATGTTCACAGTTGGTGCTGCAAAATTATAAATGTCAATTTAATATTGGGGTTATATGATGTAAAATGTTGCAACAGCTTTTGTATAATGAATGATTTTTGCCACATGTCACTGTACACTTTCCTGGTGCCAGGAGTGGGTATCCAGCATAGCCTTCTAGTCACATGTATTAGTGCTATGGTTTATTGGTGATGTGTGCTCTTTATTCTGATTCTGGTACAGAGTTGATCTATGCTCCTGTATCAACTTTGAATTTTATGGGTGTTTTAGCTTTCCCTGTCAGTAATGTGATGATTGCTTCATCCATATCTGTCACTGCTGATTGTAGTGATGCCAGAAACAGTTTAGTGTCTTGTTCAGTATCAGTCTCTGATTCGTATCTTTCCATGATGGTATGTATCTCTCCCTTCGAGGACTCAAAATTACCCAACTGGCAGAGGTGAGGAAAAATGTTTTCCCTTTTTACACTTGATACACATTTTTCCTTGTGCTTGGCATGTCTGTTTTCCTGTGCTTCCATTTAAATTTACTGCAGGTGTGCCCATTTACCTTTTTTGTCTGCCCACTTTTTCTGAGCTCCCATTTCCAAAGGGCTCAAAATCAGAGATGCCCAGAATAGGGGAAAATGTGTGAAACAACCTCATTATGTTCTCTGCTGTTCAGTTCTATACATTCTTGCCATATGGTAATGCATTTACTTTCCAACTGGTATTTTTCAGTATCTTAGTTTGGAAGCCCTGTGGATTTGTGCTATTTTCTGTATCTTCTATAGGACTTCAGCTAATTTTTCCTAAAGCTCTTTGGAGTTTGACACCTAATAAAATTCTGTCTTTCAACATGTCATCTTCATCTGCAAAGGCAGTCTTTCATTATGAGTTTCAGCAGTATTAACTATTCATCTATTGGCTGTATTGGGCCCAAATTGTTCTTATAATAAGACTTTCTTTTGAACTGGATCATTTTTATATGGAGTACAAGAAGCATCTTACACTTATAAATAATTTGCCTGTAGGTTTACAGTTGTTTGGGATGATTTTTTCTTTTAGTTTCCCATGCCTATATATATACACACTTGATAAATATGTGTATGTGTGTCTTCGTGTTAAGTGTATTTTTAGTGATCTGGGTATACGCCATGCCCCTAGTGATATGTAGTGGCATAAGATAACCTACTGTACAGAAAACTTTACCTGCGTACACCTAAGTGCTTCAAGAAACGAACCACTCTGCAGGGCAGTACTACTATTGGACATGTGAGTACCTGTGTCCTATTTTATACTTCATTCATTTTATTGTATTCTAATTCTTTGAAAATTTGTATTACATTGGTAAGTATAACTCTTAGTTAACCAGAATTTTTGACTAACCAGCACCCTGCATTTCCCCAACATGCCGGGTAACAAAGCTTTTACTGTATATGTGAACACTTACAGTCTTTTTTGAGTTGTTGACAATCTGTCTGCTTCGTGTCCAGCAAACTCCATCAACCTCAGCTTCTTTTGTCTGATCCAGTTTTCAGAAACATTTCTTACTTCAAAGTTCATTGGAGGTATATTTCTTACTGTACTAGCAGATGCCTTTCCAAGTTACTTCTGAAGGCATGTCTTGTCCCTATATTATGTTATAAAGTGAATTGCATTCAGGCAGAGGTTTCTCAAATATTATTGCTTTATATAGCTGTTGGTAGAGAAATACCTCACTTCCTGAGTTCACTTTCTGCTGATGTTTTCTGTCATGAACCTGAAAGTGACAGCTCTTTCAGCATGCTGATTGTTGAGGTCATTAACTTGTGTTTCATGCAATACAGTATACCTGGGCTGGTGCATTTGATTTTTCTGCTGCCACTGCTAAGTCACTGAGAAGCCTTTCATACTGGCATTATGGGAGCAGCAGAGGAGAAAACATAGCAAAGGATCTTCTGATCAATGATTTAAAACAATGTTGTAATATATTTGTCAGATGCCTGTGCCTACACATATGCCCTAATCTGGATTTTTACTGTTACTGTGCTTAAATGGTTAATGGAATTCCAGAGTTCTTACTTGTATGTCATGGCTGATCTTTATTTTTAATAGCTAGTTTACACATACAGTAGTTTTCAGCTTCTCAGAATCTCTTTAGTTTCCACTCCTGTTGTAGAGGCAGCTGCTCTAACTGACCTCAGATATATTTACCATCTTGACCTTTTAGCACCAGAAACTGAATGACAGAATTAGTTCATTCTTTCAGCAGCTATACTCGAGGATTCATATGAGGATGGGGAGCAACTGGTCCGTTTCAACTCTCTCACCTGTAGAAGAACATGTTACGAAATATGGAAATAAAAGTCACTTTATAGGAATTACTTGCAGGTGTCTTAATGCTTTGCAGTACCCTCTCAATCTCAGTCTCCCCAAAAATGGGGAAAAGAATTTAACCTTACTATCTAACAGAAACCTGGGAGGATATCTGGCTTAATGTGAAAGATACTTCAAGTTCTTTATCTTTGCTATTCCCAGAACAAGGTATTAAACAGGCACTAGTGGACACCAGAACATTTGTTTAAGGCTAGGTTGACAACACACAGTGAATGCTGGAGATGTAGACGGCTACATGAGAATCTTTTGCACATCCTTTATACCTGTCAAAAATTCATGTGTCTGGATACTATATTCAGTGCTCTCTCTCTCAGAAACTGTAAGTGTCACTATCTTTCCTTCTCCAAGCTTTGTGCATTTTAAGGGTGCTGGATGAGTTGGTATTACCAGTTAACATTAAGAAATGGACAGCAGTAACTATTTTAGTGGCCAAAAGAGTTATTTTGAGAATGAAAAACTGCAATTCCTCCCTCATACACAGACTGATTTAATGAGCTCTCTACTCCCGCAGTAGTGGAAAAAATGACTCTCTCTAATAGTAAAGCTTGGAAAAAATATCAGGATGTCTGATCACACATGAAACTTTGCAGTTTAGTACATATTCGTCTCCAATAATCATAGGTTATTTTCTCACTTATTTATCTATTTAGTCACTTTAATATTGATGCCCTGCCTCAGCTAATGATATCTGAGAAATGATTAAATTATTAGGTGGAACTATTTCACTGATACAAATAAACTGATATTCAGAAGAGAGAAAGTAGGACATTGCAATGCTTCATTGTTCAGCAAACATGCCAGTTCGATTAGACTTTGATATTTTTCAGCTGTCACAGAACCACTTGGGGATTAAAAGAGATGTTTTGCTACATTACAACCATTGAAATCAATGTTTTGAATCTTGTTAAAGCACATTCTTGTTCCTACTGCATGCCTGAAATAACTTCTAATACATTTAGAGAGGGTGTAAGAGTGTACTCTCTCAGACTGGAAGTACGAACTAATATAGCCCTCTAAAGAATGTCAGGCTGCATACTTAACTCTCTCTTCACTTTAACACCATTTCTGAGGTCCATGCATACTGCAGTAGGTGTTGTAATAACAAGGTGTTGATAATATATTTAAAGTAGTTTGGAACAAAGATATATTGGTCTTATGTTGAGAAAGAAACAGTTAACTGTAACAAAGTTTTATTATGAGGGTCGCATTGTATTTTAAGCATATGACTGCAGATCCGGATCTTTTTCATAGATTTCCTAAGTGACCTTTGCAAATCTCTTAATCATGGTATGTTTCAGTTTTTTCCATCTGTAAAACCAGGATAATGCCAGCTACCTAATTGGAATATTTGTGAGAATTAAATCGTTGTTCATAAAGCACTTTGAAATCTGCAACTGGAAGTTACTTTACATTTATATAGCATTATTTTAATTAGTAATTGTATTTATTATCATGGGATACTATAGTAATAATTGTGATATTTTCTTTTTAAGTCTTTGTTTTCAATGGCTGTTGTCAGTTACCTTGGACTGAAATTTTTCATGCTTATCTTAGCCCAGAAATGATTTTTTTTTTAAAGTTTTGATGAAAATCCATACAGGGTATTTAAAAAACAGTCTTGTTTGTCTTTTAAAGAAATGGCGCAAGAGTGTTTGGAGTTTGGTTTTTAGCACATATGTACAGTAATCCTCAACATGAAATGCTGCTTTGTTAAATCTTTAAAAAATAATTTAAGATACAAAGAGGTTCATTTATCTAGTTTAGATACTCAATATATTATATTCTTTACCTAAGAGGGTGCCAAATTTAATTATCAAGTACACACATCTGAATAGTTTCACAGACTCAGCATTCATGACCTCCCTGAACCCTCCCATCATTCTGGAAAGCCATCCTTCCACTACAGATGCTTTGAATGCCCTCTAGTTTTAAGAAAGTGTAAGAAAGGGTCAGCAGGTTTGTCCTTGTCCTTTGGGCCCTGGCACACATTCTAATATTAGAGTTTGCATTTTCTTGGAGAGCAGAGCACTGTCTCAAAGCGTGCACATTGTGAAAAGAATATGTTGTGATATAATGATTGCACCTAGCACCTTTGATTTTTTTCCTTTTTCTTATTTTCCTCACAAACTAAATGCAGTATTCTGTATTAAAGCAATATCGGAACTGAGATTCTAATTGTACAAAATCAGTATATTTGAGCTTCTGATATCTGTGGCATCTATAACTTAGCATATATGGTACAGTATATGTTTAAAGAATTAAAGATAACACACCATACACAGAAATACAAAATGCTGCATCCTGTACATTCTAGAGACCAACTTACTGCTGTTGTGGCAAACAGTGGCCCCAGTCCTCTTCTACACTGGCTGCTTTGCACCACACTTCCAGTGCAAAGCAACTGGAAGGCTAATGATCCAGAGCCTCAGAATTTGCCTTGCAAGAGGAATCTGTGAATGCCACAGAACCAGTATAGTGGCACTATATCACTCCTACTGCAGATTCTTGGCTTAGAGAGCATGGCTGGTGGAAAGAAGGCATGGTTGGAGCAATTCCTGGCTGCCAGAACAACCCCATATGAGTCACAGGCAGCTTTGCATAACTTACAGTGGTCCTGAGGCTGGTCTAAGTTGTGCCAGGGGACAAATGCTCCCCCAGGCAGTCCCCAAATAATGAAGCTGCAAAGTAGCATAATGTCACTTTTGCCTTCCATCCCCATGTCTTGTGCCAAGTGTAGCTCAGCTGGAACAAAGAATCTGGTCCCATATGTGATGGGTTGGACCCCCCTCCCACTTTTGGGGTGCCACTGAATGAGCTGTGGTCCCACTAAGCCTACCTGTCTTACCAGCCTGGGTTTCTCTCACTCTCTGCTGCTGTGACCGGCTCTCAAGCCCCTTTTCAGCACACACACAAGTAGGGACACACCCAACTGTAGAATCACACAGAATCTGCGATCAGCTCGCTGTGGGAGGACTCAGCTAGGGGAATGACCAGCACGCCTGTGCACACACCCTCTGGAGTGTAAACCCAAAATGATATTGTCTTATGCTGGATAGAAATCCATATAGCGTAAGCTCATGAAATTCAATCCCTCCTTCAGTGTGGAGGGAGATATGCACAGCTCTTTGCACCACACCCCACAGTTATGAATTGCACAAACTGGATTTTGGTATAAACAAGAAATAAGTTTATTAACTACAAAAGGTAAATTTTAAGTGATTATAAGGGATAGCAAACAGAACAAAGCAGATTATTGAACAAATAAAGCAAAACATGCAAACTAAGTTTAATACAGTAAAGAAACAGGTTACAAATAGTAATTTCTCACCCTAAATGTTGTTTTCAGAAGGCTTCAGAGTTTCTGCAGCTCAAAGTTCCAGTTATTTCTCTTTACAGGCTAGACCCCTGTCTCAGCCTAGATTCTGCCGTTGCCTTTCCCCAGCTTAGTTTGTTTCTTCAGGTGTTTTTAACAGTCTTCCTTCTTGGGCAGGGACTGGGGAGGCAATAGAGAAGAGCCCTCATTGACTCGCTTTCCAGCTTTACATAGGATTTACATAAGGAGGGAATCCTTTGTTTCCAATGGAAAAATACCAGCAGTGTCCAAGGTAGTACTCCGTACCAGGTGGCATCATCACATGACCCTACAGTGTCAAAGCAACATCCCAGGAAGCTTCTCAGGAAGGTGGGAGATTAGTATCTTCAAAAAGTTCTATTGTCCTCCTTAAATGGCCCATCCAGGCTGATTGCCTACTGTCTGGTAGGCATTCCCCCAATTACACACACAGTTGTAATATTCCTAACTTCAGATACAGAAATGATATGTGCATACAAATAGGATAATCATAATCCGTAAAACATAACCTTTCCAATGATACCTCACATGACTGATCTTGCATAAAATATATCTTAGTTATGCCATATTCATATCATAACAATATTTCTATGAAGAATATGGAGCATCACACCGTAACATTAAATGTTCTGATTTTTGTGTAATTAAAATCTCAGCTTAAAATTTGCCTTACTGTAGAGCCAAATACCACTGTTGGAGGCACATGTGCAGTCTCACTGAAGTCACTGGGAATTATACACATGAATTCAAGGGCACAATTGACCCATAGTTTTTCTCTACTTATGTGAATGGGACTGTGTCAGTTTATTTCAAGGGGAATCTGGCCCAGTAATTTGGGGGGGCAGGAGGGAACAAACAAAAAAACCTCCTCTGTGAGCATTTGGATCTTATCCTTTCAAAAGTTTGAATTAGTGACTGATAGATACTTTTTCAGATTTCTATTTAGCTTATCCAGATTTACATTGGCTTAAATGTAATCAGAATCTGGCCTTACTCATTTTTGTAAGGAACCCGGTATTCTGTCAGTGTACCATGGGGGAAGCAGTTTAACAAGCTCACTTCTCAGGACTATTGGATTTTACTGCTGTAAATCAAATGAGAAGCTTACATAGGGACAGGTGGAGATAATATTTGAACAGAAATCTGAATCCCAGTTGAATCCAGCACAGACATGGATAAATCTGCTGCTAAGGCTTACTAGTTTCCATGGCTATGGGCTTTTTGAGATGTGTAAGGATTTTCTTACTGTGAATAGTTTTTTTCTTTTGCATGGGCTGAACTTGCTGTCTCCATATGAAGAACTACAGTAATATCAGACCTTACTGCTGAGATCATTAACATGGACCTTCTTTGTTCTAACTTCTGCCTAAGCTGCCATGGAAGAGAACATATGTTAAAGTACATAGGAATGAATATCTGAAGAATGTTATTAATAGGCAGACCCTGTCCTGACACTGCTTTACAGTTTGTCTGTTCTGAGGGAGGTCAAAGAACTGTCTCTTGGATTGAAGGGAGGTGCAGAGACAGAATTCAGGCTCTAATATTCTCCTCTATTGCACAGTGCAAAGGGGAACGAGACTACAAAGATATCCAAAAATTATCTTTTATCCTCTAGTGTAGACGCGATAAATCGATCCCCGATCGCTCTGCTGTCGACTCCGGAACTCCACCAGGGCGAGAGGCGGAAGTGGGGTCGACAGGGGAGTGGCGGCCATTGATCCCGTGCTGCGAGGATGCAAAGTAAGTGATTCTAATTCGATCTAAGATACATCGACTTCAGCTACGCTGTTCTCGTAGCTGAAGTTCCGTATCTTAGGTCGATTTCCCCCCTCCCCCAGTGTATACCAGGCCTTAGGGAAAGAGATTGTTTCTCTTCTATGCTGTACTGTGCCCAGCACAATGGGATCCCATGTCAATTCAGGACGGTGGGTGGTGGTGTTACAAGTAAGGTTGACAGCACCACCTATTTTTGAGGTTGCCTGATACTTCCTTGTATAGGATGCTGTTTTCAGGTGCTTATAACTTTGCCAAACTTTAACTGTTTGGGTTGGTATTTTCCACATAGCACCTCTACCTTTGGTTGAAGTGTTTGGTAAAATTTCAGCCAAAGTAGTTCAAAAGCCATTTCTGAGAATGAGGCTAGAGAAAAATACATTGTTTTGCCCAAGTTAAAAACATTTTGGTGACAGGCAACATAAATTCTGACATTTCCTAACTTTTTAGTGCTTGATGTTACAACTTTAATAAAGTTCTTCAAATAAGTGTGTGAGTGTAATAATACAAATATTTACTTCTACTAATTAAACTCTTTGAAAATAGGACATCAGTGAATTAGAAGATGTGTAATGAAGATGTGAAAAGGTGCCATGTCAAACCTACCTTTAATAAAGAACAGAGGGGAAAAGAAAAAAGCAGTAAAAGGATCATTTGCACCATGCTGTTGATTTCAGGTTGTGCTCATTACTATAGATATACAAATATCAATTTTAGAACCTGGATAATGAGCATTGACTGTGGTGAGGGAATAGGTAAAATTATTTTCTCATCCAATGAAGAATCCAATTATCTCTGGAGAAGGCTGATTTGTCCCACATTAACTTAGATGAATGCTGTTGCTCTTAAAGATAGTGGCTATCTGTGTGTGTTAACTGTGTTTGTTTGTTTCTATCTTAGATCTTGTAATCGCTCTGGAGAGAAGGTAAGCATATGAAGTTACAATGAGGAAGATTGGGAAATGGGAAAAAAATCATGTAAAATAGTTTATGACCAGACATAATTAAGTTACCCCAACCTCCCGTATGGTGGAAGATAAGCAATGGGCTCAAACATGCTCCCCACTGAAGTTGATAGGCGTTTTACCACTGACTTTAATGGGAGAAATGTCTCTTCTATTTCTTTTATAATAAAATGCATTAAACACCTTTAAGACAAGTGATAAAATAACAGAATGTTGTAAATGATACATGGCAACATATTTACATTGGTTTTAGATATATCTTTAATAGCATGAAAACTGGCCTTTTTTGTAATATTTTAAATATGTATTTTCACAAATATTCTAAATGTTTTTGTGCTATACAAAAGTAGACTGTGTATATATGTGCATTTTCCCATGTGATTCTCACTCCTGATCTCATTGAAACTTGGCTTCCAGGGGATCAGAAGGATGCCCATAGCCCTGCTCTCCTCTTTTGAAGGCTACTGCTGCTGTTGGCATGAGCTTGTAGCAGTTCTTGCTCTCCCTGAGCACAATAAATGGGACTGTGTCTAGTCTCTTCATGGGGACACATGGTTGTGGACGATTAGTTGAGCCTGGTTCTCCCACAGTCTACCTCTTACTATATAAGGGTCTGATTCAGTGGCAGCATATTTGCAGCCAACTCTAAATATACAGCTTCACAAAACGTACTAGACAATTTAGACCTCCGATTAGGGGAATCAGGAGAATAAATGTCTCATCCAGGATACAGTGTGTTTTTCTATTTCAATAGTAAGTTAAATTTTCATTCACTGACAAGTAATACCAGGTTTTTTTGTCTTGTGCATGTGTAAATCTTTTTTATAGTATTGCTTAGCACTGTTAGATGTTCATAAAAAGTGCTTTAATTATATTTCCTGGTGATAAATTTTAAAATAGCTCTTATACTTTTACCATTATTGTAGTGCAGCAAGTTACCTTGTGCATTATAACCCTGCTGTATTGTCAATCAAAAAGATCACAAATAATTCTTTTCAACAAGTCCTGTATTTTAATAATAAACCACTTGCTGACATTTCTCATAATTTAGCTTTGGAGGTTATGTTTGTGAAAGAGTGTAAGTTATGCTCTGGCAGTTCTCCAGAACATTTGATTGCCTCTTGCCAATACTTTATTTTATTGTAAAAGAAGAGACAGGTTGTTGTGTCTGTAATAGTGGTTAATTTTTAACTTCAAAAACTTCCCTGTGATCTTAAAAGCTTATAATTTGTTCATAGGCACAAGCTTGTACAAGCACACTGCAGCATCTGTATGTAAATTTAGCAAATAGATACAGTGGAAGCCTGTAGTCTCTCCAAAAATTGTTTAATTAGATGTGAAAACTGGATTAAGCTCTTACATTGACTTTAACAGCTGTAAACACAACACCAAATGTTCACGTATTGGACCTAATACTACATCATGCTGTGTACCTCCTGTAGGGTGCTGAGCACCTTCAATCCCCGATGAAGACAATGTAATCTGAGAGTATGCTTAGCATTTTTCAGGATCAGACTCAAAATATCTAGAGAGACTATCTGGCCCCACTGAAGTCAATTGCAAAACTCCCATTGAGTGAAATGGGACCAGGATTTCACTGCTGAAATGTGCAAATGTATAGTTTATGGCTGTGGGTATTAGAGGGTTGTTATCAAGTCAAAACAAAGGGCACAATCTTGCAGGCCTCTGCTCATGGATAGTTACATTCTCCATGGTTTCCACATACAATCCTCAGTCGGAATAACTTGTGAGGTCCTTAATTTAAAAACAAAAACAAACAAAAAACCTCATCTGTGTTACCAATAACACCATAGAACAATAGCTGAAAGAATTTTAAAATTCTCAAGTATTTTTCATGTTTTTTGTTTAAATATGTTTGCACTTTTATTCAGCTCGGACAGTGAAACTAATCTGGTTAGTTTAAATTCTAGTTACATTCTTACATAATAATTTTGTACTTTATAGTCAGTTTCAGATTGAGTTCAACACTGCAGGGTACTATTTATTTTTTTTTTAAATGAGAACATTTCTGTTAATCTTAGGTTTTGAGAAATCTTTTTTAAAACTCTTCCTCTTCAAAATACCAAAGTAACCAACAAAAACAATCCCCTACACTTTGTACCTAAAATGGCTATGTTCCTTTAAATTACTTTTCAATTTTATTTTTCTAAAGGATTGTAGTTCTTTCCTTTTCAATCACATTAATGTTTAGGGAATCCTTTTTCAAACCTAAAACACTAGATTTTATAAGATTTCTAGTAGAAGTAAATTTACGATAATTATTGTATTTTACATTATAGAAGAAATAGGATTATTCTTTAAACACTGGGTAAAATTTACTGTTTCAGTAGAACTATAATTACTTTTTTCAAATAGTGATTTTGATCTTATCTGTATTAAAATAAAAAAAGTGTTACAGTGACAAACACTAGTGCTTTTTTCAGAGTAGCAGCCGTGTTAGTCTGTATTCTCAAAAAGAAAAGGAGTACTTGTGGCACCTTAGAGACTAACCAATTTATTTGAGCATAAGCTTTCATGAGCTACAGCTCACTTCATTGGATTCATCTGGTGCTTTTAGAATTTATTTCAAAATGAACTCAATTCTGCTCTCAGTAGGAAAATTCCCACTGATTTTAGTGAGAGCAAGATTAAACCCACTATGTTTCCTTTCATAGGGTTAGATCATGCTTGTTAGACATAACCCATAGTGAGTAGTGGTGAAACTCCGCAGTGTGCTGGAAGACACAGAATTTTTTCCAGAGCTATCTGGCATGCAGTGGAGTGTGCTTACTGTCACACCCATTTCTGCATGCTGCCCCTTGAGCTACTGCAGAGGGTGAAGTAGCTGTGGCTGCATCTCCTCTCCACCCCCTTTGGTGTTCAGGGTACCATTAGGGGAGTTGATAGAGAATGTTCATTGTACTTCCCTCATCTCAGGGACTGCAGTCCTGCCTGGCATTTACACAGGTTGGGGGAAAGGCTCTGTGCATCCTTCCCCCACTGGACACCCAACATAGGGGCCAGTCACAATCTGGTCCATAATCATTCTTGCTTCAGACTGTTTAATGAAGGGCAGTTTTTGCATAATTTTCAGTTCCTTCCTTCCTCCCGACCATTCATAATTCCACTGCTCTCATTAAAATGCTTTTTGGCATCCACTAATGGGAGTGGGCTTGAAGAACTACAGGTCAGGTTTTGAAATACCCAACGTGTCCACATAGCCAGTAACATAGCAGTAGCAATTGAGATACACCTTCCTCTGCTGATAAACATGAAAAGGAGAGGAGATAAAAGTGAGTAGTAAAAAACCAGACATTTAATTTCAACATTCAGCTGGGGATGAGCAGCAGGAGAAGGATATGGCCTGCAGTTCCCTTTTTATGTGATGCAGCTCCCTTTGTGATTGAATGTCTGCATTCCATAAAAATACAGTAATGCCTTAGTAAAACATGGAAACTATTCAAAAACCCTGTGAAAGAGATGTAGCTAATGTGTCTCTGTTGTATGGAACTGAGATTAATATATTTTCAGCCATGTAGGTGTCACATGGGGAAATTTGGAGGACAATTTTGAATAGTACACAAAATGTGGTTTGTGGAAATATATGTGTTTGTTAATTGTGCTGTGAGGCATAACTTGTAGATGCCATCTGAGAACAAATGTGTCATTGTGATATCCAGGCTTGGGAGAATTCACTGTTTTATTTGAAGACAACTAAATGTTCCATACTTTAGGTCACCTTTTTTAGGAACCTGATATAACTGGATGCAAGTGGTCTTGTAAACAAAGCAGCTATGCACAGCCATAGGTATTATTAGCCCTATTTTACACATGAGGAAACTGAGAGCTGAAGGGATTTGCCTAAGGCTATGGAGAAAGTTCATGGTCAAAGCAGAATTAGCACTCTGGAGGACTGCTTGACTCCCAACTTTATGAATGCAGTGTTGTTGTAGCTGTGCCGATCCCAGGATATTAGAGAAACAAGGTGGGTGAAGTGATATCTTTTATTGGTTCAACTTCTGTTGGTGTGAGAGACAAGCTTTTGAGCTTACATAGAGCTTTTTCTCAGGTCTGGGAAAGGTACCTGAGGAAGAGCTTGGTGTAGCTCGAAAGCTTGTCTCTCTCACCAAAAGAAGTTGGTCCAATAAAAGATATTATCTCACCCATCTTGTCTCCCAAACTTATGCTCATTCCTTTGGGCTACAGTGTCTCCAGTGCAGTAGAATGTTTCTCTGTTGCTAGTGTTAACTTCTCTGGAAAAGTTTTATTATTTGGTATATGGACCTTATTAATGATGATGCTGTGTGACACCTTGCATGTCTGTTGATGATTAGGCTGCTTCTACTTTTTCCTCCTGCTATTTTCAGAGTTTAGAAATGAATTTCTGGATCTTTGTACAACATAAGTTTTCCACAACAAATTTTCAAACATAAATGTGTGGAAACAAAGACGGTGGACCATATTCTCAGAGTTCAGTGGAGCTACACTCATTTACACTAGCTGAGAATCTGAACTGACATGACTAAAACTGGTTTGGTCCTAAAAAGATTTGGTTATATATTTACTCTTCTCCTCTTACTGTGCAGAGCACAAGTATTCCTATGTTTTTCTGTGATACACTAGCTCACAACACACACAAGCAGTAAGGAAGTATCATGGTTGGAGAATCAGTATTCACTTCTTTAAGAGGGAAAAATAAAAAACATTTTGAGGAGTGAAACTTCCTCTCATCTTTTTGAGAATTCTGCTTTACATGAGCCTGAAAGAAGGAGTGCAAAGTCCTTCAGCAACAAATTGACTGGTGAATAATAACAGGTCCTGCAGTCACATTTCTCTGTCTTTTGAGAACAATTTCTTTAAGGTTTTACTCTGCAAAAGATCTAACATAACCAAAAGCTGAAGGCAGCAAACATCTGTGATGGGTTGGATCACAGAAACCTCTTTGGGACTGCCACCTGATGTGCCTACACTACCTCTGAGCCTGTTTTCCTTGCCAGCTTGGGACTTCAGTACTTTGCCTTGTTTGAGCCAGGCATGTCACAAAATCAATGCTCATTTTGTATAATGCCCATAAATTCCATTTAAATAGCTTTGATTCCAAATTATTTGGAATCAAAATTTAACAAATATTATTAGAAGTACAAATTATAATTTCCTGTGCCCTGTCCACTCTTTCAGGGATGGAATCCTACTATTCTCTTGCTTCTCCCACAATCATCCCTGTGCTTTCTTCCACCCTTTACGCATGGAATTCTTCCTTATCCAGAAAGGCACTACCCTTTCTTCTGTCACATCCTGTCCTCAAGACACACTTCAACCATGGCTTCTACAAGAAAGTAGACTACTAATTGTGCTATATACAGGGGCAGGTGGGGACGATGACTATTGTTAAAAAAACAACAATAATAATATTTATCTTTCCAACTCCCTACTCCTCTTATGATGGGGAGATCTTCGGGGCAGGGCTGTGTCTTCCTGTACATGGGCAGCACCTAGTACATTGTGGGCACTCCTGTAATACTACTGCTTAACTAATACTAACTTAAATAAAACTGACTTAAAATAGCTTTACATTATTACTATTATATATACAACAAAAACAGGAAAAGAACTTTTCTCTCCTCGCTCAGTTAAGGCCAGCATTCAAGGCAGCAGGCAGGTTCTTCTTCACCACTGTAGCCTGCTACTGCAGCGCTCACCCCTTTCTTCCTCAGGCACTGCTCTGTCTTGCCAGATCCTAGTGGTACTGTTCAGCACCCCTCCTTCCTATGACATCTTTACCTAGGCTCTCCAGCAGCTCTCTGCTCTCTGAATGATGGCCTCTCAGGACATAGGCGTAGTTTGACTTCTGTATTGGGGGGGGAAGCTCTGGTCAGGCCACAGAGTTGCACATGGGGTTGGGGGACAAATTTTGTGCCTGCCCAAGTCTTGCAACGCTCCCCCGAACTATGCCCATGTCTCAAGATGCAACACAGATATATCTCTGGATGCTGGTTTTCCAGATGGTACCAGACAGTATCTGTTCCAGCATGATAGTTCTCTCTCGTCATTACCAGGTAGCAATGCAGGCATTCAGAAGAAAGGATAAGCAAATCTTTGGCTCTGTACTGCCCCTATGGTACAGAGCCCTCTCCCACGGCTTCTGGTAGAGGTGGTTGCACATCACTCCACCCCTCTTTGCTACTGCTCAATTTTCAAATTTATTTTATTTAAAAAATGTCCTCCAGCTCATCTGAAGCAACCACACTCCTTTTCTCTCATTCCAAATTCCAATCCACAAAGAGGTTTCAGCATGCCAGCAGGAGCATTTTCAGGGTAGATACTCTTTTGAGTTATTTATTTTCACAAATATTCACAGCTCTTTCACTTTGCACAAACAGCAAATATTTGCCAGTAGCAATTGAAAGGAATTCCAAATACAAAGAAAGTGTACACATCAGTTTTGTGTGAAAAAGTGTTTTCAAAGAATTGTTTGCTGTATTTACTGAGTTTTATTCTTTAATTAAAGGCAGAGAAAGTGCTCCCCACTCATGCTTGGACTTCTGCCCTCTTCTCTTTGACATGGACTGCCAAAGGCTCCTTGCCTCTCTTTTTACCCCTGCCCTGATGTCGTTCCACTGTATCTGGCATCCTGTCAGGTCACTGGGGTAAACTCTAAAATAAGTTAACTTCTGTGTAATCTCCTGCCAGATTATTTTCCTGGCAAGGGATCTGGCTGGATAAGTGCCATATAGTGCCCTTTTATTTTTTTTAACACCTTCTTAATAAGGAAGTTACTTTCTAATTCTCTAAATTTAGGACACCTTTGCCTTACTTGAACATGAAGCTTTCCTACTAGCAGCCCTCTCATCTTCTGTTCCCTCCATTTCGTTTTGTGATTTCCAGTTTTTATAACTAGTCATTTAAACTTCAGTGCAGAGAATAGCATCTAATAAGCCAACAGATATGGTAGTTGAGAAGCAAAACTTAAAACACCATATCAAATTTATCATGTTATGGAAGAAGTTTTGACATTCAAATTATAGTATTTTTAAATCACTCCATAAATATAAAATTATTTTGATTTTTAAAATCAACAAATGTTATAGAAATGTTGTTTTTTGTGAATCTAGACTAAGGATACAGACATAAACGCTGTTTGAAACGGGAAGATTCAGTAAATGAAATGACAATCTGTAGGAAATGAGTTTGAGTGATCCTGGAGGGCTATGACCAAGATGTGCTTTGTTATTGTGTTTATAGTTATTGAGTCTTGCACATGTGAGGAACATTTCCTATTGTTTAATGATCAGAAAGCAGTTAGCAGAGTTCTTCTTTTGGGATTGAGATTTAGTGTATCAAGAAGGTGTCAATTCTGTTGTAACAGGGGCTCTTTCCAGTGTGTTCCAGTTCAGGTTATTTTACTATTTACTTCAAATGAATTAGCAAACTGAAGTTGCTATTTGACTGTCTTACGATCTTAGTCTTAGCTAGTTAACATTTTTCATCCATAAGAAATTGCAGTAAAGATAAATATAACTATGTTCCTCTACTCTGCAGTGTGACTGCCAGTAAATTACAACCTAGAAATATTGGGACAAATTCAGTTATACTCTTTCAAGCCCATTGAATTTAATAGGGATATATGGGTGAAACTCACTGCAGAATTTGTCCCCATATGTTTTTTAAAAGTTGAGGTGGATTATATTTTTTTCCAAAAAGGAATAAGATATAGTAATAATGGAAGTATATACGCATTATGGGTTAGATTCTAATTTCAGATGCATGGTGTGCTTGCTATATTTCTGAGACTTTTTTTACTGTGCTTGAAGTACCATGTAGCCCACTATGAAATGCAACACAAAAGCAGATTGTTCAGGATATGCAATAATGCACGCTATGTTTCTCAGATTAGAATGTTATAGTTTAATCTGAATTAAGAATTATCACGTATTATAAAATGATCTCAAATTAGAGAACCTGATTCTCCACGGCATGCACTTTATGGCATGCAGTCATTGCAGGTGCAAAATGTTACCAGATCAGAACGGTAGTATTTTGCACTCAGTTTGCGCAGATGTAAATGATTTCACAAGGTACAAGCACTGGAGTGTCAGGCCCAGAAAATTAATTATGAGAACTCTATAAGTGCTCTATATCATTGGGTACATATGTATTTGCTATGGAGTAATGCACATTGTAATGTTTTAGAGACATCAATTTTTAAAAACCTCATTATTGGAGGTAAATGCATTAAATGTAAGACTTTTTACAGCCCATTAAGTCCATTTGTCAAAAGAAAATGTATTGATCTCTGGCACTTTAAATGAACTGCAACAAATTTGGTAGAAAACCCCTAAAATAATATATCTCATGTGAAATGAAATTAGAGATTAAAAAAGGGAAATAATTAAAAACATACCTCTATCTCAGTGAAGAAAGATATAAGTAATTACCTAATTTTAAGGGAAAATTTGCTCTCATGTCTGCATTGATGTCAAAAGGAGAACTGCTTGTAGGAGGAGCAGAGTAACCAGTGTTTAGTTCATTCATGATGATATGACAGCAGAAAGAGCAGTAGGCAGAGAATCTGCACAGGCAGCTCCCCTATCAGAAGGAGTGAAGGAGCGTGGAGTAATGGAGGACCTCAACCTGAAGGAAGGTTTACGATAGTCTTAGATATGTAACATACTGTAGTTATATATGGTGCTCAGATGAAATGAGTGCAACATCTAAATTAATAACAGGTTTCAGAGTAGCAGCCATGTTAGTCTGTATCCACAAAAAGAAAAGGAGGACTTGTGGCACCTTAGAGACTAAACAATTTATCTGAGCATAAGCTTTCATGAGCTACAGCTACTGAATGCATCCCATGAAGTGAGCTGTAGCTCACGAAAGCTCATGCTCAGATGAATTTGTTAGTCTCTAAGGTGCCACAAGTCCTCCTTTTCTTATCTAAATTAATGATTCCCCCCAACAGTTTCAGTCGTGGCGAGGGAGTGGATCATGGGTGCATGACACTTTATGTAGTGAGTAAAAGCATGTCCTTGACCCAAACTGTTTAAAATCTAAACTGATATCCAGAAGTCAAAACACTCAGAGATAACAGGAAAAGGAGGTAAGGTGTGGGGGTATAAATACACAGAATAAACCTGTAGGCAAGGTATGAGCTTTTGTTGATTGGTAGGCATGCTTGTTCCTCTTCCTCCCCCCCACCCCCACACCTCAAAGATATATTTCTCCATTGGCCTATATTAATGATGATCATTAAAGTGGAGAGTAAATTAAGCATGAGATTACAATAATCAGACAACAAAAAAAAGGCTCAGTAAAGACCGAAGGGAAATAAGACCATTTCTGTGTGGTTCTAGCTCAACTGCAACTGGAATACTGCAATCGTTCTGAATTACCATCAAGGTAGTAACAAACTGATGGATGTTCTGAAAAGAATAATATAAATGAAATCCATCCCAATCTCCTAATGACTGTTAAAGGAAGATTAAAAAGTTAAATATCTACAACAGAGTTGTTCTACAGCTTTTCTATGAAAAATGCAATTTCTGCAAAACTGAAATTTTCTGGAGAAAAATTTCAATTTTGCTGAAATTTCTTAATTTTCCTTCCTGAAAGTAGGAACAAAATATTTCTGAATTGAAATAATATATTTTGTCAAACCAAATTGAAACTTTAATGTTGAACTGGTCTAAAATGAAATCAATGGCTGCTTCTATATAGGTTCTTATACTGCTTGAGTTACCATGATGCCTTATGTCTCCATTCTTTTCTATGGGCTGGGCTTCCTGGCTGGACAATATGTCCCATGATGCACTACAGTCTACCCTCTTGTTGAACCAACATGGTGCATTATGAGAGTAACATGACCATGG
This sequence comes from Lepidochelys olivacea, assembly GCF_965140295.1. NCBI lineage: Eukaryota > Metazoa > Chordata > Testudines > Cheloniidae > Lepidochelys > Lepidochelys olivacea. The sequence goes on from NC_140411.1 coordinate 298,200,277, forward strand.
GGCATCAGGAGATTTACTGGTCTTTGAAATAGTCTTCCAAGGAAAAGAACCTCATTACTTGTTACATTTAAAATTAGACTGTCTTAAATTCCAGAAAATATACCATAGCAACAGTTCTGTATTAAGGCATGAAAAGACTTGCCCATAAACAGTGAAAATATTGGCATGGTTTAGTTTATGGGGAGTCTAATAAGACAGATAAGAAGTATAAAAATAATGAATAGTGTGGGAAACGTAAATCAGGTGCTCCTATTTGCCCTCTCATAACACAAGAAGAGGATGTTCAATTAAATTGAAAGACAGCAAATTTAAAACTGACATAAGAAATAATTTTTTATACATCATTGTCATCATCAAGGCAAATCCCAAAGGGATGTAGCCTCCTTGCAGACGGACTGCCACCCAGATCAATCTCTACCTAGATCCTTAAGACAATCTGGCTGGATGTTCTGTCTGTGTCTGTCACTAGTGGTCTTATTGTGCCACTGAAAGATTTTGGTGACCACTTGATTGCTGGTCATGTAGTAACTTTCCTTGGTAAACACATTTCGTAATTCTTTGTTCTTCCATCCTGATAATATGTCTATAAAAAGAAAGCCACGAAATCTGACCAGTGCTGATGGAGGTGGTTGCTGGGTTTGGCTATGAATATTCTCATTGATGATCTTGTCCTGGCACTTAATATAGAACAGCTTAAGACAACAATGAGAATTGAAAACATCAATCTGCTGCTCTTCAGCCTTCCTCAGTGCCCACATTTCATGGTCCTATAATAAAGTTGGTGTAACCCTGGTTCTGCAGATTTGCAGCTCCGTAGGAAGCTTGATGTGACAGCATTGCCACAGAGGCCACTGAAGGGCCCAAAGCATGGCAGTAGCTGCTACTATACAAGCGTCCACATCTTTTGGGCCAGACTAGTTATGATGTTTCCCAAGTATTTGACAGTTGCCACCTGTTCGATGTCCTGGTTAGACAAGGTTTATACTGAACTGGTTGTAATCAAGGCTGCTTGATAATAATGGCCAGGGACTTAATTTTATCAGAATTAATAACCACACCAAGGAGCACTGCTTCTTGCCAAACTGATTTATTTTTTACACAACACATATGGGATACTCATACCACCGCACATAATTGAGACCAAGAGCTCAGAAAAAAATGAAAAAAGGTTAGCTGTTTATATACATAATGAGAACATCCACAGTTAAATTTGACAGGTTTGGGGAAAAAAGTAGAACTGCTATAAACCCTTACGCTTGCTTCAGGGTATAAACCAACCTATAATTTGCAATCTTAAAAAGCTATTGTCCATTATAGGCTTTCATGTAGTAACATACTGTACGTCTTTTCCATCTATAATTTCCATGGTTCTTTGACATGCTGCATATGTATGACCTACCAAGACATACCTGGAATTGTCAGACAGTCTAAGCGATATGCATGCAAGATGGTTGTAAAATTAATCTCAGCTGTGAGAATAAAAACTGTTCAGAAGAAGACATCAAGTCTGACACAGTTTTGAGAAGAGAGGGTTTTCACCATAAACTAATACACGAAAAAATAATTTATGATTGTGTTTGATCTCCTTGGAAGTGGAGAGGATGTTTATTACAAACTTAATCTGAACTTTATCCCACTTTTAACAAGTGTGGTGTTTAGGTGTTGCTTGTAATTATTAGAATTGGGAGCACTGGCTGTTGGAAGTCTGAAAGGACAGGAAAGGAAGGGGGAGGAGTTGAAGAGGCTGAGGGAGAGCTACTGAGGGTGTAGCAGCAGCTTGGAAAAGAGGTTTCCACTTTAAAAAATAAAGTCCTGTTGAAGTTTGTTAGTACCTTGCCTGGCTACTACAACATTTTGGCAACAAGGATGGATCTTCTGCCTCTGAACCCACCTGCACCCTTTCTACAAAGCCCAGGTGAGCCTCCAATTGCTTTTACTGCCTGGATCCATATGTTTGAGACTTATCTGCTTGCGATCAGTGCTACAGAGATTTCTGAAGTAAGAAAGCGTACTTGGCTAATCCACTGCCTTGGAGCAGAAGGGCAGCATATATTTTACACTTTTCCCCTTGCAGACAATAAATATGAGACTGCACTCACTGCATTAAAGAACTTTTTTGTACCAAAAGTGAATGTAGTAGCTAATCGCTACAGATTTCGCCAGCGTGAGCAGAAACCAGGGGAGACTATAATGCAGTATATTGCTTCCCTGAGGAGTCTGATTTGTAACTTGTGACTTTGGGAATATGGCAGATGAGATGATTAGAGACCAGCTGATTGAGAAAACAACCACGCTTCGTGTAAGAAAACGTTTACTTCTAGAACCACAATTTACATTAGAAAAAGCAATAACCATTGCTACCCAGATTGAGTCAGCTACAGCTGAAGCCAAAATAATGAGCATGGATACAGGAGGCATAGTCCAGGCTGTGACTCCTTTGCAGAAAAGTTCACTATCGCTGCAGACAAACAATTACAAGAGGAAAACTAATGAAAAACCACCAAATCAGCAAATTCAAAATTCAGTAAAAGCATGCTTTCGCTGTGGATCCCCAGAACACCTTGCAAGCTACACAGGATGTCCGGCAAAAGTAGCTCAGTGCAATCATTGCAAAAAGATTGGGCATTTTGCTGAAGTATGTCACAGCAGCCAGTTCAATCAACAGGTGCATGCAGTTACAATACCAGATGTTACTGTGCTGAGCATGGACAAAATCACTACTGCACATATTCCAGAACAAATAAAGTGCATGGTAAATGTTTCCGCCATACCCTCAGGCAAATCGCACTCTATTCAGCTAATGTTGGACACTGGCTCAGCAGTATCTATACTACCTGATTCCATCTATTTGCATTACTTTAAAGATGTGCCTCTTACTGAACCCAAGCTTCACTTGGTGTGCTATTTGAAAAACCATATTCCAGTACACGGCTGCCTGCCAGCAGTAGTTACTTTTGGTGATTGCTGTGTAACTGCACAGTTCTACATTGTCCACAAAGGCACTCCTATCCTTGGCAGAGATTTATTGGCTGCTTTAAATCTCAGGGTAGTTAATGGACAAATTGGTCTTCCTCAGCAAAGCACTCTTGCGATACACACACCAGTTTCAGCTGGGATGCAACACCAGGTTGAGGAGAAACTCAGCTGTGCTTATGGGTTTCTGCATAAAGTTAAAATGCGGAATAATGTGATGCCTGTACGACAGAAATTACGGCGCTTACCATTTTCAGCCAGGGAAGCTGTTTCAGGGGAACTTAGAAAACTTGTTCAAGAGGACATTATTGAAGAGATTAACTCCTCGAGACGGGTTTCACCTATAGTAGTGAAGCAGAAGAAGGGTGGAGGCATTCACCTTTGTGTGGACTTAAGGGAGCCAAATAAAGCTATTGTGATTGACAGCCATCCTCTTCATCACATAGAAGAAGTATTTGCAGAACTCCGTGGAGCAAAGATGTTTTCTACTTTTGATTTTCAGAATGCATACCATCAGGTTATGTTGCATGAAGATAGGAGAGACCTCACAGCATTTATTACACATGAAGGACTATTCCATTTTAAATGTGTTCCATATAGTCTCGCATCAGCCCCAAGTGCCTTCCAAAAATGATGTAATTGATTTTGAAGAATCAACGTGGAGTTCAGTGCTATTTGGATGATATTGTTGTGTTTGGAAATACTTTTGGAGGAGCATGACAATAACCTGCAGTCTGTACTAAACTGCATCAGCAAAGCAGGCCTTAAGCTCAATAGGTCCAAATGCAAATTTAGATAAACTGAACTCTCCTTTCTGGGGCATACAATTTCACAGGCTGGACTAAAACCTGATCCAGCTCATATCCTGGCAATTTCAAATGCTCCTCCTCCAACAGATTTGCAAACCTTACGTTCCTTCTTGGGTCTTACCTCCTGGTATGCAAAATTCATTCCCAATTATGCTCTGTCATTGAACTATGACAAGAATTACTACGGGGAAGTTCAACCTTAGTGTGGAAAATGGATGCACAAGCTAGTTTTGAAACGGTGAAAGACTTGATTGTACATAGTCCAGTACTTGCACTATTTAGTCCAGCATTGCCCACAACTGTAACTACTGATGCTTCTGATTATGGACTTGGGGCTTTCCTCACACAACTTCATGAGGACAGCACAGAGAGGACTGTTGCATTTGCTTCAAGGACACTAAGTACTGCTGAGAGAAAATATTCTACAGTCAAAAAAAAAGCACTTGCTTGTGTCTGGGCTACTGAAAAATGGAGAACTTACCTGTGGGGCCGCATGTTCAAGTTGTGCACAGACCACAGCCCTTTGACAACGTTGCTAACCACGAAAGGACTGGGAAGAGCAGGATATTGTATTGCTAGATGGTCTGCAAGACTACGCTCTTTCAATTATGAACTGGAATATAAGCCTGGAAACCAAAATGTGGTAGCTGATTGCCTTTCTTGCCTGCCTTTGCCTTCACCAAATCGTCCACCGGAGGATGAGGATGTAGTAGTTGCGCTTATTACAAGCACTCTTACTGCAGTTACAAGAGAACAATTTCAAGCTGCTTGTTCAGCGTGTCCAATTCAACAAAAACTACGGGAATTTCTGACAAAGAGATGGCCCAGTCACCCTAAAAACCTCGACCCAGTTTTGCTGCCTTATTTTAGAGTTTGGGATGAACTTTCTTTGCTTGATGGCTGTGTGCTATGAGGTACACACCGGCTACTTGTGCCAGAAGAATTACAGTCAAAACTCATACACCTGGCACACGATACTCATCAAGGAATTGTCAGAACCAAACACAACTACGGGATCTGTATTGGTGGCCAGGGATGGACTCTCAAACTGAAGCAGTCATAAAATCCTGTGTCACTTGCCAAATGCATGATAAGACAGCAGTGACATGTACCCCTCCATTACAGCCTGTTCCTCTTCCTGAATCTGCATGGGAAAAAGTGGCGATTGACACTGTAGGACCCTTTGATACTGCTCCAATTGACTGTTGTTATGCCATCACCTTAATAGACTATTTCAGTAAATGGTCTGAGGTAGCGTTTACATCGCAAATCTCTTCTGCTACAGTAATTAAGTTCCTCTCTTCAGTTTTTAGCAGGGAAGGTAACCCCAAAGAACTGGTTTCAGATAATGGTAGTCAATTTACTTCCCCGGAGTTTGAAACTTTTCTAGCAGAGAGGAACATTTTACACAGAAGGTCATCCCTATACTACCCTCAAGCCAATGGGGAAATCGAACAGTTTAACAGAAGTTTGAAACAGAGTTTGGAAACGGCTAAACTGGATGGGCGATTGTGGATAACCTTCACTACTGATTTCTTGCAAGCATACCAGGCTACACAATATACCACAATGCAAAGCTCACCCGCAGAGTTACTGCATGGGAAACAGATGAATACTAAACTGAACATTGCTGGATTGTTAAAGGCACGACCTGAGGCCCCAACCGAGGATGAAGTGAGAAAAACAGTTGAACAGAACCAAGCAAAGTATAAGGCTTTCACAGACAAGTGGCGGGGTACTAAGGAACCAAAGTTTGAGTGTGGTTCCTTCATTAGAATACGAAAACCTGAAATTTTATGCAAAGGGGACCATAAATTTACAGCTCCTCTTAAAATCATAGAGAAGAAGGGACCTTACACCTATCAACTTTCTGATGAGCTGGTATGGAATGCTTCTTATCTTGCACCTGCCTATGCACCAAGAGGAGATTAAGCCAACACCCAGTCTGCATTGGATGACTTCACCGTAGTATCAACACAACAAGACATGACACTGGAACCGGGGCTTGAGAGACGGCCTGTCAGACCCAGACGATCACCTGTCTGGATGAGACTATGTTATGTAGTATCTATAGTGTTTTTAGTATAATAATTCTGTCAACAGTATACTGCCTTGTTTCCTATTTGTTCCTGTGGTTAGAACAACAATGTTTATTGTAATTGGGAGAGTTTCTTAAGAGAGGAGGGAATGTGGTGTTTAGATGTTGCTTGTAATTATTAGAATTGGGAGCGCTGGCTGTTGGGAGTCTGAAAGGACAGGAAACAGGAAGGAGGTAGGAGGAGTTGAAGAGGCTGAGGGAGAGCTACTGAGGGTGCAGCAGCAGCTTGGAAAAGAGGTTTCCACTTTAAAAAATAAAGTCCTATTGAAGTTTGTTAGTACCTTGCCTGGCTACTACAACAAGAAGCTGGCCCGCAGATATACATTCAAACTAACCGTAAAGGAGAAGGCATAGCTGTATGTTAAAAATTTGAAGAAATAAACAAATTAAATATATATGATGACTTAATAATATGAAAATGTCTCTAGTCAGATGAATCCCAAATAGTCAATCTATTTCAACCTATTTCTGGCAAAAATCTCTGGGAAGAAAATCATTAGAATAAATGTTGTTAAAAACTGGGCTTTCCTTCTATTTATTGGAAACCTCTCTCTTGATGTTCATCTGATTCATTCTTTATTAAAAACCTGAGTGATGCCGTGGATACTGTCAACTTTGGATCAGTCTGTCAAGTCAGTTACTATTTCCTTGTACCACCTGCTGTCTGTAATGTAGCCAGAATTCAGCCAATGCTTTTATGGACTGGTGACAAGATTGTAATCCATTTTTTTTGTGACCTGTAGCTTAAACTAGGGGCTTTCCTGAGAGAACTTGGCAAGGTTTCAACTTGTTCAAAATGCTGCCATTATACATTTAAACTTGCAAAAAAGAAAACTCATCAAATTCAAATATGGAATTTGTTTTAGAATTGCTTAACCACCATGATTTGGTAACATTTTTTTACCCACTGTGCACTCATTTTGCAGAAGTTTAAATGACTGCACAAGCTGTAAGGGAGTGGAGGATCTGGCACAATGTTATTATGTATCTGATTTTAGCACATATGTTATGGAGCACATCCTAGATAACTAGAAATAGAAATACAAGCCACCATTTTTTAAATGATTATGGCTTATCTATTTGTTTGAATATTTTCACAGGGTATGTGAACTAAAGATAACCATTGTTTAATTTCTCACAATCAGTATTCATTTGACACATTATGGCATGTCTCAAAGTAATGCCAATCTTCAGATTACTCATTATTTAAAGGTACATAGTCTACAGTGTTTTGTAGTGGAAGTTTTCAAAAAAATATGTGTGTGTTCAAGGTAAAATTCCCCCTTTTGCAGAGGCCCTGAACTACTACTTAAGTCCCATTTAAACCCTCATTTTAGTAGTTCAATGGTAGTAGTTAAATGGTGGCTAGATCTTGTGCTGGCCCTCTGCAATGTTTTTTGTCAGGGAATAAGGATGCCAGATTGAAGTATCTTTTTCCATTTAGATAAAAACCCTTTTTCATCATAACCCTAACCTTAGGAGAGGTAAACTTAGATGGTAAAGTTTATATTTTGTTTTAGAAAAAATACTGATATTTTGATAGTATGTGTATTTGTGTACATATAGCTCACTGTTCAACTTTTATGTAATTTAAAATGATGAAGGAAAAAGGAGACAAATAAAGATCTTGTAGGGTTTATCTTTCACCTCTAGGTTGCCAGATCAAATTCAGACTAGCTTAGTAGAGATCAAAAGCTGTTTCCATCTCCTGGCTGCTCAGTGTTCTGTACAGAATGAATGGATGATTTCACACCAGGTCTTAGTAGACAGGTGTCTGTATCTCAAGCCACTATTTCATTCAGCACAAAGCCCTTGGTATTGTCCACAGAAGATATTCTGCGGTGCTTACTGTTTCAGTTTGAGTTCTAGTTTCTTGAAACTACAAGTGTCAGCTCTGGATCCCAGCTCTAGCCTTCTTCTTCATAGGAGACTTTAATTATCCATAGATCTTTTGGAAAAGTAATACAGCAATTAGTCAAAACACAGAATGTTCAGTAAGTTCTTGAAAAGTGTTGGGAACAACTTCTTGTTCCAGCAAGTGGAAAAAGTAGTGACCAGACCAGTGAGGGCCCGCTGTGTTACCACCTGCCCTGCAACCTGGGATGCCTCACAATGCTTTGCGTTGTAACTCCCAACCTGGGCTGCTCACAGACAGCCAAACAGCATGCAGGTCACACCCTGAGTGTCTGTGTATAGCCACAGCCCTTGTCCAGGAGCTCTGACCCCAGAAGCCTGTCAGCAAACACTCCGGCTTCCAGCAGCCTTGGTTACTACTTGCAGGGTGATTCTAACACACACCCAGTCCTGGATTTCCCCCCAGAAATGTGTCCTTCTCTGTCCATCCCCCTCCTAGACAATCCTGCTATATTAGGTCCATTGTCCCTCCCAGGGGATCAACATACACCAGTCTGCTACCTTAAATGGAAAAGGAGTACTTGTGGCACCTTAGAGACTAACAAATTTATTTGAGCATAAGCTTTCGTGAGCTATGAAGTGAGCTGTAGCTCATGAAAGCTTATGCTCAAATAATTTATGCTCACGAAAGCTTATGCTCAAATAAATTTGTTAGTCTCTAAAGTGCCACAAGTCCTCCTTTTGTTTTTGCGAAAACAGACTAACACGGCTGCTACTCTGATACCTTAAATGGAGTTACGCAAACAATTCACAACACTGGATTAATCTGAATTAAAGAATAAACTTGTTTTATTTAACTACTAGGAGAGATTTTAAATGAGTACAAGTAATGAGACATTAAAGTCAGAAATGGTTACAAGAAAAATAAAGGAAGACATGATACTGGGCTGATGGACCATTGGTCTGACCAAGTATGGTCGTTCTTATGTTCTTATGAAAAAGCCCATACCATCATCAAAAAATGTCTTTTCTGGATGTTAGTGTTAGTAACCATTATTCTTTACTTTGCAATCCATAGATTGGTTTGCAGTTCTCATAAAAAAACCAAAACTTGCCACCGAATGGGGAGGCGGAATCCTGCCCGCCGAACACGGAGGTGGAGTGATGGTGGAGCCGGCGACCGAAGAAGAGTCGCGTCCCCACTGCCAAATTGCCGCTGAGCGCAAAACGCGCTGTGATGGAGTGGCCGCCAAATTCCCGCTGCTGCCGAGGGCAGATTGCCGCCCCAGAGCCCGATGTCCTGCCGCCCCTTTACATTTGCCGCCCCAGGCACTTGCTTGGTTTGTTGGAGCCGGAGCCGGCCCTGCCTGTGGCTGCAGGTTGGATATGCAGCGTGGGGGAAGACCCCACCAAGCCTGCTCCTTGGGTCACTTCCTCCCATGGCCTCTGCTTCTATAAAGTCATTACAGGGGGTGCTTAGGGACTCCTGGGCAGGGGGTAGGTTCTCCCTAATCATGATCCAAAGAACTTTCTCCTTCAGTCACAGCCCGCCATCCCCAGTCTCCAGGGGCCTTTGGCAGCTTCGCAGTGGGGTCTGGATCAGGCGCTGTGGAGCTCCTGCACCCTGTCTGCTTCCTTGCTCTGTCTACCCCCGACTGAACTGGGTGACTCTCTTTTGAGCTTAGTTTCCATTACGAGTATGCCCAGCAGGTGCAGCTGGGCAGGGCTTTCTGGGCCCAGAGCTGCTCATGAACTTTTTGTTCCCCTGTGTGGGGCTTATATACCACATCAAAGTCTCTCAATATCATCTGTCAAAGTCCACTTGGCTGCTATATCAGCCATGAGTTTGTTGATAACTCATCTGTCTTTGCTCATGGCATATGAATATGGGTTTATCACAAATTATGAAGTACTCCTGTGAGCCTATGGCAGAGTACTCATTGATCTATTTGTTTATATAAACTGCTTTTATTGTGTCAATAATGCAGGAGGTCAGACTGGAAGATCACAGTGGTCCCTTCTGGCCTTATAATCTATGAACTAGATAGAAGGGTTATACACCCATATGGCTGACCCATCATACACTATATTTCACAAAGATAAAGTCATACTTTGTCCTAACCCAAGGTTTTTACTAAAGGTAGTGTCAGAATTTCAGATTAATCAAACAATAAAACTACCAGTGGTTTTCCCTGGACCTCATAGTCATAAGGGTGAGACTTCATACAGTGGATACTAGAAGGACCCTCGCTTCCTATCTAGATAGAAGCAAGAGTTTTTGAAAGCTTCCTAATTTTTTTACAGAGACAAGATGAGTGAGGTAATATCTTTTATTGGACCAACTTCTGTTGGTTATAGAGACAAGCTTTCCAAAGATATTACCGCATCCACCTTGTCTCTCTAATATCCTAGGAACAACACAACTACAACAACACTGCATAGAACTATTATTTTTATATCTTATTACTTCTGAGGGCATTTTTCACCAAAAAATTAAAAATTCTGCACACAATATTTTAAAATTCTGCAAGTTTTATTTGTCAATAAATAAATGCAGAGGCTCCAGCATGGTAGTGGGGAGCACAGGCCACTGGCTGTACGAAGGTGGGAGATCACCCTGCAACCTCCCCACCCCCGGGACACAGACTTAATGGTGAGGCTGCACCCAACCCTGACACAGCACAAGGCCTGGGCCTGCCCAAGAAACGCCCTGGGGCCCTGCCCCTCTGCTCTATGTGCACCTGGTGTGGGGTAGGCAGGTTCAACCAGGCAGAATCCAAGTGTGGAGGGGCTCAGTGTGGGGGGGATCCATTTGTGGGGCGAGGGGATTCTGTGTGCGACAATCTGGGTGCAGGCAGCTCAGTGGGGGGTCTAGATGTGGGGGGATCTGGATGCAGAGAGGTTCATTGGGGGGTTCCAAGTTCACGGGCAATGGGACTCTGCAGGGGCTTCCAAGTGAAAGTGGTCGGGGATCAGTGGAGGGGTCTGGGTGTGGGGGTCTCAACAGGGGGGTCTGGGTGCTGGGGGAGTTGGGCTTGGTGGGATGGGGGTCTGAGTGCAGCTAGTTGGGGGTCAGTGGCATGGGGGTCATCAGGGTGGGGGTTTGAGTGCAGGGAGCTCAGTGGGGGGGTGGTCTGGGTGCAGGGGTGGGTGTCTGGAGGCAAGGGATCTGGGTGCAGGGGGGGCTCCAGATACAGGGGTTGAAGTTCAGTGGGGTGGGGTTCGGGTATGGAGGGCTCAGGAGGTTCTGGATGTACGGGATGTCCCCAGACCTGTGGTGATTTACCTCACTGTCGGCTGCTCTGGGTGCCTGAAATGATGTACCTGCACTGCTAGGGAGTGGTGCATGACTGCTCTTGCAGCTTCTCTTTGCTTACCTGTCAGAAAGTCATTTTTCTGCAGGGAAGCAAAGAAATCTGTGAGAGACATGAATTCTGCACATACGTAGTGGCGCAGAATTCCCCCAGGAGTAATCTTATGTAGAAGTTCACAAGGGTAAATCCATAGCTTCTCAAATATTGTGTAGATGGGTCAGGCAGTATAATTTGGAGTGTTGATCTGCAGCAGAGGTCCCTCTACCTGGGAGAATCAGAGCTCATTGTCCTAGAGCAGTTGCTATATCCCTGGCACCCCTTAAAAATGCCTTACAGATCTAGATCTGTAAGGCTGCAACTTGGAGCTGAGCACATATCTTTGGAAAGCACTAAGTATTAGACCTGGTGTCCAGGTCAGATGCTCAGTTCAATTGGCCAGTGTTTCAGTATTCTTATTTAATTAGGACAATGGTTCTCAACCAGGGGTATGTGTACCCTTGGGGGTACTCAGAGGTCTTCCAGGGGTACTCAACTCATCTAGGTCGGTGTTTCTCTACCTGGGAGTTGCAGCCCCCAGCGGGATCATGGGACAAGTTTAGGGGAGTCACAAGTGCATTAGAGAGTGGCAAGCAGGGCAATTGCCCAGTGGTCCACGCCACAAGGGCCCTCCACAAAGCTACATTACATACTTCAGCCCCGCTGCCTGGGGCTTGGGCTTTGCACAAAGCTCACAAGTGAAAAACAGCTCAAGTATCACACTGAAATGTAAGTACAATATTTATATTCCAATCAATTTATTTTATAATTATATGGTAAAAATTAGAAAGTAAGCAATTTTTCAGGAATAGTGTGCTATGGCACTTTTTTGTATTTTTATGTCTGATTTTGTAAGCAAGTAGTTTTTAAGTGAGTTGAAACTTGGGGTATACAAGACAAATCAGACTCCTGGAAGGGGTACAGTTGTCTGGAAGGGTTGAGAACACTGAATTAGGAGACTGAGTCCCACCTATCATGAATGGAGTACTACTTGTTAAACTATCTCATGAGTGGGAATATGCAGAGCACACTGAAAGAAAAAATTAAGGTTATTCTCTTGTAACTAGAGTTCTTCAAAATGGACTTTACATCTTCACACTTCCTGCTCACCTTCCCTTCCTCAGGGTCCTAATGAAACATGACTCTGCAGAGGTGATGGAAGGAACTGAGGTAATAGTGGACGAGATGCCTTCTTTTATAGTCTCAACCTCAAAATGTTCAGGAACACTGAGGGGAAGGGTAGGATGGGTGCATGATACCTTCACTGAAACCCCTACGAGAGGTTTTACTTTCCAGGCTGCACTGATTGGTGCAACCAATGAGTGGGAATATTCAGAGTCCATCTCAAAGAACTGCACTTACGAGTAACTTTCATTTACAAGTTCGTACTAAAGCATTTTGAACCATTGGAGAAAATGTCCTTGTACTTTTACTCTAAAGTCTAAAGGCTTCCAAGCTTTGTAAACATAGGGCTCTTTCCATCAAGCAGCTGCATCTTCCAATGTTTTCCAGATAAGGTGGTAGAAGGAGTCTTTAACTTTCTTCACAAAAGAAGTTCAAATTGCACTTAAACCAGTCAATTTTCTTTTATTCCTAAACCTTCTCACACTCTGGAAAAACAATTCTATGTGGTAATAACGGTCACGGTGGTAAAATTCTACTTTTATAAACCTGTGGAGGAAATCTAATCTGTTGGTATTATGTAGAGCATAGAGGATCTAGTTTTGATGCTTTACTCCCCTTCCTAAGTCAACTATCTTCCAAGCTAATTGGGCAGCTAGCTGAGATCCTCCTGATGATATAATTGCTTGTTCCACCTGGAGCATAGCTACTTTGTGGATGAAGACATCGAACATCTTATGGTGCTGAACAGCTACTTGGGTAGCTGTATGCTCATTCATGAAGCACTGATGCACTTTTTACTGTCCAACACTGCCTTGAGAATTCGCTTGTTTTTCTTCTATGAAAAGTCTCTTTTGGGGAAAAAAAAGTTATACATTTTGGTCTGTTTGTACAATTTGCCTTGATTTCTATGATGTTTCCACTTTGGACATTTTCACTTTCTCTCCCCAACTTACTTGGGGCCTGTGGTGGTGGGGGAACTTCCCAAAAGTTTTTTGGTAGCAGATTCCCATGATAGAGAATAACTAAAAATACCTGCAACTATGACTTCTCTGAACAGGAGTCTGCTGCTCTGGCAGAATCCTGGTTTATTGTGTTTGACACATTCTTAGTGCCTGGCCACACAGAGATGGTAATTGATCCTTATCTTCGGATTCTCTGGGAAAAGAGAGAGGAGATGACAAGTCTGCTTTTATTCCATCCTCTCTCTCTTTTGGAGAAAATTTTTCAGCCTGATGTCTCAATATCTAATCTGTTTCTTCTAGTGTTTTCTTATTCCTCTGAACTTTAGCATTTGTGGCCTGGTTAGCTATATCAGTACATGCCTGTAAAGAACAGTTAGCAAGTAGACAGCATGCAGGAGTAGCAAGGCAAGAAACTTCTTATCTGTTTCAAGAGATGGAAAAGGTAGACAAATTCAGCAGTCCCAAGCCTAACTGAGCAGTGGATTACTACTCAGACCAGATAAAATTACAGGTAAGGAAACTAACTAATTTTGGTAAACTACCCTGAATTAAATAAATTAAACATGAAACATAAAACAACATGAAAATCCCTATCAAAATAACAAGATGAAAAACAACATGAAAAACCATATCAAAAATAACAAGATCTATTAAAGAGAAACTTACCAAGGCAAAGAAATTCAAAGTTACTCCAGCCATAGTTTAGTTCATGTCTCGTGAGCTCTGGTGTTGTGAATGAATGTAGTTTTCTATATCTGCTTCTTTACTGTGTTGATTCTGTTGATCCCCTAATCCAGGCTTTGTCTCTGTATTAAGCTTAATATTTGTACTGGGATGAATCTTCTAACTGTGGGGAAAAATTGACAGAGACATAGAAAGGTTAAGAATTGTATGCTTAAAGCAATCATAGTGGAGACTGCAGGTCTCTCTTCTGGCACAATGGCTGACTCAGTGATATTCATTCTGACAACTGACAGGCTTTTCTGTAGAAGTTTTTTGCAGGGTGTGCTGTGCTGCCCCTCCCCATATATATACACATATAATACAGTATACAGTTTGATTCCTCCAGGTGTCTTCAATAGTTCTCTTAAAATTACACTGTCACCTCAGATAGTCCAAATTATTAGTTTTCTAAAATAATACCTAGCCTGGGTCAGTATCCCAAAGTTCTCAGAAAATTGGGTGCTCTTATGTATATACAGTCAGATGAGTTCTAGATAGCTTGACAGCTTGAAATTTCTGAATTTTATGCTTAGATTTAATCACTATTATTATTATTTGTGTGTTTTACTGTTAAATTTATATTGCTTTAATGAAGTAAATCTATAGGACTGCCCTGGGTAATACTATGAACAAGTTATGTAGCTAGGAGAAAACTATGTGGGCCAAATTTATCTTGGGCATAACTACACTGACTTCAGTGAAGTTATGCTAGGGATGAATTTGGCCCTGTGTCTCTTTATCTGCAAGGAATATTTTCTCTCTGGCCAAAGTAACAGCTGCAGTGTACTCATACGTGTTAAAAAAAAATCTATATTTTTTTCAGCATAGTGATGTGCAAGGCCTTTTGACTCTACAATGTAGTAAGTCTTATTTTTACATAATGATTTGCATGAAGTCACTAACAGTCCTTATGCTACAGCTTTTTGCTTCCTATCTCCTCCCTCTTAGTTTGCGGTGACCTATATTTCAGTCTCTTTTTTTGTAGCTGAAATTCCCAGTGGCTGATACAACAGCTGCAATGTGCTGATGGAGCTCCAAAAAAGGGTGAAGCTCATACCCAGGATTGCTGTTTCAGGTTTGGCAGAATGAGCATAGAAGTCTTTTGCCAATTTTTGATCATGTGAAATTTAGCCTTATTACTTACATAGTGACTGCATAGTACTGCACATTATACCTTGTTACTGGGATTTACTTCTTCACTTTGCTTCTTCATGGAACTAATGCCATTCAAGTGTTTGTTTTTGCTTATATAGTAACAAATTATTTAAATATATTTGAAGTCATTTAGATCTGTAGCTCTGAATATGTAGCATACATTAGAATTCTTTTATATAACACTATTCCCGTACTAACTGGTTAGTATTTCAGATTTTGAAATTACTGGTCTGACAAGCAATTACTAACTTCAGCTGCAATGATGGGCTCACTTTAACAATCAAGGGAGACAGAAATTGTGTAAAGGTAATTTGTGAGCTGCTTTAGTTAGGTTGTGTTTAAAGGAAGAATAAACATGACGGGATTAAATTTATACATGATAAATCATCATTATGAAAAAATCCTATAGAAATGAATACGCATGAAACCATAGAAAACAACGACTTTCCTAGAGGTTTTCTACAAAATCCATCCTACAAAATCAGATTAAAAATTATATCCCAACTATTGATTTCAGTAGGATGGTTCAAAAAACCCTGCAGGTTTCTAAAGAACTCTATTCTTTTTATCCCAATTAAATTTGATAGGACTTTTCAATAGGGACATGCAGCCAGAGATTTGACAAATAAGGAAAGTTAGCCTTGGCTGAACAGAATTGTGCAATGGGTTTAATATCATGAAGAGAAAAATAAAATGTAAACAAAAAAGGAGTCTTAACAAACAAAAATAGGATTTATGGATTTAAGTTGTTTTCCAAAAGAACAGCAAAGTGTCAAGGAATGGTGATGAGGAGGAGAAAGCAATACTCATCCATTTTATTGCAATATGTATTGCATAGATCAAGATTCTTCTAATTAAATGTGTACATCAATCTTATTTTTGTTAATAAATTAATTTGCTTAAACTCCAACTCTGTCTCTTTCTAAGCAACTGCCTTTTTATACTACTGCTACTACTTTGCACATAAATAGTGCTTTTCAGCAAAAAGCACTTTACAAAGTTGTGTGAGTATTACCTCAATTTTACAGAAAGGAAAACACAGACAGGATATGATATTTAGCAGCCCATCTTTGGCAGTGCTGGGACAAACCCCCCTAACTCCGGATTCCCATATACAAGACTCTAGTACACAAAAAATCTGCATGCAGTTGAATGACTACATTTTAAATGTTGTACTGTAACTGAGAAAGAAATTGTATTATTGTTAACTGCTTACCAGGTTTACTTTTACAAATTCTATTCTTTTAACTAATAAGCTTTATCTACTGTATGGCTTTAAAAGTATGTGCAAATATTTAAATATTCACCATAGCATTACAATTCATGTTGTCCTGGAAACCCATGCAATTTTAGTGAAACTGCTAGGAAGGTAGAAAGTTTCAATAGGCACAGAATAGCCTTGTACTTTACAAGTTTGTAAAGTGATTGGCATACATACTTCATTCCTAACATTGCCACTAGAAGAGATGAGTGAAAAGAATAAACAATGTAAATTAATGGACTCATTCCACTACTGTAGGAACTGTTTTTTTTAAAGGCAGCTTTTTACTAACACGAAATAATATCAATGCAGACTTCATGAAATCAGAAAGCATTACGTCACTGAGGGCCAGATTCTCAGGGGTAAATCAGCATACCTCCATTGACTTCATTGGATTGACACCAATTTACACCATCTGAGAATCTGGCCCTGCAAGTCTAAAATTGTTAAAAATATATTATTTCAACTACTCCTCACTCCTTCCTCTTCCTTTTCTCAGATTTCATGACTCATGGTACAGCTGCACTTTGAACTGGGAGTGTAATTCCCAGTTTGAGGAGATTTACCCGCACTAGGTCTGATTGAGCCAGGGAGCTAAAAGTGAATGTAGGTCTGGCAGTGCAAGCAGCATGGGGGTTAGCTGCTTGCAGCAGGGGGGCCATCTGAGACGCTAGGTATGTACTTGGGGAGGCTAGCCCCTCCTACTGCTCATGCCACTACAGTGCTTTTAGCACTAACTATATCAGAGCTAGCACGGGTATGTCTCTTTGAGCTGTCAATCACACCCCTAGCTCGAAGTGTAGATATGCCCTCTGTGTTCTCCGGGTTCACTGCCTATATCTCTGTTTCTTTAGTAGCTGTAACGCTGACTCCTTTTCCTCCTCTATTCTGCTCTCTTTGGTTTCTCTCAGGGTTCTCTTTCTGATTCCTTCCTCTTTTTCCACTTTACTTCATGGGCTTCATCTATCACCTTTAGGCTGACTACTCCCAAATCTCCTCATCCCCAGTCTCCTTCTGTTTTCCTTCACAGTTCTGTCCCGCCAACACTTTTCTAGATGTCCACTGACAACTCAAACTCACTATGTTGAAAACTGAATTCCTCGTATTCCTTACAAAACTCACATTGTTTTCCATTACTGTTGATAATTCCTCTATATTACCTGTCACCCTGGTTTGCAACCTCAGTGGCATTTTTAGCTCCTCACTTTTTCTCACAACCGTACATGTTGCCTTGTAGAGCCCTTTATTACAGAGCTCACTGGACCACTGACAGGTTGTCTGCATGTTGCTGGCTGGTCACATGGTAGTATTCTCTTCATGTTTCTAATTGCTAAACTGTGTTAAAGGAAGCTAAAAATATTAAATACTTCCCAAACATTAAATTTTCGTGTAAGTAATTGCAATAGCTACCTTAGGAATAGTTTGTAATCACAAATAGGAGGGGAAGTGTTCTTTGCCATCATGATTGGGGAGCAAGGTGGCCATAAGAATCTTTTTATTAAGATATAGTCCACACTGAAAAAGTTAAGATTATAGAACAGTTTCCTTAACTCCATTTTAACATGCTCATAATTTCTGCAACATTCACATTCTGAGCTGAAATTTTCCAGGCTTGGTTTCTCCTGAAGCTGAATTGCTAGAAAAATATACATTTTGTACTGTAAAACAAGACAAAACAAAAATCTGACTATGCTTGTTTTGAACTGGGCTACAGGAAAAATGGCAAATGTTTGAAATGTGAAAGTTAGCATGTTTTTCACTGAGGCCTAGTCCCTTTATTTCATTTTTTGAAGAAATCATTTTTGAAAATCTCTTCTTCGGCTATCCCTCGATGCGAGGATGATGTCTGCCAAGAGGGTTCATAGGTGGGTTTTTAAGTGGCTGTGGAGCCCAATTCGTGCCCTGCAGATTTTCCCACAGAAGTGACAGGTGTAATCTTTGAGGAGACATAGTTGTTGGCTGGACTGTAGGCCCTTTCTTTCCTCCTTTGTCACCTCTCTGTTTCTTTTCTACGTCTGTTCTCCTCAAAGTGAGCTGTGGCTTGGTGTATGGTGTAGCACCACTGTGTTCTGTTCCGCACCAAGTCCTCCCAGTTTGTTGGGTTGATGCATCCCTTTTTAAGGTGTACTTTCAGTACATCTTTGAAATGCTTCCACTGCCCTCTGTGAGCCCTTCTTCTCTGACTTAACTGAGAGAAGAGTACTTGTTTCGGGAGATGAGTGTCAGGCATACTTACACAGTGGCCAGGCCAGTGGAGTTGGTATTTCATGACTTGCGCCCAGTGATGAGCTGCCAAAATCTTAACAACTGGTTCCCTCCTCACCCCACGAGGGGGTAGTGGCCCGACCCTACCCCCCGGGATTCCTGCCCCATCCAACCCCCCCGCATTCCTTGATGCCCCCCCCCGGACCCCTGCCCCATCCACCCGCCTCCCCTGTCCCCTGACTGCCCCCAGAACCGGGCAGGAGGGTCTCGTGAGCCACCGTAGTGGGTGCCCGCCCCGCCCCTAAGAGCCAGAGGGACCTGCCGGAGGGCGAGATGGGGAGTCCTGGCGATGCTTACCTGCGGCGGCTCCCGAGAAGCATCCGGCAGGTCCCTCTGGCTCCTCGGGGCGGGGGAGCATAGCTGAGGGGGAGCAGGGGGAGTGGCTGCTCCCCCCACTGATCACATCTAAAGTGGTGCCTTAGGCACCAACTCTGTGGGAGCTCCGGGGCTGGAGCCCCCACAGGGAAAATTTGGTGGGTGCAGAGCAGCTCCCCACCCTGCGCCCAGCCCCAGTTCACCTCCGCTCTGCCTCCTCCCCTGAAACCTCCCCCATCCCCGCTTCCCGCGAATCAGCTGTTCGTGCGGGAAGCTGGGGAGGGCTGAGAAGCAGGCGGCGACTTCGCGCTTAGGCCCAGGGAGGCAGAGGTGAGCTGGGGCTGGGAGCAGTTCCCCTGCACGCCCCCCGTGTTACCTGCTGCGGCACGGGTGGCCCTCCTCGAGCCCCCCTGCTCCAGCTCCCCTCTGCTCCGCCTCCCTGGGCCTGAGTGCGAAGCTACCGCCTGCTTCTCAGCCCTCCCAGGCTTCCCGCGGGAACAGCTGATTTGCGGGAAGCGGGGGGGCGGAGAAGGAGAGCGGGGCGGCATGTTCAGGGAAGGAGGCGGAGCGGAGGTGAGCTGGGGCTGGGTGCGGGGTGGGGAGCTGCCGGTGGGTGCTCTGCACCCACCAAATTTTCCCTGTGGGTGTTCCAGCCCCGGAGCACCCACGGAGTCGGCGCCTAAGGCGCCACTTTTGGTCAGTTGTTAAATTTAGAAGCCCTTTTAGAAGCGGTTGGTCCTTCGCGTAACAACCCGAACCCTCGCGGAACAACCAGTTCTAAAAGGGCGTCTAAATTTAACAACCGGTTCCAGCAAACAGGTGTGAACCGGCTCCAGCTTACCACTGCCTACGCCTCTATACTGCTGATGTTGGCTGCAGGGAGAACGCTGATGTTGGTGCAGCATCTTCCCAGCTGATCCTGAGAATCCTCTTGAGGCAGCACTGCTGGAACCACTCCAGTCACTTGAGATGTTGTCTGTAGGTTACCCAGGTCTCATACCCATAGAGAAGGGTGGGGCTGACAACTGCCTTTCAAACTAAGATCTTGGTGCCTGTTTGCAGATCCCTATTACTGAAGACTTGTTTGAGTAGTCTTCTGGGCTGGCACAGCAGATCCTGTATTCAATTTCTATGTCAATGCTGGCTGTTTGGGAGAGGTGGCTGCCAAGGTATAGAAAATGGTCCACATTTTCCAGGGGTTCTCCACTGATGGTGATTTGTGGAGTAAGAAGAGTAGTCTGTGCAGGTGAGGGCTGGTAGAGTACCTTGGTTTTCCCGATGTTGAGAGAAAGACTTAGGCTGTGATAGGCATCTGCAGAAAGATTTAGGGTCGGCCTCCATGTGTGCAAGAATGACCCAGTCATCTGCATACTGAAGGTCAGTGATGCCAATTCTTGTGATCTTGTGATTTGTTTGGAGATGTCAGAGATTGAGGAGTTGGCCATCCATACGATACTCTATCCTGATTCCATCAGGAAGGCAGTCGCAAATGAGAATCAGAATCACAGCAAGGTAAATGGAGAAAAGTGTTGGAGCAATGACACAGCACTGCTTGACACCGGTGCGAATGGTGAATGGTTCGGTCTCTGAGCCATAGCACAGAATGGTGGCAGTCATCCCATAGTGGAATAGTCTGATGGTGGAAATGAATTTCTGTGGACAGTCAAACCTACACAGCACCTTCCACAGAGCATCATGATTGATAGAGTCAAACACCTTGGTTAGATCAATGAATGCCATGAACAGATTCTGGTGTTGCTCTCTGCATTTCTCCTGAATCTGTCATGCCACAAAGACATGTCAGTTGTGCCTCGGGATGGCCTGAAGCCATACTGTGATTCAGGGAGGACTTCCTCAGCAAGGGGGAGAAGGCGGGTTAGTAGGACCCGGGCAAGGATCTTCCCTGCAATGGAGAGCAGGGTAATACCTCTGTAGTTCCTGCACAAAGATTTGGCCCCATTCTTGAATATTGTAACAATGTTGGCGTCCTTAAAGTCAGGTGGGATTTCTTCACATGTCCAGATTTTGTCAAGGAGTTGGCAAAGTTTGTGCTGGAGCATTGTTCCACCAGCTTTAAAAACCTCAGCTGGGATGCCATCGGGGCCTGGTGCCTTGTGATTTTTTTGTGTGGATGATGGCACACTGGACTTCCTCAGAAAATGAGGGATCAGCAAGGTGTTGCATTGCTGAGCATTGTGGAATAGACTTGATGGTGTCTTCAGAGACCATGGATTCACAGTTTAGTAGGCTATCAAAGTGCTCCTTCCAGCGTTGTTTAATGGCCGCATTGTCCTTGAGGAGGGCGGAGCCACCCTGGGAACATAAATGGGTTGGGCTTTTGGAGCTTGGCCCATATATTTGAAAATCATAAGCTAGTTGAAGCATCACTTAAGAGCATTATCAGAGGGCATCTGCTAAGATTTTATCAGAGGTTAACAATTTACTGTCCAATGTATGACATCACTGTATAGTCTTTTTGCTTGACTTGACTAAGGCTACTGGTGGGATAATTTACATAAGGGAAAGTTTTTTAAAACAGAGATAGCCTAATCATCCAAAAAAATCCGCCCAAACAAATGTTCCGTTAACATCAGGGATGGGAGAAACTGCAGGCATGGAAGAATGGCAGAGCCTATGATTTTAAGGACTCTGCAGTTCTTGCTGCTTTCTGCAATATTCAGTAAATGCTAAGCTTTCATTTTTAGAAAAAAAAAAGTAAGTTTATCTCTTTTCCATGTTGTTGATATAGCCACTGCGGTGTAAAAGGATAGAAAAATATTGCCAGACAAATAACAGCAGCAATGGTGAAAACTCCCACTCCCACTTGGCGGAGCATACTCAAAACCTGGAGTCAGATTCATTAGGCTTGCCTAGAGCAAGTGCAAGGTGGAGTGAATGCTTATGCATTGTTGCAAGAGCTCATCAGTGTGAATAAAGCTTGTGCAAATCTAGCCATTAGACAGCATAGCAAGAAGTGATGAGTGTACTTTATGAACTGAAACATAGAGAGCCTTAATTCAGATATTGGTAAACAACGTACAGAACAGGGGTGGCCAAAATGTGGCTTGCGGGGCACATGTAGCTCTTTTACAGTTAAAGTGCAGCTCACGGAGCCTCTCCAACCCCCCCATTCTCCACCTAACAAACTTGTGGCGGAGCTCAGGACCTCTGCCTTGCACCAGAGTGGTGGGGTAGGAGCTTCTGCCCAGTCAGGAGGGAGGTCCTGGGGCTTCAGCCCCGCCAGGCACGCCTGCTGGGGCTCAGGGCTTCCGCATGAGTGGAGCAGAAGCCCCAAACTCTGGCAGGTGCCTCCCACAGGGCAGAAGCCCAAAGTTCCAGCAGGCACGCCCCAGCTCTCAAACTTCTGAAGCTTGTCAGATGCGGCTCGGAGGGTCAGTAAGTTTGGCCACCCTGGTATAGAAAATCAAAACTGAGCTGTGTGATTCTTTCTCCTTCCATAAGCACACTTTGTTGATCACATTTGATCTTGTTCCTTATTGACAAAATGGGAATATCTTTTTGTTGATCTCTGTAGCCTTGTCTCCACTGGAGCATTTTGGTGGTGCTGGCACCACTACAACCCCAACACAGCGTGCATCTACACACACAAAAGCACTTGCACCAATGCATAGGCACCTACACCATCATTGTGCGCATAGGCACCTACACCATCATTGTGCGCAAGTGCAATTGCTCTGAGCAATGCTAATCACTGTCTCATCCTCCACCATTTGACTCTGTAATGCTGAAGTGCCACTGTTGACACTCATGTTCAATTAGATCTCCAAGTGAATTGCCACAATGCTTCTGTGGTTACAAGTGCTAATATGATCATTGGATGTATAAATAAGGGAATACTGAGTAGGACTAGAGAGGTTATATTACCTCTGTATTTGGTACTGGTACAACTAGTGCTGGGATACTGCATCTATTTCTGGGGTCCATAATTCAAGAAGGATGTTGAAAAATTTGAGATGATTCATAGAAGAGCCAAGAGAATGACAAAGGGATTAGGAAACATGCCTTATAGCAGTGGTTCTCAAACTTTTGTACTGGTGACCCCTTTCAAATAGCAAGCTTGTGAGTGTGACTCTCCTTATAAATTAAAAACGCTTTTATATATATTTAATAAATGCTAGAGGCAAAGCAGGATTTGGGGTGGAAGCTGACAGCTTGCGACCTCCTGAGGGGTCCTGACCCCCAGTTTGAGAACCCCTGCCTTATGGTGAGTGACACAAGGAGTTCAATCTATTTAGTTTTTTAAAGAGAAGGTTAAGGGGTGACTTGATCATAGTTTGTAAGTACCTATATGGAGAACGGAAATTTGATAATAGTGTAACATCGGCAGATGGTATTGAACCTGGGACCTCAATGCATGAGCCTCTACTGCATGAGCTAAAAGCCAACTGTCTGTACAAATCTGTACAACAGACTCATAATCTCTCTCTAAGTGGTCTCAGTGCCACTAAATGGAGGTGTGGGTTACAGTAGCATTCTCTTCTGTCTTGAAGTCAAACAAGCTCCAAAGGCTGCAGGTTGAAGCTAGATAAATTCAGACTAAAATAAGTGGCAAATTTTTGACTGGGAAGGTAATTAATCACTGGAACAATTTATAAAGGGTTGTGGTAGATTCTCCATCACTGGCAATTTTTAAATCATACTGCTTTATTGGGCACTAGCTTAGTGTCATTTCCCATGATCCTGAGAACTGATAAAGAGAACACAGAAAAGGGTCACTGATAAATAGTTTCTCTCTTTCTCCCCCGCTCTCCTTTTCTCCAGCTCTCATCTCTATTCTTTCTTGCATGCTGTCCTTACTGTTGTAACAGTGTTCCTCTCCTTGCTCCCAGATTTTACCCTCTTTTCAAATGCCACATTAAAAACTTATTTTCCACAAAGGACACAGTCCATAATAATGGTAATCGACCTTGATATTTTTGTGTGTCTGTACTGCTTAGAAATAGGTAGGGATGGTGTACTATATGTTTGTATAGTACTAAGCTCCCAAGCTCCAGGGGCCTCCTGTCACCAAGCAATGGTTAAATATTTTTTAATATCTAAGAAAAATCCCAGGCAAAAAATGTCAAACTGGAGTTGAGGGTATAAAGCTGGATACTGAAAGCTAAGGTTACAATAGACAGAACCACTAGAAAGTAAGGAAATGCACAGTTAGGGTCACTGTCCTAAACAATCTTACTCTGCCCCTGTATGAGAATGTCTTCAGAAGAAATAAATACCAGGAGCTACCATCCACTATTGCTTAATTGCATCAATTACTCTAAATACTGAGCACTTATCCAACTGTACTGTACTGTACTGAATGCTTGTGGATAGATCACTGTTACAGCATTTAAAGTGAAAAATACCTCTCTACAAATTACAGTGAACATACCCACTTTCTTTAAGACCATACCCAGTTATCCAAGGGAGACTTTTACATAAAGGCACTCCCAAAATTGAGCACATTCAGTATAATCATTCAGGAAAAGGTGCTCAATGTATACAGGTTTTCAACTCTAAAAGTGTTATTTTACTGCACCACATAGCATGGATTTGTTAGTCTCTAAGGTGCCACAAGTACTCCTTTTCTTTTTGCGAATACAGACTAACACGGCTGCTACTCTGAAACCATGGATATATAGACACTGTAGTTGGAGATATGAACATCTCAAAGATTTCAGTGAAAAATAGTGAAAGGCTGCAAAGTGGAAAAGGATCACCCTTACATATCATAGACATATACAAGATCAAGCCCAGTACTTTAGGGTTCTTCAGCTCCACTGACAACTAAGGAAACAATGTGAATTTAAAGAAAGTCATGCTTCTGTCTGGCCAAGCTGAGCTCAGCACAAGACCTGCAGTAGGGACAAAGGTAATTTTATTTCACTTTTCTGATTCCCTGATTCTGGGGCTGACCAGTGGCTGGTTTGGCCCCCAACATAAGTTAGAGCAGTCCTGAAGTTGCTCCAATTTAAACCCAACTACCTAAAGGAACCATTCTGGCAGCGAGTGTGTGTGGTGGTGGTGGATGTTACCAGCTCCAGGCTGCCTGTGGACATTCTGCTCAGTATTGCTAATGCTACCTTTTTTTTATTTTTTTATTTTTATTTTTATTTTGAGTGAAGGGATTCTGGCTGGGCTGGAGCTGAGTCTGGCCATGAGGGAGAAGGTCTAGCTCTTTAATGAATTTGAGGCCTACTTTGGGGGAAGGAAGACCCCTTTGATTGGCTGCCTGCCCCACTTGTCTGTCCCTTAGAGCAGAGCAACCAGAGCTGCTGTAGGAAGAGATCTCTACTGCCTTTCCCTGCAGCTACCTAAAGTTGTTCTCACAGGAGGGAGCAGAAATAGCTCAGCAGCTCAGAACAGCTCCTGCTCCTTCTTTCTACTCCCTTCTGTGAGCAGTTGACAGGGTTCTTCTACTCCTTCCCCCTGCAACACCAAACTTGGGAAGGAGCAGGTGTATGGGAGTGAAAATCCCTTGGAGCTGCCCCCCAACCTGGAAGGGAAGAGGGGACTGTGCTACAGCTTTCCCCTTCCAAACCTGGAAGAGGGAGGGTGTGAAGAACCCCAGGAAGAGCAAGGGGGAGGGGATGAACTGCTGGAGAGTTGGGGGCTGTCTGGGAGCAGAACTGATGGGGGGGCCAAGGCAGTTTTGATCTGGAGGTTGGGAGCAAACATAATTGGGGAGCAGAAGTGGGGATGAGAGCTTTTGCAGTGCAGGCCAGAATTACCTTACCCACTAAATTTTGGATAGTGGGCAACACTAATTCTCTCTTTCACACACATGATGGGCAGGGGAGGTATAAAAATCAAGACACCAACCCCCTCCCCCGTATAATCTTTTTTAAAAAGTTCATGTTTTGGGGTGTCTGATTTATGATCTCTCAAGGGGGTCCAGCTCAAGATTTTGGATCTCTTGAGGTTGGCAATACTACACTTCTTCTTATTGCCAGATTACTATCTTTCAAATACCTCTTAAAAACGTTTCCATAAAGCTAGTAATCTGGACCATAATCATTATGTGATTGACCCAGTGCTTTCCTGAATAGTTGGTTAAGGGTTTTTATGACAACTGCTCCCACACAGCAAACTTAAGGTGACCTAGTGTAACAGAAAACCAAGTCCATGATGTTTACAGCCACAGGCTACAAATGTCTTAAAATCCTTATCAGGACCCCCTTCAAACAAAATCCTTTACCAAAATGGCTCCATTTTACACCTAATGTGCAATGGGTAGAAGGTTAGTGTGGGAGGCTGGCAGAATTAAGGTTTTTAGGTGATCATTTTGCTGTGTATTTCCAAGCTTAATGGAGCTCTTTTTTTTTTCTTTGAGCATAAACAGTTGAACTTCCAGGCTTTTCAAGTGTTTGTGTTTTGTAGACTAGGACAATGGGCTCTGAGTACATTTCTTATTGACACATATTTCCGGGCTTACCTCTAGAGTCACAAAAAGTTTTGGCTGAGGATTGTGTGTTTTTGGTTGGCGAAGGCATGAAAGCACTTTGAGATGAACTCTTATGTGTAGTTTCAGAGTAGCAGCCGTGTTAGTCTGTAT
Source organism: Lepidochelys olivacea (assembly GCF_965140295.1). Taxonomy (NCBI): domain Eukaryota; kingdom Metazoa; phylum Chordata; order Testudines; family Cheloniidae; genus Lepidochelys; species Lepidochelys olivacea. Next base: position 298,226,722 of record NC_140411.1, read on the forward strand.
TCACAAAAAGAAAAGGAGTACTTGTGGCACCTTAGAGACTAACAAATTTATTTGAGCATAAGCTTTCGGGTGCCCTACAGCTCACTTCATCGGAGGGGGTTGTGGGAGGCAGGCTGAGTGTGGTGCGTACCCCCCCCCACACACACACATACTGTAGCTCACAAAAGCTTATGCTCAAATAAATTTGTTAGTCTCTAAGGTGCCACAAGTCCTCCTTTTCTTCTTATGTGTAGGTTTCTGTAGTTGGGAGTGATTATTATTATTCATTACACTTTGCGGTGCCTGATTGTGTCAGACAGCAAGAGAGAGTGTGTGTGTGAGATGGAGTGGCTGGAGTGAGCCGGCTCCACTCATTGGCCAGGTCCCTGCCCCAAGGGGGCGGGCAGTCTCTTTGATCGGGGGTCCTGGGATGGCCATGGACTGAGTGAAGCTGGCATGCTGCTCCTCGCTTCCCCACAGGCTGCGGGAGGAGGGGAAGAACCGCCCTCGCCCACCCCGGCGCAGAGAGCGAGCCGAGAGCGAATGCCAGAGTGCAGGCGGGGGGGAGCCGGGAAGGGGCTGCGGAGCGGGCAGCGTTCTGAAGGGGTAGCGGGGAAGCCGGGAAAGGAAGAGACAACGCAGGGGACCAGGGTGGGCGCCAGGAACATGAAAGAGCCGAGCCGTGCGGGGTCGGCCCAGCCGGGTGGCGGCTGCGGCTGCTGAAGCGGGCGCTGCTGCTGGAGCAGCGGCGGCGCGGGGGGGGGCGCGGGGGGGCGGGGGAGCTCCGCGGCGGGGCGCCCCCGGAGCGAGCCATGCGGGTTGCGAAGTGGCTAGCGGGTCTGCTGTGCCCGCTCTCCCTTCTCATCACCAAGTCCTGGGAAGTCCGGTTTCACCCCTCGCAAGGTAAACAGGCGGCAACAAAGAAGGCTGGGCTCGGCCCCGAGCGGCGGGGCGTCCCCGGGCAGCTGGAGGTGACACCGCGGCGCGGTGCTTTCGAGGAACGCGGCGCCCGGGTGGTGGTGGCGGGGCGCACGCGGAGGGAAATCCCGGCTCCCTGGAGGGCGCTGGGAATGGTGCCGCTGATGTCAGGGGGGCCGGGGTTTCACCCCCCGTTTGTAAGTGCAGGGAAGGAGGGAGGGGTGTGTGTGTGTGTGTGTGTGTGTTCAGCACGTGCCCGGGTCGCGGTGCGTGTGTGGGGGGCCACGCGTGTGAGTGTGGAGCGCATATTCGTGTGTGTTTGTGCGGTGTGTGTAACTGGAATGGGGGGAGGGGGTGAAAAGGAGAGAGGGGTTGTGTGTGCCCTGAATGTGTGGGGCGCAAAACGGAGTGGGAGTGAACGTGTAGTACCTCGTGTCAGTGGGGGGGGGGCATCTGTGGGGAGGCTGTGGAGCCTAGGTTGGCGGGGTGGGTCAGTAGGGACTGTGTGGCATAGGGTCTGTGAGTTGGGTTGTGGGAGGCAGGCTGAGTGTGGTGCATTACCCCCCCCACACACACACACACTGTATGTGAATGGCACTGACTTGCGCCTCTGCTTTTTACCATGGGCATGTCAATGGAAAGGAGGCACACAGGGCAGTCTTCAGCCTCCTGCTAAGCATGCTGGGGGTCGGGGGGGGCACACAGTGTGTGGGGGTGTAGGAGGCCGGTCGTGTGTACGGTAGTGGGAGCTGGTACCTACAGTATGTACGAGTGTTTGGAGTGTGTATGCACTGATAATGTATGTCTCCTGGAGAGGAGACACAGGAGGGATTCCTTTGGAGACCCAAAGTCTCCTTCCTGACCCATGTCTCCTCAAGTAAGGCAGCTGCATGTTAGTGGGCAAATTTTGGATAAAAGTGTGGCTTATTTCCACACTATTTGGTAAGGATGGCTCTCTTTCTTCCTGTTGCAGAGACCTTAGTGAAGGAACTCTCTTCCTACGAGATAGTCACACCTACCCGAGTGAATGAATTTGGAGACGTTTTCCCTCACACACATCACTTCAGGAGGAGGAAAAGGAGCTTGGAGGCACCAGGGGAGCCTGCTGCTTTCAGGACACATTACCAGCTCAATGCTTATGGGCAGCTCTTCCAACTGAACTTGAGCACTGATGCAGGATTCATTGCTGCTCATTATAAAGTGATGCATGTGGGGTCCCCACAGGAGCAGCCCTCCTCTGACTTGCGCCACTGCTTCTACCGGGGGCATGTCAATGCACAGGAGACACATACGGCTGTCTTCAGCCTCTGTGGTGGCCTGGTAAGCATGCTGGTTATTGCTTCCTATTCTCCTTCATTCATTTCTTTCCCTGTTTGAAAGAGGCTCCTTTGCAGCAGAGCTCAGTCTGAAATTCTCAAGCATTATTCGAGGTAGCTGGTCATGCCAGGAGTATGTGTAGGTGTTGGCACTGTGTTGTATTGATGATTCTTTTTTGGTGAGCTATACGCATGCCATTTTCATAAGATCTGCTACTGGCATATTATAGGATTGTTTGGTATGGCATTTTAACACAGAAAAAACTCTGCCTCAGAAATACAATAAACCAGTGTTTTGATTAAGTGATGCTGTAAATCAGCATTAAACATTATATATGTACAGACGGGTAAGAAGTCAGAACTAGTGATGTGGTGTCCTGGGATAGTACAGGCACTAGCCTTTCCCTGGCTATTTCTTCGTCTGCTTCCACAAATGCTGTAGGACAAGAAGATGAAGAAGAGAAGCTCCCAGTGTTCCCTGTGCCACAATCATCCAAATCTTCTGCATTGAAGTAAATAAAAAAACCTTCTGTTGACTTCAGTGAGAACAGAATTAGGCCACGTATATACTGAGCTCATGAGAGCCATAAAGCTAAGTAGATTTGTTTTATTTACTCTTCTGATTCCCACCCTGGGCTACAAAATATGAGAACTGGCCTTTTCTTCTTTATTTACAAATCACAAACTACCCAACACTCTTTGAAGATGTACACTGGCTTCTTCTTTTGCCACTTTTGTCAATTTCTTGTTTTTTCACTGTGATAATACTGCTTTATATTAAAACGAGGATGACATTATAAAGCAGTTATTTAAGTTATCCTGTCTAATATTTGGTATTTTATAGATCAAGCATTCTAAACTTGTAATGATAAAATTGTATCTCAGAGCTTTTTAATATCAAGTAGTACGTATTGACACAGAGTATATTTTTGTTTTAGTTAAACCAAACCAAACCAAAAAAAACCACTTAGAACATATTGCAGATGTGGTAAAGGAGTAAGATATAGGGCTTATCTACATTTAAAACACTACAGCAGCGTGCTGCTCTTCAGTGAAGACGCTACCTGTGTCGACGAGAGGGATTATCCCATCAGCATAGGTATTCCACCTCCTCGAGAGGCGGTTTAACTGAGGTGTTATGGGGTCTGGATTTTTTTACACCTCTGAGTGATGTAGTTACACCAACCTAATTTCCAAGTGTAGACTAGGCCATAGAGTGAGGGCTGTTATGTTCAGTAGACCTGCCATCCAAGCACAATGTTATAAAACATTTCCCTTTAAAAATATGATTGTGTAATTGCTGCTATGTTAATTTAGGACTAGATTGTGTACAGGCCTAGTCCCGTGCTGCCATGCATGCAAGTAGAAGGAGTAAGGCTTTTAGGTCTGGGCATTGGGGGCACAAGGGCTGCATATACTATACTCTTCCCTACGAGCACTTGAGCAAGGAAGATGCAGAAAATAGAGCAGAGCTAGCTGGATGTGAGTGGGGGGATTATGCAGCAATTTACAAAAGGCTGACAAATAGCATACTCCCTTCTGCGACAGTGTTAAAAGGGGAGCCCCAGAGGAAACTATACTTCAGAGGGGTGTCTTTGCTCAATTCCTTCCATGTGCTCCTTTTGGGATGGTGTAACTATGTGCTATTGTATACTCAGACCTGAGCCTGCAGACTTGGTCTAGCCCTAAAACATTGACTATTTGAGCTGAAAAAGTAAACGGTCTAGACCAGAGACTGTTTTCATGTGCATATCCAATCTTGCTTTTGAAGCATCCCTAATAAATACTGATGTACATCATAAAAAATGAAAAACCAACTCCACCCAAAACTCTACCAAAACAAAACACTATATTGCACGTACAATTCTCCCTCTTGGGAGAGGATGAGAAGTTCATCATGTTTAATGTTTTATTGAAAGGTGCTCAGACTAGATTGGTATAATAAGCTGCAGCAAATAGATCTTTCTCCTTTTACAGTTTTCATTATCTAGGAACTCCCATCCCATGTAAAGCAGTTTTTCACTACTTGAAGGGACATCACTAACCTGAAAGGCACAACTATCTGAAATATTTGTACCTATTGTATTTATAAATAATATGTAAGCTTATTGGAACTGAAAGAAGTTAGTGAAAAATATTTTTCTCAGTTTTTTAGTTTATTTGTGTTGTATAGTCAACAGCCAGTCTTTGTCATGTATAGTTTTAAATGGGACTAATCATGGAGAAAGTACTACTGTGAGTAAGGATAGTAGAATTTAGCCCTTAGTTATTTTATAACCCTTTATTGTAATTATATTGGGACAAATCCTGTCTCTTAGTGGGACCCATTTTCTCCATGTTAAACCCAGTTACTTGAGCCTGGCATGTGGAAGTGAAAGGTGCGGGAGAATTTCCCTCATTGCAATTCCCAAGAAATTAGAAGTGAGTGAAGTTTGAAAGGCTGTTTTGAGCCAAGTGATGACAGTTATGTTCTCCAGTTTCATATGCTTCAGGGGAACTGCTATGGACCAATGCTGTAAAAGTTAAGGGGAAAAAACAGGACTTAAAAATGCTACAGGAAAATTAAAATTTTTTTAAAAAATTGCTCTGAAGATGTATACAATGTACCCGAGAGTGATCAGAAGTTTAGTTGGTAAACCAGGTCTCAATACCCACTTAATCTCTTTGGCATCTTTCTCCACTTCCCTGACTTCATCCACATCCTTCAGTACTGCCTCCTAAGTTCCTACCCTCTTCCTGTTTGCATCCCTGACTCCAGTCACCCTCTCAAGCTTCTGCTGCTCTTTCTGACCTCCGTGTAAGCTGCTCCCAAGAGCATATATGGTTGCACAGTACCGAGGGAATGTTGCTTAAAGGCTGTTGACAAATTGTGTGCACTTTTGATGTGTTACATGGCAGAACTTTCACTAGGTTCAGGGATGTAAATGGCAGGGGGAGGTTAAGAGGTTATTAGGGAGTTTGTAATAATTGCAGGAGAGAATCTATAATTAGGAAAGTTGGGGATGCAGTCAAAGGCAGGAGGTTAAGTGGGCTCACAGTTGGACTTCTGATCACTTGCAAGCAGACAATTTACATCTTTTGAGTCATTTCTAAAATTTCAAACTTTATTTTCGTAAGTTCTATTTCTTTGTTTTTGTTTTTACTTTTACTGCATTAGTCAATTTTAGCTTCCTACAAGAGTGGGAAACAAGGTCTCCTGTGGATGTCACTGGCTGCATGTGGACCAAAGTGGCCTCTCAAACATTATCCAGACAGGAAAAAACAAAAGAGGTAAAAATTCATTTAATTTTACAAGTTGATTGAGAAATACAGGGAAATACTATTGAAAAGAATATTTCAATATAGTAGATGACACCGTTATTTAATAATCATGACTGGAGTGAGTCTTCAATTCAAGGTAGCTCCTATCTAAAGAAAAAGTGAGAATTAAAAAAAAATTAAACTATTTAATGCTGTAGAAACAGTAGGCTCAGCCCCTTGAGGAGAATTGTGTTGTTCTTGAGACAGACACAGGGATATGTTGTTGGACTCTAGCGAGATATAAACCATTTTCCGCAGCTGGAAGGATGGGTTGGCCAATCTTTTGCCAAATGTTATCCCCTTCTTTCATTGCAGAGGACTCCAAATCCAGCATGGTTCTATTGTGGGGTTGTATGTGTGGGAAGGGAGTATATGTAGGGATACGTGGAGCCTTTTTGCAGGTGCAGTCCTTGTATGTAGTACAGATCCCAGCTTGTCTCTGCCACACCCAAACTCTGCTGAACATAAAGCCACTGGATCTTCTGTTCCATGAAGCATAGAAAAACAGAAGTGGTAAGGACTAAAGCAGTGTCAGGTGTGTAATAGTCTTCAGAGTAACTTAATTGTCAACTCTGTCACTTAAGCAGAGAATTTTTTTCAGACCCTTCTGGTAACGCCCCTCTTCTCCACACTAAATGTGGCTATTCTGATTTTGGGAGAGGGGGGAGAATTTGGGCCCAAGCGTTGATCTCCAGAACTTACTCAGTGCAAGAGGTTTTGTTTGTTTTGTTTTAATAGGGGGTGGGTGGATCACCTTTCTGGGGATTCTGAAAACAATTGTGTCTGCTACTAAGTAGGAGTGTAGTTGCTTCTTTTCAAGAAAAGTAAACAGTCCTGGAATTTGTTTTACTGAAGTGTTATTTTTAATTATATTTGGTTAAAAATTGGATGGCCGTCAGAAACTGGTACTAACATATGCCAGTGGTTAGACTCATCTGGAATTACATTATACAGATAACAGCCCACTGGTATTTGGTTTTTCCCTCTTTAATGTAGTTAAAGTACAACAGTACTAGTGAGTTGGAATAAATTGGGTTTTCAAAGAAAACTTTTACAGTGCTTGTCACTGGATGCTAAATTTTCCTTTTAGGTAACATTTAATTTTAACTAATAGTTACTTCCTAACTCTGAAGAAGAGATCAGTGTGCAGAAGCTCAGTTAAGCATATAACGTACATGAGCATCAGTATTATATCATGTAACCCTTCTACCCATCAAAGTTGGCAGCAACAAGGGCCGGGTTCAGTATCTAGGGGTTCCTTCCAATAACACAATGCAAAACCGGCTCGAGCCCCCACCCAGTGACCTGGGACAAATATTTACCACCCCTGCTGAGCGCCTCCAAGAGGCAATACTTCCCCTCTCGCAAGCACAGAGTCTGAGTGTAGCAAAAGCCTTTTAATAACAGAGAGAAACAATGTGGCATTATGTTGGGGAAACACCACCAACAGGATTCCTAACACAACCCAAGCAAATTGGGGTGTGTCCTTTCCCTTTGGTTCTTGAGTCCCGCAAAGTCACCCAAAGTCCCAAAAGTCCAACAACCCAGAAGTCTCTGTCCCTGGTCAGTGCAGCCCCAGAGTTCGAAAGTTTATCTGCAGAGTTTTACCTCCCGACCTGGGTGGAGATGGGGAGGGAGTGGGGGTTAAGGGGCACCTTACGTGATCCAAAGCCGATTGCCCACCTCTCCATGGAGCTCTGCTCCACCCTGCCAGCCATCCCACAAATTGCTCCGCTCTGCCAGCTACCCCCATGAGCTGCTCCAGCCATCCCACAAACTACTCCGCTCCACCAGCCGCTCCGCTCTGCCAGCCGTCCCATGAGCCGCTCCAGCTGTCTCGCAAACTGCTCCGCAATATATCTTCAGGCTCCCCAGTACTTAACACTACACTCAGTGATTTCAGCTCTTAGTAAGTTTAGCTCTTTTGTGATTTCAGCTTTTAGTAGCGGAGCCTCAGTGCTGGTGCACCATAGGCCCAAAGCGAATTCAGCTCAGCAGCGTGTAACTAGACTGCTAATAGAATCAAAATTAGCTCTGATATTCCACAGTAGAGAGAGGAGAAAGTGCAATTAGCATATAAGGCTCTTACCAGGGGGCTATACCACCAGATACTAATACCTGTCCCCAGCCTCTCACAATTCACTGAGTTTTGGGACCCATGTCCCTTGCCTAGCGAGTGCTACGTAGTTGATGGCAAGTCCCTCCATCATAACAAAAGGCCAAGTACAGTTCCACTGTCCTTGATTCACATAATCAGGATAATAATTTATTTTTCCTGCCCCAATAACAGAGAAACTGGGGATCCCATAGCAGCCAAAGTGACCATTTGGGCAGCTATGGGCTCATGCTGGGGGGGGGGTGGGTGTGCATATGCAAATGAAATCAGTCCCTGATGTTCTTTTCCACAACTTGCCACAACTCACCACCAGATGTCAGGGTGGAGCTCATCCTGACTCCGCTTACAATCAGATGGGGAAAAGATAGGAAAAATGTTACCAACTGTCAACAATTGACAAACAATCACTCTTTGGACAAATTTAATTGCTGCTGACAAACATTTAAACATTCTGAGTTCATTAGGAATCCTCTATTCTGGTAGATGAAGCTGTAACCCTAAATCTCCATAATATGTCACGGAAATACTTAAGTACTACTAGTATTGTCATCCCTCACCAACACAAATTGGCATAAGAGACAGGAATTTACTCACTGAGTAAAACTTAAGTATTGTTATGTTTATATGTAAGCAAAAAAGACAGGACAGGAATCTGTTCAAACTCTCCAGGCACTCAGTGCAATGAGAGAGAACTGGGAGTTGAATGCTTTATTTTTTCACTTGGATTTTTCAGTTGATTTTTTTCTCTGCTACTTTCTCCCTGATTCTCATGGTTTTGTCTTTTGTGCTCTCGCTTTTCCTTTCTTCAGCATGATTTCTCACTGACACTACTACTCACATACTCTGGCCTGCTTCCTGTTAACTTTCCCTCACTGTCCATTCTTGTAGACAAGGCCAATCTCTAACTAAATGGGTTTTGCATATGTCACACTTGAACAGCCATTTGTAACTAAGAGAATATTTTATTGACAACACAGTTGTCTCAAGGCTCCTCAGTCTCACTTTGCCTGTTTAAGCTCTCAGGTTTGCTTCACAATCTTTTGTTAGGCTCCCCCTCCGCCCCAGTCTAGTCAGGCATTCTACCTAAGGGGACATTTAAATGTGTGAAATAGAAGAATAGGAAAATTATTTAGTGCTCTTTATGACCATATCATGTGAGCATGTCTAACAGGATCTCTCTGCCTCTCATGGCAAAACTCAGTCATTGTGTATGGTGGCTTCTGAGTGATCAAAGGTATCTGCCTCAACTGAAATCAAGGAAGAGCAACCATTAACAGTTGAAGAACCAACAACTCATATGAACCTGTGACTCTAAAGTGAGACATGCCCTTAGAGCAGGGGTGGGCAAACTTTTTGGGCTGAGGGCCACATCTGGGTGGGGAAATTGTATGCAGGGCTGGGGCTAGGGTGTGGGGTGCGGGAGGGAGTGCAGGTTGTGGGAGGAGGTGCAGTGTGCAGGAATGGGCTCAGGGCAAGGGATTGGGTGCAGGAGGGGTGTGGAGTGCAGGAGGGGCTCAGCGCAGGGGTGCAGGAGGGGTGTGGACTGCGGGAGGGAGCTCAGGGCAGGGGGTTGGGGTTCAGGAGAGGTGCGGGGTGCTGCAGGGGGCTCAGAGCAGGGAGTTGGGGTGTAGGGTGCAGCAGGGGGCTCAGGGCAGGGGGTTGGGGTGTAGGGGGTGTTCAGGGGGCTTAGGGCAGGGAGTTGGGGGGCAGGGTGCAGGAGGGTTTTGGGCTCCAGCTTGGCACCACTTACCTAAAGCAGCTCCGGGGTGGCAGCAGCTCGCACAGGAGCTAGGGCAGGCTCCCTGCATGCCTGCCCTGGCCTCACGCCGCGCCACTTTGGGAAGTGGCTGGCACCACGTCTCTGCGTGGCCCCTGGGGAAGTGGGGGGCACAGGGCTCTGCGCGCTGTCCTTGCCGCGCCTCCAAGTACCTCCCCCGAAGCTCCCATTGGCCGTGGTTCCCTGTTTCCGGCCAATGGGAGCTGCGGGGTGCAATGCCTGGAGGCAAGGGCAACGCGTGGAGCCCTCTGCACCCCCTTCCCTCCCGGGCCGCAGGGACCTGCGGCACCACAAGGGGCAATCCTGCGGGCTGGATCCGAAGCCCTGACGGGCCGGATCCAGCCTGCGGGACATAGTTTGCCCACCCCTGCCTTAGAGGCATGACTTTCTCCTCTTTTTCTCCCAGAGTTGTCTTTGATAGCTCACCTGCATTCTGGGCACCAAAGGCTTGAACTATCTCTTCTCCATCACAAACAAGAAAAAGATTTATTGTTAAAGCCACCTCAGTCTTGCTAGTCAAAGCTAAAATAGTGCCCACTCCTGTCCTATATCTTCTTAAATAACATAGGTCTCACTTCCAACGACTCAGTTCAGAGAAGCTAGGCTTCTGTTATCCCAGTTATTTAAGACAAACCTCATGTGTCCCCAAATGCTTCATGTAATATGGATATATCTGAACCTGATTTCTTTGAAGAGGACTCCTGTCCAAATTAGTTATTTTCCCCATCAAAATATACCTATCTTATACAAAAATATCTCTAAATTCTTAGTACAATGAATTCTTAGGACAAAATTGTACTTGATAATAGGTGGGTTGCATCTAATTCTTGTTTCACCCTCATGGATATAAGCTAACATTTTAGAAAGTAAAGTTGTGGACTCCTTATCATAAAGTAGATACCATAGTTGCAAATTGCTCTTGAAAATTCTCTCTTTTCTGATTGAGGGGAATGTCACACTCCAAACTCTCTAGGACAAACATGGACATATTCTCTGCAGAGATCCTATGAATTCTACTGTCACTGTCTTTCACCAATTTTATGCAACCACAACCTTGACTATGTATTGTTGAGCTTTCACCTCTGTATGTGACCCCTCTGAAAGTACACAGAGGGATTTCCACATACATCTTATATTGTATTGTGACACTTACATGATATACGTATTTATTTGGATTTGGACACCTATCCCAGGCTCTGAGTGCATTGACAAATCATTGTATAAACAGTTCATAATAAAAACAAGAAGAGCAGAACAGCAGCAAACCTCATCAGCCAGTCAGCAGGAAACAAAACTTCCACACTTCAGTTTTCCCCAAACTCCACACACCTTCTGCTCTCCCTGGACACATATGCAAATAGATAGTCTTTTAAGCATGCCACAAAGGTCAGCAAATTCTGGCAGCTATTATTATTTCAAACCATGAGGTGTGTGTGGGAGAGTGAATTCTACATCTGAGGTTCCCTCACAGAAAATGACCTGTCTGCAGACCTGCTCTTACAAACCAAAGGGATTTCAGCCTGAGTGCTACAGGTGATCTCAACTGCAGTATTTTCACACAGGAGAGATGCTGGCTCTCATACAGGCAGGTCCCAAACCTTTTCAGGCTTATAGGACTAAACTAACACGTTAAGTTTCACCAGCAAACCAACTAGTAGCCAATGGAGATCATAGAAGGTTGGTCTCATGTGCTCTTGGGGAGAGAGCCGCTTATTAAGCAGTCTATAACACATACTTCACTCACTTTAGCTTCCAGTTGATTTCAGATGTAGCCTTATGTAAAGTGTATTGCAGCAGACTGGATTATGGTAGCAAGGTCTGTAACTGTGAGAAGAGGTCACAATCTCCTGACTCACTGTATATTGAAAAAAGCAGTCCTAGTCACCACTGCTGTTTGATCATCTAAAAACAACTGAAAAGCTACCAGGACCTCAGAATTATGTACTGGAGTGGCACGGAGTGGATATGCGTCCTATCTCTCATCCCTAGCAAAGGGATCAATATAATCTTTGTCATATCTTCTGGTTACTTTGCCAACCTTATCATCGTCATCATCTCAATTTTATTAGTTTTGAACCATGACCAATTTGTGCTCCATGATACAATCTCTACCAGATACTGGGGGGGAGATACTTAATTATACCCTATGAGTCTCACAAACTGGAGATAGAAAACTGGTTGTGATCAGCATAATAAGACTTTAGAATCCAGTTCTTCTCACTAACTCTCCTAATAGTCCCATACACGATGAACAGGAGAAAGCTCTCCAACTGTTAGCCATCAGGATAGGGCTGTGTTTCTGTATTCTTCTTCCTCTAGTGAGAGTGTGAAGTGCCTCCACACAGATCCAGGAAGTTCTTGTTAAACAGTATTTGGGATATTTGAGTTGGTGACAGTTTATTAAATATTTTTGAAGGACAAAAGTCGGGGTATAAGTTCCACCAAAACATATTCATCCAAGAATATTAAAAGAATTGGCACAAGAAATTGCAAGCCCATTAGCAAGAATTTTTAATGAATCTGTAAACTCAGGGGTTGTACCGTGTGATTGGAGAATTGCTAACATAGTTCCTATTTTTAAGAAAGGGAAAAAAAGTGATCCAAGTAATTATAGGCCTGTTAGTTTGACATCTGTAGTATGCAAGGTCTTGGAAAAAATTTTGAAGGAGAAGGTAGTTAAGGACATTGAAGTCAATGGTAAATGGGACAAAATACAACATGGTTTTACAAAAGGTAGATCGTGCCAAACCAACCTGATCTCCTTCTTTGAGAGAGTAACAGATTTTTTAGATAAAGGAAACGCAGTGGATCTAATTTACTTAGATTTTAGTAAGGCGTTTGATACTGTGCCACATGGGGAATTATTAGTTAAATTGGATAAGATGGGCATCAATAGGAAAATTGAAAGGTGGATAGGGAATTGGTTAAAGGGGAGACTACAACGGGTCCTACTGAAAGGTGAACTGTCAAGTTGGAAGGAGGTTACCAGTGGAGTTCCTCAAGGATCAGTTTTGGGACCAATCTTATTTAATCTTTTTATTACTGACCTGGGCACAAAAAGTGGGAGTGTGCTAATAAAGTTTGCAGATGATACAAAGCTGGGAGGTATTGCTAATTTAGAGAAGGACAGGGATACCCTACAGGAGGATCTGGATGACCTTGTAAACTGGAGTAATAGGAATAGGATGAAATTTAATAGTGAGAAGTGTAAGGTCATGCATTTAGGGATTAATAACAAGAATTTTAGTTATAAGCTAGGGACGCATCAACTAGAAGTAACGGAGGAGGAAAAGGACCTTGGAGTATTGGTTGATCATAGGATGACTATGAGCTGCCAATGTGATATGGCTGTGAAAAAAGCTAATGTCGTCTTGGGATGCATCAGGAGAGGTATTTCCAGTAGGGATAAGGAGGTTTTAGTACCGTTATATAAGGCACTGGTGAGACCTCACCTGGAATACTGTGTGCAGTTCTGGTCTCCCATGTTTAAGAAGGATGAATTCAAACTGGAACAGGTACAGAGAAGGGCTACTAGGATGATCCGAGGAATGGAAAACTTGTCTTATGAAAGGAGACTCAGGGAGCTTGGCTTGTTTAGCCTAACTAAAAGAAGGTTGAGGGGAGATATGATTGCTCTCTATAAATATATCAGAGGGATAAATACCAGAGAGGGAGAGGAATTATTTAAACTCAGTACCAATGTGGACACAAGAACAAATGGATATAAACTGGCCACTAGGAAATTTAGATTAGAAATTAGACGAAGGTTTCTAACCATCAGAGGAGTGAAGTTTTGGAATAGCCTTCCGAGGGAAGTAGTGGGGGCAAAAGATCTATCTTGCTTTAAGATTAAACTCGATAAGTTTATGGAGGAGATGGTATGATGGGATAACATGGTTTTGGTAATTAAATATTCATGGTAAATAGGCCCAATGGCCTGTGATGGGTTTTTAGATGGGGTAAGATCCAAGTTACCCGGGAAAGAATTTTCTGTAGTATCTGGCTGATGAATCTTGCCCATATGCTCAGGGTTTAGCTGATCGCCATATTTGGGGTCGGGAAGGAATTTTCCTCCAGGGCAGATTGGAAGGCCCTGGAGGTTTTTCGCCTTCCTCTGTAGCATGGGGCACGGGTCACTTGCTGGAGGATTCTCTGCTCCTTGAGGTCTTCAAACTACAATTTGAGGACTTCAATAGCACAGATATAGGTGTGAGGTCTTTTTTAGGAGTGGTGGGTGAAATTCTGTGGCCTGCATTGTGCAGGAGGTCAGACTAGATGATCATAATGGTCCCTTCTGACCTAAATATCTATGAATCTATAAGAACATAAGACTGGCCATACTGGGTCAGACCAAAGGTCCATCCAGCCCAGTATCCTGTCTACCGACAGTGGCCGATGCCAGGTGCCCCAGAGGCAGTGAACCTAACAGGTAATGATCAAGTGATCTTTCTCCTGCCATCCACCTCCACCATCTGACAAACAGAGGCTAGGGACACCATTCCTTACCCATCCTGTCTAATAGCCATTAATGAACTTAACCTCCATAAATTTATCCAGTTCTCTTTTAAACCGTGTTATAGTCCTAGCCTTCACAACCTCCTCAGGCTCAGAGTTCCATAGGTTGATTGTGTGCTGAGTGAAGAAGAACTTCTTTTTATTTGTTTTAAACCTGCTACCCATTAATTTCATTTGGTGGTCCCCAGTTCTTATATTATGGGAACAAATAAATAACTTTTCCTTATTTACTTTCTCCACACCACTCATGATTTTATATACCTCTGTCATATTCCCCCCTTAGTCTCCTCTTTTCCAAGCTGAAAAGTCCTAGCCTCTTTAATTTCTCCTCATATGGGACCTGTTCCAAACCCCTAATAAATTTAGTTGCCCTTTTCTGAACTTTTTCTAATGCCAGTATATCTTTTTTTAGATGAGGGGACCACATCTGTACGCAGTATTCAAGATGGGGGCGCACCATGGATTTATATAAGGGCAATAAGATAGTCTCAGTCTTATTCTCCATCCCTTTTTTAATGATTCCTAACATCTCGTTTGCTTTTTTGACTGCCGCTGCACATTGCGTGGACGTCTTCAGAGAACTATCCATGATGACTCCAAGATCTTTCTCCGGATTAGTTGTAGCTAAATTAGCCCCTACCATATTGTAGTATAGTTGGGGTTATTTTTTCCAATGTGCATTACTTTACATTTATCCACATTAAATTAATGTGTTGAAATGGATCAGAATGTGTATCAGTGATTTTTATAAGGTTTCTTTTGGGTTTATGGCTCATTCCACATGAAGCAGCACCACCTCCTGACATGGGAGAGAAAAATAATCTCATGGTGTGTATCTTGTTATATTTGACACACAAGTGCATCTGAACTAAGACTGAAAATGGAAACTGATCTCCATTTGCTTGTAAATGCCACTGAATAGCAAAAGAACTAGCTGATTTGCTGTCAGGCTTACTACTTCGATAATTTCTTGCTCTGGTTTGAGTTGGGCAGTTGTGTCCCATTCTGTACTTTGGAAAGTTTGGGGAAGAAGGTGATTATATGTGTGTACTCACCGAAGTGCTATATGGGTCATTAACCATGCCTATCACTCTTCTTCAGGTGTTTAAACTTTCCTTGTGTCTTTGCTGGCCTATCCCAACTTCCTTTCAGAACCATTTTGTGGAAGAGACCCTGGGTTTCCTCACTTTTCACAGACTGTTCCAGTAGTTATTTCTCTTCTGTCCCAGCCTTCCTTAAGATCTTAAGAGAGTTTTGTTCATCTTGTATCAAACAGTGCTTGTTTACAAGCAAACCATTATCTATCACCATTCCAGATATCTTAAACAGAACAAATTTTATTTGGCATGGAATTGAAAATAAATAAAAAATCAAAATAATGAAAGGTAAGTCCATACAAAATATTGAAATAACTAGGCTAATACCACTGTAGAACTCATTAGCTAGGCTCTGCATTTAAATACAAAATATGAGTTAAGCCAGTGGTTTTCACCTTGTGGTTTGCGGACCCCTAGGGTGAAACTAAATTTAGACTATGTCTAAGATTTCCAAAAAGGTCCGCACCTCCATTAAAATTTTTTTAGGTGTCCACAAATGAAAAAAGGTTGAAAACTACTGAGTTAAGCTATATAAAAACCTTATGTGCTAATAAGACCTTTCATCTCTGCTTCCAAGCTGATAGCTTCCTCAGAGGCCTATCCTGTCCTTTTCTTTGCAAGTTTGTATGATATGATGCAGCAAAATGTATGCAAGATCAATCTCTCTCTCTCTCTGTGTAGTTGGTATATTTTTGAGCCCATTTATATTGCAAATGCAACCAATTTACAAAACCTGATTACAGTGCTTTTGACTTCCAACCTAGTTACAATGTGGTTGCTATTTATAGTGTAGATGTGTTAAAACTTCAGACATGTAAAAGTTTGTTAACTGTTTCATATCCCAAGCTTTAGCAAGCTTGTGCGACATGGTTATCATCTACACTGCTAATTGCAACAGTGTTGTAACTAGGTTGTCTGAGTTGGCTGTATTTGAAGTGTAAATAGATCCTTTGTGTAACTAGCATCCCTTTGTTGATAGTCTTTGTGGCTTTATATCTGTATGGTGTAGAACCCAAGTGTTAAACATTAGCATGTTGATCACTACCTCATCAATTAGCTTAAAACTTAATATACATTGAGTTAACTCAAACTTAAACATTGTATTGTGAAGTGTTAACGTCTTAGATTATATTGTTTATTCTTTGTCTCTTGATACACCAACTTATAAGGGCCTCCTAATTTGCATGGTTCTATTTATATATTGTTTCATTTAATTATATATTATTTCAAAAGGAGTTTGTCCGTTTCAGGCATGTGCAACTCCCAGTTAACTCAGTAAGATTTAAGCTTGTGTAAATATGGGGGGAATTTGACTCCATGGTATGTAATTGGGTTTGAGGCAATCATTGATAGAGTCTAGTCAATTGCTCTACAGAGATATTTGGCAGATTCAGTTTGTTTCAAAATTAAATTGAAGTCTTATGTTAAACAAGTTTATTATTTTTGTTTTTATGTAGTATTTAGTAGTCTTTACCATTCCATTGGGAAGTGCTGAGAAACATAGTAATTAATAAATAATAATGCTGAAATCCCATTTAAAATAAAGAAATTGTTCAGAATAGCATGAGTATTAGGAAAATGACTTACTGTATGCTATTTTGGTTAGACTGAAAAATATGCAGTTTCCTTAAATATTTTAAAGAGTTTTTATAGGTTATTCAGGTTTTGGTATATATTACTGTGAATTTCCCATGCCTTATTTCTATTTAATGTGGAAGGTGTTTATTCATGTGATTTGTAATGCTCAGCTATATTGATCTTTTGATAATTCATATGAGCTGAGACTTGAGTTTTCCGCTTCGATTTAGTTGCCATAATATATAAACAACTTTGTTCAGACAATTGGACTTGTAGATGAGATTATCTGTTTAAGTGGTTTAATGGTCATATTTAAGGAAAGCTTAATGCTGTTTAAACTAAGTTAAATCAGTGTTTAATCAGCAGTTGAATTAAATTTTCCTCTCCTGTCCAATCATATTCACATTTCCAAGCGCGCACAATATCTTGGATATAGAACTTTAAAACTGTTTATGCATTAATGGGAATAATGATCACCTGTTGCATAATGTGACCAAGTAACTTTTTATCTTTATGTGTTAAGTGGTCCTTACTAGACTTCTGAATATTGTCATATTTGTGTGTGGCTCATTCTGAGGTAGTAACAAATAGAGCTGGTCAAAAAGTGGAGAGGGGAAATTTTGGAAAAAAAAAACACCCCTTTTTTCAAATTTCAATATTTAATTGAAATTTTGAAACAGTTTGAACAGGTTTATAGTTGATCAAAAAAGGGAAAAAATGAGTGGAAAAATTTGTTGAAGCATATTGTTTGATTTTTAAAATTCAAAATTTCATCAGTCTTGAAATTCAAAAATTTTCTGCCATCTCTAGTAACAAGGGACAGAAACATATGTAGCAAACTTTTTCCTGTTTCTCAGAGTTGAACTAACCTGGGCATAGGCAGTTCTAAATTAGAGTGACAGAGGGGTAGAAATATAGATTCTTAGCTTTTATTTATTTCACTGGGTTTTAAGAACAAATAACAAGACAAGCTCCCCTGTCCTATAAAGTCTTATAATCTCAATTTACAATGAAAATGTGCTATAGTGTACAGTACATCTTCCCATGTAACACACATGAATATTGTTTTCCCTCATAAACTAAATATCACAACTTTCTGTCAACACAAGATGCAAATCGCATATTAAGTTGTAATTTCTGAATTCCACAACTTCATAACAGGCATTCCTGTTAGGATATGTTTGTCATTCTTTTGTACGCGTTATGGTACTTTTGGTGAGATTGGAACATTTGGACATGTTTCCAATGTATTTCACCAGTTGAGTGGGAGCTTTCTGCGGCAATTACAGTTACAGTACCTGAGAGACTAGTCAATTCAGTACAAGTCCGCTTTCCAAAGATATAGCATTAATATCTCATAATGAAGATTTACAAAAGTTGGACATGTTAGATCATCCAGTCCATCTTGCAAATGAAAGATTGTTCCTTGTAGTATAGTTTTAGTATTTTGTCCAGTTCATTTTTAACAGTCAAAATGGATGGCTTCCATCAGTTCTCCTGATATCCCCATTAGATTGTTTTGGCAATTTGAGCTCTTGATGAATATCGGTTTAGGGACTTAGTACTATCTTTTGATTTTAACATTCTCCACATGTTGTTAGAAGTACACGAAACTGTCTGCTTTATCTTGTGCATTGTTCTTAGGCGGAATTAATTTGTCTATCCAGAGTCCATTTTGGTAGGCCCGTTCACTTTTGAAAGCAGGTAGAAGCAGCACAAATTTTTTCTTTGCTGGATGCAAGGATGTTTTGCTGTGAAACAGCTCTATGATGTGGGACAGTCTGTTACCTCTTTTGAGAGCAACATCCATATTCTTCACAACAGTAGCCATGTGGAGATTTTCTAAATTTGAGGATTCTGCTTTTCTTGCCTTCCTGTCTCTCCAGCCTTACTACTTACTCCCACCCACCACCCCCATTTGCCTCAAGATAAAAACTGCAAAATTGGAACCTTCCAGCTGGATCGCCTCTCATTGGATCACTGAATGTCTGTGCCTAAGCTGTCTTTCCCTTTTTCTGTATTCCTCCAAGTCAAGCTATTAACTTTCTACCACCAGGGCCTTCCTGCCAGTGCAAATTACTAATGATAATGGCAGAGTGTTGTTGTTAATAATTATAAAGAATCTAAAAGGGTACTCATCATTTGTCAGGCACCATGCGTCCTGAAGTCAGGCCTGTAGGGTTGCCAAGCATGAGCCTTATTCTTTGCACTACCATGCTGCAAGGCTATATAGGGAAACTGCAGCTGATATCTTGCAAGCAGAGGTTACAACCACTGACTCAGAAGAATCAGTTGACTAGCAGCCAGCTGCTGATTGGTCCCTCCTAGCATAAAGCTTCCTGTTTCTTCACCCCATCCTGTGAGGCCCCCACATGGGTGGAGCAGAGATGGGAAGAGGTGGAGCCTCGAGGGAAGAGGATGAGCGGGAGCCGGGTGGAGCGCTGACAGGGCCACAGCTGGGGTGCCCACCTTTTTGGTGGGAGTGCTCCAAAGGTGTCAGGTCAGCTGTTTGGGGAGGCTTAGTCTTCCCTGGCCTCTTATACCTGCCACCTATATTGCCATGTCCTTAGGTAAGTTGTTCCAATGGCTAATTGCCTTCCCTGTTAAAGACTTGTGCCTTATTTCTAGTCTCAATTTATTTAGCTTCAGCTTTCAGCCCCTGGATCTTGTTATGGTTTTTTCTGCTAGATTAAAGAGCTATCTACTGTCAGAAATCTCTACTCTATGTAGACATTTGTGGGTTACAATCAGGTCACCTCTTAATCTTCTCTTGGATAAACTAAATACATTCAGCTTCTTAAGTCCAAGGTGTGTCTTCCCAAACTCCTATCCTTGTAGCTCTTTTCTGAACCCTTTTCAATTTGGAAACTAAGGTTAATTTCATGTTTCTGTAGCCTCTGCTGCTATACTTGTCCATGTGTTGTTCAAAGGTGCTATTAAACACCAGGTTGTAACATGTGTATTCATATATACCTCATCAATAAATTCTGTAAGGTTTTCTTAATTTCTTCCATTACTCTTGTAGGGTAGCAAGTATGTTAGTTAAGCCTAATGAAATTTTAAACTATTCAAACAGACTCCATATAGTAGACAGAATTGTTCATCCATATAACCTAAATGTATTTTTCTTTTGATCTAATACAGACAACTGCCTAACTCATGCAGAACATCTTTGATCCATGGAATGGGTTGTTTGTCCGATGCTGATTTTTTTGTTTAATTCACTCTAGTCTAGTGGATGGGTGAGGTTCTGTGGCCTGCAATGTGCAGGAGGTCAGACTAGATGATCATGATGGTCCCTTCTGACCTTAAAGTCTATGAGAATCACAGAGGTATGTGTTAGAGAAGATGACTTTGATTTTGTAATCTTTTTCTATTATGAGATCTGCTTATGAGATCTATCTACTTTTGATATGCCTTTACTTCTTTATGGAAGTGTTTTAGACAGATTTCTGCTTATATGATTTGACATGTATCTGCAGAATGTGAGTCAGGCAAATTCCATCTTCAACTCTTGGAAAAGGCTTGAACTTCTATTTCAACATGTATTTGGCAACTTGTCTGCGTATATCTGCTAAGTGACTTGGGTTTCATTGATTTTCCGCAATTCTTTTTCATTTACTGTGCTTGGAAAATGCTGTGTTTTTCTTTGGGCTAGTCCATTATCTACAATTACATCATTTCTCTTGTAACATTTATGTCTCCTACAGGAATCTCACTGTCTGGCAATGCACTGGAATTTCATATTTAATCTATTGTAAACTTTGCAGTAAAGTTTTTGCACGTCAGGATGATATGATGTTTTTATGGATTACTGAGTTTGCCATTTATCTGATATAACATTCTGATTCAAGCATTTTGACTAATGTTGCCAGTTTTGGGAAATGAACTAAAAGTCTTTGTTTTTTTGCAAAGCAGAATGTTCCACTGAAGTCTAAAATAAATTTTCATACTCATGATCACGCTGTATGGAGTTGTTCATGACCACGAGTGCCAACCTTAGGGCAGACAGTTGGAAAAGCAGGACAGATGTCCCCAGATGGTTGTTTGTTCTATAATTTAGACTTCACCAACCCAGTAACAAATGTGAACTTCTGAAGCACAGTAACAATCTTACCATGGAGTCACAGGCAGTCCCCTTGGGCATGCCAGTCTATACTGTCACCCAGGCAAGTTGGACTTATTGATAAATAGTTATGTACAATAAAGACCACAAAAAATTCAGGTTGCTTCCAGTCTCAAGAGACTAGTCAGTTACCCCAGTTCATTTTGTACCTCAGATTTCACACCAAAGATAATCATAGGGTTAGAAGGGACAGCATCAGTCATCTAGTCTAACTCCCTCTAAGAGGCAGGATTTGTTGTGTCTAAACCATCCAAAACAGATGGCTGTCCAGCGTCCTTTTGAAAATCTCCGGTGAAGAAACTTCGACAACCTCCAGAGGCAGTCTGTTCCATTGTCCTACTGTTTTTACAGTTAGGAAGTTTTTCTTGAGATTTAATCTAAATCTGCTGTGCTGTAGATTGAATCCATTGCCTCTTGTCCTACCTTCTGTGGCAAAAGAGAACAACTTTTGTCCATCATTTTTGTGGCAGCCTTTCAAGTATCTGAAGACCGCTATCATATCCCCCTTTAATCTCCTTTTTTCCAAACTAAACATACCCAGTTCCTTCAGCCTTTGCTCATATGGCTTTTATTCCATCCCTTTGATCATCTCTGTCACTTGCCTCTGGATCATTTCAGTTTCTCAACTTCCTGTCTATACATTGGTGACCAAAACTGGACACAGTACTCAAGCTGAGGCCTAATCAGCACCGCGTAGAGCGGTGCTATCACCTCCCGGGACTTGCATGCTATACCTCTGTTAATGCAACCTAAAATTGCATTTGCTTTTTTTGCAACAGCATTGCATTGCTGACTCCAACTGAGATCCTTCTAAGCAGTGCTGCCAAGCCAGTTCCCCCCCATTCTATATTTGTGCATTTAATTTTTCTTCCGAAGTGTAGCACCTAACATTTGTCCTTGGTAGGTGCTATGCTTTGTCTTTGTTGAATTTCATTTTGTTGTTTATAGCCCAGTTCTCCAGTTTATCAAGATCCCTCTGAATTTTAGCTCTATCCTCCAAAGTATTGGTAACCCCCACAGCTTTCTGTCAACTGCAAACTTGATCAGTATGCTTTCTATACTTATCATGTCATTAATAAAGATGGTAAACAACACCGGACCCAGAGCAGATGCCTGTGGAACCCCAGTTGAGACCTCCCACAATCTGACATAATTCCATTAATAGTTACTACTATTACTAACTATAGTTTGTTTGCAGTTGTTTAACCTATTTTGTATCCACTTAATGGTGGTTCTGTCAAGCCCACATTTCTTCAGCTTATTTATCAGAATGTTATGTGGGACTGACATAATACTATGAGCCAATCCTAAAGCAAACTAAGGATTTATTAACTAGCTTTAATCTATAAATAACTCATTTCTTTTTGCAAGAAACTTGTATACACATGAGTTATAGTCTGTACTTTCAAAAGGTGACTGAGTTGTAGTAATCTATCAGCACTGAATGTCTTTTAAGGCTTACCCAGGTTGACTGTGGGGATCTCTGCTTTTGTTTTCTAGTTCCAACCCTGTGAGACTCCAAACAGCAAAGAGATGAAGAATTTTCATGTCAGATATATTTATTTCCTCCTTCCAGAATTCACACTAATGGGACAAGCTTTCTTGCATGTAGCACATTTACAGGTGTGAGAGGGCCATCAGCCGAGTCTCTGTATCGTGATGCTGTACAATGGCCCATTTACTTTTAATAAAAGAAAAGGAGTACTTGTGGCACCTTAGAGACTAATCAATTTATTTGAGCATAAGCTTTCATGAGCTACAGCTCACTTCATCAGATGCATAAAGTGGAAAGTACAGTGAGGAGATTTTATATATACACACATGAAAAAATATACATTGTAAGGAGAGTGATCACTTAAGATGAGCTGTTACCAGCAGGAGAGTGGGGTGGGGGGAGAGAAAACCTTCAAAAGGTTTTCAGACTTCATTGGACCATGGCCCCCTTCTGAGAACAAAAAATACTACATGACCCCAGGAGGGGTGACCGAAGCCTGAGCCCTGCAGCCTCCGGTGGGGGTGGGGGTGTGTGTGTGTGTGTGCGCGCACGCACAAAACCAAAGCCCAAGGATTGCAGCACCAGGCGGGGGGCTGTAACTTAATCCCTGGTGCCCAGAGTTGAAGCCAAAGCCTGAAGCCTGCTGCCCAGGGCTGAAGCCCTCAGGCTTCAGCTTTGGCCCCAGGTGGTGAGGCTCGGGCTTTGGCCCTTGGCCTCAGCAAGTCTAACACCAGTCCTGGTGACACCATTAAAATGGGGTTGCAACTCACTTTGGGGTCCTGACCCACAGTTTGAGAACTGCTGTGCTAGTTAATTTTAGGATACTTATTTGAATTGCTTAACTGTAAATGTTTCTTTTTCATTCAATATTTTAATGTATTGAAAAAGTGCAAGGGGTGTTACAAGAACCTCCTTTTCCACCCCGCATTACAACATGCTTTATGTTTCATGTTGTTGGTGCTACCTCATTTCATATTGGTAACACTGTACTATTGATTGGTTATCCCGTTTGATAAGGGCTGGAGCTTGCAGCTCTTCTGCTTTATGTGAATAATCCTTACTCATATGAGTAGTTCCACTGGAATTAATGGGCTACGTACAGAGTAAGGATTACTTTCATGAATAAAGGATTGCAAGACTGGCTACAGTGTTAAAGCCTATGATTTCTCTTTAGATGGACTGACAAGTATAAGAACCTAACAGTCTAAATCAGGGGTTCTCAACCTTTTTCGTTCTGAGACCCCCCCAAACATGCTATAAAAACTCCACAGCCCAGCTGTGCCACAACAACTGCCAGGGCCTACATTAAGAAGGAGGGCAACTGCACGGGGCCGCACGCCACAGGGGGCCATGTGAAGCTAAGCTGCTTAGCCCTGGTTGGTGGGGCACAGGGCAGCATGGCTTTGGCTTTCTGCCCTGGGCCTCAATGAGTATAATGCAAGCCCGGCTTGGAGGACCCCCTGAAACCTGCTCACAGCCCCCCACTGGGCCTCAGACCCCTGTTTGAGAACTGCTGGTCCAAATAATGTCCCCACTTGCAACTAACGAAACCCAGACTTCTGTCTTAGTTAGGGATTTGAACTGTACTGGTGGCTTCAAATCCGAGACTTTTTTCCACTCCAATAACTCTTGTCAAGCTTTCTTTGGTTACGTCTCCACTATGAGCTAGGGGTGTGATTCCCAGCTTGCATCCACATCCTGGTGCTAGTTTGATGAGAGCTAGCACAAAGATAAATAGTGTGCCTGTGGTACCATTGGCTGCAGAAGCACAGCTTAGCTGTGCCGAGTACATACCTACAGGGTTCAGGTGGGTTTGTACTCTGCATGGCTAAGCTCTGCTGCGCTGCCCGTGCAACATAGCTACACTAAAATCTTATATTTGCCTTACTCACACTAGCTTGGTGAGGGCTTCGTGTATATGAGCTTGAAATCAAACTCCTACCACGTAGTGTAGATGTAGCCTAAGACCTGAGTTTGAGAGATTAACTTCCCACCCATTAACTTGACACTATGCACACATCTGCTTTTCTGTCCCCTAAAGCTGGGATTTTGACTTTGCTATGTAAACAGCACGCTATGAATTTCTTTCATTGACATTTGGATATTCTGGGATCTGCTTGGGCATTAAATGACAAATGCAGGTTCTTTCTGTTAAACTAGAAGAGTGTTTTTATTCTTGCCCATTCTCTTTTGTGATTCTCATGCATGATATTGAGGTTTTGTTTAACCTGGACTCTGGAGAGGTTCTATTATATGAATTACCTTATTGGTGAAATTTTCACTTTGGGACTCCTCCTGGGCTCATAGAAGTAATCTTTGGCTCATATCCCTCTTTTTTTTTTTTTTTTCTTGAGTAATCCTTTTGGCAAGACATCTAGACAGGTAGTGGTGTTTGCTTCTTCATATGTAATAGGGGTCACAATTACTGTCTTTTCGAAATTCCTGCAACTAACATACTTCTCTCTTTCTTAAAGCCTTGTCTTCCTTTCTCCTCAGACCACAAGCTCTGGCACGTTACAAAATACTGGGCCTTAACTCACGATTGTCACAGCCTTTACTAAAATACATTTTTCAGTATGTTTGCTATGTTGTTGAATGTTAACTTTAATTATTTCACAAGACTTTTATACTGCAGATTACTTTCCCAGCAAAGGTTAGAGGTAATTTCAATCCATGCTGTTGCTTATGTCACCTATGGTTTATTTTCCAGATTTAATGGGAAATATAAGAGTCCTATTAAATGGAGAAAATATCTGTCAAAGGGAAAAATAGCAGATGACATCCAACATTCTTTCAATTTTAACTTATTTGGGTCATTGAAACATCTTTTGAATGTAGAAAAAGGAACTATTTTATTAAATCAAACTCAAATGTATCAAAGAGATGTAACCACACTGGCCACTCAAATATGAACTTTGTTTTATTTAACTAGAGAACTTTGTAATTTACATAATTAACATTTGGTAATAAAAATATTGATCATTCTGATTCCTGGTGTGCTTCCTCTCCACATTTCATTTATGGCATAATTGTAATAGTCCATAGTTCCATATTCCCCTGCAGTTAAAAATTCAGATTCTAATCTTTTCAAGTGGTGTACATCATTTGTTTTCAAGACAACAGTGATTAAATTTGGTTAGAAATTAAACGGGGAATAGAGGCAATTTGGTAATGGGAATGAAGTGATGAAATGGTCTGATATTCAGAGCAAATATACAAAGCAGAAATTTCTAACTTTCCAATGGTATAATTGCAAGTATTCTGGCCATGATGGTTTGTGAGATGTATCTTAAAAAGCTCCCTGAGCAGGGACCATTCCAATTTTGTTCCAAATATTATTTAATATTTATGTTATAGTAGATCTTATAGGCCTCAGCCACGTCCAGACAACACTGTAACAGGCACTATATAAACATATAGTAAATGACAGTCACTGTCCCAAAGATGTTGCAGTCTAAAAGAAAAGACATAACAGGTGAATTAGACAAACATATAGGCAGCTGAGAGGGGAGTGAAGATGGGGTAGGTAACAACAAAAATTGGATATTTCATCACAGATTAACTGTAGATACAATTCTTAACCTACCAGTGGTAGTAGTCACTACTTGTCTCCTTTCTATCCTTTACCAGTTGGTAGTTTTCTGTGTGTGTTACAGCAGAATAGAGTTTTAAGGAGAGATTGAACGAAGGATAAAATGGTGACTTTATGGATTTTGACTGAGAGTTTTTCCCATATATTAGATATGTTGTATTGGAGAAAGCATGAAGGTGTTTATGGGAAAAAAGCAGACAAGAAGAATGGAATTCAGGTAGTCACGGTAGTGGGCATCAAGGTCGATCTTGAATGTATTGTGTGGCAAGAAGCAGCAAGATTTAGTTGTTGTCTGGATGTGTGGGTCAAAAGAGAAGGCCAAATCAAAGATGAAGATGAAATGAGATTATGGGTCTGAGCAACTTGGAGGATTGTGGTGTTGTCCACTTTTTGATAATAGAGACAGTAGAAGTGAGGTCTTTGGTGGAGAGATCAGGAGCTCAGTTTTGCCCATGTTAAATTTTAGTCGAGAGCTGGTCATCACATTGAAATGTCAGAAAGACAAGCTGAGGTTTTCTTATGAATAGAGGAAGACAGATCTGGAGCAGAGAGGAAGGTTTGTGAGTCTACAGCATAAAGCTGATAGCTAAAGTAACGTTTACAGAGAAGATCACTCAGAGACAGGATGGAATGTTTTAAATCTAGGCAAGTTAAATTATTTATTTAAATCACTCGATTTTTTTAAACAAAATAATTGATTTAAATTAGACTGAGGATTTGTAAAACTGATTTGAAAACACGTGCTATTGTAACTGTAAATTGATATATATAATGACCTAAATTATAAATGTTGCTGTTTGTTGGTTTGTTTTTAAACTCCACTAGGGGTAAGGTATCTTATTTGAAATTTACAAAACTGGCAGACAAAATCCTTAATATTGAAAATGAAGGCCCTGATGATACAAAAATTTTACGTTAGTTGTATAACATTACCCACACCACTTGTCTCATTGACTTCAGTGGAACTACTTAAACCAAAAGTTAAGCATATACATAAGGGTTTGCAGAATCAGGAGCTAAACATTTTTATGTATTTTTATTATTGATAAAATCTGCTAATTCAAAACAAAATAGCTTCAGTGTTAACAATGGAATGCTATTTTGATTTTAAATACATTAATAAAGTTATTGTGAACTTTGCTATACACAAGCCAAAATTTTTAAAAATATAAGCCTAATATTAGGTTCCTCAGGGGAGCCCATATATATAACAGGTTTCAGAGTAGCAGCTGTGTTAGTCTGTATTCGCAAAAAGGAGTACTTGTGGCACCTTAGAGACTAACAAATTTATTTGAGCATAAGCTTTCGTGAGCTATAGTCTCTAAGGTGCCACAAGTACTCCCTTTCTTTTTGCATATATATAATATGCACCTAAGAATGGAATTTTCAAAATTGTTTAAGTGACTTAAGAACACACTTCCTATTGATTTCAAAAAGCAAACTCTGATGGAGGAATATAGCCTGGTCCAGGCCTTTCAGTTTTCTTGACTTTTGGCAGTTCAATATATTGCAAGATGTTGGTTACAAATATATCACAAGCTACCTTAGAGACTAACTAGTTTATTTGAGCATAAGCTTTCGATGCTTATGCTCAAATAAATTGGTTAGTCTCTAAGGTGCCACTACTACTCCTTTTCTTTTTGCGAATACAGACTAACACGGCTGCTACTCTAAAACCTATCACAAGCTGTTTGCTTATCAACTGAATTCTGTGTTTGAGTTTGTGTTCTCACTGTAAGATATTAAGGAGGCACATGACTGGGCTTATCTTTTTGGTATAGACAAGCATTTTAAGTGTGAAACTTCTTAGTAGAAAACATTTCTATGTAAAATCTTAAATTCTATTCTCAACTGGAAAACTAATTAAAGAAACAAGTACAAATTATCCACTCTGGTAATTTGAAACTATAAAATGGAAAGAAAGAAAAATAGTAGCAACATGTAAATAAAAAATCTAGTTTAAATTTAAAATGTTGATTTTTATAATGATTTTTGTTTTCCCTGCCCAGAGATAAGGTGTAGAGTGTAAAGAGAAGGGGGCCACAGAATGAATTAATGTATAAATAAAAACTGTACACACTGCATAAAGTCAATCTTACCCCATTCTTAGGGTTGACTGTATTGGTAATTCAAATAATGAAATAATATAAATCTTAACAAAAGCTTTCTTCCTTAAGTCTGAGTGACAGGACCTCCCTCTCTCTGCCCCTAGGACTTTTGGACCAGAAGATCATATCCACTCAAGGCTGTCTCTGACAGGCTGTAGAACTTCTGGTTGCCGGGAATCCCAGCTTCTGAGCTGCCCCCCCCCCCTTCCCTCAAAAACCACACAGCACAAAAGTAATGAGTGTGGGAAAGTTGAGCTGAGCGTATGCTGTGCCACAGAGACCTGAAGGCTGCTTGTATGCCCAGGCATTGCCAAGAATTTAGATCTATCTGACACCAAGAAAGTCCTACCTCTGCAGAGTGAGGCATGAGAGGAGGCAGTGGTGGGGAAATGGATGTATCAATTATGGGGGGTGTTTTGTCTCTTGCTGTTTACACAGCATGCATAATATGAAAGCGTCAAACAGACACAGTGGACTCATGTAACTGTGTTTACTTACATCACATTCAAGGCCTAGTTACATGTGGTGACATAGGGTAGGATCTACACTCCAATTAAAAACCTGCAGCTGACCTGTGCCGGCTGACTTGGGCTCGCAGGGATCGGGCTAAGGGGCAGTTTAATTGCAGTATAGATGTCACTTCATATGATTAAAAAATATGACCATGTGTAGATCATTGTTGCTACCACTATTCTAGAATTGCAACAAATCTTGTACAAAGTATGCTATGTAAGGTGTCAATGGAAAAGTTATGATTTGCTGAATGATTATCCTGTTTGTATGCAAGTATCATTTTTGTATCTGAAGTTATGAATATTGACTATATACCTGTATTTCAAATGTGTTCGCTCCTGTGGTCACACTCACAAGGCAGCTTACTTCTAGTCTGGCCAGCATATTGTGAAGGGACTATTCAAGTTGAATTGCCCATCAAAGAACACGTAACTCACAATGGACTATATGTAAGCGGGAATAGTCCCGCTGTTGTGAGGAACTGTCCTGGCTTCTGTACTACCCTGGTGAAGTGGGCTAGCGAAAGGATCTGAGTCCTCGCTCCCACTTCCTTTACCCAGTGGCCTCCCTGCCCTTGAGGACTCCCCTTCCATTTTCCTGTCTGGCAGAGTCCTCGTAACCCCAACAAGGCTGGGCCCAGGATTCCTGGGGGTCTTGACCCCCAACCCTGCTGTGGTGACCTAGGACAGGGGCTAGGGTGTTCCCACTCGAGGGTACTCTCTCTGCACTGGGCACTTCTCTGACCCACTGACCATTATATACAATTTAAAGCAAATGCAAGTTATTTAATCAACAATTAATTTTAAAAAGAATAAGGAAAAATGAGAAAGGTTAAAGGAAACATCAACCCGCTCTGTGGCAGGGAACATCACAAACAGTGTCTCTGGAATGTCAGGGCAGTTCACAGTCTGTTCCTTGTAAGTCCCAGGCCTTCTTCTCAGGCCCTGACTGTGCTGCAGGGATGCTGTGGGTTGGACACTAGCTCTGGTGGTGGCCACACGCTCTCAGGCTCTAAGTGGTAGGACCCTTCTTCCCAGTGTCGCACCCACCCTGTCGGGGTTATGATCCAAGCCTGGCCTGCAGAGCCTCTTGGCTGAGGTGTCTCCCTGTGCTGGGCCTGCTGTCCAGGGTCCCCCTTGGTCTCCGCAGCTGCTCACCGCACCCAGCTCCGGACTGCTCCAGCCCCAGCTCCACCACTCTGTCTCTGCACTGCTGCTGCTGCTCTGCCTCCAGCTCCCTGGGCTGCTTCTTTGGCCCCTCTGCCTCCGGTTGCTGCAGCTCCGCTCCCAGGACAGGTCTGCTCTGCAGGCTGCTTCTGTGACTCTGCTCCCAGCACTGACCTGCTTCCTGGGCTGCTTTTCTGGCCCCTCTGCCTCCGGTTGCTGCAGCTCCGCTCCCAGGACAGGTCTGCTTTGCAGGCTGCTTCTGTGACTCTGCTCCCAGCACTGACCTGCTTCCTGGGCTGCTTTTCTGGCCCCTCTGCCTCCGGTTGCTGCAGCTCCGCTCCCAGGACAGGTCTGCTCTGCAGGCTGCTTCTGTGACTCTGCTCCCAGCACTGACCTGCTTCCTGGGCTGCTTTTCTGGCCCCTCTGCCTCCGGTTGCTGCAGCTCCGCTCCCAGGACAGGTCTGCTTTGCAGGCTGCTTCTGTGACTCTGCTCCCAGCACTGACCTGCTTCGTGGGCTGCTTTTCTGGCCCCTCTGGCTCTGGTTGCTGCAGCTCTCCTCCCAGGGCAAGTCTGCTCTCTCCGGGCTGTGCCTCTGGCTTTGGGGCTGCAGCTCTGCTCCCAGGACAGGGTCTGCTCTCTCTGGGCTGCTTTTCTGGTCCCTCTGGATCTGGATCTGGCACAGCTCTGCTCTCCAGCTTAGCTTGGGCCCCTGCTTTCTCCTTAGCTCAGCCCCACTCTGTCTGACTCAGACAAA
Source organism: Lepidochelys olivacea (assembly GCF_965140295.1). NCBI lineage: Eukaryota > Metazoa > Chordata > Testudines > Cheloniidae > Lepidochelys > Lepidochelys olivacea. The sequence continues at coordinate 298,257,073 of NC_140411.1, forward strand.
CCCCGCTCACACGGAGGACGGGACCTCCCTGGCCTCCTGACTCCCTGATTAGCCTGCTGGCCCTGTCATTCAGGCGGACCTGGAGCAGTGGCCTCTCCCCATTGTTCCTGGGGGCTGTCAGTCTCAGGGTCCTGATTCCCCATCGACCCTTCCCCCTTTTAGTACTGGGAACTAGCAACTAAAACACCCCCCACTGAATGTTAGTAAGGGGGCAACAGTCACCTTACATATAGAAGAGGCGTATACCTACCTGATGAACCTTCCTGTGAATGTTCTAGCTAGAATATGGGCAATGCCCTCTGCTATGACTTTTTTCAAAGCATGCAAGGGCATGTGATGAGACCATGTGGTTCTAAACTCCATGTTGTTACCTGTATTTTTCTACAAGCTGTGCTGAGGGCTTTGTTTGGAACAATGGGTTTCCCTCCACATTGGCAGAAGCTATAAAAGGCCCTGGAAACATCTCCATTTTGCCTCTTTCCTGCTCTGATCTCTGGATTATGGACTTATACTAATGGGAGCATTCTAGCCAAGGGACCGAGGACTTTCCAATTATTTGGGAGCAATCAGAAACGTAACCAATTAGCAGTTTATGCCATCACTACTTTGTCTGATCCGAGAATTTTGCTATTATTGTATGTATTCGATTCGTTTAACCAATTCTAACTCTCATCTCTTTCTTTTTATAAATAAACCTTTAGATATTAGATATTAAAGGATTGGCAATAGTGTGATTATTGGGTAAGATCTGAGTTATATATTTACCTGGGTATGTGGCTGGTCCTTTGGGATCTGGAGAACCTTTTGTTTGATGAAATTGGTTTTAAATAACCATTAATCATTAAATCTGGTGTCTGGGTGTTGAATCGAGGACTGGAATACCTAAGCAGGCTGCATTTCTGATTTGTTCTGTTTCACCACACTGGCTAGCAAGTTTACTTTTGTCCTGAATTTGGTATTCTCAGTTGTCTGTCTGCCTCAGTGGGTCACAATAGACATTTGGGCTTGCACTGGTGCCCATGCTCAAGGGTCCTGTGAAGTGGAAAGGCCCCAGAGCTCAGGCTTCAGCCTGAGCCTGAACATCTACACCGCAATTAAACTGTCCCGCAGCCTGAGCCCTGTGAGCCTGAGTCAGCTGGCATGGGCCAGCCGTGGGTGTTTAACAGCAGTGTAGACATAACCATAAAATATGCTACTACTCTGACAGATTACTAGACATAGTATGTTGATCACCACTAGAGGGCTCACCTACTATTCGAAAGGATACTACCCAATTCCTGTTCACCTGTTCTTCCCAACAAATAGGTGTAACTTTCAGGAGGGTCACAAAAGGCAATCGGGAACTGTAACGTGTTGAAATTTTTATTATAATATAAAGCAAAGAAAATCTTACTCCTTGCATATCGTTACCCTTCAAGGCCAAGTATTCTCTGTCAACCTCTCTAAACATACTCAAAAATAACTCACATTGGCTTATCATTATTATCACTGATACATACTCTGTAGAACCTCAAAGATATGAACACCAGAGTTACGGACTGACTGGTCAACTGGACACCATGTGAAACCGGAAGTAACCAATCATACAGCAACAGAGACCAAAAAAAAAAAAAAAAGCAAATACTGTACTGTGACTGTATTGCATCTAAAGGTAGGCACATCTGGGCTGCCTGTTTCCATTCCCACCCCCACCCCCACATGTGGGGCAGCCACTTACAGCTTGGCGGTGAAGATGTTGGGGCTGCTAGCCCAAGGCAGCTGGAGCCAGCAGAGCAGGAGCAGCGCCGGGGTCTGCACTGCTTTCACCCTGCGGGGAGGGGGATTGTTTTTACCTGCCCTTCCTCCGGCTGGGAGGGGGATGCGCTGTTTACACAGACGGGAGAGGGACAAGCTTGCAAACTCAGTGCGACCCAGGGAAAGAAGCTACCTGCAAGGAAACTGCCCTTGTTGAGGGAGCTCAGCTGCTGCTGAAGCCTGGCCTGGAGTGTCAGCTGATGGGAGCCTGAACTGTGTTTTGTTCAGAGCAGAGGTTGGCAACCTTTCAGAAGTGGTGTGCTGAGTCTTCATTTATTCACTCTAATTTAAGGTTTTGAGTGCCAGTAGAACATTTTAATGTTTTTAGAAGGTCTCTTTCTATAAGTCTATAATACATAACTAAACTATTGTTGTATGTAAAGTAAATAAGGTTTTTACAATATTTAAGAAGCTTCATTTAAAATTAAATTAAAATGCAGAGCCCCCCGGACCGGTGGCCAGGACCCGGGCAGTGTGAGTGCCACTGAAAATCAGCTTGTGTGCTGCCTTCGGCACGCGTGCCATAGGTTGCCTACCCCTGGTTCAGAGTTAGGGACACCCTCCATACCCAAGGTATCAGTAACTCTGAGGTTCTACTGTATTACAGAAGAGTAAAAAAGTAAGGGGGGGGGTTCATGAAAATGTTTGACTGTGAAAAAGGGGTTTCCAACCTTAAAATTTTGAGGACAAATTGCTGTACACTACCAGAAGCAGTAGTGGTAGGATCTAGAGGGGGAAGTCAGTGTCCTTGTCTTCCTGACTATCAGTTATTTTCACTGCTGCCACCTACAGGGTGTTTACCCAGGCCCCTCTCTTCTATTGCTTCATACTGCTCCTATATAGGGGCTTTCTTCTATGGTCCCCACCTTTTAGCTGCCTTTGCGAAGCTCTGATTGGAGCTTTCCTGTGGACCTCCTTTCCAAGCCATTCTAGGCTCTCTGAGAGAGGCTTTCTCTGGGGCCTCGTTCCTGGCTGTTGCTGCTGTTGCTGACTGGGACCTCTTAGCTGTTACGTGCTGCCCTCTCTTGCGTTTCCTCTGAGGTGTTCTTCTCCTGCCTGCTTTTTCTGTCCTGTCCTATGGATTATGCAGAGAGTCCCTGAATGCTGGTGCTTCATGCTGTCTAGTGCTTCCATTTCTTGTTCTTGAACCTGTCTTCCCTCTCAACCAGCCAATCCCTTGTTCCTGTCTTCTGTCAACACCTACCCAGTCTGGCCTGTGACTCCATGGTAAGGTGTTCTAGTGCTTTAGGAGTTCATGCTTGTTACTGCATTGGTGAAATCTGATTATAGAACATACAACTAGTTTGAGGTTATTGCCCTGCTTTTGGAGGGTCTGTCCTGAGATTGGCACTCATGGTCATGAGCCACTCCAGACAGCATGATATTTGGTGTAATCTTGGCAGGATTCACATGCGACAGATCAATCGGATTAATAGATCATAATCCAGCATAGATTTTAAAGGGTCCATTGAATCTCTCCACCAGACCATTTGTCTCTGGGTGACAGGGGACAGCTTTTGTTTCAACCCACACAACTCCCATAACTCACTGAAAAGCTGAGACATAAAATTTGACTTCATGTAAGATAAAATCTCTTTAGGGAAACCCACTCTGCAAAAAATAGTGAAAAGGACTTTTGTCACAGAATCAGTCTCTGTTTATTAGAGCTACTGCTTCAGGATATCAAATGCCAAAATCCACTACCACAAGGATATATTTCTTCCCCCTTTGGGTAAAACATGGCTTAGGGGCCATAGTGTCCACTGTTATCCTATAAAATACCTTTTGTATCACAGGCAAGGGATGTAGGAGAACTTTCTGAGGCCCTGCTGGTCTTTTCCTTTTGGCATAATTCACAAGACCTGCAATAATTTTTCACATCATTCTATATCCCTGGCCAATAGAAATTTTTCTTTAATCCCTCATAGGTTCTCTATGCCCACAAGTGACTAGCAAAAGGCCAATCATATGCTAGCAACATTGATTCTCCACAATGCTGGGCAGGCACAAACAACTGCTTGTGGTGTTTTCCAGGACTCTCTGTCCCAAAGGACTAGTCACTTATCCCAAGTCATTTCTACTCAGATCTCAAACCAAAGGCAACTCCTGTTGCCAATCCTGTAATAAATTAACTAGAGATTTATTAACTAAGAAAAGAAATGTTATTTACTAGGTTAAAGCAGAAAACATTCACACCGGATTTAGTCTCAAATTTAAGAAGGCGATATACACTTCTATAATAAACTGCTCTTTAGGGATGACCCATGCCAAGCAACATGGGGATCTCTTACTTATGTTTAGGAATCTCTGCCCCTCAGAGTCCAGAGAGCATAAAGAGATGGAGTTTCTCCTTGTCAGTGATTTTTATCCCCTTCAACTCAGAATCCAAGTTGATGGGATGAGTTCATGCGTAGCTGTCCCCTTCCTGGAGGGAACTTGGAATGCATTCAACAAGGTTTCTGTCCTTGGATGCTACACAATGCCTCATTTGTCTTCAGTGGGACATCCTGTATGCAGGACAAGTACTTTACCTTATTTAATGCTTTTCCTCTGCCATACAGAAGTTGGTTTCTGCCCCTCCCACACCCGGAAACAGACTAATTTCTTCTGCTGCAGTGGAGATGGAGGGTCCTTCCCCTCCCCCCTGAGCAGTTTCTGGCTCTTTATCATTTCTCATTGGGATCCCAGCACAATATTTGTTTTAACTACAGGTTACAACATGAACAGGCTTAGTCACATGCAAAATATCATTGCCTACCAGCATTTCCGTGGATATACTGTGTAGCACCCTCATTTTCAGGTCATGCTCTAAACCTTCTGAATTCCAAATGAACCTTAGCCAAAGGCATAAGAATATAGTGTTTCCCCACTGCCAGAAGCTCTACCTTCGGGTGTATACCTTCCTTATGTGCATGTACTTTTATAAAATAAAGGTTTCAGAGTAGCAACCGTGTTAGTCTGTATTCGCAAAAAGAAAAGGAGTACTTGTGGCACGTTAGAGACTAACAAAGTAATTTGAGCATAAGCTTTCGTGAGCTACAGCTCACTTCATCGGATGCAAGCTGTAGCTCATGAAAGCTTATGCTCAAATCAATTTGTTAGTCTCTAAGGTGCCACAAGTACTCCTTTTCTTTTTATAAAATAAAATAACCAACAAGTTACAGTTATAATTATAAGAAGGGTAGAAAAGGAAAGATGCTGTATAGGGTGTCTCAGTTGAAGGGTCTGCAGGGGACTTTTTTTTTTTTTTTGCTTTTGTGCAAATGATTCCCCTATATGCTCAGTCACTTTTCTCTGTTGTTTGTGTGGTTCTTTCATTCAGCAAAAGGACAGAAAACCATTATAAGAAAATGTATTAAAACCTTATTTTAAATAAATTTTGAAGTAGATTAGTTTTCAAGAAAAGAGTTGCTTTACTGTACCGTAAAATTGAAATTTTAAGAGAAAATCGTTATATCTGCAAAAAACAATGGGCAACAGCTCAACACAGAAATTGACATGCTGATAAAACCCTGTAGTTAAGATTGCCCTGCTCCCCAAATCTGAGCTGACCTTGGAGCAGAAAATTCCAAACTTCAGCCCCAGTCTGGAAGTCAGTGGGACTTTGAGTGGGCTCAAGGGTCTGCATATGTGAAAGTACTTGCAAGATTGGGGCCATAGAGAATGAGGGTGGTGGTATAGATTTGTGTATAATACACAATTTTAAAAAAACCCAGAAACTTCAATGACAGCATAATAGAGCATATAGTACATTTTCATTTGTAGTTAATTTTGAGTACTTCATACAAATTTTACTGCACACATAAAATCACTGGTGTAAAATATAATTTTCAGAGGAAAATACATTGACGGCCTCTGTCTTATTTTCAGATGGGCACCTTTAAAGCACATGATGGTGAATATTTTTTAGAACCTTTGATGAAGGCAGATGGAGATGAACACGAAGATGATCATAACAAACCACATCTTATATACAGACATGAAGATTTAAAAAATGACATTTATCAGAAATCCCATAAACCTTGTGAAGTTTCAGGTATAGTTACACTTTAAATTCTGATGTCTATGTCTGTTCATTATGGTTTTTAGTGTTTTAACAAATTGTATGTTTAAAAAATGTTTTTCCATCGTGGTATTAATGACTATCGCTGTCACTGAGGCCTTAGAATGTATTTTATTTATTTGTTTCACATAGACCTAACAAACATTGGTGAAAAACAAATGTCCCACTTTAAATGTAAGAATAAATTAGCTTGCAAAAATATACATCAGTCTTTCAAACACTTATGCACATGTTTTATTTTTCACAATGATTGTTCCATAGATTAAATTTTTCAGCATCAGGAACATATTTTCAATTTTTGTGTAGATTCACAAAATAAATGAAATTTATTGCAAATAAATCTAAAAAGTAATACATTAAATCTTCCTGTCCTATAATATACTGTATTATCTAATATTTACCATTAGCGTAAGTACTGTTGTTCTAACTATATGCATTTTTAAAATATTGTATATTCATATTACATATCCATATTGTATTAGTATATTAACATTGAGAAACAGAAAAAGGGGTACCCGAGGAACATAGGATTAGTATATGTCACAACATATTGGCAGTAATTTTCAAAGCTTCACAGTTTAGGAGATGATTCACTTGCATATGAAAGGAAAAAAGCACTACTAATAGCATAAGGGCAAATAATGGATGTAGCACAGTGCTTTAAAACAGCTATATTTTCATAAAATTGTAAGACTAGAAGGGACCTCGAGAGGTCTTCTAGTCCAGGCCCATGCAATCAAGGCAGGACTAAGTATTATCTAGACCAGTGCTACTCAAAGTGGCGGTCTGCGGACCGGTGCCGGTCCGTGAGCCATTGGCAGCCGGTCTGCGCGCACATTGGAAAAAAAAAATTGCTGGTCCCCCACATCACACAGCTTGAGAAGCACTGATCTAGACCATCCTTGACAGGTGTTTGTCTAACCTGCTCTTAAAAATCTCCAGTGATAGAGATTCCACAATCTCCCTAGGCAGTTTATTCCAGTGCTTAACCACCCTTACAATTAGGAAGTTTTTCATAAAGTCCAACCTAGCCCACTCTTGCTGCAATTTAAGCCCATTGCTTCTTGTCCTGTCCTCAGAGATGAAAGACAATTTCTTTCCCTCTTCCTTGCAACAATCTTTTATGTACTTGAAAACTGCTATCATGTCCCCCGCAGTCCTCTCTTCTCCAGACTAAACAAACCTATTTTTTCAATCTTCTGTCATAGATCATATTTTCTAGACCTTTAATTATTTTTGTTGCTCTTCTATGGACTTGCTCCAGTTTGCCCACATCTTCTCTGAAATGTGGTGCCCAGAACTGGACACAATACTGCAGCTGAGGCCTAATCAGCATGGAGTAGAGCAGAGGAATTACTTCTTGCATCTTGCTTACAACATTCCTGCTAATACATCCCAGAATATTTGATTTTTTTTTTGCAATAGTGTTACACTGTTGACTCATATTTAGCTTGTGATCCACTATGAACCCCCTGCCTTTCTGCAGTATGCCTTCCTAGGCAGGAATTTTCTATTTTGTATGTGTGGCTCTGATTGTTCTTTCCTAAGTGAAGTACTTTGCATTTGTCTTTATTGAATTTCATCCTGTTTCCTTCAGACCATTTCTCCAGTTTGTCCAGATCATTTTGAATTTTAATCCTATCCTCCAAAGCACTTGCAACCCTTAATAAGCTTGATATTGTCCACAAACTTTATAAGTGTACTCTCTATGCCATAATATAAATTATTGATGAAGGTATTGAACAGAATCAGACCAGAACTGATCCCTGCGGGACCCCACTTGATATGCCCTTCCAGCTTGACAGTGAGCCACTGATAACTACTCTCTAGGAATGCTTTTCCCACCAGTTATGCACCCACCTTATAGTACCCCACCTACGTTGTATTTCCCTAGTTTGTTTATGAGAAGGTCATGCAAAACAGTATCAAAACCCTTACTTTTAGTAAAGTCAAGATATACCACATCTACTGCTTCCCCTCTACCCTGTCAAAGAAAGCTATTACGTTGGTTTGACACTATTTGTTCTTGACAAATCCATGCTGACTGTTACTTATCACTAGGGCCCTACCAAAATCATGGTCCATTTCAGTCAGTTTCACGGTCATCAGATTTTAAAAATTGTTAATTTCATGATTTCAGCTATTTAAATCTGAAATTTCATGGTGTTGTAATTGTAGGGATCCTGACCCAAAAAGGAGATGTGTGTGTGTGGGCGGGAGGGGAATTGGGGATGGGTGGGTGGGTTTGCAAGGTTATTGTAGGGTAGGCTGCAGTACTGCTACCCTTACTTCTGCACTGCTGCTGCCAGCGGTTCTGCCTTCAGAGCTGGGCAGCTGGAGAGCAGTGGCTGCTGGCTGGGAGCCCAGCTCTGAAGGCAGAGCCACAGCCAGCAACAGCATAGAAGTAAGGGTGGCATGGTGTGGTATTGCCACCCTTACTTCTGTGCTGCTGCTGGCGGGGCGCTGCCTTCAGAGCTGGGCGCCTGGCCAACCGCCACCACTCTTTGGCCACCCAGCTCTGAAGGCAGCGCAGAAGTAAGGGTGGCAGTACCACAACCCCCCTAAAATAACCTTGCAACCCCCCTGTAACTCCCTTTTGGGTCAGGACCCCCAATTTGAGAAATGCTGGTTTCCCCTGTGAAATCTGTATAGTATAGGATAAAAGCACACAAAAGACCAGATTTCACAAGGAAGACCAGATTTCATGGTCTGTGATGCATTTTTCATGGCCGTGAATTTAGCAGGGCCCTACTTATCTTATCATCTTCTAGGTGCCTGCAAATTGATTGCTTAAGTATTTGCTCCATTATCTTTCTGGGTACTGAAGTTAAGCTGACTGGTCTGTAATTCCGCGTTGTGCTTTTGTAGTATAGTGTACATTTTTCTACACTTGTGTGTGTAGACATGCATGCATCTTAATGGTTTATTGAAGACTGCAACGTGATGTAACAGGGGGAAAAAGACATCTGCAGCTACCTTCAAAGTTCCACATCTAGACCAAGGAGTGGGTTTAGAAATAATTTATTTGAGATTCTAGGTGTCAACTTTAGTTCCAAACAGTAGGATATCAACTTACTATTATAAGAGTGCCATTTTAGAAGTATTCCTCATTGTGTCTAAGTGTTTTAAACCTATTGACATAATAGATACCTCTCTTGTGCTTTTAATATGAGCATAAGGGCTTTGTTTATGTGACTTCAAAGAAAGCACAAATGTGTGCAGCTTCATAGTAGAAAACTGGAGAAAGTAGTTTATGATGTTTGGTTTGACCTGGCATTGAGAAGCATCCTGTTTAATGAATTCTTTAGCTTTGATGAGATTGAAACCAATGTGTGCTCATTCTGCATGTACATGCATTTCATGAATGTTTATGCAACACTGAAAATTCACAATTACCATCTTTTCTCAGGAGGATAGTGGTCAAAAGAAAGTCAGACTGTACCCTTTCCTCTTAAGGAATATATAATTAAATATTTGAAAATATCAATTCCCTGAAAATGTGTAGTGGTGTGGTTTTAGTAGTTTGTGCTTGTGATTTTAATCTTTGAAATCTCTTATCACATACTAGTAGCTGAAAGCCCATCCTGTCACATGGGTTTAATTAGTAAGACCAGCTGTTTGTAAAAAAAATAACTATCCTAAAATGGCTCAGAACTTAAAAATTGGACAGTAACAGACCACAGATATTGCTGTTGTGTGGGTGGTTGTGTTGATTTATGTTTGGGGTTGTGTTGGGAGACTTGTGCTGATGGTGAATGGGATGTGTACTGCAGTAAGGAGCTATGTGTGGGGTTATTGTGTGTGCTGGTTGTGTTGTGTGTGGGTTGTGTTGTTCTGGGAAAGTTGTGTGGATTTATAGGAGTGGCAAATGAGGGGGGTGTGCTGCGGTGAGGAGCTATGTGTGTTTGGGGTTATTGTGTGTAGTGGTTGGGTGATTGTGTTGATTTAAGTCTAGAGGTGTTGTGCTGGGAGGGATGTGTGGGCGGCAGTTGGGCGCATAGGTGTGGCAGTTGAGCCAAGTAATCCACCGTCTATGCAGTTTCCCTTCATACAGTCAATGAAATTGTAAATAGATTAGCTGTGGAGGAAGGGTGGTGATTAGTTGAGTTACCTCTAATCTGACAGTGATCCAGGACTCTTGGCATGACATAGATACATGCCTTACTATAACTGTACACCTCACCAGTATAATTCATAAAGTCAAAATGGCTGAGAACTTAAAAATTGTACGGTAACAGACCGCAAAACTGAGTAATGATTCAAGTTGGTTATACTCTGAACAAAAAGAGCTCTGTCATGCTTGTAGCTGCTTCCATCACCTCACGCTGACTCAGAAGACATTTTAGGCTTCAGAGTGACACAGTGACATTCCTAGAATCTTGTTAGGTGGATTTTAAACTTGGAAGCAGTAAGTATAAGATAAAAACTCTGTGGACTCATAGATTTTAAGGGCACAAATGGACCATTGTGATCATACAGTCTAATCTTGTGCATTACAAATGGCATATAAATTATATTTCTATATATGTATTTTGTTGAAGGTTACTTTAAAAACATGGTGATATCCATTGATTGGTATTGTCTATCAGGTAGTTTGTACTTTATTTGAAAATCATGGAAATATCAGTCGTCAGATTATTCCTTGTATTAAAAAAAAAAAAGCAAGAGTTTCAGTCAAATTCATGTAAATATTACACCGCCAGTTATAATTTTTGAGTTCTGATCTGACATTGTCTTTTATATTTCTGTTCAATGTCTGCTCTTGCACTAGGTTTGTATAAGGCCCCATTCTTGGTTAGTTTTAGGAACTACTGTAATAAACAAAATTAATAATAATTGCACTTCTTAAAAAAACTACACATTATCCTTTATCCAAATCATGGTCACTGCCATTTCACTGGTGTGTCAGATTTTGCAGTTTTTCTAATCAAATCCAAAAGAAAACTCATTTCATTCTCTACCCTTTCCATCATATCCACAAAATGAAAGATTCTGGGAAACTAGCTTTGTAAAGGTAATTGTGAGAGTGAGCTGGGAATCAACAGCTGAGCCAGCACTCTAGTCACTTAAACACCAATTAAGTCCCCCCAGGATGGACCTGATGGGGGCCTAATTAGTGGGTTAGAATGGGCTGGGCGAGGATTAACAATCAAATTGGCCCATTAACACAGAAGGAATAAGAAGGCACAGGAAGGAAGTGTAGGGGAGAGAGAGGGAGGCTAGCAGGGTCAGAACCAGGAACATTCTCTGGGTTGTGAGCTCTTCCATTTCCTCAGCAGAGAAGAGAGGTGAAACTGTTGTTAATGTATGGTGTATGGATCAGTAAGGTGGTGGAAAGAGCCAGTGTAAATAAACTGAAGTGGGGTGTTTAATGGCTGAAGCTCTCTGGCTGTGTAGACAGACAGAGCAGAATATAGGAGCAGACTAGTTCACTGTCACACTAATTATTTCACCTAAATCAGAGATTCTACAAGGCCTAAAACTATTGAGTTAAATCGGTATAAATTTGTGCATAACCAAATTAAGCTACTTTTAAACCAACCTAAGAATATCTATTCACAAACTTGCACCCAGTTTACTAAATCAGTTCAGAAATACTCCTTTAGTGAAACTGCCAGAAGTTTGCTTAGAGAACAAGGGCTAAGTCTCCTTTTGTTAATTCAATATTGTCACAGTTCAGGCCAACTGTTCCGGTATTCCTCCTCTGTGGCCCACCAAGGGCACCCACTGAGGCTTCTGGATCACAAGCAGCTATCTCTCTTGGGTGGAGACATGCGTCTCTCCCCCTCCTGACTGGGTTTTTTTCCCCAGGCTGTACTATTCCCTGCCTACAGTGTGAATTCTCCAGCAGGTCAGACTACTTAAGCAGGCCTGTTTTGCTTTTCTCCTCAGAGGCTATAAACAGAGTAATTGCCCACAGTTTTAAGTTACAGTGCAGTTTTTTCTAAGCAAGAGCATTTATTCTTAAGGTAAAAGTATTACAGAGAAAACGTATTAAAAAGCACAAAAGAACCCCCATCTCCATAAGGGCTTTGGTTGATGTCAGTCCTTCCCACCTCATCTAAGGATTGGACAGAAGGTTCTGTTTGCTGGATCAGAAAAAAATCCCCGAGTCAGTTTAAACTCAGGCTATTTATCCAAAAATTCGTTTTTGTCTGTTGGCCTCTTGAAAATCCAATCTGAACTAGTACAGGCAAGCCTCCTCAGGAGGTGGTACCACTCTGTAGATATTACAATCTGAGTGAATTTGCCTAATCACCCCCCACTGTTCTTAGTTCTTGGAGGACTGTGGTTACCTTCTCCCATGGAATTACATAAAATTCCTGGCCTGAAATGATGCATAAACTTAATACAGTAAGATCTCTAAAAGAGATTGCAGGAAACTCCCATATCTGTCACAAATATATCCACTATTTTTCTTGAATTGTAATTCGGTAGCATTGTATGACATAGCACTACTGAACAATTCCTTGATAGTGAATGGTTATGAATTAACATGAGCATAAATGAGATCACAATCTGATTTTTTTCATGAACATTTATAAATGTGCAGCTGTGAACAAGTATCCCACATCATAACTGCGTCTCTAGTTTAAAATAAAGTTTTTCAAAGCATTCATACTCCAAAACTTAAATTTGCCCTAGATTTTCAAAGATTAAACACATAGGCATGGTAAGCCTCTCAAGATACGTCTACACTGCAACAAAACCCTCATGGAAATAAGTCTCAGAGCCCAGGTCAACTACCGTGGGCTCATGGGGCCTGTGCTATAGGGCTAAAAATAGTAGTGTAGACATTCCTGCTGGGTTGGCACCCAGGCTCTGAAACCTGGTGAGGGTCTTAGAGCCCAGGCTTCAGCCCAAGCAGAAATGTCTGCACTGCTATTTATAGCCTGTCATTTGACCCGGGCTCTGAGACTCTCTACTGCTTTTTGCAGTGTAGACATATCTTCACAGATCAGATCCATCGACATATTAAATTGATAATTGTAAGTTTTCTGAAAGCTGCCAGATTCTAATTTTAATAGGTCTTTGTTGATATTGTTCATTGTATCCCAATCCCCATCCTCTTGTAAGCTCTTCCTGGTTCTGAAGGCGGACAACATATGGCAACACATAGTGGAGATACAGTGACCTCCTGAAGGCACATTACTGGACGTTGTCCAGTGACTGGTATGCCAATTCAATTACATACTATTTGTGGAGTACTCCTCCACCAGCTTGCTTTCCCTGGAGTGTAATGCTCTCAAAAATGATACCTTTGTTTTCACAATCAAGTGAATTATGATACTAAAACCCAGTTAAGCCCCCTTACATGTAGCCATGTGGCTGTGCATGGGAAATTGTATGGTAATTTTTCTTTTAACTGTGGGCATAAATTATAGTTCAGTGCTTTTAAAAATATTAGGAGTAATGTTATGCATTTGTAGCCATATTCGGTCACCCTTACTCTCACTGAGCACTTACGCCTTACATATTTGCACTGATATCAAAGTGCATGGTAGTACCTCATGGAATATGGAACTACTCATTGTGAGTAAGGGTAGGAGAATGTGACCCTTTATGATTGGATCGTCACAGAATAATTAGCATTTCCATTTTTTAAATATCAGATAACAAATCAGCTCTACTGAAAACCTTTGCTGTATTTGCTGTACTTGTTCAGACAGAGTTGTGCTAAAAAATAAAGGATCAGATTCATTTACTAGTGAAAAGTAGCAGAACCATAACATAAGAACAGCCCTACTGGGTCAGACCAAAGGTCCATCCAGCCCAGTATCCTGTCTGCCGACAGTGGCCATTGCTAGGTGCCCCAGAAGGAGTGAACCTAACAGGCAAAGATCAAGTGATCTCTCTCCTGCCACCCATCTCCACCCTCTGACAAACAGAGGCTAGGGACACCATTCCTTGCCTGTCCTGGCTAATAGCCATTTACAAGTAGATTCACAGCTTTTGTATTCTGTAGAAGATGCCTTCAGAAAATTGCTGTTGGGTGCCTCTCCTCATTTACATTGATTTTATATCCGAATAACTCCACTGACTTCAACAGAGTTAATCCACTGTTAGCCTCTGACAGGCAAATCAGACTTTGGATTATTTATTTTGTTTGGCTTGCTTTAGACACCCAGAGTGGGAGTCACAAGGGGAACTAGGAGTCTTGGTGCCACTTAAGCACCTAAATCCAGCACTTAGGCCTTACTGGCATTTTAAAAACCCCTGTTCAGGTGCCTCCTAATTATGCAGGGGCCTGAAGTCCCGAGGTACTTAAGGTTCTGCTGCTGAGCATGCGCAAAGTTGCCTCAGTCCTGACAGCGCACAGCGGCTCAGCACCTCACTCACTGATAATTCTGAGTAGGATTCAAAACATAGGCGTTTTCCTCCTATATTGCATTTGGGGCCTGATCCGGTAGATGTTCTCAAAGCACATCTAAACCAACACGAAACAGCTGGAGGACAGAAAGGAGGAAGAGTAGCAGCAGCTCCTCCCTTATGACTCAGCAATTAGGGCACTCACCCAGGATGTGTGAGACCAAGTTCAATTCCTGCCTCTGCCTAATGTGAGATGGGATTTGAACTTTTGTCTCCCACTTCCCAGGAGAATACCCTAACTACCAGGCTATGGGGATATTCTGTAGCAGGGCTCCCTGTCTCTTCTGTTGGAACTGTTCCACTGTGTATAAATACATAGATATTAAGGTCAGAAGGGACCATTATGATCATCTAGTCTGACCTCCTGTACAATGCAGGCCACAGAATCTCACCCACCCACTCCTGCAATAAACGTCTCACCTATGTCTGAGCTTACTGAAGTCCTCAAATCATGGTTTAAAGACCTGAAGGAGCAGAGAATCCTCCAGCAAGTGACCCGTGCCCCATGCTACAGAGGAAGGCGAAAAACCTCCAAGGCCTCTTCCAATCTGCCCTGAAGTAAAATTCCTTCCCGACCCCAAATATGGCGATCAGCTGAACCCTGAGCATATGGGTAAGATTCACCAGCCAGATACCCAGGAAAGAATTTTCTGTAGTAACTCAGATCCCACCCCATCTAACATCCCATCACAGGCCATTGGGCCTATTTATCATGAATATTTAAAGATCAATTAATTGCCAAAATCTTGTTATTGTATCATACCATCTCCTCCATAAACTTATCGAGTTTAATCTTAAAGCCAGATAGGTCATTTGCCAGATAGTTCATATACATTGGGCTAGAGCAGTAACAAGAATGACACCAGCCCAGGCATAGGTGCTGAGTCTCTTTGAAGGCAAGGCTTAGGCCAAGTTCCTCTCTTTGGTATTTCCTTCTAGCTAGCTTAGGCAGCTCCTTGGTCAGTGTGCTGGCTTTTGTGAATCCCATTCTCTGGGGCCTAACTCTCCCCAGGTATTGTATAGGGAGTCTGGGTGTCTTAGGGTATGTCTGAACTTCAAGCTGGGGGTGTAATCCCGTTTGAGGAGATATACCTGCCCTAGTGCTGATCAAGCTAGTGTGCTAAAAATAGTGGGTAGCCCTCGCAATACAAGTGATGGAAGGGGCTAGGTGCCCTGAGCATGTACCCATAGGAGACTCTTGGGACATAGTCAGGGTGGCATGCCCCTCCTGGAGCTTGTGCCTCTAAGACTGTGCTCTATCAGAGCTAGCACAGGTATGTCTCCTCAAATTGGAACTAGGGGTTTTGGGTGCACAAAGAATTCAAGCCCTTAATTAATTAAATACAAAAAATTATGTTTAAATGACAGTAAGGACATAAAAGTGTAAACAAAACAAAATCCCTGTAATGACCTGAATTAAGTCTTCAGTGTCAGCCTTGTTTATAAACTTCCTGGCTTTTGTTGGTTTGTGTCACAATTTTACTATTTAAATGTAATTTTTTGTATTTAATGTCCCTGTTTTATTTTAAAGAAAAACAATTTCAACCCTTTCATGGAAGATTATAAAACATACATTATTTACCTGAAGAGACCAGAACTGGTACCTTTCCAGTCTTTCAGGTAAACACAAACTTAAGCAACATTATTGCTAATGTGTTCTACATTTTTATTTGTCTAAAGTTGTGTTATTTATTTGATTGTACAGAACAGTTTCTTCTGAGTTGTTTGAGTATTTGGTAAACATTGATTGTAAATGTTTTAAATGTGTATGTTTTTTGCTCACTAGATGATAATGCCCTTTATTATCATGAAAATACACTGCTCATTTTGACATTTAATAAAGCTTATGAAATATATGTGAAAAGCAGCACCTGTGCATGCATAAGACTTTTCTATGCTTAACGTATCAATTACTGTAGTGGTAACTTTTTGTTTTGTGCTATAGTATCAAAATCATTCAGATCATATTATGGGCTAAAGAACATTGGGGGTGGGGTGGGGGAAGGGAGAAATTGGTGCCAAAGGCAAGTCAGAAGGAATCCTGGCTGTGGCTAGCTATGTGCTGCAGTGGCATTGCAGTTCCATCACCCTCTGGAAGTATAGATCATGAGTTCCTCCTCCCTGTGCTGGCTCAGCTTAGTTGGCTGAGGGGGGCAGAAAGGGAAGGGCAATGGCCCCAACTTCATTCTGTCTTTCCTACCTCCCTTGATGAGACTAGCGGTGTTGGAGCAGGCCTTGTGATTGAGGAGCACAAACGGGGAGACTCCACAACTTGGCCCTTGATTATGTATTCCTTTGTCCTCTCTTTCTTCCTCCTCTGTGTGTCAAATTCTTGCTTCTTTGACTCCTACACATACATTTAATGCAATTAATCTGTGTCCTTGCAGAACCCCTTTGAACATGTGCAGTCACAGTCTGGGCAGAAACAGCAATTGGGTATAGCAGTTCTGAGATCTTTCTTTTATGTGTTATTTGTCCATGTTTCCTGTAAGCCTTGTTGGTGAGTGTAGCTATTACAATGAGTTGTTGTCTCGTCTACAACTGCATTGTATCAGATTTCACCCTTTAAACTGAGGTTCACGCAGGTGGACATCACACTGCTCTTGTCCTTCCAGCTTGTCAGTTTGAATTTTAAAATGATTTGCATTCTAAAAGGTATGTAATACGTCTCTTTCCCCTGTTTGGGACAAGGACAATGTTTTTGCTCTGTGTTTGTACAGCACCTAGCACAATAGGGTCCTGGTCCACATTGACTAGGGCACTTAGGCACTATGGTAATACAAATATCATTTCTTACAATGACACCATATATGGGACAACTGTACACTGTATAATAGTGTACTGTAAATATCCAATTTGATATTCCTGTTTCAGGCTTCCCTATCTAATGTTTTGTGCTTACATTGATTAATTTTGGAAGCAGATTGTAAATATTACAGCTTTTGCACTTTATTTTGTGCAATCTTTCTCCTTACTCTCTTTAAGTTTAGAAACTGCATGCTATAGTAACTGGGTTTTTTTATCTTACAGAAAAAGAGATGAAGAAAATCACTTTACCTTTTCCAGACTATGGCAGTTTAAATGAAGACCTAAATATTTTACAAAAGGCCACAGTTTTAGAGTATGCTTCTAAAAATCTATCAATAGAGGATGATAGAAGCAATCCACATTCCCGGAAAAAACGTTTTCTTTCCTATCCAAGATATGTAGAGGTGATGGTTACAGCTGATACCAAAATGGTTCGCCACCATGGACGGAGCTTGCAGCACTATATATTAACACTTATGTCAATAGTAAGTAAGCCTAAGTGATGTTGCCAATAGTAAGTGAATTTATTGCTGTTCTGGTATTTTCCCTTTAAATTTTACACCCTTTAAATCTACTGGAGCATCTGCGTCCAGTCAGATGGAATTCTGTATTGAAACAAGGAACTTCTGTAAACATAGAAGATCGGGGCCAGAACCTTAGCTGGTAGCTCTGTTGACTTCAGTGCGGTAAGGTGCTACTTACCATAACTGAATGTGGTAAAATCTAGCCCTTGATTTGAAAAAACATTAAAAGAATTAGTAATAGGTAATAATTCACTGTAATATTTAAGTAAAATGAATAAATGTACACAGCAGTGCTGTTTTTGAAAACATATTAAGAACATGTAGCTGTTGTGAAACAAAATGCCCAGGTTATTTTATATTGGTGCTTGTAGCATTTTCAAAATAATAATCAGATTCTCAGATGGCTTCAGGTAATTGAACTACTTCAATTGTAAACTGTTTGTGTCAGGGACTGTGATTTTCATTCTGTGTTTGTACAGCACCTAGCACAATAGGGTCCTGGTTCATGTTGAATAAGGTTCTGAGGTACTATGGTAATAAACAACAGTAATAATAATTAATAATAGTAATACATAATTAACACCAGCTGAGGATCTGGAGGGAAGAGAAGACTGAAATGCTAGAGCAGCTTAGGGATAGTGTCTCTGTATCTGCTCATCATCACAAAAGGGATGAGGAGGGGGTGGAGGTTTGGTTCTGGTCCTGCTCCTCCTCTCCTGCACACTGACTCTCTGGTCAGCTGCAGACAGAAGCACATACTGCTACTTTTGAAGGAATGGTGCAGTGGTTGCACACCCTAGAACTCTGAGATCTGAGAGACATTGAATTCCTCCTACAGCCTACTCTAGTATGTCCCTTAATGAAAGAATTTGGTCCTTAGCATACTCAACCCATTTGCACTGAAGGAAAACCAACTGGTGCTGAGCATTCAGATTGGACAAAAAGAGATCTGTGAGCGACATCGGTAATATAAAGGTAACTTTATATTGACCTGGGGCAGATATACATTGAGATCAGAGGTATGTTCCAGCAACATAACAGGGTGTCAGATAAGACTTAAACAAAAATAGGCAAATGTTCAAAATAAAATACTGTACACCAGATCCGCAGCTGGCATAAATTGGCAAAGCTCCATTCCAGTCCCAAGAAGGAAGCAAGTCAGACCACGGGCTTTCTTCAGTTAGTGTCCTTCTGCACAGTCAGCCTCCGAGCTGCCAAGACAGAGAGGTTCCTCCGACAACAACCCTCCACCTCTTCCTTTGTTGCTGCAAAGTCTGCATCCTCTACTAGGAAGCAGGTGTCAAGAGCCTGACAACTTCTCAAGGTTCACTTCCTTTGACCCCCCTTCATCAACTAACTCTTACTTTGTGGAAGCCTAGACTCAGATGACCTTGGGCCACTGGGTCCTCGAAATTGTTAACGAAGGCTGTTTTAAGGAAAGAAGGGATTCAGTTCTGTCCATGCCTAGATGACTAGTTCATCTGAGGAAGATCACCTCAATAGGTCACCAAATAACATTAAAGGTACTCGCCACTCTGAACCTCAAAGTCAATCGAGAAAAATCCACACTTTCTCTGACTCAAACAGAGAGTTCATAGGAGCTGTGTTAGATTCCAGGTCAGTGAGAGCCTACCTTTGTCAAGATGGAACCTCCTCAACCAACTTCAAACTCAATCAAGGACATCAGTGAGAATATGCCTCAGGCTCGTGAACGTATGGCCTCATGCACCTATGTGATACAGTTTGCCAGACTTCACCTGTGCACCAGACGGGGTGGTTGAAATCAGTGTATCTACACAGCAGTCATCACATGGACATAATGGACACAATCCGACACCACAACTAGGCTTTATGTCAACAGACAGGGAGGAACCAGGTCATCTCCACTCTGCCAGAAAGCCATTTGGCTTAGATTTGTGCATTCATCACTGGATCATGCCACTGGCCTTGCATCTTCCATGTATACAGGACTCACTAGTAGATCACCACAACAGACATTTCAGACAACCATGAGTGGTTGCTCAAGGACCCAGTGCTGAAGATCATCATTTGCAAATGGGGATAGCCATCAATGGAATTATTTCTCACAGACCAGAACAATTATGCCAAGTTTTCTGATCTAGATGGTGCTCCAGTTCAGGCTCCCTGAAGTTGTCTTTTTCATCTCCTCAATATTGGGACTGAGGTCTGATAATACTGAGGATCTTGAGACAAGAGGCAGAGATGATGATCATGGTGGTCCCGGTCTGGGACCCAGGCAGTTCTGGTATTCAGATCTAGTGAACCTCTCAGTGCAGCCTCTGATCACTTTACCTCCTTTGCCAGATACAATCTCACAGAACAATGGTAAGATCCTACATCTAGACTCATCATTGTTACATCTGACAGCCTGGCTGCTGACTGGATGACATCCACCAAAAGAAGCTGTTCAGCTGAAGTTCAGAACATTCTGTTTCAAAATGGGAAATCCTCAACTAGACAGATTTATAAAGCTAAGTGAGTAAGGTTTTTATTTGGATGTCTCAGCACCAGCTGTCTCCCTTGACAACATCTATTTAATTGATACTGGGCTATTCACTAGTCCTGCAACAATTTGGGCTTTCTATTAGTTCCAAAGGGAACTAGCAGCAATAGCTGCACATTACCCTCTTATCCAGGAGCACACTGTATTTTCTCACTCTACAGTGACTGGATTTCTTAAGGGCCTCAGTCATGTTTTTTCTGCAGTTCAGCAGCTCCCTCCCTCTTGGGACCTCTATGGTATGAACAGGATTCATGGGTCTCCCCTTTGAACCCTTAATAACATCTTCACTTTACTACCTATCAGTGAAGACTGCCTTTTTAGTAGCCATCACATCAGCTCAAAGGTGGGGAGGGGAAAGATTCACCCCCATATTATGAATCTCCCTTATACAGTATTTCAGAAGGCTAGAGTTACTCTCAGGCCTCACCTCAAGTTCCTGCCAAAAGTAGTTTGACTTCCATAAGAACCAATTTATTCATCTCCCAGTTTTCTTCCCCAAGTCTCACCCAATCCCAGCAGAAGCTAAACTTCATACACTTGATGTGGTAAGGGCATTGTCATACTGTCTTACCAAGACAAAATTATTTAGAAACATACCTAGACTGGCACAGATTCTCAGAGGTATCTAGATTTTTAACTTCCATTGATTTCACAGGAAGTTAGGAGCCTAAATGCCTTTGAAGATCTGGGTCTTTGTGGCCTTTGCTGATAGGGTTAAGTATCAGGCAGTATCTTCACAGAAATCTATCAAAATGGGTGTCCAGCTACATAAGAACATGTTATGAGCTGCCCAAGTTGGATCCACTGGAACACATTATATCTCATTCCACTGGAGGTCAGGCAACCTCTGTATATTTGAAGAATGCCTCTATTCCTGAGACTTGTAAGGCAAATACATTACGCTTGGTCCTCACATTTACGAGACCCTAATCTTTTGGTCAAAGCTTCCAAATAGGATGCCCATGTTGGTAGGGCTGTCCTGCAATCATTGTTTAGGCAGGACTCTTAGTACCCATCTCCAAGCAATCAGACTACTGCTTGTTAGTCACCAAGAATTGAATCCATGTGGACAATCACTTGAAGAAAAAAGAATGGTTACTTATGTACCTTAGAATAAATGTCATTCTTTAAGATGTGTTGTCCACATGGATGCCACAACTCACCCTCCTTTCCTGCTACTATATATTCCTTCCCACATCGGGGTTGGGTATTGGTGAAGGAACTGAAAATGGTTGGACTTGCCTCCCTTTTATACGGGGGTCTGAGGGAGGATGTGAGTGTATCTAGGGCACAGGTGCAGCTCCGATGGACGCTTCTGGCCAAAAGAAGCCAATCTAATGCACATGGGATGTATATACACAAAGAGTGGCATCCATGTAGACAACACATCTTGAAGAGACACAGTTTAGGGACAGGGGTGTTGGCGGTCAGGCCTAGTGGTCAGAGTCAGGGTCAGAAGCCAGCAACCAAAGCCAGAGTCAGAGCCAGAGACAGGGTCAGGATCATGCCAAGGGTTGGGGCCAGAGTGGGGGGATCAGGACTCATGCAAAGGGTCAGGAGTGGAGTCAGATAGCCATGCCCAGGGTCAAGTCAGAGTCAGGAACCAGGAAACAATGCTTGGGGTGAAGCCAAAATCAGAATTAGTAGCAGTATCAAGGATCAAACTGGAGTCAGGTAACAATGCCAGGATCAAACCAAAGTTGGGGCTTTGGGTCCTGTACGTCTGCTGATTAGGAGTTCATTCAGTTGCTTAGACAACTTCCTGTGCCTCCTTCTGTCTTAGGTAGTGTGGGCCAATTGGTAGGGCTGGATGTCTGCTCCAATCAGGAGCTTCATAGGCAGAGCATCTGGTGCGCCAGAGTTCTGCTAGCACCTATCCCTAATGGTTCTGGAGAGCTGTCTTGTGGCAGTTGTGGTCTGGGCATTGCTTGGAGACTTATAGGTCTGTGTTTGAGACCTGCGATCCCTCACACACAGTTACTTTTCTACATGAAGGGTAAGCTTTCACTGTGGCTTCACCCTGGTCCATGGGTTTAGCCAGTGAGCGCTGTGGTCTAGCTACCTGATTTATGTGCAGAAATGCCTCTTTGCTTATGCAAATGTAGGTTTTGCGTGGGCAGAAAATATCTTCTGCAAAATATTTGGTACAGTTTTGAGGCATGTTGTGAAACTAGTCTCTTAGAGTTTGGTTCTGCTCCCACTAAAGTCAGTGGCAAAGCTTCCATTACCTTCAATGGTGTGTCTCAGTCCCTGCTGTGTTATTCCCTGGTCTTTCAAAGGGATCTATGTAGGCTGACTGTTATATTGGAATTTGGGAAAGATTTCTTTCAGGGTACCACACCCTAAAAGAAATCTTTCCCAGACTTTCTCCTCTGGCCTTCAAATAACCCCCCAACCTCACCAAGATCATCATCCGAAGAAATCTCCCCATAGTCCAGGACACACCAACTCAAAGCAGCACCAGACACTGCCAGAACAATAGATGCAAAACTTGTGGACATATCTCCACTGCTCTGATGATCAGTACCCCCACAACACACCTTTCAAGATTTATGGGTCCTTCACATGCTTGTCACAACTTGTGATGTACCTTCATAGAATCATAGAATATCAGGGTTGGAAGGGACCTCAGGAGGTCATCTAGTCCAACCCCCTGCTCAAAGCAGGACCAATCCCCAATTAAATCATCCCAGCCAGGGCTTTGTCAATCCTGACCTTAAAAACTTCTAAGGAAGGAGATTCTACCACCTCCCTAGGTAACGCATTCCAGTGTTTCACCACCCTCCTAGTGAAAAAGTTTTTCCTAATATCCAACCTAAACCTCCCCCACTGCAACTTGAGACCATTACTCCTTGTCCTGTCCTCTTCTACCACTGAGAATAGTCTAGAACCATCCTCTCTGGAACCACCTCTCAGGTAGTTGAAAGCAGCTATCAAATCCCCCCCCCCATTCTTCTCTTCTGCAGATTAAACAATCCCAGTTCCCTCAGCCTCTCCTCATAAATCATGTGTTCCAGACCCCTAATCATTTTTGTTGCCCTTCGCTGGACTCTCTCCAATTTATCCACATCCTTCTTGTAGTGTGGGGCCCAAAACTGGACACAGTACTCCAGATGAGGCCTCACCAATGTCGAATAGAAGGGGACGATCACGTCCCTCGATCTGCTCGCTATGCCCCTACTTATACATCCCAAAATGCCATTGGCCTTCTTGGCAACAAGGGCACACTGCTGATTCATATCCAGCTTCTCATCCACTGTCACCCCTAGGTCCTTTTCCGCAGAACTGCTGCCTAGCCATTCGGTCCCTAGTCTGTAGCTGTGCATTGGGTTCTTCCGTCCTAAGTGCAGGACCCTGCACTTATCCTTATTGAATCTCATCAGATTTCTTTTGGCCCAATCCTCCAATTGGTCTAGGTCCCTCTGTATCCTGTCCCTGCCCTCCAGCGTATCTACCACTCCTCCCAGTTTAGTATCATCCGCAAATTTGCTGAGAGTGCAATCCACACCATCCTCCAGATCATTTATGAAGATATTGAACAAAACCGGCCCCAGGACCGACCCCTGGGGCACTCCACTTGACACCGGCTGCCAACTAGACATGGAGCCATTTATACCCGTTGAGCCCGACAATCTAGCCAACTTTCTACCCACCTTATAGTGCATTCATCCAGCCCATACTACTTTAACTTGCTGACAAGAATACTGTGGGAGACCGTGTCAAAAGCTTTGCTAAAGTCAAGAAACAATACATCCACTGCTTTCCCTTCATCCACAGAACCAGTAATCTCATCATAGAAGGCGATTAGATTAGTCAGGCATGACCTTCCCTTGGTGAATCCATGCTGACTGTTCCTGATCACTTTCCTCTCATGTAAGTGCTTCAGGATTGATTCTTTGAGGACCTGCTCCATGATTTTTCTGGGGACTGAGGTGAGGCTGACTGGCCTGTAGTTCCCAGGATCCTCCTTCTTCCCTTTTTTAAAGATTGGCACTACATTAGCCTTTTTCCAGTCATCTGGGACTTCCCCCATTCGCCACGAGTTTTCAAAGATAATGGCCAATGGCTCTGCAATCACAGCCGCCAATTCCTTTAGCACTCTTGGATGCAACTCGTCCGGCCCCATGGACTTGTGTACGTCCAGCTTTTCTAAATAGTCCCTAACCACCTCTTTCTCCACAGAGGGCTGGCCATCTATTCCCCATGTTGTGATGCCCAGCACAGCAGTCTGGGAGCTGACCTTGTTCGTGAAGACAGAGGCAAAAAAAGCATTGAGTATATTAGCTTTTTCCACATCCTCTGTCACTAGGTTGCCTCCATCATTCATTAAGGGCCCCACACTTTCCTTTCCTTTCTTCTTGTTGCCAACATACCTGAAGAACATACCTTAGCCAGTGCATCAAATGCCCCAACAACTGTGTGAGTGAAATGGAACAATCACTACACTCTCGAAGGAACTCACACAGAAAAATGACAAAGGACAAACTTCACCTGTGGGTGAACCTTTTCTACTGAATGCATCCAATGAAGTGAGCTGTAGCTCACGAAAGCTTATGCTCAAATAAATTTATTAGTCTCTAAAGTGCCACAAGTACTCCTTTATTTTTCACAAAATGATCTCTCCATATCTGATCTTGCAATACTTGTCCTCAGGGGAAACCTGCACAACACTTTCAATGAAAGGCGAACTTGGGAATTTTAATTCATAACTCTGCTAGACACCAAAGGCCATAAACTTAACAGAGACACTGTTTTTCTGGTTCATTACAACAATTTGTAACACACCGCAGTGCCTGGTGCCCTAAATTGCCCATTTCAGACCCTCTGTGCATAATAATCTAATCCAATTTCCCACTTCATTTCAAGTGACTGCCTCCAACATGTTAACCCTTCTGCTTAACAGTCTGTTCCAACTTATATTTAGCTCAAACACTATTCTTCCTTCCCCAAACCTAAAGAAGAGCTCTGTGTAGCTTGAAAGCTTGTACTTTCCATCTACAGAAGTCAGTCCAGTACCTACCTTGTCTCTGTCATATCTGTGGAGAGTCCATTTGATCTTAGTCTTATTCAGTGTTAATTATTGTTATAGTAAACAGGTATATTCAGTTATAGTGAACAAATGACAGATCGTAAAAGGTGTAACTGAGTATAATCTGTCCATCTTCTGGTAACCAGTGTGGTATTTGAATGCTTATAACTGAATATAAAAATTTAACTAAATAACTGAGTATGAAAATACTCAGAGATCTCAAATTTGCCATATAGTTTTAACAGTCTAATCCTACTACCTTTTCCTCTCTAGGTTGCAGCAATCTACAAAGACTCAAGTATTGGAAATCTCATAAATATAATGATTGTAAAACTAATTGTAATTCACAATGAACAGGTAAGAAAAATATATTGATTAATAGGATATTTTCCAGCAGATTAGGCACAAAAGATTTGTTTGCATGCTAATTTTTTAAAATAAAATAATTTCAACAAAAACAGTTTGTTTTTTAAATGTTAAGGTCAGTTATACTTACCTTTACTATGACCATCACTTTGTTGATATAAAAACAAACAAACCCCCCAAACAAAAGCCCCTCCACCAAAACCAAACAAAACAGAGAAAGAATGTAGGTGTCAGGGTTAACTATAGCCCCAAGTGGAATTAGTTTACACACACAGAGAGGTTTACTGCAGGTTTATTTTTATTGTGGAATTCCTCCCATCCTTTCTTTTAGGAATTCCCATTGACTTAAATGGCCTTTAAGTCAGACCCTCATAAGGGCTTATAGGGCAGCTACTTGCAGGATAAGTCTCCTGGGCGCAGCTTCATTAATACCATGTTGCCAGAGGAATGAGGGAGTTCTGTAAGGGGTCGTGCGACAGGGTGGCAGTATGGAGGCCCTAGCTGCTGATGGATCCCCTGAGATCCTTTGTTTTGCAGGGTGCATGGGAGATGGTATCCCCTCCCCTCATACAATCTGCTGAAAATGCCACAAAGTGAATCTTACAAACTGTTCCTCCTTCCCTAGTTGTCATCTGTGGTCTGTCAGTAGCACAAAATAATCTGGCCTCAATTATAGCAGCATTGCAGCTGTGTATAAGAAGGAGAAAATGATATTTACCATAAGACCCATGTGTTTCATTGTCCAAACTTGAGTGAAATTAAAAAAATAAACATGACAAATTAGATGTTATAAATTATATCAGTCCAAGATAGTGTGCATAACGTAGATCTGAATTTTTAAAAATATTTTTATGTTGATTTATTTTGTTATAAATATTTTTCTAACAGCGTCTTTGTAATCAGTATATGACACAGGGTTATACTTACTGATTTAAAAGACTGGTTACGTTACTGTCTGTCTGACTACTGGCCACGTTACAGCTCTGATCCTGCAAATTAATCTGTGTGGGAGGACTCCTGCATAGAGCCCTATTGATTCCTCGCCTGCTGTTCACCCACACAGATCAGCTTGCAGAATTGGATACCACATGTCTGAAATATTGCAAGTGAATGAGTTTTACAGTCTTTGTTGTGTCTTGGCAATTTCCTATACAGGAAGGACCAGCCATCAATTTTAATGCAGCTACCACGCTTCGTAATTTTTGTTTATGGCAACAAACACAGAACATTCTGGATGATACTCACCCTTCTCATCATGATACTGCTGTTCTCATTACAAGGTACAGCCTCTGAAATAGTCACATTTATTGAACTATGTCAGACAAGTAACAGTTTGTTTCTGACATTATTTTTAACTGTTGCACTGAACTATTTCAAAGTTAATTAAAGTAAATGAAGAAATCAATAGTGGAATAAAATTAAATGTTTTGTACTCTGAAGATACATCTATACTTGAGTTGAAGGTGTAGTTTCCAACTTAGGTAAATGTATACACTCTAGTTTGAGTGAGCTAGCACACTAAAAATAGAAGTGTATCCATGGTGGTGCAGGTGGTAGGGTTGGCTAGCTGCCCAAGTACAGTCTTGCCAGGGACTCTCAATACTTACTCTGATGGCTAGCCCATTCCGCTGCCTGCAGCTCTGCGGCTATGCTTCTGTTTTTAGCATGGTAGCTCAATCAGAGTTAGCGTGCATATATCTACCTGAGCTGGATACTATCTTCAGCTCAAGTGCAGTTGTATCCTGAGACCACAGAGAAACAATGCATGAAAAATTACAGTGACAATGTTGTATTGGTAACAGACCAGCTGATTGAGTTCCCATTAAAGTCAGTGGGAGCAGGATCACTCCTGAAATTGTGATCTGGTGAAATGAAGGTTCTATCCATTGTACCAGTACAGTTCAGTCAGTGCTAGGGTGCTGTACCAAAGCAATAACGTTAATGGAATCCATTGCACTGACTTAATGATGGTCTACTTTTGAACAGCAGTTTACAAAATTAATACTTTATGGGGGGAAGCATTAGATTTAATATATATTCCTCCTGTCTCCACTTCTCTCGGTCTTTCTGGTGTTCAAGCATAAAAGATATACCCTCCCTAATTGTTCTTTCTCTTTCAGTTTCTCTGATATTTAAACCTTGTTTTATATCCACTGAAAAAAAATAATAAGCTGCATTTAGATCTTGTCCTGAATTTTATTTTCTTAATTTCAGCAGTGTTGTTGGTTCCTCTGCTTAGGGCAGTTTCAAATTTCCAGAACAATACTGCACAATTTTCAGCAGCATTTCTATGCTTGCTGTGCATTGTGAACCCGCCAGAGAAATAGCATAAGCTGAGATCCACAAAAGGGACTTAGGCATTGTGATGCTGAGTGTCATGACACCTAACTTTTAGCCCCCTAGAAAACCACAGGAACAACACTGTGATCCATAGAACTGAAGTTAGGCCCCTAGCCTCCTATACAATGAATGGGAATCTAAGGATAGGCACCTTAGAATGTGATCCACAAAGCCAGCATGCTAGGAGGAGAACTGCCTAACCCAGTGAATGGTGAAGAAGAAGGTGGTGTAATTAAGACCCACCCTGCCCATAAATGATGTAGAAGAAGGAGGTGTATTAAGACCCACCCTGCCCATCTTATGGAGTTCAGTGTCTCAATTTGGGCTGCAGAAAGGTGCCTAGCTCTGCTCGCAATCCACAAAATGCGGGAAGATAGGCATTAGGGTTGCCAACGTTCTAATCCCACAAAACTGAACACCCTAGCCCTGCCCCTTCCCAGAGGCTCCACCCCCTGTCCTGCCCTTTCCCTGAGGTCCTGGCCCCCGCTCACTACATTCCCTCTCCCTTGATGGCTCTCTCTCCCCTACCCTCACTCACTTTCACTGCCCTGGGGCAGGCGGTTAGGGTGCGGGAGGGGGTGAGGGCTCTAACTGGGAATGTGGGCTCTGGGGTGGGGCCAGAAATGAGGGGTTCAGGGTGTGGGAGGGGTGTGGGCTCTGGCTGGGGGTATGGGCTCTGGGGTGGGGCTGGGGATGAGGGGTTCAGGGTGTGGGAGGGGTCTGCGGGTTCAGACGGGGGTTGCGGTAAAGGGGGGGTAAGGGCTCCATGTGGGGGTGCAGGCTCTGGGGTGGGGCCATGGATGAGGGGTTTGGGGTGTAGGAGGGGGCTCCAGGCTGGGGGTGGGGCACAGGGTTTCAGGGTGTGGGAGGGGGCTCTGGGCTGCAGCAGGGGGTTGGGGTGCGGGAGGGGGTCAGGGCTCTGGTCTGGAGGTGCAGGCCCTGGGGTGGGGCAGGGGATGAGGGACTTGGGGTGCAGGAGGGGGCTCCAGGTTTGTGGGGGCGTTTCAGAGCTGGGGCTCGGGGTTGGGCGCAGACTTACGTCCTGTCGCTCCCAGTCAGTGGCGCAGCAGGTGGCGCTAAGGCAGGCTTCCTGCCTGTCCTGGCACCACAGACTGCACTGCGCCCCGGAAGCAGCCAGGAGGTCCGGCTCCTAGGTGGAGGTACTACAGGTGGTTCTGCACGCTGCTCTCACCTGCAGGCACTGTCCCCGCAGCTCCCATTGGCCACGGTTCCTGGCAAAAACCAGACAGCTGGTCACCCTAATAGGCGCTCTTCTGCCTAAGGTGTATGTGGAGCCCAGTCCAGTAGGTATACTCAGAGGCTGCCTAATTCCACACAAAACAACTGGGAGGAAACTCTCATAACTTTTATCCCAGTGGATGGCGCACTCACCCGGAATGTGTGAGACCACTAGCTCAATTCCTCCCTCTGCCTGCTGAGGGGAAGAGATTTGAACAGAGTCTCTTATTTGTCAGGTGAGTGGCCTCATCACTAGTCCATAGAGTATTCTGGTGTGGGTTTCCCTCAATCTGTCCTACTGAAGTTGTTCCACTTTAATCAAATAATTGAATAATTAAATGTTATCTGGGGGCAAAGACAGAGTGGGGATGACTTTATAGCTCATAGATTAGGACACTCACTTGAGAGGTAGACGATTCTGTTCAAATCCCTCCCTGTCAGATGGGTGGGGAGGACTTGAACTGGTAGTTTCCCAAATCCTAGTGAATTCTTTTACCACTGGGCTAAAGATTATAAGGCAGATCCACCTTCTGTCCTCCCCTCCTCCCGCAAGTTGTTTTGTGTGCAGTTAGGTGGCCTCTAAGCATGCCTACTGGACTGGGTCCACATGCAAACTTAGGCAGGTGACCACCTGTCTTTCCCCAGCTCGTGGATCGCTCTGGCACTTAGGCAGGAGGTGGGTGCCAAGAGGCCTAGAGTTAGGCTGCCGTGCGCAAGCTCAGAGGCAGGAATGTAGGCACGGAGGGAACTTTTACTACAAAAGCTTAGGCACTGAGTGAGTTTAGATGCCTACGGGGTAAGGCGGCAGCCAAACAATGGGAATTCTGTGGGTTGCAGCAGCACCTAAAAACAGGATTCAGTTACCTAAGTATCTTTGGAGATCTGGGATGTAGTATTTAGGCTTCTTGTTCAGTGCAAGTTTGAGAGACAGTGATAGTGTGGGCTAAGTCTGTTGAGTTTAAATTAACTTGTTCACAAGAATTTAAAACTGATCTGTACATTTATATATTAAAAATTATGCATCAAATCCATATCTGGTTTAAATCAGTGTAGCTCAATTGAAGTCAATACAGTTACATCAATTTATACCAGCTCGAGATCTGGTCCTCTGTGTTTTTTGTTGTTTGGAATACAATTTTGGATTCTCTTTTGGATATTATAATAGTTTCAAATAACATCTTTTTCTTCAAGGGAAGATATCTGCAGAGCTAGAGAGAAGTGTGATACTCTAGGTAAGCTACTTTGTTAAATCAGTATAATATTTTTAAGAGAACTTGTAAGAGAATTGTATTACAGATATGAGGAAATCATACTGTAAATGTAAAGTTTATAATGTGCATCTTAGAAAGTCAACCTTTATGGTACTGCATCCTTGGTAAAGTAACCTTGCCTTGGTATATATTCTGGGAATGATTTTCTGGATCAAGGTAGGTGCTTAATTTGTGTGCCTCTGGTTGTATCCGTTAGGCATCACTTTGAACATGTACCCCCTTAATATTCATTTATATAGTCAATACTTCTACATGAATATTTTACTGTAAGGCTTTTATATAAAAATTCATTTTTTCAGGTTTAGCGGAATTAGGTACAATGTGTGACCCACTGCGCAGCTGTTCTATAAGTGAAGAAAATGGATTAAGTGCTGCATTTACTATAGCACATGAACTTGGGCATGTGTAAGTATATATTTTCCAATGGAATAAATGTTTTGATTTCTTTTTAATATATATAGATTCATAGTTTAAGGCCAGAGGGGACCATGATATCATATTGTGTGACTTCCAGGATGTTACTGGCCATTAAATTTCACCCAGTTACCCCTGTATTGAGACCAATACCTTGTGTTTGACTGAAACACGTCTTCCAGAATAAAACTGTGGCTCTGTCACTCCCCATCCACTTGCTCACAGTGGGCGTGGGGAGCATTGGCTGCAAAAGCCCCTGTTTGTCCCTTGTGCCCAGAGCTGTGATCGGAACAGATCAAACACTGCATTCAGGGAGCTTGGGATGGGTACCTCCTGCACCCACCCACCTCCCAGGGTAGCCTTATTACCCCAACCACAATCTAGCTTTAATAAATAACCTCAGTTTAAATAAATACCAAGTTTTTAATATAACTTAGAAATATTCTTAAGTGTGTTCGCCATTTTAGAGCATCATAGGAATACACAACCAAATAAAAATATCTTATTAAAAATATGAGAGGAAGACAAGGACAACACATGGTAAGTGGCATGCCTATCATTGAAGTAAAAGGCGTGTCATGCTCTGGGTCTGTGAGGCATGCCACAGTTTAGGTGATGATGGCATTTCACAGCCTAGAAGCCAGCTTGTGAATTGGATATGCCTTTCATGTTCACTTAGATGCATGCCACATGTAACAATGCTTCAACTCAAAGAGCAAAATATTGCACTTTGCTGGTTGCATAAATATAATAATGCTGGGCTTTATGTAATTTGTGTATTTAGTAGTCACAATTAAAGTGTGTGTATGGGAGCATATATTATGTGTATCCTATTTATTAATGTATAATACAGTATGTTGGATAAACCGTTTCTCTAAAACTACATGTTCCAAAGAGGTTGACATTTTTAAAGCCAAGTAGGGTGTTTAGCCACATAGCTTATAGTGAAATTAATCCCCATTTGGCAGGGGTGCTGGAACAATTTGCATGGTGGGGGTGTTGAGAGCCATTGAACCAAACTGTAAACCTGGTATCTGATGGAAACCACTTCAAGCCAGGGGGTGCGGAAGCATCCCTAGTTCAAGCACTTATGCCAGTTAGCCTTGAAAATCTCAGAGTGGTTCTTTCTCTGAGAATGTAATACTAATCTCTATAACTAATTTTATCTACATGTATATTATACATAGTAAAAAAACAAACAAACCGAGTAAGACTACATTGGACTGAATATTCAGAATAATTCTCATTGCAGATAAAAATGAATTGATAGACTCATACTTGATCGTAAGTATAAGTGAAAAACTGAAAGTATAGGTGGAAGACGAATGCATAGTGAAACCCCACTCATAAGAAGATTTGTACTCACGTTTATGTTAAAAGAAATAGAGCAATACAAGGTGTAAGTTTTGGTGTGTTTTTAGTAAGACAGCTGGAGCCTCATTTGAATATTTAAAGGTAGAATTTGGTCATAGTGTGAAAATATACAACTACATTTTTTTAGATATTCATAGTTTCCAAACAATTGTAAGAATTAATATATTTTAGGATCCTTTTGGATAAAAGATGCTACAGAATTTGTCTAAGGCATTTCTAGGGCATCTATCACCATATTAGCAGAGAGCCACAATTACAGGTGAGTCCTGTTATACATGAAAGGCATTTTGAAACTTAAGACTTGAAGTTTTGGTGATGTAATAAAGTAAACTTAAAATGAATTTTTACTGAATTTGTTTTGGAGTGTGTTTGTTTGTCTTTTAGATTTAATATACCCCATGATGATAGTTTTAAGTGTAAAGAAGCTGGAATAAAATATCAGTACCATGTAATGGCCCCAACTTTAAATTATCACACAAGCCCATGGACCTGGTCAAAATGCAGTCAAAAATATATCACTGAGTTTCTTGAGTAAGTATCAATATAATGTAGTCTGTTTTTTCAATTGTCGTCTCTTGAAACTGTTTACAAAACATTGCTTAAATATAACTGTATGCTATTTTAAAAGCACTCTGTGTTCCTTTGTATTTGTCATATGCTATATTGCCATGGATTTGCTTTTCAACTACTGAACAGTTTAATATTTTAATATTCATTCTTAGAAAAGTAGTCCTCAATCCTCCAAAGACTGATGCAGG
This sequence comes from Lepidochelys olivacea, assembly GCF_965140295.1. Classification (NCBI taxonomy): domain Eukaryota; kingdom Metazoa; phylum Chordata; order Testudines; family Cheloniidae; genus Lepidochelys; species Lepidochelys olivacea. The sequence continues at coordinate 298,289,947 of NC_140411.1, forward strand.
TGCTTACCTTTACTTACTGTAAGTAGTCTCATGACTTCAACTGAACTACTCACAAAATTAAGTTAAGGACATGCTTCAGTCTTTTTAGAATCAGAGCCTTGGCAACACAATCAAGTACATCAATATATTTAACATGGTGTATCTAGATCAAAATGCACACCCTCTTCTTTTTATGAAAAGCTTCTTTTTAAAATGAGGAATGCTGGTTATAATTAGATTTTTCCTGAGTCAAGACCTTTTGATCTTTTTCTTTGCTATGACAATTTTTTCAATTCTCATTTTCTCAAAAATTCACAAAAGAGAGCGTTGTTGATGAATTAATTGTAAGATAATCTTAAGAAGAATCAAATAGGGGAATTTTTCATCCATGCCTGTAATTTTCATTTTAACATGCAAACTTGTAGATCAGCATCTAAAATATCAATTACTGTAAACAGTTTGCATGAAACAGTTGAAAATAAATAGAAACCTCTATAATTTTATTTTATATTACAAAAAATGCATATTGTTTTGCTGCATAATTATAGTGGTGATTATCCTCAAATCGTAACAGCTGTCTATTTCTTGTGGTTTATTTTGGAAGTTTTATGTTTGTTGTTGCTCTGATGTGGTATTTTAGAAAGGCAGTTGTGAAGCTAAGTATATGTGCAAAGCTAAATATACGTGCAAACCCACAGCTTACTTTGTGGGGGCAGATCTTACAGTATTTACATATGCATAACTCCCAACAATCAATTAATAAGTGTTTTACATTTTGTAATATAATCACAAAGTGGGATTATCTCCAAAGTTGTATATTTTGTAAAAGTTCAATAAAAACAATTTATTTACATTTTGTTAATTTTATAACAGTACTGGTTATGGGGAATGCCTTCTCGACAAACCAAGTGGAAGAATATATGATCTTTCATCACAGCTGCCTGGATCAATGTATGATGTCAACAAGCAGTGTGAACTTATGTTTGGTCCTGGGTCACAAGTATGCCCCTATCTGGTAAGCCTCACAACACAGAAAACCATCTTTAACATTTATTTAACAATTTTTGAAAAAATACTATTTGCAGTTTCTTCAAAATTGAAATGAAATCCCACAGACTCTTTATCCTTAAACAAATGTTTTTTTTTCTCCTTGAGCATGTGGAAGAGTTTAAAAAATTAGCATGGTAGAGGACAAGAAACTTCAGTGGAAAGCTTGGTAGTTCAAAGTGCTAGGAGAGTTTTATGTGGCGTTGAAGAGTAAGTGGAATAAGGTGATTTAGATCTGTGCATTTATGCATGAAGTGGTTGTTGCTGGAAACCTGAATTTATACAGATGTATTCTGACTTCAGTATTTTTCTCTTATTGTCTTACAAATGTATTCAATAATTATTCATTTTTACATTATCCATACAATAACCTAGTCACTACACAGTTTTTTGTTCTTAATTGTGAGTTTGGTTTTAAAAAGTAGGCTTAATTTTTACATTAAATAAGTAATTCATATACATGCTGAAATGAATGAGAAGGGGTTCTTTTCTTTATTTTATAATTCATGCCTGTTAGAATTGCAGTGCTTAGAATAGCTTTCATGATAAGCTTAACCTACAGGTCAAGGTCAGCAGTTTCTTAATAGCAGAACAGTGAACTGGAAACAAAGCTATACACAGCTTGATAAATAAAAAATGGAATTTTGGTTGTTGGATGTCTGTACAAACTTTAAAATGTCATGATGGATTCATTCAGTGCTAATAATTAAAGAGCAAGCACTGCCAATATGCCATAAAGTTATGATCACCAAGTTATGATGTGAAGTTGGCTGATTTTGCTAATCCAGTGAGTCCAATCAAAATATTCCATATTACTTGTTTTTCCTTATGCAGAATCTCTTCTCTTATTTTATAAGGAGTATCATTTGTGAAAAATATTTTAATGATAGCTTTTAGAATTCTCCTATTTGCAAATATTACAAGGTGCATGTGGTAAGAGAAATGTAATTAATATGTAGGCCATTGAACAAAATGATGTTACGGGTGTAGCAAAGGAACTGAAATTTTGTTTTCTTTTCAGAAACAATGCAAACGCTTATGGTGCACAAGTGCTGAAGGAATTCACAAGGGCTGTCGTACTCAGCATATGCCATTGGCTGATGGGACGGAATGTGGTCTTGGAATGGTAAGATTTAACATTTGCTATTTCTCAGTACTTATACATAGTAAAATCATGGAAGTAGTTGACAAGAAAGTCAACTACAGTGGCTATGTCCACACTATAAAGTATAGGTGTGGGAAGTAAGGGTGCAGGGGGTGCTGCAGCACCTCCAGGTTTTATGTGGTGTCCTGGCTGCCAGTTGCGTACATGGGGTCCCAGCTGCCGGCCCTGCTCCCGGCTGCACATATGGGATCCCAGCTGCTGGCCCCATGCCTGGGGTTCTGCTCCCGGCCCTGCACGAGGGGTCCCGGCTGCTGGTCCAACACCCAGGGTTCCGCTTCCAGCTGCTCACACGTGATCCCAGCTGCTGGTCCTGCGCCCAGAACCGCATGCAGAGTCCTGGCTGCCGGCCCCACACCTGGCCATACATGCAGGGTCCGGGCTGCTGGTCCTACTTGCTGGGCTCTGCTGCTTGCCCCGTGCCTGCCCCCAGCTGTGGCCCCAGCCTCGGCTCCCTTACCCCTGTCCATATCCCCCCCGGAGACACAGCCCTGCTCCCAGCCTCAGCTCTGGGAGGCAGAAGGGGGGCATAAGGTAAAAAGTTTGGGGATAGTTTTGCTGGCTTTCAGCGACACTGCTACACAGTTAAGTTGACTTAAGTTACACTGATGTACAGCCACTGCTGTAATGAATCTGCTGTTTCATGTTCACGCTATGCTTCTTGTGTTGGTAGAACACATCCACAGTAGCAGCTCTTGCATCAGCACAGAGAGCAGTGCACTGTGGGTAGCTATTCTGGGTGTTTTGGGAAGGGTTTACAATGAAGGCAGGTTCAGCGTCACATGATGCAGGTTTCTCACTCCCATCATTCCAGCTGCTTTTCAACTGCCCTGGTAACTTGTGAACCAGCCATTTCTGTCAGAAAGCACGGATCCTGCACTGCTCTTCAGTATTGTGCTGTGCATTATGAACACAAGGCTATAAGAGGAACTTAACAGAGGGACTCTTCAGGGGAGGGAAGCCCTGAAGGAGCATTTTAACAAATGAGCCACAGTAATGTGTGTTGCTATAGTGTGCTGACCCTGGCATTGTTTGTTTGCACCATGCTGTGAACCTTGAAATGATTGCTCTGTGTGCCCAACTATAACAATGCACATGCACCTATTGTTGGTGAATATTAGCAGCAGCCACCCTATGATGGAGAATTTGAAGATAAATTCAGTTTCCATAAGTAGATTTTTATTCCATAACCATGGAAACATACCTATGTAATGCTGAGGTAACCTTCCTACATGCACGGCAAAGTATCTTTAAAGGGGAAGGAACAGGGAATTCACAAACACGTACACCAACGAGGTTCTCACAGCTGGGTGTATGTGCGGCTGTCGTGTTTAATCTCCTGCGGAGTGGAGTGCCTTGGGTACAGCTGCGGCCCCAGAAGATACATGGAATGGGGTGAGGAGAGTGTAAGGAGGTCCTGGAATGCTTTTTCTTTTCTAATTAAGCTTTGTATGATTGGAGAAGGTTTCAGCCACAATTAAAACAAACCTCAAACATATGATTAACTTATAGATTCATAGATACTAAGGTCAGAAGGGACTATTATGATCATCTAGTCTGACCTCCTGCACAACGCAGGCCACAGAATCTCACCCACCCACTCTTGCGAAAAACCTCTCACCTATGTCTGAGCTATTGAAGTCCTCAAATCGTGGCTTAAAGACTTGAAGGACCAGAGAATCCTCCTCCAGCAAGTGACCCGTGCCCCATGCTACAGAGGAAGGCGAAAAACCTCCAAGGCCTCTTCCAATCTGCCCTGAAGGAAAATTCCTTCCCGACCCTAAATATGGCGATCAGCTAAACCCTGAGCATATGGGCAAGATTCACCAGCCAGATACCCAAGAAAGAATTTTCTGTAGTAACTCAGATCCTACCCCATCTAACATCCCATCACAGGCCGTTGGACCTATTTACCATGAATATTTAAAGATCAATTAATTGCCAAAATCATGTTATCCCATCATACCATCTCCTCCATAAACTTATCTAGTTTAATCTTAAAGCCAGATAGGTCTTTTGCCCCCACTGCTTCCCTTGGAAGGCTATTCCAAAAGTTCACTCCTCTGATAGTTAGAAACCTTCGTCTAATTTCAAGTCTAAACTTCCCAATGACCAGTTTATATCCATTTGTTCTTGTGTCCACATTGGTACTGAGCTTAAATAATTCCTCTCCGTCTCCGGTATTTATCCCTCTGTTATATTTATAGAGAGCAATCATATCTCCCCTCAACCTTCTTTTACTTAGGCTAAACAAGCCAAGCTCCTTGAGTCTCCTTTCATAAGACAGGTTTTCCATTCCTCGGATCATCCTAGTAGCCCTTCTCTGTACCTGTTCCAGTTTGAATTCATCCTTCTTAAACATGGGAGACCAGAACTGCACACAGTATTCCAGGTGAGGTCTCACCAGTGCCTTGTATAACGGTACTAAAACCTCCTTATCTCTACTGGAAATCCCTCGCCTTGTTTCAAATAGAGATTATTTACATTTTTATCTAATGATTTGTTGTAGTGTGTTGTAACTCACATGCAGCACAGTATGAGGTGTACAGAGAACTCCCTTGTGATTCTCTCCCTCTGCCTCCCTACAGTAATTTCTCTTTATATCAGGACTTGTGCACCTGTGAAAAGAGGAAAGGATTTGATCCTCTTTGCTTATGATTTTTCTGCAGCTACTAGCTCTTATGAATTCTGTTGTAAATACATTTCAGTACTACCACTTCAATACAGAATTGAGGCAATAAATTCAAAAGAGCATATCAGAGCAAAAATAACTACAGGTGCAGTAGAAAGACAGAGATTCTTGTAAGTGGAGGCACTGGTCCAGTTTTTTTCTGAAAACTGATTGCTTTTGAGACACCTCCTTCCTTCCTTTAACAGAGATGAGAGTGAAAAGTATACCGCTTTGCATCTGTGATCACGGTGGAGGTAGAGACCCAAATCATATTGCCCAGATAACCAAAGTTCATTCCAATTCTGAATATGTGCAATGTAATGGAAATACAGTATTGGTCCATATGACACTGACTCGCTTTTAATAATACTATACAGAGCCATGTAATGCTGTAATGTATTTTAACTTAATGTGTTTACTAAAGTAAAGATGTCTTGAAAACTGGGATTTATTTTAATACAAAAACCTTCCTCAGGAAAAGTAAATCTCTCTTCTTTAATGAATAATCTACAATAGATGTACAAAAATTTTACCAGTTTCCCTTCCTCCATCAATAATTTAACCCAGCACAGTTTACATCTATATGAAAAAGTGAATGGCAGTGGTATCTGTTTTTACTTATCCAGGGAAAGATTTAATTCTATTTCTTTTTATTCTTCTTTAAAACCATGGCCTTTTCCCCCCACAACCTGAGGCTAAGCACCCTGAGTGCTCCCTCGCCCAGTCCTCCACCCATATACCACCATCCTGACCCCACCCTCCACCTTCCCCCACAGCACCCATCCTGACTGCTTCTCCCTCCCATATACCCACACCCTCCTTTGCCCCAGCTCCCATATTCCCCCACGACCTGCCTGACTGCTCCCCTGACCAGCCCCCCACCCATATACCACCACCCTGATCCCAGTCCCCTCCTGGTAGAAGTGATATATCCTCCCTTCCTTTCTGCTATGCCTGCCTCAGCTCTCTGATTTTTTATACAGCACTGCTGCTTGTCCCTATCATAGCCCTTCTCCTCCGTGCCCCAAGCAAGTTCCTCCAGCTGGAGCAGACCTGTGCCTGCACAGCCTCCTCTCCCCACAGAGCCAGGAGATCCACCACCGCCTGTGTACTCCGGGCAGACGCGCATTTGCTGCGTGGAGCTGGCATGCTCAGCTAGGCAAATACTATGTGAGCTCTCCATGCCGAGCAAACAGGAAGAGCAATTTCAAAACTTCCAGGGCTTTAAAAGGGGAGGGGTGCATGCCTGTGTACCTGGCTGTAAGGCAGCAGAGTTCAAACTGGTGACGAGAGCCGTCATGCTGCACATTGTGGGACAACTCCTAGACAACTTCTGTCTAGGGTGATATAAGCAACACAGTGTTAACTCTGAAACTGTATTGCTCCAATGGTGTCACCCTAAGTGCTACACCTCTTGTCGAGGTGTTTTTTTTATGTCATTATAGCAGGAGAGTAAAACCAGCGGGAGGAGCACTGCAGTGTGTACACCTCGATAGTTAAGTCAACGTAAGCTCTCTTATGTTGATTTAACTTTGTAGTGTAGACAAGCCCGCACATGCAAAATTGTATTGGTTTAAAATTCTACCTTTAGTTAACCTGGTGCAAGTTTTTGTGGGGACCAGGCCTAAACGAGATTGCATCTTGACCTGACTTCAGAGCCATGCCAAATTAGCTTTACATGAATTGATATGTAGATGCCTGCATTTGTTTTTATTTCTTTAAATTTTGTGTACTAAAAAAATTGTTAAATAATATCTATCAGAAAGAAACATTGTTATGCAGACTTTAAAAGTATGAAAAATACAGGTAAGGTTTGATTTCATTTTACAACTGGTCAGGAATTTTCTGTTGAAATGTTTTTTCAATGAAAAAGATGCTTTCCTCAAAATCAAAATTTGTTTTGGGAAAGTTTAAGTTTTCCTAATTTTTTTTTCAATTTTCTGTTGGGAAAATCTAAACAAAGTATTTTACTATTGTCTTGAATCAAAACACTTCAGTTGGTTGAACCAAATCAATATAGTCTGAGATAGTCTGATAAGAGAGCCTGCCCATGGATGAGAATGAAGGTATGAGGTGCCCAAACCACAGCTTCAGTGAAGCATAGTGGCAACTCAGGTGTGTGCATTTTGGTGTTGAACTGAGCCTAAACAAAACATTTTGATTCAGGAATGTCTAAATGTTTTGTTGAGATCAAATATGTAAAAACAAAAAAGTTTCAACCCAAAATATATGGAACTTTTCATTCTACAATAATTTAGATATTTCTATATTTTGTTCCACTTTGGGTTGAAAACAAATTTTGAAATATTGGAATTTCCATTGGGACATATATTCCATTTTTGAACAGGTCTACTTAATTTTTAATTAGTTTGGATGTTCCTAAGTGGTGGTGTGCTCTGGGGGAAGATGCTTGATATAGCATATGCCACGTGGCAAAATGTGGGGATTTCGGGATGGAGTGACGGCCTACATTTTTGGGATTTTTTTGTTTTTGTTGTTTTGGGCCCCAGCCCTACATATTGGTGTGCATAAGTGGAGTGCTACACTTCCACAAATCACCAATGGATTCAGCACCATGGAATTTTCAAAAAAATAAACATTTTATATATATATACATATAAAATTTAGAAAATTATATTTGTTATTGATTAAACTTACTGCAACATTACAGTATTGTTATTTGGTTGGTGCCTTTGTTTGGTTCAGCTATCCTCAAACTTCTGAAAACTCAGAAATGAAGAGTTAAGGTACCATGTCACCTCCACAATGGAACCTTAACTCTGCCTCTTGGAGCTGGCAATAGCCACTGGGAATGGTTCAGTAAGTGTGGTTCAGTAAGTGTGGTGCCATAAAAAGTAGAAATGGGGAAGGACTAAGAGAATGTGCTGCTGTTTGTGTTGTGTTTTGTTCCACAGATCTGAATTCCAGCATTCACTCCAACTGCCTTTGTAGCATTAGGTTTAGCTGCACTGAATGCTGGAGGGATTAGTTGGCGCAGGTTGGCATAGTTGTTACTGTGATATAATGAGAGGTGGATGTATACTTCAAAGGATCAAATATACCTCATTTCAGTAAGCTGTGTCAGTAGCAATGCACAGTGGTCTTTTTATGGGAATTGTCAGCAGTGTGATGGTGTACGAGACAGTGGTCTCTAGGGCTTAGTGTCTCAGAACAAATTCTCAGAGCAAGGGTGAAGGGGAGGTAATATGTAGTAAGTCTGGGGTGGTTTGTGTGGAGTAGGGTCATTGCTTAACTGTAGGCCAGGTATAGGTAGCTGTTGTTTGCTATGCTGACCTGAACCTTAGTTTTGCCTTAGCAAAGAGAAGATGTGCGACATCGTGTACTCTGCAGCATCTATAAGGGTAAAATGCTAGTATGCGTGTGTTAGCCGTGTGTTGCATCATGACTCAAAGAGGGCAGAGTTAAGATTCCATTGTCGGCATGGCGTTATCTTAAGTCTTCATTTCGTGGTCTTCTGAGATTTGAATGTAGTTGAACTTGATATTCTAGAAGAGCATGCATCATCACCAATCCCTATGTCACAGACCCAGTTGAGTGCCCCCTGTTGGTCATTTGCCAGACTGCTGTGAGGAGATCCAACCTTTGAATCCTGGGTGCTTTAAGCCCCTGGAAGCGAGCCCTAAGGAAGTCCTTGCAATGCAGCTGTCTTGGGACCTCTAGGCACACACTCATCGGGACAGACCCTGTGTCTAGCAGCCCCATCTTGAGAGCTGTGACCATGTGACCCACTGCCAAGCTCCTAGTACCAGTACTTACCACTCAGAGTCCCCCCATGCTCTCCCAGAACTCCAGCTGTCTGGGTGTTCTGGGTCCACAACTTAACTTTTCAAGGGCATGTGGTAACATACAACATACAGACAGTTTGAACAGGATTCTAATATTGCTCTTTAGTGAATCATATGAGAGATACACAGACCTATACAAAAATAATAAACCCTACATGCAGTTCCCTGCTTCAGTTTCCCCACCAGTCCAGAGCATTCTTAGGGCTGGGGTCAGAGTCATCTGGGGTATTCAGGATCCTTCTGATGTAGTGCATAGCTTGTGTTCTGAAACATGGATCCTTCTCTCCCCACTAGCCTTCTCTGACTTTGGCTGGTCCAGCCACTTTCTCACTCCTACCCAAAAGCTTCCTATTTTGCTTTGTGAGTCTCTCTGCCAGACACACCCAGTCTCTGAGGTTTTGAAAAGGTTAGTATCAACACCTTGACTTCTTTGTCCTGTTTGGGAATTTTCCACTCTCCAACCGCCAGATCCCTGAAGAGAGGTTGGGAAACTGGTTCTCCTGGGCTTGAGTTTAACCCATTGTTTAGTTAAAGTACAGTCATGAAGGTTAACGTCTCTCCATTGTCTCTATTCTTGTGTACATATGTGCAGGATTATAAACTACCTAGCACACTTCTCATGGTGTGTGTGTGTGTGTGTATATATGTATATATATATAATGTAAATCAACACACAAGGATCTTTTTGAAAGAAAAGAGAAAATTTTTAAATGATTGAAGAAAGCCCAAAGGAACATCTGGAATGTTTTCTACTGGAATCAATTTTCTACTGTGACTTCATCTTGTTGCTTCTGAAGGAATGTAGCAGAACAATAGCGGATACAACTTCATTGAAGAAACTATTAAGATCCCAGATGTGAACAGGTGTTTACCACTTTTATGGGGAGAAATAATCCTGATGTAGACATAGGATTTCTATGTGCAACTTTTCAGAAATTTCCCATGAAGTTATTGTAGCCCTTTTTAAATTTTGGCTTAGGCTATGCTGTCAGATATCTGTAACAGTTGTACAGTAAAAATTTCAGATTTGAATAAAGTACTTTTTTTAAAAAAATAAGAGCTAGAATTTTCAGTCCACTGTATTCATATTTGATTTCTGGTCATCCTATTGGCAAATTCTGCACATACGGGAGCTTTGTTTCTTCATATTCCCATTTGAGGTCTCTCACAGTATCATCACATTTTCATAATTTGGAGGTACTAGAAGACTGGGCTAAGCAGATGGAATTGGACCCAAAACACATCAGATATAAAATGAATATTTGTACCCTATAATAGACACCACTGCAAGAAAGTGATATGCACAATACAGATATCTATGGAAATAAATATGCTGTCATATCCTGCCACACTGAGAAACAGAAAGCCAATTATGAATGAGTTCTGATGAAAATGGCAACTTTTTTAGAAGGGCCATGCATTGAACAGTGTCAAGGGGGGCATTTTCCACCATCCTTGCTAGTGGGGTTAGGAAGGCTTACTTCTTTACCACTCAAGGATATGAGTAGGTGAGATAGAACAGCTTATGGTACTCTAGTATCTTTTGTGGTTGTTTCATTTGTTACAATGATTATATCAATACCAAGGTGACCTGTGAGGATGATGCAGAGGGAAGGAATATTCAAGAGCCAGTTTTTCAATAGCTATCATCATCATAATGTCCTTCTAGGCCATTGGCATAGTCCAACAGCTCAATAGTCATATCCCTTAGTGTACTGAAAATGTATTAGGTCCATCATTTTGTGAGATTGGACTAATGAAACAAGTCCTTTAGTCCTTTTAATTTAATGTTAATCTAGGTTTTGATCCTAATATGAAGGGGGTGATGGTCTGACTGTAAAATTGCCACACTCTCTCTGTAACCAGTCCTAAGCTAAGATAAAATCCAGCATGTGCTCTTCTGTTTGTAGGCCAAAATCTACCTTGAGTAGACCCATCCTCCCATGTTCTGGAGGATCCATAGGATTGATAGGATCCATAGGATCCAATGCTCAAAATATACTATCAGTGTGGACATTGAGGTGACCCAGGGCAAAAAATTCAGAGAATTTCAACCAGATAAGAGATCAGTCAGCATTCAATATGGAGAATCTGATTAGTAAAAAGAAAAGGAGTACTTGTGGCACCTTAGAGACTAACCAATTTATTTGAGCATAAGCTTTCGTGAGCTACAGCTCACTTCATCGGATGCATACTGTGGAAAGTGTAGAAGATCTTTTTATACACACAAAGCATGAAAAAATACCTCCCCCCACCCCACTCTCCTCATGCTTTGTGTGTATAAAAAGATCTTCTACACTTTCCACAGTATGCATCCGATGAAGTGAGCTGTAGCTCACGAAAGCTTATGCTCAAATAAATTGGTTAGTCTCTAAGGTGCCACAAGTACTCCTTTTCTTTTTACTAATCAGATTCTCCATATTGAATGCTGACTGATCTCTTATCTGGTTGAAATTCTCTGAATTTTTTGCCTTGGGTCACCTCAATGTCCACACTGATAGTATATTTTGAGCATTGGATCCTATCAATCCTATGGATCCTTTCCACAGTATGCATCCGATGAAGTGAGCTGTAGCTCACGAAAGCTTATGCTCAAATAAATTGGTTACTCTCTAAGGTGCCACAAGTACTCCTTTTCTTTTTGCGAATACAGACTAACACGGCTGTTACTCTGAAATCTGATTAGTGAATAAGTTCCAATATCCAGAGCAAAATGTTTATTAAACGTGATGTATTCGGTATTGGCTGACTAACAAAAAGGGTAATTTTCAAGACCCATTTTATGCTGTATATGTGGATAATAAACCCATAGCATAAACCTGTGTTCATGTGATCTATTCAGTTCTATTGAGGAAGACTGGACTCATTGTTTCTATCCATTCTGCCATAGTTATTTTAATTGCTAGATCTCCAGAGCCAATCTAGAACCTTCTCCCATGCTTACTTGGGAATTTTTATATAGTATTATCATTAGTTGCATTCTTTGTGGTCCAATGAGGCAATCACTGGGAGTCATAGTGTAGGATTGATGCTATGCCCATGTGTAGAGACCAAATGTGGGCTGGGATTTTAAAGGAATTAGTCCCCCAGTTCCCATAGTTAGTCGATAGGAGTAGGGCACCTATCTCCCTTAAGTGCTTTTACAAAAATCTCACCCATGCACAAAATCCTGAGGTCCTTACTCAGTTTTTAATAATTGCTTTTTCAGGAAAATTCCTAGTGACTTTAGTAGGGCTACTCGTGTGCAGGATTGGGAGGTTAGATTGTACACTCTTAGAAGTAGTAATACTGTCTCTCACTTGGCTGGAATGTACCATGCTCATTCATGGCTTGTATTAACAATAATATGTTAGTTACAGGTATAAGGTGCCAAATCTAATAACTGCAGTGGCCCTAACAGAATATACAGTAATTATGTTATCTCTGTCTTAATGTAACCCCCAGCAGCTAACATGAGAGTTGCACTTTATGCCATAGCTGAATTTGGCCAGTTCCATTCGCAGTATTTTTTGCCAGTCACTCTCATCTGCAAGTCTTCAGGCTCATGCACAAATCAGATCTAGAGTGTCATCAAAATGATATTTGAGATTTTGCTGTGACTCTCTGAGTATCTTTCCCAGACCTGAGGAAGATCGCTGTGTAGCTCAAAAGCTTGTCTGTCTCACCAACAGAAGTTGCCCATCTTGTCTCTCTAATATCCTGGGACTAGGATGGCTACAAGAACACTGCATACATCATAATGAAATCAAATTGTTCTGAATGTTACTTAATATTTCCTTTAGCTTTGTTTGCTTTCGTAGAATACTTAAAACACTTTGAATTTCGTGGTGGCTTGATAACATGGTAGAATTTTTAGGTTTGCTTTTCATCATGAATTTTCAAAGCAAATAGAAGGGAACTTATAAGATGAAGACTGCTGCAGATCTAAATCTAAAGTTTGTGTGTAAAATATCAATAAGCATTTAGGGTCAGAATTTCAAAAGAACTTGGCTCCCATTTTGGTGCCTAAATGAAGTGGCCATCTTTTCAAAAGTTCTCAATGAGAGCTGTTGTTTGCAAAACACTCTTGAAATTTTGGCACTTCATTTATATTCCTAAAATGGAAGCTAAGCCGTTTGGAAAATCTGATGTTAACCATTGGTGCTGAGCTTTAATTTTGTGGAGTTTTTTTTTAATAAGATTTTTTCTCTTTTGCTTCTGTGATACAGTAACCTTGCAGTAATAAACTTGGTTGATTTCCATTAATCTTGTTTCACAATATCTTTTTTTATATAATTTTTCTATTATTTCCATTTTGGTTTTCAGATTTTAAGCACACATAGCTAACTTTTAAATTTTATTGTTTGTCAACTGAACAGCACTGTTACCATGGGATTTGTGTGAGCAAAGATATTGAAACACGTCCTGTAGATGGAGAATGGGGACCTTGGGGACCTTATAATTCATGTTCAAGAACCTGTGGAGGTGGAATCAAAAGCACAACCAGGCTGTGTAATCGACCTGAGTATGTTGTTCGTTTGTTTATATCAATATGTTTTTGATATTGTTGTATCCCAGCAAGTTAGTTCAAGGCAATAGGAAAATAAATAGCCATTTCAATCATTTCTAAAGCTGGAGGAGGTCAGTCTATAATCTCTGATATTCAGAAGGTTTCTGAGTTAATTTTATAATTTCTCTCAGGTGAATTGTATGTGTTTTTCAGATGTTTTAAAATTGCGTGTAGAGACTTGTAAATGTAACTTGCCTCTTCCAGTGGTAATGAAACTAATGTTAGAACTTTGGAGAATAATGCTTTAGGGCTTGAGTCTGCCTCCCTTACTGCAAGTAACTTCATTAGAATGAGGTTCCTCAGTGCAAGGACTCTCTCTCACTATATGGTTGTACAGCACTTAATAAAATGGGCCTCTGATCCTGATTGTGGCCCTTAGGCACTACTGCAGTGTAAAACTAATTACTAATTCTTGCAGAGTAAAGTACTGCAACTAACAAGGGTAATAAAATGTGGCTCTTACAAATTAGTAGATGTTCATGTTATTCAGATTATTATAGACTTGAAAGGCCTGATTCTAAAATGGTAGTATTATACACCCACTTTGCATTCACTATTCACTGCACAAAGCAGTGGAGAATCAGGTCTGAATATCAACATGTAAGAGAGAAAAACAATGCTGAATGGATATGATAAAAGACTGTTTTGAAGTTTTGCCATTAGGATCAACTGCTTGTTTTAGAAACAAATGATGGAAGTGATGTTGATCCTATGTACTTTACTTTGAATCATTTTGATTAGGCCGAGAAATGGAGGGAAATACTGTGTGGGTCGCAGGATGAAATTTCGATCATGTAGTACTGATTCATGTCCAAAGGGCAAACAAGATTTTCGAGAGCAACAGTGCTCTGATTTCAATGGTAAACATTTCAATATCAATGGTCTTACATCTGCTGTACGCTGGCTTCCAAAATACAGTGGCAGTAAGTAAATACAGATTTTCTTTGCTAACTAAATAAAAATGTTCATTCACTTAAAGCTTTACAACAGACAAAAATCATGATGGATTTTCTTTACAGTTTCTATGAAAGATCGCTGTAAACTTTTTTGCCGAGTGTCTGGAACAACTTCCTACTACCAGCTGAAAGACAGAGTTGCCGATGGTACTCCCTGTGGAACTGAAACCAATGACATATGCGTTCAAGGCTTATGCAGGGTATTTAAACTTAACTTGGATATTATAACACTGATATATATACAATGTATTAACATACTAATAAATATTTATCACATATATATGTATACTATATATACTTTATATAGTATACTATAGTATATACTACATACAGTTCTTATAGCGCAGGGGTTCTCAAACTGGGGGTCGGAACCCCTCAGGGGGTCACAAGGTTCTTATATGGGGGTTTGTGAGCTGTCAGCCTCCACCGTAAACCCCGCCCTCCAGCATTTATAATGGTGTTAAATACATAAATAAGTGTTTTTAATTTATAAGAGGGGTTGGACTCAGAGGCTTGCTGTGTGAAAAGGGTCACCAGTACAAAAGTTTGAGAACCACTGTTCTAGCATTTGCAATGCTTGATGAGCCCCCCGACAGGAGCGTCACCAGCATAATGAAGGGCCCTACGGCCATCATGAAGTCTGTTTAGTTGACACTTATTGACAACATGCACAATTGACTGACAGAGACCATGCTGACAAAGTGGGTCATACGTAGATCCTTCTTGTAGAGGTTGGCTGTGCATATTCCTTGGCCAGTTTGGAACCTGTTCAACAGAGTCCAAAGATGATGTGGCAGGTCAAATCCCGGATGTTGAACGGTTAGATCAGTGACAGTGAAACCGTTCCAGATCTCTTTAGCTGACCACTTATTGCACCATAGGGTTGCTGCTGAAAAATTCTGATCTGGCAGTTAAGACCATGATGGTCATGAATCATGCTCTGCGGTGACTGAAGATGTCTGCATACAGTGGTAGTCCTGGATTGGCATGTAGCTTTTCCACCAGTTTGGCTGTTGATTGTCTGTGACGTGTGGAGGAGCTAAGTTGCTCAGAACTGGTAGTCATGGAATAGGAGTCAGGCATAGGGTGCCTGTGATGATGTGCATGGTTGAGTTCAATTCAGCATCAGCCAATTTACTGTGAGATGAACAACACCAAGCGGGCATGGTCTTCTGAGGAATAGCACAGTGCCAGAGCTGATGTGCGAAGTCTTCTGTGCACCTGTGCCCGTGTCAAACTGGCTAATTTGCTGATTTGATTGTTCCTGGTCCTGACTTTGGCAGCAATCTGTTTTAGATGCTGTGGTAAGTCAAATAGTGGTCTAGTGTGACACCAAGGTAGACTGGTTTGCCTCGTGTTTCAGTCGTTATCCAGTGAGAAAGATGTCTAATGTACATTTAGCACTTGCATTGTGGAGGTGGAAGACACTGAAAACTGGCTTGGTCATACTTCATTGGAGACGTCAAGTGCTACAGTAGTCTGCCATCTTGGGCAGGTTGGCATCAAACAACAACCTTGTTCTCGTCCATGACCGAAAACAATGGGATACATTTCACTCAGCCAGATGGTCACGTGATTGCTCATGTGACCTCTGCTGGGTGACATCACTAGTTGGTCATCTCTAACCAGCATCATATGTTTCTCTTGGACAGCTTTCCACACAGTCAACACAGACAAGCACTTATCCATGTCGGCCTTCAGCTGCCCATTGTTAGAAACTTAGACAAAAGAAGATGGAATTTCAGGAAACCTAATTGGGAGAAATTTAGCTAAATCCTGGAATGAAGTATCGTTACTATCCCATCATGCTTCATGCCAATCAATGAAACCTACAACCATTTCCATGGAGCCATCTTGAAAGCAGCGTGAGAATCCATTCCACAAGGCTCTTGCTGTGTCTGCATTCCTTGTTTTGACACCATATGTTCAGAACTATTTATGCAGTATAATTGTCTGGAGATCCAGATCTTGCTGACCAGCTAATAAAGTCCTTAGCTGCTGTGATGCAAGCAAGATGGGAGCAAACAACAAGGAATATGAATTTCATCCATTCTAGCCAGAACCCTGGAACCTTTTGTGTTGACTTGGCACAGCAAGTGCTGCCCCATCCTCCTGTTACTCCAAACCAAGTTGCTCACCACTTGTTTCAGGTTGCAAAGGTTCCCCTGAATAAGCTTGTAAAAAGGCAGATTTGCGATGAATGGCGGCAATTCAGATGATGTAATCTGCTTTGTTAGTGCATAGCACCATTCACAAACACTGAACTAGACACTGTACTGTGCAACATCAAATCTGGACTTTCACCAGAATTCCTGAATCACCTTGGAACCAACGCTTATCAATGATTATCCAAATTCCTGACGTGAGTTCTCAGTGTCGGCAACTTGTCAAGGATTTGGAGAATGTCAAAAATAATTACCCTTTTAAAACCTGAAAAAGACCCACACAATGCAGCAAGCTACCAACTGATCTCACTGCTATCTGTCAGATTCAAAGACTTGGAGTGGCTTATCCTACAGCGTATATCTCCAGAGGTGGTGGCAATTCTCAGCGTTGACCGAGCTGGCTTCCAGAAGGGTTGAAGCACATGTGACCAAGTCCTAGCCCTCACTACATATATAGAAAACAGGTTTCAACAGAACTTGAAGACCGGAACTGTTTTCTTTGACCTGACAGCAGCCTACGATACAGGATGGCACACTGGTCTTCTGATAAAACTGTCAAGAGCTCGCGTAGCATGAGTGGTGGACACTGCTGAACTTCTACTTCCTGACAGGCATTTTCATGAGATGGAACAAGTGAATGGAGAAGACAATCCAACATCTTACCCCAATGCTGTGTGCTTGTGTCCACCTTGTTCAGTCTGTACACAATCGACCTGCTACTGACTCAGTCCGCAAATTCATCTATGCAGATGACTTCTGCTGTGGTACCCAGTTGCGCTCTTTCATTTTATATATAGTATGTATACCTTATACTATATAGTATATGCTACAGTATACTACATATTATTATATACATACTATACACTACACACACAGTCTCTCTCTCTCTCTCTCTCTCTGTCTCTCTAAATATAAAAATATATGGCAAAGCAAATCCTCTTGGAAACCACTAAAGCAAAGTTGTTTGAACCAATTTTAACAAAGTTCTGATCCCAGTCAGCTTAGTAACCTAGAGATAGAGCTCATAAAATAAAGACCCAGATTTGAATCATAAGAGCTTAATTCTTCTCTCATTTAAACAGGTGTAAATTAGGGGTAACTCTATTGAAGTCAGTAGAGATACACTGATGTAAAATTGGAGTAATGGGAAATGAATAAGGCTCTGAATGTGTGTTTTCGTCCCCAGTCAAATATCAGAGAAAAGTGCTATTACCTCTATGGAGAGAAGGTTTTACATCACATTTCTCAAAATCAGGAGGCAATTTAGCTCCCAAGGGGATTATTTCAGTTTTCTTAGATGGATGAAAATTATGGTAATGCCACAGGCCTTTTTATAGGGAGAGGGAAGCTAAAACCACCTAGAACTTTGAGCCAGATTTTGCTTTCCATCCCCATGCAACCTTACAGATGGCAGTGGGTTGCATAATGTGAAAGTGAAGGTAAAATTTGACCCTTTATTAGGGTAAACCACAGGGAGGAATGCCAGAGAGCAACTGTACTTATGTGGGGGAGGGAAAGGGAATGGTCTGAGTAAAGAATTAAAAATTAAAATAGTGATCTTGGATTTATTATTCTTAGTATCTTAGCTAAAGGTCATATAAATAGTCAATAAATCAGATCATTCTTTATTTTACAACTATAGAGTTTAAAAGAAATTGATGTTCATGTGCACATAATACTAAAGGAATTGATTCATTTTAACATTACAGAGGTTTTTGAACAAATTGTCTTTAAAATTTATAGTGAACATTCAATATTGTAGATAGAAAAGCTTTATAAAATGTTAATGCATCAAGAAATGCAGAAATATTAAATAGATTTGCATTGTTCTTTCTTAGAATAACAGAACTATTATACTTTGTCCTTACATCACAGCACCTAAGATCATATAAAAGACTGTTCGTGATTTGCCAACAAAGATGGAGATAGTCCATTGATAGATATAGATATATAGATATATATAGTGAATACAATCTTTTTGAGGAAAAATCTTAAAATGTGCCATTTTCACTGTTTTCTACTGAGCTGAATGACTTATTACAGTATATGCAACACAGATTTATTGTATTTCTTGTAGCAAGCTGGCTGTGATCATGTGTTGAATTCCAAGGCAAGGAGAGATAAGTGTGGAATCTGTGGCGGTGATAATTCTTCATGTAAGACACTTGCAGGTACTTTCAACAGTGCTCATTATGGTATGTTTTTCTCTTATTTTACATTTAAGTTGTGTTTAAAGTATGATTTCAGTGAAAGTTCTTTAGAATCATAGAATATCAGGATTGGAAGGGACCTCAGGAGATCATCTAGTCCAACCCCCTGCTCAAAGCAGGACCAATCCCTAAACAGCCCCCTCAAGGACTGAACTCACAACCCTGGGTTTAGCAGGCCAATGCTCAAACCACTGAGCTATCCTCTGCCAACAGAAAATATTCATGATTTTGAGTCACAAAAGCTCTTTCAAGGATACAGAGACAAACGCTGTGGTTTGCTGACCTATTTAGGAAAAAGTCAGTTGCTGAGTAAAGTCAAAGCAAAAAGGAGGGGGGAAATGGGGTGGTGAAAAGTTGCAGAGCTGTCTTTGGAAAAGAGTGCTTCCTGCCTCCTGCACTTTGTGATCAGTCTGTGCTGAAACTACACAGCCCATGGGGCTCCAGCATCTCCTGCTGGCCCCATGAGGAGAGAGAGGGATGAATCCCAGGTGTGAGCTCCTAGCTGATTTTCTTCTTTTATTGAAATGACAAATATAGACCCATAAAATGTCATGCCCTCTCTTATCCCAGATTACCAGAAGATGTATGTCCTTCTTCTGATCAATGACAATTAGTGGGAAAACCTCTTACACAGAGAATCTGTTATCTCAGTTTCTTCATTAACACTATTTGTAGGTCTTACATCAGTGTGTAGGAGGGTTGGAGAGACTAGTGTATATATAAATAGAAACTCTTGTCAAGCATAGCATACAGAACCATAGCTTCATAGTAAGAGCATGGAACAGAGGGTCAGGAGACCTTGGACATCAGTTTTCCAGTGGCCCCTTTAGGCTGCTCCACTAGTTTAAAGGGGCAGCAAACTGGGTGGAGATGATCCTTGGTAAAAAGGGGAGATTCCTGGCCAATGTAGAGCTGCCAGAAAGGTTCTGTGCTGGCACCTTCCCCTTGTCCCCTGGAGAATGGGAATGTGCAAAATGCTGCTGGACTTTGGCTGTTTTTTCCCTGGCAGATGGTCTGTGCTCATCCCAGGGGATGAGGCAAAAACACCAGAAGGTGTAAAAGTGGCACACAGCCACTGTCTCCCCTCTCTCCCTTCTCCCACATGTATATACACACAATCCCCTCTTGTTTCTGTGCTGATGGATGGTCGAAGGCACAGTAAGTGCCTATTATTATTAAATCAGAAACAATATGAATTTGTAAATGTACATTTAAAATTGTAACAGTGAAAGGATTTAAGAATTTGATAAAACTGTAAAGGAACTGTGGGCTTTTTTATCACCATTAATGATCATGTACTGTACGGTTAGCACATGAATTGAATTAAGAATGTGTCTGATACCAATCTTCATATTCTGATAAAAATGGCATTAATGCCACTGTCAACAAGGCTGTGTTAGTATATCTGTTACCACCTTACATATTTTTGAGTCAGTTTGCTCTTTATTAAAAGCAAACATGCTCAAGCATGGAATTTTCCATTTAAAAATAGGTTTTCTTTTTTAATAAAATTTAAAAAATAAATTATTGTTAATTTAGTCATTTTTATTTTAAGTCTGGTCTTGAAAATTAGTAAATTATGAAAAATAATGAAGTTTGTAGCTTCAGGCACTTTTTTCTTTCTATGGTGGAAGTGAAAAAAGGGGTTTTTTGGGCTGTTTTTTCATTTTCAGCTGACAGGTTGCAGGACTTTGTATTTTGAAGAAATAACACAATTAAGACCTAATCATTTTAGTTAGGAAAACAAATCTGTGCATATGCCAGAAGGGCTAGGTCGTGGCAGTTATTCCAGTGCCATCCGTAGGTGTGGTGCAGTGCCCTGTGTGCAGGGTGTGTGCACTTTGAACAACCATTTAGACTGCTAATAGATTGTTTTCCCTGTGTTTACCCCCCTTCCATGAGCCTGTGTAAAAGGGCTTACTATCAGTGAGAATAAGACCCATTATGTTTTGTACCTCCCACTAGGCTTCTCTCAGCAACACAACGTGGTATGATGTAGTCTTAGGGCCAAATTCTACTACCCTTACTTATTCGACAAATCCTCTGACTTTGCTGGGCTTGCAGCAAAGCGTGTTGGTCAATGCAGAATTTGACATGGCAAGATTATAAAGCTTCTTTTGGGGGAAGTAAAATTGGGTTCTTTTCTTCTATTATACAGTTAATTGTAAAATTTAAATTGTGCTTTAATTATTAAGCCCCTAAATCATCATACATCCTATGTGACTACACTAGGTTTTCCAGAAAACTAAATGTGTGGTAGCAAGCAGTGAGGCAACTACCTGCTGCATGCACGATCAGAGGGAATAGTTCATAACTGTCACTAGCTCTGCCCACTGTTACTATGACATGGCTTGGCTCTGTAAGAAAATGATGGTGGAGTCACTCAAAATGGGCAGGGTTATGCATATGAGGGCATGTCTACAGACCCTAAACCAGTATCAGGTAGTAGCAAATATGCTACAGATATTCTAGCCTGCACTGCCCACACAGCTCTAACAGTTTGACAGTCATGTTCAAGCAGGAATGCAACAGCCCTCACAGAATGTGATGTTCAGTTGATCGGTAGCATCTGCCTAGAAACAGAGAGGTGACCCCCAAGATAGCACAAGCACATCTCCAGTCACACTGATGAGATAAGATGCTCTCTCAAGGCTGTATTGTACAAGCAAATTGATTTTACCAGGAAGTTTGGTATGTGTAGGCCTCACCAGCTTGTGATGCAATACTCTGCCTCTTTGATATTCTCAGGGGTGTGCAGTAGTAGTCACTCTCACTCCTTATGTACCCAGGGACCAATCTGAGGTTTGGTTTATGCTACTGCAGGAGCAGCCTGTGTGATCAGTCACTGTAGCAGTGCTCTGCGTGCCACGTAGTGTTAAGTTATAGTTTTGCCCTACATATTTAAATGTTAATAAAATAGTCATCAGCAATTCATTGCAACTAAATGCAAATATACTGGCATCCTGGTTTGAGGAGACAGCTACATTTAATTACTCACACTTGGTATTTTTAATGGTCTTTCTATTATATTGCACTTTTAACTGAAGTATCTGAGTACTTGACAAAGAATTGTCCCTTCACCCACAAAAGTCAGTGATGTAATTTTCCAGTTACTTGTCTCATGTCAGCATGCTAAATGGCAATGTTTCTGTTATTTTAAAATTTCTTTCCTCCCAATTTTGTCTTCTCTCCTCTCTCCTCCAACTACCTCTTTCCTCTCTCCCTTTTTAGCTTCTCTTGGGTGTGACTGATAGGGGGCTTTTTGGGTGTTTGTTTTTTATTCTATATTGGGAAGATATATTGTGTAATTAGCAGGTAGTGGACTATTGACTAAAGATGTGCAAATTGTAACAGTTTGCAATTACAGTGCTGCCCCCAAGTGGTAGACATAATAAATCTGTGCTAACACTAAGCTGTTTGGGTTATACACATTGATTATTATGTGATTAATACAATACTGTACAATTAGTGGATAATGAAACTGGGGAGGGGTGTTATAGTTATATTTTTAGCTTATTACCCATGGATGTGCGCTAGCCAGTTGAAGCTTAGTGCTAATAATAATCCTGAGGTAATATTAGTGGATAGAGAAGCAAGTGGAGGAGTTATCAAGAATTATATTAATTCTTCTGACTGATTGTGCTATCATGTGTTAAGCAGGTTCACAATATAGGGTTCTTAGATTGTGTGGTGCTCCTGGATGTTCAGATAGCAGCTGTGAATAAACATTTTAACTGTACATGTGAGAAGAGTGTGACTGTTTCTCTCAAATGTGGATCTGGCTATCTATTATTTTGTTACCTCAAAACTATGCTGCTTCAATACCTATTATTTGGGACTAGCTGGAGTAATTGTAGAATGCGGTGACTCGTTTATGAAGAATTGCTTCTTGAAGGGAGCACATTAGACCCGTACTCTAATGAGTAGCCCAGCTCACATCTGGAAGATGCAGATCTAACACGACTAATTTGTCTAATGTATATAACTTACCTACCTGCCTGGCCTTCACACTGTACTATTTGAGCACCTAGCAGTCATTAATGGATTTTCACCTCACAGCACCCCTTTAAAATAGGGAAGTATTATCTCCGTTTTACAGATGGAGGGCTGGGGCACAGGGTAGATTAAGTGACTTGTCCGAGCTCTCACAGAAAGTTTGAAGCCAGGTCCTCCAGGTCCTATTCTGTAGACATGTGTATGGAAAGGATTTTATTAATAGAGTCCACTAACGTTATTAATAGAGTCCACTAACGTCATTCAGTTTTCATAAAACCAGAAAAAATAATTTTCTTTGTTACATATGAAATCAATAAGTATTATAACAGTTCAGTTTGACTAGATTTTATATAGCTTAATTTCTCTATTTTAAAAGAAGCTACCAGAATTTCCTTCCTGCCAAAAAATGAGCTGGGTTAACAGCTGGCCATCCCTCACTGGTTGTCAGAGTATGGGAAGAAAGCTGATTAAACAAATGTTCAGAAAATTACTTTTTACAAGTATATGAATGTTTGTGGTGGTTAGAAAGACCTAATTTATGTACAATTATATTCCAGGTTATAATGTTGTAGTAAAAATTCCCATGGGAGCTACAAACATTGATATTCGTCAGCACAGCTATTCAGGAAAACCAGAAGATGACAACTACCTTGGTAAAGATTTCCAGTAAACAACAGCTGATAGATGGTTTGTGTGTACTTTGCCAAAGGTCTACTGCAGACATAAAATATAAGAAGTCTGATAAAGTCCTAAGAGCAATTGTGTAATTATAATTTACCATCACCTGGGTTGCCTGGTTCCCTCTGCAGAAGTTACACAAGTGTAATTTCATCTGGAAAAAAACCAGGAACTTGAATGGGTTTTGGGGATTCAGAGATTCTCTGGCTGGAAGGGACCACTGTGATAATCTAGTCTGATCTGAATAACACAGGCCATAGAACTTCCCCAAAATAATTCCTAGATCATATCTTTTAGGAAAACAGTTTTGATTTAAAAATTGTTGGTGAAGGAGAATCCACCATGACCACTGGTAAATTGTTCCAGGGGTTAATTACCCTCACTGTCAAAAATTTATGCCTTATTTCCTGTCTGAATTTGTCTAGTTTTCACTTCCAGGCAGTGGATCATGTTATATTTTTCTCTGCTAGAATAAGGAGAGCTTTATTAAATACCCATTTCTCATGTAGGTACTTATACACTGTAATCAAGTCACCCATTAACATTTTCTTCGTTAAGCTAAATAGTTTGAGCTCCTTGAGTCTATCACTGTAAGACATGCTTTCTAGTCCTTTGGTCATTCTTGTGGCTCCTCTCTGAACCCTCTCCAATTTATCAGCTTTCTTCTTGAATTGTGGACCCCAGAACTAGATAAAGTCTCCTAGCACTATTTGTACCAGTACCAAATGTAGAGGTAAAATAACCTCTCTACTCCTTCTTGAGATTCTCCTGTTTATGCATTCCAGGATTGCATGAGCTCTTTTAACGACAGCTTTGCACCGGGAGCTCACATTCAGCTAATTATCCACTATGACCTCCAAATCTTTTTTCAGAGTCACTGCTTTCCAGGAGAAAGTCCTGCATCCTATAAGTATAGCCTATATACCTTACTCCTAGGTGTATGCATTTACAGTTAGACATATTAAAATGCATATTGTTTGCTTGCATCCAGTTTACCAAGTGATCCAATTTGCTATAAATCAGTGACCTGTCCTCTTCATTATTTAACATTCCCCCAATTTATGTGTCACCTGCAGACTTTATCAGTGATTATTTTATGTTTTCATCTAGGTCATTGGTAAAAATGTTAAATAGTGTAGGGCCAAGAACAGATCTTTGTGGGACCCACTGGAACAAACCTGCTCAATGACGATTCCCTGTTTATACTTACATTTTGAGATCTACCAGTTAGACAGTTTTTAATTAATTTAATGTGTGTCATGTTAATTTTATATTGTTCTGTTTTTTTAATCAAAATGTTGTTTAGTACCAAATCAAATTAGAGCAGGTATTGGGATTTTTTTAAATGCATATTTATTGAGAACATACCATTTATTTATAAGTTGAAATCTCTGTTATAGCCGAACTACATAGTTTATTTAATGGGATGTAAAGTGGAAGAACGAGATTTGGACAGAGTAGAATTGTTGCAGAAAACATTTATTTTCAATAGTGTTATGACATTTGCAGTTAAATGTTTCATTAATTTTAGAGAGACAAGGTAGCTGAGGTAATATCTTTTATTGGACCAACTTCTGTTGATGAAAGAGACAAGCTTTCGAGCTTACACATTTCAAGCACATTTCAGAGCTTTTTGTCAGAATGTTAAGCATGCACAGAGAGCAAGCTCAGATGGTCACCTATACATACATTATACATACATTCGATCCATTGATGAAAACTACTAGGAGAAAAGAAGCATAGTTTTCTAAAAGCCTATCTTACAATATTAAAATAGATCATGTAATGCCAGAATGCACATTTCAGTGTTGCCAATAAAGGCCTAGGACTTACCCAATTTTAACAATGTTACTGAATAGAACTATAGCCCTGTAGAATACAAGACTGTAGAACAATTCAGTAATACAAACTGTTCCCAGGTATACTGACAGGACCAAATCATTTAAAAAATATTTCTGGTATTACTACGCTGTTGTAATCAGGTCCCCCAAATTTTAATGATGTAGATAGAACCTACTGAATAGAAGTATGTTACTAATGGTATCAGATCTTTCTGATGTTTCCAAAGCTGTTTGTCATAAATAAAAAAAAATACCAATTATCATAATGAATAACTAAATGCAAACAAAATATCAAATTTGTATTCATGTGTATTATACCTTTTAATTGGGATAGATGTTTATTCCCAAATTTTTACTTTTAGCATTATCTGATACTCATGGGAATTTTATCCTGAATGGAAATTTTGTTGTAAGCATGTCTAAAAAAGAAATCGGTATACAAGGAGCCATTTTTGAGTACAGTGGTTCAAACAACACTGTAGAGCGAATTAACAGCACTGATCGACTAGAAGAAGAGTTAATTTTGCAGGTGATTTTTTTATGTTTTAATAAGTTTGTAAAGTTAATAAGTGTTTATATTTTTATAGTCTGGCCAATTTATTGAAAAAAAGTATTATTTTTATATCTTTAAAGGTATTGTGTGTAGGGAATTTGTACAATCCTGATGTGCGTTATTCATTCAGTATCCCTATAGAAGAGAGAAGTGATCTGTTTACCTGGGATCCATATGGTCCCTGGCAAGAGTGCAGCAAAATGTGCCAAGGTATTGTGAATTCTTTTTGAAATCAGAATTCTGTTTATGATGTTATTTCATATTCTTATATGTAAATTCAGAAGTATTTAACATCATGTCACATCATGCATCTCAACCTGTGTATGCCCAAATGTGGCACGTAATTTGGGATAAAGTCCTGAAAACCAGGTACACCAATAAATGCAGGAAACATTAAATGGTGAGGGATTCATTTCCTTAGTGTAAATAGAGTTCTGTATCTTCTGTTCTGGATTCTGAAAACAATTTATATGTAATGTAAATAATTTTCAACTGTAAAAGTGTAAAATTTGCATGAAATTATAGGCAATTTAAATTTAGAGATTAAAATGAGTGATATTGAAATTAAGGTACACGTAAGATATGTGTCATCCAGAAAAGTGTGACAACATGGATTGAGTTATTCAAAGGATTTATTCTATTAATTCTATTTAGTTTAAAATTTTATATAGAGAGAAAGGTATTTTATTTTGTTTTATTTTAACATTTTCACAACAGTTCTAGCAGTAATAATTGAATTTCTATATTTATGGAAGCAGTTTGACTCAAAAATGGTTGCATTATATAATCTCATAAAAGACTAGCCACTTGCCTTACAAGAATCTAATTGATACGGCTAGTGCTCTTGCTTGACATGAACTAAGCCAGAGCGCCAACAAAAGGAGCCATTTGTATGTTTTCTAAACCTTAGCTGAATCTCCTAAAAGTCAGAGAAAGCTCAGTAAAATCTTTCAGTTAAAGAAACCTATCATAGTGGATTAAGCTTCATATCCAAGCTTGTTATGAATAACCAGGAGGTCCACACAATAGACATTGCAGAGGATAACAAAAAGCTATGTCTCATCTGCATGTGCATGGCATTTGAGTCCATGATGTCTCACTGCTGCGTGTAGATGTTGCATAGAACTAAAGAGAGAATTGATCCCTTTGGGTATGTCTACACTATAAAGAAAAACCCGCAGCAACGAGTCTCAGAGCCCAGGTCAGGCTGCAGCTCAGGCTGTGGGGATAAAAATAGCCGTGTAGATGTTCTTGCTGGAGTCCAGGCTCTGAGACCTTACCCCCTCACTGTGTGTCAGAGCCCAGGCTCTTAACCTAAGCA
The DNA here is from genome assembly GCF_965140295.1 of Lepidochelys olivacea. NCBI lineage: Eukaryota > Metazoa > Chordata > Testudines > Cheloniidae > Lepidochelys > Lepidochelys olivacea. Next base: position 298,316,881 of record NC_140411.1, read on the forward strand.
GGAATGTCTACATTGCTATTTTTAACCCAACGGTTAACTACGAGTCTGAGTCAATTGACCGGGCTGTGAGACTCATCACTATGGGTTTTAATTTGCAGTGTAGATATATGTCATGGCTAAGACTACGATTTAGTCATAGGTATTCTTAGTAAAAGTCATGGATAGGTCATGGGCAATAAACAAAAATTCATGGCCCATGACCTGTCCATGACTTGTACCATAAATACCCCTGACTAAATCTTAGCTGCTGCTCCCCACTCCCCCCACAGCTGTTCCCGCCGTGACTTCCGCGACCTCCGTGAAAAGACACGGAGCCCTAATCATGGCACTCCACAGGTAGAGAGGCAGTTTCTCATTGCTACCCTTTGGGTGATTCCCTCCAGGAATTGCATTCTCCTAGACTCCTGCTTCGTGTTTTAGGCAGGACAGCAGGTTCACATGATTGATCGTACTGCTGTAGAGATCCAGGAGTATGAGATTGGATGTCTGCCTTCCATCTGTTGACATCAAGAGATAATCCATCAGTGCCATTAATGCTGTTTCTGTTTCATGTCCTGGCCTCTATCCAGATTATGCTAGGTCTAGAATATTGGCTGCAGCTAGATGAGTTTGAAAGCAGCTTTTGGGTAGCTTCTCTCTGGGCTTTCTCAGAAGTGGAAAGTTTGATATGGCGTGGTAGTTAGTCAGTTCTGATATACCGCCACATGGATTTCTTCATTATCGGTAGGACTGTTGTATGTCTGAAAGAGGAAGAGACACTGGTCCTTTCAGTCAGAGGGATATTAGTTGCTTGTGACTCTTTTTCATGAACCAGAAAGGGCCTGGATTAGACTCACAGGTTTTTGGTTGAGTCTCCTTCAGAATGTTCTATAGTTGTGGAGTGAATGGGCTGAATTTAAGGAACAGAAGTGCTGTTTACTATCTGGCAAAGGGATATTAGCTACATGAAGCCTAAGAGACTTCCTGAATGTGTGTGATCTTTTCATGAAGTGTTTGGTGCTAAGTTCTGCTTTGGACTGTAGGTGGTCAGAATTGATGGTGCTGTTTACCACCGTGAATACCTCATATGGGTGAAATTTGGCAGCTTCTGCAGAGATAGAAAGAAAAGTTCTCTTGGCCTTTTGCAATTTGGGGGCCAGAATGTTGATAGCTGTCATCATGCTACAGTTATCTTACCTCTCCAGATTCTCAACTCCTTGCCTGTAGGTGGAGTACTGTGATCTTTTAACATGCTTTGGAATTTGATAGGGTTGATCAGATAGGATTGTGGGTATTTCTAGTTGCCTGGAAGTAAGCAGAGCTCTGGCCACTGCCTTAATCAGGTGATGCTGACGCAGTAGCTGGATTGTGTTGTCTTCTACATCAACATAAGAACTGATATGGAATTTTTTTGACTAAGCATTTTTGTCAGAAAATGCTGATTTGTCAAAACCTAAGCTTCTTATGGAACTGTGGCTGTTTCAAGGAAACTGTCTTTGGGAAGGCTTCTCAGGTCCAGGCTGGAGTTTTTGGTCAAAAGAAGACAGTGAGCAACTCCAGATAGATACCTGGGAACCAGTTTCAGGAGCTTGAAGCTGGGTCTTCCATATCTCAGGTGAGTTCCCTAACTACTGGAGTATTGGCTATTCTGGGCTAAGGGGATCTCTCTCTCTCTCTCTCTCTCTCTCTCTCTCTCTCTCTGTTTCTCTCTCAGGTTGTTCCCTTTTTTTGTGAAAAAAATTCAGGTTCTGATGAGAAACAAAAGTAAATTCTGAAACCTTAAAATTTCTCACAAAATGGAATTCTTGTTTGTTGGCCAACCCTAATCAACATCTTCCAGGGTGTGACCAGCTGTGTGGGTTGGACCAGCGATGACTTGTGAGACTCCTAGGGAGGCAAGTAGAGAGAGTTTCTTAGCTCTTTAAACTTTTCCAAATGTTTTGTTCAAGGTCTTCGTAGAAGAAAAGTTACATGCATACGTAAGAGCGATCACTTGGTAGTGTCTGACCAAAGATGTGAAAATGTACCTCCTCTACCAGCAGTCTCTGAAAAGTGCAACACAGAGTGTGAATTAAGGTAAAAAGATGTTTTTATGAAAAGGCTCTTTTAACACTTAACTATTTTGTAGTTGTCGATCTAAACAAAGTATTATGCACAGGTGAGCTTCCAGCCTTTTAAAAAAAGAAAATGAGTTGATTGCATGGAGTCACACTCTGGATTTACACTTGTGAAACTAAGAAATATTGTATTTATTTTGGTTCTTTGTTGAGGGGGCTGAATTTCACCTCCCCAGCATCCAAAATACTCTGACTTTACTGAATTTCACCAAGAATTATACTCTCAATAGGAAATCATTTGGGGCCCAGTCTTCTATTGCTGGTGCACCAGGAATGCCCAGGTTGCAGTATTCAAATAATACATGGTTAGAATCACTGATTGAGATTTTCAAAATCACCCAAGGGATTTAGTCACAAGTTCTGTTAATTAAAAAAACTGTCTAGAAGTCTTTCAGGGTATGTTTATACAGCATTTTGGAGCAAGCAGGAGTGAGCCTCCCAGTCTAGGTCAATAGACTTGGGCTAGCAGGGCTCGTGCTAATGCTCTAAAAATAGCTGTACAGAGAGAGCACTTTGACGTTGTGGCTTGGGCTGGAGCTCAAGTTTGGAAGTCCATCCTTCTCCCTAGGATTCAGCGGCTGAGCTCCAGCCCGAGCCACAATGTGTAAAACGCTGTCTATGTAGCTATTTTTAGAGCACTAGTATGAGCCCTGCTAGCCGGAGTCTGTCAAACTGGGCTGGGAGGCTCTCTCCTGCTCGGTCCAAAATGCTGTGTAGGCAAACCCTCAGTTTGTGTGTTTAAATCCCCATGACAGTTTTGAAAATTTCAATCCTTATGTTTACTTTCAATTTATTTAATCTATTGCCTAAATCGATTTTATACTGCATTCCTCACTATAGTATCTGAGTGCTTAATGCATTTTTTTTGTATTTATTAAAATATATTTAGTTTTATATAACAGTTTATACTTGTAGGTGGCATAATATTGGCAAAAGTGAGTGCACATCACGGTGTGGCCCAGGGTATCGGTCTTTAGACATCCACTGCATGAAGTACTCTGTTTCAAAAGGACTGAGTGTTCCAGTGGATGATAAATACTGCGCTGATCAGCAGAAACCACCAATCAGAGAACCCTGTCATGGTGACTGTCTGTTAACAAGCTGGCACTACACGGAATGGTCAGAGGTACAAATTCAAACCCTTGTGATTGTACGATTGCAATTCGTCTGATTAGTGCTCATACTAGATTTTGATTTTTTTCTGATAGTAATTTGCTCTGATTTTTAAGTAACCGAAAGAAAAATATCTTCGGAAAATATGAGTTGTTATAGGGGAATTGGTAGCAAACCCTATCTTTAGGTTTCCTGACACTTTCTATTTTAAAAGATTATTGAAACTTTTTTTATAGAAGCTCTAACACCTTGATTGTTTGAAACTGGCCTTTGAAATTCAGCAGAGAGAAGAGCATTTTCTTTGTCCCAGTTACATTTCCATTCTGGTTTAGTTGAGTTATAAACAGTTTTAAAATTGCCATTTTGCATCTCTTGCTTTCATTCTTCAGGAAAATTTTGGCAGGATGCCAAATCACTGAACACAACCACATCATCACAGCACCAGCACAAACTACATTGGGAACAACTGGGAGCTGTCAGAGCAGCTGTAGTGCTGGAGTCTTCCCAATCCATACCCCAATGAACGTGATACATAGTCCCAGTGTCACATCCTCCTCTAAGCAGGCAAAACAAAGGGCAAGAGCTCCCCCAGCTCCCAATGCAGGTGGGAGGGCGGGGGGAAAGAGTTGGACTGATCTTCATCTGTAACCCCTCTGGACCTAGCATATGGCTTCAGAAACCCATCCTCCCCATCCCCTAGGGCAGGTGCTGCTCACTTCCTCTGGAGAGAGAGGCAAGAGAGAGAGCCAGACCAGGCCAGCCTCCCGTAAGAACTCCCTAAACCTACCCAAGCTAGGCTTCTCCAATAACTCCTTTAGCATGAGTGATACTTTAACATTACCAGTAAATGAACTCTCATTTATATTCACATTTTTGTTGGTGGAGAAATGCTAATGAATCATTGGACTGGTATATCCTTGAATTGGGCATTGGTTAGAAAACAAGAAGAAGAAAAAAAGACCTACCACATGACATCAGTGATTTATTTCCTCCTCTGGGATAACAGCCTTCTCCTTCTGCCAGCTAATGTAATTAGTTTTGAAGCTCAAGTGCTAACAGTTTGTGATAGAGCAATGCTGAATGTTCAGTGTTCAAACCCTGCTGATGATGTAGAGTGGCAGGGGTGTTGTTATACTCATATATAAGATAATTTTTTTTAACTTTTTACTTTTTAAAAATACTTAAGAAATTACACACAAAAATTATGTTTAAAGAAAATTATTTTGATGGCAAAGTCATGCACTTGAAAGTTAGGAAATGCCAGAATTAAGGTTGTCCATGCAACTGTAATTCTGCCTCCTTGTGTATATGCATTATGTTAGTCTTTAATTGCATGATCATATACTATTTTTTCCACAGAATCCCTGCATCATTCAATACACAGGAGGGATGCAAGAGGCTACATGGGCAATCATAAATCTGGCATTTCCTAACTTGGAAGTGCTTTATTTTGTAACTTAAATTGCTTTCTATTAACATAATGTTTTATATGTATTTTAAGAAGATAAGGTATAAAATTGCAGCCTTAACATTAGTTTATGAACTATATCATGGAGCTAAACAGCAAAGGAACAAATTTATCTCTGAGATATTTATTTGAGGTCTGTAGAGTTACACCAGGGATGAATTTGGCCCAATGGATCTATTTTTAATGTAGCTTGAATTGGTCTTTGTTACAGTATATTTCTTGTGCTCTGTTTTACTTTTTTCTATATTCCAGTGTTCCAGGAGCTGTGAGAGAGGCATAAGAACGAGAGAAGCTTTTTGTGTGAACAACTTTGGTCGTCGGCTAGCTGATAGAGAATGTCATGAGCTTCCAAGGATTATAACGCAGAACTGTAATGAGTTTTTATGTCCAAACTGGGCTACTAGTGATTGGAGTGAGGTAACACTAATCACGCAAAACTTCAGGCTCCTTTGATATTATTATACTACTTTAAAAATTTCTTTAAATGTAAGCAGTACTTTTTAAATGTTCACAGTTTTGGTTTTACTAGTTATTTTCATTGTACATTAAATATAGCATATTCTAGTGCTAGAATTTTGCAGAGCTCTCCTGATAGTTTGCTTGATGTCTTGTGAAAAACTTACCAGTAATTCAGTTTTTCCCGGATATGTTATTGCAAGACTGTGAGGGTTCTTATAGGGATTTTATCTAATATCTTACCACTAATTTTTGTGAAGTAATAAAAACTATGCAATCAAGCAAAGAACATTATTATTTATATTTTCATGTAGATTATACTGGCTTTCTCTGAATTAGGAATGGGCTAAACATGTTTCCTCTGGAAGTTAAGGCATATGTTTTTTCATAATTTATGATAAGTATACATTTTATGATACTTTAATTTAATATTAATGAGTAAATGAACTTTAATTTGTATTCACATTTTTATAGCTGGGGAAATGTTTATAGATCATTGGACTGGTATATCCTTGAACTGGTTAGAAAGCAAGAAAATAAAGAATTGGTTGTATTAAACTATAAAAATGTTTTTGTGATTAGCTATATATTAACTGAAGTCCAACAAATAACTGGAAAAGGTGAATCTATTCATTTATATTTCATACTTTTTATCAGCTGACAAATTTAATGTTACCACTCTGCAGTGTCCTGTGACATGTGGGAAGGGAATGAGGCATCGACAAGTATGGTGTCAACTGAATGATGAAAAACTGAGAGAGAACTTCTGTAATCCAAACTCTAGACCAGAATCAGTAAGATCATGTGAACTTCATGAATGTGCATCTTGGCAAGTAGGACCATGGGGATCAGTGAGTACATATGCATTTTTGCTTTTTTCATCTATTCCAGACTTTTGAATGATCATGCAACAACAAAGTTTTAAAATATTTTCTGTTGGAATATAATTGCTAAGGTTGTAAGATTCTGTCACACTTCAGCATGTTTTATGTGTGTTGAGTAAAATGTGTTGCTAACCTAAAATTAATGAAAGTAGATGCAATTCCCAGAGCAGTCATATTGGTGGTAAATGTCCAGCCAGTCATTTCTAGACAAATCTGCACTTCTAGGGGCAACCTTGATTTAAAATATAAGACTATATATGCCAAGCTAATGATACTGTTAAGAATCTCTGGCTGCTTAATGTAATATAGAATCTTTAGGAAAAATGCACAGTTTATTTATTTTAATTAAAATAAGTGTATTTACAATTTAGCAGTGTGTGCTTTGTTTCTAAAGGCATATATCTGGTATATATCCAATATACTGCAAAATTCCAAAATAGGATGTATTCGTTTGAAAGAGGGATATTTCTAGTAAAGTAGTTGAAAAATAGTTCAAAAGAAGATTTCTTAATTTGGTGGAGCTCTGTCTGAATAATCAAACCAGCATTGTTTTCAGGTTATTCACAAGAAGTCTCTGATATTCAGTGAGAACTTGTAGCTAGGGAGCTGGAAAACATATGATAATATTTCTTTTACCTGTGAGATGCAGGGACCTTGTGGAGAAGAGGCCTATAAGCACTTCCTTGAACTATACTTTTCACTTCTATAGAACTTTTCATCTGTCTAATCTATTTAATCTCTCTCCATCCAAGGCAGAATTCTCAAATTTAGTGTAGTGCTGGGAGTCTGCAGAGCAATTGCTAATGATCTGTCACCGGTGCTGGCCTCTCTTCATTTCCAGCTGCTAAATTGCATTAAAATGAGCTCAAAATCCATTAAATACTTTCATAATATTACTTTTCCATGTAAGCAATTGCTGTACTTGGCATTTCTGATACAACACCTACAAGAAATTTGCCAAATTAGAAATCCATGAAATAACAACAAAACAAAACTCTCCATTCACATTACTCCAAATTCCATGAATTGGCATCTACTGATAAACTGCAATTTTTACTGCCAACTTCTGACTTAACAACATGTGCATATTTCTTAGAATACAGGATTTTTTTCTGATAACTCAGAGTCCTGAACGAGTATATAACGAAATAAAAGCTTTGAGCAAAAGAACAGCTTTCATAGCATCTACACCAGTGGTGGGCAACCTGCAGCCCGTCAGGTAATCCACTGGCAGGCCATGAGACAGTTTGTTTACATTGACCTTCTGCAGGCCCAGCCTCCCGCAGCTCCCAGTGGCTGTGGTTCACCGTTCCCGGTCAATGGGAGTTGCGGGAAGCATGCGGGTTGCACATTGCTGACCACTGATCTATACTGATTTGACTTTTCACTTCATTCCCTACCATGTTTATCACACTGGAAGCTTATTTCATTGGCAGTTTGTTTCTAGTACAGAAAGTTAATTCTGCTTGGTGTACAATGGATCTTAAACGCAAATTTTGAAGCTATAAAAACCCAAATGTTTTGATATGATCCTGAAATAATTTCTTGGGACACTATATGAAAAACCACAACATATGGTCACTCTGCCTAAGGCCAGCATAACCAGCCCTGGAGGATTCCTGGGGGTATGCTTGGGGTGGCATATATCCATTGTGCCTTTTAAATGACGAGGACATCCCTGTGTCTTGCAATCTTTGAATGCTGTAGTGGCCTCTGGAGCTGCTGCCTGCCTGTGTAAATTAGAGCATCCTGAGGGCTGCTCTGATTTATGTCTGGAGCAGTCTGAAGCCTGAATATTATCAGGATTAGAGAAGCACAAAGGGTGTTTTTGCATATTCTTCTAATACTGCTGCTTTTCTTTTTTGTCCGAGAGAGACGTTGGGGTTGGATGGGTGAGGTTTGATATTCAGTGGGATCTCAAAGGGGCACTTCCTGTGACTTGAGCAATGTTTGGAGGGGACATGATTGTGGATAAAGATGGTTATCGGGGATATAAATTTACTGTATTTGCATTAGCCATAGTTGTTGAGCAGGCCAATTGCTGTAAAATGGGGGTCTGATTTTCAGGGCTTTAGACAAGCAGTTCTCTGAAAATAGATTAAATAATGCTAATTGTGCATAAAATGGCAAGTTATGTATAACTTTTCATTTGTAGATGCATTGAATACAATTATGGGTATGGTAATTAAGCATGTAAATTAGCTCCTGTGCAGTAGGTATTCAGAATTATTATTCAATATTAAAGTTATTCCATCTGTTAAATTATCATTAGAATATTTTTAGAGCAAGAATAAATTTAAATTTAAAAAAGGACTGTGGAAAAAAAATATTTCTAGATTATTACATTCCTGTTCTTGTTACACGGATGTTGTTTAAAAATAGAAATTTTATCATTTTAAAATGATGACCAAGTTTTAAACTATTTGAAGCAACTAAAATTGTTGTCTTTAACAGTGTGCTGTGACATGTGGACGTGGATACCAAATGCGTGCAGTCAAATGTGTTACTGGCACTTATGGAGTTATTTTAGAGGATGACAGAGAGTGTAATGCTGCTACCCGTCCTAGAGACAGTCAAGTAAGTCAAACAAATGCATTTCAAGCAAACAATTGTTTGTTTTTTTATTTAAATAAACCCAATTATATAAATGTAGCCTCATTGCCATTTGCGGCGAGGGCCTTCAGAGAAGTATCTCCCAGTAGCCTAGAGGCTGGGAATATTATACTGAAACTAAGTGTTCATACTGTGTACTTCAAATCTGGATAGTGGACGCTGAGCAAGAGAAAAGGCGTTACGGGGCAGGAGCCTGACTGACATTCCTGGACAGCCGACCACTCCCTGAATAGCCTGCACATGACTGGGACTGCCAAGACTTTTGCAGACAGTCAAAAGAACCTTTGATTAATACTAAAACACTCCAGTGCATGGAGCAATATGCATAGGCTGACCACCTGCAGGCGGGGCCAGACTCTGTTGTGGGATGCTGATCATGTTTAGTTAATAGAGGGGGAATATGACTACTTGCGGGAGGAATCTCTGAGGTTAATATATTTCAGTTGTATAAGCTGGTATAACTTGATTCACTGCCCTTTCCTTTTATTCCAGATTCCTATCCTTCCCTTTCTTTTAATTTAATCCTATCCTTTCCCCTAATAAAATGCTTCTTTGTTACACTCAATTGATCTTTGATTCCTTCTAATAATATAATGCAAATGTTCTGGAGTCCATAGGGATTGTCTATTCATATGTACATCCAGCCACTGGATTAAGTACCCAGTACAGCTCCAGAACACCAGCAAACTCCTAGGGCTGAGTCCAATCATCAGCCCACGGAAGACAAAGAACATAGGGCTGACTGATTGTAACGTTGGCGAAAGAATTATTTAAGAGAAATCAGCGAGTTAATTTGACTGCTGTTGGGGATCAGGCTGCTGCAGAAGAGGGCTACTTAAACAAGCCTTGCAAATGTATAGGCATGTAATAAGTGATTAAAATGTTGAAATAAAGCTGCTGCTTCAAGTGATTGTCCCCACAGATTCAACAGTTGGTGCACATGCACCACATACACAGGAGATCAGATTCTTCTGAATAACAGTATCTGCTGAGGCCATGCCTGTGCCCTGTAGCTGAGGGCATAAAGGACAGGGCAGCCACAACTCAGACTCTGTTTCTTCTTATTGCCCGTGGTTGTGAGATAGATCATGTCCGCCTTCCTTGGACTGAGCAAGTTAGCTGATACAGTTCTAACTACTAATAATAGAGTAGTTACTGCTAGTTACTTCATTATTAATTCATTGTTAGCCTTAAATAAGTTGTCTCTGCCCATAGGCTCAAAATAAACAAAACAAAAATCTGCAGACTAAGGACTATGTAGAGATAGGTTTTTCCTCTCCCCTCTCTACAAGGGTCATTGGAGCAGGAGGATTAGATCCTGGGTCTTCCACCTCTCAGAAGAATGCCCTACCTGCCAGCTATGGAGTTTTTCTCTCTTTCAGGCCCAATGACTATTTAATAATTTATCCAAATTGTAATCGCTTCAGCAGTAGAATTGAAGGAAACCTGCACTAGAATATCCCATAGGCTAGTGATTAGGGCACTTACCTGAGAGGTAGCAACTCCTTATTCAAATCTTGTCTCATCAGGCAGAGTGGGGACTTGAGCTGGTGGTCTCCCACATCCTGCGTTATTACCTTCACAGCTAGGCTAAAAAATATCAGGAAGCTCCTGCGCCTCCTCCTCCTGGCTGTTTTGTACGGAGTTAGGTGGTCTCTGAGCATGCCCACCAGATCAAGCCCCACAGATGAGTTAGCGCCTATCTTCCCCTAGTTCGTGGATCATGCTATTGCTTAGGGACCCAGATGCCAATAAGGCAGAGAAATAGGCACATAGGGAACTTGTACTGCAAAAACTTAGGCAGCAGCTGAATGGGGGTTTTGTGAATACTAATGGTGCCTAAATCTGGTACTTTATGAATCTATCCTCAAAAGTGGAATCTGTGTGGACAACACATCTTAAAGAACCATAATTAATATGGGGTAAATGTTCTTTTAAACACCATTGAATAAGGCTATGGAAAAGTAGAGAACAGTATTACTGAAAAATAGTGTTACCATAATATAATGGTGATTTGCTTTGTTTTTTGCACTTCTGAAAAATATGTTTAAAGTTTACATTATTCTTTTTTTCAAAGGACTGTGAAATGCCTCCTTGTCCAGAAACCACAAAATTATGGACGACATCGCTTCCTATTATAGGGAAGGTGACTCAGTGGAGATATGGATCATGGACCCCAGTATGTAATATATTATAGTGAGCATAGTAGCTAATTATATAATTAAGAAAGTTCCCATTCTGTCCCATTTTTCAGTGCTTAGAACTTAAATTTTACCTTTCTGTCTGAAATATTCTATCTGAGTTCTCTCAAAAGAACTTTTGGGGGTCAGCTGTGCAAAAAATGATTCACCAGTTTTTAAGCATAGGGAGAGGGAAAATATATATTTTTCCCATTATAAAAGGATTATTGATGCCTTTGGTTTAAACAGCTGTACTGCTGAACAGTGGTGGGGTTAAAGTTGTAATTTTCCGTGTCAATAAACTTCATTGCAAAGAAGTGTCTGAGTACTCTGGTAAAAATTGGCTTTGATTTATCTGAGATATGAACATTTGAAAAGATGCACTGCTACTGTATATTTTTGTGTAAGTTCATAAAGTGTATAACTGAGACATGCATGCATGTCTAATTTAGCTGTGCCGTGCAAAGTGTACTGAAATTGAGACCGGGTTGAGATGATGCCTACTCAAAAAGCCTTTGACTCAATTCTTGGACAGTTTTTGAGATATGAACACATCAGGGAGGGCCTGATAGATTTCTGCTGGTGTCAAAAACAGAGTAATGACATTATAAATCAGACCCTAAATATACTTTATCATTGTCAATAAAATTAGTCTCACTATAAAATAGTTGAAAAGTATAGGAAGAAGCTACCTATAGATATCTAAACTGTAGAAAATAATAATAATTACGTGATAATGCGATCATATATTTTGAGGACTACATCTTAACATATACACTCATGTGAAACAGCTACGGTTGCACGTCCAAAGCCCATAGCCCTTCTGTAAGCTGCACATGTCAGGCCCATCTAGCAGTACTCTACCCCTCATTCCCCGACAGCACAGCTCCATTAGAGCCACACTGTCAAGGTTTCCCCACTAGCAGTTGCGCCCAAGACTACACCTGAAAGGGAGCTATTCACCATGGAGAGAGGCCAAGAAAGGTGATACAGGCTGAGACAAATACACATCTTGGGTTACTTTAAGAGTAACTTGGGGGAGGGATAGCTCAGTGGTTTGAGCATTGGCCTGCTAAACCAAGGGTTGTGAGTTCAATCTTTGAGGGGGGCCATTTAGGGATCTTGGACAAAAATTAGGGATCGGTCCTGCTTTGAGCAGGGGGTTGGACTAGATGATCTCCTGAGGTCCCCTCCAACCCTGGTATTCTATGACTCTGGGTTTATAGCAGTATAATTGAGGTTGGAATCTGGCTCTTTGTGTTTAATTTATGGATTAAAACCTGTATTAAATCATGATAGTACTAAATATGCTTACGTTTGCAAGTTAATTTTGGATTTTTTGATCTAATAAAATATGATTAACATGTATTGTTCTGCTTCATAGTGCTCTGCATCTTGTGGAAAAGGTAACCGTGCTCGCTATGTGAGTTGTAGGGATGCTTATGGTGGAGTTGCTGATGAATCACTCTGTACACACTTACCCAGACCACCTGAGATTTCAGACTGTTTTAGTCCATGTGGAGAGTGGCAAGCTGGAAATTGGTCACCCGTAAGTATTATTTTTGTTGCTGCTGCTGCTGCATATTTATATTATGTTAGTGCCTAAAGGCTCTGATTAGAATTGGGTCTTCGTTGTGCTAAGTGCTATGTAGAGGTATATGAAGAGACTGTCCGTGCCCTGAAAAAAATAGTTATACATTTATTAATTTCAAAAGTAAATATGAATATCTTTAGTTATTGTTTTTTGATGTTATGTTGTATCACACGTGTTGGGTTAATTTTTGGTCAGTGCACAGTTACATGTGATAATGGAATAGCAACAAGACAAGTTGTCTGTGTCAACTACCATCAACAAATTGACGAGAATTACTGTGATCCTGAAAGCCGTCCTTCCAAAGAGCAAGAGTGTAACATGCCACCATGCCTTCCAGTTTATCGTCATATTCCTAAAATGAATGACTATCCAAGCCATTTTCCAGAACTAGATTACCCTCCAATACACAGGGGCCATCACCCACAAGATAATGTAAATCAATGGAGCCATCCTTCTGTAGGAGGAAACCAGTGGAGAACAGGACCATGGGGAGCAGTAAGCAAACTACTAAAATGTATTTACTATGTTCATCATTCTGCATGCATTAGAGTTCTCTCTTATCTTTTTTAACATTTCTGAAAATGACATTGTAGTACAGTATCTATTTGGTAAGCTTAAATATACATTTTTATTTGAAAAGCAATATGTTTAATCAAAAACAACTTATTTTGATTTTAAAATTTAGAACGCTTAGACCTTTAACAAAATTGGTTTTTGGGGTTTTAAATTTATAGTTCAGTGCCAATTTCCAACTTTCTTATTTTCAAGTTCATTTAAGCAATATATTGTACATTGCAGTGTCTTCACAACTAACAAAGATGTATATTTGCCTTATGTTTTATTAGTGCTCTAGTACTTGTGCAGGCGGATTCCAACGTCGGGTTGTAGTGTGTCAAGATGTGGATGGAATAAGTGCTAGTTACTGTGATGAGGCAACAAAGCCACCAGAGTCAAGACGCTGTGATTCTGGACACTGTCCACGATGGAACTATGGGAGCTGGGGAGAAGTAAGATTATTTCACAATTTAAAAAAATATATTTGTGAACCTTTTGAGCATTTTTTAAAAAAAAGGTAAAATAATTATTTAAGTATGTATGCAACAGAAACTCTTTTTTACTAGTCTCAAAAGGATCAAACATTTTCAAACTCAAACAATTTTTATCTACCACTGTCTTCACAATGAATAAGCAATTTATTTGTTGAATGATTAATCCAGCCTCTGTGATACAGAGTGCCTATAAAAGGGCATGCTCTTTCTGTTGATTACTGGCATCTGGTCACCATATCTATAAGCAATAGATCAGTAGGACTCGCTAGTGGTTATAGCTTTGTCATGCTGCCTGACACATGGCAATTATTCCTTAGTCTAATTAGGAGTTATTGTAAAATTTCTTTAATTCAGTGCTCCACTCTGGTAGTGTCTTGAACCAGGAGAGATTTAAGATTATTTTCTTTTCTAAAAAGATGAGTTGGGTGGGATAAGGTTTTACTCCAAAAATCATTGTCTAACGCAGTCATTCTCAAACTTTTACATTGGTGACCCCTTTCACACAGGAAACCTCTGAGTGTGACTCTCCTCCCCCTTATAAATTAAAAACACATTTTTATATTTATCTCTGTTATAAATGCTGGAGGAGAAGTGGGGTTTGGGGGTGGAGACTGATAGCTCACGACCCCCATAATAACCTAGTGACCCCTAGTTTGAGAACTCCTGTTCTAACAGCCACAATAAGAAAAGTGAATACAAGAAGGTGAAATAAAAGATTAATAGACTGTAAAGCCAGAAGGGGTCTCATGATCATCTAGTCCGGCTGCCTGTATATCGTGGGCCACAGGACTTCCTTGAATTATCTCCTGTTTAAACTAGAGTACGGTAACTCCTTACTTAAAGTCATCCCGGTTAACGTTGTTTTGTTGTTACATTGCTGATCAATTAGGGAACATGCTCGTTTAAAGTTGTGCAATGCTCCCTTATAACATTGTTTGGCAGCCGCCTGCTTTGTCCACTGCTTGCAGAAAGAGCAGCCCATTGGACCTAGCTGGTGGGGAACCAGGGTGGACTGGCAGCCCCACTATCAGCTCCCCGCTCCCCTAAGTTCCCTGTGCAGCAGACGCCCAGCAGGCTATCAATTCCCAGCAGTTCAGCTGTACCTCCCTCCACTGCCATGTGCTGCTCCTGCCCTCTGCCTTGGAGCTGCTCTTCAGAGCCTCCTGCTTGCTAGGAGGGGGGGAGGAGAGGGAGGCTAATGTCAGGGTGTCCCCTCCCCCCTGCTCCTGCATCCCGCTTACCCCATCTTCACAGAGCAGGGGGGACACATGACAAGGCTCAGGAGGGAGGGAGCTTCCTAGCAGCAGCTGCTGTGGCCTCAGCTTGCTGATTAACTTAACAAGATAGTATACTTAAGAGTGGTGTCAGTGTACTTAAAGGGGAAATGTGCATCTCTCTCTCTCTCTCACAGGGTGTAGGTGTGTGTCTCTGTCTTTGTCTGCCGTGCTGTCTCCCCTCCCTCCATTTCTGCTGCTTGTAGAGTGTGAGGCTACATAAACAACGAGTTAACCCTTGAGGGCTCACCAATTGCTAGTTCCTCATTTAGCAGGAAGGCATCCGCTGGGAAATATCCCACCCTCTGACTCCACCACCTCAACCAAGCTTCACAATCATCATCGCTGTGTACAGTATTAAATTGTTTGTTTAAAACTTATACTCTGTGTGTGTGTGTGTGTAGTCTTTTGTTGGGCAAAAAAAAAAAATTCCCTGGAACCTAATTCCCGCCCCCTTGCCGCCCATTTACATTAATTCTTATGGGGAAATTGGATTCGCTTAAAATCGTTTTGCTTAAAGTCGCATTTTTCAGGAACATAACTACAACGTTAAGTGAGGAGTTACCGTATATCTTTTAGAAAAAACATCGTATCTTCATTTTAAAATGTCCAGTGATCGAGAATCTATCACGACTCTTCATAAATTGCTCCAGTGGTTAATTATCCTCACTGTTAAAAATGTACACCTTGTTTTTAGTCTGAATGTATCTAGTTTTAATTTCCAGGTATTGGATCTGGTTATACCTTTTTCTGATAAACTAAAGAGCCCTCTATTTTAATCAAATATCTGTTCCTCAAGTAGCTACTTATAGACTGTAATCAAGTCAACCGTAATCTTCTTTTCGTTAAGATAAACAGATTGAGCTCTTTGATTCACTATAAAGCATGTTTTCCAATCCTTTAATCATTCATGTGGCTCTTCTCTAAACCCTCTCCAATTTGCCAAAATCCTTCTCAAATTGTGGACACCAGAACTGGACATAGTATTCCACTAGTAGTTGCACTAGTGCCAAATACAGAGTTAATATAACCTCCCTACTCCTACTTGATATTCCGTTTATACATCCAAGGATTGTGTTAGCCCTTTTGACCCAAGTCATTTTAGAGTCATTGCTTCCCAGGAGAGAGTCCCCCATTCTGTAAGAATGACCTACATTCTTTGTGCCTAGATGTAGAACTTTACATTTGGCCATATTAAAATGCACATCATTTGCTTGCACACAGCTTATCAAGTGATCCAGATCACTCTGTAACAGTGACCTGTCCTCTTCATTATTTACTACTCCCCCAATCTTTGTGGCATCTGCAAACTTTATCAGTAATGATTTTCTTTTCTTCTATCAACTCCTACTCTTTAATTGTGATGGTTTGTATGAACTGTTTTCAATTAAGAAAGTAAGAAACGAATTCTCTATTGCATGTATGAGCAAACTTTGACCATAGATTCTATGCCAAAGACCACATGTACAGTTAAAACAAATATTTTCAGTTTATTCTGACCTAGGTTCTCACTTGCATCACCTCCTACATATCGAATCCCATGTACGTCAATAATTAGTAGATAATTTTTTGAATTTTATGAGTAAAATGGAAAATTCAGCATCTGATTTTTTTCATATGTTATTCACCAGCTCTAGTAACTTGGTTCCCTAGGCCTAGCCTGTGCATCATGGCAATTTCTCTGTTAATAGCTGCACAGTAAGGAATTTGCTTTGTACAGTATATACAGCCCTCCTTTGGTTTAGTATTTTTAATAAAGAATCAGAGTATACAACAATAAAGGAGTAGGACATACTGTTTCCTCATCAGATTATAATTTATTTCTGATAGTTTATTATAAATAAGCAATATTTTCTGAGAAGAATGGATTAAGTTAACTAGGAGTGAGCTTGGGCTAGAGTGAACGCAAACTAGCTTTTCCATTTGTTTTAGCAGTGCATGTAATGTTTAACAGAACTTCTGGCTAAAGTTTGTTTCTCTCTTTTTGTTTCTGTTCTACAAAACAATAATTTTAAATTTGAAAAAATAAATATGTAGTGCGTATATCAGGAGACACCTATGTCTACAAAACAAATGGCCTTTAAGAATCAGAATATTAACGTCAGGATGAGTAGTGTACTTTGTTGCTTAGTGTTCCTGGGGGTTCTCTTATTCAAACAGGAAACTCAGTTTCATGTCCAATTTCCATTTGCCCTTATCACAGAAGAAGGGGTACATGCTACACTGACTCTGGGTGCTAACCCTGAAGAATGACTAGTTTCTCTTAATTTGTTTTCTCTCACACTAGTGTTCACTTCTGCCTGAAGGAGCAGACTGTCTTCTATCTTCTTGTCTTTTGTAGACAAATGTTAATTAAATATAAAAATGTAGTTTTGTAAGCTCTTTGGGGCACAAACTGCCTTTTCATTATGTATGGGTGAAGCACCTAGTAAATGGGACCAAGATTTTTGCCTGAGGCATTTGGGCAGTAGCACAATAAAAATATTAAATAGTAATAACAGTTTACTGATTACACAAATATCTGCTTAGTATATGAAGACTGTTGATGAGACCCCCTAAACTATATCTTTTTAATTTTTTTAGTGTACTCATACATGTGGAGATGGAATAAAGACAAGATTAGTGATTTGTCAGCTTCCTAATGGCCAAATGTTGAATGATCAAAGCTGTGAAATTCTAGACAAGCCACCTAACATGGCACAATGTAATGTGCGTTCTTGCCCTGGTGATGTTTCATGGCAACGGGGACCATGGAAATCGGTATGATAGTATTCACTATTTCCTCCCTCTTTTTCTCTCTCTCTCTCTCTCTCTCTCTCTCCTTTTATAAATTGTATATAGTATTTTTGATTGATCACAGGGAGATAAAACTGTGTGTGGAATGTACCCATTGTAGCTTTATTAAGCATCTGCTCCTGCTCCCATTTAATTAAATGGGAAACTTTCATTGACTTGTCTGGGAGTAGGATGTAAACCATCATAAGACACATTTTAAATTTTTTTGCTGTTCATCCTGGATTATAGTGCTGATTAACAGTTTGTTCTGCAGGAGGAGGAATCAATTTGGGATTTTACTTTTAAAATAAATACTGTAATTTGTACTATAGTATTAACTAAATATTTATATCTATATTTGTATGTAGATATCTAATGCATAACATTCTAATCAAAGATACATCTAAGTACCTCACACACGTATATTTTGTTTCCCCTGTAATCAGTCAGTACTGTACTCTTCATTTTATGTACAATTGTGTATAAAGGTTTACATTTGTGGATATAACAATGACTAATTAAAGGTGTCTGTATAATTGTATAATTATAATAGAGCTCCTATCTATATGTCACTATCTATTATTATGTAAAAACAAATACAGTGATCACCATTAAAATCTGTACAGTTCCCATTTGCAGATAATTTACATTCCTGAAATAATCATAGTAGACCCTATGCTAAGGTACTTGGTAGTATTCCCTATGTTGTGAATGCCACAGTAACATTTATTAGACAACGTGCAAAAATTGTAAAAAGTTCAATGGCAACTACTGTAGGGTCTGGATCCAGCTCCACTGAAGTCAGTGGCAAAAATCCCATTCACTTCATTGGGAGCAGAACCAGGATCACAATTTTATTAAACATTACTTATATTAACAAGCTGATTTAATTTCGTGTTTTTGATCAAGGAACATGGAAATATTATATTAAGTGAACTTCAGATTTCAATTTTAAAATATTTTTAAATAATCTAATGTTATAACCTAAATTTGGTACAAATATAAATTGAAATAGATGTTTTAATTAATAATTTATAATAGTATCTCTTTCTTCCACTGTGCAATCAGAGTTTCAGTCTTACGCTGGTGCCTGCATGTCTTAAGCAAATCTTGTTTAGCCATTTGCCATATGTTAACTGGTGACTTGCAAACACTTACTAATATATGCTTTTGTTTTGTTTTGTTTAACTGTAGAATTACATGTTGAAAGGGTAAGCAGAACTTTCAGCATATCACTGACAATAAGCTCAATGTCTATTCCTTTTCGATCTCCTGAAATCACTTACTGCCAGTTTGTTCTCTGAGTGATGCTGCAGATTGCACTGCAATATGTGGGTGCCCTCACAGTCATAAGTGGGATGGTAACCTGGTGGAGCATAGAGCCAATCTGTTGAGGAAGTGGGGTCCAGGTAAATGCCCTTTTAATTAAACCGTATGTGATGTAGTTTTGCAAAGATTTTCATATTATTTTATATCCCAAGTGATATAAAGTGCATTTTATATCTTTCAAAACAAAGCCATATGGTTTAAAATGGCACTTTTTAGCACCCACTAGGACCCTCTCTTGACTCCATGCCCTAGTGGGGTTCTGTGGTGATGTTAACATCACCAGCATATTGCCTATTGGGTGTCACTCTGAGAGGGAGCTGGTCATCAAAACCAGGAGGGGGACCTAAGATGAAAGTATATTCAAATGCTACATGTATTGACTATGCTTCTTAATCTTACTATTGGGAGTATTCAGCACATAAAACTATAATGAACATTTTAAAAAAATATTTCAAATCACCTTTTAAGTAGGGCTTAGATGAAGGCACATTGTCTGGAATTATTGATCACTAAGGGCTAGATTGTGTGTATTTGACACAACCCTTAGTTGGAGTGGTGCAAAGTCGCAGAGCCCTGGAGGAGCACCAGAGGTGTTCTGTCTCAGAAGCAGAAAGCCTACCCTGAGCTCCCCAGTGCATTGTGGTGTGCACTGCTGCAAAGTGCTACACTTAGAATATTTCTTCACTCCCACTTCACTGGCTCTGCTGACCAGTGTGTATGGAAGGATAGGGAGAAGCCATGACTCTGCCTTCGATGTGTCATTTTGTAGTGCTGGGCAACCTTGGATGAGTTTCTGGTAGCCTCCCTGTAATCTCCGGAGCTCTTCGATTTTGCCTAATCTTCACCTTGCCCCTCCCATTCTCTCCCACCCCCTTAAAGGCTCTGTAGGAACTAGGTAGAATCTAGTTCTGCATTCTTAAATAAAAATGTTATTGGATAACAAGTATGAGTCTGGGTAAGAGCACATTATATATTTTATATAAAATTGTGAGTTATCTGTATCTTAGTAAAGAGGTGAGGCTAGAAGTTGATGGAGTACAGCTAGGAACTGAAAGTGAAACAGTCAAACAAAAAAGGGTCCCATTCAGTTACATCACATGAAGGCAGACAACTAAATATTGACAAATTCTATGAGTGCTTTTATATAAATACTAGAAGTCTAAATACTAAGATGGCTGAACTTGAGTGCCTGGTGTTAAATGATAATATTAATGTAATAGGCATCACAGAAACATGGTGAAACTATGGTCATCAATGGGACACGGTAATACCAGGGTACAAAATATATAGGAATGACAAAGTAGGTCACACTGGTGGGGGAGTGGAACTATATGTGAAAGAATGCATAAAGTTGTATATAGTAAAAATCTTAAATGGATCAAAATGTACCACAGAATCTCTATGAATAGAAATTCCATGCTTGAATAAAAAGAGTATAGCAGTAGGAATATAATTCCAACTGCCTGACCAAGATGGTGATTGTGAAATGCTCAAGGAGATTAGAGAGGCTACAAAAATAGAACATTCAATAATAATGGTGAATTTCAACTATCCCCATATTGACTTGGTTCATGTCAGCTCAGGATGGGATGCAGAGATAATATTTCTAGACACCATTATTGACTGCTTCTTGGAGCAGCTAGTCCTGGAACCCACAAGGGGAGAGGCAATTCTTCATTTAGTCATAAGTGGCGCACAGGATCTGGTCCAAGAGGTGAATATAGCTGAACTGCTTGGTAATAGCAACCATAACAAAATTAAATTCAGTGTGCTTGTAGGGAGAAAAATGCCAAAGGAACCCAACACATTAGCATTTAACTTCAAAAAGAGGAACTACCTAAAAATAAAGAAGCTAGTTAAATGAAAATTAAAAGGAACAGTCACAAGAATGAAATGCCTGCAAGCTGCATGGAAACTTTTTAAAAACACTGTAATAGAGACTCAAACTAACTGTATCCCCCAAATAGAAAAAACAGTAAGAGGACCAAAAAAATAAAATAAAATAAAGCTACCATGGCTAAACAACAGTAAAAGAAGCAGTTAGAGAACAAAAAGACATCCTTTAAAAATTGGAGGTCAAATCCTAGCAATGAAAATAGAAAGGAGCATAAATTCTGGCAAGCCAATTGTAAAAGTATAATTAGGCAGGCCAAAAAAAGAATTTGAAGAACTAGAAAAAGACACAAAAACAAACAGGATATTTTTTCTTAAGTACATCAGAAGCAAAAAGCCTGCCAAACAATCACTGAGGCCACTGGACAATCAAGGGGCTAAATGTGCACTAAAGGCAGACAAGGCTGTTGTGGAGAAGCTAAATCAATTCTTTGCATTGGCCTTCACTGCAGTGGTTGTGAGGTGTCAGTACAGGAGGTTTTGGAACACACTGATATATTAAACAGTGAAAAGTTACCAGGACCAGATGTCATTCACCCAGGAGTTCTGAAGGACCTCAGATATGAAATTGCAGAACTACTAACTGTGGCATGTAACCTATCACTTAAATAACTCTCTGTACCAAGGGTAGCGAATGTGACACCAACTTTAAAAAAGGCTCTGGAGGCTATTCTGGCAATTACAGGGGTAAGCCTAACCTCAGTAGCAGTCACAATGATTTAAATTATAATAAA
Source organism: Lepidochelys olivacea (assembly GCF_965140295.1). Taxonomy (NCBI): domain Eukaryota; kingdom Metazoa; phylum Chordata; order Testudines; family Cheloniidae; genus Lepidochelys; species Lepidochelys olivacea. Next base: position 298,338,339 of record NC_140411.1, read on the forward strand.
GAACAGAATTATCAGAGACATAGATAAACAAAATATGGTGGGAATAGTCAACACGGGTTTTGTAAAGGGAAACCATGCCACACCAATCTAGAATTATTTGAGGGTGTCAACAGACATGGGCCGGGGGATCCAGTGGATACAGTGTACTTGGACTTTCAGAAAGCCTTTGACAAGGTCCCATGCCAAAGGCTCTTAAGCAAAGTAAGGAATCATGGGATAAGAGGAAAGATCCTTTCATGGATCAGTAACCGGTTAAAAGAAACCAAAGGATAGGAATAAATGGTCAGTTTTCACAGTGGAAAGAGGTAAATAGTGGGGTCTGCTGAGGATCAGTACCGTTGCCAGTGCTGTTCAACCTATTCATAAATGATCTGGAAAAAGGGGAAACAGTGAGGTGGCAAAGTTGCAGATGATACAAATTCAAGATAGTTAAATCGAAAGCAGACTGTGAAGAGTTACATAGAGATCTCACAAAACTGGGTGACTGGGCAAGAACATGGCAAATGAAATTAAAGTTGATAGATGTGAAGTAATGCACACTGGAAAACATGAGCCCAACTATACATACACAATGATGGGGTCTAAATTAGCAGAATACCATTCAAGTAAGAGATCTCAGAGCTCTTCAAATAGATGCAGACATGTATTCCATCTAGGTGTGTGCACGCCCAGCTAAAACTGGAGAATTTTGCCTAGCAGTATCTGTAGATGCAGTGCTCGTGCCTTGGGCTGTAACCTTACCCTTGGCCCGTGTTCCCTCTAACCTTCACGCCTGTGCAGCCGCACGAGAGGTCATCAAAGGCTGCACACCTGATTAGTACAGCCGCACAGGCATGCACGCAGCACACACGGGGGTAACCACAGGTGGGCCTGGAGGATGTGTGGGGTGAGGTGGGGAATAGGGTGTGGGTGGGGGCAGTGGAATGAGGTGGGGTGGTGGTGATGGGGGAACTTGTGGCATGCAGGGCTACAGTGGAGAAAGAGGGCTTTCTCCCAGCTCCAGGGCTGCGGTGGGGAGAGACGCCTCTCTCCCAGATCTGGGGCTGTGGCGGGGAGAGACGCCGAGCCCCAGGGCTGCGGCAGGAAAAGAGGATTACTGAACATTTTGCAGTGTTAATTTTCTTTTTATTTGATTTCATATTAAATAAACATTGTAAGCAGTGCACCTTGTTAATTATCCCTTGTTTTAATATTCTTTCTTCTTCTTCCATACCTATGGTAACTTTTTAAAAATTTATATTGTATCTAGGTGTTTTGTTTCTACTGGTGGTGCACATCCACACGTTACCTTGATATTGGTGCTGCACATAATAAAATTCATTCCGTATTAGAGGGAACATTGCGGCCCTGGCTATATGAGGCAGTTCTGCCCTGACCTCCACCCTCTACCCCCAGTTCCTTCTCGTTGCCCATGGCTGAAGCTGGAGCTCTCTATGGTTATCAGCTCACATTCTCTGTCTCAGTTTTCTGAGTTTTTCTCTTCATTATATACTTTTTAGATAGTCCCTAATACCCTAGATAGTGTTAGCTTAGTTAGTTAGGATACTTATTGCCCTGTGTGATGCTTTCACCAGGGTTCAAGCACTGCCCGTCATGTGGGTGGGCAATTCCTAACAGTGATCCCCACATGAGATGCTTGCCATGTGTAGGGGGACACACTGAGGAGCAGTGCTCTATTTGTAAATCATTTACCAGAAGAAACCAGGTGGCAAGAGACTACACTTGGAACAGCACCTTCTCGAGCAGGCCATGAGGCCTGTTTCGCTACCAAGGCCCCAGATCAGCTGTTGCCTTCAGACTTGGTAAATGAAGCTGCTGGTACCTCCCCCAAGAGACAAAGGATCCAGGTACTGTGCTGAGAACACTGAGAGCCCCAACCATCTCCAAGCTGGTGGCATACTAGGAGGCAGCAGATTTACTCTGCCTATTTATTCCGGATTCTCCATTTATCCAGGATGTTACCAGGGCAACGGCCTCCATCGCCTTGGTGACCTCCTTTGATGGTGTTGCAGAGACAAAGGGTCAGTCGGCACAGCAGCCTGGTCCTTCTGCACCACAGACTGTAGAATTGAGGCCAGTGTAGGGCCTGGCACTGAGGACCTCCTCAGCACTGGTGCACTCCTTGGCACCAACATTGTCTTGGCAGCAGTTTCCGCCTTCTACTTCGGGTACCAATGCCTTCCCTGGCACCGGGAGTAGGTGTCAGATATTTGGTACCGGCTATGCCGATTCCTCATCAGCGCCAGTACCACTTTCCTGTTGGGCTGTGGATGAGTCTAACCATCTGCTTGCACCATTGGGACTGGCTTCACTGCTTTCACCAGAAAAATGGGAGGACTCGGTATCCAGGTCAGGGTCCTACTCCCAGCCTTCATCGCTTGATTGGCACCAGGGACCATTCTTGGAGCAGTATTGATACTGAGATCAGCACTCTCCTTGTAGTCAGGACCTGGGCTCCTGGCTTGGTGCCTACTGGCCACCCGTGCCTTATCTGTACCCACAGAGGCCTCCTTGGAATCCCTGGGATGCTCCTCAGTCCCAGAGATCATATTCTTCAGCCTGCTCCAGAGCGAAATCACGGGTCCTGTTGGTGGCTAATGTTGTTGCTGATCCGCCACAAGCTCAGACAACTGTTGTCTTCTTCAGGGCCTCCAGACTTGTCTCATCTGGGTCCGGTTATTCAGGAACAGAATACATCCCTGATGTACTTGGCTACTTCTGCATCATCTCCTGATGATTCAGTGATACCAGGTTCCTTTCTCCCTCAATGCCTGAGAATTTGAAGGCATACCAGGACCTTTAGCAGCATGTGGCTGCTTCCTTGGGCATCCAGGCAGAGTTTTTACAGAAGAATATGCACAAGTTCCTCTACATTTTCCAACTATCTGCTCCAGGGAGAGTAGGTCTCCCTATTAATGACACTCTCCTGGAACCTGCAAAGACCCTCTGGAGCACTCCAGCTTTAGTGCTGCCTACAGAGAAGCAATACATAGGTGTCATTATGATGGCCAGCAGCAACAGTGACTCTCACAATGCTTCATTGGGCAATCCTTCTTTTCTGCAAGGGAGCAGGAGTACCCCAGGAAGTGTTACCTTAAATTTTAGATGCCAATTAAATTAGCCTACGATAGCACTTCTTATTTAACAAAAAGGTAACCAGATTGTGGCCCGCCCTAAAGGAATTGCTAGGGTATTACCCTGGGGCTTGTCTCTGACCCACAGAGGGCTCCCCAGAGGAAGCTAGTCTTGCTAACCCCTGAAAGGACACGGATACAGCCTTCCGCTCAAGGATTAACACACACAAGCAGAAATTCTTCGAAAACAAAATATTTATTTATTTAACAGAAATAAAAGTTACAGTGAGTTTAATAAAGCAAAAATAGATACATAGGATATAGTAAAACACAACAGAATCACATTTAAGAATTATACAGTAAAGTGACATAGCAAAATAAAAGAGACAGACTGCATAAAATACCTAACCTATATAGAGACTACAGTAGGTCCAATGTAACAAGAATACAAAGATTCCGCATACACAAAGGCTTTAGTCTTAGTGTTACAATCTAATCCTTTACTTAATACAATGTAGTATATGCAGCCTTTATACACACATATGAGAAACCATGATCATATTCACAGATTAAAAAGAAAACATTTACTTAAAACTAACATTAACACTTAACACTAAACATTTAATATCTGATGTTTAATATTTAACATCCTGTGAGAGTGGTGATCAGCCAGTCACAGGATGGGCGGGGGAGATCTCCCCAGAAACAGGCATCCAACTTTATTAATAGACACACGCAGTGTGTCTACCTTAAATGATAGGTGGAAAGAAGATCAGACTTACATTTGTACTGTACCCAAATTCCCTCTGTATTGTCTTACTGGTCCTTCTGATCTCTCTGTGTTTGAGGTTTCCACAGCCGCAGTCTTCCTGCTACTGCGCCTTCAGCTGTGGATGTAGCAGTGGTTGCTGCTGGCCATTGCTGCTGGCAAGCAGCTGCTCTGAAGGCGATTGCCAAGGCAACCTCGGAATTCTGCTGCGGCTCTCAGGAAAGTTCCGCCTTTGCTGCTGCTTTCCTTCTTCGTTTCTTTCCAGGTAGCGTTCTCTTGCTCAGGTGTCTTCCCACTTCTGCTCTTCCAGAAACCCCAAACCCACTACACTCAGCCTGCTGGCTGTCAGCCTTATATAGTGGTTGCTCTCCCAAGGTCAGCTCATCTCAGCCAATCAGCTTCCAGATATTAGCATAATTCTAGATCTTTCCTATTATGTCATTCCTATTTTTAGATAGCTCCTCCTTCTGATGCCATCTTGGGTAAAAGCTCCTCCCTCTGACCTATTGTTAGATAGCAGAGCTCCTCCCTCTGAGTTCCTGGAACCTTCTGGAATTTTCCACTCTCTAAATTTAAAATATGTCATCCCTGTCTCCGCCATTTTGATCCACCATGTTGGATTTTCTATATTTAAACTGTCATTATTTTCTACTTATTTAGAGCCTTAATCTTAAAATTAATTATTGTTTTAAGCAAATCAAAGTGTCCTGATACTGCCACCACCTTAATTATGTCAACTGGGAGAAGTGAATTTTTCAGTGTTTTATACCCCCTCCGAGGTTTTCCTGCAAGTCTCTGTTAAGGTGCTGCAAGGTATCTCAGAACATTCAAAGCAAAACCTCTTGTTACAGAAGGGTCATAGCTCCTGGAGGCAAAGGCCTTCTGGTTCTGCTTTCAGCCAGTCGACACGACCCCTGGCATTTACAAAGTGCCCATTTTGGCTTCTGTGTCTGGGGCCTGTAGTGATTTCTACATTTGCGTCCCCACTGTTCGGGAACAGGCTGTGTCGCTTTTATAATGTTTGGGACCTAGGACAGCTGGGTCCTAAGCAGTGTCAGATCAGGTTATGTCATCCAGTTCCTTTCCACCCCTCTTCCCCACACCTCTTCAGGGGCCCCTCTCACAATACACTGCTCCTTAAACAGGTTCAGTCTCTCTCTGCTAGCTTTGGGAGCTGTGCAGGAGGTTCCCCTGCAGTGATGAGGTCTGAGGTTTTATTCCTGGTACTTTTTGGTTCCCAAATCCAAGGGAGGGGTGAGACCTATTCTCAACCTCTGAAGCCTCAACAAATATATCCGATATGGTGAGTCACCCCAACAGCTATCATCCCCATGTTAAATCATAATGACTGGTTTGCTGCCCTGGACCTTCAGAACACTTATTTCCATGTAGCAATTCTCCTGGTTGTTTTGGCGAACTCGCACTATCAATACACCTTACTCCCTTTTGATCAATCCTTTGCTCCTCAGGTCTTTACCAAATTTATAGTTGTGGTGGCGGCATACCTCAGGAAGAAGAGAATTCATCCTGCCATATCTGGATGGTTGGTTACTGAGAGGCAAGTCCAGAGAAGAAGTCCTCTCATGTACACGTCACACTACACTTACTCAATTGCCGAGGTCTCATCTGAAACAATGGGAAGTCAACAATGGTCCCCATTTGAAAAATCAAGTTAATTGATTAGGGCATTGGGACCTTAATAGAGACTACAAGTTTGAGAGCATTTTTGCCAACTAACCCTTTTCAGGCAATTTGGCACCTTTGTCAGGAGCTGCAGTCTCAACCCTCTGTCACAGCTTCAGTGTGCCTGAGGATGCTGGGTTACATGGCCTTATGCACACACGTGGTCCATTTTGCCAGACTGTCTTCTCCTTCTCCAAATATGGCTGAAGTCAGTCTTTCATCTGACTCATCATCACTTGCACAGACTGGTCCGACGTTCTCCACCGTTCCTGGTCTCTTTATGGTGGTGGACAGTTCAGGATAACATATGCCAGGATGTTCCTTGCTCAGCCCCCAACAACCAGGACTGTTGTGGGGAGCACATCTGGGGTTGCTGAAAGTTCAGGGCTTGTGGCCAGAACAGGCTTGTGGCTCTGGCAGTTTCGCATTGGGAAGAGTATTATTCCAGCGGCCGATTGTTTACCTAGGCTCCAAAATCAACTTATAGATTACCTCAGCAAGAATCTTTCCCTGAATCATGAGTGGTCCCTGAAGCCCAGTATCCTGAAGTCCATCTTTGAAGCAACCTGTTCACTATGAGAGACAGCAAGAAATGCCATCTGTTTTGCTCTCGAGGGGGGCTTGATCCAGGCTCCCTGACTGATAACTTTTACCTGGGTTGGGAACCAGCACTCTTATATGCATTCTCCACTGATTCCAATCGTCCTGCAGGTGATCTTCAAACTGAAATTGGACCATGCCAAGGTCATCTTCATTGCTCCAGCATGGCTGAGGCAGTGTTGGTTCTCTGGCCTTCTCTTGTTATCAATTTGGCCTCCCATATGCCTTCCTCTTCATTCCGACCTCCGGACTCAGCATCACAGTCAGACTTTGCATCCTGTGCTCAGCTCTCTGAATCTCACGACATGGTTGCCCATGGGTTACGTCTTCAGTCATAAGGTCTTTTACTTAGCTCATTGAGGATGCATTTGGTGGCAGGTTTGGTGTTCCTCCACCCATCCATGGAAGGTCAGTATTTTCAAATACCTTGGTAACAAGGTTCTTGAAAGGGATGCTTTGTCTCCACCCACCAGTGAGAGAGCCTGTTCCTTTGTGGGATCTTAATATGATCTTAGTAGCTCTGATCAGACCTGCAATCAAGCCTTTGGTATCTTCTTCTTTTTCTCTTTTGTGTCAAAAAACTATATTCCTGGTGGCAATGACATCTACGAGGAAAGTGTGTGAGTTGCAGACTTCGATAGCAGAGCCTCCTTACACACAATTTTCCAAAGACAAAGTGACCTTGTGGCCACACCCTAAGTTGTTATCTGAAGTGGTTTCTCAACTTCATTTGAATCTGGCGGGATATATACCTGTATTCTTTTCTAAACAGCATTCAACCCTGGGCAAGCAGCATCTTCACACATTGGACATCAGCAATTCCTAGCCTTTTACCTGGGAAGGACTAAACTCTCATGCTTCGCCTCATCTGTTTGTGTCATATGCAGACTGAATGAAGAGACAAGCAATCTCTTCGCAGATGATCTCTAGGTGGTTAACTTCCTGTATCAAGACAGAATACGAAATAACTCTGATTATGCCCCCTCAAAGGATGTGAGCTTATTCTAGGAGAGCACAGGCTATGTTGATGGTATTGTTAAGTGATGTTTAAATATAGGACTTCAACTAATGGATCATTACGCCATTTCTGCAGCATCCACAGCAGATGCAAACTTTGGGAAGGCATCTCTGCAATCCTTTTTTAAATAAACTCCAAGCCTTACTTCTTGCAACTACTGCTTGTGAGTTACCTATGTGGAATACGCAGCTGCATCTACTCGAAGAAAAAAAAAAACAGTTACCTGTACTGTAACTGTTCTTTGACATATGATGTATTCCAGAACTCATCCTCCTTCCCCTCTGCACTGGACTCTATGCTCTTGGCATTCAGGGAAAAGCAACTGAGGGGGGCTGGGGCACGGCCACCTCATACAGGAGGGTGACTGGCTACAGCCACAAGGCGCAGGCACAACCTCTATGGGCACTATTAGGCAAAATTCTCTGGCTCTAGTGCATTGTGCATGCACACGCCTATGTGGAATACACATTTGCACACACCTCAAAGAATAACAGATATGAGTAAGTACCTTTTTTCATCATGGGTAGTTCTCTGAAAACATCTGCTCAGTGTGCAGCGGCAGTCAAAAAAACCAACAGAATGTTAGGAACAATTAGGAAAGGGTTAGATAGTAAGACAGAAAATATCAAAATGCCACTGTATAAATCCATGGTACACCCAGACCTTGAATACTGCATGCAGTTCTGGATGCCCCATCTCAAAAAAGATGTATTTGAATTGGGAAAAGTACAGAGAAGAGTAACAAAAACGATTAGGAGTATTTAACAGCTTCCATATGAGGAGAAATTAAAAAGACTGGAACTATTCAATTTTGTAAAGAGAGGATTAAAGGGGGAGAGGGTGTAGAGGTCTATAAAAGCATAAATGGTGTGGAGAAAGTGAATAAAAATGTTATTACCCCTTCACATAACTCAAGAACCAGGGTCACCCAATGAAATAAATAGTATCAGATTTAAACCAAACATAAGGAACTGCTTCTTCACACAACACACAGTGAACCTGTGAAACTTGCTGTCAGGGGATGCTGTGAAGGCCAAAAATATAAGTGGGTTCAAAAAGAATTAGATAAGTTCATGGAGGATAGGTCCATCAAAGGCCGTTAGCCAAGACAATCAGAGACACAATCCCATCCTCTGAGTGTCCCTAAACCCCTGCCTGATAGAAGCTGGGACTGGATGAGAAGGGATGGATGTTTCTATTAAATTACCCTGTTCTGTTCATTCCTTCTGAAGCATCTGGCACCGGTCGCTGTCAGAAGACAGGATACTGGGCTAGAAAGACATTGGTCTAAACCAGTGTGGCCATTCTTATGTTCTATAACCTTGCAGCAATATTGATAACATTACTGCATAGTATATCTGCACATTGTTATAGTTTTCTTTACAACAGGTGTGGAGGTTAGTAATATGAGGTCATATTCTCAGTTGGTGTAAATTGACATAGCGCCATTGATTTCATTGGAGCTACTCCAAGTGACACCATCTGACAATCTGTCTCATCCACTTCAATAATAAAAAGTTAATAAAAATTGTGTAATAGAAATTTGTAGTTAAAAGTATATTGAAGCAGATTCTCTTTCCTGTTTCATTGCTTTGCCCATCTCTGGTGGTGCAAAGCAGCTATAAATCTTATGCACCTGGCTCCAGAAGGATTCCCTCTTTGTCAGGGAATATGCAATTACTATAGAGTTGTCATAATGTGTTGTATACAATCTTCTGCTCCTTGCCAACTGCATGAGGGAGAGGGGAGGACTAGGGGAAAGGAGACACAGATACAGCATCACTATGCCCCATCAATTCCTGGCTGTGGAATGGCCTTTGAGGGAACACAGGGTGGAGCATAAATTAGAGCAGCCCTGAAGTTACTTTTAATTTACAGTGTGAGCTGGCCCAGGCCCTACTGAGGTTTGAGCAAGTGCATAGGTGCCAAGTTTCTAATCTGCCGGGAGTGCTGCCCCGTGGTCCACCCAGGCCCCGCCCTGCCTCTTCTCTGCCCAATTCTTTCCTCTCCCACCACACCGCCTCCTGACACTGCAAAATAACTGATATGTGGCACGCAGTAGGCGCTGGTAGGGAGGGAGAGGTACTGATTGGTGGGGCCTGCCGGTGGGCAGGATGCACTGCGGGGAGAGGGAGGTTCTGCTAGGGGAGCTGCCAGTGTGTGCTAAGTACCCACCGTTTTTTCCACATGGGTGCTTCCCAGACCACCCACAGAGTCGGCACCTATGAGGAAGTGTAAAGTTTGCTTTGTCCCTGTTCAAATCTGTCTCTGACTGCTTGTCAGCTGGCCCAGAAGCTCTGGCTCATTGATTCTGCAAAAGTACTAGTTGTACTAGATCCTCCTCTTGGGTTCTAGCCTCAGGCATAAGCTGATGGAGAAGACGACTAATTGAGCTAAAGAATTTAGAATCCTCAGGACAGGCAATAAGTGTGATACAAGAGTTAGAAAGAATGTGTCAGTTGCCAATTGTCATTTCTTTTTCTTCCAGTATAGAGTGAGGAGTTCGTCATGTGTCTGCCTTCAGATGAGGGTATAGGTATAAGCAAGAAATAATAACAATTTGCACTTGAAATGAGCTATTATCAGATTATATTTCAGAACTAAAAGCTCTTGGCTTCTTCAGAGTAACTGTCATTGGTAACTGCATATCTTTGGCCTCAATGTTTGATAGACTGCTGGAAGTGACTCCAAAGAATGCTATAGCCAGGTCTGTAAGATGTGGAGATGTGATAGCTTCATATTTCACTACTAGATTGGTGCTACTGTGTGTAGAATAGTTGGTTCACTATAGGGAGACTGTGTTAGATCAGTTTCAATAGCATTTGTAATTGCTTGAAGATTACTGAAATTCAATTAAAATGCAGTTCGGTCCTGAAAAGTGTTAGTGTAAAAATGTGCACATTTTTACTTAACAGGTCTGCTCCGCCTGTACACTTCAGGTCAGGTGACTATGCTAGATCCATATATCTTTCAGGGACTCTGAATGATTTCAATTATTCTTGTGGGGATACAAATCAATCCAAAATAATACATTTGTCACATTCTTGAAATAAAGTAAGATTATTAATATAATTAATCTATTAAATCTCTGGCAGTGGCATGTGTACAAAAAACCTGTAAGTCAAATTTGTAGGTACAGTCTTTCAGGCTAACTGCTGCATACTTGAGTACAATATCTCTGTGTTGATACATTCAGTGCATGATAGTACATGGGCTAAATTAACCTTTCATATAACTACTTATTTCAGTGGAATTACACCAGGAAAATATTCCGCCCCGTATGTCTAGGATGTTTTCCTTTAAGTCTTCCCTGGTTTTATGTGTGAAAGAGTTGAGCCAACCATTCAAAACTCTGTGGAAGAATTAAAAAAAACTTAAAACAAAAAATATATGGAGACCATATGCCACACTGTAAAATATCAAGAGAAAATTCCATGGTATTTTATCAGTTTGCTAACAGTACATTTTTATTAATGATTTATACTTTATTCTTTCCTTCTTTCATTATACTGTGTTGGGTTCTTGTCTGTAGTGCACGAAGTAAGACATCTTGACTTAGTTCTGGAAACTTTTAGTAAGACATTCCAGATTGCCTTATTCTCTTGAGAACAGGAGGTTGGATTCTGTGCTGCTCCCCCTGGAGGCACTACACAGAAGGTGGCTTTAACTTGTGGCAGCCTCCCTTCTGTAGCTTACATCTTGCGGTGCAAACCAAAATGGCCGTAGTACATACAGCTATGGTCCTACCCATTGCCATTGCCTTTCTTGGGTGGAGACCCACATCTGTCTCCCTCCCAGTAGGGGTATTTCGAGGCTGACCAGTTTCCTGCCTTCACTGTGTTGTTCCCAGCAAAAGACAATCTGCCTAAGCAGACTTGCTTCACTTCTGTCCTCAGAAATGGCACACAGTTTAATTGCTAAAGCTACCACACTGTTTTTTCTAAGCAGGCATATTTTTTCTTAAGGTGAAAGCACTACAGAGAAAACAGACATACTAATAAGCTTACCGGAGATCATCCTCTCCCCCCACAAAGGGTGGTGGCAGGAGTAGTCTTTCAACTCCCATCCAGGGGTTTTCCTGTGGTTTCAGGTTGATCACACCTTTTGCTCCAAACAGGAACACAGTTGTATGGAACCTCTGTAGGCCAAAGTCCCTCCAATCCTTCCCTAAGGATTGCAGCCTTCTATGTACCAGAGATCCTATCAATTTGCTAGCTCAGGAAGAAGGCCCTGAGTCAGTTTAAACTCTGGTTATGTTTTCAAAAGTCCTTTCTTTGTCTGTTGATTCCTCGAGAATCAGTTTTGATCTTTGAACTGTCCTCATGTAATAGGTGATCAGCATACCTGAGGACCTCCCCTCAGGGTGAAGCTTCAAAGGCTGAATTTGTAGTTGGGGGTTTGCAATCCTTTCTGTTCCAGTACTTCCCAGGAATTCCGCTTCACGTATAGCATCCCAAAAGATTAGTCATGTTTGCTACCTTGTTCAACAGAGTCTTTTGAAGTTCACGATACTTGCAAGATATTGCATTAATCCTGTTTTCATACAATCCCACAATAGTATATAAACATTTGCATTTTTAATACAATGGGTTCCTAAAATACTTAAACTTAATTCAGTAAGATTTAACTTAATTCAGTAAGGTTTGTCCAGGGTATTGCAGGAAATTTCCATCTGTCACAATATTTTTTCAGACAACATGAAATATTATTATTCAATAATTATTTAGTTTTTTCATTGGGGATTCTTATAGTCAAATTGTGAAATTAAATAGTAATATATGGTTATTTTCTGAGGGCTGACAGTGTGTTAGATTTTACGTTGTAAAAGACAAATGAAAGGCTGTTACTTCATTTAGAGCGCTGGTTGAGCACAGTCTGCAGACATCACATAGTTGCTCCAGAGTTTATGCTTTTTTTTAAAAAACAATAGAATAGAATTTACTAGGAGGTGGATTGGCTGGCCACCAGTACGGGGTCAGGAAGGGATTTTAGCCCCGCCCTCCCCCCGGTGTATTCTGGGAGGTTTAAAAAAAATTCCTTCCTCTGAAGCATCAGAGATGGCCACAGCTGGAGAGTGCATACTGGACAGGGTGGGCCAAGGCTCTGTAGTGGCACTGACCATTCTCGTTCTCAAGTGCTTGACTGGCTGGTTCTTCCTCACATTCTTAGAGTCTAACTGACGGTTATATGTGGGTTAGGGAAGGAATTTCCTCCAGGTCAGATTGGTAGTGACCTTGGAAAGGGGGCGAGGTTTGCCTTCATCTGAAGAGTGTGCGAGTGGGTCATTGCCAGGATTATCTGGGTATATTTCATTTAATCATTTCCCTGCCTTTCGGGGGCCTCGGGCACTGGTGCATGTTAGTCCCTCCTATTCTCTCCCTGTAGTACATAATCGTCTAATGTCCTATGGGCTGTAATATTTTGGTCCCATTTCAGTTGTTGGGTTTAGTGTGCAGGTGTCACACCTGTGATAGAAGGAGGTCAGACTAGATGACCTGGTGGTCGCTTCTGGCCTTAAAGTCTATGTAAACTATGTACGTTTTCACAGAACAAGTTTGTCTTGAGGAAGGGTTTGAAAGAGAGTAGCGTAGGTGCTCCTGCATTTCTCAGTATTTTTAATAATTACATAAAAAGTTCAGGAAAGGTATTTAATCACAATATGAAGTTTACTAATTTAGGTTCCAGTTTAAGAATATACTTAGATGTTTAAGTCCATCCCTATTCAATATAGCACATAAATATATGCTTAACATTGACTTCAATGGGACTTAAACGTGAACTTAAGTGCTGCCTGAATACGGATGCTTTCCTGAATCAGGGCTTTAGCATGGAATACCAAAGCGAAAACTGAAAAATGGCATACATCATTTGTCTCTCTGCACTCTGTTTCAAGTAGCAACAGCCAGGTCTTCAGGCAAGTGTAGAATAGCCAACAGCGTAGTGGTTAGGGCACTCCGCTGGGATATAGGAAACCCAGGTTTGAATATTTGCTTTGCATGGTTTGGAATAGGAACCTGAACCCAAGTCTCCATCATCAGACTATAGAGCCTCTCTCTGACCTAATGAATATTTAATTATTTATAAAAACTGGAACAGCTCCAACATGACAGAGTGAGAAAAACCCAAATTAAGTATTAATTTAAGTGCTCAGATAATTTTAAATGAGAAAGAGTGTGGTACATCAACATTTACTATTGGAGCTAAGAATTAGGAAGCTTCATTTTAAGAATGCTAACTGTCCTGCATACTTGGGAGCCACCCTCAGCTGGTCCGTGTTCAGGTATCTTTCTTATCAATGGATTCATGTATAGACTAGAGCTGAATCAGGTATTCCTCTTCTCCTTAAATAAAGACAAAATTATAGTTCTGTTTTTAGAATAAAGTATATTGTTAGGATATTTATACAGATCAGATAAGGTACCCCTTCTAGAGGCATATTCAACATACCAGTGGCATATTATGTGTTTTTTCTTCTATTGTTGGGCAAATATTGATACATGCAACTGTCGTTAGTATTACCAGTGCATAGATGGGAGGATGAACTCCTCTCTCTAGTTAGTTTTATGTTTTAAAGATTTTTAATGGCATCACTTACTATCATTCAGTCACGTATTTTAAAGCTCTGAGACAAATATCGCTGATTTCTTTAGTGTTCAAGGTTTTCCCTTTAGTCATTAACTCCAGAATTACTTCACTGAAGAACTCTGTCTTTGCACTAGTGGAAGAAATGTAATTTTTATTTTATTTTTATGAATGAAAGTAATTTTTTAAAAAACTGAGGTTCCAGTCCTGTCCCAGTGAAGTCAATGCCAATTTCCCATTGATTTCTCTAGGAGCAGAAGCAGGCCAATGGTGCATAAGTAGAAATATTTATTTGCTTTCATTTTAATGCAAAGATCCTATTATGTTTCTTAAAAGTGCCTGCATTCACTTCTATAGTATATACAGAGTATTTATATCCTTAAAGTTAACCTTTTATATTAAAAGGGAATTCAGGATCAGAAATCATGGTTTTCAAAACCAGCTACATTCTTATACCTCTACCACTGCTGCTGCATATTGTCAAATTTCAGAATACCTCATTACTGACACAACATGTTTAATGTCCCTTTGACTGAAATCTTTAATGGTAGCATATGCTGTTCATTCTTTAAAACTTTGAGAGAAAGGAATGCCTTTTCAGAGATCAACTGATAATGGCTGCCACTATCCAGACTGTGTCATAAAATGGACTTGGAATAGTAGACTATTAACTATACCATAATTTTGATTAAAATGGATCAAAATAGCTATTTCCAAAATTCCAGAAAGAAGATTTTTATGTGTTGGTTTTATTAAATTTAGTATAAATTCATCCATTTTGATACTATATTGTCTGTGTAGTTTAAAAAAATAAATAATTTATAATTTATGTCTGATAATTTATTATGTTGATGTGACTTGGTGTCTGTGTGAAATACAGTTGCATTTTAACCCTTATTTGTTTGACACATGTTTTGTGGCTTTGTCTGTGTTTATATTTAATTTGTGCTTTATTAATGCATCCTAATATTTGGGCTTCTTTTAAAAAAATGTTGGAATTAACCACTATTGTGGGAAATGTTTTGTTACCATTGAGGGATCTTTGTATTGTAATGAATTTTCTACGGTTTTTCAGTAGCATTATTTTCACAGGGGCAAAATGTTAAGGATTTCTTTTGTAAAATATTAAAGGTTGTTATATTATAGAACTTGTCATGGCTTTTATACCTGAACCTAAAATGAATTACTCTAACTAATCATTGTTGCCACCAGAAAGCTTACTTAGGAACAACAGCAGCAATTAATGAAGATGGGTAGATTGGCATGAAATATCCAGGTTGATGCATGATCTTTGGAGATAAAATTAAAGGATATTGGTGGCAGACCTCCTTGGACTGTAGCTGTAACTTTAGGGTCCGATCCTGCTCCCACTAACATCAGTGGCAAAATAATACAAAACAATATTGATAATATTTTAATGCTATTTATTATGTTAATTGATGGTACACCTTCAGCTGCAACACTGTTTATTATTATCACACCATGTCAAAAAAGATATATCAGAAATAGAAGGAGAGAGAGATGGGCAATTAAAGTTGTTATATCACTGGAAAGACTTCCATATGAGGAGAGTTGGAAAAGATTAGGACTGTTTCATCTAGAGAAGAGACAAGTAAGAAGGGACATAATAGAAGTCAGTGCAATAATAAATGTCATAGAGAATAAAAAGCAAGTACTTTTGTTTAACAGTCCTAATAATACAAAAACAATGGAATATTCACTGAAAATGAAAAGCAAAAAAAAACCCCCAAAACCAAAAAAACCCTAATTTTAAAAATTACTTTGTTTTTTTTGGAGAAGCTAAGATTTTCAGAGAAGCCTAAGGGAATTAGGTACCCATCTCTGAATAGGAGTTCGAAGCTGGACACGTAATTCCCTATTGCACCTTTGAAAATCCAGCTACAATCCATAATAAGCTTGTGGAACTCATTGCCACAACATATCATTGAGTCCAAGAAGCTCAACAAGATTCAAAAAAAGTATTAGATATCTGTGGTTATCTTAGCTATGTTTAAAATATATAAAGGATGTAAACACTCATGCTTCAGGTTATACTGATCTACAGGGGTTAGCAAATGGGCAGGTTATTCCATAATTGTCCATTATGAGGGTCCTTGCTTCTTTCTCTGAGGATTCTGGTAATGACCATTATCAGGCTACTGTACAAACAGACAACTAGTCTGATTGGTGTGGCTATTCCTATGTTTCTTGAATTTTTCCTGCTGAAGCACCCTAAGTCCCAAATCTCCAAACACTTACATGCATGGTTACATTTAAGCATATGAGTAGTCTCAGTGCATAAACTTGTGCATAAGCGTTTGCAGGATTGGGGCCTAAATAATAATATGTAGACTGAAAAATACAGAAGAATGTAATAGGTTGAAAAGAAAATGGAAGATGACGTAAAGAGGTGGGTAAAATATTGTATTTCTCATGACTCGGACTACACAAAAATATATTTTGTTCCTATTTAACATTTAAAAACAAAAAAGAATTACCTTATTTTCCCTATTTCTTAAATTCATATAGAATTTTTTAAAACACTGTGTAAAAATGAAACTATATTTTGCAAGTTTATGAATACTGAACTATTGTCTTTTTCACTTAATTCTTATTCAGTTTGATTGGGAGGGGGGTTGAGTTAGTACTTTGCAGCAGTAAGTGTCTTAAGACTATGGCTTAATATAGTATAAACACAAAAGTGTCTTTTTAAAATGCTCTTTTATTATGATTCAGTGGGATTTCATAGAGGAAAGTTTGTAAATTACTTTGACATTTTTATATAAAAGGTGCTATTTAAATGCAAGATATTATTGTAATACCTGGGTATAATGAACTAAGATAAACTGGTACAGTTTATACATTAGTATAGATGGGCCTACTCTGAACATCTGCAAATATTGTGAGGCTTAGAATCAAGATGCAGATACAAATTTGAGAGATGGCTGGTGTTTCTGGATCTGAATACCACTGAACTTCGAGAAGGCCAGACCAGGATCTAAATACTACAGTTGGGTTTCATCTCTAAATTATACAGAAGTAGAATAAAACTCATGATTGTTTTGATATGTTGTAATGCATAAATAGCAGTTTTGACTGTAGCAGACATTAGATTCTTCAAGTGATTGTCCACATGGAGTCCACTCCTGGTGCGTATGTGCCCCATATGCACAAGATCAGGTTCTTTTGGCCAGCAGTGCCTGTTGCAGCCACGCCTGCACCTTAGATGTCCCACATCCCCCATCTGAGGGCATAAAGGTTGGAGTTAGGCCAGATCCTTAAAAGTATTTAACTGTCTAACTTACATTGATTTCAACAGCTTTCAACCTACCTTTGAAGACCTGGGCCTTAGTTCTTTGTCCATTGACTTTATAAAAATAAAATGAAACAAATATGACAGATTGCTTAATGCACTACTGGGAGATGCTCAGATACTACAGAAGTGAATGCAATATAAGAACCTATATAGAATAGAAATGGAATTCAAACTCAGGGCCTGTCCCCTTAGGGAGGTCATCAGATACTTATAAGAATGGGTGTCCAACTGCATGAGAACATAGAAATCGTTGGAACATTGGGTTAAAAGGAGTCATCCAGCCTAGCCCCTGCACTGAGACAGGATGAGGTATGCCTCAACCATCCCTGACAGGTGTTTGTCTAACCTGTTCTTAAAAAACTCCAATGACAGAGATTTCACAACCTCCCTTGGAAGCCTATTGCTGTGCTCAACTAGTTTTATAGTTAGAAAATTTCTTCCTAATAGCTAACCTAAATCTCCCTTGCTGCAGATTAAGCCTATTACTTCTTTTCCTACCTTCAGTGTACATGGAGAACAATCAATCACTGTCCTTTTTATAACAGCCCTCAACTTATTTGTAGGCTGTTTACAAGTCCCCCTTCAGTTCTTTTCTGAAAACTAAACATGCCCCATTTTTCGGGACTCTCTCCAAGTTGTCTACACCTTTCTTAAAATGTGGTGCCAAAAACTGGATACAGTACTCCAGCTGACTTCACCAACACCAAGTACAGCGGACAATTACCTCCCGGGTCTTACATATGACATTCCTATTAGTACACCCCAGAATGTTAGCCTTTTTAGCAAGTGCATCACATTGTTGACTTGTATTCCATTTGTATCCTACTGTAAGACCCAGAATCTTTTCAGCAGCACTACTGCCCAGCAAGTTATTTCCCGTTTTGTAGTTGTGCATTTGATTTTTTTTCTTCCTATGTGTACTATTTTGCACTTGTTTGTATTGAATTTCATCTAGTTGATTTCAGATCAATTCTCCAATTTGTTAAGATGTTTTTGAATTCTAGTCCTGTCCTCCAAATTGCTAGTAACCCCTCTCAGCTTGGTGGCATCCACAGATTTTATAAGCATACTCTCCACTCCATTGTCCAAATCATTAATGAATGTATTTAATGGTACAGAAGCCAAGACAGACTCCTGCAGGACCTCACTAGGTACATTCCCCCCCACTGCAGTTATAAACATGTTATGAACTAACCAAGTTAGAGCCACCAACCCATGTGAGAGCTCATTCCATTCATGCTCAGGCTTCCTGTTTGAAGAACGTCCCTATTTCTTAAGTCTCTAGGGAAGCTGTATGGAGTTTGGTCCATAGATTTTCAAGACACCGTTCTTTTGGTAAAGGCTTCCACATAGGACGTCCATTTTGATAAGGCTATCCTGAAGTCATTGCTTGGAGGTGGGTACCAAGAGTCCTGCTCAAACAATCAAAAAACTGCTTTTTAGTCCCCAGGAGTGGAATCCATGTGGACAATCACTTGGGAAGAAAGAGTGTTTACTTACCTTACATTTACTGTGATTCTTAGAGATGTATTGTCCATATAGATTTCCCACCCACACACTTTCTACGCTGCTACAGATTCCTACTTCTCTGGGATAATGTATTGGCAAAAGGACTGAGGGATGGTTGGCCCGCTCTGCCATTTATACCCTGGGGGACACAAGGACATCTAGGATGTAAGTGCGGCCCAAACAGACACTGCTGGCTAAAAGAATCATATCTAAAGTGTATGAGGCACATGTGCACCAAGAGTGGAATCCAGGTGGATAACATGTCTCAAAGAGCCACAATTACTAAAGGGTAAGTAGCTGTTCTTTTGAGGTTCTGATGCTATGCTACTGAAGTCCATGACAAAGTCCCATTGACTACAGTGGAGCAGGATCAGACCCATAGTGAAGTGTTCTGTGGAAAAAAGCTAGTTCCCTAGTCGAGTGTTCCACATTGTTCTATGTTATGAGCAAAATCACCTACACTTTTCAAGATAATTAAAACACTCCCACCACCACATGCTTAGATAATATGTCTCTGTTGTGTGTTTGTGAAGATCTCAAACCTAACCAGAAAAAGAAAGTATAAAATAAGAATTGAACTGAGTGCCTGGGTATTTCTTAATCTTTGTCATATTATGCAAACTTTCTACAACTATATTTGAATAAATTCCTATTATTACCATACGACCTAAAGACCCAGCCAGGATTGAGTCCCTTTTGTATGCAGTGCAGTCACTATAGACCTTACAGTGTAAGGCCCTGATCTTGCAAACACTTCCACATTCACTTAACTTTAAGCATATGAGTGGGTATTGACTCCAGTGGAACTGCTCATGAGCTTTAAAGTTACGCAAGATGGAGGCCTATATTAATAATATAACAAACAATAGGAGGAAAGGGTGTGGGGTGAAAGGGTAACAAAATGTTTTGAATGAGGTACAATTACATATTTGCTGTCATTGAAATTTTCAGCACTTTATAAATAAATAGTGCTATTGTTATTCTGCATGCAGATTTAAGTAATAAATATACTGTAGTTGAAGACTCTTAACAATTTTATCTAGTAGAATTGAGGCTTTCTCCAAACACAAACCTAGTTTTTAACAGTATAAAATATATGAAAGTTTACATTTGGGGAGGTGAGAAGGGAGGTGTTTACAGATGTGTGTTTGATATGGCATTTACCTCCTGGGTCGTCATTGTGTTTCTGCTAACATTATTCAAAATGACAGTGTGTAGATTGCAGTTGGTAAGAATCATAGGACTGGAATCAATTGTAGGAATGGAAGGGACCTTGAGAAGTCTTCTAGTCTTCTAGTCCTCTGCACTTAAGGCAGGACTAAGTATTATCTAGACCATCCCTGACAGGTGTGTGTCTAACTTGCTCTTTAAAATTATTTCAATGCTTAACTGACAGTTATGAAGTTTTTCCTCATGTCCAACCTAGGCCATCATTGCTGCAATTTAAGCCCATTTCTTCTTCTTCTATCCTCAGAGGATAAGGAGAAAAAAAATTTCCCTCTTCCTTTTAACAACTTTTTATGTACTTGAAAACTGTTGTCCTGTGTCCTCTCAGTCTTCTCTTCTCCAGATGACACAAACCCAATTTTTTCAATCTTCCCTCATAGGTCATGTGTTCTAGACCTTTAATTATTTTTGTTGCTCTTCTCTGGACTTTCTCGAATTTGTCTACATCTTTCCTGAAATGTAGTGCCCAGAACTGGACACAATACTCCAGTTGATGCCTAATCGGTGCAGAGTAGAGCAGAAGAATTACTTTTCATGTATTGCTTACAACACTTCTACTAATACATCCCAGAATGATGTTTGCTTTTTTGACAACAGTGTTCCACTCTTGACTCACATTTAGCTTGAGATCCACTATGACCCCCAGATCCCTTTTTGCAGTACTCCTTCCTATGCAGTCATTTCCCATTTTGTATGTGTGCAACTGATTGTTCCTTCCTAAGTGGGGTACTTTGTGTTTGTCCTTATTAAATTTCATCCTATTTACTTCAGACTATTTCTCCAGTTTGCCCAGATCATTTGAATTTTAATCATATCCTCCAAAGCACTTGCAACCTCTTCCAGCTTGGTATCATCCACAAATTTTGTAAGTGTACTCTTTATGCCATTATCTAAATTATTGATGAAGATATTGAACAGAACTGGACCGAAACTGATCCTTGCGGGGACCCACCTGATATGCCCTTTCCAGCTTGACTGTGAACAACTGATAACTACTCTCTGAGAATGGTTTTCCAACCAGTTATGCACCCACCTTATAGTAGCTCCATCTAGGTCGTATTTCCCTAGTTTCTGTATATGAGAAGGTCATGCAAGATAGTATCAAAAGCCTTACTAAAGTCAATATATATACTCCAGATCTACTGCTTCCCCCCTACTCTGTCAAAGCAAGCTATTAGGTTGGTTTGACACAGTATGTTCTTGACAAATCTATGCTGACTTGTTACTTATCACCTTATTATCTTCTAGGTGTCTGCAAATTGATTACTTAATTATTTGCTTCATTAACTTTCTGGGCTCTGAAGTTAAGCTGAGTGGTTTGTAATTCCTAGGATTGTCCTTATTCCTGTTTTTATAGATTGGCACTATATTTGCCCTTTTCCAGTCCTCTGGAATCTCACTCATCTTCCATGACTTTTAGAAGATAATCGCTAATGGCTCAGATATCTCTTCAGTCAGCTCCTTCAGCATTCTAGGATGTATTTCATCAGGCCCTGGTGACTTGAAAACATCTAACTGGTCTAAGTAATTTTTAACTTGTTCTTTCCCTATTTGAGCCTGTGATCCTACCTCATTTTCACTGAGACAGTATAAATTATTTCCTTGTGTTCATATTTATTTTCGTACACACACAGCTAAACTCTGCTAGTCTGCCATTTTGTGAATGGGTAGTCTGTATATATTTTTGCATTTTAGGTTAATTGAATGGAGCCCATTTCTGTTAAGAAAAAGAAAGATCCATATAATTTTTAAAATTGAGAAAAGCACATAAATTAAATCCTTAAATTTCAGCTGGCTCATACAGTTAAAGGGGCTCTGTCAAGTTAAAATAATGGTCCAGATTGTATTGTAGAGATCCACATATACAAGGCACTCTTTAAGTGCAGATCATCCCTTTTTCATGTGCAGTGGCGGTGTATCATCTCTGTGGTACCATCTGCCTTTCTTTAACAACACATATATTCCTCAGGAGGGGTTGGAACAGAAGATAATCTGCTCTCTCTGACATAATCTGACATAATCCACTGCTCTGTGCCCAAAGGTAATAATGGATCTTCTCTAAATTTATTATTGTTTTTCATGCACAGTGGACAGTGCAAGAATGTCTATTTCCACTCTTTTGAAAGGTATCCCTGAGTGTATTTGTTTGTTGTTTGTTGATAACAGCAATAGACCCAAATCGTGTTTCTTTTACTCCTACCCTTTGTTACTTAGAGGCCTCAAACTGGTTCTTACACAGTTTCTTTTCTTTTCTGTTCCATCTGTCATTTTTGTTTCTGATGGCACCCTTCTCCCATAGTGAAATCTTGCACTATACATGTGTGGAGTGATGGAGAGGAAATGGGGGGTCTTGTTGACAATTAGTGAAGTCAGTAAATTTGAGGTCCACTGTGACAGTAGAGGTACCAAATGTATAGTATATACCTGGCATTACCTGGAGATGGAGCCAAAAAGTAGGACTGAATGTAGAATTGTAATGACAGAAAGTTTATACTCCTAGCGTGAGATTTTCAAAAGTGCCAGCATGGGACTAACTCTTCCCATTGAAGTCTTACCATTTTTTGCCATTGATTTCAAAAAGTGATTGTTTTTGAATATCCTACCTGTCGGATATTTTCTAAATTATTTACTTGCCTCCAGCTATCTGTCTCCATGTTATATATTACTAAACAAAATAGTGATAAAGAGTTAGGCACATGTACTGGACTTGTGGAAAAGGATACTGATTGAGCAATGCTGTTAAATTATTTTTCCAGCAAATTAATAAACTGATTGTCCCCTTACAATTTTTTAATATCTATTATAATAATTTTCAGTGGGAGTTTTGCCTAAATAAGGGTTGAAGGTAAAAAACAGCATGCAAGATCCTCCAGATTACTTAAGCTCAGCATTTTGGGCTGCACATGAGGGAGAAGAGTCCACGAGCAAAGTGATGGCAGAAAAAAGGAATACATGTTGTTTGTCTAATTCTCAGCTGGTAACCAGATGCCATGAATTCAAGTCAAGAGTGAGTAAGGCAGGGATAATAGGGAGATGAAATGGAATATAAAAAAGGAATGTTAAATGAGGTGGCAAACGTGACAGACATTGCTGTTAAAAATCATTTGTCATTCATTCAGGATATAGTAATTGCTCTCTTTAAATATTAAAAGCAATCACAAAAATCTAGCACAGTTAAAAGTTTTGTGCCAACACACAGTTCTGTTTAGATAGCTCAAGCCTTGTTCAGGCATTTCAATTATAGAACCTTATAGACTATTACTATCTACCCTCTATATAACATAGGGCCATCCCTAGTTCTGCCAGTGCTAGCCGGTTCCCCAGTGGATTACTCTTGCCTCCATTTGAGTACCTCTTCCAGAATGGCAAAAACCTGCAAGAAAGTAGTTTCTGGAGGACAGGTCTCAGATTCATATTTGGTTTCGGATTTTGAGTACAGTATTCATATCTGTATACAACAAATAAGAATATTGCCTCTGTAGGCTTTTTTTTTTCTATTTTGTATTCTGTCCTCTATCTGAGCCATTTTCATTATTTTCTCTTCTGATAATCTCTCTTCTTTTGCCCTTTCTTCTATCTTTACCTGTCTTGTGTTCATCTTATATCCTGCTGTCATTTTCTTCTCTTACTGTCTGCCACACAATTTTCCATCTGGAACTCTCTTAATGAATGCTTCACCATGCTTATGAAATGGTGCTATCACAACATGGACTACCACAAATTTTTTTGCCTTCGGGTATTTTGCAGTATATGCTTACTGGAAATACAGTGGGAATGGCTTGTCTCTTCTGTGGGTTTTGTGCTGGTTTGTATTCAGCTTGGGACAAATTCCAAAATTTCAGTTAAATTCAATTTTATATTATGAAATTTGGATTTGAATGTTTTGTACATCCCATCTTCCCTTCTGGGAATTATAATAACGAGGACTTTGGGGTTTAGCTTGGACTTCTGTGAAAGGCTGCTATTTATCCTTCATTAATCCTCTATCTCTCTCAACCACACGATCTTATCCAAGCTCATCAGTGTTCACTCTATAGTCACTCCCAACCAAGGCAGAACCATCACTCTTCAGCTGAAAGAACACACACAAAACTTCATCTAGAAAGTGGAACCCAATCTTTTCACCAGAAGCAGCTACTGGTAAGCATGGCAAATCCCTTCCTATCCCAAGGAGGTGGGAATGAGCATCTGAGTTTGTGTGGTCTGTATTTGACACTCCTGCGTGCTAGACATTCTGTGCTCTCAATGGACCACAAGGATAACATCAGCCCATTTTTAGGGACTTATAATTTATAGAAGGCTGAAACTCTGCCATTGTTTTCAGTATGGACACACATACTTATAATTTAAAAAATCAATTCATTGACTTACATTTATTAAGAGAATAGCAAACAGAATATATTATTTTGTCAGTTTTAGATGGGCTATTATCCCTTGTTCAAAATGTCAAATTATGTAATTTTCAAAAATGGCATTTTTGCATGCTGTTAATCCATAGGAAGAACACAGGCATTTGGGGGCTTGATTCTCCCCTCGCCTACTTTGGTGTTATTCCGTTGACTTCAGTGGAGTACTCCAGACTTACAGGCCTTTGCTGTTTTGAAAAGCACTTGGTTCACCATAGTTCTGTTGGTTTAAGAAAATGCATTATAACATGCTTCACAATAGCTTCACCTCATAGTTAATTTGGGATCTATTGGTATTACGGGTCTATGCCTGCCCCTAGTCTATGCCTGCCCCTATTCAAGTCAATGGCAAAGCTCCCATTGACTTCAGTGGATTAGTCACCTTGTACTGGGGCCATTCTGTGCCTGTCTCATCCCTCAATGCAAGTTACATCAGTTGGAGATTGACAGGTTGCAGATATATCTCATTATATCTCATTTCCCTTGTCCTTGCTCCCTGTGTTGGGGGGTGGTATAGGAGCTGATATATTGACTCTGTGCCACCCAATGATTGCCCTTCCTGTGGGAATTCTCCAAAGACCAGATAAACTGAATTCAGAAAAACTTTACACTGATAGAGTGATCCTGGAGAATCAGACTCAAAATGATTGCACAGGTATGAGTGAAGGCATAATTTGACCAGAATCCTTATCACAATTGACAGTGTGTAAGAAAGAATTAATCCAGCTTGATTTTCAGAGTCCAAGCTGGGTTTGCAGGACCAGCAGTTAGAAAGCATATTTTTACTGGTAAAATGGGCATGTTAATATTGCAAATCAGTTTAAAAATGAGACACAATAAGCATGGTGCCGCGGAATGCCATGCCATACCACGCCCATTTTACCTCAGAGCACAAGCCAGAAATAGAATCTCTGATTCAGTCAGGAAGCTTACAGATTTCCTCAGAGCCACAGATAGAATTTTCAGGGCCCATAAAAAGAGGTAGCAAAAGGTTCTGACTTCATACTCCTGTGTTCTGCACCCACACTGGAGATCTCAAGGGTATAAACAACCCTTCTCACACATCTCTGGATTGTTGCAACTTTGTATTACAAATACAATTATGTTTTCTCAAGGATTGAAGGGAGGACGGAGGGATAGATAAGGACAGCAGCAATGGTATCACTTTTTTATTGAAGTAAATGGCAGTTTGGATGAGGCAAACAACAACGATCATTGTTTTCATGCTCACAGTCATTGCACCAGGAACATACTGCATATTGCCACCCGCAGGCAATATGTCCAAAGTGTACTTGGCACCAGCTGTTCTTCCATTTCCTCATCTGTAAAATGAGGCTAACAACACCTTTGTAGAGTGCTTTGAGCACTACAAAGAAAATCTCATATAGGCGCGAAGTTATGTTCTTCTGCACACACAAGAGGAGCAATGTAAATAAAATTACTGGTCTTAGGTCTCCTTTTAAATAATGAAGATTGATCAATTACTGTATTTTAAATTTTCTAAGGAGAAAAGAATACAGTCTAGAACTTCAGGAGAAAATACTCACTGTGCATATAGAGAAAGCAAGATGGTTATTCATTTGCAAAAAAAAAAGTATCAGTCCAATGTAAAAAGAGGACACGGCTTAAAAAGTAACTCTGAAAATATTTCCAAGGACTGTATTATTAATTTTTAATATCGGATGCACTTCAATACAATGAATGTACCCTTAAAAAAATGTGGATGTAGTTGAATCTCCCAAAAGAAAAGGTGGTACTATGTAATGGAAAGACATTAATTATAAAATTTGCTTTAATTAAGTTTAAACTATTTTGGCTGCCAAATAAATGGAAGTCTAATATCTCTTTAAAATTCAACTAGACAGAAAAAGCTAAATTCTATTGACAAGCCTTTTAACTTTCTTAAGTGTTTAACTTTCCAAACGAGTTCTCATTTTATTTCAGACAATTGCAGAAGGAGATGCTTATGTTTCTTATGCACCTAAGTGAGATATAACTGCTGCTCTGCTTAGGCAGGAATTTTCCCCACTAACTTCTTGATGCGTGATACGTTCATCTGAAAATATCTGCAGATTTTTAGTATGACAGTGAGGGGAGCTATAATCACAGAAGGACCTTCTTTCCCATGGGAAATGTAGATATATCTAGCGCACCAGATTGCCCCAGGAGAGCTGATATGGAATAAAGACTTAGGAGCAGCTGCACAGGAAGAGAGAATTCACCTAAGGGCAGGGAAATCAGGTTGTTGGCCAGCCTTGCCCCTGCTGGGGTCGAGCAGCTCTGACCTTATGTTCATCTTAAACTAGGTTGTTAGCTGGAGATTTCTGTGTTTTTTTAAATGACTAAAAATATCACATATGAACACTATACAAGAAACCCAACCCGAATGCATATCTTCACATCGTTTGTCAACCTGAGATATTTTATTTATTTATTTAATTTTAAATTTCAGGAGTAGATTTATAGCTGTACTCTGGATGCTTTGTCATTTTGGAGCAGCATAAAAAGTAAGAGCAGATGGGACAGTTAAGCCTGGTTTTAAGCTGCTTTGCATCACCAGAGCAGCATATATTACAGGGAGTGTAGACATCTACATCCCAGTTTTCCTTTTTTATTCTCTACATTTCCCTGCACACAGAGCCTCAGTTGTCTCCCTCCTGCCTTCCACACTCCCATTCACATGTGTTGTGTGTACACACACTTTCCCTATATGCCCTACCTGTTGAATAGATATGATGCAACAAGTAGGTTTGAAAATAAATATTTGGATTAAGAGCAATTTTTTGCCATTATTCTTCAAAATAGAAGGTTTCTCTTTCAGCAGAGGGGTGACACATAAAATCTTCAACAAAGAAACTCAATGAATGGGAAAGATGGTCCAGCGGCTAGCACTCTTGGCTAGGAGCATGGAGAGCTGCGTTCAGTTCCTTGCTTCAGCATGGACTTTCTGTGTGATCTTATGCAAGTTGCTTATTGTCTCTGTGCCTCAGTTCCCCATCTGTGAAATGGAGCTATTATTGCTTCATTACCTCATAGGAGTATTGGTGAATTGGTACATTAAAAATTAAGTGCTTTGAGACCTATGATAAAAAGTGCTATATAAGAAATAGGCATTATTATTCACACAGGCTTGTCCTCTTTTAAAATGGGCCACCCTTACCCAGTTCTTTTTAATGGGACTAAGGCACATATGCTGTGCATGGTTAAGATGGCTGCCTCAAAATAGCCACCATCTCCCACTGCTCTCAATGAGACTGACGCCACAGGCTGAGCTTAGCAAAAGCTTAGCTTAGCTTAGTGATTCCCATTGTTTCCAAACTGGCCTAGGAAAGATGGTTGCCCTATGCTTTCAAAAGGTAGAGCAGAGCACTCCAAGGAGCAAGAGAATGAAGGTGGTAGCTATCTTTAGTAAGGTATCCTGTGGCTTTAGTACCATTAAGAACAGTAGGGGAGGGCAGCCATTTTGGTAAAGGGCCATTCTTCATGAGTTTCCCTGAAGATTCTATAAGCCAGCTTCTGCTGAAAGAGAATTCATATCCTTCAGTTATGAAGGATAAAAGGGAAACTGACTTTTAACTCTAAATATTTATTTTAAAAAACTACCCATTGTACCAGATTTACCTCTGCCAATTTTAGTATAAATGGGTAATAACTGAGCTGAGATCATTGGGGACAAAAACCATGGTCTTACTCAGGGTTTTCAACTTATGAAAGGACCCATTTTAAAATAATTTTTAACTCAGTCTAATGGTTTTATTGAAATTATCAGAAAATTCATTTTGTATTCAAAGTGTAAGTGCTGTAATTTTGAGGATGCACTGTATTCTTCATACGCAACAAATAGATTGAATGCCTACTTTTAGTGCGAAGTTCAAATCAACCTTAATTAGGGAGCCATGACATGTGCCTCCATAATAATGGAACAAGTATTAGGAAGAAAACAAAATCACTAAAGTTTGAAAATTACGATCTTATATATATGGGGGAAAATAACTCAAAGCACATATCATATGCTCTATGAGGGGGAGACAAATCTGGGAAAAGATAACATCAAGAGACTTGGAGTGAGGGGTGACAATTGACAGCAAATTAGACATGAAATTGCAATGTAAAATGTCAGCAAAAGAGACCAGTGTAATATTTGGGCACCATTTGTGTCCACATCCCTTTCTATGGGTCAGTTTTTGCCATCCTTATTTGTACTGAGTTGTACCTTTTGCTGTAGTCTTATTTGTTTCAGTGTAACTACTCATGGAGTAAGGTATTGCTCAGCTTGAATAAAGCTGGCAAAACCCAGCCCTAAATGGTTGTGATTCAACTTACTGTATCTGAAATATTGGGTTCAGTTGAAAGAACTGCCTTACTAGAAAAATACATTAGAGAGAGTTCAGAAAAAAAGCAACAAAAAGTGTCAAGGAACAACAGGGATTGTTTTATGAGGAAAAATGAAATAATTAGCTTGGCCGAAAGACAGCAAAGGGGGTTATGTTACTGGAAGAGTGGAAACAACAAAGAGGAGAGAAATTAAGGTGCTAGGTGGTATAAATGGAAATAATGATTCAGATAACTTTAAGTGAATGTTTAGACTGTAATCTAGTAAAGTAAAAATAAGATTTATTAGGGTTTGAATAGTCTCCCAAGGCAAGTGGTAGACATCCCAATACCTGAAGCATTTAAAACTGAACTGGACAGAACACTAGAAAATGTATTCAAGGGACTATTCTCTATTGACAAGAAGTCATGACACACTGGACCAATACTTTTCTACTCTATGAATTCCATAGGTCTAATTTTGCCCTGCCTTGCAACTTGTGAAAAATGACTCAGGTCAAAGGGGCTGTATTGGATATAAAACAGGGCAGAATTTCATCCTTTTAAATTCTATGACCAGTTTCATAGCTGGTTTTTAGGTGGGTATAATTTTTCCTTCAATGTATGTCTGCCGCTGCCATTTAAATATTATTTATTTGTATTGCAGAGAGCCTAGGGGCCCCAGTCAGAAATCAGAGCCCCATTGTGTTAGGCACTGTACACACATAATAAAGATGGTCCTTATGCAAAAGAGCTTACAGGCTCAGTATTAAAAAAAAAAGTTGGATATAACAGATTGGGGGAGCACAAGGTAACAATGAGACAATGCTAATTAACATGATAAGCAGTAGGCATCGCACAATAGCCGCAAAACCATTGTCAAGTATTTTGTAGGCATTTAGCAGAGGAGAGTTTTAAGGAGAGGTTAGAAAGGATTTTACAATTGATGGAATTAATTGGAATGTTGTAGCCACAATGCAAAACCTACTTCTCCAAGAGCTGACTCAAAAGTCCCCGGGAAGTAACATAGATAAAGTACAAAAATTATTTCTTACTAATAAAATACTACAACATGCTATTTCTTTAAAAAAACAGATGGATTTTATTTTTAATGTCAATAAATAAACATACTCTATTATTGACAGCACAAGAAACCTGATTTAATAAATGTAAACAGCCATCTGGGTTAATTTTCATTTAGGAATATATAATTTTACAGTGGCATAGTAATGAGTGTGTATAATTTCTTTGCTGCTTTCAGTACAAAGGTTCATGAAAAATGTTATCCATTGTGCAATCAGTACTTTCGAAAATTGTTTGGGCAATATACAAATAAGAGTGAGTATTTGGAACAAATTAAAGTTATTAAATTCCGTAGTCACCGTATTTCTTATATAATAAACAAAACGCTTTTAACACACATGATATGACTGTCATGCTTCCTGATACTGAACCTTTTTGATACTTTCTTGTGTAGTAATCTGGTTGCATCAGTTGCAAATGGGATATATAATTGAGTGTCATCACCATACTTCTGGCAGTTGAGCCAGAGTATCTTACTAGCTCTCCCAGTAGGCTCATGTAGATATTGAAGAGTGTTATATGGATCTCTGCAGGAGCCCATAGGTGAGGGCCTTCAGGGAGGAGAAGCAGTTACCCATCACACCTCTGTGAGTTCAGCTGGAGAGGAATGATTGGAGCCACTGTAGTGTTGGGCCATCTATTCCTGTTCTGTCATGTAGCTGTGTTAGCAGTGTCTTGCAGTCCACTGGGTCAAAGATCCAGCAGGCTGAGCATGGAGATCTTACCTATGCCCAGGACACAAAGAGGTGATCTTTGTTGTTGTGTCCTGGTCTGAATCCTGACTTTGAGGAGTCCAGAATTCTGGCTTATGGAGCATGTTGTTGAAGCTTGTTGGCTGCTACTTTCTCACCCCCACATTGTAACCCACAATGAGTGAGCCTGCACGTAACAGTAACGGGGCACTTTGTAGCCCCTTACCCTGTTTTCTAACACCATGGTAAGAGGAATATGGGGAATACAACCATGAACTAACTGAAGATGGGCAAGGTAGGATGAAATGATAGAAAATCATTGCAATGACTGTATATAATATACATACCTACGATAAGCTCCGCTGTCTCAGCTCTGCTGGTTTCTCTGGTCTTTCATCCCTGTCACCTTCTCTTTTAGTGCTTGTGTATTACAGTAATTTGTGTTGTAAAGAACTCGCTTTATTTTAATAAAGGGTTAATAACTTACAAATCAGAAATGAGAGAGGCCCAGTTCTAGAGTCTGATATGGCCTCCTTACAATGCTCCACAACTACAAAGGTGAGTTAAACCCTATGAATTTCTCCAGCTGAGAATTCCTTCAGCAGAGAGGGAATGCATGTTTTGGTACAGAATTGGTGTAACAACTCTACACCACCGCTTCTAACCCTCCAGCATGGGGGAGGCATGGCCAACTGAAAGGGGACATGAAGAGAGCCTGCTCTAACTAATGGCAGAGACTGAAGTAGCTTCCAGCTGGCCCCTGAAGTGGGCACAGCTGGGCTAAGAAGCCATTAAAGGAGTCACCATCCTGCAGCTAACCAAGAACCATTACAGTCCTTGCATAGTTTTAGAGCAGCTTAAACTACTCCCACTTGACTATGGCCCTAGGAGTCAATGTGCCAACCAAAGATCATTAGAGTGCAAGACATTGTAGTGGTGTCTCCTCCCTTCTCTAACATGCCTTCTGGATCACAACAGGAAATCCACCATTTTTCCAATCCTTGTTACCTCACTGGAATCCCTGTTACCTCACTGGAATAGATTCTGGATTGAGCCTTAGAATTTGAAAGTCTCTAGTCCAATTTCTTGCAATTTGTATGAGTTTGTAATCTTTGAATATGCTGGCTCAGTACGGTCACACAATCACACCTAAAAGTCTTTTTTTTTTTTTTACTGTGGTAGATATATTATTCTCATTAGATGCTACTTTTCCCGTCTTGCCCATAGCCTTACAACTTTTATGCCATTCACTTGCTAACAAAAGCACAAGCAGGAGCTGTTTATATCCTTTCCACTTGCTAAGCTGTTTTCAAAGTGGAGACTGGAAAATCCCATTTGGCTTGGTTAGGGTACGGACACAAAATGTTCCCTTGAAAAGAAGTTAAAATAAATGTAGATTAAAATCCCAAGAAAAATCCAACTGCTTAGTTTTTTTTAAAGTATCTATAAAAAAGGATACATCTAAAACCTCCCAGTAAAGCTTTATTTATTGCAACTGCTCAGAATTATATTTAAGCTGCTTCAAAAAAGAGCCTTAATTTGCTTGCAATTGATTATGCTCCTTCTGCATAAGAATTAACTTGTACACTTCGGAGAGTGCCAGCAGCTGCATTAGGCTGAGCCTCATAAAAGTTTAATACTGAAAAAAAGACTTAACCGATGACTCCTAGTTTCCAGGGTTACAGAATGACATTGAACGATATTAATCAACTCCAGCTTTTCACTGCATTTTATAATATTTTTTAAAGGATCTGCAATATGGGAAATATTATCTTAACCCATGTTGAGACAAATGCTAAAATTTCAGGAAAAAAACTTGTGGATTATTTTTCAACTTGTATTTGTTTTAAGAAAAATGTTCATATTTTTCCAAGATATAAAGTTCCTGTGAAAGTCTTTCTACACATGTGATCCATGATATATGGAAAATGTGTTCTTCACACAACTCCAAAATCAATTCAAGTTTGTAATCAATAAGTCAAAAATAACTAACCTCCTTTTAAATATGTTATACAAATAAAAGTGTTATATCTGTGCTGAGCACTATGGGCCAAATTGTGCCCGGCTCCTACGGAAGCGTGCAGAGTGAAAAGAGGACAAGGGCCAAGAAGAACAACAAGAAGAGAGCCATGTCTAGTTGCAGTCCTTGCATTTAAGGGAACAATGGGACTGCTTCCTCCTCTGGGGATGCCACCTCCATAACGGCATGTAGAACAAAATTGGCAGACAGCTAAACCTCACAAAGAGGTAGTGTGCTCCTCCCATGCATCAGAGAACCTGGGTAGAAATGCAGGCCTGTGCATAAATAGCACAACTGAGCCTTGTACCAACTACAGTAGAACCTCAGAGTTACGGACACCACAATTACAAACTGACCCATCGACTACACACCTCATTCGGAACCGGAAGTACACAATCAGGCAGCAGCAGACAGTACAGTACTGTGTTAAACGTAAACTACTAAACAAATAAAGGAAAAGTTTTTTAAAAAATTGACAAGGTAAGGAAACGGTCTCTGTGCTTTTCTCATTTAAATAAAGATGGTTAAAAGCAGCATTTTTCTTCTGCATAGTGAAGTTTCAAAGCTGTACTAAGTCAATGTTCAGTTGTAAGCTTTTGAAAGAACAACCATAACGTTTTGTTCAGAGTTATGAACATTTCAAAGTTGTGAACAACCTCCATTCCCGAGGTGTTCGTAACTCTGAGGTTCTACTGTATGCTAACTAACAAAGATCTGATCTAAGCCCCACTTGAAGTCAGTAAGAGTCTTTCCATTGATCAGAGTGGACTTTGAATCATAGAATCATAGAATATCAGGGTTGGAAGGGACCCCAGAAGGTCATCTAGTCCAACCCCCTGCTCAAAGCAGGACCAATTCCCAGTTAAATCATCCCAGCCAGGGCTTTGTCAAGCCTGACCTTAAAAACCTCTAAGGAAGGAGATTCTACCACCTCCCTAGGTAACTCATTCCAGTGTTTCACCACCCTCTTAGTGAAAAAAAAAATTCACTAAGGTCCAATTCTGCCACTCTTACACGTTGAGCAGTACCTGCATTGTTTGTGGTTCTTTTTGATTTGTTAGTCTGTTTGGTTTTAAATAATTTTGTAGAGATTGAGGTTTACAAATTGAATGACAACAGTAAACTATGCAAAATAAGAATTTAAAATGCAGTAAATGTTTATCATCAGTATTTTTCTTTATTACTGGTATATCAAGGATTGTTCCTCCTTCTATAGGTGGTGTGAGCACTGAAACAACAAAAGTACATTAAACAAGTCAATCAGACTTTCATGTTTTTAGTAACCACTAAAATGCTGGTGAATTAAAACATTCTATCGGAACATAAATAATATAGCCTACACAGTGAAGCTAAAAATTTGTGTCCTGATCCCTATAATGAATGGGAATTTTGGGTGTGCAGGAATTCAAGATCAGGATACAAAATCTATAGCTCCTGTCTGTAGGTTTTCCAGAAAGGTTATACTTAAAGTATGAGGTCTTATTGCCTTTTGAAATTTTTAAAAACATAATCCCAAACTATTCTGATTTATTTAGTTATTTCAGCAGGCATTAGATAAGCATGGAGTAAAAATAACCTTTACATTAAAAATAAAATCATTGTTGCAACTATCATTTCTCAGGTTTCAGAGTGGTAGCTATGTTAGTCTGTATCAGCAAAAAGAACAAGGAGTATTTGTGGCACCTTAGAGACTAACAAATTTATTTGAGCATAAGCTTTTATGGGATAAAACCCACTTCATTGGATGCATGCAGTGGAAAATACAGTAGGAAGATACATATATATATACACAGAGAACATGAAAAAATGGGTGTTGCCATACACACTATAATGAGAGTGATCAATTAAGGTGAGCTATTATCAGCAGGAGAAAAAAAACCTTTTGTAGTGATAATCAGGATGGCCCATTTCCAACAGTTGACAAGAAGATGAGAGTAACAGTAGGCGCGGGTGAGGGGGAATAAGCATGGGGAAATAGTTTTACTTAGTGTAATGACCCATCCACTCCCAGGCTTTATTCAAGCCTAGTTTAATGGTGTCCAGTTTGCAAATTAATTCCAATTCAGCAGTCTCTTGTTGGAGTCTGTTTTTGAAGGGTTTTTTTTGTAATATTGCCACTTTTCGGTCTGTAATTGAGTGACCAGGGAGATTGAAGTGTTCTCTGACTGTTTTTTTAATGTTATAATTCTTGACATCTGATTTGTGTCCATTTATCCTTTTACGTAGAGACTGTTCGGTTTGGCCAATGTACAATCTATTCAGGGGACACCATCATAGGACCTAATCTCATCAGCCACACTATCAGAGCCTTGTTCACCTGCACATCTACCAATGTGATATAGGCTATCATGTGCCAGCAATGCCCCTCTACCATGTACATTGGCCAAACTGGACAGTCTCTACGTAAAAGAATAAATGGACACAAATCAGACTCCAAGAATTATAACAGCATATTTATGAGATCTCATGTGTTGACGGCTGATCTCATATATTTACAAATGAGTGATTGAATGAACAATTAACTGATTGTTGGCCAGGATGTGAACAATAAGTACTGTCCATTATGAAACAACTTCTATAGTAACTTCAAAGTAGACATGTACAGTAGATATTGCACAATATAAAACCGTCATTTTTTATTTGTATTATGGCATATGCTAAGTGGTTGCTTTTTCTGTTTTTTCAACTTCTTTTAAAATTCTAATAAAGAAAAAGGAATAAAGCAAATCTATTTCTTCTTTTCCAGTGTTCTGTTTCCTGTGGAAAGGGTATAAAGTATCGTGATGTACATTGTGTGAACAGCATCCAAATTAAATTAGAGGAAGAAAACTGTAGACATATAAAGAAGCCTCGAACCCACAAAATTTGTAGAGCTGTCAGATGTCCTGCATGGAAGGCCAACAGGTGGAAGGAGGTATGTAAAATGTACTGTAATTATATACCACTCTTCCTTGTAAGCAAAGCATAAAAGGCCATATTAATGCCATACTGCTTCAATTAAAGTGCTAGACAGAAGTTGTTCTTCATGTGCTGCACACATGCCATACTTTGTCAGACCAAAGGTCCATCTAGCCCAGTAACCTGTCTTCTGACAGGGGCCAATTCTAGGTGCTTGAGAGGGAATGAAAGGAACAGGTAATCATCAAGTGATCCCATCCCCTGTTGCCCATTCCCAGCTTCTGGCAAACAGAGGTTAGGATCACCATCTCTGCCTATCCTGGCTAATAGCCATAGATAGATCTATCCTCCATGAACTTATCTAGTTCTTTTTTTAACCCTGTTATAGTCTTGGCCTTCACAACATCCTCTGGCAAAGAGTTCCACAGGTTGACTGTGCATTGTATGAAGAAATACTTCCTTTTATTTATTTTAAACCTGCTGCCTATTAATTTCATTTGGCGACCTATAGTTCTTCTGTTATG
Organism: Lepidochelys olivacea; assembly: GCF_965140295.1. NCBI lineage: Eukaryota > Metazoa > Chordata > Testudines > Cheloniidae > Lepidochelys > Lepidochelys olivacea. The sequence continues at coordinate 298,374,051 of NC_140411.1, forward strand.
AGAAGGAGTAAATAACACTTCCTTATTTACTTTCTCTACACCAGTCATGATTTTATAGACCTCTGTTGTATCCCCGCTTCGTCATCTCTTTTCCAAGCTGAAAAGTCCTAGTCTTCATATGGAAGATGTTTCATACCCACACTAATTATATCTCCAGTTTAAACTGAAGTGGCTCACTCTAAGGTCTTGCTTTTATCTTTAAACTAAATCACAGAAACGACTCACAAATTTGCAAGTGAAAATGCAAATCTATTTGATAATATGCATCTGTTGCTGATTAATAGTTTGGGGCTTTCCTCTCACAGAGCAGCCTGTTCTTGAAGGGAAGCTAACCTAATATGTATATTCAAGATGAAATTGTTAAGATAAACATTTACATTTTGTGATTTTTTTTAAACAGAACTTCAAATCTTTTGAGGTTTTCTTATCAGTGTGTAATAATGTATTGTGTCATAATTCATCACATTGCAGTACTTTGCTTTTAACTTGCTCTCTAAGGGTAAACTTTTCAAAAATGTCTTAGGCACCAAGAAGCCTGAATCCCACTGTGTCCCACATGCTTTTGAAAATGTTGTCCGTCATCTATAAGCAATAGAATCTACACAAACATTTGCAAGCTATGGTATTATCATAATATGTATAATAATGTATTCATCAGAAATATTGCAGGTTGCTGTCATTCTTCTGTGTATATATGGGACAGATTAGTTTACCTGTTTAACTGAATAGTGTCACACACACTCTTCAGTCCCCTGGAATTGAAGGGGAAGAACTCCGACAAATGGCCTGGCCAAAAGCTGGGTTTCTTCCCATCCTCTTTTTGTCTCTTTAGGGATACCTGACTTTGGAGAACTTGATGGGGGGGGGATGGGTAGAAGCGCCATTCTTTTCCTCCAAACCCCCGCTCCCTGCTACAAAGACCCTCCCAGGATGCTTCCTTGTTGTTTAAGAGTCTCTTGCGTGTTGGGAGCCTGATATTATGGATTTCAGAGTAACAGCCGTGTTAGTCTGTATTCGCAAAAAGAAAAGGAGTATTTGTGGCACCTTAGAGACTAACCAATTTATTTGAGCATGAGCTTTCGTGAGCTACAGCTCACTTCCTTACCCTGTCTCCATTGTGTTACTCAGGCCATGCAAACAGAGGGAGATTCTAGTGGGGGGTCTGGAGAAGTGTGGAGGTACACGAAGGGGTGTGCCTGCAGCACGATGTGCTTTGGCAGTCACTAGCTGGCAAATGCTCCTTTCATTACCATAGCCAGCTGGCACAGGTTAGTGAACCAGGCTGCTCTGACCTATGCCTAATAGTACATGGCGAATCAGGAAGTTATAACCAGCACCCTGACAGTCTCATCTCTCTGCCACACCCAGAGGAAGTGACCACAGCAGAAAAACTGACCCAATCTATGAATGCCTATGTCTATGGTACAAATAGAGAATGAATGGTACTTACCAATCCTCCCCTTTAACTCCTTTTTCCTTAATCGCTGTAACTTTCTATTTCTCCAACTCTTTCCCAGAGCAGAGGTGAAACCATCTGTCAACCCTTTTTCTTACAATTTTCCTTTTTAAGGAGAACAATGAGTAGTGCAATGAGGCGTCAGCTTCGATAAAGCCAGAAGAAGAAAACAGTGTTCCCCAGTGAATGGGGAAAAAAAACTTGAGTTTAATTTGTTTTGACTTCCCAATATCAGCCTCTCAATGTAAAGTCTGTTTAACCTAAAGAGAAAATGGCAGTTGCCTCTACTCCCAAGTTTGTTCTAGAAAGAACATGGCTCTGTGAATTGGTCAGTCAGTCCCTGACAATTGCTAATAGTAGGCCTGGGGCAACCTTGCTGGAGCTAGTTTACAGAATCACCAGTGTGGTAATTAGTTACTCAAAGAAATAGAGACAGTAAGGGTTTGGTAAAAGAAATCTAGTACAACACTGGAAGCAGAGATTGTGTGGAAGTTTGTGTATGTGCTCCAGCATTACACACTCAGAAACATTTTGTTGTATTAGCATTAATAGATGTTTTGTTTTGCACCTTAAATTTGTTTTGTCTGAGTCATATTTGGCAAGTCTACCCCTAGTCATGTGTCTGGGTGACTGTATGTTGAGACTGAATTATAACATTTCTACAGTATAATCATGCATCATAAATAATTGCATTTCAGTACTTTTTTCCTATTAAAATATAATTGAAAGTATTATCCTTATAGTTTCATAAATTGCAACCAAAGATGTGCCCTGGAGAATTATAGCGAATTCTTCATTTCAGCACCTTGACTTTTTATTGTTATTTTGAAATTCACAGTTTCTATTACAATCCAGCTGACACAGGCATGTACTTGTGATGAAAAATACTACATGAAAACAAAAATGCGTATACAGAGTCTACTGTCTCTTTTACACTCACATGTAGGCACCTGGAAATTTAACAATTATGTGTCTGGAGAATAAAACCTCCACCCTTGCATCTGTGATCTTCAAATGAAATGAATAAAAAAAGTTTTAGTACATATCTATTCAAATTGTATCAGATAATTTATTCTGTCTCTTAAAAAGGTGCACACTTTAGGAACTTTGCCAATTATGTGATTGGGGTGGACTGTGTATCCTAAAAGGAAATAAAGATGTAGAGAAAGGGGGAAGAACTGTTTCATATGATTTGGTGGTTGCTGAAGTCTTAAAAATATTGGATGGAAATGGTAAGATGAAGCTGCACAAAGAACGTTTGTTTGTGTGTGCGAGAGAGAGCGCTATTTAGATTAGCATGTGAATAGTTAAGGTGGGTCTCTTTCCTCCCATATGTCAAGAATGTATAGGGGTAACAATAATAGAAAATGTATGTGCAGAAACTTTTCAATTGCTCTTCTGCTTCTTATTGTAACAATGAGAATTCTAATGCCTATATCTGACACTGAGGTGGAACAGCAATATCTGATCCACTACTCTTAGCATTTTCCCTGTTATGACCCCTAAGGTGGCACTGCCTGACTAAGCAGTGCAATCTTCATCAGCTCAGCAGCAACAGAAGACTATTCCTATACTGTTAACTCCTGAAGCATATGTTGCAGCACACCATCTGCTGAGTTTCTCAGCAGTGGTTTTGCTGGCAGTCCAAGAACCTTCTCACCTGGTACCAATGACTGCTAGTCAAAATTTGCCATCTGCGGTGGTTCAGTGTCTGATACTTTAGGCACCACATTCAGCTCCATTGAGAGGCAAATTGACAATGATCTCACCAATACCTTCTTCTCTTCTTGTCCCCAGCAGTCACACTGGTATGCTTTGTGTATGCCCCACCACCAGGACCAGCCTAGAAAGAGGACCAGAAGTTATAGGAGACCAGCCTCTCTCACTTCATCAGTGGCTATCAGCTCATCCAGACAGCCTGGGAACTCCAGACAGCCACTTTTTCACTAAGAGGGTGGTGAAACACTGGAATGTGTTACCTAGGGAGGTGGTAGAATCTCCTTCCTTAGAGGTTTTTAAGGTCAGGCTTGACAAAGCCCTGGCTGGGATGATTTAACTGGGAATTGGTCCTGCTTCGAGCAGGGGGTTGGACTAGATGACCTTCTGGGGTCCCTTCCAACCCTGATATTCTATGATTCTATGATTCTATGATTTTGACGTGTTAGAGGAGAGATCATGATGAAATTTTCCTTTAAGGAGTTGATTTCTCTGATTGGGAGCCATAGAGGAAGTTCTCCACTTCACAGAGGGAAGGGGTTTTATTCTCACTACTTCCTTATCCCAAAAGCAAAAGAAGGTCTCAGAGCTACATTAGACCTGCAACAACTCAACAAACACCTAAAGAAAATAAAGTTTTGCATGATCATGCCGGCTTCCATTATTCCTTCCCTGGATCCTGGTGACTGGTATGCTACCCTTGATTTAAAGGATGCATGTTTCCATGTGGCAATACATCAAAGCTACAGGAAATTCCTCAGGTTGTTCATCATTCACTCTCACTACCAGTTTACAGTCCTGTCTTTGGCCTGTCCACAGTACCATGTGTTTTCACAAAGTACATGGCAGTGGTGGTGGCATTCCTGAGGAAATCAGGCGTTCAAGTGTTGGTGAGAAGTTGTGTCAAAGACCAAGTGCTGTCTAGGATGGCCATGGTTCAATTCATCTTTGGTGTGCTAGGATTGCTCTTCAATGAGGAACAGCCAATTCTGTCACCTGTACAAAGGATAGAATGCATAGGAGCAGTCTTAGACTCTATGGAAGCCAGGGCCTTCCTCCCTCAGGCCAGGTTCCAGATGATGCTGGCCATTTCTTTAAACCTGAAGGCCCATTCTACCACAACAGTACGGAATTGCTGCAGACTTCTGGGGCATATAGCCTCATATATTTATGTGGTTCAACATGCCAGTCTTCATCTCAGGAAGCTGCAAAAATGGCTGAGCTTGGTGGTTCGGGTACACACTCAAATCTTGGTCTCTCTGGTTTGGGTACACACTCAAATCTTGGTCTCTCTGGACAAGAGGACAGACCCATCCAATGTGTGTGTGTCATTCCATTTGCCCGTCTTCAATTTACTTTGACCTTAGTTATGGACACTTCTATCGTAGGTTGGGAGACTCACATGGGATTACTACACCCTCAAGGTCTGTGGTCTGCCCAGGATTTAACTCTCCACTTAAATGTAAGAGAACTGAAAGTCATTTGATTAGCTTGTTACTCTTTTCTTCACCATATCACCAGAAGGAATTTGCTAGTAGTTATGGGTAATACGGTGGCCATGTTTTATGTGAACAGGCAAGGAAGGGCCTGGTTGACTCTTCTCTGCAAGAGGCAAAGCTATTGTGGGATTTTTTATGTCACCAACTCAATCCACCTCAAAGCATCCCACCTTCCAGGTGTTCACAACAGTCTGGCAGATAATAAATTCATACAATCATAGAATATTAGGGTTGGAAGACACCTCAGGTGGTCATCTAATCCAATCCCCTGCTCAAAGCAGGACCAAGACCCATTAAATCATCCCAGCCAGGGCTTTGTCAAGCTGGCCTTAAAAACCTCTAAGGATGGAGATTCCACCACCTCCCTAGATAAAGCAGCTGAGCAGGTCTTTCTCCAGCCACAATGAGTGGTCTCTCTGTCTAGATGTAGCCAGTTTCATTTTCTGACTGTGGTGCACTAGACAGACAAGCTTCTGTACACATTGCTTCCTATTCCACTCCTGCTCAGGGTGGTGTTGAAAATCAATCAGTACTATGCATTATTAATAATTATAGCATCAGCATGGTCTCACCAACACTTGTTTTCCATTCTGTTGATCCTCCCAATTAGGGCTCCTTTGACTCTACTGCTGGACCCAGACTTGATCTCACGAGACCATGGTCACCTTCTCTATCCTGACCTAGAGTCTCTTCACGTGCCAGTCTGGAAGTTCTGTGATTGACACCTCAGAAGGAGATCTGTTCCACGGCAGTGCAAGACATACTCTTAAACCATAGAAAACCATCTAGTATGTATACTTACCTGGTGAAGTGGAGGAGATTGTACATGTGGACCCAATAGAAAGGGGTCTCCTCAGTCCGGGCTTCAATATGTCGTGTGCTGGATTATTTGTTATACCTGAACCAGCAAGGTTTGGCCATTAGTTCCGTCAGAGTCCACCTAGCAGCTGTCTCAGCTTTCCATCCTCTAACTGATAATTGTTATCTTTTTTCCAATCCCACGACAATCAGATTTTTGAAAGGTCTGGAATGATTGTATCCCCAAGTAGAGGATCCTATTCCCTCTTGGGACTTAAATCTGCCATTGACAAAGATAATGGGTCCTCCATTTGGACTACCTGTTCCTTATTCCATCTCTCAGTGAAGGTAACCATTTTGGTAGTGATCACTTTGGCCATGAGAGTGTGTGAGTTACGAGCTCTAGTATCTGTCCGTCCGTATAGAGCGTTCCATAAGGACAAGGTAAACCTACATCCTCACCCAAAATTTCTCACCACGCTGGAGTCCCATTTCCACATCAATCAAGCAATATATTTACGAACTTTCTTCCCTAAGCCTCATGCTCACAGGGATGAGAAGAGACTCCAGATGTTAGGAGAGCATTAGCATTTCATTTGGAAAGGACTAAGCCATTTAAACTCAACCATAAACTAAATCGTCACAGTTGTTCAGGGTAATTGCAGACATGATGAAAAGACTTCTGGCCTCTTCTCAAAGAATGTCATAGTGGATTTCTTCCTATATACATTTGTGCTATGACTTGGCTGATGTATCTCCACTGAAAAGGGAACTACTGAACACATTCAGTGAGATCACACTCAGCCTCTGCAGCCTTTTTAGCTCAAATGCCTATTCTAGACATTTGTAGAGCAGCAACTTGGTCTTCAATGCCTACCCTTACATCATATTATGCCATCTCTTAGCAATCTGGAGATGATGCCAGATTTGGACATGTGGTCCTTCTATCATTATTCAGATGTATTCTGATCCCACGTTCAGATCGAAAAGCTTGGGAGTCACCTACAGTGGAATGGATGTGTGCAATCACTCAAAGAAGAAGAAACTATTTCTAACCTGTTCTGTAACTATTGATCTTTGAGATGTGTTGCATATGTCCATTCCATGACCTACCCGCTTCCCCTTTATATCAAAATCTGTCCATTTAGAAGGAACCAATGGGATTTGGGGTTGGCTTTCCCCTTTATACCATTTCACAGCAGCATGAGGAGGCAGAGGATGCATGCACTGCCTCGACCAATACCACTGAGGCAAAACTCTCCAACAGCAGAGCACTGGGCACGCACACACTCTCATGGAATGGACATGTGCAACATATCTCAAAGAACAATAGTTATGGAACAGGTTGGTAACCATTTCTTCTCCTTAATTTACCAATTTGGAAACATTAAAAAAGCCACACAACCTGTACAACCACTGTTAGGTGCTTCATGCCACATGCTCATGGCAGACTCAAAGCCCTGCAGCTTTAAGTTCTGTTTCTCCAGTGACAGTCTCATTCTGTTCACCTATGGCCATAGTCTCTGCTTGTTTTGCCTCAGGAAGAGCCACATACTGAACTAGTGTTCTGTCTGCCATTTGTTCTCCTTATGGATATGGAAGTCTCAAGACACTCATCTCAAGCTCTGTCTTTTGGAAAAATTGATGAGAGTCACCTCTGAGCCTGAGGAGATTGGTGCTTCTAGCTGTCTGATCAGGCACCAAAGAAGTGATCTTTGACAAAAGCCCCCATCACCAGGCATGCTATGCCAAGACATAGCACCAAAGGGGAAAAAACATGTAGAAAAAGGACTCAGCATTGATGAGCCCACACTGACAACTCTGACACTGAAGATTGGTACTCCAAGACAAGGCTGATCATAGAGCAAACAGAAGCTCCAGAGACCACTTGGTGTTGTTTCATAAGGAAAGTTCCAAACACTGACCCTCCAGTATTGACCTCAACACCATCATGGACACCATCAGCAAAATAGATACAGACATTAGTGCCAGCTTCCAAGACCACTTTGGTACTGAAGCATATACTAGTAGAGGAGTCTACATCATTGGCTCCAAGACCTTCTTCAGAACTGGTGTACACCATCATCCTGGCACTGAGATCGCCTTATGCCGCAGCACCACTCCTTGAAAAGATATACTCTTCTTCCCCATCCCTAGGCACACCTTCATCAATGGGGAAATCCTGTGATATGGTTATTTTCCTTGAAGAACAATAAAAAATGTCCAGACTTTTGTTCCAAAAGAGGTATGAGCCTGGCTTGCTAGTAGACAGCTTCCTCATACCATGGATTCTGGGACTCATGTATGTTTTCCTGCCCATTCCCAAGCCCTGGGTTAATATGCAAGATCAGGTAGGACAAAGCCAAAGTAATTCTGATAGCTCCATATTGCCTGAGACAATTCTGGCTAATGCGCCTTCTTTGGATACCATCCAGCCTTCCAGACTGTCTGGACATAATATTGCAGAACCAATATCAAATACTTCATCCAGACCTACGGTTACTGTATCTGACAGCCTGGGTATTGGCTAGTTGAGTGGTACTGACAGACTGCTTCTTTCAGGTGCAAGAAATCCTCCTGCAAAACAAGAAGCATTCCACAAAGAAAACTTATTTCTCTAAATGGAAAAGATTCTCAGTATGGACAACACAATGTAAGCTTAACACAATGGAGGAGCCCATACTAAAGCCCCTGGAGAATCTCCTGCATTTAAAAGACCATTTAGCTCCATTAACATTAATCTAGTAGCCATTTCAGCCTGTCACCACCTGCCTAATCCTGTTCCATATTTTCACATCCCACAGTGATTGTCTATCAGTCTAGGAACTCCCTCTTGTGTGGGATTTCAACATTGGCCTTGCAAACCTCATGGAGGCCCCCTTAAAGCCTTTTGCAGAGTGCTCCTTATACCATCTTATCCTTAAAATGGTCTTCTTAATTGCAATTACTTCAGCCAGGCAGATCAGCGAGCTGCAAAGCTTATATGAGTGACCTTTTTACACAACATTTCACAGAGACAGGGTGATGCTGAGAACTCATCCTAAGGTGGTCTTCAAAGTTTCACTTAAATTAGTACACCAACCCGCCTGTTTTCTTCCCCAATCCTCATTCTGCACCGCGAGAGAAGAAACTTCACACTTCGTATGTTTTAAGATTTTTATTGTATTATGTGGACAGAACAAAGCCCTTCAAGTTCTGTCCCTATCTCTTTGTTGCCATTTTGGGCCTTCAAAGAGTCAAGCCATCTCCTGGAGAGAATATCTCAATCGAACATGCAGTGCATTTCAATCTGCTACCAGACAGCTGATGTACCACTTCCTCTGAATGTGAAAACTCACTCATCTCGAGGTCAAGATTTCCTCCTGTTCCAGGAATATTCCTATATCACAAATACCTGAGGCAGTCAATGGGAGTACACCAGTGGTCTTTGTTAAACACTATGCCCTCGATCTATCTGCAAGGACAGATACTAGCTTCAGGAGAGCAGTATTACAATCACTGTTTGCTTAGACAATCAGGACTCCTCTGTCCCATCTTGTCAGTCACCTAGAGTGGGATCCACATTGACACATACTTGAAGAAGGTTACTTACCTGACAGTAAATGTGTGTTGTCAGCGTGGATCCCATGTCACGCCCTCTGTCTCTCTTTGTCAGAGTTCTTCGTATCTGGAATTCTGAATACTTAGAATAATAAATCAGTGTGGAATCTCAAGTATTGTTATGTTGTGACTGTTCGTGTTCACTGGTGATAACTGTGTGGTTTTTAATTTAACATTTTCTTTGGGAAGAATATAACATAGCTGATATGATATATACCCACACAATACACAAGCTTTAAAAGAATAGGTTAGATCTTATCACATAGAATTGTAATATAAATAAATGTTAGTGTACTTAATTAAAAGATTAAAACAAAAAAATTTTCAAATGTCTTCCTTAGTGACTTGCTTCATAAGTAGCTGATTAGTCTTCTGTAATCTTTCAGAGCTGTTATTATAGTTCTTTCATTTAACTACAACAGTTAACAGCGATCTTTAATGAATGCAGCAGAGTTAAGCTTACTCCTTGAAGGGGAACGTATAAACTACGTTCTGCCCATTACATTTAAATGAAACCAGCTTAGTCAATGTTCCTTAGGATCTTGATGTAACTTCATGGAATTACACATGCTTTTTATCTTGTAGACTGGCACAGAAAACATCTCTAGCTAACCAGTAATACAGACAATTGTTTCTTTCTCTTTAACCAGAATGTGCCACTTTCAGAGTGAGCTAATATACTGACCATAATATTTGTACTCCTTAAGACCACATGTAATTCTACCTATCATTTCTTAATTTAGCAAAGTGAATAGAGCCCTGCAAATCCATGGATATCTGCTTCACATCCATGGACCATTTTTGCGGATCACAGCTCAGATGCAGATACAAATTTTATATGTGTGCAGGGCTCTGCAGCACACATTCACCCGAATGGAGTGGCTGTCACCCAGCCCTCAGGCTCCAGCTCAGCTCTCTGAATCACGCAGCAGCGGGCTGTGACATGTGGAAATAGCCCGCTGGGCATTCTGGGAGTTGTAGACCCCAGCTTGCTCTGATGGAGAAGGTAAACTACAACTCCCAGAAGGGAGTGAGCCAAGTGCCATTTTGAAGAGGTCTGATTATACTTTAGGCTAGCGGGTGGCAACAGTGGGGCTGTGAAGAGAGTAGTTGTCACTGCTGTCTGTTCCGGCTGGATATGTGTGTGTTAGAGCTGCCAAGGGTTGTGTAGGCATGTCCGAGCCCACACTGGGAGGGTGGCGCGGCATATAAGGGCCCAGGATTATAGCCTCCCTGCCTGGAGCAGGGAAGGAGGCCCAAGGGGGGTGGAGGTGTCTGGAGAGAAGTGGTGGGTGGTTGGGGGTCGGGGGCTTGGCTCAGCCCTGCGTCACTGGTGTGCGGTGACCCACAGAGCTGTTAGTAGAGCTCTGCAAATATCTGCAAACAGTTTTTGTGGATCACGGATCAGATGCAGATACACATTTTTGAGTCCTGCGCAGGGCTCTAAAACTGAACAAACTCTAAGATTTCAGCTATATAGGCCTGATCCTGCAAAGCCTGTGCATGTACTTAACTTTACATATGTGAATAGCCACTATTCCCATTGAGACTTAAGTTAAACATGTTGCCATATGTCTTCGCAGGATCATCGTCCTTATTCTGTGGTATATATTTAACCTCACCTGTTGAAGGGGTGTTTTTTTCCATTGTAATTTGACATTTTCATCCTAAATCTCTTCTGACAAAAATGTAGAAAATTGAAGTAAACACCTGAACTATGTTAACAAACAGTAGAAAACAGAGGTGTGTTAGTGTAATAAGTGCACTGTAAAAGGGTAATATGCAAGCACCTTTGTTTATGAATGACATGTGATAATGGAAATGACACCATATTTGGTGAGAGGTTTCAGAGGGTTAGCTGTGTTAGTCTGTATTAGCAAAAACAACGAGGAGTCCTTGTGGCACCTTAGAGACTAACAAATTTATTTGGGCATAAGCTTTCGTGGAACTGGGTTCTAGCCCAAGAAAGCTTATGCCCAAATAAATCTGTTAGTGTCTAAGCTGCCACAAGGACTCCTCGTTGTTTTTACCATATTTGGTGGCTACCTTTTTCATATTCTTTCTTTCTTTATGTATGTATTTTCTGTAGTGCTCGGTGACTTGTGGAGTGGGGATTCAACAACGGGATGTTTACTGTCGGCTGAAAGGCAGGGGTCGAGTGAATGAAGCAATGTGCAATCATGATGCCCAGCCCCCTAGTCAGAAGCCCTGTTGGCTGCCTGCCTGTGTGCTGTACCAATGGCTGACAGATGAATGGCAAGATGTAAGTATGGCCTTTCAACTAATTTGATGTAATTTGCCTGCAAATGTGAACAGGCCTGCAAAATTCAAAAGCTGTGGCATAAAATTTCAAAGGCACTTTTTCTTTCTAATAAAGAACGTTTTTGTCTAGAGTTGTAGGCAGAAATAGTGCAGGAAGTATCAGCAGGTCCCTAAAGGGGGAGTTTTAAAACTAATTTTAATGTAATAATTCTCACTCTCCAATCCCATGTAACCTGTATGTAGTGTAGAAAATGTGTAACAGTGGGGGCCTCAGAAATCAGAAACTATAAAAGAATCAACTTTTAAGAATCAAAAAAACCAACCGGAATATAAGGGAAGATGAACTATTTCATCCAAGGATATAATCCTTTTGGGAACATTTCTTTCCACAATGGGAAGTTCTACAATGGGAAGATTTGCCTTTAAAAATATAAAAATAAAACATGGCATACCCGTTCAAGAAAAATCAAAAGGCACAGAACTGTAGATGGTTTTGACATTGTAGTAACAGGAAAAAATAAAGAAGTAAAAATGTGAAACAAGTATTGTGGATAATTTTTTTTAAAAAAAGCATAGCCAGGAAGATGCACAGGTAGCGTAGCTGTTATGTAATGTTAATTTATAGCCTGATCCTCAGGGATGCTGTCTCTTAGAATCAGGCTCCTAGGGGAACAAAGTCCCAGATTTGGGTATGATGATTTTTAAATGTAAATGGTGCAATATTTATACTGTAAAAGTATAGTCCTCTTGACTTGCTATTAACATACATGCCATAAACCACAGATAATCCACAGATCACTTGCTGGTGGTTTGCAAAGAGCTGGGTGTTGGTCACATGATTCGGGCATATTTTCCTGTGCTAAATCAATTACAAGAAAGTTGAAGATATATAAATACTTTCCTACTGTCACTTTCTCATGTAAGCAACTGCAGCATTTGTCAGAGGGACATTATGTGATCAGGAATGGGAGTGTCCACATGACTGAGATTGGGAGGGAGGTGTCCTAGAGACAATCTCTATTAAGCTGTGCTCCACATTGTAATAGACTTTGAGAAATCTCGGTTTATGAAATGTGAGTGACTGTAATCATTGAAGTACTATGATGTTAGCAGAACAGAGGGGAGGAACCAAACTTTACACACACAGAACATCCTTGTGGTACTAGCCATTAGTGCTAGCATCACAAGAATGTTTTGCACATAATGCATGTGAACACCTCGCCTGATGATGTTAATGCTGAACCCTGGCTTCATGGGGAGCTGTGCACATGCACCTTTCCAGGTCCATCCCGGTGAAGGCTGTTTTTCTTTAAGGGAATTATTTATTTCGTTTTCCTTTTTAAAAAAATCCTCTAAAAATGTTTATCTGAACTGAGAATTGAAATTTCTATTTTAATTACTTTTTTTTTAAAAATTTCATCATCTAGCTTCATTTGCTCCCACATGTCTTCCTTTGCCATTTTCTAGCCTTAATGCTTCAGCTTCTCTGTATGGTGCTTTCAATGCCCCTCTTCTATCCTTGTGTGTCTCTGCTCCTCATTGGCTGCCTCTTCCTCTCATCCTCCCCCCATCCCAACAAGCACAGTGCTGCCACCTCTCCTTCTCAGCCCTCACCAAAGACAAAGGAAGTGGCACTAACTTGACAAAGAAGTCCTGAGGCACCCACTGTTGGAGTATTGGGAGTGCTGTGGTATTGGCACACTGGGGATGAATATTAGCCAAGGCAAACATAAACATGATGTGCTAGCCAGTGGTGCAGAGATTCGCTAGACTGTTCAGAAATGTTTAGGATAATGAGTTTTATAACAGGAAATGCAAATTTTCAAGCATAAGTATGGATTTTCCCTGTTCTCCAAATGCTCGTATTTTTTATCTAGAAATGCAGAGCTCTGAACTGGAAACGTAAATGCATTTTGCTTTGCTGTCTCTTCTTGGTAACTCATTTCATGTTTGATACCCTTTGTGTGAAACTCCTTTGTTCACATTCTCCCTGCCCCTTCTTTCACAGTTATATCCAGTATTAATGGTTACTAATGTAGAGTTTGGATTCATTGTATCAAAACTCCTTTATAACTTAACATTTGCAAGACCTTCATTTTCTAAAGACCAAGTTACCCAGCCTACATTAATTGAATGCTTATTGTTTCTTATCCTTTCACACAGAGGAGTCATTTTGACCCAGCCCCTTATCCTGGCCTGACATTTTCTTCGTTTTAACCTCCGGCTCACCTCACATGTTACACAGTCATATATGAAACAATAAGGGTGTATAATTACAAGTACTGGTATCCGAGCTTTGAGAACAAAGTGAAAGGTTTGGACACCCTGGGTGTTTTGTACTGAAATAGATAACAGGTTTCACTACATCTTTGTTTCAAAGTTTTACTTGTGAATAGCAACCACCAGATAGATTTGTTGTATAAATAACCATTTTAAATGGAAAAGCTGTAATTTATTTATGTCATACTCAGTGCTCAGCATCATGTAGGAAAAAGGAAACACGCCGGAAGGTCACGTGTGTGGATGAAAACAAGATCCAAGTAAATGAAAGTTCCTGTGATCCTGCCACAAAGCCTCTAGCGATCAAAAAATGCAGGATTACTCCCTGTAAATATGCTGTGGTTACAGGAGACTTGTCACAGGTAAATTAATCATGTTGCTAACCAAATTTTCATTTTGATGTTGTATATAAGAGAATATTAATATAAATTGTACATTCTGTGTAAAAAAATAATAATTTAGACTTTTTCCGCATGGGACATTCACACCAACCATGATTTCTTGTTGTGACTCCAACACCACAATTTTCTGTGGTTGTGTTCCACGATCCGTTGCAGCTCTGGGTGGGAGGAGTACTGATGGGTAGGTATTTTCTGATACCTGTGGGTGGGGGCAACAGGAGGAGTACTTAAGCTCTTCTCCTTCTCTCCCTCCTCCCACTGCATTTGTGCTGCACTGAGCCTGGGGACGGGGCTGAGAACTGTGAGTGCTGGAGGGCACTGGGTCTAGACCGTCAGCGTCTCACCATCTTTAAGTGACTCTTCTCTGGAGCAGAGTACCGGGGGTGAAGGAATAGGAGGAACTGTAATGGGGTGAAGTGGCATCAGCAGGAAGATAAAAGGAGGTTCTTCCCTCCTATCAGTTTTCTCCACCTTGGTTGCAGCAGCCACCATGTTTTAGAGATTTTGCCATGATCTACTAGGCACAACTCATGACCCACCTGTTAGAGAACAGCTGCTCCTCTTGGTCCTTACCACCAAATTTCTTTTCTGTGTACTGAAGAACCTCTCCTGGGGCCTCATCCAAAGCCCCACTGAAGTCAGTGGGAGTCTTTCCATTGAGTTCAGTAGGCTTTACATCAGGCTCCTGGTCCCTTGGGCCTTTCTTGCCTGCACTGTGTGGAGGTAACTGCAGAGCCATGTTCCTGTCTTGGGACAGCATGAGCTCCCACCTCCAAAGGCTCCACAGGTCTTGAGGCATAGTTATTATAGAGCTCCATTTCTGTACTCTGCCAGATCATTACTAAAAAAATGCTGGGCCAGCATATGTAGGAATAATGTCTACTACGCCCCATACTCTCACTGAAGAGAGGATCAGGACTCACTAACTATATTCTGATGCTGCAAATATCACCAAAAATAATGCTTTTTGTTATTATTTCAGTGTTCAGCCAGCTGTGGGCTTGATTACCAACAAAGGATCACATACTGTGTTGGAATCCACACTATTCGGAATAATCGTGCTTATGGTCTTCGCTCGGTAGCATATCGAGATTGCCCAATAGTGCCTTCCCCACACATTTATAAATGTAATATCAGGGGATGTTTACAACCAGCTACTTGGAAGGTGGGGAAATGGAGCAAAGTGAGTATAAATGTGCAAGCTAAAACTACAGTTTCCTCAAACACAAAAAAGTTTACCAAAATGTATTTGCTGATAGTGTTAGTGGTTTATTTTCTTCTGAACTTCTGGTTGTTATCTGTGTGTAGTGCTCAGTAGCTTGTGGAGTGGGAATAAAGGAAAGAAGAGTAGAATGCATGACTGAAAATGGCTTATCCAGTAGCTTGTGCCTGTCACGTTTAAAACCAGCAGCCAGAAAGATCTGTCATGCAAAAGAATGTAAGTAATTGACAGTGATGATTATGTACTGTACCAAATGCTTTCTTGGGATATTTATGTAAAAACTGTAAAATAAATATCTTTGCAACACAAATATACACAATTAGCTGTTCAGGTTCAATTCTCAGCTCATGAAATATTGATATGGTTCAATCACTCATTTTTAAGGTGAAGCTTTCACCAGCTGCAAAGAAATCCAGAGTAAAAAAAGAATTAGAAAGGATGGTGAATATTTACTGAACGTTAAAGGAAGATTGATAAAGGTACTATTAACATTTCTATCAAAGGGGTGGGTTGTGAAATAAAACGTGTATTATATAATAATAAGGGTTATATTTTTGGTTGTAGATTTATTGTTCGGGGATGCAGTTTGAGAATCCCAGAGAATATTTAACATTGGTTAAAGGTGAAGCAGACAACTTTTCTGAAGTATATGGTTACAGGTATAAAATCAGTGGGGTTCTTACTTTATGAAATGTATTTCGTAGTTTGAAACTATAAAGCAGAGTTTTCCTTTATGGAATCATATGCATAGAAACATATTTGGGCACAATTTTCAAAGTTGTAGGCACACAAATGTACATTACTAATGTAAATATATTTCCATACTGAATTTGTGTGTACCTGCAGTAACTGATCTTACAGATGACCTTTTATTATTTCAGTGGAAATGGTACCTGGTTATACCAGTGCTGCTGTTGGCCCAAGTGTATAAAGGTCCTACAGTAACTCCTCACTTAATGTCGTCCCAGTTAATGGTGTTTTGTTATTACGTTGCTGATCTATTAGGGAACATGCTCGTTTAAAATTGCGCAATGCTCCCTTATAACGTTGTTTAGCAGCCACTTGCTTTGTCCACTGCTTGCAGGAAGAGCAGCCCGTTGGAGCTAGCTGGTGGGGGCTTGGAACCAGGGTGAACTGGGAGCCCCCCATCAGCTCCCCACTCCCCTAAATTCCCTGTGTGGCAGCTGCCCAGCAGGCTATCAATTGCCAGCAGTTCAGCTGTGCCTCCCCCCATGGCTATGTGCTGCTCCTGCCCTCTGCCTTGGAGCGGCTCCCCAGAGCCTCCTGCTTGCTGTGCAAGGGAGAGGGGGGGAGAGGGATGCTAATGTCAGGGTGTCCCCCTTTCTGCCACTCCTGTACCTAATCTCCACAGAGCATGGGGGGACATGACAGGGCTCAGGAGGGAGGGAGCTTGCTGGCAGCAGCTGTTGTCTCAACTTGCTGATCTACTTAAAAAGGCAGTGTACTTAGGGTGGGGTCACTCTACTTAAAGGGGCAATGCGTGTCTCTCTCACACATGGTGTGTGTCTCTGTCTCTCTCTGCCATGCTGTCTCCCCTCCCTCCATTAGTGTTGCCTAGTAAAGTGTGAGGCTACATTAACAACAATGTGTTAACCCTTGAGGGCTCAGCAGAATGCTAGTTCATCATTTAGCAGTAAAGCATCCCCTGGGAAATATCCCACCCTCTTCCACCCTCTGACTTCACCACTTAACCAAGCTTCACAATCATCATTGCTGTGTACAGTATTAAATTGTTTGTTTAAAACTTGTACTGTGTATGTGTATATATGATGTCTTTTGTCTGGCAAAAAGAATTTCCCTGGAAACCTAACCCTTCCCCCCACCTCCATTTACATTAATTCTTATGGGGAAATTGGATTCGCTTAACATCGTTTTGCTTAAAGTAGCATTTTTCAGGAACATAATTACAATGTTAAGCATGGAGTTACTGTACTATTCAGTATTTGTTCGATATTCTGTGCGTAGTATAAAATGATTTGATTGTTTTTCAGTATGATACTACTTTAGAAAACATACAAAAATAGAAACCAAATGTGCTATTACAGGTTACAAAATCCATATGAATGTCCTTTCAATGGAAGCAGAAGGCAAGACTGTGCATGCAGAAATGACTACCTTGCTGCTGGACATACCAGTTTTAGCAAAATAAGAATTGATATAATCTCTATGCAAATTGACAGTAAGTGTTTATATATTATTACAGAACTCTATGTAATGACCCTTCTCTTGGAATTTTAAAGTGACTACTATAAATGCAAATTTAGAACCCAATTGCGCCATTTCTACGCAAACAAAACTCTTAACTTCAATGGCACTTCCATGAATGAAACTTCACAGGTTCAAACCTTAAGCTTTCATGGGTGTCTCATAACTTTAATACACATGCATAATCCGATGTATGTGTTTCTCAAGAGCAGAACTAAGGGGGAGGGATAGCTCAGTGGTGTGAGCATTCGCCTGCTAAACCCAGGGTTGTGAGTTCAATTGTTATACAGACAAAACTGCACAGGATTGTTTCAGGGGACAAGACAAGATGTCACATTTATTATAATAACACAATTTGATTTAAGACCAATAACTAATATCTAATACCTTTGTATATATACACACACACACACACATACATACACACACCCCAAATGTTCTGTAGCTGCTATATAGTTACCAGTTCTGAATGTAGCTTGAGTTCGTGGCTTGGGTTCGTAGCTTGTGGCGGCTAACTGGCCAGGAAAGCTGGACAAAAGGAAAAGCTGGGTCTTTGTTGGGCGTGCACCGATGCCCTTCCATGTTGGCAGCAGAATGTTACCCTCTAAAGTCTTCCATCTCACCCATCCTTTTTGTAGGCTTTAGTTTGAATCCAGAGTCTATAGGTCTTGCTGTGTCATGCTGCCTCTGGGTCCAGTGTGATTGATCACCTGTCAATTGCAGACATGACTTTCAGCCTAGGACCTGGCTTTGATGTTTCTTCAATTGTACTTTTGTTCTTTTCTTTTGAGGGTGGACTCTTCTTACTTTGTCAGGGCTGTTGTCTGCATCTTCAGCGTTGGTGTTTACACTTTATTTCATCAGGACAGGCTGGGACTGGAGGTTGATTCCATCATCCATCCATACTTCATTCACACATCTGAACTAAACTAATAAGATTACAGCAGGGTTTTGCAAAAATGAAGTGAGCATTTTAAAATGGAGTTTGGGATAAGTTAAAATGGAGTTTGGGTTGCAACATGGACAAGTGTAAGGAATGGCAAATAGTGAACAGAAGTTACAATGTTGAAGCAGTGCAAGTTTCAGTGATTCAAGCAGCAATTGGATTGAAAGTGAAACTCAATTATCCAGTTATTGGGGTAACTGGTTTTATGAATGAATGTTGTTTCATTCATAAAACTTTGCTTATGAAGTTATATTAATAAAGTGAACAATTAAAAACAATTTCATTGATCAGTTCTACACAATCCTTGAGGGGGCCATTTAGGGATCTGGGGCAAAAAGTGGGGATTGGTCCTGCTTTGAGCAGGGGGGTTGGACTAGATGACCTCCTGAAGTTCCTTCCAACCCTGATATTCTATGAAGTAAGCCTTTTCCTACAGCAGATTACACCATAGCGCCGACTTCCCCTCTGCTTGGTGGGTGCTTGACACCTTGCCCTGCCTCTGGCCCCGCTCCTGCACTGCCCTCACTCCACCCCTTCCCCAAATTCCCCGACCCACCCACTTTTGCTACTTTCTGCATATTGCTTGTCTACTAATAAGTTTTTAAAGCAACAATTCCAGTGCTAAATAATTGTCATATCTGTTTATTAGCTACAGACCTTCTCTTTGCTCAGATTGTATTTGGGAGAGCTGTTCCTTTTGCTACAGCTGGAGATTGCTATAGTGCTGCCAGATGCCCACAGGTATTTATAATTTTTTTCCATGAAATTAACACTTAAGAAAAAGACCATTTTACTAGAGGTCGTAGTAGGGAGATGCAATCGACTAATGTACACTCAATCTTCTGTACAAAAATACAGTACATTAATAAGTAATTGCTTCTTGCTCCTCTCTCTTTTAGTCCATCATCCGTTACATTTGCTCCCTGAAATTGTTTTCCCCACAGCTGTCTCTTTTGCTGTCCCTCATGTTCCTGCTCCATGTATAAGTATCCAATCTGCTATTGATCTCTTGTGTTCCTGCCTCTTGCACTGGTGTTCTTCTGATGTGCATTACCCCTTAAATTTTTTGTATGTCCTTCTAATCCCTCTTTCCAGCTCTCCTCCCTTGCTATGGCCCCATCAATTTCTCTTTTCCTCTCCATCCCTTTCCATCTCCTCTTCGTCAGATCCCTATCAGCTGACTCCCCTTCTCTGTATTTTTGTCTTGGTTTCTCTGCTCCCATGATGTATATGGCATGAGACATTCATTCACATAAAGAGTGGAGGAGCTGAAAGGCAGTACTTAAAGATCATAGAATCATAGAATTCTCATTGCTCACCAGCAAAAGAATACTTCCCAGCATGTGTTGTGAGTTGCCTTAATGATCTATCACCTGGGACTTCATGAAACATGTTGGAATACTTGTGTGGAGAAAGAGCAGAGGTCTGATACATGCAGATACAATAGGGCATCCCAAGCAGCCAAATGTCATTCACTGGCCTAAGACCAGGACCAGAATACAGTAACCAGAAAATTAAACCACAAATAAACAAAAATCCTCACAAGTGCTTCAGAGCACTGGATACTGAAAAAAAAAAAATCATAGGGCCAAATCCACTACTGACCTAAGTGGGCACAGCTCTATTGAACTGCATCTCTTTACACCAGTGGTGAACATGACCTTTAATAACTAATGATAATGGATTCCGCTAATTGGGGATATATCTCTGCACTGAAGTGGTCACACCTCAGGAGATGCCTTGAAGGAGTGCTGCTGGTCTCTGTTCAGATCAATTGCACCACTTCCTTCACTCTCAAAGTTTTTCAGATCTGCTCCCAAGCCTGAATATTATACATGACAGGCAACTGCTGTGCCATCAGTATAATTGCACATATGCAATGTTCATTTATTTCTGCAACATGACATCACTGTGGATGAAGTTACTTCATGAAATACTATGGGCCTATGATTATGGAATAAGCTACACTCCATTTGCATTAATTTTCTCCAGATGCTGTATGCCATAAAATTAATACGTTCCGCTTCTTTGGTACTCAAAGAACCACCTCACCTGTGTAACACATCAGCTTGTGCCAGTACACCCAGGGGTATGAGTCCTAAAAAATAAAAAGAGCAACTAGACATGAAAATATACAGGAAATAAGTTATACCAAACTATACAATATGAGACTGGTGTTTTCAGCATCTATATGAATCACAAGAGTGAAGCTTGAATGGTGTATGTGCATCACTAGAACCCTGAAATAAAAATAAACTCTTCATACAGTCCTTTGTATGTAGTTTATTTTTGATAAAGTTTGGGTACTATCAAAATACAGGTATCTCATGAACACCTTAACATTTATACCTTTAAACTAGGCTTGGAAGGATTCGATTTCAGTAAAAATTGGTAAATGTTGATTTCACTGTATACCACAAACTGAGAAAAAAGTATTTCCATTGATGATCATCGAAATTTACAGATAAGCAAAATAAGAAAAATACTGTTTGAAAACTTTATTAGAGTCAAAATCCAGTAATTAGATTTTAGAATTAAGCTTGTTAAAAATGGACTAGTGAATCAATAGGAAAACCAGGTATGATTTGTTGATTTTAAGGATATTCATTTTGTATATTTTTGCATGTGATGTTGACAATTTGTGTTTTAATATTTATAAAGCTTTAACTTTTTGAATCTCAATATCTGTCATTAAATAATTGACTGACCCCCTTAGAATTTCACAATTGTGAAAATTTAGATAGATAAAAATTGAAAAAAAATGCTTAAAAATAAATATTGATATTATCTGTCAAAATTGTAAAAAAAAATTAAAATCGAAATTCTGCCAAGCCTAGATGAAACCATCCAACAGTAAGTAGTACATATATTTACCATGTTGGATTTTGGCAAAAGAATAAAACAGTAAAATGGGAAAGTCTTTCATGAAGTATGACTGGAGTTGATGGAGATTTCGATTGCATAGTACTAATCTCATACCCCTTGTCACTTTACAAAATTTGAAACAAGCACATTCAGGACAGGCTTATATTCAGTTTTCATTAAAGTCGATGGCAAAATCCTCATTGGCTACTAAGGGGAGCAAGTTTTGTCACTGTTTGTATGTACAGTGCATATATATATATATACACACCTTTATATATATATACACACACACACATACAGAGTATTTACTGACATGTTTGTTTAAAAGCTCAGCCATGATATTGCATGATTGTAGTTTATTCAATTTCTGCAACTTGTCTTCTGTGTCACCATTTATTTTCTAAAGTGGAAAAAATTAGTGGAAAAAGTGTAGTATAGTTTCTAGTTCCGAACATGTTGTCTGTTCTAAAGTGTATTTCAAGTCCATCTTTGATTTTTATTTTTAAATAAAGGTTTGCATATAAAAGGGCTCTGGAATCTATGTATTTCTCTGAAATTGTGTTTATTGTACAACTTTGTATTTAGCAGTGAATTTAATTTAAATATTTGTTTGTATCTGTATTGATTGCTTTGTTAAGAGGTATATTAAGTATTCTGTAAGCATGGAAGAGTGAGCTATCACTTTCAGAATAGGGTGAGGCACTTGACAGGAAACTACACTTGAAAAAGGCTGAGAGCTGTGAGTAGCAGAGAAGGATTTGTCCGTAGTTGCCAGAGTGTGGCAGACCATGCCGATGTTGCTCCAAAAAGTTCAAAACACAGTTTAAAATATTTATCTTTTGAGAAATGGTTGTTTCGGGTGTTGTTGTAGCCATCTTGGTCCCAGGATATGAGAGAGACCAGGTGAGCGACGTAATATCCTTTACTGAACCAACATCTGTTGGTGAGAGAGACAAGCTTTTGAGCTCCACAGAGTTCTTCTTCAAAGCTTCAGACGTTTGTTTTTTTCATCCACAGAGTTTAGTCCAAAAGAAGATATTACCTCACCCACTTTGTCTATTTTTAAGAAAGCAAGCCTCATTCTGGCAGGTCTCACATTTTTTAACACACTAATTAAAATAAAATCTGATTTCAGTTAGGAATAATAAACAATCCACTTCAGATAAAATGTGAATCAAACCAAAAACATGAACCAATCCAAAAAGTTTGAGGTTTTCAGAAATTCAGATAATTTTTAAAGTATTTTGTTGAAATTTGTTGTTTTTCATCTCTCAGAATGTCTGGCTTTTGACCAGAATTGTTATTTGATTATTATGATAACTGATGTTATGTTATATGGTATTGTAATTATGCCAACGAACTCATAATTGGTATTATTCAGCATTATTTCCCACCACTAGCAAACCAGAAATGACTGCAAGGATCACACAAAAAACAGTTTGTACCAGAATTCCAGCAATGTCTCTTGATGAAAATGCTTGGTTATGTTTCAAATAAATATCAGCACTTTTGGATGTTTCTCTAATCTAAACTGAACTCCTGATCATTATGTTTTTGTCCATAATTAATTCCTTTGCAAGAACTATCTGGGAACATCACAAAATGTCTGAGTATTTGATGTAACGTAATTTTTTATTATAATAGGAGAGAAAAATATTAAAATAATAATTTACTCTCAGGTATAAGAGATGGTGAGTGAGCTAAATACAGTAAAAGGCTTGTGTGTGCCAACATAGAGGTTTCTAGGCTTTTTGACTTTAGAAATACAAAATTCGGTATGTAACCGTAAGGTTACAATGCAATACTCTAAGTAGTATTTGCTAATGTTAAGTGTCTTAAAGTTTGTACATAAGCTCTGTGCTTTGATTTTTTTTTTTTTTGATAGGGGCAGTTCAGCATTAATTTGACAGGCACTGGCCTGAGGCTATCCAGTACAGCTAGATGGATTGCTCAGGGCAATTATGCAACTGTTGATATACACAAATCTCAAGTAAGTAATGTGTGCTCCATGGGTGCATATTCTTTGTCCATTCTTGACTTGACTGAGACACTTTCACAGATACTTTATGAATTTATGAACTTGTCTACTAGGTAGGACAATGCCTAGCCAGAGGGCTGTAAATTGTAGAATGCTCCAAAGGATTGGGCTCTAACTACCCTGCATAGACCCTGCTGACCCAGCCTAATAGGCATAGGCACTGACTCCATGGGTGCTCCAGGGCTGGAGCACCCACAGAAAAAAATTAGCAGGTGCTTAGCACCCACCGACAGTCAGCTCCTCTTCCTCCCCCAGTGCCTCCTGCCCATCGCGATCAGCTATTCTGCAGCATGCAGAATGCACTGGGGGAGGGGGAGGAGTGGGAATGGGGCACGCTCAGGGAAGGGGACGGGAAGAGGTAGGGTGGGGGCGGAGCATGGGTGGGGATGGGGCCGAGGGCAGAAGCAGGAAGAAGCAGGGCAGGATGGGGGCTTGAGGGAAGGGGTGGAGTGGGGTTGGGGGTGGGACCTGGGGTTGAGTACCCCTGGAACAAGCAGGAAGCTGGCACCTGTGCTAATAGGTACCTATTGCCCATTGACATAGTCCTGTCTGAAACAGTGCTAAGTTAACACATGCTAGGAACCTTTTAGAGGGCATTAGCAAGGTCTACACAGGGCGGTTAGAGTGCAACACTTCAGAGTGTCTACAGTTTACAGCCCTCTGGCACACACTGCTACAACGTGTAGACAAACCCAGTGTGTTCAAGTTAATTTGGTCTTGTCTCCCAGATACCGTAGTCTTCAGTGGGCTGTGTCAAAGGTTCTGATGAGTCACCATTTTATTAAACTATTGTGTGTAATTATGGCTTTGATAGTTTCTCATGACTGAGTTCTTGCTATTTTTGCCTCTCTAATTTCCAGGATGGTACTAAAATATATGGAAGATGTGGAGGGTTCTGTGGGAAATGTATTCCTAACACAAGTATTGGTCTCCAACTTCAAATAAAACCCTGAAGTGGTAAGAACATCAAAAGCAAGAAAAACTGTCTTTAAGGTGCAAATTCTAGGTGCTATTATTTTTTTCAGTCTTTCATCTCTGAAATGTTAATTTACTACTAAGAATTCCTTCCCATTTTCTTCAGTGTTCAGGGATGCATATCATTGTTTAATCATTTAGTGATGGGCTAACAGGTGCATAAACCACAATCATAAACCCTCAGGTTTTAATAAAGAGGTATTCATTCAATGTACAGTATATACAAGCAAGTAAAATAAACTGCACTGATGTTACTACTGGTAACACCTTAAACTGGACCATAATTGTAATACTGTACCTGCCACTAATCAGTGCACGTCATTGTACAATGTACAGTAAAATGCATATACTGTGTTGATTTTCTGGATCAACTATATTAAAATGTAGAAAGAAAAGAAGGACACCAATTAATAATTTCAACTACTTTCAGCTTTATGAAACCTGTTGGGAATTATGTTTTGTCAACAATTTACATCAGAAGAGTGCATCATCAATATACTTTTTCCTGATACAGTTTCCAAAGGTTCCCCCCCCCATTTCTGTCATTAAAAACATTCATTTTTTCTCTCTCTTTTTGTGGTGCTCAAACAGTAATATTAGTTCTGGAACGTGTGGTTTAACCTCTGTAGTCTCCAGGAAAAATGTTAAACATCAAAACGCTGTTTTGTTGTGGGTACAAGAAAATAAAGAAACACGTCATAGTTTGAAAATCTAGTTTTAAAACCCTACCTCTCACACAACTGTGTATACTGTAAGAGCAATATATTGTGTATGTTGTACAATTTGCGGTTATATAACTATACATATTTACTTAACCTCTGCCCAGATACTCCAGACATTTTATTTGTTGGAAGTGGCCAACAGCATATTAACAAAAGCCCTATCTTGTCTCACTTCCACACCCAGAATTCCCATTGACCTCAGTGAAAGTTCTGGGTTCAACAAGGGAAGGCAGGATTAGGTCAAAGTGTGCATAGTGCACGTTTTTGAGAAGTACAGTTTAATTTTTCAGAGGGCAATAAATGCAACTGTAATGCGCACTGTTAGAAGTGCTTCATCCTAGAAAAATTAAATGTATAGGAGGAAACGTTTCCATTTCAGACAAGATCTAGCTGTTTGATTTGTTGTTTAGAATTAGTCCAAGTCCAGAAGTGCAGAAATAAGTACAGCATAAAGATTACCTGTTTCAGGTAAATTCTCAGGTATTCAAAATAAGATTTTCTATGTGCATAAAAACCACACATTATGTACTAGATAATTATAGGCATTTTTCAACTCTAAACCAAATATTAGCTAACTATTTATATGCCAGTGAGAACTGGTAGGTCATATGGCAGCTATATCTTGGTTTTACCCACAAAGTATTAGCCGAGTTAGGAATACATTTTAATGAAAGGCTATATTGCACCACATATCTAAAAAGCAACTGCTTAAAAGTAACACATGTAGATGACTATTTTGTGATCTCTGTATCAGAAAAGTATTTTTGCACTATGTGCCTTAAACTAGTTGTAAACATGTATAAGAAATATATAACACTATTTTCCTAGAAATGTTTACATTTATAATTAAAATGTTCTAATTTATAAAATATTTATATAATAAATATGCTTGTGTGATTGACACTTGAGTACTTTAGTATATTTTTTCCACAGTGAAGTATAGTATAGTGTTCCAAAAATAATGAAGCTCTTGTATACCTTCAGAACAGTTAAAACTCCTAGCATCATTTGAGCAAAATGCAATAGTTTAATTCTTGAAATAATTGCCACACAATCAGTTGTATTCACTATACAGGCAAACAGAAATCAGTGTGTAGAGCGATTCGTTTTTTAAATATTTTATTTAAAAAACTCCTTTGTATCTAGAATTGTATTCATGTCTCATGGATTTAAGGCCTAATCCTGCAAATCTTGTGCACTTAAAACTCACAGGTGAGTTTGGGGAGTGCAAAGAACATAGCAACAGAGCTACAGGAAACTTTAATGTTGGAAAGTACTTTGTTCTGTAGAAGAAAGCATAATCCTAACACGACAATATTAATTCTAAGTAAAGACCCAGTCCTGCAACAGGATATTATGCCGTTTTATTAAGGAGTCCTCCATGTAGAGGTCTTTGGTTGATTAAGATTAATCACAGGAGTCTAGACATCTTTACAGAGGAAGTGGCTGTTCAGATTATGGACCACTACGTTCAATAAAGAAACATTGAAAAGATGCAGATATCATCAGCTACTATGTAACTAACTTTTAAAAGCATTTTAGTGA
Organism: Lepidochelys olivacea; assembly: GCF_965140295.1. Classification (NCBI taxonomy): domain Eukaryota; kingdom Metazoa; phylum Chordata; order Testudines; family Cheloniidae; genus Lepidochelys; species Lepidochelys olivacea. The sequence continues at coordinate 298,400,602 of NC_140411.1, forward strand.
ATGCCTTTTTGGGATAATCTTAGTAAGCTTTATCCTTTTTTAAAGGATTTGGAATAATGACTGTTGAATTATTATAATTGGCCATTTCAATCAAGAACTATAAAGGATACAGCTTCCATATAGGATTCTTTGTTACAAAAATCACAAAATGAATGATGCTTGTTCTCATTCCAAAACTGTTTTATGATCAAGAAAATCCAGCTCCTCCCAGTTCATTGTCATGCAGAGAAAGTTTGGGCTAGATTCACGAAGGGTAGGTGTTACGTTGCTGAGTGTCACAGTACCTAGCTATTAAGCATGTAGAAAACCACTGGGATTCACAAACCCTGAGTTAGGAACGTAGAATCCTTATACAGTGAAAGGAGGGAGATGAGCACCTAAGAATGGCTTCACAACAGCCAACACGCTGAGTGGGGAGCTGCCTAAGCTAGCCACAGGGAGATGCCAAGGAGAGGATGTGTCCTAAGCCCTGCCCCCTCAGGGAGTTGAGTGTCTAAATCCTGGCTGGAGGGAGAAACCTACCTCTGCTTGGGATTCTTAGCTGTGAACCCTCTCCTGGAGTCAGGTGCCTACGGCATTTCTTGCAAGAAGCCAGACAGGGGTGGGAAGAGTGAGAATGATTGTCAAGGTTCCTCCCCCACTCTGAACTCTAGGGTGCAGATGTGGGGACCTGCATGAAAAACCTCCTAAGCTTATCTTTACCAGCTTAGGTCAAAACTTCCCCAAGGTACAAAATATTCTACCCTTTGTCCTTGGATTGGCCACTACCACCACCAAACAAATACTGGTTACTGGGGAAGAGCTGTTTGGAAACGTCTTTCCCCCCAAAATACTTCCCAAAACCTTGCACCCCACTTCCTGGACAAGGTTTGGTAAAAAGTCTCACCAATTTGCCTAGGTGACTACAGACCCAGACCCTTGGATCTTAAGAACAATGAACAATCCTCCTAACACTTGCACCCCCCCTTTCCTGGGAAATGTTGGATAAAAAGCCTCACCAATTTGCATAGGTGACCACAGACCCAAACCCTTGGATCTGAGAACAATGAAAAAACATTCAGTTTTCTTACAAGAAGACTTTTAATAGAAATAGAAGTAAATAGAAGTAAAGAAATCAGCCTCTGTAAAATCAGGACGGTAGATACCTTACAGGGTAATTAGATTAAAAAAACATAGAGAACCCCTCTAGGCAAAACCTTAAGTTACAAAAAAGATACACAGAAATAGTTATTCTATTCAGCACAATTCTTTTCTCAGCCTTTTAAAGAAATCATAATCTAACACATACCTAGCTAGATTACTTACTAAAAGTTCTAAGACTCCATTCCTGGGGGGGGGGCGCTTTTCTTGACCTGCTGCTCACAAACCGGGTAGAATTAGTGGGGGAAGCAAAAGTGGATGGGAATCTGGGAGGCAGTGACCATGAGTTGGTTGAGTTCAGGATCCTGACGCAGGGAAGAAAGGTAAGCAGCAGGATACGGACCCTGGACTTCAGGAAAGCAGACTTTGACTCCCTCAGGGAACGGATGGCCAGGATCCCCTGGGGGACTAACATGAAGGGGAAAGGAGTCCAGGAGAGCTGGCTGTATTTCAAGGAATCCCTGTTGAGGTTACAGGGACAAACCATCCCGATGAGTCGAAAGAATAGTAAATATGGCAGGCGACCAGCTTGGCTTAATGGTGAAATCCTAGCGGATCTTAAACATAAAAAAGAAGCTTACAAGAAGTGGAAGGTTGGACATATGACCAGGGAAGAGTATAAAAATATTGCTCGGGCATGTAGGAATGATATCAGAAGGGCCAAATCGCACCTGGAGCTGCAGCTAGCCAGAGATGTTAAGAGTAACAAGAAGGGTTTCTTCAGGTATGTTGGCAACAAGAAGAAAGCCAAGGAAAGTGTGGGCCCCTTACTGAATGAGGGAGGCAACCTAGTGACAGAGGATGTGGAAAAAGCTAATGTACTCAATGCTTTTTTTGCCTCTGTTTTCACTAACAAGGTCAGCTCCCAGACTGCTGTGCTGGGCATCACAAAATGGGGAAGAGATGGCCAGCCCTCTGTGGAGATAGAGGTGGTTAGGGACTATTTAGAAAAGCTGGACGTGCACAAGTCCATGGGGCCGGACGAGTTGCATCCAAGAGTGATGAAGGAATTGGCGGCTGTGATTGCAGAGCCATTGGCCATTATCTTTGAAAACTCGTGGCGAACCGGGGAAGTCCCGGATGACTGGAAAAAGGCTAATGTAGTGCCAATCTTTAAAAAAGGGAAGAAGGAGGATCCTGGGAACTACAGGCCAGTCAGCCTCACCTCAGTCCCTGGAAAAATCATGGAGCAGGTCCTCAAAGAATCAATCCTGAAGCACTTGCATGAGAGGAAAGTGATCAGGAACAGCCAGCATGGATTCACCAAGGGAAGGTCATGCCTGACTAATCTAATCGCCTTCTATGATGAGATTACTGGTTCTGTGGATGAAGGGAAAGCAGTGGATGTATTGTTTCTTAGACTTTAGCAAAGCTTTTGACACGGTCTCCCACAGTATTCTTGTCAGCAAGTTAAGGAAGTATGGGCTGGATGAATGCACTATAAGGTGGGTAGAAAGCTGGCTAGATTGTCGGGCTCAACGGGTAGTGATCAATGGCTCCATGTCTAGTTGGCAGCCGGTATCAAGTGGAGTGCCCCAAGGGTCGGTCCTAGGGCCGGTTTTGTTCAATATCTTCATAAATGATCTGGAGGATGGTGTGGATTGCACTCTCAGCAAATTTGCGGATGATACTAAACTGGGAGGAGTGGTAGATACGCTGGAGGGGAAGGATAGGATACAGAAGGACCTAGACAAATTGGAGGATTGGGCCAAAAGAAATCTGATGAGGTTCAATAAGGATAAGTGCAGAGTCCTGCACTTAGGATGGAAGAACCCAATGCACAGCTACAGACTAGGGACCGAATGGCTAGGCAGTAGTTCTGCGGAAAAGGACCTAGGGGTGACAGTGGACGAGAAGCTGGATATGAGTCAGCAGTGTGCCCTTGTTGCCAAGAAGGCCAATGGCATTTTGGGATGTATAAGTAGGGGCATAGCGAGCAGATCGAGGGACGTGATCGTTCCCGTCTATTCGACATTGGTGAGGCCTCATCTGGAGTACTGTGTCCAGTTTTGGGCCTCACACTACAAGAAGGATGTGGATAAATTGGAGAGAGTCCAGCGAAGGGCAACAAAAATGATTAGGGCTCTGGAACACATGAGTTATGAGGAGAGGCTGAGGGAGCTGGGATTGTTTAGCCTGCAGAAGAGAAGAATGAGGGGAGATTTGATAGCTGCTTTCAACTACCTGAAAGGGGGTTCCAAAGAGGAGGGCTCTAGACTGTTCTCAATGGTAGCAGATGACAGAACGAGGAGTAATGGTCTCAAGTTGCAGTGGGGGAGGTTTAGATTGGATATTAGGAAAAACTTTTTCACTAAGAGGGTGGTGAAACACTGGAATGCGTTACCTAGGGAGGTGGTAGAATCTCCTTCCTTAGAGGTTTTTAAGGTCAGGCTTGACAAAGCCCTGGCTGGGATGATTTAACTGGGAATTGGTCCTGCTTCGAGCAGGGGGTTGGACTAGATGACCTTCTGGGGTCCCTTCCAACCCTGATATTCTATGATTCTATGATTCTATCCCCGGCAAAGACAGCATATAGACAGACAGAGACCCTTTGTTTCTCTCCCTCCTCCCAGCTTTTGAAAGTATCTTGTCTCCTCATTGGTCATTTTGGTCAGGTGCCAGCGAGGTTACTTTTAGCTTCTTAACCCTTTACAGGTGAGAGGAGCTTTCCCCTGGCCAGGAGGGATTTCCCCTTCCCTTTATATTTATGACAATGACTTTGTAGCCTAATGGGTAGGGCACTTACCTCAGAGGTGGGAGCCCCAGTAGCCAATGACTATTTATTTATTTATCCAAAGTAGAACAGCTTTGCCAGGAGACAATGAGGCACCTTCACATCAGAATATCCCATAGGCCAATGATTAGGGCACTTGCCTGAGAGGTGGCAGCTCCAAGTTCAAATCCCTTTTCAGCAGGCAGATGGGGGACTTGAATGGGAGTAACCCACACCCTGTGCACATACCCTAACCACTGGGCTAAAGGTTATATGGGCGCTCCTCCTGCTGCCTGTTTTGTGTGGAGTTAGGCAGCCTCTGAGTGTGCCTACTGGATAGGGCCCTGCATGTGTTAGGCAGAGGAGCGTCTATTTTCCCCCAGTTGTGAATCATTCTGGGGCTTAAGCCAGCCGGATGGCTAGAGAGGGGCTACAGTGCACATGCTGAGAGGCAGAAACACAGGCAGCAAGGGAACTTTTACTGCCAGCATTTAGGCTCTGAGCAAGTTTAGGCACCTACAGGATTAGAAGGCAGCTGAGTGAGGGTTCTGTGAATCCAAGTGGTGCCCTTTGTGAATCTAGCCCTTAGTGCTTAACATCGGGGAATCATTCTAGTGTATTAATATCACCCATATATACATAATGGCAGATTTTGCCTCCTGACCTTCATGAAGAGGGGACCCTCTACATGCAGACCTAACTCTTCCAGTGCAGGCAGGGAGACAGTCAGCTCCCTCAGTGGCAATCTGTCCCCCTCCCCAGGACTCCAAGGAAGTTGTTCTCAGGACAGGGATCCACAAGAAGAGAAGGACTGGGACAGGGTAGGGTGGGACCAGAAATTAGGCAGTGCCACTCTGGGAGTGGGCAATAGCCACTAAAAACAGCCAGATGGTAGAACGCATATAAAGTAGAATTCGACTTCTGAAATGCTCCCGGTTTCAATAAGCTACAATAAAGTCATATTGTTAATGTTGGAAAGTGCCCCATTAGCTGATACTGGCATTGGCAGTGCTCCAGAGTTTTTCAATACAGGTATGTTGTCCATCATACCCCACTACCATGGTCACCATTAAGTATTGATTTGCCAACAGTTGCCACACCATGGTATGAGCTACTGCAGTTTTCCAATGCACTTAATGATGGGACATAAAATCAAAGCTATTACATTTACTGCGCAGATTGAAATTTTAATCAAGTAACATCACAACCTCAAGCTATTTTCTTATTTATAGGGTAAAATCAGCATTGCACCCTGACCGCATTACACAGGAGGAAGCTTCCTCAGGCTGGATACTGCTGCATCATTCAACGTGTACTTTGTAGTGTATGGGGTATTCTGTGGGCAGGTCAGAGGGGAAGAGATGTTACTGGAGCACACAAATTAGAGCAACCTTAGGACTACTCTAATTTAGGTGGGGGAATGGAGCATAAAAGTGGCTTAAATGTTCTTTTGCCCTTCACGCTCTAACCTTGTGTTCCAGTTCCTGGTGCAGGAATAACAGAAGATGCTCTCTGTCTCAGTAGGAAGGGGGGTTGACTGGATTTGCAGTTGATGGCCACCCCGAATCTTTGAAAGGTGCTTGGGCGCAGCCAGCCATGCGCCAACCTTGGGAATTTATCTCCCACTCCTTCCCTTCCCCACATTCTGGGGGCAGGGCTTTGGCCACTAACTGGCCAGAGATCATGCCGCAGTTTATGGGAGGGAGGTAGTTGGTTGTCTCCCCTGGCCTTGCCCTTTCAGGAATAAAAGACTCCTTCTGAGTGCTGGGCAGTTTTCAGATCTCTAAGTGCAGAGTCTGTCCTTTTATCTTTTACTAAACAAACCGTGTTTGTTTAGACTTTTAACATCAAAGTCACAACAAAATAGCAGAGTTTTAATGTGGTTACTGTAGTGACATTGAATAAATAGCTCTTTGTCATTAAAAACCTGTGGACCAAAGTCAACCTCTACTTATGCCAGCTGGGGCTGAATTTATTCCTTTTCCTCTTTCCATTGAAAATACTTTTATAATAAATTCTTCAATGGAGCATGACTTTTATGCTTCTGTCTGCCTGAGTTTCAGCACCAATGTTAGGGCGAATGTACTTCACTGTTCTGGCATTTCATGAATTCCCCACTTTCGGATTTTGATTTGTTTGGGAGGGGAAGGGGTTTTCAATCAATCATTCTGTGCAAACTCACTAGTTTTTAATCTAAAGGGTATTTAAAGGACACATGCAGGTTAATGAATAGTGCTGATAAATGTGGCTACTTGATATTGTTGACATATTTGCTCCTGTTCGAAATCTCATGTACTGAAATGAAAACTATGTATCGTTCCTATAATATTATGTTTTCATTTCCTTTAATTGATATCACACAAAATTTATACCACAATCTGAAGCCGGATCTGTGCTCCATATGATGAACCTTCTTAATGTTATGTGCAGAGCTCCATCTTGTGGCTGTTACACATGATAAACTGCATGATGTCAATTGGAAAACTAGTCAGTTTTAGTTTACACTTAGGTTTACACTTAATTGGGGATCGGTCCTGCTTTGAGCAGGGGGTTGGACTAGATGACCTCCTGAGGTCCCTTCCAACTCTGATATTCTATGATTCTATGTCTACACTGCAATTAAAAACCTGCAGCTGGCCTGTGCCAGCTGACTCAGGCTCGGGCTGTGGGGCTGTTTAATTCTGATGCAAGCGTTCAGTTTGAGGCTGGAGCCCGGGTTCTAGGACCCTGTGAGGTGAGAGAGTCCCAGAGCCAGGCTGCAGCCAGAGCTGGAATGTCTACACCACGATTAAACAGCCCCAAAGCCCGAGCTTCAGGAACCCAAGTCAGCTGGCACAGGCCAGCCACACGTGACCAACCACAGTGTAGACATACCCATAGTATAAGTGAAATAGTGGACAAATACCTGTATATTACTTTGTCATTTTATTTTATACTTGTCTCTTTTGGTGCTAAGGTTAAATTATACGAATTGTCCAAACACTAAGAAAAATACAGAATTGTAAAGTTTAGAAAGTACTTTGATAATTTACCTAAATCACCAAATAAAATGTAAAGTATATATACACTTACACACACACACGTATATATTATACGCAAACACTAACTGATGTATGGTAAGCACAGAGACTATTTCTGAGGTGCTAGCCTCTTGCTCCCAAAACAGTACTCCAAAAAGGAGACAGGAAGGGATGAGGACTACATGGAGTCACAGCTCCATTGCCCACGTGCAGCCCAGCAGAGCTGACTGGCTACATAAAAAGAGACGAAAGTTGCTCCTCTTAAAGCTATGCTACTTCCGGCACTCTCCCGGCACCGCTTGGGAAGTCAAGTGGCTTCATGCCCTCAGACAAGGCCATGGCTAAATGCCACATGTGACCCCTAGTGAATAGGCATCATTTAAAATGCAAGAATATTGTGTGACTACATGTACTTCGTACTTTGGCAAGTCTCTCTCAGGTTTAATTATTTATAATAATTCTTCCTCCTGTCCCAGTAAATGGGCTGCCACATTTTTGTAAAAAGCATGACCTTTTTGTAAGAGGGCACCTCATTACAGTATCACCTATTAAGCCTTTCCTGAGAGAAAGACAGGCTTTTTTCCTATTGCTTATTAGAGATCATATCCTACTCCCATTGAAATCAATAGAAAAAACCCATTGACTTCATTGTGAGCTTGATCTGGCCCTAAATGCACAGGTTCAGCAAGCTCTAATGTGAGTTGAGAGTATAAATGGATTATAAATAAAGAAGATCAATACTAAACCTTCAGAGACATTTGCAACCCCTTTTCTACAGCCACAACAGAAACAAAAAACAATTTGTATGCAGGAGTGTGTGAGTACACACACACACACGTTAACCTAGGAAGGACTGGAGGACTGGGCTCCTCGTATTGAAAATATGGGCCCAGATTCTTTGCTTCATTGATTTTTCCAGTGCAAGTAAAATTAGGGGAAAGACGATCTTGTGGCTAATGGAAAGTGCTAGGATTCAGGACTACTTGGTTCCAGTCCCATCTCTACGACTGATTTGCTGTGTGACCTTGGGAAAGTCGTTTTATATCCCTGCGTCTCAGTTTACCCATTGGGAAAATGGGGACAATAATACTAAACAACCTCCAACATGGTGAACCCCCCTCCTTATGCAGCTATGAAATATTGACTCTGGTGGAAGTATTAGCATTCATTTCTTATTGTTAGATATGGGGAGGCAGACTGAATGGGAAAAGACTTGCCTTTCACACACTCAACAGCAAATGTCACTCAAGTCACTAGTTAGAATCTGGCAGGTAGGTTGTCTGGGGACTGCTCTAACCAGCACTATCTGGCAACAGTCCCCAAAGGACTGTATGTCAGGTGGGGATAGCTATGGTTTAGAGCCCTTCTTCCCCTCACGCCCACATACTACAGCCATATGCGACAGGTAGTACAGGAGCTGAGTTCACTGCATCTGTGTAAGCTGAGAGCATCTCAACTTGCATGAAGTCACATCTGGCCAGATCAGTCTGTTTTCCAGCCACTTTGTGCCACCAAAGCAGTGCAAAAATAGCACAATGCACCTGAGAATCTGATCCAGAATATTGTAGTTTTACAAGTCACATTTGACTCACCAATACAGCTCCTCCTGCTGGCTGTCCTGGGAATTAACTCAGGGTTGCCAGTGTGCCCTCCTCAGGTGGTGTCTCACCCGTCATCACTCTCGCCTCCACGGCATCCTCTTCTGCACACAGCCCTCTGGCTGTGCCCCACTCAGTTCTCTCCCCCATTCCAGGGGACCCAACAGGCCTCAGTCCAGTCACTTGCCTCTGTGGCAAACTGCAGTCCATGCACTGGCCACTCCACTCAGTGGCAAGTGGGGGGGAGCAAAAGGGGAGGACCTGAGCCCACCTTCTACTCCAGGTGGCCATCAACTGCTGGGGTGGCCATGTACTGCCCCTCCTCCTACTCCACCGTCTGTTTCCCTGGGCCACTTCCCGGCAGCCCTAGCACCTTCTCCGCCCTTGTACCAGGGCCTCAGTCTGGCAGCCATCAGGCTGGAGCTCTCCCCTGACCCTGCCGAGCACTGCTCTGTCCGTGGTGCTGTCTCTCTCAACCCTTCTACAGGGCAGCCAGTCCTCCTCCCTTGGCCTTCTTATATGGGCCAGGCTGGCCGCTTCACTAAGCCTTCTCCCTATTGGCTGGCTCAATACGCCCTCTTCTAATTGGCTGGTTTCTCCGCAGCCTCCCCAAGGCTGCTTTAACCCTTCTTCCGCCTGTGTGGGCAGCCACCCCACTATATGTAGGGACAGGACACAATAAGCCAGATCTTAGGTTCTGCAGAGAATATCTTTAGTATGTTAATGTGAGGGTGGGAGTACATGCACATGTGTGTTAATTTTTTTATGTGGCTTTATCTAACTTAAAGCCTATAATATCCAAGATGAGCTTTTAAACACAGTGGAGGGGTTTTTTTTCACTCCATAGATCTTGAATGTTTTTAGCCTAGCTTCTCAATTTTATTTAAGGGGTTGAACAAAAAACTCTTTATACTTTATTTACCTAAGTTCTAAAGTGTAGAGTTGTTATTATTTATTATTTGTATTACGGTAGTGCCTGGGAGCCCCAGTCACGGGCCAGGACCTTATGTGGCAAGGTGCTATAGAAACACACAATAAAAGGATGGTCTCCGGCTCAAGAAGTTTACAATCTAAGCAAAGAGTATTTTTCATTTATTCATTTCTAGATTTTAAAGCCATAAGGAACCATTGTGATCATCTAGTCTGACCTCCTGTGTGACACAGGCCAAAACTAATTCCTAGAGAATATCTTTTAGAAAAACATCCTATCTTGTCAGTGAGGACTCTTGATAAATTGTTCCTGTGGTTAATTACTCACATTGTTAACAGTGTACACCTTATTTCCAGTCTAAATTAGTCTAGCTTCAACTTCTAGCCTCTGGATCCTGTTATACCTTTCTCCGCTAGAGTGAAGAGACCATTATTAAATATTTGTTCCCATGTTGGTGCTTATAGCGTTACTGTCCTACAAGCATCTTCTGTATCTCATGTCTTTTTTAAAAAAATCCAAATCTCCTTTATAGTCTTATTTAAAGGTTCTCCCTGGAAAGAAGACTGTCTCCCTAAAGTAGTGTCCAGTTAACAAAACAAAACACAAACGAAAAAAACCAACCCAAAAGATTCTCAAATATTTTAACAATTTAATTCTTAAGTTAAAAACCATCAGAGAACATTAAAAAAAGGAATAGGTAGCAGAAAAATAAAGATCACTTGGGTTGAGAAATCCTAACTCATAAATGGGATTGTTTCAAACAGGACTGTGTATGCCATAAACAACAACGTCACAGTAGAGATGTTGCTGTAATCTACCTTTGGAGTATTTCCAAGACTTCTCTACAGTTTTGTTTGACCTTTATAAATAAATGACACCACTTTCCACTTGCATTCCAGCAAAGGATACCAAAGCATTTGTTAAAAATTAACTCTCACAACATAGTAGTTTACTTAGTCCCATTTTATAGATGAGGAAATTGAGCCATGACAAGTTGAAAGCCAGATTCTGATACCCCTTCTCAGGTTGTGTAGTACTTTACTGACTTGGCTCATATAAAAATACTACTCATTGTGAATAAGGGTGGCAGAATTTGGCCCTAAATGACTTGTTCTAGATCACACAGTTGCAAACCTGGGAAAAGGTCCGGTTTCCTGACTGCCTGCCCATAACCTCACTTGTATCATAGAATCATAGAATCATAGAATATCAGGGTTGGAAGGGACCCCAGAAGGTCATCTAGTCCAACCCCCTGCTCGAAGCAGGACCAATTCCCAGTTAAATCATCCCAGCCAGGGCTTTGTCAAGCCTGACCTTAAAAACCTCTAAGGAAGGAGATTCTACCACCTCCCTAGGTAATGCATTCCAGTGTTTCACCACCCTCTTAGTGAAAAAGTTTTTCCTAATATCCAATCTAAACCTCCCCCACTGCAACTTGAGACCATTACTCCTCGTTCTGTCATCTGCTACCATTGAGAACAGTCTAGAGCCATCCTCTTTGGAACCCCCTTTCAGGTAGTTGAAAGCAGCTATCAAATCCCCCCTCATTCTTCTCTTCTGCAGGCTAAACAATCCCAGCTCCCTCAGCCTCTCCTCATAACTCATGTGTTCCAGTCCCCTAATCATTTTTGTTGCCCTTCGCTGGACTCTCTCCAATTTATCCACATCCTTCTTGAAGTGTGGGGCCCAAAACTGGACACAGTACTCCAGATGAGGCCTCACCAATGTCGAATAGAGGGGAACGATCACGTCCCTCGATCTGCTCGCTATGCCCCTACTTATACATCCCAAAATGCCATTGGCCTTCTTGGCAACAAGGGCACACTGCTGACTCATATCCAGCTTCTCGTCCACTGTCACCCCTAGGTCCTTTTCCGCAGAACTGCTGCCTAGCCATTCGGTCCCTAGTCTGTAGCTGTGCATTGGGTTCTTCCGTCCTAAGTGCAGGACCCTGCACTTATCCTTATTGAACCTCATCAGATTCCTTTTGGCCCAATCTTCCAATTGGTCTAGGTCCTTCTGTATCCTATCCCTCCCCTCCAGCGTATCTACCACTCCTCCCAGTTTAGTATCATCCGCAAATTTGCTGAGAGTGCAATCCACACCATCCTCCAGATCATTTATGAAGATATTGAATAAAACCGGCCCCAGGACCGACCCTTGGGGCACTCCACTTGATACCGGCTGCCAACTAGACATGGAGCCATTGATCACTACCCGTTGAGCCCGACAATCTAGCCAGCTTTCTACCCACCTTATAGTGCATTCATCCAGCCCATACTTCCTTAACTTGCTGACAAGAATACTATGGGAGACCGTGTCAAAAGCTTTGCTAAAGTCAAGAAACAATACATCCACTGCTTTCTCTTCATCCACAGAACCAGTAATCTCATCATAAAAGGCGATTAGATTAGTCAGGCATGACCTTCCCTTGGTGAATCCATGCTGGCTGTTCCTGATCACTTTCCTCTCATGCAAGTGCTTCAGGATTGATTCTTTGAGGACCTGCTCCATGATTTTTCCAGGGACTGAGGTGAGGCTGACTGGCCTGTAGTTCCCAGGATCTTCCTTCTTCCCTTTTTTAAAGATTGGCACTACATTAGCCTTTTTCCAGTCATCCGGGACTTCCCCGGTTCGCCACGAGTTTTCAAAGATAATGGCCAGTGGCTCTGCAATCACAGCCGCCAATTCCTTCAGCACTCTCGGATGCAACTCGTCCGGCCCCATGGACTTGTGCACGTCCAGCTTTTCTAAATAGTCCCTAACCGCCTCTATCTCCACAGAGGGCTGGCCATCTCTTCCGCATTTTGTGATGCCCAGCGCAGCAGTCTGAGAGCTGACCTTGTTAGTGAAAACAGAGGCAAAAAAAGCATTGAGTACATTAGCTTTTTCCACATCCTCTGTCACTAGGTTGCATCCCTCATTCAGTAAGGGGCCCACACATTCCTTGGCTTTCTTCTTGTTGCCAACATACCTGAAGAAACCCTTCTTGTTACTCTTGACATCTCTGGCTAGCTGCAGCTCCAGGTGCGATTTGGCCCTCCTGATAACATTCCTAAATGCCCGAGCAATATTTTTATACTCTTCCCTGGTCATATGTCCAACCTTCCACTTCTTGTAAGCTTCTTTTTTATGTTTAAGATCCGCTAGGATTTCACCATTAAACCAAGCTGGTCGCCTGCCATATTTACTATTCTTTCGACTCATCGGGATGGTTTGTCCCTGTAACCTCAACAGGGATTCCTTGAAATACAGCCAGCTCTCCTGGACTCCTTTCCCCTTCAAGTTAGTCCCCCAGGGGATCCTGGCCATCCGTTCCCTGAGGGAGTCGAAGTCTGCTTTCCTGAAGTCCAGGGTCCTTATCCTGCTGCTTACCTTTCTTCCCTGCGTCAGGATCCTGAACTCAACCAACTCATGGTCACTGCCTCCCAGATTCCCATCCACTTTTGTAGGCCGGCTTTGCTCTTTTCTGGTACGTCTCCACATTTTCTTGCGCCTTTGTGATTCTCAAGATGGACCTCACTGTACATGTGAATTAAACAAGCAGGAACTCATTTTATCCCATGTCTTAATTAGTCAGGCTCTCTTACTGGTGTGCTTTGGACACAAGCCAAACTAATCACAGAGAGAGTAGGATTCTGCTGTTAAAAAGAGCTATTTCCTGGAAATATTAGCTTCAGTTCAGACAGACAAGCGACAGTGATAATGGCAGTCAGGAGGGGAAAAAGAACCACCCTCTGCATTTCATTCAACAGAAGCGTTATCTGATGTGGGCGAAATATTTGACATTGAATCGTCTCATATAAATAAGGTGGTTTTCTTTTGCACAATGAGATTTATTTTACATGTCCATGACTTGAGAGGTTCTTATTGGTTTTGTTTATCCTGGCTGTGGAGAAAGGCGTCTGTGCTCTGTTTCTGATACATTTCGCCTTGTGTTCAGTTATGACAGATATGCCTTTGAATCTGGTTTATAAAAATATTGTAGCACCAAAGCGAAGCATTCTGGCCATATTTATGTCTGTATTCTGTCCTTAAACATGAACAGCTGTGCATACATCAAGCTGTCTCATATTTGATTCTGCACAGCAGTCCAGAACCTTTTTCTTTGTAATACACAAACATTTCCTTTTTTGTGGCTCATCGCTGTTCCCACAATATGAGTTTTTTAGCCCATATGTATTTTTTCAAAGCTTATTTGTACAATTAAAAAAATACCACGGGGAGAGTTCAAGCTGTAAGGGGGATAACTCTATAGGGGTTACTAAGAGGGGTATTACAGAGTGGGTGAAATAAAATAAGTTATTTATTTCATGCAACCCATTTATTTCATGCAAACCATTGTTGTTTTAGTCTGGAAAAAAAATCCTGAATTTACAAATACTGAAAGGCTCTTTTTGAAAGGGTCTAATTTACAATTTTTTTAGTCTGATTTACACAAGGAAGGGACAGTCAAAGAAAGTTTGTGAATTTTCCATATGCAAAAAACTACAGTGATTTCTGGTAGTAGTGTCTATTGATGCCTGATGGGACGAAACCATATTTGCATTTGAGTCATCTCTTGCATAGTTCATTGATTATGAAAATGACATTCAGGGCCATTTTATCGTCCTGAATTGTTTGATGTTCCTCTAAAACTAGAAATCATTAAAACTAACTGTCTGGTACACAAATTGGAATTTATGCTCATAAAATCCAAGGCAGAACGTTTTTATTGTTTTCCTTTGTTTTGTTTTGAAATGCCTTGCAGAAAAGGTTCTCTGTAAGGTCTATTTAACACTTCATGAAAAGAAAACAGAAGCCCCAGTTGTTCTTTTGAACATCTAGGAAGGCCTCCATCTTATTTGAACATCAAAAGCTGCTATTGGTATCACCTTTAACCAATGTTTGATAGTATTTAGCAAGGGCCCTTTTTCCTTCTATTATCATCTTCTTCTTCTGTCTTACATTTATTATTCTTTTTGCAATAACAATTTGCATTAACTCCAACTGTCCCTCAACTTAATTCCTGCTTGTAACATGTGAGATAAAGAAGAAAATTAGTGCAATTTTCACACTTTACCCCTCAAAGTAGTAACATGAGGTGTTCGGCCTTATACTGCAGGTAACTTTGAGAGGAAGGTGGTTCATAAGAACATAAGAATGGCCATACTGGATGAGACCAATGGTCCATCTAACCCAGTATCCTGTCTTCTGACCGTGGCTAAAGCCAGGTGCTTCAGCAGGAATGAACAGAACAGGTAATCATCAAGTGATCCATCCCTTGTTGCCCATTCCCAGCTTCTGACAAACAGAGGCTAGGGACACCATCCCTGCCCATCCTGACTAATAACCATTGATGGATCTATCCTCCAAGAACTTATCTAGTTCTTTTTTGAACCCTGGTATAGTCTTGGCCTTCACAACAACCTCTGGCAAAGAGTTCCTCAGGTTCACTGTGCATTGTGTGTGAAGAAAAACCTATGCCTATTAATTTCATTTGGTGACTCCTAGTTCTTGTGTGATGAGAAGGAGTAAATAACACTTCCTTAATTATTTTCCCCACACCAAACATGATTTTATAGACCTCTATCATATTCCCCTTCAGTCGTCTCTCTTCCAAGCTGAAAAGTCCCAGTCTGATTGATCTCGCCTCTTATGATTATACCCCTAATCATTTCTGTGGCCCTTTTCTGTACCTTTTCCAATTCCAATATATCTTTTTTGAGATGGGGTGACCAGATCTGCACGCAATATTCAAGATGTGGTCATACCATGGATTTATATAGAAGCAATATGATATTATCTGTCTGATTATCTAACCCTTTCTTGATGATTCCCAACATTCTGTTCGCTTTTTTGACTGATGCTGCACATTGAGTGGATGTTTTCAGAGAACTATCCACAATGACTCCAAGATGTCTTTCTTGAGTGATAACAGCAAGTTCAGTGAGATCCCGTTGTAATGCTTCTCAGTCTGCTTTGGACTTAATTATATTGAGTAATTTTGTATCATCTGCAAATTTTGCCACCTCACTGTTTACCCCTTTTTCCAGATTCTTTATGAATATGTTGAATAGTACTGGTCCCAGTAAAGATCCCTCAGGGACACCTCTATCCATTCTGAAAACTGACCATTTATTCCTACCCTTTGTTTCCTATCTTTTAAAGGAGGTAGAAAAGAGTGACGTGAAAGACAGACTGCTTTTCACTAACTTCCCATTCTTCATGTCAGGATTAGAAATGCACAAACACTTCTTGTTTTAGGGTCAGTTTGTGCATTTGGCAGTGTATTTGTGAATAAATGCTCTGAGGGATTATTTGGAGAAGGATCTATGAGAATGTAGTGAGGCAGACATAAAATTAAAGCAGGAAAAGCTCGTCTGAAACACCGCTCCCGCAGCAATGCATTTGTCTGGCCAGTTGGAACCAGTGTTGCTACACATGAAATTCATGCTTCAGAATATTTCCAACATGGACAAGAAACCATAGCTGTCATTCTTAATGTTAATATGCTTAATATTAACTCACGCACCTCTCTAAGCAGAGACAAAAAGAGGACTTTAACCTTGGTGAAGGAAAGACATTTGCAGCCTGCCCACCTAGCCTGACACGCACCAGTGAAACAGAAAACTAGCTTTAGTATTAGTGCAGTGTTATTATTGCCATAATAAAACAATAGTGTACAAATTACTCCCATCCAAGGATCTCGCACTTGGAATGAAATTGTCATCTAGAGGAGCGTGTGAGCATTGCACGCTATCTTGCATTGCAGGCCATGATAATCCATTCAAACAAGACTTATGCTTTGCCAAATGAAGGAAGATTTTTTCTCATTGAAATAATTTTTCTTTTTTGAAGATGGCATCCCTCAAATCTTTTAAGTTTTTCTTCTTAAATACACTACAGTAATGACCTAAAGCATTTTAACTTTCTGGCACCAGACATGTACACACAATGCCCTCTGAAGTCAATGGCATTTTCATGTGCCTATTTAAGGGAAGACTTTGGCACAATACTGTAAGATATAAAACCAAATTTGCAGCTGGTGTAAGCTTTAGTGTAACTTTAATAGGGCTGTGTCCATTTACACTAGGTCTGAGCATGGCCAATAGTGATTTGAACCACCACTGTCTAATGCAACAGAAGGCTTTTAGGCCCTGATCCCACAGTTGGCTCCACACAGATGGACCCAGATGCCTGCATGGAATCTCGCTGCAGTTCATGAAGCTTCATGTAGGTGCAGATCCAATTTCATGATCAAGGCCTAAGGTTGTAAATTGTTTGTATCAGGCAATGGGTCTTCCTCTGTTGGTTTATGCAGCACAGAGCACATAGCTGAGGCTCAGTGAAGAAATAAATAATACTAATTCAGGGTTTTTTTTAAAAAGGCTGAGCTTTTTGCTCATTGCCTGAGAGTTCTGAGATGCCTGTAGCCCCTCCCCCAAGGTGTGGCTTTAGCCTCCTCCTTGGTGCTTGCCAGTCGGAGTGGCTTCTTTCCCTCCTTGCCTAAGTTAGGTCCTGGGAACAGTTGCCAACTTTCAGGCAGTAAATAAGCACCCAGACTTTCACAATAAGCCAAAAATCAAGCTAATCCCATTTCAAAACAATGCCAAAACAAGCCAGTCCCTAAGAACTCCAACACTCTATGTGACTAGATCCCCCTGGCGTGCAGTCTGGGACTGTGTAGGTCTGCTGTGCACCCTTAACTCTCTCCCGCCCTTGCTCCGCTTGCCCCTTGCCCTGCATGCCAGGAGCTGATCAAAAAAATGAAGCAACAAGTTACAAGCCAAAAACTAGTCAACAAGCAACTCACAAACCAATTAAGCCAAAACCAAGCCCAATTATTTCTGCGTTTTTGGCATATCTGGTCCTGGGGTATCTGTTGTGACGCCTGGTGCCTCCACCTACAGTGACTCCTCATTGTTCATGGGACTCAAGGGTGCTTTCCCCTTGGAAAATAACTCACTACTAATCTTAAAAAATAGTATAAACCAGTACACAAGAAATAGAATACACTAATATAAGCCCAACAAAGGAAATGCCACATTCCAAAATAACCCTATAACAAAGGGACAGTGGCTCTAGGGAATAAAAGGGTTAAGGTTCATTTAAAAATGCTAAAAACATTAATAATACAACAAACTCCCCATCTCCCAACATTAACAATTGTATTCTACTGCTCTCCCTGTGACTGGGCACTCACTGAAATTATCAAGTTCGCTATCTCTCAAGAAACAGTGCACCGGCTTGTTTGGTTCAACTAAGAATTCATATTTTGTTTAACAGCAAAGCTCTGAAATCTACTTATGATAAAACAAAGAAGTTGGTAAGTGTACTGAGTAAAGATAGTGGAAACAATTGGTTATAAATAAAACAAAGTTATAACATGCTTTTAAGAGACTAAATCTAATTTTAGCAGGCTACATGCCTTTGTCTCAAACAGTTTCTCACCCTCAGTATCCTGTTCAGAGCTTTCTGATATTTGGTCTAATCAGGCTCCAGGTTTTTCATGAATCACTTCTTCCACCAAGAGTATTCCTCAGTGAAATGCTTAACCAGAGCGTCTTTTTGCTTCGCCTTATATTTTCCAGAACTCAGTGTCTTTGTTTTCTGGGGTTTAGATTCCAGTGTCTGCTCATGCTGATTTCACATTCCCCCAGTCAACCTGGTGTTTCCTGTTGACTTAATGCAAATGCACTCCCATTGTATTTGGCTTATCCTGCTTAATTTACATCAGTGATCTAGGCAGACAGGTAAATCAGCATTTCTTTGTCTGGGAAAAATCTTGTTTAATCAACCCTTCTTGGTTTTATGGTTTAAACATATTTTTAATAAATACATACGACCTCTTGCATGACACCCATACATACATCTCACAATGCTTAGGATGAGCAGTATGATTATAGGCTTTTGGTTTGATATTTTACACGATATTCTTCATAGATAAATAGCATGGCAGCAGTGTGTTAGTTGTAATGTATTTCTCAGGCCTGACAAGAGTTGCTGACACGGAGTAGTGAACCACCAGTGGGCTGCTGTGTCACAGGGCTGACACAGGAAAAATTAGAAGACCAAATTCTACGTAGATATATAAGTGCAACTCACAGTGAAGTGTAAATTTCATGTGAATTTCTGATGACAGACTACAGCTGTCTCTGAGAAACAAGCGACCATAGTACCCAGCATGCCATGCTGCTCATTGTCTAATCAAATAAAAAAAACCAGCTGCCTTTTTTTCATACCTAGATCAGTTAGGGATGTAAGGGAAGCAGCATATTTTTGACTAATGTGCACCTTTGTTGTATCCCTTTTTATACACAGAATGAGGGACTCTCACTTGGGAAGCAGTGACTCTGAAAAAGCCTTAAGGTCCATGTGGGATAATCAGCTGAACATGAACTCCAGTGTGACCCTGTAGCTAAAAGGGCTATTGCCATCTTTGGATGTATAAATGGGAATATGAAGTAGGAGTAGAGGGGTTATATTATCTGTATTAGGCACTGGTGCAACTGCTACTGGAATACTGTCCACAGTTGAAGAAGGATGCTGAAAAATTGTTCAGAGGAGAGCCACGATAAAGATTAAAGGATTGGAAAACATGCCTGATCATGAGAGAGTTCAGGAGCTCAATCTATTTAGTTTACTAAAAAGAAGGTTAAGAGGTACTTGAGCACAATCTATAAGTACCTACATGGGCTTGAGCACAATCTATAAGTACCTACATGGGAAACATACATTTGGTAATAGCGGGATCTTCAACCTAGCAAACAAATGTAATACAAGACCCAATGGCTGGAAGCTGAATGTAGACAAATTTAGATTGTAAATAAGGTGCACATTTTTAAGAGTGAGAGTAATTAACCATTGGAACAACTTACCAAGGGTGTGGTGGATTCTCCATCCCTGGAAAGTTTTAAATCAAGATTGGATGTTTTTCTAAAAGCTATTCTCTCACTTGAACAGGAATTCATTTCGGAAAGCCCAATAGCCTATGTCAGCGGTTCTCAAACTGTGGGTCATGACCCCATTTTAACGGAGTCACCAGGGCTGGCTTAGACTTGCTGGGGCCCAGGGCTGAAGCCAAAACCCCACCACCCGAGGCCAAAGCCCAAGGGCTGGGTGGCAGGGCTCATGTTACAGCCCCCCTGCCTTGGGCTTCGGCTTTGGCCCTTCCCTGTGGGGGTAGGGAGATGGGAGCTTAGGTGGGCTCAGGCTTCTGTCCCTTCTCCTGGGTTGTGTATTAATTTTTGTGGTCAGAAGGGGGTCGCAGTGCAATGACGTTTGAGAACTCCTGGCCTATATTATGCATGAGGTCAGACTAGATTTTTATTAGTAGTATTTATCATTTGTATTATTGTAGTGCCTATAAGTCTCAGTCATGGATCAGGACCCCATTGTGCTAGGCGCTGTACAAACACAGAACAAAAAGACCGACGATCACAACGATCCCTTCTGGCTTAATAATCTATGAATCTATATGTGTACTTACTCACCATGGTATGTCATTCCGTGGAGAACCAGGTCTCAATCACAATACTCCCACAATAATGATTCGTGCCAGAAGGAAATGTCCAGGTTATCTGATTGCAGGTCATTGACATTAATTAGAAACAGTCCTTCCTAATTAAAGACAAACTTACTGCAAAAATTCATGACAATTATTACAATAATTACATACAATAATGGAAAATTTGCAAGTCTCACTTAAACTGGGCAACACGCACATATAAAATATTTTGCTAAACTAACTGCATTTCATGAAGCAATTCAGTTCTGCTATGTAAAATTGTGCCAAGCAAACAACAGCCGTTTAGGTCCTTTTGAAGACCAGAAGGAGCTGTCTGCCTTCGAGCCTATTCAGAAACAATAAAGTAAAGGAAACATGAGAGGCCTTTTAAAACCTCAGATTAATGATTTCTGTATATGCTTTAGGATCCCATTATTATTAGCATTACAGCAACACCGAGATGAGTGGTCCCAAACTGGGGGTTAGTCACCTAGGGGGACATGGAGGAGCATTTGGAGGGGCATGCAGAAGGGCCTGGGCCAGCCCCCACAGGGGGTGGGGAGGTAGCATCATGCTTCTAGCCTCACTCTGCCCCCAGACCAGCTCCTCCCCCAGCCTCGCTTCTCCCTCCGCCCCATTTAGCTCCCAGTCCCGCTCCGCCTCCAGCACTTGACCAGCTCCCATGGGGGATGAGGAGGGAGCACCACGCTTGCAACCCCACTCTGCCCCCCAGATCAGCTCTGCCCCAAGCCCATTCAGCGCCCCCTCCTACGCCACCTCCAGACCAGATCCGCCCCCCAGTCCCACTCCACCCCCAGTCCCACTCCTCCCTCAGCCCCGGCTCCACTCTGCCCACTGCTCCAGCCCAGCTCTGCCCTCATTCCCTCTCTGCCCCCAGACCAGCTCCGCCTCTAGCCCCAGTGCCTCCCCCAATCTCAGTTCTGCCCCCAGCTCCGCGTCAGCCCAAGCTCTGCTGCTGAGGAAGCCTTGGCTGTGCAGTAGCAGCATGGGCGCGGCATGCACAGATCCTGTTCACGGTGAGTGGTGGGGAGCTGCGCTCAGGGCTCCAGTATGCTAAACACTGTGCAAACACTTAGCTGGAGACAGTTTCTGTTCAGAAAACACTCAAGATAGACAAAGGGTGGGGGTGGAAACAGAGATCCAGCAAGCTGGTGACTTTCCCAAGTTTCCACGGCCAGTCAATGGCTGAGCTGGGAATAGAATCTGTGTCTTTTTGACTCCCCGTGCCCTATCTACTGGATCGTGCTGCCCCCCTTTGGGATGAAAGGCAATTTATAAATGTAAGCTATGGCTAACGGTGAAAACAGGGAATCGTAAGTAGGCCTCTGTCATGCTGTCTGGAGTAGGTCATGAGCACGAATGCCAACTGCAGGGCAGACTGTGAAGGGCAGAGCACAAACCCCAAACTGGTTGTGAGTTCTATACTTTTCACTAACCAAGTATGCAGTGTGAACTCCTCTATAACAGCCTTAACATAGAGTCACAAGCAGCCCCCAGGGGTACTCTGATCTATCCTGTCATTTGGGCAACCTACCTTGTGATAGCTGGCCCCCTAACACTAAAAATCACAACAATATTCAGATTATGCCCAGTCCCAAGGGACCAGTCACTTACTCCAGGTCCATTGTAGCTCAGATCTCACACCAATGACAATGCCTGTAGCCAATCCTATAATAAACAAACTAAAGAGTTATTACCTAGGAAAAAGAAATGAGAGTTATTTACAGCATTAAAGCAGATAAACACACACACACGAGTTACAGTCTGAGGTTCCAAAAGGTAATAGAAGCTGCTGTAATGTGCAAGGTGTATAAATCCTCTAAGGCTAAACCAGGCCAAACAGCTGGGTGATCCCTTGCTTATCCTTACAAATCGTCGCTCCTCAGAGTTCAAGCAGCATAGACACACTGGTCGTTCTTCTTATTCCCTGTCCCCAGAGTTCAAGCTGATGGAATGAGTCCACCTGCACATCTCTTCATAGGTGTGTGGGGAGCAATTGGCAAAGTCTTTTGTCCTATGATGTTCCACTATGCCTTGTCTGGTGTCTATGGGCCTTCTTTTGTTGGAGCGGAGATGATGCCTCGCGTGGAAAACTAGTCTTTCACACTTGGTAATGCTTCTCTCCTGACTGTGGGGGTTCACAGTTTCAGAGCAAACACGTGAATATTACCTTATAACATGCATGCAGCGACTCACAAGCATTTCATAAAGTCTAAATGCGAAACACATTTTTTTACAAATCTAATACCTATTTTAACACTACTAGCATACAGGTGTGGCAGACTGGTTCCCAGCTATGCATTTGTCACTATTCAGTGAGGCTTAGGGGCCCTGGCCTTGATCTGCCAGTGTGACAACCACCCAATTATTTAGTGAAATATGGCTTTATCAATCTGAACCAAGTCTATATAGGCCCAAACACTTAGCCTGCTTATGGCATTAAGGCCAAAACCAACAGATACGTAAGAATTTCCTCGTGACGGTGGCCCAAGAGCGTTTAAGCAGAGAGACTCCACACCCATTCAGGCTCTATGAAGGTGAGCTTTGCGTCGAGTCTTCCAGCGCACCACATGCCTACAGTGGTGCACATACCATACCCCACATGGCCCAGCTCTGGCATGGAGAGCAGTACGTACTGAATAGTTGCTGACTCCCAGAATTCCACTGGGAACCTCACAGTGCCAATCTAATTAACCTGGCACGTGCTCCTATGCAATGCTCATGGGTGCCAGTACAAAACCCCGATGCAGACAGTCAATTAGATCGCCAAGAAACCACATGAGGCCCAGCTGTGCAGATGCCCTAGCCCTTCCTTTCATTTTGGAGCTTGAAATTCTACCCCTTCTGGTCTTCTTTTTGTACAGTCTGTGCTCATGTTCTCAGGCTTCGGATGACTGTAAATAACTACAGCTCTCTGCCGTCTAAAGCCTTAATAACAATAGTAAACACTATAAAGAGGTGATTTAGTGAGAAGAAACCTGACTAATAGCGTACTCTATTTCATTTAAAGCAGTTGTGCTGTTTCATCACATCACTCCCTCCTCATTGTATCATCCGTAAAGACATCTGTATGTTAAAAGCCACGTCACTAATGCTCTGTAGGTGCATTTCAGACAATGAAAGTCTTAGTTTGAAAGACATCTTCAGTTTCAGAGAAGTTACAATAGAGTTCTGGTGGGTTTTAAGGCAGAGGAAATTTGTGGTTTTGAATAATATCAAGTGGCACCAGCTCCTCTCGACATGGATTCCATGGGAAATTTTATTAACAGAGTTGGGAAATAAAATCTGACCCCAAATTTTTCTATCATAGCACTTTCAGATATGAATCCTTTGGCTGCAGCATGAGGCCTGTCTGCTAAGCATTCATAAGCAGAGCTGACACAAAGAGATTATAGTAAGGAACCCAGGCAGACTTGGCACGTTAGTTAAAAGCACACAGAAGGGGCTGTTTGGCCATTACAAATCTGTTTTACTGTGCAGTGCACCATACAATGCTTCTGAAAAGAAAACACTTAATATCTGGGGGGCACTGGGTTCTTTCCAGTAGGCAACTGTGATCACTGCATCCGCAACAGCAAAGTTGGCAGACCAGCAAGAGAAGTCAGCAGCATCATGTTAAATTAGTCTCCATTTGGACCTGGGCATTGGAGGAGAATAACTGTACAGATGTAAGACCTTGAAACTAGAGAGGCATTGACCTGAGTGTTTACTGATACAGTCCCCTTAGTTATTCTTGGAGCTGCAAAGAATTAACACTGCATCAATGCAGAAATATGGCATGAAGCTCCCCAAGTTACTGAGTATTTAGGAACACTTTGTTCACATTTACCCAGCAAAAGTTTGAAATCAGAAACCGACTGCTTGAACTGGTATAGCCAGGGAGTGAATTTCTCAAGCATCTTCAGAGCTAGGGCCAGTTTTCTAAATTTGGTGTAATAAAAAAGGCCATAGGGCAGCTTTGAAATCAAAGGGTTTGAACAGGGAAATTAGCTGAAAAGATGCAAGTGTTATGTTAAATGTTTTCCTTTTTAGTGCCAAATTTTGTATAATATTTGGGAGATGAGAGAATATCTGATACACAGTTTGGAAAAGTCCTTCAACAACACAGTGGAAATATAACAACTCTAAAATTGTACCTATCTTTTTTAGTTCCAGCACTCAAATATTTGTTCACCTTGTGGGGTCACAAACAGCACCACTGGTACTGACATTTGAAACAATTCCTCCCTCAACAGCTGTTTTTTTCAAAAACAGATTGGGACCATACCCTGAATTCCAGAAGTATTGCAGCTGTAACTCTAATGTCCCACATGAGGATGACAAAATTATTCTAGGAGCACTTTCATTTCCACTAGCAACACATTCAGAGACTCCAAACAATCTTCTAAATTCTGCTGACATGACATATTTGAAGTATATTTTTAATAGTTTATTAACTATTGTAGGTTCAAAAGAGAAAGTCTATAAAATGGTGGTCAGTCCAGTTTTAATGCATGGTGCTGAGTTTTGGGCAACAAAGAAGAAACATGAAAATACATTTACATATAAGGCAAACAAAGCCATCTATCGAACTAACAGAGGAAGGTGCTTAGTGAGTTCACTGGGGGACAGAATCTGCACACCAGGACACCTTCCTGGCTCCTGAGGGAGAGACAATGGACTTTGGGTAATATAAGAGGAGCAAAGGAACATTTTAGGGTTCCATCTGTTATGGAGCAGAAAGAACAGCACCCTATGAGCCTGTGAAGGTCGGATCCTCTTGGTCTGAAGGGCAGGAGCTGCTCACAATTTGCTGTAAGTGAGAAACTGTTGTATGCAAAGACATAAGGTGCCAGAATTAAGTTTTCATCACTAGAAAGTGTGTTTTGTTTGTAACAAGACGTCTCTTTTTCTCTTGCTTAGTATCACTTAAATCTTTGTTCGTTATTAATAAAGGCCAACTTGTTTTACTACAAAACCATCTCAGTGCTGTGAAGTGAGAGTCTCCAGCTGACATACCAGGCTGGTGTGTACTCTGTCTCTTTGGAGACAGTGAACTTAATTTCTGACTGACACAATGAGAGGGACTGGACACTGTAGGGAGATGTCTCTGGGAACTTGGGAACTCAGGTTCACTGATTATTACCTGAAAGGCAAGGTTTAGATTGGCACGGTGGAAGCGTTTGCTGGCAAGGCAGACAGGCTGGTGTGTCAGAGAGCTGACACTCAATTTAGCAGCAGTGAAGCTCTCGCT
The DNA here is from genome assembly GCF_965140295.1 of Lepidochelys olivacea. Taxonomy (NCBI): domain Eukaryota; kingdom Metazoa; phylum Chordata; order Testudines; family Cheloniidae; genus Lepidochelys; species Lepidochelys olivacea. The sequence goes on from NC_140411.1 coordinate 298,425,747, forward strand.
GAGGCAGAGCGGTAACACAGTGGCTTACAATTTTGGGTGTCCTGAGCAGAGTGTCTCGGGGCGTAATCTAGTGCAGGATTTACACACAACTTGCTGGTTGATGGAGGTTCACACTTCAAGCACTGGTAAAACTAGATTTTGAAGTCATTCTGAGTGAGAAGGCTGGGAACAGTCTAAAAAGGTCACTGTTTGTTGTTTTCTGTTTATTTTGAGTTAGGAAATAGAACAAAGCAACAGTAAAACATTTATGAAATTAGGAACAGCCAGATTGTTGGCTGAAAGAAAGAAAAGAACATGAACCCCAGAGATGGGAGGCTGAAATGAGAGCCACAGAGCCGGATGCAGAAAAATAACAAGCAGCCCACTAATGGACCATGGCACTGAAAGAGAAGGAAGCCCAAGGAAAAGAGAAGGGAAAGCAGCATAACCTGAGGGGGAGGGATAGCCCAGTGGTTTGAGCATTGGCCTGCTAAACCCAGCATTGTGAGTTCAATCCTTGAGGGGGCCATTTAGGGATCTGGGGCAAAAATTGGGGATTGGTTCTGCTTTGAGCAAGAGGGGGTTGGACTAGATGACCTCCTGAGGTCCCTTCCAACCCTGATATTGTATGAAAAGCATGGACAGATCTGACAGCTCCCAGGCATTCCCTGGCTCATGGAACATCCAGTTGGTTCAAGCTATGCCCAGCATACAAAGAAAGAGTCTGTGATTCGCATAAAATTCCAGAAGACAAGAAAGTGCTCATACTGGTTGCAAAGTTCTCAGGTAAAGCATTAACCACATTGGGAAGACAGAAGCAGTTAAGGGGGGGCGGGGGAAGACATTCCCAGCCTAGCCTAGAAAATTGAGGCAATGTGTCTCCAGGGACAAAGAGGGAGCTGCCCTTCCCAGTGGCTCTCAGAGCTGACAGCAGGCAGGAATGTGCAGCAGAACAGAGAGCAGACCCATCTCTAAAACGCATCGGGGAATCATCTTTGATGGTTTCCCAGTTAGGGGAAACAGGGAAAGGTTTTTTGGAAGAAGGGGGATGATTGTGCAGGGAACCTCCTGTGTGGGAAGATAGAGGCCCTGGAAGCCTTACAAACAACTTCGTGTGCCTGTTAAACATCACTGGAAGGTAATGAAGTGACCCCTGTGACTATCCTTTTGTGGGTCACTAAGGGACTCAGAGGACTTATGAAAGGTTACAAAGGGATTGTTGTTGGCCAGATATGCAGGTCCTGTGAGAGAAGCAGAAGAGGCCATCAAGATCTCACAAAGCTCCCATCAGCCTGTACCTGTAGTCAAGGAAGCATTTTTAGGGTGGCAATGGATATTGTGGTATCACTGCTTCAGCCAACCCAGAGGGTGTCTAAATATGGATTTATTCTTTGGCACCCAAGTCTACACATTTTGGCTCTGTTTCTAAGCAGTCTTCTTCATTATCCAGAGAGGCAGAAACACAGGAAGCAAGGCTGAGCCAGCTGCTGAAGTAGCTATGGGAAAACAACAAGGTCAAGTGCAGGAAAACCAACCAGAGTGAACTGCTGGGAAAGAGGAGGAAAACACACAGAGTCTGGAGGCGTCAGACAGAACAGAGGAGTTAGGCACAGTGGAGTTCACATATGAACCACGGGGAGGGGAAAATGTAAAGCAGAACTAAATTTGTGGAAGGTTAAAAAATAAGAGAAGTAACAATTAAAAGTTGCAGAAGCTGGATTTGGGAGAAATGTAGGATTTAAGACATGAAAGTATTTAGAAGGAAACACTATCTTGGTTAACGTGACGAAGTAATGAAAGAAAATCTACAGTAAATCAGCCAGTAATTCTGGTAGGGTTTGTCTAGTGTCAGATTCAGTTTTAAATGAGCTGGCCGAGGAACTCTCTGGACGGTTAATGTTGATTTTTAATAACTCTTGGACAGCTGGGAACATTCCAGAGGACTGAAAGAAAGCCAGTGTTGTACCAATATTTAAAAAAGGTAAATGGGGTGACCCAAGTAACTTAGGCCTGTGAACCTAACATCACTCCCAGGCAAAATAATGGAACAGCTTATATGTGACTCAGAAAGAAAGAAAGGACGGTAATATAATTAATTCCAATCAACATGGGGGAATGTAAAATAGATCTTACCAAACTAACTTGATATCATTTTTGATGAGATTAAAAGGTTGGTTGATAAAGGTAGTGGTATTGATATAATATGCTTAGACTTCTATGAGGCATTTGACTTGGTACTGCATAACATTTTGATTAAGAAACTAGAACAATACAAATCAAAATGGTCTACATAAAATGGATTAAAAATTAGCTAACAGAGAGGTCTCAAAATATAACTGCCAATAGGGAATCGTTGAGTGTGTGTGTTTCCAGTGGAGTCTTGCACCGATCAGTTCTTGGTCCTACACTATTTAATATTTTTATCAACAACATAGAAGAAAACTTAAAGTCCTAACTGATCAAATGTGCAAATAGCACAACAATTGGAGGAGTGCTAAATTATAAATAGGACAGATCACTAATACAGAGTGATGTGGATTGATTGGTAAACTGAGCACAGGCAAACAATATACATTTTAAAAAGGCTAAATGTAAATGTATACTTCTAGGAACAAAGAACACAGACAATATTTACAGTGTGGGGGAATCTATCCTGGGAAGCAGTGTGTCTAAAAGAAATTAAGGGCCATGAGGGATAATCAGCTGAACATGAGCATCCAGTATGACACTGTAGCTAAAAGAAGAATTGGGATCCTTGGATATATAAATAGGGGAATCTCGAGTAAGAGTAGGGAGGTTATACTACCTCTGTATTTGGCACTGGTGTGACCACTTCTGGAATACTGTGTCCAGTACTACTGTCCACACTTTGAGACGGATGTTGAAAAATTGTTCAGAAGAGAGCCATGAGAATTATTAAAGGATTAGAAAACATGCCTTGAAGTGAAAGACTATTTAATTGTGGTCAAAAAGGGTAAAGAAGTCCTTAGATGCATAAACAAGGGAATTTCGAATAGGGAGTTGTGACGTTCCCCTGGTGTTATCTGGACTGGTGATCTGCTAAGTTACTCCATTCCTTGACTCTGGGAGCCAGCTTTACTCTGCTGTGCTGTGAGAACCCCCACTCCTGGACTGTTCATGCACAGCCTCTAACATGTAAGCTGCTCCTTGGATTGTGCAACTGAATGACACTAGCCAATATCTCCGGCTCCAGACACAACCCGAGGAACCTCCATCTTACAGTGTACAGTTATGCCTGCTGGACACTGCAAGCTTATAAGAGTTTGTCAATTTAACAAAGAAATTGATATGTACCAGGCTTGTTATCCCAAGGGGAGTCTCTGACATGCTTCAAACCAAACACACTGCTTCAAACACATTTATTAACTACAAAGATAGATTTTAAGTGATATTAAGTGATAGGTAAAAAGTCAGAGTATAATAAATATAATAAATATATTAAATATATAATAAATAAATATACCAAAATAAAAATAAAATATAAGCACGCAGTCTAAACTCTCAACCCTATTAGACTGGGCAACATCTAGATGAAGCAGTTTTTCTCATCCCACCGGATATTGCAGTCCTTAATATACAGGTTTGTTCCTTAAACCTGGGCCAAACTCCTCTGTTGGAGTCTTGTCTTCTTCTCAGTGACTTAGTTGCTTGCAATAAAGTGGGGGCAGGAGAAGGGCCCAGTATATGTCCACTCTGTCTGTTTTATACCCTCAGTCCATGTGCTTGGGGAGCACAAGTCCAGGCATGCCTGGGGGGCATTGCTGAGTCTCTCCAAGCCAGGTTGAGCAATTCCCCTGGTGTGGCCTCATGCAGGTGAGTCATTGCATTCTAGCTCCCTTGCTGGACAATGGCTGTTGATGAGTTGTTTGACATCCTGCTCGGGCATTGGTTACTTTCCTTGCTGTTGGCTCTGGCGAGCTAATATCTGGCTGATTCCCCAATTTACAGCATGTTTTAGTGACCACCATACAACACAATTCTTATAACTTCATATGCATTAATGATACACATATATGGATAGAGAAATGATTTTCAGCAGATCATAACTTTCCCCTGATACCTCACAAGGCATGCTTTATATGTAAGATCACGATTATATGAAAATGAGGACTATGGGGGTTACAATACGCTCCCCCAAGCTATAGAATGTCACAGAAGTAGAGAAGTTATATTAGTTCTATATTTGGCACTGCTGCAACCACTACTATAATACCATCTCCAGTTCTGGTGTTCACATCTCAAGAAGGATGTTGACAAATTAGGAAGGAGTCAGAGAAGAGCTACAAGAGTGATTAAAGGATTAGAAAACATGCCTCACAGTGACAGACTCAAAGAGCGCAATCTGTTTAGTTTATTTTTTAAAAAAAGGTTAAGGGGTGACTTGAACACAGTCTATTGGTACCTACATTAGGAACATAAATGTGGTAATTAAAGGCCTCTTCAGTTTAGCAGACAAAGGTATAACAAGAAGCTAAAAAAATTCAGGTTAGAAATAAGGCACACATTTTTAGGAGTGAGGGTGATTAAGCTTTAGAATAAATTACCAAGGGCTGTGGTGGATTCTCCATCAGTGAAAATGTTTAAATCATGATTGGATGTTTTTCTTTAGTCCTAGCATAGTTAGTGGACTTGAAACAAGGAAGTCCTAGGGCCTATGCTATGCAGAAAGTCACTCTAGATGATCACAACAGCCCTTTCTGGCCTTGTAATCTATGAAATGGAAAACTATTGCATCCTGAAAATTTTCTGCACTTAGGGATTTAGCTTTTATCCCCATTTTACAGATAGGGAACCAAGGCACAAAGATTAAGTGACTTGCCAAAGTCACACTGCAAATTTGTGATAGAGCAGAAATAGAAACCAAGTCTCCCGAGTCCTAGTCCACTGCCTTAGGCACAAATATGGCCACATTTTTAAAGTACTAATTAGACCATTCTGTGCCCATCTGTTAACAGTGCATCCACAATCAGCCAATTTTATTTTCCTCACTTATATACTCTACCACCATAAGTGTGATTGAGCATCACATACCAGTGAGACAATATGGAGGACTGACTACAGACTATGGGGAGAGGGAGGAAGGAAAGAACAAAGGAAAGGGAATGCTGCTTTTTATATATAAACACATAACTGCACTCATCGCAGCACTGAAAAGCAATTTTGTAGTAAACAATCAAGGTATCCAATAAAAATCTTTTTTTTCCCATTAAACTGGTCAAAGCAGTTCATCAATATATCACTCTGGGACAATGTTTACCTTTAAATAGCTGTCTTCATGCTCAGAGTTATTGGATGACCCCAGTGCATTTCTAGTGACATTTGAAAGGGTAGCAACAGAAGCCAGCAGGGACAGAGGAATATGGGACCTTTGGTCAGCACTGTATTTGACAGGGGGCGGTTCAAGCAGTCTGCATGGCCTTGTGACTAACAGGCCTGAGACTATGATGATGTTAAAATGGCCATATTAGATCACATGGGTCTGTTTATGGAGAAGTACCGACAGAAGTTTCAAGTCACTAGGTGGGCTGGAGTACAAGCCAGGGAGTAAAAGATGAAAATAGAGGTTCTCAAGGGGAAAAGAGGAAAAAGAAAGAGCAGACACTGGATGAGAAAGAACACCTAAGAGTATTTAAAGGAGATGGTCTGTTCCCAGAATGCTTGCTGCCAGGGCCCTGAGATGAGGAACCCCAGGATACACTTATAAGGCTAGGAGAAAGGGGGGGGCGCTATAGATAAAAAGCACAATGGGGTGATAAAATATGTCCTACCCCAAAATAAATAGGGTGAGGATGGGGAGATTAGACCCCAAGTTGCCCCTGGTGTGAAGACTTGTGGGCAGATACAGAGTTGGGAGGGATGACCCCCTCCCACAAAGGAGTGGAGGATGGATGAAGCCGGTAAGGCAGTGGTTCTTAACCTTTACTGCAGCCTGCACCCCTTTGGTTCTCAAAATATGTTCCCGCGCCCCTTATCAAAAATCAAAATATGTTCTCGCACCCCGTATCAGAAATCGTTGAAGTAGGTCAGTTCTTTAAACCTAGATATATTTTTTGTTTGTATATTACAGTAATCGTTAAAAAATGTATAATGTTAAAAAATACATAGGTTTGATGAAACAAAGTAGTTGTACTTACATGCCTGTGCTTAATTTGTGTTTTCCATGATTTACCTTCTAAAAAAATCTGGCATGTCTTGCACCCCCAAAAAGGGCATCTCGCACCCCAGGTTAACAATCCCTGCTGTAAGGGGATACTGGATAACCACCCTGGGGGTGATCGTGGGAAACAGCTAAAAAAGGGAGAGCACAAAGAAAAAGGAATTTCAGCGTTCAACAAAGTGGGATGGTGTGTGACAGAGTGCTGGAAGCTAACAGATGAGCCAGCTTAGGCACCAATCAGTTCCCCTGGAGAAGGCTGATTGGGGGTATGCAGCTAATTAGATGATCAGGCTGGGAAGGCTGATGAACCAATTAGTCATCAGTTGAAGGTATAAAGGAAGACACAGGAAGGAAGCCAGAATGGATGACCTGGGTTAGTAGAACTCAGTATGTACTGTGATCACAAGGAAGGGAGATCTCTGTCCCTCCTAGACCCCTGTGGGAAACAGCCTGATAGCTAGAAACACTGTCAATATTTTGCTGCACAAGACTGCCCGGGTGTTGGTGATGGGAATATAAATAAATTCATATGAAATTGCTACCTGCTGCCAGAGTCTGAGAGGTTTCTGGGGCACCAGAGGATGGGGATGGAGTGTGCCCATTACACCTGTCATTCTGCCATCCTGAAACTGCAAAACGTTTTAGCATTTAGGAATATGCAGAGGAAAAGAGTTCAAGGTTTGATTCATGCCAGTTTTAGCAAAAGATGAAAAGCAACTGTATCACACACAAACAGAAAGGGCTTCTCAGGGGCAAAATCATTTACAGTTCATGTCTATTTTGCGCAGTAGGAAATTGAGTTTGGAATCATCTCTTCGGGAATAGAAACCCAGCAAGGTCCTCGGCTTGTATAAATCAGCATAGCCCTAAATAATTTCAAAAATGAATGAATAAGGCAAACATATTATATGCACATACACAGTGAATATTCATTTGTATTTTTATTGGAATTTCCTTCAGTCTTATTTACACCTTGTGTTTTTCCTTCCTATAATCAGTCCTATGATAGAGTTGTACTGGTGAAAATGCTAGCTTAATACATTCCAAAATTGCAATTATTCAAGGAAACTGTATTTTAAATTTACACACAAGACTTTTTGCGAGAAGCGCTTCCACACTCATTCAGGCCAGAAACAGAAAAATACCAGCTACAACCAACAGTCCAGAGTGAACTTTTTTGGTTTTGTTTGGGTTTATGGTTTGTTTGGGTTTTTTTTACTAGAACCTAATTTTTTAGGACCTAATTCAGTATTCAGTGACACTGATGAAAATCTGGAATAAAACTATTATTCTGACAGATATGGAGCTGCTCTGTAACAATTTAGGAATACCCTGTGTGGACCTGGTTATTAAGATGTTTGCTGTATGGTACATCGGGTTAAATATTGGGAGGTTTACTGCGTGAATATATTGGTTGAGTTTAACAGGGAATTGTAAAAAAAAGCAGGAAGTGAAAGCAATGGCTCAAGATAAGCCATCCCCTGTTAAAAACTTTAGGGTAGTTAAGAGATAATGCTTGAGCTATTAGCTGTGAAGAGCCTGTCTCCCTGCTCTAGCCAAATTACAAAGCTTGTTTGGGGCCAACAGATTAAAAGGACTATAAATAGTTTAGTTGTAGTCATCTTGGTCCCAGGATATTAGAGAGACAAGGTGGTTGAGGTACTCAGAGTACCTTTCCCAAACCTGAAGAAGAGTTTTGTGTGGCTTGGAAGCTTGTCTCTCTCTCTCACCAACAGAAATTGGTCCAATAAAAGATATTACTTCACCCACCTTGTCTCTATAAATAATTTAAAAGACACTCTCTGTCCAGCCATCAGCCAGTTGTTGCTGGGACGCTGTTCAGACTGACACATGCAGATACCCACTGTGGTGTTTGAAGAAGTTAGGCCTTCGTAGGCTTCTAGCAGGGGATGCTAAGCCTTGAGGTAAGGTAGACATTTGTACAGGCTGTCTTAAATTCCTTTCTCTAAATGTTTTATTCCCACTGTTAAGATTAAACAATACTTCGATTTGAGAAGGCTGTCTGGTCACTCTTTTCACCACTGCTCACAGACTCCTTAAGGGAAGAACAACAGGTGCTGAACCCAGTTGGACCCGTTGGGTAAGAATGGTGGATCCACAGTGTGCTGTAGCCCAGTGCCCGGTCTAAGAGTGGGAGAGTTGCATAATTCTACTCCAGGAGAGATAAAGGCACAAGGCCTGACATTTGAAAGGGTGCACTCATGGAGCCCAGAGTGGGGACAGAGGTGCAGCTAGCCCTGCAACCGTGGCAATTATGAATAATTATTTGTAATACGGTAGCAAGTAGTGGTCCCAGCTGAGATCAGGGCCTCATTATGCTAGGCACTGTGCACACTCATATAAGAGACAGTCCCTCCTCTGAAGAACTTAAATTTTAAAGAGACAAGACAAGTGGCAAAAGGGGAAATGGAAGCATAGGCAGATTAAGTGATTTTTCCAAAGTCACACAGCAGGTTAGTGTGAGCGTGAGGAAGAGAATTCAGCTCTGCAGCATCACAGTCTAATGCCCTTGTTACTAAACCACAATAGTTGTTGAATAAATGCAACTAATTTGAAGAAATCACAATCTCTTCACAGATATTTAAAAAAAAAGAGAGAGAGAGACTAAATGCTTCAAATAAATTATTTACTGTGAATTAGTCACTCAGCTCTAAGTACAAACTGGGGTTTGGAAAGGTGCATGGGAAAGGCAAGTGAAGCAAAAACAAAAACAAACAAACAAAATGCACAAACACAATTGGAATTCCTTGCTTAAATATTCCGTCATCGGTCAGTGTTATTTTTCAAGCAGAATTCTGAGAGAAAGTATATTATTACAGTCACTTATCTGAACACTAGCATCCATGAAATCGTTACCATTAAGATAGTACATGCAGTTTGATTTTATTAGACCATTATTCCTGAATCACAGGAGAAAGTTACTGTAAGGGCTTCAGTGCTCTTATAGCATGTGGTGTGAGCATGTTCTTTGAGTATCCTGTGAATGCACTACAATCTCAGAGGTTTATAATCCATAGATTATTGACAAGATAAATTTAATAGTAGTTAGCCTATATAGTGCTCTTCCTCAGTAGATCTCAAAATACTTCACAGTCTTTAAAGTATTTATCCTCATAACACCTCTGTGAGGTAGGGAAATGCTATTATCCCCGTTTTACAGATGGGAAACTGAGGCACAGAGAGGCTAACTGACTTGCTGAAGGTCACACAGGAGTCTGTGGTACAGTAAAGAATTGAATCTCTGGACTCCCAATGCCTGGACAAGTTCCCTAACCAGTAGACCATCCTTCCTCCTTTGTTAACATTAAATTCAACTATGTCAGTACAGCTTTAAGGAGCACTCAAGAGCTCTAACAGCTCATTCAAAGTTTTATTTGAATATTGTGTCCAGGATCCTGTACCTTATGTGGCACCTTAGACCTAATGAAGCAGGTAGCCCAGAATTGCCATTTTATTCTCTCCCCCTCTTCCTAGCATGGTCTTGTCCAATCATGACAGTACCCCTTGTTGTTTATTTATTTTGACATTAAACTTCATTTATTTTACACCCCTCTCAAATTCTCCATTGTGAGCATGCTGCAGAATTTTGCAATGAACACACACAATTGCCTTGTAGAGATTGTGAGAGAAATATTGCTCCTCCCTTTAACTACACTCCTACCAACTACTCTATCAGGAGTAACTTGGTGGCTGTAGAGTAGTGCTCTCCTTAATGTAAGATTGGATCTCCTGGGCTCACTGTTCTTTTCATCATGTTTTGTCTTGCATTTACATTCATTGCACTCTGCACTGGCAGGATCAAGCTTTCTGAATAATTTCCTCTTGAAAAAACAGTGTTTTCCAAAAAGAGTTCTAAAGTGCTTTGTGACACATCTGAGAATTCTTTAGCAGATTCCAAACTCATTTGAATCCATTTAGGTCTTCATCTTTTAACCCCATGTTGAGGGAGTATCCATCAGCATATTGAAAGAAGTCAAGCTTTCAGCCTAGCATGCAGAGGTGTGTTAAGTGGGAATACTAGCCCTATTAAATTCTACTATGGTTAAAAGAAAGGTATCCCACAGTTAGGAGAGAGAACACCCAATCATTAGTAGGGCCATTTGACATCTATGGGGAATTTTTGCCAAAATCTGTTAAGATTTTCTTCAATTCTACTGAATTTTGGGGGGAGATTTGGCTTTTATTTTCTATTCTCCCATGATCTTTGATTTTAATCTGAGATATTATTGTAAGGCATTTATTACTTAATTAGACTAATGAGCCTTAATTAAGGTTTAGGACCAAGTTTTATCAAAAACCTACAAAATTCTACTCCTCAGGAACCCAACAGCTCTTTAGCTGGTAACCATTTTAGGAACAGAAGCAAGAATCTCAGCTATACAGATCAATGGCCATACAGAATATTCCTCTACTTACATATTCAAACTATGCAAGATTGTTCCAAGAGAACATCCTTTCAATCAATGAAGATCATAATGGGGGAGGGCAGGTGCAGGTATCTCTTTCTGACTGGATGATCAGCAGTGAAAGGATTAACAAATTTAAGTAGCTATAACTCTGGAGACGCCAGGGTTAATGACATTAACACAAATCAATAATGTTCTCACTAGGTTAAATGTTATTGGTCCAGATGATCTGTTGTGTCCTTGCCCCTTCACATTGCTTAGCTATGTGTGGGGTCCAGGAAGCTAGCAGAAATAGCTAAAATGTCCCCCCCAGAAGAAAACTCCCTCGTCTAAGGGAGTTCCTTGGGTAGCATAGAGCTGCCAGACTGGCACTGTGCCTCTCCCTGTGGTCCTGGATATATGGGGCGAGCCAAGAGAAAGGGGCATGGGCAGAGCACTTTGTGCACTGGTTGTTCTTTATTGTAGATAGCCCCTGCTGCAATAGCCCCTTCACTGCAAAGCCAACTCCTCTCAAATTAGCTTAGCTCCAGTGACAGTGGCCACACTGCAAAATAACATGAGCTGCACAGAGCAATTGGATTACTGCATGAAGTGATTGTATTAGCAGCTTCATGGCTGTCTGAACTCCAGCTGTAGCCTAGACCCCCTGACAGGCCAGCTAAATGGTATTAAACCACCATTGCCATCAAGTTATGGATTTGTGTGTGCAGGCAGGATTCAACTTTGGGGAAACACTTGAGTTAATTCTTCAGTGGAGACAAGTCTTGAGTGTAAATTAGAGGCTTAAACCCTTCTTTGCAACTCTCAAGATCTGGGACAATAATTTGAGCCACTAGTCTGATTGCACTAAAGAAGATTTTAGTGTTGTTTGTAAATAAGTTTAATCTTTTCCTGTATTCCAAGCATATATATGTTTAAATTCTAGTGTTAGGTTATGTGCCTCATTCTGTAGCCATTTGCATGGAAAACTCCTATCAGATGATTTTGTATATAGCGTGGATGCAGAACTGGGCCCCATGAATACTAATCAAAGATTGCAAGTTTCCTTGATTATTGGGAAGAAAGAGTGACAGAGAAGCAAGTAACAAAATTCTATTAAACATAACCTTCTATGGGTTCCCCTTCTGGACTCTATTCCTGGGCAATACATTTTAAAATACCACTGATGGGTCTGTCCTCTCTACCCAGCATTATCAGGACAGGCCAAGTCTGCAAACTGTTGTGGAACTTTGTCAGCATGTTTTAGGATTAGTCACCAGAGGAGTCAAGCCAAGGAAGAATTTGCAAGGCTTACATTCGTTCAAATTTACAACAGGTAATTAAAGTCTTTTCTGGTTTTTGAAATAAATATATATTTATATACGTGTTTCAAATTATCCTTAAAAATGCCACCTTTGTGTACCCTTTTTGATGTGATGGGAGGAGGGAAGCTGGTAACGGGTTAGTAGCTTGGAAGGATTATTAGAGAAACAGATTGAGGAATATGCAGATGAAGAATTGAAAGGGAAAATCCTCTGAATTTTCTTATACTGTTGTTCTGAATATTGTGTACCATGTTGTGGAAAATGTTTAGCCATCTGTCTAATGGATATCAGTAAAGGGGAGGCTGTGTTAAAAAATAAACTACCAGTTTGTCCTTGGCAAAAAGTTAATAAAAAGAAGGAAGTGAAAGACTGCTCATTATTTTTAATGACTTTGCTTTCCAGCAGAGTGCCTGTATCTCCCTTCCTTTACATTCTGCCTTATTTCAGTTCATTATGGCACATTAAACCGCTCAGAAGAATGATGGCTTTGTTCTAAAGCACTGAATTTATCAAGAGGCCCACAGTCGCAGCCTGACCACGCTGTTAATCACAACTCCTGTGCCAAGGTGATGATGCAGAGAAGAGCCCAATACATTGTCCACTGAACAGTGACCAAATAACAGAACAGCCTTGCAGTTCTTTCATTATACAGAACAGTGTTCTTCACTAAAGTTGCTGAACATGATGCACATAACCATCATTGTGTTTGATACGCTGGCACTCACCAATGCCTTTATGTTTTCTGCATGCAAGTGTCTACTTTTTTCTCTGTGACTGGCTAATTAGACATGAACATCACACTTCCTGTCAAGCAATATTGGCTCCATTAACTTTAAAATATCCTACATGTTTTGTAGTTCATAATATGAAACTACATAAATGTATATACAGATACAAGTTCTAGTATAGGATCTAATATAAGTTACAGTAGCGCCCAACTTATTAAACATTTGCAAGTATAATATTTAGGCTTATTGTAGATCAGACATGTGCAGATCAGCTAAAAACAGGTTTTAGTCATGAGTTTGAGGATTAATAACTTCTACTCTTGAGGGAATTCTGCACCACTGCGCACACGCAGAATTTATCTCCCCTGCAGATTTCTTTGCTTCCCTGCAGAAAAAATTACTCTCTGATGGGAAAGCAAAGGGAAACCACAAGAGCAGTCATGAGACCCTCCACAGCAGTAGGTTTTGGGTGCTTGGGGCAGCCGACAGAGGGGTAAACCACTGTGGGGCAGGGGGCGGGACTGGGGAAGACCGGGCTGGTGGCTCCTACCCTGTGCCAGACTCAGCTGCTAGTCCCAGCTGACAGGGGAGAACAGGACTTCCTCTTCCCCTGCACAGCACCCAGGGCAGTGTCAGACCCACCTCCCCTGGTTGTAGGCAGCTTTCTCCCTGGTTGTAGGCAGCTCCATAATCCCCCCCTCCCCCGCCCCGCATGCTTCCTGCACCCATCACTCCACAGCTGCAGGAGGAGGGATCACTGTACAGGGAGATGCTATCCCATCTGCCCAACCCCCATTCATCCAGACCCCCTCATACCCAGACCCTCCCATTGAGCTTCACCCCCTCGCACCAGAACCCCCTCGACGAGCCCCACTCCCCCTGCACCTGGACCACCCCAATGAGCCACCTGCACCTGGATCCCCACCCTACCGAGCCCCAGCCAGCTGCATCTGGATCCCTACCTCACTGAGCCCCACTCCCCCAGCATCTGGACTCCCCCACTGGGTCCCCCACACCAAGGCCCCCCGCTGAGCTCTATTCCCTCCCAACACCCAGACCCCCACTGCTGAGCCCCAATCACCTTCACTGGACCCCTCTGCAGAGTCTCATTACCATTGCATACAGAACCCCCAACAAGCCCCTGCGCATCCAGATCCCCCCACACCCAGATTCCCCCATTGAGCCACCCACACCCAGATTTCCCCACACAGAGTCTATGTCCCGGGGGAAGGGGAGGGAGCTTCACAGTGATCTCCCACCTCTGTGCAGTCAGTGGCCAATGCAGAATTTTGCAGAATTTTAAAACATAGTGCACAAAATTTTTAATTTTTTGGCACAGAATGCCCTCAGGAGTAAATTCTCTCAAGTGCCCTGCTGTAATTTTACATATAGGTAAGGTTGCTGCCTTAATCTAAACTTCAGCTGATAGGCTTTTTGCCCAAAATCAGACCAGCTCTAGACATGCTATACCCTGGTCTTTACAGCACCACACTTATAATGAGCTCTGCCTGGAAAAACAAAACAGATTCCCTTTTCAGTGCTCAAGGGAATAATTAGACGTGAGTCATTGTCACTTCCGGGCTCTTGGTAGTTCCAGGCAGTTTTGCTACAGCAACTACCTGAACAAAATGGTTTGGAAATGAAATTTTTAATCCTGCCCTGCTTCTCTTGCTTGCTGCTTGAAGACTTTGGTGCCTGAAATTCTCTAATTCAGCAAAAACCAAATCCTGGACCCAGTACACATCCTGAGTAAACAGGCTGTACAATATGGAAGTCTGTAGGGGTTGGGACTGCAGAGCACAGCAACAGGGGAACTGATCCATTGCAGCGTTTTTTTCTTTCTGAGGCCCCCCACTACCATGCTACCAAAACTCCAGGGCCCAGCAGGGGTGGGCTCGGGGCAGGGACCTTGGGCATAGGCGTAGTTTGACTTCTATTGGGGGTGGGGGAGCAGTGTGGCTTGAGCCAGCTCCACATGGTAGGGTCCAGGGAGGAAATGCCACCTCCACCCCCTGACTCACCTCATCAGGCCACTCAGTCTGTCTGGGTTGGGCAGAGGGGGGTGGAGTGGGGGGGACCAAAAATTATAACTCAAAGGAGGGCGGGGGTTCAGCTCAAAAAGTTTGAAAATGGCTGGGGGTGCAGGGAGTAGGTAGCTATGGAGTGTGTGCAGATAGGGGATAGCTCAGAGTGCAGGGAGGGGGTGACTAGGGGCTGCGTGTGGATATGGGGTAGCTCAGGTTTCAGAGAGGGGGCAGCTAGGGGCTGTGTGTGCACACGGGGTAGCTCAGGTAGGTTCAGGGAGGGGGTAACGAGGGGCTGTGTTCTGGGAGGGCTCCCCTGCAGTCCCTGCTCCCAGAGGATTTTGCCAGCCATAGAGCTGGCTCCCTCCACCCAGGCAGCTCTTAGCGGCTGCCTCTGCGGAAGCAAAGGGGGCTGGCAGCTGAGGAGCAGCTTCAGCCCTGGGCACCAGCAGCAGCAGGAGATGAGGGAACACTGTGGCTGCCTGGTCCATGGCACCAACCAGAGCAGCAGCTGCCCTGCACTGCCGGGCTCCGGCTTCCTGCCTCTGACCAGGCCAGGGGGCGGGGAGCTGTCCCTGGGACTGCCCTGCTCTTGAGCTGCAGTTTGGGGGTGGGGGGCAACGTTCTCCATACCCCCAAACTCTGCTCATGGGCTCAGGGCTTCTGCCTCATGGGGAGCACCAGGGCTCGGGGCTCCAGTATTCAGCCCTTCGCTTCCCAGATTCAGCCCTGGGGTTGGGGGGCGCGGCACCGGGGATCAGGGCTTCAGCCTCAGCTCCCGACTTCAGCCCCACAAGGGGTGCTCAGACTCTATGTTTCAGCCATGGGACCTCACGGCCCCACTGAAAAGGCTTGTGGACTAAGTTCCCTCTAAGCTGCATGGCCGCGCGGCCATTCAGCTGCCTATTAAGCCCCACAGAAAGGCTCAGGGCTGTGGCAGGGAGAAGTGCCTCTCCCTGCTGGCCCCACCATGGACCTGCTCCGGATTTGCCGTGGCTGGGGGAGAGGAGCCCCTCCCTCAGCCCAGCCCAGCCCAGCCCCACCAGAGCTACTGTGGGAGAGGCGCATCTCCCCCATCCCTGAGCTGCTGCGGCGAGAGAGGGCTTGGGGGGGAGTCCTCTCTCCCTACCACAGCCCCGGACAGCCTGCACCCTGAACCCTCATCCCCGACCCCACCCCAGAGCCTGTACCCTCAGCCAGAGCCCTCATCCCCCCAACCCCAACCCTCTGCCCCATCCCTGAGCCCCCTTCCACACTCCGAACCCCTCGGCCCCACCCCCACCACATGAATTTTGTTATGTGCACCAATATGAAGATGATGTGTCACTATCACCTCCATACTGGTGCACATAACAAACTTCATTCCACACATGGACATAAGAAATTAGAGGGAACGCTACTTGTGGACCCCCAGAGGGCTGCAGACCCCTGGTTGAGAACTGTTGATCTAGAGCCATTATTACTACCTCAGAATTGGAGTAGCCCTTGTGTATTCTGCCCCTTCTTTCTCACACGCAAGGGCGTGCATTAGTCAGTAGATCCTGCAGTTGTGGGTCCAGTGGCACAGCTTCTAGTCCTCAAACCCCATCTCTCAGCAGTTAAGGAAAGTACTGTGGAGCTGTATGCTGCGGTGCTAGGTCTGTACAGATCCCCAAGCATCCAGTAATACCCACGTTGGCTCTACTTTGTTCAAGATCAGCTCTGCCCCTGGAAGGGGAGCAGTGTTTTCTCCATGTGGAATCAGGGGACGACGACACATTGAAAGGTGTTTGAATGTGTATTCTTTAAATGCCAGGGAATTGTAGGCTCAGCAGGCTGTTTAAATGCTTTAGATTTACTCCTTTTGCACAGAATAATGCCAAAAAGCATCCCAGCAGAAGAGAATTCGAACTGTCAAAACATATTCCTCTGCCTATATTAATCCAGGAAATGAAACACTTGACTAGAAATGTATTCTCTTTATCTAAGCACTGACATACTGTTTGTTAAAAAAAAATTACTTTACCATGGTTCCTCTAACTTAACTGCAGAATGAAAGGAGACAACCACTCAGATTTAAAAAAAAAAAAGCCACATGCTTATTTTCTACAAAACCCAGCTATTTTTTACCTCTACCACAATACAGCAACGCACAGCTAATTGGTCTGTTTTGCTGATGAGAGAAGCGTTTGATAAGGTACCTTTCAGAAAGCTAATTAGGAAAGAAAAGACTCATTGGATTGCAGGAAAAACAACAAAATGGACAAAGAAAAGAAAGCAATTGTTCAGAGCTATCATCAGCTGTACTCTTACTGGGAGGGAGGGAGTTGCCAATGTCATTTCCCAGGGGCCTAGTCCTGCTCTAATTGACTTACTGTTGTTCGAATCCAAATCAAAACAATCCAGCGTGGCCATGACAACACACTGCGAGAAATAAATGATACAGTGGTACTGGTAAGATTCACTAGGGCTTAGACAGTACACCACAGTGCAGTGTGAAGGGATAGATGATGACATTCATCACCTCTAGATCTAAATTAGGCAGGCTACATTATATTACTAATTGGGAACACTGGCGTATTGGGCTATGGAAATGGAGTGTTAACTTCCCTGAGCCTTGTTGTTTTAACTCAGTGGTAACAAACAACTCGGTGTTACAGGAGCAAAGGTGATTTCTCTGTAGGCTGAAGAGCCAGACGGCTACCTCCACCATCCATTACAGGAAGCACACTGTTTTTAGTGGCTGCTTTTCTCTGGGCTCTGAAGAGTATACTGTATATTTTTGAGCAAACCCTGGGCAACAAGACCCCTTGTGCTGAAACTGTGTAGGAGCCTCCAAAGATGAAGGATGAAGAGCCATGATTTACCAAAACCTGGTCCCATGCAATAAGAGCAGGAGAGAGGCAAGGACTAGAGAGATTTATGTTTTATAGCAGTGGGGAGCTCTATTGTGATTTCCCATTTACTCTGTGAAAATTGTTCACAGGGTCCTAATTTGCATAATGAAAATACATAGCTAGACAGGAATTCAAATTTTGGGCTAAACTGCATGAAGTGTTCAGTTTTGACCATTTTGCTTGTCAAGGACATTTAGGTATTAGAAAAGCAATTAAGATATACTATTACTTAAATTAGAACTATTATGAAATGGCTAGAGAATATAATTCATTATTCAGACAAACTTTCAAATACATAGCCATACATGCATACTAAATTAAAATCAAATTCCTGTGGAATTACATTTATTACATGTATCTTCTACATTAAGGCCAAATGAGTTCACTCTGATTAATGTTATTACAATGGATGCCACAGTTCTGTGGCACAGAAGGTTCAGAGAAGATATGATGAGATTTAGATATGGTTAGATAATTGGGGCCTACAGTGAAAGACAGTAACTAAACTTACCTTTGTTGTTTTATCTATTTCATACCAACACCAATTTTCCCTTGACAGCGTCCTTTTGTTGCAGCAGGCAGAGGAATCTCTCTCTGCCTAGAGCACCAAATGGGTACTGTTTAGATGAACTAAAACACTTTGGACTGAACAAAGATAAATGATCTTGCCTGTGCCAGCCAATATAGTTCCTGATCTGAAGTAGCCCCCACTATTCCAGTCCTGCACTCCCACACCCCCATTCCAACTCTGTCAAAGCACCTCATTCCTGACCGACAGTTTCGTTTGTGGACTCATTTCAACCAATGGGATTGAAATATGCAAATGAACTGGAGTGAGTGACTGAGTTACTTCTGATGTCACAGCGCTCCTCTCTCTGCCCCCAACAAATGGACACTGTGTGGAAATCAGACTTTTCTGATGTTCTGGTTTTCCAGCTGTCACCAAACTCAATGTGATTCTTCCCACTGATTCCTAGAACATCCCCTGAAATTCTGGAATTGATTGAATGTGGTCTTCAAAAGTTAACACATTACAGACAAACAGAAAATCCCTCAAGTTGTGTATTAGGCCTCACTTCACTTGACCAATGGGTCCTCCCTTTCAATCAAACAAGAATCTGTGTTGGAGAGATGGATCTCTAGAAAAAAAGTGGGGGAAACCAAATGCTTTCCCTCTGACCAGGCATGCCAGAATATTTTGTATAAGTACCCAATTTACCCAAAGCTTTCAGTGAGCTGGGTTTCATGGGATCTCAGACTCAGGCAAAATGAAGCAATGTCTTTGAAGAGGGATGAAGATCAGTTGCTGATGAGGGGGTATTATGCATATGAGACATATCGATGTTTTGTACTACCATATATTGAATTTTTAAAATGCATAAAAAAATCCATAGCACTCCAAAAACTTGTTGACCTTTATTCAAAAGCTTTTTCATTTGGAAGAACTACCTGCTGCATCAATGATATAAAATCAGAAAAAATACAGCTCATAGATGCAACGCACAAAATCAAAATAAGTTTGCTACACTTCTCTCAGGAGCTTTCCTTGATTTTAAACGTAATTTATTCTGTTTCAGCTGCACAGTTCCTGCACATTTACTTTAAAATGTCTTTCATTCTCGGTCTTACATGGATCTAAAGCTATTAAATATAATCTCAGCTGGGAACAGTATACAAGAAAAGTGAAAATATCTCAAAGCGATATTTAAAAAGTAATAATAATGTTAGCAGAATTTAGAGGCTTGGATACAAAGCCTCCTATCTCCAGGTCACTTGTTCAAATCTGGATCAGGTCAGAAATGACTGAATTTCATTACCATCTAATAGCTGTTCATTGGCCTAAGTGAAATAAAACGGTTATATCAGTCCAGTTCTACTACACAGGTATGCACATCACAAAAATATACCATCCCAGGATATTTTTTGGAAAAAATATTTCAGGTTGGAAATAGAGTTGAACAGCATATGTCCAACCAAAAATTTTATAACTTTAGGCTTTTTATGGTTTATGAAGCTCTTGCTGATCATTTTAGATTTCTGCAAGTTAATTCAGTTTTTGTAAGTATTCACCGAATAGTTGAAATTTTAAAATTTTAGGATATTTTCAAATAGTGTGTACAGGGAGGAGGGATAGTTTAGTGCATAGGAGATGGGCTATGGCCCATGGCCTCAAGAACACTGGATTCAATTCCTGGCTCAGCCAGACTTCCTTGGTGATCTTTGGAAAGTCACTTTACACATCCTGTGCCTCAGTTCCCCATCTGTAAAATGGGGATAATAAACCCATTCCTCACAGGACAGTTGTGTGGATAAAGATAGTAAGGCGTCAGGGTACTACTGCGATGAGGGTCATATGAGTAACTATACTAACAGATAGATATATTCATTAGTTGTTATCTGTCTACAGTTGGTCAAGTGGTGATCTGCTTCCCACTTGGATTACTGTTACTTTTTAACAGGAGAATAATAAATGATGCAAATCGAACAGCAAGAAACACATTTCTGGTACTAACACGACACATTTTCAAGATAGCAAAACATTTGTGTATTACCAGCAATTGTAGAAATATTTACGAATAACTAATATTTTGGCCCCGCAAACAGCAGCAAATAGTATGCAAGTTCTTGATTTTCAAATGTATATATACTAATCTGTTTTTCTATTATTTGAGCAGCTCTAATTGGCCGTCTCAGAAAGGACTCTGGGCTGAATGAAAATGGACACTGAACATCTGGGTGTTTCCTCCAGAAGAGGTGTTGAGGCAATTTGAGTGGTATAGCACATGCCTTGCATACCTTCTATTATCTGGATAAATTAAGACCTTCACTCTTTACAACTGAGACACAAGGTGAATGAGGTAATATCTTTTATTGGATCAACTCAAAGATATTACCTCACTCACTTTTCTCTCTAATACCCTGGGACCAATAAGGCTACAACACTGCATGCTCTTTACAGCTCAGTTTGGCATCTTTCATAAGCACTGTATTCACATAAGCTTTTTTTTTTTAATTGCCCTCTGAACTCAACAGATTCTTCTTCCTATTTCTAAGTATAGTTCACAAAATAAAGTCTCCAGTATTTCATGGGGTGCCTTCTAAATGAGCTAACAAAAAGGCATACAATCTTGCAAGACAGATTTCACATGACATTTTTGTAGACTTCTTTATTTAGGAATACATTTTAAGCACCGGATTTTTCATATAATAAGATGCTCTTTGTTTTTGTCAAATTGCAAGAGTTAACTGCTTTACTCCACTCTTTTCCAGAGGCAACCCACCCACTGAACAATCAAGGAATGTTATTGACCAATGCACAGAACCAGGGATTCTTCAATGTTTTGGCTGATTGTTTTTGCTAATTTAGGGAAAAACCTCACTTTTTTTTTTAAAACATGGAGGTATTGTCTGTATTATAAATGGTATTATTAACTGATTTTACAATAAACCCCTTTCCACCCTCATCTCCTACTCAAACATCCAAAACAAAGCCCTGTCTGTTTTGCAAACTTCCTGAAGATGACAGTACAGCTACAGTAATGTTAGGGATGCCTCCTCCAACATAAATTGAAAGCTGGTACATTCTTTTGTGCAACATCCATCTACTATATGCATTCTGACTAGTTACTAGATTTCAAATAGCATATGTATTTGTAATATTTTTTCTCAATTATTCAAGAGGGACTGCAAGTGAGAATGTTAATATTCATAGGTCTGACTATCTGGGAAATCAGACTTCTTAATAACACAGCGTAGCCATGTTTCAGATCCTATCTCCAGGAAAAGTGAATCCCATGGTTCAAACAGGGCTAGGGAAAAAGAATATTTTATTAGATCTGATTTCTCTGATCAAAGTGATACCAAAGAGAAAGTCTCTCTACACAGATACAACCATGATGAGTGTAGTAGTAGAGATAGAAAGAAAATAATACTAACTCCATCTTATGTTAATGTGTATGCGCATGTTTGCGTATTTGTATAGAAAATCTCTTACACACAATCTGAATGTGTACAGCTATAGTTCTACGTTTTATCATAAGCTATAACAAAAGTGAATTTGTCTATTTTATTCCACTTCACCCTGTAAGTAAATATAGAGTAATCGATAAATAGAAGTGACTTGATTCTATTCTCCCTCTGGGAAAAAGAAGCAGCTGAATTGTTTTACTTTACACTGGACAAAAGGGGGCACTCATGTATTTCTTACATTATTGTTCATCGATTATATCAGCTGGTAGAGAATGTAGCTGTGACAATAGTTGCAAAAGGAGGTTGCAGAAAAATACCAAATTAGTATAATACTGTAGAGAGTGAGAGAGTCTGTCAAAAGAGAGAGAATGTTGGAAGATATTCTAGCCCAAAGCAGTTGAAGGGCTTGACTCTGCAAATCCTGTGTGGTGCACAGCAAGGCGTGTGAAGTTACGCAGCAGCACAGGTGGGAGCTGAGCCCACACAGCAATGAATACAGTATGGCCTGAGCCTTAATCATCATGTTCAGCACCGAGCAGAAACTGCTCTCAAGCCCCTTGCAAGTGCAGAGTGCATGGCAAAGAAAGGGCGGATGTAGGTAGCGAATGAGTGCATCTGAAGAGACATGGGTTTTAGTACAATCCTTATCTTGCACATCAGACAGTTACATGCTCTACAGCCTTAGTCCTGCCAGGCAGAAGTCACTTGATGACCATGCAGCGGTATTTTCACTGGTGCAGAATTGGGCTCCCTTTCACTCACAGTTCTCCTGGTTATAATTTACCGTATCCTTATACACAGCACTCTCTGTGCATGATCCAGCCTTAAGAAGGGAATCTAAGAAAACCTCAAATTAGGCATTTGTCAAAAAAACAAACGAACCTCAAAACCCAAATACTCCAAGCCAGTGGTGCCAATTAGGAAAGACTATGGGGGTGGGAGGGTGAACGACCTCTACCCAAGATTTTTGCACTTGCTCAATGTCCCATAGGCCATGGACCCGGTGAGGCCATAGCTCGACCACTTTTAAGCAGCAGTTCCATTCTAAATCAGTGTGGCTGGTGCTGCTGTGGTCGGGAACATTACCCTGGCTGTGTGGTCGCAACGCCACTGAAATTTGACCCAGCTGACCCTCCGTACAGATGGAAAGTGACCAGGCCAAATTTCAGTGAATGGCATTATGACCTGGCTCCCGGGGTTGCAATACCACTGAAATTTGTTCTGGCTGCCCCTCCTCTAGACAGTGTTGCGATTTGGTGCATGGGGAGTCTGTTCCTGTAAAGAGGAGCCCAGGGGAGTCTACTGAGAACTAAACTCCTGGCAACGCTGGCTCATGCATTGTGTAGGTAAGAGAGAGGGGAGACTCCTTGGCCAAGGGAGACCCAGGGTCCCTGAGGAAGTGGGTAGGGACTGGAAATTGTCCCGGCGCCCCCAAGAAATATCTGAACTGGTGCCACTGCTCCAAGACTCACCAACTGTTGACTAAAGGAAAATATATTTGGACAGCAAAGTAAATCAATATGTAGGGGAAAATTTCCAACTAAAGTTTATTTTTTTTAAACCTTTGTATACAGGGTATATATAGGGATCAAAGCCACTATCAGCTGGAAAAACACCACAACTATCATAGACATGGATAGTAGCTTTAGTTGCAATAGAAAATTGCTGTAAAAAGCTGAAAGTATGTCATGTCATTCACAAAGGTTTCAATTGCTATGCATCATTTGCTCCACCGGCTGCTCGATCCTGCAAAGAACTCCGCGTGGGTGGAGTAGCTGGAGTTTGTCCATGTTCCTTGCATATACTGTGCTGTTAGAGTCTAACTGAAAAATGTTGCCTGAAATACCAGTCAGTCTCTTAATTTACATTGAAACCATTTTGTTCGGTTAAGCTAAATGTCAGTCAATCAAGTGCTTTTTGCTGCATTTAGAGGCATGATCAGCAAACTTCCCCTTCCTCTGCCAGAAACTCCAACTCTCTCTTTCCCTAGTCATTCAGCTGGCTACCAAAGGCTTCTTTTTTGCATCGCCACAGATCATTGCATTGGCTATTCTTCCTCATCCTTCCAGGCTGTTCCAGGCTTCCCCCTCACCAGTGCAGGCTTTTCTTTTGGTTTATTCCACTTTACAAATGAAGTGTTCCTCATATTATAGATGGGAAACTGAAGCAAAGAGAAGATAAGTGATTTGCCTAAGGCCACACTATGAGACTGTGAACACAAGTCTGTGCACTAAGGATCACCCCTTTCAAAAGACAATCCCATGTTTTAAGAAACTTTTTAAAATCCTCAAGATTTCTCATTATAGTTTTTTTGTAACATGCTGGAAATGGCCCACCTTGATTATCATACACATTGTAAAGAGAGTGGTCACTTTGGATGGGCTATTACCAGCAGGACAGTGAGTTTGTGTGTGGGGGGGGGCGGAGGGTGAGAAAACCTGGATTTGTACTGGAAATGGCCCAATTTGATTATCATACACATTGTAAGGAGAGTGATCACTTTAGATAAGCTATTACCAGCAGGAGAGTGGGGTGGGAGGAGGTATTGTTTCATGGTCTCTGTGTATATAATGTCTTCTGCAGTTTCCACAGTATGCATCCGATGAAGTGAGCTGTAGCTCACGAAAGCTTATGCTCAAATAAATTGGTTAGTCTCTAAGGTGCCACAAGTACTCCTTTTCTTTTTGCGAATACAGACTAACACGGCTGTTACTCTGAAACTTGATATTAAATGAAAGTCCACAGTCAGGAGTTGTATCAAACCACTGGATTGGAAGTTAACATGGGAGGATAAGAAAAGGGTGGCGTTCCTAAAGATACTGATAACAAGAGCAAGACTGTGAATTTGCAGTTAAAACCTGTAGCCTTTTTTTTATTTAAATTGAATTTTGTAATTTCATATTAAACTACCATGGGTTCAGCTCCTGTTGCTACAGCGTCAAACTCAGAGTGAAAATTACTTCTGGTACTTTTCTCAGACTTGGAGACTTTAGGAACACATGAAGTCCAAGGATAGTGACCACAGACACAATCACAAGTACTAAGTCTTATCTGTACTACACATTTTATAAATGCAATAAGTAAAGTTACAATTACCCATGCATACAGAAATCCTACATAAATCCATGCAATGACTAAGACTGTAGTCAAACTCACATCCCTAAAGATATTCCAAAGTCTGATGGACCTCTCAACAGACAATCATTGATAGAAGGATGGTTCCTGCTGGGGTTTCCCATGGGGTCTACCCTTGTGTCTTCCCACTTTTACCTAACCAGGGAACTTCTTTTATATTGTTGTTCTGTGCACACCTAACACCTTCTGCATATGCATGAGGGTTTCAGCCCTCTTTTCCTTCTCTGTACCTTCCACACCCCATGAATATTGGGGTGCCCTGTTTTTCATAGGTTGTTCTTAGTCTCTTTTATTCTCATTTACATTTATGCAAAATATGTATCCTGCGGGCAGGACAGAATATTTCATGATATTATTCAGGTCTCCTTTGATCTTGGACACTACATTGCAGTTTATTGCAATCTATTTTTTTTGTAACATCACCTGTTGGCACAACTTTTACATCTTCTGACCTTACTGGCATGGGGGGTCACCCTTAGGTCACCCACTCATGTCAAGCATTCGTAAGTCTATGTCCTAGTAACATCTATTTAGCATACATCAATTATATATGAAGTAGTATATAAATTTACCATAACACAATGATAAATGGATGATAAAATGAACTAATTAGCTACAGGCCAATTGCAAATCTGTGCTAACTTTCCCAGGAGGAGTTTATGGTCTTCTTTATGAAAGAGAGGCACTGACAAACTTGATTTGTCAAATTTCTCCCAATGTGGATTTGAAAGTTTAACTCTAACTTGATTTTTATTGTGTTTCCATTCTGCTCAGTAGAGACTGGATAAAGGTGATGAGAGGGGGCAGCAAGAAAGATAATCTAATGAAAAAATGAATACACCACAGCATATATACTGTATTTAGAGCACTCAGTTTCACGAGCCTGTCTTTAGGGCTCTCCTATAACCCTAATACATAAACACTGGGTTCTCTTAATCAGAAAAGCATTTAGAGAAAAAGCAAATCATTGCTGGAGAAAACAACAACAACATTGGTTTTAAAATAATGACAAGGTTGTTAAAAGCCTCCCAATGGTTCAAGAGGTTCACAATACCTCAAATTCCATGATGTTCACCCATCCCAAGTCAAAAGGACAACTGATAACTAAGCAAGATGTGTTCAGTGAAGTTTTGTCTGGTCACATACTTGAAGTGACTTGTGAGTCAGTCTAATTACTGCCCAGGGTCTAGCGTCCCTATTTATAGCTGGAAGAAGAGCTTGTGCTCTGTGTGAGGCAGCGTGTGAGCCCAAGCTATTGATAATTAATATACTACTAAGATATTATTGGCTATTTGGGTCCATATTCCCTTGAGGGGAAAAGTAGTTAGTATTTGGTATCTGAGGAAGTAATAAAGCACCTAGAAAGGTTCAGAATAGCCTAGTGACTAATCTGAAGGACAAAACACTCCTGTTTATTTCTCTTCCAACTCATTCACATTTTGAATGATAAACTGGTAAAAGGGTTCTAAAATACATAGAACCTGAAAATCTCCTTGTGTTTGTGCAGTGTCTGGCACGAGGGGTCCCAACCTGGTGGAGACCTCTAGGCTCTGCCACAATGATAAATAATTATGGTAAAGCTAGTTTGCCACCCTACCTCTGGGCTTATTCTGTATCCACTGTTGCATTGTCACTGTTGTAATCTGGCCTCACTCGCAAACATAGTGTAAATAATAATCAGTATAAACAAGACTTGCTGGAAAACAGCCTCTAAATTTTATTGATGAACATGCACATACAATGCAGATAGCTTCCTCAGAGAGATACTACCAGAGCTCTCTCAGCAAAGTCACTTCTGGATTAACAGGAGGAAACTCTCCAGCAAGCAATTAACATTAACACCATCCGAACCTCTGGGTAGAACTTGTCAAAATCTTGATGGGAAGGTTGAAGGTAAGACACATCTATCACAGATAAGGGCACAATACAACATTTAGGAAACTAGGTAACAGATTTTGTAGAAAGAAGGGACTGAAGGCTACTGTGAAAAATCAAAAGGATGAAGTTAAGAACAAAGCCAAGAAATGTTAAGGCCTTCTGAACTGGGTTGAGTTTTCCTGTTCCTACAATCCCATCCAAACTCTGCTGTCTTGTATGTCTTATATTTTAGAAAATTGACAACAGAATCAGTTCAATTTTAACAGAGGAATATATGTATGAGTTACAAAGGAGGAAGGCTTTAGAACTACCTCTAGCCCATAGAGACCTATCATGGAGAACACCCATGTATAGTTTATACTCCTCCCTCCAGCACATATCTAATTCAGATGCAGGTGAGAAATTATTGTTGCTTAGTAAGCAGTTAAACATAATTAATGGGTATTGCTGGGAGAGGAGAGGAGGAAGTAGCATGAACAATCTTAGGAGTTTTGTCCCTGTTATAAAATTTGCATTGGTGTAAGTAAAATTATTTTCATAGAATTATAGAAATGTAGAGCTGGAAGGGATCAAGTATACCTAGACCATCACTCACCGGTGTTCATCTAATCTGTTCTTAAAATCCTCTAATGGCAGGGATTCCACAACTCCCTGAATAACCTATTCCAATAGTTAACTATCCTTATAATTTTCCTTCTGTATAATCTAAATTTCGTTTGCTGCAGATTAATCCAATTGCTTCTTGTCCTACCTTCCGTGGACATGGAGAACAATTGATTACCATCCTCTTTGTACCAGCCCTAAGTGTAGCATTTTGCACTTCCCTTTATTGATTTTCACCTTGTTGATTTCAGAGCAATTCTCCAATTTATCAAGATCTCTTTGAATTCTAATTCTGTCTCCAGAGTGCTTGCAACCCTTCCCAGTTTTGTATCATCCGCAAATTTTATAAGCCTACTCTCCACTTCTTTATCCAAGTCATTAATAAATTACTGAGTAGTACTGGATTCATCTAGTGGAGTACCCTGGGGTACTCCACTAGATACTTCCTCCAAGTTTAACAGTAAACATTGTTAACTACGTTTTGCGTATGGGATTTCAACCCACTTTATAGTAATTTCCTCTAGACCATGTTTCCTTGCTTTGCTTATACAAATGTCAAGTAGGATGTGTCAAAAGCTTTACTAAAATCAAGACAAGTAATGTCTACTGCTTTCCCCTATCCATTAGGCCAGTAACCCTGTCAAAGAACGAAATTAGGTTGTTTGACATGATTTGTTCTTGACAAAACCATGTTGGCTATTACTTACCAAACTACTATCTTCTAAGTGCTTACAAATTCAGGCCATGTCTACACTACCTGCTGGATCGGCGGATAGTGATCGATCTATTGGGGATCGATTTATCGTGTCTAGTGTAGACGTGATAAATTGATCCCCAATCACTCTGCCGTCGACTCTGGAACTTCACCACGGCAAGAGGTGGAAGCAGAGTCAACGGGGGAGGGCGGCTGTCGATCCTGCACCACGAAGTAAGTGATTCTAAGTTGATCTAAGATACGTCAACTTCAGCTACGCTATTCTCGTAGCTGAAGTTGCATATCTTAGATCGATCCCCCCCGCCAGTGTAGACCAGGCCTCAGTGTATAATAATTTGTTCCAGTACCTTTCCAAATATTGAGGTTAAGCTGACTGGTCTGTAATTCCCTGGGTCCTCTTTGTTCTCCTTTTTAAAGATAGGCACTATGTTTGACTTCTCCAGTGCTCTAACCTCAGCAGTCCTGCATGAGTTCTCAAAGATAATTGCTAATAGTTCTGAGATTATATCAGCTAGTTCCTTAAATACCAAAAGATGAATTTCATCAGGCCCTACCGACTTAAATACATCTAATTTATCTAGATATTTATTTGTATTCTTTAACCTGTTCTTTCCCTATTCTGGCTTGTGTTCCTTCCCCTTTGTTGTTAATATTAATTGTTTAAGCATCAGGTCACAATTAATTTTTTTTAGTGAAAAATAAAGCAAAATAGGCATTAAACAGATCAGCATTCTTGGTGTCACCAGTTTTAGCTCTCTTTCCCTGCCAAGTAATAGACCTACACTTTTACTTCTCTTTTTATTGCTCCTACTATTTTTATAGAACCACTTCTTATTGTCTTTTATGTGCATTACTCGGTTCAATGCATTTTGAGACTTTGCCTTTCTGATTTTGTCCCTATATTCTTGTGCTGTTCTTTTATACTGCTCCTTAGCAATTTGTCCATGTTTCCACTACTTTCTGTAGGATTATTTTTTGATTTTAGGTCGTTAAAGAGCTCCTGGTGCAGCCATATTGGCTTCTTACTATTCTTCCTATCTTTCCTTTGCATGGGGAAAGTTTTCTGTTGTGCCTTATATATTGTCTCTTTGAGAACCTACCAGTTCTCCTAAACTCCTAGTTCCCTTAAATTTTTTTCCCATGGGACCATTCCTACTAGTTCTTTCAGTTTGTTAGTCTGCTTATTTAAAATCACTCTAGTTACACCATTGCAAACAGCAATAGACATACCCTTAAATTACATTAGATATATTTTTCTCTTAAGATGTCAGTCCACCCACAGGTGCTGACTTTGTCTTTTCCCAAGAAGTGTTTGACCCCTGCTCCGCCCCAGGCCCCATCCCCACTCCACCTCTTCCCCCATGCTCCCACCCCGGCCCCACCTTTTCCTGCCCTGTTTGGGTCCCTCCCCCATGCATGCCCCGCCCTTTCTCCTCCCCTTCTCCCCCTTGTATATGCATTTAAGGTGGTTTAAAGATCACTTAAATCAGTTTAAACTTAAATGCCTCTACATTTGAAGTATACATCAGTTCTTAGATTGATTTAGTACATTGGTGCAGCTTCCTAATGTACAGCAGGCTTTAGAACATGGTTCTCATGTGCTTTAACCCTTGTGCAGTCATTTACACTTGTGACATGTAAATAGAAGAGGCTATCAAATCAGCATGTATTACTCATTTGCACCAGTGCTAGTGCTTTACTCTCATTTTGCACAGGTGTAAATGACTATATAAGGTGTAAAAACCAAAGAATCAGGCTGTCTGTACACATCACTAAAAATCCTTGTTCTCCCCTTGCCATCACACTCCACCCTCACCCCAGCTTTATATTAGCATCTGGAGTTTTTCCATGTCCCTAACATGTATTGTCCTGACACATTCTCACTCAAAAACATTACCTCCAATACCCTTCCATCTCTTAGGGTATATTTATGCGACCACAAAAGTGTGTTCTTAACCTGGGTCAGCTAACCTGTGTTAGCAAACATGGGTTAAAATAGGAGTGAAGACTCAGCAACTTTGCTTTTAACTCAGGTTAGCAGCTCAGGGTACAGCCTATAAAAGAATCTGGGGTTGGACACAAGCTGCTAACTCAAGTTAACAGCAGAATTGGTGTGTCTCCATTGCCATTTTAACCTGAGTTAGTTAATGCAAGTTAAGAACACAACTTTTTTGGCAGCATAGACATACCCTTAAATTACATTAGATATATTTTTCTCTTAAGATGTCAGTCCACGCACAGGTGCTGACTTTGTCTTTTCCCAGGAAGTGTTTGACCCCTGCTCTGCCCCAGGCCCCATCCCCACTCCACCTCTTCCCCCATGCTCCCACCCCAGCCCCACCTTTTCCTGCCCTGTTTGGGTCCCTCCCCCATGCATGCCCAGCCCTTTCTCCTCCCCTTCTCCCCCAGTACCCCCTGCACACCCCTAAACAGCTGATCCACGGCAGGCAGGAGGTGCTGGGAAGGAGAGGGAGAAGCTGATTGATGGAGCCACCAGCGGGCAGGAGGCATTGGGAAAGAGGGGGAGGAGCTGATAGGGGGGCTGCCAGTGGGTACTGAACACCCACTATTTTTCCCCGTGGGTGCTCCAGCCCTGGAGCACCCAGGGAGTCGGTGCCTATGAATCCACCAATCTATCTTCTGGCCTGGGGACAGAATGACAGTGATAGATACGGAGAGTTTTCATTCAAACAACCACACCCTATGTTCACAAAAATAGCATTCACCTCCTGGATCGAATACCACAGAAATAAGGCTGAAATGCCACAGTTCACACAAGGTGGGTGAGTTAATATCTTTTATTGGCCCAACTTCTGTCGGTGAGAGAGACCTTTTCTGATACAGACACACATACGGCCTGCAGCCTAGTAGCATTCCCCAATTCCATGATCTCCTCTGAAACACTCACTAAGTTTCCCCTTCCAGTACCCCCACCTCCGAAGATACCTCCCAGGTATATAGCCACGTCCATGCCCACAGCACTTCCTGCTCCCCCAGAGGTCTCTCCTCATCTTCTTCTGTAACTTTCCCCCATGGGAATGTCAACCTCTGTGTCCATAGCTCCCAATGTCTTCCAGGGGCCTGACCACTTCACCCCACATTGCTCTCCCTATCCCCTGGAGGCTTTCCCCATCCCCTTCAGGCTCCTCTTGTCCTGCTAGGAGCGTCATTCCTAGTGTCACTTACACCTTATGGCTCCCCTAGGTCACTCAACCTCCCCCATCATGGGTTCCTCTGCTCCACTCTGACCTCTCCAGGACCCTTCCCACTCCATTTCTCCTCTTTCCTATCCAAAGATCAAGCAGACTGCAGAGCGGGGTGAGGCAATTGCCCCCTGATAGATCTTCCCAATATAGAACAGGACGGCACAGAGGTGGAAAGACAGGTGCTGTCAAGGGGAGAGCGAAAGGAGAAGTAGTTACTGCACAGTGCCCAGTCCGTAGCTGCTATAGCACAGCACCCTCCAGCACCAGCAACCTGATACATCAGGATTTCTTTTTCTCTGACCTGGGATGAACCTGACCGTAAGTGGAGACTGTGAGGCATGTTGAGGTGTCACCCCTCACGCTTCGCTGTGGCAAAGTGCCTGTTCTCTCCCCTCCAGTCTCCATCTTGCTCTCACCCCAATCTATTCAGAAAAAAACCTTGGGGGGAAACGGATTTTTGCAGTGTGTCTTGAAGATCACCAAATGCAGACCCTGGTGCACCGCAAGTTCTAGAGCACAGGTCCCCTCAAAGGGGAGACTGTGGTGACATCCTAGTTCCATTAAACGTGCCACTGTTAGCTTGAGCACCCGGGATAAGTGCAACTGCAGCAGTATCACACGGAGAGAAGCGGTCACATGAGTTGGAGCTAAGTGGTTTATAATTCTAGATGCACAAAGAGGCATTTGAAATCCTGTCTTTTTCCAGCACTCATTCAGATCATTTGAAACTAGTCAACTGGATTTTTTTACATGCACATTTGGGGAAGGAGGAGACATTACTTCAGACTGAAAATTATTTTTATTGTAATGCTGATGCAAGAATACACACGACTGGTTAGAGGATATTAATTTATTTCAATGATTAAGGTAGAGGATGCTAAAGGACCCAATCCTGCAAAGTGCTGAGTAATCCTCAACTTCCCCTGTTTTCAGCAGGAGTTTAGCATTGCTCAGCTACCTTGGGGAACCAGGCCATGAGAAGATCTTACAGCCTCCTGGGGTTTAAATCACTCCCACTTACTCTTGCACCACTTAACAAAAGTCCAATAAATTAAAACAGGAGGGAGAAGAAGGAAACTATTAATCCACTATGAATAAGACAAATGTCTCCCACAAAAAAATGCATATATATTTACTCATCATCAGCATAATAAAATAACAGGAGCAAATTCGTAATGCTGAGTATAATGTTCTAAAATTGCTAGGAAAAGCACACTGGGAAGGGCAGGGGTAGGACGTTCAATCTTCTTAAACAGCAGCTGAAGCAGGCTCTAAATTAATCAGGTTCCTTAGAGAGGCTAATAAGAAGGGGGCTGATGAGACACAGCTGCACCCAATCCTTCTAAAAACCTTCAAAAAGAAAGGAATTAAATGATAATGTCAATGGAACAGAACGTCATCACAGGATGCTCTCCGGCTGCTACAAAAATGCCACAGCAAACCTGAACTGCAGGTTTTCAGTAGAAGAGATAATTTCTCTGTGTCTCTGTCCTGTGTTTCCGTTTAGTGTACTTGATTCTGTTATTTCAAGTGAGTGGCACAAATGATCATTTTGGAGCATTTAAAATTGTATCGGACTTTAGTATGCAGTCCCCATATTTTTTTTTAAAGTCTGCGTCAAATTTGTGCACAAAATGTCTGTGGTTCCCATGCAATCCCAGGATTTCAAGAAAGAAAGAAAGAAAGAAAAGGAGTACTTGTGGCACCTTAGAGACTAACCAATTTATCTGAGCATAAGCTTTCGTGAGCTACAACTCATGACAAACACGGCTGTTACTCTGAAGAAAGAAAGAGGAGTGTGAGTATTCACAATTTTTGTCTGTGCATTAGGTGTGGCTCATCTGGGCTGGAATAGAGAGAAAAATAAAATAATCTTTCACCATAAGGAGCCGAACCCCTTCAGCACAATGAATTTACAGCGCTACCTTGGTGAAGAAAGTGCCCAATAGAGTGAGGTGGGATGAGTCAGGGTTTCTCAGGAAACCCTTTGTGTATGTAGACAGACATCTGCGGTGCAGTAGATGGCATTGACTGGGGTTTAGTAGTATTTCAGGAAAAAAATGTTTTCTCATTGTAATTAATGGTAAAGTACAGTGATACTGTACAAGTACGTTACTTATTGCATTCTGTGGAAGAAAAGAAAGGAGTCTGTGAGTATGTTTACACAATATACTAAGCCTATGATCTGAATCAGATTTGAGCCCAAGCACCCCTTCCATCCACGTACAGATCAGTTTGATTTGGGTCAGCAAGCACTCACAATCTAGGTCCTAGGACCCTGCTGGGAGCCAGAGTCCCGTTGTGCCAGCCCTGTCATTTTGCAGTGTGGATGCAGGTCAAGCCCCAGGCCTGAGTCAGGTGGTTTGCCTAGTACTGTATGGATACATTAGCATGGCTGTGAAACCCAAGTCCAGCAATTGTAAATTCAGGTTCACAATGCAGTATGGATACTCAAGCACAATCTTAGAAACAGCAAGTCCTCAAGCCCAGGTCCCGTGGGCTCAGGCTTAATGTGCAGTGTAGGCAAACCCTGTCTGCATGGTCCTTCCCAAGTACTACATTTGATTTTGCTAGAAAAAACAGTAGAAGTTCATGTAGCTCATCAGAGAATTATCTTCATTCTGTGTCAAGCCACTGTAGACTGCCTATCTCCCTCCTGAGTGAGCTATGCAGCCAAAGGAGATGGTATATAGGTTTACCCTCAACACAAACAGGATCCAGGATCCACAATTTTGGAACTGGATTTTCCTGTGTATCTTCAAACTCCAGGATCTGGAGATCACCCCTCTTTGCAGCTATGAACCCCAACCTATTGAGCTGTAATAAACTCTCAGGGTGGGCTAGCCAAAGGCACTTAGGCGCCTAAGTCACATTTTTAGGCACTACTGCGAGGCAGAAAACTCCTGCTGAGCTATCATCTACCTTGGTAGGTGTCTCTTGGAACCTACGTTTTTGTTGCAAAAGTTCACAGGGTGTCTAATTTCCTCAGAAACTGCCTCATTCTAGGTGTCTGGACACCTGTGTCCCACCTAAGCCCCAGAGAAATCCATGAACCGGGGACAGATGGGCTTTCCACTGCTTAAGCTGGGTGTGGGGCCTAATTCAGTAGACATGCTCACAGGCTGCCCATCTCCACAAAACGGCTGGAAGGTGGGGAGGCTGACCTCCCTTATAACTTTTAGCCCAGTGTTTAGGTACTCACCCAGAATGTGCAAGACCCCTGGTTCAAGTCTCCCTCCTGCCTCATGAGGAAAAGGGACTTGAACACAGACCAGCTCTTGCACAGCTGAGAGCTCTAACCACTGAGCTAGAGAGTCATTCTTGCTCGTTCTCTGACCTGATTAATATTTAATTAAAATAGAACAGCTTTAATAGGCAAGACTAAGGGAATATACCATAGTCTGGTGGTTAAAGCACTTACCTGAGAAGTGGCAGATCCTTGTTCAAATCCCTTCTCTACATCAGGAAAATGGGGGGCTACCACATCCTGGGTGAGTGCACTAACCACTGGGCTAATGGTTATAAGAGAGGGCATCCTACTTCTTCTCCCTGCCTGCAGATTGTTTTGTAGAGTTAGGTGGCCTTTGAACATGCCTACTGGATTGGGCCTGACACCCAACTGAGATGCCCAAATGCCTGTCCTCCATGGCTTGTGGATTGCTAGTTGAGATAGGCACCACACTGCAGCCTGGACTTAGGTGTCAAACTTGAAGAGGAGC
This sequence comes from Lepidochelys olivacea, assembly GCF_965140295.1. Lineage (NCBI taxonomy): Eukaryota > Metazoa > Chordata > Testudines > Cheloniidae > Lepidochelys > Lepidochelys olivacea. The sequence continues at coordinate 298,460,488 of NC_140411.1, forward strand.
TGGGGCTTTGCACACATCCCTCTTCCTGGCATTTCCCAGGGGCTTGCTTAGGTGGCTTCCCACCTAGCATGCTAACTTTGTGGATCACATCCATAGGCACCTGTCCCTCTCCATTTATTGTACAAGAAGCCTAAGCACCCAACTCAAGCTTTTAGGCTGACAGTGTTTTCCTGTGATTTTCTAGACGTAACTTTTAGGTAACACAACACTGAGGGTTGTGAGGCCTAACTCTCTTTTGTGACTCCAGCTCTCAGGTGCCTGAGGTGCACTTTCCCCCCTCCAATAGGCTTTTCCTCATCTTTGGGTGAGGAAAAACGGTTACTCACCTTCTCGTAACTGTTGTTCTTCGAGATGTATTGTTCATGTCCATTCCAATCAGGTGTGTGCGCACCGTGTGCATCCCAGCAAGAAGATTTTTCCCTAAGCAGCGTCCGTAGGGTTGGCCTGGGTGCCCCCTTGGGCATCGCACCCAATATAGGGCCCCGCCAATGCCCTACCCCCTCAGTCCCTTCTTGCCCATTGCTCCGACAGAGGTGTATCAGGGTGGGTATTGGAATGGACATGAACAACACATCTCAAAGAACAACAGTTACAAGAAGGTGAGACAGGGAGGCCCTTTCATTCTATCTGCCACCACTATGAATAACTGGACAGACTTTTGGAATGGCTTTGTTTTCTCTATATAGAAGGCTAGGGCCCTGCAGACATCCAGTGAGTGAAGCCTCTGCTCCCTGCCGCTGGAATGCGGCTTAGGATAGAATACTGGGAGGAAGATGTCCCGGTTGATGTGAAACTGGGAGACAACCTTCGGGAGAAAAGCCAGGTAGGTGTGAACTGAACCTTGTCCTTATGGAACACAGTGTAAGGGGGCTCAGAGGTAAGGGCCCTGAGCTCTGACACTCCTAGCTGAGGTTATCACACCAGAAATGCCACCTCGTATGAGAGATAAAGCAGGGAGCACATCGCCAGTGGCTCAAATGGTGGGTCCGTAAGTCTGGAAAGGACCAGATTAAGGTCCCAAGCCGGGATAGGCTGTCGTACTTGCAGGTACAGTCTGTTGAGACCTTTAAAGGAAACAGCTGACCATTGGGTTCACGAAGACTGAGTAGCCGTCTGTGCCCGGATGGAAGACGGAGATGGTGGCCAAGTGAACCCTTATTGATTACATGGATAGTGCTTGTTGCTTAAGAATGAGGAGGTAGTCTAGTATAAATGGCACCAAGGCGAGCATCGGAGAATGATGGTGCTGCTCCGACCAGACAGAGAACCTCTTCCACTTGGCAAGGTACGGCGCCCTTGTGGAGGGCTTTCTACTGCCAAGGAGAACTTGCGTGACTTGATCAGAGCAGGACAGCTCCACCGCGTTCAGCCATGGAGCTTCCACGCTGTGAGGTGGAGCAACTCGAGGATCGGATGCTGAAGGCGGCCATGATCCTGCATGATTAGATCCAGGATGAGTGGTAGGGTGACCAGAGTTGCCATGGACAAGTCCAGGAGTGATGTGTATCAGTGCTGGCATGGCCAGGCCAGAGCTATCAATATCACTAGGGCTCGGTCCCTGAGGATCTTGAGGAGAACCTAGTGAACGAGAGGAACCGGGGGGAATGTGTATAGAAGGTGGCCTCTCCATGGAAGCAGGAACACATCTGCGATAGAGCCTGGGCTGTGACTCAGGAAGGAACAGAATAGTTGCCGTGGTGTTGTTCATGAAGACTGATACACATTTCCCTGATATATGGACTCTAAAAGCCTGGCATGCCAGGTGCACTGCTCTCAGTTCTCTGACATTGATATGCAGAGCGAGGTCTGCCTGAGACCAGAGGCCTTGTGTCCTGAGGTCTCCCAAACATGCCCCCCATCCCAGATCTGAGCATCTGTCACTAATGAGAGCGATGGCTGGGGACTGGTAAAGGGGGCTCCTGCATATACTACCTGTGGGTTGAGCCACCACAGGGCAGAGTCTAGTAAGGCACAAGGCAGGGTTACAATGCTGTCCAAAGCATCCCGAGCTGGTCGATACACTGACTCTAGACATGACTGTAGTGGGCGAAGCCTGGGTCTGGCATGCTGTACTACGTAGGTACAAGCGGCCATGTGCCCCAGAAGTTTCAGGCAATTCCTTGCTGTAGTGGTAGGGAACTGCCTGAGGCCCTGTATGATGTTGCCCAGTGACAGAAACATGGCTTCTGGGAGGTATGCCCTGGCTTGAGTCGAGTCTAGCACTGGCCTATAAACACTATCCTCTACACTGCGAACTGTGTCAATTTGGCCTCGTTTAGAAGGAGACCCAGTTTGTCAAACATCCTTCTTATGAAGACGACCTGTGCTTCCACTTGAGGTCTGGAGTGGCCTTTGATCAGCCAGTTGTCAAGGTACGGGAACATCTGTATGTGTCTCTTGCGCAGGAATGCCGCAACGACTTCCATGCACTTGGTGAACACCCAAGGTGCTGCTGACAGGCCAAATGGGAGGACAGGAAACTGATAGTGGCTGTTGTTTACCACAGACCTGAGGTATCTTCTGCACCCTTCAAGTCAAGGGCGGTGTACCACTCTCCTGGATCCAGTGAGGGGATAATCAAGAAGACCATGCAGAACCCGAGTTTCTTGATGAACTTGTTGAGTTCCCGCAGGTCCAGGATGGGCCTGAGGCCACCCTTGTCTTTCAGTATTAGGAAATACCAGGAGTACTCCTTTGCTCCTGAGGAACCTCTTCCACTGCCTCTACCTAGAAAAGCGAGTGCACTTCCTGTATAAGAGTTGCTCATGAGAGGGGTTCCTGAAGAGGGACAGGGAAGGGGGGTGGAAAGGTAGGAGGGCATAAAATTGGAAGGAATATCCCCTCTCTACTGTGTGGAGCACCCAAATGTCCGAGGTGATATAGGACCATGCACGGTAGAAAGGGGACAGTCAGGACGAAAAGGTAAGAGAGGTTGGATTCACTTGCAGTACTAGTGCGCTGTCCTCGATCACACCTTCAAAAGGGTGGTCTGGGGCCAGGCGCTGGCTTAGGCTGGCCTGAGGAGAGATGCTGCCTCCTTCTACCACTCCAGTCTTCCTATGAGGAGTGTCCTAGTGGTTCTGAGGTTGGTAGAACCTGGAGGGAGGTTGTGGACGGAAATGCCTACTTTGAGTGACCGGCGTATGGAGCCGCAAAGATCTAGCAGTGGTCCTTGAGTCTTTTAGACTATGGAGTCTTTTATCAGTCTTATTGGAAAAAAGGGCCAGATCCTTGAAGGGGAGGTCCTGGATTGTTTATTGGACCTCATGGGGCAGACCAGAGACCTGCAACCAGAAACCTCTCCTCATTACAACCCCTATGGCCATAGTATGTGAGGCTGCATCTGCTGCATCCAATGCCGCCTACAGGGAAGCTCAGGAAACCAGTTTTTCCTCCTCCACCAGTGCCGAGAACTCTGTACGAGAGTCCTGAGGAAGGAGCTCTGCAAACTTGGCCATTGTAGCACAGGTGTTGTGTGTGTATCTGCTTATGATGGCCTGTGGATTAGCAATGCGGAGCTGTAGTCCCCCAGTAGACCTTCCTGCTGAAAAGGTCAAGTTTTTTGCCTCCTTGTTTTTAGGGGAGGGTCCCTGGTAGCCCTGTCGCTTTCGCTGATTAGCTGCGTCAATCACCAAAGAGTTGGAGGGCTGGTATGGTGTATTCATGTTCGTATCCCTTAAAAGGGACAAAGTACTGCCTCTCATTCCTCTTGGCTGTAGGGGCCAGAGATGCAGGGGTCTGCCATAGGGTCTTTGTTGTCTCTGAAATCGTCTTTATTAAAGGCAAGGTGACATGAGAGGGACCGGAGAGTGTGAGGATGTCAACGACTGGGTTGGATTCCTCCAGGCCCTCTTCTGCCTGTATGCCCAAGTTCAGGGCAGCACAACATAAGAGTTGCTGGCGGACCCTGTTATTCTCCAGGCCTGGGGCTGTCGACATCCCTGCCACTGTTTCATCTGGGGAGGATGAGGAGGAGAGGCCTGGCAGGGAGACCTGCACACTCCCTTCAGTGCCTTGTAGGTCTCCCAGCATATGGTATTCTGGAGCTTGCAACGCTGGGGCTGCTGGGGCCGGAAATATCGGTGCCGAGGCAGGCAGTGCTGAAGTTGTTGGTTCCAGCGGTGCCGATATCATTGATGCCGGGGGTACCGATGCTGTAGCTGCCAGTGGTGCCGCTGATGGGTGAGTCAGTGCCGGAGCTGTAGGGGACAACAGCGGCGTCGGCAGAGCTTCTGTCCGCAGTGCTGCTGCTGGTGGAGCTGGCGATGCCTGCGGGGGGACAAGGGACACCGAGAACACCTACACCGACTTGGACCTTGGGCCCTGGATCTGTCCCTGGTGATATGCCCAGGCTGTCTAAAAGGGCCACTGTGTGGAGGGCTGCCACTGCAGAGGCCATGGTGCTGGGTAGGGCTGGTGTTCATAGTGGGATCTGGACCTCCTGCTCCTGGTCTGACTGGAACAATAGGAGTCTGCCTCAGACTCTGAGGTCTCCAAGTAGGAGGACCATGGAGGAGCAGTGCCCTGGGCTGCCAGAGAGTGGTGCCAAGAGGTCGCAGATTGGTGCAGCTCCCCTGCATGGGTGGGCCGTTCTGGGGAGAGGTGCACCGGGGATGTGGATCGGCGCGCTGTTAGGATATAGATATTCAGGCCTGTCTGTAAAGGCCTATACTCTAAGAATTTAGGTGTATTCTTATCACTTGGCTAGTGATAGAGGTATAAAAGAAAGAATCAAAATCACTGTCTGCTGGTGTAAGGGCCTTCTCTTACTGTGACAGTCTGAGGCCCTGTTCTTAGGCTAAGGCCTTTGGCTAAGCAGCAGAGGCAGCCATAAGCTGGGAAGCAAACAGTCACATCCTCACATTCCAAACTAGTCACATTGAAATAAGGTGCTATTGGGCTGTTAGGCACTATCAGGACAGGATTGTATTCCTATCACCTCCAGAGAAAGGGAAGTGCCTAGAAAATGTAAAAGGAAACTTAGTTTGATAGCATCCTGTCTGGCAAGAACTCACTTATCAATAGCTGGGATGTGAAATCCTCACTTCTGTATTGTTTTGTCATTATAGTTCCCACTTTGCTGTTGTTTGTCTGTATAATCTCTGTCTGGTTCTGTGATTGTTCCTGTCTGCTGTATAATTAATTTTGCTGGGTGTAAACTAATTGAGGTGGTGGGATATAATTGGTTACATAATCATGTTACAATATGTTAGGATTGGTTAGTTAAATTTCAGGAAAATGATTGGTTAAGGTATAGCTAAGCAGAACTCAAGTTTTACTATATAATCTGTAGTCAATGAGGAAGTGACGGGGTGTGGGTGGGGGTGGGCATGTGGGTGTGTGAGATGGGAACAGGGAATGGGGGTAAGAAAATTGGAATCATGTTTTGCTAAAGGGGGAGATGGGAACAGGGAATGGGGGTAAGAAAATTGGAATCATGTTTTGCTAAAGGGGGAAATGGGAACAGGGAATGGGAGTAAGGAAGTTGGAATCATGTTTGGCTAAGGGCAGGAATGGGAACAGGGACACAGGTGTAAGGCTTTGTGGTGTCAGAGCTGGGAAGGAGGATACTAAGGAAGGAAACTGGAATCATGCTTGCTGGAAGTTCACCCCAATAAACATCGAATTGTTTGCACCTTTGGACTTCGGGTATTGTTGCTCTCTGTTCATGAGAGAAGGACCAGGGAAGTAAGTGGGTGAAGGAATAAGCCCCCTAACATCTTGGTGCCGGTGACTCGGATGCATCGCATTGGATAGGTGAGTGGCAGCCTGTAAGTCCCCCTCCCCAACAGTCCGCGCAGCTGCTTGGAGGGGGTATCGCGAACTCTCGTGATGGTAGTTGCGGGTTCTGGCAAGCCAGGGTAAAGGATTTTTGGATAAATGGATAAGGGAGGACCAGGGCCCATACCAGGTACAGGGGTCAACCTGGGATAAGATTAAAAAGGAAATGGAGGAAGTGTTAGGGGACCCAGAGGTATGGGGGGTGGCTGAGGAGCCCACCCTCCTTGGTATATGGGTAGGGGAAGAAGGTCCCTGCCCATGGGGACTGAATGCCTCCCAGGGAAAAGAGGCACTTCAGTCTGCTTGAGAGGTTTGAAGTAAGGGCAGCATTATGGGAAGCTGCCAGTAATCTTTCAAGTTTGGTGCTGCTTCAGCAAGGGCTGCTGAAGGGTTGTAAATTCTGTGGGAAAATGGGCCCTTTTCCCACAGAAATGGTCTATAAGGGACTGCTGCAGGCAGCAGGTAGAGAGAGAATCTGAGCAAAATTATTTGACTATTGGGTAATGTAATCAAAATCACTAAAGGATGGAAGAGGTTTCTTTTGGAACTTAACTTGGCTGCCCCTAGTTGTGTCTAGTTGTACAAGATGGAAGTGTAATCGGGGTACAGTTGTGTAAAAAGAGTAATTACAGTGCAAGGGATGTTAGGCAAAACAGAATTTTGTGTGGTTTCAGAGTAACAGCCGTGTTAGTCTGTATTCGCAAGGAGAAGGGGAGTACTTGTGGCGCCTTAGAGACTAGCCGGTTTGTTTGAGCATGAGCTTTCGTGAGCTGTAGCTCGCGAGGGCTCATGCTCGGGTGAATTGGTTGGTCTCTGGGGTGCCACGGGTGCTCCTTTTCTTTTTGAGAATTTTGTGTGTGTGTGTGCACAGGTAAAAGAAAAGGAAAAGGGGAGGAATGATGGGAACACTGAGCCTTGGGATGGCTCTGGGGGATCAGATTGTTGCTTTGGTGGGTTCTGCATGAAAACTCTGTAGGCATGGGGGAGGCAGTTATACCTTGTGTAAAATTAATTTGGCTAATATGATGTTATGGAGGTTAAACTATATGGAAGGAATTTGCATTTTCCCAGGACATGTGCAGTGTATATTGGAAAAGGAGTAAAAGAAATGCAAATAAAACATGGTACTTCATTAAAATCCTAATAGGGCTCCAAAAGGAGCCACAATAGGTTGTGCTTTCTTTTTCAGATCGCTGTGTTTTGGAGCAGGAGATGAAAGTGGAAAGTAATCAGAACTCTGGTGGAAGTAAAATGCTTCCCTTTTAAGACAGTGTCTGAGCTGCTAACAGCTTTGGATCCAGAAGCAAGCTAGTAAGCCTCTGTGTGTAAATGCAAATTACCTAGCTGATGGGCACAAAGGAGCTGCAAATAATGAATACATCCAGTCAGCAAACAAGCTACTAGAAGACTCAGATTATGGCCCTTCAGGAAAGGGAGGTGAAAAAAACAAGTCAAGCCTGAAAATAAGGGGGACAGGTTAACCTTAAGGGGTGTGTGTGTGTGTGTGTGTGTGTGTACAGTGCTAAAATCTGAAGCTGTGTCTCAGCTATTACCTGAGAATAAACTTAAAGCTTGGTACAGCAGAGAAACTATTGCAAACTTGGTCTGTTGTACAAGAGGGGAAACTGAGGTACACCATCTCATAAATTTCATAAATGACCAGTGAGTGAGGTAATTCACTAGCCTGACTATAGAACAAAATAAGGACAGTCTGGAGGTAATTCTTCTGTTTTTCCTGCAAGTAGCAAGGACATTTGTAAAAGAAAGTGGTATTATTATTAAGCAATAATCTGTCCCCACCAGGGGGGTGGAAATTGTTTCTTTTGTTTTTCAGATACTCTACAAGCAAGCTGGCGCCAGCGGAAAAATAACCCAGAATACCATGGATCTATGTTTTGTGTTGTTTGTCTGTGGTGTTTGTCTTGTTGCTAGCATTGTTGTGTTTTAATGAACAGAAAACCTCATGATGTGGGTGGGGGATGGCTTCCAAAGGCTGGCCTTGGGGGGGAAGATGTGTATGGGAATGCAAATTCTCAACTAGGAGGCCAGCACCTGTGTAATAGCTACCGTGATACCTGGAAATGGAATGGCAACTAAGGTGGCCCCCACAAGCCCTATGGAAATAATGAGAAGGGGAGGAGCTCACTGGAAATCAATGGGGGTGTGTGTAAAATAGTGTAAATTCATAGAAGATGTTTGGATGTGCCCCTCTCCTATGACTATAGAGGAGCGGGATCAATGGCCTATGCAAGGGGTGGACAATTGGGTGTACTGTGTATGAGGTGTTTTGCTGGGAATGTACATATTACTGGGGGCACAATTACACCAGCCCATAACCAAACTATACCCATCTACACGCTGCTATATGGACTTTGGTGCACAAATGGATCTGTGAATCTTATTGCTGTGAATAAGCCAGGGCTTACTGCCTGATTCCATACCAAGTGGTCAAGCTGGTTTGGACAATATCCCATTTCTCTGTGAACATTCAATGGACTTGTGATATGGACAAAAGCATACAAAACTTGAAGGAGCAGCTTGTTGCAACTGCCAGCAACTGGACACAAGATCGTGACCCCGTCGAAGGAGGAGAGGAAGTGTTCTGGGGGTGTCTTGGATGTTGGACCATACTGCAGTAGTCAGGACTCGGTGTTGCTGTGGATTTTGTATTGTTAACTGTACTTGTGTTACGTTGCATATGGAGATAACCTATATGTAATGTAATAAGCCCTCCAAACCCTGCAGTGTACTAGACAACCCGGACCCAACCTTCTCAGGCCCACTCTAATGGGAAGTCTGGAACACCAATTGGAATAGTTGTGGTATGCCCGTGCGAGAGAAGGTGCAGGGCACTATACTACACAAGGGGCAGTGGGACAAATGGAATATTGACACCTTCCACCTTGATGCCTGGCCCTATCAGGAAATGTGTCGCCATATGTCCTATGCTTTTCCAGGGATACCTGGGCAGGAGGATCCCAAAAGAAAAAGAAAAAAAAGGGGGTGGAGTGTTAGGATATAGATATTCAGGCCTGTCTGTAAAGGCCTATACTCTAAGAATTTAGGTGTATTCTTATCACTTGGCTAGTGATAGAGGTATAAAAGAAAGAATCAAAATCACTGTCTGCTGGTGTAAGGGCTTTCTCTTACTGTGACAGTCTGAGGCCCTGTTCTTAGGCTAAGGCCTTTGGCTAAGCAGCAGAGGCAGCCATAAGCTGGGAAGCAAACAGTCACATCCTCACATTCCAAACTAGTCACATTGAAATAAGGTGCTATTGGGCTGTTAGGCACTATCAGGACAGGATTGTATTCCTATCACCTCCAGAGAAAGGGAAGTGCCTAGAAAATGTAAAAGGAAACTTAGTTTGATAGCATCCTGTCTGGCAAGAACTCACTTATCAATAGCTGGGATGTGAAATCCTCACTTCTGTATTGTTTTGTCATTATAGTTCCCACTTTGCTGTTGTTTGTCTGTATAATCTCTGTCTGGTTCTGTGATTGTTCCTGTCTGCTGTATAATTAATTTTGCTGGGTGTAAACTAATTGAGGTGGTGGGATATAATTGGTTACATAATCATGTTACAATATGTTAGGATTGGTTAGTTAAATTTCAGGAAAATGATTGGTTAAGGTATAGCTAAGCAGAACTCAAGTTTTACTATATAATCTGTAGTCAATGAGGAAGTGACGGGGTGTGGGTGGGGGTGGGCATGTGGGTGTGTGAGATGGGAACAGGGAATGGGGGTAAGAAAATTGGAATCATGTTTTGCTAAAGGGGGAGATGGGAACAGGGAATGGGGGTAAGAAAATTGGAATCATGTTTTGTTAAAGGGGGAAATGGGAACAGGGAATGGGAGTAAGGAAGTTGGAATCATGTTTGGCTAAGGGCAGGAATGGGAACAGGGACACAGGTGTAAGGCTTTGTGGTGTCAGAGCTGGGAAGGAGGATACTAAGGAAGGAAACTGGAATCATGCTTGCTGGAAGTTCACCCCAATAAACATCGAATTGTTTGCACCTTTGGACTTCGGGTATTGTTGCTCTCTGTTCATGCGAGAAGGACCAGGGAAGTAAGTGGGTGAAGGAATAAGCCCCCTAACACGCGCCATCATCGCTGGTATGCCCCTTGATTGAAACTGGGGCCGCGCAGTCCCTGGTGACTTGTCTCTCCTCTGCGGGGAGGACAGTGTCGTGAGGCGTATAAGGTCTCTGGCTGCTTCGAATGTCTCTGGTGTCGAGGGGAGCTGGTATCACCTTCGTGGTCCGGGGACCACTGAGGGTTCGGGCTTGACTGAACCCCAGACAGGGCAGGAGTCAATGAGACCCTGGAAGACTGGAGACGAAATAGCCTGGCTCGAGATGTGCTTCGATGCCGCTGGTCCCTTGGTCTTTAAAGGGGGAGAGCGACCCCTATCCAGCCTTTTATTCTTTTGTGGTACTGGGGATTCAGAACGGTGCTGAACTGAAGAGTGTTTCTTATGTGCAGAGCCGAGGCAGTGCTGGGAGTCCTTAGAGTCCTTGCTCGGCACTGGCTCGTGCATTGTCGGCGCCGGAGCACTACGGACCGACGAGAAAGTGCTTGGCGTGGGTTCTGCGGACCACAGGTCAGAATGCGGTCAAAGTGCCGCTTCCATTAGCAGGATCTTGAGTCTTTGATCCTTGTCTTTAAGGGTCCTAGGGTGAAAACCCTTGCAGATCCTGCACTTGTCCTTTTGGTGGCTCTCCCCGAAGCACCGTAGACAAGAAGAGTGCGGGTCACTCTTCGGCATAAACTTGCCACAGTCCTCACAGAGAGTTTGAACCCTGGGGACTGGGGCATACCACAGAACTAAGGAAAACATTGTTGGGGGGAACCCCCAAGAATTACTGTGACTAACTATGACTAATAACTATTTACAACTACTCAAAATGAAGATGGAAGAGGACACTGCCCAAAGCACTTGCAAAGCAAGAGCAGCAGTTGTTCCAACTTGCCATCACCATCAGGAAGAAGGAACTGCGGGTGTGGGGGGTCAGCAGGGCCCTATATTGGGTGCCATGAAGGACCCTGCGGACACTGCTAAGGGAAAAAATCTTCCGGCTGGCATGTATGCTGTGCACACACCTGATTGGAATGGACATGAACAAGCACTCAAAGAACTCCTGGATTTGGGGCTCTTCCACTGACTTTGGAAGTCACGTAACGGCGCTGTGCCTCAGTTTCCCCATTTGTAAAATAGTTCTAATGATAATTCTTACTTATCATACAAGGGGTTAGGAGGTGCAATGGATTAATGTTTTAAAGATCCTCGTATAAAATATTTTCTAAATGAAAGGTGCTGCTATTATTATTTCAGTGCTGCAACTGGTACGACTCTAAGTCAAGTTGCCATGATAGAAAAAAGCTCCTTAGCAGGAAAATTATATGGTGTATGGTTTTATAGGACCTTCAATATAATATACATCCAAAGAGCCACATATACACATTCATAAAGTTAAGAAAGCTCAATCAATTCTCCCTGAAGGAAATATATTCAAATTAGATCTCCAGCTCACTCTCAGTTATCTGCAAAATAAAAAGAAGTTGAGTGGCAAGACCTGCACTGAACAACAGTGCAGAAAAGAGTACGGCGCTAGAAGCACTGCAGAGGGGGCCATCAAGCAGGTATTCACCCACATAATGATGTATTGTCACTGTCTCAGCATAAAGTCTAAACTCACTGTGCCTCCTGGTTTTGTACAATTCCCAAGTCTATCATTTCACGGCACCGTTGAATGTCAAACCCTGAAAAAATGTTTGATAATGCAAATGTGTTTAGTAATGATGAGCCATTCGGAGGACTCTTACAGAGTCATAAACATGTTTGTTTTAATTGAGGTATGGTAGGATTTGTAGCATGATAGAATGATGAAAACAGCTCAGATTAATGACTCCTCTCATCTCCCGTTCTGACAGCCCCTTTTTCAAAGCACCAATATTACCCACTTAGAAAATGGATTTATGCCAACATTTAAAGCACTGCTTCTTCTTTCAGCACACCAGATGGTACTAAAAATTCAAAATATTTCTTACGACAGCTGTATCTTTGACAACAAAATTAATACAAGCCGAAATACCATTGCTGTGTGTAGGGCATAATGACCAGACTCTTCAGTTTTATGTCTAATGTAACAAGGCATTTTATAGTTAAAAAAATAGATCTGATCAACTCAGCATTGCATGTCAATCATGTGACTCTGTCTGGTTTTCAAAACCAGATGTAAATCTCCATGCCTTTATAGTTTAACAGCTGGTCTGATAAGAATGTAAAATACACCTTTCCCTAGAGCTATAATAAATGTGTTAACACTTTCTTACAACCAGCCCTTTCCTACAGCTCATCATATTTTCGCTCCAAGCTCTGTCTTGATGTATTTGACGACATAAATCTTATAAGCAAGTTTTGACCAGAAGCCAACTCCCCACACCCTCCAAAGTCTGGATAATATTGGGTGGATTGTTTCCCTTCTTTAGTGTTTTAAGCACTTATGGAAGGTGCTGTGTAGATTTGCCTGTCCACAGAAGTTCATTTCCATCATCAGACTACTCCATGATGGGATGACTGCCACCATATTGTGCAACAGCTCAGAGACTGAACCATTCACCATTCTCACTGGTGTCAAGCAGGGCTGTGTCATTGATCCAACTCTTCTCCATTTACCTCATTGTGATTCTGATTCTCATTCATGACCACCTTCCTGATGGAATCAGGATTGAGTATCGTATGGATGACCAACTCCTCAATCTTCGACATCTCCAAACAAAATCTAAGATAATGAAAATTGGCATCAGTGACCTTCAGTATGCAGATGACTGTGTCATTCTTGCAGACACACAGAGGCCAACCTGCAAAGCACCTTAAATCTTTTTGCAGATACATATCACAGCCTGGGTCTCTCTCTCAACATCGGGAAAACCAAGGTACTCTACCAGCCTTCATCTGCACAAACTACTCTTCGTACTCCACAAATCACCATCAGCAGAGAACCACTGGAAAATGTGGACCATTTTCCATACCTTGGCAGGCACCTCTCCCAAACAGCCAGTATTGACACAGAAATTGAATACAGGATCTGCTGTGCCAGCACATCTTTTTGGAAGACTACTCAAATGAGTCTTTAATGATAGGGATCTACAAACAGGTACCAAGATCTTGGTTTACAAGGCAGTTGTCATCCCCACCCTTCTGTATGGGTGTGAGACCTGGGTAACTACAGATGACATCTCAATCAGCTGGAGTAGTTCCAACAGCACTGCCTCAAGAGGATTCTCAGGATGAGCTAGGAAGACCAATGCACTAACATCAGTGTTCTCTCTGCAGCCAACATCAGCAGTATAGAAGCACAGGTCATGAAATAACAACTCCGCTGGGCTGGCCACTGTGTACGTATGCCTGACACTCGCCTCCTGAAGCAAGTACTCTTCTCTCAGTTAAGTCAGGGAAGAAGGGGTCGCGGTGGGCAGTGGAAGAGTTTCAAAGATGTACTGAAAGTACACCTTAAAAAGGGAAGCATCAACCCAACAAACTGGGAGAACTCGGCGTGGAACAGAACACAGTGGTGCGACACCATACACCAAGACACAGCTCACTTTGAGGAGAACAGACATACTAATAAGACAGAGAAGCAGCAAAGGAGGAAAGAAAGGGCATTCACCCCCACCGGTGAGATAGGTGTTTCTCTGCCTAGTTTGGGAATCCCACTTCAGGGCCTCCAGGATTTTGGCTTGATTAGGGCTGTGAGCTGCTCATTAGATATGGGTCAGAGTCAAGGCTTAGACAGCTTTGTGAATGCCAACCAGCGGTCACTTAGGTGCCTAGTTTCAGAGTAGCAGCCGTCTTAGTCTGTATGTGCAAAAAGAAAAGGAGGACTTGTGGCGCCTTAGAGAGTAACAAATTTATTTGAGCATAAGCTTTCGTGAGCTACAGCTCACTTCATCGGATGCATTCAGTGGAAAATACAGTGGGGAGATTTATATACACAGAGAACATGAAACAATGGGTGTTACCATACACACTGTAATGAGAGTGATCAGGTAAGGTGAGCTATTACCAGCAGGAGAACTGGGGGGGGGGGGGACCTTTTGTAGTGATAATCAAGGTGGGCCATCTCCAGCAGTTGACAAGAACGTCTGAGGAACAGCGGGGCTGGGGGGTGGGGAATGAGGGAATAAACATGGGGAGTCTCCTTGATTATCACTACAAAAGGTTTCCCACCCCCCACTCTCCTGCTGGTAATAGCTCACCTTACCTGATCACTCTCACTACAGTGTGTATGGTAACACCCATTGTTTCATGTTCTTTGTGTATATAACTCTTCCCACTGTATTTCCCATTGTATGCATCCGATAAAGTGAGCTGTAGCTCACGAAAGCTTATGCTCAAATAAATTTGTTAGTCTCTAAGGTGCCACAAGTCCTCCTTTTCTTTATAGGTGCCTAGGGGACTTAGACAACAGCTCACTGGTGGTTTTGAAAATGTCACTGGTTCCTAAAATGGTGGACTTTGGTGTCTAAAGAGGCAGCTAGACACATACATACCTTTGAGGACCTGGGCCTTAGTCTCTCTGTTCTTCAGTTCCCTATCTGTAAAATGGGGATAATAGCACCTAACTATCTCAGAGGGTTATTGTGAGGATAAATATATTAAATTGTGAGGTGCTCAAACACTAGAATAATGGAATCCATATAAGTTTGAGGGCTAGTCTACGCTGTGCGTTAATCCTCACCAGAGGGGTATAAATTTTAGTCTACAATAGTATGTCATGCACTAACGGGCCTCAATGGATCCCGCTGGAATGCACTAAAAGTTCCCTCGTGCATATTAATGTAGTACTGTTAGATAGATTCAGATGGGGAAGTGCAATTAAGTGACTTGCAAGAGGTCACAGAGGAAGTTTATGGGTGAGCTGGAAACTAATCCTAGAACTCCTCAGTCCCAGTCCAGAGTCTTATCAGCTAGACCCACCTCATGGTGGGTAAATATCTTCCCACCTACATTTGTTTGTTGTTTTCACCTCCCCACACCAAAAACAAAACACTGGACTCACCTGCCATACCTCCCTCCACAAATCAACTCTTTCACCATTCCCTATACAATTCCAATCCTCATCTCCTTATTGTGTCTCTTCCTTTCAACATTCAGACTCCTCCTTCAACATGAATGAGCAGTTCCCTCAAGACACAAATGATAAGGCCTTCCTCACATTAATGCTTTAGCATTAGAGATGATGAGTGAATGGCTGTTTTCTGTGAATAGAACAATGGTGATTTTTTTTTTTTGTTCCTTCTGCACAGCTGCCTCTCTGACATATCAGTTTCAAGATAATCCTTGCACTTGACCTCTTAGGGTATGTCTACAATGCAATCAAAGACCCACAGCATATGCCCAGATCAGCTGACTCGTGATTGGGCTGCAGGCCTATAAAATTGCAGGGTAGATGTTTGTGCTCGGGATGGAACCCAGGCTCTGAGAATCCACAGGGGAGGAAGAGGTCAGGTCCCAGAGCCTGGACTTGTGCTTGAGTCCAAATATCTACACAGCAATTTTATAGCTGAAAACCCAATTCTTGTGAGCCCGAGGCAGCTGACTCAGGCCAGCCACGACTGTGCCATGGGTCTTTTATCAGTATACTTTCATTTGTATACTTCAGTAAAATTTAACTAGTTACCTTAAGAAGTAGTATTATAGATTCATAAATGTAAAGGCCAGAAATGACCATCTCTCTCTTAGAAGGATGTCCACTCTTGATTTACACACTTCAAGTAATGGAAATCAACCATGTACCAAGTGGTTCAAATAGTTAATTATGCTAACTATTAAAAAATTGTGCCTTATTTTTTCATTTGACTAGCTTCAGCTTCCAATTGCTGGAACTTGTTATGCCTTTTTCTGCTAGATTAAAGGGCTGCCTACTATCATATCTTTTCCCTATGTAGGCACTTGTAGACCATGATCAAGTCACCTTTTCATTTTCTCTTGGATACACTAAATAGAATGAACTACTGGAGTTTCTCAGAATAAGGCATGTTTTCCAGACCATGGTGCAAGACTCCTCCAGTGTTCTACATGTTTTTATGGTAGCAACTTTCCTTGCTTAGAAATAATAAATAACCCACATTAATAATAAATAAAAGCCCAGGCTCTAGATGCAGCAAATTTGACCATCCAGCTCCTCTCGCAGTACATTCCAGCGGTGTTGTTTGGTCTCCGGGAGCAGTTGTGTGGGGAAAGAAACCTTGTATAGAAACTCCTTCAATCCTGCTCACAAAGCCACAGAACAAAACTACCAGGTGCTTCAAAAGAAGCTGTAAGTACTCTAGAATGGTTTGAAATTTCTTATATGGAAAATCTGTAATTGAAAACATTGTCTTTTAACATGAATTTTGTGCGAAAATTTTCCACTTCAGAAATTTTTGCATTTTTTGGCAAAACTGTATTGTGAAAATAAGTATTTTATCAATATATTAACTGATTATTCATCAATATTTTTATCTTTGTTGTTCATTTTTAATATAGAAAAGTGTCAAACATGATTTTTTAAACTTAAAAAAATCTCAGCATGTGATTAAACTGATCGATCATCAAAAGTTACGCACAAACACACACACATAAAGGGAAAACTGGGTTTTCATATTTTCTTTTCGCCTTCCCACCCACCGCCTTTTTGTTTTGCTATTGGGTAACTTTTGATGGATCAACTTAATCATGTGTTGGGATTTTTTCTTTAAAGTTAAATTCAAAAACATCATTTTTGAAAATTTCTATTTTGAAAACAAAAAAATACTAAATGATGAAAAAGAACCATACACATTTTTAAAGATAAAATTTTATTTAAAATATTTATACAAATTGTGAAAATTTTCAAAAAATGAAAAACTGATCTTTTAAAAAATAATGAAACAAAAATGATTTTGAAATTTTCAGAAATTTTTATCATTTCAGTTTTCAACCTGCTCCA
Organism: Lepidochelys olivacea; assembly: GCF_965140295.1. Taxonomy (NCBI): domain Eukaryota; kingdom Metazoa; phylum Chordata; order Testudines; family Cheloniidae; genus Lepidochelys; species Lepidochelys olivacea. The sequence continues at coordinate 298,477,244 of NC_140411.1, forward strand.
GGACACTCTGCTTTCAGCTGGACCAGAGGAGCATTACCAGTTGGCATTGAAATGAAGGATTATAAATAGGAGGGCAGCTGGAGAACTAAGACAGCTCACAAAGGGCCTGATCCTGAGCACCTCTTATGGGGTCTTGAGTGCACAGAATTCCCAATGATCTTGCAGCATCAGGCCAATGGTGAAGAAGTGGGCAACAGCTGTAATTGATGATTTAGGATGTTTTAGTAAGAAAAACAGATTAAGAAAGATAAAATGGAAGATATTTTAATTTTCTTATTGTGATTGTTACCACCTTCCTTTCCTCATTTAAGTCTGGCTGTAACCAAGCTAATGATTTTTGCACTTTAAAAAAAAGTGTACTGTCAGAACCTCTTACTAAAGTGATGGTTGGAGAATTCTGACTTTCTTGTATTCACCTGGTTAATTCAGCTGTCAGCTGAGTAGCAGTATCTGATAAGTAAATGTGAAACTAGGAAACATGAATGAGTGACTTGTTACACAGCTGTAGAAATAAGTATTATGGGGCCAAGTTGCTAATGTGCTTTGCTACTTTCTTCATCCTCTGGTGGAAAGCAGCCCTACAGCAAGCTTACCCTGCTACTGGAGGGTTCTCCGGGCGAAGGGAAATCATTGGGTGTCAAAGCCAGCGTAACATCAGATTCCTGTTCCCTTTTCCCCATTACTGACACATGGGACATGACCAACGAAATTGGCATGGCTGGAGGTCTACTGTGTCCTGATGATCCCCAGCTGCTGAAACAGGCTGCTTTGATCTGTGCTGGGGACTGACCTGGTGGATGGACGGGTACCAGGATTGTTGGAGCCCAGAGATGGTTTAAAGTCACCTTTGTGCCCTCTTCCTGAGATAAACTGGGTGATAACTGCCTGCAGGCCAACATCTGGGCTACTGTAAAGACATTGAGCTCTTTTTAATCCAGGTGAGGTAATTCTGAAGCTAAATTTGGTAAATGATTCTGCAAACAATTTATTTAATTATGAAACCACGGATTCTCCCTTTGTACAATATTTTTAAAAATAATAAATTAATTATGCAATATTAGCAAATTAATGACCTGCACTATCTCAGCAGGAGGTCTAATTTCTGAATATTCCTGATTCACCTTGCATGGAACTATGGTTACTTTATAATTATTTCCACTTCCATTTTAGAATGAATAATTTGCAAGGTGATGACTCCATATCTAACAAATCTCAGATAATGAGATATTTTGTAGCTATTTGGAGTCTAAGAAGCCAGTGCCACTGTTACAACATGATCCAGCATGTTGCTCAGCACCATTGACTCCACCTGGAGTCCAAAGTTGTGGGTTCTGAGAGATTCCCAGGAGATGCTCACACTTTGCAGAATCAAGCACTTAAAGATCATATCCATTTCTAGGCTGCAATATAATCACTATGTCATAGAATCATAGAATATCAGAGTTGGAAGGGACCTCAGGAGGTCATCTAGTCCAACCCCCTGCTCAAAGAAGGACCAATCCCCGACTAAATCATCCCAGCCAGGGCTTTGTCAAGCCTGACCTTAAAAACTTCCAAGGAAGGAGATTCGACCACCTCCCTAGGTAACGCATTCCAGTGTTTCACCACCCTCATCATGAAAAAGTTTTTCCTAATATCCAACCTAAATCTTCCCCACTGCAACTTGAAACCATTACTCCTTGTTCTGTCATCTGCTACCACTGAGAACAGTCTAGAGCCATCCTCTTTGGAACCCCGTTTCAGGTAGTTGAAAGCAGCTATCAGATCCCCCCTCATTCTTTTCTTCTGAAGACTAAACATCCCCAGTTCCCTCAGCCTCTCCTCATAAGTCATGTGTTCCAGTCTCCTAATCATTTTTGTTGCCCTCCGCTGGACTCTTTCCAATTTTTCCACATCCTTCTTGTAGTGTGGGGCCCAAAACTGGACACAGTACTCCAGATGAGGCCTCACCAATGTCGAATAGAGGGGAACGATCACGTCCCTCCATCTGCTGGCAATGCCCCTACTTATACATCCCAAAATGCCATTGGCCTTCTTGGCAACTAGGGCACACTGTTGACTCATATCCAACTTCTCGTCCACTGTAACCCCTAGGTCCTTTTCTGCAGAACTGCTGCCGAGCCATTCAGTCCCAAGTCTGTAGCGGGGCATTGGATTCTTCTGTCTTAAGTGCAGAACTCTGCACTTGTCCTTGTTGAACCTCATCAGATTTCTTTTGGCCCAATCCTCCAATTTGTCTAGGTCCCTCTGTATCCTATCCCTACCCTCCAGCATATCTACCACTCCTCCCAGTTTAGTGTCATCTGCAGACTTACTGAGGGTGCAATCCACACCATCCTCCAGATCATTTATGAAGATATTGAACAAAACCCCTGGGGCACTCCACTTGATACCGGCTGCCAACTGGACATGGAGCCATTGATCACTACCTGTTGAGCCCGACAATCTAGCCAGCTTTCTATCCACCTTATAGTCCATTCATCCAGCCCATACTTCTTTAACTTGCTGGCAAGAATACTGTGGGAGACCATGTCAAAAGCTTTGCTAAAGTCAAGGAACAACACGTCCACTGCTTTCCCTTCATCCACAGAGGCAGTTATCTCGTCATAGAAGGCAATTAGATTAGTCAGGCATGACTTGCCCTTGGTGAATCCATGCTGACTGTTCCTGATCACTTTCCTCTCCTCTAAGTGCTTCAGAATTGATTCCTTGAGGACCTGCTCCACGATTTTTCCGGGGACTGAGGTGAGGCTGACTGGCCTGTAGTTCCCAGGATCCTCCTTCTTCCCTTTTTTAAAGATGGGCACTACATTAGCCTTTTTTCAGTCATCTGGGACCTCCCCCGATCACGATGAGTTTTCAAAGATAATGGCCAATGGCTCTGCAATCACATCCGCCAAATCCTTTAGCACTCTCGGATGCAACACATCCGGCCCCATGGCCTTGTGCTCGTCCAGCTTTTCTAAATAGTCCCGAACCACTTCTTTCTCCACAGAGGGCTGGTCACCTTCTCCCCATGCTGTGCTGCCCAGTGCAGTAGTCTGGGAGCTGACCTTGTTCGTGAAGACAGGCAAAAAAAGCATTGAGTACATTAGCTTTTTCCACATCCTCTGTCACTAGGTTGCCTCCCTCACTCAGTAAGGGGCCCACACTTTCCTTGACTTTCTTCTTGTTGTCAACATACCTGAAGAAACCCTTCTTGTTACTCTTAACATCTCTTGCTAGCTGCAACTCCAGGTGTGATTTGGCCTTCCTGATTTCACTCCGGCAAGCCCGAGCAATATTTTTATACTCATCCCTGGTCATTTGTCCAGTCTAAATGATTATTCTGTGAATGTGTGTGACCTCAACCTGTCAGATTTTACTAGTTTGTGTTATTGACGTACAGTTCCAAGCTGAACACTTTTCAGATGTAGGATAAAGGAGTCACAGAAATGGGGAACATTTAGTACACCTGCTTTCTATCCATCTGCCAAGAACACACTTTTTTCAGGCTCAAGACAGATTCAGAACAGACTTCCAGAGGTAAAAGGCAATGAATGAAGCACTCTGAAATTTCTTGAGCTCTTATTTGTAGTATTAGATATTGTAGGTTCAAATGACAGCAGATACCAAGAGAAGGTTACACAACAATCCTGGGAAAGAGCTCAGGAAGAAGTGAAAACTTTGCATCTACTTTTAGCGGATTTCTAGCTGAGCTCTGCGCATCCAATAGATTGTATGTCTTCATCAGAAAGGTGTATGATGTTTGATATCAGAATGGTGTTGCAAAGAGATGCTACAATTCTGACTGCATATGATGACACCATTGAAAAACTTTCTATTATAGATTATTGAGAAATCTTATACAAACACAGTACACAGGCAGGAGCTTCTTGAACAAACATTTTATCTGAGTAGAATTATTTTTCAAATTTATAAGCACTGAATATATATTTTTTGTGTGTGGAGGCACTCATTTGTTTTGTGGTAGCGTCAAGAATCCCCAACCCCACTGGGCTGTCTCTGTCCTCCTGAAGAGCTCACAGTAATACTGTAAAAAGATGCATCCGATGAAGTGAGCTGTAGGTCACGAAAGCTTATGCTCAGATAAATTGGTTAGTCTCTAAGGTGCCACAAGTCCTCCTTTTCTTTTTGCGAATACAGACTAACACGGCTGTTACTTTGAAACCAGTAATACTGTACTTCACTCTCTTGTTCTTTGGTCTGAAAAGCTCAAATGCTCTAGGCTTCCTCTGTTCGTGGGGCCTTCTCATCTACTCGTAAGATGGTGCTACTGTCCTCTAACTTGCTCTACAACTTAGGATGCTCCCATCCCCCCAGCAGTTCTCTAATGCTCTTTGGCCAGATAATCATTATACTGCTTTGCACTATGCTGTGCAAAGTCCTGGAATAACTAGCTGATGACAAAGTAAGCTGGAAAAGCATGTTATTTTAGCAACTCTGCTCATCGTTCGCTGGCTACTTGAACATTCTGTATGTGCACAAGGACTGTGAAAATACAATCTTCCGGGGGGCTTTATTACCGCTTACTGTGGAAGGGCTTGATCTTGTTGCCAACGAGATAAAGGCAGAGCCCCAACTGTCTTCAGTGGGAGCAGATTCAGGTATATGTAAAGCATGAACGACATACAAATATAATTATTTTTCAGAGAAGTCATTATTAGATTTCTGTCTCTTTCCAAGAGCTTTTGGATCTGCACTACCTATTACATATCTGGTAGAATTTAAAGTGAGACAAGGTATGAGGTAATATATTTTGTTGGCTACCTGTTGGTGAGACAGACAAGCTTTCGAGCCACACAGAGCTATTCTTCAGGTGTGGGAAAGGTACTCACAGTGTCACAGTGAAATACAAGGTGGAACAGTTTTTTAGCATAACTAGTTAGCGCTTATTGTAAGGGACCACTCGAGGTTAACACCTCTGCAGTCACTTAAAACCAACTTCACCAAAGAAGAACATTTCACCAGAGAAGTAGATCATCGCATCATGGAATGGGCCACTCAAATACGAACCTGCTTCAATACAGAAATAAAACCCCCTCTGGCCACACACCTTAGTTGTCACCCACATTGAAACCCGTATAGGGTATCATCAAGCAATTACAACCTATAGTTGATGGGGATCCCGTCCTCAAAGAAATCTTTCCTGAATCCTAATTTCTGGCCTTCAGATGCCAAACCTGCGGACATAGCTCCACTGGTACAATGATCAACACCGCCCAACATACCTTTCAAAAGCCAAGGATAAGATTGCCAGGTGTCTGATTTTTGACCGGGAAGTCCAGTCAAAAGGGGACCTGGTAGCATCCAGTCAGATATATTGACCCGACAGCAAAAGTCCAGTTACCACAGGGGAAGGGGACGGGACGGCGAAGTGGCGGCCTGTTGCCCGGCCCTGAAGAGGCAGCTTCTGCGGCAGCACGCATGCACTGGCTTGGGCAGTCCCTTTGAGGAGCACGGTTTGCAGCACTGCAGTGGAGAACACAGTGTTGGGGGCCCATGTTTGTAAGGGTCTTTCAGCAGGCATGGAACATTCCCCCGGAGGGAAGGAACATGAACTGCCCCGCCAGCCAGCACTTCCTGCAACCGTGCTCTCAGGCAGCTCCAGAGCAGGGAGGGCTCAAGCAGGTAGGGAAGGGGGCTGTTGGTTAGGCAGCACAGAGGGAGGTGGAAGGCTGCTGTGCAGAAGCAGCCAATGGGGCTGCCTGGCTGCTCCTGTGCAGCTGCAGCGCTCTTCTGACCTGCACTTCCAGGTGGCTTGCTGGAGCTGGGATTTGCAAGTCCCTTGGGGTTGCTCACACTGGAGTTGAAGTGGGAGAGCAGAGAGCAACAGGGGGAGGGGAAGAGACGAGCAAGCGGGGACAGGGCCTTTAGGGAAGAGACAGAACAGAGAGGGTCCTTGGAGGGAAGAGAAGAGCTGGGGCAGAGCCTCGAGGGAAGAGGGGGAACAGGGGTGGGATCCTGTGGGAGGATGTGGTGGGGCAGAGGGCAGGGCAGTGGAGGGTTGGGGAAGAGATGCAGCAGGGGGTCCAGTTTTCAGAAAACTCTCCCATTGACATAGTGCTGTGCAAACAAGTGCTTACCAGCATAATTTATGTCGCTCAGGGGGACAGTTTATTCACACCCCTGAGCGACATAAATTATGCTGGCATAAGCTGTAGTGTAGCCATAGCTGAAAGCTTGTCTCAGTTACCAACAGAAATTGGTTAAATAAAAGATATTACGTCACCCACCCTGTCTCTCTACTATCCTGGGACTGACACGGCTTCAACTAAACAGCACACAACAATGAAAGAAAAGGAGTACTTGTGGAACCTTAGAGACTAACAAATTTATTTGAGCATAAGATTTCGTGAGCTTCAGTGGAAAATACAGTGGGGAGATTGAAGTGAAGTGAGTGGTAGCTCACGAAAGCTTATGCTCAAATAAATTTGTTAGTTTCTAAGGTGCCACAAGTCCTCCTTTTCTTTTTGTGAATACAGACTAACATGGCTGCTACTCTGAAACCTGGTTTTTTAATGTTATAATTCTTGACATCTGATTTGTGTCCATTTATTCTTTTACGTAGAGACTGTCCAGTTTGACCAATGTACATGGCAGAGGGGCATTACTGGCACATGATGGCATATATCACATTGGTAGATGTGCAGGTGAACAAGCCTCCCCCGCCCCCTGCTCTCCTGCTGGTAATAGCTCACCTTAAGTGATCACTCTCGTTACAGTGTGTATGGTAACACCCATTGTTTCATGTTCTCTGTGTATATAAATCTCCCCACTGTATTTTCCACTGAATGCATCCGATGAAGTGGACTGTAGCCCACGAAAGCTTATGCTCAAATAAATTGGTTAGTCTCTAAGGTGCCACAAGTCCTCCTTTTCTTTTGCGAATACAGACTAACACGGCTGCTACTCTGAAACAACAATGAAAGAATTTAAGGTGTCAGTTTTGACCAAGAGAGCCCTAATAGCTTGGTCACTCAAAACTCCCTCTTTGTCTCACTGCCGTACTGACTCAGTCACACTGAGCAAAGACACTTCAGCTGGAGCTCTTCTTGTGTAAGGCCCCCTCCTCTTTGGAATCCACTCCCCACCCCCAGTCAACATCAGAGTAGGCTGCAAGGCACATTTGTTTTCCCTGACTAGAAGTGACATGGAGGGATTCTGACAAGATCAGAAACATGTTTTTAGCCACTGGGTTAATTACTGGGCAATGGGAGGCTCCTTGCTTGATTTTTTGTTTTTAAAATATATCAAGGAACATGGACCATATATCAAGGAACATGGAGCAAAGGAGAGGTGCATTTTTCTTGAATGTATGATAAATTGAAAGTACATAAATAAAAAAATAAATACCTGCAAATTCCTTTGGTAATAGCCTATAATTGAAGACTTCTCCTATTGACAACATGCCAAGGATTCCCACAGAAATATTTGACTTTAAATAAAATGCACAAAACAGTTTTTTAGGAGTGTTGGACTTGTACATTTAAGTTTGTTTTTTGATGTAAATTTAGTAGCAGGATCTAAGTTCCACTTCACTACACCAACAACAAGAGCAACCATTCTGCTTCAGCTTTGCATAGGTAAAAATGGGGAGGACTGGAAGCTTAATTCGGATCTTATGATGTGATGGAAACTAGGGACTGGCAATGGACAATTAGAACTGCTTCTCTATTGACACTCCAAGCTCTGGGGTTTCAAACCAAAAAAAAGAAGAAAAGTTTGGAAAACACTGAAGTAAAAACTTAAGCAAGACTACATTGTGTCAGTTGGCATCTTTGTGGCCTGCTGTTATTTAGCCTTGACTGGCTTTTTGCCTTATTCATGAACTTGTTCTTGTTTCTATTGTTCATTTTATCACATTTTGTAACAAATATCTTGTGCTTGCTGCCTCCAAAAGCCAGGACTCATTTCTAGCCATAGGTAGAGCAAATAATTTCTATCTACATATGTCCAGCATAGAATCCCAAGGTAAAAAAAAATTAACTATCTGCTGAAAATTATGTGCAAGCTGGGACAGGAAATAAGGTATGTATAGAATCTGTCAAGAGCTGCTCAGTGAGTACATTATAGGAGGACTGAAGTGAAGTAGCTGCAGTGCTGTGGATATTGCTTTTGGGAAAATATAAGAAAATTTTCCTGAGGCCCAAGTGAGAAGTGAAGCAGCGTAGCAAGCTGTGCACCAGCTGTCTCTCCAGAAGAAACAAAGACAGTTGCATCTGGACGAACATGTTAGTGACAGACTAGACTTAGACTCTCTAAAATGAGGAAGCAGCTTACCTCAGAGACCAGTTTGCTTCACCCATCAAAATGTTGTTAAGTCATCATGACAGATGTTCACACTCTTCAGCTGAACCTGCCTGCAATGTATTATACTACAGAACTGCTTTTTGGCAGCTCAAATATTCTGTTGTTATTGTACAGAGTATTACTCCCTTCCCTTTGTTTTCCTGTACTAACATTTGCGGGGTCAACTCTTGCTATAACTACTCATGTAGTCTGGTTATCCCATATTTCCTGGCCACCTCAGTGCAACTGACGTGAGAATATGGTGATTTGTCTGAATCCTCTATGAATCTTGTAATGTAGGGAAGCCACAGCACTGTCTTTTCAGCTGCCCTTAGCCTTTTATGGAGACTTCAGGCACTTGTAGATCCAACCTGAGAGTGGGCATAGTATATGTCTTGGTACCTGTGACACATCTCTTCAGCCCAGGCTGGACCAGAGCTCAGGAGATCTGGATTCTAGTCCCAACTCTCCATCGGCCTAATGAGTAACTTTGGGCAGGTCTTTTGACCTTTCTTTGCCTCAGTTTTCACATACATAAAAATGGAGATAATGTTTACCTCTTTTGTTAAGTGTTTTGAGATCTATGGATAAAAAGCATAAAGAGCCAAGTATTTCTTTAATTAGGTATGCTGGCGTATATCCATGGAATAAGCATGATTGTCGCTCAGTTGCTATAGCAATGGGCCTAGATGGCACAGAAGAGAGCTTGTGAGATCCTATCCCTGTCATTGGAGGTTTTAAAGAACAGGTCAGACAAAGACTTGTCAGGGATGGTCTAGGTGCACTTGGTCTTCCCTCAGCACAGGCGGTTGGACTAGATGACCTCTCAAGGTCCATTCTAGCGCTACATTTCTATGATTCTAAACTAGTCTATGGGAAAGTGTTTTATTTCATAAGAGATAAAAATGGAATGGCACAAGGGAAAATTCCCTGGAACTTCACTCTGTTACATCATGTTGATATAAAGACACTATTTTCAGAAAGATTTTATGCCACTTTTTCCTACTGTTGCAATCACTATTTCAACTCCTCCAGTATTAGTAATATTGGGTGTATTAGTATAAAAGCACTAATAGCCCCCTCCAGTGTTTCAAGTATTGCATCATCTAATCAGTGAGAAAGAGAAAAACTGAATATATTGGAACAATACGTTCGGTTATTTACAATGCTACCATGTCTGAGTGGCCTGAAAGCTTTTTTAAACAGCACCTATAATATTCTATCAATGTACAAGAGGGAATTTGTGGAATTTTCCACTGATCACATGCCAATTTTAGCTCTTTTGAAATAGCACTGATGTTATCCTTTTTTTCCTCGTTTCAGTATTTCCTGCTGTATTAGGAAATTCAATTTAACCCAGTTTAGAGGAGATCTGTGAAATTTCCTTGTCATCATTTCTTTTGGACTGGGTTATTTATACTGCATGTTTGTTTTTGTTGTAATTCTAGCCCTGGGTTCACAAAAAAGTTTTCCAGTTTTTAAAACCCTGAAAGATTAAATGCATTGTGTACGAATATTGATGGCAGCTGGCTGACAATCTACACTAATGCTCTCTATACTGTTAAATTAGGATTAGCAATGGTGAGCATTTTTACAATGTTGTGAAAATAAGGCCATTGAATTTAGGAAGCTGGTGATCAATGGGAAATCATAGTAATTTAAAGCCCTGCCTTATTATTGGATAATCTTCAGCTGTGATGACACCTCAGAGGTGAAAGGTGCTACAAAGTAGAACCCAAAGAGACATACATTAAGAACTCAAGGAAAGGAAAGGATGAAATTAAGAAGTACTTCAAAAGGAACTTGGTTGGGGGAAATACTTCAAAAGGGAACCCTGGAGTGAGAAGTACTTCAAAAGGAGAAAACTTCCCTAGAGAGCTTGTTGTAAATTACCCTATAGTAGATCCTGCCATCAAACAGATATAATTAGTTTTACTCTTATTGCTATGTTCATAAAAAGCATGCTCATTTGAAACAGACAAAACAGTTCATACAACATATGGGTACTTCCAACTGGTAAGTGCTACAGCTGCTTTTGGTTAGTCATTGTCTAACTTCCCAACCACTATGCATTACTCGTGATTCAGGTGGCAGCACCTGCTTCTGCAAACCAACACAAAGTCTGAATAGACATCTCAGTTCTTTACAAGAGTAAGATAAGAAGGTTCTCCTGCTTCCAGCACTTGGAGCTCCAACTTGTGGAATGTACGTGAAAGAGCCTGCAGGAGCAAAAGTTCGTTCACAGATATAACTATGTCAGCATTTGCGCATTTCCTTGCATTTGGTCTAGTCTAATTTGATCAGTTTTAACCTCCCCACTTGCTCATTCCATATCCCAAGAGCAAACTGAATACTACTTCTCCCGGGTTCCCATGGCTATTGGACCCACCTCTCCTCTATCAGCTTCCATGCTAGTTGCCCTCCCCCGCTTTCAAGCAAAGATGTAATCTGCTCCCACTTACAAGTTCTTAGCTTCAGATTCAGGGAAGAAATTAATAGTGTGGTAGAAGAGTCATATTAGGAGTGCAGGTCAGGAGTTAAAGAAATATGTAGCTACAGAGGGTTGAGGCACATCAAGATTCTTAAGAGGAGTAATCTCCAATTGCCCCATCTGCTAACAGCTGGAAGCTTTCCCTAACTCCCAGCACAGTGCTACCTAGGACTCTTCCCCAAGTCCCTAGAAATTAGATGGCTCGCAGGTGTCATCCACCTGTGAATTAACTAGTGCCCTAAAGGTTAAAATGGGCACCCTCCTTTGAATAAACTCTAGCATCAACAACTACTACCTCTATTGTGTAAAAAGCATAAACAGAATTCTTAAATTACTGCACCAAGGGACAAAAGTGGCTTCTGTGAGCCAATCTGATATATTACCCTAGTTATAGCTTCCTACTTACTCTGTTACTTGAAAAGTGACACCTGAAAGCAGAATGCACACAACTTGTGTTTACAAGCCACCCAGTTATAAATTAAGGTCTTGGTGATAGCAGCTTATGAAACATCCATATACAGTGTTGGCATTTGTAAGGTGATGCAATGGAATGAAGTCTACTGGGTATCTGAACTGCTTTTACTGTGCTATTTGCAAAATATGAAAATACCTGTTAAAACTAAACCTGGAATTTATAATAGCTGATTTATGTCATGCTCAGGAACCAAAAGGGGTTATTTAGTCCTACACAGTCTTCGTTAAAACAAAGTTCACAGGATCAAAATGAGATATTTGAAATGCCATATTCCCTGAAGTCAAGATCTAAAGTCATTAAGAAATTACTCTGTATTTTAATATATTTTTAGAACACTGCAGAGGAGCATGATAAAGTAAATGGAGACTAACTGATGCAATTATTCTGTACTAGAAAGCAATAAAAGGTTAAAAAGAAGTTTGCTCTGACCCTTTGCATTTCAGTCTCTCTATCGCTTATTAAACAAAGCTGGAAAATAAAGCAATAGAAGCAGCCAGGCAAGAAAAAATGGCCTAGAGCAGACTATGTAGGTGATAACCCGGAACACCACATATTATGGTAGTAAGCTTATTGTTATTTGTATGATCATAGAGCACTTGATATTAAGGGTTCATAGGATTAGGCAGGCAGATCAGATACAAAATACATTGGATGATGAGACAAAGGTGAAATCTCCATGTAGTCCAGATATATTTATTTGGTAGTGTTAATTTATGTCAGCAGTCATGAGAAAGCAGCTTCCAGAATCCTTTGTGCTGGTGCCACAGAATCTCTTTTAAAGCACTGATGCTGTCAATGCAAAGGATTCTCTCTTCTTCTGGGGAGCTAGAGGTGCCTATTGCAGAACAGGGGAAACTTTTCTTGAGGAAGAAATTAAGCATATGAGGGTAGATTGCTGAGATAGGTTTACTGATGAGGCAGCAGCAATTAGTGACTGAGGAAGTGCCAAATCCCATTTTGTACCAGCCTTGCCAATTAGCTTCCATTCCTAGCAAACTTCATCTGGCAGGAGTCAATTGGCAAAATAGTCCCCTTCTCATTACATCACATTTTCCCATTATGATGCCATCCTTTAGGTTGCCAAGATAATATACCCAAAATAGCCCAAAACATTTTTAACCCTTAAAAATAGAGTACAATTTTCTCTTCTTACAATATTAGTTCTTGTGATCGAGAGTGGATACAATCTTTTTTTTCCTGCACCTTTGATCTGCATATAACTATTATTGTGGTTCATTATCTCATCAAAGGAGCCTGCAATTATGGGGACTATTGCATCAATATTTACTCCTGCTGCATCTCATGACATTTAGCAGATTTTGATGAGCAATGAAGATGATAGTAGAGAAGGGCAGGAGAGGGACTGGAAGATTGAGAGATTGTGTGGAGAACCTCTGAAAATCTGCAATGCAAAGCACAGTTTCTCAGAGCTCAGAGAATCTGGAGAAACTGCCAAGAAATAGGAGATGTATATTATGGACACGCTTAAAGTTCATTCCAGTTTTAGAGATAGTTAAGATTTTGGAAATATTCCCTATAATTAAAATATAAAATACCACTAGAAATGGTGTTATTTCTGGAGCTAGAAAGATTTTTGTTTGCCTACTGTACTTGCATGATATGATATTCCAATGAACTATTTATTAAAAAAATAATTTCTAACTTCTAAGCTAAGGGCCAAATTATACCTGGCTATGGTGCAGATGTGTAAAAGAGGAGGAGGCAAGGAGTGTCCCATTGCATCCCCTGTGGTGGACTGAGGCACAATTGCAGTCCCTGTTGAACGTGGCTGAGGGAGACTTGCCTGAGAAAGGCACCAGCACCTAGCACTCCCGCTGAGCCCCGCTAGGAGGCTCCTGGAGCAGGGAAGAGAGACTAGGCTGGCAGAGCAGCTCTGCCAGAGGGAGAATGGGGAAGCCCTCTGAATCCCTTACCTTCCTCACTTGAAGCTGCAGTTACTGATGCTCAGCAGTAGGTGCCCAGAGCCCACTCCGGCCCATGCTGTGCCTGTAGCACGGAGGCGATGGGCAAAGTGGAGAAGGATTTGTGAGAAGAGCGGGGGCAAGGTGATGCTGGCTTGGAGCGGGTGTGAGAGGCACAAGGGAAGTGGGAAAGGGGGCAGAGGCGACTGTGTGGGGCGGTCCTATGCCTCACCAGAAACTTTAACTTGTGCAGCCCCCAAGAGTTCTGTGTTGCCTCTGTTCAGGAGAAAGGATGCTTATTTGAGCTACAATGCCTCCAAGAGCTCCTGCTGGGAGAGGTAATTCTGTACTGCCCCCACTGCAGGCCTAGCCACAAAATAGCAGTCTGGCATTAAGTAATGACAATTGCACAATCAGGCTGTAGATAAGCCATGACCCCTCCCTCTCTAGTTTAGTTGATATCTTTTGAGATATCATGACGTCATCAATTTAGCTGGGTAGTGGGGAAATAGCATCTCTGTTGTATAAATAAGGAGAGAGATATTAGGCTACAGCCAACAAGTAAACAAGCCAAAAAGCTCTTCCACTTCAGTTAGGGAGCAATGCGTGTCTGGATTATCCCTGTCAGCACTTTGACAGATTCGTTACTGCTTATCAAGGGTGAGTTATGAAGACAGCCAGGACTTTAACAGGATGAGGAGAAAAATCCCCCAGAACTCAGTTTGCCGTTGCTGCCCAGCCAGTCAATTTCATTTGATAGGACCCCATGTTATGGTTGTTAATAGGGATGAACTCTTCTATTTAACACAGCTGCAACTCTAATAGACATGAACTTCAACTCTTCATGAAAGATGCTTGTGTAGATAATGAATTGCTCAATTTCTAGAGAGAGGGTTAATAGTATGGTTGGGAATCTACAGCCGGTCATGTCATATCAGCTGAGAAGGCTAAAAAAACCTAATTTGTCAGTCAAATGCCAAAAAAGCTCCTCTAAAATTTCTAACGATGCACTTGAAAATAATGAACCATGTCTTCCGTATTAAAGCAGCAGGCGGGTTGCAAAATCATTCCCTTCTATCCCAAGAATGCTCCAGACATAAATATAGCAGAAGCATATCCCTCTAAACTGAATATTTTAAGGGAGAAAACCATATTAAAATACATATGGTATGATGGCTGATTAGAAAGGAGAAAATGAGTTCTTAAGAAAAATCACAGTTGAGAATATTTAGCAAACTGTGTTTTCAGTTTATGATTTTGCTCCATTTCCACATAATCATTCACTTCAGTCCCTTCATACTGAGTGAAAGATCACATCTGGACTCTTTCTCCACTACGAGTACAAGTTTGTGCTATATATCATGAGAAAGGCTATTTTCCCTAGATTTGCCATAAGATCTGGGAGTTTAGCTATAATATCAGTGTAACGTGTTACCAAAGATCTCCATAGAGGTAACATACAACCAAAGAAATGCATGTTTATTTAGAGATAGAATTGTTTAACTTTTATTCATTTACAAGGATGAAAGCATTTAACGAACCAAATGAATCGACACAATTTAAATGACTTACACTGAATAAATCCATACCTTGGATCGATAGCTCCCTCAGTGCATGTATTCAGGTAGCTTCATAAGAAATTGAAGCATAGTTCATTTTCCCCCTCTTGAGGTTTAATGTACAAAGTGCCTAAGTCCATCTTACATCATGTTTCTTTGTTAGAAAATATTTGTATCTTTATAAATAATCTTCATAGGACTTCAAACAACCCCTTCCCACGTTTACAACATAAAAGATAAGGCACTTATATGCTGAAGTACTTCTAAACACTTAATGAAATAAATTTTATACCCATAAAAATCCTCTTTAGACTTTGGATTTTGATTATTAAGGGTTTTTTTTTTAATGTTCCCTTCTTATGCCCAGTGACATCAGATCATATGTGTAAAGTGCACAGATAAGTAAGTTCTCAGTATGAGATAGGCTGATAATGCACAGATGGTTTAAAAATTGTATGCAAAATTCAGTCTGGATTTTTTTATGAATATTATTTATTGCAAAACGTCCTGGGACTTACATGGAGGTGTAATGTTCTGCCAGCAATTGCTTTAACAGCTATCCAGGAAAAAAACACCAGGAATCACTTTATCTCCTGTTTGTATTTTATTAACTCTGTAAAGTTATGTCATTTCTATCCATCATGTGTGTGTAAAGCTAATTTCACAGACTGGAACAATTACTTCATACAGCAGATACCTATTGTCTGAAGCAAAAAGAGAAAACAACCTTGAAACGTTCATTTTTACTGAATACATGATTTTTCCACTCCGAATTTAAAAGGAGTAGTTTTGTGAAAGAAACTGTCTGTAATCTGCTGAGTTTTTTTTATTTGGCAGCAAAAGCTTAGATGAATTACAGAAATGCAGTTTCTTTGTTTTCACAGATCACACTATCTCACGCTGCAAGCCAGCCTACACCCAGCAGGGCAAAGATAAGTGTGTTTTTCCCCATAGATTCTTTTGTGAGCTAGAAACAAACAGGACATGAAACGAAGAACGTGCACCATGTACTGCATCCTGATATCAAAACAAGAATAGTGCAGAAAGTGCTTGGAAGATATTCTCTGTGTGCACTGGCTCTGTGATCTACAGTTAAGGTCCTCTGAGGAAAAGGAAAACAGCAAACAACTTATTCTATCCATGTATGCATTTTAAGAATATTTTTCCATCTTTGCAGCTGGAGAAGGTAAATACATCTGGGAGGTATAAGATGCTGTTCTATGACAAGTGTATTAATGCTCACTTTGCTCTTCCTCATCATGTGGCTACACAGCTGCTCCACTAATTATTTCGCAAGTACTGTGACAAAAAAAAGTTAGTGTATTTCTGATGCTGAGTAATTACATGAAAGCAGAAATAATTCATTAACCAATGTGTGTGTGCATCCTGGTGAGGAAGTCTGGGTTAAGTACAACATATTGCTCAAGAAGAGTTGTTCCATTAGCTGAATGAATGCAGTTTGTAAACTGGATGCTCATAGTCTGATGGTAGGAGCAACTACTCCACACAATTCATTAGTTGCATCCCACAGTAAGAAGCATTAATTAGCTACCTACATTGTAATTGCTCTGGAGAAAGTAATTTTACTCTTGTAACTTGTAAGCATCTTTAATACATTATCTCAAAGTCCCATGTAATTACAATATTTTACTTTAATTCCACCAGAAAAGAGTATGCTATTTTGCCCCAAATCAACAAACAGCTTATCTTACCACAGTTAAGAAATGGAGTGAAGCGGTCACTTCCACATTCTTAGTATCACAATTATTTTAGTTAAGTTATGAAATGTTAGGAGATCGAATAATAGCACAACTGAGATCAAAGTCTTGTGTTGAGCACTGAACAAATACGTAGTATGAGAGGGTCTGTCTCAAAGGGCTTACAATCTAGACAGACTAGATAGACAAAAGGTGGGAAAAAGCAAATTTATATCGCTGAGGTACAGACAAAGTAAGGTCCCGATTCATTAAAACACGTAAGTACATGCTTAAGTCCCCAGGGAGTAATTAAAGTTAAGTACATGCTGAAGTGCTTTGCTGAACTGGGACCTAAGTAACTTGTCCAGGGTCACACAGTCCTAGCAGAACCAATAATTCAACTCAGATTTCCTAAATCCCAGTTCAGTGCCTTACCACAAGACTATCCATTCACCTGTTAATAGTGAGAAAATGAGAAGTTCTTATTGGCTGCTTCCCTCAGTAACTGGCATAAGGAGAAGCAAACCATTGATACTGCATGGGTGGAGTCTAAGGCACAGAAACAAATTAGTGGTCAGAAAATTCTCTCCTTTCATCAAAGGCTTGTGTTTTACTCATGGATCTTAATACATTTGCCTGTCCAGATTCAACTCTCTTTTCTTTTCCTTTGTTACTCTTTTTTATACTGTGTTCTGGGTAGAGGTTCAAATTGGAGGGAAAGAAAGGTAATGGTTTTCTTCCAAGCTCCACCTATAAAATAAATC
Source organism: Lepidochelys olivacea (assembly GCF_965140295.1). NCBI lineage: Eukaryota > Metazoa > Chordata > Testudines > Cheloniidae > Lepidochelys > Lepidochelys olivacea. The sequence goes on from NC_140411.1 coordinate 298,494,444, forward strand.
CTACCCACAAAACATTGCTTACACTAGATTGCGCAGATCATTGAAATATCACACATGCTCCCTGGGCTTGGCTGCCACTCAGTGAGATTTGCATGGCTCACTGGGCTTCTTGAGTTTGGCTCACCCTGGACAGGGTTCAGATATTCTGTTTGGCTCCTTTTCATTGGGGGCGGAAAAAGCAGCAGTATTCTCTGCAGCCTACAGGCTAGTGGTGCAAAAGTGAGCTGTCACTCACAGTGGATCATGCAGTTCTTCAGGATGTGATCTTTCCTCTCCTTTTTTTACAAGCTCTGAGCAGTGAAATGGTTAAGAGTTAATGTTTAAAGAATTATCATTTGGCATCTGAGATGAAGGGAGCTACTTATACCTCTCAGACCTCTTGTTTTAGGTTCTGCAAACACAGGCAGAGGTCACACCATTGGTCAGCTTCAAAAACATGAATGTAATATATCTCAGCAACCATAACAGCGAAAGGGATACTTTAGTTACAGCTTCAACTTCGGAGAACAAGAATACAGCATGGAAGTGGAGCTGGTGTACTGGCCTAGTCTGAACCCTGATATTGAGGTGATATGGACCTACATTCCTGTTCCAGAAGAAACAAGTATCTCCTTTTTTGGTAGTCCTTTTGATTCTAGTATCCAGTAGTGTCCCCCTTCCTTGGAAACCTTTATGTACTTTTCTGAGCTCAGCATTCAGTGTGGCAGTGGTGGAGAATATATTTGCCATTCTGAGGGTTTACTATCACACATGTACGTGAAGTGTCTCTCGTTACATACTCAAACTTTTGTCTCTCTAGCGACCAGCGTTGCTGCTCCTGTGTTTGGTTTATGTCCCGTTGCTAAGGCGTATTTCCCTAGCTCGGAGCTGGCTACGCTTTGCTGCTTTCGGGCATGTGTTGCTTTGCTTTTTATTTATGAATTAGTTAAGCAGGAAATTCCCTATTAAGATGTTATCTTCTGTTCAGCAGAGTCCTGGCAAGTAGAATGAGAGAAGAAATAGCACATACAGTCGTTTCTCCTCACATGCGTCACCCCCACCATAAGGATTTAAAATATATAGGTTTTGTTATTACGTATAAGGCTGGTGTTTTGTGTATCACAACATGTGGCTTTCCTTTCACCTTCCGCTTGCTAGGAAACGTCTCCCCTCCCCCAGCTAGAGTGATCCACATGTTCACACACCCCCAGACTGAACTACTGTCACGTGTGTATGTGGGGTTAAAGGTGGATACCACGCTGTCGCTCAGCCCTGGCAGAGCTCCACCGGCAGGACACTCACCAGCCAGCTGAGTCTGGGCCTGTGTATTCTTAAGCTTCCCTTTTACAGACTAGGCTGCAGCGCTGTTTCTTTCCTTGGCCTCTCTAGCACAGTTTCTGGGCACAGGCTCTGTCTGTTACCTAGCAGCCCTAGGCATCATGACTAGCTCTGACCTCCCTCATTCCTTAGCAGCTTATTAAAGGCACCCTTTCCCAGAGTTTCACCTTGTGGGCACTCTGGGTATAGTTTAATTCTTTTGGGGCACATGATAGGTGAAACTGAAAGACACAGTTAGGCTTTGCAAGGGTTTCTAGCTATACCGTAATTACATATATAATTATAATAGCACAGAAGATACACAGATCCAGACAAAAACACACCCATGCACATTTCCCTGCCTCGCTTTCCTCACCATGCACATTTCCCTGCCTCACTTTCCTCACCATTCTGGAGCATTCTCTGGGTTTAGGACAGAATGCTTTGGGCTGTCCAGGATCCTCCTCCTGCACACCATGGCTTTTTCTCTGAATTATGGAGTTTCTCTCCACTATAGGTCAGTTACCTTTTACCTTATTTGCCCTGCAGTTAACAGGGTCCTTCCTGCTATGAAAGCCTGCCCTTCTTTTCCCTTCTCCTGCCCAAAGCTTCTTTAGGTCTTGATGAGTCCCTTTACCACTAACACCTCGTTCCTCTGTTCTCCTTCTGGGGAAATTGCACTGCTCCAAACCCCAGTGCCTTCAGACAAATTTGGTCGAACTTGTTTCCCTAGTCTTCTGCCACCTCAATGTCCCAAGATGCTTCTACCTGAATGGCATACAGGTTGAATGACCCTGCATTGTTCCTGGTCTGGAAGGGACATGCTACAGCTCTGAGGGCAGATGGCTGACTCTACATTCACTGAGGCATTCCATGATACAGCAATTACACAACATCAACTAGAATTCACAAGTTGTTCAGAGACAGCTATTCCAAATCATGACACATGCAGAGTGTGCCAGCATGTGCAAAATGCAACAGCCAACCTCCTCACTGGCTGGGCCAATGTGCACGTATCATCCCTGTGGTCTAGCCACTCCACTGTTTCCCAAGTCCACTTCCATTGCTAGTATGAGATTTTGGCCCTGAAAGCCACTTATGGGTCCAACTGCATCAGTGACTACATCTCCATTCATGGCCAACCTAGAAAGCTGCGTTTCTCTGGAACAATGCAGTTAGTGAAGCCCAGGATGAAGTGTGTCAAAGCAGGAAGGAACAGTTCTTGGCTGAGGGGATTCAATTATGCAACAAGCTTCCACAGCAGATTACACTAGCAAAAGTCTGACTATCTAAAGGTCATGCTGTAATACCCTCCTTTTTGAGAAAGCTTTCCTGCATAATCACAAATAAGTCTGAAATTTATAGATAAATACACCCTAACCAGAACTTCCTAAAACCAGCCAAGTGAGAAGAGCAGAAGATTCCATGAAGTCCCCTAGGGACCTCACTGACAGACACTGTAGAAAAAAAAAAGCCATAAGAAACATGTATCATTCTTTGCAATTGCCAGCTATTAATGATAAAAGGAACCTAGGAAATTGATAATTCACAAGTTCAGGAAGATTCTGGGGTCTAAGCAGCACCATGAATGAGCAGAAAGTCTGTCTCTTCAGTGACCATCCTCCCCCACACCCCCCACTGCTGTCACCCAAGCAACAGAGGAGGAAGCTGTCCGATTCAAATGCAAGGGGCACAAGAGTTGGACCTAGGACATTGGCTTAATGTCACTTAGGAACTCTGGCAGAGACAAGGATAGATTCCAGTTCTCCAGGGCAGTATTCAACTGCCTTAACCACAATACCATCATTTCTCTTCCTCCCTGCCTCATTCACTATACTTCTTCCAACTTCTACAACGAATGAAGCAGGAGTTCTATAGACAATGAGACAAATTCGACCTTTTCCACTTGGTCTATCCAGAATAATTCCTTCAGTTCTCTGGAATCCAAAAACCTCAGTTCATCTCCAGCTTGTCCCTCAGGTTACTTTATTAGTCATGTTACTGCTCTTTGCCAATGCTGGCCAGGCCCAGATGAAGGGGGTTTAGGTCCACGGTGATACCACAATTAAGACTCATGTCACATACCACACAGTTTATATACATCTTTCCTAGCCACTAACATCTATACTTCTTGCATGTAAAGACTAATTGCTTTGCAGATTGCATAAGGCAAGCTTATCAGTTAATGGTGTAACTGCCTACTTTGATTACTATAAACATACCCAAAGTAGTTAGTTTAGGCCTCCCTTACTTTAAACATTCACAATAGTTACCTGAGTCAGCAATTATTTGCTGCGACTTGTCTCAACTTGGGCCTCTTCATGTCAACTCAGACAGCCTTTCAGTCTCCTTCACTTCACAACCCTGAATCATCCTCATAACAACTCCATCCTGTGTACTGTATGAAGCAGGGGTCCGGTGGTAAAAAAATAGTTTAGAGTCAAATAATTAAATACTATATCATAATGCGTATGCACAAGGGGTCCGAATTAAGGTTGCACAGGTAACGTTAATTCTGTCATTCCTTAACTTTTGGGCACTTGACTTTGCAACCTTAATCATGTTCTCCTAACAATAGGGGTGTGTGTGTGTGTGTTAGAAAGATATTTAAATATACTGTAAATTTTAACACAATTGAAGTCCTTCTCCTATTGGTGAAGCTGAATAAACCTTGACTATTTATAGCTCAATTTTTTCTAACGGAAAACAAATTTTAAAAATACAGATTAATTGGAATTTAAAATGCCAGAGCTGACATTTCAGTGCTAAATTAATTATCTCAGCTTAAATAAGTAGACGGTTAACTGAGCCTACTGGCATTATTCTCTTCATATTCACACAATTATAAAATAGAATAAATGTTTGATATTGTGGCAAAAGTGATTAAGGAATGATAGAGAGACAAGGTGGGTGAAGTAATCTCTTTTATTGGACCAACTTCTGTTGGTGAGAGAGACCAGCTCTTCTTTCAGTCTGGGAAACTAAGGCCCTGTCTACATGGGCAAGTTTCTGCACTGTAACTCCTGAGGTGTACACACTGCCAAGCCACTTATTGCGCAGAAACTGCACAGTTGTAGCGCTTTTAAAAACCACCCCAACGAGAGGTGTACAGCTTTCTGCGCCAGGGCTACAAGCTGCAGTGCCAGTGTAGACACCCTGGTCGATTACAGCACTGTGATTGGCCTCTGGGAGGTGGCCCACAATGCCTGTTCTCGCCTCTCTGGTCATCGGTTTGAACTCTACTGCTTGTCTCCCACTGCATGCCTAGTCCGAACAGTGGAACGGGCTGCTGATTGACTCCCTCACTTCACGGGAATCTCCCTCAGAGATCTCCAGGATACTCTCATGGAGATACTGGGCAATCCGCTGCTGCAGGTTCTTCAGCCCTGAGTGAAGCTTTCACCCTTCCCTTCCCAAGTATTATGGAGCGTACAGCATGCAGCTATAAGCATAGGAATATTGTCATTAGCCAGGTCCAGCTTCCCATAGAGGCACCGCAAGTGGACTTTTAAATGGTCAAAAGCACACTTAGTCATTCAGCACTTGTGCAGCCTTTGTTGAACCACTCCTTGCTGCTGTCAAGTTGCCCTGTGTATGGCTTCATAAACCATGGCATTAAGGGGTAGGCAGCATCTCCCAGGATCACAATGGGTATTTCGACTTCCCCTACAGTGATCTTCTGGTCCGGGATGAAAGTCCCTACTTGCAGTTTCCTGAACAGGCCAGTGTTCTGAAAGATGCGTGCGTCGTGCAGCTTTCTGGACCAGCCTGCGTTAATTTCTGTGAAACACCCACAGTGATCCATAAGTGCCTGGAGAACATAGAGAAATACCCCTTGCAATTAACACTCTCAATGGCTAGGCGGTCTGGTGCCAGAATTGGAATGCGTGTGCCATCTACGGCCCATAGGGAAGCCCATTTGTGCAAAGCCATCTACAAGGTCATGCACATTGCCCAGAGTCGTCATCTTTTGGAGCAGGATGCAATTAATGGCCCTGCAGACTTCCATCAACACAAGTCCAATGGTAGACTTTCCCACTCCGAATTGATTAGTGACTGATCGGTAGCAGTCTGGAGTAGCCAACTTCCACTGTGCAATTGCCCCATGCTTCTCCAACAGCAGGACAGCTCTCATTCTCGTGTCCATGCGCTGCAGGGGTGAGCTCATCACACAGTCCCATGAATGTGTATTTCCTCATCCGAAAGTTCTGCAGCCACGGCTTGTCATCCCAGACATGTATCACAATGTGATCCCACCACTCAGTGCTTATTTCCTGAGCCCAAAACAGGCTTTTCACTGTGGTCAGCACCTCCGTGAATGCCACAAGCAATCTCATCTCGTAGCTACTACGTGAGGCAAGATCAGTGTAGCACTCCTATTGCCTTTGTAGTTTAAGGAATAACTCCACTGCCACTCATGACGTGTTAGTGAGAACGAGCAGCATATTGTTCAACAGTTTGGGATCTGTTCCTGAGGTCTGAAGAGGCAAGGCGCACAGTACACAAACCATTGAAAGATGGTGCCAAATGCGGATGGAAGCACAGGGATTGCTGGGATGTGAAGCAATGCATCATGGGACATTGGGTCAAGACTCCGGATGCCCTGCAACCCGCTGCACCTTCCCACAACCCTTAGTGGCAGAAGAGGAAGAGATGCTCTGTGGGATAGTTGCCCAGAGTGCACTGCTCCGAATACTGCTGCAATTGCCGCAAGTGTGAACATGCTATTGTGCAGGCAGCTGACAGTGGGAACACACAAAAGTGGTTTCCCTTCAGCGATCTCTGAGCGGTGCTGTAACTGCTGCGCTGTAACTCTGCCAGCATAGACATGCCCTAACTCAGTGTCACAGCTAAATACAAGGTGGAACAGATTGTTTAGCATAAGTAAAAAGAAAAGGAGGACTTGTGGCACCTTAGAGACTAACAAATTTATTAGAGCATAAGCTTTCGTGAGCTACAGCTCACTTCATTGGATGAATGAAGTGAGCTGTAGCTCACGAAAGCTTATGCTCTAATAAATGAAGTGAGCTGTAGCTCACGAAAGCTCATGCTCTAATAAATGAAGTGAGCTGTAGCTCACGAAAGCTCATGCTCTAATAAATGTGTTAGTCTCTAAGGTGCCACAAGTACTCCTTTTCTTTTTACGGATACAGACTAACATGACTGCTACTCTGAAACCTCGCATAAGTAGTTAACACATATCAAGGGACCATTCAAGGTGAAGAGGCCCATTAACACCCCACCAATCATAGGGAGGAAAGGGGAGGGGAAGCAGCTGTGTGCAGTTGTTAGTGGGATATAGATTGTTGTAATAAGCAATAAATCCAGTGTCTCTGTTCAGTCCATGATTTTTAGTCTTGCAAAGTTACAAATTAAGCTCCCAGGCTCGTCTTTGAAAGTGTTGTGCAGGTTTCCTTTGAGGATGAGGGGGCTGATAGGTCAGATATAGAGTGATTGCTTTGTGAAAAGTGTTCACCCACAGGCGGACATGCCAACGCTCAAACTGATTGTGAGAGACAATTTCTGAATAAAATTAAGCCTCACTCATGATTTCGTGATAGAACTCTCAAATGTCAGGATTTTTTTTTCAGCTGCCTCTAAAAAAATCCTGAGATTTCAGAGTTCTAAAAGTGAGACTTAATTTTACTTAGCAACCCAGTCAGCCACCCCAGGCGTGGCGATGCCAGTCTCCTGCAGTCAAGTGGAAGGGCCAGGTTCCTGCTATCAAGCCCCGGGCATGGGGTGGAGGGGCCAGGCTCCTGCTGTCCAGCCCCGGGCAGGCTGGCGGGGGGGCAGAGGCACCTGAACAGAGGGAGAGGGTCAGGAGTCCCACTTTTTACCATCAGTAAGGGCATGTGACGGGGGAGGCAGAGAGGAACGAGCAGGGAACAGAGTCTAGTGTGGGAAAGGTGGTGCGGGAGCAGGGTCTTTGGGCAAGAGGTGGCAAGAGGGCAGGGCCTCAGGGGAAGGGGTGGTACGGATGGGCAGGGCCATGGTTTGGACACCAGTGGTCCCCCACTTTTAGGGAACTTCTGCCACTCCTGACGGGTGTTCCACTGTCAAGCCCAGGGTGTAGTGGGGCCAGGCTCCCCCTGTCAAGCCCTGCACAGGGCAGTGGGGATCCTGCTGTCGGTCCAGCACATGGTTGGGTTCCCACTATCAGCCTGAGAAGTGGGAGAGGGGACCCCACTGCAGCCCCTACAGGCCTGGGGATGGTGAAGAACCCTAAGGAGCACAGGTGAGGCTGGGAGGGCTGAACTGTGGCCTGGGGGGCTGCAGCGGGACTGAAGTGAGTAGCATGAGGGCTGATTGTGTGGGTGCTGTATAGATGGTGGGTTCTGAGCAGATGGGGTGGGTGCTGGGAGGGTGAACTGAGAGAAGTGGGAGGCTGAATTGAGAGGGAACAGAATTGATGGGAGACAGGATTAGTTGTGGCAGGGTTAGGGGTGAGGGCTCCTGCAGCAGGGGACAAAATCACCTTGTCCAGTACATGTGGGAGGGTGAGTAACACTAATTTTCACATGAACTCACCCTGGGGCTGGGCAGGGGGAGTTTAAAAATCAAGAGACTGACCTAACAAACAGTATAATTTTTTTTAATCTCATGATTGTGGGGCCAATCTTGTGATTTTTGAGCTCTTGAAGTTGGCAGTACTGCACTGGTAATGTGGCATTTTTGTCTTTTATCATTTTCCTGTGTGAGTTTAATCAAGCAAAGTGCATATAAGGAATGATATTAATACAGTTATTGCTATAAGTTATATTTGGAATGGGAAGGAGACTCCCTGCAAAAATAATCCAATTAAAACTACTCCAGGGAACCAGCCCAAATTACTAGTATTTGCTGGAAATATATGAGCAATTTAGAAAATTGTTCCTGGATAAGATGTTTAGAGCACATTGTCCCATAGTTAGAATTTCCTTTGAAACACTAGATGTTAAAATGAGAGTATCCTTTTGAGATTCTGATGTAATCAGCCCTAGGGCCATCAGTGATGTTTAAACCCAAAACATCAGTACTAAATGCTTGGGCATCTACTGATTGAACTCAAGGACTAAATCCATTAGCTGGAAGCATGAACAAACATATAACCTCTTACAGAGACACTCAAGTGATACAAAACTCTATAATCAGCTAATGTGGGTTACCCACATAATCCTTCCACTTGGCTACAAGTGCACCCTGTCTTCACCATTACACATTTTAAATGTAAGGCCTTCAGGCCATGGACAGCCTCCATATTGTGAATTTTTTTTTCCTACATTTGCTCTTTCGGCATTGGTTGCTGGAGGTTATTCACCACACACCCTTCAGTTGCTCGACAGTTCTCCTTGGCCACTGTGCTTCTCATCCTTCTTCACTTACTCCTCCCCTTTATACCTCCCTCATCTCTGCTGTCAACTATGCCTTTCTCTCCATTACTTCAACCACGAGGGCCCACCGAAAAAGCTGTAATACTATGCTTTTATATAATAAGACAATTTATATGGAAACATGGAAATAATATAAGGTGTACCTGTCATCACCTGTATTACTTTGTATATTGTATCCCTTCTCCCACCCTTCATCTTTGCCTTTTTAGCTCATAAACCCTTTGGAGCAGGGACTATGCCTCTTAATGTGCTTATACAGTGCTTAATACAATGGGGCCCTTATCCCAGAAGTGATACCACAACAGAATAAATAATAAAGCTAAGTCTAAAAAACCAAAATCGCTATTGATTACATCTTGACAAAATTGGAGAAAATGTCTCCTGAGTTACAAAGAGAAATGGTGCTGAGACAATGAGGTCATCAGACTTGTAAGAAAACAAGAAATATTGTAAGAAAACTACACTTGCCAGGAGCTATATAACAGATCTCATTGACTAAATGGTAAAAACAGCCATTTAAAACACACCAGACCAATGTATTTCAGAGCAGCCCTGGTCTAACCTCTGATTACAAACACGTTGGACACCATCCCACAAAAATTTTGCAAGCAAGGCTGGTTCATAAGCTAACGCTGCCTTGGGCAGCTCTGACTTACTCCCCTAAAAATAAACATAGAGTGTCTAAAGTTTATATGATTCACTATTCAATTTTTAAAAGTACTTACCATAGCAATATAACACCATGCATTGTGTGTTAATGGCTTCATCAGGAATACACTGCGACAAAGTTGGCTCAAGAGATAGGAAAAAACACTTTAAAAGTTGAACATCTTGTGGTTTTCATAAACCAGCATTTGACTCTATTTTCCCATTGTTGCATATTTCAGTATTTTTGACTGGTGAGTTGAGTTTGATTAAAAGATATCTTTACTTCTGAAAAAATTATATAGCATAGATCAGTTCAACAAGTTTGCTTTTTGCAACATTCTAGCTTTCTGCAATTGTCACTTTTATTGCAAAAATTGAAATTTTATTGCAAAAATTGCAATTTTATTGTCATTTTATAAATGTTATTACATAGCCTTGTGTTAAGAGACTTTGCATGTATTCTTGGTGACTCTACCACTGCAAGGTCTAACTCTTTAGATGGAAGTAGGTACAAGACCTGTGATACCAAATATATCTGAAAGTATATCACAGCACACTTAGTCATCATCTCCTGAAATCCATCAAAATAGTGCAGCAGACATTCACAAGGAAACCAGAGACCACACTACATATTCAGGATCATGTGCAGGTCTGACTCTATAGAAAATTGTTTTTGGTAACAAGTAACTGTCCGTTCCTGTCCTAGCTTGAAGAGATCCAGCTGAACTGACCACAACTTCAAATAGCAAAAGCGGAAGGAGGTCTAACTGTAGTTCTGCAGAAGCATATGCCTGCTGTGAGGCAGAATTAGGCATCAGAAAAGACCTAACTGTAGGTTTACAAGGATAATGCCATATGTTATTGAACCAAAAATCACAGCAGATCTGGAACATCTAGTAAGACTCTTTCATCTGTCTCATAACAAATAGACAAATCCCATTATTTCAGAATTAAAAAGGTGGCACCATCATAATTTATGGCTATTTCAAAGTAACTGTAAGCAGGGTTTGAAGAACTCTCCCCTGACAGCTTGTTGGGAGCAGAAAAGACTTCAAGAGCGAACTGTATTTATATGCACACTTACTTTACTTAAAAAGAAAAGGAGTACTTGTGGCACCTTAGAGACGAACCAATTTATTTGAGCATAAGCTTTCGTAAGCTACAGCATCCAATGCATCCGATGAAGTGAGCTGTAGCTCACGAAAGCTTATGCTCAAATAAATTGGTTCGTCTCTAAGGTGCCACAAGTACTCCTTTTTTTGCAAATACAGACTAACACGGCTGCTACTCTGAAACCTTACTTTACTTAGATATCCAGCAGATAGAGCGGTGTTGATCAAAGTGATCAACTTTGGCTGGAGTTGGGTTACAAATCACATTAGTACTTAATGCAGGGGTAGTGAAATGCTGTTATCAGTGTTGTATGAATAAAGGGGAGCAGAACTGTACCTAACCTGGCCCAATTGTGGCAGTCACCCTCAGCTGAAAGGACCTCATTAAGCCAGGGGCTTGAAGGCCAGAGCCCTGTGAAAGTAAGAGAGGAGGGGACAGGTATCCCAGCCAGGAGGTGTGGACACTCCCTAAGGGTCCCCAGTCTGGTTTAACCTGTTCCTCCCCACTGTTCAAAGATAGAGCTAAGTAGATTCCACTAGGAGCCTTTGTTATTTTAACTGCTTAAAAGGAGAGCTGAAATCTCTTGTGGTGGGACAGCATTTCTGCCCAGCCTGCTAAAAGCTGACAATCACTAAGAGACTGACCTGCAGAGGTCACAGCAGAAGGTAACTGACGGATGGCAGGAGCAGCAAGCAGTCGGCCAGCTGGAGCAACCAGCAGGGCGGTCAGTGGAGAGGAGCAGCGGCTGGTGGGGTGGCCAGTGGAGAGGAGCAGTGGAACAGCCAGTGCTCAGATGGTGCAGCAAGCAAGCTGCCTTCTTTCCCGGGTGGGAGGTGAACTCACACAGATGCAGCTCTGAACTCTAGGTCATCACTGACCAAGGACAGCCACAGAGTGAGGTATGGTGAGGGAGCAGAGAGGGGCACAGTAAAGCAACTTTTGGTTGTAGAACTCAGGAACACGAGGCAGAAAGCACTGCCCCACGCACTCTGGAGTGAGTGTCCTGCTCACACTTTTATGATTATGAATCCTGCTTATGGCATTTTACCTAATTAATGTCGGGTGACTTCCCTCCTTTCTTTAAAAATGTCTTTTCTACACTCAGACTCTGTTTGTGAGTGGGGAAGTTTTGCCTCTCAGAGGCACCCAGGGTTGGTGTGTAATTTTCCCAGGTTACTGGGTGGGGGCTTGAGCCAGTTCTTGTTGTCTTGTTGAAAAGGAACCCCTAGATATTGAACCCGGCCCTGGTTGCTGCTGGCTCCACCTGGCAGAAGGGTTACATAACTATAAATCCGGTGTTAACGTATATGCAGAATAATCACTTCATTGCACTGAAGATCTCAACAGCATTGACCTACTGAAAGCTTATTCACAAATGCAAATGGAGAAAAATCCCAAGAATTACTAAAAATAGTGACACATCATCATGAGGGTTTGTACTAATTACACTATTTACATTTTGATGATAAAATTGGCACCACCCATGGTCAGAAGAAAATGGTCTATTAGGTTGATAAGAGTATAGTACTATCTAGATAACATTCTACTGACTTGCCAGAATGAAAGAAAATGCATCTCAAGAACCAAGACGCATCTCTGACAGATTATGGTCAGAGAACTCTCAAGGTAATGTGAATTTTCAAGTACTCCAAAACACCAGATAAAGGCAACAAAAATTATTAGGGGACTGGAACACATGAGTTATGAGGAGAGGCTGAGGGAGCTGGGATTGTTTAGCCTGCAGAAGAGAAGAATGAGGGGGGATTTGATAGTTGCTTTCAACTACCTGAAAGGGGGTTCCAAAGAGGATGGCTCTAGACTGTTCTCAATGGTAGCAGATGACAGAACGAGGAGTAATGGTCTCAAGTTGCAGTGGGGGAGGTTTAGATTGGATATTAGGAAAAACTTTTTCACTAAGAGGGTGGTGAAACACTGGAATGCGTTACCTAGGGAGGTGGTAGAATCTCCTTCCTTAGAGGTTTTTAAGGTCAGGCTTGACAAAGCCCTGGCTGGGATGATTTAACTGGGAATTGGTCCTGCTTTGAGCAGGGGGTTGGACTAGATGACCTTCTGGGGTCCCTTCCAACCCTGATATTCTATGATTCTATGATAAGTCAAGACTATAGTGTCAGTTTCCAGGTCCTGAAAATATGAGTCAGTTACATACATTTCAGAGGATTACTGAATTATGGGTGCTTCATTTGTCATCTGCCTATTGCACTGGACCCTCTTCAGAATTTAGAAGTGAAAAACTAAACTTAGATAAATGAATGTCACAAAGGAGCATAACATCCACTCCCTTTCTACACCCTCTTGTTGATTGCAAAGTCAGTCCCACTTTCCTAGCTGTCCGTTTTTAGGAAACGGTACCACCTCGTGACTTGCCTCCCATTAGCACAGCTTCTAGTCAAGCTCACTTTGCACTTCTGACAGCCCCGGGGGGCAGGAACCACATCTTGTAAAATCATCATTTATGTTTACTGTATAGTGCTATATACACATTTAGATTATTCTTCATGTGGAAATTATAAATATTTTTAACTCAGTGACTATTTGATAATCTGTCTTGTCCCTTCCCTGATTGTCCCTGACTTCTCAGGGCTAAGCAGCAACATCCATAGGAGATGACCGCCCTGCTCCACTCAACTCTTTGGCAGGCTTGGGGCTTTAAAGAACAGGTGGTTCTGAAGCTATGTTACTGCCAAACATCTGAGTGAAACAGAATTGATAGCAGTGGCTTCTCGTTGAAGACTTGTTATTGTTGAACTGAAAAAAGGAAGAGACATGAGGAGGAAGAAGCAAGAAAAGAAGAGGCGGCAGGAAGAGGACAAAATGTGGAGAGGGGAAGGCATTTAAAAACTTCACACACACCTCATGCAGCTACTATATTATATTTATCTGAAATTACTAGAGACTGCGTAGACATAATTGAAGAGTTCTAGGTTTGATACACTACAGATAATTTAAAAACTTTTCTTACAGAGTTTGGTTTTGTCAAGGGAAAAACACAGATACAAAATGTCAGTACAGCTGCCCAAGCATCTCTCTTTATCTACAGTATGGTGAAAAGGACCTGGTCTTCTGTAGCCTATAGCTGTCTTCTCCTTTTGGCTATCAGGTCAGAGGCCCAAGGAGAACTCAAGGAGTTGTGTGTAACCAGAGCTGCAGCTTCCTTTTGTGGGAAATAAATTCCCATGTCCTCTCAAATCTGTCTCCAAATCCTAGGTTACCTATTACAAAAACTTCAAATCCAGACTCCAGCGAGAAACTGCTGAATTGGAATTCATTTGCAAATTGGATACTATTAATTTAGGCTTAAATAGAGACTGGGAGTGGCTAAGTCATTATGCAAGGTAGCCTATTTCCCCTTGTTTTTTCCTAACCACCCCCCCCCCCCAGACGTTCTGGTTAAACTTGGATTTAAACTTGGAGACTGGTCAGTTTGGATGAGCTATTGCCAGCAGGAGAGTGAGTTTGTGTGTGTGTGTGTCCCGGGGAAAAAAAAGGGGGGGGGGGTGAGAAAGCCTGGATTTGTGCTGGACATGGCCCACCTTGATTACCATGCACATTGTAGGGAGAGTGGTCACTTTGGATGGGCTATTACCAGCAGGAGAGTGAGTTTGTGTGTGGGAGTGAGTTTGTGTGTGTGGGGGTGGAGGGTGAGAACCTGGATTTGTGCTGGAAATGGCCCAACTTGATGATCACTTTAGATAAGCTATTACCAGCAGGACAGTGGGGTGGGAGGAGGTATTGTTTCATGATCTCTGTGTGTATATAATGTCTGCTGGAGTTTCCACGGTATGCATCCGATGAAGTGAGCTGTAGCTCACGAAAGCTCATGCTCAAATAAATTGGTTAGTCTCTAAGGTGCCACAAGTACTCCTTTTCTTTTTGCGAATACAGACTAACACGCCTGTTACTCTGAAAGATCAGACCAGTAAATCCAATTTACATCACCCATGCTTTTTGTAAACCCCTACCTGCATAATTAGGAGGTTATTATCTCCTTAAGTGTCCCTTTCATCTTGCATTAATGTTCTTCCAAAATTTCGAGATGGGCCCTTTGTTAGCAGGTTCTAGACCAGCTCCTTTCAGAACAACAAAAAAGTGGATTTCCCTACCTTCACAAGTCTGTCAGATCCTTGAAAAGAAATCCTACGGGTAATACATATTTTGAGATCATGATTGTTCTCAACATCATAACTTGTAAATCCAGGTACAAAATGTGTCAACGTTCCACTCTGCATGATACATTACAATGCTTTTCTCTATAGATGCTCCATTTTAGCTGTATCCCTTTTTCTAGCAGTTGCTGCTGTTGTGGCAGTGCAAAAGCAAGACTCCCTTCAACCCCTAAAGCACTTATAAATATCTGAATCAGAAATGTGCCCTATGGGTACCAAGAAGAGCTGCCCTGTGCACTCTTGGATTTCGTAAACTTCTGCAGCCTGTTGCTCAAATTTAGGGCAGTGTTTATTTTTAAAGTTGGCTATTTGTATGCGATGTTTCCTATGTAAGTGCTTCCTGGAAATACTGGGGAGATTTTAAATATTTAGATCCTAATATTGGAGGAGTTTGCTCAAGTACTTGTTACAGAAACTGAAACACATAACAGTAAAAAACAAACAATCTTACTGTATTCTGGAGTCCAGTGCTTGGGGTTGAGAGGCAGTGTGATCCAGTGTTTCGAACTAGGATCTTGGAAGTTCCTGGATTCTTATAATCTCTATTGCAGCGGTTCTCAAACTGTGGATCACGGCCCCATTTTAATGGGATCACCCGGGCTGGCTTAGACTTGCAGGGACTTGGGCCAAAGCCCAAGCCCCACTTCGTGAGGCCCAAGCCCAAGGGATTCAGCCCTGGGTAGTGGGGCTCAGGTTACAGGCCCCCTGGCTGGGGCTGAAGCCTTTGGGTTTCAGCTTTGACTCCTTCCCCACTCAGGGCAGTGGGGCTCGGGCTTTGGCTTCCCCCCAGCACCTGGGGCAGTGGGACTTGGGTGGGTTCAGGCTTTGGTCCTCCCTCTTGGGGTCATGTAGTAATTTTGTCAGAAGGGGGTCATGGTGCAATGAAGTTTGAGAACCTCAGATCTATTGCATTAACTTAACATATTATCTTTCACAACTCACTTGAACTCAGTCAATGTAGCTGTAAAGTGAACAAGGCTGAAACTACATTTGGGATACATATACTGGATAAAAGAAAAGGAGTACTTGTGGCACCTTTTCCTTTTTGCGAACGCAGACTAACATGGCTGCTACTCTGAAACCTGTCATATACTGGATAAATACATCATACACTTTTCTCTCCTTCCAATTTGTAGCTGAGGCCTGGCCCAACATGAGAATTAACACATGAAGGGAAGCCTCATTTCTTGGAGGATAGAATTAGGGAAGTAAACATATCATTAGGCTTAAAACAGAATATTTGTTCTAAATGAGATAAATAAATAGGTCAATAGGTTAAAAAGACAGAATGTCTGAGCCAGCTAAGATAAGAAGGAGAACACCCAGGGAACCATTTACTAACAAGAGACGAGATAAGTTAGGAATGTAAAGATGAGGTAAGGAGTTGGTTGAGTATGGACAATGCATGCTGCACAGGGACTGGTTCCAGCAAGGTAACAAAGCTAATCCAAAAACACGAGATGTAATGTATAGTAAATGCAAGGTAGTATGCAAATGTATATAAACAATGAGGTTTTCTGTGTAACTTTGGCTTGATCAACTTGGCATAGATTTGCTGTATGCCAAATAAAGGAACCTGAGTGATGAAATCGGGAGTTGAACTGAGTTTTTTGAATCCCAAAGAACTAGTTGAAGCATTCTCTCAGAACTGGACAAGGTTTTCTGGATAAGCCAAGCGGAAAAGGTCTCAGAGGGAATCCCAACACAATCAGCCAAATAGTAGCTGGTATCTTCTAGGTAACATATCTAGAACAAAAAACATTCACCAGCTGACAATTTGGCTCAGAAAAATTTAAGAAGAAATTTCAATAATGAAAACTAGGTCATGGCCAATGCATCACAGAGCCAATAGAAAAAAGATAACGCTCATATTCCCAGTAAGTTACAATGCTCTTCCAATTATATAGATGGCATTTGTAACCTATAGGTATGGGTATCTGCTACATAAGGGTGGGCATAAGTTAAGATAGCAATGTAATGAGCCTACAAGGCCTGTAAGACAATAGCTTAGATAAACAAGGCGTAAGGCCTAAATGCTTTAACATAAGCAGCTAGCTAGGAGTAATCCTAGGTCCTAGGATATCACAAGGTAGAATGCTGTAATGACTAAACTGCTGACAAGTAACCACAAGATGCTAGTTTATACCAACTTGGGATATTTTAAGTTAGGAACATCAGCAGATGTCTGACCACAGGAGACCATGGTAACTAATTGACGTATATGCTAATAAGCTTGAGGTAAAAGGACTGGTAACCTATGGGAGAAAGGCACCACAACATTAGTAGGATGAGGAAATACAAATAAAGAAAAGGAGAGAAACGCCTACAGAATATGCATCAGGCATTATGGTGTCAGTGTAACACATTATAAAAGTTGTATCCTTTGAGAGGTAACTCTTGGGAGATTTCAAGATGACCACTGGTGATGGGGATGAGAAAGGTGATGATGATGAGGAAGATAATGACTAACATTTCAGGGTGTTCTGCAAGGGATGGTGTGAGTTTATGGATGCTCAGATTCACATTATGTATTATCTCTATCTATCTTGCTGGGTTGGAATGTTACTAATTTTGCAAACTGTGTTAATACAGTAGACCCTCAGATATGAACACCAGAGTTAGGGACTTCCCGGTAAACTTAACACCCTGTGGAACTGAAAGTCCTCAAATCAGGCAGCAGCGTAGACCTAAAAAAATAGAAAGGGGCAAATTAAAGCCCTGAGGCTCAGGGCTTTAGCTGCAGGGGTGGAGGGTGTTAGGGCTCCACACAGGGGGTGGGACTCAGGGCTTCTGACCCTCAGGAGCACTGGGCCTCAGGGCTTTAGATGGGGGAGCACTGGGGCTTGGGGCTTCAGCCTCACAGCTCTGTTCCCAGCTTCAGCCCTGCAGTGGGTGTTCAAGGCTTTAGCTACAATGGGAGTGCTGGTTTTAGCCCTAGCACTCCCCCCACTACAGCTAAAGACCCAAGCCCTGGTGCCCCCCTGCTGAAGCTGGGAGCAGAGCCATGGGGAGCACCGAGCCCCAGCAGGGCAGAAGCTGGGAGCAGAGTTAAGACCCAGCATGCCCCCAGGTCTAAAGCGCTGAGCCCTGGTGCTCCTACGGGGCAGAAGCCCCGAGCCTCCTGCCTGGAGCCCTGGTGCCCTGAGGGTCATCAGTAGCCCTGACTTATCCCCCCGGCCTGGAGCCTTCACATCCCTCCCCTTGTGCCTTTTGCCCCAACCCGCCATGTGGCTCAAGTCTGTAACCTCTTCTTCAGAGTTACGGAACATTTCAGAGTTACAACCTCCATTCCCAAGGTGTCTATAATGGAGGTTCTACTGTACAACCACGACAAATACCAACGATTTTTCTTAAGTGTGAGTGTTGCAACTGTGCACATCAGAGTACCCAGCTGAACCATAATTTTAATAGTACTGGGCCTGTTCTTGCTACAAGAACTTACCGAACCTCTGAGTGATAATTAGGAATTCTTAAGTAATCAATATACTTAATACACAATCAATAGATCAGGCAATGCATTCAATATACATTTCTATTGATGTTCAGTCATCACCTATCCTCACAATATTCAAACAGGAAATTCTACAGAATAATATAAGCAAGCATCTAGTCAAGACGATCGCTCAGGTCAGTGAATTATGCCTATATAGCATATTTATACAATATGTTTTGGATTTTCATTTTTGGCAAATGATATGTATTTGTAAATCCTTTCTTAAGTCAACATAATTGTAAACATGGTGTACAAGCTTAACTGAGATATTCCCTAAAAATGTCTAACAGATATACAATTAAAGAAAAAAGTTTCCCCCTGTATTAAGATTTTGCTCTGTCTACATTTAAATTCCATCTTTTCCTTTACACACTGAACTATTATCCTTTCCCCAAGAGTATTGCAGTATTATTTTTTCTTAACATTTATCTCATTCTGCTTTCTTCTTTGTTTTCCCAAAGGTTTATTTTTTTTAACAGTCTAATTTGGCCAGATCCACCTACATATGTTCAGCTTTCCAGTGATTCATTTCAGATGTTCCTTCTGCTTATTTCTAGTCAGCATTTGTTTCCATCATTCCCCATGTGTCAACAGGTTATTTTGAATTCAGCTGTCTTCTCATTTAGGCACTTAGGATTAACCATGTTTTCCATGCCGGGGCAATGGGTATAGAAAAGAATATGAAAACTTGTTCCAGAATAAAGAGTTCCCAGAGTGCTCATCTGCCATTGGTTTATAATTCCAGTATATAGAAGACAAAAATCATTTCCTGTTTTCCCCTTCTGCACAAATGATCATTCAGCAGCATTCTTTTTTCTTCTTAGACAAAATTTTCTTTTCTTCTTTTTCTGTTGATTTCTTATGTTAAATTAAAGGGTGATGTTGCATCGTGTGAGAACACTGTCAAGTCCAAGTAAAAGCACATGCTAATTAAGTGTTCTTTATCATGCAGTTGTATAGACCTGTCTTATACAAATTTTCTCCCTTCAGTTTTATAGATTCCAGCTGCAGTAATTTATCTTCCTCCATGTTTCAAGGGCTACTGTTCAACATTTTTTTTTTTTGACAAATGGGGAAAAACACAAGCTCTTATTTTCCTTAGAGAAATTCCTAACATTTTCCCCAGTCAGGCAGATCATTGAGATTTAGAAATATTTTCTCTTCCTATCATTCTATTCTCTTTTACTGAGCTGTTAAGTCCTGCTGAAAATTCTAAACAAGATGGCAGGAACTAATATTTCATTGCATGGACAACCTTCAGTGGTTGAAACTGCTCCCTTCCCCATGCATTATTCTGTACAAATAATTTTTCCCATTAGCCACTTATGGTGTTTTCATGCAGCAGAAATTGTTTGTAGAATTCTTTCATCATTTAACATTTTGTTTCAGTTTCAGAATGAAAACCAGTTGGCATTTTGAATAAAAAATAATTAAAAAAAAAAGCTGGCAACTATTACACTTTAAGTACGGCTGTAAGTTGCATTGCTAAAAACTTTCAGTGTAAACACTACATCACCTTCAATTAAATCACATTTGCTTATTTATTTTTAAAGAACAAAAAAGTATTTAATTTGTGGGCTATCCCTTTGGTCATGACCAGGTTCTGAACCCTGCATAAGTCAAACCTTGTGCAGACAATAGATAAAATAATGGAAGGCCTGTGTCCAACCTGAGAAATTTTTGATGCAGATTTTCCATTGTCCAGCTAGGATTTCAGGTGCAGCTTGAAAATTCATTTTATGATTTTAGCTTTTTCAACTGTTTGTTAAAATCACACACCAAATCAAATTTAATTAGTTATATTTATCTGGTGGATGGTACAATAGCATACATTCCTTTACCTAATTGAATAATGCATTTCATATGATTTTTACAAATTGCCAAATTGATTCTTAAACATATTATTTGGATCCAAGCCCAAGGTGATCAAAACTGATTTAATATGTGGTATCACATAAGTGAAAACAAATATTTTGTGATTTATTTTACATTTAACATCTGCATTATCAGTAAAAGTGTTTTATGCTAAGTTCAGAATGTGAAAAGTTTATTACAGGGCGAAAGAATTAAGAAGGAGCAAAATCCCATGCAAACAAGTGGCACATTTATACAAATCCAATTTGTGTAGTACTGAATAGGATTTTGAATGGCCTTTATCATCTACCCAGATCACAGATATGAGTTCTTTTATAGGATCAACCTTTCTCCTCTCTTGAAGAAGTTGTAGCTAACTATATTTTAACCTGTTTTCAGTGGTCTGATAAAACAACCTTACTGGTGTTCCATCAGGGGTTCTCAATCTCTCTTTTTTGAGCTGTCCCTCTGCCCCTGCCCCCCACACACAAACACTATAAAAACTCCATGGCCCACCTGTGCCACAATAACTGTTTTTCTGCATACAAAAACCAGGGCTGGTGTTAGGGGGTAAGAAGCAGGGGGCCCCATGAAGCTGAATTGCTCAGGCTTTGCCTTCAGCCCTGCGTGGCAGGGGTCAGGGTTGCAGGCTTCAGCCCCATGTGTTGGGGCTTAGTCTTTCTGCTCTGGGCCCCATTAAGTCTAATGCCAGCACTGTTTGGCAGACTCCCTAAAACCTGATTGCGGCCCCTGGGGGCCCAGACCTCTGGTTGAGAACCACTGTTCTACATTTTTTTTTAGAGCTGGATCAGCCCATAGCATAGAAGCATGAAGCTGCGATGCACCAGAAGCAGACCAGGGAGAGAACTGTGACTGAGAATCCTTCATGTTCTGAGAGAGGAGGTGGAGAGAAGTAACCTGCTACTAGACGTAAGCAGTAGCAGATTACCTTCCCCACCACATCACCTCAGCTGCATTGCCTGCAGCATTGGGGGTGGGCAGGAGAAGGGGTCAACAAGGTTCTACTCTGCAGCTGCCAACCCAGCCCCACCCGCTAGCACAGCAGGGAGAGTACAGAGGCTGCTCCCTCAAACTCTAGCCTACACCATGGGTAGATTGTGCAGAGGACTTAGGCTTTTACTTCCTTACTTCCCTGCACAGGCAAGGATAGCTGTATTTATGTGTTTAGCTGTGAGATAGCCATCTACATTAACTAATTCATATGTAGGGATAGTATGCCCCTCACCTCGTGCCGCATCATGTTGGCTCCATGAACACGCTGGTTTATAACTGGTTCTCAACCTGCTGTTTAGAACTGATTTACATGATGCAAAGTGATTGTCTATCTACTTAGTTTACACCAGTGAATACGAAAAGGAAATTGTGCTCATAAGCACATTCCTTAGCAAATGAAGGCATGTGTAAGGTACCTTGCCTTACCATTTTCCACAATAAAGACCATGGACCAAATTCCCCTGTCAGTTACATCCATATGTAGTAACTCCATCGAACCCAGTTGGATTGTAGCACTACAACTGACAGTAGATTTGGTCCCATGTATCTATTGCTAGTATCACATCAAAGAAAGCATACATGTGGTAGAAACTGTTAAATGTTTAAATATTAGAAAGTCATGCCACATAATATACTGTCAAAATATAATTAAAATGAGAATCTCAAGAAAAAAGAAAGGTACAACATATGTCTATCAGTCACAGTCATGACTCACAGATGATCTCTTTTCCATAATGCAATCAATCCAACTGAATTTGCAGTTGGAGATCAACCCACATATCTGCATTTCTTAGTAAGTAGTGACAACAGAGGTAGAGAAATATCATGAAAAAAAGCAATCTGAAGTGTTTGTTATCACATACATGATAGGATTGTGTAATGAAGCCATTTTCACTCTAAAAACATTCACAGTAGATATGCACAGCCTAAAGAATTGTACATTGGTCTGCAGTTTCAATTTATACCACAAAGGCCCATAGAAAGTTTGATGGATTCTTAGGATGTGCCAGGTAGAATGAGAGTACAGATAAACTACAATAAAGCTGGCACCATATTAGTGTTTCTAGGCCCATAAAAGTACATTCTACAGACAGCAGCAGCTATCACAATTTTTTCCCCACTATCTTCAGAAAAGCCCATGCTAAAATACTGGATAAGAGAACTTAGTGTATAACACTATCCAGAAGGAAATGCACACTAATACCGTGGATTTGAATTTGGTACCAGATCTTTGAAACAAGTTGCATTACTTCTGTATCTCTCAGAAGAGATCTGTATGACTCCTCACGCAAAAAAACCCCAAACCAAGCTACAAACAACCCACAAACAGCAAGCTACATGTGGCAGGGTTTCCAGGGATGATGTGACTCAATCTAGCTCTTGTAGTCTCTTAAACTTCTTTACTAAAAGTGTTCCTGGAACATTGAGTGCTCTGAAAATCTCAAGTCCTTTATTTTATCTCTATTTTTAGCTTTAGTTTACAGAGACTCTCCAGTTGCAGGCAGGGAGATAATGGAATTTAAATAGAACATGAGTCACATACTAAGGTGCCCTTTCTAGTTAACCTGGGCCTGTCTGCAGCAATACCTAAATGAGTTATATGTTGCTTTCATGTGCAGCTGGTTACAGCTAACATGAAAAGTGGGTCTCTTACTGAAGAAAGTAGTATAGATACCTCATGAATTAGCAAGCAATCCATTGTTTTGGTGCAGTTTAAAAAAGGCTGAAGTATACGTAAGAGATTTATTTATGTTTATTGGATACCATTTAGTCCCAGTGTAACCCGTTCACTGGTATTGCATCAACACATTTTATTCAAAGTATTCTTTTATACTTTTGAAATGCTTTTAGAATAAAGTTCACAGTTAAGATAGTTTTATACAATATAAGCGTGGTTTACTGTATTTACTGGGCCCAAATCCGCAAGCACTTGCCTAACTTCAATATGAGTACTCATGCACTTAAAGTTAGGCATGTGCATAAACACTTTGCTGATCTGCGGCCTCGGTGACTAATATAGGCATAGAGATTACATTTTGAATAGTATATGTATTTCAGCTATCAACTATGGTTTCATGGCTAGTGTACCTAAGAAAACGTATTTATCAGAAAAGCTAAATCACCTTCCCTTCCTCAATATGAAACTTCTGTAATAAAATGGTGACTAAAAGCTTCAAATGCTGTTGATTCTTTTATGCAGAGTGGTAGCCACTGAAATTTTCCATGGAGCTGCTCTGCTTTGCAGGAGGGCTGCATCGATCTCTTGAAATCGAATGGGAATTTGTGAGGAAACTGTATCATAGCAATAAAAATCAGGGATAACTGAAGTCACCACTACAGATTATACATAAGCATTCTCTCCTGTATGTAAAAAAGGACAGGAGAATCCCAGTGGAGAGTAGCTAGTCATTAAAGATTAAGTGTAATACATCATTCCCATTAGACAATAGGACATTTTCAAAGTCTTTTTATTGACTAGCCACCAGCTTCTTTATGGATGAAGCTATTTTGAATAGTAGTATATTATTTCATGACCTGTATCATAGGTTAGAGAGGTGATATTCAGACTGAGGCTCACGAGCCACAAGTGACCCTTTATGGGTCTTCTGTGGCTCTCTGCCACACATGATAGTAAAACACTGATTTAAAATTATTAACCAGGATTCTTTTACTATGTTATTAACCAATTGTAGTTGATAAAATAATACTTGGTCAGTCATTCTGTGAGAGAATAATATTATATATATTACCCGAAAGAGCCACTATAGATAGATAGATACAGAGAGAGAGAGACTGACTGGCTCTTTTGGGTAATGTTGAGTGCTATTTTGGCTCCTGAACCATTGAAGTCTGAGTATCACTGGGTTAGAGGGAGATAGTTATCTTTCTGCCCTGTCATCTGTCTGTATACTGAAGTCTAAGCATCAAGCAGATTAGTTACATCATTCATACAGAGGCTGGGAATTTCCTGAGAAGTTCAGTCTTGGATTTGTGTTTGACTGAAGAGCCTCAAATGTAGGAAATTCCAAAAACTACCCAAATGAGACTAATTTCCATGCACACACACACACACACAGTCCCCTTCCCAAAGCCCCCAGTGCTCACATAAGAGCACAAGAACATTATTCAAAGTAATGCAAATATATTTTACAAAAACTAGTAGAAGTAGGAAGACATATTACACATTGTGAGGGAATGACAAAAACATTGGAACACAGCCAACAACAAAGCAGAGTGAAACAGTTAAAAGTGGATGATCAACAAGTACTGACAATATGCAGCAGAAATTCAAAGGAAGCAGCCTGGAAAAAAATTAAAAGGGTAACTTAATTAGCTGCTATATCCATCCCACTGTACTTCAGTTCACCAAACCCGTGATTACATGTAACAGAAAATGGCTACTGTTGTGTCTTGTGGATCCAGTTCATATTGCCTGAATTGAATTGCTAGTATGCTCTGTTTATTTTTCCTAAATCAGACCATGAGTATGCATGGGAATTTTAAAATTAGATTACACTCTGAATTTTCCCTTTCCCTTTATGTGACTCTCTCTGCTGCAAAACCTGATGTCTGAGTCAAAATTGGCCTGTTTCAAATAAAATTTTAAATTTAAAACATAATACAGATGTAGGGAAAAACAGTACGATTGGCTAGAAGACTGAGTTCTCTACAAAATGACAGCATCAAAGCTCTGACTGGAGCACTTATCAAAGATAACATGCTTGATCACCATAAACTAGAATCTATGGCAACGTGATTAGAACTGTAAATAAACTATCATATTGACTGATATTGGTAATCTATCGCCTAAAGCAGTGGTATTCAACCTGTTTTCATTTGCGGACCGATAAAAACTTTTGAATGGAGATGCGGACCCTTTGGAAATCTTAGGTATAGTCTGTAGACTCCCAGGGCTCCGCAGACCACAGGTTGAAAACAACTGTCCTAAAGTTTTTTGTTTTTTTTTTTAAACCTGATTGGTTGCAACTGATCTTCCTTCAAACATAGAAAAACAAAGTATATTGGATACCATTGCAATTCTGTATGAAAAATAACTCTGCTGTAACTCACTAATAAAGTCATTTTCATAATATCCGATGACAGAGACTGGTTAATGAATGAAGTAATGAAAGGGTAATCTGAAAGTTGGCAGAAGTTCAACTTTTCCTCATCTCTCCAATGCAACTCATACTTGGCACAAAAAACAAATAAAGACAAAAAACACTAAAAACAAAAACAAAAAAACCAAAAAGACTTAATCATCTCAGTTACCTTTCCTGTGTTTCCAGATCTCATTATTTCCAGTGCTAGTAGAAAGGTTTTAAATAATTTTTTAAACTTGACAAATCATTTTTGGGACATATTCTGTCAAAAAGTCTACAAAAAGTGTTATGAAAATGGTTATTGAAAATTATAAGTTGCCAAAAACCTATTAACAAAAATAACTATATTATATAAATATTTTTAAAATGAACAAAATATGAGTCTATTTCAAAACCCTGTGAAGTTTTGAAAGCTTTTGCAAAGCTTAAATATTGTTAACCAGCTATAAGCATTCTCCACTACACTTTACACATGTAATATTTTTACTATGATTAATCTTTTTACTGTCTCATTTTAAGAATAATAAAAGCCAAAATTCAGATGCTGAAATCCTAATATGCCCTTCCTCCCTTAGGATAAAATATCATTGATGTTTTATTTTTCTCCATTATATTTTAAAAGTTGTTTTATGTTTATTTTTATGCCAAAAGTTTCTAGATTAGTTGTTCTTGATATATGCAGAATAAAACATGCTTGGTATTTTTTCTATATTTACCTGTCTCTAAGTGGATTCCATTTTTTGGAATTTTCTAGCAGTACTTGATGTCCTTTTTATATGTGATTTATTGTTCCATTCCTTTCAAAGAATGTCCTTTGAAAGAA
Source organism: Lepidochelys olivacea (assembly GCF_965140295.1). Taxonomy (NCBI): domain Eukaryota; kingdom Metazoa; phylum Chordata; order Testudines; family Cheloniidae; genus Lepidochelys; species Lepidochelys olivacea. The sequence continues at coordinate 298,520,345 of NC_140411.1, forward strand.
TGCATACTTCTACTTCTTTCAGAAGTTCAATATAAAAGAAAAAAATGGGCTCTGAGTGTTCACAGGTTATAACAGAAAGAAACAAACCATTTTTACGTTCACATGGAATCTCTGTTCAAGCTCCAATCCAGGCCTTTAACAACAGGTGTTGAGCTCTGCATGCTTGGGTCCTCTCTGACTAACAAGTGCTATAATTGTCTTTACAGACTTCCCTGAGTTCTTTCTCCCCATGTCTACACTAGGCAGTTTTTTGTACAAATTGCCACCATTGCTAACATTGATGCAACTGTACTGTTAGCAACTGTAAGTATTAGCAACATTGGGACTTTATTGGTGCCAGGCCCCTACTGTCTATAGTCACTTTCAGCATTGTGCCAATTAACCCTACTCAGGAGTAGGGTTAATTGACATGGTCCTGAAAACAGCTGTTGGAACACAACAGGCATCTACACTGGACCCCCAAAATTGCTAATGCCAGGAAAGGGCAGGCCTGTGCAACCTACCTTCATTAATCTACCTGTGAAGCCTTTGAAAAAAAAAATCAGTTTCACACACACTCACTAGAGACTTGCTACCACTTCACACTGGGCATAAGCTAGCTGGCAAAGTGCAATTGCACTTTCCTTGCAATTGCAGCTCTGGGTACCTGAACAAAGCAGGAAAACTGTCTGAGACTCTCAGTTGCAGAGGCAACCACAATACCAGGTGTCAGAGTAGCAGCCGTGTTAGTCTGTATCCGCAAAAAGAACAGGAGTACTTGTGGCACCTTAGAGACTAACAAATTTCTTTGAGCATAAGATTTCATGGGCTACAGTCCACTTCATCGGATGCATAGAATGGAACATATAGTAAGAAGATATATATATTTTATATATATACACACACACACATAAAGAGAACATGAAAAGGTGGAAGTAGCCATACCAACTGTGAGAGGCTAATTAATTAAGATGAGCTATTATCAGTAGGAGAAAACTTTTGTAGTGATAATCAGGATGCCCCATTTAGACAGTTGACAACAAGGTGTAAGGATACTTAATATGGGGAAATAGATTCAATATGTATAATGACGCAGCCTCTCCCAGTCTCTATTCAAACCTAAGTTAATGGTATCTAGTTTGCACATTAATTCAAGCTCAGCTGTTTCTCATTGGAATCTGTTTTTGAAGCTTTTCTGTTACAAAATTGGAACCAGGGTTTCCTAGCCTGAGAGTTAGACTTTGCAACTTGAATAATATTCTTTTGTAGCCCTTCTGCCAGGTGGAGCCAGCAGCAACCAGGCCCAGGTTCAATATCTAAGGGTTCCTTTTCATCAGTACAACACAGAACCAGCTCAAGCCCACACCCCGTAATCTAGGAAATTTACATACCACTCCTGCGTGCCTCTGAGAGGCAATACTTCCCCCTCTCGCAAGCAGAGTCTGAGTGTAGAAAAGAAACTTTTGATAAAAGGAGGGAAGTAATTGGCTGTTAATTTGGGAAAGCACCGCAAACAGGGTTCATAAACATAAACCATGAGGAAAAAGACCCACCCCCAAGTAGGTTGGACAGTGTTCTTTTCCCCTCAGGTTCTTAAGTCCAGCAACCCAAAAGTCCCTTTCATATGCCCGACCCTTCTCTGCACCCCACACACAGTTGCTGTCCTTGGTCCATGCAGACCCAGAGTTCAGAGGCGCATCTGCAGAGTTCACCTCCCTCCGCTGCGTGGGGTAAAAAGGCACCTTACTTGCTCTGCTGCTTAGGCACTCGCTCGCTGCCCCTCTCTGCCAGCCACCCTGCTGGCCAGTCATCAGCTGCTCCAGTCAGTCACCTGCTCGCTGCTTAATAAAATGAATGGGAACCCCAAACTGGAACATCTTCACATTTTGTGGGTGTTTAAAATCTTGGCCCAAATGTGCCTCAGGCCCATTCATGGTTTTATGTCACCTTGGGTAAAAGGACTATAGAAAAGTTTAGGGAGTCTAGGAATTAACTGTAACACGACAGCCTCCTAAGCAACATGATATGAATGACCCAGGAGCAAAAGCAAAGTTAGGTTTCTGGTAGCTGCTGTTGTACATATATTTGGCCTCAAAGTATTTTGCAATGTGACAAAGTAAAACTCTAGCTGATGGCTTTTGACTGAATTATGCTCTGGTTAGTTCTATAATACTCTTCCTCATTAAGGATCTCATCTTGCTCCCATTGAAATCAATGACAAAACTCACATTAACTTCAGATCAGGCCCTATCAGAATCTTCTTTTCTAAACTTTTTCCCCTTTCAAAAGCAATTTCAATTCAGGTTTATAATTGTGTTCCCATCTGTAGTCAAGAGTGACAATGTAAGCATTTTATTTCCATATCCAAGGGCTATTACCTATCTAGCTTAGGGACCTTTTTAAAAAAAAATATAAACTATCCTTAAGAAAACTATGCAGTGCAAGTTACAAAAATCTACTTCATTTACGGTAATTGATCCCAAATGTGTACAAAAGAAAGCTTTGGATCATTGTTATTACTACAAGAGAGATGGGAAAAGACATCTTATAAATTATAGGAAGATTAGCTATAGACACCTCTCTTTCAGTATGTTGCGGGTCAAGTGCGCCCCAGCCTCTCTTGGGGTGGGGGAGGAGTAATTACTTCTCTGCAGTCACGTCCTTACGATCACCTTTTGTCCTAGACTGGTGAGGACAAATAGTAAAAGTCAATATGGCCACTCTCTCTCGCAAGGTTGTGTGTCCGAATGGCAGAATCAGGGTGATGGCCCCTTCCCACAGGGCAGTGGGGCCCAATGGCCTGAATCAAAATTGTTCACCCAGGGTGTATCGCTGAGTGTTCAAAGCCAGTGTGGCCACCTGGCTCAGGCAGTATGGCCTAGCGGCAAGAGTCAGTAGGGCTGCCCTTTCTCAGGGCTGTGTGGCCTAATGACCTAATGATCAGTATAGTGGCTCTGTGGGAGCTGTGTGGCCCAGTGGCCAGAGTCAGTATGACTTCCCAGTTTGGGAGGGCTCTATGGCCTAGCAGTCAGAGTTGATTACAGCAGCCTTTGTGTTCAGGGCAGCACAGCCTAGCAAACAAAGTCAATCTAACAGCATCCAAACACAGGGCAGCGCAGCCTAGCAGCCAGTACCCTGGGGGCCACCACCAGGTTGGGGCAACAGTCTGGATAGGGGGGGCCTAGGCCCACCCAACTGAACCAGGCCCTGACCCAGGGCCCTAACAGTGGCAAATTGCTCCACCACTGGGTCAGCAGGGAATCCCACCAAAACATGCTGACCTCACTCGGGTGGGAGATACCACTTGCTCACCCTCCCTGGGCCACTTCCTAGTCTGTTTCCCACAGTCGCAGTCCCAGGGGTAACAGGGTCTCCAGGCTCCTCAGCAAGAATGATTCCCTGGCACTCAGCTGGCCACAGACCTCCATTTTGATTCTCAGGACCTCCAGCTCCCGCAGACAAGGGCTGGGAAAGCTCTTCATCTGGAGCCTCTGCCCAAGGTCCTTCCCCTCCAGCAGCCAGCCCTGAATGAGCTGAGCTGCTCCCTTTCATAACTAGTGGGGGTGTGGCCTCCTCAGCCCAGAGAGTTGTGTTAACCCTCGCAGCACCAGTGCAGGGAAAATGCGCCCCATCACACAGTACAACACGCATTTAGAGACTTTAATACTAAGTAGTCCTCCAAAGAGGATTTCTTCTAGCATATAGTAAACTAGTTCCAAGGCTGAGCACAGAAGCTGAAAGCTAGGCTCCTTTGAATTAACTTGCCTGGATAATCCAGTTCTCTGAATAGATTATTTTCAGAATGAAAAATTGGAACAGCTCAATCCAAGGGAGTATCCAATTCTGAACAATACTGAATCTCACTTGATGACAAATTCAGCTAATGCTGTTCATAAAATAGGGAATGGCTTATTAATTTAAAGAAATACCAGTAGGGACCCTAACTGAGATTGGGGGCCCACTGTTCTAGGTAAAGTATACACACATATTAAGAGACGGTTCCTTCCACAAAGAGTTTATAATGTAAATAGACAAGAGAGACAAAGGGTTTGAGGGGAAACAGAAGCACGGAAAGAAGAGGTGACTTTTCCAAGCTTACACAACTGGTCAATGGCAAAGCCAAGAATGGAATTCATTTTTCAGGTCTCCCAAGCCAGTGTCATATGCACTAGACCACACAGACGCTCGTAATTCATTATATTGGAATATAGCTGATATACCATTGAACACAGCACTAAGTGCAGACACTTTGAAAGACAATTCAACATGAAAGGCAAATATCTAGAAAGTATTGCAACAATAAATAGCATTCCTAAATACTGAGGTGGTAAATTAGTCTTCTGTATGAGGGGAAAACCCAAAAACTTCTAAAAATCTGAAATCTTCTGTTTAAAGTATTTTTCTCACATTTTGCAAGACTTGTATAAGCTCCAAACAGAAAAAGTATTGTAATTCTGGAGAAATTCCTTAGGCCAGCTGTATGCTGCATACCAGCAAACCCTATTAATGTAGACACAACTTATACCAGAAAAAACGTGTTTTGTCAGTATAGTTTATACAAGTTTCCTGAGCAAATAAAGCTAAACCAGCAAAAAGACTTTTATGCCTGTATAACTGCATCTATACTTGGACTTTTGGTGGTATAGAAATGCTGTCAAAATAAAATAAAACGATCACACTCATAACTAATATTGTGATATTGTCAAAAGTTTTTAGTATCGACCTGGCCTTGGATTGAAGTGCAACAAAAATGTTTCATTTTCTTCTCACTGTGGACACCACTTTACATCCTGTAGCATGAAACAACACAAAAATCTCAGAGTCCCGTGACTAACTTAATCACAGGTATAAATGAATGTAACTGCATTAAAGTGAGTGCAGTGGCAACAGTTTGTAGTAGCAGTAAATTTGGTCAATGGCCCCTTCTTAGCTAGGTCTCCCCAGAATGGTCCTTCAGAAATACTTTGTAGTGTTCACCCATTCTTTCGTCCCTCTCCCTATATTTACTTTCAGAATTCCATAGGGCTGATTCTCAGATACACTAATGCATCCTTACGTGACTCTGGCAAGGAAAGGGGTACATTAAAATTGGTGTAAATTATAGTACGAGCATAGTGTAAAATGCCCTGACTGCAAAGGAGAATCGGGCCATGTATCTCCTTTGCTCTGGCCCCAACTTTATGTACTCCTCCAAATTAGATCCAAGTGATTTGCAACAAACAATTTAGATTACATGTTTAGCCTCTACTGCTTGTGGAATACCCACAAATAGAAGGAAAGTTCCTCAGACTTATTCATAGTCAAATTTATTTGAAGATATCTTTTAGAATTTCTTGAGTCATCCCCATACTGACTAGAGTCACCAGGCAGGAATGATATGATGCAGCTTATGCTTGCACATCTCCTCATTGCATGCAATTTTGAGCCAATGATTTCAAGTATCCCCTCTTCCAGTCAATTTTCTTGTAGAACGCCTTCTCACCATCTTCTCTTTCTCTGTCTCCAAGACCTCTTTCACCCTTAAATAGGCCTTGCCTCTCTGCCACCACCCTCTCCTCCAGATCTTATTGCTTTCAAATTGTCTACTAACAGTGTACTGCCTTTCTTCCTCCCAAAGTTAGCTGCATTTCTAACACTGTCTGAGTGGTAATTCCTAATGCATTCAGCATGCTTCTTTGACATTTTTGGCAGCAAAGACATGAATTAACCATGCTAGTTCAGAGTCCCAACCCTTCAGAAAATTTCAAAGCCACATTCACATTCAAAAGTTTACTTGCATTAGTTAATTTGGAACCTATAGAGCAAGTGAGTTCAAGATACAAACTCTTCTGTACATAGCATCAGTGGTGTGAATAGTAATTTCCTTCCTCAATCTACAGGTGTGAGTATTCTAGGTTGCAAATCACTGTACTCTTGTTTTCATCATGACTCTAACCAGAAGAGGCTGTCGAAGACTGAGGAATCACTGAGACTTTTAATTTCTAATTCAGCAATCTACACTACAAGAAGGATGTGGATAAATTGGAGAGGGTCCAGCGAAGGGCAACAAAAATGATTAGGGGTCTAGAACACATGACTTATGAGGAGAGGCTGAGGGAGCTGGGATTGTTTAGCCTGCAGAAGAGAAGAATGAGGGGGGATTTGATAGCTGCTTTCAACTACCTGAAAGGAGGTTCCAAAGAGGATGGCTCTAAACTGTTCTCAATGGTAGCAGATGACAGAACGAGGAGTAATGGTCTCAAGTTGCAGTGGGGGAGGTTTAGATTGGATATTAGGAAAAACTTTTTCACTAAGAGGGTGGTGAAACACTGGAATGCGTTACCTAGGGAGGTGGTAGAGTCTCCTTCCTTAGAGGTTTTTAAGGTCAGGCTTGTCAAAGTCCTGGCTGGGATGATTTAACTGGGAATTGGTCCTGCTTCGAGCAGGGGGTTGGACTAGATGACCTTCAGGGGTCCCTTCCAACCCTGATATTCTATGATTCTATGAATCTGGCGAAAAAAACATACTTTCTGTAACACTTTGGCAAACGCTCAGCACAGACCTCCAGGAGTGATTTTTGTGACCTTCATGGCTTATTTTCAGTCAGTTGTATTGGAATATAGCATGCTTCATGCTCATCATACATCAGAATACTTCATAATACAGCAACACAAAAACACTTAACTGGAGATGTAAGACCAAAATATTACTATATATGTTTAATTATTATTGTTGTTGTTGTTATTTATTAAACGTGAAAAGGACTTTGCAAATTGAACTGGAGAAGGCAAAGAGAAATTTGAAAAATATGCTCTAGTTCAGTCATAAATCAAAATGAGCACATTTCATAAAGTACTGGCTGAAATCCCACAGCCTACATTTATGCAGGTTAGACTAGATGATTATAATGGTTCCTTCTGGCTGTATAATGTGTTTTTGTAGTTTTTGTAAAGGATGAACACATTGTGACTGATGTGTGACTAAGTGTCACAAGATTTTGTCAGCACGCTTTTGAAGTCAATTAGAGTTTTGCTTGAGAAAGGACTACAGGATTTTGTCCATACATTAATAACAAAGGACCAGTTGAGTACTCAAGTACATGCACATGGAAAGAAGAATTCCCCCTACAAGCAAGCTATGCCGTACTTATATGCAAGATAAAATATTATTTTGCCTTAAGACAGGTAGAGTCAACCAATTTTTGAAATAACAACTCCAGAAAATGTAGTGCTTGCTAAAAACTTTGGCTGAAAAGTTCTATGGAAATGTTGCTAGATTATTTATGAAGATATTATGCTCTATAACTAAGTCTGCAAATTTACCTTAATTGTAAGCTCAGCTGTAAAAAGTGACTAAAAGTTCATAACATGTCACAATAACTATAACAACAAATGTTGAAGGGAAAAGGTGCAGAAAAAGACAGAAGAATTAGTCCAAACAAAATGGCCTATTGATATAGTTCAAGGACTGTGTTAAGATCATACCTGGTAAACAAGAACAGTGTGAGACCAGAAATCAATAAACCAGAATTGGGGTGTCATATATTAGGCCCATTTGGTGAACACAATAGTGAGGGGATGGACTATTCCACCCATTGATCCCCTTTTCGGGTCCTCAAAAAGAGACTTTGTGGGGAAAGGCTGGCTAGCACAATGATTGAAAGGAGGGGATATGAATGCTGGGTGATTGACAGACAAAACAAAGGGAAGGAGTGAGCTTTACCATCATGGCTGCCACCCCCACTGTCTCCTTGGACCCTTAAACTTTCTCATCCTATTCTGGAGAGATGTCCTGACCAGATCAGGCTAAAGAGAGGGATTCAAATGACACCATCACTAACTACAGCTAAATCCCAAACACCAACTGGGATGTGAGGCTTTGTCTCACTCTCTCTTTCTAGCAGGAGAGTGAGTTTTTGTGTGTGTGTTTTTTTGAAAAAAGGGGGTGGGGGGGTGAGAAACCTGTATTTGTGCTGGAAATGGCCCGCCTTGATTTCCATACACATTGTGAGGAGAGTGGTCACTTTGGATAAGCTATTACCAGCAGGAGAATGAGTTTGTGTGTGTGATTTTTGGAGGGGGGTGGGGGGGTGAAAAAACCTGGATTTGTGCTAGAAATGGCCCACCTTGATTATCATACACATTTTAAAGAGAGTGGTCACTTTGGATGGGCTATTACCAGCAGGAGAGTGAGTTTGTGTGGGGGGGGGGTGAGAAAACCTGGATTTGTGCTGGAAATAGCCCAACTTGATGATCACTTTAGATAAGCTATTACCAGCAGGAGAGTGGGGTGGGAGGAGGTATTGTTTCATGGTCTCTGTGTATATAATGTCTTCTGCAGTTTCCACAGTATGCATCCGATGAAGTGAGCTGTAGCTCACGAAAGCTCATGCTCAGATAAATTCGTTAGTCTCTAAGGTGCCACAAGTACTCCTTTTCTTTTTGCGAATACAGACTAACACGGCTGTTACTCTGAAATCTCTCTTTCTCTCTGTCACACACACACAAACACACACACAAAACTGTGTATGTTCTTTTCCTTCCCCTCCTAATGTCTCTTTCATATCTCTCTCCTTTTTCCCTTCTGTCTAAAAAAAGATTGACTTAACAGGCCAAGATTGTATATTTTGTAACACTTCTGTAAGCCTATGACCAGAGAGGCAACTAATAGCAATTCCCTAAACAGCTTAATACTGGTACAAGTTTGCCAAGTCTCGGAGCAGCTAATCAGACGGTGTGCTGTGCCTGTGTTTTTCCAGCAGTGAGGTTGCAAATGAAAGTCAGCACCAGAGACAGAAGCTGCATTTTCTATCTTTGCTAGTTTTTTCTCTCCCCCTTTTTGTGTGAGTGTTTTGTCTTTTAGGAAACAGGATCAGACTTTAACAACAGCAACAACCCCAGCCCATCTCAATTAACTCCTTCTCTTCTCCCCTCAAAGGACAATTATTACCATCTTTGATACCATCTAAAATACTGGGGGGGGCTTTCCTTCTAAAACCTCTCTCCAGGTAATGGGAAAGGGAACAAGGGATGTTGTTAAAATGAAAGCCTTACTTGATATTTAACAGTTCTCTCTTCTTTTTCTGTATCTTAATAAAAGGTTAAAAGGATTTTTAATTATGTATTTGCCATGGTATTAAGCAGGCTGAGGTCTCTATATAACAAACCTCGAACCTCGTTTAAAACTGTTTAACTTTGGGCAGTGATTGGATAACACCTTTGATTCTTTGGGCCCATATAGTCCATGTAAATTAATACAACATGTCAACAAAGAATTATAACAGTTCATTCTGAAGGACACCAGGACACACCCAAGTAGGGATGAGTTAACCCAGGGGTCTCAAACATGCAGCCCGCAGAGTTATTTTCTGAGGCCCGCCATAGCTCCCCTCAAACCCCCGCCTCTGCCCCCCAAGCGTGCCACGTCCCCGCTCCTCTGTCCACAGCTGTTTGGCAGTGCTTAGGACTTTCCAGGAGGGAGGGGGGAGGAGCGGGAACACAGCGTGCTCAGGGCAGCGGGTGAGAGGTGTGGGTGACGGGAGCACAGTGAACACGGGCTGGAGAACTCAGGAGGAGCACAGGGCGGCCACATAGCCGGCTGGAGAGAAGCGGCGCTTTGAAGGGGAAACTGCCGCTTCTCTCCGGCTGCCCCTGCTCATCCTGAGTCCTCCGCCCATGTTCACAGGGCCGCATTCCAAAAGGGGCTTTAGAGCTGCAGCTCAGGGCCCTACAGCCCCTGCACCCACTGTGATCCAGGTGGCCCTGCCTGGCGGGGGGCGGCTCCCAGAATCGTGGCCATGGGGGCAGTGCCACACTGAACGGAGCCACCTGCACCCCCCCCCGCACCAAACAGGAGCTGACCCAGGTAAGTGCTCTGCACCCCTTGCCTGTCCCAGCCCTGTGCCGCCTCCCACATCCTAAGTCCCTAACTCCCTCCCTGACCCTGCACCCCAACCCTGAGCCTCCTCCTGCTCCCTAAATCCCTCCCAGAACCTGCACCCCCAGCCCTGAGCCCCAGGAGGAGAATGAAGAAAAAAAGAATGAAAAATGGGGGGGTGAGGGGGGAGATAAGAGAGAATGCTTCCCCCATGGGGGGGGGGCAAAAATGAAGCTGAGCACAGGGACCCACTAACTCTAAATCCACCACGGTGAAAAGATGTCAGTGATGCGGCCCTCAGGCCAATGTACTAGTCCTCATGCGGCCCTTGTGGTGATTTGAGTTTGAGATCCCTGAATTAACCGGTTTTGTGGAGCTGAAAGATTTTTGGGTTTGCAAAAGTGATTGAAATTAGTAAACTTTTTTCTCTGCCAAATGGAACACTACAGACCAAATTCTACTGTTGGCACTGATATTAAGTGACTGCAAGTCGGGAATTATACCAGTTTACCCAAGAGCAGAATACATAACACTAAAAAAAATGGGGCACATATTAAACAGATCTACCAATACTTTATTTATCTATCTGTTTACAATAAACATAATAAGGAGATAGGACTCTAAGTAGTAAAATAGCTGAACACTGTTTTTAACCAGTCTCATCTGTACTACTGTAAAAAAACACCAAGTATCCTCCTTCTCCTTGTAATCCTGTAACACCTTATGGTTATATATTTCACTCCAGAATTGCTTTTGTGTTATTTCTCAATATGAAATTTTAAAATGTTTGTTAAGTGTTGCGTTTTTCTTAAAGTCATCCAAAGATTTCTCTATTTTGTGCGGGGGGAAAAGTGATGATTGAATGCAAAGCTATTACCGATAGCTTTTTATTAAAATTGGGCCATAGAGACCTAAAGCCTGATGGCCGGTCATGCACCACTTCACTGGATTCCGTGGAAACAGTGAGGTAGTATCATCTTCTTGGTTAAAGCATGTTGTTATGTTAAAAACTTAACATGCTGTTGCTATGTGACTTCTTTGGCTGGCACAGCTGACAGTTTGTCTACTTGGATTGGTAGTTGTTTATTAATGTGGTACAATAAGTGAGACTATTCTCCTTTTGAGACCAAGTCAATATTTATCTTCCACTTAGAGGATGGAAGTTATTTTGGTTTTAGAATTTAGAAAGACAAGCGGTGTGTATATTGTACGTGAGTATGATGGGATTTGGGTCAGACACATGGTACCCATTTCCAATGGATCTTTTCAAACATAGATTTCATTCCCAAAAGAAGCGTTGCAAGTGTATACTGAAGTGCTATGTGCATGCTAGCATCTTGGGGCATGCTTTGACAAGGCAAGAGGGCAAGTCCTGGCAGTTTTGGATGTGATATTCCACAACAGAATTAAATTTAGTATAATTGCATCAGACACATTAATATAAAAAAAGGCTCTGAAATCTAATAAACATTTGAGCTGGTTGAAAATTTTCGCATGGAACATTTCTCCATCGAAAAATGTTGACTCATTTAAATTGAAGCATTCTGTGTCAGCTGACTCTGACAAAATTTCATTTGAAAAAAAATCATTTAGCCAATTTTTCATTTAGAAACATCTTTACATTTCAACATTTATTTTATTTTTATATTTTTATAATATAATATTTTTATTTTATTTAAATGTTTATTATTTAAATTTATTTAAATTTATTTAAAAACAAAACATTTATTTTATTTTTATATTTTTATAATATAATATTTTTATTTTATTTAAATGTTTATTATTTAAATTTATTTAAATTTATTTAAAAACAAAACATTTATTTTATTTTTATATTTTTATAATATAATATTTTTATTTTATTTAAATGTTTATTATTTAAATTTATTTAAATTTATTTAAAAACAAAAATTACAAAATAACATGACAAATGAAAATGTTTGCTCCTGATGTCTAAGGGAATCCCATTGTCTGTTTGATGACAAATCTGAGGTTCCAGTTACCTTGGAACTTCTTGCTCTAGTTCTTTCTCCAATATACAACCAAGCTTCATCCTGAAATCAACTCTCCTGCCCATTCTGCTTGGTGCAGAGGAAGTTTGATCAATATAAGAAAAGCAAAATTAAAACGCACCACCAATTGACTTGAGGAAAACTAAAATCTAGGGACTAAATTTTCATCCCACCTAGACTCCAACAGTAAGAAGCATAAAAATTAATGGCTAACAGGACTGAACTCCAGTGAATACAAATCAATACTTCAAAAATATCAATGCTGATAGACCAAGCCTTTTTTCTGCAGGAATATAGTGGAATTTCTCTTTGTGCATGATTGTCCTCTCTTAACAATTTTGTCCTATGGGACTTTTTAGTTTACTATTTTAAATACCCAGTTCTCCATTATCCACTGTTCCATGCAATGGTACAATCATATGGAACTCTGGACCATAACAATCCCTTCAGAACTTAGCTCCAGTGTCTCTAGTTCCTTGACTTTTTGTTTCCTTTTGGTGCCATCCATTCTACTCTGACTCCTGGATTAGATTCAGTGACTCCAGAAATATTCTTCAATGTTCACATTAGTGTCATCTGCAGCCATTAACCTGCCTTATCTATCATTCATTAAGGCCCAGGTTTTTTAAGGCATTTGGGTGTTGGTCTGCTCCACGTTGCAAAGCCTAAGTGATTTAAATGACTAAGTCCCATTTTCAAAGGTATTTAGGTACCTAAAGATGCAGATAGGCCCCTGGGGGCCAGATTTTTAAAAGATATTTAAGCACTTAACAATGCAGATAGGTGTCTAATGGGATTTTTAAAACTATCTAGGTACATAACTCCTATCAATTTCAATGAGAGCTCTGCACCGAGGTGCTTTTGAAAATCCCACCTTTAGGTGCCTAAATACCTTTAAAAAAATCTGGCCCCAAGCTTTGATGACAATTAACTCTGTCTTCACGACATTCCACCTAACAAGCAATCAGTGACAGTGCAGGAACACCCCCTAGTTATGGAAATAATCTTCACTGGTGATGAATGAAGGGAGCAGATGACAAGACATTCCAACCAAGTGATTAATGAATGTATGTGTGCGTGCACCCATGCACAGATCTATTCTCTTTCACTCACTTTCTTGCACACACACGTAATATATTGGGGGAAATGAAAAATCCTCCACATGTTTTTATATTATTGGCAAAAGGGCAAGTCTTGGCAGTCTTGGATGTTATATTCCACCACAGAATTAAAACAGTGTAGTTGCATCTGACGTATTAATATAAAAATGGCTCTGAAATCTAATAAACATTCAAGCTGGTTCAAAATTTTCAGATGGAACATTTCTCCATCGAAAAATGAGTCACTTAAATTGAAACGTTCTGTGTCAGCTGATTCCAATTTTTTTTTGTTTTGTGAGAAATTTTGTTTTGTGGGAAATTTTGACTTTTTGTCCCTGCTTGGAGCTATTTTTTCCCCGAAAGGTTGGAATTTCCCACCAGCTCTGATAAATGTCATACATCAAAACTACAAAGCTGGACATTTCACTTTTCAGATCCCATTTCCACTGGGTGTCTAATTCACTCCCAATGACAGCTGTGCAAAACAATTGTCTTGTTTCACAGAAGTTTTAATTTTTTTGTTTTACATTAACCTGAGCTTGCAATTTTATATCAGTGGGTCTCAATTTGATGTTCAATTTCAAACTTCTAAATTCTGAGTGTTTTCCACCCCAAAACATAAATCAGCCCATGTTTCACCTTGAAATGCAGCCTAGCCTTGATTAAAACCTGCACCAGATTTGCTAAAGCGTTCACAAAGGTTTGTGAATCTTTTGGCAATCTGTCCAGAGTTTTTAGTTTGTAACAAACATTTTACACAGCTATAATCCTAGCTCCTTTTTCTGTTAAAACTTGTAAACTGTAAATAGTTCATTTTAGCTGATTTTGCTTTTAACTCTTTGTCTCTCTTAGAGAAATTAAAAAGGTACCATTGATGCAGGGAATAGAAAAAGCAAATGAGTAACACAAATAATCTGTATGCCTATAATCTATGCATTACTTGTTAACACAGCACCCAAAAAGGTGCTAAATACTTCACACGTGCAAAACAAAGACCCTGTGTACAATCTAATAAACACAGCTTTTATGAAAAGGGAAAAAGAGCTGGAGGGTCAAGAAGAAATACAAGATTTGTTTGTTTAAAATAAGGGGATTATTTTACTCTATTCCGAGGTCTTGGATCCTGCTCACTGACCCCCACAACTGGACTCTTATGCCAATACAATGGTGATTTGCCCAGGCATAAAGATGCACTTTGCAAATCAGGTTGCAGGACTGGAAACCTAATTTTCACTTCTTATTGTTTCTTGACCCCCTTGCTGACTTGCCACTATTTTTACTTCCTTGTTTTTAAATCCTTGTCTACTGTATTTTTGTTGGTATTTTAACTTCTGTTCATTTTCCATAAGGGAAAGAACAGAAACATTTAGAAACCGAACACCCAGAATTCATAAACAAGAGCTGTGATTTTTTCCCCACCTTGGAAACAAAAGAAATGAAAGCGGCCAAAAAAACCTCATGTCTGAAAAAGCAACTGTTCCTCAAAGAGCCTTAGAAGCATCTTCTGTTGTGGCCATGCAAATTGTAAAATGCTAACATTCAGACACAATTGTGAGTCCCTTCTGCTCCCAACAGCAATAGAAGTCTAGAATTGTGATTGAAGCGCAAGCGACCATGGCACTGAAAACCATTTCGATGTCAAACTAAGACGCAGAAGACAGAGAGGGCATCAATTGTTTAGAGAGCACAGTGACCAGAGATCACATGCATACCCAACAAGCAAGGTATATATCATCATCTTTTTTATCATTGGTATTTCAGTAGTGTCTAGGAACCGCAATCATGGACAAGAATCCCATTGTGTGAGGCACTGTACAAACATAACAAAAATACAGACTCTGCCAAAAGGAGTTTACTGTCTCAACAATAATCCTTAGTCTTTTTACAGCTTACAGTATTTATCCCCTTTTCCTCATCTCTCAGTGTCCTCAGAAGAGAACTATGGAAGGCAACATCGCCTAGAAGATAGAGCACTGGACTGGGACTCAGACAAGTTGGGTTATACTTCCAACTGTGTCACTGTCAGCGTGGTGACCTTGGGCAAGTCATTTCACCTCACTGCCTCGGTTTCCCCATCTGTGATAATGATACTCACCTCCCTTTCTAAAGCACTTTGAGATCTACGAATGAAAAATGTTATGTAACAGCTAAAAAAGAATGTGAAGAGCAACTAGCAAAAGACTCAAAAACTCATAGCAAATTTTTTTAAAGTACATCAAAAGCAGTACACGTGCCAAACAATCAGTGGGGCCATTGGACGACTGAGGTGCTAAAGGAGCACTGACAGATGACAACACCATTGTGGAGAAGCTAAAAGAATTCTTTGCATCGGTCTTACTGCAGAGGATATGAGGGAGCTTCCCACACCTTAGCCGTTCTTTTTAGATGACAAATCTGAGGAACTGTCCCAGACTGAGGTGTCAGTAGAGGAGGTTTTGGAACACATTGATAAATTGAACAGTAATAGGTCACCAGCACCAAATGGTATTCACCCAAGAGTTATGAAATAACTCAAATATTAAATTGCAGAACCATGCATCTGAGGAAGTGAGCTGTAGCTCACGAAAGCTTATGCTCTAATAAATTGGTTAGTCTCTAAGGTGCCACAAGTCCTCCTTTTCTTTTTGCGAATACAGACTAACACGGCTGCTACTCTGAAACCTAACTATGGTATGTAACTGTAGTGGGGTGGATTGGCTGCCCACAGACCTGGAGGGGGAGGAGCCCCTCATTGAACCCTGGTGGGCGGAGCCATGCCACGCTCAACCCTCCCGCTGGAAGTTAGTGGGTGGGACCGGAAGTACAAAAGGCGGGACGGAGAACTCAGTTGGGAGGCAGCCGCCAGAGGAGCCAGGCACCTCCGGTTCACTCCCAAGCTGGGAGGCTGCGGCAGGCCCTTAGGGAGCCAAGGACTGGCCAGGACTGCCAGGGCCATTTACAGACCTGAGCATGGAGGAGCTGCAAGCCCTGACAGAGGCCTTCTTCCCCGACGACCAGGACGACCCTCTACAGAGCCAGGTACAACCTGAGGGGGAGTTGGGAAGTGGCCCACGGGTAGCTGACCCCTGTCTGGCTGCAACGCTGACAGCGAGTGCATCGGCATGTTGTGGTCAGGATCCCCGCTGACCCAGTGGCAGATGGCTCTGCCGCTGCTAGGGCTCTGAGCCGAGACGCAGTGGAGTGGGTGGGCCTGCGTCCCGCCTGCCACCCCAATCCGTGGGCGCAGTCTCCCCCTCTCTTAGGCAAGAAGCCTGCACTTGTTGGCCCTCCGCCAGAGCTAGGAGGCCCGACTGTTTGCTGCTCAGCCTGAGTGTAGGCCTGAGCCAGAGACTCTTTGCTGCCCTGCCCCAACCAGGGGCTTGGCTCCATAACTTTGTTTGTTGTTCGGCCCAGATCACAGGCCTGAGCTCCCATCTCCCACTGCCCCTCTGATTCCCCATGTCAGGCGACCCCCAAAGATGTAGTGGGGTGGATTGGCTGGCCACAGACGTGGAGGGGGAGGAGCCACTCCCCCTAATGGACTACAGTACCTATCATTTAAATCAGAAGGTAACTGGAGGAAAGCTAATGTGACACCAATTTTTAAAAAACTTTCCAGAGGTGATCCTGGCATTAATTACAGGCCATTAAGCCTACCTTCAGTACCAGGCAACTTGGTTGAAAGCATAGTAAAGAATTATCAGACAAAGAGATGACCATAGTATACTGGGAAAGAGTCAATACAGCTTTTGTAAAGGGAAATCATGCCTCACAAATCTATTGGAATTCTTTGAGGTGGTCAACAAACATGTGGACCAGATGATCCAGTGGCTATAGGGTACTTGGACTTTTAGAAAGCCTTTGACAAGGTTCCTCACCAAATGACTGTTAGGCAAATCAACCAGTCATGGGATAAGAGGGAAGGTCCTCTCATGGATCAGTAAGTATTTAAAAGATAGGAAACAAAGAGTAGGAATAAATGTTCAGTTTTCAGAGTGGAGAGAGGTAAACAGCAGTGACCCCACAATTCTTTCCCAACCCCAGATTTGATGATCAATTGGACCCTGAGCATGTGGGCAATACTCACCAGCCAAACACCTGGGAAAGAATTCTCTGTAGTAATTCAGAGCCATCCCCATCTAGTGTCCCATCACTGGCAGTTGGAAATATTTGCTGCTAGCAGTAGTCCAAAGGGCTACATGCCATTGTAGGCAGTGTCGTTATACCATCCCCTCCATAAACTTATCAAGCTCAGTCTTGAAGCTAGTTAGATTTTTTGCCCCCATTGCTCCCTTGGGAAGGCTATTCCCAGAACACTGCGTTTTGAAAGATCTTTGCTGGAGGTGACATGGGAAACCAACATGAGGCTCCTGTAGACAAGAGAGAGATACTAACCCCAATCCTTACAACCAAGAAGCCCAAAACACCCACATGAGATTATTTGCACAGAGCTTTTGATGCCTGGTAAATGAAAACAGTGAACAGTGTATCCTGCCTGCCCCCAGCCACTGATAATGGTGTACTCCTGAGCACATGGCATCTTTAGCTTGGTTGATATTTGGTTGCTTCTAACAGGCAGGCTTTCACAGCCTAAGGGTCACCTGGGGAAGTCATGTCGGTTGTGGGTGAGCAAAGTGTTGTACCGGACTGCCCAAAAGCAGGAACTATTCTCTCTTGCAGGCTCAGCCAGCAGCCTGAACGCAACTCCCTCTTTGCCTCTGACTTCAGAGTAGATAGGGTGACATGTCAATCAACCTCCTAAATCCAATGTATGGGGGGCATTTGCTAGTATTACAGTTAAGCCCACACCTTTCATAACAAGCTAATAATTAAAATATATCTTTATTTCTAATATTTTTATTGTTCTGGGAATTAGCTTGACCATAGGTGCTGACTTGGAACACCCACGGGGAAAAAATAGTGGGTGCTGAGCACTCACCGGCAGCCCCCCTATCAGGTCCCTGCCACAGCGCCTCCCCCTACCTCCCTGCCCCTCCCGCCCACCACAATCAGCTGTTTCACAGCCTGCAGGAGGCTGGGAGGGATGGGGGAGGAGTGAGAACATGGCACACTCGGAGGAGGGGGCAGAACTGGGCAGGAAGAGATTGGGTGTGGCTGGGGCCTTGTGGGAAGGGGTGGAGTGGGGGCGGGGCCTGTGGTAGAGCCGGGGGTCGAGCAGCCCCCAGCACTTTGGAAAGTCAGCACCTGTGAGCTTGACTTTACCCCTTCCGTGCTGCCTTCAAACAGCTCTTTCCCCCACCAATGGGTATGTTTGAACATTTGTTAGTTACAAATAGTAAAATGTTCAAATGACAAAATCTGAAAAGCACAGCACTAATCATCTAGCTTCAGAACATCCACCTGTGCTACCGCCCCAAGCCAGGGCATATATACCCATAATAAAGCGAGTCAGAAAGCAAAGAATAAAACAACAACATCGAAAAGTGCGGGGAGGGACTGCAAGCTGAGGAAGTTACCAAAACCCACTGATTCTACTATTCAAGTGGAATATGAGATGGCAAAGGAAGTGAGCCTCACACAATGTGCCAGATGGTGATACCCTTATAATGAATAGCACTTTTCACCACAGTTGTTCCCATAGATTTCAATAGAACTACTCGTAGAGCAAGGTACTAATTAATGTGAGTAAAAGTATCACAATCTGGTCCTAAATATCTAGTATACAAGAAAAAATATTGTATAAGAATGAAAATGCACCCTTGCTGTTTATTGTTTTAAAGGATAATTTTGGGGAGTTTTTAGTATTTGTTTGCAGCCAAACACATATACTATGACCTTTAATTTTACAGTATATCCAGGATGAAACTGTTAATGAAGAAAGATTTTTGGACTGCCATAACCTAAAATATAAACCATTGTAATTGTCAAGTCAGGTTTTTTTTAAATAATATATTAATTCTTGAGGAAGAGAACAATGGCTTGTACATGAAATAACCACAGCACGACTGGGCTCTTGATCGGAAACCGGACAGGATGATTTTATATTTTAGACCTCTCTGTATCTGGCAGCTTCACCGGATGTGGATTTTCTACTTCAGCTAGGTAATTAAACTATAACTAAGGACCTTCAAAACAAGCAGGCTTCTCCTAAAATTAAAAACATATTTCACAGAGATCACTGCAATAAATAAGAGGCTGTGAAATAAACTTACTATACTTTCAAGTTCCTTTCAGTGAACTGCTACACCATTCATAATTAAAGAGAAATATTCTCTTCTATGCAAAGAAGATGCTAATTGCACACAACAAGATGAGTTCTTCTGAGCATACACTAATTTCTACTGTATCAAAGAGACAATACATCTAATTAATCATAATCAGGTGAGAATGAATTGAACATTGGAATTACAAAGGGCTGGTCAACTTAAAAAAAGAATTAAGGATCCTGTTACTAACTACCCCAGATATAAGCGATTAATTCTGCTGACGGAACAGATGGAAATAATTACATGAAAAAAACTACTCGTATTATAAATACTGCACCTAGTTTCAAGGCCAAGGTTTGTTTAATCCTTTTTGTGCACACAAACTACAAACTAGTAACCTGTGATTAATCATATTACCTAACACCTTTTGACCTTAATCATTAAGTTAATGGGAAAAAATAACCTGAATCAATATTTCTATTACAGGTTGACAGATACTGTAGATAGATACTGAGCTAACCTACCAGGTCAACTGTAAGTATGATACATAATGCATTCATGCTGTCTTTTTAGGCAGAAACCTATACTCATAATCATGTGGTGACTCCCATTGTAAAGACTCTATCCTGCAAACATTTACACACACAAGTATCTTTACTCATGTGATAAGTCCCATTGACTAATGGTGTAGTGCACTGAAGACAGAGAAAGTGTTCACATAAGCAAAATAGTGCACATGTTTGCAGGATAAGGCCCTAAATGACTGATATGTCTCAAGATATTTTCTAATTTTTGTTTTAATATTTTATCTTACCTTTCCTTCCCAGCTGAGAGAGGTAACGCATAATGCAATTATAACATATATTTGTAAAAATACTGGCTACCCCTTGAATACAAACATCCAGATCTCAGACAGTAAGAAATTAATTAAGCTTACACAAAATGGGGAGCTGGTAGTGAGCCTATATTTAGATTTCCTGATACTTTCCATTATAAAAGGTTCTTGTGCCCTTTTCTGAGACTATCTAACACCTCTATCATTTGCAGCAGGTCATTGAAATTTGGCAGAGAGAAAGTCCTGAGACCAGAGAGGTGCCTTTTCTTTGTCACATGAAATTCCATTCAGGTTTAACAGAGTTAAAAGCTACTGATAGTCACCAGTTCCCTTTCTGTCACTTGTGTTGCCAGCAAAATTTTGGCAGTCTAACAAGAACAATGACAACTGAATGTTCACATTCTAATCTAAGGCTATGTGTACACTACAGGTTAAGCCAGCATAATTTATGTCCCTTGGGGGAGGTGAATAAACTATCTCCCTGAGTGACATAAATTATGCCAGCATAAGCGCTCATGTGCATAGCACTATGTTGGTGGGAGAGCTTCTCCTGCTGACATAGCTTCTGCCTTTCACGGAAGTGTTTTTTTAATGCCGACAGAAGAGCTCTCATAGAATCATAGAATATCAGAGCTGGAAGGGACCTCTGGAGGTCATCTAGTCCAACCCCCTGCCCAGAGCAGGACCAATCCCCAACTAAATCACCCCAGCCAGGGCTTAGTCAAGCCTGACCTTAAAAACTTCTAAGGAAGGGGATTCCACCACCTCCCTAAGTAACGCATTCCAGTGTTTCACCACCCTCCTAGTGAAAAAGGTTTTCCTAATATCCAACCTAAGTCTCCCCCACTGCAACTTACTCCTTGTCCTGTCATCTGCTATCACTGAGAATAGTCTAGATCCATCCTCTTTGGAGCCACCTTTCAGGTAGTTAAAAGCAGCTATCAAATCCCCCCTCAATCTTCTCTTCCGTAGACTAAACAATCCCAGTTCCCTCAGCCTCTCCTCATAAGTCATGTGTTCCAGATCCCTAATAATTTTTGTTGCCCTTCGCTGGACTCTCTCCAATTTTTCCACATCCTTCTTGTAGTGTGGGGCCCAAAACTGGACACAGCACTCCAGATGAGGCCTCACCAATGTCGAATAGAGGGGAACGATCACGTCCCTCCATCTACTGGCAATGCCCCTACTTATACACCCCAAAATGCCATTGGCCTTGGCAACAAGGGCACACTGTTGACTCATATCCAGCTTCTCGTCCACTGTCACCCCTAGGTCCTTCTCTGCAGAACTGTTGCCTAGCCATTTGGTCCCTAGTCTGTAGTGGTGCATTGGATTCTTCTGTCCTAAGTGCAGGACTCTGCACTTGTCCTTGTTGAACCGCATCAGATTTCTTTTGGCCCAATCCTCCAATTTGTCTAGGCCCCTCTGTATCCTATCCCTACCCTCCAGCGTATCTACCTCTCCTCCCAGTTTAGTGTCATCCGCAAACTTCCTGAGGGTGCAATCCACACCATCCTCCAGATCATTAATGAAGATATTGAACAAAACCGGCCCCAGGACCGACCCTTGGGGCACTCCACTAGATACCGCCTGCCAACTAGACATGGAGCCATTGATCACTACCTGTTGAGCCTGACAATCTAGCCAACTTTCTACCCACCTTGTAGTGCATCCATCCAGCCCATACTTCTTTAACTTGCTGACAAGAATACTGTGGGAGACCGTGTCAAGAGCTTTGCTAAAGTCAAGGAATAACACGTCCACTGCTTTCCCTTCATCCACAGAACCAGTTATCTCCTGTCAGCATAGAGTGTCTTCACTGGATGTGCTGCAGCAGCACACCTGTATCAGCACAATATGTATAGACATGGCCTAAGCTCCAGGTCCATGCTGCCACCAAAGTAGCCACACTGCACTGGGATCCCCGGAAACAGACAGCCAAAGCTACTGCCAGAAAAGAGAGAGAGAGAGGCCAGGCGGCCCATAACAGCCTTGCCACCCAGATCCAGCAAATTGCCTTGGTGATCCATCCCACCCACTCTGGGGACATCACTGGAGACAGAAGCCCCCCACCTACTGAAGGGGGGAGAAAGAGAGAGAGTCAGGCCAGGCTTCCCTTAATCATCCCTTAGGCCCAGCACATGGCCTCAGTGGCCCATCTCTCCTCTGAAATAACAATCTTCTCCAGCTGCCAGCTAATATTCTTCATTCTATAGCTTACGTAGTTAAGTCAGTGCTGAAGTTTCAGGATTCAGACCTTGATGATAAATGATTAGTGGGAGGAGGATTTGTCTTAACCACATGACCATCCTTGCTTTTCCTTAAGTCCCCTACTACATTCATCATACACCTTCTAACCTCCAGAATAAATGAGAAAGGGATTTTACAAGTATCGTTCAAGACACAACCTTGATTCAATCCTTGAAAACTGTCCATCCTCTGCATTGAATGAGGCAGAGGTTCTGTGGAAAAAACAGAATGTGCTCATGAAATTAAAGAATTAATGCATGCACACAAGGAGGCGGAATTTAGGTTACAAGGACAACCTAAATTCAGGCATTTCCTAGCTTTCAAGTGCTTGACTTTGCAATCTATTTAACAATCTTTTAGCAATTTTTTTCTTCAGTGTAATTATATACATAACATATATATTGATTGAAGAGTTTTCCTGCCTCTTATTTAAGTGGCAATTTGCAAATAATTTCCTAATCTCCCAAATTTGTTAGATCATTTAGAACAAAATTCTCCTTTGCAGATCAAAATGTTGATCTCTCTTTCTTTTGATAGTTTGCTCTGACTACACACAAAAGAAATTCGACTGACATCAATGGGAGATCTGCACAATTAGGGAGAATAAAATATTGTAATTAAGAAATGTGGTGTGAATCTGATAGGAGAATTTTCCCTTTACAAAGCAGTCCCTCTACAATATTCAGAACATTAATAGGTTCCTCTTTCTGGCAAAGTGACTCTTTACAAAATATAGTCAGAAAGATTTTTTTCCTGGATTATGTTTTGTGAAAGTGTTAAGATCACCAAAGAGACATTTTGGGATCATTTACGATACCACTGTCCAAAATCGGTGATGCTATTTATTATCCCCACATTTACTAAAGAGGATTTCCAGTGTAGGATTAGCCATACTGTACTGGGATCCACTGGGATTACCCGTTGCTCTCTCCTTCCTGTACTACTGAATTTCTCACCCTACCTGTTGTATAAATTATTCCCATCTAAATGAGCTTCAGCCTTTCCTGAATTAATTCTTTTCACAGCATTTATAACATAGCTGTTGCCTATGTTACTAGGCTTTGTTTCCCTTCATTTAGCCCTGATGTACTTAGTTGTCACAGAAAGAGATTGATAGGGACTGACCAGCAAAAGTTTTAGTTTATTATGGAGTGCACAAAATTTCCACCAGTTATGGTTGAATGAGAATGTTTAGATATGGTCTTTATGGAGGGTGGCAAGATGTACTCTTTTCTCTGATTGCTTCTTGCCCGTTTGAAATACAATCTGATGCGGTGATGCGCAGGGCTTAGTGGGAGGAGGAATGACATATCTCCCAAGGAGTTAGTGACTTTGAAGGATTAGTAGAGTCAGGCCTGGGTCTTATCTTTTGCTAGAGAGAGGTCTAAGAAGCAGAAGAGGTGGTTTCATTTCCACTGCCATCTGCAGTGCTCAACCCACTGAACTGGAGATACACGGGAAAGGAAGAGACAAGTTTTGTTGGCTGTCACTGGCAACTTGCATGCCTCTTTCCTCCTCTGTAAATGGAGTTAATATGACATGGGAGCCTGCATGATTTATCCAGCGTTACCAGCTCTCACACATCTTGTAATATATGTTGGTTTTCTTAAAGCCCCAGCTCTTGGAGGCATGTGGGTGTGATAATCTCAGCTTCCATATATAAAATAAAACTACATTTCTAGCCCTCATGATTGCAGAGAAAAGCTTGAAAGACCTGAATGCACCCTAATGGCTGAAAAACTAGTAGGCAAAATAACTCATCTTTTATTTTTTAATAATGTCATGATTTTAAGACAATCTCATGATTTTGGGGAGGCCTTACTCGTGACTTTTGAATGCTTGGGGTTGGCAGTACTGCTTATTCCTTCCTTCCTCAAACTGTCCCATTATTTTACAGGTATTCCCCCTGCCCCCTCACTAAGGAGTGCTTACTTACCTCTTTCGAAGAAGTGTGTAGGAATTAACTTGTTCATATTTGTAAAGAACTTAGAAGTAGAAAACTGTTATATAAGTTCCAATTACACCATTAAAATCTTTTAAATTCTGCTCTCTGCCCAATAAAAGATACCTGTGCTAAGATACCATGGTAACATTAAGTATTTGCAAATGGTAATTATAAACATGTTAAGGTTGATCATATTATTAACTGAATCGCTGTGGTATATACAAAAGTGCTGTACAGACAGACAATTGTTGGGCAAAGATCTAGGAAGATAAAACCAAGCGTAAGGGAGATGAAGTAAACACTTCAGTTGGTAATTGTATTACAGAGAAAAATACCAGGGGGCCTTGGTTAAACTTTATTCTGTTTCAGTTCTATATATTGCACATGAGATCTTCTGTAATCATCAATGTCCTTCATTAACCAATGGGGAAATATTTTTCCCTTCTGCACTACCACAACTGTGCCCCATCCTTGCCTTCACTTAACACTTTTAGATCTATGCCAAGAGCAAGGTTAGAGTGAGAGAGGCCAATCCTTTCTAAAGAATTTTCAAAATGGATGCCACTAATCGTTGTTGAGAAATTTTATTAGTGTTGGACAAGTGCCATTTGCACTCATAGTTAATGTTTCAAAGATTAGTTACTTGCCAAGAGACCTTACAAGACTGATTGTAGGATTCCTCTTTAAATGTAAAATCAATATATGTGTCGTTAGTTACTTTACAGATGTCATTTATTTTGGAGCATTGTGTACTGTGTGCAAGATCAAATTTCTGGTTCAATTACAAGAAATCAGATCTTAAAGGTTTGGGGTCTATTTATTCTGGTGAGAAAAAGGCTGTTTCTCTATCCCCCCCTAAACACAATTGAAAAAAACCTAGATAAATGATATCTAGATTAGGAAAAATTCCTCTTCTGGACTAGGAAAAGATAGGCCTTCAACAAATGCAGGAGATCTAAAATATTCTTTACTTTCCGTATAACAATCCGATTGGCTTAAACGTGAGCTATCTATAGAGATTGTAATTAAGGCTGTGAGTCTGTCACGGAGGTCACAGAAGTCACGGATTCTGTGACTTTCCGGGACCTCCATGACTTCTGCAGTGGCAGGTGCGGTTGGCCCAGGGGCCACCCAAGCAGCAAAGTTGGCCCCCTGGCCAGCCACACTGGCTGCTGCTGGGCAGTCTCGGGCCCCCGTGTGCCCCCGCAACAGAAGCAGGAGTTTGGGTGTGGGAGGGGGCTCAGGGCTGAGGCGGGGGTTGGCATGTGGGAGGGTGAGGGCTCTGGGTGGTGCTTACCTCAGGGGGGCTCCCCAGAAGCAGCTGGTATGTGGCTCTGTGCTTTGCCTTTGCCTGCAGGTGCTGCCCCTGCATGGGAACCATGGCCAATGGGAGCTGCGGGGCAGGTGCTGAGGGTGGGGGCAACACGAGGAGCCCCCGGCCATGCCTCTGCCTAGGGGCCTCAGGGACAAGCCAGCCATTTCCAGGAGCCATGAGGAGCTGGGTAGGGAGCCTGCTAGTCCCGGCAACTCCCCCTCCCAGCACCAGTGGGGGTTCCGGGCCACCCCCACCTCCCCCGAGCACCCACAGCACCCCCGGGGTCACACACACCCCCAAGCAGCCACGGTGTCCCTGGGCCATTCCCCCTTGCCCCCCACAGAGCACCCAAGTTTTAATCAGGGGTATACAGTACAAGTCATGGACAGGTCACGGGCTGTGAATTTTTGTTTACTACCCGTGACCTGTCCATGACTTTTACTAAAAATACCCGTGACTAAACATAGCCTTAATTATAATACACTGTTGCTGTATATCTCAGAGAAGGAATGTGGAGAATGTTCAGTGCTGAAAGGCAAGCAAGGCATGGCATCAGAACTGACAGAGCTGGGATCTGAAGTAGGAGTGATTGTGATGTATGTGCTCCCAAACATGTTGTGGTGAAGTGACCAGCAAAAGTAGGCAACGAAGAGAAGGCTGACCTTGTTTTGTTTTACAGAATTACTATGATTACATACAGTCTTCATACAAATGTTATCACAAATAGCTTTATAGATTTAATAATATAGGATTGGGTATTCTTCTACACTTTGGATTGCCTAGACTATTCCCCTTTTATAGCTAAAACATGGTATATAATGTATGAATGGGAATTAATGGCTGCAATTACTGTACATACAAATAGGTTTCACTTAACCTGGGCATTGATTATTTCGGTAATCCAAATATAAGTAAAAAGAAAAGGAGGACTTGTGGCACCTTAGAGAGTAACCAATTTATTTGAGCATAAGCTTTCGTGAGCTACAGCTCACTTCATCGGATGCATACAATGAAGTGAGCTGTAGCTCACAAAAGCTTATGCTCAAATAAATTGGTTAGTCTCTAAGGTGCCACAAGTACTCATTTTCTTTTTGCGAATACAGACTAACACGGCTGTTACTCTGAAACCAAATATAAGTTTGATTCTCATAAAGCATTTGCCTTAGTGAGTGGATATTTGAAGTGTTTCCATTATCACCCTGTTGCCTTTCTTGTCTCCTTCCTCAGAAATTCTCCACTCAAATGGTTGCCATTGTTTCCCTGACTTGAAATTCTCCAATAGCACCCTGGCCCCCACTTAGGACATCAGGTCACATATTGATGTTACTTGGACACAGAGATGAACAGATTAATAGTCAGCTCACAGGAATTGTGGCACTGCGGACAGCCTAATACATGCTGCTTTTCACACAGACTCCCAGGAAGAACACAGTGGGCAAAGCTAATCCTAGTTTTAGAGTACAGAGGCTCAAAAGAAACAATTAGTTGTAATATCTCAGATAGCAGAGAAATACATATTGGGATTTGCCTGAGTAACCTATTTTAAGCAGATGCTGGATTTATTAGGATTTATCTCCTAACCTGAAATCAGAACATCACAAACAATCAGTTGACAATAGAACAACACATTATAGTGGGGAGGTGTTAGAACTTTGAGACTTCTCCCTTTCAGAAACATTCTAGTAATTGGTGTTCACATACACCCAGTTAAAAGAGAAGGTGTTCTCTGAAATAACTAATAGAACCAATAGAATCTCACAGTAGCTGGCTCTTCAGTCTGGCAGGAAATGATACAATGAGATCCAATGGTTAGAAGATGAAGCTAGAAAAATTCAGACTAGAAAAAGGACATAAATTCTTAACAGTGAAATAATTTACTTAAGGACATAGTGGATTTCTATCACTTGAAGTCTTTAAATCAAGAATAGACGTATGTCTCTCTCAAAGATCTGCTATTGCTCAGACACTGTGGACTTGATGCAGAAATTACTGGGTGAGGTTCTTTGATATGTGTTGTTCAGGAGGTCAGACTAGATGATCATAATGGCCCCTTCTGGCCTGAAAACCTCTAAATCTAAAATCCTCTCCCTTTACACTTACTGGGGTCTACTCTAGAACTCTAGGAAATCTTCACAAAGGAATCTGAAAACATTCAAAACTACACAAGCTTTGTTCTCTGGTTTTGTGTCCCATTGCAAACTTGAAACTCGGATCAGATTAACTGAAAGTTTTACTAAGGCCCTCCAAACCTTTTAAGTGAGCACACGGCCAGTTTCAAGGAAACCCGTGTCATTTTATCTGTTGTGAATCATCATGCAAAATCTGTAGGTTTGCATCATTTTAATGTGGAGTTCTGGGATTTCAACTGAGTTTCAGTGTGAGGTGGAGTTCTTTTTGAAACTGAGTCTATGTCATTTATGCAGCTTGTAGAGTATACCCTGCCCCTAGCACAGGTATAAATAGCAGTGTTGATGGTGAGGCACTGCCTAGATGAGTAGAATAAAGACACACCAGAATCTTAGGGTATTACCGTACATGGTTCTCTATACACCCAAGCAGTACCTCCCACATCTACACAACTGTTTTTAGCCCTGTAGGGTACCTCTGCCTCCCCACTACCAGAACCTCCCTCCTCCTAGGTTCCCCAACCCCTGCCAGCAGGGAAGTCTCCAGCAGCAGAGAAAGCCTCTGGCAAGATGGATGCAGTGGGGAAAGGTTCCAGCAGCTCCCTGTTGCCAGAGCCTTTCCCCACTCAGGGGAGAGAGGCTCTGGCAGGGGGAAGCTGTTAGAGCTTTCCTCAATGCCTCCCCCCGACCAGATACTTTCACTACCACATATAGTTACACACCGCAGCATGGACACAGCCTGCATTTCACTGAGACATGTAGCTATGCACACCCTATACGCCACTGCCAGTGTAGACAAGGCCCGAGACACAGTATAACTTGGAGCAGGGTGGGAGAAGGAGGGCAAATCCCCCGAAAGCAGCAACTGTAAGAAAGACTCCCTGGGACATGAAACTGCTGCGTTTTGCACCACTCATCTTTTCTCCCTCTAATCTGCTCACTTATGTCCTGATTCAACAAGTACCTAAACAAGTGTCTAACTTTGAGCATGAGTTGTCCCACTGAAGTCAGCATTCAAGTTAGGCTTATGCTTAAGTACCTTGCTGAATCAGGGAGTAAGGAAAGGGCAGCTGGTATCTTCAGAGAACAATTGTCTGAGCCCCCCCACTAAATTCTTGGAACTTGGAGCATGGTGGTTGGCACATTCCCACATTCTATTTCTTTAGAGGAGTCAGCGAGGTTAGCATCTCTAAACATTTAGGAGAGATCTTTGCAAGATAGCTTGACCTCCAAGTGTGAAGCACTGGGAGGCAACAAGGTTTCACTGCATCCCTATGCTGCCCCTGAATTAGGCAGGGAGAAGACTGCCCACTCTCAGAAAATCTTTCCTGAATCTTGGCAGTTTGCATAGTGTCTGTCTGAAACAAGAGGATACTCTAGGGTAGTTTCAACCAAGTTTCACTCAGAGCATATTGTTTTATTTGGATCCAGATCACAACGTGAAATTCAGCTGCAAACCAAACTGCCAAGTTTTAAGCCGCTGTTCATGAGCACTCAGGAGAATTCCTGAGGAAAGTAGTGAAAGATGCAGAAGCGAAGCATGGGGTTAAGATTGTAAGAAGAGATATTTCTGTTCCATTGCTGGAATAGAAATATACAGGATTTAGTGATGCAAAATTCTTTCAGTGTCCAAATTCCTAATTTTCATCCTGTTTATAAGCGGCACTTAAATATTTTATGAGCCGGACCCCTTGATCCTTAGAAGCTTGCTTTAAAGTTTCGTATCTATACCTAATCCATTTGCACATAGCAGCTTTGAGATTGATTCCTCTAGTTTGTGCTAGGAATTTGAAACTCACAGAAAGATTTGTATAGGCCAGGATCAGACAAAAGATGACAATGCCGTGTTATTGTAGACTGATAATGCTCAAGAGCATCTATTATGTGCCTGTCACTCACAATAAGCTGAAGCATCAGATTCTTGCATATATGGATTATCTTTTAGTCAGCATAGATAAAAGAGTGTTGGTGTTATTACTTTCATTAAACCCTTTCCCACTGGGGATCTTCTACAATTTTCTGTGGCTAAGCAGTACACATACAAAAAAGGGAAGAATGCTGACAAGGAAGAAAAAAAGTAGAGTAGTTACCTTTTTTAGACAGAAAACAAAGCATTCTTGCTGCTAAAAAAGACAGAATTCCAAGGACATTATGCCAGATATAATGTAAAGTTCCATTTATTCTTTACTGATGCAAAAACAATACTTGCTAAGCTTGGAAAAATCAGACATTTGATGAAAACCTAGTTCCAACTTTAGCAGTTACACCTGAATTTTGTTCAATGAGAGCTCCTGGGTGCTCAGCACTTGAAAAATTAGATCACTTATTTTGGTGACTAAATATGAATCTAGGAGTGTAAAATTAGTCACTGAGGGAAAAGTATGCTTGTCAAAGTAGACGGGTGCCATCAGAGAGCTAGTTACAGCTCTTTGATTGTCTGCTTGGTCTCCAGATCCAGTACACAGTAAAACAGTCTAAAGCTGCTGCTGCTGCTAACTGGAATGCAGTACTTCTGGCCACTCCTCCCATCCCTGACAAACCATTGTACGGGATCTAGGAGAAGGTAGTGTAGGAATGATTACCTCAGCTCTACACATGCTGGGGATTCCTCCATGCTGAGGATATCTCCATCTAGCAGGATGGAGTCTTTCTGTACTCCTCATGAGCCACCAGAGCCATGCATCACTAGCAGTGTGGGACAGCAAATCTGTCCCCTACTGAAAATCTTGGCCATAATGTATGGACAATGGTCAAAGTCACCATGAGTGTAAGAAAATGCAAAATACTAAAGTAAATGCACATTTGAAGGAACTGTCATAGTTTTCAGATGTTAGAAATAATTTGGATAAGTCTATGCAAGTTCCTACCAGTTGACAATACCTTGCACTTGGCCACACTGCATTTCCTCTAACATCCCGCCCAAGTACTTAGTTTTGTTTAGACCCTTCTGGAGATCCTCATGACTCAACCTAGTTTTGACTAACCTAAATTCATTGACAAAAAACTTTGTTAACGCAGAGTTCCCAGTGATATCTTGTACCCTTCCAGAACACTGAGGTCAGCAAAACTCAAACTTTGGAAAAGCAGGAAACAAAGAGTTGAGGTATAGACCCATGCTACTGTAACAAATAATATGCAATTTTGAAATAAAATATGCCTCCTGGAAGTCCTGCTCATAGTGGATTTGTTTGTTCTATTTGTTTCCGCTTCCTCTCACCCCAATATTGAAAATGTGAATTATAGAAAGCCTAAGGCCTTGTCTATACTAGCAAGTTTCTTCTCAGTAAAGCAACTTTCTGCATTGTAACTCCCGAGGTGTACACACTGCCAAGCCACTCAGTGCACAGAAACTGCACAGTTACAGCGCTGTAAAAAGAACACCCAGACGAGAGGCGTACAGATTTCTGCACCGGGACTACAGCATCACAGTGCCAGTGTAGACACCCTGGTTGATTACAGCGCTAAAACTGGACTCTGAGAGGTGTCCCACAATGACTATTCTTGACTCTCTGGTCATCGGTTTTAATTCTACTGCCCTGCCCTCAGGTGACCAACCATCATCTCCACCCCGTAAATTTCTTTGGAGTTTTGAAAGTCCCCTTCCTGTTTGCTCGGTTACGCTTGCAGTGGTCTCAGCACATCTTTCCAGGTGGCCATGCCTGCTCCACGCACCAGACGATCCCCTGCTTGGAGCAATACCAAGCTGCTGGACCTCATCAGCATTTGGGGAGAGGAGACTGTCCAGTCCCAGCTGTGCTCCAGCCGTAGGAATTATGATACCTATGGACAGATTTCACAATGCATGACAGAAAGGGGCCATGACCGGGACACACTGCAGTGCAGGGTCAAAGTGAAGGAGCTGCAGAACGCCTACCACAAAGCACAAGATGCAAACTGCTGCTATGGTACTGTGCCAATGAGCTGCCAGTTCTACAAAGAGCTCCACTGCGAAGGCCCCTGTGGATACTTCGGTGGCTCACATGCCAGTCAAGAGTGGACTGAGCCAGGAGGAGGAAATCTTGGACGAGGATGTGGAGGGGGAGAGGGACCCAGAGTCAGAGGACAACTCGGAGGTAAGAGATACATGCAGCCAGGAGCTCTTTTCTACCCCAGAGGAGGCTAGCCAGTCATAGCTGTCAGATCTTGGTAAAGCGCAAACAGGAGACATGGCCCCTGGTAAGTGGATTTGATTTTGGGAATCGTTAAAGCAAGTTGTTGGGGGCAGGAGGGTTGCAGAAAGCAAGCTTGTGTCTGAATGATGCATGTATCACCACATGCTTAGTCTGAGTAGAGGAACAGGCTGTTGATTGACTCCCTCATTTCACAGGAATCTGCCTCAGAGATCTCCAGGAAACTCACATGGAGATACTGGGCAATCCGTTGCCGCAGGTTCTTTGGCAGAGCTGCTTTGTTTCTTGCTCCATTAAGGGTAACTTTCCTACACCATTCCATAGTCACGGGGTATGGGGGAGACCATTGCTGCAATCAGGCAAGCAACATAAGGGCGAGGGCGGAAGCCGCAGTCTTGGAGTAGATCCTCCCTTGATTCCCTGCTCACCCTCAGCAGCGAGATATCTTCCATAATGAACACAGCCTGTGGAAAATGTGGGGACAGGAATGATTATCAGCCCCCCGACTCCAGTGCTAACTCTCCCCAAGAGCCATGTTTCCAGTGTACAGTAGGGTCTGGGAACACTGATTTCCCCTGCGGCTACTCACCATTTTGGGGGTCATGTGGCTCATGTGTGCTTGCCTGGGGTCAGCCAGTTAGTGACTGGTATGTGAATAGTGGCTGTGTTTTAAATCACTTAATCAGTGTTCTGTGTGTTGAAAACAATACTAATTCCATAAAATGTTGCATTTTGGCTTCACGGAGATGACCTTGGGAACCCAGACTCCCGCTTTGTTTATAGCTGGCTGAACGGCTGCAAAGAATTAGAAAGCGGCCACAAAGAACTAAAGAGGACTTTCTGCGTGAGGTTATGATGATCTCTGCAGCCAAAAAACAGCAATTGAAGGAGTGGTGGGACAGCGAGAAGAGGGACCGAAAGGAGAACGCAGCGTGCCAGAATGAAGCCAGAGAATGGCTCTTAAATGTTATGGAGCGCCAAGCAGACATGCTCCAGGCAATACAGAGCAGCAAACAGAGCAGCCCGCCCCCCCCCCCCGCAGCCGCTGTTGCAAAACTCTTTCCCATGTGCCCCCCAGACACCACCAACACACTCTTATCAACCTCCTAGCTCCAGTCTGTACCGGCTACATTCCACTCCTGCCCCGTCACAGTCCAGCACAGCGGACTCCCAGTACTCACTGCACTCAACACCTGTCTGTCTGCAGTTTAGCCCTTCTGAATTACAGTACCCACTGCACTGTATTCCAAAGGAGAAGGTTGGATATGATCCCTGGACATACACAAATCTTTAGCCATCTCGTGACCCTTCCTCTTCCTGGAACTTCCATTCCCCCATCCCTCTGACTGCTGATGGGTTTTTTTGTCTGATTCTCTCCTCTGGTTGTTGTCTTTTAATAAAATAATTGTGTTGGTTTGAAAGCAATCTTTATTCTATTAATTGAAAGCAAAAAGAGCCTTGCAAAGCAACATACAATTATGTTAAACCCACATATTGCATCGCCTGCACCAATCATCTCCTGGCATTACAAGCACTGCACTCCCGAGCACAGCAACAAATATTAGTGGCTTTCAGCTTCAAATTGCTGCCACAAGGCATCCCTGATCCTTATGGCCCCACACTGTGCCCCTCTAATAGCCCTGGTCTCTGGCTGTTCAAACTCAGCCTCCAGCCACTGAGCCGCAGTGTTCCAGCCCTGAGTGAAGCTTTCACCCTTCCCTTCACAAATATGAAGCGTACAGCATGCAGCTATAAGCATAGGAATATTGTCATCAGCCAGGTCCAGTTTCCCATATAGGCAGCACCAGTGGGCCTTTAAACAGCCAAAAGCACACTCAACAGTTATTCTGCACTTGCTCAGCCTGTTGTTGAACCGCTCCTTGCTGCTGTCAAGGTGCACCTTGTATGGCTTCATAAGCCACAGCATTAAGAGGTAGACAGGGTCTCCCAGGATCACAATGGGCATTTCAACTTCCCATATGGTGATCTTCTGGTCCAGGACGAAAGTCCCTGCTTGTAGCTTCCTGAACAGGCCAGTGTTCTGAAAGATGTGTGCGTCATGCACCTTTCTGGACCAGCCTGCATTAATTTCTGTGAAATGCCCACAAGCATCTGGAGAACCACAGAGAAATACCCCTTCCGATTAATGTACTCAGTGGCTAGGTGGTCTGGTACCAGAATTGGAATATACTTGCCATATATTGCTCCTCTGCAGTTAGGGAAGCCCATTTGTGCAAAGCCATCCATAATGTCACACATGTTGCCCAAAGTCACGGTCTTTCGGAGCAGGATGCGATTAATGGCCATGCACACTTTCGTCAACACGAGTTCAACAGTCGACTTTCCCACTCCAAACTGGTTAGCCACTGATCAGGAGCAGTCTGGAGTAGCCAGCTTCCACAGTGCAATCACCATGTGCTTCTCTAATGGCAGGGCAGCTCTCATTCTCATATCTTTGTGCGTCAGGGCTGGGGCGAGCTCATGACACAGTCCCATGAATGTGGCTTTCCTCATCCAAAAGTTCTGCAGCCACTGCTCGTAAGCCCAGACGTGGATGGCGATGTGATCCCACCTTTCACAAGCCCCAAAACAGCGTTCCACTTTGGTCAGCACCTCCGTGAATGTCATAAGCAATCTCATGTCGTAGCTGCTATGCCTGGTGAGATCAATGTCACACTCCTCTTGCCTTTGTAGTTTAAAGCATAACTCCACTGCCACTCGTACGTGTTAGTCAGAGCAAGCAGCATGCTGGTCAACAGTGCAGGATCCATTCCTGCAGACCAAAGAGCCAGAGCACGCAGTACACAAACCATTGAAAGATGGCGCCAAATGCGGATGGAAATACAGGGATTGCATGGATGCGAAGCAATGCATCACGGGGTATTGGGACAGGACCCAGGATGCCCCCTGTGACCCCCTCCACCTTCCCACAACTCTTAGTGGTGGAAGAGGAAGAGATGATCTGTGGGATAGCTGCCCAGAGTGCACAGCTCCAAATACCACTGCAAGTGTCGCAAGTGTGAACACGCTATTGCGCAGGCAGCTGACAGCGTGAACACACAACAGCAGTTTCCCTTCAGCACTCTCTGAGCGGTGCTGTAACTGCCAGCACTGTAACTCTGCCTGTGTAGTCATACCCTTAGAGACTGACCCAAAGTCCATTAAGTCAAAAGGAGTCTTTCCTTTGATTTAATGGACTTTGGATCAGGCCCATAGGGCCTAGATAACATGATGCTTGAAGTCCTAGAAATAACTAAAATAAACATATAGATTTTTCTATCAAAGCTTTTAAGAGCAAAGTAACTTGCCAGATGTATTTGGGAATCATGGGTAGTTTAACAAATGATTTATGGGAGACTGTCCATAAGATGTCAAAAATCAATGAGGTTTAAGAGAAGTACTTTTCATGGTAGAAGAATGCAGGGTCTAAGCAAAGTAGTTACTCATTTCTGTGTCTGTTTTTCTTATCTGTGCAAAGCAGTGCTGGAGTTGATAATGCAGCAGTTTATAATACTCTATTTGCCATTGCATAATGCTCACAGGCACTGGTACTGTGGGCTGGAATTGACACTAATGGCTTTCATATACTAGAACTTTATGAAAATCTTGCAATCTTTGTGATTTGTCTATTGTATCATGTTACTATAGCACTACTAAACCAGTACCCCAATACAATATTAATCGGACACAGATGTATTAAGCTATTACATCTCCATTCCCATTGAAGTATATTAGCAGAAGAGACGTGGGTACAGTTGTATCCAGGTCTTCAAAGTGTTCCTGAATGATCCAGATATGTTCAGTTCCCAGAAACATTCAGTGTGTAAGCTATCAACCAAAAATGTCTAGACTCTCTGAACCGATAGGAAGGAGACAATCTGAAAAAAACATGTTCTCCTTTTTGAAAGTTCAGTGGCGTGTATATGTAAAAAAAAGGATCATGTTAATAGAAAGATCTTTGTTACATGAAACACAACAAATACAAACACTGTAGCATACATTTTCATTCTGCAGCTCCCAATACACTCAGATAGAAACCCTGAAAGCAGCACCCTTCTGTAGGAGGTTCCCTTTTGCTGTTTCCTATCCTCATTTCCAGTATTCAATATTTTTTGAGAGGCAAGGATGATGTTGTGGGAGGGGAGTTAATTTCCTCCTTTCTTCCCTATTCCAGGAAGTTCTCTGCCCTCCCCTCAAGGCTCTTTCTGTTCTTCCCCTTTTCATTCCCCCTGCCCGCCCTGCCCTTTAAAGGAAAAGTTTTAGTCTCTGACCCCAGCACTAGCATTTGCTGAGGGGCTGCCACAGCAAAGGGGCACCCTGTGCAGAAACACTGTTCACCCCCCCCCCCAAAACAGGCTTTGCCTATTTGAATTGCCTTGAAGGTGTGGGGTCTACTGGCTAGAGGACTGTAAAATGGGCATAATTCTTCCTCCTTCACAGGGGCATTGTGAGGCTTAATTAACATTTACAAAGGATTAAGATTCTTCCCTACATAAAAGATACAGTAAGTGGAAAGTAAAAAGAACAGGAGTACTTGTGGCACCTTAGAGACTAACAAATTTATTTGAGCATAAGCTTTCATGAGCTACAGCCCACTTCATTGGATGCACAGAATGGAACATATAGTAAGAAGATATATATATACATACAGATAAGTTGGAAGTTGCCATACAAACTGTGAGAGGCTAGTTAGTTAAGATGAGCTATTATCAGCAGGAGAAAAAAACTTTTGTAGTGATAATCAAGATGGCCCATCCAGACAGTTGACAAGAAAGTGTGAGGATACTTAACTTAGGGAAATAGATTCAATATGTTGTGGAAAACGCAGGACAAACAGCTATAAAAGGGGGGTAGTAATTAGTCCCAGGGGATTAAAAGGCTCCTCCCTATCCACTAAGGAGAGAGAACCACAGGGCAATAAGGTTCAGCTGGAAAAGGGGTTGCTAGGGAACCAATTAGGTTCAGCTGACTCCAACTATTTGGGACCTTTTTAAACCCTCCCCTGGGTGGTAGGAGGGGGAGAGTGAGGGAGTGAGCGGAGCAGGGAAGTTGCCAGTAGGCTGTTTACAGCAAGACATCAGACCTTCCCAGTAGGGAGGCTGCACTCGCTCCCCAGAAGGGAAGGAAAACAAGCACAAGAGACTGACTGAGGAGAGGAGTAGCAGGACCCTGTGCCACCTATAAGGATTCGCCTTGCCCCAAATCTGAGTCTCCAAGACTAAAAAGGACTGAGTTTACTGAGGTGAACAAGGTATTTTGCCACATGTGGTGTCAGGAGTGGGATGTGGTGAGTGAGTAAGGCTCTGTGGCAAGCCATGTCAGGGCAGGGTAAATCACAAAAAAAAAAAAAAATGGAGGATGTAGTGAAGGCGTTGATACAGGCCACTGCGGCCCAACAAGAGGCTACCAGGGTGCAGATGGCTGCCCAACAAGAGTCAGTACGTGTCCAACAGGAG
This sequence comes from Lepidochelys olivacea, assembly GCF_965140295.1. NCBI lineage: Eukaryota > Metazoa > Chordata > Testudines > Cheloniidae > Lepidochelys > Lepidochelys olivacea. The sequence goes on from NC_140411.1 coordinate 298,557,494, forward strand.
ACGAACCAATTACTGATGAACCAGGCGGCCCAAGATTGAACCACCCTGAATGAAGTAGTGAACCAGTTAAAAGCCCTGACCATGCTGACTCATGGGCCTCAGGATATCCAGCCGCTGCGGGCAAGCAACTATTTACAGAAGATGACTACAGATGGCAATATAGAGGCATAGCTCCTCGCCTTCAAGAGGACGGCACTGCAGGAGGCCTGGTCCCAAGACCACTGGGCAGGTATCCTGGCTCCATTTCTGTGTGGGGAGCCCCAGAAGACCTATTTCAACATGACCACAGAGACAGCTATGGATTACCCCCACCTGCAGGCGGAAATCCTGGCAAGGTCAGGTGTGACGTCAGCCATATGGGCCCAGCGCTTCCATGAGTGGAAATACTGGGACAACAAACTGCCAAGGTCCCAGCTATTTGATTTAATCCACCACACCCAGAAGTGGCTCTGCCCCGAGACCCATGGGCCGGAGAAGATAGCGGAAATCCTCATGTTGGACAGGTACATGAGGGGGTTGCCGCTGGACATATGGGGGTGGATCCGCCAAAACGATCCCTCCTCCTATGATGAACTAGTTGCCCTCGTAGAGAGACACCTAGCAGCCCAAGAACTTTCGCGGACCACCAGAGAAGGAAGGCGCCATAATCGGAGACAAGTCTCCATGCCGAGGCCCCGGTTTGCCCTAGCACCAGGCCTGACTATGGGGGGAGGAAGGAGGCCGAAGAGCAGCCAGAGGTCCCGGAGAGACTTGAGGACTGGGGGAGAAACGCTCAGGGGATAAAGCCCAGTAGCCCAAAAAATCGGGCGATGCCCCGAGCAGGGTACTGATGTTATGCATGTGGCGAATTGGGGCATATCGCTGCCCAATGCCCAAATCTAGAAGAGCCCATGCAATGTGAACTGGGAGATATAGGGGGACCATGTGATCTAATAAGTCTAGTAGGGGTTGCGATGGTCCCTCATAAGATGAATGGTATAGAGACCACCGCATTAGTAGACTCAGGAAGTGCAATCACGCCGGTCTCGGGAAAGCTGGTTGGGCAGGACCAACTATCCCGGGCCAAACACTCAGGAATATCTTGTGTGCATGGGGATGTCAGTTACTACCCAACCATCCCCATAAAAATACGGTGGGAGTAGTTCTGAAACTCCCCTACCCAGTCCTTATCGGACGAGACTTCCCAGGGTTTGATAGCCTACTCCCTGGGGAGAAGGTGGAAGAAAATAATGAACCCGGGACCCAGGGGGTGGCCCAGATAGATAATGCCCCCCCGGCCTTTCACGAATTTGGCCAGGATTTGTTCTCCCCACCGGGAAAGCCCCGGAAGACTCAGAGGGAACAGAGGGTGGATAAAAGGAGGGGAACGAGAATCTTGACCCAGTACCAGAAATCTACACTTGTAGGGGAAAGAGGTGGCTCAATGGACAGGGGGGTGGGGCAGGAGATCAACAACCCAATAGCCAGACCTTGTTCCCCGCGGGTTTTCCCCGATGGGGAGACAGAGGTAGATCTCCCTGAGTTTGGACAAATGGGGACCTCACTTGGGAATTTTGGTCAGGATCAGGCCAATGATCCAATATACAGCAATATTCGTAAAGAAGTAGTCGAGGTAAATGGGATCCCCCTGGAGGGGAGAGTCAAGGGCCCAGGGCCATATTATGTGATTAAGGGTGATCTGCTATTCAGAGTAGTCCAGGTCCAAGAGCAAGTCGTAGAACAACTCTTGGTCCCACAGAAGCATCAGGGGGTGTGATGGATCTGGCCCACAGCCATCTGTTTGGGGGCCATCTAGGGGTAGATAAGACTTTTGATTGGATTCTGCAGAGGTTTTTTTGGCCCAGCATTTATGCAACTGTCCGGTGATATTGTACCTCCTGTCCAGAATGTCAGTTACATGGGCCCCGACCACACCTAAGGGCTCCTTTGGTACCTCTACCTATTATTGAAATCCCATTCGAGCGAATAGCTATGGATCTAGTAGGGCCACTGGAGAAGTCAGCCCGGGGTCATCAGTACATTCTGGTAGTACTAGATTATGCCACCCGATATCCCGAGGCCATACCCCTATGGAACACCATGTCCAAGACCATAGCCAAAGAATTAGTCAGATTTTTTCCAGAGTAGGGATACCTAAAGAGATCCTGACAGACCAAGGGACCCCGTTTATGTCTAAGTTATGAAGGACCTATGTACAATGCTCCATATACGGACCCTCAGGATGTCAGTCTATCATCCCCAGACTGATGGTCTTGTTGAACGCTTCAATAGAACATTGAAGAACATGCTACGGAAAGTGGTTAGTCATGATGGGGAAGACTGGGACGCCCTGCTGCCTTACTTGCTGTTTGCTGTACAGGAGGTTCACCAAGCTTCCACTGGATTCTCCCCATTCGAGCTGTTATATGGTTGCCACCCCAGGGGCATATTGGACATGGCCAAAGAGGGCTGGGAAGAACAGCCAAATACCGGGAGAAACATCGTTGAACATGTATTGCAAATGAAAGACAGGATAGCCCAAGTCACGCCCCTTGTGCGCGAGCACCTGGAGAAGGCCCAAGGGGCCCAACGGACATACTACAATCGCCAAGGAACGACTTGGAAGTTCCAGATGGGAGACCGGGTAATGGTGCTCATACCCACGGCAGAGAGCAAGCTCCTGGCCAGGTGGCAGGGGCCATATGAGATAATAGAAGCCATAGAAGAAGTCGACTAAAAGGTCCGACAGCCGGGTCGCCAGAAACTGTAGCAGATCTACCATATAAACCTGCTGAAACCATGGCAGGATAGAGAAGCGCATGTGGTTGTGCTAGGGGCACCATCCCCTAAAAGCAACCAGCCCGACCAAGTGGGAATATCCCCGGAGTTGACTCCAGAGCAATGATCTGAAGTGATCAGCCTGATTAAATGCAACCAGGATGTGTTCTCAGAAAAGCCAGGCGGGACTACTGAGGTTCACCATCACATCCTCACAGAGCCTGGAGTGAAGGTGAATGTCAAGCCATACCAGATCCCGGAGGCCAAAAGAGAGGAAATCAGGACAGAGGTCAGGAAAATGCTGGCCTTAGGAGTCATTGAAGAATCTCATAGCCAATGGTCAAGTCCAGTGGTTTTAGTGCCTAAGCCGGATGGCAGCGTGAGGTTCTGCAACAACTTCAGAAAGCTGAATGAGGTGTCCCAGTTTGATGCGTACCCAATACCCCAGATAGATGAGCTAATTCACAGATTGGGAAAAGCACAGTTTATGTCTACCCTTGACCTGACCAAGGACTATTGGCAGATCTCCCTGGCCAAGGCCGACAAAGAGAAGACGGCCTTTGCAACTCCAGAGGGACTATATCAATACACCGTCCTCCCCTTTGGGTTGCATGGGGTGGCTGCTACTTTCCAAAGGCTCATGGACAAACTGTTGCGACCACATGGCAAGTACGCGGCAGCCTATCTCGACGACGTTATCACATATAGCCCCGACTGGGAGACACACTTGGAGAAGGTGAAGGCAGTGCTGAATACCCTGAGGAAGGCGGGGCTGACGGCAAACCCCTCCAAGTTTTTGCTCTTGCTAGCTGAAGCCAAATACCTCAGGCATATAGTGGGGAGGGGCGTGGGGAGGCCCCAACTCAACAAGTTAGAACCTATACAGAAGTGGCCCCGACCACTCCGAAAAAAAACAGATCAGGGCATTCCTGGGACTAGTGGGGTACTACAGACGGTTCATTCCCCACTTCACCACCAGGGCATGCCCATTAACAGACCTAACGAAAGCTCGGGACCCAGACATAGTAAGATGGACGACCGCGGCTGAGGACACTTTTTCAGATCTACAGACGGCCCTCTGCACTGACCCCATACTCGTGCCCCCAGACTGGGGGAAGGAGTTTATCCTACAAACCAACGCCTCTGATGTAGGGTTGGGGGTGGTACTTTCACAAATGGTAGGGGATGATGAACACTCCATCCACTTCTTCAGTAGGAAGCTCCTGCCTAGGGAACGGAAATACGCCGTTGTCGAGAAAGAATGCCTGGCGGTAAAATGGGCCATAGGAAGCCTCCGCTACTATCTACTGGGACGGAGGTTTACCCTTGTCACGGACCATGTCCCTCTGCAGTGGAAATAAAGACAAAAATGCCAGACTGACGAGATGGTTCCTGTCGCTTCAACCCTTCCATTTCAGAGAACAACATAGGTCTGGAATCCAACATGGCAATGCAGATGGCCTGTCAAGAGTGCACTGTTTGCCGACCCAAGTAGCCCAACCCCGTAGTGTTGAGTGGGGGGGATATGTGGTAAACCCAGGACAAACAGCTACAAAAGGGGGGTAGTAATTAGTCCCAGGGGATTAAAAGGCTATCCCTATCCACTGAGGAGAGAGAACCACAGGGCAATAAGGTTCAGCTGGAAAAGGGGTTGCTAGGGAACCAATTAGGTTCAGGTGACTCCAACTACTTGGGACCTTTTTAAACCCTCCCCTGGATGGTAGGAGGGGGAGAGTGAGAGGAGCAGGGAAGTTGCCAGTAGGCTGTTTTTAGCAAGACACCAGACCTTCCCAGTAGGGAGGCTGCACTCGCTCCCCAGAAGGGAAGGAAAACAAGCACAAGAGACTGACTGAGGAGAGGAGTAGCAGGACCCTGTGCCACCTATAAGAATTCGCCTTGCCCCAAATCTGAGTCTCCAAGACTAAAAAGGACTGAGCCTACTGAGGCGAACAAGGTATTTTGCCACAATGTGTAATGACCCAGCCACTCACAGTCTCTATTCAAACCCAAGTTAATGGTATCTAGTTTGCATATTAATTCAAGCTCAGCAGTTTCTCTTTGGAGTCTGTTTTTGAAGCCCCTCTGTTGCAAAATTGCCACCCTTAAATCTTTTACTGAGTGGCCAGAGAGGTTGAAGTGTTCCCCTACTGGTTTTTGAATGTTATGATTCCTGATGTCAGATTTGTGTCCATTTATTCTTTTACGTAGAGACTGTCCAGTTTGGCCAGAGGGTCATTGCTGGCACATGATGGCATATATCACACTGGTTGATGTGCAGGTGAATGAGCCCCTGATGGCGTGGCTAATGTGATTAGGTCCTATGTTGGTGTCACTTGAATAAATATATGGACAGAGTTGGCATTGGGCTTTGTTGCAAGGATAGGTTCCTGGGTTAGTGTTTTTGTTGTGTGGTTGTTGGAGACTATTTGCTTCAGGTTGGGGGGCTGTCTGTAAGCAAGGAATGGTCTGTCTCCCAAGATCTGTGAGAGTGAGGGATCATTTTTCAGGATAGGTTGTAAATCTTTGATGATGCGCTGGAGAGGTTTTAGTTGGGGTCTGAAGGTGATAGCTAGTGGCGTTCTGTTATTTTCTTTGTTGGGCCTGTCCTGGAGTAGGTGACTTCTGGGTACTCTTCTGGGTTTGTCAATCTGTTTTTTCACTTCAGCAGGTGGATATTGTAGTTTTAAGAATGCTTGATAGAGATCTAGTAGTATTATTCTTAATTAAATTCCTATAAATAAAACACTGAAGATGGTTTCTTAGCAAGGTTTCATACAATCTTAAGCAGAGTTGTTTGCTGTGAGCAAGTTTGTAAACTCGGTTTATTTGAATCAGCTGAAGTGATAGGTATGCAGCCATTCTCCAAAAAGAGAATTTTTGGAGCTTCATGTACCCACCCTGCACACACCCACATTACATCATTTAAAAGCTTACTTTATGTATGTTTAGAGGGGTATGACATGGAGCTGTCAAGTGGTGCAGTAAGTGTGTAGATGAGGTGAAACAATGGCACCCAAAATGAGTGTCATTTTTTGCACAGTTCCAGAAACACTGCAAATGACTGATTACAGTTTTTACTGTTTGCGCTAATTTCAGCACCTTTATGTGGTGTTTCTTGGTCAAAGCTACCAAATGACAATGTATTCAAATGATTTTTATTGGTTTTGCATGAGAAAGTATTTTTTTCAGAAACGATGAAGTTGTTTTATTGGCAAAAATGGCAAATATCAACATTTTGCAATATACTAACATGAAATATTTTCACATAGCATTTTCTTAATTGTCAAAGTACCTCACAAGAGATCAGAGCATTCTATATTTTCAACTGAAATTTGCTGACCAGATCAGCCTTCAACTGAAGGTTGTGTATCAGTAGCATTAGGTTGTGTGCCCACAGTTTGCATTGCATTGTGGGTAGATATAAATGTATGTGAATTCCTACGGTAATGTTTCCCCCTTTATAAGCTCTTGTACTTATAATGCAGCATCTAGTCTGCCTGCTAGAAGATTTTAATTTGTAATCGCCTATGCATGCAGAACTCACCTTTGAAATATTCTAGAAAGCAGCTTTTTAATTCAGTGACACTTATGCACAGGTCAGTATTAGTTTTAGAGATAACATTACACAGCTTCATATTGTGTCTATGCAAAACTTATGAGCAAAAGAAGTGGCCTAGCAAAAAATATTGAAGATCAAGTCCACAAACAAATCCTTGCCTGTACATTGAAGAAGGATGAAGAGCATGTTACAGCTCTTAGCAACCATGTCATCAACAATATGACAAATCTATTTGCCCCTGAATCCAGAAGTGCTTATCAACATATCTCCTACTACATGTAACATCAGATGTACAAGAGTCTCTGCTGAAAACAGCAGATGTTGGTGAAGAACAAGTGGAGAGATTTGTGAAAAGTGTACTTGATTCTGATGGGACGTGTAGCTTCTTCAGCCCAGTCGGGAAATCTGGCATCAGAACATTTGCTGACACTCCCAAGTACACAAAATATAAGTCTGGCAAGGGAGGGACAATCCAGCTACCAGTCCAGAAATTATTTCTGCAGAGCCCTGCTCTTAACAAGATGATGTTTCAATAGCAACTGTTCTTAGTCACGCAATGAGACCTGTGCCTATATCCATCTTCCATACTGATGGAACAATGAGAACAGACAAAAATAAATTAAAGCATTAGCTGGAAGCTTAATCTGAAGAATTCAGGAGCTAAGAGCAAGCAACAAAGAAACCACAGTATACATCAGAGATGCCATGGCAGTCATACAAATGATGGCTGGAGACAAATGCCACACATTCGATGAATTGGCTGCTGAGTACTTGAGGCAGGTCCTAAAAGGATTTGACAAAGCTAATTCTAGAATCAAAGTCTTTGACAGATTATGACACTAGTAACTGTGAAAATTGCAGAAAGACAGCGCCAGACAGGATCTAAGATTGGCTGCAACGCCCTGTGTCTTGGTGATTGGTGGACGCTCTGTGTCTCCATGGAAAAAGTGTCTAAATGTGGCATCCAACAAGTAGTCACTTGTAAAATTCCTCTGTGAATATATGGGTTCAAAATGCACCTGAGAATGTAGGTGCACTCTCAACACAAACATTCCTCCTTGCTGGAGGTTTTTCCATTGGTGAAGTGGCAAAGTCCATTGCCAGTAGAGGTGTTGATGAAGCCCAGGATATGTATGGTACTCAAAAGGAAGCTGACATAAGGATGCTACAGCATGCTGAAAGTTCCAATATGGCTTTTGGGTCTCTTGATGTCAAACTAACCATACTTCCCATACTCTTCAAGGGCCCAATGGCATCTGAGCTTGTCAGGAGACCTTATTTGTGCCTGCATTAATAGAGGTTGTTGCAAATCCAGCTGTGTCTGCAGTCAGAACAATCTTCCCTGCACAGAACTGTGTACATGCCAAGGCAATGAAGACTGCGGTAACCCACACACTCTCGATAATGATGTTGACTAGAAATGTCACCAACGCTATTATATTTAAATGATACCTGTACAAATGTATTATATTTTGTTTTACCCTTTAGAATGTTGTTGTGATGCTTTGAGATCATAAAAGCCAATTTTATACCCTGAAATAATACATAGGGTCATTAAACCTACAGAAACAAATGCAAACTTTTCAAAGTGGTCATTTTAATATGTTAATAGGGTCATTGTTTACTTCTCTTTTCTATGGTATTAGCACAATATCTTACCTCATCTTGAAGCAAGCATAATATGCTTTCAAATGATGTATGATGTTCAGGTGCGTAGGGAAGGTAAATTAAGTTGACCAAATCAGTGGTGTCTGCGGCTCATCTGTTTGTAGGAAATTTGGTAAAGTCTCCAATGAATTTTCCTAAACCTCTGGGATTCAATTAGCATTTTAGCAAAAATCTGCATGGTTCCTGTGGGGATCTCTCATTTAATTTTCCATTTTACTTGGTACCAATTCCTCCAGTTTACTACCAGATATTATTGTAAAACAGAAAGAGCCATTGAAAAATAGGAGTAAATTTATTAAAGTGAATGGGGGCTGATGAACCAAAATATATAGACAAATTTCTTCAAGATACAGGCAAAACCTCAAAACTTTGTATCCATCTACACTTTTTAGCTACATAGCCTTAAGCTTATGTTTAACTATCATTGAAAATATCTCAGTTATCTGAAAAATCAAGAGACTATTTAATGACTGGCCTTGGGCCCCTGGGCTTAGCGCATCACACTGATGTGGTAGTTCCCTCTCCATTGTCCTCATTTTTACTGCCAAACTTGGTCTAATACTCTGCAAAGCAACAGGGGTTGAGAGTGCTACAGAAGTACTGTGATGAGTTTTGCTGACGAGAAAACACCGAATGACATTCTGAAGCAACCTCTTGTAACTGAGCGAGGGACAGAGTTGATGGGCTCTAAAGGAAGTCTTGTCCAGTCCATCTAGGCAAGGAAGGTCACTGTAGGGTCTGGTTATGGTTAGGTGGAAGGGTTTCCTTGAGGGTGCAGGGGAGTTTTGGCAACAGGAAAAGTCACTGTGAGGTCTAAGGGCATATCAGTGTGGCAAAGGTTAGTTGAGATTGTCAGAAGACTGAGATGAAGTCTTTGTCCTAAAAGTATGAGAGGGCTTTAGAAGCTGGAAAAACTAGAGGTTGTGAAAGGGTTTGGCAGCTATGATGGAGGACTGTATGCACTTATCACTGTGAGATGGAGTGCCTCCTGTACTTGGATATTTCTTGCATCCATGACTTCTCTCATCTGGCATTCCAGACTCCCTATTTTTCTTACAGAGTGATCCACTACTCTCTCCCTATCTTAGGGTCAGCATTGCCACCTCTACTAAGCCCAAGTGGTTCCTTCATCTCCAGGAAACCGCTTGCAGAGTACAGAAGTACTTATGGTGAATAAGGTGGTGGACTCTGGCCCATAGGGTTTCGTTCTGCAAGGTGATGAGCACTCTGGCCCTAATCCAGCAAAGCACTTTAGCCCATGCTTAACCCAGGCACACAAATAGTCCCACTTGAAGGCAACGCTTGAAGCTAAGATTTTCAAATAGGCTTAAGGAAGTTAAGCACTGAATCCCATTGACTTTCGCTGCCTAAGTGCTTTGCTGGAGTGGGGCCAGAGTGCTCACTACCACCTTGCAGTATCGAACTCATAATGAAGAACTTAAGTTTCACCTGCCTTGGTGCATCTCTGGCCTCCTCACTTGCCTTTGGCTGAGCACATGCAATGCAGTCTTTGGTTCTGGAATATTATGGGCTTATAAATGGTATTTTGTATTTTTCTGGATGAAGATTCTGTACAATGTGCAGCACAGACTACAAAGCAAATATTTTACCTAACATGCAGAATTCTAAGAGGTACTTTAACATTTTCACATCTGTCTAGCATTAAATCTAAAGCACTGGACCCTTTTGTTTGAGCTATAAAACAAAGATGAGAATTCATTCTCAGAATAGTAATAGGAAACATATGTGAGCTTTTACCCAGAATTAATGTCCACCAGTATATATTTTTTAAAATCCTTCAAGCAATTTATAAAATGTTCTTGTAGTGGGGTGGTCACCTGCTCCAGCCCTGAAAGGGTTAAAGCCAGCCTTGGGAGAGGGCTGGGGCTGCAAGCAAAGGCTAGGCTGATTGGGGGAAGCAGGCACAGCTGGTCTACGCCCCAATCAGGCCACACCTAGCCCTGTTATAAGGGCTCAGGGCTCTCCCTCTAGCTTCAGAGGAAGAAGAACCTAGCTGCCTGGGATCTGAGGGTGCAGGCAACTGAGCAGAGCTGGGGAAAGATGAGAGAAGCAGGGGAGCTCCTGCCTGGCAACTCCCCAGGCTGCAGGCCTTGTCAAAGGCCAAACCAGCTACTGGGGTCGCAGAGGCTAGGCAAAGGCAGCAGGTCCAAACCCCCCTTTGCCAACGCTGAATGGCTTATACACTGCAGTCCGCCCCAGTGAGCAGGGGCTAGATGGTGACTGGCAGCAGTCATAGACTGAGGTGAGGTAGGGATAGAGGGTTGGGGATTCCCTGGGGAGGGGAGACCCAGAGCTGTGAGGTTACTGCAGGGGGCAGAACCCTGCTGTAGAGGGGAACTGGGGTCTGGGAGGAACATGGGGACAAGTGGCAGGTGAGACACTGGCCTGCAGAGGGTGCTCTGGGGCGGCAGAGCTAATTCCCAGGATGACTGACCGGAGGCACCGCACCGGTGAGTCATTGCCTCGCTGCAGTTCTCTTCTCAGTTTAAGCACATACGTCAGTAGAGGACTTCTTAGGCAAATGCAAAGTGATTAAGATTTACGTGGTGTTCTTCATAGCAGTTACAAATCCTGTAGATACAGGGTGTTGAAATGGATCGTTAATGGCCTGTAGCTGGGCAGATTGTTACCACTACCAGTGAAAATTCAGATTCAATTTGCTCAATGCATGGTAGTTTATTTGGGAAAGAATCCCACAAGCAGCAAAAGGTTATATAATGTCTCCCTAATGAGCCTCAATTCCACAAGCATAAACTCTCAGTAACTATGTTGGCCTTACACAGTATCCTGATTGGCAAACAAAGCAGGTATAGCTACCAGTCCTAGATGGAGACTTCTCTTCTTTTCCCTTGTCAAGTACCTGATCTGTCAAATATCCCCCAAAGCAGAGTCTTGGCTACCCTGAGGCCTTCCGGTACAAAAGTCCCTCATAGAGGGTCTCAGGGTAGCCAAGACCCCGCTGTCTTACTGTGTCACAAGCCTTTTCAAATGTTCATTGGGGAACTAATTAACTCTGCTTAGAATTTTTCTCAAAGGAGTCACAAGTCCCAGAAATATGCCCTTTTGGCATTTCATTTTGGGTTTTTTCTAATTAATATTTTAGAAGGGGGCTGCAAACAGACACAGACCAAAGATCAGTTGACATTTACCCTCTCATCAGTCATCCACTTAAGCTCTTAGCATAGTGTCATCCAAAAGGATCGTTTTGACCTGGATCAGTCTGTGCCAAGCTCGCTGATGGTGTGTTTTTGCATTTTCCTTACTTGGTGAGCTGGTCCCCGGATGATATAATCAAAGTTCTATGTTGAAACACACACACATAGTCTGTAATCATTCTCAGTAAATTTCCATACCAACTTTCTGATGCTAAGAGAACTCTGCTCCCAGAATTCTCTAGCAAATTCAGACGTACCAAACTCATGTTCACCACATTCATTCATATCAATCACAACAAATAATAATAATAATTTGGCACCTCCCAACACAGGAACCAACAGAAACCTTCAGGGAATTTATGTGGAATATATATATATATATATATCCTCTTACACAATAAGTTGTTTGTCCTTTTATGTGTGCATTAGAGAAATTACTCTTTAAGATGCCCTTACAATATTTTGCACTTCCCTAGTGTTTTTTATATCAGACATGTGGTTGCAAAGGGGAATACACAGTACTGGAAACAAAAGGGGGATGTAACAAAACTATAGATAGATACAGGTAAGTGGCCTCAGATACTTTAGTTTTATGTTAGTATGCCATCACAGAAAAGGTGAAACAAAATGGATAATCAAGCCCAATGTTTATAGGGAAAAGATAAGCAAAGCATTGCAAAGGGACTGCTCAGCGCACAAGAAATACACGTTACTTACAGAACTGCAGGCTAGGAACATGCTGCTTTATTCAACTATATTCAGAGTGGTGGGGGGAGCACACACTAACTAAACAGGAAGTAAGGAAGAGGTGGAGGATGGCCACAATCCATAATACTCTGAGTAATGTAGTTAACTCCTCGATGACCACTTTACTACATCCCTTCCCTCTTCATTCACAGGCTGGTGGTAGTCTTTTATATAACCAGAGGGCTCTTCTCTCCCCCTCTCATGGGGTAGTGCCTCTCCTCAGCAGTCAAAGCTCCTCTGAGGGCAGAAATACACTTTCCCCCATCTCCTAGTCCAGCAGTTCTGTAGATACCCCCATCTCAGGCATTCCTGGCAAAACTGCATCCTATCTTGGCCTCAGCACCTCCAGGTGATCATCACCCAATTACAAAATCTCTGGTGCTTGCATGTCACTCTGTCATGACTCGACCATCACTCAGACAGACTTTAAAAAGATAAGGGTCCTGTTTGTTCTAGGATAGTATGCAGAATCCATATTGGCTCACAAGTATTGAAACTTTTGATGTAGACTAGGTTCTTTGGGCACAACTCTGTTTGTAGCACCATAGTCATGGTTTTGTTTAGAAAAGCCTGCTTCCTTAATCCATCCTAGCACAGAGGGGAAGTGTTAAGTCTAAATGAGTTCTTTTCCTCTTTCCCATCAACAGCTGGGCTGGGCTCACAGTCGTCATAGTTAGAGGAGAGTTTCTGTATTTCAAAGGAAATCTAGAATACAGTTCTTCATTTCCAAGCTCTCATTAATCATCTTTTTTGTCCCCTTTAAAAGCTCTCAAAGTTCTCTCTGCTTGGCGATTGGAAACTGGATGATATGGGGAAATATGCTTAATCCTATTTTTGGTCAGAAGTCTTTAAACTCCATGCCCGTAAAATTTGGTCCATTGTCTAGGACAAGTACAGCCACTAGTCTGTGTATGGCATAAATCTGTCTAAGCTTTTCAGAGGTAGTTGTAGAGCTCGTTGAGGTCATCACATGGACTTCTAACCATTTTTAATGTGTATCCTTTATAATTAGAAATCTTTTTGCCATGTATGGGCCTGCAAGTTTATATGTATTTTGGACCATGGGTTTCCAAGTCATTTCCAGGGGTGAAGAGGTGCCAGCACCAGGGTCTGTTGGGTACCTGACATTGGTGACATCCGTTTGATTTTTTTCCATGTCCTGTTTGGCCACCATACATACCTCCAAACCAAAGATTTTATGTGTGAAATGCCACCATTTTCTTCATATAACTCTGTCAGGACAATATCTCATCCTTCTGGGGGAAGAACTACTCTTGTAACCCATAATATGCAGCCATTCTCTATGCTCAGTACTTGTACTCCTGTCCTGAGTGGGCAGAACTCTTCCCCCTTACACTGATTTAGCCAGCTTTGCAGTTTGTGCTGCTGCACCTGGGACAATACAGGGTCCTTATCTGGGAAGCCTTTATTGGTGTCTGGTCAAGATGTTCTGTGAATAATGCAATCTCTTGTGGGAGCGCTGTAGCACCAGATTGTTCTGGTACCAGAGATCAACTGAGGGAATCTGTATTGACATACTGATGTCCTGCCTTATAGGCTATTCTGTACTCATAAATGGCTAATGTCACAGACCAACACTGTAGCCAAGCAGCTGCTATGAATAGCACATGCTTGTTTTCATTGAAGAGTCCCACAAAAGCTCTCTTGTCTTTCCCTAAAGAGTTGATACAGGGACTCGGAGAGGGCTGAAATGTTTGGGAGAAGCCTGTGATAATTTAATATACCTAAATATGCTCGAAGCTTAGTTGTGTTCTGAGGGACTGGGGCCTGTTCAATTGCCATGACCTTGTCTGCCTTAGACTGAATCCCCTCCTTGTCTATCTTGTAGACCAGACAGCCCACTTGCGGTCTCACAAAATAGCATTTACTTTGTTTTAAGTGAAGCCATGCTGTCTTCAGTCGTTGAAGTGTTGACATGTTCAGCATCACTTTTGCTTGTGATGACAATGTCATCAATTCTCACTACCACAGACAGGATACCTTTCAGCAAATTTTCTAAGGCCCTCTGGAAAATTCCAGGTGTTGACGATGTTCCATATGGCAATCTATTGTACTGGTGAGTGTTTATGGTGGTAAATTTCTTACAGTTCACCTCCAGACTCATCTGCTGGTATGCCTACATGTCCAGCTTACTAAATATTTGACCTCTACCTAACGCTGCCAGCAAGACCGCCATCTGTGGAATGGAGTAATAGTTTAACTTGGAGAACTGATTCACTGTCATTTTATAATCCCCACAGATACGGATGGTCTTGCCTGGTTTAATCACGGATACTATAGGTGTGGCCTATTCATAAAATTGCATTGGTGAAATGATGCTCTCCTTTTCTAGCTTCTCTAACTCAGACTCAAACTTTTCTCGGTGGGTATAAGGAACTGGTCTTGCTTTAAAATATTTTTGCTTGACCCTATCCTGGATATTAATCCTGGCTGTTACACTCTCCTATAAGGGACCTTGATAGGTCATCTAGTCCAGTCCCCTGCACTGAGGCTGAAGTAAGTATTATCTAGACCAGGGATCGGCAACCTTTGGCATGCGGCCCATCAGGGAAATCCACTGGCGGGCCAGGACGGTTTGTTTAACTGCAGCATCTGCTGGTTCGGCTGATCACAGCTCCCACTGGCCGCAGTTCGCCGTTCCAAGCCAATGGGGGCTGTGGGAAGCGGTGGTCAGCATATCCCTCGGCCCACACCGCTTCCCACAGCCCCCGTTGGCCTGGAACTGCGAACCGCGGGCAGTGGAAACTGCGATCGACCGAACCTGCGGACACTGCAGATAAACAAACTGTCCTGGCCCGCCGGCAGATTTCCCTGACAGGCCGCGTGCCAAAGGTTGCTGATCCCTGATCTAGACCTTCCCTAACTGGTGTTTGTCTACTATTACTTCAAAAGGTCCTACACTAGAACCTCGAGTTACAAACACCAGAGTTACAAACTAATCGGTCAACCACACACATCATTTGGAACCGGAAATATGCATTCAGGCAGCAGTAGAGACAAAATATTAACAAATAAAGTATATTACTGTGTTAAATGTAAACTACTAAAAAAATAAAGAGAAAGTTTAAAAAAGATTTGACAGGGTAAGAAAACTATTTCTATGCTTGTTTCATTTAAATTAAGATGGTTAAAACCAACATTTTTCTTCTCCATAGCCAAGTTTAAAGGATGTATTAAGTCAATGTTCAGTTGTAAACTTTTGAAAGACCAATTATGTTTTGTTCAGAGTTGCAAAAACATTTCAGAGTTATGAACGACCTCCATTCCCGACGTGTTTGTAACTCTTAAGTTCTGCTGTATTTTCTTCCCTTTTAGTATGTCTCCTTTCAACAGCATATCTCATCTTCTGAATCTTCATCCCCCTCAAGGTAAAATGCCCTCTGCTTTCTTCCTTTTCCTCTGCTCTGTTGGGGTGTGCCTTCCTGGGCTTGAGATGCTGTTTGATTTTGCATTTTCTGGCTAAGTGTCCAATCTTGAGGCATTCATGCCACCAGGCCATTTTAAATTTACAAAGGGATGCAAAAGCAGCTTCTCCACAGCAGAAATACACCACTGCAGCCTGAGTCCCTTGCCCCTGGCTCTGCAGTTTGTTTACTGAGTCTTTGTGATTTGTCCTGCATTCTAATACCGAATCTTGTAAGTTCTTCCTCTGCTGCTTCCATTGCTGTTGCTAATTCTATGGCTCTGGGCCAGGTTACCTTCCCCACTGCCAGCAACTCTCTTTGAATTCTCTCATTGTTAATATCACAAACAAATCTGTCCCACAGCACATCCACTAAGACATTTCCAAATGAGCAATTCTGTTAATTTTTTTAGCTCCATCACAAATGTGGGTACTTTCACTTTGCCTCCTTATTCTACTATGCAACTTGAAACATTTCATAGTAATGCTCTACTTTGGTATATAGTGCTCTGTTAAGATCTTTTGTAGGCCTTCAAATCTTTTCTCACCTGGTTTTGGGGTTGTAACAACCCAAACAAACTCTTTAAGAAGGAGAAGATTTTACTGCCACAGGCCCTGAGGAAAAGTGCTTTCTGTTTGTCCTGATCTATAATCTCATTTGCAATACAATAGTGACCCAATCTTTCAGAATATTGCTGCCAATCCTCATTTTCTGCAATAAACTCTGCAATTTCCCCATCCGTTGCCATTTGTCTGCTTTCCCCTCATTGCCAGTTTTGTAAATGGACCACTCAGTACACAAGAAACATATGTTATCATTACTCACAGTACTGCAGGCTGGAAACATGCTGTTTTATTCACATATGTACGTAGTGGGGGAAAACACACACTAACTAAACAGGAAATAAGGGAGGGATGGAGCATGGCTCCAGCCTATAATACTCTGAGTAACCCAGTTAATGGATGACCTGGATGACCACTTCACTACACAAAACATAGCTATAATGTTTCAGGGAGGAAGGTGGTAGTGGTGCAGCCCAAATGTAGTCACAATCTTGTTCTCCTTGAGGGAAGTTATATGGAGGTCAGTGCAGCACAAAACATGGAAAGTGTTGATGAGATCGCTAGTCCAACTAGTCCCAGTCCTGCATCTAGCAGTGGCCTACACCATATGTGTCAGAGGAAGATGAAGCATCCCCATAATATGATTAGGTCATAGGCCCCACTGATCAGCTCCTCCCCCTCCCACCCCCAACACTTCCCACCACTGCTCAGCTGTTCAGCGGTCATGAAGAGGCAGAGTGTGGGTGGAGCCTTGGGGGGAGAGGTGGAGTGGGGGTGGGACCTGAAGCGGCGCAGGGGTCGAGCACCTCCAGGGAAATCAAAGTCGGCATCTGTGGTTTAGGTAACCGTGCGGTGTGGGTGTGACAGAAGGAAGCCATGTTAGCACTCACAGGTGGAAGTGGCATCATGTTCACCTATTTGTTTTTGGACATAAATACTGAGGGAAAACTATGGTACTGTCACACCATAGCCATGTTACTGTACCAATCCTGTGAGACAATTCTGCCCCAATGTAAAGAATCAAAGCCAAGTCCTCCTTTGAAGGCTCCTTAGGTTAAGCTTTGCTTTCCCTGTTTTGAGTAAGATACAGTGTTATCTTTATCTATTTCCATCAGAGGTTTCTGATCATACCTCATATCAGCTTTGCCTACCAGCTTTCAGACATCAACCGTCTCCTCTGGAGAGCCTGTTACTTTGTCTTGTGTTCTTCCATTTACTCACTTAAAAAAATAAACTGAATTTAAAGTTTAGATTAATTTTTAATGAGTGGGATGAGAAAAACAAAATATTTGGCTCAATTTCAGACAGTAATGAACTAGGAGCTGTTTACTTCTCAGTTATTTATCTCATTTTAGAATGCCTTATGATTCTTATTATAAGCATGGAAACTATTTCAATAGTAAAACCTGTCTGTTCAGTTTATAAACCAGATAATGCTATTTATGATTCAGCTCCAGTTTTATTGTTTCTGTTGGTCTCATTTCATAGACTCATAGGGTTAGAAGGGACCACAAGGGTCATCCAGTCTAACCCCCTGCCAAGATGCAGGATTTGTTGTGTTTAAGCCACCCAAGACAGATGGCTATCCAGCCTTCTTTTTAAAACCTCCCATGAAGGAGCTTCCAAAACCTCATACATTTCATTTATTTCAATTAAAGAACAAAGGAAAGATTCCTATCCATAGCTCTAGGGATCCTAACAATTGTTTAAAATACCAGTCCATACTGGAATAACCCTTCAGCAGCATAGTACAGCCCACATACAACCAAACAAAATTAACTTAACCAGCCAGTTATTCAAAGCAATAAAATATATCCCATTCCACCCATTAACTCAGTTTTTCCAAAGCTTTCCCCAGAAAATTGATGGTCTATCCAGCCTCAACTATTTGAGACCCTAGTGGTGAAAGACTTCCAGAGCCAAGGAGTCCTCAGAGAATTCCCTTCCAGCAGTCCCCTCTCTTGCATTCTAAGGGGATTCTAGTCTGAGCACCTCTGATAATCATAACTCATGGCAATCTCACATAAGGAGAGGAGAAGTTTCTTAAATACATTGATCCCAGGCCAGGTAGATGTTTATAGGTAAAAACTAACACCTTAAACTCAAAACAATGCACGGCCAATGAAGATCATGGAACACCAATATCCTCTGCTCATGAAAAAATATTGTTAGGCAGCTTCACCATCTACTGGTTGTTGGGTCAGCACTGCCAGGCAGAGTAATAATGGAACAATGATGCAGGATGAGCTCAGTTAAACAGAAACACATCTATTTATTACTGGAAGAGAATACAGAGGTAGCTGCCCAGTTGGTGTTACAAACAGTTTCACTTTTCCCTAAAGCAGGAATAACCCCCCACCTTCCCCGAACGTCCTCTCAGACTTATGTCCTGAGACTGGAGTCATTGCCACATGGGAGGAGCCACCCTCATAGGTTTGTGTGCCAAGGAACACCCACTCACCCAGTCAGTAGCAAATAAACTCCTTTTACAATACTCTGCTTAATACATGGTCTGGCATGTTCTTTACCAGATTCAGTTTCCAGCTGGGTTAAAGGTGAATTGAGATGACTTACTGAATACTGTTTTCAAACTGTATCTGTTAAACTGAATTTGGACCAGGGTTTGCTTGGGAGTAGATAACTGTGCTACTGGAAACACCTTTCTAGAGAGACATAAAACAGCTAATATGGCCACTTGCGGTCATATACAAAAAATCCTGTTGTTCTTTTTCTGCAGGAGTGGGATGTTAGCCCCAATATCCTAGCCAAATTCTAATTACATTCTCTCTGCATAAAATTCCCATACAGGTTCAATTAGGTATGTTTTTCTTCAGTTTCTGGCCTAACTAGGTATACAGTGTTTGCCAATCCACTCCAATGATAGATCTTTATATCCCTTACCTACCTCCCAAGGGGATTGTGGGACTTTTAAAATATTTGCAGTACTTTGAGATCCTCTTATGAAAAGTAAAAGGGAAGTGTTAAAATATATTTGAACTAAGTAGATACACTTTTCAGAAGACCTACTTTTTCCATATGAATGAGAGATCAGATTAGCAGAACGTGGTTTCTTAAATAGAGTCTCAGCAGCAGTGCAGTGGGCTAGATTCTGACCCCAGACCTGGTCTACATTACAAAATTAGGTCAACAAAAGTTGCCTTGTGTCAAGCTATTTGTGTATGTGTCTACACTCAAACTTGTCTTCAATAGACATAAGCGCCCCATTATGGTAATGCAGTAAAACCACCTCCCCAGAATAGCGTGGCGCCATGGTTGACCTACTGAGGTCAATGCAGTGCACATGTAGACACTTTGTGGCCTGTGTTGACCCTAGCAGTCCTCCAACCGCTGTCCCACAATGCCCCATTCCCTGAGGCAGTGACCACTCTGGTCACAATTGTAAACTCCATTGCTCAGGGGTCACAGACTGAAAGCCACCCCTCCCTTTAAAGCGGTCTGTGTATTTTTGAAATGTCTCTTCCTTATTTCCCACTTCAGTGATCACACCTAGCAGCTCTCCCTTGTCATGTGCAACTGCCCCACTGACCATGCGAGTTCCATGAACTAGAGGGACTCCTGCCTGGAGTAGACAGGAGATACTGGATCTCCTCAGCCTGTGGGGAGAAGAGGTTGTGCAAGCAGAGCTACGGACCAGACGGAGAAACATGGACACTTATAAAAAGGTTGCACAGGGGATGCAGGCAAAGGGGTACGACAGAAATTAGCAGAAGTACTGCATGAAAATGAAGGAACGGCACCAGGCATACCACATGGCCAGGGAGGCCAACAATTAATCTGATGCTGAGCCACAGACCTGCCACTTTTACGAGCTGTATGCCGTACTTGGCAGAGACCATAGAATCATAGAATATCAGGGTTGGAAGGGACCTCAGGAGGTCATCTAGTCCCACCCCCCGCTCAAAGCAGGACCGATCCCCAACTAAATCATCCCCGCCAGGGCTTTGTCAAGCCTGACCTTAAAAATATCTAAGGAAGGAGATTCCACCACCTCCCTAGGTAACGCATTCCAGTGTTTCACCATCCTCCTAGTGAAAGTTTTTCCTAGTCCAACACTCTTCAGACCACCATGGATACCTTGGAAGAAACTGAGGCAGAGATCCCTGCCATGAACAGCGAGGAGGAGGGTGGGGAGACACACTGGGGACTCCAGCCATGCCATTAGCCCAGACCTATTACCCACTCCACCACATTCTAGCCCATACTGCCAGCTGAGCATGCATTTTTCTTTCAATGCTTCCATTTAAAAATGGCACCTAGCCTCTCCCCTCCCTCCAGTCATATACTCCTGGTACACGGTAGATTGCAGTGCTGCTACTAGCAGTTCAGGCTTCTGTGCCAGATAAGGACTGGCTATAGAACTTCCAAATACAGTTTTGGCATTCCATCACAATCCCCAAGATAACAAGACTTCATTGATTTATTTGCAAAAAAGATAGAGAGCATGGGCGGTGGGTATAATAGGCCGGAGCCTGCCCTGGTGCAGCTTCATCTGCCAGACGCCAGTTGCAGGTAACACATACCGCCTCCTCAGCTGCCCTGGAACCTGCATGGTGCATATCAAAAGCTCAGGCTCTTCTTCCGGAAGAGAAGAAGAGCTTTTCCTGCAGGGCGGCTTGGGGTCTGGGGTCCACCCATGGTAAAGAGACAACAAACAGGTAGTGCTTTTTATTTCCCTGTTGGGTAAGGTGGGTGGGAGTCATAAAGAGCAATTTGTTTATGTGCATGGGGATGTCCCTTACATCCTCTTGAGAGATCTTGATGAAACTTTCATGGAAGTACTCTGCAATCCTCTCCTTAGGATGGCTGCCTTATTTCTTCCTCCCCCCAGAGATAATTTTCCCAGGCCATTCCACTATAAGTTTGGCTGGCACCATTGCAGTAAAGGGTCCAGTGGCATATCAGCTGAGTCAGCTTCATGATGCCAGTAGCAGCTGAGCTCCCTGTGCCTTGTTACCCTCAGAAGTGAAATAATCAGCTAAAACCACCACTGCCTGTGCCATTATTTAGTGCAATTGCCTTGTATTTGTACTCATGGAATAGGAGCCAAAATGCTATTGTTTTATGCAACCAAAATTCCTTCATACACAGACCCCTGCCCCTGGCAGGCTATACTCACCATGGCTGGGGCTGCAGAGAGGCTTTGTGCTGAGGCACTTCAAAGTTGAAGCGTCTATAAGCATGTCTAATTAAAAGTTATGGGAATAAGGGAAGGGAGTGTAACAGGGCAGGCTCTGTCCCCATCCTCTGATGCCCAGAAACCTCTCAGACTCTCCAGGGAGTGGCACCTCCACATTATTTATTTATATTCCCACCCCCAGCACCAATACACCTGAGATCCAATCTAGTGAGTAAACATCACCAGCATCCCTTCAATTTACCAAAAACACGTTCAACTGTCTTTCTGCACCTCCTGAGCCAGTAGTTGAATCTTTCCTTCGTGCTGTCAAGGTGTACAGCTTCATGAGCCAGAGAAGCTAGGGGTAGGCTCGGTGGCCGAGCATCTCTAATGGCATTTCAGTATTGCCAATGGCAATCAACTGGTCAGAAAAGAATATCCCAGCTTGCAGCTCTCTGAACAGTCCTATGATCTTAAAGATGTGAGTGTCATGAACCGTCCCTCAATAACCCACACTGATGTCAGTGAAGTGTCCCCGGTGATTCACTAGCACTTGCATAACCATAGAAAATAGGCCATTCTGTTGATGTACTCTGTGGCAAGGTGGTCTGGTGCCAAAATAGGGATGTGTGTGCCATCTATCACCCAATGACAGTTCGGGAACCCCATTGCTGCAAATCCATTCACTATGTCCTGCACATTTCTGAGAGTCACAGTCCTGCATAGCAGGAGATGATAAATGGCCCTACAAAGATCCATGACAATGGCTCCCATAATGGACTTTTCAACAGCAAAATGATTTCCCATTGACCGGTAGCAATCTGGTGTTGCAAGTTTCCAGAATGTGATTGCCACTCACTTCTCCACTGTCAATGCAGCTCTCATTCTGGTGTCCCTGTGCTGGAGGGCTGGGGTGAACTCACACACAGATCCAGGAATATGGCCTTTTACATTAGCAGCCACTGCTCATCATCCCAAGCCTGCGTTACAATGTAATCCCACCAACAGTCAGTGCTCATTTCTCAGGTCTAGAAGTGGTGTTCCACCTCTGCAGCTGCTCTTTGAATCATAGAAGTGTATCACTGGGAGGGACCTTAATAATTCATCTAGTCCAGTTCCCTGCACGCAAGGCAGGACTACATAACAACTAGACCATTCCTGACAGGTATTTATCTAACCTGTTCTTTAAAACCTCCAATGACAGAGATTCCCCAACCTCCCTAAGCAATTTGTTCCAGTGCTTAACCACCCTGACAGTTAGGAAGGTTTTTCCTAATGTCCAACCTAAACCTGCCTTGCTGCAATTTAAGCCCATTGCTTCTTCTCCTATCCTCAGAGGTTAAGGAGAACAATTTTTTACCCTCCTCATCATAACAGCGTTTACAGTACTTGAAAACTATTTTCACGTCCCCCTCATTCTTCTCTTCTCCAGACTAAGCAAACCCAATTTTTTCAATTTTTCCTCATAGGTCATGTGTAAATGCCAGCAACAACCTTGAATGGGTTTTTGCTATGTCCCTCAACAAATTGTCCTTGAAGAAATCATTTTGTCCTCCTTGTTGCTGTACTTCCTACAAGCTCTGCAAATACAGGAGAATTGTGCATCCTGTATTTGCAACTTTCACAAAAATAGTGCAGAGCTCTGCTGGCTCAATGCCTATCAGAGATGATGAACTCCAAAAAGTGCCACATAGGCTTTGTGGGATTTTTATGGAATATGGATGGCATGATGGGATGGGAAAAGATGCATGCTGGGAACTTCACAGCTAGCTCCCAGCGATCCCTGGACAAGTCCTTTCTATCCCACAATACAAGGCAAAAATTTTCCAAAATTTCTCGGTGGTTCTTGGCACACTGAGATACCTGCCTGTGGGGCACAGCATTTTGCATTGACACAAGCTCTCCTGATGAGTAAGCACAGTGCTGACTCAAGCAGCCAAGTAAGCACGCACATGAGCGATATACAAACTTCAGCAGCTGTACGCTGACATAAATTGCATTGACCAAAGTTTGTGGTACAGACATGACCTCAGTTACACAGATGTAAATCAAGACGAATGCCATTGGAGTTATACAGATGAAATTAAGATCTGAACCTTACCCTGTGTGCAGCAGTTTGTGCTAACATTTCACCCAAGACAGCTATAGGAGATTTTTGCTGCACATCATTCAGCACACGATTCTCCAGTGGAGAGAGAAAGATTTTAGCTCCTCTCTGAAGTCAGTTTATATTCACTGCTCTTATAATTAAGCCATGGTGTTACTTTCCTGAGCTGCAGTGGATTAATAATACAATGGGTTCAGTGAAAGCTGAGAAGTACTTCTCTGTGATGAGTTAGTAAGATGACAGAAGAATGAAAGGCTTAGTGGTCCCGCTTCTCAGCATTGGTTTACATATCTGAAAATAAAACCTTGAGACAGACTGAAGTCAGCTGACTGGTAGACATTTATTGTGTCTCCAAAAGCATTTTTACTGCAGGTGTAGTAATAACCAAATTAAGTATATGCAGAAAGGGAGTGAATGTTCTAAGAGCTCTCAGTTCAAGGGCATTCACTGCAAGAACTGTGACTGTGAATACAAGTCTGGAAGAGATCTTTCACTCTTCATGACAAGAGGAAGAACAGCAATGAAATGATGCATATTTCCCACTGAAACTAATTCTGTCTGGACTTTATATTCAGTTTAACAGTAACTGTTCCAAAGTATAGCTGAAGTTCAGATAATCTCTATGAAATACAGTAAGTGTTTGTCATTTATAATTGAACAAAATATACAAATGATTAGGCTACACTGAAGTGTGCACTGCAATCTGCATATAATAGATCCTGCTAAAAAACTACCTTTGACAGGTTTAGTGAATGGAAGACCAGTAATCTTCATATTAAGAAATTTCTTGGCAAAATTAATATCAAGTTTTATTGATGCTTTTATACTTCAGCACAAGTATGTGGCTTTTAAGGCCACAATCCTTCAGTCCCTTCTTAAGCAAAACTCCCGCTGAAGTTAGTAGGAGTCTTGATTAGTGAGGACTCAAGGACTGAGCCCATATTAACATATTGGAGGCATGATTAATGTCATGTGAAACAATAAATAATGTGTTCATGAAAATAAATTGGTAATTAATTATACTTAACTTTTTAATATTTTAGTTTTATTCTTCAGTTTTATGGAATATTCTTCATAATTCAATAAAAGATTCATGAATCATTAGGGAGCTCGCAGACCCCCTCTTAGTAAAAAAAATCTAAACATCTAATATTAATAATTTCTTTTTGTATAGAGCTGGGAATATTACTCTGTCAACGTTTTGATGGCCAGGAAACTGGTTCTATTAGACAGCTTCCTTTTGCATACCAGCAAGAAATAATAGCATATTTTTGTTGGTGCTGTATTAAAATTTGGCTCAAGAGTTTTTAAGAAGGTAACCACAATGTGATGAGCTTTTTGTCTTTCCTTCTAGTTTTAGTAGCACCACCCTGATTTGAATGAAAACTAATAACCGGTGGAAAAGACCAATAGGACTGTAAGATGTTGATAAATTGGAGAGGGTTCAGAAAAAAGCCATCGGAATGATTAAAGGATTAGAAAACATGCCTTATACCAACTGAGTTCTTTGAGTCTATCTATCTAGTTTAATAAATGGAAGGTTAAGGGGTGATTTGATCACAATCTGTAAGTATCTACATGGCAAACAAATATTTAATCATGGGCTCCTCATTCTAGCAAAGCAAGGTATAACATGATTCAATAGCTGGAAGTTAAAGCTAGACAAATTCAAATTGGAAAGGAGATGTAAATTTTTAAGGGTGTGATTAATTAACCATTGGAACAATTTACCAAAGGTCACAGTAGATTCTCCATTACTGACCATTTTCATATCAAGATTGGATGTTTTTCTAAAAGATATGCTCTACAAACTATTTTGGGGAAGTTCTGTGGCCTGTGCTGTACAGGAAGTCAGATAAGATGGTTACAATGGTCTCTTCTGACTTGGACTTTATGAATTACAAGCAGCTCCATGCTGCACATGGAATTTTTGTTTGACAAACTGAAATCCAGTTTTGACAGATCAGCTGTGTGTGGGGAAAACTTCCAGAACTTCAGATTCATGAATCCAGCCCGATGGCAACTGTGCTTCAATGGAGACTGAACATCATGCGATTGGTAATGTATAAATAAAAATAAGGACTTGTCTTTAATAAGATATCTATTTTGGTTTTTAATTCTACTCTGTAGGGAAAGTCACCAGCTAGAAGAAAGAGAGGGGAAGACACTGAGAGGAGATCTCCAACTGGGAACAGGGTCTTTCCCACCTTCAATATCATAAGGACCTTCGTGGGCAGTTAGGACTCCAGCACCCTTGCCAAAGATATCTGTAGAAGATAGCACCATGTAGGCACTAGATTCCCAGTGTCCTATATATAGGACAATCACCTGCCTCAGTTCATATATAAATCAAGCATTGTAAAATAAACTCCAAGGAGGCCCCATTTACATGTGAAAATCAATAGGAAAAAACAGGTCAATGTGGGGACGTGAAATACACGGCAATATGGAAAGACCATGGGAAGACCTTGGGGCCTGCATGCCAGGAAGGAAACCACAAGGAGTAATCCTGACTCTGGGGACAAAAATAATGGATATTGGGGTATAAGAAAAAGGCACAAGGACCCCTCTTTTTACTCTGCACTTGAGGGGGTAACCAGGCATTGCAGTTATACCCATGAAAATAAGATTTTGAATAACCCTAGCTGAAATGCTGCAAGAAAGGGCTTAGCTTTAGACAAAGTTAGCCGGTTAAAATTAAGTCTTAGTCTGTAGAAGCCTGATATACTTGTGTTTTATTTGTAGCCTGTTGTTCTTATTACTCTTGGTTGCTATCTCTTAAATCTTTCCCTTTCTAAATAAACATATATTTGTTTTTACTATAATCAGATTACAGTGTTGTATTGTCCTATTGGAGCTGATACTCAGTTGAATCAAACAAGCTGGTGTGTGTATACTATTCCCTTGGGAATAGTGAACCTGGAATTACTGTGCGTGTCCAGCGACAGGGGAGGGACACTACAGAGAGATGCTTTCAGAGTGGCTTGGGGACTGGGGTACACCTGTTGTTAACCTGCAAGGCAAAGTAGGGGCTGGCTTAGCTCTGAGGAGAGTGTTTAAGAGATTAAGGGAAAGTCTTGCCTGACTAATCTAATTGCCTTCTATGATGAGATAACTGGTTCTGTGGATGAAGGGAAAGCAGTGGACGTGTTATTCCTCGACTTTAGCAAAGCTCTTGACACGCTCTCCCACAGTATTCTTGTCAGCAAGTTAAAGAAGTATGGGCTGGATGGATGCACTACAAGGTGGGTTGAAATTGGCTAGATTGTCAGGCTCAACGGGTAGTGATCAATGGCTCCATGTCTAGTTGGCAGCCGGTATTTAGCGGAGTGCCCCAAGGGTCGGTCCTGGGGCCGGTTTTGTTCAATATCTTCATAAACGATCTGGAGGATGGTGTGGATTGCACCCTCAGCAAGTTTGCAGATGACACTAAACTGGGAGGAGAGGTAGATACGCTGGAGGATAGGGATAGGATACAGAGGGCCCTAGACAAATTAGAGGATTGGGCCAAAAGAAATCTGATGAGGTTCAACAAGGACAAGTGCAGAGTCCTGCACTTAGGACGGAAAAATCCCATGCACCGCTACAGACTAGGGACCGAATGGATAGGCAGCAGTTCTGCAGAGAAGGACCTAGGGGTGACAGTGGACGAGAAGCTGGATATGAGTCAACAGTGTGCCCTTGTTGCCAAAAAGGCCAATTGCATTTTGGGGTGTATAAGTAGGGGCATTGCCAGCAGATGGAGGGACGTGATCGTTCCCCTCTATTCGACATTGGTGAGGCCTCATCTGGAGTGCTGTGTCCAGTTTTGGGCCCCACACTACAAGAAGGATGTGGAGAAATTGGAGAGAGTCCAGCGAAGGGCAACAAAAATTATTAGGGATCTGGAACATATCACTTATGAGGAGAGGCTGAGGGACCTGGGATTGTTTAGTCTACGGAAGAGAAGAATGAGGGGGGATTTGATAGCTGCTTTTAACTACCTGAAAAGTGGATCCAAAGAGGATGGATCTAGACTATTCTCAGTGATAGCAGATGACAGGACAAGGAGTAATGGTCTCAAGTTGCAGTGGGGGAGATTTAGGTTGGATATTAGGAAAAACTTTTTCACTAGGAGGGTGGTGAAACACTGGAATGCGTTACCTAGGGAGGTGGTGGAATCCCCTTCCTTAGAAGTTTTTAAGGTCAGGCTTGACAAAGCCCTGGCTGGGATGATTTAGTTGGGATTGGTTCTGCTCTGGGCAGGGGGTTGGACTAGATGACCTCCAGAGGTCCCTTCCAACTCTGATATTCTATGATTCTGTGATTCTAAGGGCTGGCAGCTTGAGGGAGCTGACATCCAGCTACCACAAAAAAGCCTTCCTCATGCCGGAGGTAGGTGTGTAACAAGTCCTGTGTACCCTGAGAAAGCCTCACATAAATATTCCCAGTTTTTAAACCTTTCCTCATAGGTCAGGTTTTCTAAACCTTTTATCATTTTTGTTGCTCTCCTCCAGACTTGCTCCAGTTTGTTCACATCTTTTTTATATTCAATTTGTGATCCACTATAACCCCCAAATCCTTTTCAGCAGTACTGCCACCGAGCCAGTTATTCCCCATTTTGTAGCTGTGCATTTGATTTTTCCTTCTTAAATGAAGTATTTTGCAGTTGTCTTTATTAAATTTCATCTTGTTGATTTCAGACCAGTTCTCTAATTTATTGAGGTCCTTTCTAATTTAAATCATATCCTCCAAAGTGCTTGCAACCCCTCCCAGATTGTCAGCTGCAAATTTTATAAGTATACCCTCCATCCCATTATCCAATGAAAAATTTTGAACAATACCTAACCCGGACAGACCCCTGTGGGGGTCCACTAGATACGCTCTCCCAGTTTGACAGCGAACTATTGATAATTACTCTTTGAGTATGTTTTTTTCAACCAGTTATGTACCTGCCTTAGAGTAATTTCATCTAGATCACATTTCTTTAATTTGCTTATGAGGATGTCATGTGAGATTGTGTCAAACACCTTACTAAAGTCAAGATATATCACATCTACAGCTTCCCATCATCCACCAGGCCAGTAACCTTGTCAGAGAAGGAAATTAGGCTGTTATGACATGAACTGATCTTGACAAATCCATGATGGCTATTACTAATCACCTCTAGTTGCTTACAATTTGATTGTTTAATCATTTGTTCCTGTATCTTCCTAGGTATCAAAGTTAGGCTGTTAATGTTTAATGACTTTGAAAAGAAACATGCGTAGAATATACAAAGAGATTTCAGTCTATATCACAGTTTATAGAAGGAGACAATTAACTGACTCATATCCCTATACTGAGCAATATTCTTACAGGAGTTCATGTTACCTTTTGAAATTACTTCCAGAACTGTGCACACCAATATAGACTGACAGTCAGTAATAACCAAAGCCATGTTCTACCCAAATGATATAAAGAAATTCTTTAAGGCATGTGCCGTAAATAGAGCTTAGCAAATAGTAGAAAGAATTGTGCACAAATATTCATTTGAAAGCAAATTTCAATTTGATTGTCCACAAATTTTTATTTGATTTCTTATGTTCACTTCCAATGAACATTCGATCTCTTGAATTACATTAGTGTGAATTCTTACAAAAAATGAAGTTTTAGATGGAATATTTGTAAAAAGTGAATTTCAGATTGTATATTTGATTCTAAATTCACCATTCATGCTTTCCTGGATAGTTACATAAATCATCCAATCACACAAAAGATATAAGACATAAAATACAATACCACTCAATGTTTTATAACATACAACCCAAAAAGCAGAGATCTGGCTTACCTCTCTGATATCAAACCATTGTTTCCCCTCTTGTCTGCAATCGCCCTCTGCTGGCAGGGTAGTTTTTGTCTCAATTCCATCTCTGGCTGTTTGAGTGATTTGATGTGGTCTAGCTCTCCAGCCAAAGGCCTTGTGACAGTGCATGGCCTTCTGCTACTGACTTCTCATACAAATGACTCTAATGCCTCCAGTTTCTAAACATCAACATGTAATTTGTGTTATCTCAAACACCATAATACAATCCTGTGCAGCAATTCTATTTACAACAACATATAAACATCATCCCTTTTTGCCAGAGGAAAGAGATCTGTCCACACAGAACACTCCCTTTATCTTGGTTCTGCTAGCCCCTTTGCCTTCCTCTCTCCCTCTCTCACTTTCTTTCTCTCATCCAACACTTTGCACTTCCTTCCTGTGCTTTTCAACTTTTCCACTTCATGGGTTAATTAGCTTCTTAGCTCCGAGCGTCTGGATTTTGGGGGCTGTGGGGGTGGTGCCTGCAGGCATGGGCAGTGCACAGAGCCCCCTGTCCTCTCTGCCTGGGAGCCGGACATGCTGGCTGCTTCCGGGAGCCACGCAGAGCCAGGGCAGGCAGGGAGCCTGCCTTAGCCCTATTGCATCACAGACCGGGAGCTGCCTGGGGTAAGCGCTGCCTGGCCAGAGCGTGCACCTCGAAACCCCTTCTGTACCCCAACCCCCTGCCCCAGCCCTGAGTCCCCTCCCACACCCAAACTCCCTCCCGGAGCCCACACCCCACATGCCCCCCTGCACAACAACCCCCTGTCCCAGCCCTGAGCCCCCTCCTGCACCCCAAGCCCCTCATCCCCAATCCCACTCCAGAACCTACACCCCTAGCCAGAGCCCGGCTCACCCTCTCTTGCACCCCAACCCCCTGGTGACAGAGGAAGGGGGATGGAGTGAGCAGGGTGTGGGGGCCTTGGAGAAGGATCTGGGCAAGGGTGTTCAGTTTTGTGCGATTAGAAAGTTGGCAACCCTATAGCTCCACCCAGCTCAGGCATCGCTCAGTTGGGTCCTTCTCTGGGGGGCACTAATTGGATTTATAGTGACCAGAGTGCTGTTTCTGCTGCTGATTCTCAGCACTGTGTCACAGTCCTCCCATTTTATGGTATCAAATAAGTCCAAACAAACAGCAACAAAATAACCACAGTTCTTCACCCTCTCCAAGCTAACAGCTGTTTGTTCAGGATCCACACTGGCCTTCACCCTAGCAGGGGGGTTACAAAAGGATTTCCAACCTCTCTGGAAACTTTGCTTTGGGATCTGTAAATATAAGCCTGTGCACACACCAGGCCTCAAGCCCCAAGCACTTCACTTGCTTCAAGCCATTTCCTTCTTCTGCTTTCTCCTTACATTTAAATCTCCCCTCCCCATCCACTCCCCCTGGGTCATCCAGGGGTCACATGCAGTCCTTTACCCAAGCAAATTCTTACTCCTTCCTTGGTTCCTTTGCTTGTCTCTAGGCCTGCTCTCAGACCTCTTCATCCACACAGCTCCTGGTGGGCAGCTTCCCCAGCTCTTTTAGTGGAGAGCCCCTCACCAGATATTTCCCAAATCCCAGTCCTTGGTCTCTCTCAAATTGAGACAACTAAATCCTGCCCCAATTCCTAACAGGCCTTGCTGTCAGTCATTTGCTCCTTTCAGGAACTGCAGAATTACAGTGGTTCCATTGGTTCTAGGATGAACCAAGGACATGTCTATGGCTGGCCTGCACCCTCCTTCAAAGGGCCACTGCACCCCACTGCACAGGGATATTATCCACAAAGTCTCCTGAAACTGATGAGAATCATCTGAATAAGACTTTGAAAGTTGACTTTGACTGAAGAAAGCATTTTAAAGTACAAGTTTTATTCAACTAAATACGCTGCAAGTTATTCACACAACTTTATCAAGACTGGGGTTTGAAAGACAGAAAATAAGGTACAAACACATAGAGATTTCCTACTGAAAAGTCACAGACAGAAGAGTGATGTGCTTAGGCCAGCCATTGTGCCTATCCTGTTTCCATTACATTGCTATATGTGATGTACCTACTACTGCTTTATGAGTTTAGAACAGGAAATCAAGGATCAGAACCCATCTTGACAAGCAGTCTTCTTAAAAGAAGAAAGAAATTGTTGGAAATGCATTGTCATATTTGCATTGTAGTTTAATCATTTTTATGATCGCATATATGGCGTGGTGCTCCTTTCAGAGGTTAGATATTTGGCAAGAGCAGTATGGAGAGTTGGATTTCCAGAAAAGCAGTTTCATTGCCACATTGTAGCTCAATGGGAAGATGCTATTGCAAATCAGACAGCTAGCCATCTTAATCCAATAATTTCTTCCAGCAATCAACTGTGGGCACCAAAGTGGAGGTTCTCAAATCCTTACAAATATATTGAATATACAAATAGAAAAAATGACATTTTCCACACTCTGTTATTTACTGTGGGCACTATATTTCTGTTATTCCCTACACTTAGAATAGGAACTATCATACATACTACAGTAAATTTAATTACTCTGGGTGCTAAATGTCAAGATTTTAATAGTACCTACTGTACTTGCAAAAGTTATGCTGCACATTATTAGATAGTTCGCAAATCTTTTGTTGCTGATTAAAATAATTTCTCTAATTTTTAGTTTAGAAGAGGGCTGGCTAGCTGGATATGTCTGCTAATAGTGCACTAAAATGTCCTGTGGATGTGTAATGCTCTCAGTCTTCATTCAGAAGGTAGGTGAAGCACTTTCCACAACAGTCACAACAATGAAGACCCTACTAGCATCCTTGACTGCAGAGATGAGCTGTCATGCAACAGTTGATGCACCATGGAATAGGAGACACAGTATTAGTGGCTGACAAGGGCACCCACAATCAAGAATATAGTAAGTGTGACTGCTATTTGTGTACATTTAATTGATTAGAATACAAGGGGAATGAGTTGTTAATCTCAGCCAATTCCTTCCTGGACATTTGTCCAAACATTAAAAACATTATTGTTGTCATATAGGCTGTGACCTGAAAACAACTATGCACATGCTTAACTTTACTCTCGTGGGGAGTCCTATTGACATCTATAGGACAACTCATGTAAAGTGTGTGTTTGATGGGTCTGGGCATAGGTGCCAACTCCGTGGGGGCTGTGGGGCTGCAGCACCCTCAGGGAAAAATTAGCAGGTGCTCTGCACCCACCGGCAGCCAAGCCCCCTCCTTGCCGCCTCCTCTCCCGAGAGTACTGCATCCCTCTCCTCCCCCTCCCAGTGCTTTTCGCCTGCCGCCTAACAGCTGTTTGGCGGCGCTTAGGACTTTCCGGGAGGGATGGGGAGGAGGCAGTAAAGAGGCGGGAAAGGGGGTGGAATTAGGGTGGGGAGCGGGTGATGCAGGGGTGGGGGGGTTGAGCACCCAGGGGGCAGAAGGGAAGTCGGCGCCTATGGGTCAGGGCCTAAATGGCAAAAATCATAAATGCCTCAACTGGTTTTAATCTGAATGGTTCCATTCAAGTCAATTTACACTGATTTACACTACCTTACGGTCTGGACATATGTACAAGGACATATGTCTAGTAAGGAACAGGATGAGATCATCAAACTCATGTCTCTTATAGTCTAATCCAGTGGTTCTCAACAGGGGTGCTTGTACCCCTGGGGGTATACAGAGGTCTTCCAGGGCGGCATATCAACTCATCTAGATATTTGCCTAGTTTTACAACAGGCTACATAAAAAGCACTAGTGAAGTCAGTACAAACTAAAATTTCATACAGACAATGACTTGTTCATAGTGCTCTATATACTATACACTGAAATGTAAGTAGAACATTTCTATTCCAATCAATTTTATTTTATAATTATATGTTAAAAATAAGGTAGTACGCAATTTCAGTAATAGTGTTCTGTGACACTTTTGTATTTTTGTCTGATTTTTTTAAAGTAGTTTTTAAGTGAGATGAAACTTTGGGTACGCAAGACAAATCAGACTCTTGAAAGGGGTACAATACTCTGAAAATATTAAGAACCACTGGTCTAATCAATCCACTATACATATAGGAACTACTAGAGCCCATGTTTACCACTACAATGCTCTCTATTCTACCTCACAATGTTGATGTCAGTGGGACTACTCATGAAGATTAAGTTAAGCATCTGCATTAGAATTTTTATGATGGGGGCACTGATGATTGGCAGGCTGTCCAGGAGAGACCAAGTACTGAA
Source organism: Lepidochelys olivacea (assembly GCF_965140295.1). NCBI lineage: Eukaryota > Metazoa > Chordata > Testudines > Cheloniidae > Lepidochelys > Lepidochelys olivacea. The sequence goes on from NC_140411.1 coordinate 298,590,652, forward strand.
ACAACAAAGGATTTTGAAAGTCAGGACTGAGGCTACATATGGAAATTTGCACAGGTTCTGGCCACTACAAAAATTGCCTAAATTTCTTTTTTATAATTGCCACAAAGCTCAGAATATAAACACATAAAACCTTAACATTCTGTAGCAGTCTGGTTTTTATATTTTCCTTTTTCTGCCCCATAAAAGTCTGCACTATAAAGAAAAAACTGGTGGCATGTACTTAACAGTAGACATAGTTTCAGTCTTTGGATCTATATTAATCCTTCCAATTTCTCTCTCACAGTTTATGTCGTCATTCAGATTTTACTCTGGACCATCTACCCTTTCCCATATGTTCCTAGAAGGAAATGTGCATGAATCAGGAACACTGCAAGACATATGATATTCAACAATAAGAAATATTTTCAAGGGACCCAAAAGAAAAAAATCTAATGAAAATTCTAGCTGGCTTTCAGTTTTATTCATTCATACAAAATACGTAAACATCATTAATTCAAAGTTTTTAGTCATGGGAAGAAACTTTTGCTTTTCTTGTGATTTATTTTCTCAGAATCAGAGATTTTACTGTGGATTTTTTTTATGCCTTATGATTACTTACATTTAAGTGTTTTATTTATCTTGAACATTGCACTCCATTTATAAGGATTTTTAAGCGTTATACAGACCAACATCCTAAAGGTTCTACAGACAAGTCTTGGTTTTTTGATGTTCAATAAATGTAGAAGCATGTGTGATATGCAATGGGTGCCTGTATGAATTATATTACATCAGGTTATGTATGTATCAAATAACATGATGTAATTATTTGAAACAACAGAATGTGATATTCATGGCCCATCAGCTAGAAGACTGCAAATGATCTACAGGTAATTGTCTGAACACAATATAATGGTTCCCAGATATTTTTCCTATGGACTGTTTAAGAGTAAAGCTAAATATGCTGCAGCTGACCTTGCTGATTCCTCCCTTGCGACCCTATATACAGGAAGATCCTGGAAGAATGAGAGAAGAGTTTGCTACTGCAGTCAGAGCACAGAGAGCAAAAACCTGGTCTCCAGGGGCTAGTGTGCCCATGAATCAGAAGGCGAAGGCAATAGAAAGGGAGATAGCAAAAACAGAAAAGACAAATCATGTGAATTATGTAAACCAGGTTTTCATTGTGAGTAAGTCAAAAATGTTCCATTAGTCTGTTTGGGCCTGTAAAACTTGGCAAAAAGGTAGTTTATTTGAATTCAACTCCCATAACCAAACTAGCAACCCTTACAAGAGGAAACCAGAGTTTTCGCAAAAAGAATTTTTACATTTTTTTTTCTTTAAGCCCAACATTTATAAAAACTGCCTTACAGAGACTTTGCCCTACTTCTCATTGATAAACAATACTTCTTGTAAACCCCTCCAAATGTGATCCTACAGATAGATACAGCTAGAAATTCAATCATTGCTAGCTTTGTTTAAAAATAGAGGGGAAATGGCCCCAGGCTCCCCTCTGTGTTTGTATGTGAAGGGAAGTCTGCTGAGTGTGGAAATTGCATTTTGAGGGGTCAGTGTGGTCCACAAATCTAGAGGGAGCAGGAAGGGGCAGGGCAGAGGAATGGGCTGGTTTCCTCTGGGTTCTCCCCTGTGCCCTGAAAGCATAAAGCTATATTAACTGGTGCTACTTCCCCCTCTGTGCTGCAGAATTCCAATATGGCGGTTGCCTAGGGGGCAGTCACAGTTGGGGAATCCCTTCCGAGCAGTGCTTAATTTGTAATGAAAGGAGTACCAGGGATCAAGCAATTATTTTCCTTTCATAACTGACATGACAAGCCTAGAGGTGCCAGGGCTATGAATTGCCAAGCCTAGAGGTGTTGGGGCTCAGCCTTGGCAAACCCTAGCACAAATTACGCACTGCCTCTAAGCATGACATTTTGGGGTTCAATATGAGGTGGTAGGGCCAAATAGTAGTGGGGAATCCAAAACTTCTTTTGAAAGGGGAACCTGCTTCCTTACAAAAGAATTCATAGGAAATGGATTTGAAACTCATGGAAGCACCTATCCTATCTGTAGGAAACTCAAGCATAGGAGAGAGTGGAGCTGATATAAATTAATTGTGGGGACAGGATTATTTTAATTTTGCCACTGATGTCCAAAGAGGAGCAAGGTTTTTATTCCAAAGTCCTCGGTGGTAGAGCTGATAAAAAATTGTTAAGCAAGATTTTTCAATGAAAAATGGCCTTGCTGAAAACAAACAAAAATTGCAAAAAGCCTATTCACTTTTCAAAATTTGTCACAAATTTTTCTCTACATTTTATCCAAAACATTAATTTTTTTCACTAACATCTCATTTTTTGTTTATGAATGTGTTTTTTAAACTCATGTCTGATTAAAAATAGATTTTTAAAAAGCACAACAAATTTAAGAACAATCAAAGTTTCAAACCCTGAAAATTTTGAAAACATTCAATTTGTTTTCATTTTGCCACTAGTTCTACTTTGTAACATGCTAGGGACCTAATCTTGAGAGGTGCTGAGTCCATCATTATTGCATGGACTCAGCAACTCTCAGGATTAGGCTCACCTCCACCAGCCCAGTGAGCAAAAAAAAAGTTGAGTGATGATATCTCATGCTCTGTTTCAATGCATTTTACAGAACGAATGAAAACACATTTGTGCTTTTCTAATGGATGACTTTCTATTCATTTTTGTAAATCTCAAATTGACTCAACACATTCAGGGGGTGATTCCAAAAGCACCTTATAGAAAAGCAATGGGATTTGTGTTCCTAAATCCCTCATGCATTTTTGAGTCTCCCCCTCATCAAATACATTAATGAATAAATCCAGTTAAGAAATTGCAACATTAATGAACTTTCACATGAGATCCTGCCATTTTAGCTGCACTCAGAGTGAATAACGTACATTTCCATTTAATATAACAATCCAGTTTATGGCAGGTCTCACTTGTAGACTGATTTCTTTTTTGTCCAGAGTTCTTACTATCTGTGCATATAAGCATGGAACTGCCTTTTCTTTAGATGATTGTTTGTTTAGATGATAATGGTTTCTTTGGGGATTATGATCCTCCCATAGCATAATAAGCAGCAAGCTATAACATTTGCACATCATAATGTATCATCATATTTTACTTTTAACTCATTTTTGGATACATTTTTTTGAAAAGTGCCATTTATTCTATGTTTCTCTTAATAGGCCCTGCATTTAATGCAAAATTGTGGCACACCTACCTGCCTGCACAAAGGATGAGGGGGGACATAACTGAGCACTGCCCCTCTCAGTGGTCTGCAAGTAAACTCTGTCTAGCTCTTAATCAAGAAGAGCCTTCACAGCACTACAAATGGGAAGAATCATACTCATGAAAAGTAAAACTTTGTTAATGTCTTTTATAGTCTGACAGTGGAAGAAGGAAAAGATTCTAATTGACCTTATTTTAGTCTAAGCAAACTTTTTTTTTTAATTCTAGCTGACAAAAAAGCAGCAGTGCAAGGTTGCTTTGGGGTGTTGTTGTTGGTTTGTTTGTTTTTATAGGTGTTCCTTTCAAAAAAAGTGACCTGTTTTCTTCTTTAAAACATGAATTCTGTGCTTGTGAAAAGGTCTGGACTCACAGCTTTGGAAGTCTGGAATATCCTATTTATCCACAAAAACAAGTACAGCAGCAGTGCAAGTTTCCACACACTGCCCCTCCAACCTGTCTTACTCTGTGTCTTACTCTGTATTGGGAGGGACCACCCTCTTGGAGGGAAAGAGCATTTCCATCTCCATTCAGCTACAACACATGGTCTTTCTCCCTAGACTGCCAGCAAGGATACCAATTAGTGCTAACTGTGCTTTGGGATGATGAGGATCTCTAACAAGAAACTGGGGCCTCCAACTAATTTCACATGAAGGAAACCACCAAACAGCTGTCAGACTGAGACAATTTTTGGTTGCCACCAATGTGAGCTGGATTTGAACTGGGCACCTAACGACAGAAGACTCATTAACTCATAATACTTAATCCCATGAGCAGACAGTCTTTGGAAAAGTTGCCACACTATTATTCACTTTTACTAACTAATATATGCAGCGTACTGTCCATTAATTGAGACACTTCTGATTTCATTATATTCAGTTATTTTCAGTGAAACATGTTTCAGAATACTGCCTGAAAATATGTTTCAGAATACTGCTTGTGTGTTGTTTAAAAAAACACATTCAATACTATGTAATTAATACTTAACACCTTTAAGAAGCTGAAAAAGTCTTCAGAAAAAAACATCATAATGTCATCGTAAAATACCTTTGGCTTTCATATGGAGAAAATTCTGGTTTTTGTTGATGGTGGATGTGACTCTGGCAGTCCAGGTGCCAGGTCATGCCAAGGCGCTAGGCCTAACTGAATACTGAACTTGGGGAAGGGGTGGAGATGGGGCATGGGGCAGAGCGAGGGCAGGAAGAGGCTGGGCAGGGGTGGAGACTTGAGGGAAGGGGTCAGGTGGGGGCGGGGCCGAGGGCTGAGCAGGGCTTTGAGTACCCCCAGGGCCCGGGCACCATCCTCCAGGCCCTGTGCTTGTTCTCTGATGCAGGACCAGCTTCCAAGATCTCCTGGAACATGTCATCCTGAGTCCTTTTCTTTATCCTCATTATCTGGCTCAGGCATTCTGTGGGTGTGGAGGGGGAGACCCTGAAGGCCACAATTGTAGAAGCTGCAGATACAACACACAGAAGTACCATTGTCAGTGTACTCACGACAGAAATCGAAACTTAGGATACTGAACTCACTCCCTTTGATCCCCCAAAGTTGTAAGCCCTACATTCTCACTTCTCTTTCCAATTGATACAGCATGGCACCAGTTATGGCACCAGCCATGGTGAGTATGGCCCTTGGGGGCATAAGGGGTTGGGGAAATGAGTGGGGGATAGCTCACAGGTATAAGTATATTTGTATAGGACAATGGAACTGAATACTGGCACTGTTTTCCACAGGCAGTGGTGATTTGAGCTCATATCTCACTCCTGATGACAACAGAGGCAGAGAAAGCACAGCTGCTGCTGGTGACCAATGCCTCGCGGGTCTGTATGCTACTAGCCTGGGTACTTCCATGGTGCCTACTGAAATAATCACTGAATGATGTGGGAAAGTGTCCTACCGCAGTGGAAGAAATAAGGCAGCCCTCCCAAGAAATCTTTGGCAGAGAGTTGCAGAGAACCACCATGACAGTTTCATCAAGATCTCTACAGAGGATTCCTGGGACATCTCAGTGCACATAAACAAACTGCTCTGTGTGGCCCACCTCTGCAAAACTCTAGAGGGGAATGAGAAGCAGATAGCGACTCTCTCTCTCTCTCTCTCGGTTGCTTCACTACTACCACAAGTAAAAAAAGAGTAAATCAACAGATGTGCCTTGCTACTTTGGGGGTTCCATCCTGGTAATTTCAAAGCAAACTGCATACTTACCAGAGGGTCCTTCCCCTACATCAGGCTCATCCGTGGTCAACTCTCAGGACTGGCTGGACTGTGGTGGAGTCAAAAACATGTCTTGGCTTGCTGAGCAGGTGGATCCCCCAGTCACCTGTCCCCATACTTCTCCTCTTCTTCCTCATCTACTTCCTCGCTGTTCACAGTGGGGGCCTGTGACTCTAGCTGCTCCAAAGTACCTAGGGGGTTCTTGGGGGTGGTTGTGGGATCTCTGCTGAGGATGGCATGCAGCCCCTTGTAAAAGTGGCAGATCTGCGGCTGCGCAGATCAATTATTGGCCTCCCTGGCCTTCTGGTATACCTGCCAGAGCTCTTTGGCTTTCACATGGCATTGATGTTGTTCCCTCTTGTAGCCCTTCTCCTGCATGCCCAAAGCAAGCTGCTTGTAGATGTTGATGTTTCTATGGCTGGATCAAAGCTCTGCCTGCACAGACCCAGGAGATCGAACATCTCCTGTGTACTCTAAGCAGAAGTGTATCTGCAGCGTGTAGCCAGCATAGTCAGCTGCACACAACAATGGAGAGCTGCTAGGTTTGCTCTCTAAGTCAGGCAACCAGGAAAAGGAATTTCAAAAATTTGCGGGGCTTTAAAGGAGACAGGCATCTTCATGTCTACCTGACCCCTGGGCAGCAGAGTTCACAAGTTTGACCAAAGTGGTCACTGTAAGGCATTGTGGGACAGCTCCTGGAGGCCAGTAACAGTTGATGTAAGTAACGCAGTTTGTACACTGACACTGCATCGACCTAAATACATCAACTGTGACTCTGCGCCACTCAGGAAGATTATTAAGTTGGTATAGTGAGGCAGTTATGTTGGTGGGAGAGAAATTTAAGTGTAGACACATCCACAGCTAGGTCGGCATAAGCTGCCTTGTGTCAACTTAGTTTAGACCAGTCCTAAGACTGTTAATTCCCCACAGTCAGGGGAGAAACATCACCGCATGTGAAATGCTAGTTTACCACAAGAGCTGTTATCTTTTCCCCAATGAAGGAAGCTCTACAGACATCAAACAAATCATTGTGGACAAAAGACTTTGTTGACTGCTACCCCCAACCCTTGAAAAGGGTACGTGCACATGCCCATGTCCTATCACAGCTTGAATGCTGGGGGAAGGGAATAAAAATGCCTGTCAAGGAGAAACTGGTACCTTTATGTTTTCTGGACTCTGAGGGGCAAAGATTCTTAAACATAAGCAAACGATCCCCAAGCTGCTTGGCTTGGCTTAGCCCTAAAGGACATAAAAGCTTGCTTACTGTAGAAAATTCTATTGCCTTTTGAACTTAAGATTGTACCTCATTTGTGTATATGGTTACCTGATTTAACCTTGTAAATAACTCATTTCTTTTTCTAGTTAATAAACCTTTAGTTAGTTTGTTACAGGATTGGTTACCAGTGTTGTCTTTGGTTTGAGATCTGAGGAACAACTGAGCTGGGGTAAGTGACTGGTCCTTTGGGACTGGAAGTAACCTGAATATTGATGTGACTTTTGCTATAAGCGACCATGTATCACAAAGTCCAGTTTGGACACAAAGGAGACTGTCTGTGACTCCATGGTAAGACTTTAATAGGGCTTTAGGAGTTCACCTTTGTTACTGGGTTGGTGAAATCTAATAATAGAACATATAACCAGTTTGGGGTTTTTGACCTGCTTCTTGACAGTCTGCCCTGAGGATGGCACTCACAGTGGTGAGCTACTCCAGAGAGCATGATACAGGAGTTTCTATTAAAATTCTTTAGTTTAAGTGTACCACCCTGTACTTTTAAACCACTTCAGTTAAGCCTGGAGACTAAGTACATGTAGATTAGTGTCTTCAACTTGGCAGAGTGAGAACCACCTGTAACAAATCTTCTATACTTCAAATTATAAATAAATACATGCCTTTCACTAAGTAGCCTCTCTCTCTTCTACAAAATAGGAGGATCATAGAATCAATGGCAATTTAATTTGCTGTCTCAAAATGAAAGACATATGTGGATGTAGCATCCATTAGTGAATTCACAGAACACTTCACACATTAAAGTTATTGTCAAAGATGTTTACGTTTGAAGGAAGTTTATATATAATTTTGTTGCTAAATTCATAAGCTTTTTTCCCCTCTATCTTCTGTGTATGGAGAATTTAAAGTTCAAAACTTACACTGGAAGAGCTGTGGAATAGCAAACATCACCAAGTTCACAGTCAGTGTTCCATTCTTTCATTCCATGGGGAGTTCCTATTTCATGTGTTTTTCATTTTAAGTTCTGCTTCCTTGAATGCTATTTCCTCTCGTTTGGTTTTCACGAAGGTCAAAGAAATCTTTAGCAAATAAAAAATGTGAACATCCAGTCGTCTACTGGAAATCTGCCCATCCAGTGTCTAAAGAATATCTAGCTTTAAAGTTAAGGCATTCATATAGGAGCCCTATATATGCTAACTAAAGTGCTACAGAAACCTCCATTGGGATTCTCATTCATAGTTAAATATACAGCAGACTTGCTAGCCATCAGATGTGAGATCCTTTGTCTTGACTAAGTGCTGCAGAGATCAGCAGTTTACCAGAGATTAGAATTCTGGCAAACAAGCCTCTCCTAGGCCCTCTTTATAAAACTAGGCCCAGACCTCCTCCATTGACCTATTTTATATCAGTGTCAAGGTTACAGAGGCCCCTACTTAAGGCAAAAAATTGTAGGAAACCCCATTTATTAAAATTATTAGGCTAATGTTACAATAATATTCTATCAAAACTATAGGAACTAAGACTCCACAAGGCTCTCTCACCATCCTTTTTGCATGTCTGGTGAAAGTTACCTATGGAATGAAAACTTGTGATTTAGTACTCAAGATTATTAACTGCAGCCAGTTAAAACTGCATGAAAATTGAGAGGCACCAACTAACAGCATTTGCTACAGGTGGATATGGGATACTTTAGTAGTGGAGCTCACTTGGCTCAGCAAGGACATCTATGGACTTTAGAATGCAGCTTGTCCAGTAATGAATAGTTAATAGCATTTAAAATTTGGACTTTTTGAAGCTAACTGTTCAGTGGAATCCAGGGTCAAAGCCAAAAACTTCAGACATTTTTGCCCGTTGGGCTAAATGCATGAGCTAGTAAGAACACCTACTGATAATTGAAAAGGGCTCAATCCTATAAAGACTTACACACATGCTTAACTTCAAACACTGAGTAGTCCCGTTGATCACTCATTGTGCAAAGTTCAGCACATGCCTATGTCTTTGCAGGATTGAGGCCAAAGTCAGAAACCTTGCCGGATCTGATTAATGTTATATGATAATAAAATGAGCAAAAATCACAGAAAAGAAGAAGAGGTAACTAATGGTTTTATTGGGACAACATGAAACACAACAAGTAAACTGTTATGCAACAGCTATTAATGTAAGTAAACATTTCTTTGGAAAAAAGAAAAAATGATGACCATCCCTTATGGACTCTGAGTCAAAAGGAAAATGTCTCAGTTATGTGCATAGGCTCACTGGAGTATGCCACATGCACAGTGTCATTGGAAAGAAAGATGGAGGTAGTATGGGAGTATGGTGTGAAGAAGATTTAGCCATCCAAGACAGAAACTGGACAATCTAAGTAGTAGCAGCAGAACAAGAGAACGCTGGGGTATTAAGGAGAGATACAGAATGCTTCCTAGAAGATACGTCCACAGATTTACCAGTATTGCTATTGCAAAGGGAAAGAAGAGGATTTTATCTAGGGAGGTGGATATCTACAATAAAATGTTAAGTAAAAGGTGCAGTAACATTTTACAATCAAGCACTGAGCTTATGAGAAGATGATAACTTTTACCTACAGACAATCATACAAACACCTGAAATCTTTGAGAAATCCATTTACAGGGACTGCCTCTGCCTGAGACCAAAATTTTCAATTGAACTTTGTTCTGGGTAGTACATAGGACAATAGCTAGGACTGACTGACAAACATGCCGACTGCATGAAAGGTGAAAATATTCAGAATTTTCCCGGTTGCTGAAGAGATGGAAGTTCCAGTGACAATATTTGTACTAAATAATTTTGTCCGGACCTGTTACACAACAATTGTCCAAGATCTGCCACTTCATTCTTTTTTGGACCTGACCCTGTGAGGGGCTCGGATCATTTCCTTGCAGGAAGCACCAAAGATGATGTAATTGCTGCAGAAGAGGCTCTTGCATAATTATTCAGGGCATATACTGGACCTTATTTACTATATACTAAGACTACTTTACATCACTTTGGCAATGTAAGGGGGCCAAAGCAGTGTAAAGGAAATTGTAGCATAAATGAGAATAAGATCACTGGCCCAGAGTCTCAGTTGGTACAAATCAGTGTTACTCCATTGATTTCAATGGCACTACACTAATTTACACCAGCTGGGAATCGGTCTCTTGACATACTGAACAAGGTCCATGACAAGCACTTTGTTTAAAAATACAGAGCTTGATGAACTGCTTGGTTTTGTGCAAGCTTTCACATCCTGGCAGGAGCTTTTATGGCACCACCATATAAGTCTTATCTGTTCGAGCATCACTGAAGACACTCCTATCACTCCTGCTGCCATAACAGCTTAGAGAGCATCTTGTGTAATTTATTGTCTTTCATCTGCTTGCAAAAAGCAATGAAGTTTAATTGAGTTGGTGGGAGAAACTGAAGGCCCTTTTCACACTCACATGTTTTATTTTTGTTGCTGTTTGTACAGGTGCAATGGACAAGTCTCACTGGGTGTATTCCTAAGGACTGGGACTTGACACATGCCACTTGAAATTATTTTAAATTAGACCTTCAATAGCTCATAAACAAGGAGCTGTTTAAGATTTTTTTTTAAGATTGCAGATCCAAACATAATGAGCTCTCTTTGCACACACGTACACTCAGTGTACACACGTAACTAATATTCACCTAAGTTATCTTGGTGTATTGTGAGAACAGACCCTTTTAATTTATTTTCCAAACAATTCCATTACCAAAAAAGAAAAAAATCGGATCTTTAGAATCATCCGTCTTATTTGAAAATTGAAACAAAAGGATCCAGTGTAGGCATCAGGAAATCAGTAATCTACTAAACCAATTAGTCAAGTTAATGTTCCCAATAAGCTTACAAGCAGAACATTCAATAGTGTCTGGAAATATTAATTAACAGAGAAAAGACACAGACAAGCTTATACATTATGAAATAACAAAAATTGGAATTAGAATATCTTTGTGGGCCAGACTGTCTGCTGGTGCCAACTGGAGAAGCTCTGGGCTTGTGGGCACTACTGCTTTAGTTGATGTAATTTACATAGCTCAGGATGTGAAAATCCCAACCCCCGAGGGAACGTAAATTACATTGACTTACAGCAGTGTCCAAACCCTGCTATCTTGGCAGGAAACACTCACACTGACATAGCTTCCACCTCTCGTGGAGGGGAGAATGCTCTCCAGTTGACATAGCGCATCCACCTGTGCTGATGTAGCTATGGTGGTGAAGAAAAGCCCCCTGTTTATTTCAATTAAGCCATGCCAGTTTAACCACTTAAAGACATGAACGGCCCCAGTAACTTTCATTTGTGATCAATCTCAGCTGAAGAATTTGTCAAAAAATTCTTTTGGAACAAACCTTCATAAAGCATGCTATTACTTTTACAGCTCTCTTAATGTCTCCTGGTTCACTGCCAAGAACATGCCATTCCATGTTAGGTCTGTTTTCTGCAACAGAGGTCTCAAGTTCTATTTTCAAAAAAATGGAGTGGGGGTTAAGGACTCATGATCAGCAGTTGTCTTACATATAGCACTTTTAACCTAAGAAAGTAGACTCTGACATTAGTTAGCAAATATATCTCTTTAGTAGGTTTTTCCTCCTTCCTTGAAATTACAGCATTTAACTTTTTAGTACCTTGGTGTCCTTTATTTAAGGACACCATGACACGATTAACTTCTGCCGTCTGGACTCTTTTCTGCATTCATTACACATCCCAAACTCTCACTGAAGTCAATGTTGGAATTCACCCCTGCGTCAGTGCAGAGCCTGACACAGGGATGGTTTAACAGTGTCCGTTCACCCCTCGTGAGCGCCCCTTTGGCCGGGTGCACGTGCCTGCTGCCGTTCTCTCTCTCTGAGTATCCCTGCTCTGGGATAGAGCCGTGCCCCAGGGCTCCCTCCCTGGAGACAATGTCTTTGCCCTCTTAGGCTTCCTAGCTACAGCTCTCCAACTGTCCCACTATAGTTCAGTTCCCCCTCTGGGGTGCCTCAATATCCAAGCCACTTCCCCCCAGTGGCTAATGGGGGGGGGGTGAGGGGAACCTGGGCCCACCCACTACTCTGGGTCCCAGCTCAGGGACCCTTCAGAGAGCAGCCATCTGCTGTGTCCTTTTAACTATATTGCACGGCTTTTCTAGCGTGACCAGATGTCCTGTTTTTAAAGGGACAGGACCATATTTAAACCCTCCCCCAGTTGTCCCAACTTTTTCATGAAAATGGGCAAACTGACCCATATTTTCTGTCTCCTCTCCATCAGTTTTGGTGGGTCCTGCTGCTGGCTGGATCCCTGCTCACCAGCTGCCCACCCACCAGCCATGAGTAAAGGGGTCCAGTGGCCGATGATGGGGGTGGGTGTGCAAGGTGGTGGTGATGTAGTGTGCGGGGCTGGCTGTGCCCCCTGCTAGTCCATCAGTGCAGCCCCCGCTGCATGCCTGCTCTCGGCTAGCAGGGTCCCTCCCCCAATCCCATTTCCGGCCGGCACTGGCTGTGTGCTGCGAGCTGCAGTGGCTGGTGAGTCTGGGCAGGCGCCAGGTGGCAGCCAGTTACGTGTCACCTCTGCTGCCCACCCATCAGCCTTTACTTGCTTCCCCTCTTGCTGTCCTCTCCCTGCTTTGCCACTTCACCCCACCCTCAGCTCCACTCCTCCTCCATATCCCCCTCGGTGGGATGTGTCCCACTCCCAGTGCTGTGCAGAGAACCAGCCCCTGGTCAGAGTGCTGAGCTCAGCAACAGCCTGGCTGGCAAGCTCCTTCCTTCCTCCATTACCTCTGGCTAGGCCAGTGCCCCGGAAAAGCCCAACACCCTCTGGCTCGGGGCACTGGCTAGGAAGAGCCAAGCCCTGCATATGCCAAAGGCCCGCAAAGCACTGGCATAGGGAAGCCTCTCTGACCCTCAGCTAAGCTCTGGACTGGTGTGCGTGGGGAAGCGATTTCCAGCTTGTTCATGCCCTGAACCTGCAGGCTCCACAGCAGCGCCATGGGCGGAGGCTTAGCACCCTCTTCACGTGCCCCCCCAGCCTTGGGTCCTGCCCCCAGTGACCATGGGGCTGCTCCATCCCCTAGGCACCTTCCCCTGGTGAGCCACCTCTCTGGCCAGATTCGCTGAAGCCCCTGGAGTCAGGTTCCCTGGGCCCTGGTGCACAAGGCATCCTTAGGGCTTAACCCCTTCCTACCCATGCTATAGCCAGGGGACAGGAGGCAGCTGGGTTGTGTTGGTGGCAAGCAGCAGCCCGGAGGCATTAGCTGCCTTTTGACACTGTGTGGGCAGGAAGGGACAAACTGCTTCCAGCCACACAGGTTGCAGGGGGAGGGGAAGAGATAAGATAAGCTCTGCAAAGACACAGACCAGGTCATCCCTTCCCCTCCTCCTTTGCAGCTGAAAGAAGCTTCCATCCCTTCCGCTTTCGCTTTCGGCACAGTGCTGAAAAGCTGCTGCTGGCCACTTTCTGGCATGAACCCTGATATAAATCGGGGGGGGGGCATGTGACCTTGCATGCCTCCCCCACCCCCAGCAGGTGTTGCCTCAGGAAGACACGGTGCCAGGTATCAGGAGAGGGTCCATCCTGGTGGCCAGCTAGGCATGGAGGGCAGAGAGAGCCAGGCAGTGAGGGTCGCGTCAGTCAGTCACCCCCTTGTGTGAGAGAGGTGTACGTGAGTGTCATCTCTTCCCATGTGAACCCAAAATCCTTAAGGATAAGAAGGTAAATACAAAGAATCCAACCATGCAGTATTTCTTGTTAACAAGAAACTTGATGTTAATTTGAACATTTGTACAATTGATTGCCGTCAAACTTGCTTGAATACGAGTAATTTTACCAGGTGTCCAGTATTCAGCATAGGGAAATGTGGTCACCCTAGGCTTCTCTAATTTCCTGGGCCACGTCCCCATGGCCACATGCTGTCTTCACCCTTACCTCAGGGCCTTGTCCTAAAGAGGTCCCAGCAACCAGCTCAGGGCTCCTTCTCACTCTCCCCAGCTTCTGGCAGCGCTGCCCTGTCCGAGGTTCTGTAGCTTCATCAATCAGCCACACTCCTACAGCTCTAGCAAGGAACTGAACTGCCTCTGGCCCTGTAGCTCTTATAATAGGTTGCTGGGTCCCGATTGGCTGTGTCCCACACAGCCACTCTAGGCAACTTGGAGGACCTCTCTACTGCCTTTTTTTGGGTGTGGGGTGTGGCAAGGCCACAAGGCCTCCAGCAGGGGGCCTCAGAGGGTCTGGTATACCCCATTGCGGATGGACAGCACAATCTCACACCCTAATCCTGAGGCTGCTAGCAGCTGGCTCTTCTCTAACTTGTAGCTGGCTGCCCATGGCCACTCTCAGTGTCCCCGTCACTGAGCAATAGCCAGAGTGCAGGTCTGCTCAGCCAGCTCCCCTCCTTTCTCCACCTTGAAGGGAAAGCTTTCTACACCAGGGACATTCCTTGGGGGGAAACTTACTGCTGTTTTCTGACCACTGTGTATGGGTATCGCTAGCATAGCCTTATCCTTGTCTAGACAAGGAAAATAAGTGGGTTTATAGAAAAACATGCTAGCTCATATGTTTTAATTAAGTGCTGTTTTAAAACATATTAGCACTTATCACAGACAGGTTTTTACACCTTTAAAATGTGTTAGCTGGTCTCGGTCAACTTTGTGCTCTCCCCTAGTGTCGATCACGACCAGCTAATGCATTTTAAAGATGTGAAACCCATCTACAGTAGGCGCTAATACACATTCACACCATGCCTAATGAAATTGAGTTGGATAATGTTTTATTTTTTTTTAAATATTTTTATACTCTAGAGAAGTCCAAGATGACAGCATGGCAAGTGTAAATTGGGCCCAAGGAGAGTTTTTGTTGCACACGAAATGTAAGATCTGATCCTGCTGTAGGCCAGCAGTAACTTTTATAGTTAGTGCTGCATAACTTTTCTCATTAAGAATTTTAGTCGCTTATAATTTTGCCAAACTTTAATTACATTTGAGCTGAAATTTTCCACGCTAAGTGGATGCGTCAGGCTAAGTTTTTCTGGAAAGCTCCAGCAGAAGTAGATCAACCATTTGTGAGAACAAGATTAGAGAAAAACATGTTGTTTTGCCAATATTAAAAAATTATTACAATGGTGTCATTGAGAAGATCTAGCACATCCACACTTTGGAGCAAGCACTTGAAATTTATCATGGGTGGCATGTTGCAGTTAGGGAAGTGTTTTTGTGGTCCTTGTAAAAATCCACCCAAATCTGGCCCCATTATAATCATCTGAAAACTGCCATTTGCACATCCTCAGCACAGGCTTGTCAGAGGCTAGCAGCTAAATTCTCTGAAGATTCCATCTGCAATAAGCATGCTTCAGCCCTGTGCAGTGGAAGCTGACTAGGACTTTTCTTTCAGTTGCTTCTTCCAGCAGCTGATGGCCACTATGCTGCCCAGCATTGGAACTGAGAGCGGGGAGACTGTCTTTCCTGTGCTCCCAATCCAAGTCTCCCTTCCGGCACCCAGAAGAAGCAGCTTGACTAGTTTACCAAGGGTGAGGAGCAGAGGTGGACCAGGGACTAGTTGAGGGGCACAGGGGTAGTAGCCTCAGGTAGGGAGAGGTGCAGGAAAGATAGGGACAAGCAAGTTGAAGTAGGGGACATTGTCAGAAAGGTCTGTAACCCCTTCAGAACCTGGGACAGACAAGTAATGGAGATCTATGCCAGAGTGCTGTAGATGTAAAAGTTCCAACCCTGCTGAAAGCCCTCATCATGGTTCCACATGATGGAATTTCTGTTTTTTGAATTTGTGTGTTATTTAAATTTAGGAAATTATATCCTTAAAAAAATTAAAAGAACATCAAGACCGCATTGACAAGCACCAAAAAGTTAAGAAATGTCAGATTTGAGGTTGCCTATGCTATTTTGTGCACATGCAGTATGATACTATTTTTTGCAGGACCCTCGCTTCATTCAGTACACAGAAGGATAGTGCTCAGGGTAGCATGGTAAAGGAGTCTGCTGTCTGTAGGGCGCTGACTCATTCATTGCATAAGTTGGAAGGTGTGTATTGAATGAGAAACAGGCTTGCAAGAAAAGGATGGCCTGGGGAATACGGCAGTTCAACTTGTTCTGGAGAACTAGATTCTATCCCTGCCTCACCGTTCCTATGTGATGTTGAACAAATCACTAAAAACACTTTTCACAGGAGGACATTAAATATGTGTTCCTCTTTTTCTAGTTGCCCAACTTGGTATCTCTGGGGCCTGAAATGAGTGCTCACAGCTGCAGCTGAAGTCAATGGGAACTGTGCTTTGAAGCTACAAAGTGCTATAAAAATGCTAAGTACTCTGAAAAAAACAGACCCTAAATATCTTATATTGGGCACCCAAAATCAGTGGAAACTTCTGAAAATATTAGCTTTAAGCTCTCTGTGCCTCAATTTCGCATCTGGAATATGAGGATAATACCACCACCACTCCTCACAAGGGTGGTGTGAAGATAAATTAATTACTCTTTATGAAGCTCTCAAATATTATGGTGATGGAGCACCATAGGCCTAGAAGGAAATTTATAATTTACTATTCAATGCAGGTTTTGAACAGTGTGAAATAAATAAGGAAAGGTGTCACACATTGAATTATGATGATAAAAAGAAACATTGAATAAATACCCGTTCAGTGAGCACTCTCCATTCTGTGCACTGAATGCAGCAGAGTCCTGTGGAAAAATTAGTACGTCATGTAATTAAACACTGGAAACCTTAATTCTGGCATTTTCTACCTTCTGAGTGCTTAGCTTTTCAACCTTAATAGTATATTAATGTAGGTTCTTTTCTACTTAATATGATTTTAGTTTGAAATTAAAGTATATATTTTTTCATTAGCATACTTTGGAATTGTGATACCATAAGGCATAAACTAATGTAAATGAAGGGCTTGGAGCCTTTCATTGTAGCAAACCCCTTGAGCTTTATTCACAACCAGTGACTAGATAGGGTAGGCTAGCTAGTCAAGATAAAGTATTATGATGGCAGCAGAAAAAAATACTGAGGATATAGTTATTTTCTATATACATGTCACCTAGTGAAATCCATTTTACCCAAAAATGACTTAATCAGATTTTAATTTCAATGGAACTAACTGAAGGCACATTTAACACATTTCTTAGCTATGACTGCTAACACTTTTCTACAAGAAACAAGTCCTCAAATTTTTTAAAAATAGAAAACCCTGCCCTGATAAGGGTTTTATTTAAGGCTATACAAATAAAATGCTGTAAGGAAAAGGAAGTGGGGATCCAGTGAGAAGAGACATCTTCACCTGTCTCTGCTGTGGCATATTGAGAAGCAGCACTTACTCACCTTGACTGACAGGTATCTCTGCATCTGGCAGTGATAAAAGGGCACAGAGTCTGGATGTCTAAGTCTGAGGTATGAAGGATTAATTTACACTATGTGATCTATTTGGTACGTAGACAGCATGTTTAAACAGTGCCTTTCTGTTTTTCAATAATAATTATTTAAAAATACAAAAAAAGAAATATTTTAATTTTCTTTACCCCTCTAACAAAATGTAAACACAACACCTGGGCTCTAGACCTAGTTCAGAACACATTCAGAATTTACTCTATTCTCTTTGAATACTAAAGAATCACTCTCAGCATCTTTAAGTTATGTGAAATGTTAACAACTTTTGAGCTGTCTGGCTATATTTTAGGATTGTTAACAAAGAAGACTCACCAAGATTGATGTTACATTAATTACCAGACCTCTGGGTACTCAGACCTGAACCACCAGCAATGATACTGGCAAGCGATCTAAGGAACGCTGGCATTATCTTTCTATTGAAGACCTGGAGGCAAGTTGACACCTGAATTGTCTGTAAAGTGGAACATTTCACTAGACTGCACTAGTAAAACACACATTGCTCTGATATTCATCCTCTCTGGAGGATAATTGCTTAATATATTACAGATTTCATTAATAATACCTCTCCTTAACATACACCTTTATAGAAAAGAACAGATTTTCTAACAGTGTTTCCGTTTGCTTTATACTAATTATATATTTACCTGGGATGTCTCTTGTTCTTTACATTAATTGGCAGCTAATGAGCCTAATTCTTATTTATACTAAGGTCCCTTTTACACAACTTGGTATGTAAAGGAGCTTCTGGCCCATAATCCAAAACCACTGTTAGCCAATGACAAATTGTATTTTGCAAATATAATGTCACTGTCAAACTCAGTCCCTTCTGTACACTGATCCCAGAGAGACTGTCCAGGTCACAACTATTTGGGGAAAAACTTTCAAAGGACTACTGATTTGGGGCAACTTATTTTTCGGTGTGCAACTTGAAATGCCTTGGACCAGTTTTCAGAAACACTGAGCACACAGTGCTCAAAGGCGTTTAGACACCTAATGACCATTGATTTCAATTTAGGTGCCTAAAAACCTTTGTGGATCTGGGCCTCATATCACCACTTGAAGTCTATTGGGCTCCTTTAAGGAGTCTCCGGTTGTACATACCAAAGTTGAGACCTGCTTCGTTTCAGGTTTGCTATCTGTCTTTATGTGATTAATTTCTTACTCTATTGTGCTGCCATTCTAACTCCCAATCATAGGTATAGCTAGGAGTATGGGATCTATCAAATTACTTTACATACCAACTTCAGTGCCTTCGGTGGGCTTCATCAATCTTGGAGACAAAGCAGGAATTAACAAACACACAAGACCAAATTCTGCTCTTCTTTATACAGATGAAACTACGTTATCTGCATCAGTGTAAAGGAAAGTGGAATTTGGCTCAAGGATCCAAATTTTGCCCTCAGTTGCCTGAATGCAACTCTCATTGAGTTCAGAATTTCAGACCCTAAATAGTAAGCATGTGGATTGAGGTTTGAATACCCAAGCTCAAGAGAAATATTTGCAAGCAATAGTAAATACTAGAGGGAGAACTTTTAGATCAGTCTATATAATCCTTTAATCTAGGTGACAATTAAGACAATATTCAGTCCTGGCAATTATTCCCACAGTTTGACTGTGTAGACTTGAGAATCTTAAACAACATTTATGTAAGTAACATGCAATGCAAGATCATAAAGAACTTGATAATTACATACCAGTTTTAAAGACACAAGTAAAAATGGTTTAATTTTTTCAAATCAAAGCAGTAATGGATTGCAGCTGTATATGTAGTCAAAATAAGGTTTGTGTGATATGATTTTTTATAATATATATATGTCTATTTTAAAATATTTTTTAAAATCAAGCATTCCATGATTAGCCATAATGTCCCTTTCAATTAACCGCATCACACAGTGATCCTTACAGACTAATTATATCTTAGATTATCATTCAGAACACCTGCTCTTGTGGATCACACTAATTTCAGCCTTGAATATTTTGATGCAAAGAGCTATAATCATTGAGAACCAAATGTTTTCCTATTCTCTGTGCCGCACCTTCTCAGTTAACTACAGTGAGAGATTTATATTTCCATATTATTTCTTTACATAATTTACATTATGATTATACATCTTTGATTTAAAGGTGTCTTTTTAATGCTGATAGGTGTAGTATTTTTACTTTTACTGAAGTCAGAGTGCTTAAATCATATGTTAGATTTTAAAATAATAGTTGTTTTGTTTTTAAATAGCAGATGAGTCGCATAGCTTTTTATGTTAGTTGCTCTTTTTATTTCAGTGTAGTTAATATACATGCTTTGTTCCTGATTTTCAAGGAAACTACTCTTTAAAAATCCTGTAATTTGAGTTAAGGGATTTAAATAAGCACATATATCTACCTGAAAGATAACTTTCAATGTACTGAGTTCCCTGTTATTATTATCTAGGTATAATTGCAGTGAGCCAAAGTCCATGAGTCAATGCACTCAGAGGTAGGAAATAGTGTTGTTTTCAATATAATTTCAAACCAACACAAAAATAAAGCATTTTCTATGTCTAGTGTTACATTTATACTTCAACAGGTGTTGGAGGATACACTATGTGCCTGTTTTGTTGATCAAATGTAAGAAGGGACCAGAATCTCCTCTTTGTTACAGCAGTTTTAAACCAATGTAACTCCACTGATTTCAATTTAGATCCATGGACATAGAACTGGAATAACAGAGTAGTGAATCAGGCCCATCATATATTCCATTCTCGTTTCTTCAAGTTCTTACAGAAAGTTCTGTTGCTCTGTGTCTTATGCAAAATCCTAATTTTAAACAACCATGTCAGCACAATTTTTGATGGCAGTTTGGCAGTTTTGCATCAGAGCTGTTCATTTTATTTTATTTTTGTCACCTCTTTGGGGTTTAGAGAGCATGTCCCTTTAGATCTTTTTCCTGAGCAGGAAAGTGCTGATTTCCAGAAG
Organism: Lepidochelys olivacea; assembly: GCF_965140295.1. Classification (NCBI taxonomy): domain Eukaryota; kingdom Metazoa; phylum Chordata; order Testudines; family Cheloniidae; genus Lepidochelys; species Lepidochelys olivacea. The sequence goes on from NC_140411.1 coordinate 298,610,664, forward strand.
GAAGAAGTGCTGTTTGGGGAGAGGGAGCAGGAAGAGAGGAAAGGAGTACTTGTGGCACCTTAGAGACTAACCAATTTATTAGTCTCTAAGGTGCCACAAGTACTCCTTTTCTTTTTGTGAATACAGACTAACACGGCTGTTACTCTGAAACAGGAAGAGAGGGAAGAGCAACTGGGTGTGTGTGTCTGGAGCTCCAGACAGAAGGGCTGCAACAAGCAGGCACCCACAGAGTGAAGCAGCTGAGAACCTGCCCAAAGCCTGGGAGGGGACAGAGCGGCCGACCGGGGACACCCCAGGACAGGAGCCAGGAGGAGCACTGTGCCAGGGAGGAATTGCCTGAGAAGGACAAACTGAATCTGGACCCATTATCACTGCTTCCCAGAGCAGAATGGGGCCATGAGTACTAGGGCTTGTGACTTTGCATTAGGAATAAGGAGGGAGGCTGCTAGCTAGTTAAGTGGGGAGGTGGTTGCTCTGTGTGGCTTTGCAGAGAGTGGCAGAAGAGGGCACCAGAGGGGTTTGCTGGGGAAAGTTTACTGGTGCTGAAGACAACCAGGAGCACCCAAGACTTGTCATTGGACTGGAACTTTGCCCAGGACTCCTGAATTTTCCTAACACTCCCCCCAGTTTTGTGAACTAGTTACATGCAGTGTTGCCAATTTAGTGATTGTTTGGAAATTTGAATTGAAATTGAAACAATAATAAACACTTTAAAAGCATATACAGTGTGTGATAAAATACATCTATCTGAAAAAGTATAATAGATGTGAAAAGTATGAACATAGACTAGCTTCCTTATACAACTGTTGTTTTTATGACTTTTATGACCCAGCAGCACCTCCTGCTGCTTGTCTGTGGGAATTAGCATGTCAGGCTCTGGAGCGCCTTCTGCCATCTGGTGATCCACCTTATCACTGGGCCTGGTCCCTCCCAGGACCCAGTGCCTCCTCCCACTGGGGTGCTGCCCCCTGGCAGTAAACCTCAACAATCCCTGAGGGTCTCCCCGCCCCAGGGAACCCCCACCCACTACCCCTACCTCACTTCAGTCTTGACTACTGCCAGTCATCACTTAGTCCTGCTCCCCAGGGCAGACTGCAGCATATCAGCCACTCATCACCGGCAAGGGGGGTGGGATCTGCTGCCGTTGTCTACCCGTGGGCTGCGCCCTTGCAATCCCAGTACCTAATAGGCCCTAATCTAGGCCTCGCAGCCTGGGGGTTTCCAGGCCAGAGCTCCCCTGCTCCAGTCTAGGTATTCCCTCAGATCCCTACAGCCAGGCCCTTCTCACTCTGAATGCAGAGAGAGACTAGCTGAGCTTCAGCCTAGCAGCCCCTTTATAGGCCCAGCTGTGGCCTGACTGGGGCGTGGCCCAACTGCAGCCATTTCCCCAATCAGCCTAGCTTTTCTTGCCCTCAGCCCTGGCTCTCTCCCAGGGCTGGCTTTTAAGCTCCACAGGTCAGGAGGGGGTAACCACCCCGCTACAATGACCATGTCAGTGCATTCATTTCAATGATGTTGGCCAACCTAATAATTTCAAATTATGATTTGTAAGCAAAGTCTAAATGAGCTCTCCCTGACAGCTAGTGATGAGCTGGGGGAAAAGGCTTCAGGACCAGATTTTATTTACATTCACACTTAATCTACTTAGGTATCCAGCAAACAGAGCTGTGTTGCCCAAGTGATAGATTTTGGCTGGGGTTGGGTTACAAATCACTTGAATGGGGGTGAGGTGAGGTATAATGAAATGTTGTTATTTTTATTGTATGAGTAAAGGGCAGGAGAACTGTACTTAGCCTGTGCTGATTGAGGGCATCGAGAGAGAGGGTGGGGACAGGTGTTTTGCTTGATGGGCTGCCTGAGTCACAAGTACTGTTAGACCTGCCCCTCTCCACTGTTTAAAGACAGAACTGATTAGGCTCCCTAGGTAGTCTTTGTTTTGTTAAGTGATCACTACAGCTGAAATAACTGATAATCAGGTCTAAGTACTTAGACCTGCTGAGGGACAGTGATTCTGTGGAAGAGATGGCCCAGTCTGCACTAGCAGCGAGGTTCCCCCACTGAGAGCTCAGCTAAAATCACTGAGAGCTAGATGGAACCTCAAGAGACCAACGTGCAGAGGTCACAGTGGCAGGTGGCAGCAGAAGGTGATGGCGCAGGGCCATTGGCAACAGAGCAATGGAGTAAACGGTGGCACAATGAACAATGGTGGCCAGAGCGAACAGTGAGCAGCTGGAGGAATGAGCAAGGTGCCTTCTTGCCCCCCACCTGGGAGATGAACTCTCTCTTGTAAGTCTACTGTTAAAACCACTTGGGTCATTAAACAATGCCATCCAGGCATCTGCTACAACGGTAGTACATCTTTGTCCAGCAATATAAGCTACATTTGGATCAATCAGAAAGCTATCCATTGAAAAAGTACTGGAAGAAGCAAAGACTTCAGTCCAGAAGTTGACTAATGAAGGCATTTATGTTGAATCCTTAAGTGAAGAGGACAAGAAGTATTTGTTAAGACAACTGAAAAAGTACACAGACTTGATTCTTAAAAATCTACAACAGCGACTTCTAGATTCTACTCAACCTCTGCGCAGCTTTTACAGATCCCTGTCTCATAAAACGCTGACAGTTGAGTGGAGTGAGGCACTACCAGCAATGGGGCTGCCAGGTGCTCAGGACAGACTAGAGAATTTGAACACAGAGTGGAATATCATACGACGAATGAATGAAGATTTGACTTCAACTTCTTTTTTATCATCACTAGTGGCTCGATTCGATCTTTATGCTATGTTGCCTGGGCTGAAAGAAGTAGGAATTCATCTCTTGCTACTCCCAGTCACAACAGCTACAGTTGAGCGTTCTTTAGAATTTTGTGTTTTGAAAGAAGTCACCTTCTGCCTGATCATGTGAATGAACTAATGAGCATATCAATTGAAGGAATGGAAGTACCAGACGCACGAGAAGCTACCAAAGATGAATGCATTGCATTCAAGAAGTTCATTAACAGAATTGTGCAAAATTATAACAAGAAACCAAGAAGGATGTAGATGTAGTGCTTCATAGAAGCCTTGAGTAGCCAACTTTAATTTGTGTGATGATTTTAAAGTCTAATAAAATAGTCATGAAATATTTTTCAGTTTTTACTATGGTGCCATACAGCCCACCTTCACCCTCACAGTCCCACCCCTCAGTGGCCCTGACATTCCCTCCCCCCCCCCCCCGTAAATTTGAACACTGCCCCTAATTTCAATGCCGGGGGAAAACACTGTGTCTGTCCCTTCAGACTGTGGTACCACTGGGCCTGTGGGGCCTTGTGTTGAATGCAACCCTGTTTTGCCATTTTCCCCCTATATTTCCCCCTGTTGCTTTTCACTTTTCAGCTTAGTACTTTGGTCTGTTTTGATGGGCATGTTTCTTAAGCCACACGGCACAACAACCAAGTTGTAGCTCACTTCTTTTATTAGTTTATTTAGTTTATTGATATAATGTAAATAGATTTTATAGTTTGTCACTTCAGAGTAAGAACAAGTCTTTTATAAATTTAACATTTTTTATATTTTATGCTCTTTGCTGTGATTAATTAGGTGTGAATACATGTATTGATTCTTTTCTTTCCCTTTCACATGTCATTTATTAAACAGCTAAGGGTTGCATGTACAATTAGAAATCTCAAGCCCCACTTGATAAGTAACTCACACTGCTGAACTTCAAAACAAAGTCATAAGAATTATGATTAAGACAAAAATTCCCCAAGTTCCATGATGAGCAATATTATAAATACCTACGTGTAGATAATGCTTTCCAATAAAGAATTTCACATTCTGTTAGCTAGCACTACACTGAATCTGCAAACAGTTATTAGGCAAAAGTTTATTTACAATAATAATATTTTACATTTGGTCCTGGCCCCATTGACGTCATGTGAGCTTTACCCCTGATTTTAGTGGGACCGGGATTTGGTCCTTAGTGCCCCTTCATTCCAGAGTATCTCAAAAGCACTTTATAAGCAATCTAGCTGCAGCATTGCTGGAACACAGGCATCTCAAGAGGAGAGGCCAACAATCAACTTGCACAGAGAAGGCTGCACAACAATGAGGAGGGAGGAAATTGGAGCCAATGGCACAAGGAAAAAAGAGAGTGGTGTAAGAGCTGTGTGGTTGTGCAAAGTAGCCAGGGCCTTGGTTAATAAAGTCTCACCTAAAACAACTCTGCATGGAGCTCAGTTTATCAGCCTCAGAGGGATAAAGGGTTGAGTCAACCCTGTTGGGATTTAAAATGGTGGTTCCAGTGAGTCTAGGTGTTTTAAACATGATGCTTAGACCACTAAGCTGCCCCTCCAGCTTTATTTAGCTGCTGTTACTGCTATCAAAATAAACCACATACTGCAAATCTATTTATTATGGGTGTATGCTACATTAGATGTGAAAGTCTTTTTAAAATCAAGGCATGAAACCTTGTGGCATTTGAGCTTTTTCAGCTTTTAGCTACACAGCGTGTGCATTATCCAGTTTTGCAAAACTAAATTACTTTTTCCATAACAGAAATTAAATGGAACTGATGTTTTCCATTTGGAATTTTTTTCTGTGGCTGTTAAAATGTGGCCATCACCCAATGAGTGGTAATATTAGCACCTTAAAAAGATAACAATGTAGATTTTATTCAAAGGGACCAAGAAACTAGAAGCAGTTCATAACTAGTAAGTGTATTCTGTCTGAAGGGAGTCCTTAGAAGACAATATTTGTGGCATTTTCCAGAATTAAATTACATTATTATAAGAGCTTTAAATTGAGCTCCTAACCGTGACCTTTAAGCATAGTGATTGCCATTATGCTTGCTGGGATGGCTGTGGAGGGTTTGGAAACCCTCGGCAAGATTGATGAGTTTTAGTAAGTAATCAAGTATAGGTTCATTTAGCACAGCTGTTCAATGGAGGTCCTAACACTGGATTATCACAGGGAGCACCCACTCTTCTCTTTCAAAGAAATCAATGTTAGCAATGGGAGGCATGGCTTGTTAGTGTCAGGAATGTTTCCCCAAATGTGCTGGAAGAGGAAGTGGAATTTAATAGCTATGCATAACGTCTAGAAAATGACCATGTATGAAATTTTAGCCTGATCTCCACTCAAAACATTCAGTGACAAAGGAGAATGCATGACTGATAACTGTTGCCTTAAATTATTACTATGGAAGAAATCAAACAGAAACCAAAGCAAACTGATATAGAAATAATGGGGCAAATCCTCAGTGAAGCTACACAGATTTACACCAACTAAAATCTGACCCAATGTATGTCATGTAAAAGAAATTAATAGATCTATTAAAATATAGCACAGAGCTAAAACAGGTATTCATCCACTATATATAATATATCTATGTATCTTATTTACAACTGTATGGGCCAAATTCTGCCCTCAGATGCATGAACAGATTCCCATTTAAGTCAATATTTTAGAAATATAATTGGATGTTATATATTTTGAACTAGAAAAAAATGAAACAGAGCAATAAAACAATGGACTGTCATACTGTATGTTCACTGAAAACTACCATACAATTGTAAAGCCCCAGTTCTGCAAAGGGATCCACACAACAGTTCCAAAACTCCATGCAGTGTCTCACTGTACATACTATGCAGCCTACTTCACATTGTCTTGCAAACCTCCACACTGTATGCACCTTCCATGGACTTCAGGGCCCTAAACTGGTGCTCAGGTGACTGATAACTCTCCAGGGTAGCCAGCTTCCATAGGGCAGTTGCCACTCTCTTTTCCATGGTAATGGAAGTCTCATCTGTGTGGTCAGGTTCTGCAATGTCAAAGCTAGCTAACCATAGAGGTACAGAAAAGTCTCCATCATCCTGAAGTTCTGCAGTCCATCCCAGGTCTCAACAACAATTCATTCTCACCAGTCTGTGTTGTGGTCCAGACTCAAAAACAGGGATCCACTCACTGGAAATTATGTGCAAACATGGCAAACAGCTGTCGACTTGGGCAGTGGCATATGCACAACCATTGCACTGTTTGAGCATCTTGGTCTCACTTACTTCTGGAATATCCTCCATTACTTGGAACAACTCCTGGAGATACCTTGATACTGCTTTGTAAAGCTCAAGCAGAAACCTTCATTGATGAGCAAGGAGGGAGAATGTAGTGTTCATTCTGGCTAACATTTTGAGGAATTGGTTAGGAAATGGCATTGGCAGCAGGGGATTTATAAAATGTCACTCTGGGAATTATGGATGTTTGATCTCTCTTCTCCTATAATCCACTAGTGCTCCCAGAAAGCCTTTTGGAATCTCTCAGGAGCCATTGCTGTGCCAGAAATTGTGGGATAGGTACCTAGAGATCTGTACGCCAATTTAGTACAGTGGATGTGGGGCAAAACTGAAATCAAAACAGCATGGCTAGTCTGGATACATTGCACTGCTAGCTTTACTCTGTGGTATCTTGCCAGTTACGTTCCCAACGGTTTAGTTTTCTGGGGTAGACATGGCCTGAGCCTTTACTTTATCATTTTAACAACCTTATTAAGGCAAAGCTACCATCCTAATCACTGGGAGTTTCAATCAAGGGAAAACTAAGTAAGGAGGACTCCAGCACTGAGTACAAATGAAGGGCTGCCAGTCCACTGCAATGTACAGTTATATTTAGCATTCAGAGTATAGAATTATTGTTTCTTTCCCATTGTATCGATGATATTCTTCTACTGAGGGCTGTAATATTTTAATAATGTATAACTGACTGACTATCTTCTATCTCATATTTTCTCCTGACACTGGGTGAAAGCATGTCTGGGCCAGATTTTTAAAGGGATTTAGGAACCTAAACAGGCAGAAAAGTGGGCACCAGGGACATTTTCAAAACCTCAGCTCATGTGCTGCCCTAGGCAGCGAGGTTTCTGCCAGTCATCATTTTCAAAGTAGACTGAGTGCTGTTGCTGCCCCACAGCTAACAAGCTGCTTGGAGCCCTAGCTCAAGCCAAAGCCCTGGAGGCCCAGAAACAGGATTTTTAAACTAGATGAGAGAACACATGTCTCTCCAGTGGAGCCCAATCCTAGAGGCATGCTTTGAGCTTGCCTAAGGCCTGATACCTGTCGGACCCTGCAGCAGGAGAGCTGGGTGCAGGACACCAACTGTGGGACGGAGCGGGCACAGCACAGCACCCACACAAGAGACAGCTGCGGACACAGGGAGACATAAGGTGAGCGTGAGAGAGGTATTGCACATGGGTAGGAGACAGAGAGACAGTTTTAGATGTTAGGTCACAGGTTACACGAGTGGCTGTGGTGGCATAGGTGCCTAACTCTAGGAGAGGGTTTGCAGCTGAGGATCCTCAGTGGAGGGAGGCACCTAAGTCCGGCCCATCAGCCAGGCGCACCAGGTCAGCCAGTCAGGCACCTACGCATCTCTCCTTTCATCTCCCCTTTTCACTCCTGACTAACTTAGGCAGCTCCCCACTCAGCTATCTTCTAGAAATCCCTTTCACGGGTGCTTACCTATTCTGATGCACTCTACAGAGAGCCTAGGTGGCATGGAGCCACCTAACTTGGGGCTGAAAATTCCACTAGGTGGCAGGCCACTACGAGATAGGCAATACTCTGCTCAGCTGAGTGACACCTAAATCCCTTTAAAAATCTGGCCTATGTGACTACGAGGCACAGTAGTGTTGTTTATGACAGTATGTCCCAGACCTACTCACCTGAGTCCCTATTGCATTTCTGATGGTTCTCACTCCAGTATTAGATGATCACTGTTTAAGTGACTTCTTAAAGTCATTGTTCTTCTTTACTGTCCTCCTACGGATTGTTTTACACCTCACCTTTTTATCCAGAGAGAACTAATTCTCTATCCCTTATGTCGGTCTCCTTCTTAAACTGCTTGGCAATGCTGCACATGCATCTTCTTCATTCCTGACTCACTCTTCACCAGGATTTTTTGTCACAGGTATTTGGTTTCTTCTTAATTTCTATTCTGTAATGTGAATTTAGTCATGTAGCAAACTGATAGATTAAGAGTATTGGAGACTATTAAACCACAGAACTGGTATAGCGCAGGGAATAGCAATACAAACTTCCCCCATAATCCGGCAATAATTTACCTCAAACCCCAGGCTAGCGTAATCATCTCTAGGGCTTGGTTTGCATGTACATTCAATCATTGGTCTCTGCTGAGACTGAGAACCAAGCTGTCACTTCGTTCTAATTGTGATTTGGACACTTGTGCAACAACAGAAGGGCTGGTTTCTGTTTGGCCTTGTGCCAGACAGGCAGGTTTTCTTCTAGACAGATCATCCCACTCCACTGTCAGATTTCTTAACTTTAAGAGGCTTGTCCTTCTCTGCTGTGGACTGATACAAATAGATACAATAGATACAAAGTAAAAATAGATACAAAAATAGATACAAAGTAAAAATGCGCAAAAAGAAAAGGAGTACTTGTGGCACCTTAGAGACTAACCAATTTATTTGAGCATGAGCTTTCGTGAGCTACAGCTCACTTCATCGAATGCATCCGATGAAGTGAGCTGTAGCTCACGAAAGCTTGTGCTCAAATAAATTGGTTAGTCTCTAAGGTGCCACAAGTACTCCTTTTCTTTTTGCGCATACAGACTAACACGGCAGTTACTCTAAAGTAAAAATGCATCATCCTCTAAAGGTCTGCATTCAAAACTAGATTAGGTTACATGAAAAACATGTTTGGGGGTTTGATCACCATTCCAGAGCTGGCAGGCATGCGCTGGTGCAGCAGAAATTAATACTTTATGTGCATCGCTATTCAACATGGTACATAGTACCATTGTTTGCATACACTCCCATCCAAATCAGCTAAGTGTTTCCTTTTTGTAGGCCTCTGATTAACCACAATTGTTTGTGTTTATCTATCCTAGGACTCTGGACTGCATTCTAATTTTCTGATACTCTCACACTCGTTTGCTGCATATCTACCTGCTTCTGCAGATACCATCAGCTGCGACTACCTCACAATAAACAGATGTGCATGCTCTTTGTTAGGAAATCGGGTGTCCTGGTTTGTTTACTGTTTGTCTACCAGTATATCACATACCAATAATAACAGCAGTGGACAGTTTGGGAGAAGAAAGTATCCTGAAGTTAAAAATTTCAATAGGAAATCACTGAAAAGATAGATCATAAATGTCTATAAAATACACAATATTTTACAGATATTAAAATAATGTTATGTAGCTTTTATACAATGTACCATAGAGCTATTGAGAATATGGCCTAGATCCTGAACATGCCACAAAAGTAAATAATTTACATAGGTTAACTTTATCACAACCCATTCTAATTTTGAAAAGTTAAAGTTATGGTTCCTTCTCTTTTATAGGTAAAAGAGACCAGATTCTGAAGCCAATAGAAACACAGTAAGGATTAATTTGGCTCAGTAAACCTAATTTAATCTTTACTCAAAACATAGATTCTTGAGCCATTTTATCATTGTCCTGTGCTATACCTTTTCCAGGACTATTTCCCATGGGTGGTGCGAACCCTTCTCAGATTGAAGTCAATCGGTGTTTTGCTAATGACTTCAAAGGGAGCAAGATTAGAACCAATAGGAATGATTCACTACTTCCTTACACTAGTTCCATGCTGGTGTAATTTCACTGAACTCCCGTGAAATCAAAGTTTTTACAGTGTGATTGGGTAGTGGAGCACAGAATCAGGCCCGACACAATAGCTAGCACTGTGAACAGTATTTTGAAAGGGGACTGGCTATTGTTTTATGTGCCAATATCACATATGCTAATTTATATACTATCCCTCTTCTTGTGCAGTCCAACACCTTCTTTGTCTTCTGTACTACAACCATCCGCTGGGTTCAAAATTTCACGGAATTTTCTACCGTAACAACAATCTCTTTTCTTGGTCAGTCAGTTGCAGCCTAAGTTTATTGCTAAGATAATAAAAATACCATTAAAAACCTGCAAACGTTTCAAGATCCTAAAGAAAAGTTAGTTTAAGATGAATACTGTAGGTACTGCTACGGAACACTTTCTGTCAACAAATATTCTATGAGCCAGATACATGATCGCTACAGAGACTTCTGTCTATACAAATGACTTGATAGGACTCTGTTGCACAGTTAGAGAGCATTTTGGTAAAGAATAGATTTGAGCAGGTCTATATTAAGGACACATTTTGGCTCAACACACAGCTCAAAATTATCTTTCCCCTTTCCTGTCTCCTATAAAAGTACTATCTAGAGAGAAAGAACTACAGTGACTTTGAATAATCAGTTCTGGACCACTGCCAGGCCTCTGGCTGCTTCTTGCCAGAGGCAGGGCCCCAGTGCAATGAATGTTTCCAAAGTCTTATGTTGCCTCCAGAAGCGCCAGAATGGATCAGAGTGCTGGCTCTAGCCAGAAATGGATTCAAAGGGCTCGTCTACATGGTACATTAGTCTGCATTAGAAGGATGTAAATTCTAGTGCACACTAAGTGTTGCACACTCACTGGCCTGTGTGGACCCTGCTGGCATGGACTAAAAGGTCCCTAGGACATGTTAATGTAGTCCCGTTTCAAACAGTATATACATTAATGCATAGTGGTGAACTTTTAGTGTGTGCCAGCAGGGTCCACAAAGGCCAGTTAGTGTGCAACACGCTGGTGCGCACTACAACTTATACCCTGGTAGTGTGGGTTAATGCACCATGCAGACAAGCCCAAAGTCACTGTTGTTTCAACTGCCCATGGAGTATCTTCAGAAGGGTATTTCAGAGGTAAGGGTTAGAGTTCCCAACAGTGGCTACACTCAGATGAGGAAGAAGGAGAACACACAACTTCATCAATATTTCAGACAGGACAATATTCTTTAGACACTGTTCGGATAAATCCAGCTCAGCTTTTGAAAGAATATTTATGGACAGCATTTCCAAAGCATCCTGCACATGACTGACAATGATACACATGGATTTTGTTTATTCTTGTCTCCCTTGGGTTTTAAATTTTTATACGTGTCCTCTAGGCATGATTTTGATGCTGATTTTTCTGGGGGGAAAAATGAATAAGTGAATAAAGAAGTCATACATACATAAAATACAAAAGAATAAATCAAAGTTAGTCTGGTATTTTTTAAAAGGCCAAATACTTTTAGAATAAAGGTTCTGTTTCAATGGTTGCCTTGCCTTATTTGTTGTCTACTTTAGTTTACGGGATTTTAATTGCTGGATCATGACCTAGTCAGGAGTTTAGTTACACTGTGAAATTTTATAACTGCAAAGACAAAAATCTAAGAGCTGTGAGACAGTTTTAACAGCATCACATTTCATCTATTTCCCATGTGAATATTAAAATGAAGTAGAGGTCAGTTGTGTGCCAGTGACACATCTGTTTCAGAAAAGGTTACTTCATTACCTACCGGCATGACAAATTCAATTGTCCAACTTTTTTTTTAGAGTAATGCTCATGTAGGGTGGCTAAAATAATATTCTGAAGTGGGGAGGGGATATTCAGCTTTTGGGGGCTTTTTTTGCTTTTGTGTGTATATTTTTCTTTTCTCATGGATCTTCTACACAGCTTGGTGGGTGGGCATTGGTTTTACAATGTTCTTCCCAAAGAACATCCAAATAAATTTTCAGTGTGAAAATATGATCCCTGTAAAACTGCCAAGGTCAGTGACATTTGTAGAGATCTCCTGAGTAAGTGCTGTTCATGCAAGTTAGAGCTGCCTGGGAGCAACATTAACTACCATACCCAATTTTTCCAAGAATGCAGAATATTTCTGACAGTGAACACTCTTATTTGGGCCAGTTCTTGCCCTGTCCCTTTTTCGTTACCTCTCTTGCAAAAAGTTTCTGAAAAGCTCATGAAATTCTCCGACTTGCTTTTTGACTTCCATTTGAATGAAAAATGCCCAATAACACCATGCTTTCTTTGACATGGCTGGATGCTATATAAAAACATAAGATATGCAAGTCATACTTAAAGACAAAATGCAGCTTTAAAGAGTCACCTTTATGGCTCTAGTCTCTCTTTGGCCTCATCTGCAAAACTAAAACAACAATAACTGCTAGACTCAACTATGGCCAAGCCAGTTTGTAGCATAGGGTGGTGCAACCAATGTTGGTGAGGCAAAGCTGTGATATAACTGCGTTCAGAAAACATTCTATACCCTAGGATAAGACACTGGCCAGATTTTCAAAAATTTTCTCCTGTGTATGATTTCAATCACTTGATTTCATGCACTCAAGAGCTGACGGGTTTTGTTGGTCGTGGAGAGAGAGTCCTGAGGAGACTGTAGATAGTGTCTGGTGTAGGGTACAACTGCCCACAAGCATGGTTTATTTCAGGGCAAAAGGGGCTTAAGGGTTCCTTCCTGAAATAGATTAAAATCATGTTGTGGAGTATGGATTCTTAGCCCAAAATTCACCCCTACAAACAAAAACACCCCACAGGGTGGGATGCTGGTCCCAGGACCTGGTTCAGGCTCATTTTCAATTCCCAGCACTATCTCTGGGAGTCAGTTCTCACACCTTCACACACAATAAAACCTCCAGGAAGATGCAAAGTAATTATTTGAAGAGGGTCATAACCAAATGCTCAAATCATATTCAGTACCTGAGAAGTATGTTCCAGCCACATAATTATTTCAAATGTGCAACAAGGTTTAAAATAATTTTTTAAAAGGTTTTTTGGCTGAAACAACTGCTCCGGGATGGAACGTGGCTCTCAATTTCTGTTTATGGATATCTACAAATTAAAGGAGATCTCTTGCTGGGTGCTGGCCTGATCTAAAAAGTAAAAATTAAGCTGCAAAAGAGTGCTGGGAATGTACACCAAGTAACTGAATAAAGTAGCAGACAGTTTCACAGCATGTGATTTATGTCTGGAGGGAAGTCAAACTCATCTTTACACTTATAGTAATATTGAAAGTATCCTGGTATGTACAGTACCTTCAATATTTTAGTAATCATTATTTTCATTTCAGTCCAACGTACTCTCCCTGAAGAGACACATTACTGCAGTTTCTTAAAATTTTGCTTTATGTGGAAATTGATCTTACTTTAGTTTTTTTCCAGAAGACACCATATAAAATAAGTGCAAGTAAGTGTCCAGTGGGCAGTGAACAACAACCTTTTCAAATATGTTCTTGGGCAGAATGCATTCCCAATCTGGGGGAAAAGGTTTGTAAGTCTTTGCTCCTTAGACCAAAAGGTGTTGTCATTTTATAGAAGGCTAAGTAGCATGAAGAACACGGTTTTGTTTAACTTTTGAGGCACTGTAATCTAAGGAATGGGTACGGTTGTATCAAATACACAAGCAGAGATGAAAGCTCAAAGGTGCATGTGAAAGATACAAGCACCAAACCCTTAATTAGCTGGCTGCATTACATCTGTACCATGCCTCCCACATGTCTCTTTGCAAATGTGTTCATTTTATACAAATGTGTTCATCTCAACTTAAATATAAGGCCCACCCAGCATCAGTGCTCCATGGGAACTGGAGAGAAAAAGAAAAAAAAAATGTTGCTTATCCTTCAAGGAAAGATATCGCTGTACGATTTGATTTGATTGATGTAACTTGCATATATTTGTGTTGGATGACAACTTATAAATTATTAAACCACTAAAATACCAGCAACAAAGCACGGGCGCAGATTTGTCATAATAGTGCACTATTATTCTTCTGAGATAAATGTGTTAATAGTTTATAACTCTCAGCCAGTTGGATTTTGGTTTCTGCACTGTTGTCAGAGTATGGAATACCACCTTTTATATATGCACGTGTTACCTCAGATCTTGCATTTGTCTTCCTGTTTGTACATTTTGAGGTTTTTTTCCTTTCTTTTTCTCTCCAGTTCCCATGGAGCACTGCAATACACCAGTGACCACTGTCATTTCTGTCTTTTAGGAAGAATCTGGGTCTGCCTGACCCCTCAGCAGGGTGAATGATGTTTCACAGTGGCTAAGAGACCAACTAGGTGGGAAATAGAGAGTTAATTCTCTTTGAATCATTAATGCCTTCCACATGGTGACTTTTGTGGACTCTGAAGCACCTTCTGCAGGTAGAGAGAATAGTAATTTTAATAAATTTTATGCAATATGTGCCAGTTATACCACTTGCTCTGTGGGCCTTATATTTAAATTGAGATGCCTTGTATAAAATGAACACATTTGCAAAGAGACATGTGGGAGGCATGGTACACATGTAATGCAGCCAGCTAATTAAGGTACAAGGGAGGAAAAATCACTTTTGTAGGGGTAATAAGTCTGATGTAAACAGAGTGGCCCATTTCAAACAATTGGGAAGAAGGTGTGAGTAAGAGTAGGGGGAAATAAGTATGGGGAAATTAGTTTTTGTAGTGACCCATCCATCCCCAGTCTTTATTCAGGCCTAATTTGATGGTGTCCAGTTTGCAAATTAATTCCGGTTCTGCAGTTTCTCATTGGAGTCTGTTTTTGAAGTTTTTTTGATGAAGAATTGCCACTTTTAAGTCTGTTATTGAGTGTCCAGGGAGACTGAAGTGTTCTCCAACTGGTTTTTGAATGTTATAATTCTTGACGTCTGATTTGTGTCCATTTATTCTTTTGTGTAGAGACGGTCCAGTTTGGCCAATGTATGTGGCAGAGGGGCATTGCTGGCACATGATGGCATATATAGCATTGGTAGATGCAGAGGTGAACGAGCCCCTGATGGTGTGACTGATGTGGTTAGGCCCTAAGATGATGTCCCGTGAATAAATAAGCGGACAGAGTTACTGGGTTAGTGTTTTTGTTGTGTAGTGTGTATTTGCTCGTGAGTATTTGCTTCAGGTTGTGGGGGCTGTCTGTAAGCAAGGACTGGCCTGTCTCCCAAGGTCTGTGAGAGTGAGGGATCATCCTTCAGGTTAGGTTGTAGATCCTTAATGATACGCTGGAGAGGTTTTAGTTGGGGGCTGAAGGTGACGGCTAGTATCGTTCCGTTATTTTCTTTGTTGGGCCTGTCCTGTAGTAGGTGACTTCTGGGTACCCTTCTGGCTCTGTCAGTCCATTTCTTCACTTCACCAGGTGGGTATTGTAGTTTTAAGAATGCTTGATAGAGATCCTGTAGGTGTTTGTCTCTGTCTGAGGGATTGGAGTAAATGTGGTTGTATCTTAGAGCTTGGCTGTAGACAATGGATTGTGTGGTGTGGTCTGGATGAAAGCTGGAGGCATGTAGGTAGGCATAGCGGTCAGTAGGTTTCCAGTATAGGGTGGTGTTTATGTGACCATTGCTTATTTGCACTATAGTGTCCAGGAAGTGGATCTCTTATGTGGACTGGTCCAGGCTGATGGTGGGGTGGAAATTGTTGAAATCCTGGTGAAATTCCTCAAGGGCCTCTTTCCCATGGGTCCAGATGATAAAGATGTCATCAGTGTAGCGCAAGTAGAGTAGGGGGCATTAGGGGACAAGAGCTGAAGAAGCATTGTTCTAAGTCAGCCATAAAAATGTTGGCATACTGTGGGGCCATGTGGCTACCCATAGCAGTGCCACTATAGGGGCAGACCCACTTAGGGGCTGCATGCTGAGAGTCTGTAGGGGCCATCTTGTTGTGTAACTAATAAAGACAGTTGTGGTTTAAACTTTATATGTCTGGTCACCATGGGATGAAGCGATTTCTAGTAAGAGTGAAAGAGAAATGAAAAGTTACAATCACAACAAACAACATGCTTTCTAGTGACTAAATTTAACTTCAGCGAGTTACAGTTTTGGTCTAAACAGGTTGCTCACTTATATTCAGTTTCCAGAGGCTTTCAAGCCCCTGAGCTGAAAGGTTCCACTTTTCTGAGATGTATGAGAGCTCTTGTATATGCCCAGTAATGGATGCCAAAATGGCTTTCTGTCCTTGCTTATGTCTTCCAAAGTTCAATGACCTTGCTTCAGCAGGCAGGAAGGTTTCCTGGAACTGCAGCTTCCATACCCTATTGAGAGTGTTAAGTAGCCATCTTCCACACTGGTTTTCTTGATGGCATGGGTGGCAGGTATAATAGGCCAGGGAAGGCTAAACCTTTCCTCGCGCAGCTGCCACCAAACCGCTGCCGGACACCTGGGCCACGGTGACCCTGCCCCTTCCCTGAGGCCCCCACTGCCTGCTGGTGCTGCCTGCTGATAAGTCCTCCACTCCACCACCACCACCCCTCCGTAAGTCCCTGCTGTTCGACACATCCCTCCTCCTGGAGGGGGAGTGAGGAGGGACATGGCAAGCCAGCGGCAGGCAAGGGCATCTGGCGGGGGAGTGAGGCAGCTTGGCCAGGCGCTGGGATCGGCCCGGTGCTGGGGGGACCCGGGGGGTGGCTCAGTGAGGGGGAGGTGCCAGCAGCTCGGCCTGGTTCTGGTGCCAGCCTGACGCTCAGGGGGGTGGCGGCTCAGCCCAGCACTGGGGCTGCCAGCTCAGCCCAATGCTGGCACTTGGGGGGCCAGCGGCACGGCCTGGCGCAGGAGCCAGCCCGGCTTGGCCTGGGGGGGCCTTCAGGGGTGGGATGCCAGAGACTTAGCCCAGTGCTGGCATTCAGAGGGCCAGTGGCTTGGCCCAGCTCAGCTGGGAGGGGTGTTCAGGGGTAGGAGGGAGGGTCGGTGGCCTGGCCCAGCCCGGCCTGGCACTCGGCTTGGCTCAGCCCAGCCCAGCAGTTCGGTGCTCGTGGGGCTGGCAGTTTGGCAGGGGGTAGGGGTTCAGGGGCAAGGGGGCCGGCATCTCAGCCCACACAAGGGTGGGGCTCGGACCAGTGCTGGGGCCAGGCTGGCAGCTCGTCCCGGTGTGCTCCTCCAGTTGCAGGGTGGGGGGGCGCCTCAGGGCTCCTCCTGTTAAAAGGGAGTTTTCGGGGCTCCGGCATGTAGGGGACAGGGCCTCGGGCAGAAGCGGGGGACTGGTGGGCTAGCCTCCCCAAAGCAGGGGTTCACCCACCACCCATACTTGATGGCTTTGTCTATCTTTCATGTGAATGTAATTCCATTGTTTCTCCTTGCTCAATTTACATTGGACACACATTCAAGCAGGAGGAACTCTTGTCTAGGATGGGGTGACTTCAGCCTTCCTTGACAAACATACTTTAAGGACATATTTCCAGCACACGTTTGTATTTCTTCATACATCTCCCATACATATACCATGCAATACTATTAATTAACCAGTTAATATATCTTACATGACACCTTTTAGATACAGAATATGACACTAGTGAGTTGGGGCAACGAGTGTGTCAGACCTGATATGAGGACAAGTTCTGTCTGGACTTCAGCCTCTTTGGTGGTGGAATGTGTCCCTTCAGTGGATGTCTTGGATGGTAATGCATGGCACAAATCTGTGCTGAATTACTCGAGTCTCAGCTGCAGAGATGACCTTTTCATCAGTGATTTCCTCATCTGGTTCTATAGTATGTTCTCAATAACAAAATAGCCAGTACCTTCTTGATTCATGCATAACTTTGTTCTGCCTCTGTCAGAGCTTGTGATGCATATGAAACAGGACCTTTGTGTAACTTTAGCGCCCTGATGGCCAAGATGGAGTCTGCTCTGCAGGCAGCTCTGGCCAAGAGACTGCACATGCAGGAATGCAGCAGGAAAAATTCCTTCCACCCCAGGGGCACCTGTTCCAAACCCCCCAGAGTGAACACACACACCCACAGGAAAAGTACAATGGATATAACAAAGGGAGATATTTATTTACAGAGGGTTGAGAGGAGAAAAACCAACAACGGGAAATGTAGGGGGAGCAGTAGAACAGGGTTGCATCCAAACAAGGCCCCACGGGCCCAGTGGTAGCACAGTTTGAAAGGGCAGACACTGAGCAATGTGTCTGCACACACAGTTCAGGAGTCCTGAGCAGAGTTCCAGTTCAATGGTGAGTCTTGGGTGCTCCTGGTCATCTTCAGCACCAGTGAACTTTCCCTAACAAA
The DNA here is from genome assembly GCF_965140295.1 of Lepidochelys olivacea. NCBI lineage: Eukaryota > Metazoa > Chordata > Testudines > Cheloniidae > Lepidochelys > Lepidochelys olivacea. The sequence goes on from NC_140411.1 coordinate 298,628,527, forward strand.
CCCCTCCGGTGCCCTCTTCTGCTGCTCTCTGCAAAGCCACACAGAGCGACATGCGATCACCTCCCACTTAACTAGCTAGCAGCCTCCCTCCTTATTCCCAATGCAGAGTCACAAGCACCAGTACTCACAGCCCTATGCAGCTCTGAGCAGTAGTGATACTGGGTCCAGCTCCGGCCTGTCCTTTTCGGGCAATTCCTCCCTGGCACAGTGCTCCTCTTGGCTCCTGTCCTGGAATGTCCCTGATCGGCTACCCTGTCCTTCCCAGGCTTCAGGCAGGTTCTCTCTCCTTCACTTTGTCCAGGGCGTCCCAGCTGCAGCCCTTCTCTCCCTGGGCTCCAGAGCCACACCCCCAAGTTTCCCTCCTTTTCTCACTGCTCCCACTCCCCAGTAGGAAAAAGATTTAAAGGGGCCATGCTCGTTACATCTGTATTACAGCAGACAAGTTCCTAAACCATCTTTGGAGGCATCTGCCTAAATAATGACTGGTTTGTTGGGATCATAGAATCTCAGTACTGGTGTGTTACAGAGCACTGTCTTTAGTTGTTGTAGCATCTTGTCATGTTCCCATGACCATTGCCAAGTTATATTCTCACATAGCAACTGTCTCAGTGGAGCAGTCAAAGATGTTTCCCTTGCGATGTACTGTGCAAGGAATTTAATCCTCCCCAGGAGCCTCTGTAATGCCTTCTTATCCTGTGGAGGTTTCATGTTAGCTACGGCTTCAACTTTACTGTCATCTGGCCTGATTCCTTGTGATAAGATTATGTCTCCTGCCTTTCAATTCTTTTACCATTAACTGGATTTTATTTGGGTTGAACTTGATATTCTTTGCTTGAGCCCTTCCCATCACTTTCTTCAGTACCTAATCATTGGGGGGAGGGATAGCTCAGTGGTTTGAGCATTAGCCTTCTAAATCCAGGGTTGTGAGTTCAATCCTTGTAGGGGGCCATTTAGGGATCTGGGGCAAAAATTGGGGATTGGTCCTGCTTTGAGCAGGGGGTTGGACTAGATGACCTCCTGAGGTCCCTTCCAACTCTATGATCTTCCTGAGCTGACGCTGCTATTATCATGTTGTCTGCTATTATATGGATGCCTGCAATATCTCCAAATGTTTCATTATTCTTTTGTTGAAACACTTCCCTAGCTGACTTTATTCCAAAAGGTAGAAACTTGTATCTGCCCCGAGGTATCTTGAACCTCAGATCTTTTTCCATGGGCAGCGTGTATAATAGGTGTAAGCAGAGTCAGGATGAGCTCCACCCTGACATCTGGTGGTGAGTTGTGGCAAGTTGTGGAAAAGAACTTCAGGGGTTGATCTCATTGGCATAGGCACACCCACCCCGCCTAGCATGAGCCCATAGCTGCCCAAATGGTCACTTTGGCTCTTGTGGGATCCCCAGTTTCTCTGTTATTGGGGCAGGAAGAATAAATTGTTACTATCCTGATTATGTGAATCAAGGACAGTGGAACTGTACTTGGCCTTTTGTTATGATGGAGGGACTCGCCATCAACTAAGTAGCACTCGCTAGGCAAGGGACGTGGGTTCCAAAACTCAGTGAATTGAGAGAGGTTGGGGATGGGTAATATGGGCTTCTGGTAAGGGCCTTACATTGCTCCTGCTCTATCAGAGCTAATTTTGATTCTGTTAGGAGTCTAGTTACAGGCTGTTGAACTGAATTCAGTTTGGCCCAGTAGTGCACTAGCTCTGAGGCTCCTCTACTATAAACTGAAATCACAAAAGAACTAAAATTACTAAGAGCTGAAATCACTGAGTGTTGTGTTAAGTGGGGAGGGCTGAAGATATATTGCAGAGCAACTCATGGGACGGCTGGCAGGGCAGAGCAGAGCGGCTGGTGGAGTGGAGCAGTTTGCGGGATGGCTGGAGCAGCTCATGGGGCGGCTGGCAGAGCACAGCAGAGCTATTCGTGGGACGGTTGGTGGAGTGGAGCAGAGCGAAGCCCCCCGGAGAGGTGGGGTAATCGGCTTTGGACCACATAAGGTGCCCCTTAACTCTCCATCTCCACCCAGGTTGGGAGGTAAAACTCTGCAGATAAACTTTCAAACTCTGGGGCTGCACTGACCAGGGACAGAGACTTTTGGATTGTTGGACTTTTGGGACTTTGAGTGACTTTTGGGTTGCTGGACTCAAGAATCGAAGGGAAAGCAACACGGCCCAATTTGCTTGGGGTGGGTTTTTGCTCATGGGTTGCATTATGAATCCTGTTGGTGGTGTTTCCCCCAACATAATGCCACATTATTTCTCTCTGTTATTAAAAGGCTTTTGCTACACTCAGACTCTGTGCTTGCGAGAGGGGAAGTATTGCCTCTTAGAGGCGCCCAGCGGGGATGGTATATATTTGTCCCAGGTCACTGGGTGGGGGCTTGAGCCAGTTTTGCATTGTGTTATTGGAAGGAACCCCTAGATACTGAGCCCGGCCCTTGTTGCTGCCACCTCTGACGGGCAGAAGGGTTACATAGGCAAGGGGAGGCTTTGCCTCCCCTAGTGCAGCCATCCCTGCTGCCTGACACCTGGGCCGTTGTGTCCCCCACACTGCTACTGCTGCCTGGTGAGTCCTCCTCCTCTCCTCTACTCTACTCCCTCCTCCTCCTCCTTCAGAGGTCCCTGCAGCTGCCAGCAGTGTCCCTCCTCCTCACCCCCATCCCCGTGGGGTGTGTGTGAGGATGCGAGCAAGAGGCAAGTGGGGTGGTGACGGGAGAGGATCCCTCATCCCTGAGTAACTTTACACAAGTGAAAAAGCCTTCCAGAGACCTTGTAGCAGATCACTGAAACTGTTAAAGAGCCCTTAAAGTGGTAACAAAGCCATTTAACAGGCATTTGCCAATGCCCAGGAAGCCTTTGGCCACATTCAGCTGGCTTTTATATTATAGGAAAATGTGTCATTGGGGTTAAAAACAGTTTCCAAATGACCCGTCAGTAATTCCCATGCTCTGTACCCAGCAGAAGCATTTCTGACTAACCTCGCTCAAGGAGGAGCTGAAATAGCCAGTGAGTTTTTCTCGATCTAGTTGTTTTATTCAAACCCAGTTTCAGGAAACTAGTCTGGCAGGGAATTCTGTGTAAGAGAGGTTATTAAATACTGCCTTAATGCAGGCTGTCAATGACCAGCACTGTTTCAAAAAGAGAGATTAGGCTTCAGTCTGGCGCAGGTAGGCTGAAAAGCCATGTCCTGCTCTATACAGTATCCTCTGAACTCCCTGCCACACTGAGGAGAATCCATCTGGCAGTTGATCTATACCTGTTGCCTGTTCAGTTCCCTTGGGGAATGTTGTTAGTGCTTTAAGGGGTAAAGGGGGAAGGGTCTCATGGGGGGGCAACAGCAAGGTGAGGAGGCGAGCGGCAAGCCAGCTGCATGGCAGGTGGGAGGTGTCTCATGGCAGGCGGGGGCAAATGAGGAGGTGAGCAGCGAAGAGGTGAGCGGTGAGTCAGCAGCAGGCGGGAGCGGGGGCGGGGGCAGGCCCTGGGGCGGAGCAAGGGTGGCGTGTGGGCAGAAGAGGTGGGACAAGGAGCTAGTCTTCCCCAGGGGAAGTTTCACCCACTGCCCATGTCTTTTTTTCAAAAGATTAATTAGTAAAACATTAGCTTCAGCCCCCAGTAATAAGCTTGAACTTTATGGATACATTCCTTGTATAGAGTGCGCTATAAGATTTCGATTACCCTGTGATTCTGTGACTTTAAGAAGAGATTGATCACATTCTAGTTCAGCCAGAGATTTGTGGCTTTGTCTTCTGGGTACGTTTGTTGCTCTGTGCATAGAAGAATAGTGATTTAATTGTCTACATTTGTGACATGTCACTTCAAAGGCTGGGCAGACTTACCGTGGCGTGTGCACAGTTTCTTCGTGTGAGCTGCTGGCATGTCTGCCTCTCACATGGCTGGGCCCTGCCCACACTGTTCTGCGTGTTCTTTATGTAAGAGCCTTTACAAACTTGTTGGTATGTGGTCTAGACATGATCTCTTCTCTGTCTTTATGACTTGTGTGGCTCTTCAAAGGTATACAGCTTTTTCCAAGTCCAAATCAGGCTCTCCCAGCAACCTTTCCTTTAGTCCTTTATCAATGGCGCTGAACACAACTGTGTCTCTGAGCATGCCATTTTCAGTGTTTCCAAGCTCTCCATTTCTGGCTTTTTGCCTAAGCTCTGTGGTGTAGTTGTCTATCTGCTCTTACCCTAGGTATGGGTGAGACCAGAACAATACCCAGGTGTGAGTATTGTTCACACACAACCTTTTTCATTGTTAAGACCTCATACAAAGTGATAGTGTTTTTAGTTGCTGCCGTAAGAATGTGTTATAAACTGCTAGAGCCTGTCTCCCACTGTGTGCAGTAAAATGGCGACTCTATGGCCTCTTCTTTTTTATCTGATCTTGAGGCTTCGATATCAATGTGGAAACATTCCCATCTCCCCTGATTCTCAGCACGACTACCAAGGAAAGAGAAAGGGGGGGGGGGGTGGTTTGCAATCCGCCATGTTCAGGATTGTGGGTTTTTTAATTTTCTAGATTAACTACTTTACTTTGGGTTTCACTTTTTTGTACGCACTGTGTCTCAGTACTCTGCATTTTCTGTTTGGCTCCTACTGGTCTGGGGATTGCAGACTCTTGTCTGTGTGTACCATTTACTGATACAGCGTGCTCCTAACAAAAACAGCCATTTACTGCTTCATTCCGAATGTGGTCACTTCTGACACCATGTCACACTTTCTAGCACAGTCAGTCAGCTCATAATGTTTTCCTTTTGAGTAACTTTAGCCTCTGAACTTCAGGAACTCAGGGTGACACCAAGAATATAGTTTAAATCACAACTCTCTTTATTATATATATAAAGATTGTTCCTAGTGACTCTCAGTATGCAGACCCTGAGTGTGGCTGGATCCAGAGAAAGATCCCTCACAATGGGAGGCCCCCAGACAGTACCATAATACGCTGCAGTCATAGAGACATTTTCATTTGCTTTCTCTATGGCATGCATGCACTATAGTCTGTACTTCCTGTGTCATGTAACACATTCTTTACAAAACAGAAGACCCCTGCAATTCTTCTGCTCTTAATTAGTAGTTTTCATTTTAACTCTCAGACTGCCATAATAAACGGACATAAAGGTTTCTCCCTCTGACATCCCTCCTGCTTCACAGATAACATTAATTTGGCTGCCAAAACAATGGTAGCCTAAGGGTTAAAAAACATTTAAAACATTTAAAACATTCCTATGCACTTACTGTGTATATATTTATACGCCCACCAAAAAGTGTCCTAGAGCTTTGATTCATTCTTGGGAGTTCCTGGTGACTGAAAGACCCCAGAATTATAGGAGTTATATCTTTATTGTATATTTAATTTGTGAATATTTATTTTAAAATACATCTTACATTTCTTTTGAATAAGTAAGTAACAATGATGGCTTGGAAGAAGTGTACAGCTTAGATGTTTTATTTTTCCTGTAATGGGCCCAGTCCCCCGGTCCTTACTAAGACAAAACTCGCATTGACATTCCTGGGAGTTTTGCCCACATAAAGACTGCAGGATTAGGGGTATTCTGTTAATGAACTAGATTTTCTGAGGGCCAAATCCTTCAATTCTTTTTCAGGTGAATTTCTCATTTAAATTAATGGAGTAAGAACACTGTGTGGCCCTGGTCATCAGTTAACATTGTTATTACCTAATAACACTAATACTGATTAGACCATTCCTACTCAAGCAATAGCACTTGGAAGCACTGAATAATGACTGTTGCCATTTGACTTTTTATAACCCTGACTGATGCCAGGGAATAAAGATCACTCTCTTACCAGCACTTCTGTGTGCCACACCTTTAGTTCACCTAAACTGTAGCTCTTTATATAGTTAAATCTGTGATGCTGGCAAACCAGGTGCCAGCTCTTGCTAAGGCATTTGGCTAGGGTTGCCATCCCTCCAGGATTGCCTTGGAGTCTCCAGGAATTAAAGATTATTCTTTCATTAAAGATTACGTTATGTGATGAAGCCTCCAGGAATACATCCAACCAAAATCGGCAACTCTACTTTTGGCCTCAGCCATGCACTGACAAATTCATTGCTGGAAACCAGTCTGTTTCACCCATGTGTTAGTATGCTTAAAATGGGTATTGGACTTACAACAATGTGTTTAGAGGTTAGACTTTATGAAATGCCTGTAAATTGCTGAATGCTTTAATCTCACTTATAATATCTTTATCACGTGCTATAAGGGAATATTTGCCTTTGTTTTAAGAAAAGGAGTACTTGTGGCACCTTAGAGACTAACAAATTTATTAGAGCATAAGCTTTCGTGAGCTACAGCTCATTTCATCGGATGCATACAGTGGAAAATATAGTGGCGAGATTTTATATACAAAGAGAACATGAAAAAATGGGTGTTACCATACATACTGTAACAAAAGTTACCAGGAAAGGTGAGCTATTACCAGCAAAAGGGGGGGGCAAGACCTTTTGTAGTGATAATCAAGGTGGGCCATTTCCAGCAGTTGACAAGAACAGTAGGAGGGGAAATAAACAAGGGGAAATGGTTTTACTTTGTGTAATGACACATCCACTCTCAGTCTTTATTCAAGCCTAAGGGTATGTCTATACTACGGAATAAGGTTGAATTTATAGAAGTCGGTTTTTTAGAAATCGGTTTTATATATTCGAGTGTGTGTGTCCCCACAGAAAATGCTCTAAGTGCATTAAGTGCATTAACTCGGCGGAGTGCTTCCACAGTACCGAGGCTAGAGTTGACTTCCGGAGCGTTGCACTGTGGGTAGCTATCCCACAGTTCCCGCAGTCTCCGCTGCCCATTGGAATTCTGGGTTGAGATCCCAATGCCTGATGGGGCTAAAACATTGTCGCGGGTGGTTCTGGGTACATATCGTCAGGCCCCCGTTCCCTCCCTCCCTCCGTGAAAGCAAGGGCAGACAATCGTTTCGCGCCTTTTTTCCTGAGTTACCTGTGCAGACGCCATACCACGGCAAGCATGGAGCCCGCTCAGGTAACCGTCACCCTATGTCTCCTGGGTGCTGGCAGACGCGGTACGGCTTTGCTACACAGTAGCAGCAACCCATTGCCTTCTGGCAGCAGACGGTGCAGTACGACTGGTAGCCATCCTCGTCGTGTCCGAGGTGCTCCTGGCCACGTCGGCTGGGAGCGCCTGGGTAGACATGGGCGCAGGGACTAAATTTGGAGTGACTTGACCAGGTCATTCTCTTTAGTCCTGCAGTCAGTCCTATTGAACCGTCTTATGGTGAGCAGGCAGGCGATATGGATTGCTAGCAATCGTACTGTACCATCTTCTGCCGGGCAGGCAAGAGATGAGGATTGCTAGCAGTCGTACCATCTTCTGCCAGGCAGGCAAGAGATGAGGATGGCTAGCAGTCGTACTGTACCATCTTCTGCCAAGCAGCCATGAGATGTGGATGGCATGCAGTCCTTCTGCACCATCTGCTGCAAGCCAAAGATGTAAAAGATAGATGGAGTGGATCAAAACAAGAAATAGACCAGATTTGTTTTGTACTCATTTGCCTCCTCCCCTGTCTAGGGGACTCATTCCTCTAGGTCACACTGCAGTCACTCACAGAGAAGGTGCAGCGAGGTAAATCTAGCCATGTATCAATCAGAGGCCAGGCTAACCTCCTTGTTCCAAAAAGAACAATAACTTAGGTGCACCATTTCTTATTGGAACCCTCCGTGAAGTCCTGCCTGAAATACTCCTTGATGTAAAGACACCCCCTTTGTTGATTTTAGCTCCCTGAAGCCAATCCTGTAAACCGTGTCGTCAGTCGCCCCTCCCTCCGTCAGAGCAACGGCAGACAATCGTTCCGCGCCTTTTTTCTGTGCGGACGCCATACCAAGGCAAGCATGGAGGCCGCTCAGCTCACTTTGGCAATTAGGAGCACATTAAACACCACATGCATTATCGAGCAGTATATGCAGCACCAGAACCGGGCAAAGCGATACCGGGTGAGGAGGCGACGTCAGCGCGGTCACGTGAGTGATCAGGACATAGACACAGATTTCTCTGAAAGCATGGGCCCTGCCAATGCATGCATCATGGTGCTAATGGGGGAGGTTCATGCTGTGGAATGTCGATTCTGGGCTCGGGAAAGAAGCACAGACTGGTGGGACCGCATAGTGTTGCAGGTCTGGGACGATTCCCAGTGGCTGCGAAACTTTCGCATGCGTAAGGGCACTTTCATGGAACTTTGTGACTTGCTTTCCCCTGCCCTGAGGCGCATGAATACCAAGATGAGAGCAGCCCTCACAGTTGAGAAGCGAGTGGAAATAGCCCTGTGGAAGCTTGCAACGCCAGACAGCTACCAGTCAGTTGGGAATCAATTTGGAGTGGGCAAATCTACTGTTGGGGCTGCTGTGATGCAAGTAGCCCACGCAATCAAAGATCTGCTGATATCAAGGGTAGTGACCCTGGGAAATGTGCAGGTCATAGTGGATGGCTTTGCTGCAATGGGATTCCCTAACTGTGGTGGGGCTATAGACGGAACCCATATCCCTATCTTGGCACCGGAGCACCAAGCCGGCGAGTACATAAACCGCAAGGGGTACTTTTCGATAGTGCTGCAAGCTCTGGTGGATCACAAGGGACGTTTCACCAACATCAACGTGGGATGGCCGGGAAAGGTACATGACGCTCGCATCTTCAGGAACTCTGGTCTGTTTCAAAAGCTGCAGGAAGGGACTTTATTCCCAGACCAGAAAATAACTGTTGGGGATGTTGAAATGCCTATATGTATCCTTGGGGACCCAGCCTATCCCTTAATGCCATGGCTCATGAAGCCGTACACAGGCAGCCTGGACAGTAGTCAGGAGCTGTTCAACTACAGGCTGAGCAAGTGCAGAATGGTGGTAGAATGTGCATTTGGACGTTTAAAGGCGCGCTGGCGCAGTTTACTGACTCGCTTAGACCTCAGCGAAACCAATATTCCCACTGTTATTACTGCTTGCTGTGTGCTCCACAATATCTGTGAGAGTAAGGGGGAGACGTTTATGGCGGGGTGGGAGGTTGAGGCAAATCGCCTGGCTGCTGGTTACGGGCAGCCAGACACCAGGGCGGTTAGAAGAGCACAGGAGGGTGCGGTGCGCATCAGAGAAGCTTTGAAAACCAGTTTCATGACTGGACAGGCTACGGTGTGAAAGTTCTGTTTGTTTCTCCTTGATGAAACCCCCTGCCCCTTGGTTCACTCTATTTCCCTGTAAGCTAACCACCCGCCCCTCCTCCCTTCAATCACCGCTTGCAGAGGCAATAAAGTCATTGTTGCTTCACATTCATGCATTCTTTATTCATTCATCACACAAATAGGGGGATGACTACCAAGGTAGCCCAGGAGGGGTGGTGGAGGAGGGAAGGAAAATGCCACACAGCACTTTAAGCACAGCACTTTAAAAGTTTACAACTTTAAAATTTATTGAATGACAGCCTTCTTTTTTTTGGGCAATCCTCTGTGGTGGAGTGGCTGGTTGGCCGGAGGCCCCCCCACCGCGTTCTTGGGCATCTGGGTGTGGAGGCTATGGAACTTGGGGAGGAGGGCGGTTGGTTACAGAGGGGCTGCAGTGGCAGTCTGTGCTCCAGCTGCCTTTGCTGCAGCTCAACCATACACTGGAGCATACTGGTTTGGTCCTCCAGCAGCCTCAGCATTGCATCCTACCTCCTCTCATCACACTGCCGCCACATTTGAGCTTCAGCCCGTCTTCAGCCTGCCACCTACTCTCTTCAGCCTGCCACCTCTCCTCCCGGTCATTTTGTGCTTTCCTGCACTCTGACATTATTTGCCTCCACGCTTTTGTCTGTGCTCTGTCAGTGTGGGAGGACAGCATGAGCTCGGAGAACATTTCATCGCGAGTGCATTTTTTTTTCTTTCTAAGCTTCACTAGCCTCTGGGAAGGAGAAGATCCTGTGATCATTGAAACACATGCAGCTGGTGGAGAAAAAAAAAGGGACAGCGGTATTTAAAAAGACACATTTTATAAAACAGTGGCTACACTCTTTCAGGGTAAACCTTGCTGTTAACATTACATACATAGCACATGTGCTTTCGTTACAAGGTCGCATTTTGCCTCCCCCCACCGCGTGGCTACCCCCTCAACCTTCCCCCCTCCCTGTGGCTAACAGCGGGGAACATTTCTGTTTAGCCACAGGCAAACAGCCCAGCAGGAATGGGCTCCTCTGAGTGTCCCCTGAAGAAAAGCACTCTATTTCAACCAGGTGACCATGAATTATATCTCACTCTCCTGAGGATAACACAGAGAGATAAAAAAACGGATGTTGTTTGAATGCCAGCAAACATACACTGCAATGCTTTGTTCTACAATGATTCCCGAGTACGTGTTACTGGCCTGGAGTGGTAAAGTGTCCTACCATGGAGGACGCAATAAGGCTGCCCTCCCCAGAAACCTTTTGCAAAGGCTTTGGGAGTACATCCAGGAGAACCGTGAATGCCAGGGCAAAGTAATCCTTTCACATGCTTGCTTTTAAACCATGTATAGTATTTTAAAAGGTACACTCACCAGAGGTCCCTTCTCCGCCTGCTGGGTCCAGGAGGCAGCCTTGGATGGGTTCGAGGGGTACTGGCTCCAGGTCCAGGGTGAGAAACAGTTCCTGGCTGTCGGGAAAACCGGTTTATCCGCTTGGTTGCTGTGAGCTATCTACAACCTCATCATCATCATCATCTTCTTCGTCCCCAAAACCTGCTTCCGAATTGCCTCCATCTCCATTGAAGGAGTCAAACAACACGGCTGGGGTAGTGGTGGCTGAACCCCCTAAAATGGCATACAGCTCATCATAGAAGCGGCATGTTTGGGGCTCTGACCCGGAGCGGCCATTTGCCTCTCTGGTTTTCTGGTAGGCTTGTCTCAGCTCCTTCAGTTTCACGCGGCACTGCTTCGGGTCCCTGTTATGGCCTCTGTCCTTCATGCCCTGGGAGATTTTGACAAAGGTTTTGGCATTTCGAAAACTGGAACGGAGTTCTGATAGCACGGATTCCTCTCCCCAAACAGCGATCAGATCCCGTACCTCCTGTTCGGTCCATGCTGGAGCTCTTTTGCGATTCTGGGACTCCATCATGGTCACCTCTGCTGATGAGCTCTGCATGGTCACCTGCAGCTTGCCACACTGGCCAAACAGGAAATGAGATTCAAAAGTTCGCGGTTCTTTTCCTGTCTACCTGGCCAGTGCATCTGAGTTGAGATTGCTGTCCAGAGCGGTCACAATGGAGCACTCTGGGATAGCTCCCGGAGGCCAATACCGTCGAATTGTGTCCACAGTACCCCAAATTCGAGCCGGCAAGGCCGATTTAAGCGCTAATCCACTTGTCAGGGGTGGAGTAAGGAAATCGATTTTAAGAGCCCTTTAAGTCGAAATAAAGAGCTTCATCGTGTGGACGGGTGCAGGTTTACATCGATTTAATGCTGCTAATTTTGACCTAAAGTCCTAGTGTAGACCAGGGCTGAGTTGCCAACAGAGATAGAATTTCATGCTCTTATCCAGCAATTGTTGATCTGAAAATAAGTGAAAGCCAAAAGCTGATTTCAGTTCCAGCAGCTTTACAACTGACATAACTTGAGTAATTAAAAGGAAAGCAAAGCTGAAAACAATGTTCATGTTTTATACTATGGGGAGTTTGGAGATTTAAAAACCTTGTGAAAATCCTGGGAACAGAACTGAAATAATTAGAGCTTCAGCAAACATTTCAAGATAATCCCTGGATCTGCCAAGAGCTCAGTTTGCCTGGTGGGCTTTCATGGAGTCTGGAGTTTCAAAATCCATCCTTTTCCTTAACTTCTGAAGAAAGATGCCAGTCATGTCTTCCTGGCACACCTGCTCCCTAAAACTAGCGCTGGCATGGGAAATACTCCAGTCATGTCCTTTATCTCGGCTCTCTATGAATGTTACCCATGTAACTCTAATATTGAGAGTGTCAGAATGAAGAGAAAAGGTACAAGTGTGTTGATGTATTCACAACTGCTATAAACTAACCATCCCTCCAGTGCACCACAGGGGAAGAGCCAACATATATAAAAGTTAGCCAAATGTGTCCATAACTGTCCTCCATTTGATTGGGCTGAAGCCGCTTCATGTGTATATTATATATTTGCAGGTTCAGTGATTTATGAGGCATGGCTTGCCAGAAAGAGAGAGAGCTGGGGAACAGCTGCTCTAACTCTCTGGGAATAAACCAGACCTAAATCTGCACAGCAGCATTAAGTTGCCATTCACAGCTCCAACCACCAGGCCTCAGAGCGAGAGGTAATGTGAAGCAGTGGACTCAGCGACAAGTGACAGCATGGCCACTCAACAAGCTGTATGAAGGAAAGCAGTGCCAGGGCAGCATTCAAGAAGGCTGGCAAACTGATGCTCTGATTGTCATGCTCTGATTCCCACGCAGTTGGGGGGCAGAATTACCCAGCTAGTCTTTGGCCTCCTGTGTCGTCTTCATCACCACTAATGGCTCCTCGAGGGGATAATGTATCAAGTTTTCTGTAAGTGGCAACTCATGGATTTTTCTATTTGTTTTGTAAACCCCTTCTGCATTGTTTGTATGGTAGGATCTGATTTGGCCTAAGATTTTCATAGTACTTCCAGAACACGGTAACCCTTAAAGTAGCATGTTTATGTTCTTTCTTTATATTTAAGTTGGGACAGGAAGGCAAGTCAGAGAGAACTCACTCAGAATAACAAAGAAGAAAGGCAATCGGTTATGTAATTTTATCCACAGTAAACAAAGGATTATGATATTAAAGCACAATACCTTCCAAATATTATTGTTTAAATACTTTCCGGGTTTAAAGGGAGCACTTTTAAGGGTTTGAGGGTTTATTATTTTACCACTTTTTTCATTCCTTTTGAGCATTAACAAGGAATTGTAATATTTTTAGCTTTCTTGGAGGAGGGAGTGTTGCTCACCTTATTTGTTCCACAGTTAATTTCTCCACTGAATTAACTTCTTCGCTGACTTTTATTAAATTCCCATAGGCCCCATAAACTTAGCCTTTCCCCCCGTCCCCTGAAATAAATGGTTGCCTATCAAATGGGTTTTTCAAAATTCTTGTCACTCCAGCAGTAATATAGCAATAGTGTTTTATAATAATGGAGCAGTAACCGATGCTGGATTTCTGTAGAATCCCTGTGGAATCAACCACAAGCTCTTAAGAGCCCATCCATCATGACTAATAATATTACAGCTTAGTAATTAATAATGATCGGACCATCACTTAATACTCTGAGAAAGGAGAGAGTGAGAAATGTTGGGGAAAGAGGGTGGGTGTTTCCTTCTATCTGCGTGCAGATTTTATTCCAGCCAAAATCAACAGATTAAGTACATACTGAAATTGTTTTTAAACAGGAGGGGAAACTGCAATGGAATATAAAATAATTTCCAAACACATGGTGCAGTGTAACACAGGCCTAGATCACCACTAAAATATTCTGTATGTTAAAAAAGAAAGTACAACATAATGAAGAAGGAAGCAGTTTCACAGTATACAAACAGCTATATTGTCACCTTGATAACATGTATCAAGATCAGGTGATCACGTTTGGAGACAGTCACACAGGAAACAGCAGTCAATTTCCACACCTCTTTTTAGGTAAGGTTCATATTTTTCTTTAGGTATTTTCTCTTTCTTTGTCTTTTTAATGACTGACTCTCCAAACTACTTCTGGGATAGGAGAAGAAGGAATGACATGTCCAATATATAGCACAATGGGGGGCCCTGATCCTTAGAGCCCTTAATTACAGGTAATTATTTCTACCTTTCTGCAAATTCACAGGATGTTTCCTTTTGGAATTATTATTAAAATGGCAGCCATAGGCCCTACTGGAACCATTGTCCATGGCAGCGTCTTTTGCTTTTAAAACATGTCGCAAGAATGCCACAGAACGTTCCATCAAACGCCATTCTCTGGATGGCTTATAACATCCGGCATAAAATTTCACCAACCAAGGAGAGGAGGCATCCCAGAGGCAGATCCCCTATTACACTGGTACATCAAGTCTGCTCCAATGTTGGACTTCCAGCCCATCAAGCCCTTGTGGCTGTATAGGAACAGACCAACTGGCAAACAATCACTGCAGCTGACCAATTGGCTAAGCATTGAAGAAGAAGAAGCCATAGGCCCAAGAAATTATACAGCAGCGTGAATAATACACCAAGGGAGTTTATGAAACATTCTCTGGTATTTTTAAGTACTTCTTTCTAATGTCTTTGTTTAATTTACATTGTTTTTAATTATGTGAATTTTTCTGTAGCCATCTAAAGCCAAAGCAGAAATCTTACGTTTCCTTTAAGACCCCTCCTAGCTGTCATTTTCTATAGGTCCAGTTGATGTCATTTCTTCAAGACTGTAATGGAGCATTTATTGCATTTATTCAGCCTGATGAAGAGGTTTTTGGTGGTCCTCAGCATCTTTCAGAATGGCTTAATTAGTGATGAACAATACAAAACAATGAATGGACACAGTAGTCTTGATTTTAATGAAATTTTTTTAAAAACAATTCCAGTTTCTGATAGAGCACACTTTAAATAATGTCCTGATTTCTTTTTAAAAAAGGCCTTTAAAAATGTTCCTAAGGGATTTATTGTTCCGCTCTTGTTTATTCCAGAAAGAACTGACTATACCTCAGAAAAAATTAAACTGACTATACACAAAATGCTGCCAATATATACAAGGTAAGTAATTTGGAAAAAAAACCAGAATGTTTTTCTTTATAATTTTCAGTTATAGTAATTGGATGTGATACTTGTAACTATAGTAGGTACATGTTTTCCAGACAGAAAGGGGATTTTCAAGTTGGTGGTGCTGAAATAGTAGTGTTTCCCAAAGAATGACATACAGTCAAAAACATGGTCACAAAATAATGCCAACATATCTTCTAATATGCGCATTAAAGCAAAATCACTGGAGGAAATGAATGAATACGTTGTATTTTCCAGGGATTAACACACAAATTAGTTTTGTGCTGTTCTCTTGTCAAGCACTGTTTATATGCCAGACCTTGATTTTATCTGGAAAGTGGAATCATGCAACACGTCCAAAAAAAAAAAAATTAGCAGATTTGAGCACTTGTAGGTAACAATAATAACTGGCATGATTCTTCTGGGGAGCTGTCATTTTGAGAAAGAAAACATTCTGAGATGGTAGTGAAGCCCCAAGACTAACTAGTAAAATGAACAAACACCTGGAAGCAATTATGTGCACTGTGGAGACTATCCATTATGCTTTTCTCTCTGTCCAGTCAGAACCTTTTCCCCACTCTTTCAGTAGCTGAATCCTAGACTGAAAAGGTTACAAATTACATTTGTCACTGAAAGATTTCTACCTACTATCATTGCTCTATTAGGCCATTGATTTAGTTCCACTAATCTGCAGAGATTCTGCATTAAAATCTGTTTTTAATGTTGCATTACCAGCAGCATCACTCCTCCTGTTGTCACATCAGAAAACTCCTTTGGACTCCAGTAAAATGTAAATGAACACTAGAGATTTTGCTCTGTATTTTGAAGGGACTGATTTGTCCTTTTCATATAAAAGTTTGTGAATTTGAGCAATATCTTTATTTTTTAAATGCAATTTGGATGTGCTCCGATGAAATGCCATATCAAAATTTTGCTAAGCACAACGGAGGGCAGGATGCCAAAAATTATTGATTCTCTAATTATTCTAACCTAAGATATGAAGAGAAGGCTAAAATTTTAAAATCAAGTAACTTTTAGAGAAGTTTTATGGTTGACTGGTGTGATTTATTATCTCTATACCAAGCAAAGTGATATGTGTCAACAACTGGATATTTCTGTGGCATAAATATTGGTAGGAGCACAAAGATTCATAGAACTGTCTTCCAGCTTCCCCGCCCCCCTTTGTGTTTTGAGTAGCTTCCTGTTCTATTGGTCTATCTTTCTAATGCTCTTCCCCCCGGCCCTTTTGACAAAACAAACTCATGCGGACACTATCATTTACATTACAGTAGCACCTAGAGTTCACAATCATAATCAGGCATTGCCATGCTAAGAGCTGTACAAACACACAGTAAAAGACAGTCCCTTCCCCAAAATTGCTAACTTAAACAGACAAAGGGTAGGAGGGGAAACAGGCACAGACAGGAGAGATGTCCCAGGGTCACACACGGGGACAGTGGTAGAGCTGAGATGAGAACTCACATCTCCTGATTCCCACTCCTTATTGGTTAGGCCACAATATCGCCTTACTAGAGGCTTTTCAACATTCTTGGAGACATGAGTCTTGAAACACCCTGATTAGGGGTATAGGGAATTAGGATCCAGTCCTGCTCTCATTGAAATCACGGCCAAATGCCCATTGACTTCAAAGGGAGAATAGTACTAAGCCAGTAAATTCAAAGACTTTCAGTCTCTCATTCCTATAAAATAACTCAGGTCTAGCTCCAGTCCAGAGTAGTATAAAACTAGATTGGAAGTAGGAAACTTTTTGGGTGTATCTTAGGTACAGGTATTAGGCTGTTTGGAGCAGGAGATGTAGTCCATGGACTGAAGATGTCCTGGTACCTGGCAGCAGGGGAGAGCATTGCTCTTCTTCCTGCTTGAGCAGGGGAGGAAGAGAGCGAAAGAAAGGAACTGCTTCCCACTTTAGGGCTCTACAGGTTCCAGAAAGGTCACCTGCTGGGGCGGGTCCTGGCAACAGGAGCAAGGTGGCAGTAGGGCAATTATCTGTTGGATATGTTCCATTGCTGGAGGGAGGCGCTCTCTCATTTAGGAATTATAGCATTTGTGATGTCATTTGTTGTCTTCTCCTTTGCCTGCAACTGCAAAGAGGAGAGAGAAAATGCAAAGCCTTGTGAGTGGTCTTTTAAGCTCTAGTCAGGTTCTAGTTTCTGGCTGTTCCTGCCCGTGATTGGGGATATAGCCTGTCCTATTTCACAACTGTTCTTTATGTAGGTCTAGCCACTGGGAATGCGCTATGTAACAAAAAGCTGCTAAGAGATTTATTAAAACAATCAATGAAAAAGAAAGCACTAAACTGAAGTTCAGAGATTTGTTTCCTAATGCAGTGTCTAAACAAAGCCTGCTACAGATATTTATTAGTTACCGTCACAATAATTCAAATACTACAGTTTGTTGCCAATCTGCCAAAGCCAAGTTTCTTTGCTACGATGATGCATGGTGCAAAGCCCGAATATTTCCTACAGTCATGACTACAGACATCCTAGCCTATGAGTTTCCCTCAACTTTATGGAACCAAGGAAACAAATGGGAGTGGAAAAGGTTAGAAATGTCCCCAAAGCATCAGAAGGGGGGGAGTGGCAGCTGTACAACATTCTCTCCCTATTCCTGGAAGCCTACAGAAGATGACCCAAGCCAAGTATGTGGGAGTGAGAAAAAGGTGAGTGGACCCCGGGAAGTAGCCATTTTCCACAGCATGTTCTCTGCCAATGTTACTGATATTTGTGCCAGAAAAAACAATATTAACTTTTGTCCTATGTTATCCATTCCCTCTGAAGAGAGTAGGAGGAGGTGTGGTAGAGACAGCCAATCACTGAACAGTTCCTGATTCTTTACAGTAGTGGTGATATTTTCTCCTTCTCTTTCTTCTTGCTGTGAAAGCATCCTGGCACCCTTGCCCTGGCAGCAGGGCCCATTCTAGCTATGGGCGAACTAGGCAGCTGCCTAGGGCAGCAGATTTGGCCCAGCCACCCTTCTCCATCATGACAGAAGGGCACCTGGGCCAAATCTGCTGCCCTAGGTTTACAAAGAGCAGGGCAGCACACTGGAGTTTTGCCTGAATTGGCAGATTGTCTTGAGTGGCCTCTGCCTGGCAGGCAAAGAGCAGATGTGCAGACAGGCTTCCACAAGAAGTCTCACACTAGCTATGAATACCTGAATAGGACGAGGCAGAGGCTTCCTGCTCAGTGGGGAAGTTGTTGCAGTTGGTAGAGGATGGATTTTGTCCACTAAATTTTCTCTTAAAAAAAAAAATTAAATTGGCCCAAATTAGTTATTTAAGGAAGCAGTCTAGATTTCTGCTACTTACGCCCTTGATTCTTAATATCACAAATATAATCCACATTTTGGGTGCCCATTGCCTGTAACTCTTGAAGGAAAACAGCTTTCATAACTTTCATTCAAAAGAGCTTTCTCTGTAGTTGTTAATATAAACATGCTCTTGCACTCAGAGGAAAATCTGTATGTGGGGCATGATCCTGCATTCCACTGACGTCAATGGGAGTGTGGGTGTACACACAGAATGCAGGTTTGGACCAACTAAGATTTCAGACTGGTGGGAAGCAGCTAACAGAATATGCTCCTTTTATATCAATGTAAGTTTTGAGTGTATTTTTGACTGTGTTATTAGCCCCTAGTAATGGAAACTTAAAACTGAATTATTAGCTGCTGTAGTTGCTGTATGTTAATTAGCCAGCACCTGCAGTCTGGATGAATCTGCCTGCAAACCTTTAGGGTTTTGCGGGGACCTGGGCCAGAGCAAGTGACTCCTCCCCACCCCTTCTGCCTGCAGTCCCCTGCCACCCACCCTGGCACTCCTGCTGGGAAAATGGGGTCAGGGCATGGGGGCTTGCTCCACTCTGCCCGCCCGGCGCTCCTGCCAGGAAGCGGGGTCGGGAACGGGGGGTTCCCTCTGTTGTGTATTTGGTTGTGGTAATAGAATCTTGTGTTGCTATGGCAACTGAGTTAGATTATTAGGGGATAGCCCAGCCAGTTTTGGCTGGTTTTTGGTTAGTTCAGTGTGTGGCAATAAATGGCTGCTTTCAGGGTTTACTAAAGCTCTCTGTGTCTCCAGTGATTTCTTCCTAAAACTGTGGCCTCCAAGAATATAACAACATGGCGACGAGGATGGGATGTCTGTGCTGCCCCAGCAACAGAAGGAAGTGGAAATTAAGGTGCAAAAAAAACCCCCTTTTTCCTGCTGGAAGGGAGTGAGAACTGGCTTGTTTGCACTGACTGTGCAAACTGAAACTAAAATCATGGCTACACTTACAGAGCCACTGGAACCTTTTGAGGAGACTATGGTGCAATGGCATGTATATATTGAGCATTTTGAGCTTTTTGTTACT
The DNA here is from genome assembly GCF_965140295.1 of Lepidochelys olivacea. Lineage (NCBI taxonomy): Eukaryota > Metazoa > Chordata > Testudines > Cheloniidae > Lepidochelys > Lepidochelys olivacea. The sequence continues at coordinate 298,647,589 of NC_140411.1, forward strand.
ACAAATGACATTACAGAAGAGAAGAAGGTGCCAATATTCTTAAGTGTTGTAGGGGCTAACACCTACTCCCTGCTACACAGCTTACTACACCCTGTTAAGCCAGAGACTAAATTTTACAGTGACATTGTGGAAATCATAGAAGGTTAGGGTTGGACGGGACCTCAGGAGGTCATCTAGTCCAACCCCCTGCTTGAAGCAGGACCAGTCCCCAATTTTTGCCCCAGATCCCTAAATGGCCCTTTCAAGGATTGAACTCACAACCCTGGGTTTAGCAGGCCAATGCTCAAACCACTGAGCTATCAGTCTTTTCCCTGGGGTCCCATTTTTCTCCAGAACCACTGGTAATTGCTGAAAGATATAGGTTCCACAAAAGAGACCAGAAAGAAGACGAAACGGTTGTACAATTCGTAGCAACTTTGAGAAAGCTTGCAGAACACTGTGAATTTAAAGAGATACTAAATGATGTCCTATGTGACAGGTTAGTGTGTGGCCTGCACAGTGAAGCTATATGGAAGCGCCTATTGACAGAGGCTCAGCTTACCTTACAGAAGGCTGTTAATATTGCGGTCTCTACGGAACTGGCAACAAAGGAGGCGCAATCCATTGGTGCATCCCCTAGAGTGCATACGGTGCCACAAGAACCTACCCACAAAATTGTGGGGAGTCATGAATGTTACCGCTGTGGTAAGCCGGGTCACCATGCGTCAGAATGCTGGTGTAAGGACCTGGTGTGTCGACACTGTGACAAAAAGGGATACATTGAGTGTGCCTGTAAACAAAAGAAAAAGAGGCCTGTGGTCTGGCTGACCAAAAAGTGAAATCTGCATACTCTAGAGCAGATCCAGGATGACCAAGGAGACACCTCATCACAAGAAGAAGAGCCACTCCACGTTTTGTCTTTGGCAGTGGGCTCACGTGAATACTGGGCAACCCTGTTGTTGGATGGTAAACCTATATGCATGGAACGGGACACCGGTGCAGCCATCTTGCTGGTCTCTGAGACTGTGTATAAAGAAAAGCTACAGCATCTTTTGCTTAAAGCAACAAAAACAGTTCGGAAGACATATACGGGAGAAGCTGTGCCCTTGTTGGGCACTACTGATGTTAAAGTGGAACTCAATGGACAGGCTGCTAAATTGCCACTGTTTGTGGTGAGACGTAATTACCCAGCCTTAATGGGTAGGTCTTGGCTTACGAAGATCCAGGTGAACTGGGCAGAAGTGCAACGAATGACCAAAGAAGAAACCAGTCTGCCTGCTATACTAATGAAACATGCTGCTGTTTTTGGAGAGGATCTGGGAAGTATGAAGGGAATCACTGTGACATTGAACATTAAACCTGACAGTCAACCAAAATATCTGAAACCCAGAACTGTGCCATATGCCATCAGGCCGAAGGTTGAAGCGGACCTGGAGCACCTGGTCACAAATGGAGTCCCATAGCCCAAGGGCAACTCCTATTGTTCCAATAGTGAAGAAAGATGGCTCCCTCCGGATTTGTGATGATTTTAAAGTCACTGTCAACCCAATGGTGTGTGTAGAGCAATACCCACTTCCCTGCATTGATGACCTCTTCGCAGGCCTGGCTGGGGGACAAAAGTTCAGTAAGATTGATCTGAGTCAAGTGCATTTACAGATGCATGTCGATGAAAAGTCCCAAGAGCTGTTGACTATTGTGATGCATAAAGGGCTTTATCAATACTGTCACCAACCATTTGGAATAACATCTGCTTCCGCCCTGTTCCAGAGGGCTATGGACCAGATCTTGTGAGGCTTGCCAGGAGTCCAGTGCTATCTGGATGACATCCTGGACACTGGAAGGAATGAGGAGGCTTCCCTACAAAGACTGGAAGAGTACGGACTCATAGGCCATAAAGACAAGTGTGAATTCTTCCAGCCCTCTGTTGAATATTTGGGACACATCATTGATGCTACAGGTCTTCGTAAGACCCCTGCAAAAGTTAAGGCTATTGTGGAGGCTCCCCCTCCTTGAAATGTTAGCCAGCTTTGCTCATTTCTAGGACTATTGAACTATTATGGAAAGTTCATCTCACAATTAGCCATACTGCTAAAACCGCTTCATGAACTCCTTGCGCAGAACAAGGCCTGGAAGTGGACTGAAGCCTGTGATGTTGCATTTAACAAAGCTAAGGATGCACTGCTAAATTCTGAAGTTCTGACGCACTTTGATCCATCCTCACCCCTACAGTTGGCCTACGATGCATCCCCTTATGGAGTGGGAGCAGTCGTGTCACACATTATGCCTTCGGGAGAAGAGAGACCTACTGCTTTTGCTTTACGCACTCTAAGCAAAGCAGAAACTAACTATGTCCAAATTGAACGTGAGGCATTGGGAATCATTTTTGGAATTCGGAAGTTTCATCAGTACCTGTTCAGATGGAAGTTTACTCTTCTCACAGACCATCGACCCCTAACTTCTTTTTTTGGACCCCACACAGGCATTCCCCCATTAGCTGCTAGTCATATGCAATGTTGGGCATTGTTGCTTTCCACGCACACATCAGAAATCCACTCTGTACGGCAATGCGGACGGTCTCTCAAGGCTGCCTTTGCCAGTCAAACATCAAGATATTGCCCAGAAGGAAATCTTTTACTTTGAACAGCTAGAGAATACACCCATCACCGCTACTCAGGTAAAGAAGGCAACTCGAGTTGACCCAGTATTGTCCCAAGTTATGGACCTGGTGATGCATGGAACATCTCGATGAACCTCTCTGGTCTCACCCAACCTTGCTACCTACATGTCCAGGAGGATGGAGTTATCGATCCAATCTAGTTGTTTGCTGTGGGGGAGACGTGTCATTATCCCACCACCACTGAGATCACAGATGTTAGAACAGCTACATTCTGGTCACTGTGGAATAGTGCGCATGAAGGAAATTGCACGAAGCTATTTTTGGTGGCCTGGATTAGATAGTGCTATTGAAGAGAAGGCAAAAACTTGTATGTCATGTCAGGGTGTGAGGAATGCACACCAGTGGGCACCCCTACACCCACAGGACTGGCCTGAAAACCCATGGCAAAGTATTCACGTTGACTTCGCTGGCCCCCTTGATGAAAGCATGTTCTTGGTGGTGGTAGATGCCCATTCTAAATGGCCAGAAGTCTCTATAATGCAGTCTACTACTGCAGAGAGTGCCATCCAAAAACTATTTTAATCATTTTCGGTCTGCCAGAACAACTTGTGAGTGACAACAGACTGTAGTTCGTCTCTCAGGAGTTTCAAAATTTTATGAAGGCAAATGGGATTCACACATCACTTCAGCACCATATCATCCATCCACCAATGGATTAGCTGAAAGATTTGTGCAGACAATGAAACAAGCTTTGAAATCGGCAAGGGGACAATTATCCATTCAAAAGCGTCTGGACACCTTCTTACTGTCCAACAGAAACACACTTCATGCTACGACCAAGACCAGCTTTTCTAATGATGGGACGACAGCTGTACACTTGCTTTGATCTGCTGAAATCTTCTGAACCCCGACAAACTGTGCAACATCAGCAGCAAGATCAAGTCATCAGGCATGCACCCAGAGCAAAAGACCAAACCTTTAGCCCAGGACAGCCGGTTTGGCTCAGAATTATACTTCTGCAGCTAAATGGGTCCCTGCCACTGTCATCGCTCAACCAGGACCTGTTTCCTACACAGTCTGGACTGCAGAGGATCTCACCTGGTGGCAACATGTAGATCAGCTGCTGCAAGCTCATACCAGTCCTCAGGACACATCTTCAGTTGAGTTGCCTAACTTCACCACTTCCGGCGAGACACCGAATCAAGAGTCACCTGTTCCTGACTTTTCCTCGTCATTATTGCCGGCGGCAGAGATACCCCTTTGTCTGGCACGAGCTGACACCACATCCTCACCCATTCGCCCTATGAACCCTGAGCCCATTTTCAGGCCCACGCCCAAGACACTTTCGGGTGCAACAACACCAGAAGTCCGCCGTAAGCCACGTAGAGACAGAAGGCCTCCTCAGTGGCTGGATCTTTAGCTAGGGTGAACCCACGGTTATGGGGCAAAATAATCCCCAGGGTTTAGCCAGGAATGGAGGCAGCCTACCCTCCTTCTCTAGTTTAGTGTTTGTTTTATTTAGGGGGCGTTCTTATGAAGGGGGGAAGAATATGTAGTGTGTTTGGTTGTTGTGGTAATAGAATCTTGTGTTGCTATGGAAACTGAGTTAGATTATTAGGGGATAGCCTGGCCAGTTTTGGCTGGTTTTTGGTTAGTTCAGTGTGTGGCAATAAATGGCTGCTTTCAGGGTTTACAGCTCTCTCTGTCTCTAGTGATTTCTTCCTAAAATTGTTGCCCCCAAGCATATAACACCCTCACTCTCCACAGGAGCACCGGGCAGGTGGAGCGGGTCAGGGCACGGGGGTGCCCATTTTGCTGGGGGACCCAAATTGGCATTGGCCCCATTGGCCAAGTGGCTAATCCATCACTGAGCAGGACTGCCCAGTGACCAAGGACACATTCTGTTTTCCTAGGCCATTATCAGTGTCATACAGCAATTCTGACAGCTGTTCTAATCTCAGGAAAATAGTTACACATATTAAGATAGCCATATCTACAAAGAGTCATCTATCCAAAGGCAAAAACTTCATAGGCTCAAGGCACACAAGCACGATGACAAAGCCTCAGCAAAACCAAGAGCATATCCTTTTAACTTTGATCAGCAGCTTCTAAAGGCACAAAACCAACAGCAGACAGGTTTCATCAGCCATGCTTGGTGGCAGTTCATCAGTGCAGTACATCTGTTGCCTTAGCCAGATATTATCAGCCTGATTTACATATTAATTATGGGACCATTTTTAAGCTCATTCTTTTATAGGGCTCAGAAATAGTTTAACCCTCGATTTGTCAGTTTTAAGATGCAAGGAGAAGAAATAGAAAGAACAAGAGAGATTAGGTCTCTTTATTTCAATACACTGACATAAGAAGATTGGGAATTTCTTTAACAAAAGCCTCTTCTTAAGACTCAGATTCTCTCCTCCATCTCCTTGGGTCTCTGCTTTTTTCCAACTGACAGGTTAATCCAAGCATAAACAATTATATTATCAAGCAGAAAATTATTTCCCATATAGATGTGATTCTATTAAAAAGGTCTAAAAAAAATAAATCCACAAGTCTTTGAATAATTTAAACAGTTAAATCTACTTCACAAGCCACCTCCATACAATGGAGTTAAATGGTGTGATTACTAATATGCCATATGGAGCAAAGGCAGAGATGCAGTACAGTCTGTTGATGGATCAATTAGCACACAAGGCAATGGATTGTATCATCATTATCATCACCAAAACAAAATCCTGTTTGGGCTTTTTCTGTAATATCAGACCAATAATATTTTTTTCATTTTTAAACCTTCAATCCAAAGACCTCAAAGCTCTTTGAAAACATTAATGAATTAAGTCTCACGAATCTCCCCCGCCCCTGCCCTGCAGGTTAGGTTGGTGTGAATGCCAGCCTGGTTTATCTGTGTGAATATATGTGTAAGTAACTTCAAAAGCAACATATTTTTCATATTCCACTAAAAACTCTCAGCAGTTCCACAAAGTAGCAGAAGACCTGCTGACACATTTAAGAGATTGTCATCAGGTGTACAAAGAAGTGAAGAACTTACGCCTTTGGAATATCTTAGGGAAAGAAAGCCCCAGATGTTTGAATACTTATCTTCAGAAGGCTACCAAGAGACTAGGAAATTACAGAGTATGGTGCAACTCTCTCCATTTTATCAGGATAATGCACCTTTAGTTCTATAGGGGGAAATTACTAGTGTGCATTCCTTAGTCAGAAGTATGATATCATGAATTACAGCACACAGTTCAAGCTGTTACAGTTAAGGGAATCTGTCAGCATTTCTGCTACAAGTGCCTTGTTTCCGGGCCCTATAAATCAGCTGTAAAAATTCAGAGAGGGGTTAGTGTGGCATATAGGATCTTACAGAGAGTAACATTTTCCCATAAGTTAACAAATGGCTAGTTTTATTTATGGTATGAAAGCCAAAAAATCATGTTTTAAGCTCTCCCATAATGCAAAAATGGCTTTTATTATGAATAGTGAAAGTTCACTGATTGATCAAGCTTTACTTGGGTGAAATGTACAGAGCTTTGCAGCAAAATCCACCCGTAGCTCAGGGCCAGGACTACAGAACAGCCCCATAGCAGCTGCTATACTAATATAATGGCTAAAATATTGCCACTTCCCTGCACTGTGTACCACATTTTGAATCTCAAAATTCCAGATTCTAGGGATCTTCTGAGCCATCCCAATGCCACCCTCCACACCAGCCTCTGAGGGCCAATAGAGAACTCTCTCCATGTTACAGAGAACCGTGGTGTCCCCACATTTAGAACTGTTGTGCCTCTGGCTACCCCACACACAGCCCTGTTGCAGAAACTCTGGATCTGATCCTACAATGAATGGACACCTGTTCTGACACAGACCCCATTGACTTCAGTGGGGCTCTGCATGTGCATAAAGGTCAGCCTTCCCAGATCTGTTTTCAGAACTGGAGCCTAACCAGATTTATGTAGGTTCTCAGCAACAGGGTGAATATCCTCTCCAGTGTACTTTGGTGGGTGTTAATACATAAAGTTGACTAGAACTTGCTGGACACGTCAGGAAAAAACAAAAGTCATGAGTATTCATTCAAATTAAAAATTGAATTCACTTTGTCCATAAATATTCTAGTAAACAAGTTTTCTGGTGGCAATATTCATGAAGACAGCAAATTTTAAAACAAACATTAGAGAATATTCATGGACAGTGAATTTAGAACTAATGAACATGGGTATTCACACTGGAAACCTGCACCAAAGAATTATTCTCATCCAAGGGAACAGAAAAACCAGCTTGTGATTTTTGTGTCCAGTCGAAACTAATCAACAACTAAAATTTTAGATTTTGGATCTCAGATAGTCACATAAACAGTTCATAAATAATCTACCAATTAAAGATTATTCACACAACAATAAAACAAATATTTTCAGACACTGACTCAATTCAGGAAAATCATAAACTGCTTGAAGACAATTTAGAAGTAGAAAAATAGACTAAAATTGTTGAATAAATTATTAACTGAATAACTTGTTTGGCTCCAATTTTGATGACAGCATTTAGATTTTGTGGATGAAAAAAAATAGAGCTACTGGGTGCATGCTTTCATAAAGCTGCCATACAGTCCATTTTTCCCATGAAAATTTCATATTCAGTTTTAATACACAGACTGATGTTTTATTTTTATGTTAGTTTGTTTATGCTGTTGTTGCTCATGTCCGGCTGCTATACAAATGAGGCAGATCTGCATACTCCACAATTATTTTCCTGCTCTGATTTCCATAACACATGAGGACAAACCAGCACCTCCACAGGTTCTGCTTAACACACATTATCAGAGGGTAGTATCTGCTTTTCAACATTTTGGCTCAGAATTCAAATCCAAATAATAACTAACCTTCGCCTTTATTGTACACACTATCCAGGACATAAAGTCAAAAGAACTTACTGTTGGATGCTATCCTGAAATAGGAGGGACCCTAGAAGACAGTCATCTAAACTCTGGCTGCTGTGTGGTTTCTCTGGTAACAATTTCCTTTCCTGTATTTTTTAAATCAGTTACGGAATGACATTGCTATGTAGTCAGACTAAGATTTTCAAAAGTGACCAGTAATTTGGGGTCCCTCCATTTTTTGGGTCCAGCTTGGGACACCTCAATGGAGCTGGATTTTCAGAAGTGCTGAAATTCTGAAAATCAGGCCTCTTTAAGGTGTCTCAAGGTGGACACTATAACCTTTGATTTATAGATTTCCAATTAGTAGTTAAAAATAATGAATAAAACCAAACTGAATTCTTTAAAGCTCAAGCCTCCAGGGTTGTTACAGGTCATTTAATTTAGAGGAGTGATAAAATTTAAAAAATTATTTAATGTAAAATTAGTTAAGCAAACAGGCATTACAAAATAACCCCACACTGCTCTGATACTCACATTCTCAGATGAAAAAATGCATTCAGAGTTGATCAATACTGAATGGGAACAGGGGTATAATCCTTTCTCTAAAAAGTCTCTTGAAAGTGGATAGGTGCACCTTATCTAAAACTAGCATGCTATCGATTTTATAATCGACTATAATAATTAACATTAAATCCACTTTTTTTTTACCATAATTAAATATTTTCTACTTTCTCATTGGTTATTTAACATTAAGCATCATCTTAACTGGCATCTACATAAACATAGATAGAATTTTCCAAAACAGTAACATTTTATCTAAAACATTTGTAAAAACAGTTAGGACCAAAACATGTTTACAACATGACCTGGGGTTATGCCCTAACTTATTTTTAATTTGCTCTTGAATTGTCTCAGTTTACTTCACTCATATTTTGCCACACCTCACTTGGCTACTGTCAAGCCAATTTTTAGGAAACAGAATTCTGGGCCTCTTTACATTTTAAGACATTTCTGTATAAACATAAGCAAACATCACCTCTATAGGCTATAACAGAAGTGGGGCAAATATCAAGGTTCTCAGAACCACTCATTACTTTTGAAAATCTAGGCCTTATTTTATTTTAACCCTCTGTATATTCTCTTATTTTCTAGATAGATGGTTACCATAATGTTTAGTATTATGCAGCATTCCTGTGAGGGAAATGGTTTAAGCAGGAACTGATATAATTTAAGGAGAGTCAAAATAAATATTGCACAATGTTGCTGTGATGGAGTGTCCACCCCACACTTCCCCTGAGGGGGTTAATGGTGGCCAGATGGGCCAATCAACCTATTAGGCTGAAGGCTGAGAGGAAAGCCCTAATTAGGGGAAGCTCACCTGTGCAGGAACAGGCAGGGCTTCTATAAAGCCATGGAGCTGAGAGCCGGAAGGAGACTGTGGGGAAGTAATCTCCAGGCACTCCCTGGGAGAAGAAAGGCGTGCGGGGTGGTGCGTGGCGGGGGGCTACAGAGACAAGTAGACCACAGTTGCTCACTGGGAGGAGGAGTAAAGAGGCCAGCTAACTCCAGAAAGGAGGGTGTGCCAGGGTAAAAAGCAGCCCAGGGAGTAAGCAGCAAGGTTGGAGACTGAACTAGAGTGACCAAATGTCCTGATTTTATGGGGATAGTCCTGATATTTGGGACTTTTTCTTATATAGATGCCTGTTATGCCCTGTCCTGATTTTTAACACTTTATATCTGATCACCCTAGACTGAACAGACCTTGGCTGCATGTTGTAGGGTCCCTGGGCTGGAACCAGAGTAGAGGGTGGGCCCAGGTTCCCCTAGCCATCACTGGGGAAGTGGTACTGGCAGGCCTGTGAACTGGAAGACTGTCAGGTCACTGTGGGAGTGACAGAGACTTTGAAGGACTATACCCTGGAAGGGGGGAACACTGAGTGCCCTGGCCAGAGGGGCAAGTCACAAAGAGGATGCAGCAACTCCTGGAGTGAAAAGGGGCTGCAGATCAGAGAGAAAGAGATGGAGTGATGGCATGCAACTGTGGGAAGGGGCATCAACATGCCATACTATTCCTCAGAACAGCCAGGAGGAGGCATCACACTAGTGGTGAGTGGAGTACTCTGTCACAGTTGCCCTTTACGTACTCTCAAAAACTTCCAAAGAAACTCTGCCTGTAATTAAGCTTTACTCTGGACAGGGGCACACATTCTTCCCAAGAGAGTGAACCCACTTGCTTGTGGCCTGAGAGAAAGGTGCTCTCAACCAGGCTTTGAAATGTACTGTAACTAGATTAATTGCTAACTCTCAGAGAAATGCTACTGTTAAAGTTTAAGAAACCTGAAAATGACTGAGGCTAGAGCTAGCTTCCATTTACTTAAGGAAATGCTTCTGTCTGATACTTTTGGGGAGAATGCTACCAAGGTTATCTTGCCAGGGCAGGTAAAAGTAGGGTAAGTAAGTGTGTGGTTGCTGTTTGTGAACTGTTTCTCTTTATATAAGGTGCCACAATTGCAGTGCAGTAAGCTGTCCCACTCCCTCCGGACTGGCTCCCTGCCCATCCTCCTCCTCCTCCTCCCACAACCCATGTGCCCAGTCACATCCCCTCACAGGAATGCTGCATAATACTAAACATTATGGAAACCATCTGTCTAGAAAATAAGGGAATTACAAAATAACATGGTCTATAGACAATGTTTGGCTGTATTCAAATATGCTTTGAAGCACAGTGATCACTATATGAATTATAGCAGGAAATGAGTTAGTTAGGGCAAGAATCTCCCCTTTGCTTCTGTGACCTGAGCAGAGATTCTATGACCTTGGATCCTGGCTAAACATGAGGTGGGCAGGGGAAGCGCCATCTCTGCAGCATGTTTCCTCTACTATGGATCCTGTGAACAGCGCTTCGCTGGTTTTCTGCAGGAACTGTAAGTGAGGCGGCTAGGAGTGGCCTGGGTGGGTGGCTGCTGTCATTGACATTCTTCTCAACCTCACAGGGAAACCCTTATCTTCATCTACCACTGCAGTACCCCACCTACCTTCTCCAGGAGTTTTGGGGTAAGTGGAAGCTGGGGAGACAATGGGACATGCTGCTATACCAGTGGGCACTGTTATATGTAAGGGAGGATTCACCAGCCTTGTCTTGACTACTGGGGTAAGTTGACCTAAGTTACACTACTCCAGCTACGTGAATAACGTAGCTGGAGTTGACATAGTTTAGGTCGACTTACTGCGGTGTCTACCCCACGCTGTGTCGACGGGAGATGCTTTCCCATCAACTTAGTTTACTCTTCTCTTTCCGGTGGAGTACCAGAGGCGACCAGAGAGCACTCTGCAGTTGGATTTAGCGGGTCTTCACTAGACCTGCTAAATTGATCTCTCCCCTCACCCCCTACTGCATCGATTGCAGCAGCGTCAATCCCCGGTAAGTGTTGACATGGCAACCCTCAGGGAAGGGCAAAGGATGTTTTCACTGCCATTCTCTCCAAGGGCTTCTCCATCACCTATAAACTAAGCCCAGACTTCATAGGAGTTCCAATGGTGAAGGCTGGCTTGGTGGGCTAAATCAATGCAGCCCTTAGACACTCTCGCCAGTCCACCATTCATTTTTGCGGTTGTGCTGGCTTACTCCGGGCTCCCAGTTGAATGGAGACTACAGCCACACTGCACCACCACCGCCACCTCCCTCTATGACAGGGTTGGGCAAACTACAGCCCGCGGGCCGGATCTGGATCCTCTCAGAAGCAGCTGGCACCACCTGCCCTGGCCCCGGTGCACACTGCTGCCACCCTGGAGCCGCTTTAGGTAAGCGGCGCCAGGCCAAAGCCCAAACCCCGCCCCCCAACTCCCTGCCTGCACCCTGCACCCCTCCTGCACCCCAATCCCCTGCCTTGAGCTCCCTCCTGCAGTCTGCACCGCTCTGCACCCCTGCCCTGAGCCCCCTTCTGAACTCCACACCCCTCCTGCACTCTAACCCCCTTCCCTGAGCCCCCTCATACACCCGCACCCCTCTTCTGCCCCAATCCCTTGCCCTGAGCCCATTCCTGCACATCGCACCCCCTCCCACACCCCACACACTCTCCCGCACCCCAACCCCCTCCCCTGACCCTGCATACAATTTTTCCACCCAGATATGGCCTTCGGCCCAAAAAGTTTGCCCACCCCTGCTCTATGTGTTATTTTTGCCATTGAGAACCTATGATCTGAGAAAAAGATTAAACAAACTCTCTGTCATTTGAACCCCAATCTCCTGAGCCCTCTGTTTCCCCACTAAGAAGTCCCTACACTTATATTTATAATGTAATGCCTTATGAGATGGGACAGTAATTGACCAGAGGTTGGTTAAAGACAGGGTTTAAACCTAGAATCTGAATTTTTTAGCTTTAATGTCACATTCTTTTAATGTCTTTCTCCACCCCACTCCCCATCTGTATAATTATGTGAAAGAGTGAATACCTCATTTTATAGTCCATATTTTTTCAGGTGTCTAGTTGCCTTGTAGCTATGCTACAGCGGTGATACTTGGGAAAGATTTTCCACGCTCTTGGCTGTAATAGATTTTTTAAAGGAACAACCTCACGTATGAAACTATAGCTTCATGTATTATTTGGTTGCTGTTTTATGTCAACTAACAGATAAATGCTGATTTTGCTACAAAATGCTGTAACATTTAACCCCTTGTGCGAAAGCCAGCTCTGAAACTTCTGGCAGCTGTAACTTCAAAAAGATAACCAGACACAGTTAATAACACAGTTTATGACATTTAAAGGATTTCTTACATGCATACGTATTTTCTAATTGGACTGGTTAAAAAGCTATGGATTTTGCTCCCAGACAGCAGCATTGTAGTGCATTCTCTTTTCTTTCTGAATTTTCTTTTTGTTATTTCTTTAGAGTAAAATACCACATGGCGTGCGCACACACACACTGTTTAGTAGATTAATGAAGCCCCACAGAGATCACATACCTTTCTCCCTAGGGAATGGTTCTGCCTGTACTCCACATTTCCAATTTTATACAGCTCTTTCACTGAGAGATGTCTTACAAATTGCATATTAAGGACCAAATTCTGTCCTTGGTTGTTCTGGGGTAAATCCAGAGCGATTCCATCAAAGTCATGAAGTTACTGAAGATTTACCCTGGGGTTACTAAGATCAGAGTGTGACCCATGTTTTTTCTACAGTACTTGTAGCAAGAGACCTTGAAAAGTACAGTAACCAGACTATCCTCTTTCCCAAAATCTATTATCCACAGCTACACCACCATCACACAATGTAACAGCGTTAGCATAAAGGGCTAGATTCTATATTAGTAGATATCTGGAATAACTCCACTGAAATCACTGGAGTTACTCCAGGTTTACACTGGTGCAACTGAGATAATCTATCTTAAAATCTTTGGGACAAATTCTGAGACCCTTAACTCACATTAAGCAGCACCTTATTTCACAAATATCTCAACTGAAGTAATGGGAGTATTTGTGAAGTAAAGTGCTACTTGCTGTAAAGATTTCATCAGCAGTCTCTGTAAGAAGCATATCATTTCTAAAATGAACCTGCATATTTTGCTTGGGAACTCTGATGTCCTCAATTTTGTTGTCTTATTTTTCAAAGAATAAACAAAATGACTTTTTGAGTGTAGAAAGGGACTGTTTTAAAACTAAATGAAAGAAGCATGTAACAAACGAAGGCAATAGAAATCTGAACCACAATAGTCTCTGCATGTTGCAGGCTCAATGACCTTTTAGTCCCTTGGAGTTTAGCCATTTCATAATGTCTCTTAACAGTAATTTTCTTGTTGGGAAAGCGCTTTTGAACAGATAGCATCTAAACAAGCTCATACCTTAATTAGAAAAATTCTCCCATAAATATTTATGTTGCGGTGATTAGCTCATTTACCAAATCCAACTACCCATTATGAGTTAAAATAGGGAGCATTGTTTGGAGCTGCCTGGGGCATGACACGGTTTATACTGGGGGCTTTAAGTTGTAATTCATTTAATCAAGCGTCTGACCCCAAGCCTACAAAGTTGCCAGTAATTGTTAGAGGGAAATGGGTTACAATTTTGCTGAGTACAGTATACATCATACATTTTTCAATTGTAAGTATAAGGAAGTGATACGTATAAAATTATTTGAATATCTTTTGTATAGTCTCCTACATTCCGCTTCTGGTACAATAACAAACAGTTGGAAATCTGGTGAGCAATCCCTCTTTTTGAAAAAGAAATAAAAACCCTTTCTGAAATATCAAACCTTACCAAACTTATGAGTCTGGGGAGATCCAATTTTAAGGAAATGTATTGCTGTTACCCTTCTTCATGTTGGGTGGCACCTTACCCTGCCATCCGTACCATTGTAATCAATAAGATAATTTGTGGACCAAAGTGTTTTTTTATTGTAAGGGTATCAGAATCTATCCTTTTGACACCTACAGAACAAAAAATGCTTTTCTGGGTTCCAGTTCCAACACTGTCAAACTGGAGAGGGTTTTTTTTAAAACTTTAATTTAAGTGACAGGTCTAAAAACACTGTCCTCCTTCCATTACCTTGTTCCCAATCACCAGGCTGACCCATAATAAATTAATATGTTTAAAATTAAAACACTCGTCTCCCCCCTTTTCTCTGTCTCCCAATCAGCTGCCCTCCTTTGTAAAGAGATAGCTCTAGATGTCATTCATTCATAGAACTAATACTCCTTTTTGTACCTCGTCCAGCTGCAGATTCTTAATTCCATTATTGAAATATGATTTCTTTATCAATTTACAATAAGGGAAAAACCTCTTCTGCTCTTTGCCTTCCCAGCTGCAGAACACACATCATTTGCCATTATCTTTTGTTCCATTTTTCCCTTCCACTGAAAGCCCACCATAGTCCTTAACTTTTTAAATATCTTATTTTTTCCTGAGCATTTTACAGTAACAAATATTCACTCTGAGGCAGTTAACAAATAAAATCACAGCATGTAAGACTCTAAACAAATGTTCTCTCTCTCCACTGTATATTGTTACATGATTTATCTTCTCTCTTGATGACTCTGTATTTCCTCTGTGAGGGAAAGAGGGAAAGTTCTGGAATTGTCTGTGGTTACACTGCTTATTTCTTTTTGCAAGTAAATTCCAAGTAAGTTAAATATCTTTGGAAGAACAAATGCACTTATAGTTCGGCAGTATAGCGTATGGCCCTATAAGTGTTGTGATTGCACTTTACAGCTTACAATTAACTATATTCACATTTTCAGTGAATCATGAGTCAGGACCCAAAATCATGAGATTTACTTTAAAATCATGAGATTTTTGTAAAAAGATTTTTGGGGTCTTTTTATTTGCCTTCTGGTTTTCATACTTCAGGATTCACATTTTCAAGCTTTTCTCTGCAAACATAGTGACTAGAAACTTCCCTTTTTAAAAAAATGAAAGCTGAGATTTTTACCTGACAGGAGCTGGAGGGGTTAAGAAAAACACCCAATATTGCAGGGCTCACAATAAAATCACAAGATTTGGCAACACTGCCTTTTTCAACTTGTGTGCCCAAATCAGACATCTAACTTGCCACTTACGCACCTGAGGAACTTTCCCTGGTTTTCAGGGACGCTGAGTGCCATAGCTCCTATTGATTGCCATGTGAGGTGGGATGCTCAACGCCTCTGAAAATCGCTTTGGCTCAGGTAACTAAATTTAAGCATCAAGGCCCAGATCCTTAAAAGTATTTAGGTTCTTAATTCCCATTGAAATCAATAGAACTTGCCCAAGTATGTGAATGTTTCTACATTGGTGAGACCGTAATCCTCTATCCATACAGGTGATAGTGAGGCAATATTAAAGGTCATGATATCTGTCTTATTGTGGTTGATTTTCAGTCCAATTTGGGTGGTGACTGTCAAATTCTTGGGCAACATCACAGCTGCTGCCGTGTTTCAGGCCCTTCAGAGGCTTTTGGGGTGATGTCATGACTCAAGCTTGCCATGAATCTGTAGATCTGTAGAAATACAGTTATACCAACTCTGTTGTACCACAATGAAATGTGGGTGCTGAGAAAGACTGATGTTTTCATACCGATGTTTTCAGTTCTCATGTTCTTCATCAGCTGCTCCATAGTAAGTGGATTTCCAGTCAAGGACAGATTTGCCTAGTTCAAGTACTTTAGAGCACAGCCCTAAAACTGCCCCCTCACAGGCCCTGGTGGGCTGGGGACTTGAGGAGCCATGTCTGGGGCAAGGCCACAGCAGACAGAGCAGCAGAGGTTCCAAACATGGGGCAGCCCAGGGAGGATGAGGTAACTTAAGCAGGCCCCAAGTGCTGTCTAGATTACACTGGAGGCTACTCCATCTCCTGGAGCAGCCCAGGATTGTGAGGGTGCAAAGGGGGCTTAAAGTCAACATAGCCCTTCTGTCCCTGGATTACTGTGCTGCACCTCCTAGAACTGAAGCACAGAATCCTATCCCCCTTTGCTTATGTACCGCCATTTGTCTCCTATTTCCCACTGATCTCCCAGTAAATCAGGCTGAACGTGTTTGAGAGCTGACTGATCTGCTCTGTGCAGAAGTCTCACAGCTCAGGGGAAACGTCTCTCCTCAGTCCTGTCCTCAGCTGGGAACTGGAGAAAGTGCAGTAACCACAGTGCTTTATTCCAGATGGGCAGTGGGAAGATGCTGCAGCCAGGAAGATTGTTGCCAGCTTCAGATTTCTCCACCATCTCCAACACCACCAATTCCAACCCACCACAAGTATCACACCCATCTCCAACTGGCTGTCCCATCCTCTCCCCTACCTTTTATGTTTTATTAATAACCATGCAGCAGTGGTCATGAGAACAAAAATAGACATCTGTTATTGTAGGCAATAGTCAATACACCTCTGATGTCCAACATGGTCAGTGGGAAGAGAGCAGCACTGACAGCAGCAGAAATCTGGCACTGACCCAACAAAACACAGGCACTCTGGATCCCTGGCGTCAGACCCAGCGTCTGCTGCTGGGAGGAACAGCTGGCCAGCCCAACATCTACCGGAAAGAGGAACTAACTGATCCCAGCCATTCTTTCTGAAGAGAGTGACGGGGCTGTGTACTGGAAAGAGTCATACAGCCCTCATATCTTACCACTGTGAAGTAGATCCTGGGTGGAGGTCTCTTGAGTCTACCCTACCATCTCACCACCAAGGCCCTAGCTAATTGTGTGTTTGGATATGTAAACAATATAGTAGTTTAGTTTGTGGTGCTACTTATATATGCTCATCCAGGGTAAATAACTTTACAGGCCAGCCTAGTCTGAACTGTTTGATATCATGTAAAATAAACTGGAATTATGCCTGGCCCACCAGAACTGAGTCCTCCTGTTAGTTCAAGGTGGAGCCCAAGTGGCTCTCAGGATGGGAGGTCTCACTGCATGAGAAATGCCCCTCCCTTGTTCTTTCAAATGAATTCCAGCACTGAGACTATGGCTGCCAAATAAGTGAATCTGCCAGGAAATTTAACAAAAGACATTTTGATCTCATTCTGTTGTTGATTTTGAGTTTGTTGCATTTTTGCCTTTTCTTCTATATCTGCTTTAACAAGTTGTAGCAGAAGAGAAGTATTTCCCATCTGAGAGAAAACATGAACTATTAAAATACTGGATCAAATCATCGATAAGTTTTACTATAGGCAGCACAGACAGCAACACCTGTAATTAAAGTTGCCCAATAGTTTGACTTATAAGATCCTATGTTCAATTGCTTATGACTTTGCCAGACTATAACTGCTGGGCTGAATATTTGCATGCTGGATGTCTGCCTCAGGTGTTTGGGGGTTGTTGTTGTTTGCGGGGGGGGGTGTCGGTGGGGGAGGGGGTTGCTTGTTTTTATTCAGCTAAAATGGTTCAGCCGTTTCCAGGAATGAGATTAGAAAATACCCATTGTTTTGCTCAGGTAAAAAAAAAAAAATCTCACAGATATTTCATTGAGAAACTCTAGTGCTTGAGCAGGGAACTGAGATTTAGCGAGAGGAGTGCCTTTCACCATCCATGTGAAAATTCAGCCAAATTATAAACTTTTGAAAAAAATCTAATTTGCACATGTTCTGTAGGAACTTGTTAGAGTTTGAGAGCTAAATTCTCTGAAGAGTCCGTCTTAAAATGCTCCAGCCCACAGTTGCAGGGGCAAAGCAGAAATTTGATCCTCCTGGGAGTTGCTGTGGTGCTGGGTACAGAAACAAGGAGTTTCCCTCTCTCTCGATTGCCATGTTTGTGCCCAAGCAATGTGTAACAGAAGGAATAAGCTGCCTAATTTGAATATAGTGGGGTACGGAACTGGGGGAGAGGGGAAACATAAGAGCTAGATGATGGGGTGTAAGAGAGGGGAAGAGAGACAGGAGCATGGGAGGTATATACGAGTGGAAGGGGCAGGAGCCAGAAGAATTGGATAAGAGCAAAGGGGGAAGAAGCTAGGAACTAAGAAGCTGGATCTGAGCATAGAGGAGAAGGTGGATTGGAGAGGGGGGAAAGTCCAGGAGCCAGGGTGATGGACAGTGGATAGGAGCAGAGAGAGATGGGAACAAGCTGGGTACACTGGGGCAGAAGTGTCTGTAACCACTAAGGAACACTCCCATACAAAAACTGGAATTAAACCCAGATTCCTGAGTCTCTACTTTCCTCGGCTATCAGCAAATAGCTGTGAAACTCATTGGCAAAGTGTGTATGTCTTCCCCTTCTAGTGGCTGATCCACATAGAGGCTGGCAGCTTACTATAGCTAGCAGTTACTTTTGTTTTAGTGGCAGAAGCCTGTGCTGTGAATCTAAACGTCTGAACCCTATTACTGATCCAAGTTGGGGGTCAAAATGGTTCCACATGATAGAATTTCTGTTTTTTCATGGGGGTTTTAAATAGAAAATTGCATTAAAGAAAACTATGTTTAAGAACAATAAGTTCTTTAAAGTCATGCACTCAGAAGTTAGGAATCTGACAGTTGTGTAACTATGAATTAAAACTAATGGAGTATCCATTTCCCTATAGTTTATAATTGCAACAAAGAGAACAAGGCCCTACATTTGGGTAATAGCTGGAGATGTTATGAACTTTCAAAAGTTTAAGGAGTATTGCTTTATACTAAAAGCATTACTTACAGCAGGCAATGAACCGAGGGGGCCTGAAGTTCATAGGCCTTGCTTTTTCACTCTTTTGTGTATCTTGTAAAGAACTGCTAATTACTTTGATATAATCATTTGTGAATGCTAAATACGCAAAAACAAAGAACATATAATCAAGAACAAGAATATAATTTTCCCATGGTTATAGTGGGAAAATAGGAATGGTTATAAAATCAGCAGGAATGTTATACACATTAATTTAATAACAGGGAAAAATTGAATGTTTGACGAAAAATGAAGAATAGATCTGATCATTTTTAGAAAACAATTTAGGCATAATTAGCTATTTCACCTAACATGGTATTCAGCAGCTGTTGATTGGGGGAAAAAAGCATAAGACTAGACTTTGCCACAGATGTTAACAGAGCAGAAGGAAGAGGAATAATAAGTAGTAACAGTAATTGCCATACTGTTTGCAAGGAAAAATAATTCAGAGACATACAAAAGTTTGAACCTAGCTTTAATGGGTTACATATACATATACATATATATCTGAACTGTGTGACTTGATTCTCCTGTCACTTACACTAGTTTATACCCATGTAACTCTATTTATTGACATAGAGTTATACCTCTTTTACACCAATATAATTGGGAGGAGAATCAGTGGGGGCAGAGTATGTATTTAATAACCTGTACTCTTTTGGAACTGTAATTTGTGCTGCTATGTTTCTGGTGTTCACCAAAATGACACGGCTGGGGACTGGATGGCAACATTGGTGCTATTGTTCTCAGAAGTTTCTGCTGCATCTGTAAGTTATGCCTCTGGGAATGCTGTGAGGAACTGCAGTTTGATAGGCTAGTGCACATTGCCACAGAAGTACTTTCAGAATGCCAAACGATAGTGGGCCTTTCAAGCCTGTCTCCCCTTTGCTGTCTTGTGAAATGTGGGTTTTAGATAATTTTGTAGACAGACAAGAACAAGCACTTATTTTGTGTTGCTGTCGCATATTGTGACGAACATGCAGTTACAGGGACTGCTCCCTCTGTGTGTGTCCCCAGTGAGCTCTAGGGAGCAATGGGCTAAAGGAAGTATGCATCTCTCTTTTTGTTCTTTTATTAGTAATAAGTAAACACAACTATGTTGTGTGCATATTGCTGGGAGCTAGAGGGTGAGGCTCTGTGATCAGATCTGGGTCAAATGATCAAAACCAAACGAAAATACATAAAAGATGGCCATCATTGGTGTGTGGGGAGTAGAAGAAAGTGCTGAGGGCACAGCCTAGCTATGAGTTTCAGGTGTGTCGTGGCCCCGGCTCTGTGATCAAAGACAGACCAAAATAAAAGCTAAATGTTTTTGAGCTTCATGCTGCCAAAGAATGTGGGCGGATTACAGTTTGCAGGTCAACAACAGCTGTATCTGCTTCTTTCTAATTTGATGTGGATGGATGATTTTCATTTATTTATTTTCTGGAAGATATATGCGAAGCAATTTGTCTTTTCAATATGTGTACAATCCTGCCATAAGTCCATGAGGGTCCTAAAGAACTTTTTCAGTTATAGCGTCCACTACTGTTTAACCTACTATTTACCTGCATGTCCTCTGAGTAAAATACAATGAACACAAAAAATTACATCTAAGAAATGATGAGTAAAAAAGAAAAAGCAATGGGAAAGAAACAAAGCTATAATGCTAGCTTTGAAATTTATCATCTTCCACTCAAAATGTATTGCGAAAAAGTCACATTATAAAAAAGATGTAACTATGTTTGTGATGAGCATGCATGTGATTTGGCACATCCCTAATGCATTAACTCCAAGGTACACTTGTATTTGTACACAAACATTGAATTCCAAATAAACTTTTGGTGTTTGTCATGTTTCAGAAACACCACAAGGCTGCTTTGGTAGTGCAGTTGTCATTTAACTCTGCTCTGTGTGTGTGTGTGTCTATTTACTCCTCTCAACATTACAGGAACAGCTCTCTAAAATTAAAAAAAAAATGCGGATGAGTTGTTTTTTTCAAGCAACATCTGGTGTCTTGGAAACAGCTTCTTTAGGCAATTCTTTTGCAGCTTTGGGAAGGCAGTTTTGTCCAACTGCAATATGGTTAGGCTTTCTTCCCAGATCTTATCTCTGCTGGACTGTTGGGGCCCAATCTTCAAAGTATTCTGAGGTAGGTAGTGAAACTGTTAAGAGTGTGTGTGTTTGGCTGGAGTAGACTCACAACAGATGGCCCTTCGGAATAACAGTCCAGGGAGAAGAATGTCACATCCAGCCGAAGCATTCCTTATCTTTGAAGAAAGGCACCATTTTCTTTTAACTTATGGTTCGGAAGAGCTCTGCTTATTTTAATCAGAGCCACCCGTTGCGTCCCAGGTGCCACAAGTAAGACTAGATCATAGTGCCTCCACCAAGGTCAGAGAGAATATTTTAAGAAAGGATTTTCACTAACTAAACAAAAGATTTAGGATTTAATTTAATTTCAGAGAAGATGGTGAGAGTAGAAGCTCATCCTCTCTTTGCACTTCTGGTACATGTAGAGATCAGCAAAATGCAAATACAAGGCCTGGTACAAACTCCCATTGATTTCAATAGGCTTTGGATCAGACATAATAAACCAGAACCACAGAGCTCTATGCTTTTGTGCTAATAAGTTATTTTAAATAGAATGGGACCAAGATGTTTAGTGATTTGTTTATGTTAAACAAACAATCCCTCCCTATACTTGCATTTGTGAGAAATGCCCATTCCAAATGGTTGCCCAAGGGGCATGCTTTTTTTTTAACAACCCAAATGCCAGCCTTGTCTATATTGCTTCATCCATTTCGAACGAAAATAAAGCTGACCTAAGAGGCTGTTTGGGTGTGCTGCTTTTCATTTTGTTTTGTTTCCTCAAAATTTTCCTCAGCAGGTTCAGAACATTTTACAGACATTACACCTAATACCAGTTCTGCCTCCGTTAGATGTGAGTCCCATCTGGCCCTTTTTCTTTTAAATATCTATAGGCACATCCCCAAACAGCAAGGTAAAGGGTCCCAAGCACATTTTCTCTTCCCAGGCAACCAGACTGGATGAACAAGTCATCCTCTGCCATGCTACTCTGGTCCTTGCATCCAGTAACCTCTTCTTAAAACTCCATCCTCTCCCTGCCAGAAAGGAAAGTGCTTTTCCTTCTTCCCTCAGGCCAGCCAGCCAAAGAATCTTTCTTTCTTTCTTTCTTTCTTTGTCTACCTTCCCCAGCTGTTGGACTCTCCCACCCTAATTGCCAGTGCTTGCCATGTTTTTGAGGCAGGCTATATCATTTGCCATTTTCCCACCACAGATTTGTAATTCCTTCCCTACCTACCAATGCTTTAAGATTCACTAAATAAAGTTGCTTGCACTACCCAAGAGGAAGGGCTCAATCCAACAGTCATTCGATCAATGGAAAGACGCTCATGACTTCGATGGAAGCCGGACCAGACTTCAAACTTCTCTAAAGTGACTGCATATACCTCTAAGCACAACATACAATTGATTTATGTTGTGATTTTTCTTTCTTATAAAAACAGACTCTATTTATACAGTGGCTCATGCTTCTCTGAGTTAATTATGTACCATATAATGCTGTAATATACAAAGAAAAAAATCAAAACAAGAAGCGGGCTTCACAAATCTCTGCATCGCATGCAAGGACAAAACTCTTTTGTTTCGTTACATTGTGATGAATTTGATTTATCTTTCCATGGCATTGGACCAAGTAAGGCAATAAAAGGAAGAATGTCAGCATTTTATCTTTTGTGCTCCTGCATCTGTCTTGATTCTTTGGAGTCTCTGAGCAAACCTGCATGACATTCATACAAGCGGAAAACATTCTGTACTTGTAGGTGGTCTTAAACATGTTTCCCAAACCAGAACTGCAGCTGCTGTTGTCCAAAGCATGGCTTATTTGAGGAGGTAGAACCTTGTCTATGTATTTCCACTGTCCTTTATGAGGGTGCCTTTGTGGCACCATACCATATGAATGATTTTGTCTTTGAGTAAAAAACTAATTTAATACAACAGCATGAATATGTTGTGGTGATGCTCAAATGATGCTTGTGATAACAAAACGCAGAAACTCAACCAGTTCACATAATTTAATTCATTCTGTTCTTAGTGCCACACTGCAGATCTCAAAAATGTTAATTGACCCCTGCTTTAGAGGGTATCTGAGCTGTTTGTGTGCATAGCTTTCAATCAGCCCAGATTCTTCCATTCTTGAAGTATTTCACCAGACCTTTCTCTTTTCTATGTGTTATAGTAGGTCTCCATGCTCAAATTCTATTATATAAGATAGGATGCTCTGGAACCAATATAGAACCCACTTCATGATGGGCCTAACTGTAAGTACATGAGTAGTCTCAGTGGTTTGGGACTACTCATGTGCTTAAAATTAGGCATGTCTCAACCTTGCTGAATTGGGGGCCATACAGTATAAACTTTTTGATGCTGAATAATGTATGTGTTTGCCTAAGCAGATGTGTAGTAAATAAGGAGCAAGCTGAATACAATAGTTTGACAAGTGCTTTCTCTTTACTCTTCCAAGGAGTGTGAAATGGGTTTATACTGGTCATAGTTTTGAAATTCCCTTCCCATCTCTGTGACATTGATTTATTTCCAAGTGTTTTACAAAATCCTTACACTCCTTAGCCGAAATTGTCTCAACCATTGGTTTGGTTTTCAGCGTTTTGAACAAATCCTGCCCAGTGCTGCCTGGGCAAGCAGAATGGGGGAGGGCACAAGGAGTTTCTTCCACTTGCACTCCTTTGCAAGGGACTGAGTACAATCACAGGAAATGCAAAGATTGCACAAGGCCTACAATTATGACAGCATCTCCAGGAGGGTTAAGGAGTGGTGAAGCTATGTTCCTGTCACCTGCCTCAGCTAGTGTAGCTGGTCCTGCAAGTGAGGAGGTCAAAGGGTGTACAAGTGGGCACACTTGTGCATTTCTGACCTCCCCAGAACTCCAGGAAGCAGTGTGCCTGGGGCAGGAACAATGTTTTTGGAAACTCTCATCATGGTAGTACATCTCTCACCATCCCCTGTAGGAGGCCATGCCTTGAAAGCACAATATAGTTCTTGGTATGCAATCAGAGTCTGTGAGCTTGCAGCATGATTCTTTCATGTATGTGTGCAAAACACAAGAACACATATCACGCCTTAACCAAATCATTGCAGAGCTGTAATGCAGGAAAGCACAAGTATCAAAATAAACATGGATGAATTTCAGCTGATAAAACCCCAGTTCCTACTCTGATCTATTATTTCCAGTGTACCAATATTTAGGGATTCTGCTCAGGGCCCAGATGAGACTATGAGACATATTACAGGGGAAAACACATGTACCAGTACAATATATTGAAATATAGGCCTCTCTATTAAAAACAGACCCTTTCTGGCAGAATATGGTTCTGGTAACCTCTCCCACAGCCAGATCTGCACACAGAGATCCACGAAATTCAAAGAGAAAAATCTGGTTTGGCTTCCGCTGCCTTGATTACATGCAGAGATCTGATGATATTCTGAGGTTACACACTGCGCTCTTCAAAAGGGCAGAAGAAAGCCTGTAATGTTGCATTTTTGAAGACTTGGAGGGGCGGGGAGAACTGAAATCAGTTCATTTGACAGCCAGAGGTCATCCATCTGTTACAGCAGCGGGAGCTGTGCCGTCTCAGCAGAATTCACATTACTGTTTAATGTCACAGATTGTTTCATTCAGTGCCTATGTATTCTGCTTTCTACAGTGTGATATATACAACTCCTTCTAGCAGAGCCATGTGTCAGTTACTGTACATGAAATATTATTATGAATATGGGCTTCGGGGTTGACAATGATGTACACACAAGAAACAGCAAGGTGAATAAATAAATATGTTCTCAATCTTTGTGAATAACCAATTATCTAAAAATCTGTGCTTGCATTAGCCAGGCCAATATATCTGTTGATTTTTTTCATGTCTAGATAATTCTTTTGCTTTCACTTCAGCTCAAGCCTTCCACTTTATTTCCACTAACCCTAGAGATCTTTTATGTTCATTTAAGTATCTTGCTGTATACTACATGCTAAACTTTCATTTCCATGTCATGTTCTGAAATCAAAAAAAGAATGAGAGAGCACTTCTAAACCCTGCATAGTTAAGAATTTTGTTTCAGATTAAAGTTAAAAAACAGAGATAATTGAAAACATCACAAGATTAGTGTAGAGCATACAGCTGTACCACTAACGAAAACCATAACTGACCTAATTTCAGTGCATTTTCCAATGACAGTCAGGCATGCAAAGTAAAGAAATATAATACTGCTAGTGGATGATGTATGTTTTTTTTTTCCTTGGGAACCTCTAACACATTTTGCAGGCAGCTTGTGATATTGATATGTTAATACCCCATATATGCCTCTAGACATTGACAGATCCCCTCACGTGGCAGACAGAATGAAAAAGACTGACATCTGACAAGACCACAAGATCAGTTGTTTTATGATCACAAAACAGGACTAGAATGGCCAGTCCTCGCTATTCCTGTTTTTAATAGCTTCCTTAAACTCTACAAGTCTAGAGAGAAAGTAAACAGTCTGGTCATTAAAATACAGATTAATGACCTCACCACTAGAGCTGGTCAGGAATTTAACATGTTTCTTCATCAGAAAATGACAATACGTTGAAAAGTGAAACTGTTTGTGGGGAAAGGTTAATTTTGCTTAATTTCTTTTTTCAAAGCATCTTTGGAAAAATATGTCAAAATTATTGAAACTTCCCATTTTGACATTTTTCTAAACAAAACATTCCATTTTTGGTTCAAAATGACTTTTTTGCTTTGAAATTTAAGCTAGTTGTAGTAAAAATCGAAATTTAAAATGATCAAAATTTTAAAAAAATGTTTCATTTCAGTATTCTCAAAACGTTTGGAGTGATGTGAACTAATTTGTTTTTTGATTGTCAGTTTTTTTGTCCTTATTGAGGGTGGGAAAACTTTTCAAAAGCTCAGACAAGAAAATCATTTCCCAACTCACTCAACTCACCACACATTTTTAAATCAGATACAGAAAATAATAAGATATTGCCAACAGACCACAATGAGAACATGCAACGGTACAAACCTAATTCCATCTTGGTCTATGAATATTTTATGTAGCATTGTGGCCATAACCTGGTATAGTTGAAGCACATGCTATGCAATGCCATTGGAGTTAACTTCCCCCTTTCAAGCAATTTCTGATTTCCTGGCTTCAACAAACACAAACATAATAGCATATGGCACAAGAATGCTGTGAAGAGTGAATCATCTGGTAGTATTTTAACCATAAACTGGCATTTTATTTTGCCTTATTCTACTTGAAAATTCCTAAAATCAGCTCATACTCATGTATATCAGTCCAGGGTCTAGCTGCTTCCTTTCAAATATTCTTTTCACCATTTTCTGCTCTTGTTATATAATTTTATCTTACAGCTGGAATATTACATTTGTGTCAATGATGACTGGTATGTGAGTAATTCTAAAAAAGTTGGGCTTCTCTTTGCTGCCTCTGCAGTCTGAATATAGAATTATCTAATGGGAGAAATTCTCTCTGCGTGACTGGACCACTTTAGGTTCATAGCAAATCAATGTCTGTTAATAACAAGGGCCCCATGGTTTTCTAAATACTTCAGAGAGGCTCTCAGGACACCTTCTATAGACTACTGTCAAAGTAATGACATTACATGTGCTTAAATCCATTGATTTCCAGTAAAGTGGTCCCTATTCTCTGAGGGCTCAATCCTGAAAGTCACTGAGCTCTGTGCCCCTGACTACTCACATTCTTAAACTTAACCATTTTCTTAAGTGCTTTGCCGAATGAGGGACAGACTTCTCAGCACCATAGAATTGAGCCTTGCAAACAAAGATATTGCATACTATTGTAACTTATTATACAAGCAGCTCAGAAAAAACATTTGTCACTATTAAAAGAAAAATGTTAAACATATGACAGTAGTTCATCAGCTATATATGTACAGGGACAGGAAAACAAGGTATTAAACAAATAGTAATTGGCCTCTACTATTTGACCCAAAGGAGAATCCCTTTGACATGAGCAGTATAGGGCCTGAGTGGAACAGTGACTTGGTGCATTTTCATTTTTTTACCTTTGGAGACTTGAGTTCAAATTCTCCTTAGCTCCCAAGGGAAATTACTTTGTAGTCTCACGTGAGTCCCTAGAAGACTCCCTAGGGATTTATTTAAGACTGTGTTTTAGGCTTCTTGTTAACCAGTGTGGTGACACAGAAGCTCATTTATGTTTCTGGCTTGATAAACTCTAATGATAGAATAACCAACAGTTTGACGTTTGCTGCTCTATTTCTCAACAGTCTGACCTGAATTTTGGTATTCTCAGCTGTGACCCACTGAGGCATGGTAACATAAGGTACAGAGAAAGGCAACAAAATGATTAGGGGTATGGAACAGTGTCCGTATGAGGAGAGATTTAAAAGACTGGGACTTTTCAGCTTGGCAAAGAGATGACTAAAAGGGGACAGGCTAAAGGTCTATAAAATCATGACTGGTGTGGAGAAAGTGAATAAGGACGTGTTATTTACTCCTTCCCATAACACAAGAACCAGGGATCACCCAATGAAATTAATAGGCAGCAGGTTCAAAACAAACAAAAGGAAGTATTTCTTCACACAACGCACAGTCAACTTGTGGAACCCATCGGCAGCAGATGTTGCGAAGGCCAAAACTATAACTGGGTTAAAACAAGAACTAGATAAGTTCATGGAGGATAGATACATCAATGGCTATTAGCCAAGATGGTCAGGGATGCAACTCCATGCTCTGGGTGTCCCTAGCCTCTGATTGCCAGAAGCTGGGAGCGGACGACCGGGGATAGATCACTTTATGATTGTCTGTTCTGTTCATTCCCTCTGAAGCTCCTGGCATTGGCCACTGGTGGAAGACAGGATACTGGGCTAGACAGACCATTGGTCTGACCCAATGTTCTTAGGTATACCAGTGTGCAACCTGCTACCATCCAGTCTTTTGGGAAGTTTTGGCAATGCATGATGGGTAGAAATGAGTCGTATAGGGATGACGGTGTGAGGAAGCAACCTTCCAGCATGCAACTGTCTCCATCCCATAATGTCACCTACATTTCATAACCTTCCTGCCTTTTTAAAAAATCCCATAAATCTGTGTGGCCCTCCTTGCTGAATGCCATCTCTGACAGAAGCCTGGAACATGGCAATAGTGCAGAACTGTGCAGAAGTGTTGCAAGCACAGGACACATGATCTTCTGGTATTTGCAGAGCCAAAAGAGGAACCCAGATCAGTGGGACTATGACTATTTCTTGGAGGACAGATTTCTGAGGGACTGAACTAATTAAGGTTGTTGTTGGCATTCACAGAGCAGCTGCATATGTTGGAATCCTACTTCTAGGCCCTAGAAACAAGCACTGATTGGTAGGATCATATCATAATGCAGGTTTGGGATGATGAGCAGTAGCTGCAGAACTTTCAGATGTGCAAGACCACATTCCTGGATCTATGTGCAGGGACACCAGAATGAGACCTGCACTGACAGTTGGAGAAGTGTGTGGTGATAGCACTGTGGAAACATCCATTGCCATATTGCTACCAGTCAAGAGGAAGTCATTTTGGAGTGGGAAAATCCACTGTGGGGGATCAATGCCATGCAAGTGTGCAAAGCCATTAATCATCTCCTGCTGCACTGGGCTGTGACTCTTGGCAATGTGCAGGACATAGTGGATGGCTTTGCTGCAGTGGAATTCCCAAACTGCAGTGGAGCAACAGAAGGCATGCATATCCCAATTTTGGTGCCCGACCACCTTGCCACAAAGTACGTCAACAGAAAGGGCTATTTTTCTATGGTGATGCAGGCACTGGTGCATCACAAGCGATGGTTCACTGACATCATTGTTAGCTGGTCAGGGAAGGTGCATGACACTTGCATCTTTAAGTACACAGGATTGTTCAGAAAGCTGCAAGCAGGGACATTCTTTCCCGACTGGCAGATTACCAGTGGTGATGATGAAATGCCAGTAGTGATCCTGGAGGACCCAGCCTATCCCTTGCTCCCCTGACTCAGGAAGTTATACACATACCTCCTCAACAGCAGCAAGGAAAGATTCAACTACCGGCTCAATAGGTGCAGAATGGGAATTGACTGTGCTTTTGGTAGATTGAAAGGACACTGGAGCGGTTTACTCACAAGATTAAGTCTCAGTGAAAAAAACATCCCAACGGTGATAGCTGCCTGCTGTGTCCTGTGAATCAAATAGGGAAGATAGCCACTGGGTGGAGGTGGAGTGGCTGTCTGCTGAGTTTGAACAGCCAGACACAAGGACTACCGGAAGAGCTCAGTTACGGCTCAAGGAGGCTTTGAAAGATCACTTTAACTGTGAGTTACAGTAATGCATTGTAGTCTACCTAGCCCTGCTGTTTGGGGGGCCTATTAGGAATTTTGTAGTGCTTGGTGTATGTCTATGAATATAACACTGTCAATGCACCTACTAATTTTGTGGTGCTTTCTGTATATTTATGTTGATTACACTGTTTGTCACTTATCCTATGAGTTGTGTCACACTGTACAGTAACATGTAAGTGGGTGCTTTCAGAACTGCTAGGCACTCTGCAGCTCATGTTTTGAATTAATACAGGTGAATTATTTTCCAAATAGAATTTATTCAGTAACAAAATAAGTGCAAAGAAAAACCTGAGATTAAAAGCAAATATGTTAAAACTGAATAAATTAATGGAACAGAACTTAACAAGGGGAAAGAACATTCATGTCTATTTTACCTAAACGTACAGCAACCGTGGCTTTTACAGGTCAGTGTATGTGAAGCTATGGTTGTCATTAATGGTCCCTAGGGTAGAGTGGAAAGGGTAGGGATGTGGCTCCTGCTCCCACGTGGAATGTTGCGGGGGAGAGATCTAGGGAGGTGCTGTAATGGAATTCTCCAGACTCAAAGGGAGGTGAGCATGTGTTTGTTGAACCTGTATGTCCACAAGCATCTGTGTTTGCTGCCAGAGAAGCCCCATTATGTCCTGGGGCTTCTCCCTCTCCTTTTCCTGATGGGACTCCTGGGCCTTTCTCTTATTCATGTTTACCTTCTCCAGGATGTCTGTAATGTTCATCCTCCAGGGCCTTTGCTCATGGTCTAATACAGCAGAGGCTTGCAGGATCTCATTGAACATGTCACCCGGAGTCCTATCTTTTCTCCTTTTTATTTGGCTAAGGCATGGAAGAAGAATCCCTCAAGACCACAATGGCAGCTGCTGGTACCATTGTCAGTGTAGTCACACCGGAAAAAAAAGTGAAGATTCAGAACTCCCATCTTAACTTTTAAATAAGACATGCTTATTGACATTTCTGTCTGTGATTGCTTTTGCACCGTACCATTCGCATATCGGCCATACTGAGTGTGGCCCACCAGGAGTGGCAGAAATTAGGAGGGAATTGTTGTGTTGCATGGAACTATGAGTACAGGGGAATGGCACTGAATACTGGCACCATTTTCCACAGGCAGTGGTGATTTCAACTGATCTCTCACTCTTGAGAGTAACAAAGGCCCAGAGAACACAGCTGCTGCTGACGTTCTGAAGCCAACCGGACCCATAGGCTGCTAGCCTATGTACTGCAATGATGCGTGGCGAAGTTATTGCCAACTGGCATGGGAAAGTGTCCTACCGCGGAGGAAGAAATAAGGCTGCCATCCCTAGAAACCTTTTTGGGAGGATTGCAGAGTACCAACATAAAAGTTTCCTTGAGATCTCTCAGGAGGATTCAAGAAACATCCCTGTATAAATAAACTGCTCCAGAGGTCCCCCACCTCCCTCACCTATCTTTGTAATGGGAAATACAATTACACATTTACCTGAGGTTCCTTCCCCCGCATTGGGTTCATCCATGCTCAACTTCTGGGACTGACTGGACTCTAGTGGAGTCTCAAACAGGTCCCAATTCATAGCATAGCTGGACCTCCCAGTTTGTAACGCACTCATGCAGCCTATGCAGGGCATGGATGTTGGGTGAACCCCTGGCTAGCCCTCCAGCCGCACCCCTTCCGCTCAAGGCCCTGCCCCATTCATGCCCACCGGAGCCCAGCCCCCACTGTGGCCCCTGCCCCCTGCCCCAGGCAAGTGCCACCAGATGCCCTCCCCCAGCCCCAGAATGTCGCCCAGCCCAATGCCCAGCCGCAGTGCTGGGCAGGTGGCGTGGCCCGAGCAGCCCCAGTGCCAGGAGGACGGTCAGCATAGTGCGGTGCAGCCCCACGGGGACACCATGGTCCCCTGACTGCCTGCCCCAAGGACTAGCAGGCAGGATGGGGCCTGGGAGTGGAGCATGGGTGTGGGGACGTCAGGTTGTTTGGGAAGGCAACGCCTTCCCGTGCCTACGATACCCACCACCCATGGTGCAGGGCTTGTAATTAATTTAGCTTATCCCCTGTTGGTTGTTGTCCACCAGAGGCTGCCCATGCCTGCTACGTGTCTGTCAGTGTCTGCTCAATGCAATGGCTGCTTGGCTTCTTACCTGCTAGGTGCTATATTGTATTCTCAAAATAAAGCCTGAGGCTGCTTCAGATGAAGCAGAGTCTGTTGTGAGTGTTATCTTATTCCATGGTGTATTGTTTCTTTGTGACACATATCAAAGGAAAAAGTCATATAACTCTGGGAAAGCCACTACAGGCTTTCCAAAGAGGGCTGGAGGAAGCATGGAAAAACAAAAAGAACTTGAGGAATTCAAGACACAATTGGACTCTATAATCAATCAAAAACAATTTAGTGCTCTCTTACAGACCATTCTTCTCTGGTGTTCAACTCCTACTGACTTAGATGGGAGCAGAGGGCACTCCATACTTTGCAGGAGGCACTCATCACTTCTCATGATCAGGCCCTGACTATCAAAAGCACATTTTATGTTTATGTAATAACCCCATCTCACTTCCAGCCATACTAGTGAACAACAAAACAGAAACCATTTAACTACTTCGAAACATCCAGTAGATGCAGCGCAAGCTACCACCAAAGTCTAAAAAAAAAACTTTTAAAGCATTTTATTAACAATTTTAAACAAACATGTGACAGACAGACACTCAAGCAATATAGAGAGGAGTGAAAATTCTAAATGACCATTTGAAATGAAAGGACTGCACAATGATCCTGTCCTTACAGAGGAAATCATTAATGTTCTCTCGTATCTAAAAATAAGGCAAGATACCAGGTGTCAATGGATTTAGGATAGACTATTACATATAGCAAATAATATTCAACCATCAACAGTAATGTACTTCAACTGTGTATCTAAGCACTTGAACAAAAAACAATTCCCAGCTTAAAGGCTGATATAAATATAATTGTATTATTCAAAGAGAATAAAGTGGGCAATATTACTGCTAAACTAAATTCCTGCAGATCCAAAGAAGGTAGGAGAGGGCTCAGGGAAAGACAGCAGGGTTCAGGAGGGAACAGACCTTGGCAGCTGACTAAAGGGTCCCTGAGCTGGAACCTGGAGTAGAGGGTGAGCCCGGGCTCTCCTACTAGCCACTGAGGGAGTGGCACCATGGAGCCATGTGGTACAGTGCTCTACTCCCTTCAGATATGGTGCGTCTTCCTGGACATTCTGGAGAATAGCTCACCAGGTCAACATCCCTTTCTGCAATTTCATGCCATATCTCTGTCTCTTTGTCTGCAGCCCCTCTCTCACTCCAGGACAGGGCCGGTTCTAGGATTTTTGCCGCCCCAAACAAAAAATTTTTTGGCCACCCCTGCTTTTTTTTCATGCCCCCCTCCACCCCCGGCTCTGCCCCAACTCCACCCATTCCCAACCTCTTCCCAAAATCCCCAGCCCCGCCTCCTCCCCCGGGCGTGCCGAATTTCCCCCCACCCATTGCTTCCTCCAGCTCCCCCCCGCAACCCCCTGCCCTAGCTCACTTCCACTCCGCCTGCTCCCCTGAACACTCCGCCGCTCCGCTTCTCCCCCCTCCCTCCCAGGCGAGGGAGAGGCAGCGCGTTCAGGGGAGCAAGCGGAGCAGAGGTGAGCGAGGGTGGGGGGAGCACAGGAAGTAACGGGGAGGGGGGAAGAGGTAATTTCAGACTAGAGTATTAATGATTATAGCTGCTCTGTTAATTCTGACTCAACTCTCTGGTCTCTAAATTAGCTTGAGTAATATAAAATGGTTTCAGAGTAGCAGCCGTGTTAGTCTGTATCCGCAAAAAGAAAAGGAGGACTTGTGGCACCTTAGAGACTAACAAATTTATTTGAGCATAAGCTTTCGTGAGCTACAGCTCACTTCATCGGATGCACGCAGTGGAAAATATGCTGGGGAGATTTTATATACACAGAGAACATGAAAAAATGGGTGTTACCATACAGACTGTAACGAGAGTGATCAGGTAAGGTGAGCTATTACCAGCAGGAGAGGGGGAAAAAAAAATCCTTTTGTAGTGATAATCAAGGTGAGCCATTTCC
Organism: Lepidochelys olivacea; assembly: GCF_965140295.1. Classification (NCBI taxonomy): domain Eukaryota; kingdom Metazoa; phylum Chordata; order Testudines; family Cheloniidae; genus Lepidochelys; species Lepidochelys olivacea. Next base: position 298,680,609 of record NC_140411.1, read on the forward strand.
AGCAGTTGACAAGAACATGTGAGGAACAGCAGGGGGGAGAAGGGGGAAATAAACATGGGGAAATAGTTTTACTTTGTGTAATGACACATCCACGCCCAGTCTTTATTCAAGCCTAATGTAATGGTGTCCAGTTTGCAAATTAATTCCAATTCAGCAGTCTCTCGTTGGAGTCTGTTTCTGAAGTTTTTTTTGTTGAAGAACTGCCACTTTTAGATCTGTAATCGAGTGACCAGAGAGATTGAAGTGTTCTCCGACTGGTTTTTGAATGTTATAATTCTTGTCGTCTGATTTGTGTCCATTTATTCTTTTACGTAGAGACTGTCCGGTTTGGCCAATGTACACAGAATCATAGAATCATAGAATATCAGGGTTGGAAGGGACCTCAGGAGGTCATCTAGTCCAACCCCCTGCTCAAAGCAGGATCAATCCCCAACTAAATCATCCCAGCCAGGGCTTTGTCAAGCCTGACCTTAAAGACTTCTCAGGAAGGAGATTCCACCACCTCCCTAGGTAACGCATTACAGTGTGTCACCACCCTCATAGTGAAAAAGTTTTTCCTAATATCCAACCTAAACCACCCCCACTGCAACTTGAGACCATTACTCCTCGTTCTGTCATCTGCTACCACTGAGAACAGTCTAGTGCCATCCTCTTTGGAACCCCATTTCAGGTAGTTGAAAGCAGCTATCAAATCCCCCCTCATTCTTCTCTTCTGCAGACTAAACAATCCCAGTTCCCTCAGCCTCTCCTCATAAGTCATGTGTTCCAGTCCCCTAATCATTTTTGCTGCTCTCTGCTGGACGTTTTCCAATTTTCCCACATCCTTCTTGTAGTGTGGTGCCCAAAACTGGACACAGTACTCCAGATGAGGCCTCACCAAAGTCGAATAGAGGGGAACGATCACGTCCCTCGATCTGCTGGCAATGTCCCTACTTATACATCCCAAAATGCCATTGGCCTTCTTGGCAATAAGGGCACACTGTTGACTCATATCCAGCTTCTTGTCCACTGTAACCCCTAGGTCCTTTACTGCAGAACTGCTGCCTAGCCATTCGGTCCCTAGTCTGTAGCAGTGATTGGATTCTTCCATCCTAAGTGCAGGACTCTGCACTTGTCCTTGTTGAACCGCATCAGATTTCTTTTGACCTAATCCTCTAATTTGTCTAGGGCCCTCTGTATCCTATCCCTATCCTCCAGCGTATCTACCTCTCCTCCCAGTTTAGTCTCATCTGCAAACTTGCTGAGGGTGCAATCCACACCATCCTCCAGATCATTAATGAAGATATTGAACAAAACCGGTCCCAAGACCGACGTTTGGGGCACTCCACTTGATACCAGCTGCCAACTAGACATGGAGCCATTGGTCACTACCCGTTGAGCCCGACAATCTAGCCAGCTTTCTATCCACCTTATAGTCCATTCATCCAGCTCATACTTTTTTAACTTACTGGCAAGGATACTGTGGGAGATCGTGTCAAAAGCTTTACTAAAGTCAAGGAACAACACGTCCACTGCTTTCCCCTCATCCACAGAGCCAGTTATCTCATCATAGAAGGCAATTAGATTAGTCAGGCATGACTTCCCCTTGGTGAATCCATGCTGACTGTTCCTGATCACTTTTCTCTCCTCTAAGTGCTTCAGAATTGATTCCTTGAGGACCTGCTTCATGATTTTTCCAGGGACTGAGGTGAGGCTGACTGGCCTGGAGTTCCCAGGATCCTCCTTCTTCCCTTTTTTAAAGATGGGCACTACATTAGCCTTTTTCCAGTCGTCCGGGACCTCCCCTGATCGCCATGAGTTTTCAAAGATAATGGCCAATGGCTCTGCAATAACATCCGCCAACTTCTGTAGCACTCTCAGATGCAGCGCATCCGGCCCCATGGACTTGTGCTCATCCAGTTTCTCTAAATAGTCCCGAACCACTTCTTTCTCCACAGAGGGCTGGTCACCTCCTCCCCATGCTGTGCTGCCCAGTGCAGCAGTCTCGGAGCTGACCTTGTTCTTGAAGACAGAGGCAAAAAAAGCATTGAGTACATTAGCTTTTTCCACATCCTCTGTCACTAGGTTGCCTCCCTCATTCAGTAAGGGGGCCACAGTTTCCTTGACTTTCTTCTTGTTGCTAACATACCTGAAGAAACCCTTCTTGTTACTCTTAACATCTCTTGCTAGCTGCAACTCCAGATGTGATTTGGCCTTCCTGATTTTACTCCTGCATGCCTGAGCAATATTTTTATACTCTTCCCTGGTCATTTGTCCAATATTCCACTTCTTGTAAGCTTCTTTTTTGTATTTAAGATCAGCAAGGATACATGGCAGAGGGGAATTGCTTGCACATGATGGCATATATAACATTGGTAGATGTGCAGGTGAATGAGCCTCTGATAGTGTGGCTGATGTAATTAGGCCCTATGATGGTGTCCCCTGAATAGATATGTGGACACAATTGGCAACGGGCTTTGTTGCAAGGATAGGTTCCTGGGTTAGTGGTTCTGGTGTGTGGTGTGTGGTTTCTGTTGTGTGGTGAGTATTTGCTTCAGGTCGGGGAGCTGTCTGTAAGCAAGGACTGGCCTGTCTCCCAAGATCTGTGAGAGTGATGGGTCACCCTTCAGGATAGGTTGTAGATCCTTGATGATGCGCTGGAGAGGTTTTAGTTGGGGGTTGAAAGTGATGACTAGTGGCGTTCTGTTATTTTCTTTGTTGGGCCTGTCCTGTAGTAGGTGACTTCTGGGTACGCTTCTGGCTCTGCCAATCTGTTTCTTCACTTCAGCAGGTGGGTATTGTAGTTTTAAGAATGCTTGATAGAGATCTTGTAGGTGTTTGTCTCTGTCTGAGGGGTTGGAGCAAATGCGGTTGTATCGCAGAGCTTGGCTGTAGACGATGGATCGTGTGGTGTGGTCTGGATGAAAGCTGGAGGCATATAGGTAAGTATAGCAGTGAGTAGGTTTCCGGTATAGGGTGGTGTTTATGTGACCTTCGCTTATTAGCACTGTAGTGTCCAGGAAGTGGATCTGTTGTGTGGACTGGTCCAGGCTGAGGTTGATGGTGGGATGGAAATTGTTGAAATCATGGTGGAATTCCTCATGGAAGGGCCTCTTTTCCATGGGTCCAGATGATGAAGATGTCATCAATGTAGCGCAAGTAGAGTAGGGGCATTAGGGGACAAGAGCTGAGGAAGTGTTGTTCTAAGTCATCCATAAAAATGTTGGTATACTGTGGGGCCATGCGGGTACCCACAGCAGTGCCGCTGATTTGAAGGTATACATTGTCCCCAAATGTGAAATAGCTATGGGTGAGGACAAAGTCACAAAGTTCAGCCACCAGGTTTGCCGTGACATTATCGGGGATATTGTTCCTGAGGGCTTGTAGTCCATCTTTGTGTAGAATGTTGGTATAGAGGGCTTCTACATCCAAAGTGGCCAGGATGGTGTTTTTAGGAAGATCACCGATGGATTGGTTTCCTAGTTTCCTCAGGAAGTCAGTGGTGTCTCGAAGATAGCTAGGAGTGCTGGTAGCGTAGGGCCTAAGGAGGGAGTCTACATAGCCAGACAAACCTGGTTTGGGGTTTCAGTCACAGTAGCTTGTGTGTGGAAGAAAGTAGGTAAAAGGAGTGCATTTTACTTATCAAGAGATGAGACAAGCTTTGTACATCATAAAATTTAAGACAAAAAATATGCTATTAAATTTGGAACAGAGAGGATAACTAGTAGTAAATTATCTGCTTCATTACCTCTGCTCCTCACATTGTGACATGCTAAAGGTAAGGTGCGGAGTAAACAATTTAGGGATTCTGCTGATTTTACTGTGATCTAATTTTTGCAAATATCTGTGGCCATGCCCAAATTCTCATTGATATACCAAACACACACTTGCAACACAGGAATATCTGTCTTTTTGAACTATGCTTTCCCAATACACCAAAAGCCCTGGGCAAATGAGCTTCAAGAAGCAAAATGTCCAATAACTATGAAACCTTTGATGAACTGCATCTGTAATGTTTGTACATTTATGACTACAACTTACTAAAAATGTGATACAGTTTTCTCTTTCATACTACAAATCTATGGCACATGTCCAATGCTGGAACCTCAGCAAGAAGCAGTGTAAAAAATTATTCTAGATGTATTTCAAAACATTTTGTTCAAAATAGCAGAGCGGAAAGAAGATCTGATGCTGATTCAGCTGCTTTAAAATGAATGGATTGCCGTAGTGCCACATTAGTTTACACAGACAAACACAAATTGTGTTCCCACACATACACACACACACACAAAGACACCTCTGCTCAGGATTTTTTTCCATTACGTTGTATCCATGCTTAGTTTTCTTATTTTATCATTTGTATCAACAACACTTAATATGTTACCATGCATTAATCAATGAAAGTTTAACATCAATCCTATTTCAGTATTACAAACCATAAACCATTGATCGAACTTGGTGGCATTCTGTAGGGGTCAACTTAATTTGTAGCAGTACAAAAAAGAGTCTAGCAAAGAAGGACAAAAGATTAATGTTATGTTGGGTAATTATATAAAAGATCTCAGATTCCATACATTGGTTGAGATGCAATACTGAAACTGGGAGAACAAGGTACATTTGGGAATATACCCATCTGGTATATTCTTTTTGTCTCCCCTCTGCTTCTCCTGTCCCTTCAAGTTGTTAGTCATGAGAAGAGCTTAATTAACGTAATGAAAAATATAAGAAAAATAAATGGAGCAACCTGGTATGAATAGAGTTGTGGGAGCTTTGAAAAGCATGTCTATTGTTTTTCCCTTTAAAAGCTTGGCAAGCTTGTGAAGTTCACAAGCTTGTTCATACAGCCTACTTGTCATTTCCCATTCCCTGCTAGATACACATTACACCTTTATGGAAACCCAAGTATCTTCCATAGGTTTGTCAGGAGTTTCACAAAATGTATTGTACAAGCATGAGAAAAACATATACAAAATACACCAGCTCTGCCAACAGTTGTGTAGACATCCACTTCCCAGACAATCACATTACTGTTTACAGTAAATGGCATCTTCTGTTAATCAGGAATTCTATTTAATCAAGACAAAAAGTGACATCCTGAGACATCTCAGTTAGGCATGTTGGTAGCTTTGCAGATTGTTTCTCTATAAGCCATTGATAAATAGTTGATTTAACTATTAGATTCTAATGTGAGGCCCTATCTTCACAGGAGAAAACATCTTCTCTCTAATATGGGGTTGACTGTACTTGGATCGTTGGTGTCAAATCCCAGTTTGATTGTATTTCTGGTTGATGGCAAAGGCCCCAAGAGTCCTGAAGTGGCACTTTTTAATGTTTTCTATAAATCTAAACAGGATTTTCAGTCAGTTTGACAATGGAGGTCAAACATAGCTCTCCCCACTCACCACCACAAGCAGTGTTGAACTCAGGAGTCCTGTTTGTGTGGTCAGGGTTGACCAAGTTCAATAACCATTATAAAAACTCATTGTCACCTCCTTGTTTATACAGCTGCCAGTGATTTGTTCTCCCATCCTTGTTGGGGCCTGGTGCTTTCTGCTGAGCTGTGAGCGCTAGACCTGGCCTTTCTTCTGGGGTGTGGAAGGCGGTTATCTCAATGTCATTTGCATATGCTACCTCATTTAGATGCACATGGCTGCCTGCTATGCTGATATGATTATTCCAGCTATTAGGGTGGCATAACTTCAGGACCAGCTGGAGTTCCTGCACTGCTCTTGTTGGAAAAAGAAGATGTGGAGCAACAGCGTCTCCAGATGGTCACACCATCTCTCCACCCACACACTCCCTCATTAGTTCATGCAGTCTGTAGTGAGCCCTGTGCACATAAGAAACTGCACTGTGTTGTGTATATGAACTCCTATGCAATAGGGTTGATTAAGACACAATAAATGTATGGAAAATATAGTTTTCCATATAGTCCATAGTGGCTCTACCTGAATCCTCTCCCTTTTCACTTTTCAGCTATGATTACACAGCTATGCTTCCCACAGCATAAGCATTTTCACCTCACTGTTTGGCCTTCTTTCTCATGTCCACGAATGTCAGTTGTAAATCAGGGCTATTCTCCTTGGCTCTTTTACCCTGCTTCCACTGATTATCATCCTTCCAACTGACTTTTGAGTACTTGGATTTGGAGGCAACATTTTATTTTATTTATTTTGCATGGTTACTAGGGAATCCTGAGGGTTTCCCTATGGGTATTTCTGGATCCAGTTCAGCATGGCTAATGGCTGACAGAAGAAGCAGAAGTTTTTCCTTTCCCACTCACCTCTGGGTAGCAATGCAAGCTTTTCCATGCCTGGAGAGCCATTATCGATTGGAAGGGTGTTGACTTTTACTATGTACAGAATGGTATTGAGAGGCAGTCACCCACTCCTAACTACCCTCTGCCTACAAGTGCACCTGCAAGGGTTGGCTCAATGGAAGCTACTGAAATCAGCCCCTGCATAGTCTGTTTCATGTGGTCTACCTGACTCAGACCCCACAGGGTTTGCAGAGCCCTAGCTCTGAACCCTCTTTGTACAAATCCTGTCAAGAAACATTATGCACAACAACAGGGAAAACCTTTTAACTATACTAGGGAAACTGTGAAAACAACTATACACAGTGTGCTGTCAAACACACAAAGAAAGTAAAAAGGAGGCATGTCTGGGGTGTGCCTGTACTCCACAATCCCCAGCTACCAGAATAGCTCTTGGGGCTACACAGCAGCCAGACATGTTAGAGCAGCCTGGAGTTCCCTCCTGACTACAAGAGTTGGGGAAAATAATAGTGGCGTAAAACAACCTTTGTTACCTTTCTCTGGTCGAGTGCCAAATACAGCTTGCATGGACCAGAAAGTCTCCACCTATATGTCACACACACACATAATGGAATAAAGGGATTTTTGAGATACCAAGGCGATAAGAGCTTCAGAAATGAAGCTGATACAATGGGCAACAGTTAGTGAAGAAAGATGGCTGTATCATTCATTATCTTAAAGCACCTTTTATGGTTGTCTCATGTATCTTTTGTTGCTGCTCCTGAAGTCAACAGCTGAGGTTAGCAGTTGGACTGAAGGGCAGTCGGTTATCCTACCTTCAGACAGATTTTAACTGAACTGCTGAACACATTCTAATCCAAACCAATCATTTTACTTGAAGAGTATCCCATCCTGCCAAGACTTAACATCTGCTTTCTTGTCCCTCAAAATTGTTTAATAAATGTTAAACCACTTCCTCTGTGTTTGCATTTTCCTTCTCCCTGTATCTTCCAAGTAAGATATACCAAATTCAGATCCCTAATCTTGTACAGAAATAGCTCACATGCCACATTGGCTTTTGATTCATGTGGCTCTCTTTAGCTCCAGACATTTTTGTTCCAAATGCATACAGTTTCAATAACAAAATCATACTTAATACATACAGGTTATCACCAACATCTGCCCCTTGAAAATGCATTGATGAATTCATCCATATTTTGCGCTTTTCTAATCTACAAAAAAATTTCAGCTTTCATAATAAGCAGAAATCTTCTAAACGTCATTTAAATATGTATACAAAAATCCCTACACCTATCAAATGTTTGCACTCTACATCTATAAAGTAACGGTTTCAACTTAAAATCTAACAATTGAAGCGAAACCCTCCTTTGTAAAGGGCATGTCCTACAATAGATCCACATGCTCAAATCCCATTGACATTAGTGGAAGTTCCACCAATAGACCAATTGGAAGATATGGGACTTTAAATTTTCATAATAATACACAGGGATTTTAGCTGAATGATTTGGATGTTACTGGGAGAAACATAGCTCAAGCTCTGTACAATGCTTTGAAAAATACTCTGCCATCTTCAAATCATCAGCAATTTTTGTCTAGCTGTTAGTATAGCAGAAGTTTCAAAACCAAAACATAATTTAAATTTCATGACATATGCAAAAACCTAAAATGCACCAATTATCAATCAAAGCTAATACCTGTAAGATGAGTTCTTTAGTCTATACTCTACTCTATTGATATGAAATGTATGTCAGACTAAGGCTGTTTGGACATTCCTAACATGTCAATGTGCACCATTAAAAATAGCCTTAGCATATTAGGCATTTTGATAAACTTTGCATGTGCTGAGTTTGCATAATTTGTTAACATTTAAGTGGTGACAACTGATAGAACACTGACAAAAACAGAAATAAAGAAGCATCTGAAGCTGATAACATGATTTTTGCCCCCTCACAACATTAAATGAGAATTAATAAATCTTACCACTGGCAGAGAATATGTTATACTACAGTGCAATACAAGTACATTTTAACAACCATGCTTTGAACAAATGAAGCTTCCCTGTGAGATGTGCAGATCTGAATGTATCCATTGTGTTTTTCCTGCTATGGTAAAATCATCTGTTCTGTCTTTGAAGTCCCAGTACCACCCAAAACAGTAATTGTTTAACACTGCTCTATGAAACCTGTAGATGCCAAAATGTCATCTACAACAACTACATGAACTATACGAGTGCTGTATGTGTAATTTTTTATTAGAACCCTCTCTAGTTTTTGACAAGGCCTTTCAAAACTCTATAACATACTGAAGGATAAACAGAGATATTACACATAATTAAAGTTACTTTAAGACTCCTGAATTTAAACATTTGCATGTGTTTTTGAATAAAGTTAACAGTTTGACTTGTGCAGACAGCAGTGGTTTTAGAAAAGCAGCTTGTTAAATCATGTTTTCCACTTGCACTGGTGTTCTGTACTGTTAGTCATAGATTTCAGCGGATAGACCCCCCCTTTAATCACAAAAGAACTTAGTTCCCCTGAGAAGGGAACATTTTTGCTGGAAATTAGAAAACCATTAGTGCATAAATCAAAACACTGGTGAAATATCCTGCATTAAAGGAGGTTTAGCTGTGTTCACTGCAGCAAAGAAAGTTTAAAAAGCCCCAAGGAAAACGCATGTTTATTCATAAATCCAAATTAAATTAACTGAAACCATTTAGTTGTAGTTTAGAAACAATGACTTCAATCCAAAATGCTGCAATGATGTTTCACAGCAGATTCATTAGTTGGCACTATATTTTGATTACTCTTGTTCAGGGACCAGCTCTAGTCAATTAAAAATGATGTATGGTTCTGGGTCTAAATTGCTGCTTGTTTTAGAGATGGTCCATCCATCTACATAACAACTTATCCATCTCGCTTTTGACAAGAAAATTTAAAAAGTTCTATAATCTGATTGGCTGACATCAAGAAAGAAGGCGAGTCTAGGGCCTGATGCAATAATTTAATGTCGTATTGATTAGTAAAACCATGATTAGATATGTTGCAATCAAATCTACTCACTTATATTTTTACCTTTCATTCTGTGGGACACTGTGATACTTTTTCTAATATTCTATTAATAATTACTACTGACAAGCCACTATGACACTAAAATTAATAATGTTTCTCAGCTGATGTTGAAATATTCAGCTTGAAATGTCTGGCCACATGTACTGCATGTCTTGGCGCCCTACCACATGTTTGTAAATGAAGGGAAATACAGATCTGGATGGACTTCCAGAATGACACAAAAACAGATGAAGCATTAAATTAAATTTAAAAATTGGAGAAGCTTTTTCTGTTACAGGGCTGAAATTCTCAACATCTAGGTATCACATGTCAACTGTGAAATAATATTCTTCTTCAAACAATTGCCTAATGATTAAATTTATGCCCTGCCAACAGAATATCCAAGATGAGTCCCTAGATTTGACAAGGGTGTCAGCCAAAAATATAGTAGAAAGATAAGGTGGGTGAGATAATATCTATTATTGGACCAACTTCTGTTGATGAGAGAGAGAGAAGCTTTCGAGCTTACGCAAAGCTTTTTTTCAGGTCTGGGAAAGGTACTCCAAGTACCTCGAATTTTTGAGATACCCCTCAGCTTGTGATTTTCATCCTTTCACTATGATATAAAGGAAAGAATTTTGTCGATCAGGGAAAATATCAATTTAACACTATCACAGCAAGGGCCAAACCCATGGCTTTTAGAAAAGAAAAGCCATTCACTACAAAAGTCAAAGGATTATTTTGAGGTTTGGATAAGCAAGACTAAATTCAGATTCACGTCGCTCTCCTTCAGACCCTTCCCTCTCCTGACAATCTCAAATTCTATGTGGTTTAATGTCTCCTTAAATCTGACTTGCTCTATGTCTTTCAGTAATTTTGAAAAACTTCCATCGCCCCAGTTTCACTCCCCAACTCAAAGCTCCCATTTGCTTCCACCAGTGTATCTGTATCCACAGTGCCACTAGTAAGACAGCTTTTCCTTCGTCTTGTCTCACTGCTCTGTGCTTGTAATCTACCTAGATTCCTGATTGCCATTCAACACTGTGGTATCTGAGCACCTCCAGCCAGGACTGGTGATGATGTGGAAGAGAGAGGTGTTAGATTTTCTTGGTGGTCTTTTTTAATGGGAGGGCTGGGTCAGATCAGTTTGCATTTTGCTCTTAAGTCACTGATGTTCAAGGTCATTTGGATTTTTATGGGAGTAGGTTTCAGATTTATGAGACAATTACTGAGAAAGTCTTAATCATATACAAGTTTTATTTACTTTTTTTTTTAGTTACTTTTTTTTTACTACAGATAATTTGTTTTGTCAGCAATTCTGGTTATTTTCTTACATTAATATTAAAAGAAAGAGTTACAATACAAAAAGTAAGGCAATACAGTAGAGTTGATCGCAGATAGCTTATGAGTAACAAGAAATATACATCTTGTTTTCAAAAAGGTTATATCTGGTTGTTGTTTTGGTTGTTATCGTTAGATCCATTTGTACCATCTTTTCTCAAATAGTTTATGTGTTAGACTAACAGTCAATAAATCACTGCATTTCTCTTAATGGTTTTATTCGGGTCAACCATATTTCTAGAGCTCATATTTATTCGAGTTGTTTCTGCAACCATAGTGATTAAATACATTTATTGGCTTCAGTCACAAGATTGAGCTTTTATCTCTATTTTGTTTATTTTTAATACAAAGATAGTAACTAAACATAAGCTGTTTGGAGAAAGGCCCTTGTTTTTTTATTTGATCTGTAAAGCAGCTAGCACACTTCTGAGTGACAGAAAATGAACATTTAATAATGCACAAATAACTTCTGTTTGGGACTCTCTATCAAGACATACTTACTGTCACCAAGAGATTAGGTTCCAAAAAAGCCCAGTAAGATTGGTATGATTTTAATGATATGTCTGTAGCATGCAAGTCAGTGAAGTGAACTGCAGGCTGCATCCAGCAATGCTAGGCTCCAGCTGAAAAGCCCTTGTGTGCCATGCCTTTTCCTTCTCTGAAAGCCAGGCCAAACGCTACAAAATGGCAAAACCCCTCTGTCACATTTTGCTAAGCAATTTCCATTCAGCTATGTTCTCTCACACATGGCAACTGAAAAAGTTAAACAAAATGCAGAATGTCTTTAGTTTAACCTAGCTTGTTTTGTTTTCCTGCATTCATTTATTTCAAAAGTAAAGCATATTATCCACATGATCACTTCCCTGAATGTATGGATGAGTGTAATCCAGACATTGATTTATGCACTCACAACTAGCCCAGGAAAGGTCACAAAGGCGCAAAATGTGTTTGAATGTTGGAGTTTGCATTTGTGCCTGAGGTAGCTGAAAGCAGATAAAAGGGCATGCAGTTAACCAGCTCCCTGTTAACTGTGCTTCTGAGAAGGCTCATGTGTGATTAGCCCACCAGCTGAGTGATTGAAGATGCACTAACACAATTTGTTCCTGATATGCCAGGACGGGCGGATAAAGACCACTGATGCATAGGGGTAAATCTTCTCAGTTTTGGTCAACCACCACTTGCCTCGCCCTTTTGGGGAATATTTTTGGGCAAATCTTCCTATCACACATGCAGAGAGCCTTATCCGTAATGGAACTGCAGTTTTTAGTCGTTAAGCTTTTCAGTGCAGGAACTATAATGGCTTATGTCTTTGTACAGCACTTTGCAAAATTTGGGTGCTATTGTAACAGAAAGTGATATAAGAATAATGTACAGCAGGGGCAAGAATTGGGAGCTCATGGAGGGTGTACATCTTTGCATGTAAGGAAGCCAAGCCCAGCCCAGCTCCATGCAACACAGGGCACTGGGCATTTGAGGTTAGGCTAAAATGGGGAAGGGAAAGGAGGTAGCACCCAAGAATGGATTAAAGCAAGATCCAGGTAGCTGCAGATTTGTTGGGGGAGGACAGAGTTTTTAATCATATTGCATCCAAATCTGTTCATGGTTTAATTCACCAGTATCTGATAATGCATAGATAATTAGCCATTCCTTTATGGAGGAGGTGGGATTCCTCCCTCCCACCAATGAGTCACGCCCTAACATACAGCACAAGAGGCAGAATTCAGACCTATATGCTAATCATACACATTTTCCCTCATACACATTGGCTGTCCTCAGACACATTTTGGAGGATGGCAGGATCCTGGCAGAGCATGTAGGTTACTGTGAACTCCTCAAACACAGTTGATTCCAATTTTTTGCTGGAAATTAGAAAAACATTTGTGCTTAAATCAAAACACCTAGCTTTAATGATAGCTAGCTAGGCTCCCTGCAGCAGAGGAAGAAAAGGCATCCAGGAAAATGCTTGAGTCAGAGCCAAATTTACTTCTCAATTTACACCTGTGCAACTCCACTGAAGCCAGTGGGATTACACAGGTGTAAAGGAGTCAAGAATCTGATTCCTAATGATTACCATACAATATGTGTATGAAACTGAGACTGCCCCTTGCTCTCCCCTGAAGGCTTTTGTTATTGTCTGTTCTCTTTGCATACCTAAAGTGAATGTTACCCATTAAAAGGTTCCTTTCCTTGCATTCCTCTCTCTCTCTAAAAATGACACACACATTTCAGAGAGAGTCAACATGAATAGTTTGGAGGAAGTTTTTAAGGTGAGCACTAAAAACAACCACTCTTCAGTGTGTGTGAGTGTGTGTGTGTGTGTGTGTGTGGGTGGTGCATCGGTTCAGTGATGACATTTTCATGCTCTCTCTTTTTGTGGATTCTGGAGTGACTGAAGTCCAAAGCGTGACACACATGCTCGTGAGCATATCGGGCAGACAAAGTCATTGATGAGCCTCTTGTTAGCTACTCTTCAGTATAGTGTTCAAAAAAAAAGTTACATGATTGCGGACAACTCTTATTTTCTACCACTGTTCCATTCTTGTCACAATCTGTGACACATCAGTACTGTACATTCATATCCAACCTTCTCATAGTCTCTTCAGAATCTTTGCCACCAGAATAACCATACATTGCATTTACACACAGCTTCGTATCTGCAGAACCCAAAGGGCTTTACAAGCATTTATAAATTAAGCCTCATAACTGCATTGGTAAACAGTATTATCCCAGTTATACAGACTGGGCCATGGAAAAAGGAAGGTTAGAAAACTTGTCCAAGGTCACACAGAGAGTGTGTAGCAATGCTGGGCATAGAACATGATTTTCCTGACTCAGTATCCTGTGTGTCAGCAACTTCCTTCCTTTTACTATTATTGCTATTAATAAACACCTGTACTATAATAACACCCAAAATGCCCCTTTGTGCTGGGCACCGAGCAAACACAGAGAAAGAGACAGTCCCTGCCCTACAGAGTTTGCAATCTAACAGTAAATAAGCCTTTGAATCCCTCATGCCACTGGAATTATCTTGCCCAACTTTGAATTTATTTTAACAATATATGATTGATTGGCTGGAAATTCTTATTCTCCCCATTTTGGGATCAATTGTGAACCCAAATGGAATCAAAGGAAGCATTGCCACTGACTTCAGTGGGTGCAGGATTGGACCTTTGGGGGCTGATGTTGTGAGGTGCTGAACATCTCCTGAGAGATACTGAGTACCCTCAACTCTCATTAAGATCTAGGGGAGTTGAGTGTGCTCAGCACTTCAGAGGTTTGGACCCTAACAGATGTGGAAACAAACTGAAACTTTTTCTTGCCAATCAATCAAAATAAAATTAAAAAAAAAAATTTAACCAGTTATATGAAGGTAGCCTATTGTTCTGCTTCACATTTTTTACAAAATGTTAATGGCAAACGTAAATAAATTGGCACTGAGTGTTAGCTTTGGCTTTTGTGTATTTTTATCAGGTATTGTTTTGAAAGGTATTTAAAGGATAAAAATATTTTCCCCAATATCTGGTGAACACACCCAATTGAGAAAGACACTAATAGGACTGAGTGAGGGATGAGAGATACACACAGAACTGGACTGAACAAGACTGCATTTTAATGTCAAGTCAATACAAATTCCATTACAAACCAGATCTACTCTAACACCAATATTACAATGTGCAGTACAGTCAGATTCAGTTCTGGTTGCCTTTATAGACTGATCATATGTCTCTTTGTAACTATGAAACAGTTTTAGAATTCCAGACACAAATGTAGCCTTCTGTAGGCTACTGATGATGTCATGCAAGCGTCAATAACGGCAGGATGTGGCTTTATTTTAAAACAGATTTTTATTTAGACAGTCTTTAATTTAACAGCAATAAAGTTCTGATTTTCTAGTCTCCCCAGTTTTGTCTCAATAAGGACTGAAGGATTAGGCAGTAAGTGACTCCAGGCAGTGAATTTATAGGGAAATTATTGCACATTTCAGGTAGTTAAAGTCATTAACATATGCCTTATTATAGTAGCAATAATCAGCCAGCAATGCACCGCCTGTCATGTCTCAATGCTTAGTTAATTTTCTGGAATGCACATACTGAGGAAAATAAATGCAGAAAAGGAGGAAATGGGGGAAAGAGTTACTCTGTAGTTTGTTTCCCCTAATACTGTCTTGGTAGCAGCTTTACATCTTACTAGGGGTTTTCTATATTGGCCAAAGCAAACCATGAAACTGTCACCTACAAATGAGAATTTCAAACCTGTTTGCATCAGAATCAATATCACAGCCAATCTACAAAAAAACCAACAACAACTATGGGTACAGTCTTCCACCCAGGGAAGCCAGTTACAAAATCCCATTGAACTGAATAGAAGTGGTTTGGGGCTCTATTTTTAGAGTTCAATAATTATTAGCCCATCTAACACTTTAGACTCTAGGAGTTAAAGAGCCTTACAAAGAGATAAAGAGTTTCCTCTAATTATCCCACTGTTAAGTACAGCTAATTCTAACTAAAGCAGGTAGAGAGCACTAAGGTCTCTCCTCAGACCCAGAACTGTAAATAAAAGCATAACTCATTTTGGTTCTTCATGGTGTGAATACTGTTTTGGGGCACAACCTCCGATCTACTCAATAAGCAAGGCCTTGGGATGCATTCTTATTTTTAATATAAAGCAATACACATGTCTGTATTCTGTAAAACAATATCTGCAACAAAGAAGGATTAGTTATAGATTATAAATTTGTCAGGAGTAATTATCCTTTATCGCATGCAGAACTGCATATGTCACACCTTATTGCAAAAAAGTCCTTTTCTTTATAATTACTTTTATTAACACTGCCTATCAAGATAAGTCACTTTTTAAAGGATTCAGAAATGTTAACCAATAAGATGATTGCTAAGAATGTGTCTTATTATGTAAGGTTAATTTCTAGTCCTTCCAAGGAATAGTGTCAAATTTTTTTTTCTAGTAACTAAATTTGGGGGTTGATCTCAATTTTTTGCAATATTCTCTCAGAAGCTTGAAAAGAATTGACTTGATTCTCATTTCATTTGCCCCAGTTTTACACTGGTGTAACTCTGCTGAGTTCAATGGAGTTACTCCTTGTTTACATTGATATAAGTGGGATCAGAACCAGGTCCAATACTTCTTTCCCTGCCAGTTCTGTTCTTTTTCGTTTGTCAAACATTGATTTGTAATTCTGTTTTTTTAATGAAACATGAGTCAAGAAGCTCAACACTTATTTATTTGTTTGTGTGCCAGCATCACTGATGATGTAATATTCTCAGCACAACTTTGGAATAGGGACCCTGATCCTGGAAATCTTTACTTACGTTGGTAGTGCTTACTCTTGCAAGCAGTTCATTTAACTCAATGGGCTACGAATGTGCAGGATGTAGCTCACAACTAATTAACTTTTGCTCCACTGATGACTTTCTTTGCTGCAGCATATCACTGGAGCATAATATAGAAAAATAATGCAGTAACTGCCAATTTTATGTAACTACATGTTTCAATGTAAAACAAAAAAAATTTGAAATCGCAAATAACGCAAAATGTAGTGTTGGCAAAAATTTACAAACAAAATTGTAAATTTTGCACAGCTCTACAGAACAGGCCTCAACGGCAGCAAGATATACTTCAAAGGAGTACAAGTTGCTAGGGAAGGCAAATCTCTATCATCGCGGAAGCTACAGAAGATTGTTAGTGTAACTGAGGAAATACAAGTACACTTTGTGACTAAAAGCACCCTAGTATTCACCCTACACACCATTGTAATAATCTTTGTACAAAATATGCATTGTGAGGTATCATTTGAAAACCAATAACTCGCTTGTCAATAATATCATGGTGCAATGTATGTAGCAACATTATAGGTAAAGTTATGATGTCCCCCTGTATGATGTTCAAAACCACATAGCTCTACCTAGGAGAAGTTGTTAAACAGGCCTATCCCAAACAAAGGATTGTGCATTACCTCCATTTACATATAAACAGTAAATAGGGCCAGCAAGACAGCACGTGTAGGAGATGGCAGGAGACTGAGCAATTTGCATTTCAGCAAACACAGGCTGGGGAGAAAGAACATGGAGCTTCCTTCACCCCGAGACTCCATGTTGCCTTCATCCCTGTTTGAATAAACTTGGCTTTGAAGGGTAACCGTCAGAAGAATCCACTACAAAGATTCACTGGATTATAAAAGAAAGGGGTAGAGTACCCCAAGGTGTCTCTCTTTCATTTAAGAAAACAAAGGCACCAGCACCTTTGGGCCTCTGGAGAGATCCTGACCAAGGAAAGAGTCAGTCACCATCTTGCTGGAAGACTGTGTGTCAGAAAGGCTATCTTGAACAAAGCCTTGAATCAAAACTTGCTAGATCAAGTTTTAGACTTTTAGATGCACGTTTCCGTTTTTATTTGCTTGTAACTATTTCTAACTTTATCTCATATATTTGAATTAATTTAAAATCCTATCTTCTTCTGTTAAACTTGTTTTTATCTTTAATCTAAACCAATCCAGTGCTGTATTTAAACAGAACTGTTTGGTAACTCCAGTTAAAATAACAACCTTTTTAATATTAACTCTTTACAGGGGCATCAAACCTTAATATCTGAACTGTCCAGGAGAGGGCTGGACTTTTCAGAACACATGTTTTAGAAAATCCAGGACTGGGAATGTGTTGGGGTCACCTTGTAAGTAGTAACCAAGGCTGATGGAAGCCAGAGTGTGGCTGGTAAGTTGCTGGGAAGCTGCTGGAGTCAGAGCTGCTGAATCAGGACTATCTCGTGCACGGATACTGAGGGTGTGACTTGCATGCTGGTAGGCTGGTTGTTAGCAGCCCAGATTGGGAGTTATGATGGCAAAGCACTGTGAGGCACCCAAGATTTTGGGGCAGATGGTGACACAACCCCTCATTGGTCTGGATTGCACCCCAGAATGTGACACTCTTATCCATACATGTGATTCAAACCCAGTATCATTGAATTCTTCCGACAGCTTTTCCCAGATTCCAAGGCCAGAAGGGACCATGCTGATCATCTACTCTGTGCTCCTGAATAACACAGGCCTTAGAATTTCACCAACTGGTTCCTGCAACCAGCTCATAACTGCTAGGAAAGATAGAGAATATCTTTTACAGAAACACCCACAGTCTTGATTTAAAGACATCACGTGATGGAAAATACACCACATCCTTAAGTAAGGTTGGCACTTCTGGTTAGCAGCCCAAGCTAACAGATCAACATTCCTAAATTTAAAGTATTCTACTAGACCTGGTATGCAGGAGCAATGTCCTCTGGAAGCAGGCATCCTGAAACTGTGAGGGGAACTTTAACAGTGTTGAACCAAATAGAATATAAATCTGTTTACAAAGCTACTTGAAAGTCTAATTAACCTCAGTGAATTGGGACTTTCTTTGGGATATTGGTCACATAGTCTTTGAGAACAGTTTGCTTTCTTTTGTGACCATACAGCATTTATTATAGATTTTATTGATGTTTCCACGCATATCTTTCCTATAAATTTGAATAGTTTATCTCTTTAAAACAATGCTTATTAAGTGACAGATTTTGAGTCCTTTACTCACACTGGTGAACAGTTACTCACACAAATAGTTCACCATTGGAGTCATATTGGAGAACAGGGCTCACAGTCTGGCTCTAAATTGGTAGGTAAGTAAGATTCTTAATCTAGCTTGAAAAAAAAGTAAAACTGTTTATTCCTTTTTTTAAATAAAATTTCAAGGTCACTTCTACTCCTGCCACTCTCATTAATGCCAACTTGACAGGAAATTAGTCTATAACAGGTGAACTATTAGGTGTATTGCAATTCTGAGCCATATCATCTGGGAGAAAGTATTTAAAGAGAAAAAAGTGAATAATAATTGGGAACTGTTTAAGAACATTTTACTAGATACCAAAAAGCCACAGCCCAACAATCAAGAAAGAAGGCTACACTGGTTAGAGGGGAAGAAAAGCTGCTATGATAGATAGATTAGATTATAAAGCATGAAAAAAGGAGATGTTGATAACAGTGAATATAAATTAAAAACTAGAAAGTATAGAAAATTGATAAGGGAAGCAAAAGGACACAAGGAGCCCCCTAAAGCCAGCAAAGTTAAGGACAACAAGGATTTTTTTTAGTTAAATCAGGAACAAAAGGAACCTTTTCAATGGTATTGGTGCAGAAATACAGAAGTGTTCAGTAAATATTTCTGTTATACATTTGGGGAAAAGCCAAATGATTTAGTCATATCAGATGATGATGATGATCAGAAACTAAGGAGGATGTTAAACAGCAAATAATAAAGGTAGACATTTTAAATCACTGGGTCCAAATAACTAGCATCCAAGAGTTTTGAAAGAGCTGGGCAAGGACCTCTCTGGATTATTAACATTGATATTTAATAAGTCTAGGAAAACTGCAGAAGTTCTACAGGACTGAAAGAAAACTGATGATTTGACAATATTTTAAAAGGGTAAATGTGATGACCAAAGTAATTATATGCCTGTCAGCCTAACATCGATCTCAGGCAAAATAATGGACCAGCTGATTAATTCACGTTTCAATTAATTCAGAATTAAAGGATGCTAATATAATTAATGCTAATCAACATGTGTTTATAGAAAATAGTTTTTTTCAAAATAATTTGATATAATTTTTCATGAGAGTACAAGTTTGATAATGTTGATATAGATAGTGATAGATAGATAATCAAAGATAATGTTGATATAATATACTTAGACATCTGTAAGGTATCTGAGTTAGTACTGCATGACATTTTATTAAGAAACTAGAATGATATAAAATCAACATGGCATGCATAAATGGACTAAAAGCTGGCTAACTGAGAGGTCTCAAAATGTAATTCTCAACAGGGAATCATCAATGAGCAGGTGTATTTCAATAGGGTTTCACAGGAATCTCTTCTGGGCCCTATGATGTTTAATATTTTTATCAATGACATGGGGGAAAAAACATAAAATCATTACTGATCTAATGTGTAGATGACAAAGATTGGAAGGGGGTAAATAATAAGGATTGCTTGGTAAACTTGACAAAAGCAAACAATATGTGTTTCAATACAGCCAAATATAAGGTCAGACATCAAGGAATAAAGAATGTAGGCCATACTTACAAGACAGGGGTTTCTATCCTGGGAAGTAGTGATTCTGAAAAAGACTTGGATGTCATGGAGAACAGTCAGCTGAACATGAGCTCTCAGTCCAACGCCGTGGTTCAAAGAGCTATTGTGATACTTATATGTATAAACAGGAGACTATTAATTAGGAGTAGGGAGGTTACATTGCCTTTGTATTTGGCACTAGTGTACCTGCTATTGGAATATGGCCTCCAGTTCTAGTATACACATGCCAAGAAGGATGTTGAAATATTGGAGAGGGTTCAGAGAAGAGCAACACAACTGACTGTAGGATTGGAAAACATGCCTTACAGTGAGGGATTCAAGGAGCTCAATCTATTTAGCTTATCAAAGAGAAGGTTAAGAGTTTCTAAGTAACTACATGGGGAACAAAAATTTGATAAGAATAGTCTTCAGTCTAGCAGACGAAAATATAGCAAGATCCAGTGGCTGGAAGTTGAAGCTAGACAAATTCAGACTAAAAATAAGGTGCAAAATTTTAACAGTAATTAACCACTGGAACAACTTACCAAGGGTTGGGGTGCCTTCTCTGAGGGGCTCGAAATTTTAAAATAAAGATTAGATGTTTTTCTACAAAATATGCTCTAGTTTAACCACAGCTATTGGATTTGAAGCAGGAATTAATTCAAGGAAGTCCTATGGACTGTGTTACACAGGAGGTCAGACAAGATGATCATAATGGTCCCCTCTGCATTAAAATCTATGAATGAATCTATGGGCCTGTCTACACTGCTTTGCAATTTTGACTGGGGGTGTGAATAGCAATGCGCACCAAAGTACTGTGCTGTAACTCCCCCATGTGGACATTGCGGGTGTGAACTAAAAGGTTCCTATTTCTCATTAATGTAGTTCTCTTCAAATAGGATTACGTTAATATGAAGTAGGAACCTTTTAGTTCACACCTGCAGTGTCCACATGGGGGAATTTCAGCACAACATGTTAGTGCGCATTACAATTCACATCCCTGCAGTCCGAACTGTAGAGCAGTGTAGACATGCTGTATGAAGCTATTGCTTTAAAAAATCCCACTAGTTAAAACAACATGGATTTTGCATCTTCAGGATAGTCCTCATTAGTTGCACATCAGGACCTAGACTGGTTGACGGTGGCTCTTTAAGAGTAAACATCCACAGGAAAATAAATGTAACACTCAGTAAATGTTCTCTTTGAAATAAGTGAAGTTTTGTCTGAACAAAGAGTACTGAATAAGTCCTTTGTCATTAATAGAGCCATTTAGAATTGGTCCACATTAGAAAAGGTGCAGCAGTTTAACTACATTTATTTTAATTGATCTGATCTAATGTATATGTCCTTTAAACTGGTTTAATCCTTCTTAAATCAGTTACGCTTATGTGACAGCTGCCATCTTGACTAACACTGAGGATGGAAGTGGAGACCTCCAGAACTAAAAGCACAAGCTTCTCTGGCTTGACCTAAAGAACCAGACTTAACAGACTCACATCCTCTGTGGACAGGGTCTGTGAATTGAACACAGAAAAGGATGTGTAATACATACTGATCTGCAGTTTACACTTGCATCTGTAAATTACTGAATTAAGTTAAACTGACATAAAATAAGGTTAAATCCATCCATATTAGAAATTTACACTGAGTAAACTACATCAAGTTAAAGTTGATCTAGTTAAACCGGTGCTAGGTTTTTAATGTAGATAAGCCCTCACGTGTCCTTCCACAGCTTCCTGAGGATAAACAAAGCAAATACGAAGACTGAACTTACTAATATGGTACGTAGTGCACGTTGCTACAATGTTTATTTATCATTTCTGTTTTATAGATTCTATATGTGGTCTGGGTAATAAAACCATGTTAAGCCATATGTTCATCATGGCCACGTTCTTTTACTAATTTAGGCCAACACATTTTGTTTTATAGCTGATCTTTTCACATTATTAACAAATACTGTACAAACCTATATACCCTGCTTTTGAACAGCTGTGAGAACATACTGCATTCTATACATCCTGCAATGAACAGAGAGGAATACCATTTAATGAGATCCAGTCCAAGCACTTTCTGAAAACTTAATTTAGCCATAACATTCTCCAATAAATTTATATATTAGCACCTTATTGATGCACTGTCTTAAGGTTATGTTGCACAATTGAAAACTTACTTTCCATTTTCTGCCCAAGACCAGGTTCTGGGGACCAAGGAAGTGGCTCAGGAGTACTTGACTTAGTCAAATCCTGCAAAGGCTTAATCACTGTTGCATAACCCAAAATCCACTGTCTACAGTACCCAGTCATGCCCAGACAAGTTCGCATTTGAGAAACAGTACCAGGCCTAGCCACATTTAAAATGGCTGAAATACGAGAATCTGATAAATGGCGAGTGCCAGGTGAAGTATCATGACCAAGATAATGAACTCTAGATTGACACAGCTGGAGTTTGTCCTGGGATGCCTTGTGACCCTTAGCAGCT
This sequence comes from Lepidochelys olivacea, assembly GCF_965140295.1. Classification (NCBI taxonomy): domain Eukaryota; kingdom Metazoa; phylum Chordata; order Testudines; family Cheloniidae; genus Lepidochelys; species Lepidochelys olivacea. Next base: position 298,702,847 of record NC_140411.1, read on the forward strand.
AGAGCAGTCAAAAAAACCAAAGGATCAACTTTACAGGATTCAAAAGAAGGGGAAGCCAACAAAAAATCATCTACATATTGTATAAGCACAGATTTGCCTGGAAAGATCACATCATCCAGATCTTTCTTTAAGATCTGGGAAAACAGGGATGGAGACTCGGTATACCCTTGAGGTAGGCGGGTCCAGGAAAGTACTGAAATAAAACATTTGGCTTTGCAGTTGCAAACTTATCAATATAGAGGCCGTGGGGTACGGAGGGGAGGGCGAGGATGAGCTTGGGGAAGAGAGAGAGGTCCCTCATATTCTGCCCCGCTAGGGAATACTGCATGCCACTGTTGTGGCCAAGAGGGACACTGGAGAAACGAATGCCCAAACCGACCATCTCGGAATCTTCCACCCCCTTTCCCAAATCCTGAAGCGCTGGCCTTTCCCCCACCAAACAGTTCTTATTAGGACAGCCTGAGGGAATGTAACTGCATCATGAATCCTTTCATTCCTATTAAATCAAGAAGGCCCATATGTAAATTGTAAAATTGCAGGACAATCTGTTGCTTGTCTTGTGAATCTTTATTCAGCTTTTTTTCCCCTTCCCATTCACCCTGCAGTCCACCGGGCTTGCGTTACAGACAGCCCCGATCACGAGTCTTTTGGCTTCGCAGGGTGCTCTGGGCGTCTTCCGGCGACCCTCATTCACACTGATTCACACACACATACACCAAGGCCTCTATTCCCACGTACCACGATGCAGCTTTTACCTTATGTCTGGACTTAATACAACCTTTCCCTTACCGGTCCATTAACCTTATTGGGGATGGCAAAACTAAGTCCCCAGCACCACATCAAACTAACCTTAATGGGGGCGGCAAAACAGTTCCCCAGCACCACTCTGTATCTGATCATGCTGCACAATCAATAAGTTCGGATGGCGTAAGCCCAAAAGGGACAGATGGTCTCACGGCCAGTCCTCCTCCGATACCCCAGTAGAGATTTCAAAAGGTCTCTTACCTCCATTGTGGCGCCTTGGGGTTCGAAGGGGAACGGTCCGTAGCAGCTGCCGTTGTCTCTGCAAGTGTTGCCATCCTGGACGAGCCCCCAAAATTGTCAGAGAAAAGCACAGTTCTCACTCTCTGGTTGGGTGTATACCACCCAACCAGAGAGTGAGAACTGTGTTTTTCTCCGACATAAAACATTCCCTTGTTCTAGTCTTTGTTCATTGTTAGTTTTCTTATAAAATATAGTCTTTCAAATTTGGTTCTAAAATCAATGAATTTTTTCAAGACGTGAAAAGCCTTTAAGGCTTGCAGCAAAACTACTCATGGAAATGAAATATGTATAGCCCTCTATTCATAAGAACTGAGCACAGAGAGACATGTTACATAAGCAAAATTAAAACCCAGCTGGCTAGTGCTTATTATAAACAGAAATAGGTGCTTACCAGTGATTTTAAGAGAATGTTTGAGTTCACTAGATGTCACGTGATGAAGCAACTGTTTTGGCTTTATTCCCCACATATAAATTATGCTTTTTAAAAGTGTGATGGAATTTTTCACGTGTTCAAAACCATGCTTAAGAAATGGTAAAGGTACACGTGCTATGTCACAAATCAGCAGACGCAATGAAGTCCGTATCTAAGGTTTACACAGTTTTTCTCCCATTATTCTGCCCAAGGGCCATTTTAGACTGTTCTCCCACCGTACAGGAACTTCCATTGGATCTGATTCTGCATGGCCTGGTGCCTTATGCCATCATTTACACCATGCAAGGTAATGCAACATGATGTATGCATGAGAATGGTCCTGCTATAGTGGGGAATGTTCCTGGCTTCTATACTACACTGATGGAATCAGATGATGAAAGGAGCTGAGTTTTCCACCCTAACTCCCTTCACCTGGGTGCCTGCCTGATCTTGAGGACTCTTCTTTCTCTTTCCTGTACAGCAGAGTCCTCATAACCCTGATAAGGCTGGGACCAGGATCCCTAAGAAGCTTAACCCCAGCCTCGTTGTGTGGCACTGAGGACAAGGGCTAGGGCATCCCCACTCTGGAGTACTCTCTCCGAACCTGACACTTCCCAGACCCTCTGGTCACTATATTCAGTGTAAACCACATATTTATTAGACAGCAACTGTAAAAAAATAAGGGAAAAATGGAGAAGATTAAAGGATCTGGAACCCTGCACTATGGGCACAGGGAATGCCGTAAACAATAGTCTCTGGAAGTCAAGAAAATTCACAGTCTACTCCTTGTGCATCTCAGGCCTCCTTCCCTGGACCTGGCTGCGCTGCAGCGATACTGCAGTTAAGACATCTGCTCTGTTGGTGGCTACACTCCTCAGGCTCCAAGGGGCAGGACCCTTCTCCCAGCATCAGCCCTCCACTTTGGTTCGCATCCCCCCACTCTGCATCCAGCCTTTAAGGCCCTCTTGTCTGGAGATGTCTCCCTCTCTACCCAGAATCCCTACCTCGTTCTCTCTCTCCACTCCCCAGGCTCAGCACAAGTTTACTTGCCACGCGGCGGACTGTCTGCTATCCCGGTTCTGGTCCCGCGGCTCCCCACTACAGCTCGGTTCTGGCTCACTGTCGGCACAGCTGGCCTCTCCTGCTCCAGCTTTCCATCTCTGGGCTGCTTCACTCTCCTTCTCAGGCCTTACTCTGCCCCCGGCAACCCAAACTCACACAGAGGATGAGCCCTCGCATCCGCCTGCATGTCCTGTCAATCCAGCTGTCTTGGAGTGCTGGCCTCTCCCCGTTGGCCCTGGAGATCTGTCAATCCCAGGATCCTGACTCCTCTTTGGCCCGTCCCCTTTCTCCCAGTGTTGGAAGAGGGCCAACCAAAAAACAATAAGGGCCCAACAGCACCCTTACGGTGGGTTGAAAACACAACCAGTGATGTGAATGGAGAATCTGATTTGGCAGGGTTTTCACTTTGGACATGGGTTAATGATTACATAAGCTGCAAGGCAATGCAGAATCTGGCCCATTTAAATCAATAAGAGAAGAATGCATATATTGAGGGCAGTATATAGCTTCTATAGCTACCTAGGCAAAAGTCTGTCCATGACTCATTTCAATCTGGCTTCTAGCATCCCCACCACACCAAAAACCCACATCAGCCCCTCCTAGCTTGCTTAAAGGGACACTCCCTTATTAATATTCTTTGCCTTGATGCACAAGTAAGTGGGTAGAATGCTATAGCCTGTCTAATGCAGGAGGCCAGACTAGCTGATGATAGTGGTCCCTTCTGGCCTTAAAAACAAACAAACAACCCCCAGCAATGTGTCTGCTGCCTTTGATATCATTGTTCCCTTCCCTTTTCCCGTTCCCTTAGGTTTCAATGATTCTGTCTGCCCCTCATTTCCTGCCTTGCTGACCATTCCTTCAGCATCTCCTTTTTGGCTCCTTATGCATCCCTAGCCCATCTGCTGGCATCTGAGATGTTTGAGGGCTTCACCCAGATCAGGAAGAGGTTCTGTCACTGCCTGCCCTGTAACCCCGGGTGCCTCTCCGCTGTGCAGCTTTGGCTCAGAGCCCTGACACCAGCAGCCTGTTTACAGCACAATGGTCTCATCCTAGCATTCACCAGTCCAGTTACTCCCGTCAGGGTAACATCAGCCACTCTTCCAGTCCTGAGTCTCCCCAGAACTGTCTCCCCTGCAGTGCCGGGTTCCTCTTACTGGACACTCACAGCGGTAACAGCAAGCTTGATGCCTCCAAAGAGTCACAACAGCTTGTTAGCTCAGCTGGAGCTCTGCACCCCACTTTAACAAACAGCACTGAGATAGTTTGCTGGGAAATTCAGAGTAAGTTTATGAACAAAGGTTTAAGTGATTTCAAGCAAGAGGGAAAGAGATATGGAAGGGTTACAAACAAACCAAAAATAACATGGTTACTAGGGTCTAAAACTTAATCCTAGAAAGATATCGTTTTGCCTAACACAGTTTCTTACTCACACAAGTTGTCAGCATTCTCCAGCATGTTTTAACAGGAGGACCCATGGGAACCTCCAAAGCATCGCATCATCATGCAGGGTTCTGTCATTGGCCCCCTCCTCTATTTTCTGTTCGCATTACTTGAGTGACCTTGTCAACTTTTTGTCACTGAAGAATCCAGCAGCCACTATATATATAGTGGGAAGGGGGAAGGCTGCATTATTATAAAAATACAAGTCATAAGTATTCACAAAAACACACACATTGGACTGAACCCTACAAATTCATAAAGGGAAGTGTCCCTTTGAAGTGCCTTTGACTGAATTTCATGGGAACAGTGCTTCAGCAAGGACTGCAAAATCAAGTTATCTTAAATACATGTCCTGTCCCGCTGAAATTTAAAGGGATTCTGTCAACGTAAAAAATCAAAACTGCCCATCTTGAAATAGGTTTTCCCATTGTTGGGACAAGTGACTCCTAAAACTATTATAACAGAAAGATTAGATTTGTGTACATTTGACATCCTCTGTGAATAGTCAGGGTCACTAGTTTCCCCCTTTATAGTCAGTTGGGGAGTCTGCTTCCCCTGTTATTTGTGTGGGTCTTTCACACAGCAACAGCAGAGGAAAAAACTCTTTAAAAAATAGAAAAATGTAACTTCAAACTACAAAAATTGGCAGGATGGCTCAGAAAAGGCACAAAGGAAGGCCTGGCTTGCTATTTTCTTGTATTGACACTGTAAGATAAAAATATGATTTTACTTATTTAGCTATACATTTTTTTTTTAATTAAGAGAAGTTCCCAAGTTCCAGACACTTCTTTACAAACCTTAACAATACAAAAAAAAATATCACATTTTGCTGCTTAAACCCACGGCTAATGCCTCAACCACCATTACCAGGTCTGCCCCCAAACCATAGTTATGGCCATGCCAGTAAACAATCGCATCCAACTGGAATGCTGGTCCCATCTGAGAAAAAAAGATTAGCTTTGCAGCATGTCCAGGTTCTGGAAGGCCAAGGCAAAGTACATTCCAGATTGAAGGGTCTCTCAGGGGAAACATCCTTCCAACAGCTGCCTCTTTTCTGTACTGAGGGAGCTTCTGCTCAGCCACCAATGACTGGAGCTGTAGCAAGATGTTAGGAGGGGAAAAGCAATCTCCCAAGTACATTAAAGCATGACTTCACATTTTCCTGAGCTCCTTTCCAAATAGAAGGGTGAAATCAGCAATTGCTGAAACTACAAGCAATGTAATATGACTGGACACTTATTTTTCAGACCAGTAATGTCCGTCAGAAAGTAGAATTCAATAATATAAATGTGGAACTTTTACTGTGTTTCTTTGTGTTTCTAACAAGTTAGGAAACAGTTAATTTAAAGTTAAACTGAATTCTAGAGACTGTCACCATAGAAATACCGGAACTGTCATACTGGATCAGACTATGGTCCATCTAGTTCAGATTTCTGTTTCTCTGAAATTGGCCAGCACCGAATGATGGATGGCCAACACCTGTAGAGGGAGTTTCTTTTTAACTCTGGTCAGGCCTTCATGCCCAAAGCATCAGAGTTTTAAACCTTCTAAATCCTGTCTAACATAGCAGCAGATGTCCTCATTCATCCAACTGCCTAATCCTCTTTTAATCCTGCTAAAATCTTAATCTCTGTGATATCTGTGGCAATGAGTTCCACAAGTTAATTGTGCATTGTGTAAAAAGGTATTTCTATTGTGAAAAGCAATAAATATAGTGTCCAATTTACCTTGCCTATCTCATTCAGTATTTTGTATACCTCTGCCATGTTCCCTATTAACTTACTCAATTTGCTTTGCAAACTGGGGAGTGAAGGAGCAGCATAAACACCTGAACATATGCCGCATTGAAAGTTATATTCTAGTGTTCTTTAGCAGCCCCAAGATGTCATAGATCCTCTGCACATCCACCAGCCCATTGTGCTTTTGTAAAACATAAAGTAAGCAGTTTAGTATTTGCAGTGTAATAGCCTCTCTCTCAGGTGTATTTTGCATAGTGAAAGCAAGCATACATAGAATAGTGCCCACTCCTTTCTACCTTATCTTATTATATTTTTTTCCAAAACATGGTAGTTTTGCTTTAAGAAGAGGGCAATCTTTAAATTTTATTGCAATCTTCTTTCTTCTTTGTGTCAAATACATTGAACCATATAGATATATCTAATAACAAAAAGCTGTAAAGGTTAAGCACATCTGACACTCATAACTTACCAGCTAAAGTTATCTTGACTTTTTTGCATCACTTTTGGAAAGGGTTAGCAGAAAAACATTTGGTTTACATTTGTCCCCTGGCTGACTCTATCAATTGTTCTATTAAAAAATTAATGTTATTTCTAATAATAAGTTTCTGTCAAGCCAGGAACAGAAAGGAAGTGAAATAAGTTCAGTGAGTTTGAACTGAGTACCAAATGTTTGTTTTATGTGCTGAATGGCTCAGATTAATTTTGGGTACTAACTATCAAAGGGCAAAAGGCATAACACTTTTGGCGTCAATCAAGTATTTTCAATTCCAATCTAAACCCCTTCCAAAAACCCAAGCCAGGAATAAAATGATCTGAATCTTTGGGGGGAAATATTTGTTATAACAATTTTTAGTTTAAATTTTCCTCAACGGTCACATCTGACTAAGCTCATCTGGTGTAACTGAATGAGAAACATTCAAAAAAGATGAGTCTAGGCCAACCAAATTTGTTTTGAACAGACATACTTTTGTGGATGAGGAGAAACTTTTTTTTTAAAAGACCTTAAAAGGCAGGTTTTTTTAAATCACTTTGAAAAAAAATGTCCTAGCATGTGACTGGGGAAAAAATATACATTGAGATTCCATTGAGTTCCAAGAGAAGGGTTTTCTCATGTATTGTCTTAACCAAGGCATTATCTCCTCGTTCTAGGAAAATACTGCAGCCATTACCTAAGGAAGCAGTCATTGCTTACGTGAACTACTTAAGGCTATAGTAATGGTTCTCAAAGTTTTTCCACTGTTTGGACCTCCTCTTAACAGATAGCTTGAACCAACTACCCTCCCTTTCATGATCAGATGGACTACCCCCTCCTATTCACAAACACAAAATCCTTATGGCACCTACAGCTATTAATTCTTGGGAAGACAAAGGGGAAAAGGAATATTGGGGAAGTATTAGATATTGTTTTAGCTTCTCTTAATACACTTTAGCATCTGAAAACAGGAAGGAAGAGCCAGCACGATGTGACCAGCCAACTCTCTGCAGACCACCATCAAGTGCTCTACCGACAACAGTTTGGGTACCTTTGGTGCATAAAAAGGATTGAGGCCCTGAGTCATGCCTGTGGCCAGGGAACACACAGCACAATTTGTGGAAGTGGCTGCAGGTGGCTTTAAGCCATCTTCCCATAACCCTGATTCTCGGGCTGCTATGCACTACTCCTGCTCCCCAGCAAAAGGTTGGTTCCCCTTCAGGCTGCTCTAATATGGACTGGCTGGCAAACCATGTACAAAATAAGTTCATTTATACCTGCTTCTTTCCCGTGGCTTCACCCACTACACTGGCATCTGGGAACGGTGGTGATTTAGGAGCTATTATACCAGTTCCCCATTACACTAAAACCCTTATGCTGAGGTGATCTTCCCCTGGCTATCTTTATTGTCGTTAGGACCAACTGAGTAGTGCCAAATAACCCAACACAGCTGAGAATCTGGGCCTTACATCACAGGCATTAATTATATTACTGTAAAGACTGTTTCCATAGGAAAGGGTTAAAGGATTAGGATCTGTATTTGCCATCTTAGGGCCTGCTCCTAGTTCTACTGAAATCAGTGGAAGTTTTCCAATTGATAAACAAGAGCAGGATCAGGCCCTAGTTCATAAAGTCATTAGCTTTAAGTTAACATTAAACATACTGCCAGCTATTTTACACAATTCCAATATACACTGAAAGAGTCTGTTTTCTGGAACTCATATTTTATTACATTTCATCGCTGACTCCAAGGAATGCTTGTGGTTTAAAAGCTGTTTACATTTATCTTCTTTTGGTTTACATTTTTGACTGTATTAATAGATCATATGTTACCACTCTATTGTGGATTAGCATTAAAATAGGATACTGTTTTAACATTACATGGTAATGTCTTAAAACCATATAATTGTCAATCTCATCTCGCTGAAATAATTCTTCGTTCCATATTCAAGTCCCTTGAATCTTTGGAAGATCCTCATAGTAAAGTGGCTTGGAAAATTACTGAGGGACTGTTGGGGTCAGTTTCCCTGCTGGTGTAACTCTAATGACTTCAATGGAGTTGTGCCAGAAGAGAATTCAACCCTTGATATACAACCTCCCATGAGATGTTCATTGTTGTATTATTCAGAACATCCTCATGCTATATGCATATAATAGACTTTGAATAATCCATCCCGGAGAAGCAGCTTTGGAAGGTTGGTTATTATGTGAAATATGTGACTTGAATTATGCTTCAATCCCATAAATCCAGGCCTGAAATAGTCAAGGCCATCTCAATCCCAGCATACTAATGATATAACTAATTTTTATCTCATTGCCCTATAATTATTTTCAAAGGTTTTGATCCTGCAATAGGTTATACTTTGCCTGCACAGGTAACTTCACAGGTAAACCCGTGATCCTGAAAACCCAGGGTCTGATCCAGAAAATACTTATACATGCCTATACTACGCACATGCATCAAGTTAGTCACATATGTAAAGTTTTGCAAGATCAGGCTTTTATCTGCATAAACTCGTTTTAAGCAACATCAATAGCATGAATATTCTGAACAGACAAAAAGAGCTTACCACTGTGTAATTTAGACAATATAGCAACACTTAGCATTCGTATAGCAGTGTATGTCTTCCGTGTGCTGTGCAGACATTAACTAAGAGATAAAATCCAATGAAGCCTTATACATGAGTCATTACACATGTAGCCCCCTTTTGGGTTAGTGAACCATTTGCAATCCAATTCTGATTTTATCCTACTGGTCAGTATACCTAAGTATCTACCACATAGCTTGGACAAGTAATTCTCAGTCTATGGGTGCTATTTGGTATCCATGTTATGTAGTTAGCCACATGGCATTCCTTCTGCTCCTTGACAGATGCTTTGTAAACAGGAAAACCAGGAATAGTGAATAACTCACTTCTAGCATGAATTCTCAGGCATATAATCATTCATGTTAAAATTCGTGAAACTTTCGGGAGTACTGAACATTTTTACCCATCCCCAGAAGTTATCTAAGTACTCATGTGACTAGAAAGGAACATGATCCAATGAATCACAGCCAACTGATTTTGTTCATGAATCAGGTGGTGAGGGGGAGAGATTGTATCATTTTGTTACAATCTGACCAGCTCTAAAAAAAATATGGATTTATTTTAAACAGAGGCCGTAAACTGGAAGTGACTTCCCCCATATAATCCATCAGTGAGTATGTAAAATGTGATGTAATAAATGGGTGGCAGTGTACTGGTACAAGTCTTCAGCTACAGACAAGTGTTCGATGCAGTTGGGTGAAGACAGAAAGGTGGCCACTATCCCTGCATCAGTAACTGGAAAATAGAGCACGTAAGAGGCATGATGGTGGCTCTACACATGGAGAGTCCTCTAAGCTGGAGGAATTCTCATGTGACTAGATCTACAAACCTTAGGGGTCCTTTGCACCACTGGAGAGGTCCAACATCATGGAAGATTGTTTGAGTTCTACTGAATGTAATATCTAACCTTTGGAAAGGTCAGACCCAGAGCTGAGTATAAATAAGAAAGTCATAAGATTCTCTGTTTTTGCTTATTCTACTCTACAAAGTCTGATAGAAATTCTGGCTAAGGTATTTGTGCATCTGGAATAATAATAAGAGCTGGCACTGCTTTGTTTTGTTTTTCATTTTGAGGAGGCTAAGCACAGAATGTGAATCACTGGGAGGGAGAAAAGAGAGGAAAACATGTTTTGGTCAGCCATTGGAACCTTTCATTTATTAATTCTCAGAGACCGTGGTCAGAGTAAGGTGGACGTTTTTAAATGGTGATAAGCACTGAAGAAGAAAGACAAGTAGTAAAACTTTCTCTGGTAAAAAAATCAAATGCCCCAGACCTGATCCATTTCTTAGAATGGCAGTCAAGGTGAAAGAGCACAAAGAGAAATAAAATACCTCATCTTCTTTCTTTTTCTGTAGTCATCATTCCTAAGGTTCTGTTTCATTATACCCACAAATTATCTGTTTTTTGGAACATACCTTACAGTGGTGTCAGGTCACTTGGTGGTCAATCATTTCCATTGCATCTTAGACCTAAGGAGGAGTTAACTATGGGACTGACTCCCAGAAAACAATATCTTAATGCACCTTGTTGAAAAATTACCCCTACATGTTTTATATGTACAAAAGAACATGAAGCAAATCTCTATTAGTTACATCAGTCTGACACAATGTAACTTCCAGTACACACACAAAAACTACATTAAAAACATTTGTAAGATTACAAAGACAAACACTCAAAAGGCAGGAAATGACAGAATTAAGCTTGACTGTGCAGCCTTAATTAAGCCCCTTTATGCATACGCTTTATGATACAGTCTTTAATTATATGATCAAATACTATTTTCGACAGGACTCCTACCTCAATCAGTTGAACAGGCAACATCAATGCAAGCATTTTCTAATGATTGCGTGCTTGACTTTGCAACCTTAATAATGTTCATCTAATGAAGGTTTTGCATGTGTAATTTCCTGGATTTTTAAAAAAAGCAGACTGAGAAAATGGAAATTCCATCATGTGGGATCATATTGACACCGATATGGGTCATCAGCTGGGTTGGGATCTTTAGGTACATAACACAGACCTCTGCCACTTGAGTTAACAGAGTAAATTACAGCAGTAGTAGCAGAGGATAACAACCATGGACCAGCCCTAGATCAGGATGAGATATACATTTGGCCAGTGGGTTTCACAAATATTTGCTGACAGCAGAGGAATGGTGAGACTCAGGAATCGAGTGTTCCATTCCAGGCTCTGAAGGGGAGCATGCTCTAGTGGGCATACTCTTCTGCCCCTTTTCCTCCAACCTTACAGCTCTTCTGCCCCAATCTGTTCCTGTCCCAGTCCTGTCTCTTCCCTGCCCCTGAATCTTCATCCCAGGACCATCTCCTGACCTTGATAGTCCCATTCTCCACTCCTCAGGCTTCTTCAAGTCCCAGTCTCCTTCTCCAACCAGTCCTAGTCTGCCCCTCCAAGCTCACTGTCTGAATTCCAATCTTCCCTTGACTCCCTGTCTCTCCCTCAGACTCCACCCAACCCTCTTCCTTCTCTCCAGTCTTCTTGCCCAGCCAATTCCAGTCATCCTCTCTGGGCTCTTTGTCCAATATGAGTCTCCCCTCCACCCCACTAATTCCCAGTCCTCGTCTCCCTCCCCAGGCTCCTCATCCAATCTCAGTCTCTCCCACCAACTCCCACCCCAATTCCTTGCCCTGATTTCTTTGTCCAACCAATCCCAGTTCTCCCCCTGCAACCCAGCTCCTTTTCAAAGCTGTTTCCACACACTCCTGTCCCGCAAATGGTACGCTGTCCCAGTTTCATTGTCCAACAATGTCTCCCCTCTTTTCCCAGCTCCCATTCCTAGTCTCCTTGCCCAGCTAGTTCCACTTTCTCTCCCATTCTCCAGTTCCAGTCCCACCAGGCTCCCTGTCCCAATCTACTTCTTTCACCTGCTCTGGTCTGGCTTTTGTCTTCTCTGCAGTTCAGTCATACAACTTCCTCCTCCAGGCTGCCTGGGCACTCGCAGTTGGGGGTCTCTGAGAGCACAGGAGACACAGGATCTCTACTTTCAGTTCCAGTGCCCAGCCCCACCCAGCCTAGGGCCATTGGGAGCAGCCATTATAGAGAAAGTCCTGTAGCCCTGGGCTGGAATATGCTCAGTTGCTCTGTGGGAAATAGTCCATAAGCAGTCTGGTCAGCTCTGGGAGCTCTGAGAGGCTCAAACATGGACAATGAACACTATCTATGGAGGTTTTAGCTGCTAAATTTGAAGAAGTCTGTACTGAGCATGTGCAAACTGCTATTTTTCAAAGGCTTGTAACTCTCTACCCAAATTTGGGCAGATGTTCATGAGGATGGCAAAAGTACCTTCCTGATAACAAAGGCCAAATTTCAAGACCCTGCTTCAGGACACAGGGGAGCTAAAGCTGTACAAAGAAAAGGTTGTCCAAATTTTTAATGTGTGAGAGGTAATGCACACAGAGTGAACAGTGGTCCCTCATCAAAGACCTTACCATCTGAGATAAGAACTAGCTATCCTTGATAGGCCCTACATTTAATTTTTAATATCCTTGCATTTGTGCTGCAACCCGAACACTTTAGGCTAGATTTTCAAAAGGATTCAGCACTCACAAATGGGGCCAGATTTTTAAAGATGCCCAGCATCTTGAAGCTCCCATTAGTGTTGGATATTTTAAAAAAAAAATCTCTCACTTCATTTGGGTTCCTTGTTGGTAAGGGTTGGGTGCTGAACTCCTATGACAATCTGGCGCTATATACTAACCTTATAGACCACATTTAAACCTTTTACATTACGGACCCTGGTGTCAGTTTCTAGTTGAACATTCTGGGTATGTAGGATCTTGACATAATATACAATGATGACTCCCTGTGCAGCTCTAAGTCTTTTATGTCAAGACACACTTAGAGATTTTTTAGTAATTCGAAGTTGTTACCTCTTAACTTACTTGGAGATTTCTTAGGGCATTGTGGTTTATAAATCAATTAATGTCAGTATAGCTGCTATGCATACACACCCACTTAAACCATAAGAGTTTGCTTGGAAAATGCACTGTAGATTTTTTTCTCTCTGTAAAAGAAATGACAAAATATCTGATGGTGTTGGTTTTTTGGCAGCATTCTAAAAGGATGAGTCCACAGAGTTAACGAATTACCAGCAAATTTCAGTTTCAAAAAACAAAACTGTTTTTAAGTGATAGGAACACAGAAAAGTCTATATAACCACTAATCTAATTGTTTCTCATTCTTGTAGATGAAAGCAAATCTGTGCCCAAGTCCATTGTTTTTTTTTTAAATCATTTCCAGGTTGAGATTTTATATGCCAAATTTCAAACTCAGACAACTTCCTCCATCTGATTGTCAAACCATTGTAAATAAGAGTTTGTGACTGAATGCTAGTATAACCATATCTTAGAAGTGAGACTTTTTTATTGTACTTACACACACTTCATGTGTATATGTTTTTTTTAAAATAAATATATTAGAGTTACCTAACAAATGAAAATATCCATGTTTGAACAACAGGTTTTATGGATTAGTCACCACACTTTTTGGGTGGTCCAGTATAAACTTGTGAAACTTTATGATACGCTAACTGAATATTGTTTAGAAAATAGTCATCTTGTATTATTTTTCCTCTTTACATTTCTGTGCGTTCTTATTTCCAACATATCACTAGCAGATCCAGAGCTGAATGATTCCTCATTACAACAATCACCAGAAAAGGGTGACCCCAGTGGAACGGAGACATTGTGCAGATTCGCACTGCTTTGTGACTGACCGGTATAGGGACTTATTTGTTGATAGATGATTGATTTTTCCATAGTTATTTGCCATACTGACAAACCAGACTAACTCCTCTTCTTCGAAATGTATTCCTGATGCTGCCTAGACCTTGGAGAGTCACTGAATATTAATATGTTTGGCTTTATTTTTTTGGCAAAGCAGACTCTCTGAGCTCAACTCAGGAAGAATACTTTTTTCTCGTGTCTTCTGACAGTCTGTAAATAGGTTGAATCATCTCATACATTAAAAAAATTAAAAAGTTAAAATACTGTCAGGCTGAATCCACTTTTCAAGATCTTACATTTCTTACTTTTTCCATTTAGAAAAACTGTCATATTGTGTTTGTTTTAAAAGATTTTTTTAAAACTGTACTTTTCAAGTGCAAATTCATCTCTGTTTTCCATTTACATTTTCAAGAAAAGTGGTTTAAAATAGCAAGTTTAGCAGTGAAGTAATGAAAGAAGCTTCAGTGAAAAAAGCAGGGTTACCATAAACTTACTGACTGAATTTAATAAATTCTCAGCTCCACTAGTGCTAAAATATAGAGCTATCCATTCCATTATCACTCAGATAATTAGTTGATTGAAAATTATTCTAATACATAATTCCTTATGGTACTCTTATGTGTGACACAAATGTGAAACAATTAAAGACAACTGACGGTCAGTCCAGTGAATAATGAATGAATGAAAAATGATGCTTTCTTTACAGTAGCATATGTTAATTGTCATCAATATGTACTTCTGTCTGAAAGGTATTTAAACACTAGAATAATCCAGAAACAAAGCTTGTTGGCTGCCAATAGAAGGCATCTACTTCTTCCCATGGATGTCAAATCCTCCTGACATTTTCCTCAGATATCATTGTAAAGGGAATAAAAATAGCACAAGATTTGTGTGTTTATCTATATGCAGCCAGTGACCAGAGATTTTTGCCCAGATGTTATCATCTTTACATCTTACAAGGAGAGCCAACACCACTAAAATGAATGAAATAACACTTAGGTAACTGAGGGCAGAATATGCTCCAGATTATTAATAATTTTACTTATAGGCCAGACTGTGAAGCTTTCCCTAAAGTATTTCATCAGGATGGGAAGAAGCAGGGTTGCAGAGGTAGTTGACGTGCATGGAAAGGGAAAGCTCTGGGAATTAGTTCTCTTCACACACAGATCCATGTGATGTGATCTGCCACTGTGGCCAGTTTGCCCTACCAAATGGTTACAAACAATGTGGTAAACAGCAGTCACAGAACAAATCTTGTGTGTACCTGTTTGTTTATTGTTGGTCTGAGGCTAGCATATCCATCAACTGTTAGTGAAAAGTTCAGATAGTGAGTGATTGTAACTAATGATCATCTGACGGATGTTTGGCAGCCTTCCTGTTCAGTTTTCAGTGGCATATCAGAAAAACCGCCCCTCACAACCCGGCTGGCAGCCTCAGCCCAGGGCCAAGGGAATGAATAGCTCTCCAATGGCTATAGGTTGTGTGTCTGGAATGCGGTGTACCTCATCCAGTGCACTAAATGCCCCACTAACTATTATGTGGGTGAAACCGGACAATCTCTAGGCTCTCAAATGAACTCACACAGAAAAATGATAAAAGAAAAAAACACCACATCATCTGTGGGTGAACACTTTTCACAAAGTGATCCCTCTATATCTGATCTATCAGCCCTCATCCTCAAAGGAAACCTGCCCAATACTTTCAAAAGATAAGCCTGGGAGCTTAAATTCATAACTTTGCTAGACACTAAAAATCATGAACTAATAGAGACACTGGATTTATGGCATATTACAACAATCTGTAAAGCTAGGTCTACACTATAAACATACATTGGTACAACTGCGTTGCTCAGGGTTATGGATTTTTCACACCCCTGAGCAAAGTAGTTATACCAGCCTAACCCCAGTGTAGACAGCCTTATGTTGACAGGGAACTGTGCTTACTTAGTCTGCAGAAGAGAAGAGTGAGGGGGGATTTGATAGCAGCCTTCAACTACCTGAAGGGGGGTTCCAAAGAGGATGGAGCTAGGCTGTTCTCAGTGGTGGCAGATGACAGAAGTTGGTCTCAAGTTGCAGTGGGCGAGGTCTAGGTTAGATATTAGGAAACACTATTTCACTAGGAAGGTGGTGATGCACTGGAATGGGTTACCTAGGGAGGTAGTGGAATCTCCATCCTTAGAGGTTTTTAAGGCCCGGCTTGACAAAGCCCTGGCTGGGTTGGTTTAGTTGGGGTTGGTCCTGCTTTGAGCAGGGGGTAGGACTAGATGACCTCCTGAGGTCCCTTCCAACCCTGATATTCTATGATTCTATGACAGGAGGGCTTCTCACGTCAACATAGCTACCGCCTCTAATGGAGGTGGATTAACTACACTGACGGGAGAAGCTCTCCCGTCAGTGCAGTAGCATCTTCACTGAAGCACTACAGTGGTGCAGCATTTTAAGTGTAGACCTGCCCTAACTGACTAACAATCCGCCCCCCACCCCAGCTGCTACCCCCCCACCCCCCACGCATGACAGGCGGAGTGTTAACAAGTCACTTCACCTTGAATGGCACCTTGAAATATGTGTTAGCTACCTATACTAAACAACCGGTTCAAATCTTGTATTTAGCAGTGACACTCTGAGTTAGTTTCCCAGACCTGAAGAAGAGCTCTGTGTAGCTCAAAAGCTCGTCTCTCTCACCAATAGAAGTTGATCCAATAAAAGCTATTACCTCACCCACCTTGTCTCTGGAATGAGGTCTGAGAAACATTGGCCAGGTTGTGCAGGGAAATTTGCACTACTGCTGCCTGCATTGCACTGATTTTGTGGATAAAAAACAGAATTTCTGTCTCCGGGCTTGCCCAAAACTAGCACATTGTGCCAACACTGAAATCTCTTTTTTTAAAAGCTTCAACCCACCTCAATGTAAAACCATAGCTCATTGCTGTAGGTAATGGGTAATGTGTTTCTAAATGAGGCAGACACTGAAAGAAAATAAAAAATCAGTTTATTGAGATTTCCATGGAGGAAACCAATAAGGTTTTAAGATTCATTTTGGACCAGTCATCTAGCATTATCATTTGCTCAGACTGTGCCAAGCAGTACTTCTAATGCAGAAGAGTACTAAAGATTCATCCTTTAATCAACTGGCTGCAGTGAATGCTTTTTTGTGTATGTGCTCCTACACTGGCCTGGATTAGTATACATACAAACGGATCACATCTCCAGGGCCCCTATTGTCAGGGTACTAGCTGCAGAAATAAAGCTTAAAACTGTTCTGGCATCGTTAAACCAGATCTAAGGCTTACCTATATTGGAGGGAGGAAAGAAACAGAGACCTCATCTATGCCTCTCCAATAGGCACATTTAAATTTAAGTACAGCACTTATTTCTAACTTTGTAGACCCCAGAAACAAGACCTTAAAATTTTGACACTATCATGTCCAGAAAGCTATTTTATGTCATCTTTAGAGGTTATATATTGGTTATTTTTTTTTCTTTCCTTTTCAGGCCTGTACAGTTGAATTCATGAACATAAGGATGGCCATACTGGGTCAGACCAAAGTTCCATCCAGCTCAGTATCCTGTCTACCGACAGTGGCCAGTGCCAAGAGCCCCAGAGGGCATGAACCTAACAGGTAATGATCAAGTGTTCTCTCTCCTGCAATCCATCTCCACTCTCTGACAAACAGAGGCTAGGGATACCATTCCTTACCCAGCCTGGCTAATAGCCATTAATGGACTTAACCTCCATGAATTTATCCAGTTCTCTTTTAAACCCTGTTATAGTCCTAACCTTCACAACCTCCTCAGGCAAGGAGTTCCACGGGTTGACTGTACGCTGTGTGAAGAAGAACTTCCTTTTATTTGTTTTAAACCTGCTTCCCATTAATTTCATTTGGTGGCCCCTAGTTCTTATGTTATGGGAACAAGTAAATAACTTTTCCTTATTCACTTTCTCCACAGCACTCATGATTTTATATACCTCTATCATATCCCCCCTTAGTCTCCTCTTTTCCAAGCTGAAAAGTCCTAGCCTCTTTAATCTCTCCTCATATGGGACCCGTTCCAAACCCCTAATCATTTTAGTTGCCCTTTTCTGAATCTTTTCTAATGCCGGTATATCTGTTTTGAGATGAGTGGACCACATGTGTATGCAGTATTCAAGATGGGGGCGTACCATGGATTTTTATAAGGGCAATAAGATATTCTCCGTCTTAGTCTCTATCCCTTTTTTGAGTGGGACTTTTTTTTTTTTTTTTTGAACAAAGGCCTTTTTTGGAACAAAGCCTATTGGCTTTGAAGGCAAAAGGATATAAAAATATTATCCATATAAAATGTAAATATTTAGAGTATTTCAAAAGAGTCTTTTTTGTAGATATATGGTACGTACAAATACTTGGTTGAGTGATATATTTTATTAAAGTTCTATTAAATTTAGGACCAAATCAGGCTGTAGCTGAAGTCAATGGTAATCTTTCCATTGAATTCAGCGTATGTTGGAGCAGTTTAGTTGGGATAAACCACATAACTCACTCATAGCTGTGCTTCTCATGAGTAATGCAGTCATCCCAAATGAATGCTGATAAAATCCAAAAATGATAATAACAACAACTGTAGTCCCTATAGGGCATGAGCCCTTTTGTTCAAGGGACTGTACTCATAATAAAAAAGACAGCCCAAAAGAGCTTAGTGTATACCATGTTGTATGCACAAACACAGAATAGGTAAGATCCCAGCTGTATTTACTTTTCTATTTCTAACCAAAATGAAGACAATGAATGTTATTTCTTTAAAAATAAGTTGCATATTAGTTGAAAATTGACTTGATTGACAAAATCAGCAAAACATTTTAATATTTATTCCCTGATTTCATATACTATTTACTTAAAATAATAGCAGATGTTTAAAAATAGTTTTGACTAAATCAAAATATCAGTTGTCCCAACCATTAAAGTGCCCTGGCCATACTCCTAGGTGATGACAGTACTATATTTAGTTACTGAGTATCACCAGCTGTCTTGCTAACAGAAGTCTGGCATTTTCTTTAATTGAGAGCTGCAAGATGTGTGAAATGATACCACTCACACTCACTCATGGTTATACTGGCATGACCAATTTGAAAGCTTTGGATTTTTGCTGCTTTGTTCAGAGGGTATCAGTATAGCACAATGTTAAAAACTGAAACATATACAGTGGTTTTATAGGGATTTCTATACCAATAATGATTTAGAAGTCTCAGTTTCCTGAGTTTCCATGGGAGGGAGGAAAGACGAAGAGAAAAAAAATAGAAAATGTAGCCCGCATAATTTTGATTGTGCCTTTTCAGTAATTCCAGCCTACACCCTTTTCTAGTATGTTTTTTACTTTGTCACCCACTGCGACACTAGCAGTCTTGCCAACTCTTATAATTTTGTCATGCGTCCCATGATAATTATTGTTTTCCTTAAAGCCCCAGCTCCTGGAGCCAAGTGGAGATGTGATGATTTCACATTCTTAAAACAAAAGTAAGTTTCTAGCCCTTATGGCTGTGGAGAAAGCTTCAAAATGTGACCCCAGGGCACCCTAAAGGCTCACAAAGCAGAAGGCAAATAAAAAGAACAGGAAATCTATTACTTTTACATAATCTCATGATTTTAAAGCCAATCTCTTTATTTTTTGTGAGCTTGATTCATGATGTTTGAACATTTGGGGTTGGTAATACTGCATTGGGTCATATAATGCCATTAATATTTAGGCAGACCTAACTGATTTCAGCAAAGCTGTCTGGTTAATATCTATTTGTATAATATGGCCTATAGGGCCAAAAACGTATAGCTAAATTTTTTTTTTTTTTTGCATGTGCTATGGCTAACAGGCAGAGAAAATAGATATAGATGTAAGGACAGTTGTGCAGTAGTTAAGGCACTGAACTGGAATGCAGTAGATCCAGTTTCAGTTCCCAGTTCTGGCACAGATTTAATGTGTTACCTTGGGCAAGCTATTTAATCTCAGGATCAGAACCTCAACTGGTGTAAATTATAACTCCATGACAAATGCTTCTTGATTTCAGTGAAGTTATGACAATTTACACCAGCTAAGGATATGCCCCTTCATGCCTAGTCCCATCTATATAACAAGGATAATAACACTTCCCTACTTCACCAGGGTATTGTGACAATAAAATCATTGATGTCTGGGAGGTGCTCAGGTACCTGGGTGATGGACTTACATAAACACTGAGATAGATGGGGGGCGGGGGGGAAATCTTGGGAATAAGTCACACACCAATTTGCTGTATGCAGTTTGCATTGTGGGCTTTTTAAATCTTTAAGTGCAGCATGTTGCATGTTTACTAACAGTCTCTGTTCCAAAACACACTGGCTTTGCTGAGATGGAAAATTGCCCACTATGCTTAGGGCCTATCAAATTCATGGTCCATTTTGGTCAATTTCATGGTCATGGGATTCTCAAAATCATAAATTTCATGATTTCTGCTATTTAAATCTGAAATTTCATAGTGTTGTAATTATAAGGGTCCTGACCCAAAAAGAAATGGGTGGTGGTGGGGGGGGGGGTCAAGGTTATTGTAGGGGGAGGGTTGCGGTACTGCTACCCTTCCTTCTGTACTGCTGGTGGCACTGCCTTTAGAGCTGGGCAGCTGGAGAGCAGTGGCTGCTGGCAGGGAGCCCAGCTCTGAAGGCAGAGCCACAGCCAGCAACAGCATAGAAGTAAGGGTGGCATGGTGTGGTATTGCCACCTTTACTTCTGTGCTGCTGCCTGCAGAGCTGGGCCCTCAGTCAGCAGCCGCCACTCTCCAGCTGCCCAGCTCTGAAGGCAGCAGCGCAGAAGTAAAGGGTGGCATGGTGTGGTATTGCCACTCTTACTTCTGCGCTGCTGCTGGCAGGGTGCTGCCTTCAGAGCTGGGATCCTGGCCAACCGCCACCGCTCTCCAGCCACCCAGCTCTGAAGGCAGCGCAGAAATAAGAGTGGCAATACTGTGGCCCCCCTAAAATAACCTTGTGACCCCCCTGCAACTCCCTTTTGGGTCAGGACCCCCAATTTGGGAAACGCTGGTCTCCCCTGTGAAATCTGTATAGTATAAGGTAAAAAGTACACAAAAGACCAGATTTCATGGGGGGAGATCAGATTTCACGGTCCATGACACATTTTTCATGGCTGTGAATTTGGTAGGGCCCTAACTATGCTGTAACAGATCGATGGCCCAAATTTCCCTAATACTGTGAACACACTCTTCTGGGGTAAAGCCTTGGGTGTGACATCAAAGACTGTTAAAAAGAGAGCTTCACCCATCCTTTGAGTAAAACAATCTGGAAGTTCACACAGTGAGACTTAAGCAATTTTCACAGTGTATAAAGTGATTTAAAAATCAAGATTTTAGTTCAAATTAGTATTACTGTGACATTATTTGCGACCACTGCACAACACAAGACTGGAAAATACTTCCATCCTGCTCTAGTTTTGATTAACAGCAAAATAAGAATGATAAGTCACCTCACTTAAAACCCACAAAGCTCTATAGGAAAGGAGAGTGGCTCACTTCCCATCCCCAAAGTATGGGTCACAAGAGTAGCTGTTCTGGCTTCTTTTATCCCCCACCCCTGGAAAAACTGAAAGGGATGACCAGGCTAGTCAGTATTTAAATGCTCGCTCAGTATAAGAGTGTGAGCCTTAAGAGTTTTATTTTCCATTGCAATGCACAGTTTATGAATATTAAATCTCCTCAGGCTCCTGCACTGAACTAAAAAGGGTGCATGGACTGCAGCCAAATAAACAAAGCTTATCTTAATGACTAAACTGCCAAGTCATAACATGAGAGTACTTCATAGCAGGGCATTACTTTCATTACTCACCTGAAGCATCATGGCTACCCAAAAAACAGTAACAGCTGCCCCTTTAAATTGATGAAGCAATAGGAATAAGAGGTCATTCTGAATGTGACTTGAGCAATGGTTAGACATCCAGCTATAATTCATTGCAGATGTGTCAAACCTCTTCAACCTTGATTTTAAAAATCTCCTCTTTGAGGCAGCAGATAAAGGAGCAAAATGGTGAGGACTCAGATTTCCTCAGAAAAAATATTTTACCTAGGGAACAGGCCCAACATTGAGCATTTAATATTGTCTATTTTTATTATGGTAGCACCAGATGTCCTTATTAGATCAGGGGCCCACAATGCTAGATGCTTTTCAAACACATAGCAAGAGCCAGTTCTTGCCCTGAAGAGCT
Source organism: Lepidochelys olivacea (assembly GCF_965140295.1). NCBI lineage: Eukaryota > Metazoa > Chordata > Testudines > Cheloniidae > Lepidochelys > Lepidochelys olivacea. Next base: position 298,724,557 of record NC_140411.1, read on the forward strand.
TACGATTCTAAGACAAGATGCAGCAATTTGGTGTAACAAACAATCAGAGGGAGTAAGAAAGGGAGAATGATGGTAACAGTGACAGGGTGGCGTGGTTAGACAGGCTTATTAAGTGGGGCATCCATATTGAGTCTTTGTTTTTTTACTGTGTAGGTAAACATGAGACATTAATGATATCAGTGGGCACCTGCCTCACCACTAGGCAAATTACCATAGAACTCATGGTAGAAGTCGGTCTTGAGGAGGGATTTGAAGGACAAAGCATCTGCAGATTATTCATAGACTTTAAGATCAGAAGGGACCATCATCATAATCATCTAGTCTGACCTCCTGCACATCACAGGCCACAGAACCTCACCCATTCAGTCCTGTAATAGCCCCATAACTTCTGGCTGAGTTACTGAAATCCTCAAATCTTGATTTAAAATTAGAGAGAATATACCATTTACTCTAGTTCAAACCAGCAAGTGCCCTGTGCCTCAAGCTACAGAGGAAAGCAAAAAAACAAAACAAACAAAAAAAACAACGTCTCTGTTAATCTGACCTGCAGGAAAATTCTGACCCACAAATATGGCAATCAGTTAGGCCCACCAGCCAGACACCTGGGGAAAAAAATTTTCGTAATAACTTGGAGACCTCCTTACCCAGTGTCCCATCTCTAACCATTGGAGATCATGGCAATAGCAGTTGCAAATAGTCCATATGCCCTTGTAGGCAATCTCATCATACCATCCCCTCCATGAATTTTTTGAGCTCAGTTTTGAAACAAGTTACATTTTTTGCCCTCACTGCTCTCTTTGGAAAGCTGTTCCAGAACTTCACTTCCCTGATGGTTAGAAATCTTCAACTAATTTCAAGCCTAAACTTGTTGATGGCCAATTTATATCCATATGCTTGCACAGGAAATAATTTTAAAGTACAGATGCCAAGCCTCTAAATTACTGTCACTAAGTCTCAGCCAGCTGATTTGAAAAATTTCCTACCAGGTTCCTGACAAAGTCTAGCATTTTAAAAAATGGCAAGTCTTCTGCTCCCATTCTAGTTTGAAGACAACATTGGAAAGAAAGAAAGAAAGAAAGAAAGAAAGAAAGAAAGAAAGAAAGAAAGAAAGAAAGAAAGAAAGAAAGAAAGAAAGAAAGAAAGAAAACCCAAATTCTATTTCCAAACTCTTACTCTGCAAAACCAGGAGACTGTATTTGCCATTAGAAATTGCCTTCTATATATGAGTTCTTTCTTACTGACAGGCCCACATATATAATTCAATTACACAACCACATAAATTGCAGCATAAATTGTCCTTCATTCTGAATATAAGCTTTAATTTTAAAATATTAAAGTCTCTAGCTGTATTGATTTCAGAGACTCTTCATGTAACCAGTTCAGAAATGTTTTCCTTAGGCCATGTCTACACTACAAAGTTTTGCCAATGCAATTTACATCAGCTTACAGCTGCCACAGCTAGTATATCGCTTGTGAACAAGCATTCTTGGATCTTTCTGTCAGTGCTGCACATACTCACCAGGAGTGCTTGTGTCACTGCATCATGCAGTGCACCATGGGTTGGTATCCAGTGTGCAACCTGCCACCATTCAGTGCACTGTCATTTAGGTAATTTTGGCAATGTGTGGTGGGACAGAAATGAGTCGTGCAGGGGTGACTGGGAGCAAAGGGTCAACTTCCCATAATGCAATGTTCTTCATCCCATAATATCATCTCTATCTCATAATTGTTGCACCTATTTTCAATTTCCCACAAACCTGGATGGGACTTTTCCCTGTCTGCCATCTCTGACAGAAGTATGGAACCTGCACAGCTCTGCATTATTGTCACGAGCCTTGCAAGCACAGGATGTCCAATCCGCCACTAGTTGCAGAATCACAAGAACCACCACAGGAAACAGGACAATTTTCTGGTGGTCAGTTTGCTGTGGGACATACCAAGAACCTATTCAAGGTTGTTGGCGGTGTTCACAGAGCAGCTACAGATGGTGCAGTGCCACTTATGGGCCCAAAAAAAAGCACTGACTGCTGGGATCACACTGTAATGCAGGTCTGGGATGATGAGCAATGGTTGCAGAACTTTCAGATGTGCAAGACCACATTCCTGGACCTGAGTGCTGAGCTCATCCCAGTTATCCAATGCGGGGAGACCAAACTGAGAGCTGCAGTGACAGTGGAGAAGTCAGTGGCCATCAGACTGTGGAAATTTACAATGTCAGATTGCTACCGATTAGTGGGAATTCATTTGGGGGTGCCAAATCCACAGAAGGGGCCATTGTTATGCAAGTGTACAGGGCCATTAATCATCTCCTGATACACAGGACTGTGATTCTCAGCCATGTGTAGGACAGTGGATGACTTTGCATCAATGGGGTTCCCGAAATGTGGGGCAGCAATAGACAGTACGATATCCCAATTTTGGCACCAAACCACCTTGCCACAGAGTACATCAACAGAAAGGGCTATTTTTCTATGGTTATGCAAGCGTTGGTGGCTCACCAGGGACATTGCTGGATGGTCAGGAAAGGTGCATGACACGCACACTTTTAACAACACAGGACTGTTCAGAAAGCTACAAGCAGGGACTTTCTTTCCCAACCAGCAGATTACCATTGGTGACGATGAAATGCCAATAGTGATCCTGAGGCACCCAGACTAGCCCTTACTCCCCTGGCGCAAGAAGCCATACACCAGCCACCTTGATTGCACCGAGGAGAGATTCAGCTAACTGCTAACAGGTGCAGAAAGACAGTTGAATGTGGTTTGGTAGATTGAAGGGATACTGGCATTGTTTACTCACAAGATTGGATGTCAGTGAAAAAATATATCCCAGTGATTATGGCTGCCTGCTGTGTCCTGCATATATCTGTCTAGCTAAGGGGGGAAAGTTGCTGCTGGGGTGGAGGACGGAAGTGGAGCAGCTGTTTGCTGAGTGTGAAAACCCAGGCAGCAGGCAATCAGAAGAGCTCAACATGGAGCTATACAGCTCAGGGAGGCTTTGAAAGAGCCCTTTAACAATGAGCCACAGTAAAGCATTGTGGTTTACTGTGCTCTACCTGGCCCTGCAGTCTGGGGACTTTTAGGAATTGTGTGGTGCTCAGTGCCCATCCATGAATGTCACACGGATAATGCACCTATTAATTTTGTGGTGATTGCGCCACATTTATGATTATCACACTGTTTGTCACCGACTCTGTGAGTTGTCACAGTGCACAACAGCAAGCAAGTGGGTGCTTTCACTGCTGCCAGGCATTCCACAGCATATGGAGGGAACTAATAAAGATGAATTGTTTTCCAAATGATAGAGTTTTATCGAGTAATGAAAACACTTCCAAAAAAATTCTGTACAAGTTAAAACCAAATACGTGAAAACCTTAATGAATTCCTGGAGCAGAGCTTAAAGAAGGGGAAGGAATATTCATGTCCACTTTAGCTACATGTACATCAAGTGTGGCTCTCACAGGTCAGTGTTCGTGAAGCTGTGTTTGTCCTTAATGTCCCTTGGCATGGAATGGTAAGGTTAGGGACAAGGGCTCCAGAACCTTAGTAGAAGTGTGTGGGGGGGCGGAGGGAGGTTGCATGGCCCCCTGGCTCTCCCAGTGGCCTTGACCCCATTAGCCAAACTTGTGCACCCTCCCTGAGCTCAGCCCCGCTACTGCCCAGAGCATTTGGCAGCCAGGGATCGCTATGCCAGCCTGGCTCGGGCCAGGGGAAGCTGGGAGAGAGGCAGCATGGGAGGCAGGCAGGGAGAGCCCAGGGAAGGAGCTGGGGGTAGAGAGTGGAGCGGGTCGGCGGGGCCGAGACCCAGAGAAGCAACTGGCACTTAGGTCTGGTCTACACTGGAGGGGGATCGATCTAAGTTACGCAACTACGTGAATAATGTAGCTGAAGTAGATGTACTTACATCTACTCACCGTGGTGTCTTCACTGCGGTGAGTCGACTGCTGATGCTCCCCCCATCGACTCTGCCTGCACCTCTCGCTCCAGTGGAGTACCTATAGTAAGCACGATAAATCAACCCTCACTGGATCGATCGCTGCCCATCGATCCAGCAGGTAATGTAGACAAGCCCCCACTGTTGTTGCTGTGAGGCTCCAGCCCCACTCAGGGTAGCAATGAATCTGAGACTGGGGGTCACAGTGGGGCCTGACCGGGCAGGGTTCCACCATGCAAGATCTATGCCACACAGCCTGCCCTACCTTCTGGTTCCCAAACCCAGCCTCTAGGCTCAGCCCAGCCCCGGCCGGGGGATGTGGTGCTTGATGGTGGCCAGCAGCAGCCCGGAGGTGCTGGCTGCCTTTCAGCACCGTGCAGGCAGGAGGGATGGGAACTGCTTCCAGATGCAGTGGGGAGAGGAGGGGAAGGAAGGGATAAGCCCTGCAAAGGCTGCTGCTGGCCACAAACCCTGGCAGGAATCTGGGGGAATAACATTTCTTTTGTTTAAAAATGGGGGGACATGGCCCTCCTCCCTCCCCCCGCCCCGCTGGTTCTGGCGCAGCCCGAGGCCACATGGAATGCCGAAGGGCGATGTAGAGAGGTGTTGCAATGGATTTCTCCATAGACTACAAAGGGAGGCAAGCCCAGGACTGTTAAACCTGCAGGTCCATAAGAGTCTCCAGGCCCTCTGTTCATGATCTGATGCAGCCCTGGCTTGCAGGATGTTGCTGAACATGTCATCCAGAGTCCTCTTCTGCCCTCCTCATGTGGCTCAGGCAGTCCATGTGTGTGTGTGTGTGTGTGGAGTAGGTGGGGGGCAGGGGGGAGAAGAGCACCTCATGGCTGCAGCAGCTGCAGCCAAAACATGCAGCGGTACCATTGCCAGTATAGTCACAATGAGAAACAAACCTTAAAATTCAGAACTCTCCTTCCTTGCTCCCCTAAAGTTTTAAACAAGACGTGCTTATTGCCACCTCTGCTTTGCAGTGCTTGTGCACAATGCCACTCACAGCACCAGTCATGGTGAGTGTGGCCCACCTGGGGTGAGGGAAACAAGGAGGGAATTGCTCAGTTGTATGAAACTATGAGTACAAAGCCATGGCACTGAATACTGTAACATTTTCCACAGGAGGTGGTGATTTTAGCTGATCTCTCGCACTCCTGAAGGTAAGAAAGGCACAGAGAGCACAGCTGCTGCTGGTGTCCCAAAGTCACCCAAGGCCCATATACTACAACCCTGCAATGCAACCGAATGCACTGTATGCAATGGTGCCTGCCAAAGTTATCGCTGACTGGTGTGGCAAAGTGTCCTACTGCAGAGGAGGAAATGAGGCTGCCATTCCTGAAACCTTTGGGAGAGGATTGCAGAGCACCTCTGTGAAAATGTCATCAAGATCTCTCAGGAGGATTCAAGGGACATCCCTGTGTACATAAACAAAGTGCTTCATATGCTCCCACCTCCCCGCTGCCACTTAACGCTACAGGGGAAATGAAAAGCAGATAATTCTACCTCTCTTTGCTTTACTGCGACCTCTTCTAGGATGAGTACATTAATGAAAGGTCAATAGCTGTGTCCTGCTAAGGTGGGAGCATCATCACTGTAATGGGAAATACATTCACACGCTTACTCAAGGTTCCTTCCCCTGTGCTCCACTTCCAAGACTGACTAGACTGCAGTGGAGTCTCAAACAGGTCCTGGCTCATGCCATAGCTGGATCCCCTGGTCACATGTCCTCAATCCACCTCCTCTTTCTCCTCCATCTTCTCCTTGTCCCTGCTGTTCATGCAAGGGGCCTGTGATTTGAGCTCCTTGGAGGTATCCAAGGTGGTCTGCAGGTGCGTGGGGAGGCTTCGCCAAGTATGGCATGCAGCTCTTTGTAAAAGCAGTAGGTCTGCAGCTCAGCACCAGATCAACTGTTGGCCTCCCTGGCCTTCTGATATGCCTGCCAGTTCCTTCGCTTTCACATGGCACAGCTGCTGATCCCCATCATACCCCTGCTCCTGCATCCCCTGTGCAATCTGCTCGTACATGTCCACGTTTGTATGGCTGGTCTGTGGCTGTGCCTTCATAGCCTCTTCCCCACAGGCCCAGGAGGTCCAATATCTCCTGTCCGCTCCAGGCGGCACTATGTCTGGAGCACGTAGGCGGCATGGTCAGCTGGGCAGTTGCACACAACAATGGAGAGCTGCTAGATGTGCTTGCTAAGCTGGATAATTAGGAAAAGACATTTTAAAAATTCATAGGGTTTGAAAGGGAGGAGTCTTCCGGTTTCCATGATCCCTGGGCAGGGGAGTTCACAATTGTGACCAGAGTGGTCAATGCTGGGCATTGTGGCACACCTGCTAGAGACCTGTTAGGGTCCACATGGGTAACACAATGTCTGTATTTGCACTGCATCAAACTGAGTGCATTGACCAGGGCTCAATACTGCTCAGGGAGATGGTGTTACAATGTCAGGTAATGGAGAGCTTACATCAGTGGGAAACCAATTTAATTGTAGATACATTCACAACTAGGTGGATAGAAGGTGGACTATGCTGACACTAATTTTTTAGAGTACACTAGGCCCTAGAAGGACTGGGCAGAAATACATACGAGAGAAGATGTTGCAAAAGGGGCTGGCATCTTGCACTGAGCCCTGGTCTACACTAGGGGAGGGGATCGAACTAAGTTACTCAACTTCAGCTACATGAATAACGTAGCTGAAGTCGATGTACTTAGACCGACTTACTGTGGTGTCTTCACCGCAGTGAGTTGACTGATGCCGCTCCCCCGTTGACTCTGCCTGCGCCTCTCGCGGCGCTGGAGTACAGGAGTCAATGGGAGAGCGCTCAGGGGTCGATCACGTCTAGACTAGACATGATAAATCGATCCCCTCTGAATCGATGGCTGCCCGCCGATCTGGCAGGTAGTGAAGACGTACCCTAACACTCCAGGATCTGTGGAACTTGGAGGCTTTGTGCTGGTCCATGCAGCTACTAACCCCTCCCCATCAAAAGACCATTCAGCAGAAACGGCAAGTCAACTTTCAGAGTTTTCTGCTGATGTTCTCCCCTCCCATGTGTTTTTCCAAGTGAAGGAAGGACTGTACCTTTGGAACTGATCCTGCAACCTTTACTCACACTGAATAATACATACTCATGTGAGTGATCCCGTCACATAAGTAAGGGTAGCAGGACTGGGGCTTCTCACATCATGTAGTTAAATTCCGTCAAACAAGTTATTGTGTGTAACTCCAATACATCTATGCAAAAACAAAAACAAAAAAAAGAGTTAATTTATGGAAAACATATCACAAATCATACCCTACTTGTATATGTAAATTGCATTGGGATGTCTTTAGTATTTTCCCATGCATATATATCTTATAAGATTTTCATTTCTCTTCCTTGAATTGCATGTAGCACTGCTGCTGAACAGCCAGATGGAAGACAGCTGTATACTGTCCAGCATTAATGGGTTTTAAATGTTTCTCTGTGTCTGCTAATTGTGTGACATTGTCCCTTGTTTCATTTTCTGAATGAACTGAATGCTGGTATCTAAGAAGGCATATCTGAAATCACAGCTATTCCTCATTTTAGGCAAGCATTGCGTTTCTTCTTTTATATCAGCAGTTTCCAATTAGACAACCCCTTACTGGAGAAAGAAAGGATCATTAAAAGTGCAATTCAGGATGTCCCAGAAAAGATATACAATGCCTATGTTGTTTCCTCAATGCCTTGTCAAACTGAAATGGTCAGTCCTCTCATTGATTAGCAGTTGTAGCAAATGACTTATAATCTTGTTAATACCTTTGGTCAACCCAAATTTTTATTCCACTTTTACAGTGGAAAAAGCCTTCGATTTTATGATTTTATAACCCTGTCGTTAGAAATCTTTGAAACAGCATTCCACCCCCGGGTTGCGTTCTGTGGTTATGAACTTCATTTGATCACTGTCCCATCAATTTGACATTAACTGCTACAATTTACAACTGCTCGGGCTTGCCACCTATTATTGTCGTACCTCTGCAAGTGCAAAAAAGTGCTGCCCAGGGGAAGTTTAAAAGAATGCAATGTCTTGTTAAAACCTGAAAGGGCAATGAAGGGGAAGAAAAAAAAAGAACCTCCTAAAACAGAAAAACAAAAGGTCTGATAATGAATAATTCCTCACTCCCTGCTGTGAACACCAGTGACCTGGCATGTAGACCACAGCAAAGTAGTGAATAATTCACTGAGAGAGTCATAGGCCTCCTGGTAGACCACAGCATTGCTTTGTCTCACAAATATGTTCTCCCACAGAACAAGGCTTGACAGGATGTTTCAGTCTACAACTGCTTAAACAAAAGGCGTGTGTGACAGAATATGCAAGACGAGCACCTTATGTTACAGAAATCCAGTTTGCATAGCTATTTGTCCATTAGCAGCTGATTCATAAATCTATAAGCACCAAAATAAAGTGCAATGAGAGGAGAATGGCTTTGATGAAGACGAGGCACACAGCTCATGTCTGATTACTAATCTACACAGGAATCCAATTTCATCCCCCAAAATACTTTTAAGTTAAATTAACTGTCTGACTTGAAACCACAAGAGCATGGCCATTCTGGGTTACAGCTGGAAATCCAAACTGACTTTCTGACCTTTGTGCATGTAGAAGGAAAATGTGTCCCAATGAGTGAATGGGACTGGAGTGTCATCCCAGTTTTCATATGATTTGCTTTCATTGCTTTTGTGGGTTTTTCAGACTGACAGTCTGAGGCCAGGTCTCGTCTGTTTATTTTTACTTTGAAAAGAGAAAAGACTCAGTCTCAAGAAAATACAATAAAGGTTTAAATGGGAGGCATTGGGGCATTCCTCTGAGTAAGCACTACAGCCCTGACAGGCCTGTTGAGGTGGCAGGAGCAGAGCTGTGCAAAATGTTCCACTTGAAATCAGCCTCTATTTGCATTTGAATTGTGTTTGCAAATCAAGTCAGCAGTGTTTTATTAGCATTTGTGTATCAAACAGTCTCTAGAAACCTTTTGCAATATTTCTTCTGCTCAGTTTCAGCAGTCAAACATTTTGAGGCGCCCGTCATGGTGCATCTGGAGTTCAAGACAGTTCTGTAAGGTACGGCACACTGGCAAGTCACTTAGGCCCAAATTCTGCTACCCTTACTCACACTGAGTAGCACCTATTTCCATGAGTAGCCCTATTAATTTTATTGGAGCTTCTTACAGGGTTAACTGCTTCTCAGTGTAAGGATGGCAGTATCTAGCCTGTAGTATTTTTCTTATGTCCCTGACTGGCTCAGTTGCCCCCAACCATTGTAAATTACTGTGGATTTCAAGAGCAACAAGTCCCATTAAGCAATTGTTCTTCAACTCCAACTCCAGGTTTCGCCCCCTTTTGGTATGTGCAAATTTCAACTCCAGGTTAATGGCTGCAAAGGGAATATTATGCTATAAGAGGGACGCTACCATACAGCCACTTTCCCCTTCTGTATATCTGTTCCAACACGATTTGTATTGGGTTACCATGAGTCGGCTCCCCCCAACCACTGCACAGCAGAAGGGAGCATAGGTCCTTCAGTTATGATTATCATGTCAAAAATATTCAGACTTTTTCATTTGCAGATCATTGACCTGAAAAACTGTAATGACTCATTTGAAGCTGGTCTTTCCAGTAAATGCAGATTCTGCACATGTGTATTCAATCTCTCTTGCTAAAATAGGCCTGGTAACCCAGTTTTACAACTAACTAGAGAGTGCTTTTAAGTATTTTCCAAATGACTAAAGTTCTTGATTTCCACTGTATACTGCAAAGTTGGCTAAAAATTGTAAGTACAAATATGAAACCATTTGGGGTTCAATGGCTGCAAAAAATGTCACTGCTCCACCTTCTTTATTGTGCTTTTAACTCAGCTCTTCAAACTGCTGCTTCTTATATATTAGTAAAACAGTAAATCCCCTATAATGTCTGATATTTGTATTCCAGATTGTTGGCTGCATTTTGTAATGATTTTTTGATTGGTTAAAAGAGATTTAAAGGGTACACCTTTAAATATTTACAAGCTTCTACATAACCTTATTATTTTTCCAACTGTCAAAGTCACGTGCTCTCCTTCAAATGGCTCTTGGAACACCACTTCCTAAGTATCTTTCATATAATTTCCATCTACTCCATGGTACCCTCAAACTGGGAGGAAACTTTAAAGATGTACAGCTAAAGAATCATTGTTTACTATTTGGAATAGCATCGATGTATTTCCTTCAGGCCTTTTTTGTTGTTACTATGAATGAAAAACTGTGTTCTCTTGTTCTTTCTACTAAACAATCTTTTAAGATATAATTTTTCTAAACTACCATATCAGTATTTCAGATGTGTGCACTCATATTTTCACCTAATGGGCTCCTGGCAGCTGCTCTAGAAATTATAATGAGAACAAACTAATTCTTATTGTTCAGTTTCTATCAAGACTCAAAAGCAGAACCAAATCCTGCCCCTCGCCTCACTGTCTCCTACTCCTCTGCTCCCTCACTTCAGCGGGAGACAGGATTTGGCTCCCACTGAAATCAATGGGAACTGAGAGCATTCAAACCTCTCAGGATGCACTCCGTCATACCTTAAAGGGCCGGGTCACAATTGTTAAGGATTACTTAAATCAGACTGGTACAAACAAGCTTACAAGGTACACAACCGCAAACTGCTTTTTAGGAGAAAATGCTTGCTTTAAAATGACATGGGTATAGATGCCCAAGGTGTGGATGGTGCGAGGAGCCTCCCCTCCCGGCTTGCACCTGCAGGAAGGAGCCAGTGTCAAAAGCAATCCTTGCACTCACTTGAGAATAATGCCTGAACAGAGCTAGCAATGCTCACAGCAGTAATTGCTCTGGTGGGGGTGGGGAGGGGAAGGGCCATAGGCACACACCTGCCAGCAGGACTGCTCAGCCATGAAGGAGAGCACACAATGAACTCTCTAACAGAGTAGAGAAGCTGTGTTCCCACTGCACGCGGAGGCGCTCTGGGAGGTCTTTCACAATGCCTCCCAGAGCTCCTACTGAGGTGATTTAACTCGGCTCCACCCACCAGCTCAGACCAGTGCATTAACAGCTCAATAGAACCCTCCATATTTATACCAGACACTCCTTGGAAGCTTGAAATCTGCTTGGTTAACACGATTTTATTTCCATTGCTCAGGCATTGTTCTCCATTATAGGACTGCTCATCAGAGCTGGTCTACTGACAGCCAGGGCCAGATTCTGTGGCCTCTATATACATTCATAAGTTCATAGATTCCAAGGCCAGAAGGGACCATTGTCATCATCTGCTCTGACCTCTGTATAGCACAGGCCATAGACCTTGATTTCAAAATCGTCAGTGATGGAAAATCCACCACAACCCTCGGTAAATGTTTCAATAGTTAATTAATCTCACTGTTAAAAATTTAAAAATTTTATTTCCAGTCTGAATTGGCCTAGCTTCAACTTTCAGCTATTGGATCGTGCTATGTCTTTCTCTGCTAGACTGAAGAGCCAATTATTAAACATTTGTTCCCCATTTAGATACTGACAGGCTGTAATCACGTCACCCACTAACCTTATCTTTGCTAAAATAAATAGACTGGACTGTTTGAGTCTAGCACTATCAGCCGTATTTCCTAATCCTTACTCCTTGAGCAGTCCCACTGAAATCAAGACTGGTAGCTAGCCCTTAACACTACAAAAATAGCACCCATTTTGAAAATATAAAATGCAAATAACACATGGATTTTGCAAACATCTATAAGGAAAGGGACATGGTAGGCAGAATTTTGTCTGCTACTTTTGACCATACACCTAGTTGAATATATGCCGTTCTTCTCACGTAGAGCTAAATATCGTAAATGCAAAGAGCCAGAAGTTGCTGTACACTCTGGCCTTTCCACAGCTGTTCATTACAGAGCTCAACAGCAGCTGACAGCAGGTGAATATGTGGATGACAGGTTGTGGATATATTCTGTTAAACAGAATGAATAAACCATTAAATGATCTTGTTTTCTGACATGCCTGAATGCGAGATGCATTTACAAGCAATGCAGAGATTAATTCTGTACAGCAAATCCTGTATTTTGCAACACATCATTCATGTAAATTATGTACTATATCATTTTAGGTAATGATGTCCAAAATAGCCTCCATTTATCCTTAATACGTAAAGTCTTCTTTAGCTTTTAATTCACAGAAAATTGAAAAAAAAATGATGGAGCGTGTGTTAGACATATTTACATCTGCAACATTTTGTAAGCAATGCTTCTTGTCTTATGTGACGACTTGTGTTTTACAATGAAGCAATTCTTCTTTATAATTAAAATCTTTAAAGGATTATCCAATCAAGTGATTTAATATTAATGTGTTTGTCGTAATACTATTGTATGAATTGAGGATTATTAGAGGTCCCATTTCAGATTTAATTTAAGTGCTGCAAGTTTTTAAATATATAGATTTAAAAGAAAGGAACTATGGTATTGCCAAAGCAAAGAGTTAAGAAATCATGAGATTGGCTTACATCATGGGATAAAAATACAAAAGAAAATATCACATAATATTTTGGCCTGTTTTCTGATAGTTTGTTTCTGTCAAGATGCGTGTCTCATTCCCCCCCTAGTTTGTGACTTATATTTCAATAGAAAATTCTACTTTATATGACCACAAAATACAGCTTGTCCCCCCCCCTGCCTGTTGGGAAGGGAACTCCACTTACTTTCTCCTAGCTGTTGGGATGGTGGAGCTAGCATTCCTCCCTTCTGCATCATCATGCTTTCACAGTTTCTTCTTCCCCACCCTTGACTCTCTATCCTCTTCCATTCCCCAACGATAGAATCCATCTTTCAGAAGAAAAATCATGTCTGGAACTATTCCGGGGAAACTCATAGTAACACCTAACACCCAGTATGTTGCACATAGTGGATTACAAGAAATAGTAAATCTGATAGCATGACAGGCCAGTCAGAGCAGGAAAGGATTCTATGCACTTTGCTGGACTTTGAATACCTGTTGTTGTGCTTTATTGTAAAATAAAGTAAATGCAAAGAACATTTTGTCCTTTAAGGGTCAAGCATGAGGACAAGATTTACCCCAGATGAAATCCAAAAGTGACAAATGAGCAAAATCAGAGGTGCATGGGGGCTGAGGGGAACATCCTTCTTCCCTCTTAGCCCTTTACCTTTCCTTCCTGACTCTCACTGTGAGACTCAGCCACCAACTCTGCATAGCATATCCCTCTTATAATGTACTGGGAAGGATTAGTTTATGTTCTACAATTGGTCCAGCCTTCTTACCTGGCAGGCAACTGTGGTCCTTCCTAAGATAAGACAGAGGGAGAGTTAGTTAACTCCTTTTCTGCCAGCCTCCAAAAAGTTACTATACATTCAATATTTGCAACTGTCTCTTCAGAAAATTCTTCTTTTTACCTGTTGCCAAGAAGCCCTTTTCCAGAAACATTGCTGCCATTTAAGCTGAGGCCATAGTTTTGATTTCATGTACATTGAATAACAGCAGTGTCAGTTCTTCTTTAAAGGATGGAAAACCCTGAGTAAGTGATGGCTTCATTCCTGAGGAGCTCCATCGTGTTTATTGTGGTGAGTATTAAAGCAGTCTATTAACATCAGCAGGTTAAATATGATGATGACAAGATTTGAGAATAAAGGGGTACGTGAAAGTACAACATACAGGGTACAAAAACTTAAGCTAGATATGATTATCTATTATATACTTTACTAAGATACAAGAAGTTACATTATAATGAAAAAACTTATGTCTATCTATAAAATCTATATAAATTTTTATGTATAAGTACCTCTATCTAAAGTTGATAGAAATCAAAAGAATTCAAAACCAAATTAACAGAGTAGAAAACGTAAAGAACTCTGTCTGAAGACCAAGCTTCAGTAAGATTATTGTGTGTTGTGAGGGCTGTTCCCAATGTGTCTCTGCGTTCATCCATCAATCCTGTCCACCAAGCCAATGTGAATGCTAAGGTTTCTGTCGCCTGAGGCAAACCTGTATATGTATATGTCCATGTCTCATAGCCAACAATCTTCAGACAGTAAACAGACTAGAACATTTTGCTGCCCCCAGGCAAATGGAAGACCCAGCCCTTCACCTACAGTACAGGTGAGATGAGTCCAACACGTTCTCCAGACTATTATCTTACAAATAACTTTAATCCTTCCACTAGCTGCCAGAAGTTGACAGCATGTTCAGTACTAATCAGATTGACCATGACAAACATTCGACATTGTCCCTGAGAAGATGTAAAAGATTAAATCTAAATAAATCCCACTGGTTTCCTTTTCCATTTCCTTCAGGAATTTGCTGTCTATAATTGATGAAACAAGACATGAGCATTAAAGAGACATTTTCAAGTTCCTCTTTATAGTTTATTTTTACCTCCAAATAATACCCTTTAATAATAGGAGCTTGAAAACAACAGTATACTCCTGAGCAATTTTCCCTTTTCCACTGGCAAACTGATTTTTTTTTGCCATGCTTTGAATGTAGAGTTAAAATAAAATGGATTTTGCTTCCTTCCATTTTTAGAATAATAAATAATAATAATTAATTATCCTTTTCACTCCAAAAGTGTCTTCTATCTAAGCATCTCCAACTGTGTTACAACTGGTTTAAGCCTCACAACACCCCTACAGGGAAGGGAAATATTATCCCCACTCTTTGCATAGGGAAATTGAAGCCCAGCAATGTTAATGACCCACCCAAGGTCTTCATCCTGAAAACTTTTACATATCACTAGTCCCATATAGTTTAAGGACTTGATCCGACAACAAGTTCCATGGGACTGACCCATGAACTTAAGTGTGGCAGAACTAAAACAAGCACCCAGCTTTCCCAATGCCTAGTCCTGTGCTTTAGCCGTAAAACTATTCTTCTCTTCCCCGACCAACTCACCCCAGTGTCATCTCTGATATCATTATTTCTGCAAAATGGGGATAATATCTACGTCACAGCTGATGTGGCAGTTAATTTACTAATGCCTGTAAAATGCTTGGAAATCCTCAGAATAAAAATGGTATAGAAGTGTAAAGTATTATTATGAATAATAATATATTTCGAATGCAGAAGTTATTTCTGCCACAGACCTCAACAATTTTAAAGTAGGTCAAAATTTGGCTCTAAGTAGGTTGACATCAAAATTTTAAAAGTTACCTCCAGATAAATTTCCATATTGCTTAACATGAAAAAACTGAAGCTCACTAGAAGAAATTCCCTAATGCAGAAATGAGGTAGTAAAAAAAAAAAAAAAAAAAAATTAACTGGTGAAGTTCACATCTGCAAAGTCCAGCCTACTCAAATCCAGACCGTCCAAGCCTTAATTATTCTATTTTGAATAGTCATTAGGTTCCATGGGTTTCTAAAATTATATAACTTGCATCCCATAACTTCAGGCCCAAAACACTCTAAGAACTTGTGTCTAACATAAAACTCTGCTTTTCAAAACAGCCATCATATAATTGAGAACACATAAGATGAATGGAATGTACAAATTTGATTCAAGCAATCTAATCAACTAAAGTACAGACCATTAACTCTTTAAAAGTGTCCTGTACATACCAGTTGAAATGGCACCACCCATTTAAAAAAATCCCTGGAACTATGCTTTTCATTTTCAGTTTATAACAGTAATCGTAACTGAGATGTAGGGCATTTTCTGATAATTAAGGATGGGTTGAGGTTAATGATTCTTGGCTGAGCCCTGGGCTTTCAATTCCACCCAATCAGTCATTAATCCCCAGGAAATGCTCTGAACTACACTCATTATTTGAATCTTCCAGCAATTAATTTGTCTTTGAACCTTTAAAATGCTAATATTCAATTTATAATGTGGTGATTTCAAGAGAATGTCAGCACCATCCAGATAAGGGCCAAATTAGCTGTAAGCAGGATCCTGCTTGTAGGTACCAAATAGGAAAAGACCACAGTGATAACTTTTTCCAGTAGTCCGTAGTCCAACAGTTGGCTGGAGATTATCATCACACATCACATCACCAAGTTCATTGTTTTTCAGAAACCTCAGAGACTAATATTTTAAATTCTGTTCTTCTTCACAAGGTCATTGGCCTTTGGCTGTATTTTATGGCTATGTTTAATTATTACGACAAGCATAGGCACTGACTTTCTAATGAGCTGGAGGGTGCTCCCCCCAGCTCCACCCTAGGTCCTGCCCCCTCTCCACCTCTTCTCCCAAGGCCCCACCCTGCCTCACCTCTTCCCACCCCTTCCCAACCCCTCTCCCAAGCACGCCCTACCCTCGCTCCTTCCCCCTCTCCCCCAGTGCCTCCTGCATGCCACAGAACAGCTGAGCTATGGCGGGTGGGAGGCACTGGGAGAGAGGGGGAGGCGCTGATCAGAGGGACCGCCGGTGGGCAGGAGGTGCTGGCGGGGGAGGCGCTTATAGGGGGGCTGCCGGTGGGTGCTCAGCACTCATCATTTTTTTCTGTGGGTGCTCCAGGGCTGGAGCACCCATGGAATCAGTGCCTTTGATGACAAGTAGGACTTCTTACCCGAGTGATTCTTTAATAAAAAAGAAAAGATCAGAAGCTCTCTCCCTTTCATATACTCTGCAGTTAAAATATTTTGCCTTTTTTATACTTATGTCTATGAGTGACTTATGGACATTATACAATCTTTTATGTTTGACTCAGAATAATGTATTTTTAGCACTTTATTTCTTGTAAAAAGAAGCGGAATTAAATTCGGAGGGTACAAAAAATAAAAACGCTAACTCCACAGTAGATCTGAAAATTTCAGACAAAATATCAGCTGTGATTTTTTTCCCCCTATATTATAAACACAGGCTAAAATTTGCCAGTATAGACACAGCCAGAGGATGAAGGGTCACTTCAATCTCCATACCCATTTAATCATTGACCTCTCTGCTAAGACTGCTAACAAAGTAGACAGTAACAGTAGACAAACTATCTACTGGGACATTCCTAATGCAGCCAAACAAAGTTTGTAAGCAGGCTGGTTTGGGAAGAGACTCTGGTAATCGTGTTTTCACCAGTCCAGTCCATCTGCTTTGTGCTGCTCCAGTAATGGAAGACAGCCATAAACACAGCCAAACAGACCCATAAACCAAACTGAAACAAAGTATTACTCAGTGACAAAATCCCTTCCCCTCTCACTTGCTCAGCTTTCATTCTTGAGTCTCATGATGTTACAACTGCACTAAGTCTGCTGTTAAAATGGAGTCTTCCATACTACAGAAGACATGAACATCCAATGTAAGAAAACAACTTGAGAAGAGGAATGGCAGGCAGGCTTTCTCTATATTTAGAAAATCAAAGGTGACCAGCAAGTAAGAAAAAAAAAGGGCTTGTGGTCTGCTAGCTGCATCACCAAGAATTTATTAGGCCACATTGTTCACCATATGATAGTTGCAGGAAACTCCCAATCAGGCATTTTGATGCTTCTCTAAACTGGCTCAATATGTTCCCAGAGGCAAAATTACTAACTGCAGCATAAAGTGTGTTCTGATGCTAGTCTAACAGTTTGATGTTGGAAAATCCTGACAATTCAGTATTACTGCCCAGGAGCGCTCTGTCTGTGTGCATGAGTGTGTAGACTTCCTCTGCTGCTATCAATGCAGAGTTGATGTTTCTTCAATATTATTTTCTGTATTGTTCTCTTCACAGACACTTACTCACATTTCAAGCATTACTTAGTAGGCGTACTAGGTGGTCTACATGCGGAAAAAGAAACAAGAAGGGATGAACTAGCCCATATTATTTAGATAAAAAAATCTGCTCTCTATTCCAAGGTGGATCTCAGACCTAACACGGTTCTCCCTATGAGTGTCTCCCTTTTTGACATCACAAGACAAATCTGCACATATGGGAAAGCAGAATATTGCAATGAAGATCTGATAGGCGAATTGGAGGGCAGATCTTGCCTCATCTTATTTCACCCACCAACGATCTACTGTATGTTTGAAAAAGTAGGGTTAGGGTTTTGATGGGTTTTTTTGGGGTTTTTTTTTGTCTTTTGCAATACCAAATGTAGAAAAGTTATCTTAACATTCTCTTTTCTGTGAAATATTTTAGCTTCATGTGTGGGAACTGAATGAGTTACAGCAACTATCTGAGTTACACAGTTTATTTCTCTTTTGTTGTAAAAATAGCATTAAATTTGTTCCAACCAAGGGTACTTGCTGTATAAGAAACAGTGACAGTCAACTCACCCCGCCCCCACACCGCGCCCCTCCCCCCCCACCGGTGTGTGATAATGTACAGTAACTCCTCACTTAAAGTCGTCCTGGTTAACGTTGTTTCGTTGTTACGTTGCTGATCAATTAGGGAACATGCTCGTTATAAGGGAGGATTGCGCAACTTTTAACGTCCTTTGGCAGCTGCCTGCTTTTCCACTGCTTGCAGGAAGAGCAGCCCATTGGAGCTAGCTGGTGGGGGCTTGGAACCAGGGTGGACCGGCAGCCCCCCATCAGCTCCCCACTCCCCTAAATTCCCGGTGCGGCAGCCGCCTAGCAGGCTATTAATTGCCAGCAGTTCAGCTGTCCCTCCCCCCACTGCCATGTGCTGCTCCTGCCCTCTGCCTTGGAGCTGCTCCCCAGAGCCTGCTGCTTGTCACGGTGTCCCCCTCCCCCTTGCTCCTGCACCCAGGGCCAGCTCTAGGCACCAGCAAAACAAGCAGCTGCTTGGGGCAGCACATTTCTAGGGGCGGCATCCCGGCGCCGGCCATGCCGCCCCTAGAGATGTGCCCCGCTGCTGCAGCTCACCTCCGCCTGCTCCCCTGAGCGTGCTGCCTCCGCTCTGCTTCTCCCCGCTCCCTCCCAGGCTTGTTTTACGCAGCAAGCCTGGGAGGGAGGGAGAAGCCGAGCAGCGGCGCGCTCAGGGGAGAGGTGGCAGCAGCGGTGGTGGAGCGGAGGTGAGCTGGGGCGGGGAGCGGTTCCTCTACCCCCCCCCGTTACTTCCTGCGCTCCCCCCCCCACCCTCGCTCACCTCCGCTCTGCCTGCTCCCCTGAACGCGCTGCCTCTCCCTCGCCTGGGAGGGAGGGGGGAGAAGCGGAGCAGAAACAATGCGGGGGGGGAATGCTGCAGGCCTGGGGGAAGAGGTGGGGCCAGGGATTTGGCGAAGGGGTTGGGAAGGGGCGGAGTTGGGGCAGAGCAGGGGGGGCATGAAAAAAAAGCCGGGGTGGCCAAAAATTTTTTTGCTTGCGGCTGCAAAAATCCTAGAGCCGGCCCTGCCTGCACCTCACTTACCCCATCTCCATAGAGCAGGGGGACACATGACAGGGCTCAGGACAGAGGGAGCTTCCTGGCAGCAGCTGTGGTCTCAGCTTGCTGATTAACTTAACAAGGCAGTGTACTTAAGAGTGGGTCAGCGTACTTAAAGGGGAAATGTGCATCTCTCTCTCTCTCACACACACACACAGGTGTGTCTCTGTCTGCCAAGCTGTCTCCCCTCCCTCCATTCCTGCTGCCTTGTAGAGTGTGAGGCTACATTAACAACGAGTTAACCCCTTGAGGACTCAGCCAATTGCTAGTTCATCATTTAGCAGGAAGGCATCCCCTGGGAAATATCCCACCCTCTGACTCCACCACCTCAACCAAGCTTCACAATCATCATCGCTGTGTACAGTATTAAATTGTTTGTTTAAAACTTATACTCTGTGTGTGTGTGTGTGTATCATATATATATAAAATATAGTCTTTTGACTGGCAAAAAAAAAAATTCCCTGGAACCTAACCCCCCTCACTTACATTAATTCTTATGGGGAAACTGGATTTGCTTAACATCGTTCCTCTTAAAGTCGCATTTTTCAGGAACATAGCTACAACAGTAAGTGAGGAGTTACTGTATATTGGGTAAAGAAAGGCTACAGCAAAGTGGCTATAAAATACCAGTGAGAGAATATCAGGATAGAATCTGTCATTGTTGCATCTTCTACTTGCCTACATAATCAGGTACAGTGCACATGGCTCGTTCTGGAGGCACTCAAGCATCTATTAAGAAGAGTTCCATGAGCTAGAACCTCCTGCTTCAGCTGATACAAGCGGTTTTCTTCCTCAGTTTAGTTAGTTAGAATTTTTTTAACCTTGACTGAATAGCTGAAGTGTCCACCGATTTTTATGTGCACCTCAAAACATATTGCTAGTGCTCTGCTTATCATATAGGGCCTAATCCAATGCCTACTGAAGTCAGTAGGGGCTTTTCCATTGGCTTCACTGGGCTTTGGCTCAGGCCTTCAGAATGTAAACTGAGACAGTGTAGTACAGGTATGTTAATATCCTCTTCATGGCAAGAACCATGCTGCAATAATGCACACAGTGTATGGTAAATGATTACCGAGGCTAAGAGCCAATAAGCCAAATATCAAACTACTCTTACAGTTCTGGTGCTATACTGCATCTTTTGCAGTTTGGTTTATCCAACTCCTCTGAATACAAATGCTACATGCTTAGAGGTGATTAGAGCTGACTGGAGGAAGACAATTCACTTTCATGGCAATTTCTGGGATTTCACAATTTGTTGTCATTCTGCACTGGAACAAAACCAAACCTTTCATATGTTTTCAAATGTCAGTGGAATTGTGTCAAAATGGCTGTCTTCAGATCTCTCTCTCTCCCTCCCTCCCTTCCCCGCATCCCCTCCAGAAGTGACCAGAGAGCCCAGGACCAAAAAAACCCTTCCTGACCAAAATCTTAATTGAAATAATACATCTCTGAGAAATATTTTGGGTTTGATGAATCAGCATATTTCATTCTGCTGAAAATGTTCCAACCAGCTCTAGATTGACTTATTTAGGTTAAGAAAATGACTCAGCCTTTGAATCTAAATAAAACTCTGAAATAATATATTAGGTGAATGTAATGCTCTTGAAGGTGTCAAATTGATAGCAATGGAACTCATATATTGCATTTATCTATGGAACAGGCAAATCATAAATTAATAGATTATAAGGTCAGAAGGGAGTGTTATAATTATCTCTTCTGACGTCCTGCATAACACAGGTCGCAGAATGTCAATAAGTGTTTCCTGCATCAAACCCGTAACTTCTGGTTAAGGTAAAGGATATATTTAAGAAAGAGATCCAGCTGAGATTAAAAGACTTCAAGTGGCAGAAAGTCCACAACATCTCTAGGAGAGCTGTTCCCAGAGGTGAAAGTAAACCAGTATGGTCCAGTACGGCATACTGGCAAGAGCCAGTATGCCGTGCCGGACCGGACCAGCTTCCCCAGGCTGGCAATTTAAAGGTCCCGGAGCTCCCTGCAGCAGCCGGAGCCCTGGGCCTTTTAAATCGCCTCCCAAGCCAGGCTGCCGGAGCCCCAGAGTAGTGGCAGCAGGGCTCCAGCGGTGATTTAAAGGGCCCAGGGCTCCCCACAGCAGCCAGAGCCCCGAGCCCTTTAAAGTTCCGCCCAAGCCCCACTGCTGGAGCCCTGGGGTAGCGGTGGCAGGGCTGCAGCAATGATTTAAAGGGCTCGGAGCTCTGCTGAAGTAGCGGCAGCCGGAGCCCTGGGCCCTTTAAATCGCCTTGAGCCCAGGGGCTCCCAGCCACCTTTGCAGCTAGTAGCTCCGGGGGTGATTTAAAGGGCCCGGGGCTCCCAGCTGCTGCTACCACAGCCAGAGCCCCTGGGCCTTTAAGTCTTGATTTAAAGGACCCAAGTATTTAAAGGCCCTGCCTCTTCTGGTTGAGGCCACGCCCCCTGCTCAGGACTCCGGTGTACCGGTAAGTCCTTTAAGTTACTTTCACTCGTGGCTCCTCCAAAGTTTCAATAACCTCACTGTTGAAACAATTGCACTTTATTTCTAGTCTGAATTTGTCTAGCTTCAGCTTCCAGCAATTGGATCTTGTTATGCCTTTGAGCATGACATGAGAACAAGCGGCATCAGTCCAGGCTTCCCCACACCAACTTCACCAATGAACCTCAATCGTAACTTCCAGGGTGAGAGGGTAGTTAAGGGCGAAGCCAGTAAAAAACTCCCTTGTGCTAGTATAAGCTGTGTCCACACAGTGGTTTTTGCTGAAATAACTATGTCAGTTAGGGGTGTGATTTTTTTCACTCCTAACCAACATAAAACCATGACAGCAAAACATGTAGACCTGGCCAAAGTCTTTGCCTAGTCAGTTTATTGCCTCTGCCTGTGATGATGACAGCGTGTGTTCTAAGGACCTCTAATTCGTTATGTATTTGAAACCTGTCAGTGATTGGAAATCCCTATTCTAAACTATGGCATTAAGTATTAGCTACAGAATTTTTCAGGGCTGTATGACAAAGTGAAGGTATAGCAGCAACACCACCTGTCAAGTATAACAAAACAAGTGTCATGTTCTTAGTGGGCTGAAAGGATTCATAGATCACCTGAACACACAAAAGCTGGGACTAGATTAAAGGGCATCTATAGATAATAGCAAAGGACCATTCATGAAAACCACAAGCTCGGGATTTTGTTTAAGCAGCAAATTTTAAAAGCAAGAGTTTTGTCCTTTTTCTTAAAGACGCCTGTAAGATTCAGAACACTGATTTGATCCTAAAATCTGTTACATAGAAAATTTACATTTTCATTTGTCTGGAAAACAATACTCTATTACAGCTACAGAGAAGATGAAGGCAAGGATTCATTTTGGGGTATTTTTCCCTTCAGTATCATTGCAGGTATCTGTTTAAGCCAGAACTTAAAAAATTCAGGATAGGATTGTAAAGCCACAGAGGATGCCCAAATGCCATTAATTTCTAATGGGAATTGGCTGTCCAAATCCCCTAAGTGGCTTCATTACTGTTATTATTTTCTCTTCCCAATGGGACATCTGAGTTTAATGAAGAATTGTCAGTTTAATTTATGAGAGTTAAATTATTATGTTTAGTCCTTTGAATTAATTAAAAACTTTCTTCGTTATCTAGACTTCAACACTGGAAGATGAAATGAGAATGAATATCAGGTAGAAGAGTTTAATGCTAGTTGAGTACATATTTAGAAGCTTTACAGTAGAAAAGGCAAGTCTATAATTTTCCTTACTTAACATGCTTGCACTTGACAATATTTACTCCTAAAGCCATCAGTGTCACTTTCTTGTGTTTAGAAGTATTGGTGATTTTAAAAATAACTTTTAAAATTCCAGACTACAAACTTTTCCCCTCAGACTCTCTCTTTTGTTCCTCCATCAACCATATTTAAACTGTTTTCCCCTCAGAATCTCTCTTTTGTTCCTCCAAACCATATTTAAATTAGGGATTGAATAATATATAGATCATGTTGATGTTTATGAATGTGGCCTAAATAAGCATAACACACAGAGACCAATTCACACGGTTCATAATTCAATATCCTCCTTTTTATTCCTTAGAACAGGAAAATAGTTAGTCCCATGACTGTAATCATCTTTTAAATGTACTATTAGTGATTTACGAGAGTTCTTTCTCAGGAAGAAGAATAAAACTTCTCTTGCATTCCTTCCTGAGCTGACTTCAGCAATATAAATCAGACATTTTATTTTATTTCCTCTGATACCACTGAGTTCAGTAATCTATGAAAACATGTTTTCCTTCATACCCCTGAAAACTAACATTTAACACAGATGTATACATTTCTCCACATGTATTCTGCTTTAAGAATCTCTGCTTAGTGTAGATGGCAACCCACTCAATTACTTTGGTAAGATTTCTGCTCTCCTAGACCTAACATCTGCAATTTGATTAAACGCAAGTAGCTTATCCATTTTCCTTGGGCCAGTTCCACAAGCAGCAACCAAACATGTTGCTGATAGTCTAGTGTTATCACCTGGGTTTTAGTGCCTTTCTTCAACTAGATCAAATGTCACAATTCACTAGCTTTACAACAGGTCCAAACTGGAGCACTAAATCCATATACACCTTGAATTTAGGGTAACCTGGATCTACATTCTGCATCCATGGATCATCTGCATATTCTGTTTATAATAATAATATAAATGTTTTCTTTCAAACCCCATTTTCTCTTCCTACTTACTCATGTGGTGAAGTCCCTGCTGTATTTATTATTATTTATACTGCAGTGACAATATACTAGGTGTTTTACAGACAAAATCCCAAAAGAGACGACCTGTGACAATGCTAACATGATACCCAGAATACAAGAAAGATCATGATTTTGTGGCAGGCTCAAAAACAAGCTTGTTTGTGTGCAGGAGCAAGAATCATAGAATATGAGCTTACTCAAAGCAAATATCTAACATAACAGGCAGCAAAAGGAATACAGAAAATGGCCAGTTCAACAAGTTTTATGCATATAAAATGTTCTATGTAATATTTTATACATAAATGTTCTGCTGTTCCAAGTTTGCTCCAGTGCAAAGCTCTCCTTTAAAGAGTGATTCTCACCCCATAATTCACTTTTATGATTTTGTTAGGGCTTCAAGTGTAAAACTCAATCTGGTTTTGTTTTAAGCTAAAAAAAATAGAACAAGTTAATTTTTGCATGGGATCTGCTATTGGCAAACTGTCATGTCATTTGAGCCAAAAATATTTTTTGTAAACAAACACCACACACACACACACACACACACACAACTTCATAAAAATATAATGGCAATAGAAATAGTTTCATGTAAGTGGAAGAAGAGGCGCCCTGACTGGAGCCAGTGACTGCAGCATATTACTTTCATTCTTGGGCTCCTTTCCAAACCTCCCTCAGGGCCCTCCTGTTCCATATCTAGCGTAAAGATGTTTTGCCGCTCCAGACAGCTCCTCACAAATCTGCGACTCAGGCTTTTTGCCTAGGATCTGTCTGAGTCCCTGATCTGACCATGATCCTATCTCTGTCCCCGTCCCATCCACTGCCTTCCTCTACCCCAGAGACTTGGCAGGACGAGTTTCTTAATTGCACTTCCCCCCTCTCCCAGAAACCCATATACGGAGGATAATGCGGTTTCTTATTTAGAAAACCATATGCACATGTTCTCAGATGTTGCAGTGCAAATTCAGATTAGAGGGCTTGATCATGTGACTAAATGAGAAAATTAAACATGCTCACATTGGAATGTTATCAAATTGAGGCACAAGCTGCTCTTAAGCACCTTTTGGATCACTTTGAAATTGATGACTTATTATTAGAACCCAATGCGAGTCATATTTTCAAATACATCCCATATTTAGAGGCACTGTGAGAACTAGCATGGGGGCATCTATTTCCTCAGTCTCCCTCCTCCCCCATCTTCCTGTCCATTCCATGAGACTTCTGCTACTATTACCCCATCCACAGTCTATTTAGAAAAGAAATATACACTTTATTATCATTACTTGTAGCCCCAGAACTTCTGGTGCCAAAGGCAGGGGGTTGCCATGGTGATTGCATGGTTTGTACAACCCTAAGACTGACTCTGCTAGAACCCTGTAACTTAGATTACTTATATGGAGCACGTGGTAGTTAGGGGTTGAAAAGATTGTATTTGCATTTCAGCTTCTATTTAAATGTTTTACATTTTAATAGGGCTGTCAAGCGATTAAAAAAAACGTATTGCGATTTAATCGCGCAGTTAAAAACATTAATCGCTTGATTAATCGCACCATTAAATAATAATAGACTACCATTTATTTAAATATTTGTAGATGTTTTCTACATTTTACAATTTATTGATTTCAACTACAACACAGAATAGAACGTGTTCAGTGCTCACTTTATATTTATTTTTGATTACAAGGATTTGCACTGTAAAAAACAAAAGAAATAGTATTTTTCAATTCACCTAATACAAGTACTGTAGTGCAATCTCTTTATCATGAAAGTTGAACTTACAAACGTAGAATTATGTACAAAAAAAACCTGTGTTCAAAATAAAACAAAGTAAAATTTTAGAGCCTGCAAGTCCACTCAGTCCTACTTCTTGTTCAGTCATTCACTCAGACAAATAAGTTTGTTTACATTTGCATGAGATAATGCTGCCCGCTTCTGTCACCTGCAAGTGATAACAAGTGTTTTCATGGCACTGTTGTAGCCAGCATCACAAGATATTTACATGCTAGTTGCGCTAAAGATTCACATGTCCCTTCATGCTTCAACCACCATTCCAGAGGACATGCATCCATGCTGATGATGAGTTCTGCTCAATAATGATCCAAAGCAGTGCAGACCAGCTCATGCTCGTTTACATTATCTGAGTCAGATGCCATCAGCAGAAGGTTGATTTCCTTTCTGGTGGTTCGGGATCTGTAGTTTCAGCATCGGAGTGTTGCTCTTTTAAGGCTTCTGAAAGCATGCTGCACACCTCGTCCCTCTTCAGATTCTTACACATTGCGTCGAGTGCTGTAGCTATCTTTAGAAATCTCACATTGGTACCTTCTTTGTGTTTTGTCAAATCTGCAGTGAAAATGTTCTTAAAATGAACAACATGTGCTGGGTTATCATCTGAGACTGCTATAACATGAAATATATGGCAGAATGCGGATAAAACAGAGCAGGGGACATACAATTCTCCCTTAAGGAGTTCTGTCACAAATTTAATTAACACATTTTTTTTAACGAGTGTCATCAGCATGGAATCATGTCCTCTGGAATGGTGGCCAAAGTATAAAGGGGCATACGAATGTTTAGCATATCTGGCACATAAATATCTTGCAATGTCAGCTACAAAAGTGCCATGCAAATGCCTGTTCTCTCTTTCTGGTGACACTGTAAATAAGAAGTGGCCACATTATCTCCTGTAAACGTAAACAAACTTGTTTGTCTTAGCAATTGGCTGAACAAGAAGTAGGACTGAGTGGACTTGTAGGGGCTGAAGTTTTACATTGTTTTGTTTTTTAGTGCAGTTATGTAACAAAAAAAATCTACATTTGTAAGTTGCACTTTCATGATAAATGATTGCACTACAGTACTTGAATGAGGTGAACTGAAAAATACTGTTTCTGTTTATCATTTATAGAGTGCAAATATTTGTGATCAAAAATATACATTTTGATTTCAATTACAACACAGAATACAATATATATATCTGAAAATGTAGAAAAAAACATCCAAAATATTTAATACATTTCAATTGGTATTCTATTGTTTAACAGTGCAATTTAAAAAACTTAATCGCGATTAATCAGTTTTATCACGATTAATTTTCTGAGATAATTGCGTGAGTTAACTGCCATTAATCGACAGCCCTACATTTTAAAAATTAACTCAAAAAGGTAAGGACTTATGGTTAAGGCTCTGTGTTTGTCACAGAGGTCACAAATTCCGAGACCTCCGTGACTTCTGCAGCGGCCGGTGCACCTGGCCCAGGGGGCTGTCAACTCAGGCAGCCCCTGGGCCAGGCGCACTGGCCCCTGCTGGGGCAGTCTGAGCTCCCACCCCCAAGCCCCAGCAGCAGAAGTTTGGGTGTGGAGAGGCTCAGAGCTGGGGCAGTGCTTACCTGGAGCAGAGGGGCTCCCCGGAAGGGGGACAGCAACTCCCCTCCCTCAGCTCCTAGATCCACATGCTGCCTCCTACCACAGGCACCGCCCCCGCAGCTCCCATCGGCCATGGTTCCCAGCCAATGGGAGCTGCAAAATCGGGGCTTGGGGCAGAGCGGAGGCAGCATGTGGAGCTGGGAGCTGGGGTTGCCACTTCCCAGGAGTGGGGTAGGAAGGCTGCCCCAGCCCCACCAACCCCCGGCATGTGCGGTGCCCCACGGGCTCCAACTCTCCCTCCCCAAGCAACTGAGGCACCTGCCTGGGCCACAACCCCCTCCCCAGCACTTGCGGCGCCCCCCCAGGCCGTGCCACCACAGCACCCACGACGCCCCCCAGACCATCCCCCAAAGCACCCCCCCTGGGCTGCCCTCCTGAGCCCCCCCCCCAAGTTTTAGTCAGGGGTATATAGTAAAAGTCATGGACAGGTCATGGGCTGTGAATTTTTGTTTACTGCCCGAGACCTGTCCATGACTTTTCCTAAAAATACCTGTGACTAAAACGTAGCCTTAGTTATGATTATCTATGCACAGAAGAAATGCACTGCTTGTGAATGGTGCCAGGGCAGAGACTGGAGCCCTCTGTTTAATCCATGCACTGGATATAGCCCACGTAGTGGCATCACAAGTTTCCCCTACCATTGCCAAGCTACTTCTGTCAGTCCAGCTCCAGGGGGACAAACTCTAAGATATTTTACAATTTCTATTGAGACGCACATTGTGCACTGGATATAGGATTTTCTCATTCCCATGTTTAAACGTCAATATCACTAAGAAAAGATTCTAAAAAATGGAGAGATTTTTCATCCAAACCTGGGATGCAAATCTTACGAGTGAAGTTAATTCATACTGAAAACAAGAAATGAAAAATGAACACCATTGCCCAGGACTACAGAAAAATATAATCTCCAGCACTTTAATAAGATGGACAACTTGATTTCAACCAAACTCTCCGGTACCCAGAATAATCGTCTCTTGGATAAAAGAGAGAAATACTAAGAAAGATACCCCATACAAATTGACTCAAATATTTTCCTTTTCCAATAATATGCACAGTATATTTATCACTTCTCTAGAGGCTGTGTAATAATTTCACTCAACGTGATATTTACAGAAGAAGATTCTGTGAATTTATATTTCTCAGAAGGCATCTCAGCTTGAATTCTGTTCAAATTTTCTAATTCCAGTTCTTCAGCTGAAGAGCTCATTTTTCCCTCTGAAGGACTCACCATGTGCTCCTGTCAAGGTTCCTCCCCCACTCTGAACTCTACGGTACAGATGTGGGGACCTGCGTGAAAAACCTCCTAAACTTATCTTTACCAGCTTAGGTCAAAACTTCCCCAAGGTACAAAATATTACACCCGTTATCCTTGGACTGGCCGCTACCACCACCAAACTAATACTGGTTACTGGGGAAGAGCTGTTTGGACGCGTCCTTCCCCACAAAATACTTCCCAAAACCTTGCACCCCACTTCCTGGACAAGGTTTGGTAAAAAGCCTCACCAATTTGCCTAGGTGACTACAGACCCAGACCCTTGGATCTTAAGAACAATGAACAATCCTCCCAACACTTGCACCCCCCCTTTCCTGGGAAATGTTGGATAAAAAGCCTCACCAATTTGCATAGGTGACCACAGACCCAAACCCTTGGATCTGAGAACAATGAAAAAGCATTCAGTGTTTTACAAGAAGACTTTTAATAAAAAAATAGAAGTAAATAGAAATAAAGAAATCCCCCCTGTAAAATCAGGATGGTAGATATCTTACAGGGTAATTAGATTCAAAAACATAGAGAACCCCTCTAGGCAAAACCTTAAGTTACAAAAAAGATACACAGACAGAAATAGTTATTCTATTCAGCACAATTCTTTTCTCAGCCATTTAAAGAAATCATAATCTAACACATACCTAGCTAGATTACTTACTAAAAGTTCTAAGACTCCATTCCTGTTCTGTCCCTGGCCAAGACGACTACAGACAGACACAGACCCTTTGTTTCTCTCCCTCCTCCCAGCTTTTGAAAGTATCTTGTCTCCTCATTGGTCATTTTGGTCAGGTGCCAGCGAGGTTACCTTTAGCTTCTTAACCCTTTACAGGTGAGAGGAGCTTTCCCCTGGCCAGGAGGGATTTCAAAGGGGTTTACCCTTCCCTTTATATTTATGACACGCCCCCCAAATCTCAGCTAGGGTGAAACACTGGCTGGGATTTCTTCCTGGAGCTCTAGGAAAACAGAGTTAATAAGACACATGCATCTCTAAATATACTACCAAGTACATAAAGACTAACAATATTTTCCACATCTCAAGGACGATTTTAACCAGTTGATTCTGGGAAACTTTCACGGGAGAGTGCATCAGCCACTTTGTTAGAAGCTCCTGAGATGTGTTGGATGTCGAAATCAAAATCTTGGAGAGCTAAACTCCACCAAAGAAGTTTTTTGTTAGTTTCTTTGACGGTGTGAAGCCACTTTAGTGCAGCATGGTCGGTTTGCAGGTGGAAACGCCGTCCCCAAACATATGGGCGTAGCTTTTCCAGAGCGTAGACAATGGCATAACATTCTTTTTCAGTGACTGACCAGTTGCTTTCCCTCTCAGACAGTTTTTTGCTGAGAAACACTACAGGGTGGAATTCTTGATCAGGTCCTTTCTGCATTAAAACTGCTCCCACACCACGCTCGGATGCATCTGTGGTTACTAGGAACGGTTTGTCCAAGTCTGGGGCCCTTAGTACAGGGTCAGACATGAGTGTCGCTTTAAGCTTGTTAAAGGCCTTCTGACACTTTCCGGTCCACTGAACAGCATTTGGCTGTTTCTTTTTGGTTAGGTCTGTCAGTGGGGCAGCGATTTGGCTGTAGTGCGGTACAAATCGTCTGTAATAACTGGCCAAGCCTAAGAAGGATTGAACCTGTTTCTTTGACTTTGGGACAGGCCACTTTTGGATAGCATCCACTTTGGCCTGTAGGGGGCTGATAGTTCCTTGACCCACCTGGTGTCCAAGGTAAGTCACTCTGTTTAGGCCTATTTGACACTTCTTAGCCTTAACAGTTAGTCCTGCCTCCCTTATGCGCTCAAGGACTTTTTGTAGATGTTCCAGGTGGTCTGCCCAGGAATCCGAAAATATGGCCACATCGTCAAGGTAGGCGACTGCATATTCTCCTAATCCCGCTAGGAGACCATCTACAAGTCTTTGGAAAGTGGCGGGTGCATTTCGCAGCCCGAAAGGGAGTACATTAAATTCATACAGCCCGAGATGTGTGATGAAGGCTGACCTTTCCTTGGCAGATTCATCTAGCGGTACCTGCCAGCACCCCTTGGTTAAGTCCAAGGTAGAGATGAACTGGGCCCGTCCCAGTTTCTCTAATAGTTCATCTGTGCGTGGCATGGGATAGTTGTCTGGGCGAGTTACAGCATTTAGCTTACGGTAGTCCACACAAAAACGTATTTCCCCATCTGGTTTGGGAACTAGAACCACTGGAGATGCCCATGCACTTTCAGAGGGGCGGATTACACCCATCTGTAACATATCCTGGATCTCCCGTTCTATAGCAGTTTTAGCTTGAGGAGACACCCGGTAAGGGTGGACCCTAATTGGGTGAGCATTACCTGTGTCAATGGAGTGGTATGCCCGTTCAGTCAGTCCTGGGGTGGCTGAGAACGTTGGCGCGTAGCTAGTGCACAGCTCCTGGATCTGCTGTCGCTGCATACGCCCAAGGGTCATGGAGAGGTTCACCTCTTCCACACCACCAGCACATTTCCCTTCGTAATAGGCACCTTCAGGCCACTCAGCGTCATCTCCTCCCTGGGCTGTAAACTGACAAACCTTTAATTCTCTGGAATAAAAGGGCTTTAGAGAATTAATATGATACACCTTAGGCTTTCGGTTGGAGGTGGGGAATGCTATGAGATAATTAACAGCTCCCAGGCGCTCCTGGACCACGAATGGCCCTTCCCACGATGCTTCCATTTTATGGGCCTGGAGCGCCTTTAAGACCATGACCTGGTCTCCTACTTTGAAGGAACGCTCTTTGGCATGTTTATCATACCAGGCTTTTTGCTCTTTTTGAGCATCCTGTAAGTTTTCTCTAGCAAGGGCTAAAGAGGTTCGGAGGGTGTTTTGTAGGTTGGTTACAAAGTCCAGAATGTTAGTTCCTGGAGAAGGTGTAAATCCCTCCCATTGCTGCTTCACCAACTGCAATGGCCCCTTAACCTCACGGCCATATACAAGTTCAAATGGAGAAAACCCTAAACTGGGATGTGGTACAGCTCTGTAGGCAAAGAGCAACTGCTGCAACACTAGGTCCCAATCATTGGAGTGCTCATTTACGAATTTACATATCATGGCCCCCAAAGTTCCATTAAACTTCTCCACCATGCCATTTGTTTGATGATGGTAAGGAGTGGCAACCAAGTGATTTACCCCAGGAGCTTCCCAAAGGTTTTTCATAGTTCCTGCCAGGAAATTAGTCCCTGCATCTGTGAGGATGTCGGAGGGCCAACCTACCCTGGCAAAAATGTCTGCTAGTGCCTGGCACACACTTTTACCCCTGGTGTTGCTTAGAGCTACTGCTTCCGGCCATCAGGTGGCAAAATCCATGAAAGTCAGTATGTACTGCTTTCCTCTGGGTGTCTTTTTCGGAAAAGGACCCAGAATATCCACAGCTACTCGCTGAAATGGAACTTCAATGATGGGGAGTGGCTGGAGAGGGGCTTTGACCTGGTCTTGGGGTTTTCCCACTCTTTGGCACACCTCACAAGACTGGACATAGGTAGAAACATCCTTGCCCATTCCCTCCCAGTGGAATGATCCCCCCAAACGGTCTTTGGTCCTGTTCACCCCAGCATGGCCACTAGGGTGATCATGGGCTAAGCTCAAGAGCTTGGCCCGGTATTTAGTTGGAACTACCAACTGTCTCTGAGGATGCCAGTCTTCCTGGTGTCCACCAGAAAGAGTTTCCTTGTATAAAAGTCCTCTTTCTACAACAAACCTGGATCGATTAGAAGAGCTGAGAGGCGGTGGGTTGCTCCGTGCCGCCGTCCAAGCTCTCTGGAGGCTTTCATCTGCTTCCTGTTCGGTCTGGAACTGTTCCCTTGATGCTGGAGACATCAGTTCCTCATGGGATTGTGGACCTAGGCTTGGTCCCTCTGGAAGCGATATAGGGGATGGAGCTGTTTCTGTTGACTGTGAACCGCTCTCCGCTGGTGCACTATGTTGGGATTCAGGCTCCGGCTGAGCCTCTTGTGTAGGGTTATCGGCGGCTGCCAGTTCAGGTTCAGTGGGGCCCTCTGGTGTTGAGGTTGCAAGTACTGGATTCAGTGCTGACACGGGGTCTGGTGTTGGTTGTTCGGCTGGTTCCGGTTCTGGGACTGGTTCCGTCTGGGTCTCTGGGACTGGATCCACTACTGCTGTTGCAGACATTGGCCTGGGGTCCAGGTCCATCACCTCTGACTGGGTCCTGATAGAAGTTTCCGGAACAGAGCTAGGCCTCACGGCTTGTTTAGCCTGGCTGCGGGTGACCATTCCCACCCTCTTGGCCTGCTTCACATGATTGGCCAAGTCTTCCCCCAACAGCATGGGGATGGGATAATCATCATAGACTGCAAAAGTCCACATTCCTGACCAGCCCTTGTACTGGACAGGCAACTTGGCTGTAGGCAAATTGAAAGAGTTGGACTTGAAGGGTTGAATCGTCACTTGGATCTCTGGGTTGATTAAATTGGGGTCCACTAAGGAAGCATGGATAGCTGACACTTGTGCTCCGGTGTCCCTCCACGCGGTGACCTTCTTCCCGTCCACACTCACAGTTTCCCTCCGCTCCAAGGGTATCTGGGAGGTATCTGGGCCTGTGGACCTCTGGTGTGATTCCGGTGCAATGAACTGTAATCTGTTGGGGTTCTTGGGGCAGTTGGCCTTTACATGCCCCAGCTCGTTACACTTAAAACATCGTCCAGCTGACGGGTCACTGGGGCGAGGAGGGTTGCTGGAGAACGGGGTGGTGGGACGATAAGGGGTCTGGAGGGTTCTTTGGGAGGTAGGTGGGGCTTTGGGCGGCCCCCGGTAATAGGGTGTGGTCTGGGGTGGTCCCTTCTGGTCTCCGCTCCAACTGCGACCAGTTTTCTTCTTCTCTGCCACCTCCACCCATCTGGCTCCAATCTCTCCTGCCTCAATTACAGTTTTGGGTTTCCCATCTAGGATGTATCTTTCTATTTCCTCAGGAACACCCTCTAAGAATTGTTCCATTTGCATTAGGAAGGGCAAATTTACTGGAGAGTCAACACTTGCTCCTGATATCCAGGCATCCCAATGTTTTACAATGTGGTAGGCATGTCGGGTAAATGACATGTCTGGTTTCCACCTTAGGGCTCTGAACCTCCGACGAGACTGCTCGGGTGTTATCCCCATTCTGACTCTCGCCTTGGATTTAAACAGTTCATACTTGTTCATGTGTTCTTTAGGCATTTCAGCTGCCACCTCAGCTAAGGGTCCACTGAGCTGCGGCCTCAGCTCTACCATGTATTGGTCAGTAGAGATGTTGTACCCAAGGCAGGCCCTTTCGAAGTTTTCTAAGAAGGCCTCAGTATCATCACCTGCCTTGTAGGTGGGGAACTTTCTGGGATGGGAAGTGGTACCTGGAGAAGGATTGCTAGGGTTTGTTGGTATATTCTGCTGGGCTTTTATCCTCTCCATCTCCTCCACATGCTTCCTCTCTTTTTCCCCTCTCCTCCTCCACATGCTTCCTCTCTTTTTCCCCTCTCCTCCTCCACATGCTTCCTTGCCTCCATTTCCCTCTTGTGGGCAGCCTCTTGGTGTTGTTCTGCCTCCCTTTCTTGTTCCTTCTTCAGCTGCATGAGTTCTATCTGTCTTTCATGTTCCCTTTGTTTTTCCTCAGCCTGAAATTTGGCTAATTCCAGCTGTAGTCGAGCCGAGGATTTGGCCATTCTAACCTCTCTGTTTTTAACTAACTTTACACCCGAGGTTTAGAAATAAACAAACAAAACTTGGCTGTAAAATTTTGCTGTGCTGGAATAGAATACCTATTCTCTGATAGTGATTGTCAGCCTACAGAAAAAGACAATTCCCTTGTCTCTGCTCTGGGCCCAAATTTAAGCAAAAAACCTCCAACTACTTGGAAACCTGCTTACCCAGCCCAAAGAAAAAAAAAATCTCTTTTCAAACCTGTGCTCCTTGTAAAACAAAAAAAAAAAAAAAAAATCAAAATCCTAAAAAAAACCCTGCCACTTTTGTCTCCAGGCAAATGGGTAGAGCACACCCCCCCTATTTACTTTTAGGAAGAAAAGAAAAAAAACCTCTGGGTTGGAAGACTGAATTTCCCTGCAGGAGTTAAGTACCCTGCCTCCAGGCAAGAAAACCTGCAATTCACAAGATAATCCCCTTTTGTCTCTGCTTGGCCACAAAGCAGAGAGAAACCAAGCTGCTTTCAGTTTCAAAGCTGCTTTCTGGACTTTCTTTCCAAAGAAAAAAAAATTTCCTTTTTAAAATCTGTATTTCTAGTTCAAAAAATCTCAACTGGATCTCAAATGATTTCAGGTTAATCCCACCACTGTGCCACCATGTCAAGGTTCCTCCCCCACTCTGAACTCTAGGGTACAGATGTGGGGACCTGCATGAAAAACCTCCTAAGCTTATCTTTACCAGCTTAGGTCAAAACTTCCCCAAGGTACAAAATATTACACCCGTTATCCTTGGACTGGCCGCTACCACCACCAAACTAATACTGGTTACTGGGGAAGAGCTGTTTGGACGCGTCCTTCCCCACAAAATACTTCCCAAAACCTTGCACCCCACTTCCTGGACAAGGTTTGGTAAAAAGCCTCACCAATTTGCCTAGGTGACTACAGACCCAGACCCTTGGATCTTAAGAACAATGAACAATCCTCCCAACACTTGCACCCCCCCTTTCCTGGGAAATGTTGGATAAAAAGCCTCACCAATTTGCATAGGTGACCACAGACCCAAACCCTTGGATCTGAGAACAATGAAAAAGCATTCAGTGTTTTACAAGAAGATTTTTAATAAAAAAATAGAAGTAAATAGAAATAAAGAAATCCCCCCTGTAAAATCAGGATGGTAGATATCTTACAGGGTAATTAGATTCAAAAACATAGAGAACCCCTCTAGGCAAAACCTTAAGTTACAAAAAAGATACACAGACAGAAATAGTTATTCTATTCAGCACAATTCTTTTCTCAGCCATTTAAAGAAATCATAATCTAACACATACCTAGCTAGATTACTTACTAAAAGTTCTAAGACTCCATTCCTGTTCTGTCCCTGGCCAAGACGACTACAGACAGACACAGACCCTTTGTTTCTCTCCCTCCTCCCAGCTTTTGAAAGTATCTTGTCTCCTCATTGGTCATTTTGGTCAGGTGCCAGCGAGGTTACCTTTAGCTTCTTAACCCTTTACAGGTGAGAGGAGCTTTCCCCTGGCCAGGAGGGATTTCAAAGGGGTTTACCCTTCCCTTTATATTTATGACAGCTCCCTATTTGGAGTTTATTAATTCAGATTCCCAACAGTTGTCAGACTAGGGCAATTTATAGTCACTGATAATTTCAAGCTACCATTTAAAGCCAATACTATAGACAGAACTGGCATTCTTGGTTGTAATTGAGGTTGCCCAACACTTCCCATTTAAGACCCAATTGCTTATAACTGCAAAACTTTAACCATTTGGCTGAAACGTTCCATACTGCATGTCTGCCTCAGGCTGATATTTTGCAGGGAAATTTCAGCAAATATAGCTCTGAAGGGGACAGAAGCAGAAGGGGTCACGGTGACTACTAGAGAAAAAATGGTATTTACCTTTCTGTAACTGTTGTTCTTTGAGATATGTTGCATATATCCATTGCACTGTACATCTACATGCGTCTTGTACACCGAGACTAGAGAATTTGCCCTCACAGTACCTGTGGGGCAGTCCCACCTATTACCAAGCTTCTCAAGCTGCAAGGTGAAGGTATAAAGGATGGGTTATCCCACCCAAAACCTCAGTTCCTTTGCACCAGGAAATCAATGGTACACTGCAATACTTGCGGAAAGGAGGGTGGATCCTGTAATGGACATATGCAACACATCTCGAAGAACAACAGTAACAAAAAGGTAAGTAAACTTTTTTTCTTTTTCGAGTGCTTGCATATGTCCACTATGCTGTAGGTGACTCCCAAGCTGTTACTCTGAGGAGGTGGGGCTCAGAGTCTCATCAGAAGAGGGACTGTAGGACCATGTTGCCTTCATTTACATCTTCCTTGTTTGTGATAATGGTATAGAGAGTACACTTATAAACTTTGTGGACAATACCAAGCTGGGAGGGGTTGCAAGTGCTTTGGAGGATAGGATTAAAATTCAAAATGATCTGTACAAACTGGAGAAATGGTCAGAAGTAAATAGGATGAAATTCAATAAGGACAAATGCAAAGTGCTCCACTTAGGAAGGAACAATCAGTTGCATGCATACAAAATAGGAAATGACTGCCTAGGAAGGAGTACTGCAGAAAGGGAGCTGTGGGTCATAGTGAACTACAAGCTAAATGAAAGTCAACAGTATAACACTGTTGTAAAAAAAAAAAAAAAAGCAAAACATCATTCTGGGATGTATTAGCAGGAGTGTTGCAAGCAAGACATGAGAAGTCATTCTTCCGCTCTACTCTGCACTGATTAGGCCTCAACTGGAGCATTGTGTCCAGTTCTGGGTGCCACATTTCAGGAAAGATGTGGACAAATTGAAGAAAGTCCAAGAGAAGAGCAACAAAAATGACTGAAGGTCATGAAAACATCACCTATGAGGGAAGATTGAAAAAATTGGGTTTGTTTAGTCTGGAGAAGAGAAGACTGAGAGGGGACATGATAACAGTTTTCAAGTACATAAAAGGTTGTTACAAGGAGGATGGAGAAAAATTGTTCTTTTTAACTTTTGAGGATAGGACAAGAAGCAATGGGCTTAAATTGCAACAAGGATGGTTTAGGTTGGACATTAGGAAAAACTTCCTAACTGTCAGCGTGGTTAAGCACTGGAATATATTGCCTTGGGGAGGTTGTGGAATTTCCTTCATTAGAGATTTTTAAGAGCAGGTTATACAAACACCTGTCAGGGATGGTCTAGATAATTCTCAGTCCTCCCATGAATGCAGGGGACTGGACTAAATGACTTCTCGAGGTCCCTTCCAGTCCTATGACTCTATGATTAAGGAGCTTATTCTGGACTGAGATTGGACAATGTGCCTCTTCTGCATTCAACCACAGAGGAACCATGCCATGAGGTACAGCACTTGCTGGTTTGGCTGTGGCTCTGTGTCAGGATGTCTCTGGTTACTGGTAACAATTGAGGTTCTTGAATGAACAGTTTGTGGAGGTCTGAATGCTGTCTCAGCCAGGTTAGAGCTATAAAGATTGTTCTGCCATGATCCTGCTTGAGAATGAGAATGACCCTGGGAATCAGGGGTACTGGCAGGTATGCATAGAGGGCTATCTGTCTCTGCAGCCTGCTCTGGAGCGGAACTAGGAATATTTCCTGTTCTGCTGAGTCACAAACAGGTCCATGGAATGAAAGCCCTCAATGCAAAACACTCAAAGTAGAATGTTCACGTTGAGGGACCATTTGTGGTCCAAACTGAAGGATCCGATCAGACTGTCATGGGACTGGGACATGGGAGTTGTTGCTAGTTGTTGGAGCAGGAGTCAGACCTAATGGTCACAGGAGGCGGCAACAGCCAGGAATTGGCGCCCAGGTCAAAACCAGGTTACCTGGAGTGAGGCAAGGCAGGAGTGGGCTGGGTCTAAGGCAGGAACAGCTAGGAGCAAGCAGGTGCAGGAGCTACTGCAGCCATGGTCAAATGCTTTGCTGGGTTTAACAGTTTGTCTGCTGACTTTTCCAACCAATCAGGTGGTGTAGCCAATCAGGCAGCCGAATACAGACCAGCTACATCCCTTCGGTTGCCTGGAGACTGGCTCTGCTGCAGACCCTCCTTCCTGACACAGAAAATCCAACAGGCCATTTTGAACCACTAGTACCTGGGATGCCTTGAGCGTGACCAAACTCTGAATACACTAGTTCTGCACTTGATTGCCTCCTGACAGAGGCTGTCCAATCTGTCTTCTTGCTTGTTCATGTAAAAAAATCACTGTAGTGTTGTGGGTAAGGATCTGGATGGTCATGCCCTGAATGTGTTGTAGGAAGTGCTGACATGCCCACAATACTGCATGCAACTTGAGTATCTTTATGTGTAATCTGGCCTCATGGGCAGTCTGCAAACCCTGAGCTCAAAGACATCCAAGATGTGTTCCCCATCCCATGAGTGACATGTCCATTACTAAGGTCACGATAGGGAGAGGAGAGGAGAGAAGGGGAAATCCCTGCACAGGCTGTCTTGGCCAGGGCCGGCTCCAGGCACCAGCATTCCAAGCAGGTGCTTAGGGCAGCACTGTGAAAGGGGCAGCAGTCCGTGTGCCATCAGGGCGGCGTCTCGTCGTTCTGCGGCAGCAGCAATTCAGCACCAGCTTTACTCTGCAGGCTGCCGCGGCGGCAATTCAGCAACAGCTTCTCTCTTCAGACGTCCTGCCTGGGGTGGCAAAGACGGTAGAGCCGGCCCTGGTCTTGGCTCATCCCACCAGCTCAGAGACAAAAGTACCCTAATTGAGAAATGCACAGTCTTGTCTAGATGGTGATTGTGGGGTCAATAAACCAATGCAAGCCATGCCAGCAAAGCTCTGAGGTGCAGCCTGACATGAGAAGTGACATATGTACATACCAGCATGTGACCTAAGAGTCTGAAACAAGTCCCGACAGTGGGGCGTGCGTGGTCTTTGACTGATGCAGAGAGGTCCTGTATAGTATGAAATCTGGAATTAGGAAGGGAATCCCTGGCAAAGGTCAAATCCAGGACTCAGCCAATGAACATTATCCTCCACATAGGCACTACTGTGGACTTTTCCTTGTTAAATTTCAGGCCCAGGACAAACACACACACAGGATTTGATGGACAGAGACCTGTGCTTGATGTTTGGAACAACCTAGGATCAACTGGAGAAGGAACTCAAAGAGGCAAGGGGCAAACTCTGCTCTTTATACCCTAAGCTCTCTGGG
The DNA here is from genome assembly GCF_965140295.1 of Lepidochelys olivacea. Classification (NCBI taxonomy): domain Eukaryota; kingdom Metazoa; phylum Chordata; order Testudines; family Cheloniidae; genus Lepidochelys; species Lepidochelys olivacea. The sequence goes on from NC_140411.1 coordinate 298,763,976, forward strand.
TACTGCAAGGGAAAACTCTCCGGCACTGGTGCATTAGGTGTGTAGATACCTACAGTGTAATGTATATACACAAGCACTCAAAGAATGCCCCAGAACCTGGAATAGAACCCAAAATTTCTAAGTCCAAACATTCCTTTGTTGCCAGCAAATACATTTGAAAACCCCTGGCAAAGGGTGTGCCTCATCCCCTTCCAGTACTTGGTCAAGATAGAGGATGACAACCTACTCCGGCTATCAATTACTCCCTTAGCTCAAGTGGCAGAGGTCTGTGCTGTCAGATCTAATAGTTTCATCCTTGTTGGTGACCCATACGAGTATCAATGTGGTTCCACATAATGGAATTTGGGTTTTCAATTTGTTTTTTAAAAAACTAGGAAAATTACACACAAACTATGTTAATAAACATTCAGGTTGAAAAGTCAAGCACTCAAAAATTAGGAAATGCCAGAGTTAAGATTACTTGTGCAACTTTAATTTAGCCCCCTGGAGCATTACGTTACAGTCTTTAATTATATGATCACATACCACTTTCTCCCCCGGATCCCTGCCGGGACCATGTTTTGATGGGATAAATCAGGGTTATGTAGCGAAGGAAACTATTGTCAGAAAGATCCCTGCCTCATTTGTTGTAGAAATTGGAAACTGTGTACTGAATAAGGAGGAAGGGATTGCAGGACGTGAAAGGAGGATTTCATGGTTAAGACAGTTGAATGTTGCCCTGGAGAACTGAATTCTATCCCTGACTCTGCCACAGAGTTCTTGTGTTCTGCTGGGCAAGTCTCTTAAACCAAACTTTTCACGGATGGTCACTAAATGTGTGTTCCTCATTATCGGGGTGCCCAACTTGAGATCCTGGGGCCTGATTTGCAGAAGTGTTAAGAACTCACAGCTGCAACTGTAGTCAATGCAAGCTGTGCTTGAACATATCAAGTGCTATATAATGCTAAGTACTTTGAAAAATCAGAGCCTAGGGATCTCAATTGGTCACCCAAAATTAGTGGACACTTTTTATCTTAGACTAGGAGGATGAGGTAGTATCTTTTATTGGACCAACGCCTGTTGGTGAGAGAGACAAGACACAGAACTCTTCTTCAGGTCTGGGAACGGTACTCCAAGAACTTGTCTCTCTCACCAACAGAAGGTGGTCCAATAAAAGAGTTAACCTCACCCACTGTTCAGGACTCTGTCAGTCCAAACCTTGCCTTGCAGATAAACACTGAACCGCAGTTCCTGAGTTCCCCAGAGACATCTCCCTGCAGTGTCCAGCCCTCTCCTGGAACACTTACAGAAGTTAAGTTCATTGTTCTTTTCAAGAGGCAATACACTGCAGCTCATTAATTTAATTGTGGTTTGACAAACTTATTTCAATCTCAGCACTGAAACAGTTACAGTTAAAGTAAAGCAAGTTTATTAAACAATGTCATAGATTTAAGTGATACCAAGTATAAGGAGTAAAGGTAGAAAACAAACAAACAAAAATAAAAATACGCTTCTAAGACTAAAACTTGAATTTAGCAAGTTATAATCTTTTCCTAAGCAGGTGTCTCATCTATATTCAGCGCCCAGAGACTTCAATCACCTTGGGTGAAGGATCCAACGTTTGTGATTTCAAGAACTCTGGCCCTTTTACTCCCTCAAATGATGGATACCAAAATGACTCTCTGTTTCTGCTTATATCTCCCAAAGTTCATTGGCCCTGTTAACAGGAGGCGGAAAAATTTCCTGCTGTTCTTCTCTTCCTGTTGACTTCCCATGCCCCTGCTGATTTGTAAGTAATGGGGTTCCATTGTTTTGATTCCATAATGCTTAATTTACATTGGAGACAGGTAGATAGCTACTTTCCTGCCTGTCTCGGAAAAAAACCTCTTTATCCTTGCATTTGCTCACAGATTTTAAAGAATAATATTGGTAAATATCCATAATTCCTCATATAGTGTTAATGCAAACATTTCACAATGATATTAATTACCATTGTGCCGTTAGCTTTCAGAAAAGACCTTGCTTGATACACTTTTATAATACATTAATATAGTATACAACCAATTGATTCAATTGCTTATCATTTGAGATTCAGACACTGTCTTTATAGCCCTTTGAAATGAATTCTTTGAAAAGTAAACCCAGACCAAGCTTCTCTCTACTCCTGGAGTATAAATGCCAGGCTGCCTTCCCAAAGCTCATTGACCCTGCTTCCAGAAGCAGGAAGGCTCCCTTGGTATGCAGTCTCCATCCTCCATCAAGACTGTTAAGTATTCACCTTTCTCCGCTTGCTCTACTGATGACTTTCTTTTTAACCTTGCTCATCAATGGTCTTTGGTCACACCTAGCCCAATGTACCTTGGAGACACATTAAAGCAGGTGGAAACACATTCCTTTGTCTGGAACAGGCGTGGCTTAGGCACATATCTATAAAGTCCGTTGGGGGTTGACCATATATCCATCACACAATGATTTTCAGGACCAACACGTACATCGTCTTTTGTAGGACACCTTTCAGATACGGATTACAACAACAGTGTGTTAGGTGTAGAGAGTCTACAGGCCTGATAACAGCAGCAGTGAATCATCAGTGGGCCTCTGTGTCACAGTATTATGAAAATTAATTCATTAATGCGAAGCATTCAAATACTATAATGATGACCACCATAGAAAAGCAGAGGAGAAAAATAATAATTTTGTATTTGGAGCAGGATTTGAATAGTCTGCAGTAAAAAAGGCTTGGGGGTCACACATTGAACAATTGTTTTTGTTTGTTTGTTTATTTTTTGCTTCCTCTGCAGCATGGGACATAAATCGCTTGCTACGATAGTCTGGATATATCTCACCAAATCAATTTTCTGCCGCTGCAGGGGCCAGGGCTGAGTTGTACCTTTGTTCCTCCTATTCTCTACCTGTGGGTATGTCTACACTGCAAAAAAACAAACAAAACAAACAGCAGCAGTGGGTCTCAGCCTGGGTCTGCAGACCCAGGCTCGCAGGGATCACACCACACCGCTAAAAATAGCTGCGTAAATGTTCCTGCTCGGCCTGGAACTCAGGCTCTAAGGCCCATTCCACTCGCCACGTTTCAGAGCACAAGCTCCAGACCAAGTGGGAACATCTGCACTACCATTTTTAGCTCCATAGCGCGAGCCCTGCGAGCCAAAGTCTGTAGACCCATGCTCTGAGACTTGCTGCCGTAGATCGGGCTTTGGTTTTGGTTTGTTTTTTTGCAGTGTAAACTTACACACTGACACACAATAATCTAATCCAGGTTATTGGGCTCAATATAGGGGTAACTGGGGAGTTTAGTGGCCTGTGATGTATAGGAGGTCAGACTTTAGTCCCTTGTGACCTTAAACGCTATAACAAATATTGAATAGGTACTCATTCACTGTACGTCCTGTGCACTAAATGAGACGGGTCTTATGTTAAAAATAGCATGTGATCATTCACATTTCCTAACTTTTAAGAGCGTCTGTCAAGGCTGAATCCCAACTCTATCACTCTGAGTGCAGAAGTGGGGCCTGCAAGGATTTTAGAAATTAATACTGGCCACTCCAGGCTTGTATTAAACTCCCAAGGTTACAGCTTTTCTCTGACCTTGGCTTGGTAAATGCTGCCACCACCCAAATGCAACAAAACCCCCTTTGAACCCAGGAAGGAGCACTTGGGAATTCCTCCCTGTGGGGTACGCTCAAGCCCTTTCATCAGGAAATTAGCTGTGGCTACCAGCTAATTAAACAACATGCACAAACCTCTTCGGATACCAAAAATCCAATCCTGTTCTTAAAAAAGGTAAATTTTATTAAAAACAAGAAAGAAAGAAAATACATCTGGAACTTAGGCTTTTGCTAGATTTTAAAAGAGCAATTCCAAAAATCAAACACCCAAAATAGCTTTCTTGGGGTTCATCTTAAAGGTTACAAGCAAACAAAAGCATCTGTGGTTAGCACAGAGGAGTCCACAAACCAATAAAAAATAAAAGAAATAACCCTAATCGCATCTAGCTAAACATTCTGATCTACTTACACATTTGGAGTTCAGATAAGTAGTTCTAGGCATGATCTGATGATTTATGATCATACCTGGCTTAAGCTGCTTATAGCATTGCTGCTCTGTCCCTCCAGCCCAGAGAACAACAGACAAAGGGAAAGTTTCTTTCCCAGTTTTAAAAAGTTCTGACTTCCCATTGGCTCTTTTGGTCAGGTGCCCACTTTTTTTTCTTTACCTGGGGAACCTTTTAACCCTTTACAGGTAAAGTAAATAAAGAACAGCTAAACCTAGAGGGATTTTACAGCTAACTGGCTGGCCGGGTGTCCGTCAAAGGGAGCTATCCCCCACTTTATTTATCACAGCTTCACTTTGTAACCTTACCATATTTCTTTTTGTGTATAATTTTACTATTAGAAGTCCCATTTTCAAGTCTAAGGTCATTTTTCTGCTATAGTTCATAAAGGGCTTGATCCAGAGCCCAAAGTAGTAAGTGGGCATCTTCCCATTGACTCTTGTGGGCTTTGGATCCAGTCCAGAACGACTGAATATTTTAATACACTTCACCATAGCAGTACTTGCCATGCTTAAGCTTGGATGTTTTTTCTCTGACCTTATGCTCACAGAACGATTAGCAGAGTCATAGACTTGGCAGCCTTAATCCAAAACAGACCTAATCAGATCTAATACAACTATTTTAGTCTGCAGTGATAGATCAGAGGCCAAATCCCATTTGCTTTACTCCCATGAGGTAGACCTACTAAAGTAACGAGACTTCAGTGGAACTATTAGTGAGAATAAAATGAGCAAGATTTGGACCTTCAGCAAAATGATGCTCGCTTTAGCATTATTTACCATTGTTCAGATATGGTGTTTCCATGCAAATCTTGAATCAATATAAATAAGTAAATCTAAGCAACAGATTTCATATATTCCCAAGTATGGGAGACATTTTCCTTTCTAGTTAGAACGCTCACAGATACTCATTTACATTTTGTAAACCTCATTCATTTTACAATGAATCATTTAATCCAAAAATATTTGGATGTGTTTGACAACAAAATATTTTCATTAAAAATATCATTATCTGTATTGAGACCCACACCTGTGCCTTCCTCTACAACTGAAAAATTAGGCGTAATACAATGATAAATAAATGGGGAATCTTGTTCTGCTGCTTTAATCCATATCACAATTCCACCCGAACTCTTAGATAACCGAGACTCACTCATATAGCAAAAGTATAAAGTGAATCTCAAACCTGTATAAACACCTAATTTTGGATCCTATTTTCAGAATTTGCACACTTTGTTCTATCTAGAGCATATCCTATTCCATTTCATGGCTGGAAATATCCTTTTCTTAAATATCTCAGAAGAAGAAAAGCTGACTAAACAATAATGAAATATCTTGCACTTGTAGAACGTAAATCTTGGGGAAGAAAATCAATGTGCTTACAAAATGATCTACAAGTGATTGTACGTAGGGATCACTTTGCAGCTAAAGGTATCAACTGTATAACAGCACACAGCAACATTTTTGGCAAAATATACCACTACAGACAACTTCTTGGGCAGAATGTAATACCCAAGTTCGAATTTGGCAGAAAACCTATTCTTGCAAATGGTGCCATTGGAGTTTTAATGACCACAAGTGATCATGGTTTTGGTCTTGTGTCTCATGTGAAAGGTGACACCTCCTACAGAACAACGTCCCTTATCACTATGTTTTATCTTGATTTACTAGTGACTCAATGAGAAGAATGCTAAAACAAACACCATTTCTACAGCATCAATTTATTCTTTAGAGGTTACCCCCTCTAACTAATAATTCATTCTGGCCATTATTAGCTTATAAAAGCTGTTGAGACCATAGCACAACATTGAATGGCTGCAACAACGATTAAATTATCAATGATACACCTGTTCTAAAATCTCTTGGTGATTAGAGAAAACAATGGTGTTGATATTAGCCCAAATAACTGGGCTGTGTGCTGGGGAGGTCCTCAGAGACAAGGATGGCAGATTTCCTCCTCACAGGTCATGCATGGATGCTTCCCTTCTATGGAAGAACTGGCCAATGGGCTAGTTGAGAAGAAGGCTGGTCCAGTGGAGCGTGCTCTATTTAAAAACCTGGGACACTAGGTTTAAGTCCCTACTCTGTCACACATTTCCAATGTGATCTTGGGCAAGTTACTTAGCCTTCCTGTACCTCAGTTCTCCATCAGTAAAATGATGATAAATAGTGCTCCCCTACCACAGAGGGGTAATGGAAGGATAAATACATCAAAAATTCTGAGGTGCTCTAATACTACAGTAATGGGTACTATCTATTTATCTATCATACAGATAGTCAGATCTACCGGTCTCATTCCTCCTATACCCTGGGAAACCTCTTGTGCGCTAGAGGATAGCTCCAGGCCATGGCTGAAGTACACCTCCATTCTTATTGGAGGACAGAATTTGGTTCTAATTTTCCTACTGTTTTGCCTGAGTAATGACTGCAGAATGTGGTCTTAAACCCATGGAGCAGAATCTTTCTATTACTATTAATTGGGAATAGTTTCAGAGTAGCAGCCATGTTAATCTGTATCTGCAAAAAGAAAAGGAGTACTTGTGGCACCTTAGAGACTAACCAATTTATTTGAGCATAAGCTTTCGTGAGCTACCGCTCACTTCTTCATATTTCCTTTAATTCTAGACATATACTTCTCTCTGCCATAGCAGATTTCATGTTAAATTTAAGACCTGAAGAAAGTGCTGATGTACTGCAACGCTGCCTTGCCTTTTATTAAATTCTGAACCCTTGGTGGATTGCCCAACCCTCAGACCCATCCTAGCTTTGTTTACAGAGTTTCTCTTATTTTCCAAAGCTACATCAAAGGGTTTGTCCCAAGGGACTAAGGTTTTTTGAAATGTTCAATAAGTGAAAACCTTGGGAATAATTTACTAATGTTAGTCATGTGTGTTATAACTGCATTTACTTAGAAGCATTGTTAAACTATGCATTCTTTTCTGGCCCCTCACTTTGTAATTCCTTGCAAACTCAGGGCCAGACACTACTCTCCTGTAGAAAAACTTAAGGCAGAGGAAACAGAATTCAAAAGGTGTGAGCATGCAGGTATCTGGACACTTTCTCTAGCAGAAGAAATAGCAGGCTTGTGGAAAGGGCCAGGGTGGGGACACTGAGCTTCCAAGAGTGGGGAACTGGTCTGTGGGGAACACGGGTTTCTATCCCCCAACTTTCAGGACACCCACATGAAATGCATTCATCACCACACTACATCAACTCCCCCTGCGCCAACACAGCTGGAATGATAGTTGTATTAGAATTACACATCCCTCCACATCTGAGGAGGATAGAAAGCATCTATGTGATGTTAGAAGTGAAAGAGCCAAAGTTAACTGAGTACAGCTGCCAGTAATAATGTGAATTTTCCCAGTGAGCATGATAGGCAGGGTAGCTCCTTCCTACTTCATTTTCCATCAGGTAATTTGCCATCATTACCCCTCTATTCCCACATTGTGTATAGCTCCAACCACAAAGTGTACACAGTGCTTGGGGGTTTATAGGAGGAGGGAGGAGCATGCCTGATAGACTCCAACTTCCCCTTCAGCACACCTTGGGTAAAATGTATGGGTTTAGTGTTCATGGGTTCCCTGATACTCCACACAGCAGAGGGGACCAAACTGCCCTGTTAGTTTTTCTAAAAGTCTGTCTTAGTGTGGAGCCCTCATTTGCAAGGTATACCTCCTGTGACTCATTAACTTTACTGAATAATGGTCACTGCCTAACATCTGACTCTTATAAACTTCCTATGAAGTTTGAACAACTGGCTGCAATTTCACCCAAAATCAGGGATGCATCAGCACAGGAATGAATAGCTTCCCACATATGTATGCAGCTGGATCACTGAAGTACTACATAAAGCAACAAGATTGTCTTGTGCTGTCCAGTGCTAACAGTGGTGATTTTATCCTTTTATTTAATCCAAACAATTTATGAAAAATAGTGACTTCTGTTCATTTTTATGACACACAAGTTAAAAATATTTAATTTACAGTCTGGCTTTAACCAAAGCTCCATTTTGTTAATTTCAGAATGCCTCTGAATGTGACTCTTTGTGTATATTGCATTCCTAACCCTGGAAGTGGAGACTTTAAATAGCAGCTTGTTATGGCAGCGCTCTTGAGTCCTTATTCAAGGGTTTATGCCTGGAAGCTTTATACAGAAACAGGTCGCAAAAGTCAGGTAGATTCCAGCCTGTCCTGTGGACAAATTATGATGCTATACCATTATAAAGGAACCACAATGCCCCTTGGGTAACTCTCCCACCACAGGGGCAGTATAGAGTCAACATAGGGGTAGCCCTACATTGCCTGCCTGTACAGCCTCTTGCATAGGGCATGGAGTGGAGCTGGAGTAGGAATGTTGTAGACTATTTTATTTTACACCAGGACCTATGCTGGTCCCTGCAGTAGAAAAGAATAGTAATCTCTGGCTCTTCTCCAGAGCTGCACCACACACGTTCGGGAATGCTAACCTGTATCATACTGTTCAGCCATTTGGTGGCAGTGTGTGTAAAATAGCTTATTTAGAGGAACCTCCGCCATACCTGCAGCACATTAAAGAATCGAATGATGAACATATCTGGTTTATCTAAGCTCTGTAGCCAATCCATATCTGGTACAGAAGAATATGACAACCTATGCTGTGCATCCTGAGGGAGACAGCACAGACTCCATCCCCCTGGATGTCAATAGAGCCCAGACGTGGTGTAATTTGAGTCTAGACCTGAATTTTGCAGCTCAGGTTCAATTATAATATTTAGTATGTCCAGTAATTTTATGCTATGTGTATTATATGATGTGCCATAACCCATTATGCATCCTCTACTGGATAACCTCAGATAAATACCATTTCTTATTCAGAAGTGGTTCATTTACTGTGGACTGCTATGCCCAAAGGTACTGGCAGATAAACACCAAGCCAGATCCTGCAGGATGATGACAATGGATTTCATTTCCAAGTGGGAGACTTTCCTGAAAAGGGATTACAGGATCTGGCCCACAATAAAATTTGTGGAAGCACAGCTCTCACAGCAAAGGTAACCTATTGAACTCTTCCCAATTAGCAATCAGGCTCCTTTCATTCTTCTGAATTACAGATAGAGACATGAGAGGGAGGGGGAAACCTACACCAATATTTTACATCAATTAATTCCAACGGAGCCCCATAGTTTATGTATCATTAAACCTGGTGTTTAATTATAGCAAAACATCTTGTAGTATCTTTTAGCAATCAGTTTCATTTCATTTCCATTCATCCTTTATGACTAAAATTAACAATTTCATACTTTACTTCCTAGTCTATATGGTTTAGACTTCCCTAGTGCTTTAGCTAACATTAAAGTCACATTAGTATTGATTAGATACCATCCAGGTTAGTATACTATGCCTTCAGTACTAATATAGGAGACAAATGACCAGTTACATGAACTATTTTTCTGACACCAAACATATTTTCAATCCTTCAGCCAACATTCAAGGGCCTGTATAGGTTTGAAAAGACCAAAAGATGTGGCTGCAAAAAAGGAGACGGGGTTCTTGCAAAGAAAAATGAGATACATTTTATACATATGTACATTACCATAGACCAATTAACAGATTAATTTACACACCATATTGAATGTAATTGAGACGTTCAGTTTTATGAACTCCGCAGTCCCCAAGTAGTTCCTAAAACAAGGGTTCTAGCGTATTGTTGGAAGTGTACATAAATACTATCTCCCTTTTGCTGATGGGGAAAAACAGGCAGAGACTAAGGGCCAGTCTCACATGGGTGTTGGGAGTAGGATGGGCATTAACTGTCACACTGTGTCCTGTGGCTACTCTGAGGCACAGAGAAGCCAATTGGCAGTTGTAGGGAGGGTGCAATAAATTACAGCAATCCTTGGGTCTAACTTATGCCAAGAGCTACACCAGCTCTTGGTGCGGGCAGAATCCAGGCAGCACAGATATACACGACCCACACTTTGAGCTGTGACTTCTGCGGCACAGTACAGAATCTGGATCTAAGTGACTTTTCTCTCTGGCCTCAGTTAGTGCCAGACGAGCTCAAGGCCACAGACAGAATCAGCATCAGAACAGAGTTTAAAGCTCAGGTATTCCTGATATAGAGCATGGGAATGACTCTTTTCTGCAAGGTACGTCAATAAAAATGAAGCCCAGACCTTAGTACTGTAGCTATAGGGCTTTTGATTAGTAGGATATACACAAATATATCATTGCAGCCAATAAGAAGTTACCAACTCTGTCCATATCTGTTTAATAATGCACAATAGCAGAGCTGGTGTCAAGCAGGGGACTGCTATTTTGGGATTGCAATTACAGGCTGCTTGACTTCCACACTTAGAGTTAATAATGAGAAATGAGCGAGCCAGTGACTATATAAAGAACGGGCATGAATGACCCAAATCCTGCCATTTTTCAGATGTTTGTAAAAGTTTGTATTTTTTTTTAAAAAAGGTTTAATTTTCAGGCTCTTCTGTACTTTCTATTCCCAGCCAAAGCTCCAAGACAAAGTGTAAAATATCACACGAAAGGCTGAGTCTAGTCAAGACAAATTCTGCAATCAGGAATATCTTAAATTAAGGAGTTTGTCAGTCTAATTCTGCAGCCCCAAAAGTTTCAGAGAGTCCAATCAGCTTGCAGCAGAGGCTTCAGAGCATAAGGCACAACTCCAGGCTTGCTATATTTTGGCTCACTGTCAGATTTACCAGCGAGTTTCATCTGTTCAAGCTCTTTTTTCAAAAACATGGGAGTGACTGTCCAGTATTTCTTGAAGATGTCAAGGTGCTTTCATGGTTGTCTTGACCTCAGCCCACTTCACCATGAGCTCCAAGCCAATATCTATCAAATTATGGTGGCTGATTTGCTTCAATCACATACAAAGGTAAAACAACGGATTGTCCATCCAGTTGAATTTGCACCCGGACTATCCCTTTTGGGACCAACTTTTGTCTGGTATAAATTTTCAAAACTGTGGAGGTTTCTTTGAGAGGAACTTGTGACAAAGTCTGGTGACAGGTCGATGCCACAAGAGTGGTCATGCAACCCTCCCCGGCAGTTTTGGGTGCCAAAGGCAGCTGGCAGAGAGGTAAATCACTGTGGGGCAGGACTGTGGAAAACCCAGCTGGTGGCTCCTACCCTGTGCCAGGCTCAGCTGTTAGTCCCAGCTGGGCTGGGGAGGACGGGACTTCCTCTTCCCCTGCACAGCATCCAGGGCCATGTCAGACCCACCTCCAGATCTCTCCCCCGGCTGCAGGAAGCTCTGCAAACTCCTCCCCTCCCCGCGCGCATCCTGCACCCATCACTCCTCAGCTGCTGTGGGAGGGATCACTGTACAGGGAGCTGCTCCTGCATCCAGCGAATGCCCATGCATCCAGATCCTCCCACCAAGCCTCACCCCTCAACACCCAAAACCCCTCCCCACCCCCAAAGAGCCCCACTCCCTCTGCACCTGGACCACCGCAATGAGCCATCCTCACCCAGATCTCCACCCTACCAAGCCCCAACCAGCTGCACCTGGAACCCCACCCCACTGAGCCCCACTCTCCCAGAATCTGGATCCCCCACTGAGCTCCCCATACCCAGACACCCGTGCTGAGCTCTAACATGCCCAGACCCCTCCCTGCTGAGCCCCAACTACCATTACCTGGACCCCCCTGCAAAGTCCCATTACCATTGCACCCAGAAACCCCCTCAACAAACCCCCGTGCATCCAGATCTCCTACTGAGCCACCTGCACCCAGATTGCCTGACACAGAACCCTTTCAACCCACACCTGGAATCCCCCCCACACACACCTGGATCCTCCCTTGCTGTGCCTACCTGTGCACATCTGGCATGGAGGGGCAGGGCCCTGGGGTGTTTCTGGAGCCGGCCCAGTCCTTGCACTGTGTCAGGGTTGGGTGCAGGCTCACCACTGAGTTCGTGTCCCGGGGGACAGGGATCTGTACAGTGATCTCCTACCTCTGTGCAGCCAGTGGCCTGTGCTACCCAAGGCCATGCTGGAGCCTCCACATTTATTTTACAAATAAAATTTGCAGACATTTAAAAGGTTGTGCACAGAATTTTTAGGTGCAGAATGCCCTCAGGAGTAGTATGAACTGTACAGCTGACACTTTATAACCCACATAACAGTTGTGACTCAGCACCTTCAGATCAGAATCTCTGCTGAAGGAAGTAGAGAAACTCCCTCCATTATTCCGAACACTGGCCTCATCAATAGGACACGTAGGCCCAGACCCTCACAAGTGCCTAACTCCCATTGAAATCTGAGCATCCATTCAGTTTTTGCAACCTAGGACAATAGAAGAGCAGCAGCAAACACTTGAGAAATATCTATTTATTTTAGGCAGACCCATACAGCAACTAATGGCCTGACTTTGGATCATTGTAAAGTATTGTCTAGAACCACACACACACACACACACCCGATCCCCCCACTGCCTGCTTCACACAGGAACCTGCATTCCTGTTTTTAAACGAGGAAGAAAAAAGAAAAACTCAGAGTCCTGTCTGAAGGCCAAACAGTGCCCAAAGGCACAAAGTGGTAAGCAGACTTCTGTGGGACCCTGCTCCAGTCACAGTATCTCTTTTCATTAGAGCAGAGCTGCTTTCGCAGACACCGTAGCAAGACCTAAAGGAGGTCCTGCCTTTCAAATTAGGAACACAGACACAGCTACTGTTTAACACAGAAATACCATTCATTAAATAAACACTGCGTTTAAATAGCAAAAAATATGAAGCCGCTGCAAAGGTGAACATATTTTCTTTTGCCATAGCTTTGTCTTTCATGTTACCTCTTAATGAAGGACTTTCCGACTAGAGCAAAGCTAAAAAGGGAACATTTATACAAAATGTAGTGTACTGAGTCAGTAAGAGATTATGTTCTCTGCATTATTATTTCAAGATATTTCCTTTTGAATAAGTACTTCTCATTGCTTTTACTTCACTATAAGATGGAACATAACACACTGTGTTTGTAGCATCAGCTTGCTGCTCCAGCAATGAATGTCATGTCTCAGATTCAACATTTTGGGCTAAATTCTACTCTCCATTACACCAGACTAGTACTTAAATAAGGCAGCCCAAACATAACAGAGGACAGAATTTGGCTTTATGACTTTACAGCAAGATGATTATTGGCCTAATTGATTCTGATCTCACAGCAGTGTAACTCCATTGACTTCACCTGAGTTGCTCCTGATTTACACCAGTGTAACAGATCACAGTCAGACCCAAAGTGTGTCCAGAAGAAATAAACTGTTGTTCAAAACACAAGTTTAACAACTAGCAAATACTGCAAGAAAAGTTATTGAAAAAAATAGTGAAAAGGAAATGGATTCATATTTGTTTGATGTATGGGAACATTTGCTCCAGTACTAAAATCCTCTTTAAAAGAAAAACAACATATGCTAGAGCTTTAAAGGGAATCTAAGTACAGGAATAATTGAAAAGATTGATTTCATTTCTCCCCACCCTAGTTTAATGGGCTCTTCCCCAACTGGGGTTTGTGGGGGATTGGCCTTTAAACTGTTTATTCTTAGTGGTAGTAAGGAATCACTTTGGGAATTGATTTGTTGCACAGATTTTCCATTGTATTCTACTGGACCGTCTCAACTGCCTTTTTAGATGGGTCTTCTAGCTAGCCTGAATACTTTATATTTGTTTTACATTTCATAGGTCTCCTTTAAATGCTAGTTTTAAGAGAGCTAGAGCCCACACACAAAAACTTGTACCAATATTTTATTGTAATATACAGTTCATATTTTCAGATTTGGTTAGTCAGGACTGTAAACTTACTTGTGTAATAACGTGGTTTAGAACTATGGCATATTGTCCAAGCAGTGTAGGTTTAATCTGAATTTTCAAATTGAAAACCTTCTATAATTAATTGCACTGTTAAATGACTGACCAGATCTGGGGTTTAGTTTTGGGTCATTAAGGAGTAAATCCCTCAATTAAGTTCTTTTTGAACTCACCTAATTCCAAGACATTAACTCGGAAAAGCTCCAGGAGCTGAAACACAAAGGAAATTGCTCTTTTTAAACAGAGGATGATCTTGCAAGTGTGGCACTGTGATCCATTGACAAAGAAGATTATTATTAAGATATTACCTCACCCACCTTGTCTCACTAATATCCTGGGTTTGACAAGGCTACAACAACACTGCATACAAAAAAGATTTGTCACTAGCCTTAGAACCTGATGAAACTCAAGAAAATTCTGCTCACAAGTCCAAATTCTACTCTCGATTATATCAGTGAAGCCCTCTGGCAGCCACAAATGCAGAGGTGTAGCTGAAGGCAGAGTTTTGTCCATAGTGCTATAAAAAAAGAATTGGACATACTCTGATTATGTAAACTGGCGTAACTCCATTGATTTTAATGGATTTGTTCCAGGTACATATGGATGTAACTGAGAACAGGTCAGGCACATGGGGCTAGGTCCTTAATCATAGCCAGGGACAACACAGCTTGAGGGTTACCCTTACTTACACCAGTCACTAACAACTAGAGCTGGTTAAAAGCAGGAGGGGAATATTGCTGGGATTTAAGAATCATTTTTAACTTTGAAAAATGTCAACCAGCCCTCCTTAAAGCCCCAAGTGACCAAAATACCAGCTGGGGACTGGCACAGCATAGAAGTGTCCCAATCACACCCCTTTCCATCTAGAAAGAGATTGTCAGCTCTACAGCCAGAATCCACTGGTTTTGTGGTGCAAAGCACATGCACTGGTCCATACAGTACATTTTCTGTCAAAGCTGTACTCCGAATTTATGAAACTCTGGTGATTTCCTCCACCCCACCCTTTGTTCTGTTCTGTTTCAAATCAGACTGAGAATTCATCTGAACACAGAGACATTTAATATTTTTTTAAGCTAAATGAATACAGAATTTTATAGCCTGATATATGGAGAAAGGCATTCCAAAATGTACAACATATGCAAGTGAGATTGTTCCCGTGGGCACAAACTTATTTTTCCCAGTGGGTGCTCCACCCCTTCCCTCGAGGCCCTGCCCTCGCTCCGCCTCTTCCCACTCTCCCCCCCCCCCCCGGGTCCCTGCCCACCACTTGCTGCCCTCCCTCAAGCCCCTTCCTCCAGGTGCCAAATGGCTGATCAGAGGCCCTGCCAAACAGCTGTTTGGCAGCTGGCTGGAGGCAGTCCATGGACAGCAGAGAGCAGAAGGTGGGGGAGCTTTGTGGGGCAGTTAGAATGGGGATAGGTGGGTGGTGGGTGTGGAGCACCCTCTATTTTTTTCCCCTACGGGTGCTTGAGTCCTGGAGCACCCATGGAATCGGCCTCTATGATTGCTCCAATTGGAAAGTGCAAGGATGGGGAGGGGAGAGAGCAAGAAGAAGAAAAAAGGCATTTATACGCCACATCCCTATTTATCACTGCTGCAGTTGGAAAAAGGCAGGGGGAGAGAAATAGAAAAAAATGGAGGCATAAAAATCCATGTTGGGGTTTTACACAGCTACCCATCACTGTAGTCTCTGTGCAACTTACACAAAGCTTCCCCTGCCCCCACACGCTCTCATTCAAGCACTGGGCATGACACATCTTACATAAGGCTTTTATCTTCTGCAATATAGAAATAGTGTTCTTAACCTAGCTCAAACACCACTAAAAATTCTGGGCTCAGTCATGGCCCCCATACTTACAGTTGGAGTTAGAAGAGCTTCTGCACTGCCTGGGTCGAGGTAGCCAAAAGCATTATGCCAGCAGGACCCAGAACAAGGCATGTCATCTCCAGGGTTAGAGAGTGGAACATATGCAGCAAGGGCCTGCAGTGAGTATCTAAAAAAGTTAAAGCACATGCCCCCGCTCTCCTCCTTGCAGAGCGATTCTCTAATCACCTGCTCGCGTGTAGTGTGGTCAGTAGTAACACTCCGATCTTGCATTCATGGAGCACAGGCAGTCACAAGAGGTGAATTCTGCATCACCAAAGCCAAGAGTTTAAAAGTGGAGTCGGGGCCCCCCGCCCTCCCTCCTCCAAAAAATCAAGGGATTAGCTCTACAATCATGGTTTTTTATTTACTTGCATTATGTATTTTGGCCCGTCTTCCCATTTTTGAACTCACCCAGTGTGGATGTGAGAATTACGCTACTGCCAACTCTCGCAAATACATAGTAAGTAATGTGATTTTGGACCCTGTTGCAGGATCTCCTGATAGAAGACAACTGAGATCAAATTACAGATTTGTATACAAGTCCTGCCTGATGGTGCAGACAACTTACAGCTTCTTCTCAAACCCCAATATTCCAATTAATTATTATGCACACACCTCCACCCACACACACTTTCAGGAATTTCAGAAAGGAGCCAAAGAAGAGGAAAGTACAGGCAATTTTCTCAGAGATATTTCTTGTCCCATGGGCAAGACAGACAACAGAAGCTATTGGAGGCAAACAGCTGGCTAGGTAAGTGGTGTAAAATAAAGGGCTTAGGTTTTGTTGAACATTGGGTACCTTCTATATGGAGAGGAGGTCAAATGACTTGGACCTCTCTCTCACTAGGAGGGGACCCAATCTTTTGGATAGCCAAGGGGCAGTTCATAGCCCCAGCACCTCTGATTTGCTGCATGAGTTATGAATGTTAAAAAATTGCTTGAGCCCCAGCACCTCTTTCATGGCAAATTATGAACTGGCTAAGAGGATAAGCGCAGTACTATGCTCAAACATAAAACTCAGACTCAAGGTAGCATGAATGTAAAGAATCAAGTCATCAAGGGATGTAAAGAGAAAACATTCTTCAATTGTCTATATACAACAGCTAGAAGCCTGGGAAATAAACAACAACAACTAGAAATACTCATTTACAAAAAGAAGTTTGATATGAATGGTATTACTGAAACATGATGGGATGATTTTACATGACTGGAATGTTAAAAATCACTGGATATATCATATTAAGGAAAGAGGAGGTGGAAGGGGAGTATGGGTAGCACTCCACAATAGAGATACCATTACCTTTTTTAGGTATTACTGACAATTCAGAAGGACACCATATGGAATGCTCAGCGATCAACATATTAACTGATAAATCTGGGGCAATGGTGAGGATCTGCTATAGACCACCAAATCAGAGGAGGGGACAAGATAAGTAGCTTATTAAACATATCTATACAGTGTAGAAAGAAAAAATATATTATCATGGGAGATTCCACTCTGAGAGACATGTGCTGGGAATCTTTGAGTTTCAAAAAATTAAAGATATCTTTCTAAACACACAAAATATTGCAACCAGCTCAGGGTATTCTATATTATAATGTATTCTGATATATAAAGATGAATTGATCACTGAGCTAAAAATTTATGGTTGCCTAAGTGCAAGCATTCACAACCTAATTTAATTTGTTATATGCAAACAGAAGATAATCCCAACTATTTAAAAATTAAAAAATTATGTATAAGAAAAGGAAAAATAAAGAAGCTGATAGTAATTAGAACAAGTCAACAGTTATGAGATGCAGATATTTGATAAGGATATCTAAAGATTTCAAGGAAATTAGTAAGTCCAATAGTGTTAAGGGCAATGAGAAGAAATTCTTTAAATATATCTGGGGAAAAAATGAAATTCTAGTAGTGGTTTTGGTTTGATACTAGATGCAGATGGCAAACTGTCAATCATGATGCAGACATATTCAGTACACATTTCTATTCTGTATTCAAAAAGCAGCATGATGTATTCACAACTAAAAGTAATAACGAAATACTTTCTATTCCTTCAGTAATAAGGAAGGGTGTTAAACAGCAGCTATTAAAGTTAAACATTTTTAAATCTACAAAACCAGATAATTTGCACCCAAGAGTATTAGAAGAATTAGCCAAGGAACTCTGGCCCATTAATGCTGATACATTTTGGAACACTGGGTAAGTTTCAGAGGACTAGGGAAAAGCTAATGTTATACCAATATCTAAAGCGAGTAAACAGCATGACCCAGGAAACTGTGAACCAGTTAGCCTCATATCAATCCTGGGCATGGAAAGGCTAATCTGGGGACACAGTAGAGATTATTGAAAGCATAATTCATGCCAATCAACATAATTTTATGAAAAATGAATCTTAAAGAAATTGCAGGGGGCTTACTAGTCTGGTTGTGGATAGTAACTGTTGACATAATATTTTTAAGTTTCTGTAAGGCATTTGACTTATCATACATGACAGTGATAAAAATTAGTATGATACAGAATCAAAGACAGAGCATATTATGTGGATAAAAAACTGGTTAACTAATAGATTGCAAAAAGTAATTCTAAATGGGGAATCATCTCCAGTAGAGATGCTTTTAGTGGGGTCAGATAGGGATCTATTCTCTGCCCTTTCAATATCTTTGATGATTAACTGGAAGAAAATATTTTATTCTGCTCTCAGATTAATAAAGCCAACCTTCAGTGAGAGTATTTGAGGACAGAGCAGGACCTTTGATTTTCCATGGATCAATGTTTGTGAAACTGGCTGTTCTAGGATTGCCAGTTCTACAATAGTACCAAACACACTCAGTACTTCCACATAAACACACACCATATATAGAGATATATATTCTGATCTCACCTACATACAGCAAAGGGGTTCCACTCACTCCAGGTGCACCTCCTTGCCACTAGGTGTGGGAATTAGAGTGAGAGCTATCTGACCTCCCCTGCTGTCAGTTGCTTGTACTGTGTCCGCTCTTGCTCTCTGTGACTCATAGTATATTGTGATTCAGCCCTACAAGCAGGTCACTATATAGCCCCCTGCAAGTAACAAAACGCCCACTGGACAAGCTATTCAAATGCTGACAGTTTTCTAGTTCTCCAGGTCCTGTGCCATTTCCCCAGTGGCTGGCAGGGGAACTCAGGCCCTCCCTGTCTACTGGGTTCCAGGCCAGGATCCCTGTAACCAGCAGCTGGGAGCCATACAGTCCTACTCCTTATTGTTGTTTCCCTGAGTTTCTTCCTACCCTGCCTTCTCAGGCTTTCTTCCCTGCAGGTTCTCTGGGCTACTCCTCCTTTCAGGACCAGACTCTCAAGGCTTATTCACCCCCATGAATGTCCTTCTTACCACCTCAATGTTCCTAGAGAGTGAGTGCAGACTCCCTCCCTTCAACCTCTTCCTAGGCTCACTTCCTGCCTTTTATACCACTATCCAGCTCCTCCCCCAGATGGGCTTTGTCTGCAATTAGCATTTATCAATCCCAAGCATCCATCCAGGTGCATCCATAAGGTTAATTGGCCTGTTTGGCCCACATTAACCCTCTCAGGTCTTGTGTGGGTTAGACATACCATCACACTCACACCCATGCATGTTGTATCTAAGGTA
The DNA here is from genome assembly GCF_965140295.1 of Lepidochelys olivacea. NCBI lineage: Eukaryota > Metazoa > Chordata > Testudines > Cheloniidae > Lepidochelys > Lepidochelys olivacea. Next base: position 298,783,322 of record NC_140411.1, read on the forward strand.
GAATCTCCTTCCTTAGAGGTTTTTAAGGTCAGGCTTGACAAAGCCCTGGCTGGGATGATTTAACTGGGAATTGGTCCTGCTTTGAGCAGGGGGTTGGACTAGATGACCTTCTGGGGTCCCTTCCAACCCTGATATTCTATGATTCTATGATTCTATTTACTGTTAAGACAGACCATCTATGTGCTGATGGGTGCACTGGGCACAGTAGTGAACAGACCGTTTTTACTGTTTGGGCTATTAAACCAGTAATCTCTATCCACTGGGGAACCACACTAGTGGGGACTGGCACAGTTGGGGACCCAACTGAATCAAGTAAAATCCTGCAAAGTAGGATGCAACTGCTTAACTTTATTCACTGTGACTAATCACAGAGACTTCTTTAAAAAGTAGTGTTTGCTTTGGAGGGCTCTGCTGGTCCTCTTCATCTTCCCTTCTGATTGCTAAATACCCAGAAGACCCTTCATATAACTAACACTATGAAAAAAAATGACATTTTTTTCTTTTCTTCTCTTCCCATCCCCCTTGTAGTAAAGGCCCTTAATCATTTTTGCTGCTCTTCACTGAATTTCTTCCAGTCTGCCTACATTTTTCTGGTTTCCAAAACAATGACCTTATTCTAGGAAGCAGTGGAACAGGACTCACCACTGAAAGGTTTATATTTTCCTAAAAAGGAGCTTCCGAACCTTCTTAGTAATATGTCTGCAATATCCTTGTCAAAGAGGGCTCCTGGCCCTGAAATATGAATGGATTAGAAAGAAAATGTCTTTACTTAATCATGAATCTCTGTCTCTCTCCCCACCTCTCTGTCTCTATCATCTGTGTTTTAGCTACAGTTGCTATATCATGAGGTGTGGGTTGATGGGACATTAAAGTAGGATGACTTAGATTTGACTAGTACTGACTAATACTGACAGACTTCCCATTGATTAGATTTCAAGACACATTGTTGCCACTAGTCTAAAGAAAAGAAACCTTGTGAGACATGTTTGAGGCTAGCAAAGTTCTGGCAAGATTAATAACATAAAAAGAAGAAAGGAAACACAAGCCCAGCTGACACAGGCAAAGGGAAATATTGATCTCTAACTAGGGAGAAAAATGTGCTGATAGATTTTACTGAAGATGTGCATTCTGTGACTTTAGTAGACTATATTTAAAAGCATTGGCTAAAGTATCTTCCCTCAATTAAATTAAACTACATATATAATAAAATCATACTATACCAAGAGAGAACCTCAAAACAGACTGAATAGCAAAGCCAGCCCTCAAACTTTTCCTTTCCCAATTAGTTTAAACTGACTGCATAATTCAGAGTGAATAGACTGAGTTCTATTTCACTGACTCCAGCATTTTGACTTTCAGGAGTTTCTATTATATTGTTTAATTTTATAAATTAGTGCAAAGAAAGATGCATTTTATTTATCTTACAAATCAGGAGACTTTCACTATATTTTCACATGCTAACTATGTCAGAGAGTTGGGTAGTGACTGAGAAAATGGCACCTACAAAAGTGACAAGGGTTCCTTTTAAGCACCCAGTACTTTAACTGAAAAGCTTCTCTCATTTTCTCCCAAGTTGTGACTTCCTCAGCTTACCTAACTGTTGACATCTCAGAGTGGCAATTAAAGTTAGCTAGGCTCTGTGCAGCTTTTTCAAGTATACAATGTGCCTTTCAGAGTGGTGACCGTAAAATCACAACGGTCTGCAAGCAGTCCTTTCTAACCAGTGTAGGGAGTCCTATATAGAATCTTGGTGCTAAATGGAGCTGTCAAAGTTATAACAAATTACTGTTCTGACACATTTCAGAAAATAAAACAGAACAAAGTTAGTGACTAGTTATGTATTGTTTGGATTAGATATCCTGTGACTTGCTTGATATTTGAGCTTGGCAATATTACAAAAAAAAATTCCCACAAATATTCACTCAAATTTTGTAATTTCTGATTTTCAGAAATGCTGGACACCTGCAACTAGCCTTTCCTTCTGTGGACTTCTGGATTTTCAACATCTGTGAAAAGCAGGGCTTTTGCTTTGTCTGCTAATGACTCGTTTGTATGTACTTCCCATTTATTTCCATGTGACTGAGTTTTACAAATCAAAAGTTTGGCAGGAAGCAGATTTCAAAGGCACATATGCAAGTGTTCATGGAAACTGAATTTACAGCAGAAGTCTGGTGCCTTTATCAAATTGGAAAAGAGAAACAATACCATGTGATTTATCTAACCAAGCACAACTAAAACACAGTTTGAATAATGAATGTTGAATACCTGTTGAACAGCAGCAGAGAACTGCTTATGGTCAAACCACAGTGTTAAAAGATACAGAATAAATGTGTTGAATACTACTGAACAATATAATGAATAAATATGAGGAAATTTGTATTTTTCTGGATATGCTCTGAGCAGAAAAGAGGCCAAATTCATTAGGTAAATTACTTATTGAAAATGATTCACTTGCTCCTGCTTAGCATAGAAACTCTGTAAAATATACTGTGTCCAATAGAGAAGTAATCTAGTAGAGAATATTGTGTCTAGTAGGCTATAAAAGAATGTTAGGAACCAGGATGTAGGCAGTCTTCCTTAGTAGTCAGAGAAAGAACAGGTCTAGTGGGCAGAGCAGGCATCCAGGTTGGGGGAAGAGAAGTGGGCAGTCAGAATCAGAGTCAGCTGCCAAATACCAAATCCAGAAGTTGAGTCAGAGCTGGAATCAGGAATCAAAGCTTGAGGGTCAAAGCCAGGGTCAGATGCCAAATGCCAGAGCCAAGGGTCAAGCTGGAGTGGGTAGAGGGGGGTCAGAGCCAGGAACAGTAGCGGATGGTCAGGAGCCAGGCGTAAGGGCAGGAACCAGAGGAGAGGCAAGTATGAGGCATGGAGTAGGAACTAGGTGGGAACTAGGAGTGAAGGCAGGGGTGAGGGAGGAGCCAAGAGGAGAGCAGAACAGGAAGAGGATTGGGGGAGGTAGACAAAAGCAGAGTCTGGCACAGGAGCAGCAGGGAGTCTGCACAGTTGGTCAGAAGGCCCACCGAGCGCTCTTCCTGGCTTAAGTAGTGGGAGTGAACCAATCAGGCAGCTGCAGGCCTTAAGAGCTCCAATAGGACCTCCAGTAGGGCCTTATCTTCCAGGATTGGCAAGATGCTGCATCACCCATCTCCCTTGGTGGCAATGAGGGAGTGTCCAGGTGTCTGTAGCATCAGGTTTTACAAATGAACCCTTGGATCCTGACAAAGAGCCATTTATACAGACATTTCCTCACCTATTGAACTTTGAAGGTTGTTTTTTTTTCATGTGTGTTTATAGAGAAAGTTATACATTTTCTGTCAGATGCAAACCTTGCCAAAGTTATGCATGTCTGTAGACTGAATTGCTTCAATGCACTGTAGTTGAGGTGACTCCTCAAGACCTTTCAGGAACTTCACATCTTAAATCACAGTCACATCCATAACCGAATCCATACTCATGGAATGTGAATTTCAAATTTGCATGCATATTTGCATGGAAAGTCATAGCACACTCATCCAATCAGCAAACAGAAAAATACCATAAGAACATAAGAATGGCTATACGGGGTCAGACTAAAGGTCCATCTAACCCAATATCCTGTCTTCCGACAGTAGCCAATGCCAGATGCCCCAGAGGGAATGAACAGAACGGATAATCATCAAATGATCCATTCCCTGTTGCCCATTCCCAGCTTCTGGCAAACAGAGGCTAGGGATATCATCCCTGCCCTTCCTGGCTAATAGCCGTTGATGGACCTATAGTCCATGAATTTATCTAGTTCTTTTTTGAACCCTGTTGCAATCTTGGCCTTCACACCATCCTCTGGCAAAGAGTTCCACAGGTTGACTGTGCGTTGTGTGAAGAAATACTTCCTTTTATTTGTTTTAAACCTGCTGCCTATTAATTTCATTTGGTGATCCTTAGTCCATGTGTTATGAGAAGGAGTAAATAATACTTCCTCATTTACTTTCTCCACACCTGTCATGATTTTATAGACCTGTATCATGTCCCCCTTTAGCCGTCTCTTTTCCAAGCTGAAAAGTCCCAGTTTTATTAATCTCTCCTCATACGGAAGCCGTTCCATACCCCTAATAATTTTTGTTGCACTTTTCTGAACCTCTTCCAATTCCAATATATCTTTTTTTGAGCTGTGGCGAGCACATCTGCATGCAGTATTCAAGATGTGGGCATACCACTTGACTTATTTGACCAGTCAACATTAGATAAGAACTAATCAACACAGCTTCAGTAGTGATTACTCAGAGAACTCTTCATTCTCAAAAAATAAAAATTCTTCTAAATTTGTCAAGTGATTTCAAATAACTAATATTCTATGAATGGAAAGAGATGCTAAATTTGTTGTATAAGTCATCTCCTATAACTTATTACTTCAGATGTAGTGACCTTATTCCCTGTGGTTTAATCTGGCAGTCAAGAGCAGCTGGGAAATTCAGGCTAACAGTATCTATATTTGCACATCTGGGGCTTCTTGGAAAGGTATTCTGAACAGAGGGCCCTCTACTCTGGACCTCATTCCCCACTTTTGATCCACAGTGCCCAAGTTTTTTTACCTAAAGGCTTCTACAAATCTTATCTCTTTCTCCAGACATTTTTGAAGAGGTTTGTTTGTGCATATGGGTATGATTGACTGGGAAGTTATTTTGTTTCTGTTAGTTAACAATGGTTTGGATGATGTTTAGTGTTGATTTTTTTATTGTTACCTAGACGCTACTTTCTAGACACATTATATACGTGATACAAAGCCCACTGAAGTCAAAGGGAGTCTTTTCATTGATTTAAATAGACATTGGATCAGGCCCTATATAAATGGAAATAATAAATCAATGAAGAAAGCCAAAACCAAACCAAATTTGCAAAACCAAATTCTGGAAGTGAATGCAAGGACATCTATAATTCTGAATCTACACTCAGGATAGCTCTTGAGATGAAATAACACAAATTAAGCTGACGATAAATACCTCACAGAAATTAAATGTTTAAATTATGTTAGCAATGTGTTCTTCCTTTTGTAATACTGCTGCATAGTCACATAATCATAGTGGAGACGAAAGTCTGTAATCATAATAGCATCCTTGCATTTGATAGGAGTAATAGATGGGGAAAAATAGAAAACATTTCAGGCAGCAAATATGTCATCTATGTCACCATATGCGACTAGGGCCTAGTAGATTACATTCTTTGTACAATCATTACTCAGTGAGTGCCTCAATCAGACTACTCACATTTTAATTTCACTTTGATTTAATTGCAAGAATTGTAATTTGAAAAGGAATTATCGGTATGGAATCCAATAGTATTTTATCTTAATTGCGGCTTATTTTATTCCTCATGTCCTCTATTCTCCTTTTCCAAGGATGATGAATAATTGATTACGTGATCTGCCACAATTATCTGATGAATAATCAATGGTATTCAATCAATTTGTTTAGTGATTGTACTTTGTAATTTACATTTAAGTAAAAAGATTAAGATTTCCTGCATGGTTAAATAATGAATTATGTTTAAATAATGTTAAGACTGTAATGCAAAGCAACAAAAACTAATCAAGACAACATTAGGACTCATAGCTGTGACATTATGAAGATGGAAAAGGACAAATAGCGTGTATTTGGAATAGGGTAATATTCTTAACTTCTAAACAGGCCGGCTTCTTAAAATCAATATTTGGATATTAATTGTAAGTAAATGTAATTTAACAACAAAGGAAGAAAAGATTTGATGGAAGCCTATAAATATTGTTTTGCTTAAATACCTATTTTTACATTTTTTATGGTATCTGGAGGCCAGTGAAATGACTTCTAGTTGAGACAAGTTTAACATAATTTCTACTGGTTTAGCCAGAGGTAGTCTCCCTTCTTTCTGATAACGTAATAATGTTGCTCACAAGATCCTTATCTTCACTAGCTAACATCCTAGCTGCAATTCACTACTGGTGAAATTCCACAAGTGGAAATAGTTAGTGTAAAGAAGCACTGGTCTTTTTATTACTATATTGTCTAATAACATATCGATAGATGATTTCAGTGAGAAGTGATGCTTTCTTATCTGTCACACAGAGGACATGACAATACTGTACAGGGAGAAAATATCTGCTCTTACCTTCCTCCTCTGCCCCATTTCAACTTCAAGTGAGACAAAGGGAGGCAGAGACAAGAGCTTATATTGCATCTATCATTAACTTGAAAAAAATTCCATGTTGAGACTCATCTATAACATTTGGACACTGTCATGTTACAGATCATGGTCTAAATTTTATTCTCATTTACACTGCTATAAGTCTAAAGTAACTCAAGTTAACTTTACTGGTGTAAATCGACATTAGCTGAGAGCAGATTGTGGCCCCATATAATTCTGAACAATAAATTCCCTTGCTTGTGTTACTGATCTGAAATTGTTAAAACTGAAAGGATTTGTAATCTTAAACATTTCAGATGTTTTTTGCATTTCACTCATCTTCCAAATAGACTGGTAAATTTCACTTTTTGCTTATATTTAATTTTATGTTGTGGTTGTCTATCCCAGAGGCTGGGTAGCGAACACTGGGTCAGTTCATGCCTCCTCCATTTGCACATGAAAGGGATCCTCTGCACATGGATGTCCTTTCTTCTTAATGAACATGTATCTTTCAACATGTGACAGCACACTGGAATGCGAGACATTCGTGGTCACTTGAGGAGCAGGATACCACGTTACTAGTCTACAAAACAGCTACCAGTGGTATTCTGATGATGCTTCTAGAACCAGGGGGGAATTCTGGCAGTTTAGCCTCTACTCCCAGAATACCTGTAGGTTTACACAAGACTCCCAGAAGGCACTGAGCAAATGTCACCAACAGTTGGAACTCTTACCGGAACTCTAGGATGTGTTCCCAAAGTTGCTCTTGAAGTCACTGCAGCTAACCCAACTGAGTAGAGTACCTAGGGCAAAACAGCAAGTCCAGTAAGCATGATTGATACTTGTCTGTAAGATAAACAATGCAATTTAGTTTTCATTTGAGCCAAGTTGTCCATGTCGATGAGACCCAGAGGAGATGGCTGGGCTAAGCCACCAAGAGAACTGATGAGTGAGCCTGTTGTTGGAAATGGACAAAAGAAATACATTTGTTTAATGAGAAACAGAATTTGAAGATTTGTGCCTAACTTGGCTCAGGGCTGGTTTTGTTCAACATCTTTATCAATGATTTGGATGATGGGATTAATTGCACCCTCAGCAAATTCACAGATGACACTAAACTGGGGGGTAGGGATAGGGTCCAGAATGACCTAGACAAATTGGAGGATTGGGCCAAAAGAAATCTGATGAGAAATCTGAAGTCAAAGGGAGTCTTTTCATTGATTTAAATAGACATTGGATCAGGCCCTATATAAATGGACAAGTGCAAGTGCAGAGTCTTACACTTAGGAAGGAAGAATCCCATGCACCGCTACAGGCTGGGGACCAACTGGCTAAGCAGCAGTTCTGCAGAAAAGGACCCAGGGATTACAGTGGACGAGAAGCTGGATATGAGTCAGCAATGTGCCCTTGTGCCCAGTGCCCAGCTAATATGCCCAGTGTGCCCAGAAGGCCAACGGAATATTGGGCATATTAGTGGGCGCATTGCCAGCAGATCGAGGGAAGTGATTATTCCCCTCTATTCGACACTGATGAGGCCACACCCGGAGTATCGCGTCCAGTTTTAGTCCCCCCACTACAGAAGGGATGTGGACAAATTGGAGAGAGTCCAGCAGAGGGCAACAAATATTAGTAGGGGACTGGGCACATGATTTATGAGGAGCGGCTGAGGGAACTGGGGTTATTTCGTCTGCAGAAGAGAAGAGTGAGGGGGGATTTGATAGCAGTCTTCAGCTACCTGAAGTCGGGTTCCAAATCTGGGATACACACAAGAAAGTTACATTATTGGAGGTTTCTGGTAATTGGTTTTGATTTCATATAAACTTCCTGTTACTTCTTCTTGGAGATCAGAACACAAAACTATTGGATTTTAATACATACTTAATGAATACATAAATCTACTTCCATAGTGGGCAGTAGGCAGGTTATTATATAAACCATTACTCCAGTGGGACCACTCACAGGAGTAGAGGCTTGCCGATAAGCAGCAAATACATTGTGACTATTTCAACCCTACAGCTTATAAGAACAAACACAACAAAAACAAAACAAAAAAACCCCACCCCCCTAGGCAGTAATTTAAATACCCAGGCTTCCACAACCTATAGTTTGAGGGAAGCTGGAACATAAAGATGTATCTTGAAACTACATCTGCCTCAGCTAACTGAAATCATTTTCCAATTACAAATGTTTTTAAAGTTTAATTTACTTTCCTACCACCATCTGAAACAGGAACAGAAAGCATATCGAAAATAGCCCCAGGCAGTCAGAATAATCCATCCAGTGATGTCAGTGACATTTAAGAAGGTTTGGAGGGTTCTGTATTTTCACACATCAAGGAACTTGGGTTTGTGTTTTCTGTACTTGCACATCCTTATTTCTGCAAAAAAAAAATTGTGGTTATAGTTAGTGTACGGTAGCGGGGAGGACGTTATAAAAGAAGAGGGAGTGGTGTTGACTTCACAGTGTGCTGCTCCCCTTCCAATGGAGACCCTGATTGCTCTTGTGCATGGACTATGCAGTTGGGGCTCCAGACTCAGATTCTGTGGTGATGGGCACTGATGTAAGAGCTTAGATGGATAAACAGGATAGGCATTTTGGGGAGCAATCTCCAAGGAGCAGTCATTCTTTGCAGCATGCTCTGCTGATAGCCCAGCAGATTTCAGTGGTGCTCTATCCAGTGTTAACTCCCCACACCCAGAGTATTGCGTCCAGTTTTTCTACGCTCTGTAGATAAAGATAATCAGTGGCAGCAGGGTAGGGAGCCAATGGCAACATGATATCATTATAAGAGGAATGGCATGTGAAAAAGTGGGTCCACAATACCAGAAGGAAAGGTTGGTTCTTTTCAAGATCCATGAGGTCAGGTTCCATGAGGATGGAACCAGCCTGAGGATTGTTCCATCCGAATTGGTATGCCCCCCGCCCCCTCAGAACACGTGAATCTATCAAGAGCAATATGGGTCCTGAACAATCTGTGGGCTGCCCTTTGCGTCCATGACTCCCTACCCTTCCCCTGGTTCCTAGTATTTCCAACCACAAAAATTAAAAAATTATGAATTTCTCTTTCTTCCCCACCCCTCCCCGATCTCTCAGAAGCATCATAAACACACAATCTCCAGCACCACAGCACAGACTTCTTCCACTTTAGCTACTGAAACAACTGATAGGTAGGAAGCATGTTAGTATCCTTTGTGTAGATATGCCATAAAGGGTGACACAGCACACACTTATTTGTGAGAGCACAGTGGGATCTTGGACATCAGGATTCCTGTTGTCTATGGTTGGGTCTGGTAGCCAAGTGTGGGGCAGTGGGTACAGACAACATAGCCAAATGTTACAAAGCCCCTGTTTGTGTCATCTGTGGTAACTGAACTCAGGCTCTTTGGATGTAAAAACAAAAGATGTTGCCATTTGAGCTAAAGAACTATTTTTCATAGCATGTGTCAATGTTCCTTCCCCACTCTGAACTCTAGGGTACAGATGTGGGGACCTGCATGAAAACCTCCTAAGATGACTTTTACCAGCTTAGGTTAAAACTTCCGCAAGGTACAGACTATTTTACCCTTTGCCCTTGGACTTTCGCTGCCACCACCAAATGTTTAACCGGTTACTGGGAAAGAATTGTTTGGAAACGTCTTTCCCCCCAAAATCCTCCCAACCCTTGCACCCCACTTCCTGGGGAAGGTTTGGTAAAAATCCTCACCAATTTGCAGAGGTGACCACAGACCCAAACCCTTGGATGTTAAGAACAATGAAAAAAGCATTCAGTTTCTGAAAAGAAGAATTTTAATAGAAGTAAAAAGAATCACCTCTGTAAAATCAGGATGGTAAATACCTTACAGGGTAATTAGATTCAAAACATAGAGAATGCCTCTAGGCAAAACCTTAAGTTACAAAAATACACAAAGACAGGAATATCCATTCCTTTCAGCACAGCTTATTTCCTCAGCCATTTAAAGAAATCATAATCTAATGCATATCTAGCTAGATTACTTACTATGTTCTAAAACTCCATTCCTGTTCTGTTCCTGGCAAAAGCATCACCCAGACAGACCCTTTGTTTCTCCCCCGCTCCAGCTTTGAAAGTATCTTGTCTCCTCCCCATTGGTCATTTTGGTCAGGTGCCAGTGAGGTTATCCTAGCTTCTTAGCAGGTGAAAGGGTTTTTCCTCTGGCCAGGAGGGATTTTAAAGGTGTTTACCCTTCCCTTTATATTTATGACAGCATGTTGGCAGTAACAATCATAAACCCCCACATATGGTTTACCCAGTGGAAGGTGACCAAAAGTCATACTGGGTATGTCTACACAGCTCCTTTACCAGAGTACCTTATAGAAGGGGCATGCCAAATGATGTGCTTGTGTAACCCACACTGACACAGTGAATAAGTCTACCCGCAAAAGCTGTGTGTGGGCTAGCCTACTGAGCTAGCTTGAATCCAGCTAGTGCAGGTAAACAGTAGCAGTGAAGACAGCAGGGTGGGCTTCAGTGAGTAGGTAGAACAAGCTTGGCACAGACCCATGGATCTGGATTCTAGCTAACTTGGGTAGGCTAGCACAGCTTTTGCTGGGTAGACTTCCTCACTGTGTTAGTGTAGGTTACGCAAGCACATCATTTGGCATGCCCCTTCTATAAGGTACCCTGGTAAAGCAGCTGAGCGCTGGCTGTGTTACATTACAGATACAGATTCTAGTCTCTTCTATGTCTGAATTGACCTTGTGCAAAGTCTCACTAGTCATCTCTGTAAAGTGGGATAATAAAACATGTGAACAGCAGTTAGTGAAAGAGCAGGAACTAGAAATGACGGTGTCCTGGCTTGCAGCTCAATGTATTTTCTCATAAGCTGAAGGGGATAGTGGGTGGGGGGCAAAGGGAGTGTCTCTCTCTTTCTCTCTCCGTTTCAAAAATCATATGCAGCCATGGAGCATGTCATGTTTTTTGCAAGAGCTCCTGCAGCAGGGACCAGAAATCACATTCCTCATGATAAATTTATGGCAGTTGGCAACACTGTCAAGTGTAATTATATGTTTACTTCCAGTATATTTTTCACACACTAGATGTTCCTATGAAGATAACAGAGTTTCATACAGGGCATGGTCTCTGGTAACCAAAGGCGACAAAGTAGGAATCTAGCTGCTCAGAAGCCTGTTTGTAATTTATAGTTGTTTTCCTTCATAAATGTTTAAGATATATAATGATACCAGCATACATCTGATGCTAGGGACTCCCTGATATGCATCTATGTCTTATACCTCCCTCCAAAAGGCAGGGGGGATGACATGAAAAAAAAGATCGAGCCTTAGGCTGCATCAGAGGTGCGACAACATGAAAAACATCAGAAGGACCAGTACTGGGAATGCAGGAGACTAGCAGCCATGCTGAGAGATACATTAAGGGATAGGTTGATACTGCAAAAGGAAAAAACCACAACCTACGCCAGCCAGTCTGAGAGCCCTGGTCAACAGACACAGGTTTGAGTTATGGGACTAAAAATAGCCCATTTGGGCTCTGAGATCCAGAGAAGGGGGTGGGTCTCAGAGCCCAATCTCCAGCCCAAGAGGGAACATCTACACTGCTATTTTTAACCCTGCAACATGAACCCTGTTAGCCTGTCATTTGACCTCGGTTCTAACACTCACTGCCGTGGGGTTTTGCGGGAGAGGGGTTGGGGTTTTTTGTTTTCTTTTTGCAGTGTAGATCTACTCTAAGACAGTGTTTTGCAACGACTGGTACGTGGACCGATGCCGGTCCATAAGATGTCTTTAAAACAGTTTAGGAAGGCAGCAAGCCAGTCCCCAGTATCAAAAAGATTGAGAAACACTGCTCTAAGACAGGTTTCAGAGTAGCAGCCGTGTTAGTCTGTATTCGCAAAAAGAAAAGGAGTACTTGTGGCACCTTAGAGACTAACAAATTTATTTGAGCATAAGTTTCGTGAGCTACAGCGCTGTAGCTCACAAAACTTATGCTCAAATAAATTTGTTAGTCTCTAAGGTGCCACAAGTACTCCTTTTCTTACTGCTCTAAGAGAGTACTAAAAGGTTGGGGGGACATATCCCAGCCCCTCCAACAGTGTTTGCACTTCTGGCCTGCATTTTTCCCCTTACCAATGGTTTCAGGGATGTAATAATGTGTGCCCCTTTTTCCTCCCACCCCCGCCCACCCCTCCACACACAAGTATCTGTGTGCCAGAAGAGACTTCTCTGGATCTCATGGAGACGATCTACCTCAATCTCTTTAACAAGACTAGAGTACATTTCCTAATGTGGCTAAGACATGGTTTGTTTCTGTCCACACAGGGAAAACCAAACCCTGTAATAACACTGTTCAAGTAACATGATAGATTTTGCATTACAGGTAGGGCCTCAGTATGGGTAAACCCATTTGCAAGCTACCCAGACTACTCATGGGGTTAAATAGAAGCTAAAGGTTTATAGCTTAATGAGAGGCATTTGTAACTGAGTGTAATATAAACAGATATAGGACTTAAAAGGGTGCATTAGTCATAAAATCTTTAGGAGCAAGATAGCCCAACAGTTCATTCCAGATTCAGATCTGTTAATATATGACCGTAAGAAGAACCATAAACAAGGGTCACCATTTAAAAGCAAGCAACCTTATTTCCTATATAATCAGAGCTCAAAGTGAGAAGAAATAGGTGAAGGAAGCCATGTAATGCTGCAGCACAGGTCTGAATGTGCCTAGATATTACAGAGATAAGCATTACAGAAATGCTTGAATGGATGGCATGAAGGAACATAACACAAGGCAGGTATAGTAAAATGGGAACAAACAGTACTGATCCGTCCTCATCAGCTGTTCCTTCCTTCTTTTACAAAGTATTTCTGTTAAATGTCTATTTAATTTCTTCATCCTTCACATTTTTCCATAAAATAGTACAAATGGTTTTGGGTTTGGTTTTTTTTTCCATTTTGGGAGAAGTGCTGATGTTCATTCTGCTGAAACAAGTGCTGGTGACCAGCTCCTGTGAGTTTCTAGGGGGTGGGTGTGAGGGGGCAGAGACAGATGTCTTCATTTTCTTTTTGGATACACATATAATTTGCAGGTGTTTATATTCAGAATTAGAGAAACCTTAAAAGGATCTGTTCACTTGAGCAATATGATGTTGATCCTATCTCCAGACAACATTGAAACAGAAGAGCAAAACATGATATTTACACTTCCTATTAAACTTTATAAATTCTTTTACAAGGTTTAACACTACTAATAATAAATATCTAGTCTAGGATAGCTTTCCCATGAGATGTTACCTTTTTATTTTTTCAGCCATGATAAACTTATTTTGACCAGATTGACTTCCAGATGATCATACACACTCCCTAACAGTGGAAAAGCAAATGTAGCTGAAATCAGGAAAGAAATTTTGTCATTTTTAAACTTCAAATTGTTCTCCTTTTTGGAAAGTCTATAAAGAGACACTGCCAGACATGTATAAATCAAAATTTAAGTTTTACATTGAAACAAAACCACTTGTTCCTCCCATTTGTATTTATAAAATCAAATATTAATAGAAATTCATTCAGAATGGTTTTTTTTTAATTTAGTAAATTTCAGTTTGGATTTAACTATTTCCCTGTAATGTGAGTGAAGGATAACTTTAAACTGAAACTGACTATAAACAAATGTAAAACTGACACTGCTATTTTTGGCACCTTAGAGACTAACAAATGTATTTGAGCATAAGCTTTCCTGTTGCATCCAATGAAGTGAGCTGTAGCTCACGAAAGCTTATGCTCAAATACATTTGTTAGTCTCTAAGGTGCCACGAGTCTTCCTTTTCTTTTTGTGGATACAGACTTAACAGGGCTGCTACTCTGAAACTGCTATTTTTATTGCCCAAATTGTGTGAAGTGAATGTAAATACATAAAAAAACAGCATGAATGCTGAAAATTAAATGAGATTTTAAAATATCTGAAGTGTTATTAGTGTTATTAGTAACATAAATTTGTTTTTAAAATGTATGCTAATTTACTTAACTGCCAGTTTAAAGTCTACTGTATTTTTTAAAAGCTGATATTTAGTTATCTATTGAGCTGTCCTACATTCTGTACTTCGATTTTGTCTGTAATTTCCAGCATGAGCTAGAGATAGCTTTGAAGTTGATGGCAGCTAACATGGAATTTTAAAGCATTCCAAACATCCTCTTCACACAGAAAAGGGAATGAAAAATGACTGTACCACGCTCTCCTGCCTCTGCCTACTACTACAAGTAATGTTTCGCGTCATAGACAGTGATGTATTTGTGGTCGAAATACGAACATACCCTCCCCCCCCCCAAGCAAATTTAATCGCACTCGCACATCTCTGCATAGATCAGTGGAAAAAGTTTTAATTAACTTTTTCTCTCGTTAAGTGGATGCTGGAGGCACAGAGACGAGTAATTGGCTGCAGAGCCCTGTTTGATCAAGGGAAATTGGGAATGTGAGTCTTTCCCTCCTTTTCCTGGCTTTAAATCCATCAGCATCATTTGTTAAAACAGCAACAACAACAACAACAAAAACCGGTAGGGGAGAGGGGAAGATTTTGCACTTCAGATCTTTCGCTGTGCCTCAGTGAACTGCAAATGCCAGCTAACATTCCTCTTGCTCAACTTAATCACCAATGTATTTAATCTGATTACACCCAAAAACCCATGCCCCTTGAAAGCACACTAAAACCACACACACGAATCACGAAAAGCACATTCTGCGCCTCCCCGCCCCCCACTCTGCAAACCTGCCCTGCCTGGGATCTGCGTGGACTTCCGAAGCCTTGTCGGTACCAGGGAATGGCCTGTCCTTCCCGGTCAGCAAATCCAGCCCTCCGGGTTTTCGGAGCTGCCGGCACCCCCAGCGCGGCGGCGATTGGAGAAAGCGGCCGGCTGCAGCCAATGGGCTCTGTGGAATGCTCATGTCACCGTACCGGGCTGGCGGCGCCTGAGCCCCGTCAGGGAATAAGGGGAGAAGCGGCGGCGCAGCTTGGTCACTTCTAGCCTGACACACTCCCGCTCCCCGCAAACCCTTCCCTGCTCTCTGCGGGAAATGCGCCTCTCCAGCCTGCACTGACTTCCCTGGGGTGCCCAGGCAGAAAGGAGCGGCCAAGCCAGGCTCCCTCCAGGGGATACTTGCCTCCCTTGCTCTAAATGTGACTGATCCTTTCCCCCCCGCCCAGGAATACCTTGCGGTGTTT
Source organism: Lepidochelys olivacea (assembly GCF_965140295.1). Classification (NCBI taxonomy): domain Eukaryota; kingdom Metazoa; phylum Chordata; order Testudines; family Cheloniidae; genus Lepidochelys; species Lepidochelys olivacea. The sequence continues at coordinate 298,798,639 of NC_140411.1, forward strand.
CCCAAGTCCTTCCCCCGGAGGGTAAGTGGCAGCTCTGCTTTGCTCTCTCCCGCAGGGGAGAGAAGTGCGGTTTTGTCTGTATGAAGCGGGACTGTTCGCATTAGATTCCCACTTTGCAGTCTTGGGGGGTGAGGGGAATGTGCTGTGTGGAATGTCAGCCCCCCGGGGTCTTGTCACCTACAAATGTCTCGAGAGACTTAATTAGTTTAACAGGACCCGAAAGGTCGGAGTAGAAGCGAGGCGACTAACTTAGGCAGAAAGCAACTAGTGGCTGCCCCAGCCTAATACCTTTAGAAGCCTGTCGCCTCAGTTTGTTTCCTTAAAATATTGTCTTCGAAGTGGTGAGTTTTTAGCTTTCAGTGCTGGGTTTTTTTTTTTTTTAATTTTCTATAAACAGTAATGAAGTAAAAGCCCCAATCTGTTACTTATTAACATACCTGGGACTCAGGATGCAGCGCGAAGTTGTTAAATTTCTGCAGACGAAAAACCAAACAGATCTTGGTTATTGGATTGCCTAACCTGGCACTATTGTGTATGGGAGGAGGCTCTGGAAGATTGTCCACAAACTTGTTTGAAGAGTCTTAAATGAGAGGGGAAATAATTTGGGGGCTGACACCATACTGAGTTATAATTTGCCCCCAAGTGGAATCTGAACTAGCACTCCAAATACATGTATTATTAGCTGGAATGTATGTGGGTGCCCTGCATGCAGAACAACAAACAAACAAAAAGCAAAACAACAAACTGTGAGGGGACAAAAGGGAACAGAAGATTAGGATTTTATCTGAGGTTATTTATATCAAAGTGTCTCTGTGATTTATGCTTTACTTATTCATTTAGTTCTACACACACAGACATGGTTGTGCTTACATTTTATCTTCACACATGTACATGTTTTGGTATACAGAGACAATATAGAAATGTGTATTACCACTGCTGTAGAGTGTGTGTGTGTGTGTGATTTTAAATATGTTAGCGTATTTTGTACAAGTGTAGCATAGAGAGCTCCGTCTCTCTTTATAGCACCCAAGACTATAGATGGATGTGAGTTTCAGAGTGTTTGCTTGACTCAGGCTCCAGATGTGTGAGCTCAGCTGTTGCCTGTCACTTGGGTGACAACTGGTCTTTTTCCACTAAGCCTTTGCTTTCTCCATTATCCTCAACTAAGTGTCAATGTTTCAGTTTCCTTCTATTATCATGAGTGTATTCCAGTCCCATGGGACAGGGCAACCTTGTTTGGCTATCCTCAGCATGCAATATGTCTGCTTTCAGACTCTCTTCCATAGGAAAAAAACAATCTCGTGACAGCTAGAGAGAGACATCTAAAATACAGCCCTAACTTAAGCTAAATATTCTGCCTCAAGAGAGCTCTGAAGGGGTGATGAATATTTGTCAAGCCTTTTTTCTCAAACAATATTTACTCCCGCCAGGGGATTTTAAACATAAACAGCAACCATTTATCTTGCTGTCTGGTTGGGTTCATTTCAGTGTGCCTTCAATGTGGTTTCAGCTTAAGGTGGCGGGGTCTGGTCTTGGACAGGAATCTGTCATTGTACCCCAGCTGGGGACTGAAGAAAGCAAAATAAAGCACTCTGCTAGTACCAGTGTCTCTAAATGCCATCAACTGGAGAGTCAGGAAACTCAGTGGGGGTTATTTTACAAGCTCTCCAAGAATGTTTATACAGAGGATTTAAAGGTTAAAATGCATATTCCCTACATGTTAAAACTAAAAGGTGTCAAAAATAAATGGCTAACATTACTCCCAGTTCAACTTTCCATGCTTTGTCACGTAGCTGAAAACTATGACTTTTAATTAACAACTTTTCTTGCCTATTGAAAAGTCAGAACATCTGTCAGTTCTTTTAGCTCATCTTGACTTTTTGCTGTTAGAGTTTATCGTGTTTTGTAATCCAAGATCTATGGAGCCATTGTTGTATAATAAAGGGTGCTGTACTGAGTCAGCCTGGTCACCCGCATAAAAATTGTAACATCAGCTGCGGGGGGGGGGGGGGGGGGGGAGGCGGAAAGGGAGAGAGAAAGCCCTTACAGGGTTAATAGCTGAACTATTAAGATTGGAGTCAGATGTGGGTAAAAGCAACAAGGGAGTCTGTTTTTTTCCTAATATCCTGTAGTCTGATAACTCTGAAAAAGGTAATTGTTTAAAAAAAATCTGTTTTGATTTAGAATTTTTTTTAAAAAAGCAAGATGAAGTCTGCATAAACAAGAGAAGATTCTAATGTTTCGAAAGGCTAGGAAATGTCTAGAAAATTCCCGTCAGCTGAAAAGTAAAACACTGAACTATGCATGGATTTGTCATGCACAAATACAGAATTTTGTTGATTTCCCTCTTCTAAATAGTCCATTCTCCATCTTAGTGGCATAAAGGATATCATTCAGTGTTTGTGAAAGAACAGTCTGTGTGCTGGAAAGGTTGTCTTTTCTAGTAGACTAGTTAATTATAACTTTTAATAAGAGTGGATTTAGAGTATTTGCCTTCTAGATAACAGTTTTGCAAAAAAGAAAATGTAAATGGTTTGAAGAGTATAGGTGGTGGTTGCTGTTATACTCTAAAAGTTGAATAACTTATATGTAAAAAAGATGCCTGAGGAATGACTTGGCACACTAATGACCTAACTTCTCTGTTTGGTCTGTCTTCCCTTCTGTTTTTAGAAAGAGATTAAATGAGTTTGGCATTGTTCATTTAATTGGCATATGAAAATCAGATGGGTTTTACTCTGTAACTATTTTCCACTGAAACACTGCATAAGATAAACTTGTATGGAGTTAGTTCCTATTGTATCTTTGCTGAGTGATTGGCTTGACCCTTTCCTAATACCTTGGATGAAGATACAAAGATTTAAAGTATTTTCCCAATAGCATGGCATTTACAGAATATGGTGATGGTGGATGCTGTACAAACTACCTAATACAGAATAGATAAACGGACCAATTTCAGGTAAACACAAGAATTCACTAAACACGATATCCAGGCAACCAGAGCCATGATATATGTACGACTGAATTATTTTTTTGCGACTCTTTTTAAAATGTATGAAAAAATATTTTTGACTACTTAGTGTTGTCTTGGACTTTTACCTTATGTGGCCTACAGGTAAAGACAAGAATGCCTCTGCCTAGAGGTTCATGAAAGAACAGTCTCCAAAGCCATTGCTCCTTTATATTTCAATAATAAAGCTATCACTTCATAAATATTTAAGAGAATCATTCTATGGTCAAGTGTTGCCTAAGATGAAGGAGAATAGCAACACAGTATCTTTCCCTTGTTTCTGAGCAGGCTACATAATGACCACTTGGCTTTCTTATATCTTGAATTTATAACCTTCCTAGAAGGGTAAGTCAGCAGTATTTGATTTGGTTAGCCAACATTAAGTATTTTCTGTTTACAGTCATTCTAAACTGAGGTAAACTTGAGCTTAACTATAGTTCATTAGTGTATTCTAGTGATAAACCATTCATTGTTAGGCCCAGCTACTGGAAACACACAGATGAGTAGCTCTTACTTGCATGCGTAAGGCCACGACTACACAGCCCGCGGTGTGGCTCTGCTGCTGCACCAATACGGGGGTGCCACTGTTTCACATCTGGGGAAGACGCTCTATGCCGAGGGAAGAGAGCTCTCCGTCAGCATAATAAAACCCACCTCTGTGAGCGGCAGAAGCTATGGGCTTGTCCACACTGGCAATTTTCTCGACATACCCCTGAGCGCAGCACGTTTCAGCGCTGTAAAGCACCAGTGTAGACAGCGCACCAGCGCTGGGAGCCAAGCCCTGCGTGGAGGTGGGTTTTTTAGAGCTCTTCCGCGACCACACGAGCCATGTGAAAGTACTGCCGCGGCATTGCTTTAGCATTGCCAGTGTAGACTAGCCCTGCGTCAGTGGGAGAAGCTCTCCTGCTGACATAGTGCTGTGCACACTGGTACTTATGTCAGTGTAACTTATGTCACTCAGGGGTGTAAAAAAACCACCCCCCTGAGTGACATAAGTTATGCCAACATAGGCTGTAGTATAGACATAGTCCAAGTGTTTGTAGGACTGAAGACTTATAGTGGAAAGGACCAGGTCTGAAGGAGAGAGCCGTAACTCTGAGTCAACCTTCTCCCTTCCCCCACCTACTGACTGAGCAATGGTGGGAAGAAACATGTTTTACAAGTTATAGCACACTGATGTCATGACATTTCTGGCAGAGATACCAAGATAGACTAATCAGATCACTTTACTATTTGCCAGAATTACACAGTTTTTCCAGAGACTGTTCTTTTGTTGCTGGTCCATAGTCAAAAGATATTTCCAGTTATTGGAAAAAAAAATTCTCCAGGGGAGTGTAATAATTCGTTCTGTGTCTTTGTATTGTTTGCTTGTTTAGACTTCACTCTAAACACATTAAACTCACTTTTCTTTAGCCTCTAGAAAAATGGAATGATTGCTCAGCATGAATTGATTAGCCTTTTCAAGGGTTATTTTTTCTACAAGAAAATTTTAAAATATACAAACTGAATTAAAAATCTCAAGAGACAGAGGCATGAGCCAACACAAACATTTTTAAATACTTATGTAAACTAGCAAGCAACTGTCATTTAGCTCTTCTTGGAACTCTGCCTACAAGGGTCTATTTGATTTTTAAATGTTACCATAATGCTGGTTCAAAATGTTCCTGAAAAACAACTGACCAATCCAGCTGAGACTGTTTTTCTTACCAGTGAACCTGTGGTAGACACTGCTGAAGACAAGTCTTTCATTTCCAGTGGATTACACATCAACAAAAGGTGGAGCTGTAGCTGTGTTATTTCAGTTGTTCTGGTACTGAAGTCATGTATTCCTGTCTAAGATTTGTGTCTGAATCGTTGATTTATAGCACTCTGTAACTCTTGCTGCTTTGTGTGCTTCTCTCTTTCATTTTTCCTTCTCTCTTCCTCTCGCTCTCTAAGTCTGAAAATTTTGGCAATAATCTGATAAAAGTATTGCATACATAGACCTACAAGCACTCTCCACGCAGTTTTATTCAGCTGTCCTTTTATCTGCGGCACAGATCCCACAGCTTGCAGTTACGGTCTTTGACTTTAGTAACAATTCTGTATGAAATGTTTCCAATTACACACACTATTGGCAGCATGAAGCAACTGCATGCCAAAAAGCATTTCCAAGTGCCTTCCAAGAATCGGATTATGATTGATTTTAATTTAAATAAAGGTTGTTTGGTTTCTTGTGATGTTTTTATAACACCTTTTTCAATGTTGTTGTTTTTATAATCTTGTATCAAGTAGCCACAATATACCATGGTATCCGGGCTTGGTTTCTGTGACTATCACCTTCCGAATCTAAGTGCACTTCTAACCTTTGCACCACTGCATGGAAAAGTCAAAGTTGTCCATATACAATATAATTAATGGGCCATATTGAACCAATGGCTCCTTAAACATCAGTGGTATATTACAGTCCAATGTGCTGTTTGGTTTTAAAAAGAAAAAATATCAGGCTAAAGATATGATATGTTCAAGTCCTGCTACAAAAATTAACATTTTAAAAGGAATCCATATTGCAAATTATCTTCATCTCCCAAGATGTTGTGGACAGCTGGTCACTAACTATAGGTGTTTAAAATACAGTAACACAGGATTCTGAACACGTGGTATAAAGCTTTGTCAAATGGTCTGGAATTCTTACACCTGTCCTCGCTTTAGGGCACTTTTTTGTTCTAAAGACGGTCACTATTCTTGTTAGTAAATGTGTTTTGTAACTTTTTAATTTTAATCAGAAACTTAGCAGATTTTTTTAACATTAGTCAGTGAATCTTTAAAATGACCCATGCCACAGAAGTTATTTTTAATCTTTTCCATGAGAAAATGTGAAATACTTGATCTGTTTGTGGAGCAGTCTTGAAAGAGATGTTTTATAACAGGAGCACAAACTTCCTTTGACACTAACACTATAATTCTGCAGCTTTATCCATTACACTCTGATATTATCTTTACATTAATTAAGTCCTTTTGTGAAAGAGAGAGCACTAGCTCAGTGAGAGATTAGCCTAGCCACACAGTCACTCGCTCTCTACCAGCTGAGCACACTGGCTAGCCAGACAGCTGCTCCATCCATAGCTCAGTGCGTTGGTGACACAAATACATGGTAACTATGGTACAAATTGAAAGCTTTTTAAAAACCTTCATGTGTGGGTCAGCTCATCTAACCACAATAAAAACTGATTTTTTTTTTCATGTACATACTAAAAATGAGTAGGCTATGTTGAAAGCAAACCGCTACATAAGATTTTGGGGAAAATTTTTTTTTTCCTGCACTCAAACACAGCATTTTAATTCCCACAGTAATTTTACATCTCAAAAGTGCATGCATTCTATATAATTACTTGCGATTAAGCCGTGTTCAGGAAAGTTAGATCTTCAGAGGACCAAATGTTTTTTGTTTTGTTTTTTTAGTAAAAGTATAAGTTTCAGAAATTGGGATGATAGTTTTCAAAATTGTGATTAAAAATACTGCATATAGCATATGCTGAGAAAGAAAATGACTTTTTGTGAGAATGACTAATACATATGTCCAGGCCTGGAGAGAGAGCGTGGATGTGTGTGTGTCTGCATGTGCACGCATACAAATTGCTAACCGGGGTATAGTTCAGTCTGGAATCTTGTTAGTGAATCTCAGATGTTTCTTGTAGCAGGATACATGTTTCATAAGAATTTTGAACTGCTTTCTGACGCTGTGTTCATCATAATGATCGTATGGATAACTTCATTGTGAGAGCCCTCTGACGTGTTTGCAAAGCTTAGAGAAAGAATCTAAGTGATAAATACTGAGTTCCCATTTATCCTAGGACTGAAATGATTTAGCGCTCTGTGTATGTAGGAGGAAATAAAATATACAGAAGATATGTTTATATTTAACAGAATTCATCATATAAGTTTCTTTGCGCTCCTTCTATAAGCCTAAACAGCTTGGCAGGCTAATAGCCAACAAAATGTCCTCAAGTGCTGCCAAATGCGTTGAAAGTAAACCAGACTTTCCTCTATACTGAGGTCCTGGGAACTTACTTTACCTTCAGCTTTTAAAGATATTAATCAGCAAATTGCCTTGGTCTTCCTACCCTCAAACACCCAATGCAGGTTTGGGTCAGAGTAGGCATCTACTGTGAAACACTAGTTGAAGAAAATATGGTGGTTTGCCTGGATGGATGTTGAACAGCAATCAGTGATCAGGTGACACAGATATAGATTAGATTATAGATATGAAGGAAGCTCAATGTGTACTAAATTTGCAGACAGTGTGAACTGAATGATTGGGTATTTAGCTTATCTAAGCAATGTGGTGAGTAAGAAGGCACCTCTCAGGATTGGCTCATGTACTTCCTACAGTGCGCCCCCAAGTCCCGCTGATGGCACTCAACACCTCAAGGGCGGTGTCCAGCACCTTGTGGGATCAGGCCCTGGAAGTGTAAAGGCAGCATGTATGTATGAATGCCATCACTGGGACTTGGGGATACAAGATTCCAGTGGCATCTGTAATGCTTCCTTCTCATTAATCTAAGGAAGAATCCTATATAGTTATGAAATGATAGTGAGGAGGCCTGGGAGAATGTACAATGCTGGAAAAGACAATGCAACCTCTTTCCTTTAGCTCTTAGTACACCTTGTCCCTGACAAACAATCTTATTATATAAAGCCCCAATTCTGAATCTCTAAAGCAGAAACGAGGATCCAGAGGCACTACTGAACTACTTAACTTGTACACTGCTTTAGTAACTACATTCACTTTAGTGGAGTTTCACTGGTGTATAAATGGAGTAACTCAGCTATGAAACAGGCCTAAGTAGCTCTAACCTGTGCAGTAGTTTTGTGATTGTAATTCATGTAGACTCTTCCATACTTGATCTCACTTACCCTTGATCTCCGCAGGTGAAAGACTGACAATTATGGTGTTGGTGCCCTAAAATAGAAATCTTGAAAGATTTCAGAATATCTCATCCTGTCTAATCAGGGAGTGAGCCTTTATGGGACACAGCTTTTCCTTAAAAGAGCTCTCACACCCAGCATTGCCAGCTCTGACTATGAGAGTCTTGTGGTAATTGCAAAAATAATACATTTTTAAAAATGGCTTTAGCTCTAAAATAATGAGATTTTTAATCCCATGAATGTTTGGGGCCTGACGCACGAATTTTGAACACTTGGGCTTGGCAATACTGCTTATCCAAAGCTTTCAGACTTTGTCTGACTGGAGCCTCTTCTCCCGCCTTCACTTGTGGCGCTGCCTGTTTTGCAGTTCATGAACTTATCTTTTAACTCTCCCCCTGAATTGTAGGAATCATGTTTGCAGTGTCCTTTTAAACACACACGGCTTGATTTGCCTCTCTCAAAGACATAAATCAGAGTAACTCCACTGAAATCAGTGATGGAAAAGCCATGCAAAACTGGATGAGAGAGAATATGGCATCCAGTTACTATTTTTAAGTATTTATGGTTAATCTAAAACTGCTTAATGCCGTACTATGACTTTATTATGCAAATATTAGTTTCCATACTTCTGTCATACATATTTCATTCTATATAATGAAATATATAAACAGTGCTGGAAATGTTAGGAGGTAGAACATCTCTGTTATGACTGCCCTAGCCAAAAAAGAAGGAAAAGGGAGGCAGTATTTAAACACACACATGCACATTGAGGTGGTTGTTGTTGGAAGCAGAGAATGTGAAAGGAGACTCAACCAGTCATAGACTGGGTGGTAGCACTTTGGTGGTAGCATTTTGAATTAATAGCAGTTATCGTAATGACTTACTTTGGTACTAATCTGCCAATTGTATGTACTACAGTTTCAGAAGTTAAAAGCTAGTACTGCAATACAGACACGCTAAAATAGTTACTGTACTAGGATCTCATCCAACAGAGAGTCAACTGCGCTTACTTCCGTACAGAGTCCCAAAGGAGGGTAACTCTTGAGACTGTGCTGGAGTAACTGTGTGTGCAGTTGTAATTCTGAGTATTGTGCCCCTTTCTATCACTTTATTAGCTCTCTTCTCCAACAATTCTGTCTTGAAACGGCTATGAGTCAGAAGTGATGGAGCACGACTTCTGCCCAAATAAAAGCACCATAGAGTTTGCTGTCTCCTTACATTCACACTCTTATTTCACATAGACTTTTCTATAATTGGAAAACTTGTTTTCATCTTCAGACTCTTTCTGAGCAGTTAAATGTAGAAGTGACTGCTGAACATCTACAAAAATCTCACCATTGCCATAAGTTTTTTGCTTGATGCTGCTATTTGTGTACTTTTTGGCAGTAGACTATGACCTCAATAGAGCATCAGTACTCAAATCACTGACTGGGATTATACAGCAGTGCTATAAAAACCTGTTCATGCTAAACTATGACTTGTGCATGTGTGTGTTTAAAAACACTCACCTCATTCATTAGTCACTATAGCAGATTCAGACTTCACCACTAGTTAGTTTTTCAGAACTAACATAATATACCTCATCTAACTGAAACTTTGCTTTGATTGCCCGTTTTGCCGTTGAAAAATAATAAAAATAGTCATCTTGTGATTGAGCTTGGAGAAGATCTATTGGTAAATTTGAAAAGATTTTTCTCTAACGTGGCAAATTACAAGTGGACTCTATGGCACAAGAGATGACACATGGTATTGCATCAAATTTTATTAGCATAAAACCAATATTTGACATACAAAACCTAGAAAATCAACAGCACATTATTCAGGATCTTCTCATTCACTCCTTAAGTTTTGACATAATCTAGACCAGGAGTGGGCAAACTATGGCCTGCGGGCTGGATCCGGCCCCTCAGGGCTTTGGATCCAGCCCCTGGGATTGCCCCCTGTGGTGCCGCAGACCCCGCACCGCTCTCAGAAGCGGCCGGCACCACATCCCTGGGGCCTGGGGTGGGGTGGGGAGGCAGAGGGCTCCGTGCATTGCCCTTGCCTCCAGGCACTGCCCCCCACAGCTCCCGTTGGCTAGGAACGGGGAACCACGGCCAATGGGAGCTTTGGGGGAGGTACCTAGAGGCGTGGCAAGGGCAGCGTGTGGAGCCCTGTGCCCCCCCTCTCCCCAGGGGCTGTGCAGGGGCGTGATGCTGGCCACTTCATGGAGTGGCACAGCGTGGGGCCAGGGCAGGCAGGCAGGGAGCCTGCCCTGGTCCCGGTGCACACCGCTGCCACCCCAAAGCCTGAACACCTCCTGCACCCTGCCCCCCAACTCCCCGCCCTAAGCCCTCTGCCTCCACCTCACACCCCTGTGCACCCCAACTCCCTGTCCTGAGCCCCCTGTCGCACCCCACACACCTCCACCCAGACCCCCTGCCCTGAGCTCCCTCCCACAGTCCGTACCCCTCCTGCACCTCAGCCCCCTTCCCTAAACCCCTTCATACACTCCGCACTCCTCCTCTGCCCCAATCCCTTGCTCTGAGCCCGTTCCTGCACACCGCACCCCCTCCCACGCTCCGCACTCCCTCCCGCACCCCAACCCCATGCCCCGGCCCTGCATACAATTTCCCCATGTAGATATGGCCTTCGGCCCAGAAAGTTTGCCCTCCCCTGGTCTAAACTGTAGATTGATGTTAGGTGTAGCTGAATGTTATACTGTGTATTTCCCAAGCAGAAATCTTCTTAGGGCTGAGTATCTGTTAATAGAATATTTTTTTAAAATTTACCAAAATACTAGAAATGCAGGAAACTCAGACCGAAGCTTCCAACACTGTGTGCCTATCTAGGTGCCACACAACTGAAGTCTGCCTTCATGGTTATATGATTTCCAATTTTTATGATCTCTAGTTGTGTGAAAATAACTTTCTAACGTATATCTGGTTAGTAGTGCAAGGGAAAATCCTAGTGCCTAGGCATTTGGTCCTCGTAGTAGCAAAGTCCATCATTTGTTGACAGTGCTTCACTATTTGCTGGTATTTAGCTGCCTGGTATTGCAGCAACACGATGATGGAGCCTAGGCTGAGCTGTTCACATTGCGGTACATGCAGTAGAACTTGCAGATGGCTTCTTTGGAGTGGAGTGGTGACAGGGAAAAGGGATGTGCCATGTGCACGCAAGAGTTTGTGGGGGTTTTTTGGTTTTGTTGTCATTTTTTTGCAACAGAAAACTTACCTTCATTTGGGGACTGAGGCTTTTCTCCCTCCTATTTGCTATTGTTATGATTTTATTCCTACAGGGCATGCTAGGTGCTTCACAGGAGACCTACCTGAAGACAAGTCCCTGCCCCAAATAGGCTCACAGTCCAAATGATGGACGTGACAGCCAAGTGAGAAAAACACCTTCATCAGAAGGAGAGAAACACAAGTTACAGAAATGATTAAGTAGTTACTTTAAATATTAACCTTGATGGCTCAGAGGTGAGGTTTTACTTTTTTGTAATGAAAGCCATGCTGTAGAAGTCATATTTTAGTAGTGATTTGTTAAGGTGAATATGGAGGCTCCGATAGGGTGGTTTTTTGGAAGTGACTCTCATGCATAAGGCACAGAATGGCAAGACACTTACCATGTTTGTGTCTGAGAGAAAGAAAAGGAGTACTGAGGTGGTGGTTGTTGTTGGAAGCAGAGAACGTGAAAGGAGACTAGACCAGACATAGATTGGGATCTGTGTTGTATGATAGGCCTTGAAGGCAAGGACAATGTGGAGCCAGTAAAGTGACTCAGAATGGGATAAGATGGCTGAAGCAATGGACTATTTGGTGTTAGCATTTTGAATTAAATGGATGGGGACTGGAGTTAGGGCATGGTTTGCATAAAAATTGCTGTTGACTGTGGTGGTTCCTGCCTGTAATTGGTGGGACTCCCTCTTCCTCTCCTGCCTTTTCATTACTTGAGATGCAGGAGCCTTTGCCCCATAAACACACTCTCTTCTGGATAGCTCAATTTCAGGGCTCTTTGCCAGTTAGATGTCACTTTCAGGCTGCACAGCTCATTACAAATCTATTCTAGGGCCTTGCCTAACTATTAAGCAGCAAGAGGAGGAAACTAGCTCTCTCCTCATGCACACTAAGATGAGCTCAGTTCAATCCTGGCTGCTATTTCAGTAAATAATTTCCCCATATATGGGACTGAGTGACATGAGATTTTGCCCCTGAAAAAGGGGGCACATATGGGCAGGCTCAAAGGCTAAAGCCAGCAGAACCTAGGAGAAAGTACCCTTTCAAATAGGGAGCAGCTTTAACAGATGCAGAACCTAAGGTGTGGAACTTCTGCCAGCCCAGCATTCAGAGCCCATTTTGGGGCTGAAATAAGCCCTAACATGTCTTTTAGGAAGTGAATCATTCCCATTAGTTTCTTGGTAACTATTTCAAGCTTTCTTCACATGGAACTTAGATGTAGACATTTTGACAACATTACCCTAAACTTGTGACTAAAAATCATGCATATGTATTAAAAATACCACTTCTTTGGTCAGCTACCTCAAGGCCACACATGTTCAGAGGGGTGTGGCACGCAGAGCTCCTATTACAATTAGCAGGTGCTTTGGGTGCTTGGCACATTTGAAAATCGGGCTCCAGGTGCACGTGCATGTTTTGTGGGTGTACTGTAGGGGAGTGATTTTGAAAATGTGACCCTTACAACGTATAGCTTTTATTTTGTAATAAATGTCAGCTAAAAACTTCTAACTAAAGCCAACAGACTATATTTTGTTGTGTGATTGTCTGAAAGCATATGCTACTTAACAAGATACAAAAATCTTGGGCTATTATGGAGTGGAGACTTAGTTTTAAATTATCATAATAAAGATGGCTTATTTGTTTGAACTCCATCTCTCGAACAAAGATGGAAACAAATTTTGGAGCTGCACTGCCAAGTATTGCACTGCCTACTTGTCAGGGCATTACTTCAGTACTAACATGGAGAGCAGAGTGCCCCCTACTACATCAGTGTGTAATTGGACTTTGGAACTCATTGCCACAGGATGATGTTGAGGCCTAATATTTAGCAACCTTCAAAGAGGGATTGGATGTATATGTGGATAACCAGACTATCTAGAGTTATAATAGTTCATGGCCAAGTACTGGAAAAATATAAAACTTCAAGTTAGTATTTATTCCTAGTGATTAGAAATTGATTTTAGGTTGCAACCTTCATGAGGTTGGTGATATTTTCCCACACCTGCATGCTATGGGTCTCTTGCACTTTTCCTGTAAGTGTTGGGTAATGGTCGCTGTCAAAGAGAGGGTATTGGACTAGATGGGCCACTGGTCAGATCCGGTAAGGCAAGTTGGATGAACAAGCATAATGTCCTGCAGCACCCTAGCTTTTCTTTGGAGGTCTTTTATTCAGGAAGTATTTTATTTTATTTGTGATAACAGGTGAGAGCAAGACCTGCGGTAGTGGAACTGGTAATTATTGATTTCCAGTGTAGCCCGGTTGATCTTAGATCACATTTTTTTCCACTGAAAGTTTCTCTCTTATCTATCCATCTGCTCTTGGGATGAGGTCACACTAAGGGAGATGGCATGAGGTAGCTTTTAAGGGCTACATTTCATTACATAGTTTGGCAAAGGTTAATAAATTATAGCTTTCCAGATTAATGACTTAAACACACTTTCTTCAAGTACATAAAGTACAATAAATTTCCCTTAAGTGTCATAACAGGCAAAACAAGAGTGTTTGTGTATGTGGGAAAAGATCAGTTGTCTGAAAATGGAGCTACAAATTCCAGAATATAGCTTTGTCAAGAAAACAAAGCAAAGTATGCCCCATGCAATGCTGTTTAATGAAGAGTCCCCCTCAGTCAAAAATAGTAAACAAGACACTAGGTGGCACTCTTAAACAAACTTGGAATGTGACCGTGCTTATTTTTCGTGCAGTGCCAGTTATGTGAGGCTGGGGAATTGGGGAGAGACACTGACATGTTTAACGGTTCCCGTTGGAGGGGAGAGAAATAAAGAAACAATCTGAACCTAAATCTCTTCAGAGGCAGCAGAGAGTTGTGCCAGACAGGCTGTAGAAAAAAATGGCTAACCTAGTTTCATAGCCTAAATATCATTTACATTAACACACTTTTTATAAGCAATAATGAGCATAAACAAATGGAATATACTACACACTTTTTTCCTGTATACTTTTTCAGAGTTTAAGCATGTCTAAACTTACGTTTAACATGGTAAGTCCTAGAAATCAGTAAATATTAGACTTGTTTGGGAGGTTCTGCCCTTGACTTCCTTCAATGGGACCAGAATTGGGTAAATGGCCTTAACTCTTTAGGGAGATGCATGTAGGCTGTGGGATATCGAGATACATATTTCACAAATCACAAGTGGGCAGGCAGGTTTTCCTGGGCCTCTCTGTACAGGTGAGAGAAGAGAAGCTTTTAACACTAGCCAGCCATGGACTTTCTTGCATATCAAGAAGGGTACCTGCCGTCTTGGAGTTTTTCTGTTCTACTGTGACAAGTGGCATTATAGAGAAGTGGTGCTCTGGAAATCAACAGTAGAACTGGTCAAAACTCACAATTTCTGTCCTGTGGAAAATTCTGATATTTTTAAATTTGTTTTTTGTCCCAAATTGGGACAAAATATCAAAATGGAAGACGTAGTCCAGCAAGGGAGCCCCAGCCCTTAGAGAAAAGTGGTGGCATTAAGTACCCAAACTACAACTCCCCCGAGACACTGCAGAAGCTCAAGCAGACTCAGACTGATGTCAAACTGATCCAAAACAAAACTGTTTTGATTTAAAATAGACAAATTGAAGTGTTTTGGTGCAGGTTGAAACACCAAAACAATACATTTCATTTTGATTTTGTCCAATGGAAAAATCAACAAAATTTGGCAAACTTTAAGGAAACTGCATTTTCTGTCAAAACAGATGCTGTTTTGTCATTTTCTCTATTCAGTTGGCATCAGTTGTGATCTTAGATTTTCAAGGCCTGATATGCTTGTGCAACTGGTTACACACAGTATTTGAATTGTTTTGGAAACTGCATATATAGCATGACAGCCTGCCAGAGGCTGGAGCAGCACTAGCCACCCTCCCCTTCCTACACACACTTCCAAAGCTGACCTGGTGAATGTCTTCACAAACAGTGATCTGACAAAATGGTCTACATCCTTGAGGAGCATTATCAACTCCCATCCAATTAAAGACCAGAAATGAGAATCCCAGCTTTGCACTGAGTTTGCCATACATGGGTACCCTATGAGAGAGAGTATTTTTCTTTGTTTTGTACTAATAAAGTGCTTGGTATTGTACTATGCACAACAGTAAAGACAATTCCTTCCCCAAAGAGTTTAGTCTAAAAGATTTAATATACAAAAGTGACGTTGGTGAATAGCTTAAGAGTTTTGGGGTTTTCCCCCCTTCTTTATTCTCCAAAATTATAATAATTAAGAGCATGGCACAACAAGTGGGTTTGGAGGATAGGATGGCAGCCTACTAATGTGAAAGAGGGGTTATTGTTCTATTTATTGTCTCTTGAGCCCTGCCTCCCCTCGAAGGAAAGGGAACCAAGACCCAGGAGACCAGCAGAGAACACATGATCATGTTTTGAACATCTGCACAATTTGTTGTGAGTGGCATCTTATTTTGACATTTCAAGTGGGTGAAGCTTGGCTTGTGGGCAGAGTTTTCCCCCCATATTTGGATTCTGATTCTCAGCTGCTTTAGATCAGAGAACAGGGGAGGGGAGGAAGCAAATTGTACTGTGCATGCGTGGAGCTCATTATTTAAAATGCATTGAGCCATATTTTCATTCAGAGTTGGCTTGTTACCTGGTATCCTGTAAGGATGTGGGAGCTGCAAGTAATTTATGAGTATTATGTTCCATCTGTTTTTTATTGTGGTGATTACTGTGTGACTATCAGGGGTTAATTCATATGAAGGAAGATAGACAATGGTTTGATAAATTATTCCACAAAATCTGAGACCATGCAGAAAATGAAGCACCTTTGAAGTTTATCTCCAACATCCCTGGTGAGCTGTCTAAACCAGTTTAACCAAGCTCAAGAGACTAAGGGGAAAACAAAGGACTGGTTGAACTTATAAAAGGACAGCTTTCCTAAAAGGGGAAGTCAAGTATTTTGAGCTAAGGTGAAACCAGACTCCAGAGACTGGATTGTCTGGGATATACCTACTTAGGACTGTAGGTAAGGTATAGATGTGGGTAGGTGTTCTTACTGTTAAAAACCATTTTCTGTGCTTATGCTTTGCTGTGTTCCTGCTGCTAAGATTGAACAGTATTTTATTTTGAAAAGGGTGTTTTGCATTGTCGTTAACCACTGGTCACAGCTTTTGTAGGCAAGACTCACAAGCACTGAATCCAGTTGGGCCTGCTGAGTAATTATAGTTGATTGACAGAGTGCTGTATCCCAGAGACCTGGTGTAAGAGTAGGGAAAATTCCAGGATTCCACCCGGAGAGAGTTGAAAGTGCACCTGAAAGGGTGCACTCAGACTAGAAAGCATTCAAAGAGGCAGCTAGCGCTGAACTGTGATATCCTTGTTCAAACTGGGGTTGTTTGGTAGACAAAATTAGTTCAGTCATTGCAGAGTTATGCAAGGACAAAAAAACTGATTGGAATATCTGGAAAATATATGTGACTGCATGTGTGAAGTGGGAAGATTCATGTTTAGAATTCAGCCAATTATACCAAAACACTCAAAACCTGGACTGAAGCTGAGCAGGCAAACCTTATAGGTATTGAAAGCATCTCCTTGGGTATATTTGTCCTAATGTGATTCTGTACTGTTTTAGTTAAAATATTCTACTTCAATACATTAATGTTAACGTGAAGAGATAAACGTTGGCTGCAAGATAAACCTTATATCTGGGGTGGGGGGGTAAATGTGAATCACTTGGGCTATTTGGTCTAGCTTGCAGTGCGGGGTTTTATGAAAATTCTTTGTTCAGTCTAATTTTAAATGTCTCATGTGATTTGCATTTCCATTGGCTCTCTTGGGGAAAGTATTCCACACTCAGTGTTAAGATGAATGTAGGAAAAAAATTTCCTAAAACTTAAAAAGGGGTATATTTAGCATGAACAGGATGAAATTAAGCATAGGTGTCATCCTAAACAAATACTTTCCGCTTCTTTTTTACACAAAGGACATTCTCTACACTACTTTCTGGTATTCATCCAAACACTAAAACTACAAGTACTTGGAGACAGTCAACATTGTTCCACATACACACAAACAACCTTCTAGTCAATGTTTAACTAAACCATTCCTATTCAGTTGTTTTTAACCTTTCCTTCTAAATAAATCTCCTCCCACCCCACCCAGGCTTGTAGTGATTTGTATTCTTCTTATCTCCTCTCTTCCAGGTTGTTGAGATCTTTGTGTTACCAAGGTATTCAGAACTGTATATAGTATCCTAAATATTATCCATCTTTCTCGGCATGCCAGTAGTATTTTCTCCCTGGCCTCTGATGTGATACAATAGTAACTTAGATTGTAAGCTGTGTTTGTACAGCGCTTAGCACAGTGGGGTCCTGGTTTGTGACTAGGAGTTCTATGGTAATACAAACAATAATAACCCCCCAAATCGCAATGTATTTTTCTTCTTATCATTTCATTAATAATCCTCTATAATTTTCTCTCCGCTATTGCCTGTCTGACTTCTTTCATATCTGTGTTCTACTTTCTCACTATACTATTCCCTCCTGTTTTTCTAGATTGGCTCCATTTATTTCCTTCCCATAACTTCTGTAAATTCCTTATTACTTCTGTCCTTTCTGCTCTTACTGTCTCTTTCCAACTTAGGTTCATAAGCAACATTAGGCCTCACTCCTGAAGAGTGACCCTACAAAGCCCCATTGACCTCTTTTTTTTTTTTTTTTTTTTTTTTGCTGTAAGCTTTTACTAGTGTGGATCACTGTACAGTATCAGGGCCTTAATGTGCTCTTTTTACTCCTTCATTCAGATAGTAAATAGAAGTTATGTAAAACAGGGTGCCCCAAGGGGCACACGTTCCAACAACTTGATATCTTGGTGTGTATATATTAATTGATAAGATAGCAAGCTTGTCTTGTATAACTTTTTTTTTCCTGTTCCACTGTCCTTTAGAGATTTACAGGGTTTTTTCCCTCAGCCTTTGTTCCGTTACTTTACTATGAATTAAAGTGGCTTTACCATACAGTAATTCATAGAAATCTAAGGCTGGAAGAGACTTTCAGAGATCATCCAGTCCAGCCCCCAGAGCTGAGGCAGAACCAAGTATACCTGGACCATCCCTGACTGGTGTTTGTCTAACCTGTTTTTTAAAAACTAAAAACTTCAAATGTTGGGGATTCTAGAACCTCTTTTGGAAGCCTTTTCCAATTAACAACAAGGGCCAAATTCTGCCATCCCGAATCCTGTAAAATTCCCTGTGACTCAAATGGGAGTTCTGCTTAATTATGGACCACAGAAATGACCTGTGTGTTTACTTCAGTCAGACACATCACAACAACAGAAGCCTTCCAGTATTTGCAGGTATTGAAGTTGGTTTTCTAATTATTATCTCATTACCACCTCTTCTGAAGTGATGCCCAAGCATTATTTTCTAAGCAAAGCATGGATTGTAAAAGAAACTTACTGACATAGAATCATGGAAATGTAGGGCTGGAAGGGTTCTTGAGAGATCAAGTGCAGCCCCCTGGGCTGAGGCAGAACCAAGTAAACCTAAACCTTCCCTGATAGATGGTTGTCCAACCTATTCTTTAAAACCTCCAAGGCTGGGGATGACACAATCTCCGTTGGAAGCCTATTCCAGTACCTACCTATGCTTCTAGTTAGAAAGTTTTCCCCAATATCTAACCTAAATCTCCCTTGCTGCATATTAAGCCGATTACTTCTTGTCCTCCCTTCAGTGGACATGGAGAATAGTTGATCACTGTCCTCTTTATAACAGCCCATAACAGATTTGAAGTCTGTTATCACGTCCCGCATCAGTTCTTTTCTCAAGACTAAACATGCCCAGTTTTTTAAACATTTCCTTGTAGGTCAGGTTCCCTAAATCTTTTAGCATTTTTGTTAGTCTCCTCTGAACTGTCTCCAATTTATCCACATCTTTCCTGAAGAGTGGCACCCAGAACTGGACACAGTTCTGTAGCTGAGGCCTCAAAGTGCCATGTGAAGTTGGACAATAATAACCCATCCCCAGGGCCCTACCAAATTCACGGTCTGTTCTGGTCAAATTCACAGCTGTAGGAGTTTAAAAATCGTTAATTTCATTATTTCAGCTATTTAAATCTGAAATTTCACGGTGTTGTAATTGTAGGGGTTCTTATTGTAGGGGGAGGTTGTGGTACTGTTACCCTTACTTCTGCGCTGCTGTTGGCGGCACTGCCTTTAGAGCTGAGCAGCTGGAGAGCAGCAGCTGCTGGCTGGGAGCCCAGCTCAGAAGGCAGAGCCAGCAGCAGCGCAGAAGTAAGGATAGCATGGTATGGTATTGCCACCTTTACTTCTGTGCTGCTGCCTGCAGAGCTGGGCCCTCAGTCAGCAGCCGCCACTCTCCAGCTGCCCAGCTCTGAAGGCAGCAGCACAGAAGTAAAGGGTGGCATGGTGTGGTATTGTCACTCTTACTTCTGCGCTGCTGCTGGCAGGGTGCTGCCTTCAGAGCTGGGTGCCTGGCCAACAGCTGCCACTCTCCAGCCACCCAGCTCTGAAGGCAGCGCAGAAGTAAGGGTGACAATACTGCAACATCCCTAAAATAACCTTTTGACACCCCCCCGCACCTCCCTTTTGGGTCAGGACCCACGATTTGAGAAACGCTGGTCTCCCCCATGAAATCTGTATAGGATAGGGTAAAAGCACGTAAAAGACCAAATTTCACAAGTGGAGATCAAATTTCATGGTGCATGACGCATTTTTCATTGCTGTGAATTTGGTAGGGCCCTAGATATTAGCCTTTTTTGCAACTGCATTGCATCATTCACTCATATTCAATTTGTAATCCACTATAAACCCCAGATCCTATACTAGATATTGCCTTTTGTGCATTTGATATATTTTTTTTCTCCCTTGGCAATATTGAATTTCATCTTGTTTATTTCAGATCAATTCTCCATTTTGTCATGGTCATTTTGCATTCTAATCCTTTCCTCCCAGGTGCGTGCAACTCCTCCCAGCTCGGTGTGATCTGCAAATTTTATAAGCATACTTTCCATTCCATTATCCAAGTCATTAATTTAAACACTGAATAGTACCGGACCCGGGATTGACTCCTGTGGGGCCCCACTAAATATGTCCTCCCAGTTTGACAGTGAACCACTGATAACTACTCTTTGAGTACAGTCTTTCAACCAGTTGTCCACACATTTTATACCCACTGGCTGCGGTTCGTCGCTCCAGGCCAATGGGGGCTGCTGGAAGCAGCGCGGGCCAAGGGATGTGCTGGCCGCCCTTCCCGCAGCCCCCATTGGCCTGGAGTGGTGAACCGCAGCCAGTGGGAGCCGCGATCGGCTGGACCTGTGGATGCAGCAGGTAAAGAAACCGGTCCAGCCCGCCAGGGGCTTTCCCTGAACGAGCGGTGGACCGGCTTTGAGAACCACTGATCTAGACTACGTTTCCCTTGATTGTTTATAAGAATGTCATGTAGGATTGTGTCAAAGGCATTATTAAAATCAAGATATAGCACATCTACTTCTTCTACCCGCCCCCATTCCACTAAGCCAGTAACCTGTCAAGGAAGGAAATTGGATTGGTTTGGCATGATTTGTTCTTCACAAATCCATGCTGGCTATTATAACCCTATTATCCTCTAGGTGCTTACAGATTGATTGTTTGATATTTTATTTCAGTATCTTTCCAGGTATTGAAGTTAGGCTGACTGGTCTATAATTCTCAAGATCCTTTTTGTTCCTCTTTTTAAAGATAGATACAATGTTTGTCCTTCTCCAGTCCTCTAGGACCTCACCCGTCCTCTGAGCTCTCAAAGATAATTGCTAACATTTCTAAGATTTCTTCAAGTAGTTCATTAAGTGCACTAGGATGAATTTCATCAGGCCTTGCTGACTTGAATACTTCTAACTTAACTAAATATTCTTTAACCTGTTTTTTTTTCTTTTCCTATTCTGGCTTGTGTTTCATCTCCCTTGTTGTTAATATTGATTGTGTTAAGCATCTGGTCCAGTTAAACTTTTTGGTAGTCTGTAGTAGACCCCTTCCATAGCATCTCCATGTTTCCCACACCACCTTTATCTTTTGCCGGAGACTTTCAACTGGTCTACCTCTCATCTCCTTCCAGACCTCAGAAGTGTATGTATCACTGATGCACAATTGATGCACAATACATCACCTCCTCCCTCCCCCAGCCCTCCCGCCTGTCCTTCTGAACAAGGAATGTCTATCAACATTTTTCAGTTGATCATATGTTCATTACTTCCTATTTAATCATATTATTTGTTAAACATAGACTTTAAACAAAGTTTGTAGTTCAGATAGTCCAGTGTTGTCACCGTCTTAGGGCATGGCTATATTGGAAACTTCAAAGCACTGTCGCAGGAGCGTTCCCTGTGGCAGCGCTTTGAAGTGCGAGTGTGGTCACATGCGTGTGCTGGGAGAGAGGTCCCCCAGCGCTCCTGGTAATCCACCTCCACGAGGGGATTAGCTCTGGGAGCACGGAGTCTCTGGAGTCTGTTTACACTAGCGCTTTAAAGTGCTCTGACTTGCTGCACTCAGGGGAGTGATTTTTCACACCCCTGAGCCAGCAAGTTAGAGTGCTATAAAATGTAAGTGTAGCCAAGCCCTTAGTGTCCTTCATCCATTTTAATGGACTTCTCATTAAATCATTAAATCTTGTAGTGACAACAATAAGCCCAAAGCAGTAAACACTCTAAGGGTCTTGCTCTGCAAACACTACTTTACATGAATAGTCCCACTGATCTTGTAAATACTTTTCCATCTAGTGCTGTTAAGGAAAAGTTAGCACATGTGACTCCATTTTGGTTTGGGGCCCACCAGCAACCATCCATCTCTTCTTCCCCACCCCACTCACAGCAAGGATGATTTTCACAATAGAATTTATAACCTGCTAACTTTCAGTTAGCTAGATAATAGGTTTGTTATCGCTAATGTGCCACACAGCGAGTGTGTGTAAGGAAATAAAATATTAGCTCAGAACAGAGTATTCCCATGTAAGTGAACATAGAGTTTGAAAGGCTGTTCACTTCAATCAGTGCCTGTTAGGTAGGGTACTGAACCTCACAGTATTTTGTGCAGTCAGCCTGCATGGAGCTTATACCAAGATTGGGACCCAAGAACAGAAGGTGTGTTGTAAATTCACTATTTCCAACCTTTGGCATTCTAAAATCCTGAATTGTTGTTGTTTTTTAATTACCTTTAGTTTTTTTTCATTTGCTTTCTGGTTTTGAGCCCCTAGGTTTATGGTTTCGAGATTGCTTTTACAGCCTTGAGGACGAGCAGCTGCCTTTTTTATTGTTTTCATTTTAAATGAAAGCTGAAATTCTCATGTAATCTTCCAATTCTAAGAGCTGGCATGTGAAGAAAACACCAAATACTGTGAGACTTGCTATAAAAATCATGAGAAGTGGCAACAGTGAAACAATTGTGCTTATTGCATGTCATAATGTTTCCAGATAGCATAGGGATTCTGAAGAATTATGAATTAGGGGGCAAAGTGTATTGACTGTAATAAATAACTTGGCTTGATTTTGAACAGGGTTTTCATTACCCTAAGCGGCAAAAAGTATAATATCTTGTCAAATGAAGTGCAACTTTTAAAAAAAAAAAAAAATAGTGTAATAAGAGTCTCTCAAAAGTGACACTTCTGTCTCACAAAACTTACTTTATAATCATCTTGGACTATGTACCCATGAGCTCATTCTGTAAAGCACTTACTAGCTTGCAGTAAAAGTATAATGGGTACCTATTGTATGCTCCTAAAAACTGGAGTTGGGCCTCATGTGTGACAGTTTTCACATTTAACAAGAGTGAAACACATTGTTCAGACCTTACGCCTTATTCATCAGGCAGTCACCCGGCATGAAAGTTGCTATAGAGAAATACTCAACTTTGAGGGGCCCTGCTTCCCGAGAAGCTCTGCACAGCAATATAAAGTCAAAATGTATGACTTTTATCAGATGGCAGAGAACTGTGAAATATATTCCTGATTCACAAAGAAAGCATCTGAATGCAAGGAAGTTATAAATAGGGGGACAATAAAGGGGTATGTTCTCGGTTCCAACATTCTGAATATAATATTTCAGCAGCAATCTGAACAATTCTCTAGGATTCATAGCACTGCCAGCAAGTAGCAGTTGACCAAGCAGCATAGATAATTATTTTCTTGGTCTTGACCTGTATGTAATTTCAGCTTCTGGAAATACCTCTAAGGATAAACTTTGTTTTACACTGTTTTAAATAAAAATGAATGCCAACTTTCACAAGCAAGAGGATAATTTGCTATTAGTGATAAACAATTAAAACATGTTGGTTTGATAAAGTATAACCCTTGAGCCACTTCCTTACATGATCTCTTGAATGTCTTCAAAAAGTTTCTCCAGCTTATCACATTCTAATCTTATCTGGCAGTATGACACATGCCTGGAGGGGACTACAAACTGTTTTTTCAAAGACCATTATAGTCCTCACAAGGCTACAGGGATCCTATAAGATGTCTCCTGGGTCTGACTACATAGAATTGCTGTTTCTTTGCACACACATGCATACATTTTAAGAATGATTACACTCGTGCAAAAATCTGGGAAAGCATGAAACATTTTGAGGCACAAACGTAGTGTTAATGCAAAAGGAAACAATCATGTTGCTTATATATATACAAAAATTGAACATTACTTTTATATAAGTAACTTTCAAAACAAAACTTTTTCCTAAGGGTTTGTGTTTAAATGAGGGAAATATACTGCTAGTAGAAGCCATAGTTTACTCTCTGATTTTTAGGACATAGTTCACATCAGTCTTTGTTTTTTGTCTTGTTCTTTCAACAAACAGAAATCTCACTCATAACTCAGATATGCTGATATTAATTAACTCAAATTTAATTCTGGAATGAAAGATCATAGAGTCTTCCCAGGCATTTGCTCATATTCATCCTTCATAAGAGTTTTTTATTTTAGCACTTTGCAGGTCCAGCTACCCGACCAATAGTAGTATAGCTTTTGTTTAGATGAACTTTACTACTGATACTCTGAGAACAAAAATGTTTAATCTATTGGACTCTGGAAAAAGGAATTTAAAAGTCAAATTAAAACCATGACCTAAAAAACATACTGGAGGGTTTAATGATCGGGATACAACTAGAGCTGATCAGACTCCTTTAATCCTGCAACCCTGCAGAGTATTTCGACATCTTGGTAAAAAAAAAATCAAAAGCACTCTGTTCTGAAAACCAAAAATTTCAATTTGGAAATGCCTTTTCCATGCTCATGGGAGTTATAGTGAGGGTGCCCCATATCCTAAATCTCCTCTGTGGGCTGGGCTCTCTAGCTGGACTACACACTATATATATTTCATGATGCACCTCAATCTCCCCTTTTCCTGAACCTCCGTGCTGAATTGTGGAAATACCTGGTCATCAGTGCATCATAAGAGGTGCAGGGGAGCATGGCCCACATAGAGTGGGGGCATGAGATACCCCAGGAGCATGTCTGAAACTAAACGTTTGGTTTTCAACTGAAAATTTTTTGGTTTCCAGGTGTTTGGCTTTTCAATGAAAATGAACATTTTCTGCAGAAAGCAGACCCTTCTTGCCAAAATTCATTGCATTGACCCCCCCCCTTTGTTTGTTTTGTTCAAAACACATAGACAGAAAACTTTTGATCCACCCTACCTACATCTTCAGGAAGATCTCTCACACCCAGCCAACTCTCTCTTCTGTTCCAAGCATTGGAACTGCAGGGTATGAGGCAAAAATATGCTGTGGAATTGGAGGCTGAAGCTTTTCCAGTAACCTTGGAAGACGTATCTTCACTCATATTAGTCCGTAGAGCACATGCCGCTAAAACTTTATCTGGCATATTATGTATGGCTTCCGCTATAGCAGTGCATGTTTGCAGCTCTGAGAGCTAGTATTATGAAATACTTAAAGACATTGGGCTACATTCATTACTGGTAAATGAGCATGACACATTGATTTCAGCAGAATTGTACCATGACTAAATTTGTCCCACTGACAGAACACTTCCAACTGCATTTCTGAAAGGCCTTCCATTAAAGGTTTCATTGAGATGTTGAAGCCTGTCAATACACATTTCTAATCCATTATTGTCTAATAGTTTGTCATGGAGTATAATTTACTTTCTAAAGATCTTCGTAACTCAAATGGGTGGGGCTACCATGACACGCCATCTTGCAGACTCATTTCTGCCCTCAGGAACATATAAGCCACTCCCATTAGCCCACTGACTTCAGAGGAGCTGCTGTGTTCCATACCAGGGATGAATTTTGTCAGTCAGTCATGTTTTTAAACAGGATTTTTATGTGACCTTGCCAGAAAACAGAATCCTGGGAATTACATAAATGGCATGGCCAACTCTCGCGATTCTTTTCCAAGTAACAAGATTGTGGCTTGGCTGGAACCTGGTCTTGTGATGACATGAGAAACTCCAGTCCTCCTAGCAAATTTGAGCCCTCTGATGGGTTGTCTGCCCCAATTGCCGCCTCCTGGGGCTGAATAACCAATCAGCACTGCTGTAGGCAAAGTGCTCTGCTCTTTCCCTTCCCCGCAGCAACCCAAAGCAATTCTCACCAGGTGTGGGGGGAAGCAACTAAAAAGCCCAGCAGCCCCCCATCACTACCTGGGACAAGTCGGTTCGTTTCCCTCCACCTCTCTGCAGCACGTGGCCTGGGAAGAGACAGAAGGAGGTGAACTCCTGGAACTGCCCCCACGCTCTGGAAGGGAAAGAAAGGGACCCTGCTGAGCCTGGGAGAGGAGGCTGAACCCCAGGAGGAGCAGAAGTGAGGCTGGGGAGCAGAACTGCTGGGAGGGCTGGACAGGGCTAAACTTCTGGCAGTGCTGTACTGATAGGGGTGGGGGTGCTGAACTGCGGTGGGGGCTGAATGGCTGAGTGGAGGGGACGGAGGCAGAACTATATTGTGGGCAGAGCTAAGAGAGGTCTGTGGGGAGCAGAATTGATGTGGGAATAGGGGGCAGGATTTATTAGGAGGGTGGGGATCAGAATTAATTGCTGGGCTGGGGATGGACAGGGGTGAGAATAGACAGATGTGAGCACTCCTGCAGCACAGCCCCAAAATCATCCTACCCAGTAAATTTGGGACACTAGTTGCCCATTGATTAAATTCCTTCTAGGCTACTGAGGAGGACTGTGATCAATTGTTCTCCATGTACACTGAAGGTAGGACAAAAAGCAATGGGATTAATCAGCATCAAGGGAGATTTAGTTTAGATATTAGGAAAAACTTGCTAACTATAAGGGTAATTACATTCTAGAATAGGCTTCCAAGGGAGGTTGTGTAATCCCCATCACTAGAGTTGTTTAAAAACAGCTTTCACAAACACCTGCCAGAACATAAGAATGGTTATACTGGGTCAGACAAATAGTCCATCTAAGCCAGTATCCTGTCTCTGACAGTGACCAGTGCCAGCTGCTTCAGAGGAAATGAACAGAATAGGGCAATTTTGAGTGATCCGTCTCCTGTCGTCCAGTCACAGCTTCTGGCAGAGGTTGGGGGACTCAGAGCATGGGGTTGCATCCATGACCATCTTGGCTAATAGCCATTGATGGACCTATCATCCATGAACTTCTCTAATTTTTTTTTTAACCCGGTTATACTTTTGGCGTGCACAACATCCCCTGGCAATGAGTTCCATAGGTTGACTCTGCGTTTTGTGAAGAACTTTCTTTTGTTTGTTTAAAACCTTCTGCCTATTAATTTCATCATTTCATTGTGTAATTTGAACAGGTAAATGACTCTTCCCTATTTACTTTCTCCATATCACTTATGATTTTATAGACATCTGTCATATCGTGCTTTAGTTGTCTCTTTTTTTTCCAAGCCAGACAGTCCCAGCCTTTTTTTAATCTCGCCCCATATGGATGCTGTTCCATACCCCTAATTTTTGTTGCCCTTTTTTGTACCTTTTCCAATTCTAATCTTTTTCCCATCTCAAAAAAAAAAAACAACCCCAACTCCCCCCCCCCCCCCCAGAACTGCATGTGTTATTCAAGGAACGGGTGTACCATGGATTTCTATAATGGCCTGATGGTATTTACTGTCTTCTTTTCTATCCCTTTCCTAATGGTTCTTAACATTGTGTTTGCATTTTTGATTGCCAGTGCACATTGAGTGGATGTTTTCAGAGAACTATCCATGACTCCTAAGATTTCTTTCGTGAGTGGTAATAGCTAATTTAGACCCCATCAGTTTGGAAAAAAATAATCCCAACAATATATACAATGTGCATTACTTATCAACAGTGAATTTCATCTGCCACTTTGTTACCCAGTCACTGAATTTAGTGAGATCCCTTGAAAATTCTTTATAGCCCCCTTTGGACTTACCTATCTCGAACTTTGAATAGTCTCACTGTCCACTCTTTTTTCCAGATCATTTATAAATATGTTGAATAGCACAGATCCCACTATAGCTCCTGAGGGGACCATGCTATTTACCTCTCCATTAAAGGAATACATGTTCAGTTTTCACTCCTTGTTTTCTATCTTTTAACTAGATACTTATCCACAAGAAGATCTTCCTTCTTATTCCGCAACTGCTTACTCTGCTTAAGAGACTTTTTTTTGTGGGATTTGTCAAACGCTTTCTGAAAGTCCAAGTACACTATATTGACTGAATCATCTTTGTCTGCATGCTTGTTGACATCCTGTAACAGGGTGTGCTTTTGCTCCTGTCTTTTTCCCCACAGAAACTGCACAGACTCCCGTGGTTGTGCATTCACAGCACCCTTTTCTGTTAAATTCCCTCCCTCGCTACCACAACAATCGCATGCAGCAGTCTGTTTACAGTATCTACAGTGCTTTTGGCCCTCTCCTCAGGACCTGCAGGGAACAGAGGTCTCCCTTCCAAGGCCTCCATGTGATTGAGCTCAGCTAGCCTGGTCTCCCCGCACTTCCTTCCTGTGCCTCTTTATCAGATTTGGGCTAATTGCCTCTGTATCCCACCCAGATGGCTAGCCTGATTATCTAAGTACCTCCATCAGCTTTCTCTGGGAAAATGATTGGCATCTAAGGGTATGTCTGTGGAGCAAAGGAAAAACCCACAGCTGGCCCATGCCAGCCAACTCAGGCTCACGGGCCTCAGGCTGTTTTTAAACTGTTTTATTTCTGTGTAGACTTCTGGGCTCAGATTGGAGCCCGGGCTCTGGGACCCTCCCACACCACAGGGCTCCAGCCCAAGCCGTAGTACCCTGAAGGGTAGGAGGGTCCCTGACCCCGGAAGTGTACACAGCAATGCAACAGCCCCGCAGGCCTGAGTAGGCTAGCATGAGCGGGCCACTGGTGTTGAGTTGCTGTGTAGACATATGCTAAGTGACCAGAGGGCTTGCTCACTCATTAGCCTCTAGCACTCTGTCACATACCCTCAGAGCATTCTACTAGATTGATGAGGCATGATTTCACATTACAAAAGCCGTGCTGACTCTTCCCTAACACATTGTGTTTATCTATGTCACATAATTCTGTTCTTTAATATAATTTCAACCAGTTTGCCTGATACTCAAGTTAGATTATCGGCCTGTGATTGCCATGATTGCCTCTGGAGCCTTTTTTAAAAATTGGCATTACATTAGCTACCCTTCAGTCATCTGGTACAGAGGCTGGTTTAAGTGATAGGTTACATACCATAGTCAGTAGTTCTGCAATTTCACATTTGAGTTCCTTCAGAACTCTTGGTAAGTACCGTCTGGTCCTGGTGATTTATTGCTGTTTAATTTTATCAGTTTGTTCTAAATCCTCCTTTATTGACACCTCAGTATGGGAGAGTTCCTCAGATTTGTCAGTGGAAAGAGTGGCTCTGGTATGGACATCTCCCCCACATACTCTTCAGTGAAGACTGATGCAAAGAGTTCATTTTGCTTCTCCACAACATCCTTTTCTTTCTTGGGTGCTCCCTTAGCACCTTGATCACCCAGTGGCCCCACTGACTGTTTAGCAGGCTTCCTGCGTCAGGGATGGTCTAGGTTTACCTGGTCTTGACTCCCTGCAGAGAGCTGGATTTGTCCTTTCAAGGTCCCTTTCATCCCTGCATTTCTATTATGCCAATTGTCACACTCATATTGGGGTTTGGCAAGGGGAATTCAAAAGTCAAAAGAGCAAAAACTACAATATAATCTCTTTTTTTTTAAAATCTCAGGCGGGGAGGTCTGAGTTACGATTTTTATACTGCATGAAGAACATAGTAGTGCAACAGTGTCAGGTAAATGTGCAAGTGTCAACATACCCAGAAGCAGGAAAGTGGGAATTTGAGAAAAAAGAGAAAAATGACTGAAAAGGGAGACGCTACCACTGTGCTGAACTTACTTATTTTTCAAATATAGTTCCTGCTCTTGCTCTCATTGAAACCAATAGCAAAGCTTGTATTGACTCCGTAGGATCTGGTCCCTAGGTAGTGTTATGACATTGAAGTCCAAGGAAAGTTGCACACTACAAGGCAGGATTTAGTCTGGGTATGATTAACCACTGAGGAACAAAGAAAACAACTCCAACTCTAAAGATAGCATGAGTAATGCTCATACATCTATCTCTCCCAACTTTCAAACCTGCCAGTTTGATGCAATGAAAATGAGACAAACATCTAAAATACACAGCACCTGTCTTGTTGCGTGTTGTGCCATAATTAAGTTTTTTTCAAATAAATCCTTTTAATTGACCGTGAAAATACATCTATTTAAAAAAACCCAGTTTTTAAAAAGGGAAAGTGAGGGAAGGTCTCGTCATTTGGCTAATAAAGATTCCCTTCCCTTGGACCCATGGGTCAGCAACAGGGTTTGAATTCTGTACCTTCAGATCCCCAGCAAATATCTACAACTTGAGGTTAAGGAGTAACTATTATCCCCTCTGTGAACCTGGGGGCAGGGTGCAGGTGGGGAGGAGAGAGAAGGCACAACACATAGTTTGCTAGCTGTTTGCACAAGTATTTGCTAGACAGCAGTAAAATGTAGGGAGTCAGGATTCCTGGACTCAATTCCTGGGTCTGGAAAAGGAATGTGGCCTAGTGGTTAGAGTAGTGGACTGACCCTATCTGAGCATTTAGCTCTGGCACATTCATTCTGAGATGCAGTGTGGCTGAGCTGATAAGATTTGGGTCTGTGTATGTGTTTCTATGGGATGACTCTCTGCTCCGTAGGACATTGACTTGGCAGTACAGTGCAACATGGAGCGTGATTTGGCTGAGTGATGTGCAATACATACTGTAAAAATCCAGTATACGTACAGAGTTCCACAAACAGCAGAAGTAAATGTCCTGCAATTCTACTACAGTGGCAGCTGTTTTGTAACTTGTCTGTCAATGTTATGTCCTTTTTATACACAAGTTAAAAGAAGTTTGCAATGTGCACTTCAGTATCGTTCTGACAGTCTGCAATGAGAACTATAACTTAAAGGCGTTATTTTAAATTCTAATTTTTGATGACAAAAATACCTAATTGCATAGAACACACTCTCCTTTCAGTGAGCAAGTTTCAAATAAGAAGTCAGGAGCCCCAATGCCGTTGTCTGCTAACCAGCATTATCTCGGCCAAAGCAAATCCAACAAACGGTCCTGTGTGAATGCAGACAGACCTATTCATTACAGTTTGTACAGGAGAAAGTTGAATTGGAATTTTCCTGAGGCAGTCTAACATCTGGACTTTTACAGAAAGTTTACTCTTCAGTAAAGTAGTAGTAAATCTTAGGGAAACATTGTACCTTTTTGTTTTAATTAAATTGGCATTTCTTTAGTAAGCTGTTACCAAACTGTGGTTGTGTTTTTTATTAAAAAAAATTGTGGCAATAGACAAAAAAATAATAAATGGTGTTGTCTTTTATTAAGTTTAGGTGTCCTGTAAGCATAAAACTAACTAAGTGAAGTATGTGTGTGTGGCTGTGTCTTAAACCATGACTGTGTCTGGTTACAAAGCACCTATTGAGTTGCTTGGACCTACTTCATTTATTAAGTCTTAAACTGCTTATTTAAGAAGTTAGCTACATTGTCTGTAAAGTGCTATACACATTCAATAATAAAAAAAATACTTTCCAAACACCATAACTTGTTGAGCGTGATGTAATGAGGATATGGTAATAGATTAGAGGTTTCTTGTTTTAATAAAGCATTGGCTTATGAACTGAAAAATCATACTTGAGAAGAGCTGTGCATCTTTAGGAATCTTACTTAGGAAGCATGTATAGTGCTTCTCCATTAGCAAAGCTTTAACTTCAAGCTGCTGTTTTAGAACAAGACTCTATGTAGGAGGTTGGGGGATGGCACACAGAACCTTCTCTTCCCACCCCCTCTTGAAAAGTCCATCTAAAGGCCAACCAGAATTGAGGAGCACAGGAACTGCTCTGGCCCTAGCCTCTGGGGACTCGAAACCATGCCAAAGGGGAATTGGGTAGAACAACTACCCCACTCCTCTTCCACTCTGGCTGATGGAATGGGACTAGTGCACTGGGGGCATAGTAGTGAGTTTGTTTCATCTCTGCACTTGGGGGGGTTTAAGGAGGCACAATGCCTTTCAGTATTGTCATTGTGGCAGTCCACATTACTCCTTCTTCCAGCTATGCCTAACTGGCATGATCAAACCACTAGTAAACTGACAAACACTTAGACTATGTTTACACTACGCGCCTTTTCGCGACACAGCTGTGCCGCTACATCCGTGCCGCTAAAAGGTGCGCAGGGTAGTTGTTCTTTGTCGGCGGGAGAGAGCTCTGCCGCTGACAAAAAAAAACTTCCCCAATTAGACGCGGTAGCTTTGTCCACAGAAGAGCTCTCCTGCCAACAAAGCACTGTTCACACAGTCGCTTTTTGTCGGTAAAACTTTTGTCATTCGGGAATGTGTTTGTTTATTTTTTTCCACACCCCTGAATGACAAAAGTGTTACCAACAAAAGTCCAATGTAGACAAAGCCTTAGAGTGGTCTCCAGCACTTAATGTTTGCTTGTTATGTGTCTCCATTTAAATGTTAGTAAATAGCATTGGTTTATAGAAGAGACTCTCCAGCATCTTATTCTCTGGATTATTTGATAAATCCTCGCATGGACCTATCTCCTCTCTCAAAACTCCAGTCTCCTGCTTGGTTCTCAAAACATTTCATTCTTTGGAGCACCAGGATATAGCCCCACAGGTTACAACATAACATTATGGGAGACCAAAAATTCAGAGAGAAGTATGTCTGAAACTATGTAAATCCAATATTTACACCCAGCAGGTCCAAGTTTGATTATGTCCCCCACTGCTGAGAATAATATAAATGTGATACGATAAGTGCTATGAACATCTGGGACCAGACAGAG
Organism: Lepidochelys olivacea; assembly: GCF_965140295.1. NCBI lineage: Eukaryota > Metazoa > Chordata > Testudines > Cheloniidae > Lepidochelys > Lepidochelys olivacea. The sequence continues at coordinate 298,831,034 of NC_140411.1, forward strand.
GTTAAGGCTAGAAGGGACCACTGTATTGCCTAGTCTGACTTCCTGTACATCACAGGGCACCAACACCGCCAAGCACCTCTGCACTAAACCCAACAAACCAAAATTAGACCAAAGATCCTGCTTACCTTCAGGAAACCGAAGATAAACAGAAATATCCATGGCTGTCAGGCCACAGAGTTTAATTGTGAGCATTGTCCCTTCCAGTGGATGGGGGTTGGTAGCCCATTGATAAAACAGGGGAGCGACACTCTGAACCTGCAGTTATTCTGAAATCTCCAGGGAGAACCTGTGGCAGTTGGAGCATCTGTGGGTGATTGAGTGTTTGCACAGAGAGGCTGACCCTCTACACTAATCTCCAGAAGCCCCATTCCACATGGCACTGTCTTGCTGCCCTTCCCTCGCTTCTCTTCATACCCTGGCCCTGTTCCAATGTGTGTGACAATCTAGTGTGGAACTTTACTGAATTATTTCTCTAGATCAAAGTAATCTGACCAAATTTACAGTTTTTACTCTCACTTGTATTCACATCACAATTTAATTATCTTTGCTCAGGGCATGGTGTTTATATGAGAACAGTTAGAGCTAGTTTACATTTAAAAAGTTTGCTGAAATAAGTTCTGTTATACCAGTATAACTGAATCTACCCAGGAGGGAGGTTGCCACTTTAACTATGACAGCAAAAAAACAAACTCATAACTGATGTCACTGTAAATGTAGACAAGCCCTTATTCTTCACTATCTGGTTCCTCCTCCACCATCCACCGTTCTCAGTACACTTGCAGTATGCCTTCTCTTTCTACTAGTCTTCCTGTTTTCTCCCTCTTCTCCCATTCTGCCACCTTTATTTAAAGGCTATAAAGTATCAATCTGTGATAGTGGCATCATGGCTGTCTTAAGTGCTGTGCTACCCATATATCTCCTCCATGTCTGGGGCACAGTCTCCCCCTTGAGGGAGTTTGAAGGTGTGAGGTGGGTAACTACCCAATATTAATTCACATGGGCATTTCTGCGTCAAAACCCTTGCACCCAGTGAAGCTCCCTCTTCACACATCTCTTCTCCCCCCACCCACAACTTCCCCAAATGAAACCTTATAGTTCTAACTAGGGAGGGTAGCTTTTGTAGGCCTTGAAGCAAGGCATGTGACTATGGCCTGTGACTGCTAAGGCCTAACTCTCCTCTCTATAGTATTTTGGGTGTTCGGCCATTTTTATGTCTTCGCCATAGCTAAAATCTGAGGGATGCTCTGTCTTCGTATGTACATAATACAGCTGACACAGTAGGAATGATGGAGTTAGTTTTGAAAATTTGTCTTAAGTATTCTTCTGAATAGTCTGCTGACATTTCTGTAACCTGCTTTCTTGGGAAGTACTTACGGAATGGTCACAAATATTTAGCTGTACATTTTTTCAAAATAATGGAGTGTAGTCACATGCATCCCAGTGATAACGGGAAAGTCATTTTAGTGATTGGAAATTTACCCTAAAATGTCTAGATGAACATCTCTTGATTTCTTTGCTGAAGTTGTTGGAGACTTTGGGAGTAGTTAGGAGTTATTTCTATGCTTCAGGAATTAGAGACTTTTGTATGATCTGGCTATTCCATTTAGGAAACTATAAAGATTTTAATTGCCAATAGAGGCATTGCTTTTTCCACCTTCCACATGTATTGGCATAAGACAAAAGTCCATCTACTGTACAAAATCTACAAAAAGAACAGGAGTACTTGTGGCACCTTAGAGACTAACCTGTACAAAATCTAGAATGCCAGATTTTTCAGGTCTGTTAATTCCAAACATGCTACTTGCTAGCACTTATTTTCAAACAAATTGTCTGGTGCCATTAGCAGTTCAATCCATTACATCTATACTGGTACAAATAGAATACCAGTCCAACATCTGATTAACTCAGTGCTTTCCTTTGTTTACCCACACATGAGATAGTAGGAAGCATGAGAATACTGTTAATTTTAGTGCTTTCATTTGTTACTGCTCCAGAGGCACCAATTTCTAAGAATGTCAGTATGGAAAAGCAGTTCAAAATCCCACAAACTCTGATTTGTTTGGCTCCTGGAAGTATTGGGCCTGAGTATTCACTGAGGCAATAAGTATCAAGTAGAAAGGAAATGTATTTGGTATGATGCTAGAATTACATGTATGTGGACAGTAATATGTGAAGGAGCTACTTTCAAATTGGTTTGTATAGAGGTCCTAAATCTGTCAGAATGTCTGTGCAAAAATGCAAAACAAAGAGGAGGGTTGTTCTGTTGCCAGTGTAGGCAGCAAGACACTAAATTGAGCTGACTACTCTCAGTATAGTTGATTTTTGCAATTCTATGAATACAAGTAACTTTTGAAATATTAGCACATTCTTTTTCAGAGAACAAATTTCTTGGCTTGAAGGTGCATTGAGGCGAATGAGAAAGGATTGGTAATATATAATGATCATTTTCTCTCGAGATCAGAGAACTCCATCTGATCTAGGTGAGTTCTGACCAAAAAGTCCTTATCAAATGATGTCTGTTTCATGGCCAGTCTGAAATGTTAATCCTGCTCCTAACGAAGAGATGTTCTTCTATTGAGGGCATTCTGTGCCAAAAATTTAAAAATTCTGCACCAAAAAAATAAAAATGCTGTCCACAATATTTTAAAATTCTGCAAATTGTATTTGTCAAATAAATGTGGAGGCTCCAGCATGGCCTTGGGGAGCACAGGCCACTGGCTGCATGGAGGTGGGAAATAACTCTGCATCTCTCCCTGGGACACAAACTCAGCGGTAATGCTGCACCGAACCCTGACACAGCGCAAGGACCGGGTCTGCCCCAGAAACACCCCAGGACCCTGCCCCTCCATGCCAGGTGCACCAGGTGTGGGCAGGCAGGCTCAGCAAGGCAGGAACCAAGTGTAGATGGGGCTTAGTGTGGGAGGATCCAGATGTGGATTGACAGGGGTCTGTGTCATGCTATCTGGGTGTGGGCAGCTCAGTGGGGGATCCAGGTGGAGGGAGGCATCTGGATGCACAGGGGCTTGTTGGGGGGTTCTGGGTGCAACGGTAATGGGACTCTGCAGGGGGGTACAGGTGAAGGTGGTTGGGGTTCAGCAGGGAGGGGTCTGGGTGTGGAGGGCTCAGTTGGAGGTCCAAATGCTGGGAGAGTGGGACTCATTGGTGTGGGAATCCAAATGCAGCTGGTTGGGGCTTTGTACTCTGGGGATCTGGTTGTGGGTGGCTCAGGGTGGTCCAGCTGCAGAGCTCGTATGGGGTGGTTCTGGGTGCGGGAGGGGTTGAGGCTCGGTGGGAGGATCTGGGGGTGAGGGAATCTGGATGCACAGGGGTTGGGCAGATTGGGGAGCAGCTCCCTGTACAGAGATCCCTCCCCCTGCAGCTGAAGAGCGATGGGTGTAGGGAGCATGGGTGGGGGGAGGGGAGGGAGTTTTCAGAATTTCCTACAGCTGGGGGAGAAATCTGGGGGTGGGTCTGACCCGGCCCTGGATGCCATGAAGGGGAAGAAGAAGTCCTGTCCTCCCCAGCCCAGCCGGGACTACAGCTGAGCCTGGTGCAGGGTAGGAATCACCAGCTGGGTCTTCCCAAGTACCGCCCCATGCCCCACTCCCCACAGTGATTTACCTCTCTTCCAGCTGCCCTGGGCACCTGAAACTGCTGGGGAGGGTCACATGACAGGTCTTGTGGCTTCCCTTTGCTTCCCCATCAGAAAGTCATTTTTCTGTGGGGAAGCAAAGTAATCTGTGGGGGACATAAATTCTGCATGTGTGCAGTGGCACAGAATTCCCCCAGGAATAATGTTCACATCACAGTTAGTCTGAGGAAGGGTGTTGGTGACTATTTTAGCAAAGAAGCTGAGAATTGGATGGGCATGAAAACTGATCTGTAGAAGTGATACCTGCTGTTAAGGGTTGAGAGAAATACATAGGGAAGCTGCACATTGCCAGAATCCTGTGCTGCCCATGTTTTCTGTTTATCCAGTTTTCCAGGATCTGCTTAAAAAATCTAAGGTCTAAGATTTTCAGAATTGCATGTGTAGAAGTGATGGAGTTGCACATAAATTAGTATATTTAAACATACCTGTTAAACAGCTAGGTGGGCATTTGCACTTTTGTGTTCAGTGTAACTGTGCCACTCTGAAAATCTGGACCTAAGTGCTAGGAGTTGTTTAAAAATAAATATATTCCATTTCCATTCCCATTCCATGCTATAAAATCTGTCAGATTTCCCAGCAGTCACAAAAGGAAGGCTTGCATCCAGCCTTTTTACAATCCTAGTTACTGGACACATCAGCCCAGTTCTGACTTTGACCAGCTATGACAAGTTGGATTCACTTCATAAGGTGTAAGTCACAGCACCCTCAACCCTTCCAGCTTTCCATATGGAAGAGTGGTTGAAACTCTGAGAGGACAGAGTGTTTACACTGTTTAAGGGATACATTTGGTTTCATAGAGCCAGACAATCTGGTCTGATTGCTGTCAGGTTTTATCTATGGATTGCAAGCAATGGCAATGGTAGGCTATGAATAACATCTGTGTGTTCCTTAAAAGCAACAGCTCTGACTCACCAGACTGCATGGAATGCTTCCCAGTGACATAGATGTGGATGCAGTAGGTGGGGGGGAAGTAGTCCACCTTCAACCTCCATGGCAGCCATAACGTAGGATCACAAAACTCCCTCTGCTGTGTTTGATCAGACTCTTTCTAAAATGTTGCACAGCAAAGCGAGCTAATGGGGATGTTATAGGAGCCTCTGTGTCATGGCTGATGACAAAATATGACTGGGCTAATGGGGTAGCATTGCTATCATCAGAACGATCTAACGGCAGAAGAGTGCTTGCCTTCAGAAAATTTGTAAACCTCACTCGTCCCATCTGCAGACTTCCATTCAAAAAAGGTACCAATGAGTGGATACTCAGTAGTTGCAAGAATAAGCCTTAAGTCTGCTGCAAAGGAGGTGATGAACTAACCGTGATCAGCTTCTTTGAAACTTTACCTGCTAATGCTTCTCCTGGCTGAGTTGGGTTTTGAGACGTCTAATAGTAAAACATTAATAATCTGCTCAAAAAGCCCTGCATCTCTCTCTGATGGCTGCTGTGTAGTCTCTAAATATTACATTCACTTTACTACTATACAAGGATATAGCTACTTACAGTATGATGAACACAACCACTACACAGAGGGGATTATGGCAACGCTGCTTTCTTTTACCTCAGGTTTGTAGTGGGCCTTATCAAAGGCCATGCTTAGAACTCTTCTTTTCTCCCGTTACTTCAAAGCAGTACTGAAGTCTAGTGACTGTTGTTTCTCCCTCTTTATCTTAACCTATGTGTGTGTAATGTTTACAGGTGGGTCAATATTTACAGCATTTCAGAGGAGATAGAGGTGCTTCCTTGCAAAGAACCAACAAAAATCTTAATTTGAACAAAAGCTGCTTATTTGTGTGTGACCCCTCACATCTGCTAACAGTTCTGAATGTTAGTATAACCAGGAGTCTAGAGATATGGCCAATTCAAAGAGGAAAGTTTGTTTGGAGTGCTCACAGCTCTCTTCCTGTTTGGTAGAAAAAGAAAATAACTCTGCAGGACATAAGTACCAGATACCTTGTTTAGAGAATTTGACAAGTTTCTTTATTCAGAAGATCTCTTTAAATGTTTTCTGTGTGATAGCAGCCTCTGCAATTATAGTTTTCAAGCCTACTATAAGTATAAAATTGAAGGGTGTATAGGGATGCATTAACAAGAATGGGGTTGATAAATTAAAAAACCCTACAAAGGCAGCTGATAAAAAAATCAAAACAGCATTTTTATATTTAATGAATACTATTGGATCTAGAGATTTTTTTTTTGTCTAGCATACTTCCTTCCTTAGTCTCTTTCACACTAACTATTTCACATTTTTCCCCAAAATAATTACAGATCTTGGCTTTATCATCAAGCAGATGTTTTCTATTAATTCAGAATGAAAATAAATGATTGCAATTAACCAAATACTTAAGCTACAGGACTCCACCATTCATCTACCTCACGACAGAAACTAATCTTCTTCAGCACCCACTTTTTTTGTGGATAGTGGGAAAAATTCTTCAGAGCTGCAGAAACCCTACTACACAACCCCCACACACAAAATCTGTGTGTAAGACACAGCTGGAAATAGTTTGGGAAGGTTCTCAGGCAAAGGTTAAGTAATGCTAAGTTTCTTCTGGTTGACAGCTGATGTACTTGCTGCAGCCTCTGAGTAATATCACTTTAACATTCTAACAAAATTAAACTGGATGGGTTTGAGAAGCAGCAATAGTGGATGATCTTTCATAAATTTAAAATAACTTCTTATTAACACTAATCTTAAAGAGTTAGATGCACTACTGCAATGCCAATGGTGAAGGAACTAGCATATTCTGCTCTCAGTGCAATGAAGTAGTAATCCAAGCTACATCAATTGTTGTTAGGACTGTCGATTAATCGTTGTTAACTCACATGATTAACTCAAAAAAATTAATCACATTTTAAAAAATAATCACGATTAATCGCAGTTTTAATTGCACTCTTAAACAATAGAATACCAATTGAAATTAATTAAATATGTTGGATGTTTTTCTACATTTTCATATATATTGTATTCTGTGTTGCAATTGAAATCAAAGTGGATATCATTTTTGATTACAAATATTTGCACTGTAAAAATGATAAAATAAATAGTTTTCAGAGTAGCAGCCATGTTAGTTTGTATTCACAAAAAGAAAATGAGTACTTGTGGCACCTTAGAGACTAACCAATTTATTTGAGCATAAGCTTTCGTGAGCTACAGCTCACTTCATCGGATGCATTCAGTGGAAAATACAGTGGGGAGACTTATATACACAGAGAACATGAAACAATGGGTGTTACCATACACACTGTAAGGAGAGTGATCACTTAAGATGAGCTAATACCAGCAGGTGAGCTCATCTTAAGTGATCACTCTCCTTACAGTGTGTATGATAACACCCATTGTTTCATGTTCTCTGTGTATATAAGTCTCCCCACTGTATTTTCCACTGAATGCATCCGATGAAGTGAGCAGTAGCTCATGAAGCTTATGCTAAAATAAGTAGTATTTTTCAATTCGCCTCATACAAGTACTGTAGTGCAATCTCTTTGTCATGAAAGTGCAACTTACAAATGTAGATTTTTGTTGTTGTTACATGACTGCACTCAAAAACAAAACAATGTAAAACTTCAGAGCTTACAAGTCCACTCAGTCCTACTTCTCGTTCAGCCAATCGCTAAGACAAATAAGTTTGTTTACATTTACAGGAGATAATGCTGCCCTCTTCTTACTTACAGTGTCACCAGAAAGTAAGAACAGGCATTTGCATGGCACTTCTGTAGCTGGCATTGCAAGGTATTTATGTGCCAGATATGCTAAACATTTGTATACCCCTTCTTGCTTCAGCCATCATTTCAGAGGACATGCTTCCATGCTGATAACAAGCGTTAAAAAAAAAAATGCTTTAATTAAATTTGTTACTGAACACCTTGGGGGGGAAATTGTATGCCCCCTGCTCTGTTTTACCCGCATTCTGCCATATATTTCATGTTATAGCAGTCTTGGATAATGACCCAGCACGTGTTGTTCATTTTAAGAACACTTTCACTCCGGACTTCATAAAACGCAAAGAAGGTACCAACATGAGATTTCTAAAGATAGCTACAGCCCTCGACGCAAGGTTTAAGAATCTGAAGTGCCTTCCAAAATCTCATCAGGACGGAGTGTAGAGCATGCTTTCAGAAGTCCTTAAAGAGCAACATTCCGATGTGGAAATTACAGAACCTGAACCACCAAAAAAGAAAATCAACCTTGTGCTGGTAGCATCTGACTCAGATAATGAAAACGAACGTTTGTCGGTCCGCACTGCTTTGGATTCTTGTCAAGCAGAACCCGTCATCAGCATGGACGCATGTCCCCTGGAATGGTGGTGGAAGCATCAAGGGACATATGAATCTTTAGGGCATCTGGCACATAAATATCTTGCAATTCTGGCTACAACAGTGCCATGAGAATGTCTGTTCTCACTGTCGGCAACATTTGTAAACAAGAACTGGGCAGTATTCTCTCCTGTAAATGTAAACTAACTTGTTTGTCAGAGCAATTGGCTTAACAAGAAGTAAGACTGAGTGGACTTGCAGGCTCTAAAATTTTACATTGTTTTATTTTTGAATGCAGTTTTTTTTGTACATATTTCTACATTTGTAAGTTCAACTTTCATGATAAAGAGATTGCACTACAGTGCTTGTATTAGGTGAATTGAAATATACTATTTTTTTTTACAGTGCAAATATTTGTAATAAAAATAAATATAAAGTGAGCACTGTACACTTTGTATTCTGTGTTGTAACTGAAAGCAATATATTTGAATATGCAGAAAACATCCAAAATATTTAAATAAATGGTATTCTATTATTGTTTAACATTGCGATTAATCATGATTATTTTTTTTAATTGCTTGACAAGCCTAATTGTTATGTTTACACTTTATCTAGCATGCAGTCAAGGGGAGGAAAACTGATTTTTCTTACCCTTTTACATATGCCTGAGAAATAAATAAATATTCACACAAGTCTCTTTTTGAAGTAATTCTGTTTAAAGAGGCTTGTCAAAATACTGAGAAATATATATGGGTAGAATACTACTACAATTCAATGGTGGCAGCCTGTGGCCCATCAGGTTCCTGGCCAATGGGAGCTGTGGGAAAGAGCGGGCTGCAGGGACGTGCTGGCCGCTGGGAACGGTGAACCGTGGCCACAGTGAGCTGCGGGCGCCCGTGCCTGCGGATTCTCGTCAGCAAAATGTCTCGTGGCCTGCAATCAGATTACCCTGATGGACTTCAGGTTGCCCACCACTCTGTGTGTGTGTGTTTATAACTCGTGACATTTGAGGCCCTATACAACTTGGGGCTTTCATTTTTATTTCAGCCTTGATTATTTTTTTACACCATTGTAACTCCAAATTATGCCAGACTTAAATAGCTGTTTAATGGAGTGGACAGTTTGGCCCAAAATTCATGTTTTAAAAGAAATCCTCAAATTACCTAAAAAGAAAGCAGGGAATATTGGTAACTCTGTTGAAATCAAAGTGCTTTAAAACGTGTTGATTTTGCCAAAATTTCATCTCTGAGAAGCAAACCAATAAAAATGCCAATAATGTTAATGTCCCATTGACATTTTCAGAATGAAATGTTTTAATTTTTCATAGTGAAACAACTTTCCTTTTATGTAATAATACAAAAGAAAAAAATTAAAATCAAACAAATCTCCAGTTTCAAGATGAAACACATCTATCAATCCAAAACAGACTTTTTCAGATTTTTCCTATAGAGAAGATTTTAGGTTTTGTTCAGAAATTAAGCCACAATTTATTTGAAATTAAGCCACATTTCAAATATCTTGAAATCTTCCATAAAACAGAATTTCTGTCCTCCGCCCAGCTCTTGTCACAACAAATATAATTCATTCTGGCACCTCTCTGGAACTTACCACTTAATTCTTTGTACCGTTTTAAAAAAAAATCCAAACATACCTCACCCCTTTTTCTCAATGGCAGTACTGCACCCTCCAAATAAACTCATTTTAAAAGTATTTCTGTGGCGAATAGCTGAGCTGCTAATAGATGTCTTGCAACATGACCCAATGGAGGTAGTGCTCATCAGTAGAGGGAGCTATGTGAAAGAGTAAAATCTAAGAGTTCTGTGACAGTAAAGTAAGACTATAGGTATGGTGCCTATGGCTTATTGTACTCTAAAGTTTAGCTGTTTTTAGTCACTAATGTAAATTATCTCTCTTCTTCCAGAGGAGGGGGGCAATGTATGTGTATAGGAATAGATATGAATTCAAACTGGTTTTTTGAGATGTTCATGAACATTTTATGACCTGATCCTGAGGAAATTAACACTTAAGACCCAGATCCTGAGCTGTGCTCTAAACACATCAGGGGAAATGAGATGCAAAGGTGCCTTAAAACCACTTTTTTTCACCCTATATAGTAGCTGTCATGCCACTCCTTGCATAAACTAGAACAGCCTCAGGGCTGCTTGTGGTCCCAAAAGGCTATTGTACATTAGGACATAGGGCTGTCCCATCTACAGTCTTTCTGTTAGCTATGCCACCTGCACTGGCAACTTAGGATAGCATGTGACCACTCAATCCCATCCAAATATTACTCTAGTTGGAGGGGGATCCTTAAGTAGCCAGCAATGCTGCCTTATCGCAGGGTGTGGTTCTGGCTTTAAAGAGACACCCAAGTCACAACTGACTGGCTTCATTATTTGTGAAGGAAGGTGTTGCTTTCTTCTAAAGTTTCAGACATTGGCCACTGCCAGGAGGAGAATATAGATATGAACTGTCGTTTATAGTTTTAAAAAGCCTGTCTAAAAATTCTATCCTGTTTGCAGCTTTTTATTATATGTGTGTTTGTTTATATATTTATTTTCCTTGAAGTATGTCATAAATGGCACAGTAAATTTCAGTGCTAGGCAGGGCAACTGGAAGGGAAAATGTTTTAATTCCTTTTACCTCAGGAGTGTAATTGAATGGCTCTGAAAAAAGGAATCCTGTCCGTTCTTCTTGGTCGAGAATTTTGGTGACTGATGCTAGACATAATTCCATGTCTACACTGGGGAAAATGTCTTCTGTCAGAAAACACCAACACATTTTAACTCTTGATATTAAACTGAACTTAGCACCAAGTGCAGAAAAGGATAAGTCCTATTCAAAAGTGTATTGGTTGGTTGTGAATCTCCCCAGAGTGAACCACGACCAACTAACGCTTCTCACACAAGTCACTGCCTATACCAGGGGCTAAATCATGTGTAATATCGCTAGTTGAAATGTGCTAGTCAACACATTTGGTAACATGATGCATTTTCCCCAAGTAGACAAGCTATGAAAGGAGAGGAAATGGGGAGAAGAGGAGTGTGTCCTACAGTAGTTTGTAGAAACTTTAAGACGTGGGTAAATGGAAACTCTGGTTTCACAGCATTCTCTTTGCTTTTTTTTTTTTTGGTTGGGGGAATACTCTATATGCCATATGGCATTAAAGGGGAGCAGGCATTTATGAGATACCTAAACTTTTATGCAATTTTCTGTCATCAAATACTAGAAAAGTTTAATAGAGACTCTCAGTGTTTTGTCTGCATCTCTAAAAGACCCACCTGGCAATTTCAAGCTTTCATTTGGCAGAAAATAAAGGTACCATGCACCGTTTAAATAAAGACATCAGGTGTGTGTGTTTGTGTTAATATTTTTAACATTGAGATCTAATTACTGGGCCTATAATGAGCAGACTTAAGCTTTCTGTGAGACTCTTTGATTTACTTCATTCTAGAGTATAGGTGCTATAAGCAACATTTCTTTTCTTTTCTTTTAGCATTAAGATACAAGGGGCTCATACTAGATTACTGGTCTCTTCTCATTTGCTCCGTACCTGGGAGACATGACAGCTGTGTATTTGTCCAGATATATGTGATTTCACCAGAGTTAAAATTATATGCATTAAAAATGAACCATTACTTTTAGATTTTCTTTTAACTTTTGTGTATGTATATAATTAGTAGCATAGTATAATTCCATTTTAAACCGTTGCCATCTGCATGATTGTTCTCTTGCTTTACATCAGGCTACAGGAACAGGTTTAATTAGGTAATTAAGGCTATAGTAAATATTTCCTGTGGAACATTTTAATTATAAATAAAATCTAAAATAGAGCATCTTGTGCTGAAGGAGCAGGCTTAGTCTAAGCTTTTACTGCCATTTATTCTGGTGTAACTCGGTAAATGTTTCCATATGAAACCCTAAGGAGCAGGATTTATTTACTTGCATGCACCCACCAACTGGAATGGCTCCCCTAAAGGTAACCTGTAAAGGATTTTAAAAATTGAGATTGAGCCCTCTTGCTTTTTTATGAGGTATAAAGAATACCTGGAAGGTGCCTTGGTTGGGTGGCTTATGTGTCTTACTGAAAAATTGTTTCTTGCCTTAGATATCAGGAATGTCAAGTCTTGTTTTCCTTGGTTTTGCTGGAGTACTGACTAATGTCCCACAGGATGTGTATTCTGTGCCTTGACACCTCACCTGAAGGAGTGGATTGGTGAATCTTTAACAAAGATGTTCTTTCCCTAAAACATCAGTCACTGTAATGTAATGGGTGTTAACTATTTTGAAAAAAAGGTGCTCACTAAAAATCACTTTCCCCTCTCAGGTTTCAGAGTAACAGCCCTGTTAGTCTGTATTCGCAAAAAGAAAAGGAGTACTTGTGGCACCTTAGAGACTAACCAATTTATTTGAGCATGAGCTTTCGTGAGCTACAGCTCACTTCATCGGATGCATGCCGTGGAATGCATCCGATGAAGTGAGCTGTAGCTCACGAAAGCTCATGCTCAAATAAATTGGTTAGTCTCTAAGGTGCCACAAGTACTCCTTTTCTTTTTTCCCCTCTCAGATGCTCAGTGGGTTTCACTTTCTTGACTAGAGCTGTTTGGGGAGGAGGGTGAGGAGGAAATGCTTCCCCCCCCAATGGAAAATTTTGACAAACTGATTTTGTTTTTGTCAAAATTGTCTTATGAAAAATGCTGACTTTTTGAAATATCAAAAACTGAAAAATTTTCAGCTGAAAATTGAACTTTTCAGTTCTTGGGCATTCCGTTTTTCAACAGTTGTCAAGATTTTCTGCAGAAATCCAACACTTTTCACAAAATTTTGTGTAGTCAAAAAGCCAATTTTCCATCAAACCATTTTTGATGCAAAATTTTCAACCAGCCTTACTCTTTACTATTATAATATCAACATTACCTCACTATTTCTGCGATCATCATAGAGTCCTCCAGGGCAGGCAAAATCTGAATTTCTAATGTGAAAAAAGCCATCTCTGAATAGTTTAAAAGGACAGTCTTTCTTTTCTTTTGAAGTACATCTTTAAAAAAATCTGTCATGTGGCTGGAGTACCATTTTTTTTTTATTCACACGCAACTCTACAATTTATAGAACTTCATCTTCAAATAACTTTATAAATGTTAATGGACCCTCACACTGCCTCTGTAAAGTGCGGGAAAGATTATTCCCATTTTATAGTTGGGGAAACTGAGGCAGATAGGCAAAGTGACTTGGCAAAGGCCACAGAGGGTTTCAGTGTCACAAGCAGGATTAGAGTTTAGGAATTCCTCTCTGGGTTTTACGGTTGGAAAACGCTTCTCTGACTTTTATTAGATATGGGCATAGTTGGGGACCTTTTTGTGGAAGCTTGGAGAGGGAGGGCAGGGAAGCTGTTTTGCATGACAACTTGATCCCTAAAGCGTCGATGGTGTGTGCTGGAGAAGGGACTCAGAGCAAAACTGATACCAAAGTATTTAATATAGCTTGTTTGAGAAAGTCTGGTCATGGATGTGTATGGGCTCTCAAGTTTTCTGATGACAGCAGACATTGTAACAGAAACAAAACAGCTTTGCATACTAGTGACTGGAATAATAAAAGAATAGTCTCTTAGATTGCCCTGTCCGAGATCTGGGAGTGAGAGAGCTTAATTGGTGACCATTTTGGTGTTTGGTACAGCTTTTTAAGACAGAAGTTCTGAGTATTGATTCTCAATCTAACAGGATGATAATGAGGACTTTTCAGTAAGTGTAGTATCTGTGTGGGAGACCAGAAGTATGGAAGGCGAAGGATCTACAAAAACTGAACAGCCATTCATGTTAGCTGAACTACTGCTGTGAGGACACTCCCTTTAGAAAAGGAGACTTGATTTTTCTTTTATCAAGCCTCTTCCTGCAGAGTGATATGTGACTGACTCGCATGGGTTAATAGACATTTAGGGCCTAATCCTGCAAATTTTTATCTGCCTTATTGGTTGTCTACATTTGAAAGTTATTTTAGATTAACTTGACTTTTTGGGGGATAAACTGCCATAAGTCTGCACAAGCTTTTAAAAAATGATTTGGCATCTCATTCCACATTAATCAATCCACTTTGGAAGTGGAGTAACTCAAATTTGGAATGAGTTATTCTGCAATAAGGTAGGTGTGGACATATCCTCATTTCATGTTAACTATTCCTTTCACTGCTATCCCACATGGCATTGCTGCACACGTAGGTTAGCCTGTCTGTCTGTCTGGGTGTCCCTCTATTGCTTCGGGTCATAGTGACTAGATATTACCTCCCTGTTTAAATGCTGGCATGCAGCCACATGTGCCTCTTTGTGATGCCCCCTCGTGGTGAATTCACACACTTGCAGTAACATACAGATTATAGGTTTCAGAGTAACAGCCGTGTTAGTCTGTATTCGCAAAAAGAAAAGTAGTACTTGTGGCACCTTAGAGACTAACCAATTTATTTGAGCATGAGCTTTCGTGAGCTACAGCTCACTTCATCGGATGCATTCATACAGATTATAGCAGCCATTCCCTATGTTTCCACATGGTGCTGTGATGAGGTCCTGGACTTCCTTCGCTCAACCTCCTCTAAACAGCACTGGCTGTGTTGGCTGGTCTAAGGCAGTGGTTCTCAACCACTGGTACGCGTGGTCTTCCAGGGAGTACATCAACTCGTCTAGATATTTGCCTAGTTTTACAACAGGTTACATAAAAAGCACTAGCGAAGTCAGTACAAACCAAAATTTTATTCAGACAATTACTTGTTTATATTTCTCTATATACTGTTTACTGAAATGTAAGTACAATATCTATATTCCAGTTGATTTATTTTATAATTATATGGTAAAAATGAAAATGCAAGCAAATTTTCAGTAATAGCGTGCTGTGACACTTTTGTATTTTTATGTCTGATTTTGTAACCAAGTAGTTTTTAAGTGAGGTGAAAGTTGGTGTACGCAAGATAAATCAGTCTCCTGAAAGGAGTACAGTAGTCTGGATAGGATATAGGACCCTAGGTGAATGCATAATAGCATAATAACCCAAAATAAAGGAGTTTGAGGAGACAGAAGCTGCTCTGGGTCAGTAATATGTCACTTTCTTAAAATTAGAATGTAGTACATCTGCTTCTGACTGTAATGAAATGATATTTCTGTCTTGGTTCATAATTACCTAAAAAGCTTTCTCAAAATATTTGGTTAATTAAATAGTCAGTCTTGTTTGTTAAAATACAGTACTTTCGGTATTTTTTTTTTTTTTTAAGGCATAGTAGCAAGGAGAAATGCAGGCTAAATTAACGAGTGCAAAATCTTATATTGGATAACTTCTTGATGTTCCTAGTGAAACAATGACATGACTGCTTCACATTATTGTTAAAATGCAATGCTTGATGGTGTCAAGGAAAGGCATCTAGATAAGAACTTATCTAAGCTTTTAAAAGTCTGACAACATGACATTATCAAGTTTCAGTTTCTGTATGGGATGTGGGAGTGGCATTAGATTAGTTCTTCCACATGAGCTAAAATCACACATGTATTTTGTCCCAGGCACCCAGTTTTATGGAGGCTCGACAATGTTGGAAAGTCACTATACTAGATATGTTTCAGAGTAGCAGCCGTGTTAGTCGGTATTTGCAAAAAGAAAAGGAGTACTTGTGGCACCTTAGAGACTAACAAATTTATTTGAGCATGAGCTTTCGTGAACTACAGCTCACTTCATGGGATGCATTCAGTGGAAAATACAGTGGGGAGATTTATATACATAGAGAACATGAAGCAATGGGTGTTACCATACACACTGTAAGGAGAGGTTTCAGAGTAACAGTCGTGTTAGTCTGTATTCACAAAAAGAAAAGGAGTACTTGTGGCACCTTAGACTAACCAATTTATTATCCTATTACCAGCAGGAGAGTGGGGTGGGGGGAGGTATTTTTTCATGCTCTGTGTGTATAAAAAGATCTTCTACACTTTCCACAGTATGCATCCGATGAAGTGAGCTGTAGCTCACGAAAGCTTATGCTCAAATAAATTGGTTAGTCTCTAAGGTGCCACAAGTACTCCTTTTCTTCCTGTAAGGAGAGTGATCACTTAAGGTGAGCTATTACCAGCAGGAGAGCGGGAGGGAGGGGGGACCTTCTGTAGTGATAATCAAGGTGGGCCATTTCCAGCAGTTGACAAGAACGTCTGAGGAACAGTGGGGGGAGAGGGGGAATGAACACGGGGAAATAGTTTTACTTTGTGTAATGACCCATCCACTCCCAGTCTCTATTCAAGCCTAAGTTAATTGTATCCAGTTTGCAAAATTTATTCCAATTCAGCAGTCTGTCCTTGGAGTCCCCATGTGTGAAATAAACATGAGGACTCCAAGGAGAGACTGCTGAATTGGAATAAATTTTGCAAACTGGATACAATTAACTTAGGCTTGAATAGAGACTGGGAGTGGATGGGTCATTACACAAAGTAAAACTATTTCCCCGTGTTCGTTCCCCCCGCCACTCCCGTTCCTCAGATGTTCTTGTCAACTGCTGGAAATGGCCCACCTTGATTATCACTACAAAAGGTTCCCCTGCACTCCCACTCTCCTGCTGATAATAGCTCACCTTAAGCGATCGCTCTCCTTACAGTAAAAAGAAAAGGAGTACTTGTGGCACCTTAGAGATTAACCAATTTATTTGATCATAAGCTTTCGTGAGCTACAGCTCACTTCATCGGATGCATCTGTAGCTCACAAAAGCTTATGCTCAAATAAATTTGTTAGTCTCTAAGGTGCCACAAGTCCTCCTTATCTTTATACTAGATATGATGATGAGGAGCCCTATATAGGACTCTTTCTAGAATTCACATTTGAACTAACATTCATTGCTCTGGAACTTATGTAGTGTTTACTGGTAAAGTAGCTAAGCCTAAAATATTTATAGTAACACAAAGCTTGCTTTTTTCTGCAGGAGCCTACTAAAAATTATTAGATCCTTTAGGATCAAGTTTATGTAGTCTATCCACTTAGAAATAAAACTTTGCTACTTCCTTGCTTAAAAAATAATTCTAATTGCTAATGGAAGGAGTCCGGGGGGTGGGGTGGGGGGTAAACTTGTCCAACCATTATAGTAGTAAAACCCTGCTTGGCACAGTCTAAATACTTCCTGTGGCAGAGTGCCACATTGGATGATGGGGAAAGTAGAGCTAATGTGGCCAAGGCACAAACACAACATGAGTTACATGACTTCAGTCTTGTAAAAGAAAGTCTTTTTTCTATTTGCAGAGTATATATTACACTTGGAACAACATGCATTTACAGTGCATGGAGGTTTCTCATGTATACAGATCGCCTTTGATTTTTATGAATCAGTAATTTGTTTTGAGTGGACTAAAGACATTGGCCAAATTTTTCAAAAGTGGATATCAGGTCTAGTCTACACACTTTTTTGTTGGTATAACTGTCAGGGACATTACTTTCTTAATTTATATAAAGAAAAGGAGGACTTGTGGCACCTTAGAGACTAACCAATTTATTAGAGCATAAGCTTTCGTGAGCTACAGCTCACTTCCTCAGATGCATATCGTGGAAACTGCAGCAGGCTTTATATATACACAGAGAATATGAAACAATACCTATTCCCACCCCACTGTCCTGCTGGTAATAGCTTATCTAAAGTGATTTCCAGCACAAATCCAGGTTTTCTCACCCTCCACCCCCCCACACAAATTCACTCTCCTGCTGGTGATAGCCCATCCAAAGTGACAACTCTTTACACAATGTGCATGACAATCAAGCTGGGCTATTTCCTGCATAAATCCAGGTTCTCACATCCCCCCACCCCCATACACACACAAACTCACTCTCCTGCTGGTAATAGCTCATCCAAACTGACCACTCTTCAAGTTAAAATCCAAGTTAAACCAGAACATCTGGGGGGGGGGGGGTAGGAAAAAACAAGAGGAAACAGGCTACCTTGCATAATGACTTAGCCACTCCAAGTCTCTATTTAAGCCTAAATTAATAGTATCCAATTTGCAAATGAATTCCAATTCAGCAGTTTCTCGCTGGAGTCTGGATTTGAAGATTTTTTGTTTTAAGATAGCGACCTTCATGTCTGTGATCGCGTGACCAGAGAGATTGAAGTGTTCTCCGACTGGTTTATGAATGTTACAATTCTTGACATCTGATTTGTGTCCATTTATTCTTTTACGTAGAGACTGTCCAGTTTGACCAATGTACATGGCAGAGGGGCATTGCTGGCACATGATGGCATATATCACATTGGTGGATGTGCAGGTGAACGAGCCTCTGATAGTGTGGCTGATGTTATTAGGCCCTGTGATGGTGTCCCCTGAATAGATATGTGGGCACAGTTGGCAACGGGCTTTGTTGCAAGGATAAGTTCCTGGGTTAGTGGTTCTGTTGTGTGGTATGTGGTTGTTGGTGAGTATTTGCTTCAGGTTGCGGGGCTGTCTGTAGGCAAGGACTGGCCTGTCTCCCAAGATTTGTGAGAGTGTTGGGTCATCCTTTAGGATAGGTTGTAGATCCTTAATAATGCGTTGGAGGGGTTTTAGTTGGGGGCTGAAGGTGACGGCTAGTGGCGTTCTGTTATTTTCTTTGTTAGGCCTGTCCTGTAGTAGGTAACTTCTGGGAACTCTTCTGGCTCTATCAATCTGTTTCTTTACTTCTGCAGGTGGGTATTGTAGTTGTAAGAAAGCTTGACAGAGATCTTGTAGGTGTTTGTCTCTGTCTGAGGGGTTGGAGCAAATGCGGTTGTATCGCAGAGCTTGGCTGTAGACGATGGATCGTGTGGTGTGGTCAGGGTGAAAGCTGGAGGCATGCAGGTAGGAATAGCGGTCAGTAGGTTTCCGGTATAGGGTGGTGTTTATGTGACCATTGTTTATTAGCACTGTAGTGTCCAGGAAGTGGATCTCTTGTGTGGACTGGACCAGGCTGAGGTTGGTGGTGGGATGGAAATTGTTGAAATCATGGTGGAATTCCTCAAGGGCTTCTTTTCCATGGGTCCAGATGATGAAGATGTCATCAATATAGCGCAAGTAGAGTAGGGGCTTTAGGGGACGAGAGCTGAGGAAGCGTTGTTCTAAATCAGCCATAAAAATGTTGGCATACTGTGGGGCCATGCGGGTACCCATAGCAGTGCCGCTGATCTGAAGGTATACATTGTCCCCAAATGTGAAGTAGTTATGGGTAAGGACAAAGTCACAAAGTTCAGCCACCAGGTTAGCCGTGACATTATCGGGGATAGTGTTCTTGACGGCTTGTAGTCCATCTTTGTGTGGAATGTTGGTGTAGAGGGCTTCTACATCCATAGTGGCCAGGATGGTGTTATCAGGAAGATCACCGATGGATTGTAGTTTCCTCAGGAAGTCAGTGGTGTCTCGAAGGTAGCTGGGAGTGCTGGTAGCGTAGGGCCTGAGGAGGAGTCTACATAGCCAGACAATCCTGCTGTCAGGGTGCCAATGCCTGAGATGATGGGGCGCCCAGGATTTCCAGGTTTATGGATCTTGGGTAGTAGATAGAATATCCCAGGTCGGGGTTCCAGGGGTGTGTCTGTGCGGATTTGATCTTGTGCTTTTTCAGGAAGTTTCTTGAGCAAATGCTGTAGTTGCTTTTGGTAACTCTCAGTGGGATCAGAGGGTAATGGCTTGTAGAAACTCGTGTTGGAGAGCTGCCGAGCAGCCTCTTGTTCATATTCCGACCTATTCATGACGACAACAGCACCTCCTTTGTCAGCCTTTTTGATTATGATGTCAGAGTTGTTTCTGAGGCTGTGGATGGCATTGCGTTCCGCATGGCTGAGGTTATGGGGCAAGTGATGCTGCTTTTCCACAATTTCAGCCCGTGCACGTCGGCGGAAGCACTCTATGTAGAAGTCCAGTCTGCTGTTTCGACCTTCAGGAGGAGTCCACCTAGAATCCCTCTTTCTGTAGTGTTGGTAGGGAGACCTCTGTGGATTAGTATGCTGTTCAGAGGTATTTTGGAAATATTCCTTGAGTCGGAGACGTCGAAAATAGGATTCTAGGTCACCACAGAACTGTATCATGTTCGTGGGGGTGGAGGGGCAGAAGGAGAGGCCCCGAGATAGAACAGCTGCTTCTGCTGGGCTGAGAGTATAGTTGGATAGGTTAACAATATTGCTAGGTGGGTTGAGGGAACCATTGCTGTGGCCCCTTGTAGCATGTAGTAGTGGACAGTGGGGTGGGAATAGGTATTGTTTCATATTCTCTGTGTATATATAAAGCCTGCTGCAGTTTCCACGATATGCATCTGAGGAAGTGAGCTGTAGCTCACGAAAGCTTATGCTCTAATAAATTGGTTAGTCTCTAAGGTGCCACAAGTCCTCCTTTTCTTTTTGCGAATACAGACTAACATGGCTGCTACTCTGAAACCTTAATTTATATAGTTATACTGGTACAATCCAAGAGTGGACACAGTTATATTTCTATAAACGTGCCTTATACTTCAATGGCTTATTCTACTTCCCATATGGAAATAATAACTATACCATTATAAGCACCTTTATATTGCTATAACTGCATCTGAACTACTTTGACTATACCATTATTGTTAAAGGGTACAGCTTCGTAGTGTAGAGAGGCTTAGGTGACTGAATAAGTGGCCTGATTTTCAAAAGTACTTTCAAAGTCTGCTTTGAACACCATTTATTAGTTGGACTCCTGTGCTTCGTGGTAGATGAGCAGTAGCTCTGAAAGTGAGGAAACCAAAATATTTCCCAGTACTTAGTGGAAACTTGCTCATTGTCCACAGGAAAACATTTATTATGAATTCCAGTAACAACGAGAGTCCTACACATAGTAAGAATCCCTGCCCAAGAGATCTTACAAACTAAACAGGCAAAACAGGGAGTGTGTGGAAGAAAGGAAGATTGTCTCCATTTTGCAGACTGAGTGGCCTACAATCAGTAGGAAGTCTGTGGTAATGCTGGGAATTGAACCCAGATCACCTGAGTTCCAATCCAATGATTTAACCAAAAGACCATCTTTTCTCAATAGGAGTGATAGGAAGTGAGAAGAGTGTCATTTTTTAGAGGTTACCAATGAACTTATTTAAAATGTCTCCCTCTTGCCTCTTACTAATCCTGTTGTTTCTTCTGCTTTCCTGTGGAAAATGGGCAACTTAGTTTAACTGTTGGGAATTTTTTATCATGCTAGAATAAAAGAGAGGAGAGAAAAGGTACTAATGATCTACAGACAATCTGAGGCAATGTTAAGAACTCAAGGAACTATTCTATGTTTTTACCTGGTTTTAAGAATAAATTTGAGAGGTAGTCCAGTAGAGAGCTTGAGTTATAAATCAGAAACCAAAGGCCTGGTCTTCAGGAGGGAAAAAAGGTGTGTTGTTAATGTGAGTTAGCTAACACACGGTAAAAACTTAATTCAGACAGCGCAGTTTGTAGTTTTCACACAAGTTAGCATATTGAGTATAAAGATTATAGGGGAGCCTTGGGCATATGGGAGCTGCGGGTGGGGGCAGTGTGCAGAGCCCCCTGGCTGCCCCACCACCTAGGAACTGGAGGGACAAGTCACCGCTTCCTGGGAGCTACCTGAGCCCCCTCCCGCATCCCAACCCCCAGCCCAGCTCAGAACCCGCTCCTGCACTCAAATTCCCTCCTGGAGCCTGCACACCATGCCCCCTCCAGCACCCCAAACTTCTGCCTCAGCCCAGAGCCCCCTCCCATGCCCTGAACCCCTCATTTCTAGCCCCACCCCAGAGCCTGCACCTCCAGCGCAGAGCCTGTACCCCCTTTCACACCCCAACCCCTGTTTCAGCCTGGAGCCTCCTCTTGCACTCCAAAACCCTCGGTCCCACCCCCCAGGCCAGAGCCCACTCCTGCACCCTGAACTCCTCATTTCTGGCCCCACCCCACAGCCTGCACCCCCAGCCAGAGCCCTCACTCCCTCCTGCACCCCAACCCCCTGCCCTAGCCTGGAGCCCCTTCCCACACCCCAAACCTGCCATCCCTGGCCCCACCCCAGAGCCAGTACCCCCAGCGGGAGCCCTCACCCCCTCCTGCACTCCAATGCCCTGCCCCAGCCCGGTGAAAATGAGCGAGTGAGTGAGGGTGGGGGGAGAACAAGTGATGAAAGATGGGGGAGAGGCCTCAGAGAACGGGCAGGGCCTCAGGGAAGGGGCAGGGCAAGGGTGTTCGGTTTTCTGCAATTAGAAAGTTGTCAACCCTCAGCGGGCCAGGGAGAATAGCCTGGGAGAGAGACCAAGGACTAAGGAACTGCTAGTGAGGGAATCCCCATAGTAGCCAGGTAGAAAGTTGAATCACAGGGCCCAGAGGAATCTGCTTTGTAGACCCTAGAAAGAGGGCTACAGAGAACCTTGAACTAAGAGATAAGAGAGTACTTGAGCCAAGCAGAGGGCTGATATTACAAAGCATGAGGGAACTGTGAGACCCAGCCTCAAGGGGGAAGGGAGAGAAAAATAAGCCAAAGGGGCATAGAGGATTTGACAGCATGGATAAATCTACGTTATTTAAATAATCAGAGATTTAAATCAGGAAACCTTGATTTTAATCCATCTGTTTTATTCATGTTTCCCATTTGTCCTTTTAGTTATTTCCTAAAAGAAGGGTTGATTTTCATTGTTGGTAACTGTTAAAACATGTTGATTTGCAACTAAATACAGCCTTTGCACTAAATTTGGTGCTTCTTTTTGCTAACAGGGAGGATGCACTGTATCTACACATGCTTATTAGAGCAATTTTAAAGCTAAATTTGCATTTATTCTGATTCTTAAGTTTTACATTTTGATTATGTTAGAAAATGGTGAATGATACATTTCTTTACCAGAGGATGATTAAGTAACTTGTGATTGGTTTCAAGCCATATTTGTGTATCCTGGATATATAAGGGGAAAAAAGTTTATTGAAAAGTTAAATGCAAACCATGTTTTGATTAAAACTATCTAAAACTTATTAAACAAAGGAAGTATTATCTGTAGTTAATGAAGGAATTGATGGTGCCTTGTCACCACATCCTTCAGTAGTTTTTCTTCATCAATTGGAAAGGGAAAACAAGCTTTCCTGCTCTTTCAGCTCTGTATTAAGTAGTCATTGAACTTGAACTAGCTAAATAAACTAAAAACAAAGAAAAGATTTTCTTTAAACCCACAGCAGAGGCTACTGTTGTCCAAAGTTGAGCCAACTCTCATAATTTCGTCATGAGTCCCATGATAATGATTGTTTTCCTTAAAGCCCCAGCTCCTGGAGTCAAGTGGAGATGTGATGATTTCAGCCTTCATTCTTAAAGAAAAAGTAAGTTCTAGCCCTCATGGCTGTGGAGAAAGTTTCCCAGTGCACCTAAAGGCTCAAAAAGCAGAAGGCAAATAAAAAGAACACCAGATCTAGTATTTTTACATAATCTCATTATTTTAAAGACAATTTCATGATTTTTGGTGAGCCAGACTCATGATTTTTTGAACATTTAGGGTTGGCAATACTGAGCATTTCAATAAATTCCGGTTCTAGGTGCTTAGCCAGTGACTCCCACCAGTTCAGTGGTTTCTGATGCTTTAAAACTTGGCATCAGACATGTACTGTTTAATATTATTCGATGTATTGAATTTAAATGATTTTAATAGAATGCAATAAGTTTAGGCCTTAACACAGACTGTCAATTTCAAATTTAAATAGATTTTTTTAAAATTGCATTTCATTTAAATTTTAAAAATCTGTTTTTATATTTTTAATTCACCCTGCTATTTGAATTTCCTGCTGCCCAACAGGAGCACTTATTTACTGTGTGTCTAACAAATGGACTCAAGTGAGGGTGGGGGAAATATTACTCAAATTATATGCACATTGCCACATACATGAGAGAGCTAAAAAGGGGAAACTCGGGCTGGGGTGACGGGGTGCTGGGATGGGGTAAGCTGACCATTTACATAGACTAATATATCTAATAGGAAGAGTTAGGGGGAAATTAAATCTATCCTACTATGATGCAGCATGGAGGTGGACTCTAGATCAGTGCTACTCAAAGTGGTGGTCCACGGACTGGTGCCGGTCCGCGAGCCATTGGCTGCCAGTCTGCACGCACACTGGAAAAAAAAATGCTGGTCCCCCACATCAGATAGCTTGACAAGCACTGCTCTAGATGATTTACAATGTCTCTTCCAACCCAGATGATCTTATCATGGTTAAGAAGAATGGCCATTTAGTCAACACTAACTAGATACTTTTTACTCATCTAGTAAGCCAGTAAATGAATTCTTATCTGTCACTTTAGTCATTAAATGGTAGCCCTGGTTCTTTCCTTGCTCCTGGGGCTGGACTGTTATAGCTTGTCTCCACTCCCGGGGAGATCAGTGCTGCTGCAGTCAATGTGAAGACCCGCTAAATCTATGACAGAGCTCTCTCCGGTCAACCCTGGTACTCCAGCTCTCCGAAAAGAGTAAGGGAGGTCGACCGGAGAGCATCCTCCATCAACGCAGTGCGGGTAGACACTGCAGTAAGTCGACCTAAGCTACGTCGACTCAAGCTACTTTATTCACCCATCTGGTGAATTCACTGCCCGCTGATTTAGTGGATAGTGTAGACAAGCCGCCTGTGTCCATCTACCAACCAAACTCCACCCTCTTGAATGCCAATCACAATAGCTCTTCATAATATGACAGTCCTGCTCATTTCTTACTTGAGTTTGAACAGGAGTGACATACTTAAGTGTTCTAGTGTACAAGATCCTCACTGGGCATTCCAGTTTAATCCTCTGTCAAGATGAACAGGAATAGTTTAGACCTCAAAGCAATTGTTTCAGAATGTCAGCAATTCACTGACATCACTGCACCAGCTACACTCAGGTCACATTCAGAAAAGGAGTACTTGTGGTACCTTTGAGACTAACCAATTTATTTGAGCATAAGCTTTCGTGAGCTACAGCTCACTTCATCGGATGCATTCAGTGGAAAATACAGTGGGGAGATTTATATACATAGAGGACATGAAACAATGGGTGTTACCATACACACTGTAAGGAGAGCGATCGCTTAAGGTGAGCCTTTACCAGCAGGAGAGCGCGGGTGGGCGAGGAATCTTTTGTAGTCATAATCAAGGTGGGCCATTTCCAGCAGTTGACAAGAACGTCTGAGGAACAGTGGGGGTGGGGGGGGGGGGAATGAACATGGGGAAATAGTTTTACTTTGCGTAATGACCCATCCACTCCCAGTCTCTATTCAAGCCTAAGTTAATTGTATCCAGTTTTCAAATTAATTCCAATTCAGCAGTCTCTCGTTGGAGTCTGTTTTTGAAATTTTTTTGTTGAAGAATTGCAACTTTTAGGTCTGTAATCGGGTCACCAAAGAGATTGAAGTGTTCTCCAACTGGTTTTTGAATGTTATAATTCTACCCCATATCGAGCCTAAATGTAGTAAGTAGGATTACTCATGTTAGTAAGGGTTTCTCTGTTAAAGTTTGCAAGATCAAACTCTAGTTATTAGGGGTGACTACAGACAATCAATAGGATGCCAGGTAGCATCTTCCTTTAAAAAACTAAATATTGTACCTAAAACTCAATAGAAGTAATTATTTGTTTGGGTGCATTCAGTCTGACAGAGTTTCTGTGACTTTGACTTTCAGTGCCCTTCATTTTCCTGTGGAAGGGTCTGTTCTGCCCTCTGCATGATGAAAGCCTGTTGGAAATTGATGGCACAGAAAGCAGGGCAGATGCAAAGCATTTGGAGCATCTCAATCCTGTTTAACTGTGCCATTGTCATGCTGGTTGGACTCAACACTTTTCTTTTGCAATTGAAAGGATCAGCAGAACGAGCTGATAAGCACTGGTATCCTGGTGTGAAACTGACCCTTTGAACTGTGAAGAATCGCTTCAGATAAGCAAGTCATGGAATTTTTATCATGTCTTACTTCTTGTTGCAGCATTTTAGAGTTAGCAATTCAAGCCT
Organism: Lepidochelys olivacea; assembly: GCF_965140295.1. NCBI lineage: Eukaryota > Metazoa > Chordata > Testudines > Cheloniidae > Lepidochelys > Lepidochelys olivacea. Next base: position 298,856,846 of record NC_140411.1, read on the forward strand.
GTAAGAAACAGAATCATCCACTTCCCCATCCTTACAAAGAACAGAGAGAATATAGTGGCAATGTAATTTGAATAACAAACTTAACTGATTAAGGGCCCAAACCAGTGAAATGAGCACCGGGACTCCCATGGAAATCAATAGGAGTTGAGGATGTTCAGTACCTTGTAGCATCAGGTTGTTGGTATCACAACAGATAGCAATGAAGGCTTGTGCAGCCAAGATACTTTGTATACAGTTTCAGAGTAGCAGCCGTGTTAGTCTGTATTCGCAAAAAGAAAAGGAGTACTTGTGGCACCTTAGAGACTAACTAATTTATTTGAGCATAAGCTTTCGTGAGCTACAGCTCACTTCATCGGATGCATTCAGTGGAAAATACAGTGAGGAGATTTATGCATCCGATGAAGTGAGCTGTAGCTCACGAAAGCTTATGCTCAAATAAATTGGTTAGTCTCTAAGGTGCCACAAGTACTCCTTTTCTTTTGTATACAGTTATATTCACTCCAGGCTTGTGCAGCCAAGATACCTCTGGAGTGAAAATAACTGTATACAAATGGATTCTCTTTTACATCAATAAAATCTCTCCAGTTCTAAAGTGATTTGTCTAATTCAAGCAATAAAATGTTGGATTTCCATAACACAATCAGAAGTTTATCACTGAAGCCCAAAGGAGAGGATGGCAAAATATTTGGTATTTTTCTAAGAACATTAGCTCCTGGATTCCTGATTATGAGAGAATCTCAGCTTTCATTTAAAAGAAAAAAAATTCTAGTCCTCAAGGTTACGAAAGAAAAGTTTGAAAAGGTGAGAACACTTAAAAGCTCAAAAGGCAAATAAAAAAGAACCCCAATCTCAAGATTTTTGAGGATTGGAGGTTGGCAGTACTGTACTACTGAGGTCCGGTCCACACTACAGATCTATAGTGGTATAACCGTGTTGCTCAGGGGTAGGAAAAATCTGACCTAACCCCCCATGTAGACAGTGCTGTGTTGGCTGGAGAACTTCTCCCGCCGATATAGCTACTGCCTGTCTTCACTAAAGCTCTACGGTGCAGCTGCACCAATCCAGCGTTGTAGGTGTAGACTTGCCCTAACACTTCTAATGTTGCTATCCCAAAAAACTGATATGGGGACAAAGGGCCTTATCAAAAGTCCAGTGACATCAATGAGTATTTGAATTGACTTAATTTTGTAAAGACCTGATCTGAAGCATATTGATCACCAGTTAGCTGTCTTGCCAAACAGCTATCCGTGTGTAGTAGATTACACATAAAAGTTACACCCAATTTAAGTCTTTGATCTTAAAGGTAATATCAGAAGATATCCAAACTGGTCCCCTTAGAACAAAATTCACAGTGTCCTTCAGTAAAGTTTGCTGGGGTAGGAGATAAGGGAGAGTCTAAGACTTCATCTATACTACCGACTTACATCAGTATAATTATGTCTCTCAGGGGTGTGGAAAATTCACACCTCTGAGCAACACCGTTATACTGCCCTAATTCCCTATGCTGACTGGAGAAGCTCTCCTGTCTATAGGTAGCAACTTCACTAAGGCTGTGCCTACACTGCATATCTTACAGAGGCACAGCTGTCGTGGCACAGCTGTGTCACTGTAAGATCTCCCCTGTAGCCATTCTCTGCAGGCAGGAGAGAGCTCTCCTGCTGGCAAAGTAAAGTCACCTCCAACAAGTAGCAGTAGCTTCGTTGGTAGGAGAGCGTCTCCCGCCAGCAAAGCACTGTCCACACTGGTGCTTTTTGTCCATAAAACTTTTGTTGGTCAGGGTGGGTGTTTTCTCACACCCCGACCGACAAAGGTTTTACCAACAAAAGTGCAGTGTAGACATATCTTAAGTGCTACAGAGGTGCAGCTGCATTGGTGCAGCTCTGAAGCTGCTGTGCTGTATGTGTAGACAATCCCTTAAGCTATCCACATGGGGAGGTAGTGCAAAGTAGCTCATGCACTATAAATCACACCCTAGATTGCTGCTCACTAACTTCCCCACATAGACAAACCTGTCTTTAAAAAAACATCAGGATCAGGCCAAAATCCCAGGCTCCGGGAGGTGGCTTAACTCAAGCAGCTCCCAAAAGCAGCAGCATGTCCCCACTCCGGCTCCTATGCAAAGGCGCAGCCAGGCGGCTCTGAGCGCTGCCCTGTCTGCAGGCGTGGCCCCTGCAACTCCTACTGGCCATGGTTCCTGGCCAATGGGAGCTGCAGGGGCAGCACTTGGGGTGGGGGAGGTGTGTGGAGACCCCTGGCTGCCCCTACATGTAGGAGCTGGAGGGGGGACGTGCCACTGCTTGTGGGAGCCGCGTGGAGTGGGTCAAGCCCCTGACCCCACTCCTCAGTTGGAGCACTGGAGTGGGGCAAGCCCTGGACCCTGCTCCCCGGCGGGAGCTCGAGAGCTGGATTGAAACGTCTGGATGGCCGGATGCGAACCCCGGGCCGTAGTTTGCCCACCCCTGGGTTAGTGGCTTACAGATAGTTGTAATAAGACATAAATCTAGTGTGTCTGTTTAGTCCATGATTTTTAGTGTCTAGCAAAGTTATGAATTTAAGTTCCCAGGCTTATCTTTTGAAAGTTAAGTTAAAAATGTCAGATACATACAACAAATATGGCTCCATGCTAATGCTAAAGAGGGCTTGTCATAAATATAAAGGGAAGGGTAACCGCCTTTCTCTATACAGTGCTATAAAATCCCTCCTGGCCAGAGGCAACATCCTGTTACCTGTAAAGGGTTAAGAAGCTCAGCTAACCTGGCTGGCACCTGACCCAAAGACCTGGCACCTGACCCAAAGACCAATAAGGGGACAAGATACTTCCAAATCTTTAAAATCTTAGGGGGGGGAAGGCTTTTGTTTTGTGTTCTTTGTTTTACGTGGTGGTTCACTCTTGGGACTGAGAGAGGCCAGACAGAAATCCATCATCTCCAACCCCTCCAATATTGCAACCAGTATAGGTAAGCCAGGCAAGGTGGATTAGTTTATCTTTAGTTTTATGTGAATTTTCCGTGTGTTAAGAGGGAGATTTATTCCTGTTTTCTGTAACTTTAAGGTTTTGCCCAGAGGGGGATCCTCTGTGTTTTGAATCTGATTACCCTGTAAAGTATTTTCTATCCTGATTTTACAGAGATGATTTTTATCTTTCTTTTTTTTAATAAAATCCTTCTTTTAAGAAACTGACTGATTTTCCATTGTTCCAAGATCCAGGGGTTTGGGTGTTTGATGATTTTGTAACCAATTGGTTAGGATATTATTCTCAAGCGTCCCCAGGAAAGGGTGTGTGTAGGGCTTGGGGGGATATTTTGGGGGAACACGTCTCCAAGTGGTTCTCTTTCCCTGTTCCCAGTTTAAAATGCTTGGTGGTGGCAGCATACTGTTCAAGGACAAGGCAAAGTTTGTACCTTGGAGAAGTTTTTACCTAATCTGGTAAGAATAAGCTTAGGGGGTCTTTCATGCGGGTCCCCACATCTGTACCCTAGAGTTCAGAGTGGGGAAGGAACCTTGTCAGGGCTGGTTTTGAATCTATTTAATTTTTTTCCACCTTTTTGTGGATCTTGTGGTAGTGTTTTTTCCCCCTTGCAAATCCATATAGTTCAAAAAGACTTTATTATGACTCTGAATGAAACATGCATTATTTTCTATTGCAGCAACCCAAAATCAAGACAAGTTTTTACAGAAAAGTTACTTTAATGGAAAAGTCTTAGGTGAAAAACCTTTACTGCTTCCTCTGCACATAGGTTTATAGTAACTGCTTCATATGTTCAAACTGAACTAAATAAATATAATTTAAAATTTTAGTATAAAAGAGACAAATCCATGCACACATAATATGAATTGTTGTTTTTCCTCAACTTAACTGAAACTTTTTACATTGAAAGAAATATGCCAGTGTAGTCTAGGGTACTGCTTTGATGATTCACTGAATTGCTGTTTCTTAAAATGAATCAATAGTCACTGAATTCATATGGAAAAATTCCTAGACTGACTGACTGAGCCAACAACTCCTTCTTCCTGAATTTTTGCTTTGATACAATAAATTGAATGTGAGAGAGTCTTGCTGAGACAAAGGAAATCACAACAGAATCAGGGGTGGGCTGCATCCTTTCGCCTTGTAGGGTTTGGATGGATTACCAAAACAAACTGAGAATGTCTTGTTCACCATCTGTGAAACTTTTCTTCGTGACTGTTGAAGACTAACACCTGGACAAATGAAGACTAACCATTGCTTCTTACAGAAGACAAACTTCCAGCTATGGGATGCAGTAGCCTAGTCCAATCTAGAAGAAGCCTCTCCTGAGCACCAAGAATCTCAGAAAATGATACCTAGTTTCTCTTGGAAAAAGTTACTGAAAAGATGGTGAAATCTAGACTCCTAGCATCACTTGTCTTCATTACCATGGGTCTGTCACAATCAAGTGTTCACGCTTGGGCATCACAGAAGTGACCTTATTGACACTGGTGAACAACCTTCTCATGAACTTGGACGAGAAGCAGACCTCTTTGGTAAAACTGCTAGACTTCTCTATTTCAATACCCTTGACTGTTTGTTTTCTCTTGACATTAGAAGAGCTAGTAGGACCTAGCACTTGACTACTCCTTTTCCACCAGACAAATCCCAGAGAATTGTAATGGCCTCTCTTTGGGTGTGAAGCCTCAGGATCATGGTGCAGTGACAAGCAATGTCTCCTTTTGTCTTGCACTGGCCAAAAACTCCTTCTCTCAGGAAGGCGGTGATCTAGATTTTCACTGCTTCCAAGTTAGTGAGCTGCAGTAGTCCATCTGGGTTGAGCATAATGGCTGCAACTGGCACAGCATGCAGTAGCTCATAAATAGAATCTAATAATGGGTTTGGAATAATCCTTTAGTCTCCATGTATTACAGTATACCATTCAGTGGATTAAGCAATTTAAGTATGCATGATACAAAGGATACACATTAAGGTTAAGTTTTTGCATTGTTCTTCTATGACATAATGCTGTCCTTGCTATCAACACTTTTAAATTAGGATAAAATTCTGTCTTTTGATACATGTGCACAACTTCTTCAGTGAGAATTGGATGATCATTTGAAGTCCGAATTTGGTTTCTAGGCCCAAATCCATAAAGGGAATTGGGCATCGCACTATAGAGCTGCACCCTTATAAGCTTTAGTTCAGTGTTTAAGGAATTTACCCAAGATATAGGAGATCCTGGTTGAATTCTCCCCTTTGCCTGATGAGGAAAAGAGATTTGAACATAGATTTTCCATCTTTCAGGTGAGTGCACTAGCCACTGGGCTGTGGAGACCTTCTTTCTCAGGTCTGTCCTACACTAGAAAATTAGGTTGGTTTAACTACAGTTGTCAGGGGTGTGAAAAATCTACACCCCTGAGTGGTGTAGTTAAGATGACCTAAGTCCCCATGTAGACAGACCTAGGTTGACAAGAATTATTCCACTGACCTAGCTACTGCCTCCTGGGGAGGTCACAGCTGGACTACCTATGCTATTGGGAGAAACCCTCCTGTCAACATAGGTACAGTAGCATTTTAAGTGTAGACAAGCTGTCTCTTGTCCAGTGGATATTTAGTTATTTATACACAGTGAAACCACTTTAACAGGAGAGAGACACTTCAGAATGCCTGCGAGCCCAGTGGTTAGGGCACTTACATAAGGAGTGGGAAATCTGTGTTCAGATTCCTTCTCCTCAGTTCTTAGTCTAATTTGTCAGTTCTTAGTCTAATCTATTTATTAAGAGGGCAGGGATCAGAAGGATTAATGTTTATTTGTTTGTTTTGTTTTAAATATTGTGTTTGCCCATTGTTAGGCTTTTGTAATACAAGGCATGTGAAAATTCCCTCTCCATAATTTTGAGCATCTTAGTGTAATCTCTTCTCCTCGCCACAGCAGAGTTTTTCTTGTTTCTTCTGAGTAACTAAGCCAGAGTAGTAAGCAAAGTATGTGTCTACCCTATTCATATTATGGTTATAATATAAAAAGTACTTTCATATTTCTTGACGAGATCACCAAGGCACTGTTTAACAATTAATTGGGCCTCACAACATTCTGTATGTAGGTAAATATATTATCTCCATTGTACAGCTGGGGAAACTGAGGAGTTAAGTGACTTTCTCAAGGCTATGTAGCGAGCCACTGGTAGAGCCAGAACCAAGAGGAAAACTGTAGTTCCTAGTGCCTTAGTCCATCATTCTAAGCTGATATCATACTATCTGCTTTGATAGTCTTTGTATCTTTCAAATATACATTCTCTGTTGTAGATTTTATAGTATAAATGTTATTGCTGAAACATAAGGCAGAATAAGAGATAAGTAAAAGAATAATACTAGCATCATGTTTGCAAAAATTGTCATACAATTCAATGGCTTGTTGTGGTTTTTACTATTCGTGATCATTAAGAATACATCTCTCTTTACCATCAGGTAACCAGTGTTGCCTCAGAAAGCTGTATCACACTCTCTTCAAGAGGGTCCCAAATTCTTCCTTAGCCTTTGCCAATATAGGCCATGCACTTTGTTGTCTCCCTGCTGTGCAGGAGGATGGCTGTCAAAATGACAGGATCTGCTTTGAGTTCTCATTAAATATTGTATGTCATAGTGTGACACATGATATGCCCTGCAGTGTGTCGTGTGCTATGACGCTAATCAACATTCAGTACCAAAAGAGGAGAGCAGCTGTTCTGTAGTCGGCATGTCTGAGTGCTCCTGAGCCCAGCAGGACATCACTTAATTCACATTAATGGCAAAGGAACTAGCCTCATAACATTTATATAAACGGAACTAACGATCAGGAAAAAATGCAAACTAGTTTTATTCTACTCTTGGAAACTATGAATAATTAACAGTAATCAGACATACTGGATCTGATTAAACTGCTTGTGCCACTGCTACGGCTCCTGTAAACCTTTATGTGAAGCTGCAACTTTTAAGCGCTTATGTGCTTTAATAGATTAAGTACCATTTGCCACAAGGCTCCTCACGTATTATAATGGAGAAAAGCTGCAGCTAAGGGCAAACATCTCAGAATCATGGTGCATAGGGATAGAAAGTCCATCGTCTCTCCTTTCCTCACAGCTCTTCTATTCCTCCTCCTTCATCTTGCCAAGACAAAAATTTTTTTTCTATAGTCTAACAGCAATAGCTTACCCACCTCCTCTTTAAAAAACAAACAGGAAAAAAACCCAAACACACAAGGTCCTCAGCTTCCCAGGCTACCAAGGATGTGACTACATGGAAGTTTCTCTGTCGTCCATTTATCTCATCCCCTCAGGACAGCCTCCCTGCATTAATACCACATTCTCATCCACATCAGGAATGGGAGTGCCTTAATCATCATTGACACAGTGCCTTCCAGCACCTTGGAATAACGACTTCTTCATTACTGTCCAGTGATGGACACCTATAACCAGGAGCATCAGCAAACATGGCCAATTCTTCCTATCTCCTTTCAGTACAAACCCATAGCTCCACTGCCTCCTGTAGGTCAGAGTGAGAAACATTAGAAACTACTATGGAGAGAGAAAAGGAGGACTTGTGGCACCTTAGAGACTAACCAATTTATTAGAGCATAAGCTTTCGTGAGCTACAGCTCACTTCCTCAGATGCATATCGTGGAAACTATGCATCTGAGGAAGTGAGCTGTAGCTCACGAAAGCTTATGCTCTAATAAATTGGTTAGTCTCTAAGGTGCCACAAGTCCTCCTTTTCTTTTTGCGAATACAGACTAACACGGCTGTTACTCTGAATATATGGAGAGGTGGATGCAGTCTGCCCATAATGGCTCTGGGCCACTAGATAGTCATCATGATGATTAATTACAAAGATCTTTGTTAGGGCACATGAGTTCTGCCAGTTGGTACCTCCATCTCTACCTTCCCTGTGACTATAATCTCTAGAATCCTTCCCATGAATGAATGAAGCGTTGTTCCTTCACTGCACCCTCCTGGTTTCATGGCTAGTGCCCATTTGGCCATTCATCTCTTAAATTATTTGGTTCTGCAAACAGGACCTGGCTGCTGATGTTTTAGCTCAAATAAACGAGCCTCTGGCCACAAACATCCCCTCATCCCTATTGAAAACCTGTCCTCTAACAAATTGAATATCTAATTAGTTACTTCATGCACAGCAGATGTCTTTCTTGAACCCGCAGCACTATCAAATGGCTGCATATTCCAAGCTGACTGCAGCTAGTCTCACGGTTTGGGCTGTGGTTTTTTAAAGCAGTAAATCCAACCAAGAGTAAAGTTGGTTGAGGCAAGAAAGTGGCAAGAAACTGAGCAGCAGTTTGGGGTTGTACAGCCAACAAATGGCAATGGGTAATCTAGGTCAGGATAAAATCATTTTTTGCCCTTGTAGGATGAATAAAAACACTGCAACACAAATGAATTAATACTGTAAAATCCCTCATAAACTGGTTTCCCCCTTTCTGAACAGACACCCCTCTACCCTCATATGTAATCATTTATTCCTAACGCACACTGAGAACTGAGTGAGTGGGGAGAACCCTCTATCCCAGCTGCATTAACCTTGGCCAGCTTGTTTATGGGGTGGGGGGTGGGGGATTGCCATGGACAACAGTGCTCAAAACAAGATCCCTGTGGAATCCGTCTCTGTATATGGATTAAATTGTGGGGCTTCTCTTAAACTGCTGTTACCCTAATCTCTTACCATTTCCATCTTCTGTATGGGATGGGGATCCAGGTCTATCTAAAGAGGGCAGGATTAGGTAGTCTTCTGTTCTGATAAAGGTCTCCACTCTTGCTTCTGGATCTTTTCCTGGAGTTTTCCATGAGATCTTGGTTGGCGTACTACTCAGTTGGAGCTTACAGAGGGGGACTTTTTTTGGAGCTGTGGCTGTTCCTCAAGCCCACTTAATCAACTTCTCAAACTCAAGGCTGCCTCTCCTTGGCTGTTTTTTCCCCCTCTCCCTCATGCCCTCAGAAAAGTCTGTCTTTTGATTGGTTCAAAAAGTTTCTGGAGCCCTTTCCCAGCCTTCACAAGAAACTTTTTGAAGACGAGAGCTCTTGTGCTATGGTATTTGGAACCAAAATGCAGAGCGATGGTCAGATTGGCTGTGTACAGGTTCCATAATTATCACCAACTTGCTGCTTATGTGTATCATGGAAGAAGTCCTAGGTGGGAAAATGAATGAAGAGAAGGTGATGGCTTAATGCAGTAGCTATCAACCAGAGGTACGCGTATCGCTGGGGTTATGCAGAGGTCTTCCAGGGGGTGCATCAACTCATCTAGATATTTACCTAGTTTTACAACAGGCTACATAAAAAGCACTAGCAAAGTCAGTACAAACTAAAATTTCATACAGACAGTGATTGTTTATACTGCTCTATATACTATACACTGAAATGTAAGTACAATATTTATATTCCAGTTGATTTATTTTATAAATATATGGTAAAAATGAGAAAGTATTATTTTCCGTAATAGTGTGTTGTGACACTCTCTTGTGTTTTTATGTCTGATTTTGTAAGCAAGTAGTTTTAAAGTGAGGTGAAAGTTGGGGGTATGCAAGACAAGTGAGACTCCTGAAAGGGGTACAGTAGTCTGGAAAGGTTGAGAACCATTGACTTAATGGACCAGAGATGTAGGGTGGGTCTGGGTATGTGAGAGAAAGAGAAAGCCATATGTGAAGATGTTCTGAATGTGAAAAACTGCAGAGCCATGTGCTGTAGCTACTGTGAACCTTTGGCCTCACCTACTCTCTGCTTGCTTAATCCATCTCCTCTGGGACTATTCTGTCTTCTTAATAGTTCACCATGACTCTTTGGTGGGAGGAATAGAGGCAAGAGAGAACTGCCTACAAATTTTCCCTTAAGTACACATGCATGTGCAGAACCAACAGAATGTTAGTAGGCCAGTAAGACTGCATTACAGTCTGCATTACAGTAGGTTTCTTTTAAACCTTATAACTTTCATATATTGAACATTTTTACCAGACTTCTGAAAGTTGCATCGGTGGCCTAGGACTATCTCCTTAGAAACTTGAAATTTTCCATCTCAAATGGCTAGGTGCTATCGCTATTCAGAACTGAATTTGCAAAAAAGTATAGTGAGAAACTTTCATTAAAAAAATTAATCCTGGGTTAAGTGAACCTACCAAATTCAGCCTAAAATATTTAAAAACATGTTTTGAAAAAGTTGAGAAGCTAAAAATAACCTTTTGAAATGGCAATGCTCATTCAGCTTCAACTGTAGGAACTACTAATGAATATCTAATTTTTAGTTACAGTATATGAAATATGGAATACAGTCTGCTTAGAAGTAGTTCAATATAAGGCATCAGCACCTGCTTACTTTGAGTAAATTGCATCATATTTTTAAAGCAGTGTGTTACTTCTTCATTGCTACCTATTCAAAAGAATCCAAAGGAATCCATCCTAATGTGTAAATGGTGAATGAGAGAAGTCAGGACATGTTGTCGAGTCCTTGTGGAGTAGCTAAAAGCTAGGAGGCAACTAGTTAAGTAACAGATGTTAGGTGTCTCAAACAGCTCTTTTTTCAGCAGTTGAATGGAGCTAATAGGACTCGTGAATAAATGTATGCTTGTATGATGGTCACTCCTGCCAAGATTACAAGTTTAGGGTTTAAAACAATCCTCAATGGTTGAATTATATGTAACCATGGATAATGAAAATACATTCTATTTAATATAAAATCCCCAAACATAGTAATATAAAGTGTAATCTAAGGCCACAATTCTGCACACAGAACATATGTTCATGTGATTCTGTAAACATTCACATTAGTGAAGTATGTATGTATGTATGCCATTGAAGACTCAGGCCTTAAATTTAGTAAGTCATATTTTGAAAAAATAAAGGATATTAGACTTGATTTTAGGAGAATTACACTCAATTTTTTTAAATGTTTAGGTAAATTGTCGATATGGTAAAACAGGTTATAGTGATCAGTGTGTTTAAATTGACTTTCACTTGATTTATTGTAGATCATATAAACATAAAAATAAGTACTGCAAGCAGGGATAACACGTTTGAGAATAGACTCTTTTGCCCATCTGACCTTGAATTTCAAGTAGAATGGAGGGGAAGAGAAGATGTATGTTTACTCTGAGGCAGAAATTCTATTGGTTTTGGTGGTGATTCTCCACCAAAAATTGAACTATCTTTCTCCTTTCCTCATCCTTGTGCTCACAAAATACTCAGGAGGCATCTGGGCAGTGCTAGTTAAACCTTCTTTCCTGCCCCCCGTTAGACTAAAAGTTCCATCTGGGCTGAGGAGTAAGGGTCCCCAAGTAGCAGTACAAATCAATATTTATTATGCTGTTGATTTGGCCCCAGTACCATTTTGGTAACGCACACAGACAGGATGTTCTTCCAGCCAAGTAAAAAATAACTATTTTTGTAAAAGGTTTTTACTTACATATATTGCTTAGGGACTGGGAATCCGGGATTAAGTAAGAAGAAATTCTACGATGAAGTAACTCCAAGCCATCAGCATTCTTCATTCAGTAAAGTGGAAAGTCAGTCTAACCACAGGGGAAACTGGCTGAGTCCCTCCCATCTATCTCAGCCATTCACCAAGGGCAAGTCATGCCTGACCAACCTGATTGCCTTCTATGATGAGATAACTGGCTCTGTGGAGATGGGGAAAACGGTGGATGTGATATATCTTGACTTTAGCAAAGCTTTTGATATGATCTCTCACAGTATTCTTGCCAGCAAGTTAAAGTATGGATTGGAGGAATGGACTATAAGGTGGATAGAAAGCTGGCTAGATTGTTGGGCTCAACGGGCAGTGATCAACGGCTCAATGTCTAGTTGGTAGCCAATATCAAGCAGAGTGCCCTAGGGGTCGGTCCTGGGGCCGGTTTTGTTCAACATTTTTATTAATGATCTGGATGATGGGATAGATTGCACCCTCAGCAAGTTCACAGATGACATTAAACTGGGGGGAGAGATAGATATGCTGGAGGGTCCAGAGTGACTGGACAAATTGTAGGATTGGGCCAAAAGAAATCTGATGAGGTTCAACAAGGACAAGTGCACTGAGGACAGAAGTGTCCTATGCACCACTACACACTGGGGACTGACTGGATAAGCAGCAGTTCTGCAGAAAAGGACCTGTGGATTACAGCGGATGAGAAGCTGGATATGAGTCAGCAGTGTGCCCTTGTTGCTAAGAAGGCTAACGGCATATTGGGCTGCATTAGTAGGAGCACTGCCAGCAGATCGAGGGAAGTGATTATTCCCCTCTATTCAGCCCTGGTGAGGCCACATCTGGAATATTGCATCCAGTTTTAGTCCCCACACTATAGAAAGGATATGGACGAATTGGAGAGAGTCTAGCAGAGGGAAACTAGTCAAGGAGAGGCTAAGTCAAGTGCCCTGGGATTGTTTAGTCTGCAGAAGAGAAGAGTGAGGGGGGATTTGATAGCAGCCTTCAACTACCTGAAGGGGGATTCCAAAGAAGATGGAGCTAGGCTGTTCTTAGTGGTGGCAGATGACAGAACAAGGAGCAATGGTCTCATGTTGCAGTGGGGGAGGTCTAGGTTGGCTGTTAGGAAACACTATTTTGCTAGGAGGGTGGTGAAGCACTGGAATGGGTTACCTAGGGAGGTGGTGGAATCGCCATCCTTAGAGGTTTTTAAGGCCTGGCTTGACAAAGCCCTGGCTGGGATGATTTAGTTGGTGTTGGTTCTGCTTTGAGCAGGGGGTTGGACTAGATGAACCCCTGAGGTCTCTTCCAATCCTAATCTTCTATGATTCTATGATCTCAGGAAGGAAAATACAAACACAAAATAAATCAACACTTTCACATTGAATCTTGTTCAGCAGCTCAAACCTATCATGAAAAATGCATAACAGTGGTAACAAGCTGAAATTTGTCTTCATAAACATGATTTAAAACTTTTCTTAAATGCCTATATATGTGGGTGGCATTTGTTTTTTGGAGTGGGGATGACTTAAAGTAAGGTCTCTTTTTATAAGTGTTATTGGGAACAAATATGACAGCATTTTGGGGCAAGGTACCAGGTTGTAGAGTAATGTCTACAGTGGATTCTTTTAGGCCTTGTCTAGGCTACAAAGTTTTGTCGACAAAAGGAAGCTTTTATTGACAAAAGACTGGATAGCATACACACTGCGATGTGACTTTTGGTAGCAAAAATGCTCTATTTTGGTGACAAAATAAAATCACTCTGAAGAGAGACATAAGGCTTTTTGCATAAAATTTTTGTCGACAAAGTGCCCGTGTAGACACCACGCTTGATTTTATCACTTTAATTGGCCTCTAGGAGGTGTCCCACAATGCGCACAGTGACCGCTCTGGTCAGCAGTTTGAACCACCTACCCTGCAGCCAGGTAAACAACCATCTGCCCCTCTCTCTTCGAACCCTTGGGAATTTTTGAAATTCCATTTCATGTTTGCTTGGCGTGGAGAGGTCTTATCGCATTTTCCCAGGTGACCATGGTGGGTTATTGCGGCAAACGCTCTCCCACTTGGACCACTGCGGAGCTGCTGGAGTTGCTCAGTATACGGGGAGAGGAGGCTGTGCAGTCCCAGCTGTGCTTGAGCCATAGGAATTTTGATACCTATGAGCAATTTCTCGAGGCTTGTGCGAAAAGGTCTGTGATCAGGACACACTGCAGTGCAGAGTGAAGATAAAGGAGCAGACATACCATAAGGCAAAGGAGGCAAACCATCACTATGATGCTGCACCTAAGACCTGCTGGTCCTATAAGGAGCTGGATGCTAACCACGGTGGCGACCCCACCTCTACCGCCAAGAGCCCCTTGGATACTTCAGCGGGCCTGGAGGAGGCGGAAAGAGGGCCTAACCCAGAGGACAAAGTCGTTGATGAAGAGGTGGAGTTAGACGATGATGTGGAGCTCCCGGCGGGGTCGCTTGGTGGGGCAGGGAGCAAGGAACTGTTCACCACTCCGGAGGTGTCTAGCCAGTCTCAGCAGCTGCTCTCCGGCAAGCAAGAAGCAGGAGAGGAGATGCCTGGTAAGTGGCTGTGGTTTGTGTAGTGCAGGGGTGGGTTCACGGTATAGAAGTGTAGAAGCCTGGCTGTGTTTCTGTGTGCTGGACATTTCTCTGTGTATCTAATCAGTATGGGGGAACAGGGTGTAGATGCATCCTGAGATCTCACAGGAATCCTCCAAAGAGATCTCTAGGAAAGTTTCCTGGAGGTATTCGGTAATCCTTTGCCAAAGGTTCCTTGGCAGAACTGTTTTGTTCCTTCCCCCATTGTAGGAAACTTTCCCATGCCATTCAGCAATCACTTGTGCAGGGACCAAAGTGGCATAGGGACTAGGGCAGAAGCTACAAGCGTGTAGTAAATGTCCCCCTGCTTCCCTGCTTACCCTCAGGAGCAAGATATCTGCTACAATGACCACCCCCCTCGCCCCCGCCTGTGGAAAAGTGTGGGAGAATTTTAGATTTTCTCCCCTAGTCAGCTGCACCACAACCCTTGCAGAGTGCTTGCTGTTTTCTCCATGTAGAGCGCTCCCACCCCCAGCCAACACTCACCATGCTTTGGGTGTTCACAGAGATGTGTGCTTGCCAAGGTCCAGTAAGAAAGTGATTGTTATCGTTACAAAAGGTATATTTTACTGAAATGTTTCAATGCTGTGTGTGAACATACCGATCGTGTTTCTGTGCATTGGTCCCTCTGCTTCAGCAGATGTGGCCTTCAGGAACACGCCACCCACACTGGCCGAATATCTCCACCAGATAAGAAGACATGTTCCGGGAGGTACTGCATTTTTCCAATGCAGAGAAAAGAGAACACAAGGAGTGGAGGGAAGCCAAAAGGCAGGACAGAAATGGAAATCAGGAGTTTAAGGACACTACTGAGCGGATGACTAAAGTCATGGAGGAGCAAACGCAGATGCTGAAGTCCTTAATAATGCTGCAGACTGAGCAGATGCGTGCCCGCCCTCCCCTAGAGCACATTCAGAACTCTTTTCCATGCCCCCCAACTCCGCCCACACATTCCTTTCCACGTTCCAGGACTTCTTGGTTTCCCCTTCACTCCATCTCCTTGGACAACTTTCAAAATGATAGCTGGACCTACATACATCTCTGAAAGTCTGCTCTTCCCTGGTACCTCCTTTCCCACTAAGCATCTGTGTGTGTGTGTGTATGTGTGTATGTGTTGTTGTGCAATATAAGCAAAGTTTTGGAAGGGTAACTCATCTTTATTTGTTTCCTACAAACTGAGATAGCCGGCACTACCAATACATACACAGGCAGTTTAATCATTTGCTTACTGGAATGTAACGCCCCAAATGTCTCCATTTCTACCTAGGAAAACTACATGTAATGTAAGATTGCAGCACTAATACAGAGATACGCATTACTGGTTCACATTTTCAAAGTGTTGCTGCAAAGCCTTCCTGATTCGAATTACCCCCCTCTGGGCCCCTCTGATAGCTCAAAATCAGTAGCCAAGCGGTCTGCCTCAATACTCCACCCCTGAGCAAACCTTTCAGTCTTAGCTTCACAAAGATTATACAATGTACAACACGCGGCTATGACCATGGGAATATTATCTTCATTCAGGTCTAATCTGCCATAAAGACATGGCCAGCACACCTTTAATCTGCCAAAGGAACGTTCCACTGTCCTCTGGCACTTACTTATCCTGTTGTTAAACCACTCCTTACTGCTGTCCAGGTTCCCATGTAGGTTTTCGTGAGTCATGGCTGTAAGGGGTACGCTGGGGTCTTCCAGGATCGCTATGGGCATTTCAACATCCCCCACTGTAATCTTCTGGTCTGAAAAGAAAGTCCCTGCTTGTAGCTTTCTATATAGGCCAGTGTTCCTGAAGATGCATGCATCATGCACCTTCCCGGACCACCCCACGTTGATGTCAGAGAAACGCCCACGATGATCCACAAGTGCCTGCAACACCATGGAGAAACTTCCTATTGATGTACTCCATCACAAGATGGTCTTTTGCCAAAATTGGAATATGTGTGCCATCTATTGCCTTCCACAGTTCTGCAAAGCCATCCACTATTTCATGCACATTTCCAAGAGTCACGGTCGTCCGTAGCAGGAGTCGATTAATTGCCCTGTACACTTGCATTAATGAAACTCCAGTGGTCGACTTTTCCACTCCAAATTGATTCACGACCAACTTGAAGCAGTCTGGTGTAGCCAGCTTCCACACAGTGATTGCGACACGCTTCTCTACCAATAGGGCAGCTCTCATTCTGGTGTCCTTGTCCCGCAGTGCTGGAGTGAGCTCCGCACACAGTTCCAGGAAGGTGGCTTTCCACATCCAAAAGTTCTGTAGCCACTGCTCATCATCCCACACCTGCACGATGATACAATCCAACAATTCAGTGCTTGTTTCCTGAGCCCAGAAGCAATGGTCCACCCTCTGCAGCTGTTCTGTGAATGCCAAAAGCAATCTACAGTTGCTCTTATGCATATCACACAGTATGTCAGGCAACTGGGGGTCGTCTTCAGTTAGGAACTTTGCAATTACCTGCACTGCGATCCATGATGCCTTCATGACAGTTAACAGAGCATAGGAGAGCAGTGCGGGATCCATCCCTTCTCACAAACAAGGGCCATTGAAAAATACTGAGAAAGAAAGCCGGAAGCCCATGGAATGCTGGGACAGAAAGCAATGCACCATGGGACATTAAGCCTGGTCCCAAGATGCGCCACGATCCACTCTGCCTTCCCACAAGGCCTAGCGGTGTTGAGCTGGACTATGGGATAGGTACCCACAGTGCACTGCTCACGCAGTCGATGCTAGTGCCCCAAGTGTGGACATGTTTTCCTGACAGAGGGAGTGAGTGTGAACATGCAATACCAATTTTAATTATAGCACCTTTTGAGTGTTGACATAACTTTTGTCAACAAAACTCTGTAGTGTAGACAAGGCCTTAGTAAGGGAGCTTTTTCCTCATTTCTACCTTTCAAGGATAAGCCTCAGCTGAATTTGAAGAAATGGACTAAACCCATTGCCATTAAAAAAAATTTTTTTTTTTTAAACCCACAACTTAAAAACATACCTGTAGTAAAACAAAATCAGATTTGAACTATGTTACATCTCTGATTGATGATAACATAAGTGTCTGGAAACAGAATTTCTTCCAGTTCCTGTATCACATATGACGTTTCTGTATAAGTAGAAGAGGAAATTTTAGAAAAGCTGAGAACGACAGAAATAGTTTTGACAGAGGGAGCATGGCCTGGCCTGCCAAATAAGCAAGCCTAGTAAACAGAGTAGTGAGCGTCTATTGAAGTGGAAATAATGTCTGGCTTTGAGAGAGATGTTTTGTTGTTATTCAACAGGAAGTAGACTGTCTTCAGACTTAGGTGCCTGTAATATATGGGAGACTAATAGCCATTTAGCTATTGATCTTCCTTTGCAAAGATTGAAACAGTATCTCTTTTTTGTGATGCATTTTGGTAGGGTTGACCAGCACTGGGTCTTGACAGCTCATAAATCTGTTGGTATCTCTTCTGCCCCTGCTACTTTGCTGTCCAAATGAAAGTTAACAAAGTATAATGTATGTTTATCCTGATAGACCAGCAATTTATTAATGTCGACATTACATCACTGTCTGCCTTCAGGATGGCATGTGAGATGAATTTAGTAAACCAAAGTGGATGCAGTGTTGTTGTAGCCATGTCAGTCTCAGGATAAGAGAGAGGCAAAGTAGGTGAGGTAATATCTTTTATTGGACCAACTTCTGTTGGTGAGAGACAAGCTTTTGAGCTTAAAGAAAAGGAATACTTGTGGCACCTTAGAGACTAACCAATTTATTTGAGCATAAGCTTTCGTGAGCTACAGCTCATTTCATACACAGCTTGTCTCACCTACAGAAATTGGTCCAATAAAATATATTACCTCACCTAGATTGCAAACCAAATTAACAGTTCTCCTAAACTGTTGTCTCTTCTGTATGAGTTGTGTTGGAACTTGGTGCACTTATATACAAATTTAGCATGTGGGTCTCTGAAAAATGACTCTGTGAAAACAGGAGAGTTCCATGATGGTTGGGTCTCATTGATCGCCAGAGTAAATTTGCCTACTTTAAGCAAAAAGATGACTGTCACTGCCATCCCTGCATTCCAGCCTAGAATTTAAAACTGGGTTGTCTTCTTTCTGACTTGTGTATCATCAGTAATAGACATCTTCCAGGTCAAACTCTGTTCTCATTGTAACTACATTGTCTTTAAATTCTGGCCTCAGGTGTGCCTATTCAGCTACATGGCCTGTAACAGGCATGCCTAAGTATAACTGAGTCATTATTTACACAAGAAAATTGTCCTGATCTAATTAAAATTGGTTGAGAAAATGATATAGTGTAGATGCTCTAGTTTTGGTTTAAGAGTGTAGTACTGATTTTATCTGAAGGAAGTTGCACTAATGGTTAACTAAATCAGTTTCTAAACCAATTTGGCTAAATTGATTCAATTGTGACATGTATACAAGGTCTAAGAGCAGAATTTCTGTAACTAGGCATTTGACATACATAAAGCTAACATGATTCATTGCATCCACAAAGCAGACTTTTCTCTGGCATAATAGAGAAGTTAAAAGTACATAGATAAGCAAACAATGGTGTCCACAATCTTCCATGTTGCACAACTGCTTCTGCTGGTGCCACAGGCAAAGCATTGTGGTGCATGTATTACAATGCACTTGATTAGACAGTCCCTTCTACACAACCAACCAAGCAAACAAACCTCAGAACCAAACAATTGTGTTAGAATCTGGTTAGAAACAAGTCAGTCGTGGTATAGCTGTTCGTGATCAAGGCCTACACAGTACTATACTCACTCAGTTACTCATGTTGTGTGTGGACATCAGCCATGTGGAGTCAATCATGTTAAAAATCAGGTTACAATCTTAATCAAAATCTTTAGGGGTTAGCAATTACTATAAAGATGCTTTAAGAGTCCTGTCAGTTCAAGACCAAAGTCCGGCCAAATCCACTAACAAAATGCTCTAACACATTTTAATTTCTTTCCTTGTTACTTCAGAGCAGAATCATGGTCTAACATCTGTACCAATACTATACTAGATATACAGTAAATGAAAGGAATAAATTAAAGTTCAAAAACAACTTTTAAGACAGCTATCCTTTGTACATATATTTCAGAACAGAGGTATTTGATTTCACTGGGCCGGTGCTAGTTGTAACTGTGTTCAAATTCAAACATGATTGTATCAAAAAGCATTCTACCGATGCGTCTGATTAGATGCATAACTGCCACATTCTCTATACTCTACAAGCGATGGTATTGTGGATGTAAGCACAATAAGTGAGCAAGATTATTTTCTGATTTAGCTTATCTGTTAATAAACTAATGCTAATATTCAGAGCAGAAAAATAGAATCCAGGAGGCACCATATAGATACTGGTGTCCTCCGATTTGGACCTTCAGAGTCCTTTGTGTTAGCACAAAACTATCCTTCTCCATTTGTACCTGCATTGTTTTCTTTTCTCCTTTTTTCCTCCTCTCTCTTGGTCTCTTTTCCATCTGTATTTTATTTTCACCATTGTTTCTTTGCCTATCACCTAATCCTTTCTCTTCTACCTACCCCTCGTACATTGGCTCTCTTCCCACAATGGTCCAGTCTCCTGCTCAGTCCTTTCTCTCTTTGAATTTATCCAATAGCTCTGGTTCTGTCTGCCTCACTCCACAGGTATCTCAGGATTGTGGATTGTGCTGCTGTTCTATGTCTCCTGCTGACAAAGCGCTTTCCACACCTGTGCTTTTGTCAGTGTAAGTTATGTCAGTCAGGCGTGTGGTTTTTTCCACACCCCTGAGAGACATAAGTTTTACCGACAAAAGTGCTAATGTAGACATAGTCCTAGTGTCTAGCACAGAGGTGAGTAAACTTTTTTTGGCCCGAGGGCCACATTGGGGGTTGTGAAACTATATATGGTGGCCCAGGTAGGGAAGACTGTGCCCCCCCTAAACAGCCTGGCCCCTACCCCCTATCTGCCCCCTGATTGCCCCCCTCAGAACCCCCGACCCATCCAACCCCCCCTGCTCCTTGTCCCCTAACTGCCCCCTTCTGGGACCCCCAACCCTAACCACACTCAAGACCCCACCCCCATCCAAACCCCCTGCTCCCTGTCCGCTGATTGCCCCAACCCCTATGCACACCCCTGCCCCCTGACAGGCCTCCTCCCCCCCTCCCGGGACTCCCACGCCTATCCAATCGCTCCCTGTTGCTTGACTGCCCCCCAGGGCCTCCTGCCCCTTATCCAACCCCCCCACCCTTACCATGCCGCTCAGAGTGGCAGGAGCCCACAGCCGCGTGGCCCAGCCAGAGCCAGCCATGCCACCCAGAGCACTGGCGCGCGGTGAGGTGAGGTGAGGCTGCGGGGGGAGGCGGTGGGAGCTAGCCTCCCCGGCCGGGAGCTCAGGGGGTGGGCAGGATGGTCCCACAGGCTGGATGTGGCCCGTGGGCTGTAGTTTGCCCACCTCTGGTCTAGCACAATAGAGCCCCATTCTTGGTTTGCCATAAGCACTACCATAATAAATAATGAATGCTCCCCAATTGTTTTTGGATAGAGAAGAGAGAAAGGAGGAAGTCTTGATTATTCCTCAGGAGTTGCTAAGGGAGGGAAGAACGGAAGGGGAAATATTGATCTCTGCCTGTAGCCCTGGAATTAAAGATACTTCATTTGGCCTGAGTGAGCATGATAGCAGAGCCAAATGTGTGGCTGTCATTCCAGATGAGTGACACTTGGCAGGGGTGCAGACGGTGAAAACTGAAAGTTAAAGGACACGTCTGCATTGGGAATTTTCAGCACTTTTCATCCCACTGGTCTAGCTTTGCCGATGGTGGCAACGGGGAAGTGCTAGTACAGACAAAGATACAGTTTAGGGTATAGTTGTTAAAATACCTGTACCCCCCTCACTACCACCAATAGAACTGCACTTGTGCTAGGTAGTGGTTTTCAATCTGTGGTCCAACCCGCGCGGATCTGCAGATTACGTCTAAGATTTCCAAAGGGGTCTGCACCTCCATTTGAAATTTTTTAGGGGTCTGCAATTTCAAGTGAAAGAAGTTGAAACCCACTGTGCTAGACTGACGGTGGGGAAATTGTTAGTGTAGACAAGAACAAGGGCCAGACTTATAAAATTATATGCGGAGACGCCTAAAAATGCAGTTAGGCACCTAGTGGGATTTACAAATCCGAAAGCAGGTTAGGAACCTAACTACCATTAAAGTCTAAATGCCTTTATAAATATGGCCCATGGAAACTTTTCAGAAGAAACTATACTCATGGTATGTCTACACCACAGTCACAGATGTGACTGTAGCTGAGGTACGCATACCGGTGCTAGCTTTAATCTAGCTAGTGCTACTAAAAATAGCACTGAAGATGTGTGCCGTGGCTCCCGTGGGGGAACGTACAAATCTGATCAGAATCCTAGGTATGTACTTGTGTTGCTCGTCTGTGCCGGGGCCATTGCTGCCACATCTTCACTGCTATTTTAACTGTGCTAGGTAGACTAAAGCTAGCGCAGATATGCGTATCTGAACTGCAATCACATTTCCAACTTCAGTGTAAACATACCCTTGGAGGCCCAACTTATTCCCATGGGAGAGAGAACACCTCAAGTCATGATGGGGCTCTAGAAGAAATTTCTGTGAGGACTCGCTTGAGGAAAACCTCCCTGCATCATCCTCTTTGCTCCTCATAGCAAAGCCTATCAAGCCTGCTGTTTTCCAAACCTGGCAGATCCCCAGGGATCTGTGTGGGCCTCCAGAAGCTATAACCATCCATCTAGTGGCTCTGGCAGGCCTCTTACCCTCACACTTTCAGGGACTTCTCTGACTATAGCCCCCAGGAACCCTGGCATGGACAGGGCTGGATTAACCTTTTTTGGGCCCAGTGCCAAACATATTTATGGGCCCCCACAAGGGCAATGGGGCATGGCGCGGGGGTCAGGAGTGGTCAGTCCCTGGAGCGAGGCACCAGTCAGGGGAAATGAGACATAGCACGACGGGGATGGCACTGCTCTGCCCAGCCCAGAGTGAGGGCACACTTTAGAAACCAGCAGCCACCAGACATACACTGCATCACTCATAGACATTAAGGTCAGAAGGGATCATTATGATCATCTAGTCTGACCTCCTACACAATGCAGGCCACAGAATCTCACCCACCCACTCCTGCAATAAACATCTCACCTATGTCTGAGCTATTGAAGTCCTCAAATCATGGTTTAAAGACTTCAAGGTACAGAGAATCCTCCAGCAAGTGACCCGTGCCCCATGCTACAGAGGAAGGCGAAAAACCCCCAGGGCCTCTGCCAATCTGCCCTGGAGGAAAATTCCTTCCCAACCCCAAATATGGCGATCAGCTGAACCCTGAGCATGTGGGCAAGATTCACCAGCAAGATACCCAGGAAAGAATTCTCTGTAGTAACTCAGATCCCACCCTATTTAACATCCCATCACAGGCCATTGGGCCTATTTACCATGAATATTTAAAGATCATTTAATTGCCAAAATCATGTTATCCCATCATACCATCTCCTCCATAAACTTATCGAGTTTAATCTTGAAACCAGATAGGTCTTTTGCCCCCCCCTGCTTCCCTTGGAAGGCTATTCCAGAACTTCACTCCTCTGATGGTTAGAAACCTTCATCTAATTTCAAGTCTAAACTTCCTGATGGCCAGTTTATATCCATTTGTTCTTGTGTCCACATTGGTACTGAGCTTAAATAATTCCTCTCCCTCTCTGGTATTTATTCCTCTGATATATTTATAGAGAGCAATCATATCTCCCCTCAACCTTCTTTTGGTTAGGCTAAACAAGCCAAGCTTCTTGAGTCTCCTTTCATAAAACAGATTTTCCATTCCTCAGATCATCCTAGTAGCCCTTCTCTGTACCTGATCCAGTTTGAATTCATCCTTCTTAAACATGGGAGACCAGAACTGCACACAGTATTCCATATGAGGTCTCACTAGTACCATTATACAGGGCACTGACGCCTCCACATCTCTATTGGAAGTACCTCTCCTGATGCATCCCAAGAGTGCATTAGCTTTTTTCACGGTCATATCACATTGGCGGCTCATAGTCATCCTATGATCAACCAATACTCCAAGGTCCTTCTCCGTTACTTCAAATTGATGCATCCCCAGCTTATAACTAAAATTCTTGTTATTAATCCCTAAATGCATGACCTTACACTTCTCACTATTAAATTTCATCCTATTAGAACTCCAGTTTACAAGGTCATCCAGATCCTCCTGTATGATATCCTGGTCCTTCTCTAAATTAGCAATACCTCCCAGCTTTGTATCATCCACAAACTTTATTAGAACACTCCCACTTTTTGTGCCGAGGTCAGTAATAAAAAGATTAAATAAGATTGGTCCCAAAACCGATCCCTGAGGAACTCCACTGGCAACCTCAAGCCTGACAGTTTACCTTTCAGTATGACCTGCTGTAGTCTCCCTTTTAACCAATTCCTTATCCACCTTTCAATTTTCATAGTGATCCCCATCTTTTCCAATTTAACTAATAATTCCCCATGTGGCACCATATCAAACGCCTTACTGAAATCTAGGTAAATTAGATCCACTGCATTTCCTTTGTCTAAAAAATCTGTTACTTTCTCAAAGAAGGAGATCAGGTTGGTGGCACGATCTACCTTTTGTAAAACTATGTTGTATTTTGTCCCATTTACCATTGACCTCAATGTCCTTAACTACTTTCTCCTTCAAAATTTTTTCCAAGCCCTTGCATACTACAGATGTCAAACTAACAGGCCTGTAGTTACCTGGATCACTTTTTGCCCCTTTCTTAAAAATAGGAACTGTGTTAGCAATTCTCCAGTCATGCAGTACAACTCCTGAGTTTACAGATTCATTAAAAAGTCTTGCTAATGGGCTTGCAATTTCATGTGCCGATTCCTTTAATATTCTTGGATGAAGATATCCAGGCCCACCGATTTAGTCCCATTAAGCTGTTCGAGTTTCACTTCTACCTCAGATATGGTAATATCTACCTCCATATCCTCATTCCCATTTGTCATGTTACCATTATCCCTAAGATCCTCATTAAAGACTGAGGCAAAGTATTTGTTTAGATATTAGGCCATGCCTAGATTATCCTTAACCTCCACTCCATCTTTAGTGTTTAACGGTCCCACTTCTTCTTTCTTTGTTTTCTTCTTATTTATATGGCTATAGAACCTTTTACTATTGGTTTTAATTCCCTTTGCAAGGTCCAACTCTACTTGACTTTTAGCCTTTCTCACTTTATCCCTACATGTTCTGACCTCAATAAGGTAGCTTTGCTTGCTCATCCAGCTTGGTCTACAACTCCTGCCAATGAATTTTTTCCCCTTTCTTGGGATGCAGGTTTCTGATAGCTTCTGCAGCTTGACTTGAAGTAATCCTGGGCCTCCTCTGCCTCTAGATCCTTAAATTCTTCAATCCAGTCCACTTCCCTAACTAATTTCCTTAATTTTTGAAAGTCAGCCCTTCTGAAATCAAAAACCCTAGTCGCAGATTTATTTTTGTTTATCCTTCTGTTCAGTTTGAACTGAATTAGCTCATGATCACTTGAACCCAGGTTGTCCCATACAGCTATTTCTTCTATGAGGTCCTCACTACTCACCAAATCAAATCTAAAATGGCATCCCCTCTTGTTGGTTCAGCAACTTCTTGATGAAGGAATCCATTAGCTATCGCATCTAGGAAAATCTGAGCCCTATTATTATTACTAGCACTTGTTCTCCAGTGTATATCTGGGAAGTTAGTCTCCCATGATCACACAGTTTCCATCAGTATTTACTTTATTAAAAACATTAAGAGGGCTCTATCCATATCCAAATTAGATGCCGGCCGTCTATAGCACACCCCAAGCACTATCACAGGGGAGACTCTAGTAGTTTTCTTCCCCAATGTGATTTTTGTCCAGACGGACTCTGTCTTATCCATTCCATTGCATCTTATTTCTTTACATTCTACCTCATCATTGATATACAGTACTACTCCACCAACTTTTACCTTTATTTCTGTCTTTCCTAAACAGCACATACCCTTCAATACCTGTAGTCCAGTCATGACTACTATTCCACCATGTTTCTGTTATCCCTATAATATCTGGTTTCACTTCCTGCACCAGTAGCTCCATTTCGTTACCTAGGCTCCTCGCATTGGTGTGCAAACATCTTAATTTTTGCTGTTTGTCCGTGCGTAATCGGGTAAAGAATGTGAGCAAGGCCATTCTACAGCCAGTATGACCTATTAGACTGGTATCCACACTGCCCTTCCTCCTTATGTCCATTCTCCTACCCATGGCTGTATCCTTTCTTACTTTGTTTTCTTCCCTCTCAATGCTAAAATCCGGTGTGGAGATTACCTGGACATCTCCCAACCATCTCCCCCAAATTCCTAGTTTAAAGCTCTCTTAATCAGTTGTCTCAGCCTCCATCCTAGAAGTCTATTTCCTTCCCTACTCAGATGAAGTCCATCCCAAGAGAACTGTCCTCTGTCCATAAATGCATCCCAGCAGTCATACATCCCAAAGCCCTCCTTATAGCACCACTGCCTAAGCCATCTGTTGATAGTCATAATCTTGTCACATCTTTGTTTCCCTTCTCTAGGAACAGACAGAATCCCACTGAAGATTTATACCTGAGCCTCGATTTCCTTAAGTGTCTTCCCCACCCTGGCATAGTCTCCGTTGATACGTTCCAGTGAGAATCTACCGGTATCATTTGTTCCCACATGAAGGACAATCAGTGGATTCTTTCCCGCTCCCTTTAGGATCCTTTTCAACTTCAGGTCCACATCCCGTATCTTAGCACCTGGAAGACAGCACACCTTTCTATTGTCTGGATCAACTCTGGTTACAGGCCTGTCTATTCTTCTCAGTAAGGAGTCCCTGATCACGTAGGCCTGCCTTTTCCTGGTGATGGTGCGATTCTCCGGTCTATCCCCTGTTCCCTCTGGCTGTAAATTCTTTCCATTCCTATTCTCCCTTGTAATCCTCTTCAAGCCATCCTGTATCCTCCTGGGGCTCATATTTGGTGTAGTCTCCATTGACTCTTCCCCTTTTCCTATAGGGCTAGTTGCTCTTCTCTTCTTTCTTGCCCTTTCACCTTCAGTGACCACCTGCTGAGCCCCTTCTTCATTTTCCAACTCTGCAAACCTGTTCTTGAGCTCTATTTCTCCTTCACTAGCCTGTCTTTTGCTCTGCCTGGTTCTTTTAGTCACATGCTTCCACTGTCCATTTTCTTCACCCAGCAGTCTCCCTCGGAATTCTTCATTCCTGCTTCCATCTGCCAGTCTGAGTTTTTCCCTTCAGCTGCCTCATGTCTTTGCTCCATAATCCACTTGAACCCCCTTCTAAACTCAACCAGACTTTCCACTTGCATCTCCAATCCTCGGATCTTCTCTTCCATCAGCTCTGTCAGACAGCACTTCATGCAGATGAAACTCTTTCCCGGTACCCCCTCCAGGATCATGTACATACCGCAGCTTCCACATCCAGTCATCTTCATTGCATCTTCCACTACATGGGTCACTCCCACTGCTGCCTCTGTCTCTGTCATAGCCTTCCCACCTAAATCCTGTTAATCTGGGGAACACAAACCACACCAAAACACCACCACCCACAGCAAAAACAAACCCCAAACGAGCACCGCAATACAAACTCCCCTGTTTACAGCTCTGTTTGCTGGCTCCTGGGCCACTGCAGCTGTCTGTGCTGCTGCCTGACTGGCTGGCTACCTTTATAGGACCCCTACTCAGAGAAGCCCCGCCCCCTAATCGGGGCTCAGCTTCTCTCCCAGCACAAAGCCCCTACAAGCCTCTACACATACAAATAATACAAATACAAAAACTTTCTCCTCCAACAGTATTCCCACTCAGACTCCTGTTTACAGCCCTGTTTACACACTGCCTCCCAGCCCAGTGCCCCCCAACAGACTCCCCACCAACACCTATGCCCAACAGCCCCCTGCCCAGAGACATCCCCCACAGACTCCCCACCACAACTGCACAGCGCTCTGCATACCACCACAACCACCACCACCCAGTGCCCCCCACTACACTCACCAGCCCCAATGGGAGGTGACCGTGTCCACCAGGCTGAGCCGGCAGTGTGGCTATTGCTGGTCCGCCCCTCAGGAGCAGCACGATCAGCCAGGCTGGAGTTGGGCCTGCCCAAGCTGATCTCCCACGGGACCCACTTGCTGGGTGGGGCCTGGCCGAGTCCTCCGTGCTGCCCCCCCTCCACCAGCCGAGACTGGTCCAACCTCTGCACCAGTCCCTGGTGGCTCGGTCCCAGGGAGATGTGCTGGGCCCCTGCAGGTAGTGGGCTGCAGTGACTGATTGAAGGTGGAACCATTCTGGGGAGCAGGACAGACCCCTGGAATGTGACCCCCGAGAGCCTCCCCCACGGCCAGCAGCCCTACCCAGCCACATGATGGCGCCTGGCTGCTGGGCGGTGAGTCCCTTACAGGCAAGAGGACCTGCTGGCTGGGAGCCACTCACACAGCAAGGCCAGGCTCTTGACTGCCCAAGGTGAGGGGCCAGACCTGGCGTGTGGACAGGTCATGAGTTAGGGCACCCGGGGCTGTTTTAATGTGCTCTAACTCGCAAGTGTAGCCATGCCTTTAGTGTAGACAAGCCCTACATCTCTCAGTGCTGTAGCTTTTTCCAGTGTAGACCTACCCATAGTGAGCGACAATCCCTGCTTCAGAGAGTTTGTCTTATTAGTTCTCTAGTTTTCCATAGAAGTTTCCAAGCAAAAGGGATAGAAAAGACATGGATTGTTAATATTCAACAGCAAAAATAATGCATCGGGGGAGGTCAGGGAGAATAAAAGGTATTTCCGACGTTTCAGTTTTTAATGAATGATTAATAGAATTGGTAGAGATGCTCAGTTGACCACCAGAGGGAGATTATTCAACTCAACAAATAAAAACACTGAAATTGACAAAATCTGGATGAATACATGCCATATTTGACTTTTTAATTTAAAAAAATTATTGTGACTTCATAAAAAAAAACAGTTAAAAAATCATGGTGTTTATTACCAATAGAATTACTTCATGCAAATGAAGTTGGATTTAGGCATGGGAAGTTGACTAGTTGATATACCAGAGATATTGCAATTCCCCCCTCCCAGTAATGGCCAGGTCTCACAACTCTGTGCAGGTGTACCCCTCTGTTGAATCCCCTTGACTTCAGAATGGTTCTGTACAGGTGCAGTGGTCCACCTAATCAGAACAAGTAGAGCCAATGACAGGGGAGTAAAAGGAGAACAGAGCAGAACAGTACCTATCCTACCAGACTTGGGGCTGGTTATCAGGTAGGTGTTGTGATAACTAGACATAGATGAGTAGATGAATATTTTATATTTCTTCTCATAGGTATCATATTGTGGATCCATTGGGTATCTGGGTCTGCCATTTATAATGATGTCACTACAGACAATACTGGTCCTCTTTGCTGTTTCTGGCCATGCCATCACCACCACACCTGTTACTCAGCATTGTATGAATCTGTAATGTTTCTCTCAGGCGTATGTCTTTTTAAGAGATTTATGTGCTTCCATTGGATTTAGAATGGTGATAAAGAATTAAAAGATTGATCAAGTTAGTCACTCTACTAGAGTTTAAATAGAGAAAGCTCCTTTCAAACTGCAAAGGGAATTTTAATGTCTGACTGCATGTCTTGTGAAGCAATATTAACCTATTTTTTGTAATAGAGATCACATATTTTTCATCCGTGATTTCTAATGCTGTTGATTTGTGATAAGATTTGATGTAATGGACCAAACCGTTGATCCATCAAGTTTCATATCCTTGTGGTCTGCTAATGCCCGATCATTATTAATCAACTATTCCATAGTGTTTTCATGGAAGGGGAAAAGTTTCTTCCTGTTCCATGTTGCAGTGTATGTATGCCCTGGCATACGATATTGGATATTCTCATTTCAGAATTCATGACTAAAATGTTGATTTGTCTTAATGTTACCCAGCCAGTAGCAATAAGTAGCTTAACTTCATGCATGAAATTGCATCCTATTTCCCATGTAAAAAAGAGGTTTAATATTTTCCATTTCTGAACACAGTTCATGTATCTGACCCCTTTCCACAAACA
This sequence comes from Lepidochelys olivacea, assembly GCF_965140295.1. Taxonomy (NCBI): domain Eukaryota; kingdom Metazoa; phylum Chordata; order Testudines; family Cheloniidae; genus Lepidochelys; species Lepidochelys olivacea. The sequence continues at coordinate 298,885,949 of NC_140411.1, forward strand.
AATTTATTTTTGAATGATTGGCTCTATACCATGAATAGATAATTTTAAAGCAGTCTTTTTCACCTCATAAAATGAAGTCTAAATACAGGTTGGAGATGTGGGAAAATGGTTGCAGTTGGTTGCAGAGTAGAGGCCGTGTTAGTCTGTATTCCCCCCCCAAAAGAGAGTACTAGTGGCACCTTAGAGACTAACCAATTTATTTGAGCATAAGCTTTCATGAGCTACAGTATCCATTGAAGTGAGCTGTAGCTCACGAAAGCTTATGCTCAAATAAATTGGTTAGTCTCTAAGGTGCCACTAGTACTCCTTTTCTTTCTTCTTAGCAGTCACCCAAAAAGCAATCCACACCAGTCTTCCCGCTGACTGAAACAAAAGGCAGCCCTTGAGGGGCCCAGTTATGACTCATGCCTTTCCTTTTCTGAATGTGTTTGCCCTTGACAATAACAATGCCTTTCAGACAAGATTGACTCCTCTTAGCACCCTGTGGATATAGTCTGTCTCATTCAAATTTAATTTTTGTAGGCAGTATTAACTGTCTGCTAACTACTTCGTTACTATCTCATATGCAATAGCCTGTAAAGTTAACAATGCTGTGGAAAATGTAACAAACAAGTAACTGTGAATGTTCCACAGTAGTTGACACTTCCACCCTCCATATAAATAGTTGAATGCTGTACATAATTGGATAATCATGAAGCCGTATCTAGTTAGCTAGTGTATAGTTGATTTTAAACAAAAGTTTTAGAAGTGATCGGCCTCATATAATTATAATTTCATGTTAGATGCTTTACTACTGGAGAATATGCATCTATGCCAAGCTTTAGGAGAAAGGAGTGCATGTCTGATTAATGTTGTGACCTGTCCAAAACTAGACATCTCTATAAAAATGCTACATAGTTTCATTCAGAACAAGAGGCATTTATGCCTTTGACCTAGAGATAAAGTACTAATAAATTATCTTTGATAATTATTTCCCTAGGAAAGCAAAGAACAGTTAGGAATAGGAAAAAGGAAATATGACCTAGGTGTTCACGGTTAAATTCACAGTTCTGTAGAGGAAACTGCCTGTCAGCCTTTGAAGTCAAATGTGGGAGGGAAGGCGCAAAAGCCAGTTTATTTCAAGCTGGAGGAAAGGCTACACCTTTTAAAAATGCAGAGTGAAGTAAAAGCGACAGCTATGTTAGTGGTTCCTCCCTTTTTGAATATTTATTGTCAAAGATGGAATCAACATTGGCTGCTAGCCAAGCATGTCTGCATGACAAACACTATTGTCTGACCAAGGCTAAATCTTTTCTAAATAGACTCTACACCTAAAGCCATAAGCCTCTGGTATCTCTGCCCTCTAATAAATACTAAATTTTTCCTCATCTGTACTTGGCACTGGAGAGAGAGAAACTATTCGAGTTTTACCACTGAGCTATTCATTTCACCAAACTGTTTACAGCAACATGTTTGTGTATTTTTAAATGTTAAGCTTTACGATAGGGCCTTTTCTGTTCAGTTGGGTGCAGAACCATATGTGCAACTAATCTCCTTAACTATGCCCTGTGAGAGAGAAATTGTTCTTGGGTAACATTTTTTTTTTTAAAAATTGACATTCTACCTTACATTGCTGTTTGTCCACCAGCACTTTATAAATGCAGAGACTTCATATGACTCAGATACTACAGCAACTATAAATACTACATGTATGTATAGATTTGTATTCTGATAGTGTTACCTTTGTATGTAAAGCAGTATTTACAGTCTACTGTTGGCCATAGTTCCTAGGTACTGATATCTAATGTGTATAAAATAAATTATTTTAGATTATATACTGTAGCTATTAAAGAGTTCTTAATTTATTTTTGTAATTATGCAAATATATACAATATCCAGATTCATTATGATGCCATAGTACACCTTTCAGTCTTGCACATGAAAACATTGACTCTACTACTCTGAAATTCTTTCCTCTTGCTTCAAACGGTTTAGTGATGTATTTAATGAAGGGATTTTTTGTATTAAATCCTATATAAAATATTTGTCACATTTGTATAATACTATTCATGGGGCTGCTTTGAATTTTGCTAGTGTATTACTACTAATTGTCAGGTTTCAGAGTAGCAGCCCTGTTAGTCTATATTCGCAAAAAGAAAAGGAGTACTTGTGGCACCTTAGAGACTAAATTCGTTACTCTCTAAGGTGCCACAAGTACTCCTTTTCTTACTACTAATTGTAGCTCACTTTTGACACCTTCCACTATCCTGTTTGATTTAAGTACACAGACTTTTACCTGGCATTGTTCCTTTCTCTGTCTCATGGAGTGACACAAAATAGCTCTCTTCATCAGGCTTATCTGACTTTATTTATGTTAAGGACCTCTTCAAAATGGTCAGAAACTTATTAAATTCTGGCCCAGTGGGCTGACTTCATTGTTATGGGCAAGTTTTGAGATGATTGTTAAGGACGGCGGCCTCCCATATTCCGAGAGTGGTGTGCTGGAACGAAAAGGGAAGTTTACACAGGCGTTTTAAAATGTTTGCTTCAGTGCTTGTAGAACTGATTGGGCTCCCTGGAGCTCATGAAATGGAAGATAAGGGATTTCTCAAGTAACACTTCTAGTTTGTAGTAACTTGTAGTTTATATAGGATCACAGATGACTGACAGTTCCTGGAAGTGGACAGTCTAACGATTAATGTTGGAGGAATTATAGACTGAACAGAGGTCAGATCTTAGTACACTCTAATGTATAGGCAGGAAGGCTTTCCACACAATGGGGGGTGTGGTGGGAGATCTATTACAAGCACAAATAGCATTAGGGAAGCAAGGGGGGGTGGGATAATATATGTACTCAGTACTGTGACTTAAGCTTTTATTACTTCTAAAAATATTCAGTCCCTGGAGTAGATAGTTGGCTGAGGGAACCTTTTTGCCTTGTACAGGTTCCTTCCCAAAATGAACGTGCATCTTCTTAGCCAGCGGTAGGAATGAAAGGGAAGGATGATTCTGAGCACTGCCTGCCAAAAAAAGAAGAGGCCCTTGTTCTGGTGCCTTCTGCCTCCTCCAACAGCTGTAGGCTTGATGCTGTATTGGTAAGGGCTGGTTCCTCCTCTCGATGCGCTGTGCACCACTGAAGTGGGGGGTTAATGAGAACATCTCTGTGTGGGGGGGGGGGGGGGTATGCGGTCTAGGGGGACTGCTGACGGGAGCTAGTGTTTATGTTGGAGGATGTTGTAAACAGCCTCCGGGAGGAGTAAGGAGCTTCTTGAGGTGGGTGTGTTGGGGAGGCGGGCGGTTAGGGGCTGTGTGTGTGTGTTGGGCGGGGGGGTGGCTGGTGGACTGTAAGGAAGCCGGGGGTCTTTGAGGAGGCTGGGGGGCTCTGTGTGTTGGGGGAGACTGGGCTGTGTGGCTGCCTGAGGGGGTGTGGGGGGGAGTGGGGGCTCTGAGGAAGCTGGCTGAGGAGGAGGCTGAGGGCTCCAGGGAGCTGGGGGGAGGCGGACTCGGGGGGCTCTGAGGAAGCTGCCTGAGGGCTGGGGGCTCCAGGGAGCTGGGGGGAGGCTGACTTGAGGGATGTGCGGGGAGGCTGGGGGGAGGCTGACTGAGGGCTGTGTTTAAGAACTACCAGCGCATTTGGGGAGGGGCAGGGCTTGTGCTCGGGAGGCTGCTCTGTCCTGTCTCTGCAACCTGGCGGGAGGGGAGGGGGTGCCCGCCCGGCCGCCCGTGTCGCCTCAGGCGGAGGGAGGCGCAGGTAGTGTGCGGGCGGCGCTGCCGGGCACTGCAGGCCTGCTGAGGTGGGGAAAGCAGCAGCGCGAGGCTGGGGGCCGCTGCCCCGGCTGCACTGGCCGCTGCCCCAGCCCTGCCCGTAGAGCCCGGGGCCGCCCGCCGGGTGGGAGTCGAAGGTAAGGAGCCTGCAGGTCGGCGCGGCGGCTTCTCCGCCCGGCTGCGGGGATGCTCTGGCAGCCGCGGGACGCGCAGCCCCTGGGGCGGGGGCGATTCTCCCGAGGGACCCCCCCAGTTTCCATCGCCCCGCGATGGGACAAGGGAGCCGCTCTCCCCGGGGACAGCAGGGCACCGCGCTCCGTCTCCCCAGGGCCCGGCGGCGCGGGAGCCCCCAAGAGCCCGCTTCTGGCTCACAAGCCTGGCTGGGAGCTGCGACCCCAGCGCCCGTCCCCGGGCTGCAGTCCCCAGCAACTCGCTCCCCGGCCCGCTGGGGCTGGGCGCTCGCTCTGCCCTGGCCGGCGGCACGGGAGCTGGCGGCCCCAGCCTGGGGGAGGGATAGCTCAGTGGTTTGAGCATTGGCCTGCTAAACCCAAGGTTGTGAGTTCAATCCTTGAGGGGGCCATTTAGGGATCTGGGGCAAAAATTGGGGATTAGTCCTGCTTTGAGCAGGGGGTTGGACGAGATGACCTCCTGAGGTCCCTTCCAACCCGATAGTCTATGATTCTATGGGCTGTCGCGGCTGCCGTTTGCGATCTGCCGGCTACTGTGTCCTGTTTCTTGGCGTTTGAAGCAGTGGAGGGTGGGAGTGGCGGAAGGGGACTTAGTTTAAAATAGCAATTGCAAGTGGCCAGGGGAAGCAGCGAGCGCCGAGTCTGCAGGGGTCGGAGCTGGGGAGCTTCGCCTCCCGCTGCAGCTTGCGCCAGGGCTCCCCTTTTAAAAGAGGTAACGTGCCGCTTGTTGTAGCCACTTAACCGTTAGGGCTTGGCTGCAAGGGAGGTTAATTGGATGTTGATACCTTATTACTGCTGCTGTGAGCTAAGAAAGCCAGGTCTGTTTGAGCTGCGTTTGCTCTAACTGTTCACAGACGTCTCCTGTGCTACTTGACATACGAGATGGCATCACATTTGATCCTATTCACTCAACAAACCTCCCACTGGTGAGTAGTTACATGTGCACTTTTGTTGTCAGCTGGCCCTGGGACACAAGGCCTGCCTGAAATGCAGGTGGTCTCTCTAAGATTAAAATGATCGTTTTAAACTAGTCTCCACAATGACTTGGCCTTGAAATAATAGGTTTAAGAGAGGATTTCTTTTGGCAGTGTGTCTGGTATTTAGAGTTGAGTATTGAGAGGGGTCTTGCCTCTTGTTTGCTATACATGCTTGTTGCCATGAAGTGCAAGTACACTCATGGTTTTAGCCTGCAATTGTTAATCCCCTTTTATCGTTTTTAAAAAACATGATAATGTGCAGGAACAATCAATGTCAGTTCTTCAGAATTCTTCTTCAGCTGATTTCTTCTTCAGAACACTTGACAGATAAGATGACCTTTTAAAAATGTGCATGTATGTATATTTAAATTTTCCTCATTAATCTGTGTCAGAATAAACTGGGCTATGTGTGGAATTTTGTTTTTACAACTTGTGACTTCTTGAACACTTTCTTGAAGTATTTTCTCTGGAAACTTGTTTCCAATGAGTGCTGTAAGCTTTAACAAAGAACAGTGTTGTTCAGGAGCCAACAGGTGATGGGGTGAAACCTGAGTATATGTGTACATTGGAGTAAAGTCTGGCTGCTGTTTCCTACAGTCGTTTAAAATAGAAATTTTTTAAAAAAATCAATAGACTGTAAAGGGCTAGATTTCTTTCTCTCACTTTTAAAATCTGTGTACCCCATTATGGAAAATAAAGATCTTATTAGAACAGTGCTTCCTAAACTATTGATTCTTGTATAACCACAGCATGCAGTTTGTTTTTATATGGAGCCAAATAAAATAACCCAAATCAGACATTTTGGCAAGGACAATGCTTTATAGTGTTTCCTCCTTTTGTTAAATTTAAGCAGTCTGTCTTTGCAATTTCAGAAGGCATTATTCATGAAAATAAAACAGTCTGAAATCATGAAAGAAAGTAATGCCAAATTTCCAGTGTGAAAAATTCTTTATTTTGGCATGTGTGTCAGTATGTGTGTGTGGTAATTACTCAACTCTGCTGTTGGTTGGTGTACATACTTAGATTAGGCATTATTTAGAAAATGTAGAAAACACATCAGCTTGATTTACTCTAAGGCCAATCAATATGTAATTAGCAATAAATACACTGTAGCAGTCTTTGAATTTTGCTGTATATCTTTAATAAAGTACAGTACTGTTTCTTTGATAGTTCACTAGATATTCTGTATATGTAAATAAGGTAAACCTCTGAAGCAGCTGTGGCTAAGTCCTGATAACGCCTAACACTTAAGTTGTAATATTTGGAACTGGGTCCAAATTTCTTTTACTGGGTGCCAAATCTGGTATCAAACGTTTTGCTAGATTTCAAAAATTAAGTTATTTTTAATGGGGAAGCAGGAAAACAAATTACTCTAGTTGCAGCAGTAAAGTGGGTTTTTCTGGTAATGCTTATACCGTTATTGGAATGTTTTTTGGTTGTATTTCTACTACAGACTCTGCTCCTCTTTAGGGTGAATTATCATATGAGGTAGAAAGAAAAGGAGTACCAGTGGCACCTTAGAGACCAACCAATTTATTTGAGCATAAGTTTTCGTGAGCTACAGCTCACTTCATCGGATGCATAAAGTACAGTACATAATCCCATTCACTTGCTTATTTAACGCCTAGTCTTAACCCTTTGGGCTGCAATTGCAGTATATTGTGAATGGATGCATGTGATATGCATCTTGTGTTCCCTATAGCCTTGTTAACAAGCAGTTTAACAAAAAAGTTGTTAAACAATTTGCCCTGCAGGACAGAGTTAAACAGCAGGGGTTGGGAAAGGAAATATGTGTCTTACTGAGCTCACAAATCATGACCTCTTCTATCTGATCAGCGGTGACCATAGAACTTACTCAGTGAGCTGGAAATCCTAACATAAGGATTAGTTTCACACTTGGATTTAACAATTCTCTAATATCCTTTCTCTAGGATGTGAATTTTAATATTTTATGTAACAATGGATTTATAATTAGGGATATGGACTCTTCACTCCTAAGAACTCTTCCTATTATTAAGTGACCGTAGATGACAATAAGTTTCACTAGTGTATATCTGTCTAACTTTTTTAATCACATTTTTCTTTTACATGGCTAATAATTATGAAGCCACTAGTGAAAGATTTTTCTCTTTGTAGATTGTGAAGCTTTATTAATGAGGGAGTGCTTGTAAATCTTAAAAACAAACTTGCTTTATTCTGTAGATGTCATGTAGTATCCTTTCTCAAAGTTTCAACAAGCTCATCTTAAGATATGTAACCATTTTGAAGCCTGTTACTTTAAAGAATGAGTACAACTGCAAAAATGTTTTAGCTCTAATCTGTTGCAGTTTTAATTCGCAAACCAATTTACGGACTCTTAAGAGGGTTGGGAAAATAATTTATAAACACATAATAGCTAAAATAGTTCTACAAGTACTGATTGTATTTTTAGTTTTCAGATACTTCAGTTTAACATCAAACCTTCAGAAACATAATGGTCACAATCTGGTTCAATTTATGAATAATGTTTTTGGTATCTGGAATGCATCTCCTCCATGTTAATTATCCCAACCTTCCAATGAATGTAGGTTTAAATGGTAATTTATATCTATGTGGGCATGTGAGGTTTGTGGTGCTTCTTCCTTGCCCTTCCTAAAACTAACATATTGATAGCAACCCTGCCCTTTTCTTTTAGTTTTTCAATTTCAATTTGCCAGCTAAGGGAAGAACCTCTCTTTCCTTCACTCTCTCCCAAGAGCTGTTTCAACCTACTTCTTACCCATAAAGGAACTGGAGGTAGAGGGTGTAAGCTTTGAAGTGAATGTATTACTTTTTTTTAAAAATTCCAATGCATAGAAAAATGAGTAGAACTGGAGCTGTTCCCCCAAGTACTTTGGTCTGAAAGGAAACAAGGCTCTGCTACTTTCCTCCCCCGCTAAAGTCTTGTCCTCTTTTTGGAATTATATAACTCTGGCATTTATTGGTGCACTTTGTAAGTCTTAACGTTATCAAGGACAGCAGTTACCTACATAGAAATAGCACTTGACACTTATAATGCTATCTGCAAAGGGCTTTGTAAAATTAACTAGTCCACATAACCTTGTGAAATGAGTGAGTTTATCTTCTGTATTTTGCGGATGGAACAACTAAGCAAGAGAGGTTGACTTTTTCTGAGGCCACAGGGTATCAGTGTGGTCTTGACTTTCCCAGATTAATAGTTCAAAATGGAGTTTAAACAACTAGTACATGATCAGTTCAGTATCATTCAGGAAGTCATGGGTATATGGTATTGGGCACAGGGTTTCTTATTACTGACAGTGCTGAACACAACCTCGTCCTTGTCTACAGTGGCCAGTTGTGTGAAACAGTGCTGACCACAAGTAATGGGATTGTGAATTCATATTTTAACATGACTTATCTTCACTACCAAATTTAAACTTCTGGTTCTGGTATTCTGCTCAGACTACTAAAACCTCTCACTACAAATCAAAGTCTCCTTTAGTAAAGTGAAAGGAGGTGTTACTTTGCTCAGGTGTTACTGTCCATTCTTGACTAAGCTGTAAATAATGTAACACTTGAATTTTAAAATTATTCCATAACTAAATATTGGATATTTACACAAGTTATTGGAACAACCCAGTACTGTAGTTAGGTTTGATTCATACCAGTCTGGCTTATGACACTCTCTCCTTCATGGAATTAGCTAGTCCATTCTGAATATGGTTGACATTTTTTGTCCACAGAGTAGGAGGTGGTAGGCAGCCCTGATTCACCACCAGGAACAGTTCTGTTGACTATGACTTGACGGTTAAAAAGAAGAAAACTTTCTTTGCTGCGATGAAGGCATAAGATTTTTTGTTAATTGAAAAAATAAAAAAATCTTTATGCCATCATCAGTCACACTTCAAATGTGATTTCTCTTTCTGGTGGTCTGGCATTCTTTCTCCAGGCTTAATTTATATTCCAAGATGACCTGTGAGGATAGCATAAAACAAGAGGATGTTAAGGATTTTCTGAATTTATTTTGTGATTTTTTTTAAACATTGATTTTTATTAAGAAACAATGCAAAGTACAAAACCATGACCGACTGACTTACAGCTTGTATATCTTTCCAAACAGAGACGATTTTCTATACTGACAGTGGAAGACATAAAATGTCCTACAGGGTTATTTGGAGTGGCCTTCTAGAGGAATCATTGATGAGCATTAGGCAGATCTCATCTGCGGCACAAAGCAATCATTTCACCCTTTAGAAAACTGACAACCAGTCTAAGAAAATCTACATGGTAGAGTAGATATGTACATTTATCTGTATATCTGATCATTGTATGAGAGCCACTAATATTTTGAGCAGCTATTCATCTTCCCTGGTATATTTCTGAATCAACAGGATTAGTTACAAAGCTGAATATATCCAATTATTGTTCTGGCTTAAGAGTGTGAAGGCTAGACCAAAGATACTGTCTGAACTCTTCAGTATACTTGCTGATGTAGTTACTTCTTTCATATGAAACTTACTTTAGGCTTGCTATTCCATGATGGAGTCCACCATTAACTACTTAATTAAACTTTTTTTTTTTTAAAGGTAGACTCCTTTATTCATGGGGTCACTAAGCAGAATTAAGTTTTGAAAGGTGACAGTTTGACAAACACATTAATGTACATAATAGAGTAACAAGTGAGAAGTAGAAAATTTTAGGTGAGACTTCAAGTAGTTAGTGACACTTTAAAAATATGATCTATGTCATTTCAAATAAACATGTCATTTAATTTCATTAATTCTACAGAAGAATATTCTAAAGTAGTGTATATCTAGTACTTGGATCACCTTCCAAAATGACTTGGACTTTAAATGTGACTCATAAACATGATACATTGATCTCACAGCTGAGAATTATTTGGACACACGTATAATTGTGGTAGGGGTCAAGATACTCATCACAGTCCTACTACAACCATAACTAACAATAGCATCTTTTAGTAGCTACCAGAACATTGAGTTCCCAGCTTTATCCTAGTCCCTCTTGCCTGTTGCTATATGGGAATAGGAAGAGATCTTGGCTATGTCTACACTACATGATTTACAGTGGCGCAGCTGAACTGTTGTAGTGCTTCTGGTGAAGATACTCTAACATAGGGGTTCTCAAACTGGGGGTCAGGACCCCTTGGGGTCATGAGGTTATGATGTGTGGGGTCACAAGCTGTCAGCCTCCACCTCAAACCCCGCTTTGCCTTCTGTATTTATAATGGTGTTAAATATATTAAAAAGTGGTTTAATTTATAAGGGGGGGAGTCGCAGTCAGAGACTTGCTGTGTGAAAGGGGTCACCAGTACAAAAGTTTGAGAATCACTGCTCTAAGACGACAGGACTGTTAGCTTAATAAATTCTGCCTCTGCAAGAGGTGGTAGCTATGTTGGTAGGAGAAGCTCTCCCACCAACATAGCACCATCTACACCAGTGCTTAGGTCAGTATAACCTATGTCCCTCAGGGGTGTGGATTATTCACATCCCTGAGTGACATAAATTATACTGAAGTAATTTATAGTATTGACATAGCCTTAGATCTAAAATGAGATTATTGCTCTTGTTGTACTGGATGATTTTATTTCCACTAACCTGATGAGAAAGGAATTTCCTTTGTATCAACAAATTATCTCCTCTGTATCTGCTTTCAAAGGAAATTAGTTAAAAGATGTTTATCTATGTATTCTAGATATCCAAAGTGAACTTTAAGAGACCTACCTACTGATCATATTTATAAATTACTTATTGAATAGATGATCATTTCTTTTAGCAACAGTAATATTCAAGACAATATAATATCCACACTAAATTGCTTCAGACTTTCATTAACCCTTCCTAGTAATTGAGGATGGAATGAATGCACTGATGTTCATAAAGCTTTTTTACATAGAAGACATGAATGATCTGCACCTGTTTTAAAATGATGACTTGTTTGGAAGGTCACAAACTCTGAACAGTAGAAGAGGAAATGAGGTCATCTTTACTTTTGTTAAGGGTGAAGTAAAGTCAAATTTATTGGTTGGTTGTGCTAATCTCTGCCTTCTGGCATGCATGCAGTTTAAAATACTGCACAAAATAGCAAATGTAGAGGTTTTCGTACATGTTAACACTTAGCTTTCTTTATAATATGCACTGATAAACTTAATTTTAGTTTTAATTTATTCAGGTTTACTAAGTTTACCACTTCAACAAAAACTGAAATAAAATTTTAGGGATTTATTTAACATCCAACATGCTTTGTGAAAATGTGCAGTTCTTACAGTGGCTTGGATAGGAGATCTACTGTTGTACTTAGAATAATGAGTTATGATGTAAGCAATCTTTATTACAGTGCTGCTGTGCACTATAATAATAGTCTGTTGGCATCTCTTAATGTTTTTTTTTCAGGGTTTATAACTTTATTATTCTAACTAGCAGTGGGCTAAAATTAGTGGATAAATTCTCAAGGCATGTATAAACTTCATTATTCATGATTTTTGTTTTGGAAGCTTTTAGTATTGTAGCAATAGCAAAATGGAATAGTCAGTTTCATCTTTTTTTGTGAGGGTAGGAAGGTATGGACTAGCTCAACAATGGCTTAGGGTAAATGTGTATCTTAAAAAAAGATACATAGTGATTAAATGTTGTCTACTGCCATTTACGTTGAACGTTTGAAGGAGGAAAACTGACATACTGTACCTAAGGCATTGTCTACCTTGAGAAATTTAAGTCTTTCTTCCACCACTGATTTAGCACTGGTACATCTTCGTTGATATTGGCAATAGTGGGACTGGCAATGTGTCCAGCCACAGGTATTATACTGCTGTGATGTTTAGACCTGATTTGAGAGGGGTTACGTACCATGCTGATAAAATTTTCTATGGATGATATAGCATCAGTAGAGTTGCATCAGCACTTATGCCAATGATAAGAGAGGTTTCAGAGTAACAGCTGTGTTAGTCTGTATTCGCAAAAAGAAAAGGAGTACTTGTGGCACCTTATACTAACCAATTTATTTGAGCATAAGCTTTCGTGAGCTACAGCTTATGCTCAAATAAATTGGTTAGTCTCTAAGGTGCCACAAGTACTCCTTTTCTTAATGATAAGAGAGCTGCCTAAAATTCTGAATGTAAATGAAGTTTAATCATGCAATGCTATATACTGTTGGAGGAAATGTCTTCTTAATCCCAGGTGGTCAGGATGATTGTCCTGCCAAGACACTAATTAATTTTACTGAAGATCAGTATTTCATGCTATGCATATAATTCAAACTCCTAGTGACGTATCAATAAAAGCATCTACCCTTCATGATGTATTTTATAGCAGTCACTTTACCACAATAGTATTTCAAATATTTAACTTGGTTGATGCCCTTCTACGTCCACCCCAAGATCACTTCCATGAGGCTTTTCCTGTTTTGTTAACTCTTTTGTAATCTCATCTTTTCAGAACAGTTTCTTGATGAACTGCAACTGAATAGCTGACACCGCACACTACACTATGCCTTTGGAGATGGAGCCAAAAGTTAACAATCTTACCTTTGGGTGTCAACGAAGCTCAACATCCGATGACGACTCTGGCTGTGCCTTGGAAGAATATACCTGGGTCCCGCCAGGTCTTAGACCAGAACAGGTAGGAACTGAGACTCTTATTTTTAAAATTAATCAAAATAGCCATAATTTCTTACTAAATATCACGTGTTGCCACTGATAAAAGACTTGTTGTTTCGCTTCCTAATAAGACGTAAATTAAGTGTGCTTTAGCAGATTTTTTTTTTCCCCTAATGACCTATCTTAATGGAGAGAGAGGTTAAACAGCTTTGGTTATTGGGGAGGTTATATTAAAAGAAAATCATCACTGGACACTTTTATAATAGAAATAATAATATACTTTCCAATTTTTTATTTTTCTAAATAAGTAAACATTTGACATATGTGTGTGAAATGGGATGTTTCTTTAAATAGGATGTATTTAAACTAAACTATTTCTGGCACTGCTTTAAAATTGTTTAACTGAACATATTGCCACTTATTCATGCAGTGATTTCCCTCTTGCATGCTGTCTGGGGTTAACTTTTACTGTTGGAGGGGAGAAGAGTTTAGGACGGTTCCATTTTTTGTTTTGCACGGTTGTTTTTCCTCAACTAAACGGCCTAAAACTGAAAATGAAACCTTTTTAAGTATAATAATGGTAATGGAAATAGGACAGTGACACTACTTGCTGAGGGAGCAAGTTGCTACATTGATCAAATGTTCAAAAATAGGTTCTTAAATAAAATTCTAGTTAAAAAAGATCCAGCAACAGTACTGCAGGATTTGGTATAGATGATTCATAAGGTGTTTGACCAGCACTGAGTTCTGTTACTCCTGTATACATGGGTAAGGAGACTATGTGTAACATGTCAAGGGAGCTGAGCATCTCTAGTTCAGGTGGCCTGCTGATGTATGCAGGAGCAAAAGATCTACTTTTTGTTTTCCAGAGACTTTCTCTTCATGATTAAATTAAGAATAACAAGCCAACAAGAGCCATATATATGATGCACCATCTTTAAGGAAGATCCTTTTATCATACACTAGAGTTAAACAACCTTGAGAGACATGGGGAAGGGGGAACAACTAGCTAACAGCTACTTTAAACTCTTAAGGGAAATGCAGCAGAAATCACTCATTCTAGGTACCATCGGCTTAAAGATATTTTCACACAGATGACAACATCAGTGGCATTTTGCTTAGTATTATGAGAAACATGGGCATAGAGCAAACTAACACTAGAAGTTTCCTTCTTACTGCATGTTCTGCTTTGTTCTCTGTAAATAAACTCTGTTGGTTAGTGGACTTAAAAGTAGACTTAATTGAAACTCATTAATGTTCAGTTCTGTGTCAAAACCTTAACAGTGATTTGTACTACTTTTTCCACTTAACTTGATTGAGGAAGTAGTGATTCTTTTTTCATTTGTCTTAACTAAAATACCTAGTCCAAGTGATTGACCAAAGCATCATTTAAATACAGATAGCAGGTAACAGATTGTCTGTCTGCAACAATCAGCTCTTATTTACAGCCTCAGGCCTTGTGACAAGCTGGAAACTGCACAGGAAAAATAATAAATCTGTAGCTGCTCCACAAAAATATTTTTTGCCATTGGGCTTTGTCATAGCATTCTTTACAGTTTTCCTGTCCTAAGTTTCTTCTGATAAGATGAAATAAAGACAAGCCTGAGAAGACTTTCAAGAAGGCATAGTGTGTTTTGCTTTCCTGGTCAAATGCAAAAACCCTATGAAAATTTCAAAGTGAACTTGCATCTGGTTGAAATGTGGCTGGATCCAACCTCTTCCTCCCAATAGAGAGATTATTTTAGCTTCTTACCAAAAGCTCACATGGTAGCAATGAAAGCTGATGCTTGTGAAGAACCTGATCAGCAGGAGATTACAAAACAGGTTTTGTCTCAGCAATGTGTAAAATGCACAGAGCAAATTCAATTTGTTTATGTAGTAGTTGTTTTTAGTACAGCTTCACACATTGTGTGGTAAATTGCAGAGGGAAATTTGGAATTTCAACAGGCTTGCTGACCAACCCTAAAGGGGGTGGAAATAATGATAGCATTAAATGTGCATAATTTATGATACCCGTAATTGTCACTGCAAATTGCATTCCAGAAAAGCAATTCAGCAGCTGGGCATTAGTTGTAGCAGAGACAATCCAGTTCTGCTGCGTTAGCTCATCTGGTCCTCATCTTACCTAGAGGAATGCAAATGCTAATGTAGCATATCTTAGTTCCTTTGTAAATGAGACTTAAGATAAGGCACTGGTTGAAGGACATTTACAATGTTTGGGTCATGTGTACCCCTCTGGTCTTAATTCTTAATACCTCCTATTCAGGTACAGCTATACTTTGCCTGTTTGCCGGAGGAGAAAGTCCCTTACATTAACAGCCCTGGAGAAAAACATAGAATTAAACAGCTTCTGTACCAGTTGCCACCCCATGATAATGAGGTAACTATGTGGCCATGTATCTATTAACTATATGCTGCTTTTTTAAGGAAGAATTATCTTCTGTGGACATATTACAAGTCTAAAATGTCACATGCAATGGCGTCTAACCCATAAAGATAGCATAGTGTGTACATTGTCAAATCCATTGTTTAGCTGTCCATTTCAGTTGTATTCAGATAACAGCTGGCTAGGAGGTCACTGCTTTCTCTTGTTAAGAAGGTGGGCAGTCAAGTGCAATAAACTGAACACAAGTTGGTTTTATAGTGTTTGCAACCACCCACCAATTACCAGGAACCTACACATTTCTGAGATTTCATTGTAATAGAAAGGATGCTTTGTGGCAGTAAAAGGTTTGAAGCTTAGACGTGAATCTGTGTTTTGTAGGATAGAAGTGGAAGTAACAAACACTTTTGTAAAAAGGAGTCAGTGCTTAAGTTCTTGTGTATACTGCAATATACATTGTTTAGTTATGGTCTGTAAATCCAAAAACCATACATCCAAACACATTAACAAATTTCATTTGGCAGCAATTCTGTTTTTAGATAGCAATAGTTTAGCACACTATTGATTTTGCTTATAATACTTTTACAAAGAATTCACATAAACTTTCTTTTCACGTATCTGGTGTTGTAACATGTGGAGGAGTTACAATATATATTGTAGGAAATATAAAGCATGTGGGAAATCTTAGGAAGGAATTGAACCGGGATGTTGATATTTTATAACATATATTTTAGTTACTACCGAGAAGTAAATAACCAGTAGCTTGGTGTCTAAAGCATGTACTGTCTCTTCTGCTGAAGGTGAGATATTGTCAATCTTTAAGTGAAGAAGAGAAGAAGGAACTACAGATGTTTAGCGCTCAGCGTAAGAAGGAGGCATTGGGACGAGGAACTATTAAACTGCTCTCAAGAGCAGTAATGCATGCAGTTTGTGAACAGGTAACCTTGTGGCAATAGCAATGAAACTAGCTGCACCAACACTGTAGACCTTACATGTTTGTTGATGCTACATATAGGCTCTTGTCTGTCTGCATTTGTACTCAGTAATACTGATAAAATTCCACATCGGAAGAGAGAAGATAATGGTTTATTTTTTAAAAAGTTAGATTTAATTCTTTGGTGTGGATATACCAAACAATTTTCAGAGTAGGCAATAAGTCAAATTGTAGCCAGTTGGCTGTTGTACTAAATCCATACCTATTTAATACACAGAAGATTAAAGTGTTGTAAAAACACCAAGTAAGTGTATATGAGTAAAATTTAGTTCTGCATCAGAATTGTGTACAATCCAGAATTATTCGAATTGCCCCTTTTGCTATATACAATGGAATGAGAACTTTAACACTGAATTGGGCTTGGTGTTTTGGTTTAACTAAAGTAACAACAAAGGCTGGTATTTTTGCAATGGAAGCGTATTAACTTTTTTTGGTTGTTTCTAGTGTGGTACAAAGGTAAATGGAGGTGAAATTGCAGTGTTTGCTTCAAGAGCTGGACCTGGAGTGTGCTGGCATCCATCATGTTTTGTGTGCTCTACATGTAATGAGCTTCTTGTTGACCTAATCTACTTCTACCAAGATGGAAAAATTCACTGTGGTAGACACCATGCTGAACTGCTCAAACCCCGTTGCTCAGCATGTGATGAGGTAAACAACACTTTTCTACTAAACCTATGCTGCCACAGAACCCACCATTAATAGGATAAAATTGTCATGTCACTTGCTCAATTAAACAAACAACTTTTGAATGCTAATATGTCCCCTTTGGCAACAAAGACTGTATCCTAGTATCTCATATGTAGATGTGAACAACTTCTCCATTCTCCAAACATATCTTGTAAAATCAGATACTGGACAAGTGTGATGTAGCTGCTTTTACAAGATACACATCTGTGTATCTGAGATTAGAATTGAAACCTAAAGACCGAGTTACAAGAAAAACTTTTACACATTCCAGAATAATGGTTTTCTTATTGCTGACCTTATTAGTCATACCTCAGATACTTGGAAACATCTGTCTTATGCTCTAATTTTAGTTACTTTTATGACAACTGACCTACTTTTTAAAAATGTGTATCCATTTTACTTAGCAAATGTGACAGCCTTCTGTATTAGCTATGCTGCTACAGGTAATCTTGTATTTTTAACTATTGAAACTGATCAGTTAATACTTCAGATTCACAGTACTGCTGAATTAATATGTAGTTCTTTAAATGTAATTGGTGGTCTGTTTACTGTACCAAGGGAATAAGTTCCTTTTTCACGTGCAGTTTTCGTGAATCTAACAAGCATTATTAATGGTTGTTGACAAATTTACTTTTATTTTTTAAGATCATCTTTGCTGATGAGTGCACAGAAGCTGAGGGTCGCCATTGGCATATGAAGCATTTTTGTTGCCTTGAGTGTGAAACTATCCTTGGTGGACAGAGATACATTATGAAAGATGGGCGTCCATTCTGCTGTGGGTGTTTTGAATCTCTCTATGCTGAGTACTGTGAGACCTGTGGGGAACACATAGGTAAATATATCCTTCTTAAGTATTAACATTTTACAAAGGTGGTGAGTATTTTATTGAATAAACATGATAATTCACAAGCCAAAAAAGCTTCAGGTTTTGCGTGTGTAACTTTTAACTATTTTAGCCATAAACTAAACAGTCCCTCTTTGACTCTTTACTAGGTGTTGACCATGCTCAGATGACCTATGATGGACAGCACTGGCATGCTACGGAGACTTGCTTTTCTTGTGCTCAGTGCAAAGCCTCTCTGCTGGGTTGTCCTTTTCTTCCCAAGCAAGGACAGATTTACTGTTCAAAAACTTGTAGTTTGGGAGAAGACGTTCATGCCTCTGACTCATCTGATTCTGCATTTCAGTCTGCACGATCAAGAGACTCCAGAAGAAGTGTTCGTATGGGAAAAAGCAGCCGGTCAGCTGACCAGTGCAGACAGTCTCTCCTACTGTCACCAGCACTGAATTACAAATTCCCTGGGCTTTCTAGCAATGCTGATGATACTCTTTCTCGCAAGATGGATGACTTAAGCCTTTCAAGGCAAGGAGCAAGCTTTGCGAATGAAGATTTTTGGAAGGGAAGAGTAGAGCAGGAAATGCCTGAAGACCCTGAAGAGTGGGCTGAGCATGAAGACTACATGACTCAACTCCTCCTAAAATTTGGTGATAAAGGCCTCTTTCAGCAGCCCACTGAAGTAGATGTTACATCAAATGAACACTGGATTTCTGATAATATCATTAAAAGCAAGTCGGATTTGAAAAAAAATAATCAAAGCCTGGCAAGTAAAAAATATCAGGCAGACATGTATTGGGCCCAGTCACAAGATGGTTTAGGTGATTCTGCATATGGCAGCCATCCAGGCCCTGCCAGCAGTAGAAAAATCCAAGAGTTAGATATGGAACATGTGGCTTCCGGATACAAACATGACCAAACACAATGGTATGAAGGTTCATTGGAATGTCTGTCTGGTCTGAAACAACAAGAGCAAAGTGTTCGAGATTCAATGGATTCCTTGGCTTTGTCTAACATCACAGGTAATTGATTATAGGGAAAAGTAAGCAATTTCTTAGAAAAACTTTTTTTTTAAAATCCCAAATTAGTAGTAATGTATGTGAAGACTTCAGGGAAGAATTTGACCCTTAAACTATCTTTTTTTTAATTGAAATACACACTTCCAACCTCCCCTGAAGAAAGAGTGCCACATAGGTATCTAAGGGCAGAATCTGGCTATTCTATTTCCTCCTTTATTTACAAGAGAAACACAGAAACCCATACCACTTGAGGTGTTAGAGCTTTCATCAACTTTTGCTGGAGGAACTGTTTTGCACTCTCTACTTAGTAGGTACACAACCTGCCAATTCAAATAATTTTTGTATCTATATTTAACAAATTCATACACTAAAGAAAAATTTAAAAAATAAACACTTTTCAGTCTATAATGATATATTAAAGGTTAACTGCAAATAATATTTTTAAATTGGATTTATTTCATGTTTTACTTTTATATGTATTTAGAATGGATGGATGGTGGCCTTTTAAAAAAAATGACATTTCTGAATGTTAGTTTTACACTGTAAACACAAGGCCATTCTGCCCCCTCCTCATACCGTTTTACCTTAGAAATATCCAGATTGTTACATTTGGTATTCCCTGACTTTGTTGGAGGAATTCCTGGAAACATGGAATGTGTATTGTCAACCCTGAGCAGGTGGTGTGGGATGTTGAATCTTTTAACAGACTTTTTTTTTTTTTTAAAGTGTTTTCTAGGCATTGGAGCTCAATAGATGTTTTGAACAGCCTAATTAAAAATTCCTTTCCCTCTTGATATCCTAATGTCGCTAGTTTTCTACTAACCATAGTTAAGACCTGAATTGTTAATGTAAATATATATATAAAGGACTTTTCAGGCTGCCTTTATACATCTCAAACAAACAAATGGCACAAGAACATTTTTTTTTTACTTTAAAGTTCACCTTTAAGGCAAAGTCACAAGGAATCAGTGATAAGCTATGTTTAGTCCATAAATCTTTATTAGAAGTTTAATACTTTGAGTCAACACGCTTCATTACAACTTCACAGATTACCTTAACCGATTTTTTTTTTCCTCCTTAGGGGCCTCAGTGGATGGAGAAAGCAAATCAAGACCATCTTTTTATTCTTTGCAAACTTTCCAGGAGCTGGAGGCAGAGGACTGTGAGAAAATGAGCAATATGGGAACTCTAAATTCTTCAATGCTCCACAGGAGTGCAGAGTCTTTAAAAAGTTTAAGTTCAGAGTTGTGTCAAGAAAGGGTGTTGCCAGAAGAAAAGCCAGCACACATGCCTGTACTTAGAAGATCCAAATCCCAGTCTAGACCACAACAAGTAAAGTTTTCAGATGATGTTATTGACAATGGGGATTATGAGTGTATTGAAATTCGCCAACCTCCAATGAGTGAAAGGACTCGTAGGCGTGTGTTTCATTTTGAAGAACGTGGGAATCGGCACCAGCATCGTCGCAGGAGAAGTAGGAAGTCTCGGTCAGACAATACACTTCATTTAACTACAGAAAGAAGATGTTCTCCAAAAGAGAGACTTCACTTTTACTCGCCTCAGGATTATGGCAAATTTATCCAAAATAAAAGCCCTCATGAGGTTCAAGCATACATTCAAAACACAGAACTCTATGGACAGTATGCCCATGCTACATCTGATTATGCACTGCAGAACCAGGCAGTTGATAAATTTTTTGGACTGTATGGTGAGGAAGAAGACTCATGGTGTTCAACTTCATCATCATCGTCTGATTCTGAAGAGGAAGGATATTTTCTTGGACAGCCAATTCCACAGCCACGATCACTGAGATATCCATACTACACAGATGACCTTTCCAGTCCAAGCACTGCACTGGCCAGTTCTCAGTTTGGGCAAAGGACAACCAAATCAAAGAAGAAAAAAGGACACAAAGGCAAAAACTGTATAATTTCTTAACCCATTAAGTCTAACAGCTGTGAAGACACATTCATATAAACTTTGTAGCTATAGTCTGTAAATGATAACCCTACTGATGTTTACAGTGTAAAACTAACATTCAGAAATGTCATTTCTCCCAATTATCAGATATTGCCAGGTTTTCATAATATATGCTGTGGTTATCAAAATATTGTAGTTTTACTTCCTTACTACAGTTTACAGTCTTTCATACAAACTTTGTGTAGAAATTAACATTCTTTTGGATTTTCATCCCTGTTTAAACATATGAGAGAGGGTGCAATAATAGTGAACTGAAAATAAAAAAATGCTTGTCCTTCACTGTTGCTTTACATAATCGGATAGCCGCAATATCTTTGTTTTTACCTTTAGAAAGGAAAAGGGAGGGTTCTGAGGTGTGTTCCTTCCTTGCAACCTCCCATTTTCATTAGAACAATCACAGCCTGGGTTGCCTTTTTTTACACATCAAACTGGAGTTTTAATCTATAGCTTTTATTTTATTTGAACCCTGATCTGCAGCTTTCACATTCTTCATTTGTGTGTGCCAGCCCTCCAAAGCAACCTCCAGTAAAAAGAGGCAAATCAGAAAATGACATTTCAAATATCTGCAGCCATCATCATATCATACCGAAGCAGTAAATGGCCAAGACTTCTTTAAAAGATTAAGAATTCCAGGCACCCTTTCAATGCAACATTTTATTAACTAAGGTAATCAAGGTTCAGCTGGTTTAGAACTTGACTGGCATTTTGTTTCACTGTGGGACATACACATAGCTATAACTGGCATTTTAATAGAATATGGTTTTCCTTAAAAAAAAAAAAAAGGGGGGGGGCGGAGAATGGTATCCTAACACTGGAAGCCCTTACACATGCAAGTAACTTCTTTTTAGTCAAACTACTTTATGTAAAGAATACTTGCAAAAGGGTTGAAAGGATTAGGTCCATATTTGTATCTTTTGGAACTCATTAGTCCAGATTTTAAATGTATTATTAGCTGCAATTATAAATTGAAAACACATTGATATTTATAATGTAGTATTCCATAGACTAAAATGTATTCATAATTTAACAGTGAAAATATTAATGTACATATTGTACAGTTAAGATTTAAAAACTGATTATTTTTATATCCCTGAATTCCAAAAAGTTCATTGTAATACAAAACTAGATTTATTAGGTGTTTAACAGCAGCATTATGGATGAAAAGATTGTTTGTATTTTAGTCAAAGGTTTACATTTAGAAACATTCAAAATTTTATTACTTAGTGAGCCAAAGCTTAATTTTCTCTTCTAGATATTAAAAGCTCTGTATGCATGGCAGGGCTGTGTAAATGCTCTCTGAACTATGGCCCTTGTAATCTTACAAATGTTTATTTATGGGTCAAGCAAAAGGTAAACGGTATAAATGTAAAAAACCACACAAACCTGGAATATATTAGTACAACAAATATGCAACTTCTGTGGATGATTTTTTTATAAGCTTTGTTATTGCCCTACATTAGAGAACAGTTAATATTGGGGTTGTGTATGGAACAGGAATGGCACAAAACTTTAAACAGCTTCTTCTTTCCATCAGTGAATTTTAAATGTACTGTATGTAGGAAGTCTCAATTTCTGCCCTTCAGCTAGCGTGTATATCAAGAGGAATTTTGATTTAGTTATAATAAACATATATACCTCTTACAATGTTGCATGCCTTAACCACAAGTGGAAGTTTTTGTTGTTATAAATGAGACATAAAGGGTAACAAGAAAACATTCTACAAATACATTAAAAGCAAGACGAAGACCAAGGACAGGGTAGGCCCGTTACTCAATGGGGTGGGGGGAATAACAACAGAAAATGTGGAAATGGCAGAGGTGCTTAATGACTTTTTTGTTTCCGTTTTCACCAAGATGATCAGTGCTAAATGGATGTCTAACGTAGTGAATGCAAGTGAAAATGAGACAGGATTAGAAGAGGCTAAAATAGGGAAAGAACAAGTTAAAAATTACTTTGACAAGTTAGATGTCTTCAAGGCACCAGGGCCTGATGAAATGCATCCTAGAATACTCAAGGAGCTGACTGAGGAGATATCTGAGCCATTAGCGATTATCTTTGAAAAGTCATAGAAGACGGGAGACATTCCAGAAGACTGGAAAAGGACAAATAGAGTGACAATCTATAAAAAGGGAAATCAGGACAACCCGGGGAATTACAGAACAGTCATCTTAACTTCTGTACCCAAAAAGATAATGGAGCAAATAATTAAGCAATCAGTTTGCAAACATCTAGAAGATAGTAAGGTGATAAGTAACAGCATGGATTTGTCAAAAACAAATGGTGTCAAACCAACCTGAGAGCTTTCTTTGAAATGGTAACAACTGGATGCGGGGAAAGCGGTAGACGTGGTATATCTTGATTTTTAGAAAAGCTTTTGATACTGTTCCACATGACCTTCTCATAAATAAACTAGGGAAATGCAACTTAGATGGAGCTACTATAAGGTGGGTGCAAAAATAGTTTGAAAACTGTTTCCATAGTGTCATTATCAGTGGTTCAGAGTCATGCTGGAAGGGCATAACGAGTGGGGTACCACAGGGATCAGTTCTGGGTCCGGTGCTGTTCAATATCTTCATCAATGATTTGGATAAAGGCATAGAGAGTACAGTTCTAAAGTCTGTGGATGATACCAAGCTGGGAGGGGTTGCTAGGGCTTTGGAGGATAGGATTAAAATTTAAAATGATCTGGACAAACTGGAGAAATGGTCTGAAGTAAATAGGATGAAATGCAATAAGGACAAATGCAAAGTGTTCCTTCCGAAGTGGAGTAATCAGTTGCACACGTACAAGATGAGAAATGACTGCCAAGGACTACTGTGGAAAGGGATTCTAGGGGTCATAGTGGACCACAAGATAAATATGAGTCAACAGTGTGATGCTGTTGCAAAAAAAAAAAAAGCAAACCATTCTGGGATATATTAACAGGAGTGTTGTAAGCAAGACAGGGGAAGCAATTCTTCTGCTCTACTCCAGTCTGATTAGGCCTCAACTGGAGTATTGTGTCCAGTTCTGGACACCACATTTCAGGAAGGATGTGGACATATTGGAGAGACTCTAGAGAAGAGCAACAAAAACGATTAAAGGTCTAGAAAACATGACCTATGAGGGAAGATAGAAAAAACTGGGTTTGTTTAGTCTGGAAAAGAGAACACAGAGGGGACAAAACAGTTTTCAAGTATGTAAAAGGTGGTTACAAGGAAGAGGAAGAAAAATTGTTTTTCTTAACCTCTGAGGGAAAGATGACAAACAATGGGCTTAAATTGCAGCAAGGGTGGTTTAGGTTGGACATTAGGAAAAACTTCCTGTCAAGGTGGTTAAGCACTGGAATAAATTGCCTAGGGAGGTTGTGGAATCTCCATCATTGGAGTTTTTTCAGAGCAGGTTAGACAAACGCCTATCAGGAATGGTCTAGATAATTAGTCCTGCCACAAGTGGAGGGGACTGGACTACATGACCTCTCAAGGTCCCTTCCAGTTCTATGATTCAATGTGTGAATACTGAAATTTGCTAGCAAAAAAATATAATTAAAAAACGTTATACATAAAATGCTAATGCCTATGGGTTTGACTACCTGACCAAACTTAATTAAATAATAAAATAGGGCAGGTGCTCCTTATACAATATCCCTAAAAATGTGGCATATTGAAAACTAGAACCAGTCTTGCACTTTTTCTGAGGATATGGAAGAACACTAATTTTCAAAAAAGAGTTAAGCAAATTATTTGATGATTAGGAGTACAATGGGGTGGTCATCTAGGCAACCATTTGTGCTGCATGAGTCTGAGACTACCATACTGCAAGCAAATGCATTGCTACTTTAATCAAACAGCTAGAGTCCAAGCAGTGAACATTTTTGGTTTACATCTTTTGCAGACTGAAACAAAAAGACACCTAACAGAGCTACACAATTCATAGGAATGACAGAGTAGGTCACGCTGGTGGGGGAAGTGGCATTGTATGTGGAAAAATATAGTTCAATATAGTAAAATTCTTAAATGACTCAAACTACCGTAGAATTTCTATGAAGAGAAACTCCATGCTTTAATATTTAAGAGTATAGCTGTAGGAATGTACTGGCAATTACAGGACAGTAAGCCTAAATTCAGTACTAAGCAAATTTGTTGAAACTACTGTAAAGAACTCTTGTAAAGGGAAATCATGCCTAATCTACTAGAATTCTCTGAAGGTGTCAACAAGTGTGTGTACAAGGGTGATCCAGTGGATATAGTGAACCTGGACTTTCAAAAAGCTTTTGCCTTCCTCTCATGGATCAGTAAGTGATTAAAAGACAGGAAACAAAGTAGGAATAAATTATCAGTTTTCACAATGGAATGTGGTAAACAGCAAGGTCCTGCAAGGAGCTGTGCTGTTCAATGTTCATAAATGATCTGGAAAGACAGATAAACAGTAAGATAGCAAAGTTTGCAGATGATACTAAATTACTCAATACAGCTGAGTCCAAAGCTAACTGAAGAGTTACAAAGGGATGTCACTAGGTGACAAAAGGGCAGATGAAATTTAATGTTAAGTGCAAAGTAATGCATATTAGAAAACATAATCCCAACTATACATGCTGTTACCACTCAAGTAAGCAATCTTGGAGTCAATAGGCAGCAGTCAAAAAAACCTACCAGAATGTTAGGAACCATTAGGAAAGGGATAGATAAGACAGAAAATATCATAATGCCACTATATAAATTCATGGTATGCCCACACCTTGAATACTGTGTGCAATTCTGGTCACCCAGTCTCAAAAAGCATATATTGGAAAAGGCACAGAGAAGGGCAACAAAAGTGCTTAGGAGGGGTATGGAACACCTTCCATTTGAGGAGACATTAAAAAGATGGACTGTTCATCTTAGAGAAGATGACTAATGGGGGGGGGAGATATGATAGCAGTCTATAAAATCATGAAGGGTGTGGAGAAAGTGAATAAGGAATTATTTACCCTTGCCCAAAGTAAGAACAAGGGGTCATCCAATTAAATTAATAGGCAGCAGGTTTAAAACAAATGTAAGTACTTCATACAACACCCAGTCAACGTGTGAAACTTGTTGCCAAAGGGATGTTCTGAAGGCCAAAACTATAACTGGGTTAAAAAAAGAATTAGATAAGTTCATGAAGGATGGGTCTGTCAATCACGATTAGTCAAAATGGTGAGGGTTGCAATCCCATGCTCTAGGTATCCCTAAACCTCTGACTGCCAGAAGCTAGGACTGGATGACAAGGGATGGCTCACTCAATAATTGCCATGTTCAGGCACTGGCCACTTTTGGAAAACAACTGATGTTATGATACGATAACATACACCATTCAAAGGCTAATTGAGACTATTTTCTAGTCAGTTTGGAAATACTTCAAGGGCAACATGACTGTTGCAGTGTCACAGGTATTAACAGTTCAGTGTCTGGAGTGCTGTGTTCAAGATAGGTCTTAAATTTTTGCACTGAAACGACTTTTTGTTCCAGGGCGTAAAATCTTTGTAAAATCAGCATTTCTTCTTTCAGGAGTGAAATTGTACTTAGGGCTTGTCATGCTGACAGTGTCCTCTTTGAACAAGTGACTACATAAAAAAAAATGGAAAGTACATTTTAAAATCTCTGCAATCATGTTGCTTAGAAAAGACCAAAACTGAGAGAACAATTTTATTTGGTGCAGTATCACTGTGTGCACATATACTTCTCCTGGGGGAATTCTGTGCCACCGCACAATGCAGAATTTGCGAAAAAATTAATGTTCTGTGCAGAATTCCCCCCTCCCCCCGAAATGGGCTGCAGAGCTGCTGTCCACCACGAGGGGGGAAGAAACTGGAGAGTTCTGGGCAGCTGCAGTTCCCAGCATGCCCTGAAGGAAGGAGGCATCATGCAGGAAACTCCACACAAGCCCAGGACCCATTATCAGGCTGTTTCTCCCTCTGGATCCCTAGGCTCTGGAAGGGTAGGGGTTGCGAGTGTCTGAGCTGGGGGTGCCCTGCAGCTGGGCTTTGGGGGTAGTGAGTGGGGGTGTCTGGCTGGGCTTCGGGGGGGATGGAGAAGAGAAACAGGAATTGAGTTGTCATAGGAGTTCCTTCAACACTCTACTCCTGGAGGAATTTTTTTTTTTTACACATAGTTACAGATAGATATTTTGATATAAATTACCAAAATAATTGAAACTGGCATGATTATATAGTGTTATTTTGACAAATAAAATATGCAGAATTTTAACATATTGTGTACAGAATTTTTAATTTTTTGGCACAGAATTCTCCCAGTAGTAATATACTAATGTAAGACTTCCTAGAGGTCCAAAGCAATATTTGGAGCATAAAGGGACAAAGCCTGTGGAGGATGTTGCAGAAGTTTGCCAAAACTCTCTTCCTCTGTTTTTCAGTAAAGCTAGGGTTTAATTTCTGGAGATTTTGGAGTACTTTCTACTAAATACTATATGTGCTGAGGTCAGCCACTCCATCTGGACAATGACTAAGATCTCCACGTACTCCTACATGGAGACAAGGCCCCAGTTCCACAAAGAAACTTGGCATTGCAGCACCTAACTTTTAGGAGCTAGAAAATCACTGGAACAACAATGGCATCCATAAAGCACATGGGAAGAAAAGGTACATACGAATGCAGTCCACAAAAGCACAGTCCACAAAAGTCCCCTCTTCCCTGAGTTAGGTACCTAAGCATGGGCTGCAGAGAGGTGTCTACCTCTACTTGAGATCCACATCCAGGAACTCCTCTCCTGGAGTCAAGTGGCTTAGTTGTTTCTTGTGAGGATGCGTCACTGATCTCACTCCACACAAAAGGGCCAGGATGGGTAGAGAACTCACTTGGGATGTAGGAGTCCTGACTTCAATTTCCCGCTCTGATGGGGAGGAAAAGGTTGAATAGGGGTCTCCCACCTCTGATTGTTCCAAAGCAAGGCTTCTCAGCCTGAGGGTCAGGACGCAAAATTGGTTCACCAGAATGTTTCAAAGGGTCACGTGGCAGCTCCTGTGGTTCCTGTCCCATGGGACTGCCTGGTCTTGCTTCCCTGCTCCAGGCACTTCAACCTCTTGAGTCCCAGCACCACTCAGGTTTGGCCCAGCTGTCATAATGACAGGAGCTTAGGTAGGCCCAGGAGCTAAGTCACACTCCACTCACAAATTTGGTCCAGTTGGAGGGGGTGGGGCCAAACCCAAGCAGTGCATATGGTTAGAACCCCAGGTTAGAACCCTGGGGCCAAACCCATAAGCAGTGCATATGGTATAGCAATTGTATGGTGAGCCATGAATGCTCACAAAATTAGGGGTTAGGGTTCGGGGGGGGAGGACTCCAGCTGGGGAGCGGGCTCTGGGGTGGGACTGGGGATGAGGAGTTTGGGGTACAGGAGCATGCTCCGGGCTGGGTTTGGAGGCCAAGAGGGGGATCAGGGCTGGGGCTGAGGACTCCGGCTGGGGGTGCAGGCTCTGGGGTGGGGTTAGGGATGAAGGGTTTGGAGTGCAGGAGGGTGCTCCAGGTTGGGAGGGGGAACAGGGCTGGGGCAGGAGATTGAGGCGCAGGGGGGTGGGGAAGGCTCAGGGGTGCAGGCTCTGGGCAGCGCTTACCTCAAGCAGCTCCTAGAAGCATCGGCATATCCTTCCTCCAGCTCCTCCGCGGAGGCGCAGCCAGGCGGCTCTGCGCACTGCCCCATCTGCAGGTGCCGCCCCCACAGCTCCTGGAAGCAGCAGCATGCCCCTCTCCAGTTCCTACACAGAGGCACGGTGCCGGCCAGGTGGCTCTGCGCACTCCCCCTTGCAAGGGCAGCACCCTTGCAACTCCCATTGGCCACAGTTCCCGGCCAATGGGAGCTGTGGGGGAGGTGCTGGGGGGGCAGTGTGCGGAGCCCCCTGCCTGTCCCTAGGCATAGGAACCGGAGGAGGCACATGCTGCCACTTCTGGGAGCTGTGCAGAAAGCCCCTGACCCTGCTCCCCAGCGGGAGCTCAAGGGCCAGATTAAATTTCTGATGGGCTGAACGTGGCTCACAGGCCGTAGTCTGCTCACCCCTGCCCAAACAGATACTGCAGAAGTAACCTGTACTCTGGTAGAATTTGATGTGGGAGTTAAATCATAGAGTATTTTTTGAAGAAACTTAGGGTATGGCTAGAGCAAAACTTTATCCCTGTGAAAATCGTACATGGGGGTTTCACCATTGAACCTTCAATTCACAGACCCTGTATGTAACTAGGAATACCATCTTCATAGAGAAATGGAGTAATGAGCATGAGGCTAATGGCTCAAACGGAGGTCCCATCAGACTGATAAGGACCACATTAATATTCCAAGATGGAGGGAGTTGTTTTAGCAAAGGAAAATATCTCAGAAGACTTTTTACAAACTTTTTAACTGAAGGATGAGGAAAAATCTGGATGATCTTGAATTGGTGGATGATGTGCAGAGATAGCAGCCAAATAAACACATTATGAACACAACAACAAACCAACCTTTTAAGGATAAATACTCAAGGATATGAGGAGTGGACTTCTCTTGTGGGAAAAGATTATGTTGGTAAACCCAGGATGAAAAACACTCCATTCTGCATTATACGTTGTCTTTGTGGACGGCAGTCTGCTCTGAATCAATATGCTCTGTACATCAACAGGACAATTCTTCTACAAGTCTGTTAGCCAGCCAGTTTCCAAGCCATGAGATGGACTCTGGATGAAATTTTGTTCCATTGTTCTAGGTAATTAAGTCTGGTAGGAAAAGTAGAGATATTGGAACTGTCACTAGAATATTTCTGATTTCTGTATTGCTTGGACCAGTGACTGAGGCTTTGTCCTTTTTGACCTTCCTTAACACACTGGAGATCAGAGGAATGGGAGAACAAGCATGAGTCCAGGGGATTAATATGGCATCTCTGAGAACCTGGTCTTTGTCCTCCCATGAAACAAAATGCTTTGCATTTCTTGATCTGTTGGGTTGCAAACAAATCTATATGGCAAGAAACCCACAGACTGAAAATGAACTGGATCAGCAAATCCTTTAAGGACCATTCGTGATTCTGAGAAAAATGCCTGCTTAGATGGTCTCCCAGCGTGTTGTTTATGCTTGGAAGGTGAACTACAGTTGGTGTATCCAGCACAACATAACACTAATTCCATGGAATTATTGCTTTCGTGCACAAGATCGTTGGCCTAGGAGGTCTAAATTGGCCACCTCAAAATGTAACTTTATGCAACGCGACATCCAATTAGAGATTCTTGCTTGACCCTCGGGTCTTGGCAATTGAAATAAATAGCCTAAGGCACTGCCAGGATGGTTTTGCTCTAGATAAGTAAATCACTGAGCTTGGAGAACATGTAAAGTATGTAAGGCAGCTTCACTCTCGGTTGAATGAGGCTTTGGGGAAAAGAAGGTGAGTGGACTGATTTAAATTAAAATCAGAGATTACTTTACCTATACTATAAAGTTGCTGTGATGGGCTCCCCACCCCAATATTGAAGTATTGGTCACTGCTGACCTTGTGGAAAGTGCTAGGAAGAACAGAACTCCCTTGCAGACCTAATGTGGATCTTTTCACCAGTTGAGGGAGTTCAAAACTTCTTGAGGTATGGTATCCGCATGTCTGTCTTGAAAACATCGGTGTGATATACCATCCGTAAGCACCCCTGAAGACAATGAAGATCCAGTCTGTTAAACAGATCATCAGAGTACATGAACTATGTGACCTAAAACCAGAGACATATCCTTGCTGTAGTACATGGAGTGTTTTGCAGCTGATTGATCAACTCTAATATATTGCCAAATCTGGTCTGCAGCAGATATCTTGAGCCATCATTGAATCAAGTAGAGCCCCAATACATGCTATCTTTTTTTGTTGGGTTTAAATGATTTTTTCACGTTTCACACTCAGTCCCAGTCTGGAGAACAGATGTATGAGGTACTGAACACTGTTTAGCACCTGCTCTGGGGACTGTCCTCTTATCAACCTATTGTCAAGATATGGGTAAACTCAAACATTTCTTTCTGAGATGTGCCATTACCACAGCCAGACCTTTTGTGAAAGTCCTTGAAGCCATCAACAATCTAAAAGTCAGCACCCTGTAGTGGTAATGTGCATTGCCCTTTACAGAAGACAGATATTTTTCTGCTTGATGGATGGAAATATGCATCTTGTAGATTGAGAGTTGCAAATTAGTCTAGGGGATCTAGGGAAGGAAGCGTGGAGAACAGGGTTACTATTTGAAATCTGAACTCTCAGATCCAATACTAGACACCAGCCTCCCAATTTTTGGGGGACTAGACTATATCGGGAACAGATCCCTTTCTGTGATATTGGGGAGGGAACCTCCTGCATAGCACCAAGAGCCAACAGACCCTCAACATCATGTGTGAAGGCGTCTTATGAGAGAGGTCCCTGAAACGGAAGGTAGGAATGTCTTGGAATTGAACAGAATAACTTTATGAATTAGAGTACTTGTGGCACCTTAGAGACTAACAAATTTATTACAGCATAAGTTTTCGTGGGCTACAGCCCATTTCATCGGGTGCATAGTACTTATCCACTGCTGGTGACACTACTCCATCACTTCCTGGAAATAATGCAAATGGTCCCCAAAAGGGGTAAGGTAGGAAAAAAGACCCTCCGAGATTGGTTAACAGTCCTCTGTATACACATCAAACAACTTTTTAAAGCCAGTCTTAGCAGCAGACAAAGTTGATGTTGATGAAGGTCTTCCATGAATACATTGTTTCTTTTTTAAAAAAATCCATTGTTCTCTGATAAGGATGATTAAAAGGAGTAGTGACAGGCTGTTTCATGAGAGTATGCTTCTTTTTATATTTTGCAGTGTTATTGTAGCTATCTCGTTCCCAGGATATGAGAGAGACAAGGTGGGTAAGATATCTTTTATTGGACTAACTTCCAAATCTTCTCTCTTCCATCAACAGTTGGTCCAATAAAAGATCTCATCCACCTTATCTCTCTTTTTGCATTGGAAGTGTAGATGCCCAATGACATAATATAGTACGAGTGCCTTTCAGTGTAGGTAATGACTCAGTTTTAGAACTGAACTAGATGATTCCCTTCAAAAGGAAGATCTTCCCACATAGTTTGAAACATTAGTCCTTTAGTACTAATCAGAGGAGAAGGAACCAAAAAAGATTTAACTTAAAAAGGCCTGATAGTTATTACCTTATGTGGGGCAAAGTTACTGAGTATTTTGATAAAGATTTAAATTCCTCTTAAGTCTGACTGAAGTTCATCTATGAATGGTCAGTTAATAGCTAAAACCTTCCTACAAGACACCATTATGCTGCTGAAACTGTAATGAAACTGATTGGAGGCAAAAAGTACTATGCAACGTGCGTGATGGTTCTGGTCTTCTGGAGGTTCAATTTCTCTCGTGTGCTGCTGTTGCTACTGAGGACCCTGGAGAAGGATGTGTGTAGAAATATTAGAAGCCTGTTGAAAGGACTTGATACCAGTTTTCAACTTTCTTTGCAGTGGGTGGTATAGATGCTGGAGTCTACCATAAAAGCAGGGCTGGCTCTAACAAGCCCTCATTTAAAGGTGGGGCAAGCCTCTCTGGTAGAAATGGATGCAAAATGTCTAGTAACTTATGTCCTTTTTCTTGAGCAGTCTGAACACGGATCTCCAAAGCTTCTGCCATTCAGTGGACCAAGTCTCAAAATGACTTATCTAATAACGATACCTGAGGAGGAGCCATAGCCTCATTCTGTGAAGAAGAGGATGGAATATGCTCTGAAATATATATCAGCAGCAAGTTTCTGAAACTATGTTCACCCAGAGACGGATGTGGAGAAGAGTCTGTATACATTGCTGTGAATACTTTTGCATAATAGGTGCATCCTGGGCTGAAGATGATCTAACCCTGGAAACCAAAGCTGAGAAATGTTTTGATTTAGGATGTGGTCATAGGGCCTGGAAGCCAAGCATTTTGTCTATATGGATAAAATTAATGAGGCCAGGCTCAGTGGTACCAATTAGGGGCTTTTGAACTAACATGCCTATATTTACCCCGTATGTCTGACTTGACTTCCAAATATATACAGGTTATAAAAAATACCCCCAAAGGGTAATCAGGTGAAACATTCCAACTATCAGAAGAGGATGAAGAATGATACTCATCCTCCTCTTTGGTGGGGGAGGGGGGAGAGAGAGACTGCTTGTGAGGGGGTATGAGAATTACTCACTGAAAGGGGCTTACCACACTAGCCCTATTTGATTGACAAATAAATGATGTTTTGCATGCCTTGCTGAGGGTGGCCAATGCATCATGGTTATTTTAATTTAAAAATTGGTTCTGTTATCTTCCCCCACCCCAACAACAAAAATACTTAGCATCTAATCACTTGTATTTACAGGTCAAGCAAATGGGGACAGTATTCCCTCTTAATATAAACAAGGCCTACGTAAACTTGTATTGGAGAAAGCGATATTCCTTTAGTTACAACTGGTGCAGACCACCTAATGCAGATAGGCTGCACTGCCACAAAGTGGAGCGTGTACCCTCATCCTAGAGGAGGCGTGGACGTTGAGTCTCCGATAGCGAATGGGATATGTGGTAGCTGCATTCTCTGAGGAAAAATAAGATTAGGCTTGGACAGCAGAGAGAAGGGGCCATATCTGTAAACTGTACACTCTCTGGTGCATTCCATTTCACTGCAGAGGCCATAGATCCATACACAGAACGAAAATAATCTGCAGTGACATGTTTAATCATTTAAATTGTAACTCAAAGTTAAAGCTGACTACCCACTGAGATTAACAGGTCAGTTCCTACCCTTTCAAACCTATTGTTTCAGGCTGTCCACACCTTCAGACAGACAGCACTGCATTTACACTGTGCGCCCATATTTTAAGGGTATATGCACATTCATGAATGCTAGTAACAAGTTTTGCTTTAACTAGCTCACCTGTTCATGTGCTATGGGGGAAGCCAGAGTAGATCTACACCTTCTCCAGGTCAGATTCCATCCACTTCCACCAATAATCTCCTTGCCCCGACACCATCTCCCAATTAGTCCCCACCCACCTGTGTCTACATGCAGATTTCTCAGTGCGGAAGACAACCCTACTGTATTTTCACTGTACAAAACTTAAAACAAGTGCGCATACTCCTGTGTATATTTATATCCATAGCAGAAGAAGCCATTTTCTTGCTTTAAATTTACTGGATTTGCGGGGACATTAATTTCTCACTTACATCAACACTGTGAATAGCTAAAGCACACAAAGGGTTTTACACATTAAGACTTGAAACAAGCACAAAACCAGGGGGAAGGGGAGGAAGCAACCTAACATTCAATGTGAAGTTCAGGTTAGCAAACTTTCTAGTAATACCCAATTCTAGAAAAAACACATTAAGTTGTACAATAGGAGCCCTTGTTGCTATCACAGATTTAATCTGATTTGAGAAACAGCTGATTTATGTAAAACAGATTTTCATAAAATAAAGCATGAGCTCACAATATTCTCCACTTTTTAGAGATTATTTGTTGCAAATTAAGCATTAGGAACATATTCCTTAATGAATACTGAAATTAAAGTACAGTAATAACGGACATTCTTGAGAAGAACAGTAAGCATTCCTCATAATTATTAGCAAGATGTATTATTATTCAACACATATTCCTAAATTTTGTTCAGTGCTTATAACCTTAAGAGTTCTAACCATGAGTACAAACTTATGTTTAACACTGATGTTGCTACGAGACTACTCGTAGCTAACAATGACAAAATTTTTCAAAGGCTGAAAACATAGTAGACATAGGTGCCAACTTTCTCCGGCGCCGGTGGGTGCTTGTGCCCCCCCAATACCCTGGCCCCACCCCAACTCCACCCTTTCCCTGCCCCACCCCCATTCCAACCTCTTCCCCGCAAAGTCCCCACCCCAACTCCACCCCCTCCCTGCCCCTATTGGACCCCTCCCCAAATCCCCGCCCTGACCCCGCCTCTTTCCCAAGCGTGCTGCGTTCCCCCTCCTCCCTCCCTGCCGTGCGAAACAGCTGTTTTGCAGTACAAGCACCGGGAGCTGGGGGAAAAAGCGGGCACGCGGCACACTTGTGGAGGAGGCGGAGCGTTGGTGAGCTGGAGCGAAGAGGAGGGGGGCAGGGAGCACCCACGGATTCGGCGCCTATGATAGTAGGTGAGGAAAGACTCAGCCATTTTTCAAAAAGTTTCAGTTTTTGTATGAATAGTGAAGTGCATTGGATAAATTCGTTATCACAGAAGAGTCAGTCTAAAGCAAAGGCACTGACACTAAAACAAACCAGACCCATAGCATGAGTCTGATGTAGACATATTTATTGAATTCCTTTACCAGAAAGGTGCAACCCAGTATGGGCAACCCATTGTGAAGAACGGTAATGGTGTGTATGAGTAGACACCAACTTCTACATACAAAATGATTACCATGCATTTGTTTACTCCCTTGTAAGTAGTCCCAATGAAGTTAATGATAGTACACATGACTATCTGCAGACTGGGGCTCACAGTATTTCTGTTCGGTGAAGCAGCCTACATGTCATAGAAGTGGTCTGTTTTAAAGTCATTAGCTCTTTTCATTTAGTTTCAAACATGTTATATAATACAGATAGATACAAGGAGCTTAACTCTGCTTCTCCTAACCTCTGTGTAGTATGTCTTAGAAATTTTGTAACTGTCTAAGGTGGAATGTTTCTAATACATCAATCTCTTTTTAAAAATGAAGATGCAGACTCTTAATTTTAAGAAGGTACCACAAACTGATCTTAATCACTTTTCAGAAATTTCACTTATGTCAGAGCTAGCACTCTGTTGCCCAGTGGACCTGCTTTTCTTCCGTCACAATTATTTTTTTCACTTTAAAAAAAACCCCTCTAGTTAGCCCTGTACTGCTCTAAGTATCAAACAGAACTGTTAACTAAGTTTGAACCACAGGGAAAATTCTGCCCTCAGTTGCACAGATGTAACGGAAAGCAGAATTCAGCCTACCAAACCAGTTTTATACTGATGATACATGAGACAAAAACAACCCAGCTTGTCTTTAGGATATTAAGTGGAGTTTGCAGGGCTAAAATTAGAAAAAAGACATCACTTCCCTTGTCAAGTGAGTAATTGTTCTGGCAGTCACTGAGTCAAACAAGGAATCCACAGATGTCATTTTTCAGAATGGACCTGAACTTTAAAACCACATGGCAAAAATAAATGATAAACGTTTATGATAACGGTCATAAACAACCTTGCAAGTTTTTCTATAGCATATATAAACAAGAGAACATCCATGTTTTTGAATATAAGCTGAGGAATGAAGAACTGCTTTGTGTTATTTTAATAAAAATACAGTGCTTACTCACACTTCTAAACATTGAAACAAAAGTATACATACATCGAACAAATCTTTTTTTCTAGGTAATTGTGTAAAGGATTTCAAAAATAGTTTATCACTTTACATCATTATTGAAACATGTATCCTTTTCAAAGGAATAAATGTCACAAAACAAATACACATTAGAAGAACACAATTAAATGACCTGGACAATGAACAATCTATAGTCAGCTACTATGAAAGAACATGGGCCTTGGATTCAAATCTCCAGAAAGTATTCCCCTTCTCCACAAAAAGCATATTTATATATTAACGGCATATACAATATGGAAAATCTAAAAGCATATTTTTTTGTTCTTAATATGCACCCTCTTTAAAGGACTCTGCTAACTCTTGATTGGCAGCATCATACTCAGCAATGAAATGTTTAAGTTCTTCAATGCATCGCTCACCTATCTCATGCAAATTTTGTCTCAGGGCAAACTGAATGGACTTTTCTAATGAAGGATCTTTATCGATCAGCATCTTCACTACCATGCCAAAGGTTTCACAGTCTTGTCTGTAAACCTAGAAGCAATACATTTGAGAAACTGATTAAATGCAAGAATATTTACATAAGCAGCAGCATCTCCCCCACCCCACATAAGGTTAAAGTAACATTACACCACCAAAAACAAGCGATGAACAATGAATGATAGATTCAACATACATTTTGTTACGCCTGTTATAAATGTTTACTCCCCTGCAGGCTTGCTGTAAGGTCACAAGGGCAAAGGTAGCTAGTTCAGTACTACTTTAACACAAAAAATAATTCTTAATGAAGGAAATTTCTGAAAAATAGAACTTGGGGAGGAAAATAATTTCTCTTGTGATACAGCAACAGCCACCTGGAATAAAATATCTGAATAAAGAGAGATGAGCAAACATTAAATACATTTAGCACTTTTGCTTATAATAAAATCTGGGTTTTACCTCGTCACCTGTGCCCATCTTATTCATTTTTATTTAAAGGTAATGATTAGTTGATCTTCTGATAACACTTTGAAGATGAAACATACTAAATATTGGAGATTTAAAATCACCCATAATGGCAAAGCCAGGTCAATTTCCTGTATAGAGCTTCAAAGGAGCTCTATAGGTTTGATGCTATTGGTAGCTCAACCCAGTACAATGTAACTTCATAAGGGAGAGCTCAGTTTAGAATTGACATCACCCAGAGGTTGCACCTCAGAGGATGCAAAGTAACTGAACCCAAGTGGGAGTGGGGGAAGGGTAAGAAAGAAGAAAATGTTACAACAATGGCTGCAAAGAGCTTAAAGTGGAAATGTGCAGGGCTTCTACATGCAGGAAAAGGGAAACTGTCTGACCACCTGAAATAACTTCTTTGATATTTTAACCCCCTTTCTGCTCCCATTCTTTTCACTTGTACTTGCAGCTTCATCTGCTGATTTTTTTTATATTTGAAATTTTATTAAGCCCCTATTATGTATTATTTGCAGTGTACCTTGGTACTTAGAACTTTGCCTAGATGCTCAGGTTGAAAAGGGACAACGATATTAATCTCATGCACCCTACCCAAACAGGAATGTGGCAGAGATTCTTCCTCTATCAAGTGGTTAACACTGGTCATTTTCACACACCACTGGCCAATTTCCTTTTATAAAAATGTACTGGGCTTTTATGTGATGAGAGCCTAGTTTTATTTCTCTGCACATTCTTTAGAAGAAAAACAAAACAAACACAAGCAATCAGAAGTTGTGATCTTTGTCCAAGGATGATCTTTTAAGGCATGAAACCACACCCGTGGTCAGATTTAGTTCTTACTGACATATATACACATTCTTCCTAAATCTGTCTATGAATTGTATACACAATTAACAAAATAAAATAATCCTATACTAGGAAGCACCCATTTTACTGACACCTGGACTACACTTAAAAGTTAGGGTGACATGGTTACAATGCTTCCAGGTGTGAAAAATTGACACCAATGAGCATCACAGTTAGGTCGACTTAACACCTGGTGTAGATGTGGTGAGGCAATGAAAGACTTCTTATGTCAGCGTAGCTACCACAACTCAAGGAGGTGGATTACTTACACTGATGGGGCAAAAAAACCCTTCTGTAGTTGTAGAAAGCGTCTACACTAGGACGCTACAGCAGCAATGTAGCTGGGCCGCTTTAGTTCCCATAGTGTAGACATGACCTAGGACAAGTCAAAATGCAGCAAGGAGGACAAAGCCATAACAGCTGTGTCAGAGGTGAGAAAGAAGATCTTTGGGCATTTTGCAAGCCCAGCTGAGGTTCAGAAGTAATATCCGTGATTATAGTACTTTATATAAAGCCAGACAACACAAGAAATATTTTTGATGGTACATTTTAGAATAGGCAAAAATGAGATCACCATTTGGGACACTCTTCCTGCAAGAAATGATTCTTTACTTTTATTTTCTCAGAAGATTAACATAGACCTAAACAAAAGAAGACAATGTAGCCCAATCATTTCAAGCAAAATCTCTTTTAAAAAAAATCAGGAAAACAGTGTGCACATGATATTTTCTCAGATAAGGTATAAGTATTTTTTCAGCATACTGCTTTGGGTATTTAAGATGTTCATTGCTCTACAACAGCAGAAGAGTTTAACACTCTCACATTCAGATGATTTTCACAGCCCTAGGATTCTGGGTCTGGCTAAGAGAACTTCAAAGCAGAGCTAACTTTGGCGACTATTTCCTGACAGATTCTTTTCCAAGAAAAGAACTGTTCAGAAAAATAACCTTGTATCTGATTAACCATATGATAGACAGATGGTATTTGGCTTTGGATAACTTCTGCTTTTCAAGTGCTTTCAGGCGGCTTCTATCACCTTTACAGGAACTTTTTTTTCCCCTCCAGTCATTAGGTACTGGGGGAAAATAGCTTCAAACAATTTTTCTTAATCACACTTTTATTTATTCTGTTCTATCATGTTTGAAGTACTCAGACTGGGGATGTGTGAATAAACAGGTAAAATAACCTGGTAATTGATAGTCTTCACAAAGCCTTTTATAACATTGTAGATGTGATTATGTCAGCCAAAGAACTGATGTTAACCACACTAGTAAAGAATACAAAGACATGTTCTTCTGAAAGGCCTTTTGTACTGGACAGCACCAAAAAGAAATATGTGAAACAAAGTAGGTCTAATCTATATGTAATTGGTCTTCCAGAGAACTTCACATTACAGACTTGCAATACCATTTCATTCTAAACCTTATTTTTCCACACACCAAAAAACAAAAACAAAAACAAAAAAAAAAAACAAAAAAAAAGTTTGGACAGATTTTTGTCATGATAAGAGTCATATTTTCCTTACAAGGCTTCAAGGGAAAAAAATTAAAATGAAACATCAGAAC
The DNA here is from genome assembly GCF_965140295.1 of Lepidochelys olivacea. Classification (NCBI taxonomy): domain Eukaryota; kingdom Metazoa; phylum Chordata; order Testudines; family Cheloniidae; genus Lepidochelys; species Lepidochelys olivacea. Next base: position 298,925,023 of record NC_140411.1, read on the forward strand.
CATTTTTACCACCACCAAGCCTGGAATCTCAGATGTTGCGTCACTGACACCATAATCAATAGGATAAATAGGCTCATAGTAGAGATGCATGCTTTTTGGGATATTTACTGTGGCAAACTATTTCAAAAACCATAAACTGTATTAGAACAAACACCAGGTTACTCTACGAACAGAAAACAGTGATGTGGGGAGGGGGTGCAGGCTGGTGCCAACAGGCTGTGAGAACAGAGAGGCACAGTTAAAGCAACTTAAACACAACATTTTGCTCTCAACGAACGGATGAAAAAAAAGAACCCAATCTATTCCTCTTTAGAAAGGTATGCAGAGACCAGACACAGACGAGTTCTGGAGCTCTGCACAGCAACAGACTGCAGTGGTGCTGGCCTGCCTCTCTGAAATTCTTGCAGAAAGACTCAGAGCTCTTTAAAAGACATGATGCTGGCCCTGAATACGAAGACTGACTCTTCAAAAATTCATCTCAGCAGAGAAGAAAGTCAGTTTCTGGGAAATGAGAAGAGAATAGGCCATGTGGAGTCTGAACAAAGGAACTTCAGAAGAGATTCCAAACATGGAAAATCACTTATGAAAAACCATTCTTTGCTGGAGGGAAAATTGGAAGCACTTGAGACCCAACTCAGAGTTAGAAATATCTATATCCTTGGAATTCTGGTTTATATTCATTCTGAGACGAGACCACTGAAAAGCTCATCCCTAAACATCTGGAAGTGAACTTTAAAAATGATTCCATATGTGGGGAAAGAAGTTATAGAATCCCTATATTCAAAAACAAGAAAGAATCATAGCAGCAGCAGCATTATACTGTTTGATATACATGTCAAGGAATCCTGAAAACAGGTAACGCCACAGGGCGATTATTTACCCAGGCCATAACATATTCTTATTCTCTGATCTGACTATATCACTGGCATAATGAAAAGAATTTGTAGTGTTTTAACAAACATATGAAGGAGGAGTGGAAACAGCTGTACAATTCCTAACAAAATTCTGGGTTATCTAGGAAGAAAGTCTTCTCTTCTCTTCTGGGACACGAATTCAAGTCCTGTTTGAAAAGATCCTTAAAGCCAACACAATCTGCACCCCATGAGTTTTCATAGACCAACTAATACGTTTAATTTTTAATTATTCTCCTCCTTTAGACAATTTAACTCCTTTTCTTATCTTACAGTAAGGTAAGAAGCCCCAACTGTGATTCCTGCCCCTCCCCGACACACACTGTGTGGTAGGCACTTTTCAAACACTTCAGCCATGTCTAGACTAGGGTTTAAAGACGTAATGTTGGAAGTTGTTAGCTAACACCTTCAGAGCTTGTCTATACACAAAAATTACACTGTTTAATCATACTGGTATTTGAAGTGATACAACCCACTAATTTGGATGCAGTTATATCAGCATAAAGGTGTTTTAATACCAGTCTAGCTATTCCCATACAGGAATGGGAATAATAACCTATACCAGTATAAGGCACCTTTATACTAGTATAACTGAGTCCACACTGGTTGTATTGATATAACTATTCTGATAAAAACTTCACAATTCCAACCAATAGCTATACCTGTATAAACTCTCTGTGTAGACCAGGTTTTAGTGTAGGCAAGACATGCTGCCTTTTAACACGTTTACGTGGTTAAGCTAAAGCCAAGCACAGAGCCTAGGCTTGACCAGCTGAGTATATGTTAAAGTATACACTGCCTTTTCCATACTAGACTTCTCAAACGTGCTACTTAGAATCTGTTAACTAACATGATCTAACATCAAACCTTTAAGTAGTATGTGATCATGCAACTAAAGAATATATCATAATGCATACACACAAGGTGGCCAAATGAAGATTATGTAGGCAAACATTATTCAGCTATTTCCCAACTTTTGAGAACTTAACTTTGTAGTTGTAATATTCTTTTACTGAAATGTTTTGGGATGTAAGGCAATACATATCGTGCCTACTCTGGCCAGTGTGTAGAAGGTGATTGGGGTATACAGGCAAGTCAAGGTTAGCATCAGAACAAGAAAAAGTTACTCTAAAAAGTTAAAAGGGAAGTAAGGAGAACATAAGGTTCTTATTCAGCCTTTTATGAAATGATAAGAAAGTAACAAGTGTCTATAAGTTTAAAGGAGAAGAATGGGCAAAGCCACTAATAACTAGAGATAGGGACTTGGCCAGAGGGTGGATACAACTCAGTGGGTACTGAAGAGCTGATAGTGGATGGAGCTGTGAACTATTATACGAGTTCAGTTTTCTAGAATCCAGTAACTTCTGGAAGGTGGGCAGGGCATCTGATAATGTGATTCTATATTAAATGTCCCAAAACTTCATTAACACAGAGTTAAGATTGCCCAGTGGTGCCTCATGCCCTTCCAGAATGTGGAGAGCAGCTCACAATCTAAACTCAGCCCACTATAGCTGACAATAGCCGCTTGGAATGGTTCTGTAAGGAGGGTGCCATAATGAGTAGCCATGAGGAAGAATGTGCCATTGGTTTGCACTGTGCTACACAGATATGAATTTCAGCATTTGTCAGCATCTGCTCCAGCTGTGTCGAAGGTAGAGCAATTAGTTTGAGCAGCTTGGCAGAGCTGTTACTGTGATAAGACAAAAGGTGCCCACGTACTTTCAAGGATCAAATATGCCTCATTTCAGTGCTGAGCTCTGTAGGTTGTGTGAGCAGTGGTGCAAAGAGATCGTCTTGTCACGTGGATTTTCAGCAGTATGGTCACATATATGACAGCGGTCTCTGGAGCTTGGAGTGAGGGCTTGTCTTCATGTATAGTGCTGCAGTGCTTTAGTGAAGACGCTCCTATGCCAGTGGGAGAGCTTCTCCAATCGGTGTGGTTAATCTACCTCCCCGAGAGGCAGGCGTTATGTCAACAGGAGAAGCTCTCCCACTGACATAGTTATACCTGCCTAACCCCCGTGTAGACAGCACTATGGATTTTTCACACCCCGAAGCAACACACTTAAACAGATATAGATCTGCAATGTAGACCTAGCCTCAGTGAAAGCAATGTCACAGAAGGACTCCCCAGGGCAAGGGTGAAGGGGAAGTAACATTTAGCAAATGTGAGGTGGTCTGTGTAGACTGAGCCCTGGTCTACACTGAAAATATAGAATGATCTAGCTACATTGTTCAGGCGTATGAGAAAATTCACACCACTGAGCACCGTAGTTAAGCTAATGTAACCCATGGTACTGATGCAGCTAACTACTGTTGCTTGGGGAAGTGGAGTTCCCACATCCATGGAAAAAACCCTTCCCCATTGCTGTAGTTGCAATTCTATAGCTGTGCCACTGTAGGGCCCATAATGTAAACATGTCCTCACAGTTTAAAAGCTTGCCTCTCTCACCAACAGAAGTTGGTCCAATATAAGCTATAAGCTACTTGTTTCTCTAATATCCTGGGATCAAAACAGCTACAACTACACTGTGTACAGTATGTGTAATTGTCATGATGAGGCATCATTTCAAGAAGGCAGAGATAAGGTTATTAAGAAGGGGTGGCGTTTACCTTAATTTTGTATTTCCCGGTTTTCAGAGGTTTAAATTAGCTACTCTCCACATTCTGGAAAAACCTGGGGCACCACTAGGCAACCTTAATTCAGAGTTAAAGTGTTTGGGCATTTAATTTCCTTAGCTTAAAAAACAAACAAACAAACAAAAAAAACTTATCACCCCGATGTACCACAGCCCAGCTCTCTCTCTCCACTGCCTTTGGCTCCTTGGCAATGATTCCTCCAGCCACAGAATGCACTGGGTGCATGTTGGTACCTTCACTGCCTCTGCATCTCTTGTCTCTGTTTGTCTACCACAGCCTGGTTCTACCTCCTCAATCCTCCTTCCCACAGAGAGACAAGTACTGGCAGGAGACCTGTGGGCTAAGGAGCTGAGGAAAGAATGAACGATCAGTGTGGGGACCAGCCTGGACTCAGTAAGGATAATTTTTGAAGAGAGTGACAGATGTGGGGGGAAGACTTATGAGGAGAGGCTGAGGGAGCTGGAATTGTTTAGCCTGCAGAAGAGAAGAATGAGGGGGGATTTGATAGCTGCTTTCAACTACCTGAAAGGGGGTTCCAAAGAGGATGGCTCTAGACTGTTCTCAATGGTAGCAGATGACAGAACGAGGAGTAATGGTCTCAAGTTGCAGTGGGGGAGGTTTAGATTGGATATTAGGAAAAACTTTTTCACTAAGAGGGTGGTGAAACACTGGAATGCGTTACCTAGGGAGGTGGTAGAATCTCCTTCCTTAGAGGTTTTTAAGGTCAGGCTTGACAAAGCCCTGGCTGGGATAATTTAACTGGGAATTGGTCCTGCTTCGAGCAGGGGGTTGGACTAGATGACCTTCAGGGGTCCCTTCCAACCCTGATATTCTATGATTCTAAGAGGGGAGTACGATGAAAGGTTGATGCAGTGGTTAGGACATGGAACTTGGGAGACCTGGGTTCAGTTCCCTGCCCCACCACAAAGTACCTGCGTGATCCTGGACAAGTTCCTCAGTCACTATGTTCCCCACCTATAGAAAGTGGATAGTATTTCCCTACCTCACAGGGCTGTTGTGAGGATAAACACAATACTTTCTGCGAGGCACTCCAATACTACAATGATGGGTGGCAGATAAGTACCGATCATTCACTGACTGATGGATGAGGGGCTTTTGGAAGACAGAACTGAAGTTCCCCAACATCCCCCCTGAACAGCTTTGACCTCCTCCTTTCCACACCATTCTTCCCTGCACAGTTCTAACAGAAGCCTGCATTGCGTCAAACCTCTGATATTCTCCCCAATCACTCATTTCCTCCTTCCACTGCTCCAATTCCTCCAACAAACCCATTGCTCGAAACACCCCGTGCCTCACTGGTTCCACCCTCCTCCTTGCCACTCCATGCCCCTAGGAAGTTTGGAGGGCCATGGGGAGGTGGAAAGGTGGCGAGCTATGAGGAGTGCAAGTACAAGCTGGAGGCAGGAAGTGGCAGGAAAGTGGAGATGCAGAGTCCCTACCTTAGTGGGTGGTGAAGGAATTCTACACATTCATCTGCAGTATGGGAGGCTCAGAGAGGTATGAAGTCTCAGCTAATGACAACACCCCATGGAGATGAATACAGCCTAAAATAATAGTGCTAAGATATGAGAACTGCTCCATTCATCTCCATGGGTGTTTTCATTCCCTCTCCCCAGTGTCGGTCTTTGTGAGCCTGTGCCACGCACCAAGCATGTCTGCTCTCAGCTGTCCACCCACAGGGGATTCCAGCTCACAAGTCAAAGGCTGTGTGTGTGTGTATACTTTCAAACCCCCCCAGACTCCCCAAGGTCAAGGACCTCCCACCTCTCCCCAATCCTGGCTCACACAGAAGTTGCAAGATACCCAGAAATCATTTCCACAAAAGTGCATACAGTATGTATCCAGTGTTGTTGTAACCATGTTGGTCCCCAGAATATGAGAGATACAAGGAGGGTCTGGTAATATTTTTTATTGGATCAATTTCTGTTGGTGAGAGAGACAAGCTTTCAAGCTACACCAAGCTCTTCTTCAGGTCTGTGAATGGTACTAAGAGTGTCTCAGCTAAATACAAAATCGAACAGATAGTTTAGCATAACTGGTTAGCACATTCTAACTTGAATGGTCCCTTTATGGGCTAACTCCTTATGTTGGTCCAATAAAAGGTATCACCTCACCCACCTAGTCTCTCATACAGTATGTGTAATTTTATTACCCTTGAGAAAATAGCCAGAGCCCCTTCTAAAGTAGCTGTACTACTCAGGGCACATTTACCAAAAGTATAAAAGGATCGATGAATGAGGTTTGTTTTTAAAAGAGTGGTATCTCCTAAAGGGGAACCCCTTCCACAAATGGTCCCAAATTTGGACCACTAACACTACTTAGCACCCCCTTCCCTACGAAGCACAGCAAATCTCAAGACTATCTGAGCATGCAGATTTTAGAGCACTTAGGACACATCTACACCGCAATTTAAGTTTAGTTGTAGTGTGGGTAGGCATACCCATGCTAGCTTTAATCTAGCTAGCACCAATGATAACAGCAGTGGACATGGTAGCATGGGCTTCAGTGCAGGTTAGCTGCCCAAGTACAAGTCCACTGGGGACTTTTGGTACATACTCAGGTGGCTAGCCCACGTGGGGTCCATGTCGCCATGTCCTCATTGGTACTGTTACTCACATTAGCTAGATTTAAGCTGGCGTGGGTATGGCTTCCTGCGCTACTGTCACACCTTAAACGTACCCTTACAGTCAACTGTTAAACCCAACGCAATGCTCAACCTTAACTATAATAGAGTGGATACTCTGCCAGAATAAAGCTGACCAGCTCATTTTATGTTTCACTGTGAGACGGACACCTAGAAAAAAAGTGACCAGATTTTCAGAGACCAGATTTTCCACAACTCTCTACAAACCAGACGGCTGGTTTTGGTATCTAACTTTAGGTACTCACATCTGAAAATGTTAACCTTTATTCACAGTCCTGACTCCTACTTTATAATTGCAAATTTAAATGCTAACAAATCAGGCAACTATTTATTCATTTACATTAAAATACAATGTTTTTAGTACCAAACAGTTTTTCAATGTGATGTTCATGTAAACACCTCAGTGATATAGAAATTCAAAATGTGTATCAAACCATCCTTCCAATCCACATTTCCGCCCCTGATCCTCCCCCAGACTTTTCACAGCCCTGCAAAACACAACATTAACCTAATTTAAATTGACCCAGATAGCTCACCTGGAATGGACTACTTAGTATATTCCTTCTTGCAAGAGAAAAAAACATAGAAATTCCCATTAGAACAGATGCCATTTAATTATCATTTCACCCACAGAAACTGTATTTTCATGTTCATGTGTAAAATATTTAATTTAGAGATCCACACTGGAAAAAGAACAAGCAATATGTTTAGAATTACCGTAATACTATATGCATGCAATTCAAATGATCAACTACATTTTGACATTGTTTTTCTACCTAAAATGAATTCCTTTTCCTGGTTCTAAAAAGCTAGATTAATAAACACACAACACTTGTGCACTATACCATCTACAAAATTTTAAATTAAACAATAACCATATACTATATTCCCTTTCTTTAATATGTACTAACAATTTTGCTTTGGATCTGTATGGTAATTTTCATAGCCATTAATCAATGTGTTTATAGAGCAATTACACATTCATTGAAATGCAAACAGAGAAACAAATGATCTAATCTGCTGTATAATATCTAATTATTTAATGTTTCAGAGTAGCAGCCGTGTTACTCATATCCGCAAAAAGAAAAGGAGTACTTGTGGCACCTTAGAGACTAACAAATTTATTTGAGCATAAGTTTTTGTGAGCTACAGCTCACTTCATTGGATGCATGCAGTGGAAAATACGGTGGGGAGATTTTACATACACAGAGAACATGAAACAATGGGTGTTATCATATATACGGTAACAAGAGTGATCAGGTAAGGTGAGCTATTACCAGCAGGAGAAAAAAAAAACCTTTTATAGTGATAATCAAGGTGGGCCATTTCCAGCAATTGACAAGAACGTGTAAGGAACAGTGTGTGTGTGTGTGGGGGGGGGGAGAATAAACATGGGGAAATAGTTTTACTTTGTGTAATGACACATCCATTCCCAGTCTTTATTCAAGCCTAATTTAATGGTGTCCAGTTTGCAAATTAATTCCAATTCAGCAGTCTCTCATTGGAGTCTGTTTTTTGAAGTTTTTTTGTTGGAGAATTGCAACTTTTAGGTCTGTAATCGAGTGACCAGAGAGATTGAAGTGTTCTCCAACTGGTTTTTGAATATTATAATTCTTGACCTCTGATTTATGTCCATTTATTCTTGTATGTAGAGACTGTCCAGTTTAGCCACTGTACATGGCAGAGGGGCATTGCTGGCACACGATGGCATATATCACATTGGTAGATGTGCAGGTGAACAAGCCTCTGATAGTGTGGCTGATGTGATTAGGCCCCATGATGGTGTCCCCTGAATAGATATGTGGACACAGTTGGCAATGGGCTTTGTTGCAGGGATAGTTTCCTGGGTTAGTGTTTTTGTTGTGTGGTGTGTGGTTGCTGGTGAGTATTTGCTTCAGGTTGGGGGGCTGTCTGTAAGCAAGGACTGGCCTGTCTCCCAAGATCTGAGAGAGTGATGCGTCGTCCTTCAGGATAGGTTGTATATCCTTGATGATGCGATGGACAGGTTTTAGTTGGGGGCTGAAGGTGACGGTTAGTGGCGTTATTTTCTTTGCTGGGCCTGTCCTGTAGTAGGTGACTTCTGGGTACTCCTCTGGCTCTATCAATCTGTTTCTTCACTTCAGCAGGTGGGTACTGTAATTGTAAGAACACTTGATAGATATCTTGTAGGTGTTTGTCTCTGAGGGGTTGGAGCAAATGAGGACGTATCATAGAGCTTGGCTGTAGACAATGGATCGTGTGGTGTGGTCTGGATGAAAGCTGGAGGCATGCAGGTAAGTATAGCGGTCAGTAGGTTTCCAGTATAGAGTGGTGTTTATGTGACCATCACTTTATTAGCGATGTAGTGTCCAGGAAGTGGATCTCTTGTGTGGACTGGTCCAGGCTGAGGTTGATGGTGGGATGGAAATTGTTGAAATCATGGTGGAATTCCTCAAGGGCTTCCTTTCCATGGGTCCAGATGATGAAGATGTCATCAATGTAGCAAAAGTAGAGTAGGGGCATTAGGGGATGAGAGCTGAGGAAGTGTTGTCCTAAGTCAGCCATAAAAATGTTGGCATATTGTGGGGCCAAGCGGGTACCCAAAGCAGTGCTGCTGATTTGAAGGTACACAGTGTCCCCAAATGTGAAATAGTTATGGGTGAGGACAAAGTCCAGCCACCAGGTTTGCCATGACATTATCGGGGATACTGTTCCTGATGGCTTGTAGTCCATCTTTGTGTGAAATGTTGGTATAGAGGGCTTCTACATCCATAGTGGCCAGGATGGTGTTTTCAGAAAGATCACCAATAGATTGTAGTTTCCTCAGGAAGTCAGTGGTGTCTCGAAGATAGCTAGAAGTGCTGGTAGAGTAGGGCCTGAGGAGAAGTAGTAGCCAGACAATCCTGCTGTCAGGGTGCCAATGCTGGAGACGATGGGGCGTCCAGGATTCCCAGGTTTATGGATCTTGGGAAGCAGATAGAATAGCCCTGCTCGGAGTTCTAGGGGTGTGTCTGTGCAGATTTGTTCTTGTGCTTTTTCAGGGAATTTCTTGAGCAGATGGTGTAGTTTCTTTTGGTAACCCTCAGTGGGATCAGAGGGTAATGGAAATTCTACAAGCCATTACCCTCTGATCCCATTGCACATCATCAAGGATCTACAACCTATCCTGAAGGACGACCCATCACTCTCTCAGATCTTGGGAGACAGGCCAGTCCTTGCTTACAGACAGTCCCCAACCTGAAGCAAATACTCACCAGCAACCACACACCAAAACCACTAACTCACGAACCTATCCTTGCAACAAAGCCCATTGCCAACTGTGTCCACATGTCAATTCAGGGGACACTATCATAGGACCGAATCACATCAGCCACACTATCAGAGGCTCGTTCACCTGCACATCTACCAATGTGATATATGCCATCATGTGCCAGCAATGCCCCTCTGCCATGTACAGTGGCCAAACCGGACAGTCTCTACATACAAGAATAAATGGACACAAATCAGAGGTCAAGAATTATAACATTCAAAAACCAGTTGGAGAACACTTCAATCTCTCTGGTCACTCGATTACAGACCTAAAAGTCGCAATTCTCCAACAAAAAAACTTCAAAAAACAGACTCCAATGAAAGACTGCTGAATTGGAATTAATTTGCAAACTGGACACCATTAAATTAGGCTTGAATAAAGACTGGGAGTGGATGTGTCATTACACAAAGTAAAACTATTTCCCCATGTTTATTCCCCCCCACACACACACACACACACTGTTCCTTACACGTTCTTGTCAACTGCTGGAAATGGCCCACCTTGATTATAACTATAAAAGGTTTTTTTCTCTCCTGCTGGTAATAGCTCACCTTACCTGATCACTCTTGTTACCGTATATATGATAACACCCATTGTTTCATGTTCTCTGTGTATATAAAATCTCCCCACTGTATTTTCCACTGCATGCATCTGACAAAGTGAGCTGTAGTTAACAAAAGCTTATGCTCAAATAAATTTGTTAGTCTCCAAGGTGCCACAAGTACTTCTTTTAATTATTTTATGTTAATCTCTGCTTTTCTCATTGAAGAAATGTAAAAGAAGAATGTTAGTTGCACGCAATTACAATTCTAGTCCCCTTTTATTTAATTTAGTGAAACATCTGTAGATATCTGGTGTTAGAGATTTTCTAAAATGTAATAATTATTTTTAAAAATGTATAATGCTTGGCATTTAGATACTCAAGGTGACAACACTTTAGAAATTGCTTAGAGTCAGTTGTTTTGCTTGGAATATACTCCATGATAAAAATAAAAATAAAAATGTTAATTACAGTCCCAAACCCTGCCTTCATCTGCCAGACCCTGTTTAATAAGTATGGTTCTACTCTGAAAAGTGACTCTCTAAAAGTGTCACATTTGGGTTTCCATGCTTATTGTCTCTCAGTGATTTCGGTGCTCAGTTTACAGGTTTGTTTATTTACATATATATACACACACATATATAATTTTAAACTGGAAGACCTGCACACTCAGCATGGACCGTGAGAGTCAAGCTGGATTCTTTCTTTTTTTGTGTACCGTCATCAGTAAGAAAGGATATGCAGATCAAACCATGCATTCAGTTGCAGTCATGCAACACCATTATATTCAGATTAGGCTCTCAATTGCATCTGGACAGTATGTTTTAAAATTATGTTTTGGTGGCACCCTGTGCAGTTCTAGTGAATTCACTGGGTTTGCATAAGTGGAGCTGATCAGAAGCCAGGACCAGATTATGACTCACTCTCGTAACTGTGCACTGGTGGATGGGAGCCCACAGTAAGCCTCCTCACCTTTGCAAACCATGCAAAGGCTGTCACAGTGATAGTCCCTGTTCTTGGAGTAGCACAGACTTGTTCCTGCATGGTCTAACATAGTGAATGCCAGTGAAAATGAGGTACGATTAGAGTGTAAAATAGGGAAAGAACAAGTCAAAAATTACTTAGATGTCTCCAAATCACCAGGGTCTTATGAAATGCATCCTAGAATACTCAAGGAGCTGACTGAGGAAATATCTGAGCCATTAGCAGTTATCTTTGAAAAGTCATGGAAGACGGGAGACATTCCAGAAGACTGGAAAAGGACAAATAGAGTGCCAATCTATAAAAAGGGAAATAAGGACAACCCGGGGAATTACAAACTAGTCAGCTTAACTTCTGTACCCAGAAAGATAATGGAGCAAATAATTAAGAAATTAATTTGCAAACACCTAGAAGATAATGAGGTGATAAGTAACAGTCAGCATGGATTTGTGAAGAACAAATCGTGTCAAACCAGTCTGAGAGCTTTCTTTGACAGGGTAACAAGCCTTGTGGATATTTGGGGGGGGGGGAGCGGTAGATATGGTATATCTTTGACTTTAGTAAGGCTTTTGATACTGTGTTGCATGACCGTCTCATAAACAAATTAGGGAAATACAACCTAGACGGAGCTACTATAATGTAGGTGCTTAACTGGCTGGAAAATGGTTCCTACAGAATACTTATCAGTGGTTCAGAGTCATGCTGGAAGGGGAGGGGTCTCACAGGGATCGGTTCTAGGTCCTGTTCTTTTCAATATCTTCATCAATGATTTAGATAATGGCATACAGAGTATACTTATAAAGTTTGCGGACGATATCAAGCTTGGAGGGGTTGCAAGTGCTTTGGAGCATAGGATTAAAATTTAAAATGATCTGAATAAACTGGAGAAATGGTCTGAAGGAAATAGGATGAAATGCAATAAGGACAAATGCAAAGTACTCCACTTAGGAAGGAACAATCAGTTGCACACATCCAAAATGGGAAATGACTGCCCAGGAAGGAGTACTGTGGAAAGGACTCTGGGGGGGTCATAATGGATCACAAACTAAATATGAGTCAACAGTGGAACACTGTTGCAAAAAAAGCAAACATCATTCTGGAATGTATTAACAGGAGTATTGTAAGGAAGACACGATAAGTAATTCTTCCACTCTACTCCATGCAGATTTTTAGGCCTCAACTGGAGTATTGTGTCCAGTTCTGGTTGCCTCATTTCAGGAAAAATGTGGGCAAATTGGAGAAAGTCCAGAGAAGAGCAACAAAAATGATTAAAGGTCTACAAAACATGACCTATGAGGGAAGATTGAAAAAAATGGGTTTGTTTAGTCTGGAGAACAGAAGACTCAGAGGGGACATGATAACAGTGTTCAAGTACATAAAAGGTTGTTACAAGGAGAAGGGAGAAAAATTGTTCTTTTTAACCTCCAAGGATGGGACAAGAAGCAATGGGCTTAAATTGCAGTAAGGGTTGTTTAGGTTGGCCATTAGGAAAAACCTCCTGTCAGAGTGGTTAAGCACTGGAATAAATTGCCCAGGGAGGCTGTGGAATCTCCATCATTAAGGATTTTTAAGAGCAGGTTGGACAAACACCTGTCAGGGATTACAGATAATATTTAATCCTGCCTTGAGTGCAGGGGACTGGACTAGATGACCTCTCGAGGTCCCTTCCAGTTCTATGAGTCTATTATCTCTGGGGCCACATATTGCCCAAAGAAGGTGGGGAGGAGGTAGGGTCTTGTTCGATATAACCTTTTATAGCTGCCCATGGAGCAGGCCCGTCACACTGCAGGAGAAGGCAGTACCTCCAAAGATGACTCTACAGCTCTCTCAGCTTTAGCTGTGTTGGTTCTACAGGGCCAACAGCAATAAAAAGCAGCAAAACCAATCCTCAGTTTTGTCACTGAAATAAGCAGTTATGACTCTGGACAGATCAGGGGCAGATCTGTTGAGTAAGGTAATGTTATTTTTAACAGTCACTTTTCAGAATAGAATTGCCCTTTATTTATGTGATTTTGTGTGAACTGTAAGCTCCCTCAACTCTCACTGAAGTCAATGGGAGTTGGGAAAGCACAGCACCATTCTGGAAGTAGCCAGCATATTGAAGGATATAGGCATATTACTAAGGATCTAATTTGCCTTGCACTGCTACAGAATAATTCTGAATACTTAGAAAGCCCAACAACAAAATCCTACTCAGGGAACCTTGTGTTCCATTTTCTGAATACATCTCTGTAAAAATCATAATAAAACTAGTTTCCATTAACAGTGATAGAACATACTTAATTAAAATGTATTGCTAGGATATCAGTGTAATTTATTTTTTAGACATTCATCAGCTGAACAGTTTAAGTTGCTGTTTAAATGAACAAGAGTTGATATCTAACACTAATAAACCAATTTTCTGACAGCATACAATTCACACAATGTTACTTTTTGGCAACACAATAAACTTCATTATTACTTCTTTAAGAAACATCTTACTCAAGTCAAGCAAAAGTAGTCCCCATGTGGGAGAGTGAGGACTATTATGTTACAAGGTTTTACTGGAGATAATTCCTTACTAAACCAATCAGACCACATAACAGCATTCTAACACCAACTACAGGCCCTTGGAGACCAGTTTGTGTGTGGCCTAAATTTCATAGGCTTCTTTACAACAGATGTGTTGGATGAGGGTAATGTTACTTCACATATTAACCTGTGTGTTCCCTAATCTAATACTGCTGTTTTACCTACATTCTACCTCTTTCTATATCCTTCTGACAGAAATAATGTTTTTGTTTTTGTTTTGAATCTAAAATAAATCTGAACTAAAATGACATGTCTTACAACAGAAGATTATCACATGTTAGTTTTTTTATTCTGATATTTGTTTTATATTCTGATATTTTAAGTGAAATCACTTAACCAGGAATTTTTGCAATGCATGAAAAACAAACTTATTTTATGATACCTTTTTAACCAATGAGAATTTATATTCAAATCTAAACAAATGCTTTACTGTATCATTTCAAAAGGTAGCAGTTAAAATATTCATTCGTCTCTATTTTGTCTACAGTAATTTTGTGAATAACGTTTGTATAGTCCATGAAACTGATTTTTACATGATTTCAAGGCAGACGGAACTACTGAAGAGTTCAACAAAACAAAAACTCTAAACTACAGTTTAATATTGAAAAAAGCTTCTTAAAATGCGCTAGTTCAGGATTAAACAGGAAATAATCAGCTTTATGCTAAAGGAAGGACCTCGCCCAGCAACATTTTATTTATAAAGTACAGAACTGATGGAGAGCTATTTCCTAAATCTGTTCCACAGTAAACTTATTGCTCCATCCAAAACAGGAAGGGTGCAGTTTATCTACAAAAGATTGTTTGCTTATGTTAATTCTCTAGCTAGAAATGCATTAATAATGTTCAGATTTTAATGTTTCTAGGACACACAGGAAGGAATTTTTCATTTATGCTGTACCAGAACAGGGGCGTGTGTGAGAGAGAGAGAGGGATTTAATTGGCATAGAAATGCAAAAACCAAACCACCACCCCATGTTTTAGTAGGGGACAAAGTCTGTAAATTGCTATTTAAAATCCCGGCATTAATTCCACAGAGAGCTGTTTGTTGGTAAGCTAGGTTCTACCAATAAGGTGCTGTAATAAATACAGGTAAGTAATAACAAATGCAGTGCTGTTTCTCTCAGGACCTGATGATGAGCACCCACAACTCTCTTAGGATCATGTCCTAAATGGATATCTAGCAAAAGATTAAAAAAAAAAAGTGTTTTCCTCCTCCAGCTAACAATAGCTAGTCTGTAAAGATATAAAGGGCTTACTTTTCTCCTCAATACACTGCCAAGTACACTGATAATTTAACTAAAAACTACTGGATCTTTGAGTCTGAGAACCACCTTTTTTATGAGAATGCTCATTCACATCAGTGGCTAAAGAGAAACTCCACACTTTCTATAAGGAAAAGCTCAAATATGTTTTAATTTGCATGCCACAGGATTTGAGTGTTTTTTGTTTTGTTTTTTTACAGTTATACATGTAGCATAAGGAAAATACTACACACCTAATAAATATTAAGTACTGAACTGTATGTAACAGATAGCTTTTTAAAGTCCATAAAGTAAAACTAACAGCTGCAAGTAGAGAAAGTCATTACTTAGATTATCCCTTTTTATTACTTAGTTGATGTTAAATCTTAGAGTTTTTAAAAGTTTAAAATTACTTAATGTATGATAGTAGCCTCACAAATCAGTTACTAGAGGCCCATTTCTGAATCAAAGATTTTTGTATGTCTAAATTGCCACTCTCAACCCTATCCTCTACGATTGTTAAAACACTCACAATACTGAATTCCATTACTCAAATTAAACATAGAGCTAAAAAATGCAAACTAAGTGTCTGAGTGCAAAAAGCTTTAGTGAAGTGAGAGAACTACTTACTAATGCAAGGTAATCCCCTGAAGTCATTTTG
The DNA here is from genome assembly GCF_965140295.1 of Lepidochelys olivacea. NCBI lineage: Eukaryota > Metazoa > Chordata > Testudines > Cheloniidae > Lepidochelys > Lepidochelys olivacea. The sequence goes on from NC_140411.1 coordinate 298,940,523, forward strand.
AACTATTCGTGGAAGTACTTTCACATGAACAAAAGTGTGCGGGATCACAGCCAAATAAACTGTATTCAAATTTCTTTACAAATGTATGTCTTCAGTTCAGCCAGATGTGCAAAAGTATTAAGAGAAGTACCACATAAAGCTCTTGTATTTAGTAATAGCTTGAAATTGAAATATTGTGGTCTAATATAAAAGGGATTTTTAATATATGATATGGCATTATATTCCACTTCTCCATAGCACAGTGTAACCCAGTTTGTGGTGGTAGTGGGAGTTCAGGGGTAAAGTAGAACAGTGGAGTTTAAGACATATGACCCTGGATTTAATATCCTTGCTCCTTATTGCAAATATTTTCCTGCTGCTGTTGCTAAAGCAGTTAGTGGCTCACTGGAAGCCACCTCCCCTCCATACTTGCTCCCACAAATCTTGCTGCTTCCATGCAAACTAGCAGGGTAAATGTGTTCCACGGGTAGCAAACTGGAAGATAAACCCCACACAAAGGAAAGGATCGGCCTTCTGAAGTCACTCAGTAAATTCACTTGCCTTAAGGGACTGTTAACATTTCTCATAGTCAAATATGATGGTTATCTATTTTTCCATTTTTAGATATGCCTGTATTTTGCATCTATGAAGGTTTTTGAGTTGTAGGATATTCACCTTCCACTTTTTTCTGTCATAGCAGTAACTGATAATGAGACAGGTTGAGCGACATTGAAGCATTTCAGCACAAGAACTGTTACCTATCAAACTCATTAAAGGAATTTCTGTGTGGCTCAATCCAGTGTCACTGAACATTTACCAGGAGTTGTCTGGGAGGGTGAGCTGACAGAACAGATTTGGAATGAACATGGAAAGATATGTGACAACACCCATGATTTTTTGAGATCCGCGCTTGTCTTCAGATTCTAGCAATTACTAAACTGCTTTGATTCTAAGTCTGGTTCGTGTCTGTCCTTACTGAGAGTAATATAACATATATAAGATATTTAAATCATTAACATGTTTCTTTGTTTACTTTCTAGATTTATTTCTATGTTCTTCAGAATGCTTATAGCAGCCTCTTGTGCTGTTTGACTCCATAAACCATTTTGAGAACCTCATGATGCAAACAACTAATCAAGGGCTAGTCTACACTAGTGGCACAGCTGCATCAGTGCATCACTCGCGCGTCTGGTGAAGACGCTCTACGCTGACAGAAGAGAGCTCTCCCGTCAGCTTAATAAAACCACTTCTGCAAGAGGCACTTGCTATGGGCAGCAGGAAAAGCTCTTCTGCAGACACCGGCACTTAGGGGGGTGTAACTTATGTCGCCTCAAGAGGGTGGTTTATTCAAACCCCAGAGAAACACAAGTTATACCAACATAAACTGTAGTGTAGACAAGCCCCAAGTTGATAAAACCAGGTCTACACTACAGACCTATATTGTCATAGCTATGTCTCTCAGGGGTGTGAAAAATCCATACCCCGAACGACATAGTTATACCAACCTAAGCCCCTGTGTTGATGGTGCTAGGTTGACGGGAGAGCTTCTCCTGCCTACATAGATACCACCTCTCAGGGAGATGGATTAACAAAGCTGACAGGAGCAGCACTCCCACTGGAGTAGGAGTATCTATCTGTACAGCACTGTAGCTGCGTCACTGTAGCACTGTACGTGAAAACAAACCCTAAATATGTGAGATATTTTCCTCTAATATTTGGGAGACAGCATTCACACAGAAGTGGCGACATTAGGGACCTGGATTCTCTTTCCAGCTCTGTCAGAACTGGATTCATACAACCTTGCACTTACTCCTTCTGTAACATGGAGAGACTGATACTTGCTCTCCTTCATGAGGCCTTGCTCTACATTAAGGGTTGTAAAGTACATGGGATTATTAACACTAGACTAGTCAGTAGAAGAAGTTAGTAGAGAAATAATGGTCTCCTGGCCCCTAACACAGTGCAATTTCCTCTAAACCAATGAATAATTTGTTGGGTGGTGTCAGCCAGAAGCATTCTTTTTGTCTGTGTCCCATTACAAGTTCTGGTCTGTGTGACCACTTCAGAATGATGCAGTACGCTCAGTGAGTCTGTGCAATATTCTGTGGTTTATAACTTGGTCAAATCTGAATAATCTATACACAAAGACAGCAAAAGCTATCATTTTTGACCCCACAACTGTCTAGTTTTGGGAAATAGTAAACTCGCTGAAAAAAAATGCAGTTTTGGGACAACCAAAACTATTTGTAAATTCAGGCAGAAGTTGGCTAACAGTTTCAACCAAATAAAACATGAGGAAACATTTTTCAAAAAACCTGAAATGTTTTCTTTTGAATATATCCATTAGAATCAATCTGTTTCATTTAGAAAATGTCAATTTGAATGAACATTTCCTTTCAAAATGCCATTAAGTTCTACGCAAACGCTTTTTTTTTTTCTCCCTTCCAGTTTTTCATTTCAGTGAGAAAAAAATCTGGTCTAGTTCAAAACTAATCCCCAACCTCCCACTTCTGTTCAGACACTGAACCAAATAAATAAACAAACAAATAAAAATGCTCAGCTCTACAACTAATCCCTTGCCAAAAGCCACATTCCCAGAGATGACTGCACCATTTTTGCTGAAACTTTTCAAAATAATTCAACTTGACACAGAGACAAAGCACCGAAAATTTCAACCCAAACAGTTAAAGTTTGGCAAACGTATAAGCATTTGAAAGCAACGGGCAATAATGAAAAGTGTTAGGCAACATTTATGTAGCGGTTGCTACCAACTCCTCCATAATATAATTAAACACATGAGGAATCCTATGACATTGGTATTTAATATTTCTCTTTGCAACAAAGAAAATAGTTTGGTGGTAGCAGAAGTATGAGATGTAATATACCAAACTAATTCATATGAATTGGCCAGTACAAAGAAAGTTTTGCTGGAGAATTTCTGGAAATAACTATCCCATTAACTCAGATGAAAAATGTAACCTTATTTCAAAAATTAAATTAGATTAGATAATTGATATAGTTTAGATCTTTGAGATGAAATCAAACCTTTTCTGTTTCTCAACCTTCTTAATCAGTATAACAATTTTAAACATCTATATAAGCCCAGAATCCTTCCGTTTTGACCAACAAGTAAGAATAGCAGGACTTTTTTTTATTTTTTTGGTGATGGTGGTGCAATACGGAAATGCTCATTGTACTGAGTAGTAGTAGTATGAAAGGAAGGAAGCGGCATGTCTAAAAGGCATAGACTGGATAATGAGACAAATTGCTGGAAAGCATGGAATTGCATATGAAAGCATTTACTGGATAAAAAGGCTTACTTTTGTAGTTTAAATACTAGTTTTTAAAAGTTGTACTTATTTTACACTTATAACTTTCTTGCTAGTTAACTCCACTGATGCTAGAATGATACAGTATATTTTGAATAAGAGCAGCATGGAAAGAAAGCAATGAAATCCTCTTTTGATAAGCAGAACTAAACAGGTTACTGCCTACGATAAAAATAGGTTTCAAAAGGTCAAGCACTTTATTGCAACAGCCAAAAGAAACAGTAGCATGCAATTTACCTTTTAACCTTACTTCATACAAGATTACCATGTGCTCTCAAAGATACAGAGTAGATAGAGGTTATTCCTGCAAACATATCCTGAAAAATAAAATAAAGCATTCCTCCCGTCGTGCTAGCTTCCAACATTTTATTACAAAAACAAGCAGCGTCAGTCAAGATCTGCCTGCAATATGCTGGTTGGAAACAGACTACTAATGAGGAAGAAAAAGAGTAATAATTTAGAATAAAGCAAGTCAAGTTCATACACGAACAAAAGACATGAATAGGGATAACACTTGCCCAAATTTGACTCAGATTTAAGGATTCAGATGTTTAGATAAGTATGAAAAATTTGTACATATATTTTAAATTTCTTACTTGGTGAGGGACACTTCCCCAACTGAAGGAATACCGTAGCTATAGAATGAATTTACTTTCTAACCAAAGGACAATTTATTCTATTTTCTTTAACGTAGTCCATTAGAAACATACCATTAGGTGTGTAATATTACAATAGTAATTATTTCTTCAAAAAAATAATAGCAGTACAGAACATGCTGCCTTCCATAGTTTAAGGTGGAGTGGATTAAAAAAAAAGATTTAATTAAAAAAAATGGATTTTATAAAATCTTTTCATTTTAATTAAATACAAGTTTATTTTTTAAAATAAATTTGAAATTAATTTATGTTATGGCCTCAGTTTATTATAATCTATTACAGTCAGTTAATTCAAACAAAAAAATCATATTAAGCAGTTCATTTTTTTCTGCCAAGTTTTAAAGAAAGACAAACCACTAACCGGTGGAAATTACTGGCTAAGCACCTGGAACCAGAGTCTGCTGAGGACCTACTTCTGCAGGTTCAGAGAGAATATTTTCTTTATTTCAGTTTATTCAACTAATTCAGTTCAATGACTGACTAGAAACCAATAAAGTTGAAAAAGCAGGAAAGCTTTTTTTCCCTCTTCCAATCTATGAATAAACACTAAATGTGAGGATAAGATTTACTAGTTCTAAAATCTTGAAGTACATTGTGACCAGAAACAACCAGTTCAATTCATTAACTACAGATAATACACCCTTTGTTTAATAAATCAGTTTTAAATGCAAGAATATGTTTTGACAAACTTTTTGAGAAACGTTTTTCCCTGATGTTTCCATAACATTTAATGTTTTATTTAATTAAAATGCTTTTTTGGTGTGTGTTTTAATTGAATTGGATTTTTTAATCCAAGTAGACACAAATCAAGTTCAAAAACAATCATCTAGTAAACAAAATATGTGCCATTCACCATTTTCTAACACAACAAACAATGTTAAAATTAAGAATCTGAACAAATCGTAAGAAAAGCTATATTATTGCTTATATAAATAAGTATAGATATAGTATATCCTCCTTTTTAGACGAACCACTAAATTCAGCGCAAATACTATGTTAACATTTACTGTAGCACTACAGTTAATGTTAATTTAGTTGTAAATCAACATGTTTTAGTGGTTAGCAACCAATCAGAACAACCTTTCTTTAGGAAAATAGCTAAAACGTATCAATGCAAAACACAATTAAAACTGATTATTTAAATCAAGGTTTCCTGATTGCTGATTTAAATCATGACTAAAATTTGCAATTGAATTCACTTTGATTTAAATCAATTGACTCTGGCCTAAGGTGGCCTGAAGTGCTGCAGGCAAGTTATTCTCTCATTCCAGCAAGTGAGACAATTATCTACTATCACATTCACTGGCTTCCAATGCACCTGAAACCACTTCTTGTAACAGTTGTCTAGTTTTAAAATATTCCATGGTCTCACTCTGTCTCATCTTAGACTCCAACTCGCCTCTTCCTCAACTATTCACGTTATTCCTCCTCCTCTCCACTCACTTTTTCTTATTTCTACAGTGCCCACAATTAAACTAGGCATATAGTAGAATCTCAGAGTTACAAACTGACCAGTCAATCACACACCTCATTTGGAACCAGATGTACGCAATCAGGCAGCAGCAGAGACCAAGATGGTTAAAAGCAGCATTTTTTTCCTGCATAGTAAAGTTTCAAAGCTGTATTAAGTCAATGTTCAGTTGTAAACTTTTGAAAGATCATAATGTTTTGTTCAGCATTACGAACAACCTCAATTCCTGAAGTGTTCATAACTCTTGAGATTCTACTTATGTTATAGACAAATCAAAAACTGTCTCTTCTCCAAAGACCTTGCACCTAGCTACACATAGATATGATGAAACAAGAATAATGGCTCTCATCCACTTCTGCCATCAGGTTTCACATCACATCATCTGGACCTATTTCCCGCTAAGCCACTTCTCAAAATCTCACTTTAAAACCTTTGTTTTCTCTTTAACTTATGACTGATTTCCTGAAACTATTTATTTATATATATAATGTTCATTACTATATCTGAACATCTTTGCAGTAACTTGTAGCATATGATGCAAAAAGCTGAAGATGTAATTCCAATTATTTGTTCTGCCCCGAAAAGCAAAATAAAATTAATCATTTTCTGACCTTGTAATATTAGACAAAAGTGGAATATTACATATTTCTTTATTAAGCACCTGACAAGCTTTCCATAACCAACTGGGCATCATGTTATTTCAAGTACAAAAATGAAGTATGCCATTAACACTGCATACTATTCATACAGGAAATATGATCCATATAGTGTAAATGTTTACTTCATTTCAGATGTTTTCATTTTAAATCAAACAAAAACCAATGAAAAAAGACACCTTAACGTTAAACATACATTCTGACCGATTCATATTGAAATGGAGTCCAAATTATTTTTTTCTTTGGGCCTGGCTAATTTTAGGTCAATATACTTTTGAAATCTTGTAATTTTATACTTGCAAAATCTTGTTCAAGTCATAAGATGCTCTGAGTAATCAGAATCAGTTAAGCTGTTATGATTTAGAAGTATCACCCACCTTTAAAATTTCAGATGATTCACAACACAGATGTAGACAATCTCAGCACTTGATCCCTAACAAACCTTCTCCATATCAAGTTATCAACTTGTGGCTGACGAAATATATTATATATAAGTTTGAGATATGTCTTTAAGTCATATGTTGCTAAATTTATCTTTCAACTATTGATATGCTGTCAATATAGAAAACTTTCAGTTAATTTAAAACAGAAGCAAGTGGAAGAGCAATTGAAAGGTTACGAAATAAAATTTTTGATAAAGAAATTGAGCCCTGGATTCTGTTATTGTAAAGCAAAATAAACTTCTGCTAAGGCATTAGGTTTCCAGAAGTACTTGCCCGAGTAGTAGTACAGTTTTTGAAAGAACTGTGAAAGGGTCAGAAGTGATCAAAGTGTATCTTATAGAAGATAGAAAAGACCATTTTCATGAGAATTGCCAAGGATTAGAGATGAACAAACTGATCTATACCTAGGAGAAAGATAACACTGAGAAATAGGAAAGAGTTGCAAACCAGAAAGTCAGAAGACACAGTGTTAAATTTTTGCAAGTCCAAAAACAATAGCTATGAACTTCAGATAACCTGAAGAACTGGTACCTCCTAGGAAATATCATAAAGAGTTATCCGGCATTTTCACTGGACTCTTGCTTTAAAAAACAAAACAAACACAAACACGACAAAAATTTTGCTTTCTATATTGATTCAGAAAGGATTTTTTATGGGTGGATAACACAAGTGGGGCATACTCTTTAATTCTTAATAAAAGTCCCTCTCTGGCCCTAAATCTTTGCCTGTTTTCCTTAAGCTGAAAAACACCTGGACAGATCAAGAGAATATGGAGCCATCGCACTGGAATGAAATCCTCCTCTATTGATAGCAATAAAACCTGTTGAAAAACAATAACATCCTTCAACTGTCTCTCCTTCAGTCAATGAAGGCAGAAGTCCCATCTGGGTTACCAGAAAAGATTATAATCAGGATGACATCTTAAAATGAATGAAAATTTTACTTATTTCTCAAGACCCCCAAATAGAAACTGCCAACAGAAGTGGAGAAGTCATATGTTGCTGAAGAATGCATACCTAACAGTGGTTTTAATTTGATATGTGCCAAAACCTTCATCTATATACTGTTAGCCAAGTGATAAACCAGTAATTTTAAACTATTCAGAAAGAACACCTGAGCTACAGAAAGTATGTAAATGACTTAATGCCACACCATTTAACTGTATGTTTATTTGCATTAAAATAATAGGTATCACATTAGGAATAAAGAAATAATTTTCAATCCTTAAATAATTTTTAAGAGTACCCAAGACCTTAAGCTTGTTACATGCAGTGTTAAACACTTCTCATACTAATTAAGCACAGTTCATTGATTATTGGTTAAAAAGGAAGCGTAAGTTACATCCAAAGTAACAGATAAGGAGTACAAGGCAACACCCAGCTCAAAGAGTTAAACATTTAAGTGATCTGATACCATCAGAAGCTATCAGAAGCTCAAAAGAAAGAGAAGCAATAACTTGACTTAATGATTTAAGGATTAGACTCTTAAAGAGTTACCTTTGTTACTGGCATTGGGTAAACTATACAAGCATTGTAAAGTGGAATGAAAAGGTTAATTAACGTTATCTGTGGATATATACCGAATACCAAATTTCAGAAAAAAGGAGAAAGCAATTTAAAAATGATTCTGGGCATATACCTGGATTTTACAATTTCATATCTAAATCCATGCATAAATATGCAAAAATTTGCTTTAAACTATCATTTAAATAAAATAATTGTTCACATGATTTGAAATTTTAACTGAAGAATTAATTTTTTTTATATCTGTCACTAACAATCATAACTACTGAATGGCATAATCTTGACTGACCTTAGAAAGTATCTTGTGTTGTCTTCCCCAAAGAGAAGAACAGTTACCTAAGATCACTATTTTGCAGTACCAGTTAGATTTATATGCATTACACATTTGTATATTGTTCTGGACACCTCAATATTCAGAAGCAGGAGACACATTTGAGCAATTTCAGAAAAAAATAGTAACAGTTATTAAAGAATGAAAAAGGATTAAAATAATTCATTTCTATTTTCAAAACTATCTTTATTGTAGATGTTCCTTGCCACAAAAAAAGATAGTATAAAAATCAGATTCCCAATTGTTTGTTAAAGAAAAGCTTAGGTCAGTAAAAAAAACAAAAACAACCCCAAAAAGCACACTAACGTTTTTTGTTTAAATTGCACATCTAGATGAGGTCAGGGGACTGGAACACATGAGTTATGAGGAGAGGCTGAGGGAACTGGGATTGTTTAGCCTGCAGAAGAGAAGAATGAGGGGGGATTTGATAGCTGCTTTCAACTACCTGAAAGGGGGTTCCAAAGAGGATGGCTCTAGACTGTTCTCAATGGTAGCAGATGACAGAACGAGGAGTAATGGTCTCAAGTTGCAGTGGGGGAGGTTTAGATTGGATATTAAGAAAAACTTTTTCACTAAGAGGGTGGTGAAACACTGGAATGCGTTACCTAGGGAGGTGGTAGAATCTCCTTCCTTAGAGGTTTTTAAGGTCAGGCTTGACAAAGCCCTGGCTGGGATGATTTAACTGGGAATTGGTCCTGCTTCGAGCAGGGGGTTGGACTAGATGACCTTCTGGGGTCCCTTCCAACCCTGATATTCTATGATTCTATAGAGATTACTTAGGTAACCTAGACTAAAAATGGAATACTATAAATGCCTACAAGCATATGAAGGGTGGTGACTTGTCTGGCGGGATGGGGGGAAAGGATGTCATGGAGCTGAATGTAAGGCCTCTCTTCACTCAGGCTTGGTCTACACTTGACAGTTAAGTTGGCATAGCTACTTTGGTCAGAAGTGTGAAAAACACCACACCCCCTGACCAACACAGCTCTATCAACAAAACCCCCAGTGTAGACACAGCCGTGTCAACAGAAGAGAGCTTCTGTCAATGTAGCTAATGTTGTTCAGGGGGGGAGATGGTATATTCCTACACCAATGGAAAAATGTCTTCTTTTGGTGTAACTTGAAGGCTCATCTACATTGAAAAGTTGCATCAGCATAGTTACATCTCTCAGGATGTGAAAAATCCACACTACTGAGGGCAAGCCTACACTTAAAATGCTGCATCGACGCAACTGCACTGACGCAGCTGTGCTGCTGTTGTACTTTAATGAAGACACGCTACACTGATGGGAGAGGGCTCTTCTGTTGGCATAGATAATCCACCTCCCCAAGAGGCGGTAACTATGTTGCCACGAGAAGCTCTCCCGCTGACATTTCGCTGTCTACCGACGGGTTTGGTCAGTATAACTATGTCAGTCGGGGTGAGGATTTTTCACACCCTGAGCAACGTAGCTATACCAATATAGGTCTCAAGTGTAGATCAGACCTGAGAGATGTAATTAAGATGACCTAAACCCCAGCGTAGACCGTGCTAGGTCGACAGAAGAACTCTTCCATCAACCTAACTACCACCTCTTGGGGAGGTGGACAGACTACAGCAATGGGATAATCCCTCCTGATGCTATAATGACTGCCTATACGAAAGCATTACAGCACTGCACCTGTGCCACTGCAGCATTTTAAGTGCAGATATGGCCTCAGTCTACCCTAGGGGGCCAGACCACATAGGCTCTGTAGGGTATACATACCCTTACTCAACTAGGGAACCTGAAAATCAGTATCCGAAGTTTTAGTCATCCACCCTCTCCTCTGCCATCAGAACAATCCAGTAGTAACCAGATCACACTGTCAAAATCATCTCAGTCCACCATCTTCCTACAGGTTTCAGAGTAACAGCTGTGTTAGTCTGTATTCGCTAAAAGAAAAGGAGTACTTGTGGCACCTTAGAGACTAACAGAATCATAGAGACTAACAAGTTTATCTGGGCATAAGCTTCCGTGGGCTAAAACCCATTTCATCAGATACATCTGATGAAGTGGGTTTAAGCCCACAAAAGCTTATGTCCAAATGAATTTGTTAGTCTCTAAGGTGCCACAAGTACTCCTCTGTTTTTTTGCTGATACAGACTAACACGGTTACCACTCTGAAACCATAGAATCATAGACATGTAGGGCTAGAAAGGACCTCAAGAAGTCATGAAGTCCAGGCACTGCTCTGAGGCAGGACCAAGTAAATCTTAACCTTGCTTGACAGGTGATTGTCTAACCTGTTCTTAGAATCATAGAAGATTAGGGATTGAAGAGACCTCAGGAGGTCATCTAGTCCAACCCCCTGGTCAAAGCAGGACCAACACCAACTAAAGCATCCCAGCCGGGGTTTTGTCAAGCCAGGCCTTAAAAACCTCTAAGGATGGAGATTCCATCACCTCCTTAGGAATCCCATTCCAGTGCTTCACCACCCTTCCAGTGAAATAGTTTTTCCTAATATCCAACCTCTACCTCCCCCACTGCAACTTGAGACCATTGCTCCTTGTTCTGTCATCTGCTATCACTGAGAACAGCCAAGTTCCATCTGCTTTAGGAAATCCCTCCCCCCACTCTTCTCTTCTGCAGACTAAATAAGCCCAGTTCCCTCAGCCTTTCTTCATAAGTCATGTGCCTCAGCCCCCTAATAATTTTTGTTGCCCTCTGCTGGACTCTCTCCAATTTGTCCATATCCTTTCTGTCGTGGGGGCCCCAAAACTGGACGCAATACTCCAGATGTGGCCTCACCAGTGCCGAATAGAGGAGAATAATCAATTCCCTTGATCTGCTGGCAATGCTCCTACTAATGCAGCCCAATATGCCATTAGCCTTCCTGGCAACAAGGGCACAATGTTGACTCATATCCAGCTTCTCGTCCACTGTAATCTACAGGTCCTTTTCTGCAGAACTGCCGCTTAGCCAGACTGTAGCAGTGCATGGGATTCTTCCATCCATACTTCTTTAACTTGCTGGCAAGAATGCTGTGGGAGACTGTATCAAAAGCTTTGCTAAAGTCAAGGTATATCACGTCCATGTAAACTTTGCACTTGTCTTTATTGAATTTCATCTTGGTGATATCAGACAAATACCTCATTTTGTCAAGGTCACTTTGAATCCTAATTCTGTCCTCCAAAGTGCTTGCAACTCTTTCGAGCATGGTGACATCCACAAATGTTATAAAGCAGTCTCTCCACTCCATTATCCTTGTCATTAATGAAATTCTTGAATAGTGTCAGACCCAGGACTGACCCCCTATGGAACCCTGCTAGATACATCCTCACAGCTTGACAGTGAACCACTGATAACTACTCAGAGTGCAGTATTTCAACCAGTTGCACACTCACCGTATAGTAATTTCATGTGGACCACATTTTGTTAGTTTGCTTATGAGAATGTGGGAGTGTAAAAACCCTTACTAAAACATCAACACATATCATGTCTACTGTTCCCCCCACCATCCACTAGGCAAATAACCCTGTCAAAGAAGGAAATTAGGTTGGTTTGGCATGGTTTGTTATTAAGAAATACATGATAGGCATTCCTTACAACGCTATTATTCTCTAGGTGCTTAGAAACTGATAGTTTGATACCTGGAAAGATACCTGGGACAAATTATTAAAGTTAGGCTGACTGGTCTATAATTCCCTGGGTCATCTTTGTTCCCATTTTTTAAACATAGGTACTATGTCTGCCCGTCTCCAGTCCTCTGGGACCACATTCATCCTCAATGAGTTTTCAAAGATAATGGTTCCAAACAGAGGCGCCAGCTTCATCAGTTCCTGGGGGGAACTCAACTCCCGCTCTGTCCCAGGCCTTGCCCCAACTCTACCCCACCCTCAAGCCCCCAGCTCGCCTCGAGCCCTCGCCCCACCCCTGCTTCTTCCTGCCCCTGCTCCCCGTCTCCCGCAGTTCTTCCTGCACACCATTGAACAGCTGATTGCAGTGGGTGGGAAGTGCTGGGAGGGAGGGGGAAGAGCTGATTGGTGGGGCCCACTGGCAGGCGGGAGGGCGAGGGGCTGCCAGTGGATGCTGAGCACCCACTACTTTTTTTCTGTGGGTGCTCCAGCCTCGGAGCACCCATGGAGTCGGCGCTTATGTTCCAAGGTTGCTTCCGCTAGTTCCTTAGGTCTAAGGATGAATGTCATCATACATCTTCTACACACATTCATACATCTAAGTTACCTAAATATTCTTTGACCTCTTCTTTCCTTATTTGGCTTGCATTCCTTTTCTCTCATTATTAATATTAATTGTGTTGAGTCTCTGGCCACACTATTAGACTATTGTCCTTAAAGTTTACCCTCATCCTCCAGTTAAACTATCCTTCTTATTGTCCAGTCCAGTCACCTCCTCATTCTTCCATCTCCTTCTTCTATCCTCTAACTTGAATTTAAATGTATTAAAAAATAGTGCATATAACTTGTTTACAATATTTCTCAAAACTGTTCATTTTCTTTTTTCCTTCTAGTTTTCAGATTGGGAATTTCAATGTATATTTTGCTGACGCCTCCAAACAACCTGGCCTCTACATTTAAAAAAAAAAAAAAAAAAAACTCTGTCATAATCAATTCCAATACACTTCAGGGCTCCCAAATCTTTGACTTAATCATATTAATCTCTTCTCTTCCTCATGCCATCTCCAACCCTGCCTATAGTCATTATCCCTTCAAATTAGACTTTGCTCTTCCCAAACTAATCCATTTTAGTTAGTAAGCAATTTTCCCTCGTATTGTAATTCATATGGATATCTTATTCTGCAATAATTTCTTTATAAGCAAAATGATCATTGCCAGGAGCAGATGCAGAAATACAATTTTAATGAATAAGCCCTTAGATTTTCAAATACATCTCACTTTTAGTCATAGAAAGAAGTGGTTCTTATCTTTCAGACTTTGGAGCAGATAACCTGCAACAAAACTACTTATTTTAGTCCACATAGCAGTCAAACAGTATTTTCTTCAAACAATAGACTATATCCATTCTTTCAGGAATATATACTTTCCCAGAAAATTATTGACAAATTGTAATCTAAGAAAATTCATTATCACTGGCTGAAGACCTGGGAATTCTGAACACAGCTACCTGACCTGAAACAATATTCCAACAACATCAAAAAGCAAATTAGCGACCAGAAGCACAACAAAGTAGTCCCCAGGATCCGGTAATTTCATCTAGGTAGTGTTCACCATCTGTTTACATGACTGCTGTCAAACCTGAAGGAAAGGTTTAACTCCTCATGATGGGGCAGATAACCCGCTTGTTGCCAAGCGTGGGGCCTAAGGAGGCAAACAGGCTCCACACTGACAATGAGAAGAACCTGTGGACCTAGTCGACCCTGCCGTGCCACACCAGCAGCCAGTATCAGGACCAAAGAGGGGAGTTAAAAGAAGGAGACCTATCCCAGTTCGCTTTTTAGACTGCCACTGTACACTGAGTGGATGTTTTCAGAGAACAATCCACAATGACTCCAAGATCTCTTTCTTGAGTGGCAACAGCTAATTTAGAGCCCATCATTTTATATGTACAGTTGGGATTATGTTTTCCAATGTGCATTACTTTGCATTTATCAACACTGAATTTCATCTGCCATTTTGTTGCCCAGTCACCCAGTTTTGAGAGATCCTTTTGTAGCTCTTTGCTATCTGCCTGGGACTTAACTATCTTGAGTAGTTTTGTATCATGTGCAAATTTTGCCACCTCACTGTTTATCACTTTTTCCAAATCATTTATGAATATGTTGAATAAGACTGGTCCCAGTACAGATCCTGTGGGACACCACTATTTATCTCTCTCCATTCTGAAAACTCACCATTTATTCCTACCCTTTGTTTCCGATCTTTTAACCAGTTACCTGGTTTTAACCAGTTACCTTCCCTCTTATCCCATGACAGCCTACTTTGATTAAAAACCTTTGGTGAGGGACCTTGTCAAAGGCTTTCTGAAAATTTAAGTATACTATATCCCCTGGATCCCCCTCGTCCACATGCATGTTGACCCCCTCAAAGAATTCTAGGAGATTGGTGAGGCATGATTTCCCTTTGCAAAACCCATGTTGACTCTTCCCCAACAAATTATGTTCATCTGTGTGTCTGGCAATTTTGTTATTTCCATCAGTTTGCCCGGTACCGAAGTCAAGCTTACTGGCCTGTAATTGCCGATGTCACCTCTGGAGCCCTTTTTAAAAGTTTTAAAAATTCACAGTGGGGTGAATCTTGCTCTAATGGACCACAAAGAGGCTCCACTTGAACAATCCAGTTACACTCCTTCATGAAAAACACACAACTTAATAAAAAAATACTTTACAATATCTGAAAGGGAGCAGCTTCATTCTTCTCAACTGATTTTGGAGCTGAGCATTAGGAGATATGAGTCTATTCCCAACCCTTACGCGGACTCAAAGCGTGTTCATTAGCAAATCATTCAGGCTGCAATTCATGCAAGGTATTATAGGGATCAATTTAAACTGTTGTCGGTGCACATGCACATGCAAATTGCTGGTGTAAGTTCTGCTAAAGTACTGATCTGGAAGTTTGTTCTTTCTCTTTCTCTCTATTTCAGAACATGAAAAGTATTTAAAAATCACTATTCACCTGTAAACAATAAAATGTATGAGCATCAATTTTTAAGAAAATAATCTGTGCTATCCCACTGATCTCATCTGGGTCCACAGCATTTCCTCCCGAGTATCTAAATAGTTGAGGTACTTTGCTTCAATTCAGTTATATGAACCACACAAAGTATTTTGGTAAGCTGGGCATGAAGTTGTTTATTACAAAGTGTGTGTGTGTGTGTGTGTGTGTGTGTATCTACATAAGATATATATAAAGTTATGGACATGATCTGCCATTAAACATGTTAGACAGAGTGTGTGTGTGTACACACATATATATCTGAAAGTCATGGTCATGATCTGCCGTTAAGCGTGCTAGGCAGGATGATACAAAAGGATCAAAATGCTTAAATATCTGGAAAGTTGGCGTGGGTGGGAGAAAAAAGCAATACAAAAATAACGGGACAGTCTTTCAACTGCACAGCAAGTATACTAACACAGTGAAAAATAGAGCAAAGGAGGACTGGAGAAGCAATACATAAGTAAGACAAGGCAGCTGGAGTGCAAGCAGCAGCTACAGTTAAGGTAGTTGAAACATTTTATAAACCCCGGTTTTCGGTCGCTCATAACATTCTAAATTTTTCATCTCAAACTAAAATGTTTAAGATCTGGTGTCCACCTAAATTTATACCTATATATAAAACTGAACAAAAATTATTCAGTAATTTTTAATTAAGAGTAGAATGAAAAAAATACTTTCCCTATTATACAAAATAATAATTGCAATCTTTTTTCAACAGCTCTGCAGGTAAAAAAATCTGGCAGTAAAAAGATAAAATGCAGCAGGGAAACATATCTAAAATACTTTTCAATAATGCTAAGTGAAAACTAGCTGACTTATGAGCATTTTGCATAGGGAGAGGGAGATTTAAGCATGTTGTGAACACTACAGTGTATTCTTAATAATCCACCAGTGTCCAGGAGGAGGGTAGAGTGTACTGCGCATGAGGGCATGGCTAACTCAGCCACAAAGCTAAATGAGGCAGAGTTCCATACTCTAACTTCTAAACCATGCTAGGTCACTTTTAAAAGAAGGAAAGAGGTTAAAGCCTTCCATATCCCATTGTCAATTTCCTGAACCATCCTCCAGTCCCCTGCCTTATTAAATCTCTACATTTCACGTAGATAATCTTAGAGGCTCTGAGGATACTATTCAAAAGTATTTACAGTAAAAAAAAAAAAAGGAGCATAAACAAGAAGGGGAAATGCAGATTTCTGATATACACCACCCCTGAATTTCTGAATAAATCTACACCCCTAAACAACAAATGTTATACCGACCTCAGCACTGGTGTGCACAGCACTATGTCAGCGGGAGAGCTTCTCCTGCCGACATAGCTACTGCCTCTTGTGAGGCAGGAGTTATTAAGCCGACGAGAGAGCTCTCTCCCAGTGGCTTAGAGCATCTTCAGCAGAAGCACTGTAGAAGTTGCTGTAGTAGTAGTCTAAAAAGGTTCAAAAAATTTGCAAAAGTCAAAATCAACAAGGAAGAAAGGAAGGATTGCCCAAGATCTAATACAAGCCATAAAATCATTTGTCTGATCTGTGAGGAAGGAGGCAATGATATGAGAAGCTATTTAACTACAAAAGGAGGAAACAAAAACACATGAAGAGAATATAATTGAAAAACAGAGGAATTATTTTCACTATTCCTGGGAAGCCCCAAAGTAAGATACCAGATATTGAAATAATGTTTCCAGGTTAGACTAATGGAAGCCTAGAGGCAATAAAAAAAAATCACACCAAAACACACCTTTAAAATATCTTTTAAAAAACAAGCCTCAGAGGAAGCATATCATACACCTGAGAATATTAAAAGAGACAGATGGTGAGCTGTAATTAACAAAATTGGTTTAAACCAATAATTATATGAAATAAAGTTTATCTGACAGATGCTACAATGATGCCAAAGAAATGTGTGTAACTGTAATTTATAATAACTCAAGTAGGTATTATCAAAACAGAAAAGGAATTACAAGTAGGGTTCAAAGATAATCAGTTTTCTAAAAAACATTTACTGTACTTGAGATTTGATACTTTACACTTATATAATAATAATACTTAGCTAACAATGTCTTTCTTTGAGATAAAGAGATCAAAAGTGAGTAGGCATGATTTCAGTTTTAGACATGGTGAATTAAGGAGGAAAAATTACTTGGCCAAGGTACGACTGCAAGTTCCTGAGGTGGAACTAGAACTCAAGGCTCATGATACTCAGCTCCCTAGTCCAATTACTGAAAACCATACTGCTTCCCAATTAAAATCTCATTGGGGGGGGGGGAGGGAGGGGAGGAGGAGAGAAGCAATTCAGTACATCAATACAAACTAAGCAAAATTTAGCATAACAATTTACTCTTTAATAAATGGAAAACTTACAAGACCATCATCATATAATGACATATGCTGATCTGCACTGACTAAATATTGATTTTCTGATTGAATTTAAGGTCCTTGTCTGGATCTATACAGCCCTAAAATGAATTGGGACTTGAGACCCACCTCT
Source organism: Lepidochelys olivacea (assembly GCF_965140295.1). Classification (NCBI taxonomy): domain Eukaryota; kingdom Metazoa; phylum Chordata; order Testudines; family Cheloniidae; genus Lepidochelys; species Lepidochelys olivacea. The sequence goes on from NC_140411.1 coordinate 298,958,047, forward strand.
CTCCTCACACCCACACTGCCATTTTGATCAGCAGAGGCACTCAAAGCTGGATGTCCCTCAATTTAAAAGGAGGAGGAGCAGCTCTGAGGTAGGGTATTCTTTGTGAGGGGCCCTTAGCTCTTGTACAGGCTTCCTCTTGCAGGTATGAAATAGCTCCGTCTACTGACATTCACGCTACACTACAAGATGCTTCTACTTACTGGGAGATGGGCCTCAGAGAAATCATACATGGGGGAGATAGAAGTTTGGCTCTCTACAAGTGATCTGACTTTGTTTTTGTAGTTTACATCGGGGCACCTAGAGTATTAGATAAATGAGTTGGGGTTGTTGTTTTTTGTATAAATCTAATAATAAAATAATAATAATAATAATGCTTTTTTCCTTACTCTTCCTAAAACTTTCCCCAATCAAGCTGACTTTTTGAAAGGAAAGATCAAAAGATCTGACATGAACTCTCTTCCCTCCTTCCTAATACCCTCTTTATTTTCTCATGACTGACAGAGATTTCTTGTTTGTCCTTTACTCTAATCCCTTCAGCTGCCCCTCAATGCTACTAGTCTCCGTCATCATCTCAACTTTTCACTCTCTTCTGGCATATTCCCTTTGGGATATAAGCACACCTTTTTTATATAATAAAAAAACCATTACTTTTGACTTCAACCTGCCACTCCAACTACTGCTCTAGTTCCTCTCCCATCTTCATTCCTTCTCCCTAATTTCATCCCAAATCCTCTTCAGTTTGATTTTTACTCTCTTTACTGCACCAGAACTGCTCTCAAAAGGTTTTAAATTGACTTCTTCCTGGCCAAAAGCTAGCAGCTCTACTCACATCTTTAACCTCTTCAGTCCCTCCACTATTACTAATACTGTCAATCACACTCCTTCAATTCTTTTCCTCTCATGTCTTTTGTAACTTCAACCTCTCATACCTCTCTGATCAACCATTTGTATGTCTACTAGCAGTTGGTCCTCCTCTCTTTTCTCATTACTGAAGGATGTCTACAGTGCTAAATCCTTCGCCTCTCTCTGTCTGACGTCATCAGCCCAACTTGTCTGATCAACCACACAGGTTATTGAGAGTACATCATCTCCTTGGTGCTCTGCTCTCTCCATCAACTCCTCTTGCACGGCATTTATCCTAAGGCCTTATTTTTTTTGAAGTACTACACATCCTGGGATCACAAAAACCACTTCACCTCACTGCCATCCTGGGTCCTCAACTGTCCTTGACACTCCACTCCTCAGGAATAATGGAATGGTTGACCACAAAGAACTCATTGCACTAAATGATGTACAAACACAAAGGAAGAGACAGTTCCTAGAGTATTCACAATTTAAGGGTCCAGTCATACAAACACTGACTTTAAAGGGACAACTCAGTCTATAAGAATTTGCGGGACTCCAGCCTAAGGTGACAAAAAACAAGGGAGTAAGATAAAAATGTGCAAGCAAAATGGACAGGGTGAAAGTAATCATTTCTTGCTCCATTTTTTCCTTAAATTGGTGACATACAAAGAGTGAGGGAGAGGGATAACAAAATATGCTTCTGTAATACTATATATATTCTAATGATTTTTAAAGCTAACAGCCCATCATTATCAACTGGCCAATGCTAACAGGCATCACAGATGAAGTCAGTCTTCGGGAGGAATTTGAAGGGTAGGACTTTGCACACTGGTTTAGGAAATGCATTCCATGCATAAGGAGAAAAACGTAAAAAAGTGTGCATGGATTGTAGGAAGAAGCAGCAAGTGGGCAGACAAGGATAGCATCTTTGGTACAGAAGGTTGAAGAATGTGATAAATGACAAGAGCAGATAAGCAAGATGGGGCAGAGCCAGGAGCAACAGAAGGTCCCTAAAAGTGTGGGTGGGGGCCCCATCAGCACCCAAACCGATGTTTCTTTCCCCCTCCCAGAGACCCCACCCTCGCGCCTCCCATTCCCCTCAGGCCCTGCCCCCAAACCACCCCTTCCTCCCCAAGACCCTGCCCTCTGCTCGCTCTCCTCCACCGCTGTCGCTTCAAGATGCTTGAACTGAAGAATACCATTTTAACAGATGCATCTAAACGGGCTGATTTACTACACAAAAAACTAGATACAGCAGTCGGTTCATTACTCTTCTGGTTTTATATTAAATAAGGCCAGTCCTTTTCCACATGATTTTCTTAGTCAAACACTAGGAGCTGAAAGTTTCATTCTATTGAACAGAACGCTGTCAATATTTCAAATTACATTACAATAGCCCCTAGTTGCCCCAACTGTGTCCGTACAGCACTTTAGCACATAGAAGACAGACCCTGCCCTGAAGATCTTAACATGAAAACAGACAAGTGTCAAAAAAAGGAAGTGCATGTTGTAGATGGAGATCCGAGGAACACAAAGATTAAGTGACTTGACAGGGTGACACAGGAAATCTATGGCAGAGCTGGAAATAGAAATCTGATATCCTGAGTGCCAGCCTAGTGTCAAACACATAACCATCCTACCTATTCTACATATAATATACCACATCTGTGAAATTTCAAATATAAGCGTTTGAGAACCTATGAATTTCAAAAGGTTGCAATATAAAGAAAACTAAGTTTAACAATAAGTTTACTGTTGGGTTTTTAAAAACTAAATTAATTTAGATAGTCAATTAAATGACTCCATGTATACATTTTAAAAAAAAAAACCCAAACTTATTTTGCTGAAAACGTTCAGTCCATAGTAAATTGCTTGAACTAGTGGTAAGCAGAAATTCCATTCAAACTAATATATTAACTGTTATGCTTCCTTCTTGGATGCCAGAGAGATTTCTGCAGTAACAGAAGGACTAAGGTCTGACTGTCAAGTCTTATTCGGAAACTTAAAATTTTGCCAAAGTAAATGCAGGTACTTGGCTCATTTGGCACCGTTTACAGAGATAACTGTGGGTAGGTATTTTATTAAAATTGTACATGTAAAGTTTAGGGAACTGACTCATAACAATGGACTAGTTAGTACAGTGGCACAGACCTGATGTCTAGACAAGATAAAATAGTAGAACTGCACTTATAAAAACAAAACAAAACTATTTATGTAAGACTGGCAGTGAAATGCTCCAATCATGAACATAACACTATGCAGATATATATAATCAGTTTGGAAAACAATCACTTCAGTGTAATACATTATGTGCTAAAAGCAGAAAGTTGATCCTTTTTTACCATATTCTTTTTTATATATATATATATATATATATATATATATATACACACACATATACACACACACACACCATATTCTTATATATATAACCCATATCAGCAATCTGCAAACATTTATAAAGTTATATCTAAACCCAGTGCCACGTCAGTACAGGATTGTCTGCTACAGTGTATTTTCTAGTGCCTTAACTAGTCTAATTTTAAATGCCAAGTCATGACCGCCTCTATTACCTCACTATGGAATGTAGCTCAGGGCTGGAAATTTCAACTATGTTACAGGGGGAGATTTTCAAAACCATAAAGATCAGCTAGATGCCCAACTTCCACTGAAATTCAATGGAAGTTGAGCTCTTAACTTCCATATGTGTCTGTGAAAATCACCCTCCGTACTTTTTGTATCACAGTAGTACCTCAAACCCTCGATCCAAGATCTGGACCCTACTGTGCTCATCACATAGTAAGAGACAATCCCTGCTCTCCAGAGTTTACAAAGAAAGACAGGGGTGGGAGAAAAAGATTTATCTCCATTTTACAGATGGGATCTGAGGCACAATGAGATTGAGGCCCTGATTCAGCAAGGTTCTTAAGCACAAATAACTTTAAGCATATGGATAGTCCCATTGAAGTCAACGGAACCCCCCCCCCACACACACACATGCTTAAAATTAAGCATGTGCTTTAAAGCTTTGCTGGATTGGGGCCTGAAGGGTCTTGCCAAAAGTAATGTAGAAAGTCTGTGGCAGAGCCTGGAATAGAATCCACGTCTCTTGAGTCCTGGTCAAATTATTATTACAATTTTTGCCCCTAATATTTCACCTAAATTTACCTTTTCTAAGCACCGAGACCCTCAGATGGAAGATGCTACAAAAGTGCAAAGTGTTATTCCATATCATTACTTATTTAACACTTTGTCCCACCATAAACAATAACACTAGTTACCTTTTGATAGCTACATTTTTTCTTCAGGTCATGAATTAAATGCCTGCAGTAAATCTCTCCATCACACAAATACACTGTGATACACAAACATTTTGTTGATGAGTGATAATGATGATTTAAATAGTTCAATTCCATTTTCAACATTTGAAATTCTGTGATTGCTCAATTATAAATGTTCTTGGCCGTGATGATGGGAAAACATGTTTTTAAAATGACTAAAATATTGGCAGACACACACACTGGTTGAATTACTTAAACAAAATACCTGTAAGAATATTTCATTTGACTGCTTAACTTTCTTTTTTTTTTATTTTATTTTAAGAAATAATGGTTTTAGTGTTTACCACTATGCTCGCTTGTGGGCACCAGGTTGCCTGTTGCCCTGCTGTGTAGTACTGAATTTACTCACTGCCATACATAGTGCAAGCTGTCACTCAATACAGTTCTGCACTGGGTCTGGCCAAAACAGCACCATGCAAAGAATTAAAAATAAATATTTTGAAAATTCTGCTCTTTTTCTTGGTTGCAGCCTGTGAGGTAAGTGAGAAGGGATTTGTCAGTACTTTGGAAGATGCAGAAGAGGGAAAGTTGGGGAATGGGAATGATTTTAGAGAGAGGGGACTTGGACTGGATCTGGGCTTCCAGGAGAAATAAGTCAAGGGAACAAGAGTTTAGGGGTAAGCAGCAGAAAGGCCAGGAGGATCAAGTCTTCTGATCAGATATCACTCTGTCAGGAGCAAAGAGAAATACCTCAAGCATAATGGCACATCACACTAATCCTACTCTGCAAATCAGGTTCAGTTTACATTTCCATGATTGTCCATGGTTATTCATCTTCAAAATTAACACTTTATGAGTACCCCTTTGCAGAAGAATTAAAGTTTTTTTCCATAAATTTTGTGGCACTGTGCTCTCCAATGACTGCTGTACTGTAATAATCCCTGCCTAGTAAGACACACTGTAATAAAATGTCAAGTATTCCAGATATAATTCACTAAAATGTGGTATTCAAATTATTTTCATACTAGATTAAGAAGACATGTTTTATGTAACTGTGAAGACTGTCAAATCCATGGATTAATAAGCAACTCCTTTTTAAGTCAATATTCACCATAACAAATGAAATATTTTAACTGCTATTCATGTTAGAGACTGAACTAACCCAAAACAAAACATATGTAATCCAATAGCTTTTAAAAGCTTCCTGATAAATACCCAATGTAACCTGATTAGCAAATCAATTTTTCCTTTTCCTAAAGTGTACTTCATTTCAATGCTTTACTTTTAAAATGTAAATATTTTAGCTAAATAGAATCAATTTTGTGTAAATAGGTACATTAAAACTGCCCATTAAGGAATATATTTTTATTCTGCAAAAACAAAGATATGCATTTAGTTCAACAGTAATGTCAGCAGAGAATAATTTATAATAAGGAATGTACCCAAAGTAAACTATTAACAAGTAGTTCAACACAGAGATTGAAAAATTTAGTTTTTATAGCCCGGGGGGGGAGGGGGGGGAAGGGATGTCAGTATTTATGCAGACATTAAATAGAAAGAGCAAGGTTTGAAAATCAATTTTTTTAGATAACTGAAGTCTAGAAATCAATGAACCAGTGTTTATATAAATATATATTTTGAAATACTGATAATTTTAATCTCCAGTCCATAATATCCACAAATATAATTAAGTAAAATGTAAGCACATCATAGAATTTAATTTTTTTGAATTAAAAAGTATTTGAAGTAGCTACTAATCAGACTTAACTCCCCAATCTGAATTATGGCTGAAATTCTCTTCAGGTCATTTTACAACATACATTTTTACACAGAACATGCATGTTTATGATTCAAACTTAATTAAATTAAGCCATATTTTGCTAACTCTAAACTCTTTCACAGTACCTAATTTAAAAATCACCAATAAAGATTTTATTCAATCGAATAAAAACATATCCCACCTATAAAACAATATTTTAGTAGAATACTAAAACCATCTTAAATGAGATTTATTTCTAAGAAATCGGACAGCTCTAAGATCCAAAGCAATTTAAAAAGAAATGATTTTTTTCCCCAGTCAAAAAGTCTAAGCTATTCTCAGACCACTCTGAACTAAGATCCTGAAAATAATTTATTTAAATACAGTGAGAGCAACATTAGATTTTACTGAACATAGCATAAGTTTTTAGGCCCAAAATTTTTATCAACCTTGATAATCGTATTTATAAAGTGAAGAGGCAGATAGATCCTCAGCTGGGGATCTGATAGCTCAGTGGTTTGAGCATTGGCCTGCTAAACCCAGGGTTGTGAGTTCAATCCTTGAGGGGGCCATTTAGGGATCTGGGGCAAAAATTGGGGATTGGTCCTGCTTTGAGCAGGGGGTTGGACTAGATGACCTCCTGAGGTCCCTTCCAATCCTAACCTTCTATGATTCTTCTATGATTCTATGGTGTAAATTGTCAAAGATCAACTGACTTCAGTGCAGCTGTGACTGCCATGTACTTCTTTGTACACGGTAGGTTGCAGGAGTGCTGCCCAGGCTTCTGCACCAGATATGGACCGGCCATAGAGCTTACTTTTCAGAGAGATACACAGCATATGTGACAGGTTTCAGAGTAACAGCCGTGTTAGTCTGTATTCGCAAAAAGAAAAGGAGTACTTGTGGCACCTTAGAGACTAACCAATTTATTTGAGCATGAGCTTTCGTGAGCTACAGCTCACTTCATCGGATGCATACCGTGGAAACTGCAGCAGAACACCATATGTGTTCACTGTAATATCCTTCAATGCTCTGCCAGGTGTGGCTGAGGTTAGCTTAAATAAAGTATGTTACACATAGTGCCACCTACTGGCTGAACAGTATAATACAATTTTACATCTCCCCTTTCAGTTTTACATTTCTAACATTCACAAAATGTACACTATTCATACTATCTTTGAAGTACCAGTCTAAGTGTCTCTGAATTGTATTGGCTTTTCTAATTACACGACCTGTACAGGTATACAAATTGGTATGCTGTCTGTCCATTAGATGAAAACACTGGCTGCAGTCACTTTGGAATTCTTGAGTTATTATCTTCTTGTTCTGCATGCACCATCTGTAGAGTTTGCTCTGTTGATTGTTCTTTCTGAGGAACAAAGAGCAGATGCTGACGGTTTCTACTGAATTCTTCACGGACAGTCTCAATCACATATGATCTAGGTGCGGAATTTTTTTTTTTTTTTTACAACAGCTATAAGTTGTCCATAGTTTTTCTCTATCCAGTTTGACACAAACACAGTCACCAGGTTCTAGATCTGGCAGTTTTCTGAGTGACACCTGATGTAAAAGTGTTCTTAAGCTATTTTCGTCTTTTTATCTGATTAGGCTACCCTCTTTATGTCTGGCCACTCTGGAGATCAGTGTTTTGCCAAAGCTAGAAAAATAGTTCTGAGTTGCTGTCCCCTCAGAAGTTGTGTTGTCTATTTCCAGTATCTGCTAAGGTATTGATCTGTAGCTCAGAAGAGCAAGAATTGAATCATTCTGCTGCAGGATTTTCTTGGCAGTCTGTCCAGCTCTCACAGCCTCTCTACTCACTTGTGGGTAATGTGGGCTGCTAGTAATATGATCAAAATCATATTTGGTTTGGAATGACAAATTCTGCTGCAGTGAACTGGGGGTCTTTGTCCATCGTGAGTTGTTCTGGAATACGGAAATGAGCAAAAGTGCACTTCAGTTTCTTGATAACACTGCACCATGTAATTATTCTTTTATATATAACAGTTTCTATATACCTGGAAAAACAGTCCTCTACAACCAGGTACTGATGTCCTCTGAATTTGCATAAATCTGCAGCTAGTCTCTTCCAAGGTCTGTCTGGTAGAGATGATGTTATTAAGCATTCTTTGTGTTGCGTTAGTCTGTTAGTTCTTCAACGTTCACATGTAGATACTTCATTGTTTATGTCCTTGCTGATGCTTGACCACCACAGTAACTGGTGGCTTGTCCACAGCATTTTGTTAATCCTTGATGAACTTCATAGATGAGGTTTAGGATTCCTCCTCTCATTTCATCTGGAATTACAATGTGGATAAACTGGAGAGAGTCCAGCGAAGGGCAACAAAAATGATTAGGGGTCTGGAACACATGACTTATGGAGGAGAGGCTGAGGGAACTGGGATTGTTTAGTCTGCAGAAGAGAAGAATGAGGGGGGATTTGATAGCTGCTTTCAACTACCTGAGAGGTGGTTCCAGAGAGGATGGTTCTAGACTATTCTCAGTGGTGGAAGAGGACAGGACAAGGAGTAATGGTCTCAAGTTGCAGTGGGGGAGGTTTAGGTTGGATATTAGGAAAAACTTTTTCACTAGGAGGGTGGTGAAACACTGGAATGCGTTGCCTAGGGAGGTGGTGGAATCTCCTTCCTTAGAAGTTTTTAAGGTCAGGCTTGACAAAGCCCCGGCTGGGATGATTTAATTGGGGATGGGTCCTGCTTTTGAGCAGGGGGTTGGACTAGATGACCTCCTGAGGTCCCTTCCAACCCTGATATTCTATGACCTCTGGAGGAGGGTAGGAGTCACGGAACAACTGATTGGAGGACCGCTCTGCCAACTGCCACATCCTCTCTGGCCTGCTGGTTGACCGTGTAGTGGGTCGTCAAGGTGTGCACTGAGGACCAGGTGGCTGCTCTGCAGATCTCCTGAATTGGGACCTGTGCCAGAAAAGCTGTGGAAGTCTCTTGCGTCCTGGTCGAGTGGGCAGTGACGACCAGGGCCGGAACACCTGGGAGCTCATAGCATGCCTGGATGCAGCTTGTAATCCAAGACGAGATCCGCTGTGCCGAGATCCGGGAGGCCTTTCATCCTCTCGGCTACGGCCACGAACAGCTGCGCAGATTTACGGAAGGGCTTGGTGCGCTCCACATAGAACGCCAGCGCTCGACGGACGTAGGCTGCGGTGACTCAGGTCCATATGGGGTTTTGGAAAAAACACCGGCAGACAAATGTCCTGGCCCAAATGGAATTGCGAGATCACCTTAGGGAGGAACTTGGGGTGCTATCGGAGCTGCACCTTATCCTTGCACTGTATACGGTGGCTCAGAGGTGAGAGCCCTCGGCTCAGACACCCTTCTGGCCGAGGTAATGGCCACCAGAAATGCCACCTTCCAGGAAAGGTGGAGGAGGGAGCAGGTAGCGAGGGGCTCGAAAGGGGGTCCCATCTGCTCAGAGAGGACCAAGTTAAGGTTCCAAGGAGGGACTGGGGGGCGTGAGTACGGAAACATCCTCTCCAATCTTTTAAGGAACCATCACACCACTTGGTGGGAAAACACCAAGCGCCCCGAAAACCCCGGATGGAAGGCGGAGATGGCCGCCAGGTGCACTCTGAATGAGGACGGGGCTGGCCCCTGCTGCTTGAGGTGTAGGAGGTACTCTAGGATGGCTTGCACCGGGTCCTGGCACGCCTGCACCTGTCGGGGCTCACACCAACACGAGAATCTTTCCTACTTGGCCATATAGGTAGCCCTGGTAGAGGGCTTCCTACTGCCAAGAATAATCTGCTGCACAGGAAGGGAGCACTGGCTCTCCAAGGCGTTTAGCCACAGAGCTTCCACACCGTCAGGTGTAGTAATTGCAGGTCGGGGTGAGGAAGCCGCCCACCGTCCTGTGTGATGAGGTCCCAGTGCAGGGACAGGACTACCGGGGCGTCCACCGACAGCTCTAGGAGCGTTGTGTACCAGTGCTGGTGGGGCCACGCTGGGGCGATGAGGACCACTGCCGCCCTGTCCCTGCGTACCTTGAACAGGACCTTGTGTACCAAGGGGAGCGGGAGAAAGGCATACATTAAGCCCCCTCCCCACGGGATCGCAACTGAGCCCAGGCTGTGGCCCTGGAACGAGCAGAACCGCGGGCACTGGGAGTTAACCCTGGTGGCAAACAGGTCTACCTGGGGAAACCCCTACCAGCGGAAGAGCAAAAGTATGACGTCCGCTCTGAGCGTCCACTTGTGCATGCGATACGACCTGCTGAGGTAATCCGCCAGCTCGTTTCGCACCCCCGGGAGATACGACGCCTTGAGGTGAATGGCATGGGCTATACAAAAGTCCCAGAGAAGAAGAGCTTCACGACAGAGCGGCGAGGAACAGGCCCCGGCCTGGTTGTTTATATAAAACATGGCAGTAGTGTTGTCTGTCAGAACTGTCAGGCTGTGACCACTCAGAGTGGCGTGAAAGGTCTGGCAGGCTAGACGAACCGCCCTGAGCTCCTTCACATTGATATGGAGTGACCGCTCTACTCCGGACCACAAGCCCTTAGGTCCCCCAGGTGCCCCCATCTGCAGTCTGACGCGTCCGTCACCAGCGTCAGGTCCGGTTGTGGGGCGGCAAAGGGGATGCCTTCGCAAACCACAGGCTGGGACTGCCACCACAGCAGAGAGTCTAGCACGTCCCTTAGGGCTGTCACTACCAAGTCCAGGGGGTCCCTGCCTGGGCAGTACACCCGAGCGAGCCACGCCTGCAGAGTCCTGAGTCTCAGTCTGGCATGCCTGACCATGTTGCCATGTGACCCAGCAGCCGCAGGCAGCACCTGGCCGTTGTTGTTGGAAACTGGCACAGGGAGGCCACCGCTTGCTGGATAGCCCCGAATCGGGATACTGGAAGGCTTCCCCTGGCCTACACCATGTACAGGACAACCCCTATGAATTCCACTCCCTGCGTGGGCATGAGAGTGGACTTGGGGACGTTGACCAGGAGCCCCAGCTCGCAGAACAATCTCAGGGCCACCTCCACATGGCACCACACTTCCGTTTTGGATCCACCCATCAGGAGCCAGTCGTCGATGTACGGATAAACCCAGATCCTCTGCCTCCATAAGAAGGCCGCCACCACCGCCATGCATTTCGTGAACACCCGTGGGGCTGCGGCTAGACCGAACGGGAAAACCGCAAACTGGTAATGTTCTTGGCCCATAGTGAAATGCAGGAACCACCGATGTGCTGGGTGGATGGTGATATGAAAGTACGTGTCCTTCATGTCGAGGGCAGCCTACCAGCCCCCCGGATCCAGGGAAGGGATGATGGTGCCCAGAGAGACCATGCGGAACCGGGCCATAACCATGAACTTGTTGAGCCCATGCAGGTCTAAAATGGGATGAAGGTCCCCTTTGGCCTTGGGGATGAGGAAGTACCGGGAGTAGAAACCTTTCCCCTTTAGGCCGTGCGGAACCACCTATACCACCCCCGCCTCTAGCAGCGAGCGAAGCTCCTTTTCTAGGAGATGCTCATGAGGGGTCCCTGAAGAAAGATGGGGAAAGGGGGTGGGAAGGAAGAATCATAGAATATCAGGGTTGGAAGGGACCTCAGGAGGTCATCTAGTCCAACCCCCTGCTCAAAGCAGGACCAATCCCCAATAAAGCATCCCAGCCAGTGCTTTGTCAAGCCTGACCTTAAAAACTTCTAAGGAAGGAGATTCCACCACCTCCCTAGGTAACACATTCCAGTGCTTCACCACCCTCCTACTGAAAAAGGTTTTCCTAATATCCAACCTAAACCTCCCCAACTGCAACTTGAGACCATTACTCCTCGTTCTGTCATCTGCTACCACTGAGAACAGTCTAGATCCATCCTCTTTGGAACTCCCTTTCAGGTAGTTGAAAGCAGCTATCAAATACCCCCTCATTCTTCTCTTCTGCAGACTAAACAATCCCAGTTCCCTCAGCCTCTCCTCATAAGTTGTGTGTTCCAGTCCCCTAATCATTTTTGTTGCCCTCCGCGGGACTCTTTCCAATTTCTCCACATCCTTCTTGAAGTGTGGGGCCCAAAACTCGACACAGTACTCCAGATGAGGCCTCACCAATTTCAAATAGAGGGGAGCGATCATGTCCCTTGATCTGCTGGCAATGCCCCTACTTATACAGCCCAAAATGCCATTGGCCTTCTTGGCAACAATGGCACACTGTTGACTCATATCCAACTTCTTGTCCACTGTAAGGTCCCCTAGGTCCTTTTCTGCAGAACTGCTGCCTAGCCATTCGGTCCCTAGTCTGTAGCGGTGCATGGGATTCTTCCGTCCTAAGTGCAGGACTCTGCACTTGTCCTTGTTGAACCTCATCAGATTTCTTTTGGCCCAATCCTCTAATTTGTCAAGGGCCCTCTGTATCCTATCCCTATCCTCCAGCGTATCTACCTCTCCTCCCACTTTAGTGTCATCTGCAAACTTGTTGAGGGTGCAATCCATACCATCCTCTAGATCGTTAATGAAGATATTGAACAAAACTGGCCCCCAGACCGATCCTTGGGGCACTCCACTTGATACCGGCTGCCAACTAGACATGGAGCCATTGATCACTAACCGTTGAGCCCGACAATCTAGCCAGCTTTCTGTCCACCTTATAGTCCATTCATCCAGCCCATACTTCTTTAACTTGCTGGCAAGAATACTGTGGGAGGCTGTGTCAAAAGTTTTGCTAAAGTCAAGGAATAACACGTCCACTGCTTTTCCCACATCCACAGAGCCAGTTATCTCGTCATAGAAGGCAATTAGATTAGTCAGGCATGACTTCCCCTTGGTGAATCCATGCTGACTGTTCGTGATCACTTTCCTCTCCTGTAAGTGCTTCAGAATTGACTTCTTGACGCCATGATTTTTCCAGGGACTGAGGTGAGGCTGACTGGCCTGTACTTCCCCAGATCCTCTTCCTTCCCTTTTTTAAAGATGGGCACTACATTAGCCTTTTTCCAGTCATCCGGGACCTCCCCCAATCACCATGAGTTTTCAAAGATAATGGCCAATGGCTCTGCAATTACATTCGCCAACTCCTTTAGCACTCTCGGATGCAGCGCATCCGGCCCCATAGATTTGTGCTCGTCCAGCTTTTCTAAATAGTCCCGAACCACTTCTTTCTTCACAGAGGGCTGGTCACCTCCTCCCCATGCTGTGCTGCCCAGTGCAGCAGTCTGGGAGCTGACCTTGTTTCTGAAGACAGAGGCAAAAAAAGCATCGAGTACATTAGCTTTTTCCACATCCTCTGTCACTAGGTTGCCTCCCTCATTCAGTAAGAGGCCCACACTTTCCTTGACTTTCTTCTTGTTGCTAACATACCTGAAGAAACCCTTCTTGTTACTCTTAACATCGCTTGCTAACTGCAACTCCAGGTGTGATTTGGCCTTCCTGATTTCACTCCTGCATGCACAAGCAATATTTTTATACTCTTCCCTGGTCATTTGTCCAATCTTCCATTTCTTGTAAGCTTCTTTTTTGTGTTTAAGATCAGCAAGGATTTCACTGTTAAGCCAAGCTGGTCGCCTGCCATATTTACTATTCTTTCTACACATTGGGATGGTTTGTCCCTGTAACCTCAATAAGGATTCTTTAAAATACAGCCAGCTCTCCTGGACTCCTTTCCTCCTCATGTTATTCTCCCAGGGGATCCTACCCATCAGTTCCCTGAGGTTGTCAAAATCTGCTTTTCTGAAGTCCAGGGTCCATATTCCGCTGCTCTCCTTTCTTCCCTGTGTCAGGATCCTGAACTCTACCATCTTATGGTTACTGCCTCCCAGGTTCCCATCCACTTTTGCTTTCCCTGCTAATTCTTCTCAGTTTGTGAGCAGCAGGTCAAGAAGAGCTCTGCCCCTAGTTGGTTCCTCCAGCATTTGCACCAGGAAATTGTCCCCTACACTTTCCAGAAACTTCCTGGATTGTCTGTGCACCGCTGTATTGCTCTCCCAGCAGATATCAGGGTGATTGAAGTCTCCCATGAGAACCAGGGCCTGCGATCTAGTAACTTCCGTTAGTTGCCGGAAGAAAGCCTCATCCACCTTATCCCCCTGATCGGTCTGATTGTGGTGGGTGGTCTATAGCAGACTCCCACCACGACATCACCCTTGTTGCTCACGCTTCTAAACAATCCAGACACACTCAGGTTTTTCTACAGTTTCATACTGGAGCTCTGAGCAGTCATACTGCTCTCTTACATACAATGCAATTCCCCTACCTTTTCTGCCCTGCCTGTCCTTCCTGAACAGTTTATATTTATCCATGACAGTACTCCAGTCATGTGAGTTATCTATCCCACCAAGTCTCTGTTATTCCAATCACATCATAATTCCTTGACTGTGCCAGGACTTCCAGTTCTCCCTGCTTGTTTCCCAGGCTTCTTGCATCTGTGTACAGGCACTTGAGATAACTTGCTGTTTGTCCTGCTTTCTTAGTATGAGGCAGGAGCCCTCCCCTTTCGCGTTCTCCTGCTCATGCTTCCTCCCGGTATCCCACGTCCCCACTTACCTCAGGGCTTTGGTCTCCTTCCCCCGGTGAACCTATTTTAAAGCCCTCCTCACTAGATTAGCCAGCCTACTTCCAAAGATGTTCTTCCCTCTCTTCGTTAGGTGGAGCCCGTCTCTGCCTAGCACTCCTCCTTCTTGGATCATCATCCCATGGTCAAAAAATCCAAAGCCTTCTCTCCGACACCACCTGCGTAGCCATTCATTGACTTCCACAATTTGATGGTCTCTACCCAGGCCTTTTCCTTCTACGGGGAGGATGGACGAAAACACCACTTGCGCCTCCAACTCCTTTATCCTTCTTCCCAGAGCCACATAGTCCGCAGTGATCAGCTCAAGGTCATTCTTGGCAGTATCATTGGTGCCCACGTGGAGAAGCAGGAAGGGGTAGTGATCCGAGGGCTTGATAAGTCTCGGCAGTCTCTCCGTCACATTGTGAATCCTAGCTCCTGGCAAGCAGCAGACTTCTCGGTTTTCCCGGTCAGGGTGGCAGATAGATGACTCAGTCCCCCTGAGGAGAGAGTCCCCAACCACCACCACCAACCTCCTCCTCTTCGGAGTGGTGGTCGTGGAACCCCCATCCCTAGGACAGTACATCTCATGCCTTCCAATCGGCAGAGTCTCCTTCTGTTCCCTTCCCTCAGATGTATCATCTAGTCCACTCTCCGCATTAGTACCTGTGGAGAGAATATGAAAACGGTTGCTTACCTGTATCTGCGCTGCTGGTACATGGACACTCCCCTTTCTTCTACTGGAGGTCACATGCTGCCAAATTTCTTCAACGTCCCCCTGTTCCTGTTGTGCAGCCTGCTCTGAATCTTCAGAACATTGTGCCCGTAGAAGCATATCCTGATGTCTGTCCAGGAAATCTTCAGTTTCTCTTATGCAACGCAGGGTCGATATTTGTTTCTCCAGACCTTGAACCTTCTCTTCCAATATGGAGACCAGCTTGCACTTTGTACCAACAAAGAGAATTGCAGCGAGTACCCGTTCCATAACGTGCATAAGACCTAACGGTCCGACGTAAAGCTGGACCATGCACGGGAGAAATGGGACAGGTGGTTCAGGAAACAAAGGGACGGACCCAGTGACTGGTCTGGTACGCTGTCCCCGAGCACAAGTTCAAAGCCTGGCTTAGTGCCCGGCTGGGATTTGTGCTGACCTTGGTTCTGACCTGGCAGATTATTGTTATTATTGCACTTTCGCCTGTTATTCCTGCCTCGCCTACTGTAAGGCTCATGCCTATGACCTGGCTGGTACTGGTGCTGAGGGGGAGGTTGCGGCTTAAAGGGCTTCCTCTGCGTCACCGGGTTTGCATACCCAGCCACTTAAGTATAGCCCTTCAGTCTATGCAACCTCGCATCTGTCTGGTCCGAAAAGAGCCTGGACCCTTCAAGGGGAGGTCCTGAATTGTATTCTGGATCTCAGGCGGCAGGCCTGACTCCTGAAGCCATGCTGAGTGCCTCATGACCACCCCTGATGCGATTGTTCTGGCCACCGCATCTGCTGAATCCAGGGAAGCCTAGAGAGAGGTCTTAGCTACTGCCTTGCCCTCGTCCACCAGGGCCGTAAACTCCTGTTGGGAACCTTGCAGGAGGTTGTCCTTAAACTTACCCACCGCTGCTCAGGAGTTAAAATTATGCCAGTTGAGGATGGCCTGCTGGTTTGCAATCCTCAACTGAAGGCCCCCTGACGAGTACACCTTTCTGCCAAAAAGATCCAGGCGTTTTGCCTCCTTGGCCTTAGGGGCCAGGGCCTGTTGTCCATGGCGCTCCCTTTCGTTCACCGCCGAGACCACCAGGGAGCATGGACTTGGGTGGCAGAACAAGAATTCATAGCCCTTTGATGGGGCAAAGTATTTGCGCTCCGTATCTTTGGCCGTTGGAGTGCTGGAGGCCAGGGTCTGCTGGATAGTCTTATAATTCGATTGGACGGTTTTAATGAGCGGGACCGCTATTCTAGATGGACCTTCAGGGCTCAAAATGTCCACCATGGGGTCCTCCTGCTCAACCATCTCCTCGGCCTGCAACCCCAAGTTCCCGGTGACCCTACGCAGTAGCTCCTGGTGGGCTCTGTGGTCTATGGGTGGAGGGCTGTACCTGCCACCGCCTCATCCGGGGATGAGGAGGAGGTTAGCAGCTGCTCAACCCCTTTTGGCTGGTCCTCCTGCTCCCCTTCTTCCATGGGAGGGGCCTCTGTGTCGGGCCAGGCCGGGAGACCTTGGGGCAGCACCGGACTTGGTGCTGGTCTCTCTGGTTTATCCTAGGGGGGATGCTGGAGGCTTGGATACTGTAGCTTCCGGTGCCATTGGGCATTGGTGTGGGGACCGGGACTGCTGCACCGAATAGCTCACCCTGGACGGGGGCCCTTGGAGCTGCTGATAGGCCCAAGGAGTCCAGAAGGGCCAATGACTTGGCGGCCCCCATTGGGGGTGCCAACCCGTCTTGAGGGTCCATGCTGTCCGGAGCATGGTGCGAGTAACTGTAAAGGCCGGAGTCGTCACTGGATTGCGGTGATGCCGACCGCGAAGGCCATGGTGGTGCCAACGATCTGTGCCGGCGGGAGATCGACAAGCGGCTCCTAACTGAACGGGAGTGGGACTGGTACTGTTATCCCCGGGACCAAGATCGGGATCAGCGCCGGCGTTCCCAGGACCAGGATCCGAGTCTGCAGGAGTTCTCCAGTGAGGGCCGTCTCGACTCCTCCCGGTGCCAGCCTCTAAGTGGTGCCGGAGAGCATCGTGCCCCTTCCGTTACTTCCTCACACCAACCCACTACTGGAACCACAACTTCCTTCTGAGCCACGGGTAACTGGGAGTCCACAGACGCGGAGCTCAACCGGGTCCAACTCCGGGAGTGATGCCGGGATGGTGTCCTCAAACGGCACACCACTGCCGGCTTACCCCTCAACGGCACCCATGGCATGGGTGCCAGAGGTTCTCCCTGTACAGGAGGAGGCTCATCGCCAACACCTCAATGAGGTCCTTCGCCACCTCAAAGGTGCCAGGTGTGGAGGGCTGATCCATTATGTCCTCGAGCCCATTGTCCACACTGAGCTCACTTAGGCCTGGCCTCGGTGGGACTCGCGGTGCTGAAGCCACCGGTGCCAGCGCCGTACAGCGGCCTTCCCAGGGCTGACAGCTTTTGGTGTTTATCCGGTGCCGGGTCTCTTGACAGCTCCGGGGCACTACGCACCAAGGAAGCCGGAGCCGACGTCGGGTGCTCCGGGCCCGATGGCTGCAATGCGACCTCCATCAACAACTGCTTCAAACGAAAGTCTCTTTCTTCCTTTGTTCTTGGCTTGAAAGCCTTGCAAATCTTACACCGCTCAGTTTGATGCTCTTCCCCCAGGCAATGTAGACAAGAGTCGTAGCGGTCACGAACTGGCATAGGCTTGCGGCACGTGGCACAAGCCTTAAACCCATGGGCCTGTGGCATGCCCCGCGGCCTGGGACGGGTGCTGGAAGCCTCCAAGCACCTAATCACTTAAGCGTCCACAACAAAGGTATGCTAACTAACTGATAACAGCTATCTAACTCTGAGAAAGGCTAAGAAACTGCTCTCATACAAAAGAGAGAGAGGTTGTTCCAATGCCACCACGGATGGTAAGAAGGATCTCGAGGGGGTCGAGGGGCAGGTGTATATATGCATGGCGCAGTGGTGCCACTCATGGGGCCCCCCACCAGCCCGAAGGGAGCTGCTAAGGGAAAAAGTTTCCGAAGCTCGTGCATGCGGCACACGCACACCTAATGTGGAAATGGACGTGAACAAGCACTTGAAGAACCTGAGAATCTGTTGTCTGACCTTTAGTTACTTGGATTTCTTTTTAGTTTATTTTTTATTTAAAGTGAGAACTAATTATTTTACAATATGTTTGGTAGCAGTTGCATCATCGTTCATGTAACCATGCCTGATTTTAAAAAATTCAGATGGATATTACTTGTATTATAGTAGCACAAAGAAGCCCTAATCATTAATTACTGTCCCACTGCGTTACTCTCTGTACAAACACAGAATCAAAAAACAGTCCTTACACAAAAAAGGGTTTATAATCTATCATTTTATTCTAAATGCAAATGTAAACACTAACAGATTGTTTCAACCAGGGAGAAACTGCAGAGTGTCATGTGACATTCCGGAAGCCTTTTCAAACAGTATGGATCCACTCCGCCTATACACATCAAAACTGTCTGCCTGCGTGCATTTCCAGAATTCAATACATTCACTCATCAAGAAGTTCTGGACAGCCTAGAAGAGTCTCAACCCACTTGTGAATCAGACCCATAACTTTCTCTTTCACAAGCTAGGAGAGGTATGAACAACTGGTGCCACTATTCTATTCTATATAAGTTTTTATACTGCACTCAACATATATTCCAGCAGTACATTAAGCAACATGACTACACGTCTGTCACATGCTTGCTCTCTCATCCTCTCCCCAAAGGGAGAAGCGTATGCTGTTGAGCGTTTTGGTTTGACAGGGGATTTTTAACTTAGTAGTAGTAGTAGTTAAATATTCCTGTGTTTATATTAGTGAAGGCCAGGTCAAAGAAATGTGCCTTGCACTTGAAGTGTAAACTGGTGAGATTTCTGGTACAGTTCTCGGGGAGTTCATCTCTCAGTCCCATTTCCTCTCCCACACTGAGTTTTACTCTTATTGTTGAGAGTTCCGGTGTGCCAGAGGAGTAAAGTTATCGATCACGGTCTTTGTTTTGGAACTTTATATGGTCTTTTAGATATCCTGGGCCCAGGTCACACAGAGCTTTGAACTTGATTCAAAATTCTATGGAAAGCCAGTGCAGAGAGTGGAGAGCAGGTATGATGTACTCAAGGTAGCCTGTGTTGCTAAGGAGATGCACTGCAGAGTTTCTTACTAGTTTGAGTTTCTTAAGTGCTGACGGTTTCATGCCTTGGTATATCACATTGCTGTTGCCCAGCCAAGATGAAGGCAAGAATAACTGAAGCCAGGTCTTCATCCACCAGGAAGGGATGGAGTCTTCTAGTCACCAGGAGACGGTAGAAAGCCCTGCTCACAGCCAGTAGTGACCAAAATAGCCAATGCCTCAGTCAGAGAAGGAATCTTCCCTACTTCTATCAAATGTGCAACAGTATGACCAACACTGAAGAAACCCACCCTCTACTCTTCCATTCTAGCCAATTGTTGCCCACTGTCAAACCTCCCATTCATGAGCAAGCTGACAGAGACAACAGCAAAATGCCAACTACAAGCTCATCTAACTGAAGCTAACATTATAGACCCAACACTATCTGAATTTAAGACAGAACAAAGAACCAAAACTGCCGTAGTGGCACTATTGTGTGATTTCTTCCTGTCAATGGAGGAGAGGGCAGACATCCATTCTTATCCTTCCTGACCTCTCTGCAGAATTTGACACTGTTGACCATGAGAGTCTGCTGATTCACAGGAAAGAGATATCAGGGGTTCAGCATAATGCACTAAAATGGTTTGAATCCTTCCTAAAGGAATGCATCCAATGAGTAGAGATGGAAAAGTGCATCTCCATCATCAAACCTTCACTTGTGGAGTTCCACAAGGATCAATGATCTCTTCAGTCCTTTTCAACATCTACTTGCAACCACTAACTTAACTGGTCAGAAAACATGGATTCAGGTGCCAGCAATATGCAAATGACACACAGTTCTGCCTATCCTTCACTGCATATGACCACTTCACTACCACCAAGATAGCACAGTGCTTGGATGAGATCAGCTCATGGATGAAGAACAGCTGCTGAAGCTGGACTCAAGGAAAACAAAGATGATGCTGGTGAGCAGAGGAAAATATTCTGAACAGCTTTCAACCACTGAGTAGTCTCCATTGGCTGAAGATACACACCCACAATTCATCATTTCAGTCCAGAGTGCAGAAGGGATGTTAGATTGCTTACGGACGCTCAGCTCTCACATAGAAAGCACTAATCAAGGATGCTGCTACCAGCTTGGCTAGGAAATTTCTTCTGTTCCTGGTGGACAAAGACGTGGATTCAGTTATTCATATCTTTGTCACCTCTCAGCTGGACTACAGTAGTGCAATATATCTGGGCACAAAGCCTTCAGCACTTAGAAAACTCAAACTACAACAGAACGTGCAGCATGTCTCCCCAGTTAGCACAGGTTATATGAACACATCAGATCTGTCCTCTACTCTCTATAGTGGCTTCCCATAGACTTTTTAATGAAGTTCAAGATCTCAGTCCTTATCTTCTAAGTGCTCCATGGCTTGGGCCAGGATATCTAAAAGATAATCTCAAGCTCCAGGGTGAAGACTGTTGTCACCAACTGTGCTCCTCTGGTGCAATGGAACTCTCAACAATAATAGTAAAGCTCCTCTATGTGGGAGACAGAACTTTCCCCAGGGTAGTCCTAGACTATGGAATAAATTCCTCCAAGAAATAAGGACCTTCACAAACCTCATCACTTACCACTCCAAGTGCAAGGCACATTTCTGGTCTTCTCTAATATAAACACAAAGCAACAGGTTGGCATATAATACAAACCAAAACAAAACCACATACTACCGAACTAAGACTCTCCACTGCACATGCTTTGCCCTCTAGGGTGAAGATGAGAGAAAAAACAACAGGACAGATACATAGTCATGCTGCTTAATGCAGTTCTGAAAGGCACTCAGGTATTACGGTGTTGAGCACGGTAGAACAGAATAGAATAGAGACTTATTGTGATTCACCGTAAAAATAGCACACATTCACACTATAGGAGATAGAAGATTAGAATTTTGGGGTCTAAAAATCAAATTCTCCTCTTAAAGAGAGTGAAGTAATTTTTCATCAAGACTACAGATCAACTGATATTTTCTACACCAGATTTCTTGTTATCAAAAGGGCCAGATGAATTTGTAGTAGTAGAGTGGCATAGCTTGGTATATGCTTTTGACACTGAGT
Organism: Lepidochelys olivacea; assembly: GCF_965140295.1. Classification (NCBI taxonomy): domain Eukaryota; kingdom Metazoa; phylum Chordata; order Testudines; family Cheloniidae; genus Lepidochelys; species Lepidochelys olivacea. Next base: position 298,979,346 of record NC_140411.1, read on the forward strand.
AATGGAACCATCACACTCCCTTGAGGGCTGGGAGGTTACAGCCCACTTAAGTCAGGTGCAAAAAAAGATGAAAACACATTCTTGACTCAGTACAGGAAAATAAATCTCCTTCCTTTGGCCACAGGTCCAAATACAAAAACACAAATGCACAGCTCCTTCCTTCCACCTAGTCCAACTGCTCACAAACCACACAGGGCTGTTTCTTTCAGCCAAGAATTCACTTTGGAAAAACAATAAACAGTTTTTACTGTGATTACAGTCTCTGGGTCTCAGCACAGTCCTCTTTCGTACAAGCCAGGCAGTTTCTCCTTTGCTTAGCTGGACTTTGGCTCAGAATCTGCTAGGCTAGAAGCAGCCCCAAGAGAAGCTCCTCTGCCTTCACAGCAGCACTTTCTTTCACTCCCCGCACCACTAGATGTATCTGATTCTTTTTTATGATTCCCCCCAGTCCAGAGAAACAATTAGTTCCATCTTGCAACAGCTGAACTAGCCATAGCTACCAGCTCTTCTCTCCAGGTCTGGCTGCTCAGGTAACCTTTAAGAACACAGAACCCGTCACAGTGACTGCACCTGTTTACAGCAAATGAAGCAGGAAAATATGCTAGCTAACTTCTTTAACCACCAAGCCTGAGGAAACATAGGTAATGTTCCACCAAAAGTGGAACAGATTGACTGAGAGTGAAGATATTGGTCCTTTGTGTGACAATTCAGTAGAGGCAAAGTGTACTAACACCAACTTAGTAGGCCAAACAATAAGACAGTAATAAGATGAAGCCTACTTGAAATCCAGGTGGAAAATGATGACTTAACTACGCTCTTTAAAGGCCTGGGGAAAAGATCAGCGGGATGTTTTACACTGTTACCAATTAGGCACTGTGAGAAGGATTGTTTGTCCATCCTTTCTATCCCTCACAGGGAGACTATGCCAGCACTCTAAAGCAGAGCAAATCTGAAGTAGACCCAAAATTCTAAAGAACTGACTGTAGCTCTCTAATTTGGGCATAAATACTTAAATTCAGCTGTACTAGAAACTCTTGCGTTAACATTAACGGAGATACGGAAATACTAGCACTTCATCTAACCTTTCAAGACAAATGAAAACTGATGGGCTGATCTGCATCTTTTCCTCAACGAGGAAGTGGCTGAGCATCATAAGCAATGAGTAGAACAAGGACTACCCATCTCTGCTATGAGAAGGAGTTAGTAGTGGAAACATTTCTTTGTACTAACTCAATGCACATTGTAAAATATTCAACAGAGAAAGCAAGAATGTGACTTTAGAGCAAAACAATATGTCTTGATAGACATTTTTCTCCCCCATCCAGCTATAAAATATTGCAACCAAAGCAAAATCTAAACCTATTAACACTTAGTTATCTTCAGATGAAGACAAAACTGCTTTGAGATTCAAATGTAATATTTTTAAAAAGAGAAACAATTGTCAGCAGTTGAAACTCAAATTTTAAACATTAAATCTTATAGAAAACAACAATGAAAAAATAGTTTCTGATCACTTGATGTAATGTAAACCTATGATTAAATTAGTAATAATATATTAAATGCTTTGAATATATAACATCTGAATATGAAATAACTCATCAGGAAGCAGCCATTTTTCTTAACTTCATATTTTTTTTATTGAGAAAGGAAGTCAAAAGCTGTGTGTAAAGATATGGGAAAGGACAGAAATGTTCTGTGTTTTTAAGGTAGGTCTTGGGGTTTTTTCAGGGAAATATGTTATATGGATATAGATACGAACAGTTCCTTCCACTTCCAAAAAAATCTGAATAAATATTTTTTGTAACTATGTAAAGAAATATTAAAATCACTAAAGTTTTCTATTAAGAAATAAGGGGAACTATTTGGCAAAAATGTAATATTATGCCTTAAGGGGTGGAGGGGGGGAAAATGCTATATATTTCTAGCCAGCTACAAAAAGTCTCAACAAACCATCATACATGCATTATATTGCCAGCAAGAAAGCTAAAATGCTCACCTGTTCAATCTCTTTGGTTTTTGTTGCAATTGCTTTTGAGCGGCCAAGAAGCTGGTTGTCTTCATACAATTCTGTACTGTCTGTTATATTTGTCTCTGTTTCTTCTGTCCGTTCAACATATAATGGAGCTGAGGACCCCGCCTTAAAAAACATAAGTAATATTTACATTTTTGCTCTAGATGCATTAAGTTCTACTTGATACTATTACTCAAATACCATTTCACTCTTTTTCAGAAATTGATCAGTGTAAAATTTTTACCACAGAAATTTGAAAATTACACAAAAAGATACAAAAAATTGATTTTTTGACATTGAACACTTATGGATATGACATCAACAGATAGTTAATTTATGAAAATTTACACTTTTAGTGAAATTCAAAAATGCTCTGTGAATCAGTAGTCCCTTGATCATGTTGGACATCCCTATAAGAATCATTTACTTCCCCTTTTTCTGAGAAGTTGGAAAGATGACGCTGGTTTTGCCAGCAATGTCAAAACTAGAAATCAACAATGAGGGGTGTGGTGAATCTGCTACAGGCCACCAGGCAGGATTACAGGATTGAAAACTTCATGGAAGAACTCTTGTGGCATTCAAATGTACACAAGATAAATATTGACACGGGGATTTAACTACCTAGATATTTGTTGAGTAACAAATAAAAACATGCATCAAGAGGATTCCTAAATTAATTAGAAGATGATTTTTGAAAGTACTAACAATGTGCATTAGACTAACAATGTCTAAGACAGGAAATATGTTCACGACCTATGGAGTTTAGACTCCAACTAGAAAAAGCCATCTAAATTTACTCTGTACTGATAGGAAGGAAATGACTGAGAATGTGAGGATAACAGGGAACTGAGAAATAATGACTACAAATTATTTGAATGCACCATCATATAGAAATGGGTTCACAGAACAGTATCGTTAAAGGGTGATTAGATTTTATAAATGCAAAATTGATGAAGAAATCTAGTAAGGCTTGACAGAAGTATTCTCCATTGTGGAAGATGACTAATAAATAATGACTAATGAATAATAAAACATCATAATTAAGAGGAAGAACACAAGAAAAAGAAACAGCTAGCATAGTCCTGAGGGCCTGTTTAAAACTCAAGACAATATAGATAATTTAAAAACCACAGTAAGTATTGTTACTGTACTAAATCTTGTAATGTTGTCTCCCATTCATTTGAAAGGGAGTTAAGCATGCTAAAAAACGTTAATTCAAATAAAAATAGTTCAAACAACGTTAAGAACCAGACCAAAAAAAATCGGTATTAGAAAAATCTAAAGCAGCCATTATGTTCTTAGCTCATTTTGTTGAGCCGAGGTACTGTGGCACAAGATGTTAATCAGTATTTTGATATGGGAACAAACACACCCCTGGCTTGGAAAATTTCTTTAATACTTCATAGTCAGAGAACTAAATTTTTAAGCCCTGGTGAAAAATACCCATGCTGTAATACCTCCCCTCAAAGCCTCAGCTCAAACCCCCCATCTATTTAACTTGCATTCTCACATTTTCATTTCCCAAACCAATAAATCAGCTCTGTCTCCTGCAAAATTAACAAAATATCCTAAGTAAAACAAATTCCTGGCTCCTCCCACATCCCGATTCTCTCTCTTTCTGCTTTACACAGCTGATGCATAGAAAGCTCTGGGCTTCTCAGCAGTTCTCCAATGTGCCACTCTGTTTCTTCTCTCACTCTTCCCTCCCTTCCTCTTAAAAAAATTTCATTCTGTTTCCCTCCTCCTTTAAGAATGGCAGCTTCTGCTGGTCTGTTCCCTGAGTCCCCTCTTGTTGAAAGAGCAGTGACCACTCTGCTGCTTCTTTCCTGGAGGGGAACCATGGCTCACGTACATGACTCAACCCACTTGCCCAGTTAAAATTTTCAACCTCCCAAGGTGAAGTGTACATATTGCACAATATGCAAATGATCAGATACTATAGTGCTGGGCATGGCTGTAAGCCCTAGACAAATGTAAACTTTGACTCAATCAGCTGAGTTTTTGAGACATTATATTTGACTTATAGTATTGTACTACATGTTTTCATGGATCATTATTGAAGGAAATTTTATCTTCAGAATAAACGTGCACAACAATGTTAGGAACAAGAAACTTCCATCCAGGCCAACATGACCGACAGTAGCTCAGCATTAACTGATTTATCTGGAGGCCTAGATTAATTCTGTGATAGGGGCATTATATTTGGTATGGGGGGCAAGGGCAAGGGGGCTAGAAGAACTAGCATGAACTAGGTGCACAACAGTAGATAAGGCCTTCAGTCCCAAGAAGAAGTGTTGGGGAGATGGGAGAGCAGAGGCAAACGAGCAGCACAGTTTGGGGCCCCAACATATTTCAATCTGCCAAATAGGCTTAGTTCCGGCGCTAGTAGGTATTGTGATGTAACTTCTCCTGCCCAGGAAACATAAATACACACACAAGCACCCTCTTTACAACCTTTCTGAACACTGCTATTTCACTAAAGTAGTACTAGGTAAGAGAGGCAGAACTGTGGCTCTGTACTTCCTGGAGATGCACTGAGTTAGCTTCAGGATCTGCTATGCCTTCCACATGGTCCAGTACACAACATCCACAATTTTACAAACACCATTCTAAATAATAAATATAAAACACAGACACACACACACTTAATACAGTAATCATTTCTGTGTAAGAAGAAAGTTATTGTCATTATTATGATGTACTTAATCTACAAGAGAAAAGGATTATTCCTTCAGTCTAATTCTTTTTAATGAGGAAGTATGAGAACCACAAGAAGAGAATTTCAATAAATAATACACAGACTATTTTTGTTATTTTCCAAATTATTTACACATACATGTAACACACACATATACTAACTATATATTTACACAAAAGGACTCGTCTGAATTTAACATTCTGAGCAGATGTTTCCTATGCAGGAAAGAACCAAATTATATGTAGGAGTTTATATAAATAGTAACAGTAAGTGCTACTTTATTTTTCTCGAAAATGAATAACTGTAGAATCTAATTAATTCATATTAATTACTGGAAGACCTACTACAAATTACCAAATTTTGCCTCTCAAAATTCCCTTGCAAATTTAGACCCAATCATGCAAGGAGCTCATATGAGAGAACAGGGGTCTGCCAGCACAGGACTTCCTGCAGGTTTGGAGTCTTATTGTATTCATTTTAGTTCAGTGTTAATTCATACTATGCTAACAAACTATGTGAATTTTTCAAAAATAATTAAATCTCAGAAACAGAAGATCTCTCTACAGCATTCTCCTATTAAATATTTTCTGAAAGGTGGAGCTCTACTATCAACTCTTTGCTGAATTGCATATTTTATAAATTATTTTATAAATCATAAAATGCAGGTAACCAAAATGTTACTCTTGCAATATTTTTAAATAAATATGAGAATATATCAGTCTTACATCATATTCAGTAATATCAGGTAAATTGCTTTCATCGGCCTTCTCTGATTTTTCAGCTGCCCATTTGCTTGCAGCCTCTGCAAGTTCCTTTTCAGACAGCCTGCTGCTTTTATCCAAGACCTGTACAAAAAAATGAATGTTATAGGTTAGATTTAATATAAAAATACCTTGAAAAGTTCAAAGAAGCAATTATTCAGAATCAGAAACAATATTTTCAAAATGGGAAATAAACCATGGAAGTCATGTTTGTCTACTGGACTAAGAATTAGAAAAATCCCCAAACCAAAGGATACGCATTTTACTATACTAAAAAAAAGGGCAAACTTTTCAGACTTATTTTTATTAAGCTCAAGTGAAACTAGACAAGGTTATGTAGCAGAGAAAATGGAAAAGTGATGATTTAGGACTTTAGAATTAAATTAAAAAGATAAAGAGATCAATAGGAAGCAATGTATAAATATGCAAAAAGGAGAAGTTAGACCACAAAGGTAAGATTTGTTTAATAGCGCTGTCTGGTTTGCAAGGATAAAAGGCTATAACAAATCTAAATACAAATAAAGGATAAGTATTATGTACAATACACAAAGGAATCTAAGTTAGTTTGTCTTTTTCACGAACTGAGCATGCTCAGTAACATCTGCTGAAGCCAGCAGTGGGAGACCCAGGCAGCAGTCCAGCCTCCGTGGGGGACCCCTGCAACTGACTGGCTGCCAGCATGAGCGGGGACCCCGAGCTCCCCAGCTGCCACTGCTGGCAGGTCCCCCCCTTGCATGCTCAGCTGCCACAAGCAGCTGGTCCTTGCAGCTCCCAGCTGCTACAGGCGGAGGAGGGGCAGGGCCCTGGACCCTCCTCCCTCTCCATTTTGTCAGGAATGTTTTTAGTAAAGGCAGGGACAGATCACAGCTTCAGTGATTTTTTGTTTCTTGCTGGTGACCTGTCCATGATTTTCACTAAAAATATCCAGGACAAAATCGTAGCATTAATTATAAGTCAATAAATGTAGATATAAAGAAATCTCCAGTATACTAAGTATAACATAAAAGTAAAAAGATCCAAGGAGGATTAAGTTACAGTGAACTAAATTTAAAACCACTTTCCTTCGGATTGAAAGTATCCGCACAGGGTTTAATATGCTATAACTTATACATATTGACTAATCACCTTTAATTGAACCACCTTAACTGTCCAAATAACTTTCTGCATGTAGAAAAGCCCTCAGTGCAAGTTGCATTTAATTGATACTTTCCCAACATAAGTCAAGTTTGATAATAAAAACAGGAGTTAGATAGTATTTTATAATTAGAAAACAATGTAAAGCACAAATCTTCAAAGTTCTTATAAGAAGTTCTAATTCAAGAGCTGTGAATATTGCCAAACTTTTTTTTCAGTATGCAAAATAAAGCTCCGATGTCATTTCTCCAACAGGCTGCATAATTTAAAAAAAAACAAGTTTGGTTACATAAATAGATTTCACGGCCTAGTTCCTCTAGACTTGTTTTAAGAGGAAGGCAAAAGCAAGTGTAAACAATGCCCTATTCCACAGTCCCAACTAATCAGATAATCATAGAATATTAGGGTTAGAAGAGACCTCAGGAGGTCATCTAGTCCAATCCCCTCCTCAAAGCAGGACCAAAGTCAGCTAAATCATCCCAGCCAAGACTTTGTCAAGCCGGCCCTTAAAAACCTCTAAGGATGGAGATTCCACCACCTCCCTAGATAACCCATTCCAGTGCTTCACCATCCTCCCAGTGAAATAGTGTTTCCTAATATCCAACCTAGACCTCCCACACTGCAACTTGAGACCATTGCTTCTTGTTTTGTCATCTGCCAACACTGAGAACAGCCTAGCTCCATCCTCTTTGGAACCCCCTTTCAGGTAACTGAGAACTGCTATCAAATCCCCCCTCATTCTTCTCTTCTGCAGACTAAATAATCCCAGTTCCCTCAGCCGCTCCTCATAAGTCATGTGCCCCTGCCCCCTAATCATTTTCATTGCTCTCCGCTGGATCTCTCCAACTTGTCCGCATCCCTTCTCTGGTGGGGGGACCAAAACTGGACGCAATACTCCAGGTGTGGCCTCACCAGTGCCGAAGAGAGGGGAATAATCACTTCTCTCAATCTGCTGGCAATGCTCTTACTAATACAGCCCAATATGCCATTGGTCTTCTTGGCAACAAGGGCACACTGATGACTCATATCCAGCTTCTCGTCCACTGTAATCCCTAGGTCCTTTTCAATTTGTCTAAGTTACTCTGGACCCTATCCCTACCCTCCAATGTATCTACCTCTCCCCCAAGCTTAGTGTCATCTGCGAACTACCTGGTCAGCCCGACAATCTAGCCAGCTTTCTATCCACCTTATAGTCCATTCCTCCAATCCATACTTTTTTAACTTGCTGGCAAGAACACTGTGGGAGACCATATCAAAAGCTTTGCTAACGTCAAGATATATCACTTCCATCACTTTCCCCATATCCACAGAGCCAGTTATCTCGTCATAGAAGGCAATCAGGTTGGTCAGGCATGACTTGCCCTTGGTGAATCCATGCTGACTGTTCCTGATCACCTTCCTCTCCTCCAAGCGCTTCAAAATAGATTTCTTGAGGACCTGCTCCACGATTTTGCTGGCGACTGAAGTGGGCTGACGGGTCCGTAGTTCCCCGGGTTCTCTTTTTTCCCTTTTTAAAATATGGGCACTATATTTGCCTTTTTCCAATCATCTAGGACCTCCCCCGACCGCTCCAAATTTTCAAAGATAATGGCCAACGGCTCTGCAATCATATCAGCCAACTCCCCCAGCACCTTTGGATGCATTAGATCTGGACCCATGGACTTGTACATGTCAAGCTTTTTTAAATAGTTCTTAACCTGTTTTTCCACCACTGAGGGCTGCTCACCTACTCCCCATGCTGTGTTGCCCAGTGCAGCAGTCTGGGAGCTGCCCTTGACAGTGAAGACTGAGGCAATAAAAGCATTGAGTACTTCAGCTTTTTCCATATTATCTGTCACTAGGTTGCCTCCCCCATTCAGTAGGGGTCCCACACTTTCCCTGACCACCTTCTTGTTACTCTTCACATCCGCCACGAGCTACAACTCCAATTGTGCCTTGGTCTTCCTGATTACACCCCTGCATACTCTAGCAATAATTTTATACTTCTCCCTAGTCATCTGTCCAAATTTCCACTTCTTATAAGTTCCTTTTTGAGTTTAAGTTCACCAAAGATTTTACTGTTAAGCTAAGCTGGTTGCCTGCCATATTTGCTATTCTTTCTGCACTTTGGGATGGTTTGTTCCGGCACCCTCAATAAGGCTTCTTTAAAATACAGCCAGCTCTCCTGGACTCCTTGCCCCTTCATATTAGCCTCCAATGAAGTAAAAGACTTCGCTTTTGAATTATTTTCCATTTGTTGTTTTATACCACAATTTTAACTTTTAACAGAATTTTGCATTTAACTGTTTGTAACTGCATCAAGCTAAATTTATACAAGATTTAAACCAATTAGTGTGTCCATAAAACAAATTAAAAAAACTGATTTTAGCTAAACCTGTGCAAATTTGGGGTGTCAAAAAGTCTATCTCAGTTTCCACATCTATAAAGTTACGAGACTAAGGCTATGTCTACACTGGCAATTGAACAACAGAAATTTTGTCTTTCAGAGATGTTAAAGCCCCCCATGAAAGACAAAAGTTTTGCCACGACAAGTGCCAGTGTGAACAGTGTGTTGTCAGCAAGAGCGCTCTCCTGCTGACAATGCAAACGTCGCTCGTTAGGGGTAGAAGATTTTTGTCAGCAGGAGAGCCGACAAACAGCGGCTACACTGTGTGACTTTTAGCGGCATGGCTGTAGCGACAGTCCTGTTGCTAAAAGCTGTGTAGTGTAGACGTGGCCTATCACTCACATATCCTGGAGGGGTGTTGAGAATTAGTTAATGTTAGCACACCACTTTGAAAATCATGAAGAACTGCGTAAGCGTGAAGTACTCGGAATGGCAGAGCACTGCAGAACTCTGATCAGTCCTTTCAATTAACTGTTTCTGCCTTTCACACCTTTTTCAAAAACACTAGTTAGTCTTTCACTCAGGATTTCCATGGTTTTTAGTATTTCAAGGGAAAGTTTTCTTAATTGTTGTCTAAAAAGTGAACTCAGAACCTATGCTGGTACACTGAACTACCTGTGGGGGATGCCATTTTCTTTAAGATCCTGTTCACGCATGTCCACATTTCTCCTTACTCCAGGGGAAGCTGTTGAATATAATAAAACACTCATCTTGCTTAGTGGCGAAACACACTGCCACTGACTGTCAAACAAGAAGCTAGGAATCTGAATTTAACTTGTATCCTCTCATGGGAAGTACCACTATTAAAAACAAGAACAAAAACAACGGAAACATAGTTCACCTTTGAAGAGGATACTGCTGTGGAACCTGATGGGGATGTATCTCTTGACGTTTTCAGTGACTGAGCAGAAGGTCTCTCTTTACCTATAAAAAAGAACAGTTAGAAGTTGTGTACTCTCTCTCTCTCTCCACACACACACAGGAGAGTGAGTGCCTTGCAAAACTGTAATGAAAATTTACCAGCCCATGCACAAAACCTATCTCCTCATCCTTTGATGATGATAATAATCTAATGCTATTCTACTTGCTTATCAAAAATAAAATTGTCTCTGGCTAAGAAGATGAAGAGTAGCTTTTTATAAGGCTGACATTTAGAAAGACTATTTTTCTTCTTTCCATTATTTAACTGGAAGAATATTTCAGTTTAAGATTGTTGGATATTGTTCTATATTCCTGTAAGAAGCGAAATGAGAAATTCTACATCTTTTCAGTGTTAAACATCGTGTTCAGGACCAGTCATAGGACCAAAACCAAAGCTTGGGAAACTGGGTATTCACAAGGGTAGGGTTAGCAGTAGAATAGGAAATCCTGCAAAGCAATAAACCCAAAAAGTCCCAATGACAAGTGGGGATCCCTTTGTAGTACCAGGGTCTTACTTCTCAATGTTCACGCCAACAAAATTAAAACAGGAACAACTAGCAGCTTGTTCAAAACGCAGTTATGAATAATCTTGCCAAACGTCCGTTATGAGAAGCCTGCAGCAGCAGAATACTTGGCAAAAGCATAGACTAATACTTGGCATATATTTAATTAGAAAGAGAAATAAATTGAAAGTAACCTTAATTTATTAAATATTTTTAAAAACCCTGATATGAATTACTTTAACAAAACTAATGACAAACTAAATACGTTTGTAATTGAAGCACCCAAGTAATGACATGTAGCACGAGTCATTTCTAGTGAGCTATTTACTTTGTATGTTGCAAGATGATGTAAATTAAGAATGCACCCACCACTGTGCATTTTTAAATATCAATATCTGAAAGAATTAAGAATTTGAAATGTAAATAGATATATATTTTAAATAGATCTGGAATGTTAAAAAAAAGAAACATTTATGAGTTGCCCCTTTTCTCTCTCCACAGATTTTCAGGATACCCTGGCTACAAAGGATAGAATTTAACACCAACCTAACTGGGTGAGGAAAAAGGAAGACCAAACAAGCAAGTGACAGCTGCTCCCCAACTGCAACAAGATACAAAAAGCAGCTGCCTTAGCAGTTTCATATTTTATCTGATGTTTCAGTATAACCCTTCAAGATACCCTCCATACTTGGCCATACAGTAGAAATTGTTTATCTTGTCTGTACTATCTTACTCTCACGACAATGGCCATCACCTCTTTTTGCTAATGTAACTACTTTATTGCTTTTCTTACGTCAAAACAATAAGCCTATTGTACCCCTCAACTATACCTAATTGCAAGAAGTAATCTTTTTATATATATATATTTAACTTTGTTCTACAGAAAGGCCCTGATCCTGCAAGCTGCTCCAGGTGGAGTGGCCCCCTTTACCCATGTGTAGACCCACTAAAGTGAACAGGGCAATGTGAGTACAGGTGCCCACCCACGTGGAGAGCCTTGCGGGGGGCGGGGGCGCCCACATTGGTGCAGTCTATTACTGTAAATTATGGACATTATAAGTGAGGACCATGACATTTTAAGGCAGAGTATCTTTGCAGAACACATCACCAGTGCTAAAATAATAAACAATCCCCCACCTCACAATAAGCTCCCCCCACCTCGTGTTTGTTTTGTCCCTCATTTGAGGGAGGGGTTGCTCATATTTGAAATATAAGGCAGTCACATCTAGCCATTGCTGACTAGAGAGCTATCCAAACTACATCTTTGACAAAGATTTAGATCCTTCTAGTTCTTGTCATAATATATCACTAGTCTTTTCTTTCTTTGTTTGGCCATGACTCTCTTCAGGTCTAAATGACAAATTTATGTTTTATTATATTTACATACAGAAGTCAAACGTGCTTTTCATTATCTGCTTCCAGAGGCATTCAGAGCACACAACTAGCTGGCCCTTTAGACCACCCAGAATATTAACTTTATTTGATATCATACCTTTCATGTTAATGAATCAAAAATGTTTTACAGATTTCACAATGGTTCCAAAAATATATATATTATTGAGGGACTGGGCAGAAAAATTATGCAAGTTAGAATGAAAGAGCTGAAGAGTCAATGAGGATGAGTCGTAAAACAGCTAATAAAGTCAGATATAGCAAAGGAAACTGTTCTCACACCAAACGGCGAGTCTGTGGACCAAACTGAAAGGAGGCAAGCACTAGATGAATGGAAGGAGAAGGAAGTGTAGGAGGGAGGATGATATTATGGTGGTCTTGAACAGGTGTGTGAGGAATTAAAGACAAGGAGGGCAGTTTTAATGCTACCCTGAAAAGGACAGACAAGCCCTAAACAATTAAAGGTAAAAAGATAAAGTAAAATACACCTCTGAACAGTGCTGTTCAAGTAGGTTACAGACCCGCTGATGGACAATTCAACTGAGCCCCATATAGTCATTCGATTTCTCTCACCGTAGATGAAGTCAGGGAAAGGAAGAAGATGAACCACAGTAACTAAGGAGATTCTGGAGTTGTTGCCCCAGCCAGGGAGGGGACAAGAGGCAGTGTTAGCCGCAGGAATACCCTGGAGATATTGTACGAACCAAGAGTAGCTAATAGTAAAGCAAGAGAAGAAAGACGACCCTCAGCTTAATCAAAGACTGCGTTGCCAACTTGGATTTATTTTGATTTTATTGTGAATTTCTCAACATTTTATTGCCAGTTTCATTATATTTGTTTTTTCTTAAAGCCCCAGCTTCTGGACTCATGTGACACTAGTGGGCAGAAGTAATTCAAGAAATACACAGATTCTAAATCAATGTATTTGGCAGGTCTTCATAAATAAAAGCAGAAATCCAAAGGCAAATACACACAAAATTAACAAACAGATGCAACAACTTTGTGATTCAATTGTGGAAATATGTAACATATTAAAAAGACTATATACTGTATTAACCTCATAAATGATAGCGGTTTTAGGTCTAACTTGACACGAGTAACTGGACGTAAGACAGACCTCATTTCTCAGTGGGCACAATTGAGAAAGTGAATGGAAAATTAGGTTGTAAATAAGGGTATAACAAGCATTAGGCTAGAATCAGTGTAGCGAAGATAAGTAGGAACACTCTGGTACAAGGGACAATGGACAAGGTAAAACTGGAATGTAGAGATCTGGTTATACATGAACAGCACATGGAGAGAGCATTCTGAAAAGTATCCAAGCCAATCATTAAGCACATGATGCACTTTATAGTTATTGTAATACAGGAGCTAGTAATAATAATGAATAATAACTTAATAATAATTAATAATAATAATAATGTGCTTACTAGTCATTCATTTCCCCCCACTGAAGCACCTTGAAAGCTGCTGAACAAATTTTAAATATAAAATAAACAGAAGGAAGTATATAAAGAAAAGTTTTGCTGTGTAACTTCGGATTTGTGATGTACCCTGCATCCACCCACCACATTTGAGCCCGGCCAGCTTGGGCATTGCGGTGCTATACACCAAATAAAGCCACCTAGCGTGACAAATTCTGGAGTCAACTGAGTTTTGGAGAATCAAGTGGAAGAGATCCCCACAGTGATATGAAACTTGTAAATAATTCAGATAATTAGAGAGCTAACAAAAATTAAATTTAGGAATTGTAGTGATCCCAACCATAGCAAATGCTGTAAAACTCTTGATAACTCAGAGGGCAAAACATCTACAAAAAGACATTATGGTATATTAGTTAAATATACACACACCCCAAAATCCACAATATAAGCAGACATGATAATAACATGGATGTATTAAACAACATCATCATCATCATCACCATTATGGGCTGTAAAGCTACTATAAAATTGAATTTTCCAAAGAAAAACTCAGCAATTTTAAATCTTTCACACACAAACCCCACCACCACCAAAGCTTAGTATGTACAACTTGCAGATAACTACTAAAATTTTGTAATCATATAAAGCTGATGTCTTCATTTGATATTCCCAACAACAAATGCTCTGTATTTTGGCTATTTCATATACGGCTATGGTGCTTCAAGAACTGTCTGAATTTTATTTATATCTTGATTGAACTATAACTCTGCTAGGGTGGGTTCTGTTTATTGTATATTTAAAATTTGTTCAACAGCATCCAAGGTGTTTCAATGGGGAGAAATGAATAACTTACAAGCACAATTATTATTCATTTTATATGAAAGATGCTTCCTTTAAGGTGTGTTATGGAGGTACTGCGCTTAACCCCATCATCTGATGTTCTGTCACTATACCTGCCACAAAAAGCACTGTTGGCTTCAGATGCTGAAGCAACCTCTTTCCTGCATCCACACCTGGCAGACAAAAATGTGGTGCAACACATCGAGTGAAAACTAATGAGGAACGGGAGGTCCAGGAATAGCTGAACTTTCAATGCAGAGTGAAGCAAGACGTGGCTGTTTATCAACAGAGTCCAAAGTACAATTCTGCTCTGAAAAGTGACCTTGTGAAAAACAACACCTTAATATTCAGGTGCCAGCATGTCATATCTGCTCACTTCAGTTACATAAATACATTTTTACTTCTTATTATTCCTGTGAGCTGGGTGAACACATCAAAAAGTGAGAATACGCACTGGAGTCTATTCCTTCTCGTGCATGATCAGAAGTAGTAAGTTCTAACTCTCAGTTACAGGGCCAAACAGTTACACCTGTGTCAACCTTACCAGAGGCAAGGTTGCTGCACGTGTCACTGAGGGCTTCATCTGGCCTACAAAACCTTTTAACTGATGGTGACACTCACGAAGGAAAAAATATGGTTTGGCTTTTAGCTGTTATGTCAAATCTGTGGAGTTGGTAATTAAAAGAGAACATGTTTTTACTTGTAATCTGAGCATATCTGGCATGACACCATGATAGAAACAAACAATGAAATCCTAGAATGCCCCCAACAGATGAAAATTTTCAGAGTAAATCTGCACCGTAAGCCTTGGTTCAATCTAATATAGGTAAAGACAGCACATGGAGAAAGTAAATCTTTCCAATGGTGGTGGAATCTACTATGGACTACCTTTACTGAAAACATTCAAGCTAATCAAATGAATGCACAACAAAAACTTAGTTGTGAAAAGTTAAAGTTGCTATACATGGCATACTTAACAAAACTGAAAAAGCAAAGAAATGAAAAGTTTATATATTGCTGCATGGCTTATCTTTATTGCACCACCATCACCCACAAGCACACACTTTACCACCACCGTAACTACTATGCATCCTACACCAAAACTTTAATTTTGCAGCAGGGATGGCAGCCTTCCAGCACCCCTTTACAAAATTACCCCCCTGTAAACTCACCAAATGACCCCTGAATCTTTCCATCTGCACATCCCCTTCACCACATTACACCCTCTAAACACCATCAGCTGGGTGTTCAGTGAAACTGGATAGGAACATTTGGTAAAGGGGATGCTAGAAAAACAATAAATCACTTTTTCAAAATGCCTGCCTTCTGATTTTTGAGGCTTTAGGAAAGCTACCCACCCTGAATGTGACAGGCAGCATTACAGATTCAAAATTCAACCTTAAATGCATAGATAAACGTGAGCATTTCTCCAATGTCTTCGAGGAGACTCCACTTACTGTCTCCTATCCTCTAAGATGAAGGAGCTGTCATTCTATTTTTCTCCTAATACCTGGGAGAGGAAAACCATTCTATTTCTCTCCATCCTCTCCCACCACAGTACTATCCTAATTCCCTATTGATGGCCCTACGCCACACACACTCTACATTTCCATCTTTGTGCCATTCACTTTTCTGCTCCACTCACTTTCTCCCTTCCTGTTCGACCTTCGCCTGTGTTTCATTTGGCCTTTCAGATTTGTCCTCCTTTACCCCTCAACTTCCCATACCTCATATTCCCCTGCCCTTCAGGCTCTCTCCTGCATCCCTCCAATTCACCAGATCTACTCAACATTACTATCTCTACCAAATTCTGTGCAGACAGAAAATGTTGTTTTAACAGATACATGTTGACAATAAAACATTTCAGAACAAGATTTCAGAAAGGGCCCAAATTTAAATAGATCCTATTAAAAATATATACAAAAATGATGAAATCTTCATAGTAAATTAAAAGAACAAAACAACTAACACCATGTGAAGTATTACATTGAAAAGCTACTTAGACAGAAAAACAAATTATGCCTCATTTTAAGCCTATTTCAGAACCTGATTTTAACTATGGAGTCACAACCAGCAATGTAATAGATAAACATAGCAGCTATAAATAGATGTGTAGTTTAGCAGATTAATATCACTTTCTTGGCAGACAATAATTCATTAGAAGTAAAAATCAATCAGAAGGTCAGAAACCCCTTTAACTTACCGAACTCCAACTAACAGCTGTACAATCACATTTCAACAGAATTATCTATAAAGAGTTTTCAAATCAAGTGACCCAAAATCATTTACAACAATATGCATCAAAATCATTTACAACAATATGCAGGAAATGTGTATTTTTTGTATCCCCAATTTGCATCAATATAGCTGGAGATGGAGGACTGGAACAGGACATTCCCCCCAAAACCATTTATAGGAAGACATTCATGTTCCAGACCAGGTTTCTAGGATTGAGTGGGTAAGACCGGCATTCAGAGGTCATTGCCAGGTATATACATATTAAACAAAACATGTGGACCATGCACCCAGGCTCATGTTATAGAAGCACTGTGGAACAGCTTCAACTTTATGGGGAGCAAGAATAGGGAAAGCCTTATGTTACTGCTGTTGGTTGGTCTTTTTCTTGTAGATGCCTATCTACAGACCCTGCCAGGTTTTGGTTCTTTAAATATTTCAAAATACAATAAAGATAACAGGATAGGCTTTTTCTTACATGTTCTTCAAAGCAAAGATTTCCTGTCTAACTATATTCAAACACTATTCTAACAAACAACTGAAGCCCTCTCCACTCCGTAAGTAAACTATTTTAACTCGGTCATCAAAACAAACGCTTTCAGAACTACCAATTTTTAGAGTGCAAGCCATTTTTAAGAAAAAGTACCATGGTGCAAACAAAGTTGCTTTCTTAAAAACAGTTTAATGGAGATAGACAAAACATCATTTAACTCTGGAGTAAAAGACAGCCCAGACGTTAAGTGTGGATATCCCACTTTGACTAATATAGCTGCTGCTCTGGGAAGCTCTTTGCCAGATTACATCTGAAGTGTGTTGTTAAAGAGACAATAACACTACATCATCCAACTTGACATCTCTGAACAAACATGCAGTTAGTGACTAACACAATGTATTAGAAAAAAAGTACAAAACCCCCTGCAAATTGGGAACATTTCTCTCAAAATGTGCAATTTTCTATTAGCCCAGACAGCAGGTTTTTCCATTAGACTTCAATATATGAGTGGCTATGTTAACATGCTGCAGAAGTGCCAAAAAATGTGCTTAACTGTAGAAAATTCCCAATCCCACAACATTCCCCAAGTTTTAGACAATCTTCTCCTGTCCCTGATAATTATATTCTACTTACTTAAATCCCTATTGCAGTTTCAGGAGGGTGTCATATTCTTTACTTTCTGTTCTAAACTTTTGTGTAGCCCTGCTGCAATTGTTAAAAGCCTGAGAGGTAGTCTGTATTTCAGTAGCGAGTGAAGAAACTCCTCTGTGTTTATGCACAGTTAGTTAAATGCTTTGGAATGTTTTGGGGTGAAAGATGATATAACTGCCTGGTATGGGCACCCTGGAAAATCCAGGGTAAATGTCACATAACAACAAGTAAATCTGGATTTAAAATTAGAAGAAACAAAAAGAACACTGCTGCCAAAGTGGACAACAGATTTTACACAATTTCATTAGTATTTGTAAAGAGTACGAACAGAAATCCATAATCCACCTCATCTGCACAAAAAGTCGTAGCAATAAGCACCTCAATGGGAAAGAAAACATACTTCCACTTTTGTTTGCATTTTTTCATACATGGAGGTTTTGGATTCTTTTTAAACAGACATGGATCACCTTTCTGTGAAAAATGAACATTCAACCCTTTGGAATCCAGGCCATACATTGGATTGCCTAGCTTTAGACAAAGATTTTGCATTGATTTGAGGGTTGCAAGATTTGAGAGAATTAGAGTGAGAGTGTTAAATTGCTAAAAGAACCAATATGCATTGTTAGTACAATTCTATGAAATATCATGTTCTTGAAAAGTAAGGATCTTTACTTTTTATTTGGCTTCCCCGCCAGAATTTTTTCTTTTCTTCTCAACTGTGGGGAAAAAAAGCCCTCACCTACTTGCTCATGGCAAAGCTGCCTGTAAAGGGATCCATCACAGCAGCAAAGGGAGAAAGAAACAGAAGAATTTGATACTAAAGGAAAATAAACTACTGTACACAGAAAAGTCATGCAGCTGATGGAACTGCAGTCAGCCTAGAGAGGCTGTTGAAAAACACCTGCAAGCTCCCTCAAGAGACCTTTACATATATTCATAAAGGAATAAAGAGCTCCCTGAAACATTTAATAAGGCAGGCAAAACATAATCAGAACAAAAAGTCTAATGTCTTCATTATATAAAGAGAAAGATCTTATATAATGAGAATTAATTTCACCTCACTAATCAGTTTTCATCATTAATCCAGCATTACCTTGCTGAGAAATATTTCTTTTATGTAAAGATGACATACTTCTGCTATGCTGGGACTGGTGGAAAGAATAGGCTTTGCTTCTTTCAGGGGAGTAGCTCCTGCTGCTGACACTGGAGCCGGATCTGCTGTGTGGAGAATCCCTTCGGCTCACAGGCGATTCTCTGAAGAAAGGAGAGTCCCTCTTATGAGGGGATCTCTCTCTCAAATAATGAGAAGGATAGAAGCTTTTTCTTCTGAGGCCATCTCTGATGTCCCTTTGAAGGTGCAGAAAAGATAAAATTAATCATTTCTCCTTACTCTGTTTACAGAAATTACAGAAATCTAAAAGTGCATAACTTGTAACAAAAGAGCAACTTTCTATCTCTGTAGTAAGTAGAAATAGGTCAGTCATTCTCTACACAGTAAATCTAAGACCTCCAGTATCATTACGTACTAAGTAATTCTTGGACCAACTTAAATTGGTCAAATAAAAATTGTTAATCATACAACAAACATAAGGAGATTTCTTCAGGTTTTCATTCAGTTCAATGGATTTTAGATCCTTTTCCAATGCCTCCTCATCAGATCCTCCAACTTTTACTAGTTGGTAATTTACATAAACTACTGAAGATATATTAATAAAGTAGTCTATAGCTGAAGGGGGAAGCAGATATTCACACAAAATGCAACTGGATGCACCTTTGGCATTTTACATTTTTTTCTCCTGTACAGTCATTCCACTCTCTTTTTGGACACTATCCATGTTTTAATATGAAATTAATTAAAAACAAAAACAAACCAAAAGAGGAATCAGTAAGATGCATACGTAAGTACTGCTCACAATCTTTCACTGTTGTAACCCTCACTAACGCACAACTCTGGCCTGCCCTTTTGTTTATTGTTGTCCCTTGTTGTATTAAGTCTCATTTAGGCTTTGATCCTACACCCATTAAAGTCAATAGCTAGATCATCAGCTGGTGTAAATCAGCATAGCTTTACTGACCTCAGTGGAGTATGACGATTTACACTAGCTAAGGATCTGACCCTTAATATTTAACTTCTTTGGGGTACTTGTCATTTGTGTGTAAAGTGCCATGAACATAAATGATGCTGTATACAATAATTCTGATTTCAAACTGTAATAACTGCAAAATTATAATTAGAGCTGCAAATCTGACATGACATTTTTTAATCAAAAATCACGGAGCAGTCATGGTAAATTCACTATAAGTCATGGGTTTAGTTCTTGCTCCATGATTTTGATTAAAAAATGCCCTGACAAATAAAGGGGTCACCCACTACCTGGAACAGCACACTTTACCCCAGGACCACAACCCTACTCCCACCCCATTGAGGGGAGGAGACCCTTGGGGGTGGAGGTGGGGGCCAGAGAGTGAGCCTGCCCCACATTCACCGCAGCATTGGCAGCTCCTATGTACCCTGGGGCTGGGCCTGAGGGTTGAGTGAGCCTGTCCCACACTCACCTTGGGCACGGGCAGCAGTGGCTGCCTTGGCTCCCTGCTCCAGGTGTCGCAACCTGGCACATAAGGTCCCAGTGCCACTTGCTCAGGCTTGACCCTGCCGCCCCTCCATCACGATATGGGGGAAGCAACGTGACGGCCAGATTTGAGTGAGTGGTTCGGTAATCCCGTGTCCCAGATCACAATGCTTGAAACAGGTAGCCAGGCCCATCTCCATGGGACACAGGAGCAACTGTTGCAGGGTGAGTGCAGGATGAGCTCACTCACCAGCAGCCCGCTGCTCCTTCCCAGAGCCTCCCATCCAAACCAGGCCAGCAACCCACCTAGAGCCTTCCTACAGGAAGTTATGGACAAATAGAAAAATCATGGTACCTCTGACTTTTTCTGTAACATGGCCAAACTGCAGCCCTAATTATAATAAACCAAAGCTTGCCAATAGCCAGGAATAGAACATTATATTCTGGAGCTTAAACAAAGCACAATGGTTATGTACAAGTTCTACGAAAATATATAAGCGAAAGTTCAAAAATAAAAACAATAAATCATGCAAAACATCATAAAGTTAACAAGTGTGGAAACAAACACCAACTAAATCTAGACTAGGAATGTCCGTCAGAAGTTAATCTTCTCTGACCTTCAGTGAGCAGTCTATTCCCATGTAATAAAAGAAAACATTTTTTTAACATTTAAAGTAAGCTGAATGCATGCAGCCTATTTTATTGTTTTCCTCCTCTCCCTCTTGTTTTAGGTCTACAATTTAATTGCATGAGTCATGAAGATCAGCGGAGAACCAATGTTTTGTTTTAGCACAGCATAGTAATAACCCATCTTCCACTGTGGGAGAAAAGAAAGAGAGCCCTCTAGCGTACAGTTACTGTAGGATGCTAGAGGTATACATTTGTGATTAATTAGGGCTTGTCTATGTTAGATTTTGTTTTGGTCTGTTTGTTTTTGTTTTTTGCACCGCTGCAACTACACTGATATTGCTGCACTGGTGCAAACCCATAATATAGACATGTTAGCCAGAAGTAAAATGTGACTTGCCCTAGTGTGGCTTATTAAATGCAAGTTGCTTCTAACAACGTCAGCATTGGTGCAAAAAACCCAAAGGTGCAGGCAAACCTTGAGGTCTACTGCTGCAAAACTGTCCGAAAAAAATCACACTTCAGTACAAGATACAGAAGCATTTACATAAAACAGCATAAAACTAGCCATTCTTTCAACTGATTGCTCAAAGAACTTGTATTTCAAATATCATAGCAGACAGAACAAATATCAAGGAAATAAAATGTATCTGTATTTGAAGTATTTTAATAAGAAACAAAAGTCAGGGTCAATCAAAGTGGTTCTATCATCTCTAGTTTCCTTCAAACACTGAGGCAATAGTCAGGCAAAGACGCGCCTTAAAAGTTAAGTAACTCCTTTACTGCTGACAAACTACGCAAGTGTATCACTAGCAGTTTGTAATACAGTATCCATTCCAGGTAGATAAAATTACAGAAAAACATAATTTCTAGACGTATCTTTAGTTTTTAGCATGAACGTAGCAGAGAATTGTGTTTAAACAAACTTAAGGGTCTGACAAATGCAGCAACATTTAGAGCTGTAATCTCATTCCATTGTGCCCAAGCAGCAATGCTGATTTCCACATTGCATGCTGTATGGCAATATTTGTATTAAAGCTAATCTTTAATTTTCCCTCTTAAACTTCTTGTGTTTTATTGGATGTCAGACTTCTAATGTTGCTGCGTTAAGTAATTGTTATTTCTGGTGGCTTAATTTAAAAAGAAATACATTTGAAAAAAGAAGAGCTGTGTACATGAGAACAATTAAATACATAATAACCACCATTATTAATATTACCATAGCACTTAGGAACCCTAGTCATGATCACCATGTAGATGCCTGAATGTATGTGAACTTAATAATTACACATATTAGTTAAGTGATAAATACTTGGGAATTATTGTCTATTTTACCAATTTTTAACAAGCATAGTATTTGAAAAACTTTAACAGCTCCAGATACAATCTAGCATGAAATCTCTCATTTCTATAGTTCCAAGTTCTGCATAATTTACCTGAGTTTTCCGTAAAGGAGCTGTTAGGATTCAGAATAATATGAAGCAATTATTTATAATGACATGCATATAAGAAATATGAAGAAAACAGCTGCTAAGTCACATTCTGAGATTTAAACTGGGTGTTTAAAATTTCTATAGTGTACAAACACAGACTTTTGATTTTTCTTAAACAAAACACAAGCTTTCAGACAGACTGGTACACCACGTTTCTGCCCAAAGCACATTTTTATGAGCAAGTTATCAAACCCCTGTGAACAGAGGACTTTATTATGGAAATGTTTACAGAACCCCAAATATTGCACACCTGTAATAAACACACTAATATTCATTCAAGCATTTACAAAATACTTTCTAAACAAACCTTCATTAGATCAGAGAACAAAAAATGATGGGGGGAAAAAAATCAATGACAGCAAGAGTGTGATGGATCAAAACCGAAACATTTTGAATTTAATTTTTATTCGTGCTTTTATCATTCTTCATTTACATTGTTCATCTAGCCTTACTGAACTATAATAATACAAGCAACTAAATAAAAGACAACTTCTGAACCATACAACAATAACTTCACACTTCTGATCACATTATTAATGCAACTGAATTTGTTAAACTGAACAGAACTACTCAAGTTTTTATTTATTTATTTCCAAACATATATTTCTTCCCCAATGTGAATACACTGGAATACGCCTGCAGCTCAGCAATTAAGACACCATTTCAGCAAAGCATATCCTTGATATTTCAGCATGTGCTTAAATGGTCTGCCGAATAGGGATGGATTTAATCATCAATTCTCTGCTGAATTGGGAATTTAATGCAGGACTAAAATCCCTTTAACGATTGAATTTAATCTCCACATTTACACAAATAACTTCAGAGTACATAGAATTAATTTTCTATGTAATATTTTAAGACCATGTATTGACATTTTCACACACACACACACACACACAGAAAGGAAGGGTGGTAGGTAGCATCAGGGGAGGTCTTCAAGTGCCAATAGTGCCGAGCCACTGGGCTTTCACACAGAGCCCCATACGTTCCACATCTAGACCCACCACCACCGCCATACACCCTTTCCTTAAATCATCCACTCCATATCTCCAATCACACCATTCTTCTCCACCATGCCTGCTCATGCCCTCACTCCTGATGTTGGTTCACCCAGCGCATCGTGCAGCAGCTTTGTTGGGAACTAAGGGGCTGTAAGCGGCCTTCTAGATAGGTTAAGGAGGTGAAAGGAGATGTGGAAGTGAGAAATCAGTTTGGAAGGGAGTAGAGAGCTCAGCTATGACAAACCACCAAATCACCTGAATACCTAGAAACAAAGCTGCATGTTAATGGTCCAGTATAAGGGTGAAGATCTGTGTGGTGGAAGGCAGATAACAGAGGCCGACGAGGAACTGGTGAGTGGAATATAGAGGGGCTGCTGTATCATATAAATGCTTTTTTCTTTGCTAGTTAAGGGTTTCATTGGTGAGTTACACAGCCTAACAACCTTAACTCAAAGTTAAAGACATGAACAAGTATGTGTGATAGATCACAAACTTCCTTTTCCATCCTGAACAAATAAATACAGGGATGTGACTATACAAATGTTTATTGCTTTACTAGGCCTCACTATACCGTCCAACTTTCACACAAATGTGACACAAGCCATCAATATGTGTAACAAGTGACCAAAATGTGGAGTACTTCTTGGTTTTTTGTATGTCATGTCAGAATGGACAGCGTTTTTTTTTTTAACTGCAACACCTGTTTTAAAAAGATATTTTTGCAGTGTATGAATTAAAATCAATGGGGTTTTATTTATTTTTTTAATAAAGAAAACAGGGGTACTCAAGGTAAGATTACAAGGCTTTCCTCAATATTAAGGCTATAACATGCACATAAATATAAGTAGCCAAGAGTGTCAGAGGTGAGATTTATAACTCAGTCTCCTGGTTCCTGGCCATGAGCACTTTCTCCAAGATTAAGAGGTTTTCTGATGGGAAGATGGGTCTCTCATCCATAGAACATTGCCTGAATTAGCAGTGAAGCATAACACGGAGCTTGACTCAGATGAAATGCAAAACATCCCATAAAATCCATTACACCTCATAAGCCTGAGCCTCCCAATACACATAGTAATCATTCTCTAGTTTAAACACCCACACAAAAAGTTCAAGAATCAAGAACACCTCCTCCTCCAACATTCTGCAAGTCTGAAGAAAAATGAAATCAGAACATAAAGGAGAGGGATCCAGATATGTTAGTATTTCTCCCAGAACTCAGTAAATCTTCCTGTTAACGAAGTGTGCAGATCAATATGTATACTGAAGTAAATCACCACTGCAGTTTACTTATTATAATCCTTTGTTTTTTCCTAAGAGCTTAATCAATTCCATACTGATTTATCTTCTACTATACTGTACACAATATTATACTATTCTAGGAAGAAATAAAATGCATCTGGACCCAGTGACCTTTATTTGAACTCTCAACATATTACAAACAATGATAGACTTTTCATATCAATTGGCCCCGCATCGTTTTACAGCTAAGCAACTTTTTACAGTATTTAAATTAGGGATGCTTAGCTCAGTGTTAGCTCAAATAAAATTCATGTAATAGATCCTGTTAGTTTAATCTTACCAATATCTTTAGAGTTGTTTCCCTAATTCACATGAAGAGGGCTGCAAACAAGTAATTTGATCATGGGCCATAGAGATAAGTCTTACTGAGATAAGAGTTTCTCTGTGTAATCAGTATGCACTGCTCTGGTGGCCTGCACATGAGTAAATTCCACTTTAATTCTAATTTCCATGTTGTACAAGCCATTGTACACTGTGCAGGTAACTGTATCAAGCCCAAAATTTGCCATTGTGTATACCAAAACCTAGTAGAAAGTCTGCCAGACCTGCTAGTATTTTTCTGACGCCATCACAATTTGAAGGGAATACGGATGACTAGGAAAACATGAGGAGGATTTGGAAATCCTTTTTCTAGGACTGTATAACTGGATCAAGTGCACACTTAACACTCAGTTGGAAACCATGTTATTCCTGTTTGTACTTAGCAGTAGTAAAGACATCCTCTCCCTTTTCTAGGCTCTGTCAGTGAGGTAGCTTGGTAGCTATCCCACCAGCTAGAAACAGCAAAGTGAGGAGGAGTCAGATGGCAAATCATAAAGGGATGTTGTAACTCAAAAGTTCATGTTTTCTGTCTCCATCTGCTGACAGAAGAATCTACTGACTTATCTCTATGGCCCATAATCAAATTACTTGTTTGCAGCCCTCTACATGGTCTTAAAATATTACATAGAAAATGTGGGGTGGTATAGAAGAACAACAAATAAGAAATACACAGCCCAGATATAGGGTTGCCAGGTGTCCAGTTTTTGACTGGAACGCCTAGTCAAAAAGGGATCCTGGTGGCTCCAGTTGACACTACTGACCAGACTGTTAGAAGTCCAGTCACCAGTGAAGCAATGGCCCAGGGCTAAGGCAGGCTCCCCGCCTGCCCTAGCTCCATGCAGCTCCCAGAAGCGGCCGCCAGGTCCTTGCGGCCCCCAGGCACATGGGCAGCCAGGGAGGCTCTTTGCGCTGCCTGCGCCCTGAATGCTGGCTCCAGGGCTCCCACTGGCTGGTAACTGTGACCAATGGGAGCTGCATGGGTGGTGCCTGTGGGCACCAAGGCCATGTGCAGAGCTTCCCTGGCCCTCCATGCACCTAGGCCGCAGGGACCGGGGGGCCACTTCCTGGGGGCCGCAGTAAGCACTGCCAGGACCCCACACCTTCTCCCGGACCCCAACCCCCTGCCCCAGCCTGGAGCCCCCTCCTGCACCTCAAACCCTTCATCCCCAGCCCCACCCAGAGCCTGCACCCCAAGCCGTAGTCCTTACCCGCCCCTGCACCCCAACCCCCTACCCCAGCCCAGAGCACTCTCCTGCACCCTGAACCCCTCATTTCTGGCCCCACCCAGAGCCCACACCCCCAGCCCAGAGCCCATATCCTCCCACACCCCAACCCCCTGCCCCAGCCTGGAGCCCTCTCCCACAACCCAAACCCCTCATCCCTGGCCCCACCCCAGAGCCCACACCCCCAGCCGGAGTCCTCACCCCCTTCCTACACCCCTGCCACAGCCCGGTGAAAGTGAGTGAGGTGGGAGAGAGAGAGTGACAGAGGGAGGGGCAATGGAACGAGCAGGGCCTCAGAAGGGGTGGGGCATGGGCGGGGCCTAAGGGTAGGGACAAGGCAGGGATGCTCAGTTTTGTGCCATTAGAAAGCTGGCAACCCTACCTGAGGGTTTGATTTTCTAAATAGCAGAAGCCCAGGGCTTTGTGAAATTGTATACCTAATTTACACCCACACACTCGTGATAACTAAGCAAACAAATTAGGTGCACAATTGCATTCACATTTGTATATAGCTCTGGGCTTCTGCTCTTTTTGAAAATTAGGCTTGATAAGTCCTCAGCAGTGGGGGGGAAACCTGGAGAGGTGTGAATGCAATTGTGCACCTAATTTGTTTGCTTAGTTATCATGCGTGTAAATTATATATATATATATATATATATATATATATATACATATATATACATATA
The DNA here is from genome assembly GCF_965140295.1 of Lepidochelys olivacea. Taxonomy (NCBI): domain Eukaryota; kingdom Metazoa; phylum Chordata; order Testudines; family Cheloniidae; genus Lepidochelys; species Lepidochelys olivacea. Next base: position 299,006,015 of record NC_140411.1, read on the forward strand.
TACACACACACACACACATAGACAGACATATATAAAAATAAAAACCCTCTCCAGGTTTTCTGAGGACTTATAAAGCCTAATTTTCAAAACACACACACGGGACGGGGGGGAAAGGGGGGCGGCATTTCTGATCTTCATTGAAATGCCAGTTGATAACCCCCTTCCGACCCTGTGCCAACCGGATTATGGTGCAGGAGGGGGTGTGGAAGGGGGCTTGGGAAGGGTGCAAGGTGCCCTAGGCGGAGACACAGCAGGCAGCTCTGTGCACTGCCCTCCACCCCGCGCACTAGCTCTGCGGCTCCCATTTGCTGGAAACTGCAGCCAATGGGAGCTGCGGGGGCGACACCTGCAGGTGGAGGCAGCTGGGACAGGTAACCGCTTGCGGAGAGCTGCCCAAGGTGAGCACCCCCCAGATCCGACACCCCAATACTCCTCCCAACCCATTGCCCTGAGTCCCCTTCAACACCCAAATTTCCTCCCAGAACCCGGGCCCTACACCTCCTCCCGCACCCAAACTCCCTCTCTCTTAGTTAACCGGCATTTTTCACTTGCCGGCACCCCCCATTCTCCAACATGCAGGATAAAACAGCTTTTACTGTATCATGTTCACAAGAGCAAATCAAAATTAATTTCCAACAATTCCAGTAATTTCAGAATCCCAGAATGAGATTCAACTATTGAAGTTCATTAATGCCAAGCCATTTAGAATTTCTAGTACTTTGGTATTCTACAGCACTGATTTTCCATCACAACAGGGTAGGTTTGCTCTAAGCACAGCTGAAAAGCCATATTCTGACATCTTGACTACATTACTACCTGTGAGTAGTTGAGATCAGTTATACTGTTTGTAGAGTAAGGTACTACTCAATACAAGAATGACAGAACTGAATACTAAAAAAATTCAAAGTGAAGGCAATTTCAAGTTTCTGATCCTTATATATAGAGTCCACAGAATATTCTAGTTTTAAATTAACATATATAAGGCACCAAATTTTGCCTCCAGCCTATTGCCCATAGTGATAACATGCTAGAAAAATAGTTTTTTCTTCTCTCTTCTCCAGAGAGCTTAGTCAGCAGATCAGACTGCTCTAAACCTGATGCAGAGTGCGAGGGAGAAAGCACATCTGGTGAGGGACTCCCAGTTCTTACTCCTGACTCACCCAATGCCCCAAAGCCAGACTTGAAAGAATCTAGAGGAAGTTGCTTTATGATACCATTTTTTCAAGTTATTTTACAAGTCATTACAAGTTACAAATTGTTTTATTTTTATCAGGTGGGGAGGGGAAAGGGAGCCAATGTATATATAGGAATCTAGCACCATGAACAGAGAGCAAGCTTTAGTGGACAGCAGAACACCATAAGATATGAAGTGTGCAAGTGAAAGTAACCCTCAGGAAATTACGTTTTTGAGTAACTGATTTGGGAAACGGCAAGAGATTGGGAAGAAAAGAAGTGTCCTCTCAAGCCATCCACCATGTACTGCCGTATTTCTATACACAGTGAGTTTTTACAGCTGAGCTTTCTACAGTTCTCCTGAAAAGAATAGTGTTGAAAAGGAAATGCTGACAGACCATTAATTACACAGTCACTGCTTGCCATGTTATTAAAATTCAATCAATCTAATCAATGTAAATGTTATTCTTACAAGAATATATACTAACCAGCTGAAAGACAGAAGAAGAGAAAGAACTTAACAGAATGTGTTGATTTACCCACCTCAGCTCCTGTGGCTGACTTATCTAATTTGGTCAATAAAAAGGTTCAAAGGCAAATGTTAAATTACAGAATGTGCTTGTAAGACAAATTATTTTGACAGACTCAAATCTTGCCATTATAGTTAGTTTTATCTCTTTCCTTATTTCCTAATGGACTTTTTATAAATTAAAAAAAAAAAACACTTTCATTTCATATACTTTTTGGCACCCAGCAGTCCGATGTTATACAGGACCACACCGGGCTGAAGTGGGACAGTTGGTCCAAAAATAAAGGGGAAGCAGGATATGAAGCGGGAACTGGTATAGCGCTCTCAGGCACACCTTCAAAAGGCCTGCTGGGGCCCACCAGAATACCGACATGACCCCTGCTGGGAGGTTGAGGTGGACGGAAGCAGCTGACGGCGCTTGTAACCTCTCCCATCTCTCTTATAGGAATTCTGTCTTAGAGGCAAAGCCAAGAAGCATGGCAGCTGCTGAGGCCTGAAGTGCTTCCTTAAAGTGGATGGAGCATAGAGGTCCAAGGACCTGATAGTAGCCTTTGAATCCTTCAGGCTGTGTAGTCTGGTATCCATGTGCTCTGAAAATAGTAAGGAGCCTTCAAAAGGGAGGCCCTGGATAGACAGAGAGCTCCAAGGGTTGCAGTCAAGAGCATCGTTTATGATGACAGCGAAGGCCATTGTCCTGGCCACCGCATCTGCTGCCTCCAGTGCCACCTGGAGAGAGGCTCTGGCAACATTCTTTCCCTCTTCTAAGAGGGCTGAGAATTCCTGCCTTAAGTCTTGGGCCATGGGGTCCTTAAATTTGGATAAGAAATCCCACAAACTGTAGTCGTAACTCCCCAGTAAGGCTTGCTGGTTTGAGATACGTAATTGTAGACCATGTGTTGAATAAACTTTCCTCCCAAACAGATCAAGTTTCTTTGTGTCCTTCTGTCTGGGGGTAGCGCTCAACTGGCCCTGTCTGTCTCTTTCATTAGCACCAATACGAGGGATCCCAGAGTGGGGGCTGAGAGTACAGATACTCAGACCCACTGACTGGGCACATAATATATATTCTCTACCCTCTTCGAAGAGGAGGGCAGAGAAGATAGGGTCTCCCACAGGGCTCTGACTGGACCCATTACTGCCTCATTAATGGGTAAGGCCACTTTTGATGGAGCTGCTGCAGCCAGAACGTCAATGAGGCTGTGAGATGATTCCTTGAACTCTTCAGTATGAAACCCCACGTTAGCTGCTATCCGCTTCAGAAGCTCTTGATGAGCCCTAAAGCCATCTTGAGGAAGTGAGCTGCTCAGCCCCAAGATGGCTTCGTCTGGGGAGGAGGAGGAAGAGGCCTGTACTGGAGGAGGGACTTCTTCCTCTTCTCCAGCTTCAATAACCTCAATTGGGGTTATGTCCTGTAAATTGGTACTGAGGTTGTTACCGGACTCGGGGTCCACTGTCAAACTTGGAGGAGTGGGAACCCACCTCTTGGAAGCAACCAACCATGAATGGTGGGAGATTCCAGAATTGTCACTGCATAAGCCACTGTCCTCCTGGCTAGGTATCATTGGGGAGGACTTGCACCAAGGTCTGGCGACATGTAGGATGGATACCTGTGGCCCTTAGGTTGACCATAGGGCTCCACATCAGACTCAGATGAAGAATCCTCCCTACGCAACCACTGGGGCAGCAGTACCTCTCACTACCTCTGATCAGTGCCAACGGTCTGGTAAACGGTGGTGGTCTTGGGATGACCTCGCAGAGGATAGATGAGTCAGCTTGCCTCTGAGTGGGCCTGGTGCCAGCAAGAAGCTTGAAGCATCACGCTCTCTCCTGCTCGAGGAAGACAAAGTAGTCAGCTGACCTAACATGGTCAGTGGGACCAGGGGCAACAATAAGTTTCTGGTGACTATGAAGTCCTCCATAGGTGAAGACACTGCAATGCCACTGGCACTACAATGACTTCCTGGCGTCAGCAGAGGGTCCCACACCGGAATCAATGGTCTCAGTATGTCGACAGTATCGCCATCAGACTGGGGGTGGAGAAGTGGCCCAACACGGGTGGCACTCCACTGCCTTCCCTTTGCATGTCTTTCTTCGACACCAGCAATCACCCCCTGTTGGTGTGCTGCTTTTTGTGCTTCTTCCTCAGCATCAGGAATGGAGAGCGGTGCTAGCATGCACACAGTGTTGGAGGAGTGCTTCACACTGAGGCTGAAGTGCTCAGTGCTGAATCTGGGTGGCTTGGATTAGGATAGCCTTAAGTCTGATTGCTCTGTCCTCCTTTGTGCAAGGATTAAAGTCCTGACAAATTTAGCAGAGGTCTTTCACATAAGATTCTCTTAGACGCTTCAGACAACTGGAGGGTGGGTTGCTCACAAACATAACCTTACCACAGGAGGCACAAGGTTTGAAACCCAGAGACTGGAGCATGCCCAGCCCCAGGAGCGAAGGAGCCCCTTAACAATAAGTAGGGGGAGTATTAACTACCTACAAAAAAGGATTTACAATATATAATATACACTAAAACTATACTATAGACTACACTATGAACAGAGAGAAACCACTGATAATTGCCTTACCGAATGTCATAAATATAAAGGGAAGGGTAAACCCCTTTGAAATCCCTCCTGGCCAGGGGAAAGCTCCTCTCACCTGTAAAGGGTTAAGAAGCTAAAGGTAACCTCGCTGGCACCTGACCAAAATGACCAATGAGGAGACAAGATACTTTCAAAAGCTGGGAGGAGGGAGAGAAACAAAGGGTCTGTGTCTGTCTGTAGTCGTCTTGGCCGGGGACAGAACAGGAATGGAGTCTTAGAACTTTTAGTAAGTAATCTAGCTAGGTATGTGTTAGATTATGATTTCTTTAAATGGCTGAGAAAAGAATTGTGCTGAATAGAATAACTATTTCTGTCTGTGTATCTTTTTTGTAACTTAAGGTTTTGCCTAGAGGGGTTCTCTATGTTTTTGAATCTAATTACCCTGTAAGATATCTACCATCCTGATTTTACAGGGGGGATTTCTTTATTTCTATTTACTTCTATTTTTTATTAAAAGTCTTCTTGTAAAACACTGAATGCTTTTTCATTGTTCTCAGATCCAAGGGTTTGGGTCTGTGGTCACCTATGAAAATTGGTGAGGCCTTTTTATCCAACATTTCCCAGGAAAGGGGGGGTGCAAGTGTTGGGAGGATTGTTCATTGTTCTTAAGATCCAAGGGTCTGGGTCTGTAGTCACCTAGGCAAATTGGTGAGGCTTTTTACCAAACCTTGTCCAGGAAGTGGGGTGCAAGGTTTTGGGAAGTATTTTGGGGGGAAGGACGCGTCCAAACAGCTCTTCCCCAGTAACCAGTATTAGTTTGGTGGTGGTAGCGGCCAGTCCAAGGATAACGGGGGTAATATTTTGTACCTTGGGGAAGTTTTGACCTAAGCTGGTAAAGATAAGCTTAGGAGGTTTTTCATGCAGGTCCCCACATCTGTACCCTAGAGTTCAGAGTGGGGGAGGAACCGTGACACCGAAGCAAGAGGAGACATTCACAGCAACCATCACGGGTGGTAAGAAGGAACTGAGACAGTGCGGGGCCGGCAGCGCACCTTATACCAAAGGGTGCTAGAGAGACAGCCCAACAGACACAACTGAGGGAAAAATCTCTGGTAACAGTGCACGTGGCGTGTGCACACCTAATGTGGAATGGACATGAACAAGTCCTCGAAGAATAAGTCTCACAATGCCCACTTGAACTTGGGGGATCAGGAAATATCGTGAATAGAACCCCTTTCCCTGATGCTGCAGTTCCCGAAACACGTAGAGTCTGGATCTGTTGAAGGAGCAGACACTTGTGAGAGGGGTCCCAGAAAAGGGGGACAAAAAAGGGGAACTGGATGGCTGTTTCAGGATGCACCCCTGTATTCACACCCTCTACACTACTGTAATAATCTTTGTACAAAATATACCTTGTGAGGTATCATTTGAAGATTAATATTAAATTTTAATATAAATATAGACATTAAAATTAATAACTCACTGGTCAATAATATCATGATGACTTGCTTATAGTAAAATTATACATAAAATTATAAACAAAAGCTGAAATCATGACCGAAGAGTGTTTACCAGACAAGTCTGGGGAAGGGTAAATTAGTTTCTCAAAGACAAAGGACAAGCTGATGCCTCTAGCCAAGTGTCCAAGTTGATGGGCAACCACCTATCAAGTAGGTATTCATTGGCAAGGAAGAGGGGGCAGGAACAAACAGAACTACATCTTACCTAACAGCAGCATGAAACCTCTTTCACCGTGAGACTCCAAAATTCCAGCCTCACAGCAGGAATGAACTTTATCTAAGGATAACCCTCAGGAAAACGCATTTCAAAGGCGTACTGGACTATAATATGAAGGGTCCCAATTTATCTCTCCCTAGCCAACTCTTTTTAACCTAAGATGACAAAAGAAACAGCTGTTAGACTTTGGGAGCAGATCCTGGCCCGAGAATTTGGTCAGCAATGTTACTGGGAACATGTGATAAAGGACTTCACCGTGAACCAAGTCTAGTTTGTTGCGTTTTAGCACCGGAAAGCATTTTATCTTTATTTCTCTTCTAACCATTTCTAACTATAATACCTTATAGTTATACTCACTTAAAACCTCTCTCCTTGTAGTTAAATAAACTTGTCTTTAATCACTCTTTAATCAAAACTAATTCAATGTCATGAATTGTGTGGGTGACTCCATTTAAGGGTAGCAAACTGTTGTGTATTGGTCCTCTTGTAGCGGCAATGGACTTAATATATCTGAACTGTCCAGAAGAGGGCTAGACAGTGTGGAACACACATTTTGGAGGAAAATCCAGGAGTGTGAGTGTTTTGGGGTCACCCTGCAAGTGGTAACCAATTATTGTGGAAGCTGGAGTGTAACGCATGTGTGCCTGGCAGGCAGTGGCTATATACAGCTGTTCAGGGTGTTATCTGCATGGAGGAAGGCTGTTTGTGTTGCTCTGATCTTGCCTTTGTACCAGAGAGCAGATAGACGGCCCTGCTCCATCTTGGGCACTTGAAGAGCCATGAGGAAGAATCCATCTGAGTCCTGGAATGGCTCTGATTAGTCGTATGAGTTCTTTTCCTAAGGGGACCAAAGGAAGGGGAACAGTCACTTTTTCTCAAAGAAGAGTCTGAAACCAGCTCTGACAACTGATGAGAAGGCCCCAGGCCTGAATCTGTCCTAATGGCTTCTTCCAGGAGATGTGGTTTCAAATGCAGATCCCAAGCAACCTGTTTCCTTTTCTTAAAGGAATGACAGTTTGAGCATTTGTCCTTAATTGCCCCTCTCCGTAGACACAACAACAAAAAAAACGAACGCAGGGGTCATTACTCAGAATAGCTACCCTGCAAGAAGGGCAGTGGTTGAAACCTGGTGAGGACATAGTATCAGGTAATACTAATAAACTGCAACTATTAAGCTAATTAAATAACTACAAGGGTATTATTGCTAACTAAACTATTTACAAAGTCCACAAAAATCTCTTTGTTGCATAAACTGTGAGGAAAATGCAGCCCAGAAAGCTCTGACTCACACCATGGGTGGTGAGAAGAAACTGAGGGGGTACAGAATGCTACCATCCTGATACAGCCATGGGAGGGGCCAGAGGGTTCAAGTGCTACCCTGATAGGTACTGCTAAGCAAATTTCTCCAGCTTCAGTGTGCTGGGCGCCTGCACACCTGAGTGGAATACATGTCTGCAACCACTCAAAGAAGAACTAGAACTAGTTCAATTCCCAGCAAGGCTGTATTCAACCATTCACTCTTTTAAAGTAGATGAATTGAATTCCATGCAGTATTTTCTACAGAGTTATTTTGAATGAGGTCCTGTCTCTTCTGTATGTATTTTAAAGATCCTATAGTATATTTGCTTAAAGTGTTGTTTCCTCCAGTGTCCTTGGTCAAAATGTTTCCTCAACATTGTCATTCGATGTGTTCAGTGCTATTTGGTTGCTACCTTGCCACCCCAGTTTGCTGCATTTCAGTGATATTCTCTCTGTGTGCACGTGCATGTACATATACCTCCCTAAATATATAGTTTTTAAGTGCTCTGGGTTCCTCAGGATGAATAGTGTTACATAAATGTAAAATATGATTGCTTTCTGATAAGTGAAGAGTTCTTTTCCTATTTGATTTGGTCTATACTTCTAATGCAACTTGAAATTAAATATATTTTGTGTGGTATTCAATGTTGTCTGTCTGTGAGAAATGATGCTATATCATGCTGCATAACTAGCACAGGAAGTACATTGCTCAACAAGATAGAAGATTATAATGATTATCAGCTACATAGTCAGAAACTAAGAGTTAGGACAGAAACCAAATCTTTAAAGCACATACCTGTGCAATGAGTGAATTTAGGAGTAGCTTCATTTTTAAAATTTCCTAGCTCGTTTCAGTTTGATAAGATTTTCATCACCACTATAAAATATGTAAACATCTTCTGTGATTTTAGGCTATTTACATTGCACTGGACACAGTATTTGCTTGAACACATTTGTTGGCAGAAAGTGGTTAACATAGTTTATCCAGCTAGGGTAGACAGGACCTAACTATTATAAAATAATCTTTACAAATCCTGTCAGGGTCTGAGTGCCTTTAACTCCTAATGACATGTGGGGAGGGGTCATGGAAATAGAGCATTCAAGAAAGGTTTTATACAACTAATTTAACAAAATAACACTGCCAATAAGATTTGAGAGAGACCAAAACAGTTCTTAAAAGTGATTTTAACATTTGCACAAAGCCCATACCTTAATAAAATGTACAAAATTTATGTTGTGACTAAAGTATGTACATTCACAGGTAATGACAGACTTCCTTTAAAGAAAGCTCTGTCTAGAAGTAAATACAGTGAATGAGTTTCTCCACAACCTTAGCCCACAGACCAGCCACTGTTGACTTCTACACCCCCATTAATGCAATCCTAGGCCTTACTTGGGCATTAACTGTGCCAAATTTAATCAAAAATTACATGGTGGTTCTCTAATGTAATAAACCAACAAAACTCATTTTGATTTACTATCCCCTTCCCTTGCCTCCCAAAAATATCTGCAGATTGCTTTTAAAGTTAGTTGAACACCTCAGGAAAGAAGCTTGTAACAGCAAGCTGATGACTAAAGTACAACAATGTTAATAGCACAGCTATACATTGTGGATGCAATATGCAGTTGCACTTTAACAAAAAACATCTGCTATCCTCTCACGTACACTAAAATTATCAAACCCTATCTGCAACAAAAAGGAACCTACTGGTTACCACAGCAGATATACACAGGAGCTGAAAATAGGGGTGCTAGGGGTGCCACAGCAACCCCTGGCTTGAAATGGTTTCGATCATATACAGAGTTTACAGTTCGGTTCAATTCCTCAATTTAAAAAAAAAAAAAACCACACTGGAGAGGCAAATCTGCCTCCTTAGAAAACTGAAAGTGTAATTATAACTTCTTAAGAACTACTAATTCATCATGGAGCTTTTGGTCACCCATGTAAGTATAGCAGTGCTGTGAGCTAGGATTGACACACTTTTTTATAGTGTTAAAACAAAGAACACTGCCTGGGATAGTATTAGATAAGCAGCTTATAAGTAACTTCCATTACTTATGCAAATAAACTCCCATGAGACAACTCACCCTCATGTGATGACCACTACTGTTCCTCTCCAATTCCTACTGACTGGACATTGAGACAGTTTAAAATTATCTGCCAAATTCAGCAACAGTCATCTGGTCTTCAACACTGCAGCAAGGGGACTTTTGCTGCCTGCCTTGTATATAACTGTTTTCCCCACAGGTTCACTCAGAAGTTTCCCCAATATAATCAGGCTCCAACTCATGGGAGTTCCTCTTGTAAAACTTCCTGCCATTATTTCCTGCAGGAGTACTAACTTGCTGGGGTCAGACCATATGCCTCCAGACTACACTAACAGCTAAGAAACTGGGCCCAGATGAGTTTGCTTTTTTAAAAAACTCTTTGAAATAGAATATTAGTTGTGGTGTTACATTGTATAGTATATAAATTATTTTCAAGGATAGCACTTGAAAGTGTACTAAAAGACAATAAAGAATGTTCTTGAAGTTGTATATATTATGTATGTATAATTCCAGTAAAAAACCACAAAACAAAAATCTGAAAAGAGCATTTAAACATAGAGAGTAATTATAAATTGTTCAAAATAGTGATTGATTTACTTAAGATATCAAGCGGACATATGGAAAAATATATGTAGCAATAAATTAATTTCATACTCATAAAATTAGCAATTTTTAAAACTATATAAAAGTTCATGTTCTCTTTTCTATGCAGATATGAGATAATACATAAATTGTGGTTGCATAAGAAAAAATATGTGCATACAAACATTTATTGGGGCCACCAGCTATCGCTCATTAAAACTTGACATTACCTTGGATAAAAATCAAGTTTACATATCAGTTACAATAACTGAGTGTTGCCGAGGAGGGAAGATTTCTATTTTAATTTGTAACAGAAGAATTGGTTTCTCTCTTCCTTAATCTTCCTCCTTTTGAATGGTACATTGTCTTGCTATTCAGATGGTTTACCATTAGCAGGACCTCCATGTGTGACAGGAAACAATTTTGGTTTAGATGGATTTACCAGAATATATTTTAATGGACAGCCAAAATGTTTTTAAAAAGTCACAATTTACTACCTTTATCTTTATACATAAAGGATTTTTTATAAATTGTATTGCATTCATAATTTTATACAACAGAAATTCTGTCAAATTACAATTAGCACAAAATTATATTACTCCAATCTTTCAGTGATTCACTACACAAAGAAATCCCTGACAATACTGCAGATGTGTGCTGAGGGAAAAAGTGGTCAAGATACAATAATTAATATGACACTGACTCATCACTTACTTGTAATTATGCTTTTCTGAAGATACCAGCCTGCCGAATTTTTTACTCCTGGGTCTTAGCTCCTAACTGCAAAACTAACTGATATGCACATTCAGAACTCTCCTAACTCTTACATATTTTTGACTTTTGAGGGCACAGGCAGCAAGAGATGACACAAGCCAGATTCCCTACTCATGGCTGTTCCACTCAGCCCCCTACTTGTTATAAACATTGTCATCTGCACCTTCCATGCAATTCCTTCAATTGTGGAACCAACAAAGTTCCCCAAAAGGAAAAGCCAATTCAAGATGATCAACTTAGAACAAAAATATGGCTTGGAGGAAGGAGGTGCAAGAGGAATCTCCAAACTCTGAGAGGAAGCATTTGGATGAATGAGAATTCTGCAAGATCTCCTCAGAGAAGCAGAAGTAATTATATGTTCTCTAAAGAGAACATGTTTGCAGGATTTTTGCTCCAGGTAAGAAAAAAGTTCAAGGGCTGTCCCAAAAGAAAATGAAAATAAAGCTGCAATGAGAAGCAACAACAAGTCAATCCATGCCAGGTGAAGACAAAGTTTTTAGGAGGAAGGGTGGGAGATTTTGACTTCGCTTACCTTAAAAAAATTATGGAGCATAGAGTATCCAAAATGGAATGCCTTTGGTGATAAGTCCAAGCAATATGTTTTGTAAAGGTGTGGAAATGGGATTTGCAGATGTCTGCTATGGAAATATTCCTGAGACAAAGTGGGGCTTGCCTCACCATGAATCAACGAAGTCTTGTCATAGCCTTCTAGTTTCAGGCCAGCCAGGACACATCAAAGTGAAATGCAATCACACATCCATTTTGACACCATCTTCTTAACAACAACAATACCTAATGAACTGGTGTCAACAGGAACAAAAAAGTTGGGTGGATTTTCTATGGACTTTAGTTTGCTCCAAATAAAACTCCAAGGAGTTTTAAAATTAAGCATATGGGAAATGACCTCACCAGGATAATGTAATTAGTTTATCTCGCCTTATACTTTCTGACCCTGTCCATAAGGGTTTAAGATTCCTAAATAATTCTTCCCTGGAAGACGCACTGCATTTTAAAGCTACTCTATTCAAAAGACCTAAAGAGCCACATCTGTGGCTGAAGTTTTGAGTTCCAAAACCTACCCCAGCTAAGGACACATGGGCCAAAATGGCTTACAACACTGGGGGAAAGAGTTTAAAGAAAAGTAGCTTTTGATCAAGTAGAAAACAAATTTTTAATCCTGGGCCTTTCAAATTCTCAAACTAAAAATCTCACCCTAGTTTAAGTATCCCACACAAACAAGCCAATCTCTCAAAAATGTTTGTTTTGAGTAAGGGAGGGGGTCCTGAAAAGAAACCCAATAATGCAAGTTCAGACTCAGGCTTAACTATGGAGTCACTACCTATGTCTTTGCAGCACACAGTGCAATGTAATTTAAGGGGTAAACTATGACCTAAATCTTTTTCAAGCAAGTTTATACTGAAAGTCTATCAGTACTTATTCGTGCCCCAATCCTGCAAACACTTAATTCACATGATTAACTTTATAACTTGACTTCAAAAGGGATACTGACTATGTAAAATTAAGCACATGCATAAGCCTTTGCAGGATTGGAGACTTAAATAAGAAATTCAGTTAGATTTCAATCTTTGGAGAAGAAATAGTATGATATTTCATTTTATCATATTAAAAACTAAATCTCCCAAGAAAAGAAATCAGAGATATGTCACCTAGATCATTCCCAACAAAATATGTCTCGTGAACTAAAGAGAGAACTTTATACTTTTCAGACAAGGACTTGTCTTTATACACACCTAATGCATCTAGCAGAGTGGTATTATACAAGGAAACTAAAATTTTAAATATAAGCTTATACACTATTATTCTTAATTGTTCTCACTGCATGAATAATAGAAAGGTTTCTTTTTCCACATTTTTATCAAGGAAACTTTTTTGAGGGGAAAATGTAAAAACGACTTTTCAAGTTCACGAGTAAGTTTGTCGCTTTATTTTTTTCTGGCCTGATGCATACGGCTGGAACTACACTTTTCAATATCTGTCAAAGATATATTATTTTCTTTGGGCAAATGACTTATTGATATTATATATGTATATTTTTTTTTTAAGAAAGCGGTTCTTGTGCGGTGTCCCTTAAGACCTGCCAAAAAACGGCAACAGAACACAGCAGACCTATGCACATTTTAGTACCATTCTATAAATCCCCCTGGCTAAGTTTCTCCCCTATAATACGACGATCAGTTTATACTGGAAGGAAAATCAAAATCCAAAACTTGAAGACTCTGCAACATTACATTTTGTGTTTTAAATTAATATGAAAAAACAAATAAATTAAAAAAATAATTGATGCACACAAATTCATTTTAAAAAACTGGAGCTGAAAATGCTGAAAGTCAAATAAATGCAATATTACTCTCTTGTTATATTAGATTTTAACAGACAGGGGTACATTATATAAAGTATGTTAGTTTAGCTACAAGACTTCATTTAAAGTCAGTGGGAGCCCACAGCTAAATCTGTAAACTGTAACACTTTAAAATTACCCCATTTAGTTAAATGCTGGTAGTACAGTAATTGTGTAGATAAAGATGACTATGGCCTATGAAGTGTCTGGAAATAGCTCAAATATTATCCTGGATATTAAGAATGTTTTATTGAGAGAAAAACTTCACGGGATCTTTACCTTTCTTCTGGACAGCTGTCTGACTCTCTCACCAGGGGCTTCTTTTTAATACATCACCCTCCTCCAAAGAGCAACTTTTATTAATGCAATATAATTAGATCACTCCTTTGGTACTTCATGTTATTATATATAGCACAAGCATGTGATGTGTCATTAAACAGAATATTAGACTGCGTTTATAGCAGTTAGCACAAGAGTCTGGTAGCCAGGATTTCTGGATTCCTATTCCAAGCTCTGGCACTGATTTGCTCTGTAATCTTGGGCAAATCCTTTACCCTCTCTGTCACAATTTATCCAAATGTAAAATGGGGATAATGACACTTTATTATCCACAGAGACTTGGAAGCTTAATGTGTGTAAAGCCATATAAGATATTCAGAGGAAAGATAGAATTTCTGTGTAGCATTTAACAAACAGAATAATGAATATAAATATAGGACTGATTGGAGAACTTCCGTTGCTTTCAGACTATTCACTACTTCATTCAAAATGAAGTTTTAGCGTTTTCCCAATTAATAATTTTTGTTTTGCCTTCAATACACACGTCTTTTTATTTCCCATTACCAAAATTTCCTTTGTACTTCCGAGAAATTGGTGGATTTGTTTACATGCACAAAAATACATGACTGCTAAGAACTGAACTGAGACCACTTGTTCATTTCACACACACCACCAAAAAGCCACCAGATAGCAATGACTTTCCTAAACAGTACCTAACAGATTAGCTGCATTCAACCCAGCAACCTAGAGAGGAAATGATCTAAAACTTTTACTCTAATAATACTTTTTAGAAGTCTAAAGACTTTCTAGAGTGTATAGTGAGTCAAAAGATAATTCACATAGTATATTATCCACGGATATGACATACCATATAAAAATAGTAAATATCTGATATTCTAATTGTATCAATTATATGTAAAATTAATTTAAATACCTTTTATATCTGTACATTTGACAATCTGCAATTTCTCTTTGTAGGCTATAAAAAGATGGAATACCACATTTTGTCAAGTACTATCACATGAGACTTTCATGTGTGTGATTTCTAATGCACTGAATTCAGTTTGGCTACAAATAAGAATGAAGTAATGCTTTGCAAATCCTCAAGAATTAAAATCCAGTGTGGCTAATCTGAACAACAGCCAAGAAAATTTAAGTATTTCACATGGAAATAATTTCTCCAACTACATAATTACAAACTAGCTCCCCTGGCCCCCCTTACCCCCCTCTCTCTCACACTCACTTATACCTTTGGAGAACTTCAACACACATGACCACTATTTCCCTACCCCTTCCAGAAATCTTAAGTTTCATGAAACAGAATCCAATTGAATGTGCTTTGAATAAAGTGAGTTTGGTATACTATTCAATACTGAATACAATATATCTTTAGATCTTTATACAAAAGACCACTCATCATTGAGCTATTCCCTCCCTTCCATGTCAATTTTTTAAATTTCACTTCTCTGCACATCATCAGGGGCCAGACATATATAAAAACCAGAAATCAGGTGTGAAGTTAATTCTCTGTTGACAAAACACATGCAGTTGTACATGTGTTGAATCTGTTCATGAGTGATTTAAACCAAATCAAAGGTACAATCTATAAATTTTATATAAAGCTCTGGAACAAATTCAACATGTGATTTGAGTTATCCCATGCTCGCATCAGTTCTGAAAGTTTTATATTTATATTAATTTATGTAACAACAGTAATTTATATTAACAACAGGAGATGAAAAAAGAAAAGGAGGACTTGTGGCACCTTAGAGACAAACAAATTTATTTGAGCATAAGCTTTCATGAGCACAGGAGATGAGGAGTGCTGGGGACAATTGAGTTCTATTCCCACCATTTCCTTTGAATACATTTAATTTTACATGGAAAATTTAACAAATGTGAATAATTAAGTATTGGATCAATGAGATATTCTCATAGTGCACAAAGATGCAACTGGTAACTTTACAAAATATGTAAAAGACAAGATCTTTTCACTAACAAAATATTCTTCTCCAAACCAAGATTTTTTCAACTCAAAATCAATATAATTGTAAAGCCAGTGACATGATATGCATCATTGCTTCTGAAGTGACTTTTTAAGTCCAAATTTTATGAGGTTCTCATTTGTGAAAGCAGGTATAGTGAGTGGTAAGCAAAACTAGTTTTGTTTGTTTTTTAATGAAAAATGGCTTCTTGGATTGTACATTATATTTTCAAGAAAAATTTCCATGACATTCAATTTTTTCTGATTTTCCAACAAAACAAGGAAACTAATTTGGGTTTTTGGTTTGAACAGAATGGTATCAACATGAATATTTTTCAGTTTGGGGTTTTTTTCTCCCACCCTTTCTTTCTTTCTTAATCCCCAAAAGAGAGAAAGTAGAGAAAACCCTCCCCCCCACACAAAAGAAAACAAAAAAAGTTTGTTTTTGATTCCATTTGATTTGAAACTACACAATTTTTTTTGTCAGAAATAGATTTGCAAAAAGAAAATCAAAGAAATCTGTGAAACACTTTGATCAAAATGAAAAATTTTCATTTCACTTCAAGTTTTTCACAATAAATAATTTCCAGTCTTTATGCAGCCCTAATGATTAATTATTTACAGATTTGGAAAAGAGCTAATGAGAGCTCTGGGAAGGAAACAAATGACAATAAAGAAAGGATACATGTATTAAGTCTTTTCTGTGAATTTGAAAATTGGTGTAATTGTCAAAGAAGTCAGCTGTCCGTCCCTCATAATTTTGAGCAAATCAAGACTGAATAAAATGAAAATCTAGTACTGACCAGAATTACATATTTCTTGTAAAGTTAAATTTGTTCTTTGAACTGCCACATTACTACAATTTAAAATTTTGCCTTTAACATTACATTTAGAATTGACTCCACTTTCCCCAGAAACACTACCGTGAAAATCAGCAAACTGCTCTCCACAATATATTCTGACCTGAATAGCTACTCTGGTGATAGAGACATAACAACAATCAGGAAACCCTAGCAACCAGGAAAATGGCATTACCCATCCAAAAGAAACTGAGTATCATGACTGGTGCTCCATCCATTCATCTAGTGCTGCCTACTCAGTTTTTAAAACAAACGGAAAAGATTCTTGAGTGTTTTATATTAATCTCATTTCCATTTAGGAAAAATATCTTTAGTAGGTATAATAAATTAAAAAAATCTTATTAAATATACAAAAAGTGCTGAATATCTTTATGTTATACTTTATCATGTTTCACATAGTTACAGTGGCTTCTATTTCACTTTAACTACTTTTCATAGAATCGTAGGACTAGAAGGGACCTTGAGAGTCTTCTGTTCCCAGTCCCCTGCACTCAAGGCAGGACTAAGTATTATTTAGACCATCCCTGAGGGTTGTTGGTCTAACCTGCTTTTATTTCATTTGTTAAAGTTAATCAACTTTATATATCTTTTATATAACTCAAAGAAGACAACTCTAGTGCATCTTCCTACATACTTGTACAGTCAATGTTTTCTACAATGTAATCCTCCACAATGTCTTTATGCTCTAGATATATTTTTAGAACAGGAAAGGAAATAAAAGGAAGATACATTTTAAATACTTTTCATTTTGATTTTCCCTGTTGAATGACGCTACAAAGTTCATTACTGAATGAGATGCAAAAAGTTACTAATACTTTAAAGGCTTGGAAAAGATGTTACTGTGTGTAGCAGGATGATCACAATATTTCACGTACAACTTTTCAAAATTTCCCTATATTCCTCTCCACAAACATATCTTAGTGTGTACAAAAACAGTCAAACTTCTGATCAGTAGGAGTTCTGTCAATGTATAAAATGCATTTCCCCCTAATAAACTGAACATCACTATATGAAGTGCTACACTAGGGCAATTAAATCCCCCAAACATTTATCAAAATAAATGGAACTATTAAACAAAAAAAACAGACAATCCCGAGTTCACATTTTGCCCTACATCTTTTAACATAAAAGAGAGGAAATATTAAAAAACATAGAAAGCAAACACTTCCTTTAGTAGATCTTTCTCACCACTGGGTGCCACTCTTGCTCTGTATAAAACAAGATGCCTAACATTAAGTCAATCTCTTTTTGCAGCTTTAAACAATTAGAGTTCTTTTAAAATAGCAGAGAAAGTAAAGACAGTGAAGTGCCAACAAAATATTTCATAATCAGTTTTCTAAGCAATGCCTTACTATCTTCAGCGAAGACTTTCCAAAGCCTTCTTCCTGGTGCTACTACTAGTGAAGTTGCAGTAGGGACAGCAATGGTAGGAAATTTTAGGGGAAAAAATTGAATGTAGTGCAGAAAAAAATGTTATGATGTAATTAATCAGACAATGTCTAAGTCTTAATATTCAAAGAAATACACATCTATCTTATGTACTTAGATGGTATTATAATGGAGGACATATAAGCACCTCACAATCTTTTAAAATGTATTTATCCTCACAACACCCCTCAGATATACGGAAGTACTATTATCCCCTTTTTACAGAGGGGGATTGGAGTCACATAGTCTCAGTGCCTTGTCCAAGGTCCACAGAAAGTCCGTGGCAGAGAAGGGAACTAACCCTAGGTCTCCTGAGTCCCAGGCTAACACCACTGCACTGCTACTGGACTAACCTTCCTTCCATTATTATTTAATTCTTTTAAAATGTTCATTTTAACTGTACTGATGGTCTCAAAAACTTGTCACTTGTGTTATTGTTTGTTACAGTGTAACAAGCAAACATCTCAATGGGTGCCTGTTACTTTCCACATACATTTTACTAGCTTCTACTTCTCATACTCCAGTCTATTAGAATAAAAATATTTACTGCACTTCTCTATGAGCTAAGCTGTTATCAAAACACATGAAAGACAAATTGAATCTATTTCCCCATGTTAAGTATCCTCACACCTTCTTGTCAACTGTCTAAATGGGCCATCTTGATTATCACTACAAAAGTTTTTTTCTCCTGCTGATAATAGCTCATTTTAATTAATTAGCCTCTTACTCCACCTTTTCATGTTGTGTTTGTGTGTGTGTGTGTATATATCTCTCTTCTTACTATATGTTCCATTCTATGCATCCCATGAAGTGGGCTGTAGCCCACAAAAGCTTATAATCAAATAAATTTGTTCGTCTCTAAGGTGCCACAAGTACTCCTGTTCTTTTTGCAAATACAGACTAACATGGCTGCTACTCTGAAACCTGTCATTGTGAATATTAGCATTTAACATCTGTCAAGAGAGTCTTATTCCTAGTAAGTGTTAGAATGAAGCATTTGAAAAACTGAAGAAGAAGATTCTTTTCAAAGACACTTCTCAGACATAAGTCAGTCAGACTACAGACCAAGAAGTTTGTACAATAGGAACATTTCTCCCTGTTTCTGTGTCCCAAGCACACATGCACATATTCATGCAGTAACCTGATTGTGATAAATGAAGGGGGTGGGGGGGGGAGTTCCCTTTTATGGACATCCAGCCAACCAGTTAGCTATAAAAATCCCTCTTGGTGGCTGTTCTCTGCTTGCTTTTCCTACAAAGGATTAAAAAGTCTCCTTGGTTAGGTAACAGAAAGGGAGTGGGCATCTGACCTAAAGATCCAATGGGAGGGCTAGACTTTTTAAAATTGGGGAAAAAACTTTCCCTTTGTCTGGTTGTTGTTGTTCTCCGGAGAACGGAGACACAGAGCAGCAATGCTGTAAGCAGCTTTAAAACCAGGTATGAAAAAGCATCAATTCATACCTCAACCCTACTTATCGGAAACCCCAAATATGTAAGTGATCAGGGAATGTCTAGGAAGATGCGATTAGGGTTATTTATTTTATTTCTTATTGGCTTGTGGAGTCCTCCGTGCTAACCCCAGATGCTTTTGTTTTGGCTTGTAGCCTTTAAGCTGAACCTCAAGAGAGCTATCTTGAAGCTTCATTTTTGTAATTGTTTCTTTTAAGATCTAGCAAAAAGCCTAAGTTCCAAAGTATTTCCTTTCTTTTTGGGTTTAATAAAATTTACCTTTTTTAAGAATAGGATTGGATTTTTGTGTCCCTAATTGGTTTGTGTATATGTTGTTAAATTAGCTGGTGGCAACAGCTGATTTCCTTTGTTTTTCTTTCTCAGTTCTTCCCCGGAGGGGGCAGTGAAAGGGCTTGAGGGTACCCCACAGGAAGGGATTCCCAAGTGTGCCTTTCTGGCTTCAAAGGGATTTTGCATTTGGGTGGTGGCAGCATCCACTCATCCAAGGTCAGAGAGAAACTGTAACCTTGGGAGTTTAATACAATCCTGAAGTGGTCAGTATTAATTTTTAGAACCCTTGCGGGCCCCTACCTTCTGCAGTCGAAGTTCCAGAGTGGGGAATCAGCCTTGACACTTATGAATTCAAAAGAGACGGGAGGTCAGAACATATATGTGATTGGGAGCAAATTCTTCTGACCCGATCAACACAAGAGAAACTCAAAAGGAATTTGAAATATAATTCGGACATAAAACTCTAACAGTTTAAGTCAGCTGAATTGATAATGCTCATTTAACTTTTGTATAGTCTGCTGTAGCATTTAGATGCAACTTTTATAATAACACGTCTACATAAACACACACATCCCTAATTACACAAACTGCTTTTATTTTATATATAAATATAAATATAAATTTTTATATATATATAAAAATTGTGTAAAGCTTTTATTTTCATTTTATTATGTAAAGCTTTATATGTATGTATAAAAATAAAAGGTATATATATAAATCTAAAGAACAAGGAATGGGACAATAAACTGGGGAAGAATCTTCTCACACTGTTTTAGCAAATGAAAAGACAGGAAACATGGACAGTTAGAGGGGTAGAGATCTTAACAAGGCAATTGATGGAACATTCAGATTTGAAGTTGAGATACAAACAAACCCCAAAAGTTTACTGCTTGCAATAGATTGGCAGCTCAAGCAGCATAGCTTGCTATTCCTACAGTGAAGATCTGCAGAGAATTGCATGAGGGAGAATTTATGCAATACTGCCCAAATTAAGAAGCAATTATTATTCTTTACTATCTTTAGACTAATGTTTCCTAGCTATTTCTTGGGAAATGTCCCAGTTCAGTGTGACTCTATTGAGTATACATCTTTAAAAAAGTTGGCACTGAATGCAAAAAGGGATTCATTTTATAAAATTACATTAATACCTGTACTCGGGCTGTCGACTTATGGAATAGTCTTCCTTTGGCCATCTGTATCCTGGGTCCTCCTACAACATATGAAGAAGAGTTGGTTATATGAAGTTTAACACACTGGGTCAGACCAAAGGTCCATCTAGCCCAGTATCCTGGCTTCTTACAGTCGCCAGTGTCAGGTGCCCCAGAGGGAATGAACAGAATAGGAAATCATCAAGTGATCCATCCTCTGTCACTCACTCCCAGCTTCTGGCAAACAGAGGCTAGGGACACCATTCCTGCCCATCCTGGCTCATAGCCATTAATGGACCTATCCTCCAGGAACTTATCTAGTTCTTTTTTTGAACCCTATTATGGTCTTGGCCTTCACAACATCCTCTGGCAAGAAGTTCCACAGGTTCACTGTGCATTGTGTGAAGACTTCCTTTTGTTTGTTTTAAATCTGCTGCCTATTAATTTCATTGGGTGACCCCTGGTTCTTGTGTTATGAGAAGTAGCAAACAACACTTCCTTATCTACTTTCTCTATACAAGTCATGATTTTATAGACCTCAATCATTTCCCCTTAGCCGTCTCTTTTCCTAGCTGAAAAGTCCCAGTCTTATCATACAGAAGCCTCTCCTCATACGGAAGCCATTCCATACCCCTAATAATTTTTGTTGCCTTTTTTGTGAACCTTTGCCAATTCCAATATATCTTTTTTGAGATAGGGCGACCACATCTGCACACAGTATTCAAGATATGGGCATACTACGGATTTATATAGAGGCAACATGATATTTTCTGTCCTATTATCTATCTACCTCAATTATTCCCAGCATTCTGTTCACTTTTTTGAATGCCGCTGCACATTGAGTGGATGTTTCCAGAGAACTATCCACAATGACTCCAAGATCTCTTTCTTGAGTAGTAACAGCTAATTTAGACCCCATCATTTTATATGTATAGTTGAGATTATGCTTTCCAATATGCATTACTTTGCATTTATCAACATTAAATTTCATCTGCCATTTTGTTGCCCAGTCACCCAATTTTGAGAGATCCTTTTGTAGCTCTTTGCAGTCTGCCTGGGTCTTAATGTTGGATCATATTAAAGAAGTTCTGTATTAAAATCACAAATGAGTTTGATCCCCCATAGTTTAAATTCCAGGGTATTACTATTACCAGGGTTTTTGGTACTATTTCTCTCCCTCTCTGTGTGAAACTTGCAAGCTGCTAATTGTGTTAGTACATTCTAAGACAGAGTCTGTTCTCAAAGCAATTCTTTGTAACAACAACTACTCACACAGAGAGAGACTCAAAGCAATACTCTCTAACAACATGTTTAAGGAGGATGAATTCAAACTGGAACAGGTATAGAGAAGGGCTACTAGGATGATCCGAGGAATGGAAAACTTGTCTTATGAAAGGAGACTCAAGGAGCTTGGCTTGTTTAGCCTAATTAAAAGAAGGTTGAGGGGAGATATGATTGCTCTCTATAAATATATCAGAGGGATAAATACCGGAGAGGGAGAGGAATTATTTAAGCTCAGTACCAATGTGGACACAAGAACAAATGGATATAAACTGGCCACCAGGAAATTTAGACTAGAAATTAGACGCAGGTTTCTAACCATCAGAGGAGTGAAGTTTTGGAACAGCCTTCCAAGGGAAGCAGTGAGGGCAAAAGATCTATCTGGCTTTAAGATTAAACTCGATAAGTTTATGGAGGAGATGGTATGATGGGATAACATGGTTTTGGTAATTAAATATTCATGGTAAATAGGCCCAATGGCCTGTGATGGGATATTAGATGGGGTGGAATCTGAGTTACCCAGGAAAGAATTTTCTGTAGTATCTGGCTGATGAATCTTGCCCATATGCTCAGGGTTTAGCTGATCACCATATTTGGGGTCAGGAAGGAATTTTCCTCCAGGGCAGATTGGAAGAAGCCTGGAGGTTTTTCGCCTTCCTCTGTAGCATGGGGCATGGGTCACTTGCTGGAGGATTCTCTGCTCCTTGAAGTCTTTAAACCACGATTTGAGGACTTCAATAGCACAGACATTGGTGAGAGGTTTTTTGCAGGAGTGGTGGGTGAAATTCTGTGGCCTGCATTGTGCAGGAGGTCAGACTAGATGATCATACTGGTCCCTTCTGGCCTAAATATCTATGAATCTATGAATCTATGTACAAGTGCCAGAAAATGAACTGTATTTATTTGAGCCATTAACTTGCACATGCAAGCATCTGGGATGTGTGGAAGAACTCTCTAAACCACTTATCAGCTCTGCACCTCAAACCCATGTAGGAGAATGGGCGAGGAAAAGGAAAGACAGACAAGACTTCTGGCCACATATGTTCTACCAAAACAGACAGGGATACGGCACGGCTGTTCACTCCCGGAGTAGCTGCTGAAGTGCAGGCACATGAAAATGTAGTGTCGTTATCCTGCAATCATGACAGACTTACAAGCTAAAATGACAGCACACAAAGTACTGTCAAAAGCAAATAAATAAGTAAATTTAAAAATTGTTTTTTTCCTTTAACCTTTCAGTTTATTTACAATAATACTGAAAAATGTTCAGGGAGAAATTATTTTTGAGATGACAGTGTCTCTTTAATTGTGCACATAGATTCAAACATGAATGAAAACATAAGCAATATGTTCATGGGAGAAAAATCAAGTTACGTACCCCTCTATGTGGTGGGCCACTTCTTCGTTCATGGGCAAAACTTCGGCCCTCCTCATAGTCTCTGTAGTCAACATGACTATAGTCATCATATCTACTGTAACTTCCTTCTGCAGGTCTATCTAGTAGTGGTGGTTTCTTGGGTGCAACATTAACTACTCTATGGTAGTCATCCTAAAAATACAAAACAAATATAAAACACACTACGTTTTATTTTCACAACAGACTTCCAGTAGTAAAACACAAAAGTTTAAAAAAAAGGGGGGCGGTGGTGTACATGAACGTGGTTATTCCCAAAAAAAAAATTGAACGGCAACATTCTTAAAAAGGCTACATACTTAAGTGTGGAGAAAACATGCAAGAAAAACAGCAAGCAAGTCTGATGATGGATAACACATTACATTTATATGGTGTTTAATCTGATGTAGCATCCCAGCCATCTTGTGTTTATAGTGAAATGTCACAAAAGCAGTCTGTGAGTTAGCTTTGAAAGCCTAAAAATCAGGTCTCTTTTTTTTAAAAAATTACTCCAGTTTAAATTTCTTATATTCTTTGACACCAATTTCAGAAATGATGGCGATAAAGAAAATTATCTTCAGCAACGCCTCATAAATAAGGGCCTGTCGATAAATGTAATTTATTATTTGAATGTCAATAGTGTACTCAAAATACATAAACATAGAGGAGGTAGTGGTTGCTCAAAAGAAATCAATCTGAATAGAGAAGTAATACAATTCTGACACAATGCAGTAGATCACCAGAGGATGCATTCAAACGAGTGTTTTAATGCTTACATTTTTGTTTTATTTTTTCTAAATAAGTGTTGCAACACTGACAATGGATTTAACGTGTCTTATCTCTGGTTTTTTGGAATGTATAATTCTTCCAGTACAGTTCCTTCAGAATAAAACTTAATATACCAGTTATCTATTCAAGAAATGTCCACCCCACAAGTTTGGTTTAGACTGGCTGGAACACTTTGTTCCCCTTAGGTTAAATAACTTTTTTTTTGTTGTTGTTGTGTCATGATGCATGGATCTTGAATCCAGGCCCGCAAAGTCTCTAAGAGCAGCCATGCTCCAACCTTCCACCCAGCAGCCTGCTGGCAATATAGCTTGCCTGAAATCCATGAAGCCCAGTGCCATTGTGAGGCTCTGCCCTTGTGTGCCAATTGGCAGAGTCCCAGAGTGGTTGACTGGCCCTACTTAAGCCAGCAGTAGGAAAGAGGAAGCTGCCCAAACAACTGGGCTCCTCCCTGCTCTGGACAGCGTGTCTTTTACTTCCTGGCCCTGCTACCCATTGGCACTGACTATGGGGAAAAAATAGGGGGTGCTCAGCACCGACAGGGCCAAATTAAACTTTTGTGGGCCCGGCCCCACTCAGCCTCTTCCCCCTGAGGCCCCGCCCACCACTCAGCCTCTTCCAGAGGCCCACCTGCAACTCCTTCCCATCCCCACTCGACCTCTTCCCCCCTGAGGCCCCACCCCCGCTTGGCCTCTTTCCCCTGAAGCCCCACCTGTGCTCCGCCACCAGGCCCTGCCCCTGCTTGGCTTCTTTCCCCTGAGACTCTGCCCCCTGCTCACATGGGGGAGGAGCGGGTGGAGAGGAGCAAGCACCCACTGGCAAAAACAAGTCAGCACCTGTGCGGCTACCCATTCCTGCTCCCCACTCCTGCATGCACAGCTTAATTTCCTGGCATTCCAACCCAGCTTGACTCCTGGCATCTGACTTCTTGTTCTCAACCTCCAGTTTGTCACCTGACTCGGTTCCCGACTCGTGGCTCTGATCTACAGTTTGTTTCCTGCTTCTGACCTCCCAGTATCCCAACACAGAGAATTCTTGACTCCTGTCTAGTGACTGTGGACTCTAGCTCTGACAAGTAGGTCTGGCCACCCGTGACCTGGCCGTGATAGCTTATTATTGAGGAGGGGTATATGTGTGTGGCAGGGTATTACTTAATCCCCATCTCATGTCAATGTGCCATATCCTGTCACACTCTTAAGAAGTGAATTTTATGCAGTATTTCCCCCTTTGTGATTGGCCCCCACTATCACTATGGAGCACAAAGGTCACATATGGGAGATAAAGTAGTCAGCTAGCTCCATGCTCCAACATGTTTCCATGGTTTTGACATCACCAGTACACAAAGATCCTTAGTTTGGTTACTGAGGGCATCCGGCACATATTGCTGAAGATGCAAATGTAGCTTTCTAGAAGTTGAACATATTCTATGAACTGTTGGTACGTAAAAAAAGTAAGTGAAATCCTGAGAGCCAGCCCTTAACTTTTAAATTTCCTTCCTTTACCAATTTAAATCAAACCCTAAGAGCTAAACTTTCAGTGGTCTTTTTTTAGGAATGCCCCAATACAGAGGCAGAGCCCGGCATTTGCACATGCAACCTTGAGGGGGAAAAATAAACATGAAAAACAACCCTTTTTCAAGTTGTAGTCACAATCTAATGCTTTGAAACTTTCAGCAGGAAGAGGTATATTAGGGTCACAGACTGTTAATACATTATAAATAAACTTGCTGACAGCCCAGCAAGTTTACTAAAGGGCAATCAATTACAGACACCTAATGAAAAAAAATAAAATCTCACTCCATAGACTAGATACAATGTAGAGGCCACACGTATACAAAATATCACAGGGCTTGATGAACCATTGAAGGCAAGCTATCTCATGGAATACCATTCCTAACATATACATTAGGCTTATGATTTGGTGGCCCTGAAAGAACATATGGTCTGAAGCTATATTAGAAGTACTCACCTATCTCAATCCACCCTAAAGATTACATCACAAAACTGTAACAATGACATATAGAAAACACAATTTTAAAGTGTTCCAACAGTAAGAATATTGTAAAGGTGTGAACAATATTGTGTAGAGTATGGGCAACTCTGCAAAATCCTATTGTCTGGCATTTTATCATTTGCCAGCAACTGAGATCTCAGTCTACAATAGACTTTATTTTGATATGTTACATTCAGTTTCAGGACCAAGCTTAAGGCTCTTGTTCTCTTGAATAGTAGAGACAAGACACACACAGATACGCCAGTCATTAAAAATTGACATAAAATATTCCAGCCCAGGAACAACATTCATATCCTTGTCATCTGCCATGAAGACTGATAATTATGAATGTGCTAATGATATTTTACATGACCATCCAAAAACAAAATTAAAAAAACTCCTTGCCCTGAGCAAGTAGAATTTTGCAAGTCTGGATGTAACACTCAGTGGTGATGAAGGAAATTGCCTTGCAGTAGCTACCTCAAAGCAACAGAGCAGAACCAGAAAAAGCCACATATCCTAGCTTCATAGTATAATAAACTGAGATTGGCAAACCAAAGTTTTGCCATTAATTTTTTTGGGAGGTATATCAGTAGACTCTACTGGTCATGCCACTCTATTGGGATGTTATTTGGAATATAAACCTACAGTTGGGGTATTTGTTTCAGTCTCTCCTGTATGATAATATTATTATACCTCCTCAATGCTCAGAGATTTTTCCTTTATAGCTAAACTTACGCATAAACCTCTGTAATGTGTGGGCTATACTTGTTTCCTAGAGAGTTTGAAAGACTAATAGAATTTAAGAATTTTATTGCTGTAATGGTTACATTAAGTTAGCAAATTGTTAGACAAACCAAATGTTACTTTGTTTAAAAAAAAATCTAATATCTGTAAAAGTCCATCTGCCGTTCCTTTTGTTCTATTGCTGGTAAGACTACTCGAGGAGCAACTGAGTATCTGACTAAATACCCTGTTCAAACTTATCTGGTTTCCAGTTTGTTGAAAATGGAGAAATTTTGCTGACCCCTGTAAAGTTAAAACATCACACAACAGCCAAAACACCAATACACTGATCAACAGAAAGAGAGAGCCACATACACCTTGTGACACTAGTTACCAATACCAGTAAGTTACAAAAAGTGCAGGCTGAGAATATGTGATGGGAGAGTGAAATAAGACAAAAGGTAGCCCAGGTCAATTGAACAACCACTAAATCTCCAAGATCCACTAAGAAGAGGAGAAGGACACAAAGTAGACAGCAGAGACTGATACCTGAGGTTTTATGTTGCCAAATACATACTGTGTACCCTGTAATCAGAAATAATTTAGAAAATGTTCTTTAAATTCTATTTAACTGCAACAGCTCAAAAGCTAAATTTAAGAGTGATTTTGATTTCTCTCTTCTCCAGATATTCAGCTATAGAAGAAAACAGTTTACCTACTTTGTTCTTTTTTATAGCTTTGTAAATGTTTGTGTTTACTTTTAAAGACCTAAAATAGGTAGCTGAAATTCTAATTTTACAATTGAGAACAAAATAAGTTTTATAAACAGACTGCATATCATTAACTATACTGCAAAAAGAAAAGGAGTACTTGTGGCACCTTAGAGACTAACCAATTTATTTGAGCATAAGCTTTTGTGAGCTACAGCTCACTTCATCGGATGCATACTGTGGAAAATACAGAAGACGTTTTTATACACACAAACCATGAAAAAATGGGTGATTATCACTACAAAAGGTTTTCTCTCCCCCACCCCACTCTCCTGCTGGTAACAGCTTATGTAAAGTGATCACTCTCCTTATAATGTGTACTGTTTCCTTTGTAATTAATGTCCCAATAAGTATCTAATAGGCAGCTGCTGCTAACTTGTATTTTCAATACTTAAGGTTTAAACTTTTGCTTAAATCTTTGCATACACCAACAGCATTGTTTCTTACTGCTCTACGTAAGACCCTGAGTTCACAATCTCACCACCTTAGTCCAGTTTTAAAATTTGATAGAGAAAGCCAAAAAAAAAAAAATCTTTCCAGCAAATTGCATAGCCTCAGTAAAACTGGGAAGAACCTGAATGGCCCATGTTTAACTGCCCACAAAATATATTGAACACTTATGTACAGAAGATTATCTACTTGAAGTACTTCCCAGTGAACATCAACCTGATTCTATACAAAGAGCAATGTGGGCAGATCCTATCATCCATGTGGAGTCCAGTTAACTTCATAAGACTCACAAATTCACCAGGTCTGCCCAGGCAGATCCATTTGCAAGATCAGTGCCTTAAATGTTAGTCACAATATGATCTCCGAAAATGGAATTAAATGATAAGAAAAAAAATTAATGAAAAGATTCAGCTCTAATAAGTACTATTTTTTTAAAAAAAGGACAAGCCCAATATTTAGACAATATAGCATATACAGTACTTACGTCAGAATGAATTCTTGGTGGGAGTCGTTCTCTTGGAAGTCTTTCATACTCATATCGTCCTTCAGACCACATTTCATCTCTTCTATATGCCACTAAAGATAAAAATTCAAGCAGAGAAAAATATACGTGTTATGCACAGGTAAGAAGCAAGAAGTGTCAAAATAAGAAGTCTCCTATTTGTCCTAATATAACATACTATGCACAGGAAAAAAAAGCAATACGTTCTTTTTGAAAGGGCTTAATTAACACTGGACACTGTCCAGCTAAAAAATGGAAAAGGAGTATTGTCTATTGTTTCCTTAAAAAGTATTAGACTGGAAATCTGATGACAGCGTTGCTCTAAGCCTCCAAAATACGAGACTATAAACTATTTCGAAAACTTGGTAAATATGAACATAGTCATAAAAGTCTGATATACCAGCCTGTTAAAAACCCAATTATTTATTATTCTGACAACCATTTACTTTCTCCATACCTGAACTGTGAATGTTGCAATTTGGAACGAAAATAGTCTTTATTGAGACTAAGGCCTTTGCTAGGATGAAAAAAATCTTGGTTTGACTTTTTAAAAAGTTCTGCATTGTGCAGTTCAAAAAAGACCCATTGCATGTGTAGCAACAATTAGGAAAGTGAGTACATGTTGATGATAGGGCTTATTCATGTGATGCACAGGATAGCAGTACTAGGGTGGCCAACTTTCTAATGTCTGAAAAACGGACCTCCTGCCCCACCTCTTGCCCCGAGGCCTCGCCCACGGCTCCACCTCTTCACACAAGGCCCCCCCCCCCCCCGTCACTCACTGCTCTCCCCCCTCAACTCCAGTGTGAGCAGCCCAAAGGGACTTGCAAACCACAGCTGCAGCAGCAGGCCACCTGGAAGTGAAGGTCAGAAGCGCGCTGTGGCTGCCCAGGAGCAGCCAGGTAGCCCCGCGCCTCCCTCTGCGCTGCCTGCCCAGCAGCCCCCTTCCCTACCTTCTCAAGCCCTCCCCACTCCAGAGCTGCCTGAGAGTGCAGCTAGGGGAAGCACTGGATGGCGGGGCAGTTTGCATACTTTCCTTCCTGGGGAACATTCCATGCCCACTGAGAGCCCCTTACACCACTCGCCATGGGTCCCCGCACTCTGTCTTCCACCGCAGCCCTGCAAACTGCGCTCCTCAGAGGGGCAGCCTGCGGCCCGAGCAAGTGCATGTATGCTGCTGCGGGAGCTTCCACTTCAGGTCCAGGCAACAGGCTTCCACTCCCACTCCCGCCCACGGTACCCAGACTTTTAGACACTGCCAGGTTCCCTGTTCAACCAGACTTTCCAGTCGAAGACCGGACACCTGTGAACCTGAAGCAGCACCAGTCCACTATACACAGCTTACAATCTCCACTTGTACAAAAGCCCTTCCCCACCAACCCTGCATACAAATGTTACTGCAACGTTAAGATTGCACAGTTAAAATCAGTCAGGAAATGCAAAAAAAAGTAATTCACTCCACTTTCTAATAAGGTTGAACAATTCCAAAATATTACATTTCATTTTCCATTTAGCCTTTCCATGGATCAGTTTAGTCATCTGTAAAATTACAAAAGCATGATACAGAACTCAGAAGAGAGCTGGGAAGCTTAGCATGTTTAATGTGTTTTTAAATCAGATGAAAGGTACTCTATATATACAAAATATTTGTAAAAATTATGGTCTCTGACAGAATGCAAAATCTTTTTTTCTTGGAATTAAATTAATTAGAATTTCTATTCTTAAATAAACTGTATAAAGTGTATCCAGGTTTGATTACTGTAATAAGAAAACCTCACAATCCAGCATGTAACATAATTCACCAAACTGAAGAGATCTAGTAGGAAGTGGCAAAAAATTACGAAAACTGAAAACCCCAATCTGAAATGTATTTTGGGATGGATATAGAAATACAGAAGAAAGACACATCAATTAAGTAAGATTTTGCTAAAATTACATTTAAATTTTTTTCCTCTTGGGTAAAACTATTCCATTTCCCAAAACTATTGGGGAAAACTATAGGGTTCCAACTATTAAAACTGAATGGTCCATAGAGAGGAAAAAACAGCCATAGGAGACGACAGCCGACCTATAAGTCCCACAGTACAGACCCTGTACAAAGTTTTTAATGAGGAAAGTCTTTAATAAAAAAAATAAGGAGCAGGACATGCCAGAAAGAGACAACCCACCGACATTCCGAAGGTGAGGACCTATGAAACTTTCTGGTGTAACCTCATACCAGGAAAAACACCAAACAAAACCAAACCCAGAAAACAACTGTACTCAGGATTTTTTAAAAAGAGTAACCACAAAAATCTGGTAAGAAATAGTGCAATAAATAAGCTTAACTGTTACCACAAGTAGTACTAGTTTAGCTATATATATTTTGCAAAAGAACACAAACAAAAACTTTGTATCTGTACCACTTACTTTTGCGTCTATTTTATCAACCAGTATTTGAAGTCCCATTCAATTAGTTCCTATGAAATTAAAAACAAAAATACATTAGCAAAAAACAAAAAAACCCCACCAAAATACAAAACAAAAAACCACCAACCCTACACATTTAAAATACAATAATTTTGCTTTCTCGCTATTAGTTTTCACTATGAAAATTAATCAGTTGTGGTTTTTTTAATCCAAATTCTAAATGATGAGCTAGAAGAGATCCAGTGTCACTTTCTTCCATCTCCCTGAACTAGTGCAGAATGGTCCACTATCCTAAACCAATGAGATGTAGCCAGTCAACTCAAAAATATCTAATTTCAATGTCTCAACCTTCCACAGCCAATTATTCTAGTCACTTGACCTATCTGCAATATTTAATGTATTTTGGCTGTTTTAATCTGATTAGAAAGACAGAAATAAGAACCAGCAACATGTGACCAACCAGCACTCCAGACTACCAGTGGCCCATGACACACAGTTTAAGAACCATTAGTCCAATGGTGGTTCTCAATCTTTGGAGTCATCAAGGCTGGCATTAGACTTGTTCAGGCTCAGGTTGAAGCCTGAGAGCAACCAGCCCTTGAGCCCTGGGCAGTGGGGCTCAGGCTTTGGCTTCAGCTCTGGATGGCAGGCCTCAGGATACAGGCCCCTCCACCCCCTCTGGGGCTGAAGACTTCAGGCTTGGGCTCAAGTTTCAATCCCCCTTCTTGGGGTCATGTAATAATCTTTGTTGTCAGAAGTGGTCGCAGTGCAATGAAGTTTGAGAACCCAATATAAATTTTACCTTTGATAATTTTAAACTAACTCCCTAGGAGATAGCACTTTCCCTAGCTATATGAAGTATCTGTACATAATTATAGTTTCCACCATTAGAGCCTGTCTACATTATAATTACAAATAAGTCAGGGGACCTATTTACAACTTGGTTCCATTTTAGAACATAGATGGGATTTTAACCAAGTTCCATAATTCGGACACGTCCAAAAATTTGGCCCAGTTACAGAACTTAGTTAAGAGCCTGTCTACCCGACTAAATAGCACTGTGTTGTAACTAGGTCTACTCTGATTGGTTGACCTAGTTACAACACAGGTCAACCTCCAATAGGCCCTTTGTCATCCTCTCTCTAAATTTTTCACATTAAGTACCGATTTTTGTTAGGTGCTTAGCACCCTCATCACTCTTTGAAATCACTGGATTCCCAGATATCCTCTCTGTTGTAGTGGTTAACATTAGAGTGTTGCACACTTTGTTGTTTCTATAGGCTGAGTGCATTACACCCACTAGAGCCTCTTACATTCCTCCCTTCCTCTCCACAAGCTCCCTGTGTTCCACCATCCTATTCCTGCTATTTCAGGGACTCCTTGCAACCCCACCCCTCCCCTCATGCCAGTGACTCCATGTGTCCCCCATGTCTACCTTTCAATTTTTCCAATTTTCACCAGAATCCATAAGGTTCTGGCCATTGATGCCTAAACCATTCCCTGAAATTTTGGAACTGATCGGACGTAGCATTCAAAAGTTGGAAACAAACGCCGTCAAATTGAGTGTAAAACCTCCTTTGCTTGATCATTTAAGCCACTTCTGGCACTCTGAGGTTTGTGGTTGGCAGTAAGCAAAAATTCCACTCGCCCAAAGTCTTATCAGTTTTCACTGCTGCTGCTCCAAACACTGTGGGCAGTAGTGAAAATGGCAAGAATCATCATAAATATTCTGCTGCCGTTTAAGAATGCTTTGAGTAGAAGCTATCCACAGCACAGCAGCCCTCAAAAAGAGAGGCCAAGAAAGGATAGAGAAAGAGGCACCCACTGTGAGCAACCAGGTTGAATGAATGATAGAATGCAGATACACACATATGTGATGCCCATCACATCAGTGAGGAAACTTGGGGAGAGAACGAGTAACAGGTATACCTTCCACCGACTCTCACGAGAGTGAGGAGGCTCTGCAAGTGGAGTGGGGAAATGGAGAGAATGCTTCCTCTGTCACGCAGCAACAGAGGGGGCTAAGTACAGACACATACTAGACAGAGTCTACTCTGAAAAATGGAACCTGCAAGCAATCTGGGGCAATATCCTCTTCTTTCCACTCACAGAGGAAAGTATGAGAGAACATTGCCTTTTCACCTAAGCATTGTCCCTGTACAGTGGGGCCCCTATTCCTGTCTCTGCATAGTAGGTTTAATCCTCCATCTTTTAAGTATCTGGTGAAATTTCCACATCTTAGACTATCTGCGACTGCACAGGAATGAGTAGGCAGACAAATAAACTGATGAGATAAGACAGAATAGGGAAATGCAGTATAGACAAAGAAATAAGGACGAAAGAGAGAAGGAGAGGAAGTAGTGAATACACTGCAGAAAAAAAACCAGAAAAAAGGATGAGTCACTTAAGACAACTCAAGAAAAATACACTATGATCTACTATAGGGAAGAAGAGGAAGAAAATGTGAAATGAAGTCAGGATGAGAAAGATACTATACTTCTCTTGCTTTTGATGTTGCAAGTTATATTATTACAAAATCATTAAACAGAAATTTCACTTGCAACATGACACTACTGAATACACACAACTGTTTTATTCCTTTAAACAGTTACAGCTTGAGGCAGAGACAAAGAAGAATTTACCATTTAAGGGGACTGACTTTGAAGGGAGCATTACCCTAATATCTTTCCTATAGTCACTGACAGAATTAATGATTAAATATATTGTCATCTTTTTATTTCCTCCACCAGCTTCATTGGATTCATGTCTCATTTTCAAATAAGAATTGCTTGTAAACTGTAGTATTCTTGTCCTTGAAAATTCTGTTGCACAAGCTGAAGTCCTATCAGCATTTATAAAGTGCTTATCAATGTGGTATCTATTGGCTGTACGTGCATTAAAAAAGATGCCAAGAATCATCATTAAAATATACTCATGGTTGAGAATGTTATGAAGTAAATTGATTTAATTGGGCTGATAAAGATACACAAAGTGGTGTTAGACACTTCATAAAAATTTCAAAACAGAACTATTTTAAATTTTCATAAAAAAAGCTACTAAATTTATTCAACAATTTATACATACAACCATAAAATTAAATAGCGTAATTTATTTTGAGTTACAAAGAAAATGAAATAAAACTTCTATTGACTTCAGAGGAAGTAAAATTGAGTCTTTATTCTCCTTTGTAATTGAAATATCTTGTATTTATATTGAAGTTTTCCTTTAAATGAAATATTCCGTTCCAAGCAGCTTCAGCTGTAGAAGAGACCACAGGTCTATGTGTCTAAGTATTTCTAATGCACCAATTACTGTGATATCTGAATGATAAGTAGGATAAAGTTTACACAACAGTGATTAACTGAAAGTCTAACTTGCTTTACCTTTTGCTGATTCAGCATAAAAAGTAATTCTATGTAGTCCACCATCCCAGTCAATTTTAAGTGTAATGTCTTTTAAAGCTCTAGCACAAAAACTGTGTTGTATGAGCATTATTAAGGAAAAACCAAATTTGGATTAAAAGTTAATAGGCTTTAATAGTTTTATTACAAAAGAAATATGGGCTTCCTGAGGGTTATTTAAAGCATTCATGTGCTGAGGTGATATGCATGAATATACATTTGTAAATAAACAGCTGAAGACCAACATTTTCAAATAAGAGCTAACTAAGTTCCCATGTGTGGGATTTTTTAGTGACTCAAGGTGGTCAATCTATTTTGTTTATCAAAAAGAAGGTCAAAGGGTGACTTGATCACATTCTAAGTACCTACATGGGGAACAGAAATTTGATAACAGATGGCTCTTGAATTTAGCAGAAAAAGATATATCAAGATCCAATGGCTGAAGCTGAAGCTAGACAAATTCAAACTAGAAATGAGGCACAATTTTTTTTTAAACCACGAGGGTAATTAACCATTAAAGCAACTTACCAAGGGTTGTGGTGCATTCTCCATCACTGATCATTTTAAAATCAAGACTGTATGTTATCATAAAAGATATTTTCTAAGTCAAACACAGCTATTGGACTTGGAGCATGAATTAATTCAAGGAAGTCCTTTGATCTGTGTTATAAAGGTGTTCAGACTATGATCACCATGTTCCTTTCTGGCTTTAAATCTATGACTGAACAAAGATTTAAGTAGATGAAATGAGATTTTCAAAAATACACAAGAACATAGGCATTTAAGAAAATAATTATCTAAATACAGACAGGCTCCAATTTTTAAAAATTTAGCCAAAAACTTCATTCATATGAAGGCTGATCATACATTTTTTTAGTCATCTGCACAAATATCATCTGTCGATATTTGGAAAGTTTCCAAACACCACATATTGGATTGGCCTATTTTGAATCCTGCTTTAACACATGCAATCATGAAATTCTCCAAATCAGTGGGATTACTCACATTAGTAAGGATTTACTGGATCAGACCCTAACATTATAATACTATATTCAGAATTAACTGCCCTCTCAGTACAATAAAATTTCTCTCAAAGTTGGATACTGTATATTTTGTCTTGTATCCAAACATATGTGATAGATATTGACTGTACTGCATTTACTAATAGAGAACTTTGACCTCCATAATTTTTCTAATACAGTATACTCCTGGATTTCTAAAACCTTATTATCAGAATCCCATTATTTCTGGATAACACAGAGGTTCAGATAATAGAGCAGAGACCCCCCTGCCCGGGGAGGCCATCCTGCTGCTGAATGGTTCCTGTGGCAGTGCAGGGAATGCTCTACAGTTCCGCTATCCATGGGAGTGAATGACTGGGGTCATGACAGCAGAGCTGAAGAGGACTCCCTGAACTGCCTCTGGGCCGGTGATACCTGATCTCTTCAGGTGCAAGGTGTAGAGAAGGCTAGTGTCCTGACCAGGGATCTCTGCTCTGCCCCACCAAGACCGCAGCCTCCCCCCTGCCCCTTGCGCGTGCAGTAATGCAGGGAGGGTGTACATGTAGCATGTATTGAGATGATGTTTGCTTATTTTCTACAGTAATGTAACATAAGTAGGCCCAAAAATCTATTTCCTAAAAACAGGTTTGACAATAGTCAAGAGAGGCATGGTAAAGTACGAATAAAGTGAAGTGAGACAATTCAGAGATAAATTAGGGCATAACCCCAGTTCATGTTGTAAACACGTTTTAGTCCTAATTGGTTTTTACAAATGTTTTAAATAAAATGTTAATGTTTTGGAAAATGCTATCTATATTAATGGTTACCGGTCGGGCATTGAAGCAGATGTTAAGATAATGCTTAATGTTAAACAGCCAATGAAAAAGTAGAAAATATTTAATTACAGTTACGGAAATACAGGTATGGTAAAAGGAGGATTTAATGTTCATTAATTAAGTGGCATTATTATAGTTGATTATAAAAAGGGTAGTAGGTTGGTTTTAGATAGGCACGCCAATCCCGCATCAAGGTACTGTTAAAGAAAGGATTATATCCACACTCCTTAACCAGAGGCAGAACAGCTATGCATTCATCTTTTCACCTTAGAATGTGAGTAGAAATGCAGTGCATGATCATACTGTAATGCATGATGCTTGAACTATTTTATATTAAATAAAATCCTTAATTTTAATCATTCACTGTGTCATTCACAGTCCTCCACTAAATTAAATTATCTGTAACTACCCTGGAGGTGCAAACCTTAAGGAATTCAGTTTGGTTTTATTCCTTATGTTTAAACTACTAATTGGAAACACATAAATCAAAGGTTACAAGTGGCAACGCAGGGAGCCCTCTGCAGCCCCACTGTTATGGGACCGAGTAGGGCTATGACAGCAGAGCTGAAGGGAGCTCCCAATTATATGCCCTCTCAATTATATGAACTCCCAATTATCCAAATAAAATCCATTCTATTCAGATAATTGGGAGTATACTCTACTGTGCTACTTAGGCCTGGTCTACTTCTAAAATTGAGATCAACCTAACTACATTAATCACAGCTGTGAAAAATTTCACACCCTCTGGGATGTAGTTATATTGACCTTATCTGCCATTGTAGATGCAGCTAGGTCAAAAGAAAAATTCTTTCACTGACCTACTTACTGGCTCTTGGAGAGGAGCATTACCTACTTTAATGGGAAAACTCCGATAATGTAGAAAACATCTACATTACAGTGCTACAGTAGTATAGACACACCCTTATTTACTGTATCAGTTTATATTGCCTCTGGGTCAGTGGTGATTGCTTTTATTGAAGTATTCTCTCAGCTAATGGTGTTTCACCATATGTGGGAGACTTATTCTATTAATACTGTAAACACAAGCTGCCCCTTTGTGGCTTGCTGCCAAGAATCAGAGCAAGGAGATTATCACAGCAATAGGCCTTGCTTTGTGCTAGTGCAACAGACCTAATAAAAATTATTTCCTTCTCCACAAAATAGACTAGGATTATGTGGCTCACTTGAAAGTTTGAGGTTTTTACTTAATTTTTATTCCAGCTTTTTCCTCTTCTCAGTAACATGAATAAGATGGAGGGGTTGAGATACATGAGTGACAGCCATCAACAACTTTTGCAATAGCAATCTTTTCTCTGTGGGTTTCTTGTTGAAGGACAGCACCTCAGGAGGAACCCTAGAATTCTCCTTTTTATGGCACAAGGTGGGGAGTTACCTTCTCACCAGAGTGATGTCACTTGCCATTTTGTCACCCTCTCCTCCTTTTGTATTAGTCTTTAGCTGGTAGATTTAGTCCTCTACCTATTATGTGCATTTGGTAAAAATTTTAAATATGAGTACTATATGTTTGTAAGGAGGTGGTTGGGGGAGAGAGAGATTGGGTAAATTTTGAAGAGAGAAGTATGTTGCTGAAGGAAAGAGATTTGGAAATAAGTAGAAGAAAGGAGAGGGGAAATCGCAACCTCCTCCCCGGCATAAGAATGTAGGGAAGGAGATGAGGGAGTAGAGAAGAAAGAGGAAACAAACAATGAAAATAATTAATGGAAAGATACATCATGATTAAGGATTTGATTTTGGCGTGGGTATTTTTATTAAATAGACAGGAGGCAATAAGTCAATAAATCACAGAAATATACACAGGGCAGCATTAGGGGCTAGCAAATGGGGTAATTGCCCAGAACCCCACACCATGGGGGCCCTGCAAAGCTAAGTTATGGGCAGCAGGGCTTGGGCTTTGGCTTCAGTCCAAGCCCCACCTGGCGAGGCTGAAGCCTGAGCCGAAGAAGTGGACATCTGTTAAAGTCACAGAATCCGTGATCTCCCTGACCAAATCATATCCTTGATCATAATCAAATACAGGAAAGAAAGGGAAAGCATGGAGTGGAGGTAGAAAGATAAAAATATAGAAAAAGGGAGAAAAATTACATTTTTAAAGATGTATTAAATAGAAAACTGATTGACAACGTTACAGTTAAATACTGTAAACAATATAAAACTGTTTTATTCCTTCATCTTACAGAAGATATGATCTGGAGTGAGTGGCTTGGGTGTATGGCAGCACATTTATTTTTTCACCTGGCTATCGAGCATTGGGTAAATTTTTCAATTCCTGATGTTTATTCTGGTAAACAGGCAGCCCTCTGTCTTTTGACAACTACAAGCAGTGTGATAAAGAGGAAAAATAAATTACGCTACCTCATCTATTCCATGGAGACTAAACCATCCATCATAGTTATGACTTTTCCACGTTCTTGTACAAAAACCAAACAGTTTTGCCCATAATATATGTATAATTTTGGGAGGATATCCCCATCTGGGATTTCATTCACTGCTCTCTAATCCAGAAACTGAATGGAGGCATTACCCCAGATTACTGAGACATTCTCATCCTGGTACCCCTTCTCAAGTTCTGTGGCCGCTGAAAATATCAGTGGGACGGCAGCGCTGCTGTACTAGAAGGATCTCCCCATCAAACTCTCTGCACTTCCTTGCTTGTAAAATAATGGGTAGATATTACATCTGAACAAATTCATGACACTTCAGACCCTCATACCTGATGCAAACTCTCCATCATGAACTTTAAGTTCCTTGAAAGTAGTTTTCTTTGCATTTCTCTCCAACCTAGAGTGAATGATTGGGTATGTCAATTTGGGAAACCCACACACAACATGATTCACTGGCAAAGAACTTTGTTAACTCCAAAGTAAGGTTGTATATGGTGCCCTTGCAGAACATCAACTTCAGCAAAACTCAAAGCTTCTGAAAACCAGGAAATACAGAGTTAAGATACATTCCCACACAACCTTAACTCTGGAGCTGGCAACAGACACTTGGAATTATCTGCATGCACTGTGATAGGTGTAAGTATTGAACAGTGAAGAAATTAGAAGGAGCAGCTTGGAAGAGCTGTGACTGTGATATGAGGTGACCTGAGGAGGATGCAACCCTCTGTGGATGTGTGTGATCAAAGGGAATAGGTACACAAGTATCTTGGAATATCCAGTATATAGCTCATTTCAGCACTACTGTGTGTAGCCTGTCCCAATAGCAGGCACAGTGGTCTTCTGGCCATGGGACTGTCAACAGTTAGGTGGGAGATGAGCATGGTCTATGAGTTTAACGGAACGTAAGTGCAAGTATGGTGTTAGATGGCATTGTGTGCATAAGGGTGAAGAGGTCATAAAATTTAGCCAAAGTGTTCTTTCTGTCTACACTACAGTGAGTGCTGCAGCTGTGCCACTGCAATGCTGTAGTATAGACACTTACTATGCAGATAGAAGGGATTTTTCCATTGATGTAGGTAATCCACCTCCACAAGTAGCAGTAGCTGCATCTACAACACAGGTTGCGCCAACCTAACCACAGCACTTGGAGTGAAATTTTTCAAAGCCCTGAGCATTGTAGCTAGGTCAATTTAAATGTACACCAGGCCTAAGTGTTTGAGTGTAGGACAGATGTACGTAGTTCCTTTTCAATGTAGTATAAAGGCAGTGTGGGTGTATATATTATGGGTATGGGGGCATCACTCTCAGAGGACACAATTAAGGCTGAGTATTGCCTGGTTTTAGAAATGTGAATTTGAAATACCTTAACTCATTCCTGGTTTTCACAAGTCTGAATTTTACTGAACTCAGCATTCTGGAAGGACATGATATACCTTAACTCTGCATTAAGTAAGTTTATTTATCAGTGAATTTTCTAGGGTGGTGTTTTTTAATCAGGGCTTTGGAGCGGAACCCGCAGCTGGAGAGCAGAGCAGTGGAGCCGCAGGTTTTTGCCCAGAGCTGGAGCGGAGCCGGAACACAGAAAATCTTGACTGCTCCAGGGTTTTTTTTTTCATTTTCAATCCAAAATGAATTATATTTAGCAAGAAAAACCTAAAGGTGCCAAAAAGTTTCAGATTCTATAACAATTGATATTAACATCTACTTTACCACTTTACGTAATATGTCACAGTTATTCTCATTGCAGCTGAAATCAAGATTTAATGTACAGATACAAAATTACAAAGTTTTTTGGAGAGATGCTTTATTAAAGAATCAGGTAATTATCAGACATCCAGCAACACTGCAGACTGCTCCCACCCTTGTGCCAAGGTTAGATGAGTACGCACTCACATCGATTAATTAGATAAGTATGTGTTGATACTTCTTTTGTAAGGGTTGATCAACGAGACGCGCTGAGTGCTGTGATTACAGAAAAGGGTGCCGCAAATGCAACATTTAAGATATCACAAACAGATATATTGCAAAAAAAATAATGTTTTTGTTTACTGATATATTAAGATATCGCAAGAGATATTAACCACTTAAGCTCATTTCTCACATGGGCTCCCGTTACTGGTACATTTGTACATGCTCCCTTATCACTCCGGTGGACTTATTTTATAGGTCATCTGTTCAACGGTCTTTTGGTAGCGTTGTTTTTCGTTTTAAACTTACTGAAAAAGTCACGTGCAGCAGGCAGAAAAATATACAGTAAACATTTCTGCATAAATTAGGAGTGATTTTTTTGATATATCCAGAGTGATTGGAAAATGTCCAACACAACTTTGGGGGTGAATCATTAGGTTATTTTAAGAAAAAAACGTTTCTGTGAACACGTGTCCTAAAATTCTTCCTAAGAGAGCTACAGTCCCTTCAAGGAGGTGATGAAAAGTTAATTTCTGATTAATATCTCAAAAACACTTTAATATAAAGTAATGAAATTATGTCTGTATCTTAGCGTTAGTATGTGTTACCATATTACATTATCCAAAATTATTTAAACCATAGGTGTCCCAAACTGGCGGTTGGTCATTTTTATTTCATATTTCAAGAAACGCTTGTCGTCAACTGCCGCTGGCTAGGAATGGTAATATTATGTTCCATAATAAGTTAATAATTTTTGGTTATTATTATTACGTTTAAAATGTATGGTTCCAAAGTTGAAAAATAAGTAATAAGTAAAATTGTTTGCATCACTCTAAGCATCTAAGCAGATTAAAATTTTTAAACAGTTTTCTCGGAAATGGTTAATTATACAAAATAAATTCAGAGTACCATTTTAATATATGTTTTAGCATTAAATCATATTCCAGGGTCGTACCTGTTAAATAGTCGAAAATTTAAAATTTATTAAATAAAATTGGCCCAGTCCCTCCAGTTCACGACGCCTGTAGTTTAAATAATTTTATTTAAATGATGTTGTGTGATAGAACATTGGAAATAAACTTTAACAGGAAAGCGGATTCAAATTGCAAGCACAGTCCTTTTAGTAAAGAGAGCAAATTTTCAGAAATGTGTTTTTCCTTCATCAGGCTGGAAACGTTATACAAGATAGAGCAAATAACAGGTCCTATCTTGTATAATCTATTCAGGCTGATGAAGCAAAAACATATTTCCAAAAATTTGCTCTCTTTACTAAAAGGACTGTGCTTGCAATTTGAATCCGCTTTCCTGTTAAAGTTTATTTTCAACCTTGTAACATGAAGCCTCGTTAATTGCCAACAATTAATATTGTAGAACAACAATAGCACATACTAACGTTAAGGCACATACCAAATTTCATTGATTTATCTATATTAAAGCGTTTGAGATATTAATTAAAAACTTGGAAAATATTTCGAATATTTTTACAGCAAAGTTTCATAAGAAAAACTAACTTGCAGTTTATAAATAAAAATTTATATTATGTATATTAAAAAATACTTCTTACTTCATTAAAACTGCAAGAAACATGTTAAAATATTAAAATATACTTTAATAATAGTTTTGTGTAAAAAGAAAATGCGATTATTTTTATTCAGAAAATCCAAAATAAATTTGAAGTACCTTAAGTGGTTAAGATATCACAAGCAGGTACATTATAAAAAAAATAATGCTTTTGTTCATTGCTTTTCAAAGATCTTAACAAGAAACATATGTATGCGGTAGCAGCACACGAAGATTTAGCCATGGCGTCAACAAAAACAATCAAATCTGCCCCCCCATGATTGATAGCCTATTTACGGAAAAGGATCTCAACAACGTCTTTACTTTTGAATTTGAAAAGCCCAAATTTTGGCTTTTGGGAAAAGCAAAGAAGAAATCAGCAACGTGCAAGTTGGAAAAGGAAGTGAATGGCGACCTCAAACCAAGTAACTTCAAGACAAGTGAAGCAAGTGCCATGAAAAGTTTCAACCTATATAAAACATAACCATCTTGAAAACTCTGGTTACAAAAAAGGACCAGGAAGATAAGGCAAAACAGAAAGCTGACGCAACTAAACGATGTTCATCTGGCTCTTTGAAAACTCCTGGAGAAAAGATTTTTTGTGGAGCTTCATCTGAAAAGAAACCCAAAATTGAGCAAACAAAACTTAACTCATATTTGAAGTCCTCAAAGGTTACAGTCACCATCGATGCCAATACTTTCCGTGAAGGGCTGATGGAAATGGTTTGCTTGAGTTCATCACGGCTCACGACCTTCAAGCTAAAGAACAAAGGATTCCAAAAAATTGCAGGTGAAATGAGTCGGCAGCTTGGTGTTTTGACAGGGCACGATGCGATTCATCGTTTAGTTGTCAGCATAGCTGAGTCTGGTCGCGAAGAGCTCAAGAAAGCTTTGGAGTAAAAATTGTGTTACCTGAAAATGGATGCGGCAACCCGTGGAAACAGAAATTTCCTTGAAATCAACGCTCAGTACTAGGAAGAAAAAGAAAAGATAAAAGTGTGGTAAAAACC
This sequence comes from Lepidochelys olivacea, assembly GCF_965140295.1. NCBI lineage: Eukaryota > Metazoa > Chordata > Testudines > Cheloniidae > Lepidochelys > Lepidochelys olivacea. The sequence continues at coordinate 299,048,916 of NC_140411.1, forward strand.
TTAGACATAATCAATACTGAAGGGCATCACAATTCTTTGTACATGGAAAGTCAAGTAAAAGCTATTTTAGAAAAATTTGGGATCAGTGAAATGCAAATGCTCAGCATCTGCGTTGACAATTCAGCAAACACAACGTGTGCCGTCAAAAATTTCAATGAGGACAATGAAACCATTTCTACCTCTGAGAACAGGGATGTGGAAAGAACAAGCTATTTTGCCTGATGAAGGAACTAAGGGAATGGATGAAATCAAACTCAACTGCTGCTGGATGCTGCTGCGCAATGGGTTAATGACCCTAGCCTCATACTTCCAACATGGCTTCATGAGGACAACTCAAAAGTCCAACTGATGACATGTGGTATTCACACTCTTCAGTTGGTAATCTGGGATGAACTGAACAAAGAACATGCGAAGAAATTTCTGGAAAAAATTCGACAAGTCGTCATCAAACTACGAACACCAAGTAACTCAATCACTGGATACTGTGACTCGCTGGGGTTCAACATTTGCGATGATTGATCGGCTTCTTGTTTTTCAATCTTACTGTGAACAAGTGCCTGCTGCTGGAACAAGAGAACTCAAGTTAACAAAAGCTGAATGGGACAAAGTGAAGAACCTGCGAGACCTCTTGGCAAAGCCAAACCAAACAACTGTGACTCTTCAAGCTGTTGATGTAACCCCGGGAGTTTTAATGAAGGAATAGCGAAAACTGTCAGAATTCTTGCAAGAAAACGGTGGACAAATTGCAGAAGGAATTCTATCCTCCATGCAGAAATGCGAAGAGAAGCTTTTTGACAATATTCATTTCCTTGCTGGAGTTTATGTTGACCCATGGTATCGGATTCTTCTTACCTTAAGGGAAATACCAAAGGCAAAGGAATGGCTCCTTGATATTGCTCAACAACTCAAAAAAAAAAAATCTATTGTTACATTTGACCTCAGCAAAAGAGGTTGAAGAAAACAAAACAACAAAAGGAGTCAACAATCAAATCTGCGGTTTCGGAAAGTTCACATCCTTCAGAAATAGCAGGCTGTTCTCAAACTTCCGTCTCCGCTCTGAACTTGTTCAAGCGTCCATCCCTGAGATGTCTTCAATCATCAGAGGGAAATGGAGATAATTCAAGCACCAATTCTTCAGAAGATGATGCCTTCGAAAAGGAATTGGATAAACAAGACAGACATCAGCGAGTTTCTGCGATTCATAATTGTAATGAAGCATTATTAGAGAGAAACTTTCAGGAAGATTGTGAGGTGATGGAGTCTATTAGTAGGCTAAAAGTTAAGTCTGTTTTTGAGGCCATTCACAGCTACCCACACCGCATTCAGGATGCCTGTAGAATTGTTTCAAGCATGCCAACAACTCAAGCTCGTGTAGAGCAACCGTTTTCGGCTTTAAAGTTAATTTTAAATGATTTGCGGCAGGCTATGAAAGACAACTTGATTGCTGCAATAATTTTTTACAGAATGAATTATGAATTATTCTAGTTTATATCATTGTTGATGACATTTAAATTGTTTTAAAAGTATGAATAAAAATAATGTTTTTTCAAAATTACAGTATGCATTTTTTTATTTAGTTAAAAATTAATTTGAGTAGGAGCGTGGAGCGGAGTCGGAGCGGAGCTGGAGCAGTCATTATTGGTGCCAGAGCAGAGCTGGAGCAGAGCAATTCAAAAATTTGATTGCTCCAAATCCCTGGTTTTATTTATTATTAATATAAACAGAAAGGTTGTTGGTAGGTGTTAGTAATTAGTAGAACTTAGGCAGTTCTAATTATAACATCCTTGTGCAGCGGAGACACTGCTCTGGCCAGGTAACAAGACACAAGATGGGTGAGGTAATATCTTTTATTGGATCAACTTCTGCTGATGAGACAGACAAGCTTTTGAGCTTATACAGAGCTCTTCTTCATGTCGGGGAAACATACTCGGGGCAAGTCTACACCACAAAATTAAGCTGACTTAAGTTACATCGACGCACAACCACTGCAGTTTTATCAGCTTTAAACATACACACTATGGTCCTTGTGTTGGCGATATGCATCCTCACCAAGAGTGCTTGCACCAATTTAACGGATAGTGTGGGGAATTGCGGGATGGTTCTGAAAGGCAGCAACAATCAATGTAAGCAACACACTGGGCTTGGCGACACTTGCGAGTTAGAGTGCATTAAAGCAGCCCCAGGCACCCTACTTCACTACCCGCCCATGCTGGCAAGGCACACAGAGCACTCTGACTCCACAGCTAGAGCACTCCTGGTACTCCACCTCGGCGAGAAGATTAACATTTGTTGCGCCTTGGCTGAAATGCCCACGTGTCAGTGTGAACGAGGTGTTGCATTACTGTGCTCTGATCAGCCTCTGGAAACGTCCCATAATCCCCTTAAGTCAAGTGGCCACTCCTCTCATGGTTTGGAATCGCACCAGGAACACAGATATGCCCTTTGAAAGCTCCACTTCTGACAGCCGGCATGCTTATCTGCTCCGAGACAAAGCAACCATTACTGTAGAATGCTGTGTGTGAGAGAGAGAGGGGCGAGGGAGAGGGGGTCTGCTGCTGTCTGAACTTACAAGACAGCATGCTGACATGTTCTCAGCCCCCTCAAAAACCCACTCTCTCTCCCCACACATACACACAACAAACTGCCTGTCACACTCCACCCACCCCACCCCCATTTGAAAAGCACATTGCAGCCACTTGCATGCTGGGATAGCTACCACAATGCACTGCTCTCTGTGGCCCTTGCAAGAGCTGCTAATGTGGCCACACCAGTGCGCTTGTGGCTGTCAGTGTGGACAGATTGTAGCGCTTTCCCTACAGCGCTCTACGAAGGCTGGTTTAACCCAAAGCACTCTACATCTGCAAGTGTAGCCATGCCTATTATCTGCACTGAGGGCTAGTCTATACTAGAAGTGGTACAGCGGCACCGCTGTAGCATATCTGGTGAAAACGCTCTCTGCCAACATGAGAGAGCTCTCCTGTTGACATAGCTCTGCCCACACTGGCACTTAGGTCAGTGTAACTTACGTCACTCACGGGGTGGTTTATTCACATCCCTGAACGATATAAGTTACACCAACATAACCTGTAGTGTAGGGAAGCCCTGACACTGCATCGACTTAACTATGTCAACTTAAGCGCTACGCCTCTCGTGGAGGTGGAGTTATTAAGTTGGTGTAGTGGGTAAGTGAGTTGCATCTGTGGAAGCTACATTTTAGTGGAGAGGCTTACAGAATTAGGTCAGCATAAGCTGCCTTATGTTGACCTAACTTAGTAGTATAGACCAGACTTCAGAGTGTCACACCTAAAATACAAGGTGGAACATCTTATTTAGCATAAGTAATTAACACATATTTCAAGGGACCATTCAGGGTAAAGTGGCCCATTAACACCCCTCCAATCATAAGGGGGAAAAGGAGGGAAGAATGGGAGGTGGGGGGTGTCAGTGTCTTAGAGATTATTGTAATAACACATAAATCCAGTGTGTCTATTTAGTCTATGATTTTTAGTGTCTAGTAAAGTTATGAATTTAAGCTCCCTGGCTTGTCCTTTAAAAGTGTCATGAAAGATTCCTTTGAGGATGAGGACTGATAAGTCAGATATAATCACTTAGTGATCACGGCCACACCACCACTGCATGAGATACCACCAACAACCTCTTACATAGCACATTTCATCAGTAGATCTCAAGGACAGAAACATTATTCCCATTATACAAATGGGGAAACAGAGGCAGAGAGAGGTGAAATGACTTAGGCAAAGTCACCCAGCAGGCCAGTCAAAAAGTCAGGACTAGGGCCGAGGTATTCTTAGCCCTGGTCCACACTGCGGGGGGTCGACCTAAGATATGCAACTTCAGCTACACGAATAGCGTACCTGAAGTTGGCGTATCTTAGGTCGACTTACCTGGCCACAAGGACAGCAGCGAGTCGACGGGGAGCATGTTCGGGGATCAATCACTACCCGCCGATCCGGCAGGTAGTGAAGACCTGCCCTGAGTCTCAGTCTACTGTTCACTACACCAGTCCACACAGCTGCTTTGTGATTTCCAAGCGTCACCACACTAGCCTCGCACACTGTGTTATAGTGGAATGGGGATAATGGTCATGCTTTGTAACGTTTGGAGTATGTAGCCGCTAATAAGACTAGTGAGAGAAAACTCAGATATGGTCTACATCCCAAGAACTTGACAGTTTTATTACAAAGTGGGTACAGTAACTAAGTATGTGAAAGAAGCCTGGGATATGTCTGTCTCCTCCCTCATAACATATACAACCCCACCCCATCACTGCCAGTTCACCTTCCCATCCCATATAGCCACTAGCACTTTAGAAGCCAGGGGTGTACAAAAAAAACATTAATAGAATCTGTAAACTTCAAGAAAAGTGGTTTTTTAGGGTTTTTTTTTTTTTTTTTTTTTTTTGGAGGGAGAGAGCTGTATCTCAGGAACCTTTTGCTCAAATGAATCATAGAATCATAGAATATCAGGGTTGGAAGGGACCCCAGAAGGTCATCTAGTCCAACCCCCTGGTCAAAGCAGGACCAATTCCCAGTTAAATCATCCCAGCCAGTGCTTTGTCAAGCCTGACCTTAAAAACCTCTAAGGAAGGAGATTCTACCACCTCCCTAGGTAACACATTCCAGTGTTTCACCACCCTCTTAGTGAAAAAGTTTTTCCTAATATCCAATCTAACCCTCCCCCACTGCAACTTGAGACCATTACTCCTCGTTCTGTCATCTGCTACCATTGAGAACAGTCTAGAGCCATCCTCTTTGGAACCCCCTTTCAGGTAGTTGAAAGCAGCTATCAAATCCCCCCTCATTCTTCTCTTCTGCAGGCTAAACAATCCCAGTTCCCTCAGCCTCTCCTCATAACTCATGTGTTCCAGTCCCCTAATCATTTTTGTTGCCCTTCGCTGGACTCTCTCCAATTTATCCACATCCTTCTTGAAGTGTGGGGCCCAAAACTGGACACAGTTCTCCAGATGAGGCCTCACCAATGTCGAATAGAGGGGAACGATCACGTCCCTCGATCTGCTCGCTATGCCCCTACTTATACATCCCAAAATGCCATTGGCCTTCTTGGCAACAAGGGCACACTGCTGACTCATATCCAGCTTCTCGTCCACTGTCACCCCTAGGTCCTTTTCCGCAGAACTGCTGCCTAGCCATTCGGTCCCTAGTCTGTAGCTGTGCATTGGGTTCTACCGTCCTAAGTGCAGGACTCTGCACTTATCCTTATTGAACCTCATCAGATTCCTTTTGGCCCAATCTTCCAATTGGTCTAGGTCCTTCTGTATCCTATCCCTCCCCTCCAGCGTATCTACCACTCCTCCCAGTTTAGTATCATCCGCAAATTTGCTGAGAGTGCAATCCACACCATCCTCCAGATCATTTATGAAGATATTGAATAAAACCGGCCCCAGGACCGACCCTTGGGGCACTCCACTTGATACCGGCTGCCAACTAGACATGGAGCCATTGATCACTACCCGTTGAGCCCGACAATTTAGCCAGCTTTCTACCCACCTTATAGTGCATTCATCCAGCCCATACTTCCTTAACTTGCTGACAAGAATACTATGGGAGACCGTGTCAAAAGCTTTGCTAAAGTCAAGAAACAATACATCCACTGCTTTCCCTTCATCCACAGAACCAGTAATCTCATCATAAAAGGCGATTAGATTAGTCAGGCATGACCTTCCCTTGGTGAATCCATGCTGGCTGTTCCTGATCACTTTCCTCTCATGCAAGTGCTTCAGGATTGATTCTTTGAGGACCTGCTCCATGATTTTTCCAGGGACTGAGGTGAGGCTGACTGGCCTGTAGTTCCCAGGATCTTCCTTCTTCCCTTTTTTAAAGATTGGCACTACATTAGCCTTTTTCCAGTCATCCGGGACTTCCCCGGTTCGCCACGAGTTTTCAAAGATAATGGCCAGTGGCTCTGCAATCACAGCCGCCAATTCCTTCAGCACTCTCGGATGCAACTCGTCCGGCCCCATGGACTCGAAATTTGGTTCACTAAACCTATCCCGCTCCCCCAATGAGACATATCAAATTTCCAAGACAACCTGTACCCTTATACAGAATTTAGAGCACTAGAAGAATCCTCTTTTAAACAGAAAAAACTTCCTAATCTTAACATAGTAGACCTGGTGCTCCACTACAATACTGTATGATATTAATCATCAGTAAGGCTACAATTTTGTCAGAGTTCGCGGAAGTCACTAGTAATCTCAGTGGGTATTTCCATCCTTACCCCCCAGTGCTTGGGAAACATGTGACGTGCATCAAGTATGCTTGTTCTCAACTGCCCGGCCTCAGCTGTGTGGTTTTGATGCAAATGACCCTAAATCTGGATCACTAATATTACCCTCCTCCCTTGTGAGTAAGGCTACAAATCTGTCATGGAGGACACAGATTCCATGATTTTACAAGACTTCCATGACTTCTTGAAAACTCCAATAATTCAGCCCCAGGCAGCAGGGCTGGGGCTTCGGCTTCACTAAATCCATGATTTATCATTCATTGCCCATGTCCTGTCTGTGAATATTAATAAAAATACCTGTGCCAAAACCATAGCCTTACCCATGAGGCACACCAAATTTCAAGGCAATCCAAGTAACAGTACAGATTTTAGAGCACCCAGAAGAGTCAAGCTTTAAACAGAAAGTTGGCCTTAACCTTAACTCTAAGTTCTGTTTTCTTTGTTTTATTGACACTGTTTATTTTAGTCTCCATATCAATACAGAGTACAACCATGGCACTTTAGAGCATAGACCACATTCATGGCAGTGACAGACTTCAGCTTGGCATGCACCGTGTATGTGGCAGCATCTTGGATCACATTCTCAAAAAATACCTTCAGGACCACCCCCACCCGAGTCTCTTCGTATATGAAGCCCGAGATGCACTTCACATCTCCACAATGAGCCAAGTGGTGAACAGCTGGCTTCATAATGCCCTAAATGTTATCGCTCAGTACCTTTCCATTAAACTCGGCAACTCCTTTTCCAAGCCCCTTGCCTCTTTGGCCACACCCAAATACGTCCACTAAGTTTACAGACAAAGCGTTAACTATAGCATACCTGGCAGTTCCGTATAATATTGCAAGCTGTCAGTCAAGTCAAAGATTCTCTGAGTCTTACATGAAAGTGATCCAAAAGCAAAACAGATAGAATTTCTGAGAACATTTTATGAAAGATAAACGAAAGAGCAAAACTTGGTGATACCACAATACCCAGCGTTTTCAGAATGGTCAGTGATACCATCTGACTTTGTTTTACTTTTTTACATCATGATCCATAGGACTTGCCATACGGGATCAGATCCACAGCAATCTAGTCCACTATTCTCTCTCTGACTGACAATGGTCAGCACAAGAAGAAAGAAAAATCAGTTACCAAGAAATACCACAGAAATACCAAAGTAGGAAGATGAGGGGTAATCTGCCCCATCAAAGGTTTTTATCCTCATCTCTAATAGTTTGAGATTGGCTTATACCCAGAAGCCTGAGGTTTTATACCCCTTCCAATTTATAACAACTCTTGATATTCTTGTTATCCATATAAAAGTCTAACTCCTCTTTGAATCTTGCTAAATACTAAGGGTATGTCTACACTGGCAGAGCTACATCGCTGGCAGCTACAGTTCTGCTCAGAGAGCACTGAAGGGAAACCGCTGTACCATGTTCATACTGTCAGCTGCTTGCGCAATAGTGTTCACATTTGCGGCACTTGTAGCGGTATTTGGAGCAGTGCACTCTGGGAAGCTAACCCACAGAGCATCTCTTCCGCCACTAAGAGTTGTGGAAAGGCGTAGGGGGCCGCGGCGCATCCTGGGTCCTGTCCCAATGCCCCATGATGCATTGCTTTGCACCCCAGCAACCTCTGTGCTTCAGTCCACATTTGGTGCCATCTTTCAATGGTTTGTGTACTTCGTGCTCTGCTCTGCCTCCTTGGTCTGCAGGAATAGATCCCGCCCTGTTGACCAATATGCTGCTCGCTCTCACTAACACATCACAAAAAAGTGGCAGTGGAGTTATTCCTTAAACTACATATGCAAGAGCAGTTCAACATTGATCTTGCCATGCGTAGTAGCTACGACACGAGATTGCTTGTTGCATTCACGGAGGTGACCAACCACAGTGTAATGCCACTTATGGGCTCGGGAAACAAGCACTGAGTGGTGGGATCACATCATCATGCATGTCTGGGGTGAGTAGCAGTGGCTGCAGAACTTTCGCATGAGGAAAGCCACATTCATTCGACTGTGTGATGAGCTCGGCCCAGCCCTGAGGTGCAAGGACACAAGAATGAGAGCTGCACTGTCACTGGAGAACCGCGTGGTGATTGCACTGTGGAAGCTGGCTACTTCAGACTGCTACTGATTGGTTGCTAACCAGTTCAGAGTGGGAGAGTCGACTGTTGGACTCGTGTTGACAGAAGTGTACAGGGCCATTAATCGCATTCTGCTCCAAAAGACTGACTCTGGGCAATGTGTATGACATTGTGGATGGCTTTGCACAAATGGGTTTCCCTAACTGCAGAGGGGCAATAGATGGCACACACATTCCAATTCTGGCACCAGACCACCAAGCCGCTGAGTACATTAATCGGAAGGGATATTTCTCAATGGTTATCCAGGCGCTTGTGGATCACCCTGTGTGTTTCACAGACTGTCATAAATATAAAGGGAAGGGTAAACCCCTTTGAAATCCCTCCTGGCCAGGGGAAAGCTCCTCTCACCTGTAAAGGGTTAAGAAGCTAAAGGTAACCTCACTGGCACCTGACCAAAATGACCAATGAGGAGACAAGATACCTTCAAAAGCTGGGAGGAGGGAGAGAAACAAAGGGTCTGTGTGTCTGTCTATATGCTGGTTTCTGCCAGGGATAGACCAGGAATGGAATCTTAAAACTTTTATTAAGTAATCTAGCTAGGTATGTGTTAGATTATGATTTCTTTAAATGGCTGAGAAAAGAATTGTGCTGAATAGAATAACTATTTCTGTCTGTGTATCTTTTTTGTAACTAAAGTTTTGCCTAGAGGGGTTCTCTATGTTTTTGAATCTAATTACCCTGTAAGATATCTACCATCCTGATTTTACAGGGGGGATTTCTTTATTTCTATTTACTTCTATTTTTATTAAAAGTCTTCGTGTAAGAAAACTGAATGCTTTTTCATTGTTCTCAGATCCAAGGGTTTGGGTCTGTGGTCACCTATGCAAATTGGTGAGGCTTTTTATCCAACATTTCCCAGGAAAGGGGGGGGTGCAAGTGTTGGGAGGATTGTGCATTGTTCTTAAGATCCAAGGATCTGGGTCTGTAGTCACCTAGGCAAATTGGTGAGGCTTTTTACCAAACCTTGTCCAGGAAGTGGGGTGCAAGGTTTTGGGAAGTATTTTGGGGGGAAGGACGCGTCCAAACAGCTCTTCCCCAGTAACCAGTATTAGTTTGGTGGTGGTAGCGGCCAGTCCAAGGACAACGGGTGGAATATTTTGTACCTTGGGAAAGTTTTGACCTAAGTTGGTAAAGATAAGCTTAGGAGGTTTTTCATGCAGGTCCCCACATCTGTACCCTAGAGTTCAGAGTGGGGGAGGAACCTTGACACAGACATTAGCACAGGCTGGTCCGGAAAGGTGCATGAGACACACATCTTTCGGAACATTGGCCTGTTCAGGAAACTGCAAGCAAGGACTTTCTTCATAGACCAAAAGATCATTGTAGGGGAAGTTGATATGCCCATCATTATCCAGGGAGACCCTGCCTACCCTTAAATGAGAAAGTGAGAAAACCTGGATTTGTGCTGGAAATCACTTTAGATAAGCTATTACCAGCAGGACAGTGGGGTGGGAATAGGTATTGTTTCATATTCTCTGTGTATATATAAAGCCTGCTGCAGTTTCCACGATATGCATCTGAGGAAGTGAGCTGTAGCTCACGAAAGCTTATGCTCTAATAAATTGGTTAGTCTCTAAGGTGCCACAAGTCCTCCTTTTCTTTTTGCGAATACAGACTAACACGGCTGCTACTCTGAAACCTTAAATGCTGTGGCTTATGAAGCCATACACAGGGCACCCTGACAGAAGCAAGGAGTGGTTCAACAACAGGCTGAGCAAGTGCAGAATGACTGTTGAGTGTGCTTTTAGCCATTTAAAAGCCAGCTGGCACTGCCTCTGTGATTTAACAGATTTGTTAAAAAGTCCTGATCCTACAGTGCACCCAACATGAAAACGCACTAAAAGAGTATGTGCAGGGGTATGAGTGCACAGAGAAGTTTGTGGTTTTGGAGCCTTAGCTTCATCCTTACTCATTTTTAGTTATGACTTAATTGGAAAAAGTCATCTACACAAAGCCTGCTAAGGGTGAAGGTATATAACCAATAACCATGACAAAGGGAGCTGAAAATCTCGATACCTCTTTTGTCACATATCAGTTTTACATTCTTTTAGTTTACTAGTCAGAGATTACAAGGCCAGAAGGGACCTTGGTAACCATCTAGTCCAGTGGTCCCCAAACATTGTACCTCGCCCTACCCATTACCCATGTCTGCACTTCTCATCCCTGGAGCCAGGTCCCCATTGTTACTCCAAGGCCTCAATACAGCTCAAAATTCTTTGCGAGTTCTCCCCAACCTGGCAAAGGTCCAGCCACTCACCCTTCTCTCTACAAACCTCCAGTTCTTTTGCATTTTTCAAATATTACTCAACAGCTCTTTAAGATAAAGAAATATCATTCATTTTACATATAGAAGTATGTAACACAGAAAAATCAAGGACAAAATTTGTGTCCACCTCCAAAAATTGTAGTTTAAGTCATCTGCACATAGGATGCCTGATGGCAGGCCAGAGTTAGAAGCCAGTTGTTCTGGGCCCCAGTCTGCTGCCTTAACCACAGATTAGCTATTTTCCTTCATGCAACATCCTTTCACATTCAGTAATTTCATCGTATTTAAATTATTTGCTAGACATATTAATGTGTATGTCCCACAGCACATTGCAGAGATGACTTTCTGATGGATTTTAGAAAGAACGTAAATTCAGTTTAAAACAAGACTTAGCTGCAATATTATACAAGACAAGAAATGCCATCACTTAGTTCCATAATTAGCCCTCCAAAGATAAGCAGCAAAGTTTGAACAGGAGACCTTCAGACCACCACAGACCTCTGTCACCTGGGGTGCTGTAACAATTTGTATAGAGGAGGGTGTAGAAAGCTATTAAACCAATCTGTAAATACTGTATATGACAGAAACCACTTCAAACCAGGGGGTACGGCCGCACCCCTAGTTCCAGCACCTATGTCTACCATTTGAGCTAGCAAATACTTCGCAAGCGGTTTCCCCAGCTGTTTGGTACCAACAGGAAGGCAGCGCTGGGAACACAGGTGCCTGGTCCTCTTTCCAGCCCTGGGGCAGAAGCAGGGGCTAGTGGTTAGAGCAGCGGTTAGTCTGCCAAGCACCGCGCCTGGGTACCGACGCCTCAGGAGGCAGCGTGGTTACACGAAGGGTCTAACGTATGAGGCCTGGGTTCAGTCTCAGCTCTGCCCAAAGTGACCATCATCCGCCGCAGCCACATTATCCGTGGAACAGGCGTTGGGAGGCGCGGCCGCCCCGCGCTGGGGAGCGCGGTCAAGGGCGGGCCGCACTGACACCCCGGCCGTCAGGAGAAGGGAGGGGAGCTCGTGCGCTGCCTGCTCGGCGTGCTGCGAGCAAGCGGCTGCCGCGCTCCGGCCATCACAAGGGCAACGCAGGCTCGTCGGGAGCCGGGGCAGCTCTGGGTCGGAGCGGGGGCTCAAGCGGCTGCCGTTCGCCCCGGGGCGTGGGTCCCTCACGGGGCTGTGCACGCGGGAGCAGAAAAACCGGAAACGACCCACTCAACCGCCCGTAGCACCGCCTCGCGCACTTACCCCCCACGCGCCGGCTCGTGGTGTTTCTGCCCTGAAGCGACAGCGGGCCCGGTTCGTGGTCCTAGGCCACTTCCGGCGCTTTTCGTGATGTAACCGGCAATACCCGCCTGCCGGCTAGCATTCGCTCGCCGTTATTGGTTGCAGAATGTGTTTATTTCGTGCGTTCCCGGAAGGGCGCCGCAGGAGGAGCGGGGACGATGAGCCCGCTCTCAGCGCGCCCGGCGAAAGGAGGAAACGGCTAGGAGTAATGTCTTCCCACCCCGCCTGAGCCGCTTCACCGGCAGCTCCGCGTGAGGTGGGTGCGGGGGTTCCGCGCGAATCCCGCCCCGGGCTGGCGGCGGCGTTTTGGTTTGCCCTCGTCTGGCGGAGATGGGGGGGGGGCTGCGTCTCACTCCTACCCTCTCCAAGGGACTTGAATGACTCCCCCCCCGCCCCCAACCCGTCCCCGAGGGGCCAGAGCCGAGGTCCCAGCCCTGCTGATCAGAGCTCCTATTGCCAGTGACTTCCAAGGGAACCAGATCGGGCCCCGGGGTTGTAGCGCTGTAACGGTGTAGCCCCGAGCGGTACAGCCTTGCGATATATCAGCATAACGACGCTTTAGATCGGTGTAGCTAGGAAGGGGAACAAGCAATATTAGTATAACTCTGTACTGGTGTAACTGTGTCCATGCTGAGGCTCTTACTGGTATGGCTAATTTACTTTGGTTAGGGATTTGGGTTTCCTTAGTGAAATAATCACATTGGTAAAACAGTCAAGTCCTAAGGGCCTTGAGCCAGGATAGCAGTTCATTTAAAGGCAAGAACTACAACGTTATGGGTTAGGGTAGGAACTATTCATGCAGCATGTGAGTTTCTGAGAGGGTTGTAAAGACTAGAGGATGTTTGGTTTATAGTTCAGACACAGAAAGAAACCCCCTACATCAGGGATGTATCTGCAGTAGGGAAATGGTGAACTTGTAATTCATTTCCTCTGTTGATAGAAGCTGTAGTGCAGAGAGAACTATGATGCTTTTACCACCCTCAGAGTTAGCCCTTCCCAGAGTGTGGTTAATGACACTGTGGTAACCTGAGTCCCATCTGCTATAGTCTCCACTGTGGTAACCTGAGACCCATCTGCTAGAGCTGAGTCCATGGGTAACTTAGGGTTCCTGGCTGTGAATTGCAAGCAGATATAGACATCTCCCTATCGTCTGGATTTAGGCACCTGAGTGTGAGGGGGACAGAGCGTAGGATACTTAACTCAGGCTTTGCAGATCCCAGTCTTGTTCCAGAGATTTTCTGGGTGCCTTCTAGTTAGGCATTGCAACACCTAAAAGTCCCTTTGTGTATCCGGGCATTAGATGCTTTGTGCCTGAGTTCCCCATCTTTAAAATGGAGATAATAGCATTTTCCTATCTCACATGGATGTTATGAGGATAAATACATTTAAAGACTGTGAGTTGCTCAGATGTTGTTATGGTAATGGGGACCATATAAGTATCTTAGATAGATATGTGTAAATAACTACATCAGGTGCAGAGAGACAAGGTGGGTGAGGTAATATCTTTTATTGGACCAACTTCTGTTGGTGAGAGAGACAACTAACTCAGTTTCCCAGATCTGAAGAGAGCTCTGTAAGCTCAAAAGCTTCTCTCTCTCACCGACAGAAGTTGGTCCAATAAAAGATATTACCTCACCCACCTTCTCTCTCTAATATCCTGGGACCAACGTGGCTAAAACAACACTGGATACATCAGGTGCAACATTCCAGGTTCCAGTTTTGATGATTTGGCGGAGATCCAAGCTATGGCTGAATACATTCTCATGGTATACTGTAGACACACCTGCCAACATCGGGGATGCACTTCCACAAAGGGGCTTTGATACAAGCCCGTCACAAGTACACTGGGGGAAGATGGCATCAGCAGGGCATTTGCAGCTGAGAGTAGAACAGGTGCTTTAACCCTGGTGCTGAGCCCTGTTATTTACTCATGTTGCTCAAAAGCAAGAGCAAACAATTGTCCCAAAGACTACCTCGTCCCACTGGGATGAGACGGAGATGCAATAATGCAAACCTTTTCCTGATCTACCAGTACTGGCTTCACACTATGCAACTTGAGCCGTTGAGTCTTGTTTGATAACTTCCTTCACCTCAGTTAGCTAAGCACAACTGCTGCCCTGCATCTTCACTGCCTGTGTTAGCCATCATTTTCAGGGTTCTCATTGGACATGTCCACCTTGCATAATGTCCAAAGCGATGTTTTGGACCAGCCTTCATCGCTGATGGCATAGTTCCAACGAGCAATCCCCTACTTCAGATGTTACACCCCTCCACCATCATGGGGTACAGGTCAGACTCTGTGGGGAGCTCAATGATAAGCGCACCCATAATCAGCTGAAGCGAAAGTTCAATGCCCTGGCATTTCACGATCATGAGGCATATTATAGCCAAGTGGTGGATGATGATGAACTTGGCTTAGCCAGGGAGACTTAAAGCCAGCATGCCATACAATCCACAATCTCAGCCGTCAAGAGTTAGTTGTGAATGTCATCTTGAACCACAGCCCAGGCCATCCATGTAAAATAGGTGACGATATCCTCTCACACTGGCTTGAACGTTATTACAGTGCCCTGAACCACCCTCCAGATGCTGCTTGCTCAGAGCTGGATGATTTGGCAGCCACTGTGATTTAAGACCCAGACACTTGTACTGACTCACCAACATTGGATGAAGTGAAATGTGCCATCTGCAAACTGAAAAACAGATGCACAGCCAGTGCTGATGGCATTCCCCCAGAGCTGCTAAAATGCACTATTGACCCAGTAGCAGAATTATTTCTGGCCATCTTTCACCTGGTGTGGAGAACTGAAACCTTGCCAACTGCCTTGGAAGGACAATATTGTGATCTCACTTTATAAGGGCAAGGGACTGTGCACTGAATGTAAGAGCTACATGCTGATCACCTTTTTGTCTGTGCCAGGGAAGGTGTTTGCACAAGTTCTGCTGGCACATTTGGAGCCCCTGCTACATCAGAAATGTTGCCCCTAACTGTTAGGCTTTATGAGGAACAGGTTCACATTAGATGCTGTTTTGGCCCTCTGCTTGTTGTCAGAGATACATCACGAGTTCAAGAATCCCTTGCACGTGTTGTATGTCGATCTTAAGGCTGCATTTGATTCAGCTGACCGAATCACACTATGGAAGGCCTTAAAGGGCAGAGGTGCCCTAACCACTCTGCTGGACTTGATTAGCGAGCTGCATAAAGGAACCGCTGCTCATATACATCTTGGGAATTAGATATTGGCATCTTTTAAATCAGTATCTGGTGTCAGACAGGGCTGTTCCCTGGCCCTGCACACTTGTCAGGCAATGAATTTCATAATGCAGTGTTCCATCAAATCCGTAGCCATTAAGACAGGTGATCTTTCACTCTTAGACAGTAGTGGGCAACCTGCATCCCACAGGCTGCAAGACAATTTTGTTTACATTGACCATCTGCAGGCATGGCCACCTGCAGCTCCCATTGGCCAGGAACGGTGAACCACAGCCTCTGGGAGCTGCAGGTGGCCATGCCTGCGGACGGTCAATGTAAACAAACTGTCTCGCAGCCCACCATAATATTCTATGATTCTATGATTCAGCATATTAACCTGATGGGCCACAGGTTTCCCACCACTGCTCTTAGATCTTGACTATGCAGAGGATGCTGTTCTTCTAGTACAGAGCCCTGTCAGGTTTCGCAAGGCACTCCAGCAAATGGAGGAGGCATTGGCTAAGGATGGCCTCCATGTTAAGTGGTCAAAGACAAATCTGCAAAATCTAGGGTCAAATCCACCCACAACCCTACTCTCTTTGAATAATGACTGTTGAAGCACTTTCTAGCTTTTGCTATTTGGGTTCTATACTCATCAGTTCCTCCAGCTCTCACATGGAGATTCTCCTCTGGATGGGCACTGCAGTGTCTGTCCTGGGTCATTTAAAACAAATATGGAATCAACATCATCTCAGCACAACAACCAAGTTCAGGATCTGTTTGAACTGTTTCCTCACCATACGGTTGCGAAACATGGACACTATGCTGCTCAGACTGGGCAAAGCTGGGGGCTTTGCCAATGTTGTATATTTGGCGTAAAGTGGAATGGCTTTATCTGTAATGCAAATGTTTATGGTTGCTCCAATCTACAGACTCCTGGGGCCATTGTCTGCAGATGGTGTCTTACACTTTTCTGACATGTTGCGAGAATGCCACTAGACATTCCAGAGAATGCCACTAGACATTCCAGAGAATGCCACTAGACATTCCAGAGAATGCCACTAGACATTCCAGAGAATGCCACTAGACATTCCAGAGAATGCTAGGATAAAATTCCACTAACCGAGGAATGGAGGCAGCCCAGAGGCAGACCCCCTATTATGTGGGTGCATCAAGTCTGTTCCGACATTAGACTCTCGGCCCATCAAGCTCTTGTGACTGCACAGGAACGGACCAAATGGCGTACGATCACTGCTGCCGATGGTTTGGCTAAGCATTGAAGAAGAAGATATACTGGGTGCAGACAGATCCAGAAGGCAGGATGGTTGATGGTATCACAAAGCAAATAAAATACAGAAGGGAAATCAAGGCATAAGAACTCGTATCCAAAATTGGTTGGCCTGAACATAGATTAGTTCAGCAGTGAATGTGGGTTGTTTAAACTGGTCATAGGCCAAGTGTAAAAAAGTTAGGTTGTGACTCAACAAATCGGTCAGAATCTTGACCTTATTATTCTGCATCTCAGTAAGGCTTTATCCCTAACTTGAAAAAGTCAAACTTATACTGAAAGACATTTTCAAATTTTGCTTCTAAGTCACAAAAGGTAATAGCAAATTCAAGCTTTTGCAGATGCCTTGGAGGCATCCATGAACTATTTTGGTGGTATCTACAGTGTATCCTGGGACAGAGTACTGAACTCAGTGAATTAAATTTAGAGTTTGGCTGTCACCCATTTGAAGTATATTGCAAAAAACTGAGTTAGGCCTAATATTAAGGAGATCAGCTATAGGCACATTTGTGTGCACATTGTATTTCAAAATTGACTCCACTGGTGGAAGTCTCTGCCTTTTAGAAGGGCCTCTTCTAATTTGAGGTTTTGCAAAAACTAGAAGGTGCAATCCTGGAAGGCACAGTAATGAAAGACAATCCTGTCCCTGATGTCCAAAAGCTAATCCTTCAGGGATGAGAAATATGAAAGGGTTGATGTCACAGAGTGATTGGCTGTTTAAGGAAGTTGGGCTTAGCCCCACCTGTGACTAATCATCAGTCTCCCAGCTCAGGCTGAGACAAGTGTTCAGATGATAACTTGATCATCACCTGCTCCTCATAAAAGCCAGCAGGTAGCTCAGTTGAGCTTGAGAGCTGCAGGGAACAGGTAGGTTCTTGGAGGAGAAAAAGACTAGTTCATGTGATTCTCCGGCAGATAGACTGCAGAGTGTTATCTTGAAAGGAGTAGATTAACACCTGCAGAAGACCCCAGGTCACTGGGAAAGGATGTGATTGATATGTTGAACTTGTGTTAAATAGTTTTATTATGAAAAAATAAAACTGACTACTTGAAGAAAAAAAGAGATTGGAGTCCTAATCAAAATCTAGGCTAGTCGTCTTCTGTATGAGAGGGTTTAAACTGCTAGCCAGGTGGACATAAACCATAATAATACTTGGGTGTTAAAATTTTTACTTAGCTTTGAAATAAATTTGAATATTAGCTCTGACTGTCTTAGTGTGGTGGTGGGAGTGGCATTTTAGTTTTTAGTAAAGCAAGAACAAAACTAACCATATAAGCCCAAATGAACCAGGCACACTTGAAACAAGAGGAAAAACCCCAAAGGCCCTGGCACACTCGTCCTAAACAGCAGAAGGCTGAGAAATACCTTTGGACAGCAACAAAATTTAATGAACTTGAAAAAGTGAGAACAGAACCCAAAATCAGGGACAGCTGAGTTTTGTTGGATGGCTATGTTTGAAGTCCTAGCTGCCTGTAGACAAGACATATGAAAAAGATTTTCTAGCTTGCTATTGCTAAAAATATTGTGTTCTATAACATGCAGTTGCTGTCCTTCGTGTGAAATGGATAACAATTGCCTATGAATAATTAGTACACTAAGACAAGAAAAAAGTAAAATACATAGATTGTTGCACAGGTTCTGCACCCCGAGCTTGCCAAGTGGTTGTCGCCCAATCAAGCTGTCTAATGTTTGTCAGCCTGCAGACCATTGTTCTGCTCACTAAAATGAGACCTGCTGGGAGGAGTCACAAGTTGTAGGAGAGTTTAGCTTATCGTTTTCTCTCCATCCATGGAACAAACTTTACACATTCTTCTCCCTGCCCCCCATATGGCAGAGATACATAATGCAAAATCAGGATAGCTTTTAACATTTCCTTTGAATACACCACTTTGTGTCTGGATAACCACATCTTATGGCCATCTATTTGGAAGGCATGGTGCCAGGTCAGATTGGTTAGTCTGGACTTAGGACATTTAATGCCAGGCAACAAAGAAGTATAGGATTATGTGGGCAGCCTACATAGCACCACAAGTAACATCTGTCCTTCATTGTGAACCTCTTCTGTGTTTTTATTTGCATAACCTTTGTCAGCTCATATACTTGTGCCAAAAGAAATACAGTCCCTATACAGGGAAGGGAAGGAAAGGAAAACTCAAAGCTCAGTCAGTAGCTGCCACCCATACAGGTTGCATTGCAGCAAGCACGTAGGAAATGAAGGGAAAAGCACTTGGGAAATCAATGTGTTATAGGAATTTACTCTCCACAAGTTGTTGAAGCAGAGTGCTAGAAAATATCCATTAAAAAGAAAAGGAGTACTTGTGGCACCTTAGAGACTAACCAATTTATTAGAGCATAAGCTTTCGTGAGCTACAGCTCACTTCATCGGATACAGACTAACATGGCTGCTACTCTGAAACCAGAAAATATCCAGGGTTTGATTATGGTGTGGCAATAGTCATTCCTTAGTTAAGGGTGAAACTAGCCTCCCTTTATAAATCTGTATTTATTTTTTAAGATGTTCTCCTGGCAACATCTGCAAAAAGAAACCAATCTCCCTTAAATATCACTAATTGTATAGATAGTACAGGGTAGATATTTGCTGGGAAATTCTGAGGGAAAAATCAGAAACAGTACGTTTTTCAAAATTTGTCATTGATTTTTTTAAATTTTTTCTCCATAAATCTTTTTGACTTGTATTTCATTGACCTACAAACTCCATTTTTTTAAATTGTCCTGGGGAAGTCATTGATTTATAATAAATGCTACAGTAAGGTAGACAAGAAAGGAATTAACTGGAGTTTCATTAGAGAAGGCTTATGGCACGGGAAGGCTGGGAGAGGAGGGCCTGAGGCAGGCATGCCAAATCCACCAAAGAAAAAAAATGCAGAAATTGGACTCGTATTTGGCTTAATTGGCTTGTGAGTTGTTTGTCGGCTAGTTTTTGGTTTGTTACTTTTAACTTGTTTTTTTTTTTTTTTGATAGGCTCCTGACCGGGGGGGGGGGGGGGGAACGATAAGCAGGAGCAAGGAGGGGAGAGAGTCGGGCTGCACAGTGGGCTCACCACAGTCCCAGACTGTATGCCAGGGGGGATCTAATCACATAGAGTGTTAAGGTTCTTAGGGATTGGCTTGTTTTGGCCTTGTTTTGAAATGGGATTAGCTTGATTTTTGTCTTATTGTGAAAGTTGGGGTGCTTATTTACCGTGTGAAAGTTGGCAACTATGGCCTGAGGGGAACAGGGAAGTGTTCTCCCTCTCTCTCTTCTTCCTCCCCCTCCCCCCGCCAGCCAAAGAAGCAAGGAGGAACTAGGAAACTGTCCATCTATCTTGCTCTAGTGTTTAAAGGACACTTTGTTAATTAAGGACAGTTTGCCATTTTGGTATTCTTTATTTACTATTTTGTTCTGGATTTTGAATCAAGCCAAGACTGTACAAAAATGAGCCAGAAACAAGAAATGTTCTATGCAGAGTTGTGTGCCCCTTAAATGTCAGGATGGAGTGATTTGGTTGGTTTTTTTTCCCCCTTTTCCTGTTACCTCCAACTACAACCTGGCCCACGCTCACACAGAGAGCTGTTTCCACATGTGCATATGCAGTTTTAAAAATAATTTATATTTTATAAACAACATAAAAATATAAATATGGTTGAGGGCAGAGAGAGAGGGAAAGGAATGGTAGAAGTGGTGATTGACCAAGAGAGATGGGACAGGACTGGGTTGCAAGAAGCTGTGCTACCTAGTCTCCTACCTCCAGAGCCTCCTGTGTGGAGAAGGGAGTGTATGTAGGAGAGATGCAGATCCCTAAAGAAAGGGGGGAAAGGAAAATACTGAGTTCCAGGGAGATGTAGATGCAGGTATATAGGAGTGTCAGTTACAAGGAGGTGAAAGAAAAGCATAACTGTTTGTTTGGTACTATAAATAACTGTGCTAATTTTTAAAGTTAATGAATTAATAATTGGGAAAAAAACCAATAAGGTATTGGCTTGAAGAGATTTGTTGTTTATCTTATCAGTATGGATTTCTAATGTTGAACTCGGTTGACCTACATTTTGCATCCAGAGAGGCAAATCATCCAGTCCTTATTCAAACAATACTTTTATTAACTTCAGGACATGACCAAAATGTCTAATGATAAATGGAATAGTACCTGTTTTGTTTTAGCATGAAAGCTGAATTTATTTCACAAGTCATTCAAGGTTCATTTTAGTAATGCATAGCTTGTGCCAACTTTACTGAGTTTGTCCTGTCCTAGCTAATTTGTAAGTCATGAGCAGTAATACTGTTTTGATTTTTCCTTTACACTGTGGAACATGAAAGTGAACATTGATTTAATGTAAAACTGTGTAGGGAAATTGAAGCCACATTACTACCCACAGTTTTAACATATGACTGTCCAATATATATTTGGAACAGCTCATCTTTTTATTTTAAATTGAGATCACTTTATTGAACACAACTAGTTAATTTCTCTCTCTCTCCATTCCCAGAAAAATGAGTGGTGGGTTAGCACCAAGTAAAAGCACAGTTTATGTGTCCAACTTGCCCTTCTCTCTGACCAACAATGACTTATACAGGGTAAGCACATCTACTTGTAAAAGAAGTTTCATTATTTAGATTAATATAAATAATTATGTAGTTAATATAAATGCATTACGTAAAACGCATCATCTGTGCCATGTATATTTTAAACATTTGTGAACTGTGTCATTTTGTTACAGTGTTTGATTTAACAACAGACTGCTAAACCTATATGTTACGCTCTTTGTTTCAGATTTTTTCCAAGTATGGGAAAGTTGTTAAGTAAGTATAAACATGGTCTGGCATGTTGTTTTTCTTCAAGTTTGTGTCCAATGTTTAGTGCTTTTTCTTCCTCTATGTACTTTATGCACTTAAAATTTATTTTAAGAATGAAGTAGGGAACTGTATTGTGTATTTTTCCATATTTAATACAGGGTAAGTTTAATTGCCCTCTTGTAACAGTTGGGAGTTTCTTGCAGTCACACTCATGATATAAGTATACATCAGAGACTGATAGTGCTCTGAAAGTCAATTCTCTGGAGCAAGCAGGATATTGTTATGTACTAGGATGCTTCTCACTGAAGTGCTTTAAATAAGACTTTTCTTTTACTAACCTTTCTCCTCACAAGTGTGGACATAAGACAGTGCATTGTACAGTACATGCATCCATAAAGTATGAGTGGTAGAAACAAATGCTGCAGTAAGTTGTGAGATACTGGATCTTGAAAATCACATCACTCTGATTGCTATAAATTCTCACTCCTTTCTCTTCTCCGTCACCAAATTTCCAGCCTGTCATGATTTTTTGCAGCACTTGTAATATCTCAAGAATTCTTAGAGCTAGAACCAATACTATCAAAAAGCTTGGAATTGTGCTTTCAAATGACAGAGTAACAGCTTGTAAAAAAGTAGCTGCTCAAAGCATTTTAGAGGTGAAGTGTTTGGGGGTGTGGAAAATCAGGATAAGAATAACAACATGAGTTCAGGGTCCAATATTTTACCACATGTCGTGGCTAGAAACACACTATAGGACTTTAGACATTTTAAAAATGAATAGACACTTCTCAGTACTAGCCCTGGGCCAGTGATCAGGCATTTAAAAATGAGATTGATCTCACTAGGATCATAGCAAAATGCAGCCAGCTGGTATTAGCTCTTAGTCTCGAAATAGACTCTGAGGCATTGAAGAAAGAGAGTTGTAGCTTCAAGTCTCCAGCCCCTTCTCAGGAAGATAAACTTACCAATACTTTAAAATGTAAACCATAATAAAATATATTTTCAGTATACCTTCACAATCAGTAGGAAATGCCCATCAAACCACAGGCAGTAGAAAAAATAACTTCTAATTTATTAGAAGTTAGTGGGAAACCTTAACTGGGTATGCTTAGTATAAAAAGGAGCCCATTTCTTTCTTTCTCAAAATGGAGGCTCCTGCTTCATCTCAGGACATAAGGAAACACTGAACTGTCTCTCTTTGTCACTTGAAGATTATAAAGTCCCAAGCAGCCCTTTTTCCTTAGGAAAAAAATTAGAAAAATTAAAGGGGTGAAAATGGTACAGACTGAACCAGGGACAAAATAAGTAAGAAGCCCAGTGGAGCATGCGTTGGCTGCTTCTCCTATTTGTATCTTTCTGATCAACACCAAAATGACTGATCTGACACGTGGGGGCCTTAAGTTGGAAGCTCACCATTCAGAAATGGGTTCCACAAACTGTTAAGCCCAGATAGTAATTAGTCTTCAAGCTTTATTATTCAATGTGATTCAATTCACTCTTTATAATGCAATTTTTTAATACCACAGGAGTGCTTTTCTTTGTCCGGCCCTGTCAGAGAAAATCTGTGTGCTTTTTATATCTGCTATTAGAAGCACATCCACATTTTATCTGTACCTCTCCTTAAAAAGTGTGTGTGTGTTTTGCTGCTCACAGCTATGTTCCCTCTAAGCTGCGCGGCTGCCCAAGAGTCAATCAAGTGCCGTACACATCTGGCAACGTGTGTTCAAGTGCCCCTCCCCTACTGCTCTGCAGCTGCATTGCTCCTGCCCTCTGCCTTGGAACCCCTGGCCAGCTGCGCCTGGAACCCTCCTGCTTCCTGTGCAGAGCGAAGGGGAGGGGAGGGGAGGGCAGGGCACTGATGTCAGGGCGTCCTCCTCCCCCCTGCCCATGTACCCCATCTCCACAGAATGTGGGATGGGGGACAAGGCTCAGGAGCAGGACAGCTGCTGCGGTCTGAACGAGCTTTCTGGTGAGGGCCTGTCTGCTTAAAGAGACAGCTCACGGTCTATCATACACTTCCCCAGCAGCCAGCACACAGACACTGTCTCTGTGTCTCACACATACAAGTATGTGTACACACAAACACAGACACACACACACTCTGTCTCTGAATCACATACACTATCACACATGCACACGCAGTCTCAGTCAGTCTCTCTCTCTTTCTCTCACAGACACACACACACACTCTGTCTCTCTCTCACACACACATCCCAACACGTACTTGTGGTGGTGGTGTTGTTACTTCTTGGTACTTCCTGCAATGCACATATATTTTCTGTAATTTTATTCTTTCAAAGTGCTGTTTAAATTTTTTCACTGGTCTATGCATTTCATAATTTTATTTCTCTCTTATGCCTAAATTTAATTTTTTGAGTAGTGAGTTCTCAAATGCCTAACCTGTCCTAGCTGGAGTAATTATCCCTCTGGTAACTTTTTAAAAAATATATATTATATCTAGGTTTTTTTGTTTCTATTGGTGGTGCACATCCGCACATTATCTCAATATTGGTGCAAATAACAAAATTCATTCTGCACATGGATGGAAAAAATTACAGGGAACATTGGCTCACTGTGTAACTAACAATTATATTTAATATAAAGCTGAGACTTGTGGGTATTTATAAGTAATGAAAAATGGCTTGATAAGATTTTTCCCCTATTGGGTAACTTTGTTATATGTTTATTTTCAGAGTTACTATTATGAAGGACAAAGACACCAGGAAGAGTAAAGGAGTTGCATTTATTTTGTTTTTGGATAAAGAATCGGCACAAAACTGTTCTCGGGCGCTTAACAACAAACAAGTAAGCTACAGAAAAATGCCATAGCAAAATAGGGAGAGTTCAGATTTCTCAAATATGGACTCAGGTTTTTTTCCTTTTGGTTTAGTTATTTGGAAGAGTGATAAAAGCAAGTATTGCTATTGACAATGGAAGAGCAGCAGAATTCATCCGTAGACGTAACTACTTCGATAAATCTAAATGTTATGAATGTGGGGTGAGTAAATTACATGATGGATCTAATATAAATGTTTCCATCTTTGTTCTTGGTTTATGTTGTCACTAGTCTTGCCCCACATATATCACATCATTCCCTGTGGTAGCATCATGAAGCTCACATCTACATTTTCTCCACTTCAGCAATGATTCTAGCCTGGACTTCTCTGGGTATTTGAGCCTTCCAGAAATATAACTACCTGGTAACTATAAACATATGTGCTGATGTGCAATCAGCACTGTAATATTATAATCAATACATCTAATGCTGTATTACAAACAAAAGTATCTATTTTTTGTTTCATAACAACTGTGTTTTCTTCTACACCTCTGAAACTTCTTGATGCATTTGGAGAGGAGAAATGTAAATTATACAAACCAGCCTGTGTAGCCTTTATTTTAAACTGAATTAATTGATAGTTCTGCGGTAAATTACAGTGAGACCAGCTCCTGATGCTACAGTTTAAAGATAAATAGGGTGGAGATTTGGAGGCTCTAAGAACACACAAAGAGTGAAGACAGTAACCACAAACACCTTACAAGTAAAAATTATAAGATTTACACAGTCTGAGAGAGAACATGCACTGGGCCAATGCCATATCCATACTCACGTACCCAAAGATTCCATAGAGTAGGGTAGATCTCTCAACAGATGGTCATCGAGACAGGGGTGGTTCCTGCTCGGGTCGTCCCAATGAAGTCTTCATTGGGTCTTCCCTTGGGGTCTTCCCAGCCGTACCCAACCAGAGAACCTCTTTTATATTGTTGTCCTGACCACACCTAACACTTTATGCATATGCATGAAGGTTTCAACTCTCTTTTCTTTATCTGTATTTCCACATACCATGAATATTGGGGTGCCCTGTTTTTCATAGGTTGTCTTACTTCATCTTTTTCGCATTAGCATCTATACACAATGTTTCCTGCAGTCAAAGCAGGACATCCCATGATGTTATAATCAGGCATCTATACAGCTACATTATAACATATTGCCCGTAACATCACTTATTGGCCCATTCTTTCCAGCCATCTTGTAACCTTACTGGCATAGGGTTATGTCAAGGTTCCTTCCCACTCTGAACGCTAGGGTACAGATGTGGGGACCTGCATGAAAAACCTCCTAAGCTTATCTTTACCAGCTTAAGTCAAAACTTCCCCAAGGTACAAAATATTCCACCCTTTGTCCTTGGATTGGCCGCTACCACCACCAAACAAATACTGGTTACTGGGGAAGAGCTGTTTGGAAACGTCTTTCCCCCCAAAATACTTCCCAAAATCTTGCACTCCACTTCCTGGACAAGGTTTGGTAAAAAGCCTCACCAGTTTGCCTAGGTGACTACAGACCCAGACCCTTGGATCTTAAGAACAATGCACAATCCTCCCAACACTTGCACCCCCCCTTTTCTGGGAAATGTTGAATAAAAAGCCTCACCAATTTGCATAGGTGACCACAGACCCAAACCCTTGGATCTAAGAACAATGAAAAAGCATTCAGTTTTCTTACAAGAAGACTTTTAATAGAAATAGAAGTAAAGAAATCACCTCTGTAAAATCAGGATGGTAGATACCTTACAGGGTAATTAGATTCAAAACATAGAGAACCCCTCTAGGCAAAACCTTAAGTTACAAAAAAGATACACAGACAGAAATAGTTATTCTATTCAGCACAATTCTTTTCTCAGCCATTTAAAGAAATCATAATCTAACACATACCTAGCTAGATTACTTACTAAAAGTTCTAAGACTCCATTCCTGGTCTATCCCCAGCAGAAACAGCATATAGACAGACAGAGACCCTTTGTTTCTCTCCCTCCTCCCAGCTTTTGAAAGTATCTTGTCTCCTCATTGGTCATTTTGGTCAGGTGCCAGCGAGGTTACCTTTAGCTTCTTAACCCTTTACAAGTGAGAGGAGCTTTCCCCTGGCCAGGAGGGATTTCAAAGGGGTTTACCCTTCCCTTTATATTTATGACAGGTTATTCTTAGGTTACTCACTCATGTCAAGCATTCAGAAGCCTACAGCCTAGTATGGCTAAGCTAAACTCTTACAGGCCTCAGCCTGTAGGCTTTGCATTCGAGCCATGCTTTACTTATGTACCTCCTAAATACTCATCAAGCATATACTTTTATAATTCTACAATTTAAATCTATTTAGCACACTGATTATGTATGAAATGGCCTATGAGTTGACCATAACACCAAATAACACAATGATAAATGGATGATAAAATTAACTAATTGGATACAAGCATGTGAGGGAGAGGATAATTTTTTTTATGTATAACACCTATTTTCTATGGATTTAATTACATCTAAGTACTTCAGATTAAGCTAAGATTTTAAAAACTGAGTTTTGGATCATATTAATAATAGTTAATTAAATACCCATTCTTACCATCTGAAAACCAGAAATGTCATTGCTATCATGATTCTCTGAGCTCAGATACTGAGTACCATGTATGATCTTGAGTGTAGGTTACTTGTAAAAGCTGAATACACTAGCAACAGCCAAATAAAAATTTGTTGTTTTTCTTTATAGTTGATTTCGAAGCATAACTTGTGGCTAGCGTACAATATCACTGCTAACTTTTCCCATTTCCAGGGTGAATCTGCAAGGAAGAATTTATTTTATTTGCATTCTACATACCAGTGCAAAATTCCTCTTCTTTTATTAAAACTGCTGCCATTTTGAACTGTTTAATGTTCATTTTCCTAAGGATATACTTAATGCCATGTTTTTAATTGCTTCTATTTACCTATGTTTCTTTTTCTCTAAGGAAACAGGACACTTAAGTTATGCTTGTCCTAAAAATATGCTAGGAGAGCGTGAGCCTCCAAAAAAGAAAGAAAAGAAGAAAAGGAAGAAAATAGTTGAACAGGAAGAAGAACTGTATGGGCACCTACATTTAAATATCAACACTCTTTACTCTTATTGTACTGTCTTTTTAGAATGAAGTGCATCTATTTTATATTTTTACTTTTTATACTATTTAGTGAGGAAGAGGAAGAAAGTGAAGATGAGGGTGAAGATCCTGCCCTGGATAGCCTCAGCCAGGCCATAGCTTTTCAGGTACTAAATTGAATTACGCTATGTATCTTTGTTTCTAAATAATTTTTAAAGCAACTTCAAATAAAAATTACAAGCATCTAGACTATACTACACAGCAAAGAACTCTGTATCTATACTGCAACCCTCCTTTCTGTGGTATTCTGGAAAGTCATCCTCACCATTTTCTAATCTGTCCAAAACATGGTGAACATTGTCTTTTTTAATGCTGCAACCATGTCTAGCCCTTCCTAAAATCACTCCACTAGTTTGCTGTTGCCACCCATGTCAGATCCAGACTCCTCATTCTTACCTTCAAGGTTCTTCACAACTTTAGCTATCTCGACGTAGTCACTTCTGCTCCCCCAGCCCCTCTTGACTCCAGACATCATATTTGCTTAGCTCAATCTGGATGCCTCTTAAGAAGCCCTTTTTCAAGACTCCCTTATCAGTGTAACTTTATAGGATTTTAAAAAAATCTAATCCATCATGAGGCACATACTAGATTCGCAGACTTTTTTTATTTAAGTTTATTCTGCTGTGAGGTTTAGTTCCATTATAGAGCCTGCATTGAAATTTGGATCTGTGTTCAGATTAAAAAATTCAGACACAAGTTCAGGGAGGTTCAGCCCTGTAATTATTAATTATTATTACGGTAATTCATAGATCTTAAGACCAGAAGTGATCATTAGATCATCTAGTCTGAAGTACATAAAATCCGCACCCGCCACCCACCTCCTCAAAAAAGCCCTTCACTAATGGAAAATAGCAGTCGAGAATGTAAACACCAAAGAGTCAGTAAATACTTCAGTACCCATGTGAGGTATGTATAATAATTGGGATGAGGGACTAGTCCCGCTAAAATCAGAACCAGCAAAACCTTCAGCCTTTACTTGAACAAAAGAACCTTTATTTTGGGAATGGACTGGTTTGTTCGTTCTTTCAGTGACAAAATCTCAGTTCCTTCTTGTTTCCAAGGCTTCTCTACTAATGTCAACCTACAATACAAAGTATACTTGGCTTCAAAGTTCGCATGTTCTAGGGTTTTCAACGTGTACTAGTCTTAAGGGTCATCTATGTTTGCAAGTAGGTCAGTTCCTTACAGTGGTTGTTGGCAGTGGGTCTTCCTGCAGTGGTGCTGAAGACTGTTTACCCACTAGCATACAAGGGACAACATTGTTTTCAGTGTCATTTCAGAATTCATTCTGCCTTAGGTAATCAGTCCATTTAAGAATGCTAATGAACCCTAAAATATTTTTATTTAATTGTTATTCCAAAAGAGTCTAATGCAACTACTACTTGGTGTAATATTTAACGTGTGTGTATTACTGCATTTAATGGATTGCATAGTACCTATTACTTTTTATCAAAATAATAGCTATATTTTCCATTTTTAAATTGCATTGTAGCAAGCCAAAATTGAAGAAGAGCAGCAAAGATGGAAACAGACTGCAGGGGAACCTTCAACGTCTGACGATTCGAGAAGACCACGGATTAAAAAAAGTGCATATTTCAGTGATGAGGAAGAATTTAGCGACTGATTTATATATACATATATATGAGAGAGAGAGTGTACATTTGTACAGTATTACAGAGCTGTCTGGAATATAGCTTTGTTTTAGAGCTAAATAAAGTTGCTGCTAAAACTTCTGCTATTATAAATTAAACAAAAATACTAATTTCTAATAATATTTCTAATACAATGTCTGATTTCAGATATCATGTTTCTGAATTTTTAATTTTGGTTTAGCATCCTGAGTTAGACCGGGATCCTTCGGCATGTAACACTGAGGCGTTAATGTGAAATTTCAGCCCTGGGTAGAGGCTTGTGCACCACTTACGTTCTGTTAAGGCCTATCTGCAAGTGGAGCTTCAGTGATGTATAGGCCTTGCTTTGGTCCCTCCTCATGGGGCTGAATTTCACCCTTAGTGACCATTATTCTAAAGTGTAGGGTGTTGTAATAGGATAACTGCAAAATAGAATCTAAATTGCCAACTGCTATGTTATAACTTTAGTCAGTGTTTGTGAAACAATTTAGCAAGTTGCTGTTATTCAAGAGGAACATTAAAAGGCTTTATTCTGTTTTTGTTCTGGATCTATGTACAGCTTTAGTAATTAATTATTCCATGTCATAAACCTATCACTGAAAATACAAACTTTCTGGGAATCACAAAAGTTAAGTGAGATGTGGTGTTTATGAATGTTTACTGAAAATCTCCATGAGCATTTTTTTAAGATTGCTGGAAATTTTATTGGTGTTGCATTAGAGGAATACATGTATTTTTAATGAATATGCTTTCTTTTTTAAATAAATATTTGAAGACTCTCAGTGGGATGAGGGCTTGCTGCTGCACTGTTGTTCAAGTGTAGAGACATAGTATGACTTAATTACTAATTGTTTACAATGTCAGATCAAGGCTAGGTGACAGTACATGTGTTTCATGCTGGCAGTTCTCTATCTTGGTATTTATATTGTCCTCATCATTATGATCCCAGAATGCTAATAATATATAGTGCTTTTTTTAGAGCTTTATGTTCAAAGCACTTTACAAACACTATAACTTTTACAATGTAACTGGGAGGGAGGTAAGTATTATCCCCAATTTACAGATGTGGAAACTGAATAGAGAGAGCAAGTCCTTTGCCAAAGGCTACAAAGCAAGCCAGTGACAGAGCTTGAATTAGAAATCGGGACTTCTGTCTTGCTGCTGTAATTTCTTCAGACTACATTGCCTTGAAGGTATTTCATTAGTGAAAATTCTTCCCAGTTTAGTATGATGTCACTGCACTATGTATACTTTCTAATAAATATACAGACCAAATTGATTGGCACCTTTTTAAGAATCAAAACATACTGGCTCATAAAGTGTACTGAGGGTTCAGCAAGCTTGTTTTGTCACACAGCCCTAGTGACTTTTGCAGTAAGCTTGTACACTCACATGTGATCTCCCTTCCCCGTTCAGTTGATGACTTTGGATTCAGACACTTAGTTGAAATGTACCTGCAGGAGATGATCAATATGGAAAGAATTTCTGTCTGTCTGTCCACACACATCAGCTGCCCCTTCAACATCACCAGGATTTCAGTCATCCATTTTTAACAGTTTTGCAAAAGTATAGCTTTCATTCTTACGTGCCTGGAGAAGAGACCAACTGACCAGTGCGGCTCCTGCTATGCCTGAGGACTGTCCCCGACAAACTGGAAGAAGAGAACTCTTTAGAAGGCTGCAGAAGACAAATATGGACCTCCCTGGGCAGACATCCTTCTTTAAATTTTCAATCTTAAATTTTAATTAAAGCTCAAATATGTATTTTTAACTACCTCTTTTCTGGTGCTATTTTGGATTGCCTTAAGAGATAAAGTAATAAGTTTGCTGGCTTCCCCTCTTCCCACCTGCACAAAGGTTTAGAAAATGGCAGTGACAGGAGAAAGTAAAAGAGGGAATCATAGAATATCAGGGTTGGAAGGGACCTCAGGAGGTCACCTAGTCCAACCCCCTGCTCAAAGCAGGACCAATCCAAAACTAAATCATCCCAGGCAGGGTTTTCTCAAGCCTGATCTTGAAAACTTTAAAGGAAGGAAAGTCCACCACCTCCCTAGGTAACACATTCCAGTGCTTCACCACCCTCCTAGTGAAAAAGGTTTTCCTAATATCCAACCTAAACCTCCCCAACTGCAACTTGAGACCATTACTCCTCGTTCTGTCATCTGCTACTGCTGAGAACAGTCTAGATCCATCCTCTTTGGAACCCCCTTTCAGGTAGTTGAAAGCAGCTATCAAATCCCCCCTCATTCTTCTCTTCCGTAGACTAAACAATCCCAGTTTTCCTCAGCCTCTCCTCATAAGTCATGTGTTCCAGGCCCCTAATCATTTTTGTTGCCCTTCGCTGGATTCTTTCCAATTTTTCCACATCCTTCTTGTAGTGTGGGGCCCAAAACTCGACACAGTACTCCAGATGAGGCCTCACCAATGTCAAATAGAGGGGAATGATCACGTCCCTCGATCTTCTGGCCCCTACTTATACAACCAAAATGCCATTGGTCTTCTCGGCAACATGGACACACTGTTGACTCATATCCAACTTCTTGTCCACTGTAAGGTCCCCTAGGTCCTTTTCTGCAGAACTGCTGCCGAGCCATTCGGTCCCTAATCTGTAGTGGTGCATGGGATTCTTCCATCCTAAGTGGAGGACTCTGCACTTGTCCTTGTCGAACCTCATCAGATTTCTTTTGGCCCAATCCTCTAATTTATCTAGGTCCCTCTGTATCCTATCCCTACCCTCCAGCGTATCTACCACTCCTCCCAGTTTAGTCTCATCTGCAAACTTGCCGAGGGTGCAATCCACACCATCCTCCAGATCATTAATGAAGATATTGAACAAAACCGGCCCCAGGACCAACCCTTGCAGCACTCCACTTGACATGGAGCCATTGATCACTACCCGTTGAGCCCGACAGTCTAGCCAGCTTTCTATCCACCTTGTAGTCCATTCATCCAGCCCATACTTCTTTAACTTGCTGGCAAGAATACAGTGGGAGACTGTGTCAAAAGCTTTGCTAAAGTCAAGGAATAACACGTCCACTGTTTTCCCTTCATCCACAGAGCCAGTTATCTCATCATGGAAGGCAATTAGATAAGTCAGGTATGACTTGCCCTTGGTGAATCCGTGCTGACTGTTCCTGATCACTTTCCTCTCCTCTAAGTGCTTCAGAATTGATTCTTTGAGGACCTGCTTCATGATTTTTCCAGGGACTGAAGTGAGGCTGACTGGCCTGTAGTTCCCCAGATCCTCCTCCTCCCCTTTTTTAAAGATGTGCACTACATTAGCCTTTTTCCAGTCGTCCGGGACCTCCCCCTATCGCCATGAGTTTTCAAAGATAATGGCCAATGGCTCTGCAATCACATCCGCCAACTGCTTTAGCACTCTCAGATGCAGCGCATCCGGCCCCGTGGACTTGTGCTCGTCCAGCTTTTCTAAATAGTCCCAAACGACTTCTTTCTCCACAGAGGGCTGGTCACCTTCTCCCCATGCTGTGCTGCCCAGTGCAGTAGTCTGGGAGCTGACCTTGTTCGTGAAGACACAGGCAAAAAAAAGCATTGAGTACATTAGCTTTTTCCACATCCTTTGTCACTAGGTTGCCTTCCTCATTCAGTAAGGGGCCCACACTTTCCTTGACTGACTTCTTGTTGCTAACATACCTGAAGAAACCCTTCTTGTTACTCTTAATATCTCTTGCTAGCTGCAACTCCAAGTGTGACTTGGCCTTCCTGATTTCACTCCTGCATGCCTGAGCAATATTTTTATACTCCTCCCTGTCATTTGTCCAATCTTCCACTTCTTGTAAGCTTCTTTTTTTGTTTAAAATCAGCAAGGATTTCACTGTTAAGCCAAGCTGTTTGCCTGCCATATTTACTATTCTTTCTACACATTGGGATGGTTTGTCCCTGTAACCTCACTAAGGATTCTTTAAAATACAGCCAGCTCTCCTGAACTCCTTTCCCCCTCATGTTATTCTCCCAGGGGATCCTGCCCATCAGTTCCCTGAGGGAGTCAAAGTCTGCTTTTCTGAAGTACAGGGTCCGTATTCTGCAGCTCTCCTTCCTTCCTTCCGATCCTGAACTCGACCATCTCATGGTCACTTCCTCCCAGGTTCCCATCCACTTTTGCTTCCCCTACTAATTCTTCCCAGTTTGTGAGCAAAGATGCACACTGTTTCTGCTCCAGTCCTGTGCAGAGGAGACACAAAATGCTTGTTCTACTCAAGAGCCATCATCAAAGCTCCATGTGACCGTCCTCTTGTGTGTGGTCAGGCTAGTTGTCTGTGAGGCTCACCCCAGTGCTTCCTGCTGGCCACCAAATGAGTTTCCTACAAAGCAGTTAGAGCAGGTTGATGGATTTTCTACTCCTGCTGCTTTTTGCCTCACAATCCTCTGCCTTGTATTTACTTCTGTTAGTATACAGTAGCAATTCAGTATAAATCATCTCAGCTGAGCAGGTGATACTTCTACAAGAGGAGTATTAAAAGGACCTGGAATTACAGGTTGTGTGGGTAGAGGAAGAGCTAAAATCAAATCTGTTTCTGCTCAGAATTGGCATCCAGGACATAACTGATTTTCTGCCTCCTTCTTCTTCCCTTAATATCTCCAATTTCCCTGCTTTCCACAGAAATCTTCTTCTCGGGTGTTGGAGAGAGTTTTTTATTTTATTGGCAGCACTTTATAGCCTTCCTGGTTAACCTATCCAGGTATTACTTCATATCTAATTCTCTTGCCACCTTCATACCTACATCTGATCTCTTCTTATAATCAACACCCATCCTCTAAGCCGGTGTTCTCAACCTTTCCAGACCACTGTACCCCTTTTCTTGCATACCCTGAGTTTCACCTCACTTAAAAACTACTTGCTTACAAAATTAGACATAAAAATACACTTACTTATTACTGAAAAATTGCTTTCTCATTTTTACTATATAAAATAAATCAATGGGAATATAAATATGTTCTTACATTTCAGTGTATAGCAGCAGTTCTCAAGCAGCGGTCTTCTCCACGAGTAGTTTTTAAGGGGTCTGCCAAGTAGGGCCAGTGTTAGACTTGCTGGGGCCCAAAGCAGAAAGTCCCACCATGTGGGGCAGAAGCCTAGGGGCCTGAGTCCCACCCACCGGGGCTGAAGCCAAAGCCTGAGCAACTTCGCTTCATGGGGCCCCTGGTGGCGTGGGGCCCCAGGCAATTGCTCTGCTTGCTAACCCCTAACGTCAGCCCAGGATTTCATATGCAGAAAAACAGGTGGGCCGTGGAGTTTTTATAGCCTGTTCAGGGGGCCTCAGAAAGAAAAAGGTTGAGAACCCCTGTTGTATAGTTTATAGAGCAGTACAAAGTCATTTTATGACATTTTAGTTTGTACTGACTTCGCTAGTGCTTTTTATGTAGCCTGTTACAAAACTAGGCAAATATCTAGATGAGTTGACGTACCGCCTGGAAGACATCTTCATACCCCCAGGGGTTTGCATACCCCTGATTGAGAACCATTGCTCTAAACCCCTGCCAGAACAGACCATGCACAAGAGGGAGGAATTAACAGGCTAACATAAAAGTACTAGAACAAGAATGTTTTATCTGATAACTCTCAAGGCAAAACAGCAGAAAAACAAAGATCAAAACCAAGGGAGCTTCAAAATTGAAGCCAGAAAGTAAAGATAATAAGTTGCTGTACTAAGACTTTCAAGAAGCCTTTTCCTGGGGGATGCAAAAAGGAATTTTGCCTGTTTTTACACTAGACATTTGATGAGGTAATTAAAGCAGAAAGGGAACACTAGAGTAACCCTTCTAAAGTAGATGCAGCAATAGTCCCCTTGTAATAGATGCAGTGATTCCCACCAAAGGACTTCCCTCCCAAAGAGTCTGCAGACATGAAAGAGAAATCTTTCCTAAACTATGACTTACACAGACTTGGCATTAGCTCTGAAAGCTTTAGATGTGTTGCTCTGGCCGAGAGGGATAAGCTCATAGTAAGCACTCCCTCAAGGGGAAAAGAATCAAAAGCCAGACTATAAAAGACCTCTCTACCATTGTTGCTCAAGGCAGACGAATCTCCTGATTCCCTCAGATCCCTAGCTTGGTCCATGTCCTCGAATGCTGGTTTCAGGAGATGCACATGGCTGTGATCATGGAAGGCTGACGCAGGTAAGACTTGAAGAGTTGGACAAATTTCTTTTGCTTGAGGAGACTATCGGGTTTTTCTGATCTTTCTCTAAAGGCAGCCAACACTTAAGTTACCTCCCCTCTTATTTTTAAAGGGGAGCTCCAGATGTCGGAGAGAGGAAATTTTCCAAGAAGACTGTCAGAACAAACATTCTGTTGACCACAAGACCTCTTCATGCCGGTTCAGCCTGTTGAGAAGTGCCTGACTCTCAAGACCCAACCGCGCAGCAAGTGCACTTGTGAATTTTGTAACCTGACAGAGACATGGTTAACTTGTAAATTATATAGTTCAGTCTGTGCCCACATGGTACTTTATCTGCCATCACCACTGTGTTTTTGTATCTACATCTACCAGGCTTCCATTATGTTCTTAGGAGTGCATCCAGGCCACTACCGCATAGTGCCTCAGTAAAGTACTAGTAGAGGTGGTAGATGTGGTTAAATGGCAGTAGACAAAGTACAATGATCTGGACAGTGGTGTGAGAGTTATGTCCAGCAAAGCAAATTACAAGCAGTTGAAGGCCATTTGTGGTTTCTGGGTGACAAAGCCCTCTGGGATCACTGAGAGTTTGGATAGACTCCTCAGAGGTCAGGCACACAGTGGCAAATTTACTGCACAGGAAGGTGCATTGTGTGCTGTTTTAGCTGCACAGGTAGGTGTGTGTGTGGCGGGGGGGTATATTTACCATTTGTTCGCTATATAAATATCTATATATGGTGGTTTGTATGCACAAAAAGGTTCAATTACCCACTGTCTGTAAAGGGTATTAGCCTTAAAATGGCAGCTGCCAGTGTTCACATAGCTGTCCAGTTCATATGAGTGGAGACTTCAAAACTTTTGTAGTATTGTTAAAACATGTGCTTATAACTTATTTGTTTGACTAGTATGCTCTAATTAAGTGATTTTTTTTTCTGTAGTCATCTAAGAAAATCCTATAAATTACTGCAATTTTCCTTTAAAGAAATGGGCACAGTGGGAAAGGTCTCAGCTTAAACAAATGCAGATGAGCTACAGAGAACAGTCACCAATCTCACAGAACCTGAACAGGCTAATCTAGAAAATACAGGCAGAGAAGAGTCTGGATGTACGATAGAGCAAGACTATGTCAAGCTTAACAGCTGCACAAGTATTAAGTATAGTGTGGACACACTCTTAACATGAAGCATTACATTACATGAAATTGCATTATATTACATGAAATTGGAAGCCCATTAGCAAGAATTTTTAACGAATTTGTAAACTCAGGGGTTCTACCATATGACTGGAGAATTGCTAACATAGTTCCTATTTTTAAGAAAGGGGGAAAAAGTGATCAGGGTAACTACAGGCCTATTAGTTTGACATCTGTAGTATGCAAGGTCTTGGAAAAAAATTTGAAGGAGAAAGTAGTTAAGGACATTGAGGTCAATGGTAATTGGGACAAAAAATAACATGCTTTTACAAAAGGTAGATCGTGCCAAACCAACTGATCTTCTTTGAGAAGGTAACAGATTTTTTAGACAAAGGAAACGCAGTGGATCTAATTTACCCCCATTTCAGTAAGGCATTTGATATGGTTCCACATGGGGAATTATTAGCTAAATTGGAAAACATGGGGATTAATATGAAAATTGA
Source organism: Lepidochelys olivacea (assembly GCF_965140295.1). Classification (NCBI taxonomy): domain Eukaryota; kingdom Metazoa; phylum Chordata; order Testudines; family Cheloniidae; genus Lepidochelys; species Lepidochelys olivacea. The sequence goes on from NC_140411.1 coordinate 299,085,492, forward strand.
AAGGTGGATAAGGAACTGGTTAAAGGGGAGACTACAATGAGTCGTACTGAAAGGTGAACTGTCAGGCTGGAAGGAGGTTACTAGTGGTGTTCCTCAGGGATCAATCTTATTTAATCTTTTTATTACTGAGATAAGGAGGTGTTAGTACTGTTATACAGGGCACTGGTGAGACCTCATCTGGAATACTGTGTGCAGTTCTGGTCTCCCATGTTTAAGAAGGATGAATTCAAACTGGATCAGGTACAGAGAAGGGCTACTAGATGATCCGAGGAATGGAAAACCTGTCTTATGAAAAAAGAAAAGGAGTACTTGTGGCACCTTAGAGACTAACCAATTTATTTGAGCATAAGCTTTCGTGAGCTACAGCTCACTTCATCGGATGCATCGGATGCAAATAAATTGGTTAGTCTCTAAGGTGCCACACGTACTCATTTTCTTTTTGTGAATACAGACTAACACGACTGTTACCTGTCTTATGAAAGGAGACTCAAGGAGCTTGGCTTGTTTAGCCTAACCAAAAGAAGGCTGAGGGGAGATATGATTGCTCTCTAAAAATATATCAGAGGGATAAATACCAGGGAGGTAGAGGAATTATTTAAGCTCAGTACCAATGTGGACACAAGAACAAATGGATATAAACTGGCCATCAGGAAGTTTAGACTTGAAATTAGACGAAGGTTTCTAACCATCAGAGGAGTGAAGTTCTAGAACAGCCTTCCAAGGGGAGCAGTGGGGGCAAAAGACATATCTGGCTTCAAGACTAAACTTGATAAGTTTATGGAGGGGATGGGATAGCCTAATTTTGGCAATTAATTGATCTTTGACTATTAGCGGTAGTATGCCCAATGGCCTGTGATGGGATGCTAGATGTGGTGGGATCTGAGTTACTACAGAGAATTCTTTCCTGCGTGTCTGGCTGGTGAGTCTTGCCCACTTGCTCAGGGTTTAGCTGATCGCCATATTTGGGGTCAGGAAGGAATTCTCCTCCAGGGCAGATTGGCAGAGGCCCTGTGGTTTTTTTGCTTTCCACTGCAGTGTGGGACACGGGTCACTTGCTGGAGGATTCGCTGCACCTTGAAATCTTTAAACCATGATTTGAAGACATCAGTAGCTCAGATATAGGTTAGCGGTTTGTTACAGGAGCGGGTGGGTGAGATTCTGTGGCCTGCGTAGTGCAGGAGGTCGACTAGACGATCATAATGGTCTCTTCGGACCTTAAAGTCTATGATTCTATGATTTTTAGAGGTAGTATTCAAAGCAGAGTAGAACTGGCTTCCAGCACCTCATATTAAAGGCAGAGACTGCCTTTATTAATATGAAAATCATCAACCTTTTGGTGGTAAGATTTGTGACGGTATGCTAATGCATGAGGACAAATTGATAGGAACTAAACAAGGATATAATCCCAGAAAAGAGCCCACTTGGACTGCTCTAGCCTCTGTGGCATCTGCCCTGTGTGGATTTGATTAGTTGGCAGAGAGCCATCTGCTCAGGATGCCTGGGGCCATGAGTGCAAACAAAAACTGACATGACTGCTGGTGGCATATGGCAGTTAGGAAAGATGAGAACATGCTGTAGATGGTGGTGGTGGTTTTGCGTTAATGAATGATGTATCTGGTAAAATGAATTATTGCAACCTCTGTTGAAGTTATGTTTATTACAAAGGTATGTTATTGAAAATATAACTTAAAGATTTATTTTGATCATCTCTAGCATATCTTCTTTGATCAAAGAGGTATTTGCTGTGGGAAGCTTTCCAGTTGATAGTCCATCTCAGAAAAAACATTACAGACCCAATTTATTTAATTTGAGTTTAGAGCACAGCAAAGGGTGGATTCTGGACCAGATTCACTGCCTGTGGAATCACAGAAAACATAGGGGCTCCAGTGCAATATTCACGTTCATACTTAATTGATCTGAGGCTGTGGCAGAATTTCCAGCCTGTGGCACTGAAGTGCTGCAGAATCCAGGCCTGCACAATTTAGGTCAAGCTTGCTGTGGAGTACATGGGACCCTGGGGATAGATCACATGATACATTTCCTGATTTTGTTCATTCCCTTTGAAACATCTGGCACCAGGCACTGTCAGAAGACAGGATACTGGGCTAGATATCTAGATATACTGGGCTAGACCCAGTCTGGCCATTGTTATGTTCTTAAATTTAAGATGAAGCAGCCTCCACTCATCATTTCACTTATGTTATATCCTTCTGTTATTTGCTTTTTCTGCTAGGTTATATATGTTTTGCATGCCTATTTAATACCAAAATGGTGCAAGTTACAACACATTACCACTGACACCAAATTGTCACTGATTAATTTACCCCAGTATTTTTGTTCAGACTGTTCTGCAGATGAACTCACGATAATTTCTGTATTTGAAAATTGGATAAAGTTTGGGGGTAGGAGGCATTTTGCTCCTGATATCAGCATGAGGCAGTAACCCACTGCACCTGGGTCTTCCTAGTCCTGCAGGGAATTGGGAGTCAGCTACCAATTCAGCAGCATTCCCCGCCCCCCATTCGACCCTGCAGAGGGCACTTAAATGTTCTGGGGTCCAGAGGTGGAGGGAGCAGAAATGGGCAAGCCGGGGCAGAGCCAGGGTGATATACGTTCCCAGATATCTTTTTCTATAGAGCCCCACACCTAAAAACCCTTTCCTTGAGGATTTGTTAGAATTAAAACTGATGCAGCATCAAAGCCTGTGGATGTTATGTCCAAACTTCAAATGCCAAAGAGTCAGTTTCACAATCTTTACTTCCATAGGTTTTGTAAATGCTAATATACTATAGAACAGTTTGCTTTGTTTTTTCGCCAGGGCAAATGGGCCTGGCTGCGTATTTATGGCAGCACTCAAGTCCCTAAAAAAGAAGTGCTGGAATTCATGATTTTGACAATAAGAATAGCAATATTTTTTTTCTTGCACACCTGAAAGATTATACAGATATACCTATATAGCTATAGATATAGATAGATAGATATGCACACCACATTCTCCATTGTCTATGCAAATATATCCCAAATATATTGGTTTGCTCCTTGTGCTGTCTCTTCAGGTATCCATTTCTATGATTTTGTGTCATCTGCTGATGAAAGCCACCTCTTCACCTACAGTACTAGGTTGAAAGAATACACAGGAAGTCCAAGGAAGCTAATGAACGTCAATAATGCAAGCTGAGGTACTTTGAAATAGTTGCTTAAGGGGTGCAGATATTGTTCAGCATGCTGAACCCTCTTTCGGCATCAGCTGATGTCATGAAAATCATTTAAATAGCAAACACTAGAAGTTTGAGATCACTGAGGACCTCTTTGCCTTCACAGTAGATGTAGTCTCACAAGCTTTCTTAAATCAGTTGAAAACTCAGATGTAACTTTTCACATAATTTCTTCACTTCTTCTTACTCTCATACCAGGGAATCTCTGTATCTAGTGGCCAGTTACTCATACCTAAGACTTGTATCTGATCAGCTTACTGAAGTTGGAGACATTCTGTTGATTATGCTTGCCAGGAAGGCTAGAGCAATTTGAGACCACAGTGGTAAGTAAAAGAGATCTAAGATTGTTGGCCTACCTAAGGCAAAAATGTTGCTGGCTGGTTGTAGATGGATGCATTTTTCAACAGTGGTACTGACTTGAAAACCTGTTCAGCAACAGCTTGCTATGTTTTTGGATATATATGGGGGAGCTTCTTGTTTCATCTTCCCAATTGCCTAAAAAGTTCTACTGACCACTGGATACACTCAAGCTAAAGTAGGTGTTCTGCCACGTTAGTTACATCCTCTGGAGTATCCATCTAAAGTCCCAATTTTAAAACAAACTCTTCAGAGGGCGATGACCTTGTAAGCCCCTGAAAAGTCTCTTGGGTCTTGGCATCACATGATTGATCTTCAGACACAAACGTGAAGTGTGTGTGACGAGCTGTATAATTTTTCCACACTAACCACTACCGCTCTAAAAGTAGAAGCCACCCAACATACCCTCCAAATTTTTCTGACTTTAAGTTGTACCGCAAGTTTGGAGGCACAAGCACTAAGTTCCCATTGTTTTTTGAGAGACTGGCTATAAACCGGGTGCACCGAGTCCATTACAATTTTGAAGTGATTTATTCATCCAACTTCCTCAATGGTATTCCCAATGCTAAGTTCATTTCTGTGACACAGACAGTACCACTGAATAAGATTGGCTGTTCTTGGTTAAACTAGTCAGCACTTCACTTTATGCCTCAACCATGACACTAGCACCATCACTATGTACACTGATAAAGTTCCTAATCAAATATTCATTGCAGAAACCATGTTTCACTGAACAAGCGTTGATTGCCATAACAATCATCCCTGCATCACTTCCGTCTCATTCCATTAAGTAAAATAATAATAATAATAATGAAACAGCCTTGGAATGAATAACTGTACGTGTATAGAAAATCAACATCAATTTTGAAGCTACAGTTGTCGATTCATCTTTGAATACAGAAATGTTTGCTTCTGAAGCAGTAACTTCATTATAAGGTTTTTTTCACATTTCCTGTCCAATAAGGTCTGCAACTTCATGGGCTGACCACTCAGAATGCAAAATAACATCCATATCTAAACTATTGCTTCATTGCAAATCCCCTAACTCAAGAAGATCATTCAATGGTCAGACTTTTTTGCCTGTAAGTAAACACCATGGAATACTCTACCTGTAGATTCATACAGATGTCTTTTTTGTTCACCAACTGCATTCTCTGGAAAATTTTTCTTTGCATGAAGTACAATCCGAGAGGCTGCAACATGTGTTGCATTTTTCCCATGTAAAAACATTTTCTTTCTCAGTGATGTGTGCTGTAACCTAGTTATATCACCATAAAATCCAACACTACACCTGCTCCACTCATTTGAAGTCTGACAAACATTCTGTCTTGTGCTTGCTCCTTAGCCTCCAACCTCTTGGCAAACCCAGCAACCAAGTTGCCCACCAGAAAAAAACAGGTACAGATTAGCCTTTAAAAAATAACTGGCCTGCTTTTCACTCCAGTAAGAAGGAAATTCTGCTTTCAGTGGTGATAAGCATTCATGCAGAGCTGAATGCAAATTCAGTTCCACATTTTTTTTTCTTCTGTTGGTTGACTGGAACTCAAACAAGAGGCAGGGTTGGAAATTGGTGAAGGCAGTAGGCAATTGCCAAAGCTGCAAGTGCCAGGGTCACAGAAGAGTTGCAGAGGATGTTTCTCACAATGCTGAACAGAATGGGGGTGATGCTGCTGAAACTTACAAGTTTGAAAACAGTTCACACCAATTTTAGTTCAAAATCTGATGAGACAAATCAAATGATATGCAAGATGCTCCCACTAGAGCTACTGTCCTATCTCTCCTTTAGGACTATGTAGCCAAGGAAAGACAGATCTGCAGAAGACAAAAATGGGTGGGATTGACATTACTCAATGAAATGAATCAAATTACATGTAATACCACTCCTAGCCCCCTCAAAGTAGTTTCAAACTTTCCCCACTTTCAACTCCCCAGGGCTTTCCCTCTTGCCTTCTACCCAAACCTCCATTAGTGGCAAGCCACTTTTCATCTTGATACAACAAATTGTTCATGAGAATAAGTTGTTAACAGGAAAGTTTACACAAAAATAAATAAATAGAACCTGACCAAAATCCATCAAATTTACCTTTGAATGTCACTTTTCTGTTTCTTGCAAGCAAGAGAAGAATATGACAAAATCCCTGTGCACTTTTTAATCACTTATAATGTCTTCTTTACCTACAGAAACAAAATATCAGTTGCTCATGCACGCGTCAGACTGACAGGTCATCAAGTCATTGACCATGGAAGTGCCAGCCACACATACCACAATTCAGGGGCATCATCTCCATAACAAACCTGCACAGACAGACCTGTTTCTTTCTACTGTTTGGGGTAAATCATTCCTCCCACAACCCCAGGCCATCTCCTGTTCTTCCTTGGAGCCCTGCTGATCTTAGTCAGGGTCAACTCACTCATGGGCAGCAAAAGAAGAGGGTGGTTCACTCTTGCCAGGACCCATCAGTCTATGCAGCAGTAAAGGGCTTTCCCTTGCCCGCCTTGCGGGGATGAAGGGGTGCTAGTGGCACTGACCATAGAGGAGGCAGGGACATGGGGGACACTAACTCTGGGCTGCATTCACTGTTTAGTGGGGAGGTTAAGGGAGACACTGACCATGAGGAAGCAGAGACATGGGGGATCCACTGCCTCCTCCATAGCTTCTGCTTCCAGGCCTGCTCCTGCACTGTTCAGGTTACCAAGCCACCATCTCATCTCCTGCAGCAGGGAGCTGGGTCAGGATGCTCTGAGTGCGCCTGTCTGCTGCAAGGTAAAGAGAGAGCCAAACGGCGACATCACACAATTACCTGAAGTACTGGAACACCATTCCCCAAAGAACAGTCCTAGAATGCTGTTCTGGAGCGTTCTGGCACCACTTGAGCACTGATTCATAGGAAATTATCTTCATGATCCTAGCTGGCTTGTCCTGAGGAGCAGGGGCACTTGTCCGTTGCTAGAAATATTGGTTATAAACTAATTTCTGCTATAATCATAGATTTGGGAAAAAAATCAGCAAAGGCTAATTTACAACAGGTATTTCCAGTTCTGCATTAGCTGCCATGCAGAAACTAGATAGCACATCTGAAAAAATAGGTTTATTCTATTAAAATTGGTTAAAATAGGGCAGGGAACTATGATTTTTTAAAAAAATTGTTTTCCTTGAGTTTTCATAAAAATTCAAAATCAATTTTTTAAAAAAAATTTGGAATGTATAAAACTTTGATCACAATTGGTCAAAAGGGGGCAATAGGGTTGCATTTTAAAATACCATAATTTTTTTCCTTAAGGGCTTTTTAAAATCAAAATTTTAAATTTTTCGACTAGCCCTATTATCTAGTTCTTTCTTTCCAGCAGCATTCATGATGTGCAAGGAGTTCCCAGATATTCAAGAAGGGATGGTCCCTCCCTGAGGTGCTCACCTTTTAAAGACAGAGAAATAGTCGGAAGTTGGTGAAAGACAAAAATAATCATTTTACGTACAAATCAGCTAGATTCACTGTAAGCACATCTTTAGGAGTGACTTAAATGCAGACAGGCTAGTGGCTTTGTGGACTATCTCCAGGGAGGTTGTAGCATGCATACAGTTCCATGTAGGAGTACAAATGAGTGTGTGAGAAGCTGAAAAAAAGGAGCCAGATGAGACTGGGAACTTTGGCAAAGCAGAGACCACTGTGGGAATTGGGGGAGGGGGGCCGGGGAGTGAAGCACAAACACAATGGAAATTGAAAAGTGATTTACACAAGAGTTTTTAAAATTAATGTTTTGGCAATACAAATAGGGACTTACAAGGAGATACAAGAGTTTTAGAACATTTATCTTAGGGAAGGTTTGATCTCCACATCCACAGTCCACTCTCAAATCGATGGTCAGATTTTCAGAGGGGCCGAGCATCAAAGCAATAAGTCAATGGCAGCTGCAGTGAGCAGCATCTTTGAAAAATCAGCCAAGAATGACTCCCCAGAGCATATCCTCTAGGTGTCTCTGCTTATTGTTCAAGAGCTTTCTAGCCAACAAATATCTTTCCAGGCATAATGATGCTTCATGAAGCAGATTGACTGATAACTCTTGAGTTCATCTCTGTCTTCCTGTCCATTCTTCTTCGGTGGGATTATTTCTGCCTGAGGCCTTCTTTAGTTCTTCAAACTGTCTGGATGACAGAGTCCCCTATCTATATGCACTTCACTGATGATTCCACTTATGCCTCAGGGTTTTCTTCTGTTCATGACTTGCTGTTTGTTCTACCTTCTACAATGCTGATTTCCTCCCCAGCTTTCTTGTCCTCTCCAGTTCAGCAGTTTTCCTGTCAGATATGTCTATTTTTTTATTTTGATACAAGTCATCCACAGACCATGTACAAGATATGTCCCATCTTAAAATGTCTTGAAACCACTGCAGCATACCCTACCTGCAAGATGTTTTCCTTGTTGCATTCTTGTTTTCCAATTTTATCAGTCATTCACATATTTTGACCCAATTGATTTTCCACCAAGCTAATTTATCATCCTAAATTAGGACCCAATTTTACAACCCGAGTAGTCTTTATTCATGTAAATCCTATTCACTTTCCATAAACTGCTATTGAATAAGATGAAATTCAGTTGCCAGGTTTGTCAATTTGTCACCTTTTGCTATCACTACATTTTTTTAAAATGTAGAAAATGTTGTAGGATTAATGTAATTTAATATCTAATACCTGGCTGTTTACAAGGGTTTTTTTAATAAGGAAAATTCATCTTAAGTTTTGTTCTCATATTTTCAATAATAATAATGAAGAAGAAATAAGAAAGCCATGGTCCCTTCTGGCCTTGGAATTTATGAATCTACGAGTCTATGAATTTGCTGAGAGTTCACTTGCTTCAAAACTTTCCTCAGCCATCTCTGTGTATCTCTCTCCCTGAAATATAATTGTTGCAGCTTCTTGACATAAAATGAATGGACTAAACTGAATTCACTAAGGTGGTAAAACATACACCGTCGGCATTAATTGAATTATAATGAAAACTGAGTGATGAATCACAGAAGATAATGCACACTGCCATGTTTGATGACAGATGCACAGTACTCAGTCTTCAGCTGATGAGAGGGGCCATTGAACTATGTTTCAAATGTCTAGACATACTCCTTTGGAAAAAACCCAACTATGAATTTTCATACTTGCTTCCAGCCAAAATGATAAGTGTGTTTGTCAACACCTGTTTTTAAAAGATCTATTGTGTTTCTATTTTTTGACATTACAGTTGTGCAGTGTATTTTGCTGCTACTATTTAAAAGGTTTATCAACCTTTTCATTGTTATTCTCTTCTCTCCCCTCCCTTTTTTCTCCTAACTCCAGGATTTAAGAGTAAAATACATACTCCTTTCAGGCTAGGACCTGGCAGAATCATCATTGTTTCAGAATCATCCTGATCATAAGTAAATAAATAAGTTTTGTTTGGAGCACTAACCAAATGTATCTGAACAATACAGATACATTTAGAGTGTATGGAGGGTCCAACTGGAATTCTACAAACTAAGGAGTGTTATTCACTCCAGGGAGCGGATGAAGGGAGATGATGCTCTCCTACCCACTTCTTCTCTTCCATACATAATATATGTTACTTATGACAACATAGCAAAGGGAAAAAAGATCTGAATATCCACTTCTAAGAGATGGATGCCCTGGAGCTAGAGAAGCACAAAGTAACTCCCACAGGAGAAGAAGAATGGGACTAATGAGGAGAGTAATTTTTGATTGTTTTATAATGACTTCTGGTATGATTTTCTGGGTCAGAGGGTAAAAAAAAAAACTCTTTGCTGTGCTTAGGGACTGTGTAAAATACACTTCATGCTAAAAGGCAAGCGAGCAGAGAATGAATGACTTAGAAGTGATAGGATGATTATGGAATGAGTGTTTGTGTGAGTTTCTTCTCATGTTTTAGTGGTGATTTGAAGACCAACTCTGAGTTTGTAGGGATGTGGATTGATTATTATTATTTTTATTTACATAGTTCCCAAGGTGTAAAAGCCACTTTATAGAACAAACAAAAATACTTGGTGGCTGCCCTGAAGAGTTTTCAAGTTAATTAGAGACATAGCAAGCAAATGCAAAACAGCCAAAAGAAGTGGAGGGTAACAGGAATCAAGGCTGTGGGTACAAGAACAAGACCACGGCTGAGCTATGACAATTTACACCGGCTGAGGATCTGACCCCACATGTTTGCACTAGATGATCACAGATAGACCTTAATGGGTTTTATGGGATTTTGGTTATTGATTAAAAAAACCTCAACAGTTATTTTCCTGAAGTGCCCAAAAGTGAGCTTGGTGTTTCACAAACACATGCCCCAAAGCATTTACAGTCTAAATAAGACAAGATGCACCAAGGAAGAGCCACAAACAACTGGAGATGGCTTGGGAAATAGTCGGAAGGGAAGGGTACAATAATAAGCTTTATTGAGAGGCAAAACCCAGAACTCTTTAACAATAAATAGGAAGAAAAAATCAAACTTACATTCTCACAATCAAGTTCCCTCTGATTCATCTATTTGTTCTTCTGCTCTGACAATTATGAAGCTAAGATGGTGCTTGCTGTGATCATTGAGGCTGCGGTCTTCTCAGTTACTGCTGCTGCTGGCAGTTTGCTGCTGGCTAGACTGCTCAGGAAGCTGTTGCCGTGGCAACCTTAGAATGTTGCTGCTGCTGCTACTTCTGCTGCTGCTTCTGCTCAGGTAGCTTCTTCTTTGCAGGGTTCTATTGCTGTTGTCACTGCTTCTTCTCAGCTAGCTTCTTCATAGGTGTCTCGCAGCTTCTGCTGTCCTTCAAGGTCCAGATCCCACTACATCTTCAGCCTGTTGGCTGTCGCCTTTATATGCTGGTTGGTATCCCAGGCTCAGCCAATCAGCTTCCATCTTTCTGCTGGCTCCACCCCCCCTAACCCCACCCAGTCACGTGTACCTATATGTGTCTGGTAGCTCCTCCCAGTCACATACACCTCTATGGGACTGACAGCTGTCAATCAAAGTTAGGGCTTTTTGCTGAGTCATTTTCTACAGGAAGTGAAATTATTACATCACAGGAAAATGGAATTACTATGTCACCCTAGTATTCTCAGAGATGGAATCTTCCACTACATCATCCCTATATCCGCCATTTTGGTCAGCCAAAATTTTCTAAATATAAACTATTATTCATTTCTATTTAATCAAAGTTTTAATTTTAAAACTAATTACTGTTTTATGAACTCCAAAGTGTCCTGATCCTACCACCTCTCTTTAACTGTCCAATGAAGAGAGTTATAATTTTTCCAATTTTTAAACCCCTTCCGAGGTTTTTCTGCAAGCCTTTATTTAAGGTGCTGTAAGATATTTCAGACAGCTAAAGGCAAATTCTCTCATTATAAAGGGTATCATGAGGTATTTGAAGTTCTCATAGTGGGAACAGAACCCCATCTTCCATTTTTATCCTGACCGGCTACTGACTAGGCTGTAGGCCCCATGGAGGTCCAGCTTGATAAAAATCCCTGCAGAACGAAGTCCCTCAAAAAATTCATTGAGTGGCAAAGGGTACCTGTTTCAGGTGATGCCCATGTTCAGAGCCTGATAATCCACACAAGGGCACAAGGAGCCATCCTTCTTAGCCACGAAGAAAATCGGGGCTCCTGCTGGGGATGTGGGTGGGTGGATAATTCCCTTTTTCAGGTTCTTTCTAACATACTCCTAGAGCACCTCCAATTCAAGCTCTGAGAGGAAGTCAATATGGCCAAATGGAATCTTGGCCCCTGGCTAGAGGACTAAGAGGCAGTTGTAGCAACGGTACAGGGAGGGGGTGGGGTGAGTATATCTGCCCTCCCCTTGTCAAAAATGTGTGCAAGGTCCTGGTATTTCACCAGCAGTGTTTGGATAGCCCTTTTCTGGGGTCTCATGGAGTTCACCCCCACTGTTGTGGGGTCCTCAGAAGGGCAGTGCATCCTTGGGGCTGAACTGTAAATAGCTTCTGATTTGAAGTTCATGGAAGCTGTATTGTTGGTGGAACAATGAGTAGAACCTCACCAGCTTTCCAGAGAATACATGGGTCAGGAGTAGTAAGCCAGGTGATCCTGAGGATGACTAGAGAATATGGGGAATGCATCAGACTGAACTGCAGGGTCTCACAGTGTCCATGCAGGGTGGTGACTTGTAAGGGTGCTGTCTAATGCACAACGGGACCCAAGGAGAGGAGTGCCCCATCAATGGATTAGACCAGGTTGGGGACAGCCTTGCACTGGGTCAGAATTCCGTAAGCTGAAGCAAAATCTGAGTCCATAAAACAGCTGGAAGCACCAGAGTCTGTTAGTGTTGTCATGCTAACCTGCTACCATGGCAGAATGTTGCAGACAAAGCAGAAGCAGAAGGTGCATTAGATGTTGATGGACTGCTGCTAGGGTACTGGTGGACAGGTGTGGAGGCCATATGCATGCAGTCTTGAGGGGAAAATGTCAGCCAAAATGGTTAAAGTTTGATAATGTTATAAGCAGCAGAAAACAGGATTTCATAATAGGAAGTGTCTGAAAATCTTAAGTGTAGGCAACCGCAACCAACTCCACCTATAACTATGAGAAAGTCAAAAGAAAAAGTTCACCTTATTAAATATGTTTCATGCAAACCCACTGTGCATCTCCTCTCCCCGCTGGTGAGATACTGTAATGAACCTGCTGGCTTGTTACTGGGCTGTGTGTTTTAATCCCTAGTTCAACACCTAGCCAGCAGAGAGCTCCATAACCTCCACAGTACAGGAAACAGGAGCGCAAACAAAGCTCGTAAGAGACCTTGCTCAGGAGAGGGCTGGGGGCTAGAAGCTGGGTGGAGAGGGAAGGCTGGAAAGCAAGAAGCCTGAAAGGGGGTCTGGAGGGCCAGAGGCTAGCCAGTGACATACCCTGTGCTGTTAGGGGGAAAGCAGTAGTTGCCAGAGGAGCACACAGGGCTGCAGCATTCAGGCAAGAGGACAGTGAGAACAGATCACAATAAGTCCAGTTTACTGTTATACTCTTCTACTGGACTGCCGTTAGGGCTGAATTATGAATGGCTGGGTTGATCTTTTGCTTGTAAATGTTAAAGAAGTTGTGCCCAAAATTTTCTACACCTTTTATTTCTGGCTGCCCTAGAAAGGATTCTGCAGGGGTGGTGCTTGGGGCGGGGGCAGCATGTGGAGCCCCCTGGCAGTCCCTATGCATAGGAGCCAGAGGGGGGACATGCCGCTGCTTCTGGGAGCTGTGCAGGTTGGGGCAAGCCCCCGACCCTGCTCCCCGGCTGGAGCGCCGGAGCGGGGCAAGCCCCAGACCCCATTCCCCAGCGGGAGTTTGAGGGCTGGATTAAAACATCTGATGAGCCCAACAGGGCCTGCAGGCCATAGTTTGCCCACCCCTGGCTAAGACCTAAAAAGCCTAGTGCTTGGGGCATCTACAGCATTTCCCTCCAAGCTCATAGTATATCTAATGAACTACCAGACATTTAGGGGATTGCTGTACCACAACACTCACTGCAAATCCCGCAGTGGGGTCAGGTTCAATACAACATCCCCACTTGTGAACCAGTGAGAGTCTCACTTCCATGCGGCATATTTTCTGTACATGGGTGCCATGTTTGTGAGGCGTTGTCTAGATGTGTCAGCTAACATGTAAGCTAACATGATTTTTAAAACAAACCCTTTTTTCCCCTAGTCTAAACAAAGCCTAAAAGTGAAATTGGCTTAGAATTTGAACAGTAAATTAGAAAAGAATTTCTCTATAGATATTTACATGCTGACAGGGGGAGGAGGTGTGTGAGAATAGAGTGTCATGGAAGAGGCAACATTCTGAGGGCTTTTGTCAATGGGAAACCATCATATTTCTTCTATTCTGAGAATATAAGAAGCGGGGTTACACATCTTCTAGCAATCCTAGTGTCTGAGTCAACTTTCCACCTAGGAAACTGAAGCTATGTGACATTTTAACCAACAAATACCAAATTGTTTCCTTATTTGCTGCTTTTCACATAGTGGCAGATGATGAACTATGGAAGATGGATGCAGCTTAAAATGTCTTGCTGAATAATTGATCATAATCCCTCCAGGCTACATCAATGGATGAATGGATGTGTCAGTTATGAAGACTGTGTCCCCAGCTAATGCTCTTAATTGGCAAACAATTTATCTGAATTAAAAATAGTAGGTTTTTAAAATATCCTGTTTATGCCAAATAGGATTGCACAGTTTGCAAGTCATTTTTTTCTGTTTAACATTTGTTCAGCATTTGTCCATTTCTATTATTATGGCTTGATGCCTTTATAAAAATGATGGATGAAATCCTGGCTACATTGAAGTCAGGGGCAAAACTCCTCCTGACCTCACGGTAGCCAACCAACCTGTGTTATTTCCAAAATGTAACACTTCTCTCACTTTCTCAATGTGAAGGGAGGTATATGGAACGAACTCAGAGGCTCCAGGTACCAGGGTGGGCCCTGAATCTCCTCCCACAAGGGCAAACCATCCTTCACCTAATGGAACAATTAGGAGGAATGCCACAAGGGCATTTCTCACCCTTAGCTCCCTCCTGCTGATTATACTGGCCTAGATTGAGCGACGGGAATGTAACTAATGTACTGAATGGAGCTCAGACAACTTAATTTTGAATCCGAAAAATGTGCTTGAAATTTTACTATTAAACATTACTTATGTAACCAAATGTAAGTAAAATAATGGGGAAACGTGCTGAAATATTCACCCCAGATTTCTGGAAGGAAAGAACACCGAAAAGATAAAGAGATATGGAAACAGCCAGAATTTGCATGAAACTGTATAATTGTGTGATGAGTGTCAATTTACTAATATTGGTGCCCTTGGCCTGAGTGGTTAGCCAACATGTATGTAAGCAGGGTCTGAATGAGATCTCCCCTGACATCTAGCAATGAGCTGAGGAAAAAGACTTCAGGAGCAGACCATGTTTGCATAGACATGCCAACTGTGCCTAGGTGTGCAGCAGATGGAGCTGCTTTGCCAAAGTGATCAATTTGGGCTGGCTTTGGGTTACAAATCTCTCTAGTATTTGAATGCAGGAGTAATGAAATGTTGTTATCCTTAATGTATAAGTAAAGGGCGGCAGAACTATGCTTAGCATGCCTGGATTGAGGGGAGTCACCCTAAACCAGAGGTGGGTAAATTACGGCCTGTGGGCCACATCCGGCCACGCGACCGTCCTGCCTGGCCCTTGAGTTCCCGGCCAGGGAGGCTAGCCCCCGGCCCCTCCCCTGCTGTCCACCCTCCCCGCAGCCTCACTCGCCGTGCCACCAGCTCCGTCAGGGAGTAGAGGGGGGTTGAATAGTGGATGGGGTCCCAGGGATGCTGGTTATGGGTTGGGGGTTCTGAGGGGGGCAGTCAGGGGGCAGGAAGTGGGAAGGGGCAGATAGGGGGCAGGCTGTTTTGGGAGGCTCCGCCTTCCCTACCCAGCCGTCCATACAGTTTCAGAACCCCAATGTGGCCCTCAAGTCAAAAAGTTTGCCCACCTCTGCCCTAAACTGAACCTCACCTGGATAACAAATACCAGTGGAGATGAACATGGGTAGGGACAGGTGTTTCTAGCTGGTGGGATGGAGTCTGCCTAAAGAGTCTTAGGGCATGTCTACACTGGCAATGTTATAGTGTTGGCAGTTACAGCACCACTCAGAGAGCGCAGAAGAAAAACCGCTGTTGTGTGTTCACACTGACAGCTGCCTGCACAATAGCATGTTCACACTTGCAGCATTTGCAGTGCTATTTGGAGCGGTGCACTCTGGGCAGCTATCCCACAGAGCACCTCTTTCTTTTTTGCCACTAAGACTTGTGGGAAGGCAGAGGTGGTCGCGAGGCAACCTGGGTCCAGTCCCGATGCTCCATGATGCATTGCTTTGCATGCCAGCAATCCCTGTGCTTCCATCTGCATTTAGTGCCATCTTTCAACCGTTTGGGTACTGCGTACCCTGCCTCTTTTGGGCTGCAAGAATGGATCCCGAACTGCTGACCAGATGCTGCTCACTCTGACTAACACATCACAAGTGACAGTGGAGTTATTTCTTAAACTACAAAGCAAGAGGAATGTGACATTGATCTCGCCACATGTGGTAGCTACAGAATGCTTGTGGCATTCACGGAGGTGCTGACCACAGTGTAACGCCACTTTTGGGCTCGGAAAACAAGCACTGAGTGGTGGGATCACATCGTCATGCATGTCTGGGATGACTAGCAGTGGCTGCAGAACTTTCGGATGAGGAAAGCCACATTCATGGGACTGTGTGATGAGCTCGGCCCAGCCCTGAGGTGCAAGGACACAAGAATGAGAGCTGCACTGTCGCTGGAGAACCGCGTGGTGATTGCACTGTGGAAGCTGGCTACTCCAGACTGCTACTGATCGGTTGTTAACCAGTTCAGAGTGGGAAAGCTGACCACTGGAGTCGTGTTGATGGAAATGTGCATGGCCATTAATCGCATCCTGCTCCGAAAGATTGTGACTCTGGGCAACGTGTGTGACATTGTGGATGGCTTTGCACAAATGGGCTTCCCTAACTGCAGAGGGGTGTTAGATGGCACACACATTCCAATTTTGGCACCAGACCACCTAGCCACAGAGTACATTAATTGGAAGGGGTATTTCTTTATGGTTCTCCAGGTGCTTGTGGATCACCATGGGCATTTCACAGACATTAATGCAGGCTGGTCTGGAAAGGTGCATGATGCACGCATCTTTTGGAACACTGGCCTGTTCAGGAAGCTGCAAGTAGGGACTTTCTCCCCGGACCAGAAGATCACTGTAGGGGAAGTTGAAGTGCCCACTGTGATCCTGGGAGACCCCCCCCCACCCCTTAATGCCATGGCTTATGAAGCCATACACAGGGCAACTTGACAGCAGCAAGGAGCAGTTCAACAACAGGCTGAGCAAGTGCAGAATGACTGTGGAGTGTGCATTTGGCCATTTAAGCCCACTGGCAATGCCTGTATGGGAAGCTGGACATGGCTGATGACAATATTCCTATGCTTATAGCCGTGTGCTGTACGCTTCATAATATTTGTGAAGGGAAGGGTGAAAGCATCACCCAGGGCTGGACCAGAGAGGCTCAGCGCCTGGAGGCTGAGTTTGAACAGCTGGAGACCAGGGCTATTAGAGGGGCACAGCGGGAGGCCATAAGGATTAGGGATGCCTTGAGGCAGCAATCTGAAGCTGAAAGCCAGTAATATTTGTTGCTATGTTCAGGATTGCAGTGCTTGTAATGCTAGGAGGTGATTGGAGCACATGATCCAAGGAGGGGCCTTAACACAGGGGTTCTCAAACTGGGGATCAGGACCCTTCAGGAGGTCGCAAGGTTATTACATGGGGGATCACGAGCTGTCAGCCTCCACCCCAAACCCTGCTTTGCCTTCAGCATTTATAATGATGTTAAATATATTTTAAAGTGTTTTTAATTTGTACGGAGGGGTCGCACTGAGAAGCTTGCTATGTGAAAGGGGTCACCAGTACAAAAGTTTGAGAACCGCTGCCTTAACATAATTGTATGTTGCTTTGCAGTGCTTTTTGCTTTCACTTAATAGAATAAAGATTTCTTTCAAACAAACACAATTCTTTTATTAAAAGACAACAACTGGAGGAGAGAGTGAAATAAAAAATTTCATCAGCAGGGAGGGGGATGGGGAAGGGAAGGTCTCAAGAGGAGGAGGGGTTCCAGGATGGCTACAGATTTGTGTATGTCCAGGGATCATACCCAACCTTCTCCTTTGGAGTACAATGCAGCGGGTGCTGTACTTCAGCAGGGCCAAACTGCAGAGGGATGGGTGTTGAGTGCAGTGGGTAGTGGGAGTCCACAGTGCTGGACTGTGAAAAGGGAGGAGAGGAATGCCGCAAGTAGAGAGTGGAGCCAGGAGGTTGATGACAGTGTGTTGGCAGGGTGTGGGGGGTGCATGGGAAAGAGTTTTGCGACAGCAGCTGCAGGGGAGGGAAGGCACAAAGCTGCTCGGTTTGAAGAGCTAGTGTTGCCTGGAGTGTGTCCACTTGGCGCTCCATAATGTTTAAGAGCCGCTCTGTGGCTTCTTTCTGGTGTGCCACGTTCTCCTTTTGGTCCCTCTTCTCACTGTCCCGCCATTCCTTCAATTCCTGTTTCTTGGCGGCAGAGTGCACATGACCTCACGCAGAAAGTCTTCCTCGGTTCTTCTTGGCTGCTTTCTAATTCTGCGCAGCCGTTCTGCTGCCAATAACAATGAGGGAGGCTGGGATCCCAAGGTCGTCTCTGTGAAGTGTAAATGCTACGTTTTACAGAAGCAGTATTGTTTGCAACACAGACAACACTGATTCAATGCTTTAAAACATAGCCAGTACTCACACACCTGTCACTAACTGGCTGACCCCAGGCAAGCATACATGAGCCACAAGACTCCCAAAATGGTGAGTAGCTGCTGGGACAGGGTAAATCACCCTTCCTGAACCCTGCTGTACACTGGGCATGTGGGTCTTGGGGAGAGCTAGCACTGTAGGGGGGCCTGATAATCATTCCTGTCCCCACACTTTTCACAGGTGGTGACCTTTATGGAAGATATCTCGCTGCTAAGGGTGAACAGGGAATCAAGGGAGGGTCTTCTACAAGCCTGCGGCTTTCGCCCTGGCCCCTATGCGGCTCGCCTGTGTGCAGCAATGGTTCCCTTCCCCCCACCCCTATGATGGCAAAGTGGCATGGGAAAGTTACCATTAATGGGGCAAGAAACAAAGCACCTCTGCCAAGGAACCTGCGGCAGTGGATTGCCCAGTATCTCCACGAGCGTTTCCAGGAGATCTCTGAGGGAGATTCCCGTGAAGTGAAGTAGTCTATCAACAGCCTTTTCCGCTGCTCAGACTAGGCGTGTGGTGGGAGACAAGCCTGCTTTCTGCCATCCTCCTGCCGCCAACAACTCGCTTCAGCAATTCCCAAAGTCAGATCTACTTACCAGGGGCCTCCTCTCCTGTTTGTGCTTCGCCAAGATCCACCTGCTGTGACTGGCTAGGCTCCTCCGGGATAGAAAAGAGCTCCTGACTGCATGCATCTCTGGCCTCCGAGTCATCCTCTGCCTCTGGGTCCCTCTCCCCCTCTTCATCCAAGATTTCCTCCTCCCGGCTCAGTCCACTCTCAACTGGCACGCAAGCCAACAAAGTATCCACAGGGGCCTTCGCAGTGCAGGCGACCCCACGCCACCGAGTATTGCGTCCAGCTCTTTGTAGAATCGGCAGCTTGTGGGCACAGCATCAGAGCAGTGGTTTGCCTCCCGCACCTTGTGGTAGGCGTTCCGCAGCTTCTTCACTTTTACCCTACACTGCAGTGTGTCCCGGTCATAGCCCCTTTCTATCATGCATCGTGAAATCTGTCAGTAGGTATCATAATTCCTATGGCTGGAGCGTAGCTAGGACTGGACAGCCTCCTCTCCCCAAATACCGATGAGGTCCAGCAGCTCGGTACTGCTTCAAGCAGGGGATTGCCTAGTGCATGGAGCAGGCATGGCCACCTGGAAAGATGCGCTGAGACCACTGCACCCATCACTGAGCAAACAGGAAGGGGACTTTCAAATTTGCAAAGGACTGTATGGGGTGGGGATGACGGTTGGTCACCTGAGGGCAGGGAGTAGAGTTCAAACTGATGGCCAGAGAGGTGAGAACAGGCATTGTGGGACACCTCCCGGAGGCCAATCGCAGCACTGTAATCAACCAGGGTGTCTACACTGGCACTGCGGTGCTGTAGCCCTAGTGCACAAAGCTGTACCACTCTCATCGGGGTGGTTTTTTGTAGAGCACTACAACTGCGCAGTTGTGTACACCTCGGGAGTTACAGCGCAGAAAGCTGCTTTACTGTGCAGAAACTTGCACGTGTAGACAAGACCTTAGACACCATTTGACCTGCCCCTCTCTAGCATTTAAAGACAGAGCTGATTAGACTCAACTGAGAGTTCTTGTTTCTGGTTGGTGATTCCCTGACCTGATATCACTGTTGAGCAGGTCTAGGGACTGAGCCTTAGGGTATGTCTACACTACGAAATTAGGTCGAATTTATAGAAGTTGGTTTTGTAGAAAGCATTTTTATACAGTCGATTGTGTGTGTCCCCCCCACACAAATGCTCTAAGTGCATGTAGTCGGCGGAGTGTGTCCACAGTACCGAGGCAACCGTCGACTTCTGGAGTGTCCCACAGTTCCCGCAGTCTCCGCCGCCCATTTGAATTCTGGGTAGAAATCCCAGTGCCTGATGGGGCTAAAACATTGTCGTGAGTGGTTCTCGGTACATATCGTCAGGCCCCCGTTCCCTCCCTCCCTCCATGAAAGCAAGGGCAGACAATCATTTTGTGCCTTTTTTCTTGAGTTACCTGTGCAGACGCCATACCACGGCAAGCATGGAGCCCGCTCAGCTAACCGTCACCGTATGTCTCCTGGGCGCTGGCAGACGTGGTACTGCATTGCTACACAGCAGCAGTTTATTGCCTTTTGGCAGCAGACAGTGCAGTATGACTGGTAGCCGTCGTCGACATAGTCCTGGGTGCTCTTTTAACCGGGCGCCTGGGCAAACATGGGAGTGACTCAGCCAGGTCATTTCCCTTGTTTCGTCTCGTGGCGATTGAGTCTTACCGGCAGTGCACTGTCTTTTAACCTGCAGCTAGCAGAAGATGATGGCTAGTTGTCATACTGCACCATCTTCTGCCGAGCACCCAGGAGATGATGCTAGCGGCTAGCGGTCGTACTGTACAGTCTGCTGCCAGCAAGATGTATAAAGATAGATGCAGTGGCTCAAAACAAGAAATAGACCAGATTTGTTTTGTATTCATTTTCTCCTCCCTCCCTCCCTCCCTCTGTGAAATCAACAGCCTGCTAAACCCAGTTTTGAGTTCTGTCCTTGAGGTTTTGAGTTCTATCCTTGAGGGGGCCATTCAGTTTCTCGCAAAGCCACCCCCTTTGTTGATTTTAATTCCCTGTAAGCCAACCCTGTAAGCCATGTCATCAGTCGCCCCTCCCTCCGTCAGGGCAATGGCAGACAATTGTTCCACACCTTTTTTCTGTGCAGACATACCACGGCAAGCATGGAGCCCGCTCAGATCACTTTGGCTATTAGGAGCACATTAAACACCACGCACATTATCCAGTACTATATGCAGCACCAGAACTTGGCAAAGCGATACCGGGTGAGTAGGCGACGTCAGTGCAGTGACGTGAGTGATGAGGACGTGGACACAGACTTCTCTCAAAGCACGGGCCCTGGCAATGTGGGCATCATGGTGCTAATAGGGCAGGTTCATGTGGTGGAATGCCGATTCTGGGCTCGGGAAACAAGCACAGACTGGTGGGACCGCATAGTGTTGCAGGTCTGGGACGATTCCCAGTGGTTGCGAAACTTTTGCATGCGTAAGGGCACTTTCATGGAACTTAGTGACTTGCTTTCCCCTGCCCTGAGGCACAAGAATACCAAGATGAGAGCAGCCCTCACAGTTGAGAAGTGAGTGGCAATAGCCCTGTGGAAACTTGTAACGCCAGATAGCTACCGGTCAGTCGGGAATCAATTTGGGCAAATCTACTGTGGGGGCTGCTGTGATGCAAGTAGCCCACGCAATCAAAGATCTGCTGATATCAAGGGTAGTGACCCTGGGAAATGTGCAGGTCATAGTGGATGGCTTTGCTGCAATGGGATTCCCTGACTGTGGTGGGGCCATAGACGGAACCCATATCCCTGTCTTGGCACCGGAGCACCAAGCCGGCGAGTACGTAAACCGCAAGGGGTACTTTTCAATAGGGCTGCAAGCACTGGTGGATCACAAGGGACGTTTCACAACATCAACGTGGGATGGCCGGGAAAGGTACATGACGCTCGCATCTTCAGGAACTCTGGTCTGTTTCAAAAGCTGCAGGAAGGGACTTTATTCCCAGACCAGAAAATAACTGTTGGGGATGTTGAAATACCTATAGTTATCCTTGGGGACCCAGCCTACCCCTTAATGCCATGGCTCATGAAGCCATACACAGGCAGCCTGGACAGTAGTCAGGAGCTGTTCAACTACAGGCTGAGCAAGTGCAGAATGGTGATAGAATGTGCATTTGGACATTTAAAAGCACGCTGGCGCAGTTTACTGACTCGGTTAGACCTCAGCAAAACCAATATTCCCACCGTTATTACTGCTTGCTGTGCGCTCCACAATATCTGTGAGAGTAAGGGAGAGATGTCTATGGCAGGGTGGGAGGTTGAGGCAAATCGCCTGGCTGCTGGTTACGCACAGCTAGACACCATGGCAGTTAGAAGAGCACAGGAGGGTGCGGTGCGCATCAGAGAAGCTTTGAAAACCAGCTTCATCCTTGATTAAACCCCCCGCCCCTTGGTTCACTCTACTTCTCTGTAAGCTAACCACCCTCCCCTCCTCCCTTCGATCACCACTTGCAGAGGCAATAAAGTCATTGTTGCTTCACATTCATGCATTCTTTATTCATTCATCACACAAATAGGGGGATAACTACCAAGATAGCCCAGGAGGGGTGCTGGAGGAGGGAAGGACAAGGCCACATAGCACTTTAAAAGTTTAAAACTTTAAAACTTATTGAATGCCAGCCTTCTGTTGCTTGGGCAATCCTCTGGGGTGGGGTGGCCGGGTGACCGGAGGCCCGCCCACCGCATTCTTGGGCGTCTGGGTGAGGAGGCTATGGAACTTGGGGAGGAGGGCGGTTGGTTACACAGGGGCTGTAGTGGTGGTCTGTGCTCCTGCTGCCTTTCCTGCAGCTCAACCATACGCTGGAGCGCATTAGTTTGATCCTCCAGCAGCCTCAGCATTGAATCCTGCCTCCTCTCATCACGCTGCCACCACCTTTCAGATTCAGCCCTCTCTTCAGCCCGCCACTTACTCTCTTTAGCCCGCCACCTCTTCTCCCGGTCATTTTATGCTTTCCTGAACTCTGACATTGTCTGCCTCCATGCATTCGTCTGTACTCTGTCAGTGTGGGAGGAGAGCATGAGCTCAGAGAACATTTCATTACGAGTGTGTTTTTTTCGCCTTCCAATGTTCACTAGCCTCTGGGAAGGAGAAGATCCTGTGATCCTTGAAACACATGCAGCTGGTGGAGAAAAAAAAAGAGACAGTGGTATTTAAAAAGACACATTTTCTAGAACAATGGCTACAATCTTTCACGGTAAACCTTGCTGTTAACATTACATACACAGCACATGTACTTTCGTTCCAAGGTCGCATTTTGCCTCCCCCCACCATGTGGCTAGCCCCTCACCTCTTCCCGTGGCTAACAGCGGGGAACATTTCTGTTCAGCCACAGGCAAACAGCCCAGCAGGAAAGGGCACCTCTGAATGTCCCCTTAAGAAAAGCACCCTATTTCAACCAGGTGACCATGAATGATATCACTCTCCTGAGGATAACAAAGAGAGATAAAGAACGGATGTTGTTTGAATGCCAGCAAACATACACTGAAATGCTTTGTTCTACAATGATTTCCGAGTACATGCTACTGGCCTGGTGTGGTAAAGTGTCCTACCATGGTGGACGGAATAAGGCTGCCCTCCCCAGAAACCTTTTGCAAAGGCTTTGGGAGTACATCCAGGAGAGCGGCAAATGCCAGGGCAAATTAATCATTAAACGTGCTTGCTTTTAAACCATGTATAGTATTTTAAAAGGTACACTCACCAGAGGTTTCTTCTCCACCTGGCGGGTCCAGGAAGCAGCCTTGGGTGGGTTTGGGGGGTACTGGCTCCACGTCCAGGGTGAGAAACAGTTCCTGGCTGTCGGGAAAACTGGTTTCTCTGCTTCCTTGCTGTGAGCTATCTACAACTTCACCATCATCATCTTCCTCATCCCCAAAACCTGCTTCTGTGTTTCCTCCATCTCCATTGAAGGAGTCAAACAACATGGCTGGGGTAGTGGTGGCTGAACCCCCTAAAATGCCATGCAGCTCATCATAGAAGCGGCATGTTTGGGGCTCTGACCTGGAGTGGCCATTTGCCTCTCTGGTTTTCTGGTAGGCTTCCCTCAGCTCCTTAAGTTTCATGCGGCATTGCTTCGGGTCCCTGTTATGGCCTCTGTCCTTCATGCCCTGGGAGATTTTGACAAATGTTTTGGCATTTCAAAAACTGGAACGGAGTTCTGATAGCATGGATTCCTCTCCCCATACAGCGATCAGATCCCGAACCTCCCGTTCGACCCATGCTGGAGCTCTTTTGCGATTCTGGGACTCCATCATGGTCACCTCTGCTGATGAGCTCTGCATGGTCACCTCCTCTGATGAGCTCTGGCCAGCGTGGCAAGCTGTAGGTGACCATGCAAACAGGAAATTGAAATTCAAAAGTTTGCTGGCCTTTTCCTGTCTAGTGCATCTGAGTTGAGAGTGCTGTCCAGAGTGGTCACAATAGAACACTCTGGGGTAGCTCCCGGAGGCCAATACCATTTAATTGCGTCCACAGTACCCCAAATTTGACCTGGCAAGGCTGATTTAAGCGCTAATCCCCTTGTCGGGGGTGGAGTAAGGAAATCAATTTTAAGAGCCCTTTAAGTCGAAAAGGAGGGCTTCATCGTGTGGACGGGTGCAGGTTTACATCGATTTAAAGCTGCTAAATTCGACCTCAACTCCTAATGTAGACCAGGGCTTAGATCTTAGTGTTGCAGCAAAAGACAACATAAAAACTGCACTGGCAGTGAGGTTCCCTGCTATTGGCTGAAAGCACTAAACATTGGGTGAGATGGTGGAACATCAGAACGTGATAGTGCAGAGAGCTGTGGGAGAGCGGCAGTAGCAGGACAGCAGCCAGTTGCAGAGGCAGGAGCAGCAGAGGCATTTCTCAGGGCACACCCCCCCCCCAAGGGAGAGGGGGTGCGGCAGAGGGAGAAAGGAGTGGCATGGTAAGGGATATTTGTTTGTCAGACTTTCACACTGCAACGTGAGGCAGTGAGGCAAAGGATACTGCCCAACAAAACTGTGGGGTGGGTGTTTGCCTATGGTCACATGCTTTTGAATTGTGGTTGTGGCGTTCTCCCAAATTAATGGTGCATCCCCTTTTCCCGCTTAATAAAAGGTTTTGTCGTAGTTTCAGTGCTTGTGAGTGGGGCAGCATTGCCTCTTAGGGGCGCCCAGAGGTAGTGTTTAGTTTTCCCAGATTACTGGAGGAAGGGCTCAAGGCGGTTTTCTTTTGTATAATACTGGCATTTCCTCCTGGCAATTTTGAGTGTTTGATTCTACAAGCTAAAATAACTTTTTTTTTCAATTTAGTTTCTTTGTATCTAAGTTTCTAGTTTATTTTAAAGTAGTAAGGTAAAAGCTAAATGTAATTGAGGAACACAGGTGAGAGAAGGGAGATGGCAATTTTTTACAGCTTGTTTCTGCGAAAGCTGAACAGAACTTCAAGTAAGGAAGAAAAGGCAATTTCCTAGCCTGAGGGCATTCCCCCTGATGCATACCAAAGGCCTGCTGCAAGCAATGGAGGTGTGAGAGCTTCTCAAAGAAAAGATCCTTTATAATAGAAAATATTAGGTAACCTAAATACAGGGTTTGCTCTCAGCTCCCTTTATAGTAATAAAATAGTGAAGCTATCCACCAGAGGAATGAGTAATACTTCATGTAAATAAATTACATTTTGGAGACATGCTTTATTCCGATAAATCAATACAGTATTGTCAAATGGTCTTCCTTTTCATACCCCATCACCTTTGTTATCTCTCCCATTTTTCAGTTTTATTTAATGTAGGCCCCTATCTTGCAAGGAGCTTCAAGGAAGGAGACCTCTGTACCCATACAGAGCTCCTTGCAACATTAGGGCCTTAGAATATAATCTTCCTGTGGCAGGGATCATGTCATATGTCCATACAACACCATTTACATGTGTGGTGTGGAAAAAATAATAATCTAGAAAAATCATGTTTACCTGTATACAGAGGCAGATTATGGTTTTTGTGGAGCCCTGGACCAGAGTAGGGATCCTTCCCCACCCCTTCTGCCTCCAGTCCCCCTCCCCCAACCCTCCTCCCCCTTTGGCATTCCTGCTGGGGAAATGGGGTTGGGGTCCAGGGGCTTGCCCCACTCTTCCCACCTGGTACTCCTGTTGGGGAGCGGGGCAAGCCCCCGCATTCTGATCCCGCTCCCCAGCAGGTGCACCAAGCATGCAGGCAGAGCGGGGCAAGCCCAAAGCCCACTTCCTGGCAGGAGCACTGGGCGGGCAGAGCGGGTCGGGGCGGCCATTTTGTCAGGGCCCTCCAGTTGGCTGGGGCCCTTGGGCATGGGCCCAGTGGCTAATCCACCACTGCCATATTACCTGTGTGAAGATTTTTAATAATTCTTGATCATAGGTTAGACTCATGACTTTTTTGACAATCCAGCAGAAATTACTTTTAAAATGATATATACACCTCAACTTTCAACTTCTGGTAGCCTAGCAGGGCTTCACATCCAACTTCCTTCTGGATGGTCAAGTTATATTTTTATATAATAGATTTGTTATGTACATAATGGAGCTATCAGCTCTTTCTTAGTCTCTTTGAGCTCTTCTGATAAAAACCCATCGCAAAGAATTTGCCTGAGTGAAAGTACCTGGAAATAAAACACAAGAAATAAAATTTCTCGAATGAGGTTACAGAATCCACATAGGACACTGTACAATTTATCACTTCCCCCACAAACATAACTGATTGTGTTATTACTGATTATTACTGCTGTCATAGAATGTCTATGATGGAAAATACTTTATACTACTAAACCTCCTACTTCATCAGTTATGTACTGCAGAAAAGCAGACTGAAGTACTGTTGTTTTTCTCGTTAGCTTTACATAAAATCAGTGTGAAAGAATAGTGGTATTTTTAAGAAGCTGTCAGTGGTTTATCTTCACAGCTGGCACCTATTAATACTGTGGCTATTTTTTGCAACCCCAAATAGGCTCTACAGTTAACACTAACCCATTAGAAAAGACCACAAAATGCTAAAATTGCATCAGAATGCTTTCTAAGGTAATAAATAATTCTTAATGTTGTATTTCCATCCATTAACACAGGTTTCTAACCAGGAAAGTTGCAAATGTATTTATTTTTAATGCAACTTAATCCATACCTGGTTTAATATTACAGACAAAAATAACAATTTTTCTATTATTCATACACCCGCGAGTTTTTGTGGGAACTAATCAATTTGATATTTGAATTGCTTTCTAGAGATCTTCCGGTATTAGCACAGCATCCTTCCCAGTCTCTTCAGCCTCTACCAATTGACAAAATTACTCTAGATTCAACAGTGCAGCAATAAATTACAAATTGTCCTCTAACTTATTTTTGCACTCCCACAGATGGTTTCTTCTTTGCAGTAGCTCTCAGAAAAGCTGGGATTCCATCTGTCCCCTTTATTACCCAAGCAAGGAAAGGGGGCGGGGGAACCAACAAACCAACAACAAAAAAATTTAAGTGCTAAAGTCTGCATTCACTTTAACCTCTGCAAATACAGAGTAGCTCCATTGACCTCAATACAGTTACTCTGGATTTATAGTGATGAAACTGCCAGCAGAATTTGGCCAAAAATTGTACTCAAAATAGAAGTTAGACTACAGTATTGTGAACACAGTCTGGAAGCAGGTTGAAATGCAGAAGGAATTAGGTCTGGGGGCATATTCACTTCTAGTGTAAGCTGCTGAAGCTCCTGTGGATTGAAGGTTATGAAAGCCGCTCTAATTTACTCCATATGCTGAGGGTCACAAGGGTCTAAGACAGTGGTTCTCAAAGCCGGTCCGCTGCTTGTTCAGGGAAAGCCCCAGCGGGCCGGGCCGGTTTTTTTTGCCTGCTGTGTCCGAAGGTTCTGCCGATCACACCTCCCACTGGCCACGGTTCGCCACTCCAGGCCAATGGGGGCTGCAGAAAGCGGCGCAGGCTGAGGGATGTGCTGGCCGCCCTTCCCACAGCCCCCATTGGCCTGGAACGGCGAACTGCGGCCAGTGAGAGCCGCAATTGGCCGAACCTGAGGATGCGGCAGGTAAATAAACCAGCCCGGCCCACCAGGGGCTTTCCCTGAACAAGCAGCAGACTGGCTTTGAGAACCACTGGTCCAAGGCATCTGGGAATTACTGGTGTACATGAAAACCTAGCCACGCTTATTTCCTCCTGGCAGCACTCCGTGTTCCAGCCTTTGGGGGTGAGGGTTACCAGAGAATTTCCTCATGTTGGGGTGATCTTCCCGTGTCTGGCTACTCCAAATTTAGGATTACTTCCCCCGCATAGTGACACTAGCACAGCTGGGAGGCATTGCCTTCAAATAGTTTTACAATCTGATCTCTTTTACAACTGTTTTTTTCTATCTCCGTAAGAGGACTTATAGGATGTACTCACCATGGCACTAAGATTTCTGTTGCAATTTTCTCCGAGAAACATAAAGGCCCATGGTCATCTTATCAGATCATTTGCACCCATTTTGCAATAAGGTAACTAAACTGCCTTCATTGAAATTAATTGATTTATATCATTGTGAGATCAGAATCAAGCACAGCATTTCAGAGAGGAGAGGCCGGAGTTCATACACAAAAATTTGGGAGCACTCACATTTTCCTGCACAAATTGGTTAATTTCCTTTGCAACACTTACCGGTATTTCAAAAAAAAAAAAATGTATAGGGACAAATACAGCTATGTGTGCATTGTTGCCTTGCCTACATTGTTTCATTGCTACTTAAATGTATTTGCTGAGTGTCACTATGTTCTTTGGCACTTTGTAGATCTTCCAAGACAGACTACGCTAAGCTACTTTATATACAGCAGCTCTTGACTTTTGGAAGGTTCCTGACATCAGAACATGACCTCCTTTCCTTGCCAATTAAAAATAAAATCAAACAGCAAACAATAAGGGAGAATTGCAACCAGCCTACCTATGGAACTGATAGTCTCCTTCTTTTAACTCCCTGGCTTTCCCATTGTACTGGTACTGTTGAAGCATGTTCATGTTATCATAAGGTGTCCTTGCTGTTCCTTTGCTCTTTATATAAGAAACATTAGATTTGTAGCCCTGCCAATCTCTGATAACAGTGGAAAAGAAATTTCAAGGTTACTTCTGAATTTGGGGTTTTTGTGTGGGTGGGCCATTTATCAGCATATCCAAGACACTGATTGGACTGACCAGAAATAGTTCTTCCAAGATCCTCCTTGAGGCTTTTTAATTGAAATGGCTGTGTGCTGTGAGAGATCGTCTTGACCATGCTTAGTACTCCAGCTGTTCTAAAACTGGGAATATAGATAATGCTCTCATTTCATGTGCTTATTGTACCATATTTACAGATTGGGTGTATCGTAAGTAACAAGTGCTTATAGTACTCAGCTGTATGTGGTGTGTGTATCACTATAGATGTATGCAGTGTAGTTGTAGCCGAGTCAGTCACAGGTGTCAGTCACAGACTGATCTGAATTTTACACTTAAAGCAAGGATTCAACCTCTTTGTTATGGATGAAGGATACAGCACATACTCTGAGTACAGAATTTATTTGTGACAATTTACAATTAAATCTTTTAGTAAGTTGTCACAGTTCCTCCCCCACTCTGAACTCTAGGGTACAGATGTGGGGACCTGCATGAAAACCTCCTAAGCTTATCTTTACCAGCTTAGGTCAAAACTTCCCCAAGGTACAAAATATTACACCTTGGACTGGCCGCTACCACCACCAAACTAATACTGGTTACTGGGGAAGAGCTGTTTGGACGCGTCCTTCCCCCCAAAATACTTCCCAAAACCTTGCACCCCACTTCCTGGACAAGGTTTGGTAAAAAGCCTCACCAATTTGCCTAGGTGACTACAGATCCAGACCCTTGGATCTTAAGAACAATGAACAATCCTCCCTACACTTGCACCCCCCCTTTCCTGGGAAATGTTGGATAAAAAGCCTCACCAATTTGCATAGGTGACCACAGACCCAAACCCTTGGATCTGAGAACAATGAAAAAGCATTCAGTGTTTTACAAGAAGACTTTTAATAAAAAAATAGAAGTAAATAGAAATAAAGAAATCCCCCCTGTAAAATCAGGATGGTAGATATCTTACAGGGTAATTAGATTCAAAAACATAGAGAACTCCTCTAGGCAAAACCTTAAGTTACAAAAAAGATACACAGACAGAAATAGTTATTCTATTCAGCACAATTCTTTTCTCAGCCATTTAAAGAAATCATAATCTAACACATACCTAGCTAGATTACTTACTAAAAGTTCTAAGACTCCATTCCTGTTCTGTCCCTGGCAAGCACAGCATACAGACAGACACAGACCCTTTGTTTCTCTCCCTCCTCCCAGCTTTTGAAAGTATCTTGTCTCCTCATTGGTCATTTTGGTCAGGTGCCAGCGAGGTTACCTTTAGCTTCTTAACCCTTTACAGGTGAGAGGAGCTTTCCCCTGGCCAGGAGGGATTTCAAAGGGGTTTACCCTTCCCTTTATATTTATGACATAAGTTTATTAGCTAAATTTAAATTTTAAATGGGTCCAACTATAAATTTATCACTTCTCAGACCTTTTTTGTTCTGAATGATCTCAATAATGGAAAAACACTGACCTTTCAAACTTTCCATAGAGTTAAAACTCTTGAAATCTTGTGTGTACACTACATATGAAGAAATTAGGTAGTAATTGAGTTAGGTTATTCATGATTATTTTGTAAAATTGTTATGATTTATAGGTAATAAACAGAGCCAGGTCAATAGTTCAGGTAATTCTTAAGTGCCATTGTGACACAAGATGTAACTTAACTAACCATCATGCTTCCTCTCCAGTTAATTTGCATGCTTTAGTTTTATTGGAAAAAATGAGTCAGTGGCATGAGGGGACTGTACATATGTTAATGATTCTCATTGACAGATTACTTGGCCCATAGTTATCACTGGATTGGTCCCATATGTGTCTGCTCTCAAAAAATTCCAGGGCTGCATGCGACTAAATTAAGGGTCAGATTCATGAGTTCTCTATAGCTGCTTTGTGCTTCTCCAGTGATGCAAAGTGGCTATAAACCTGATATCACTAGCCAGTGTGCTCTGGCTGCTTTCCACTGTTCTGGAGTGGCACAAAGCAGCCAGAGCGTACTGGTGAATCTATCCTGAAAAGTTAAAATGTAAAAAAATACCATCTAAGGATGATATTACATATCTTCAACTCATGAGCATTATCATGATGGCATTCTCTTTGGGTTTCTTGTGCAATATTCACATATAACATTTTAAATACTTTTTTAAAATAAAAGAAATTCTCAGACAAAAATCTGTGTTAAATTGGAATTAAGATTGAGAGCACGTTTCAGTAATTAAATTAAGCATGAATGATGAATTATCCCCCAAATAAGCATTACAAACCCCAAACATTCAGAGTTCAAGTTAAAATTAAATTAAACCTAAACATGCTAAAGTACGGAAATGTACAATTGAGGCACTCAAACAATCTTAATTGTGCTCAGTAACAACACCATGAAATAACTATACAATTATGTTTAATGCATCTAAGAGTTTGTGGTTCCAGATTACATTAAACTGTTTTTTATGCATAGTTTTCTCTCTTTTTTTCATTTTCCTCATGGCATTATTATAGGGTTAAGGTTGTCTTTGTGCCTTCACTGTGCATTTCCAAACTTTAACATGTTTGTATTTTTTTAAGTTTAACTTTAACTCTGAATGTCTTGGGTTTATAATGCTTGTTTTGTGGATAATTACATCATTCTAACGTTTTTACCCTTAAATTACAGAAACCTACTATCAACCTTAACACACATTTTTTTGGGGTCTGGGAATATATGTATTTTACATATATGGGGATGATATAAAAGTGCAAAGTTATTTGAAAATCAGGACAGTTATGTATGTGCCTATATATAGATTTAGACACCTCACTTTTGGCACCAAAGCTTGATAACCTTCATCTCAGACATAGATCCCCAGTCTCAAAGTCCCAGCATCTTTTGAAAGGACGACTTGCATCCAATCTAAGTTAGCACTGCTAGCTGTCTTAAAAACCCCATATCACTTTTGTCACATAGTGGATCAAATCTGCCAATGATTAACTGAATGTCCAATGTTAGATGGACAATAGAGTATTCAAGAGACCAAAAAGGGAACAAATATTCAAACATTTAAGTCTGATGTATTTTAACCCTGGCATTTGGAATCTCAGTTTAGAACTGTATTAATTTATAAGGAGCATTGTCTGGTTTGTTTCTGAAGTCTTCTATACTTTTATCAATGGTCAACAAAATATTTTCACCTCTCCTACAGTGATATAAATCTGTTGCAAGGCTAGTCTTAGAGAGAAAACTTCTATTCTGTTTGAGGAGCATTAGCCTTTTTCCTTCGTGTTGATGAAAGCTGGCAATTTACTGCCAATTACAGGCTGTTTAGTTTACAGAACCATATATTCAGATCTGGAATTAGCCGTGCATATGAAGGTAATCTGATGATTGAAGACTATTTGTCCATGGCTTGTCCCAGTCCAGTCAAATAAAAATTCCCATTGATTGGTTCCTTACCAGCATGGTAAATTGTACTTCAAATTATGTCTTGTTACTCTTTGAAGCTTTTTCATCCTTTGATCGCTACAGCATCTAAAATTAACACTGGAAGAATGATAGTTACTGTGGTATACAAAGGATTCTATAGCTTCAAAGATTATAGATTAAGTAGACTTGCTTTTGAAGATTAGTCTATCAATAATCCGAGTAGTAATGAAAATAATACCTTACAACCCTGTACTGGGCTTTCAGGACTAGTCTTTCAGTTGTTTTCATCATATCTGCAAAACAGGCTTCAAACCGCAAGAATTCCAAATGCTGTTTGAATCATTTATTATGGCTGCAATTTTAGATATGGCCTCTCTGCTTGGATTTCTGGAATTGCATATTTACCCTGCCTTGTAAGAAAATGATACGATATCCCTTTTTATACACTTCTGCATTCAAATCTGTCAGAATAATATTTTATCTTGGCAAATGTTCAGCCAGTACATAAACTTAAACAACAGAAAGTATTATGATTTTGAACCCCTTCAATCAAATCTCATCTTTGAAACCCTAGTGTGTATCTGACCATGAATTTATGACTTTCCCATAACACCATTTGAAATTAAGGGATTGTTAGCTTTCAGACACAGGCATACCATCAAATTATCAACTGTGTTCTATCTTAAAAATACTATTTGAATAAATCCCAGTTTGGCAGACCAGAGAGATAATGATTCATGCTTTAATTCTATCTGTTTGGTGCTGTTGCAAAGCTGTTCTGGCTAGTATCCCAGGCAAATTCTTAAGACTTAAATCCAGACAGAAAATAGCTGTTAGAATATGCACCCATTTTAAACTTCTAAACTCTATATCCTCTGTTATATTTGACCTCCTGAGGTTAGCAAATGAATACAAAGTCAATCAATCATTTTCTGCCACTGAAAGCTGCATTTTTAATACATCCACTACATAATTTGTGATCTTCTACTCCCAGTCTCATACGGCCAGATTCTCAGATGGTTTTAATCTGTGCAGGACAACTAACTTTAGTGGCGGTATGCTGGTTTCACACCAGTTGAGACTCTTGCTCATTTACTGTACATTGATGTCACAGGCTTGGCTAAAGGGCTGCTGCCTATTGATCTGAGATATAGCTTTTGTCAACAAATAAATCCATTTATATGATTTTTTTCTTTAAATGTATTACACTAGAGAAATAATCACTGCATTCATTTGGAATCTTTTTACTAGGGTATTATAATAATAGCAGCATATATTTAAAAAGCGAGGAACTGTGCACCCCAAACTGGAGCCCATATAGGGTATCATTAAACAACTACAACCCATACTAGATGTGGAACAGATCCTGAAAGATATCTTTCCTAAACCCTCTCTTTTGGACTTCAAACAACCCCCAAACTCTCCAAGCTCATCATCAGAAACAAGGTCCACACAGACCAGGACCCACCAACTCAAAGCAGCACCACACCCTGCCAGAACAACAGATGAAAACTTGCAGACATATATCTGCTGTTACAATATCAGTACCTCCACAACTCACCTTTCAAGATTCATGAGTCCTACACTTGCCTATCACAATATATATGATGTACCTCATCTGGTGCATTAAATGCCCCAATAACAACTATGTGGGTGAAATGAGACAATCACTACTCTCTCTAACGAACTCACACAGAAAAATGACAAAAGACAAAACCACGCTATCACCTGTGGGTGAATGCTTTTCACAAAATGGTCGCTCCATATATGGCCAAAAGGAAACCTGCACAACACTTTTTCAAAAGATGAGTCTGGAAGCTTAAATTCATAACTTTATTAAACACTAAAAATCATGGACTGAATAAAGACATTGAATCTATATCTCATTACTACAATCTATAACCCACTAATCCTCCTTCGTCCTATGATTGCAGAGGTGTCAACTGCCCACATCACCTTGAATGCTCTCTTACAACATGTTATAAACAATCTGTTCCGCCTTTTATTTAGCTGTGACACTCTAACACAGTTGTGGGCAACCTGCGGCACGCAGGCGCAGCCCATGAGGGTAATCTGCCCGCGGCAGTTTGTTTACATTGACTGTACACAGGCACAGCTACCCGCAGCTCCCATTGGCCACGGTTCACCATTCCTGGCCAATGGGAGCTGCGGGAAGCAGCGGCCAGCACATCACTGTGGCCCGTGCCGCTTCTTGCAGCTCCCAGAGGCCGGGAACGGCGAACCGTGGCCACTGGGAGCTGTGGGCGGGCGGCCGTGCCTGTGGATGGTCAATGTAAACAAACTATCTCACGGCCGCCAGTGAATTGCCCTGACGGACCACGTGTGGTCGTGGGCCGCAGGTTGCTCACCACTGCTCTAATACCTTTCCACAGACTACAACGTGTACAGTGCTCACTTTATCTTTATTTTTTATTACAAGTATTTGCAATGTAAAAAACAAAATAATTAGTATTTTTCAATTCACCTCATACAAGTACTGTAATACAATCTCTTTATTGTGAAAGTTAAACTTACAACTGTAGAATTATGTACAAAAAATAACTGCATTCAAAAATAAAACAATGTAAAACTTTGGAGTCTACAAGCCCACTCAGTCCTACTTCTTGTTCAGCCAATCACTTGAAAACAACTTTGTTTACATTAGCAGGAGATAATGCTGCCCGCTTCTTGTTTCCAGTGTGACCTGAAAGTGAGACCAGGCATTCTCATGGCACTGTTGTAGCCGGCGTTGCAAGATATTTTTGTGCCAGATGCACTAACGATTCATATGTCCCTTCATGCTCCAACCACCATTCCAAAGGACATACGGCCACGCTGTTGATGGGTTCTGCTCGATAACAATCCAAAGCAGTGCAGACCGATGCATGTTCATTTTCATTATCTGAGACAGATGCCACCAGCAGAAGGTTGATTTCCTTTTTTGGTGGTTCAGATTCTGTAGTTTCTGCATCAGAGTGTTGCTCTTTTGAGACTTCTAAAAGCATGGTCCACACCTCATCCTGATCAGATTTTGGAAGGAACTTCAGATTCTTAAACCTTGGTTCAAGTCCTGTAGATATCTTTAGAAATCTCACATTGGTACCTTCTTTGCACTTTGTCAAATCTGCAGCGAAAGTGTTCTTAATTGAATAACCTGCTGGGTCATCATCTGAGACTGCTATAACATGAAATATATGCTAGAATGCGGTAAAACAGAGCAGGAGACATACTATTCTCCCCCAAGGAGTTCAGTCACAAATGTAATTAACACATTTTTTTTTTTAACAAGTGTCATCAGCATGGAAACATGTCGTCTAGAATGGTGGCCAAGCATGAAGGGGCATGCAAATGTTTAGTGTATCTGGCACATAAATACATTGCAACGCTGGCTACAAAAGTGCAATGCGAATGCCTGTTTTCATTTTCAGGTGACATTGTAAATAAGAAGTGGGCAGCATTATCTCCTGTAAATGTAAACAAACTTGTTTGTCTTAGTAATTGGCTGAACAAGTAGGACTGAATGGACTTGTAGGATTTAAAGTTTTACATTGTTTTGTTTTTGAGTGCAGTTAAGTAAAAAAAAAAATCTACATTTGTAAAGTGCACTTTCACAATAAAGAGATTGCACTACAGTACTTGTATAAGGTGAATTGAAAAATACTATTTCTTTTGTTTATCATTTTTCCAGTGCAAATATTTGTAATAAAAAATAATATAAAGTGAGCACTGTACATGTTGTATTGTGTTGTAATTGAAATCAATATATTTGAAAATGTAGAAAAAAATCCAAAAATATTTAATAAATTTCAATTGGTATTTTATTGTTTAACAGTGCTATTAAAACTATGATTAATCACGATTAATTTTTTTAATCATGATTCATGTTTTGAGTTAATTGCGTGTGTTAACTGCGATTGACAGCCCTACTTTTAATATTCTAAACCGTTCTCTTCTGCACCAATCTAGTCAAAGAGGAGTACCACACTCTTAAAAGATGCCTTCAAGATTAGTGGATCCTTGGAAATGTGATAAATGTGTTAGGAATTGAGAATTTATTATCATAAGTAAATGTAATAAGAAATCTTGGTAATTTGCATTATTCCTGGATACAACCGCTGAGCCTCAGCTCTAGTCTATGATGATTGCTAGCAAGACTGTATTGTGTGTGTGGTACACACAATTGGTTGTGTCTATATTTGAGTGGTGAACTGTTGATTGTATATTAATGTGGTTCTGGGTGAATTAATAAATTGTTGGTTGGTTAAGAATAAGCAGGAGTTCTGACTTGAAAAATACTATTCAAGTTAAAAGTTGACCAGAAAAGAAACCAGAGTTAAAACTAGTAAGCTAACACCTCTTGGGCTCAATAAAACAGGGTTATCCTACCGGATTCTATTATATATTGACAAACCTAGGTTGTCAGATTTCAGCACCCTGACAAATTCATAAATTGACCCCCTTTCATGCTTATATCCCCCTCCCCTACAACATTAGAGCATTCTGATGGTTGTTCTAATTTACACCAATCTGTAGAAGCTACAAAAGGTTAAAACTCTAATTCAAGATCAGTGTTGTGTACGTGTGTCTTCATCACTCCTCCTTTTCAGTAACCACATCCCCTTTTCCTGCTCACCAGCAACAAGAAAGAGGTGTTACATATGAGCCCCTGTCAGCTGTATGCCATTGCAGGGTTAAACTTGCATCCTCCAGGGGCCTTTTGCGCAGGTTTTGTAGCCAAAAAAACACGAGCAAGATAGTGCAAAGCCACTACACCATACTGAAGGAGCCAGCTCGCAGTGTTCAACTTGAGAGTTCCAAGAGTGAAAATCTGTAGAGGTCAGTATTATTATTATTTACTATTTTCTGGACACTTCTTGCAATGTGAAAATGGTCTTAAAAATGCATTCTACTGGGTCATCTAGACTTTACTAACTGCTTCTCTTTGAACCATCATCTAACAGAGTGACTCAACCCTGATCTAATATGACTGACAGGCCCGTTGAGAGGTTTCTCCTTCTC
The DNA here is from genome assembly GCF_965140295.1 of Lepidochelys olivacea. Taxonomy (NCBI): domain Eukaryota; kingdom Metazoa; phylum Chordata; order Testudines; family Cheloniidae; genus Lepidochelys; species Lepidochelys olivacea. Next base: position 299,122,501 of record NC_140411.1, read on the forward strand.
ACAGCTCCAGACCACCTGTCAATGCCATGGGCTCACTGTATACAGTGTACTGTACCTACAGGCAGAGCCTGAGGGTGCACTCCATATTAATTAAAAATCCCCCTTGCTCTCTTTCTTTCATTTTGAAAAAAAACCATAATAAACAGGTTCTATAAAACAGTCAATTGAAATATTACACTTATCAACAATAAAAGTACAACCAGTGGGAAAGGATATAAGGAAGATAAAAGGTGAGTTTATTACAGATTTTTATAGAAAACACAGCAGTAGTGGTGAGGCATCTAGAAAAGCAGAATCATCCTCTCATTTATTAAGGAGCTTCCAATTGTCTATCTTGACCATCATCATAGATCTCTCCATTGTGTGTGTTATTCATTGGCTATATTAGTGTGTGGTTGTTTTTGCTTGATATTATATTTTATTTTGATTTAATTTAAAAAAGGAAAAGGGAAAGCATAACAATATCCATGGTTATTGACACCTGCTATGTGGGGGATCGGGAAACTTTCAAAGTCCCGACTCAGATCGGGTGACTGGGGCCAAGAAATAAAGAGTGATCTATTAACATCATTCCTGGGTGCCTCACCTTAATTAAACTTTTCCTTCTCTCCCCTCTGGGATGATATGGGGACAGGAGCTCTGTAAAGAGATTCTCATGGAGACTTCCTCCTCCAGAGCACCCTGCCATGGGTTTTATACTGGGAGGGGAAGATCTGATCCTAAATACCAGGGGTGGCCAAACTGAGCCTGAGAAGGAGCCAGAATTTATCAATGTACATTGCCAAAGAGCCACAGTTATATGGCAGCAGCCCCCCATCAGCTCTCCCCCTCTCCCACCCAGGCTCCCAGTGCCTCCCGCCCACTGGTGCCTTCCCCTCCCTCCCCATCAGCTGTTTCATGGCGTGCAGGAGGCTTTGGGAGGACGGGGGAGGAGCGAGGGCACGGTAGGCTCAGGGGAGGGGCAGGAAGGGGTCGAGTGAGGGCAGGGCCTGTGGCAGAGCCAGGGGTTGAGCAGTGAGCACCCCCCAGCACATTGGAAAGTTGGTGCCTGTAGCTCCAACCCCGGAGTCGGTGCCTATACAAAGAGACGTATATTAACTTCTGAAGAGCTGCATGTGGCTTCGGAGCCACAGGTTGGCCACCCGTGCTATATACAATAAATAATTGGTGTGAGATCTTGTGGTACTGTACACATTGGTGCTTGTTTCTTGTAGTCCTCAGAGTGTACTCTTCTAAAGAAGTTATCACTTCCATAAGTCTTTCCTGTAAAAAGGTTGCTTAATTAGTTAATTAATTACATTACATTAATTAAAAAGAACAGTGCAGTTCAAAGATCCTTCTCCCCTCCTGATACATAAATCCTCCATACTCCCCTGTTTTTCTTGACATTTCCAAGGTAATACACACAGGCCAAATTCTGATCTCATGTACACTGGTGTAAATCTGTAGTAATTTCAATGAAGTCCATTTACACCTACCAAAGAATTTGGTCTACTGCCTATTAAGCCCTCTGCAGGGGCTCAGGGCTGCGGTGAATTTGCAAAGGAAACATGCTGAAGGCGCAACTTGACCAAGAGCGGACCTATAATAAAGAGGCCTATATCTGCAAATTCCAACTGAGGGCCCAAGTGTTGCTTTTGTTACCTACCTCCAAATCCAAGTTGTTGGCCATTGGCAAGGTCCCTTTGAAGTAGTGATTTGGGCCAGAACTGTAGATTATGAAGTTCACCAACCGGGAAAGAGAGAGATTACTCAGATATATCACACTAACCTGCTGAAAGTGTTGAAAGAGCAAGAGAGAGTCCTCATCTCTCTGTTCCCTCCTGACCCTGAGCTTGGCTCCCAGGCTATAACAGTTCCCAATCCAGATACAGTGCTGATCAGAGAAGGGTTATGACTTAAATGGGAGCAGCAGATACACAAGTTTCCTTTCTGTGTTTTTGGCAAACCCAGGTCAGACTCACTTGGTGTTGCACAATATAGAAACTGAATCCAGACAAAAAGTGGGGGAAACCGTGCAACCACTACCCAGGAAAATGTGGGAGACAGTGCAGCAAGAACAGCAGAACTTCTTGACGCTATCGGTCATCCTAAAGTCACACAAGTGGTGAAGTCTGATCCTACTTGTGCCCAAGCCAGATGGTTCAACACAATTCTGCACTGACTTTCAAAAAGTGAATGCAGTATCCAAGTTGGATACCTATCCCATGCCTCAGATCTGGAGAAGTTGGGGATACCAGGTATATATTTCCACCCTTGATTTGACCAAGTGATACTAGCAGATCCCCCACCCCTGAATCCCAGGAGAAGGCTGCCCCTTCTATATACCCCTGGGCTTATTCCAGTTTAAAACCATGCCCTTTGGTCTGCATGGGGCTGCTGCTACATTCCAGCGGTTATTTGAAAAAGTGTTATGACTACCCAGACAGTATGCAGTCACTTATATTGATGATATTGTCATTTGTAGTGAAACCTGGGACGACCACATGAAACACCTCACACCAGTCCTACAGGTGTTCCAGGAAGCTGGACTGAAAGTGAACCCCGCTAAATGTCAATTGACCAACAAGTGAACTACCTGGGATATACTGTGGGTGGGGAATAGTTATGCCTTTTGGTGGGAAAGATTAAGGCCTTGTCAGAATACACTATCCCCTCTACAAAGAAACAGGTGTGCCGCTTCCTGGGGCTAGCACAATATTATAGGTGGTTCATCCCCGACTTTGCCATGATCACCAACTCTTTAACATAACTGGTGAAAGATGCCACACCAAGGAAGACCCATTGAACTGAAGCCTTTGGCAAAACCTTCCAGATATTAAAAGAATGACGGATCCAGGAACCCATTTTGTTTCACCCTGACATCTTGAAGCCTTTTATTTTGTAAATGAACATAAGAATGACCATACTGGGTCAGACCAATCTAACCCAGTATCCTGTCTTCCGACAGTGGCCAATGCCAGATGCTTCTGAGGGAATGAAGAGAACAGGCAGTCATCGAGTGATCCATCCCCTATCGTCCACTCCCAGCTTCTGGCAAATGGAGCTAGGGATACTCAGCATGGGGTTGCCTCCCTGACCATCTTGGCTAATAGCCATTGATGGACCTATCCTTCATAAACTTATCTAGTTCTTTTTTGAGCCCTGTTATAGTTTTGGCCTTCATAACATCCCCAGGCAATGAGTTCCACAGGTTTACTGTGCACTGTGTGAAGACTTCCTTTTGTTTGTTTTAAATCTGCCGCCTATTAATTTCATTGGGTGACCCCTGGTTCTTGTGCTATGTAAAGGAGTAAATAACACTTCCTTATTCACTTTCTCCACAACAAAGTCATCTCTTTTCCGAGATGAAAAGTCCCAGTCTTTAATCTCTTGTATGGAAGCTGTCCCATACTCTTCTGTTGCCCTTCTCTGTACCTTTTCCAATTCTATTATATCTTTTTTGAGATGGGTGACCAGAATTGCACACAGTATTCCATGGATTTATACAGAGGCATTATGATATTTTCTGTTTTATTATCTATCCCTTTCCTATTGGTTCCAAACATTCTGGGGTTTTTTTTGGTGACTGCTGCTGCAAACTGAGCAGATATTTTCAGAAAACTATCCACGATAACTCCAAGATCTCTTTCTTGAGAGGTAACAGTTAATTTACACCCCATCATTTTGTAAGTACAGTTGGGATTGTTTTCCAATGTGCATTACTTTGCATTTACAAACATTGAATTTCATCTGTCATTTTATGGCCCATTCACCCAGTTTTGCGAGATCCCTTTGTAACTCTTTGCAGTCTGCTTTGTACTTAACTATGTCAAATAATTTTGTATCATCTGCAAATTTTGCCACCTCACTGTTTACTGCTTTTTCCAAATCATTTATGAATACGTTGAATAGCACTGGTCCCAGTACAGAACTCTGGGGGACACCACTATTTACCTCTTTCCACTGTGAAAACTGATAATTTATTCCTACCCTTTGTTTTCTGTCTTTTAACCAGTTACGGATCCATGAGAAGACCTTCCCTCTTATCCCATGATTGCTTACTTGTCAAAGGCTTTCTGAAGGTCTAAGTACACTATATCCCCTGGATTACCCTTGTCTACATGTTTGCTGACCCCCTCAAAGAATTTGACTAGATTGGTGAGGCATGATTTCCCTTTACAAAAGCCATGCTGACTCTTCCCCAACAAACTGTTTTTATCAACGAGTCTGATAATTCTGTTCTTTACTATAGTTTCAACCAATTTGTCTGGTACTGAAGTTAGGCTTACTGGCCTGTAATTGCCAGGTTCACCTCTGGAGCCTTTTTTTAAAAAATGGTGTCACATTAGCTATCCTCCAGTCATCTGGTACAGAAGCTGATTTAAATGATAGTTACATACCACATTTTATGGATGCATCTGATGTCAGCCTTGGGGCTGTACTGTCACAGGAAGTGGTAGTAGTGGAACCTCTTGTCTTCAACATCAGCAGGAAGTTGTTCCCCCAGGAAGTTGCTTCCTTGGAGACTGAGAAGGAGGCCCTAATGGTAAAATGGTCTATAGATGCCCTATGCTATTACCTATGGGGCCACCCATTCCAGCTGGTGACTGTCCCTTACGATGGCTACAGTTCCTGAAGGACCATAATGCCAGAGTGATGTGTTAGTATTTGTCTCTGCAACCATACCACTAAACAGTGTTTCATCAAGCTGGCACAGAGTATAAAAATGCAGGCTTCTTTTCACAAGACTGGTGGAGGCAGGAAGACTCAATACAAGTTCACGCAGTGACTCTGGAGCTGAGGGAGGAGGGTGTGGGATGGGGTTTACAGACTCCCCATTAAACCAGAGCAAGGCATAAGGCAGTACTTAGTGGGTTAGGAAGACCCCCACCCCGTAGCAGCTGTAGGGCATGCTCCAGGTGGAGGGACAGTTAAAAGGGCACTGGTAGCCCAGAGGAAGGGGGAAAAGGAGTTATAGGCTGTACCAGGAAGTGAGATTTAAAGCCTGGAGCTGTGGAAGAGTGACTACAGCACTGATAAGGCCAGTCTGCAAGCAGTGATTCATATTCCTCTCTTCTTGGAGTTGGAAACCCATAAGAGGCCCCAAAGAATGGGATATTGTTCCCGTGGCAGACTAAGCTGATACTACTATGACTGTGACCATGCCCCAAATGAAAGAGCCACGGTCCAGTAGCAATTGACCCAGGGAAAAGTGTAACTTGGGGTGGACCAACGAGTGGTCTGGACCCTGCAATACCACTTTAGAGCCCTTGATTTGGACCCGGTGGAGTGGGTGGCCTGGGTCCCTCTGTATTGCTCCTACTCCCCTTTGCTGTGCCAGAACCCCAGGGGGAGTAGAAAGGACAGAAGGGTCTGAGGCGCATTGAATATGATTTGGCAGTGCCTCCTCCAGAATGAACAAGACTAATGAGAACTGTGGAGCTGCTGCCTGACCACTAGGCCAGCTGGGTATCAGATTGACCGGCTACAGGGATTTTTGGTGTTAAGGATGTCATTTGAAAAAAATCCTGTGAGTGGACAAAGAGCCCCCAGGTGGCTGCATTTTGCAGGGAAGAAGGGAATAAAGTTCACCTAGGAGTCTAGAGATATTCCCTCGCAGTACATTTCTGTAATGTCCTATTACTGTCCCAAACTCAGGACTTACTTGAAGCTTGCTCACTCTGAGCAAGTTTCTCCTTCTTCCTGCCTCCTAGGTTGAGCAATGCTGCTGAGTGCTACTGCATGGAGCATGAATCCATCTTTCAAAAGTCACTCTGTCCTGTGTCACAGACCAACAATATTTTAGATGTGGTTACATCAAAGGTAGGCGCATGTCATTGGTGGTTTCCTGTGCCTCTATCAGTGTACCAAGGTATGCAAAAAATAGTATTTCTTCTCTCTGTAATGTTATTCAAATAGGATGAAATTCACTTAACCGTTTAAAATAGGACAATCTTTTAGTATAATACAGCTCACTATTAGTAGATTCTTCTCGATTTTCTGCCTACATTTTCCTTCTCTTTATTACACCCCACCCATGAAGAGCATGCCCAAGGCCTTGAACTGGCAGTGAAAGTGGACCGCGAGCCAGTGCTGATGTGGCCTAACCCGTGGAGAAAGTGGGCTGTCTCATTCTGTACTACCTGCAACCTTAGTATTGTTCATATTTATATTCAGGGAATTATAGTTATCCAGTCTGGAGCTGATAAATGAGGCCAGGTCTCTGGCTCACAGGAAGAGGTGTTGTTTGAAGAGGTGAAAGGGAGAGGTTTTCTGGATCAGTCCTGGCTTTAAGAGGACGGGGTGCAATCTTGCATTGTGTGTAATTTGCATATCATCCTAGGTGAGATGACATTGTAATAGGAAAATGGTTCTGCCATGTATTTCAGCCCATGCAGGCTGCATCTGTAATACATCAAAACACGCAGGGCCTATATGAAATACATATGTCATCGCTGGAGAGGGGCTCTGTCTCTCAGCCCGCCTGGCAGCTTGCTTGCCATGTGCTGTTAGGCAAGCTGTTACAGGCGCAGGAGACAACACAATGGCCCGGGGGACCCCAACACCGTCACTCCCTGCGGGGCGGGGACCCCCAACCCGCTGGCCCAGCACCCGCACGAGTTCCCATCTCCCTACCGCCTGCCTCCCGGGCGCTGGCCGTGAAAGGGCGACCCCGACAGCCAGCGCCGTGGCGGGTGAGGGACCCGGGCTGCCCTAGTCGCCTCAGCTCTCCGGCCGCTTCCCCTGGCTGCCGCCCGCTCACCTCAGCCGCGTCCCCGCGCCCCTCCGGCCGGCCGGCGCCGCCAGCCGATGCGAACCTGCCGCCTCGCGCGGCCTGGGGCGCGGAGGGCTGCGGGCGGCCGCTGGTTGGCGGCGGGGGGACACGTGAGGGAGGAGGGGGCGGCGGGCGGCAGCGGGAGCCGGAGTTTCCCCGACAGCTGGAGGTTGCGGCGGCGGCTCCTCCTCCCCGCTCGAGCCAGGGCCTCCCCCCCGCGCTCCTCCTTATTTACAAACACACAAAGGGCCGGGCCGGGGTCGCGTCTGCAGCCGGCATGGGAGACAAGAAGAGCCCGACCAGGTAAGGGCGGCGCGGGGGCCTGGCGCCGGCAGCGCCCGCGCCCTGGATTAGCGGCGCCTCCTGGCCGGGCCCGACTCTGCGCCGGGAGCAGCAGCAGCGGAGGCAGCGGCGGCGAGCCGGCTCCGCCGTGCAGCGGCCATGGCGGCCGCGGGAGCCGGGCTGCAGCGGGGGCGGTCGGGCCGGGCTGAGAGCCGGGCCTGACCCACCGCCCTGCCTGTTTTGTCCCTCCCCTCGTTGTGTGTGTTGCAGGCCGAAGCGGCAGCCGAAACCCTCCTCGGACGAGGGCTACTGGGACTGCAGCGTGTGCACCTTCCGGAACAGCGCCGAGGCCTTCAAGTGCATGATGTGCGATGTGAGGAAGGGCACCTCCACCCGGTGAGTGTCCGGCCACCCCGGCCCGGCCGCCGGCGAGCAGCTCGCAGCCGCCCCGGCGTGCCAGGGAGCCGCCTGCTGCAGTAGGAACTAGGTCAGATTGATTGGGGACCCTATCGCCCGTGGTCTGCAGGGACAGGGACCAGAAATGCAGCAGCGTTTGATCCCAGACTCGTTTAACGCTTTGGCTCTGCCCGCTAAGAGGCATTTTCCTTTATAAAATTAATAGAATACCTGTCCAGATGCTAGTTGATTCAGCTCTGAAATCATCTGGAAGGGAAGAGGAGGGGAGCTCCCTTCATTGCAAGGAGCTCCCTGGGCTTGACTAGCATCTTGCGCTTTGATTAATGTGTGGTATCCAAGCAGGTTTCCTTTTGTATGTTGTACTAAAATAGCGTATGCAATGTTACATTTTTTTTAGATAATGCCTATGGGGTTTATTCACCTAATTATGAAAATAATTCTGTGCAGCATAAAGTGAGGTAGTTTTATACATTAAAACTTGAAAATAATTATCCGTACAAAGTACAATGTGTTAAACTTTTTTTTTTTCATTGAAAGAAAGACAGGTCTGGGTCACCTTTATGCTATTTTGCCTAAAGTATTTGCCTGTATTACCAGTATTTTTTCTTTATGCCGTAGCCTAATTCTATTTCCTCAAAAAACCTAAACAAAAATCCCTACATTTTTGTTTGTTTTATCTCTAGCATTAAAGAACTGTCCAGTTTATTTTCAACCCCACCTTAGAGATTCCATCTCTACAGAGGCAATTCCCTGCTACTACTTTTATAAAAGAAATGTAAATTGGCTGAGTTTTGTTATACAGAAAAAGTCAGTCTAAAAATCAGTGACTTCCCAGAACAACCTTTTCCTTTAGAACTCCTTCAGAAAGCATGCTGGGAATTATTTGAATCCAGCATGTCTGTATAGTTCTAATATTGTAGGTTAGAACAGAGATAGTCAATTATTTTTAGTCAAGGTCCACTTTTCTTAGGGTACAGGCAAGGTCCAGACTCCAGAGGAAATAATAATAATAAAACCCCCCTATAATGATAGTAAGTAAATAAAAAGATTCTGGTGTCTGTTCAAAAGCGTCTGGCGGTCCAGATTTGGCCCCCAGTCTGCCTATTGATTACTCCTGGTTTAGAACATGCATTAGAGGATGGATAATTCTATAAAACCAACAAGCGTGTAGTTGTACAGTCCTTTGCACATTAGCATAAGAAAATACTTATTTAATTAGCTTTTATTATTATTACTATTATACCTTATCAGTTAATCCTGTTAGCAAAAGAAGTTTAAGTGGCCACAGAAGTCGCAGTCTTATCAGGAGTTAAAGAATTTCATTCACACATAAACAATAACAATACTGTATATGACTTTTGCAATGAATTTATGGTAAGTCAATGTTAGAATACAAAACTGTAGAATTGAGTAAAATAACTTCAGGACTAGAGATGTCTGTCTCGTTTTTTTTTCTGCGGGGGGGGGGGGTTGGACAACCTTGTTGCAGATTTGTAAAAAACCATAATGAATTTTAAAGTATCTTTTCAAAGCTAACTTTAAATTAAAATGAGACTGGTTTTCTGCTTAAGTCACTGTCAGTTTTCAGAGAATTTAATCAACTATACATCTTTAATAGAATTAAAGAATTAGAATGGTGGGTGAGGTAATATCTTTTACTGGACCAACTTCTTTTGGTGAAAGAGACAAGCTTCCCAAACCTGAACAAGAGCTCAGGGTAAGCGCGACAGCCTCTCCTTTTCACCAACAGAGGTTGGTCCTATAAATACTACCTCACCCACCATGTGTCTCTACTATCCTGGGACCAACATGGGTACAACAGCACTGCAGACATACGTCTTAATAGTCAGACAGCATCCATAAAAAGTTACAATGCCCGAAGAGTGAAAGCAAAATTTCCCAAACCAGTTTAATACAAGTGAAGATGACAGCTTCTTCTAAACTTCATTAAGGACTCAAAGCCAATTAAAATAGTATTTTATTACACTAAAAAAATCATTTGGGAGAAAAGTATTAGAATGTACAGGTGGCATTGGCTAGAGAGGCAGCTATGGGAAACCAATGCTATCATTGCTTTATTCTACAGTATTTTAAAAAGAAACAAAAACCTAATTTTGTTTTTCCTTGTTCAGTGAAGTTCTGATATGCAGGTTTTCAGTAGATCCATGGATTTTTGTTTCCCCACTTAAAACCTAAACCAAATGTGTAACCGACTAGATGTATGGATTTCTTGCCATAAGACTTAGTCACATTTTCAAAAGCAGCCTTCTAAGTTGTGTTTACAGTACCATGTGTGCAAAGTCCTGAATTTATACATGCCAGTCACATATACAGATAGTTGATTCACATGTTTAATTACATTTGTGTGCACAAATTAAGCCCTAATCCTGCATTTGGATTTGTGCTGGTGGACCCCTGTGCCCATGAAGAACTTCATTGGACTCATTAGGGTCCATTCATAGATCCAGTTATAGGCTAGAGTGAGGACCTTTTGAAAGTGTGTTCCAAGTAGTTCATACAAAAAAAAGTTTTTAATCAGAGGGAAGACTAGTCACTTCTAAAATAACACTTTTGTTAGAGAGATAGTGGATGAATTCTGTAGTCTTTTGCTTCAGAGTATAATATTTTTATAAGTAAAATTGATGCCTATTCAGAACTATAATGAGGCTATTAGTTCACATCTCAAAAACACTATCAATTTTTTTACTGTGTGGTATGACTGCCTTTTAGGCCAGTGTAGACCATTGTTGAGGTGCCTGGGCGATTCAGAACAGAGAAATTTCCTACTTGGTACCTGACCTTTTTAGATTTTTGCATTTTGTGAATGCTAAATTTCACTAAATTAACTCAGAATTGCAGGGAAAAAATGCAGACAACTACAGACCATGAATGTTGTGGTTTTTTTTTTTGTTTTTTTTTTTTGAAAGCCACTGGAGAACAGGTGAAAATGAGATATTTGAATTTTCATAGTTTCAATATTAATATAATAATAAATATTTTCAGTCTTTTCATGTTTTCACTGTAGAATAATGGAGTTTTTTTACATTTCCACAAAGTTTGACTTTTTTATTTTAATAGATAGGCATTGATTATGATTTTATAAAAAGATAAGTAAAAACAATATAAATGTGGGGTTTTTTTTGCATTATATTTTCCTATATTTTTGAACTATAATAAAAATGAATAATTACAGCAGATTGTATCATGGAGTGAAATTAACTTTGTGGCAGTATCATCTTACATGGTTAAACTGGGCGGTGCTTGGATGGGAGACCTCCCAGAGAAATTCTGGATGCTTGCAGGAAGTGATGTGATTCATTAGGTAGCACTCTTTTCCTTTTGTTAACACTAGACCAGTGCCCTAGCATGGTGCCAGGCTTCAATATACTGCTATTTGGATAAGACATAAAAGAAAGGTCTTGACGGTAAGTTAAAAATTCCATTACTTTGGATAGTAAGGCAGGATTCCATTTTGGGTAACTTCACTCATGACCTAAATTCTTCCTGTAGATATAGTATTTTTATTTACTTTCTAACCTATGTTGTTTGTAGTTGCTGGGTGCGAAGTTATTGTGTTCCACTGCATAGGGAACTGCATTTCAATGCAGAATGAAGTGATTTCTCTATGTCCTTAGTAAAACATTTTGGGAACTTTCTGGATGAAAGATGCTGTATACATGTGTATAAGACAATATTCATCATGCCTTATGCAGCCGAATCTCTCACTGAAATTCAACAGAGCCCTAAGATATTGCTTTAGAGAAGGAACTGGTAGTGACCTCTATATTTAGGTTGCCTAATACTTTCCATTATAAAAGAGTCTTCTGATCTCTTTTGAGAAACTTTGAAACCTCTGTTGCTTGTACCGAGCCTTTGAAATTTAGCAGGGGGAGAGCCCTACAGTTAGATTAAGTGCCTTTTTTATTTGTCCCATGAAATTCTGCTCACATTTTGCTGAGATATAAAGAGCTGAAAATCATTGCTTTCTGTCACTTGCCATTGCTCAGGAAAATTGTGGCACCGTGCCAAAATAACAGAACATGAAAATATTCTAAAATACCAGGCCCACATCACTCCCCAAGCACCGGTGGACACTGCAGTGGGATCCCTGGGAGTAGACGCCTGTTTTCCCCCTCCCTCCTGTACCTACCTAATGGTACCACGTGGGGCAGATGTCCTCCCAACTTTGGATGGGGGTAGGAGAGAGGGAAAAAGAACCGAGCTGGCTTACCAGGACCACCCCCTGTGAACCCAGCACATGGTCCCTGTGGCTCATCTTCCTCCACACACATGCACTGTAATAAGTCTTCTGCTGACAGCTAAAGTAGTTAGGCCTGTAGTTCAAGTGGTGGACGTCTATGCTGCAATGCTAAATATTCAGGATTCAAACCCTGCTGAAGATGCTTGATGAAGGGCTTGTTAGAGTTGTACCTAATAGAATTTTTGTTTTCCTTTTGAAAATAACCCCCCTAAGAAATTGTATCAACCAACCAAAGTATGTTAAAATAATGTTGTTTGGGTTGCAAAGTTAAGTGCTCAAAAGTTAAAAAATGTGAGATTAGTTCTGCTTTTAACTGATCACATGCTACACCCCCCACTGCTGCCCACCTTCCCTTTCGATCCCTGTTTCATTCATTGCACAGGATAAACACACAAGGGGGCAGAGTTAAGGTTGCATGGGCAACTATAAATCTGGCTTTTCCTAACTTTCAGGTGCTTAACTCTGTAAAGTAAACAACATTCTTTTAACATAGTTTTTAAAATGTAATTAAAGAGGCTTTTCATTTAATAGGTGGCTTTCTGTAGATTTAACAGAATTAAGTGGTATATCAAACTAAATAAATAGGTAGAAATCTAAGCCACACTTTTATTAATGTAATTTCAAATAGTGTTCCTTAGGAGTATAAGAACACCAGAATTGCTATATAACAGTGTTTTTTCAAGTTATGGTCTGTGGGCCCCTGGAGATCCGCAGACTATGTCTAAGCTTTTCAAAGGGGTCTGAACCTCCATACGAAATTTTTTAGGGGTCTGCAAATGAAAAAAGGTTGAAAACCACTGATATATAAAGTTAAATAGTTATGGTTTCTTGAAAAATATTTCTGAAGTTACGCTTTAGGGCTTATTACTCCCAAATTGATCTTTAAATTAACTTGTATTGCTTGCTTTGAATTTAGTAAGAATTTCATCTGGCTTCTAAACTGCAAATTGGTGCAAAGCTATACAAACCCAAAGAAAAATTGATTTGGGTTTTTGTGTGGATTCTGACATTTTATAAAATGTAGCACTCTTTAATAAACATGTTGGTCCACCAGCTTTGCACTACAGTAGGACCTCAGAGTTATCAACTGACTAGTCAACTGCTCATCTCAGTTGGAACAGGAAGTACGCAATCAGTCAGCAGAGACCAAAAAAAAAAGAAGCAAATACTGTACAGTACTATGTTAAACATAAACTACTAAAAATAAAAGGAAAGTTTAAAAAAAAAAAAAAAAAAAAAAGCTTGACAAGACAAGGAAACTGTTTCTGTGCGTGTTTCATTTAAATTAAGATGGTTAAAAGCAGCATTTTTCTTCTGCAGTAAAGTTTCAAAGCTGTATTAAGTCAATGTTAAGTTGTAAACTTTTGAAAGAACAACCATAATGTTTTGTTTAGAGTTCCGAACATTTCAGAGTTATGAACAACCACTATTGCTGAGATGCTCATAGCTGAGGTTCTACTGTACAACGATAATGCAAAAGAGATGTAGACTGGTATTTGAGGATCATCCCAGTTTCAGGGGAGCTTCTAGAGGCATAGAGCTGCAGCCCCATCACATTCCACTGCTGAAATGGGGATATGATGGAAAAAAGGGAGCATGGCTGGAGTATCCTTATGCTCTGCTGATCTCAGTTATAGGATTGCCCCTTCCACCCAGCATGATTTTGAGGAAAGCAAAAGACATCACTGAGTTATACCAGCAGACTGACAATGGTGCACAGCTCGGCTAGGAAACGAGGTGCTCCAAGGCCACCTTTGAACCCCCACCCCTCCAGACATTTGTTGTGCATTTCTTGGCTGTAGCAGAGGATCTATGATTCTAAGATCTGGGTCACTACATTTCTGCATGTATTTTAAAAAGACTGGGCTGTTTCTGGTAAACTTGTAAATGTGAGATACAGATTTCCATTTGGATCTCTCTTGTGGCTTTATATGCACTGAGAAATTATAAATCAAATGCTTTTTTTTTTTTTAGTTATCAAGGTCATTTTTCTTCATAAAACATGTGAAATATGTTTGGTCATGTGCCATCTGGGTATTTACAGTTACAAATTAGTTACATTTAACCAAATCTGGTATGTTTATTTCCTTTGAAATGCAGTACCTCTCAGTGCTGATGGCCAGAACATATCTAGCATATCTGAGTTTTAACATGTCTGCGTTACAGCAGCTTATTAAGGACTCTTCTTGTGTCTTCCCGTATTGATTTATATTTCTTTGGGGGGTGGCGTGGGAGGGAGGAGAATTGGTTGCTATGCTGATTTTACGAAATATGTGACTGAATCAAGCTTGGTGTATTGACGAGCCAAAAGGGCTTGTATTTGCATGCACATATGGCAGTTTTTGAAAAAGAAATATTTGCAAGTGTTGAGACTGAAGACAAATTTATAAACGTATTACAAAGACATTGTAATGTATATGACTGCTTATGTCATTGGTCTTCAATATGAAATTATTATGAGGAAGAGCTGAGTATATCATAAGTAAATAGCTTCCTCTCATTCTATACGTAACCATTAGGAGTCAGAAATACTGAACTGGACTCTTTTACGGTTTACATGACCTTTGTTAAATCTGCATCACAGTGCTGATTTTTTTTTTAAATTTTTTTATCAAAAATGTAATTGAACTTTGAGTTTCAGAAAGCTTTATTTTTGCACAAGTAGTCAAATGAAATGGAGTTCTTGTATCATGATGGGGTGCCATCTTTATTTTGAACACTGTTAGGAACAGTTTGTGTGGGAAGAAAAGAGGTCCTAATTAGCTGTTCAACAGAAGAACAGACTTGAACTAGTGGATTTGAAAAATATTTATAGCCTGTTTTTTCAGAATTAGCTCTGTGAGTGTTAAACGTATTTGATATCTTAAACCTAAATAGATAAATTTCAACCCATGTTCTTTTGCAAAACATTGTTTTTCAAAAATGATGAACTTGATATTTTGAAGGTTCTATGTAACCATCTCCTGATTTCTCCTGTGTGTGTGTGTGTGTGTGTGTGTGTAAAAAAACAAACAAAAACACATTTCATTTGAATTTAAATTCAAAAATTGTTCCAGTACTACATGAGCTATGTCATACAAATATGTCTGGTTGATGCAAACTGGGTTAGAGGTTTCATCTGAGGTCAAGTCACAGAAGATGTTGGTTTTATTGACAACCAGCTTTGTGTTGAGGAGCGTGAAGTGAAGCTGAGGTAACTTTTAGGGCTGTCGATTGGTCACAGTTAACTCATGCGATTAACAAAAAAAAAATTAATCGTGATTAAAAAATGAATTATTAATTGCACTGTTAAACAATAGAATACCAATTGAAATTTATTACATATTTTTGGATGTTTTTCTACATTTTCAAATATATTGATTTCTATTACAACACAGAATACGAAGTGTATCATGCACACTTTATATTATTTATTAATGTTTGCACTGTAAAATGATAAAATAAATAGTATTTTTCAATTCACCTCATACAAGTACTGTAGTGCACTCTTTATTGTGAAAGTGTAACTTACAAATGTAGATTTTTTTTTATTACATAACTGCACTCAAAAACAAAACAATCTAAAAGTTTAGAGCTTATAGGTCCACTCAGTCCTACTTCTTGTTCAGCCAATTGCTAAGACAAACACATTTGTTTAAGTTTACGAGAGATACTGCTGCCTGCTTCTTATTTACAATGTCACCTGAAAGTGAGAATAAGCGTTTGCATGGCACTTTTGTAGCCAGCATTGCAAGGTATTTACGTGCCATATATGCCACCATTCCAGCAGACATGCTTCCATGCTGATAACTCTCGTTTAAAAAAATAATACGTTAATTACATTTTTGATTGAACTGCTTGGGGGAGAATTGTATGTCTCCTGCTCTGTTTTACCTGCATTCTGCCATATATTTCATATTATAGCAGTCTTGGATGATGACCCAGCACATGTTGTTCATTCTGAGAACACTTTCACAGCAGATTTGACAAAATGCAAAGAAGGTATCAATGTGAGATTCTAAAAATAGCTACAGCACTCAACCCAAGGTTTAAGAATCTGAAGTTCCTTCCAAAATCTGATCGGGACGGGGAGTGGAGCATGCTTTCAGAAGTCTTAAAAGAGCAACACTCAGATGAGGAAGCTACCGAACTTGAACCACCAAAAAAAAAAAAAAAGAAAATCAGCCCACTGGCGGCATCTGACTCAGATGATGAAAATGAACATATGTCAGTACGCTCTGCTTTGGATTATTATCGAGCAAACCCCATCATCAGTATGGACACGTGTCCTCTGGACTGATGGTTGGAGCATGAAGGGACATATGAATCTTTAGCGCATCTGGCATATAAATATCTTGTGATGCAGGCTACAAGAGTGCCATGCAAACTCCTGTTCTCACTTTCAGGTGGCATTGTAAACAAGAAGCGGGCAACTTTATCTCCTGCAAATTGTAACCAAACGTATTTGTCTGAGCGATTGGCTCAGGTAGGACTGAGTGGACTTGTACATGCTAAACTTTTACATTGTTTTGTTTTTGAGTGCAGTTACGTAACAAATTTACATTTTGTAGGCTCCTAAGTTTTATACTGTTTTATTTTTGAATGCAGTGGTTTTTGTACATAACTCTACATTTGTAAGTTCAACTTCCATGATAAAGAGATTACACTACAGTACTTAGATGAATTGAAAAATACTATTTATTTTGTTTTTACTGTGAAAATATTTGTAATAAAAATAAATATAAAGTGAGCACTGTACAGTTTGTATTCTGTGTTGTAATTGAAATCAATTTATTTGAAAATGTAGAAAAACATCCAAAAATATTTAAATAAATGGTATCCTATTGTTTGTTTGCGCGATTAATCGCGATTAATTTTTTTAATCTCTTGACAACCCTAGTAACTTTCTCTGACACCTTGAATTTCTGCGAGAACATGAACTATGATGATAAAGAAATAGGAATCCGATTACTTCACACTCTATCAAGGGAAAGGCCTTTTCTCCCCCTCCCTATTATCACTGGAACTGATGAAGTCAGAGCTACTGGAAAACCTCTATTTATTGCTGTTCTTGGCCTTCTAGATCCAAATAATTCAAATGTTTGTTCAACCCTCCTTTTACTCAGTTGGTAGATGTTTCCCAAAGGGCCCATCTGATGCAAATGTATGCTGGATAACATAGGCATAGTTGAAGGGGTTTGGAGAGGTGAAAGAAAAAGATCTGAGGATCTACTGGATAGGAGGGATTCATAGACTCCAGGGCAAGAAGAGACCATTATGATCATCTAGTGACAGTCTGATCTCCTGTATAAGACAAAACCAGAGAACTTCCCCCAAATAATTCTTTCTGAACTAGAGCATATCTTTAAAAATAAAAGATTAAAAGAAATTCCAGTCTTGATTTAAAAATTGACATTCCATCACATCTCTTAGTAAATTGTTCCAGTGATGAGTTACTCTTTCAGTTAAACATATACGCCTTGTTTCCAGGCTGAATTTATCTAGCCTCATCTTCCAGCCATTGGACATTTGTTTGCAAGATTAAAGAGCCCATTATCAAATATTTGTTTCCCATGTAAGTACTTATAGATTATAATCAAGTCGCCCCTTAACCTTCTCTTTAAGCTAAATATATTGAGCTCCTTGAGTCATTACTATAAGACGTGCAGTCTAATTTTTTTAATCATTCTCGTGGCTCTTCTCTGAACACTCTCCGGTTTATCAGCATCCTTCTTGAATTGCGGACACCAGAACTGGCCACGCTATTCCAGCGCTGAGCTCATTAATGCAAAATACAGAGGTGAAATAACCTGTCCATCTCAAGATTCCCCTCTTTTTGCATCCAAGGATCACATTAGCCCTTTTAGCCCCAGCACTGCACTGGGAAATCATATTCAGCTGATTATTCACCATGACTCCCAAATCTTTTTCAGAGTCACTGCTTTCCAGGATAGAATCCCCTGTTTTATAAGTGTGGCTTATGTTCTTTGGTCCTAAATGTATATATTTACATTTAGCTGTATTAAAATGCATGTTGTTTACTTGCAACCAGCTTACCAAGCAATCCACATCACTCTCTATTACTGGCCTGATATTATTTCTCTCCATTATTTACCACCCCCTAATCTTTTGTCATATGCAGACTTTATCGGTGACTATTTTATGTTCTCTTCCAGGTCAGGGTTGTGCTGAATCCTGTTAATCTATCTTAGCTATTTGTAAGGCATCTGTCACTTTTTTATTGAAGTGCATTTAAAAAACAAAAAAAACTTGGGAGTTTACTCCTGGGATGCTTCTAGGAGGACTTCTATAGGTCCTAATGAGCATTCTAATGATTCTGGCTCTTCTGTTATCCTTCACTCTTTCACCTAAATGGTGTGTTTTAATATATTTTTTTTTAATGTGTGCAAGTGGGATTAATAAACTTGGTGTTAGTGCCACCAATCTCTTCTTCAGGTATCTTGCTGTTGCATGGTCTGAGAGATATAGAGATTTGAATGAATATCTGAGTCAAGATTAATTTAAATAAGACAGAGATGATATTGGTGGGAAGAAAGCTTCTCTACCATCATCTAAGGGGAATGACCAGCTTGCATTATTTATTTTCTTGAAAGGTTTGGGGAAGGGCCGCCATCAACTAGAATACTCCTCCATCTTTCCAGCTTTCATTTGAAAACAATGACTTGTCCTTAAACTTGGCTATTCCATAGTGCTTGGTTCTGCCATAATTAGAACACAAAAATTGATTTTTTTCCCCCAGTGGAAAAAGAGCATCTAAATCTATCGTTCATTTAAAAAGTAGAACTA
Source organism: Lepidochelys olivacea (assembly GCF_965140295.1). Classification (NCBI taxonomy): domain Eukaryota; kingdom Metazoa; phylum Chordata; order Testudines; family Cheloniidae; genus Lepidochelys; species Lepidochelys olivacea. The sequence goes on from NC_140411.1 coordinate 299,141,004, forward strand.
CCAACTCTAAAAAATAGATAAAAGGTCAACTTGACTGCCCCCTTATGCTTTCCGAGCAGAAGAGCTTGTATCTGCTTGCATGAGGAGAGGGACAGAGAAGTTGAGGAGTGCTGCTTCTGTGGCATCATCTTCTCTTAAACTCCGCACTGTGAGCTGAAGAAAAAGCAGTATTGTCCACATTTTCTCCTCCTTCCTCTCCAGAAAAGTGATGGATATTTATACCTAATATTAACCCTGCTTTGAGCAACAGTAACTGTGCCTCTGAAGATAAACCCTACATGCGTGCGTGTGTGTGTGTTGGGAAAGGTCATGTTCCCATAAATCCCACAGATCTGGGGGTCTATATCAGCTGCCTGCTCTGCAGACTCCCAAAGGCTTTCTCCTAAGAGGTTGTTCTGAAGGAAACTGAGATTTCTGACCCTTCTAGAGCCCTTCCATTTCGCCTGTCGTTTTCTAATAAATAGTAGCTGGCTGAGATCCGTACTCCTTTTAGTTATTTTTTTTTTTAACAAGTGTATTCCAGTATTTATTATGTGAACCTAAATTTCTTTCTAGTTAGAAAATATATTTGAAATATAAACATCACTTTGCTGCATACCAGTGGACCATACAAAAATACTTTTTTTGGGGGGGGGGGGGGGAAGATCAGTTGTAATACCAGTATATGAGAAGTTAAAATACTTTCTGTAACATAGCTAAAGAACATTAGGTTGCTGCTTTTTTTTTTTTTTTTTTTTTTTTTTTTTAAAACAGATCCATGAATGTAAATTTGGGTTTTCTAAAGCTGCTGAAATGGATATTTCTTTCTCAGGATGGACTGTTGTGCAGTGTACTAGTCCCCTGCAGGATGCTTGCTGGCCTCATCTGTTAAATGCCATCTGGAAAATAGGGCAGTATGTGTTTTAAGGGAATGATTAAATAGGGACACTGCCTCAAGAGGTAGTTTTCTGCACATTTATACAGTGACTGATTAAACCATATGGGACCTGTACGTCTATTCTAATTGAATCAGCTTTTGTAGAAAGACACAATTGCTAGAAATGTAGTAAATGGATGAATTCCAAGTAAATACTTAACACAACAAAATAGCTAGGAATCGTAAGGTACTGGAATTCAGTCACTGTTGGAAATCTGGGGTGGTTTGGAGGTTAGGGTTTGTTTTTTTTTTAAGTAGCAAATACAGAGATACAGTACAATTTGTATGTATTCAGCGTATGGGTTTGGTCTACTAAGAGTTCCATAGCACCATTCAGGCCACTAGTTCCATTGTTTGTATTGTTAGGACTGTTGTATAATTTGCATAAGTAATGCAACTTGCCCTAACCAATATGGCATATAATGGCAGTGATGGTAATGAGAATAAAAAGGGAAGAAAATTGTTTGGATTAGTTAAGTAAATTAATAAATGTTGAAGATAGTCTTATCATGCACTGTCCTAATGTAGAACTACGGAAGACTAGTTACTCAGAAGATGGCTGTGTGTTGTCATTGGTAGCAATGCTTATGTAACATTGAAAGGTAAACATAGTTTCGTATATTCGGGGTTCTCAAACATTTGTATTTTGTGGGCTACATCTTTTGTAGAGAGATTGGTCACAGGCCATCACCCCTCCCCTCACAATCTGCAGACCACCTCTTCTCTCATTGGTGATTCAATTACATCCCTGTGGCAATGACAACAATTGCTTATATAGAAAGCAATATTAAGAAGGTATTTAATGTAATTATAGCTTCTTTCAGTATGACTTAGTGGATAGAAATAAGGGGAGCCATCACCATGTGAGGTCCACTGCAAATGTTCTGTGGACCACAGTTCAAAAGACAATTTTTAAAAGGTTTTGAATACTTCCTAATTTGTATATTACAATGCTAATAGGATTACAGCATAGGTACAAATATGCATCCTGATCCCGCAAGATTTTCATTGTAATGGAATTCCCTGGCCCGCAAGGGGTTCTTCTTGAAGTCCGCAGGACTCCTCCATATGGGACCCAGTACAAACAGAGGTCATCCCATACAAGGCTGCTTGTAGGACTAGGGCCACAGTGACACATGCACTTTCTACTAGGACAAAAGATCAGAATATAATAAAAATTAAGAAGTTGTGAAAGCTATTAGTATTTGGTTATGATAAAATACATCAGAAGCTGTTAGTTCTTGTAAGAACAAGACAGTTTTGTCTTTATATGCATTTAATTTTTTAATTATCAGTATTTGCTTTTGTACTTTTAAAGGAACAAAAGATAGATGGGAAAGGGACATAGATACAGAAGACGCTTAACCTCTCTGTGCCTTTAAAAAAAAAAAAATCTTTTCTGTAACAGGATTTTAAAACATACCTGTTTCTACAGTAGTGTTGTATGGATCGATCAATGTTTGTAAAGAAGTTTGTCATCCTTAGGTGAAAAGTACAACGTAAGTGTAAAGTATACTGAAGGTAAAAAGATCTTTTCTTGGTTGTAGCTCCTCTGTTATATAACTTTTTAATGGTATTGCAGTTCACACTGTATGTTTATTTCAGTATATTGTGACTATTGCATCCAAATTGTCACTTGTCATGAAAAATGTGTCTTCTAATGCTGCTCATAGTTGTAACCTATTCTGTAATTTCAGTGCTGAGCAGCTTTGTGTAGTTGGTTTTGGATTTTTTTGTTTTGGTTTAGTTTTAACTGCAATTAAAATTTTGCATAACTACCTTCCTTTTGCAAACTATATTAAATCAGAATGAATATTTACTGTCTGACACCACACCTATAATAAAAACCTAAACGTTGTAAATGATTATTAAGAACATCCATACATATATCGGTTATGTGGAGGTGTGCTTCTTCATACTATGTATTCTGATATTCTGTGTGTAACCTCTTCCCAGAAAGGTATAAGTACATGCTTCCTGTATCATTTTATAAAAAATATACCTGTTTGTGTTTTGTAGTTCTAGCATTTGCTGGAAATAAACAAAGTAGATATCATTCTAGCTGGTAGGTAGGGAGTGTGTGTGTGTATTTTTATTTATAAATATATAAATATAATATATAAAAAAATTCAAAATTAAATCTAACCAATAGTTTTTCATTAATCCAAACAAATATATTGAATTAAGATACTTGAGTACCTAAGCAGTTAGTTCTTTTTTGTGGGATTTGGGACAGAGATGATAATGTAGATAGAAAGTTGTAAAGATACACTGTGACAATTTGTGGTTCAATCCAGACCAGTAAATGGTGGTATCACCACCTGTCCTGCGACTCTGGGTGCCTTAAATGCTATTCTGACACCAACACACAGCCGACAAACATGCAGGTCACACCCAGGCTTCCACCACCCATTTAGTTTTTGCAGAGTGATCCCAGCACATTCCCAATCCTGAATTTCCCCCAAATTAATCTGCCAACATGACCATCTGCTTAGGCTCCCTGCATTGTGAGTTACTGTGTTACCCCTCTCAGCCTCAGCAAGTGGGACTTTTGCTCCTCCTCAGCTGTGTGACAACACCCTGACACACCAGCTTCTCTACTTCAGGACTCTGCCCGTCTGAACCTTGCTCCCACTCCTGAGTTCCCCAGAGACCTCTCTTTGCAGTGTCCAGCTCTCTTCTGGAATACTCTCAGAAGTTAAGTTGGTTGCTCCTTTAAAAAGACAATACACTGCAGCTCATTAAATTTAACTGGGATTTGACAGACACTCTTATTTCAATCTCAGCACTGGATTGGTTTATAGTAAACAAGTTTATTAAATAAAAAATCGTAGGTTTAAGTCATGCCAAATATAAGGAGTAAAGATAGAAATGGTTACAAACAAACAAAAGTAAATCTACACTTCGAAGACTAAATTTGGGTCTACACTAAGAACTTATGACTGTAACTGAGGGGAGTGGAAAATCCACACCTCTGAGTGACGCAGTTATACCAGCCAAACTCCCAGTGTAGACAGTGCAGTGTCGATGGGAGGGCTTCCGCATTAACATAGCTACCAACTCTCAGGGAGGTGGTGTGCCTGTGCCAATGGGAGAAGTTCTCCTGTCAGTGTAGGTAACATCTTCACTAAACCACCCAGTGCAGCTGCACCCCTGTAGCACTATAAGCATAGACAAGCCCTAAAACTTAACATCAGCAAGTTACAATCTTTGCCTAAGCAGGTTATTCACCTATATTCCGTTCCCAGAGACTTAAACCCCCTTGGTTGATGGACCTAGCATTCTATGATTTCAATAGCTCTGGCCCCTTGAATCCCCCAAGTGATGGTCAACTATGGGGTTCTCTCCCCTTCTTTTTGTAGCCCAGTAAACCTCTGAAATGTATTCTTTGAAAATTAAGCCCAGACAAAGTTTCTCTCTCCTGCTGGGGTGTAGATGCCATGCTGTCTTCTCCCCTGCTTGATAGCTTTGTTTACCTTATATGTAAATTTACATTCATTGTCTCTGCTTGATGCCAAGGCTGGTCAGACAAGCACATTCATTCATTTGTCTAGTGCAGACTGGGTTTATGCATTGTTTGCCAAACAAGTTTTTAAGAACAAAATTCTATCACATATTTATAACTGTTTGTACACACCCTGTACATACACCACTGGATGATTTTTGGGACCAGTGTGGCACCAGTTTGTATATGATACCTTACATGACATCTTTTAGATACAGATTATGACAATAGTATGTTAGGTGCAGTGAATGTTTCATGCCTGATAGCTGCAGACAGAGAGTTGTAAACCCACCACTGGGATCCTGTGTCACATGGTTTTTTTTCCTTAGGATTTCAGTGATGACTGTGCACTGGAAAAATGGAGATGGAGGGTTTGTTTTTTATCTGAAGACCTGTGATTCTATAAGTGGTTTCTTGAGATGATGTTTGGGATTCAACTGGTGTGGTGTGGCTGGTGGTCTTCAAACAAAATCCATAAATTTATGTAGGATTCCTTTCACTATTAGAACTGAAGATAGGTGGAACTGGAATTATTCCCTGTCAAACCTCTGCGGGACTCTAGTGCACTTAATGTTTCTCTAGCTGCGCTATGACTTCTGTCATGTTAAGAAAACATATTTTTTAAAATGCTGTAAATGCGGAAATATTAGCAGAAAGAGAAATTATTGCTTATATGTTTTTAGAACCATTCTTGTGATCTGGTAAAATTCTCTCGTTTTACTTTGTATGCAGCATTGTCGTAGCTGTGTTTTTACTTTGGGGTTTACTAGGGCTGTCAAGCAATTAAAAATTAATTATGTGATTAACTGTGCAATTAATCACATATCATTTAAAAAATTAATAGAATACCATTTATTGTTTTGGAATGTTTTCTACATTTTCACATTGTGTTCTGTGTTGTAATTGAAATCAAAGTGCAGAGTGCTCACTTTATATTTTTTATGACTCTTTATTTTGTTTTTAATAGCGCAAATATTTGTATTGTTCAATTCACCTCATACAAGTATTGTAATACAATCTCTTTAGCATGAAAGTTAAACTTACAAATGTAGAATTGTGTTTAAAAAAAAACTGCATTCAAAAACAAAACAATGTAAAACTTTAGAGCTTACAAGTCCACTCAGTCCTACATCTTGTTCAGTCAATCATTTAGACAAACAATTTGGTTTACGTTTGCAAGAGATAATGCTGCCCGCTTCTTGTTTACAACGTCACCTGAAAGTGAGAACAGTTGTTCACATGGCACTGCTGTAACTGGCGTCGCAAGATATTTACGTGCCAGATGGGTTAAAGATTCATATGTCCCTTCATGCTTCAACCACCATTCCAAAGGGCATGCGTCGATGCTAATGAGGGGTTCTGCTCGATAATGATCCAAAGCAGTGCAGACAGACGCATGTTCACTTTCATCATCTGAGTCAGATGCCACCAGCAGAAGGTTGGTTTTTTTTTTTTGGTGGATCAGGTTCTGTAGTTTTCGTATCGGAGAGTTGCTCTTAAGAAAGCATGCTGCACAACTCATCCCTCTCAGATTTTGGAAGGCACTTCGGATTCTTAAACCTTAGGTAGAATGCTGTAGCGATCTTTAGAAATCTCACATTGGTGGTACCTTCTTTGCATTTTGTCAAATCTGCAGTGAAAGTGTTCTTAAAACAAACGTCATCATCATGGGTCATCATCCGAGGCTGCTATAACATGAAATATATGGCACAATGCGGATAAAACAGAGCAGGAGACCTACTATTCTCCCCCAAGGAGTTTAGTCCCAAATGTAATTAATGCATTTATTTTTTTAACGAGCATCATCAGCATGGAAGCATGTCCTCTGGATTGGTGGCTGAAGCATGAAGGGGCATGCAAATGTTTAGCATATTTGACACGTAATTACCTTGCAATGTCAGCTACAAGTGCCATGCGAATGTCTGTCCTTATTTACAATGTCACCTGAAAGTGAGAAGCCGACAGCATTATCTCCTGTAAATGTAAAAAAACTTATTTGTCTTGGTGATTGGCTGAATAAGAAGGAGGACTGAGTGGACTTGTAGGCTCTAAAGTTTTACATTGTTTTGTTTTTGAGTGCAGTTATGTAATCAAAAAAAATCTACGTTTGTAGGTTGTACTTTCATGATAAAGAGATTGCATTACAGTATTGTATGAGGTGAATTAAAAAATACCATTTCTTTTATAATTTTTACAGTACAAATATTTGTAATAAAATTATAAAGTGAGCACTGTACACTTTGTATTGTGTGTTGTAATTGAAATCAATATATTTGAAAAGAAAAATATCCAAAATATTGAATAAATTTCAATTGGTATTCTATTGTTTAACAGTGCGATTGAAATTGTGATTAATTGCGATTAATTTTTTAGTTAATCGTGCGAGTTAACTGCGATTAATCGACAGCCCTAATGTTTACCCAGACTGGCAGCCGCTAGTTGTGTTGTATAATATTCACAATAGTGTATTGCTGTTGAGTTGGCTTATTAACATTTATTCTGCAATTTATCCCATGTTATGGTTCATTTATTTTAAAAGCTGGATTTCTTCATATAAATATTCATGGGGAAAAAAGTACTGCTTGTCTGTATTTTTTTGTTGGCAGGTGCGGTGGTGAGTGCTTAATGTGGGGTCTGTGTTTGTTGCGAGAAGCATGATGCTTCTGATATATTACATCTTTTTTCTTGAAAAGGTGATGTATGAACTAGCTGTTTTTTGCCACATCCTGCAGTAAGTGCATTTCAAAAACTGTATGGTTAAAACTGGAATGTTCTAAAATATCTGTACAATGTCAATTTTGATGTGTTTTTGAGATGTAATTGTAGTTTAGGATTTTAGCCTTTGTATATTTTAAACGAGTCAAGATCTGTGGCTTTCTACTAGTGTTTAAATGTACCTTTAAAACAAAACAATTTCAGATAATTCAGTGTTAATATTTATGAATTATGTAACTAAGCATGCGGTACTAAGATCTAATACCATGGAGTAGTTCTGGTGAAGAGACAATCCATGAGAGCAATGATAAAGTATTTTGTCATCAGGATCCATTACTAGAACTTATTTCCCAAATGACAATTGGAAATGTCACTTTTGCTGGCAGCTCAGTCTCCACCCCCATAACTTTTATACAAAGCCTATCTTTTAGCCTCTAGAGATGGCTTATCTCCCACAAATTCCCTCTTCGTCCTCTCCCATATTTTGAGTTGAAGTGTGTTTTTTGTAAACTGTTGTGCTTGTTAAGGTAAACAAGTAGAGGACGTCAGTCTGGCATCTTTCACATGGACTGGGCTTGTTAAAGGTTAAGAGAAATTAGGGTTGGAAAAATTCATAAAATAGAGATCTTGATAAGATATTTTTAAATCTTATCTCAGTGAGGTTACATGAAAGAATGGGGAAGGGCAATATCAGCAGATGGAATTCCATCATTCCCGTTGAAAGAAATGTAGAATATTTTGACTTAGAGAGCTTAGTCGGGAACACACACATCTCCTACAACACAGAGGACACAATGCAGATAGGGATCGGAGAGCATCCAGATCCATTGAGCTCTATGTGAACCTAACAAGAGCTAGAGATAAATTAGTTTACACTTTATATTGTGAAACGTTGAAATAGCTGCCAAATATTATCCCACTCTTCAGCTGCTGAAAAAAAGTACGTACACTGTTTCTTAGGCCCTGTGGAAGTGGGGATTTTTACTGTACATAATGTACAACGTGCTATATGAACATTAAAAAGGCACAGTGACTGCTGCAAAGAGCTTGCATTCCAAAAAAGGATAAAAAAGACCCAAAGACGGAGGGGTTGGGGGAAGGGAGGTCAAGAGACAAAGCAATAATTAATAATGTCCTGATAACTATGTTTTAGTAATATGTTTGGATTTTATTTTTGTAAGATACATACTATTTCCAAATACTCTACAATGCTGCCACAATCAGCTGGTTAGATTCTTATAGGCCAGGTCTACACTACAGACCTATATTGGTGAAAAATCCACACCCCTGAGCGACATAGTTATAGTGATCTAAGCCCCTATATAGAGAGCACTACATTGGTGAGAGAGCTTCTCCTGTTGACATAGCTACTGCCTATTGGGGAGGTGGATTAACTATGTCGACAGGAGAAGCTCTCCTGTCAGCTTAGTACGTCTTCACTAAAGTGCTACAGCGGCTGGTGCAACTGTGCCCCTGTAGTGCTGTACATGAAGACAAGCCCATAGACACTATAGCAAAAGTGAGCCTTCAGGAGGGGCCTGAATTAGGGGACTTTAGTTGCCTTTTGAATTAGCTTGGGAGGGAGGACATCCCTTGTACAGGGGATGGTGTAAAAGAAAGCAGAGAGAATTCTGGAAGAAGCAAACAAGTGAGATATCAAAACAAACTTTGGTCATGGAACAGGAGGTGGGTGACACACTGAGCCTCTTTCCTTATCCACTGTCTCTCTCATTGGAGGTGGAATGTCTTGGTGTAGTTGTTAGGGTGCTAGCTTGGGATTGAGAGACTCAAGTTTTCTGCTTTACTGCAGACTTCCTGTGATAGGTCACTTAGTTTTTCTGTGTCTCAGTTATAAGTAGTAGTAATAAGTACTTTTCTGTGTCACCAGCATACTGAAGATTATTGCTAAAGATTGTGTGGTCCTCAGATGCAACAGTAAGGATGGCCATGTAAGTAGATAGAAACTGAGGACAAAAAAATTTAACTTGTGTTGAAAAGAGGAAGCCAGTGAAGAGATTCAAAGTTGTGTGTAAGAGACATGGCTAAATCGATGGACAAGAAATTATCTCAGCAGCTTTATTTTGTGTGGATTTAACGATAATAGTCCTAATAATAATACTTTGGATCCTTACAAGACCGCATCCTGGCTTCTGGATTTTAAGTAGAATTAGGACTGAGGTAATGAAGAAAGTTCTGGATGAATGAGGAGGGGGGAGGAAGGATACCTGTCATCATTAGGGGGATTACTCTTCATGACTCTTCAGGCCATTGAATGATTCTAATTTAGGCATGGGCTGCAAGAGTGAAGGTGATTGAGTTCACCATTTTGATTTCTGGATAAGCTTGATTAGCTGGGACTCCCTTGACTAGATTTGACATGAGGGCTTCTGCTAAATATGGAGATAACTGGACTAAGTACAGCAGGTATGCTCATTTACATATAGTCAGCAGTCTAGGGTTTGTTGCAAAAGTTTCATTAAAATTCTTCTACAAAATGTTGCCATGATACATGAGGACAAGGACTGAAAATGAACTTTGACAGGAAAATCTACATCTGATTGAAGTGATATGACTGCTCCATCTCCCCCCATCCTCCCTAAGCAAATTTTAGTCTCTTCTGAGACTGAAATACCATAATTTGGCAGGGTTTTGTGTTTGTATTATCCATTCCATTGAAAATAAACTTTCCAGTGTTTGACTAAAGATGATTTATGTGAGTGGATGAATTAGTGCTTGTAAGCTTGGAGATGAAAAGTTCTATTCATTATTATTTATTAGGCTTGGAAAAATTCAATTTTTATTTATAATTTTGACATCAATTTATTTTTATGCTTTTTTAATTTTAATTTTTAAATTTTCACAATTGTGGGAAATTATGGGGGGGATTCAGACAATTGGAAGGTCAGACAGCAATTAATGACAGATGTTGAGATTCAAAAAGCTAAATTGTCAACATCATATCAACATATACAAAGTAAATATTGTGAAATCAAACTCTAAGTTCTCAAGCAGCATTTTTCTTACTTTGCCTATCTATAAATTTCAGCTATTATTGACGGAAATTTTTTTTGTGTGTATGGTGAAATCAACATTTACTAATAAAAATCTAATCTTTCCAAGCCTAATTATTAATCATTGGTAAAATCCTGCAGAATGAAATAAATCTACTTTAGAGTACTTTTGGATCAGATGTACATTTATGTGAATATCTTATCTTTAATAATAAATGGTCACTCAGAGGCTAGCTCCCTGAACACTTGAAAGAGAGATGTGTGTCCATGAACCAAAAGTAATCTGTCAGTGTTGTAGTTGCCACTGCATAGTTACCTCCTCTATGAATTGCTTTTCACAGGCAGTTACGTGCTAGGCCCTGGCTTCCCAAACTTTATAGTAGGGAGAGCTGCACTAGCAATTTGTCATGAGTTCAGTGGACACGCTGAATTTGAATACCTGAACATTTATGTAATTTTATTAAAAACTAACACCATAGTGCACATATACTTTATCAATAGGTGAATAGAAATTGCTTGTTACAGTGCACAGAAAAAATGAGCCACGTAAAGCAGCTAGGGAAATATAATCGTTAAATTGGGTAAGAGCGGATTAATACAAGAATCGAAAGGTGGGTAAAGAACTGGTTAAATTGGAGACTACAACAGGTCATGCTAAAAGGTGAACTGTCAGGCTGGAGGGAAGTTACTAGTGGAGTTCCTCAAGGATTGGTCTTGGGACCAATCTTATTTAATGTTGTCCACGAAAACTGGAGTAATAGAAATCGGATGAAATGTTAATAGTGCAAAGTTCAAGGTCCCGTACTTAGGGACTAATAACAAAAAATTTTTTGATATAAGATGAGGATGTATCAGTTGGAAGCAAGAGAGGTGGAGAAAGTCTTGGGTGTATTGGTCAATCACAGAATGGCTGAGAGCCCCAGTGTGGTGCAGCTATGAAAAAGAATAATGCAATCCTAGGATGCACAGAGGAGGTGCTTTCAGTAGAGATAAGGAAGTATTATCATTATACAGGGAACTGGTGAGAGATCCTGTGGAATATCATGTGCAATTCCAGTATCCCATCTTCAAATTGGAACAGATACAGAGAAGGACTACTAGAACTAGATCAGAGGAATGGAGAACCTACCTTACCAGAGGAAATTTAAGGAGTGTGGCTTGTTTATCCTAACAAAATGAAGGCTGAGGGAAGAGACGATTGCTCTCTATAAATACATCAGAGGGATAAACATCAGGGAAGGGAGAGGAGTTATTTTAAGTTAAGGGCCAATTATGGCACAAGAATAATGGATATAAACTGGTCATCAATAAGTTTAGGCTTGAAATTAGATGAAGATTTCTAGCCATCTGAGGAGTGACATTCTGGAACAACCTTCCAAGGGGAATAGTAGGGGACAAAAAGATTAACTTGTTTTAAGACTGAGCATGATAAGTTTGCCCACAATGTCATGTGGCTCATCCATGACAGCTATAAGCAAATATTTCCAGCTACCAGAGATGGCATGCTAGATGGGGAGTTCTCTGAGTTTACTCCAGAGAAGTCTTTCCAAGGTGTGTAGCTGATGGGTCTCGCTCACATGTTCATGGTCTAACTGATCATTATATTTGGGATCATGAAGGAATTTTCCCCCAGGTCAGATTGACAGACACTCTGGGGGGTTTCTCCTGCCTCTGCAGCATTGAGACATGGGTCACTTGCTGGTTTGAACTAGAATAAATTATGTATTCGCTGTAATTTTAAGTCTTTAAATGAAGATTTGAGGACTTCTGAAACTCAGCCAGAGGTTATAGGCCCACTACAGGAGTGGATGGGTGAGGTTCTGTGACCTGCAATGTGCTTTTCACCCCTGTGTCTTGCCTGTCCAGTAAGAAAATGGCATGTCTGATGAGACATCTAGGAGTAATTTCTGGCAAGTGCTGGGTCACAGAAGCTAAATTCAGATTAGAAAGAAAAGTCTTAGATACAGCTACCATAAAAATCTTTGATTTTAAATAATTCCAGTTTCACATACAGGGCAAACTAGCTTATTTATTTTGATTACTGTACTGCCTATGAGCCCCAATTGGCCATCAAGGCCCCACTGAGCTAAGCACGATACCAAAAACAATTATTTTAAGTCCCTGTCCTACAAAGTTTACAATCTAGGTATTAGTCAAGACATAACAGGTGGCTGAGGTTTGATTATTTTGATCACCTGCAAGAATACTCCTAAATTACGTTACAAAAAACAGAACTAGTTTATGGCTACAATATATATTCTTATAGACAAATTAAAATAGATGAAGTTAGAAAATACTATTCAATTTTAGTATTTGTTCTACTGGTCTTTTTAAACAATTGTGTATTTTATTAACATTGGGGAGGAGAGAGAGCTCAGTGGTTTGATCATTGGCCTACTAAACCCAGGGTTGTGAGTTCAATCCTTGAGGGGGCCATTTAGGGATCTGGGGGAAAAAAATTGGGGATTGGTCCTGCTTTGAGCAGGGGGTTGGACTAGATCTCCTGAGGTCTCTTCCAACTCTGATATTCTATGAGGTATGTTACTTTTATGCCTACATGCAGGTGTAACTGGACTAATTCCCATTTATAGAAAAAGGATACAAGAAGTAACTTTTTCTGGCATTTGTAGAAGTATTTCTGCCTGTAGTACTGGTTTGATCATAGATATGGTCAACCCTAAACAGGGTAAGCTTCAATTTTTTATCCAGAATTCCTGTCCTTTCCCTCAATAGCATTTTTTGAGCTCTGAAAAGAGATCTGACCTGGTTCTAAGATCAGAGATCAGTATTGAAAAGTAAAAATTACCAAGCAATGATTAATGAAGAAAGCCAAAGTATAGATTTATTTAGAAAATGCTCATGCAGAGAAACGTTGAAGAAACGTGAAATTAGTGATGAGTGGTACAACAACCAGACACATGCTTTAACACTAGGTCAGTGGTTCTCCGCATATTTACCATTGTGGGCTGCATATGCAGCTCTCTGTGTTATGGTGGGCCGCGTCCACACAATATATATACTACCTGCATGTCCCTGAGAATGTCACATTAGCCGCAGCTGTGTACTGATGGGGCTGCAAGCTGCCTGCAGGCCATGTGTTGAGAATCACTGCATTAGAATAGATAAAGCTACAAGCTCATTGAGACAGAGACCATAGCTGAGACATGGCCCTCTGGGCACTGCTGCAATACCAATAATAATTTATAACTAGTTTGGCAAAGTATTTTTCCAAGAGGACTTATACAATAATTCGCCTCACATCAACATCCTATTCCTTCTCCATCTTTTATTATTCCCTCTCCACTCACTGCCCCCTTTCTTCTAATCTGCCATTATACTTCCACCTAAGTAATTCCCCCCCCCCCCCTTATCCATTAAGAGTTTAATGATCTAGCTGTCATATTGCTTTAAGGATTTAAAGGGCCTGGGACTCTGGCCGCCACTGGTCCTTTTGACCGCCGAAGTCGTTTTTCCCCCCCCCCCCCCCCGTCAGCAGAGATGTACCTCTTGGCCTAAGTCATCTGCTACAACATTGCTTTCACCCCTATCGCTAACAATTTTCCAGGACATTGAGCTCCACCTGTCAGAGAGAGAGGAAACCTGCATCACCTGCCCTCTCTTGGAGACCTGACCCTCAAGAAGAATCTTTTGAGGAGCGGGAAGCTAGAGCCGATGAAGAGGTCTTGGTTATGGCCAACATTTCATCTTCATCTCCAGATGAAGCTGTCATGCCTCCCTCCTCCATCCTTGATGGATGATTTTAAAAAGTTTGAGGATCTAATCAAGAGAATTGTTGACTCCTTGCAGATCCCTCTCGGGGAGGTTAAAGAACCTCACCATAAGCTGCTTGATATCTTTCATTCACCCTCATCTGCATGCACATTTTTGTCTGTCAGTGAAGCCCTTCTGGACCCAGTGAAGATTGTTTGACTCCAGCACTCCAGCTTCTATTCTGCCTACATGCAAGAGAGCAGATAAGAAATATTATGTTCCAGCAAAAGATGCAGAATTTTTTTTTGCATCCTTCACCTAACTCGTTCGTAGTCGATACAGTTAATCTGGAATGTAGAAGGCAACACCCATGCTAAAACCATGCCCCCTGAAAAAGACCATAAGCATCTATACCTACTGGGAAGGAAGTCTGGCTCATGTGCCTCCTTACAATTTAGAATTGCCAATTACCAGGCACTAATGGCAAATTACAATCATATAAATTGTACCAAACTGAACTCTTTTGTTGACCACCTACCGGCAGAGCACAGGAAGGCATTCCAGGCAATTATTGCAGAGGGCCAACTACTCACCAGAATATCTCTACAAGCCTCCCTCGACACTGCTGATGCTGCCACCTATTCGATCGCTACAGCAGTAGTTATGAGAAGGGCTTCCTGGCTCCAGCTCTCCGGATTTCCAAAATATGGTGGAGGACCTTCATTTTGATGGGTCTGAATTATTTGTGGACACCACAGATGAATCTTTGCGAATGTTAAAGGGCTCAAGTGCTACCTTACATTCTCATAGCATTTGTACACCTACCTACAAGAGAGAGCTCAGCAAGTCCCAGACTGCTAGGAGATCACATCCTGCTCAATTCCTAACCTCCCAGAGGCCATACGAACCACATCAAAAGACAGATTTCAGAGATGGAAACCGTCCACTTCTCAGCCTTCCACCTTGCAGTCTTATACCAGCCTGTCAAGATTGCTGCTTGGAGGTAGAAGGCCTGAATTACTATCCTCATCCTTATCAGCTGCAGCAATTCACCTGCCTTCCTCCCTTTGGTGACTGCCTTTACCCCTTCAGGCGGGCTTGAGAGTCAATCGCTACAGAAAAGTGGGTTTTGAGATCATCTCCACAGAGTATGCCATCCATATTACCATGCTTTCACCAACAAACCCCCTTTCCCTGCCCGTTTTCAGGGACCCCTCTCACGGGAACTTGTTTTTTCAAGAAATAGACTCTCTTATGGTTGGGAACTATACAACCAGTCCCCATGCAGCCCAGAGGGAAGGGGTTTTATTCCCGGTATTACCTGGTACCAAAAAAGAGCAAGCTTTGGAATTGGTGCAGATGCAACTCGGTCGTCATCACAGCAGGTATTCAGAACGTGACCGGGGATGTACTCAGCAGATGTTCTTCCAAGACCATGAATGAGACATAGACCTCAGCCTATTACACCACATATTCTGTCAATGGGGCACCCTTAGATAGACCTGTTTGCCACACAGTTAAACAAGAAACGTTCCTAGTTTTGCTTAAGAAGAGGACTGGGTCATTGATCCCTGGTGGATGCATTTCAGTTTCATTGGGCTAGGATCTCTTGTGTGCATTCCCATCTATTCCTTTAATAGCCAAAGTTATGCACAAAATAAAAAAAGAGAAAGCCAGAGTTATGCTAATAGTTCCGACCTGGCCCAGACAAGCATGGTTTACTTAGTACAGTTGGCTGGATGCTCACTAATCATTCTCCACATTGCTCCTCATCTCTCCCAGGAAGGCAAGAAGATCCTTCACTCCAATCTCACAGTGCTTTGTCAATCATTCACAGGATTAGAGACCACCTCAGAGGAAGTAAAAATAGTACTATTGCAGAGCAGGAAACAGTCTACACGCTACATGTACTCTCAAAAATGGACAACATTTGTCTGTCGATATGACCTCAGACATATTCCACTGATGACCTCATTGCTGCCAGATAGTCCCGAACTTTTTGGTGTGTATATATATGAGCTCTAATAGAGTCCACCTGGCAGCCATCACAGCTTTCCACTCCCCAATACAGGGTTATTCTGGTTTTGCCCACCCATTGACAGCGAGGTTCCTCAGGGGACTCAGAAATCTTTATCCACTAGTCAAGTGCCCTACTCCTGTTTGGGACCTCAATCTGGTCCTTAAATGTCTCACAAGGCCACTGCTTGAACCAGTGGCTACCTGCTTACTGCTCCATTTATCAGTGAAGACCACATTCCTCAGAGCCATCACATCGGGATGATGGATTGGGGAAATAGGGGCCTTTATAGCATATCCCCCTGTCACAGTATTTTTTTTTAAGGACATGATCGCTCTGTGACCCCATCAAAATTTTTACCCAGAGTGTCTTCAAGTTCCATATTAACCGAACAGTTCACCTGCCAGTCTTCCACCCTAAACCTCTATAGCATTCCTCAAAAAGTGTCCATTATTGAAATATGTAAGGCTGCCATTTGGGCGTCTTTACATACATTCACCGAACACTGTGCAATAACTCACTACTCTGCTTCTGATACTGTGGTCGGCTCAGCTGTGCTTTCTTCGGTATTGGACTCTATTCCGAAGGCCCCCTTCCTTGCCTTCGAGGGAACTGCTTGATAGTTACCCAGAGTGGAGCATCCACAGGGACATTACTCAAAGAAAAACTGGTTACTCACCCTGTGCAGTAATTCTGGTTCTTTGAGATCTGTGTCCCTTTGATTGCTCCACTACCCACCCTTCTTCCCCTCTGCTTTAGAGTTCTCTATTATGGAGCTTCGCAGAAGAGAAGGAACTGAGGGCGGTTCACCCATGCAGTACTATACAACAATGGCGCAGAACATGAGGCTGACTAGCATGCATGTGGAGGCTGAACAGACACTGCTATGAATAATCTCCAATGAAGGGCATAGGGGACGCTAGGACACCTAGAGAGGAGCACCTTTAGGGACGCACATGTTGAAGAACCACAGTTACTGCACAGGGTGAGTAACTTCTCACATTCACCACAGACTTTGATGTCAGTATTTCTTAATGATTGCCTCATGATCATCTGTTTCACTGTATCCCTCTCCTGGAGGGATCTCCTTAATGTATTCACAATGATCAGCCTTCTCTCCGTCAGAAGGTGATTCCTACCTAAAGGAGTTTATACACCCATTCCACCTTGTTTCCTCCTATTTTGACACCTGCTACCTCAACTGGAGCATAGTGGCAGCCAGTTCTGAGGCAGGATCACTGTACAGTATTCTTATATGCTTTTCTTAACCCCTGTCTATAATGTAGCAGGGTGATGGGGGTTAAGATAGGGGAAGCTGCATTATTGTGGGTGACTTCAGTCTGGAGATCTCATGCAGCAAGTATTAATATTTCTTTGCAAGTTTTAAATATTACAGCTGACAAATCCCTAACTCAAAAAGTGTTGCATTCAATATGGGGGAATTCTGTATAAGATCTCATTTTGACAGATTAAGAGGAGTTGATTTCAGAAGTAAAAATTAGTGGTTATTTAAGTGCAAGTTATCATGACTTGAATACATTTATGTGAAAACAAATCAGTAATATGTACTTGGTGCTTTAAAAGGGACTGACTTACAAAGTTGAAAATATTTGAGCTGAATCAGCTGGGAGAAAGAACTTAAATAGAAAAATGTGAATGATAATTGGGAATTGTTTAAGAACATTTTAGTGTATACCCCAAAATCCACAATCCCAGAGAGAAAAGACTACACCGGTTTAAAAACAAATTTTAAAAAAGCCTGGCTTAAAGGGGAAGTGAAAGCTCTCTCTTTCTCTGTGTGTGTGTGTGTGTGTATATAATATATATATGTATGTGTGTGTGTGTGTGTATATATATATATGTATGTATAAAATAGAAGAATGAAGAAGTTGATAGTATTGAATGTAAATTAGAAGTTAGGAAGTGTAGAAAATTGATAAGGGAAGCAAAAGGACACATGGAGAAATCTGTCAGCAGCATTAAAGACAATAAAAAGGTGTTTAAGTATATCGGTACAAAACAATTTTAATAATGGTATTAGTCGATTACTAGAGGGACATGGCAGAATTAATAATGATGTAAAAAAGGCAAAAGTTTTAAATAAATATTTTGTTCTGTATTTGACAAGAAGCCAGCATTTGTATCATCTGATGATACTGAAATACTATTCATGCTCACATACAGTTAACTGAGGGTATGTCTATACAGCAGGTGGGAGGAGTGATTCTCAGTATCAGTAGACATATCGGTGCTAGCTTTGCTTGTGTTAGCACATTAAAAATAGTAGTGTGGCTATAGAGGCATGGGCAATAGCTCAGGCGAGCTGCCTGAGTACAATCCTGCTGGACCTCCTGGGTACATACTTGGGTGGGTAGCCTGAGACACCATTTGTCATGCTTCTGTGATCACACTACTGTTCATTGTGTTAGCTTGAGGAGAATTAGTGCATATATGTCTACACCTGCTGGGATTCTCATGTTTTTTTAAATCAGTAGGTTTAGATAACTTGCATCCAATAGGTTGCTGAAGAGGTCTCCAAATGGGTAATGTTGATTTTTCAATCAGTCTTGGGACTTTGGGGACTGTAGAGGACTTGAAGAATGCTAACATGCCAGTATTTAAAAAAGGTAAAAGGAATGACCCAGCCTGACATTGATCCTGGGCAAAATCGTGGAGTGGCTGAAGGTTCTTACTCTAGCAGACAAAGGTTTTACAAGATCCAATGGCTGTAAGCTGAAGCTAGACAAATTCAGATTAAAAGTAAGGGGCACTTTTTTTTTAAACAGTGAGGATAATTAATCATTGGAACAATTTACCAAGGTTTGTGGTGTTTCCATCATTGGACATTTTTTAAATCAAGATGGGTGGGTTTTTTTTCTAAAAGCGTACTCTAGTACACGCACAGTTATTGGACCTGAAGCAGGGGTATACAAGGAAGTCCTATGGCTTGTGTTCAGCAGGAGGTGAGACTAGACAATCACAATGGTCCCTTGTGACCTTGAAAAATCTATGTATCTATTTCCATATAAATATTTCAGCTACTGTCTGTTGTTGTAGTTCAGCAGTTCTGGCCTCAAGATGCTCTGACAGCCATGCACTACCTGTCAGGACCAAGTGCAAATGTATGCCACTTGGCCACAATGAAAATAGTTCTGTGTTTTGCCTTCTTACATAAACTGTATAGTTCTCACTAACTAATATGTGTTGGTTTTCTACCTCCATTTGTTGTTCTGGTGTTTTTACTCCATGTCTGCGTGTTGGGTGAACCTAGGTTTCAACTTCTGTCCATTGTATCAGTCTCATTGTGTCTCCAGCACTCTGGCCTCTCAGGTTGACAGTGGGACACTATATGTAACCTTAACAATAATAGAAGTTACTGAAAATACTATAACTTGCTGAAGGCAGTCACTTTGGCATTCTGCTTACTATTTCAATTACTGTTACACCAAAGCAACAAATGCTGAAGAAGTGAACCTGCAGGCTAAAATAAATAAGGCTATATCTCCACTATAGTTTATAAAAAAGAAAAGGGGTACTAGTGGCACCTTCGAGACTAACCAATTTATTTGAGCATAAGCTTTTGTGAGCTACAGCTCACTTCATCGGATGCATTCAGTGGAAAATACAGCGAGGAGATTTATATACATACAGAACATGAAAAAAAACACCCATTTCTATTTGCAAATACAGACTAACACGGCTGCTACTCTGAAAACTATAGTTTATATTGGCATAACGTATGTCACTCAGGGTTGTGACTAAGCCACCCTCCGAAGTGACATAAGTTACACTGACATAAGCATCGGTGTGGACAGCGCGATGTTGGCGAGAGAGCTCGCTCCCATCAGTATAGACTCAGGAGTGGCCAAACCTACTGACCCCCCTGAGCTGCCTTCAGTAATCTTCAGAAGTTCAAGAGCCACAAGACCCGCACAAGCTGCCCCATGGAGCGGTGCCTGCTGGGATATGGGGCTTCTTCCCCAACACCTCACTGCAACGTAGAAGTCCCTAATCCTACTACCCCACCGCACGGCAGAAGCCCCTAGTCCTATCACCCTGCCGCAGGGCAGAAGCTCCAAGCTCCCCTCCACCCAGTCTGGTAGGTGCAGAATGGGAGGGGGTGTGCATGGTGGGCTCCACAAGCCCGCACTTTAACTGTAAAAAGAGCTGCATGCAGCTCACGAGCCATAGTTTGGCCACATCTGCTATAGAGCATCTTCACCAGATGCACTGCAGCAAAGCAGCTGTATGTGTAGACAAGCTCTAAGTATGCATTAGAGATTGCAGCATTTCAAGCTTGATTTAATAACCGCTTTGTATTTTCTGAATATTATCAGGGCTGGCCTTACCATGAGGTGAACTGAGGCAGCCGCCTCACATGCCAGACTGCTGGGGGGCGCCACTAGGACCCAGAGTGTAGAAAATGCTTCTCAGGGAGCTTCCTGTTTCTTGCTGCTTCCCTGAATCTACTTGAGGAGAACAGGTAGTCAACTGAAGGAGTAAGAGCCAGATAGGCCCTTAAGATGCTGATATCTTCCCTCACTCAGGCCCTGCTACCAGCCTGCTTATTTGTCCGCTTCAATTGAGTGTTGAGAGCCACTATAGCTGGCACAGAACAACAGTCATGAGTGAAAGAAGAAAACACCCCTCTGGGGGGCAGCATTCAGAAAAAGAAAGCAAGCAAAGGAAGCTTTTCTATCTAAGCAGGAAGGAGCTCTCCTGAGATACATAAACACAAATGTTCACAGTGAGCCTTCTGGCCCCAGTGAGGATGTGAGTGCTGATGAGATGCCTGATCTTCCAGTTAATCAGAGTGCAGGTGACCTGGCAGCTACTGCAGCATCCATATCTCCATCTCAAATGGATGTAACTGTGCACATTCTTGAAGAAAAGTGTAGATCAGAAAAGAGAGTGGTGGAGGCGCAAGAAACAGCTGCTGCTGAGTTTAGTTCCTTAAGTCTAGATGATCCAGGACTGTGGACCCACTTAAGCAGAAGCCTGAGGGATTTCATTGTACTGCATGGGCCACAGCGAATGAAAAATTTCGTGTTCCCCAAAGACAATGAAAATAGAAGTTTCCATCCAACACATTACTGGCGTGAAATCCCCAACGGTGACAAAGTGGAGAGGCCATATCTTATGTACTCAAAAACCCAGAATGCTGCATACTGTTATTGTTGCAAACTCTTCCAGTTTAATGGTCCAGCCACATTGAGTCCTACAGGAACAAAGGACTGGAAAAATCTGGCTAGAAATCTGGCATGCCACGAGAAGGCAGCAAATCACCAGAGAGCATTCTGTAGATGGAAAGAGCTTGAGATGAGACTAAGGTTAAAGGCCAGCAGAGATGATCAGCATCAAGAGAAGATTGCATCGATGTCTCTTTACTGGCAAAATGTTCTGAAAATGCTCATTGCCATTGTGAGAATGCTTGCTACCCAAAACCTAGCACTGCGTGGCACTTCAGATCAGCTGTATGTGCCAAACAATGGAAACTTCTTTTAAATTGTGGAGCTGATGGCTGAGTTTGATGCTGTACTCCAGGAGTATCTACGAAGAGTCACCACCCAAGAAATGTACACATACCACTACCTTGGAAAAACCATTCAAAATGAGATCATACAGTTACTGGCAACAAAAGTCAAACAGAAGATTGTGGCAGATCTGAAGTCAGCAAGATATTACTCTGTTATTCTGGACTGCACACCTGACATCAACCATACGGAAAAAATGACTTCAATGGTGCATTTTGTAACAACAGAACCAAGTGAAAATGTCCTTGCAATGGTGATTGTCGGAGAGCATTTTCTAGAATTTATTGACATTGATGATACTACAGGAGCTGGTATGATAAATGTGCTTCTTAAAAGCTGGAAGATACGGGAATTGCAATGGCTGACATGAGAGGTCAGGGCTACAATAATGGTGCCAACATGAGATGTAAGAACAGAGGAGTGCAGACACGGATCCGACCCTCGAGCTTTTTTGTCCCATGCAGTTCTCATTCATTAAACTTGGTGGTCAGTGATGCAGCATCAGCTTCTAGTGAGGCTGCTGAATTTTTTAATGTAATTCAAAGCATCTATGTATTTTTCTCTGCATCAACTCATCGATGGCAAATTTTGAAGCAACATCTAGTAACGTCCTCTCTGACACTGAAACCACTGAGTGCCACATGATGGGAAAGTCGAATGGAGGCGATAAAGCCTATCTGTGACAGGTTTCAATCGGTCCTCCGAGCCCCTAGGGGGTGATGGAGAGCTACAGTCCCACTGGCAGGCCTTAGTCGCCCCTTTCGGGAGCTGGGGAATTAGCGGGAAAGGTGTGCCGGCACGAGTCTGCAGCGCGCCCCTCTGGCAGGGGAGTGCCGGCACGAGTCTGCAGCGCGCCCCTCTGGCAGGGGAGTGCCGGCACGAGTCTGCAGCGCGCCCCTCTGGCAGGGGAGTGCCGGCACGAGTCTGCAGCGCGCCCCTCTGGCAGGGGAGTGCCGGCACGAGTCTGCAGCGCGCCCCTCTGGCAGGGGAGTGCCGGCACGAGTCTGCAGCGCGCCCCTCTGGCAGGGGAGTGCCGGCACGAGTCTGCAGCGCGCCCCTCTGGCAGGGGAGTGCCGGCACGAGTCTGCAGCGCGCCCCTCTGGCAGGGGAGTGCCGGCACGAGTCTGCAGCGCGCCCCTCTGGCAGGGGAGTGCCGGCACGAGTCTGCAGCGCGCCCCTCTGGCAGGGGAGTGCCGGCACGAGTCTGCAGCGCGCCCCTCTGGCAGGGGAGTGCCGGCACGAGTCTGCAGCGCGCCCCTCTGGCAGGGGAGCGCTGGTAT
The DNA here is from genome assembly GCF_965140295.1 of Lepidochelys olivacea. Lineage (NCBI taxonomy): Eukaryota > Metazoa > Chordata > Testudines > Cheloniidae > Lepidochelys > Lepidochelys olivacea. Next base: position 299,163,693 of record NC_140411.1, read on the forward strand.
GGATTTGTAGCACACAGTTCTGCTACCAAGGCAGGTTGGCCAGGGTAGGGGAACGCAGGCCCACCCAACTCCACTGCATTCCAGCCCAGGGCCCTGACAGTGGTGGGAGGTGACGGTCCCGCCGCTCAGTCAGCGGGGCCATCCGCGCCCGCTCACCAAATACACCCACCCCATGGTGCAGTTCTGCCCCTGGGCTACTTCCTACCCGGTCTCTCAAGCGGGTCTCTCCAGTCCCTCCAGCTCGTCTGGGTATTCCGTTGCTAGTAGCTCTAGCTCCCGCTCTGTGTCGGGCTCACGATGGCCCGGGCTACAGCCGGGCCCCTCCAGATCCTCCGGGTACTCAGCGGCTGGCAGTCCTGGTTGCCACAGGCCTTCCTCCCGGTCAGGTTCCTCCTGGTCCAGGGCCTCCCTTGGGTCGGCAGCAGGATCACGAGGGAGCAGCCTGTGTCTGTCTCCCTCCCTGGTGCTCTCTTCACTGGGCAAAGGGCCTTGCCCTTTGTACTTCCTGTCCCACCAATCCCCTTCCGGGGATTGGCATAAGCTTGATCTGGCCTCGCCCACTCAGGCTGAGAGGGTGGTTCTTTACCCTCTGGTTCGGAGGGAAGCCACCCTGGCTCCCTACACTATCAAACACCAAATTGGGAAGATAGATGATGCCAGCGTTGCCAATATGGAGGACAGGAACTGTTAATGGGAGAACAGTGGCAGAGGGAAACGGAATCACCAGAAACATACATAACTTCAAATTTCTGTGTGGCTTAATGTTGTGGCATGACATACTGTTTGAAATAAATGTTGTAAGCAAGAGACTCCAAGGTGTTGACCTTGATATATCTGGAGCAATGGAACAACTGGACAAAGCAAAGTCATACCTACAGTCTTACCAGTCAGGTGAGGGATTTCAAAGCGTTCTGAAGAGTGCACAGAAGTTGGCAGAGGAACTTCACACTGAAGCTATTTTCCCACCCATTCAAGAATACAAGAGTCACCGAAGAAGACATTTTGATTACGAGGCATGGGATAATCCCATAAAAGACCCCAAACAACAATTCAAAGTTGAATTCTTTAACCAGGTGCTAGATTGTGCAATACAGTCAGTTGAAGAAATGTTTCATGCGGCTCAAGGAACACAGCAGTGTATTTGGGATGTTGTATGATATTCCAAAACTCCTCACTACACCTGAAGACCTGCACTAGCAATGCAGGGCACTAGTGACAGTGTTGACACATGATGACATGCGCGATATTGATGCGAGTGGTTTAGGTGATGAACTAAAAGCCCTTTCAAGATGCATTTCAGCAGGATCAACTCCAAAGGCTGTTCTGGAATATATGTGCACAAATAAGATGACCACCCTCTTTCCAAATGCTTTTGTTGCTCTGCGCATAGTTCTAACACTTCCTGTAACAGTTGCCAGGGGAGAATGCAGCTTTTCCAAGCTGAAGTTAATAAAAACACATCTACACTCCACAATGACACAAGAGACTGGTCGGCCTTGCAACTATCTCCATAGAGCATGAGCTGGCCCCAGACTGTGGACCTTCAGGAAGCAGTTCAAATCTTTGCAACCAAGAAGGCACGGAAAGCACCACTTTGATTCTTCAAACCGATAAAAATGCCAGTGTTTATTATGCAGACAAGAAAAGTTACATTTGCTGTTCAGGTTTCAGAGTAGCAGCTGTGTTAGTCTGTATCCGCAAAAAGAAAAGGAGTACTTGTGGCACCTTAGAGACTAACAAAATTATTTGAGCATAAGCTTTCGTGAGCTACAGCTCACTTCATCAGATGCATGCAGTGGAAAATACAGTAGGGCGATTTTATATACACAGAGAACATGAAACAATGGGTGTTACTATACACACTGTAACGAGAGTGATCAGGTAAGGTGAGCTATTACCGTTTACAATAAAATAAAAACCAGCATGATCTTATTAAAGGGGAAAAGGCAAAATGCCACATTTATTGTGAATACAGAAAGAATCCTAGTAAGCGGTTATAGCTATAACATTCCATTCAATTTCATATTTATACACACACACACACACACACACACACACACACACACACACACACACACACTTTCTGCAAGGTTGTTATCATAGTTACCAGCTTTAGAGTTGCTCATGCCAAGCCACTGGCCAGGTGGCCTGGACACAAGGAGGGAGCAGGGCCTTGTCAGATGCTCATCTGATGCTCCTGGAAGTTGGTTTGCAGAATCAGACCCCAAAGTTCTCACTTTCTAGAGTCCATTTTTTAATAGGAATTTCTTCCTGTGCCAGTCTATGGGAATTGCTTCATCATACTGTTGCTGAATCAATCTGCAGATGGCACATTCCTGATGGCTCCGTGCTGCCAGATGTTATTTTGATCTTCGGTTCTCCCATCCTCGAGGCTGTTGGGTGGATTCCAGTCTGCTCTCCGGGGGTCCTCTGGTTATTTCCACTTGACACCTTCTTCAGCCAATGGTCACTGGATTCTTAAGCTGGCACCTCCCTGATCAGTCAGTTATTATCCACACCAAGCATCCATCCACATACATCCTCTATCTCTATTTTAATCACAATTGTTAACAAAGCTTGATGAATACAACAAAAGGGCGGGGAGTCTCTGGGTGCTGTTTCTGTTGTTAGAGAGTATTGCTTTGAGTCTCTCTCTGTGTGAGTAGTTGTTGTTGTTACAAAGAATTGCTTTGAGAACAGACTCTGTCTTAGAATGTACTAACACAATTAGCAGCTTGCAAGTTTCACACAGAGAGGGAGAGAAACAGCACCAAAACCCAAGAGACCTCTTAATTAGTAATACCCTGGAATTTAAACTATGGGGAATCAAACTCATTTGTGATTTTAATACAGAACTTCTTTAATATGACCCAACACCAGCAGGAGAAGAAAAAAAACCTTTTCTAGTGATAATCAAGGTGGGCCATTTTCAGCAATTGACAAGAACGTCTGAGGAACAGTGGTGAGGGGGAATAAACATGGGGAAATAGTTTTGCGTTGTGTAATGACACATCCAGTCCCAGTCTTTATTCAAGCCTAATTTAATTGTGTCCAGTTTGCGAATTAATTCCAATTCAGCAGTCTCTCTTTGGAGTCTGTTTTTGAAGTGTGTTTTTTTTTTTGTTTTTTTTTTTGAAGAATTGCGACTTTTAGGTCTGTAATCGAGTAACCAGAGAGATTGAAGTGTTCTGGTTTTTGCATGTTATAATTCTTGGCATCTGATTTGTGTCCATTTATTGTTTTACATAGAGGCCGTCCGATTTGGCCAATGTACATGGCAGAGGGGCATTGCTGGTACATGATGGCATAGATCACCTTGATAAATGTGCAGGTGAAGGAGCCTCTGATAGTGGGGCTGATGTGATTAGGCCCTATGATGGTGTCCCCTGAATAGGTATGTGGACACAGTTGGCAACGGGCTTTGTTGCAAGGATAGGTTCGTGGGTTAGTGTTTTTGTGGTGTGGTGTGTGGTTGCTGGTGAGTATTTGTTTCAGGTTGGAGGGCTGTCTGTAAGGAAGGACTGGCCTGTCTCCCAAGATCTGTGAGAGCGATGGGTCGTCCTTCAGGATGGGTTGTTCAGGCGTTTGAAAGTTAAGTGTTACTTACAATTTTTGAACAAGGCATTTTAAGTTGTTAGTTCTCCTTTATTGGGGAAGGTAGCAGAGCAGTACCATGAGAGGAGTAGAACAGGAAGAAGGCAGAATTAAGACCTTTCAAAGTTTTGGCCCAAGCGAGGGGACACGGGGGTGTCATTTGAGCTCTCTGCCTCAGATGCCAAAATGTTGTGGGCCGGCCCTGAATATTATTGTACAGTGCTCATGGTTTCACAACGCTTATTTTTCTAAGGAATATCTAGAGCAACACAGAGGATGGAAATTTTGTTTTCTGAATCCTAATGAAACCTGAACATTTCAAAATTCTGCAAAGGAAAAATCTGAATTTTTTTTTGATCTGACCAATCAAAGTGCTTCATTTTGATTTCAACTTTTTTATTTTTTTATTACAAAATAGAATACAAATTGCAAAATATATAACACAAAAGTTTCTGTGTGGCATTCGAGGGTATTGGATTTAATCTATAAAGCCCACAATGGCTTGGGATCTAGTGAGCTGAAAGATCAGCTCTTTCCCCATTTGATATTACTGCATTTGCTGTGAGCAAATGTGCTCAAACTGGGGACCTTTAATTTAAACAGGTGGGTGCTGCTGACAGGGCATTCTCTGTGAAGGCTCTTCCTATTCAGAGATCACCACCTTTGGTGTGTCTACATATATTAATTTTCTGGGCATACTGTGTCAGTGGGTCAGCTGGGGTCCAAGAAGAGGCCTCTTACTTCAGTAGCCACATCGCCTAGTGGTGAAAGTCCAATAACTGGCCACTTACTTCAGCAGCAGTCTATGGGGCTGCCTCTCTTGGTGGCAGTGTTTGCCCAACGGCAAGTCTATGGAGCTGCCTTCTCTAGTGGCAATAGTGCCTAAGGGCAATTGTGGGGAAGGTAGGGGAACCTGGGCCCACCCTACTCCACTGAGTTCCAGCCCAGGACCCTATGATAACCAAGTACCCTGGCCTCGGGTTCTGGTCTTAATATGGCCAAACGTGTTCCCTGGGTCACTTCCTACTGTTCATCCCGATTCTGTAGCTCCTTGTGGATAGTGGCTCATCATCCTTTCTGGTCTCCGCAGTCGACTGGGGTCTTGCAGCATAGTCAGGATGCTCTGCCTCAGTGGTTTGGAGCTCTGGTGGCTTCTTAGCAGCAGCCTGCAGTGCGTGTCCTCTCTCCTCCTCAGCCAGCCCAGACTGAGCTGAGCTGCTTACTTTTATATGCTCCCTCCATTGGGAGCTTGCCTAGCAATGGCTTGGGGTGTGTGGCCTCTTGAGCCCAAAGTATTGTGTTAACTCTAACATTGCCAATGCAAGGTTGATACACCTCATCACACACTGCACAAAGCCCTGTCTCTAAATCCTTAAAACATGTCTCTTTTGGTGGATCAGTAGGCTAATGGGCAGGATACAGTGAGTTTGAATTGGGTATGCTCTTATTATGAGCTGCTGGCAGTTTGATGTGTTTAACAGTCTTGCATTTTGTATTGACTATTGTTTTAATTACTGTGAAATGTAGAGTATAAGACTGATACTATAAAATCTAAATAATAAATATATATGTGCTCACAGGAAACCTCGACCTGTCTCTCAGCTGGTTGCACAACAGGTTACTCAGCAATTTGTGCCCCCAACACAATCAAAGAAAGAGAAAAAAGACAAAGTAGAAAAGGAAAAAAGTGAAAAGGAAACAACTAGCAAAAAGAACAGTCATAAGAAAACCAGGTAAATTAAAAAATTTGGTATTTGTAAAATATTAAATGATGCAAATTTTTCATTACTAGTATAAGTGTTCTCAAGTCATTTTAAAATTAGACTAAATATTTATTGAAGTTTCATTGTTTTATGATGATGCTGTTTAATGTAAAGTATCTTGCAGTTTGTAGTTTTGACCAGAAGATGGAGACTAAATGGACTAAATAGGAGAGGGAAAATTAGGTGTTGTCAGTAAAGTAAATTAGGTGTTGTCAGATGAGGCGTTTGCCTCATCTAGCAAAATGATATGTAGACAGAAAAATGGAAGCTATAATGTTCCAGGAGAAGAGAAAAATGGCTAGTGTTTATATAGAATTGGATGGAAAAAGGGACTATAAGGTACTGGACAAGTAGGCAACTAGAGTTGTTGGTATTAATGCAGAATTTGAGATAAGGAACAAAGGCTAGAATAGTTACTTTTGGAGACCAAACTGACTTATGAAGCTGAAAACATACACAGTGGATTGAAATAATGAAGGATATCTTGGACTCTTAGACAGTTCAAGCAAGTAGCCGCAAAGTCTTGATCCTGCCATGGACTAGGAACAGCCTGCAGTTTGAAGGAAAAATGTAGGATGTTAGACACAAGTAGAACTGGGTGAAATTTTTCAGCAAAAAAATACAGATTTGGTGATACAGAAAATGTTTCATGAATTTGTGTCCGCTTTGCCAAATTTTGTGTCTGGGGGGAAAAAACAGAATCCAAAAATGTCTAAACATTTTGTTCTAATATTTGCAAAATTAAATATTTTGATTTTTTTTATTCAAATGGACTGTTTCAGTATTTCCTTCGATGTCATTTAAAAAAACTAAAAACACCCAAACATGCATTGTTTCAGGTAAAGAGAAACATTTCATTTAACCTGAAACTAATTGTTTTAGCTTTTCAATTCACTGAAAACCTAGAAAAAGTTCCTTTCTGGGTTGACCCAAATTGATTTTTTTTTTGTATTTTATTTTTTGGAACTGCAAGCAAACCAAAATATCGTTGTTTGCATAGCTCTAGACACAAATAATATTGTCCCAGATTTCCCCAAATTAAGTATAAAGTTACTTGAATCACAAATATGTAACTAAAAAACTAAGAAGACTGAAAAGAGATGCAACTTACTTAAGAGAAAGAGGAAAATGTAGGGAAATACTGTCACTGTGTGTTTTGGAAGTGCTGCAGTCTGTGAGGCAGAGTTCAGCCAAAGAAGATTCTGTGGAATCACTTCTGCAGAGAAGTAGCAGACATTTTCCATGCATTGGATGAAACAAGGACCTTCAGTGTTATTCAGGGACTGCTCCAGAAAGAGTAAAGAGTACTCTCCAAATTTACATCTTGAAGTAGCAAGAATTTAGATTGAAAAGGCTGAGACTGTTTTTTTTTTCAACAGGAAGGAAATGGAACAGAGCTGGGATAAAGGATTTTTGTAATGTTTGTCTTTTATTTTTAATTATAAATACGTTACACTCTAGCCAGCCAAAATGTATAAGTTACTATCTTAAGAGATATTGTTCTGAATGGTAACAATTATGTGGGAATGTTGGAGGTTAAATAGTCTTATTACATGAGAAGTGAAAAGGGGTGATATTGCAAGGGCTGGGAACATGGGTGTGCACAGCAATTTAAATTTTACTGCTTTTGGAAGGGCACATTAAACACACACATTATACACATTAAACCATATCAACACACATGTACATTACATACATAGAAATAAACACTCACCATTTCAATGAAAATCCATGTGCCGTAGAGCTATCTGAATAAGTGTATCCACAAGGACTTGGCTGTGGTGGGGTCACAGAGCTCCGCCCACCCCAGGGCCACGGCAGGGAGAGTGAGCTGAGCTCTGTGACCTTGCCAATTATTGAGGTGGGCCGATGCCACTGCTTGCCCTCCCATGTGCACGCCTTTGGCTGGGAATATTGTTTTTTTTAAAAAAAATCATCTCAGTAAAAGCTGTACAAAGAATTGCTTGAAAAATTAATAGTGAAGAGAAATCAAACACTCAAGTATTACATACAAGTTTATAAAAAAAAGTACTACCTGATTTTGGGTAGACTGTGTTCTGATTAAGAATGCTCACCTTAGTTTCTACGTGGATTACTTAAAAGAACATTTTTTTTAAAAAAGGAGCACATTTAAATGTTTCCAGAAACATGTATAACAAAATCTGCATGCAGTAAGCCCTAAATTTTTTTTCTGGCATGCAGCCTATTTCAGGCTGGCAAAAGTGAATCCTTCCCCTCCACCCCCACATCTTCAAGCAACCAGTTAGGTTCTTTTTTAATGCCAGTTCAGCCTTGGGGCAAGAGTCTCATTGGGCTCCCTGTGTATTATTATGCAGCTTCAACTCTTGGCTGCGTGGGAGTGCAAAAGGTGGGGTGAGGTGACTCAGCATCAGTTCTACTTGAGGCAGGGCGCTAAATCCCTGTGTAGGGCAAGGGGAGGGTTAAGATTTACTTTTAGGAGCACACCTGCCAAATCTTGGTTTCATGTTAATTTCTTTACTTCCAAAGCTTGGCCTGGAGAAAGTTGTGGAATCAAATATAGGTTTTGTAGGTCAGTTTTAAAAGGCTTGCTGGGTGCTGTGCTGCTGTTGTCAGCAGGTATTTTCAGCTGCTGTGGTGACATGATTTGTCACCTGGCACACACACAAAACTATCAAATTAAAGCGTTTCATGCCTAGATCACCCATTGCACTAGCACCTGCAAAGACCATGCTGATGGAACATAGTTTAAATGTTCTGTTGTGGTCCTAAAAAATAAAATAGTAGTAATCAAACCAGAGTTTGTGGCCCCATGTCCTATGCAGGATATTAATATTAAATTATGCATCAGGGAACCCAGACTCCAGCCCTGTCGTCAGTGTTTTTTTGTGTAAATTATTTTAAAATTAAATTCTATTTACGTGATGCCCACTCCAAATTTTAAATTTTCAGTGTGCTGTAGAATTTGTATTTGCTAATACCTGCATAGCAGAAGTTTAGAAACAACTGGTTAGAGGACCTGGGAGCTGGTTTCTGCATATTAAGAACATAAAGGCAACACCCACTAAGATGAATGGAGAAGTTCACACTTCTCAGGGCTGTTGTTTCAGGCTGTCTGCTGACACTGATATGACTGGGGGGGTCACATTTTGAACATTCTTTGCAGCCATGAAGACTAGAGACTTAATTTTTTCCAAGCAAAAATCTTAAAATGTGGAGTTCGGTTTTGTGACCACCTTAACCACATTATCCAGAGGGCCCTGTTCAAATCAAATTATTTAGAGGTGAAGAAAAATTTAAATATTACAGTATAGAGTTGCTAGCTATGTGGTACATTCTCATTTTATGTATTCATAATATTGCTGTGTGCAGTATTTCACTAAGTTATACGTTCTCTACAAAGATCACTAAAAATGGGAGGGGCAAGAGGATTATGGGATGTGGAAGCTTTTAGCTTTTAATTTGATTCTGTTTTATTTAGGCCAAGATTGAAAAATGTGGATCGGAGTAGTGCCCAGCATTTGGAAGTTACCGTTGGAGATCTGACAGTCATTATTACAGACTTTAAGGAGAAAACTAAGTCACCACCTGCTTCCAGTGCCGCATCTGCAGATCAACACAGTCAGAGTGGTTCTAGCTCTGACAATACAGAGAGGGGAATGTCCAGGTCATCTTCGCCCAGAGGAGAAGCCTCATCGTTGAACGGAGAATCTCATTAAAGTTTATTTTCTCCAGTTTCTTTAGTCTCTTCTCTTCAAAACATGCAAATACACAATTTCTGCCAACAGCTACCACATTTTCATGACAGATTATCCATGCACAATTGATATGTTTACTGGAACATAATTTATGCAGTTTTACAAAAGTGAAGTGAAGCAGTAGAAATAATAATTTAAATGCAATCTACAAATGCTTACAAAGCATTTTCAGACTAACTTTTTAATCTTCGCATTTAAAGGTGCCATGAAAATGTGGTTTGAATGTTCATTATGCAGTGTTATTGGTAAGTCCATTTTCACTTTTAGTTTAGTGAATTCTAACACAACTCTTGGAGTCTCTACTATTGGCATGTACTGAATTAAAATTTTTATAACATAGTTCAAGCTGCCTAAATATGTATTATTTGAGAATTGTGAAACATAGTTATATGTATGCAGATCAAAGATCAACTTAATCAACTATTGCTGCAACAGAATTTTCATAATTATTATCTTCTTAAAAACACCTGCTGGTACTTGGTGTGCTTAAATAGGAAAAATGTTATTAAATAAAACATTTGTATGAATTTTTGCCAATGTTTGACATCGTTTACTAAATTACTGTTACTGAATTATGTTGCTGGTTTTACCAATATTTTCCTCACACTTAAAACACTTATTGTAATGTTTATGAACAAAAAGAGTGAACATACTATAAGCATTGGTTATTTAGCTTTATAATTCAGATACAGTACTACACTGTCATTAGACACTGGTAGTCTATGTTCTATAACCAATATCAAATCTCAAATGACTAAGCATTTGGCAAAAAGTAAATTTTTTAAAATCTGAAATTCTGGAAAAGCTTTAAAAATAACTTTTTAGTACAGTTTTCATTTCTGCTTAGCATTATTTCCTTGCCCCAAACTTGCCCAGTGTCATAGTTGCATATCAGTTTAGTACAAAAATACTGTGTTGCACAGGAGTAAGGAAATAAGTAATACTATTACATTTTGTTCTTAGATCAGCTTCTTTGATTTTGAATTGGCCCTTTATTAAATACTGTAGCATCAGTCATAAGAAAAAAAATGCAGTACCCTATTTTCTGGCATAAACTGTCAAAATTTATGCATTTAGCAATATACTGATACAGAGCAAAAATATTTACAGTCCCACCCGGTATTATGTAAAATAACCAATAAAATATTTTTATGAATACAGATTTCGCATTTTTGTTTACAACTAGGTGTTGTTTTTTTATGCACAAAAAAATCCATATATAGATTTAAATTATAGGGTCAGATTCAATACAAAAATGCATCTGGCTCCTGTCCAAAGGAAGCCCGTTCACATCCCAGTAATTCTCTTTGTGTCTCATTCAAAATATGTATTTTGGGGCCAATGTGAAAGTGGGATGGACTTCTTTTGGTAGTGAATCCAGCCCTAAAATATTACCTTCGTATGATGCATCTTGATAATAGCTAAAATAATGGATTTTTGTAGACCCTGACAATTGCGGTGGTTGGTGGTTTCTTGTAGTAATGTACCTTTCTGTTTTTTAATGCAGTACTTTTACAGGTACAATGGTACTGTCTATTTTGTAAGATGCGAGTTGTGAAATACAGTTAGTTGCATAAAATGAAAGTCTGATGTGATATCTAAAAACTTACATACCTCATTCCTTGGTGTTACTGTTAAACTTTTAAAAAATCCAATGTTAATTATAGGTTATTTCAAATGGACAACTACTGACCTGGTTAAAATGTATTATGCTTTACCTTACGAAACATTTCTTCATTCCAATTTTCTGATCATATTTTAATACTTTTTAAAACATCACATTTTAAGTTTCATAAATGTTTTTGGTTGGGGTGGGGCTAGATGTTCAAGTAATGAATGTTAATTCTTACAAAGAAAGATACATTCTTCTGAGTTTTACTTTTTACAATTTGTTAGGTGAAATTATATACAGAGTATACTGAGTTAATGGATTACAAGAGAGCTGAATCTGTTTAAAGTAAGCAATATAGTGATAGTGAATCTCAATGCAAGATCCTTTATGAAATATTTCAACTTTAAAACAAAATGAATGTTAACATATTTCAGTATTCTTTGCAAACATAAAATAGTGATCTAGTACCTATAGTTCACTAAGTCAGAACCTTATTATTAAATTTAGTATAGGTAGACCATTCAGCACCTGCAAAAAGTGGTCTTTTCTATCTCGAGAAGTAGGCAGTCATTGATTTATTTAGTTAGTTAATTTGCATGGAATTGACTACTAAGAGGCATAATCTAATATCAAATGAAAGCAATCCTTAGTATCTACAAGAGCAATTTTAAAGTGTGGTTATTATCAGAAAAGTGATTGTAAAAAGGTTACTGGATTGCTCATTTTTACTCAAGAATTTCTAGATCAAATTACTCTACTTATGTAAAATTGCCAGTACTACATACTCCACCTAGAGTTTGTAATTAAGTAGTAGTAGTGGGGTGATGTAAGAGGTGTAAAGAACAATGATTACGTAACCAAAAGTTAGCTTGCCATTCCTGTTGATGCATGAAACACATCAGAATTTTTGCTCTTCTACAGCAAAAGTGGTGCAACAGTGCTGATGGCAGAGTTTAAAAAAAACAAACAGTGAAGTAAGGTGATCTGACTCTTTACTCATAACATTATAACTATACTTTAAACCAGCCTCACTTCCATAATTTCTGAAGAAGTTTTCAGTTGGTTTAAACCAAGTCCTTTCTCCTACTCTGTGTAAATTCATTAAAAAGGTCTACTCCATCTTTACTCAGTTTGTAGAATGTAAAAACCTAACATTGTAACTCATTGTTAGCTATTTTTCTTTTACTGTTCTCTACATAACGACTGATCATCATCTGTTACATGCTAAGCCTGCACCAACCTTCATCTGCCAAGCATTTTGCATGGTTACATGAGATGATCCAACAAAGATGAATGTGATGATGATCCATGTAAATAAGTTCCTTTGTGCATTGATTGTCCACTGTTTCAAAAACAAAAAGAGAATGAGATGCAGTTAATTCACTGTAAAGGTGTAAAATAATTCAATGTTTTGTCATCCTGTTTTTTGCCACTAATTATAGCTGGCATAAGGAAGTACTGAAATATACAATAGTAAGGTGTGATTTATTTTTTTACTTCTGAATTTCAAAGTCTGCATAGTAGAAGCAATCAAAATCTGTACCAAGTAATACCATGTCAAAATCTGCAGTGTAAAATGTTGACTCTTAAGATTAGTGATAGGAAAAAGGTTATATTCAAAGGCTTAATTTTAAGTTTTGATGCAGTGACTAGTCTTGAAACAATCAAGATTATATCTAAAATGTTACCGTACTGTATGTGTTTCTCTAGCTATTTGATGTTGTATGGCATAGAAGATATAGTTCAAGCAATTTAAGATTAAGCAGTATTCTGCACTTTAGATGTGTGTGTGTTTTTTTTAATGTGGTCAGAGGCAGTGCATTTTATCTAGCCATGTGAAATAGAATAGATAGGTGGCTCACGCTTCCCCCCCACGCCCCTGTAGCACCAGGACATGTCTTCCAAGCTGCACGTGGTGGTGTAGTTCTGTCCTGTGGCAGAAGTAGCCTAAGGTTGCTTCACCATGTGGGAATGCTTACAAAGTGCACAAATAGGGATGCAATTGATTAGGTCTAGGTCATTAACCAGTTAACATGAGGATTAACTTGTCAGCTGGGGACTGTTAAACTGGAGACAGGAAGGGAGAGGGGAAAAGAGAGTGGCTGGAAAGAAGGGCAAAGACACTCGACCTCACAGAGGTGAGACCTCTTCCCCTTTCCTCCCCCCCTTGCCTAAGGAGTCTGCTGAAACTTGGGAAAAGCCTTATGGTGATGGGACATGAAGCTGCATAAAACATTGAAAATAAAGTGCACTGTGGTGAATTTACATAAGAATGTGTGAGGACTGCTTACAAAGGGAAGTCCAGGATGAGGGAGCCCACCCTGTGACATGCCCTTTGTAGTTTTAATTCTCTCTCTCCTCTTCCCAAAAGTGGGAAGACTTCCCAGATCATGCAGCTATCTGTGCTTATGAAATACAGGAGGGAGCTAGTGATAGACCTGTCAAGTGTGTGCCTTCATTAAAATCCACTTTTTTTTTCTCTCTGTATCTAATCTATTTCTCTGTCCCTTACGTGCCTTCTGATACTACTATGGTCTACTAGAGAGAAGGGCTGAAACCAATTTCCTTTGGAGTAGCAGAAGTCATGGCAAGAGGTAGAGGAAATTAATTTTTCCCCTGACAATTGCATGTTACCACATTTGTAGTGGGTTTGATCACTAGGAAAAGCTAGCTCTGGAGATAAGTTCAAAATGTTAGTGCAGTTCTTGGATAGTGGACTAGTCCAATGCTAGGCATGTTTAGCTAGCAACACATTCTCTTAGCAAATTGGTAAGATTTGAGGTTGTTGGAAATGTCACTGGAAGAGTAGAGCTAGAGCTTTGAAAGGTTGGATATCATTTCTTACCTGACTTCAGAAGCATGAGTCTCATTTGAAGGTATATATTGCACCTACTAGTAAGTAGGACAGCTTGACTTTTTTTTCCCCCCTCCTGCTTCACAAGTATTTCAAGGCAATATTTCTGTAGCAGAAGGAGGCAAAAGAAAACTACTATAAGCAAAAGCCACAAATTTGAGCCTAATTCAACACTAAAACAAAGAAAACCAACAACCCTCTCCTAACACCTTTAATAAAAGGCAATACAATCAATCTAGGATTTAGTTAAAATAAGAAATAATACTTTGCAAGTCTGTTACGAACAAGTACTTTACAAACATTTTAACCTCCCATATCCATCTGTATGCATTAGGTAAATAGTGTTGTTCCCATTTTGTAGGTAAGGAAATAATATTTACAGCTTTAAATGACTTGCCTAACGTCACACAGGGAAAATTGAGGTAGAGTTAACAAATAGTTTGAGTATGCTACTCCATTGAACTAATCAACCTGGTCCTTTGGCTCTAGCAGTAGAGGCTCCCGCTTTTAAATTCAGAGGTTCTGTGTTCAAATCTGGCGGACAATCCACCCAGAGATATCATTATAAATTACCAATTCCATTAGTTCCAAGGTACTAGCAAAGAAAGTGGCTAGTCTAGCCACTAAAGAAAGACAAAGAGCCACTTGGTGTAAGCCTGGGCTACATAAGCAGAGAAGGTAGTGTTAGAATAAATGGGCCAAAGGTGTTAATATAACCCAGTCACTGTCAAACAAACTATTTGAACAAGATCCAGGGATTTGGTGAACAGAGATATCAGCCTGCTTAGTACCATGGCGCAAACATCATTAAAAAGCCATTTAACCTTATATTAAAGATAGAGAAGGGAAGGAAAAACAGTTAAAGCATTTACAATGTGAAGTATTAAATAAGACTTTCATTTTAACATTTCTTGTTCCCTTTCCCTTCAGGATGGAGAGAGTTTTAGAAGGAAAAAACCCTTGTTTGACAGTCTCTTTGATGGTATTAATGATGGCAGTAACTATCCTTAGACAAAAAGTTAGTTGAGATGAGCAAGAGCTGGAGCTGTTGCTGCTGTTAAAATCCTTTCATCCCAGGTAGTTGTTTGGGATTCAGCTACAGCTGGTAGGCTGGCAATGTCCTCTGGCTCCCTCTCTCTGGCCTGGTGTGGTCATTTTTCCAGATGAGGCTGATGAAGTCAAAGGAGACGGTAGGAGTGGCAGCCGTGATGAAGAAGTTTGGTTCAGTAGTCTCCATCTGTTATTTTAAGTGTGTATTATGTATTTTTGTTCTTATGTACCCCACGAAATCTTTTGTTTAAGGACCCAGAAAGGGATTGATGAGTAGAATAGCCCCTCCCCTTATTATTTTGTCCATCAGTTAGGCCTAGTATTCGATGTACCAATTTTGGCTCATTAACTTCTGGCTCCACATCTGTTTTTAAATGCATAATTTCAATACAGTCCTTGAATCATATCAACTTAACTAAATTAGGCTAAAGAAGGTAATTCTGTCTCCCTTTTGTACCTTTTCCTGTCAATATTTGTTATAGTTTATTGTAACACTTTATGAACTTTTACATACTTTTTACAGTTGAGCTCACAATTCTTGAAAATTTGTAGGCCCAATTTTCACAACAGTGGCTGTGGGGCCAAAGTTCTGACTACTGAGTACCTATTTTAGAAGATATATTACTGGTTTTCCTGAAAAAGAGAATATCTATCTCATACTGATCCTTTATTGAAGAGAATAAATCAAAACCAAGGTCGACTGAGTGTACAGTTCTCTAGGCAAGAGAATCTACTATCAGGTTGGTCTTCTCTAACACAACAGCCAACAACTGTGAGAGATTCTCTGATACTTTTTAACTAAGTTTTTAGTATTGGTTAAGTATCATATCCCCACTTGTAAAGGGAAAGACTCTGCTCAAACATCTGTTTGAACTCCATGGCCAATTTCACTGCTGGTGTAAGTGCGTGTGATTTGTTTGAAATAATTATACTTGATTATGCTAGTGGTCAATTTGATCCCTCCAGGTTCCTGATCCATTGAATAGTTATTTAGGTACCTCTAAACACTTAAACTGGTGTGTGACAGATGATCTCCTAGCTCTGCTTCAGTTTTTACATAACTCTCTTCCTTTCTAGATAAGTGATATATAGGGAGAATTTTTGCTAAATAATTTTCCTTTATACACTCATGTGAGCTCTCTAGTTGATGAGACTGGCATTCAGAATGCCAATTACCACTTTGGTTCTGAGATTCATGTCGCTGAAAAGAACTGCTTCTATCACTTGAAGGAAGTTTTCACTTCTAGGAAAGTAGGTGGGGTATGTTGTAGATCTTGATGAAGAAGTGTCCCCCAAGTGACACATAGTACCTGAAGGCTTTTGCAAGGTGCCGAAAAGAAGCTTTGGAGAGGCAGCCAAGGGTGGATGGAGAGGGAGATCTTCTGCCAAAAAAGAACACACAGAGTTTTCAACATCTCCTTGTGGAGATCCTGGGGAGATGGCTTCTATCTCCAAGATGTGTCTCAATACTTTTTGTTAGATTGAAGAACAGAGAGGATGATAGCAAGAGAAAAATTCTCTATTTTGTAAATCTCTGAATGATGACTAGAAAGTCTTCCTCCTTCTGTGTTAAAATAAAAAAACTTCATGAGCTAATATGCCCTTCTCTGTGAGAATTTGTTACTGTGCACCACCATCTGCTGTTATAATGTGCAAGTAGGCATCCTCCATTTCTACCTTTACTAATATCCATACTGATAGATGGTTTTCCTTCTGACATAGATTGGTTCGGTGACTTTTGACCTAAAGATATACAGCAAAATATGACCTGAAGAAGAGCACTATGTAAGCTCAAAAGCATGACTCTCTCACCAGCGGATGGTCCAATAAAAGATATTACACCTCACCCACGTAGACACTCTAAAAATATCTGTTTGTGAACTTTGGGGTGCTAGACAGTAAATGGCATAGATATCTGTCTTTTAGCTACAAATCCTGGGTGGTAGTTCTATGTATGTCCTTATTTTTTTTCCAGAGGACTGGGGGTCAGGAGGATTGGATTGAAGGGGAAGATAAAGGAAAAACTTTTGTGGACCCTCTTGCACATTTTAGAGACCATCCAATCTGAGATGATCGTATTCTAGACTTCCTGTAAAAAGGATAATCTTCCTATTGAAAGACTGTTCTCTGGGACAGTCAGAGCCCCAGTTAGACCTTGTGGTGTTTCTCAGCTAAGGAAGGTTTTGTAGGCAATAGTTCCAAAATGAATAACTGGTCAAGGTTTGGAATAGCCAATCTTGAAGCTTAGTAGGAATAGCAATAGGTAGCAAAACCTTTAGAAGTAGATGGAGACTGGCTCTGACAAAGTTCTTGGTAGTGAGATGCTCTCTATAACTATGCCATCAAGTGCCTTATCCACTGCATCACTAAGGCAATGACTCCATTGAAAGAAAGAAAATATTTGTTAAAAGATTTACCCCGTGGGTGGAGCCACAAGTTATAACCAAAGGAATCTTAATGAACTGCTGGTAAAGTTACCTTTATAAGAAGCAGTGAGTCCCACAACTTGTTGAATCTTTGTTTGTGAAAGTAAGTAACTTTAGAGGTGACCGTTTCTTCTAGTCAACTGCTTTAGCCTACCAGTATACCACAGAATGGATGAAACTTCTTGGAGGGAAATCATTACTAAGGATATCTGAGTGAACCCTCTTCCTTCTTGACTGCCATGTCAAAGGGAGTGACCCCTTCAATGGGTATAGGTAGATATAGGATTTATATTTGTCTAAGGGTAGACTTTAAACTTTAAAGATTTTATTGTCAGAAAAAGTTCTTATGTAATATTGGAAAATCCCAGAAACCAGGTTGTCTCCTCTAAGTGAATAAATTTATTTTCTGTTCTGACTTCTTGGAAGAGATGACCTTGTCTAGACTGAACTGTAAAATCTTGGATAAATGACTAAAGTAGTAAGCACCTAGCATTAGCTGAAGGCCTGAATTATGATTCCTGCTCACTACAGGCCCCACTTAGTTTTGTGGCTTCAGCCATGCTACTTTAACATGTGATATCAGATACCAAGTTAATGATAGCTAAGTATGGATTGGAGACCTTCAAGGAAAGCCTGTGTTTTTCAGGAATGGAACTAATATTGATTATTCAATAGTCAATACCCTACTCTGATTCAATGATGCCCCACCATGATGGTAAGGGTCTTGCTATTAGAGGTCCTTTCTATTGATGAAAACTAAAACTGAGGCCCTGAAACTTCTAGTCACTAATGAACCTGTGATATTTATTTGAAAGAATAGGACTGTGAACCTTGAAATCATGCCTGCATTTTAATTAGGTAATTACACTTTTCCCACCTAAATTTCACCAGTTGCCAAGCAGGAAGAAATGCATGAAAAGCAATAAGAGGTCCTCCAATGTTATTGGTGTTGCTTCCTATGTGTGGGAAAAAATCCCTTCACTCAGGATTGGCACCGCTGAATGTATATTTTTTTCCTTCATGCTTAAGGCTAATTTTTAATGGCGTTTCTCTGAGACACTTTTTATAGTAATATACATATTTCCAACAAATATTGAAGGCAAAAATAAACATCTTCATAAACAAAATATGCATGTGAATGTTTTTCATGAGCATACCATTTTTATTATAAAATCTCAAAGGTACTGCAAGGAAAAGAAAAACAGGGTGAGGATAGAAGACTGCTTTGCGCTACTTACAGAATACAATTTAGAGCAGTTTCAGCAGGAGGACATATGCTATAAAATCTGTAGGAAATTATAGGTTCTCCTTCAAGTGCTACTCCCTGTGTGTCTCTTGCTGTGGTTATGCATATGCTTCATGCTCCCAGAGTCAGAGAATTCCTGAAAGCAGTGTCCACTGGTCCATGCAAGCACCCCTGCTCTTCTCATGCATCCAATCGTGCATCCAAACAAGGAGAAAAAGGGTGGAGCAGACCGACTGCCTTTCCAGTTCGTTCTCACTGCTGCATGGCCTTTGTTGGAGCCTCCAGTGTCCAGAGCTTCATCTTCATTTATTCTTCTATCTGTAAATACATGTGTATATATTTTGTAAATAGGTTTTAGAATTTTATCCAGTAGCTTAAACCAAGTTTTATAGTTACATTCTCCATTCTGCGGAATTCCACCCTCCCTTCCCCTCACCCCCTGCCTATTCCCTGGAATTCAGGCTTCAAAATCTGTGCTCCTCAGTCAGTGATGGTTATCAGCGCTGCCTATACTGTTTTGGGGAAGTTTGTGGCAAGGTGCGGTATTTGAAGCTCTTTCCCCAGCCGCACCCGTGAAGTGCAGGAACTTCACCTTAAGAAGCTTTAATGGAGAAGTCTTTGAAGTTGCAATTGGACCCAGGCTGGGGGCCCACTCCATGCTTCAGCCTGACTCAGCAAAGAGTGACCTTTCTGGTGCACGGTCTCACTTAGGAGCGAGGGAAACTACTGCCCCGAGAATCCCTGTCAGGGTTTTGCTGGGAGGACAGGGAACATTCTCATAAACCCAAGAGAAAACCGTCCTCTAAATCCACTTCAAGGAAGTCAGATACAACCCTAAGTTGAGCAAATCTTTCCATTCAGCCCAGGAGGACTTAGAACGTCCTAAGTCTTAGGGTCATGACGAGAAAGTCCATAAATCCAGGGCTCTGTCACCACTAGACCGCGCTACAGTGCCAACAGTGCCTCTGGCACCAACCAACCCTAAACTTTGAGAACTGATGGCACCAACAGAAGACAACCATTGAGAGCCTCCACCATCAGCGGTACTGGGTCTGCCTCACCTGACTATGGCACAAACAGTAACTGCTCCAGCCCCTTCAGTTCGGATGGACAGGGTGTCTGGCACTTCAGGGAGAGCAGAGTCTTATGCTCCACATGAGGACATTATTGTTTGCCCAGATCACCAGACTTGATCACCATCAGGTCCTTTGCTTATGAGAGAGGTCCTGAGTCCACCACAAGATGCAACTTAGAATAGGAGAGAGACTCCTGCCATATCATGTAGCCTTAGTTTCCCTCCAGTAGAACTCTCAGTACTGCCAGTATATCCAGAATTGGCATTTATTTTCTCAGGAGACTCTGAAGCACCCGATGAACTGATGTCTCCTCTTCTGAGGCATGCCTTCCCAGCTGGGACCTGGACCAGCCTGGAACCAACCTGCATCCTATTACCTGCCTCAAAACTGTTTGTACCCCATGCTATGGGGACCTCCATAACTACTCTGTAACCCATCTTACTGACCATACTGGCGATCGTGGGACTCGTACCACCTAGCAGAGTTGACACAGTTTGTGACACTCTGTATCTTGTGGGGAGGGGGAAATGGCCTACACCCCCATGTTCATCCTTGTAAAATGATTGTGTGGTATTCAATGCAAAGTTTTTCTTATCGGGTGTCTTTGGAAGGCTCATATATATAATTTTATATAATTTTATGTGTATAGTTATGAGGATGAAAATGATTCCTCATGGCTTAAAGCAAGCCCAGGCACAAACTCTCCAGAAGCAGAAGGGCAGGTCACACCTCATCAGGGCGTGGATTGGACAAACCCAGCCCAGCCTCACAGGCACTGGCCTAGGCATCACCAAAAGAATCCGTTAGACTCTCAACAGAGTCTTCCCCCTTCCTTTGGTCAGTTGGGAACTGTGATGAGGTAATGCTCATCTGACTCTGAAGGGAGAGGGGGTTAATGCCAAGAGGGAAGAAAGGACATGATAAAAGGGGAGAGCCGGGCTGAAGTGCAACCAGCCAGCCTGTTGTGAGAAGCATCTAAGTTTGTAAGGGCATTGAAAGGGTTAAGATCAGCTTAGAATGCGCTTTGCTTTTATTTCATTTGACCAAATCTGACTTATGTTTTGACTTATCACTTAAAATCTATCTTTATAGTTAATACATCTGTTTGATTATTCTACCTGAAGCAGTGTATTTGGTTTGAAGCATGTCAGAGACTCCCTTTGGGATAACAAGCCTGGTACATATCAATTTTTGTTAAATTGACAAACTCATATAAGCTTGCAGCGTCCAGCGAGCATAACTGCACACTGCAAGACGGAGGTTCCTTAGGGTTGTGTCTGGGACTGGAGGTATTCATAGAATATCGGGATTGGAAGGGACCTCAGAAGGTCATCTAGTCCAACCCCCTGCTCAAAGTAGAACCAATCCCCAACTAAATCATCCCAGCCAGGGCTTTGTCAAACCTGACTTTAAAAACCTCTAAGGAAGGAGATTCCATCACCTCCCTAGGTAAACCATTCCAGCGTTTCACCACCCTCCTAGTGAAAAAGTTTTTCCTATTGTCAAACCTAAACCTCCCCCACTGCAACTTGAGACCATTACTCCTTGTTCTGTCATCTGGTACCACTGAGAACAGTCTAGATCCATCCTCTTTGGAACTCCCTTTTAGGTAGTTGAAAGCAGCTATCAAATCTCCCCTTACTCTTCTCTTCTGCAGACTAAATAAGCCCAGTTCCCTCAGCCTCTCCTTGTAAATCATGTGCTCCAGCCCCCTAATCATTTTTGTTGCCCTCCGCTGGACTCTCTCCAATTTTTCCACATCCTTCTTGCAGTGTGGGGCCCAAAACTGAACACAGTACTCTAGATGAGGCCTCACCAATGTCAAATAGAGGGGAATGATCACGTCCCTCGATCTGCTGGCAATGCTCCTACTTATACAGCCCAAAATGCCGTTAGCCTTTTTGGCAACAAGGGCACACTGCTCACTCATATCCAGCTTCTCATCCACTGTAACCCCTAGGTCCTTTTCTGCAGAACTGCTTCCTAGCCAATCAGTCCCTAATCTGTAGCAGTCTTGTATTGGCTAGTGTCATTCGGTTGCAAGTAACTTTCTCATCCCTACAAGCTGAAACTGAAAGGCCTCGAACAGTTAGTACCCAATAGTTTGAGTTGATATGTCCTGGTTTTTAGTTAATTTTTGGAAATGAAAAAGTCCTGAAGAAAGGGATGCAAACAGATTAGTAATTACAACTTTATTTCTCTGTCTCTGGCTGGTGTCTCTGCACACTGTGTTAAATCTTACCTGTAACGCGAAAGCAGCTCCTAGATAATAAAAGTAGCAAATTAACTTGGCCAGCAGTTGTCCCCTTACCAAGTTTGATTGGTGCAGATATGTGCCTTCCAACAAACTCTGTTGCTCTAACCCATCTGTCTTTTTTTTTTTTCACTGCAGCATTATCTAGCCCTGAGGTGAGCAAAGTACGGCCTGCGGGCCACATCTGGCCTGCGGGACCCTCCAGCCCGGCCCCTGAGCTCCTGTCCTCCTCCCCCACAGCCTCACCTCACCGCCGGCGCAATGCTCTGGGTGGCGGGGTGAGCTCCTGGGGCAGCGCAGCTGCAGAGCCCGGACTGACCCGGTGCTCTGTGTTGCGTGGCGGCGGCAGCAGTGTGGCAGGGGAGTTTGGGGGGGGCATGTGGACAGGGGTCGGGGTGGCCAGAGGGTGGGAAATGGGGTTGAATGGGGGTAGGGGTGCCGGGGGCCAGTCAGGAAAGGGGGGGTTGGATGGGGCAGTGGGGGGCAGTCAGGAATAGGGTTTCCAGGGGCAGTCAGGGAACAGGGAGCAGGGGGGGCAGTCAGGAAGGAGAGGCGGGGTTGGATGGGGTGGCGGGGGGAAGTCAGGGGCAGGGGTTCCGGGGGTGGTCAGAGAGAAGGGGTGGTTGGATAGGGCAGGGGTTCTGGGGAGGGGGGCAGTCAGGAATGAGAGGAGAGGTTGCATGCGATGGCGGGGATCCGGGGGCAGTCAGGGGACAGGCAGCGGGGGGATGTGGATGGGGCAGCAGTCCCGGGGGGGCCGTCAGGGAACAGCGGGGGGTAAATGGGGCAGGAGTCCCAGGGAGGTGGGATGGATAGGAGGTGAGGGCCGGGCCACAACCCCCTCCCCTAATCGGCCCTCCATACAATTTCCGAAACCCAATGCGGCCCTCAGGCCAAAAGTTTGCCCGCCCCGACCTAGCCTTTTCTGAGGCTGGACAGTTAGCTACGTAGTCCCCAGCTCACCTCTTCCAAGGTAGCTGATTTGTTCTAGTGAATGGCTTTTTGGGTTTTCTCTAAGCCTCAGTTGTTCCCTCTGATGACACCAGCTGGCTGGCATCTTCCATTACCTTCCTGGCTAGCTATCTTCTGGTTTTGGCCCTCAAAAAGTCATACAGGTTCTTCTTTGAGTGATTGCACATGTCCATTTTACTGTATGTGTGTGCACACCCAGTGTACAGCTGTCAGATTTTTCCCTCGGTGGTACCCAATGTGGCAGCACATGAACCCTCTGCTGCCTCATTCTGCTGTGTAGTGGTGTAAAGTGTTCTTCACTCCCTACACAAGGTGACTCCCGGAAACACCTGAGGAATAAAGACTGAACTGGGGGAAGTGCTGGACCTACTCTAAGGGGATTTCTAGCCTGTGTATGAAAGACCTGGGGATTCAAAAGTGTAAAGCAAGTGCAGCTTGTCCCTTAAGAGTCTGCAGCCTGTTTGTATCATCAGCCAGGGTGAGAATTTGCTAATTCAGCTCCTTACTACTATCTTAGACTTAGTATGCATTTTGTTATTTACTAGGTAATCTACTTTGATCTATTTGCTACCACTTATTCAAAGTCTATCTTTTGTAGTTAATAAACTTGGTTTTGCTTTATCTAAACCAGTGAGTTTGGAGTGCAGTGTGTGGGAATCTTAAGCTCAGAGGGGCTGTTGCATATTCCTCTCCACACTGGGACTGGGGGGGAGGAGGGGAACGCACCTATGATTTTACACTGTACAGTTCCCAGTGCAGTGCAAGATGGTATAATTTTGGGTTTATGCTCCAGGGTGGGGTGTGTGCCTGGGGAGCTGAGAGTTACTTTGGCTTTAGCCTTTCTACTGTTGGTTTGTGCAGTAGCTAGTCAGAGAGCCTTCAAGTAACTGTAGCTGGTTGTCTCTCTACCTATGTGTCCTTGTCAGCTCCATTGCCAATAACAGAGAGAGATAGGAACACCCGGCTTTGATGCCAAAAGAAAAAGAGGAGAAAAACCTAGACCACTTACACAGGAAGCTTTATTCTACAGAAGATATAACTGAAAATTGCAAACCAGCAAGCACTAGTGGGTCATGATGACTTTAGCCTGTGGGACAATATTTTAAAGTTTAAGAACAGAGAATCAGACAAGGAGAGACAAAAATTAACCGCAATAATGGACAAAGGCAAATTAATGGCCAGAATGGCTCTCAAGGCCAATTTAGATGCAGTTGACTCTGCAACTCAGGCCATGGCTTCAGCCATTACTATGGAACAGTGTTCATGGCTGCCACTGTCTGGTCTCTCTCCCAATAGACCATTTAAAGCCTCCCATTAGAGTGTCCTTCATTTTTTTTCCAGAGAAAACCAATGACAGCTGCATAGTCTCAAAGCTTCCAGAGTGACCTTTAAGCCAAGGGGTATTTATATCCCGGTGGCCAAAATAAAGCTGTTTCACCTGCAGAAGTTTTGCTGCAATGAGTCATATCTGAGACTGATAAGTGCTGATAAGCAACTGTGAGCCTGATTACCTGAGAGTTCAATGTCAATCAACCAGGGTTTAGCCAATTTACAGGCAAAGGTCTAACCAAGTGACCCCAAGGCCCAGGAATATTGGCTCCCAATGAGAGCAGCCACTCCAGTCTGCCCAACCTTGGTGGTTCTGACAGACTGCGACTGCTCCTGTTCCAGCTCCAGCCCATTCCTGCCCCTGCTCTAGGGGTCTCAAACATGTGATGCGGAGTTATTTCCTGCAGCCTGCCATAGGCACCGACTCTGTGGATGCTCCAGGGCTGGAGCACCCAAGGGGAAAATTAGTGGGTGCTCTGCACCCACCAGCAGCCAAGATCCCCTCACCCCCACATCCTCCCCTCCCAGCGCACCATGTCCCTGCTCCTCCGCCTACCTCCCATCGCTTCCTGCCAACAAACAGCTGTTTGGCGGTGCTTAGGACTTTCTAGGAGGGAGGGGGGAAGAGCAGGGACGTGGTGCACTCAGGGGAGGAGGCAGAGAAGAGGCGGGGCCAGGGTGGGGATTTGAGGAAGGGGTTGGAATGGGGGCGGGGAAGGGGTGGGAAGAGGCAGGGCAGGGGCTCATGGAAGGGGTGGAATGGGGGTTTTGCAGACTGTTACCAACCAATTTTGAAGTTCTCAGCTATTTTGACTTGACAGTTAGTGTACAACTGTAGAAAGATGTGTATCTATGCTGTGCCAAGAGTACTAGACCATTGTGATATCAGAGATAACTTAACCAATCACCACCCTTACTCAATAGCTAATCTGCATGCTACAGTTTCATTGGTTGTATGAGGGAGACTTCACAGACAGTGGATTACTTGGCCTGACTGCTACACCCTAGCTGCCACCTCACATATCAGCACAACCACCTACACAACAACACAACCAGCAAGTCCAAATACAGATAGCCCCTCACCCCAGCACACACCCCTTATTTGCCACCAACACAAATCAACCAAAATCTCCCAGCACAACACAACCCAGGCACAAATTAACACAGCTTCCCAGCACAACATACATTTGCCCACCCTCACTCATACTTACCATAAACTTAAGTGCCTAGATGGCAAGTCCTCTGCCAGTAAGCATATACTGGGCTACTGTGACAATGCAATAAAAGTCAGTAGAAAAATCACTGTAAGATGCTCTACAATTTAAGGGTGTAGAAAAAAGGTATATATTTTACGAGAAACTGTACGTGACTCTGTAATTAAAAGATTACATGGTAACACGTGGTCTCAAAGGGGCAGAGAAAAAGCATGTGTGCTTAACTGTGCAGTGTAAACATTCTCTTGGTGTAGTTTTTTGTATGGAATGTGGTACAATTTGCAAGCAACACTGATATTCGTCTCAGGATATCAACCTAATATTGATGCTCTGGTTGATGCAAAATGCTGCCAGCTAAGTGGCCAAAAATGAAATGACTGTCAAAATTAGCACTGACTTTTTGCATTACAGTTTTTAAAAAGTTAATACATTGTTTTTAATAGCATACTATATTACTCTTAATTTTTTTTCATTTTTGAGTATACTTTTGTATCATTGTATGAAAAGGTTTGTGATGCGGCCCTCGGGCCAATGTACTAGTCCTCATGTGACCCTCATGGTGATTTGAGTTTGAGATCCCTGTTCTAACCCCACTCTTGATTCCTGCTCTGACCCCTGGCTCCAGTCCCCAACTAGTAGGCATGACTGCCGCTGCTTCAACCCACTAAGCCTGACCATCCACTTCGCAGAGTCTGACACCCACCAGTATCCAGTTTTTATGCCTCATACCCAGGACCTGCCCAGAAAGAATGGCAGAAGTTACAAGAGAAGTCTGCCACCTCCGTTCTCTTCTGCAGCTGCCAGTTCATCTGCACAAGCTGGGTCCTCCAAAGAAGCATTCTGGCATGTTGGTAAAGGATAGACTATCAGTTCCCAGAGTGCCACACTCTCCTACCTCTCTATTTGCTAATCATCTATCCCAGTGTTTCCCAAACTTGGGACGCCGCTTGTTCAGGGAAAGCCTCTGGCGGGCTGGGCTGGTTTGTTTACCTGCTGCGTCCACAGGTTCGGCCGATCACGGCTCCCACTGGCTGCAGTTCGCTGTGCCCGGCCAATGGGGGCTGCGGGAAGTGGTGCGGGCCGAGGGACGTCCCAAGTTTGGGAAACACTGCTCTATCCCATTCCTAAGTGCTTGGTCCTGCATCATCACAGATCAGTGAGTCTTAAACACAGTGGAAATGGGAGACATCCTTCAGTTTGTTTCTGGTCCTTCTCCCCCATTTTCCCCATCCCTCTTCAGGAACTACTCTCATAAGGTCATTCTACTGCACAAGGTGCAATCTCTCCTTCACATGGGGGCCATAGAGGAAGTTCTCCTATTAGTCAGAGGAAAGGTGTTTTATTCCCACTATTTCCTAATCATGAAAGCAAAAGGGGGTCTCGGAGACCTAATTTAGATCTAAGGCTGCTCAACAAATTCCTGAAAAAAATAAAGTTCCAGATGGTACCTCCAGCTGCCATTATTCCTTCCCTGGACCCAGCAGTATGCTGCCCTAGATTTAAAAGACACCTATTGTCACATGGCAATTCATCAGAGCCACTGAAAATTCCTCAGGTTTGTGGCAAACTGATCCCGCTACCAATTCAGTGCTACCCTTTCGCATATCAGCAGCTCCTCCTGTATTCATAAAATGCATAGTTGTGGTAGCAGCATTCCTGTGAAGGTCAGGAGTTCACGTGTTCCCTTACTTAGCTGACTGGTTGGCGAGATGCTAGTCCAGATCTCAGGTGCTGTCCAGTATGGTCCTTATCCAGTCCACTTTCAATGTGCTAGGGCAATTAATCAACATGGAGAAATCGATCCTGACGTCTGAACAGAGAATAGAATATATTGGTGCAGTCCTGGTCTCTACGAAGGCCAAGGTCTTCCTTCTACAACTGAGATACCAAACGATGAAGGCCTTTGCTTTAGACTTAAGGCACATCCTGTCACCACAGTATGAGGCTGCCTCAAGCTTCTAGGGCACATAGCAGCATGCAGTTATGTGGTGCAACATGCCAGATTGCACTTCAGAAAGCTACAAGTACATTTAGGTTTGGTGTATTCACCAGTCTATCATCATCTAAACATGGTGGTTCAGTGCCAATGCAGATCTTGTCCTCCTTGCACTGGTAGACAGACCCCTTGAAAGTTTGGATGGGGTGCTCCACAACTGGTACTCATCTTTTGATGCTCCACAACTGGTACTCATCTTAGTTATAGAATAGATGTTATAGGTTGGGTAGCTCACTTGGGGTTTCAGCAGCCACAAGGTCTTTGGTCTATGCAAGATCTGAAAATACACATAAATGTCAGGAAATTGTGAGCTATTTGGTTATCTTGCTTGGCCTTCCTTCAGTATATTGAGGGGAAGAGTTTTCTGGTGCTAGTGGACAACAGAGTGGCCATGTTCAGTGTGAATAGACAAGGAAAAGCCTGGTCAATGTGATTAAGAACATAAAACAGCCATACTTGGTCAGAACAAAAGTCCATCCAGCCCAGTATCCTGTCTGCCAACATTGGCCAATGCCAGGTGCCCCACAGGGAGTGAACCGAACAGGTAATGATCAAGTAATCTCTCTTCTGCCATCCATCTCCTGCCTCTGACAAACAGAGGCTAGGGATACCATTCCTTACCCAGCCTGGCTAATAGCCATTAATGGACTTAACCTCCATGAATTTATCTAGTTCTCTTTTAAACCCTGTTATAACCCTTCACAACCTCCTCAGACAAGGAGTTCCACGGGTTGACTGTGCGCTGTGTGAAGAAGAACTTCCTTTTATTTGTTTTAAACCTGCTTCCTATTAATTTCATTTGGTGGCCCGTAGTTCTTATATTATGGGAACAAGTAAATAACTTTTCCTTATTCACTTTCTCCACAGCACTCATGATTTTATATACCTCTGTCATATCCCCCCTTAGTCTCCTCTTTTCCAAGCTGAAAAGTCCCAGCCTCTCTAATCTCTCCTCATATGGGACCCATTCCAAACCCCTAATCATTTTAGTTGCCCTTCTCTGAACCTTTTCTAATGCCAGTATATCTTTTCTGAGATGAGACCACATCTGTACGGAGTATTCAAGATGTGGGCATACCATAGATTTATATAAGGGCAATAAGATATTCTCAGTCTTATTCTCTATCCTTTTTTTAACGATTCCTAACATCCTGTTTGTTTTTTTGACTGCCGCTGTACACTGCGTGGACGTCTTCAGAGAACTATCCATGATGACTCCAAGATCTCTTTCCTGATTAGTTGTAGCTAAATTAGCCCCCATCATATTGTGTGTATAGTTGGGATTATTTTTTCCAATGTGCATGCCTTTACATTTATCCACATTAAATTTCATTAGCCATTTTGTTGCCCAATCACTTGGTTTTGTGAGATCTTTTTGAAGTTCTTCACAGTCTGCTTTGGTCTTAACTATCCTGAGCAGCTTAGTATCATCTGCAAACTTTGCCACCTCACTGTTTACCTGTTTCTCCGGATCATTTATGAATAAGTTGAATAGGATTGGTCCTAGGACTGACTCTTAGGGAACATGACTAGTTACCCCTCTCCATTCTGAAAATTTACCATTTATTCTTACCCTTTGTTCCCTGTCTTTTAACCCAGTTCTCAATCCACAAAAGGATCTTCCCTCTTATCCCATGACAACTTAATTTACATAAGAGCCTTTGGTGAGGGACCTTGTCAAAGGCTTTTTGGAAATCTAAGTACACTATGTCCACTGGATCCCCCTTGTCCACATGTTTGTTGATCCCTTCAAAGAACTCTAATAGATTAGAAAGACATGATTTCCCTTTACAGAAACCATGTTGACTTTTGCCCAACAATTTATGTTCTTCTATGTGTCTGTCAATTTTATTCTTTACTATTGTTTCAACTAATTTGCCTGGTACTGACATTAGACTTACCGGTCTGTAATTGCCGGGATCACCTCTAGAGCCTTTTTAAATATTGGTGTTACATTAGCTATCTTCTAGCATTGGGTACAGAAGCTGATTTAAAGGACAGGTTATAAATCATAGTTAATAGTTTTGCAATTCCACATTTTAATTCCTTGAGAACTCTTGAGTGAATGCCATCTGGTCCCAGTGACTTGTTACTGTCAAGTTTATCAATTAATTCCAAAACCATCTCTAATGACACTTCTATATGTGACAATTCCTAGATTTGTCACCTACAAAGGACGGCTCAGGTTTGGGAATCACCCTAACATCCTCAGCCGTGAAGACCAAAGAGATTGTGCCAAGAGGTAATACTGCTTTGGAATTTCTGCATCGCCAACTCCATCCACCTGAGAGCTGCTTACCCGCAGGGTGGTCCTTTCAGCCAAATCTAGCCAGATCCATTTTCTAGCTGTGGGAGACTCCTAAGTGGACCTGTTTGCAACCAGGACCAAAAGAAAATGTCATCATTTTTTTCCCGAGCAGGTAACAGCCCACTTTCTTTGCCAGATGCCTTCCTGCTACCCTAGATAAACAGCCTGCTCTATGCCTTCCCTCCAGTTCCACTCTTGGTCAGAGTCTTGTCCAAAATCAAACAAGACCATGCTCACCTCATACTCAGAGCCCCAGTGTGGCCCTGACAATACTGGTTATTGGCTTTACTAGCCCTACTGGGTGGACCTCCACTGTCACTCCCACTGGATTCAGATGTGATCTCCCAGAACCACAGCTGCCTCCTCCATGCCAGCCTGCAGGTCCTCCACCTGATGGCCTGGTTGTTTCAGGGAAGGGAGATGTTCTAAGGAGGTACAGGAAGTGCTTCTAAATAGTAGAAAGTCTTTGACTAGGAGTACTTACCTGGCCAAATAGAAAAGATCAATCAGGTCCCAACAGAAAGGTGGTTTCCCCCTCCTGCGCTCCCATCCATCATGTATTGGACTATCTACACTTCCTGAAACAACAAGGGTTGGTGTTAATTCCATCAACATCCACCTAGTAGCTGTCTCGACTTTGCACTCTCCTGTAACAACTCTCTCTCTTTTCCAATCCAATGTCTATCTGATTTTTTGAAGGAACAGGTTGTACCTACTAGTAGAAGACCCTATTTCCCCATGGAACTTGAACCTAGTACTAGGAAAGCTGATCGGTCCCCCTTTTGAGCTGCCGGTCACCTGTTCGCTGCTACACCTTTCAATGCAAGTGGCCTTTTCAATCGCTATTACCTCTGCTGGGTGAGTGGCGGAACTGTGAGCTCTGGTACCACAACCTCCCTATATGGTCTTCTATGGAGACAAAGTTTACCTTCACCCTCACACAATATTCCTTACTAAAATGTTTTCCAGTTTTCACATAAATCAAGCAATCTATTTACCAACACTCTTTCCAAAACATCATATGAATAAAGATGAGGAAAAGCTCCACTGACTGGAGGTTAGAAAATCTTTGGCTTTTTATCTAGATCGGACTATGCCATTTAGGTCATCGTCACAGTTGTTCATTGTGATTGCAAACAAAATGAAGGGCCTCCCAGTATCCTCCCAAAGAATCTCTCCTTGGATATCTGCTTACGTTCATTTATGCTATTAGTTGGTTAATGCGATGCCCTCCAAGTAGAGTATTGGCCCATTCAACCAGGTTTCAGCTTCTGCAGTTTTTCTGGCTCATGTGCCCATCTTAGACATTTGTAAGGCAGCAACTTGGTCATCCGTCCAGCCTTTTGCCTCTCACTATGCCATTTCTAACAATCCAGAATCAGTGCCAGATTTGGACATATGGTCCTCCAATCCCTGTTCAAATAGACTCTGAGCCCAATTCCAGTTCAAACTACTTGTGAGTCACCAAGCGTGGAATGGACATGTGCAATCACTTGAAGAAGAAGAAATGGTTATTAACCTTTTCTGTAATTGTTGTTCTTTGAGATGTGTTGCACATGTCTATTCCATGACCCAACCTCCTTCCCTTCTCTATCAGAGTTTATCAGGTAAGAAGGAACTGAGGAAGGTCGGAGTGGCTCTGCTGTTTATACCATTGTGCAGAACATAAGGCAACAGAGGGAACATGTACCTACGGGTACTGCTGAGGGAAAAATCTCTGACAACTGTCTCTTCGCCGTGCACAGACCTATGGTGGAATGGACATGTGCAACACGTCAAAGAACAAATTCTTGTTATGGAAAAGGTTAGTAACTTTCTTTTCCTGCACTCTGGAATAACTGCTGTCTAAAGCCCCAATACTACAAGGTGATCCACGTCATTGTTTTTTAATTACATCCTTTAAACCATTATGCAGAGTTTTGACTGTACATAATATACATATTTAACAATGATAATGATTCTCATATCAGCAATATAAATATATTAATGTAGCAACTACAGGACTTCATCAGGATTAGGGATCCATTGTAATATGTGCTGCACCAAAGAGAGTCATGGTCCCTGCATCAAAGAACTCTAAACTGGATGCAATTTGAGAAACCAAATCAAGCTTTAGTTGTCTTACTTCCACATTTATGCACACAGAGCACATATTCCCATTACCAGATAAGCATGCTTTGCTCCTTTACAGCACAGCTATTTAAACTCAAATAGCAGTGCCAAATACAGCCCCCAGAAAATTTCCGGCAGGGCAAAAAAGAAAAGATTAAGAATTTCCCTCTACTCATATTTTGGAGCTCTCCTTTCAAAGATCTTTAAAGAAAAATGCCTTAATCCTTGATATAGAAATAAGAAGGGGGGGAGTAGGAGGGGAGTAAAAAACAAACAGACTTCTCTTTATATTGTTAGAGAGCCTTTTCTCTAAATACAAATAGAAAAAGAGCAATCTGCAGAAACAATTAGAAATTGTACTGGTCTCTAGCAAATCACAGTTGCATTCACATTTGGTTAATGTAAAGAGAGTTGGGCTTTTTGGAGCAATGATAAATAATCTGCTGACTATTTACTGTTTGGGATCTTCCAAAAGTTCTGATAAGACTTATTCAGTAACTATTTGAAGTGAATTAAAATAGACTCTAATGAAATAATATTTATTAAAATTCGAAAGAACACAGCACAAGCTTTCCCCAGCACATAGAGCACATCTTAATTCAGTTCCTTTAAAAATTTTTGCCACATATCTTTATATTGCTGATCCCATGAGTTATTATAAATATTAAATATGTACACAAACAGCCCCTGCTTACAGTCATATACATGAGTAAATAAGAGAAAATGACAGGTAAGGAAGGAAGGAATAAGATGAGATGATATTTTGCAATTTAATCTTAACAGTTTTGTTAAAAATAGAAAAAAACAATTCTGAGATAGGGATGAGGGAAGGAGCAGGTACCCTAGGAGTAGAAGTCAGCTGTAGAAAGCAAGCCTCAAGCATTGGGTTTTGAGGAGGAATTTGAAGGAGGAGGGGGAGAATGCTTGACCACAGAAAAAGAGAGCTGCTTTGTAAAGGCTGATGCTATCTTGTGTGTGCAGCACAGGTCAGCAAGCTCTTTCAGTTTCTCCCTGCTTATCCCCTGCCTTCAATCAATCACAGGAAAATGCTTACATGGTAGGTTGTACTAGAAGGTATATGAACTTCGAAGTATCCCTTCTTTTGAAAAACTCCTAAGTAGTCTGCACACTTGGCAGAAATGACACAAACCTGTCAAAACAAAATGTTGCTACTATGCAGACTCAACTGAATTTCCTTTTGTGATCGTTTAACTTCTTAAAAGAACAAACCTGTACAGAGTGAAGTGACATGAACATACGGGATAAGATTTCAATGAAAATGCTCCATGTGTAGCATTTAAAAAAAAAACAAACCCCAAGAATTAAAAAAAAAAAAAGTAGGGTGCCTGCTGTTGATCGTGGAAGTTAGTTTCTCTTTTTCTTCAGTAGGAGCAGAATTATTTTCCTCTTCCACGGTGCATAATGAAATCCCTGGGGCAATAATGCTTCCTGGCAAATCCATCATGCAAACGATGCACACGTAATGCTCCCAGCTCTGTGTGGTTTTTCTTATAACCCAGAATGAGATTTATATTCTGGTAAAATACGAACATATTACAAATAGATAGCAATAGGAGTTCAGGTTTCATTATGTATCATACATTAAAAACATTAATGTAGCTATCAAACATACTGTAATAATATTTAAAATTTCTCAGTTGCCTTAGATAGATACATAAGATTTGCAGTTGACTAACCTCAGTTTTTTTCCATATTCAAAGTATTTTCTAGAGTGCTGTAGGTAGAAAGGAACCCTAAATATACAGAGATTACTGGATCTATTTATTTTTTGACAAATCAGAACATTTTTGAATGCCACTACTACTCTTTCAATATAGAGATTTAAATTTGGCAACAAATAGAAATAATCCCATATTTGACTATGCTCCAGCACAATTCACATTTCCCAGAAGGGCAATTATGCAAGGAAATAGCACATCTCCTTGTTCACCATAAAGAATTATAATATCACAAGGCTCAACCCCAAGAATGAAGTTGTGGATGAGGAAGTGGAGCTGGAGGACGATGTGGTGCACACAACAGGGTCATCTGTGGTGCGGTGAGTCAGGACCTCTTTTCAACTCTAGTAGGGTCTAGCCAGTCCCAGCACTCTGGCTCTGGTGCACATGATGCAAGAGAGGGGGGTTCTGGTAAGTGCACATTTTGCTTTGACACTGCACTGTGAGAGGAGGTTGATCTCTCATGTACTTAGTTATATGGTAGAGGAAGAGTAAGGGACAGAAGTTAACAACAGAGTCTGTGCATCTATGCAGTGGGGGTCTGGTGGAAAAGTTTGTTAATATACACCAGGGTGTCCCGGGAATCCTCCATTGAAATCTCTAAGAAACTTTCCTGTAGATATTCTGCAATTCTTTGCTGAAGGTTCCTTGGGAGAGCTGCCTTGTTTCTCCTCCGATGTAGGAAACTTTGCCAAACCACCTGGCAGTTATTTCCGCAGAGACCAGAGTGGCACACAGGCAAGCAGCATACGGTGCCCGTCTGAAACCACACACGCACAGGAGATGCACCCTTGCATCCTGGGTTACCCTTAGGAGTGAGATATCAGTTCAATTACCCTACCTTGTGGTAAAGGGTACCAATATTCAGAATAGTCTCCCTAGCCGCTTGTAGTAACCCCCTTCACAAACTATCCTTTGTCCCTTCTTGCCCATTCCCCCTTGTTACCCCTTCTCCCCCGGTGAACTCACCATATTTAGTACTCATGCCCAGCTGTGTGCTAGCCAAGGGACAGTGAGAAAAAGGTATCTACCCCTCTGAAACCTGTAACTTTTGTGATTCACAGCTGTGAGCACACTCACCATACTATCTCTCTTCACTGTTTTTTTGGCTTCTGCAGATGTGCCTGTGTGGACCCAGTCCTCCACACCAGCGGAGCACCTTAGTCAGAGAAAAAACAACGAGGAGTCTTTGTGGTACCTTAGAGACTAACAAATTTATTTGGGCATAAGCTTTCATGGGCTAGAACCCACTTCATCAGATACATATGCATATGCATCCGATGAAGTGAGCTGTAGCTCACGAAAGCTCATGCTCAAATAAATTGGTTAGTCTCTAAGGTGCCACAAGTACTCCTTTTCTTTTTTCAAAGTGGCAAGTAAACATTGCCTGGCCAAATGCTTCACAGAAAGACACAATACTGGGAACCATTGTCAAAATGCTCTTTCAGAGCCTCTCTGATTTGAATAGCCTCCTGCTGTGCCCCTCTAATTGCCATGATATCTGGCTGCTCAAAATCAGTTGATCAGCCTCAGCAGTCCACCCCTGGGGAAACTTTTCCCCCTTCACTTAGCAAATATTATGCAGAGTATGGCAGACCGCAATGATCATTAGAATATTTTCTCCAGTGAGGTCTAACCAGCCAAAAAGACACCACCAGCAACCTTTTAGTCTCCCACAGGCACATTCAACAGTCATTTGGCACCTCCTGCGCCTGTTGTAGAAGCACTCTTTGCTGCTGTCTAGGTTTACGGTGTAAGGCTTCATGAGCCACAGGAGCAAGGGGTAGGCGGGGTCTCCAAGGATCACTATGGGCATTTGCACATCCTCCATTGAAATCTTGTGGCTTGGAAAGAAAGTCCCAGAGTGCAGCTATTCAGTCCAGTGTTCCAAAAGATGCATGCATCATGCACCTTCCCTGACCACCCCACACTGATGTCAGTGAAATGGCTCCGGTGATCCACCAGCACCTGCATGACCCTGGAGAAGTAGCCCTTTTGGTTGATGTACTCCAGTGCAAGATGGTTTGGGGCCAAAATTGGGATATGTGTTCCATGTATCACCCTGCTGCAGTTAGGGAATTCCATTGCCTGAAAGACATCATATATTTCCTGCACATTACCAAGAGTCACAATCCTTTGTAGCAGGAGGGATTAAGGGTCCTGCACACTTGCATCACAACCCCCAGGGTGGACTTTCCAACCCCAAACTGATTTGTGACTGACCAGTACCAGTCTGGGATTGCCAGCTTCCACACAGCAATCTTCACTCGCTTTTTCACAGTAAGGGCAGCTCTCATTCTGGTGTCCTTGCAGTGCTGGGGTGAGCTCTGCACACAGTTTCAGAAAAGTGGATTTGCACATCTGAAAGTTCTGCAGCCACTGCCCATCGTCCCATACATGCATCAGGATGCAATCCCACCACTCAGTGCTTGTTTCCCGAGCCCAGTACTGATGGTCCACTATGTGCAGCTGTTCCATGAATGCCAGAAGCAATCTTGAATTATTTGTTTCAATGGCAGACTGCAGGGCAGGCATTACTGATTCACTCTCTGTTTCACAGCTCATGAAACACTTCAGGACCACCTGAGTTTGTGTTCATAATGCTCATCACTAGACTGGTCAGCAGTTCAGGATCCATCCATGCTGTCAGGCAGAGATGACGGGTGCTCAGTTTACAAGGGCTGTTGAAAAATGACGGGAAACGAAGTTGGAAGCCTATGGAATGATGGGACAGAAAGAACTGCATTTTGGGATGGCAAGCATGCCTGCATGATGCACCACGATCCGTTCCCAGAGCTGTCAATGTCAGAGGGTGACACAGGGTGGCAAGTTGCATAGTGGGATAGCTACCCACAGTGCAACACACTCTCTGTCGATGCAAGAGCACCAACTGTGAATGTGCTATGCCGACACAAGGAGCATTGTGTGGATTTCCACAACTGATGTAATTAAAGCAGCTTTCAACATAGGTCGACTTAACTATGTAGCGTAGATATGGCCTTAGTCTTCACAGTTCCTCATTTCCCCTGAGCCTCCTCCACAATCCCTCAGCTTCTCTATCCAGGTTTCTTACACTTCCTTCTCTTCCGCCAGTTCTCCTCCTATTACTTCTTTCCCAGATCTGTCTATCCTCCAGCTTCTAGTCAGGGACTCTAGCTTTCTAGCCTCACCTCTGATTCCATTTTATGTCAGGATGGGCAGGGCATGTTGCTGAAACTCCCTCATTGCTGCTACCTCCTTGCCTTCAACTCTTCCCCCTCCTTCAATGAGCGTGCCGAAGGGAGCACTGATTAGCAGGGGAAGAGGAAGCAGGTTAAGAAGCAGCAGCAATAACAGAAGCAAAGGGTGAGATCCATGAAAGGACTTAGGCATTGTAATGCTGAGCATCATGGTGGCTAACCTTCAGGGACCTAAAAAATCACAGGACAACATTCCAATCCACAAAGCCTAGGCTCCTCTACAATGAATAGGGAGAGATAGATGCTTTAGATTAGGATCCACAAAACCAGCTGTGATAAATAAAGTGGACACCCAGCCAGCCAGTTAGCTGTAAAATCCTTTTGGTAGCTGTTCTTTACTTGCTTTACCTGTAAAGGGTTAATAAGTCCCCCAGGTAAAGAAAAAAAAAGTGGGCACCTGACCAAAAGAGCCAATGGGAAGGCTAGAATTTTTTAAAATGGGGAAAGAAACTTTCTGTTTGTCTGTTGTTCTCTGGGCTGCAGGAATGGAGCCGCAATGCTACAAGCAGGAATGCTGTATATGGTTTGATCCAGGTATGAAAAAAGTATCTTCCATGTCTAGAAGAAATTATTTGGATGGGAATGTTTAGTTAGACACAATCAGGTTTATTTCTTATTTTGGCTTGTGGATCTCCTCTGGGCTAAACCCTGATGCTTTTGTTTGCTTATAACCTTTAAGATGAACCCCCAAGAAAGCTAGATTAGGTGCTTAATTTTTGGAATTGCTCTTTTAAAATCTAGCAAAAACCTAAGTTCCAGATGTATTTTTTCCTTTTTGTTTTTAATAAAATTTACCATTTTAAGAACAGGATTGGATTTTTGGTGTCCTAAGAGGTTTGTGCATGTTGTTTGATTAGCTGGTGTAATTTCCTTTGTTTTCTTTCTCAGCTCTTCCCTGTAGTGTGTGTGTTTGCGGGGGGGAGTAAAAGGGCTTGAGCGTACCCCACAGGGAGGAATTCCGAAGTGCTCCTTCCTGGGTTCAAAGGGGGTTTTGTTGCATTTGGGTGGTGGCAGTGTTTACCAAGCCAAGGTCAGAGAAAAGTTGTAACCTTAGGAGTTAATACAAACCTGGAGTGTCCAGTATTAATTTTTTAAAAAAAGGAGTACTTGTGGCACCTTAGAGACTAACCAATTTATTTGAGCATGAGCTTTCGTGAGCTACAATACAGACTAACATGGCTGTTACTCTGAAACCTGTTATTAATTTTTAGAATCCTTGCAGGCCCCTACATTCTGCATTCAAAGTGCCAGAGTGGGGATTTAGCCTTGACAAGCACATTAGGCAGGGAGCTGCCTAAACTAGCCAATGGGTGATGCCTGTTATGTAAAACCTCCGCTCAATCCAGCAGAATGTGATTGTAAGATTTGTAACTTTTCAGTCATTGCTAGTATGATCATTAAGGTTTCCTTGTAATCTTTCTGCAAATGTTGTAAATTTAGTTATTGTTAGCATAGCCTTTTAAGCTTTGTAACCTTTTCAGTTACCACTTGTGTAAACCTCCAAGCTTTGCAATACCCCATCACGCACTCAGAGAGAATGTGAACAAGGGTGTGTGTGTGGGAGATAAGGGAGTGTGAACAAGGGAATGTATATGGGACAGGGCAGAGAGGAACTGCAAGGAGAAAAGAGCCAGGAGCCAGGTGTGTCTGATGTAATTTGCCCTGAGAAGGCA
Source organism: Lepidochelys olivacea (assembly GCF_965140295.1). NCBI lineage: Eukaryota > Metazoa > Chordata > Testudines > Cheloniidae > Lepidochelys > Lepidochelys olivacea. The sequence goes on from NC_140411.1 coordinate 299,201,887, forward strand.
ATCATGGGGTGCTGTAAAGAAAAGAAGAACCCGGTATGCATGAAAGGAATGAGGCCTGGGAATGCTTCTCAGTGACCGACACAGAAAAGAAACTGAGTGTATGTGACAGGAGCGCCCAGTTCCAATAAAAGGAAGAAGGCATGCACACAAGCCCCCTGTTTTCTTGACCTGCTCGCCAGCCTGGATCCATGACCGCAGGCGGACACACCAGATCTACCATGCATCGGCTTCTGAGCTTCCTCTGCTGTCTCTGGTAACTCTCCACCTGTGTGAGCGTGTGGGTGCGTGAGGGTATGAATGCGATGAATGTGTGCGTGCATGAATAAACCCCATCCCTTTTCTGTTTGATCCAACAGCAGCATTTAATAAAACCAATATAAGTGTAACCCCTGGGTTGGTTTCTAGGGAAACTGAGGTAACATTAGTGGTGGAGAATGCAGGCAACCACCGATAGGGTACACTACTGGAAAGGGGCCACACGGAGTAGACAGCGCATGAGGCGCCTGCTCCCCCTTCCTGATTTTGGGCATGATGCCGCTGTTTAGAAAGGGACAGAGCCCTCCTTTCCCCTCCCCCCCATAATCCACAATGGAAGGGAAAGTGGTAAAATTTCCCCTCCTCCTTCTCTGGGTACACTCCAAGGGTGTTGGACCAGAGGTACCAGGGGCGGTTACATCAGGGGATGCCATGGTGGACGTAGAAAATACGTACCAGAAATATTGTGAGTTTTATCATCTGGATTCAAAGACTAAGGATCAGGCGGGGCATGGTTGTTGTGGCAAACTTGTTGTGCTTGGCAAACTGCTGAAGCTGATTATAATTCTGAAACTATGCAAGTGAAGCAGGAGTTGGAGCGAGTAAAGGTGGAAAGGGAAATGTGGAAAGCACAAGCACAAGCAGCAGGGGCAAGGTGTCAGCAGCTAGCAATCTCTGCCGTCAAGGCGATGGAGAGAGCTGAATAGGCCGAGGAAGAGAGGGAACAATCTAAGGAGTTGGAAGTCCAGGTGGAGTGTTTGCGGGGATTGGTGTTAAAGCAGGGGACCCATCTGGGCGGGAGAGCAGCAGGACCCCTGGGATCAGGGACAAAGGTGCCGCTCCGATATGCCCCCCGAGACTGGGATGGGAACATATGGTATGACCCTGACTTGGGATGGCCACCAGATGGGCCAGGAGCTCGGGCAGCCCCGGTGGCAGCTGTGCAATGGTTAACTTTCCAGCACAGCTCCCCCGGCCCAGGGGGGGAGCCCTGGACCCGTAACTGGGGTAACTATTCAGGAAATAGCCTTGACCCCTGCGGAGATAACGTCTGTGGCTCAAGGGTTAGGGCCAGCCAAGGCGAGCACATTCTCGGAATGGGCATATCAGTTTCTGATGGCGATAGAGGATCAGAGGTTAAACCCAGAGGAAGTTAGGAAGCTATTGAGGATGGCATCCACAGTACCGGGGTGTGATATGGGAATTGCACTGCGGACACAGGCAGCCAGACGGAGGCAGTCCCCGTTCGTGCTGGTTCGCAATTTGACTCAAGGAGAGGCACTGCAGGAGGTCAGCCGCCAGTATGCAGCAGGCTCCCCCGCTCCAGGGGAGGCCTCTGACAAATTTGTGGAGAGAATGGTATTAGCGGGATTAACTGGGAGGTATCTGGCCTGTGCCCAGGGGGGAGCGATCCCCAGGACCCTGTCTGACATTGTGGTTCCAAGGGCCAAATTAAGGCTTATTGCAGCAATGTTGCCCAAAGATGTCCAGATGGCTATGGGAGTGTGGAGGTAGGGAGAGCCCCTAGACATATCACACCTTAAGGAAGTGGCGCACCAGGCCACCAGAGTGGTTGGTCAGCCCAGAGCTGGGGCTCCTGCTCCCGTTGCTGCGGCCGCAGCCCCAGCACCTCGATACAGACACCCCCGATTGGACACCGGCTGGCTCCACATGCAGTTGTGGATGGCTTTAAAGGACCAGAGGGAATCCATGAGCCAATGGGATGGGAAGCCTTCAGAGTCCCTAACACTCTGCTGTATTCAGCTGGGGTTGAAGCTCCCGGAGCTAGGCAGTGATACTGGGGCCAAAAAAGCAACCTCAGATTAGGGGGCCCCCACTCCCCAAGTCCACTTGGAGAGGAAAGCACCCAGGGATAGACCTGGGTGGGACCTCTCCAGGTGGATTCGGGAGGAAGGTTGCGGGTGTGCCTTCAGGTGGGGGGCCATATGAGCGCCCTGAGACATTGGAATTAGATTTTGTGGCGCTGGTGGACACCAGCGTGGCTGTCTCACTGCTTCCCTGCCCCATGCTGGGAATGCCGATCCAGGGATTTGATGGCACCTTGGCACAGGGACAAGTGTTGGGATGACTGGTCACCTGGGTGGGGAATCTTACCCGAAGATGGCCCTGGATTTATAGCCCCACAACTACAGAACCAATTTTGGGCATAGATTGCTTGCAGGAGGAAGGAATAGTGGTTGATTGTTCTAACAAAGGTTGATGGAGGACCCCAAAGAAAGACTGGACCCCTGAAATGTTGGGAGTGGCGGCAGTGACCGGGGATAGCAAGGAGGAATGGAGGAAGCATTTTCTCCAGGCATGGGTGGCCCACAAGCTGGACTGCCGTAAATGGACTGGGGAACCAGTAAAAGTAGAAGGACCAGCGGTCCCCCCCACAGAAACAATATCCTATCCCCACTGCAGCAAGCTGGGCTGTAGCGGAGACAGTGAGAGAGCTGGAAGGGCAGGGAGTAGTGAAAAGAATGACTTCCCCCTTTAACTCCCCCATATGGCCTGTGAGGGAAGCTGATGGTGTCTCATGGAGACTGACTGTCGACTATCAGAGAGTCAATGCGATGACCCCCCCACCCCCCAGTGGGCACTAATAGTCGCAGACATGACCCAAATATTAGAGCATCTCCCTCCAGGGGATAAGGGGTGGGTGGTCTCATATGTGGATGATATCCTGATAAAAGGAAGTGGATCCATCGGGGACAGCTCAAGCATGTAGGGGGAACGACCCTGACTCCATGCTCCTCTCTACGATAGCCAACAGTTTGCAATGTTTAAGTCTTTTTCACAGCTTCTGTTTTTCAGAGCACCAGAAAGAGCTGCTACCAGCTGAAGGACAATTGAAACATACCATGGTGCATCATCATGACAAACTTCTACGTTGTCTTATATTCTGTGTTTTGTGTTTCATGTTTTGTATTTGTCTTGTAGCGCTTGTCTCATTGCTAGCATTATGGTGTATGGGAAAAGGAAAGATACTGCATTAGGCAGGGAACAGAAACAAACCATACTCTCAGCCCTTTTTAACTCTAACTGGACCCCTCCCTCTCCCTACCCCTCTGCCTCCTGCCAAATTGTCAATCACATATCTATCCCCGTGGTGGCCACCTCCGTCCAAACGCCTGTGATACATCAAGTTTGTAATGACCTCTTTACCGATTGTTTACCTCTCCACCAAATGCTCTGATTTTCATCTACATGTAGTACATGAGAATGGCTGTTTGACAGTCATTGTTACATCCTCTGGTCAACATTTTGATATGTATTGCTGTCATTGTGGACATGCTACGTGTAATGAAAATCCAGAATTGTTCCGGCAATCAAAGTACTGGCATGGATAAGCGAAGGCATGCTGTCCCCCTTTGGATGGTCACCACAATTTGGGTGATCAAGGGGCGGGAAATGTTATGTAAAACCTCCGCTCAATCCAGCAGAATGAGATTGTAAGATTTGTAACTTTTCAGTCATTGCTAGTATGATCATTAAGTTCTGTAACCTTTCTGCAAACTGTGTAACTTTAGTTATTGTTAGCATAGCCTTTTAAGTTTTGTAACCTTTTCAGTTACTTGTATAAACCTCCAAGCTTTGCAATACCCCATCACGCAATCGGAGAAAGTGTGAACAAGGGAGTGTGTGTGGGAAATAAGGGAGTGTGAACAAGGGAATGTTTGTAGGACAGGGCAGAGAGGATCTTCAAGGAGAAAAGAGCCCAGAGCTAGGAGCCAGGTGTGTCTGATGTAATTTGCCCTGAGAAGGCAATCATGGGGTGCTGTAAAGAAAAGAAGAACCTGGTATGCATGAAAGGAATGAGGCCTGGGAATGCTTCTCCATGACGGACACAGAAGAGAAACTGAGTGTACATGATAGGAGCTGCCCAGTTCCAACAAAAGGAAGAAGTCATGCACACAAGCCCCCTGTTTTCTTGACCTGCTCGCCAGCCCGGATCCATGACTGCAGGCGGACACACCAGATCTACCATGCATCGGCTTCTGAGCTTCCTCTGCTGTTTCTGGTAACTCTCCACCTGTGTGAGCGTGTGGGTGCGTGAGGGTATGAATGCGATGAATGTGTGCGTGCATGAATAAACCCCATTTCTTTTCTGTTTGATCCAACAGTGGAATTTAATAAAACCAATATAAGTGTAACCCTGGGTTGGTTTCTAGCGAAACTGAGGTAACAATGCTGACAATAAGGGTGTGGCCTAAGCCCTGCCTCTCTCTCTCCTGGATGTAGGTGCCTAAATCTCTCCTTGCAATCCACAAACCTGGGGAAATATAGAATCTCTTCAGCCTGACTCACATGTTGGGCCCAATACAAAACAGCAGAGGAAGTCACAGGTGGACATAGCCTTAAGCTGGGGACTCTAGAATTGGAAGGATATATTCATAACTGGAATCTCTAGAAACATGTTTTGATTAGGCAATGTTCATGGGATAAGGTTGCTGCCTCTTTAAGGACATTACTTTTTTGGAGGATCACTGGGCAACTTGCTTAAATGGATGGAGTGGAGGCAGGTGGATTGAACAGCAAAGTTTCTGAATTGATTACCATAGGTCAGTGAGCTACAACCATCATGGCTCACACACTGCTTCCCTGAACCCCACAGTCTACCATTTCCAGTATTGCCAACTGTTATAAATTTATTGCAAATTTTATATTTGGTATTTTTTTTTCTTAAATCCCAGTTCCCGGAGTCATGTGATTATATGGGAATCCAAGCTTTAGTTTAAAAAAACTGAGTTTGTAATTGTTGTTGTTGCAGAGGAAAGCTTGTGACCTGAGTGCACCCTAAAGGATCTCAAACCAAAAGGCAGAGAAAAAGAACTAAAAATATTATTTTCAAAAATTTTAAGCCAATATAATTATTTTTGGGGGCCTGTTTTGATTTTTGAATGCTTGAGATTGGCAATATTGCATCAAATGGCTGCATCACAGCCTTTGCTGTTCTGAGCATGAAAGATACCCTGAGCAGACTGAACTAGAGGGAAGAAACCAGTGGATATTACCTTTATTGGATTGTGCTGAACACACTTCCAACGTGCACCTGCCTGGTATTACCCACTTCACTTCTCATTTCTTACCTTTTCTTCTTTCCTCTCTCCCTCTTTTTTGCTTTCTGTCAAATACAGGTCTGTCTGAGCAAGCTACCTTTTGTAACTTACCTGACACACTGTGAAAAGCAAGCTGAAAGTAATCCCTTAGCCCAACATCAATAAAAGGTTGTCAGGTTTCAGGAAGAATAATCACTAGGAAAAACGATGTTTTCTTAACCCAAGTTAGCGAACACTGGTAAAATCTAGTGAAGCCAAGGCAGTTTGTAGTTTTAACATGGGGTAGCAGGTTGAGTTAAAGAATAGAGGCCTGGGGCACCTAGCCGTGGTCTACACTATGAGTTTAGGTTGAATTTAGCAGCATTAGATCGATTTAACTCTGCAACCGTCCACACGATGAAGCCAATTTTGTTGACTTAAAGGGCTCTTAAAATCAATTTGTGTACTCCTCCCCGCTGAGGGGATTAGCACTGAAATTGACATTGCCGGGTTGAATTTGGGGTAGTGTGGACGCAATTCGATGGTATTGGCCTCCAGGAGATATCCCAAAGTGCTCCATTGAGCGCTCTGGACAGCACTTTCAACTCAGATGCACTAGCCAGGTACACAGGAAAAGCACCGGGAACTTTTGAATTTCATTTCCTGTTTGGCCAGCGTGGTGAGGTCATCAGCAGAGGTGACCATGCAGAGCTCATCAGCACAAGTGACCATGCAGTTCCAGAATCACAAAAGAGCTCCAGCATGGACTGAACAGGAGGTACTGGATCTGACTGCTGTATGAGGAGATGAATCCGTGCTATCAGAACTCCATTCCAAAAGACAAAATGCCAAAATATTTGAAAAAAATCTCCAAGGGCATGATGGACAGAGGCTATAACAGCGACCTGCAGCAGTTCTGCATGAAAATTAAGGAGCTCAGGCAAACCTACCAAAGAGGCAAACGGCCGCTCCGGGTCAGACGGCCAGACATGCCACTTCTATGATGAGCTGCATACAATTCTAGGTGGTGCCCCTACCACTACCCCACCCCTGTACGTGGACTCCTGCAAGGGGGGAGTCTCACGCAACAGGGATGAGGATTTTGGGGACGAGGAAGATCATGATGATGAGGAGGATGAAACCATTCTCCCCAACAGCCAGGAACTGTTTATTACCCTGGCGTCAATACCCTCCCAACCCTCCCAAGGTGTGTTCCCAGACCTTGAAGGCAGAGAAGGCACCTCTGGTGAGGTACCTTTGTAAATATAATACATGGTTTAAAAGCAAGCACGTTTCCTGATTAATTTGCCCTGAAGACTTGGGATACATTTGCAGCCAGTGCAGCTACTGGAAAAGTCTGTTAACGTGTCTGGGGATAGAGTGGAAATCCTCCAGGGACATCTCAATGAAGCTCTCCTGGAGGTACTCCCAAAGACTTTCCAAAAGGTTTCTGGAGACGGCAGCTTTATTCCTTCCTCCATAGTAGGACACTTTACCACGCCAGGCCAGTAGCACATAGTCTGGAATCACTGGATAACAAAGCATGGCAGCGTATGGTCCCGGTGTTTGCTGGCATTCAAGCAACATCCGTTCTTTATCTCTCTGTGTTATCCTCAGGAGAGTGATATCATTCATGGTCACCTGCTTGAAATAGGGGAATTTTATTAAGGGGACATTCAGAGGTGGCCGTTCCTGCTGGGCTGTTTGCCTGTGGCTGAAAAGAAATCATCCCCGCTGTTAGCCATGTGGTGTGTGGAGGGGTGAAGCGATCATCCCACAGAACTGGGGATGGGGAGGGAGGGAGCGACCTTGCACCAAAAGCACATGTACTATGTAATGTTAACGGCTTGGTTCATCATGAAATAGTCTACCCATTGTTCTCTAAAATGTCTTTTTAAATACTACTCTCCCTTTTTTTCCTCCCACAGCTGCAAATATTTTAACGCTCCCCCTATCATCTCCATCCCAGAGGCTAGCGCAGATAAGAAGGCGAAAAAAACGCACTCGTGATGAAATGTTCTCTGAGTTCATGCAGTCCTCCTGCACTGGAAGAGCTGAGTAGAATGCGTGGAGGAAAGCAGTGTCAGATTCCAGGAAAGCACAAAATGAACGCGAGCACAGGAGGGATGCGCGAGAGGAGAGGTGGCGCGATCAAGATGATAGGTGGCGGCAGCATGATGAGGGGAGGCAGGAGGCAATGCTGAGGCTACTGGAGGATCAAACTGATATGCTCTGGCGTATGGTTGAGCTGCAGGAAAGGCAACAGGAGCACAGACTGCCGCTGTAGCCCCTGTGTAACCAACTGCCCTCCTCCACAAGTTCTATAGTCTCCTCACACAGAGGCCCAAGAATGCGACGGGGCAGGGGGGGCGCTCCAGGCACCCAACCACTCCATCCCAGGGGACTGCCCAAGCAACAGAAGGCTGGTATTCAATAAGTTTTGAAGTGAAGTGTGGCCTTGTCCTTCCCTCATCCCCTCCTCCACCACCCCACCCAGTGCTTCCCTCCTCCCCCACCACTCCCGGGCTACCTTGGCAGTTATTCCCCTATTTGTGTGATGAATGAATAAAGAATGCATGATTTTGAAACAACAATGACTTTATTGCCTCTGCAAGTGGTGATCAAAGGGGGGAGGGCGGCTGGCTTACAGGGAAGTAGAGTGAACCAAGGGGGTGGGTTTTCATCAAGGAGAAACAAACAGACCTGTCACACCATAGCCTAGCCAGTCATGAAACTGGTTTTCAAAGCTTCTCTGATGCGCAGCGCACCCTGCTGTGCTCTTCTAATTGCTCTGGTGTCTGTCTGCATGTAACCAGCGGCCAGGCGATTTGCCTTAACCTCCCACCCTGCTATAAACATCTCCCCTTTACTCTCTCAGATATTGTGGAGCACACAGCAAGCAGCAATAACAATGGGAATATTGGTTTCACTGAGGTCTAACTGAATCAGTAAACTGCGCCAGCACGCTTTTAAACGTCCAAATGCACATTCTTCCACCATGCTGCACTTGCTCAGCCCATAGTTGAACAGCTCCTGACTACTGTCCAGGGTGCCATGTATGGCTTCATGAGCCATGGCATTAAGGGGTAGGCTGGGTCCCCAAGGATAACTATAGGCATTTCAACATCCCCAACAGTTATTTTCTGGTATGGAAAGTAAGTCCTTTCCTGCAGCTGTTCAAACAGACCAGAGTTCCTGAAGATGTGAGCATCATGTACCTTTCCCGGCCATCCCACGTTGATGTCGGAGAAACGTCCCTTATGATCCACCGGTGCTTGCAGCACCACTGAAAAGTACCCCTTGCAATTTACGTACTGGCTGCCAAGATGGTCCGGTCCCAAGATAGGGATATGTGTTCCGTCTATCACCCCACCACAGTTAGGGAATGCCATTGCAGCAAAGCCATCCACTATGACCTGCACATTTCCCACACTACCCTTGATAGCAGCAGCTCAGTGATTGCGTTGGCTACTTGGATAACAGCAACACCCACAGTAGATTTGCCCACTCCAAACTGATTTCCGACTGACTGGTAGCTGTCTGGCATTGCAAGCTTCCAGAGGGCTATTGTCACTTGCTTGTGAACTGTGAGGGCTGCTCTCATCTTGGTATTCCTGCGCAAGTCACAAAGTTCCATGAAAGTGCCCTTATGCATGCGAAAGTTTCGCAGCCACTGGGAATCATCCCAGACCTGTAACACTATGCGGTTCCACCAATCTGTGCTTGTTTCTCCGGGCCCAGAATTGGCGTTCCATGGCATGAACCTGCCCCATTTCCACCAGGATGTCCAAATTGCTGGGGCCCATATTTTGAGAGAAGTCTGTGTCCATGTCCTCATCACTCTTGTCACTGCGCTACTGTTGCCTCCTCACCTGCTTTTGCAGGTTTTGGTTCTGCACATACTGCAGGATAACGTGCACGGTGTTTACAATGCTCATAACTGCCGTGGTGATCTGATCGGGCTCCATGCTTGCCGTGGTATGGCATCTGCAGGAGAGCAGAGTTGCAATGGAAGCGGAGGCTGACGACAGATGCCACGAGAATAGATATTTATAGAGAATGACGAGAGGACCTGTGAGGTACATTCATGAAAGCAGGAGAGCAGAGTTGCAGCGGAAGCGGTGGTTCAATGACCCTTAGCAGTCCTACTGCACAGTCTGCTGAAAGCAGTGTGGCATCTGCATGGAAAACAGGTGTGAAAAGATTGTCTGCCATTCACAGAGGGAGGGGTGACTGACGACATGTACCCTAAAAACACCCGTGACAATGTTTTTGCCTCATCAGGCATTGGGAGCTTAACCCAGAATTCCAATGGGCGGCAGAGACTATGGGAACTGTGGGATAGCTACCCACAGTGCAATGCTCTGAAAGTTGACGCTAGCCACGGTACTGTGGATGCACTCTGCCGACTTAATGTGCTTAGTGGGGACACACACAATCGACTGTATAAAATCGCTTCCTAAAAAACTGACTTCTATAAATTTGACCTAATTTTGCAGTGTAGACATAGTTTACCTAGTTGACCTGCTAACTCATATGGACACTAAAACTCTACTTTGTCTTCACTAGGATTTTACCGTGTGTTGACTTAAGGCCACACGTTTTTTTCCCTAATGAAGGTTGAATAGCGGGTCAGATTTGTGCGCCGCGGCCGTAATTTCCTAGCAGCTACTTTGCAAGACAAAAGCTGTGATTTTTTTGCCTTAAAGGGAACCGGATCAGCCTTTCACCACCACCACCACAGCAGCAGGGAAAGCAATCACCCAAGGAAAGGATTCAGAGCAGAGTCGCAGCCGTGTTAGTCTGTATCCGCAAAAAGAAAAGGAGGACTTGTGGCACCTCACGAAAGCTTATGCTCAAATAAATTTGTTCGTCTCTAAGGTGCCACAAGTCCTCCTGTTCTTTTCACCTAAGGAAAGTTGTTTCCCCCCTCCCAAAGGGCAGATCATCTCTGCTAGCATCACCTAAAAGTCAGGGAGAAGGGAAATTTTGTGTTTTTCTTTGTATGTTGCAAGCGCGGCCACCGTTTCCCGACTCTGCTCGACTGGAAACCAGCCGCTATTTAAGGCTGCAGCAATTAACACGGCTTTTGAACGCACGGCCTTGGGTGGTGAGACGCACACCCGGAGCGCGGTGCAAGCGCCCCCCGTGTCTGACTGCCCCTGCCACGGCTCCCTTTCTTCCCGTTCCCCCTTCTACCTCAGCTCCTCCGGCCACCCCCGCCATCACCGCGCCCTGGGTGGCGCCACTCGGGCGCCCCCTCGCCTTTCCCCACTTGCCCCCGCCCCCTGGCTCCTCCCAGCCCCGCCCCCTCCCACACGCAGGACGCTGCTGCCTCAGCGCCACGGTGACCCCAGCGCGGGGCTCGCGCTGCCGCTGGCTCCGGGCTCGCGCTGCCGGTTGGGCCCCGGCCGCCGGGGCAGGATGCGGCGCTACGTGCGGGTGGCGCTGCTGTGCCTGGGCTGCGGCTTGTGCTCGCTGCTCTACGGCTCCAGCCAGCTGGCCCTGGAGCACGAGCCTGGCGGGGGGAAGCCGCAGGCCCCGGACCCCGCCGCTCCCGTCCGGAGACAGCGCGCCGGCGGCGGGAGGGCGGCGGCGGCGGCGGCGGCGGCGGGGGGAAGCGCAGGCCGCGGGGAGCCGGAGCTGCCAGACAGGTACGGATTGGCCCCTTCCCCTCCGCCGCGGGGGGGCCGGGCTCAGGGGCTGGTGCTGCCGGGGCTCGTGTGGAAGAGCCCCCGGGTGTGCGGGGATCCGTGCGGGCGGGCTCGGGCCGTCCCGTCCTCCCTACACCGTAGCGGTGTTAAAGGACCCGGGCTGGGACTCCAGCGTCTCTCCAAAGGCGGGCGCTCCAGCCCCGGCATGAGCGGCGCTCTCCTGCCTGGCGGGGGCCGCTGGGAGGCCGGGCGGGGTGTTCGGGGGACGCCGCCCGCTGGGGATCGAGCCGCTTTTCAACAGGAAAGTTTTGAAGACACTTTTCAGGCCCTGGCCCCCGCCAGCCTGGAGATGGAACAGTCCCGCCCCGGGCTGCGGCGTGGCTTGTCCTCTCGTGGCAGGGTGGAAAATCCCCCGCAGAGGCGGGGGAGAGATTCGCCAAGGTCTCTGCCCCTCAAGGAGCTGCTCCTGCGTGGAGCAGCTTGCGGGACTGGTACCCAGCCGGCCACCCAGGAGAAACGGCGACGGGGTCTCAGTACAAATCCCCAAAGGACTCCTGAAAGAGGGGGGCAGTATCTTCTCTCCCATCACAGTTATAGCAGCCGTTCTCAAACTGTGGGTGGGGACCCCAGGCCTGGTGTTAGACGTGTTTGGGCCTGGGGCTGAAGCCCAATCTCCACCACGCCGGCCGAAGCCCTGGATGGCAGGGCTCAGGTTACAGCTTCCCCCATGGGGCTGAAGCCCTTGGGCTTCAGCTTCTCCACCCACAGTGGTGGGGCTCACCCTTTGACTTGTGTTCCCCTCAACCTGGCGCGGCAGGGCTCAGGTGGGCTCAGGCTTTGGTCCCTCCTCCTGAGGTTGTATAGTAATTTTTATTGTCAGAAGGGGGTTGTGGTGCAATTAAGTTTGAGAACAGCTGAGTTATAGTAATCTTATAGGGTGTAGGATGAAAGGGATAAGGTTAGTTTAGCTTGGATAGGAAAATTACGTGTGCTTTGTAGCTTATGTAGGTGGTTAAGCAAATTAATAAGGCCTTGAAAAATAGCAGGTTCATGGGGTAGGAGGAGGGTGGCATCTAGTAAGACAAGTTTTTGGAGGATGCCAAGCTTGTTATATGGCTAATAAGACAAAAAGGAGGCTTCTGGGTAAACGGTCTGTAAATTATAGAGGACTGTTTAGAAAATGATTCTTACAGACAAGTATTTTTTTTAATCTGATAAATGTATAATATCCTCACATACATATGTTATCTTAAAATATGGGCCTTTGTGGGAAGATAAAATGCTAGGTGCAGCTATTTTTAAGATCCACATATTTAAGATAATTTGAAAGAGAGAATCCCAGCTACCATATGTTTCAGATATCAGAGTAGCAGCCGTGTTAGTCTGTATTCGCAGAAAGAAAAGGAGTACTTGTGGCACCTTAGAGACTAACAAATGTATTTGAGCATAAGCTTTCGTGAGCTACAGCTCGCTTCATCGGATGCAGGTGGTGGAAAATACAGTGGGGAGATTTATATACACAGAGAACATGAAGCAATGGGTGTTACCATACACGCTGTAACAAGAGTGATCAGGTAAGGTGAGCTATTACCTGCAGGAGAGTGGGGGTGGAGGGGTAGATGTGCAGGTGAACGAGCCTCTGATAGTGTGGCTGATGTGATTAGGCCCTATGATGGTGTCCCATGAATAGATATGTGGATATAGTTGGCATTACAAAAGGTTCCCTCCCCTGCCCTCCTGCTGGTAATAGCTCACCTTACCTGATCACTCTTGTTACAGTGTGTATGGTAACACCCATTGTTTCATGTTTTCTGTGTATATAAATCTCCCCACTGTATTTTCCACTGCGTGCATCCGATGAAGTGAGCTGTAGCTCATGAAAGCTTACGCTCAAATAAATTGGTTAGTCTCTAAGGAGCCACTAGTACTCCTTTTCTTTTTCCAGCTATATATGTTGTTTTAGCCAAGGCGAAGAAAGGGGTCGTACCCAAACAGGCCAAAACTTGTTTTGTAGCTAAGCTAATAATGGTCAATATGGAAATATTGTTTTAGCCCTATATAAAGGAGCAAGGCTTGTTAGGGGTTTTTATCAGATCCTATCCGAACATGCTGGAGCAAGCCAGGATGAGTGTTATCCCTGGGACTGATCCTTTCATGAGTATTCTGATCAAATGCTTCTGAATGTTTGTTACTGTATGAATGTAGTAATTGCTTATTATTTAGACATTTAGTATTTATACAGTTGTTCTATTTGTCCTTTTTATTTAATAAAGGAATTACTGTCTGATGGTACCCGTATTCATAAAATTAATTATAATTTCAACATCTTGGTGCCCACAAAAGGATACCACTGACATTAATTTCAGTTGCTCTAAATGCTGCCCCATTTCTCCCCCAACAGAGAGTAGTGACCTATCTTCTGGGGCCACTGTAGAGTTCTCTCGTAGAGCAATTTAGTAACATAAGGGAAATGAGGATGTACTTTAGGTACCTCTGTAGAAGAATTCTTGGCAAAGCACGATGTAGGTGCATTGAATGCCATAAGTAAATTGCTGAATACAGAGGTGAAGGTTTGTTGAATGCCGTTGATATTTTAAATGAATTTATGATTGAAATGGTTTAGGTGGTGTATATCCATGGTGTGATGAATCATTGCCACAGACTTAAAGTCAGCTGGAAAGTGGGGGAAGAAGTGCAGTGATGACCTGGGTGATGTCTGGCACTGGCTATTCGCTGGCATGGTAAGCTGTCCAGGAAATGGCTTGATCTCCACTGAAGGTATCCAGGCTTGCGGGTGGCTTGAATAAGTAAGGCAAAAAGCATTCTTCTTGCAGGGCTTGGTAATCAGTTGGCAGTCAGTCTTGATTTCAGCATTTGCAGTAAGAATGGGAACATTGGTTTTCTGGAATTATGAACTATGTTGTGTACGCAACAGCAGCGAACAGACCACCATGAAGTTTTAGAGGACAGACTATTTCTCGTCCTCAGTGTTGGCATGCACTGTTTGCCATGCTGGTAGAAATGGCTAACGTTTTGTCATAGGAGATGGACAATCAAAGTTTTAAAATGGTATCTGCAAGCTCCCTTTTTAATGTCTCTGCATGAAGTGTCAAACAAATGAAGATTGTAAAGTGGTGGTCCTCACATTTTTGAGGGTTGTCTCCCCATTCCCCTGGGGCTGGGAGCGGGGCCATGGCATTGGGGGGAAGGGGGTGATGCAGACAAGGGTAAGGCCCCTGGCTGTGGCCCCAGCCTGGGCCGGGAGTGGGGCCTGTGGCTAGGTGTGGCTCCACTCCCAGCCTTGGCCCCAGGCTGGGAATGGAGCAGTGGCTGAGGGCTGGCATGGGATCAGGAGCGGAGCTGTGTTGAGGCTGGTGATGGGGCCAGGCGTGGGGCTGGGAGCCAGGGACGTAGCTGGGGGCAGGACTGGAGCAGAGGTGCAGGGGGGAGGAGCTGGTTGGTACTCCCTCCCTGCCCCTGGGGAGCTGGCTCAGGCCCCACCATGGCTCCCAGACGTTCCTCCCTGCTCCCTTAGGGGGGTGTGCCCCACATTTCAGGGACCACTGTTGTAAAGGCATTTCTTGAGCTTTGTTGTGGTACAAACTTTTTGTTCCTTCACAGCGATGGATGTTGCTATTGTACTGTAACTGTTGTGCCAAAGTGAGGGTAGCTGGATGAATGGAAATTTGTAATGACTGAGTTCTGATGTTTTTGGACCATCTGATACCTTGGACATCGGCGCCAGCAGTGACTTGCGCATAGCTTTTGCTTCACATCCTGTGTTAGATGATCCAGTAAACTGTTTTCATTTGAATCATGTCTCTTTGAATGATTTTAGCTATTTAGGACAGGTGAGGTACTTCTTTGTCAGTCTTTCTCATATGCTTTTTGGAGGACATGTCCAATATTCTTTCTGGAGGCAAGGAACATGGGATTTTAGTTCAGTGCTGTGAATGTGCCCATCCAGGGTCATCCCCTCATTATGTAGAGCCTTATGAGATCTGCTAGTTTTTAAATGCTGAAACCATGCCTTTATTCCGTCTTGTCTCTTCAGTGTATGTGGTCAGTTAGTTCATCAAGGGGAATCCCATGCAACATCATCTTGTTTTTTCTGTCGGTGTTCTTCTTCGTGACTTTGTAGAGAGATACCAAGCATTTTGCATGATACTTTGCCTTTTGGGCTACTGTGTCCCCTGCACTTAGTTTTGCAAGCAAGTACTGGTCTTTTAGCTGAAATGCACACTGGCAGACTTAACTCTTAATGCCAAGGGTAGAAACTTCATTGAGGTCTTCTGATGGTATCCACAAAAACTACGAGTCTGGTGGCACCTTAAAGAGTAACAGATTTATTTGGGCATAAGCTTTTGTGGGTAAAAAACCATATGCCCAAATTAGTCTTTAAGGTGCCACCGGACTCCTCGTTGTGTTTGTGGATACCAACTAACACGGCTACCCCTCTGATACTTCTGATGGTATGTTCATTTCACAAATAAAACAGGCTTCTTTTTCTGGATAGCATTTGTGTTGGGCACTTAAACGTGTGTATTTGCTCTGCAGTTTGTCAGCTTTCAGAGTTGTTTTTTTCCCTCAGTCTTTTTAAGTTTGGTCCTGTTAAACTTCATGTAGCAGGATTTGTGCTAACATCCATTGTTCTTCTTTATGGTTATGGTATTGAAAAGACTAATCTAATTGGCATATGTCCGTGAATATAGAAAGTGCGTTCAGCTTATGAAAATGTCTGAGATTTTCTACTGGAGTTTGATAGCCAAATCCAACATACTCTTTTTGATTCTGCTGGATTAATCAACTCTGGACCCGTGTCTCCTTAGACAAAGCACATGCTTGCTACAGTCAGTAGAGGAATGGGGTTTCTTTGTTGATGGACTTGGCTCTTGAACAAGCTTGTATCTTTTTGACATGTTTGAAGCAATAGTAATAGCCAGTAATAATCTAATAACTTTTGATAAGGTGTGCAGTTAATATTACTGAATCACCAAGCAGCTTTCACACGACCAAAGTAGCATCTAAAAGGAAAGAGAAATGATATTAAATTCTACCAAGACCACGTTGACAATCAAAAGTAGTACAAAATGTGTCTTTGCATCAATTATAAGGTCTCGTTGAAGCAAAGCCAAGAATACACTCCTTGTATGTCCAACTGTGAAACAATGTTGTTTGCCAGTTATGACAATGTTGTTAAAATGGCTGCCACAGCCAATATGCTATGAACTGGCAATGGCCCCATTTCTGAAAAGCTTTATTAGGTCATGCTCTAAGTCTGTAGCAAATGTTATGCTTTTATCATGAAACCCCCAATTACTTTTTTTTTTTTTTTAACAACTCTGGCTAGTAGTGCAAAGCTGGTTGCTGGATAATTGGGTGAAATCTCGTAAATTACTGTGCTAAGGAGCTGTTTGTTTCTAAGGCTACAGAAACCAGGAGAACAGGATGACTGGGAACTAGAAAGCATATGGGTGACGTAGAGAGAAGTGAGAGATAAGGAGGGGGGAAAAATGAAATGATGGAGAGGACCAGCAATGAATTTGGCCTAGAAAGCAAAAGCTGCTGGGTTTTTTTTTCCTTGCAGTTATAATTTAGGATGCTGTAATATTTTCTGCAGAAAGCATTACATCTGCTGCAGCATTTAGGTGGAATGTGTGGAGACCAGATACAAGTTCTAGAGTCAGTTAAGTTTGCAGGCAATGAGTTCAGTGAGAAACTAGAGAAAGCAGTTGCAGAACATGTAGGGAGCATTTTGTCTCTGACAGAAGTGGAGAAATCTAGAACAGGGGTTCTTAGCTTTAGGTTATTACCTTGGAGGGTCTTGAAGATACAACCAATTCCCTCTCCCTTCCTCCCCTCCCACTTCAAAGAATCTATAAGAACTTGTTTTGCTGCAGAAGAAATATCTTTGAAGCTGACCAGCAGCCAGTTCTTGCAATTGCATTGGATTGGCATCACTGAATTGGTATTTGCCCTGATAGTATCCCAGCTCTGATGGAAAAACACAGCAACCTTGAGACTCAGATTTCAGTCATTTGCACCCTAAACCATGCAGCAAAGAGGATGCCAGTGGAATTGAAGAATGTATTGGATAAAACTGCAAGTTATGAGCTTTTTAAAGATAGATCTACTAGTGCATCTGTCTTTGTTTTATGTAAGAAAAAAGTGCACTTAGCTTCAGCAGCTCCTCTCAGAAGTTAATTGGCTTTCCCATGGCAAAATCTCAAATTTCTTTGTTTGAGCTCAGAGGATGCAAGATTTTTTTTTTTTTCTTCCCTTACTGATTATAGCTCTGCCATTTCTGAATACTTCACTCCCCATTGTTGGCTTGCTGTCAGTGCTTTGTTTCAGGGGCAGAACATGAAAATCCTCATTGATTGATAAGGTTGAAATCTTTATTGACTACTTGCTGAAGCTAAATTATCCACCAAACTCTTCTCAAACTCCTGGATGTCTATGAAGGAGAAATACCCAAACTTTAAGTAAAGCTTTGAGAATACTTGTGCATTTTTTCCTGACTTAGCTCTGTGAATCAGGCATTTTTGCTTTTATTTTATTTTATTTTTTTTTTGAGAACTCCTTGCTGTTAAAACACATCCTGCTCTCACCTCTCTGATGAAGATGATCTCTGCTCTTGCCTGGCAAACACTGAGCCTCAGGTACATCTTTGCTTATTAAAGCAGGCACAGCACTTAATGAATTCTTTGAACTTTTTTGATCATGACACCTTATTATTCTAAACCTTATAAGTATCTTCTGCCAAACGTTTTCCACTAATTTTCAGATAGTTTTATTTGATTATTGGCTTTTGTTAACTACTTTCTGATGGTTAAGTCTTTAGAAGGCATACAGGAGATGTGAACTTGCAATCTGAATTTCACAATTTCTTGCATCTGCAAAGGGTTGTGGGATATAATAGGATGTGGTGAGAACTTTTTTTCTCTAGTCATTTGGTGGGTTGCAGACAAAAAAAAGTGGAAACAAATGCTGTAAGTGAATTACATACCAATGATATACATGCATATATATACATGCACAGTCTCTCATCCCAAACAAGTAATGGCACTTGAAGATTGCAGACAGAAGTCAAAGCATCATGACAGCCCTTTCCTTCTTGTATTGCTAAATGGCAGGTAGGGAGGTTCTGATATGGAAAAGGCTGATTAGAATAATGACTAAACTCACCTTCCTTTTTGTTATCCTGCCGCTTTAGCTAGACAAAAAGTGGCTAGCTGCAGCTGAGGAATATATTGATCTAGACTAGAGACTTTGGAAGGAGGAAGCCCTTTATGTCCAGGGCTAATAAACAATTGCTGTCTTGCAAGAGAGCATGTCATAAATATAAAGGGAAGGGTAAACCCCTTTAAAATCCCTCCTGGCGAGAGGAAAAAAAATCCTCTCACCTGTAAAGGGTTAAGAAGCTAAAGGTAACTCGCTGGCCAATGACCAATGAGGAGACAAGATACTTTCAAAAGCTGGGAGGAGGGAGAGAAACAAAGGGTCTGTGTGTCTGTCTATATGCTGGTTTCTGCCAGGGATAGACCAGGAATGGAGTCTTAGAACTTTTATTAAGTAATCTAGCTAGGTATGTGTTAGATTATGATTTCTTTAAATGGCTGAGAAAATAATTGTGCTGAATAGAATAACTATTTCTGTCTGTGTATCTTTTTTGTAACTTAAGGTTTTGCCTAGAGGGGTTGAGGAAGTGAGCTGTAGCTCACGAAAGCTTATGCTCTAATAAATTGGTTAGTCTCTAAGGTGCCACAAGTACTCCTTTTCTTTTTGCGAATACAGACTAACACGGCTGTTACTCTGAAACCTATGTTTTGAATCTAATTACCCTGTAAGGTATCTACCATCCTGATTTTACAGAGGTGATTTCTATTTACTTCTATTTCTATTAAAAGTCTTCTTGTAAGAAAACTGAATGCTTTTTCATTGTTCTCAGATCCAAGGGTTTGGGTCTGTGGTCACCTATGCAAATTGGTGAGGCTTTTTATCCAACATTTCCCTGGAAAGGGAGGGTGCAAGTGTTGGGAGGATTGTTCACTGTTCTTAAGATCCAAGGGTCTGGGTCTGTAGTCACCTAGGCAAATTGGTGAGGCTTTTTACCAAACCTTGTCCAGGAAGTGGGGTGCAAGGTTTTGGGAAGTATTTTGGGGGGAAAGACGCGTCCAAACAGCTCTTCCCCAGTAACCAGTATTTGTTTGGTGGTGGTAGCGGCCAATCCAAGGACAAAGGGTGGAATATTTTGTACCTTGGGGAAGTTTTGACCTAAGCTGGTAAAGAGAAGCTTAGGAGGTTTTTCATGCAGGTCCCCACATCTGTACCCTAGTGTTCAGAGTGGGGAAGGAACCTTGACAGAGCACCTCTAGTCAAGCTCTGTTTCACACATGGAGTCAACTAATTCACCTTAACAGAAGCCAGTATCCATCTATTTGACAGATTTTGAAATCATTGTAAGTCTATAAAGGATTGTGTTCTTCAGATGGTCAAAAAAACAGGTTTCTAGTGTGCCTTGCAGTTCCTTAGAAATCTCTTAGAAGAAGATTCTTGAGGTTATACTCTACATTTCCGCCCCCCCTCTCCCCGACCCCCAAAAGTGCGAGTGTACTATCAATCAAGATGTGGACAAGTTAATGCTACAATCCCTGGAACTGGTTGTAAAATGAAAGGGACACATTGAAAGATAATGAATGACAGGAAGATTTTCATGACAACCCTCTACCCAAATCTATTTATTCCACAAATTGGTTCAGGAGAATGATGGTTGTCTAATTTTTATTTCCAGTAGGTTTATGCTGCAGTTTGTCACCTTGCAATTTCAGAACATAAGAATGGCCATATGAGGTCAGACCAATGGTCCATCTAGCCCAGTATCCTGTCTTCTGACAGTGGCCATTGCCAGATGTTTCAGGGGAAATGAACAGGACAAGGCAGTTTTGAGTGATCCATGGCCTGTTATCCAGTCCCAACTTCTGGAAGTTGAAAGTTTAAGGACACCCAGAGCATGGGGTTCTGTCCATAACCATCTTGGCTAATTGCAACTGATGGACTTATCCTCCATGAACTGCTCATTCTTTTTTGAACCCAGTTATAATTTTGGCCATCACAGTATCCCATGGTGATGAGTTCCAAAGATTTACTGTGTTGCATGAAGAAATATTTCCTTATGTTTGTTTGAAACCTGCTATCTGTTAATTTCATTGCGTGACCCCTGGTTTTTGTGTTTATGTGAGGGGGTAAATAACACTTCTTTATTCAGCTTCTCCACACCAGTCATGATTTTATATCATATATATATATCCCATACTTACTCATTTCTTTTCTAAGATGCAGTCCTAGTCTCTTTAATCTCTGCTCACATGGAAGGTGTGCTATACCCGTAATAATTTTTTTGGCCTTTCTCTGTACTTTTTCCAGTTCTAATATCTTTTTTGAGATAGGGTGACCAGACCAGCACAAATCCAGGTTTTCTCACCCTCCGCCCCCCCCACAAATTCACTCTCCTGTAGCTTTGGATGGGCTATTACCAGCAGGAGAGTGAATTTGGGTGGGGGAGCGTAGCGTGAGAGAACCTGGATTTGTGCTGGAAATGGCCCAACTTGATTGTCATACACATTGTAAGGAGAGTGATCACTTTAGATAAGCTATTACCAGCAGGAGAATGGGGTGGGAGGAGGTATTGTTTCATGGTCTCTGTGTATATAATGTCTTCTGCAGTTTCCACAGTATGCATCTGATGAAGTGAGCTGTAGCTCACGAAAGCTTATGCTCAAATAAATTGGTTAGTCTCTAAGGTGCCACAAGTACTCCTTTTCTTTTTACTAAAAAATTTGTATGCTGTTCATTTTTGTGTCCTTTGCTAGTTGCTCTTCATATTCTTTTTTGGCTTGCCTAAATTGTACTTTTACATTTGACTTGCCAGTTTGTCCTTTTCTCTTTTCCTTAGTACACTGTGACTTTCAATTTTTAAAAAATGTCTTTGTCTCTAACCACCTCTTTTACTCGGTTGCTTTAGCTATGGTGGCATTTTTTGGGCATCTTACTGTTTTTAATTTGGAGGTATACATATAGTTTGAGCCACTATTGTGTTTTTATAAAGTTTCAGGGTGCCAGCTTGTGGTGGTCTGCCAACACGTGGGTAGGTATAAAGTAAGGTGGTACCAGAAGCAATGATCTTCTCTAAATTATGCAACTGTCCAGTTGGACAGACTATTTAGCTTCAATTAGAGCTCATGAAAGAGACTCAGGCCTTGTCTACGCTACAGTTTCTTCTTCTTTTTTTTTTTTTTTTTTTTTTTTTTGACAAAAGTCAGGTTTTGTTGACAAAACAGTGGAGGTGTACACACTGCAATGCTCCTTCTGCCACAAAACTCTTCTGCTTTGATGACAAAATGTGGCAAAGTTATATCGACAAAGTGTTAGTGTAGACACTATGCTTGGTTATGTCGCTGTAAATGGCCTCCAGGAGGCCCATCCTGACCACTCTGGCCGGCAGTTTGAATGTAGCTGTTTTGCATTCAGATACACAGGCATCTGACCCTCCCCCTTTCAGGGTCCGGGAATTTTTGAAATTCCACTTCCTGTTTGCTCGGTGTGAAGAGCTCACTTTGCATCTTCCTGGCTGATAGGGGCTCCATACAGCAAACGCTTTTCCCCTTGAGTTGTTAGATCTGTTGGCATTGTGGGAATAGGGGGCTCCACTCTAGGCATAGGAATTTTGGTACCTCGTGGCATATTGGATAAGAGCTACGAATGGGACATGCATCAGTGCTGTGCAAAGATAAAGGAGATGAGGCAGGTATACCAGAAGGTAAGGGAGGCAAACTGTAGCTCTGATGCTGGTCCAAAGACCTGCCACTTCTCTAAGGAGCTGGACAGCATCCTCGTTGGCGATCCTACCTCCACCGCCAAGAACCTGGTGGATACTTTGGCGTGACTGGAGATAGCGGACAGTGGACGAGGAGCTCGAGTTGGCGGATGAGGTGTAGCACATGGCAGAGTTGTCCAGTAGCGTGGTGAGTCAGGACCTCTTTTTCACTTTGGAGGGATCTAGCTAGTCCCAGCAGTCTGTTTCTGGCACGCATGCAGGAGAGGAGAGCTCTGGTAAGTGATCTTTTTGAGTTGATACCGCTCAGTGTTATGAGGTAGAGCTGTCCGTTGCCCTGTGTATTCTAGAAGTGGGTGAAGGGATAGATATGTACAAGACTATCTGTGTTTGTGTGTGTTCCACATTCAGTTGTGGAGCTAAGCAGTGTGGCATAACAGTGTGTTAATGCACACCAAGATTTCAGGGGAATCCTCCAGAGAGATCTTGAGGAAACTTTCCTGGAGGTACTTGCCAATCCTCTGCCGAACGTTCCTTGGTAGAGCTGCTTTGTTCCTTCCCCCATTGTAGGAAACTTTCCCGTGCCAATCGATAATCACTTGTGCAGGGACCAAAGTGGCACATAGGCAAGCAGCATGGGGACCAGGTCTGAAGCTGCATGCATGCAGAAGATGCACCCTTGCCCTCAGGAATGAGGCATTGGCTTCAGTGACACACACACATACACCCCTGCCTGTGGAAAATGGTGGCAGAATTTACAATGTTGTCCCTAGTCACCCGCAGTGATCCCCTTAAAAAGCCACCTAGAACCTTTCCCCATCTTGTGCCCCCACCCCAGGCCAAACTCACAATGTTTAGGGTTCAGAGTAGCAGCAGTGTTAGTCTGTATCCCCAAAAAGAAAAGGAGTACTTGTGATATCTTAGAGACTAACAAATTTATTTGAGCATAAGCTTTTGTGAGCTAGAGCTCACTTCATCGGTGTTCGCCAAGTTGTGTGCTTACCAAGGGTCAGTGAGAAACTGATTCATGTGTAAAAAGAGGGGTATTTTACAATAATGATTCGATGCTGTGCATGAACTAAGTCATGCTTCTGTTTGTTGTGACTTATGGTTTTGCAGATGTTGCCTTCTGGGGAACCCCTTACACACTGGTGGAGTGCCTCTGCCAGATAAGGAAGAGCCCAAGGAGGACATGTTCTGAGACGTGCTCCAATTCTCAGAGGCCAAAAAACAAGAACACAAGGAGTAGAGAGAGATTTTGAAGGAAAAAATTAATGTGGACAGGCAGTTCAGAAAGGAGAGCAAGGAGTGAATTGTAATGGGCCAGGAGCAGATGATAAAAGTTTTGGAGGAGCAAACAGAGATGTTGAAGTCCCTAAATAACGCTCTAGGCAGAACACATGCTTGCTTCCCCCACCCCTCTCTGCAGCCAGTACAGAACTACTTTCTATGCCCTCCCCAAACTCCTCCCGCACATTCCTTGCAACTTCTTGGAACATCCCAGTACCCTGTTCACTCCACCCCTTCGGACAGCTTTCAAAATGAAAGCTAGACTTACACACAGCTATGAGAGCCTACATTGCCCTGCACTGTTATCTCCCTTCCCACCAAGCCTTTTGTGTGTGGTTTTAATTGGTATTTAATAAAAACAAACGCTCTGAAAAGATAAGCAATCTTTGTCTTCTTCACGTGGTGGTTGCTGCTGGCATTAATACTCAGTGGCAATATGATCATTTTCTGACTGCAAATCACAATTTTCATACAAGGCGGCAAGTTAAAACATGGCAGTATGCTGTATAGAAAGACACATTACTGGTGCTCATTGTCAAAATGTTGCCTCAAAGTCTCCTTGAGTCTAATAGCCCCTGTTGTGCCCTTCTAGTAGCCCTGCCATCTGGCTGCTCAAAATCAGCCACCAGGCAATTGGCCTCCGCGCTCCACCACGGAGGAAACTTTTTACCCGTAGCCTCATAAATATTACGGAGTATGCAGGAGGCTGCTATGACCATGCGAATATTTTCCTCATTTAGGTCTAAATTGCAATAAAGGAAGCGCCAGTGTGCTTTTAATCTGCCAAAGGCATATTCTGTGGTCATTCTGCGCCTGCTCAATCTATTGTTGAAGCGCTCCTTGCTGCTGTCCAGGTTTCCTGTGTAAGGCTTCATGTGTCATGGGAGTAAGGGGCGCTCTGGGTCTCCCAGGGGCACTATGAACATTTTAACATCCTCAACTGGAATCTTCTGGTCTGGAAAGAAAGTTCATGCTTGGAGCTTTCTGTACAGGCCAGTGTTCCTGAAGATGCATGCATCATGCGCCTTCCCGGACCACCCACGTTGATGTCAATGAAATGCCCACAGTGATCCACAAGTGCCTGCAATACCACAGAGAAATAGCCCTTTCTGTTGATGTCACAGGATGGTCAGGGGACAAAATTTGGATGTGTGCCATCTATCTCCCCACCGCAATTAGGAAATCCCATTGCTGTAAAGCCATCCACTATTTCATGCACATTGTCAAGAGTCACAGTACTTCATAGCCGGATGTGATTTATGTCTCTGCACGCTTGCTTTAATGCAGCTCCAAAGTTTTCTCGACTCCAAACTGATTTGTGACTGACTAGTAGCAGTCTGGAGTCGACAGCTTTCGCACAGCAATTGCCATACACTTCTCCCCCGAGAGGGTAACTCTCATTTTGGTGTACTTGTGCCGCAGTCCTGGGTGAAGCTCTGTGCACAGTTCCAGAAAGGTGGCTTTCTGCAGCCACTGGTCGTCATCCCAGACTTGCATATAACAATGTGATCAGTCCATTCAGTGCTTATTTCCCAAGCCCCAAAGCGATGCTCCACTGTGTGCAGCTGTTGCGTGAATGCTGAAGGTAATCTGGTGGTGTTTTTTTCCATGGGATACAGCAGTTCAGGCAACTCTGATTGTTGTTCAGATTGGGAGTTCATGATATACTGCATGACCATCTGCAATATGGTCATAACAGTGACCACAACATTAGAGAGCAGTGTGGGATGCATCCTTTCAGACAGAGATGACAGGCTCACAGTAAACAAGAGTCATTGAAAAATGTCATGAAATGCAGCTGGAAGCCCATGGAATGATGGGATGGAAAAAACTGCATCATGGGAAGTTGAGCCTGCACCCATGATGCACTGCGATCCACTCTGCCTTCCCACAACTTATAGCTTTAGAAAGTAGTGAGTAGCACAGTGGGATAGCTACCCACAGTGCACTGTTCTCACTGTCAGTGCTAGAGCACCAACTGTGTACGTGCTCTTCTGACAGAAGGAGCGTTGTGTGAACATGCACAAGCGATGTAATTATACTGGTTTTTGATTGTTGGTGTAAGTTGGGTCTACAAAACTGTGTAGTGTAGATAAGGCCTCTGTGTAGCAGTGACCTGATTTTGCAGCAGGACTGTCCATCAGAGGAGTGAAATCTGAGCCGAGATATATTTAACAGGGCTGTCAAATGATTAAAACAGTCGTGATTAATCACAAAGTTTTAAAAAGTCGCAATTAATCACCATTTTAAGTGTACTGTTAAACAATAGAATACCATTTAAATATTGTTGGGTGTTTTCTACATTTTCAGATATTGATTAAATTATAAGATGGAATAGAAAGTGTACAGTGCTCACTTTATATTATATTTTTGATTAACTATTTGCATTGTAAGAAAGATAAAAAATATTTTTCTGTTCACCTCATACAAGTACTGTAGTGCAATCTCTTTATTGTGAAAGTGCAACTTAAAAATGTAGAATTTTTTTTGCATAACTGCACTCAAAATAAAACAACGTAAAACTTCAGAGCCTACAAGTCCCCTTGGTCCTACTTGTTCAGCCAATCACTAAGACAAACAAGTTTGTTTACATTTATGGGAGATAGTGCTGCCTGCTTTTTACTTACAATGTCACCTGAAAGTGAGAACAGGCATTCGTGTGGCACTGTTGTAGCCGGTGTTGCAAGGTATTTACATACCAGATATGCTAAACATTCATATGCCCCTTCATGCTTCGGCCACCATTCCAGAGGACATGCTTCCCTGTTGATGATGAGTTCTGTTCGATAATGATGCAAAGCAGCGTGGACCAATGCACATTCATTTTCAGCCTCTGAGTCAGATGTCACCAACAGAAGATGTGGCTTTTGTTTTGGTTGTTTTTTGGTGGGTCGTGTACTGTAGTTTCCACATCGGGGTGATGCTCTTTTAAGATTTTGGAAGGCACTTCAGATTCTTAAACCTTGGGTTGAGTGCTGTAGCTGTCTTTACAAATTGGTACCTCATATTGGTACCTTCTTTGTGTGTTGTCAGATCTGCAATGAAAGTATTCTTAAATCGAATAACACATGCTGGGTCGTCATCCGAGACTGCCACAACGTGACATATATGGCAGAATGCAAGTAAAACCATGGAGTGGGAGACATTATTCTCCCCCAAGGAGTTCAGTTACAAATCTTCAGGGCTCCCGTAGTGTTTCTATCTTTTGTCAGTTTTTCAAAATCCTTGTTGGCACTGATAGATTGTGCTTTTGAAGAGCTAAGGTGGCTGTGATAGCGACTTTGTTGCAAAGCAGGAGCTGAACCATACCCAATGTGGAGTTCCATCTGGTTGAAATACCTTGTTTCTGTCCATTTGCAGCTTGTGGTATTCCTAGCTCTGTACTGTTAGCTGCACTGTTTGAAATGGCCCTCAACTTTTCTGTATTTTGCAAGCACATTTTCAAAACCACCATCACTGAGCACCACTGTAATGGATTGCTGCAGACTGTGAGCGATGCATGCTTTGTGTTCAAAAGGCTGTCTGCTGCTATCATATTATGTGCACTGTCAGGGCTAAGTGTTACCTTTATTTGAATATTTCACTCTTTTGTAATATCCAAGAAACACTTTGCACATGCTTCAGCATAATGTCTCTTCAGTATGTATTACTGTTTAAAGCAAATGACTGCAGTGTCCATGCAGTAATCAGTCAACGCCGAGATAGCTGTAATTGGTCAAGGATGTCCAGTGATCACCAGTCAAAGCAACAGCTAGTGCATTTTTCAGAAACTCCAACTTTATAGTAGTCTTGTTGTGATATAGGTCATGTATTCCTCTGGAGGGCAAAGTATATGACTGACTGATTGGAAGATGCAATTTGAATAACATCTCTTAGCCCCCTGTCGTTTACAATGTTGAGTGGGCTGCAGTCCATAGCTATCCACTTTGCAATAGCATTGGTTAAGCTGTTGTACTTTATTTGATCCATGGGCTTGTAGTGATTCTGAAACTCTTTAAGCATACTCTGTTGTTCATTTGCTGTCGGTGGGTTTTCTGTAGCATAAAAACTGGCAATTAAAGCATGTTTAGTGTGTAGGTGGTACTGCAGACTTGAAGTACTTCAATGGTGTTGGAACTCAGCATTGCAAAAAATAACTACAGATAAGTCTTTTTTATCCAGAGAACCATCCAAAAGTTTTTTTTAAAAATTAAACTTCCCCTTTAAAAGACCTGAACTTTTACTACATTGCTCCATTAACTTTTTCTGATATTTAATCACCCCAGATCATGAGAACACAGTAGAACTGTATCAATGTCCACCAAGCGATGAAATACTAGTAAATAAAGTGGGTCAAAAGAGAGGTGTGCAATTAATGCTTGTTTAAAAAAAAGAAATGTTAATTTGTTTTGTGTTAATTGCTTGTGTTAACGGAGATTAATTGACAGCCCTAATATTTAACCATCTGATAAGTAAATGGAGACATCACCTAGTAGACTCACTTTTCTTTTGGCAAATGAGGAGATCATATGGATGCACTATCATGTTGTTTTCAGCAGCCTATCCACAAATGTCGCTTGTTGAGAAGATGAAGATAATAATATATGTATAATACTCTACGTTGAGTGAAGAAGCACAGCTATTCCAATAGTATAGAGATTTTGATGGCACCACTGTCTTTCCTGATTAAGGAAGAACCTATTATACTGAGACCCAGTTCTACCTCGAGCCATCTGACAAACTGGTTGAATTAAATTATATAGATTCTGTGGTGTTGCTTTAATCTTCAGAAAGGACTCAAAATCAAAGATACTCTATTTTCTGCAGTACTGTATTGCTGGTGCCTCAAGGGGGGAATCTTAGCTTTTGAAGCATACCGTCTTACAAAGTGCCTTTTTATAACAAACTGTATCTATCTGCACAAGCATTTTAGACAGTGAAGCAGTATCCTGGAAGAAACTGAATATTGGATTTACATGAGCACTGAACCATACTGGAAATATTCTGTCCTCTTTGTGTTTCACCCAAGGTTCAAAGACAAAAAGATTGCTGGAGTCAGAGGTGTAAGAAATGTTCTTGTCTTTCAAGACAAATGATTCATCACTTCAGGGAACTAACGCCAATTCCATGAAGGTTTTGATGGTCACGGCACAGAGCATCAGTGGAAGAAATGTGTAAAATAAGTACTTCTTCATTGCAGTACAGAAAAAGCTTTTAAAATGCCTATTCAAAAGTCTTAGTGTAAGTACGGGTTGAATATACTGGTCTGGTCTCCTCTTGGCATATCTGCAAGCTTTAGGCAATGGTTTACATAAAAAAGCAAAAATATAGGACTATTTAATTTTGTCCAAACACTGTCTGCCTCCAATTTTTTTACTTTCAGCAACTTCCCTGTGGTGGTGATTTGACATCCTTTTGATATGACACAAGATTATTTCTTATCAATTTCCTTTTTCTAGTTAATGCATGTCTGCCAATTTGGTACACTCATTATAGTAGGTACATGTGTGTTTAAAAAAAGATTTTGCTGTCCTTCAGACTTGAGAGCTCATGCTTACATTAGCCTCATTTTTGGTTGTCATGGTTACACACATTTGATATGGTATGTCAATTGAATAAACTTTGAAATAATTCTGTCAGGAACATTGGATGAATGGGCCTTCCTATATCTCTTGTGAGATTTACAGTTTTGTTGCAATTTCTTTTGGCATATATGAGAAGGGGAGGTGGATATGCATTTTAGCGCCTGGGGTAAGCAATCATACTCGTACCCTTTAGAGGCAACATGTGTGGGGGGGCCATGGTGTCATGTCCCCAGATTTCTACCTCCCACTTAGCACAGAAGTTTTTAAACTGTAGGGTGTGCCTCCCTAGTGGGATGCACCCCCCAAGTTAGAAAACCGTTGCTTCCTGCCAGGAGCCAGCAGATGAGTAGCTGGTGGGAGTCGCTTGGGCCCGTAGTTCTCTGTGCTCTTCTGCATGGCTAGGCACACCCCAGGCAGGGTGGGCAGCACAGCTCCAAGCTGTGTCCCTGACACGCTCTTGCCTCTGCCATGAAGGAGCTTGGTGTGGACTTGTGACACCTCCTGGAGCCAGCCCCTGCCCATGGAGTGTGGATGCTATTAGATGCTCCGTGAGGTTTTTCCTGCAGTACTCATGCCCCTTGGGCACCTGCCTCTCAGCAGCCTGGTCACACCCTGGTTGCCATCCAGCAACCTGCCATTGCAGCCGGGTCACTCTCCCCTACTCCCTGTGCGTAGAGCGGAACCGCACCTTGTTCTCCTTTGCTGCCCAGCCCCTGCCCCAGCCTCAGGGCTGCTGGGCTCACAATGACACAGCCTGATCTCTGAACTCAGCCATCTGAGGCCAGTGCCCAGCCCAGGAACTGGGAACCGGCGGCTGCTGGAAGGGTGGACTCTTTCCTGCCAGCTCCAAAAAGCAAGGCTATGAGAATGTTGCAACCTCTAGGCTTAAACACTGCCCCCCTTCCCTGCCTCCTCCCACTATGGGCACGCATCGTTGTACAGAAAACAGGATGGTGGCCAAATAGAGGGCCCAGCACATGTAGAAGGCACTAGGATTCAGGAGATGGCATGCAGCTGCAGAGGTACTGTTTCCGGGAGAAGCAGTGTCATGCCATCCGCTCCCGGC
This sequence comes from Lepidochelys olivacea, assembly GCF_965140295.1. Taxonomy (NCBI): domain Eukaryota; kingdom Metazoa; phylum Chordata; order Testudines; family Cheloniidae; genus Lepidochelys; species Lepidochelys olivacea. The sequence goes on from NC_140411.1 coordinate 299,231,592, forward strand.
CCGGGTCTCTATTTGGGGGGAGGTACAAAACCACACCTCACCCCAGACTATGCCCTTGGACTCCAGCCAATGGTGTTGAGTCCAATCCTGTGAGGAATGAGGAGGGAGACCTGATGCTGTTGGGCCCAAGCCTGCACTGCCCCATTTTTGTGCCCCTGCCAGCTCTGTGTCCTAGGCAGCTGCCCATCTTGCCCCATCCTAGTTGTGGCTCTGGAAAATGGGGAAAGGAGGTCACTTCAGAGGATATATGCACTTTAGAATCCTCAAATTTATCATTTTTAAATGTGTGTTTAAGTGAAGTGTTTAAGTGTTTTGAGGTTGGTTTGCTCACGTAGGCCTTTGAACATGCATTTAAAAAGCTTTCCCTAATCATTACTTGACTACTACTGTGTAAAAGTGGGTAGGGCAGCAATAGTAGCAATAGCAACTGCTATTTCAGTTCTTAATCTAGTAGAGGTAAGGAAATTATTGCGCATGTCATTAATATGAAGGAGGAAAAACTTGCCAAGGATGGTTCTGATGACACTGCACAGCACTGTAAACGTGACTACAAAGAAATAAGGTTCTGCCATGTCATATCTTACCATCGTCCATGAAAATAACTTTGTGTAGACTTGTTAGATTCCAATATTAAATGAAGGTTTTGGGTGGATGGGAATGACATTTAAATAGACAATGTCATTTAAAAAAGATTACATTTAAAAAGCTATTCTAATTTAGGACTGATTTAGGCTGTCTAGAGGAAAAAACACTTATTTTTTTAACAGGTTGAAGGGCTAGCATATGCTATGGTGAAATACTAGTGGCCCCCATCTACACTAGGGCTTTGAAGCCTGTTAGTTTAGCGAACAGGTTTTTTTGTATAGAAACCATTTATTTTTCTAGACTAGACAAGGCCTTAGAAAAAGAAAATTCCTAAGAATACTTAAATGGAAGTTCACCTTGCTCCTTGTGTCACAAGAGATCCAGTATTTACAAGGTACCCTCTGATTCTAATAAAAATATCCCTGTAATGTAGATAGTGGTTTGCCACTTGCCCATGGCAAATTAAAAGCTTGCTCTGGACCATTGAGGGGACCTACGCCATCAATTTCTGCAACTTTTAAGTTTTCATTTAAAAAAAAAAATCTGGTTCTTGGGGTTGCAAAAACTACGTCTAAATCTATGTATTGTATTCCTGACTTACCCATAGCAAACAATTCTGCTGCTCACAGCTTTGGTAAGCAGAATGAAATTAGACTGGTCATTTTCACTGCTGTTACTGAAAACTCTGTGGGCAGCAATGAAAATGTCAATTTCATGCTTCTATAGCTTTAAAAAGAACCGAGGAACAGTAGAATCAAGCACTGGAAATAGTCACCAGGGAGAAAAATCCAGTAAATAGTATGTGCATGTGGAGAGGACATATACAGTCACAGAAATCCTCCCTCCTCACAAGAGTAAGAAGTATGTGCATGTGGAGAGGATAGAAAGCTCCTCCTTGCCAGCCTTTAGAGGTGAAGCATTTCAAAAGTATGATGCCTATTAACGCCAGGCTGATATCCAAAGGGAGCCCAAGAAGAGTCTAGGGCAGAAGCCTGGTAAAAAGCCTAGCCTCCTCTCCCTTCCTGGCATCTGGAGGTAATGGTGGGGTGGGGGAAAGGGAGAGCAAGAGTGGGGGACTGGGCTTCTCATAATAGAACTGCTCTTGGACATTGCTGATGGTGCCCAATACTCTTATAGCTGTACCTCTATGGGGCCCGCATGCATGGGGTGTGCCCCCTGGGGATCACCGAGGAATATTCGGGGGGGGGGGCACAGCTGGGCCTGGGACAGCCGTCATGGGGGGCAGGGAGGGAGTCCCACCCTGTTCCACTCCTGGCCACAGCCCCAGTTGCCAGTCCCCCCACCAGGGGTCCCAGCTGCAGCCGGTGTTTGGCTGTTGGCCTGTGCCTGGCATCCCGGCTGCAAACCCACGCCCAGGGCTCCGCTCCTGGCCCCGCACTCAGGATCCTGGCTGCCCCCAACTGTAGCCCCAGCATTAGCCCCCTTACCCCTGTCTGCATCCCCTGTACTGGGGAGCAGTGGAGGGGCGCGGACAGAGATAAGAGGGGCACAAGGTAAAAAGCTTGGGGACCACTGCTCTAGCTAGTATGTTTAGTGTTTGGGCTAGTAGGTATCTGGTTTATTATCTAAGACTTGACACAATATAAACTAGTGTTCTCTGTGGAATTGCTATGCCATGGAATAACAGTTCTGATGTTTGAGCTGAAAATAATCAATTTCATTTTGATGTAAAACCAGTAACTTTCTTATAGGATTGTTATTTCTGTCTTATCCTGTTAGGTGTAAGAATTTGTCTATATCTTACTGGAATTCCTATTGGATGCTGCCCTCTGATGTTTGTGGAATGAACTGCTTTTGGGAAGCTGCTTTTAGGTAGGCTCTAATATTAAATAGAAACTTATTACTGGCAGCTAGTATCGTTGGTTATATAACAAACTGGCAAATTAAGCACACTTTAAAAATTACTTCAGATGTATTTTCTTGTGCTCATAGTGCAACTGTCTTCATAAACTGGACTTGTATGCCCCTTAATGACACTTTGTGCGTTATCAGTTATCCTGAGAAATTAAATATCAAGAAGAAATCCAAAGAATATTTAACTAATTTTCTTTATTGTATTTGTTTTCTTTTTATTACTACTTATTTAGGAATTATTAACAGGCTTACAAATCCTTGCCATGTAAATATCAAAAACAAAAGAATAATTGTTAAAACAGTGAGCTTTTGTTTCAAAAGACATGTAGGAATATAGTCATTAGCTCTCTATTTAACAGGGTGTTATGATATTACAAAATGAGCATCATTACAACACTGACATCATTTCTAGTGATTTTATTAAATTGAGTAAAATCTCTATTTACTCATATGTAACAGACCAGGCATGTCTATCAAATGCTGATATTCAACATTATCTTTTTCTTCTAGCCATTCTTCTAGCCTAACATAATGAAAAACTATTTGTGGGTCACCATTTTTAACAAACTGATAAGATTTGTTGCAGTGAGCTGTAAACCTGCAGATTAATTCAGTAGAGAGAGAACAAGTACACATTTTTTCAATTACTCATTTCCAGTGATCAGATTTATTATTTGAAACCAGGAGTTCTAATTAACTTTTTTTCCCTAGGATCTCATGACTAGCTGAGAGCACTAGCCAAACAATTCTGAGCTTACTACTTTACAGCATGCCATAAGTAACCTGAAACAATAGTTGTACAGTACGTTGAAGTGTTGGCATGACCTCAAAGTTTCATCTTTAATGAGTAGTTTACACACATTACAGCTGTAATGTAAATTTGTTTTCAAATGATGCAAATAGTTCATTCTGAGAAGTAACATTACACGTCTGGCATGCTTCAGAACTACTTGACAAAGACGCGGTCCCCAAGCAACACAGTGCTTTTCAGTGTACATCTAATACGGCAAGTTACTTCTGTTAAAATCTGATCAGGTCCTCTTTAAAGATATCTTTGTGCAGTATATCTGACTATCTCTGAGGACCCCTTTCTAACCAGCATGGCAATCCATCACCACAGACAACTGGGTACTGGAAATAATGCATTCAGGCTATATGATACCATTCATTTATCCATCCCTCTTCAGGGACCCCTCTCACAAACACCTTCTACGGAAAGAAGTAAACCACCTCCTACATCTGGGCACTGTGGAACAGGTACTATCACAGCACAAAGGGAAGGGTTTTTACTCCCACTCCTTCTTAACTCAGAAGAAGAAGAACAGAGGATGAAGTCCTATTTTATACCTCAGAAAACTCAACAACTTCACAAGGGTCCAACAGTTCAGGATGGTCACATTAGCAACAATAATACCAGTGCTGGAACAGTGGGACTGGTTTTTGGCCCTTGACCTCCAAGATGCCTTTTTTCATGGAACCATACATTCTGTTCACAGGAGGTTCCTCATGTTTATTCTGGGGACAGAACATTATTAATACATGGTTCTGCTCTTTGGCCTTTCGACAGCCCCTCAGGTGTTTTCCAAAGTGTTCGTGCAGTGGTGGCACACCTCCGCAAATAGGGAGTGACAATTTTTCCCTATGTAGACAATTGCCTGTTAGAAGCACCCACCCGGGTAGATGCCATAGACACTATCAACATGACAATCATCCTTTTTTTGCAGCTGGGACTACAACTCAGCGTACAAAAATCAACATTGATACCCATGCGGAAACTGGACTTCATTGGGGTGGATATCGATGCTCTAGAGGCCGAAGCATCATTACCACTGACAGGATTCCTCACTATAGTCAATTGGATTTCCACCATACTGAACAGCCCACAGGTATCTGCATGGATCTGTGTCCAACTATTAGGCCAGATGACAGCAACCACATTCATGGTACGACCAGTGTTCCCTCCTAATTTTTCCCACCCGTGTGTGGAATGAACTTTTTTATGTGCACCAATATGGAGGTGATGTGTGACACATCACCTTCATATCGGTGCACATAACAAAATTAATGTGGTGGGGGTGGGGCCGAGGGGTTTGGAGTGTGGGAGGGGGCTCAGGGCTGGGGCAGAGGGTTGGGCTGCAGGGGTGTGAGAGCTCTGGCTGGGGGTGGGGGGCTCAGGGCTGGAGCAGAGGGTTGGAGTTGGGGACGGCGCCAGCTGGGGGTGTGGGCTCGGGTGGAGCTGCCGATGACGGGTTTGGGGTGGAGATGGGGGCTACGGTGGGCGTGAGAACTCCCCCCAGCAGCACCTGGGCTTGTGGGGAGAGGCACCTCTCCCCGCCGTGGCAGCTCCGGGGCTGGAGCTACGGGATAGGCGCCCCTACCCTGGCCCCCGCAGGTCCAGACAGGGTTGGGTTCAGGGAGGGCCTCCCTGCAAAGGGGCCGGGCCACCCCGGCCGGGGCCAGGCTGCCCTGGCTGTGGCAGGTTGGGGCTGGGTTGGCTAGGTTGGGGCTGGGGCGTCCTCCGGCGGGTTCCCTGAGCACCTGTGCAACACTAAATAGGCTGCTGCGTGGCCGCGCACCTTACAGGGAACTCTAGGGTATGACACGAGCATCTTCATGTATGCTTCCTTCAGGACTGGCTAAGAACAGTCTACATACCACACAAACACAGCCTAAACAAGTGCCTCGTAATGCTGCACAAAGACAAAGACTCGCCATACTGGTGAACGCAGCCCAACAATGTGTGCGTGGGAGTCCCTTTCACACAGACTCCACCTTCAGTGATTCTCACAACCAATGCCCCTTGATAGGCTGGGGAGCCCATATACAACACTAAACAATTCAGAGCTGGTGGTCTCCTACCAAGACGCTGTTACACATAAATCTCCTGGAACTGTGTGTATTTTGCAGTGCGTGCTTGCACTTCCTGCCATTGATCGGGAACAAGACTATATGGGTAATGACGGACAACATTGCCTGCATGATTTATATAAACTGAAAGCGAGGGGAAAGGTCACACACCCTATGCACCGAAGTCATGAAACTATGGAACTGGTGTATCTGACACAGTGTCAAAATGTCAGCTTCATATCTCCCAGTATGTCAAAACACCACAGCGGATACATTGAGCAGGGAATTCTGGCAGGACCAGAAGAGAGAGCTAAACAACACAGTTGTGCAGAGCATATTCAAACATTGATGTCACCCATCCATAGACTTCTTCGCAGGCTCCCATAACTGCAAATGCCTGCAATTCTGCTCAGGAGCAGAGTTGGGTTCCCATTCCTTGGGTGATGCCTTTCTTTTCAAATGGGATACGCTTCTGCTGTATGTGTTTCCACCAATCCCCTTGCCATTGAGGGTAGTATACAAAATAAGAGACAAGATCAGAGTCATCCTTATAGCGCTCACGTCGCCCAGACAAACTTGGAAATCGTACCTATTGAGGATGGTGGTATGTGCACTGTACACTCTTGCTGAATCTTCTCTTGCAAAATGCTGGGCAGGTTTACCATCCAAACCTGGAGAGAATTCACCTGAGAACGTGGCTTCTACATGGTTCCAGCCTGACAAACTGACCTGCTCTGCATAGGTAAAAGACATATTAGTAAACAATAGGAGGACAACCACACGGAATACTTACCTGCATAAATGGAAGAGATTTGCCATCTAATGCCAAAACAAATGAGCCCGACCTGTTACCTCCCCTTTACCAATGATTTGAGAATACGTTCTAGAACTAAAGAACTCCAGCCTATTCCTTAGCTTGCTTAGAGTACACCTTACCACTATTACTGCTTTTCACCACAAGGTGGACAGGATATCGATATTTGTCAATCCTACCACCAAACACTTTCTTAGGGGTATCAGAAACCTTTACCCTGAAATACAAGTACCTACCCCACCTTGGGACTTGAACTTGGTACTACGACTGCCTTACCTGGGCCCCACTCAAACTATTAGCAACATGCTGTCTAACACATTTGTCAGTCGCATTCTTAGTGGCTATCACGTCCACCTGATGAGTGGGAGAGTTAGGAGCCCTCATGGCGCACCCACCACATACCATCTTTTTCAAAGATAAGGTCACCTTAAGATTTCACCCTGAATTTTTACCTAAAGTACCCTCCTCTTTTCACTTGAACCAACCAATCCATCTTCTCTAAACCTCATGGGAGCAAACAGGACTCAATATTACACCCCCTGGACATCAGACACACACTAGCGTTTTACCTTGAGATAACCAAGACCTTCGGAAAGTCAGAGACTTTTTATTTCAACTTCAGAATGATCTAAAGGTTCCACCATTTCCAAGCAGAGACTGTCCAAATGGATTTCTGGATGCATCAGAACCCACTCTACCAGGTCATTATCAACCTCAGTAGTTTTTCTCAACTATATCCTATCATGAACCTATGTGAAGTGGTCACCTGGGCATCCACATACATGTTTACAAAACACTGTACGATAGATCAGAGCTCAAGATCGGATGCACTGGTAGAACTTACTATACTATCATCAAGTATCAGGGTTCATCTGAAGAAGTGGAGTTTTACCCACGAAAGCTTATGCCCAAATAAATCTGTTAGTTTTAAGGTGCCACCAGACTCCTTGTTGTGTTTATACTATCAGTTACCAATGCAACTCTGAAGCCCCTTCCATCCACCGAGGGGCACTGCTCGACAGTCACCTGAAATGGAGCACCCACAGAGACACTCCTTGAAGAGAAGGTTACTCACCCTGTGCAGTAACTGAAGGTCTTCAAGATGGTGTCCTGTGGGTGCTCTATTACCCACCCTTTCCCCCCTCTATTTCGGAGTTTAATCTATGGACTTGGTGGTGGTGAAGGAACTGAAGGGGGGGTCTGAGACCGGGAGAGTGCATGCAGTGACCCGGACAAGCACTGCTGCTGAAATTCTCTGATCAAAGGCACAGTGAAGCACCCTCAGGGACACCATCTCGAAGAATCTGTTACCTCACAGGGTGAGTAATTTTTTTTCTGGTTTTAATTCCAACACTTGTAAGCTTTGAAAACCCTCCCAGCAGTTGTCAGTCAGCAAGCTTAGAGTGTCTCTTACTATCTGCCTCTTCCCTTCAACAGAGGACCTCCTTTGTTAAGACCCAATGTCACAGCAATCATTCTTGGCCACAGAGGGCTGGATAGGACTTTATTCAAATCTTGTTAACGTAATGTCTATATCATAGAGCTCATTCTAGAGCAACACAACACATTTCTCCCCAAAGCCTGCTGTCTTGAAGTGTCTTAAGACTGGACACAGGTTTTTATTTATATTTGACCGAAAATTTCTGCCCCAAATCAGGGGAGAAAATTAGACCTGAGATCGAAAGATAAGGGAATGAGAGGGAGGAGGGAAAGGAGACAAAGTGGGGGTAGGAAGGGAAAAGGAGAGAACATCTCTTCTGTTTGGTAGGAATTAATGAAAGGTTTCTAAAAAGTTAGATTAAATCTTTTCAAATTTGTCTGTGGTGTCATCTCTGAAACATTACCTGTTCTTTAGCTGCTAGATTAGGTGAGTTGCTGTGACAAGCTTCCATCCCTGGGGGCAATGTGCTCTTTCATCTAAGCAAGTTGTTTGGTTGTAAGCAATTATAGAGAACCAAGCTTTCTGGGAGTTGGAGAGTTTCCAGGATGATGGGATATATCCCAAAATGCAGGTCTGGGAAGTAATTTTTAATCCTATTAATCCTCCAATCTACTTTTAGTCAAATGGATTATGTTTTGGGATAGTCCCAAAACATGTGACCCAGTGTGGCTGGATCCAAGTTTTGTAGCTGTGTCAAGTTCATTTACATGGGCACTGGGCTAATCCAGTTTTCTTTATTAGAAAACATTTATAATAGTGAAACTTTTGTGTACTTGATTAATTGAACATCAAAACTTATAACCACAGAGACACTCTCCATCTCTGAACCATAAATATTCTGCAAACATGTAAAACTTCTATACTAGTCAGATTCCTGATTTGTTGCCACTTAGATCTGTATAGTGCAAAGGCATTATACGAGACTATGTTCTCTTGTGGGAGAGGGTAGGAAGTTGAGGAACATTACAATTTTGGATTTGTGTTCTAAAAATATTGTTTCACATCTGTTGATTAAAAGTGTAGCCAATTGCTTGACAACCCTTGTGTTAATTATTAAGAATGTTTGAGGCCAGTTAACTATGTTTAACCAAACGTATTGCCTAAAGACAAAACAGTACAATACAAAGAGGAGACGTACATATCCTCCTTCTGGGAAGCAATTCTTCTCTCTGTGTATTCACCGTACTCAGAAGGTGTGCTTCAAAGATACATCCTCGCTCATATTGTGGGTTGTTCATATTGTGGTTGTTTACAGGCTAAAAGCCTCATATGTTAAAGTTTTAAATTTAACCCACTAGTTTGTGCCCGCGTTCTCCTTCATATCTCCCTGTATTTTCTCTATCTTGTTTTAAAACTACATTCCAAGTGTTGTTGAACCATGAAAGTACTCCCTAATTGTTGCAGGTACTGGTCCATGAAAGTACTCCTCCAACTTGTATCCGGGCAAAACATTAATATATTTTTGGTTCGATAAGTTTCTTATTTTCTAATGCCAAAGCTCACTTAGCATAGGTGACCAGAATTCTAGAAAGACATAGGCCAATTCAGGCCATGTAACTTCTAGAAATATATATATATATATATATATATATATATATATATACACACACAATATATTACATCAATACTACATGTCTAATGAATATTAATATATCTGTGGTGTGAATAATACATATTGACGTATACAATAGCTCAGCATATATTGGTCAACATTGTATTTGGTACATTCTTATTCATGCATCTTGGCGTAGACATATTTCCTATATTCAAATGCCAAAGCTGACTTCATCTTTGCAAAGTGTTGTGGGGTACTTGACATGGATGAACAGACTTATGGAAAGAACATATGTATTCAATTAACATAACATCCGAACACCCCTATATATAATGTACTACTTTCTTTGCTCTGTCCATGCAGGTCATTGTGGTTCTCTAGCAGACGAGTAGAGTGTCTGTGGTACAGAACTTGCTAAATGACAGCCCAAACCATCCATATGAACCTTTATCCATCAAGGGACTAGTGTTGTTCTTACTTTCTGGACCAGTGACATTCAAGTATTTGATACAAAGTGATACAGTTTCAACAGGAGAGGATAAAAGAGACCCACACCAGAATATACCTGGTGGTTAGGTCAGTCACTCACCTGGGAGAGGGGAGACCTGAGTTCAAGTCCCTGAACTAGATCAGGGATTCACATCTGGGTCTCTCACATTCCAGGTAAGTGCCCTGGATATTGGGTATAAAAGAGTGGGTAAAGGGAATGGCACCACTGGTTCTGTGAATAGTGCCTAAATCCCCTTTTGAATGTAGCTTGAAAGCAATGTTTGTTTTGATAATGTCAAAATGGTTCAGTTAGATATTTTGGAAATGCTTTCTTTTTTCAGCTAAAGCAATTTGAAAATTGACAGACATTCATGGAAACGTTTCTCTCTCCAAATCTGCAGATTTCAGGGAAAAGTTTCCTCTGAAATATTTCATCCAGCTTCATTCCAGAGTTGCTGGATGTTATCACCCCTTGAATCTTATCATAAGAACTCCCTCTTGTTGAGAGAAAAGCATGGTCCACACCCAGTTATTAAGTTTGTTTAACTTTAAAGTTTTATTGGTGAACATTTTAGGATTTAGAAGATTTTATCACCACTTTAATTAAGCAAAAAGCATGATTAAAGTGGAGTAGGACAGGGTAGTGATCAGTTGTTTTAAAGGATAGAAGTTCACCAGTTTCTTTTAATTCTTTTTTTATTATGAGTAAAATTTTATTTCATTTTATAGGACTTGGAACTGTACATATTAATGTGTTTTTGCCTGATTGTAAAAAGTTAACATATTTGCAAAACAGCTTTTGATAACTTGAAGACAGCTTTGTGCATAACTGTCTTTAATTAAATACATGTCTTAATGGCATACATTGGATTAAAGATTATGTACTAAAGATCATATTATTTTTCATTTTGAAATGTAGCTCTCATTTTTGGAGGATTGGTGAGAATGGATAATACGGTAGACAGATTCTTTGTGTTTTCCTCTATTTATTGCTGACAAACTTCATTAAAACAATTGGATTTATGCATCTAAAATATATTTCTAATGCTATTTTAACATGTATGTAATTTCAGTAACAGCTACAAGTAGTTATGTGCTGGGGCAGGAGGATGGATAGGAGGAGGAGCTAGGGGAGCAACTGACACTTGTGGAGGTGGGGTGGGAACAGGATCCAAGCTGGGAAGGAGCATCCTGACAGTTGCTATTTCTGTTCCTCATCAGCTGGTGCTTGGTGCCTTGTGCTCTCCACAGGCTGGTGCACGTGTTCCTGACCCTCTGGTGGGCTGGGTGACTCTTCCAGAACCCACAATTGCTGGAAGGCAGGGAGAGGAGAACCGTTCATACCTTCTCCCCAGGGGGCTGGCCTGATCCCGTGCACTGTGATGGCTGTTTAAGCCCGTTCTCCAGGTCCTGCTCTGGCCTCTGCAAGATAATGTGTTGGAAAAAACATACATCAGCTCCCCCAGTAGGTATTTGTCCTATCCCTCCAGTTCTGCTGTCCATCTTTATGAGATCACAAATGGGAAGGGATCAGGTCTGTATGGTGGAATGAGGGTTGCAGGGGGTGCTCAGTCGTGAATGGGAGATGCTTTACACATGTCTAATGAAATATGGCTTTTAGATAAAGTTTGAGACCCCTGAGAGATCCTTTAATCAGATGTTATGTATGGTCTCAAACACTATGGTGTGATATATACAGTGAATTTTGATTTGCTGTTGTGGAATCAGTAGTTTAGTTGTCTTCACAGGGCCTCTAGATACTTTTCACCTCAGTTCACATTTAATGTTGCATACTGTCCTCTGTTGGTTAGCTAGTAAGAATAGGTTTGGTAGTCAAAAGTTTAAATTTTTAAAAAAATAGTTTCTTGGTCAAATAATTATTTGTGAATGATTAAAATTTATCCCTGAGCAGTGTTTTGGCTTTTTCTTTCGTTACTCTAGGGGGAGGAAGGGAAACTTGGGTGGGGGAATAAGAAGTTAAATTTGAGTTAAGGTTTCTGGACTACATATCCCACTAATGCAAACCATAAAGAGCATTCAGTTAAGCAGCTAAGTCTTTCAACACCCCATCTACATTCTACTCAGCAGTTTTTTTCATAATATCAATTACCTCCCTTCCACCACCCATAATTCATATGCCTCTGCTCTCTTCTTAAACAGCATGCAGCCTTAACTCTGGCCAGAAATGTAATACATGAGTGCGCTTGCTTATATGGATTTGAATTATGTAATTTATATGAAAAAAAGTTACTACAAAATTCAGAAAAATGTCTTAAAACAGACGATCCATTCACAGAACTTTGTAAAGCGTTGCAGAAAAACATCTCACAGCCACCATTTGCAATGTAACATATCTAATTTACTTAGATCAATACAAAACCAGATGAAGAACTATTCTGAATGTTATTTATGAAAGTCTTCCACCAGTCCTCTGTTATGAGGGCACTTGTGGCTCCATAGTTAAGGTTGAGTTGAGGGTTTTTTTGCACTTAGTGCAGGGATTCAACTACTTGGTTTATATATGAAAAATAGACCGTCTTTTCCCACAAATTGCACCACTTTTTGACAGGAGAAAGAATTTTCTGAGATTTTGTATGTGAATTAATTTGAATTAATTGTGGGGAAAAAAGGGGGGGGTATTGTGTCAATTTTTGTTGTTCTGAATGATCTCAACAATGGAATAGTTCACTCTTCAAATTTCCTGTGTAGTTAAAACTCATGGAAATCTTATGCACAGGTTAAATTTTGAAGCAATTTGTGCGTAGGATTAATAATAATTCTTTGCTGTTGATTCATAACTGAAGGTTTCTTTCCTAGAATGGTGTGACACAGATACTCTTCACAAAGGATCCTCGGTTCTTTGCAAACAGCTCTCACTTCAGACCTGACAAACTCACTCCTCCAAACATGTCTTACTTTTTATGGATAAATATCCTTTAACATGTAAGATATCAATAGAAAGCTCACAACTTGTCAAAACTAATAATCATTGTGAGATGTATGTACACATAATATTTAAGGGATAATGTATTTATATTGAAAGTATGTTTTATGCACTTGGAGTAGAAATTAGTCACCAGGCGGTAATGTGTCTCTATGATGACCCATTCAAACAAAAGGGAGTTGTCACCCCTTCCTGATCCGTTGGTGAGGTAATGAATGCATGGTTCTATTGTCTACCCTTGCCACAATCCATGGAAAACTATCAGAGACCGAGACAACAACAAACAATCAAAACCACTTAAAGGTAGAAAAGAAATGCTACCACAGGGCAGGGGTTCACCTTTTTGATTAGAAACAAAAGACTGTTTTCAGTATAACAGAGACTAGGGAGAGGCACTCTAGATCCATTCACTGAGGAAAATCCCAGGTACAAAGGGAAGCGTTCTTGCATGTTTGTATTCTGGTTCTTGAGAAACCAGTGATCTTGGAACTTTGGGGTGGGGAAGATGGAAGTCTACTAAGATAGGAAGGGTAACTCTTTGTGTAGAGCCAACTTTGCATTTTTATGATTTTGTTTTGTATTGCAACCATTTGTTTCCACCACTATCTTCTTCCCAGTTAAATTTCTGTGTGGCTTACAGGAGCAGTGGTTTAAGGTAAAATTGGTAAACAGGGTACAGTATACCTCTCTGAGAATAGTCAGTGTCGGGGGCTGGATGTCACATGGGAACAATTCAAAGGGATTTGTAGATTGGGGTGCACCTTATTGTTAGCTTGCAAGGTGAAGGAAAGGCTGACATAAGTCTAGAGGAGAGCTCTTGAGTGACTGAAGGGTTGACAGGTCAGAGAGCTGACACCCAGCTACAATAAGAGAGACTTCCTCTCACTAGAGGCAGGGGGTAACAAGGTGACTCTCAGTCCTGGATATCCCAAGAACCATCACACACAGGTTGAATAATGTTCTTCAGAATTCTATTATACTGCCCTGTAGTGGTATCAAGTGGGGGGAGGGGGTGGTAAAATCTAATTTGTCATTAAATTAAATTGATTGATTTTGGCACCATAAACACAATTTTGTGTTAATCATATGATTATTGCATTGCTTAACTACATAGTGGTGATAAGGTTGTTTGGGTGCCTTAACTGCATTTCCCTAAGGTAATCCAAACATATTAAACTAAGTTTAACCTTAATTCTGAATTTCCTTCATTGCGGATAATTACAACATCCATGTAATTTTTTTTAACCTTACTTTTACATACTCCCAACTTTAACTCCATCTAAACAGTTAATTATTAAAACACATAACCTCTAATGACCAATAAATATAGTCAGAGCTGCACATTGGTTATGCAGGATGTGGATGGAGATGCACAGGCTATGGATGATGGAAGGGAGGTAGCTGAAATTGAGAAAAGGATGTGCTGAGTGGGGAATAGGTGGACTGTTGAATGACTTAACTTGAAGTTGACCATATTTTTTCTATATTAGTTTTCCAGTTTATATAAATAAGAATATATCTGTTATCTATCTCCTTAATTGCCATCCTCTGCTCTGCTCCTCTGAATCCAAATCCCTACAACCCTGTTTCTCCTCCTGGTCTCTGGGGAGATGCATTCTTTCCCCCATGTCACGTACTTCCCTGCCATATTCAGCTTTTAAACTCTTATATATATTGATACTTAACAGTTGAATGGTGTAGGGGAGCATGGTGAAGAGTAAGGATTTGGATGGACAGAAACACATTGAGGAGCAGGGCTGTAGGGTCATGGTTCAACATGAAAGCAATTTGGGGATGGGGGAACCTGAGGGGGTGTTGGAAGTAGGTGCATGGGCCGGCCAATAGTAGCTGTTCAGTAAGGTGTGGAGTGCTGAGTGGAAGTTGGGAGAGCTAGAGCTGGAAGAGGTCTGGTTGGAGAGGATCTGTGCTTTGAACCACTTGTGGCCAGTCAGGGTTTCTCTCTGCTTCCACCACTTCTCTCCTGCAATATTACTTCAGTTCAAGCCCCTTCTCCCTATAATTCTGCTTCCCTTGCATTTCACCCCTATATGCTCTGTCTAGTTTCATATTATGGAATCTTCTCTAGAGATGTAGATGTCCTTTCTTTTATTATAAAAATACTATTTTTAGGCACTCCTAAATCAAGCTTACCAGATTAGGAAATGCCAATGTTAATTCTATCTGCTTGTATATATGCATTATGTTTATTATATGCTTGCTTTTCTTGTTTAATCCAGCTCACAGTGAATGGGGTGTGCAGCATTTATTTCAAAGTAACTTACAAGAACAGAAAAAAGCTGTACCCAGTATAACTGCTTAAGTCATCCAGAAATTTTCATCTGTGGAAAATTGTTTTTAAATGACTTATAAATATTTACCCTCGTTCAGTCTTTGGAACCTTGCCTCATTTACTGCACATTATCTAGACTCTGCATTAAATTAGGTAGGATCCCGTGAGAAAGGAATATAATGAGCATATAACTAAGAACTTCATTGTAAAATAGATGCATAAGATTTAAGGTTGCTCTCTCAACCTTAATTGTGGCATTTTTGACTTCATGACGTAACTCTGTAACCGTATTCTGTTAATGTAATTATTTTGATGGAATTACTCAGTAGGTGAATTTATAATGAAGGATAGTAATGCAAAGTTTTTCCAATAA
The DNA here is from genome assembly GCF_965140295.1 of Lepidochelys olivacea. Classification (NCBI taxonomy): domain Eukaryota; kingdom Metazoa; phylum Chordata; order Testudines; family Cheloniidae; genus Lepidochelys; species Lepidochelys olivacea. The sequence continues at coordinate 299,246,805 of NC_140411.1, forward strand.
TGTGGATATTTCCTTTTGTGAGTGTTGCTAACATTTTGTATCTGTATTGCTGTGTAATTTTGTGGATATGAAGCTAGATCCAACTAAACTTTGATCTAGACAAAATGTAACTCAGTTCCATTTTTTCTGTCCTGTTCCAAGTTATCTTTTGTTAAAGATATCCCATTTTTACTTCCTAACTTCAGTTTAGAGCAAGAATGTTTTGTTAATCAGATTATGCACTTAAGAAGACCATAACTTTTTATATCTGTTCTTGGAAAATGCCAATTTAATTTTTACTATTTTTCATTAGATATGATTTTATGAAAACTCAGCCTGCTGAGAAGATGCACCTAGCAGTGGTTGCCTGTGGTGAAAGGCTGGAGGAGACTGTTACTATGTTGAAATCAGCCATTATTTTCAGCATCCAACCTCTACAGTTTCATATTTTTGCAGAGGGCCAACTGCACAACAGCTTCAAAGGCATAGTAAGTATCCAAGTCATGCACTGAATCAGTTTGTAGCTTAGTGGAAGTATGTGTGGCTTTCTCTTAGACATCTGCTACTGGGTATTATTCTGTTAGATGTAGTTGCAATGATTCAGGTGTGTGTAACATTATGAAGTCCTTATATTCTCTGTTGGTCAGACCATTGCACTACACTTCAGGCCCACTTCACTGCTTCCATCAGTGAGCACACTTGGTCACTTTTTTCCTTCCCCCGCCCCCCCAGCATTTTTTCCAGCTGTGTGTCTCCTGCCCACTTCACCCCCAGAGGGGTGGGGTGGGAAAGGCAGCACGGGTAGTGTTCCAGAGCCCAGTCTTGGATGTGGGATTTAGGGATCCTTCCTTGCCAAGCACTAATCCAGTTGTGCATTTAGCACTGGGGAAAAAAACTTGTGTAAAAACTGTCCTGCAGCATACTGGATTATTGCAATCTGACAGGCTTCCTTTTTAGTGTTTCTCAACAAGCTTTGCACAGAAACAGTAGTGCTGTTCAAATTTTTATTACTGGTTCTGTTCCCTGTTTCCACTGTAGGGCTACTGAAGGATGGCTATCAGAGTTTATGTAAAAGTTTATGTAAAAAGTGTCCTCGGAATGGGAGGGGATCCATAACAGGTACTGTGGCAGATTATTTCTTTGCAACAGTGCTTTCTCCTCAACCTCAGGCCAAGGGTTACCCTCTGTTTCATTGGGGTTGCTTATGGCTCCTCTCTAACCCTAATCATCATTGTGGCTCCAAGCTCAAGTTTCATTGATCTGACCTGTTAGTCTCTGGTTCAATCTCTGGTTCTGTCCTTCAGTGATACATTTTCAACTGTTTTGGACTCTAAGTCCAGTTCCCCTCTGGGACCCACACTTTTCCCCCTGCATGGATGCCCCTCTGCAGGTCTCCTGCCAGGCGTTTAGAAGAACCAACTTATTTTGTTTTGGTAGCAACACACAACCACATTTAAGAAGTCTGTGGTACAGAATTACTGGTCTTTCTAAGATACTTTTCCCTATTCCCCAATTTCTTCCAAATTTATTTCCCTTAACCCCTCCATGTCTTCATCTGCCAAGTCTTTTTTTTTTTTCTTCAGTGTAAACCTATCTTTCGTGCCCTGTCAACCCCTGCATCCTGGTCACAAAGATCATCATGGGAGAAGAGTGTGGAAGGCTCCAAAGAGGAGGTGGTGTAGGTCTCCTAACAGAGCCTCCTTCAAAGAGAAATTGGTCACTTCAGACAGACTGTTCTGGAGAACTCAGTTCCCAGGGGGAGTACCTCTGAGGCTCCAACCTTCTCTAGTACCAGGAGTTCAAGACTTCTAGTTCTTCAAAAAACCAGTGCCAGACGTACCTTGGTACTGAAACCGACCAAGGTACTGCCTAAGCAAGATTGCTCTAGTAGAGACCCCAAACACTGTGCTTCAGGAAGATCAGTGCTACCTACTGATTCCTCAATGTTGGTACCCAAACTGGTATCCCAGAAGTCAGTGTCCGCGGTACCAGTGTCATCCAAGAGATGTGTACCACTGAAACAGTCAGTGTTGGTACCAGGGATACTGTCTTCTAAAATGGGACCACTGAAGCAGTCAGCTCTCTCGTTACCGATGCCGACCACAGCAGAGCCTCGATTTTCTTCAGTTCATGTACACCTGATACCACAGGAATTTAGCTACTCCAGAACTTTTTAATTTCAGACAATGCAGTGTCTCCTTTGTTAATGGGTACCACATGACTATCAACACCAAAATCTATTGTGTCACCAAAGCCTTATCTTTCCCTTGTATTTCGTGAGGTTCTGGAACCAATCGGACCGGACAGACAGCTGTCTTCACCTTCGCTGTCCACCTTGCCCCTGGACTAGGTTGAAGGTAATTCCTCAGTTCTCTCATCTTAGTACAGGGATATTTCCCAAACTATCTTCCTTGAGAGAGAAATTCCAAGAATTTTTGTGTCCCTTTTTACTTGCGTAACCAATGTTGGATGTGCCCCCCGCCCCGCCTTTTAGCCCACATCAGTTTCTGTCCTGGGTCTCATGGGCTGCCTGTCTCTAGCAGTTCTTCTGACCTGCTAGCTCTTCCTAGGGAAATCATGGATGGAACATTCTCCTGCTCCATCACTCCCTCCTCAACAGCCCCAAACTCAGGAGGAGTCTGTCGAGGAGGAAGAGGCTAAGGGGGTGACACCACAGACTAATATTTCATTGCCAGCGTGTGAGGCTGTAATGTCTCCCCCCACCTTCAATTGCAGATAATTTCAGGCAGTTTCTGGAACTGATTAAACGGATTGCTGACTCATTATGCATTCCGTCAGAGGAGGTCCAGAAGACACAACATAAGAAACTTGTGGACCTTCTACAAACTACAGCCTCTGAGTGGCTCTACCAGTGAATAAAGCCTTACTGGATTCTCCCACCACAGCACCTACGTGCAAAATGGCTGATTAGAAGTCCTATATCCTGTTGAAAAATTCAGAATTTTTCTTCTGCTACCCTCCACCAAATTCTTTAGTTGTGAGGCTATCAATGAGTGTGGAAGACATCATGTGAAGTCTACATCTTATGTTAAAGACCAAACTACTCTTCCACAACCCTGCAATTTTGGATTGCAAATTACCACACCCTAATGGCAAAGTACAACTACACCAAACTATGATAAATTCAACAATTTTATTGAACACCTTCCTTTGGAATATCATGAGTAGTTCAAGGCTGTCATAGCTGAGGGTCAGTTCTTAGGAAGAACCTTGCTGCAAGCCTCCCTAGATGCATTGAACAGTGTGGCCTATTCCATCTTTACTGCTGTTGTCATGCATAGAGCATGACTACAGCTGTCTGGTTTTCCTAGGGAGATCCAAAATACTGTTGAAGGCCTCCCTTTTGATGGACTTAAGCTATTCATCATGTTCATGGATGACTCTCTCTTGTAGTTTGAAAGATTCCACAGCCGCACTCAGGTCCCTTGATATATATATATATATATATATATATATATATATGCCTGAAAACAGGAAAATTTAGCAGGTTGCAAACAGCATAGAGATCTCACTTGGTTCAGTTCCCCAGTTATCACAGGCTTTCTGAACCACCTAAAAAGTGACAGAGATTTGAGAAGAAACTGCCTACCATGACTGCTGCTGTCGCCCGGCTGATCTCTATATCAGATATCAATTTTGATGATTTGGCTGAGGGTCTGAGGCAGCGACACCTCAGGAATCTTCAGCTGCACCATCCCACCCACCTCCCTCCCTTTGGGGACCATCTCTCCCACTTTTGACATGCATGGGAACAAATTACAACTGACAAATGGGTTTTGTAGGCTATAACATTTGGCTGTTCCATTCATTTTACCTCCATCCCTTTAACCCCCTACCCCACCACTCCTTTCCCATACCTTTACAGGGACCCCTCTCATGAAAGCTTACGGAGACAGGAAGTTATCTCTCTTGTATCCATGGGGGCCATGGAAACAATTCCAGTCCAGCACTGGGGGAAGAGATTCTATTCCAACTATTTTTTTGTCCCCAAAAGAGCATGAGATGGGGACCGATATAAGAGCTCAGATTCCTAAGCACCTTTGTGAAATCACAGAAATTCAGGATGGTGATGCTTACAGCTATAATTCCATCATTATGTTCCAAAGATTGGTTCGCTGCTGTCAACCTTCAGGGCACGTATTTTCACATTGCAGTTCATCCACCTCACAAGGAATTGCTGTGTTTTACAGTTGATCAGGATCACTTCCAGCGTAGAGTGTTTCCCTTCAGCCTCTCCTCTGTCCCAAGTGTATTCTCAAAGACCATGGCAGTGGTAGCCTCTCACCTATGTTGACTTTGAATAATCATCTTCCCCTGCCTCCACCCCTGGCTATGTGACAAAGTTCTCTCTGCAGTAGTGGCAGCAACGTCCCCGTTCCACAGGTTAGGACTTCAACTCAATATCAAAAAGTACACTTTGGTAGACTTCATAGGGCGTTCTTTGGATGCCGTAACAGTCAGAGCTTATCTTCCTGTGGACAGGTTTGCATCCCCTAACAAACCTAATTTCCAATGTCAGCAAGAAGTTGTCTTCAACTGCTAGGACGTATGGCATAGGTTCTATGGCATAGGACAGTTGTATTTTTGTAACACACAACATGCCATGCTCCAGAAGTGGCTCAGAACAGTTTATATCCAAACAAGCACAGTCTAGACAACCTACTTTGCTAAGTACTGGATTCAGTTAGTTGGTGGAAGGATCCCTCCAAAGTCTGTGCAGGAGTCCCTTTCGTTCAGCCTACTTCTACCATCACTATAATGTTTAATTCATTTCTTGTGGGAAAGGGGACAGACCATTAAGGGCAAATGGTCTGCACATCAACCTCTGGAACGGAGAGCAGTCAGAAACACCTGCACCTGCTTCCTTCCATTAGTCAGGAAAATCCAGCAAAGTCATGATAGACAACATAACCTGCACGCTCTACATCAATCATCAGGGTAGGGTGAGATCTTCTTCTCTTTGTGCTGAAGCAATGAAGCTATGAAACTGGTGCATAGCCAGTGTCATAAATATAAAGGGAAGGCTAACCACTTTTAAATCCCTCCTGACCAGGGGAAAAACCCTTTCACCTGTAAAGGGTTAAGAAGCTAAAGATAACCTCGCTGGCACCTGACCAAAATGACCAATGAGGAGACAAGATACTTTCAAAGCTGGAGGTGGTTGTGGTGGGGGAACAAAGGGTTCTCTCTGTCTGCGTGTGTCTTTTGCTGGGACCAGAGCAGGAATGCAGGTCAGAACTTCTGTAAAGGGTTAATAAGCAATCTAGTTAGATATGCGTTAGATTCTGTTTTGTTTAAATGGTGATAAAATAAGTTGTGCTAAATGGAATGTATATCCCTGTTTGTGTCTTTTTGTAACTTAAGGTTTTGCCTAGAGGGATTCTCTGTTTTGAATCTGATTACTCTATAAGGTATTTACCATCCTGATTTTACAGAAGTGATTTTTACTTTTTCTTCAGTTAAAACTCTTCTTTTAAGAACCTGATTGCTTTTTTCCTTGTTCTTAAGATCCAAGGATTTGGGTCTGTGTTCACCTATGCAAACTGGTGAGGATTTTTATCAAGCCTTCCCCAGGAAAGGGTGTGTAGGGCTTGGGGGGATTTTGGGGGGAAAGACATTTCCAAGTGGGCTCTTTCCCGGTTATATTTTGTTAGACGCTTGGTGGTGGCAGCAATAAAGTCCAGGGACAAAAGGTGAAATAGTTTATACCTTGGGGAAGTTTTAACCTAAGCTGGTAAAAATAAGCTTAGGGGGTTTTCATGTAGGTCCCCACATCTGTACCCTAGAGTTCAGAGTGGGGAAGGAACCTGGACAACCGGTCACATAGTCATCTCAGCCTCTTACCTTCCTGGTATACAAAACACCATGGTTGATGATGTCACCAGGCACTTCTTCCAAGATTATGAATGTGAGCTAGACTTGTGGATTCTCAGAACTTTTTTTCTCTAATCTGGAGCTTTCCACAAGTGGTGCTCTCTGCCACCATTGCCAAAAGGAAGTGCATGAAATTCTGTTTGAGAGGAAGACTGGGTCCTCATTTCCTAGGGCATGCCTTCCCCACTCCTTAGATGAAGGTCCTTCTCTGTGCATACCCTCTGACACCATTGATCTTGAGCATGTTGAACAAGAGCAAATAAGAAAAGGCCAGAGTCATTTTAGTTGTACTGAACTGGCAGAAATAAGCCTTTACTTGATCCGCCTCGCTTCCTGTCCTGTGTGAAGACTTCCAACCTAGTTCTTTGACTAGGAGTTTGGCTCCTCAATAGCTCTCAGGGATAGAAACTTCCTGTTTCTAGAAGTACATGTGGTGTTGAACAGAAAACTATATACGCAAAATGTTTACCTTCACAAATTGAAGAGATTTCACCTTTTCGCTCTCCCTCTCTGCTAATCTCAGTTTATATGCCCTCTATTAGATTTAAATCTCATCTGTAATTAGCGTATGAAGCCTTCTTTTGAACCACTGACGACTAGTTCTCTACTTCACTTGTCTCTGAAGAAGGCTTTCTTGGTGGCCACCATCTCTGCCTGAAGTGTCAGATAAATGGGGACTTTAATGGCTATTCCTCCCTTTAAAATATTTTTTAGGGAAAAGTTTGTTTCAACGACACCCTAAATTTCTACCTAAAGTATCTTTTGAATTCAATATTAACCTGATTATTCATTTTCTGTTTTGTTTTGTTTTTTTCTCCCCAAAGCCACACCAGAACAGGGAGGAGGCTGCACTACATACCTTAGATATCAGAAAGCCGCTGTCCTCCTCTCAGGACAGAACCAAACCATTTAGGAAGTCTCCCAGACTTTTTTTATTTGAAGACAGATCAAAAGGATACACCATCTCCACTCAAAGACTCTCAAAGTAGATCTCTGGGTGTATTCTCTTGTTTAGAGGCTGCCAACATTGAAACTCCTTCTAGAGTACTACCCCAAATCTGTTTCTATGGCATTATTGAAAAATGTTTCCAGTTGTTGAAATTTGCAAAACTGCAAGCCTGGACTTCAATACATATTTTCTTCGAACACTGTGCGTTGGTTCATGCTTCCAGATCAGATGTTGCAGTTGAAAATTCTGTCCTGTCTTCCGTGTTGGATCTGATTCCAAATCTCCCTTCTCCCTCTGGGGATACTGCTTGTGAGTCACCTGAAGTGGAGTACCCATAGCAATGCTACTTGAAGAAGAGGTTGTGCACCTTGTGCAGTAACCAGAGTTCTTCAAGATGTGTTCCCCTATGGTTGCTCTGCTACCTAACTTCCTTCTACTCTGCTTTGAATTTCGTCTCATGGGACTTTGGGTAGAGAAGGAACTGAGGGCGAGACACCCATGCAGCTCTTTATGTCCTCGGTACCGGGCATGAGAGTGTCTGGATCATATGAACAGGCCGAATGGTTATTGTGACCCATAACTCTTCAATTATAGTTACATGTGCACATGAAGTGGAGCACCCATAGAGGAACACATCTCAACTCCAGTTACTGCATAAAGTGAGTAACCTCTTATTCACTGCATAAGCTGCAGTGACCCGGTTCTGCCAACATGAGTTCATTTTAAATCCAAACCAGCTTCCTGCTCAGAACATCATCCAGCTGAGAGCTTCTTTCAAAACAGCCAAGGAATAGTTTATTTTCAGGAGAAAATCTGACCTGTTCCTTCTGACCAGGCACTCCCACCAGCTGTCTGCATGGCAGTGTCTTTGCAGATTGGAATGACAGTAGTGGTAAAAATAATCAATTGGTTTATGTCTCTTCTTGGCAAACTCCAGCTGCTGAATAGAAAATTATGACCAGATTGACAATCTGAGGCAGGAATTGGGTTCATTGATGCACAGTTACGGTAGGTTTGGTTATTTTTGCATTTAAAAAGTGGATACTTTAAATTACCAAGGTTACTTGAGACCTATCTTGTTCCGTGACAGACTAATGTGACTCTGCTATATACCAGTTTTGTTTTTAATTTTAATGATTCCCCTACAAAATCAGCAGTTTGCTTAACATGTTTTCTGTGTCCTTTACTTTTGTATCCTATCTTTGATTTGCTCTAATTTTAAAGTCCTTCGGTGAGTCACTTTTTGCTTGACATTAAGCATACTTGAACAATATTCTAGCATTAATTTTTATAAATTTTTGTAGTTAAAAAAATCTTTCTGGTTGGGGGGAGGGAGGAGAAGATTAATAAAATCAATTACTTAGATCAATACATACTTCTGCATGTCTTCAATTAAATCAATCTAAATAGTCAGTTCTTCTTATGATACGTTATCCTCTGGTAAAATTAAGCTTAAACAGTTTTGTGTCCTTTCTTTACCTAGCTCAATGGTTTGCCATATCAAGGAAAATTTAATTATACCGTATACCCAATAACATTTCCGACTGAGAGTGCAGCAGAATGGAAGAAACTGTTTAAACCCTGTGCTTCACAAAGGCTATTCTTGCCAGTAAGTTAGCTTATTTCATAATAGTACAGTGTTTACAGGTTTTTTATGAATTCATTAAGATTTGTTTTCGAATTTACCAAACTTTTGGCTGCAATTGTGCAGGAAACTGTTTTCACTAAAAATCATTTTTGTCACATTTTACAAAAACAATCCCGTTTTTTCCGTTTAGCAGCAATGTACTAAAATAAAAAACTTGCATTTTCGATTGCATGGTACACCAATGTCTTAAACTGTTCTACATCAGGTTTCAGTTTCTTTCTGTTCTTATGATGTATAATAAAAGAATTCATACATTTGTAAACTATCTGTCTGAAGTGAAGTCATTGGCTCATGAAAATACATAAACTAAACTACTCTGTAAGGGCGAGGAGGGAATGGTTTCCAAATAATCCTTTTGTCTGTGTAAGCTATAAAGATAAAACAAATACTTCATGGATCACCCTAGTTTGATTTTAACTTCTTTTCTTCACAGTTAATCCTCAAAGATGTGGATTCGTTACTGTATGTTGATACTGACATCCTGTTTTTGAGACCTGTTGATGATATTTGGTCTTTTCTGAAAAAATTTAATTCCACACAAATTGCTGCAATGGCACCAGAACACGAGGAACCTCGTATTGGATGGTATAATCGCTTTGCTAGACACCCATATTATGGAATAACTGGAATAAATTCTGGAGTAATGCTAATGAATATGACACGTATAAGAAGAAAGTATTTCAAGGTATGTATGCTGCTTTGGTTGATTTGTCAGCATTCACCTTTTTTCATTCAAATTGTGAGGGGGAAAAAATAGTTTCAAATAATGAACATCAATTTTGAAAAATAATGCTCCAGTATATTTTTCTCTTGTTCTGGAATCAGAATATTGCATAAACATTTTTTATTTCAGAAGTGCACGAGTTCGCATTTAGTTGCAGGGATGTTTTTAAAAAAACTGAATTTGTGACTTTTACTAAAAACTTGTTTGCTCAGTTTCTTGAAATCTGGAAAAATGTTTGCTTGTTAATAATTTTCTGTCTTTTGCATCAAGTTGTATTTGTCAGCAGATATATTAATTTACCTTTATTTCTCAATATACTTATATCTCTTTGAGAAAATGATTTGTGCATTTTTTGTTGTATGTGGCAAAATTAACAGCAAGTAGAATGTTTTGAGCCTTCGAGTATATGTGCATGGTAATATGACCAGGAGGTGGTGCTACTAGATTACTTATTAGGGCATTGTGACTCCTTTAGTGCCATATGCTACATTATTTCTTAAGTTTAATCTTTACTTTTAGAAGATCATTCAGTTAAATTAAGTAATGGTGATTGAGTTGTTTCTTCAACACCTAAATCATTAAAATGACTTATTTCTCTCCAACTTTTATTTTGTATTGTAACCAGTTGTATCACTACAGAAATTGAAATGTTTATTAAAGCAAAGTGTACAACAGCTGAAAATATACATAGGAAATCTTTCAAATCAGTGATGTAATATGCTTGAAAAACCGTATTACAGAAGTGGTGCCATATGTAGTTACAGTTGGAGAGGGCACTTGTCCTGAAAACAATTTTTTACAATAAATTATAACTTCAGCCCAATTGTTAATTTCTGGTGAACATACTTTGTCCTAGAATTTTGTTTCACTTTATTTTAAGAGGGAGGGTGGGGCAATGGGGAGTCCATTCTGCTAGCCCTAAGTTATCAGAGAGTTAAAAATACTGGTGATTTAAAATTTTTTTAAATGTTTTTCAAGTTATTTTCTTGCCTACGGACTAGAATGTGGGGCTGGGTGTCAGGAGATCGAGTTATGTTTTTAATTCTGCCATTAGAGTGCAGTGTTACCCTGGGCAAGTCGCTTAGCCTTTCTGTACCTAAACTACCCACTCTGTGTGACAATAATCACATCTAGAGAGTGGTGGAGCATTTACCGCAGGTGTGGTAGGGTAGGTCTGGCTGGGCCCAAAATCCCTTAATCTCTTGTTCCCCAGTGTGGGGCTTGTATACCCCATCACACGGGGAAATAAGTTATGCTAACTAGGGGGAAAAATAGTAATGAATAGACCTTGGAGGACACAATAGCATTTTGAGGTTGAGCTAAGTTTTGCTCTCTCCATATAGTCCAGTACAATAAATTGAGCTCATTTCAGTTTGTGGTGCGTTTGTGAGGAGCTGGGAGCAAGAGGCACTAGGAGCTGAGAGTGAGAACGCGGACTGTGTGAGGACTGTGGAGTACAAGCATTATCAGACACCAGGAAGAAGGTCCTATGGTGAGAATAGGACCATTGGGAGGCGGCCATGGGGAAGTAGCCCAGGGAGTTGTAGCTGTTGCACAGCTGTTCCAGGAGGCACTCTAGACAACTGCATTCCACAGGGCCTTGGACTGGAACCCAGAGTAGAGGGTGGGCCCGGGTTCCACCCAAACCTCCCCACTCCTGGTCAGACACAGGAGGAGTTGACCTGGACTGTGGGTTCATGAAAATGGCCAAACTGAGGGCTGCTGTGAAGCTCTGAGGCGAGCAAATCCGCCAATATGTGGAAGACCCACCAAGGTAGAGGAGGAACTTTGTCACACTATTCTATACTTTTGACAAACTGCTGATGTATTTTTTGCTATAAGCATGTGTGTCTTGTCAGGTTTTTTTATATTATAAACTCTTTGGGGCAGGATCATCTTTTGTTCATACAATGCCTAGTACAATGGGGCCTAATCCTGGTTGGAGCTTTAACTGCTAGGAAAATGTAAGTAATGAATCACCATCAGTCACCACACTGTCTGGAATAAGGTAGTATTCCTTTGCAACCCTGCCTCTTTCAGTGTGTGGAGTCACAGATCATATCACATCCATACCTACTAAAAATGAAATTCCACTCAACTTTCTTAAGCATCAGTGGTGTCCCTAGCATCTGTTTGCCAAAAGCTGGGAATGAGCGAAAGGGGATGGATCACTTGATGATTACCTGTTTTGTTCATTCCCTCTGAAACACCTGTCATTGGCCACTGTTTGAAGACAGGATACTGGGATAGATGGACCTTTGATTTGATCCAGTATGGCCATTCTTATGCTCTTAATAAATTGAGAGTATCTGTTCATTATAAAGTTTCTCTGCAGTTTTATTTATGTATGTACATACTGCGTTGATAGTACACTGGCACATTTGTTTCCCATAAAAACAGAAAGCAATGCACACGCATGAAGTTAATTTTTAATAGTCAGAATTCGGCCAAATCCCAACTATCTTTCACCAAACTACTAAAAAGCCATCTCTTCCCTGGAAGTTAGTTCTTTTGAAAATTTTAACTCTAAAGTCACTAGACACGTAAGTTCCATTATCAAAACTGACTTAGACCGTTTAGATGCTTTTGGAAATTTTAAACTAGGTGCTTGCATAGGAAGTACATTCCTGCTAAATGTCAAGTTTCTGCCAACTCTTGTTGAAGTACTAGAACTTAGTTCAGAGGCAATTCTTATATAATTGCAAGTATGTATGCTTAATCAAAAAAGGCTTATATGGCTTGGTCAGCAACAATGCAAATTCTGGGTTCCTTGCTTACTTTGAAAGGCAGGGTAATTACCATTCACCATTCAGGTATTGCCTACTATGAGCAATTCCCTCAGCTTTCTCCACTTGTATTCCTGCCTTTTTCAGCATAGTGTGAAGGAAGGTGATCTTTGCAGCTGAGCGTTATGGTAACTAACCGCTTTCATGTTCTCTCCACAGGTATTGTTGCGGAGAGTGGACCAGATGATATGTCTGGGGCGAGAAAGCAGAAGGAGACTCCGCTGGTTGGAAGGCATGAGATGCGCTGTCCTGAGGTTGGGGGTTCCACGACCACCACCCCCAAGAGGAGAAGGCGGGTGGTGGTGGTCGGGGACTCTCTCCTCCGGGGGACTGAGTCATCTATCTGCCGCCCTGACCGGGAAAACCGAGAAGTCTGCTGCTTGCCAGGGGCTAAGATTCGTGATGTGACGGAGAGACTGCCGAGACTCATCAAGCCCTCGGATCGCTACCCCTTCCTGCTTCTCCACGTGGGCACCAATGATACTGCCAAGAATGACCTTGAGCGGATCACTGCGGACTATGTGGCTCTAGGAAGAAGAATAAAGGAGTTGGAGGCGCAAGTGGTGTTCTCGTCCATCCTCCCCGTGGAAGGAAAAGGCCTCGGTAGGGAGCGTCGAATCGTGGAAGTCAACGAATGGCTACGCAGATGGTGTCGGAGAGAAGGCTTTGGTTTCTTTGACCATGGGATGGTGTTCCATGAAGGAGGAGTGCTGGGTAGAGACGGGCTCCATCTTACGAAGAGAGGGAAGAGCATCTTTGCCAGCAGGCTGGCTAACCTAGTGAGGAGGGCTTTAAACTAGGTTCACCGGGGGAAGGAGACCAAAGCCCTGAGGTAAGTGGGAAAGCGGGATACCAGGAGGAAGCACAGGCAGGAATGTCTGTGAGGGGAGGGCTCCTGCCTCATACTGGGAATGAGGGGCGATCAACAGGTTATCTCAAGTGCTTATATACAAATGCACAAAGCCTTGGAAACAAGCAGGGAGAACTGGAGGTCCTGGTGATGTCAAGGAACTATGACGTGATCGGAATAACAGAGACTTGGTGGGATAACTCATATGACTGGAGTACTGTCATGGATGGTTATAAACTGTTCAGGAAGGACAGGCAGGGCAGAAAAGGTGGGGGAGTAGCACTGTATGTAAGGGAGCAGTATGACTGCTCTGAGCTCCGGTACGAAACTGCAGAAAAACCTGAGTGTCTCTGGATTAAGTTTAGAAGTGTGTGCAACAAGAGTGATGTAGTGGTGGGAGTCTGCTATAGACCACCGGACCAGGGGGATGAGGTGGATGAGGCTTTCTTCCGGCAGCTCACGGAAGCTACTAGATCGCATGCCCTGATTCTCATGGGTGACTTTAATTTTCCTGATATCTGCTGGGAGAGCAATACAGCAGTGCATAGACAATCCAGGAAGTTTTTGGAAAGCGTAGGGGACAATTTCCTGGCGCAAGTGCTAGAGGAGCCAACTAGGGGGGGTGCTTTTCTTGACCTGCTGCTCACAAACCGGGTAGAATTAGTGGGGGAAGCAAAAGTGGATGGGAATCTGGGAGGCAGTGACCATGAGTTGGTTGAGTTCAGGATCCTGACGCAGGGAAGAAAGGTAAGCAGCAGGATACGGACCCTGGACTTCAGGAAAGCAGACTTCGACTCCCTCAGGGAACGGATGGCCAGGATCCCCTGGGGGACTAACTTGAAGGGGAAAGGAGTCCAGGAGAGCTGGCTGTATTTCAAGGAATCCCTGTTGAGGTTACAGGGACAAACCATCCCGATGAGTCGAAAGAATAGTAAATATGGCAGGCGACCAACTTGGCTTAATGGTGAAATCCTAGCGGATCTTAAACATAAAAAAGAAGCTTACAAGAAGTGGAAGGTTGGACATATGACCAGGGAAGAGTATAAAAATATTGCTCGGGCATGTAGGAATGTTATCAGGAGGGCCAAATCGCACCTGGAGCTGCAGCTAGCCAGAGATGTCAAGAGTAACAAGAAGGGTTTCTTCAGGTATGTTGGCAACAAGAAGAAAGCCAAGGAATGTGTGGGCCCCTTACTGAATGAGGGAGGCAACCTAGTGACAGAGGATGTGGAAAAAGCTAATGTACTCAATGCTTTTTTTGCCTCTGTTTTCACTAACAAGGTCAGCTCCCAGAGTGCTGCGCTGGGCATCACAAAATGCGGAAGAGATGGCCAGCCCTCTGTGGAGATAGAGGCGGTTAGGGACTATTTAGAAAAGCTGGACGTGCACAAGTCCATGGGGCCGGACGAGTTGCATCCGAGAGTGCTGAAGGAATTGGCGGCTGTGATTGCAGAGCCACTGGCCATTATCTTTGAAAACTCGTGGCGAACCGGGGAAGTCCCGGATGACTGGAAAAAGGCTAATGTAGTGCCAATCTTTAAAAAAGGGAAGAAGGAAGATCCTGGGAACTACAGGCCAGTCAGCCTCACCTCAGTCCCTGGAAAAATCATGGAGCAGGTCCTCAAAGAATCAATCCTGAAGCACTTGCATGAGAGGAAAGTGATCAGGAACAGCCAGCATGGATTCACCAAGGGAAGGTCATGCCTGACTAATCTAATCGCCTTTTATGATGAGATTACTGGTTCTGTGGATGAAGGGAAAGCAGTGGATGTATTGTTTCTTGACTTTAGCAAAGCTTTTGACACGGTCTCCCATAGTATTCTTGTCAGCAAGTTAAGGAAGTATGGGCTGGATGAATGCACTATAAGGTGGGTAGAAAGCTGGCTAAATTGTCGGGCTCAACGGGTAGTGATCAATGGCTCCATGTCTAGTTGGCAGCCGGTATCAAGTGGAGTGCCCCAAGGGTCGGTCCTGGGGCCGGTTTTATTCAATATCTTCATAAATGATCTGGAGGATGGTGTGGATTGCACTCTCAGCAAATTTGCGGATGATACTAAACTGGGAGGAGTGGTAGATACGCTGGAGGGGAGGGATAGGATACAGAAGGACCTAGACCAATTGGAAGATTGGGCCAAAAGGAATCTGATGAGGTTCAATAAGGATAAGTGCAGGGTCCTGCACTTAGGACGGAAGAACCCAATGCACAGCTACAGACTAGGGACCGAATGGCTAGGCAGCAGTTCTGCAGAAAAGGACCTAGGGGTGACAGTGGACGAGAAGCTGGATATGAGTCAGCAGTGTGCCCTTGTTGCCAAGAAGGCCAATGGCATTTTGGGATGTATAAGTAGGGGCATAGCGAGCAGATCGAGGGACGTGATCGTTCCCCTCTATTCGACATTGGTGAGGCCTCATCTGGAGTACTGTGTCCAGTTTTGGGCCCCACACTTCAAGAAGGATGTGGATAAATTGGAGAGAGTCCAGCGAAGGGCAACAAAAATGATTAGGGGACTGGAACACATGAGTTATGAGGAGAGGCTGAGGGAGCTGGGATTGTTTAGCCTGCAGAAGAGAAGAATGAGGGGGGATTTGATAGCTGCTTTCAACTACCTGAAAGGGGGTTCCAAAGAGGATGGCTCTAGACTGTTCTCAATGGTAGCAGATGACAGAACGAGGAGTAATGGTCTCAAGTTGCAGTGGGGGAGGTTTAGGTTGGATATTAGGAAAAACTTTTTCACTAAGAGGGTGGTGAAACACTGGAATGCGTTACCTAGGGAGGTGGTAGAATCTCCTTCCTTAGAGGTTTTTAAGGTCAGGCTTGACAAAGCCCTGGCTGGGATGATTTAACTGGGAATTGGTCCTGCTTTGAGCAGGGGGTTGGACTAGATGACCTTCTGGGGTCCCTTCCAACCCTGATATTCTATGATGCTATGATTCTATGATTTGGCCATGACCTAGTGCGGTGGTTGTGCTGTATCTTCTAAGCTTCGTATTACAGCCTGTCACTTTTGACAGGACTATCTCATTTGTCAGGTAATATTTCTGAACCAATTTACCAGCACAGAAGCTTCTAATCTCTCTTCCCCATAAAAATGTTATTTCACAGTCAGTAGATTCCCTCCTAAGTGTAAACCTTTTTCCTGTTTTTAGGAGCTGTTGTGACTTCTGTCTCCCTGGAAATAAGTCTAAGCCTTCTTTTTCAGCCTGAAGCTGCTGTGACTGTTTACGGACTATCAGTTTTCTTCTTCTGTGCATTTGGGTAGGACGATGATCTCTCATTTTCTTTTCTGCTTGTGGAAAGCCACCTCCTCAGTGTCACAAGAATTTCTGTTCCCTTCATCTTCTCCTTTTCCCAGATTAGAACTGGCTTTTTTCTGTGCATAGCTTCCCAGTTCTGGGGGTTGAGGGCCCTATCTTGATGAACAGCGATGTTGAAGGGAGGGTTATTCTATATTTTTGTGGCCTCAAAGAAGGAGGCAGTAGACCATTTTTAGAAAAAGTATATATATTTGGATGTTAATTGAGTGAATTGGCTCCTAAAATGTCAGATGAAAAATGAAATATTGCAGATCCACGCTTCTAGCAGTGGATCAGGGCGTTTTCCAGGTATAGGTGGACTTGAAGATTCTTGCATGTGCAACCCATATTCTCTTCCTGAAAAAGTTTTTGAGATTCACACTGGACAGTTGGCATTTCCAATTCTGCTTTCTTCCTTTTGAAGATCTCCACCCCTAGAGTGTGTTTATGAATGTCATGTCATTTGAAACGGCATCCTTCCATCAGTAGAGGGATTTGTATTTTCTTTTTGAACAACTGAATTTTATACTCTGGAGACCGAGCCACCAAAATAGCATGTGAAACAGTAGCTTTGTTTACTTCAATTAATTATCATAGTGAACCAAAAAGTGTCCTAATTTTATCCAACATGTTGTCTTCAAAATGATCTTTTGAGGTGAGGTCACATGGATGCCCACTCACTGCTTGGAATATTAACTTCATGGGAAAGAGTTGCACAAAAATACCCTTAAAGCCTTGGCTGATCAAATTTAGTCATATTAGTGTTTGGAAGATTAAGATGAGAAAACACATTCTCAAAATCTGACATGTCTGTGTACTGAAACCACCAAGGAAGCATGAGAAACCAGAGTCTGCTAAGGAAGTAGTCTACCCCTTTTTGTTTTCTTGGGTGGAGGTGAACCAATTTTTAGTAAGACCCTGTTCGTTCTGGAACACCTTAATAGTGCAGCAACCTAGTTAAATCGATCTAAAATTTACAATCATTGCTTACCTTCCAGAACGAAACCTTCTACCTTGACAAAACAACTTGGTTTATTTATTGATAAGGAGAAGACAAAATATATGGCTGTAAGTGTCCCCGAAGTAACTATTAGAGTGGACAAAGAAAAACTAGAAATATAAGTCATTTTACCTATGTAGGGAATGAGATGTGAAATGATGGTGAAACCATGTTAGATGTCAAGCAATTAATATAAAAAGCAGCAGCAACTTTTGTAAAGATTTGGACAAGGAGCATGATTGACACTGATATTGAAGTACTTTTTTTTTTTTAACACTGGTATCATGTCTGTCTTTTATGAAGCAGAGTCATAGAAACGTACAACAGAAATTGATAAGAACAATTAATTCCAAAGTAAATGCTTATGGCAGATGTTCAGAGACCACCAGAAAGAGTTCTTTTGCAACATCAGAAATTTTAAGAAGAGCAAACCAATTTTAAAGTATCAAATATAGTAAAAAGACAAAGATGGACATATTTAGGACACACTTCAAGTATGCCACTAACTTGACTTCCATGGCAAGTGATAACATGGACATCAACTGGAAAGAAAAAGAGGGTTGCCTAGAGAGAGACATAGAACAATAGAGAGAGAAGCCAGATCATCAGTTTGAAACTCAGAACAAACCAGCACAAGACTAACATAAATAGTGGAAACTGATGGATGCCCAGTACACCTGTGGGTGCAGGAGGATAAGGAAGAAGAGCCCACCTTCCTTCTGTTTCAAAGTTTGCTGTACACCTGAAACTTACAGTTCAGGCCAAGGAATGGAGATGAATGAGGGCTGCACTTATAAAATAATTTGGGTATCAAATATTCAGCATTATGAGGGGGCACGTAAGCCACTGGGGCAATTCACTAGCTGGAAGGTGGAATGAAGATCCCAACAACCGACCATCTAGTTCAAGAACCTTTCTGTAGGGTTTGGTTTATTTAAATAACAAAAAATGCAAACCAAAATCAAATAAACTCAGAGTACCAATAGGAGGCTTTCCCTGATTTTACCAGCTGGGAAGGGGGAGAACCTACCACCCATCACCTTTAATAGCTTTTCCTGACCGCTGTTCAGCCCTTTTTCCACAGCTTCACAGTCCTTCCCAGCTGAGGCTCTCCCACTACCCCCCCAAGTTGGCACCTGCTCCTCTCAGACTTTCACAGACAGGTACAGAGAACCCTTTACTTTTTCTTGGTTTCTCCTGTTTGTTGCCTTGCCTAAGAGGCAGGAAGCTTTGAGTATTTTCCTGTAGGTCCCATGACTAGGAACAAGTATGTGCCCTGCAACTAACAACTTCCAGTTTTAAAGGGCCCCAGGGCCATAAGTTGCACTCTGGCATCTGTATATATGCCGCAAGGCCCATCATCCTGTTAGATGACACTTATGCATCCCCTATTGACTTGGATTTCTGGAAGCTTAAGCTACTAAGGGATCCATCCCATGAGTGTGATTGTACACTGACAACTCTCTGGCCTGGTCTATACTCAGGGTTAGATCGATGTAAGCTGCCTTGTGTTGACCTAGAATTTGGAATTGTCTTCAGTTAAATTTGGCTCCTGCCAACATAAGTGCCTCTTTACGCCTATTTAGTAGCACCACCTTCCTCAGTCAGTCGATGTAATTAGGTCAATGCAGTGTCTGTGTATACACCGCGTTGCTTATGTTGACTGTTAATGGCTTTCAGGAACTCCCACAATGCCCCATGCTGACAAGACAATCGACACAAGCGCTCCTGGTGAGGATGCGCACCACCGACTAAAGGAGCCAAGTGTGCACAAATAAGCAATTTAATAACTCTGGTGGCTGTATGCTGATGTAAATTTGGTTGATGTAATTTTGTAGTGTAGATGTGGCCTCCAAGAACTACAGTTACCAATAAATAACCTTTCTTTCCTTTTCTCTTAGTCCTCACCACCCTTGTTCATGTGTTGGGGATTGGTCCTGCTTTGAGCAGGGGGTTGGACTAGATGACCTCCTGAGGTCCCTTCCAATCCTGAGATTCTGTGATTCTATGTTGGTTGGGCAGTACTACTTAAATCCCATCTGTTAAGATTAGAGAGACTGTTGGAGGGGGGAAGGCTTTCTGTTCTTTTTGCAGTGAACTAGAACACTCCCAGACTTGTTAGTCTATCCTTTCATATAGACCCTAGATTCCTTAATAGTCTGTATATGGTATTAATTCCAGTAATCCGAATTCCCTTTACAAGAAAATCATAATTATTGAAATCCACAGTTTTCCCCATGTAGCCCTGCGTTAGTTAATCATCTGCTAATAACTCCTCAACTAGCCTCTTAGTGCTAATCAATAGCTTTGTACTTTTAATGCTTAATATTTTGTAATTTAATACAGAGTAAAAAAAATTAATGAGTTTACTGAAACACCAAAATTGTATTAAAACCACTGTGGACCTAATTGTAATACGATGTTGGTGTTTTAATAAATTTAATAAAGTACAAAATATTAAGTAAACATCTTGTGTTTGTCTGTCTTTGTTTGTTTGTTTGAAGGACCATGTGCTGTGGCCAGAAGTTGGAAGCTGTGAGCTTCTAAACAAGGTTTGAAATCTAGAAGCCTCAGTTCACTGGCTGAGCCTTGGTCAGGGGGTGGGGCTATCAAGGAGGCTAGGGCTTTATAAAACAGTGAGCAAGCAACCAGGGAGCTTTGTGAACAGTGGCCACTAACAGGGAGTTTCAAGAGGGAGTTGGGAAGGGGAGTGGGAAGGGGGCAAGGTACACTTGCCATTCTTTAAAATCTTTACACTAAATTATAATAAAAACTTCCTGATTTAAACAAAAACCCTATCATTAACCTAGGTAACGGTAGGAGAAAATGCAGGCAGAAGCCCAGCAGCAGAGTGGGGGCTATCCTGTTTGTTGCACTCAGTGTAGCATGTATGATTACCTGCCCTGTGGGCGGGTGGCATATGTGTGCATTCGGTGCAAGGAGCTCCTGGCCTTCAGAGGCTGTGTACAGGCTTTGGAGGCCAGGGTAGCAGAACTGGAGGAGCTAAGGGAGGCAGAGAGGTATGTTGATGAGGCTTTCCGGGACACTGTAGATTTGTCCCACATCCGGTCAGACAGCCTCTGCATTGTGAAGGAGAGCAGTAAACGGGAACAGAGGGAAACCTTCCCATAGTTGGGACCCTCCTTCCAGGTGATGTTGGGGTATCCTCTCGCACTGAGGTTACCTCTCCGGGGGAGGGAACTCCAGTCATTAGGAAAAGGCAAGTGTTGTTAATAGGAGAGTCGATCATTAGAAACATAGCTGGGTTTGTGATGACCGGGAGAACTGTATGGTGACTTGCCTGCCTGGTGCGAAGGTTGTGGATCTCTCAAGGCATCTAGATAGACTTATGTGTAGTGCTGGGGAGGAGCCGGTGGTCATGGTACATGTAGGTACTGTTGCCGGCACCCAGTGCCGAGAGGCTGAACAACAGCTTGAGTTGGTTCGTTACCCGGTGTGCTACACCCAATAATCACAACGGGGTGGAGAAGCAGAAAAGTTTATTTGCAGCTGCAAAAAGGTATAAAATAAAATATAAATAAATCTCAAATCCTGCACAACAGAGCAGGAAGTTACACAGGCTTTTATACATCCTTTTTCCCAGCATACTTATCCAATAGCAAGCTGCCCCAAGTATCCATATAGCCAGCCAATCCAGTTCCCAGCTAGTTCCCTGGTTTTCTGTATCATTTGTTAAACTATACATAAAGCTGCTTTATTCAGCATTGTTCTTCCATATGTCCCCTGTTTGGCCTTGCTTAGTTTCAGGCAGTCTGACTCTGCAACATATTGTTGCAGATTCTCAGCATAACTGCTGTGTGTGCCTCCAGGCGGGGGGGCCAAGGACACTTGGGCCTAATACGCAGAGCTGCTGCGAGTGCCTCCAGGCAGGAGGGGGGGGGGCAAGGACACCTGGGCCTAGTGCGAGGGGGCTTCATCGACACTCGTGGTCTTCCATCCCCTCGAGTTACCTAGTGGCCATGCCCCAGTGTCCTCAACAGTACAGTGACGTAGGAGGGACATGATGGAGGCCAAATTTAGGCTGCTAGGAAAGAAACTGAAATCCAGGACCTCTACGGTGGCATTCTCAGAAATGCTACAAGTTCCACGTGCAGGGCCAGGTAGGCAGGCAGAGCTTCAGAGTCTCAATGCGTGGATGAGATGATGGTATAGAGAGGAGGGGTTTAGATTTATTAGGAACTGGGGAAACTTTTGGAATAGGGGGAGCCTATACAGGAAGGATGGGCTCCACCTAAACCAAAGTGGATCCAGATTGCTGGTACTAAACATTAAGAAGGTTGCAGAGCAGTTTTTAAACTAATAGATGGGGGAAGGTCGATTGCTGCAGAGGCGCACGTGGATCAGACAGACACTTCTCTTAGAGGAGAGTCTATTGATAAAGATTCTCTAGGTTTTAGTCAGGAGGAGGGGATGAAAGAGGACAAAGTATGGGCCAGATCAGACGAGAAACATTCACATAAAGAATCTGACATATCATAAAAGAGCAGACAAATAAACAGTGACAAGTTTTTAAATTGTTTGTACACAAATGCTAGAAGTCTAAATAATTAGATGGGTGAACTAGAGTGCCTCATGTTTAAAGCAGGATATTGATATAATAGGCATCCCAGAAACCTGGTGGAGTGAGGACAATCAATGGGACACAATCGTTTCGGGGTACAAAATATATCTGAAGGACAGAACAGGTTGTTGGGGGTTGCGGGGGAGTGGCACTATATGTGAAAGAAAATGTAGAATCAAATGAAATAAAAATCTTAAATGAATCCACATGCCCTAACTGCAGGGTGCACTATGTGCAGAATCTCTATGGATAGTAATTCCATGCTTTAATAAGAATATAACAGTAGGGATCTATTATCGACCACCTGACCAGGACAGTGATAGTGACAATGAAATGCTAAGGATGATTAGAGAGGCTATCAAAATAAAAAATTCAGTAATAGTGGCGGATTTCAGTTAACCCCATATTGACTGGGTACATGTCGCCTCAGGACGTAATGCAGAGACAAAATTTCTCTGTACTTTAAATGACTGCTTTTTGGAGCAGCTGGTTCAGGAAGCCGCAAGGGAAGAGGCAAGTCTCAATCTAATCCTGAGTGGAGCACAGGATCTGGTCCAAGAGGTAACTATAACAAGACCACTTGGAAATAGTGACCATGATATAACAACATTTAACATTCCTGTGGTGGGAAGAACACCCCAACAGCCCAGCACTGTGGCATTTAATTTCAGAAAGGGGAACTATGCAAAAATGAGGAGGTTAGTTAAACAGAAATTAAAAGGTACAGTGACTAGAGTGAAATCCCTACAAGCTGCATGGACACTTTTCAAAGACACCATAATAGAGGCTCAACTTAAATGTATACCTCAAATTAAAAAACACATTAAAGAACTAAAAAAGAGCCACCATAGCTTAACTATGTAAAAGAAGCAGTGAGAGATAAAAAGGCATCTTTTAAAAAGTGGAAGTCAAATCCTAGTGAGGTAAATAGGAGCATAAACACTGTCAAATTAAATGTAAAAATGTAAATAAGCGAAAAAGGAGTTTGAAGAACAGCTAGCCAAAAACTCAAAAGGTAATATGTTTTTTAAGTACATCGGAAGCAGGAAGCCTGCTAAACAACCAGTGGGGCCCCTGGACAATTGAGATACAAAAGGAGCACTTAAAGACTATAGTCATTGCGGAGAAACTAAATGAATTCTTTGCTTCAGTCTTCACGGCTGAGGATGTTAGGGAGATTCCCAAACCTGAGCCGTCTTTTGTAGGTGACAAATCTGAGGAATTGTCACAGACTGAAGTGACACTAGAGGAGGTTTTGGAATTAATTGAGAAACTTAACAGTAACAAGCCACCGGGACCAGATGGCATTCACCCAAGAGTTCTGAAAGAACTCAAATGTGAAATTGCGGAACTATTAACTATGGTTTGTAGCCTGTCCTTTAAATCAGCTACTGTACCCAATGACTGGAAGATAGCTAATGTAATGCCAATATTTAAGAAGGGCTCTAGAGGTGATCCTGGCAATTACAGACAGGTAAGTCTAACGTCAGTACCGGGCAAATTAGTTGAAACAATAGTAAAGAGTAAAATTGTCAGACACATAGAAGAACATAAATTGTTGGGCAAAAGGCAACATGGTTTCTGTAAAGGGAGATAATGTCTTACTAATCTATTAGAGTTCTTTGAGGGGGTCAGCAAACATGTGGACAAGGGGGATCCAGTGGACATAGCGTACTTAAATTTCCAGAAAGCCTTTGACAAGGCCCCTCACCAAAGGCTCTTACGTAAATTAAGTTGTCATGGGGTAAGAGGGAAGATCCTTTCATGGATTGAGAACTGGTTAAAGGACAGGGAACAAAGGGTAGGAATAAATGTTAATTTTCAGAATGGAGAGGGGTAACTCGTGGTGTTCCCCAAGGGTCAGTCCTAGGACCAATCCTATTCAACCTATTCATAAATGATCTGGAGAAAGGGGTGAACAGTGAGGTGGCAATGTTTGCAGATGATACTAAACTGCTGAAGATAGTTAAGACCAAAGCAGATTGTGAAGAACTTCAAAAAGTGATTGGGCAACAAAATGGCAAATGAAATTTAATGTGGATAAATGTAAAGTAATGCACATTAGAAAAAATAACCCAATTATACATACAATACGATGGGGGCTAATTTAGCTACAACTAATCAGGAGAAAGATCTTGGAGTCATCATGGATAGTTCTGTGAAGACATCCACGCAGTGCACAGCAGCAGTCAAAAAAGCAAACAGGATGTTAGGAATCGTTAAGAAAAGGATAGAGAATAAGACTGAGAATATCTTATTGCCCTTATATAAATCCATGGTACACCCCCATCTTGAATACTGCGTACAGATGTGGTCCGCTTATCTCAAAGATATACTGGCATTAGAAAAGGTTCAGAGAAGGGCAACTAAAATGATTAGGCGTTTGGAACGGGTCCCATATGAGGAGAGATTAAAGAGGACTTTCCAGTTTGGAAAAGAGGAGACTAAGGGGGGATATGATAGAGGTATATAAAATCATGAGTGGTGTGGAGAAAGTGAATAAGGAAAAGTTATTTACTTGTTCCCATAATATAAAAACTAGGGGCCACCAAATGAAATTAATGGGTAGCAGGTTTAAAACAAATAAAAGGAAGTTCTTCACACAGCGCACAGTCAACCTGTGGAACTCCTTGTCTGAGGAGGTTGTGAAGGCTAGGAGTATAACAGTGTTTAAAAGAGAACTAGATAAATTCATGGAGGTTAAGTCCATTAATGGCTATTAGCCAGGCTGGGTAAGGAATGGTGTCCCTAGCCTCTGTTTGTCAGAGGGTGGAGATGGATGGCAGGAGAGAGATCACTTGATCATTACCTGTTCGGTTCACTCCCTCTGGGGCACCTGGCATTGGCCACTGTCGGTAGACAGGATACTGTGCTCGATGGACCGTAGGTCTGATCCAGTATAGCCATTCTTATGTTCTTATCAGCATTAATCCCTTTTTCCCCCATATTTCTGACCGTGAAACTGCTGCTCAAAATAACACTTCCATTTATCTGAATGGCCAGTTACCCAGAAGTTTTGGATATTAGGCAACTTGAGAAAACAGGAATGTACTATAGATGCTGAATATTACTGTTCTTATTTGACGTGTAGTTGTGGTCTCCCAGTTGTGTATTGTATAGTTCTTGAAGAAGCTCTTGACTGGAGCAGCAGTTTGTGGAGTTTCCATTGGGGCAATATTCCTGCATTCTGATTGGTGTGCCTGCCTCCACTCTTAAGACTAGAATGCCTTTCTGCCCAGATTATCATCTCTTCTACACAGAGAATTAATGAGCACATGTAATTTAGCTCTTTTGCAATGGGAATCATAACTTTGACTGTCCTGGTTTTTGTGCATCTTCTCTGTAAACGCAGGAGCTATTGTAATACAAGTTAATATTTTTCCTATAAAGTTTAGTAAGTTGATATGGGTTTGTATTATACCTAACACAATAGGTCCCTAGGCACTGTTACAATACAAACAAATAACAATGTAAATATATTATGTTAAACGGGTTTTTAAAGCTTTTTGTACTGCATTGTTTGACTGCGCAAATATGTGTGATGTAATCTCTGAAACATGTATGTTGCTTAATTTATTTTGACTTTGTATCACACACTCTCACTTCCAATATTAACAGAATTCAACTACATTAAATAGTATCTAACTTTTCAAATTAGAAGTGATCTTAAACAAGATACTGAGTTGGTGGAAAGGTGTCTAGTGACTGCCATTAATTCTGTTTTTAGATCATGATCAGAAAATTTGGGGTAAACCTAGAATATTAAAGAAACTTGTGGGAAGATACTAAATGGGGGGTGCAGCAAACAGCACTGAAGATGGAAAATAAAACAAAATTACCTAAAGAGATTAGAAACATGGACAGAAAATAGTTAATTGGTTTGGAAAAATGCAAGCAGATATAATTGAGGAAAAAACCTGACTGTGACAGTAAATGGAACATCAGATGAATTTGCAATCCAGTATTGCAAATAGTTTCACTGTTTTTGGATATGCAGAGTTATCCTGGCAAAAAAGGGAGATAAGTCTGAGGCCATACTTGGAAGATTCTATTCATTTCTATAAAGCTCAGTACTAGAAAAATTAAATTGGAAGGATTTAGAGAAAACTAACAATGATTAGAGAATTGGATCATTTAATATGCTTCAGAGTAGTAGCCGTGATAGTCTGTATCTGCAAAAAAAAACAGGAGTACTTGTGGCACCTTACAGATGAACAAATTTATTAGAGCATAAGCTTTCTTGGGCTACAGCCCACTTTGTCGGATGCATAGAAAGGAACATATAGTAAGAAGATTTTATATAAATAAAAATGTTCCATTCCGTGCATCCGATGTAGTCGGCTGTAGCCCACAAAAGCTTAAGCTCTAATAAATGTTAGTCTCTAAGGTGCCACAAGTACTCCTGTTCTTTTTTATATAAATAAAATCTTCTTACTATATGTTCCTTTCTATGCATCTGATGAAGTGTATACACATATACACACACATACAAAGAAGGTGGAAGTAGCCATACCAACTGTAAGAGGCTAATTAATTAAGATGAGCTATTACCAGCAGGAGAAAAAAACTTTTGTAGTGATAATCAAGATGGCCCATTTAGACAGTTGACAAGAAGGTGTGAGGATACTTAACATGGTGAAATAGATTGAATATGTGTAGTGACCCAGCCACTCCCAGTCTCTATTCAAACCCAAGTTAATGGTATCTAGTCTGCATATTAATTCAAGCTCAGCAGTTTCTCGTTGGAGTCTGTTTTCGAAGCTTTTCTTTTGCAAAATTGCCACTCTTAAATCTTTTACTTAGTGGCCAGAGAGGTTGAAGTGGTCTCCTAACGGTTTTTGAATGTTATGATTCCTGATGTCAGATTTGTGTCCATTTATTCTTTTGCATAGAGACTGTCTGGTTTGGCCAATGTACATGGCAGAGGGGCACTGCTGGCACATGATGGCATATATCACATTGGTAGATGTGCAGGTGAATGAGCCCCTAATGGCATGGTTAATGTGATTAGGTCCTATGATGGTGTCACTTGAATAAATATGTGGACAGAGTTGGCATCGGGCTTTGTTGCAAGGATAGGTTCCTGGGTTAGTGTTTTTGTTGTGTGGTGTGTGGTTGCTGGTGAGTATTTGCTTCAGGTTGCGGGGCGGTCTGTAAGTGAAGACTGGTCTGTCTCCCAAGATCTGTGAGAGTGAGGTATCATTTTTCAGGATAGGTTGTAAATCTTTGATGTGCTGGAGAGGTTTTAGTTGGGGGCTGAAGGTGATGGCTAGTGGTGTTCTGTTATTTTCTTTGTTGGGCCTGTCTTGTAGTAGGAGACTTCTGGGTACTCTTCTGGCTCTGTCAATCTGTTATCATTATTATCACTACAAAAGTTTTTTTTCTCCTGCTGATAATAGCTCATCTTAATTAGTCTCTTACAGTTTGTATGGCAACTTCCACCTTCTGCGTGTATGTGTGTGTATGTGTATAATAATCTTCTTACTATATGTTCCATTCCGTGCATCCGATGTAGTCGACTGTAGCCCACGAGAGCTTATGCTCTAATAAATGTTAGTTTCTAAGGTGCCACAAGTACTCCTGTTCTTTTTATTTTATATGCTGTTAACCTATTCCCCCATAATTTTTTCCATCCAAGGTTTTTTCTTGTCAAAGGAAGGAGAGAATGGATGGCAGGTTTCTCCACTTTGTCCCTAATAATTCTTTTCCTCAAGGATTTCTAGCATTTAGACACCATCAGTAATTCTAATAACTAGGGCTGTCAAGCGATTAAAAAAATTAATCACGATTAATCATTCTGTTAATAATAGAACACCATTTATTTAGATATTTGTGGATGTTTTCTACGTTTTCAAATGTATTGATTTCAATTACAATACAGAATACAAAGTGTACAGTATTCTTTATTTTTATTACAAATATTTACATTGTAAAAAAACAGAAGAAATAGTATTTTTCAATTCACCTAATACAAATACTGTACTGCAATCTCTTTATCATGAAAGTTGAACTTACAAATGTAGAGTTATGTACAAAAACCCCCTGCATTCAAAAAGAAAACAATGTAAAACTTTAGAGCCTACAAGTCCAATCTGTCCTACTACTTGTTCAGCCAATCACTCAGGCAAACAAGTTTGTTTACATTTGCAGAAGATAATGCTGCCTGCTTCTTGTTTACAATGGTACCTAAAGGTGAGAACAGGTGTTTGCATGGCACTGTTGTAGCCGGCATCGCAAGATATTTACATGCCAGATGCGCTAAAGATTCATATGTGCCTTCATGCTTCCACCACCATTCCAGAGGACATGCATACACGCTGATGATGGGTTCTGCTCGATAATGATCCAAAGCAGTGCAACCAGGTGACATGTTCATTTTCATCATCTGAGTAGGTTGCCACCAGCAGAAGGTTGATTTTCTTTTCTGGTGGTTTGGGTTCTGTGGTTTCCGCATCTGAGTGTTGCTCTTTTAAGATTTCTGAAAGCATGCTCCACACTTCATCCCTCTCAGGTTTTGGAAGGCATTTCAGTTTCTTAAATCTCGAGTCGAGTACGATAGCTATCTTCAGAAATCTCACCCTGGGATCTTCTTTGCATTTTGTCAAATTTACAGTGAAAGTGTTCTTAAAATGAACATGTGCTGGGTCATCATCCGAGACTGCTATAACATGAAATATATGGCAGCATGTACGTAAAACAGCAGGATACATACAATTCTCCCCCAAGGAGTTCAATCACAAATTTAAATAACACATTACTTTTTAATGAGCGTCGTCAGCATAGAAGCATGTCCTCTGGAACGATGGCTGAAGCCTGAAGAATGTCATGAATCTTTAGAGCATCTGGCATGTAAATATCTTGCAATGCCAGCTATAACAGTGCCATGCGAATGCCAGTTCTCACTTTCAGGTGACATTGTAATTAAGAAGTGGCAGCATTATCCCCTGTAAATGTAAACAAACTGGTTTCTCTTAGTGATTGGCTGAACAAGAAGTAGGACTGAGGACTTGTAGGCTCTAAAGTTTTACATTGTTTTCTTTTTGAGTAAAGTTATGTAACCAAAAAACCCTACATTTGTGAGTTGCACTTTCATGATGAAGAGATTGCACTACAGTACTTGTATGAAGTGAATGAAAAATACTGTTCTGTTTATCATTTTTACAATGCAAATATTTGTAATAAAAATCATATAAAGTAAGCACTGTACACTTTGCATTCTGTGTTGTAGTTGAAATTGATATATTTGAAAATGTAGAAAAACATCCAAAATATTTAATAAATTTCAGTTGGTATTCTATTGTTTAACAGTGCAATTAATCACTATTAATTTTTTTTTAGTTAATCGTGTGAGTTAACTGCAATTAATCGACAGTCCTACTAATAACTAACGGTAGAAGTAGTACCACTGTTTAACAGAACTTGTGCTACCAGAGATTTGTGAATGAAACTGTGCACTATAATCTGCCTTATTTGTCTGTTTTTCAGGAAAAAGTTATAGACTTCAATACTACCAGTGCCACTCCAATCAAATGGAAGTTGGAGGAGGTTGGGGTCCCCTCCTTCTCTCCCGATATACATTTATGGGCTACTCTTAGGACCTGTTTCATTCTCCTTTGTCTCTCTCATGACAGTTATCATTGGGACTGTTTGAGCTAGTTTTAAAAACATTCTCAACTCTCTCTAAGTATCAAGCCTAAATTTAAACCTCAGCATATCTCCACAGTTGTTAGTGCATTGTAGGTAGTGTGATTAAAGTGAATGAGTTTTCTCCATTTCCTTTGGGGCTGTTACTCAGTCGAATAGATCTGACTATTAAGAGGTTTTACTTAATAATTAGTATACATTTTCTTTTCCTTAATTGCATCCCACCAATCTTAATGATACCCCCCACCCCCCGGACTATGATAAACTATTCCTCCCCAGCCCTGTCGTCTACCCTCTTCAAATACTTGTAAACAGTCATAGATTCATAGTCTTTTTTTTAAAAGACCAAAAGGGAGTGTTGTGATCATAAACCCAGAACTCCTACATAATACAGGCCATAAGGTTTCCCTGGCTTAATTCGTGCGTCAAATCCAAGAACATTTCTTTTCAAAGTCATTATTTGGTAAAAATGTACAAATTTAGTTTTTAATCTTTTCTCATAAATCAGTCATTTCAGCCACTGACTCTAATTTCTGCGTTTGAGTGATCTCTTAATTCCTTTCAGTTTGTCAACATCTTTAAAATGTCAATCCTAAAATGAGCACAGTATTCTAAGAGCAGCTAAGTGTCTCTGATTCTTGACATAGTGTGTCTGAATACACAGCCCAAAATCTAATTTTTTTTGGCTATCGTATGCAATTGTAATCGGACTTCTAAATTTATTGTCCACTATCATTAAGGCTACATTTTAGTCAAGGGTATTTTTTAGTAAAAGTCATGGACGGTCATGGATTGTGTGTAAAAACAAAACAAAAAAAACCAATGGCCTGTGACCTGTCCATGACTTTTACTAAAAATACCAGTGACTAAAACTTGCGGGGGGGGGGGGGGGTTGGCAGGACCAGCAGGCTTCCTACCTGGCTTTGTGCCTCCCCCCCAGTAGCAGTGTATGGGAGGGGACAGGGGATTGGGGTGAGGTAGGCTTTGGGTGGCACTTACCTGGGGGGCTCCCCGGAAGCAGCAACATCCCCCTTGCTCAGTTGCTAGGCGGAGGCGTGGCAAGGCAGCTCTGTGCGCTGCCTCTGCCTGCAGGCACCACCCCCGCAGCTCCCATTGGCCATCTCCCAGCCAATAGGAGCTGTGGGGGAGGTGCCCTGGGCAGAGGCAGTGTGCAGAGCTGCCTGGCCATGTTTCTGCCTAGCAGCTGAGCGAGGGGGTGTTGTTGCTTCTGTGGGGCTCCCCAGATAAACACCTCCCAGAGCCTGCCTCACCCCATCCCGTGCCCCTACCCTCTCCCACACCAAGTCTCTTCTGCTGGTGGGAGGGAGGGTGTGGTGGCCCGAGACTGCCCCAGCAGCAGCTGGTGAGCCTGGCGCACTGGCTGCTGCAAAAGTCACAGAGGTCATGGAAAGTCACAGAATCTGTCACCTCCATGACACACTCACAGTCTCAACTATCATCCATAGATATTTTTTCAGTGTAGTCCCTTCTGTGTTTCTCCCTTCTGTTGAGCATGTTTCAAATTACTTTTCTGTGTTGAAAAATCTTATTTTTTCCTGCCCATATGTGTCTAGGTAACTTTTAGATATCTCTGTCCTTGTGGATGTTGGCAAGACCTCTCAATTAGTATAATTTGTGTAAACATGCTATTTGCCTGCCTTTATGGACAAATAATGAGAATGTTAGGTCCCCAAAGATCCCATTCATTTTCTCTGTCCAAATTGGTATATTATTGTCCTTTGTTTAGGATTCCACCTATTTTTTATAGTGCTCAGATCCAAAGTAGCTTGATCATCTTCTTACAGCTAGTTGTCCCCTTTATTTTGTTAAATTTCTTTTCCTTTATTAATCCGCACAGTTTCTCTTGACCTCTTACTATTTACTTATTCCTTATCTAACTTTTTCACACTTAGCCTAAAACAACTGAACAATACACTAAAATATACCATTGAGAAGAATTTTGCATTGGCAGGAAGGTGAATTGGTGACTCAACAAGTCTTTCCATTCTTACCATCTTATTTTTTTCCTACCACTTCTTTGTGTGTGTGCTTCTTTTTTGAGACCTGTTCTTGTAATTTGCCCACAGTTCAATCTGCTGTCTTTTTAGAAGTAGCCCATTTCACCTGTTTTTGTCACAACTATTTGAGAAAAGGACTTGCTGCTATACAAGCACCATCTTCTCATTCACCAGCCTTTTCCACCATACCTTTAGGTACCCTCTCTGCAACTGTTTTTGGACTTAAGAATGCAGTAGTCTTTGAGGTTCTGTTCTTTAGTTTGCTTCACAGTTTCTTAAACATAGTCCCCTGAACCTCATTTGCTGAACTGGAATCCCTATTTAGCAGTATGATGAAAGATTCCAGATCTTGAAGTTTTGAAGGAATGATCAATATCCTATTTAGAGAACAGGAACCCACTAGTATAGGCAAAAAGGCTGTAGGTCAATACCTTCCAAGTTGGAGGTTGAGCCAAAGTGTGCCTGAGGAAAGGTATAGGACTCACACTCATTGTAAGTGTGCTGCTTATAAAGATGCAGTTTATTCCTTAAAAGTCACCACCTCTGTTCTTGCTCTAGTTCAGGACTGTGGGAGCATCTTAGAAGTACAGGTCTGCAGATTCAGTTGGCAAGCAGCCTGTAATCCAGGTTTCTCTTCTCTGTTCCTATGTCCTTCAACTCATCTGGGGGTGGCATCAATGAATGCCCTTACCCTCAGTGTCATATATATAATCTGATGAGCAGGACTACGGGATGGAGTAATAGAGCTGCTGGGAGTCAGTGGGGAAGGAAAAATCAGCAAAACAAATGAAAGCACACCAGGAAAAATAGGAAGAAAAAAAATACACAGGAAAAATGAACAGACCCAAAAAGGAGAATCAGAGTAAATGAACGGGGGAAAAAAGGAAAGACTGTGGCAACTGTATGAGGGCATAGTGTGAGGGGAACAGAAAGCAACACATTCATTCACTAATCCATCCCCAATGGGTGGCTGAAATGGAAAAATTTGGAAACTACTGCAGTAGCTTATTATTGAGTATGTTTGACACTACCCATTATTTGTTCATATATTCGTATGCATAGTATCAGATTTGGTATTTATATTCTTGTGCTGAAGTTTGTTTAGCTGGCAGGAATTAAACTATATCTCTTTCTCCATCTAGATTCAGTTCTAGGTGTGTAATCAAAGATTACTTTAACCTTGAAATCAACGTACCAGTAGAAAGGCTATTGTAACCCGACCATATAACGTAAGGGTGCTCATCACCCTTGTTGAGGATTTTCTGCTCCTGATTTATATCCCCATCTCTTTGCAGCCCCTCTCCGTTCACTTGCTTGAAGTGGAAAGTATTGAGTGAGCAGTCTCTGCCTTAACCCTGCCCCACCTCATCTAGAGTCTCAGTCTGAGCAACATTACTCAATGAAACACCTCTGAGCTAGGAGAATTCTCCTCCGCCTTACACTGGAAATTTGAGGTTCAAGAGTGTGATTTTTGATTAAATTTCACCCTCAGAGAAGGTGAATTACAGCAAATGACACTATGGAACACCAAATCAGATGTCTAAATTTTGTCATTTGTAGGTATCAAAATTAGGTACAAAATTGTGACCCAGTTTCAGATCTGACAATTGGGATTTACACTAGTGTTGTAAAATCTGGCATGTGGGGCCATCACCCATGGTTCGATATTGCTTTATGTTGTAATTAGCTTTCCATTATTTGTTCTGTACTTGGCATTTAGTAATTTTGGGAAGAATATATGTTCTTCAGATGTAACAAGTTGTCAAAACCCTCCCTGGTTTAAATCCAAAATTCAACTCAACTTTAACTGTAGAACCACTGCTTCTTCTGTGATCCCTGTCTTTATAATCTTCTCGCACTCTCCAGCTTTAATTCTTCGAAGTATTCATTTGAATCTACAGGTGAAGAGTTTGTGTAGTTACTTTTCTAGATCAAGTTACAGTGCCATAATTAAGAATTAGTTATAAGTTAATATTTAATAAGATTGATTCAGTGAAAAACCTTAATTTTATACACTTGTGCAATCATTTTATAAATCTTTCACAGCAGTTTTTATGCCAATTCAAAGTTAATCAAGACTTTTGTTTTGAAATCAATTTTTAAAAAATTTCTTTTCATCCTGTAGCTCAAAACCTGGTCTCTGAATGATGTCTGCTTCATTCATATCTAACAAGGCTTCAGCCCCAGTACAATACTCTCTCTCATTAATGTTAGAAAAACTGCTTGAGGTATGGGTTTTGAGGAGAGACTGAGAAATCTGAAGTACAATTTAAAATATCTTGCACAGCCTTATGCAGAATTTTCTATTAGAATAGATTGTGTTTGATTCCATTAATCCATAGCAAAGGGTACTTTTTGTTTCTTGGTATTGTTTGTGTGTAAGGCACTTTCTAGGGGAAATAATGCATGGTCACAAATGAGAAATTACTACTTTATTTTATATGGTAATTGAGAGGAGGAGATGAACAAAGTTGCCAACTAATATTTTCAAGAGAAACAAGGCATAATCTGAGACTTATTGGACTTGGATGTAATTTGATTTTCATGAAGTATGAAAAACATGTTTAGAAGAAAAATCCTATGCAATTTCAGGGATTCCAGTTTTGAAAAGCAGATTACTGGGATTCTTTGATTTCTTTTTTGACTTAGTTCTAATGTTTTGTTTTTTTTTAAAATAGAATGATATGACAACTGCTCGGCTACAGTGGGGAGAAATTCTTATGCCATTGCTCAAAAAATATAAACTAAACATAACGTGGGGTGATCAAGATCTGTTGAATATTATGTTTTTTCATAATCCAGGTATGTCTCTTTCTCTGTTTAACTTTGATAATGTTTCACACTACCACTCTAAGATATTAATCTTGTATTTAGTTTCTAAATGCAGAAAACGCTGCCCTTTTCAGAATTTTCAATGGATATGTTTCAGATAGCTTTTGTTTATGCCTTTTAAAAATGTTCTTTATGTTGCTTTTGAGAGATCATTTAGTCCAAAATAGATTTGTTGTATTGATGCTAATTATTTCAAATATAATTGTATACAAAAATTTTAACACAATCTTTGCAAGATGTTACCTTACCAAGAAAAATTGATTAAATTTTTGCTCTCTCCCAAAGAGTTTTGTTGTGAACTGTGTACTGTATATTTTTCTGAACAGAGAGCCTTTTTGTCTTTCCCTGCCAATGGAATTACCGTCCTGACCACTGCATTTATGGAAGCAATTGTAAGGAAGCTGAAGAAAAAGGAATATTTATTCTTCATGGTAACAGGGGTGTTTACCATGATGATAAACAACCAACTTTTAGGGCTATATATGAAGCAATAAAGAAAGTAAGTAACTGTGTAAACTACAATCATCCATATCTTGTGTAGAATTATTTAGAAAACTTATCTGCTAAAGTTTAACATGTTAGGACATTGGCACTTTTTCTTGTATTAATACCTCACCTTTATCAATTCTAGATAATTAGCATAGTAACACTAATGAAACACAGTAACAGTAACGAAAGCTTATGCTCAAATAAATTTTAGTCTCGAAGGTGCCACAAGTACTCCTTTTCTTTTTGCGAATACAGACTAACACGGCTGCTACTCTGAAACTTTTTAATGATTTCCAGTTCAGCTGGACTTCAGGCTTGGTTTTATGACAAAATAGAATTGTTCATTGTACTTTGGAACTAACATTTTAGGTTATTCAAGAATTATGATCAGTTTGGAATCTAAGAGTACGTCTACACTACGAAATTAGGTCGATATTATAGAAGTCGATTTTTAGAAATCGATTTTATACAGTCGATTGCGTATATCCACACTAAGCGCATTAAGTCGGCGGAGTGCGTCCTCACTACCGTGGCTAGCATCGACTTACGGAGGGTTCACTGTGGGGCAACTATCCCACAGTTCCCACAGTCTCCGCCGCCCACTGGAATTCTGGGTTAAGCTCCCAATGCCTGATGGGGCAAAAACATTGTCGCGGGTGGTTTTGGGTACATGTTGTCAGTCTGCCTCCCTCCGTGAAAGCAACGGCAGACAATCGTTTTGTGCCTTTATTCCATGTGGACTCCATACTGCTTTCAGCAGACAGTGCAGTAGGACTGCTAACTGTCATCCATCGCTTCTGCTGCAACTCTGCTCTGCTGCTATTGTCTCAATAGTGAATTTCTCCATGTTGTCTGTTATGGGCTCCCAGGTACATGTGTTCTTGGGAAATGTGCGTGGTGCTAACAGTCATCCTCCACCGCTTCTGCTGCAACTCTGCTTTGCTGCTTTCATGAATCCACCTCGCAGGTCCTCTTGTAGTTCTCTATAAATATCTATTCTCGTGGCATCTGTCATCAGCCACCGCTTCTGCTGCAACTCTGCTCTCCTGCAGATGCCATACCACGGCAAGCATGGAGCCCGATCAGATCACTGCGGCAGTTATGAGCATTGTAAACATCTCGCGTGTTATCCTGCAATATGTGCAGAACCAGAACCTGCAAGAGGAGGCAACCGAAGCACGGTGACGAGAGAGATGAGGACATGAACACAGACTTCTCTTAAAGTACGGGCCCCGGCAATTTGGACATCCTGGTGGCAGTGGGGCAGGCTCATGCCGTGGAAAGCTGATTCTGGGCCTGGGAAATAAGCACAGACTGGTGGGACCGCATAGTGTTGCAGGTCTGGGATGATTCCCAGTGGCTGCAAAACTCTCGCATGCGTAAGGGCACTTTCATGGAACTTTGTGACTTGCTTTCCCCTGCCCTGAAGTGCAAGAATACCAAGATGAGAGCAGCCCTCACAGTTCACAAGCAAGTGACGATAACCCTCTTGAAGCTTGCAATGCCAGACAGCTATCGGTCAGTCGGGAATCAATTTGGAGTGGGCAAATCTACTGTGGAGGCTGCTGTGATCCAAGTAGCCAACGCAATCACTGAGCTGCTGCTATCAAGGGTAGTGACTCTGGGAAATGTGCAGGTCATAGTGGATGGTTTGCTGCAATGGGATTCCCTAACTGTGGTGGGGTGATAGACGGAACTCATATCCCTATCTTGGGACCGGACCACCTTGGCAGCCAGTACGTAAACCGCAAGGGGTACTTTTCAATGGTGCTGCAAGCTCTGGTGGATCAGAAGGGACGTTTCACCAACATCAACGTGGGATGGCCGGGAAAGGTACATGACACTTGCATCTTCAGGAACTCTGGTCTGTTTGAACAGCTGCAGGAAGGGACTTACCTTCCATACCAGAAAATAACTGATGGGGATGTTGAAATGCCTATAGTTATCCTTGGGGACTCAGCCTCCCTCTTAATGCCATGGCTCATGAAGCCATACACAAGCACCCTGGACAGTAGTAAGGAGCTGTTCAACTACAGGCTGAGCAAGTGCAGAATGGTGGCAGAATGTGCATTTGGACGTTTAAAGGCGCGCTGGCGCAGTTTACATTACTCGCTTAGACCTCAGCGAAACCAATATTTCCACTGTTATTGCTGCTTGCTGTGTGCTCCACAATATCTCTGAAAGTAAGGGGGAGACATTTATGGCAGGGTGGGAGGTTGAGGCAAATCGCCTGGCCGCTGATTACGCGCAGCCAGACACCAGGGCGATTAGAAGAGCACAGCAGGATGCTCTGTGCATCAGAGAAGCTTTGAAAACCAGTTTCATGACTGGCCAGGCTACGGTGTGACAGGTCTGTTTGTTTCTCCTTGATGAAAACCCACCCCCTTGGTTCACTCTACTTCCCTGTAAGCCAGCCGCCCTCCCCCCTTTGATCATCGCTTGCAGAGGCAATAAAGTCGTTGTTTCAAAATCATGCATTCTTTATTAATTCATTACACAAATAGGGGGATAACTGCCAAGGTAGCCCGGGAGGGGTGGGGGAGGAGGGAAGCACGGGGTGGGGTGGTGGATGAGGGGAGGGAAGGACAAGGCCACACTGCACTTCAAAACGTATGAAATACCAGCCTTCTGTTACTTGGGCAGTCCTCTGTGGTGGAGTTGTTGGGTGCCGAGTCTCACCCCCCACATTCTTGGGCAGCTGGGTGGGGAGGCTATGGAACTTGGGGAGGAGGGTGCGCGGTTACACAGGGGCTGCAGCGGCAGTCTGTGCTCCTGCTGCCTTTCCTGCAGCGCCACCAGATGCTGGAGCATATCAGTTTGATCCCCCAGTAGCCTCAGCATTGCATCCTGCCTCCTTTCCTCATGCTGCCGCCATCTCTCGTCTTCCCTTTCATCCGCAACCTTTCATCTCACTCGTCCCTCCCGTCCTCGCGTTCATTTTTTGCTTTCCTGGACTCTGCCATTGTTTGCCTCCACACATTCTGCTGAGCTCTTTCAGTGGAGGAGGACTGCATGAACTCAGAGAATATTTCATTGCGAGTGTGGTTTTTTTTCACCGCCTTATCTGCGCTAGCCTCTGGGACGGAGATGATAGGGGGAACATTGAAACATTTGCAGCTGCAGGAGGAAAAAAAGGGAGAGTAGTATTTAAAAAGACACATTTTAGAGAACAATGGGTAGACTTTTTCATGGTGAACCAAGCTGTTAACATTACATAGCACATGTACTTTCTGTACAAGTTCACACTTTGCCTCTTATATTGAGGGCCTGTCGGTTTGGTGTGAGAGATCACACATGAAGGGCCGGGCAACAGAATTCGGCTTATAGGCAGCCATGGTAAGCTACAGTCTTTCGGCTTCTTCAACCTTCATCACATGTGGGAATGGTTTCAAACAGCAGCACCCTCCTTTCCTATACCATAAAAGGAGGGGCTGAGGTTTTCGGGTTGATGTGCAGCACAAACGCAACTAACCCTCCTCCCCTCCCAGTTCTCTGGGATGATCGCTTCACCCCTCCTCCCATTGCGTGACTAGTATCAGGGAGATCCCTGCCAGCCAAACGCGAACACCTCAGTGTAAACGCCCCACCCCAACCCACTACCGCGTGGCTAAAAGTGGGGATGATTTCTTTTAAGCCACAGGCAAACAGCCCAGCAAGAACGGCCACCTCTGAATGTCCCCTTAATAATGTCTCTGGAGGATTTCAGCTACATCCCCAGACACATTAGCAGACTTTTCCAGTAGCTGCACTGGCCGTGAATGTATCCCAAGTCTTCAGGACAAATTAATCAGTAAACACGCTTGCTTTTAAACCATGTATTATATTTACAAAGGTACACTCACCAGAGGTGACTTCTCCGGCTTCATGGTCCGGGAGCCCGCCTTGGGAGGGTTGGGAGGGTATTTGCTCCAAGGTGATAAACAGTTTCTGGCTGTCGGGGAGAACGGTTTCTCCGCTTGCCTATTGTGTGCTATCCTCCTCCTCCTCCTCATGTTCCTCTTTCCCAAAATCTTCATCCCTGTTGTGTGAGACTCCCCCCTTGCAAGTGTCCACAGACTGGGGTGGGGTAGTGGTAGGGGCACCCCCTAGAATTGCATGCAGCTAATCATGGAAGCGGCATGTCTGGGGCTCTGACTCGGAGAGGCTGTTTGTCTCTTTGGTTTTTTGGTAGGCTTGCCTGAGCTCCTTAATTTTCATGCAGCACTGCTGCGGTTCCCTGTTATAGCCTCTGTCCATCATGCCCTTGGAGATTTTTTCAAATATTTTGGCATGTTGTCTTTTGGAACGGAGTTCTGATAGCATGGATTCATCTCCCCATATAGCGATCAGATCCAGTACGTCCTGTTCGGTCCATGCTGGAGCTCTTTTGTGATTCTGGGACTGCATAGTCACCTCTGCTGATGAGCTCACCACTCTGGCCAAACAGGAAATGAAATTCAAAAGTTCCTGGTGCTTTTCCTGTGTACCTGGCTAGTGCATCTGAGTTGAAAGTGCTGCCCAGAGCGGTCCCAATGGAGCACTCTGGGTTAGCTCCCGGAGGCCAATACTATCGAATTGCATCCACAGGACTCCAAATTCGACCTGGCGATGTCGATTTCAGCACTAATCCCCTCATTGGGGAGGAATAGATTTTAAGAACCCTTTAAGTCGACAAAAATGGCTTCGTTGTGTGGATGGGTGCAGGGTTGAATCGATCTAACACTGTTAAATTCGACCTAAACTCATAGTGTAGACCAGGGCTAAGACGTATTCTGTAACTGCAGTAGATTTATTAAAAGACCTTCTGCTGAGACTTATAACAGTTGAATACAAATATTTAAAGAACCATATAATATTTATTTGTATTAGTATAATTCCCTCAAACCAACAGAGATTGCGGTTCCATTGTGCTAAGCATTATACAAACAGAGTAGGAGAAATTCCCTGTCCCAAAGGGAATGTTCATAGTACCATACAATTGTTAAAATTTTATTGTAGGCATACTTTGCCCACTGGAAAACAAATACCTGTATTTTTGTATCATACTGTGATCTGTTTTGTATGCTAGGCATATTAATATGTAGTTATCACTTTAAATGCATGCAAGTTTCTCTTCTAAGCACAATGAATTCTTTTTTATTCTGCAAATAAGGCTTCCAATAAAGTATTTATCACTACATCAGTATATTCACTGAAGAGCTGTAAAAAGTAGCGTTGATACACATTTTAATGTAGCACACTATCTTGTATATGACCTTCGAAAATCAGTAGTATATTTTAATGGCACTTTATTGCAGGTTGTCATATGGATATAAAAATGAAGAAAAGTAATTTCAGGGGACTGAAAATACACTACACAGAAAATTTGTTTCCATAAAAATAAGATTCTTTGTTTCCTTTGAGCATTGTCAAAAAGAAAAAAAAAATCTCCTTTTTATTTATGATACCATTTGGTTTATGAATATTCCACAAAAAGTATATAAAACAATGCTGATCCGATGGTTAAGATTAGCAAAATTATTCTGGTTTTGCAAATAATTTGTATCATATCTCTTATGAAAAAATATAACTGAATTAATTATTGTATTTTTACTTTATGTTCATGTTAAACACAATATATGCTTGACATTCATTCAATTTAATGAAATTGTTGTGTCTATTGGTACTATAGATTATCCGTCGTGCTGTTGATTCACTGTCACTCCATAAGAATTGTAATTTTTAAAGAAGTGCATTTAGACTGGGATAATTATAAATTTTTCAAGCCAAAGGTGAGATGCAGTAGGCATGTGATCCTCATGTGACCAACCCATGAATTGTTAGATCGTTAAAGCTTATTTTTAATTTGCTTGGGTGGGTTAGTATGTTGATTTTGTATTTTGTCTAAGCAATATTTGAGAGATGACTTTTTCATGTTGTATTCAGAACAAGCTGTGCAAAGTTTTTACTAGCCTTAGAGCATCAAGTAACTATATTTATGCAGTAACTTTTGTGTTTCACAATAATGATGGAAGGCATTTTCATAACACTCTAGCTTCTTTGAAAAAAAAGGAATATTGTTCTTGCACATGACCTTAATGTCACCTCTCATTTATTTCCCCTCTTTAGTATTCCTTTGGCGATGACCTGGTTAATTTCCTGTTACAGCCCCTAGAACTGGAACTGCAGAAGACAATGCATACATACTGTGGAAGAATATACAAAGTGTTCATAAAGCAGCTAACAAAAAGTATAAGAGATATTTATGATAGAAGATCAAAGGGAAGTTGATTCTTACTACAAACTCACAAAACTATTTAATTTAAACAAAGACAGAATATATAAAATGTATGAAGGATGTTCATGCAAGAAATATAACATTGTGTGCGCCCAGGTAAATGTTTACCAGTGTAGATAAAATGAAGAAACTTCATATTATGAAGAATACAAACACTTTCCTGCGAAGAAGATATTTT
Organism: Lepidochelys olivacea; assembly: GCF_965140295.1. Classification (NCBI taxonomy): domain Eukaryota; kingdom Metazoa; phylum Chordata; order Testudines; family Cheloniidae; genus Lepidochelys; species Lepidochelys olivacea. The sequence continues at coordinate 299,287,929 of NC_140411.1, forward strand.
TAATCACTGTTAATTTTCATTCCAGTTCTAGTGAATATGGGAGTTACTGGCTGTTCTAGTCGGTTTTTTATTCTGCATAATTCAGTTGTCTGTCATACTCAAATGGGTAAAACAGAAATGAAGATAGATCTATTGGTAGAATGTACCTCATACATTATCTATGATTCTGCTAAACTGTGAATGTAGCAATAATTGAGTCAGCACTAACCTCACTTTAAAAGTGTGAGAACAAAGTTGTTTACAAGGGCAGAAGTTATTCTGTTTTCAAAGAAATGTGATGTAACCATTGACAATCTGTATGTGCCTTTAGATGTGTTCATCTCCTATATGTTAAAATATTGTTTTGACAATCGTGTTTCATATTTTAGATGTAAACTGCACATTATAAACAAGAAAAGGAGTACTTGTGGCACCTTAGAGACTAACCAATTTATTTGAGCATAAGCTTTCGTGAGCTACAGCTCACTTCATCGGATGCATACTGTGGAAAGTGTAGAAGATCTTATATACACACAAAAAGCATGAAAAAATACCTCCTCCCACCCCACTCTCCTGCTGGTAATAGCTTATCTAAAGTGACCACTCTCCTTACAATGTGTATGATAATCAAGGTGGGCCATTTCCAGCACAAATTCAGGGTTTCTCACCCCCCCCCCCCCACACACACACAAACTCACTCTCCTGCTGGTAATAACTTATCTAAAAGAAAAGGAGTACTTGTGGCACCTTAGAGACTAACCAATTTATTTGAGCATAAGCTTTCGTGAGCTACAGCTCACTTCATCGGATGCATACTGTGGAAACTGCAGAAGAAGGTTTTCTCACCCCCCCCCCCCAAAACCTGGATTTGTGCTGGAAATGGCCCACCTTGATTATCATACACATTGTAAGGAGAGTGATCACTTTAGATAAGCTATTACCAGCAGGAGAGTGGGGTGGGAGGAGGTATTTTTTCATGCTTTTTGTATGTATATAATAAGATCTTCTACACTTTCCACAGTATGCATCCGATGAAGTGAGCTGTAGCTCACAAAAGCTTATGCTCAAATAAATTGGTTAGTCTCTAAGGTGCCACAAGTACTCCTTTTCTTTTTGCGAATACAGACTAACACGGCTGTTACTCTGAAACCTGTCATTATAAACAAGATTTTCAAAGCAATTAATCACTAGTGTCAGAGGAACTAGTTTCCCATATGTAGTTACTGATATCTTGTTGTGATACAACCTCATAACAGATGTTCAGCCATCTTGCCAAAATACTCCAGCAGAATTTTTTACAAAGATACAATATGAAATTTTTTAAAAAATAGTTATCACTTTTAATGATACTTTTTTGCAACTTCACTGAGCTTTCTGGAAGCAAAAATATATAATGGAACGTTGCCTCTATTATATTTAATTACTAAGAATGATTACATGATACAGTAGAGAGCTGTGAGTGGGGCTCTTAATCGTTCACCAAAATGCATATAGGACATGTTTCCTATGAGAACTATTAATCATGAGGAAATATTACAACATTACCACTTCCCCTCCTAACCCCTCTCCCCAATAGATTTGCATATGTGCTTAATAACAAAGCTTAAAAATCTTGGACAGATCCTCAGATGAATGGTTCCATTGACTCCAATAGAGCTGTGCTGATTTACAAGAGTATTAGGTCCCTCTGTTTTTGTTCATAGTTTCTATTCTATTGTTTCCAGGATATAAATTATTTCCTTTTGAAAAACGAAACAAAATAAGAAAAAATCTATTGGTTCTAATAGTAATAAAATATTATATCTCAATGGCATGAAATGCTGTTTTAGGTAATACTTGAGCTGAATTTAGATCAGGAGTTCTCACACTGGGGGTCGGGACCCCTCAGGGGGTCGTGAGGTTATTTTGTGGGGGCGGGGTCGCGAGCTGTCATTCTCCACCCCAACTCTGCTTTGCCTCCAGCATTTATAATGGTGTTAAATTAAAAACACTTTTTAATATATTTATAAGGGGGGTCGCACTCAGAGGCTTTCTATGTGAAAGGGGTCACCAGTACAAAAGTTTGAGAGTCACCGATTTAGATAATAGTTCTAACTGGAATGAAGTAATTATATGGTGTTTTTTTCTGGGAGTTCCTTTGTAATCTGAGCCTAAAAGATCCTGTCACTTTCTAGTCATCCCCACCTTCCATGAGGCCCCATATAATGGCCATCTTTCTGTCTGAGGATGTCTGGGTCTTATGTCTGTCAGACCCAGCTGGATCTAAGGAGTTGCTTAACAGTACAAAAGCACACCCTCTATTGGGAGCAGTGCTTCTGTTGCGCTCCCAGCCCCTGCTGGCTCAGGGAGTAAGAGACTGGATGGGAAGTAGAAGCCAGAATCTCTTGCATGTAGAGCAATGCACAACCACTAGTCTTATTAGACATATCTGGAGCTGTTTTTAATAGGGATAATACAGGAAACTGTTTATGGGTTTTGATTATAGTCATCATACATAAATTCAGATGCCAGAAGGTAGTCTGCCCCGACTTCACTCAGTGATTTTTTGTACATATCAAATAAAAAGTATTAGTGAGCCAGATAAATCCTGTTAATTCTACTCAGCCATCTATTGGAAGTCACCAGATGGTCACCACACCGTATAGTCTTATTTTTAGAATAATGTGGAAATCAAATAATTCTCTTAATGTTTGGGTATTTACTTATATTTTGCACACCAAGACACCATAGAAAATTTACTTTACTTTTGAAACTAGTTCATACTTACTGTTTCCATACTTATGAAGTGAAAGATGTTTATTTCCTTAAAAACTTTCTAGATTTAAAATCTGACAGTGAATGCAATTGTAAAGTTGAGTGACTTGCAGCATGCAGTGCATTATTTTTTTACATAAACTTTGTTTTGCATCCGTTTTTGTCTTCAATTTTTTACTTCTATTAATAGTACTGTGTGATTATGTTTACAAACACTTTCCTTTGTAACACCCTGCTTTTGCACATCTATAACTTGTTGAAATATTCACTCTTGGGACTGTTGTTTCATGCTTGATCTTTATACAGATGTTGGGTGGTTGTTTTTTGAAAATTTTGGTGAATCCTTTGAGCCATTTTTCAACAAAATGATGGAGTGCAAAAAGCAGTAACTTTTTCATTTTAAAAAAATCCACTTGTACTCTTTTTGAACAGAACTGAAACAAAAATGTCTGAATTTGAAAGTTAAAGCTTGTCATAGAATAGACAATCTACAGTGAGTTATGCTTTAATTAAACAGATTTTGCTTTAACATTTTTGAAAACTGCATTCTGTGCAATAGACTTTAACAGTGTATAAACTTAAGACAACCTCAGTGAACCTCTGGGCTTCTTGAAAAGTTTAAACTTTTCAAAAGTGGTTAAAAAGGAGCATGTGCTGCTGGTGAACCTTCCCACTATCTGATTAGCTTTTCAGCATAATTGTCTCCTAAATTGTTTGGGATTTTTTCAGTTTCAAGTTCTCTAGGGTCTACGAATCATAAAATTTTCTACTTGGAAAAACAAACCTAACTTTTAAAACACACATTCTGGGGACAATAAGGAGAAGAAAGGGTGGTCATGTGAGGGGAGGATCTTGCACTTCCTTAAGAATTTCTCAAACTGTGTGTTGGTAAGGTTATTTGCATAGAGGTATAGAAATATGTATTTAGCCTGAAACTTAGCTGACTTGTGTTTTCTAATTTTAGAAGTGTGCTATTTATTACTGACATTGACAGGTGCCATTTGGCTGTTTGCGTGTAATTATAAAACTAAAGGCTTCCCCTTTTTCCTATTTTTAAATTAAAAGAAACAAACCTACACTAATGGAAAGTTTTTCTTCAAGTGATTATCCCTATGTGTATTTCCCTCAAGATGTGCATGTGCTGTTGATTGGAGCTAGCAGTGTCCATTCCATCTGTGCGTGTGCCCTAAACCCCCTTGTGCTCTGTATCAAAAATATAAAGGGTGGAGTCAGATTAGTCGCCATTCCAGTTCCTCTCTACTGTCTTAAGCTTGAGACAGAGGACTACAGTGTCCATGCCCTTCTTACATCTTTTTTTAATAACTGAAAATAGTTGTTAGATACAGTACTCATTTAGTATTAGTGTTTTGCTGTTTAGAAAATCGTTTTATTAGTATTTGTAGATTTTTATAGGCATTTGAAAGAATTTCTTCTCTATTCCTCCATCTTTGTTCCTTCATTTTTTTTCTTGAAGGGACTCTTCCGCGGTTCCATTTATTTATTTATTTATTTTTGGATTGTCCCATTCAAAATCCCCTAATTTCAAATCAGCACCTTTTGAGATGGAGCTTTTCCCCAGAATGATGGATACTCGGTCTATTGTGCCTAAAGGAATCTCATATTTCAGCAAAGTTTGGAATATGTAAGTCTTTCTATATAGGACAAAAAAATCCGGGGAGGCATGTTTAAAATGTACCTCTTGGACATTTCCATGAGGCCAGCTTCTGATTCCAGTCCCTCTGACCCCTCTCCCCATGACCATGGTTAGCAGTGACTTAAAAAGACATCCTCCAGTTCCGCCTCAGTCAGTTTCAAGGTGCCTCCCAGCAAGAGTGCTTGTAGATATGTCAGGGAAGGCTGTTGGAGATAAGTCTGCACAATCAGGTGTAGAACTTAAAGGTAGATCACCTCAGAAATCTCACAAAAGTGAAGTCTTAACTCCCTGAGTCAACCCCATACTGAGAGAGATTCTGTGGCCCACTCTGGAGTGATGGAGTTTCTAGGGAGTGCAGTACAGTTTGTTCAGTACTGACCGTGAGAGGGCCCAAATCCATTCTGGGTGCCAAGTCTATGAATGTCTGGTTGCCTCTGGTATTTAAAGTATTGGTACTGGTAGCTGCTGCTTCCTCAGTACTGGCAACGTCTGCAGTGCTGAATGTTTCTTTGGTACCTAGTATTTCTGTCCTGAGTAGCTAGATACCAGGCACTTGGGTACTGAGTACTTCTGTTCTACCTATGACTATATCTCCTGGGTTTTTGGTTCTATTAATGTTGGTGCTGGTTACTTATATGATACCAAGAGACCTGCAGGTTTTCAAGGAGCCTGAGTTTCCCTTACTCTCAGGAGGTCTGCTTTTGACTTCGGTGCATGTATCCCTAGAGCCAGTGGTACCATCCCATTCCCTGGCACAGTCCCATTCACAAAGGTTTCCTCCTATGCATGCCAACATCTTTTGAGGTAGATGTTTTGTACACTTAAAAGTGTTAAGTGGAGGACCCATAGGGTCACATGTCTCAAAGATCTAGTTTCTGCACAGGGTGAGTATCCTCTCCTTTTGGTTTTCTCTGCTTTTATGTCCTGAATTGCCCATCAGTACTGCTTCCGCCAGATCCAGACCTGTTATCCCTCTCAACCTCTACACTCTCTATCTAACTACGTGGCCTTTGGATGAATATCAGAAGTAGAAAGGGAATGTTCATCTGAAGTACAGAATGTATTAATCAATAACACAAGAGTCTCCACTAAAAGACTTACAAAATGAGAAGATTTATGGCCTGGTGCAAACAACATCACCTGATGCCTTTGGACTCTAAAATTCCTTTTGATTCTGAAGTATATACTCTCCCAAGAACTTGAATGTCTCAGTCAGTTCTCTTGTGGTACATTTTGTTGTATTTGTGATCACCATGCAGCTATAAAAGCATTCATGGTTTCTCTCCTTTCCTCCACCCCATCCTAACACTACCAGATATCTAAAGGGAATATTGTTGGTATTTCTACCCAGTAGGGAACTGACCCCTACCTATGCTTAAAACATAGTTTTGTCAGGCCTCGTGGGTCATCCTTTTCGAACAGTTGGTTATGTGTTAATTACGCAACTTAACTGTGAGAACTTCCTCCCTTCTCACAACATCTGCAAGGAGGGTGGGTGAATTAGGGGTTCTTGGGGCTGACCCCCTTTACATGATCATTTTTATCCAGATTAAGATGTCCCTTAAACCATTCCCCCCAATTCACATAGCTAAGCTGATTCACCAGCCTGGTAAATCCCCATCATTCCACATTCATTTGGCCACCGATTGGCAGCCATCTGCAGTGCCTGGGAACGCATAACATTGAACTGATGGGTCCTAGAGATCATTTGAACTGGGTACTCAATCTATTTTACCTCCCTATCCCCTCCATGACACCCTTCCCCATCCCTCTTCAGGGACCTTTCTCACAAGAGTTTACTACAACAGGAGATAGTTTGATGACTCCTAACTGGAGTAGGTGATCTAGTATCTCAACATCTAAGAGGTAAAGAGTTCTACTGTTATTTCCCAATATCCAAAAAGAAGGGAGGTTGGAGACACATACTAGACCTCAGCCCTCTCAACTTTGTCAAGGCTCAAAAATTCACAATGGAATGATCATTGATAAGGTGACCAGCGTTGGAACAGGGAGATTGGTTTTTGGCCCTCGACCTCCAGGATGCCTATTTTCATATCTCAATCCGACCTGTTCACAGACTATTTCTCAGATTCACTCTGTGACACAACCACTACCAATACAGAGTGCTTCCCCTTCAGGCATATTTTCCAAGGTTCTTTCCGTGTGGCCGCTCATTTACATTCTCAATGGATAATGATCTACATTTACCTGGACGATTGCCTCCTCAGAGATTGATCTCTGAAAAGCTCACAAAGTCACCGAAGCTACAATTCACATGTTTACAGAACTGGGTCTACAGATTAACACCCAGAAGTCAACCCTCACTCCAGTGCAACGCCTGGAATTCATAGGGGCCAACCTTGATTTTGTAACAGGCCAAAGCCATCTTACCTCATCACATGTTCCTATTGTAGTGAGGCAGCTGCCCCACTTCTGGAGAACAGGGGTTAAAAGCAGCCAAGCTAGGCAGATTGGGGAAGCAGCCACAGCTGGGGCCATACCAATCAGGGCCCAGCTGGCCCTGATAAAAGGGCTGTGGAGCCAGGAGCTGGGGAAGTCTCTTTCCAGCCCTGGAGGAAGAAGGATTAGCTGCCTGAGAGGAAGGTACCTGAACTGGAGCAGAGCTGGGGAATAGGGCAAGAAAGCTGGGGAGCTCCAGCCTGGTAAATCCCTGGGCTGCAGGCCTTGTTGAAGGCCTATAGAGGTACTGGGGCTACAGAGATACAGCCTGGGAATAGGCAGAGGCAGCTAGTCCTAACCCCTTGCCAATGATGAGTGGCCTTTACTGCAGTCTGCCCCAGTGAGCGGGGGCTAGCTGATGACTGGCAGTAGCCACTAAAGCAAGGTGGGTTTAGAGGGTGGGGTTTTTCTTGGGAGGGGAGACCCAGAGTAAGGGGGTACTGTTGAGGCAGAACCCTGAGGTAAAGAGCCCCGCGGTCCAAGAGGGACATGAGGCCAGTGGCAGGCGAGACCCCGGCCTGCAGAGGGTGCTCTGTATGCTGGAAAAGAGCTAATTCCCAGACAACCAGCAGGAGGCGCTGTGCCGGTGAGTCTTCGCTTCGGTACACTATCCTTAGTCACACTCATAGACACTGTTCAAAACAGACCACAAATACCAGCCAGGCTCTGCTTCCAACACTTGGAGCATATGGCAGCGGGCACAATGGTAATGCCACGTGCCAGACTTCAAACGTGCAACAAAATGTGGTTCAGCTCAGTTTACAGACCAAACAAGGATGGGCTGGACAAATCACTGTCACCACCCACCAGGATCAGAAATTCCTTAGACTTGTGGAAGGACCCAGCCAACATTTGCAAAGGGGTTCCCTTCTCACAAACATCTGTCGTTTCTCCTCACCACCAACATATCACTCATAGAGTGGGGTGCACATCTAAACAGCCTCATAACACAAGGCAAATGGTCACCCGTGGAGATACCCTTTCACATCAATCTCCTCAAATTAAGAGCGGTCAGGAATGTCTGCGTCCATTTCCTCCCACTGATCACAGGATCACACACAAAGATCCTAACAGACAACATAGCGTGTATGTACTACATCAATCAGCAGGGATGTGCAGAAATGATGAGACTATGGAACTGGTGTATCTCCCACAACATTACACTGTCCACGGCTTACCTCCCAGGCACACAAAACTCGATAGCGAACAGTCTCAGTCACAAATTCCCACATGACCATGAGTCTGAGATACACTCCACAGTGCTTCACAACCTATTCAGACAATGGGGGACAATGTCCCAGATCTCTTCACCACTCACCTAAACAAGAAATTTCTATGCTGCTGCTCCAGAGCAGGGATGGAACAACACTCCCTGGGTGATGCTCCTTGGGATGAGGACCTTCTCTATGCCTTTCCTCTGTTTCCCCTACTGTCGAAGATCCTGCTGAAAATGAAAAGGGATAGCGCTCACGACATTCTAATTGCTCCTACTTGGCCGAGACAGAACTGGTACCCTTACCTTGCACAGCTTGTGATATGTCCTCCGATCCCTCTCCTGGCCATCCCACACCACCTCTTCCAGAACAGAGCATGTGCCCTACATCGCAACTTGGGGATTCTCCTCAAGGCATGGCTCCTGCTTGGTTCTAACACCTAGAAAGCTCCTGTTCAGGGGTGGTACAAGACGTACTGCTACACAGTAGGAAGTCCTGAACACGATGTGCTTACCTGCAGAAATGGTCCAGGTTTCAGATTTGGTGCATGTCCCAGTGAATCTCCCCAGCATCTGCTACTCTTCTGCATATCCTAGACGATTCTTTGACCCTAAAACAGTTGGACTATCTGTAAGCTCTCTGAGGGTTCACCTAGCTAACAGCTATAACTGCTTTCCACCAACCTGCAGAAGGGTACTCAGTGCTGTCACACCCAACTACTGAAAGATTCCTCAAGGGTACAGTAAACCTTTTCTCAATCTTGACTTCCTACCCCCACATGGAACCTAGACCTGGTACTGAAAGGACTGACTAGGCCCACCTTCGAACCCATGGCCACCTGTTCGCTGGTGCACCTATCAGTGAAAACAGCCTTCCTGATAGCGATTACCTCAGCCAGGAGAACAGGAGAGAGAGCGCCGTATCCCCCCTACAGTGTATTTTTTCCAGACTAGGTTATGCTCAGGCTGTATCCAAAATTCATCCCTTCCAATCTTCTACTCCAAGCATCACCAAGACAACAAGGAGGCTATATTACATACCCAGGATGTCAGGAGAGCCCTGGCCACGTACCTGGACAGGACAAAAGCCTTCAGGAAATCCCCTAGGCTTTTCCTCTCCATCATGGAAAGATCCAAGGGCTCCGCAATATCACCCCAAAGCCTTTCCAAGTGGGTCCCGAATTGGATCAGACAGTGTTACCAAGTCCTCAGCATGACCCCTCCAGACTCAATTTGTACACATGCCACATAAGAACAATGAAAAAGCATTCAGATCCTGAATTTTAATAGAAGAATTTTAATAGAATTTTAATAGAAGTAAAAAGAATCGCCTCTGTAAAATCAGGATGGTAAGTACCTTACAGGGTAATTAGATTCAAAACATAGAGAATTCCTCTAGGCAGAACCTTAAGTTACAAAAAGACACAAAGACAGGAATATCCATTCCTTTCAGCACAGCTTATTTTTTCAGCCATTTAAAGAAATCATAATCTAACGCATATCTAGCTAGATTACTTACTAAGTTCTAAGACTCCATTCCTGTTCTGTCCCCATCAAAAGCATCACCCAGACAGACAGACCCTTTGTTCCCCCCCCCCCCCAAGCTTTGAAAGTATCTTGTCTCCTCATTGGTCATTGTGGTCAGGTGCCAGCGAGGTTATCCTAGCTTCTTAACCCTTTACAGGTGAAAGGGTTTTTTCCTCTGGCCAGGTGTGATTTTAAAGGTGTTTACCCTTCCCTTTATATTTTACACCCCTCCAGACTCTATTCGTACACATGCCACAAGGTCCCTTCTTCTGTCGCCTTTGTCAAGAATGTTCCTATCTCAGAGATCTGTAGAGCGGGGACAGTCCACACTTTCACAGAATGCTGTGTGATCACTGGGGATTCCGCCTCCGATGCCATCTTCAGCTCCATGTTACTGTCATCTGTAACTGACCCAACTCTGAAGTCCCTGCCCTCCAGAAGGGTTACTGCTCGGGAGTCACCTATGATAGCGCACCCATAGGGAAACTACTTGAAGAAGAATTTACTCACCTTGTGTAGTAATGATGGCTCTTCAAGATGTGTCCCCCTCTGGATGCTCCACAACCCACCCTCCTGCCCTCTACTTCTGACTTCTTGTCTATGACTCTGTGGTAGAGAAGGAACTAAGGGGGGTTAGCCCACATGCTCTAGCTAGCCTCGTGGCACAGCATGAGGAGAGACAACACATGTGTAGGCCTAATGGACACTGCTACTGAAGTTCTTCGGTCAGCCGCACAGGGACCCAAGTGCACCTACAATAGAGCACCCATAGGGGGACACATCTTGAAAAACCATCATTACTGCACAAGGTAACTACTTCTTTGTGTCAAAGTTAATTCCATATTGATAACATGGGCTGTGAATGAGCTGCTGTTTCCATTTGAATGATGTATATTTAGAGCAGACTGTGCATAGCTTTAACTTTTTTATGAAGAGTACTAGTACTTCTAAGTTTGTTCCTTTTTGTAACCTCCATCACGGAGGTAGGTAAATAGGTTCCTTACCATGACAATATAGAAAGGAATGGGTCATTTTTACCTTTTAAAATGGTTTGAAATTAGGCCCATTTACTTGAAACACCACCTAAAATCAATGCCTACTGGTGCATGCACACATGCCAAGATTGAGCGTACATCAGAAATTGCAGCCCAGCTATCCCGTTTCCTGCCATTCTTTATGAGGAGTTGGAGAATTGCCTGTATTTTCTCCTCTCTTTTAGAAACTTTCCTTTGCTTGTTATTTTTTAATCATGGTGGTAAAATGTTTTTTTTTCTATATTTTAGTGGCAGTTATATCCATTCTGCATCTCTGATGCAGTTGTGCCATTCCAGTAAGTCAAGGTAGAGCAAACTCACCCAGTGATTGCAGTTTTGTCCTTCCTAGAGCTGTTTTCATAGCGTTTGTTCTAGTTGCAATTAATTAAATGCAGTCTTGTATTAAGTATGGCTCTGGTTTTGGTAATGTCTGGAACAATCCAGTTGGCTTATTCACAAGTGTTTGATGAGGGAGAGTTCCTGGAGAAGGTGTTTTGTGTGGGTTTTAACTCTCTAGCTTTCCTTCAGTGGGAAGGACTTTCTCATCCCAAGTTTGTCAGTTTATTCTGTGCTGAGGGCTGTGAAGGATTCACCTTTCTCGTCAAAGAAATCTAATCAGTATGTCTGATGCAAGGGCCCCTTCAAATCCAGTGAATTGTTGAATTAGTGAGTTTCAAAGAGCAGAAATGTTGAACAGCAGTTAGGGATTACAGGGAATTGTCTGCTATGTTGTTTATGTAGCAAACAAGTGGTAGGCACTTTGCAGATATGTAGGAAGATAGATCTCTGTTCTAAAACCTCACTTTCTAAGTAGACAACTGACAGTCAGCGGGTGGATATGGCAGTATAAATAGGATAAAATGCAACAAAAGATTTTATTTTTTCTGATTTTATTTATTTTGAATTTTCATCACCTTTCCTCTATCAGCCCTTTCTGCATGGAGCACTCCTCTCTTACTGTTTTTGACGATCACTGCCAACTCCAGTCATCGTCCCTTCCTGTCATGACTCCTGTGCTATTATAATAGTCACCTTGATCGATCCTTCAGCCCTCATATAGATTGCGCCAATCACAACACATCTTCCATTCTTCTTTTAGCCTGGCCTCTCTATGACAGACAGTTGTTTGCTCCTCTGTCTTCGTCAGTGCCCATGTTTTGATGCTATACGACATTGCCGGCCATACCGTTGAATTGAAGAAGTTGGTGCATGTTGCCTTGTTGATTTTTCCTTGGAGGACGTCCTTGATAGAACTGAATGCGGGCCAACCAGCTTTCTGTCCTCTCAAGAGTTTTCCAGCATTTTCTGTAGTTTGATAGTGTTTTCGGCAATCAACACAATATCGTCTGCAAATCTGAGGTGGTTTAACTGCTTTCTGTTGACACTGATTCCACCCTTCCACTTCATCCGTCTCATTACCATTTCGAGGAAGGCTGTGAGGAGTTTTGGTGAAACAGTGTCTCCTTGTTTCATTCCTTCACACATAATAGTCACAAAATTAAGAAAACCAATATGTTATATTTGGACCCAGGAGAGAAGGAGATAGAGACAGCTATCTGCTGTGGAGACTCTATTCTTCTTGTAGCAGCGAAACTGAAACCAACATGAAAGTGGGTCTTTTCACTGGAGGGGAGTTGCTCAAACATTTAAAGGGACAGCACATCACATTCCTCCACCCTACTTTAAAAAAAATTTCATATACATACATTATTGTTTACGTAGGTAATATAGTGTTTGTTTCCTAACTAAAAGTTGCAGCTGGACTATTACAGACTCCCACATTGCAAAGGATTATTCTGCCCTAGAATAGCAACTCACTTAACTAAGCAGTTTATAATTTCAGGTGCACCACTGGTTTTCACACTCGAGATAATGTGGTAATGGTGGTGCAGCAGTGTCTTGGACAAAAGGAACAATCAAGGGAAAGGAATCACCTGGATCTGGTATCAATGATTTTTCTACCAACTCCTTAAAATTAAGAGTTGTAATGGAAGGAGGTTCGATTGGAGGAACAGAAAGTCCTACTGGAATATCCCAACTCCAGCACTTGTTCAGGCTGCAACTAGTCCATATGGAGCTTCCACAAAATACCGTTGGATAGTTGTACCATGAACGAAACAGGTCCTGTGCATTTTACAGTTTCACCAGGTATCCATTTCAGTCCACACTAGCTCTCCTATTTGAACAGAATGATGACAAGTCTCACGTTGTTAATCAACTTGCATAGGTTTGGATTTGGCTATAAGTCAGGCAATATCAGGACATAGCAGGTCCCAACAAATACGCAAAGATTGTGTCAAGAAAAGAGTTGTAGGTGACTCTTGGGTAGTAGCATGTGATGTTTTCCTGTAGACAAGCAAGAAATTGTCCAATTTCTGCTGATGGCTCAAAATACACTTGTTAGCCCTGAAAGCATGCCTAACTGTACAAAGTGTTCCACTAATCCTTTTGTAGCAGGATGGTATGGAGAAGAAAATATGTGCTGAATTCCATTTGAAGCTAGGAACCTCTGAAATTCTTCTGAACAGAATTGAGGTCCACTGTCACTCACCAACTGTAATGGCTAACTGGCTAAATAAGATATGAAGATGTGCAATGGTCTTGATAGCTGTAGTAGATGTCATTCTGAAAACTTCTGGTCATTTTGAATATACGTCATCTACGACCAAAACCACACAACCTTCTAATGTTCCAGCAAATTCCACATAAATATTTGTCCAAGGAGTCTGAGGCAATGACCAAGCATGTAGATGAGCTGGGCCAGGATCATTCTGAATTTGCTTACACATTGCTGCAGTAATTGCAGCGTACATTGTAATGCTGGATATAAGTTTGAGAAAATAGGTCACATAGCAGTCCGTATGCCTCCGGACTCATGACTGTCAGTAAGACTGAAGCTCTTTGTCCATCTGGAATGGTGTTGTAAGCTACAAATTGCTCAAAACATCTGCTTTGTCTCTGCAACAGCTAGGCAGTAATAGCAGAAAACTCCTCCTGTGTTCTGACCGTATTTGCCAACCTCCCCTTCTCTAGCTGGCTTGTTTCAGCTGTACCTGAAGCAAAATGTAGCATCAGTCTGCCACCCCGTTTCTAGGTGAACTTTTTTCCTGTGGTGGCTTTTTTTTTTTTAAATAGTATCTGTTTTCTTTTTCTTGTTCAGGCAGTGGGAGCACTGGACACTCATTGGATATAAGATCTTCATTGCTGATATCTTACACATGAACCCAGCAGTGAAGTATAGATACATAGGTAGCTAACAACACAGCTGTCTGCTGTACAGACTTTATTGTTTTTGTGGCAGCAAAACTGAAGCCATCACAATAATGAGGCTTTTCACTGGGGAATAGGGCATGCTCAAACACTGAAAGGGATAGAACATCACCCGATAAATGTCTGCATTTGTTTTGATTCACCAGCTGGCTGGCCCTGCACAGCAGGCTCTTCTCCTTTTGCATCCCCTGCTGACAGCTGCTGCAGTCCTGCAGTGGTCTGCTGCTGCTTGCAATTCTGCCCTCTGGCTGGGTCATACATACTCCTACACTTTCCTCATTGGGCTTGTAGGGGAACCCAGGCCATTGGGTTCTGGTCCAGAAACTCTTTAATAACCAGTTGAGGTCTGGCTACACAGAACCATTACTGACTCCCTGGACCACTTCTACCTTGCCCTGTCTTGGGCCTTTTCTGCAGTCTCTTCCTGGGTTCACAGTATATCAGCTCTTCCCTTTCTAAGCCTCTTCCACCGGCTTACCACAGGGTTCTGAACACTTTCTACCACCTAGATGATTCTGCTGAAGGAGAATTCTATATTCCCCTAGAAGGTCAGGCCCTGACTCAGCAGGAGTCTTTCCTCTCCCTGCAGACCCTTCCACAAGCACAGAGAATCTGGGTGGCCTCACTTCTTGCAGGCCTACCTTCCTTCAGGGAGGCTCTGTCTGCCAGTAGCCCATCTCAGCTCCCTGTGTGTGCCGTAGAGTAAGGTCTCCAGGAAGTGTACAGGTGCCACGGTTCCTGAACACACTCTTCAGTCTTTGGTTTTCTATGTGACACTTCCTGCTTGGGAAGAAAGAAAGAAGTCCAGGACTGGGCAGATGCAGCTGCACAGCAGTAGGAAGTTTTTTTTACCGCATTTCCATACATAGTTCTGTTCATAGCAAAGGGTTATCTTGACACTACTCTGCTTATCAATAAGATACTACCTGGTATCAGCAGTAGAAGGCACAGCATGCTGGAAAAAACAGTGAGAGGTCACGTTGTAATGGCTGCTACAGAGCCTGTTTAACTGCACGTGGCTCCTCCACCAGCCCCGAGAATCAGGGGAAATACTGAACATGCCTAGAAATGGTTCATACAGCAATTTGAGCTGTATATGAAAGTCAGAAGGGCAAATAAACTCGAGGATGAGCAAAAGATTGCTCTGCTCTTACCAGTGGTAGGCACAGAAGCCCTAGATAGACAGTATGCATTTCGTACAGATGGTGGTGGGGAAAGTGAATAAAGTAATGTAAAAATAATGAAAAGGTTTGAGGATAATTATGTATCCAGAAAAAAAAAAGGTTATGAGAGATGTTCAGGATGAGAACACAGAATGAAGGGGAAACAATAGAGGTGTTTGTCACATACTTAAAACTAAAAAGTCAGTCCTGTCGTTATGGAATATTAAAAGACTCATTAAGGACCAGATTATTCTGGGATGTAACAATAAGAAAATATGTGAATGGTTACTAAAGGAGATGGATCTGACACTAGAGGGCAATACGTATACACTAAGCAGCAGAGCGCATGCGCGCACAGCCAAGAGAAAGGCACAGAGCATATGACTTGTCGGTACCATAGCTTAAATCAGCAAGAGAAAAGTTCATCAAAATTAAATTAGCCAGGGATAGAAAATGGAAAGCAGGAAACAATGCCAGTGATGTGGCAACTAGCATGAGTATAGAAGATGACCAGCTTTCATAAAAACACGAAGAAACTTTAATAGGACCAACTATTATGCTAAAATGTGCAAAGAGCAGGACAATGCATGTATTGAGTGCAAAAATCAATTCCTCAATGGCAAAGAAAATCCTGTTCTTAAGCAGAATAATGGAGGAGGCTGAAAACTCAAAAGATTGGCTAATTAAAATATACACAAATGACACAGACACTGAGGCACCAGTAAATGTAATAACAAAGTGAAGCAGAGAAATGTAAGGAGTACGTAAAAGTGGATGAGTCAAAAATGTCTGTGAAAGGCTATAATGAAGGAACAATTCTAGTATTGGGAGAGTGCACACTGACATTTAAATACAAAGAGAAAATGATAAAACAAGAGTTTGTGGTCGTACATGCAGTTAAGCAACCAGTTTTGGGCTTACACATGTGAGAAGTGCTTGGTTTCATTACAAGGATGTATGCCACAGAGAGACAGAAAGACAACATAGAACCAAATATGAAAGTATTAATAGCATCATATGAAGATATATTCACAGGGGATGGGTGCCTCCCAGTAATACAGAAAATGCAAGACCTATGGTACCTGTTACATGAAAAGCTCCATAAGTCTAAAGAAAGAGGATAGAAGATGAGCTGCAAAACATAACTGCAAACAGTGTCATTTGGCGAATGGAAGAACTGAGAGGTTGGGTTCACTTCCTAGTAATTGCAGAGAAAAAAGGAGGGGGGACTACAGCTGAGCATGGACCCTGAAGAGTAGAACAAACAAACATAAGAGAACACTTGTCCACGAGAAGTGAACTATTTCAGATATCAGGACCCAAATTCTTCAGCAAATTAGATAGCAGCAGTATTTTAGCAGATCCTCTTGGACACAGAGCTCCCTAAATTTTACTTTCAATACACCAGTTGGCAGATACTTCTTCCTAAGATTGCTGTTTGGAATATGTTCAGCTTCAGAAGTATTTCACGACTGCTAGACCCTCTATCCTATGGCTTATGGTATGGTGAAAGTGTACACTGATGTAATTTGGGGCAGCAAATCACCGCCAGAGCCCCGTGGCTCCCGGCCGCTGCCACAGCTACTGCTACCATGGCACTCCGGCCGTGATTTAAAGGGCCTGGGGCTCCCAGCCACTGCTGCTGGAGCCGCGGGCCCTTTAAATCACTATTTAAAGGGCCCGGGGATTTAAAGGGCCCGCCTCTTCTGGTTGCGACCCCATCCCCTTCTCAGGACCCTGGCCCTGTGTAGCGGTAAGTCCTTTATGTTACTTTCACCCGTGCTCTACTGGCCTTGTTTCTGGTGTGGGAGAGGGAGCATGGGCTCCTGCTGCAGGGCAAAAAGGCTGAGGAAATGACTCCTTCCCTGCCAAAAAAGATCATATCCTTGTCGCTTCTCTTATACTTACTTCAGTAGAAGTCTTTGACTTCGAGTCATAGACACTGGAGATGTAGCTTCCTCATCTTGGGTCTGAAAATAAATGGGATCTCAGTCCTCCCAACCTTGATGCTGATATAGATCTTGAATCTGGCTCATGCTTTGACTGCTGCGCTTAGTTCTGATGATTTTAATCTGCTCGTGTCATCTCTTAGACACTGGAACCCACAGATGTACTGTTTTAAAGTGCACATTTTACAAATGAACCTTATGGTATTTTCTGCCACGTTTCTAATCTCCCTAATGTACCTTGTACTATTCCCTCTCCCTGTTGGCATTTGCAGTATTTTTTCAATTTAGCATTATCTGCAGCTTCCCCACTCTGCGGTTAACTCCCTCTGCTAGAAGATATTTAATAAGTCCTTGACGGTAGGAGAAATTCATTGCCACACATCTTTACTCCAGTGCCAGCTGAACGGGCAAAGTATGAGTCCAATAAGTCAGAGCTTCATAAGTGGAGCAACTGAGGTACACACACAACTCTCTGAAAAAAATACTAGTCTGGCTCCCAGGTTTAGTGCTATTCAAGAAATTTTTATAATTTTTCCATATTTAAGTCCACTGCTGGACCCTATATACTGCATTGGCAACCTTCTGTAAAATATTGACTGCCTCACAATTGTTTTGTAATGTTGGTAGATCGATATACAATAGTTGCTCATCTTTAAAGTCTGAATAAATTTGCAGAATTAATAATGGTTGAGTTGTTTACCTCACAAAGTAAAGAGAAATCTCATTTTAAAAAAAGTTTGAAAATCTTTCTTGAAACTGCTTAATGGAGCTACATAAAAACAACTTGTCCTCTAAGACTATAATAACATTTAAGATTCACAGTACTCTGATGCCTATGATGTCTTAAGCCTATGTGGGCCTATAACATTTTCAAGGTTCTCGAAGACATATTTAATATCAGAAGAGTGTTTTTGGGGGGGTTTTGAGCAATTTGCAAAGTCTCACGTATCTTCAGTTTTACTGACAGTTTATATACCACTGCATTAGCTTCATTGAGAATTACTATCAAAAACTATTTGGACATGCATCCTCCAGAATAAAACTTGGAGAACTTGTACATGTCTTTCCCCCTGTTTTTTAAGTAGATTGTATATTTATTGGTCCAGATCATCTCTAAAGGAGAGTCTGTGAAAGAAGATATCTCTGTGAGGATTTGCTTACAAAGACACCTTCCCCCACCCCCAAACATTGTCCTTTCAGGGTATGGTCAAGGTTTTCCCTTCTGTGGAAAAGGCAGAAGAACATGTCACCACCTCTGGCAGATACCCTGGGATGGACAGGAAGCCCCCTACCTGGAGGCTCTCTAGGGGTGTGCCCCCAGCAATGTCCCCCATTTCCCTGGAAAATTGCCTTCAGTCAGCTGAAATACCAGGGTCTACATCTAGATACATGGGCTACATAGAATATGCAAAATTAGTTCTCTCATGAGTAGAGCTGGAATGATAGGTCATTTCCTCAAGCCCCTTATCTATCACAGATCCTAGATCATGTGCATAAACCTCCATGAGGACCACAGGGACAGGGGTGGATAGATGCTGAATTGGTGCCTGCGCCCCCATTCTATGCAGAAAGGACAAAATTCCTGTGCAGAGGGCTTTCTCTATTTGCTGAGTGCATAAACTAATAGACAACCCCTATGACCATTCCAACTTTACAGTTTATACGTACAGGAAATCAAGGACCAGCCTGTAAGGATAAACTATGTTTTTATTCCTTGAAAGGTTTTGGATCAGTTTAAATGCCAGGAAAAGAAACAGGGAAGGGAATCAGATACCAAATAAGTGAGTAATCAAGCAATCACACAGCAGTAAACACTAAATGCCCACAAACTAAGTACAATTAACCCCAAAGTTTCCCCACTGGCCTTATCTGGGACTAGACATTGATGGGAGCGGCTAGTGTCTTCACCAGGAAGCCAACAGCCCACACTTTTGGCTGGAGTGGGTCCTTGGTGGCCCCAAGCCCTGGTGGTCCCCTGGGTCCTGGTGGAGGGTAGTTGCATGTGCACATCTGGCAACCAGTCCTCATAGGTGCAGTGGAGGTTCAGTCTTCATTGTGGGAGCTAGGAGTTTCAGGTCAGTCTCAAGGCTGCTACCTAAGAGAAACAAAGTGATGCCTTCCCTTTGGCCACAAGGATCAACTCTAGGGTCTATTCTTCTCTTGCTACTGTAACTAAACTTCTGCAGCCAGATCTCTGCCCCAGAACTTGGTCCCAAGCATGTGGAGACTCGCTGGTGACTAAATTGGTCACCTGTAACTCTTCATCCCAATATGTGGTTTGTCTGAGCTCTTTTCACATGTCAAGACAATCCCAATAGATTGACTGGCTTGTCAGTTGGTCTTCTGGTCTAGCTCCTACCAGTTCTTTGCATCTCTCAAGCACAGGTGTGGCAGGCAGTCTCTGTTTCAATTCTTGTCTCTGTTCAGTTGCCTCTCTGAAGACCCACATTGGCAAGGGGGCTACATTTACAGGAACCTAGGCAGCTGCTGAGAGTGATTGTCCACATGGATTCCACTCTTAGAGCACATGTCTAGAGACTGCGTTTGTTAGGGCTAGGCCTGAGCCCATGCTGACAGACAAGAGTCAGTAAGTGTCTGGCTTGTCTCAAACTCTGCAACTGAAGGATATCCAACAACCTGGCATAGAACCTTTTGTCACGTTGGTACTGATGGCTAAATTTGTGCCTGCAGTACCAACAAAACCTGTGGCCCACCCTTCCTCTGGCACTGATGTCCTCGGTAGCTGTCACCTTGGTAACTTGATCATTGGTACATGGTGCATCAGAAGCCCCTATTGGCGCCTAGAACATATATGGTACTAAGTGGGCCCACTACTGGAGTCACCTTTGCTGGATAGGTTGAAAGTGGTGCTGACTTGACCGCTGGGCACTGATACCTTGATACTGCAGACCAGAGGTATCAACAGCACTGATTCCTTCCCCTGTTCAAGTAGAGGGGATGTTAGATCATTCTAAGACACCTGAAAGGGTAGCTCCACCCTTTGGAGGAGCTTTACTCTGTTTCAAACCTCCCATCCCCATTTGGTGCACAGTCGGGACTCAGCTCCTGCCCTCCCCCACCTCCCCAGCTCTCCCTCATCTCATGGGGACTCCAGGGACTATTCTCTATGTAGGAAAAAAGGTGTGGATTTCATAGAGAACAGGTCCCCAGGTATCCTCCTTTGTGTCCACCAGTCCAGTACTCATATGCCTATCAATCAGACTTGGGCACTAGCAAGACAGGAGGAGGAGAGAGAGAGAGCAAAAATCAAGCAGATGAGGGAGAACAATTCTCAGCTGCAATTTTCTCATCCTCCACATATGAGGCAGAATGAACCACTCAACATCTTCTCCAGTCAGTGGTTTTAAGGTATTCCAAAATTTTGTTAAACATGCAGCACATGTTCCCAACATACCATTTGAAGTGGGCGGGGGTAGAGAAATCACAAATTGCTGGTCACTCTGCACCCTTCCATGCCAGGAAGGCTAGTCCTACTTAGGCTACACTAGAACTTTTGTCAGCAAAACTTTTGTTGGTCAGGGGTGTGAAAAAAACACCCCTGACCATCATAAGTTTCACAGACAAAAGCGCTGAGGTGGACAGTGCTATGTTAGCGGGAGATGTTCTCCTGCCAACATAGCTACCGCTGCTCATTGGAGGTGGTTTAATTATGCCAGCGGGAGAGCTCTCTCCCACCGGCATAGCGCGGCTAAGCAGGAGATTTTACAGGGGTGCTGCTGTAAGATCCGTAGTGTAGACATAACCTTAGAAACAAATGGATGTTGGAGCCTGCAAAAGACCTGTGGCAGACTCCAGCATCGATTCTAGCCACATAGCCAGGCATAGAGATAGAAGGTACCAAGTCCTTTGCAAGGGATTTGGGTGAGAATACATGTACTCAATCCTGGAATATCTTGTGGCAGCAGCTGTCCAGGGGAAATCAAAACAGCAATGACCTCCCAAATCAGCATGTAGTGGAAAGAATCAAAAAGCTGGACCTATTTGTACATAAAATCCACTTGTCCAGATGCAAGTAGCTAATTACCAAGGACTTCTTGCAAAATATATTACCCAGGGACAAGCTCTCTCTATTTATGGATAGGCTTGCTCCTGAAGACAGGGAAGAATTCCAAATCCGTAATAAATGAGGAGCAGCTGCACTTCCCTACAAGCAGCATAGATGTTTCCCACCTCAGAGAACTGGTGGAGAATTGCTGCTAAACTGTTCCCCTCTCCCCATGTATTATGTTAGAAGAAAGTTAATGAACTCCCCCAAAAAACACTTCTGCTTATTCTTAAAGGACCCCTTTCAGTTAGTTTTGTATTAATAAAATCACTAAACCAGCTGAGATGAACAATTTATTAGGATGGCCTAATACATTTTTCACTACCCTCATATTCTATTAGGTCAATTTGTCTCACGCTCTTCCTTTGGATCATTTAACATGATATCCTCATTCACATAATTATAGACTGGGTACAGTAGATTCATTTTTTTCTTTTATGTTCTTTTCTTATGAATCTTAATGTTCTGCCAGTCATTCGTATACACATTTTACCAGAGCAATTAACATTAAATCAGTTTATAATATTCATATGAATTGTTTTAAAATATAAAATGTGGATGTAGACATTTTTCCTAAATTAAAAAGCAATGTGGTTGAATTCACAAGTATTTAGGGCATATTTTAAGCTTTCGAGAAATTGGAAGATATTTTATCAGTTTTTACTCCTAATTTAGGAGTGTAGGAAATTAATTTTTAATTAAGGTGGATGTTTTAGCCTTGTAATACTAACCTACTGTGTCTCATTGAACAGCTGATACCTAGAGAGACTCTGATTGCCTGTGGTTGATATTGAGATACTTCAGAATTACTGTGTAGAGTAGATACTGGTCCTCTGCCTGCATATTTCTTTTGCGTTTTTAAAATATGCTCCGTCTGCATTTTTTTGACTTTTCATTCCAAGGTTAACATTATAATGGGAGAGCTATGATTACAGATCTGAAAATGAAGAAGTAGAAATAGCTGTATTCTTATTGCTTACAGAGTTTGAGATGTGTTATATATATTTCTAGACATTTTAATGTCAAAGAAGTGATTCTTTTTACTAGACTAAAAAAATTAACAAGGCCATAAAGTTGTGATAATTTGCAACACATCCCGATGGTGTGATAATTTTGGCCTCTGCGGTAGTGTATTATTGAGAGTCTATTTTCTCCCTTACAATAACTACCATTGGCCCCCTTCTGTACCTGTTTCCTTCCTTCCACCCACTTCCCTCATGCGTGCTCTTCCTGGCCTGTTCATGACTACTTCCTTTTTCCACTACCCCTCAGCTATAATATTCTGCTATCCCTGTCACCATCCCTTCCATCAAGCATTGTGTAACCCTGTGTATTCTCCCCCATTAGTTATGCGACTACTCCCATGTGCTGTCTTCTCCATCTGATCGTGCTAGTTGGTAGACACACTAGATAAATCCCCTTGGCTCCTTCTGCTGCCACTTTCAGGACCAGATCTGTGGTGGCATTAGGGCAACTTTGTGCCACTTTGGTCCATAGCAACCCTAAAGCTGAGGCAATCAGTCACAAGAGGCTCCACCCTGCATAGATGTATCCTCAGGTAGCACTGAGCTGCCATAGAGACTTCTATGCCACTTCCTATCTGCTGTTAGTGCTAGGAGCATGGCCTTTCCTAGACCCAGGTGATCCCTATCTGGAAGTTTCTGCTGGCCCAGAGTTGTCCCAAAGCTGTACTGGGTGCTCCTTGGTTGAAGCTCTGGCAATGAGACCCATTGTTTTCTCCCAGGCAGGAGCCTGAGCTTTATTTTCTTTTTAAATCCGCTAATGCAAGTTTGAAATAAAAACAATCACAATATTTGATTCTTTTTGCTTCCCCTAGTCTCCAAATGGAGAACAGATAAATCTGGGTGGGTAAATCTGGTTTTAGTTGCTAGAGGCATGCTTCAGAGAGGTTGCTGGAACAGTAACAGTTTAACAGTGATCTCCTGAGCCATTCTGCTTCCTTAAGGCAGACATGGGCTTGGAGCTCATTGGCTCAGCAGAGATCCTTACAACTGATCCGAAAAGCATCATGGACTAAGGGTAACTCCATTAACCAAGCTCTCTAGTGTGCAATGGAGTGCTTGGTTGCCATTCTAACTGGCTTCACAGGAGTGCGGGGGCTTATGGGAGGAAGCAACCTGCACCCTCTTCCTCTTCCCCTTACCTCTCTGCACCTATATAAGAGAAGTCAAAATTTTAGGCCTATCTATAAACACTATATTTTTAAATGGATTGTAGAACACAAAGGAAGTTCTGGGTGTATAAAAATAACTCTTCCTGAAAGCATCACAAGAGAGCTGCTGTGCGGCATACAGCTCTCAGGAGAAGGTGTGCTGTTGAGAACTACTTTCTTCTCAATTCAATGAAAACAGCAAAGTTGAGCAAGATAGATAATGGCAGAATATTACTAAAATGTGGATCAATATCTTGCTTTTATGGTAATGTATTGCTGTACCTTGCTTTTTCTGTGGCCAGTTGAACAGGGTGTACTTGTGGGAAATTTCTTGAAGTTTCACTGTGGATCACAAAGTTTTTTCCAGCTTTACTGATTTTAAAAATAGAGCAAATGTCTAATGCATACCATTTTTGCTATTTTAACCCTTGATGGCTGTCTAAATATGTTGGATGTTCCATTGTTAGTATTAGTGTATCCTGGGATGCATTGAGAAGAGCCTGCATTGAAATGCTTTTATAATCTAACATTGTTAAAATGAGAAACTGCTGAACTGCAGTAGTTTGCAGACCATATTTAATTCCTTATACTGATAGTAGCAAATTCTAAAGCATATCACCACATAGTCAAAACTACCAATAAACAGTATAAAACCAAAATATCCTGGAAAATACTCTAGAGTGTATATAAATTGGGGTTGCAATCAGGTTTCAATTTCTGACCGGATTGCAGATATCTGAAATTATTTTTCTTTAAATTATGGTCTTACTTTAGATGATGGTACATTTTCACATTGGACCCAATTCAATGTTCTTTTTATACCCAAATCTTCAATAGGCAAGGAATACAGGATTGGCTTGTTATGTCAACAAACCATTAGACTGATATACTAAGCAATACTGAAAACCACAACACAGAAAATAATTGTTTCAATTTATTCATGAATACGTTTGCAATGGTATAAGAAATGCAAGGAACCATTATTGTCTCCAGCTATATTAAACAGAACTATTCTTCCAGTACTCAAGCATGCACAATCCAAGATTACTAGGAGACTGCTTTCAAACACTACCCAAGCATGAAGAAAAGTTCAGAGACGATGCAATTCGCAACAGGTGGAATAGACAAATCTAAACCAAAATCCTATCACAAGCAGAGCTTTTGCCCCCCAAAGGGAGAAGTGCTGGAGACCACTTTATGTCCACTAGGTACTTCACTATTGCTATTGATTTTATATGGAAAGTGCTGAACTGTGATGGGTGGCAATATAAAGAATTGATAGTTTCATAGAGGTTAAAGCCAGATGGGACCATTATATCATTTCATCTGACCTCTGATATATCACAGGTCATTACATTTCACTCTCTTCCCCCTGTATTGAGCACAATAACTTGAGTTTGGCTAAAGCATATCTTCCAGAAAGGCATCCAGTCTTGATTAGAAGACAGCAAAAGATGGAGCTTCCCTTGGTAGTTTGTTGTTAAAAACTTTGTGGCTTATTTCTAATTTGAATTTGTCTGGCTTCAGCCTCCAGCCATTAGTCCTTGTTATGCCTTTCTTCACTAGATTAAAGAACCCTTTAGTACCCTGTTTTCTCCACAGGAAGGTACCTAGACACTGTAATCAAGCCATTTCTCAATATTCTATTTGATAAACTAAACAGATTGAGCTCCAAGTCTTGCTCTGTAAAGCATTTTTTCCAGCCCTCATATCACTTTTGTGGTCCTTTTCTGCACCCTCTCCCATTTTTCCTCATCCTTTTAAAATGTGGACCCTAGAACTGTTTGTAGGCAGTATTCCTACATCAGTCTCATCATTGCTGTATACAGAGGTAAAAATCACCCTTATGCTCTTATTTGCTACTCCCCTCTTCTATATATCCATTATATAGGGTCGCATTAGCCATTTTTACCCCAGCATCGCACTGGGAGCTCTTGTTGAGTTGCTTGTCCACTATGACCCCTAAATCCTTTTTAGAGTCAGTGCTTTCCAGAGTACAAAAAGAAAAGGAGTACTTGTGGCACCTTAGAGACTAACCAATTTATTTGAGCATGAGCTTTCGTGAGCTACAGCTCACTTCATCGGATGCATACTGTGGAAACTGCAGCAGACTTTATATACACACAGAGAATATAAAACAATACCTCCTCCCACCCCACTGTCCTGCTGGTAAGAGCTTATCTAAAGTGATCATCAAGTTGGGCCATTTCCAGCACAAATCCAGGTTTTCTCGCCCTCCACCCCCCCACACAAATTCACTCTCCTGCTGGTGATAGCCCATCCAAAGTGACAACTCTCCACACAATGTGCATGACAATCAAGTTGGGCCATTTCCTGCACAAATCCAGGTTCTCTCACCCCCCTCCCAAAAACCACACACACAAACTCACTATCCCGCAGGCAATAGCTCATCCAAAGTGACCACCCTCCCCACAACGCGCACGACAATCAAGGTGGGCCACCCCCAGCACAAATCCCTGGATTTGCTGGGGGTGGCCCACCCCGACCACCATGTGCACTGTGGGGAGAGTGGTCACCTTGGATGAGCCATTGCCAGCGGGATAAGAAAAGGAGTACTTGTGGCACCTTAGAGACTAACCAATTTGGTTATTTATTTAATGAAACCTTCCAGAGTACAGTTTCCCATTCGGTAGGTATGGCCTGTGTTCCTTGTTCCTAGAAGTGTAATTTTGCATTTGACTGTATTAAAACACATTTTGTTTAAATGAGCCTATTTTATTAAATAATCCAGATGGCTCTGTGTGGTTTCCCTGTCTTCAGCATCATTTACCACTCCATCAATCTTTGCATCATCCACAAATATTATTAGCAGTGATTTTATTTACTTCCTGATCATTGATGAAAATGTTGAATAGCATTGGGCCTAAAACCAATCTCTGTGGAACCCCACTAAAAACATCCCCTTACAATGACAATTCCCCATTGACAGACTTATGAGATCTGTCACTTAGCTAGTTCTTAATCCACTTACTGTATGCTCTATCAATATTGTATAGTGCTAATTTTTAGTCAGAATATCATGCAGTACTACGTCAAATGCCTATAAAAATCTGTTTATTAATGGTTACCTTTATCAATCAAGTTTGTAATCTTAAAGAATGAAATCAGGTCTTTGTTTGACAAGACATATTTTCCATAAAGCCATGTTGACTGGCATTAATTATACTCCTATCCTTTAATTCTTTATTGAATAAGTCCTGTTACAGCTTTACCATTATTTTGCCTACAATTGCTGTCATGCTGACCATCCTATAGTTACCTGGGTTATCCTGGTTGCCCTTTTTGAACATTAGCACTCTTCCAATTTTATGGCATGTCCCTGATATTCCAAGATTTATTAAAAATGAACACCAGCAGGCCAGAAATCTTCTCAGGAACTTTAAGGAGTTCCTAGTTTCCATTGGATGTGAAGTCCTGGCAAAACTCCCATTGACTTCAGTGGGGCCAGGATTTCACTTATTCTCTTAAAATAGTGTGGAAATGACCTCTAGTTGTGTTTTTATTTCTAAATCTGTATTGAGTAAATATTGTAGAAAGAACTAGATAAGCTATTTTCAGTTACTGAAGGAATTGTAGCTAAATTGGTTACAATTATTTTAATTTTACTTATGGATTTAGAGGGATTTATTAATAGAATTTCTTGTCTCTAAGGGCTTTAACAAATAACACCCCAAACCTGGCTACTATCCCAGAACACTATGAGGAAACAGATGGGTCTTCAAGTGTATATTGAAGGTCCAAGAACACAGATTATCTTGGACTAGGGAGCAGGATACAGAAGGCATGAGTTCTCAATCCTGAAAACCTCCCCTGGAATAAAGTTAGGCCTACATCCTGGAATCAGGTCCACTCAAGTGCAATCTTGCACTTATTCAAACTCATTGCCATCATCACATGCGCATAAAATTGCCATCACCACTCCCACACTGATCTGTTTTCATTACTTGCTTTTTTCTAAATACCCATAACTGTGTATTTATTTTTGGTTTGATATACATTCAATTTTATTTAGAAAGCCTGACTGGAAATCTTAGATTACTAATGACAATGTAAACAACATATAGTTGTGGCTAATATGAGGTTTCTTTTCAAAAAATCGCTTAGCTTAATTTTAAATGTAGGATTGAATATTGCATTTGATGTGTTCTGAGCTTTGCGCGATTTTTGCTGGGCACCATCTAGTGGTAAAAAGGTGCCAATGGAGATGGTAGTCTCTCACAGTCACACATTTCTAGCGATATTTTCTGAGTGGAAAAAAAAAATCCTCCTAGATGTCTTTGTTTGATGTATGAATTAATTGAATATTCATTGCAATTGGTAATTACCATTCTGGGTTATTCTGCATTGAATCTGACAATTTTATTTTTAATCTTAAAATGTGTCCTTGTGTGTTGAGGTTTGTGCCTCCACTTCTCTGAAACAAAGTAAATTGTATCAATAAACCTATGCTTAGCTCATGATATATGTTCCTTTTGTGTCATAAAGGAAACAAAACTAACCTAACAGGGTGGCTGGTGTAGAGCCAGTTTAGGGGGCCCCATAGGGTGGGAGAGGTGTGACTTTAGTGTTCTGTGCTTTGAAGATCCCCAGACAATGAAACATCTCCAAGGGGAATATTACAAGCCAGTAGAAGTTCACAGAAGGCCTGAGGCTAGGACATCTTATGCCGGGGTGAAGCCAGCCCGTTTCAGGCCACAAGGCTTGGGAAATACAAAGATAGCTTTCTGATCCCTCCTCTTTTGGTCTCTTCTCTAGGTGTCCTGTGTAAAATACAACTCAGTAGGACCCAAAGATGTTGGCCAAAGATTCTCAGGCTGATTCCCCACTCCCTTGAACTTTGTGTAGCCAGAAGTATTAAATGTAATTCAATAACGTTTATATTAATTCCATAAGGTTTGTCCAGGTCAGTCTGTCACAATGTCAGCCAGCCTACATCCAAGCCATC
The DNA here is from genome assembly GCF_965140295.1 of Lepidochelys olivacea. Classification (NCBI taxonomy): domain Eukaryota; kingdom Metazoa; phylum Chordata; order Testudines; family Cheloniidae; genus Lepidochelys; species Lepidochelys olivacea. The sequence goes on from NC_140411.1 coordinate 299,316,137, forward strand.
AGGTGCTACGACCATGGGTCTGGCTACAATATCTGACTTTGACTCAGAGATTTTATGTCTGGGAAAATCAGGAGGTGAATGGGGTGGTGGAGGAGCGCTGCCTGAACATCTGCAATAGGTCCGACTGCCAAAATTGCATCCTCCAGTAAGAGGCTAGGATGATTGTAGCCTTGTCCCATCTGATCTTGGATATTATTCTGGGAACCAGAGCAATCGTTGGAAAAATCATACATGCGTCCTCAAGACTATCACAGGAGAAAGGTTCCTGGCAATGAGCCAGGGCTCAGGATCCCTCTGGAGCAGAATCCAGGCATTTGGCATGGTCCTCTGTGGTGAGAGAGTCTTTCTTGGGAATCCCCCATTGATGAAATATCAGCTGTACAGTATGATGACCTTCTGCAGTGACCACCCATGGCTGGTTATCCTGTGTCTACTCAAGGAGTCTGCCAGGTCACTGCAGACTGATGGGAGGTGTAGAGCTAGTGGGGCTATTCAGTGTTGATGGTACCGCATTCGCAGCCCGATGACTTGCTGGCAAAGCAGGAATGATCGAGTCCCTCCCTGCTTGTTCATACAGAGCATTGTGGATATATTGTCTGGCAGGACTTGCACTGTGGATTTCCACAGAGCAGGAGGGGATGATGTCCCTCAGATCCAGGATATTTGTACATAGCTTCAGGTTGTTCTGAGACCATGTTCCTTGTATCTGCAGATGGTTCAGGTGGGCACCCCAGCCTGTCCCTGAAATGCTGGTGTCATAAATATAAAGGGAAGGGTAAACCCCTTTAAAATCCTTCCTGGCCAGGGGAAAAATCCTCTCACCTGTAAAGGGTTAAGAAGCTAAAGGTAACCTCGCGGACACCTGACCAAAATGACCAATGAGGAGACAAGATACTTTCAAAAGCCGGGAGGAGGGAGAGAAACAAAGGGTCTGTGTTTGTCGGTACGCTGCTTTTGCTGGGGATAGACCAGGAATGGAGTCTTAAAACTTTTAGTAAGTAATCTAGCTAGGTATGTGTTAGATTATGATTTCTTTAAATGGCTGAGAAAAGAATTGTGCTGAATAGAATGACTATTTCTGTCTGTGTGTCTTTTTTGTAACTTAAGGTTTTGCCTAGAGGGGTTCTCTGTGTTTTGAATCTAATTACCCTGTAAGGTATCTACTATCCTGATTTTACAGAGGTGATTCCTTTACTTCTATTAAAAGTCTTCTTGTAAGAAAACTGAATGCTTTTTCATTGTTCTCAGATCCAAGGGTTTGGGTCTGTGGTCACCTATGCAAATTGGTGAAGATTTTTTCCCAAACCTTTCCCAGGAAGTGGGGTGCAAGGGTTGGGAGGATTTTGGGAGGAAAGACGTGTCCAAACTATGTTTCCCAGTAAACCCAGTTAGAGTTTGGTGGTGGCAGTGGATATTCCAAGGACAAAGGATAAAATTAATTTGTACCTTGGGGAAGTTTTAACCTAAGCTGGTAAAAGTAAGCTTAGGAGGTTTTCATGCAGGTCCCGACATCTGTACCCTAGAGTTCAGAGTGGGAGAGGAACCTTGACAGCTGGTGATAAGAGTCTCATCATCTAGGAGAGGATGCAGAAGGGAACCCCTTTCCTTATGTTGTTTGGATCTAGCCATCAAACAAGCTGTTATAGGATCTGAGGCAGGACTATGACTCACTTGCTCATGTGATGCCTTGACTACACTGATCTCAGTCTCAATCATAACAGCTGCAGGTGAAATCTGGCCAGTGGCATCATGTATGTACATACCTACATGTGGCGTGACCATCTCAGACATGTTTGCACTGTTGCCTTGGGATCTTTGATCCTTTGGCAATGACTGAAGAGATGGGAACCTGCCCTCTGGGAGGCAGGCTTTTTCGAATTAAGAGTAGCTGCTATGAACTATATAGACACTGGTGGTGTGAGTAAAGATTTTCCGTAGTTAACAAGGAGTCTTAATTGAGAGAACAGGGAAAGGACATAGGAGATTTCAACAGCATGAGACTATTGGTACCTTTCTCTGAACAGCCAGTCATACAGATACAGGAAGATACGGATTCCCTTCCACAGAAGTGGCCATCGTTTGAGGCATCCATTGTTGCCTGTGGGGAAGTCCTGGCCACCACTGTCAGTCTGTACCAGGGTCGAAACTCATACTTGGTTCGTAAGGCCTGTAGGGAAGTAGAGGAGTCTGACTTTCTCACAAAAGGTCTTAGCAATTCTCACAAGGAGCACCTGGAATAATTTAAAGTCATCCAGTGCTGTTACCATTTCCATGTTGTACCATTTTTCAGGTGATGAAGACAAGAAGGTCCTTTGCTGGGGATCAGGGTGCTCCTCTGTCCCTGAATCTAGCTCTTTCTGGTATTCTGGTATAGATCTGGCCAGGGATGCGGATCCTGAGGTGGTGGGCTACAGTGGAGTGTTGTAGGAAATGACTGGGGTTTTGGGTACTGGCCAGTCCAGTGCCATTCTTGACAAGCCAGTGGTGGCTGAGCCCTGTAGGGTAATCTTGTAGGTCTGTCTGCATCATTGCCTGCTGACTTCAGAGGAGAGAGTTCTCTACTGGAAAACGGGGAAAATGTACATGATGAGGAAGGGGGTAGACTTTGTACCAAGAGTGCCATGTGCTCCAGTGCCATTCCTGGACAATGGCCTACATTTATATTGGTAGTTGTCTCAGTCCCGATGACTGTCTTGGATCTCTTCTGGGCTCATCCTCTGAGGTGGGGGTTGACGCTGATGGATGCTGGAGGAGTTTGCTGCATCGGCGGTCAATGCTGAAGTAGTCTGTTACATCGTAGGCTCTGCCTTCTTTGCAGCCCTTGATGTTGGATGGGATTTGTTGGATTTATCTTCAGAGGCTTTATGGAGTCTGTCCCTATGGGAGAACACTGAGCTACATCTGGAATCTCTGCTAGATCTTTACTCAGCGCTGTCTTCTCTGGACTGCTCTTTAGTGTGATGTGTCTGCTAGACGGGGTGCTGGATGAAGCTGGTTTGCCTGCCAGCAGCACTCTGGAACTCGTCTCCTCAAGCTCTGATGAGACCTTCATGGATTGTTCCAGAAGACTGAGCTCTAGTCTTGTCTCTTGTGACTCAGAGAACAACAAGCAGACTGAGCTTCTGCTTCGTATCTAAGATTTCTCCAATCAGAAGAGAGACCCTACATGTCCATCTTTCAGGGGGATTAGTCCATTGCAGGATGGACAGGGATTAAAGCTTGCAGGTTTCAACTCTGCTATGTTAAGGAGCCCTGTACAAAGGGGAGGTGTACAGGGGGTGTCTGACCGGTAGAATTCAGTTCAGATTGACAACTGTGAACTGTTGCATCCATGTAGAAGATCAGAAGTAGTTCTGAATGTGTTCTTGAAGATTTGTAGAAATTAAGGCTGAGCTGAGAACTAGCAAGTCTGACACTCACCAGGTTCTCTATCTGCGCCATGGGTGGTAAGAGGAAACTGAGAGATAGTTGCAGCTATCTCACCTCTTATGCCCTCATATGGGAGCATAACGTACAGGGCAATTGCATACCCCCTATGGACATTGCTATTTTAAAAGAAAACCTTCTGCTCTCACTTGCATATGTAACATGTTCACCTTCAGTGGGATCCATACTGATACACAATCATAGAAATGGGGAGCTGGAAGGGACCTTGAGCGCCAAGCCCCCCCCCCTGCCCAAGGTGAAATGGACCAAGTATACCTAGACTATCTCTGACTGGTATTTGTTCAACCCGTTCTTATAAAGCTCCAGTGACAAATTCCACAGCCTCCCTTGGAACCCTAGTCCAGTGCTCAACTATCCTTATAGTCAGAAAGTTTTTCTAATATCTAACTTAAATCTCCCTTGCTGCAGATTGAGCCCATATGGCAGTACCATATCCACTTCACACAGATGTAAATAGCTACATGAGATGGAAGAGGGGTGGCTGCTGGACTATGTTGCAGCTTTGAGATCTCCAGCTGGTAAATCTGGGTTGGTCTTAACTGTGGTTAGATTTTGTGGTGTTTTGTATTTTCACCCTGCCTAGAAACAATGTATGTAACACAAATATGGGTGTGTGGGGGGGAGGGGGAATAACCAGTAGAGAAGCAAATATCTTGAACATTTTTGCCTCTTTACGCAAGACACAGACAGCAGAAACCAAATGCAAGAGAGAGAATACAACATAAAGCAGCTTTGAGAAAATCTACAGTAAGTACAAATTCTTCAGAGTACAAATAAGTACAAGCACTTCAAACTGTAGTGGAAACTACATTACCCTTCTGCTCCTTTCAGGTATCTGCTTAGTTCAGTGGTTTTCTACCTGTGGTCGGCACACCCTTCAGAGTCTACAGACTATGCCGAAGATTTATAAAGGGGTCTGCACTTCCATTTGAAATTTTTAGGGGTCCATAACTGAAAAAAGGTTGAAAACCACTGGCTTTAATTTAAGTAGCTGTACTAGTATTGCCACAAGGGAGCACTTCCACTCCTCCTCCTCACTACCTGAACACTCAGCGTGGATTCACCAAGGGCAAGTCATGCCTGACTAATCTAATCGCCTTCTATGACGAGATTACGGGCTCTGTGGATGAGGGGAAAGCAGTGGACATGTTGTTCCTTGACTTCAGCAAAGCTTTTGACACTGTCTCCCACAGTATTCTTGCCAGCAAGTTAAAGAAGTATGGGCTGGATGAATGGACTATAAGGTGGGTAGAAAGTTGGCTAGATTGTTGGGCTCAACGGGTAGTGATCAATGGCTCCATGTCTAGTTGGCAGCCAGTATCAAGCGGAGTGCCCCAAAGGTCAGTCCTGGGGCTGGTTTTGTTCAATATCTTCATAAATGATCTGGAGGATGGTGTGGATTGCACTCTCAGCAAATTTGCAGATGACACTAAACTGGGAGGAGAGGTAGGTACGCTGGAGGGTAGGGATAGGATACAGAGGGACCTAGACAAATTGGAGGATTGGGCCAAAAGAAATCTGATGAGGTTCAACAAGGATAAGTGCAGAATCCTGCACTTAGGACAGAAGAATCCCATGCACCGCTACAGACTAGGGACCGAATGGCTCGGCAGCAGTTCTGCAGAAAAGGACCTAGGGGTTACAGTGGACGAGAAGCTGGATATGAGTCAACAGTGTGCCCTTGTTGCCAAGAAGGCCAATGGCATTTTGGGAAGTATAAGTAGGGGCATTGCCAGCAGATGGAGGGACGTGATCATTCCCCTCTATTTGACATTGGTGAGGCCTCATCTGGAGTGCTGGGTCCAGTTTTGGGCTCCACACTACAAGAAAGATGTGGAAAATTGGAGAGTCCAGCGGAGGGCGACAAAAATGATTAGGGGACTGGAACACGTGACTTATGAGGAGAGGCTGAGGAAACTGGGATTGTTTAGTCTGCAGAAGAGAAGAATGAGGAGAGATTTGATAGCTGCTTTCAACTACCTGAAAGGGGGTTCCAAAGAGGATGGCTCTAGACTGTTCTCAGTGGTAGCAGATGACAGAACAAGGAGTAATGGTCTCAAGTTGCAGTGGGGGAGGTTTAAGTTGGATATTAGGAAAAAAATTTTCACTAGGAGGGTGGTGAAGCACTGAAATGCGTTACCTAGGGAGGTGGTGGAATCTCCCTCCTTAGATGTTTTTAAGGTCAAGCTTGACAAAGCCCTGGCTGGGATGATTTAGTTGGGGATTGGTCCTGCTTTGAGCAGGGGGTTGGACTAGATGACCTCCTGAGGTCCCTCCCAACCCTGATATTCTATGATACCTGGTTGGAGGAGAATTTGCCTCTGGCAACTTATTTTCCACTTAAAGTTAACAGTCTAGTTGTGATATCACAACTGGTTATTATGGAATAACTGATATAAAAACATGACTTCATGGGGAATAAACAGAATATGAACTCTGAAAAAACAAAGATTGTGTTTTCATGAAAATATTCCTAGTGCAGTAACTTTTTAAAAAGTGGAGAAAAACCAATCTAAAAAAATACAGGCACAATTATTTCTAAATCAGCAATTGTCAAACGTTTGTATGTGGAACATTTACTAGTGATCTGCAGAGAGCTGGCTGGTCACATGATATTTGCTTCTCCTTCCTTCTAGCTGCTAATTTGCTAGAAAATATGTTAATACTTTACTATTCCTGTTGTAGAAACACAGTTACTATAGATATATGATATTCCTAATGTTACCTTTCCACATAAGATTTAGTTGCCACATGGTTGTGTTGTTAGGGTGAATGGGCAGGGAGGTGATCCACACAAATATGAATGGAAGGCAAGATGCCCATTATTATTATTATTATTTATTATATATTTGTGCTTTATGCTAGGTATTCTCCAAACACTACTACACTACACTAAGGATACTACCTGTCCTGAAGAGATTGTAGTTGAATTGTCCATAAAATCAGTTTCCCTATTATAAAGATGCCTAAACGATGAGAACATACTCTGTTCTAGATATAAGATAGCAGTGGCATGTGATTTGCCAGACGTGGCTATTCCATGTATTTATCCAAAAATAAATCACTGGTTTCTCAAACATATTTGTTAGAAATAATCTTCTGGATAATTCAGCCTATAAATCTTGGTCTGTTGCTAGTTTGAGCAATTCATTGGGAGTACTCAGAATTCAAACTGTTTTGACTGGACATAGTATGTTAATGTTCCTTGATTGGACAAGAGTAAGGGCTTTTCTACATGGGGACATCCAGGAAAATTAATCTGAATTAACTAAAAGTGTGAATTTGAAGTAGATTAGTTAAACTGCCTTAAATCCCTGTGTGAATACCTTAATCAGAATTAAAGTGTTCTTAATTCAGTTTAGTTGAATTCATTTCCAAAGTGAATTTTGCTAAATGAAATAAAGGACATTTTAATTCAGCATAACACTGTCTGCGGAGATTTAATGAGGTTTAACTGATCCAGTTCAAATTCACACCTTTAGCTAATTTGGAATAATTTTCCTGGATGTATCTGTGTGGACAAGCCCTAAATCTTGGAATGGGGTTTTGAAATTGTATTTGCAGCAAAATACAATTTTTTCCTACTAATTGTTTAAAATTTACTATGTTTTGAAAAACTTTCCTGCTGATAATCTTGTTTCCTAGAGTCTATGCACAAGGGAACTCTAAAGGGGTCTGAACACCGTCAAAGCAAGTTCACTTAAAAATTCAACTGAACAATTGGAGATAATGTTAGTAGTACATAAGATACTACTACTGCTACACTGGGACACTGGCAAGCTAAGAGTTGTGAGACTGACAGAATAAAGGTAGCATAATCAACCATTCCTCACTGGTCAGTCTCTCAAACACATTGATTATTTTTGGTTTACCTCCTTCAGCTTGTCAATATATTTCTGATAAGATGATGACCGAAACTGAAAGACCCTGTGTAGGTAATATGTGACCAGAATTGGAGTTCCATACATGTTACTCTTAAGAATCGAAATAGGGCCCTTTGTCTGTAACTTCAGTAAGGAATGGGTTTCAATATGACACATTGATTAAGGCTATTCCATTGAATAGTTATTAGACGAGTTGCTTTTAGACTCTTCTCTGTGTGCTCATTAAGAGACTTTCTGCCAGGTTCTTCATATAGAAAGGAGACAAGTTTTCAGAATGCTGGAAACTAGTTGTATTCACCACCTGCCTGTCTGTCGATCTAAAGTACCTGTCACTTTGACATTTAAACCCAGAATAGAAACCCATATCAAAAGGGTCGAGGGAGATACATTTTTGTCTTTTTTGTCTTTCTCTTTTTCAACTTGTGGTAAGAGACAGCCAACATCAAGGCGACATAATAGGTTTATTGAGCGAGTCATAGGCACAAATTAAAAAAACAACAACCCACAGTTAGCAATTTCAAGACATCCCTGTCCTGAAAAATCCCTGCTGATACAAAATCAATAAAAATGGCCCCAGCTCACTCATTCATCACACAGTTCTGTTTAACAAGAATAATTCAAAGTTAAAGAATGGCCTCTGCTGACAGGAACAGAGACATCAAAAGGATTATCAAAATCGAGTTGAAATCCCACATAGGTTACACATCCTGGGGTATAGAAATTAAATAAGACATACTCTAGATAGCAGGGTGGAAAGCGGGTTCTCTGGAGATGGGATATTTTGAATAGAATGGCTCCAGTCAGAAATTGTTGGCATATGATCTTGCAATGGGATGTTACTATAGTTCTTTCAGAACAAAGTATAGAGATGGTGTATCCCTTTGAGAACAAGAATAGGCACATTTCACTCCGTGCACTTTCCTTGCTCTGCATGGGCATGTGGGAAGAAAGGCTCATGCCACCAAGATCAGTGGAACAGTTTCCCACAGGGCTCCATGTATTCCATGGCTGGAGGCAAATTCTGTGGATGTGAAATTCGGATGCACAGCAACCTGATCAGATAGAGATATCTGAAGAATACACAGACAACGTTTTCCTCTTGAGATGTTGAATTCTAATACTTGTAGAGAGAAATTCTGGCTAGTAAATCAATATTTTCAGAATACCAAACAAACACAAACTAAACAAAGAGTAGATACGAGTCATGGGCACTTATAATTCATTAATGGAAGGCATATGTGAAAATTCAAGATTATGACAAAAATGGCTTTCAGAACAAATTTTTTTTGGCAAAGCAATTTAATTATTGTCTTAGAATAATTTAGGTATAAAAGAATAAATGCTTCTTGTTCAGTTTGATTCTTTTGTTATTTAGAAGGTTACGAATTAAATGTACGGGGCACTGAAGTTTTAAAACCTCAGTTCTCCAGGGACTGTGTTACCAAGAGCGTAGCCCTATTCAAATAATTAATCTGACTGAAATATTGAAAAAATTGTGTGTGAGATAGATTCCACCTAGATTATATGAAAAGAAAAGGACAGGATAAATTCAGTCCATCCCTTCTAAAAAAGGTGACGCCCCCCCCCCCACTCAAATCTGGCCAAGAATTATAGATGGATCAGAATCAAATATCTGGATCTGAGCATAGGCACAAATTACCCATGAACATTGGGGCTGTCTGAATTCTGAACCCAGATTGGGAACTGAATTTTGCAAATGGTTCTTCTATTTATACCTGACAAATCCATAAATATGATCTGAGTAAACCCAAACTCAGGAATGCTAAAAATCCAGGTGTGAGGTTTTCCAGTTTTGAGCCCTTCTCTCCCACAAATATGGTGAAGTCACCCTGCTGTCTTTCGCTCATGCAGCATCTCTTGCACCAGCACTATCTAGGAAAATGAAAAGGTCATTACATTTCTCTTTGATTCTGATATGTCTGGGCTGCCACCCACATCATGGGGTACTTTAGCCAATTCAGAAGGAAAGTTAATAGGTACTTTAGAATTTCTTAGAATGTACTGAAAGGATAGTTCCCATTAAGATGTCTAGGAATTACATTATTTCAATAATTTAGCTCTTTCAATATGGTTATGTTAGGATGGCTTGTGTAATAATAATTTGATCTGCTTACTGAACTTATTTTATAATGGGCTGATATGATCCTGGCAAGTTTAAACAGGGGAATCTCAAGTAGGAATAAGGAGGTTTTGTTACCTCTGTGTTTGGCACTGGTGTGACTGGTCCTGAAATATTGTGTGCAGTTCAAGAAGGATACCAATAAGAGAAGAGCCCCTAAAATGGCTAAAGGACTGAAAAACATGACTTACAGTGAAAAATTTAAGAAGCACAATCTATTTTTTAACAAAGGTTAAGGAATGACTTGATCACAGTTTATAAGTACCTTCATGGGGAACAAAAGTTTGATTATGGGCTCTTCGATCTATCAGACAAAGATATAACAAGATCCAATGGCTGGAAGTCAAAGCTAGTCAAATTCAGACTAGCAATAAGTGGCAAATTTTTAATGGTGAGAGAAATTAACCACTGGTACAGCTTACCAAGGGTTGTGGTGCATTCTCCATCATTGGCAATTTTAAAATCAAGACCAGATCTTTTAGGAAAATATCCACTTTAGTTCAAACAGGAATTAATTCAGGGAGATCCTGTGGCCTGTTATACAGGAGGTCAGACTAGATGATCAGTGGTGCTTTCTGGTATCATAATCTGTGAATCTATATTGGTGCTTATCACTGCAGTGCCCTTCTGCAAAGATGTTTAGGGTGCTACATGACAAGGGATGTAAGGTGACTCTTTAGCTGAATGAATCTTGACACTTGCTCTCTTGGTTTATCTAGAGGGAAGCTCCCCTTAAGTTCACCTGGTATCCCCTAGATCTCCAGGCTTTAGTTTGAGACTCAACGGTGCTAATGGTAAATCTACACATGGAGCAACCTGGTCCCTTCTCTGACTCTGGAGGACTCTCATGCCCAAAATACATGAATTTTAGACCTTTATTTTCTAGACGTATCCATTTTTTGGGTTCTTTTTTTCAACATCACCTACCTGACTGCTAATCCCACCTCTGTGATACAATTTGCCCTTTTCATGAGTCTCCCTTGGCCCACATCATTATCCGTGTTTATACTCTCTCTTCCATGGCAGTTCCTTGCACTCATCTTGCAATCTTTCCTAACTAAACCCTGGCAGGTCTGGAATACCTCCACTCCTGTTGTGTCCCTGTTACTTACCTCCACTGACTATCCCTCAAAGAACAGTGTTGTGATCTCTGAGCAATGGGGGTGTGTGTGTGTGTGTAATATAGCTTGTCCAACCTTGCAAACTTTATATATATATATATATAAAACCTTGTACACCCCACCATGTTTGCCTGTACTGTTCTCTTAACTTTGGACTACAGCACTTTTTGTTTTCCCTGTTCACCTCTTCACCTTTAGGGCAAAGTCTTTTGCCATTTTGTCTTCTATTTTATGAAACAGCCTTTTCAACCAACCTGAGTCTCTCTCTAATACTCTTGACTTTTCCAAATTCCACCTAAAAATCCACTGTGTCTTGCTTTATTTAGGAAAATGAGTGAAATTCTCCTCAATGCAGTGGGCCAGCAGTAGGCATATTCACCACTTCAGTCCCACTGAAGCCCTCTGCTCAAAGGTGGATTTCCTGAGTAAGGTATTCTTGTAAGTTCTGAACATTGAAACAGACTGAGAAATGTTTGCAACATTGCTATATTTGTATGAAAAAAGCTTTATAAAAAAACCCAATCTGTTACCATAAAGGATGCTGTTTTTCCGTGTTATCTTGCTCCAGACTGATATTCTCTTGAATGGCAGTTGAAATCTTAGTGTTTCCATGACACTAATAGTATGCCTAAATTATGAGTGCAAATAAAAGGTAAATTAACTATAAATTGACAAATGGATCCTATAGGAAAGGATAACACAGGGACTTAGCCTATTGTAGCCCCTGCTTCACCTTTTTTCCATTCTCAAACTCTGAAGTTATATGGTGTCATTAAGTCACAGCTCTGAGATAGGGTGGAGTAATGCTGCAGCATCCCAGGGGTACAGTCCTTTCTGGAGCTCCCAGATGCGCTGGAATAGCACAGCTGCTCTGCCATCTAATACAGGGGTATGGTGTCTGTTTCCCTTCTGGTCAGCCCTGCTGCCTACAGGGGCATGGGATGCATAGTCAAGCCTTGGAGTGGCTGGCACCTTAAGTGGCACTAGCTTGCTAGTTCTTGTGCTTGGGGAGGACAAGGACTGCAATCATTGCTGGGGTTGCCAACTTTCTAATTGCACAAGATTGAACATCCTTGCCCCGCCCCTGCCTTGAGGCCCCGCCCCACCCATTCTCTGAAGCCCCGCTTCCACTCACTCCATCCCCCTCCCTCTGTTGCTGACTCTCCTTCACCCTCACTCACTCGCTCATTTGCCCCGGGCGGTGTTTACCTTGGGTGGCTCCCTGAAAACAGGAACATCTCCTTTGGCTCCTAGGTGCAGGGGCAGCCAGGCAGCTTTGCATGCTGTCCCCATTTGCAGGTGACATCCTCAGAGCTCCCACTGGCTGCAGTTCCTGGCCAATGGGAGATGGGGAGCTGGTGTTTGGGGCTGGGGCAGCGTGTAGAGCCCCCTGGCCATCCCTCTGCCTAGGAGCCAAAGGAACGTGTTGCTGCTTCCAGGGAGCTGGGTAGGGCGCTGCCAGTCCTGCGCCAACCAGACTTTTAATGGCCCGGTCAGCAGTGCTGACCCGAGTCACCAAGATCCTTTTTCCCAGGTGCTTGGGTCAAAAACCAGACACCTGGCAACCCTAATTCATCGCTAGCCCTTGAGCGCTGGTGTAAGATGGAGGCTCCTTGTGCTTTCTATCCTGCTGTACACCCACATAATGGCTGCTCACAATAAGGTCCTTTTTTTGTCAACTGGATTCAAACCTGCACAGATTCCCCCTCTGCCCTCATCCTTTTGGCTCCATACTTGCATGCAGTGCCCTTTCTCTGATATCCAGCCCCTATTTTTTGTTCCCACTCTATATGACACTATGTGAATAGACTCTCTTCACTGGCTATACCTTCTGCAGTTCAAGATCATTCCTGTACAGCTTCCTTGCCAAAACATAGCTGCTAGCCATGGACCTGATCCGGTCAGGTAGTGGGTGCCTTCCACTCTCATTGATTTCAGTAGGTGTCAAGGGTGCCTAGCAACTCATGGCACTGGACTGTTTATTCACCTTGTTTACTCTATGTTTAAAGATGCCCTTTTGATTCCCTGTTACAGGTCACACAATAGCACAGCCTTCTTCTGCCCTTTCCTTTTCCATGTACAGATGTACAGTAAAATGGCACAGCACTTACACTCTGATTACTTTACTGGAAAACATTACCAGAAATGCTTAGTTGGGTCCTTTTCTCTGGCTCTATTATGTATGAACAGAATTTCTTTTGTAATGGGTTCTGGTTCAATGTCTTGCAGCTTTGAATAGAAGGATTTATCTAGTCTGTGTTTGTCAATAAAGAAGTAGTTGAAAGTCACCTTTAGTACTTCCCTTAAAAGTAACTAATCTTTTGATACCTTGGGGCCTTGAATCAATGGTCCCAAATCAATATTTTCTATATACAGTTATTGTTTCTCTTCTGTGGACTGGAAATCAACACACTGTGGACTGAAAATCAATGGGGGTACATCTGTGAATTTTACAGAACATTGGATAGGCCGAGAATTAGGCATTATACTCTTTTGGGAAATGCACAAAGGAAATTATGTGGCACTCTCCTGAGAGATAGCCTTGAGTAACTATATCACTGCTATCAGACAGTATTGCTTTAAAACGTCTTTATGGTTCTGTCTGAAAAGAAAGCATCCCCTTTACTTTCTAGTAATGCAGGGCAATGCTGGAACATCAATTAAAATATGAAACATCAAGGCAGCTTTTGCTAATGTAATTGGCTTTGAATACCGGAAGAGTTTACCAACTGCTTTGCAGTTCTTTCACATTTGGACTTCATTTAAAGAGTTTATTATTATGCAGTGTTTTAAAGGAGTCCCAGATTCAGCAGGATCCCAGGGGGAATAGACAGCATGAGTTAATTGTTTCTGTCAGCTTAGTAGAAACAGATGTATTTATCTTGTTGTTTTTAAATCCCCAATATTAGTTATAAATATCTTTAAAAGCGGTGCTGTCTGGACTCCATCAATGGTCTTTAAGAGAAGGCTGTCTGGTTTGAAAGATTTCCAGAAAGTGCTTGTCAGCAGTTTTACAGGGGGTTAGCTATGCTGCATATTTCATGAAATAAACACATTTCTGTGGTTTGAGGGAAAACTGACGGTTGATCATACATTTTTTTTTGAAGCCCGAAGGACAGTTTGCCAGATGGAATTTGCAAACTCTGCCTTAGTGACCTGAAAACCAAGCCTCAGAAGTCCTCTGAGCTACCAGGACTTCAGCAAGCAACACCTTTTGCCAAAACAATAATTAAAATGTTTAGCTTGGTCACAATGATACCCCTTTACCATGTAAGTAAGCCTGCTGGCTCCTAGCAATCAGTGTGCTGTTAACATGGACAAATCCTTTGCCATTTAATTTCAGACAATTTAATGCTTTAAAACTCTATTTTTTTCCATAACAGGCACAAATGCAAAAAGTTACCTTTGGCACAATGATTTTTGCCTGTAACACTTGGAGCAGAAGCTAAAATGGTCTTTGTTCTGGGTTTTTTAAATGGAAATTCTGCAAAATTAAGTTAATGAAGTATGCAAAGCAGGGTACATGGACAAACTCCATCATCACACAACACAGTTGGACCTAATGCCAGAACAACAAATTCAAGGTGGAGAAAGAGAGCCTGGGTGCATCTGTCACTTCCATCAACCTTATAAGAACTTAAGAACAGCCATACTGGGTCAGACCAAAGGTCCATCTAGCCCAGTATCTTGTCGTCCAGCAGTGGCCAATGCCAGGTACTTCAGAGGGAATGAATGGAACAGGGCAATTATCAAGTGATCCATCCCTTTCGTCCATTCCCAGCATCTGGCAAACAGAGGCTAAGGACATTTCGTTGGATGGTTTTGCCTCCTTGTCCATCCTAGCTAATAGGTCCATCAATGGCTATCTTCCATGAACTTAGCTATTTCTCGTTTTGAACCCTGTTATAGACTTGGCCTTCACAACATCCTCTGGCAAAGAGTTCCACAGGTTGACTGTGCATTGCACGAAGAACTACATTGGACCCTCACTAGAACGTTGGGTTTGGGATCCATGCGCAGTACCACAGTAACACGGGAACCACGTTAAAATGAATTGCAATTAAAGTAATTAAATTTGGGATCCATGGCCGCCACCGTGTTATATATGAATTCCCACTATAGAGACATGCTTTCTAGTGAGGGTCCGGTGTACTTCCTTTTGTTTATGTTAAACCTGCTGCCTATTAATTTCATGTGGTGACCCCTAGTTCTTGTGTTATTAGAAGGAGTAAATAACACTTCCTTATTCACTTTCTTCACACCAGTCATGATTTTATAGATCTCTATTGTATCCTGCCTTAGTCATCTCCTTCCAAGCTGTAAAGTCCCAGTCTTACTAATCTCTCCTCACATGGAAGCTGTTCCATACCCCTAATCATTTTTGTTGCCCGTTTCTGTACCTTTTCTGTACCTATAGAATAGATTACATGCAGTTCTGTTGAACTGAATCAGGAAAGTATGTTCTGAGTTGGTTCCATACACTGAAATTAAATGTTTCAGCATTTCCCAACACAATATTTTGGAATTTTTCATTTGTTTTTATCTTATGTTTTATTTTATCATTTGTTTTTGTTTATGGGATGAAAAAAATCAAAATGACATTTCCTGTGGGATGGGAATTCCAGTTTTCACTCAGCTCTAGACTGAATTCACAATACTCTGTAAAAGCCCTGCTTTGTAGCTGGCCAGGGGGAAGGTCTTTGACAGCATGTAATCACCCTCTCCACTGGTTGTTACAGGGCTGGTCTGTAGCCCAAGCTCTTTTTGTTTTTCTGTTTACGAAAACCTCTTGTTATTGCCACTGCACCCTCGGACTCAAAAATAACTCCACCCACAACCTCCTCTTGGCTGCTGTGATGGGGTGTACTCCCTACACTGGCCCTAGAAGAGCTGAGTTGGGCTAGGTGGGCCCAATCGGCCAATTAGGCTGAAATCTGGGGGTATTAAGCCTGGGAGGAAAGCCCTAATTAGGGGAAACTCACCTGTGTGGGAACTGGCAGGGCTTATATAAAGACAGCAAATTAGAAATAGAGGAAGCAGCAAAGGGGTAGTCTGCAATCACTCCCTGGGAGGAGGGAGATGTGTTTTGGGGGAAATAGAGACAAGCAGCCCACAGTTACTCCCTGGGAGAAAGGAGTTGAGAGGCTGGTAAACCTAGGGGAGTAGGGAGAGGCAGAAAGTAAGGGAAAGACAGCAGGGTGCAAGAGGAAACACCTTGGCTGCTGTTTAGAGAATCCTGGAGCTGGAACCCTGGGTGGAGGGTGGGCCTGGATTCCCCTACTGGCCACTGAAGGAGAGGCACCTGTGGCTAGGGGTGCTGGAACAATTTTTATAGTGGGGGTGCTGAGAGCCATTGAACCAAACTGTAAACCCTGTATATCATAGAATCATAGAATATCAGGGTTGGAAGGGACCCCAGAAGGTCATCTAGTCCAACCCCCTGCTCAAAGCAGGACCAATTCCCAGTTAAATCATCCCAGCCAGTGCTTTGTCAAGCCTGACCTTAAAAACCTCTAAGGAAGGAGATTCTACCACCTCCCTAGGTAACGCATTCCAGTGTTTCACCACCCTCTTAGTGAAAAAGTTTTTCCTAATATCCAATCTAAACCTCCCCCACTGCAACTTGAGACCATTACTCCTCGTTCTGTCATCTGCTACCATTGAGAACAGTCTAGAGCCATCCTCTTTGGAACCCCCTTTCAGGTAGTTGAAAGCAGCTATCAAATCCCCCCTCATTCTTCTCTTCTGCAGGCTAAACAAGCCCAGCTCCCTCAGCCTCTCCTCATAACTCATGTGTTCCAGTCCCCTAATCATTTTTGTTGCCCTTCGCTGGACTCTCTCCAATTTATCCACATCCTTCTTGAAGTGTGGGGCCCAAAACTGGACACAGCACTCCAGATGAGGCCTCACCAATGTCGAATAGAGGGGAACGATCACATCCCTCGATCTGCTCGCTATGCCCCTTCTTATACATCCCAAAATGCCATTGGCCTTCTTGGCAACAAGGGCACACTGCTGACTCATATCCAGCTTCTCATCCACTGTCACCCCTAGGTCCTTTTCCGCAGAACTGCTGCCTAGCCATTCGGTCCCTAGTCTGTAGCTGTGCATTGGGTTCTTCCGTCCTAAGTGCAGGACCCTGCACTTATCCTTATTGAACCTCATCAGATTTCTTTTGGCCCAATCCTCCAATTTGTCTAGGTCCTTCTGTATCCTATCCCTCCCCTCCAGCGTATCTACCACTCCTCCCAGTTTAGTATCATCCGCAAATTTGCTGAGAGTGCAATCCACACCATCCTCCAGATCATTTATGAAGATATTGAACAAAACCGGCCCCATGACCGACCCTTGGGGTACTCCACTTGATACCGGCTGCCAACTAGACATGGAGCCATTGATCACTACCCGTTGAGCCCGACAATCTAGCCAGCTTTCTACCCACCTTGTAGTGCATTCATCCAGCCCATACTTCCTTAACTTGCTGACAAGAATACTGTGGGAGACCGTGTCAAAAGCTTTGCTAAAGTCAAGAAACAATACATCCACTGCTTTCCCTTCATCCACAGAACCAGTAATCTCATCATAAAAGGCGATTAGATTAGTCAGGCATGACCTTCCCTTGGTGAATCCATGCTGGCTGTTCCTGATCACTTTCCTCTCATGCAAGTGCTTCAGGATTGATTCTTTGAGGACCTGCTCCATGATTTTTCCAGGGACTGAAGTGAGGCTGACTGGCCTGTAGTTCCCAGGATCCTCCTTCTTCCCTTTTTTAAAGATGGGCACTACATTAGCCTTTTTCCAGTCATCCGGGACTTCCCCGGTTCGCCACGAGTTTTCAAAGATAATGGCCAATGGCTCTGCAATCACAGCCGCCAATTCCTTCAGCACTCTCGGATGCAACTCGTCCGGCCCCATGGACTTGTGCACGTCCAGCTTTTCTAAATAGTCCCTAACCACCTCTATCTCCACAGAGGGCTGGCCATCTCTTCCCCATACTGTGCTGCCCAGTGCAGTAGTCTGGGAGCTGACCTTGTTCGTGAAGACAGAGGCAAAAAAAGCATTGAGTACATTAGCTTTTTCCACATCCTCTGTCACTAGGTTGCCTCCCTCATTCAGTAAGGGGCCCACACTTTCCTTGGCTTTCTTCTTGTTGCCAACATACCTGAAGAAACCCTTCTTGTTACTCTTGACATCTCTGGCTAGCTGCAGCTCCAGGTGCGATTTGGCCCTCCTGATAACATTCCTACACGCCCGAGCAATATTTTTATACTCTTCCCTGGTCATATGTCCAACCTTCCACTTCTTGTAAGCTTCTTTTTTATGTTTCAGATCCGCTAGGATTTCACCATTAAGCCAAGCTGGTCGCCTGCCATATTTACTATTCTTTCGACTCATTGGGATGGTTTGTCCCTGTAACCTCAACAGGGATTCCTTGAAATACAGCCAGCTCTCCTGGACTCCTTTCCCCTTCAAGTTAGTCCCCCAGGGGATCCTGGCCATCCGTTCCCTGAGGGAGTCGAAGTCTGCTTTCCTGAAGTCCAGGGTCCGTATCCTGCTGCTTACCTTTCTTCCCTGTGTCAGGATCCTGAACTCAACCAACTCATGGTCACTGCCTCCCAGATTCCCATCCACTTTTGCTTCCCCCACTAATTCTACCCGGTTTGTGAGCAGCAGGTCAAGAAAAGCGCCCCCCCTAGTTGGCTCCTCTAGCACTTGCGCCAGGAAATTGTCCCCTATGCTTTCCAAAAACTTCCTGGATTGTCTATGCACCGCTGTATTGCTCTCCCAGCAGATATCAGGAAAATTAAAGTCACCCATGAGAATCAGGGCATGCGATCTAGTAGCTTCCGTGAGCTGCCAGAAGAAAGCCTCATCTACCTCATCCCCCTGGTCCGGTGGTCTATAGCAGACTCCCACCACTACATCACTCTTGTTGCACACACTTCTAAACTTAATCCAGAGACACTCAGGTTTTTCTGCAGTTTCGTACCGGAGCTCTGAGCAGTCATACTGCTCCCTTACATACAGTGCTACTCCCCCACCTTTTCTGCCCTGCCTGTCCTTCCTGAACAGTTTATAACCATCCATGACAGTACTCCAGTCATGTGAGTTATCCCACCAAGTCTCTGTTATTCCGATCACGTCATAGTTCCTTGACATCACCAAGACCTCCAGTTCTCCCTGCTTGTTTCCAAGGCTTTGTGCATTTGTATATAAGCACTTGAGATAACCTGCTGATCGCCCCTCATTCTCAGTGTGAGGCAGGAGCCCTCCCCTCACAGACATTCCTGCCTTTGCTTCCTCCCGGTATCCTGCTTTCCCACTTACCTCAGGGCTTTGGTCTCCTTCCCCCGGTGAACCTAGTTTAAAGCCCTCCTCACTAGGTTAGCCAGCCTGCTGGCAAAGATGCTCTTCCCTCTCTTCGTAAGATGGAGCCCATCTCTGCCCAGCACTCCTCCTTCATGGAACACCATCCCATGGTCAAAGAAACCAAAGCCTTCTCTCCGACACCACCTGCGTAGCCATTCGTTGACTTCCACGATTCGATGCTCCCTACCTAGGCCTTTTCCTTCCACGGGGAGGATGGACGAGAACACCACTTGCGCCTCCAACTCCTTTATCCTTCTTCCTAGAGCCACGTAGTCCGCAGTGATCCGCTCAAGGTCATTCTTGGCAGTATCATTGGTGCCCACGTGGAGAAGCAGGAAGGGGTAGCGATCCGAGGGCTTGATGAGTCTCGGCAGTCTCTCCGTCACATCGCGAATCTTAGCCCCTGGCAAGCAGCAGACTTCTCGGTTTTCCCGGTCAGGGCAGCAGATAGATGACTCAGTCCCCCGGAGGAGAGAGTCCCCGACCACCACCACCCGCCTTCTCCTCTTGGGAGTGGTGGATATGATGGAAACATATGATGGACAGTGAATGGGAGGACTGCCTGAGACTGCTGGTGAGCAGGGACTTTGATACACATCCCCAGAAGGGGAACCACACAGAGACCTGCCCCAGAGGCTGTGGTTTCTGGAGCAAGAGAGGGGCTGTAGAGGGAGAAAGAGGTGGAGTGCAACTGCAGGAAAGGGCATCTTTCTGTGCAGAGCTAATCCCGGAAAGGCCAGGAGGGGACATCATAATGTGGTGAATAGAGCACCCAATGATAGCCTATACCAATGATCATTCTTCCTTTAATCCCTCCTCTGGTCTTAATTACTGCAACCAAGTCCATTCAAAACTTTGCTGCCAAAAATCATCTACTGTGCATATTGCTTTAATTATATCACACATGTGCCTTTTGAATCTTTCCATTGGCTCCCCTTTATCCTCTGCATCGAATATAAGCTTGTTCTCACCTTTAAGGTTTGGTAAGTTAGACCTAAATTGCAAGCTGCAGCTCTCCTTGGACAGCAGTTAGAACTGTCTGATTTGGAGGTGGCCAGCACTAAGGAAGTTATGCTGTGACCTCTGTGTCCACCTACAGGCTGTTGATAAGGTGCCTTTAGAGAAATGGCTTTTTTTTTTTAAATGCAGGATCTGTTGCAGTGTCTGACCGTCTTCCTTTTTGTGAGGAATTCCTGCAATGCCAGAAGAGAAGACAGCTTTCTCAGGGAGCTCAGTTTCCCTTTAAACCTCTGAACTAGTGAAAGGTGTGAGGCTTATTTAGAATCTCAAATAGTGGAAAAGAAATCTATCTGCAGGCTGTTGAAATGAAGGGAATCGAATAGAGCAGTGCTAGTTTCAGTGAACGAAGACACTGCTGTAAGGAAATGACCCATTTTTAACTGAACAGAATGGCTTTAATTACAAGCAGTTAAAGGCATCCCAGTTAGGCACGTTGACTTGGATACTAAACTATTTCAGGTTAATTATTTGTTGTATAAGTAGTATTTCCTTTTATCAGTTTTAAACTCATTGTGGTATTCAGCCAGCATGACTTATAATGTAAGACTCAGAATCTCAAATGTTAGAAAAATAACAGAACCACTAGTTATTTCCTGACAGGCTGTGTTTTGTTGCTATCTGTAAATCAATCCATCTGAGAATGAGCCTGCAATAGCTTGTCTTCAAGCTGATCAACATTCTGGGCTATCCATAATCACTTGCGGCTTGACCTAGTACCCACTGAAATCAGTAAGTCTTCCCATTAGGGAAGGGGATTGATCTTAGGAGGGGATTGATCAGTCCCTCTGATAGGATCATTGAAGCCAATGGATCTACTTGCATGATAAGGTAAGCAGAATTTGGCCTTGTGTGTTTTCAACCAAGTTACTAAAGTCAGCTAAATTGAAAGGTTCAGAGAAATGAAGCATGATGGGGCAGCCTGTGAACTATTCCATGTTAACTGGTGTTATGAGTTGCAAGATTTGTGGGGGAGTTAGATGCTAAGGTACAAACCACTTGGTGTAGACTGCAAGACTGTTCCAGCCATTGGACTGCACAATGTTTTCAGCTTTGGGAAGTATATCAATGCAGTGGTTTCACCTGTGATGAAGTGATGGTCGGGTGTAGAGCAGAGCTCTTGCACGAAGAACAAGCAGCATTCCAGCAGCATTTTTCTTCAAGTGTTTGTAGGTGCACTTCATAGTCTTGAAAGAGATATCAGTGGCTATGTCTAAGTTAGAGTTTGTGATCCTGTTTTAATTCAAGTTAACGAACAACTGTAAATGCAATTCTGCACATTCCACAAATGTTCTAGGCCACACGATTGTGCTTTAGCTCAAGACTCAATCAATTAACTCACATTAAAACAGGTCCATTAACTCTAGCATAGGCAAATGAGTTTACACAGGTACTTTGCAAGCCTCCACACAGCTCTGCCAATGTCAGGCCTGACGTAAATCACCAATACTGTCCTGACTGCGTCTTCAGCAGTTGTACCTAGTTACATGAGGTTTCTCAAGCAGCCTAAATTGCAGCATGGATGAGGTGCCCAAGTTCACTGCCAGTTGTGCTTTACCTATAAAAATGGGATTTAAACAATGATTTCAAGTGGCAAACGTCAGAAGAGCCAGGATTTTATCCTTAGAAGTCAATAGCAAAATTTCCCATTGACTTCAGTGGGGTCAGGGTTTCACTGTAGACTGGGATCCTGCAGGCTCATTTAGATAAAAAGGCAAAATGATGAAGCAGTTAAGAAACAGGTTGAACATTTTGGGGCTGATTCTCTTCCCACTATAGTAATTTCCAGTGGTGTAGTTCCTGATTTATGCTGGTGTGTAAGTCACTGGAGAAACAAGTTTTAGATACTGGGGCTGGAAATACACCAGTAGAAAAACTGGTTAACTACTTCCAATGGATTGTATGCATAAACATCTACCATTACAACACTCTGTGCATTCTTGATAACTGACTATAGCAAGAGCCATGCGGGTCTTTTTAAAGCTGACACTTGGCTGAGCACATGCAATTTTTTGAACTGAGTTAAGGCCTTGCACTAGAAACAAGTGCATGCAATATTTTAAAGTTTTGTGCTGTGTACATTTTAAGGTATTGTTTTGGCTCCTGTTTTCTGTAGGAATTATGATGTGTATGGAGGGAAAAGCATACCCTGTTGTGGGGACTCAGAGCAATGACAGGAAATTCTCACCAGCCATAAAAAATAATTGTCTCAGTTCATGAAATAGCAAAGCCTTTTTGACTGCATTATTTTTTGGGATGTGAAAAACGGAAAATAGTTTCCATGGGCAAAGGCCTCTCATTTCATGCCAGAAAAACTGGGGACTATTTTCCATAAAACTCTGCCTAGGAAAAATTAATTGAAATCTAAAACTCTGCTCTTCCAACTGAATTTCTACTCATTCCCCCCACCCCAAGAGTGCAGAATGCAGTGGCTGAAATAGTGACATTTTCAGTCTGATGCCCATTTATTGGCACACTAGTGAATATTACTTATGGCACATTACTGCTTGTGATGCAAAAATCGCTCACTTTGCACAGCTCTAGGTTTCATCAGTAGTTTTTTTGTTGGGAACACAAAAAGTCTGACAATCTTCAGCTTCAAAACTCTGGAGAACTTGTTGTGGAATCACTGGCAATTTTCTTAATTCTCCACGGTAGGCCAGATTGGGTTCTGTCCTATGCAGGTGTGCATGGAGTAGAGGCCACAAAGGAGCTTTCATCAGTTTCCCCCCAGGGCAAAAGCAGGGCACAACAGTTAGGATGGGCAGAAGGATGTTGGGCTATGGCCCCCACAAAGTGTGCACTGCACATGTCACTCTCTCAGAGGGTGCATTTTTACTACAAGAATTTCTAGGTATTTTTCTGCATCAGTGCAGCTATTCCTGTGCTACCAATAGCTTGATCTGTAGTGTAGACAGGACACTGGCATACTTTGCCAGTCTGTTGTATAATCTTGAGAGCAGGGTTAGATGACATGGTCACAAAAAATACTCTGTTTGCATGACTGTTCCCAACATTGGAGGTTTGGAGTAGATGCATCAATACAGAAAAAGGTTTACAAACTTTCTTTTGTTCCTCAGTGCCTCCCAGATCTCCTGCTGCAGGGCAGTAATCTTTTGCAGCATCCCCGATCTGGAATGGTGCCATCAAGGATCAGCTGAGTTCTGTATCTTTGGAGATCATTCCTGTGGTAACCCTTGTGGCTGAAACATTGCTACTAACTATTTTATACGTGCAGCTTTTAATAACTTCCTTGCTCTGTGTGCTACCTGCCTGCTGGCTCTGAATCCCCATTGTTAGTCTTGGTCTATAACATCTGGCTGCTTCCATCTCAATGCTGTGTAATGAAGCCATTATGCGAGTCACTGCGGAATATTTTGTCAGCATAAAACGAAGTGTACTGTTCATTCTGTGTGTACTCTTAAACATAGATATATATGCACAGTAGATGGTGCTGTGCTTCCCTGTCTTTCTGCACTGAATGTGATATCTCATTAGCAAAGCTTTTCAAAGCTAGACTTCAAATTATTAAAAATTTCTTCTGAATTGACTGATCAATTGATATTACATATTTGGAGAGACATTTTTCTTAACTGTGCACCTGTTTTGCTTAATGGTACATAAAGACTTAAAGACTATGTGTGGTAACTTACAATACTAATCTAAATTCTTCATACACTCAGAGGATAATATTGACTCTTAAATCTTTTAAGGGAGGCTTTTAATACATGTGGAGACCAGGCTTGTTTTGGATTGATAACTTTTACCACAACGATATCTAATACGTAAATTACAGAGGACAATGCAGAGTGGTGTATTTAAATAAGCCTGGAGTAGTTAATATATTAGGAAGCCTTGAGAAATGTAATCTAATGGAACCGCTAAACACAGGAAATAACATCACAGTTTAAACCATATACAGTGTAGCAAGAAACTGCTTGAGTCCAGGGGAATTCAGTGAAATGAAAAATATCACTTATTTCCTTGTGCTTCTAATCTTGAGGATTTCATTGCAAAAGACCTAAAACAGCAAGGCTAAATGCTATGCTATGGCACCTAGTCCAGGCTTTAAGTGTGTTTGTCTCAAAAATGGTAAGTCTTAAACAACTAAGAATGTGTAGCAAAGTGGCATCTATTCACAAGGCTATGGTAAACACTGCAGTAAGCTTGAAATATTGTAGCTGAACATCTGTAGCCATTTTCACCAGCTTTAACAGACAAACCCATTTAAGTAGGCTTAAAACCTATCAGGCCGTAGACTTATAATCACAAATGTTGGGCTGGAAGAGACCTTGAGAAGTCATTTAGACCCACCCCCCTACACTGAGGCAGGATCAAGTATTCCTAGACGATCTCTGACATGTTTCTCTAACCTATTCTTAAAAAGATCTAATGATGGGGATTCCACAATCTCCCTTGGAAACCCATTCCAGTGCTGAACTATCCTTGTCAGAATAGATTTGCTAATGTCTAACCTAAATCTCACTTGCTGCAGATTAAGCCCACTAATTTTTGATCTACCTTCAATGGACTTGGAGAACGGATCACTGTCCTCTTTATAACAGCCTTAACATATTTGAAGACTGATAGGTCTCCTCTTAGTCTTTACTCGAGAATGCTCAATAATAATTACTGTAATGTAATTACATTTAACATCCTTGTAGAGGGAAAAATTCCAAAGAAACCCACCACAGTAGCACTTAACTTCAGAAAGGGGAACTACGTAAAAATGAGGATGCTATTTAAAAGAAAATTAAAAGGAACAGTCACCAGGGTGAAATGCCTGCAAACTGCATGGACACTATTTTAAAAACATCATAACAGTGGTTCAAACTAAATGTATATCTTCCCCCCAACCCAATAGTAAGAGGGACAAAAAATGCCACCATGGCTAAACAGCAGAGTAAAATGGGCATTTAGAGGCAAAAATGGTGGGATAACTCACATGACTGGAGTATGGTCATGGATGGATATAAGCTGTTCAGGAAGGAGGGGGAGTTGCACTGTATGTAAGGGAGCAGTATGACTGCTCAGAGCTCAAGTATGAAACTGCAGAAAAACCTGAGAGTCTCTGGATTAAGTTGAGAAGTGTGAGCAACAAGAGTGATGTCGGTGGGAGTCTGCTACAGACCGCCGGACCAGGGGGATGAGGTGGACAAGGCTTTCTTCCGGCAACTCGCAGAAGTTACTAGATCGCAGGCCCTGGTTCTCATGGGAGACTTCAATCACCCTGATATCTGCTGGGAGAGCAATACAGAGGTGCGCAGGCAATCCAGGAACTTTTTGGAAAATGTAGGGGACAATTTCCTGGTGCAAGTGCTGGAGGAACCAACTAGGGGCAGGCAGAGCTCTTCTTGACCTGCTGCTCACAAACCAGGAAGAATTAGTAGGGGAAGCAAAAGTGGATGGGAACCTGGGAGGCAGTGACCATGAAATGGTCGAGTTCAGGATCCTAACACAAGGAAGAAAGGAGAGCAGCAGAATACAGACCATGGACTTAAGAAAAGCAGACTTTGACTCCCTCAGGGAACTGATGGGCAAGATCCCCTGGGAGAATAACATGAGGGGGAAAGGAGTCCAGGAGAGCTGGCTGTATTTTAAAGAATCCTTATTGAGGTTACAGGGACAAACCATCCCGATGTGTAGAAAGAATAGTAAATATGGCAGGCGACCAGCTTGGCTTAACAGTGAAATCCTTGCTGCTCTTAAATACGACAAAGAAGCTTACAAGAAGTGGAAGATTGGACAAATGACCAGGGATGAGTATAAAAATATTGCTCGGGCTTCCAGGAGTGAAATCAGGAAGGCCAAATCACACCTGGAGTTGCAGCTAGCAAGAGATGTTAAAAGTAACAAGAAGGGTTTCTTCAGGTATGTTCACAACAAGAAGAAAGTCAAGGAAAGTGTGGGCCTCTTACTGAATGTGGGAGGCAACCTCGTGACAAAGGATGTGGAAAAAGCTAATGTACTCAATGTTTTTTTTGCCTCTGTCTTCACGAACAAGGTCAGCTCCCAGACTACTGCACTGGGCAGCACAGCATGGGGAGGAGGTGACCAGCCCTCTGTGGAGAAAGAAGTGGTTTGGGACTATTTAGAAAAGCTGGACGAGCACAAGTCCATGGGGCCAGATGCGTTGCACCTGAGAGTGCTAAAGGAGTTGGCGGATGCAATTGCAGAGCCATTGGCCATTATCTTTGAAAACTCATGGTGATCGGGGGAGGTCCCAGATGACTGGAAAAAGGCTAATGTAGTGCCCATCTTTAAAAAAGGGAAGAAGGAGGATCCTGGGAACTACAGGCCAGTCAGCCTCACCTCAGTCCCTGGAAAAATCATGGAGGAGGTCCTCAAGGAATCAATTCTGAAGCACTTAGAGGAGAGGAAAGTGATCAGGAACAGTCAGCATGGATTCACCAAGGGCAAGTCATGCCTGACTAATCTAATTGCCTTCTATGATGAGATAACTGGCTCTGTGGATGAGGGGAAAGCAATGGATGTGTTGTTCCTTGACTTTAGCAAAGCTTTTGACACGGTCTCCCACAGTATTCTTGCCAGCAAGTTAAAGAAGTATGGGCTGGATGAATGGACTATAAGGTGCACAGAAAGCTGGCTAGATTGTCGGGCTCAACGGGTAGCGATCAACGGCTCCATGTCTAGTTGGCAGCCGGTATCAAGTGGAGTGCCCCAGGGGTTGGTCCTGGGGCCGGTTTTGTTCAATATCTTCATAAATGATCTGGAGGATGGTGTGGATTGCACCCTCAGCAAGTTTGCAGATGACACTAAACTGGGAGGAGAGGTAGATACGCTGGAGGGTAGGGATAGGATACAGAGGGCCCTAGACAAATTGGAGGATTGGGCCAAAAGAAATCTAATGAGGTTCAACAAGGACAAGTGCAGAGTTCTGCACTTAGGACGGAAGAATCCAATGCACCACTATAGACTAGGGACCGAATGGCTTGGCAGCAGTTCTGCAGAAAAGGACCTACAGGTTACAGTGGACGAGAAGTTGGATATGAGTCAGCAGTGTGCCCTTGTTGCCAAGAAGGCCAATGGCATTTTGGGATGTATAAGTAGGGGCATTGCCAGCAGATGGAGGGACGTGATCATTCCCCTCTATTTGACATTGGTGAGGCCTCAGCTGGAGTATTGTGTCGAGTTTTGGGCCCCACACTACAAGAAGGATGTGGAAAAATTGGAAAGAGTCCAGCGGGGGGCAACAAAAATGATTAGGGGACTGGAACACATGATTTATGAGGAGAGGCTGAGGGAACTGGGGATGTTTAGTCTTCAGAAGAGAAGAATGAGGGGGGATTTGATAGCTGCTTTCAACTACCTGAAAGGGGGTTCCAAAGAGGATGGCTCTAGACTGTTCTCAGTGGTAGCAGATGACAGAACAAGGAGTAATGGTCTCAAGTTGCAGTGGGGGAGGTTTAAGTTGGATATTAGGAAAAAAGTTTTCACTAGGAGGGTGGTGAAGCACTGGAATGCGTTACCTAGGGAGGTGGTGGAATCTCCTTCCCTAGAAGTTTTTAAGGTCAGGCTTGACAAAGTCCTGGCTGGGATGATTTAGTTGGGGATTGGTCCTGCTTTGAGCAGGGGGTTGGACTAGATGACCTCCTGAGGTCCCTTCCAACCCTGATATTCTATGATTCTATGAAAAAGACATCCTTTAAATATTGGAAGTCAAATCTTAGTGAGGAAGATAGAAAGTACCATAACCTCTGGCAAGTCAAGTGTAAAGTATAGTAAGGCAGGCCGGGAGTGAATTTGAAGAGCCACTAGCTGAGGACATGAACAGCAATTTTTAAAAATTCTTCAAAAGAAGGAAACCCATTAGTCAATGGAGCCACTGGATAATTGAGGTGCAAAAGCAGCATTCAAGGAAGGCAAAGCAGTTGTGGAGAAGCTAAATAAATTTTTTGCATCAGTCTTCATCACAGAGGATGTGAGGAAGATTCCCACATCCAAACCATTATTTTGAGGTGACAAATCTGAGGAAGAGCTCCAAATTGGGGTGTCAATAGAGGAAATTTTGGAACAAATTGATTAAACAGTAAGTCACCAGGCTAGACTGTATTCATCTAAGAGTTCTGAAGGAACTCGTATGAAACTGCAGCACTTCTAACAATGGTATTGTCACACAGTCCACTCATACTGGGGTGCCTTCTTGTAGCCACAGGTGGGCATTAGCTTCACTCTTATTCTGCTCACCCTACTACTATTGCCTCTCTCTGACTGTATGCAACTCAGTGTGTTTTGTCTTTGTGGCTTGGTCCTCCATCCAGGTCACTGTGTTTTCCCCTCTTCTGGGGTATCAAAGGCCTACTGGATTGTTAGGATATAGATATTCATGCCTGTCTGTAAAGGCCTATACTCTAAGAATTTAGGTGTATTCTTATCACTTGGCTAATTATAGAGGTATAAAAGAATCAAAATCACTATCTGCTGGTGTAAGGGTCTTCTCTTACTGTGACAGTCTGAGGCCCTGTTCTTAGGCTAAGGCCTTTGGCTAAGCAGCAGAGGCAGCCATAAGCTGGGAAGCGAACGGTCACATCCTCACATTCCAAACTAGTCACATTGAAATAAGGTGCTATTGGGCTGTTAGGCACTATCAGGACAGGATTGTATTCCTATCACCTCCAGAGAAAGGGAAGTGCCTAGAAAATGTAAAAGGAAACTTAGTTTGATAGCATCCTGTCTGGCAAGAACTCACTTATCAATAGCTGGGATGTGAAATCCTCACTTCTGTGTTGTCTTGTCATTGTAGTTCCCACTTTGCTATTGTTTGTCTGTATAATCTCTGTCTGGTTCTGTGATTGTTCCTGTCTGCTGTATAATTAATTTTGCTGGGTGTAAACTAATTAAGGTAGTGGGATATAATTGGTTACATAATCATGTTACAATATGTTAGGATTGGTTAGTTAAATTTCAGGAAAATGATTGGTTAAGGTATAGCTAAGCAGAACTCAAGTTTTACTATATAATCTGTAGTCAATGAGGAAGGGGGTGTGGGGGGGGTGTGGGTGGGCATGGGCATGTGGGTAAGGGAGATGGGAACAGGGAATGGGGGTAAGAAAATTGGAATCATGTTTTGCTAAAGGGGGAAATGGGAACAGGGAATGGGAGTAAGGAAGTTGGAATCATGTTTGGCTAAGGGCAGGAATGGGAACAGGGACACAGGTGTAAGGCTTTGTGGTGTCAGAGCTGGGAAGGAGGATACTAAGGAAGGAAACTGGAATCATGCTTGCTGGAAGTTCACCCCAATAAACATCGAATTGTTTGCACCTTTGGACTTCGGGTATTGTTGCTCTCTGTTCATGCGAGAAGGACCAGGGAAGTAAGTGGGTGAAGGAATAAGCCCCGTAACATGGATCAACAACCCACTTGTCATTCCAGTCAGCCTTCTAGTCCAAGAAGCTAGGTCCAGTGCTGCTTTCCCAGCAGCTGGTAGGGGAACCCAGGCCTGGCCACTACTTTGGGTTCCAGTC
Organism: Lepidochelys olivacea; assembly: GCF_965140295.1. Classification (NCBI taxonomy): domain Eukaryota; kingdom Metazoa; phylum Chordata; order Testudines; family Cheloniidae; genus Lepidochelys; species Lepidochelys olivacea. Next base: position 299,345,601 of record NC_140411.1, read on the forward strand.
CAGGGATCTATATCTGACAACTATGGTCTGCTTTCCCTTAGACTCTGTTGCTCTTTCCTGGGACTCCTTCCTTCAGCTTCTGACTCCCCCCCTCTCCAGGTGTACCAGCTCAAACTCCCTCTTCTCAGGGAGTAACTGCAGATTAATAAACTCCATAGCTTCAAACACTACTTCCTCTTGAGCCCCTTTTTGCTCCCAATTTCCTGGCTTTATAATAGCCCCTCCCCTTCTTCCCCAGCTGGGCTACATCTTCAATCAGTCTTTCAATCCCTGACTCTTCCCCAGGTGCAGTTTATCAGGTTAATTATCCTAATTTAACCTGCTTTGTCTTGTGTGGGGTGGACACCCCATCACAGGTATGTAAACTTTTGCTTAAATTAGCCCCTGTACCAGCTGACTGGAGGCTAGCTAAAGTAACACCTGTTTTTTTAAAAAAGGCTTCAGATCCTGACAATTACAGGCTGATAAGCCTAACTTCAGTACCAGGCAAAATGGTTGAAACTATCATAAATAACAACATTATCAGACACATAGATAAACACTATATGTTGGAGAAGAGTCAGCATATTTTTTGAAAGGAAAATCATGCCTCATCAGTCTATTAGAATTCATTGAGGGAATCAATAAGCATGTGGACAAGGGTGATCCAGTTGATATGATGTACTTGGACTTTCAAAAAACCATTGACAAGGTCACTCACCAAAGGCTCTTAAACAAAGTCATGGGATAAGAAGGAAGGTTCTATCATGGATTGGTAACTGGTTAAAAGATAGTAAACAAAGGGGAGGAATAAGTGGTCAGTTTTCACAATGGAGAGAGGTAAATAGCAGAGTCCTCCAGAAATCTCAATGGGGACCAGTGCTGTGCAACATATTCATAAATGATCTGGAAAAGGTGGTGAACAGTGAGGTGGCAAAATTGGCAGATGATAAAAAATTACTCTCCCTGGCTCTGGTTCCTCCCAGGTTAGTGGGGGAAGGATAGCTCAGTGGTTTGAGCATTGGCCTGCTAAACCCAGGGTTGTGAGTTCAATCCTTGAGGGGGCCATTTAGGGATCTGGGGCAAAAATTGGGGATTGGTCCTGCTTTGAGCAGGGGGCTGGACTAAATGACCTTCTGAGGTCCCTTCCAACCCTGATATTCTATGAAAACTATGAAAACTTACTCAAGATAGTTAAGTCCAAAGCTGACTATGAAAAGTTACAGAGGGATCATGAACTAGGTTACTTAGTGACAAAATAGCAGATTAAATTCAATGTTAAGTGCCAAGTAATGCACATTAGAAGAAGTTATCCTAAATACACATACAAAATTATGTGGTTTAAATTAACTGTTACCAAGTAATAGATCGTAGAGTAATTGTGGATAGTTCTCTGAAAATATCTGCTCAATGTGCAGCAGCAGTCAAAAAAGCTAACAATGTTAGGAACCATTAGGAAAGGGATAGATAATAAGAAAAAAATATCAAAGTGCCTATATATAAATCATGGTATGCCTGCACCTTGAATACTGTGTGCAGCTCTGGTTGCCCCATCTCAAAAAATGTTAGAATTGGAGAAGTTGCAGAAAAGGACAGCGAAAATTATTAGGGGTATGGAACAGCTTCTATGTAAGGAGACCACAAGGAGTCTGGTGGCACCTTAAATACTTACGGATTTATTTGGGCATAAGCTTTCGTGGGTAAAAAACTGCACTTCTTCAGATGCATGGAGTGAAAATTACAGATACAGGCATAAATATGCTGGCACGTGAAAAGAAGGGAGTTACCTTACAAGTGGAGAACCAGTATTGAAGAAGTGGGGTGTTTTACCCATGAAAGCTTATGCCCAAATCAATCTGTTAGTCTTTAAGGTGCCACCAGACTCCTCGTTTTTGTGGATACAGACTGACACAGCTACCCCTCTGTCAAGGTTCCTCCCCCACTCTGAACTCTAGGGTACAGATGTGGGGACCTGCATGAAAAACCTCCTAAGCTTATCTTTACCAGCTTAGGTCAAAACTTCCCCAAGGTACAAAATATTACCCCCGTTATCCTTGGACTGGCCGCTACCACCACCAAACTAATACTGGTTACTGGGGAAGAGCTGTTTGGACGCGTCCTTCCCCCCAAAATACTTCCCAAAACCTTGCACCCCACTTCCTGGACAAGGTTTGGTAAAAAGCCTCACCAATTTGCCTAGGTGACTACAGACCCAGACCCTTGGATCTTAAGAACAATGAACAATCCTCCCAACACTTGCACTCCCCCTTTCCTGGGAAATGTTGGATAAAAAGCCTCACCAATTTGCATAGGTGACCACAGACCCAAACCCTTGGATCTGAAAATAATGAAAAAGCATTCAGTGTTTTACAAGAAGACTTTTAATAAAAAATAGAAGTAAATAGAAATAAAGAAATCCCCCCTGTAAAATCAGGATGGTAGATATCTTACAGGGTAATTAGATTCAAAAACATAGAGAACCCCTCTAGGCAAAACCTTAAGTTACAAAAAAGATACACAGACAGAAATAGTTATTCTATTCAGCACAATTCTTTTCTCAGCCATTTAAAGAAATCATAATCTAACACATACCTAGCTAGATTACTTACTAAAGTTCTAAGACTCCATTCCTGGTCTATCCCCGGCCAAGACCCAGCAACAGACAGACACAGACCCTTTGTTTTGCTCCCTCCTCCCAGCTTTTGAAAGTATCTTGTCTCCTCATTGGTCATTTTGGTCAGGTGCCAGCGAGGTTACCTTTAGCTTCTTACCCTTTACAGGTGAGAGGAGCTTTCCCCTGGCCAGGAGGGATTTCAAAGGGGTTTACCCTTCCCTTTATATTTATGACACCCTCTGATACTTGGCACCATGCAAGACACTGAATTTAGCCATATGAAGTGGAAATCCATCAACTTCATTATAGCGGAGCGGTCACCCCGTTCCAACTCAGGAAGGGTTAAAGCCAGCCCTGGGAGAGGGCTGGGGCTGAGAGAAAATCTAGGCTGATTGGGAAGGCAGCTACAGCTGGGGCCATGCCCTAATCAGGCCACAGCTGAGCCAGGAGCTCGGGCAGACTCTCTCTCTAGTTCTTGAGAGAGAAGGACCTGGCTGCCTGGAGTGGAGCAGGGCAGGGGAAAGTCCAGAGAAGCTGGGGAGCTCCAGCCTGGAAAACCCCTAGGTTGCAGGCCTTGCTAAAGGGCAGGAAAGGTACTGGAGCTACAGAGGTGTAGCCTGGGAATAGGCAGAAGCTGCTGTTCCAACCCCCTTGCCGATGATGAGTGGTTTACAGACTGCAGTCTTCCCAGTGAGCGGGGCTAGATAGTGACTGGCAGTAGCCACTGAGGCAAGGTGGGGAGAGAGGGTTGGGGGTTCTCCTGGGTGGGGAGACCCAGATTGTGGGTTTCTGCTGGGGGGCAGAACCCTGACGTAGAGGGGCACCGAGGTCCGGGAGGGACACGGGGTCCAGAGGCAGGCAAGACGCTGGCCTGAAGAGGGCACTCTGAGCTGGAAGAGCTAATTCCCGAGACAACCAGCAGGAGGTGCCACGCCGGTGAGTCATCGCCTCACTATATTCATGAAAAGAACTTGCACAGATATAGACAGACAGACATCTTCCTCTCCAAGTGTAAACAGATGGACATCATACCAAATGGACTGAAGGTAAAAAAATCCATTGCAATCAACATACTACACTGATCATAGTGAGAGATTGTGCCACACACTCTCAAAGAAACTGAGGAACCCCCTGATCAGCATCCCGTATAGCAAACAGGAGAAGATCAAGAATGACCTCTCAAAACTGGAGACTGTCATACAAAACCAATCTTCCACACAAACTTCCACATGGCTGGACTTTACAAAAACAAGACAAGCCATTTACAATGCATACTTTACTTCTCTACAGAGGAAAAAGGACAGTAAACTATCTAAACTCCTACATGCCACAGGGGGCTACAACAGTGGTACCCTTAACTCATGCAACAATATTGTTAATCTATCCAACCACACACTTAGCCCGGCAGAAGAGTCTGTCCTATCTCAGGGACTCCCTTTCTGTCCCACCACCCCCACGCACATGATACAGTTCTGTGGTGATCTGGAAGCCTACTTTCACCATCTCTGACTCAAGGAATATTTTCAACACACCACTGAACAGTGCATTGACCCACAGGAATCCTCCTACCAACACTACAAGAAGACAAATTCTGCATGGACTCCTCCAGTCTGTCATTTCGACCATCAGGACTTCAACATAGAGGGCTTCCACAGATGTGCACAGGCTGAAATTTTGAACAAACAGCATCACTTGCCCGATAACCTCAGCCATACAGAACACAATGCCATCCACAGCCTCAGAAACATTATAATCAAAGGGGCTGACAAAGGAAGTGCTGTAGGAGTCATGAACAGGTCGGATTATGAACAGGAGGCTGCCAAGCAACTCTCCAACACCACATTCTACAGGCCATTATCCTCTGATCCCACTGAGGAGTATGACAAAGAAACTACACCATCTGCTCAAGAAACTCCCTGCTATAGCACAGGAACAAATCTACACAGACACACCCCTAGAACTCCGACCAGGGGTATTCTGTCTGCTCCCCAAGATCCATAAACCTGGAAATCCTGGGTGCCCCATCATTTCAGGCGTCGGCACTCTTACAGCAGGATTATCTGGCTCTTTGGACTCTCTCCTCAGACCCTATGCTACCAGCACTCCTAACTATCTTTGAGTCACCATGGACTTCCTGAGGAAACCACAATGCATTGGTGATCTTCCTGAAAGCATCATCCTGGCCACTATGGATGTAGAAGCTCTTTACACCAATATTCCACATGAGGATGGACTACCAGCTGCCAGGAACAGTATCCCTGATGAGGCCACGGAACACCTATGGGTGAGCTTTGTGACTTTGTTCTCACCCATAACTATTTCATATTTGGGGACAATGTATACCTTCAAATCAGCGGCACTGCTATGGGTACCTGCATGGCCCCACAGTATGCCAACATTTTTATGGCTGACTTAGAACAACGCTTCCTCAGCTCTCGTCCCCCTAGTGCCCCTCCTCTACTTGCACTATATTGATGTCATCTTCATCATATGGAACCACGGGAAGGAGGCCCTTGAAGAATTCCACCTGGATTTTAACAATTTCCACCCTGCCATCAACCTCAGCCTGGATCAGTCCACACAAGAGATCCACTTCCTGGACACTACAGTGCAAATAAGTTATGGTTATATAAACAGCACTTATACTTACCTACATGCTTCCAGCTTCCATCCAGGACACATCACACGACCCTATAGCCAAGCCCTAAGATACAACAGCATTTGCTCCAATCCCTCAGACAGAGACAAACATGTACAAGAACTTTATCAAGCTTTCTTAAAACAACAATACTCACCTGGGGAAGTGAGGAAACAGATTGACAGAGCGAGATGGGTTCCCACAAGTCACCTACAATAGGACAGGCCCAACAAGGAAAATAACAGACCACCACTGTCCATCACGTACAGCCCCCAGCTAAAACCTCTCCAGCACATCATCAACAATCTACAACCTGTACTGGAAAACGATCCCTCACTCTCACAAGACCTTGGGAGACAGGCCAGTCCTCGCTTACAGACAGCCCCCCAACCTGAAGCAAATACTCACCAGCAACTACGCATCACACAACAGAAACACTAACCCAGGAACCAATCCCTGTAACAAACCCCGTTGCCTTCTCTGTCCCCATATCTACTCTAGCGACACCATCATAGGACCCAACGACATCAGCCACACTATCAGGGGCTCATTCTCCTGCACATCTACTAATGTGATATATGCCATCATGTGCCAGCAATGCCCCTCTGCATGTACATTGGCCAACCTGGACAGTTTCTGCATAAAAGAATAAATGGACATAAATCAGACATCAGGAATGGTAATATACAAAAGCCAGTAGGAGAACACTTCAATCTCCCTGGACATTCAATAACAGATTTAAAAGTAGCCATTCTTCAACAACAACAAAACCCCCAGATTTCAAAGAGAAACTGCAGAGCTACAATTCATTTGCAAACTTAACACCATTAATTTGGGCTTGAATAGGGACTGGGAGTGGCTGGCTCACTACAAAAGTAATTTTCCCTCTCTTGATATTGACACCGCCTCATCAATTATTGGGAATGGACCACATCCACCCTGACTGAATTGGCCTTGTTAACACTGGTTCTCCACTTGTAAGGTAACTCCCTTCTCTTCATGTGCTGGTATATTTATGCCTGTATCTGTACTTTTTAACTCCATGCATCTGAAGAAGTGGAGTTTTTTACCAATGAAAGCTTATGCCTAAATAAATTTGTTAGCCTTTAAGGTATCACCAGACTCCTCATTGTTTTCGTGACTACAGACTAACACGGCTACCCCTCTGATATATAAGGAAAGTTTAAAAAGACTTGGACTGTTCATCTTAGAAAAGAGACAAGGGGGAATATGATAGAGGTCTTTAAAATCATGAATGATGGAGAAAGTGAATAAGGAATAAGACAAGTGAATAAGGAATAAGAACTAGGGATCACTTGCTGATATTAATAGGCAGCAGATTTAAAACAAATATAAGGAAGTACTTCACACAACTCATAGTCAATCTGTGGAATTTGTTACCATGGGATGTTGTGAAGGCCAAAAGTATAACTGGGCTCAAAAAATAATTACGTAAGTTCATAGAAGATAGGTCCATCAATTGGTATTACCCAAGGTGGTGGGGGATGCAACACCATGCTCCTGGTGTCCCTACACCTCTAACTGCCAGAAGCTGGGACTGGATAACAAGGGATGGCTCACTTGATAATTGTACTGTTCTGTTCATTCCCTCCAAAGTATCCGGCACCGGACACTGCCAGAGACAGGATACTGGGCTAAATGAACCATTGGTTTAACCCAGTGTGAAAGATATAAGAGATCAGAGATTTGCACCTGGCTGCCTGGCAGATTAGCCTGCTGCATCTGAGAGAAGTGGCTCTGACACTGGTCTGCTGAGTGACCCTGGGCAAATCACTTCATCTCTCTGTGCCTCTGTTCCCTACCTCATCTATTTACATTATAAGATCTACAGGGCAGGGACCGTTTCCTTTATGCCTAGGTGACATTGCTTAGCACAATGGGACCTTGATCTTTGGTTGGGGACTTGAGGCATTATTGAATGCCATAAAAGATGAAAAAACTAAGTGGACACCTTGCTCTCTCTCATCCACAGAAGAAATTTTATGACTACAGTAGGGGAACTCCTGAGTCCATTTGAAGTCAAAGGCAAAATTCCCGTTGACTTCAATGGGACCGTGATTTAACATCATGATAAAACAGCCTTCAAAAAGTGATAATCTGTCCACCTCTACCTGGACCGTTTGAAAAGTTAACTTTCATGCTTCCATACAATGCTTGCTCATGGTTTGGTAAAATACAAATGATGAAAGAAAACAACACTTACTTACTTGATAGGTATTTTCAAATCATGTTAGTAGAATTTGCACAGTACTGTATTAGTGAAACCCCTGTCGTTAGGAAATAGTATTTTGAAAGAGAGCTGATAATAGGATACAAAGATCCTAATCTGATTAGATGAGGAGCTGATAATGGAATTTTTTTTTTCCATACCAGGGACTTACATTTTACACTAGCAATGCTGATCTCTTTAATATGATATAATAAAAAGCTGGGCATGGTGTCAGAAATGGAATTTATGTTGCAAAGTCAATAAATTTTGCAGATCTAGGAAGATTAGATTTTAAAATAATGTTGAGGAAAAAAGTATTCCCTAAGGCAGCACCTGTGGGTCTTCTAGTACATTATGTATCGTCTAGGCCCCTGATTCTGGAATTTGTTCCATACAGACAGACACCTGCTCTCTTAAAGGGCTCCACTGAAATCAGTGGGGTTCTGCATCGGTGCAGGGTTTTTGTGTGGAACAAGTTGCATGACTGGGACTGTATTCTGTAAACTTGTTTCCTTGGGTTAGGGACTGTGGGTAAAATCCTGGTCACATTAAAGTCCCATGGACTTGAATAGGGGAAGGATTTCCCCTCTTCTGTTTCTTGTATGGCACAGAGTGCACCAATGTTTAACATTATAGTAAATATTATTTCTAGAGCTAGTCAGGAGTTTTTCAACTACATGTTTTTTCACTGGACAATGCCAATTTGTCTGCCTTGAAACATCCCCTAGGAATGTGTTGACTTTAATGAATTGTTTGTTTAAAAAAAAATTAGAAGAAAAATTGGAAGGAGAAATTGTTCTGTTTTGATGTTTTTGGAATAAAACATTCTAATTTTCAACTAGAAATGACATTAGGTTTTGAATTTTTTTTTTAATTTTTATCTTAAATTTATTTTAAGAAAACAAAATCTAAATGAAACAATCTGAAATTATAAAAATGATAAATTTCAATCTACCTGAACCATTATTTCCCCTGGGTTTTCTGTCTGTGAAAATTTTTGAAATTTTGACTTCCTGTCCGGATGGCAAAATTTTTCAAACTCTTGACAATTATTATGGAAGAAGACAACCACTTCTTGTCCAGCTTTAATTATTTCAAGCCTGCAATATGCCTGCATTCCTGTCCTATCAATTTTCTTACTCTTATTTCAGAGATACCAAAACAAAAATTACACTTTTTTTTTTTTGGTTGACAACTTCCCTATGCATTTGTGAACAATTAATTTATTGTCATGTTAGTGAAGCTAAAAGTATGCTACTGTATTGACATATGAGTGATTCACTAAAGTCTGGAATTATCCGTTCTGAAGTGCCAGAGAGTTACTGATGACAGGTTCAAAAAAATGAATAAGGAAGGGTTTTTTCCTTAATGAAACTATGAATCTCTCAGCAGTAATGTTGCTGCAGCAGCTTTCCAGCTTTTCACATGCTGGAAGTTGAGCGCATGTGGCATCTTATAGGAAGGTCCCTTTTCAAAATAGGCCCTAAAGGAGGAGAAGCGACCTGAATGACGACGGCTCCAGAGTTATAGCCAATCTCATTTTAAAGAAAAAGCACTAGTAATACCTGAAAGTCAAAGCTTTGATTGGAAAGGGAAAAAGCTACTATTTACACCATAGTCAGAGGGCAAATCTCAAGGGGAATCTACTGCCATCGTCATCTTTTTATTATTTTTGTATTACTAATATGGTACGGAACATACCACTTAATGTAGTAGAGTCCGTCTTTGTCTTTCTAAATTATTATTATATTACCATCTAAAGGTTGTTCATCACTGACAAAGGCCACAGTATGATGTAAAATAATCCCAATAGCAACTATTGGCCTGTTAGATTGGTGACCAACAGTTCAAGCTTTGCTAATATGATGTAATATGATGACTAAAATGCAGTGTGATGAAACTGGTGATTTTTCTGAAGTTTTATTTTTGGGGGAGCTGGGGGTACTCAGGATAAGGATGATAATGATGAACACAACAGTATTTTAGGAGTAACAATTACTCACATGAGCAGTCCAGTTGATTTCATCCATTGACTTCATGGGAATACTCAAATGAGAAAGGAATGATTATGAGTAAAAGGTTACAGGATCTTGCCCTTAATTCCTGCATACAGAGTTTCGTTTTTTTCAATTCTGAAGGATTAAAAGGTGGTTGACAAAGTAAGAGGGGGTCACTCAGCTCCCTCTGATATGCAGCTATTATACTTCTGAGGTGGAAGGTAGCGGCTCTTTAGTGGCAGCAACAGTACATCACAGGATTTTAAGGTGGGGAAAACAACAAACAACTAGTTTTCGTATTTCCCTTACAATTTTAGGCCAAAATTGGCAAAAATAAGAGCCTAAATTTAGGATCCTAAACCTATATTTAAGCAGCTAAATAAGTGGCCTGATTTTGGTAAGTGCTGAGCACCCAGCAGCTCCTACTGAGGTTAGCAGTTGGTCGTGTAGAGTTGTATTTTAAAAAAAATCTTGGCCTTAATCTTAACCTTTACTGGCCTTTTCATTTAGTATCCTGGCAAGCTCTGACTCTGTTTAACCACCAGCGGCATAAACAAATGACACACTAATTTTGAGTTCACTAACATTCTCAACAGCCCAGCAAGGGGATTTAGTTTAATTATTATTTGTATTACCAGAATGCTTAGGAGCCCTAATCATGGACCACAACCCCCATTGTGCTAGGTGCCCTACAAATACACAACAAAAGCTGCCCCAAACAGCATGCTGAGCTCGGAAGGATAGAGCTCTTGTCCTTCATGTGAGAGAGAGGCTTGACAATGACAATCAAGCAAATCTAATTCAGTTCAAATAGGTAGGTGCATCTTGGCTTTTTTGTCATTTGGTTTTATATTTGTCCTACCTTTCCCTATAGCATGAGGGGTTTGCCTCTGCTGCAGGCATGATACTGGAATTGATGGACCAAGGTCTAGCCCTCGTTGGCAAGTAGAAAGATAACATAGTCCTGGGTGCTCTTTTTAGAAATCTAGCGTATCCCCCTGTACGTGAAATGGAATCTCCTCAGGCATTTAATAACTCAGCAACAGCTGATCCTGTGCTGGCAAGTATGGCTGCTGGATTGCTTGGGGAATCTCAGAAGAAAAGTGTTGGCAGTAGCAGTGGACGGGTTTCTTTCCTCTGACTTATTAGCAGCCAAGTAAACTGCCTCCAGTGGCAGTGAAGAGTTACTCCATCAGAGGCTTTGTTTCTATGCCTTGGTCAGAGAGAGTGGAGGCCACATCCTGTGAGATCTGACCTCAGGTTCACCACCTCTTCCACAGAAGTAGATGCCAGGCATAACGTGTACTCAAGCTACCACTCAGGTAAGCCATCCTCAGCTCAGGAGATAAAGTTCTGTTGGCTGTTCTGAATGCCAGTACTATGGGAGAAGAGGAGGATGCTCGACAAGGGAAACTTTACTTAAAGAAGTTTGTTGAAGTCCTTCCTTTTTACCCCAACCATCATCCTTTCCTTACCTACTCCATTCTCTTTCCTCTATGGTGCCTGGCTTTTGGACTATCTAGATGGGAGGGCAGGAAATGGCATCTGCCCATATATGCTCTCAGACTTTCGCTATTCTTTGCCTCCTTGCTCTGTGGTAAGCAGCATCTTAAAGTCAGCTGTTCTGTACTGCCCACAGGGTGGGAGAGTAGGGGGATGCTTGGTAAAATATGGATGTGCATAAGTCTTGATATTTGGCATTTAGCTTAGTTACTGTCTACCAATGCTGCATGCAGTGTTGGATTTTCCTCTTCTCAAAGCAATGGGTCTGACCCAGATGGAATATTTGGTAGCTGATACAAGTCATCTTTACCATCTCCCTTGGAAGAGCCAATTAGGGTAGTCTGGGTGGGGATAATTTTTCTTCCCAACCCTGCCATGGAGAGCAAGGAAGGGGGTGCTGAGGGTCAGAAGGGTTCTTTCGTCTTTTCTCGTGTGACTGAGAAGTAGGACAGCTTAGGTCTGATGGCTCAGAGGTCATCAGGTCTTCTGGCAGCTGGAGCAATAATTGATTATTGCTTCCTACCTCTACCTTTCTGTTTCTTTGGAAATTTCAGATTTCCTGTGAATTTTTCCTGTTCCAAAATTAAATGAAAAGGGGGTGGGTGGGAGAGAGAGCTATTTCCTGCCAAACAAAATTCTAAAAAACATTTTGTTTCATGTCGATCCAAACATTTCATTTCAATAAAATAAAAATGTTTCATTTCAATTTTGACATTTAAAAATTCAAATTATATTTTTATAATTGTTTGGTTTTTTTAATTGTATTTTATAAATGTCATTTTGAAGTGGAAAATCAAACCATCTGTTCTGAAGCAGTCTGTTCTGACCATATCAGAATACTCCATTCTGCTTTGTCTAAATAAAATGTCAGAATCAACACAGTTCCACGGAACATTTCAATGAATCAGCATTTACCTTATGGAAAAACATTGTCAGGAAATTTCCAAGCAGCTCTACTAGTCACTCAGCAGCAGACCCACTCTGAATATTTTTTGACTGTAAATATTACATAGACTCTAAAGCCAGAAGGGACCATCATAATCATCTATTCTCACCTCCTGCACATTGCAGGACACAGAATCTCACCCACCCACTCTTGTAATACACCCCTAATCTCTAGCTGATGTAGTGAAGTCGTCAAATCATGATTTAAAGACTTCAAGTTACAGAGAATCCACCATTTACACTACTTTAAACCTGCAATGTGATTAATATAATTTGTCTGAACACGAGTATTACAATTTTCAGAGTAACAGCTGTGTTAGTCTGTTAGTCTGTAGCTCACGAAAGCTTATGCTCAAATAAATTGGTTAGTCTCTAAGGTGCCACAAGTACTCTTTTTCTTTTTGAGTATTACAATATTTACTATCTGGCAGAGGTGGTAGATAGAGGGGTGGGTGAGTTAGTTTTTTTTCTGAATGATACCAAGTACAAACAAAATAGTGTGCTGGCAAATGGTATTAACATTGTGTCTAACAGACATATTATTAATAACCATAGTTCATATTGTTATAATTCCAACAAAGGGTCCTTATGCTGCAATAAACCACTAGAACAAAGCTCAACTGTGGGCTATAACTGTAACCTTGCAATCAGCATATGCAAATGCTTCTATTTGTAATAATGCATAACTTTTAAAATATTTTTTTCTTGCAAGAAGAGAGATTATCTCACTAGTGTTTGCCACCTTTTCTCCATAGGTTATTATTTGTGTATTACTAAAGCTTATTCGTTGGAAATATGTTAATAGTTTAGAAATGAAATTGGGATTTTGAAGTATCTGATACCCTTTTAACACATTTATGCTGTGCCTTAAGCAATAGTACTGGTTCTAAAACACAACCAGGTTCAAAAAATGTGGCTTTCATTACAGTGTATGTGTCTGGATTACAAGCTAGAAAACTGTCACTGGTTGCTGGGGTATAACTGACCACTGCATATGATAAACACACGATTGATTGATTGAATGTGACCTGGTTGTGTTTGAAATGTCAAAGAAAAAGATTGAGTTGTCATATTATGTTGTGTTCTTGTTTGAAAAACAGACAAATATTATAACTAATGACAGCCTACCAAGGGTTATCTCAAGAATGTAGGGAATATTAATCATATGTGGTAGATCCACATTGATTCATCTTTGGTTATAAGAAGTAGATAGGGAAATAACGTTATATGCTTTGCAATGTGTTTTTTTTTTTAAAGAGGCACTTCTTTAATTACACAGGTCCATCCTCTGTGACTGTCTCATTTTTCACTATGAAAATCTGGCTACTCTACCCAAGAGATGACACTTCCTGCCCCCCAGTCTTCATAGTGCCTCCAATCTCTCTGAGGATGCATACATCAGGACTTAGTCCCTCAAAGATTTCACAGCTTGCTCCTCATCATTTGGTCTGAAAGAAGAGGGAGGAGCCAGCTGTAATAGTTATCCTGTACGGGTCCCTTCCACTTCAGTTTTGGTAGCTAGCCCTGGAGAAGCTGCCCTGGTTCATAGTGTGTGAAATCGGTGATGGGGAAGGCTTACTGGCTCTGCGGTCTTAAGGCTATGCAGTAAGAAGCAACTCTCTTGATAAGCAAAGAAACATGGGAGTGAGTTTTTTAGTACTTTATAAATCAGTTGAAGTATATTATGTTTTATTTATGATTATTTTAAATATATTTGAATTTTTATTATACATATTTTTCAAAGATCTATGGATTCCTGAGGGGAGAAAAGTATCTCAAAAGAATACTGGGGACGACCTGATTGGCTGAAGAAATGACAATTATTCATAATCTAGTTGAACTAACTCTCTAAGGGACCAACTTGGCATAGAATTCCAAAGTTTTATGCATGGTCTTATTGCAGAAGGTTATAGGGAGTGATTTAGGGTTGCCTTTTCTGGAGAACAGATCTTTCCAGAAGCTCAAGAAAAGACAATGACGATGATATTGTGAGCAGAAAAGGGTTTCTAATGGTACTGAAAATATTTTTAATTTAGTCCAAAGAAAAGCGTTGCCATTTCCATTAGGGAACAGTGTCCTGAGCTAGAAAAAGGCCCAATTTCCATCCTAGACTTAATTTCACATTTTCAAACTTGACCTCAGACTAAATTTTTTAAAATTCAGAGTAATGTTACCACTTTTTCAACAAAAACATGGGACAACATGCAGTGGTGTCACTAGGCATGGTGTCACGTAGCAGCTCAAGGGGTGCCTGCTATATTATTACCCGCCATCACTGTTCATCAGATTTAATGTGGATTTGTTAGCAAGTGTATTAGTATATGTTATGTTCATATATATTTTTTGATTTGTGGAAATAATTCAATTAGTATTTGTAGGGGATTGGTGAGGGGTAAAGGGGGTCCTAAAATATTCTTGGTTAGGGCTCTCAGTGGATTAGCATTGCCTCTGCCTCCATGAAAGGAGTAAGAACCCCTCTAATACACCTGCATGGGCTACCCTAGAATTTGGGTCTGGGTAAGACTCCTGCTCCCACTCCAGATCAACTGGGCAGAGACTGGGCAGAACCTTGACTCCATTTCCCCATTGACTGTCCAGTGCAGCTGAAATGACAGGGAGGTGACTGTTGAGGGTGGAAATGATCATAATGCAATTTTGCTGCACTGTATACTGAATGTCTGAATCCAATTAATTTGAAATGGCAGCTGGTGACAAGCACACACTAACCCAGCCACTGAGTAGCCAGCTGCTATTGTGAAGCTTCTTGATCTTTTGAGAACATGGAAAACAAAATTACACCTTTCTAAACAAAAGGCAACCAGTTGTATATGACAGTTGTGCACAATGGGTAATGTTTTCAGCAAATGTTTAATTACAATAGACCGGTGCCTAAATTGTCATAATTAATATGAACCTGTGCTAGAGTTCACAGCAGCCAAGACACTTTATACTGGTGGATCACTCTCTTTGAAATACTCTGCACTCAAATGGCAGGAAAAGCTGCTATTAGAAATCTCTGTAATAGCTTTTATGAAAGCTATGGCTAATTTAGAGCCCAATTAAACTCAGAAATCCAATTATTTCTGAATAACATAATTGCAAGAAAGTGCATACTTACAATGCTAGCTACTAACTATTATGGAAGATGCTTTTAATAAAAGAAAAATCAGTTCTGTACCAGTGAAAAAATGTTTGTAGTTATCAAGATGGCCTGCAGATTTTGGAATTCTTCTCAGTCACTACGGTACGTCAGAAGTAAGAAATCCCACATTTTGGTCCCATGCATGTTTTAGTATATGTATTTTCTAACTCCAAATGGAGAACAAAGAAACATATTAAAGCGGAGCCATTTAAATGAATATCTGAATAAATATTCTCCCTTCAAACCTCTAAAGTACATCTACACTGCAAACACCCCACTCATGGCCCTGGCTACGCATCTGCTCAGGTTTGTAAGGGGCAAAGGTAGCTCTTATTCCCTTGTGTGGGCTTTCTGTATTTCTGCTAGCAGCACAGGGAGGAGTCCTTTGAAGGACTGCAACTCCCCTTCCTATACAGGTGGTCAGAGGCAGGGAGTAAGCAGAGCCTTAGCTCCACCCCTCCAACCACTGACCCGGGTATAGGGCTGCTGAAGATTACTTCCTGCCTGAAGCAATGGGGAAACAGGAACTGGATTGTGACTCTCCAAGTCACTGGCTGGTCCCCAGTCTGCCCCTACATGCTGCTTTTTACCCAGGGCTTGTGGCAAAGCCACAGTGGAGTCTAATATGGGCTAAATATATTGCTTGAATGTACTGGGTTAACTCCTGCAGTCCCTTACTGAGGGTCAGATCAGATCATATTCTTATTTATGCAGTGAATATAGGCAAACCCACAAAAAAAGATGCAAACGGTGAGGGAAGGTAGAGAGTTTCAGCCCTTTTTTGCACCATTTCACAGAAAACCCTACCTATAATTTTGCACATTAGGGACTCTATAGTTCCTGGGAGAGTGTGGATGAGGAGGGCCTATGACGAGAGGAGAATTCCTCTCTGGCATCATTAATTTCTAAGGCAGACAATGTCTTCAATATCTTATACAGAATCCTCACGCATGCTATCAAACTCTCTCATCTCCCCATGGGAACTTTGAGCCTGGGCAGGGAACTAATGGGAGCATGGCTGCCAAAGGAGCTGGACTGCCATGAGTTTGAAGTAGGCCTGAGAAATAGCACAAAGCTACTGGACCTGCAGGTAAATGTACTGGTCATCTGAGGATGCTCAAGATCTGCAAGACTCACCCATGGATCTTGAGACAGCTGCAAGTGAGAAGGGTACTGATCCCTGCCCACTCCATAGGGCAGGTAAAAGCATACACGTCCTCTACCTCAGGAGATGATTTGGAAGAAAGCCCACAAGCTGAAATTCATGTTCCTGTGAAGTTTTTACCTTAGGAGACCACAGTTTGGCTTTCAGTCCTTATTCAGGCAAAACTACAGCTGAAGTTAACTGAAGTTTTGCCCGAGTGAGGACAGAATAGAACAGCAGGATTTGGCCTGCTGCTGCTAAATTTCATTCTTGCTGATCTACATTATTTTATAACACATGGTGTGACAATATGAGACAATAGGAATAAAATATTATACATGGGTGGGGGGGAGGGGGGAGAAGAGAAATGTCCTGATAAAAGATTAAAATCTGTAAAGATCTGTAAAATATCTTATCCATGTACCCAAACAGAAAGAGATTTCATGAGACTCTTGAGCCCCATTACACAAAAGAATAAATCTGTTCAAATGAATAACACGGTTTAGCAGCAAGGTTATCTGTTTAACATGCCTCTGCTGTACATACAGCTTTGTGCACAGCCTCTCCCAGTTTGATGAGAGCCAAGGTCATTGAAGCTAAAATGCTTTGTCTGTTTTTTTTTTTTTTTTTTTTTTAAAGATATCTGAATTATGAGCACTTAAACTATCTGTACAGAGCTGACAGGAAGAATTTATTATTTCAATTCTGGAAACAAGATAAAAGAAATGAAATAAAGTCTAACTTCAAAGTGTAAATTAGGGAAGGAAAGTGTTCATCTTCCAAGAGCGTGTAAACTGCTATCTATTTGCCATGCTTAGACATGCCATCTTTTGTTTTATACATGTTGTGAAATAATTGTCCTAAAGGGAATCAGATGTATTAAATGTAAGGTATTAGTTTTGCATATTGATTTTTAGAAGGTCAGTGGCCTTTTAGGACTTAAACAGGGCATAACAGATTTTTCTTCTATGAATAGTGCCAATGATCCTAATTTGAAACTATTTCGGCCCTAGAAATATTTTTTTCCTTGCTGCTAATACTTTTAACATGGGGGAATGTTTTAAAACATCAAAGGTATATGGAAGATTTCTCCAAGGATTATCAAATCAATTATTGGGAAAAGGTTACACAAATCAAATGCATCAGTATTTTGTCCTTGGTAAAACAAACTAAAGAAATTATATTGAAGAAATCAAATTATGATACTAGTGGAAAGCATAATGCTTAATATAGTTGGCAGAACCCTGCCAGAATCCAGTGCCAGTGAATTGAAGGTCTCTCTAACCAAGTGCTTTGTTGTGGGGTTTTTTTTTTAATTTGGTATCAGCATCATGTTAAATTTACATGTTTAAGTTATAATTAGCAAGCCTGATTACAAAAATCAACTATCATTTTAAAATATAAATTAACATAAAATGACAAGCATTAAAAGTTAATATCAACTCTTCTCATTTATTTTTGCATTCAAATGAATCTTATTACATTATTTAGTTCATCTAAATATCAGTATAATTTTCAGCTAATATAGGATGAGTACCATAATCTTCTTTCACTACCCCTCCATTATCTCTTCTGTGTCTTTCCAGTTTGTGTAATCTAATACAATACTTTAGAATGATATTATTTTCATGTTAAGTTAACTTGAGTATAGAAAAATAGTTTTGATGCAAATTACCCCTTTGGTGTCCATGTGCTGCTTTGATTCTACTTCTGCTGGTACAACTTATAGC
The DNA here is from genome assembly GCF_965140295.1 of Lepidochelys olivacea. Lineage (NCBI taxonomy): Eukaryota > Metazoa > Chordata > Testudines > Cheloniidae > Lepidochelys > Lepidochelys olivacea. The sequence continues at coordinate 299,363,523 of NC_140411.1, forward strand.
TTCTCTTAGATCAGTAGGACATAGCAGTGAAATGTACAGAAAGAAGCAGTGAATTTAAACAAGCAAATCAAGCCAATTGGCTTAGAATTATGATGGTTGGTTTTCTAATGCATATTCAGAGTAGGCTGAAAAGAAAGTATGAAATTTAATTGTACCATAAAACTGTCCAGAGGAAAACACTGAATATCAAGCAGGGTAACACTCCTTCAGTAGTGATAATCTCTGGGAGGTTTTTTATTTTAGGAAGTTGTTTCATTTTTAATGCTATATATCTGGACAAAAAACGTAATTCTCAGAACCTATCCTTTGAAAAAAAAAAGTAGCATGAAAGTGGATAATAAAATATAATGGGCCAAATTCATTCCAGGGAATGGAAACAGCAGGTTTCTGCACCTTCTCTGTATTCAGAATTTCTCTATTCAGCAAATGGAATAAAGAATTAAGACGAGTGAAGGATCTCACTGAGTGCTCCTCTGTGTTCATGACAACATATGTAGAACATCCTTCAAGACAGTGGCGCGAGGCCTACAGAAGTCTGTGAGTTGCAAAACATCTAGGTCCCAACTAATTACATGCAAGGCTCCTCCAGAGAATTTAAATGTCTCATGAACCTGCAATTGTGTCAACACTTTAACACATCTAGGGCTTATATAGTTCTCACTAAAACCCATCACTAATTTGTATTATATACATGCGCACAATAATTTTGTGCATCTCTTCTTTGTTCATCTTGAAGAAAAATAAAATGAATAGCTCATACGTATCAAATATAGTTTTCATACACACATCACATAGCATCCTGCATAGCCACCTAGAAGTCCTTGGATAATAATGCTTATTCTCTTCTGTAAAATGCTTTGAGAACTACGTCTGACAAGTACTATACGTCATGATTCAAAGCTCATTTAAGTCAATGGCAAGACTCCCTTTGACTTCAGTGGGGTTTGACTCAAGCTCTGTTGGAGCTAAATATTATTATTACTTATTGCCTATGCAAAGGTGAAGACATTTCTACTGCTACTTATAAAGAACAAATAAATTAACTATCCTGAATATGCTTGTCGCATACAGTGTCAACAACAGATTTTTAATTCTCATAAGCACCACCTGAACATTATTTCTTCATTTTAATGTACAAATGAACTATGATGATTGACTATGATGACTGCTAGTGACTGAAGATGTCAAGAAGACAGGGAAACGATGCTACCTATGTAAAATGTTGACACTGCTTCCCCTCTAAGTAGAAAGGAAGGGGAAGAGTTGTCACACCTGACTTTTTCTTCCTGATGCTCTCTGAAATGACAGACCCTGTTTTGGAGTCAGTAGGCTTATCTGATCAGCCTCTTTCTTAAGATTAAGATGATGCTCTTCCCACACCTTTTATAGCTACCTTTTTCTGTGTGACAGTACTGAGAAGAGAGTCTAAGATTATAATAGATTAATCTCATTGTTAATGCCAGAAGATTGAGCGACGTGATCATTCCCCTCTATTTGACATTGGTGAGGCCTCATCTGGAGAACTGTGTCCAGTTTTGGGCCTCACACTACAAGAAGGATGTGGAAAAATTGGAAAGCATCCAACAGAGGGCAACAAAAATGATTAGGGGACTGGAACACATGACTTATGAGGAGAGGCTGAGGGAACTGGGATTGTTTAGTCTGCGGCAGAGAAGAGTGAGGGGGGATTTGTTAGCTGCTTTCAACTACCTGAAAGGGGGTTCCAAAGAGGATGGATCTAGACTGTTCTCAGTGGTAGCAGATGACAGAACAAGGAATAATGGTCTCAAGTTGCAGTGGGGGAGGTTTAGGTTGGATATTAGGAAAACCTTTGTCACTAGGAGGGTGGTGAAACACTGGAATGCGTTACCTAGGGAGGTGGTGGAATCTCCTTCCCTAGAAGTTTTTAAGGTGAGGCTTGACAAAGCCCTGGCTGGGATGATTTAGTTGGGGATTGGTCCTGCTTTGAGCAGGGGGGTGGACTAGATGACCTCCTGAGGTCCCTTCCAACCCTGATATTCTATGATTCTATGAATCTCAACACATGAGGTTCCATTTGAAAAAGTATCTATATTTAAATAGTCACATTCTGACACACTCTGGCTCAGAAATACTGCAAGAATCACCTTCCTTGAGATTTTTCAGTGCTGGCTGAAAATAGGAAGTGCAGAGCTGCATGAAAATGACCTGGCTATTGTTGGCTGTTGTGATTTCAGAGAAAAATCTCAGACTGGAGTGTTTTGGTCTAAGTGGTTCTGAAGTAGTACAGACTTTCTCAGATAAGATATTTTTCCCCATGAGAAATGGAGTGTTTCAATTTCTAAGAAAAAAATCCATTGGGACTCATATGACTGTAGCCATCCACCTTCATCCTATATAGAGAATACATTTGAAATACAAATTTTATCTTCCCAGCTTTCTGCCAGGTCAAGGGTTATAGCAACCCTGTAGATGACTACTGAGAGCTGTGGGAAATGTTCCAAAACTGGCCTAAAGATGCATAACTTGCTGACAAAAAGAATAATTTAACCAGCACTGGTCTCAAAGCCTCTGATACAGACCTTTGTGTACTAAACATCCTTAGAATAAGAAATTCTTAACTAATATTAGTCTACATGATTTTTTTATTGGGTTCCATGATTTGAATGCATCTTGGATATTTAGAATATGTGAAGAGGTATTTAAGGATTAAACTTTCATTTTGGCCTCTTGTTTTTCAGTATGCAAGGACAGAGAACAGCCTACCTGTCAAATCTGTTAGAAATAATATCTAATTGTGAGATACCTGGGTCTTTTCACCACCAGCCTATTGCTTAAAATCCAGCACAGTATCCAATAATATTAGTCTCCAAAAGCTGATAGTAATGTTTTGTGGCCTGTGATAAGTAAGTAAGTTGTATCAGTCTACTTCTTAGTGGGAAGATAATCGCACCTGTATTAATTGGACACCAATGGCTGATTCTCAGCACAAATGCAAAATATTTAAATGGGCCTGGAGAGCAATTCAACCCAAAAGGTAGTCCCCCCTCCTACCCCTAGCATGTTTTCTCTGAGACAAAGGATAGTTTGCAGAAGTTCCATGTCTGGAACAAAGGATAATAAGCTTCTCACTCTAGTGCTTTGCAAGAGTACTAAATATATTTTCAAAGAAAAATTGTATATTGATTGTATATTTTTCTTCATATGCTAAGAGGAGAAGAATACATTATTGTTGGTTTATTCTAAATCCCTTACACTTCATTTTATTTCTAGCAGGCGTTAAGATTTCAGAGAAGACCTTTGTGCCCTATGTTTATCCACACATCTAAAGTCTAAAGCTACTTGGTCCCTGCTCCAAAGAGCTGACAGTTTAAAAGACACAAAATATACAAAGATTATGCAGAAGGGTAAGGGAATAGGGATACAAAAATAGAAGTGAAGTATTCAAGGTGATGATTAGTCACATTTTCATAACATAATGTTTGAGATCACAAAGACTTTGGGGACTTTTTGTTAAGCTGTATAAACCATTTCCAAATCCCCTTGGAACTTACTATAATGAGTAAGGCTATGATTTAGTCATGGAGTCAGTGACTTCCAGCGACCTCTACGATTTCAGCCTGCAGTAATTGGGAGCTGTAGGGTCCCCTGCCACCTGCAGGGGCAGGGAGCTGTGGGGTACCCCCCACTGCCTCTAGTGGCCCCTGGAGCTCCAAGCTGCCACAGGTGGTGGGGTACCCTGCAGCTCCCAGCTACCGTAGGGGGAACCCCCAAGCTCCCAGCTGCTATGGGTCCCTGGAGCTGTGGGCAGCATGGGTACCCCACAGCTCCTGGCTCCTGTGGGCAGTGGGGGCACCCCACAGCTCCCAGCCACTGTGGTTGTGGGGGAACCCCTGAGGTCCCAGCCTCTGTGGGCCCCGGAGTTGTGGGTGGCAGGGGTACCCTGCAGCCCCCAGCTGCTGCAGATGGCTCCGAGCCCCTGTGCAACTGCCCCACTTCAGGCAGTGTGGGGACCTGCAGATCCCCATTTTGTCCTGGATATTTTTAGTAAAAGTCACGGACAGGTCACGGGCTTCCGTGAATTTTTCTTTTTTTGCCTGTGACCTGTTCGTGACTTTCACTAAAAATATCCGTGACAAAATCATAGCCTTAATCATGAGTCAGCATCCAGACAGTCTCAGTAAATCCAGCATAGTATGTTACATTATTGAACCAAGACATGTATAGGTTGGTACACCGATTCCACTTCTGAGCTCCTTTGATAACCAAGTATTGACTGGTCTCAGCACAATATAGAGAGATGGAAAGTGTTTCTGCACGCCTGGTCGTGTGCTTGATTACATTTACAATCATATTAATGCCTAGCCCTGCTGAACATGTGAAAAGATAATTATGACAATTGTGCCAGTTATTTTAAAATGACTATATGCCTATACATTTTTACTTACGTTAAGGGTGTGTCTTTATCAAAGGAAAAATGTCTTTCTGTTATTCATTCATTAGCAAAATTGTGTATGCACAGTAAAATATTTGGCTTTAACTGAAAGAAGGTTCATTACACCTCCAAAATCAAAAGTGCAGAATTAGGTGGAAATTCAATTTGTGCTCTCTTTGACAGCATGCTAAAATTCTATGTTACAATAATATAGTTGGAAATTACTATGATCTAAAGTTCCCCAAGAATAGTCTTCCATTTCTGCAACAAAACACTTATTAATCTTATTAGCAGCAAGTAAAGTTATTAGTGTAATAAAGGGGAAATGACCATTTCATTTATATTATCTTCCTTTACACGTTTGCTGAAAACTTACATCAAGATTCATTTCAAAGCATATTAATGGGGTTTTGAAGGTTACATTCCTAGGCCCTCCTGCTAAGCTTCTTACTTTGTAATCTACTGTCAAGAAGATGACTGACCTTCCCTTTGATGCAATGCAAAAGTCGGAAGGTTGAGTAATAAAATTTCAGACCTCTTAGTCACACATGAAGCCATTTATTCAGAGAGAAAAGGCTGGTGTGTGTGCTCAGCTTAAGGAATGGAGAACTTTACTGTACAGCACAGAGGTTTCTGTTTCATGAAGAAATATGCAAATCTGGAAATAGAATGTGATGGACGTTGTGTAACTCTGAGGAAGGCAGGCAAATTATGAAGAGAAAAAGGAGGATGGGAGGACTAGTAGAAACATAAAATCAGCCTGGAGGACATGATGAAAATGATCTCTAGAACGGTGCCTGCTCTTTGTAACACAGTTTGGGGGACTCATAGGGTCTGAGATACTTTTGGATGCCCAACTAGTAGCAAGTGGCTTGCAGTGCTTTTCTTCCATGTATGCTTTTCTGCAAGAGTTTGTCCTTTTCTTTTGGATGAGGCCCATGCCACAATTTTCCATTGCTTTGGCTCTCAAAGATTAGACTACTGCAATAGGGTGCTACGTGACAAGGCCATTTGGGAATGCAAGTTAGTGCAAAATGTGGCTGCCTGCCTAGTTCCACACAGTGAACACATCACTCCAGTGCTCAGAGATCTGCACTGCTGCCAGTAAGTTTCCAGTTAGAGGTCAAGGACGTGATTTTAATTTAGAACACCAAGTAGGTCAAGATTTTTAAATGGGACTAGAGGTTTTTGAGTGCCTCCATTTTTGGGTTCCCAATTTGAGACGCTTTCTAGAAGCTTGATTTTTTTTTTTAAGGTGGGTGCTCAGCTCTTTTAAAAAGTCAGATCTCTTAATGTCTTGCAAGTGAAGCACCCAAAAATTGAGGCACTCAAAATCACAGGTCAGTTTTGACCTAAATGGCTTGAGATTTGGTTGCCCAGGAACTGCCCCCTCTCCACATGAATTATTGCTACCGCTGAGAGTAGCCAAGGTGTTTGAGCTGGAACCCTCTTGATGAGAAACAGAGGTGGTTGTCTGCAGGGCCCTTGCTGTGAAGACATCTCAGTAAGTAATCCAAATGGCAGCAGAACTCTGGCACTGAAAATATGTTGGCTTTTAGGAATGAACCTCTTACACATTGTAACTAAAGTTAGTACTGTGGTTCTGTTCTTATTTTACTGGTATAGGCCCAAATTTTGCCTTGGGATACATGGGTGCAAATCCCATTGAAATAAATGAGTATTCACAGGCTAACCAAGGGCAAAATTATACCCATGAAACTGCAATTTATGAGACACTTCAGAAGCTGTTTTATCCTTTTCTTAAAGCTGTAGGCTTCTTCAGATAGGGAAACAGTTTCAGAGGGAAGCCATCAGATGTACCCTATGTAATTAGCATAAAGAAGAGGCCATTGCAGAGACAGTGCCTGAGACTATTTCAAAAAGCTCTTTGAGAATTTATTCCCCAGGAAATCTTGCAGTGGATTAAGTTACAAGCTTGTTCCCATTGAAAGGTCAAGGGAGTTTTGCTCTAAGCTTTCAATGGGAACTGGATAGGGCCCACAGAGAAGGAAATGTCTCAATATTAGCTAAGGGGAAAGAAAGGAGTGAGCCTTCCTAGTCTCTGAAGACTGAGACATCAACTAGGATGTGCAATTCTATTCTGTTCTGTTTTATATAGGTTCCTGGACTGTGCTCATCACGATAGTATCAGAACACGTTACTGTAATGTGTTAAGGTACGTCACTACACATCTGTCACATGTTGTTTACTCTCTTTTCCTCTGCCCAGAGGGAGAAGCGTGTGCAGTGGACTGTCTTGTTTTGATAGGGTGTAAATTATTTTTAACATAAATATACCTGTTACTATGTGTTTCTATTAGAGAAGGCAAGGGCAAAGAAATTTAATCAAGCAGCAGTTCCTCTCCATATCAAGTGATTTTTTTATACTTTACGAGTGAAATCCTGGCCCCATTGAAATCAATGGCAAAACTCCCATGGAAGGCAAGTTGACATTATTTAATGCTGCTAAAACCAAGAGATTTAGTTGTGGTGTCTGTAGAGTGGCTGTTACCCAGACTTTTACTGGCCCTCAACAACATCCTGAATTAATACAGTCCTTTTTGTAATCCCTTCACTTAGAATCAGTTGTGTGAGTACACAGGCAGCACAGGTGCTGGTGCTGGTAATGTCAGCTCCAAGCACTCCGAAATTATGATTCAGACCACAAAAATCATGAGACTGGCTTCAAAATCATGGGTTTTTAAAAATAAATGTAGGGGTTTTTATTTCCCTTCTGGCTTCTGAACTTTTAGAGTACACTTGGGTCACCTTCTCAAACTTTCTCCCTCCATGAGGAGGCTAGAAACCCCTTTTTTAAAAATGAAACCTGAAATTCTCACATCACCACATGACTCCAGGAGCTGGGAGTGTAAGTAAAACCATGAGACTTTTAATAACATCATGAGAGTTGGCAGTATTGTGATGCCAATAGTTAAGGTTGCCCAACGCTTCTCATTGTAAGACTTTGTTTTCAGTTGCATTAACTACACTAACCATTTTGGCTGAAGTTTTCCATGCTGGGTGTCTGCCCCAGTCTGAATTTGTTTGGAAATTTTAGCAAAAATGGTTCAGCCATCTCAGAGTGAGATTAAGGATTGGACCCCCTTTCCAGGGTGCCACCTGATGTGCTGGGGTCCCACTGAGCCCACCTGTCCCACGATCCTGGATCCTCGCTCCACTCTGTGCTGCTGTGTCAGGCTCTCAAGCCCCCCTTTCCAGCACACACAGGCACAGACATGCCCAGCTGCAGAATCTCACAGAGTCTGCAATCAGCTCTGTGTGGAAGGGCTCAGCTTGGGGAATTGCCCAGCACTCTGGTGCATACCCCTTCTGGAGTGTAAACCCAAAATTATATTGTCTTGCGCTGTATAGAGATCTATATAGCGTAAGTTCATGAAATTTGCCCCCTCCCTCAATGTGGAGGAAGATCTGCACAGCTTTTTGCCTCCCCAGTTATGAATTGCACAAACTGGATTTTGGAATAAACAAGAAACAAGTTCATTAACTACAAAAGGTAAATTTTAAGTGATTATAAGGGATAGCAAACAGAACAAAGCAGATTACTTAGCAAAATAAACAAACACGCACCCTAAGCTTAATTCACTAAAGAAACTGTTTACAAATAGCAATTTCTCACTCTAAATGTTGTTTTAGGCAAGCTGCAGAGTTTCTGCAGTTTAGAGTTCCAGGTATTTCTCTTTACAGGCTAGACCCCTGTCTCAGTCTGGGTCCCAGTCCTTTCTCCCCAGATCAGTCTTAGGTATTTAAACCCATTGTCTTTTGTCCTGCCCTCTGTGGAAAGAGAGAACAACTTTTCTCAATCTTTTTTTATGGCAGCTTTTCAAGTATTTGAAGACTGCTATCATGTCCATCCTTAATCTCCTCTTTTATAAACTAAACATACCCAGTTCCTTCAGCCTTTGCTTATGTAGCTTGCATTCCATCCTTTTGATCATCTTTGTCACTTGTCTCTGGATTCAGTACTCTAGCTGAGACTTAACCAGTGCTGACTAGAGTGGTACCATCATGTCCCATGCCTTCCATGCTATGCCTCTGTTAATGCAACTTAAAATGCATTTGCTTTTTTTGCAACAGCATCACACTGTTGACTCATGTTGAGGTTGTGATCCACCACAACTCCAGATCCTTCCTAGCAATGCTGCTGCCAAGCCAGTTATCCCCCATTCTGTATTTGTGCATTTGCTTTTTCTTCCCTAAGTGTAGCACCGTGCATTTGTCTTTGTTGAATTTCATTTTGTTGTCTATAGCCCAGTTTTCCAATTTTTCAAGAACTCTTTGAATTTTAGCTCTATGTGCTTGCAACCCTCCCAAGCTTTTGTGTCATCTGCAAATTTGATCAGTATGCTCTCTATTCCTACATCCAGATTCTTAATAAAAATGTTAAATAACACTGAACCCAGAACAGATCTCTGTGGAGCCCCACTCAAGACCTCCTTCCAATCTGACATCATTCCATTAATAGTTATTTGCGGTTGTTTAACCAATTATGTATCCACTTAATGGTAATTCTGTCGAGCCCTCATTTCGCCAGCTTACTTATCAAATGTCATGTGGGAATGTGTCAAAAGCTTTGATAAAGTCCAGGTATATTATGTCCACCATATTCCCCCTATCCATCAAACCAGTTATTCCTGACAAAGAAGGCAATCAAGCTGGTTTGGCACAATTTGTTCTTAGTAAATCCTTGCTGGCTACTAATGATTACCCCTTTATCTTTCAGGTATTCACAAATTGAATCTTTTATAATCGTTCTAGTAGCTTCCCAGGTATCAAGGTCAGACTGTCTGGTCTATAGTTCCCCGGCTCCTCCTTCTCTCCATTTATAAAGATAGGCAGTAGGTTAGCCCTTCTCCATTCTTCCGGGACCTCTCCTGTCATCCATGCGCTTACAATCATAGAAGGACTCTAACAGGTCATCTAGTCCAGTCCCCTGCACTAAAGGCAGGATTATGTAATAGACTGTTCCTGACAGGTATTCCTGTCTAACCTCTTAAAAACCCCGCATGATGGAGATTCCAAAACCTCATTAGGCACTTTGTTCCTGTACTTAACCACCCTGATGGTTAGGAAGTTTTTCCTAATGTCCAACCTAAACCTCCCTTGCTGCAACTTAAGCCCATTGCTGCTTATCCTATCATCAGAGGCTAATGAGAACAATTTTTCACCCTTGTAACCATATTTTCTGTACTTGAAAACTGTCTTCTCCCTCAGTCTTCTCTTCTCCAGACTAAACAAACCCAATTTCTTCAATCTTCCTCAGAAGTCATGTTTTCTAGACCAGTGATTTTTCAACCTTTTTCATTTGTGGACCCCTACACATTTTGAATGGCAGTGCAGACCCCTTAGACATAGTCTGTGAACCTCCAGAGGTCTGTAGACCAAAGATTGAAAACTATTGTCCTAGAGACCTTTAATCATTTTTGTTTAATCATGCAGTTTTTGGGATGTAATAACAATTAGAACAGCAAATAGCAATGGGAGTGTAGGGTGAAAATAGTGGACTAATAGCTTAAATGTTTGGAAAGGCCAATTAGACTTCTCCTTAATCTTGGAATACCTTTCTCCAGAAAGGCTTTAATACTGTTGGGAGAGAGGGCACCTGTTATAGTATATTAACTGTTGTATTGTTATACAATTTGACTTTCTGTGAATTAGAATTGCAGTTTTATTCAGTCTTTTAGGATTTTTTCCAGATGGTAGATGGCATTAAATATTATTCAGCACAATGTTTTACTAGCTCTCTTGTATTGTCATTTTTTCAGCTTTTCCACACAATTCATGAAAGTCCTAATTGAGTTCCCTTTTCTAGAGGAAAAAACCTTTGACATAACATTCCTATATTATTTCATATCATAGAATCATAGAATATCAGGGTTGGAAGGGACCCCAGAAGGTCATCTAGTCCAACCCCCTGCTCGAAGCAGGACCAATTCCCAGTTAAATCATCCCAGCCAGGGCTTTGTCAAGCCTGACCTTAAAAACCTCTAAGGAAGGAGATTCTACCACCTCCCTAGGTAACGCATTCCAGTGTTTCACCACCCTCCTAGTGAAAAAGTTTTTCCTAATATCCAATCTAAACCTCCCCCAGAAAGTGGGTAGAATTGACCCAGAAAAAGGATTTTGATTCAAAGGGGAATATGTTTGTAAAACCATTGGAGGTGAATTGTACTGTGCAGACAAGTGAGAGGACAAGATCCCTGCCCTAAGAAGCTTACAAGACTGATAACGTAATGTATAATGACAATAGTCCAGGAAGGGTCAGGAAGTGGTGGGGGTGAAGAAGGAAGAGAAGTAGCAGAAAACACAGGCCAAGGAATTCTGTGCATGAAAGAGTCATTATTTACAAAGAATGGCAATTGATTCTTTGGGTTTTTTCTAGGATTTATTTTTTGCTTTTCTGTATTTTTAATAATCAGGCACAAGTGAGAGAGTGCATAGCATGAGGGCTGAGATTAAAGATGAAAGGCTACCTGGAAGCCAGGACTTTTGAGGAGGGATTTGAAGGGAGAGAAATATTTTATTTTTTTCAGTCATGAAAACCAAGGTGATTCAGGCATAAAACACACTTGTGCTTCATTTTAACTACTATGAGTACTTAATTTAAGACAATGCATAAATCTTTGCAGGAATTGGGAACTAAGTGGGCTGATTACTATATAATTAACTGCAAAGTTTGACAACCAACCAATAACATAAAAGAAGCCAAAAAAAACCCTAATAAAATTCTGACCATGACAAAAATAACCCATGAAGACATTTTTTGAAAATGGGCAAACCCTGCTATTATACGGTTAATGCCAGCAATAGAAAGAACAGAGGGAAATTCAGTGCTTATTATTATAATCATTTAGAGATTTTTTTTTTAAGATTGCCTCAATTTATCTCATCTGGCTTCAACTCACTGTTTCCCCCTCAGAAATCATCGTTCTGTGATGTCACAAAGGAAGCACTTATTGGATTTTGGAGCTGGTCTGTAGGGGGTCAGGTAAGTGGCATTATGTAATATATGACACAATTTTGGAAATGCTTTTATATATCCTGTCGACTTCTGAAAGGATCTAAACATTTCTTAACAAGTTTTGGAAATGGACAGAATTATCCAAATTAGAAATCAATGGGCATCTGGCCTAAGTGTACTGGGATCAAATGAAACCCAGTCAGGAGGTAATACCAGAAATAAAAGATTTTCCTTATAGACTAAGACACTGTGTGATTTACTTTGTTACTGCACAGAATGTATCTAATAACTCAAAGGCTGGTCTCATTTCAAAATATACATCTTCCATGTGTCAAAGGTGTAAGAAAAATGAAGGCACTTTTCTTCATATTTTCTGGGATTGCCTCAAATTAAATAAATTCTTCAATATATGCCTGCATATCTAAAAATATCCATAAGTCCCATTTTCTTTCTTCTGTGTATATTTGATGAGAGGATAACAGATAAACAGGGGGATAATTTTTATGAATATATTTGAATTTAGCAGAGCCTTGTATTGCCAAATTCTGCACCATTTACAACATAAACATGGACGAGTGATTTTTAAGAATATTTTACCCTCTGAAAAAAGCAATGTATTTACTTTGAGGAGCTGGAAATTGTATTCTGAGTTTATATGGAATTCTGTCGTTAACATTCAACTGCAAAAAGTATGTAAGATCCTGTCTCTATAGAATATATATGTATGATATATCTTGACTTTAGCAAAGCTTTTGATACGGTCTCCCATAGTATTCTTGCCAGCAAGTTAAAGAAGTATGGATTGGATGAATGGACTATAAGGTGGATAGAAAGCTGGCTAGATTGTCGGGCTCAATGGGTAGGAGTTCAATCCTTGAGGAGGCCATTTAGGGATTTGGGGCAAAAATTGGGGATTGGTTCTGCTTTGAGCAGGGGGTTGGACTAGATGACCTCCTGAGGTCCCTTCCAATCCTGATATTCTATGATTCTATGAAAGGTGTTAGAATCTGGCCCATAAACTGTGATCAATGGTTCGATGTCTAGTTGGCAACTGGTATCAAGCGGAGTGCCCCAGGGGTTGGTCCTGGGACCGGTTTTGTTCAACATCTTTATTAATGATCTGGATGATGGGATGAATTGCACCCTCAGCAAGTTTGCAGATGACACTAAGTTGCGGGGAGAGGTAGATACGCTGGAGGGAAGGGATAGGATACAGCGGGACCTAGACAAATTTTCAGCCAAAAGAAATCTGATGAGGTTCAACGAGGTCAAGTGCAGAGTCCTGCACTTAGGAAGGAAGAATCCCATGCACCACTACATGCTGGAGACCAACTGGCTAAGCAGCAGTTCTGCAGAAAAGATTACAGTGAATTAGAAGCTGGATATGAGTCAGCAGTGTGCCCTTGTTGCCAAGAAGGCCAATGGCGTATTGGGCTGTTGTCAAGGTTCCTCCCGCACTCTGAACTCTAGGGTACAGATGTGGGGACCTGCATGAAAACCTCCTAAGCTTACTTTTACCAGCTTAAGTTAAAACTTCCCCAAGGTACAAATTAATTTTATCCTTTGTCCTTGGAATATCCACTGCCACCACCAAACTCTAACTGGGTTTACTGGGAAATGTAGTTTGGACACATCTTACTCCCCAAAATCCTCCCAACCCTTGCACCCCACTTCCTGGGAAAGGTTTGGTAAAAATCCTCACCAATTTGCATAGGTGACCACAGACCCAAACCCTTGGATCTGAGAACAATGAAAAAGCATTCAGTTTTCTTACAAGAAGACTTTTAACAGAAATAGAAGTAAATAGAAGTAAAGGACTCACCCCTGTAAAATCAGGATGGTAGATACCTTATAGGGTAATTCGATTCAAAACATAGAGAATCCCTCTAGGCAAAACCTTAAGTTACAAAAAAGACACACAGACAGAAATAGTCATTCTATTCAGCACAATTTTTTTCTCAGCCATTTAAAGAAATTATAATCTAACACATACCTAGCTAGATTACTTACTAAAGTTCTAAGACTCCATTCCTGGTCTATCCCCAGCAAACGCAGCATATAGACAGACACAGAGACCCTTTGTTTCTCTCCCTCCTCCCAGCTTTTGAAAGTATCTTGTCTCCTCATTGGTCATTTTGGTCAGGTGCCAGCGAGGTTACCTTTAGCTTCTTAACCCTTTACAGGTGAGAGGATTTTTCCTCTGGCCGGGAGGGATTTTAAAGGGGTTTACCCTTCCCTTTATATTTATGACAGCTGTATTAGCAGGAGCATTGCCAGTAGATTGAGGGAAGTGATTATTCCCCTCTATTTGGCCCTGGTGAGGCCACACCTGCAGTATTGTGTCCAGTTTTGGTCCCCCCACTACAGAAGGGATGTGGACAAATTGAGGAGAGTCTAGCAGAGGGAAACGAAAATGATTAGGGGGCTAGGGCACATGACTTACAAGGAGAGGCTGAGGGAACTGGGGTTATTTAGTCTGCAGAAGAGAAGAGAGAAGGGAGATTTGATAGCAGTCTTCAACTACCTGAAGGGGGGTTCCAAAGAGGATGGAGCTAGGCTGTTCTCAGTGGTGGTAGATGACAGAACAAGAAGCAATTCTAGTTTACCCATATATAAAAAAACTAGATGTGATATGTTCTAAGAGAGAGTACACAAAACAGAGCCATTACCTCTGTGAAAATGAGTCAGAATGGCTTCTAGTCACCTTTTAGACCACATGAATTTGGCTCAGCCAATCAGGGAAGAAGAATCAATATCACATTTTGAGTTTTGCGACCAATCGCAACTGATCAACACAACTGGAAATTTGAAGAAGTAACATGAAAATTAGTCACACAAGACTTGAAGTTTGCCTAGCTGCAAAGAAATATACCCCGACACCAATCAACCAAAATCCCAACCAATAAAAATTCACTTGAAAATTTTAAAATTTTCTACAAAATTCCCTCTTTTGTACTCTCCCCTGTTATAATTTTACCTATCTGAATTTTATTATGGTTAAAATTCACTCTACCTGCCACCTTCCATTATTATGTACTGTGTATAAGGGTCAAGCAATCCAACCTCTGCATGCAGTATAATTACAATTGTGCCATGTAATCGTAATACTTCCCTGAATGTAATGTCCATAAATGTATCTTGTTGTTGCAGTTAGTGCTTTTATTTTAGTGTACGTAGGGTGCTGTGTGTATTATACTATCCTCTGTCACACCCATTTATGCCAGGCAGTCTCAACCCCCTGTACTTTTCAAATTAAAGTGAATCCTCCCCTTGCCAGCAACTCTATTAACTGCTTTTTATTAGCCTCCCTGGTATTATATTGCTTTCACAGATCTGATGCAAAAGATTAATCTGAGACAGCTTGATATATTAATGGTAAAAAAAGGCCTGAGTACAACAATTATCAGTGTTGGAATATAAATTACTATTTTCAGGGTGTTCGATCTTGGCTAGATTCAGTTGCAGTTGGCAGAATCTTGGTATATACAACCTGGATGTGTTTTCCGTTTAACCAGAGCATTTTCACTGCCATCAAATGAAGCCAATGGGGAAATACAGATGTGGCCAAGAACAGAATTTGGCCCTTTAATTTTCTAGTGGTTTAAATTTATTTTTTTGGTTGTGGAATAGCCATAAAAATATACATTTGCATGGTTTCAGATGATCTCTGGCTTAAAAATGCCCTTAAGTGGAAAGCAGAGGCGGGGTGGGTTTGCTCACATTAATTCTAGTTCTTAATGCAGATTGGTAAATTTGGCTAATTTGAAATTTATTTTTAAACTGCTCAGGTTTATATTTGGAAACAGCTACTGAGCATGACATAGTAGCTACTTTCTGCAACATTTTATTATCTTGACTATGCTTATAATGGTGATTCGCTGCACTGTCACTGACATCTTTATGGCTGCAGCACCAATAGTGATGTGGGTGGAAGTATATGGGACTGACTTTAACATCTATGATATGGTAATGTGAGCCATTACAATGTCAGTGGTAGTTTATTGACATTATGGTTTAAGATTATGAGGGCATTATAATGCCACTGCAAACAAATGCTGCTATTTTTTAAAAATAAGCAAGTGAAACACAAAAATATGTCAAAAGACGTGTAATATTAAACCCACAATAGCAAAAAATGTTTCAGTTAAGGAAGGCACTACCCCACAAGTAATCTGTGAGCACATAATTCAGCAGTACACATAATTCAGCAGTACTGCAGGGTATTCTGCTGGAGTCTCCACATCACCAGCTAGTTGTTAAGAATGACCCAGCCCCGGTAGATTCTCATAACCAAAAAAAATTGTGAATGTTTTATAGAATTCAACCAAAATGTTAGGCCCTGGTCCTGCAGTTGACAGTCAATTGCAAGTCAGGACCTTAGCTTATGAGCCAGGTGAGAATATTTGTGAAGTTCCAAGTATATAAATTATAAAACAAAACCTGTATTCCCCCCCTCAACCCCCCCCCTTCTTTTTGTTTTTTTTTTGCTATTATAAGACAAAGAGGATGGCTGGAAGGTTGAATAAACAATCATGCAAAGCAGGCAACATTGTTTGATTAAAGGCTGTCCTGGACCAAAACAAACACAATCTGTAAATATCTGAACTCTAGGACCGGTCAAATTCTACACTCACACACTGATTTGAATTTCACAAATAGCCTTGATCTTTATAGGATAGGATTTGGAAAAGCATTCTGTGTTGGCCTAATTCTGCTCCCACTGAAGTCAATGAGAGCAGAGCTAGGCTAAATGATGAACATTTTGAAAATCCTGACAATAATAAACAGAATCAAAATCCCAGTTCTGAACAGCCCTAGACTTCAGATCTTGTCAGATCCAGGTCTGAATTGTGCACCTTGGATTCATTGAGTCATGCCAATCCTTTCTTTGAATCCTTCTAGTGATTCTACCTTTTCTACTGCATCAAGTTCAAGCCACTAACCCTCACTTTCAAGACCCATTTACAACTCTGCCCTACCCTATTTACGTACCCTTATCTCTCATTGCCTCAACCCTAATTCCTTCTGCTCTGCCTTGATACCAGCATTGATGTGCTGTTTATCCACTTCTCACAACCATTTCCATGCCTTCTTTCATGCTGTATTCTGCACATGGAATTTATTTCCTGAGCAGGCCTGCAAAGCCACTGCCCCATCTATCTTCAAATCCTCATCAAGACCCACTTCTACCATAATGCTCACAACCAACCAACTAGTAATGGTGATGTAGAGAGCCAGTTGGAGAAATATGACACTTAATAAAAATGGATTTGTATGTTCTATTTGTCCATCTACCTACCTATCTCTAGGTTCTAAATGGTACATAAGGCTCTCTTATCTAGGCTGTTCCCTAGAAATAAAATTAAATAGAACAGGTTTCAGTAGTAAGTAACTTGGCTTAGGCTTTTGGGGGGAAAGTGAAGGAGGTAGGGTTGAACTAGTGTGTGTGAAGAACTACTATGTGAAAGTCAAAAAGATTAGTTTTATATTTAATTCCAAATGCTGTGAGGTTAGTGGGCATTCTTTTCTCTTAGGAAGGTAATAGTTCCATGACCTTGGTCCAGCTGCTGTGAAAGTAAGTATCCTGCGCTCATAAGTCTTCCCCAATTTGTTGACAGTTTCGTAGCTGCAGTATAACATAGCTGTTGTGGAAGATCATGACTGTGGAGGGATAGGCAATACCTCACTTATGCAGCGCTAGTCTTATACAGGGTTTTGAAAGTTAGGACAGAGACCAGGAACTGAGCTCTTTATATTCAATGGGAGCTAGTACAGAGACTAGAATGTGAGAGTGATGCTCTTACAGTGATCTATGTACCAGCATATGTGCTGCTGAGTTATGTATCACTTGTTTTTTTTCCCATCGTGTCCAGTTTTATTTCTAGATATAATGACATGCAGAAATCAAGCTTGGAGGTTCCACACATGTGAATTACCATAGCCAGGTCTATGTCTGATGGGGTGGGGTTCAGTCTTATGGTCAGTCACAGATGGAAGTGGGCTTTTTGCCACTGTGACTCTTCAGGTATCCAGTAGCTTTGCATTGTCCAAAAAGATGCCAAGGCTGAGGACCAATTTAACAATCTGAGGGCAGATGCACTTAATAGTAGGAAATAATATTGAAAAGACAAGTTTTCTGAGGCATTTCCCCTTTCCCATCAGAATCGCCTCAGTCTTGTTTATGCTCGGCCTTAGCCACGTAGTCTTCTTCGAGGTTCACATTTTTGGCTAAGCTCTGAGAAAGCTAGACAAAGTTGCTATTTATATTTGGAGAAGGGAGGTATAGAGATGGGTGTTAGCTGTGTACGGCTGGTAACTGAGCCTGTTTTAGCTCATTAGCTCTCCCTATGGCTTCATATAGATGCTGAACCATAGAAAGAAGTGAACCATAGATGTTGAACCTGATGGGTCACTGCTCGGGAGGGTTTTGGAGATGGAGGAACAAGTGCCCATAATGCTTCTTTAGATTTGGTCTGAGAGAAAGGACTCAAGTAGTTTTAGGTCATTTCCATTCACCCCTACAGACTCATAGAAATAGGACAAGAGTATTTGTTGATGAATGGTATCAAAGCCACAGAGAGGTCTGGTAGGATGAGTATAGATGTATGTCCCTTATGTATAGACAGAAGGTTTATTCATCGGAGCAAGAAGAACTGTGTGTGAACTACACCTTGGCTTGAAGTCTGAGTGAGATTCAGGAAAATGGAAAACCTGCTTAACTGGCATTGAAGATTTTCTGCTATCTTCTTGGTTAGCTTGCTCAGAAAAGGGAAGTTAGCTGCTGGGTGGTAGTTTGAGATCTCTAACACTGAGTGTGCAGTTTTTTTTTCAGTCCTGGTTGGACCATTGTATGGTTTAGGGTGAGCCCTTGGTAAATAATTTAACTATTTCTGTCACTAGGAATCACTCCCCTTTTCCTTTCATCTGTTGCTTGTTGTCTTCTACTGTAAACTCTGTGGGGGGCAGGAATTGTGTCTTCTTGGGGGTGTGTACAAACATGGCACATTCTGAGCACTATTGTAATACTACTACTGATGTTGATGATATGTAGGACAGCATGGAAGAAAGCACAGACATTCCTGCTTCCATAACACCATTGGATACAGGAGACTCAAATGGGCAAAGGGCCATTGAAGTCAATGAAACTAAATTGATTTATTCCAGCTGAGGATCTGCCCCAAACTTCTTAAAATTGATGATGGCAGTAGTGCTGTTAGAGTTACCAACAAGTCAGAGGAAGAAAGTTTAGGATAAGAGTAAAGTTTTTAAAAAATTAGACATAAATGTCCTAGAGAGAAACCAATTGAAAGGTGCAAAGTTAGTAGAGAGGAGTATAGATGTGCATCACTGCCCAGCAACCTGAAAAGAAAACTGCATCTATCTAGAGTAAGAGGATGGCAGCGATGTCTAGTGTACATACAAGAAAAACATTGGTAGAGGGCTAGAAGGTACCCATATTATAGCATCTGTTCTAACAAGCCACTTGAAAAATAGCCTGAATGGAAGCTGTGTTTAAGCAGGCCACCAGTGTTGCGGAAGGCAAAAGGTGAGTATGAGGAAATGGGGGATGAAAGTGAAACCAAACATAGCAGCTCGGAGGCTAGAGCAGGAAACCTATGGAGTGGCATAATATAACCTTTATGTGTATGCATATGCATTGCTCTTCATGCAATCTCTTTTTTCACTCCACCTCAGCAAGAAGTAGCTAGTTATCTCGCCCACTGACCTGTGTCTATCAGCAGGATACTCTGCACAGGCAGCTGTAAAGAAACTACTTTGCAGTGAAATGCTGAAAGGGGCTGCATGCCACAATCACATAAAATACAAGAATAGAGACAGCAGTCTGTCTTTAATGCTCAGATGAACTTCTGCTTTTCATTTACAGTTTGTGCCCAGCTAGGGAAACCAAACAGCATGAACTCTGTGCCAGCTCACCTAGGGGACACCAACCAGAGGCATGTCACCCTTTTATGTAACCCTTCTCCCCGGTGGAGTCATTAGAAACAAGGGCCGGGTTCAATCTAGGGGTTCCTCTTAACAATACAAAACAGAACTGGCTTGAGCCCCCACCCAGTAATCTGGGAAAATTAAAAAAACATCCCTGGGTGCCTCTAAGAGGGAATACTGCCCCAGTTGCAAGGGGGTCGGTGTATAATAAAAGTTTTCTTTTGTTAAAAGGGAAAGGGAACCTAGCATTAATTTGGGAAAGCAGCAAAACCGTAACTCAAAAGTTTGCAACCACGAGCAAACACCCACCCCACGGTGTGTTGGGCAGTGTCCTTTGCTTCAGTTTTCCACCTTGTGGTCTGAAAGTCCAATGAAAACATGTGCCTTTAACATGTCCTGCCCTTTCTGTGTGCTACAGCCCACTTACAGTTGGTGGTTGTTGGTCAGTGAGGACCCAGACTTCAGAGGTGCATTCATGTATAGGGCCCTACTAATTTCACAGCCATGAAAAACATGTCATGGACCGTGAAATCAGCCCTTCCCCATGAAATCTGATATCCCCTGCTGCTGGGAGCCCAGGGATCCCCTAGCTGCTAGTCTGGACACGCTGGGGAGAGACAGGAGTTGTCCTTCCCCAGCCTGGCCACTCTTGGTGGGAAGATCGGACCCACCTCCAGAGACAGTGCAAAAACGAGGGTGTGACACCCTCACTCCTGCACTGCAGCAGCCCGGGAGCTGGGCTCCTGGCTTCCTTCCCTGCCTCCTTGTCCCCGGCTCCTGCCGCAGCTCTGAGCACTGAGCTCAGGGCTTCCTCTCCTAGCTTTAATTTAATTTAAAAATCCTCTGGCCATGAAATTGATCAGAATGGACTGTGAATTTGGTAGGGCCCTATTCATGAGGGTTCACCACCCACACCTCTAAAAGGGGGTGGGGATCAAGCAATGTCTTTGTGGCTGTTGTTGTCTCTGCCACTGGCTCGCTGCTGCTGCAGTTATCTCTGGTGCCACTTGCTGCTGCCTCTGTTGCTGCTTGCTACTGCTGCCATTGTTATCTCTGCCACCGCTGGCTGCCGCCGTTATCTCTGCTGTTGCCTGCTGCCGCCTCTGTCACTGCTCAGCGCGGCTGCTGCTTACCACTCACTGCCGCCTCTGCAATGCCACGGTCTGAAGCTCCACCACGTAGCCCAGCTCTTAACGATTCCGCTGCTCACTGCTCGTGCAGCCTCTCCACGGGTTTTCACTACAACTCTATCCCCACATCAGCTCTGAGGTTTAGCCCCTAAATCTGTTCATCTGTGATGTCAGTGCTGGTAACCACTAAACCGAAATGAGGACACTCTGTTGAGTTCAATCAGCTCCGTCTTTAAACGCTGGACAGGGAAGGATCAAATATGTTTAGGACTCCTTAAGCAAAGTCCACCCAACCAAGTAGGAATATCTGTCTCCTCTAACTTTCACTGGGATCCCTACCCAGTGCTTAACAAGTGAGGTTCGGTTTAGGATGATCAGAGCATGCTATGGAGGGTTCTGCTGCCCTTTACTTGTACAATAAGGATAACAACATTTCCTTACCCCTACATTCAACAATAAAAGTGAATAATAACCCCAAACCAGCCAAAATTGACCACTTTGGCAGAGCAGCTCTGTCTGCTGAACATCTAGGCAGAGTTGGAGTGTTTATTCAAATACAGTCTGCTTCTGAAGTCTTTCCCCCCAGTTTGTCACTAGATGTCATGAGAAAGCTCATTCACATCCTGCCTACATGCACAAATAAAAAGGAAGAGGAAGAGGAGGATGGATGGATGGATGGTATAAACAGGGCCCAATGTATTATGTACTTCTGTGGCCTCCGAAATAACTCTGGAATCTCCTTTTCTGTATAAAGCAAGTCTGTTGAGTTTGAGGTACCTTGAAGAGTCCCCTCCCTGACATTTTCAAAATCCCAAGATGGTCACTCTGTGGTGGTGTGATCCTGGTATACAGAAGTCATTCACATTTGGGAGTGTTGAAACATTGTTTTGCAGACAAGTTTTAGCAATTGGATTGCTAAAATGCTAAGGCTGGCTCTTTCGGTAACAGCAGAGCAAAATTCCCCTTAATGCCCTCTCATTTGCCTCCACTTTCAGACTGGCCTGAAGAGAGCTCTGCTAGGGGTCTCCATACCTCATGCTTTCCTGGCACGTCTGCTGAGTTGCCAACAAGCATGTCAACTGTAACACTACTTTTAGTGCTCTGGATGCCTCACCACTAGGAATTGGCTGAGAGATCACCAACTCATTTCACACACCAGCAGGCCACAAAAGCCAAAATGCCCAGTAACTACCAATGTGGGTTACAATCCAGCAAGTGAGCTAGAGGTGAAAGATCATTACATTCCCTTAAAGGACTCTGGTTCTTACAATTCTGATAGACAATTCTTACATAACTATTATTCTCACGTGGATCAACGTGCACTAATAAATTAAAAGCCAAGAGTAAGTGCTCAGTAGAGAAAAGAAAGTGGTTATCTATTTCCTCCAGCAGCAATATGGTGACCCAAGCAACCATACAGCATGTGAGAGAAAGCCAGAGGCAGGTCTCAAGCTGTTATTATCCATCTGTGAAACTCACTAAGGAACCTATTATTGCAACTGAAAAAAGGAATATTTTCTTCTGGGGCCTAGTAAATGCAAATGAAAAATCATCCTATTTGAAAAATCTTTTTGTTTAGAAATTTTGTATAAATACATATAGCAAAATCCACGGAGTGAAGTAATATGTAGGGCATCACAGAAAAGGTAATAAAAATATACAACGTTCTCATAGAATAAAACCATATTTTAAATTAAGGTTGGGGGTGAGATTTTTAAAAGTGCCTAAGTGACTTGTACTTGTGACACTTGTGCTCCTAAATCACATAGGCACTTTGAAAATCCCACCCTGAGAATTTAACACAAAACCCCCAAGAAAACTCAGTTAAGGTTCCCACACCAATCTTAACTTGCTCTTGGGGTGGATGCAGCACAATAAGAATTAGAGTCAAGCCATAACATTTGTGAAGAGAAGCTCTCTGCTAGGACCAAGAGAAAAGGACCCTGGGAGGTTCTTGTGGGGGAAAAAAGATTAGAAAAAGGGGAGAGAATGATTCAGCCTTTGTTTGGAGTTGGGGAGGAGAATGACAGATTTATGGGTGGGATTGTTGGTATGTATCTGGGAAGACTGGTATGTATGTGATTGATATGGGAGTAAACTGATGGATTTGAGGAATTTGTGTTGTGAAACACCCATTTTGGGATTATATGCAAGTTTTCTCAGGGTTTTTGTTGGGCATTTCTGATTATAATTAGGGCAGAGAGATTTTATATTCTGGTCAGGAGCCGTGGAACTACTCATTCAAACACCCCTCCTTGGATCCTGATCCTCTTTCCCCAAGTTGGGCCCACAGCTACAATAACTCTTGTGGGGCTATGGGGGAGAGAGAAGGCTGGGGAAAACGGGGCCTAGCTAAGTCCCCATAGAAAAGGGTTTCAAGAGTTCACTGAGGGCCTCTCTCCCTCTCCCACTGGATTGCTGTTGTTTCTTTGTCCGACGGGCCCCATCCTTTCTTGTCTGAGAGCTCCAGGGATGAATGGCCCATTCAGTCTCCCCAGCTGTCACTTATCTGGGCAGGATTCCTTCTTCCCCCCATATGGACATCAGAGAAGTACAACTGGCAGACACTATGAAGGAATCATAGACTGTGCCCTTCGTGTGTGTGTGGGGGGGAAGGGGGGTGTCTGCAAGAAAAGTGGGCACTATAGCCTAGATTTTTAGAAGAGCTCAGGGCCATATTTTCATAGAATCATAGAATATCAGGGTTGGAAGGGACCTCAGAAGGTCATCTAGTCCAACCCCCTGCTCAAAGCAGGACCAATCCCCAATTATATCATTCCAGCCAGGGCTTTGTCAAGCCTGACCTTAAAAACTTCTAAGGAAGGAGATTCTACCACCTCCCTAGGTAACACATTCCAGTGTTTCACCACCCTCCTAGTGAAAAAGTTTTTCCTAATATCCAACCTAAACCTCCCCCACTGCAACTTGAGACCATTACTCCTTGTCCTGTCCTCTTCTACCACTGAGAATAGTCTAGAACCATCCTCTCTGGAACCACCTCTCAGGTAGTTGAAAGCAGCTATCAAAACCCCCCTCATTCTTCTCTTCTGCAGACTAAACAATCCCAGTTCCCTCAGCCTCTCCTCATAAGTCATGTGTTCCAGACCCCTAATCATTTTTGTTGCACTTCGCTGGACTCTCTCCAATTTATCCACATCCTTCTTGTACTGTGGGGCCCAAAACACTCAGTGCTCAGTGTGCTCAGTGTCCATTTAGGTACCTAAATAAGGGCTCAGCAGCCAGCTAATCTTAGTTTTTTAGAAAATCTAGCCATATGCCCACTGCTGATGGGTGCCCCTCTGTATCTGCTTTAGCCTTTGTGGTGGTGTAACACAGCCAGGCACCACACCATGATATTCTAGGGACAAGAAGTGGACCCTAAGAAATTAAGTTTCACAGGAAAGAGCACAGGTCGGATATAGTGTTTCAGAGTCATTTTGAAAATATTGCCTTTTTAGCTACACTATGATTTTTAAAGATTGATATTACTAAACTTATAGTCAGTGATAGCTTTGGGGAGAACTGTGAAATCACTTTGTTCTCATCATGATATCCCAGGGACTATGAGCTTTCATACTTAGTAGGAGGAGCCCATCAACAGCAGTCCTAGAGGAGTGCTAGCAGGGCTTTTGGAATCTTCTTTGAAAATTTTAGTAACTATGAGCTTCCAAGCCCCAGTGGGAAATTGGGAAACATACACAGAGTGGTTTATTGGCTAGTAAAAACTTTTAGGGTGGGAATTTCAAAGCCACCTACAAAATTAAAATGCCCAATTTCAATTAATTTCTAATGGGAATTGAGTTTCCAAATCCTCCATGCAACTTTGAAAAGCAATTCAACTCCATCTCCTCATTCCCTTTACCTTCCACCCCAAAGGAAAAAACCTTGATATTTATATTTGACTCCTGAAAACTTTTGAGAGAACATTTTGAAGTAAAACCACCTTTATATTCAGGCCACTATGTTAGAAATGCACAATGATTTGAACATGTTTCATGAATAAAGCTGTGAGAGCTTATCTCACATACGCACCAATCTCTTAAATGTTACTGGTTGTACCAATTTGTAAGTTATGCATTTCAATAACAATATTAATCTTTAAGCCATTCATTGATATGGTTAATGGCTGACTCGTGAGAGCATTAACAGCCTGAGGCAAAGCATGTTTGCTGTAAAGACCTCAAGAAAATACAATGGCTGCTGGTGGTGACTAATTTGCCAGGAATTATTGATGGAAAAATGTTCAAGGAGCAAGATAATCATTATTGTAAGGGAAGAAAACTTTTTCTCTTTTGAAGTTTTCGGAACAAAAGTTGTGGGAGGAGCTGATTTGGTGATGGGAATTTAACTTGGAGAATCACCATGATTTCAGGGTATCAAAAGACAGGAATAGATATCTGGTTAGTTCTGGAAGCTGACCTATGATGTGTATCATAGTTGGCAACTTTGTAGACCTCATGCTCTCTTCCCTGTGTAACACTCCCCTCTTTGGAGTTTGTCAGCTGCTGCAGCCCTGGATTGGACTTGAAGGGAATTACCCTATTGACTACAACAGCAATGGCTCCAGAGCCTCTGGACACCATTTCCAAGTCTAGTTACGGTCTGGGGCAGGGACAGAAAAAGCTGGAAATTCTTGCAAAAGCCAGTAGAGGGAAGCTTCTGATTGGGTGATTTATACAGACAGTTTGCTAAACCAATGAGGAGCAGGACTGCATACTTCCTCAGTTGGAGGGGATAGACTCAGAGACAAAGGGATGACTAGTTTTAGTTCACTTTTGGAGCTTTTGAGTTCGGGACTTTAGAAGCTGAGAGAGATGCAGAACAGCTCAGGGAATGTCTGCTTTGAACTGCTATGGGATGTAGTATATGGTCAGACAGTTCCTGCCCTGCAGCGACCAGTGGCCAGAGAGACAGAGGATCAACCCTGCACTGGCTATTGACAGTCAGCTGAGATCTCCAGAGCACTCCAGACCAGGGAGCCTGGAGAGGACTGTGCCCCACTAAAGGTTGAAAACACTGTAAGAGGGCCTCCTTGCTCTTTCCTTAAGATGGCCAATGCATGCAGCACTGCTACACCCATCTCTGGACTCATCGTAGGCATTCCATCTGCCTGGAGAGGTGCCAGGGAGAGAGCTGGGGGTCGGCATATAATTGTGAATATTGGGAGGTGGGGAATTTGTTATATTGTTGATGTTAGCTTTTTATTTACTCTTAACCCTTTCCTTCTGTTTCTTGTCCCCAGTAAAGTCCCCTTTGCCGTACTGTTATTTTGGAATGTGGCATTTCATTTGTTGAGGTTTGTATTTGTGTATTTTGTTTCTTATGCACTGCATTATATTCCTTGCTAAGATTAGTAGTATTAGTCATTTTCCCAGAGGACAGCACCCACTGTGTCCCATGCACGGAGAGGCGTCACCTTCGGTGGAGGCACCAGGCATCACAACAAAGCCCCTAGGATCCAACTGAAGAGGGAAAAGCCACTCTGGTTGGTAAGCACCAGGGACCAGGTTTGAGCCACGCCTAGGAAAAGGGGCTACACTCTTTTTCCTAGTAGAAAGAATCAAATGTTGAATGTTGCCGAGCTTCTTGAAGGTTAGAGCTTCTTCCAGATGTATGTACATGTACAAAGGGTGTTTGCTTGGAGAATTCCTGCAAAATGTCTATGCTGACAACCTTTGAGCTATAACTTTTGATATACTGCTATTGTTTTGTATGTATGGCTCTTTTAAAGGAATCTGACTCTGAATCTTTGACTTGTGGAAATCTTAGATTCAAGAATTAATTCAGAAAGTCATCAGGGGTCAGAACTGCAGTAATGTTAGGTGCTTTCCCTACAGTATTTTCAAGTACTTGACACATATAGTCAAGTCTAGATAAGATATCCAAGCTTATATTTTTCAGATCTTTTAAAAACCTTATGTAGGGCTCTATTCATCAGTGTCATGCCATGTGTTGTTTGGTTTCACATATAAGCACGTATGGAAGTGGCTGGGAATGGCAGCACACTGCATTGCTATGCAGGGGATCTGCATTGGGATTGGGAACCAAGCTTAATCCCTTGCTTCTACACCAGGAGAGGATGGAAACACTATGAAGTGGCAGTGTGTTTCGTCATTAGGGGAGAGGAGGAAAAAGGGTAACTCCTGCCATATTGGAAAGCTCCTAGACATCCAGGATATACATTGGCAGACTTGGAAGAAAATCACAACCTGTCCTGTTCTTCTTGTTCAGTGGGCAGACAACTGAAGGACCATTGAGAGGGGGAAAATAGCAGGAACTGGGGGCACAAACACCTCTTAGAACAAAATATAGATAAAAATGTCTCTGATTGACAGTATTACTGAAGTGCTCTGACATCAGGCAACTTGCATGAGGGCTGGGTCAGACTCAACAATCCTGTTTACATTACAAAAATACAGGCTGGCTGAATCCATATTTAGAGTACATTTTCTGAAAACCTCATTTAAAAATAGGTTAAACTTAGCACAGATTTGAGTACCGGATGCCTGAGGGGTGCATGTTGTGCTGACATTATGTCCCAGTACTATTGCTTGCCATATGAGAGAGAAGGTCTGCATTCCTGGTTTCTTATTCCCCGGACTGGGAGTGATATGGAGACAGCCTTTGTATATGATTGAAGAGTAGTGTCAATAGAGCTGCTGCCTTCAAACCAGGAAGGGCCTTATTCAAGTTCTGGCAGCCATAATGTGCAAGCAAGTCCAATGACTGGATGGGGGATCCTGTTAATTGTTTAAATCTGCTCTGTCTGGTCAGCATTTGGCAGACGCAGTTATATTCTATTGTTGATGTGTTCGCTAACTTCCTTTAATGTTAATGGGAGTTATTCCTGCCTACTGAGGAGTGAACAAACCTCACAGCCTATTTGAAACAGATCAGGCAGGCCTGCAAACATTTCTGTTGCATATGTTTTAACTCATTACTGTTATGCTCCATATGCTAAATCTATGTCTCATCCTCTATTCCAATCAATTGTTATTTCATCTCCTTATTTTAGCTTGTTACTTAGAGCTTCTCTTTTTTCCTGTAGATTGTCATATTTCCTTGCCTTTTCTTCCCTTGCATCAGAACTTTGTTACTATTTTCATTTCTGTAAAATGGTTCCATTGCCTTTTCTTTTCATGCGAACAGTATTAATTGAGGGCAGAAGCTGTTGGTAATGTTTCCCAGACTCAAATTTGGGCAGCAATCAGCTGAAATAGCAGCATACTACAGAAGACTTGGAAGAAAATTTAAAGGGATATGGTCCATTTGCAGGGATGTTTAATTAGAGCCATCTGGGATAGAAATGAAACTCTCCATTACATCAATCATTGCTAGGCACCTAATGGCTTACTGTGACTGGGAACCATACCACATTATAGAGATTTCCACCTGTTAAAATACCTCATATGTAATTAGATATGGATTTTTTGATGGAAATAAAAGAAAATATTGTACCTCCTTTCATGATCTTCTAACAATGAGCACCTCCTTAACACCCATACTACTTATAAAGGGACCCATAGAAAAAAGAAAATTAGACATAGATTTTAAGTATTCAGCTCTCACATCCATTTCTTTGTTTGAACTGAAGCTTCTTGACACATGGGAACTGTGGGTCTTTCAAAATTTGTGGCAAAATATCTAAACCTAGGGAGAGGAAGAGAAGACTGAGGAAGAAGAGCAGGGGGATTCATGGAGAGTTAAATCCTATGTGCTTAACCTGCTCTGTTCTACTAAAGTCAATCAGGCCTAAAGAGTAAGGAGGCAATAGAAAGATTAGATCATATAAGAATATGAATGCTGAACAAACTGATTTATATTGCATGTTCATACCACTGTGACAGGTGGCCTCAGAAAAATGTAAGGTGAATGGATTAAGAAAAAGAAGAGACCAGTGAAAGAATGAGAAAACATGTTAGTTTACTGACTGGTGGGAAAACGGTGAATAATTTATTTTAATGACTGTTGTCTAACCTTTGTTAGAACTAGTTGAATAGAGGGAAAAATTAAATGGCAAGCAATTTTATTGGACAACTGATGGAACAAATTAGGAGCTAGATTGTGAGCTTGACTACTTGGCCATATACATGAGTAAGAACTCCCCAACATCCAGCCAGAGGTTACCTAGTCTGTGGGTCTGGACACAGAGGATTAAGTGGTTGCTATGTGCCTGCTTGCTCTCTTCCAAGAGCAGACCTGGGGTGGGGAGAAGGTGGGGTAGGGACTGGGCATAACTGTGGCTCCACTCCTTCATACTCACTAGTATAGACCAGGCAGAAGATGGGGGAAGCAGAGGAACTGTTGTGACTCAAAGGTGAGTCACATCTATTCTCAGGGCTACTCCTGGGTGGGGCAGTTGATATATCACAACTTGCTCTGGGCTGTACCTCATCACAAACTGGCTCCTGTTGAATAAAATATTCTGGATGTTGCTCAGTCATCTCTAACAGATACCTAGGAAAAGGCATCACCCTGACCAACAAAAATGTTGACACTCCAAAAATGTAGTTTAAGAGTAAAAATGTACCATATATGCCTAGGAATGGTTTTAAACAGTGAACAAGCTGGTAGGAACTAATGAGACGGACAAGATAAATAACTTTGTAGTTTGCTGTTGGAATATAATTGGGTATATGCTCTCCTGTAGGGGTAACCCTCTTTCACTGTTAGTGTGGCCCAAATCTTGTTCTAAGTTGATAGCATCTCTCTGAAAAGCTGATATATTGACTTATTCATTAATAGGCTGCTTGTATGAATAATTCACCATCTACATACTATATCTGTACTTTAAATGCATTACAAAGCATATATTAGATAGAGATTGACCTCTACTGTGGTTAACATCAAGATTTATTGTTTCAGGAAGCTCCAGAAATATTGACTTGAAACAAAGCCTTGACGTACAGTTAATGTTGATACTGTATTACCAAAAGGACACAAGTCACATTTCTTTTATACTTTAAGTTTTGTGGCAGATGTCGGTCCCCCTTTCTTGGTTTGTTATTTTAATACTGTAACTTGAGTGTGGCTTTAATCATAAGCGACTCACCAATATCAGTTAGGCTTTGTGTTTTGTTCAGCTGCCTCTGGGGTCCTTGCTAAATCATTATTAATGTGACTCCTCCTTTCAGCCTGAAAATGATGTTTGTTTTCATTTATTATAATAAATGTTTTTCTTTATAAATCCTTTCTCTCACTGTATTGTTATTAATTGTTTGGTTTCCCCCCTTCTAACTCAGACAGAGGAAAACCTATTTTTGTTTAAATGAGATCCCATCTGAGGGTTCTGATGCTGACTGGAGCTGCTAACAATAAGATGGGTAGGGGGGAGAGAATTCTTTGTATTTATCTCCCCTCTTTTCCCTTAAGGTTGATGGTAAATGAGGAAGGAAGATTTTTCTAGACAGTCTGGGGATCTGCTCTCCTTTCTCACTGCTGCTACTAATGATTTTCTAATTTATTGACAGATTACTACCTATGTGGGTTTCTTTTGTTTAAAGAAAATGTCCTTTTTGTGTCTTTAGTCTTATCACGTGCTGCAGGCTTTATTGCAAAGCAGCAATTATCAATGTGAATCCTATGTGCTGCTATTTCAACTGGTGCTTCCTCTGTATTTTCACTTTCATCTCTCTGAAGCCTGGCAACAGGGCTTACTCTACACAGAAGCTATTCCTGGAAGAGGATGTGCCCTGGAATGGAGAGAGAGCAGGGAACTGACAGCATGCATCCATATTTCTGTTTGTGTATGTGCATTTCAGCTTGGAGGGGTTATTCATGGAAAAGCTTACTCTAATTAGACACACACGAAACTGTGGAAGTAACATTAAGAGATGCAGCCAAAGAAGCAAGGCAATCCTGATCTGAGGATGGGAACTGACAAGGATATAATCATTACAAAACCCATGCAAGAGAGAAAACTACAGAATCCTCCATTTCTTTCAGCAAAGAACCTCATAAATACATTGAGGAGGAACTCTCCCTCTACCTCCACATGAATCCTTCCCACACTATATCATCAGTGCATAGACAAACTAGAAAAGGGGAACCAAGGCTAGTTTCAGAAGAAATTGATGCGTGGGGAATAAATTAAATAAGTAAAAAACCTATTAAGAATCTTTCACTTGCCAAAGGAGTACAGTCATTTCTCAGTGCATGTGCATAAATCTCACTGAAAAGTCACAAAAGTGTACAAGGTTGTGTCAAGAAGTGGGATGTTCCCTTGCAGATAAATGTTCCAGCTCTTCAGAGATCTACTGTAGAAATCTGAAAATTACTGCCCAATGTATGTTTCTGAAGTCTTTCTAGCTTTGCTTCTGGTAGGAGACCACCTCTGCTGGTCTTTACTCTGACCCTTATCATTAATTACAATCTGCAGAATACTACAGAGAACAAAAACAAACTACTTATCCAGAAAGATTGTAATGTTCTCAAACACTGCCACCAATATATAACTATAGCTGCCTGAATTTGGAGGCATCATCATGGGGTTTCAAAAAGAGAAGGGAACCAAGTTGCCCTTAGAGTAAGAAAGAATTGGGGATGCCTTTGACAGGCCAGAAGGTGGCCAGAAGATGACACTGGCTAATGAGCATGGGTGGATTGCTATTAGACTGTGGTTTGTTATCCCTATGAGATCATTCAATGCTACATTTTGCTGGAGTGCCTGAGCCTATTAGTGAATCTTACTCAATGTTCAGGCAATGGTCTCTTGATATTTGCTTATGGTCTTCACTGGGGAAGCAGCTGATGCAGGAATCTCTGTATGGGACCACAGGGAAAAATTCAGCTAGTGGCCCATCATAACAAAAGCTGGGGAAATTCCAATACCTCTGTGCTTAGCCCCCTCATGGTTGGATATATTGTTTGTTGTAATGGACAGCTCCAAACAAAGTATGCTCAGGCTGCTTTTAATTATCTGGTTTAACTGCTTCATCTAGCATTCAGTTTCTGCTATCTACTGTATCCTCCTGTTTGGTTTTGTTTTTTTAAAGTATGTGTAACTACAAACCGCAAGCCATTATCTATAGTAAGTTGCCTGGGCTAGGCTCAGTCTCAACAACCCCTGTCTCTTTTATTGTCTAGGGTTATTCCTTGAGGAACTTTAATTGGCTTTATCTTGAGTAGGATTTAAAAGCGTGTTGTTACAGCATAGTAGCTAACACCTTCTACATGTATACAAGGCAATGTATACTTTAATAGGTACTAAACTGGAGCATTCAACATACTTCTCAATGGAGGTTGCTGCATAGTGCTGACGGCTACTGGAAAAGCTATGACAGGATATATATCTTGCTACTGTGCTTACGTGCTGGAGAAGCAAATGCTTTGGAGTTTTACTACTTTAAATTTGGATTCCCATACTTCAGCTAGACTGTGCCACTGTGCCCTTTGTGGGCCATCCAGAAAACCCTGTTTCTAATTAGAGTGGAAAGCAATATTGGTTTGACTTTGAGTGGTACAATACTGACTACAGACTGACCACCTAGCCACAGAGTCTTCAGGATCTAGTTAGAAATTGATCTGAGTGATGCTCAATCTGCAAGGAGGCTACGCTCTGGGATTTGCCTTGATGATACTGCTCTGTCTGCTCTTCATTTTTAATTCTACTCAAAGGCTGGAAAGCCAGTTTAACAACCATTGCCAGACAACATTCCAGTTGCTGGGTATGTAAAGCAGTGGGTAGAAGATCCTGTTATGTCTCCTGATGGTGCTATATTGGGATACCAGCTTCTGCGGCACTACAAAACAACAACTGATTATCGCACTTTTCACCTAGATAGAGCTGTTGTATTAATTGGACCTACACATTTACCTTAGTTGTGAGCTCAACTGTAAGAAGCTCTCATAATAACCTATAATAACAAATATTGATGGGAAAAGGTTTGAAAGGGAGACAGACCGAATTAGTCCAAACTAAAAGGCCTGCTGATATAATTCAAGGACTGTGTTAAGATCATGCCCAGTAAACAAGACAGTGAGAGACTGAAAATGAATGAACCAAAGTTGGTGTGTCAGAAACTAAGCCTAACTGGTGGACAAAATAATGAGAATATGGGCTATTCCACCTATCGCTCCCTTGTGGAGTCCTTAATGAAAGAGACTTTGGGAGAAAAATTCGCTACAGGCACAAGCTTCACCATTATGGCTGCCACTGCATCCTTCTCCTGTGGCCCTAGATCATCTTCATCTTGATCCTAAAAGATGTCCTGACCAGACTGGGCCAAAGACGAAGGGAGCCCTAAACAACCTGATCCTGGTACAAGTTTGCTAATCTCAGAGTGGCTGATAACACCAAGTGCCATGCCTGTGTTTTTCCATAGTGAGGTTGCAAGTGAGCATCAACACCAGGGACAGAAGCTGCATTATCTGTCTTTGCTATTCTTTTCTCTCCCCTTTGTTGTGCATTTGTCTTGTTTTGTTTTCAAGGAAATGGGATCAGACTTTAATAACAACAGCAAGGACAGCTCCAGCTCATCACAAATAATTTCTTCCCCCCACCCCACAAAAAGGACAGTTATTTGATACCATCTAAACCAGTGGTTCTCAACCAGGGGTCCAAGGCCCCCTGGGGGTCGCGAGCAGGTTTCAGAGGGTCCATGAAGCAGGGCCAGCATTAGACTTGCTGGGGTTCCTGTGGCATGGGGCCCCGGGCAATTGCCCTGCTTGCTAACTCCTAATGACAGCCCCAGCTTTTATATGCAGAAAACCAGTTGCTGTGGCACAGGTGGGCCGTGGAGTTTTTATAGCCTGTTAGGGGGAAGCCTCAGAAAGAAAAAGGTTGAGAAACCCCTGAGTTAAAGGATGTGTAATGGTGTTTTTGCCATGTTACTGTGCAGGCCAACCTGGGCGTGGTGGCGTGCACCTTCGTAATCCCAGCTACCTGGGAGGCGGAGGCTGGCAGATTGCTTGAGCTCAGGGCTTCCAGGCTATGATGCGCTGTGCCAATGCGGTGTCTGGTGCCACTGACGGCCTGGCCAGCGGGGGCTGGAGGAATGGCTAGAACAACATGAATGGCATGTTGTGATCGGTGCTCTCTCTGTGAGGGCTGATAGACTGATCCATCAAGGTGACTGTGCGGGCCAACGTCTCTGTATACCAAACCTTGTTGTATACTGTTTAATTTTGGACCGGGACTAGCTTCAGGACTCTCGGTAAACAAAAGTTTTTTAAAAAGCCCTACAAGCTATTTTGGTTTCTAGGCTGTCAAAAAGACTGCTTTTAAAGAGCTCTAGAATTGAAATAACACAATAGCATTTTTGTCAGGATCTTTTGTAAAAACAAATTTGTGGTTGTCTTACTAAAACTTTTGACCCAGCAAAGCTGTTAGAGCCTCAAACTTCTTTGTTTATAATGGAAATGCTCCCTGACCCTTGACTATAGAGGTGCTACTGAACTGTTATAATAAATACTATCCACAGCAAACATATGTGCCATACAGGAATGTGCTGGCTCCTTGCCAGGACACTACTTTATGCCTGGTACCTAATGCTTCTGTGGCAATAGCTGTTGGGGAATGAATGATAGTGTAATCCCTTTTTCTTGTTAGAACCTCTCCATACTTCTGATATGCTATTTGTCTGTGTACTTGAATTGTCCTAAAGAGGGGGCAGGGTCATGTTTGTTTAGGTCATTTTTATTTTAAAAAGCATTTGTATGTTCTTCAGTCCCCCAGTAAGAATCTGTGGCACCCCAGTGCACCATTCTGGAGAGCTGTGTTTATGAATTAGGGGAGAAATTCTGGCCCCATTGAAGTCAACTGGAGTTTTGCCACTGACTTCAGTGGGGCTAGAATGTCACCCTGGGACTTTTAATCCTGTATGTTTGGTATACATTGTTAAGTCAATGTAGCTTCACAGAGTCATCTTTTCTAGCCATAGGGAATATGCATAACTTGTGGGTATTAGTTATATACTCCAAACAATAAAAGGCATTTCCTCTCACTAGAGATGTTAACTCGTGAATATTTATAGTTTATTTACAAAAGTGGAAATAGTTTAACAACTGTGAGATTTTACATTTGCAACAGTTTGTTTGCTTATTTCACGTCTTGTCATTCTTAGCCCAATGATCAGCGTGAGTTACCAGGCTGCTGTTGGACAGGTGCCCATTGGGAAAGGCATCCTAGCACCAAGCATGCAGCCACTGGCCTGAAGTAGCTCTGTTTTCCCCTAAAGTGGGCTGCATTGCAGGTTAGGGTTATGTGGTGGGAGATGGGAGGATCCATGTGACAGAGAATCCTCTGGTCTGTCCAAGATTCCACCCACTCAGGCCTTGCCCCCACTCCTGGCTGTGCAGAATACTCACATAGGACAGGACTCTGCACCAGAAAAGGGATGTGCAGCCTGAGATGCGATTCACCCCCATGCAGAGTGTAAGTGGGACTTAATTAGAGAAGAGGCCTTGTGAGACCCCTATGCACAAGGGTGAATTTCACTCGGCTGCCCCCTGCATCCAATCCTTCCCTGTGCAGAGGGATTATACCAGTTCTGCTGCCTGGGGGCTCTCCATGACTGTAGAGAAGAAAGCTGGAACTGACTTTTAAGGCTTTGCTCCTCTACTTTTTGGAGCTACCTACCTATGTTTGTGCACAATCTGCACATGCTGAAAATGTTCCCTGCTCGGTTAGAAATATTTGGAAATCTCCACATTTGCAACCTTTACCAAAGAAGCTCCAGAGTTTTATTTAAGTCACATGAGAGATACGACATTCCATGATGCAAGTGGTGCAGTTGCGCCAGGATCAATGGTTATGGGGGCCTAACCAGGAAAGGCCACTCTGCCTTGGGCACCATTGCAGTTACGCCACTGTCTACTTTTAGACAGACCAGCCCGGTCTCCAAAGAGGAGGAAACAGCCCCCAACCCCTTGCCAGGCTTCCCCCAAGGCCGGGGAGAGAAAGTGGCTGAGACTCAGGTGCTGAGCGGCTCAGGGCTGCTCCCGGCGGCACTGCCAGGGCTGTCAGGGCTTCATGTTGCTGCCCAGCCAGTACCCCCATGGGCCCAGGTATGCAGGCAGCCCCCTGCCCTGTCCGCTGCCGCCCTGAACTCACTGTGGAAAGGTGCAGGGGACTGACTGAGGGATGCATCTGGTTTGAGGGGACCAGATGGGTTGGGGGTGCAGAGTGTTGGAGGGCAGGCAGAGCTGCTTGGGTCCCAGTATGGATCCAGGAGAAGGGTGGAGGGGGTCCTGGTCCTGGCAGGTGAAGGATGAGGAGGCTGGGGGAGCACTGCAGGAAGTGGATAGGGAATGGCCTCTGATCAGAATTAATGTCTTTAATCTGTTAGAATGTGTTTCTCCTAACTAGGCTGGATTCACTGGTGCACTTTAGCTCCTAAGTAGCA
This sequence comes from Lepidochelys olivacea, assembly GCF_965140295.1. Lineage (NCBI taxonomy): Eukaryota > Metazoa > Chordata > Testudines > Cheloniidae > Lepidochelys > Lepidochelys olivacea. The sequence goes on from NC_140411.1 coordinate 299,399,336, forward strand.
TTTTGACAATGGAAAACTATTGTAAACCTGGTCTGGTCAGCCAGTTAAATTGAGTTTATGGGGTGGCCGAAAAGTATCTTGAGCATACTAGTGATTCTTGCCCTATATGATATGATCAAATCCTATCTGTATAATGTGTATATCTTAGAGGTACTTAGTAGATGTTAGGCAGATGTTAGTAAGAGCTGGATTTTTTTAAATCTAGGTTAGGCAACATTTCTATAATATGGAAGCAGACATACGATAAGTGCATGACTTAGATAGTATTGTAAAATGGACTAGGTATCATGATCTTTGAAAAGTGCTGAGGATGTCATTGTTTTAATAGATTATTTTTAATTGCATGGCAGTATGAATCCTTGGTTTTGGTGTCTGTGACACACAGACCACATTTTTAAGAGTGGTCTATATGTTTGTGACAACACTTGTTTGCCCAGCCATGATTAGTGAATGAAAAGCAAATACTGTCTGTGCGCTAACTGCAAGTTTTTCCCTGGACAAAATTGTGGGTTCAGGTATGAATATTTTGGGCTTGATTTCCCACTGCATTACTCCATGTTTACAGTGTCGTATCACCATTCTTTCAGTTTCCGTAGAGTTGTACCAACTTGAAACTGAGAAACACACTGGTGACTCAAGCCCTTAGGCTTTTTGACTAACTACATGTGTGCTTTGCATGCATCTTGCTACTTATTTGAAAGTTTTCCATATAAAGCTGAGTTGTTTGTTTTATGGTGATGATATGTATATTTATTACCAGTGTGTGAAGTCTCATTGCAACTGGGCAGATTTTCAATTAGATACAATAACTGGTAAAAATGTTAGTTTTGAATATGGGTTCTTTGCCTTATGATGACATCACACACAAGATAGATTTTGGAGACTGTGTAATGCGTACCAGAAGGATTAACTTGAAATCAGTTCTCCTGGGCTCCTGCACTATAACATTTAGCAAGACATCACTGCCAATGAGCATTTTATATAAATGTGTTCATGGCTTGCAGAATGTGTTTGTGTATTTATGGACAAGATGGGTATGTTCTGATTTTCCAAGATGGTAAAGGTAAGCAAAACCTTAGATTTTTGGAACTGAGAAGGGAGTCCCTTAACTATTCTTGCACTGGAGCCCTACAGGGCCATGCAATGCCCCGATGACATTGACAACACTTACACAATATTCAGACATCCATGGAAATGACAGGAATGGTCCCATTCTAACTGAACCTACAGCAGGTTGAAGGAACCACAGTGCGGATAGTAAAGCATTATTTTTTTAAAAAATAAAACCCCCCAAACAAGTATAATTGCCATCGTGACTTCAGCCCTGGGCATTTCCGAGGGTTTAATGACCAACTGGGGTTAATGACCCAAGGTTTCACCTCAGGCTATTAACAATCTCAGATTGTCGTCAATCCTCAGGAAATTCTCAGTCTTTATTGCTGCTGCTTAAGCGATGCTCAAACGTCTGTGAATATTTACATCCCTGTTGGAATGTGCAACAAATACAGTCCATGTGCAGTATTTCCAGATGTCTTGCTACCACAAAAGTCCAGCATGCTGAGGTGTGAGTGAAATACTTTAAATGATCACAGAGGATTTCATGTTCATTTTCATTATTTATATTGCAATATAGATGTGCGGGATGCTTTATATAATACACATGAAGATGTGTTCCCTGCCCTCAGGAGCTTACAATCTAAGGGCTTAATTCAGGAAGCTCTAAAACATATGCTTAAAACCATTCCTATTAGGGAATTTGTATCATGTGCTTAAGTCCCATTGACTCCAATGAGATCTGTACATGTGCTTACAGTTAAGCACACACTTAAGTGCTCTCCTGAATAGGGATGGCCAAAGATAAGATGAGTACAAACAGGAGGAGAAGATAGCACAGGGTGATCTAGGAGTAAGAAAGGTCAGGGGGAAGAGGACAATATGGTTATGCAGCCACTTTGGGAAGCTGTAAAATGAGGGACTCCTAAGATGAGCAAATACTGTGTGAGCTTTCCCACACAGCTCTGCCAATGCCCTTAATGCTTGACCTGTATCACCATTACTATTCTACCACTGGGCTTGTCTTGTGTAGCAGCTGCTATTTGTGCCAAGTTATGTGGGAATTTAGGGCCCACTTTAGCCCTCCGTTTGCACAGCTATGGCTTCTACTAGGGTAAAGCCCATGTTGGCATAACTCCACTGAAGTCAAAGAGTTGCAGCCTCAGGGAATATGGCTCACTGACTTCAACACAAATTTCTTGGGTATACATGAGGGCAGAGCTGAGCTCTGAGTTTTGTGGTGTTTAGAGGAGAATGAGGCTGTCACATTTATTTTCACTGAATCCGTAATGCAGGGCAAAAGATGAACAGATTATGGACTTGGAAATCTACAAATGAGAGGCGAGTACATAGGCTTGGGTGCTACAGTGATGGGCAGTAATATAAGAGCTGGGAGAGACAGATAGACCTCACCTCGTTTGGGTAGTTATACTGTCCCTTTTGTAAAAGCCCTCTAGAAATTGCTAAAGATAAAACCCAGTAGGTTTCTACAGAAATTTAAGGGCGTTCTCTAGCTGTTATTCTAAAGTCCTATTGAATTCAGTACAGAACAGGGTTTTTTTGTACCTTCTGATAGCCTTCTATTGCAGGGATATAATTCTCTATTAAATTCTAAAGCATGGTTCAAAGAATCCTATGGAAAGGTTATCATTTTTGATTAAATCACTAGGATTTTCCATGAGGGGTACTTCAGGCTCAATAACTACAGAATGAATAAGCTCATTCAGTGGCACTTCTGTGCAATAAGAATGAGCCTGTTTCTACTCACAGGGTTCCAGGAGCTGCATTTTTTCACAATTTCATAACCAGCACTGGTTATCCATGTTTTGTTATTGCACCAGGGGAATGGACATTCGGCATACGGTATTTCAGGAAAAGGACAGAAATAGAGCTTCTACTACAATCTATGTAGCACTGGGAATCTCTTTTACTGCATAGTTTTGTGTTGTTTTTCTCTGAAGAGGGCAGAGTTGACGGGTCAAAAAATGTTTTGATTTCCCCTTATAGAAAAACAATTTTTTCCATTTTATAATGCCCCTGTGATGCAGGGGGAAGAATCATGTCTTAAAAAATAAGTAGTGCCTTCATGCTTCCTATTAGAAGAGTATGATATGAATAGACATTTCATATAATTTATAATTTCTGATACTGTATCAACCTTACATTTAATGCTTCCTGTTCTAGTGGAGAGGTAGGACTGTACTGTTCCATGCTTATATCTAATCTACCACAAAGCTTCCTCTTCCAACAGGGTGTTATAATATTGTTAGAAAAGTTACTATCAAGCAGTCAGTTCTTAAAGGTACAATATTCTTAGATTTTAAATATGCATTATTGACGACTGCAGGTGGGGCTATAACTACTAACAGTCAATAAAAATTGAAGAGGCCATGGTCAGGTCCTCGTTAGGCCACAGTTGCACCCCCACATTTCTCTTCCCTATGCATGATCCCTGTGGTTCACCTTCTTTTGTTCCTATTTTAAACCTGGGTCTGTTAATGTTTGTGCCCCCACTCCAAAGGCTTTTGTGTTACCCTGAGGAGTAGAACTGACTAACACTCCCTTCAGACTTTGTCAACACAAGTGTTGCCCGTGATAAAATTGTGACAGTCTGAACATGTGCTACATGTCATTTGAGTTAATCTGCAATAAATGGACAAATGCAGTAGGTGAGTGAAAAGCAAACCATTTAGGTAGAAAACAATGGGGGTGACTCATGATAATAAGAACTATGCCTAGTAGTCAGCATTGGCATGATTTAGTGTTTAGACTGTGAGCAATTTAGGGCGGGGATCTTTATATTTGCCTGAAAGGAGCTGTGCGTTGAGTAAGTTTTTTCTACACTATTTACTAACAGTGACTTTTCTTCATCTCTGGAAAATGCTATTATCTCAAATGGCTTCCTTCTAATTGTGATGGATTTAATTGCTTGGATACACAAGGGTCTCTGCTGGCTGCAGTTGCTAGCTGGACAGATTCAGACAAAAATTGGATATCCATGTATAGATGTCTCTCAGTGGAACAGGAAATTCAGTATTCATGTCTCTCCTTACCTGCAATGGATGTCACCAGGTTTACGATACCATTCCTGCCATTCCTGCCCCTCAAAGAAGTATTTCAATCCCATACCAGCCCTGTGTGTTAGATCTCCATAAAGATGCTGCCCCGATGCATCTTCTCTGCTCTGTGCTTTGAAATGTGTGGGGTCGCTGCAGAACTTTGCCTCTAGCTAGCTGTGCTTCCACTGCTTTCAGAAGGCTGACAACAAAGGTATATCTGAAAATGTTTCCTGATCAAAAAAAAAAAGGAAATGAAGAAATCATTCACTGGGAAGACACAGCGGTAAACAAAAGCAGCTTCTCTTAGCACTTGGAAGCAGAGCTAGAAGAACATTAAGACATTCATTAGTGTATATTTTCATGCATAGAGGCACCAGGTTCATTTCACTATTGTTTGTAGGCTCATATGATTAATTATTTGGACAGCTGTCAAATATTTGTGAAAATATTTACGAACCCCAAAAAGTTTAATCTCTTTTAGCATGAATGGTTATTTGTCTAAAAATTTCCATTGGAAATGCATTGCTCACTGTTCATCATTCAGCATTCTCTTGTTTAGAAAGTTTCAGTCAGACAGTCAAACTTGTATCATGTGTTGTAAGTGACTCCTCGCTCCATGAAGAGTGACTAGCTGAAATAAAGAGCTTCCACGCAATCCATATGCAGAAATTTGTTCCTCTAAATTATTCAGCAAATACTTATGAATGGTTCCTTTTTCTATGTTTATACAGCACCCAGTAGAAAGGGGTCCCAATCCTGACTGGGGAATTTGCGCACGACTGTAATTTAAATATTTAATCGTAACAAATAACAAATACTTTTTCAGAAATCTAGATTGGCAGGTAAACATCTCACTAACAGAAAAAAAGGCTAAATTTGCAATAGATATTATCTGCAAGAAATAATTCAATCAGCTCTATTTCAAAGGAAAAATTAGGCCAAATCCGTCTCACTTTGCTCACATGAAGACAAAGGGGTACATTACACAGCTAAGGCAAGCTGTAGAATTCAGAGACTCCGGGAATTCACACATCAACACAAATGTAACCTTTTAAAATGGTCATAAAAAATTAGAAAACCTTTTACAGCTCAGACCAAAGGTTCTTGAAAGGCATCTTGGAGTTATAGTTAATATTAAATATTATTTTTGTTTTACTTTGCTTTTTTAGCCATTAATTTTCATTGAGTGCAAAATTAATTTTAAAAAGGGGCAAAAATGTACCTGTGGAGATGGAAATATTTCCTGGAAAGATTTAAATAAGAAAGTCTTTTACATATACTACTTAAATATGAGGTGATCCTGCTCCATCCCTACCCCTATTCCATGGCTACAGAGAGCCGGGACTGCACTGAAACTAGAGCAGTTGTGCTGCACAGGTTGAAGGCAAGATACCAGGATCACACAAAGGGAGTACACAACCTCTGCATGCCATGGAGCTATGCTGTATTCAGGCTTCCTGATCAGCAGTGTGTAGGCTGTGGGAGCCAGTGCATTCAGGGGCAGTGAAGAAGGCACATCTGCAGTTATGCTAATCCAACTACTGTTTACCCCAAGGTGAGGTGCACGTCTGCTGTGAGAGCTATTGCATCCCTCAGGCATCATTAGAGACCATGGCTTACTGTGCTGCTGCTGATCTACGGTGTGTGGGGAAATGTTTTTTGCCTCACTAGCTTCCGGGAACTCCTGGAAACAGGCAGAACCAGAGGGGCTTAGGTTTGCAACAGTTTATAGATTGTGTTTTGGTTTCACAAAGCCAGGAATGAATTGTGTCCAGGTCCCATTTTATCCACATCATGGCAGTTTGGAAGGTTCAGATAAGTTTTTCTTATTCTGTCCCATCTGTCACCTTCAAATAGAAGTAGATGAAACCAGAGAAGATGAAAGTTTCTCTTTTTTTTTGTTTTTTTTGTTGCAGAACAGAAACAAGAGTTGGTTTGAAACTAAGTCCCAATTCAGCTGAACCTCAGAGGTTGAAGAGGAGGGGAATAATAAAGGGTTTTGATTTCAGCTCAAGTTTTGATCTGATCCAGCTCCCATTGAAATTGATGGAATCTTTCCACTGGCTTCAAGGGGAGTTGGATTGGGACCCTAGAGGTGAGCAAGTAAAAATTCTACATTTTTTTAGAAATATGATCTTGCCATAAAACCAGCAAATAAAAGCAAACACAGGCTAGTAAATCCTCCCCTCTCTTCTCCTGTTTATGAGCTACTTAGAATTTCTATTTATCAGCACCAAACTGCAACTGGACTCTTTGTAATGCTGCTTGTTAGTGTCTGATCTGATGCTGTCTTTGTCCAGGTTTAATTATGCATGAAAGCAGAACAAGCAGACAGTAATTGATAGCATTTCTTTCCTTGTTTTAGACAGGGCTTTATCATCTTGCAGGAGACCAAGGGAAATCACAATAACTGCTGTACCATCATACATAAGAAATACAACCAGCTCTGGCCATCGTAAAATTTCTCTTTCTTTCTTTCTTTCTTTCTTTCTTTTTCTTTCTTTCTTTCTTTCTTCCTTTCTTTCACAAGAATCTCCTGGTGGGGCAGATAAGCAGCTAATTCTATTAATTTTGTTATCAAAATCAGTAAGATAACTGAAGCTCCCACTTTAGTGATTTATTATCCAAAGGTATACTATGCCTTTCATAAAGTGTAATCAGCACTAGAGGAGAGGAGACTTGTAAGGAAGAAGGTTGCTGCTAGCCATTTCTATTTTCAACAGACTATTGAACAAACAAATGGAGTGTCCTTGTTTTATGCTTGGATAATTTTTAAATGATGAAGGTGCTGAGTAGCAATTTTACATAGGAATTAATTCCATTAATTAAATCTGAGTGTCCACATGTGCCAGGTATTCGTATCCTGTACATTTCAATGTGGTCAGAAATAGATTTGCTTAGCTAATTATACTGAAAAAGAGAGGTCCCAGTCAACCCCCTAGATCTCAACATCTTAGACTCCGAGGGGGAGTAGTAAATCCCGATCTGAATCCCATAGATGGACCATGGATGCATGATTCTCCACTCTGTCACACCGGCTATATGTTGTTGTACCTCCACTGACTCTGTTGAATTACACCAATTAAAAATTGGCATAATGGAGTGGAGAAACAACCCTCTGGGGCACATTTTGAGGGACATAACCAACGCCAGAACTTTCCAGAGCCTACCTTTAATCCTCTATAGACCAGCTGTCAGCAATGTCTATGGAGCACAGAAAGGTCTCCACTCTCTACTGATTCTTGCTGCATAAATATAATGGCCCAGAGGATAAATCCAAAGTTAAATGGAAAAAGAATGTAGGTACTGGATATGCCAGTGATGAATGGGCAGATTCCAGCCATCCAATGAGAACTATATCAGTACAGTTGCATTGAGATTATTCACATTCAAGTTTTATTCATACAGTTTACATGATGCCTGCCTGTGTGCATAAAATAAACAATGTTGATGACCTAAGGTTGGACATTGGTAGTGTTTGTATGCGGTGTTGTTGCAGCCATGTTGGTCTGAGGATGTTAGAGAGGCAAAGTGAGTGAGGTAATATCTGTTATTGGACCAACTTCTGTTGGTGAGAGAGCGTTTAGCGTTTCCTTTGGAACTAATGAAAAGTTCAGGAATATTTTCTGAGGTCCCAGAGCAATTACAGGTAGAAATGTTGGCAGTGAAATTTTTGCTGAAACATTTTTTCCTTGGAAAGTGCTGGTTCGCTGAAACCAAAATGTTTCATGGGAACATACTGAGTTTGATGAACTTTTCATTGAAAAGTCTTCTCAGGTCCAGGATGGAGTTTCTGGTCCAAATTAGAGAGTCAGAGTCAGACGCACCCCAGAACAGCTTCACTTCGGATGTGGGAGGCCCAGGTTCAAGTTCCTGGTCTGACTCATGCAAAGCATCAACTTGAATCTGGGTCTCCTGCCTCCCAGGTGAATGCGCTGCAACCACCATACTATTGGAGTCCCTCTGTCTCTTGTTTTTCATCTTTAAAAGGCCTCAGGTTCATCCCGATGGGGAATGGGAAAACTTTAGAATAGCAAAAATGTTCCTGTCCGGAAAACCAGTTCCCACCCAGCTATCCATCAGCTATAAATTTGCTTCCTTCATGACTTTGCTGTGCCATGACTCCAAAATACTAAATAAAATGCATGCATGTATTGGAAATGCAATATCTCAAGCTAAGTGCTTAAAGCATTATTGGAAAAATAGACCATTACCTACAGCTATAGGATTGACTCAGGGATTGAAACATGTCTGCTAATGGAACAAAACAACACCTATAAGTCTTGAGGCCTTTCCATTTCTTTTCAAAAATAGTCACCTGTACCTGGAACTGGCTTAATTGGAAACTGGAGAGAGTCTCATCTTAATTGTTAGTAGACTCGATATGAGCACTTGGAGGAAGCAGCATGCCTTGTTTCCCCAGCTGACACACATGTACCTATCCTGTAGCATTCAGTCCATTGTGCTCACAAACTCGGATTTGTCTGATTGGTCGTGTATCAGTTTCTATTCTATAGAATTAATAAAATTCTTTAATAAAAAGATATTTTCAGTATTAAGAAATACTACCAAAGTGATGGGAATAGAATGCAGAACACTTTATTTAAGTAATATTAACACTTATAAAATTGCTACCACTGCTATAGTGCAAAAAATGAGAACTAGTATAGTGATTTACGCTAGAACTGTAGACTGCAACAGTTTCTTCTTTTTTTGTGTGTGGAAGATTGTGACACACAGTGGCAAGAAATTGAGAATTCAAAGTCAGAGCTGAAATGCTACCTTTTATCCATTGTTGTACCATTATTTTTTTTTAAAAAAGTGAAATGTCCTAGTCCTGGTGTGACAGGATGTATAAATCCCTCACCAGCCAGCAGAGGATTAAATAGCAGCTCTGGGCTCAGGAGGCCCCACCCCGCCGCCCTTGCCAAGCATGCTCTAGTTGGAGGCGGGGTTTAAAAGGGAGCCAGCCAGCTCAGCTGGGGCTGGACAGGGCAGGGAGAAGGACCTACTCTGGGAGCTCCAGAGCAGGATGTAGCCAGACCCAGGCTGGGAGAAGGATTGTTGGCGAGTGGCAGCTCTTACAATCAAAGACAGGTAGGCAACCCGCAAACTGGTACTTGAGGCCTTGTGCAGGAAAAAGGGAGGTAGAAAGTGCCCCATGGAGGCTGATTTGAGGCACCTCAAGGTGCAAAGCCCTAAGAAAACCTCCTAGGGCCTTGGGTCAGAACCTGGAGGAGTGGGATGGCCTGGGGTCTCCTACACCTGCCTCCGCTATAACCACTAGGTGGAGTCACTGCCAAAGACTGTGACCACTAGGACCATGGACTTGTTCACACCTGGAACCAGTGCCCTCTATTTATCAACAGAATAGATTGATCGCATGGACAGCAATGGAAATTCAAGCTTCCCTCAGGTCTCTTTGCCAATGGACTTTTCTGAAGAGACAACCTTTAAGGGTGAGAAGATAGCTCAGTCTCCTAGTGCATTCAACCACTGATATATGGGACTGACTTTAGTGGGGCTCTATGCATCTGCGTGGTCTGCCCATGTAGATCTGATTGCAAGATCCAGGCACCTAAATCTGTGCTTCTTGGGCAGCACATGACACCTGTTTCATGATCTGCACTGACTTTCATTTGGGTTCCAGATTGAATTTAATGAAATGATTTTAACCTCTAAAGCCCTACCCGATCTGGACCTTTCTATTTGAGAGACCACGTATCTCTCAGTGCCCTACTGCTGCAGTTGAGATTAGTGCTTGAGCTAGATCCCTCTGGATTTAAAAAAGATGGAGCTGACGGTAGATGTTCTCCCTTAGCTCTGGAACAAGCTTCCACAGTGGGGCCCAAAATGTCTGTGATCTTTTTACCTTCAAGGCATGTTGCAAAAGCACATTTAATGTGCAGGCTACTGCAAGGTGAGGTTTGATGGAAGTTATCTCTGTGGGAGCAGGCCAGTTTGGGTTCTGCTGTCTAATTTTGTTTGTGTTTGTGACTCATGCCAGGTATGCCTCCAGCCTTGGCTAGGTGCCTCATTTTCAATTCTGAATACATCTGCATAAAGTAAATGTCTGTCGAAGGAGACAAAAACATGACCCTGACCACCTGTGGTCACTAATGATGCCACTTTTCATAAGACTGGTGCGGTGAGCCCAGTTCCATATTAGTTTTACAAGTCACTTACTATAAAATTCTCCACTGTAGTTTCAATTGGATACATTGTTCTTCAGTTCCCCCTGTAAAAACAGTACCCTGTACTGCGGCTCATGTGGAATGACTGCTACATTTTAATGGTAGTGAAATAATTCCAGCACATACAGCTTGTAAAGCAGTTTGGGGTCCTTCAGGTTGAAAGTGCTATATTCATATGAGGAATTACTTTTATTATTTCTAGTGTTATTAAGGTGGTGTTATTAACTTTGAATTTCCTGATTCTTGGCATTTAGCATCACCACCTGCTGTTAGTATTTTTGAATTTAATAAATACACTTTCAGCTCTCTATCTGAAACTCTTCTTTTTAAGAAAATCCATAGCAGAATAAGAAACCAAATATTAAACTACTGAGAGGGCACTTTGTTATTCAGCTCTCTTAATGCTTTAAGGAATTTCTCCTCCGGATTTCAGTCGGGAGAATGCAAAAGATGCCATCATCTTTTACAGTCTGCAGTACTTAGAACCTTGCCGCTGAGGAGTGTGCTGCATTTATCCCACTGTACTACCAATCTACAATGATTTAGACATTTGTTTTGGCTTTTAATCTTTGCTTATATACACACACACACACACACACACACACACCACCAAAATAAATCCAGTGAAGTATGTATACCAATAAATCTGTCTGTACTTCCACTCTTCTGAGATATTTCAGAAAAAGCTTGACATTTGCAATCAGAAGTAGATGCTGCCTCAAATTGATTCAGTAATCCTCCCCTCCCTTTTCTGTCTTGGTTCATGTTAAGCATGAAGATGCTCAAATAGATTTGTTAGTCTTTAAAAAGTCCTCCTTTTCTTTTTGAAGGAAGAAAGTGGCAGCAGCTGGAGCAGTGTTGATGCACCTGAAGTTATGCTGCCACTCTGTTTCTTTTCCCCTCAAACAGAACACGTTGCACTAGCCACATACCTTTTTCCTAGTGTACATGAACACAAAATCGTACTATCAGCAGAGGTACTTGCCTCCTAGGATGTCTAAACTGCAGCTTGGCACATGGTTCACAGCTTGAGCTGACAGGCACACACTGGATATGCTTGAACTAGTGCACTAAAAATAACAGTGTAGTTGGGGGTAGCATGGGCAATGGCTTGGGTTGGCCACCCAAGTATGTACCCAGGGGGTCCAGATGGGTTTGTACTCAGGTGGCTAGCCCAAGGTGCCCATGCTATCCCCAGCTACACTGCTATTTTTAACCCATTAACTTGAGCACAGATAGCACATCTGTCTCCCCATACTTTCAGCGCAGTGTAGACGTACCCTTATTAGAAATGAATTCCAGATGTAAGAGAGTTTGTTCACTCCACGTAAGCAGGACCAGCAGAATCCAAAGATTAAGCCAGAAACAAAGTATGCATACAAATGTGTCCATTTTCAATTTTACTTTTCACCTTGTAAGGCCCTGATCTCTGTACCATTACATTCAAAGGGAGTTTTACTACTGACTTCAATAGATGCAGAATCAGGTTCTACATGCAGAAACGCAACTAAAAAATGACACTTGGAAAAATTAATATTATTCCAGCAGCTAAACTACCAGTGGCAGGTTCATTTTCTGAAAAACACTGATGAAATTTTACAAAGATAGAGTGGAAGGTGGAGCTGGCTCAGAAAATGGAAAATCCAGAATGAAGATGGACTTCAGTATTTTGTTGACAAGCAGCACAGTTCAAGATAAACGCTTTATTAAGAACAGAAACTATGAATAGCAATAAGGTAACAAAACTTCCTACTGCTGTGTGGTTGAAGAGTGTACAGGAAATGTGGCACCTCTATGTTTCCTAGGGAATTGACTTTATGGCACGTGACTCAGATCTTTGGCTCTTTGGGTTATTGAAGGATCTACTTGTTCATCTCTAAGGCAGAAACCATAACTGTCCAAGGGCCAGATTCTGTAGCACTTACTCACATCATATAGCCTCCTGAAGGCAATATGAGTACTCACATGAATAAGCACTGCCGAACTGGGGTCCACGTCATTTGGGCTGAATGGCAATGATTGTTCTCTTGTCTGCTTCTCCCGCAACCATCTTCTTTTACCCTGCCTCTATTTCTTCTGTGATACCTCCAAGAAAGGATAGTCTGAGGGACAGCTGGGCATAGCTAAGATGTTTTATATTTATTTTTTAAAAAGTGTGTGTGTGTATACATTTGATTGCAACCCTCTCTATTGTTTTGTTCATATCACTTGTCTTCCAAGATTATAAGGTTATGGAGGCAGAGAACATATCTTCCTGCCTGTTTGAACAGAGTCTCGTATAATGGGGCCAGAGAGGAGAAGGTTGCTATAGTCGAGGGGGAGAAATTGCCATGAATGGATAAGGGTTTTGGTAATAGAAGAACAGGGGACAGATTTTTGGAGGAGACTCAAATCAGGAGGCTAGTTTTGAAGATGACTGAATGGCTCCAAGAATGACAGGGAATTACTGGGGAAGGGTTGAAAGAATAAGGAGTACTTGTGGCACCTTAGAGACTAACACATTTATTTGGGCATAAGCTTTCATGGTCTAAAACCCACTTCATCATATGCATGGAGTGGAAAATACAGTAGGAAGAGACATATATACAGGGAGAACATGAAAAGATGGGGGTTAGGGTTAGGGGAAGGGTTGGATTCCCTCAATAGTTTTTACTGAGCTTTTTCACTGACCTTCCCCACCCTCCCACTTCTTGATATATGTAAACAAAATTTAAAACAAAACAAAGTGGGAAAAGAAACATTTGTTTAATATTTTATGTGAAGAAACTGGACACTTGAAACCTTAATACAATGGCCGGGCAGACCTGCGTGTTTGCTGAACTCAGCTGCATCAGTCTCATGTGGAGATCATTCAGCTGTAAGCGAGTTCATGCTGTGGAACTTGGAGATTACATCAATGTAATGTGTTTGCTTAGATTCCTTGGTCAAAAGTTTCTAGTTAAACAAGGAAATTGTCCCATTTGAAAAGAATTGTCTCACTGGAGTTACTCTGGATTTAAGCCAGTTTTACTGAAATCAGAATCTGGCCCAGTGGCAGTAGGAATAAAGGGGATTAGGAAATAAATTGTTTTGAGACAGAAAAGGTGATTTCATGTACAGGGCAGCAAGAGAACCACTACTTTGATTGCAGACCTTTTTGTTTCCTTTTATGCTTGTGTTTACCGGGTATGCTATTTATTGCTGGTAGACAGTGTATCATTAGATTTTCTATATCATTTTGGTTATTGGGCCATGTTGCCATTTGGAAATTTTCTGGTTTTAATGCCTTTTTGTGTATGTGCAGCACCCAGATGTTTCTTCTAGAAAAATAAATGTATCATTATTATTAATAATAATATTGGAAAAAGAAAGACATATTGAGCTGAAAACCCTTTTCCCCTTCTAAAATTTTGTATGTTCTTACTGTTTTGAAAGGTAGAGGTAAAAAGCAAGGTAGAGGTAAAACACAGCTGCTATTTTCTACTAAATTATGGACTTCTGATGCCAAGCTTTAAATAATTCACTAGTTCACTGGGCTTTTTTTCATGTAGATTTTTTTTTCCAGGTGGAAGCTTTTAATGCTATCTGCTTATTTTTCAGGCAACTTATTCTGACTCTGATATTTTTCTTTGTATTGGGTCATGCTGGACTAGATGCTACTTGCCGACCTCATTTTAAAAGATGATTTAAGACTCTTACTGTATATTCATTAGGATCACTGGTAATTAGTCTTTTAAGTTGTTGCCAGATGGAGCAGACAAATGATTAGAAGTTGTCTGGCAAGCACTAGTGCAAGTGATTCATAGATTTATTTCTCATTAATATGCCTCTGAGGGAAAAATGCAAGGAACATGCAGTGTGTCCATTTAGTAAAATTTATTGAAATATTTTTGACACAACAGTTTGCTGTCAGAAAATGCTTTTTTCATTTACATCAAAATGGTTTGTGAGAACATGTCAATTTTGAAGAAATTTTCAATGGGAATATTTCAAAACAATTCATTTCACATTCTTGTTACCTTTCGATAAAATCAAAATATTTCATTTAGACTTTTATATTATATAATAATAATAATGTAACTATATATATATATATATATATATATATATATATATATATATATAATATGTAATATTTAATATGGACTAATTTAAGCTAGTGCTGTATTACATTATATCAGCATTACTGAAATGAAACAAAATGTTTCAGAAACAAGATGTTTTAATGTTTCAAACTTGAAATATTTTTGAATTTCCATTATGCAAAAAATTTATAATTTTCTGTGGAACGGGAAGTCCGTTTTCTGACCAGTTCTGTATCATGATCAGTGGAACTGGAGTAAGCAGGTCAATGTTCCCTGGAGGGACTGCTATTGATGCAACACCAGAGGAACATGGAATGCAGGGAGTTCAGCTGGAAGCAACTCAGTCACATGGCCAGATCAGTCCACAGGGTTAATAAAGTTTCACTGGTTCAGTATAAGCTACTCTCAGGTTCACACTTTGTAAATGAAACACAATGGCAGCTTGTAAGCTGAGAGTTCTATGCAGTGCAGTTGCTGGGAGCGTGAGCTAATGAAGCCTGACCCAGAGCCCTGGATTTGCAGACACAAAACCTAGCCCAGTGGTGGAAGGAGAAGTTTGAGCTCTACACAGAGCTGGCCATCCCTGAGGATAACACAGCAAAAAAGGAAAAGTGTTACTATACCATACTGGGGAGCAAGGCAGAGAAATATGCACCACTATGAAACTCACCACTTTCTCAAGCCTCACAGCAGTCCTAGGACATCTGGGGAAGCACTGATCCCCAAAACAGAACAAACAAGTGGAGTAACACACTTTTTTCACTAGGGAGCAAGCTGAAGAGCAGGGGCTAGACCACTATATTACAGCCTTACACACATTGGCAGCTACATTCAGTTTTGGCAACTCGACAGACTCCCAGATTTGGGACAGGAAAGTATGTGGCACTTGGGATCACCACCTTTGGGAACAGCTGTTCTGGGAAGGTGATCTCAGATTCCACAGATGTATAGGCATGGGGGTGTGCAGCAGAAGCCTCAAGAGAAAAGATGAAAGTCATAGGAGCCACAACACCCCCCAGAAGTACATGCCGTGAGCTAACAGCAAAGGAGAACAGGTGGTCAAGGTTCCATACCCATGGTGAGATACATTAACTGTGGGAGACAGCACGAGAGGTGTCCTGGTGCAGGAAACCATTGCAGGAATGTGGCAAAATGAACCATTTGAACCATGTGTGCAAGAGCAGAGGAAAGTCCCAGAAAGATTCAGTCAAACTTATGTAAGTGTGGGAGGGCTCACTACACAGCGGTGATGACAGCATGACTGACTCCTTGAATCCGAGTGTTGCTGGCACCCAGTGCCGAGAGGCTGAACAACAGCTTGAGTTGGTTCGTTACCCGGTGTGCTACACCCAATAATCACAACGGGGTGGAGAAGAAGAAAAGTTTATTTGCAGTTGCAAAAAGGTACAGGGAGAATAAAATCTCAAATCCTGCACAACAGAGCAGGAAGTTACACAGGCTTTTATACATCCTTTTTCCCAGCATACTTATCCAATAGCAAGCTGCCCCAAGTATCCATATAGCCAGCCAATCCAGTTCCCAGCTAGTTCCCTGATTCTCTGTATCATTTGTTAAACTATGCATAAAGCTTCTTTATTCAGCATTGTTCTTCCATATCTCCCCTGTTTGGCCTTGCTTAGTTTCAGGCAGTCTGACTCTGCAACATATTGTTGCAGATTCTCAGCATAACTGCTGTGTGTGCCTCCAGGCGGGGGGGGCCAAGGACACTTGGGCCTAGTACGCAGAGCTGCTGCTAGTGCCTCCAGGCAGGAGGGGGGCCAAGGACACCGGGGCCTAGTGCGAGGGGGCTTCATCGACACTCGTGGTCTTCCATCCCCTCGAGTTACCTAGTGGCCATGCCCCAGTGTCCCCAACACGAGAGCATATCAGGTTCAGGCTGTCGGGACAGGAAAGCCAGAATGATCATCTAGTCTGATCTTCTGATGATCAAGAATGATCATCTAGTCTGACTTCCTGTACATTGCAGTCACAGAACCTCACCCACCCACTCCTGTAACAGGCCTATAACCTCTGGCTGAGTTACTGAAGTCTTCAAATCATGATTTAAAGACTTCAAGTTACAGAGAATCCACCATTTACACTAGTTCGGTGGTTCTCAAACTGTGGGTCAGGACCCCAAAGTGGGTCACCAAGGCTGGCTTGCTGGGGCCCAGGGCAAAGCCCAAGCCTGAGAGCTTGAGCACTGGGCGGTGGGGCTAAGGTTACAGGACCCCTGCCTGGGGCAATGGGGCTTTGGTCTGCGGGTCTGTAGTATAACTAAGCATTATTTTAGGGGAACCTAAAGTAGCTTTCTTCCCCAAAGTGATTTTGGCCCAAACAGACTGTATTATCCATTCCATCACTTCGAATTTATATACTGTCTACCCCATCTTTAATATACAATGCTATAGACATACATTGGACATCTGCTCACAGCAGAGGACTGAAAGTAGCTCCCAATAAGATCAAGGCAGTCAGACATATCAGCTCCAGTGGATGTGAAGGGGTAAAATACTTCATAGGAATGATACATTTTCTGTCCAAGTTCTGTCCACACCTGGCTGCAGTTGCAGAATCCATACACCAGCTCAAAAGCATTCCCAACAGCAAGCATTTCACATGCTGAAACAATGAATGTCCCTGTCCTGAAGTTCCTACCAGGTAGGAGAACCACTGACACTCCTCAGTGAAAGGATTGGATATAGCTCTTTTGCAGTTGCAGCTGGTTGCTTATGGCATCAGAACCGTGTCAGATACTGAATGAGAGAAACCCAAATAGAAAAAGAGCTTCTGGCTGTGGCATTTGGAGTGGAGCAATTCTATCAGTAAACTATCACCCCCATGTAGTAGTGCGATCAAACCAGAAACCCCTGGAGCGCACAGAACCTTCTTAGTGCTCCAAAGAGATTGCAGTGCATGTTGATATGCCTTCAGTGCTACCACAGAGAGATCAGCTATTGTCCAGGATGATTACTGGTGTTAACTGACACCCTGAGAAGAGCATAAATACCCAGCATGAGTGAGTTGAGGGAAGGGGATCAGAACATTTAATCCACTAACATACTGCGCTTCCCCCCAATTTCAACAATGAAGGTGACGGAAATCAAAGAGGCTACAGAAAGGGACATCTAACTACAGGCAGTCGAGAGGGCAATACTAGCAGGGTGGCCAGGAGACAAAAGCCAAGTACTGGTAGGAGCAGAACTACATTTTCAAATTAAAGATGAGCTGAGTATGCAAGATGGAATCATATTTTGAGGACCGAGAGCTGTTTTCCCGGCCTCATAAGAATGTCATGCAAAAAATACCTGCCTCTCATCGGGGCATTGAAAACTGTCTTAGACATGCTCAAGAGTTTGTTTATTGGGCAGGAATGAATACACAACTCTGCTCCTTGATATAAGGGTGTGACATCTGCAGATTATGTGATAACCACTGGCAGAAAGAGACTGTCACTACATGAGCTGCCTACCCGCCCATGGGAAAAGGTTGGAGTGGACATATTTACATTCAGTGAAAAGCAATACTTGATTACTACTATTTAGATTTTTGGGAACTTGATGCCCTGCCTGATACAAGAAGCAAATTAGTGAGTGGCGGACTGAAGGCCCACTTTGCAAGATATGGCATCCCGGAATAGTATTCACTGACAACGGACCTGTCATAAATATAAAGGGAAGGGTAAACCCCTTTGAAATCCCTCCTGGCCAGGGGAAAGCTCCTCTCACCTGTAAAGGGTTAAGAAGCTAAAGGTAACCTCGCTGGCACCTGACCAAAATGACCAATGAGGAGACAAGATACTTTCAAAAGCTGGGAGGAGGGAGAGAAACAAAGGGTCTGTGTCTGTCTGTATGCTGGTTTCTGCCAGGGATAGACCAGGAATGGAGCCTTAGAACTTTTAGTAAGTAATCTAGCTAGGTATGTGTTAGATTATGATCTCTTTGAATGGCTGAGAAAAGAATTGTGCTGAATAGAATAACTATTTCTGTCTGTGTATCTTTTTTGTAACTTAAGGTTTTGCCTAGAGGGGTTCTCTATGTTTTTGAATCTAATTACCCTGTAAGATATCTACCATCCTGATTTTACAGGGGGGATTTCTTTATTTCTATTTACTTCTATTTTTTATTAAAAGTCTTCTTGTAAAACACTGAATGCTTTTTCATTGTTCTCAGATCCAAGGGTTTGGGTCTGTGGTCACCTATGCAAATTGGTGAGGCTTTTTATCCAACATTTCCCAGGAAAGGGGGGGTGCAAGTGTTGGGAGGATTGTTCATTGTTCTTAAGATCCAAGGATCTGGGTCTGTAGTCACCTAGGCAAATTGGTGAGGCTTTTTACCAAACCTTGTCCAGGAAGTGGGGTGCAAGGTTTTGGGAAGTATTTTGGGGGGAAGGACGCATCCAAACAGCTCTTCCCCAGTAACCAAGGATAACGGGTGTAATATTTTGTACCTTGGGGAAATTTTGACCTAAGCTGGTAAAGATAAGCTTAGGAGGTTTTTCATGCAGGTCCCCACATCTGTACCCTAGAGTTCAGAGTCGGGGAGGAACCTTGACAGGACCCCAATTTGCCTTGGAAGAATTCAAGGAATTTGTACACAAATGGGAGTTTGATCATCACATCTCCTCCCCAACATACCCACAGATAAAGGTGGAATAATGTGAAAACAGCTAGGAGTCTGTTACACAAGGCTGTTTCTTCTGGTTCAGACCCCTGGTTAGCATTTTTGGCACATAGGAGGAATACCCCATCACAGGGGAGCCACAACAGTTCGGTGTAGGCAATGATGGGTCAAGGACCAAAACCCTGCTACCAGCGAGGGGAGACCTGTTGCAGCCAGTAGGATGGAGGTGCTGCCAGGAGGAGATGGCCACCAAAACAGAGAAAACAGGCACTAGAGTATCACAGGTCAGCCAAGGACCTACCAGCCCTGGAGACTGGCACTCTTGTGTGGATCCAGCCATTACAATGACCCCAGAAGGAATGGATTAAAGGATTCATGATGGGTGCACTGGTACCCCGGACATACAAGGAGACTACACAAGAGGGACAAGTGATCTGAAGGAACAGGAGACACTTATAAACCAGCAGACACAATACCCAGAGATACAGAGATCATCACAGGACAGAGAGACAGAGAACCATCTGGAGGCCACCCCATAGGGAGGGAGAAGACACCACAGAAATAATTTCCTAAACTCAGAGGCAAGTGATAGTCTGTCTGGGTATGATCACAGGTAAGGAGCCCAAACTATCTCTCAAACTATGTAACCAGCTGAATGTGTTGTAAAGACCATACTCAACTATATGTTCTAGTAACCTCTGGGGTAGTGGGACACTGGGTCGGGATTTGATAACCAATTGTTAGTTTTAAATATTTATATTTAAATGTTTGTAAGAGAGGGAAGATGTATGCTGATCAATGGAACTGAAGTCAGAGGACCCATGTTCCCTGGAGGAACTGTTATTGATGGGATACCAGAAAATCAGGAAATGCAGGGAGCAAGTCTGGAAGCAACTCAGCCACATAGGCAGAGCAATCCACAGGGTTTATTAAAGTTTCATTTGTTCAGCTTAAAATGCATTCAACTTCATACAACTCCTAAGTTACTTTGTGGATCAGGACCCTAGCCCTAAACCTGATATCAGATTCCCTGCACCTGGTTGCATATTGCATTACTGTTAGACCTCTGAGTCAGCCACTTCATCCCTTTACGACAAATCATATCTTTGTATTTGCACCAGTTTTAGGTGAGAATACTGACCAGGGACTGGGGATCTGCTGCTCCTCACTTATTAGTAAGATTGTACATTAGTTTATCTCATACCTTCAGTTAAAGTCAAAAGGTTTCCCCCAAATAATGAGTGAAAAGTTCCCTAAAATCAGGTCACTTTTAGACGAAGTAATTTTGCTCTGATTAAATCTGCTAAATCCTCCTATTTGAGAGGAGAGGTAAAAGTTGATTCTGACTTAGTTCTAGCCCAAAACAGTCTGTGTGCAACAGAGAGAGTGATGTTACTGTCCTGATCAGTAGTGTGACGGAAAAGGGGATATTTGTGAACAGACTGGTCTGAAGGGACACCACATGTTGGACTCTGGAGAGAAACTGTGTGGCTTCTGTCACTGGATGCAGCGACCTGAGGTGCTTTTGTGGGGAGGTATAACCCTAAGCATAAGTCCCCAAATCCCTCTCAAAGCCAGGGGCCCTCCAACTAGTCTGTCTCACCCCCCAAAGCGGATCTAGCAATCTGTTCAGTGTTCAGTGTTCAGTTTCCCTGTGGTTGGAGGGGAATTAGAGTAACTGTGATAAAAGAAAGGTTTCAGAGTAACAGCTGTGTTAGTCTGATAATAAAGTTGGGCACAAATCAGATGTCAAGAATTATAACATTCATAAACCAGTCGGAGAACACTTCAATCTCTCTGGTCACGCAACCACAGACATGAAGGTCGCTATCTTAAAACAAAAAAACTTCAAATCCAGACTCCAGCGAGAAACTGCTGAATTGGAATTCATTTGCAAATTGGATACTATTAATTTAGGCTTAAATAGAGACTGGGAGTGGCTAAGTCATTATGCAAGGTAGCCTATTTCCTCTTGTTTTTTCCTACCCCGCCCCCCCAGATGTTCTGGTTTAACTTGGATTTAAACTTGGAGAGTGGTCAGTTTGGATGAGCTATTACCAGCAGGAGAGTGAGTTTGTGTGTGTATGGGGGTGGGGGGGATGTGAGAGAACCTGGATTTGTGCTGGAAATGGCCCACCTTAATTATGCACATTGTAGGGAGAATGGTCACTTTGGATGAGCTATTACCAGCAGGATAGTGAGTTTGTGTGTGTGGTTTTTGGGAGGGGGGTGAGGGGGTGAGAGAACCTGGATTTGTGCAGGAAATGGCCCAACTTTATTATCATGCACATTGTGTAAAGAGTTGTCACTTT
Organism: Lepidochelys olivacea; assembly: GCF_965140295.1. Classification (NCBI taxonomy): domain Eukaryota; kingdom Metazoa; phylum Chordata; order Testudines; family Cheloniidae; genus Lepidochelys; species Lepidochelys olivacea. Next base: position 299,420,640 of record NC_140411.1, read on the forward strand.
GGATGGGCTATCACCAGCAGGAGAGTGAATTTGTGTGGGGGGGTGGAGGGTGAGAAAACCTGGATTTGTGCTGGAAATGGCCCACCTGATGATCACTTTAGATAAGCTATTACCAGCTGGACAATGGGGTGGGTGGAGGTATTTTTTCATATTCTCTGTGTATATATAAAGTCTGCTGCAGTTTCCACGGCATGCATCTGATGAAGTGAGCTGTAGCTCACAAAAGCTCATGCTCAAATAAATTGGTTAGTCTCTAAGGTGCCACAAGTACTCCTTTTCTTTTTGTGATAAAAGAAAAGCAAGTTGGGTGGGTTAAGATGCTGCTTATGTAAAATGTTAACGAGTTTTGTAATCTCTTTATCTATTTTCTAACCACTGTTGAATTAATATAATATTTAAAGAAGAGCTCCCTAACCACTGACACTCACAATAATTTAATTCTTCAACTATATCTAGAACGAAAGGTTCGACTGACAATAAATCCTTTCAGAAAGGAAAAGGGTACAGGACAGAGAAGGAGAGATTAAGGCATTGAATAAAATCACCGAGCTGCTAACAATGAGGGTGACAAAGGGAGCTAGAATATATAAGAATTGAGTTCTTTCCCTTCCCCGCATCATTTTGCAGAACTTCACTGGTGCTTTGTGATGCCTCCCCAGAAGTGCTTCTGCATTCAGTCATATTATTTCACAAAGTAAAATTATGCCATATTAGAGCAGATGAAAAAAAGATAGTGAAAGCTTGGGGAGGAGATAGAAGGGTAGTGACCAGAATAGATGGGAGAGGAGGAACAGGACAATTCTGGTCATCTTTTATTGCCTCTCTCTTCTTCTTGGGGTGCCTTCTGCCACATTTTTTCCTCCCCTCCAGATCTACCCAATTATGATGTAGCCACACAAGAATATTTTGGCAAAATTTCTCCTCTGTTGCTATCACCAGGGTAGCTGCACCATTGGTCTCAACAGTGGGAGTGTTAGTATAAGAAGGCCTCTGACTGCTGCCAGCATTTTAAAAACCAGGTCTTTTGGACCTGCTCTGGGTTAGACAACACACTCCTTGCTGAACACAGGAGCTGCACAAGTGTTCCTACTGGTGCTGCAAGATGTGGAGCAGAGTGCGACATTTTTGACAAAAAAAAAATCAAATCCTAGTGCAGTCACAGCCATGGACTCCTCCTTGGTATAGGACGCCCACATAGCAACAACAGTATAAAATCCTTTTTACCACCTTTTGCTGGCCAGGCAACTTTTGCCAGAAGCTGAGACTTGACAACAGGATGGATCACTCAATAGCTAGCCCTGTTCTGGCCATTTTTCTTGACGCATCTAGCACCGAGCCCTGTCAGAAGACAGGATTCTGGGCTAGATGGACCATTGGTCTGACAAAGTATGGCCATTCTTAAATTCAGCTCCTCACACAGTCACAATAATCTGGGCATCTATGACCTTCAGGCTTAATTATTGCAATATACTGTACTTTGGACACAATCCACAAAAAATAAGGGTATTCCAGGAGTCAGAACACAGCAGCCTGCCTGCTGGCAAGCACTGCTCAAAGGAAGCACTTTATGTGGTACCCTGAACACTGCATTGGTTACCCACTGAATATTCGATCAAAGTTAAGGTCCTAGGGCTCTATTCTCTGTCTCACTCCTGTGCTGTTGTAAAGCATCAGATCTGGCCAGCTTGAAATTTCCCTTGTGTGGTGGGAACTTGTGCATTGTGTAGATCCCGCACAACCCCCATCATCACCACAACCTTTAATATAGGGGACTTTAAGGGGCATGGCAGGAGCACCTCCATATGTCAGCTATTCCTGGCTGCTAGAATGGCCCTGTTTGGCCATAGAAAGCCATGTACAAACTAGAACAGCCCTAAGCCCTAACTTATGCCAGGGGCTGAACCAGCCCCTACATGGCAACAGAACTATGATGTAAGATTACCTTTACCACTCCAAAACATAGATTTTGAAATGATGACCACTTTTGAAATGTTAAACTCTAAACAGAGAAACCTGTAGGGATACCAAAGTCAGTATCCAGTAAGCAACTTTTTGTATTCAGTAAGACTGAGGAGTGGTGAAGACATGATGATCAATTGGCTCCAATTTATCTGCATACATTGAGTGGCACATATCAGGTGCCACTGTATCAGCTGCTCCTTGCAGTGGGGAGTAAACTTCACCGCTGTGGGACTGGTGAGTACCTCAGGCTCACAGGTTAACTAAAGGCAGACAAAGATTTATTACAAAACTTACCTAGTGGATGAAAAATAGTTCAGTGGAGATACATGAGGTTTCCAGAGACTCAGTGTTACGACAAAGATCCTGGATAAAAGAACCCAAACAGAGCTTTGTTTTTAAGAAAATAGAAGTACAATGCCAATTCTGTGTAGATGGAACTAATGATCAAATATTATCTGCAGTGATAACTAATTCAGGACACTATCACCCCAAGTTATGTCTTTATGTTTGTCATTACCACTACCCAGAAACAGAAACATTATCATTGTCTGTGATTAAATGGATCAGATTTTGCCTCTTTCAACCCAACTTCCTCTTTTGCCATTTCATTAGTTGTAGGCCATCTGTAAACCATAGTGATCTGTGTGCCTAGCAGGGAACTAGGTGCTGCCAATGTATGCTGAGTTAACTGACGACAAAAAGGAAATACAAAGGCAATAGATGGCAAACACATTCCTTCTCAGAAATAAATCTGATGCTTGCCTTTTAGGCTTGAAGAATTTGGTCAATCAATGGTTAAAAGCAGTTTCAGAAGGTGGAGCTAGGGAGCAGAAACAGACCTTCAAAGCAATGTGTTCTGAAATCACATAGCTATGTCTTCCAAATCTAAATTCTGGTGATTTCTGGAGCAAGCCTTGGCAGATAAATCTGACAGGCTGAGCTCTACAATCACTGCACCACTCTTTGCTAATTTCAGGGGACACTCTAAAGCTTAGATCTCAGTGGTTCTTGTTGCTTAACAGTTATTTGAGAATGGTCCAGGACTTTGGTAAATGAAACATTCTAGGTTTACTGTCTTGGCTTGGAGAGCCAGACTGAGCACAGTATTACAACTAGAAGACATGTATAAGGTGACAAACAAACCCTCCATCGCCTCACTAGAGCTGATGGAAAAAAATTCAACAAAACTTATTTTCTGCCAAAAAATGCTGGTTTATTGAAACCAGTGTTCTGTGGAATCATTTCCTGTATACCAGGTGAGTGCACTAAGCAGGGGGCTATTTGCTATTGTGGGTTGGGTGGGACTTTTTCTCTTGTGTGTCTTTTTTTGTGAAAAAAAAATTAAAGATCTAATTTTTGTTTCAGATCAGAATAAAAACGAATTTTAAAAGGTTGAAATTTTTCACAAATGGAAATCTTGTTCTCTGGCCAACCCTCCTTCTCACCTCCTTTAGAGTCCAGTATATCCTCTCCCAAACACCCCTCTGCTCCCATAGTCAGAGAACTATTCCCTAAAATCACTCATAAATCTGTCCTCCTCTATGGCAGGTTGCTTCACTATTTGTGCGACCCTGCCTACATGAGAAAGTTTTACCAGTTATATAGTTATATCAGCAAATCCCACCATGTAAACGCTCCTATTCTGGAATAAGAGTGACTTTTTTTGGTTTATCTTAAACCACTTCCCAAACAATATACATCAAATTGTAAAAAGAAACTCTTATACCACAATATGAGTGTTAATGTGTGTGTTATATTGGTATAACAATATCAGTTTAAATTCAAACCTTATATTATACTGAAAAAACTTCCCCATGTAGACAAGACCTAAGTCACTGAGCTGACCTAGCACATATTCATTTTCTTTTTAACAAAACAGTTCAGAATAATCTGTTTTCTCCTTTTCCCTATGTTAAGAGAGAGCCTCATATTGTGAAATGTTGATGTAAGCAGGGTCTGAATGAGCTCTCCTGTGACATGTAGTGATGGGATGGGATAGAAGACTTCAGGAACCAACCTTGTTTGCATAGACATGCACTCTAGCTAGGTGCACAGCAGGATGGATCTCCTTTGCTCAAATGATCAGTTTTGGCTGGTGTTGGATTGCAAGTCATTCTGTTATTGGGTGCAGGGCTAATAAAGGGGGTAGGGGTGCCAAAGCTCAGAGAAGATGAGATTGAGAATGGGCAGATGTTTCTACCTGGTTGTATGGGCCCTGCCAAAGAATACTAGACACCTTTGACCCTCCTCCTCTCCGCTGTGTAATAACAGAGCTGATTAAGTCTCACTTGAAAGTCTTTTGTTGTGGATCACTAGAGCGGAAACCACTGATAACCAGGTCTACGTATTAGACCTGTGGTGGGACAATGTCTCTGCTGAAAGAGACTGCCCAGCTTGCACTTGCACAGAGGCCCCCCCACTAACAGCTGAAAGTCATGTTAAGTGGTAGGACTTCAAGACACCCCAACAGTTGCAGTAGAGAGGGCAGTGGTGGAGTGAGTGACAGCAGAGCAGCTGACAGTGGAGTGAGCGATCAACAAGCTGAGCGAGTGATGACAGAGCAATTGATAGAGGAGCAAGCCAAGGCGCCTCCCCCGCTGCCCTTGTGAGAGGTGAACTCACGCGAATGCACCTCTGAACTCTGGCAAAGGACAACAACTGTGAGTGGGGTGTGGTGGTGGGGGAGGGGAGTGGCACATTGAAGGAACTTTGGTTGGTTGGGCTTTCTGGCAAGGGCACTGCCCAGTGTACTCCGGGATGGGTGTTTTGTTCATGGTCATATGCTTCTGAATAATGCTTGTGGCGTTTTCCCAAGTTAATGCTGGGTTACTTTCCCCTTTTTATAAAAAGCTCCTTTTCTTCACACAAGTGCTTCTGAGGGGGAAGTATTGCCTCCTAGAGGTGCCCAGGGATGCGGTGCAATTTTTCCAGGTTACTGGGTGGGGGCTTGAGCCGGTTTTATGTTTTATTGTTAAAAAGGAACTGCTAGAATAGATATTGAACCCAGCCCTTGTTGCTGCCGACTCCACGTGGCAGAAAGGTTACGCTATTCTGGATTGTTGTTGTTATCATATATTTATATTACAAGTAGTGTCCAGAAGCCCCAGTGCCAATTCCAGTGTAATTCATTTGGGTTGAATAGTATTGACTAACCTCTGCTCCGCATTCCACATGATGTTCTGGAACAGAATAGGATTTTGTTTTTTTCATAGAACACATTTCATACTCATGATATTCTTGAAATCAAGAATGAAAGTGCCTTACAGTGATGAGCTAGACACTGGTAGTGCAGTGACTGTATGGGCAATATAGCAGCCAGTGTATGCCTGCAATAATGAATATGTAGTCCTGGGGCATTTGAAATCTATTTGACTGATACAAGGGATATCGGATCAGTCACTGGAGTTACACTACTCTTTTCCAAAAGTGACATAGACTTTTAATTTAAACCATCTGTTTGCTGAATGATTTATTTGGAAAATACTGTGAGCAAATAAAATTATTTGGCTAGTGTTTCTTAACCAACTCCACATGGCCGCTCTAACTCCCACCTGTATAATAGAATGAACTTCAATGTAGTGTCCCACTGAAGAACAGCTACTCGCTCAATGCAGCATCTACCTTCAAACAGTCAACATTCAGTGTAATTTCTAGTGCTAGTATGGAGTATGCGCTTGCAGTCTTTGTTTGAACAAGCTCCAAAGCATGCAGCTGTTCTAATGAGAAATAGTATAATGAATGAATAATTCAGGTGTACATGAGGTATAAGGCTGATTACATCCAGACTAGCAGCCATGAGAAGTATGTTTCCCATCAGTCCCACACCAACTGAACAGTGCTGCTGTTATTACACCTCATTTTGTAGAAGTAAAGTCACTTACTTAAAGATAATTTTCATAGGTCCTACCCATGAAAATTAATTCACACCCAATACATGCTTGTATACTGTGGTGGTGATCGCTATAGAAAAGCTTAAGATAGAGTCAAATGGGAAGGGTTTCAGACTCTGTGTTTTATCACCATGGCACACATGTACTCCATGCCTGTGTCTCTAGCATATGAAAGGATTTCTTCACAAATGCCGCATTTTATAAAAATATAACTTCTGTCAATCAATTGTGAGTTTTAAAGTCTTTAAATCTTGGCTCCAATTAGTGGGAGGAGAGGGGGCGGGGGGAAAGGACCTTCTGAAAAGCCAGCATTCCCCTCAAAAATTATTGCTGCTTTGAACACATGCATCTTTCAGTCCGTCTTCTGAGCTAGATCAAAGCAGGTTTTTTTAGGGAAAGGCACTACAGGTTTAGGTTCCCCAGTTTGCTAATGCCTGTCATGTTTATTTACATGTAAAATTAGCTGAATAGAAAGAAAAATACCCATAGTAGATAAAAATATTTCCCCTTCTACGTGTTCATGGATATAGTGGTACCAGCACAAATATAACTAACAATTATTTCTGCCCTGAAAGGGCTGAGAGAAGCAATATGTTTCTTGATGAGTCATGTGGACTGTAAATATTAGTCTGTTTTATTCTGTACATAAAAGAAAACTGAAAACACAGAATGTATGTTCTATATACATTGCACTGCACTTGATAACTTTTAAACCCCATTAAATTAAGCGGTGGTTTTCCTGTATGTAGAATAACTCTCTCAGAAGACTCTATTTTATTCATTGTATTTGGCAGTCACAGCCACATAGTAAATGATCACATTATATGCAACATCCTAATATTGTGCAGAATGTAAATGCTGAGGAGGATAATGAATAGGGCAATTGGAGAGCAAAATTACATTTCCTACTTACGGCTCTGATCAGCCCTAGTTAGCATGCTCACAAGTAAAGAGTTAGTTATGGGAAGGTTGCTGGTGATTAAATGAGTGCAGAAACACATTTGTTTCATAAAGCAGAACACATGGTAATAAATGGGTGCTTTAGGCAGCACTCCTGTCAAGGTTCCTTCCCCACTCTGAACTCTAGGGTACAGATGTGGGGACCTGCATGAAAGACCCCCTAAGCTTATTCTTACCAGCTTAGGTTAAAAACTTCCCCAAGGTACAAACTTTGCCTTGTCCTTGAACCCTATGCTGCCACCACCAAGCGTCTTAAACAAAGAACAGGGAAAGAGCCTACTTGGAGACATCTTCCCCCAAAATATCCCCCCAACCCCTACACCGCCTTTCCTGGGGAAGGCTTGATAAGAATCCTCACCAATTTCTACAGGTGAACACAGTCCCAAACCCTTGGATCTTAAGAACAATGAAAAATCAATCAGGTTCTTAAAAGAAGAATTTTAATTAAAGAAAAGGTAAAAGAATCACCTCTGTAAAATCAGGATGGTAAATACCTTACAGGGTAATCAGATTCAAAACATAGAGAATCCCTCTAGGCAAAACCTTAAGTTACAAAAAGACACAAAAACAGGAATATACATTCCATTCAGCACAGCTTATTTTACGAGTCATTAAACAAAAGGAAATCTAACACATTTCTACCTAGATTACTCACTAACTTAACAGTTGTAAGTCTGCATTTCTGATCTGTTCCCAGCAAAAGCATCACACAGACAGACAGACCCTTTGTTCCCCCCGCTCCAGATTTGAAAGTATCTTGTCCTCTCATTGGTCATTTTGGGTCAGGTGCCAGCTAGGTTACCTTAGCTTCTTAACCCTTTACAGGTGAAAGGGTTTTGCCTCTGGCCAGGAGGGATTTTATAGCACTGTATAAAGAAAGGTGGTTATCCTTCCCTTTATATTTATGACAACTCCCGATGGGGTGACTTTGTTTAGGTGAAGCCATGCAGAAAGGGAGTTGTTATTCTGTGATGATGTATCAAGTATCTGTACTTTATTAAGAGGATTTTTCTATTTTGGGACTGATTTTTAAATGCAACACAGTATTTTTCTGATTATACATTTCTAATCAACTTTAGTTTTCTAATTGACCTCCCAAGAGACTTGCTGTGAGAGCTTTCATTTGATCACTTATCTATGAGATGACACACCCATGAGGTAACCAGGCAAATCTAGATGAAAAATCAGTCTTATTCAGAAAAGTAAAAGCAAACTGCTTCCACATTGTGTCTGCATAGTTACCAACAGACTGATAGTTACCTACAGAATGTTTTTATTCTTTCCTTCTGCTAATTCTAATCTGCACTGTTTTTTACCTAGTCTCTTCTCTGCGTCACTTGGGATTACACCTGTACTCCATTATTTCTAGGTTCTCTCACAATTTTGAGCTACCTCTCTCCATATTGTGGCCAGAAATCATTTTGGCTCTTGACAGCTGAGTGACTCAGCTGCAAACAGCTGGATATGGGATGGAGGGGCGATCAGGATGGCCCTCGAACCATAAAGAGCAGCCCAGGCAGCCTCTGTGTCTCCACAGCCACATATTGGCTGGGGTCCTCCTTCAAATTTTGAAGGGGTCTCAGCAGTGGATTTTGCAGGACACAAAGACTAACCCTGTACGTCAGACAATGGAAAAGTACAGTGACAAGCTCTCAACTCCAATGACTGGTTTATATGTTTACAACTTTATTCAGTATCATCTGCAGTCAGAGTACAGTAAGACACTTGAAAGGGGAGACTGTTCGCATTTTCATCTCAGCCCCAGAAATCCCAACTAGTCATTAAGTTGCAGACTTTGCAGGTAGTGAGTGAGTCTGTGGTTCATTACTGCGTAGAATGTACCATGGGGCCATATGACTCTGAAGTCTGCAATCACAGACTTCTACTAAACTAACTGCTGTGAAAAGTGCACAGATTGAGTTGAACATAAACTTATTTTACTTTTATATTATTTTCTGAGTAGAGAAAGGCCTCTGCTGGTAGACTGTCACTGCTCCCATACATCTGGTCTCCTTCCAGAACTACCTCCTGCTCCTTTTGTATCTTTTTATATCCTCATTTCCCTCTTCCAGTTGAGTGCCCACCTGGTTCTCAAGGTAACATCAGACCCCACCTACCCATCCTCCAGTTCCCAGTTTCTCCCACACACACATTGCTCATCCAGGATGGTCAAATTCTAGCCCTCTGCCAACATGTCCAAATTCCACTTCTTGAATGGCAAACCTGCCCAGAACAACTACTTTTCCTACCCTGTATCTTTTTCATGGCAACAGACAATGCTATAAGCCCATGATTAACTTTTGTGTAGGATCAAGTTGGGTTGCAAGACTATTTTTAAAAAATATCTTCAATAATAGCACTGCCTTACCTTTCAGGGGTGTTGGAGTGCTAAAGATTGTGAGACACTCGCCAGAGAGGTGATGCCGGAGTCAGAATAAGATGTTGGTACTGGAAAAAGGAGCAACAGTACATTTTGTCTCCCTGCTTCCAACCATATACAGAATAGTCTTTAACAAAGTTCTAAAGTGGTGCTGAGGTCATTTCTCTTACTCACTTTCGGATGTGGGCAGGCAAAGTAAAATGCTTTTTCTTTACTTGTCTGTTTGCTTTAAGTGTTGTTGTAGTCGTGTTGGGTCCAGGATATGAGAGAGAGAAGCTCCAAAGCTTGTCCCTTTAACCAACAAAAGTTGATCCAATAAAAGATGTTCTCTCACCCACCTTGTTTGCTTTGTTTTCCTGGCATATAAAGCTAGTCAGCTGTGTGTACATATGGCTGAGGTCTCCAAAATGGGATTGGGTAAAACTGAACTGGGAATTAATGCTTCATTCCTTATGTGCAAGTCCCAGTGAAATCAATGGGAATATTGTGTGCCATCAATGTTAAAAGAGCCATAAAAATGACCTTGAAACAATTGTTCTTAGTTTCAGGCTGATATTGGATACATTTCATTCTTATGTCATATTATGGTGGTTTAAAGGTGCAAGACCCTTCTTACTACTGTCCATTGTAAGATAAGTCAGGGAATAAAGTGCTCACAACTGCAGGGTATTTTTAGTTTGGTGGGAATATACCCCTCGCTCCCCATTTGCCAGAACTGTATCTGCTGTGATATCAGCTCACCTCAGAAACAGAGCTGCTGTTTCTCTTTGGTAGAGTTCAGGAATATAAAACCAGGATATCTTTTTCCATATCACAGTGGGAAGCATTTTGGGTACTGTGTGGGTGGTGGTGGTGGTGGGAGTTGGAGAGAATAACATTGAAGGGGATTGTCCTGACAATATGAAGAATTTCTGACAGCAAGGAAATAGGATTGGGCCCAGTGCAGGGCTGGCTCCAGGCACCAGCTTTCCAAGCAGGTGCTTGGGGCGGCATTTAGAATGGGACGGCAGGCGTTCTCATGGCACTTTTGTAGCTGGCATTGCAAGGTATTTACGTGCCAGATATGCTAAACATTCGTATGCCCCTTCGTGCTTTGGCCATCATTCCAGAGGACATGCTCCCATGCTGATGATGGGTTCTGCTCGGTAACTATCCAAAACAGTGCTGACCGATGCATGTTCATTTTCATTATCTGAGTCAGATGCCACTAGCAGCAGGTTGATTTTCTTTTTTGGTGGTTCGGGTTCTGTAGTTTCTGCCTCAGAGTGTTGCTCTTTAAAGACTTCTGAAAGCATGCTCTACAGCTCATCCCTTTTAGATTTTGGAAGGCACTTCAGAGTCTAAAGCCTTGGGTCGAGTGCTGTAGCTATCTTTAGAAATCTCCGATTGGTACCTTCTTTGTGTTTTGTCAAATCTGCAATGAAAGTGCTCTTAAAATGAAAAATATGTGCTGGGTCATCATCCGAGACTGCTATAACATGAAATATATGGCAATAAAAGAGAGCAGGGGACATACAATTCTTCTCCAAGGAGTTCAGTCACAAATTTAATGAATGCATTTATTTTTTTAATGAGCGTCATCAGCATGGGAGCATGTCCTCTGGAATGGTGGCCGAAGCATGAAGGGGCATACGAATGTTTAGCATATCTGGCACATAAATATCTTGCAATGCCAGCTACAAAAGTGCCATGAGAACGCCTGTTCTCACTTTCAGGTGACATTGTAAATAAGAAGCGGGCAGCATTATCTCCTGTAAATGTAAACAAACTTGTTTGTCTGAGCGATTGGCTGAACAAGAAGTAGGACTGAGTGGACTTGTAGGCTCTAAAATTTCACATTGTTTTATTTGTTAATGTAGGCTTTTTTATACATAATTCTACATTTTTAAGTTCAACTTTCATGATAAAGAGATTGCACTACAGTACTTGTATTGTGAATTGAAAAATACTATTCTTCCGTTTTTTTACAGTGTAAATATTTATAATGAAAAATAAATGTAAAGTGAGCACTGTACACTTTGTATTCTGTGTTGTAATTGAAATCAATATTTTTGAAAATTTAGAAAACATCCCAAAACATTTAAGTAAAATGGCATTCTATTATTGTTTAACAGTGCGATTAATCAAGTCATTAATCACAATTAATTTTTTAATCATGTGATTAATCACTATTAATTTTTTAAATCACTTGACAGCCTTAATATATACTAGTCCTTGAACAGAGATGGTCAAACAGCATGCAGGGCAACTGCTTCTTTCAGAAACCTCAGCCCAATACCAACACCCTGTTCCCATGAGCAACTCTGCCTCAGGAACTGACTCTTACCAGAAACAAAGGCAGAAAGAACACCACACTTCTCCCTCTCCAAGCACCAAGAACATAAGAATGGTCATACTGGATCAGACCAAAGGTCCAACCAGCCCAGTATCCTGTCTACAGACAGTGGCCAATGCCAGGTGCCACAGAGGGAGTGAACCAAACAGGTAATGATCAAGTGATCTCTCTCCTGCCATCCATCTCCAGCCTCTGACAAACAGAGGCTAGGGACACCATTCCTTACCCATCCTGACTAATAGCCATTAATGGACTTAACCTCCATGAATTTATCTAGTTCTCTTTTAAACACTGTTATACTCCTAGCCTTCACAACCTCCTCAGGCAAGGAGTTCCACAGGTTGATTGTGCACTGTGTGAAGAAGAACTTCCTTTTATTTGTTTTAAACCTGCTACCCATTAATTTCATTTGGTGGCCCCTAGTTCTTATGTTATGGGAACAAGTAAATAACTTTTCCTTATTCACTTTCTCCTCATCATTCATGATTTTATATACCTCTATCATATCCCCCCTTAGTTTCCTCTTTTCCAAGCTGAAAAGTCCTAGCCTCTTTAATCTCTCCTCATATGGGACCCATTCCAAACCCCTAATCATTTTAGTTGCCCTTCTCTGAACCTTTTCTAATGGCAGTATATCTTTTTTGAGATGAGACCACATCTGTACGCAGTATTCAAGATATGGGTGTACTATGGATTTACATAAGGGCAATAAGATATTCTCTGCCTTATTCTGTATCCCTTTTTTAATGATTCCTAACATCCTGTTTGCTTTTTTGACTGCCGCTGCACACTGCGTGCTCGTCTTCAGAGAACTATCCACAATGACTCCAAGATCTCTTTCCTAATTAGTTGTAGCTAAATTAGCCCCCATCATATTATATGTATAGTTGGGGTTATTTTTTCCAATGTGCATTACTTTACATTTATCCACATTAAATTTCATTTGCCATTTTGTTACCCAATCACTTGGTTTTGTGAGATCTTTTTGAAGTTCTTCACAGTCTGCTTTGATCTTAACTATCTTGAGCAGCTTAGTATCGTGTGTAAACTTTGCCACCTCACTGTTTACCCTTTCTCCAGACTTGTAGGCTCTGAAGTTTTACATTGTTGTTTTTGAGTGTAGTTATTTAACAAAAAAATCTACATTTGTAAATTGCACTTTCACTACAAAGAGATTGCACTACAGTAGTGGTATGAGGGGAATTGAAAAATTCTATTTCTTTTATCGTTTTTACAGTGCAAATATTTGTAATAAAATAATATACACTTTGATTTCAATTACATCACAGAATACAATATACATGAAAATGTAGAAAAACATCCAAAATATTTAATAAATTTTAAATTGGTATTCTATTGTTTAATCGTGCGATTAACACTGCAATTAATCGCGATTCATTTTTTAAAATCGTGATTAATTATTTTGTTAGTCAATCACGTGAGTTAACTGCGATTAATCAACAGCCCTAGTATATATGTATACTAAAGCAAGGCCCAGGATGTCACCAGAGTGGTGACACTGACCTAAGAATTGTACATTGGTACTGGAAAAAGGGACAGTGCTACATGTTGTCTCCCCTGTTTTCAGCTAGATGAAGAATAGTCTTTAACCACCATTGTAAAATGGTGCTTAAGACACATATCTTGCCTACCCACTTTCAGATCTGGGCACACTTCTTTGTATACAGTAATAGTATAAAATAAATGCCTCCCTTGTTCCTTCTGACTTCAGGGACCAGTTTTTTGTTTAATTGGTTTTTGCTAGTGAATTTCAGGCAGAAATATCACTATGCAGTTACAAAAGATGGTCAGATAGGTCAGTATATATCATTAACATATATAACTAGATGCCATATAATTAAGGTATCACTTTTAAAATGATGTTATCTATCCACAGTCCTTTTGTACAGGTTAAGTTGTGTTTTGTGATTTAATTTCTTTTGATTTTAAAAACTAGTATTACGAAATACTTTGATTTAGTTGGGGATTGGTCCTGCTTTGAGCAGGGGGTTGGACTAGATGACCTCCTGAGGTCCCTTCTAACCCTGATATTCTATGAAATAAAGCACGCCAAAGACAACAGTTATCCCCAGAGCTGGTGCCCTAGGCATATCACAACGTGGTGTCTCCCATAGCTCAACCCTGCAGCCCTGCCCCTAGCCATATCCCTGTGCCATGGGCCCTGCCTCCACAGAGAGGCAGGGATTGCAGCATGTGGCCCCTTTTCTGCCACTGGAACTGGCAACAAGGGGCCCCCTTTTCCTTTGGGAGTACCAGGGCCTCTCATTTGCAGAGTTATAGGGTTGGTATTATTTGCAGCAGCAGTTTGGATATATTTACTTGACAGCTGGGCCGGGCTGCTGAACTTTAATCCTTCTTTCATACACAAGAGTCCTCTTCTGGGGTAGGGGTCCTCTGTTGATGGGCCCTCCCCCGCATAGCAATGGATCCTGGAATTACAATCACAACAAGATGAATGAGGCAATCCACAGTAGTGAGACCTGTTGTTTCAGGCTATCTGGAGACTCAGGCAGACATCACTGCATTGGTTGCACTGAAGTCATATTTTCAAGCTTTTCTTCATAATCATGAGGGCTATTCTGTTCTAAATATTTTGTTCTACCATGCCCATTCCTGTAGCATCTGAATGCCTTCCAGCAGTTCATTAAGCAATGTGGCTACCATCTGTCCTGTGTTTGTACTCTCATCCCCTCCCCAGGGGAGAAGTGTGTGCAGTGGCGTCCTTTGTTTTTGATTTTTAATAATAAATAATAATAATAATAATTAATAGTAATAAATTATTTTTATATAGAGAGATGTCTATGTTAGAGAAGACAACATCAAAGAAGTGCACGCTTGGAGTGGAAGATGGTGAGGTTTGAGATGGACCTCAGTTCCTGTGGGAGTTCATTCCATGGTTCTGTGTCAGGAACAGGGTCTTCAGCAGAGCCAGTCTCCAGCCAACCTAACGAGCACAGCTGGCCTATAGTAGGCTGTCTAATTGGCTACAGTGCCTGATTCGGGGGAAGAGTCAGCAGACTGGCTCTTAAGCCCAGCAGCTGTTCAGCGGCTGCTCAAAGCATTGTTCATGGCTGTACAGCACCTGTGCCTGCTTATTCCCAGCTTTGTTCCAACTCTGCTCCGGCCTTGGAGCCAGCCATGCCCCTGCCCGGCCTCATTCCAGGTAACCTGGTTCTAACCCTCGGCTCTGATTCCTGACCTCTGACTCTGGTGCTGACCCTTGGCTTTGGCATCTGGCCTCTGACTCCGTTTCTGATGCTGGGCTCCAACTCCTGGCTACTTACACCTGCTCTAGCAATGAGGCTCAACCACTCCTATCCCAGTTGCCGTCAGGCTCCTGCACAGATGAGCTTTTACCTCATTGTACAATATTCCATTGTGCCAGAAGAGTGAAGTTATTGTCCACAATCTTCATCCTGGAGATTTAGTTATCTTTTAGATACCTTGGGGCCAGACCATTGTGTGCCTTGAAGATAATGATTGAGAACTTGAACTTGAGTTGAGATCATATAGGAAGCCAGAGTAGGGCACAGAGGACAGGTTTAATATGCTTTGTGTGTTACTTAGGAGTCCTGCTGAAGTGTTCTCTACCAGTTGGAGTTTCCTAAGCGCTAAAGGCTTCATGCCCAGGTGAATATCTGAGGGCAGGTAATTGTTCGCTAGGATGGGATGGAGTCTCCCACCTAATTGGTGATTGTAGAAGGCATTATTTATGAATACTGCTATGTGAAAGCTTAACATCAGAGATGCATTCAGGATCACTTCTAAACTATGGACTGAATTGCCCAATTGTGGGTGTGTATCTTCAACTGAAGGTGACTGCATCATGGCTACAAACTCTTTAAAATGCTTTCCTTTGCCCACCAGCTTCATCTCTGTCTGGCTTGGGTTCAGCTTCAACCAGCTGTTCCTCTTCTGTGAGCTGATCTCATCCAAACACTGGGCCATCCCTGTGATTGTGGGCTGTTGGTTGGTGGGTTCAGGTGGAGCAGGTCCAGGTAGTTTGGGAAGCCATCCCCCATGTGTGTGATCTTTTCAGCAAAGCAGGGTAATAGTTCTTCACAGCGGTTGGTGCTCAGTTCTGATGCCAGGCACAGAGGATTTTTGAAGCAGTTTACCACCCTGGAAAGCTCCCTGGGATGGAGGGATGATTTGGCAGCTTCAAGTGAAGGCTAGAGGGAAAGTTCTCTTGGCCTCTAATACAGCCTCAGCATAAGCTGTAAGGAACACATTTTATTCTGTTTGTATCAGCCTTCATTTTCTGCCATCAGCACGTGAGTTTCTGAACCTCTGTCTTCATCTGGAACAGGGTGTTAGAAATCCAAGGAGATCTCTGTGGACAGCGGGGAGGACCATTTAGGGGCCAGAGTGTCAATGGTTGAGGCTAGTGTACAAAGATAATGATTCACCAGATCCTCATCCTGTGCGTGGAGTGTTTTTGTCCTTTGCAGGCTTTGGAATTTGGTGGAGCCCATGAGACTTTGTGGTCGAATCAGGATCCTGGGTCTGTCTTGTTGCCTGGGATCTGGAAGAGCTCTGACCACCACCTTAGTGAGGTGATGAATTGTCTACGACAGTGGCTGGGTTTTGATGTCCTTGATATTGACACCTGGGCCAAAGATCAAGTCCACTGTGTGACTGGCCATGTGGGTTGGACCAGAGATGACCTATGAAAGTCTTAGGAAGGCAAGTGTGGAGATGGGTTTTGGGACTTATGCCCCTTATCTATGGCCTGTTGATATGCATGTTAAAATTTCCTGGGACGACAAGGCATCAGCGAGCTCCTTTATGAACCCATTAGTCTGTGGTGGTTTGTAAATGAGCGTGAAATCTGTTAGCATTGGCTCTGGTTTCATTTGTCAGAGGAGTGAATTCAAAATCAACTTGTCTTACCTGAGGCGTCTCTTTTGGATTTGACGTTTGATAAGAAGATGAACGCTGTGCTGCTTGATCTTGTCCTCTTCTCCTTCAGAAACCTACTTTTTTAAAGTGAAAGCAGAGATTCTGCTGTAATCACATGACTCCATATGCTGCATACCTGGACATGGGCCTATAATACCTATGCCCTAAACCACTCCTCATGCTCCCTATATTTTATATTTAGTATGTTTGTGGCAGCTGATGTGGGGTTGTTTTGTATTGTCCTTGCTCAACTGGCTGTCTTGTGATGGATGGGATTAAGCACTAGTCTGCTATTGCTGTTCTGTTTTTGTTACAGATTGTGGTTTTAATTTTTATCAAGGTTCTTAGAGCTTGGGAGAGTTGAATTTTATGTATCTCATCTGTTTAAATTTGAAGTAAATAAATTAAATAAAGGTACCATTTGGAATAAGATATTTTGTTCACCAAATAAAGATATTAAGAAAATGTTAGTCATGTGGGAACAAATGAATTGGAACATATACATTTTCAGTCTTAAATATCTAAGCAAAATAAACTCAATCCCTATGCATGAGTACTGTATAGTCAAGTGATAGAAACAGCCATGAAGCCTGCCGCTCTTGCTGGTACATTAGTAGCTACTATAAAAATTCTTGCAGTCTCCAATTGTTTTTATGTTTTATAACAATAATTGTGCTGTAGATGACAGCTAATGCCACATGTTGACAGCTTGTTCCTTCTCCCTCTGATTTGTGTAATTTAAATTAGATGTGGATTTATATTATTTCTGCTGGATTCTTTCTTCTTTCTTAGAGAGGATAGGCTACACTCATTTATATACCTTACACAGAAAATTGTCCCCTAAAATGGTTCCTTCTGGATTAATGTTTTGATTAACACAAATATACTCCCTTCAATGAATGTAGTATGTAACCATTGTACTGTCTGTTAATAGGAATTTTGCACACACATCAGTGATAAACCTTCCTTATTTTCATAACTTATAAAACTGCCATTTGGGGAAAAGGGAATAACTTGAATGCTACAAAAATAGATGAATATTTAATAAAGAATTCTCTTAAAGGCACATATCCAGGTTAAATATCATCAGCCAGATCCTGCTTCCGTATAAGTCAATGGGAGATTTGTCATTTAATTAAATGAAAACCAGATCAGGTCCAATATATTTAACTATGTATAATTTTCCTATGTGGTATATAGAAGTTTAAGAACTTTGGTGCTGCCTTGGGTTACTGCACCTTTACGGTCTGGAACATTATGTGTGGTAGAATTCCAAAGACTTGTCTATTGGAAGCTGTTGAAACTGGCATTGACTGCAGATGGAATTGAAGAATGAAGTTTGGCTGGATGTAGATTGTAAATAAGGATCCTCTTGCCAACTGGACTAATTTATATTGTCAATTTATTTGTCTGGTTGTTTTTGTTGTTCTGAGACAACTGAAGTCATTCAGTGAATTCAAAAGACAGAACTGCCTTATTGGAGCTTTGGAAACATGTCACGTTATCTGTGCTATTAAGAATACTTTAGATTAGTTAAGCTGAAAGAATTTTTAAAAACTAATTCACTTTGTACCATTGACGTTGCTTGTTTAGTTTGTTCACTACATTCGCCTTCACAGTAAATACAAATAAACTGCTCTGAGTATGAGTCTGAGATGAGGCATCCCTCAGGGCTCAATCCTGCTCCCACAGTAGTCAATGGCAAAAGTCTCTTTGATTTCAGTGGAAGCTGGATCAAACCTTTAGGACTACTCACAGAAGTAAGCATTTGCAGGATCAGGCCCTGCATACTGCCGCAATGCCTGTGTTGCAAACACTGCTAGAAATTGTTTGAATCTTACAAAACCACCATTTCCACTGGAATTTATTTTTAAATGCCATACAAGCATTTCCACTGAATTTAGGTTTTGTCAAACCTTACTTTTACAAAACTTAAACCTTCGGTTTAAGTTGACCTCACAATATGCCTTTAATTGTGCTTTTAACAGTGTCTTGTCCCAAACTTATTTTCCTCTCCTTTTGTCTCTGATTGTTTGTTTTGAAAGCAGTGTATACTTCACAAAACATCCATTCTTTAAAATGTGTACAATGAGTGTGTGTGTTTGAGGCTATTTAGGGCAAAACTTACAGAAATCTGAAAAAAAGAGATTCAATAAAAAGGAAAAGAATTTTAAAGAACATCCCCATCTAAGACCATATGGAGAATGTAGCCCTTTCCTTTTGAAGCTAAACCACAGCTCTACCTACAGCTTGAAAGGTGAAGATGGCTAATCCGTTAATTTGCTCTTGGTACTTGATGATTTATGATGATTAATTGTAATATGCAAAGACTGTCCCAGGTGTAAAAACCTAATAAAGTCAAAGATGACCCAAGTGGGCTATTAGCTCCTATCCTAGTGGTAAAATAAGTCAACGTGTGATCTAATAATTAACTTTTCATCTTTGTGATTATGAGTGTGTTTACAGTATGTAAAACAAGGATGTTAGCTAGTCTTGTTTTTATCTACATTCTCTCATTTGCTTTGGATATGCAAATATATTGCTTGCATTGTTTGCAAATCTAGAAAACATGGTTCAGTACTCTGTAGAGACTCCACTGTATTACTTCCTGAGTCTTTCTCTTGGAAGGAGGAGCTGTGTATTTATTTCTTTTCCCCTCCCCTACTCGTCCATAATGACTGACCCTACATAGAAGAAACCTTATTAAGGTATATGTTTAATGACTGCTGCAGTGATATGAGTGGCCTGATAACAAATTGAAATGTCTGACACTCCAGGACCCTCAAATAATTTTTAAATCTGCCAAGCCCCATTAAAATGCTCTCGAATGGTGTTATCGTGCGACAGTAGATCAGTGCGTCCCCCCATCTAATATAATTACCACGTGGAACGCTGCAATATGATCCATTTAATCAACAGAGTCAAAAAACCAGTGGGACAGAGGCTAAAAATGGGCCATTGTTGTAATACCGTACAATGACCCTCCACTCCATTGACTCTGAGAACTGCAGAGAGGGGAAGGAGTGAGGATTTGATTGATACGCACTCAGGCATGTCACACTCTAAAGAGAAAAAAGTAACTTCCAAATTTGGATGAACAGGTATTTTATTTTTTTCCTTAAATGGATGGTTTTATTACATAAGTCATAAGCTACTTTTAAAAGGACAGGAGCCATCCACACGATTCTGATGCTGACTTTTTCACCACAACTTCCAGTTGCTCCCCTGGAACTCTTACATGGAGAGCAGGGCAGTTATTATTTGTTTCCAGATAGCCACAATGAGAAGTATCATTAAAAATATAATAATAATTATCATTAGCAAAACAAAAACAACAACAATAGTAATAATCATAAAAACAATATTACATTCCTCTTCTTTAGGCTTTTGCACCTCACTGAATATTTTAATGTGTGGAGGACATATTCATACATTTAGATTGCATCAGTAATTGCACTTGAATCCGTTCACTGTATATAGAGAGATCATTAGAGAGATGGGGGTAGCTATCTTGTCATGTTTCAAGAAGCACTCTCAAAAGGTCTGATCCAAAGCCCACTGAAGCCCGTTGCCATTCACCACTACATTGGGCTTTGGATCAGGCCTGGAGTTGAGGGATTCTTGCCTATGCCTCCCATAAGGGAAAAAAGGCTGGAGGGGAGAAGGAGGTTTGCAAGTCATAGACCAATCCCCACCACTATTACCTCCCCTTCTCTTCCCCCTCCCCCTCTGCTCATCCCCTCCTGCAGCATTTCAAAGGGAGGAAGTCAGGGCAGCCCTATCTTTCTGAGACAGAATAGTGATCTACTCTGCCACAAACTGTTACCTTATCTCTCTGATCCTCAGTTCCCAGCTGTAAAAGGGTTTAATACCACTTCCCTACCTCATGGGGGCGTTATATTATTAAGCTGATTATGGAGAAAAAAAATCTGAGATGAAATCTGATTACAGAAAATAATACCCCTCTGAGTGAATTATTACAGAACATTTCCCTTTCACAAACTATTGTGGCTCAGTATATTTCTATCAACTACAATGCTTGCCAGTCAAGTTTTTCCAGTGCTTATGTGGTGCTTATATACTGTGGTAATAGAGGCCAGATAAGTACCTAAGCTAGAGAGAGAGATCAAGGTGCAGGCAAGTGGTTTTGCTATGTCATATCAGGGGCTCCGGGGCATCCTTTACCACTTCTCCGTATCAAATCTTTTTAAAATTACACCCACATTGGGCTCTAAGTGACCCTGGCCCGCACTTATTTACAAAAGGAGGATCAAAGGTACAACATCACTTCACAGGAATCTTTTGAAGACTGGAAATGGTGATTAGATTTTGGCAGCAGGCCACTGGGGTTGTCCACCGTGATGTTAAAACATCTCTACTGTGAAAAGTGACTTGGTAAAACTGTCATGGTGGGTTCCATATTTATTGTCTCTCAAGAATGTCTTTAGCCAATGTGCTCAGCTTGCAAATTAAAAGACAGATATTCTAACTGCTAATCCTGCAAACTCACCCTGGGCTCTCACTGCCAACTTTAGATTCTCTCCATCTCACCTATCATCAACAATACTAAAGATCTGAAAGCCAAATTAGGCCCTCAGTGACATGTGTGCAACACCATTGGCTTCAGATTATGCCCTTAGTGACACTTCTGAAACTCCCTTAATGTCAATAGGTTTCCAACGGGTTTCCACTGATTGGAACTTAGTAAACAATTTTGTTGATGATGTACAAAATGAAACAGAATCTGCAGCTCTGCCAAGCAAACAGGAGTAAAAAGCAGTAAACAGTTGAAATTGTTGAACCTCAAGCCTTTGGTGCAGTATAGTGTGTTTGTATCTGGTGAATCCTGAGAAAATTTCTATCGTTATTGTAATTACATTTGGCCTGCCTTAAATGTATAGATTGCCTTATTTATGTCTAGAATGCCTTATTTTTGTTTTTCTTACATTGGATTTTAATTCTGAGATTTATATCCTCTTGGTACAGAAGGATCCTATCCTTCAATGAGATCTGCCTGGGTGTAGAGGGCCACCAGAACAGATCTCATTGCGAGACTGGAGCCTGCAGCTCTGATCCTGCAAAGAGGTACACACATGCTTGCTTTTACACTTTGCAAGTAGTGCCACTGAATTCCCATTGGGATAGAAGTCAGTGGGATTACTGGCAATGCATGAAGTTAAGCATATGCATAAGCCTTTGCAGAATCCAGGCACTAAGTCTGTAATAATAATGATTGCCATCTTTCCCTTTAATTATTCCAATAGTTCCTGCATGCTTAGGCCCCACTCCTGCAGTGGAACTGAATTTTCAAAGGCTGAATCCCAAGTACTTGAAAGAAATTGCTCATGAATTATCTACAGACCAGGAAGTGTTTGGTAAATCATTTCACATAACAAATACATTGAGGAAATCATCAAGTGCTCACAGATGCTTTGTGAATGCAAACAGAAAAAACCTAAGGCCCTGATCCAGCACACACCTAAGTGTGTATGTAACTTTACTCATGTTAGTAGCCCCACTAGCTTCTTTGGGACCTCTGACATGAGTAAATTGCACTCAATCATTTGCAAGTCTGGCGCCTAAATTTGTTGACCACATTATTATTTGCTCTCAATTATTTACTCAAATCTATTAAGATATATTATAAAAGATCTTTTATAAACTTTATTGAATATTGTTCAATGTTCTTGTATTATCTAACTTTCTTGTCCTTAATATTTACAACATATACTCTAAGCCTCATTATATATTCCTCTCTATCTGGCATATATACCTTGCATATGTCCCTCACTTATTTTGACAAGTTTCAGAGGGGTAGTCATGTTAGTCTGTATCAGTAAAAACAACGAGGAGTCCTTGTGGCACCTTAGAGACTAACACATTTATTTGGGCATAAGCTTTTGTGGGCTATAATCCACTTCATCAGATGCATGGAGTGAAAAATACAATAAGCAGATATAAATATACAGCACATGAAAAGATGGTAGTTGCCTTACCAAGTGGGGTTGGGGGTCAGTGCTAACGAGGCCAATTCAATTAGGGTGGATGTGGCCCATTCCCAACAGTTGACAAGAAGGGGTGAGTATCAACAGAGGGAAAATTATTTTTTGTAGTGACCCAGCTACTCCCAGTCTTTATTCAGGCCTAATTTCATGGTGTCAAATTTGCAGATTAATTCTAGTTCTGCAGTTTCTCGTTGAAGTCTGTTTTAAAAGTTTTTTTTGTTGAAGAATGGCCACTTTTAAGTCTGTTATTGAGTGTCCAGGAAGATTGAAGTGCTCTCCTACTGGTTTTTGAATGTTACAATTCTTGATGTATGATTTGTGTTCATTTATTCTTTTGTGTAGAGACTGTCTGGTTTGGCCAATGTACATAGCACAGGGGCATTGCTGGCACATGATGGCATATATCACATTGGTAGATGTGCAGGTGAACTGGACCTTTATGGTGTGGCTGATGTGGTTAGGTCCTATGATGGTGTCCCTTGAATAGTTATGCGGACAGAGTTGGCAATGGGGTGTGCTGCAGGGATTGGCCCTGGGTTACTGTTTCTGTCGTGCGGTGTGTAGTTGCTGGAGATCATTTGCTTCAGGTGGAGGGCTGTCCGAGGACTGGATTCTCTCCCAAGGTCTGTGAGAGTGAGGGATCATCCTTCAGGATAGATCCTTGATGGTGCGCTGGAGAGGTTTTAGTTGGGGGTGTAGGTGATGGCTAGTGGCGTTCTATTACTTTCTTTGTTGGGCCTGTCCTGTAGTAGGTGACTTCTGGGTACCCTTCTGGCTCTGTCAATCTGTTTCTTCATTTCCCCAGGTGGGTATTGTAGTTTTAAGAATGCTTGATAGAGACCCGGTAGGTGTTTGTCTCTGTCTGAGGGATTGGAGCAAATGCAGTGTATCTTAGGGCTTGGCTGTAAACAATGGATCATGTGAAGTGTCCTGGGTGAAAGCTGGAGGCAAGGAGATAAGTATAGCAGTCAATAGGTTTCTGGTATAGGGTGGTGTTTATGTGAACATCACTTATATGCACGGTAGTGTCCAGGAAGTGGATCTCTTGTGTGGACTGGTCCAGGCTGAGGTTGCTGGTGGGGTGGAAATTGTTGAAATCCTGTTGGAATTCCTCAAGGGCCTCCTTTCCATAGGTCCAGATGATGAAGATGTGACCCCTTCTTGTCAACTGTTGGGAATGGGCCACATCCACCCTAATTTAATTGGCCTCGTTAGCACTGACCCCCCACTTGGTAAGGCAACATCCATCTTTTCATGTACTGTATATTTATACGTGCTTACTGTATTTTTCACTCCATGCATCTGATGAAGTGGGTTATAGCCCACGAAAGCTTATGCCCAAATAAATGTGTTAGTCTCTAAGGTGCCACAAGGACTCCTCGTTGTTTTCCCTTATTTTGGGAATTTTCCTTTCAGGCCTGCTGACTATTATCAGTTCTGCTGTATCTATTACTAGATGGTATACATCACCTTTGGGCATGAAGTATATTAAATCATCTTTGATTGTTTCCCCCTGTGTATACTTCTCCCCAGCTTTTAGATTTTCTTCCAGAATAAGCTGAACAGCAATTTAACGTCTATATATATATATATATATATATATATATATATATATATATATATATATTACTGAGATTGGTTTTGCTTAAATTTTAATTATCAACATCTGCACTATCAGAGCACCTGTTTTCTTTTTCTTTAAGTCATTCCTGTATTTGGATTCTGATGCCTTAGAAATTTCCTCTTTTACTGCTTTCCATTTTTTCCCCTAGATCCTGATTTTGTTTTAAAGGAGCAAATATCAAAACTGATAGCCGTAAAATTAACCTATTTTATCTTAGAATAATAGAAGGTAGAGATGGAAAAGATATATTAGATCATCCACGCCATCTTCCTGCCAATGCAGGATTACTCCTAGAGGGCATTTTCTAGTGTTTTGTTTTGACGCTTTCTCGCGGATCCCAGAACTAACAAGTCACCTTGTTACCCCTCTGCCTCAGCTAAAGTGAAACTTGCTAGTTTTAAACTATGTAGCAGTTCCCTGATCCTCGGAATCAGTTAGCCACCCAAACAATCCCTCCCTAGCTCTGCCAGTCTTTGCTTTGCCTTGCAAGTAACACTTGGTGAGCCCAGGTTCCTGAGGCCCCTGGAAGAGCATTCCCCTGCAGTATCTGTGTCGCTGAGCACTCCCAGAGATGACCAGATGACCAAAGAGACAGTGCATGCACCAGGTTGTTTGATTCAATTAAGAATTCATGCTTTGCTTAAGATTAGAGTACTGACATGTATTTAAGATAAATCAAGACATTTATTAGCAAAGATAGAGCTTTAAGTGATAGAAAGCAAGGATAAGGGAAACAGATATGGTTACAAATAAAAGCATAACAGGCTTCTAAGAGACCAAACATAACTTTAGCAGACTAAAATCTTTGTCTAAGATAAGCGTCTGACCTAAAGTAACCTCTCGGCATCAGCAGCCCCCAGGGCCAGGATCCAGTTTTCATGGATATAAAAGTGTTGTCCTTTTTGCTCCTTCAGCGATGGATAACCCAGGGGTGGTTCTTCCTCCTCCTCATAGTCCAGTAAACCTTTGAATGAGATGTGTCCTTTTGAAGTGTACCCCCAGATAAAGTTCTTCTCTGCCGCTGCTTGAGCTCTGCACCATGCTGCTTCATTATCCTTCTGTTAAGTTGTCCCTCCTGTATAAGTCAGATGCAAATACGCTCCATTGTATTTGGTTTACCTGGCTTAATTGACAACAGAGACCTAAGCAGACAGGTAAATCAAAATTCCTTTCTCTGGGAAAGATTTGTTTATCAGCCCTGTCTGGTTACATGGTTCAAACTTATTTTTAATACATACAACTTCTTGAATAACACCCGTACACAAATCTCACAATGTTTATGGTGACCAGTATGACACAAGCTTTCATTTAATATCTCACACGAGCTTCCTTACAAATAAATACCATGAGAGCAATGTGTTAGAAGAAGTGAGTGTGTCAGGCCTCATAGGAGTTGCTGTTACAGAACTGGGAATCTTTTGCCAGTTAGCACTGAGGGGCTCATAGGGTCGCATTTGTCCCCCTAGTTTTAATAGTCCCAAGTGTCAGAGCTTCTGCCACTCCCCTTGGGAGACTGTCCCACAGTCTAATATATCTCACTATCTGGAAATGGCTCCTAATAATCACCCTCAATGTTCCTTGTCATCCCATTAAGTTGAATTCCACCCCGTATGCTACACTCAGTAATTACTTTCCAGACTTGCACCCCAGACATTCCAGCTGGTCCATTTGGACTGGTCTCTGTGTCTGCACAGAGCCTAATAGAGGTCATTGGGGCTAAATGTTTGCACAGGGAAGTTTGGGAATAGAGGTCTTAGTGATTACACCCTTTTCAGATATTTGTTGACTGTTATGTCCCTTATTAGCAATACTGTACAAGATTCGCTTGACTAGTAGTTCTTTATAAGTCAGCCCCCATAGTCCTTAGATCATTTTTGCTGCTCTTCTCTGAACTCTCTCCAGTTTGTCTACATCTTTCTGCTAATTTGGTGCCTTGAACTGAACACTATATATTCCAGACATATTTATCTGTATAGAGTCTATTTCCTCTCTGCTCCATTGAGCCAAAGCCTGTGTGCTTGCAGCCCAAAATTGTGTTGGCCTTTCACAATTATATCATACTGAAAGCTCTTGTTTAATTTGCTGTCTATAGTAGCCCTAGGGTTTTCCTCTCCTATTGAGTTTGTGGTTTCCCCCAACATGAGTATTTTTCCCCTGAGGTATGCATTAGTTTGTGTTTTTCAAAGCTGAATCTCATTTTGCTATTTTGAGCCCATGTTTCTCTAAATTCCTATGTATTACATTTCTTTATCCTGACTGGTGCTTGTGATGCCTCACAGTTTAGTATTATCTGCAAATTTAATTAATATGCTCTTTACTCACAAATCTTCATGGTGATTAATAAAGTTGTTAAATAAATATTGGACCTAATAGAGTTCCCCATGGTACTGCACTTCCAGCTATGTACATTGCTGTTGTTATTACTCTTTGCTTATGGCTTTTTAGCCATGAGACAGTGTTCTTATTGAATTTGAATTTTCCATTTGAATTTTCATGGACGCTTCTATGAGACATTGTATCAGTGTCTAAAACCCTCCATCTGTTTGTCTGTCTGCAGCATTGCAACCCCAAATAAGTCAAAAATCATAAGTCAGGCTCACCAAAAATAATGAGAGTGGCTTTAAAAGCATGAGATTATGTAAAAATAATAGATTTAGTGTTCTTTTTATTTGCCTTCTGCTTTGTGAGACTTTAGGGTGCATCGGGGTCACATTTGAAGCTTTCTCTACATTCACAAGGGCTAGAAACTTACTTTTTCTTTAAGAATGAAGGCTGAAATCATCACATATCCACTTGACTCCAGGAACTGGTGCTTTAAGGAAAACAATAATTATCATGAGACTCATGACAAAATCATGAGAGTTGGCAACACTGTATCTGTCTTTAGATTGTTAGCTGTGTGGACAAGGACTGTGCCTTCTTCTCTGTAATAATAATCCTAACATCACCATTGTGCCCTGGAGGGATTAGTTTTAGGAGTGAGAATCAGTCTCCCTGACCTTTCACATTTGGCCTCACATTTGACCAAAACTGATAACCATGATGACAACTGTGATGATGGATTTTGTGGGCTTGGAATAATACGTGGTCTACAATGTGATCATGGATATAGACCGAGACCATAACTAGTCCTAGGGACATGTGGATGTTGCTATTGTACATATCAACCTATAGCCCAAGACTCCTCTTCAGTAGCTAAGTTTCTACATCTGAGAACAAAAGCAATTAAGTACATTTTTCCTTTTTAAAGTAGAAAAAAGTTGGATAAGGGAAGAGGAGTGAGATTCACATACAGAATGGGGTGAACATGGGAGCTTCCTGGTAGAAGGAGAAGAGAACAGATTTTGAAGAAACGTGCTCCCTCTAGGCAATTATTACACTTGTAAAAATGTATAAGGCCGGCACTGATTTAGACCATCATCACATTTCACATAAACTACCAAAGAGCTGTCAAAGGGTAGTGACTGTCAGTCAGTATTGACTTGGTAGAATTTTAACAGTGACCTAGAAGTGAGGCTCTTTGTCCAATTACCAATATCCTGAGCCATTCATTCCCCTGTTGTGATGATAATTAGTGGATTTCTATACTGATTGGTAGCCATTATTTTATAAGTATCACATGCTTTTCGTTATCTACAGAAGTGCTGATTTCTTTCCATATAAAAACGCAGCAATTATCTTTGCAACAATTTGTTAAAAACAGAAAGCAGCTAAAAAGGGAACATGAAATGAGCTCACCATTGTCAATGAGGAGAAGCAAGTAAGTGAGCACTTTATTTAGAAAACAGACTTTTGTTATATAATTCACTAAACCCATTTCTGGGTCGCTACTCCATTTTTAGGGAGAGATGAAGCATCAAGCACTGAGTACAAGGAACAAAGGCTCAGGTCTGCCACTAAACGGTGCCATTACCTATGTTCTGAGGAAGCATAAAAGAGCTATTAGATAACTTTGCATTGCTTATGCTAAATTTCAATTACATTTTAAAAGACCCTAATGCTAAAGGCTGGCATGCCTGTTAGTTAGTGCTCTTCTTTATTGTGGAGCAAAACATGTACGGAATACATATGATACAAGCAAGTGGTATTTGTTCTGAAATTGTGCCATTGTGTATCTTTTGTGCTAGCTACCCTTGTAAATAAGATTGAATGTACCCTGCACCTGTGAGGAGAGCGTGATTAAAGAGGGAAGATAGCATTTAATCCCATGTTTTCTATAAAATTAACAGTTTAGGGTCTGATGCTGATCCCAATGAAGTGAGTGAACATTTTGCACTGACTTGATGGTTAAAAGAGTCTGGCCCATGGTGGTGCTTGTTTGCATTTGGAAGCAATTTTGCCAAAGGAGTTCATTAGACAAAACAGCAGTAGCATGGACACCATTCTGTCATTCTGAAGAATTGCAGAAAAATAGTCACTTACTTGCACATGGAAGGAGGAATGGTTGTATCTCGCTGGAACTTGCCAGGTTTATTATTAAATAGCTAACACATTTGGCTCAAATATGTCTTCTAAGAAAATGGCTGTGATGGGATTATTTGTTTCAGAAGACAGAATGCAATCCCATTTCCCAAACTCCTGCTGCTGCTCTCTGCGTGTGTGCGTGCACTCAATAAGAGGGGAAGAAGCCATAGGGAGCCTCTTACAACCCTGATTCCCCATATAGCACCAGGTCAGGATAGCAACCTAAGACTTGAGTGCATAATGTGGTGCTGCACAGTGTGAAAGGTGCATAGTCTGCCAAATGAGTGACATATTCAGGCTTCCAAGCTCCCAACACGTATTGCTATAGTGTGTAGCAGGTGCTGGGTATGGGGCATGCACCTTATTATTCCTTTTAAAAGGAGTACCATATCAGCCACTCTGAGCCAATTTGTCCTGCACTGGCAAGATGTCTTTGGTTTTATCACTCGGTCAGCACTGCTTCTTACCCCTTCCTACCACCAGTGCAATTAGAAATAGCCAGTCCAGAATTTTTCCCATTATTTCTGATATACTTCTAGGGTCAAAAAAGGTATGTTTGCTTAAAAGGGGTTTCCAGGAGGGACTTAGATGGGGGGTCTGGAGAGTCATACGAGAGATACCACTTTCTTCCTGATTGGCCTGATAGGATCAGAGTCAGGAAATTCTTCCTGAAATAGAGCAAGTGATCTTTGCTTTCCAGAGAGGTGAGATGCTCTTTATGTCTTATCTTTTGTATACGTTTTTACTATCTGTAGCTATATTTATGTGAGTAAGATATAGGCCTGGGACTTGTCCCATGAAATAGGCATTTTTGTGCATTGTATTTATTCTTAATGTTTCTGAGTTGTGTGATTTAGCTGTGTTCTGTAGATATCTGGAAATATGTGCCAATATTTTAACAGATAGAGGGAGGCTGAGTTTAAATATTAGGCTTACTCAGTGCACAGTAACAAAGAGAGCATTACCTAGCCTTAAACTATATCTCTCTGCCTCAGAAGCTCATCTGAGAATAATTGTGTGTAGCTAGCTATATCAAAAGAGAGCTTTATTCAGGGAGAAAAGGAGTACTTGTGGCACCTTAGAGACTAACCAATTTATTTGAGCATGAGCTTTCGTGAGCTTGACCAAAGGAGGCCAGTGTAGTGTTCAGAGAAGAAAGAGAATATAGGCGAGACCATATAGGACAGAGAATCTTCATCACAGACAAAATAAAATAAGCAGTGGATATCCTATGCCACATGCTTTATGCATTAATTCTACTTGAGAATGAACTCTCTCTGTGCAACACACACACAAATGTTGTAGCAGGCATGTATTTTTGTATGAATAGAGTAGCTTTTCATGAAAAAGCATTGTGCAGGCACAGAAGGTAAAGCCAAAGTGTGCAAATTCATATCTAAAATGGTTTAAAAATTAGTAAGGATAGTTTATTCTAGCAATAACCCCCTCAGAATTGGTTTTTACCACTATTAATGACTTGCTAGTTAGAGTATTAATGGTCCATCACCAAAAACTGCTGGTAATGACCTATTTCAAAGGGCTTATTGCTTAATTAATGGCACTCCACCTATCCACAGTCAGTTTTGTAGGTATCCATTTTATTGTCTATTTCAGGACACTAAAACCAGTTTATTACATCTGAAAAAACCATCATGAAGAGAGATAAAACATACAGTAATTTTCTGGTTGTTGTCATCTTTTCGTTTTGTGGCCAGTTGACTAAATTGCTTCTGGATTTACTTGTCTGTTATTAACATAATGCTTCATATTGGGGTATTTTATGGGCATGCTATACAGAAATGCAAGGAACATGTTTTGGTGGGCAGGATGAAAAAAATATTTTTATGTCCCATTTTATGTCATGTTTTACCCATATTTGATTTAAATGACAATATTTTGAAAAGGTTTTATTTTTCACATCAGATTTGTCAAGTATATTTTAAAGGTGTGTTAGATTTTTTTGTAATCTATCCATCTTTGTTGAAAAATGGGTATCTGAAACCTGGAATACAACTAATGATGTGAAGTGTATTTAAATACAATGGTGATAGGTGCCAATACAAAATGCTAAGATAAGGAAAGACTATTCTTTCCTTTCATTAAATTTCCTAAGACTGTCTTTTTCCCAGGACATTTTTGTTTCTCACACAGCTCTCTAAAAGTGGGGGGCCCCCCACTTGCATCTGAACGTGGCTATGCCCTTGTGTCACACCTTTCTCCCGAGGCCCTGCCCCCACACTGCCCCTTCCCCTGAGGTTCCACCTTCCCCCAAGACCCTGCTCCCTGCTCGCTCCTCTCTGCCCCCTCCCCTTGGTCGCTCATCCTTACAGCTGGTAAAAAGTGATGGGGCCATGGCCCCTTGTCTCCCCCTATTCCGGTGCCCCTGAACCACACCCATGCTCAACTTTAAACATGTCAGTAATCTGACTTCAGTGGGACTTTTCATGTGTGTTAACAGGTCTGGGGGGCTTACTTTCCTCCATATATTTGTGTTGTTTCTCAGGGGCCAATCCTGGAAATTCTTACCCATGTTAGTAATCTTACCCAAGTACTCCCATGGACAGAAATGGGACATTTACTTGGGTGAATGAGGATTATTATTCACATGAATATAAATTTCTCTAAATATGAGCTAAGGATTTCAGGACTGAATTCCTAACATGTAGTAGTAATCTGAGAAAGAAAAACTCTTTTAGAAAATTATAGTGGCAGCTCACGGGATTATTGTTAAGATGTAGGATAGTTCAGATGTTCCATTCCTTTTCAGTAGAAAACTTCAGAGACTGCAAAAATTTGAGCTTCAACTACTTCAAAATGAACAGCACCATAATTTAATTCACTATTACAATTTCCTTTAGAAAGTAAATTTTGATCAGTTTTAGTGACTATCTATCCTGTTATATTTCTAGAACCCACATCTGAGAGACTACGAGCCTTGGTTAAAGAAAAAAAAAAGTCCAGTGCACACACAGATGGTAAAATCTCAGATTAAATTAAAAAATAAGTTAAATTAAAAATCATCCTTCATTGTCTAAGGAAATGGTGGGGCCATGAAACAGCATGGTTGTTCCATGCATTCCTTTGGGCATTATTGCCTTCATTTAAACAAATTTTGGATCACCAAAGGATGATTTTTTAATTTAAAATGAAGGCCTACCATCTGTGTACATTTTGAACTCCTTTCCCTTATGTATTATCTGCACAAATAGCACCAGGTCTGATGTATTGTCTGAGGTATGAAGATAATAACAGTGGATAGTGGCAGGTGTAGATCAAACAAATACTACACCATGCTAGCTTCCTCTACCTAGCTCATTATTGTAGTTCATGACAGCCTTGTACTACCCCTCATATTCAGTTCTGGGCTAAATGTGCCAAGCAGCATAGTGATTTTCTGATATGGACAACTGACCACTACGACTAAATGGAGATTACCAAATCCATCTGTCTGGTTTTAATGCAGGTATCCAGAGGTGAAAGGCTATTTTCCAGTCCTAGTAGATCACAGCACCTAGTCTCCTATCAATTTTTACTGAACTTCACCCTTTAGGTTTTCCTACGTGTAGATATTTTAAACAAGAGGTAGGTAAAAAGCATGTAGATGTTTTATCACATTTATATGTAACAGTAAAGTCACTCTGCTCTGTAAAACCAACACTACAGCATAATCTATAGCTTTACTTTTCAAATACAGAATAAATTTTCGTATACCTTATGCCAACAGTGGGGTTAAAATTATGTTGGTGCTAAACATTGAATCCATTTTAGTGAGATGGTTTAATTAGCTAGGCAACTTCTCCTGATCTTGTGTACTCTGTGCAAATTAATGGTACACACACACTCAGCACACACACACACACATTCTCTCAGTGCCTTGCTTCTGTTTACAGCCTGTGAATCCTATCTACCATCCCACACCTTGCACTTGCACAAATGATTAACTACCTCAAGTACTCATTTCCTTCTCAGTGGCCTTGTTGCAATACTTTCTTCCACTGAAGAAGAACGTGGTGGGGGAACCAGCACATAGCCTTTTTCCCCCAAAGGTGTTGGTAACTTTATTCCAAAGCCTTTAATTCTAATAAATACTGTATGCAATAATGGAAGTTAACAAAAAAAGTGTCATTTTATATTTTAAAAGTGTATTTTACTTAATACACTGTTACGTAAAGAGGAAGCAGAGAGGTTGACTGTCTAGAACCAGAAATGTTTCAAGTTGCCTTCTCATGGTAAGAAAAAGGCAGGAATTTGGGGACCATACAGAACTGAAGGTGCACCTCCCATTAAACAACTTAGTTTCACGTTATGAGAAATGATCCACCATTCACAGCTGGAATATATAACATCAGTCCTTCTTCAGAGTGTATTACAGATATGCCAACATTGTGTCTCATGCCAATTCTATTCTATTCAGGTTCTTGTACTGTGCCAGCCACCAAGTTGTCCAAGTGCCTATTGCCCAGAGTCGCAGAATTGAGTGCGGGAATGCAGTTCCCACTTGAGAACACTAGAGGTTATGTAATGATGTCAATACAAAGACTACCATGGTGTTGGAGAATTGTTATAATTTGTAAATAAATAACCTAGTTTAATCATACTGACCGCTTAAAATACATAAGCCAAAATAGGACACTCATACATTTCAGTACAATAGCACACATACTGCTGAGTCATAGGGTAATTCTGTCAATGTGCATCAGAAAAGGGATCAAATTCCCAGGTAGAGTGTAAAATCCATCCAATATTTTGACCAGCTAGAGAACTGGTCAAAAAACTTCATCAACATTCAAATATTGACCCTGCTCAAAAAAAGGTTGTGTGACATACCTAGGGTACAAACTGGACCAATGAACAGCTGTGTCCCCTCAGCTCTCTAACTCGTGGTGCCTTTTACACTGCTTTGCTGTGAGAGCTACCATTCCTGTTCTGTTCACTCATAACCTCCAACATGTAAATTACTCCCGGTTATATTGTATGGGTGCTGTAGCTGTCCACACTTGAATTACACTACAGAGCGACACCAGCAAACTCCCAATCCCAGACTTTCCCCAGAAATGTACATTTTGTACTGCCCAACAGCACTTTCCTGGACAATACAAGCTCATATAAAGTCTGTCCCTTTATTAATAGAAAATGATATGCACAAGTCCTGTTCTCCCAAATGGAGTTTCCCAAACAACTCGATTCAAACACACTGGTTTAGATAAAACAATAAAACAAGTTTATTAACTACAAAAGGATAGACTTTAAGTAAATACAAGTAATGAAGTCTAAAGGTCAGAGTTGGTTACAAGAAAAATAAAAGTAAAATGCAACTAATGCCTAACTTAACAAATTAGAGTGAATTCGAAGCAAAGTCTCTCTCACCACGTGTTTCAGCATTCCTACTAGCTAGTCCGTCCGTCTGTCAGGTTAGTCAGGCCAGTGCTATTTCTTTGTTCTTCAGGTGTCATCGGTGCTGTGGGCAGAGAGAAAGGAAGGAATGATTTGAGACATCTGCCCTCCCTTCTTTCCCTTCTTTAAGAAGCATCTCCAGCAGAGATTCAGGAGACAAAAAGTTTGTGTGGACGGGAACCCAAAGCTGCTTCTTTTTAAGATGTAGATTTTCCACCCATATCCCTTTTCCTGCCAAGTTAGTAGCCACTTAAGCAGGTGATGGCCCATTTGACCTTGTTTACACCTGGCTGAGGTGTCCGCTTGTTTTTGTCTCTGAGGAACTGGCTTGGCCGTTCCCCGGAATATGTCTTAGGCCATGTGTGCACTACCACTTAAACTGGCAAAATTTATGTTGCTAAGGAGTGTGAAAAAAACACATCCCGAGTGACATACGGCATAAGTGGCAATGTGCGCAGCGCTATGTCAGCGTGAGAGCTTCTCCTGCCAACTCATTGGGGGTGGTTTAATTATGTCGATGGAAGAGCTCTCTCCTGTTGGCATAGAGCAGCTACATGAGAGCTCTTACAGCAGCACAGCTGCATTGGTATAGCTGGGCCGCTGTAAGTTCTCTACTGTAGACATAGCCTCAGTAACACCATAGAGTGGAATCTTATAATTGTACATATAATC
Organism: Lepidochelys olivacea; assembly: GCF_965140295.1. NCBI lineage: Eukaryota > Metazoa > Chordata > Testudines > Cheloniidae > Lepidochelys > Lepidochelys olivacea. The sequence continues at coordinate 299,455,249 of NC_140411.1, forward strand.
TTGCCACACACATTATATCAGGGCAATATTGACCAGCGAGTTATGAGTTTTCAAATACCTCACAAGGCATACTGTACAAAGGTTATTCTAAGAATGTGCCAGAGGTGAATACAGACCATCAGTATGTGAATTTTTCATGCAAATTGTCACCAAAAATGTTCTGATTTTTTGACCAGTTCTATTTTCAGGGAGGGACTGAGTCAAATCCAAAAGCTTGGAATATAAGGGGAGAACCAGAAGTAGGATTAAGTAAAAGACGATTACTTCATTCCAGATTAGAACATGGGCAACAAAATAAAATAATAGCTGCCAAGAATCCCCTGTAATGTCAGCAATTTCAGTTAAGAGATTCATTTTCATCAAAGAAAGGGCTAAATTGAGAGAGACAGGCTACTTAGAAGGAAGGTCGCAATCAGCATTTCATCGGGAGGTGTTTACAGCTGATGAGATCTGGTTTCATGAGACAAAGTTAATGAATGCCTGTTCCTAAACACTGGACAGTGCAGATAGTCCCACCTAAGACAGATGCTATTGATGCTGGTGGTAGGGGCAGAGTATTCCAGTGCTTCTGGGGAACTGAGCTGCCCTCTCACCAGTGCTTGTCATGTGGTTCAGAGGCTACTGCCAGGGCACAGGTGCATTGTGCTCAGTTACAGTGAGTGAGGCAGCTGTTTGTTCTGAACCAGGAAGGACGATGTAAACCCCACCTCTTTCCTGAAGCAGGATGCACTGTACAAAAGTTGGATTGAAAAGAAAACCCATTGCAGAGAGCAGGCTCAGACTAAGGTCCAGAATTTCATAGGCACAGCAGGCACTAAATTCCACTGTTGCCCTAGAGCTCTTATTGATATGATGGTAGCGTTTCTTTGTGCTGGGTCCTGTGATAAAACACAGAACAGACAGTCCCTGCCCCCAAGAGTTTACAGTCTAAGTTGAGACCAGACAAGAGGGTATAACAAGTAGAGTGTATGAGGGGAAAGTTTTGCTCTTCCCTATGTCTCTTATTGTGGCACAAAGACCAGTCATCTGAATTCCTTCTTGTAACAGCAGTTGTAGTCAGAGATGCTGATGTCATCCCCTCTATGATTGCCTTTCTTACACTAGTTGCAGGGCTGTTGCCCTAGACCTCACCTCTAGGAGCAGTCCTATGGTGACACCATAAACTTCAGTGGAGAGAGAACCCACGTGCACCAACAGAAGTGGAGCTGATCTGCTGAGGTAACAGAAAACTACTCTCCTTGGCATGATGAAGACCTATCAGGACTAAATGAAGGTAGGGGATCTGCACATAGATATAAAAGGGAGTGGGGCAGTGGGCTGTTGAAAGGTGCAGGAGGCAGGAGTATGCCATGGTAGGAATTAATCCAAGTTGGAATTTATTATAGAAATCAGTGAACATGAGCATGGCAGAGATTCGATAGATCTCTGCTACTTGAAAAAGTTCATATTAGACTGAGAAATTCCCTGGCCTTTCTAATAAAGGTCTGTGTGCTCTGAGTGGTGGGACTAGAGGAACATTTGACTTTCCACTTGGCAACGTTTTCATGGTGAGAATTTTTGTGGAGTTCTTTGCCAAATTATGTTAACTGCTGAGATTCATCCAATGTTTTGTTTTTACATTTCAGAAATGTGCCATTTCAAAAATGTCACTCTGCTGATTAATTATGCCGTTAATTCTCATGAGTTAGGGGTAGGGGAGAGAGAGAGAGAGAGAGAGAGAGATGTTTATAAGGAATCTGTTGAAAGTAGTCCATAAGAAAGGAATAGTCTTTTTAAAATGTGAGTTAATTTAGTGCTTATGAAAATGAGTAGTTCATGGAAATGTCTTGATCTGGGCTTACTTGGGTCCCGCAGAGGCTGCCTCATGCTACTCTGCTCATGTCATTTAATTGTGATGATCAAAAATTATGTGAATCGGGTCCACGTTTCGCTTGTTCATAAAAGACATTTGCCTACATAAAAACGTTGAGCCAAAATATCTGTTCGAGCAGAGTCTGCCAGTTATGCTAAATCAAGTGCAATGTCTTTTTGGGAGCAGTATAATGGTAGAGTGGATGATTGACCAAAAGGGGTTTAATTTTGTTTGTTTGACAGCATCATATTGTCCAAGACTGAAAGCAAACAAATTTGGGGATATGAACCGAGTATTCTTTCTAGATTGAATATAAAATGGATAGCAAGGCTGATCACTCTGGAAAGAGCCAATCATGGGCAAGGAAACAGTATGTTCTTGTCTACCCCATAAAATGCTGCTGCTGAAAAGAACAGCTTTCAAAACTGTTCAACACCAAAACTAAAAATATACAAAAAGTTGGGCCCTCTCTGCATCACCGCTGACTATACACCAAGCATAAGACTGACTTACAGCTGACATTTGCCATTGTTATCCAGGTGCCTGTGGCTATGTGGCACACACAGGGCAACATGAGGATATTTGTCATCAGTACAGTTATTCATTTGAAATTTAGATCATAACAAATTGAGTTGCTATGTATAAGTATTACTGCTTATAACAGAAAGCAACCAATAAAGACAAACTAACCTTACACAATTGGCAAGGAAAGGTGATTTTCATTGTTTTTTCACTGATTTCTCCTTTATGGATGGGTGGTGGGGCAATCCTGTAAACTACATATTGGTAAGGTAGTGTAAATCAGTGTAAGTTGCACCCTGTGGGAGGAGGGAAAAGATGTGTAGCAGGAAAATCCATCAACAGTAAGGTGGAGAAAAGAATAAATCAGGATGCTTTATGCTTTCTTCCGCCTTACTGTTGATTGCTTTTCCTGCTCCAAACCTGCTCTTCTGCCCCTCACTAGCAAGGTAGTTACCCGTAGTCAGCTTACACCAGGATATAACTGACCATGACATTTGCATGTGGCAAGTACAAGAGTAAAAGTATAGTTTATAGATGGTCATTATGGCATGAACTGAATATTGTGGATAAGTGAGAGAGTCATTTCCATACTAAATGTTACACATCTCTTCATTCTTTTCTTGACAAGGAAATGTCAGACTCTCAGACAGTTTTAAATCAATAGCCAGTCACTTTGAATACACTCAGTGACTCAACTGTGCCAGTCCTGCACTAGGAGCTACTGCTGGTTGTGCTTTGCCTCTGAAGTCTCTGAATACTAATGAGACTATGCTGTTTGATTGCAAGGTGGTATTTGAGATGTCTTCGAAATAGCCCTATGACTGCTTTGATCAACATCAGCCCAGCCCATAAGCATGATCGGAATGAATGAGATTATGCATAGCATCTAGTTTCTGATGCAGATTGTCATAAAACTGAGCCAAAGGAGGAAGGAAGTATAGTATTCTTCATTGTTTTAGGGAAAGTACATTGAAACACTTATTCTGAAGGGACATACTGAACATATGTATTGATGGCATCTCTGCTTTAGATTTAATGTCTGCCTCTTCTTCATCTTCTGTTTTAAAAGGAGAGCCTAGTTTGGGTCCCAGGCCCTAGAACTTGAGCTGGGTGTGAGTCTTGGCATGACCATAACAGTGAGTACAATAGTGTAGGACGAAGCATGGCAGTTGCTGCTTCTCTGTTCTAGTGACTAATTCCATTGAAGTCCTGAGGAAAGAGACGCTGATCCAAATGCCAGCCCACATCACATTCACCACTGTCATTAACAATCTCCTCCTCTTTTGAAATAAGTCTCATATACCTCCAATATATATAGTAACACAATACACACACTATGCTCCTTGTGATCATCCTATAGTTCAAAACCCCAATTCTGACATCATAGTTTCCCAAGGGCAATAGAATACATTATACAGTTCACCCAGATACTTATCTGACAGACACGTATGTTATTGTTCCTGAAATTAGAGTTAAGGTTTTGCCTTACACTGTGATGGTGGGGAGTATGATGGATGTAACAGTGTTACTGTACATGGTGGAGATATCCAAGACACATTTATAGAGGGGTCGAGCTGTCAGTGAAAGTAGTGAAAGTGATGTGAGAGCATATAGGAGGAAGATCTGAACTGGACATTTCCTTATAAGGGCTTGCGTGGGTGGTATTTTATTGAATTAAGCTTCCGGCCTCCCCTGTGAAGTAGGGAAGTATTTCTATTCCTATTGTACAGATTTCCATAAAGGTATTGTGGGAAGTTTTGCAGGAAGAGAACCCAGATTATCAAACATACATATAATTATTTTGTATATTTTGCTCTATAAGACATGAGAAATCTTCTTGGAGTCCCTTTGTAGAAAAGAACAAAAATAGTTATTATAAAAGATAAAGTAATGTACAGGGATTTTCTTAAGGCATCCAAAAATAACTAGGTCATTTCCTTTGTCTGATAATTTGTTTATAGATACATGCTAGAAAAACTTACCATTACTGAGATGCATTGAAAGGTAATATTTACTGCTTAGTATTTTACTCATTAAAGAAATACAAAGTGTAACCAAAACATGTCTTTTTTCACTTAACCCTTATCACTGCAGCCATGCACCTTAGCCCAGAGAAACAGAAAATTGGTAAGAGAGAATATTTCTTCTTTCCCTGTACATGCTCTCAGAGATAATAAAGGCGTAAATTACAGTGAAGTTAAGAAACACAGAGACCCTTTGACGTTTGACACAAGAGCCTTTTCTCTTTAATTTGGCATCCTAATAATACTCTGAATCCCTTCCTTCCAGCAAGTCACTGGCAAATGCTTTATTGTGTCTGTTGTTTCTCCTCTGGGGCTGTACATTAGGTTAAAATATCACAAATAGCTGCTATTAAAGTGTGAGTCACAGTAGCTATAATTTTTCATGACAGCCAGAGGAAATGTGACATGTTTAGGAAACGCTGTCATTGATGCTAACACTCAGATCTTCAGGCAAATGTTTAATGACATACTCAGCATGCTGTGCAAACTTCACTATCCACCAAACAAAAGGTTACTATTGGAGCACCATAAATATCCAGAAATGTCACTAGACAATAGCATCGAAAGGCTCTTTTCTTCCTGATCACTGAAGGCGAGATAAAAATCAGTCTTTGTTTTGCAGCTCATTTTTACATATCCAGTTATTTTTATATGGTTCCTGTAAATGTTCTGTTGAATATTCTGTGGAATATCCATTGCCTCTGTTTGTGTTTAGTTCAAAGCTATCAGCTTCCTCATCTGTTCCGATATAAGCTTGTGCCTGAGTAGGAGAGAGTCCATGTTTATGATGTGTATCTGCTTTTATTCTACTTATATTATGGAAAAATAGGAGCTGAATAAAACGCACTCTGGTTCAGGGGCTGAGCAGAATGAGACAAGGCACCCTTCATTCTGGAAGCAGTTCCCACACTGCCCTTATGCTGCAATAGTAATGTTGCTGTGCAGTCTTAAGAACCTGTTATCCAAACCATTCATAGTATACATCACTTCACTGTCATGATCTCATGGCGCACTGACATTTACCTTCTTAAATTAGAGATTACATATTTATCTAGTGTTTGTGGTTCCTTTTAGGTACCAGGGCTATTTTGGTAGTAACCAGCAAATGACTGCTAATGTATACGGAAGGTCTATGTAATGACCGATGGATTGTAACAAGAATAAATATAAATCACTGCATTTTGAATCTAAAAATTGTAAGGTATTGTATCCATTGATGGGTAAAGTCCTACATTTTATGGACATTTAAAATAACTTCAGGATTCAAATTAACCGTAATATGAAGAGGAAAAACAAATTATTCAGTTATATCAGAGAAGGCCAACAGGGCTCTAGGCTGCATCAAAAAAGCTCTGATAAACAGGGAAAAAGAAATTACTATAGCATTATACAAGGCCATGAGAGGGCTCACCTCGTCCTGCACTATGTCAGGTTTGGGGCAATTAATTTTGCCTTTATAGAGAGGAACAATTTCTGGTGGTGAACTAAAGATGGGCCACTGAAATGATCAAATATATATGAAGGATTTTATTTATGGTATTATGACAGGTTTAAGACTGCACAGCTGGGAGATGGTGAAGCCTGGGGCTGGGAACTCACTGCAGCATATTAACACTTAACTGGGGATTACAAAATCTTGGGCAAGGAGAGAGTTATACCTAACTTCAAAAAGAAAACCAGAAATTACAGACCAGTCAACCTAACTTCAATAGCTGGAAAGATACTAGAACAAATTATAAAACAATCCATTTGTAAGCACCTAGAGCAGTGGTTTTCAAACTTTTTAGGCTGCATACCCCTTTCCAAATAATGTAGTCTACTGCATATTCCCATCTGAGATAGAGTCATAATATACCTCTGAAAAGAGAAAAAATGGTCTTTAAGGCATAACGTGATGCAACACAATGCACAAGCCCTAAAGTGTGTTGTCCCGGATACAATTAGTCTAATTGTTATATATACTTTCGCTTTGCAGAAAAATAGTCCCTCAAACAAGTTTCTTGTTGTTGTAAATATTAAATTGGAAGTTTTTAATGTCATTTTATTGTAATTAATGAAAATGAAAGAAGCCTCTGTACTGTTCTCAATCACTCAGAACGGGCATAACCTATGATACCCTGTTTGTGACTAAGCAGGCCCACTGCAGGGCTCTATAATTGTCCCAGCAATGGCTGGATGTGCTGTTCTCAGCAGATGTCTCCCCACCAGCACCCACCCACTCCATGCACCCCCATGCAGAGAGATCAGAGTCCTCATACCCCTACAAGGGGATGAACAGCCCCTGCATCTTCCCTTCCCCACACAAAGGAATTAGAACCCTTTAATCCACCAGGCCCCACCATCCCCAGGCACAGGCGGAGAGAGAGTCCCCCATTACCACCCTTACTTCTGTGTTTCTGCTGGCAGCAATGCTGCCTTCAGAGTAGAGCCCTGCAGTGGGACTGACATCCCATGGGTCCTGCAGGATTCGCTGCCATAATAGTGGAAGTGGGATAAAAAGTCAAGAAACAATGTGGGAGCAGGTGGGAGTGGGAATTGCGGGGTGGGATGGGAGCAGGATTAAAAAAAAAGTCCTCCTCTGCCACAGACAACATGAATGCCCCAGCCAGCAGCTGCCAGTCTCAGGCCGCACAGCTCCGAAGTTCTGCCCTGCTGCTGACAGCAGCGCTGCCTGCAGAGCTGGGTGGCTGGAGAGCGGCGGCTGCTGGCCAGGGGCTTTGCCCCCGCAAATATACAAGTCAAACTATGCCTATCATTGTCTGCTGTTGCAGGATTTTTCCTCATATACTTCCTGATGAGAGGTCACCAACCCTTAGGGGTACACTTACCCCAGTTTGAAAACCACTGACCTAGAGGATAGTAGGGTGATTTGTCAAGAACAAATCATGCTAAACCAACCAAATGACCTTCTTTGACAGGGTTACTTGCTTAATGAATGGGGGGAGGGGGGGAGAAGTAGACATGATATATGTAAGACTTTTGGCATAGTTCCAGGAGGCATTCTTATAAGCAAAGTAGGAAATGTGGTCTAGATGAAATTGCTGAAAGGCGGGTGCACAACTGGTTGAAAAACCATACTCAAAGAGTAGTTATCAATGGTTCACTGTCAATCTGGGAGGGCATATATAGTGGGATCCAACAGGGGTCAGTCCTGGGTCTGGTACTAGTCAGTATTTTCATTAATGGGATAATGGAGTGGAGAGTATGTTTTGTAGATTTGTAGACCCCAAGCTGGGTGGAGTTGCAAGCATACATAGGCATCAACTCCATGGGTGCTCAGCACCCATCGGCAACCTAATGAATCAGCTTCTCCCCCTCCTCCTGCTCTCCATGATCAGCTGTTCAGTGGTGTGCAGGAGGTGCAGGGGGAGGGGGGGAGATGGGGAGGAGTAGGGGCAGGTAGAGGTGGTGGGAGGAAGCAGACTATTGTGTGTAGTTCCGGGTGCCACATTTCAGGAAAGATGTGGACAAATTGGAGAAAGTCCAGAGAAGAGCAACAAAAATGATTAAAGGTCTAGAAAACATGACCTATGAGGGAAGATTGAAAAAAACTGGGTTTGTTTAGTCTGGAGAAAAGAAGACTGAGAGGGGACATGATAACAGTTTTCAAATATATAAAAGGTTGTTAGAAGGACGAGGGACAAAAATTGTTCTCCTTAACCTCTGAGGATAGGACAAGAAGCAATGGGCTTAAATTGTAGCAAGGACGATTTAGGTTGGACATTAGGAAAAGTTTCTTAAATATCAGGATCTGGGAGTTATAGTGGACCACAAATTGAATATGAGTCAACGATGTGATGCAGTTACAAAAAAGGCTATCATAATTCTGGGGTGTATTAACAGGAGTGTTGTGTGTAAGACATGGGAGGTAATTGTCCCTGTCTACTGGGATTGGTGAGGCCTCAGCTGGAGTATGCTGTCTAGTCTCAGGCACTAGACTTTAAGAAAGATGTGGGCAAATTGGAGAGAGTGCAGAGGAGAGCAACAAAATCATAAAAGGGGTAGAAAAATATGACTAGTGAGGAAAGGTTAAAAAACTGGGCATGTTTAGTCTTGAAAAAAGAAAATGGGGGGGGGGGTTTGGAGGAAGGACCTGATAACAGCCTTCAAATATGTTAAGGGCTGTTATAAAGAGGATGGTGATCAATTGTTCTCAATGTCCACTGGAGGTAGGACAATAAGTAATCAGATTAATCTGCAGCAAGGGAAAGTTAGGGTAGATATTATGGAAAACTTTCTGTATAGATAGTTAAGTATTGGAATAGGCTGCCAAGGGAGGTTGTGGAATCCCCATCACTGGAGTTCTGAAGAAAAGGTTAGACAAACACCTGCCATGGATGGTCTAGGTTTACGTGGTCCTGCCTCTCTGGAGGGGGCTCCACTAAATGACCTCTCAAGGCCCCTTCCAGCTCTACATTTCTGTGATTCTGTGTGGCTGTTCGTGGAAATTAAAAGAGCGGAAATAAATACAGAGAGAGGCTTCTATTCCCATAGTGTAATGATCACTGCTTGGAATTATCTGCCCCCAAGGATAAAGGCAGAATCCACTTTAATTCAAAGGGGAAAATGGTATTTTTTTAAAAAATACCATCTCCACAGGGTTCTCATTCTTGTGGTCTCATGCTCCCACCATGAGACAGAGGCAAACTCCTCCACCTCAGAGCTTTTGGTCTTTAAAGGTAGTGGTAGTTAAGTGAGAAAAACCATACACACCGAAGGGCAAAGTACATTGTGGTTTTCCCATCACCTGAAATGTTGTTTCTCACCATAGTTATTATTGATCTAAAAGGACTGCATCTAAATGGAATTTTGATTGCATCGCTTACTACTATAACTTGGCAGGTCTTGTCATGGTTCATATTCTCTGATCCTGGAAAGCATCTCTGTTTCAGTTCAAGCCATATGGGTGCTCCCTGCATACCTTCATGCAGCACAAATGTTTACAGCCAGGTTGTAGGAAACATTTCTAGTTCAGTCCCTTGATACCATACTTCCTCGGTTTATCCGCGACTTCCTGCTGGGAGGGTTGCAGCCCCCATGTGGAGGGGAGGCTCTGAGGGGGGGTTGGAGAGCGAACCCATCCTGCACTCACCCCACAAAGGTGGCTCCTGTGTCCTGGGGGGCTATCCTCCCACTCCCACCTGCTCTGCCCGCTCTGAGTATTGCGACTTGGCACACAAGGTCGCAGCTCCACTTTCTCAAATTTGGCCCGGCTGCCCAACCCCCATCATAACAGAGGGCCAAACCTGAGCAAGTGGTGCTGTGACACCAATCATCCGGTCACAATACCCAGCCACCACTGCCCGTGCCTGAGGTGAGTTCATGACAGCTCACTCTCAACCTTGAGGCCTAGCCACAGGGGACACAGGAACTGCTACTGCCTATGGCCAGGGTGAGTGTGGGATGTGCTCTCTCTCTAACCCCCACCCACCCCTGAGCCTCCCTTCTCACCGGGCCAGGATTAGGGTTCTGGTCCCAAGGTGGAAAGTGCTGCTGTGGGTGGCTGGTGCTCCCCCATTTGTCAGGGCTTCTTTTTTTTTTTTCTTTTTTTTTTGGTCAAAGATCATAGAGCAATCACTAAACCTGTGACTTCTACTATGTTTAGCAGGACTGCTCCATGACTTTTCATAAAAAATGCCCTGATAAATCTGCAGCCCTGCTTTCCCTGGCACCGAGTGGGTGGATAACACTCCCTAATCAGAATGGGGAGCAGTTACTTCCCATGTAATTCAGGAACTGACTGCAAGTAGGGACTAAGGTACTTGCCCAGGTCTCACACTGAACTCTCATTCTTTTAGAGAGCTAATAAATCCTTTGGTCTACCAAGGGGGGTTGTGCTGGAAGAATGACAGCCAAGCAAGGATCATTCTTGTTGATCTTCAGATAGAGAAGCAGAATTACAAGTAATTTTTCCTTACTTATATACAGCAAAGGCAGTGAGGGCATAAATGAGATTCAGTGCTTAACCACAACAATCTTACCTTCATAACAAAAGATGAAAAATGTGAGCTTTGAGTTTCTTCTCCTTCCCTATCCACGTGCCCCGCAGAACTGAACAGTGGGGACGTTAGGTCCAGAAGAGCCAGAGCCAGTGGCCTGCTTCCTTCTCTTCACCTTCTTATGCCAAAGAAACTACCACCAGAATTGTTGCTGGGAGCCCAGAAAAGAGACTCCTTTACAGGTAACTTTCTTTTCTTATTTTTGTAACCTACTGAATCTCAAATTGTGTGTGTGGAGGGGCTACATGGGGGAAAGTACACAGGGGTAAAGAGATGCCAGAAAGATGACTGCTCCTCAGCACAGCTTCACTTTACATGTGCCAATTTAAATAACTTAGAGAACTGGGAAGCCCCACAATCTCACCTACCAAACAGCTGGAGATCCCCAATGCCAAAATGTTAGTACGGAAATGCTCTTTGGATATTAAAATCTTCTTTGCAAGCTGCCAGAGAGAAGCAGTGGGACCCACTGAGGCGCTCCCTGTGGCCAACGTTCCACTTGCAAACAAAGTACAATGGAGAAAGATTGGCAGACATTAGAGAATTACTGCTTGAAGTAATATCAGTGCAATCTGAGATGCAAGCTTCTTTCAGGGAATGCTAATAAAAAGTAGAGTAACTAAAGTTGAAGCAGGCTTAAACATTTAAACTTAGTTACTGATGTGGATAGGGGACTTTGCATTGTTGAGAGCAAGGAGCTACAAATAGATGATTTGGAGAATTGGAAGAGAAGAAATAGCACAAGAATGAAAGGACTCTCAAAAAGGACTGACAAAGGGGGACAGTGCAGGACTCTTAAAAATATTGAGCCCTTCTTAAAGAAACTCTTGGGGAAGGAGAATTTCCTTTGTAGATAGACTGAGCACACTGTATACAGTTTCCACAACATGGTGAGAATAATTAACCATAGGAAGAATTTAACAAGGGTCTTCATGGATTCTCCATCAACGACAATTTTTAAATCAAGATTGAATGTTTTTCTAAAGATGGGCACTAGGAATTATTCTGGGTAATTCTCTGGCCTGTGTTAGAGGAGGTCACACTGGATGATCACAATGGTCCCTTCTGGTCATGGATTCTATGAGTCTAGGAATTCGCTGCATGGTCTGACTCTAGGGCTACGGTATTCTGCTGCACTAACATGAACACAACAATAAATAAGAATCATTGCAGAATGATATGTCCCTTTGGCAGATCAGGGACAAAAAGGTTTTTTAAATCTGTCCTAATTTCCGCTAAAATCAGCATGGAGTTTAACAGAATGAGAGAGGAAGGATGGTGCAGTCATTAGGTGATAGCCAAGAGCTGGGTTCAAATCCCTGCCCCATCACAGACTTCCTGTGTGACCTTGGGCATGTCACTCAGCCTCTTGTGCCTCAGTTCCTCTTATGCAAAATGGGGATAACTTCTCTACCTCACAGGATGTTGTCAGGTGTTCAGATACTATGGCAACAGGGCCTTTTAAATACCACAGAAAGAAAGAAAATCACCAAACTATTGAGGCTTCCCGTTTGTACTTTTCTATTCCCATAAAACTCAAGATTTTATGATCAGGCCTGCAGGGAAAGGTAAAAAACCCTTAAAAGATGGGATTACACTTTGAGATTAGCAAAAGATCCCTATTGATGTGGCAGTAGGTCAAGTCCCAGAGGACCTGCAGCCAGAAAAGGCATTTTCCAGGTAAAATAACTGTTGAGGAAACAGATGAAGTAGTAGAAGAGAAAATGCAGGGAAGAGAAGAGCCTACCTGAAGCATTAAACAAAGACAGTAGGATTTTGGCTCCCAAGCTTGTTAATTTGCTTAATAGTCTCCTAGAATCCCCTCAAATTTCAGAATCAATGGAAGCTCATATTTAATTGATTTGAAACCTAACAAAGATAAATTTGATTGTGCTTATCATAGACCTGTATACCTGTTAAATATTGATGTTGAGCTATTCTGGCTGACTAATTGGCTGGACTCTCTGCTGCCATGATTAATTAGTAGAAACTAGATAGGGTTAATTCAAAGCCACTAATTAACAGATAACATATGAAGAGTTGTAAGAACGATCCATTTGGCTCAGATGCCTGGAATGTTACTGACCCATGATGCAGAGAAAGTCTTCAGCTGGGTTAAATGAAATTTAGGAGATAGATTGACTCTGGCAGAGGGATTTAATAAAGGGATTCTAAGTTAGTAAGAGCTCCTCTGAGCCTTTAGAGAGGCATGTGTCAGGGATATCTTCTGTTTGCAATGGTCATGGAACCTTTTGCACAAAAACTCAAGAAAAATGACAATATCTTGGAAATAAATTGTGGGTGGGCGAGGAGGTTGGTAACAAAGCCACACCGAATGTGGATGAAGTTTTAATGAAGTATGTTGATTCCCTTCCCTTTTCTTATGAAAGAAAATATGAAGTATGTAGAAGTTTGAGGCTTTCGAGTCAATTATACTAAATCTTGAGTACTAGCATTTAGAATAAATCAAGATACCAGACAACAACTACAAAAAAATTAGATTCAACTGGGCAAAAATTGTAATGAAGTACTTAGGGGTCCATATTACCGCCTCTCTGGGGAAAGCACATGATACAAATTACATGTCTACTGAAAAGATTTTTAAAACATTTAATACACTGGGACAAGCTAATGATATTGTGGATTGGTAGAAGCAAAGTGGTAAAAGCAACCCTTCTCTCTAAGATTGTTATTTCAGACACTTTAGTAATTAGCCCAATACCATGATAGCAGGGAGAGCAGCATTTCTCTATTTTAGATATTATTTGGGGGAAGATGTTCTCTCTGGTCAATAAAAAAAATTAATATAAGCCAGAATTGGAGGGTGGGCTACTGGTCCTAGACATTATTACTAGGCAGCACAAGTACAAGCCTCAATTACCCTTAAAAATGTGGAACAAAATAAGAATGAAAACCTGCCTTGTTCCTTCTCTTCCAACAACAGTTGAAGTCATTTCCTTCAGAAGCCACTGATCCCATTTTTTTAAAAATAGGAAAAAGCAATCCTGAAAATAATGATGCAGTTAATTAAAAGGAAGGAAATGCAGAAAAAGAAAACATTCAATATTTATAACTGTTACAGTGGAGGTTGGGTGAAACCTCCTTGAAGCTGGTGATTGTAACGGATGTCCTTCATTCAGGGGAAATGTAAGAAGCAATTAAACTCCTTTTGGAGTTTAATAGCTGAAACAAGAGGAGCCACCATCCAAAACACAGGCCATATGTAAAACCAGTCATGAGCTAAGTTATATGGGTAGAGCAGTTTCACTGGAGGCTGAATTCAACCACAGGACCCGAATATTCGCTAACCATTTCAGTCAAAAGGGTCCTAACAAACCAATATTATGAACAATTAATACTTTATATTTCAATCCCTGGAAAAATTGTGGGCTTCAAGAGATCACTTACTGAGACCAACACAGGGGATGACATGATTGGGGGAATCTGATTATGTACAACTTACGAATTCTAGTTTGATTTTGTCAACTGTCTGTATCCATATATCTTATGACTGTCTTTTACTGTGGTCTGTGTGCTGAGGAGATGGAGTGGTGCCTGAATGTCTGTCTATGAATAGGTTGATCATTAAAGAGTACGAGCACATGACTAGATCTTACCTGAAGAGAACAAAGGAGTAACTGCATCCTAAATAAAGCTAGTGTTTTCTAACTTCTCAGCACAGGTTTGAAGGAATGGAATTTCTCCAGATGCAGGACAAGGTAACCCTGTATTGCTGCTAGCATTTAAAAACTCAGAGGAACTCAGAGACAGAGGAAATCTGGGCAGGAGGAGGAACACAGGGCTATGCTTTCATAGCAGAAGGGTCCTTTGTGACTGTGGGACTAACTCAGTAAGAAGGAAGCTGGCTGGAGGAGAGAGAGGGAAAACTCCATGTTCCAGAGGGGAAGTCCTGAGGAGAGAGGCCCAGAAGAGGGGACTTGGAATCCTGAAAAAGACACTGACCTGAAACCTGAAGAACATTCCAAAGTGGTGTGGAAACTGAGGCAAGGGATGGCATATAGGTGTGTTGTTGTTTGGTCTATATATATATGTATTTCTTGTCCTGTCTAAAGTAAAGAGTGATGGCACTGGAGCCTTTAGCAAAGTTTCTGTGTTATGTGCTTCAAATATCACGTGTCCCTAGTGAGGCAAACTGTAAACCAGAATGCCCACAGTGTTAAACCTTGGGGAAAGAGTGTTAAGCTACTGGAAAGTCTTGGGATGAAGGGGTAATAGACACACAGACATGAAGGGGTAACAGACAGATAACCTGGGCCCCGGAAGTGTGCCAGCGAGGCCAAGGAAAGAGACGGTGCTGGAGACTAGGGAAGCTAAAGAGCATGTGGGCCGATGTGGTGGTACCCAAACATAGCAGCCTGGTGAGGGTTCTGCGGGGCTTGATTTATCAGGGCTGTGACAGGAGATAATGAATTCTAGAGAGGTGTAATTTCAAAACTGAATAGTGAACTTATTAATCTTGGTATGGAAGATTAATATAATTACATGAATAAGTGGGACACGGCTTGAGAGAAGGAAATTCCCCTAGAACGTTGGCCCCTTATATGACATAGGACAGCCTCCTCTTCCACATGTGTAACGGTAGACAAAAATTGTAAGTTACTGTTTAAGCAGCACCTGACATTCTCTCATTCAAATAAAATCTACAAAGATGTGTTGGACAATTGCTGGAGGCGGTGTGGAATTTAAGGTCCCTTTAGTTATATTTGGTTATAGTGTCCCAATGGACAGGAGTATTGGACAAGGGCGGTAAACATCAAAATGGATGTAACAAAAAGGAAGTTACTAGTAGCTCCATTAATTGTGTTTTGGCTCTCTCAGTAAAATGACTGTAGTATATAAGAATAGGGTAGTTTGTGAGCCTTCTGGTGTTCTGTTTTAGAAGCTGACAGAAACCAGTCAGCCCAGCAGTATGTAGCTAGGCCTGGCATATTTGTATGTTTAGTAAACATAGTTATTTGGGACCCAGCTGTGCACTTGTGGTTTCTTCATATTGTGGTGGTGTGTGAAAAGCAAAAATCACAACAATTACCTACCCACTCCATAATACTAAGTTGCTCTCACACTTTCAGATAGCAAGGATCCATGCCACGTGATCCACAATCCATATGGGAGAATCCCCTAGGTGGAGAAAAGACAGCATTCTCCCACCCCCATGTGGGGCACCTGGAGCCTCAAGTTGAACTTGGTAGAATTTTGAATTAATTCTTTCTCTAGTAGGACTTTGTGGTTCAATGGAGTATGGGAAATTCTCATAATGGAAAAGATCTCAGATCATCTGACACAGTACCTTCTCACCTATTGGGCGAACATTTCCAGAATATGAAACTGACAGAAGAAACAGAGAGACTTGACAAATATAGAAAACTTGTTTTACTGTAAAAAAAAATCTACAATCTTTAGTCTTTGTCTTTGAAAATCTCCCTCTATATTATCAAAGACCGGAAAGGCAGTTAGACACCTAATCCTAATTGGCAGTTAATGGGCATTAAGTACTGTAGCCACAATTCATGCCTTTGAAAACCTCTCAGATATAGTATAAATATAACAGGAGGATTTAAACTTATCTTCCTGTATCAGCTCTTCCTCCAAAAATTGTCACTGTGCTACAAATATAATTTGAAATGTAGCAGAGATTTTTTTCCACTTATCTACCCAAAAGTCTGCAAAATATAAATATGACACAGACTTCCCAAGATCTTGTAGTGCTGACGGGAAAACTAAATTTCACTTCCACAAAAAATTTCAAGGTTTTGGAGAATTTTTTTGGTCTGTCCCTAATTTAGACAAAAAGTCAAACCCTGGACATTGTTTGCAGAAGTGAAGTTTCTGCAGTATTTTGTTTTGGGAACACTGAAATGTTCCCACAGCACAGATGTTTCAGTGTTTCCAAAACAAAATATGCTCCCCAAGGCCCTGGAAACCCCTAGCTCTCTGGCAGCCTGCAGTGCAGGCTTCAATAGAGTTAGGAAGCCTGGGCTCTCCAGCACCCCTCCCCCACCCCCAGCAGGCTCCCATGGAGCTGGGGAGTCTGGAAACCCTGGGAGCCATCCAGCCTGGGGTGTCAGCCTCCCCGGGAGCTTGGAAGTCCAGCAGCCTGCCTGGTGAGCTGCCACGGAGACAGGAAGCTCTGGGACTCCTGGCTGCCAATCTCCCCTCCAAGTAGGCTGCTGGGGAGATAGGCAGGAAATCTGCCTGGTTTCCATGGGAAGTTTTGGCAGAATGACATGTTCTTGCACAAAATTTTGATTTAAACTAACTGGCATTTTCCAGTGGAAACACATTCCAGCTCTTGGTAGATCAATGTGGTTAGAGGGCGATGGCAGCTGCCCCTGCTGCAAGCCGTTAAACACTCTCTCTTTCTCGGTGGAACTCTGAATAGTGGATGGGCAGATATGGCAAAGGAAGCATAGAGCTTCCACCTGTTAGGCTGGAATCACAGTCCTGCTCTGGGTCATGCTGGTACATAGGGGCAGTAAAGACAGCTTAGCTTAACCAGCTGACTGAGGAGTCGTCCTCCCCTCCCCCCCTGCGCATGTGGAGGAACCCCTGGGTGGAGAAGAGATAGCATACATCACCCCCATATGTGTGGGGAATGGGGGGAAGCTCCCTGAAAATGGTGGGCCAGAGGGATATGCCGGTGAGTGAGTGGAGGTACTGAGAGTCAGCAGTGGGGGTGGGGAGCTGTCTCCAGGCTGGGAAGGAGGGTCCTTGGAGTTTCTACCTGCTTCTGGACATGTTCCAGCCCCTCTGGGTCTTGCTCCCTGCTCCTCAGCCCGATCATGGGCCCCATAGTGGCAGCTTCAGCTCCTCTGGGTCCTGTTCTCACCTCCACCCTCACCCCTGGAAGTGCACGAGTTTCCATAGCAGGGGCACTAGCTCCCTCCATCCGCCTGGTTCTGCCACCCCGAACATATGGAGCACCTAGAGTAGGAGACATGCCAGGGGAACGGCCAAGAGCAGGTGACGTGGCTGCCTGACAGGCTCCAAGATCAAAAGGGTGCAAATCAAATTAAGTGAAAAACAAATCAGTAACCAGCAGTTAGGGGCTCTGTACAGATACCTGTTGTGATTGTAGGGTCAGCGCCCAAGTTCCTTGCCCGTACTGTGGCAAAGATAATCTGGCAAATGTGACCCAAGTGTAAATCAATGCAAATCTATCATTCTGAGGGTTGAAAGTGGTAACTCTGTCAGTTGAAACGTTAACATGTTAGCTCTTTGACTGGCTAGTCTTGTTAGCAGAAACATCTACCAAATATGCTTATCCCACAATCCTTACCCACTTCACATGCTTTCCCTGCTGTCAAAAGACCCGACTGGTCTCTACCCAGTTGACAAAACCTCTAATGTCTCCTAATAACTTTTACAAAGCAGTTATGCGTTGCCAGTAGCACATCTTAGCAGCACATTTTAAATGTGGGTGCAGTGTAAAATAAATTAAATTTAATATTAAAAGATAACATGAGGCATTCCCCCCCATTTGTATTATTTTTAATGTAATAATAATCTCAATTTTTAAAATTTATCCACAGCGACAAAATTTCCAGTCTGCTGCTCTAGAGTGTCAGAGAAACCAGAGGATCTTACTGCATAATTTAGGTCCAGTTTGTCACAGGACTGGGTTAGAGACTGGAATTCTGGAAAAACAGATAATTAGTGAGAGCTATAGTAGCTTCAAGGGGGTTACTGGATGGGAGCTGTCTTATAGCAGACAGTATAGACGGGGCAGTGAAAGCCTAATTAACATTCAAAAATACTTAAAGCATGGGATGTCATAGTCACTCTGGGCAGGAAAAGGGATACTAACATTTCAGGTTAGCTATACAGCTACATAAAGTAGCCATATAAATGGTAATAAGCTGACTTCTGCAGGAGAGAAACCATTGAGTAAGAAAGAAACTTAATTGTCTGTGCATCTTTTGATGTTGTTGAACTAGTTTGCATCTCACAAAAGCAGGTTGGGGGCCCAAACCTCAGTAAAGGAGTATTATAAATACAGCGGGATCTTGTGCTGAAAAGGGGGCTGTAATAAACTTATTTCCAGGAGCTGGACCAGAAAATTAAACAGTACCCGTATAAGAGAGGTGGGCAAACTACGGCCCGCAGGACCATCCTGCCAGGCCCCATAGCTCTCCGCTGGGGAGTCTAGCCCCTGGCCCCTCCCAGCTGTCCCCTCTCCCCCACAGCCTCAGCTCGCCATGCCACCAGCACTCTGGCCCGCTGCTCCTGCCAGACAGTGCGGCCGCAGCATGGCTGGCTCCGGCTGGGTGGTGGGGCTGCGAGCTCCTGCTCCTCTGAGCAGCATGGTAAGGGGGCGGGGAGTGGGAGGGTTGGATAAGGGGCAGGGGGTCCCAGGGAGCAGTCAGGGGACAGGGAGCAGGGGGTGGTTGGATGGGGCGGAGGTTCTGGGAGGGGCGGTCAGGGGATGGGGAACAGGGGGGGTTGGATAGGCATGGGAGTCCCGGGGGGGCTGTCGGGGAAAGGGTGTGGATAGGGGTCGGGGCAGTCAGGGGACACGGAGCAGGAAGGGTTGGATCGGGGCGGGAGTCCCAGGGTCGGTTAGAGGTGGGGGTCCCGGGAGGGGGCGGTCAGGGGACAAGGAGCAGGGGGGGTTGGATAGGTCAGAGGTTCTGAGGGGGGCAGTCAGGGGGTGGGAAGTGGGAGGGGGTGCATAGGGGGCAGGGGCACAGCCTTCCTTACCCAGCCCTCCATACAGTTTCGCAACCCCGATGTGGCCCTTGGGCCAAAAAGTTTGCGCACCCCTGCCCTATAAGGCTATAAAGGAAGATTTCCAGGCTAGAATGGTCATTAATGCAAGATGTTCACACCTAAAGATTAAAAGGCTTTATGGATGTGAACTCCACTGATGCAGATGAGAATGACTTGAGATGCTGTGATGCCAACAGAGAAAGAAGAAAAACCTGAGAGAATGACACCTGAGCTCTAGTATGGAAGAGAACACTTATTTGAATCACTGTAACTACAAAATATAACCTGTCCTTGTGATGCTGTTACCCAAACCTTAGACTAGATAGGATTTTATACAGTTCACCTTTTATTTACCTTGATTTAATCATTTTTAAAGAGCATATTAATATCAGAATGTTACTGTGGTAACAATTGCAGACCATTCACAGAGACAAGGAAGATAAGCTTGTGACCTCTGGCCAGAGTTAGAAGAGGGACAAAAGGTACCTTTCTATAGGCTTGATCCAAAGGCCATTTGAAGTCTACTGGAATTTTTCCACTGACTTCAGTATGCTTTGGATCAGGTCCTTTAAACACGTGGTGCAAGGCATGTGGCCAGATATGCCCATTCTAAGAGTGCCAGGGACAGTAGCTGTGGTCAGTGTCTGATGACCACAAATTATGACAGGATCATCAGTGACTCACAGGTTAGCTTCTCCTCCTGTGGGAAGTGGGGATGCAGGCCTCTGTCTTCACCCATCAATGAAATGCAGCCACCTCTGGCAACATAGTACCTGCTTAATAATGCAGAACAATATTACACAGCAGTTTAGGATGGTTAGCAAGTAATAACATGTCCAGCTGAATTGCAGGCAATGTTTTGATAGGCAATATCCCAACATGGAAAGCTTTATCATCCAAAATTTAATCCAATTAGAAGCAAATATAATGCCATTTTGGACTTCAAGATCACCATTTTCTCAATGTTCATTCTTCAGATTTGGGGCAAGGCTGAAGAAGAATGTTCTGCTCCAAAACCATCAATTCTGAAGCACTTAGAGGAGAGGAAAGTGATCAGGAACAGTCAGCATGAATTCACCAAGGGAAAGTCATGCCTGACTAATCTAATTTCCTTCCATGATGAGATAACTGGTTCTGTGGATGAGGGGAAAGCAGTGGACGTGTTATTCCTTGACTTTAGCAAAGCTTTTGACACAGTATTCTTGCCAGCAAGTTAAAGAAATATGGGCTGGATGAGTGGATAGAAAGCTGGCTAGATTGTCGGGCTCAACGGATAGTGATCAATGGCTCCATGTCTAGTTGGCAGCCAGTATCAAGTGGAGTGACCCAAACGTTGGTCTTGGGGCCGGTTTTGTTCAATATCTTCATTAATGATCTGGAGGATGATATGGATTAACCCTCGGCAAGTTTGCAGATGAGACTAAACTGGGAGGAGTGGTAGATACACTGGAAGGTAGGAATAGGATACAGAGGGATCTACATAAATTAGAGGATTAGGCCAAAAGAAATCTGATGAGGTTCAACAAGGACAAGTGCAGAGTTCTCCACTTAGGACGGAAGAATCCCATGCACCGCTACAGATTAGGGACCGAATGCCTAGGCAGCAGTTCTGCAGAAAAGGACCTAGGGGTTACAGTGGATGAGAAGCTGGATATGAGTTAACAGTGTGCCCATGTTGCCAAGAAGACCAATGGCATTTTGGGTTGTATAAGTAGGGGCATTGCCAGAAGATCGAGGGACATGATCTTTCCCCTCTATTCAACATTGGTGAGGCCTCATCTGGAGTACTGTGTCCAGTTTTGGGCCCCACACTACAAGAAGGATGTGGAAAAATTGGAAAACGTCCAGCGGCGGGCAACAAAAATGATTAGGGGACTGGAACACATGACTTATGAGGAGCGGCTGAGGGAAACTGGGATTGTTTAGCCTGCAGAAGAGAAGAATGAGGGGGGATTTGATAGCTGCTTTCAACTACCTGAAAGGGGGTTCCAAAGAGGATGGCTCTAGACTGTTCTCAGTGGTAGCAGATGACAGAACAAGGAGTAATGGTCTCAAGTTGCAGTGGGGGAGATTTAGGTTGGATATTAGGAAAAACTTTTTCAGTATGATGGTGGTGAAACACTGGAATGCGTTACCTAGGAAGGTGGTGGAATCTCCTTCCCTAGAAGTTTTTAAGGTGAGGCTTGACAAAGCCCTGGCTGGGATGATTTAGTCGGGGATCGGTCCTGCTTTGAGCAGGGGGTTGGACTGGATGACCTCCTGAGGTCCCTTCCAACCCTGATATTCTATTCTATGATTCTATGATTCATGCTCAGGTATTGCTCTAAATTCCTTATTTCAAATTTTAAATAATTAAAAATTTCAGTTGGGAATTTTATTTCCTGATTATGTACCCCAAGTAAAGCCGCCTCTATTTGAAAAGCAGCCTAGTTGTTTATTTTAACATTTAAAAACCCTCTAAAGCTGTGTTTCATAAAACTATCCACAATTAAATGTAGACCAAACAAAGATAATTTAGTTCATAGGACTTCCAATAGATAAGACCAATTAATTGTTAAATGCTTTCATATTAATTAAATTATTTACTCATTAGGATGCCTATTACTTAAAAAGGATCATTAGTGTGTACACACCCAGGCATGCACACATATATACCCTAGACCCAAATACATTAAGCTCTTACAGAAGGGATTTGCAAATAATTCCATTTGATTTAATCTTTGTGTTGTACATGTTACTTGGGGGGAAAATAACAAAACCAGGGCAAAAATAGTTTTGTTTTTTTCCCTATTATCACAGGTTAATTGGGGGAAATTAATTTAACATTTTCTCTTTTTTAGTATGCTTGTTGTAATCCCATTATTTTCTTCCACTATTTGTTGATCCTTCATTCTGGAACAACCACCCTTGACTGTATTTTTTATTCTATTGGGAACCAGACTAAATTGTGCAGAACGTGTGTCACTGTAAGATTTAAATGAGAAGGGTAATGAATACAATATCCTCCAAAGTTTCCCTAGCAACGTAAGTATATTAAACAAAGATATCAGTAACTTGGCAAACAGTTTTTTAAATTGTAGAATATTGTTTAAAGAATCTTATTTTTAGTGACAATATATTGTCTATATGGAATGCACAGTGAAACCAGCAGGATATGTAGAAATGGCACTTCCCACATTGCTAGTATGAGGAACTGATTTGTTAGGTCTGGATTTGCAAATTGGCTGGTAGGAAAAACATTTGACATGAAAGTTTTCTGTAAAAAAAAAAAAAAGTATATTCCATGTATTGAGCTTTTTTATAATTAAGATAGTAGTTGTTAGGAACAAGTTTTAGTTCTTTTTAATAAAATTAATGAGATAATGACAACTTACTCTTGCCTATAACCTTCAATCCACCACCTCATTAGTGAATTAACTACCACACCATGACTGTGAAATAGCTGAGTAAATATTATCTCAGTTTGAAAGATGAGAAAAATGAGGCACAGAAGGATTCATGCCCCAGTGCAATATTGTATCCTTTCAATATTCATTGAGTTGGTGTGAGTTGAAGGTCCTCAGCTCCTCTCAGGCTCAAGCCCTGTGTAATCTGCTAAGGATCACACAGGAAGTCTGTGGCAGAGACAGGAAAGGAACCCACATTTCCTGACTCTTTGTTCTTTGCTGTACCCACAGGATCATACTTCCTTTCCTGAAACCTTTAGGTCCTTTCACTGAATCCCTTAGCTCCACAAAAACAGGAGAGAGGTCAAGCAAAGTGTTAACTGACTTGGAAATAAGAGCCATTTTCTGACAGGCATACTGCTCTGTCTGTATGCAGTGCTGTCTCGTTCAAAGAAATACTCTCCAAACATATAACACTGTACCAGAAGTAGATTAATCACACCAAGACTACAACTGGGATAGAATGGTGTGTATAGAATGATGCACCGAAAACATCTTAGTGGAATAGTCTCCTTTCTTTCAGATTAATTTTTGTCCAACAACAGCTACTGATTAAGGCTTGTATTTCTGTAACTGCTGACTTTCCTCCCAGCCAGTTCAAATTTGTGGAAGTTGTTAACTAACTTGAAAAATATCCACGGCTCTTACAATCCATGCTTAGTTTGTTCCTCCCCTCCCAAAAAATGTAGAGTTATCACAGGGGAAATTATTGATCATTGAGTTTAAGCCACTTGCAAATTATGTTGAGTGAAAAGCCAGGATCTTGTAATTCACAAAAAGAAAAGGAGTACTTGTGGCACCTTAGAGACTAACCAATTTATTTGAGCATAAGCTTTCGTGAGCTACAGCTCACTTTATCGGATGCATACTGTCAAATAAATTGGTTAGTCTCTAAGGTGCCACAAGTGCTCCTTTTCTTTTTGCGAATACAGACTAACACGGCTGTTACTCTGAAACTTGTAATTCACAGTAAAGGTTCACACTATTGTCTTAAAACAATGACTTGGGGATTCAGACTTGGGGTGAGCCCCACCCTACATTGCTGCTGCAACTTATGAAGCATGTTTACCACAATGAGATCTTTTCCAAAGCTTTTAATGAACAGTACTTTAGTTTTCCTCCTTATGCTTGCTTTAGAGGAGATGGGCATGGCAAAGGTAGTCAGCACTACCAGATGTATTGCAGCTGGCATTTCACCCACACTTTTGATGACTGGTCCACATATTTGGCATGATGTGAGTATGATCCCCCTCCATTTGCTCTGGGTCATGCATTACTCTCCTGTGCACAGTTTTGTAAAGCTGTGGAATAGCCTTTTTTGAGGAAAACTTATGAAAAAAGAACATAGTAAAAGGGGTTAGTTGCAGCCATAAATATGATGAACGGCTTGCAGGAAACTACATTAAATAGCAGCAGTATCCGTCCAGAGATGAGTTCTGCAACATTCTTATTGCAAGCTTGTCGGATGGATGATTCACTGGGTGCTTGTTTCTCATGGACATCACTTAATGGAATGTCCTGTGTCACTAGTCATTTGCACGCATGCTACAGAAAACTCATGTTGCTGTTTAACATTTCATCACACTTTTCTCATTCTCATGAGGGCTTTAAATGATGGGGAAGGAAATCAGAGAGAGAGTACAAATTTTGTCTCCCACTCCTTTCATCAGGACTATAGCCTTAGTCCCTTTGCTGACTAGGCTTTTTGTTCTCTGGGCCTTTGGCCAATGGAGACAGGTTTTCCTGTGCTAAAGCATATCCTAATCCCCTGGGGTCTCTAGACTGATACTTGTGCGGCAGACAGGGTGAAAAGCCCAACATGCAGAACATCAGTTAAATCACTGAAAAAATAAAGTTGATAGACTGGTTGGTTCTTCAGCTTTATGCTTCATGGCAGCTGGAAGCAGGGCCCTGTGCGCTCAGTGGAAAGCTGGACCTAAATTCTGCAGCAAGGACTCTTGGTTTCTGTAGTGCACCACTGAGTTTGACTGGAAATCCTGGTGTTAGGTAAACTCACAAATTGAGAATTCTTTGCCCTATGTCAGTCCACCTCTTACACAGAGACTCTCCTCCCCCACATGTCAGAAACCCCTACCAGACTGGCTCATTCACATAGCTAAAAAAGAAAAGGAAATTCACATATGAAACTTAATTAATCTGGAGTTAAGGTTCCATCCATAATGCCTTTTGCTTCCTGTACCATTCCACAAGAGATTTCAAAAATCTCAAACTCAAACACTGGAAGATTTATAGTTTAATTTTCCCCCACATAGTCTTTTAATGAATATTAGTTTTACAACCATTTTAAATTTGCAAACTTAATATCCCCAGGAAATTCACAGTTAAAATAACGCGTCTCACACAACACAACACAGGAACCTTAACTCAGCCCCCTTTTGGGACACCAGCATATGGAGGCATTGTAGCACTGAATGTAAGGATAGTTGGAGAACAAAGAATAGAATCCAGAACTTCCAGCTCCCATTATTATGCTCTGAACTTAAGACTATACGGCCTGGAGCATCATTAATTTCTATTTAAGAAGAGACTTGAAGCACAAAATATTCTGCACCTGTATGGGACTGATTCACCTAAAAGGGCTTTTGTTTGGTTTGGGGATTTTTTTGTTTTGTTTTTTCCCCTCCAAACAAATTTTAAAGTTTTAGAGATTTCTTTAAATTTGTCTTTGTGCTGTTTTTAGCCAGTCACCATCCCAGAAACCAGGACTAATTGCTGGGAAAGAGAACTCAAAAGACACAGGAAGAGGTTCCGCTTCTGATTCTATGTAATGGCCTCATGGGCTGTGTCTTGTGTTAAATTCCTACAGTGTCTTAACTGTTTAACCGTTTAGGACAGGAAGGTGGAGCAAAGCAGGGAACTGCTTCATTTACCTGCTGCTGACCTAATTTAGACAATCTGTAGTAAGTAAATATTACATATAAATAGTGAACAATGAGGAATGAAATCAGGGAAAAGAACCACAACAATGGCACACACCAAAAATGATTCAAACTACCCTAAATATTATATGTTCTGAAATCTTATGGAAAAAGTTCTAACAAGATAAGAAAATGGCAGTGTTTTCAATGAGTCAATTCCTCTGACAGCAACAGTAAAGAATAGAAAATGGTACAACAGTCTGTTCTCAGTAGAGTTGGACCACTGTAGTTAGGTAAACACACTTTATAGTATATTATTTGACTTGGGGGTATTTATTTGTGCAAGAGTAAGTTCAGAGGCAGACACTGTATCAGAAGTAGGCAGGCTGTTCTGACTAGGATGGCCATGCCATGCATACTCTGTGTGTGTGTGTCAGGTCATGTCGGTGGGGCAGGGTCACACAGGCAGAGGCAGGCCCATGGCATGCCGGAAGTACCTGGATGTCCAGCATTCTGAGAATGAATCAGTAGCCACCTTAATCCGAACCCAGGAGTAAATATTTCATGTACTCTCTTGCAGTTCACTGAAGCACTGTGCCTAATCCCGTTTCTTGAAAATTCAGTTTCAGTCAGTCATGCTTGGTCACATCAACACAGGGCAATTTTATTTATCGTAGTAGTATCCTACATTCATATTTATTGCATGCAGCCTCCTTTAGCTGAGCTTTGCCCTCAGATTGACCCAAATGTTTGTGTCCTATACACTAAGGTGTTGTTACTTCTGTGGGTAACATTAAGTTAAGAAGCCCAGAAAAGGCACCAGGGGCCATATAGCCTAGAAGGAACCAGAACAGCCATATCAAATTACAGGTAAAGCCAGCTACATTATATTTATTTTAACAAAGATATTTATACCTCAAGGCATTTATAGCAATTACTCAATATGAGATTAATATTATTTCAACACCTCATTACAACACTTTTGACAGCTTGTATTATTGCAAAGTAATCATTGCTAAGTATATCATGGGACCAGTTTCAGTGCTTGCAGGTGACATATGGGTACACTTTGGCCACTAAGTCCAAATTGTAAAAGCAGCAGTATTTATTTGGCTGCAGTTACTTAGAATTTAATCCACCTACCAAGATTTATATATATATATATATATATATATATATATATATATATATAAAACCACTTATCCCTTTAGTGTCTAAGCACTGTTCATGGGCAGTTGGCTCTCGATCCTGCTTTGGGTGTAACTGGACCCCCAGTTTGCATGCTCTGCTAGGTTTCTGCCCTGATGAGAATGATATGGCAGAAAGATTTTTCAACTTGATGATTCAGAGGAAGGGACTTTTCCTTTCTCCTTTGGCAGGGTTCCAGGATGTCAGACCTGCTGTTTTGGAACACTGTCTCCTATTGCCTCAGAACTATCTCTGGGTTTGGATATATATATATAATGTGCTCAGGGATAATAGAAAACTTATGAAAGAAGCAATCTTTGAGGTAACAGTGGCTTAGAGAAGACCGTGCAGGCTGTGGAACTCTGGCATGATGTTTTGTTCAGCTTGGTCCACTTAGGACCCAGGCCTCTGCATTGTGTACCTGTTCCAGTTTGTGAATTTCCTATATAGGCCTAGGTAGCGAGTTGCAGTAATCCAACCTGGAGGTGACAAATGCATGCACCACTGTGGCCAAGTCTGAGAGAAGTGTCTTATTTTTAGATGACTCAATTGATAGCACTCTGGGTTAGAGGATTGTGTGTTCAGTTCCCAGAGAAGAACTTGAATTTATCAACAGTTCTGATACTGCAGTTGTTTAGTAGGTGTGTTCTGCACTCTAACAGATGTCTCTCTCTTATCAGGGATAGCAAACACAGATTCCTTCTACCATTGATTGTGGGTTCATTGAAAAAAGCTAAACATCTCACGGTTTTGTTCAAAACCCATTGGCACTGTGCTGGCTTATTTTCTTATTGTCAATGACACAGGGTTTATATCCTAGACTATGAGAATGCTATTGTTGAGTACAAAATGGGTTTGGACATGACTGCACAGTCACTGGACGTCTAGTGTTTAGTTTATTGTTTTGTAAAGTGCTTTGAGATACTAGAAGTATGACTGGTACTATGTTACATGAAACAATTTATTCTGCTAAGGCTCCAGTTAATTTTCCTTATGGGCAAAGGTAAATGGGACACAGGATAATAGGCTATCACTTTCCAAGGGTGTACACACCAAAATAGACAGAAACTACTTAGGATGGTAGTAATGGGATGAATTAACTAAAGGGAAAATTTAGGCTGAATATCAGGGCAGATTTCTTCAGTGAAATATTAGGGTCAGATTCACCACTGCCTTGCACCTTGTGCAGTCATTTACCCCAGTGGAATCTGTAAATTGCTACTAGATCAGCATGGCAGTGTTGTACATTCACCTTGCACTGGTTTAAGTGGCAACGTAAGGTGCAGGGCACTGATTAATCTAGACCGAGGCTGGAAAATAGTCTCTCAAGGAAATGATAGAAGCGACATTGCTTGGGATTTTTTTAAAACTAAGATGGATGAAACACTAGAAAAGATACAATAGAGAACAATCTTACAGGGAGAAGGGCTGATGACCTAGTATTTCTTCTCCATCTCTAATGCCTATGATTCTGTGATACAGGAGGCTGAGGATATTAGGTGCTGAATGAGGATTCCTACAACTGATAACCGCTGTCAGTGAAATGCCTGCATAGAAGGTTTTCAGTAGTTCTGACAAATAGTTTTGATATGTGAAATTCAGAAGTTTTTCTGAACTATAGCTGACATTCCTGATAGTGTATATTAATACAAATGTCAAAGCACTGTCTCAATCTCCTTGCTGTTTCTTAAAAAAACATTTCTAGTTAAGGGAATTTACCTTTCTTGTGTGACCTTCCCCAAGATTATTAGACTGCAGTGGTCCATAATACTTCAGAGGGGCCTCATGAGCTCCCTGTGGTGACAGGACAGTAAATGATTAGAAATCCTCTATCTCCATAAGCCATATGGTAGGCAATATGAAGGCCCTGAAAATTGCCTCTTCGTGGAGTTGCTTTTCTCCTAGTGTTCCTCTTTAATCTTTGACTTGATCAGCTAGGAATGAGTGCTCTGGCTGCCTTCCTAAAGGACTCCCATGAGTTATATTCAAATGCCTGCAACTCATCGAACTCCTGTACAAAAGGCTTGTACTTAGCCTAAATCTGGAGATATTTGATAAATTAAGGCACACCTTTTGAATTAAGAAAGCTATAGGATCTTGTTCACTGATTGTTTGGCTGGGACATGGGCACTGATTTGTTAGTTTATCCTTGATTTCAGGAATTCAGACTGTACTTTGGACTCTTACAAATGCATCTTTGAAAATCCCGGACAGGCTTCAAGTGGGACAACACACTTATTCCTTTATAAAATATGTAAAATGTCTTCTAATGTTGCAGTTAGAGGGCTTAATACTCCACTGCCTTGCATGTGATATAGTCATTTATGTAAGTGCAAAATGGGTGTAAAACACTACTGACTTTGTAGTGTTTTACACTTCACTTACTGTCCCATTATATGGGAGTAAAGTGATAAAACAAGGTGCAAGTCAGTGGAGCAACAGGGCCAAAGAGTGTTTGAAAAGCAACATTATTAAGTAAGACTTTCCTTCTGGTTCTGCTCTCCACATATAAAAAGTCTACTCCAGCTGCGGCCAGCATGCTCTCTGGCCAGAGTAGCTGAGGTAGTTTCATTTGCCTTTTGTGGGGACTTCCCAGGTCAGACAAATATCAAAGGATCAGAAAAAACACCAGAGGTATTGAATATTTTGTGGCGCTTAATCTGTTGTAACTTTAAACAAAGCTTTAGGAGAACTATCTACATCCTTTGATAAGTTAATACAATTAACACAATTCCTCATCTCCCCTGCTCTTAATATGAGCATATCATGTTCAAGTGAAATTGTTAACCATTAATATGCAGTGTTAAAATATTAACCCATTTATCTCTCTAAGGATTCTATAATCAACAAACAAGATAGGATTTAAAATGTATGCCTCATCTGTCACCAAAACAGTGGTGATTGCTAAAATATTTAGCATCTTGATCTGCCTTTGTAGAGATGCATGCTTTCAGTAGACAATTTGTAATTAGAACTAGAATCAGAAAGTAGAGATTTTTCATATCAACATATCAAAATGCAGAAAGGATACCTGCACTGTACTGTAAACTGCTTTGCTCTAGTACCCTGGAGGAAAGATAAGTTATAAAGAAAATATCGTAATGAACTTCCCACATAGATGTGCTAAGCTGAAAAAGAACTCCCACAAATATGCATTATGCAAATTGTCTTGTCCACATCTCCCATATGCTTCTGCACAAATACCAGTCTTGTTGCCTCGACTGTTCTCCTATTTGTTTCTTTGCAGATAGAAAAAGAAATTGTTGTGTGAAGCACAAATTTCAAAGAGCTTAAATATCTCCCAAATCATTACATTAGGATGATATTAAAAAGTTCTGCCTTATAGATTACATAAGAGCTTGAAAACCAGAAGTTGGGATACCAAAACGCTGACTGTTGATAGGCGGTAGAAACGTCTATTGGCATTCATGTGAAGGGCTAGTTGTCTGTTGGCAAATATGGTAAATAAAAACCTATGCTTAAAATATAAGCGAAAGCAAAATTATTGGAAAAGGTGCCTGATAAATTACTGACATTTATTTTTTAGAGCTGTTTATACACAATGTTTGCACTCTGTACATACCCTTACACTGTTTTTGGCCAATTGCTTGCAAAATGTGGATGGGGCATGCACTCTAAAGAAGATGAACTAGAAAAATGTGAGGATTCTGTGTCCTCTTTTCCAGCCTCCAGCTGTGCAGGATACTGGGTAGCAAGATAACCTTGCAAGAAAATGAGCTCAATCATAAGGAAGAACTCCATTTGAATGTTTTTTGTCTTTCATTTATCTGACAATGTTTTAGATGCATTCATTATTTCTGGAATGCCCATGACACATGGCTCTGATAATTAAAAGAGATCTCTTGTCCTCAACCTATCATTTTCATGGTGAGTGTGTTAACATGAAACATTACCCAACTGTTAGGCCTAGATATTGATTATTTCAAGCTGAACATGTGCTAATATTGTTTTCATTGTGGAGCAGACTAATGTGTTTACCCACAGCAAAGGATGAACACAGATGCACATCTTTCTTTCACAGCCCAGAGATTAATTTTCAGAAGGAATCTGAGCAAATGACTTGTGATACCATGAAGCAGTTTCTTTCTTTTTTTTTTTTCCCCCTGAGTGCACTAGTTACAACACAATACTTCCATTCTTAACATGCTAAAGATAGGAGCAGCTGCTTCCATGGAGGAGGAAACACATGCTTTGCAGTATAAAGAAAGATTGTGCACTTTTTATTAAAAAATGCTTTTTACAACTGAAATATAATCTGCAGATGGAGCTGCTGATATGGATATTTTGCTGGTTGTTGAACAGTTTAGACTACATTAAATTGACTCCCATGGGTTTAATTTTTCACTGCTGTTACAATCACCAACCTTTCTTATTGAGAAGGTCAATAGGCACAATATGAAGTCTTGTAAATCATTGCTTCACTATTTCTGTAATATCTAATGTGACCCTATTCACACACCTTAAAAATTATAAACCACAGCACATACTGTATATCAAACAAATAAATCAGCAGCTATAAATATAGTCTTCCTTTTGGTTCTGGACAGATTAATTCTACTGCATTTCACATATTTTAAATTGTTTTTGGCTTCACAGACAAGATCTCCTTTAGGTATTCAGCAAGCAGAGACCTTGGATTTAATCTATTTAAAATGCTTAATAGAGCCAAAGTGACCCCTAAAGCATTTATTTAAAATGATTCCACTAAAATCCTTAATGAGCATAAACATTGAATACATTACATTATTACACTGAAACAATACTCTAGCCAGCTGCTAAAAACTTCCCAAGTTAATTTTGGTGGGGAAGTAGACTGGGGGTGAAGGAAAATGAGAATTATGTGTAAGGGAGACTGAATATCCTAATCTGTGTCTCAGGTATAATATTTTATGAGGTACAGTTGTATAATCTATTTCTCATATGTGAACTGAAAGCAATACAAATACACCCAGCTTTAATGTTGATTGGTTCTGGAAATTACCTAGTTCACTTTTCCATTTGTTTGAGCCAACAGCAGCTGCTTGTATTGTAAATCTTCTGAATTCAGATTAAACTCTATATTTGGCTGAACAAATATGGATAAGATAAGGGTTTGCTAACATTTAAAAATATATAGCTCTGGGACCTGTGCCGCACTAGGCATCTTAAACCTCTCTTTTTCTGCTGTGGGGAAGTCAAGAGGGGACAATAGGACTTTGCACTTATGTAACACCATCCACCTGAAGATTTCAAAGCACTTTAGAAATATGAAATAATTTAGATACACAACATCCCTCTAAGGCAGTGGTTCCCAAACTTGTTCCACCGCTTGTGCAGGGAAAGCTCCTGGTGGGCCGGGCCGGTTTGTTTACCTGTCGCATCCGCAGGTTCGGCCGATCGCGGCTCCCAGTGGCCGCGGTTCACTGCTCCAGGCCAATGGAAGCTTCTGGAAGTGGCGCGAGCCAAGGGACGTACTGGCCGCCAGCTCCCATTGGCCTGGAGCAGCGAACCGTGGCCGCTGGGAGCCGCGATCAGCCAAACCTGTGGATGCGGCAGGTAAACAAACCGGCCCGGCACGCCAGGAGCTTTCCCTGCACAAGCGGCAGAACAAGTTTGGGAACCACAGTCTAAGGTAGATGTTATCCCCATTTTATATATGGGGAAACTGAGGCCTAGAGTTATTGATTTATTCATAATGAGAGCTGGGAATAGAACCCAATGCCCCTTCTTTTAGCAAGGACTCTACACTGCCTTTGCAATACAGCTATGCAGCATTAGACTTTCTGGGCTCCAGGTTCTTATTAACACACTGTATAGCTCTTCACAAACCAATTATCAAATGCTTTAAATGAGGGCTGTCGATTAAATGCAGTTAACTCAAGCTATTAACAAAAAAATTAACTGCATTTAAAAAATTCAATCATGATTAATTGCACTGTTAAACAATAGAATACCAATTGAATTTATTAAATATTTTTGGATGTTTTTCTACATTTTCAAAATAATTGATTTCTATTACAACACAGAATACAAAGTGTACAGTGCTCACTTTACATTATTATTTTTTATTACAAATATTTGCTCTGTAAAAATGATAAACAAAAGGAAAAATATTATTCAATTCACCTCATACAAGTTGTCATAAATATAAAGGGAAGGGTAAACCCCTTTAAAATCCCTCCTGGCCAGAGGAAAAATCCTCTCACCTGTAAAGGGTTAAGAAGCTAAAGGTAACCTCGCTGGCACCTGACCAAAATGACCAATGAGGAGACAAGATACTTTCAAAAGCTGGGAGGAGGGAGAGAAACAAAGGGTCTGTGTCTGTCTAAATGCTGCTTTTGCTGGGGATAGAACAGGAATGGAGTCTTAGAACTTTTAGTAAGTAATCTAGCTAGGTATGCGTTAGATTATGATTTCTTTAAATGGCTGAGAAAAGAATTGTGCTGAATAGAATGACTATTTCTGTCTGTGTGTCTTTTATGTAACTTAAAGTTTTGCCTAGAGGGATTCTCTATGTTTTGAATCTAATTACCCTATAAGGTATCTACCATCCTGATTTTACAGGGGTGAGTCCTTTACTTCTATTTACTTCTATTTCTGTTAAAAGTCTTCTTGTAAGAAAACTGAATGCTTTTTCATTGTTCTCAGATCCAAGGGTTTGGGTCTGTGGTCACCTATGCAAATTGGTGAGGATTTTTACCAAACCTTTCCCAGGAAGTGGGGTGCAAGGGTTGGGAGGATTTTGGGGGGAAAGACGTGTCCAAACTAAGTTTCCCAGTAAACTCAGTTAGAGTTTGGTGATGGTAGTGGATATTCCAAGGACAAAGGATAAAATTAATTTGTACCTTGGGGAAGTTTTAACCTAAGCTGGTAAAAGTAAGCTTAGGAGGTTTTCATGCAGGTCCCCACATCTGTACCCTAGAGTTCAGAGTGGGGGAGGAACCTTGACACAAGTACTATAGTGTAATCTCTTTATCGTGAAAGTGTAACTTACAAATGTAGATTTTTTTTCATTACGTAACTGCACTCAGAAACAAAACAATGTAGAACTTTAGCGCCTACAAGTCCACTCAGTCCTACTTCTTGTTCAGCCAATCGCTAAGACAAACAAGTTTGTTTACATTTACAGGAGATACTACTGCCTGCTTCTTATTTACAATGTCACCTGAAAGTGAGAACAGGTGTTCGCTTGGCACTTTTGTAGCCAGCATTGCAAACTATTTATCTGCCACAAATGCTAAACATTCATATACTCCTTCATGCTTCAGCCACTATTCCAGAGGACATGCTTCCATGCTGATGACGCACATTAATTACATTGGTGACTGAACTCCTTCAGGGAGAACCATATGTCTCCTCTTCTGTTTTACCCACATTCTGCCATATATTTCATGTTACAGCAGTCTCAGATGATGACCCAGCACATGTTCATTTTAAGAACACTTTCACAGCAGATTTGACAAAACGCAAAGAAGGTACTAATGTGAGATTTCTAAAAATAGCTACAGCACTCAACCCAAGGTTAAGAATCTGAAGTGCCGTCCAAAATCTGAAGGGGAAGAGGTGTGGAGCACGCTTTCAGAAGTCTTAAAAGAACAACACTCAGATGCAGAAACTACAAAACCCGAACCACCAAAAAAGAAAATCAACCTTCTGCTGGTGGCATCTGACTCAGATGATGAAAATGAACATGCACTGGTCCATGCTGCTTTGGATTGTTATCAAGGAGGACCTGTCATTAGCATGGATACATGTCCTCTGGAATGGTGGCATCAAGGGACATATGAATTTTTAGCGCATCTGGCACAAAAATATCTTGCTTTGCCAGCTACAACAGTGCCATGTGAACACCTGTTCTCACTTTCAGGTGACATTGTAAACAAGAAGCAGGCAGTATTATCTCCTGCAAATTGTAACCGAACTTGTTTGTCTGAGCAATTGGCTGAAGTAGGACTGAGAGGACTGGTAGGCTCTAAAATTTTACATTGTTTTATTTTTGAATACAGTTATTTTTTGTACATAATTCTACATTTGTAAATTCAACTTTCAAGATCATGAGATTTCACTACAATGCTTGTATTAGGTGAATTGAAATATACTATTTCTTGTGTTTATTACAGTGCAAATATTCATAATAAAAATGAATATAAAGTGAGCACTGTACACTTTGTATTCTGTGTTGCAATTGAAATCAATATATTTGAAAATATAGAAAGCATCCAAAAATATTTAAATAAATGGTATCCTATTATTGTTTAACAGTGCGATTAATTGCGCAATTAATCGCGATTCATTTGTTTAATTGTATGATTAATCATGATTACTTTTTTTAATCGCTTGACAGCCCTACTTTAAATTATATCTAGGGCCAGCTCCTGCATTCATCTTGCATACAAAACTCCCTGTGAAGTCAATGATCAACAATAGATGCCTTTAGTCATTATCAGAGAGTACTTATAGACATCCTAATCCTCATGTGAGTGCTATATTTGTTGTCACAGTGAACAGATATTGATCACCTGGAGGAGACATCTAAAGGGGCAATGAGCAGAATAGATAGAAAAAAATAAAACAAAACGAGGGATGACCGAAAGGACTCAAGCTCTCTCAGAGGAGGGGGATATACACACTTACAGTATATCTACACTGCAGAAAAAAAAGAAAAAAAAAAGCATGTTCCTAACCTGTTAGGTAACCAACCATTGCTAACATGGGTTGAAACAGTTGTGAAGACATAGCAACTTCGCTTTTAACTTGGGTTAGAAGTTTGAGTTCAACCCTAGGCTGCCGTATAGGCTTAAATTCATTCTGCTAACCCAAGTTAAAAGCCAAGTTGCTATGTCTTCACTGCTATTTTAACCTGAATTTGGTAACAGTGGTTAGCTAACCCATGTTGAAAATACACCTTTTTTTTGCAGTGTAGACATGTCCTTAGTCCTATACCATCTGCAAGATATTGTTTCTTTTTTCTGATGTTACCCTTTGGAACACGTTTCTCCAACACTCTCTCATTCATTGCCATGCATGGAGGTGACTCCAGTCTTGAACTTCAGTGACTTCTTGGCCAATAAAATGTACTGTGCATCCAGAAGGTGAGTTGTCAAATGCAGAATTTCACATTGTGGGACAGTACAGGAGAGGATCAGTCTTTTGACTCTACAACTTGTTGTTACTGGTGTGTGTGTGTGTAAGAGAAATATGTTTTTTCTAGGTAAGACTTTTATACCTTTGCTGAATTGATCAGGCTGCTACAGAACCAAACTAGTTTTCAGTTTTGATTTGGGTGAAATGCAGTTTAGGATGGGAGCTTGTTTTGTGGGATTTTTTTTTCATTTTTATTTGTTTCTAACTTTCACAATTTTTCTCTTTTTATATTTCCACTTATTCATTTCCTGCCCTTTTATTACTGCTATACATTTTCATTGGTGGGGAGGGGATGTTTTTCTTTTGCGTTTAAATAAATAATCATGCGTAGCACTTATTCTGCTCATTTCCTCTTCAAAAGGCTTTGAATGGATGTGTACTTCCTAGATCTCAAGCAGGTTTTCTGGAACAGAAGGAAACAAGGTCCACTGCATCTCATTTGAAAAGGTGCAGTGTACACTCTCATGTGAAAGTCCCATTCACTTGGGGACACTAGCATCTCTGTGAGCACTAGCCCTGAACAGCCGTTGCCTCACCTCAGCGCAAGGATTGTGATTGTGCCTGGCTTCCTGTATCCTACTTGCATACCTGTATGGGCCAGGTAAAAGTTAGCATAGAATGTAAGAATATTTTCCCAAAGGACAGTAATTGCTTATACACACATAGATTCCTTGTAGACTGACAGCTGCATTTTAGCCTTTAGAATTCTCTCATATAAACTTGCTAAGTTTTCATGAAGGTTTGCTAATAGGTTACCACTGATGATGTTCTATGGGTCTTCATGACATAATCATGGTGGAGCTGTAATGATCTTTCATTTCAGGATGACTGAGCTACTAGCAATACATGAAGTTTTTCTTGTGTTTTTTAAGTGCCAGAAAGTTTGAATGCAATACGCTTGGCGTCATGTCTGCATACATTATATATTCTTGTTATTATAAATAATAAAAATGCTTTGTATGTCCACATTTGTCCCTTTTTCAGCTAGCAAAATCTCTTCAGTGATTCACCAGCTCATATACTGTATCTCTTTCTGTCTTAATCTTCTAAATTTTCGTCTAGATGTAGCTCCTAAAAGTCTACTCTTCACACTAGCAATTTCTCTAGTCTTTTTTCTTGGCATTTGTGTCAAACACTGGACATTTGGCTCTCAGTTTCTTTGACTCTGAAGCAATTTCCCCTCAGGCAGGCTTCTTTCTGTATGGTCATCATCATCCTCCAGACTATATTCCCATGGAAATAACTACCATGTATGTTGTGCTGTCTCAGGTCAGCTGATACAACTTTATGATAAGCCTGTAATATCCCTGTTAATGTGGTAAAGTCAAAAATTCTGATTCTGCAGCCATTCTGCACCCATATTAACTTCAGTAGGAGCTCAGCATAGGAAGCAGCTACAAAAATAGACCCATATAGGTTTCTTTTCTCTATAGTATTTACTTTACTATTTGTATCTCCATATCTTTTATATTCCTTATTCTGCTTTCATTCTTGAGTTATGAGGGCTGGTGGGGTTGCCTTTGATATACGTCTCCAAAAAACAGCCCCTCCAGGAATGACTCTCTGTTCCTCACATCTCCCAACCGCACTGCACACTTCCCAGGGTGTTTACCAGACATATTCTTCTCATATTCTTTCTAAACCCATGAACCTAAGGACTGATGGTCAACCGCCCCCACATACGTACGTTCTTTGCGAATGACATCCTAGAAACCACAGGGACTTTCTCAGCTCAATTTAACTCTAACTGTGAAATCCTGCCCACAATGGCAAAACCCACATTTTCTTAAATGGGGCCAGGATATCACCCAAAGAGTTTTTCTCTTCCTTTTCCTCCTTCGAGACTTACTCCAAAAGAGTTCTCAAATTTGTGCCTTTTCAGTACAATTCCTTAAAATATCTAAATGAAAGCTGGAACCCAATCAGACTCATGAGTTATATTTCATTACAGAACACATTCAATAGGGTGAAACTATAGCAGGAAATGCTTGGAGTCCATGAATTATGACTCTAAATATAGATGCGTTCCCCAGAGTTTAAAATATCTATTTCTGTCACATTGTAAATATATATATATATTACAAGAGGAGAGTTAAAACTTCTTTACTGGACTCATATAACTGAGATCTAGGGCACAGCACTAAATATTACTTGGTTTCGATCATATTTGAAAAGTTAATAACGTTTTAAATACACGCAGCACAATTTTGGTCTAAAAATCTTTTTTCCATTGGCAAGCCTCCCCTAGTGATAATTTTACATTTTGATATCTATGTGTACAAGGAAAAGGGTTAGACTTTAAAAAGAAAAAAAACCTAAAGCCTAGGTCTGTAGCAGTCATTTGACATCTCCTACTAAACTTTTGAAGCCAAAAATCTATAGCTAACTTCTTATTTATAATACAAATATGTTTTCAGATTTGATGGTAACCAGGTAATCTTTCATCCTGTGCAGTAGATCACAGCAAGAGGAATTCAGTAAAGTATGTTTCATTATTATTTAATTATTATTATTTATTATCTGTATTTCAGTAGTGCCTTGAAGCCCTAGTCAGTGACCAGGACCCCATTATGGTAGGTGCTGAACAAACACTGAACAAAAAGACAGTCCCTGCCCCCAAAAAGCTCACAGTAAAGTACAAGACAAGAGACAACAGGTGGTGACAGGCAGCCAAGGAACACAGGAAATAATGAGACTGGCCAGTATGAGAGGCAGTGCTATCAGCACCCAAGCTGCCTAACTTTGGTCAAGTTTAGAGTAGGCAATTTTTTATTTCTCTTCATTCCATTTTTTCATACAAAATGTCAACATTTTTTTCCCCAAGATTTTGAAGATGGAAGATTTGAACTCTTCAAGTGCATCTATTCTTAGAGTGTCATTCAGGAAACCTCAGTCCAAATTCCCTTCATTTGAAAGAAAAATTGTACTTTGGTCTGTGACCTAACCTACTAGTTTTGAAGCTACAATGATTTTGGGGTGAATTGTGCCAGAATAGCACTTATAATGCAAACACAGTTGTAAGCTTAACTATGGAGCAACTACAGCATTTTAATTAGCTCATCTATCAAGAGATTTCCTTCAGACTTTTGGGGAAATTTGGACAATTTTGTCCTTTCAAAATAATATAATAAGACCTTAATGGAGCAGAAAATATTTTCAATCGTCACACACACACACGAATTAGAGAGCACATGGTACAAGAATAAAACTCCCGGTAGGCTTTCTGGTGTTGTGAACCGTGAAAGTCAAATTCTGGAAGTTTATTAGCAGAATGCTAAGGAGGTTATTTCCCTTTATTACATTCTGTTCATGGGGTAGGGGTGTGGGTGTGTGTGAATAGAATATTTCTATGTGGAACCTTTTCAATGTAATAAGTTACACTGAAAACTATATTGAATATCAATGCTACACCAATAAATAAGATCATTCACTATGAGATTTTTAGAAGGCGTCTATTATAATACAATGTATCAATTTCAGTTCCTATATTTAAGGACTATGCATTGGCCTTTGAATAACATTTACAAGTTTGAAAGCATGAACAGCCCAACAATTATTAAAACATCCAGACTTTATAGCTTTTGAGTGAGGAACTTGAGAACATTGGAATTTCCCACTCGAAAAAGGAGTATATATACAGAGATGTTACTAGAGAATTATGTAATTTTAAAATGTAGTTCAATATCTGAACCAACCTGCCCTCTCTAATCCCTGATTCAAAGGTTGTTGGATGTTAAAAGAATTTTGCTAGGGAGAGCAATGTCATATTGACTGAGCATAATAGTCTCTGGGGAAATTTCTCAGATGTTTAATCAAAATGGCAGGTCCCGAAGGCATGGGAAATACCCTGCTAGTAGTGGAGGTCAGGCAGAGATCCTTTTGCCTATTCGTGAAAGATTTACCACACGGCCATTTATAAAGCTTTCTTCGTATATATGTGTGTGTGTAGATAGATATATAGAGATATATTTCAGAAAAATCTTGATTACTGGTTCTTCCGTCTCCACACCAGTGTTATACTATAGGCAGGGGCTTACCCTGGTGAGGTGATGAACCACATACTTCTTGTGAGGTACTCAGATCCTAATGGTTGTTGTAGGCAGTCAGTACTTCACAGGAGCTGCTTAGTGTTGTGAAGGATTTCAGCCTATGCCACTACAATTGTTCTTCTTTGCACTCCCTTCAGAGGTCTATTATACACTGGAATAATACTTGTGAAGTTTTATCACATTGTATCCTGAAAGGAAATTGACTTTCCTTCACACATCTGTCTCCTGATCAGAGCTGTGTAAACAACGAACCTGTAAGATGAGGTGCTGAAAGTTCCTCTCCCATGCTGTATTTCTGAGAGATCTGCCAACTTTTATTGTGGTGCATATGCCTGCCACAGTCTTTCTCCAACAATAAATTCTGCTTTATTGAATTCTGTGCTATGTAATAATTACAATTCTTCATAACAGAAAGTTGAGCCAAGGGTTTTGTGCATGTTAAGGTAAAATATGCTGCAGTGGAAGAGTTCACAATGAACTTCAATCATGAGGGAGGGAGGCAAAGAGGCCAGCAAACTTAGAGCAGAGTTATCTTCGTTATAGCCTGCAGAGTGAGGAAAATAAACTAAAAAGCCTCTTCCCCAATCCCTAAAAGAGTCAGATCAGCATTGCTCAACTTCCCATTGAATATTATTAAAAGTATGCATTGCTGGAATTCTAATAGCCTTTTCAAGAACAATTTTTATTTTATTTATTTTTAGATTGAGCAAAAGTGCCCTCTTTACATATCTCGAAGCAGTTTAAAAAAACCACACACTTCTGCCTCTTTTGAAAGGCAAACAGCAACAAAAAGATAATCACCCAAAAAACAAACAATATCCCTCCAACCTCAAAAAAGTGATTGCCTTGCACTGTTCTCTAAAGTTTACCAAACTCCTGTTCTGTCAGACCTGCCCGGAAAGCCAGTTCCAGTGCTTTTCTGCACAGGAAATGCCACCATTTAAATACAGGTACTGTTAGCTCAAGCACTGCAGGTGATCTCATTTGTGGTAGATCCTGGGGAATAGGTGGTCTCATGGATAGTTGTGGGCAAAGCTATATATTGCCTTACTATAGATCATAGACAACACCTTGAATTGCACCCCAGATGTGAATAAGAAGTTAATACTGTTGTGAAGGATTGGTATCATATGTTCCAGTAGGATCATGGCACATCCCAAAGGAAAGTAGCCTCTCTGCAGATGGAGCACCACCCTCCTTTTTTATCTAGGTCCTAAAGATGATCTGGCTGGATGGTCCCGACCAAGAAAACTGCCAAACCCAAACCAGTGCTGATGGAGGTGGTGGTTAGGTTCAGCTACAAATATCCTCATTTTGCTGATCTTATGCTGACACTTAATATTGAGCAGCCGCAAGAGATGACAAGAATCAAAATCTATCAGCCTTTCTCAGTGCCCATATTTCACTGCCATACAATAGAGTTGGTATAACCGTAGTCCTATAGATCCACATTCCCAGTTGGATGCTTCCACCTAATAGCTGGGCAACTGAATTATAAACCAGCTGTAGACTCCAGGAAGAGTTCATGGATAGCACTATATAGATTACTTTGTGGGAACAGAGTCTGAAAGTTACAAAGGCATGAATTAAAGTGCCAAAGTCTAGATCCAAAAGACAAGTTACAAATGCCTCAATAGATGCATCTTGAAACATGCC
The DNA here is from genome assembly GCF_965140295.1 of Lepidochelys olivacea. Classification (NCBI taxonomy): domain Eukaryota; kingdom Metazoa; phylum Chordata; order Testudines; family Cheloniidae; genus Lepidochelys; species Lepidochelys olivacea. Next base: position 299,496,735 of record NC_140411.1, read on the forward strand.
TGGTCACAATATCCCTTTGAAGCCCTCAGGGCATGAGCACCATCTCTAATTTATCCAGATTGAATTCAAGGTTTAACAAGGTAGTCTTGAAGAGCCAATTCTGATCAACCCTCCCAGAAAAGGAATGACTAATCCACCAACAGAAAGGCTCTTTAGTTGGACCATGTAACATCTAAATTTAATTTAGTTCATACTAATCAGCATACAGAATTTTCAAGAAAAATATTTCGTATGCCCGCATGATCTAATAGAGTAAGGGGGGCCGTCTATTCCTGAGTCTGTCAATTCTCACTGGGGAATGTCTGGGGAGTGTCACTCAGAGTAACCATTTTTAATTTGGTTGCTTAAAACCACTTTTAGGTCAGTAAATTTTGATTTTTGAAAGATGCTCAGCAGCTGCAGCTCCCACTGAGTGCAAGAGGGTGTTTGACTGCAACAGCAGCAGTGGGTGCTCAGTACCTTTTGAAACCCAAGCATCTTACTTAGTAGACTAGATGCAGATTGACATGCTTCACTTTAGGCACTCAAGTTTGAAAATTTTGGCCTTAAACACCCTGGTTTTCAGTTTTCCTTTCTGTAAAATTGGGATAATAATACTTACCATGAGTGTTTTGAAATTTAATCAGTGAATGTCTGTGAAATGCTTTAAGACACCCAGATGTTAAGTATTGTAATTAAGTTTCAGCAATACTGTAATGTGTTGCTAAAGGACACTTAATGTTTGGAACACCTTTGTTTTTTGGTTCCTTTTTTTTTTTGTATACTATGCATTGACAATATATGTGTATGTTTATCAAAGTGCCCTTGGGAAATAAAATAACATGTGAAACTCATTTTTTTTTCCAGTAAACTTTATAACACTCTCCCAGATTCCATCCTTTGGATGGATTTCTAGTTTATCTTATGTGTGAGAAATGACCTTATAACCTATGTGTGACAGTTGTTGGGCTTTTTATTAAGTGTCCTGTTCGCTAGCAACGGAGGGGCATTACTCACAGATATTTGTGTGCTACAATAGTAAGCCATGGAAAATTATTTTTATAAATTTAACTGCCATTTCTTTCTCGTGATGCGTGTCGTTTAAAAGTAGCTCATGTAAGGGGACGTTTGCTGAATCTGTTTTTTGATGCAAAAGAAAACTGGGTTGTTTTTCTCTGTAGTTGATGCTGATGCTAAATGTTTTAGAGCATGCTATTTCCAGGCAGAAAATAGGGCTCTATGGCCATTTAACTGGCTTCTGTTTGAATGGAAGGTTATATACAGGGGCTGTTTCTGATACAAAGAACTAGGATGAACTGATTCCTAAATGGTGACCAGGGAAAAGCGTTGTCATAGGGAAGAGTAACAGGAGTCACTCTATAAACATTTTCATCAGTTCTCCTGGGGAACTGTGATAGGCATTAAACCTAAATAGTTTTATTAATAATGTTAATATTTAAATTATTTTTAAAGGATTGATATTATTACAACAGGGCTTTAGTGTAGCTCTTCCTGCTTTCAGCCTCAAATGCCAACCTTGACACCTTGCATCTGAATGATATTCACTATATTGCCCAGAGCCACATGCCTCCTTTACCTTCTTTATATCTGTCTCTCTCCTGGTTTCAATCCAGTATTAGTTACAATATAATTGCCCTTGTGCAGGTCTCAGGTCACCGTACTAGTGCTCTGATTTTTGAATGGAGCTTGAAATCTCCATCTGAAAATACAGCTTTGGTTAAGATGATGACTCCAGCAACAAAACCACCAAATCTCAGCACCCCAGTTGTGAGCAATTTGGAGAGGCTAAGGGTCTAAACAATGAGGGTGAGCTTTTAATGAAGCCAAAGTGATATTCCAAAGCTAATGGTGTAAAACAGCAGATATGACAATAAATGAGATCCCATATTAATAAAAGGTTTTGTGATAAGGTTACTACTGCAAACACAAAGCCAGTTTTATGCAGAACAGGCTTGCAACTAATTTATATTTCATGCCCTTTATTAACTGATATCTAATGAGACATTCACATTTTCGCTGTATCTTATCAGGAACTGCTACTAACCTCCCTCCTTCCCCGCTGTTTTGCATGTAACTTGCATCATTTCATAAAATTTTCAGCAGCCTGTGACTTACTAAATAAAGTTGTCACTCAAGCCTCATTTCCCATCTGAGTGCAAGGAATCAGAATGGACACTGAATTAATGCTGCATATTGTCTGCATTTGATGAGGTCTCCACAAGAGCTTTGTTCTGTCACCTTTAATGCATTCTGCTTGAGGGATTTGCTATCTGATTTCTTATCATTTTCAGGGAAAGATGAGATATTACAAAGCTGTTCCTGGCCTCATCTAATTTATGCCTTTGAAATCTTCTACAGGAGTGAAGAGAAATTTTAAAAAAGGGGAACTCCATTTTCATCTTTACAAGTATGTGAGTGGGAGGTGCCTTAAAAAAGGGAAAGAGGTCAAAATATTGTATTTATCATGTGTATGAAATCAGATAATTGAACGGGACATCACAAGTCAGTATTTTAAGTAGGTATCGTAGACCTAGAAAAATTTTAAAAGTGCAACCTAAAGTAACTGAGATCTCTTCCTGTCATATGTCTATGAGCACAGAAAGGCAAATAGCTCTAGGCTTCTTGTCACCACTGAAAATCTCTCCCAGAGTTTAGACCTATACAATAACCATTTTGTAGGTCTGTAAGAGCACTTTGCATTTGATGCCCAGAAATATACTCATTCACAGCTAACACATATTATAGGGGAACCCAGTAGAGACCACTATATTGAAGTTGCTCTTAACCCTTTCCATTAGAGAAGCTCTCCCTCCTCCATTATTTGCTGCAGGCTTTGCTATTCTGCAGGGAAAATACCCCAAGGCTACCCAAGTGCCTTTTATTCATCCCATGAAATTGTGTTCAGCTTTTGCTTGGATATAAATTACTAAAACCCACCAGTTCCCCTCTCTCACTTCCATTTCTCTGGAAACTGTTGGCAGCCTGCCACAATTATAACTAAACACATGAACATTTTCAAGCTGGGCCACATTAGCACCAAGTCAGCAGCAGTACAGATGATGCAGGAGACATGAGGGAGCTGCCAGAATAGCTGTGGTGGTGATGTAGGGAGAGACCTAGGCTGGGCTCACCCACCCTGCATCTGGCACATAGCTTCAGTGTCCAATGCTCTCTCTGCGAAGTCTACGTGGGACAGAAACTGGGCTGGGCTTTTCACCCCTGTAAACACCTCTTCCTAGAGCCACCACTTGGCTCCAGTGGCTCAGTGCCCCCCATTCTGGGGCATCCCATGGGATTGGAGCCCCCCACCCCAGCTCTGAAGGGGGACAGAGAGAGAGAGAGCGCAAGACCCAGGACAAGCAGTCTCCAACCACCCTGTAGAATCAGCACGTGGCTCATCCCCCCTCTGGGGGCTCCACATGGGGCAGGTGTTCCCTCAAAACACCCAAAAGGAGTAAGAGAGGGAGGCCAAGCTGGGCTGTCCAACTATCCCTCCCATAGATCCAGCATAGTCCAGTCCCCCTCTTCTATTCCTACAAGCTACATAATTAGCCATGTAGTTCGTGTGATAGAAGTCTATGCTGCAGCCCTGAAGGGTCAGAATGCAAACTCTGCTTATGATTAGATACGGAAGGCTTAGATTTTTATCAGTAAATGTCTAGAAACATCAATTTCAGTACACACACATACAAACTGACAATATTTTCATTGATAATCAAAATTTACAGATAGGCAATGAAAGAAAATTGCTGCTTGAGAACTTATTAGAGTTTGATTTAAGAATATTTATGTTGACGTGATGTTGACAATTTGTGGTTTATCATTTATAAAGCTTCAACTTTTTGAATCGCAACATTTATAGTCATTAAATAATTATTGTCTGTCCCATGGTCTGACACCCTGCATCATTTCCTGCAACTGTGAAAATTTAAATAAACAAAAATTGAAAAAATGCTAAAAAATAAATATTCGTATTGTGTATTGAAATTATGAAAAGAAAATTGAATTCTGTCAGACCTGCTTATGATGCCCGTTGGTGAAGTTGTTACAGTTCCACATATTAAGAAATTTTTTCCTTAAAAAACCCTATGACATTGAAAAAAAAATAAATTAAAAGGCTGTTATTTAGGCTGCAAAAGTAAGCACTGGAAAGTTAGGAAATGCAAGATTTACAGTTGCTCACACTACCTTTATTCTGCTATCTGCTAAATTCATGATCATGGGCCCAATCTTACACTGAAAGCAATAGCCAACCTTCCCTTCCCATCCATGCAAGCATAATAGAGCCTCATTTCATCATATTTGCTAATATTTCCAGTATAATGCTAAAAACATTTGTCGTCAACATTAAGTGCTTTGCTGGATTAGGGGCTTACTAAATATAGATATAGGCAAGCTAGAAGGAGATATAGGCAAAAAGAAGGTGACTTGGGTGGGAGGTTTTGGTCATGTAGTCGGAAACCAGGAGGTTCTTCAGTGGTTGGCCCACAAAACCAGAGCTTTTCTCCTGGAAGAGATCAGGCTGACCATAGACCTCAGCAAACAAATGCAAAACACCACTTCAGTAGCCCCGCTTTCCCACACTAACACCACCAAACAAAAAAAACAAACAAACCCCAAACAAACAAACAAGGCGGGTCCCTGCACACTAGAAGGAAGGGATAATCAGAGAGACAAACATATTTGTGTGTACTCTTCAGAATTTTGCAAGATGCTCCCATCCTACAGTAAGCAGTAGCATAAGCTAGTAGCAGTAGCAGCTTAAGGCTGCCTCCATTGATTGCATGATTTTAATCTTTCTTAAAACTTATCCTTAACTTCTGATCATTTTGTTTATGAGTAGAGGAGATGGGAACAGTTTGAACAAACTTTCTTGAGAGCTGCAAAGTTAAACTCTGGGATGTTTTGAAGAGTAAAAAAGCACATCTCATTGACAGTACTATGGTGACTCAGAGAACAAAACCCTTAACTCTCAAATGGGATGTGAGGGTTAACCAGATTTAAAGAAAAGAAAAGAAAAAGAACCCTCTTTTTCCCCTTTTTTTCATTTGGAGATCTAGGTTCGTTTTCAAAATGGAAGCCTGGTCAGGAAGATCATGCTGTGATAATTACCCTTATCGCAGAACATGCACCATTCTTGTGATAGAAAAATAAAGGTTGAGCAAAATAAATTTCCTGTGACTTTTCACAATTTTTTTTATTATATTTTTCATGACTTTTGCCTTCTTTAGTCATCCTCTGTGACTTTTCCTAATAATTGCCACAGCCCTAGTCATGGGCCTTTGGGAAGGTAAATTTCACATCTCCCATCTGGTTCTTATTTATTTTATATAGGCAAGAGGCTGACTACTAATAGGAAAAAAGAAAACCAATATAGCCCTACAAGGAAAAGACATATGCAGGAAGAGAGAACAAGCTCTTCTGCTCCAATAAGAATTGTCTTCAATGAGACAACCCCAAGTTATTATGTTGTTTCATCTTGACATCTAATAAAGGACTTTGAATTAAAAAAACCCTTCCAAATCACAGTGCCCTTGCCAATTACAAATTATTCCTCACCTCCCTGGAACACTGATAGTGAAATACAAGTTCCATTTTAGGGCATGTCATTTCCAAACATTTTTAAAGCATATCAAAATAAACATGGCATTCATCTTGCCGGGTACAGTTGGAATGAACAGTAAGCATAAGATTATATCTATTATGATTTACAAAAAAGAAAAAAAAAAGACAAATATTGCATTGCTTTAAGCCTTTATTTTTAATTAGAGTGCTTTCAGTAGAAATCATAGACGGAGCTCACAATTATAACTGCATTCTGCAATGTTGGCAAGCTCATCTGATAAGCCCTGTGCCATCAAATATTTTTATTATCACTGGATAATACACAAAAGGGTGTTTGTTAACCACCCTGAGTTTTGCCTCAAGCTGTGTAAGTACCTTGCAGAAGATATTGATTTCATCTGTTAATGCTCATGTCATGTTATTTATACACGAGGATGCTGTTAATTTGCACACTATGCGTACAAGCATAGTTTTTATAGATTTCTTGCATTAAGCATTTCATTAATGAGGGTACCTTCATGAGTAGAGTTTAACAGACTTTATCTGGTATTCAGAACTGGCTAACCATAAAATGACTAAATGCTGAAAACATGTAGAAAAGAATTACTATTTTGTAGTCCTCTTGTCCACAAGCTGTAAAAATTTGGGACCTGATCCTGGAGCTTTTTTCACACACATAATTTGTACACCACACACATGATCCTACTGCATATTCCTAAAGAGATTTCTCATGTAAGTAAGGATTACTTAAATGAGCGTTTCTTTCTGGCTAAAGCCCTAGGTACACTGATTTCTGCTTCTCCTTGTCATTGTCTCCCCAACCTCTAATAATGGCCTGGGAACTGACAAACTTACTAAAATGAACAGTGTACACATAGGTTTCAGAGTAACAGCCGTGTTAGTCTGTATTCGCAAAAAGAAAAGGAGGACTTGTGGCACCTTAGAGACTAACCAATTTATTAGAGCATAAGCTTTCGTGAGCTACAGCTCACTTCCTCAGATGCATATCGTGGAAACTGCAGCAGGCTTTATATATACACAGAGAATATGAAACAATACCTATTCCCACCCCACTGTCCTGCTGGTAATAGCTTATCTAAAGTGATCATCAGGTGGGCCATTTCCAGCACAAATCCAGGTTTTCTCACCCTCCACCCCCCCACACAAATTCACTCTCCTGCTGGTGATAGCCCATCCAAAGTGACAACTCTTTACACAATGTGCATGACAATCAAGTTGGGCTATTTCCTGCACAAATCCAGGTTTTCTCACATCCCCCCCACCCCCATACACACACAAACTCACTCTCCTGCTGGTAATAGCTCATCCAAACTGACCACTCTTCAAGTTTAAATCCAAGTTAAACCAGAACATCTGGAGGGGGGGGGTAGGAAAAAACAAGAGGAAACAGGCTACCTTGCATAATGACTTAGCCACTCCCAGTCTCTATTTAAGCCTAAATTAATAGTGTCCAATTTGCAAATGAATTCCAATTCAGCAGTTTCTCGCTGGAGTCTGGATTTGAAGTTTTTTTGTTTTAAGATAGCGACCTTCATGTCTGTGATTGCGTGACCAGAGAGATTGAAGTGTTCTCCGACTGGTTTATGAATGTTATAATTCTTGACATCTGATTTGTGTCCATTTATTCTTTTACGTAGAGACTGTCCAGTTTGACCAATGTACATGGCAGAGGGGCATTGCTGGCACATGATGGCATATATCACATTGGTGGATGTGCAGGTGAACGAGCCTCTGATAGTGTGGTTGATGTTATTAGGCCCTGTGATGGTGTCCCCTGAATAGATATGTGGGCACAATTGGCAACGGGCTTTGTTGCAAGGATAAGTTCCTGGGTTAGTGGTTCTGTTGTGTGGTATGTGGTTGTTGGTGAGTATTTGCTTCAGGTTGCGGGGCTGTCTGTAGGCAAGGACTGGCCTGTCTCCCAAGATTTGTGAGAGTGTTGGGTCATCCTTTAGGATAGGTTGTAGATCCTTAATAATGCGTTGGAGGGGTTTTAGTTGGAGGCTGAAGGTGACGGCTAGCGGCGTTCTGTTATTTTCTTTGTTAGGCCTGTCCTGTAGTAGGTAACTTCTGGGAACTCTTCTGGCTCTATCAATCTGTTTCTTTACTTCTGCAGGTGGGTATTGTAGTTGTAAGAAAGCTTGACAGAGATCTTGTAGGTGTACACATATAATTTGATTTTGATGAGGTAGAATTACACCATGTTTGATGTGACTCTGACAAAAGGGAGAATTTGTATGCAGCTAAGCAGACACAACAATATACACACACATCTCGGCATTGTTCAGATGAAAGGTTTCCCTGTTTCTAATGTATTAATCCGGGAAAGCTGAGTACATATGCACCTGTTTCTTTTCAGCGAAGTCCCGTTTCCTGCCCAATTTTCCACCTGCATTGCCAGAGGCACAGGGAGGTCAATATGCTAGCCAGAAGTTACACAGCACATAATGGTTGAATCAGGATTAAGAGCAAGAAACACCCATAGTTTCAGTCATAGTTTTATTTAAAAAATATGGTAGAATAGTCTACAGTAAGGGTTAAAAACCACTACACTTTGTATCAATGTTAGTATAGAGCAGGGGTTCTCAAACTGGGGGTCGGGACACCTCAGGGGGTTGCGAAGTTATTACATGGAGTGAGGTCACGAGCTGTCAGCCTCCGCCCCAAACCCTGGTTTGCCTCCAACATTTATAATGGTGTTAAATATAAATTAAGAACACTTTTTAATATAAGTTGGGGGGTCACACTCAGAGGCTTGCTATGTGAAAGGGGTCACCGGTACAAAAGTTTGAGAACCACTGGAATAGAGATTGGGGACTGTGTGGGGGGAGGAGGGTTTTGTTGTTAAGTAAGGTCACAAGACCTGCTTTCATTTCCTGTTTCTGCCACAGACTTCCTATATGTGAACTGAGTAAGTTACTTAGGACAAAATTTTCAAACTTGGGTGCCTAAAGTTAGGTGTCTAAATCCATATTTATGTAACCCTTCTGCCCGTCAGAGTTGGCAGCAGCAAGGGCCAGGTTCAGTATCTAGGGGTTCCTTCCAATAACACAATGCAAAACCGGCTCAAGCCCCCACCCAGTGACCTGGGACAAATATATACCACCCTCCAATAGGCAATACTTCCCCTCTCGCAAGCACATAGTCTGAGTGTAGCAGAAAGCCTTTTAATAACAGAGAGAAACAATGTGGCATTATCTTGGGGAAACACCACAAACAGGATTTATAACATGAGCAAAAAACCCACCCCAAGCAAATTGGGCTGTGTCCTTTCCCTTTGGTTCTTGAGTCCAGCAATCCAAAATCACCCAAAGGTCCAACGACCCAAAAGTCTCTGTCCCTGGTCAGGGCAGCCCCAGAGTTTGAAAGTTTATCTGCAGAGTTTTACCTCCCAACCTGGGTGGAGATGGGGGGGGGAGAGTTGTTAAGGGGCACCTTACGTGGTCCAAAGCTGATTGCCCCACCTCTCCATGGGGCTCCACTCTGCCAGCTGCCCCTCCTGAGCTGCTCCAGGCATCCAACAAACTGCTCTGCTCCACCAGCCGCTCTGCTTGCCATCCTGCAAACTGCCCTACCATATATCTTCAGGATCCCCCAGTACTTAACACTATATTCACTGATTTCAGCTCTTAGTAAGTTTAGCTTTTTTGTGATTTCAGCTTGTAGGAGGGGAACCTCAACGCTGGTACACCATTAGCCCAAAGTGACTTCAGCTCAGCAGTTTATAACTAGACTCCTAATAGAATCAAAATTAGCTCTGATATTCCACAGCAGAGAGAGGGGGAAATGCAATTAGCATGTAAGGCCCTCATCAGGGGGCCCATGCCACCAAGTATTAATACCTATCCCCAGCCTGTCTCTATTCACTGGGGGGTTGGAACCCATGACTCTTGCCTAGCGAGTGCTGCTTAGTTGATGGTGAGTCCCTCCATCATAATAAAAGGCCGAGTACAGTTCCACTGTCCTTGATTCACATAATCAGGATAATAACAGTTTATTCCTGCCCCAATAACAGAGAAACTGGGGCTCCTACAGCAGCCAAAGTGACCATCCAGGTAGGGTGGGTGTGCCTATGCAAATGAGATCAGCCCCTGAAGTTCTTTTCCACAACCCACCATGACTCGCCACCAGATGTCAGGGTAGAACTCATCCTGACTCTGCTTACATCTAAATGGTTCAGCATCTCTTCAAACCATGAACACAGGTACAGATTCATAGGTTTGGTCAGGCTGTGCTCCACAAGAGAGAGTGTGTGTGTGTGTGGTGGAAGCACAATCTTTACAATCCCTGATCCTGGCAGTGACCAAGCAGGTCCTCAGAGTAAATTAGAGGCATCTCAGGCATACTTTAACTTACTTCTGGCTACCTGCAACCCCAGGAGACTGTTCTGTGCATGGGGAATGAGAGGTGCAGGGGGCTGCCCTGGCCACTTCCACTTTTCCTAACACACCCCTTATGCCATGGGTAGGGGAGACAGAGGAGCTGCTGTAGTGGCTCTATGCCACCCAGTGATTCCCCTAGGCAGGAGCAGGTCTCCCTGATTTACAGCTGTTTTGTGCCATTAACATGGTGCAGGGCCCAGGATCTGGCCCACAACCTTTACACTATGTGTAATACAAACTTGAATGTTGGGGAAAAGTGCCTTTATTGAGAAATAAGCACATTCACCCTGTCGGGACTGGGAAGATTCTTATTCACTAACGGGGTGATCCCAGTACTGCCAAGTGTCACATATTGACCATGATGCTCACTTGCCCTTCCCCCATACATTCCCACAGCCCTTCTGGGATCTCACACAATCAGCAGGGCCACCAGGATGGCATGCAATTGCTCCTCCTGGCCACTGAGGGCAGATGTGGTGCAGGAACCAGCCAGGAGGACAGGAAGACTATCTTTCATGAGCTCTCAGTGCCTTCCCTGGAGATGCTCAGAGTCAGCTGGTGAGGAGGAGGCTGGCAGATGCATCACTGACTCTGTCCTAGAGGTGAGGAGCAGGAGAGAGAGGGGCAGGCTAAGGGAATGGGAACAGGTGTGGGGATAGGCACAGAAGGGGTGTAATTGGAAGTGGGATAGGATGGGGTGCTTCACTCCTTCCCATGCCTCCCCAACAACCCCAGGCACCCTCAATGTCAGCCACCCTTTCCCCCCCTGCAGACAACCTCTGATGCTCTTTCCCCTTCCAGTCTGCCCCCCCAGTGCTCTCCAATACTCTGGTACCATGGGGTTCTCCAAGCACCCAGTCATCTCTAGGGTTGCCAACCCTACCACATTGGCCAGGAATCATAGAATCATAGAATCACAGAATATCAGGGTTGGAAGGGACCCCAGAAGGTCATCTAGTCCAACCCCCTGCTCGAAGCAGGACCAATTCCCAGTTAAATCATCCCAGCCAGGGCTTCATCCCAGGAGTCTTCTGGAATCAGAATCGATCTCCCGGTGGCTATTGAAACCATTCCGGAAGATTTGAATGGGCTGCTAAAAGTCCTGCCAGTGGCGCAGCAGGGCTAAGGCAGGCTCTCTACCTGCCCTGGCTCTACGCAGCTCCTGGAAGTGACCAGCATGGCCCTCTGGCTCCTAGGTGTAGGGGCAGCCAGGGGGGTCTCTGCACACTGCCCTTTCCCTGAGCGCCAACTCTGCAGCTCCCATGGGCCGGGAACCACGACCAATGGGAGCTGCAGGGGCAGTGCCTGCAGGCAGGGACAGTGCGCAGAGCCACCTGGCTGCCCCTGAGCCTAGGAGCCGCAGGGACATGCCACACTTCCAGGAGCTGCCTGAGGTAGCACTGCCCAGTCAGAGCCCACATCCATCATCCCCTCCCATATCCCAACCCACTGCCCTAGCCCTGAACCCCCTACAGCAGCCATACTCCCTCCCAGAGCCAGCACCCTGCACCCATTCCTGCACCCCAACCTGGAGCCCCCTCCCACACTCTGAACCCCTTGGCCCCACCCACCAACCCAGACCCTGCACCCCCTCTCGTACCCCAACCCTCTGCCCCAGGGTCACCCCGGAGCCCCCTTCCACACTCCAAACCACTCAACCCCCAGCCCAGAGCCTGCACCATCCCCCTTCACCAGGCCAGTGAAAATGAGTGAGGGTGGGGGAGAGCAAGTGACAGGGACTGGGGATGGAGTGAGTGGGGGCAGGGCCTCAGATAAGTGGCAGGTCAGGGGCATGGCCTCAGGGAATGGGCGGTGCAGGGGGTGGGGCAAGGGTGTTTGGGTTTGTGCAATTAGACAATTGGCAACCCTAGTCACCCCTAGTTCTGTAACCTTCCCCATGCTTCCTTCCCAAATACATGCCTATCATTTCAGATGGGTCCATGCTCAGGGTGGCTAGTTGCTTGCACCACTCAGCTGCTGCAACTCTGTTTTTCATCAGAGCTAGTCCATCAGAGCTAGGGTGGGAATGTTGCCTCATCTGGGAATCGCAACTCCAGCTCAAAGTCTAGAAATATCCTAAGTGAAACTCAGCTGAAACTGCCAAGATTATGTCAAACCAACCCAACAGCTTTCTTTGACAGAGTAACAAGCCTTGTTAATGGGGGAGGAAGCAGTAGACGTGGTATATCTTGACTTTAGTAAGGTTTGGATACTGTCTCGCATGACCGTCTCATAAACAAACTAGGGAAATGCAACCTAAATGGAGCTACTATAAGGTGGGTGCAAAACTGGTTGGAAAACAGTTCCCAGAGAGTAGTTATCAGTGGTTCACAGTCATGCTGGAAGGGCATAACGAGTGGGGTCCCAAAGGGATCAGTTCTGGGTCCGGTTCTGTTCAATATTTTTGTCAATGTTTTAGATAATGGCAAAGGGAGTACATTAAAAAGTTTGCTGATGATGCCAAGCTGGGAGGGGCTACAAATGCTTCTGACAATAGGATTAAAATTCAAAATGACCTGGAGAAATGGTTTGACATATATAGGATGAAATTCAATAAGGACAAATGCAAAGCACTTCATTTAGAAAGGAACAATCAGTTGCACACATACAAAATGGGAAATGACTGCCTAGGAAGGAGTACTGCGGAAGGGGGATCTGGGGGTCATGGTGGACTACAAGCTAAATATGAGTCAACAGTGTAACACCATTGCAAAATAAAACAAACATCATTTTGGGATGTATTAGCAGGAGTATTGTAAGCAAGACACCAGAAGTAATTCTTCCTCTCTACTCCACACTAATTAGCTTTCAGCTGGAGTATTGTGTCCAGTTCTGGGTACCGCATTTCAGGAAAGTTGTGGACAAATTGGAGAAAGTCCAGAGAAGAGCAACAAAAATGATTAAAGGTCTAGAAACATGACCTATGAGGGAAGACTAAAAAAATTGGGTTTGTTGAGTCTGGAAAAATGAAGTCTAAGAAGGAACATAAAAGTTTTCAAGTACATAAAAGGTTATTAAAAGGAGGAGGGTGAAGAATTGTTCTTCATAACCTCTGAGAATAGGACAAGAAGCAATGGACTTAAATTGCAGCAAGAAAGGTTTAGGTTGGACATTAGGAAAAACTTCCTAGCTGTCAGGGTGGTTAAGCACTGGACTAAATTGTCTCGGGAGGTTGTGGAATCTCTATCATTGGAGATTTTTCAGAGCAGGTTATACAAACACCTGTCAGAAATGGTCTAGATAATACTTAGTCCTGCCATGAGTGCAGGGAAATGGATTAGATGACCTCTCGAGGTCCCTTCCAGTCCTATGATTCCATGATTCTATGAGATGCCCTAGTTTCAGATCTAAATGATACTGATGTGGTTTCTTCTCAAAACTCCAGCTACAGAAATCTATGAGAGTTAAAAAGTTTCACACAGCTGTTGTGAGGAAACCAGCTATATCTGGCTGGGGATACACTACTTCTGGGGAAGAGAGGAGTGTGCATAACTACATATGAAGAAGGTGAATTAGAAAATGTAGAGTACATCCCTTAGGGATTTAATTCTCTTAACATGCTTCCAGTTTTTCAGATTGCGGTAAACTTCTTGAAGAAATTCTGTGTACTGGCTAGTAATTTAGGAGAGAGAGACCCAATCCTGTGGCATAGTCACAGACTCCAGCTGGACTATGCACATGGATAAGCACTACTATTGGGTCCCCAAGTCACCACTATCAACTGTCAAGTGTTAGGGTGCTATCTAGAGCAGTAAGGGGTTGTGTCACCACCTGTCCAGTAACTCTGGGTGCCTTAAATGCTCTACTCCTGTGGCTTACAAACACCCCGGAAACCAACAGCCAGCAGAGAAGCATGTAGTATCCTGAGTGTCTCTGTGTTCTGGTTCAGCACTTCTGACCCCAGCAGCCTGCCACAACACAACAGCCCCATCCTGGTTTCCACCCGCTTTGGTTACACCAGGCAAGATGACCTCAACACAAGTTGAGTCCCACATTTCCCCAAAACTCTTTACCCTGAAGTGTTCAGCCCTCTCCTGGAGCACTCAGAGAAATAATAGTTTGTTTGCTCCTTTAAAGAGACAATTCCCAGCAACTTGCCTCACTAACTGGATTTAATTACTTCAATTCAAACACAGCACTACACTGGTTTAGAATAAAGTAAAACAAGTTTATTGACAACAGGACATAGATTAATTGATGCCAAATAAAATAAAGGTAGAGATGGTTACAAGCAAATACAAGTGAAAACATGCATCTAAAAGTCTAAAATTTAATCTAGCAAGGCACAGTCTTTGTTTAAGACGGTTTTGCTCACCAGTTACTCTTGATCCTGCATGGCTGACTGCCTTTCAGTCAGGCCCTTCCACAGATGTTCAAGGGGTTGGTTTCCCTTGTCTTCTTAGATGAAAGATAAAGATGGAGTCTCTCTCTGTCCCTTATATTCCCAAAGAATTATCTTTGTTCTCAAAGTTGGAAAGGCCTCCCAGGGATTTATTATTCCATGTCTCTGTAGGATGCAGGAGCCATGTTAATTCTCTGTTTCATGAAGTCAGGCTTGAGACACTCCCCACTGGTTTGCATGATAGCTTTGTTGAAAGCTAATGTGTAATTTGAGGTGAACTCACATTCCTTTTTCTAGGTCAGCCTGTTTATCAGATTTAACTAGGCTACACTGTTTTTTTAAACCAGTTCTAATAAAACTATCCAGATTTTACAAATGTATTAATGACCAGTGTGTGATTAGTTTTCAAATGATACCTTACAAGGCATGTTTTGGACAAACATCATTGCAGTAGTGTGCAGTATGTGAGTACAGAGGTACTTAGGGTCACACCAACATAATACCTTTTGCTTTTCTGAGTGCTGAGAGTTAGTAGCTACCTCCTACACCAAGAGCACAGAGTATTACACACTCAACAAGGCAACTAACAAGCCAAAGAAATATTACACCAAAACAGTAAGGACACATCCTTTGTGTGTTTATCGTTGGTCAGGTAGGTTCCATGCTAATGAAATAGCAGTTCATTCTGAATGGGGATATGATCAGTAAGCAAATTTTCACTGAAAATTAGAGCCAAGTGTTTAAATATTTAGTTTGGTTGACTATTGAAATGGGAACTCACTGAACAAATAATGCACATTCGTTTTATTCTTTGGGAGAAAATATTCAGCCTCTTAAAAATATGAATGTTATGAGCTGCTATGAAATAAATTCAACTTTACACTAACATTGTAACTAAAGAGTTTCTGAAAAATAACAGAATGAAGTGTATTAAAAAAAACCTTTACCCCAGGCTATTATAATGAAGAGAAAGTGTTTCAAATGTGAACTAATGAAGTACAAAGTAATGAATATTTAATTTGTATAATTTACTGAAGTGCAATTCGGAATCAGAGCTACATTTTTCATAAACATAATGTTCATTAGGCCTTTACTTTAGCTTTAATGCAATTATTACATTTTTTCCTGTACTTGTACTATTTCTAGAGCAGTATACAGAGGTGAGTGAACAGCTCCTGAGATGGTCTGGGAAGTGCAGGGGGAGAAGAGAAAAGAAGAATGCTGTAGTGTCTATTAAATTTGAATAAGCTACCTATTTACTGTGAAAAAGATAAAAGACTATGAACAGACAGAAGAGCAATGGAAAAAAAGGAGTAGAAAAGGTAATTGAGTTTTACCTTAGTAGGTGTCTTTCCTTGTCAGTGTGAATATTATTGAATTAGCTCCATTACTGGAAGGATTACACAAAAACAGAACAGTATGAAGGCTTAGCATGAAACTTCAACAATATCAATGGAGGGGCGCTAAGTGCTACCAAAACTGTGCACAGTAACGTATCAGATAAAGCATATCACAGGTTTTCAATAGAGGCATCCTATGATGTGAATTTTATGAATTTTAACATGAGCACAATGAAAATCTAAATAGCACAAGAAGTCCATGCACAAAAAGGAGGATGTCACAGACATAGCCTGCATAGTAAATATTAAGAGGTGAAAATTTTGTATTAATGTTCTTTATGCCATGGTTTTATTTAATACTATATCTCCCTACATCTCCTTTCAGTATCAGAAATACAGCCTGGATTCCCCAGCTTACTAACTGGATCCCGACATCAGGTCACATATTTACTTGAGATAATGGTTTCATATTTTTTTTTAAATAATCAAAGTGAGTAGCAAAGATCAATGGATTCAAATCCTAATGTGCATGTAAAAATCACACCTGCATCTTTGTTTTAATGCAGTAAATTTAACCAGACTGGTTTTGCATTTCTTTGTCCTCTTTCAAATCTTTTTCTTCACCCTTCTCTACACATCCATCCTAAATTATTTGGGCTATCTATAACTTATTTGCTAGGTTATTGGAAATCATTCATATACATGGATATAGGGTAGCCATAGTCAATATTAGAAATAAAAGTACAGCATTCGCAGTATTTCACACTATTCTTTCTAAAGGCGATAGGGAAATATTGTAAAAACAACTGCCTTGGGAATCAGGTTGCTTTTTGCAGTCTGCAATTCAAAATGAAGAGTGATATTGTTGAAAAGAAGAAGATACCCTGACACCAGGAGGCCTCAATTATCATAAGAACAACTGGTGCCTAAGGCTGGCAAAGGAGCCTAATAAGGTATTAAAAAGAACATGATTTTGACAAATTATATATTCTAGGATTGTAAATATGCATCATGCTGCGTTCTGCATTTTGTCTTCTCCATTCCTGAATGAAAGGGTAAATTGCCCTTGCTATGGGTCACCCCCCTCTATTCCCATTTCTTGTTCAGTGCTGTAAGTTAGCAAACTAGTCCAAGTGGAACATTTTTGGACAGCTGGCAAGCACAATCCAGAGGGAACCCCTGCCTATTTAATGTAACTCCTGCCCATTTGAAGATAGAGTGGGCAGATAGTTGTACAGCCTCCAAGGAGATCAGCCTTGGCAACTTCAGGTATCAGCATATAAAAAGCCTGGCAGGGTTCTGAACCCAAACCCTTCCATTTAGCAAGCCATTTGCAAGATGCAGCAGGAGGCAACTTTACTTCTGAGGAACTGAGACAGGAGAACACATGTTCTGTCGTGATTGCTGAAGTAATCGAGAGGGTCTGTTCAAGTTAGAATATGCAGAACACAAGGTAGGAGAAATTAATGACAAAGAGTAAAGCAATTTAAAATATTAAATTAGAGAACAGACATAAACCATCCCCTAGAAATAAATGACAACTCCTACACCTTAGCCACAGATACAATAATTTTTCAGGTTTCAGTACACATTCTCCTCTTGTTACCTCAGCTAGAGAGAATTTTTTTAAAAAAACAGTATCTCATATTCTTTTGTTACTCCTATTCCCTTCAAGAGAGAAAATTTTACCCACTGTTTATCGGTCCAATCTTGCTTCTATTGAAATCAATGGGAATTTTTCCTCTGGTATAAAGTGGTACAAGATTGGGCCCTGTTTTTCTTAAAACATATTTTTGGGGACTGAAACATTTTATTAATGATTTCCTAACAATACAATGATTTATAAATCCCCAGTGCTAAGGAAGCAAAATAAAGCCTTATCAAATATACTTATACACACCAGAAGAAACAAGCACTGTCACTTTGATGTTGAAACTGGAAATAAGATAACCTCCAGGAAGCTATAAAGCATGAGAACAACTGGGTGTATTCACTGATCATTAGCATCCTTGCGAGATTCTGGAAGACCATTTTAACTTATCCTAATTTAGTGTGGAGGTCTATGGAACTGTGGGTGCAGAAACTAAATCTTTGTGTTAAGAAGCAGGGACCGATTCTTCAGACAAAACATCCCACACTAAAAAAAAACGAGAAGTTCTTCTTCGAGTGGTGCCCCCGTGGGTGCTCCATTTTAGATCTGTTGGCATCCGTGTGCTTGGGATCGAGATCTTCAGCTGCTGTGTCTGTTGGGCTGCACATGCACTCCTCCCTGTCTCATGCCTCAAGCGGTATCTATATAGCGCTGTGCAGTCCAACATCCTCAGTTCCTTCTCAACCGCTCTTGGTCTGGGAAGGAAACTCTAGCAGAGCCCTTCATCATTAGTTGTAGTGCCTTTAGACGTTATAGGTTTCAGTTTATTGATAGTTATTAGCTGTTTTCTCCCTCTTTTATTGCCCTCCCTCCCCATATTTTCTTTCCGCTCTTTTCTCCCCGTTATTTTACCTAGTATAGATTCCAGAGTCCTTCCCTATAGGGAAATTCTCCCCACATGGGGCTATGCCTGGATCCCCAGGTTTAAGATCCCCCTTTCTTGCTGTGAGGCCATTCCTGTGAGCAATGGGCACTCCCAGTGCATTTGGTACCTGGGAGAGGGTTACATTCCACAGCAGTGCTCCCATTGCCTTAACTTAAAAGCACAGGCCAGAAAGGACCGGGACCTCAAACAAAGGTTGATCATGATGGAGAACACATTACGACCCACCTCAGATCCTGGTCCCGAGACCTCTACTCTGCAGCTACGCTCTCCCTCAGCATTTTCAACTAACACCCCTCCCCACTCCGTGAGCACTGCAAAGAGAAAGTCTTTTGTCTCTCATCCAGATGACAAGAAGCACACCCTAAACTCACCCTCCAAGAAGCCACCCTAAAAAATACCATCTCCAGCAAGACTGGTGGCTTCCACATCTTCTTCACTGAGAGTTGGCTCTTCTGTCTTCCCGAGTACCTCCGATACCAGCACTATTGATAGGTCCAAAGACCCTAAGAGGGCAGGACTGCATAAAGGGGTTCCACCACAAGACCAACAAGGGTAAAAACCTCCAAGTCAGCTCTGTCTTTTTACCGAAACATGGCTCTGAGTGCCTCAACACAAAAAAACAAAGCCATTGTCACCGGAGAAATTCTCAGCACCAGCAATTCCTCTGGCACCGCAGAAGCTGTCAATGCCATTAGGTTGCCATTCAGAAGACGACACCATCATTACCAACAAGCTCCGCATCGATGCCTCGTCCTCCTCCAAAATCACAACATGTGGTACCAATGATGCTTATGCCGGTACTACAGAAGTTTAGGTTCCCAAGAGACCAAGTAGTTTCTGAAACTCCGGAGTCACCTCTCCTCCATACTGAACTGCCACCAATCTACATCTCTCCCCTGGAAACACACATGATACCACACTCTCCTTCATCTCCTAGAAGTGCTCCCCCTTCTCCAGTGGGGAAGAAGAGAAGGACAACGATATTCCGCTGCACTGTGCACCCTTCCATTATACCACAGCATGGCAAAGCCAAATACACACCCACAATGCAAATCCCAGACACACCCACAACTGAACCAGGTCCCAGGTATGGGCCCACACACAGATGCCACCCAGTATGCCTATTCCCCCCACAATAGCTCTATTGGGACCCATGGACAGAATATAGGCAACCCTTTCCTCAATCACCCACTGATAGGAAGGTCGTATGTAGCTGCTCTCCATCTTCCTCAGTTTCCAGGCCCCTGGAGCCAGAGCTGAAGCCTCTGGAGGAAGAAGTGGAGGCACTAGAGGAAGAAGGCACACCACCAGCCAACATCTCATCCTCTCCAGACAAGGAAATCATGCCTCCACCTCCAATGGCTGCAGATGACTCCCGGCATTTTCAAGAACTCTTTTGAAGAATAGTGGAGGAAGTCTGTGAGCAACAACATAAGTTGTTAGACATCTTTCAGGCCCCCACATCAGCAATAATCGGGTTTCCAATCAACTTATTGGATCCAGTTAAGATGATTCAGTAGGCCCCTGTGTCCATACTACCAACCTTCAAGCAGGGGGACAAAAAATACTATGTCCCTGAAAAAGTCATGGAGGCTCTTTTTCCCTATCCTACCCCAGATTCCCTCGTAGTTAATGCAGTGAATGAGAAAGGGAGACAACAGCACTCTCAGACAACCCTCTACAATAGAAAGAATGGAAGAGGCAAGACCTCTTCGGCCACAAGACTTACTCATCAGCCACACTCCAGTTGAGGATAGTTAATTACAAGGTGCTCCCATCAAAATATAACCACATGAACTACTCTAAGTTCAATTACTTCCTTCAACATTTCCCAGACGATGAGAAGGAGCAATTTCAGGTGCTTGTAACTGAAGGACAGCGATTGGCATGCACAGTGGCCTGATCTATAGCCACATCTGTGGTCATGAGGCATGCTTCGTGGCTACACCTGTTGGGGTTCCCGAAAGAAGTTCGACCACAATGGTGGATCTCCCATTTGAAGGTCCAAAACTCTTTACCAAGCATCCTGACAAGTCCCTTCATTCCCTGAAGGATTCAAGGGCCACACTATGCTCCCTCGGCATTTATACACCAACACCAAAACAAAGACAAGGTAGATATCAAACTACCGCTAGAGCTTGTCCTCCACCTTTTGGCCCCCAAAGATACTATGCTCCACAACGTAGATGCCAGAGCCCCACTCCGAAACATAAGCAGGCCCCAATACAGTTACTCACTCCTCATCCTTCCACCTCCAAACAGCAGTTTTGAAAATTTTGGTTGAGGCCCCAGAAGCTCTCCCCATGAATCAAGTGCTGCAACCATTCAGTTTGGCAACCATTTGACCCTGTTCTACACAACATGGCAGACAATCACCTCCAACAAGTGGGTATTGGAAATTATAGACAAGGGGTACTTCATTCCATTTCTCTCCCTCCCATACACCCCTCCCTTCTCCCCATCCCTCTTCAGAGACCCTTCTCATAATTACCTCTTATGGGAAGAAATAAACCACCTTCTGTGACTGGGAGCCAAAGAAAAAGCCCCATTCCAGCACAGAGGAAAGGGCTTTTTTTCCAACTACTTCATAATACAAAAGAAGAATGGTGGAAAGAGACCTATCCTCGATTTGAGGTACCTCAACAAGTTTGTCAAATTGCAACGTTCAATATGGTCACATTAGCAACAATAATCCCAGCACTGCAATAGGGGGACTGACTATCAGCCCTCGACATCCAAGATGCATATTTCCACATCTCATCCTTTCGCTCAGACAGTTTCTCAGATTTGCCTGGGGTTGAACCATTCAATACAAGGTTCTACCCTTTGGCCTCTCCACAGCTCCAAGAGTTTTTTCCAAAGCCTTAGCAGTTGTGGAAGTGCACCACCACAAACAAGGGGTCCTCATATTTCCACAGTTCAATGGCTGCCTAATAAAGGACCCATCTCAACACAATGAGCCTGAGGCCATAGAAGGGACAATGAATCTCTTCTCTAGCCTAGGCCTCAAAATAAACATGCAAAAATCAATACTGACACCAGTTTAACAACTTGAATTTATTGGAGCACAGTGGGACACAAGAGAGGCCAAAGTCTTCCTCCCAACTCACAGATTTAACGCACTTATCAGTTTAATTTCCAAGGGGCAAACCAGTTCACAGACCTCCACCAAAACTTGCATGCAATTGTTTGGTCATATGGCAGCAACTAAATTCATAGTCAAACACGCCAGATTGCATATGCGCTGGCTTCAAATGGTCTACTTGCTACATAGACATAACCTGAACAAATCGCTATCGGAACCACTCAAGATCAAAGCCCCTGAATGTTTGCGGGGGAGTCCTCTTTTTCCAAACTCCTCTCTCCTTGCTCCTGATGACTGATACCTCCCTCCCTGGTTGGGAAGCACATCTACAGAACCACACAGTACAGGGAAAATGGTCTCCTTCAGAATCTATACGTCAGTCTTCTAGAGTTACATGCAGTCCGCAATGTATGCCTCCATTTTTTCCCATTAATCAAGAACACAAGCATCAGAGTAACGACAGACAATGTTGCCTGCATGTTTTACATCAACAGGCAAGGTGGGAGGCAGGCCAAGGTCATAAAATTGAGGAACTGGTGCATCCGACACAGTGTCCATATCTCTGCCACATACCTACCTGGCCACCAGAACACAACAGCAGACTCCTTGAGCAGAAAGTTTTTACAAGATCATGAGTGGGAGATAGACATGCTAACTCTTCAGGCAGTTTTCAACCGATGGGGTTCCCAAGCATAGATCTATTAGCCACCCCTGAAAATGCCAAATGCCCATGTTTCTGCACAAGGGCAGGCCTCAGCCACCAATCCTTTGGAGATGCCTTCCTTATCACATGAAATGCACCTCTCCTATATGCCTTTTCACCCATTCCCCTTCTTTTCAGAGTACTACACAAATACAAGTAGAACAGGACTGATAGCTCCAACCTGGCCTGGACAGATATGATACCCTTAACCTCTTGCACATGGTAGTCTGTCCTCCAATAACCCTTCACCTGGAGCCACACCTCATCTCTCACCATGCAGGCACAATTCTCCACCACAACTTGGAGATTCTCCATCTGAAGGCTTGGTTCCTTCATGGTTCCAGGCTCCAGAGATGACCTGCTCTATGGAGGTAAAATAAATTCTTTTAAATAGTAGACATTCAACCACCTGTCAGACTTACCAATGCAAATGGAAAAGATTCCAGATCTGGTGCAACACCAAGCATATTCCAAAGCTCCACACTCCTCTGCCACTCCATTCTGGACTACATGCTCAAACTCAAGAAATCTGGATTCTCTTCAAGCTCTATTCGCATACACCTGGCTGCCATCACCATCTTCCACTGCAAAATAGAAGACCATTTGGTTTGTACCCACCTGATGATAAAATGATTTTTTAAGGTCCTCCAAAATGTATACCCTGAGGTTCAATATCCAACTGCACCTTGGGATCTTAGCTTTGTTCTCACTGCTTCATGAACTCCCCATTTGAGCCCACTGCTACCTGTTTATATATACATCTATCCATGAAAATGGCCTTTCTTGTAGCTATCACATCATCTCAACAAGTAGGTGACATAGGTGCCCTCATGGCATATCCTCTGTATATACTCTTCTACAAGGATACGGTCACGTTATGACCCCACATAAATTCTTCCCCATGATGTCATCGTCCTTTCACCTGAACCAACTAATCCACCTTCCATCCTTCTTCCCCAAGCCAAATTAAAAACAACATGAGGCAATACTACACACTATGGACCTAAGAAGGGTCTTAGCCATCTACCTCGAACAAACTAAATCATTCAGGCAATCAGCACATTTATTCCTTTCTACCTTTGAAAGGTCAAAAGGATCTGCCATATCAAAACAAAGACTTTCAAAATGGCTATCTCAAAGCATTCACCTTTGCTATTGGCAGCATAACCTACGAACCCCAGTGGGAACTCAAATGCATTCCATCCAATTGCTGCCCACGTCAATAGCCTTTCTAAATAATGGGCCCATTATGGACATTTGTTGGGCAGCCACCTGGGCTTCCTAGGACACATTCATACAACATTATGCTATCACCCACAACTCAACACCAGATACAATACTAGAGCACACCGTCCTATCATCAGTCATCGATATTGCTCTAGAGCCCCAACCTTCCAACTAGGGTCACTGCTCTACAGTCACCTAAAATGGAGCACCCATAGGGACAGCACTTGAAGAAGAAGAAGACCCAGTACCTGTGGGTCTTCAATATGTGTGTCCCTTTGGGTGCTCCACTACCCACCCTCCTCCCCTCTGCTTCGGAGTTTAAACATGGACTTGGTGGAAGAAAAGGAACTGAGGGCAGTTGGACCACACAGTGCTATATAGTCACTGCTCGTGGTGCAAGATGTGAAGGAGCGCATGTGCAACCCAAAGATCTCCGATCTCAAGTGCAGGCACACCAGCACACCTAATGTGGAGCACCCATCTCGAAGAACCTCAGTTACTGCACAAGGTGAGCAACCCGCTCTTTTGCCTGGGCAAAAAATGTGCAAGGTCAGTGCCATATTTTGGTATATTCTGTGTCAACTTCATTTCTGGAGAGACCCAAATATCTCTTTTAATTATGTTCTATGGGCGAGGCATAATTTAGGACAAAATACTCCCTGTAATGCATATCTGATGTACCATATATGCCAATGGAAGGTTTGTATAAAGATTAAGGTTGGAATATGGCTTTTATGAGTCACTATTATTTTAGTTATAATTATTATTATTATTTCAGATGTCTCAGAGTTTCTCTTGGAGGAAAAATATTCTAACTGTTAGAATCACCATTTGTTGCTCTTCCTTTCTCCTTCTTTCTTTCTGTGTTTTGATTCTACTTCCTGGTCTTTGTCTCTCCTCTTTTCTATCTTCTGCTTTTTCTTCTCAGCAGAAACTCCCAAATCACTCTTCTAGGCTTCACTCCAATCCCAATCCCCATCCTATGTGATACAATTATTAGTGATGTTATAGTTGATAATATGCAAAATTTCATCATTAGGCTTTAGGGTTAATAGTTTAGTGAGATTAACGGAGTGGGGTGATGAGTACCAGCATCCCAGAACCATTGCTTTTCATGCTGTCTGCAAAGTCTACAGTGCGTCAGTTTACACTTGGATCACATTTGGATGGTCAATTTTGCAACCATGAAAGCTGAAAACTTATTTTAAAAAACCAACAACATAGATTCTGCAGAATCTGAATATGCAATGCAGATAACATAAATGTCAGGCTAAATCTACCCCACTGGCTGGGTGTTTTTTACCCCTGGTTTATAGCATTAGCTTAGCATTAAAGGTACTGTTTTGCCACCTATCACTGCACTATACGAACAATGTATGTCATAAGTAAGACTCAGTGATGATCTTCCATATCTTTTTCTTTGCAACTTAATGTATTGATAGTGGCAAAACAATAGTTTTAAAATATTGTATTTAAAATATAGATTGCAGAAGTGAGAAAGACAACTAGTCTCCTTGAGATGACTACAGGCTTATCTCAAACCTGCAGTCTGCCAAGGTTCCTGAACACCATTGTAGGATTGGTGATACCAGTGAAAAGTGGTGATAGAGGAATGCCAGCGAGAGGATATGAAAGGAGGGAGTGTGTGTGGGTAACAGCTGTGGGAAAGTCTGACACTGGCTATGAGGAAGAGCGGAGAAGTGGAGCCAAGCCAGCTGGTACCATGGGGAGAGAGCTGCTCCTAATCCTACCTATTTGGCATCACATAGTATTTGAAACATTTTTTAGCCAAACCCAAATGCCAGAATTTTGGCTGAAACTCAACCTAATACCTATGAGTAGCCAATTTCCTAGTAATCTAGCAGATGAACACTGATGAGCTGAATAGTTGATGTTGTTTTGAGTCCTAAAAATATCATCTTATGTGGAGAAAATAGTGCAAAATAGTAAATTTTGAATAGGAGAACTAACGATTATCTAAGCACCAGCATCTCAAATAACAGCAAAAGGAATATAGAAATGACATGCCACAGGTACTCTGCTTTCAGTATATACAGTCTCTTCTTACAGGTTTGCTATAATATGCCAGTCTTCCTTTAAAATAGAGATATAAACTACAGAGAGAGTGGTTCATTTTTTGTGTGGACCACGCCATTCTGTTATGTCGAAACTAATCAAATATATGTCGGGGACACTCACATTTGAAAAATTAGCAGCTATGGGTCAGTTAGGGTCCATTTCTGCCACCCTGACATTGAGGAGCAGTTACTTATGTGAGTAGTGACATGGGACTACTTGTGTGAGTAACTGCTTGAGAAAGTGGTTCAAAGTCTGGCCCAATGGGGCTACTCGGGAGTAAGGTACTTCTAACTATGAGCAAGGGTGGTAAAATTAGACTAAATTATAATAGCATTTTAAAAATGATGCAGCAACCCTATAAATACAGAAGTAGAATAAACTAGACTGATGAGTAAGTTACTTGTATATTACCAGGGCACAAGGTGATCCTTCAATCTGTACCCCTCGCTGTTGGGATTCCCTCCAAGACCTCTTCCCATTCGGTTTCCTAAGAACTCAGTTTGACTCCAGCCTTCATCACTCAAGGATCTTTATTTGGCATACAGCCATGCTATGCTGAGTTTATCAGACTCAAACGCAGCGGGGATGGACGCAGGGGACATCACAGCTTCAAAGGTACACAGAAACCCTCTCCCATTATATACATTACACATCTCATTGCATTTACTATAGATTGCATCACACATTTTTGGATTGGCTGGGTTACTTTGCAGGAGCCAACCCCTGTGCAGCATGCGCTGTCCATGCACTGTCCATGTTTAAACCTTCTCTTTACTCTTTACTCATCTCCATTCTCCTGATTTATTTTGACCCTTATTATCTAGTTCATAGTAAATAGTTCTCTGGGTGTTCTCCCACTTATCTTAGTTGGCTCAGACATTCTGTCTTTAGACTACTGATCTATTTACTTATCTTATTTAATACAAACATCCTGTTTTCAACCTGTTGATTCATTTACAACCCTAATTCTATCTTCCAAAAAATGAGGCCCCCCTCCATGTGTTATTTACTCATGTTGGACCAGGCCTCAACTATACTCTCCTCTCTCTGTAGACACTGCTAGGAAATCACCGTAACATAAATGCAATAGGAGAAAGGAAATAAATATAAACTTTGGATGAAACTGCCTCAGATGCAGCATTTTTCCCAGAGTCATTTTCATATAAATAACAAATTGGCTGTAATCTTCAGATCGGTATTAGAAATTTCATCTGTTTATTTTTATCATATATATGCATATTACTTCTCCTTCCTTGGCATAAATGAACTGGTTTTATCTAGCCTTTTCATTTAATAGAATTATTATTCCTTTTGCATCTCCCCTGCTGCTTCATATCACTACTGAATATTTGTGAAGTATAGGAAAAATTAATGTTTTTTTGCTTGTTTGCCAGGTACAGAATGTCATAGAGGGAAGACTAATGAAAAAATGTTCATGCTTATTCAATAAGGAGTGCTAAGACTATAAAATGTTCTCAGATTAGACAGAGAAAAGTATCAAAATTGTTCAAACAGAGCGAGGCTTTTTCACATCGAATGGGTCCAATCCTGCAAAGTACCAGTGCCTTCAACATCTTCTAAAGTACCTGAGAGGAGCAAATATGAAGACAAAGGAAGCTGAGGTTATACAGCACCTCACAGGAAGTACTCAGTACCTCACAGAAGAGAAGCTAGTTTACCAACCTCGCTATGGTTACGCTTTTCTAAGTCATACTCCAGCCTACATAAATCTCATATTGCAGAGCTCTTCAGAGAAAAGATTGTGGGTTTTTTTATGTATGGAAAGGGCCAAACCATTGTGGGTGACGCTGGAAGACAAATAGGCTTTAAGAGTGGAGTAATTTTCCTTTAGTTTTATGGCCACACCTGAATTATTTTTTATATCTATTTGAAACCTTAAGTATCGTGAAAAATACCTGGTTTAATTTTAAAATAATTTGTGGCTCTCAGGAAGCCACTTGACTTGCCAAAAATGTGTTTGGAGGTTTTGCATTTCAAATATTATTAAAAAATGTCTTAATTTCTAGTGAAGGAGGCAAATCAAAAATTGTGAATCATTGGTTCAACTCCATTTGAAACTGAAATTCCATCATCAGTTGCATCATCAAATCTGTTCTCAGGTTCCATGGTATATATCTGGCTCCTGCCATTCCAGGAAGGAACGCCTTCCTAGATTACTGGAAAAATGTTTCTTTCCTTCCAAAAATGTTAAACTTTCCTCAGGATGCTGGGTGGGTTGCTGTTTCATGATTTCCTGTTTCAGACAGATGCTCTAGCTCCCTGTTTTTCCTGATTTCATCAGAAATAGATCTGCAAATGTGTACTCTGTCTGCTTTTAGCTTGATCCTGTGGTAAGGGTGCTGGCTGGGGACATAAGAGGAAGGGGTTCCATCCCCTGCTTCACCACAGACTTCAGGTATGTTTATTCTGTACTGTACTCTATTCTATTCTGTGTATGTCCCTTCTGTAATCAAAGGTAGGACCACAGTTTAAGTGCACAGATCCCAGCTAGCTTTAATCTAACTAGCTCCAGTCCCAGAGCAATGAATCTGTACAAGTGCACCCAGAATCCTGGGTAAAGACGCATGAGGCCAATCTGGTCTGAAGCCTGCACTGTCATGCAGCTAGATTAGCTGATCTGACTAGATTGAAGCTAGTTTGGATATGTCTACTCCAGCTGCGGTCACACCCTGTGATTGCAGTATAGACATACCTTTTCTGTGTGACCTTGGGTAAGTCACTTAGGGCAGTGTATCTCAACCTTTTTGATACCAGAGACTGGCCTACTGCCTTCCTATACTGTGTCAGGGAGATTTCAGGGACTGGCACTGGTCCACAGACCTATCGTTGAGAAATATTGATTTAGAGTATGTCTACACTCAGTCGGAGGTGTGAGTGACTGCAGCATGTGTAGGCATACCTGAGCTGGCTTTAATCTAGCTAGCTCAGATAGCAATAGCAGTGAAGCTGCAGCAGCATGAGCTGTCTCGGGCAGGGCTGTACCTCGCTCAAGTTTGTCTGGATGTGCTGCAGTCACACCTCTGATTGCAGTGAAGTCATAGTGGGTTACCCTTAATCTGTGAGTGCCTCAACTACTTATCTGTAAAATGGGGATAATAGCACTGCCTTTCCTGACCAGGATGTTGTGAGGATAAATATATTAGAGTGTCCAAGTGCTCAGGTACTATGGTGGGGGGGGCATACAGATGCCTAAACTAAATTAATTGAATCATTTAAAAATAATACCATATTTACCATCTCAAATAAAATTGCAATGACAAGCAAATTAGAGAGATCTATAGCAATAATAAGCTCAACATTTAAAGTCCTATATTTTATATAAACTAGGCACTCTCTTTGCACATGGCCAATATTACATGCAGACATAAACAAGCAATTATGAGTGCAAACATATAACTATATATTTTGTGCATGAAGTTGCCTATTTGCATATTTTGGTGCAAATAAACAGTGGCCCAGACTACACATATATACATCCATAAGTATCTAAGGTTTTGCCTTCTCTGATTTAGTGGAAGGCACAGTGCATTTTTCTCTTTCTTTCACTTTTTATTTTTGAAAGTCACAGAGGAGACAGAAGCAGACAGATAATACAATAAATACATTAGTCACACATAACTCACACTTATAATGGCTATCAGTAACAAAGAGAGAGAGAGAGAGAGAGCACTCACCCACATCTGGCAAATTACAGCAGATACAGTATCCTAATAATCTTCATCAATATGGTACAAACGTCAATACGAATTGTGGTCTGGCAGTTGTTTGGAGTGATTCAGAATATTTAATAAAGTGGGACGATATTGCAAAAAAAATGCTTCTTTTTCTTCTTTTTTCTTTGTGATATCCTAGATACACACAGATATACTAAACACCCCAAAGATATTCCCAGAAGATCCATCCATTAGCAAACATGAAGAACAGGATTGACTTTGTCAAGAAGAGTTTATGGATACAGAACAGTGCAATGGAGACTTTTATAAATATAAAGATCTTAATAACTTACTACACTGATATTTCAATATGTTCCAATAACTTCAATTCAAAACCATTCTCATCACCTGGACTTTAAAAAGGCACTGGCAGAGGTCCATGCCATGTTCCCACACTGGCAGGGGTCCATGTCATGATGTCCCATCAATGACATCTTTGTAGGATCAGATATGGGTCCTGCCCAGTATTTGATTTTGAGGTGACTATTTATTTTTCTAATGTTCTATTGACTAAATCTTTGATGATGCTCGCTACAGGATTGACTTTTTATTGCTCTTCTCACTCAAACCACATACTTAATAGCAAAAAATTCATCAAATGATATTTAGATCTAAGGCACATTTATAATGAAACAATTGAACTACCAAAGTTAAAAAAAAAAACAAAAAACACATACTTGCCTTTGAAATTAACCACTTTCAAAACAGTCCAAACTCTAGAGCAGAGCAAAACAGAAAAGAAAAACAAAAAGGAACCTAGAGAGACAGGAATCAAACCAAATGACAGATCACAAACCAGGGAATCAAGCCGTATGCAAATTGAGGTAATCATGAAGGATAACAGGAATAGCACGATCAAAGCTAAACACTTCTGATTTGAATAGCACCAGTGGTATGCTAGAAGTGCATTAACACCCTGTAACCACAATAAAAGAGCCCAACAAAGTAACACATATCAAAGAATATCACACAGAAAGAAAGACAGCATAAGAAAATAACAAATGGTAAGCAGACTCCATCTCCTGTTTATAATCATCTCAAGAAAACACAAATGCAATTACTGAGATACTTGAAATTTTTTTTAAAAACAGCAAAGGATTTTAATAATAGAGTTGAAAAAAATTGAGGCAGCATTATTATCAATAATACTAAACCCAAATATGGACGCTTTTTGGACTACAGATGTCTTTCATCAAGCATCTGTCAAAAGTTTGATGAAGCTATGGAAATCACCTAAAGAATTTCTGAGACTAATTAAGAGAATTCTGTTAACCCTTTACATGTGCTAGTACTGTGCATATTTAGAGCCACGGTTTTTGAAAAGCAAGATCATATATTGCAGTGGAGGACCATGGTGGAAGCAAATGTAATGATATATAGGAATGAATAGGAATGGTAGGAATCTGTTAGACACTGCAGTGATGGGCACTTAACAAATTTGATAGACACAGAAAGGAAGGTTAGAGATGGAGTGGCTGTATATAGTAGAAGGCCCATGTCATAAATATAAAGGGAAGGGTAACCACCTTTCTGTATACAGAACTATAAAATCCCTCCTAGCCAGAGGCAACATCCTGTTACCTGTAAAGGGTTAAGAAGCTAAGATAACCTTGCTAGTACCTGACCAAAATGACCAATGAGGAGACAAGATACTTTCAAAGCTGGTGGGGGAAAAACAAAGGGTCTGTCTGTCTGTGTGATGCTTTTGCCGGGAACAGATCAGGAATGCTCTTCAGAACTTCTGTTAAGTTAGTAAGTAATCTAGCTAGAAATGCGTTAGATTTTCTTTTGTTTAATGGCTGGTGAAATAGCTGTGCTGAATGGAATGTATATTCCTGTTTTCGTGTCTTTTTGTAACTTAAGGTTTTGCCTAGAGGGATTCTCTGTGTTTTGAATCTGATTACCCTGTAAGGTATTTACCATCCTGATTTTACAGAGGTGATTCTTTTACTTTTTCTTTAATTAAAATTCTTCTTTTAAGAACCTGATTGATTTTTCATTGTTCTTAAGATCCAAGGGTTTGGGTCTGTGTGAGGATTTTTATCAAGCCTTCCCCAGGAAAGGGGGTGTAGGACTTGGGGGGATATTTTGCGGGGGAAGATGTCTCCAAGTGAGCTCTTTCCCTGTTCTTTGTTTAAAACGGTTGGTGGTGGCAGCTTAGGGTTCAAGGACAAGGCAATGTTTGTACCTTGGGAAAGCTTTTAACCTAAGTTGGTAAGAATAAGCTTAGCGGGGTCTTTCATGCAGGTCCCCACATCTGTACCCTACAGTTCAGAGTGGGGAAGGAACCTTGACAGCCCAGATGTCAGAGTGTTCCAGGGCAAATAAGAAGGCTAGAATGTAACAGAGTGTCAAGGTATACGATAGTAGTGGGAAAGCATGAGTGAGTGGATGTAAGAAAGCAACAGAGTATATGCCCGTGTGGCACAGTGTGTATGTTTTAGTGATAAATAGGTATGTTAAGAAATGGTCACATGTATAGAAATTATAGTAAATCAAGGAGTAAACAATATGTAGACATGATAGGATTTGGAGTAAAGGAGTCAGAGATGTGTTTTGTGTGTACACTTCAGGTCTTATCTGCATCTTTCTCTTTAACTCAGACCAGTGATACCAGTTAATGAGTTTAGGGACCAAGGATGTAAATCAGAGGCACTTTCTGAAAAAAAACAGGGAATTAATCAGAAAGCCATTATTTAAACATTTTTAAATGGACAAAATATTCCAAATAGAATCCATGGGTTCTTGTCACTGAGCATTTTTCTCCCTCTTTTCAGCCAAGTTTTTAATGAGAAATACTAGATGGTTCTTTATATGCCAAGTTTCATCCTATTGCAAACATAATAGTGACCCAAGGGAACACTATTGTAACACTCTTATACAGGGAGTTGATGATCTCAACGTGTACTTGAAGCAGACATTAAAAAAGTAGGGTTACTTTTTGTTTTCTTCTGATTGCCATTGTGTTTTTTAGCATATAAGTCCTGGAGCTGCTGCTGTGCCTGCCAACTGGTGGCCACAGGAGCAGATTTAACCAATTTGCAAAATCCCGCGTCTGGTGGCTGGACTTCCTGTGTATCTTTTTCACTTCACAACAGCTGAGACTCCAGTGGCAGCTTCACCCAGGTGAGTCAAAATACTCAGCCAGTAGGAATTGTTCTTAGCTTGTCTCAGCCAGAAGCTGGGGCATGCAATATTTCTCAGTGTTATTAAATTAGTTCATTTAATTGGTATTCAGTTGCCATTTTAGAGCAGTTTTGCTTTCTCCCCTCAATCTGTTTTTTATAGTCAGCTAATTTTATATAAACTTTGCCCTGCAGGTTCCCTGGAAAGAAGAAAAAGGAGTCTCTGTAATTTACAAGTTTAATAAACACTATGAGTGCCAGTCTGTACCTTTCAAGTGCTCTTGATTTTGCATCACAGTTTCTTCCTGACCTCCTTAGGCATATAAAGAACCATGATTTTAAGAATATACTTTAAATAAAATATGTATGTTTCTATTTTCAACATCACAGCATTAAATATGTTTCAGATGCTCTTTCATTCCTCCTAAACCTCAGAAATCTCTATATCTAAATACTTACATCGCCTCTAACTCTATAGTATATGAGCTCCTTGTAAACATTAATAGCTTTATCCTTACAACATCTCTGAGGTAAGGCAGTATCAAGAAAAATCGTGGTAATTATGCTATTCTTCCTCCCAAGCCCAATAGCCTAGTGGTTAGAGCACTCGTCTGGGATGCAGGAGACCTGGGTTCAGATTCCCACTCTCTCTGTTGTGGAGCAGGGATCTGAATGCAGGTTTCCCAAAGGTGTGTCCTAGCCACTGGGTATTCTGAGGTGGCTCTCTCAGTCTCTTCTGTCAAAGTGCTTCCACTTTGTATAAAATACTTAATAGTCATTGGGCCAGAGGGAGAAATCGAGGTGCATGGGGACTTCACCAGTGTAAGCTTAGGTGCCCAGGGAATTCAGCTGACTGGGGGTTTTGAGAATCTATATTTTGGAATTAGGTGCCTAGCACTCCCTTGCAAAGCCCACCCTCAAGGCCTGTTTTCTAAAGGCATGTAGGTGCCTAAAGATGCAGACAGGCACCTAGAAGGATTTTCAAAAGCACCTCGAGCTAGATTCACAAAGGATATTGAGGATATGTCTACACAGCAAAGAAAAACCCCCCACTGGCCCATGCCAGCTGACTAAGGCTTGCAGGGCTCAGGCTGTTTCATTGCTGTGTAGACTTCTGGGGTCGGGCTGAGTCCGATTGCAAATACAAGGAGGTATATGACAGGGATAAGGTCTGTGTGAACGTCAGCTAGCATGCAGGTTTTTCTTTGCTGTGTAGACATATCCAGAGTGTCACCACACTGAATTTTTAGCTGCCTAGAAAATCACTAAGATTCACAAAGCCTGAGTTAGGCTCCCAGGCTCTCAGTACAATGAATGGGGAGAGTTAGATGCCTTAGAATGGGATTCACAAAAGCCAGCATGTTAGGCAGCTCCCTTCTTAAGCTAGCCAACGGGAGATGCTGAGGAGAGGGGTGTGTCCTGAGCCCCACTCCTCTAAGGGAGTTCAGCACCTACATGTAAGCTAGAGGGAGGCAACTGCCTCTGCTTGGGTTTCTCAGCTGCAAACCCTCTGCTGGGGTTAGAAACCTATGCTGCTTTTTCATGGCAGAGGACCCCCTCCCTCATAATGTTCAGTCCCAGGCATTCACCTGGGACATGGGGGATCTGCCAGTTCAAGTTAACCCCTCTGCCTGACAGGCTTAGAAGGGATCTGAAGTCAAACCAGCCACCTCCCAGATCAGTGCCCTAACCAGCTGACTATGGGATAGTCTGGTGTGGGGATTGCCTCACTCTCTCCTGTTGAAGCTGTTCCACTGTGGATAAGTAATTTTAAAAAGTCATTGGAGCAGGGGGACTGGATCCCCCAGGTAAGTGCTCTAACCACCAAGCTACAGAGTTGTTCCCATACTCGCTTACTGTCGCTCTCTTTCTTGCTCAATGACTCCTTTCATCATTTACTCCACAGTGGAACAGCATCAATAGGAGGACTGAGGGAATTCCCATTTTGGAATATCCTACAGCCCACTAGTTAAAGCACTCATCTGACTCAAATCCCATCTTCCCCACTTGAACCAAGGTTGAATCCCAGTTGAATGCCCTAGCTACTGGGTTAAAAAATATGAGGAAGCTCCTCCTCCTGCCTGTTTTGTGCAAGTTCACAAACAGGGTCCAATCTGGTAAGCGTGCTCGAAGTGGCTTGCGTACCAGATCAAGCCCTCCAGGCAAGTTGGGCACAGGAACGCCTATCTTCCATTGGTTTGTACATTGCTCTGAGACTTAGATATCCAAATCCCTGGAGGGGAACCATGGTGCTCATGCACAGAGGCAGAAACATGGACGCCAAGGGAGCTCTTACTGCAAAAATGTATGTGTCAACTGAGTTTAGGTACCCACAAGATTCAGAGACAGCTGAGCAGGATTTTGGGAGTACCAGTGGGGCCTGATTCTAGGATTTAGGCACCTAAACTGGCAGCTAGGTGCCCAAGTTCTTTTGTGAATCTAGCCCCATGGTACCTAACTCCCAGTGAAATCAATAATTCTTAGTTCTAGTTTTCAGGTTTCTGCAAGGTTTATGTTAACAGTATTGTGCCTTAGTCTAACTAAACATTAATGGGACCACCCTGACTAGTTCTTAGGATAGTTCTTAGCTCACTTGGGACTGTGGGAGGGGGAGAGTTCCACTTCTGCGGCTCCGGATTTTGAAAGAGAAAAGAGTTTTTGTTGTAATAAGGCCTTCTAGACAACCTCCTGGCTCCACCATGCCATCTAGTCCCATCGCATACATGTGATTGATCAGGCCAGGTGAATCCAAACCAGATTGTGCTTTTCTGTATCCAGAAAATGGATACCAAACACATGGTCTAAAGAAAAAAAAATGCAGTCAATACATTTAAAAACAATTTGATTACACTACAGAGGGGTCCAAACTAGAAAGCCAGTTCCAATTCCATAATGACTGTTAAGGAAATGTGGATCAGGACTGGGGGCTCAGATTTATCTTTATAATCCTTTGGATCAGAACCATGATTCCAAACACCTCCAAACTTTGCAGAGGTTTTTATTTGCAACTGATTCCAAATCTGAATTTTCAATCTTGGCCTCATCTGTAGTACACACCTCCTATAGCTTTTTCAGGTCTTTTACCAGAAAACTTAATTTTGGCTGAACCGAATCCTTATTTAATAAAACCAATATACCTCCTCTGAGACAAAATTTGTGTTCATTTATTTTTCCTTTGAGCTAGATTAATTATTTCAGACAAGCTATATATATACAAAAATGGATAATTTATAGGCTTACGAAGAGGATTTTGGGAAAAAAAGGAATGCACACAAGTTGAAACAATATAAGTTCTATCAAAAAGTAAACAGTCAGATGTTTCAGTATGAAAAGTCAAACCATCTTTAGAGGAAATTGGTGACTATTGCTGATAACTGGCTCCAGTTTATGAGCTAGGAGGAGACCATCATGAGAAACAAAGATAAATAATCCTCAAGTGGAAGAATTAAATAAAGATCAATTGTGACACAATTTCAGAACAGACTTCCATAGCTCTGGGGGATGCCATGTCTTTCTCTAAATTAATTAAAGATAAACTAGAATGACAATGTTTAATTATTTGCAAAGAATCTTTGTATTGTCTGTTCCTATAAAAATTGCTGCTCTAAACTGATTTACTTTTAACTCATTTTTTGAGAACCTCAGCGGTAACTCTTTTTGTATTTTCTCATTTGTACAGGTTGTGGAAAGCCACAGTTACCTCTCTCGCAGTATTACTCAGCTTTCTGTATGGTTATGTCTCCTGGATTGGAACTATATTATAATGGCACCTGTTGAGTCTCTGTCATTACGGCTGCATTAAGTTTTGCTCTTAAAGTGGGAGTTTAACGTCTTTGTCTTATATGAAAACTACAGTGTATCTGCCCCAAATTTTCAGCACATAATCCCTTAAATCTTGAATCTTAAACCTTAAATCTTGAATTTTTGGAGGAGTTTCAAGAAAATTTATTAGTTAGTTTCCGAGTTCTAATTAATTAATAGTGGTCCCCAAAATGTTCTCATTCTAAGTCTCATGATTATAGCCCTAGCCCCAGACCCTGCCATCAGAGCAGGTGCTGTTGAAGAAAAGTTTGGGCAAGTGTGTGGCAGAAGTGGGCCAGGTGGGTATGACATAACCAATCCATTCAAATACTGCCTTTCAAATCTTCTGTGTACTTTTGGGAACCCAGAATAGACAAGCGAGCTGACATTGCCGAATTGACTATTTTCTAGGGACTTGAAGTCCAATTTTTTTTAAGCTAGCCAGCTGGCATCATCTAAAAGCCCATTAACAAAGTATCAGGTGTTCCCTAAGAAATGCTGATAAATAGGAGTGTATTATAGTACTAAAAATGGTACACTGATTTGTAGTTTTTTTCTGCCACAAGAAGAGTTCTCTTATATTTCAATATGTCTGAAGCGAACAGCCTGTTCATCTTGTTTAACAGATGTTAAACTATTTGTGAGTTCATTTATTTACGAACATTAGGAGGGTTCACTTTGTTCGCGCGTGCTTGTTCTCTTAATTTGAGTACAGCTTTTTGTTTTCCACAATAAGAAAAAAAGTTAATCACATCATAAAAAAATCCTTCATAAAATACATATATTTCCATGGAGTAGCTAGAAATACATTTCAATTGATATAATATATACATTTCCTGCCCCCGTAAAGGGCATCAGAACTATAATCTAAGACTTGCCTTGATTTATATTTTAGTGGAATGCAAAAAAATGAGCACAAATGCTAATTTTGCGCTTTTGTTTTGCATTTTATGCATATTTTCCCTTCCCATCTGTAAATATTTCCCAGTTTTACATTTCTACTGTTTTCTTTTTGTGAAAGGAACATGCTCATATGTATAAAATATTATGGCAAACTAAACATGCACACACATTCAATTCTGCTCTCTTGGTTTTGGAAAACAAAGAGATGCTCCCCCCCTCATTAGCATTTGCTGTAATATAGAGGAGAATGGATAAACAGTGCTGGTTAGTATTTTTAAAAGGCTAGATGTGCATAAAAATGTGCCTTGCTCATATACTACATGATTATATTAATAGGTGGCTGATGA
This sequence comes from Lepidochelys olivacea, assembly GCF_965140295.1. Taxonomy (NCBI): domain Eukaryota; kingdom Metazoa; phylum Chordata; order Testudines; family Cheloniidae; genus Lepidochelys; species Lepidochelys olivacea. The sequence continues at coordinate 299,533,926 of NC_140411.1, forward strand.
ACACTTAGAAACAGAAGGAAATAAAACTGGAGGAATATGACTTGCTTGGCAGGCTAACTAGAAAAGTGCAAGGCTTTGGGGAAGTTAATAACACTGGAATTAATAAAAAAAAACTAGGAGTACTTGTGGCACCTTAAAAACTGACAAATTTATTTGGGCATAAGCTTTTGTGGGCTAAAACCCACTTCATCGGATGCGTGCAGTGGAAAATACAGTAGGAAGATATATATACACAGAGAACATGAAAAAATGGGTGTTGCCATACCCCCTGTAATGAGACTAATCAATTAAGGTGAGTTATTATCAGCAGGAGAAAAAAAACCTTTTGTAGTGATAATCAGGATGGCCCATTTCAAACAGTTGACAAGAAGGTGCGAGTAACAGTACGGGGAAAAATTAGCATGGGAAAATAGTTTTTACTTTGTGTAATAACCCATCCACTCCCAGTCTTTATTGAAGCCTAATTTAATGGTGTCCAGTTTGCAAATTAATTCCAATTCAGCAGTTTCTCATTGGAGTCTGTTTTTGAAGTTTTTTTGTTGTAGTATTGCGACTTTTAGGTCTGTAATCGAGTGACCAGGGAGATTGAAGTGTTCTCTGACTGGTTTTTGAATGTTATAATTCTTGATGTCTGATTTGTGTCCATTTATTCTTTTACGTAGAGACTATCCGGTTTGGCCAATGTACATGGCAGAGGAGCATTGCTGGCACATGATGGCATACATCACATTGGTGGATGTGCAGGTGAACGAGCCTCTGATAGTGTGGCTGATGTGATTCGGTCCTATGATGGTGTTCCCTGAATAGATATGTGGACAGAGTTGTCAATGGGCTTTGTTGCAAGGATAGGTTCCTGAGTTAGTGTTTTTGTTGTGTGGTGTGTGGTTGCTTGTGAGTATTTGCTTCAGGTTGGGGGGCTGTCTGTAAGCGAGGACTGGCCTGTTTCCCAAGATTTGTGAGAGTGATGGGTCATCCTTCAGGATAGGTTGTAGATCCTTGATGATACGTTGGAGGGGTTTTAGTTGGGGGCTGAAGGTGACAGCTAGTGGTGTTCTGTTATTTTCTTTGTTGGGCCTGTCCTGGAGTAGGTGACTTCTGGGAACTCTTCTGGCTCTATCAATCTGTTTCTTCACTTCCGCAGGTGGGTATTGTAGTTTTAAGAATGCTTGATAGAGATCTTGTAGGTGTTTGTCTCTGTCTGAGGGATTGGAGCAAATGTGATTGTATTTTAGAGCTTGGCTGTAAACAATGGATTGTGTGATGTGGTCTGGATGAAAGCTGGAGGCAAGTAGGTAAGTATAGCAGTCAATAGGTTTCCGGTATAGGGTGGTGTTTATGTGACCATTGCTTATTTGCACTGTAGTGTCCAGATTCCAGGTCACCACAGAACTGTATCATGTTCGTGGGGGTGGAGGGGCAGAAGGAGAGGCCCTGAGATAGGACAGACTCTTCTGCCGGGCTAAGAGTATTGCTGGATAGATTAACAATATTGTTGGGTGAGTTAAGAGAACCACTGTTGTGGCCCCTTGTGGCATGTAGTAGTTTAGATAGTTTAATGTCCCTTTTCCTTTGTAGAGAAGCAAAATGTGTGTTGTAAATGGCTTGTCTGGTTTTTGTAAAGTCCAGCCACAAGGAAGTTTGTGTGGAAGGTTGGCTTTTTATGAGCGTATCCAGTTTTGAGAGCTCATTCTTAATCTTTCCCTGTTTTGCTGTATAGGATGTTGATCAGGTGGTTCCGCAGTTTCTTTGAGAGTGTCTGGCACAATCTCTCAGCATAGTCTGTATGGTATGTACATTGTAATGGATTTTTTACCTTCAGTCCTTTTGGTACGATGTCCATCTGTTTGCATTTGGAAAGGAGGATGATGTCTGTCAGTATCTGTATGAGTTTTTTCATGAAGTTGATGGATTTCCACTTCATACGGCTAAATTCAGTGCCTTGCATGGTCACAGGTTTCAGAGTGGTAGCCGTGTTAGGCTGTATCAGCAAAAAATACCTAGGATCACAATCTGCAACTGTGAAATGGATTCTGGAAAAAAAGGAAGGATTGTGTATGTTTTTTACATATAATGGCAGTTTATTTCCTAAGATTGCTGTTGGCACAGAAACCATGTTTCACGCTAGTATCACTTAATATGTTATTCATTGCCCTGGGCTCCAGAAATGAGCAGTGAATTAGGTCATGGTGAATAAATACCTATCAGTGTTCATCAAGTGACATTCTTCAGTTCTTTTCCCCCCTTTTTCTTTTCAAGTGGTATCAAAATCTCATTCTGTTGTTCATCAGACTAAACACAACAGAGTGAACCTTTTGCTACTCTGAAACCTATAAATATGTAGTTCCTGTTATAGTTGGAGCCAGGTTCAATATAAACATAAATCTGATGTAATACCCCTGCACTTCAGTGAGGTGGCTACTTTGATTTGATTCTGGGAAATGTTGACTAATAAACAAGATCAGTAGAGCTACTCAGCAGAGACTTGCTAGAATGAGTCACCTGCTCTTTATTATTTTAAGAAATGATCCCATTGTCTTTTTATCTGATGTCCCTGACAATTGTTGCTATACTGCTGCTTTGATATACGTTGATGCATTGTTTCTGATGTGCTAAATATGTGCTGCAGGCTGATGCAACAAAGTAAACCTGCTGCAGGCATGACCCTGACTCCTGATGATGGCTGAACTGCACTCAGGTAACACCTTATGTGATATGAAAAGTTATTTCTCAGACCTTAGCAACACTTGACAATGGATGCTTAACAATCTAGCTAATCAAAAATTGATTAAAGCATTAGAATTCATGGGACATTCAAATGTTTTAATGATAACTGGCAATTACAAAATTTTTTCCAAGTTGTTTTATTCATATTTACAATTCTTTTAATAGATGTAGTTATCTTTTATAGGCTTGGTGCCTAGAGTTTAGATGAGTATTACCAGTTCTCCAAGTAGGCCCCCATCTTGCAAAGTCTTATTCGTGTGCTTTGCTATACATTAGTAGTCCCATTTAGTTCAGTGAGACTACTGAACATGCTAAATATTTTACTCCATCAGAAATGGAATTTTCAATAGATTCTCAAGAAGAGAACTAAACAGTGTTCTGTACAAGGTTGTCTGGGATTATAAAGATTCTTTTTGAAGCCTTGATAAAATAAGAACTGCTCTTCAGTGTGGTGCTTTCAACTAGGTGAGTGTGAGGATATTGCCCCTTTGTCTCCCAGCTAGCATGAATATTGGCTTTGGCTATGTGGGTTTCTTAGTCACTTATCTAGTTACAGACCTACTACTGTTTTAAGGGAATGCCATGAAGGCCCTATCTATTCCCTTCCAGGTATGTCTACACTGCAATTAGACACCCACAGCAGACCCATGCCAACTGACTCAGATGCAAAGGGATCAGCCTGCAGGGCTGTTTAATTGCTGGGTAGACGTTTGGGCTCAGGCTGCAGTCTGAGCTCTGGGAGCCTCTACCTCTGTTAAGGCTGATTCTCCACTCTAGCACTTTGAGTGCAGAAGGGCCCGCAAGGATTCTAAAAATTAACACTGACCACTCCAGACTTGTACTAAACTCCCAAGGTTACAGTTTCTCTCTGACCTGGGATGGGTAGATGCTGTGCCACCACCCAGATGCAAAACCCCTGAGAACCCAGGAAGGTGCACTTGGGAATTCCTTCCTGTGCGGTACCCTCAAGCCCTTTTCCCCCTGCGCCCTCTGGGGAAGAGCTGAGAAAGAAAACAAAGGAAATTAGCTGTGGCTATCAGCTAATTAAACAACATTTGTACAAACCTCTTCGGACACCAAAAATCCAGTCCTGTTCTTAAAAAAGGTAAATTTTATTAAAAACAAAAAGAAAGAAAATATATCTGGAACTTAGGCTTTTGCTAGATTTAAAAAACCCACTTACAAAACATCAAGAATAACCTTCTTGAGGTCCTTCTTGAAGGTTACAAGCAAAACAAAAAGCATTTGGGGTTAGCAGAGAGGAGTCCACAAGCCAATAAGAAATAAACAGAAATAAACATAATCGCATCTTTCTAAACATTCCTGATCTACTTACATATCCGGGTTGTTAAATAAGTAGTTTTAGATATAATCCGATGATTTTCATATTTGGCCTTCAGCTTCTGACAGCATAACTGCTCCCTGTTTCCCTCTTTCCCAGAGAACAACAACAACTCACAAAGAGAAAGCTTTTTTCCCAATTTTAAAAAGTTCTAGCCTTCCCTTTCCTAGCTTTCGTCAGGTGCCTACTCGCTTCCTTTTACCTGGACTTTTTAACCCTTTACAGGTAAGGCAAGTAGATAACAGCTACTAAGAGGAATTTTATAGCTAACTGGCTGGCTGGATGTCCATAAAATGGAGCTACCCCATCCTTCATTTATCACAACCTCACAGGGTCCTAGAGCCCAGGCTCCAAACAGAGCCCAAATGTGTACATTGCAATTAAATAGCCCTTTAGCTTGGGCCCCGTGAGCTAGAGTTTGCTAGAATGGGCCAGCCATGGATTTTTAATTGCAGTGTAGATTTACCCCCATTTATGCAATTACACTACTTTAGTTCAGACTATGGCAGCACTTCTATGATGGCTTCATTATTTTCCAGTGTTGGTGGGGTGATAATTTTTTTTAACGCTGTAATGTGGCCAGACACTGTACTTTGGGCTGAGACCTGTATTACAAGGTCTCAGCCTGGGAGCAAACTACATAGTTGACCAAATTAATAAATAATAATAATAAAAAGAAACAAAAAGTTGAGCTTTTTTAAGTTTTAGCCAGGCAAAAACTGAAGGTCTTTTACTGATTTTGGGTATGCTTTTGTAAGACTACTCTTTATGTGATATATAAGAACGTGTTATAAGGATAAAGAGTAGCTTGTATACATAACCATCTATGAAAAGTGTTTTATGAAGACAATAAATTAAACACCAGAAAACCCTACATTTTGAAACGATGAGCTTCCACTTCACATGAATAAGCCATTCCATATTAAAACCACTTACCCCGATCCAGCAATCAAATCCACATGAAAGGAGAGACCCTTGTGCTGGTCTAGAACTCCATAGTCCCACAAAGTATCAGTATTCACATTGCCTTTCCTGGCTTTTCAGCTTGTGCCACAAATGTTGTGCTGTAGACATAATGTTACTTAGCACTACGTAAAATATCTGTCCCACATGCTTACATTAACTGAGCCCACCGCTACCTGGAGGCACTTCAATATGTAATATTTTTAAATCCTGGAGTGCACAACTTTCCTTAGACATGGGATTTCTAAGGGGTTTTAAAGGAGCAAGTTTGCTACTGCAGTTTCTGTTGAAGTGGTTTAAGTATTCACTATTGGTTTGCTTCCTTTGTTTGGCCTGGTTGCCTTTCATGGCAATGCTTTTTCACATGCTTTTCAGAGAAAAGCTTTTCACATGCTGTCTATCTATCGCACATAGCCCAGCGCTGTCTATATTGGTTAGGCAGGTGTTTCATTTCACTCTCTCATAAGCTTCAGTGAAGAAAAGCCTAATATCAGGCTTCTCCCATTCACAGGTTTATTTTTATAGGGTGTGTTGGGAAAATGTATGTTTTAGGAAAGAGGTGAATCCAACTGGTGATTCCAGCTCATTGTGGGCTAAAAGAGGGAGGTTACAGCACAGCTGTAATTAGAAACATTCCAGAAGCTACAGAAATGAACTGACACCTTTTAACATATCCTGATAGAGAGTCAAACTCTGAAGTCCATACTCTGGCAAAACTCACACTGATTTTTAGGCATTACTGATAAAGACTTCAGGGTCTGCTCTCTAGTGGTATATATTTGCAGGGGGATGGGGCCTAAGGGTAAATATCTGCACTAGCCATTGAACAAATGATTAGAAGCTTGATGGTAGCTGACAGGTTGAATTGTGGGGGTAATGTCAGGTCACAATCTACATGGTGAACAAAATCAATAGAAAGCGCTGAATTTCATGTTAAGAAAATCAGTGCAAGTATGCAACAACAAAGAAAAGATGCACTTTCTCTTCCTTTTCCTCTTACACTACTTGATAAAAGACCATGCATTTTCAGGGACTAGACCAGATTCTGTTCTCATACCAGTGTAGCTCCAGAGTAAGTCAATTGCAGTCTCTTATGATATATTTGTTCAGCACTAATATAATGGAGCCCTGATCTTGACTGATGCTTTTGGATACTATACTAATAGACACACTACGAAAAGTAACAATGGCCCATACTGTAGTTGCAAAAAAGAGAAGTGGAGATGGAATCAACGACACCACAGAACATAATTAGTCTTATTATCTGCAACACTTGCTTGAGAACATCTCTTTGCAGATACCCAACCCCCACCAAATTATCTAGCTTCTAGTAGTGGTAGTCTGGAAAATTGGAAAACCAAATACCTGGGGGCCTGGAATGACAAGTGTAGTTATGAAGGATGTGGGGCCGATCTGTAATAATTTATAAATACTGCATATGCCTGGTTATTGGGTTACTGGAATATATACTGTCTTCATATCTTGATTTAGTTTAATAGCATGGCTGTCAGGAACCTAGCAGGAAGCAAATACATTGCCTGAGACAAGTAACATATCAAGAAGACTAAGAAATAATACCTGAGGTCTTAGCTGTGAAGATGCTACTTCCAGGTGCCAGACACTGGCTTGTTTGGCTAAGGCTGGGAGCAAAAAGAACACCAAACGGTTACTGTCACTCTCCAGAGAGAGGTGGGGAAGGCAGTCACGAGGGCTGTTTAGGAAGAACAGGCTGACACACAGAGAGGCCCTGTGGAGGGGTTCAGAAGCAGCTGGGCTAGGTAAGCATTATATAAGATAGACATTTATCTAGACAGTCTTGTTGTTTTAAATCCTTTCCCTCATAGACCTCTAGTCTGACATCCTGCACATTACAGGCCACAGAACTTCATCCACCCACTCCTGTAATAGACCCATAACCTCTGGTTGAGTTACAGAACTCCTCAAATCATGATTTAAATACTTCAAGTTACAGAGAATCCATCATTTACTCTAGTCCAAACCAGCAACTGACCCGTATCCCATGCTAGTTTGAACAAGGCAAATCACTGCCAGGAGGATCTCTGCCAATCTGACATGGGGGGAAATTCCTTCCTGACCCCAACTATGCCATCTTGACCTGGGAAAGAATTATCTGTAGTAACTCAAAGCCCTCCCCATCTAGTGTCCTATCTCTGGCTGTTGGAGCTATTTGCTACTAGCAATCACAGATGGGCCACCTCCCATTGGAGGCAGCCTTATCATACCATCCCCTCCATAAACTTATCAAGCTCAATATTGAAACCAATTAGGTTTTTTGCTCCCACAGCTCCCCTTGGGAGTTTGTTCCAGAACTTCACTCCTCTAATGGTTAGAAATCTTTGACTAATTTCAAACTTCAGCCTGTTGATGGCCAGTTTATATCCATTTGTTCTTGTGCCAACATTGGTCTGTAACTTAAATAACTCTGCTCCGTCCCTAGTGCTTATCCCTCTGATGTATTTATAGAGAGTAATCATCAGCCTTCATTTGGGTAGGCTAAATAAACCAAGCTCCTTAAGTCTCCTTTCGTAAGGTAGAGTCTCCATTCCCCATATCATCCTACTAGCCCTTCTCTGCACCCATCTTTCTTAAACATGGGAGACCAGAACTGCACACAGTATTCCAGATGAGGTCTCACCAGTGCCCTGTATAATGGTACGAACACTTCCCTATATCTCCTGGAAATACCTCTCCTGATACATCCTAGGATTGCATTCGCCTTTTTCATGGCCACATTGCATTGGTGTCTCATAGTCTCCCTGTGATCAACCAATAAACCCAGGTCTGTCTCCTCCTGTCACTTCCAACTGATATGTTCCCAGCTTATAGCAAAAATTGTTGTTCTTTCTCTTATGCTTAGCTTTCTTAAAACAATGTATTGTTTAATCTTAACACTAGGAACAAAAGCAGTCTGGTACTTGTATTCACCACTGGTCACAGCTCCCAAAGGGAAGGCATGCAGGTGCTGAGCCCAGTCAGATCTATTGAGTAATCACAGTTGGTACACAGGTTAGTGTAGCTGGGATACCTGGTCTGAAAGTGGGAGAATTCCACCCCTGGACAGGTGATGGCAAGAAGCCTGACATGTGACAGCGGCTGTGTGATCTGCACTTCATACTTTATACAATACCAATTATAAGACTTAATCCAACCCCATATACTTACTTTCATATACCATAATTAATTCAAGTTTCTAACATCTCACCAAAATTTTCAGCAGATTTTATTAATTGTTTCATACCCACATATATAAGCTGGTACAAGAGAATTTTGTCTATGGGACATCTCCAGTTGGTAAATATGGAATAAAGACAACCCAGAAATTACAGACCAGTCATCTTAACTTCAGTACCTGGAAAGATAATGGAGCAAATAATTAAGCAATCAATTTGCAAACACCTAGAAGAGAACGAGGTGATAAATAACAGCATGGATTTGTCAAAAACAAATAATGTCAAACCAACCTAATGGCTTCCTTTGACAGGATAACAAGCCTTGTGGATGGGGTGGGGTGGGGTGGGGTGGGAATGCGGGTGGGGGAAAAGCAGAAGATGTGGTACATCTTGACTTTAGTAAGACTTTTTATACTGTCTCACATGACCTTCTCACAAACAACTAGGGAAATACAACCTAGATGGAGCAACTATAAGGTGCCTGCATAACTGTTTGGAAAACCATTCCCAGAGAGTAATTATCAGTGATTCATAGTCAAGCTCAAAGGACATATCGAGTAGGAACCCAGAGGGATCAGTTCTGGGTCCAGTTCAATATGTTCATCAATTATTTAGATATGGCATAGAGAGTACACTTATAAAGTTTGCAAACAATACCAACCTGGGAGTGGTTGCAAGTGTTTTGGAGGACAGGATTAAAATTCAAAATGACCTGGACAAACTGGAGAAATGGTCTGAAGTAAATAAGATGAAATTCAATCAGGAAAAATGCAAGAACTTAGGCAAGAACAATCAGCTGCACATATACAAAATGGGAAGGAGTACTGCAGAATGGGATCTGGGGGTCATAGTGGATCACAAGCTAAATATGTGTCAACAGTGTAACTGTGTTGGAAAAAAACCCAAACAGCATTCTGGGATATATTAGCAGGAGCATTGTAAGCAAGACACGAGAAGTAATTCTTCCGCTCTACTCCCCGTTGATTAGGCCTCAGCTGGAGTGCTGTGTTCAGTTCTGGGTATCACATTTCAGGAAAGATGTGGACAAATTGGAGAAAGTCCAGAGAAGAGCAACAAAAATGACTAAAGGTCTAAAAAACATGACCCATGAAGGAAGACTGAAAAAATTGGGTTTGTTTAGTGTGGAGAAGAGAAGACTGAGAGGGGACATTATTACAGTTTTCAAGTACATAAAAGGTTGTTAGAAGGAGGAGGGAGAAAAATTGTTCTTCTTAACCTCTGAGGATAGGACAAGAACCAGTGGGTTTAATTGCAGCAAGGGTGGTTTAGGTTAGACATTAGGAAAAACTTCCTAGTTGTCAGGGTGATTAAGCACTGGAATAAATTGCCCAGGGAGATTGCGGAATCTCCATCATCAGAGACTTTTAAAAGCAGGTTAGACAAACGCCTATCAGGGATGGTCTAGATAATACTTAATCCTGCCATGAGTGCTGGGGACTGGACTAGATGACCTCTCAAGATCCCTTCCAGTCCTGTGATTCTATGATTCTGTTTTATATAAACTGGTGGTCACTTAGAGCCATTCTTTAAAGCCATTGACACTAAAGGCTTGGCACGCTTCACTGATTATGCTTTTTACTCTATCATGGACAATTTGCTGCTCCTAGATTTCCCTTTGTTTCAAAAGCTCATTTTCTGTTTCTGAAAGACTGTAATTCTGACAGGGTTCAAACTAAGCTTCTTGGACGTCAGTCCAGCATGGCTATCCCCTCACTTATTCAATTTTACCCTGAATTATGCCTCTCTAATATTTCACACCATTTCAATTACACAGCAGAGGAGGACTATGTGAATTCTAGTGCTAAATTTAATCAAGTGCTCCTTCAAGGTGGAAAAGAACATCTCTTTGGAATTAATGGAAAGAGACAAATGAAATAAATCCCCAGGATCTTGGTTCTGTCCACTCTGTACCAGAGGACGTTCCAGAGAAAAGACCTTCAGTAGCAATTGAAGCCTACAGACTGTTAATGTAAAAACTTAAAACTGCAAGGTATGAAACGTATGAAAAACGGTACACTTCATCTGGACTGTAGAATCAACAAGAATTCAATAACGTTAATCAGATCATCACCATTCAAGTGCACATAAATTTGAATTGTTTCCCTATTATGAAGTGTGTGTCTGTAAATTATTGCAGAGAAAGCCATTTTCAAATTAATATTTGAGCCATTAGAAAATACAAAGGGCATTTGCATTAATTAGAGACAGCTTTCCTTCCTCTCACTTTATCATTACCTTTGCTACCCGGAATCAGTTTAGTGCTCAAATTTATTGACATGTATGATTCAGTGGCACTATTTGTTTAAAGTTCATCATATACCTGCTGGAATAAAGTCATTAAGTATAAATGAATAGTTCTGTAGTCATCATCTAAAATTAGTCAATGCAGTCCTCTGAAGTCATTATAGTGCTTGTGAACACAGCTGGAATAAAAGACCCTGTAAACGTTATAGCTTCATTCTCAAAGTTTAACCAACATTCATCTCCATTCCTGTCTCAGAACAAAAGCCCAGGGTCTCAGTTAAGGAACATGGGACTCTTTCTTCATCAGAAGATGGATGCTCCCTGTTTTACTGGAGAATGTGTAAGTACGCAGTGTGTAAGATGTTCCATACTGCTGTTGCTATAGCATATTAGTTTTCACATATATGGAAGCCAAGGAACTAAAGAAGGAAAGGAGTACTTGTGGCACCTTAGAGACTAACCAATTTATTTGAGCATGAGCTTTCGTGAGCTACAGCTCACTTCATCGGATGCATGGAAAAGAAGGAAAGGAGAGCCCTCTCAAGCATCATTTGGATATATAGCTGAATATTAAGCCAGCCCTTCTATGGAGATAGCAGTGATATAGTTTCTCAGTAGAAGCTTCTCAGCTATGGAACTCTCTGCCACTGGATATCAGGAGAAGACCAAGTCTTGCTGGTTTTAAGGCAAAATGCAAGAATCATCTCTCTGCTCTAACTCAATAATATTGTCTACAAGAGTGATGTCACTTAGAAAAGCTATGTAAATTGAGGGCCAGGTGGAGAATCTCGTCCTTTTTGAGAAAAAAATGATGTTATCCTAACCTATAGAAATGGTGCCTAGAAATGCATCGTTTATATACAATGATGTAAGATTAAATAAGATACAAACTGGGGGAAAGTGGTTTTGTGGGGCACAATTAAAGCTGCATATTTGTTAGTGAAAAGAGTACAGTTTTTTCAGAGAGCAAAATGTCAAAAATTATGGTAGAATATTGCATTTCCTGAATACATACATATTCTAAAGGCCAATATCAAACAGTGCTTTATAAAGGTGCTAGAAATGTTTCAATACATTAATAAGAAACAAAACAAGGACTCCCTTTTTACCTTTACTTGGGATATTTCAAGGCATCATATACCAACCTGTGTATATTTGTTTAATTTCTTCATAAACAAAACTAATTACAATCAAATCAACATACAAATTCTGGAACTCCTCCTGCTGAAAAGTTGTTGCTCCATTGGGTAGAAAACAGCTAAACAACGGGTTTGCAAAAACTGCTTCTTTCTGATTTTCCTTGATCATAGATACAAGTAGCTCAGTTATGAAAGTTTTTGTTACCTAAATATCCCCCAATATGTTTAGCAAGAATGTGGTACAAGTTTCAGGCATTTTCCCCAGCACCCGTGAATACACAGAGATTTGTTTGTTACAAGGCCAGAAACCTTTGCATAGGGAATATCAGACTTTTGTAGTGGTTGCAATATTGCTTCAGAAATAGTTTTAAAATCAGTGGCTTCCCAGACAATACATCCTGCAATAATAACCTTGAAACTCTATCTGGTTGTTCAATATTTGTTAAATGATTGTATAGCATATGCAGTGAGTACGTAGGACCTTATCCAAACCCAGTGAAGTCAATAAGAGTTTTTCCATTGACTTCAGTTTCTTTGGATCCAGTCCATAGTAGTAGTTATTTCATCACAGATGATTTACTTACACAGAAATTGGTTCCTCTAATTACTTTTTCTAGCTCAGGACCAAGGTAATTAAGGACTTAGGAAATGCAACTCGTGAAACGTTGGTATGACCCAAGTTAAGTATGCTTCAATTAGGAATGGAGAATTGCTATATACAGAACAGTAAATGGCACATTAGCAGAAATGAATGCGTCCATCATATCAGAAAGGCTTACTTTTCTCCTTGCAGTCTTTTTGTACCAAACAGTTCTTTTGTATTTAGGTGATTTTCAACAAAGCATGTTGGCACTAAAGCAAGCTCTTTTCGTCTCAGTATGTGAGTTTCTAGCTGATGATCAAACATAGCTTGTCTTTTAAAAAACAACCAGAATTTGGCATACAATGCAAAACATAACAACACCAGAGGGGGGTGAAATATTCTCCATTTATACTTCACAGGTCACTGTTGGGCAAATATATCTTAGACACTAAAATTCTAAACTATTCTAAAAATAGTTTTGAATTTCCTTTGATTCTGCCTTCCCACTGTAGTCTCCAAGTTGTTTGAATGTGCCATCTTCTCCGTAATGAAAAAAGGCAAATTGGAAAAACTTAATGGGTGTTTACCAGCTGGAAGAGAGAAAGATACATCCAGGTGCAAAATGGTAACTTTAGGGCAACATCTATTTGGCTGCAAAATGTAAAGGATCACCCCCAGAAAAGCCTGGCAGTGGCTCTTACTACAGCTCGACTCTGGCTTCTGGCCTGGCCACGGGGCGTGGCCTCAGGGAGAGAGGAGAAGCAAGGAGCGGGGCCCCATGGTGAGGGGGGCTTGGGCCCCAATACATTTTAATCCGCCTCTACTGCTGGCATCCAGACAGTGTGGAGAAGGAAGCCATCTGATTCGAATTCAGAGCAGGCAAAAACTGAACCAGAGAGGTGGTAAAGCAGTAGATTGAGACAAGGAGGCTGGTGAGAATGGAACTGGAAGGTGGAGGGAGAGAAACTGTGACTGGAAGTTGTATGGTGTAGTTTGGGACTGGTTGGTGTCGGGGCTGGGCCTGGGAGCCTGATAGATTGTCAAAATTCAGTGTGTAGTTGGAAAACAAACACCCTAATGCAATTGTCCAGGTGGTTGTCAGTCTTGGTACTCAGATTTGATGGTTTTCACATAGGAGAATACAAACTGGAGCTAATGTTTACCATAGATCAGAACCCAACTTGCACTTGTATTGTGCACTTTGGTTTGTCTACCAAAGTCCCAAAATACTGTATCGTGGCTTTCAACGGGAGAGTGGTTTATGTGTCTAATGTACTGCAGCCTGATCACTAATATCAGCTATCATAAAAGTGTTGGAAGAAAAGGTCACTGAGGATGTCAGTTTCTCTAAGTGTTCAATTTTTTTAAGTGGCCAGCATACAGAGCTGTATGAAACAGCTGTCCTTCACGATGTTCATTTTACCCTTCATACTTCTCCGAGGTTGTTTTCATGACTGGAAAGTGCTGTAAAGTTTTCTTTTTCTTTGAGCTATCCACATGCCCAGCTTCACTTTGAATGAACTCACCGCATTTATCAGGTGTGCAATGCTCTTTAATTTGCCCTACATATTTTATGTTAATTATATGTTAACAAGGTTGGTCAGGAATAAGAAGTCAACAGCAATTTCTCCTTGTGAGAAGGCGTGTCATATGTTTTTCATGTCTTGGTTTCAAGACTATTTCGATCTCAGGTAAAAGATAGAAAAACCTTAGCTAAACTATACCTTTCCTCAACCACCTCCATTGTGCAGGATCAGATTGTTACAGGCTGCAGCAGGTTGATCAAGCAACCGATGAAACAGATGATGCTGAAGGCCTCTGACAAATGGAGTTAACAGTTTTTTGACCAATGCTTCTGTAACATGTTTCAAGACATTCACTCTCCCACAGAGTGCTCACCAATCATTATGTGCAGTGAAGCTTTGGATCTAGTCATAGCTGGTGCCTCCAGCCGGTGGTGCAGAAACCAATTTTATCATCATTACTTTCTTCTTAATGACCTACACTTGAATGCACTATAGACACCTGCCTGTCTTTTTCTCTTCTTCATTGGTGAGGTCATCAAAATGTCTGCCTTTGTGCTGCTGTGTTCATAGCCCTGAACAGAAAAATCACCAGCTGAGCCATGTCAGTCATATGTGTTGATTTGTCAAACTGGAGAGAGAAAAAATATACAACAATTTAAATCAATCTCCATTTGTTTACATCTGACCATGATTCCACTCATCTAGCCACTGTATTTGCATCCAGTTGCATGTCATTAATGACATCATGTATTGCTTATTTTGGGATCTCAGCTTCTCTTATTGCTTTCTTCACCACTGTACCATCAGTGAAAGCCTTCTTATGATTTACAGGTACATAAGCAACTCTGAAAGATACTTCATTTGGTATCCTTCTCTTTTTTAATGGTTTTGCAAGCATTGCCTCATGAGCTCTCAAAAGCAGCTTATATGAAGATTATTTTTAAGATACTTCTCTTGAGATTGCCTGTGAACTGCAAAGAAACAATGCTCCAAATTATCATGTTGCTTTGAGCAGCATTGGCTTGACTTGCGAGATTTATGTGCTTGCTTTTAAGCACAGTCAGCAAAACTCATGAGCCCATGAAATTACTATGATTTCTCCTTCCTTTTTCAAAGTTCCAGCTATATTATTTAGGAGTCCCGCACCTGTATCTCTGCACCTTCCTCAGCTCATCCCCAGGGTCCACACCCCCTTCCTCCCTCCATTCAGTGGCTGCCCTAAGGAAGGGTAGCTGCTTGAGCCTCAAAGAAGAGCTTCATTACTTCCCTATGTAGCACTCCTGCAGACAGGGAGACCAGTCGTCTCCCTCCTTCTTCCATCCACCCTGCAGGCTCAGTTCATTCCTGTGTCGCCCCTCTCACCTGCAGACCCCAAGTGATCAAAGGAGTGGGAGGAGACTGAGGCAGAGAGAGATCTTCACCTGCATCCCAGGCCTGCAACAGATGGGGATCTTTACCGTCCCCTGCAACCTGCAAGGTATTCTACTTCCTCCACTCTCCCAAAATGCCTTCATTAGCAGCAGTGCAGTTTTCTGCATCACCTCCTGTTGCTAATGAGACAGCAGGAGGCCATGCCGTACAAGAAGGAGCAGGAGAGAGCTGGTGACTTATTTCAAATGGCCTAGTTATCTACTATCTATCCCAATTTACTTTCTTGGAGGCCCCATCTGCAGTACGTGCTGAATAAGCCTACTAGACTGGGGGCTGCAATATCTTCCTTACCACCTGAAGGGAAAACGAGAGTTAACTTGACAGATATGTACTGGCTATAACATACAGGACTATTGTAGCTGAATGCACTTACCCTTTACAGGTGACACAGATGGAAGTATTTCACATGATGTCTCCCCTTTCTGATAGATCATAATTAAATAGCAATATATTTTGTTCCTATTTTACATATACCATAGCTGTATTCTGTGTCAATAGTGCTTGAGTGAAAAATTATTGCTATTGTGGAATTTATTATGAACAGTTAATAAAACATTTAAAAATAATGAAATAGAAAACTTGTACCTACTTTTAATGTATGTGTTTGTTTATTTTGTGCTTATTTATACAGCTGTTCCTGCCCTTTTTTTGGAAATAAATTGCAAAACATTATGCTAGAATCAATCCAAGCCAGATAATACGTATGGTTAAGAAGCCACATAATATAATACAGAGATATGACCTTTAATCACAGGTATGTAATCTTCATCTTTTTTTGTATGGCATTGGAAAAACAATGGGCTGGAATTATAATCATATTTTGAGATTCAAAAGCCATTCTAATGCTTCTGAAGTAATTAAATGAACCCCCCTTGTGCCACCATTGTAAGAGTGAATAGGGCAGTTGTCCGTGATGTGTTGTATGGTTTGTACCTCACCACAGTCAAAATTTTATGATTCTTTGATTTTCCATTTGTGGAGGGAATTTCCACACTTTTTATGCATTGTCTGAACGCAGGACTTCTTTCGCTGGATCTTCAATTAGGTCTTTGTTTGGGACCTCACAAGCAGCCCATGATTTGAGCCAGTGAGTTCCAGCTTTCTTTCTGTAGGCCCATAGCATTGAGGTGTATATCCAGAAAAGCTTCCTGGATTTGAGTCGGGAAAGTGGCAGAGAATTGAGGTCTTCGTGTATCAGCAGGTCCAAAGTGGTCAGGATCTTGTTGCACTCCCAGACCATAGCAACATCTCGCCTGATGTTGGCTGGTGCAATGCCTGCCAAAACTGAAAGCCATGGTATGAGCATTGATTTGAGAGAATCACTAACAATCCTGAGCTTGGCATTATGGATTTCCATTTTCTGGCCAGCCCTACCTCTAAAACTGGATAGCAGTTTTTCTTCTTTACCTTGGCTTTAAGCATAATTTGGTATTTTTCACTAAGGAGACTGTATTTAACCAAGTCCTTGAGGAGAAATGCCATCCTTTGAGTCTGTGGAATATACAGGGAGTTTTTACCAAAGGGGCCTACGTAGTAAGGATAACATCCATGCCAGTGGGAGCTCCAAGAGGCATTTTGCAGCAGGGAAGCACAGGGTCTCCCACAGTTCCCTGGGGGGAGGAGTAGAGTACAACAATGCACCACTCTCTTAGGAGGGTGCTTATAAAAACTACTGACTCCCACTGAAATGCAGCCCTCTCTGAAGTGGGACAAGGCACAACATTTAGGTTGAGCAACATTACACAAATACTTCTTGCAGACATGAATTACATCTACGATACTGTCACTAGATTGTGTGTATGTAATTAGCCTCTGTCATAAAAATAAAGAGACGGGTAACCACTTTTCTGTATAGAGTGCTATAAAATCCCTCCTGACCAGAGGCAAAACCCTTTCACCTGTAAAGGGTTAAGAAGCTAAGATAACCTCGCTGGCACCTGACCAAAATGACCAATGAGGAGAAAAGATACTTTTAAAGCTGGAGGCGGGGGAAAACAAAGTGTCTGTCTGTCTGTATGATGCTTTTGCTGGGAACAGATCAGGAATGCAGTCTCAGAACGTCTGTTAGCTGGAAATGTGTTAGATTTCCTTTTGTTTAATGGCTGGTAAAATAGCTGTGCTGAATGGAATGTACCTGTTTTTGTTTCTTTTTGTAACTTAAGGTTTTGCCTCGAGGGATTCTCTATGTTTTGAATCTGATTACCCTGTAAGGTATTTACCATCCTGATTTTACAGAGGTGATTCTCTTACCTTTTCTTTAAATAAAATTCTTCTTTTGAGAACCTGATTGCTTTTTCATTGTTCTTAAGATCCAAGGGTTTGGGTCTGTGTTCACCTGTACAAATTGGTGAGGATTTTTGTCAAGCCTTCCCCAGGAAAGGGGTGTAGGGCTTGGGGGTATATTTTGAGGGAAGACGTCTCCAAGTGGGCTCTTTCCCTGTCCTTTGTTTAACACGGTTGGTGGTGGCAGAATAGGGTTCAAGGACAAGGCAAAGTTTGTATCTTGGGGAAGTTTTTAACCTAAGCTGATAAGAATAAGCTTAGGGGGTCTTTCATGCAGGTCCCCACATCTGTACCCTAGAGTTCAGAGTGGGGAAGGAACCTTGACAGCCTCCATTGCACTCACAGATTCTACAAAGCGACTTGGGTCCAGCACTTTGGATACTATATAACTGTGAAGTAGCATTCCAACAATGAATTGCTGTGGTCCAATTGACTTGGATCCATATTGTTATTAAAAGAGTAGTCAGTAGTATAGGCCCTGCTTCTTTAAATACTTATGCATGTGCTTATCTTTGCTCACATGACTAGTTCCACTGAAAGCAATGAGACAGCTCACAAGTAAAGTTATGCATATGTAGGTTTGAAGTCTGTGTTTGCAAACACATACCAGATAGTGCAAAATGCTACACTTTCACCTCTATCAATTTTTTGTCTAAGAGAAAACTCGTGGCTGCAATGCTTCTGCAGTTTCAGGTTTAGAAACTAAGCCCCAGTGACACACCATGGAGAAACACAGCAAGGGCCACCAATTGCTTGTATTATACTACTTTTGATCACATATATTGAAGATTACACATTAATCTTCTACTACATGTTTGCAGTTAATAAGGGCCAGAGTGGATCACAGAGGGCTTTTCAGAGTTGAAGGTTGAGATCATTTAAGAAAAAGTATCATACTCAATATAATTGGGCCACATTCATTACCCAGATTTGAGACCTTAGTTTGTTCCAATTGTCAACCATCTTCACCAAGTTACGAGTCATGAAAGAAAATAAAATCAACCACCTCTATAATATTCAGCCAGGTTGTGAAAGTGCACGTCCAGGGAGGATGACAGTCCAGTTACTAAATTAATGATGATTGGTTTTCATTTTGCCGTGTTTACATTTGTCTCAGTTTATCATAATGTTGCCAAACATAATCCTCTGTGGAAGGCACCAATCTGTTAGTATTCTGGTGAGTGTATTTTTTTTGTTGTTTTTTTGCACATTCTTAGTTGTAGGCATTTAGTGAATTTTTATTTTAAAAAACTGAGCAATATCCTTCAACGCCTCAGTGAACCCAAAAATTAATAATCTCCATGAGGCGGTGTTCAACCTGACACAGCAAGCAATGCAAATATGGCACAAAGTCTATCTTTACATTTATTTGCAAATGTGCATAGATATGCTTCATATAAATTAATCCTCTCTTTCATTAAGAGGAAGGAATTATGTCTGCGGTCAAAAGGGTGGGGTACTGTTAATCTGATTTAGCCCAGCATGTGAAAAATTAATTGAAAGTCAGAACTCCATAGTGTTTATTATAAAGTAATTTCACACCAGCTCAGGATTAGCAGGGTAACAGGTGACAATAGTTCATTACTATGTTAATTGAAAGACAGCATACTTTTGTTTAAAAAAAAAAGAAAAAAGGAAAAATTATGAAAAAGCAGTATTTTATCTAGCTATCAGTAGTGGTTCTGTGTGATGCATAGTAAAGAGACTGTTTCTTTCAAGAGAATTGTTTGGCTTTTTGGTGATAACCTAGCATTGTTCATAGTGCTATGAAGCATGGCACATATGTCTGTTCCCCCCCACCACACACACACACACAATGCATACTGGCTGTCTCAGTTTCCATGACAGAAAGCGGTGCCCTTAAAAAGAAAAGCTTGACATTTAAGCCCAAAGTCTCAAAGGCATTATGGTGCCTAGCTCCCATTGAGTTCAGTAGAAATAGGCACCTCAATACCTTTGAGTAGCTGGGCCTTAAAGCCTCTGTGTGCTGGTCACTAGTCCAATAGTGCAGAGGAAAATATGGTGCATAAAGCAAAGACTATATCAAGCCTTCTCACCTTCTTGCTTGTTCAAAGGCACTCTGGAGCTGGACGAAGTCTGGAGAAGATGCCCATCACTAGGCAGTGATACAATCTGTACTAGTGTCTAACACAAGGAAATCCCATTGGTCCTCAAGCCAGAGGGTTAATAAAATAGATCATGGTATTCTAGTCATTCTGTCACTTTGACAGCATACTGAAGCATAAAGCTAAGGCAAATGCATCCTTCCACTTCAGCTGTAATGCCATTATACTGACTCTGAATGGAAATGGGGGGGATACACCAAGGTTGGCTCCTGTTCTTTTGTGACATATGACAGACAAGGCTGTATGGGCATTTCCTATTATAGACTGTGGAGCTGAATATGGAGTACTGCACTGCTCGCGTCATGCCACTGAGTAAAACAGGGAGCTATTTGCCCATTGTATTTGCATAATGGTGAATGTTGTCAAATCAGTTTAATGGATAGAAGATCATGCTACAGGTCCTTCTGGTTGACAGAACATAAAAGACAGAGCAAAAGAGAAAGAGAACTCTGTATGACCTTTGCTAACGGCCAGTTATAGTTTAAACAAGCATCCATCCTGAAAACAACATAATACAGCAATTATTTAATGAAGCCAGACACCCTGCTCCGGGTAAATGGGATTCTGAGGCAAAGGTAGGACCTGATGAGGAACCATGGTTTTATATCTAGGCAGAAGAACTGAACTTCTTCAGAGATACTCCTGCAGCCTTATGGACAGGCACATGAGGAGTGTGACCTTGCTGCTCACCTTCCCTTCTTCTGAAAAGTTTGCAACCCAACCTGACACAATCTGATGTAATATGTTAATTTCAGCATGGCCCTGTTACACGTTCTAAGCATGAGCTCTTTGCACTGAGACATATCGTCTTTTGAGCTCTAGGTATCCCAAAAGAGGTTGCTTTCTAATGAAGGTCAAAGTTAAAAAAAAAAAGCAGTACAGGGAAAATATAAATGCCACTATGGTTATTTGCTGCAAGAAGAGCACCCCAGTAAGAAAGCTGTCGCTTTGCTTTTAATGAAGTTCAGTGTGCTGTACTATGATATATTGGGATAAACATCAAGGCAAGGTCTACACTGCAGCTGAGAGTGAGCCTCCCAGCCCAGGTAGAGCGACTTACCTGGAGTCGCTAGCAGGGCTGGAGGTAGTGTGCTAAAATTTGCAGCCTGGATGTTGCAGGTCAGGCTGCAGCTTGGGCTCTCAAGCCATAGGTGCCGACGCCATGGATGCTTCAGGGCTGGAGCACCCATAGAAAAAAATTAGCACTTCCTGCCCACAGGCGGCCCTACCGATCAGCGCCTTCCCCTCCTGCCAGCCGCAATCAGCTGTTTCATGGAGTGCAGGAGGCTCTGGGAGGAAGGGGGAAGAGCAGGGATGGGGTACGCTCAGGGGAGGGGATGGAACTGGGTGGAAGAGGCGTGACGGGGCAGGAAGAGGTGGGGCAGGGGTGAGAACTTGGGAGAAGGGGTGGGAGCGGGATCTGGGGTGGAGCAGGGGGTTGAGTTCTCTCTCCGCCTGCCCCCCACCCCCGCGGGGCCCAGAGGAAGCCAGTGCCTATGTCTCAAGTTTAGGGAGTACAGAGGGCTTGAGAGCCTAATCTGTAGCAACAAACTGCAACTAGGGCTGTCGATTAATTGCAGTTAACTCACGCTATTAACTCAAAAAATTAATCATGATTAATCACAGTTTTAATTGCCCTGTTAAACAATAAAACACCAATTGAAATTTATTAAATATTTTGGATGTTTTTCTACATTTTCAAATATTTTGCTTTCAATTACAACACAGAATACAAAGTGTACAGTGCTCCCTTTATGTTATTTTTATTACAAATATTTGCACTCTAAAAATGATAAACAAAAGACAAACTATTTTTCAATTCACCTCATACAAGACCACAGTGCAATCTCTTTATCATGGAAGTCCAATTTACAAATGTAGATTTTTTTTTGTTACAAAACTGCACTTAAAAACATAACAATGTAAAACTTTAGAGCCTACAAGTTCACTCAGTCCTACTTCTTGTTTAGCCAATCGCGAAGAGAAACAAGTTTGTTTACATTTATGGGAGATAAGGCTGCCCGCTTCTTATTTACGTCACCTGAAAGTGAGAACAAGCATTTGCATGGCATTTTTGTAGGCAACATTGCAAGGTATTTATGTTCTAGCTATGGTAAATCTTCATATATCTCCTCATGCTTCAGCCACCATTCCAGAGGACATGCTTCCATCCTGATGACGCTTGTTAAAAAAAATGCATTAATTAATTTTGTGACTGAATTCCTTGGGAGCGAATCGTATGTCTCCTGTTTTGTTTTACCCGCATTCTGCCATATATTTCATGTTATAGCAGTCTCGGATGATGACCCAGCATATGTTGTTTGTTTTAAAAACACTTTCTCTGCGGATTTGACAAAACGCAAAGAAGGTACCAATGTGAGATTTCTAAAGATAGCTATCGCCCTCAACTCAAGGTTTAAGAATCTGAAATGCCTTCCAAAATCTGAGTGGAACAAGGTGTGGAGCATGCTTTCAGACATCTTAAAAGAGCAACACGCCAATGCAGAAACGACAGAACCCGAACCACCAAAAAAGAAATCAACCTTCTGCTGGCGGCATCTGACAGTAATGAAAATGAACATGTGCCAATGCACATTTCTTTGGCTCGTTATCAAGCAGAACCAGTCATCAGCATGGCTGCACGCAGTGGCAGAATTAGCGTTAGTGGGACCCTGTGTGCAGCTTCATTTTCTGGGGGGCCCCTGCCTCTCGGGCCCCAGCCAAGAAAAAGAACATTCTTTCTTATCTCCCCTGCATTTTTTCATTCTTTTTTTCCTTCATCCTCCTCCTACGTTGTAAGTAATAGGAAGTAAATGAAAATAACGTGAGGCACTTTGATTGGGGCAGGAGGTTGGGTGCAGAAGAGGGTGCGGGAACCAGGCTCTGGGAGGGAGTTTGGGTGCCAGATGAGGGCTCTGGGCTGAGGCAGGGGGTTGGGATGTGAGAGCAGTTGCAGGGGTAGGGCTCTGGGAGGAAGTTTGGGTGCGGGCTCTGGGCTGGGGCAGAGGGTTGGGGGTGTGGGAGTGGTCAGGGGAGCGGCGCTTACCATGGGCGGTACAGCTCTCAGAGCGACTGGCACACCCCCCTCTGTCAGCGGCTCCTAGGTGGGGTGGGGTAGAGGGTCTCTGTGTGCCGCTGTTCACAGGTGACACCCCCACAGCTCCCATTGGCTGTAGTTCCCAGCCAATGGGAGCTGCAGAGTTGGCATTCAGGGTGGGGGGCAATGCGTGGAGGACTCCCCACCGACAGGGAACCACAGGAACATGCTGGCCACTTCTGGGAGCAGCGTGGAGGACGGGAGGCAGCACGGGCAGGGAGCCACCTTAGTCCTGCTGCACTGCTGCTGGCATGTCTCTGTGCATCCCTTGGGGGTAGGGGGGCAGCAGGTCTCTGTGCGCTGCCTGGGGTGGGGGTAGCGCGTTGATCTGCCTCCCCCGGGCCAGGGACATGCAGAGACATGCCAGCAGCCAGCCACTTCCGGGAGCCCTGCTGCGCTGCTGGCCGGGACTCAGGTGCAGGTTAGCAGATGGGATTTGTCCTGCATTTTGGGACATTGGCTTCATGGTAAATCTGCCTCTGGGTGCATGGCCTCTGGACTGGTGGTGGAAGCATGAAAGGCCATATGAATCTTTAGGGCATCTGGCACATAAATATCTTGCAATTCTGGCTACAACAGTGCCATGCGAATGCCTGTTCTCACTTTCAGGTGACATTGTAAACAAGAAGCGGGCAGCATTATCTCCTGCAAATATAAATAATTTGTTTGTCTGAACTATTGGCTGAACAAGAAGTAGGACTGAGTGGACTTGTAGGTTCTAAAGTTTACATTGTATATTTTTTAGTGCAGGTTTTTTTTACTTAAATCTACATTTGTAAATTCAACTTTCATGATAAAAAGATTGCACTGCTGTACTTGCATTGGGGTAATTTAGAAAATACCATTTCTTTTGGTTTTTTACAGTGCAAATATTTATAATAAAAATAAATATAAAGCGAGCACTGGGTTCTGTGTTGTAATTGAAATCAATATATTTTAAAATGTAGGAAACATCCAAAAATATTTAAATAAACGGTCGTCTATTATTGTTTAACAGCGCGCTTAATCGCGATTCATTTTTTTTAATCACTTGACAGCCCTGGCTGCAATGTCTACACAGCTATTTTTAAAAAGAAAAGGAGTACTTGTGGCACCTTAGAGACTAACCAATTTATTTGAGCATAAGCTTTCGTGAGCTACAGCTCAGTTCATTGGATGCATACTGTGGAAAGTGTAGAAGATCTTTTTATACACATAAAGCATGAAAAAATACCTCCTCCCACCCCACTCTCCTGCTGGTAATAGCTTATCTAAAGTGATTACTCTCCTTACAATGTGTATGATAATCAAGGTGGGCCATTTCCAGCACAAATCCAGGGTTTAACAAGAACGTCTGGGGGGTGGGGGTTAGGAAAAAACAAGGGGAAATAGGTTACCTTGCATAATGACTTAGCCACTCCCAGCCTCTATTCAAGCCTAAGTTAATTGTATCCAATTTGCAAATGAATGCCAATTTGACAGTTTCTCTCTGGAGTCAGGATTTGAAGTTTTTTTGTTGTAATATAGCAACTTTCATGTCTGTAATCGTATGACCAGAGAGATTGAAGTGTTCTCCCACTGGTTTATGAATGTTATAATTCTTGACATCTGATTTGTGTCCATTTATTCTTTTACGTAGAGACTATCCAGTTTGACCAATGTACATGGCAGAGGGGCATTGCTGGCACATGATGGCATATATCACATTGGTGGATGTGCAGGTGAACGAGCCTCTGATAGTGTGGATGATGTTATTAGGCCCTGTGATGGTGTCCCCTGAATAGATATGTGGGCACAGTTGGCAACAGGCTTTGTTGCAAGGATAGGTTCCTGGGTTAGTGGTTCTGTTGTGTGGTATGTGGTTGCTGGTGAGTATTTGCTTCAGGTTGGGGGGCTGTCTGTAGGCAAGGACTGGCCTGTCTCCCAAGATTTGTGAGAGTGTTGGGTCATCCTTCAGGATAGGTTGTAGATCCTTAATAATGCGTTGGAGGGGTTTTAGTTGGGGGCTGAAGGTGACGGCTAATGGCGTTCTGTTATTTTCTTTGTTAGGCCTGTCCTGTAGTAGGTGACTTCTGGGAACTCTTCTGGCTCTATCAATCTGTTTCTTCACTTCCGCAGGTGGGTATTGTAGTTGTAAGAATGCTTGATAGAGATCTTGTAGGTGTTTGTCTCTGTCTAAGGGTGTCAAGGTTCCTCCCCCACTCTGAACTCTAGGGTACAGATGTGGGGACCTGCATGTAAAACCTCCTAAGCTTATCTTTACCAGCTTAGGTCAAAACTTCCCCAAGGTACAAAATATTCCACCCTTTGTCCTTGGATTGGCCGCTACCACCACCAAACTAATACTGGTTACTGGGGAAGAGCTGTTTGGAAACGTCTTTCCCCCCAAAATACTTCCCAAAACCTTGCACCCCACTTCCTGGACAAGGTTTGGTTAAAAAGCCTCACCAATTTGCCTAGGTAACTACAGACCCAGACCCTTGGATCTTAAGAACAATGAACAATCCTCCCAACACTTGCACCCCCCCTTTCCTGGGAAATGTTGGATAAAAAGCCTCACCAATTTGCATAGGTGACCACAGACCCAAACCCTTGGATCTGAGAACAATGAAAAAGCATTCAGTTTTCTTACAAGAAGACTTTTAATAAAAATAGAAGTAAATAGAAATAAAGATATCCCCCCTGTAAAATCAGGATGGTAGATACCTTACAGGGTAATTAGATTCAAAACATAGAGAACCCCTCTAGGCAAAACCTTAAGTTACAAAAAAGATACACAGACAGAAATAGTTATTCTATTCAGCACAATTCTTTTCTCAGCCATTTAAAGAAATCATAATCTAACGCATACCTAGCTAGATTACTTACTAAAAGTTCTAAGACTCCATTCCTGGTCTATCCCTGGCAAAGACAGAATATAGACAGACACACAGACCCTTTGTTTCTCTCCCTCCTCCCAGCTTTTGAAAGTATCTTGTCTCCTCATTGGTCATTTTGGTTAGGTGCCAGCAAGGTTACCTTTAGCTTCTTAACCTTTTACAGGTGAGAGGAGCTTTCCCCTGGCCAGGAGGGATTTCAAAGGGGTTTACCCTTCCCTTTATATTTATGACAGAGGGGTTGGAGCAAATGCGGTTGTATCACAGAGCTTGGCTGTAGACGATGGATCGTGTGGTGTGGTCAGGGTGAAAGCTGGAGGCATGTAGGTAGGAATAGCGGTCAGTAGGTTTCCGGTATAGGGTGGTGTTTATGTGACCATTGTTTATTAGCACTGTAGTGTCCAGGAAATGGATCTCTTGTGTGGACTGGACCAAGCTGAGGTTGATGGTGGGATGGAAATTGTTGAAATCATGATGGAATTCCTCAAGGGCTTCTTTTCCATGGGTCCAGATGATGAAGATGTCATCAATATAGCGCAAGTAGAGTAGGGGCGTTAGGGGATGAGAGCTGAGGAAGTGTTATTCTAAGTTAGCCATAAAAATGTTGGCATACTGTGGGGCCATGCGGGTACCCATAGCAGTGCCGGTGATCTGAAGGTATACATTGTCCCCAAATGTAAAATAGTTATGGGTAAGGACAAAGTCACAAAGTTCAGCCACCAGGTTTGCCGTGACATTATCAGGGATAGTGTTCTTGACGACTTGTAGTCCATCTTTGTGTGGAATGTTGGTGTAGAGGGCTTCTACATTCATAATGGCCAGGATGGTGTTATCAGGAAGATCACCTATGGATTGTAGTATGCTACCTCGAGCCCCCTAGTGTGAGTCTGTCTACAGGGCTAAGAGGTTCAGTGCTGTCACAAAGGGCATGTGTATGTTTGAGTATGTGTATGTTCAGTGCTGTCACAAAGGGTTTGTGTATGTGTATGTTTGTGCATGCATGCCATGAGGCTGCAAGCCTGCGTAATTGGACAGCAAAGATAATAATCCAATGCAAATCCTGAAGCAGGTAGGTAAGGTGGGAAAGTTTGCCCTTGACCCATACAACCTCTTAGATCTGGCCTTATGTCTACCAAGATCCAGAACAGAATTTTCCTGAAACAAGGATAGTTGTTGTTGAAGGATAAGAAGTTGCTATGTGAACACACAATATAAAAAAGTATGTTTTGCATGGCATTTGAGTTATGGGTGCACGTTCTATTGCTTAAACCAGGGGTGGGCAAACTTTTTGGCCTGAGGCCCACATCAGGGTTCCAAAAACTGTATGGAGGGCTGGATAGAGAAGGCGGTGCCTCCCCAAACAGCCTGGTCCCAGCCCAAATCCACCCATCTCATTTCCCGCCCCCCCTCACTACCGCCAACCCATCCAACACCCTGTCCCTTGCGACCCCCACCCGGGACCCCACCATCTATTCAACACCCCTCCCCCACTCCCTGTCCCCTGACTGCCCTGCCCCCATCCACACCCCCGCCCCCTGACAGGGCCCCTGGGACTCCCACATCTATCCAACCCACCATGTTCCCCATCCCCTGACCGCCCCCCCTCCCAAAACCTCCGCCCCATTCCAACCGCCCCCTGCTCCCTGTCCCCTGACTGCCCCCGGACCTCCTGCCCCGTAGCCAACCCCCCACTCCCTGCCCCCTTACCATGCTTCTCAGAGCAGCAGGAGCTCACAGCCCCGCCGCCTGGCCAGAGCCAGTTGCGCCACCACCGCGCTGCCCGGCTGGTGGCACAGCGAGCTGAGGCTGCAGGGGGATGGGGGACAGCAGGGGAGGGACCAGGGGCTAGCCTCCCCGGCCGGGAGTTCAGGAGCTGGGGAAGACAGTCCCACGAGCTGCATGTGGCCCGCGGGCCATAGTTTGCCCACCTCTGGCTTAAACTATAACGGTGGCCCCTTTTTAAAATATTTTATTACATTATGTGCCTAAGCCCTAAAGTATAAACATTCATGCTGCACAATAGGGCTGGATCAAGAAAAAGAAAAAGCAACTTACCTTGCCAAAACTAGTGCTTCGCATGTTATAGTGCTTTATGTGTTCAAACCACAGTAGACTCATTCACTAATCAAGCCTTGGAACACCTCTGTGAGGTAGGCGGCCAAGCAGTACTAGTTCTCTGTGATAGATGAAGAAACTGAGGTGAAGTGATTTGCCCAAGGTCACACAGTGGCAGAGCCAGAATCAGAACTCCCGGAGTGCCAACCGTGGAGTTTTGGGGTTTTTGGGGGGGGCGGGGGGAGGGGGGGACATTCAAACGCACAAGCCTACTCATTCATTTATAACTAAAAATGATTCCATTAGCTACAAGCAGATTCTCTTGCAGCGTCCACTCCAGTAGAAAGAAAAGGAGGACTTGTGGCACCTTAGAGACTAATAAATTTATTTGAGCATAAGCTTTCATGAGCTACAGCTCACTTCATTGGATGCATTCAGTGGAAAATACAGTGGGGAGATTTATATACACAGAGAACATGAAACAATGAGTGTTACCATACACACTGTAAGGAGAGCGATCACTTAAGATAAGCTAATACCAGCAGGAGAGCGGTGTGGGAGAGGGAGAAAACCTTTTGTAGTGATAATCAAGGTGGGCCATTTCCAGTGGTTGACAAGAACATCTGAGGAACAGTGGGGGGTCGGGGGAGCATAAACATGGGGAAATAGTTTTACTTTGTGTAATGACTCATCACTCCCAGTCTCTATTCAGGCCTAAGTTAATTGGGTCCAGTATGCAAATTAATTCCAATTCAGCAGTCTCTCGTTGGAGTCAGTTTTTTTGTTGAAGAATTGCAACTTTTAGGTCTCTAATCAAGTGACCAGAGAGATTGAAGTGTTCTCCCACTGGTTTTTGAATGTTATAATTCTTGATGTCTGATTTGTGTCCATTTATTCATTTACATAGAGACTGTCCAGTTTGACCAATGTACATGGCAGAGGGGCATTGCTGGCACATGCTGGCATATATCACATTGGTGGATGTGCAGGTGAACGAGCCTCTGATAGTGTAGCTGATGTGATTAGGCCCTATGATGGTGTCCCCTGACTAGATATGTGGACACAGTTGGCAACGGGCTTTGTTGCAAGGATAGGTTCCTGGGTTAGTGGTTCTGTCGTGTGGTGTGTGGTTGCTGGTGAGTATTTGCTTCAGGTTGGGGGGCTGTCTGTAAGCAAGGGCTAGCCTGTCTCCCAAGATCTGTGAGAGTGATGGGTCATCCTTCAGGATAGGTTGTAGATCCTTGATGAGGCGTTGGAGAGGTTTTAGTTGGGGGGCTGAAGGTGATGGCTAGTGGCGTTCTGTTATTTTCTATTTTTATATTTTCTGGTTTCAGAGTAGCAGCCGTGTTAGTCTGTATTCGCAAAAAGAAAAGGTGTACTAGTGGCACCTTAGAGACTAATCAATTTATTTGAGCATAAGCTTTCGTGAACTACAGGGTATCGCAGGCTTCTAAGTGCCTCACTAACTTGCGTCTTTCTAGCAACTGTTTGTGCAGTGTGTTGTGGGAGAACATGGGTGTCCTTCCTCAGCCCTGAGCGGAAGTGTTCTTAGTCCACTTAGCATAAAGCACTTCTGCCTCACCCCTCACTTTGATGCATTGCAATCAGTGACAAGGCATGGATCCAGCAAGCTGTGTAAACTATTCCTGCTTGTGTAGGAGAATGCTGGTGTAGCAGACTGCCAATAGTGGGGTGATCATGGGACATAGTGGCAGGCATTTCAGCTGTAGTTTGTGGCTCTCAGAAGGTAGTGGTGAGTCGTGGCAAGGAGATCATGCCAGCTGAATGCTAACATGGTAGCGTGGTAAAGCTGAAGTATGCTGCACTCACTGTGGATTCCGACTGGTTCTTCTGGTGCAGGACAATTACCACAGAGAAGTGGGATTACATCATGCAGACCTGGGATGTGCGACAATGGCCCCAGAACTTCCACATGAGGAAGGCCACCTTTGTGGAATTGTGTGAAGAGCTTGCACTGAACTTCCAGCACCATGACACACAAATGGGGATGGAGGGAAGCAATACTAGTCCAACAGAGGGTTGCTGTTGGAAGCTAGCAACCCCAAACTGTGATAGGGCCATAGCTAACCAGTTTGGTGTTGGCAAGGCAACTGTTGGGGCGCTGGTGATAGAGGTTTGTGAGGTGACTACTGTGGCTTACCCACAGGTAGTAGACATAACTAATGTGCCCAAAATGCTAGCTGACTGGGGTTCTCAACTGCACTGTAACCACTGATGGCACATGGCCCATTGTTTGCCCACCACCTGGGGCACCTGAACATATCAGTGACCATGATACTACTCCTTAGTGCTGTGGGACGTCAGCAACCATAAAATCAGGTTCATGCCCACCAGTGCGGGATGTGCTGAAAAGGTATGCGATGCCAAGTTCACCTGTTTGGACAAGAAGAGACCCTATTCTCTCTTCCATAATATGCTCATCAATGGGGTGTCTGTGCCCCAGGGACCTAGTCCACCATCTACTGCCTTGTCTCATGCATCCCTGTCCTTCTATCAGAGCACTTGGCAGAAGAAGGTTTAATCACACACTGAGCAGGTGCAGGATGATGGTGGAATGTGCATTTGGCTGGGTGACGGCAAGATAGTGCTGCCTACAAACCCCTTTGGAGGCCATGGTAGCTAGTGCTGTCTGTACCATGGTGGTATGCTATATAATATCTGTGAGCATAAGGGCAAGAGCTTTTGCCAGGAATGGGCTCAAGATATTGCTGGCTTTTCAGGGCCCATACAAGAGCCCAGAAAGTACACCTGGGGTTGGATCCAAGCAAGCAAGGGAAATAAGGGTTGTTTCTTGTGCCCACCTCCTTGCTTCACATGGTGACATGCGTGGGGAGATGGCATGCCGCGTGCTGGCGTAGCATACATAGCAGTTTATTTGCTATTGCTTTTATGTGATTATAAGAAGGTTTTACACTTTATTAAAAGTTTCAGCTACAACTTCCTGACTCTTCCTGGTTCCCAAGCACTCCCATGACAACATATTGACCACCCAAACCACTTCATTAACAAATGAAAAAGTATAAAAATACCAAATTCTGTTCTGAAAACAG
Organism: Lepidochelys olivacea; assembly: GCF_965140295.1. Taxonomy (NCBI): domain Eukaryota; kingdom Metazoa; phylum Chordata; order Testudines; family Cheloniidae; genus Lepidochelys; species Lepidochelys olivacea. Next base: position 299,564,577 of record NC_140411.1, read on the forward strand.
TTACAGGCATCCCAGCTGCCGGTCAGTGAAGTGCGCAAATGGCAACTAAATTCCAAAGTACGGCGGTGCTCTGTCAACTGAGCGGTGACACCAAGTCACGCAATCTCACGGGTAATGAAACTGGAGAGCAGCAGCCTTCTGGTCTCCTTACCCCGGACTTGCATAGCGGTAGGGGAATGGGGAATATCTGCCCATCCACATTTTCATTCTCAGAGTTCATGGACTGCTGACTATCCCGCCCAACCTCTAAATTATCCAGGGGCTGCACTGGTTGCAGGACATGGTAGTGCAGAGGAGAGTTTCCAGGTACTAGTGATGGTGTTTAAGGTGGTGCTGTAGGTGGGGTCTGTGGCCTGCTGGCCATCAGGGTGAGGAGCTGCACAAACAGCCCCTTCTGTTGCTGTCGGTCCTGTTCCCCCATCCTCCTGTCACGTTCCGGGTATTGTGATACCACTTTGTTTTCCCTCTCCTGTTTATCCTGCTCCTCCTCCTCCTTCTGAGATGCAAGGTCTTTTCCAACCCTGTGTCCAAAGTCACTGTGCATTTCTTGCAGCAGGTCACTCCTGAACCTTTTCCTTTTCCCCCACGGGATCACTATCCTCTCCCTAAGAGGCTTAGTGTGGGCCTCAGCCTAGCCAAGGTGGAGAGTCCCGCCAAGATAATGAAAGAGCACATCACTTTGTGTCCATGGAAAGAAAGAAAAGAATCTACCCTTCTACATTCTACCTCATGGCAAGACCCCACATTGTTACTCTTCTCTACTTGGTAAGCCTTTATTTCATCTCTGCACACTAGCCTGCTGCAGGCCAGGTTACTCGTTTCCAGACACACTATGGCAAATATTTCAGATTTAATTCATTGAAAAAAATAAGAAAAAAGTTTTGGGGTCTAAATGGGGTACCTGTGTTAGGGCAGTCAGACAAGGGAGGCCTGTTACTGGTGCTGGGTTTAAAGCTACTCCAAGCCGAGGAAGCCTTCGAGGATATTAATCTGCTGGAAATCTTTGAGTGCAAGAGGGAGCAGCTTTTCTGGCCTATGTTGGAAACCCAGCTGTCCATGCCAAGGAGATATTTAATCACCTGTTGACTGATCAGCAAATGAATGAGCTAGTGAGCTACAAGGGCAGTTGTGGGAAGTTTACCCTGACCAGGAATCTCCCCAAATGTCTATTTTCTCCTCTATGAAAAATCCTCTGGCTTGGATAGTGTGCTGCAAATGGAGAGCACCAGGAGGTCAAGCTCCACCATCATCAAGGGGCTTTTTCACTTAGATAGCCACTGGGACTTACAATGCAGGCAGTTTGGGACAGTGCTGTAAAACTAGCATTGATATAACTGTAGAACAGTACACCGGTGTGACGGAGTAATAAAGCCAGCAGTATTCAAGGGATAGAGCACGCATGCTTGCTGTGCCTGTAATCCCAGGCATATGTATTATTCCCTCCCCCAACCCCGCAGTAATTAGCTCAAAAATAGCTAGACTAATTCACTTATTGAATGTTTAAATCCACATCCCGCCCTATGCTTGGACTGCATCTTGGCTCACATCGTGTGGGGAATGTTGGAAGTGAAGGCAGGGAAATGACATGGCTTCAGCTCGCTCCTGAAGCTAAGGGCATCCCATAGAACATAATATCCTCTATAATTATAAGTGCATTGGTCATAACCTGGGAAACCCTCCCATGTATTTCCCACCTAACAATAACAAAGGTGGTGGTGGCCTCTTACCTGGCTGCAGTTTCAGCTCCCACTGCAGCTCCCTCCCCAGCATGTTCCCTGGGGCCACCCCTGAACAGATCCTTGAACTATGGCCCCAGGACTCCCTCCAGTCCATCTGACCATGTGGTCTGTTCCAAGTCCCTGGTCTGTTCCTGCTCTCTGGGTCCTGCTCCTCCACTCCCTCTGCCATTGAGGTCTCCTCTGGTGCTGTCTCCAGCTCCTTTAGCCTGATGTAAAAATCAGGCTGTCTTGCTTCAAAGGCCAATCATGTCTAATGGTGGGCTTTGTACTTGGGACAGTGGTGTGTGTGTTGCTAGGACCTCTGTGGGCATATCCCATGGTTCTTTGTACTGCACATAAGATGAGCTATTGTAGGATTCTTTCCCAGTGAATTGTGGGAGGACTTGCCCGTTATTCTGAGAACATGGGAGATTTGTGGGAAGACACTGGAGAACTATCAGCACTCAAGTGATTTAACCTGTGTCCACACTGCAAAGTGGGTGGGTTACCAGCCCAAGTGAAAGGGGAACCCAGGCTCTAACCCATACCTCCAGCCATGCCAGTTAGCCTGAGCTGAAAGCTCCACCAAGCTCAGGTGAGTGTTTTTTGTGTGTGGACAGGAAGAGGGCTAGAAGCAACACCTCTGCAGTGAACACGTACACTAAGAGCTGAGGAACCCTACCCTGTATGGGATTCTCAGTCAAAAAGAACACAGGCCATTGGGTCCTCTCCCATTTTAGGTGCCACTGTGATGGTTGTACTCTGAAACACAGGAAACACATAATGAACATAGGCCAGGGCAGAATTTAAGGACCTCAAGGTAATATCTAATGACATGGGCTCTTCCACCCTTCTGCTATTTTAAAGTGTCACTTTGTCTGTTACACTCTGCTGTCTTCTCATGCCTGGTTTTATTTAAATGTGAAAAGGAAAAAAGAATGGAAACCTTCAACAATATAGACACATGAGAAGTGCATTAGAAATTCACTAAGGCAACTGAGATGATTAAATAGATAAAGGTGTTCTGTATGAAAATGCAACAAATGCAACTGCTCTTTCTGTTAATACTTTCCCAAGAGCAATATTTCCCTATTCCTTTGTTCTCTGCCGTCTTCCTTCCTCCCTCTGCTTTCCCATAATCTTTAACCCTAGCAGGCTAATTTAGACTCTTACGTTCCTTGGAGAAGGGACCGTGTATTCCTACTTGTCTGTACAAGATAATAACATTCTCCTTATTTCCTCAGTGACACCATGTCCACTATCGATATAGATAATATATACACTAGTTTGGTTTTAACTTAAAAAAACAAACGAACCAAAGCCCATAGTGGAATCTTCTCCAGTCTCGATGCTCAGCTCTGCTGGAACCACTATTACTTTGTTTTTCATGACCTGAAAGGAGCAGACACTTGTAAAGATGCTGAAGGAGGCGTGGGTTTTACTTCATGGAATGTGAGTATCCAAGAGCTGAGTTCTCTCCCAGGGTAATGAAATTTCACATGTAGCATTTGGTTTTCTGGGATTCACAAAGGTTATCAGCCAGGCATTTATAATAAAAGTTGTTCCTGCTTTCCCCGGCGTGTGTTGGGAAGATGGGAGTGCTATCAGTTTGACATTTCTGTCAGAACTGGTATTTGAACCACTGGATGATTCTAACAAATGCCATCGCTGTCATCGGCTGCTCAGTTTTAATTATACCTGACTGAAGCTTTCCATGGCGGCAAGCAGAAAACTTAATTAGTTAGTGCAAAGGCTGATGTTCAGAGCTTGAGGAGTCCAAACAGCTTTACAGCATTTATGTACAGTATCTGCCATTTTCAGCCTGACAATGTGAGTAAGAAGAATTAAGGGTCCCACTCATGGGAAGAAAATACAGAGAGAAAAAGACTTGTCGGAATATATGTCAACAAAACAATCATTCCCGTTTAGGACACGTTAGAGAGCCAGCAAATGCTGGTGAGGCAACTGAATGTATAAGAAACTTCTGTGCTGAGCTGTGGAGGGGTCCAACACAAATATTATAGGTATGCAGGCAAAATACTATATGCTCATGGGAACATCCAGCAAATGAACATCTGGTACCTTAAAATACATTCAGCAGTGGATTGCAAGCATGGCACTATTTGAAAACACTGAAATGCTGGCATTTCCGCACACATCGATGCATTGTTTAAACAAGCTGCTTAAAAGAAGACTGCATGAACAATTGCTACCACCTCAATGTTTGCTTTCAAGGTGGCAATATGATTATACTGCTACACTGCATTTTGGAAAAACAAGCATTAGCACCATGCAGTGTCAAACTGCTAATATGACGCAATTAGAAATCAACATCATGTTCACATGTGGGTTGCCTGTAATTTGGTGGTGTTGTTCTGGAAGCTCCAGTCCTTCAGATACTTAATACAGTGGCTCCAGTGGAGTCAGGCGCTGTAGATCTCCTCTGAGGAGAAAGGCTTGACTGACCGCTGGAACTGTCACCTCTATGTGTAATCACAGATATTAGAACGACTGACCTAGCGAATATTAACAACCGACTGTGCTTAATTTCATAAATAAATGAACTGCAGTCATGAACCCTCAGTAAAGCATAACTTATGCACCCCATAGGACTGGGTGGGATTCATCTGCACTACCAAACTTAGTAGCTATAATGGTACAAAAACTCCTGGTAAAAAAACCTAGCTAAGATATTTATGTGCCCCCCCCATCACCACAATATTTGAGCTCTGTCAGTCTTTAATGTCTGTATCCACACAACTCTTCTGTAAGATAGGGAAGTGCAATTAACCCATTTTACAGACGGGAACTGAGACAGACTAACACACAGATCCTCAGAAGTACTTAATCGCAGCCCCTGGCTCCACATACAATTCATGAGGCGCATTTGGTGCCTAAGAAAGGGATCCTCAAAAGCCAGCATGCTGAGTGAGGAGCCTTCTAAGCAAACCAGGAGAGCAATGCTGAGGGCAGGGTCAGGGAAAGGAGCGGCGAGGCATTTAGGAGGCTAAGCGAACACACTAAAAATAGTGGTGACAGGATGGGCTAACCACCTTGAGTGCAATCCCATCCATGGCCCGAGGTATGTACTTGGGCAGCTAGCCCATGCCACCACCTGTGCAGTCACAGCTTCATGCTATTTCTGGTGTTCTAGCTCACCCACAGCTAGCGGGGTTATGGCTACCTGAGCGGGGAATTGCCCCTCCAATTCCAGCATAGACATCCTAGTGGACGCCTAGGGACTTCTGGAGTTAAGCAGCAACTGAGTGGCAGTTTTGAAAATGCCAGTGGTGTCTAAATGGTGGACTTAGGTGGCTAAAGAGGCAAAAAGGCACATAAATACCTTTGAGGACCTGGCCCTAAGCAACGGGCTCAAGGTCACCCTGGCAGTATGTGGCAGCATAGGAACTGACGCTTGGTCTTCTATGGCCTAGGCCAGCATTCTAACTACTGGAGCATCCTTCCTCTCTAACGTGGTGGCATCAGTTCCTGAGCCCAGTTTCCACTACAGCCCTACCAAGAGAACTGAACCCATAGCAAATTAAGGCTATGAAGTTTGCTAGCGCAAAACCAGCTATTTGACTCAGCTGTCATTGTCACTCATCTTGCTAATGCAGTTACTTGCCTGCTGGTTTTACATTGAAGAGGGCTTGGGTAAAATATTAACTAAGAGGATCTTGAGAACAGTCTGCCTGCCTCTAGCAGAGGAGACTATGTGCGTTTGCCTTTGAAAAGTCTCATTGGGTTTCCTTTGCGAATGATTGTAAATTGCTTCCTGGAACCAAAATGCTACTTTTTTGTCCAATTTTTCCTTATTTTTATTCTGGAGAAGCAGAACTGGGGATGATTAAATGGCTTGTTGTGGCTTTCTGACTTTGAAAGAATGTCTGTACATGACTCTTTTCCTGCACACATATTCAGTACCTTCTGAATAAAGTATTGCTCAGTTTCAGTGACGGGGACATTCATTCTCTCATTGGAGAGGGTTAATATATACAAAGTCAGCAAACATTAAAAGGTATTTTCCCTCTCTATGCAAAATCTTTTCATTTTGGGGAAAGACAGACTAGTCCAAGGGTGGGCAAACTATGGCCCGGGGCCGCATTTGGCCCTTCAGACGTTTTAATCCTGCCAGGGAGGCGGGTCGGGAGTTTGCCCTGCACATCCCCATTCTGGCTCCTATGCCGCAAGTGCCACCCTGGCAGCTCCCATTGGCCAGCTGCAGGGGTGGCGCCCATGGAGGGGGCAGCGTGCAGAGCTGCCTGGCCGTGCCTCCATGTAGGAGCTAGAGCAGGGACATGCCGCTGCTTCTGGGAGCTGCTTGTGGTAAGCGATGCCCAGAGCCTGCCCCCCTGAACCCCTTCTGCACCCCATCCCCATCCCCCTGCCCCAGTCCTGATTCCCTTCCTGCCCTCTGAACCCCTCAGTCCCACCCTCAGGCATCCCAGAGCCCACACCCACAGCCAGAGCCCTCAATCCCCCCGCACCCTAATGCCTTGCCCCAGCCCGGAGCCCCCTCCCATACCCTGAACTCCTCATTCTAGCCCCACCTCAGAGCCCATACCCCCAGCTGAGCCCTCACCCCCTCCTGCACCCCAACCCCCAATTTCATGAGCATTCATGGCCCACCATACAATTTCCATACCCAGATGTGGCCCTCGGCCCAAAAAGTTTGCCCACTCCCTGGGCTAGTCCTGTGGAACATCTTCTGGGGATTGGGGCTGCCAGAGGTGATGAGGTGGCTTAAATTGGACATTGAAGATGTGGAGTAAGTGTGATTCCTGAATGTTCATTAGAAATCTCTTACCTTCCACTCCAGCCTGTATTATACCAAAACTTCCAATGAACACCTGGTTGTCCGTTTCCTGATCTCCAGTGAAAAGAGGTATGAAATGAAGAAGATACCTTGTTCCTTTTCTTATCACTGTGAAAGTGGTGTGGCATTATAAATCACATTTAAAATTAAATGAGGTGAAATACCAAATATCAAGTAAATATAAAGCCTTTAAAATAAAATGATATAGATGACACAAAAGTACAAGAATTGTTACCAACATGAATAATTCACTAACTATTGCATGGTATAAGTCTCCAACTAATATGCGCTGTGTGCCATTTAATAGTGGCTGTATCAGAAGAAATATGGAAATTGGAATACTTTAATAACTTTCTATATGAAAGATGATGAGACTGCCTAAATGATTAAGAGGAAGATATGTTATAATGAACTAAAGCCACTCGAGTGTAAGGTAATTTTAATTCAAATCTCCATCTGCTTATGTATAATTAAGACTCATTTAACAAGTTAATGCCTAACAGAGAGAACTGATAAGTTTGGTATTAAAGAGCTTAAGAGAAGTAAATTAAACTGTCGAGTTTGAGGAGCTTTCCTTTTAATTTCCTACACCTGAACCAAAACCACGATCTTTCAGGGGGCATTTCTTTACCCTAAGCATGCAGCCAAGTTCTAAACTTGAAGAGAAAATGGAGAGGGAAAAGTGAATATCCTTTTTATATTTTAATTTCTGCTATCATGTCTTGTCAGGGGGTTGACAGCATCTTTGCTGACATGAATATTTATACATTTCAATCTCCTCACTGTATAGCATCTATACACCATTAAGAAGATACTTTGCATGCCGTCAAAAATATTTATGCATTGCAGAGATTGCCAGCGGGGTTAAATAACCTATGAAAATAAGAGGGATGCCTTTGAAGTGCAAAAAAGTAATATTTTGATCTCTGGTAAATTTCATGTGATATTCCCCAGCTCAACTTTCTATTTCATTCTTTTTACAGATATCTCCTCTAGAAGGTCCAGCAGTCAAACCAGTGACTTCAACCTTTTCATCTTTCATCATACAATGTTAATTCTCCCCCCCCGCTTTTTTTTTTTTTGGTTTCTTATCCAGTATCAAGAGGAAAGTTTCATATATTCACTTCATACTTAAAATTCTCTCTACTCTAGAATTTTTTCAGCAGAGCCAGCCATTTACTCTGCCTTCCTCCTTGTAGTTACCAATAAGTTAAACATTCTTAGAAATGTATTTGAAGAGCAAACACTGGTGTATGTCCAATTGCAATTGCAGGATGGTTATTGACTTCAGAATTAAGACAAAACATCCAGGTTGTGACATTTGATAGGCCACATACTGCCTCATTGAAGCAATTGAAATAGGACATAAATGTAACATTTGCAGCTTGCTGGTTTTACATTAGGTAAGGTACACTTTTCTATACCACTTTGATATATATAAAATCAGTAATGCTATGGAAAGATGTATATAATTTTTTCTGAATAATTCAATCTCCAACACAGTGCAAAGAATACATTCTGCGTTTGAGTCAAATTATAGTCAATGGGGCTAATTAAAGGTCAACAGAAGGTAAAGTGTTCCTTTGAATAAATGTCTAAAAGATATAACAAACCACTCATGTTCTGTAACAAATCCTTCTTTATTACTACAGCAATCACTTTAATATTTGTGTGTGTCAGTTTATGTAGTACACAAGTGGAATAGAGATTTTAAATTGTCTGGCCTTCTCTCAAAGGGTTTAATTTACTGCTGTATGGAGAAGCCACACAAAACCAATGCACCGCTTAAATGGAATGAATTTCACCTGACGTGCAGGAAATATATGCAACCTAATCTCACTGGTGTAAATTCTCTATTGATGGGAGAAACAGACATTTGTGTCTTTCAGACAAGGAGTTCTATTAATGTCAATGAGATGATCCATGCCCCAAAATTTTGTCCATTTCAGAGGAATTGCCCCCCCCTTTTAATATTTCTTCAGCTTTCCTGAACACTTAAAAAAATCCAAACAACATTTAAGGCACAACACTGCCAGGAATTTCAAAGTTAAAACTGAATTACAAAACCCAATGAAATGAATATGGCGTTAAGTTCAAATGTATGCACCTAATAAGCCCACTAATTAGGCTGTGCGGGAGATTCAGCACATAAATTAATGTTAACTAACATTTCAGAAATTCCATCATCTTATCTGTGAAATTCTGTTGATCCTTCCAGGTATGCACCATTCTGTGACAGCCCAGATATGTTGATTGAACTGAGACTTCTGGTATTTGGGATGTGAGTCAGTGCTTCTTTCTCGGGCTGTTTGCATAGCTTCAGTAAACCAGGAAGATTTCATGGGGGTGTGTCAGGGAAAGAGTTTTAAAAGGCTAGTTAAAACTTCATTCTGTACTCAGTGTCCCCAAAGGCCTGGTTAGTGGGGACGGGCAGCACATAAATCTGGGCTTAACTCAATTTTCAGCTCTGCATTTCACCTTTAAGGTTAACATTATGTCTGTAACTCATCCCCACTATACGTAGGAATTGCTGTGAGGAAGGTACGTGAGATTATCCCTTCTTTTCAGCTACTGCAGCATTTTGGTGCAGTCTGTATTTATAAATATCTGCATTTTGTATTAAGGCACATGAGGAATCCTTATGAAATGTCTGTAAAAATGGGCACAAATAGCTTTTAAATTGCCAATGAGTCTATATCAGCTAAACACAATTTTAATAATTTGTATCAAAATAATAGTTTTTGTCCTTTCTGGTGTAAATGTTTTAAAGAGTCATCTGGATATTCGTTATCTTTGCCTCAAGTCCAGAATCGGCTGGTCCAAGTTGAGTCCCCCGACTTTTTGTTCCCAGGGAAGCACTAAGTGAGTTTTAGTTTAGTCTTCTGATGGCAACAATCACACCATTTCTTCAGGACAAAGATGCAGGAAGGCAACAAACTTGAGAATTCCCTGAGAAATACCGCAAGTGCTGCAGCACGGAGAGTGCATACAGCGAGAGCCCCAGCCTGCAGCATGGGAAGCCACGTCAGTTGCAATGTGTTCCCAAACACAGTCCTGCCATGAATGCAGAGGACTGGCCTAGATGACCTCTCCAGGTCCCTTCCAGTCCGATGATTCTATTCAACACTGCACCAGCCATCTATCCATCTGGGTATTTACATTGCAATCATCATGGTAGAATCTGAGCACCTGAAATAAATGGCCATACAGTGCAGCTCCCAAAGCACCCACGCAGTCAGTCCCACTCATTTGTACAAGTGCAAAAACCTTATCTGACATCAATAAACATGTTTAAATATCTGTAACTTAGAAAGGGTCCAGAATGTTGTTTTCAGATTTTGAAACTTTGACACATTTACTGTAATGTCCATAGGGCCAGGAAGCCATTAATAGTGTGCTAAGATATTTTTGTATACTTGACTAAGGCCAGATCATGGCCTCCACATAAAGACCTGAGGAAGGGCCAAAGGCTAGTGGAAAAGCCTTTCCACTTGTGAATTTTCTGACAAATCAGGCCCAAGGTGAGACCACGGAGGTTAAAAGGCTAAATATTGCCACTGGGTGTACAAGAATTATGCAAAGTTGAGCTGCAGAACTAGGCACTCACAGTACAGCCCAGTAGATCAGCTGTTAGTTGGATTTTGAAACTATTGACCTATATGGGGAATAAATAACTGCAGACATTGCCCCAACAACTGGAGGCAGGCACTGGGAAACTTAAATGCCAGCCCAGTCCTAGATGGCCACCTTCACTGTTACTGAGTGGTACTATTCATTTCAGTGTGAAATCTCCCAGTGACTGGCATAGCAAAATCCAGCTCACAGTATACAACATTAATTTATGCCGTGCAGATTCACATTACCCACTACAGATGTTCTCCAGCTCACATCTTCTCTACCCCCAAATCTCTCTGAGCATCTCAGTGCATGGAGTTCTCACAAACTGGCTTCCATGAGGTCAGGAGGAGGGGAAAATTCTACTACTTAGGCACAAATCCCCTCTGTTCAATAAGTGCTTTGGCCATTTGGAGAGGTTTTCCCAATCATTTTAGCCCCCCAGTGCCTAAAAGTGGAAGGAATTATTTGGTTTCAAACGTGTAACTCAGCCACTCAGGCAGGAAAATGAAAAAAATGATTTTGCTCTTACTAAATACTTCAGCTAAGATGCTTCTTATAAGATCACTTATGATCACTCAGCTATCCACTTTCTTTTCTACCTGACATTAATGAACCTGGCTCACCTTTTCCAATTAACAAGAGGATGGTTTTAAGGCAACTGCTCCATTTTGCTTTAGCCAATCAGATTCTGCTTTAATTTTCTCCTCCCTGCCCTCTCCCCCTCAAGCGTTTAATGAACTGAAGCAGAAGTAGGTTCATAAAATGTGTATTATCAGAGTACTTAGCAGGTACATTTTCATAATTAGCAGCTTAAAGGGCCCATATAAAACAAAACTTAGAGTAGCTGCTTACCTTTGATGTGGAATATTTAACACAAGAGCCATGTGACATGCGGAAGGGATTGTTCTATAACATACAGATTGAGGAATGTGAGATGAGCCTTAGAAGTGTAAAAGATGCTTTTCTTGCTGAGACAATGTGAACATTTTCCTGCAAAAAAGGACAAATTTCTGCCTCGTGCAAATTCAAAAAGCAGAAAGCATCACTGCCACCACAACAATAGTGGCCATGGGCAGAAGTGGGACAATGATGCTCTGTATTGCATCTCTTCTTGCCAATATCACTTTCCCCATTTAACAGTCGTACTGAAAACTGGTGTCACAAGTCCTGTTTCTAAAGTAGCTGATGTTTCTCCCTGCAACGTGCTCACGAAGGACTTGCTGCTTGAGTCACAGTTCCCATGGAAGTCACTGTAAATTGCCCTCACATTATGCTATTACTGTGTTGTGCTCTCTCACCAAATGCAGAAAGTTACCTTCCCAAAGCTGTCACATCATCTTTCCTTTGCACATTATCCAGCCTCTCATAGGAAAAGTGATGGCAGGGAATTATCCTGTGCTGGCCTGCAAGAATAGACTGGATGGTCTCTTTGATCCTTTCCATCTAACTGATATGAACCATTCTGTTTTTGTGTGTGAGAGATAACTTTACAGAGTAAGGACAAGGTTACGTGTATTTTGACAGTGATGTATTTAAAAGATTTTGGAAAGAAAAAAAATACTGTTTTCCCCTTAGGAATCCTTTGCATTTCTGAGGAGGTTCCAACGAGCCCAGAAATTTCCACCTGACTCATGAGCAATAGTGCTCCTTAACCGGCTAGGGATGTCACCATGGAGTGATGTAAGGTTTTCCTTCCAAACAGGGCTCAGTGGTTGATCTACGCAACTCCTGGTCCCCTCCTGATCTGGAGATCAAAACACAAAGATTCCAGCTCAGGTACCCCACTTGGCAAAGCAGCCAGACCATAAAAATATCACTTTAATTAATAAAAATGACATTTCTTTGCTGGACAATGGTTTTATCACTATTTCTCTTAGATCATAATCAATCTGTTGGAGGCAGAATGGGAACATTTTAGACACTGAATAATTTTCCAGCTGCCAGAAAAAGATATAAAAGGTATTTAGTAGCATACGTTTCAGTCCTAGTGAAATAAGAATTTAGGAATGAAAGTATATGGGAGGGGGAGCTGAATGGGTAGAACAAATACTTGATAACAATTGGCTTCTAATGAGAATTTTCTGGTCCTTGCTTATCTAGCTGAAAACAGCTATTTATGGAGGATATTTATGTAGATTAACTAGATATTCCTTTATTTTTTCAATTGTTGTCTTTTTTGGTACAATGATTTGATCACATTTGGCCAACTTGTAAACTAAATTCAGTCCTGGACTCCAGAGACAGGGCTGTGAAGAGGTCTAGTGTGGCTATTGGTTCTGGTTAGGAGGAACAGAATAGCAGGTAATCACTGCACTATTCATTGAAATCATTCTGTTTCTATAAAAAGCAATATTCTAACCCCCCCCCACACACACACATTAAAAATTCTCCATCAGTGAGATCAGAGACTGAGACTCCTCATACTGTTTATTCCAATGTATGTTTTTTCCAAACAAATGTCATAATTTTTAACACCAAGACATATTAAAAGAGAAAAGACAAAACGTTTCATGTTGTCTCAGATCTTAAGAAAAGAAAGACAATTCTGTTAGTGAAAACGAATTTCCTTCTAGAAACGAACACAACAAGAAAAGATACTTTATTCTTAATATACAAAAGTGGACACATTTCTCAATTACATATGAATGTATGTATGTTATTCAGTGTTTTCTATTCCAGAATCAAGTTTTTCCTAATCTGATATAGAGATTGCTATAGCAATTACTGACCTTTCTGATTCCTGGAGTAAACTTAACAATGGGTAACATTTTCTAAAGTGCCTAAGGGCCAGACTTTTAGAGTTATTTCGGCACCTAAAAATGTAGATAGGTGCCTAATAGAATTTTCAAAAGAGCTTGTCTGTATCTTTATGTCCATAAACACCTTGTAAAGTCTGGTTGCAAGTGATTTAGGTGTCTAAATCCAATTTTCAAACACACTTAAAATCACTTAGGATTGTAAGTCTCATTTGGGCCACTCCCAAGTGATTTAGGAGCTCTTTAAAACAGAATTATAATCTGCTAAGTCATTTAGGTGCTTTGGAAAATTTTTCCCATTGTCTGTAGGTCCACCAAGTATGGTAGAAGAATCAACATAGTTTCTATATATTGTAAAGGTGATCTGCAAGAGGAAAACAAACTGAGATGAGGCTTTATTTTTCTTCTTTTTGATGAATAAAGACGATCTGAAAGGGTTATTTTTAAAATTTTGTCTGCTTGTTCTTTATGTTAGTAATTCAGGTCCTGTCTAGGCTGGAGACTCTATGGGCTTGTCTACACTACCCGCCGGATCAGCAGGCAGCGATCGGTCCAGCGGGGGTTGATTTATCGCATCTAGTATAGACGCAATAAATCGACTGCTGAGTGCTCTCCTGTCGACTCCGGTACTCCACCAGAATAAGCATCACAAGCGGAGTTGACGGGAGAGTGTCAGCTGTCAACTTACCACAGTGAAGGCACCGCGGTAAGTAGATCTAAGTACGCCGACTTCAGCTACGCTATTCACATAGCTAAAGTTGCATATCTTACATCGACCCCACACGGTAGTGTAGACAAGCCCCATGATGATTTAGCCTTGGTCTACACTATACAGTTAGGTTGACGTAAGGCAGCTTATGTCAATCTAACTATGCCAGTGTCTACACTACAGCCTTGCTCCTGCAGATGGCTCCAGAAAGTCCTCCCTGCTCAGAGCCAGGCGTCCTCGCTCCTGGAGGTGAGATTCCAGGCAGCTGCCCCGGTCCCACTGGGGAGCAGGGAGAGGAGAGCTGGCGATGGGCAGTCGGGCTCCTGACTGGAGGCAGGGAACTGAGAGTGGGGGAAGGGGAGCAGCCGGCTGGGAGCCCAGCAGACAACTGTGCTCCCAGTGGGGAACGCAGAGCCGGAAGCCCGTCATGCTTCCAGTCCAGGATCTCAGCTCCCCACACTGCCCCTCTTAGATCAGTGGAAGAGCTGCTGGTAAGGATGCACACCACCGACCGAAGGAGGGTAGTGTGACATGAACTGTTTCAGTAATTACTGTGGTGGCTGTAAGTCAACCTAATATATGTCGACTTAAGTTTTTAGTGTAGACATGCCCTTGGAGAACTAGTGAAATTATGACATATGAGCTAAAAGTGAAATTTGAGCAACTGGGAGACAAAGGATTTTTAGTCAGACTGCTGAAAACTATTTTGTGTTTGTTTTTACCCTTTGTTAATAACTTCTGTGAGTAAATAACATTTTGAATACAAGACATTTTGTTAAAGATTCAGGAACGTTACTCCTTCAATCAAGGTGCTGTGACTCAAAACGTACATCTCAGTATCCTTTAGGGGTCCCCCAGCAAAGCAGGGACTAGAAATGCCTGATATTTCTAAAGTAAAAAAGCAAGCAGGAAAAGTCAAATTTTAAAAATGCCCAACTTTCAAAGCCCTTTTTATAAACCATAAAGAATAAACAAAGAGCACAGCCCAATTTAAAACACCTCTTTACAGGTCACCCATCAGTCCTTATTTTAATAAACATCTTTCATTTATTTCCTCACTGACATGCAGTTACATTGGGAAGCCCCCTTTTCAGCTGATATCCTCAGTTTTGGTTTGCTGGTCCTTTGGAGGCACAACATAGAGCAGCAAATAATTCTCATTTTTATTTCATACCACCCGTTTTCGGTGAAATATTTAAAATAATAACCTCTGCCAGATTCATAAGTCAGCTCTGGCTCAAGATAGCGCTATGATCTATTTGTGTCTTCCATGTTTGGTTTCTGTAGAGTATAGCTTGTAAGCTCTCTTGGGGACTGGCCATGACATATTTGTTTGTAAAGCACCAAACACAGACAGTGCTTGAAAAGTAACTAAAATTAATACAGGTTGAACCTCTCTAGTCTGGCACCCTCGGGACCTGACTGGTGCCGAACCAGAGAATTTGCCGAACCACGGGAGGTCAATATGTAGCGAGTGGGTTTCTTTTTATTTTTATCTTGCCGAGGTGAATAAACGGAACAACGCTTGCAATGCCACCTAGCCAAGGCTTACTGGCTCTCTTCATAACAAAGTGTTAGTGTTGTTACACAATTTTACTGTCTTGGCACAAGGAAACAAGTAGATAAAGCATAAAATAAAATCATGCCAGACCACAAATGTTGCCGGACCAGAAAGTGCTGGACTAGAGATGTTCAACCTTTACTAGTAACAGGTCAGGGAAGACAGCAAAAATATGGGCTTGCTCCTATGTGTTCTTACTCAGGTAAAACTCCCCTTCTGACTTCTGCATGAATAAGAAATGCAGGATCAGGTCCATTTAACATAATTTATAATGGAATAAAGACAGAAGGAAACTTGTCTAATCTATAGCTATCATAATGAATTGTGCCCTGTGTCCTTGAAATTTTCATATATCCTTCAAAAATCATGTATGTGGAAATAATTCATTCTGTAATCAAGCGAACAATTAAAATCAAAGAACTCTTGATAATTTTTCTTAAAGATAAGCAATAATTTATTCCTCTTTGATCTTCACAATTATCACATATTAGCTAGCTACATGACCAATGCCACTACATACCATGGGAGAATTGCCCACTTACACTTTACTTGGACAAATACAATTGCAATTTACAGGTTAAATGTACTGTACAATGGGTTGTTGGAAAAAGGTCATTCTTAGCTGTACAACAAGATGTAGCACATGACTTATTAACAGATGCAATATAAGATGTAAAAGTTTAACTGCTTGTTATGCCAGTAAGTAAGGATACCATATAAAGCATTTTGTTTTGGTATTGTATTGTTACTAAAGTAGAAAAAAGAAAACTAGAGAAATAAATCCAGATCTTAACTTACAATACATACATTAGGATAAGAAATTAATTGTCTCCTTCACTTTTTTATTTTCTTTTTCCTTTTTTATAGAAATGAATATTATGAATATATTGCAGAGTAAAGAAAGATTGCCAGCTAAAGAAGGTACCATTATGTGAAAAACAACTGAAAAATTATCAAGTAATTTTGCTTACAAAAAAGGTCAAACTATAAACAGTCACAAAATATATAAAAATGCCACCTTGAACGAGGCAATCGTACTCTACCTAAACTGGTAGTATACTCTTTGAAATAGACGTGTTCATACAGTAGTAACCGATAAAAAGGCATTGTGCACTCTTGTCCCATCTGGAGACTTAGCACCGTGTGTCATCAGTTCTTGGATTGTCATCCAGCTGTCCAAGATTTTCTTGTTTCTTTTTTTCATCATCTTTTTGTGACTAAGTTCAAGAATGTTAATTTCTTTTTTGCCCTCGCTGCCGCTCTGTGGACTTTCCTTAAGACACTCTAACCTGCTCCGCATCATGAACTCTCGCCGCCGCCTCTGCTCCTTGGCTCGCACCAAATGCTGCTTCCGCTCCTCTTTGCTCCAGTAACGACCCATCTTCATTTCGCTCATTGTATCATCATCTGTCGTCATCCCACTGCGCTCCTCTTTAATCTTTAAGGCACGTTCCTTCAGGATTCTGTCTCGCACTGGTCTCTTAGTAATATACCTTGTTCCATCACTCCTTATTTTCACTTTCCATTCCATTTTGGGCTCTGAACACTTCTGTGAATCTTTGCACATGCTCACTAGACTGAGCTGACTTTGGGCATACTCCACTGCAGATTTCTGTTGGATCAGCTGCATATAGCTTTGATAATGCTTTGCATGAGCAGGTATATTCCCATACCTGTATGAAGAGCTATGATACGGAGACAGGTAAGGAATGTGCTCAGTACTTTGCTTCTCCTGCTCTGTGAATTTACTACTTTCTGCAATGGTTTCCTTCTCTTCAACAGTGCTGTTTTGCTCAGTGGTTTTGGTTTTGGATGGGGTTACCTCCCTCCCACTCTGTCCAGTACACAACTGATTAGCTACAATTGTGCTTCTCAGGTTTTTCCTGTTGGTGATGCTGATCATTCTCTGGAGCGAGCTATCAGGGGACTGCTCCACAGTCAGTGGAGTGCTCCTGCAGCTTTCTGCTGTGTTGTAAGCACTGGAGCTGTCTTTGTCAGATTTCTCTGGGTGCTCTATGATGTCATCCAGTTTACCTCTTTGTACATCTATGCTGGTGTTATAATTCCTGAATCCTCCATCATGTAATGCCCAAATGTCTCCATACTGATCCTTCACTTTTTGAAGCCTATGAGCCTGCATTATAGTCTGACACTCAAGCTCAATATTTCTCAGTTCCTCATTGAGTAACTGTAGCTCATGCTCCACCCCATCTTGCTCCCTTCGGTTACACTGTATCGTACTGCTCGAGTAATACAGATCATACTCTCCATGGTTTCTAATCTTGCACTTAAGCTCCAGCAGCTGCCGAAACCTTTCACACTCCTCATCTTGGTTTCCAATGAAATCAGATTCAATGTATTCCCCAGACACAAAGCTTTCATTGCACTGGAGTTCAATGCTTCCTAACGTATCCTGGCTCTGCCCCAGCTCCTGGGTGCTCTGCAGGGTCGTTTTGTTCTGCTCATCGGGTGCATTCTCCTGCTCTGAGCTCTCATCATTACGTAGACTCTCATCTGTAGGCCCCACTCCACTGTCCTTCTCATGGTTATTGGATGACGAGGTTGCAGTGTCCGTTGTGCCGTCCTCCTCCTCATGCTTTTTTGGCTAAGAAAATAAGTGAACCAAAATTAATAGAAAATACAGACCATATTAAATTAAAATATTTTTCAGTCTTGTCCTTCTTAAACAGCTAATTTAATCTATAAGAATGAATGAAAATGATGAATAAATCCCATTTCTACTACAGCTGGCTGGAAAATGGAGATCCCTTTTCATGAAAGATTTAACATTTTGGAAAAAAAATTCAGCCTGATTCAGCATGAAAAGCCAAAAACATGAATTTTTCCACAGAAAGGGATTTCCACTTTTCAGCTTGCTGACTTTTATCTGGAAGGCTCTTGCATTTCACGTTCTCCCTGCGGTTGGAAATTGATAAAAGCCTTCCCAGCGAGCAGCTGGAGAGCTGTCATTTCACTTTTCCTGATGGCAAATCAAAATTTCTCAGCAAACCCCATCATTTTCTGTCAGAAAATCATTGCTGAGGAAAATTCCTACATGCTTATGGCTTTTACATATTCCTGAGCATCATGCTGTAGGCTGCACAGAACACACTAAGCTCCTCCAGAAGCGAGCAAACAAGTGGATGAAATACAGCACACCTGGGTCACTGAAACGTTGCCCAGAGTCAGGAAATAAATATCCCTCTTCCCAGCAAAGCCAACACTGTGTGGTGCTGAAAGAAAATGAGCACCAGGTGGAGTGCAGCTTTTGGCTCTGGATTATGGCCACAACTATTGGAGCTGAATTCTTCTCAAACCTGGAGCAAGCAGCAATGCCTACATAACATCAAAAAGTACATGAGGCAGACCACCTAAGCCGTGAGCAGTGCAATGTAGCATGGCAGTAGGAGGCCTATTTGCAGGAGGACACTGGGGCTGGGATACCAGCGATCTTTGTGCACACTGCCCTGGCACAGCTGAAGACAACACAGTGGTTAGCCCGTTCTTGCTAGCCCCTTCTACCTCTCCCATCACCTGCTTTCAGCATTATGTCAATGGAAGACTGATAGCTGAACTCTAGGACTTGTTCAGGTAACTTGAACAGACTTTCCCCTAACCTATCCTTTGGAAGGCTTTTTGTTTCCTAGTTAAAACCTACTTTCCACAATACTAACCCATAGCCTTTCACCGTTAAGAGTAGAACAACACTGAGTGCCTGCCATGGACATAACGTCAAGCCTTTTTGCAGTTGCTTTTGAATTCGTGCCCTGCTCATTGTACCTAACCTATTTATTGTGTGCTTTAATGCAAAGAGCATTAGATACCTCAACGCTGAAGAGGTGCAGGCTTTTTTCATTTTCTAACTGGGTATGCTATTTCTCTTATACCGCTATCATCCAAAGTGCAATCTATATAGCATGCTCACTGTATGCCTAAGTGCACCCAGCACCAGCCAAATGTGTTTTCTCCTTTTGGAGGTGTAATTACACAATTAAACATAATGGTTAGTAATAGTAAAGTGAGAAAGAGGTACAGTGCACCAATGAGAGGAAGCAGAATGGAAGAGGTCGCTCTCACAATAATTGCTGTTTTTCTTCTACCTTGATAGATAGTGGAAGATATGAAAAATAATTAAATGCACCCTACACATACTGCATCATTTCTGCTTCAGGATCATGAACCCCTCAACTAGTCTCTTTTGTTCAGTTGTTAGTAAAAAATGGTGGAAACTGGTGGCCCAATAAAAAATAGAAATAAACAATAGATAGATAAATAAATGTAAAGTGTGGTAGAGTATATTCAGTTCAGAATGAAACCCATGATCAATAGAAAGCAGTATTCACAACAGGGTTGTCAAAGTCTCTGAGGAGATGACATCTCTATCCATAGTAATTTTAGTCGTTCTTTCTCACTAGCAGTGAAGACTTAAAGAAACAGTTATCCTTCATACTGGCATTGTATATTTAACACACAAATATACAGATGCTCAAACACCATATATGTGATGGTGAAATACATGCATCATCATGTGACAGCCTCATCTGCAGTCTGCCAACTGGTTCATCTGCATCAAAAAATATTTCCTTCTTTCTTGCCCACCACCCACACTAATTGTGGAATCCTCCCACCAGAATTTAATTGGTTTGAGGGGTAGGACAGAAGATATTCAGTCCTGGAGAGCTGACAAATTTAAGTCTACTATTTCATGACTCTTCATGGTCAGGATCTCTTGGAAGGTCCCAGAGTGCTGGAACTTAAAATTGCAATATTATTATGAACAGAGAAGTGTTTCAATGTAAATTTAGAGATTTCTAAAATTTAAAAATATGTTTTTCTTTCTGCCAGAGGTCTTTACAGTTACACTAATAGCAACTAAGGAATCCTGGCTTTACAGGAAGAAGGGACAGGAAAAATAGTACCGATAACATTTGAAATCACACTGAAGCACTTCTAAAATTGTTTTTACTGTAAGACATGAGAAATGCACACAGATTACATGCTGGCAGGCTGCACTGCTCTATTAAGACTTTGTTGACACTTCTTTGAGATGTAAGCAATGTTATCATTCCAAATGCATGCCAATATATTGTTTTTACTGCACCATCATGTATTCCTTGTTTATAATGTTCATTTAATACTTCTTTCTTTACTCATCTGATGCATTACTGTGACAGAAGACTTTTTAAGACTTGGTAAAATTTTCTAAAGTGGCTAAGTGATTTAGGCTCCATTTTTGCAAGTGACTTAGACACTTAGAAGCCTAAATCCAGTGGGACTAAAGACCAGATTTTCAAAGGTCTTTAGGTGCTTAAACATGCAGATAAGTGCCTACTGGGATTTTCAAAAGGCACCTAGCTCCTATGGAAATCAATGGAAGTTGAAATCAATGGGAAACAGGTGTCTAACCTGCTTAAGCAGTTTTGAAAATCCCACTAGACACCTATCTTCTTCATTAGGTGGCTACATACTTTTGAAAATCAGGCCCCATGCCTCTAAGTTTTTGAATTAGTAGATCTCATCCTCTCCTACCTGGCTTTTATTCATTGATTGGAAAAGGAAGACAAACTTGTCCCCTTTTTCAACTTCCAATTCACTTCTCAACTGTGAATAAACTAGTTCAAATTAAGAAACAATCTCTTTACCCCTGCTAGCTAAATTGAATCCAAAGGTTATTAAGGTAAGAGCTTTTCTGAGCAAGAGAAACTGAAAATACTGACATTTGGCAAAATTTAAATACCAACATTTTCTCCATTGTGAAGAATGAAAATAATATAGATACTTAATGCAGTATCTGACATAACATATTTACACAGTACCACTGGGACTCCGGTTCTAAGCGTCTAAGTCACTTTTGAAAATAGAACTTAGGCTGCTAAATCCCTTAGATGTTTTTGAAAATTCCACCCATCATCTATTGAAAATTCAAGATTCTGTTTTTTTAGAATGTTCAGGGTCAGTCTTCTTCCCAATTACTTCTGTTTGAAAGGCCAAAACGCTCTGTATGCTGCATTTATGCAAAAATAACTGCAGATGATTACAATCCCAACCTAGTAGTGTGTACAATCCATCAATAAGTGAACTTCTAAAGGTTCTATGTTTCAGCTTGGATAAGATTCATTCTTGCAAGAATGGCTAATCATGCTGGAATGCAGGCATGGTTCCCACTCTGATTTTACAACTCACGATACATTTGGAACATAAAACCCAGAGTGCTTATTTAAGTTTGAAAGTAATCAGATAAGAGAGATCCAGGGGATAGTAGGTGCTGCTGCTCCAAATCAGGAGAGTGAACTACCCGGTCACCCTACGAAGATGAAAGCGAGACTGACAGTGGTGTGAAGAGTTGCCCCTGATGGCTAAAGATGAGATACCCCAGCCTTGACTGGAATTGGTGGGATGACTAAAAGGTAAGGTCCATTTCCACTTTTTATTTTTTTTAAATATCCCAGGAGTTTATCAAAAATTTAAAAACAGGTGAAAATTAGTGTGAACAATTAACTTTGCAGTTCTCTGGGTAAATATGAGGGTTAATACTGGGGGGCATGAGAAAAGTAGAAAAGTAAGAGTTTACTATTTATGAAACCATTATCTCTAATCCCCAATACAAAAAATTCAAGTTTTTTAAAATAAAGAGTTTATTGTAGATGACTTGTGCAGATAGCTTGATGTAAGGGGTTTCAGTAGCACAGGGATGGGATAGGACCGAGTGCTTGGCACTCATCGGCAGGTAAGGTTTGGGGGGGGAGGAAGGACAGGAGGGGCCTGTTCTCCCAGGTGCAGCCTCCTGCTCCCTGGTGCCTGTCGCTGCAGCAGTTGGTGGGCTCAGCAGGCTCCCTGCCCATTTTGTTCCTCCACTGTGCAGCCGCAGCATCAACCAAGCAGTTTCCCTTCCCTAGGCAGGCATGCTGTGCTGTCCAGCTGGGCGTCTGCAAGAGGAGAGCTGGGATTGCAATTTTAAGCAAGAAAAAATCTGGGTGGAAACTGGAAAATCCAAATATTGGATTTTTCGAAACCTGGGAATTTTTCAGGGGAAAAAAAAAGGAAAATGAAGGGTTCTACTTCAATGACAAACTAGAGGGGATTCTTAAAATAGGTCTGTTCTGTAAACATCTAGTCTGACATCCTGCATCACACTAGCCACAGAGCTTCCTCAAAATAATTCCTGTTTGAACTAGAGCACATATTTTGGAAAAACATCCAATATTGATTCCAAGATGTCCAGTGATGGAAAACCCACCATGATCCTTGGTATATTGTTCCAATGTTTAATTACTCTCACTATTAAAAAATTATTTCCAGTCTGAATTTGTCTAGCTTCAACTTCCAGCCACTGGATTGTGTTATACTTTTGCTTCCTAGATTGAAGAGTCCATAATCAAATATTTGTTCTCCAGGTAGGTACTTCTAGACTGTCATCTTGTAATATACATAGTACTATATAGTAAAAGTACACTCTATAAGGTAGCAATTTACATAGCAATATAAGTACCATATCTTGTACAATATGTCTGTATTGTCTTTATCACAATGGGGCCCTGTCCTTGCTATGGCCTTGACAGGTGACTCTGATATAATTCATAAATAAAAGTGACAATACACAAGACCTTGTATGTAAAAGGGCTTGTAATATTGTGCTGAGAGCTCACAGAAAATGCAGAACCGGTGCTTTACTCCTCTCACATTCTGCTAAAATTTTACCCTCTCATTTACGGCCAACACATTTATTTCTAAAATGTTTTCTTATTGAGAATGTATTGCAGTTCAGCGCATCCTCATGACAAAAGCCTTTGATTCAATTTTTTGACTTAGCATTTCATTCTCTCTTAATAGAAAAATACACCTAGCAAAATTTCCAATGATTCATTTAGTGTCAGTCCTACCTGCTCCACCTCATTGGCTGTGTACTGCATTACTTCGTTATGCTGTTCTTCCAACATTTCCAAGTTTAACTCCTCTAAGAATTCATTCCTTTCATCATCAAGCCACCCCTCCTCCAGCTGCAAAGGAATACATTAATACGTTGCATTATGTTAGCAGGGATGCATGCTAAAATAGGGTAAAGCCAAATGGCAACGCCTGACTAGTTCTTTTTATCATAATGATTCTCTTCAGAATACCAGGCTCCTATAGTTCACCTCTTCAAAAAGAAGAAAAAGATGATTAAAAACAAAACAAAACCCAAAACAAAACGGGGGCTCTTAGGACTTTTATCCTTTCTTGAAACAGTATGACTGATTTTCTCTCCTAATGAAGGAGATTGCACAGCACAAAGCATTATTTCCTTTCGAAATGTATGAAAGGCATACCACATAATCCTGGAGCTGTCCTGTTCATTACCTCCAAGAGCCCCAATGTTAAAAGAACTGCAATGATATGAATAGGACCATGAGATAATCGGGCTCTTTCCTTTAACAACTTCGACCGCAGGGTTGTGTCCCAGTGCCTGAACCTCAACAGCACCCTCACTATGGGTTTCTATCGTATGTCTCTTATTGCTCTTCCACGTGAACGAAATAACAAACAAAAAGGGGGTGTCAGAGTAACAGCCGTGTTAGTCTGTATTCGCAAAAAGAAAAGGAGTACTTGTGGCACCTTAGAGACTAACCAATTTATTTGAGCATAAGCTTTCGTGAGCTACAGCTCACTTCATCGGATGCATACTGTGGAAACTGCAGAAGACATTATATACACAGAGACCATCGAAAGGGGGTGGGAGCACTGACTGATACAATGACTAAACTTTTTTGTTCTTTGACTGACTTTTTTTTTAAATTGAAACATTATTTTCATAGTCATTGAAGAGGGTATTATAAAAAGAGGAAAATGGAGGTCATTACTTCAGTCAAGTTAATGAGATGTGGCTGTACACACATACACAGTATTATGTGCATGTGTGTGTTAACAGTAAGTCTCCATTTGTGTTTCTGTTCCCTTTCCAGATTGCATGCTGGGGTAAAAAAAGGAAAAATACTATCACTAGAAGGGGAATGAAGTAGTGTTGCATGCCTGCCAATGGCAGTGTTTTAGGGGCAGAAACAGGCAACAGAGAAGGAAGGTGAATGAGCTGGGGAAGGGCAGAAATTTAAATATTAATACAACTAATCTAGAGTATGAGAAAAAATCCAATTACCTGTAAAATGTTATGGACATCACAGAAGCTAGAAACAGTGTAATTGTGTGCAACAATGCAACATGGAACTAAGTTCTTTTGTGTTGTAAGCAGGGACAACTCTACTGAAGCCAATGGACCTTTGGCCCATAGATACTAATTGGTTAAAACAACAAGCAAGCAAACAAAAAATCCCTCCACAAACCAGGCAAACATTAGACAGGTATAAAATGTTGATGGAGATTCTGTGGCACTTTTTACTATATTATGGTATCTACTTAGAACATCAATGTTGAAGTTTCATTCATGGTTTTTCAAATGCTTTTATCTGTTATGTATAATCAGCCGTTTGACCTTATAAAGAATATAAACTCCCAAGTTTCACAGCACAAGCAAACCACTAACTACCTGGGATTAGGAAGAAATTTCCCCTATGGGCAGATCATTCTGCAATTGCCCTTCAGAGGATTTTTAAACCTTCCTTGCAAACATCTGGTGCTGGCCACCGTTGCGGACAGGATACTGCAGTACATGGAGCACTGGACTGGTCTGATCCAATATGGCAA
Organism: Lepidochelys olivacea; assembly: GCF_965140295.1. Lineage (NCBI taxonomy): Eukaryota > Metazoa > Chordata > Testudines > Cheloniidae > Lepidochelys > Lepidochelys olivacea. Next base: position 299,589,430 of record NC_140411.1, read on the forward strand.
TTCTTACGGTTCTTAAAAACATAAATATACTCCCCAGTGCACATGTGCACTCATGCATGTACATGTGTGCACACAGACATTTGTTTCATATGGTTATTTGTGTGTGTTTCTTGTATGATCAGTTTTTAATATTAACTGAGTAATAATCAATATTGACTAGTCAGAGAAGCTTGTCTTGTTAGTTATTGGATGTGCCGAGCAGTCAGTCCTTGAAATACTAGCATTACAGAGTTCTTTCTAAAAGATTAGGACTTGATCCTGCCCTTTTTTCTCCAGTGAGTGTTTGCCTTAGTGAGAGCTTGTCTACACATGAAACCATTCCAGTTATACCAGTATAATTATAATTATACTGGTATAGTTAAACCGATACATTATACCAGTATAAACCCCCCTTGTGGACACTCTTATTCGGGAAGAAGACTGGCTATTTTCAAATTTGCTTAAACCCCTTCCAATGTGACATAAGCTAAACTGAAAACTGGCCCTCATATATTGGAATTAGAGTGTCCACATGAGGAGTTATATCAGTATAACTAGATCAGTTTAAACTCACATCTTGGCTTGTACTAGTATAACATTTCTATGAAGACAAGTTCTGAGGAAGGCGGGATCAGGTCTTTTGTTGGGTTTCTACAACTGGGACTGGCAGGTGGATCCTGTGCCTGCGAGAGCCCCACTGAAATGAAATTAAAAAAACAATTAGATAGAATCCTCACACAAATCTTTTAAAAGCTTCTGAAGGGTCTCTGGACCAAGAAGGGATATAACCTAGCTCAGGGATTGGCAACCTTGGGCACACGACCCATCAGGGAAATCTGCTGGCGGGCCAGGAGAGTTTGTTTACCTGCAGCGTCCGCAGGTTCGGCCAATCGCAGCTCCCACTGGCCACGGTTAGATGTTCCAGGCCAATAGGGGCTGCGGGATGTGCTGGCCACCGCTTCCCACAGCCCCCATTGGCCTGGAATGGCAAACCGCGGCCAGTGGGAGCTGTGATCGGCCGAACCTGTGGACAGCTGCTGGTAAACATACTGCCCTGGCCCGCCAGTGGATTGCCCTGACAGGCTGCGTGCCAAAGGTTGCTGATCCCTGACCTAGCTATTTAAATCTGAGGTGAATAGTTTTACTCTGCCTTAGTATATAGCCAGTTTTTTAGGAGCTGTTTAGAATGGCTAAGGACATAAAGGAAATATATGCTGAAATGTGATCTTGAGTAACTTCCAGATTCACGCTGGGATTCCGGGTGACACTGAATTACATTTATTCAATTTAATGTGTAGAGAATATGTAGTCACCATGTCTGAAAATATCAGATCAATAATATGAGAGACAAATGGTAACATAACCAACTTTGCTTGGACTGCTGACAGATGGAGAGAAGAGTGACAATGTAATGTCCTTTTCTGCTTTGTGATGGGATATAAAAGGAAGCAGAAATAATCCTTTCCCCCCCTCTCCTTTACCTGGATGATTAGCCTGACATCTCCCACTGCAAAGATGTAAAAATTTTCTTTGCAAGGCATCAGTTTTGTTTAAAAGCCAGAAGTATAGTTTAAAACTGTGTGGCAAAATATCTATTTCCTATTAAATAATTTGTACTTGATGAAAAATCTCATATGACCAGTTTCCCTTGAAAATGGTTAGGTAGGAGTAGGTTTGCTGAATGGCATTGTAATGAAATGCCCATTATCAAGATCTAACTGGAGAGTTTACTGAAACATTGCTTAAAAAAATAATCCTGACCCAGAATCCACTTCAATTCTGCCACAAGCAGGTGAAAACCATGGAAGAGTGTGAATTTAGTCCGAGAAATCAGTAAGAATCATCAACCAATAAACATGTCTTTTTGAAGTTCCACTTCACATTTAGTTAAGTATCACATTAGTACTAGATAATCAACTGTACTTATATATATATATATATATATATATATATATATATATATATATATTATTTACTTGCAAAGAATCTTTTAGCTAGTACAATGGTAAACAAACTCCTAGTAATATAATGTTATGTTTTTCCTGAGGCTACAGATTGGCAAAGATCTTTAATTATATTTTTCCCATTTTTTTTCATGAACCTCTGCAATCCTGTTTTTCAGTGTTCATTTCTTATGGATGACATTGACTGTACACTATAACCCAAGCTCCTGGCTCAATACATCTATTTATTCTAACCTGCATCTCTGGTCTTGCAACCAGCAACACAATTTTCTTGCATTCATCACTGGAAAGCAATGCCACCGCCTCCTCCCGATTCTGGACATCTTGGCCATTTATCTAGAAAACAAATGAAAGTGGCACATTAGTTTCCATTTCCACAAAGCAACACACAATAAAGGGCAAATATCAGCTCATTTGTGGGAAATGTATGGACAATGAAACTCACACAATGGGCTCATCTTCAGCTCCTCAGTGGTAAGTGCCTTCACTCAATTATGCGTTTACTGTAAGAGCTGTATTGATCGTTGAAGGATGGCGGACATCAGAGGAAGCAGTTATGTTCATAAATGTCCAACCTGCGCCCTAGCAACATACATCTAGCAACACAATTAACCAGCCCCTGACAGGTGACGTTCATCTTTCTCCGTTCAGAGTAATGGAAGTGTCACTCTGAGATAATAGTGCTGGTGGAAGCAAGACTGGTAATACTACAGCTGAAATCAGTCATACTGTATGCTTGTAGAGAGCCAATTAGAGGGCTACAGTATTCTCTCTCACCAGGCAATACCTATAGGCCACTGCTGATTGCTATTTCATTTAATCATTTTATATCTGTGTGTGCGACTTGTTGTCCAGAACCACACAAACCATCCCCATTTGGATAATCAAAATAAAAATGAATCATCTGTAAAAACCTGTTTTCTCTTCAACTTCTCTCTGCAATTCTGCCTTTATGTTAAAAACAATCAATCATACTAATAACTATACCTTAATGTATAGATTTTACAGGCCCATTCAACACTACCTAAAAACACTGCTTAAGAAAAATCAAGTTTCAAATGCAAAGCATTTTTTCCCTAAAAATACCACACTTCCTTTGTTTGTTTCACAGCACAAGAAGTGGATTTTCCTCACTGTGCCAAACTGCATTGTCAAAAATATTTAATCCATCTGCAAAGTAATGGGGACAGGCTGGAGGGCAAAGGATTTTAATAATTTTGTGGAATAAAAAGGTTTTCCCATATCCAGCCTGGTTAATCCATCTCCTTTTGCAGGGGTTCAGTTTCAAAGCTAGTAGTAGGAACTTCCTGGTGGAAAAGTAAAAAGCAAATCTGCATGTGCACAGCCTGAACACATTGCTTTGAAAAACCAGTTTTAGGTGAGAGTAAATAAAACCACAAATATACACCAACTGTTTGCTTGGTTATCACCAAAATCTTTGAGATACCTCCATGGAGAGATGTGGAGGGAGCTAAGTGTGGACTGCAAGAGAAATGATACCCACTTCCTTGTACACAGCTGCCCCCATCAATATACAGATACAGGCATATACCAGATCCCTCAGCTATCGTAAATTGGCATAGCTCTGTGATACCAATGTCAGTTTATACCAGCTGAGGATTTGGCCCACACGGTCTCAGCATGTATCTTGAGCTGAGTGGCTCAAGACAGATCATTACATGCTAGAACCTGTAGTAGCTGCAGGCTGCACTATCATAGCAAAGATAAAAGTGACTCCAATAAACCTCATTTGATCACCAATTAGTTGCCTATGTGGCCCTCATTATGCAAAGTTTGATGTCCACAGATGAAATCAAACAAGGACTAACCAAGATCTGTGGAACCTTCCTTGTAGTCTATTCCCTTTATTTTACAGTGCGTGCTGTGTGAGGTAAACAGACTATTCTCAGCTATTTAAGAAGACCATAAAGGAGACAGGAGTTGCTGTATGTAGTATGTTAGTATTTGAATTATCTTGGAAAACATGAGGAAAGCTGCTATAGTACTGTGAAAAAGATAAACCCAAGCATCCCCAACACTGCGTTCTCCAGACCTGAATGAACTCCCTGTGTAATGATATTGTCATCTTCCATTTCTCTGAGTTATCTCATCCATAAGAGTGGATGGAGGGTCAGTGTGCCTTCGGCTATGAAAGAAAACCCCACATAACTCACCTGATGTTAATCTTAATGATCAAACTTCTGGTTGTATATCAGCACTGACATTCAAGTGATGCTATTAGTCTACAAAAATGCAATAGAATTACCTACAGTCTTCTCTCAGCTCTGGAGTCTTCACTCACAAGTGAATTGAGTTTGATGGTCTCAAACTAATATCTATTAGCTGTCTGCCTATACTGTGCCTGGCACTATAATTCACCCAGAAATGTTAAAAAGAAAAGAAAGTGGCATGGAAATGAAACTATCATCTACTTAAAATACATTAAAATGCCTTAAAGATGGGAGTCCACAGAGTTTTTGCCTTGTTGAAAAATCAACAATTCACTTCAAATGTACAGTTTTTATTTAGAAAAGAAAAAAGGGAAATTCCCCAATGTATGTTGTTCTTTGTTCTTAGAGGACTGATTGTAGACAGATGTAGAAGCTAGTTCATTTGCTTTTCAATTCCTAATCATATCTCTTCGTAATCTCACCAAACTAAAGAACTGTTGTCCTTTTGCAGTTGGATACAAACATTTTTTGTGGGCAGTTCTAGCACAATGAAATTTTTTTACATTCTGGACCACACAGAAAATAAAATAAGAGCTCCTATATGAGCCCTAACATCAAAATGTAACTACTTATTTCCCTTTTGAAATAAAGGCCACTTTTAGACAGCCAGCTTGTAGATCTTATTGTGTTCTGGAGATTAGTTTGATTCCCAAAGCCAATAGTGGGGTAAGAAATATAGCTTTGGTTTTCAGCAAAGATGTTTCCTCAGGAAATGGAAAGACTGGAGGGATGGAATCAGATTGATTTTGCAACATTCAGAAGACTCATGTGCCTAAATTAATGATTGGCAGTTAAAGAGCTGTTTGAGAAGAAGCAACTTGCCATTACCAGCAATTACCACTAGGGGCATTAGTAAAAAGAGGTCAAAGTACAAGGGAAGTTTCCTGGAAATGAAGGGAGGGAACTGAAAAACACCAGCATAACAAGAGGAATTCTGAACTTCTGATTTTGGTAGTAGCGATCCGTGATTTCTCTGAAACTTCCTCTCTGTAAATCCAAACTGAAATCGACTGTCATTCTAGCTATTTTCCTCTTTTTACAGTTAAACTATCCTCTTTCCTGACCTAAATACATAGCCATAATTTGCCCTTTGATTGAGCTGGGAGGAGATAGATTTCATTCTAGCCTGTAAGACTCTCATTAAAGGGACACTCTCAGATTCAAAATCTTTAGTCCCAGGACGAAACCAGCTCCTTTCAGTGCTGAAAACTTGTAAGCAAGTCATTACCTACTCCTGACTTTGCCTTCCCCAAGGTTGGAGTTTAGTCTGTCTCCCAACACACCTGTTATTAACTGTCCCAGCCAGCAGTTCTGAGATCAAACAGTAGGTCTTAAATAAAAAGGTGAGGTTACACCACAATTTCGTAAAGTAGTCCAAACTAGCTATTGTGTAATGTCTGCTTGTTTAAAAGAAAGTGAAACACATTCCTTTTTGAATACCACTTTGGCTAACATTTCTTCTCATCCCAAACACACACAAATCAGTCAGTTCTCCCCTTAAGTACCCACTTGTGAATCACAGAATCATAGGACTGGAAGGGACCTCAAGAGGTCATCTACTCCAGTGCCTTGCACTCATGGCAGGACTAAATATTATCTAGACCTGTGGTTCTCAAAGCCGGTCCACCGCTTGTTCAGGAAAAGCCCCTTGCGGTCCTGACCGGTTTGTTTATCTGCCGCATCTGCAGGTTCGGCCAATCGTGGCTTCCACTGGCCATAGTTCGCCACTGCAGGCCAATGGGGGCTGCGGGAAGTGGCGCGAGACAAGGGACATGCTGGCTGCCCTTCCTGCAGCCCCCATTGGCCTGGAGCGGCGAACCGCGGCCAGTGGGAGCTGTGATCGGCTGAACCTGTGGACGTGGCAGGTAAACAAACCGGTCCGGCCCGCCAGGGGCTTTCCCTGAACAAGCGGTGGACAGGTTTTGAGAACCACTGATCTAGACCATCCTTGACAGGTGTTTGTCTAACCTGATCTTAAAAATCGCCAATGATGGAGATTCCACAACCTCCCTAGGCAATTTGTACCAGTGCTTAACCACTCTGACAGTTAGGAAGTTTTTCCTAATGTCCAACCTAAACCTCCCTTGCTGCAATTTAAGCCCACTACTTCTTGTCCTATCCTCAGAGGTTAAGGAGAACAATTTTTCTCCCTCCTCCTTGTAACAAACTTTTATGTACTTGAAAATTGTTATGTCCTTTCTCAGTCTTCTCTAGAATGGATGTCTTCAAACACACAGGGAATGTTGTTCGTTTGCCCATCAAATATTATGTACCTAAACCTTCAGTTTGTCTAACAAAACACTTGTAGGCCAGCTGTTGGGCTACAGAGTGCTCTTACTACCCTGCCATGTTGGGCCAGCTCAGCTAAAATGTTTAGCTTGGTGGGGGCCCAAAGCTGAGGCTCTGCTCCTTCCCCAAACTCTTTGCCACTTGCTTGAGAGGGAAGGGGAGACCTTTGCATAAATCCTCTGTGGTCCTCACACAGTGCTTCCATCTCTCATGATTTTATTGCAAGTCCCATGACATTTGGAGTATTTCTTAATGCCTCAACTCCTGGAGTTAGGTGAGAATGTCAGCTTTCATTAACAACTAGCATCAATTTCCCCCCTTCTGGTCACAGAAGAAAGCTTGAAAACGTGAGCCCAAAGGCTCAAAACCCAGAAGGCAAATAAAAATCAACCAAAATGTATTATTTTTAAAATTTCTTGATTTTAAAGCTAATCTTATGATTCTGGGGTGAATGACTCATGATTTTTAAACACTTGGGATTGGCAATACTCTTCACAACATCTGTAAAATGTTATTTGGGCAAAAAAGATTGAGCAGAATCTATTTAAATAAGAGATACAAGATACCTTTTGATAGTACACAGGTACAAATACATCCAGACACAGTTACCTGTTATACTTACAGGTTTCAGAGTAGCCGCCATGTTAGTCTGTATCCGCAAAAAGAAAAGGAGTACTTGTGGCACCTTAGAGACTAACAAATTTATTTGAGCATAAGCTTTCGTGAGCTACAGAGCTTCCATACCCATAAATAACGATGAAGTGAGCTGTAGCTCATGAAAGCTTATGCTCAAATAAATTTGTTAGTCCCTAAAGTGCCACAAGTCCTCCTTTTCTTTCTGTTATACTTAGCCCTGGTCTACACTAGGATTTGAGGTCGAATTTAGCAGCATTAAATCGATTTAACCCTGCACCCGTCCACACGACGAAGCCCTTTTTTTTTCAACTTAAAGGGCTTTTAAAATAGATTTCCTTATGCACCCCTGACAAGGGGATTAGCACTGAAATCGGCCTTGCTGGGTTGAATTTGGGGTACTGTGGATGCAATTAGATGGTATTGGCCTCTGGGAGCTATCCCAGAGTGCTCCATTGTGACCGCTCTGGACAGCACTCTCAACTCAGATGCACTGGCCAGGTAGACAGGAAAAGGCCCGCGAACTTTTGAATTTTAATGTCCTGTTTGGCCAGAGTGGCAAGCTGCAGGTGACCATGCAGAGCTCATCAGCAGAGGAGACCATGATGGAGTCCCAGAATCGCAAAAGAGCTCCAGCATGGACTGAATGGGAGGTACGAGATCTGATCGCTGTATGGGGAGAGGAATCCGTGCTATCAGAACTACGTTCCAGTTTTCGAAATGCCAAAACATTTGTCAAAATCTCCCAGGGCATGAAGGACAGAGGCCATAACAGGGACGTGAAGCAGTGCAGCATGAAACTTAAGGAGCTGAGGCAAGCCTACCAGAAAACCAGAGAGGCAAACGGCTGCTCCAGGTCAGAGCCCAAAACATGCTGCTTCTATGATGAGCTGCATGCATTTTAGGTGGTTCAGCCACCACTACCCCAGCTGTGTTGTTTGACTCCTTCAATGGAGATGGAGGCAACACAGAAGAAGGTTTTGGGGATGAGGAAGATGATGATGATGAGGTTGTAGATAGCTCACAGCAAGCAAGTGGAGAAACTGGTTTTCCCGACAGCCAGGAATGGTTTCTCACCCTGGACCTGGAGCCAGTACCTCCCAAACCCACCCAAGGCTGCTTCCCAGACCCGCCAGGCGGAGAAGGGACCTCTGGTGAGTGTACCTGTTAAAATACTATACATGGTTTAAAAGCAAGCATGTTTAATGATTAATTTGCCCTGGCATTCGTGGCTCTCCTAGATATACTCCCAAAGCCTTTGCAAAAGGTTTCTGGGGAGGGCAGCCTTATTCCATCCACCATGGTAGGACACTTTACCACTCCAGGCCAGTGGCACGTATCATTGTAAGAACAAAGCATTGCAGTGTATGTTTGCTGGCATTCAAACAACATCCGTTCTTTATCTCTCTGTGTTATCCTCAGGAGAGTGATATCATTCATGGTCACCTGGTTGAAATAGGGTGCTTTTCTTAAGGGGACATTCAGAGGTGCCCGTTCCCGCTGGGCTGTTTGCCTGTGGCTGAACAGAAATGTTCCCCGCTGTTAGCCACGGGGAGGTGGGAGGGTGGAGGGCCTAGCCATGCGCTGCGGGGAGGCAAAATGCGACCTTGGAATGAAAGCGTATGTGCTATGTATATAATGTTAACAGCAAGGTTTACCATGAAAGAGCGTACCCATTGTTCTATAAAATGTGTCTTTTTAAATACCACTATCCCTTTTTTTTTCCACCAGTTGCATGTATTTCAAGGATCACAGGATCTTCTCCTTCCCAGAGGCTAACAAAGATTAGAAGACGGAAAAAACGCACTCACGATGAAATGTTCTCTGAGCTCATGCTGTCCTCCCACACTGACAGAGCATAGACGAATGCGTGGAGGCAGACAATGTCAGAGTGCAGAAAAGCACAAAATGACTGGGAGGAGAGGTGGCGGGCTGAAGAGAGTAAGTGGCGGGCTGAAGAGAGGTCTGAAGCTGAAAGGTGGCGGTAGCGTGATGAGAGGAGGCAGAATTCAAAGCTGAGGCTGCTGGAGGACCAAACTAATATGCTTCAGCATATGGCTGAGCTGCAGGAAAGGCAGCAGGAGCACAGACCGCCGCTACAGCCCCTGTGTAACCAACCGCCCTCCTCCCCAAGTTCCATAGCCTCCTCACCTAGACACCCAAGAACGCGGTGGGGGGACCTCCGGCCACCCAGCCACTCCACTCCAGAGGATTGCCCAAGCAACAGAAGGCCGGCATTCAATAAGTTTTAAACTTTTAAAGTGCTGTGTGGCCTTGTCTTTCCCTTATCCACCACCCCTCCTGGTGCTTCTCTCCTCCACCACCCCTCCTGGGCTACCTTGGTAGTTATCCCCCTATTTGTGTGATGAATTAATAAAGAATACATGAATGTGAAGCAACAATGACTTTATCGCCTCTGCAAGCAGTGATCAAAGGGAGGAGGGGAGGGTGGTTAGCTTACAGGGAAGTAGAGTGAACCAAGGGGCGGGGGGTTTCATCAAGGAGAAACAAACAGAACTTTCACACCGTAGCCTGGCCAGTCATGAAACTGGTTTTCAAAGCTTCTTTGATGTGCACCGCGCCCTCCTGTGCTCTTCTAACCACCCTGGTGTCTGGCTGCGCGTAACCAGCAGCCAGGCGATTTGCCTCAACCTCCCACCCCGCCATAAACGTCTCCCCCTTACTCTCACAGATATTGTGGAGCGCACAGCAAGCAGTAATAACAGTGGGAATATTGGTTTTGCTGAGGTCTAACCAAGTCAGTAAACTGCGCCAGCGTGCTTTTAAACGTCCAAATGCACATTCTATCACCATTCTGCACTTGCTCAGCCTGTAGTTGAACAGCTCCTGACTACTGTCCAGGCTGCCTGTGTATGGCTTCATGAGCCATGGCATTAAGGGATAGGCTGGGTCCCCAAGGATAACTATAGGCATTTCAACATCCCCAATGGTTATTTTCTGGTCTGGGAATAAAGTCCTTTCCTGCAGCTTTTGAAACAGACCAGAGTTCCTAAAGATGCGAGCACCATGTACCTTTCCCAGCCATCCCACGTTGTTGTGATGTTGGTGAAATGTCCCTTGTGATCCACCAGTGCTTGCAGCACTATTGAAAAGTACCCCTTGAGGTTTATGTACTCGCCGGCTTGGTACTCCGGTGCCAAGACAGGGATATGGGTTCCGTCTATGGCCCCACCACAGTTAGGGAATCCCATTGCAGTAAAGCCATCCACTATGACCTGCACATTTCCCAGGGTCACTACCCTTGGTATCAGCAGATCTTTGATTGTGTTGGCTACTTGTATCACAGCAGCCCCCACAGTAGATTTGCCCACTCCAAATTGATTCCCGACTGACCGGTAGCTGTCTGGCGTTGCAAGCTTCCACAGGGCTATTTCCACTCGCTTCTCAACTGTGAGGGCTGCTCTCATCTTGGTATTCTTGCACCTCAGGGCAGGGGAAAGCAAGTTGCAAAGTTCCATGAAAGTGCCCTTACGCATGAGAAAGTTTCGCAGCCACTGGGAATCGTCCCAGACTCGCAACACTATGCAGTCCCACCAGTCTGTGCTTGTTTCCTGGCCCCAGAATCGCCGTTCCACCGCATGAGCCTGCCCCATTAGCACCATGATGCCCACATTGCCAGGGCCGCTGCTTTGAGAGAAGTCTGTGTCCATGTCCTCATCACTCTCATCACCGTGCTGACGTCGCCTACTTGCCCGGTATTGCTTTGCCAGGTTCTGGTGCTGCATATACTGCTGGATAATGCGTGTGGTGTTTAATGTGCTCCTAATTGTCAAAGTGATCTGAGCGGGGTACATGCTTGCCGTGGTATGGCATCTGCACAGAAAAAAGGCGCGGAACAATTGTCTGCCGTTGCCCTGACGGCGGGAGGGGGCGACTGACGACATGGTTTACAGAGTTGGCTTACAGGGAATTAAAATCAACAAAGGGGGTGGCTTTGTGAGAAACTGAATGACCCCCTCAAGGATAGAACTCAAAACCTCAAGGATAGAACTCAAAACTGGGTTTAGCAGGCCGTTGATTTCACAGAGGAAGGGAGGGAGGAGAAAATGAATACAAAACAGATCTGGTCTATTTCTTGTTTTGAGCCACTTCATCTATCTTTATACATCCTGCTGGCAGCAAACTGTGCAGTACAACTGCTAGCCATCGTCATCTCCTGGGTGCTCGGCAGAAGGCGGTGCAGTATGACTACTGGCTATCGTCTTCTGCTAGCTGCAGATTAAAAGACAGTGCACTGCCGGTAGGACTCAATCATCATGAGACGAAACAAGGGAAATGACCTGGCTGAGTCACTCCCATGTTTGCCCAGGCACCCAGTTGAAAGAGCACCCAGGACTATGTCGACGACGGCTACCAGTCATACTGCACTGTCTGCTGCCAAAAGACAATAAACTTCTGCTGTGTAGCAATGCATTACCACGTCTGCCAGCACCCAGGAGACATACGGTGATGATTAGCTGAGTGGGCTCCATGCTTGCCGTGGTATGGCATCTGCACAGGTAACTCAAGAAAAGAGGCGCAAAACGATTGTCTGCCCTTGCTTTCACGGAGGGAGGGAGGGAACGCGGGCCTGACGATATGTACCCAGAACCACCTGTGACAATGTTTTAGCCCCATCAGGCACTAGGATTTCTACCCAGAATTCAAATGGGCGGCGGAGACTGCGGGAACTGTGGGATAGCCACCCACAGTGCAACGCTCCGGAAGTCGACAGTTGCCTCGGTACTGTGGACACACTCCGCCAACTACATGCACTTAGAGCATTTGTGTGGGGACACACACAATCGACTGTATAAAAACGCTTTCTACAAAACCGACTTCTATAAATTCGACCTAATTTCGTAGTGTAGACATACCCTTAGTTACTAATCTATTTTACTTTCAGGTTTTCATGTATTAGCAATACTGAGTTGCAAACCCTCCAGAGGGAATATTTGTTTCCACTGGATCATAAAAATAATAATAATAATAATAATGAGAACATGTTGGTCTGAGTAATTCTAAAAAAGCATATTTTTACAAAGGCTAAATCTGGGTCCAAATTTAACCTGAGAGTATCCCTTTAATGCCCCTCTCTTGTTCAGACAGAGATTTTCTACAGCAGCATGACTGCCTTTTTCCTGTATTATTTGCAGAAGAACCCCCAGTTTAGTTCCTTAACATGGAGAACATAAGAATGGCCATATTGGGTCAGACCAATGGTCCATCCAGCTCACTATCTTGTCTCTGACAGTTACCAATGCCAGGGGCTTCAGAGGGAATGAACAGAACAGGCAATCATTGAGTGAGCTATCCCCTGTCATCCACTCCCAGCTTCTGGCAGTCAGAGGCTAGGGAAACCCAGAGTATGGGGTTTAATCCCTGATAATCTTGGCTAGTAGCCACTGATGGATTTATCTGCCTTGAATTTACCTAATTCTTTTTTGAACCCAGTTATATATTTGGCCTTCACAACATCCCCTGGCAATGAGTTCCATGAGTTGACTGTGCATTGTGTGAAGAAGTACTTCCTTTTGTTGTTTTAAACTTGCTGTCCATTAATTTAATTGGATAAACCCTTGGTCTTGTATTATGTGAAGGAATAAATAACGTTTCCCTTTTCACTTTCTCCACACCTTAATGATTTTATAGACCTCTGTAATAGCTCCCCCTTAGTCATCTCTTTTCCAAGATGAAAAGTCCCAGTCTTTTAAATCTCTACTCATACAGAAGCTCTTCCATACCAATAATAATTTTTGTTGCCCTTCTCTGTACTTTTTCCAATTCTAATATATCTTTTTTGAGATGGGGCAACTAGAGCTGCATGCCGTATTCAAAATGTGGGCATACCATGGATTTATATAGTGGCATTATGATATTATCTGTCTTCTTATCTATTCCTTTCCTAATGGTTCCTAATATTCTGCTAGCTTTTTTGACTGCTGCTACACATTGAGCAGATGTTTTCAGAGAACTATCCATGATGACTCCAAGATCACTTTCTTGAGTGATAACGGCTAATTTAGATCTTGTTGTTTTTTATATATAGTTGGGATTATGTTTTCCAATATTCATTACTTTGCATTTATCAACATCTGCCATTTTGTTGCCCAGTCATCCAGTTCTGTGAGATCCCTTTGTATTTCTTCACGGTCTGCTTTGGACTTAATTTTGGAGTAATTCTGTATCATCTGCAAATTTTGCAACCTCACTGTTCACCCCTTTTTCCAAATCATTTATGAATATGTTGAACAGCACTAGGCCCAGTACAGATCCCTCGGGGACACCACTATTTACCTTTCTCCATTCTAAAAACTGACCATTAATTCCTATGATTTGTTTCCTGTCTTTTAATAGTTATTGATCTATGTGAGAAACTTCCCTCTTATCCCATGATAGCTTACTTTGCTTAAGAGCCTTTGGTGAGGGACTTCGTCAAAGACTTTCTGAGGGTATGTCTCTACAACAACTAGACACTCCCAACTGGCCCGTGCCAGCCGACTCAGGCTCATGGGGCTAGGGCTGTAGGGCTGTTTCATTGCTGTGCTTGGGGTGGGGCTCTAGGTGCCTGCAAGGTGTGAGGATCCCAGAGCCTGGTTGTCTGCACAGCAATGAAACAGTCTTGCAGCCTGAGACCTGCAAGCCTGAATTGGCTGGTACGGGCCAGCCGCAGGTTTTTCTTTGCTGTGTAGATGTACCCTGAAAGTCAAAGTACTATTTACTCACTGGATCACCCTTGTCCATGTTTGCTGACCTCCCTCCAAGAATTCTGCTAGATTGATGAGGCATGGTTTCCCTTTACAAAAGCCATGTTGATCTTCCCTAACAAATTGTGTTCACCTGTGTGTCTGATAATTCTGTTCTTTACTATAATTTCAACCAATCTGCCTGGTACTGAAGACGTACTTGCACAGAATAACGATTGTGCTTCTTGTGAATATCATTATTTTCTGAGAAGGCCTTGCCGGATAAGTATGTAGAGAGAACTGACACTAACCACTCCTTAGGCTTCAGAGCAATTTTTTTTATTCCTGCTGTTGTTGTTGAAGGTATCTGATAGCAGGGTGACCAGATAGCAAGTGTAAAAAATCAGGACGGGGGGTGGAGGATAATAGGTGCCTATATAAGAAAAAGTCCCCAAAATCGGGACTGTCCCTATAAAATCAGGACATCTGGCCACCCTAACTGATAATGAGCCCTGCTGACAGGCACTGTGCTTTATTTGAGAAACGCAGCTCAAACCTGGAGGGGCAGACCAATCTGAGAGCTGCAGAGGTTGGAATTGCAAAGAGCTCTAATATGTTGTGCTCTAATGCCCCTTCTAGACTCTCTTGGTGAGAACTACAAGGTACCTAGTTCATAAACTCTGTTAATATGACCCTACCTTTTAGTTTGCACCAGTGGGGTTTATTGGGGGAGCAAAAGCATGACACATTAGAAGGCTCTATAATTTACATCCCTGTAGTCTGGACTGTGGTGCCATGTAGAAACCCCGGCACCATCAGAAACGAAGAATAAAAAGAGCAGTTCGCTGAATGGTGGATCATCAGCGAAATCAGAAAAGTTCAGTTATAAGTGGTGGAGAGAGAAAAGAATAGACAACATCAGGTAAGTCCCCCTCCAGAACATTAAGAAATGGCCTTTAGAATCACAATCTCAAAAGCTTCTTATCCATGCTCAATAGTACTCTAAATCAGAGGTCCCCAAACTTTGGGGTACACCCCCTAAGGCAGTGGTTTTCAAACTTTTTTCCTCATGACCCAGTTGAAGAAAATTGTTGATTCATGTGACCCAACATAATTATATCTTTTGATTAGAGTTTTCATAAAATCATAATATTGAAATACATTCCAGCTTAACCCACTTTACATAACTAACATGAGACACTAGCCTTAGTAAGCCTATGGTAAGGAGTGTGGGAGGTAGCCCAGGGTAGGGCAGAGGGTGGGGTGAGGGCTCTGCTTGGGAGTGAGGGCTCCGGGGAGGAGCTGGGGATGAGGGGTTCAGGGTACAGGAGGGGGCTCAGGGCTGGGGCAGAGGGTTGGGATGTGGGGGGCTGAGGGCTCTTGCTGGGGGTGCGGGCTCTGGGGTGGGTCGGGGATGAGGAGTTTGGAGTGCAGCAGCTAGCTCTGGGGGAGGGGCCTCTGTTTCTCCCTGCCGGCAGGCGGCAGGCAGCATGGAGCTCCGAGGGAAGGGCCTCTCTCTCCCTCTGCACAGAGCTCTGGATGAAGGGTCCCCCTCTCCCTGCTGGCAGCAGCGAGGTCTGAGGCTGGGAGAGAGAGCCACAGCAGCCCTGCGAGCCCCAACTTGCTCCCCTCCCCAGTTACCGCCCACCCCCTACCTCTCTCCTCTCCAGGTGCCTGCTGCGCAGCCCTTTAGAGCTGCTACACAGCAACGATCGTTATAATTTGAATCAGCAATGCAACCCAGGACCTGACATTCCGCGACCCATACTTCGAAAAACACTGCCTTAGAGGGTGCAGAGGAATGTTCGGGGCTGGGGGGGGTGGGGGTGGGAAGAGAGGGAGAGAGGGTGCAGCTGGGGCCTGGGCAACCCAACTGTGCTCCTGGTCCCGGCTGCCAGCATTCTGGCTGCCTACCGAGGCTCCACTCCCGACCCCATCCCTTTATATCCCAACTGTGGTCCCAGCCTCGGCCCCTTACCCCTGTCTACCTCCTTAGTAAAAAGGTAAAAAGTTTGGGGACCACCGCTCTAAGTTTTACACAAATGTATACTATCAAAGAATAATCAGCAAGACTCTCACCCATATTTATGATTGCAGCAGCCCTATTTAGAAAATGACATTGCGATGAACAAGAGAAAAATGAGATTTCTCATAAATATGGCAAAAAAGACATAGGATATGGAGCCATCAGGCAGAGCAAGTTTGTCATTCTCCTTTTTTTCCATACCCGCACTCTAAATCCCAGCTATTGTCTTAAGAAAGAGACAGACATATTTTTTTCCATGCATCAGAACAACCAACAGAATTATCATCTCTCATCAACAATCCACAGAGAGGATGGCGCTGTACCGTTATTCAGGAAGGAGCTCAGGAAAAAAAAGTTTATAGACACATACTTGCAAAATGCGGTCTCCTTCTCGGATCCGGCCATCTCGGGCGGCGATGCTGTTTGGATCAACCTGCATAGGAAGGTATCCAAAAACTGAGCATGAAAAGATCTCAGCTTCAAACAACTCAATTTGTAGAATTTGTAAAAATGACATTGTTCATATTGTGGAAAGACAGTCTAAAACTCTATTCAGTCAGATGAACATACCAATTCTGCGAATAATCACAGAATCTTGTTCTAAAACAAATCTAAAGACAGAGAGGGTTGAGGGGGTGTACGATTTTCAGAACAATATTTTTCCACATGACTGTCGAGCACTAACTTTCAGCTGTAATAGAGCAGAGTATTACTGACAGAATTCTTAGGCTCTGGAAATTCACTTTGGACTGAGGTGATTTTGAAGCCTTGCTAATGAGTGGTTGATATCTCCACACAGCAGGTCTATGTCTGCTTAAGGAGATAGTATGATCTCCTTTTCTGAAAACGTATTTTTAAATGATTGTACCAGCTATCAACCTAGCATTTCCTCTGGATTTTTCAGTTCCCAAAGAATTACAAGAAAAACAAAGAAAGATTTACAGTACAGAGATCATTCATGGATCCTATACACTGGGTCTGGTTTGAGTTGCTTAATTTAAAGTTGGCTTAGCATAAATAGATATTTAGGGTTCCATTAACACTTTATCAGAGTCACAATAGCTCATCCCTGAACACTGACCTGCTCTTCAAAGGGGCAATATTATTATCACCTTTCACTTGATGGTTATCTTAAACCATTTATTTTACCTTGTCATGGCAAGAGCAATTTTTCAACCTAAACATTTTGAGCATAGCATTTGGTTTGCAGGTTACAGCAGATGTTAGATATTATTTTCTTATTGTGCACTGCCAGACAAAAAAGTGAGTTTGAAGAGTTTAATCAAGTATGAAAAACAATACAATTAAATGTACACAGTGTTGTTGTAGCCGTGTCAGTCCTGGGATATTAGAGACACAAGGTAGGTGAGGTAAGATCTTTTATTGGTTTAACTTCTATTGGTGAGAAACAAGCTTTTGAGCTTACACAGAGCTCTTCTGACCTGAAGAAGAGCTCAGTGTAAGCTTGAAAGCTTGTCTCTCTCTCACCAATAGAAGTTGGTCCAATAAAAGATATTACTTCACCCACCTTGTGTCTCTAATAGAATTAAACTTACTTTAAAAGAAAGGGCTGAGAGATTCCAAGCAGAGCAATACCCTCCATTTGGGAAAGGAAACATATTTTAGATATAAAGGTATGAGATCCCTTTACCTTTTTTCCCCTCACAAGGCCAAACAAATATTCATAGTAGTGCTTACCTACCTATGGGAAGAGTTATTCTTAGCAAGTTTTATACTAATCCCTAATTTTTGAGCTAAGGCTGTGGTTTTCACATACTTTCACAGTGTTGTTGGCAGTTCCAGAACAATCTTTTTCCATTCCCATTTTTATGTGATTCACTTTACGGCAATGCAGGACAATTCTTTCTGCTAAACTCACTCCACTTCCGGCGTTCAGATTCTTGTGCTATGTCACCTGAAGGTGACAAATTGTGTATCAGATTCACTCAGGAGAATCAACACCCATCTTGGACTCATAAAATCTTTGTCTTCTCATCTAGAAAAACTTCTCTCTTTAAAATTATCGGAGACTCACGTGAAATTAATGCACCTGAAAGTCTTTCTAAGCCTGATACTGCAAGGTGCTAAATACCTCTTAGAGGGTGCTGAATACTCTCACTTCCCATTGAAGCAGATGGGAGTTGAGATTGTTCAATACCTCAAGGTGTCAGGATCAGGCCTTCTGTTTGTTAGCTGGTAAAACAAAGAAGAGTGCTAGGACAGACTAGATTTTCTGACAGATTCATCTCACAGATTGTTTTATGCTGTTCCTCTCTTCCTCGAACATATGTGATTATTGTAAAAATAAATTAGCCATTGTTACTGTTAACATGACTGCAGTAATGGGAGAACACAGACGTGTGGGAATCAGAACTTTTGCTGACTTTCCACACATTTGTGGGATTATATTCAAATTTCAGAGAATGCTCCGACTTTGCACTTTTCCTAACTATGATGTTGTATTAATAGCATCACGTTAAACAAACAAGCTGGTAATAATTATATTACTTGGGCAACATAATTTACTCTCCTAATTGAAAGTGACAAGTGCTGGCTGACAGCCAGTATTACTGCATTCAGATCTCAGAACACTTGTTTCCATTTTTCCATTGAGTCCCACCCACCACAACTTTACCTCACTGACATAGATTCCTGTGTCTTCCTCATCATCTGTTCTGTAGCAGACAGTCAACCCCAGCTTCTCTTGACTGCTAACACGACACAGCTCGACCTCCTATGAGAAAACAAACAAACACAGTGTGGCATTTGTCTTGGGAAGAAATTCTGCAGTAGAACGGAGAACTAAATTACTGAGATTCTCTTGGGCAACCATAGAAACGTTTTAATAATTTCACTCAATACCATATAATATGTCTCCCCTTCCACATTATACCTTTTATTTTGTATTAACAATCAAAATATGCAAATCATGGGACGAGTAAATTGTGGCTGCCTTTGGACAGTCTCAGTCTGCAGCCTCGTGTCCATTCTTATGAGGAAAACATCCCTAATAAATAAAGGAAGGAAGTCTAAATATATTAAAGTTGTAAGCTAGATAAGCACAGTTAGGTAAGTCATGCCTAACTCTGAGAAATATGAATGTGCATTGATTTTGCCGGATTTTTTTTTTTTTTTTTTGCTTTTGGATCATAGGAGCTGCTTACAGTATATTACATAGTCATTTTACTCCTATCACATCAACAACTGATTTACAGGACAGAGGACAGGCTAGCTACTCATCAGTCGATCCATTACAAATGAGTGTCACTCTCTTCCACTAGCAAGCTAAGTCATAAAGCAAAATCACAGCCTCCCGTTAATAACATAATTCATCCCACAGCCAGTTCAGTGCCATAGTTTAATAGTAGGTGTTGTTAGATAATTGATGGATGTATCAAGGGTTATCCTGAGGGGTTGCTGTGGTATCCTCTCTGTGACCTTTGTCACTCTTGTATTCACACACTACTGCAAGGATTTTTGTACAAAATATGCCTTGTGGGGTATCATGTGAAAAACAGTAACATTGTGGTTAATAATATAGTTGTGAAATATATGTAACAATGCTGTATGTGAAATTATGGACACTTGCTAATATTATGCTTTAGAGTCTGTGAATAAAGGTCTACAGACTAGGCATGTCAGGAGGACATAACAGGTTTTCTCCAGACAAAGGAAAGGGGCTGACATCTCAAACCAGGTGTGGCCCAAAGTCTATGGCCTTTCGTGGAGGTTGCAGCCGGAGAGAGAATTAGCATAGTAGCAAATACTAGTGTGGGAGGAACCAGCATGGAGTCTCATCTTCCAGACCTCATGTCTCCTTTACTGAGCTTGAACGAATGAACCTTATCTGGGTGCCCTTCAGAAGAATAAATTTCAAAGGATCACTGAACTATAAAGGGAGGGGGAGCAAACCCCTAAGTTATTTCACTTTAAGAAATAAGAAACCAAGCAATTTAATCTCTGTGAAGAGTCTTGGCCAGTCAAAAGCTGGAAAGAAGATTATGGATGAGAGAAACCATCCTGAACAAAAACTAGGCTAAGTTTTAGACTTTTAGATAAAAAGGAGTACTTGTGGCACCCTTAGAGACTAACCAATTTATTTGAGCATAAGCTTTCGTGAGCTACAGCTCACTTAGAGAATACAGACTAACACGGCTGTTACTCTGAAACCAGACTTTTAGATGCGTGTTTTCACTTTCATTTGCCAGTAGCCATCTCTACCTTTGTCTCTTTTACTTGGGATAACTTAGTCCATGCTCTTTTGTTAATAAATTTGTACTATTTTTGTTATAAATCATCAGCACTGGGTAAGTTCAGTTGTATGCTTCCAGTAAACTGTCAGGTTGGAGTGTTATATTGTCTCTGTAGAGGGATGTGAACCTAATTCTTTCTCCGTGAGGGTCCAGGGAGAGGGACTGCAGGATGACAATTTTGGGCAAATTTGGGACTGAAAGGGTTGTAAGGTCAGAATACAAGGAGTATCCAAATTGGGCAAAGCCAGGGTGAGGCTTGTGGGCTGCTGGCAGGCTGCTGGAGTCAGAGCTCTGAATCAAAGCTGCGAAGTCAAAAGACGCCGTGGGTTACAAGACAGACATTGGCTGAATTACTTTCTGCCCTGGTGAACCCCAAATGTCACACTTCCCAATTATGAGATGATGCTGAAAACATATTCTTAGTGCTGGATGTCCCAGCTGTGGTGTCTCAGGAAAAGTACAAGTGTCAGGGGCAGACAGCAGAGTCATTACTACTACACACACCAGTACAAATATCTAGGATTTCAGATGGGAAACTTATACCAAATATAAGTGTTGAATATTGTGAAATTAATAACCTTAGTAAAGAATAATCTATTATATAATAGAGTGGTTTAAGTTTGTTTGAGAAACACTGAATTTCAGCCACTGGATTTCTTTACAGCCACTCTGAAAACTACATATGGAGCTAGATTGCGTCTGGCTCTCCTGAGTGCACAAATGGGAAGAAGAGAAGAGGACAGAAGGAGACTTCTCCTCCCAGTAGTTCCTGGGCATGACACCAGCCCTTGCATCCAGGGAGCACAAGGACGATCCCAGTTTAGTATTTACAGCAGCACTAGCCTTCCCAAAGGGAGCAGGAAGGGTGATGGTGGGTCTGCATTCTCTATTCCTCCCAAGCAGCAAACAAAGGTAATGCCATACCAGGGTAATGAATGCTGCACCCTTCAATTTGTGAGGCACAGCTATATTCCCAACAAGCCAGAGACTTTGCACTGACCTAGGGCACAATGCCTTTAAAGGATAGGAAGGACGGTCTAGGGATAGGGCACTGAACTGGGACTCAAGAGACCTGACTTGTCTGCCAAGCAAGTCACTTAATCTTACCTGTGCCTCAGTTCCCCATCTGTAACATAGGGATAGTAGCTATCTCCTTAGCAATATTATAAGGATAAAGTCCATTAATGATTGTCAAGTGCTCATATACTATGGTGATGAGGGCCACATAAATGGATAGATGTACTGCTTCAGAATGAGCAATTCCATCACTATACTTCCTTCTCTGGAAGATTATGGCTTAAAATGACAATGTTGCCAATGATTTTCATGACATTTTGACTTTTATTAGAGAAATTTTGTAAAAGGACACTACTGCTTATCGTATTCCTGTTCCTTCCCCAGTATATAAGCACATGCTCAGTATGTGTAGTGTAAACTGTATAAACTTCTGTCTTGATTTAAGACATTTCACATTTTAATAAGAAAATAAGGGAAAAACTGACAGATTGGTTTTTCTTAGAAAGGATAGTTGCTTTAAATACCTATAATATGCTGAGGAGTGGAAAGGGCATGTTCTATACTGTAGATTTTAAAGAAGGAAGCTGAAATCTTATTTCACGAAGAAAGAGAATTACTAACAGTGACCTGATTTTGGCATTGGGAGTGAATGTATGTATACTGACTAGAGGCCCATTCAAAACCCGTAATAACTGATGCCTCCGGAGGGAAAAAGAACACTTGACTAGAATGGCACCATTAGGAAGGAATTAGAGTAACAAAACAGCTTCAATTACACCAACAAGGTATACTTTTAAAAGAATAAAGAAGCTTGTGGTCCCTTGGAGGCCTATAAGGAAGCCTAAATACACCATAAAGGACTGAGACTGGGACCTTTAAATCAAGGCAAATGAGGAGTTGTGCACAAGCTGAAATCCATTGACTTTCATTGTCCTGCCAACACAACCTTCGAAACTCCCTGAACCAAGGATGGACAGGGACCCCAAGGACTGCTTTGAACATAATTTCTTCAGTTTATAGTGACCTTGAAGTTCTTTTGGATGATTCATCTCAAAATGCTTTTCCAATAAAGCTGTATGAATGTTTCACATTGGAAATGAACTGAACTCTTATGGAGGATGTTGGTTTAACGAGCAGAATTTAACTATTCAGGGCATGAAACAAATGAACAGGGACACATGTTCTGGTCTTGGAGCCTGAAAAGTATGTTAGGACTGTCACTGTATTTGTTTGTTTGTATTTGATCACCACCCTTTACGGGATGGAATGCATCAGGCCGGCTTGTGTATTCTGCCTGAGTTGCTGGGGCTGTCCCTTAGCTCAACAGTAGAGACCTGAGATTGTGTAGGCAAAAATCTTAAATTAATTTCCCACTGCAATGTGTATAAAGGTGGCTAATGACTGTGGTACCCATGTGTATGTGGCCCTGGATAATTATAATCTCTCAAAAAGACTGGAGACTCCTCTGAATATTCCACTTTGAAATGCTGATATCTACAGCTGGAGCAGAACTGCCTGATAAAAGCTTCATGTTCTTTACTTTGCAGTCAATCAGTCTCTTACCCAGTTTAGGACAGAAGCTGAAAAAGGTCTGATGTTTGGTATGGAAACAAGTCTTCCAGAGCCAGAAGATTGCACATACATGCTGCTAAACTAAACCTAATTTCCTTTTCATGATGTACAAGACACATTAAGTATCCTACAGCATTACTCAAACCCAAGCCTAATGTGAGAATTCTTTGAGAATTCACAAAGATTTTGAATAATACATTAAATCACCGACCAACCCAAGAGTCAAGAAGCCTTGCACCTGGGGTAAACTGGCATGGCTCCAATAACTTCAATTGAGCAACACTGAATTGCACCAGCTGAGGAGCTGGTCCATAAAGCTCATTTCTCCTCCAGAGAAACATCTGACAGTGGGCTTTGTGACAGCTGTCTGTTGGTGATTTTCCCCCGCTGATCTTTAACAGAAGAAAGAATGAGTCTGGCGGCAGCAGTGCATATGTGAAAATCATGATTTTTCTCTTTAAATCCCTCTTGGGTATACATACATCTGTTTCCTCTTATTTTGTGTTTTTTGT
Source organism: Lepidochelys olivacea (assembly GCF_965140295.1). Lineage (NCBI taxonomy): Eukaryota > Metazoa > Chordata > Testudines > Cheloniidae > Lepidochelys > Lepidochelys olivacea. Next base: position 299,612,592 of record NC_140411.1, read on the forward strand.
TTTTTTGACATTTGACGACTCAACGGCCTTTCTTCAGAATTCAGTCTGAATCCTGTGAAAATTAAGACAATGTACAATGGCCCACATCTGGGGAAGGATGGGAACAGAGGGCAGAGGCTGGGGTGAGGATCTCACCCTAGCCTCCAAGAGGCAGCTGTCTCCCAACATGAGAAGTACTCCGTTGCTAATGACAGAAATCAAAACAATGCCAGAAAACAGTACTCTCAGTTTTCTGAGACTTCTTTAAAAGATTTAAGTAAATCACTCTAAGGATTGTCACCCCATGAAATTTAGGGAAGTAGGTTCCCAGGGGAGCGGTTCCTTAAAAGATGGGAAATATGACTAAGAGGAAGAGGTCATTCTCTTGAAGGCCTGAAGAATAGGTTAAATTAGTCATCCTCCAAAGTGATGGAGTAGTGGGTTAAGGGCTATAGCCTTCTGCCTCCAGGTTAAAGGTTGTCATTCCCTTCAGTGATGGAAAACCAGTTTGAAGGCTGCTGGCCTCAGGAGACAGAGAACTGGGTTAGGAGCTGTCACCTCTTTGGAGGAAGCAAAGCTAGGTTAATACTGTCAATTCTTTAGGTGATAGGAAAGTAGGTTATAAATGTCATCCACTGGGTTGCTGTCTTTGTAGAACTGATGAAAAGAGGTTAAGGGCTATAACAGAAGACCCTGTAAACATTTGCTTTTAAGCTGGGAAATGGAAAACTAGTTGAGAGGGCTTTTATAATGAGAGCTGAAATACAAGGGCAAGAGCCACTTTTCCTTTAGAAAATATACCACCAGTTGCACATCAGCTGTCTCTGGTGAGACTCTTTTCAGAAAGGCAAAAACATTGGGCCTCATTGCAGTATGTCTGCAAGATATTAACTTGAGAACAGACCTTAATTTAGAGTAAATTCAGAGAAGCTCTTTTTCTCCCCCTCACCCAGGATCAGACCCATGAGAGTTATTAACCTGAGGAAGACTGCAATGGAATAATTATAAACTTGGAGAAATTGTTTTCTCTAGCATTTCCTTTCTGTGCACACTGTCAAAATTCTTGTCTGAGCCCTGGTCATCTTGATTTTGAATACTTCAACCTCCTTCTGTGAGCATCAGCTATGCCCAACTACCCACCCATATCTCTTAAGTTCATTAAAATTGTGGCTACCAAGATCCTCTTTCCAGCTCATTGCTGATAAAGTCACCTCCTTTTCAAGTTCCTTCATTGGCTTTCCTTCTCCACCACCACAAACTTCTTGTCCTCATCTTCAAAGCCCTTCCCTAACCATCCATACAATCATCTAATAGTGACATTGATCCCCACTTTTGTTCTAGCGACGATGCCAGTCTCAGTCACCCACTCCTCCAATTTCCCCCCAAGCATTTTCAAACTTCAAGACATACTGCCCCAATGAGTGAGAATAACTCCCTATCCATTCTGCAAAGCCACCACATTATCCTCTTGAAGTTCCTCCTTGTAATTCACTTCTGTCACAAAGACTACAGAAATCTGCTCTCTGATAACAGCTAGATAGGCAAACAGCCAACTGCTATTACTCTCATTGCTGCTACCACTACAATCTGTGTATACACCTAGTCTATACAAAAACATCCTATTATTATTGTTGTTACCCTGTTCTCCTTCCCCCTCACTCAACTGTTTGTCTTGTGTTTAAGACTGTAAGCTCTTCAGGGCATGGACTGTTATCCCTTCTATGTTTCTACAGCACCTAGCACAATGGGGCTGAGGCTTCCACAATACAAATAAATAATATTTTTATACTATAAATGTAATTTTATACACTTGAGAAATAATGGGAATGGAAATGTGGAGACAAATACAGACCAGTTCTAATATACAGTAAGCTCAGTTCACTGCTTCTTGCAAAGGAGAGGAAATCTGCAGCCCTCTACACCAATGAAGGCCTCTGTGTCACAGGGGAGGGTAGATGGCATTTGTACTGCTGCTGAGCGACTCTGCTGTTTTAAACATGATCGAGACTCCATTTGAACCACACTCACTGAAACTGCAAGGGGAATATGCTGAATCAGACCCTCCCCTGACTTCTCTGTCATGATCATCCTGCAGAGTTGGAGTTACAGGTGCTTTATACCACCCAGTACCCATAAGATGCTCTTTCCACTGCTGGGAGTCCTGTACCATGAGTCAAGTCAGCTTCTGCCGGTGTAACCTAAACTGAATCAATCCCTGAATCAAGGGCAACTTCATTACACAGAACAAATTAAAGTTTATTCAATAGCCACAACAACTGGAAGTTCAAAAATACTATAAAAGTTCATTATTGTGAACTTGACATTCTATTCACATTCATAGGAGAGACCATGATGCATTTATACTGGATTCTTGTCAGTGGAATTTGTACTTCTTGGGTTGCTCTAGTGCTATTCACAGTTAATAAAAGACACATACAATGACACTGCCCCCAATCTTTTTATATTTCAGTGTCCAGTCTTACACTGCAGACACTGAATTCTGTCTCCTTTTATGTCCACTTTCATTTCTTTCCACTAACTACTTATGCTTCCCTCTCGAAATGTGAAATGCATTAAGTCCAGTCTACTGTATTTGCAATAAAACTAAAACATTTCAATCAATTAGCAGACACGCAATGTCTCCTGTTCTGATAATGTACGACAAATGGAAGGTCTGCATTTGTCTAGTTCGTATATTATACGTGAGAGAGACAAGGTGAGTGAGGCAATATCTTTTGGTGAAAGAGGCAAGCTTTCGAGCTCCACAGAGATCTTCAGTTCCATGGATCTTGAAAGCCTGTCTCTTTCACCAACAGAAGTTGGTCCAATAAAAGATATTATCTCACCCTCCTTGTCCCTCTCATATCCTGGGACCAATATGGCTACCTCACACTGCAAACATATATAATACATAAGACTTGAAGGTGCCTGAGACTGCATTGACAAAACAAATTTGTTGATCCCCACTTAGAATGAAAGCACTGGGCCCACTTCCAGGATGTATTATTTAGGAAACTTAAAAAGAACAGATTACCACAGCAGAAGAAGGAAACACTTATTGATAGAAACAAAATTCTTCATAACAACTGCTTGCTGGAGCAGGAACTGTCAGATTTTCTGGTAAGGCACTGGCTGCTGTGGGTTTGGGCATATGTTTGAGTATGCTGTTCTGGTGGTATTCCACTGTGAGCAGAACTTTTCCTACCCTTCTCAATGAAGAAATGGTCATTTTTAGAAAACACTTAAGTGCCCTGTCTCTTAGATCTTCTGGATGGCTTTTAAACAGATTCCCAGAACATATATTTTGTTTCTATAGTCTTAACTAAAGCATTGACCAATCAAAAGTATTAATTCACATGAACAAACTAACTACCAGCTGATGTCAGTTAAGAAATTAAATATGAATAGAGGAAGGCTAGTTTACAGTTAAAGCACAAATCGGGGAGAGAGAAGATCTGGATTCTATTACCGTCTCCACCATAAACTCTGTGTGTGTGACCATGGGCATGTCACTTTATCTTTTCTATGACTCAGTTTCCCCATTTGTAATATAGGCGTAGTAATATCTACATCACAGGGATGCCATGGAACTACATCCATAAATGTTTGTAAAATGCTTCAAGATCCTTGGTTGGAAGTAGCACGGAAGACACTAAAGAAGTTTAAAAAAATTATGATAAATACTGCATGCCCCAGAATATATTTTTGCCGTTTATAACAAACAACTGTTGCACAATGACAAAAGAATCATGATATGATGACAAAACGTAATAACTTTCATGATCACTAAACCTTTATAGTAGGGCTGTCAAACGATTAAAAAGATTGCGATTAATCGTGAGATAAAAATTTACAATTAATTGCTGTTTTAATCACTTTGTTAAACAGTAATAGAATACCATTTATTTAAATATTTTTAGATCTTATTTAGAATACAAATATTTGCACTGTAAAAAGATAAACAAAAGTATGAGGTGAACTGAAAAATACTTTCTTTTGTTTATCTTTTTTACAGTGCAAATATTTGTAATAAAAATAATATAAAGTGAGCACTGTACACTTTGTATTCTGTGTTGTAATGGAAATCAATATATTTGAAAATGTAGAAAATATCTAAATATATTTAAATAAATGGTATTCTATTATTGTTTAACAGAGCAATTAAAACTGCGATTAATCACTATTAATTTTTTAATCAAGTTAATTTGTTTTGAGTTAATTGCATGAGTTAACTGTGATTAATTGACAGCCCTTGTAGTAATGGTCCCAAACAGACACTGTGATTTGAATGCATGTGTTGTATTTCTGTAAAATGGATGAGAGTGAGAATACTTTAAGTCATTTCACCTATGTATAAACCATATTAGACCCCTCCACCTGGCCCCATTTAGCTCAACCTTCTTCAGTGCAAAGGAACTCTGAGTTTTCATGTAATTCACACACCAGTATAGTGTGCCTGTAAATCCAGGCCCTGCACTAGCTCTCCAGCCTCCTTTGAGCAACTCTCACGGGCAGGAAATGAGGGGAAAGGATGCTTGTGATCTCTTGGATTAACAAGTATGTAGCAGTCTACTGTGTAAATTGTGAGGAAACCCCCTGGCGCATTTACAGTTTTAAAAGATGAGGTCACCAGAGCCTAGTGGAGGGGTTATTAGGTCCTGTTATACAAAAGGATGAGGAGAGAGCAGCTGGAGTGGAGGAATCCCTCAAACGCCACTGCTGGTGGGAAGTCAGACACACCGAGCTTTCCCTCCAAGCCCTGCACTCTAGAGGGCATGAAAAGGCTGTCAATTCTACTCTAAAGCTCTAATATCCAGGGCACCAACAATCCTCCTATTGAGAACCTCACAAAAAGATAGGATGATCTGGGACATAGGGGTATACTTTGAAGGACACTGGAGGGAGGTAGAATATGGAAGCCTCCCTAGATTCTGGTCAGTTTCTATACCTTTGAGTGATTATCCAAACTGCCTGGCTACAAATTGATCCAAAGTTACCCACCACTAGTTACAATCATTTGTAATGTCAGAAAAAGAAAGAAAAATTAGTCTCTCCCCGCCGGATTCTTTCATCTGAGTGTTTGCAGAGCAGCAGTTTTAATACAGGCTAACCATGTTGTGCTGTAATCTAGGACTGTAAGAATTACAATTATAAAATAAATCAAGGTTCATTGACTCCTGTATATATTTTGCTTCAAGGACTCACCCAATACCTGATGCTTCAGAGGATGAACTGTAGTTTTCACTATAAAGTTTGGAAAGAAAATATAAACAATACAATAAAGCAAAACAGAAATGACTATTTGTATCTCAGCTCTTCTTTGCAATCTGAATAAAGCCTAAGAAACTACTTTAATTTTCATCCTGCTAATGGCACTTGTGACAAAATGATTAATTGAAACAGCAATGGCCAAGAGCAGAGTAATTTAAAGAATAGGTGGATAAAGAATGAGCTGAGAAAAATATCAATTTGGGTTTTTTTAAGTATAAAACAAAATAGAAACAAACCTAACTTCACAGTGGAAACTACATTTATTCCATTGAAGCATCAGGTATTAGGCCATTTCTGGAAGTCAGTGGGACTATTCACATAATTGAAGTTAGGAATGTGCTTAAGTACCTTTCTGTATCAGGGCCTCTATGAGGTGAAATGATCTTCTAGGGTGTTATATGTAGTTATGACTTGTCTGCTCTGTATACTTTCAATCAGGATTATCATACTCTCTTAACAGAGACAGCTTAATGTTACCTGCTTCTTGCTAGTGGTTCTCTATAACCCGTGGAAACCAAGTAAGGGAATCTCTTCCAGTGTCATAAATTTGTCCAATAATCTTATGCTATTGTCACCTCTCTTATTCTGATTCCAGACTTGGAAATGCTTTGGGCCTCCTGATCATGATAGACTAGCATTCCATATGGCAGACTGCACTGACCGTACCACTCTAATGATGCTCTCTCTTTTACCTATATAACTGGTAGACTATCCCCTTTCAGAATGGAGAATCACTGAACATTTAGGCTGCTGCTTCTTGTAAAGCTTAAATCTCATACTCCCGTGTCTTAAGTACACACGTTTTTTGCAATCATTAGCTAATAAATCTGCTGGTAAAATCAAAGTAGATACTACAAACAATGTCTGAGATAATACACATTATCTCTGTGGAGGGAACTAAAATAAAAGTACAGCAGAGAAAGACTGTGGAACTGTATTAACCCCCTATCCTCCGCCCATAATCAAGCCCTATGATATTAAAAATCTAACAGCATCATCATGCTTCCAAAAGCATAGGGTCAAATTCAGAGGGGCTATCAATGCTGATTGAAGTTACACACCAATAAATTGGTGTGGGTGTAAAATGGTGTGATGAACACACTGAGGAAACAAAAGTGGGTTTGTAGCAGAAGGAGCAATCAGCAGGAGATTGAAAAATGTTTCCTAGGCTTTATTTTATACCACCATTTCTATCACCTCTTAATTTGTCTGATCAGGCAGGAAAGGTGAATGTCATGTTCTGATGACAACAGTATGTACTTCACAACATGTAAAAGTGCATCCTGAAAACAGAAGTTTGTTGTTTTAAACAAAACCTCACAGTTTAGGTCCCTAATCCAAATTATGTTTTCATTCCTGTTTCACAGATTCATTAGGCAGAATCTCTGTTTACCACTTCTATCTTTGACAATGGAGGGGAGTAATGGGATGAAACTGGAAAAAAAGGAAATGAAATCTGAATTCCAGGAAAAATAACGTCAACAATGAACTTTAGACATCACTGATCATTCTTCACCAGAGCACTTATCTCCATGCAGATGCAGGAAGTTGGTGGATCATTCACTGAACTTTTAACAAAGGAATTTCAGTAATTCTATTTCTGGGGCCAATATTTTAGATTCTGGTCTTTTAGGAGGCCCTTTAAAAATATGTTGATTAAGTAATCCTGTATGGTTGGTTGTTTTTTTAAAACATGCCAGTCAGGTAAATTACTCTCCCAAATAATCTCCATAGGTAATCACTGGAGCTGTTTAAAAATAGGATTGAACAAAACACTTAAGAATATAGTGTGTGTAAGGAACATTCCTAAATTGGCAGAGGGGTGTCCTATATTAGTGGCTCTCAACCTTTCCAGACTACTTTCAGGAGTCCGATTTGTCTTGCATACCCACAAGTTTCATCTCACTTAAAAACTACTTGCTTACAAAATCAGACATAAAAATACAAAAGTGACAGAGCACACTATTACTGAAAAATTGCTTATTTTCTCATTTTTTACCATATAGTTATAAAATAAATCAACTGTAATATAAATATTGTACTTACATTTCAGTGCATAGAATATAGCGCAGTATAAACAAGTCATTGTTTGTATGAAATTTGAGTTTGTACTGACTTTGCTAGTGCACTTTATGTAGCCTGTTGTAAAACTAAACAAATATCTAGATGAGTACGCCTACCCCTGGTTGAGAACCACTGGCTTACATGACCTAATAGGCTTAAATGACCAGAGTAGATGATTTTACATTTCCATCTCTAATTTCTTTTATTCTATGATAAATCCAGCTCAGAACAATAAATCTTTATTAATATCTGCAATATCAGAAATGGAAAGAGAACAGAAATTTTCCATTCACTGGAAAAGTTCATTATTTGTCGTGCCTAATAACAATTAAACATAAAAAACTCTAACACTTCGTCTTTATGATAACTGCCTGTTCAGGGTAGACCACTGTAAAGGATCAGTTTACAAGAGAGATTATATAAGGAAAATGCCTATGTCTTGGGCCCTTTCTTAAATGTATCAATGAAAACATTAGAAAAGCTTAAGATTCCATAGGGAAGGCAAGTCAGACTGAATGAAAACTAAGTTTCCATAGATCTAAGAATTATCAGAAGGCCACATAGACTTACATTCTCCTGTTAGAGTATTTTCCAGGAAACATGTTAATGTCTATATAACACAGGCTAACTATAGGATATTCATGAGAAGTGTTTAGTATACAGAATTGTGTAATGCATCTACAATAAATGTTGGAGGCCAACATATAGGGTTGCACTCCATTCATACACAAAAGAATAAATTGAAGTTTCAATGTTTTCTGTAGATTTAATTTACCAAACACTGGCCACTGTATTGTTCAAAAAGAAGTATTTTTAATAAAAAAAAAAACAGCACTCTTATTCCTCAGATACCGTTATTGTGGGAGGTAATGAGCATCTTAGGATTTTAGCTGCACTCTTTCCAGTTACCCCTTGGGCTCTCCTATTTCACAGAATTTACAACCCATTCTGCTAAATGCCTACAGAGAATTGGTCAAGTTCAAGATTTTTCTTTTAAAGCAATTGAAATTCTTCAGTTGTGAAAATAACCTAATGAAATGGCCCTCATTTTCCCTCTCTAACACTCCCAGTGTGTTACGTTATGCAGATTTGACATAGGCAGGCACAGCCACAATGTATTTGGGGGCTATTTGGATGGAAATAGAAAAGCTATGGAGCAAGACAGAGCCAGTCTAGATGTAAACAAGCTGGAACTGCTGGCAGCTGTCCTGTTACAAATAAAATTGCATTCCCCACTGTCTTCTCATTTATCAATTTTGACAGAAGACTGTCCTGACTTCTCATAAAAAGCATGGAAAAGGACAAATCACATTGGATATCAGATTTGCCAGGATGGATTTGGTTGGTAGCTTACCACAAAGAAACTGAGGTTTATCTCCAGTTCACATGGTGGGGAAAGACAATACTCTATCCAAGGGGTGGGGAAACTATAGGATAAACTGTCTTTTAATCCCTATTTTTTATAGTCTGTTTTAGTTTTGAGGCTATCTGACACAAGATTTGTTTACATTGCAGCAGAAGCATTCCAGCAAGCATTTCTCAAATAACAGCTCCAAAGGCAAAAATAATAGCATGAAAAGGCAATTTAAAAATATGATCACTTTTCTCTCATCCCCATCTCTATAGCTACAGTTAGGGACATATGCTGCCCTGTGTCCATGTGCAGGACTCCCTCAGATGTCAGCATATGTTAGAAAAGTAGTACCCACCGTTAGAAAAGTGGTACCAGGATATACACAGTACATGTGATTCCAACACTTGAGCACCACTATTTTGGGTGAAAAATTTTTAATAACTACTGACCTACACAAATAAGTGACAAATCGTTTAGTAGTAAGCAAGCCTGATTTCAGATCTCATACCAATAAACCATTATCTTCCCTAGTCTATTACAGAATAAACAGCTGGCATACAGTGCTATATTGCATTGGAAAGCAGCAGCAGTGAGGAGCTCCAACTGCAGCTGCTGAACATGAAGTAACACTCCTCAGCAGCTGCATTTATAATCGGCTGTCCACTAACTGGGAGGAGGTGCACCTGTTCTATGGCCGATGCTATACAAAAGGTCTGAGTAGATGATCACAGTGGTCCCCTCTGGCCTTGGAATCTATGAATCTATCTGTCAGCTGCATAGAGTGGAGGAGCAACATGTTGGCTGGCTAGGGCAGTGGGTGAGAGGTGAGTAACAGTTGATGGGCAAGTGGCTTGGGGAGGGCGAGTGGGTAGGTGTGGAGCCACAGAGCTGGACAAGGAGAGCTGGTTCTGGGAAGAGAAAATTTTCCTGCTTGGTAAGAGCACTGCAACCCTTTGACCACTGAATCATTTCCAATGGGCAAATTTAAATGTGCCAGAGTAGGACAAAAGGGGTAAAAGTATGGGACTTGGGTGCACAACATTTTAAAGCCAGTGGGCATTCACACGGTGGATCTGGCCTTGCTGACTTGCTTTTAAAGCATATTTAAGCCTCGAACTTAAAGGACTCATGGTAGACTTTAAAGGGAGCGTGTCTTATAAGCAAGTCAAAGAGAAGAAAAATTATTTAAGGATTATAGACTTCCCAGCTGCAAAAGGCTCCACAGCTGTCAGCACATCCTCCAGTTAGTTACAAACATCCACCTGAACTCCAGTTTCCCCTCTACTAGCCATTATAAGTAACAGTGAATTTCCAGATGCTTGTCAGAAGACAACCTCAATAAGCTCATCGTGTGGGATACAGTAAACGTACAGCACCTTAGACTCTAACAAAAAGCAAATACTTTGCACTGATTTTTCTGGACAATTATACAAACTAAAAAATAACATGCCCTCAACTTATATTTGTTATTTTAAATAAATCTACTTTACCTTTATTCTCAGCCTCAACTTATCTCATTTTACCCTCTTCACTAAATCTCTATTTCTGTATCTGTTTCAGTCTCTCTATTTCCCCTCAGACTCATTTATCTTTCTAATTCTTCTTTTTCCTCAGGTGATTTTCCTTGTTTCTGACCCTCACCTCATGGAAAACCATCCATGCTGATCTTATTAGAACAATTTTGATCTACTTGTGGATGGCCTGAGATTGACAGAGGTTTCCCTCAATGAGGTTGTGCCTTCTTCTCAGAGAGATCAACAGGGTAGGGCTGGACAATTGTGCCTATGCAGCATCCTTGACGGGTCCAGCCTTGGTCATCACTCCTGTTCAATGCCTATGTGAGACTGCAAGGGAGACAGGGAGAGGAGTTTGGGGCTGAGGTGTCATCAGTATGCTGAGGACACTTAGCTGTGGGTCTCCTTTTCAGCCAGCCCAGATTCTACAGTTTCCCCTCTTTGCCAGTGCCTTGTTGAAATAAGGGCCTGAATGAATTCCAACTGGTGTTGATCAATCTTGACAAGATAGAAGCAATGCTACTTAGTAGTAGGAAGCATGAGATTAGGGGAATGTGTTGGGGTCATGGCGGCACTTGTTGTAAAATTTATTATATGTCTTTTAGTTAGATTGACTTAGAGCCTCAAAGTCCTACTGGAGTCATCACTATTCTTGGATTGACCTTGTCAGAAATTTGACAAATTTTGACAAAAAACGAAAACAAAATTAATTTTCAGATGTATTTGCAGTGAAAATTTTGTCATCAAAAACAAAACCACAAAAACTGAAATCACTTTAGTTTTGAGCAACTGAAAATCAAAACATTTTGGCCTAAAACTGAAAATGTTCAGCTGAAAGCTACAAACCCCCTAAAAATGTCTGGCCTAAATCTGAACCATTTTTGGCTATAGGCCAAAACTTTTTGGATTTGGGGTTCTCTGACAAAAGAAAATGACTTTTTTTTTTTTTGAGGAAAGCAGACACTTTCAGCACACAATTCCAGTTTGTCAAAAACCCAATTTGCCACTGAAAACAGGTTTCAACACAAAATTTTCAACCAGCCCTACTCCTGTATTCTCTATGACCTGTAGCTCTCATCATCATCTGCAGCTGGCACAGAGGCTGCCATTTCTCCTCTCTGATACAGCCTTTATAATGGCCTATTTACAGTCTTAGTTACCTCCAGGCTAAGTAACTGTAATTCACTCTTTGGTTCAAGCATGGTTATTTCAGTGCAACATGGAATCTTTAGTTGGTGCAGATTAGAATACATCTGCTCCTACTGAATGGGGTGGGACACCATGAGCATATGACTGTTCAAAATCTTTGCATTGACTTCTTTTTCATTTCTATCTGCAGTTCAGTGTGTTGCATATTAAAGCCTTGAATGAACTGGGCCCTGTGAGAGCCTCCACCTCCCACTTTATACTCCGTTGCAGCTGAGGTTGGCTGACATGTTTCTTGCTGTCCTTTCCCAAAGTCATGGGCTCTAAGACTAATGGTAAGGCCTTCTCAGGTGAGGACCCCAACTTTTGGAATTCACCCCATACTTTGGTGGTGTGACAGCATTCAAGTCTGACAAACTTCAGGGCACAGAGCCAGGTCCATTAAAATAATATGAAGGAGAACTGTGTGAGGGGGAGTAACTAAAGGAGAGAGGGTAAGAGAATTAAAAAATGAAGGATTTTCTCAATGTCAAAGATCTTAGGTCATTCTTGTGGGTAACTTCTTTTCCTTCCAAGGCACAACCTTCTAGGCATCAGCTGCTCCCGAACCTGGATTCCCAACTCTCCTTATGTCTACTAAAAAGCCCCCTACTACAACTTACAGTTCTCTTTAAACTGCAGCATATGTCCTTTTCTAGCTGATGTGCTTAGTCACACAAAATCCTAAGGTTTATATGATTGTCACATCTCAAATTCAAATTAACTGAGGATCAACTTGGCATAATTAGCCTTCACTTTTTACAACCTATTCACTTATCTTGAGTAAATTCATACCTCATTTTTGCTTGTATTTCAAAATTACTGCCCAGCACTTGGCTGTATATACAACATTATCACTGCTGACTGCCTGCTTTAGGATTGAAATGAGTTAGAAGATTTATTTGCCTCATCATCACATTCTAAACATCCATCCACCCAATCACAATACAGGAGATACAACAGATGTGCTAACATCTGCTGTGAAGAACATTTATCTAGCCAACAGAACAGGCAGCTATGATTTCAAACGCTTAAAACAGATAATATTCCACATGTTTGTACATTCTTGACCTAAAACTTTATGAAAGCTATTTTGGATTAATTAAAATCAAGTTGCCGAAGACAATATTTCAATTCTAGACAGCTGTGAGAAATTAATACACTTGCCTGAACTGCAATCTGTCTGTTAAAAGGAAAATAGTGTGAAAAGACAATGTTAAGCTTGCACATTTAAATCAGAAAAAGTCAGAAAGTGCATAGGTTAAGGGTCCAGCAGCAATACCAGCTCACATATATGCCCGTCTGCTTTATATAGTACAATATATAAGCATAAATTAACCTAAAACATTTGATCATAAAAACAGGCATACAAAATGATCCAAAGTAATTTTTAAATCATGTTAGGTTGTTTTCCATCCCCCCCGCACCAATGTGACATTTAAGCAGACAATAGCCATGTTGAGTTTCAGCTGTTCATACTCCATACATGTGACCACTCTATACTCTCAAAGACATATATTGATGAATTTCAAAGCAGTGTGATAAATTGCATTTGTCACACACCATGGACTGTCTCACCTACAGGAACCTCTAAGAAGCTTTCATGAGATACACTGTGAAAGAAAGAAAGAAAGAAAGAAAGAAAGAAAGAAAGAAAGAAAGAAAGAAAGAAAGAAAGAAAGAAACTTTCCACAGAGAAATGCTGTTTCCTTCCAGATTTCTCTCCCATTCATTGTTACCCAAGGCTGTGTGTAAAATATTCAGTCCTAAGTTAAGGTCCAATATTTTCTGACCTTTCAGGGCTGGAAAGGTGAGATTCCCAACTTCCAAGCAGGATGCAGCAATTCCCAAGATATTAGATCGTAGAACTGTGACATTATTACTAAGGATACGAGTCAGTCATGGGTATTTTTAGGAAAAGTCCTGGTCACAAGCAATAAACAAAAATTCACAGCCCATGACCTGTCCATGACCTTCACTATAAATATCCCTGACTAAATCTTAGCTGGGGGACCCTGGGGTGCCACTGTTTTGGGAAGGCCCCAAGGGCAGCCCCACCAACCGCTGCTTGGGCCACCCATGAGGCCGGTGCTTGGGCAGTCCCTGGAGGCCACCAAGCAGCAGCTGGTGTAGCTTGTCCCCAGGGCTGCTGCTCTGGCCATCCCCGGGGCCAGCTGCACTGGCCGCTGCTTGGGTAGTCCCCGGGGCCAGCTGCCGGGGGCTGCCAAGCAGCAGTTACTCCTGCCACCCCCGGGACTGCTGCTCAGGCGGTCCCTGGGGCCAGCCGCTGCTCAGGCGGTCCCTGCGGCCAACTGTCTGGGGCCGCCCGAGTAGCAGCCCATGCAGCTGGCCCTGGAGCATATCCAGCATATCGGATGGTGTGACTGGCTATGGGTTTGCCCCAGTGGTTTGCTGCGGGGCCGCTCCAGCAGCAACCAGTGTGGCTGGCCTCGGGGTCAGCCACTCTGGCTGCTGCAGAAGTCACAGAGGTTGTAGAAAGTAATGGTATCCGTGAGTTCCGCGACCTCTGTCACAGACATGCAGCCTTAATTATTATTACTACATTACTATTGTATATTATGACTACATTATTACTACTACTATTATACTAACACTATTTTAAGACATTTTTAAAGAAAAAGTGGTAGTTACAATTTTCTTCCTTCTTAGGTCTGTATAGTTGGATACATGATACTAAGACAGCCTGGCTTTTAAGGTGGAAGTGTATGAACCAATAGTACCAATGAAACATTTAAAAACTCTTAAATATTTCTATCATAGTTTACTGTAAAATATGGGGCATATAAATACATGAGAGTGTAGCATAATGGTATAAAAATTGCCTAAAGATAAATCTTCATCAAAATGGAAGATTTACAATCCACAGAATTCTACAAATAGGTAAACACTGCCAGTACCTTGCTCTTCATTCTTAGAATGAAAAATAGACACCATGTATTGTAATGTTGCCCAAAAAATAAATTGCTGAAAAACTAAGCTCACTTTTCTTCATTTTCTTTGGAAATCTTAAGCCCTGACAACGAGGGAATTTTTTTATTATCTTTCAGGTGAAATGAGGAGTAACCTTTTGTTTGTTTTATGAAATCATGAAACAAAATGAATATCATTGACTTCATATATTTTCCTCTTGTTCTAAAACACAATGAATGGTAATAACTTTGATAAATTTGCCCATGTCAGTTTTGTGTCCTCTTCTCCAGTGATGTTTACTAGTTAGAAGCAAAATTCAAGTCTGTAAATTGGGATATTCATTACCAGTGACAGCTACAGATTACAGCAATTTTATCTGCTTTGAATTTCAGCATTTTGTATGGAGTGATCCTAAATATATATAAAAATTAGGAACAAACAAGCAGAACAGCAACTGACCTGACATCTTACTTCATCCTAAATGATCCAGTGATCTCCATATCAAATGAAAAGAGGGAAGTGTGATTTAGTGGCTAAAGTAAGAGTGTTATTACTCAGGACTCCTGGGTTCTATTCCCACCTTTGTTACTGACTGGCTGTACTACCTTGGGTGAGTCACGTAATATGTCTACGCTTAGTTCCCCCACTTGTAAAATGGTTATAATAATATTTATGTATCTCACTAGAGAGGTGTTAGGATTAGTTAATTAATATTTGAAAAGCAAGTCTGCAATTCTGAAATGAAAGGTGGTATATTAAAAGTAAAGCAATATTCTGTTATTACCACTACGCTGCTTATTTGCACGTAGTGCTAACTATATTTAGACAGATATTACATGTGTCTTTGTGTAAATCATGACTGTTTAAACCTCAGGGACTTTATATAAAAATTCCTATAAAATGCATTTCCTTGTGCTCTAGTAGGCCAAATGTGTGCTAAAATTTCACATTAATTATTATAGTGTGTTATTCAAATAATTACAGTAAAACCTAAGGCTATCCCACTGTTTCATTTTTAACTGTCATTCGTTTTTATAGTCTGCACTGACTGTCAGAAGGATCACAGGAAGGGTATTACAGTTATAGCAGCTCAAGACTTCTCTTGAATTACAGGGAAGAAATCTTGAACATCTTTATAAAAACTCTAAGCAGTGAAATATTTTTAGATATACAACTAAAATAATCTCAAGTGTGTCAATGATCAGACACAAGAGTATTTGAGAAGGTTTTTCATAAATAACTTTCAAGTGCAATCCACTTTTTCCTATATATTTATATGAAAAGATTGTGCTTGCAGCTGGAAAAAGATGTTGGTAAAACTAGAAGGACTCTAGTGGAATTGACATCACACACACACACACACACACACACACACACACACACACACACACTCTCTCTCTCTCTTAGTATCAGAGTAACAGCCGTGTTAGTCCGTATTCGCAAAAAGAAAAGGAGTACTTGTGGCACCTTAGAGACTAACCAATTTATTTGAGCATAAGCTTTCGTGAGCTACAGCTCACTTCATCGGATGCATACTGTGGAAAGTACAGAAGATCTTTTTATACACACAAACCATGAAAAAATGGGTTTTGTAGTGGTAAACACCCATTTTTTCATGGTTTGTGTGTATAAAAAGATCTTCTGTACTTTCCACAGTATGCATCCGATGAAGTGAGCTGTAGCTCACGAAAGCTTATGCTCAAATAAATTGGTTAGTCTCTAAGGTGCCACAAGTACTTCTTTACTCTTAGTATCCTACCTAATATTGTAGGTAGGTTATTTAAAATGAAAAATTATACTTTATACTTGAAAAAGTGTCTCACTAAAATATTTGAATATAGTAAGCAGTGCTTCCAGTTTTCAGCATTAATTTTTAGGGTATTATGAAGAAGCAGCTCAGCAAATGCATATAATGCTGTAAAGCCCAGCTTTTCCAAGCTCCTTCTGACCTGTCTATCAGTTAGTACTACCCCCTTTTATAAAACTGACTAGTAGCTGCATAAAGTTGACAACTGTAAGCCACGTGGTGAGAAACATTCTCTTCTCCACTAAAAGCCTACAGTATATTTACCTCAATCCACCACCAATCAGATATAATTAAAATGGAAAACTACAGCCTTGCTCATAACTTTAGCTGTTCTAGTTTATAACATATATGTCTTTATTAGGGCTCCAGTTAAGGAGCAATGTATTTCTTGAAACTTTTTTTTTTACATTACTTCTGGTGGCTGCTGAATTTGATATCTGTCTTTTAATTGCTAAGGAATCTTTTTGATTTATTCCAACTTTTAGAAGGTTCAGGGGAAAATCTGAATTCAGTAGGAAAATAAAAAAAAACAGCACAATCTTATGATATGTAACTAAAGTATTACAGCGCTTCTGTTCATTCATATCACTATCATTATAGTTGAATGAAGCTGAAACTTGGTCTTATGAGGTCTCAGCCAAGGCCTGACTTCCTGACTTCTCCCCTTCTCTCTCATTCTGTCTTTAAGAAAATTAAATCTAAAATTTGATTTAATAATTGTAATTAGAAGCTCCATGCTAAATTGATGAGGTTATGTTACAAACCTCTAACTCAGAAACAGCATCGATTTTGTAGGCCATGGGTCCATAACATGGGTTAGTTTCTTTGTATAGATACAGAAGGTGGGGGAATCAAACTAAGTTATTTTATTTATAAAATACAGTCATTGTGCACGCATGGAGACCATTTGAATGAAAACTGAATTAGGATTTTTAGCATGCAGGAGCCATGATTATATTGACATGACTGACTATAATGTTTACGAGGGGTATTTGCAGGCTATCACAGCTCTGACGGGAGCTGTTACAAGCTATCAGCTCAGTAATCCTCATGTTAAAAAGCCCCTAAATATGTATTTACAAGATAGACAGATCAGTTTAGTCTATTGGTTAAATAATCCATGTGTTGAAAAGTCTCTAAATATGCATTCACAAGACGGATAGACCTGTTTTGATCTGTTGGACCAATACCAGGCCTTTCAGAAAGTTCCTAAATCATTTTGGAGTCAACATATTAGCAAGTCCATAAATACACATTTAGGGCTGAAACCTGCAAATACTTAAGCATGTGAGTAACTTTACTCACATCAGTAGTCTCATTGACTATAATGAGAATGCACCCGTGTGTAAACTTCGGAAACATAGGTCTGTTCAGAGTCAGGCCCTTACTCAGTAGCCTTTGAAAGAGAAGGAATATATTATATATTATATGTTGGTATGGAAAAGTACCACCAAAGGAAATTAACTCAAAAATTAAAGTCATGTTAAGCTTGTGACAATACCCAACAAATAAAAAGACTATTCAGCTTTAAGGCTGACACTCATATTTCTCTCATCAGTGATGGCATACTTACTGTGGGGGTACCCTTGAATACTGGATATTAAGTAGGCCTGCTGAAATGTTTAGAGACAGTAAGACATATTGAGGCTACAGGGTGAGATCCTTTTGCTGCTGAGAGTTGAGAGTTTTGCCATTGATTTCAATGTGGTCAGGACGTCACACAGATTGTCAGTTGTCTTTAATTCTCCTACCTCTTCTCAGTTTGGACCACATGTATAGCTGTGCTTGCAAAGAGGCATTAAGGCTTGATCCAAAGCCACTGATATCAATGGGAAGACCTGTATTGACTTCAGGAGGTTTGGACTGAACCATTAGTGCATAAAAATAAAGTAACTGAGTTTCACACCAGAAAGGACCACCATATTATGTAGTCTGACCTGCTGTATGTCACATGCAGCCAACACAACCCAACTCCCGCACACTAACCCCAACAACTGAAATGAGGCCAAAGTATTACAGCCCACAGGAGATTAGACTATTACATGCCACAGGGCGAGAGTAGGAGGGATCGAGATGCATCAGTGCTCAAGGTGCCTACAATGGCAGGAAACTAGTTAAGTGAGATATATCCAGATACTCCGGACAACTGACCTGCACCAACACTCCTCACAGAAATGCAAAAAACCCCCAGGTCATTGCCAGTCTGACTTGGGGGGAAACTCCTTCCTGACCCTGAGCATGTGAGCAAGAACCAACAAGCACGAGAGAGAGAATGCACTGTGCCACCTCAGAGCCCTGGCCTATTCCGTCCAGTGTCCCATCTTCAGCCATGACCATCCCGATACTTAAGAGGAAGGAGACCAAAAGACTCCATAGAATACACTGGGAGAGGGAGGAGTCTGTTCCTGACCCCTGCACATGATTGGCTGAAGCCCTAAAGTGAGAGCTTTTAGGAATATAAATCATAAACCAGAAGTAAGCCCAGAGCTGCTGAGCCCTACCCTCACAAGCAACCCCATCAGACGATCACACTCCTAAATTTGCCCAGCTCTCTCTTAAAACTAATAATGTGGGTTGCCCCCACAACTCCTATTGGGAGGCCGTTCCAAAGCCTTACCCCTCTTATGGTTAGAATCCTTCTTCTAATTTCCAGCCTGAATTTGTTCACGGCCAGTTTATGCCCATTTGTTCTTGTTCCAATATTGTTCTTTAGCTTACCTAACTCTTCACCCTCCCTGGTATTTACCCCTTAACTTGCCCTCACAGCCTTCTTTTTGCTAGACTGAACAAGCCAAGACCTATCAGTCTTCTTTCATAAAAAAGTCACTTTATTCCCCTGATTATCCTAGTAGCTCTTCCCTGCACCTCTTCCAGTTTGAATTCATCCTTCTTGAACATGAGTGAACAGAACTGTATGCAGTATTCCAAATGAGATCTTATCAATGCCTTGTACAATAGCATTAATGCATCTCTATCACTACTGAAAATGCCTCACCTGATACATCCTAGGATCACATTTGCCTTTTTCACAGCCACATCATATTGGTGGTCCATAATCATCCTTGACTACACACCCTGATCTCAATTCTAATATGAGGCTTCCAACTTGTAGCAGAAACTGTTATTATTAGATCTTAAGTGCATGGCCTTGCACTTTTGTACTACTGAATTTCAACTCATTTCTTCCACTCTAGTCTTCAAGGTCATCCAGATCTTCTTGTAAAATATTCTGATCTTCTTCAGTATTGACAATATTTCCCAACATTGTATCCTCAGCAAATTTCATTAGCACACTCCTACTTTCGTGCCAAGGTTATTAATAAGAATATTGAATAAGACTGGTCCCAAGACCAGTCCCTGAGGAACTTCACTAGTAAACACCCGCTAGTCTGATAGGCCACCCTTAAGCACAACCCATCACTTTGTCCCATTTAACTAGTTCCTTATCTATCTTACAAATCTTGTGCTAATTCCCATCTTCCCTCATTTAACTAAAAAAATCCTATGTTGTACTATGTCAAACGCTTTACTGAAGTCCAAGTACATTAGATCTACTGCATTTCCCGTATCTAAAAATTAGTTATTTTCTCAAAGAAGGAAATCAGGTTATTCTGGTGTGATCTACCTTTGGTAAACTCATGTTGCATTATATCCCCCATTTACGTTCATGAATTCAATTATTCTTTCATCCATAGTTTGTTTTAAAGCCTTGCATGCTACCGAGGTCAGATTAGTAGGTCTGTAATTGCCCAGATCACTTTCCCCACCCTCCCTTCTCAAATATAGGTATGGTATTAATTATGCACCAGCTATATGGTATTACCCCTCCAAATAGACAGCTAGATTTATTAAAAATCATTGCTACTGGACTAGCAATCTCATGTGCCAGTTCTTTCAGTATTGTGGAAATTATTTGGTCCTCCTGATTTGAGTGCATTAATCTCTTTAAGTTTTCACTCCAGCTCAGGTGTGATAATTTTCATTTCTATACACTTATTTCCAACAACCATTACACCTTCATAGTCATGTTCTATATTATACTTTTGAAAATCAAATCAAAGTATTCATTTAGTTTTGGGACCACAGCTAGACTATTTTTGTCTTTAATCTTCCCATGTACACCTCACAGTGGTCCAACCTCATCCTTCCTTACTTTCTTTCTATTTATATAGCTAAAAAAAATTATTTATTTTAATTTCTATGGCAAGAGCTAATTCAGTTTGAGATTTAGCAATTCTCACTTTATTCCTACATTTTCTAACCCCTAAAATGCAGGACTCTCTTGCACTTAAAATTAACAGATTTGCGTGTGCAAATACTTTTCTGCACACTTAGGTGCGAGACTGTACATCCAAAAAGGAGTGCATATGTTTCTGGAGATGCATGTACCTCTTATGCTCACCATTGCCAATGGGTCCTTGTAATGTCACATCACCAGAACTGGAATTTAACATAGAAACTTAAACACAGGGGCTGGCTTTTGTTCTTTCCTGAGTTACAGAAATTGTGTTTGGAGTCTTTTTTGTTACAGGATGCAAGATGTAGTCATTCCCTCCTCTCTTGTTTCCCGAACAAATTATTCTCCTCAATGGAAGCCAGACAGCTCCTTTCCTATTTAAATTTCATGTGAAACATTCTTTATTTCAGTCATTCAATGGGTTTGCCTTGGGCAATTGAATCACAGCTGACAGTAAATTAATGACTATGATGATGTGATTAGTAGAGATTACAGGCTACTGAGAACCTGCCTGAGCATTTACCACTGTCATAATACTTATGCTGGCTATTATTAGGGATTAATAATGGTCATAAAAAGGACATGATTCCACTGTACTAGACTCTATATAAATGTAAAATCTGTCTGCATTTTTAATGTTTCACTAATATTCTGATAATAAAAAAGTTGTTTTTCCCATTTTAACTAGGTAAGATTTTTAAAATTTATTCTCTTTCTGGCTGTCTATTTTGCCATTTAAAAAAAATATTATCAGATAAAAGAAAAGGAGTACTTGTGGCACCTTAGAGACTAACAAATTTATCAGATAAATAGTCTCTCTGACAGACATAAGCCAGATCTGCTACAAATAAACACACACACTCAGTAAAGAAGCTAAAATTATATTAGCCATGTGGAATCGAAATAGAACATAAGCCCCAAGACTTTTCCGCTATTAGATATCAACCAAAGTCCAATTGGGAAGAAATAATGATTTCACTAATCCCTAACAATGATTTTTTGAAGAGTTCAAATACAAGTTTGTTTGTTCTGTGTTAGCTTCACCAAGTAGATTTATTTGATTTTCCATGTTCCTGGGGAAAGAACTTCAGTTTCCCCAGGTTGTAAGCAGAAAAGAACATAAAAAAGAAGAATATAAAAGTGAACAATGTGCCTATTTACCAAAGCTTTCCCAATCCATTTTATTTCCAAATGTCAAGCCGTTATCAGAAACCTTTAAAAGGTTTCTTTATGTACTATTAAGAGAGAGCAAATATTAGGAAGAAAGAATATTTTCCCTACTTTCATGAAAGCTACTTAATAATTTATATACTTGTTATTTAAAATACTGTACAGTGTATAGCTGAGCAAAGGATAAACATGGTCTAATAATAAAAAACACCATGCACTGTGTATACTTGCTCTCGATCCTTAAGGTGGTAGAAAAATTGCCAATTAGTTCTGAAAATGAGAAGAAAAAGTAATGACACTTCTAGTTAGTTTTTTAATTTCTGAAAGACTTTCTTCAAAGTGTCAAAACTGCAAAAAGCAGAGCAGTTTCCGTCACACAATATGGTATGTGTAAAATAAGCCCTTCTAAACTCACACATACGTGGCAAAAATCTGCTTCCATTTATACCCATGCAACAGTCCATGACACTGTACAAGTCTGACTGAGGGAGAGAATTTGCTCCAGTAATTAATTTTTTTTAAAAAAAGAGCATTCCTGCTTTTGTTCTTCTCACAGGACTTTGATATCAGCTCTGTAAATACAGTACCTGTAGTTGTAAAAAGAAATGCTGTAGCATGCCAATGATCTTACCTCATACTCAAAGTCCTCTGTTCTATCTGCATCAGCAGGAAGGCTGGAAAGATACTCATTACCTTCATAAAATTCATGCTCCACTGGGTGAAGAGAATGGCAGCTAAGTGGGACAAAGCAGTACAACAGGAATAGATGAGACAATAGTTTTTCAAATAAAAAACGATAAAAAAACTTCTCTGTAGTTTTCTCATCTTTGGAATGCTATTCTGAGTGATCTGACAGTCTGAAAGGAATACAACCAGGCAAGAGCCGGGGCTTTTCTCTTTTCAAACGCACAGAGACCAGTTAATTTCATTTTGCCAAGTATGGCACTAAAGGCAAAATTCTACTGTCAGATCCACACATGGTTATTTTGAAGAGTGAATGAAGCAGGGTCTGTTTTGAGCCAAACTGCTTAGCTGATAAGCTTTGGGATTTTTCCATACTCTTAAATGTGCTTAACTCCAGATACGCATGCCATCTCTACATGCATCCAAATATACACTTCAGATACTGGAGCAACATGAAGGGGCCTTTCTTAGCACAACATTGTACTAATCACATTTCTACCACATTAAATCTCTTAAATGAAGCCGATTTCATAATGATCACAAATTATTCCAGACCTTAAAGGAGTAACTTGTACTCTACAGCCTTCTTGAACATGGACTCAAAAGGCTGGCAAGGTGTGTTTGAGAAATTATACTCTTGAAAATGTCAGCACATAGGAACCTTGGATAGGTTTTGGACAAAAAGAAAGGGGTCTTCCCGAAATAAAATGAACGTATGTGTTGCCTCAGATACAAAGACTGCTATTACCTGAACCCTGATCACAAGTTACCCTGGTAGGATCTGCTGACGATCCAACCTGCCCAGAACGTTGTGACTCTGTATCTGTGACAAGGTGAAATGCGGTATACAGTCTGCAACACCACTCCTGTGCAAAGATCCATGGATCATTGGGAGTTCAATGGGAAATCTCTAGTATGATTGTGGTTTTGCCTGTAGCTAGTGGATGAACTGGAGGGGAAGCGTTGACAGACAGGTGGGATAATTCATGAGCTGAGGTCCAAAAGGATGGATCACTATTTTTGCATAAATACGCTACACTGACATTTAAATTCTGTACAATTTCAGAGGAAATATGAATCAATCAATAACTCATTACACACGGTTTGTCATTCAAGAGGCGGGATTTTATGTTTAATCTCTTTATATATTCAGTCACGTTTTGCTTTAGATAACTGCACCTTAATGTAATTAGTTTCCTTGATTCTCCTTTTGTGTAAGGGAGAAATGTACACAATGCCAACAAGCCAGCTCTCTCTGGGTCTTAACAAGCCTTTTGGCAGCTTTGGCTATAGTAACTATCTACCTGTACGGGGCCCACTGTTGGCATAAGCTTTTGATGAAGAAATAGTATGACGATGAAGTGATCAGAGCCAGAATTCCTTATTGCAGCTCTAATCCATGAATGAAGTTCAGGAGGTGATGCAGTGAAACAAGTGTGGGACTGTGGCTAGCAGTGACAGCTATACAGTAATGAGATGACAGTATTCCCGAGATGTTTTCTAGACAGAAAACACTACACTTAGTCATTTGTTAACATTTACTTTCTTGAAAATGAATACTTAATATTATAAGTTACCAATGAGTGCTGTCACACAGATGTAATTCATAAAGTCATGTGTGTAAAAAGAGCTGAATATGGATGAGAACTTAAAAACTGGATGGTGACAGACCGCAAATCCCAGTGATGATTGAACTTGGTGATATTCTAAAATAAGAGAGCTTTCAATCATGCCTGTAGCTGTTACCATTGCATCACACTGTCTGTACAGACATTCTCGTCTTCAGAGTGACACACACACAAAGAGTGACAATCCTGGAATCTTATTATATAGATAGTATATGAGGTTGGCTGGAAAAGTGATAGAGAAAGGTAAACCATACCTGTCTGAAAGCAGAAAGGGACAGATATCTGGTACTGGAGGTGTAGATGGCCTAAGCTTGGCGAGAGCCATAATGTGCTCAAAGGTGATGTCGGTCTGAGTGCTAGCATCCATAAGCTGAACATCCTGTGAGCTACCATGTGTTTTATTAATGGGTGCTCTCCGTAAAACCTGAACTACAATTGGTTCCTTGGCATTCCGAAAAGCTTCCACTGCCTCTTCGTGAGTGGCCTTGGAGAGGTCCTTCCCATTGACCTAAAGGAAAACAGAACATTACACAAATTAGGACTCAGAACTGAAAGGGCTTATAGAAACAGGAGTATAAAACGTGTATCATAAGTGATTTGTAGAGTATATTAAATCATATGCTGCTATCTACTGCAATTTTCTATCGTGCTCATGCAAGAGAGGAGATAAGGGTTGGGTGGGAAAATAACTTCTTTGGCTTTTGCTAGAAAACAAACTGATAAAACTCTTACAACACAGTGCAGGTGGATTCTGAAAGAAGCAAAAATTAAGTAATACATTTTTAAAACTCTAAGGACATTTACAATTCCATCTCATAAATTATTTGTCTGGTTTATAAAATATATATGAAAAAGTGGGGTTTTATTTTGTTTGGTATTTCAACACCTTCTGTAACATCTGAATGTAACAAAAGGTTTCTGACAAGTATTGTTGTTAAAAAATCCATCAATAAGGGTGTCTGAGATATCTGAAAGGAAACAAGGCAGATTGTAAATGTTTTGTCACTTATATGCCATTGCCATTATATTGTCAATTAGATTGCAGATAGGAAGATCCGATGACACAGTCAGCTGCACTAATTGTCCTTTTACATGTATGGAAATCCAAGTCAAATCCAAACTAAAGAAGATAAGAAAAAAGAAGTTTTAAGTGCTGCAGCTGTGTCGCTGTAGTTCTGTAGTGTAGATGCTTCTTACAACAATGGTAAGGATTTTTCCATTGAGGTTGGTAATCCACCTCTCTGAGAGGTGGTAGCTAGGTCTGTTGACCTATCTGCTTCTACAGTAAGGGATATGGTCAACCTAACTACTTTGCACATGGCATAGAATTTTTTGCAACCCTGAGCGATGTAGCTAGGTTGACCTAAGTTTTAGATGTAAACCAGGCCAAGGACAATTGTTTGACAGGCTGTGAGGCTGAGGATGAGTATTAGATTGGTCTACACTTGAAAGTTTTGCTATGCTGATTAGGAGTATGAAAAAAATCACACCCCCAGCTGACAGCTATGCCAGAAAAAGTCCCAGTATAAATTCAGCTCTACTGGCAATAAGTCCTTTTGTTAGGATAGCTTATATCAGTTTCACAAATGAAATAAGCTGTGTCTCCATTGGAAGGGTTTGACAGTATACCTCTGATGGTATATCTATATACCAACAATTTCTTTATGTTTTCACTACACTGGAACAACGTGAACCTTTGCCGCTGTAGCTGCACCCACACTAGGGCACTTTGCCAGCATAGTACAGTATAGTACATCAGTATTCCTATACCAGTGCTCCTCTTGTGTAGTGTTTGGAGTATAACACGGATAACTGCAAGTATGGGTGGTGTGTTAAATTCCTACATGTTCGTGTGTCTGGATTTTCAAAGTACGAGCACATCACTGAACTAACGTGCTAATTGGCCAATGGCTGTCAATAGCAGAGTTCTTGACCAAGAACATGTGCTATCACTGTACTGAAAACAGTACTTTGGTGAGATTCAGAGGTGATGTGAATGTTATTGTAAATTACAAATAATGAAACTGCCATAAGCCAGTGCAGGTGTGAGACGATATAATTTATCCTGTGAAGGGGTAGAGGGGGTGATTTTTTGTGGTAAGAAATGCAACCCACAAAGGGTTTAATCCCAGGTGCCGGCTTTATTTTACACCCTTCCAATAGAAATCTTCACTTCTATCCCTACAGAATATATGACTTATCACCTCACACTATTTGTACCATCCTAACATCACATCTGAATTTGGTCCAAGGACCAAAACATACAAACACATTGCATATATTTTGACATGAGGCCTGGTCTACACTACGAAATAAGGTTGGTATAATTATGTTACTCAGGGGTGTGAAAAATCCACATCCCCTGCGCAACGCAGTTAAACTGACCTAGCACCGTCTACACAGAGGTTTTACTCAACTAGAGATTTCTCCCGAAGTCTTCTCCCATCAACTTAGCGACTGCCTCTCGGGGAGGCGGAGGCTCTAAGCCCATATCAGAACCCCTCCCGCTGACACAGGTAGAGTCTTCACTGAAATGCTACAATGGCGCAGCTGCGCTGCTGCAGCATTTTAAGTGTAGACAAGCCTTAGCATTATAGGAAAAACCTATTATTTTAAGGTTGCCTAAAATTTTCCATTATAACCACCTGCTTTTAATTGCTATGACCTCTGACAAATGAACTATTTGGGTTGAATTTTTCCATGCTTAGTTTCTGCCTCAGGTTATTTTTTTTTCCTGGAAAGTTTTACAAAATCAGTGCAATGAAAAACAGAAAACTTTGTCCATGTAAAAACTCTGCCAGCACCACAGGAGCTTACCCATAGGCAGCTGACATCTGACAGTGGGACAGTCCTGAGGTCAAAGAACCATCTTTTCTGTTCCCATGAAAACCCATCCAGATTTATCTGAGTTACCAGGAAATCACCATTTACACATGCACAAAATTTTATGCCCTTACTCATTATGCCTGAAAGTCTGAACTCTTGCCATGCTGCAGAGAGCATTCTCCCTGTCTCCTGCATAATTTCCTAACAACTACAAAGAATCACAGCCCAGGCAATTTTCCACAATAAAATAGTTTATAGCCTAGGAAGGGAAAGAGCACTGACCTACACTACCTTTCTGAAACATAATACCAAACCTAAGTGCTTGGCTTTCGTATCTGTAAAATGTAGTATTTCAACATGCCACCTTTAAAAAGTGCTTTGAGATCTGTAGATGAATGAACACTATGAAAATACAAAGCAGATTAAGAAAACAAATAGCAACAAATAACTAAGTTTTCTGACTATTCCATTGGCCCCCACGACCTTCCCAGACCCAGAAGAGAATACAGGAATCCCTAAAAACCAGTGTTCCACTGATGTCTAGCAGATATTTCCTGAAGATGGAATTGCTTTGTTTCTCCATTTTTCTTTCTTTCAAATATCTTGACATTTCCAGACCAATTAACTGATCAACCAACCCAAACCCCCCTTGATAAAAGAACATTAGGTTGAAAAGCAAAACATTTGCAAAGTTGGACAATGCCAGATTTAAGGGAGCTTGTGTAATCTTAACTCTGCCCCTTTGCATACATGTATTATGATACAGTTTTTAATTACATGAACACATACAGCAGTTCAGAACATCCATAGGCATGTTCTCTGTGGTGTGGTGGTGGTGGGGATCATATGGAGTCCATGTGCAATGTAAAGATATCCTTCCTGCGGGAGAACCTCAAGAAGAAAGTTGTGGTTTGAATCCTGCCTACCCTCACATGGATGTGTGAGGGATCCATGGTATGATGTAGCAGCTACTCCGCAATGGCAAGAGCATATTGCTCCTACAGCTAGCTCAGATGCTACACAGTGGTGATGAGCACAGTACACATTCCTATATATATGTCCAGTATATATATGTACATTCCTAGATATATGTCCAGTATATATATGTCCAGTATACTAAAATGTCCAGTATCAGATATATCTAACAAAGGCGGCTTTAAATAGCACTTTAAATCTGGATCTTTTAGCCATCATTCAGTTCTACCTCTCCAGTTCCTTCCTTCTTTCAAAGCCATAGAAATATGCTCCCTTCAGGTGCTGTTCCCATTAGGGAAGTGGGAACTCCACAATTTTCACTGTAGAAAGTAATGTAAGCCCATTGAATAACTTCTACCTCTACAATCTGTAGGCTCCCTTCAAAAAGTAGGTTTCAGAGTAACAGCCGTGTTAGTCTGTATTCGCAAAAAGAAAAGGAGTACTTGTGGCACCTTAGCGACTAACAAATTTATTTGAGCATAAGCTTTCATAAGCTACAGCTCACTTCATCGGATGCATACTGTGGAAGTGTAGAAGATCTTTTTATATACACAAAGCATGAAAAAATACCTCCCCCACCCCACTCTCCTGCTGGTAATAGCTTATCTAAAGTGATCACTCTCCTTACAATGTGTATGATAAACAAGGTGGGCCATTTCCAGCACAAATCCATGGTTTAACAAGAACGTCGGGGGGGGGGGGGGGGGAGGAAAAAACAAGGGGAAATAGGTTACCTTGCATAATGACCTATTTCCCCTTGTTTTTTCCTACCTTCCCCCCAGACGTTCTTGTTAAACCATGGATTTGTGCTGGAAATGGCCCAACTTGATTATCGTACACATTGTAAGGAGAGTGGTCACTTTAGATAAGCTATTACCAACAGGAGAGTGGGTTTCTGGGGGGGAGGGGGGGAGAGAAAACCTGGATTTGTGCTGGAAATGGCCCAACTTGATTATCGTACACATTGTAAGGAGAGTGATCACTTTAGATAAGCTATTACCAGCAGGAGAGTGGGGTGGGGGGAGGTATTTTTTCATGCTTTGTGTGTATACAAAGATCTTCTACACTTTCCACAGTATGCATCCGATGAAGTGAGCTGTAGCTCACGAAAGCTTATGCTCAAATGAATTGGTTAGTCTCTAAGGTGCCACAAGTACTCCTTCAAAAAGTAGTTTCCTCTCTCCTGACCCTCCTGTACTAAACAGTTTTAATGTTTATAAATAGTCTCAGGACAACAAATTTAGTGATCACCCTTAAAAGTCAATGTTTGGCAACAAATACCATGTAGTTGGATCTGATCTATCAGAATTGTTCCTATTGTTAGTACAAGAAGTATACTATAATTGTCATTATGTGGTACTTCTTGGCAAAGGTTAGGCTGACTTCTAAAAAGTGGCCATTTTACCACAGATCTTTGCCAGTGGGAGGGTGGTGTGGGGTTTGGGGGAGAAGCATGGATAACATTTCAAGAAGTAAAATATAAAATCTTATTAGAATTCCTTGGGAAACCAACCAACCAACTTCCCTGTTTATCCACAAAAATCAATACTTATTGACGACTCGATGTCTAGTTGGCAGCTGGTATCAAGCGGAGTGCCCCAGGGGCATCTTTATTAATGATCTGGATGATGGGACGAATTTCACCCTTAGCAAATTCACAGATGACACTAAGCTGGGGGGAGAGGTAGATATGCTGGAGGGTAGGGATAGGGTCTAGACAAATTGGAGGATTGGACCAAAAGAAATCTGATGAGGTTCAACATGTACAAGAAAGTCCTGAACTTAGGAAGGAAGAATCCCATGCACCACCACAGGCTGGGGGCCGACTGGCTAAGCAGCAGCTCTGCAGAAAAGGACCTGGGGATTACAGTGGATGAGAAGCTGGATATGAGTCAGCAGTATGCTCTTGTTGCCAAGAAGGCCAATGGCATATTAGGCTGTATTAGTAGGAGCATTGCCAGAAGATCAAGGGAAGTGATTATTCCCCTCTATTCAGCTCTGGTGAGGCCACACCTGGAGTACTGTGTCCAGTTTTGGTCCCTCCACTACAGAAGGGATGTGGACAAATTGGAGAGTCCAGAGGAGGGCAACGAAAATGATTAGGGAGCTGGGGCACACGACTTACGAGGAGAGGCTGAGGGAACTGGGCTTATTTAGTCTGCAGAAGAGATGAGTGAAGGGGGATTTGAAAGCAGCTACGCTGTTGTCAGTGGTGGCAGATGACAGAACAAGAAGCAATGGTCTCAAGTTGCAGTGGGGAAGGTCTAGGTTGGATATTAGGAAACACTATTTCACTAGCAGGGTGGTGAAGCACTGGAATGGGTTACCTAGGGAGGTGGTGGAATCTCCATCCTTAGAGGTTTTTAAGGCCTGGCGTGACAAAGCCCTCGCTGGGATGATTTAGTTGGGGTTTGTCCTGCTCTGAGCAGGGGATTGGACTAGAAGACCTCCTGAGGTCTCTTCCAACCCTAATCTTCTATGATTCTATGATTATTCCAAGCAAATATACTTTACATACATTTACAATCATGTCATTTCCATACAAATTCTATGCCAAGCACCAATGATATTTCAAAATCATTTAACTATGAAATTCACAGCTTATTTTTATTGGCAACAATGTGGCTGACCTGTACTTTCATAAAAATGTTTATTTTCTCCTTGAAGTGAAGAAATCCATGACCTTTAAAATCCACTATCCTTTATGTGGTTTCCTTATAAGATGTAAGCACTGAGGATACAGAACACTTATTTTAATCATCACTTGAAGTTCATCAATACAGTTAGTTACTCTGCATAAAAGGTCATTCATTTTATAAATTCTGCCTTGCCCTGCAGAAGAGCTGTAGCTTAATTGCTCTATGAGGGCAGCCATCCTGAGCAGTTACCATCATTACGTGCTGAGAAGAGAGAATGTATTTTAAAAACTAAAACCAATACTATATACCCATTTTGGAGGTCTATTCACTTAGCTTCTTTAAGATCTTTTTTTATCTCCTGCATTATCCCCCATCCCAGCACTCTGACATAATCACTTTGGGAGCTGTAGATAGTTGAGCTCTTATTTACCGCAAGCCATTTACGGATTCTTAGCTGGATGATTAAATAAATTATTTGATTCTAAAAGGTTACTTTCAGTGGAAGCAAAGGTACTATTTTAAGTAGATAGGGAAATCAGTCACTTTTACAATCAACTCAAAAGACACAAGAATACATTAGTTGCAACAGATGGGCTAATTAATCTATAAGCAACTTGTGAATGTTAAATAAAGAATATATCTATCCACATGTAAACCACTGTCCTGTTTGATGAAGCTTCTGTTTAATGAACACTCTCTCCCTTTGAAAAAAACTGCAAAGCCAGGGCCACTTGTCAACAACTTCCCTAGAGTGACTGGTTGCCATTGCTTGGATGTTGGCCATCCCCTTTTGATTATCTCTCTAAATCCAGCCACATGCAAAAATTAATCAATATGAGAAAATAAACAAACAGTTTTTGTCTTTGATGCATAAGCAAATGCTTGAAAAACCAATTGACGCTGGCTGACTGCCATTTCTAAAGCCAGACACTGACTGTTTCACCGATTTATTTCCAAGCAGTGGTGGTTGGGGGAAAGTAAATGAAGGACAGATTGCCTCTAAATAATATAGGGAAAATGGGTGTAGATTACCTTTACAAATACTTATTCTAAAAAATATAAATCCAGGAACACCCACTATTCTCAGAGTACACATGTTTGTGATATAGAGATGAACTGCCCTTGCCGTAAGCCATTTTTCTGCTGTTACTGATTTCAGTTAGCAGTGACCACGGATCATTACTGGGAGGTTATATATGTTAATATCTGTCTCCTTCCTGAGAGTCTCATCTTTATTTCTCATTATATTTTTTAAAACAAAACAAAAATACAATTTCGTGAATTTAGTACTCATGAAAGGTGTCATAGTAACAGCTCTGGGGACTGTGCAGTCCACTATCCTCAAAACATGTTTGGCACAGGCAAGCTAAAATGCAAGAAAGACTACACAGAAACAAAATCCTTGGAAAGCATCCACTTAATTGGTGAGGCCAAAGACAAGATTAACTTGAGCATCCTGTTAACCTACAGTCCTCCAGACACAAAGGCTTCTCAGAGGAGCTAACAGAGATGCTGTCTGACATCATGATGAAGTTCACAAATCTCACTGCGTTGGGAGATTTCAGCATCCACACACACAATGACTCTGAAATCAACAGCACTAAAACTCCGATCCGACCTCACTAAAATTAAAGTTTCTTGCCGGCAAGCTCTGGACCTAAACACACATAATCCCCTCCTTCCAAAAGAGGGGCCCTGCCTTTTGCACAAGAAGTAGCAATGGAAATATTAGAAGCAATCAGGGCCACCACATGGGACTCTGCTCACCACCTTTCCTGTCTAATAAAATACAGCAGAGAACATCAGGGACCTCTAGTAACACAGCATTTGCACACCTCCTTTGAAGAGGAGATCCTAACTCTCACTCCCAAAGCAGGCAATAGTCCAGCAAAAGAAATCAGCACTTGACAATGGTGATCTTCCCAAGTACATCCCAGTACAAAACCTCCCTTTTTGGGCAAGCTACCCTGCAAGCTAGGAAATAAAGCCTCCAGTCCCACCTGCCAGCTACCAGTATCTTGGATCCTTCTCAGCCAGGTTACATGCCAGGACACAAAACAGAGATCATTTGTTGATGGTAAACTTCCCCATTGGATGTCTTGGCAGCATTTGGTGGCACTGATTATCAAACACTCCTGGTCCTGCCCTACCGATTAGGAGCTGCAAGGGTGCATGGAAATTCCTTTCACAGAAGCATAGATTCCAAGAGCAAAAGGGACCATTGTGATTATCTAGTCTGACCTCCTATGTAACACAGGCTATAGAACGTCCACAAAATAATTTCTAAAGCAGATCTTTTAGAAAAGCGTCCAATCTTGATTTAAAAGTTGTCAGTGATGGAGAATCCACCACGACTCTTGGTAAATTGTTCCAATGGTTAATTACCCTCAATGTCAAAAATTTGTACCTTATTTCCAGTCTGAATTTGTCTAGCTTTCAACTTCCAGTCACTGGTTCATATTATACCTTTCTCTGCTCGACTGAAGAGCTCATTATTAACTATTTGTTCCCTATGTATGTACTTAATTAATTTACCCCTTAACGTTCTCTTTGTTAAGATAAAGAGATTGAGCTCTTTGAGTCTGTCACTGCAAGGCATGTTTTCTAATCCTTTAATCGTTCTCATGGCTCTTCTCTGAACCTGCTCCAATTTATCCACATTCTTTTTGAATTGTGGGCACAAGAAGTGAGCACAGTATTCCAGCAGTGGTCATACCAGGGCCAAATACAGACGTGAAATAACCTCATTACTCCTACTTGAGATTCCCCTGTATATGCATCCTAGGATCTCATTAAGTCTTTTGGCCACAGCATCACATTGGAAGCTCATGTTCAGTTCATTATCCATCATGATCCCAAATCTTTTTCAGAGTCACTGCTTCCCAGACTGGAATCACCCAGTCTGTAGCTGTGGCCTACATTCTTTATTCATAGATGTTATACATTTACATTTAGCCTTATTAAAACATATATTGTTTGTTATTTTGCACACAGTTTCAGAGGCGATGCATGATGGGGGATATGATTCCTCCCAAATTTCTGAGTCTGTGGAGCTGCTCCTGCAAAACTTGCTCTGATTGGCCTGCCAGCCGGGGAGGGAGGCTCTGTCCTCCTGCTGTGCCTCTCCCCCAGGTCGTTTCCAGCTCGCTTGGTCTTTCTTCCTGGCAGTCAGGCCTGGGCAGGGAGCAGGGCGGGGCTGCAGTACAGAGCCACTTCTCACACTGGCCGACTCCATGAAGGGTTGCTGCCTCTGTGCTGTAGTTTGAATCCTTTGCCTCTTGTTCTGCCCTCTGTGGCAAAAGAGAATAACTTTTTTCCTTCTTTTTTATGGCAGCCTTTCCAGTCATATCCCTTCTTAATCTCCTCTTTTCCAAACTCAACATACCCAGTTCCTTCTGCCAAGCCTGGTTGGACATTCTTTTTCTTCAGCCTTGTGATAGCTCAAGTCCTTTCTCTCAGACTGAACCCAACCTGGTTGTGATGGGAACTGTTCCTCCATTTTCGGAACATTCACTTGTGGTATTCCATAAGCATCAGCCCAGTTTCCTATCCTATTTAATATCTGTTTGGAGCCACTGGGTTAGACAGCATGCTGAAACACCAGAAATATGCAGACAATGCCCAGCAAACTAGCTTTGCCATGGCATGTGTAATTAGCACCAATTCCTCAATCACCCAAATCTCAAAAAGCATCTTCCTGAAGCTGAACCCAAGCAAGACAAAAGTCATGCATGCAGGAAAAGGCAAGTGTTTAGAAATACTCGCCTTCTCGCTAACATCCCCCTCTGCTGAGGGCAACTATTTGCTGAGGATAGCCTTTTTGAGTCTTCAGTGCTTTTGGATACCCAAATAGCCACAGACATAGGTGCCGACTCCATGGGTGCTCCGGGGTAGAGAAAAATTAGTGGGTGCTCTGCACCCACCGGCAGCCAAGCTCCCTTCCCCCCCTCTTCCTGCCCCTCTGCCCCACCTCCTTCTCTCCCCGAGTGTGCTGCATCCCCATTCCTCTGCCTACCTCCCAGTATTTCCCACCCGGTCGCAGCAAATCAGCTGTTTGCATGCTCAGGGGTGGGGGAGGTGCCGTGGCACGCTCAGGGGAGGAGGCGGAGTCATGGCAGGGATTTGCAGAAGGTGTTGGAATGGGGGCAGGGAAGGGGTGGGAAGAGGCAAGGCAGCGGTGGGGCCTCATGGAAGGGGTGGAGTGGGGGCGGGGAGCAGAGAGGGCGTCGCGCAACCACGGAAAACAGGGGAAGTCAGCGCCTATGGCCATAGATATAGAATCATAGGACTGAAGGAACCTTGAGAGGTCATCTAGTCCAGTGCCTTGCCCTTGTGGCAGAACTAAGTATTATCTAGACCATTCCTGACAGGTGTTTGTCTAACTTGCTCTTAAAAATCTCCAATGATGGAGATTCCACAACCTCCCTAGGCAATTTATTTCAGTGCTTAACCACCATGACAGTTAGGAAGTTTTTCCTAATCTCCAACCTAAATCTCCTTTGCTGCAATTTAAGACCATTGATTCTTGTCCTATCCTCAGAGGTTAAGAAAAAATTTTTTCTCCCTCCTCCTTGTAACAACCTTTTATGTACTTGAAAACTGTTATCATGCCCCCCACCCCTCAGTCTTCTCTTTTGCAAACTAAACAAACCCAATTTTTTCAATCTTCCCTCATAGGTCATGTTTTCTAGACCTTTAATAATTTTGTCACTCTTCTCTGGACTTTCTCCCATTTGTCCACATCCTTCCTGCAATGTGGTGCCCAGAACTGGACACAATACTCCAGCTGAGGTTTAATCAGTGCAGAGTAGAGAGGAAGAATTAATTCTTGTGTCTTGCTTACAACACTCCTGCTAAAAAATCCTAGAAGGACATTCGCTTTTTTTGCATCAGCGTTCCACTGTTGACTCATAGTTAGCTTGTGGTCCACTCTGAGCCCCAGATCCTGTTCTCCTTCCTAGGCAGTCATTTCCCATTGTTCCTTCCTAAATGAAGTACTTTGCAATTATCCTAATTGAATTTCATCCTATTTACTTCAGACCATTTCTGCAGTTTGTCCAGATCATTTTTCATTTTAATCCTTTCCTCCAAAGCAGTTGCAACCCCTCCCAGCTTGGTATCGTCCTCAAACTTTATAAGTGTACTCTCT
Source organism: Lepidochelys olivacea (assembly GCF_965140295.1). NCBI lineage: Eukaryota > Metazoa > Chordata > Testudines > Cheloniidae > Lepidochelys > Lepidochelys olivacea. Next base: position 299,648,005 of record NC_140411.1, read on the forward strand.
ATGCCATTATCTAAATCATTGATGAAGATATTGAACAGAACTGAACCCAGAACTGATCCCTGTGGGACCCCACTCATTACGTCCTTCCAGCATGACTGTGAACCACGGATAATTACTCTCTGGGAATGGTTTTCAAATCAGTTTTGCACCCACGTTATAGTAGCTCTGTGATGGGAAACCCCCTTGGGGCTGCCAACTGATGTGCCAAGACTACTTCTGTCCCTGCTTTCCCTGCCAGTTTGGGACTCCAGCACCTTGTCTTGTTGAGCCAGACACGCCAGTCTGCTCCAACACAGACCCAGGGTCTGAACCATGTGCCCCAAAGCTGCAGACTAACTGAAAGCAACTTAAGAAGTGTTCCTGGCCTTGACACTCAGATGCACAACTCCCAGTGGGGTCCAAACCCCAAATAAATCCGTAAACTCATAAATTGTTCACCCTCTATAACACTGGTAGAGAGATATGCACAGCTCTTCCCCCCACCCCACAGGTATTAATACATACTCTGGGTTAATTAATAAGTAAAAAGTGATTTTATTAAATACAGGAAGTAGGATTCAAGTGGTTCCAAGTAGTGACAGACAGAACAAAGTGAATTACCATGCAAAATAAAATAGAACATGCGAGTCTATGTCTAAGAAAACTGAATACAGATAAAAACCACACCCTTAGAGAAATTCCAGTAAGCTTCCTTTTACAGATGAGTCTGCTTCTAGTGTGGGTCCAGCAATCACTCACATCCCTGTAATTACTGTCCTTTGTTCCAGTTTCTTTCAGGTATCCTTAGGGGTGGAGAGGCTCTCTCTTTAGCCAGCTGAAGACTAAAATGGAGGGGTCTCCCAAGGGCTTAAATAGACTCTCTCTTATGGGTGGAGACCCCCTCCTCTCTCCTATGCAAAGTCCAGCTCCAAGATGGAGTTTTGGAGTCACATGGGCAAGTCACATGTCTATGCATGGCTCAGGTTTTACAAGCAGCAGCCATTGCTTACATGCTACCTAGAATGTCCTCAGGTAGACTTCTTATGTGGATTGGAGCCCTACAAGATTCATTGTCCTTTAAGTGTTTCTTGATTGGGCACTTAATTTGCACATTCCTTTCTCAAGAAGCTGACCAAATGCTCTACTAAGGCTACTTAGAAATCAAGCAAGTATACAGCCAATATTCATAACTTCATGTACAAAAATGATACATGCATACAAATAGGAGGAATTTATTCAGTAGATCATAAACTTTACAGAGATATGTTACATGGCATACGCAGCATTAAACATATTCCAGTTATTTCATATACACATTCATAAGCATATTTCCATAAAGCCTTATGGGGTACACTGCCACAAGCTCCACTAGGTTGCATTTCCCTAGTTTGTTTATGAGAAGATCATGAGACACAGTATCAAAAGCTTTACTAAAGTCAAGATATACCATGTTTACTGCTTCCCCGCATCCACAAGACTTGTTACCCTGTCAAAGAAAGCTATCAGTTTGGTTTGACAGGATTTGTTTTTGACAAATCCATGCTGACTGTTACTTATCACCTTATTATCTTCTAGATGTTTGCAAATTGATTGCTTATTTGCTCCATTATCTTTCCGGGTACAGAAGTTAAACTGACTGGTAATTCCTTGGGTTGTTCTTATTTCCCTTTTTATAAATTGGCACAATATTTTCCCTTTTCCAATCTTTTGGAATCTCTCCTATCTTCCATGATTTTTCAGAGATAATCGCTAATGGCTAAGATATCTCCTCATCAGCTCCTTGAGTATTCAAGGATGCATTTTATCAGGCTTTTAAGATGACTTAAAGACATCTAATTTGTCTAAGTAGTTTTTAACTTGTTCGTTCCCTATTTTAGCCTCTTCTGATCCTACCTAATTTTCACTGGTATTCACTATGTTAGACATCCAATCATCACCAACCTTCTTGGTGAAAAACGAAACAAAGAAGTCATTAAGCACCTGTCATAAATATAAAGGGAAGGGTAAACTCCTTTAAAATCCCTCCTGGCCAGAGGAAAAATCCTCTCACCTGTAAAGGGTTAAGAACCTAAAGGTAACCTCGCTGGCACCTGACCAAAATGACCAATGAGGAGACAAGATACTTTCAAAAGCTGGGAGGAGGGAGAGAAACAAAGGGTCTGTGTCTGTCGGTATGCTGCTTTTGCCGGGGATAGAACAAGAATGGAGTCTTAGAACTTTTACAAAAAGAAAAGGAGTACTTGTGGCACCCTAGAGACTAACCAATTTATTTGAGCATGAGCTTTCGTGAGCTACAGCTCACTTCATCGGATGCATACCGTGGAAACTGCAGCAGTTTAAAGTCTTTAGACTTTAAAGTCTGCTGCAGTTTCCACGGTATGCATCCGATGAAGTGAGCTGTAGCTCACGAAAGCTCATGCTCAAATAAATTGGTTAGTCTGCTGCAGTTTCCACGGTATGCATCCGATGAAGTGAGCTGTAGCTCACGAAAGCTCATGCTCAAATAAATTGGTTAGTCTCTAAGGTGCCACAAGTACTCCTTTTCTTTTTGCGAATACAGACTAACACGGCTGTTACTCTGAAACCTGTTAGAACTTTTAGTAAGTAATCTAGCTAGGTATGTGTTAGATTATGATTTCTTTAAATGGCTGAGAAAAGAATTGTGCTGAATAGAATGACTATTTCTGTCTGTGTGTCTTTTTTGTAACTTAACGTTCTCCCTAGAGGGATTCTCTATGTTTTGAATCTAATTACCCTGTAAGGTATCTACCATCCTGATTTTACAGAGGTAATTCCTTTACTTTTATTTACTTCTATTTCTATTAAAAGTCTTCTTGTAAGAAAATTGAATGCTTTTTCATTGGTCTCAGATCCAAGGGTTTGGGTCTGTGATCACCTATGCAAATTGGTGAGGATTTTTACCAAACCTTTCCCAGGAAGTGGGGTGCAAGGGTTGGGAGGATTTTGGGGGGAAAGACGTGTCCAAACTATGTTTCCCAGTAAACCCAGTTAGAGTTTGGTGGTGGCAGTGGATATTCCAAGGACAAAGGATAAAATTAATTTGTACCTTGGGGAGGTTTTAACCTAATCTGGTAAAAGTAAGCTTAGGAGGTTTTGATGCAGGTCCCCACATCTGCACCCTAGAGTTCAGAGTGGGGGAGGAACCTTGACAGCACCTCTGCCATTTCTACATTTTCTGTTATTATTTTTTCCACTCTCATTGAGTAACAGGTCTATCCTGTCCTTGGTCTTCCTCTTGCTTTTAATGTATTTGTAGAATGTTTTCTTGTTACCCTTTATGTCTCTAGCTCATTTTGTGCCTTGGCCTTTCTAATTTTGTCCCTACATACTTGAGTTATTTGTTTATATTCATTCTTTGTAATTTGACCTAGTTTCCATTTTTTGTAGGACTCTTTTTTGATTTTTAGATGATTGAAGATCTCTTGGTTAAGCCAGTGTGGTCTCTTGCCATACTTCCCATCTTTCCTATGCAGTGGGATAGTTTGCTCTTGTGCCATTAATAATGTTACTTTGAAAAACTGCCAATTGTCTTCAGTTGTTTTTCCTCTTAAACTTGCTTCCCATGGGCTCTTACCTACCAACTCCCTGAGTTTGCTAAAGTCTGCCTTCTTGAAATCCATTGTCTTTATTTTGCTGTTCTACCTCCTACCATTCCTTAGAATCATGAACTCTACCACTTCATGATCACTTTCACCCAAGCTGACTTCCACTTTCAAATGATCAACCAGTTCCTCCCTATTTGTCAAAATAAAATCTAGAACAGCCTTTCCCCTAGTAGCTTTCTCCACCTTCTGAAATAAAAAAATTGTCTCCAATACATTCCAATAACTTGTTGGATAATCTGTGCCCTGCTGCGTTATTTTCCTAACAGATGTCTGAGTAATTGAAGTCCCCCATCACCACCAAGTCCTGTGCTTTGGATGATTTCTTAGTTGTTTAAAAAAAGCCTCATCCACCTCTTCTTCCTGGTTAGGTGGTCTGTAGTATCCTCCTACCATGACATCACCCTTGTTTTTTATCCCTTTTATCCTTACCCAGAGACTTTCAACAAGTTTGTCTCCTATTTCCATCTCAATCTCAGTCCAATTGTATACATTTTTAATATATAAGGCAACACCTCCTCCCTTTTTCCATGTCTGTCCTTCCTGAACAAGTTGTACCCTTCTATACCAATACTCCAGTTATGTGTATTATCCCACCAGGTCTCTGTGATGCCAACTATGTTATAATTGTGTTTACATACTAGCATTTCGAGTTCTTCCTGCTTATTCCCCATACTTCTCGCATTAGTATACAGACATCTAAGATACTGATTTGATTCCCCCACCCAGTTCTGTCTTGTCTCTCCCTTATCCCTGCTACAACAATGCTCCCCCCAAATTCTGAAGCTTCTCTCAGGTCTCCATGTTCTTGACTTACCTGTGGGCTTTGGTCACCTGCCCCCTTTGAACCTAGATTAAAGCCCTGAAAAACACTCTGTTCCACTTGCAGCTGTCCAGAAGACTGTGCTCCATCCTATCGGACACAGATCTGGCCACAGCAACCTTGTGCAGTTGTGACCTCCCAGCTTGATTACTGTAACTCATATCGAGGAATGAAGCCACATGCTCTGAAAAAAATCCACCAACTGAAGAACACAGCAGTCTGTTTATTAAGCAAGAGAGGTCACCATGAACGTGTAGCCCTGGAACTCTACTCTCATAGAATCCTGGGTCACCATTAAATACAGATTCCAATTCAAAGTCTCTATTCCATTATTCAAAGTCCAAGTGATTAGTCTGAATTACTGGAGAGATCAACTGTCCCTCTGTGACTTTGACTCCTTCACAGCCACATTCCATTAGAATTATGAAAATGTCAACTAATAAGTGGGTTGTTCAACACCCCCTCAAAACAGCTTTTCAGGATTCATGGGTCCTACATGTCCCTATCACAATATGTGATCTACCTCATCCAGTACAGTGAACACTCCAAAAACAAACTATCAATATATTCTTGAATGAACACACAGAGGAAAATTATAAAAGACAAAACCACCATATTACCTGTGGGTGAACACTTTTCACAAAGCACTCACTGATATGTCTGACCTACCAGTCCTCATCCTCAAAGGAAATCTGAGCACTTTCAAAAGATGAACCTGGGAGCTTAAATTCACAACTTTGCAAGACACTAAAAATCAGACACTGGATTTATGGCTTATTACAACAATCTATAACCCACTAACTCCTGCTTTTTATCCAAAGACTACAGGGGTGTTAACAGGCCACTTCACCTTGAATGATCCCTTAGAATATGTGCTAACTACTTACGCTAAACAATCTTTTTGACCTTGTATTCAGCTGTGACCGCTGAGTACCTTTCCCAGACATGAAGAAGAATTCTGTGTAGCTGGAAAGCTTGTCTCTGTCTCTCACCCATGAAAGGTTTCAGAGTAGCAGCCTTGTTAGTCTGTATTCGCAAAAAGAAAAGGAGTACTTGTGGCTAGCCTTAGAGACTAGCAAATTTATTTGAGCATAAGCTTTTGTGAGAGCTGTAGCTCACGAAAGCTTCTGCTCAAATAAATTTGTTAGTCTCTAAGGTGCCACAAGTCCTCCTGTTCTTTTCACCCATGAAAGTTGGTCCACACCCACTTTGTCTAGATAATAGGAAGGTGTGACTGTGTTAGCTGTAACACTCAGATCACTGACATTGCTGCAGCACAGAGAAGGCTGCAGGCTTAACTGGAAGCAATTAACCAGTTTCTGTTGGGGGACGGGAGAGAACTGACACCTGGGTGGTAATTGCTGAACTAAGGAGACAATTGGCTCAGTAATTGGGTGGGTACTTATTTGGGAGGTTCAGGAAGTCATGGAGAGCTCAGAGGGTGAACTAGGGGAGAGAAGCTGTGTGTAAATATCCTCCTGCTGTATATCTTGTCCTGTTTGAAAACAGAGGGTTAAATGTACATGTGGTGAAAGGGAAACAGACTGGGTGCGTTTGACTGAGAGACCATGAAAATAGGCTCGGCTTCAAGAACACCAGAGACAGAACTTTCAAGAGAACAGGACCGAGGTTACAGAACTCATTCTCACAAGAGACAAGAATGACCATGGGCCTCACAGTACTTAGAAGCAAATGCAAACACCGTATTTCAAATTAGCTTTCCCTTACTAGCTTTTTACATCCCCACATACAATCAATCAGACCTACTTAAATACACTCACCTGAAAATCTTTTAGATTATTTATTTGTGTGTCGACTCCTTCAAGAAGGGCAGGCAGAGGATTTACTTTTGCAACTGTTATTGCTACTTAAGAGGCGATCAGACACTATGTTGATGAAGGCCATAAATGTACCTAGGTAAATAACTGCTGAACAAGCTTACCCACGTTGCCTCATCACTAATAGGCGAACATGAACAAGACAAGACCTTCTCTAGGAGTGAAAGAGTTGTTTAGTGTCCCCACTCATTACATCTGTGGCCTCTCTGCTGAGTCTGCTGCTGAACATGTACACTGCCTGCTAGCAAATGGAATGAGAACATTAATTCATTTCACATAGATCAGATAGCCAGTAACAACTTACTGAATTGGGCTGGATTGGAAGTAACAATAGCCTTGTGGTGAAAGGTGCCGTATTCCAGTACCAATATCCTGAGCCATCTAGTCGCTTATATTTGAATCTCCTTGGCCACAGCAACACAGTTTCGTTACTAGTAACTTAGTCTTGAAAAGGTTTCAGCAAAACAATATTTTAATCATGTTTTGTTGCATCGAAACAAGGGGAAATCTGTGCCTGCTCAAATTGTTTTTCAAAGCAGCCTTGTATAAACCAGTGCTGAGCAACCTGCGGCCTGTCAGGGTAACCACAGTGGCTGTGGTTCGCCGTTCTCGGTCAATGAGAGCTGAGAGAAGCGGCAGCCAGCCCACACCTTGATTTGTGTTCTCATTCTGCCCGCTCGCTTCATTTTTCACACCCATCCCCCTTGCTCTGTCTTCTCTTTTCTCTTCCCTCCTTTGTCTTCTGTTGCTTCACCTCCATTTCACCTGTCCTTTCTCTCCTCTCTCCTCCCCTCCCCGCCATGGTTACCCCATCACTCTCTGATGTCTGTACTCCTAGTTTCTCCATCATGTCATGATTCCATGTGTCTCCGTCTTTTTTGGTTTCCACTCTTCCTTCATTCTTGGTTCATCAGACAGATTTTCTTACTTCCTCCACATCAAATGTATAGTCTTCCGCTTCCACTGAATCTGGCCTTGTCAAACACTGTGGGAATACCATCATGCTGTCCCCATACAATCTGGACAGCAAGATAATCTGAACACTTGTAAAGTCTGTGTTCAACACTTCCGGACAGAAATCCAAATGCTAGGCTTTCCCAGATGGCGATGTGACCAGGCTGGAGTGTATTTACTGTGTAAATTGCTTTTGATATTGACAAACAGGTTTTTTGATGATATTATGATTCTGCCTGAGGGCAATATGGATTAAACTAGCTGTGGCATGCATGAAATACATGAAGTTACCCCTTGGTATAATTAGACTACTGTTTATTAGGTTAATTATTGCAAATTTTAATAAATGACTTTTTTCTGCTTGTACACAGAATACTGTATAAAGCTTTCATGAGATCTGCCATATACCACAGCCCTTCCACAATAAGAAAAGGAACATATTCAAAGGACAGAATTTGTGTTCAGAACAAATCATTTTGGCCCTTAAATCACTCCATCCCCGTCCAATACACCATTCCTTGATAAACTTCATTGCTTCTCTGCTCAGCCATAAAATTGCTCTTCAGTTTCTGTTCCAGAATATGTAAGAGTTTTCTTAGAGAACAGACACCTAAATTGGTAGCTGCTATTAAACTTTTATGAGATCAAATTAGTGACATATTTTAATCTACAGTTCATGAAGAACCATGAAAGAGGCGGATTTCATCATTCTAAAACTGACTTATATCATTACTTGTATCTTTTTGTGCAATCAAACCCCACTCTTAAAAATTCTCTCCTTTAAAAGAAAAAGGAAAAAAAAAAAACAACCCAAACCTCCAGGAGTTATATAGAAAAGACTGGCATCACCATACGAACATTACACTTATCACTGTCATAACAATTCATTCCCTTATGTACGCCTGAAACTCCTAGTCTCCTCCAAACTGAGCAGTTTAAAAAGATGGATGGTTGCCTTCTGGCTAATTGTGGGAGTTCTTTCATTACTATAAAAAGACTTTTTATATCTCAAGTGACTTTATAAGCAGTGAATAATGAGACTTAAAGTCGTTGGAAAAGAGTTCACTGATCAAATGATAGGGTAACTTATGGGCACAGTGACCTTTAACTCGGTAAGATACTCCAAACTGCTGCTGTTGGCACATTATTAAAATTCTCCATTTATGGACTGCAGTTAAGCATGAGGCTGATTTTTAAAAAAAAATCAATCAATCTAAGGTAGTACAGAGGGAAATAAAACTCGCACAGTTCTCAAGATAGATCTTGCCAGCTTTGCAGGATAGATGATAGGGAGTACAAGCAGCTGGGTAGAATCTTTTGGCACAAGGCCCAACTATTATGCCAGCCCAGTCACTGCAGTCCAAAGGCAACTTGGTTACCAGCTACGGGGCACTCCTAGGCTCCAATCAGGTAGCATGTTTGCCATGTTCACCAGCAAGAGTTATCTGTGGAGCACATTGCTACAGCTTTGAAAAGAAGCACCAGAGCACACTCTCCTGCACGTTCCCTCTGGCCTGGCCTGTGGCATTTTGCCATGGCCAGCTGGATTCCTGGAGCAGATGCTCTATCTGCCAGTGTCTCACTGAGACCAAATGCAACCTGTCGTCATACCCTGCACACTACTGTAATAATATTTGTACAAAATATGCCTTGTGAGATATCATTTGAAAACTAATAACTCACTGGTCAGTAATATCATTATGAAATGCATGTAGCAACGTTAGATGTAAAGCTATAAACATAAGCTGAAATTACGTCTGAAACGTGTTTACCAGACAGGTCTGGGTAAACCAGTTTCTCAAAGACAAAGGACAAGCTGACGTCTCTGCCCATCAACATTGATGACAGCTAATCACCTATCAAGTGGCCATTTTTTTGGCAAGGGAGAAGGGCAGGAACAAACAAATCTGCAGTTTAGCAAACAACACCATGAACCCTCTTTTACCACCAGACTCCTTGTCTCCCTGTGAAGAGCGGGAATAAACTTTATCTAGGGGTAAGAAAAATGAAGTTCAAAGGAGGGCTAGACTATAAAAGTGAGGGGCAAAAACACCTCAAGGTATCTCTCCCTATCCATCTCCCTCTCTTTCATATAGGAGGACAACAGAAACAGCCTTTTGATTTTGGGAGCAGATCATGGCCTGAGAATTTGGTCAGCAATGTTACTGGAAATCTGTGGTAAGGGACTTCATTTTGAACCAAGTCTAGTTTGTTAAGTTTTAGTACTAGGAAATGTTTTATCTTTATTTCTTTTGTAAACATTTCTGACTTTAATGCCCTGTACTTGTACTCACTTAAACTCTATCTCGTAGTTAAATAAACTTATTTTAATCAAAACTAATTCAGCGTTGTGAATTGTTTGGGTAACTCCATTTAAAGTAGCAAACTGTTGTATATTGATCCCCTTAGAGGGGCAATGGGCCTAAAATATCTGAACTATCCAGGAGAGAGCTGGACAGTACAGAACACACATTTTGGGGAAAAATTTGGGACTGGGAGTGTATTGGGGTCACCCTGCAAGTGGTAACCATGGCTGGTGGAAACCAGAGTGTGAGTGAAGTATTGTTGGCAGGCTGCAGCTATACATAGACACTCAGGGTGTGTGACCTGAATGCTGTCTGGCTGTTTGTGAGAGGTCCAGGTTGGGAGCTACAGCAGCAAAGCATTGTGAGGCACCCCCAGTTAAAGGGCAAGGCTGACACAGCCCTCACTAGTCTGGATTCACCCCAGAATGTCATATTCACTGTGTAAAGAATCTACGCTAAATCTAACAGCAGCAACATACTGTTGAGTTAATGCTACTACAGCTTTCCTAAGGGCTTGTCTTTACTGCTGAAACAAAAGTGTGTGTTTTTTTTTTAACTTGGGGAAACAAACTCGTGAGGTAAAAATCATAATGAAGACCAGGCACTTTAGTTTTACCACAAGGTAAACAGCCCTAAACCCCTAACAGCCAAGTTTACCTCATGGTGAAGTGCCTGGACTTCACTGTGTTTTTACCTCAGGACAGTTGGTGCATGTTAGTTAACCCATGGTTAAAAAAAAAAAACACCCTTTTTGACTGAGAAGACAAGTCCATATTCACCTCCTTGTCCCTGTCCCAGGAGTGCTGGAGCAGTGGGTACTGCCACAGAGCTAATCATGCCATATGTGCTGGTGCCACTTATAACCACATCAAGATGAACTAAGGATAGAATAGTACCCAGACAGTGAGTTTTTCTTTCCTTTTTTGGGAGAATGATGACAGACCCTTTTATGTTAGCTAAACATGGGGTTTTTCTTGCATTGTTTTTTTAAGTGTCAGATGAAAAGGAAAAGGGAAAAAATGGTTTTCTCCTGTCCCTAAATAAATCCTAAAAGGACATTTTTGGTTTTCTTCACATGCTGGATTTCTCCCACCAGTGTAACTGCATTGCCTTGTGTGGAGTCACTCCTGGGAGGAGTGAGAAGGGAATGAGGCCCAGTGGTTTTCCTTACACTGATGTGGTCATGGTTATAAAACCCTTTAAAACTTTTGACAAGTTTGTGCATCTTCAAAATTCCAGTTGTCAAACTCAGATGTATTTACAGTGAAAGTCTTGAGCCCCAATCCCACAATCACTTACATAGGTGCTTAATTTAGCTTTGTCCTCGTTCTGCCTCCTGGACCATGTCAAGGACAATTCTTTGTTTTAGCTCTTTGTAAAAAGGGGCAAAATGGAACTTTGAGGGCTACTTGCTTTCCTAAAATTAAGCACATGTTTAAGTGCTGAAGGCCTTAATTCTTAACCCTCAATATTCCTACAGTGAATGCTGCCATGCAAAGTTGGGAACAAATTTAATCTTTTCCCCAAGAACACAAAGAAATATCAAAGAAAGCATGTGATGTCAAATACTCATACCTCCCCCATTACCTCCCCTATTAAAACCTCCCAACCCTTTTTAAAGATTACTTAGTAATGTGAAACACTAGCATTCTTTTTTGGGTGACAGCCTATTGGACTACCAAGGGACACAAGTTGACTGAACACCTCAAACCTTTAGTGCTTCACATAGTTCTCCATGGGGGAAAAAGTGAGGCATGGCACTACTGTGAGGAACATTATTGTTATTTATACAGCAGCACTGCTGTGCACAAGCCTTTACAAATAAGAATCATGGTTCCTGCACAGCTTACCGTCGATGACAGCTATTATATTTCGGTCCTTTTAGTATCAGTTCTTTATCCTTGTTTGTTCCCCTCCTTTCTGCACCTCTCTCTTTCCTCTTATTTCTTTCCATATTCTTTTGCCTCTCTTTCTCTCCCCCCCATTATAACATTTGCCTTGTTTTCCTTTCCTTCCCTTGTTCCTTTTATTCCTTTTTTCTTCATTTTAGTCTCTGAAGGGTCAGCAGATGCAGCCTCAAAGCAATAGTACTTTACATTTAAAGGAGCTGCACAAGGAACCTTCCCTCCATATCTGCTGTTAGGGTTGCCTGGCATCCGATTTTTGACCAGAATGCTCAGTGGAAAAGAGACCCTGGTGGTTCCGGTCAGCACTGCTGACTGGGCCACTAAAAGTCTGGTTGGCGGCACAGTGCAGCTAAGGCAGGCTGCCTGCCCTGGCTCCAAGCGGCTCCCGGAAGCAGCCAGCATGACCCTCTGGCCCCTAGGTGCAGGGGCAGCCAGGGAGGCTCCACACGCTGCCCCCACCCCGAGCACCAGCTCCACAGCTCCTATTGGCCAACTGGAGCTGTGGGGGCAGCATCTGTGGATGCAGGCAGTGGGCAGAGTCCCCTGGCCCTTCCGCCTAGGAGCGGGACATGCCGGCTTCTTCTGGGAGCCGCCTGAGATAAGTGCCGCCTGGCTGGAGCCTGCACCCCGAACTCCCTCTCACTCTCCAACCCCCTGCCCCATGTCAGAAATTTCCTTCCGCACCCTAACTTCCTCCCAGAGCCTGCACCCCACACCCCCTCCTGCACTGTAACCCCCCACCCCAGCCCTGAACCCCCTCCTACAACCCAAATGCCTCATCCCCAGCCCCACCCCAGAGCCCGCACCTCCAGCTGGAGCCTGCACCCCATCCCGCACTCTGAACCCCTGGGCTCCAGCCCGAAGCCCCCTCCTGCAATCCAAACACCTCATCCCTGGCCCCACCCCAGTGCCTGCACCCCCAACCCGAGCCCTCACCCCTTCCTGCTCCCCAACCCTCTTCCCCAGCCCGGTGAAAGTGAGCGTGTGGGAGAGTGAGCAATGGAGAGAGGGGGGATGGAGTGAGCGGGGACAGGGCCTCGCAGAAGAGGAAGGGCAAGGGTGTTCGGTCTTGTGTAATTAGAAAGTTGGCAACCCAAACTGCTGTATATGCAAACTGCTTCTGCACTGGATGAGGGAAGAAACAAAGTAGTCAGCTACTTTCTGCAATAAACTTTCTACACAGGGAGTCAGCTGCAAAGAAAAATGAATTAGGAGGATTGTGCAATCCTACTTAGTTTCCTTTCTCAGACAATTCTGTGTGTATAGCAGAGTTGTACTGAAGAGATGTTTCAGCTGCTGGCTGGCTCGCCAAATCTGAGAAGTGTGGCATTGGTGGGCAACACCGTGCAGTTAGTCTAGCTGACACATTGTGTGAGACAGCTCTGTATTAAATTCGTGCAGTATATTGCATTATTTTGAATAGTCTCCATATTATGTATTCAGTGACAAATTTTTCCTGTGCATGTTTGTGGGTGGCTCCTGTTGATTTCAATAGGAGCTGCATACTGGCATCAGAGGGCAGAATTTAGCATATAGAGGAGAAAACTCCTATTAGCATTAGGAATAAGATAATTCCTACTGCACTGTACAAGAGATTTAGCCCTTCATATGTAATGTGATGATTTTACAGACTTTTGATTACCCTTCAGTAAAAGCAGCAAGATCATATTAAAACACTGAAAAAATACTGCATCTCACCCCTTGTCTGTCTGACTTACTTAGAATGTAAGCTCTTAGGGGCAGGCACCGTCTCTTACTTTGTGGGTGTCAAGCACCTAGCACAGAACGAGGCCCACATTTCAGTTGAGACTTCTGCAATAGAAGCAATAACTATATCTCTGTGCCGAGTACCTAGATGACAAATTATAAATAAATGCAAATTAAAATGAAGGAATGGAAAATAATGTATACAGCCTAGACACTGACAATCCTTTAACGACAACACACTTACGGGTACCAACAAAGTGGGAAACCATATTTTGAATACCTGCAGTTAATAGCAAAGTAATTTTTAAAAAAAACTTTTGGATCATGTGATGCTTCATAACTGTATTAATAGCAACTTCATAAAGGAAGAAGTAGATACAAATGAAATAAGGACAATGGGACATTTGTTTTCAGCACAATATATTAGGGGATTAATCTCCAGTGCATATAAATGCCCCTGCTGGCACAATGTATGAATTACAAACACAGGATTATCTCATGCAGAATAATATCATTTCTGTGTGTTGTACAGTAACCTTCCAGCAATAGCTGGCTAAAGAGAATGTTGCTAGTAAACTGAGAAGACAATGTCTTGCAAAGTCAAACCCCCACCCCCCGAACCAGTGGTGATTTTTATCCAGGCTCCATTTTCCCATGAAGTTTAGGATCTATAATTAGACTATACAGAAAGATTTTCAGACAGCATGCTTGCCGTATTATAAGGGTGTCTTCCTGCTAGCATTTGTTTACACTAACGTCAGTAACCTCATTTGGCAGGAAGCAAAAGACCATGAAGAAAATGTGGTATTACAAAAATACAAACCCCAGTGTAAACTAGAGACAGACAAGAGCTACAGCACTTTCTCATCAGGATTTTGAACACCTGAACTTCACCGGGTCTTAGACTGCAGATTGGATAATTATGCAGAGGCTGACTGAAAAATCTGGATCAGGAACCAAATCAAAGGTTGTTTTTTTTAAAAGGATACTAGACGTGTTTTTATATGAAAAATTAATACTGAACAGTTCAAAATTTGGGCCATTCAACTTTCATACTGCTGAAGACAGATGTATTCTTTAAAAGGGACCCGTTCCTTGAAACTTTTATTGTGGTTTGACTTTACAAGTTAACAAAATAGAATGTTGTAATGCAAAACTGTTGGTGCAATTGAAAAGCAACTGAAAAAACAGAGACTTCCTATAAAATGAGAAATGCCTGATGCCAGTTCAAAATGGCAGAACAAAATCTAAACAAACATTCCACACCTGAGGAGAGGCAGAAGTACATAAATCATTCTTGACAATCAGTTCTGCTATTTTAATTCATTCTGACACTTGTTGGGCTCAGTCACTGACATGGAACTATGGTAAAAAGGCCACGCCACCAGGGAAATTTGGCCACTCTCCACATTTGAAAGTGAACCATCTGACCTCCTGTCTTTAACCCTCTTAATGCCATTCTTCATCCTTACCATAAAACATTTTGTCCTCTGTTTCATGCCTGCCTCCAGGGTCTGATGATAAGGAAAATTCGTTGGTTCCTCTTTTTGCAAAAAGGAAAAATACAAGAATGAAATTCTACCAGGAAACAAGGTAGGTAAGTTTTCAAGTAGACAACTTTACATTAATCAAATTAAATAGCTGAATTAATATCCAGGGTGCCGTTTGTCTTCAAAACTATTTTGTGGTTACTTACTGTAACTATGTAAGGCAGAGGTCTCAGCAGTTGAGAGAAGGGACTTTAGATTTCAAACTTCTCCAAAATTTTATCTCTTGCATAGGATCCAGTCCTGAACTAGATGGGACTACTCAGTTGGGTAAAGTGCTTCATGGGTATAACTGTTCGCAAAACTGGACCCTAATCATGCACATTCATTAAATGGAAAGAGGAAATGATTTCTCCTATCACTTTTATACATTATAATGGATGACAGATAAATAATAGAACATTAACAAAAATCACAGTTAGGGTCAGTTAAGCTTGCCTTAAGGCACATCCCTCACGCGAAGTCTTGAAAGCATGGAAATAAGAAGAAGTTAGGGGACAGTCTCCAGCATTCTTTTTCACCTTCATATCACCTATGTAACCCTTCTGCCAGGCGGAGCAGGCAACAGCAAGGGCCAAGTTCAATATTTAGGGGTACCTCTTAATAATACAAAACAGAACCTGCTCGAGCCCCACCCAGTCATCCGGAAAAACTAGACACCACCACTGGGTGCCTCTAAGAGGCAATACTTCCCCACTCACAAGCACTGAGTCTGTGTTTAACAAAAGAAACCTTTCATTAAAACAGAAACCTTTTATTAAAACCCCAGGGCTCATTTACACTGGCAATGTTAAAGTCCTGCCGCGGCAGCGCTTTCACATGGCTTGTGTAGTCGTGGCAGAGCGCTCCCCGTGTTCTAAAAAAAAAAAACACCTCCACAAGGGGCTTGGCTCCGCGGTGTGCATATCAAAGGATTTCATGGTAGCCCTGGAGTCCTTTAGGATATGCAGCCTTGACTCAGTCTGCTCTGCAAACAGACCTGCCCCATCAAAAGGCAGATCCTGCATGGTCTGTTGAACCTCGGGCAGGAGCCCCGAGGCCTGCAGCCATGAGCTACCAGAGGACAAGGTGCGTGCCTCTGAGTCCTCAGCGTCTGGTGAGGCCTGTAAAGAAGTCCGTGCCACCGCCTCGTCCTCCTCCACTATCACTCCAAACTCCTTCCTGGACTCTCTTGGCAGTAGCTCCTTAAACTTGAGCATTGAGTTCTAGGAGCTGAAGCTGTATCTACTCAGAATTGCCTGCTGGTTGGGTGTGTGTATTCGTACCCCTTACATGGGATGAAATACTTCCTCTCCACACCCTTGGCAGTGGGAGGGATAGAGGCCGGGGTCTGCCAAATGGTCTTAGCATTGGCCTGTATCGTCTTGATGAGGGCTAGAGCCACCCTTGACGGGCTTCCGGGGCCAGGATGTCGACCTCTGACTCCACCACCTCCTTGGCCTGCAGGCCCATATTTCGTGCCACCCTGCGAAGGAAGTTCTGGCGGGCACGGCTGTCTATGGGGGGCAGTCCAGAGATGGAGGTGCCTGCAACCACCTCACCCAGGGAGATGACAAGGAGGCTAATGGGGGAAACAGGGTCCTCCTATCCTCTTTATCTCCAGGAGCCTCCTGTCCCACCTCTGTCTGGGCCAACCACACCAGGATCAGGCTCAGGGACTGGGCTGGTTCCAGGGGAGCTGGTGCGACCAGTAGCTCCTTGGCATCCCTAGGGGTGGGGCGACTGGCTGATACCTCCGGCACCTGAAGTTCAGAGGCTGCCAAACACGAACCTTTGGATTGGGTGCCCTGGGCCTGGTGGTATGCACACAGGGTCCAAAATGACCACTGCGCTGGTCCCTGCCACTGCGAAGGCCATGGCTCTGCCCCCACCTCAGGCCTTCCATGGTCTGACCAATGCCAGCCCCACTCTGAGTATCTAGGCCCCGTCTCTGAGTCCAAACAGGGGGACCAGATCTGCGATGGCCAGGGCACTGCCGAGCAGAGCTGGATTGGGGAGCATTGCCACGAGGCTGGGGAGCGGTGCCACGATCTGGAGCGGTGCCATGATTGGGGTCTGTGCAGGGACGCTGACTGGTGCCGGGATGACCAGTGCCAGGAGTGGGACCTGCAGGGCGACAGGGATCGGTGTGAGGATCAGCGTCACAATCGGGAGTGCTAATGCAACCTGGAACAGTGCAGCGCGTGTGACTTGTGCTGCAAGTCAGACTCGTGCTGCGATTGCGAGTGGTGCCGAGACTCTGAGCAGTGCCATGATTCCACTGGCGGTGCTGAGGGGTGAAGCATTGCCAGTTTGCCTCAAGACAGTGCCACACATTGTGGTACCGGAAGCTTGGCTCGAAGGACTGGGGCCTGTGGTGCCATCATGGAGATGAGGTCCCTTGTGGCCTCAAAAGGTGTTCGGGGTGGATGGCAATTCCACTCCTCAATGACCTGGCTTGGGGAGTCCAACAGCATTGGAATTGATGGTCCCCCTTGCGGGGCCAAAGTCTAAGGTGCCGGTGCCAAAGTCTTTGGCACTGGGTGCTCCTCTCTGGGACACACCCCATTGGCCAGCTCCAAAGGGGTGAGTCTTGGAGTTTTGAAATCCACTCCTCCCCTGCTGCCACTGCCGTTTCTGTGTCAGGGAATGGGACCGACGTCAGGTCGATCCCGCCGGTTTCGGCGCCAGGGAGCAGCAGTGTCATGGGTCTCTCCCAGAGTCCTTCCCGTGGTGCCACTTCTATCACTGCTGCCGGGGCGCTGCACACCGATGAGCTCTGTGTCAGGTCTTGCCGTGCTGATGTATGTTGTGGTCTAAGTGCCGCCTCCATAAGGAGCTGCTTGAGGCGAAAGTCTCACTCCTTTTTTGTTTTGGTGTAAACCCTTTACAAATCCTGCACTTGTCCGCTTGGTGTGCTTCCTCCAGGCACTTTAAGCAAGCATCATGGGGGTGCCCGTTGCATGGGTTTGTTGCAGGACTTGCAGGGTCTGAGCCCTTGGGACTTAGGCATACCCTGAGTCCCAATGGGGAATGTGGTCAGGGTAAAGGGGAGACCCCCCTACTCCCAACAGCTATCTGCTGTAACAACCGAAAACACTAAAACTAAACTTAACGAGGCAAGGAATAACTGTAAACTAAACTAAACTGAAAGCTAGGGAAAACGAGGAGAGCTTGCTAAGCAAGTCACTGCAGTTCCCATGACTGTCACTAGCAGTAAGAAGAAACTGAGGAGGCGCCAGGTCGGCAGGGTCACATATTGAGCACCATGAAGGCGCCACTCCAGGGGGCTCCACTGCCGACCCGACGGGTACTGCTAGGGGGAAAGCTTTCCGATGACTGAGCATACAGCGTGCGCACACCTAATTGGAATCGATATGAGCAATCACTCGAAGAAGAACATTTCATTACCCCTGTCTTCCCCACACAAAATAAGCTATTCCTGCAAAAGCACAATTTTGATGGTATATCTATGTCTATGCGAGGGGCTTTTCCTAACACAAGTATGTTGGTCACAAATCACACCTCATCACATCCCTGACTGACATAGCTATCCTGGCAGGAATTTATAGTATAGAGATGGCCTTATCCAAAGCCACCCAGAAAGGCAGTGGCACTATTAGGAATAAGTGGCAGGACACAGTTTTCTTTCCCTCTCCCCATCTCCCCTTGCCATATCCTTTTATTAGCCCCACAAAATAAACCTAGTAAGGCTGTATCCATTTTAGGTCAGATCTACACTAGAAAAGGTTTGCTGACATAGTTCTACCAGCAAATGCTCCTAGCGTAGATGCAACTTATGCTGGCAAAAATTGATTTTGCCAGTGTAGCTTGTACTGGTTCTCCAAGCAAAATAAACTACACCCAGCAAAAGCACTTTTATGCCAATAAAACTGCATCTACAATAGGGCTTTTGCTGGTATAGAAATTTCATTAAAAATTCATCCCCCATAAGAGACATTATTATACTGGCAAAAGTTTCTGGTGTACACCTGGCCTTACAGCCTTTTACCTTGAGTTGATTGCCAATTAACTCAAGGTAATTAACACCTTTGTAAAGGCTGATCTGGACACTTCCCAAATTTTTGTTCCAGGATACAAATGTTTGGGGAGTGTCCAGACCAGCCTTTACACAAGTGTTAATTACTTTGAATTAATTGGCAATCAACTAATACATGATTAAAAACCCTAGTGTAGACAAACCTAAATTGCTTTCCATCCAGATCAGTTCATCTGCAGTGCTGGGGACAAAACACTTCATTTGGTGCTGTGTTATTAGCAGACTGTGGAGCATGGTCTCATAAGCCATTCCCCCTGCATTCTAGAAATCGCTCCAATTGGTTTGCTACTCCCTTGTGTCAGCCAACTGGCTGAGAAATCCGGCAAATATTGAAGCCATTACAAGAGTGGCTGTAGTTCAACAAATAGGTCCATAAAGTCAAACAGAACTTGCTAACCCAATTGTGGATCTTAGGTATCTCCCAATAGTCAACAGGTTCTCAATTCAAAATACAGGTTCTTGGGAGGCATGTGTAATGCCTTCTATTAAATAGCTTAAAATCACCCACACACGTGTCTTTATAGAAGCATGTCATATGCTTTCATCACAATCCTTATATAGTGCTTTCATCCAGAGATCACTCTACAAAAGTGGATATTATCCCCATTTTAACATGGGGAAACTGAAGCACAACAATGTGTTTGGTGCTTTATGCTACACATAAATAAAGACAGCCCTTCCCCTGAACTACTTGTAGACTGAAAAGTAGACTCATAAAAGACAAGACAGTTGGCAGACTCAGAGGTGCAGGTTAGTTTAGGCCTACCCCTGCAAAGATGTATGCATGTGAGAAACTTTATTCATGCCAACAGTCGCATGTCATGGGGCTACTGGTGTGAGTAAAGTTACTCACATTTTCAGGAGTGGGCCCCTATCATGGAATAGTTCATCTAAAATACAGACTATGTTGCAAACTTACATCAGAAGGGCTGGGACGGGAATTCTTTGAGAATTTAAAGAGGAGCAAGGTGGATAAAATAAAAAAAAAAGATGTTTTTATTTAAACTAAATATGTTTTTTAAAACTAGTTACAATTAAATTTGAAAGGGACAATCTGTGTTAAGGCCTAAATTTATTGTGTTATATCTATTTTTATGGTATTTAATAGATTATATTATAATTAAAATCATTTAAATTAAAGACAAAAATAATATTAAGTAGTGTATGTTTGCTGCCAAGTTTCAAAGAAAATCAAACCACTGAACTGGTAAAAGTTGCTGGCTAAGCATCTGTAACCAGTGTTTGCTGAAGCTAAAACAGCTATTGAGAGCAGTATCCTCTTTCACAGTGGCAGAGAGAACACTTCTTTCATTTCAGTTTATTCAACAATTCAGTTCAAAGTTAACAAACCATTTGGAAGTAGAAAAAGCAGGAAAAGTTGTTTTCCTCTTCCAATCTATAAATAAAAACTAAGTGTCACAAGTATAAGATCTACTAGTTCTAAAATCTGGAAGGACACAGTGACTAGAAATAATCAGTTCAATTCGCTAAGTACTTCCTTTATTTAATATGTCAGTTTTAAATGCAAATATTTTTTGATAAACTTTTTTCTTATGTATCCACATATTTTAGGAAGTTTTATATAATTAAAAATGCTGTTTTTCTGCATTTTTAACTGATTTTGAATTTCCATCCCAATAGAGCTTATACAAATCATAAGTAAAAAATTAATCTATTAAATAAGATTCCATAGGGAACCTGGGCACCTAATGCATTATTCACCATTTTCTAGCATAAAAAATGTAAACATTAAAAATCTGAATAATGTAAGTTAAGCTATATGATTGCTTAAATAAATTTGTATCGATATAGTGTAACCTCCTGGTTAGCAACAACAACAACAAAAATCAAATTTAGTGTAAAGGTTATAGTTAGCTGCAAATCAACATTTTAATGGTTACCAAGCAATGAGAATCAACTTTTCTTTAGGTAAATAAAAACGTTCAAATGCAAAACATGATTAAAATTGATTATTTAAATCAAGGTTTCCTGCTTGCTGATTTAAATCATGATTAAAATTGGTGATTAAAATCGCTTTGATTTAAATCAATCCAATTTGGAGAAGAGGCAGCAAGAAGCTGTATCTCAGAGAGTGAAAGGAAATAGGGTTCAGAAGGGAAGGAAGCACCAGGAAAGGAGAAAGGAAGGTTACTTCCTTCATAAGTAACTTGAATTGTTCAAGGTGCATGGTCCCTATTGGTATTCACTATGGGGTGAACATATGCTCTGTGTACCCAGAACCAGAAATTCTTCAATAGCAGTGTTTACTGGTTTGCTCATGCATGCAGCACCTCCTTGTGCTGCAAACCAAGGGCATAAGTGGCAGAGTAGACTGAATGACTCTTCAGTTCCTACTCCACTGTGAATCATGTAAGGATCCGAAGCAGAATGGAAGGAGAGAGGGTTGTGACTACCCACAGGGACCACACATCTGGAGGAACGCCAGTTACTACAAGGGAAGTAATCTTCCTTTCTTCTTCAAGTACTGGTTGCTATGAGCATTCACCCTGGGTGACTCACAACCAGTGACTACTAAGGAGGTGGGTGTGAGGAAGAATCTTGAACTACAGTTTGGAGAACTGCTGAACTGAAGGCCACATCCTCTGCCAAGGCCTAGATCAGGCAATAGTGCCTGGTGGATATGTATAGTTCATGAAGTTATATTTGGACATAATTCCCCAGTAGTTTGCAATTTGGAGAAGAAGACTAACCAAAAAGTTCTTTCTGCCAAAGAGGTCCAGCCTTTTGGCATCTCCATCCAAAGGAGTTGCCTTCGGTTGGTGAAGTCTGTTCCACTCCATGACCTACCAGAGATTTCGGGGTTGGGTGGGAGAATAAATATTCTGCCCCTTTTTGAGGGGACAAAATATTTCTTTTTTGGCCCTCTTAGTGGTAGGGGCACAGTTGTCTGGAGTCTCAGAGACATCCTTGGCCACTTTCAAAATGGCCTCATTTATAGGGAGTGTCACCTCAGAGAGAGAGTGGTTGACTGGAGGTCAGGATATCCAGGAATTTGTGTGTGGGATCCTGAACCTCTTCCAGTGGGATCTGGAGGACTTCTGCAATCCCCCTGAGTAGGATACTTCCTGATAGTCATCTGATACTGCACATAGTCATCTGGTGGAGAGGGGGAGACTAGCATCACCAACTTGTTTGGAGATGATGAAGCAGCCATCATCAGATCTGGTGGCACTGGTTGCTCTGGCTGCTTTTGCTCCTTTAGGTACTCCAGCAGGGGCTTCAAGTGGTACTCTGGGATGAGGTCAGTGCCTCGGGTGTTCAAATTCTGGAACTCACTACTAGGGATTCCATGTGCCCCAAAATGGCCAATAGGTGGGATCATAGTGGTAGCTGGATATCAGTGCTCCCTGGTTGCCTGATATGGATCCTAGGGATGAAAGTGTGTTCAGGAAGCTCTGGATGCCCTTTCTAGCGTAGCCAGTCATGAGCAGACTCCTGGCAGAACTGTCAGTGTCATCTCTTGCTCTGTTTCTGAATAAGACTCATCCGACTTGAAAGGTGGAGCTATTGGTACCAATAGTGTTAATATCACATGGCTCGAGGCAGACTTCAGGCAATAGTATCTTGATAGTGCTGGAGCATCTCTGGCTCTGTTGGTGTTCAACACTGGTGAGTGCTGCGTGGACAGTGTAGTGATGTCCCTCATTAATTGGTTCCATGAGGACTGGAGACTCTGGATCCATGTAGATTACTAGGTCCTTGAGCGAGGCATACTTAGGTCAGGCCGCAGGAGAACAGGCTGGAGTCTTCGGCACGGGATCCTTCAGTGCAAGCTTAGGTGCATGGTGCTACCATTGCAGAGGGCAAGCATTGTTTACTGTCTTTGTGCACTTTGGCGGATGGTTTTGGAGCACTGGAAGCTCCTGCTACAACTGGTACCTGATGCATTCCCCATGAGCTCCAGTCCTACACACTCTGGAGTGTGGAGTCTTGTTAGGCTCCAAAGGAAGAGGAGAAATAACGGAAGATGGCGGGATCCCTGAATGCCACTAACTAACTAACCTAGGACTGTTCGCTAACTAAATACTAAATTTTATTAATTAATTGAACTATGTACATTGCTCACAGGAAAAGAGTTTCAACAACTAGAAGTACAGAAACAGGAGGGCTCTGTTCCAGATCATGAGCAGCGGAAGAAGAACCGATGAGGCGGTTGGCCTGTGCCACCACTTACTCCCTTGCTTCCCAACAGGAGTGGGCATAGTGTACAGGTATGGTCCAGAATACACGGAGTGCATGCACACCACACAGTGAATCCTCACAGTGACCAGCACTTGAAGAACAGGAGATTTTAAAGTTTTGGGAAAAGAAAAGAGCTGTCATGCTAAACTCTAGTTTTGGTCATTCAGAGAGAGTATCTTTATTGATGGTTAAAGACCAATATTAGTAAACATTTCCCCTAGGTGGAGGCTTCATATATACACTCTTGGGCAGAAGTGAGCATAATCTTTCATAAGATTAAAAATAAATCTGTTCAGCCATGGTTTTAAGCTACAGGACCATGATACAGAAGAGACTTCAGTGCTTTCTGATGCCTTCTGTGCTCCCATAAGTTAACTCAAAAATGGTTTAATTTTTTTAGAGTAATCTTTTACAGACCGTTAATCCAGAAAGTGGATTATTGCCTTTGGGTATTTTGTGAAAAAATAAAATTGAAAACAACTGAGGTATTTCATTTAGAATAGCTGTTGCTGTGCCTGGGCAATCATTTATTTTTCTACCATAATATATTAGCCTTTATATTTATTCTTATATAATAAATTATATAATATATAATTATAATATATAAATTATATATTATATTTAATATAATTATATATATAATAATTATATATATATATTATATATAATAATTATATATATATTATATATATTATATATTATAATATATAAATTATATAATATATTATATAATATAATATAATTATATTTATATTATTTATATATATTCTCCCAATAGAAGCACAAGAGCCCACATGATTACCTAGTGTTTCATGCATAAGTATGCCAGAGAGATTTCCTTCTTGAGTATGTATTTATTATTAATCGCTTATACTATGGTAGCTCTCAAAGCGCAGGGTCAGGATAGGGGGACCTGGGTATGGACAGTGTACATGGAGCTGTTACACCAATAGGTAATGGAATTAGGGGTGCTGGAGGTAATGCATACACCCCCTGGTTTGAAGTGGTCTTCATTATATACAGGATTTACAGTTTGGTTCAATGACTCTCAGCACCTCCACTATGCAAATAGTTCCAGCACCTCCGGTTAAACCTTGGCACCCATCCATCAGATATGGACTGCAGCATACTGAAGATGCCTTACCAAAGGAAGTATGCAGTTGACTGTCTAAAGGTAGGTCTACACCTTTCAAGCTGGAGGTGTGATTTCCAGCTCAGTTAGACGTACATGCGATACCACTGATCAAGCTAGTGTGCTAAAAACACGTGTCGCCGCAGTGGTGTGGGAAGCGGGATGGGCACCATCGGGGCCTGAGTGGGATCATACTCAAGCCAGCTAGCCCATCCCACCATATCCCCACCAGAGCTACACTGCTATTTTTAGCTAGCACACACACATCTACCAAAGCTGGAAATTATGGCTCTAGCTGGAAGGGGAGATGTACCCTATTGCCTGCCAGGACAGGTAGGGACTAGCCTGCTGTAGCCCTGCAGCACCGCCCCCCGGGAGCCGCCGAAAGTGAGCCCGTGCCCCAACTCCCTGTACCAGCCCTGAGCCCCCACAAAACTAGAGCCCCCTCCAGCACCCCTCATCCCTGGCCACATCCCAGAGCCCGCACCCCCAGCCCAGAGCCCATACCCCGTCCTGCACCCCGACCCCCTGCCTGAGTCTGCAGCCCCCTCCCACACCCTGAACCCCTTCTGCCTGGCCCCACCCCAGAGCCCGCACCTACTCCCACACCCCAACCCTCTGCCTCAACCCACAGCCCCCTCCCACATTCCAAATCCCTCAGCCCCACCCCCCAGCCTGGAGCCTCCTCCTGCATCCCAAACCCCTCATCCCCAGCCCCAAGCCAGCACCCCCCCACCAGAGCCCTCACCCCCTCCCACACCCCAACTCCCTGTCCCAGTCTGGAACCCCCTCCCGCACCCTGAACTTAAAAACTACTTGCTTACAAAATCAGACATAAAAATATAAAAGTGTCCCAGTACACTACTACTGAAAAATGGCTTACTTTTTCATTTTTACCATATAATTATAAAATAAATCAACTGGAGTATAAATATTTTGCTTACATTTTAGTGAATAGTGTGTAGAGCAGTACAAACAAGTCATTGTATGAAATTTTAGCTTGTACTGACTTCACTAGTGCTTTTTATGTAGCCTATTGTAAAACTAGGCAAATATCTAGATGAGTTAATGTACCCTCTGGAAGACCTCTGCGTACCCCCAGGGGTATGTGTACCCCTGGTTGAGAACCACTGGCCTAGATTCTCCACTATATCAAGCACAGACGGATTGGGGAACTGTAAATTGCTATGGGCTGCCTTAAACTGTCTGTGGTCCCCTAAAGTTTATATTCAGCAAGGGATTAGCAGCAGAGCACTCCCCCTGCCTGCCCTGACATCCCCCCCAACTGCAGGAAAGAAAGCAGGCACAGGAATGGGCTTTTGACATCTGATGGGGACTTCCCCATGCCAGGTATATACAGCAGGGGACTTAAGGAAGATTTGATTCTCTAGCCCACTGTGCACAGATGTAAAAATAATACACAAGATGTAAAGTAGTGGAAGACCAGGCTCTATGCATGTAACAAAATCCTCTAGGGGTCCTTACTCAGAGTCTTGGTAGTTTTCCTGGGTACAAACTGAGTAAAGGATCTGGACTACTGACAGCAGATTCTCTCTTTTAGTTCAAGTAAGAGATATGTGAACTTTTCACAAGCTGAGTTCCTAGGTTCTATTCTCAATGCCACATGTGGTTTAGCCAATGAGCGAACTGTCCGTAACACAAAAGTTTGTGATATTACCTCACAAACACATTGCAAGGCTTAGTTAATGTTTGAGCACTTTTAGAGTTTTGAAAGAAAGATTCTGTGTAACTTGCAAAGCATTATTATAAGATCATACATTCAAGTAACATCAGAGCTGCAACACAAATTAACAAGCAAGGATGTTCAAAGTTAAGGGCTGATATTCGATCCTTAACTCATTCATGTGTTCCTAAATATTAGCAGGATCTGAGATCAATGTGGGATGCAGTAGGCTGGAAAAATGGGACAAATTTAACATTTTGGAAAGTCAGCTTCAACTCCGAACTTCCAATTTATCTCACAACTGGAGAAATCTACTCTAAGTCTGGTCACCAGCTGGCAGCTACAGCTGGTGCCACAGATGGAACTAGCTCCTAGGTGCAGCTCCTGAAACATATAAAAGCTGCAAAGAACAACTCCCAGCTTAGCTCTGCTTCTACTGGCTTAGCCAGAGGGAAATTTTCTTTGGCACAGGTTAAAGCGCTACTCCCTAAAGACTTCCCTCACCCAGCGCTTTCCAGTTTGAATCTCAGTTTCAGTAATTCAAAGAATGCAGCACACTGAATGATTTCAGACACCAGACTTGGGTCTATGCTTACTGTACATATCTACTGTAGAGCAGATCTACTGGTTGGCAGGCTACTACTGCTCCGCGTACCTACCCACAGTGCTAGGGGCTACTCAGCTTTGTGGATTTCGAACTACTGCTGCTAGGGAGTTTAGGCTTTGCCAAACCGCATAAGAAATGCAATGTTTATTAAGCCAGCGCTGACAGGACACTCAATAAGTATCAAGAAACGATTCTCAGTGTCAGAGGACTGATTGAAGAAATCCACAGGATGAAAAGAAGCCTCTTATAAAACAACAGCCAAGACATGTAGGCAAAATTTTATGCAGGATTTTCCATATACAACAACTGCATTTTAACTAGCAAGCCTTGAATTCATATGGCAGGAGACTTGTGATGTTTAAGAATAACCCAATTGAAAAAGATAAAAAATAAATTCAAGGCATGTTTGATGTGTCACTAAAATATTGTTGCCTGAAGGAGATGGGTATGTGTAGAGAGATGTGCACGACTGTAACATATTTTTTTGTCAAATACAAATAAAGTTAATGTACCATTAAAAGCTGGCAGCTCATATACATTAAAAACTGGATATTAGCACACTTACTGCACTCTGACGAACAAGCAGTGCGGGGATGAGATACAGGTAGTTCAACATGCACATTCAAAGTGAAATCACTGACACTGAATTCAGTTGGGCCCTACCAACATCTTCTGTCATGTCAGAGGATAAGGTTCAATATGCTTTCTGGTTGGCATATTGAATCTACTAACAGGAATAATGGGCCAATGTGAGTAACTTTGTCTGAGACTATCTGAATGCTAAGGAAACATAAGCACTGACTTTTGTTTTTGCCGTTTTGTGGTGGGCACTTTTGAAGAGGTATGTGTGTTTAGGGTGGAGGGCCTCTGCCAGTTTTGGGGGCACACTATTTTCAGCATATTTATACGCTTCTTCCATATTCTAGTTATTGAATGTGTCTATCATTGGTATCTTTACTATTTTAATAATAATTAAATTGTTATGAACTACATAAATTACATTATCATGAATTACAGTATAATAAAATTATTACAATTACCTACAAGCTGTCTTATGTCTTTGCACTATGCACTTAGGACGGAAGAATCCCATGCACTGCTACAGGCTGGAGGCCGACTGGCTAAGCAGCAGTTCTGCAGAAAAGGACCTGGATATTACAGTGGATGAGAAGCTGGATATGAGTCAGCAGTGTGCCCTTGTTGCCAGGAAGGCTAACGGCATATTGGGCTGCATTAGCAGGAGCACTACTATTAGTATTAATAGGAGCATTGCCAGCAGATCGAGGGAAGTGATTATTCCCCTCTATTTGGCACTGGTGAGGCCAAATCTGGAGTACTATGTCCAGTTTTGAGCCTCCCACTACAGAAAGGATGTGGACAAATCGGAGAGAGTCCGGCAGAGGGCAACGAAAATGATTAGGGGGCTGGGGCACATGACTTAGGAGGAGAGGTTGAGGGAACTGGGCTTATTTAGTCTGCAGAAGAGAAGAGTGAGGGGGGATTTGATAGCAGCCTTCAATTACCTGAAGGGGGGTTCCAAAGAGGATGGAGCTAGGCTGTTGTCAGTGGTGGTAGATGACAGAACAAGGAGCAATGGTCTCAAGTTGCAGAGGGAAGGTGTAGGCTGGATATTAGGAAACACTATTTCACTAGGAGGGTGGTGAAGCACTGGAATGGGTTACCTAGGGAGGTGGTGGAATCTCCATCCTTAGAGGTTTTTAAGGTCCAGGCTGACAAAGCCCTGGTTGGGATGATTTAGTTGGGGTTGGTCCTGCTTTGAGCAGGGGGTTGGACTAGATGACCTCCTGAGGTCCCTTCCAACCCTAATCTTCTAAGATTCTGTGTTTCACTGTAGCTTTCTGGATGAAACTTTCAGCAATCTTATTTACATCTAGTTCCCTGGTATGGTCTTGATGAACATTAAGGCCAGCTACATTATTCAGTTGCATCTGTCCCATTGATGACTGGAGATAATTTTTAATTCTTCTGAATCTGGAGAATGCTGCATTACAGTAATCAATGTGACACTGTGTGAGGTTAGCCAGACAGTAAAATAATAGCCCCCTCCCGATAGAGATAGCAGTGACCTGTTTCTATTAAACCCACACAATAAATGCAATATTAACTATGGTAGGAGAAAGAAAGAAACCAGCGCTACAGTGTGCCCCATGCAGCTGACCTCTCCTTATCTGCTTTGTTGGGGCGTCATATAAGGTTTCAATGAAGGATTTTAATAAAGTTAAGAAACTCTTCTGTATTAATCCTTTAAAAGCCCTCCTGGGATTCTCTCTTCCTCACAATCTTCCTCTGCAACAACCTTGCTCCAGAAGGAGCCCCACTGAAATCAATGTAAGCAAGAATGGCAGGATTAGGCCATATGAAAAGAACTGAAGAACTTTATGATTCAGGGAATTTTTTGTCTCTACATCATCAGTGTGAAACCAACTTACCTGGTCAGCAGTCAATGAAAGTCAGAACCACCTGATGCTTTTTGTTGTTCCCATGTGAAAGCATTTGATAGGTCTCACCTGGTCCATAGAGGACACATACCTACAACACAACTGGTGTTAATTGCAAGGAGAAGATTTTAAAATTTTTTTAACAATGAAGGTAATTAATCATTGGAATAGATTTCCAAAGAACCTGGTAACTTCACCATCTCTTGCAGCCTCTAAGTCAAGACTGCATGTGTGCCTAAAAAACATATATTCTAGTTCAACCACAGGTTGTTTGATAATTTGCAGGAATTACAATGTGAAATTCTGTGGCATGTGTTATGCAGGAGGTCAGACTAGAACAGCGATTGGCAACCTTTGGCATGTGGCCCATCAGGGAAATCTGCTGGCGGGCTGGGAGGGTTTGTTCACCTGCCGCGTCCACAGGTTCGGCCGACCGCAGCTCCCACTGGCCGCGGTTTGCCACTCCAAGCCAATGGGGGCTGCGGGAAGCGGCATGGGCCAAAGGATGTGCTGGCCGCCCTTCCCGCAGCCCCCATTGGCCTGGAACGGCAAACCGCGGCCAGTGGGAGCTGCGATCGGCCAAACCAGTGGACGCTTCAGGTAAACAAACCCTCCCAGCCCGCCAGCAGATTTCCCTGATGGGCCACATGCCAAAGGTTGCCGATCCCTGGACTAGAAGATTATTACCGTGGTCCTTTCTGGCCTTAAAACCTATGAAACTGACACACTGAGAATCAAAAGCACCAAAGCTAATTTAATACTCTTGCATCCCAGAGGTGGTCCCTCCTTGCTCTCCCTACTCACTCCTTAACTTAATGTTGCCCATTAAGGATCATCTGTGTGAAAACCTTCCCTCAGAGTCCCAGATGTCCTCATCTCCTTCACTCTCCAACCCAAGCAGCTTGCATTCCCTCTGAGTCCTCAGTGTGCTGCCTATATGATCCCCAAAACACTGCCTTCCTTTATATGCTTCCTGACTGAATTATGATGCACTACTATTGAGTGGGTTGGGACATGACCTCCTTCAGTAAGAAGCTGCCCTTAGAAGCCAGCAATTTATTTAAACCCAGCACTGGCTCATCTTGAACTTTACTCACCTTCAAGAAAAGGGAGTGATAGGGAAATTGCTGCAGGGAGGGGAAGGGGTAGCTGCTGGAATGCTAGTGGGCATGGAAACCTAGAGAACAGGACACCTCACTCAGCAACATGCTGCAATCCTTTTCCCCTCTCAACCCTCTAATGACACATATGCCAATCCATCCTCCTGCTGCCCACCCCAACACCATTTGTTATTACCCTTAGTACTTCTCTAATGACATACACCTCTAATTCTAACTCCTAACCCATCCTCTTTATGCCTCTGTGACATGAACAGTCATAACTCCTCACCCTCAGCTGCCACTAGCTTTCAGGTATTGGGCCTGCAAGGCAAGTGTCCCTTTAAGAAAAGTTTCTCAGCTGACACCTTCCTTTCCCAATGGTATGAGCTGAGAATGTTTCACAAACTTTGATTTTCAAAAGCAACTAATGGAGTCAGGATTCATTGATTTTCAGTGGGACTTGAGCTCTTAAACCTCTTGGGGACTTTTGAAAATTCTATCCTAATTCTAACTATAAATCTTTAAAAATGGAAAATGAAAAAATAAAACCTCAAACTATTGTATGGCCAGATGATAGTCACTTCTTCAGAACAGGAGTGAGGTGCAAGTCCATCACCAAGCTTCATGTATCTCAGCTGCTAAGGTGTTCACATGATGCTACACAAAATTTGAGACCAACTCTGAGGGAGAACATACTTACAACTCAGGAAGCAAAGACAAGCCACACTCTGCAAAGTAATCTTTCTTATTTTCGCAAGTGTATGTTTGTAGTATACACTGCTTCCTTTTTGCTGCTGCTGGATTGTGCTGTGTTTTGTAGGTATGCCTTTTTCTACACTTGCTTCATCAAAACAATTAACATCTGTGGCCTTTTGAAATTATTTTCAGCAGATAAAACAACCATGCTGAGGCCCGGTAAAAGCTCTCCACTGTTCCATATCTGCACACATTACCTTGCATTTTAGATGTTTTTATGTACATTTAATCACAAAAGATTAATTAGATGGCATACAGCAACCAGCAAACACTGAAGAGCTAACTTCAGTTTTAAGTGCACATGCAGCTAACTTGTGGCTTTTTAGAACAATTTTAATTAAAAGTACTAGAAAAATCATCCAGCTGAAAATATTAGGAGCTTTGGGATGGGCTTAGCATAGCTAATTAATTGTATATTTAATCAAAGCAGCCTTTGGCTGTAATTAATAATCCATTTTCCTCTGATAATAAATATAGTAGTTCTGTGAAACAGAATATATAATTTACAGAATACCGTATGTATAGGAGATTGGTAATGAAAAAGATCATTTCAACTCCAAGCTTCAGAGTGAAGGCTGTTTCCCTTTTAAATATGTAAGACTATTTTTTAATCAATCAGTTTTAAATGTCATGTCATAACTGCACTTCATCATTGAATAGATGCCCCAAAGTGCCTTGATGGTTTCCGAGGGAGAATAATCCAAAAGAGGTGGCAGGCAAATAATAGAATGTTTGACTGAGGCTGATTTTTCAGTGGACCCTAAAGAGCTAACACTCTAAAGGAATTGTATAGAGAGCATCTTTTTAAAACGACTCGAAGACACAAAATCCGGGAGATCATTTTTCCTTTTGTTTCTAAATGGCAGAATGAGGTGAATGGTAGATTTCTAGCTCCCACCAATCTGATCAAATACTGGATTAATACAGCCAGATGAAAGCATTCCCTTGCTAAAGCAGCACAAATCTTTCTGCTCTGAGTGTCATAGAAACACCCCACCATCAGAGTGAGAGCGAAGAGCTGCTTTAGCATCTTTGCTACTACCTACCGCTTTGTGTGACACAAATTCCCAACTGGTGCTTCTGCAACATGTTTTTCACATGGTCTAGGACTAAATTATCTTCATTGTTTTATAGTTAAGATGCAAATTCAAACTTTCCTGAATATAAAGTAGAGGAGGGAATGTTCTATTAATCTAACATGATGCATTCTCCACTCTGGTAAAAATATTTAATGGCCTAATCTAAACAACAGCTTTGCCACTTTATTTGTTTAGTTAATTTACAATGCACTGCATTTTATCTGAATTAAAAACACTTCACTTTTTTTAACAGTAGATATATTTCTCCACATTTTTTTGCAGTTAGCTAAAGAGATTGACTAGTAAATTATCAACCACATACACTCTCCTGACAAAGCTAAATTGGTAAACAGATTAGATATCGATCAACTGGTAAGCAGATATTGATGAGCACCAATTTATTGGGAATTATTGTTTAAATGCAAATTGATGCTTCGCATTATAGATATACTGCGAGCTTTGGCCATTACAAATTGACTGGAATAAATTAATAGATCACTGCCCATCATTAAACAGCAGTAGTGCAACTGACAGGCATAGTTTTTGTAGTGCTTCAGAACTCATTGTCCTTGTAAGAACCTCTGCTGAAGGAATTTCTGACACTTATGACTACCCACATCATATTATTTCTTCAAGGTCCATGTTCTTTTTATATAGTATATACATTTCCCCATTTGTTGGAATCTGTAGGCCAAATTCTGCTCTGATTCACACTCATGCAACCATTGTCTTCAGTGGGACACTACTGGTTTAACTGATGGCAGAAACTGGCCTTAATATTTGTGGCACTGGGTACATTCCAGAAGCCTGTCCCATTGATATCACAGGATCATTATTTGGGTCTGGTCCTGCAATGGGATTCCATATAAATACAAGGGTCTGCAATAATAGCTAGTACTGCAGGATCAGTGTCTATGGCTGTATGTGTGTCATAGCCCCGACTTCTATGACAAAAACTGAGACATTTAGGGTTCTTTGGAAAACCTTGGTTTTGCTTAATTACAGATATGGACTTTAATCCTGCAATTGACAACATGGCATGACAAAGCCATGACTTTTCCCACAGCAAACAACAAGTCTTAATCATAGAAGTTAAAGATGGAAAAGACCTATTTACTTTTCTATAAAAGCGGCAAAGAGTCCTGTGACACCTTAAAGACTAACAGACATATTGGACCGTAAGCTTTAGTGGGTGAATACCCACTTTGTTTGATGCATGTAGTGGAAATTTCCAGAGGCAGGTATTTTTTCCACAGTTCTTGGTATATCTCCAGAGCCATAAATCTCATACAAAAGACTTTTCTTGAGACATTTCCTGAGTAATTTGGGAATGTACATGGCTTAGACAGTTCGGACAAGCAGACACACTGCAGAGTGGCTTGGAATGTTTGGATTTACATTTGAATAGAACCTTCTGAGAGCTACCATTGCAAATTCTCATGTTCTTAGGAAAGCTTTACAGGTGACAGGGTGTTTCTCCACACAAAAAAATAAATTAATCTTTTACTACAAATCATTAAATTATCTTATCATTCAATGAAAGCTTTTTTTTCTTGACTGCTCCACTCCCAAAATGTTCTTTGCTGACGACAGCAGCTCACTGTTGAGACTACATGTTATGAAATTAAGATCATGCCACAAGACTTCAAGTTAGTCACCCATGGTCCTTGGTGCCCCATTGTAGACAATTATTCCAGTGAAAAGTAATGCCAGGGTGATGAAGATAGATGCTTTTCAAAGTAACAAGAACAGTCAGATATCTGCTAAAAGGTATGGGAGACTATACAACAAATAGGTGAGGGGGTTTAAACAACTGTAGTATCTGGTATAGTTCCAATAGATGGAAATTTATTTCAACAGAAGTGGAAAACAGAATGTGTTAACCCAATCTATAAGGAGAAGCAATATGAAAAGAAAGAGTTATGCTATGGCCTAAGGAGACACTTTATTTGTCAAACTACACAGAATGATAACTATATGAACTATGGGGTTTCCTGGCACCAGAAGATCCATGAGGATAGCATGGTTCAAATTAGGTCTCTCAGTCTAATTAAACAGATGGCAGAACTCTTGGAGACAGTGCAGCTGTGGCAAATGTATGTCTTGAACGAAGACACACTGAACACCGAAGTGAAATCCTCAGTCAGGATGCTAGGAAGGAGACCTCTGCCTTATACTGTTTCCCAACACTACTGTTGGGTCTCAAAGTACTCATTATGGATACTCCTGTAGTGTAAAAGAACTGTCCAGCACTGGAGGACCAAGAAGTCATTTGGGTGCACAGACGGGCACCTTTGCTACAGTTCGCCCTGACTCCTTCTCTCTGATAGACTACTAGCAAACGGGAATGGACTAGAAAATATCTGTTCACTTTCATGGGTGAACTGAATGTGTTTTGCACTCAAAGAAAGCGGAGACAGGCATTCTTCTGTGCTTTTTTACAACTATCAGTTACCAACAACGGAAACATTCTTTAAATTCCAAGGACCAACGTTAAATATGCAACAGCAGGATCTGGATAAAGACAGACTAATTTTGGCTTGCCGTCCAGCCCTTGTCACAACCAATCCCAGAGAGAAAGGAATAGCTGTATTTAATTGTTAAATACACCACTGGCAAAAATGTTCCAATCGAGGCTGTGAGAGTTGCTCCATGCTGTAGCATTTAGAAGAATCACAGAAACACAAGCAAAGATGATAGGAGGAAAAGACAAAACCACAACAAGCCATTGGGGGGATGCGTGGTAGGGAGGCAACACAAAAATGACTAATACTCCTACTATTTCAAGGAAAATGGGTTAAAACTCAGGAATACATACATCTCAGATCTCAACTCTTGGGAGCTCCTCTCTAGGTTTTCTCTAAATTAGATAAGGCAGCATGGTCAGCTATAGCATGTTACAAGAGACCCCCTCTTGAGACACACAGAGTTTGTTCATTTCTGTCGTGGTCTACTCACAAAGCTCTCTGCTGCACAAATCATTGTTAGATTTCTTCTTTTAAAAAGTTGTGTGACTTTTATTGGTGGGTAAAACAAGAACAGCAGGAGCCAACTCCTATCTCCAGAACTCTTTCATCTGGTTATCCAGCTGTATTACCACTCTCTCTGAATGCAGAATGGGGGAAAGTTCAACAGAAGACTGACATAATAATGAGGGCACAAAATATAGATAAAAAGAATACATGTCCAAATGTCTGATGAAGTGATATTAGCATATAAATGCAATGTAAGTACAACAGCAGCCTTTGAATTAAACCACAAAGAACACTGTCTATTTGATTAGTTGTTTATTTTTTTCTTTTGAGGGCACACATCAGAGCCACGGATTGATTCTTTAATAAGGAACCCAAAAATCTTTAGTGGAGATAAAAAAGCACTAGCAGTTAAATGAAATAATTTATGGATCCTGATTGTGCAGGACTTTGACAAGAATCATTAATTGTCACTATGTAGCTACTTTCTGAAGTCACATAGTCAATTTAGTCCTAGTTCTTACAAGATCTGGAAGGATCATTAAAGGAAGCTTGAGGCTAAGCACTGACGATAGAAGTATTTTAATATTCTCAGTACTTTTACAAAGAAACAGCATGTCATGCATCACCTCTATGAACTGCATCTAAGCCCTCAAAAAGGAAAAACATTTCTGTCAGTACGATTCTTTTGTCACCTCATCTGCTTTCTAAGAGAGAACGATATTAGGGGTGCTCTGCTTTTCTGCAGACCGTAGGTATGGCAGGAGTCCAAAGAATGCCAGAGATATCTCATATTTCTTTCCTTTGAGTTATGGATCACCTGTTGGGCTATTCTTGAGGTTTTGCCTGCTAACTGAGCTGATTTGCAACAACAAAGGAAAACAATTAAAAATAATGAAACCTCCCCGCTCCTCCACCCCTAAGTCCTTGCTTTAGGAAGAGACTATTTCATTCACTCCTCTGATGAAACTCAGGACCAGCAAGTATCAGGCTCAAGTAAAAGATACAATGGAAACAGTGATCCTTTTCTTTTTGCAACACCTTCTACATACAGTATTTGTATTAATTTTGGATGAATATAACAAATACACAACAGAAATACAGTGAAATTATCACAAGACACATACACTAATGCAGATGAACATTCAAATACAGAGCAAGATCTTGAAGTCTGTAATTAAGTCAATGGAAGTTTTGCCTGAGTACGAAACAAACAGCAAGCGTTCTTTGATGGCATTAAGCACAACCCTGCAATGGGGACAGTGTAGAGCCAACCTACCCCAAAGGGACCTTGAAATGCAGAATGCCAGCAACTACCCCTTTCTGTGGGTGCAGAATACTCTGCTTTGTCCAGGGAGAGAAGTGATTTTGTGTTCCCCTATGTACTGCAATTGCAGCTGGCCATAACATAGAATCATAGGACTGGAAGCGACTTTGAGAGGTCATCTAGTCCAATCCCCTGCACTAATGGCAGGACTAAGTATTATCTAGACTATCCCCAACAGGTGTTTGTCTAATCTGCTCTTAAAAACCTCCAATGATGGTGTCATAAAAATAAAGGGAAAGGTAACCACCCTTCTGTACACAGTGCTATAAAATCCCTCCTGGCCAGAGGCAAAACCCTTTCACCTGTAAAGGGTTAACAAGCTAAGATAACCTTGTTGGCACCTGACCAAAATGAGGAGACAAGATACTTTCAAATCGGGGCGGGAGGGTCTGTCTGTGTGATGCTTTTGCTGGGAACAGATCAGGAATGCAGTCTCAGAAACTCTGTTAACATAGTAAGTAATCTAGCTAGAAATGCGTTAGATTTCCTTTTGTTAAATGGCTGGTAAAATAAGCTGTGCTGAATGGAATGTATATTCCGGTTTTCGTGTCTTTTTGTAACTTAAGGTTTTGCCTAGAGGGATTCTCTATGTTTTAAATCTGATTACCCTGTAAGGTATTTACCATCCTGATTTTACAGAGGTGATTCTTTTACCTTTTCTTTAATTAAAATTCTTCTTTTAAGAACCTGATTGATTTTTCATTGTTCTTAAGATCCAAGGGTTTGGGTCTGTGTTCACCTGTAGAAATTGGTGAGGATTTTTATCAAGCCTTCCCCAGAAAAGGGGGTGTAGGGCTTGGGGGGATATTTTGAGGGAAGATGTCTCCAAGTGGGCTCTTTCCCTTTTCTTTGTTTAAGACGCTTGGTGGTGGGAGCATATGGTTCAAGAACAAGGCAAAGTTTGTACCTTGGGGAAGTTTTTAACCTAAGCTGGTAAAAATAAGCTTAAGGGGTCTTTCATGCAGGTCCCCACATCTGTACCCTAGAGTTCAGAGTGGGAAGGAACCCTGACAGATGGAGATTCCACAACCTCCCCAAGGCAATTTATTCCAGTGCTTAACCACCCTGACAGTTAGGAAGATTTTCTTAATGTCCAACCTAAACCTCCCTTGCTGCAATTTAAGCCCATTGCTTCTTGTCCTATCCTCAGAGGTAAAGAAAAACAGTTCTTCTCCCTCTTCCTTGTAACAACCTTTTATGTACTTGAAAACTGTTATCATGTTCCCCCCCTCAGCCTTCTCTCTTCCAGATTAAACAAACAATTTTTTCAATCATCCCTCAGAGGTCATGTTTTCTAGACCTTTCACCATTTTTGTTGCTCTTCTCTGGACTTTCTTCAATTTGTCCGCATCTTTTCTGAAATGTACCCAGAACTGGACACAATACTCCAGCTGAGGCCTAATCAGCACAGAGTAGAGCCGAAGAATTACTGCTTGTGTCTTGCTTACAACATTCCTGCTAATACATCGTAGAAGGATGTTTGCTTTTTTTTGCGAACCCACCTTATAGTTGCTCCATCTCGGCTGCATTTCCCATGGACTGCACAAGGATGGGGGAAAGACGTCTGGAGCCCTTCCCCCGTGCACCTTCCAAATGCTCAAGCCAAATCCGGATCTGAATTCAAATGTCAGGATTTGGCCTATAAATATTAACCTATATGCAAAGGATGAAATTTTGGCCTTAGTTAAATCAATGGTATTGTGCCACTGACTTCAATGGACCCAGGATTTCAGCTAGCAGACGGTAACATACAAGTCAATCACAACTAATATACTGTGCATAGAGTTAATAAAAACAAACAGTTCAATAAGAATAAAATAAAACAATTTGTATAAACAGCCAATAGAAGCCTTAGCAGTCTTCACTCTAACCTACATTTTTAGTAAACGTATATGAACATTTGCCCTTTTAGGATCTCCTCTCCAATTGTATTTAGCTTAGTTTTAACATCCACACAATTCATATAGACCAGGTTCTAATCTCAGCTAGTTCAGATTTACACTGGTATAACAGAGCTCAGAATCTGGTCTGCATGCCTCTAAAGGCTGTCGGGTATTTTTCAAAGTGATAAGTAGAAAAAGGTGTCATATTTCAGGAAGCTTCAAAATGGAAAATAATCTGTTTTTCATAAACAAGGAAACAAAGGCCCAAAACAGTTTAGCACTTCAACTATTTCTACAATTTCCCTTACGGCTGTCCAAACAATTTTTGGTTACAATATTTCTGGAACATACAGCTATGTTTACAACTCATTCTATATTATCCAACACAGTATCACTGTTAACATTACATTAAATTAAATGAGCACAGAGACAGATTGTTCTATCTTTAGAAAGCGTAGTGAATAACAGACCCTACAAGAACAGATTTCTCACATTCACAAATTCTAAACATCAAATCAGAGCTAAAAATGTTTCCCATCAAAGTCTCATCAGGTAACAATTTTTCAGCATCTGAGCAATTTCTATTTTGATTACAACAAATCTATGATGGCTAAATTGCCGCAAGTCACAGAAAAATGTTTACCAAAAATTGGTATGCCACTTTCAAGAGGCTCAGGGAAAAGTCTTGCATTGCATTAACATGAACATTCTCTGAACAACCTCTAAGCAGCATGGATGAGTTCCAGATCAAAAGTCAAGTTCTGCCTCCCTTGTTTTGAGAAATTGCTTTTATGATTTAGGATAACGAGGGAAATGTACCTGTGGGACAAAAACAAATCTAAATGGATTTACTCTTTGGTGAGTGTAGCGATGCGATGACTCATCGGCGTGGTGCCTCCTGTTAGTCGTCCTGGGAATTAGCTCTTCCGGCCAGGAGCGCCCTCTGCAGGCCGGTGCCTCGCCTGCCGCTGGCCTGCATGTCCCTCCCAGACCCCAGTGCCCTCCTTGTCAGGGTTCCGCCCCAGCAGTAACCCACAATCTGAGACTCCCCACCCAGGGGATCCCCCAACCTTCAACCCCCACCTTGCCTCAGTGGCCACTGCCAGTCACCATCTAGCCCCTGCTCCCTGGGGCAGACTGAAGACTATGAACCACTCATCATCAGCAAGGGGGGTTGGACCAGCTGCCTCTGCCTATCTCTGGGCTGCCCCTCTGCAGCCCCAGTACCCTTTCATAGGCCTTTCACTAGGCCTGCAGCCTGGGGCTTTGCTAGGCTGGAGCTCTGCAGCTCCCTCTGCCCTTCCCTAGCACTGCTCCACCCTAGGTACCCTTAGCTTCCCAGGCAGCCAGGTCCTTCTCTCTCTAGGAAGCTAGAGAGAGTGTCTCCCTTCGCTTCTAGCCCACAGCCCTCTTATAAGGGCCAGCTGGACCCTGATTAAGTTGGCCACAGCTGTGGCTGCTTTCCCAATCAGCCTGCTTTTCCCATTCACAACCCTCTCCCAGGCTGCTTTAACCCCTTCTGGGCAGGTGTGGGGTAGTCACCCCACTACAGTTAGACTATCCTATTTAAATGAATAAAGTTTTAGGGCTGGAAAACGTATCCTCGGTCAACTAATTTTTGTCCTCCTTTTCCGATTGCTGTC
The DNA here is from genome assembly GCF_965140295.1 of Lepidochelys olivacea. Classification (NCBI taxonomy): domain Eukaryota; kingdom Metazoa; phylum Chordata; order Testudines; family Cheloniidae; genus Lepidochelys; species Lepidochelys olivacea. The sequence goes on from NC_140411.1 coordinate 299,687,573, forward strand.
CCATCCTCACCAATATGACTTACCACTGCTGTCTGAAAAGCGAGATATTTCTTTGTCTCTTTTAGACTATTAACCCTGCATCTGATGTTTACGAGGATTAGTAATTGTGGAAAGCTTTTATCATCTGTCAAAAAACAAATTCCTTTCAGGCCTACTTTCTTAGGCTCACGCTAGTCTGTCCAAAACACTACTACTAAGGTTATTTTTCTCTTCTGCTGAAAAAAGTCACTTCTCTCCTCAGTCCTCTTCATTGTTTCTCTCCTGCATCAAGTTCAAGCACCACAGATTCATCTCTAGGCTCTGTATAACTATGTTGCTGCTCAAGCCTCTGCTCTCTTTTCTCGTTTGACACCCCATCTCACGCCTGTTCATATTATCATTGCATTCTTTGCTTCCTTCTCCCCTTCTGACATGCTGCCTCCTATCCTTGGAACAACTTCCACTGCATTGTTTACATACCTTCTTATGTTTGAGTAGTGCCCAGCTATCAGGCTTGCTGGAGTTACACTGGCAGCTCCACTGTGTGGTGATATTGTGCATTCAGGATGTGCTATTAATACTTAATAACAGCTACCATTTTAACACAGCCTTTATCTTTCTTTAATAATTCCATTTGGTTCCAATAAAAATCTAATCTTGAAACCTCTTTTTGCCTATTGTGGGTGCTCTAGACACTTTGGAATGGAATTTATGCCTGTGAGAGTAATCTTACAAACTGAACATTTGTCAGTCTTCCCCCCTCAGTAAGGATATGAGACAGGATCATTTACAAAGAAACTGCCGAGAGAGGCCTGTGAGTAAGTTGATTAGAAACATACTTTGAAAAACTTTGGGGGCAGGGTTCATCTTTTTTTTTTTTCTCCCTGTTTGTACAATGCCCAGTACAATGAGATTGTGGTCCATGATCAAAGCTCCTAGATGCTACCTCTATACAAATAAATGATAATAATAATAATAATTAATAATAATAATAATAATAAAAAAAGAGCTGATGTCTTATGTTCAAAGCTGGCTTTGTAGGAGAATCGAGTCCAGAACGTAAGCCAGTTTACTCGTCCATGGGAAATATTTCTTAAGCTAACTCTGTGCATCTTGTGTGCTATACTGTTGTAGACAGATTGCTCTCTGTGTCCATTATAAATGCTAAAATTCACCAAGTTTACTCACAATTGTAAATATCACTAAGCTCACTATCACTCTTGTATGCGGTATTGGTACATCCATTTTAACAGTTGTATTTGTATATCCATGCAAGGGGATTGTTGTAAAGGCATGAACATTTATTGGAACAAACTATGCTTTACGTTGCTTAAATTATTGATCAATTACAACCAGATCACTAACAACTATGAATCCTTAAATCCTTATAATATATCAGTAAGACAAATAACGCACTCAGAAAGATGAATAAATAATCTTCTCTTGCTCTCGTCTCTGCAATCACTACTAAAAGAACTAAACTCATTAATAGTAACACTATTTACTAATACAAAAAAAGCAAATTATTCAAATGGCTAATGACTGCTTAAAGTGAAAAGAGCACTTTCTTAGACATTGGTTCTGCTGCTATTGGACAATCCATTAATAAGTTTATCTTCTGAAATGCATGCAGTATAAAAAATAATAGGTAAAGAACTAGCAAACAGGGTTCCCTGTTCTTTCATTTCTAAGTTATTTAAAAATATGTTTACTAACACCATAAAAATGCAGAACCCTTTTTGAAAATTGCAGTAAAGTCATCTCCTCGCATGCATCACACTCCTTTAAGTCAGCATGGCAAGGTCATTATTGAAAAGAAAGAGCTTGTTTAGAGCTGGTAAGTTGTCAGATAAAGGAGTAGCTGACATCTCATGAAAATCTTTGTGAAACTATCTATTGAGAAACAATTCTGCTGACCTAAAAGATATTTCCTGGGGGTACTTTTGTTTTCTTTTATACTTATTAATAAGTAGGGAACATGTTTCCTCACTTGTATGCTTAGCCTCACAAGGCCTTATTTCCTATGTGTCAGCAGAGAGAGAGATTGCTTCTCCTGATGCTTTATTCATGGTGAAGGAGAGTAGGCCACTTTCTGGATCCCCAGAAGACCCTTAAATTGGGGCAGGGCCCTACCTGCCAACTCCCATTGCTTCTCAAGGACACAAGATGAAGGTAACAGACACTCTGCACCTAGGGAAGGGGATATCCAGTACTATGAGGCTACTACTATTCACTCTCTGCAGAATAAAAGAAGATACGTCTGTAGCATGACTGATTGGGGTGTGGAGAGTCCATTCTCTGACTTTCCTGAATACAAACTTTGAAGTGAACCTACAAGGACTAATCACTTTCAATCCCTCACAAATCAGCTCAGCGGTTCAGCTCCTGAACACCACCATAAAACAAACCCACCAGAGGGTTCACAGATCTCTGATTTCTACAAAAGCACGATCTTGGTTGCTTAGAAACTGTTCTTACGTATTTATATATTCATGTTATTTATTTATTTCCATTTCTGCAGAGCATATCACAGGCTCTGGATGCCTCACATTCTCTCTTTCTCTTATTCTCTCTTTCAAACACACACACACACACATACACAATACAAAATCTAAAGGAGGGGTTCTCAAACGGGGAGTCGTGACCCCTCAGGGGGTGGTGAAGTTATTACGTGGGGATATCGAGCTGTCAGCCTCTACCCTCAAACCCCACTTCACCTCCACCATTTATAATAATATTAAATATAAAAATGTGTTTTTAATTTATAAGGGCAGGGGGGTCACACTCAGAGGCTGGCTGTGTGAAAGGGGTCATCAATACAAAAGTTTGAGAACCACTGATCTAAAATATTACCATTATTATATTACATTTATTTATTATATTTTGCGATAGCGCCTAAGGGATCTGATCATGGATCAGGGCCCCCTGTCCCAAACACATAACAAAAAGATTATCTGTACCCAGGAGAGTTTACCATCTAAGTAAAAGTCAAGAGGCAACAGGTGAATACAGAGAAATAAAAGGAACACAAGTTAACAATGACATCATGCAATTAGCTTAATCACTGTATTATCTATGTCCTCTGCTTATTACATCATTAAGTCACTCTGTATTTATGACATTAAGTCAGTGTCACTGTAACAAATGTGATGTCACTGACTGGATTTTAACTTAAAGAAAGTAATAAGAGGCAAAAGCAAATGACTCTTTAAGCAAATGGATCCTATTTTTATACAAATGTTCCCTTGTTATTAAAAGAGTGGAAGAGAAAAACAAAGATATACCTATGAGCAAAACAAAACAAAAATTGAGGAACTGAACACAGAATCATAGAAACGTTGGGGAGGAAGTGATCTTGAGAGGTCATCTAGTCCAGCTCTGCACAGAGGCAGGACCAAGTAAACCTACACTATTCCTGACAGATATTTGTCTAACATGTTCTTAAGCACCTCCAGTGACAGGGATTCCACAGCCTACCTTGGTAATCTATTTCAGTACTTATTTTACTATCCTTATCGTTAGAAAGATTTTCCTATGATAACTCTCCCTTGCTACAGATTAAGCCCGTTACTTCCAGTCCTACTGTCTGTGGTAGTGGGGATTAACTAACTGGCTAGCCGATAGTACTGATGAACAGGATCTCACGGTTATAGTGAGTCACAAATTGAGCATAAATCAACAATGTGATGCAGTTGTGAAAAAGGCTAATATAATTCTGGGTGTATTACCACAAATGTTGTACGTAAGGCATGAGAGCTGACATTACCACTTTACTCAGCACTGGTAAGGTCTCAGCTAGAGTACTGTGTCCAATTCTGGGTGCCACACTTCACAAAAGATGTGGACAAACTGAAGAGAGTCCAGAGGTGAGCAACAAAAATTATAAAACATTTAGAAAACCTGATCTATGAGGAAAGATTAAAACTCTGGGCATGTTTAGTCTTGAGAAAAGAAGACTGAGGGGGGACCTGATAAGTCTTCAAATATGTTAAGAGCTGTTATAAAGAGGACCATGATCAATTGTTCTCCGTGTCTACTGAAGGTAGGACAAAAAGGAAAGGGCTTAATCTGCAGCAAACAGGTTTAGGTTAGATATTACGAAAAAAATTCTAACTATAAGAGTAGCTAAGCTACGAATTAGGCTTCCTACGGAAGTTGTAGAATCCCCATCATTGCAGGTTTTTAAGAATAAGTTGGATATGCCCCTGTCAGGGATGGCCTAGGTTTACTTGATCCAGTCCCAGCATAGGGGGCTGGACTTTCTGACTTCTCAAGGTCCCTTCCATCCTCACATTTCTATGATTTATAGTTGTAGTAAAAGAGCAACTGAAGGAAAATAAGGGTATGCCTAAGATTCCTGTTAATTCTTTTATCAGTATTGCTTGCACAGAAAATCTTGTTTATATATATAAAAAAAGATATTTTACATCTCAAAATCATCTGCTACTAGGATTTCAGAAAATAGTGCAGTTGTCAGAGAAGACCGAAAAAAAAAGCTTAGCTTAAAGATATCGGCAATAATTTACATCAACTGTACTTATACAATCTGAGTCTCATCTCATTACACAGCTTTTACACCAATATAACCCTGTTAGTGAATTCCTGAATTATACCAAAGTAAGTGAAAGGAAAAGCATGCACTCAGCAAGAGTCAGACTCACAAATGTGGGACAGGATGTCCCTGTGCCATCTACCTAGGGTGACCAGATACCATGATTTTATAGGGACAGTCCCGGTATTTGGGGCATTGTCTTATATAGGCACCCATTACCCCATCTCCACCCTCACCTCGATTTTTCACACTTGCTATCTGGTCACCCTACGTCTAACACCCTGGCACTCAGGAAGGATTCACTTCCAATGGAGAGGAAACAGAGTTAACACTGTCCCTCAGTGGGGTATTCTGCCAGGGAGGAGCGGGTAGGATAATGAGTACTTTTAGTTTTTGGTCCACTGGAGCCAGCTTGTGAAGACTGCTGAAGAGATATACTGAATTAGTGCATCCCTCAACTTCCTTGGTCACTCCCATATTTGTAGTACAGCTTTGCCTGCTTTTTGAACTGTGGCTTAGAAGTTGTGGCAGCTTTCTGCATCTGTAACCTATTCTCCTTGTGAAGTTACCATGACTGGGGCTGTCTGAGGTTACGCCAGCATAAGCTGCATCCGGCACAAGAACTATACTGAAGAGTTCTTTTAAACCCAAAGACAGTAACAAAGTACAAAACACACCCAGCTTCTCTCAAATTAGTGCAATACAGTTCCACCCTTGGAATAAAGGCTGCAACCTCCTGTTTTCATGTGCACTCCATATAAAGCAAATGAAGGAATAAACAACTTACTAGTCTGCCAAACATTTTAAGGAAAATAAAATGTCCCTCACCTGAAAAACATAAATGGAAGTAAAACTTAGTATTTTCCCCTCAAAATAACAAGTATATAAGGAACTGTGATAATTCTAGGTATCTAAATATTATACATTTGAAATGTTTTGCTGAGTTACTGGTGCTGCATAATGCATGAGTTTCATATACAAGCGAGATGTGCACATAAGCAGTTCTGCTCACACCCTGCAGTCTACATCCAGGCCAAAAATAAAGAAAAGAAGTTTGCCATCTCTGGACTCTGTGCCCTGAACATTTTCAATCTTGCTTCCCTTCCCATTCCATTTTCAACAACCATATGCCAACATTTCTTGTAGACAATTTCACCTTCAGTTGTGCTGAGGATCTGCCCACTAATGACCATAATGAAACATGCTTTGTGTGAGAGCCTGTTCATTTACTTTCATTCCCGTGAGTGCCTTTGGAGACCAGTGTTGCAATCACGGCTACTTACTATTTAATTCCCAGCCAAATTTATGGCCAAATTGAAAAATGGATGCAGGCTGCCTGATGCAGGATGCTTTTGTCTGAAGTGTCCTCATGGAATCATTATACTTGCATTAATCTTTAATCTGCAATTAAACAATTCGTTCTATGTAAAAGATAGTTGCAAACAGATTTCCTGAATGTACACTAGACAACATATTTTAGTGGGTGTGTATGTATGTGTGCTGTGGAGGAATTGGGGGGAAGAAAAAGTTAGCGGTTGGGGCAGGGCCTATCACTGGACTACAGGTCAGCAAAAGGTTATGTGGGAAATGAAAACTCCACCATTCTATTGAATGACTTCTGTGCATTCCAACTACTTAGGGATTTTTCTCCACTGGGTGGGAGACAAATGGTAAAATGTAGAGAGAAGAAAAAAGGGAGGGGGCTGGAAAGAAAATACAATGGATTAAGGCATAGCTTAACTGATAAATCTATCTTGGCACAAAATGCAACCTGCTTTGAATCTGTTTCTTTCCAATTAAGAGCCCAGCTTCCAGCTCCAGCAGATGCTTAATTGGAGACAGAGGCTGCCAGGCAGGCACCAATACAACAATCATTAACAGGTAGTTTTAAGCCATTAAGGTGCTCTAGCTTGTCAATTTCCTCCTCATATACCGTTGCCATAAACAAAAGTACCACCTTCCTCATGGAGGCAAGAGCGCCTAGCTGGGAGAAGTGTGCGTGCCAAAAACTCTGCTTCAATTCAGAGGACTGAAGTTATTAAATTAGCACCCAAGGGTTTTGATTCAGTGGGGGACATAATGGGCCTTCCTGTCTGGTGTCAATGTAACATTAGAATGGTACCAAATGGCTATAACAATAGGTAAGCAGAAGGGCATCTGTTTCAGATTTGACTAAAATTGTATAATTATATCTTGGTACATGATAGTTAGATAAAACCACATATGAACAGACCTGCTGTTAGCTTGATCCAAGTAAGAAACCAACGCTTAAAAATCAGTTGAAACCACTCACAATGCAAACCTGGATGCTACCTTAAGAACTCTACACCTGTGCAGAACATTCAACAGCAATATAAGATAGTGCCAATAATCCAGGTTTTTAACTATAAACATAAAGGAACAAAACAATTATTGTATCTGTAACCCTTCATTACTACAAGATGTCCCTATTTTGCAATTTTTAGTACTAGCAAATTACATACTGTTTTAGCAAACAATATAACTAGATACACATCACGCAGTGAGGTTTTAAGAGGGTGTCCCTATAATATTTCACTAACATGCCACTTACCACTGCAAAGAATTCACTACCATATATCATTTACTGCTTGCAAATCTGGCAATCTAGACAAACACACTAATTAAAGACAAGGAAGTAAAAGGCAGGTATTGATTGTAAGTGCTGAAGCACTAGAAAACTGATAACATATATGTTGTTAAGGAGTTAATAAATGATTTAGCTCTGACACAATACTCTATGTACACCCAGGTAGCTAAGGGCAATCCAGTGCTATAGTCTTCCATTATTTTCAGTGGGCTAATAAGACATACATTGGAACATGGTCTTACCTGTGAATTGTAGCTGAGACATTTCCACTTATACAAGTCCACATTTTAAAACAAACTTTATAACCAAGAAGTGGAAACTAAAACCCTCTAAATTAGGTTTCAGAGTAACAGCCGTGTTAGTCTGTATTCGCAAAAAGAAAAGGAGTACTTGTGGCACCTTAGAGACTAACCAATTTATCTGAGCATAAGCTTTCGTGAGCTACAGCTCACTTCATCGGAAGCATGTGAGCTGTAGCTCACGAAAGCTTATGCTCAAATAAATTGGTTAGTCTCTAAGGTGCCACAAGTACTCCTTTTCTTTCTCCCTACAATGTGCATGACAATCAAGGTGGGCCATTTCCAGCACAAATCCAGGTTTTCTCACACCCCCTCCCCCAGACTCACTCTCCTGCTGGTAATAGCTCATCCAAACTGACCACTCTCCTTACAATGTGTATGATAATCAAGGTGGGCCATTTCCAGCATAAATCCAAGTTTAACTGGGGGGGGGGGGTAGGAAAAAACAAGGGGAAATAGGCTACCTTGCATAATGACTTAGCCACTCCCAGTCTCTATTTAAACCTAAATTAATAGTATCCAATTTGCAAATGAATTCCAATTCAGCAGTTTCTCGCTGGAGTCTGGATTTGAAGTTTTTTTGTTTTAAGATAGCGACACTTCAATCTCTCTGGTCACGCAATCACAGACATGAAGGTCGCTATCTTAAAACAAAAAAAACTTCAAATCCAGACTCCAGCGAGAAACTGCTGAATTGGAATTCATTTGCAAATTGGATACTATTAATTTAGGCTTAAATAGAGACTGGGAGTGGCTAAGTCATTATGCAAGGTAGCCTATTTCCCCTTGTTTTTTCCTACCCTCCCCACCCCCCAGACGTTCTGGTTAAACTTGGATTTATGCTGGAAATGGCCCACCTTGATTATCATACACATTGTAAGGAGAGTGGTCACTTTAGATAAGCTATTACCAACATGACAGTGAGTTTGTGTGTGTGGGGGGGGGGTGAGAAAACCTGGATTTGTGCTGGAAATGGCCCACCTTGATTATCATGCACATTGTAGGGAGAGTGGTCACTTTCGATGAACTATTACCAGCAGGAGAGTGAGTTTGTGTGTGTATGGGGGTGGGGGGTGAGAAAACCTGGATTTGTGCTGGAAATGCCCACCTTGATTATCATGCACATTGTAGGGAGAGTGGTCACTTTGGATAAGCTATTACCAGCAGGAGAGTGTGTTTGTGTGTGTGTGTTTTTGGGGGAGGGGGTATGAGAAAACCTGGATTTGTGCTGGAAATGGCCCACCTTGATTTTCATACACATTGTAAGGAGAGTGGTCACTTTGGATGGGCTATTACCAGCAGGAGAGTGAGTTGGGGGGGGGGGGGGAGGGTGAGAAAACCTGGATTTGTGCTGGAAATGGCCCAACTTGATTATCATACACATTGTAAGGAGAGTGATCACTTTAGATAAGCTATTACCAGCAGGAGAGTGGGGTGGGAGGAGGTATTGTTTCATGGTCTTTGTGTATATAATGTCTTCTGCAGTTTCCACAGTATGCATCCGATGAAGTGAGCTGTAGCTTATGAAAGCTTATGCTCAAATAAATTGGTTAGTCTCTAAGGTGCCACAAGTACTCCTTTTCTTTTTGCCTCTAAATTAGGCAGATTGGAAGTCAAGAGCCCTCCAGTATTCTCTAGTGGAATGATTTCTCAGATGCACTAATATAAACATAAAAGTTCAACTATTAATTTTTCACAATTATAAAGTTGCTCCACATATCAAAATGTCAATAACTTTTGACATTCCTTTTTAAAATTAAGAAATGGACATCCGGATTGCTCTATGTGGAAGTAGAATGTTGATAATATATAAGCCAGATCAGCTTCTAATTTTTGCTGCATTCCATGGCCCAAACCACAGTAACACTGTCTGACCTACTTGAGATAGAGGAAATGACAGACAGAGCTGAGGTGCTCTGGGATACTTACATGGCTTAAATAGCTTGATTTATCTGTTTCTATCCGTTGGGCAGAGGGATTACCCTATTCTCTGAACTGGTACAGAGAGTATACAGTAGCAGAAACGTACAGCCACATAGCTGTTGTCAGTTACTTTGCTATTCAAAGATTCATACTGGGTTAATAAAATTGTGAGGGTGTGATGGAATACATGTAAAGTTACTCTACAGGAAAAAAACCCATGCCTTTAATGGATATAACAGAAATCTCACAATCAACTAACACATAAATTAGTATTTTCTGGCTATATCATCATTATAGAGGTTTCATGGCTGTGACATCATAGTTGCGAAATATAGCTTTCCTAAATATGTGAAATAAACACAAGACATTTTAATTAGGGCTGTTGATTAATCACAGTTAACTCACACAATTAACTCAAAAAATTAATTGTAATTAAAAAAATTAATCGCAATTCATCATAGTTTTAATCACACTGTTAAACAATAGAACACCAATTAAAATTCATTAAATATTTTGGGATGTTTTTCTACTTTTCAAATATATTGATTTCTATTACAGCACAGAATACAGAGTGTACAGTGTTCACTTTATATTATTTTTATTACCAATATTTGCACTGTAAAAATTAAACAATAGTATTTTTCAATTAACTTCATATAAGTACTGTTATGCAGTCACTTTATCGTGAAAGTGCAACTTACAAATGTAGATATTTTTGTTACATAACCGCACTCAAAAAACAAAACAATGTAAAACGTTAGTGCCTACAAGTCCACTCAGTCCTACTTCTTGTTCAGCCAATCGTTAAGACAAACAAGTTTGTTTACATTTATGGAAGATAATGCTGCCGGCTTCTTATTTACAATGCTCATTAAAAAATAATGCTTTAATTAAATTTGTGACTGTGCCATGCAAATGCCTGTTCTCACTTTCAGGCGACATTGTAAACAAGAAGCGGGCAGCATTGTCTCCGGCACATGTAAACAAACTTGTTTGTCTGAGCGATTGGCTCTACAGTTTCACATCGCTCTACAGTTTCACATTGTTTTAGTTTTGAATGCAGTTGGGTTTTTTTTGCATAATTCTACATTTGTAAACTCAACTTTCATGATAAAGAGATTGCACTACAGTAGCTGTATTAAGTGAATTGAAAAATACTATCTCATTTTTACAGTGCAAATATTTACAATAAAAATAAATATAAAGTGAGCATTGTACACTTTGTATTCTGTGTTGAAATTGAAATCAATATATTTGAAATTGTGGAAAACATCCAAAAATATTTAAATAAATGGTATTCTATTATTAACAGCACAATTAATCGCGATTAATTTTTTAATCATGTGATTAATCATGATTAATTTTTTAAATTGCTTGACAGCCCTGATTTTAAGAGATTCTACCAGCAAAACTGTAGTCCGCACTAAGTCATCTGTAAAATGATTGACTGAGTTGCCTCTAATGTCACAACCCAACCCCTCAACAATGAGCTGTTCTTAGGGGTATCACTCTCAGATGCAGGAAATCTGGGGCTCGATTCTGGCTCTGTTCCCTTTGCACAAATGGGACAGAGAGCTGCCTTAATCAGGGATTCTTCTGATGTAAGGGGAATCCCCCAGTGCTGGAGCTCTATATCATTTGCTCCCCCACCCACGTATAGCCAACATTCTTTGGTGGGCTCAGAGTGGCTTGTGGCAGAGCTGGAGCACATGGCATTCTATGGATCCCCTTGAGGCACCAGTCTAGCTGGCCCTTAGGCTATTGCAAATCAGCTATATTTACTGTAAATTGCATTGGTTTATTCCCTGGGTGGGTTGTAGATCCAGGGGAGTGAAAGAGGTGGTTACTTACTGTAACTGGAGGTCTTCAAGATATGTGGTCTCTGTCTGTATTCCAGTGTGGGTTACGCATGCGCACCATGTGCCTAGAGTCAGGCAATTTGAAATTGGCGTCCGTTGGTTCACGCATGCGCCATGACTCGCCTCATGTTTCCATCCAAGCCAATAAATGGGGGGAGGACCGACAGTGTCTCCTGTTCCTTCTCAACTGTGAATCTGACAGATTCAAAGCAGAGGGGAAGGAGGGTGGGAAGTGGACTGCAGATAGGGACCACACATCTTGAAGAACCTCCAGTCACAGGTAAGTAACATCCTCTTCTTCTTCGTCTTCTTCAAGTAATGGTCCCTACTGCATTCCACTGTGGGTGATTGATAAGAAGTGTCTAAGTGAGAGGAGGGTGCGAGGATGAGGACAGAAGGGTCATGCAGAGAACCACCACACCAATGGAGGCATTCACCACTGAGTCCTGCACCAAGGCATAGTGTGTTACGAATGTGTGGACAGAACTCCATATCGCTGCTCTACATACCTTTAGGAGAGGCACGTCCTGAAGTCATTGCTTGATCTCTAGTGGAGTGGGCCCATACCCTAGTGTGGGAAGGTAGATTCAACAGCTGGATACAGAGTTTAATGCAGCTGGAAATCCATTTTGAGATTCTCTGGATGGAGATGACCTATCTCCTGATTCTCTCTGCTACCACAACAAACAGTCTAGGAGACTTCCTGATTGTTTTTGTTCTTTGAAGGTAAAAGGCCAAAGCTCACTGGAAATCGAGGAAATAGAGTCCAAGTTCTTCTGCAGATGTATGGGGTTTCAGAAGAAAACAGGTAAGTGAATGGATCGCTTAATATGAAACTAGGAGACCACCTTTGGTAAAAATTTTGGGTGTATGTGTAAGGTGACCTTATCCTGATGGAATACCGTAAATGGCAGGTTGTCCATCATGGCTCTGAATTCACCAACCCTTCTTGCTGAAGTGATAGCAACAAGGAAGGCAACCTTCATAGAGAGGAGTGACATAGAGCAAGATGCTATTGATTGAAATGGGGTTTTTGCTCATACTGAGAGTACTAGATTCAGGTTCCATTGAGGCATGATTGTTTAGAAAGGTGGAAAGGTTCTTAGGAGGCCTTTCCAAAAACTGAGTTACCCACTGTAGGAGCATGGAAAGTGCTAATCACCACTAGGTAGACTTGCAAAGTGCTGAGGGCAAGACCAGATATCATTAAAGACTGAACATAGTCCAGGATAAGGGGAATCTCTGCAGCTTCTGGTATAACACCTTTATGTTGTACCCAATAACATTGTCTAGTGGAGTCTTTCCTACTGTTGGAGAGAATGTCTTGAACTATCAAGGAACATACCAGTTCTATGGTTGATGCCCATCGAGATACCATGCTCTGAGGTGGAACGGTCATGGATTAAGATCCTTGATCCTGCTACTGTACTGGGTCCGAAGATCAGGGAAGTTTGGGATGGTAAATTGGTGGACAGGATGGCATGCATAGGAGATTGAGGAACCAGAATTGTCTGGTCTGAAGGGGACAATCCAAATGACTGTCACCTTGTCTTGTCGGATCTTGTGTAGCACCCAGGTAGTACCAGTAGTGGAGGGAAGGAATAGTTGAGTTGGTCTGACCAGGAGAGAAGGAGAGCATTACTTTGGGAGCAGTAACCTACGGCTCCACTGGAGCAATACATGGCGCACTTGCTGTTTGTCTGAGAAACAAATAGGTCCTAGTTGAGATCTCCCACAGCGCGAAGACATTGTGTAGTACTTTGCTGTGAAGTTCCCATTTATAATCGATTGCAGAGTGTCTGTGGAGTGAGTCTGTGAGCATATTCTGCATCCCCAGATGATAGGCCTTGCATAGGGTGATCTGATTGCTGATGCACCAGTTCCATAGACTGACCAGTTCTGTACAGAGAAGAGGGAAGAAAGGGGATTCCCACGTGTACATGATGCAGGTCTGTCCACCATAGGAGGGAGGACAGTACCTTGGCCGGGACAGTCAGCAGGAGATTCACGGAGTGATGGCTCAGTGAGTACACAGATTGAAGCCATGACTGAAGGCAACAAAGGTGAAGTCTTGCGAAGGGAATCACATAAATGCACAAGGCCATGTGGCCAAGCAGAGACGGACAACTGTTGGCTGGTACACAAGGGTTGTGTGGTACAAGCTATGAAGGCGCTCATTGCCTGAAATCTGTCTGTGGGCAGGTATGGCTGTGCTGTGGTAGCCCCGATGAAGTCAAATGGGATGTGTGGGTTTAAGGATCGACTTTTCAATGTTGACACTGATTCCTCATGAAGAAAGGAGGCTGAGTAACATAAAGGTCAATGGGTTGGCTTTGTAGGGGGACCTGTTGGCAAGGAGCCAGCCATGAAGGTACGGGGGGTGAGGGGGGAAATGGAGATGCCTTATGTGAGGTGCTACTATAGTGAAAACTCAGACCAGCAGCTATCCCAAAGGATAGTACTCTATATTGGAAATGGTCAGAGCCCACCATAAATCTGAGAAAATGTCTGTGGGTCGGGTGAACATCCTTCATATAGAGAGCAGTGAATCCATGCTTTTTTCTAAGGATGGAATTATTGCTGCAAACATAACCATGCAAAACTTGAGTTTGCAGATGAAGCGAATGAGGTGACCAAAGTCAAGAACTGGTCTCCAACTGCCTTTCTTCTTGGGTATTAGGAATTAAGTCGAGTAGAATCCTGTTCCTTCATATTGCAGAAGAATGTGTTCTATTGCTCCTTGTTATAATAAGGAGTTCACCTCTTGGACTAGAATACTATCATGAGAGTAGTCCCTGAAGGAGGATGGGGAGGGAGGTCTTGGAGAGCCACAGAGGATATAGCCACAGAGGATGACATTCAGCACCCATTTGCCCATTGTTAACACATTCCAGGTTTGGAAAAAGAGTGCTAAATGATTCTCAAATGGAGTAGAAGAGCCATAAGGTGTTAGGCTCAGTGGCTGGTGGCTCTTGAGCTCACATCAAAAATATCTCTTTGCTTGTAGTTGGGACTGAGTAGTTGAAGCCTGAGTGAGGGGCTTGGGAAAGCAGAATCTCTGGACCTTCTGTCCCTTGCATGGAGTTTCATAAGATTTCTGTTGGTAAAAATGTGGAGCTCTACCTCAGTGTGGACGACTGGTGGTGGCACTTCCATTTTGGGGCAGGTGTGTAGATGCCCAACGAGCAAAGGGTAGCCTGGGAATCTTCTAGGGTATGTAGAGACTCATCAGTCTTCTGGTTGAAGAGGTGATAGATATCAAAAGGGAAGTCCTCAGTGATGTCCTGAACCTCCCTGGGAAAACCAGAAGCATAAAGACAAGAATCTTTGCATTATGATGGCTGAAGCCGTGGCACTGGAGGAAGTATCAGCAGCATCCACAACAGATTGCAGGGCAGATCTGACTATTAGTTTCCCTTCCTTGACACGGGCCTGAAAGCAGGCATGGTCTTGCTGTGGGAAACTATTAGCAAATTCCTCAAATTTAGTGTAATTCAGCAAGTCATATGACTGATGACTGATAATCGGCTATCTTGAATTGCAAACTGGAGGAAGAGAATACTTTTCTCATCAGCAAATCTAGACGCTTCCCTTCTTTATCTTTAAGTGTGGATCAACGGTGTTGTTTAGATCTATCCGCAGCAGTCTGAAACCACTAATGACTTCAGAGCTGTGTTGAAGAACAGGAATTCTAAGCCTTTCCAGGGACATAGTAGTGTGTCTCTGTTCCTCTAGGAGTGGCAGTACATGTGGCTGGAGTATACCACACCGTCCTGGCTGGCTTCAATATGGCTTCATTGTTCGGCAGTGCTATTCTCAGTCCCAAAGTGTGGAGAATGTTCAGAAGCTTAGGCTGGGAGCCTTGGATCTCTTCCAATGGGATTTAGAGTTCCCCTGGAACTCTCTGTAAAAGATCTTGAAACTGTCTGAAGTATGCGGGGAGCAAGGGGAATGATGCAACAGCAGCTTCATCTGGCAGTGAGGATGGGAGACTAGCTGGCTCCGGCAGGACCGCCTGACCCACCATCTGATCTAAGGGCAGGTTCGATGGGTCCCTCAGGAGGGAAGCAGGTGGTCACTCCCTCACAGATCGGGAGGGCTCTGAAGGAGCATACTGACCCAAGGGCCCCCAAAATTACCAATACACAGGATCAATGGGAGGTCGCAGGGGTCCCAATGGCATGGGGTATCAGTAGCTCCAGGGAGGGTGAGGAGGTAGTTGCTCCCATGGGCGAGCTGGTCTCCATGGTGATGCATAGAAGAGGTATGTGAAAGGCAGTTCTTCCACCAGTTCTGATTTGTCTGAAGAGGAAAAGGCGGACTCTGGTTTCAATGGTGGTACTGTCAGAGCTGATGGAGAGGTGTATCACATATGCAGTGGTGTGAGAGACCCCGTACCACAGACATGTCTCGTGGCGGGGATATAAGTTCCCTGGAAGTGGAGGGACCCGATGGAGGAGGGGACTCTGGATCCAGTAAAGCGAAGACAACTTGGGGTGCACTCAGGGATCTAGATCTCCCCAGCATAAGGGGCACTCTGTCCTTTCTGGCCACCGGTGCCAGTTCTGAAATCTTTACCAGTGTTGGAGGGTCTCACGTTTTGTGAGGTGCCAGAGATGCAAATACTGACAGATCGCCTCCTGGAACTGGTGCATCCCACTGTTTATGGGTCTTCTTGTGCCTGTGGGACTTCCAATCTGCTACAACCCCTTGGGCCAAGCTGGTGGAAAGAATGTTCAGTTTCTTTGAGATGGACTTGGAGGAAGACAGACTTAGTCCCATGCTTATGGGAGTGCTTCCTAATCTAACTCGGCCCTGCCATGGGGGTCTGTGGGGGTCGCTCCACAGGTACGAGACTTGAACACTGTAGTAGCAGAAGGTGCACTCCTTGCTGATTTAGGCCGATGTATGGGGTGGGGAGGTGCAGCGGTTCCCCAGCCTGGGTCCGATTGTGGTCTCACGGCCATCTCCACAAGATACTTCTGGAGAAAAAGTGCTCAACCTTCTCAGGTACGGGTGGGAAAAGATCAACAATACTGCACTTCGCCGTGATGTGAGCTTCTCCAAGGAGGTAGAGACAGCGTTGGTGCTCATTGCTGGACCATGGAGAAGGAGATGCAGAGTTTGAAACACAGAGTTCTGGGCATAGTACAGTACCTGAACAGGGTATAGGGGGCAGAGGGAGAAGTCCCCGCACTCTATTCTAAACTGGTAAAACTAGTAACCTACTAAAACTAAGAAAAGAAACTAAAACTATTAAAACTATGACTAAAACTGATAAAACTATTGTGACAGGGTGGGGCCAGATGGCTGGAGGAGAGTAATAGAATGCAGATATATTAGCCCCAGGCTAAGTAGGTCCCTTTTCCCTGGGTAAGGTAACAGGGAAGGTTCCAGAACAATCAGGAACCTTCTGGAGACAATTAAGACAGGCTGATTAGAACACCTGCAGCCAATCAAGAAGCTGCTAGAATCAATTAAGGCAGGCTAATCAGGGCACCTGGGTTTTAAAAAGGAGCTCACTTCAGTTTGTGGTGTGCATGTGAGGAGCTGGGAGCAAGAGGCACAAGGAGCGGAGAGTGAGAACATGGACTTTTGGAGGACTGAGGAGTACAAGCATCATCAGACACCAGGAGGAAGGTCCTATGGTGAGGATAAAGAAGGTGTTGGGAGGAGGCCATGGGGAAGTATCCCAGGGAGTTGTAGCTGTTGCACAGCTGTTCCAGGAGGCACTCTAAACAGTTGCATACCACCGGACCCTGGGCTGGAACCAGGAGTAGAGGGCTCCAAACCTCCCAACTCCTGGTCAGACACAGGAGGAGTTGTCCTGGACTGTGGGTTCATGAAAATGGCCAAACTGAGGGCTGCTGTGAAGCTCCAAGGCGAGCAAATCCGCCAATAAGCCAAGACCCACCAAGGTAGAGGAGGAACTTTGTCACACTATGTACAATTAAAAGTATTAGAGCTGCATCAGAGACAAGGACACTGGAGGTTCCAACCTGGACTATGAGGTGGTGAGAAGGAACTGGAGGCACGGTCAGTCTGCCCCACCTTTTATCACATTGGATGGACGCACGAGGTGAGTCAGGGTGCATGAATGGCCAACGGACACTACTTTCAAATTCTCTGACTCCAGGCGCATGGTGCACGTGTGTAACCCACAGTGGAATATAACAGAGACCATCACTCGAAGAAGAAAGATGCTTTAGAATCACCTTCTCCATCCCAGGTTTTATGCCAAGCACAGCTCGGTCAGTTCCAAGAATCACAACCCTGGGTTCTATCTCCGGTGGAGGAAGCTCGACACCATATGAATCAATCTCTAGTTAGTAAATGCTATTCAAGTAATAAGTGTTTGTAGGATAGGACCCTAAATGCATACGGTTTTTTCTACAAGGCTAAAAGTCAGTGTTTTGAGCCATCCCAGATACACAGTGGACTGAATGATTAAATTAGAAGGAAGACAGAGAACTGCAGTCTGGTTCACACTGAAGAACTATTTGGTTGCTGCACAAGAGGAAAGGATATTATTATTTGAAATTTGTATTGTGGCAATGCCTACAGACCTCAGTCTCAAATCAGAACCCCGTTTTACTAAGCACTGTAAAGAGCCCTAAAGAGCTTGTAGTCTAACTATGTTTGAGAGAAACGAGGCAGATATAACAAAAAGACAAGGGGAGCATAAGGGAACAGTGAGGTAGTTAAGATTTATTAGTGTACTAAGCAGTAATCACAGCACACCTACCTAACTATTTGCAAGTGTTTTGTAGGAATTTAGTACTGATATGAGAAATCATACAATATAACTCAGCCTGAAAAATATATGTGGTTCCTTAAGGTTCAGGAGGATTATTGGTCTCTGCTATTGTTACTCACTTTCTGCTATTCTGAGTGATGTAATACATCAATTCTTGTCTCTTTTCTTTGTAACATTCCTATATTCATTTATAGAATATTAAATCATTAATCTTGAGTTCAAAAAAGTGTAATTTTTGTTGTTGTTGCTGCGATAGCAAACAGAACTATAGAAAGCACACAGCGGGAAGTGGGACTTTTTTCTTATCCTTTTAAGAAAACATTTTTTCCGAATGTAATATTGTGATATCCTTAAAAAGACACTTCAGGGTTCTGATGCTACCACACCACTTGAACTCTATGCTCCTGGCTACCATATCATCCAAATCCTTAGATGTGACTGTGGCCATATAGTTCTTGGTTACCTGCCTATTAATTCTCTCTCTCTCTCCCCCTTCATACATTATGAAGCGAAGCTTTACATGCTGAGACATGCTGCATATCCTTAAGCAGTAATGTGATTTCTTCAAGAGTACTTGACTATTTGGCAGTGTCAAATTTAAACCAGAACACGTGCTGCTTCACATCTGTAAATTACACTGCACTCTCTCTCTAAGCTTATCAATGAGAGACACGTGGTGGGGTAGTCATTTGGGCTACGCTCTGTGCTTCTATGTACAGTACTACTTAACAGTCTACACCATTTTAACCATGAAACTGCAAGGATAAGGAGGGAAAGGTTTTCCAATCAGGCTACATTATTTAAAGAGACACACTTCTATGTTCTGTACATTACTGAAAGACAAGGAGTTAATATGAAAGATTAAGCTGTTTATAATTTAGAATATTCATAAATCCATTAATAAGTGAGCACATCCCCCATTTGCTGTTCTGATTTCAGCAATAAACTAAATTGCAAAAGGATATTCATAGAGAGGTGAGAAGGAAATCGCCAATCACTGATACTGGATCAGCTTCCATGGTTTAGAACCTTCTGAACACTTTATACACAAAAACATTTTAACCGAATTATTCCTTAATGAAATAAGGTCTGATCCAGAAAAGCACCTATGCACATGCTTAACCTTAAGTGCATGAGTAGTCCTCGTGAAATCAATAAGCAAGCTTCAAAAAAAGGAGACAAGTGATGTAGTGATAAATGTATTAGCTTGTTTAGATAACCTCACACTATAGTATTATTATTGAAGGCCTGTCAGGGATCATGGCCCCATAGTTCTAGACTGAGGTACAACCATCAAGGACCCTTCCCTGAAGAGCTTGCAGCAGATCAATGCTCATTAGCCAAATTATTCAATCACATACATCCCTTAAAAAGTGCAAAAGAGTTATGGAAAAGGAGAATACTTTTCTACCTATTTCTTTTTGAAGGTAAAACATTTCAGTATTTAAAGTTGTGTTCAACAGTATGTTTAAATGCATTTACTAAATTTACTGTGATCTAACCACCTCAGGGCATAAAACACGTAGAGACTCTTGTGAATAATGGCAATTTAAAGCCAAGCTTCTTAGACCCCAGCATTAATTCTTTGAAGCTGCCACAGGCTGTGGAGAATCCAGCAACTCAGGGAGAGACATGGTTTGTCAATTATGTGTACTTTTTTCCTCAGGAAATCAGAGTTTGAAGTCTCTGTGTTTAACTGAAATGCCACCGTACTAATGGGCTAGCTTTTCCATTGGATTTGTGTCAAATTCAAAAGGCAGCTGGTTGAATCAGGGTAGTTTAGATTTTTGAGCGACCAGTATAATGAGAGTTGTTAACTGATGTTCTTCTGATCACTTACTGTTGTGACCTTGGGCACTATTCCAATGTTATGTTCAGAGTACAGACAAGAAGGCTTATTGGGGATTTGTGGGCATAACAGGTATATGCACAATTCTGAAGGTACAACATAGCACCTGCCTTTGAAAATATTGGCCCAATGTGTCGAAAACATATTCTGTTATGTCTTCTCCTCTAACAACTGAGGCATATATGCTCCGTATTACGGTGGTATGCTAGAGAAATACACCTTCTTAATATTTCTAAGAACCTGCTCAAAAACCTAATGAAGTCAATGGAAAGACTCATAATGACTTCAATAGAATGTGGATAAATGCCCTATGTGCATTGGCTGAATACCCCAAAACATATTCACATGCTCACTTATGTAAACAAAGCAAAAACATTTCTTGCAACTACCAAAAGAAGAAAAAACAGTCAATTCATATAAAAATAAATGGGAACCTTGCATTTCTGTAAGAAATGAACATATACACACAAAGCCAAACACCACTTTGTGCAAATACTAGGAAAAAACTTTAGCTCTACTCTTATCTGCTTTATTTAGGTTTTTATATCATGCCTGTCATCATAGTATCTGAGTGCCTTTAGACAATACATTAAGCTACATAACTAGGCATGAATTGTGCCTAGCTTAGAATCATCAAAAAGAGAGACAGAAAAGACTTATTAGGCTATTAAGTCCATTCTGTTGTCAATGCAGGATTGTTCACTATCTGTTCTGGGCTTTGCCCTTCCTAGTTTTAAATGCCTCAAGTGGTAGAACTTTCACCATTTCACTTGTAACATTATTCCACATCTGGGAAATCTCACTATTACGTAATTTCCTCTACTATTCAATCTAAATTTCCATTTACAACATTTTAGCTCATTGTATCTAGTTCTACCTCCTTGTACCAGTTGATGCAGTTGTTTACATCAGTGGACAGAGGGTATAAAACACTACATTGTGATTTGCCAAGTTTTCACACCCCCTTTCGATAGACATCATTGACTGCACAGTGAGGAACTGGGTCAAATATATACTACTCTGATTTATTGATGTTTATACCTTTCAGACACTTTATATCCATCCTTACTCACTTGTAATTTCACCAAGCTACACATATGTAGGGTCCAGCCCTGAGAGTTGCTCTGCATCCTCCTTACCAGTTGACTTTCATGGGAGTGGAGGGAGCCCAGAACATCTCAGAACTGGGCCCTTAGTTCTTTTAATCTTTCTTCAAGTCAGGGCAGTCAGCCTCTTAACTTCTGTTGCTTTTCTCTCTAATTTATCAATACTAATTTCAATACCAAGATATCCAGCATGGACTGAAAGATTCCAGGTGCTGTTTCAAAAGTAGTGTGGCTGTATAATGAAAGCCTACCAGCTTCCTGGCCATGAAACATATCATATGCGATCAGTATATTTCTACTTGCTTTTTTGGCACCATATCAAATTGCATAATTCACGAAGCTGCGTCCATGGACACCTACAAATATAACACCAGTAAGAGCAGGTCACTGAAAGAGGAAAGGAAAACTGACCAAGGAAAATGATACCTACAGGGAAAAGGGACAGTCAAGAAATTGTGGGTTACTTATGACATCAGTGGGGTTCCTTCCTGCTTTTGTGTCTCACTGACTTTAAGACAGTGCATGCAAATCCTGTGACCATCATGCATATGCATCATGCAAGTCCTGTATGCACTGTGACTTTTTTGCACTGAGAGAGTGGATGATGCAGGTCATGGATCTTCTGGTAGATCATAATTTTAGTTGAAGTTGCAGCCTGCAGGTGTCTTTGGGTCATGGATTTTTACATGTGTGGTGTGTGTGTGGGGAGGGGGGAGGTTTGAGGACTGAAATATGTTTACCTGTGTAATCTGTCATTAAAAGCAATCTAATTTTTTCCACAGGAATGAGGTAAGAAGAACACAACCTTGCATAAAATGTATCCACTTTTTAATGAAACTACCAATGACTTGAAAAATCTACTCTGATTAGTGTTAACTTTTCACACTTAGTCTCCAAAAATGTCATGTAAAGTAGTGTGCAGATACTACTTGTGTAATGCTGCAACTACACATATTACAGGTATGTATACAATATAATTGACTGTGAGGCATTCCCTTATGCATAGATTGACGGAGCCCGAAGAGTATCCAGAAGTCACCAACTACAGGACAGGCCCAACAAAGAAAGTAACAGAAAGCCACTAGCCATCACCTTCAACCCCCAACTAAAACCTCTCCAGCGCATCATCAAGGATCTACAACCTATCATGAAAGATGATACCTCACTCTCACAGGTCTTGGGAGACAGGCCAGTCCTCGCTTACAGACAGCCCCCCAACCTGAAGCAAATACTCACCAGCAACCACACACCACACAAGAGAACCACTAACCCAGGAACCTATCCTTGCAATGAAGCCTGTTGCCAACCCTGTCCACATATCTATTCAGGGGACACCATCATAGGGCCTAATCACATCAGCCACACTATCAGAGGCTCGTTCACATGCATATCTACCAATGTGATCTATGCCATCATGTGCCAGAAATGCTCCTCTGCCATGTACATTGGCCAAACCAGACGATCTCTACATAAAAGAATAAATGGACACAAATCAGACATCAAGAATTATAACATTCAAAAACCAGTCAGAGAACAGTTCAATCTCCCTGGTCACTCGATTACAGACCTAAAAGTTGCAATACTACAACAAAAAAACCTTCAAAAACAGACTCCAACAAGAAAATGCTGAATTGGAATTAATTTGCAAACTGGACACCATTAAATTAGGCTTGAATAAAGACTGGGAGTGGATGGGTCATTACACAAAGTAAAACTATTTCCCCATGCTTACTTTCCCCCCTACTGTTACTCACACCTTCTTGTCAACTGTTGGAAAAGGGTCATCCTGATTATCACTCCTGCTGATAGTAGCTCACCTTAACTGATCACTCTCATTACAATGGGTATGGCAACACCCATTTTTTCATGTTCTCTGTGTGTGTGTGTGTGTGTATATATATATCTCTTCCTACTGTATTTTCCACTGCATGCATCTGATGAAGTGGGTTTTAGCCCACGAAAGCTTACGCTGAAATACATTTGTTAGTCTCTAAGGTGCCACAAGTACTCCTAGTTCCTTTTACCCCCAAAAAGGCATTGTGAGTGTTGATGTGTGAGTTATGTTGTATATATTACTGCTACAAATAGAATTTTTCCCCAGATACAAACATTACATTTTTTTACACTATTTCACATACTTTCAAAAAGACAAAACAAAATGAGGCTGTTTTGCTCACCATTCTCTGTGCTTTATTTATTGTGTAAATTTGAAAATTCCCAAATAAAATCCTATACACAGTCCTCTGTTGCCCTTAGATGTCATTGAAATGATACTAATAATATTTGTAGTTGAGTATGACATTCAGCCATCAGGAGCAAAGCTATTTGGCACTGTAATGCAAATGACTGCATTCATCAAACGAGCTTTGTTGGTTATTCATTGTGTTCCTTATCATTCCTTTCCAAAACCCCAGCGCCTCTGCAGCGAGCACAGAGGTGTGTCAACAGCAGCAGCAGCCACTGTAAAACGTATCCTTATCAGGCAGAGCAGGGTGCAATGGAAATGACCTGTCAAGTCACAGCAGCCTCTCTTGTCTTTCCAACCCTTTTGTGCAGTGTGGCTCTTTGTCCTTATTATGTGATCTCTCTCTCTCAGCGTTGCTCGGAGTGCAAGACCCTCTTCTACATCTGGAAGAATTATTTGAAATGTAAAGGACTCTTGAGAGCTTTATGCAGTGTCATTGTAGCTGGGTCGGTCCCAGGATATTAAAGAGACAAGGTGGGTGAGGCAATATCTTTTATTGGACCAATCTCTCTCACCAACAGAAGTTGGTCAAATAAAAGATTATCTCACCCACCTTGTCTCTTGAGAGCTTTGTAATGCCCCCCTTCTTTCCTCTGAAATGGACCCTTCCACACCCCCCAAAACCTTCCATATGGCCAGGCTTTTAAAAACAGTAACAACAGAAACCACCCAAAGACATCATGCATATCTCAGCAGCCCAGTATGGCTGGGAAGACTGAAAATGATACTGACAATGTTAGAAAGGAACATACACTGACTGATACAGACAGGGACTTGGGGCTTTTTTCATTAAATCTCTCATTGCTTAACACAGTTCAACATATCATCCTGTACCTCCAGAGAAAAGCTTTTTGGGGCTGGGGCTGGAGATTAATCCCTCTGTAATTTCTTCTGCTGCCGGCTTTACTCACTGCCAAAGGATTTTTGTGGAAGATAATGGCAACTTTAATGTCTAACCTAGGTGTAGAAATGGCTTTAATAAAACTGGGATAATCAGGGCCACAGGAATAATTACTACATTTACTTAATGTAATGTAATATAGAAGGGTTCATGCCATATTGTAATTAATAGAGTTTGGAGATAGTCTTAGGAGAGTCTCCACCAAAATAGTCAAGCCTCCTGGAGACCCCAGTCAGTTTAACCTTTAACCCAAATGCCAAAACAGCCTTATTGAAGTCCCTGGCCTGGTTCTCTCAGTGTAAAATGCAATTAAAGTGAGCATAAAGTATGCTATAATTAAACCAGGTTTTTGTGATACTGTCATATACTCTGTTATTAATGTTTTTATAAGGTGGATTTTGTGTTTTGCAAGAATTAGACAATAAATGGACAATTTTTAATCTGCAAATATACTGATCCAAACATGATTATTTTTACACTTGTATACCAACCCATCTGTGAAAACAAACCTAGTGACCCTTTACGTATGTACAGAATTGTTGTAACAGCATGAATAACGCCCACAAAAATGGTTTGTTTACATTTCCTCTGTGCATCCCTAGCACATATTTTATTTATTTATTTTGGAAGGATAGCACAATGGGTGTGCTAACTGCTAACCAGGAACTCATCAGACCCAGGTTCAGTTTCCTGGATATCAAAAAGGAGTACCAAATTTAGTGTAAAGGCTAAGATTTGTTTGCATATCAACATGAATCTTTCTTTAGGAAAATAACTTAAAAGTACAAATGCAAAACAAGAATAAAATCAATTATTTAAATTAAAATTTCCTACTTGTGGATTTAAATCATGATTAAAATCAGTGATTTAAATTACTTTGATTTAATCAATCCATCCCGCATTTTCTGCCATCACATTGTTCACTCTGCTTGTGTGTTATACCGCTTCCCCTACCCAGTCTCTCTCTTCTGGAAGGCTGGGACTTTGGAGTCAGGTCAATTATGGATGACAGTACTGTGGAGCTGAAGATGGTATCCAAGGAAGAGTCCCCAGTGATCGCATAGTGTTCTGTGAAAGTGTGGACTGATGCCCATGTTGCCGCTCTACAGATCTCTTAGATAGGGACGTTCTCGAAGAAGGTGACAGATGAGCAGATAGATATTATGAAGCGTGTACGAATCGAGTCTGGAGGGGTCATGTTGTAAATTTGGTAGCATTGTCTGATGCAATTCGAGACCCACTGAGAGAGTCTTTGGGCTGCTACTGCTGAGCTCTTGGATCTTTCTGCCATGCAATGGAAAAGTCTAGGGGACTTCCTGAAGGCCCTTGTACTATCAAGGTAGAAGCCCAGGGCTCTCCTGACATCTAAGGATATGTAATATAGCCTCCCTGTTGTCTTGGCTTGGGTATAAGATTAGAAGATGAATCAATTGATTCATGTGAAATGGGGGGGTTACCTTAGAGATGAATTCTGGATGCATCCTGAGCATAACCTTGTCCGGAAAGAATACTGTATAAGGGAGATGTGCCCTCAGAGCTGCTATCTCTACTATTCCCCTGGCCAAGGCACTCACCAGTCGGAAGGCCATTTTCATCTATAGGTAGGTCTGCGAACAGGTGGCAATGGGTTCGAAGGGAGGCCAAGTCAGCCCTTTCAGCACCAAGTTTAGGTCCCACATGGGGGTATTTAAATCCTCCTGCTTTTTCAAAGTTAAACTATTGCAAAAAAAGAAAATATCGTTTCTGCACCTGAAAGCTAAACTGAACCCAACAGTTATTAAAACAAAAGCTTTTCTGCACAACAGAAACTGAAAGTACTGACATTTGGAAAAACATAAATACCAGCATTCACTCCATTGTGAAGAAGGAAATTAGGCATATTTATAAAGCTTGAGTTGACCTCAGAAGTTAAAGATGATTTTTCCCTTGATTCTGTATACAATTATAAAAGAAGAACTTTTTGAAAGAATTGCATTGATGCAATATATTTTTATTCATTTAAATTATTTGAATATAATAAGATTAGGCCTTAACATAGGTTGTCATAATTTTAAATACATTTTTCTTTTAAAATTGAATCTAGTTAATTAAAATTTTTAAAATGTGGTTTAAGTTAAACAAATCAAAGGTTTATTTTTTTTTAATCACTGATTTGTATCTACCCTGAGTAAACATCACATTACTTGTATGATTTTTTTTGTGGGGGAGGTGTTAGTCAGGAAGGGATCAGCTAAAGGGAAGGGAAAGAAAGTGAAGGGAGAGGGGAGGAGGGGCAAGTATGGTGTGAAGCTGAGGTGAAGAGACTGTGAGGAAGAGGAAAGGAGCAGGTTGGAGCAAACAACCAGTCAGCACAGAGCAGAGGAAGTCCAGTCAAAACTGTGCAATATTCTCTGCTTTGGCTGCTTCTGCAGCTGCTCCTACTAGAGTCTCTGGCTGGCTCCTCACAGTAGTTTCCCCCCAAAGCGACATGGGGGACGAGAGGCACCTATTTTCCCCCAAAAGTATTTGTGCGGGGGGTCTCCCCTACTCAGTTTGAGAAGCCTCAGGTGGGTCCCATTTTACTCCATTCCTCCAGAGTACAATACTCCCAATGTAGCAGAGAATCAGGGCTATTACAACTACTAATAAAGTAGATGGCTATCTATTCACTTATAAACTTGTTTGACTATATTGTTGTTTTCTTAAAAACCTGTAATTTACTAAGTATTTTTTCTTGGCTTATCTCAGTTTGAATAGAGTGAAAATTTTCAGCCCCATGTAGATGGCCAGTCAAGGCCTATACATTATTATGCTGTCTCCATCTGGTATTAATTGACCATTACCACAATAAATGTACATTGCCATTCTTGCTCACAGTTTCAGCAAAGTGCCCAAGTATTGAATTGGCTTGGAAACTGAAATACTCTTTCACCCCTACATGTGGTCTTGCCATGATAGGATTGGAAATGCTTTGGTTGCGACACGATTTCACTTCGCAGGCTGGCTTATATAGCATCATTCAAAAGGACTGGAATTTTCAAAGTCTAAGGGAGTCGTGCGCCCAAAACACATTAACATTCAATTGAGTTGGATGCCAAGCTCCTGAAGATGCCTTTGGAAATCACAGCCAAAATTCTACAGGAAAATAATAAGTAGTAACTTCAAGTAAACCCAACAAAATAATATATATTTTACAGAAAAAATGGTGGTGAGAAAAAACTTCTCATCAATATACATAGAAACCGGGTCTGAATGAACTGTCCTCTGACATTTAGTGATGAATTGCAGGAAAAGATTGCAGGAGCGAATTTGTATGGACACATCTACTCTGCCTGTGAGTTCAGCACACAGAGCTGCTATGCCAAAGTCACCAATTTTGGCTGGTTTTTGGGTTACAATTTACTTTAGTATTGAATGCAGCAGTAAGGAAATGTTGTTATCCTTATTAGAACATAAGAATTTATATACTGGGTCAGACCAACGGCCCAGCTAGCCGACTATCCTGTCTTTTGACAGTGGCCAATGCCAGATGCTTCAAAGGGAATGAACAGAACAGGGTAATAATCATGTGCTCCATCCCCTGTTGTCCACTCTGAACATCTAACAGTCAGGGGCTTAGGGACACTCAAAGCACGGGGTTTTGTTCCTGACCATCTTGGCTAATACCCATTGATGGACCTATCCTCTATGAACTTACCTATATCTCTTCTAAATCCAGTTATCGTTTTCACCTTCACAACTTCCCCCGGCAACGAGTTCCACAGATTGACTGTGTGTTGTGTGAAGAAATACTTCCTCTCGTTTATTTGAAATGACTGCCTATTAATTTAATTGGGTGACCCCAGGTTCTTGTGTTAAGTGAAGGAGTAAACAACACTTCCTTATTCACTGTCTCCACGCCATTTATGATTTTATAGATCTTTATCATATCCTCCTTAGTCACCTCTTTTCCAAGCTGAATAGTCCCTGCCCTTTTAATCTCTCCTCATATGGAAGCTGTCCCATACCCTTAATCACTTTTGTTACCCTTCTCAGTACCTTTTCCATTTCTAATATATCTTTTTTGAAATGGGGCTGCACAAAGTATTCAAGGTGTGGGAGTACCACGGGTTTAGATAGTGGCGTTATGATATTTTCTGTCTTATCTATCCCTTTCCTAATCGTTCCTAACATTGTTAGTTTTTTTGACTACTGTGGTTGCACACTGAGCAGATTTTTTCAGATAACTATCAATGATGACTCCAAGATTTCTCTCTTGAGTGCTAATAGCTAATTTAGATCCCATCATTTTGTATGTATAGTTGGGATGTTTTCCAATATGCATTACTTTACGTTTATCAACATTGAATTTAATCTGTCCATTTTGTTGCCCAGTCACCTAGTTTTATGAGATCCATTTGTCTCTTCACGGTCTGTTTTGGACTTAACTATCTTGTGTAATTTTGTATCATCTGCAAACTTAACCACCTCACTATTCCAAGATCATTTATGAATATGTCGAACAGCACTGCTCCCAGTACAGATCCCTGGGAGACACCACTATTTACCTCTCCACCATTTACCTCTCTACTGAAACCTACTATTTATTCCTATCCTTTGTTTCCTATCATTTAACCAGTCACTGGTCAAGGAGAGGACCTTTCCTCTTAAGCAAACTAAACAGTCATGGGATAACAGCCTTTGGTGAGGGACCTTGTCAAAGGCTTTCTGAAAGTCCAAGTACACTGTATCCACTGGATCATCCTTGTCCACATTTGTTGACCCCCTCAAAGAATTCTAATAGATTGGTGAGGCATGATTCCCCCTTAAAAAGCCATGCTGACTTTTCCCCAACAACCACTTTGCCTGGGACTGAAGTTAGGCTCACTGGCCTGTAACTGCCAGAAATGCCTCTGGAGCCTTTTTTAAAAATTGGTGACACATTAGCTGTCCTTCAGTTGTCTGGTACAGAAGCTGACTTAAGCAATAGGTTGACTTCCACAGTTAGTAGTTCTGCAATTTCATATTTGAATTCCTTCAGAACTCTTAGGTCAATACCATCTGGCACTGGTGACATTATTATTTATCAATTTTTCCCCCAAACCTCCTCTATTTACATCTCAGTCTGGGACAGTTCCTCAGATTTGTCACCTACGAAGAGTGGCTCAGGTGGGGGAATCTACCTCACATTCTCTGCAGTGAAGACATGCAAAAAATTCATTTAGCTTCTTCACAGTGGCCTTGTCTTCCTTGAGTGCTTCTTTAGCACCTCAATTGTCCAGTGGCCCCACTGATTGTTTCTCAGGCTTTCCTGCGTCTGATGTACTTACCATTTTTTTTGCTGTTAGTTATTGAGGCTTTTCTTAGTTCCTCTTCAAGTTTCTTTTTGGCCTGCCTAATTATACTCTGATACATGCCAGAATTTATGCTCCTTTCTACTTTTCTCAGTAGGATTTGACTTCCAATTATTAAAGGATGCCGTTTTCCTCTAACTGCTTCTTTTACTCTGTTGTTTAGCCATGGTGGCAATTTTTTTTTTGGTCTTCTCTACTATTCTTTTGAATTTGATTCATTTAAGATTTTTACTAAATTTGACTCTGTTCTTTTTTCACACATAGTGCCACCCCCACTAGCATGATCTATTCTGTCATTCCTATATATTTTATACCCAGGAATTACAGGGTCCCATTGATTGTCATCATTCTACCAAGTTTCTGTGATGCCTATTATATCAATATTCTCATTTAATACCAGGCATTGAAGTTCACCCATCTTAGTGTTTAGACTTCTAGTATTAGCATACTAGAAACACTTACACAATTTGTCATTTTTTAGTTGTCTGCCTTCATGTCACATAATTGAATGGGACTTTTTCATTTGACAGTTCCTACCCGTGCTTTATCAACTTCTATCCTCTCCTCTTTACTAGGATATTGAGAATCCCCTTTGGCATGTCTCTTTCCAAACCGTGTGCTCCTCCACACCTGTCAGCTTTCCCCCTGTCCTTAATTTAAAAATTCTTTGACCTTTTTAATTTTACATGCCAGCAATCTAGTTCCATTTTGGTTTGGAGCCCATCCTTCCTACAAAAGCTCATCCTTTCCCCAAAAGTTCCCCAGTTCCTAATAAACCTAAACCGCTCCTCCCCACACCATCATCTCATCCACAGATGGAGATCCTGCAGTTCTGCCTGGCTAATTGGTCGTGTGTGTGTGAAACTGAAGCATTTCAGACAATGCTACCATGGTGGCTCTCGACTTCAAACTCTTACCTAGCTGCCTAAATGTGGCCTCTAGGACCTCTCTCCTACTTTTTCCTATGTCACTGGTACCTATATGTATCACAACCACTGGCTCCTCCTCAACACTGCACATAAGTCTGTCTAGATGTCTCGAGAGATCTGCAACCTTTGCACCTGGCAGGCAATTAACCATGTGGTTCCCCTGGTCATTACAATCCCAGATATATGTATTTCTAATGTTCAGATCCCCCACTACTATTACTTGTCTCTTCCTAATAACAGGGGCCTCTCCCTGGAGAGGTATCCTCAGTGTGAGCAGTTGCCATGACATCATCTGGAAGAAGGGTCCCAAATATGGGATCATTTCCCTCTGCTCCAGTTTGATGTTCTGCTTCCCTGAGACTTTCATCCTCCTCAACAGCCCAGAGGCTGTCAGACCGGAGGGCGGAGGGAAGCTGCTGTACTCTGTGCCAGAAAGTCTCATCTATGTACCTCTCTGTCTCCCTTAACACCTCCAGTTCAGCCACGCTGGTCTCAAAAGCCCATAATTAGTCTCTGAGGGCCATGAGCTCCTTGCACCAAATGCACATATATGCCACCTGGCCACAAGGCAGGTAATCATACATGTTGCATTCCGTGCAATAAACTGGATAGCCCCCACTCTGCTGCTGAACTTCTGCCTGCATTCATTTCTTTTTACTCCATCAGCTTTTTTTGTTTGTTTCTGTGTGTGGTGTTTGTTTTTTGTGGGAAGGTGTTTATTGGCCTAAATTTAGAAAATGTTGGGAGTACCTGGCTCTCATGCTCCCTCTCCAAATTTCCTTGCAAAATTCACCCATTTGCTGCTCCTGTTCCCTAGCTCCTCTGGTCACTTAGGAGCTGGCTTCTAAAACCTCCTATTTTCCTTGAGTAGCCCCACCGCTAGTTAATGGATTCTAAAGGGATTAGAGATCAAAGTCTCATTAAGAAGCTCTCAAGCCTTGCCTAGCAGGCCACTAGGCTCAGCGCACAGTCCCCCCAAGCAGACCACACTATGTACTTTAGTCAGGCAGTAAGCGCACAATAAACAAAATAACAGACAACAGACTCCTCCAAAGGGTCACATAGTTGCTCCTCTTTCACCTGGAAATTCCCTCGCAAACCCCCCATTTGCTGCTCCTGTTCACTGTATGCGTAAAGGGCAGCAGAACTGTACTCAGCATGCCCTGATTGAGGGGTCACCCTGAAATGAATCTCACTTGCTAAGCAGGGGCGGAAAGAATGTCAAATCCCAGTGAAAATGAGAGTGGGTGGGGACAGGTATCCCTACCTGATGGTGTGGATGCTGTCTAAAGAGTCCTAGATGCCAGTTGACCTCCCACCCCCTCCAGTGTTTAAAGACAGCTGACTGCACTCACTTGAGAATCCTCATTTCTGTTCAGTGTTTATTAGAGCTGAAATCATTGTGGAGCAGATTTAGGGGCTAAACCTCAGGCTTGGTGTGGGGGCAGCATTGTAGTGAAAGACAACTAAGTGGCAGCAGCAGAGAGGTTCCCCACCATCCAGTGAAATCACTAAGAGCTGGTCTAAGCAGGGGAACCTCAGACTGCAGCATGGCAGAAATCGCAGTGAGCGGCAAGCAGCAGCAGTGAGAACAGCGGCAGAGATGAGAGGTGGCAGTGAGCGGCCAGCCATGGCAGCCATAGCAAACTACACCAGAGTGCTACAGCAAGTGATAGCAGAGGTGAGCCAGTTGCAGGGGAGGTGACAGCAAAAGAAGTATTGCTCGATTCCGCCCCCCCCCCACACACACAGCTTTTCAGGAGTAAGAGGGCTCTCAGTATATGCACAATGGGCCCAGACATTTGATGGCATCATCATCAGCCAGGTGGAGAGCTGGTAGCCCACCGTCGAAATAAGTCGGTGGGCACTCATCAAGGATATGCGACATAGTCTGAAGATGACCACAACTGCATCGCAATGTTTCAAAAGATTGGCTCCACAGTTGCCCTGTCCTGTTCGAAACTGGTTCAGAAATGACCACAGGTGCCTTGGCAGGTCAAAACCTGGTGGACAGATGGTTGGGTCAGTGACAAGAGAGTGAATTAACAACTGCTGTTGCTGAGCTCTCGTTGTGCGAAGCAGATTCCACCATTGTGCCTTGTGGGGACATAAATCCATTGTGGGGGCAATGGATCAGCATTCATCTCGTGCTCCCCATCAGTACCCGGCCCAGGGAATCTAATGATCCAACAAGCAGATCAAATTCAGCGATGAATCTTAGTCACATGCTGTCTGACTCTGAGCCCAACGTATCACCATCCTTCAACTTTCAAGCCACTGGACCGGCACTTCAGCTTAATGTTGAGGGCCTGTCAGCAGCCAAACGCAGGGTTGGGAGGAGAATCCATGTGAATGCACCTCTGAGTTCTGGATCTTCGCTGACTAAAGTTAACTAACTTTGAGTGGGGTGCAGCAGAGGGAAAGAAGGGGAGTGGTGCGTGAAGGGGACATTCATTCACTGGACTTTCACACCTCAGGCAAAGGACACTGCCTAACAAAGTGTGTGTGGGGTGTTTACTTATGGTTACATGCTTTGGAATGTGAGTGTGATGTTTTTCCAAATTAATGCTGGGTTCCCTTTCCTGTTTAACAAAGGTTTTCTTCTGTTATACACAGACCCAGTGCTTTGGTATTGCCTTAGAAGTGCCAAGGGATGGTGTTTAGTTTACCCAGATTACTGCGGGGGAGGGAGTTTGAGCAAAAGGGTTTTCATATATAAACCTTTCCTAGAGTCAACATATAGTTGCCAACAATATTAAAATAACCCTGGCCTCCAACAGTATATTTTAAATGAAATCTGGGAGAAACAACACACGGGACATGAACAATGGTAAAAATTTGGAAAAAGAAAACTGTTCTTCATATCCAGATCTGAACTGGTGAATGGTACAGGGAATGTAATCAGTCTGCACATTTCATAGCTGTAAAAGGGGGCATAAATGGTATAATGGTACAGCAAAGTATGAAGACATACTTGCAAAAATGGATGAAGCATCAGATATTATATTAGGGGGGGAAAGAAAAAAAATATTTCAATGGGCCACAGCCTCCACTGAACTGAAGATTATATTCTACTAGAAAATGATTAAATTAGCAGAGATCTAAATTGATAGTTCCCATGCACACAGAAAAAGCAATATTTTGCTGAGAAGACCAAATCCCTCAAATACAACATAAAAGCACACCAAATCGACACATAGTTCTGTTACAAAAGGTACTGAGTGCATAATTAACTACTGCTAATATCTATCTGAACATTTGAAAGGAAGAAAAAATATTCCAGTGGGATATAAACTATTCATCAAAGCTACAAAAATATATAAATGAAAGTACTATGCTGAAAACATGCACTAGTCAGGCTATGTTTATGTTCCCCTGACAGAAGATGTATAAATAGAAAAAATTTACCACTCATTCACTAGGGGCTAATGAAGCAGAACTAAGATCACATGCACACCATCAGTCAAGTGTAAGACATTTGCAACTTCTCAATTTCATATGGAACAGCCTGCTCCAGTCACATATCCAGGAACAAAGGTCATTTTTTTCTTTCAGTCTACTTTCAGTAAACTGTAATTGGCCCACAAGTTTCATTTTTCTTAAGCTAATGTTAATTTAATGAGTATTCTTTCCACATTCCTGAATATACGTGATGAAGGACTTTGCTTTTTCAGATCCCCAGTATCAATCAATTCCATATAGTGCAGCACGCAAAGTAACATTTAATTGATGTTTACTGCTCTGTAAAATGATTTATATTATTCTATAAACAGTCACAACTAAGAGCTTTCTTTTTCATGACAGTTTACAGAAATCAAGAGAATCTAACCATGTTCAATATCTTTCAGTATATTCCTGAATGCTATGCAAGACATCACGTCTATTTAGATATCTGGCCAGCAATGTGAAAATAGTCAATAGCTAAAAGATCTGTAATGGATAATCAGAAATTTGCACTCTGCAAGCAGGTGTAATTAAGGGTCAGAATCTCAAACAAAGGCATGTTTCCAATTTGTGAATGTCAATTTATAATTCTGCAATCTGCATTGCACTGTTGGCCAACAGAGGCATATTGAATATGAACATCATTTCTCAAAGCTGCACATTTGCTGCTTCTAAATTTAAACATATTTATGATTTTTAAGTATCATCCTATTCAGACAGCTTCATTTATCTGTTTCATGTAGTATTTTCCAGAAGCTCTTTGGTGTGAAAATGAAATGTAATTTGGAGCACTTCACACAGAGAGATTTATAACATTTCCCTTACACTTGCTCTGGTAGATCCTAGAGAAATGGCTATCACATATTTTTGGTCACTGGATTATCCTTAATACATGATTTTATTTCTAATTCATTTACACTGCTATTATGCATTATACAAATTTGTTTAGAGTAAAATACGTTCTATGATGGCTAAACAAATAAAACTACACACCTGTTTCTGACAATGGGGCAACTGTAGGGTAAGAATTTCACACAGATACATCAAGTTGTATAATGGATATGCCTTTCCTATTGTACCTATAAATTTAAATTATACTTAGAATTCTTCGTGGCATAAAAATGCCTTTCTTACATGGGAGAAAAGTTTAAATATGCACCACTGACAAGTGCCTTTGAAGTAACTTCTCCTTGTAATAGAGAAAAAAACAAAGCAATTGAAACTTCAAATAAGAAAATTATCTGTATCTCTGTACACAGATAGGCACATAATGTTTATATGTTAACTCAACATTTTTAACTAGGTTAATATATCCCCAAGTATTAGACAACTATGAGGAACAGCAGTTTATAATGGGAATCCTGCTACTGGTTACTGAAATTAGCTATTTCTCTGACCTGCCAAATTCACAATTATAGGAAAAGATATGACCATAAGAGCTGCCATAGCCCATCTTGTTCAGTATCCTGTTGTGACAATCAGGGCCCAGATACCCCAAGGGGAGAACACCAATGCAGGGAGGAAGAGAAACCAATGAGTAAGCAAGTGAACCAAAAGGTGGTATACAATGTTATTGTGTTTAAATATATGTCAAGTAAGATCTTTATGAAAACTTGTACTGTTCTGAATTTAATGGTCATTAGGAGATGTATGCAGATTATGGTTATGAATGTATGTATGTCGTTAAATGGATATTAAACGGCATAAAGAGGTATTAAGTGGACACACTTCTCATCCCTTGAAGACCTGGACTTCACATATGATCTCGCTCTCCTATCACATACCCAACACCATATACAAGAAAAAACAACTTGACTCAACGCATTCAGCCAGAAAATTGGACTGCAAATCAACCGCAATAAGACAGATATCATGACCTTTGATATTGCCTCACCATCACCAGTATGAAGAGAGGATTATGTTCTCACCAATGTGGAAACATTCACATACCTGGAAAACACCATCAGCCAGGATGGTGGAACCAGCCAGGACATCCAGAACAAAATCAATAAAGCCAGGAACATCTTCAGGAGCTTAAATATAGTCTGAAAATCATCAAAATACAACACCAAAACCAAACTCAAAATTTATCAGAGCTGTGTACTTTCAACATTACTTTACAGTGCAGAATGCTGGGGAAAGAGAAAGTATGACATGTCCAAACTGTCTTCATTCCATACAACCTGCCTCAGAAAAATCCTCCATATCTTTTGGTCCAGAACAATCTCAAACCAGGATCTATTCACACAGTGCAGCCAAGAAGATATGAGCACCATCATTGCCAGGAGGATCATGTCACAACAGGATCGGTCATGTGCTTTGGATGGAAACTGATTCCATCACCAGAGTAGCAATAAGGTGGACACCTGAAGGGAAGCGAAAACAAGGCCCCCTGAAAACAACATGGCGAAGAGCTGTGGAAGCCAAGCGGAAAAACCTGGGGCACAGCTGGGGAATCATTGAGAGACTTGCCAGAAACAGACAGGAGTGGAGGAGCTTCGTTGCTGCCCTAAATGCCAGAGGCGTAATGGGAACATGATGATGATGATGTATGTATGTGCAAAATTGTAATTGTGGTGCAACTACAGCAACACCTCACAACTGGAAGGTGGTCAGCTAGGCAGGTAGGGGCTGCCTCCCCAACCAGCCAAAACTATCTTCAAGTACCCATCCATTGTCTAGCCAGGAAAAGATAATGGTGGACAATTAGAATTAATGGGAAAACGCTGAAACAACTTGAAACAGAAAAGAAAACCCCAGTCTTGGAAGACTAAGGCTACGTCTACACTATTTGCAAATCTTACGTCATTCAGGGGTATGAATATTCCACACAACCCCACCCACGCTGAGCAACGTAAGTTACAATGACATCAGCGCTCCTGTGCACAGAGCTATGTTGGTGGGGGGAGTTTCTCCCGCCGACATAGTTTACGTCACTTGCGGGGGTGGGTTTTTTATGCCAAGGGAGAACTCTCTCCCATCAGCACAGAATGTCTTCACCAGACATGCTGCGGAAGCGCAGCTGTGCAGCAACAGCACTGTACATGTAGACATTGCCTAAGAAAGGAGGGAATTTCCCCCACCATGAATCACGACAGTCTGAGAGAAAGAAAAAAACACCCCCGCAAACCCTATTAAAAGGAATGGGGTTTGAAGTGAAGGCAATTTACAAATGGAGGGCCAGCATTTAAGCAGGGTGCTGTCTGTGAAACAACTGGATCCCCTCTACCACAGAAAGCACATAGGGAAACTGTTCAGAGGCAGTAGGTAAATTGTATTAGAAAAGGGAATTTAGCTAATTCCCTTTTAGCTACAGAAGTGTAAAGCCTGAGGTTGTATCTTTATGTTTATTTTCTGCATAACTCGTAGATGTTTTCTTTTCATTACTATTTCATCTTTAACTCTATGATTTTTCTATTAAATACACGTTTTGTTTATTTTTATCCCCAGCAGTTCTCTGTTGTGCAAACTGTGTGGCGTGTGGATTCCAAAGTGAGCTGATAACATGAGAGCAAGTTTCACTCCATCAGGGAGTGGGGGTGATGAACCAGAGGAGAAAAGTCTGTATGTTCAAAGGTAACGAACACAGGGCAGCCAGATGTGGCTATTAAGGGTGTTAAGGGTCACCCTGTAAGGAGTAACTAGGCTGGTGATAGCCAGAGTGAGATCTTTATGCTTTTAGGCTTGTGACGGTCTCAGAGCGCTGAGCTACAGCAGCATAGCATTAAGGGCAGGTGGTGACAGAACCCTTTATTGGTCTGGGTGATCCACAAAATGCCTATACCAGAGTTTCAGAGGAAGTGTACAGAACAGGGCAACTATGGAGTGATTGACCCTGTCTTCCACTCCCTGTTTCTGGTAGTTAGAGGTTTAGGGTCATCACGAGCATGGGGTTGTGTCCTTAGCCATCTTGGCTATTAGCCATTGATGGACCTATCTGCCATGAACTTAACTCATTTTTTTAAACCCATTTATTCTTTTGGCCATCACAACAACAATGAGATCCACGGGTTAGTTGTGCACTGTGTAAAAAGCACTTCCTTTTGTTTGTATCAAACCTGCTATCTACTAATTTCAGCAGGTGGTCCCTGGTTTTTTGTATTGTTTGAAGGAAAACAATACTTCTCTATTCACTTCTTCCATACCATTCATGATTTTATATAACTCTATCATAACCCTCCTCCCTTAGTCATCTCTTTTCTAAGCAGAACTGTCCTAATCTTTTTAGTATCTCCTCATACAGAAGTTATTTCGCATCCTTTATCATCTTTGTTGTTCTTCTCCATACCTTTTCCAGTTCCACTAAATCCTTTTAGAGATGGAGTGACCAGGACTAGATACGGTATTCAAGGTATGAGTGTACAATGAATTTATAGAATGGCATTATGATATTTTCTATATTATTTTCTATCCCTTTCCTAATAGTTCCTAACATACTGTTAGCCTTTTTGACCACTGCTGAGCACTGAGTGGAAGTTTTCAGGGAATTACCAATGGTGACTCCAAGATCTCATTCTTGGGTGGTAATAGCTAATTTAGAACACATCATTGGATAAAATAATCCCAACTATACCTACACAATGTGCATTACTTTTCACTTATTGGTGCTGAATTTCATCTGAAATTTGTTGCTCAGTCACCCACTTTTGTGAGATCCCTTTGTAACATCTCATGGGCTGCTTTGGACTTAACTATCTTGAATAATTTTGTATCATCTGCAAATTTTGCCACCTCACTGTTCACCCCCTTTTCCAGATCATTCATGAAAATGTCGAACAGCACAGGTACCAGTATAGTTCCTTGCGGGAACCCACTGTTCATCTCTCTCCACTGTGAAAACAGGCCATTTGTTCCTATTCTTTGTTTCCCATCTTTCAGTTACTGATCCATGAGAGGACCTTCCCTCTTATCCTATGGCTACTTAGTTTCCTTATAGCCTTTGGTGAGGGACCTTGTTAAAGTCTTTCTGAAAATCCCAGTACACTATATTGACTAGATCACCCTTACCACGTGCTTGCTGTCTCCCTCAAAGAATTCTAATAGATTGGTGAGGCATGACTTCCCTTTACAATAGTTGTGCTGACTCTTCCCCAAACTGTGTTTATCAAGGTGTCTGATAATTCTGTTTTTTACTATTTTTTCTACCAATTTGCCCAGTGCTGAAGTTAGGCTCACTACCCCGTAATTGCCAGGATCTCCTCTGGAGACTTTAAAAAAATCTGTGTTATATTAGCTACCTTCCAGTCATCTGGTACAGAGGCTGATTTCAATGATAGATTATATACTATAGTTAGTACTTCTGCAATTTCATATTTGAGTTCCTTCAGAACTCTTGGATGTATACCATCTGGTCCTAGTGACTTATTATTGTTTAGTTTGTCAATTTGTTCTAAAACTATTTCTATGGACACATCAAATTGGGACAGTACTTTGTCACCCAAAAAGAACAGCCCACAACCTGTGCAGTGAAGACTGATGCAAAAAATTCATTTAGCTTTTCTCAACACCCTTGTCTTCCTTGAATGTTTTTTTAACACAGTGGTTCTCAATTAGGGGTAAACATACTGCTGAGGGTACATCAACTCATCTGTATATTTGCCTAGTTTTACAACAGGCTACATAAAAAACACTAACGAAGTCAGTACAAACTGAAATTTCATACAAATAAGGACTTGTTTTATACTGCTCTATATGCTATACACTGAAATGTAAGTACAATATTTATATTCCAATTGTTTTATTTTATAATTATATGGTAAAATGAGAAAGTAAGCAATTTTTCAGTAATAGTGTACTATGACACTTTTGCATTGTTATGTCTGATTTTGTAAACAAGCAGTTTTAAGTGGGGTGAAATTTGAGTTAGGCAAGACAAATCAGACTCCTGAAAGGGGTGCAGTATGCTGGAAAGGTTGAGGACTGCTGTTTTTAACACCTTTGTCACCTCGTGGCCCCACTGCCTATTTGGCAGGCTTCCTGATTCTAATGTTCTTAAATATAATTTTACTGTTAATTTTTGCATCCTTAGGAAGTTGCTTCTCAAATTCTTACTTTTACATTTTACTTGCCAGAGTTTAGTTGTCAGAAATACTTCCTATTTTCCTCATTAGGATTTGACTTCCAAATTTTACAGCATGGCTTTTTGCTACAAATGGCCTCCATTAATCTGCTGTTCAGCCATGGTGGTATTTTTTTGATCCTTTTACTGTCTTTTTTATTTGGGGGTACACATTTAGTCAGAGCCTCTATTATAGTGTTTTGATGTAGTCTCCACGCTGCTTACAGGAATGTTAACCTTGTGACTGCTCTCTTTAATTTCTGCCTAACTTATATCCTCATTCTTGTATAGTGCCTCCTTTTAAAGTTAAATGTTATCATGGGGGGGAGGGATAGCTCAGTGGTTTGAGCATTGGTTGTGAGTTCAAACCCTGAGGGGACCATTTAGGGATCTGGGGCAAAAATTGGGGATTGATTCTGCTTTGAGCAGGGCGTTAGACTAGATGACCTCCTGAGGTCCCTTCCAACCCTGATATTCTATGATTCTATGGTGGTTTTTTTTTTTTTATTTCCTTCCTCTACAGGGATGCTAAATTTAATATGGTCACTATTACTGAGCAGTTCAGCTATAGTTACCTCTTGGACCAGATCCTCTGCTCCACTGAGGATGCAATCAAGAGAACTGCCTCTCTGCTTGTGGGTTCCAGCACTAGCTGATCCAAGAAGCAGTCATTCATAGTGTCTAGAAATTTTATCACGCCCCAAGGCGATATATACCCAGCCAATAGGATAGTTGAAATCACCCATCATTATTGAATCTTCTGGTTTTGTAACCTCTCTAACCTCACTTAGCATTTCAAAGTCATTGTCACCATCCCGGTCAGTAGCATATTCTTGCTGTTATACTCTTATTATTCAAGCATGAAATTTCTACCTATAGAGCATCTAATATACAATTTGATTCATTTTAGATTTTCACATTATTTGACTCTATGCTGTCATATAGTGTCACCCCCCACCAGTGTGACCTACTCTGTCATTCCTACATATTTCATACTCTGTTATTGTTATGTCCCATTGATTATCCTCATTCCGTCAAGTTTCCACAATGCCATTTAATGTCAGGTACTCAAGTTCTTCTATCTTAGTACGTAGACTTTTAGCATTTGTATATGGGCACTTGTACATTTTGCCAATATTTAGCTGCTTGCCTTTATGTGTTACATTTAAATGGGGCTCTTTTACAGTTGACTGTTCCTCACTAGCTTCTATTTGTGCTTTCCCAATT
Source organism: Lepidochelys olivacea (assembly GCF_965140295.1). Classification (NCBI taxonomy): domain Eukaryota; kingdom Metazoa; phylum Chordata; order Testudines; family Cheloniidae; genus Lepidochelys; species Lepidochelys olivacea. Next base: position 299,728,621 of record NC_140411.1, read on the forward strand.
TCTTTCCTATCCTACATATTCAGATATAGAGTTCCCCCTTTAAAAAATATTCATCTTGAAGGGATGCTTCTGCCCAAATCATGTGCTCTTCTGCATCTGTCAGCTTTCCCCCAGCTTTTAGTTTAAAAAATCCTCTACATCACCTTTTTAATTTTATGTGCCAGCAGATTGGTTCCATTTGGTTTTGTATATCCTCCTGTACAAGCTACTCCTGCCCAAAAGAGTTCCCCAAATCCTAATAAACTCAAATCCATCCTCCCTTTGCTATTGTCTCTTCCATGCATTTAGACCTTGCAGTTCTTCCTGTCTTACTGGTCAAGCACATGGAACTGGAAGCATTTCAGAGAATGCTATGGGGAGATTTGACGTAAAACTTCTGTTCAGATCCGTTTTAATACCTGGACCAGCATGACTCTGACAAACTGATATACACTTATTAGAAACCATGTAGGAATGAACAGGCAATGATTTTATCAATCTCAGCTAAGCAATCTTCTGCTTCCAAGGAAATACAGAAACAAACAACATCCTTATTGCTGGTGTAGTGGCTAGAACAAGACACTAGGAATATATGCTCCTGAGCTCTGCACAGCTCTACCTGTCAGTGATTTGCTGTTTGGCCTCACTCAAGTCTCCAACTTCTTTGTCCATCTATGAAATGTACAGAGTGACACTTACCTACCTCAGAGGGATGACTATGAGGATAAATTGTTTGTAGATCACTTCGAGATCCCCGGATGAAAAAACACCACGAAAGTGCAAAAGTATTATTATTATTATAATAACTGGAAACATACGAAGCTCTTAAAGTGGTAGAATCCACTGATGTTTTACTTTTCCACTACATTGCTATAATGTCTTCTAGTCGATTATAGTTAAGTTCCTAGGGCAGCAGTTTGTTAACTTGCTTAAAAACAGGTTATAAACATTGTATGCCATCATTTATATTTATGCCATCATTAGAAAAAAATGACCTATCATCGGAACTGGCCCTCTCAGAATTGCCATCTCGCTCATGATAGGGATCTACTGTATCTATAGAGAGTAAGCTTTTATTCCATACTGATGAGGATTCATAAATGTCTGTACTTTTAACCTTGTTTTGTTGTGTAAGTGTGTGGTGTTAGGTGATAATACATTGTATTTAATTGGAATGTGTTTCTAACAGGAGCTTGCATTTGTATACTTCACATGCCCAACTCCCACTAAAGTCAAGACCTATATACAAAGGTTTTGGAGGTACACTAAATTTCTCCTTGTTATAACACTGTTGTACTTCAGCAGTGTTCCAGCATGAGTGAATTTGTCCCTATGTCTTTTTCTCTGGTTCCTAATGTTATCATACCTTAATCAAAGGGGTTCAATCCTTTCATTGATACCATCTTCTAGTTGGTGCTAAGCAAAATGTAGCAATGGCTACAAAAAAGCCCATGTAAAGTTCTTCTGTTGTTTCACCAAAGCATAAAAAGATTGACTAGATATTTAAGATATCAAATTAGAAGAGGAAGACAGGAATAAATATTCTACAGACTTCATGGGGGAGAAAGGAAACCTTCTTGCTTCCTTATCCCTTTTCTTGCCTCCAGAGTTTTTGTTACTATAGTAAAAATTAAAGCATTTCTTAGGTTCTTTCACAGCAGCCACTCAATGCATCTGATGAAGTGAGCTGTAGCTCACGAAAGCTTATGCTCAAATAAATTTGTTAGTCTCTAAGATGCCACAAGTACTTCTTTTCTTTTTGTGAATATAGACTAACACAGCTGCTACTCTGAAACCTCTCTCTTTTTTGAGTTTCTACAAACTTTGGGAATAGCTTTTGTGACAGAAAGGTAACCCAGGGCTTTGTGTGATTTCCAACTAATATCTCCTGAGACGCACACTAGAAGTAACTGCTTGAGTACCAGATGCCTATTCCCTCTCAAGTCAGGCTTGGGATTGACAGTCAGTACCATTCCTTGAACAATCAAACCTCAAACCTGTACTATCAAGTCACACTTCCTGAGCACAGGAACTTACTTAGCATGACTTGTCCTTACACCACAGCAGCTCATCCACAGGGCATTCCTCATTCCCCTTACCTCAAAGGCAGAAGTGATTGAGTAGTTTTACTAGATAGCAGTTGGTATACATGTCATTCCTGCTTACTCAAGCAGTTGTAGAGCAGGGGCTGGAGGAGTGGGCTTTAACTAAATAATTTTCAGGAGAAACTTGGAAGAACAATTCAAACTGACAGGAATTGCATGCAATACAACCCTGACTAACTGTGATGGGGGTTGAGAGCTTTCCAGCTCTCGCAACTATCATCCACCCACCTGATTTTTATAGCCAACATTCATTCATTCCTCTATAAAAATGAGAGGTTAGATTGGGAGAAGTTTTATGCATTAGCATTTGATCTCCTAAAGTGTCTTCCTGCAAGATACTCTTAGTTGTCCAACAACAAAATGAATTGTCCAACAACAAAATGAAAAGTTCTAGGAAAGTCAATACATTGTTAAACCCAAGATGAACGTGGCCCAATGTTTTCATATGAAAAGCTTCATTTCAGCCTTCCCACACAGCTTTGTGCTATTCTCACATTCCTGACATTTGTCCTATGTGCATATCTTGATGCTCTAAACTGGCATTGACTTTTGGTAAACACCTAGAAGCATTGTGGAATCAGTGAAGGGTAGAAAAAGATAGGCCAAGAAGTAAAACATAGGATGCCAGAATTAGTGGAATACATAAGAATAAAGTGAGAAGGTTGGTTGTTTGGTTTTTGTTTGTTCTCTTTCTTCAATTTAGTGAGTACAGTGTCAAAGCACTTGAAAAATCAAATCTGTACCACCCAATTAGGGCTTGATTCTGGAGTCACATTTCCTTGCAAACCTCACCCCCCCACTAATTTCACTGGGCGTTATATACGTATACAAATACAGAGATTGAATATATGTAAGAATTTTCCTTTACCATAACTAAATCCATTCCTACCTGAGAGCTATTTATATGATGTTACACACCTTCAAATAATAAATAATTGTTTACATTTATAGATCTTAACAGATGCCAACATGAATGAAGGGCCATATACATCCAGCACCCTGAAAAGCATCTGTGAGAAAGGAAAATAACCAACCAGTGTAAAGAAAACTGCACAATTTGGAGGAGGAAGAGTAACAAGATGGAAACTTTGGCCAAGGACAACATGACAAAATCTGACTTATACAAAAAGAGCCCAGACATATTTAATATCAACTCAGAATCTAAGTGTTTACATTCTGTCCTGAAAGACTCACACACAGACTGCATGGAAGTCAATGCAGAGCTGAGTCCTGCTGGGATCTGAATCCAGTGGTTTCCAGCTACATATATGAAGAGGTTAACACAGTTTTTAAAAAAGGGGTGGGGAATGCATCAATTTTGGCAGCTAACATCACAGGTGTGAATGTGATACAGTGGTGACAGGATGCAGCAAAAAAAATAGAATGGAGGTTAGTACAGAAACGTAGCTGAAAGGGGTCCATGGCTCCATGCAGTAGGCCACACTAACAGCACATTATTGCATTTGTCATGTGCAGAGCTGGGGAAGGGCAAAATCCCAGGGTTGCTCAACTTAATTTCTAACAAAATGATGAATCTGACCAGAAAGAAAACTGATGCAATTTGTTGTAAAAACAAACAAAAATGACACCTCCATGGGATGTTCACCACATTAATTATGAAATCTCATGACATTTCCAACATTTAAAAAGCTTTTAAAGCATTTCAAAAGACATAATATAAAAATATATTATCTCTCTCTCTTTCCCCTGAAGATGAGAGGAAATGTTCTCCTTATTCCTCTCCCTCTTAGAAGAGAGAGGAGACAAGGTTGTAGAGGTTTTCCCCCTAATCCCCTTTCCCCCTGAAGTGGGCGTGCAGGCCAGGAGACAGAGCCAGTAAGAGAGCTGGGGGGGAATCTCAACCCAAGGAGAGATATTACTTTAAAACACAAGAGGCAATTATGGGATTCCTGGCTGGGACACCTTTTCTTCCCGCATCAGGTGCCATTGGAAAAGTGTGACTGTTCCAGGAATTTCACAGTTTAGGCACCAGCCTCTCATATTTTTTATCAGGTTGGAGAATGTGAAATGGAAGTACTCACTCCACCAGCCTGAGAGATGAGCTTCCACAAGCCTGAGAGAGAAAGAGGATAAGGCGCTGCTCCTACTTTAACTATTGCCTAGGTATTGCAAACATATATATAACATATAAGCATATACCATTAAGTCACCCCTCTGGCTTGATTTCCCTTCAAATTCCAGGTACCACTGTTACTTTAGTCCACTATCATCTATTTTCCAAGTTTAGCCCCTGCCGTTAAGAATAAGATCCTTTAGGCCAATTATGACAGCTTCATGAGCAACTCATCAAGGCTGAAAGGATGATATTTACTAATGAGTAGGGTTTTTCTTTAAACTTAAAAAATGGTAACATAACAAAACAAGCGTTTTATGAACAGTTCAAGCATGCCTTCCCATTCTTCAATGTATTTAACAGTAAGATAACAAGGAGTAGATGCAACAAAAGACTAGAGAAGTTGGTCCTCCCATAATCATTACGACTTGGCAGCATGTTGGGGCAATGGCTCAGTTTATTTACCAGGAATTCTTAAAAAATAAAGAGAGCTAATATATCAAACTCTAAAAAACAGTAAGAACATGAGTCAAGCAAACAGTTAGCATTCTAACTAGGTCTCCCATGAAAGTCAAGTGAACCACACTGGAGTAAACAGAAGGTCTTATACTACAATTAGTCATTTAAATGTTTTTGAAGTGTTTAAATCATTTAATCTTGGTCAACACACCTATCCTAAGTTCTGTAGCAACAAACAACTATATTTAAAAATATAGGTAAAGAATAACCTGAGTTATTCTTTCTGCTGAGTGTGAAGTGGCTGGGATGAGAATCAACACCTACAAATCAGAGGTCATGGTCTTCTCCCAAAAGAAAGTGGACTGCTCTTTCCAGGTGAGGGGGTGTCATAAATATAAAGGGAAGGGTAACCACCTTTAAATCGCTCCTGGCCAGAGGAAAAACCCTTTCACCTGTAAAGGGTTAAGAAGCTAAGATAACTTTGCTGGCACCTGACCAAAATGACCAATGAGGAGACAAGATACTTTCAAAGCTGGAGGGCAGGGGGAGGGGGGGAACAAAGGGTCTGTCTGTCTGTGTGATGCTTTTGCCGGGAACAGATCAGGAATGCAGCTCAGAACTCCTGTAAAAAGTTAGTAAGTAATCTAGCTAGAAATGCATTAGATTTTCTTTTGTTTAATGGCTGGTGAAATAGCTGTGCTGAATGGAATGTATATTCCTGTATTTGTGTCTTTCTGTAACTTAAGGTTTTCCCTAGAGGGATTCTCTATGTTTTGAATCTGATTAACCTGTAAGACATTTACCATCCTGATTTTACAGAGGTGATTCTTTTACCTTTTCTTTAATTAAAATTCCTCTTTTAAGAACCTGATGGTTTTTTCATTGTTCTTAAGATCCAAGGGTTTGGGTCTGGGTTCACCTGTACAAATTGGTGAGGATTTTTATCAAACCTTCCCCAGGAAAGGGGGTGTAGGGCTTGGGGGGATATTTGGGGAGGAAGACGTCTCCAAGTGGGCTCTTTCCCTGTTCTTTGTTTAACACGCTTGGTGGTGGCAGCATAGGGTTCAAGGACAAGGCAAAGTCTGTACCCTAGAGTTCAGAGTGGGGAAGGAACCTTAACAGCTGCCAGTAGTGGATGAGTTCAGTTATCAAGTGTCTGGGGATCTTGTTCATGAGTGATGGCAAGCAGAACGTGAGATCAGTTGACAGATTGGTAGGGCAGTGGCAATGATGCGGGCACTGTACAGATCCATGGTGGTGAAGCGGGAACTGAGTCCTCAGATGAAGCTCTCCGTTTACAGGTCACTCTATATCCCCATCCTCACCTATGGCATGAACTTTGGGTAATGACTGAAAGGACAAGATCACAAGTACAGACAGCAGAAATGAGATTTCTCTGCAGGGGGGCTGGGTTTACTTTCTGAGATAGAGTGAGGAGCTAGGCTATATCGGAGGGCCTCGGAATAGAGCCGCAACTCCTCAGGATCTAGAGGAGCAAGTTTAGATGGTTTGGGCACCTATAAGGATGCCCCCTGGGAGGCTTCTGTTGGAACGATACCGGACATGTCCCACTGGGTGTAGGCCCTGCGGCCGACCCAAGACACACTAGAGGGATTATGTCTCTTGGCTGGCCTGGGAACGATGGGGAGTCCCCCATGAGGAGCTGGAACCTATTGCAGAGGAAAAGGAGGTCTGGTCCTCCCTACTCTCCATGCTACCGCTGGGACCCTCATGAGGAAAAGCAGCATAAAGGAAAATGAAGAAGAAAGAAGAATAATTTAAGTTGATGCAATGTCAACATCAAAGCCTTGCCCAAATCACAAAACTGAGTTACTTACAACTCAATCCACAACCTCAGAAAAAGACTTGGCACAGAGATAGGCTTGCTGTGGTCTCTAAAGGTCAACAAATGCAGACCATGTTAGATAATATAAGTCAAATAAGCTTCCAAAACTGAGAACCCTCCACTGACAATGTCCAATCCACAGACCAACATATTCTGGCAACATCATATGTGGGGGATCCTATTAAATCTGAACTGTCTAAAGTATCATAAAGCATGAAGAGCAAGGCAAATTCTAAGATACTCAGAACTCATACCATACAGACCATTACCAATCAAAAACATATTGACTTATTCATAGAAATAAACTCTGATGTATGTGACTAATATACTCTCTGAATAAAGATAGGCTTCAGAGTAGCAGCCGTGTTAGTCTGTATTCGCAAAAAGAAAAGGAGTACTTGTGGCACCTTAGCGACTAACAAATTTATTTGAGCATAAGCTTTCATAAGCTACAGCTCACTTCATCGGATGCAATCGGCTGTAGCTCACGAAAGCTTATGCTCAAATAAATTTGTTAGTCTCTAAGGTGCCACAAGTACTCCTTTTCTTTTTCCCTGAATAAAGTACCATTAAAAAGTGAATGGGTGCATTCTGCACTAGCTAATGTTTCTAAGAAGTTTTTCAGGGAATTCCATGCAGTCGTTCAGCATGGAGGGTGACAAGGGCACTGGTGATTGTTGTCAAGCCTGTGTTTGAAGACGTTCACAGCTTCCTTTGTCAAGAGCAGATGAAAAATTAGCATTGTTCCCTGCCTCTATTTGGGATTCAGCAATATGACCTCAAAGTTGCTACACTGAGTATAAAGAAAGCAGGTGAACTTTCTCAACCAAGGGGATATCACTTCTGCATTTCCTCTGGCTGTCTTCTATAGCCTACCAATATTCTCTATTACCTAGGCTGTGTTTCAGACAGTTGGCTCGCAACTAAGCCCTAATCACTGGACCTAGACATTCGGAAATCATCCAGGTCCAATAACTAGAGATGTATGATTACGTGTCATCAGCATTATGAAGGTTCTCAATCCCAAACTCTCTCATGAACTGCCCTAAAGATTTTACAATAGACTGAACAGCTGGTGTCAATGAATAGAACTTTGTGATTCACAACATTACCATTCCCTTGGGGCAGATGAGCAATAGCTGAACACGACTCTCTGAGTCCTGTCTGAGAAAAGAGCGGAGACACTCAAACATACCTCTATCTTTCCTTGAAAAGGTATTCAGGCATGTCAACAACACCTCACTGTCAACAGTACCAGTGGCAGCTGATACACCTAAAAAAATCACTATGGCCTCTTGATCTCATGAAATTTCAGGAAAAGGGTATTGACATATATATATTTGCTATACTTGGTGACATTATTAACAAAGCAAGAGATAGGAGTCTACTAGTAATAGGTATAATAAAACATATTAATTAATGCAGTTAATAAATAGAAATAAGTGCTCAATCTACAGTAGAGTCTCATTTGCCTCTTTCAAAGGCATAATCAATTGAAGGGCACATTCTTCTTCTCTTTGTTCTTTCCCATCAATTTTAATGGGTGCAGAACATCAGTCACACAAAATGTAATGGGACAAGAAGATGGATGAGTACATTTGAAGCTGCTAGTCACAGGACAGAAAACTTCCTGATGAAGTGACACTGGTAGCACAGAGTTCAACAATGGAGCCTGGACAATATTTAGTAAGTGAAACTACAGTGCTACATATTTGGTATTCTCACTGGACAAAATCCATTCCCTGCCCTATTCATCACATTTCTATAGGTCAGAATTTCAAAGGAATTTTCCCACTGAACATGACCAAATGACATTTTTAATTCAAGGAAAAGAGTAAAACTGGGGACAAAGAGGTCATTTGGAGATAAATGGAAAAGAGCTTTTGAATTAACAACTTAAAACTCCGTCACCAAAAAGACTTTGAAATGGTTTAATAACTATAGAACTCACAGAAATAAGTAGATTCGTATATGCCCTGTGCTAATATACTATATATAATCAAACTTCACAACTAACAGAAAACTGCCTTTTTATGCTATTACTTGAAGAAAGTGAAGCAAAAACAATAAATATATATTTATAAATAGCTCTATGCTGAAAGATCTCTGGGTAACTTATAATAAAATACACAGTTAAAAAGGCAATATAATAAAATACACAAATAAAAAGGCAACATGGCCCATTAGTAATCTGAGATAAGATATGGGGCAATTGCCAAAGCAAAATTCCCATTACACCCAACCTCCAAACATAAAATGAAAGTCACTCTTCCAACACATACAAAACATTTTTGGTTTTACGCATGTGTAGGATTTCATACAACAATTTATACCCTTCTTGAATATGTAATGAGATTTACATTCTGAAGTGCCATTCCACCTTTACCTTTATAAACAACTGCTGAATTATGCTACAATGTTGTGTTTCTTCTTATAATAATTATTTGATGATGCTCCTGTGTCTGCACTGTCTGATATCCAGTGTAGTTACTGGATTTGATACCATCTACCTATCTACTGTCTGCTCCATAATGATAAAAGTAGCCAGTGAGACTGGAGCTCTCTGTCCTAAACTAATGATTTTCTAATTTTTCAGTTTATAAAAATATGCCATTCATATTATTTCAGGATACTTGTACAATACTATATTCAAAAACCAATAGTAACATTTAGATGATCAGTGTTAACTAAGGCCCCCGTCCTACAAGTTGTTTGGCATGGACAGATCCTGTGCTTACATAGAGCCCCACTGATTCCAGTGGGGCTGTGTATGGGTGCACCAGTCCACCCATAGCTGAGTCCACCCAGCTTGCAGTTACTTCACAACTATATGATTATGTATCTTCATTTAGTCCATCAGGCAAAGGTATTGAATTGCAAGGGATAGGATTTCTCCATCAATGTCCCATAACTCAGGAACTCAAGTCCTCTTCTAGATATATCTATGGCATTGTTTTGGATAAGGTTTTTGGCTTTGTTTCTTTTTTATTAATACTTTGTTGGAAGCATACAGCTGTATATATTTACACACACACACACACACTTTTTATTATACAGTATATTCTGTCCTTCCCACTCACATTATGTGAGAAGAGAATTCTAGTCTCCACATAAAAATCTCCACAAGAAATGAAGCTTTGTAGCAATAAACAAAACCTCAGTAACAAGTAAAAAATAATAGTTTTACAATTGCACTGTACAAGCAGTAAGTCAGACCAATTGCAAGTAGAGCAGTGTGGAGGACAGAAATTCTACTTTAAAAAAGATTTTGAGATATCACAATTTGACTTCATTCTGAACTGAAAGAAATTCTGAAAATTTTGAAATTCTCAGTAAGGAAAATTCATGCCAAAATTTTGTTTCAGCTCAATCAAAATTATTTCATTTCTATCAAACTGTTTTGTTTTGGTGCTGACTTTAAAATATTCTAATCATATAACATAATACAAAATAAAAACACTTTAAAATGAAAAAGTATTTCAAAATGAAAAATGCATTTCAAAATGAAAAATGTTTCAATATTGTCAGACCTACCCTTCCGTTTTTCCTCCTAAACAAAATTTCAATAAAGTTGACATGATTTAGCAAAGTGTTTCAATTTTGATGGAACTGCATTCCTCAGTGGAAAATGGCTCCATCAAAGTTTTCTGATGAAATCTAGTCACAACTTTTATTTCCATTCTTTAGGATTACCCAAACTCACAAGTGTGTATCTTTCTGCTGGTTTTGAATAATGTGATAATATGCATAATAAATGCATCAAGCATGGCAGTTGAAGAGATGTGCTTCTCTCTCACCATATTTAGGAGCACTGAGCGTATTCCAGAATATTACAAACATTGTATATGAATTTAATAAACATTTACATTTTTCTTCTATCTTTTCTTGTCTATGAAATACAGAAAAAATGTTTTGAATTTTAATGAAAACTGATGTTCTCCCAAAATAATGACTCCAGAAGGAATGAACTCAGAATACTGTGAGAGTTGCAATAAAATCATGAAACACAGACAGAGTGATTCTTGTTTCAGCACTTGGGGATACTCAGGAAGCAAGGCTGTATAATTCAGACGTTTAGTCCTAATCTACAAGATCCTCTTGTGATTGTAGAGACTGTCATACCATGATTGTCACACCAATACAGCTGCACATACCAGGAATATGGAAGCTGCCATGGTCCATTTGAAACTTTCAGGAACCTGAGAAAGAGTACAGAAGGTCTTAAACCTGTGACAGAACTCACCACTTCAAGACATCAGAATGAGCCAAAGACTTGATGAATTAAGAACATGATGTTAAGTCTCATATTTTCAGATAGGCCTTCCCACAATATCAGAACTGAAAAATATGCAGCAGCTTAGCAAAGGAGAAAAGGGGAATATGTTTCAAACAAACAAGTATATGAGTAACAAATAAAGAAAAATAATGAGCTAATTAAGGTTTCAGAGTAACAGCCGTGTTAGTCTGTATTCGCAAAAAGAAAAGGAGGACTTGTGGCACCTTAGAGACTAACCAATTTATTTGAGCATAAGCTTTCGTGAGCTACAGCTCACTTCATCGGATGCATACTGCTGTAGCTCACGAAAGCTTGTGCTCAAATAAATTGGTTAGTCTCTAAGGTGCCACAAGTACTCCTTTTCTTTTTGCGAATACAGACAAACACGATTGTTACTCTGAAACCTGTTATTATGCAAGGCACTGCATTTAGCCATATGGAATTAGAATATGCATCCGATGAAGTGAGCTGTAGCTCATGAAAGCTTATGCTCAAATAAATTGGTTAGTCTCTAATGAGCTAATTGTATCACAGCATTCTTTGGTTAAACTCTGGGCAATTCAAAATTGTGATGGAGTGTACGTATTCTGGACAGGGCTTGGTAGTTTGGAGGATTAAAACTCCTTCCTAGGATGAGAGAGAACTTGTTCTGCCATGCTGACATCAGACATCATGGCAAAAACTCTCCAGGGAATAAAGATAGAAGGAAACTACTGGAAACAATCAGACCACAGAGAAAGGGAGCATGAATGTTTTCTTTGCTTAACTTGTTGATTATTGGGGTTGGCTTCTGCAAAGAACTATGGATCTTCTACTCTGAGGAAATTTATTTTTTATTTTTTCCACCTGAGAGAAGAAGGATTTGTAGAGTTTACTAACTTCATAGGAATGTAACAATAAAAGGCCACGAAGGCCACTTTAAACTCTAGACAGGTTGACACAACACTTCACCATCTGCCCACACCAATATTGTGAAACTCAAAGACAGTGCTGGACAAGATACAAAATACCTGTATAACAAATGGGCAGTGACGACTTACATGGAATCATTCTACCACAATCTCTAGGCTCCGCTGACAACATAAACCACTTGGAATAGTTTCCTTGTTAACCACTGCAGTTTATCTACAGCATATAGTGTCTGACAGCTGTTTATTTGGTACCCTCTCTATACATATAAACAGAAGGCCAAACTCTGCCCTTGGAAGGAACATTGATTAGAAGCTTATTAAAAACAAAAGAAAAAGTGACTAGTCTATTTTCATTGTCCAAGCTCAGAGACATCTATATATAGTGAAATGTACGTAAGATTAAAAAAATTTCAGGTTTAATAGTCAGTGATGGCGTTTATATATGAGGGAGTCCATTTGTTTTTGAAAAATATTGTCTTTCTACCTAAGAGTGTCTCTTTGAAACCACCAATTAACTGAGGATCATATTGTGCCCTCAGTCCTCACACAAAATTTCCTCTGATTTCAATCTTCCAGATTTTGTCTGAAACAGAAAAAACATGGAATCCTGAACTGAACAGCTATAACACTTACATAGTGCCTTGCTACTGAGGATCTCAAAGAACTTTTCATTCAACCCTTAATGAAGCCTCTCAAAATCCCATGAAGTAGAAGGATTGTTTGCTACTCTTAGCTCCAGACTACATTGTACAGGCCTTTGCTATTGATTATGTCCCTCTATGATACTGTAACCTCTCCAGAAAGAAATGGGATTCACAGCTTAATCTCATTTTATCTAAAGAGCTCTGGAACAATATTTGACAGAATGTTCAGATGACATTTTCATCACCTCCCTCTACAAAACACAAAATTCTCAATAGGTAATTTTGGACCTCTACAAGACTTTGCTCTTCCAAAACTATGACCTCTGCAGATGCTGAAGTTATCAACCTTCACTCACATTGCTGACACATAAAACTCATATGATGAAACGTCTCCACTTAGGTCTGAAGTTTGCCTGAAGATTATCTCATATTAAATTAGTTCAGGAAATCAGCCTTTACAAGACCAGCTCTTTTTAAAAAGAAATACACATCCTCAGAAGGACTCTCATCCCCCACTGCTAAATTAGACAAAGCATGAAAATGCAACATTATAGAGAAAATTATGCTACCCAGTACCTGAACTAGTTCTCTTTTAATATTATTTAATAGTCTTCCATATCCCTGCAGATCATTGATATATACTGAATGTTCCTTGATAGTTGCCATTATTCTCCTCATGCACTGAATTCTTATCTCACATGCCATTGTCTGGTTTCTTATCTCATGATTCTTTTTCCTTTATCTTTCCTCTTGATATAGGGACAGTAGGCATATCCATTTTGCAAACAAGTAGATAAAATCCTGGCCCCATTGAAGTCAGTGTCAAAATTCCAGTTGGTTTCAATCGGGGAAGGATTTCAACTTGAAAGTTTAAATGACTTACCCAAGCGGGATTTTATAAGTACACAGACAGACATCAACCAAGTGGCAAGTAGGAAAGACAGAATATAGGTGCTGTGCTCTAATCCCTAGAATTGACTCCCCCTACCTACAAGAAAAAACAACTTTAAAAAGTCAGTTTTTAAAGCCTATTTAGTTTGACCAAGTCTATTTAAGTAAATTCTAAGCAAGCAACTTCCTCAGATATAGCTAGAAATATGTAACAGGCTTTCTGTGATCATATTTTTTACAGTAAATATGCTGCTACACTGTTGTGAGGCAGTGCTGCTGTGAAGAGAATTATTCAGAGTTAAATTCTAGCTTTGTTCAATTTAAGTGACAGGAAATAGAACTCCTACACATTTTTTTTTTTGAACCCTTAAAAATCTCCAAGGAAAGTCTTGAACTATTCAAAAAAGTCAAGCATCCAGAGGAAATTCTTAGTTAAACCGATTTGCAATCAGCAGTTTCACAATCATTTTCTTTCTAATTGAATATCAAAAACAACAGAGCAAACAGAAGGCAAAAATCAACAAATCCAATATGACCCACCAGTATTATTATATGTATTCATTCTGATAATGTCCTATGAGTCATGACAATCCTCCCAATTCTCAAACAGTCTAGCCTAAAATTTCTCGTTTCACACTCCCTCATACTAAAAATTGGCTATTACAACATTCTTTTTAAATCATAAAAATCTAAGAAAGTTAGATAGGAGCTGACAAATAAATATCCAGCAAGGAATATTATCCTCAAACTATTTGGGAACTCTGAGCCAGCAGGAGGACACCAAGTGTTGATAATGTTGAGCAGATGGTACTTTCAAAATGTTTAGAAAGAGGGTCCTGGCCCTGCATTAGAATTACCAAAGAGTGGCAATGGAGAAGAAGCAGAGGAGGTACTTACAAGCAGGATGGAGATCTGAATGGCAAACTCCAGGGTGGATAAAAAACAATGATTTTTAAAAAAAATAATATAAAAAATTATATTTTTTAAATTTAAATCAGATTTTTTGAGAAAATGCTTTTTGAGGAAAAAACCTTTCTAAAGAGAGTTTTAATTAAGATACATTATAGCTCAAAGATATCTCATCATGGAATAGGGATTATAAATTCTAATTCTATAGTATGAGACAATATACTCAGGTAATGTTTAAGAAAAGTTTTGTAAATGAGTTCCAACAGTTCATGGATTGGTGACCCAAATTTTACGGGATTCTAGGGGCTTCTGTATAGATTATTTAGGTTAATCTTTCTATCCACCCAATGGGACTCAGTGCTCAGTCTAGAAGATAACCATCAGAGATGCTTAGTTTTGCAGTTCTCAAACTGTGGATTTGTGTTTCCAGAGGTAACATGCTTGTTAACAGCAAAAATGTTTTAAAAATAAATAAATATATAGAGGTGAGAAATAACAGACCTCAACCCTATTGTCCTCTACAAATTTGTGTACACAGAGTCAGTCCCATACCTCTCTCTAAAAGTGCAAAGTTTCAAAAAGTTCAATGAATAGAAGAATGTTGGGGCGGAATAGATCTGGACAAGGAGAAGAAATCTGGAGAGAAATGCGAGAAGGGAAGGACAGGCAGTAGAAACAAAAGTGAAACTATTTGAGCAGCATATTCCAGAAGTCTTGAGGTCTTTCTGAGTGTAGCCTTCATTGATTTGAGATCTACCATGGCATTCTCTCACTAGAAGGGAAAACCTATAATGGCAGCAGGCAGTAAAAGAGACACAGTTTGGGAATATTTTAATGAAGTTCCTCTATCTGTGGGTAAGACAGGCATGTGTGCAAACTGCAAACAAGAAATACAAGGCCTGGTTGCCAGAATGAAACAACATCTTGAGAAGTGTTCCCATTCTCAGGAGAAAGCTGCGTTGAAGAGGATGAAAGGAACATGTCTGAACATGCAGGATCTTCAGGTTGTTCAACATTTGTATTTCATACTTCTTTCTTAAGGACTGCCTGTCTTCCTTCTGGACTATTCTTGAATTCTCATGTTTGAGCAAAAAATATAGTTGTGACTCTATGGTTCTATCATTTTAGATACAGTTGTGATAAAAAATAAATAGCTGAAATAGGCTGATCTTCCTTTTACAATTTCACCTTTAAAGTAGAACTGAGTGTCAGTGAATGCAATGAGTAATACTAAATGAGCAGTATAGTAATAATAACTGCATTGATTTATTTTGTTTAGGAGAATCCATTCTCAACATACAGGATTCTGAAGACTATCCACCTTCAAGATTACCGTCATTTTCTATAGTTTCAGAGTTATCTGCCAATGATAGTGTTTCAGTCATATCATGTATGTCACATAGCCACAGCAAAAAGAAAAAGAAAATCTCCATCATCCAGAAACAACCACAGATAAGTTTGTGATAAGAACCATCAGATTACAAAAAGAGGTAATTGATGGCAAAAATTGCCCAGTTTGTTTATGCAACAAACTCTCCTTTCCATATGATTGAGAACCCACACTTCATTAACACGGTTCAGTCATTAAGACCAGGATACAGTCCACCCAACAGAGCAGATGTCACATGCAAATTGCTGGATAAAGTGTATGAAAGAGAAATTGAGTAGTGTGCAAAAGGTCTAGAAGGTAAAATAATTAACCTGAGTCTTGGCGGGTGGAGCAATGTCCACAATGATCCTGTTGTATGTGCTTGTGTGATAACAGAAGAAGGGAATGTCTTCAGGTATGTTAGCAACAACAAGAAAGTCAAGGAAAGTGTGGGCCCCTTACTGAATGAGGGAGGCAACCTAGTGACAGAGGATGTGGAAAAAGCTAATGTACTCAATGCTTTTTATGCCTCTGTCTTCACGAAAAAGGTCAGCTCCCAGACCGCTGCACTGGGCAACACAGCATGGGGAGGAGGTGACCAGCCCTCTGTGGAGAAAGAAGTGGTTCTGGACTATTTAGAAAAGCTGGACGTGCACAAGTCCATGGGGCCGGATGAGTTGCATCCAAGAGTGCTAAAGGAGTTGGCGGATGTGATTGCAGAGCCATTGGCCATTATCTTTGAAAACTCATGGCGATCCAGAGAAGTCCCAGACGACTGGAAAAAGGGCTAATGTAGTGCCCATCTTTAAAAAAGGGAAGAAGGAGGATCCTGGGAACTACAGGCCAGTCAGCCTCACCTCAGTCCCTGGAAAAATCATGGAGCAGGTCCTCAAGGAATCAATTCTGAAGCACTTAGAGGAGAGGAAAGTGATCAGGAACAGTCAGCATGGATTCACCAAGGGCAAGTCATGCCTGACTAATCTAATTGCCTTCTATGATGAGATAACTGGCTCTGTGGATGAAGGGAAAGCAGTGGATGTGTTGTTCCTTGACTTTAGCAAAGCTTTTGACACTGTCTCCCACAGTATTCTTGCCAGCAAGTTAAAGAAGTATGGGCTGGATGAATGGACTATAAGGTGGATAGAAAGCTGGCTAGATTGTCGGGCTCAACAGTAGTGATCAATGGATCCATGTCTAGTTGGCAGCCGGTATCAAGTGGAGTGCCCCAAGGGTCTAATCTGGGGCCGGTTTTGTTCAATATCTTCATAAATGATCTGGAGGATGGTGTGGATTGCACCCTCAGCAAGTTTGCAGATGACACTAAACTGGGAGGAGAGGTAGATACGCTGGAGGGTAGGGATAGGATACAGAGGGCCCTAGACAAATTGGAGGATTGGGCCAAAAGAAATCTGATGAGGTTCAACAAGGACAAGTGCAGAGTCCTGCATTTAGGAGGAAGAATCCCATGCACCGCTACAGAATAGGGACCGAATGGCTCGGCAGCAGTTCTGCAGAAAAGGACCTAGGGGTTACAGTGGACAAGAAGCTGGATATGAGTCAACAGTGTGCCCTTGTTGCCAAGAAGGCCAATGGCATTTTGGGATGTATAAGTAGGGGCATTGCCAGCAGATCGAGAGACGTGATCGTTCCCCTCTATTCGACACTGGTGAGGCCTCATCTGGAGTACTGTGTCCAGTTTTGGGCCCCACACTACAAGAAGGATGTGGAAAAATTAGAAAGAGTCCAGCAGAGGGCAACACAAATGATTAGGGGACTGGAACACATGAGTTATGAGGAGAGGCGGAGGGAACTGGGGATGTTTAGTCTACAGAAGAGAAGAATAAGGGGGGATTTGGTAGCTGCTTTCAACTACCTGAAAGGGGGCTCCAAAGAGGATGGCTCTAGACTGTTCTCAGTGGTAGCAGATGACAGAACAAGGAGTAGTGGTCTCAAGTTGCAGTGGGGGAGATTTAGCTTGGATATTAGGAAAAACTTTTCACTAGGAGGATGGTGAAACACTGGAATGCGTTACCTAGGGAGGTGGAATCTCCTTCCTTAGAAGTTTTTAAGGTCAGGCTTGACAAAGCCCTGGCTGGGATGATTTAATTGGGGATCGGTCCTGCTTTGAGCAGGAGGTTGGACTAGATGACCTCCTGAGGTCCCTTCCAACCCTGATATTCTATGTTTCTATGATTCCTTACAGAAACAATTGATACATCAGGAAATGCACACATTGCAAAATACTTTAAAAAGTAGCACTAAAAGCTATAACAAATTGTGGGAAAAAATTCAAATGTCCAGTACGCAGCTTGGTAATAGACAATGCTGCAAATGTATCCAAGATGAGAAGAAATTATTTAGAAGAGAGTGAAGAGAGTCCCAAGCTAATAACATACGGTTGCAGTGCTCATTTGATGCACCTCCTAGCCAAAGACTTCAGTGTTCCAGAAATAAAGGCTAATGTTGTTGAAATTGCAAAACACTTCCGTTAACAACCACTTTGCAGCAGCTGCTCTGAAAAAATGGGAGTAACCAAGCTCACTCTCCCACAAGTCATGTGATGGAACTCAGTAGTGGAGTGTTTTGAGCACTATATCAAGAACTGGCCTAATCTGATGACAGTTTGTGAACAAAATCATGAAAAAATAGATGGCACTGTCACAGCCAAAGTTCTCAGCATTGGGCTTAAGAGAAATGTTGAACACATGCTGAGTACCCTGAAGCCTATTTCCGTAGCCTTGAACAAAATGCAGGGAAATAGCTGTTTTATTGCTGATCCTGTTGAAATTTGGAAGGAACTGAGTGAAATCTTAAAAAGAAAAATACGCAATGACAGAGTTAAATTACAAGCATTAAAAAAACGAATGGGACAAGCACTATCACCAGCTCATTTTCTTGCAAATATTCGCAATACTTGGTACTAGTATCAAACCTTAACTACTGAAGAAGAGAATTTGGCTATGACATGGACATCCAGCAATCATCCCTCCATAATGGCAACTATAATAAACTTCAGAGCTTAGGGTGAATCATTCAAAAATATGTTTGCTGATGATGTTTTAAAGAAAGTCACACCAATGAATTGGTGGATGTCACTTAAGCACTTGGATTCAGAGACTCTTGAAGTGATAATCTCGCTTTTAACAGCAGTAGCTTCTTCTGCTGGTGTAGAAAGAATATTAAATCGAGTCTTCTTGACTAGTGATTTAAATCATATCCACCCTGGCAAATTCCTCATGTGTTTTCAGGTGGCAAGAGTATCAAAAAAATCAATCTGACCAGAAGATCGCCAAGTATAATGGATCGGGGGATGGCTCAGGAAGGAAAAACCCTGACCCTGTTTTAGTCTCTAAACAAACCCAAACTTTTCTTAGGCCAGAATTAGCAGATTTCATATTGTAAAATCAAGATGAGGCCCACCCTGCACTCATTTCACATCATGACAACATCCCAGAAGAGCTTACGCACTGAAAACCCACCCACGGAAAATGAGAGGGTTTTTATGTAGCAAGCTGCCAGTTCTGGGGCCCTCTATTGAACACCCTAGTATTCAAATGGATGTAAAGGTACAATCCAATCTTTCAAATATCTCAAGGGATATTGAAAGTTACATAAAAATCAGAATTTTGGATGAATGAAAGTGAAAATTCTATACTAATTTTGGAAACTGAGGCTAGAAGCAAACTTTGGATAATCAGGGTTCAGAGGACTTAAATGTTTACAAGCTGGCTCTACTACCCTCTATCTAAAATGAAATATAAAATGTAAATGTGTAACCATCCACATTGCCCCCTCCAATATTGAACTACTTCCCTATTACTCATAGGTAGGGCCTCACCATATGCACAGTCCATTTTGGTCAATTCCACTGTCATAGGATTTAAAAAATCGTAAATTTAATGATTATTTAACACTATTTAAATTTGCAATTTCATGGTGTTGTAATTGTAGGGGAACAGGTAGGGACTAGCCTGCCTTAGCCGGGCAGCACCACTGATGGGATTTTTAACAGCCGCCCCGAACACCAGCTCCACACTCCCACTGGCTGGTTCCTGGCCAATGGGAGCTGGAGGGGGTGGTGCTTGCATGCCTCTGCCTAGGAGCTGGACCTGCTGCTGGCTGCTTCCGAGGCGCAGCACGGTCCACGGTGCCAGGACAGGCAGGAAGCTTGCCTTAGCACCCCAGCTGCTCCACTGACTGGGAGCCGCCCGAGGTAAGCCTGCGCCCCAACCCTACGCCCCAATCCCCTGCCCCAGCCCTGAGTCCCCCGAAATCCAGAGCCGCTGGCCCCACCCCAGAGACTGCAACCCCAGCACAGAGCCCTGACCCCGTCCCCACCCCAACCCCCTGTCCCAGCCCTGAGCCCCCCAAACCCAGAGCCCCCTCATGCACCCCAAACCCCTCGTCCCCAGCCCCACCCCAGAGCCTGCAGCCCAGAGCCCTGACTACCTCCCGCACCCAAACTCCCTGCCCCAGCTAAGAGCCCCCACCCACACGCTGAACCCCTCATTCCTGGCCCCACCCCAAAGCCCTCACACCCACACCCCAGCCCAGAGTTCCTCCCACACCTCAAGCCCCTCATCCCCAGCTCCATTGCATTGTGCGAATCAACAATTTTCTTCAACTGATTCGTGAGAAAAAAAGTTTGAAAACCTCTCTTCTGGTGAATGGGGTACTGGACTGGAACTCAGTAAGCCTTCTCCCACTCACTTGCTGTGTGGCTTTAGGTAGATCATTTCACCTCTTTTATGCCTCGGTTTCCCACTCTCATCCTTTGTCTCTTTTATATTTAGGTTGTAAGTTCTTCAAGGCAGGGACTGTCTCTTATGTGGTTACAGAGTCTAGTACAATGATCTTGTTTCAAGATCTAGGTGTTATTTTTAATACCAGTATTGATTTCAATGAGCCCTGGATGAGGAGCAGCCATAGAGATCAACACGCTGACCGAGGATCATAGAGCCCTGTGTCCTCCTGTTCCACCCACTCTTGCCCCTGGCATACAACTCTCTGCCCCTACATTATTCTGGAGGAATCCTCATCAGCCCCCTAGGGCTGATAATTGCTCACAATCACCCACTATGACTTATATCACCTATCCAATGTAGCGTTCTTTGCTGTAATTCCTTGGCTCGGGAAGTGTAGGTATATATTTAATTAGCTCAAAACTGTTTGTATAATGCACAGAAGATGTGAAACACTAATTGAAAAAGTATTAATGTGAAGGACTGTAAATTTGAAATTACCACAGTACTTCGATTTCTATACTTGTATGGATGTGCAGAGGAGGACTCAGAGTTATAATTTTAGTCTGATAGGCACTTAAAGTGAGAGAGCTGAGGAGTTCTGATACCCTGAGGGTAGGTGAAGAGGCACTTAAAGTCATAAAGTCTCCAGCACTCAGTCATATCTTACATATTAATTCTTGGAAATTCTGTGTTTGACTTTTTGTTTTTAATCCTGATCTATATGTGTAAGGTGCAGTTACCAAAATAAAATGTTCTTGCATAAATAAATGCTGCATTCTGATTGAGTATCCTCATCCTGAGACCAACTCTCTCATTGTGAACCTGAAGCAGTCTGGAAAATGGAAAAAAAATATAAATATTCTAATGATGTCTTCATTTCCCATCAGCCCTGCTACACTAATCTCTCCAGAGCTAAATTTGACCTCACTACAAACAGCAGTAAAATAACATGCCTCATTGTGTTTGCATGGATTTCCTCAGCAAACACACTTTTCTTTGTTTACTGTATCTATAAATATGGTAGTGCACACACAACCCATGTTAGCAGGTAGTCCAGCATCTGAAAGGTGAGGTACAATCGTAGGATTGCTTTCCTTATATGAATATAAATTGACCTAGCTGATCCACATATGTCAGTGAGACACTGTTCATCCTCAATCAGTTCATGTCCCTGACAGACTAACTTGTTCCAAGCTCTTCCACAATTGTGCAGATGAAGAGACCAGGTCTAGGAATTACAAGATTGTACAATTAAAAAGGATTTTGCAAGTCAAGTATTAATGTCTGTGTAGGCTTGTTTTAATAGATCAATTACTCCAGCATCTAGTTTTAAGTCAGTATGTAAACAGGATGTTATGGTAGCTGTTGCTAGAAGTTCCTAACCGGAACATCTGGGCAAAAACATGCTCACTGCCATGTGGGCACCAAATTGCATAAATACTGGATCAAAGATAGAAACCAGTTTGCAAATCCATACAGAACCAGGCATGGTGTCATAAGACACTTACTGCTCTCCTTCAATACCTTAGCAGTGATATTTCTCCAACAATTCAGGATGCAAAGCTGGGGGCTGACTGCTCATTACCTCCATCAAAAACTCACTCAAACTCTTCTAGGTATTCCATCTTATCTGGCAAATGCCAGAGTAAAAGTAAAAGCCTTAGTTCTTTTCCCATCTCTGTCATTAATGACCACAAACACTGCAACTCAACAGCAGAATAGATACTACATAAATAAAGGGAAGGATTCCTCTCAAATCCCTTAACAAAACCCAGCCACTTTGTCTTGTTTAAGATTGTGTTAGTATTTACTACTACTGAATGTCACTGCAAGAAAGATTTTGAAAATGCACTAGCTCTAAAATAGATGTAGCCTTCTTCCTTATATACCTACAGTCATCATTTAAGAAAGCTCTGGTCTCTTTTACAGCACAATCTGAATTCCTTATTCCTCAGCACTGTAAAGCAGGGTGAGACCTACTGCATTCTCTATCTTACACTTTCAGATCAGTCTGGCAATTCAGAGCTGTGGAGAGTATGGAAAAAATGTTGCTTTGCTTTTCCCTGTACTGTAGCTGTCAGGAAAACATAATGATAAAATTATGATTAACTACTGAGCTAAAGGAAAGTGTTCCACCTAGAGACCATCTTCATGAGTCAAAGCAGCTGACAGGTTATCTGCAAATGGATATTATTTTAGGATTGAATATGGTTGCTAGTTTGTGGTAAAAAATGAAGCAGAGGTATTGCCATCAATGGTAATTAACAATGTTAATCTTCTTTTTCCTCTCTATGGTGATAAAAAGAGTCATTTTTATATTTAATTAATGCAGAGGATCATTTTGGAAACTGGCTAATGAGGCTCTGATCACATTACCATGAAAATGCGCATTACCATTGCAACTGAGGAGGCTGTTTCATGAGTAGAGAATCTACTTTGTAATTAGCCCACTGTGAAATGAATCACGTCAAGAAAAACTCTGAGGGAAGCAGTAGGCAGTGGGCACTTAGCTACCGCTGTGCCAATAGACCACCAACATTCTAAGCTGTTTTCTTCTCAATATTGCCTGTCATCAGCATTGCAGTCCAAAACTGTAAGTGTTCAGCCTCTGTCAAAAGCAATGTGTCAGACAGAGCTTGGACAAATTATAGAGAAGGAGAGAACAGATGCTAAAAGGCACTAAACTTTAATTTGCCAGATTTTGAAATTCCAAAAGCAAACAAACAAAAAGCCTCAAATCAAATACTGACTCAACAGCATTTGTGCAAAATTATGAGATATTATATTAAGTGGTTTCAGAGTAACAGCCGTGTTAGTCTGTATTCGCAAAAAGAAAAGGAGTACTTGTGGCACCTTAGAGACTAACCAATTTATTTGAGCATGAGCTTTCGTAGCTCACGAAAGCTCATGCTCAAATAAATTGGTTAGTCTCTAAGGTGCCACAAGTACTCCTTTTCTTTTTATATTAAGTGCTAATTTCTTCTTTTTTCCCTTCCTCTGAACAAGCTGGAAACATGTTAACAGCACACTGCTACGCTAATATTCCTGCTGCTGGGACAGACGCAGATAACTACAGGGTATTAAGATCTCTGCCTAGTGGTAAAGAGAAATAACACAAAGAACGTATAAACAAGAGCTGAGATCAACATCATTCCTTGAAACTATTCCACTTCAAAAAATACAAATGAACTATTTTAAACCAAATCAATATTTTAAATTATTCAGAAAATCAAACACACCTTTTGGCCATCACAGACATGACATAAAACTTTCTTCCATTAGTTAGAAATACCTGAGATCATGGACATACTAAATCCCAGCATTTGCAGAGGCATCAGTGTAACACTGACTTGAAATCACAATCCTATTACCAAAGCAAAGGGCTTCCTTAAAACATTACAGATATGATTCAATGAGACTGCTGTTATATGACTGACATCTTGGCAGAAGATGCACAAAAATGTTAAAAGAATCCCACAGGAAGTCATCTGAAGGGGGAGTGGCAAAGAAACAAAAAACAACAGTCACCCAAAAATAATTAAAAAAACCAAAAAACGAACAACTTCACTAACAATTTGCACAGGGGAAAAAAAAGAGCATTTCTTTTTACTTACTATCTTGAAAGGAGTACAATTTCTTACTCTGGAGTCACTGGCAATATCCTCTGCACTCACCTGTGAAACTTCATAGAGCAGTTTGTAGTGTTCCTCTCTCTTCTGAAAAGTGCACAGATTGCAGCCCATTCTAATAAGCAAAGCAAGAGCAAAGCTTCTAATTTCCCCAGAACTGAAAGGCAAATGCACTGACAGGGAATCACCCTCCAGACTTGACTACTGTTTTTCATCAGTCACTCCAGCACAGAAACACAGACACACCACTGTTAGCTGGAAGCACAAGCCAGGGTAGTGTGTAGCAGCATGCTCTTCTTCCCTTTCCCTAAGTATCTTACACTCACATATACACACAGAGTTTCGACTCAGTTCATGGCAACACTCCCCCTGTGTCTGCATCAGTGCACATGACTACACAGATTCTAACTCATGAATATTAATAGGGACTCATTGATTATTTATGACAGAATGTGTAAGCAGGGAGGGGTGTCATAGCTGCTGTTGATGACAGATGAATATTCACTAATTAAGAAGCAAATGTAGTGTGGTTAAACAAAATTCACTTGTGTCAATACTATCTCTGTTTATTAAGGTTAGAGAGATTAAGAAAGAGCAATGCACACTTGCCCTTTAATTTTATCAGTGATCATGAGACTAATTCAGGAGTAAGAATTTCTGAGGCACAAAGTTAATTCCTACCTTAGGTCTCCACCTTGTGCAACAGGAATGACTAAATTTATTTTAAAAATATTTGCTATGCATTTTAAAGAGTGATTGTGATAACTTATGTTGTTGAATATCTAAAGCAAAAAAGGAAGGAGAGAAAACAAACCCATATGGCTGTAATGCTTCATTCACTTTTGATATTGCCAAATCTAATTGAA
The DNA here is from genome assembly GCF_965140295.1 of Lepidochelys olivacea. Classification (NCBI taxonomy): domain Eukaryota; kingdom Metazoa; phylum Chordata; order Testudines; family Cheloniidae; genus Lepidochelys; species Lepidochelys olivacea. Next base: position 299,753,324 of record NC_140411.1, read on the forward strand.
ATGCCAGCATTAAGACAAGAAGAAAGGATACCATAACTGCGAGTCTATAATGTGTGGGTGTGATTACATAATGAGTGTAGATACTATGTATATATGATTATACACATGGTGTATATATGTACACACAGAGTGGTCACATGAAATTTATAGTCACACTTTGTACACTTACCATGTACATACACAGTTAAATAGCAATTATAGTAAACTTTATCAACCCCAATTTTTTAGGAAAATGAATAGATATACCCTCTTGGACTTTTAAAAATTCAAAAGCTTCTATTATATCATGCCATCGTGTCTAATTTTACTGTTTGCAAATTAGATTTTAATAGCTCTACAATTCTCAGTGAGTAGATAAAGGCAAGGAGCCATTTAAAATTAAACCTACATGTTAAATGCTACAGGCAATGGAACTCACATATTTAGTTTCATGTGCTCACTAATTCCTGTATTTTACAGCATGTAATCAGTAAGTTTCTTAAAGACAGAAATCCTGACTCTAGCAAACCGAGTCTCCTTTAAAAAATAATAATAACCAAGATTTCTTTTATTTCTACTCTGCCTCATTTAGAACCTCCACTAATTAAGAATTATGTCCTTTTTCCAAAGCATCTTTAAACTATACAGGATAGCAGGTGGACTCCAAAGCAAAAATAATTACTCTGAAACCAATGAAACCAGTATAGTTAAGATTGACATTAGCCCTGAAGATTTTTAATGGCTAATCTCTGATGTAAAGCCACTTTTTTGGGGTACAGTTTCCTAAAAGTGCTTTGTCAAATATTTAAAATCAATAACAGGAAATGATTCTAATGAGTACTAATTGTTAACAAATTGGCTTTGCATCTAGCAGCACCTCAAACACCACCAACGCAGAGTAGTAAGTAGATCAACAATCATCTGCTGCTTATCAGTCCTTCCCCTTGGGATGTAATAATCCGATTTTCTGGGCCTTAATTTTACCTAACAGGCTGGATAAAAGCCAAGCAGAGAGACCAACATGAAAACAGCATCATTATTGTGAACACTGAAAAGTTTGCTAGAACCTCTATGTGAATTATAGGTGAGCTGATACTACATCTTGATTAAATTTAACATTTTAAAATAAATGCATAGTGCCGGGAGAGAGCAAATCATGATCATTTGTGGAGCAGATACTTCTTACACTAGCTACGTGCATTGCCATGCAACACAACTGCCATATCTATTTTCAAGCAGAGGTGGGCCCAAGCTGTCAAGTTTGGAGGTGAGCTTTCACAAAATTTCAGGTGTTTGGGGATGGGCTCCTCTTTGTTAGCAAGCATCAGCTTCTCCCCATCTCTACTAACACCCATGGAATGCTCTTCGTGCTGAGAGGTTCCTTTACATGAAGCAAACATCAAGTCTTTGAAGGTTTCTACATTGCAGAGCTGTAGAAGAATTGTCAGAAGTGTAAATTCTGAACTTAAGAAAGTCAGATCAAGGAAGTAGATAATAGTCATTCAAGGACAACCATGCTATCTTTCACTGAAACTGTTTTCTTCTTCTTCAGCCTCCATAACTTCTTCCCGTGATATATACAGGTTCTGAAAACTAAACAGTAATATAATGATAAAAGAAGCCATGATTTACCCGGGTTTATTTTTTTAATCCCTTGCAAATACTATTGTTGTTTTAACACATTGCTACAGGATTTCTTTTTTGTACTGTAGTTACCAGAAACAAAAAATAAAATAAGCAACGGAAAACTGCAGTCAATCTTCCAGGGCTGTCCCTGTTTTCATTACTAGTCCTCTGATTCTTTTGTTTCCTTCTCAGAAACCAACACAGGCTTCTCCACTCATTTATCAAATGCCTGCCCTTTGCCCACACACAAGGAAAGGTTCTACCTTCTGCTTCTATATCCATCTAATGGGTACAGTCTGCAGGGCTGAAGAGATCTATTTTAGAAAGAAAGGAATATTTTAGGTCCCTGAATTCCATCAAAAATATGCTATTTTGATTTTACTAACCTTGGAATATCAGAATGTGAAATTTGAGGCAAAACTTGATCGAACTAATGATTAAATAGAAACATATTATGCACTTCTGTCAGGTTGAATTTGATGTTAGGAAGAAAGTAATCTCTGTCTTTCTTTTTAATCCTCTCTCACATCAAATCTGTAGCTAAAAGGACAGAAGAGATATTAAAATATAATCAAGTAATTCTTATTCTATATGTAATTCAAATACATTTGAATTATTCAACAATCTTCTTGATTGTGGAGTTCCCCCTGTTCATCACCCACAATATAATGTCACCACAAAGACTACAAAGGTTCATCAGGGTTCAGAGACAAGCTAAGAATGCAGGAAGCCTGGACCAAAATGCAAAGGGATTCATTTTAATTTTAAAAATATCACATTTTCAAATGTGAATGCTTAAAAAGTTAGCACCTAAAACCATATTTAGGCACCTATGGGATAATTTAGGGCACTTAAAATCGGTACACAATTGCCTAAATAAGATGTGTAAGTGCCAATTATAGGCACCCATGTTTGAAAGTTTGTCTGGCTTAAACCACCAACAAGGGAGGAAATTCAAGGCTAAAAATTTCCAGACTAAACCCATTTAAAGGCCATATGCTTCTGTAAGTTATCACACAGCAAAGAGCTTTATAATGTACTGAAAAATTCTGCCTAACTCATGTAAGTGAAGCCACTGACCCGAATTCAGAGGTGTGTCACAGATGGGTCATGGGCAGCCAGACCTAGCAGTCAGAGCCAGAGTCTACAATCACAAGAAAATAAGTCAGGAGTCAGCTGGGCCAGGATACCAGGAGGTCAGAGTCAGGAGACAAACTGGAGATCAGACCCATGAATCAGTTGCCAGGAATCACACTGGGGCAGGATGCCAAGAAATCAAGCTGCAGGAAGCACAAGGCACACAGTCCAGACAAGGTGGAGAGCAGTTGTTCAGACAGTTTCCTGTTCCTGCTGATGGCTTAATTAGGGCCAGCAGGCCAATCAGCTGCTCTTGGAGTCCACCAATCTTGAACAGGCTGGGATTTATGAGTCCTAGCTAAGGAAGCATTAATAGGCGCCAGAGAGGGAGTTGGAGTTTGGCTGCTCCTATAAACTATGCAGACCCCAGTTTGAGACCCATGGGTCATGGCATCACCCATCCCCTAGGGGTGTCCTTTGGGAAACATGGGTCCAGGTTTCTCAGGGTGGCTGCTATGGAAGGCCTGAACCACGGTGGGAGCATGAAAACTTCCAAGTGCTTCCCTCTGAACTATAACCTTCCCAAATGATCCAGCACCATAATTTGCCCCATTTGATCTTAGGGTCGAGGGCTTCATGAGGAATGTTTCCTCTTGTCCCTGTATCTCTAGTGGTGGGGGTGGTGATTGTGTTCAGGGACATGCGTTCTCAGTGTATAGTTTCAGAAGAGAGACATGGAACACAAAGTGGACTCTAAGGGATCAAGGGAGCTGGAGCTCAAGGGTGACCAGGTTGATTTGTCACCAAAATCAGTACAGGCCAAGAAACCGATATTCTAGTTTCAGGGTGGGGGTGTCTGTCCATACAGAGGTGTTTCTTGAAAGCCGTATCTTTTGTCCTATGGAGCAGGTGGGGTCCTGTTGTCTACGTTTGTCCGCATGCTTTTTGTAGTCCTCCTTTGCCTTTTTAAGGTGTCCCTTCATCTCCGCTTGGATGAAATAGATGTGTTCTGCTAGGCAGATCGGTTGGGAGTGGATGCGGGTCGTTGTGGGTAAAACTGGGGGTGGTACCATAACTGATAAAGATGGGGCTGTGGCCTGTGGAGGCGTGGTCTGCATTATTGTATGAGAATTCTGCATTTGGTAACAGTGAAGACCAGTCATCCTGGTGATAAAGTTGCTACAGCATTGTAAATATTGAAGGATCTGATTGATTCTTTATGTTTGGCCATTTGACTGCGGATGGTAGGCAGAGGACAGGTGCACATGGACTCCTAATAAACATTGAGCCTCATGCCAGAAGTGGGCAATTAACTGTGGTCCCCAGTCAGAGGTGATATGATCCAGGAGGCCATGAAGATGGACTACACTGTTTATCCAGAGCCAGACAATTTCCTCCGCAGAGAGTAAACCTGTGCAGGAAATAAAGTGAGCCATCTGAGAAAAGTGATCTACCACTGTCAGGATGGTCATGAAACCACTGGATTCTGATAGCTCCACCACAAAGTCCAAAGAAATGGCTTTCCATGGCCGAATTAGGGTGTCCCAAAGTTGGAGGAAACCACAGGGTTTCTGGTGAAGGATCTTGGTGCAGGCACCCACATGGCAGGAAATTACAAAGGTGTTTATCATGGGGCGCATTCAAGACCACCAGAAGAAATGGGACATTAAATGTTGGGTTTTATATCACTCTAAGTGTCCTGTCAAGGAGTCATGGCACCCTTGCAGGTCCAGGTGGAACCTAGATGGGGTCCCTCACAAACATGATCCCCTTCTTGGCATTGGCCATTGTCAGTCAAGAACCACACAACTCGTAGGATGGAATTCTGGAGACAGAGGCAGAGTGGATGAGAGCATGCAGGTCCTGGCAGCAAGTTGCATTAAGAAAGTTATGGGATTGGAGAATGTGGGCTGGTTCCAGACTGGGGCCTTGTGGGTCAGGGGCATGTATTCAGGACAAGGCATGAGCCTTACCCGTTCCTGGTTCCAGGATACTAGGTCATGGTAAAGACCATGAACCAGGAGAAGAATAGGGCCGATTGGAGCTGTTGCTGCTTCAGGCCCTGGTCCTGTGCAGGTACTCCAGGTTCTTGTGGTCCGTAAACATTTGAACCAGATGATGAGCCCCTTCCAACTCGTTGCCACTCTTCAATGGTGGTCTTAATTGCCAGGAGCTCATAGTTTCGCTCAGCAGGAGTACGGTTACTTGAGTAGTAGACGATGGGACACAGTATTTGCTTGGGTCCACACTTTGGGGAGAAAACTGCCCCAATCACCATTTTAGAGGCATCAGCTTACACAACAAAAGCTTGTGTCATGTCAGAGTAGACCGATACTGGAGAAGTGGTGAATTGCTCAAATGCGTGGTGGGCTTCAGGAGACCAGTGGAATTTCGTACTTTTTCGGAATACGGCAGTGAGGGACTCAGCTTGTTTTGAAAAATTCAAAATTAACCTTAGGTAGAAGTTTGTGAAGCCTGAAAAACATTGTAGGCCACACCTGTTGCCTGTCATGGACAGCCTGGACTTGTGCAGATCTATTTTATTTCCTTCTGGGGACAGAGGTCTGATCAAACATGTACTTCTCTAGTTTAGCATAGAGACTGTGTTTTCGTGGTCTCTCCAGGATTGTGTGGACGTGAGTGGTGCGTTGGTCCAGATCATTAGAAAATATCAATATATCACCTAAGTGCACTACCATGAACTGGTCCAGTAGGTCTTGAGCACATGGTTAATGACATGCTGGAGCATTGCTTGAGCATTAGTCAGACTGAATACACCAAGTGGCCGTCGCAAGTCCAAAGGCGGTCTTCCATTAGTCACCTACTCAGATATGGATGAGATTATAAGCTCTCCAGATAGCCAGTTTCGTGAAAACACAGGCAGCCCCATGCAGTCCAACAATTCAGGAGTCAGGGTAATGAGTAACAGTTCTGATTATCTGATTTAAGGCTCAGTAATTGACACAGAGGCAGAGGTTGCCATCCTTTTGTTTGTTTGTTTGTTTGCTGGTCTCTAGCCATGCTGTCGGCAGAAGTGTGATGAGAAGGTGACTCTCTGTTCTCGCCAGTGAACGAAGGGTCATGAAGGGTCAGCCAGGAGATACCAAGGATTAGGGGAAAATGTGGGAATGGATCACACCGAATTGTATTATTTCTCTGTGTCCCTGAATAATGGCTTACAAGGGGACAGTCTCCTCTACAACTGGACCCAAGGACAGCGGGGAGCTGACAGTAATTTTGATCATGTCGGGTAATGCCTTGTATAGCAGGGAGATCTGCAGGGCCCAGCCTGTAGCTGCATCCATTAAATTGTCTACTGCTCCTGAGTTGGAGGGCCGATTGGAGGGGAATCTGTTGGGGGGTCCCCCAGGAATGTGCAGCTGGATAGGCCCTGCAAATGGTAAGCCTGTTGGATGGGGCTCAGGGTACATCTCAGTAAGGACTAGACATGGGGAAGTTTTCTTCTCTCAAGGTCCAGACTGGTTCCCCGCACTGGGCCTGGGTAGTTTTGTTTCCCCATGCTGTTTGGTGTTCGTATTGGGCAGGCCGAAATGGCATGGCCAGGTTTACCACAGTAGAAGCAAAGGTGACGGCGGTGGCATTGTTCCATTTCTTCAAGTGTGAGTTGCTGGTGAGACAGACTGGTTTGCCTGAGTTCAGCAGGTGATACAGAGGCTGGGGTCATGGTAAATGTTAAGGGAGGCTTTCTCCACCCTTCGTTCTCGCAGATGATTATCTGTGCTGATGGTCAGGTCCACAAAGGCATCTGGGCCCATTGGCATCTCTACACAGGCCAGCTCATCTTTGATTTCTTCCCATAAGCCCCATGGGAATACAGCTGTGCTGCTTCAATCCACTCTGAATCTACTGTGAGGTGGCGGAAGGGTGCTGCATAACAGTGGCACTCGTGGTTGATGTGGGTCCCCGAAGACGGTGGACATCAATTGAAGAAAAGCATCCCAGTCTGACAACACTGGGCAATGGCTTTCCATCTTGAGGGAGGCCCAGTCAAATGCATTTCCACCTTGGCCTGGTAAGAGGCACAGATTTGGGGACGCATCAGAAACAGAAGGCTGCACTGCTTCATGAAGCTCCACACCGCTGGCAGTTCCTGTCAAACTGTTGGGCCACAGGTATTGCAGGCCCCTGTTCGGGGCAAGGCACTGCACAGTGCATTCGCAGCACAATATTCTCAAGCTGAGCTACCTCAACTTGCTCCTGCAGCTGCTGGTGTCTGAGGCCAGCTGTGCAAATTGGGCCTACAGTGCTTGATTATCCACCTGATGGCAGAGGGCCCATTCGTTGGTCTGTGTAGACTAAAGTTGCCAACAGACCCTTATTAGAAGAGATGTCCCTTATTATAATAAAAAATTGGTGGTTGTGCTAAGTCAGTAGTGGTGCCTTTTATCTCTTATTTCAGCCACAGGGTTACAACTAGTTGAAAACTTGCAATGCCACTCCATAGACAACCAGGCCAGATTCCAGTGCGACCAGTAGATCTTCAGCCATGCTGGTAAATTGAAGGGAGACTGGGGGGCCATGCAGGGAAATGAGGGTCTCTGGTAGGGCGACATGCAGGGGCAGGGACAGAGAGCCTGTGGCCCGCTCTCCTCTTCTGGGTTGATGGCAGCTCCATACGGTGGGCCCTGTCCTTTGTGATGCCTCCTAATTTAGCGGGTTGCAGACGTAGGTAACATGAGGGTAGCTGGGGTCAGGGCGTGGAGCAGGAGACTTGGAGTTGATAGTGAAGCTCTGGTGAGGGGCAAGGTCATTTAGGGTCAGGGGGCCCTGGGCGGGGGGGGGGGAAAGGATAGAGTCCCTGGGTGCCCAGGGGAAGCAGGATTCCCCTTAGTTCTGTGAGAGGGAGAAACATAAAAGGCTATGGTCCTTGGCCCTCTTTACCCACCTCAGGAAGCAGCCTTGGAGGGTGGACAGAGAGGAGAGTGAAAACCGTTTGCTTTCAGGATCAGCTGCCTTCTCCCTAGGATGGTGCAGCATTTTATGACTTCGCACGGGGGGCAGCAACAAGGACTTTATTGTGGGGAGCAGGTTTCCTCCCCCTGTTTTAAAGTGACTGCTGCTTTAAGCTTTCCGATCACCACCAAGGATGCAATAGTGACCAGGTAGTCAAGTATCTGTGGTTCCCTGCACCTTATAATATGGGGAACTGGGAACCCCCCTTACACACACACCAGTTTCCCTCAGTCCAAGTCCTCTTGAGTACAGTGCTGTCTTGCTTTAGTCTCTCCCACTACCCCTCTGTCTGTTCATTGCAGATGTCAGTCATTCCCAGGCACGCCGAGGTTTTCTGTTTGCTACTGGAAAGCCGGAGGTTGTTTGGCCAGAGCAGCAACATACATTAAGATGTTCCATGTGGAGGAAGCTGCTGTAGATAAGATGCATCTTACCGAGGCAGGGAGGGAGACTGACTTGACAAATGTCATAGTGAGTCAGTGGCAGAGCTGAGGAGAATCCAGCCACCCTCACACCTGGTCTGGCAGGAGCCTATTGCACCATGTGCACCATCCTGTCCTATACATTCCAACCCTCAGGTGGACAAGGACTGAGTAATGCATCTGGCCATTCTGGGAACTCCAGATCATGGCACGTGCTCTGTGGAGCCCAGCATGCTCCTATCCTAGGTTGTCAGCTTAATGCCTACATACACATCATGGTTCAAGGGTCACCAACCCCCCACACCCCAAAAAACCAATACCTCTCCGCGATGTCAGCTGGGTGAGGGTGGTGGGGGGAGAGTGTGCTAAAAAACCTGTTTCTTATTTTCCATATACAATGTTGGGAACCCCAGTGTAGACCCTGCTGGTTTAATTTAGTGCTGTTTGAAACAGTTCTAGATTGAAGCGCACTAGGGAACCTTTAGTGCACACCAGCAGGGTCTCTATGGACCAATTAATGAACAACATGTTAATGCACTTTAGAAATCACACCCCCATATAGCATATTGCCTCACTACATAGACAAGCCCTAGGGTCACCTAAAGCCTTCAGTGCAGGTAACGGTGTTTGATTAAATTGAGAAAGAAGGCCAGTAAGCTCTTTACTGAAGCAGGGCCTTGGGTGAACAAGAGCACAGCTAGTACAGAGTCAGCCTGCAGGCTTCAGCACATTTTGGGTAAACATTCCAGTCCCACGGATATTTTTCAGTCAGCTGGTCTTAAGAAAGCTGGGTGTTGGCGCTTCCCCAAGTTCAGGGTTTAAGGACCCTGAAATACAGTGAAGACTAGAGCTATGCATAGAGGTTATAACCAACTTTCAATTTACTGACAGCTCTGGTTTTACACTGTGCCCCTTACATACTTCCTGTGTGTGTTAATAGCTTTAACTAATATTTGTAAAATGCCTTGACTTCTTTGGAGGGATGCTTTTATAAAAGGGAACACTTTATTGCTGTCCAAATTATTTTTGAAGATTTTGTTTTTTAGTTACATGTGTGAAGAAATAATCTCTCCCCCCCCCCCCCCGTATAAAGATTAAAAGCAGTCTCATTAGTTTGACACCTATAGAAACAAAGACCCTTTAAAGACACGGCCCTATATGCCAGGTTTAGGTCTTGATCCAAATGACAAACACCAGTGAAATACCACCATGAAAAATTGAACTTGTAATAGAAATTCAAATGCAACCTTTGAAGCAGCATGAAGAATATGGAACCAGCAGACAGGATGCCCTGGTTCTGTTCTCAGCTCCAACAATAACTCCTGTAAAAACTCTTGTATCTTAGGTTGCCCCTCTGTAAAATGACAGGTTTCAGAGTAGCAGCTGTGTTAGTCTGTATCCACAAAAATGTAAAATGTAAAATGCACCTCTGTAAAATGGCTTTCTTAACACCTACTTTGTAAGAATACTGTAAGGATCTTAACTCAATAAGATTTTGAAGTGCTTTCAGATCTTTAGATGGAATCTGTTATATAGGTGTGTCTTCCCCATCCTAGCTTTTCTATTGTGCCCCTCACGTTAGTATGTAACACTCAAAAAAAAATCTGACTACAATTGTTTATTAATTATGTGTTTCTGGTAGCACCCATCTGGTACAATTACAAAGGAAATAATAGTTCTTGTCTTAAATAGTTGACATATTAAAAGGTTAAAAATGCAATGAGTAGGAGAAATTGGTAAAATATATAAGTAAAGTTTTCAGAGTCATGCTCAAACATGTCTTAATAATAGTGTTAAAATACATTATCTTTAAACAGACACCGACTATTTCTTAGTTGTCCCTCAGTACAGCCACTGGGAGTTAGCTAAAATCTTGAAGACATCACAGCAGAAGAGGGTTTTTAGGACATGAATGTGGAGAGACAAATAACTGATAGTGTAAATGAAGTACCAGAGTGAATAGTCTTGGAGACATTTACCAGTGCTCCATCTTCAAAGTTTGCTTTCACAACTGGACCTATTGCCAACTTCTGGATTGTTGTTAAAGAATACATTCAATAAAATTAAGTTTGTTTGCCTTGCACATTACAAATGCACTACTGTGCCCTAAAAAAGACCACTCACTAGCCAGGAAGCTTTCCTGGCCTCGAATGGACTTCCCTGGCACTGAAGTTCAAAGGAGATTGTGCTGAATCAGACCATAAAGGCAGCTGTTTTATTCCTTTGCCAGACTATATATAGATGTTGTAACATGACTGCCAGTTCTTCATGCGACTGCAGCAAATAATAATATTTCAACACAGAAATACTTTGAGTCTTCAAGGGGGAGGGCAGAAGACACAGCACTTTCTGCTCTTATAGGTGACTTCTTGTGACTTTCTGTCACTATCAGACTCATACTAAGCAGCAGACTCATACATGGTTGCAAGCAAAATTTGGTTTCCAACTAATGATCTGATAGGATGATGGATGGAGAGGTAGCACTGTGCAGTATTACAGCGAGAAACTGTACATACAATTTAAGTGTCTGACAGCTGGCTAGTTTGATTTAAAAGTACAATTTGAACAGAAATCAAGTGTTTCTTGACAGTCATTAACTGAGAACCATAAAACTGCCATTAATTCTGTTGCAGTCAGCAAAATGTTTTGTAATGATCTAACACTAATGCACCCCCTCCTATACAACCTCCACAGCAGCAAAGGTTTACTTTATCCACTGCTTGGGTTTTGTGAAGCTTAAAATCACTGCCAATGCACCTGCTTTCCAGAAGATCATTAGGTAAAAATCCCAATGTAGTCCAATCAACCTGGCTTTAGTTACCTTACCGTCTGCTCTAGAAGAAAATTAATGTTATTAGATGTGTCTTTCTCTCAAGATTGGCTGGTGTTTGGTTACTGTGCCAGCTGTCTGAGAGGTGCTGGGGTCTGTTCTACGCTGACCCAGCTCATTGTCTGGGTAGAGCCCAAGTCCCAACATACTACACTAAAGCACCGACTGGAGCCTGCACCAGCTGTTACATATTGTACAGGTACTTAAAAGGATTACAGCACACTAAACCACGAGCTTGGCAGCAGATACTCTGTTGTCAGACCAGAACTCTGCAGCAGTTCTCAATGAGACCATTACAAAACAGGAACACCAGGACTGAACCCAGGTATACAAATTTAAAAAATAAAGAGAGAGAAAAGAAAAGTGAGGTGGGTGAAAGACTCCTGCAGTCACACAGATTGCAACAAATGAAATCCCACTAACAAAGACTATTTCTTTTTTTACAATTTCCTGTGGAAAACACAAATTAGCATAGTAAATCCTGCTTTCTGTCTGTACGGAATTATAGATCCTTAATCTGAGATCTGCTCTTTCCTCCTGAAACAAAAAGTCAAACAGGAGAGCCTGTCAACTTCAGAAGGGAGATTTGTCACAGCTCAGTAGTCCTAAGGGGCTGATTGTCTGCCTGATCCTTTGTTTCAGATAGCAGTGGTCCCATTGACACCTACAGACTATCTTGATCACACAACAACTTTGGTCTACCAACTGCATTTTCACTTGTACTCCATTTCAGTGTTATTGCAATGTATCAATATTTCCTCTCTTTTCCAGGCGTGCCCTCCAGAAGCACACATTAAAAACTACTCTCTTTTACATGGAGGCCTAACTATGAAATTTGATATAGAAAAGCAGCCACTGGGTGGACAGAAAGCAAGTTCAATCATAAAAATTTACTAATATTCTGCACAGAAATTGTTTTAAATTCTGTCTATCCATAACATCCTCAGTACAGCTCTAAGTCACTTACAAGAACATTTTCGAAGTGGTGTGCAAGGTTTTTAGATGCTTGGATCTCATTGATTCTACCAGGATTCAAGCAGCTAAAACCCGCACACAGTATTTTGAACATGTACCCCCCTAGGATTTTCCTCCTTCAGTAAATATTAACAAAGTAGTAGCAATACCAATGCAATTCATTTGGGATGAGAATCCTTTCCAATTAAAGTTTCACACAATTATAACACAAGCTCTCATATGTTTTTCAGTTTGGATTTCAAAATACTCTTCCGTTAAAACACACATGCATACACAAAAAACTCTATAGTGTATATCTGCTGTTGTCAATATCAGTCATAAATAAAGATAAATCAGTCTAGAACAGAAAGATGCCATAAGAAAAGAAAAATATAATATTGCTTGAAGAACTCCTGCTTTGTAATTCTATGCTGACTATTCTTTCTAGTCCTAAACTGTGATGGGAAAAGTCACTTAACATACTTAACTGAATATTATTTACATATGGGCAAACGTCAACCTGGCTTGTTTAGTTAGTGTAGTAAATAGTCTCAATATTTCTATCACATTTGCCATTACACACCAAAGACAGACAGTGCCACTGGCTAGAGTAAAATATGTAACACCATATTCTCCCAGAATAGATATTCTTTAGCTATCTTTATGTCCACAGATAACTTGGACAGTATTTGTCAGTTAGCACAACAAGTGAGACCATGGCTTATGTTTGAGAAAGTTCAACCCCCCATCCCCTCACACACACACATTTTGCTGTAATATAACAGGATAAATTTCAGAAACTTCAAAGCCAACTTTCACAATACCAGATCATTTAACCATGGAAGAAAAACAACAGATTTCAGGCCTTGTAGGCATCTCCAGTAGCTAAATCTGTCCAAAGCTGTACATAAAGATACCTCCTCAACTCTTTGTCTTCAGAGAGGAGAGAAAAATTCTCTTATTTATTGCAGGGGAGAAAGTGACGTCGGTGAAAAATGAATTTACTTATCAGGCTTCATATTACAGTAGGCACCTATGTGAGTCTATGTATACTGAAAGGGAAAGCTGAAAATGAATTTTGTACATCTGCATATCCAAAATATACTTAAGAGTGATTTCATATGAAAAAGCCCAAGTCTTGTATTTTTAAGACTCTTTAAGGGAGAAAATACTTTTCTTCTCCAAGGTAGTGCTCAGCCTGCCCTCCATGCTCCCTGCTGTACAGACCTGAAATAAATTAAAATAAATTCAAGCAGAACAAGCATTTTTTTTTGCCTGTAAGACCTTTACATGTTAGCCAGTGACTGAATCAGTTTCATTTCTATTCAGTTTTTGTGCAGGATACTGGGATTATATATATCAGCCTAATTCAATGATAAAAAAAATCCTTACTATAAATCCTACCATGTGGGACAAATCTGTCAAGATCTTAATTATCAAAACAAATGAACAGACAGAAAAATGTGACATATGTAGCATATACTTTACATGATAAATTAGCCCTTGCAGAACTGACAGACATACTGTAACTGGATGTTAACGTTGCTATAGCAAACAGTACTCCCCCACATCCCAGCTACCGAATCACAAGTTTCTGAAGGAACAATTTACCCTCGCAAAAGACAACAAATTTTCTATTGTTAAACAATGTCTACATATGACAGACATATTTCTCTGCCCCACTATAATCTTCTTTAAAAATCAATGCATTATTAGCAACAGCACTGTATCACTAAAGTAGCCAGTCATGAGAGTCAAGTCATTCAGTTTTTTCCCAGTAGCTGTGTGGTTCCTGCTAGAATGCTTTTCGGATTTAGCATAGTGATGGGCAAACCCAGGGGGCGGAAATATCCTTATTATGGACTGAGCTATAATAGCGTAGGCTTAGGAAGAAACAGTCAGTGAGTTTAAAATCTGAACTGGAAGTTCAGTTCACATAACTATCCGAATGTTGGATGCTCTTGAGTGTTTGCAATTCAGCCTTGGATCACATAAAAACCTCTTTTAGGCAAGTTCAGGTACTTCTCACTTCCACTTGGAACAAAAACACTCTTTCTAGCAATGTCTCAGCATTTTAATTTTTGGTCTTAGAGCGCACCAGGAACTGCAAGTGCAGGCAAAACTAAAACACATGTTAAATAAATTTAACAACTGTAGCCAACAATTCAATAAAGTATCCTTGTTCAGAAGAGCACATTAGAACACGCTTATGTCCCATTGACATGTGGGATGTAAGGGTGTGCTTAAGTGCTCTTCCGAACAGGGATGGACCAACTTAAGTGCTTAAGTGCTTTCCTGAATTGGAGTCTTTAAAAACCTCAGTCATGGAGGGCTCAAATTTTAGGTGAAATTCCAGGTCACTTATTATTTAATTATGATCCATCCACTCATCTTTAGATTCAAAACAGGGCTATAGTTAATTGTTTGCCAGAAATTCACACTTTCTTAAATAAGCTCCTCGTAATTCAGTTACTAAAGCCCATGAACTTGTGTTCTGATTGATTTTTGGGTGGTCAACTGAACTGAACTTCTAAACTAAGAATGAAATGCAGACTACTAAAAACATGACAGCAGAAAGAGGCCTTACCATGCTGCCAGGCCCAGAATGTAACATCCAGAACCAAACTTGATTATATTTTGGCCTCCTTGGAATATGTTATTTTTCTGAATATAGTATACCTGTAACTTGAAAGGGTGGATAGAAAGGAGAGGGAGGAGGCATGAAGAATGAGCACAACTGCTTCACTCCAGTATAGCACGTTACACAGAAATTTCACAAATGCCCATAATTTTATCCATGATCTTAATAATGTGAGAATTCTCCCCTCAGATCTCTGAACCTCAACAGAGAAGTACAATTGGAAATTCCCTTCTAGTGATTAGTTAAATTATTAAATAAGGAACACAAGCAAAGATCTTGAAACACCATAACCCACAGCAAGTTTGTCCTCTCTCTCTCTTGTTGGTGCTGGTAAGGACAGAGGAAATTTATATAAAGATGTATTTTCTGAAACTAGATCTTTTTTCTTTTAGGTGTGTGAGGAAAATGAAAGATTCTGAGAAAATAGACTACATTATTTCAGTTTAAATTCTTAACTTCGACTGTGAAATCCTTTCAGTGAAATATCCCAGAATGCATAATGCCATCACAGACACCAAAAACAGTTGTTATAATTTGATAAATATTTCTAGAGAAAATAGTCCATGTAATTTAAAGGTCTGGGAGCCACTAAATCCCTAGCCATACGTGTGTGTGTGTGAAGGAGGCATAGAGGAATGATGGAAAAGTAGATTCTAATGAATTTTAACAAGCTTTTTTGTTTTTTTATGAACAATAAGCTTTCCAGACCTCCTTTTCACTTCATAAAGAAGCAAAAAAGGGCACAAGCCTAGTTTTAAACAAAACTCCTGTCATAAATATAAAGGGAAGGGTAAACACCTTTAAAATCCCTCCTGGCCAGAGGAAAAACCCTTTCACCTGTAAAGGGTTAAGAAGCTAGGATAACCTCACTGGCACCTGACCAAAATGACCAGTGAGGAGACAAGATACTTTCAAAGCTGGGGGGGAGGGAGAACAGGAGGTTCTCTCGGTCTGTGTGATGCTTTTGCCAGGAACAGAAAAGGAATGGAGTCTTAGAACTTAGCAAGTAATCTAGCTAGATATGCGTAAGATTCTGTTTTGTTTAAATAGCTGATCAAATAAGTTGTGCTGAATGGAATGTATATTCCTGTTTTTGTATCTTTTTGTAACTTAAGGTTTTGCCCAGAGGGATTCTCTATGTTTTGAATCTGATTACGCTGTAAGGTATTTACCATCCTGGTTTTACAGAGGTGATTCTTTTACTTTTTCTTCAATTAAAATTCTTCTTTTAAGAACCTGATTGCTTTTTCATTGTTCTTAAGATCCAAGGGTTTGGGTCTGTGTTCACCTATGCAAATTGGTGAGGATTTTTATCAAGCCTTCCCTAGGAAAGGGGGTGTAGAGTTTGGGAGGATTTTTCGGGGGGAAAGACGTTTCCAAGCAGGCTCTTTCCCTGTTATATATTTGTTAGATGCTTGGTGGTGGCAGCAATAAAGTCCAAGGGCAAAAGGTAAAATAGTTTGTACCTTGGGGAAGTTTTAACCTAAGCTGGTAAAAATAAGCTTAGGGGGTTTTTCATGCAGGTCCCCACATCTGTACCCTAGAGTTCAGAATGGGGAAGGAACCTTGACAACTCCTTTCTAGGTCACCTTTAAAATAAACCAGAGAGAACTTTACCTATGTTGACAACAATACTAAATCAGTTTTCTCCCATTCTTCTCCCCTCTTTCCCAAGTGTTTCTGTTATTTCCTTTTCCTGTGTGCCATAGCCCCATTTTCATTTTGTACTTTATTTCCACTCACCTACCCCTGGTTCTATGTGTTACCTTATTGCTTGGTCCTCTCCTTCTGTCCATGTCCTCTATATTTCTTGCACATTTTTGTCCATTATATGGTCTCTTTCATTTCTACCTTCCAGTTCCTCTCTGTCTTACTCCAGCTTTGCAGTTCAGGTCTCTTCTGTCCTACCCCTCTTACTCCTACCTCATCAACAGCCAAGTATTGAAATTGCTCTGTTAAGATGGAGGCCAGGGTCTGCCACTGTTGCTTAGTTCCTGTTGTAATTCGTGCCCCTCCACTGTAAACAGCAGTGGATATAACTACAGCTCCACTGCTGATCCCCTGAGACACAGACAGTGCATGGAAACCCAGGGGAGCTTATGGGAAGCAGCTGTGCAAGAGGAGGGTGATGCTACTGGTTGAAGCATATACAACAGCAGATCAGGAATCAGAAGACAGGTAAGAAGCTCTTAGGGTGAGTAGAGTTCCCAGGATATTACTGAAGCTGAAACAAACTCTGGCCAGGACATCTTGACTTGCCCTCAAAAGCAGACAAGTGACCACCCAATCTTCACCAATTAAGTTCTTCAGAATACTCACAGCTCTTAAGTTAAACCATGGAACAGCTGTGCCTGCTTTGCTGAACAGTGAAAAATAAATCAGAATGACTGTGTCACAGGTTTAATTGATTTTTTGTCTTTCACCCTGCTTCAGAAGTCAGTCTGATCCATGCTATTTCACACTCTCCAGTGCAAGTTTTACTGATCTAACCCCTTACTAAAAATAGATTCATCAGATAAACACCAGGGGAGGCAATATTTATCCCCTGCAGGAGGCAGGGATGTCATGTTACAACTTCCTCTTCACTCTCCTGTTTCATTGAGAGAGGTGGGGAAGGAATAGAGGAAAGGAAGATTCATACAAATGAAACAAGGTGAAAACTGATGTTGTGTATTTATACATTCATAAATGTAAGAATGGAAGAGGCAGTCACAGTTCATGCTCCCCACAGTGCTCTTACAAATTCTTATCCATCTTCCAGTAGCCAGGTGACAGAAAATAGTAGTAACTGATAAATGCTGGGGGAAAGCACAAGACTTAACCAATAAATAATAAATGCTTCTATATCTCTCCTTCCTTCAAGTCCAGTAACTCCTTCCTTCAAGTCCAGACAAAGTAAATATCAGAATCTGCTGATACCATGCAAAGAGGTTGTTGAAAATGAATTACTACACTTCCTCACTGCATTTCTCTAATAACTTTAATAAATATAATCAACTAATAACACAGTACAATCCGATGAAGTGAGCTGTAGCTCATGAAAGCTTATGCTCAAATAAATTTGTTCGTCTCTAAGATGCCACAAGTCCTCCTTTTCTTTTTGCGGATACAGACTAACACAACTGCTACTTTGAAACAGTACAATCTATTCATCCTAGCACACAAAACATAAATTTCATTTACCACCAACAAAACACACTGGGGCACCAAGGCAGATAACTACTGTGGCTTTGGGTAATATATATATATATATATATATTTTGCAATGCATACATATAATGCTAATAGAAGCAATGCATGCAAATCAAGGGGAGATTATATGCCCTTTGCCTTTTATCTCATCCCACTGCTGCCAGCGAACAGTGCGAGAGAAGATGACTACCTACACAAAGGAGCCCCTAGCTGAGAACTTTAGGAATTGCTGTATGAACATGCTGAAAAGTTGTATGTGCCACTTGAATCATCTAGTTATTTCTACTTCCTCGCTCTCCTCCCCACTCCCAGGCTTGCAACCTTGGTGAGCTCTCAACTACTGTTCACTCCACCTGCCACACCTAGTCCATTGATAAGTCCTTTCATTTCTTCTTTAATGTCACCAAAATCCATATCATCTTGCCCATCTCCAATTCAAAAATCCTCGTCCATCGTTTAGTCACTTCTCATCTAAATTCCAGATACTCTGATTGAACATCCTCATTTTGAATAACTTTGCCAGTACCCTGTCTTTTACCACATCATATTCAAGATACTCACCGCCCCCCGCCCCCGATCTAATTGATTTCATCTTCATCTCCTCTGTCATTTACTTCTACACCCACCTCTCCCCTCACCACTCCTTCCTAAGCTTTCTACCACTCTCAGCTTGCATCTTCATTCATGCTGTCCCGTATTCTTGGAAGACTAGTCCATCTCAGGTCTATCACATGATCCTTCAAGACCATTTCCTTCTAGGAAACTTTTCTACAATACTCTCCTCACAATAAGCTCTCTACTCTCCCTCTGACTAAGTTGATCTCCTGTGTTTCTTCTTGTTTACTAGATTGTAAAATCTTCAGATCAACGGCCATTTTAATTTCTCTCTTTCATTTCCTCCCTAAGCCAAAATGTCCAGCAACACAGAAAGAGCAAGTTCCCTTTCCTTCTCTCAGACCGAATTACACCCAGCTACTATAGCACTTTTTAAGAAAGATATTTTGGAACTAGATATATATCCAACTCCAAAAAAAGTCCTTAGAACATGCTCTAAAATTGGACTGCATGAAATATGGGAATTCCTACAACCTCAGCCCTGTGTCTGAGATTCTGCTGGCATAGCACCCTGCAGCTGAATGACCAATGAACTCTGAGCCCAGAAATTATGATTCATAGGTATTTCTGTTGCTTTAAAACTATTAAAAGTTATCTTTATGCACAAAGCACAGTCGATCATGAGTCTGTTCTTCATTACATCCAAACCAGCTCTTGAGACTGTAAACAAACATTTGCCCACCAAAGGAAACCATATTAGTGCTTTAAAGTTAAATAATGCAACAATATTAGTTATCTGAGAAGAGTATAAAGCCATGACCCTGAAAGCCCTCAGTTTGACCTTAGGGAGCAGGGCAAGAGGGATCATATAGCCTTTTTATTTCTTATGCTAATACACAAACTATCACTTTCCACAAGCTATTGATCTTTAACTCTTTTCTGACTCAGACACCAATTCCATTGTACAAGACTTCTGTCTTCTGTGCTGAACATAGTAAAGGATGATTTTGCTTTGAGCTGAGAATTTGTTTTTAAGACTTGGGCAAGAAGAAATTGTGTGTGTTTGCACTGCATTCTATGCTAACTGGAATTAAAACATGTGGTAACAGTCAGTTGGAAAACAGCAACCTTATCTCTGTGCTTCAAACCCATTTTTAAATGGGAAGTAAACTACTGTTGTATATTATGAAAACCAGCATCTTTCAAATAGTTTCATTACAGTGATAAGAATTACATTTTCTTTCTTTCTATAATTTCCCAGTCAGTAATGACTCCTTCACTTTTCCCAAGCCTCAGTTCAACATGCCTTCCTATTTACAGTATTTATATTCTACAGATATTACCAGTCCATTTTTCCCAGCAGATAAACATTGCTAAGGTAATTACAAAATACATCTTTCTCTGCACAACTAACCAGTGGTTCAGTTTTGAAAATGTGCTATATTAATAAACCACACACTGCTGTAAACTAATTGTATGTAAAGACAACGGGAGCATTTTCAAGAATTTTAATTACTATTCCATGATTGCTTTATATTCAGTACATAACATTCAGGTAACACAGCCTGTATGATGATAAGCAGTTTAATTAGAAAGCAAAGATAAGAAAAAATGCCTTTATAAGTTACTGAATTTGTTCATGCTGGTCAGGTGATAACCTGAGCACACAGTTTCCCTCGATATTTTAAGATGAGAATTGCTAATTCTATCTCAACCTTTGTTTCCTCACACTGTAACAACTGTTTTATATGCCATTTGCCTCTCTCTCTTGTGTGTGTCAACACCACAGTTATAATTAGATTGAAAACCTGAACCTGTCTTTAATCTTTGCACCTGTCCAAACAAATAAGTTCTGCCTCACATTTCTACCCTGGTGTAAGTATCACAACAAACAGACACAAATGTAAGTTGTGCACTGCCAATAGTATGCTTACCCTTTCAACAAACTGTCTCAAAGGATAGCCATTGATTTCCTAGTTATTATGAACATGAAATTATTGAATGACAGATGATAGAGTGTTAGGTCCTACAAGTATTTTCCCAAATGGGTTATCTAGCTAGGGTTGTCATAGCAACCGTGCTATTTGACAGAGCTTATGACAAAGAACTCTTTGCTCAGAATTCAGCTACACAACAGCTCATTGCTTCTTAGCTTACACTCATGTAAATAAGAGAGCTCTGCAAATGGAAGCGCACCTTGTGTCCACTCTAACAACCTGTTCGAAGAACCCCTCAAGAGGTCTAGTCCAAAACCAGAACCAGGTAAATGGGTTCCTACAAGTCAATATGTTTTTCACTAGAGGGTTCTGTCCATGGCTGGACATTGCACTATTAACCAAGGTAATGTTAAATCCCCATAAGATAAATTAATAGATCTGACAGCCCTGAGTCCATAGGGAATAGAAGTTCTGCATCATGACACACAATTGATTAAACCAAGGAGGAGAAATACTCACAAATCACTCATTGCTTTTCACAGTTAAAGGTTAGATAATTTCTTGCCAACATGACACTTATGCTGCAGGGATCTGGTGAACTGCTATTTTACATCTTTATTTATTTATTTACTTTGACTGAAATAAATTAGATTTCCAAACTGAATGGTTAGTTCAAACAGGGATGTTTTTTTCATAGCTTCACAGCCCTGGCTTCTTTCTCCTCCCCCCACCCCCACCTCCCGGCACACACACATACCTCCTCTACTCATCCTGTCAGGAAGAAATTTATAAGTGATTCTTTTTAAGTGGTGATGTTCTGTCTGGGAGCAGTACTATAATTTCACATCAGAACAACAAATCAGGGATGTCACAAAGGCTCAGGCCAGATGAAGGGCACAATACTATAGAAAAATGAGTTCCACATGCAGTACACCTGGTATAACTTTTCTGCTACAAAAGTCAACTATAGATCTTTGTCCGCCACTAAGGAGAATTGAGTGCTCAAGAAAAGTGTCATATGAACTGCTCTGGAAAATGAAGTCCCTACTCACATAACCAGTACAGGCAATTAAAGTTCAAGCTTCTTCACTCAGCCCCCTCTGCATGACAGAGCCTTAACTCAAGAGGGATTACTTCTATTTTATTTTTTGGGGCTTGAGGGAGAACTTGTAAGGTTCTTACAAGGTAGTTCAGTCCACATGTCCATTCCATCCTTGCCTTCTCTACAGACTAGAGAATGCCCCCCGCCCAAAGGCAACTAAACATGGATGCGGGGCCCTAATTTAAGTGGTCAGGGCTTAAAGTGAACAATATTAAATGCTAGGTTTGATGATGGCCAATGTCTTGTTTTCAACATTGTCCATTTACAGAGGCAAAAAAAAAGAAGTTGCTCACAGACTGTGTTAGAGAGATCTAGACGGAGGAGACAGATAGTTAAGGGCAGACTTGGGTACACTTCATGCTTTTTTTTGGTGGGGGGAGGAGGGAAGGGCCCTTAATTGTGTCACCTGAATTTCAACACTATGCCAAAATGGTCATGTGGGATGATTCCTCATAAGGCCCTAAATCCCACAGTAGTTCCATTCTCTCCTCCCCTTCTCTCCCCTGTTTATATGCGATAAGAAGTGAACTTTGCTTTAAGTCCCATGACTTTCTTTTTTTGTGATTCTTGTTCTTTGATTCCAAACACCTACACAGCCACCCACACACGAGTGGCTACGCTTGAGCCTTCTCCTTACTAAGAGAATGTGATCATTGTAGCTTCAAATAAATTTTGATCTACTCACCTCTCCCAACCATACTGACTAGTGACCATTCAAAAACTAATCACTCAACAAAATGTCTCTTTATTGTACTTGTGAAAGTTAAAGAAAGTCACTTCAATCCAAGACGCAAATGTAGGCATATCAGGAATTATTTGTAGATCCCAACTCTGTAGCGATATGCTGTTTCACCTGGACAACTCCTTTTCAGTTTCATTCATTAGTCAATTTTCCAGGATCATAGTTACTGGATAAGGGCACATTAAGGGCCAAGACTGTGAAGCCCTTACTCCCAATGGTGAGTAGTTATATACCCGAGCAGTCCCATATGCTCCAATGGAACTGCTCAGATGAGTAACTGCTCACCAATCTTAGAAAAGACGTCACAGTCTTGTCCAAAATCAAGTCATTTTAAGTGATTATACCTCAACAAACCCTGTTGCACTGTATTCCTAACATGAGTTGCTATGAATAACCTATACTATGGGATTTAGCAAAGAGTAATTATCAGGGAACGGAGTCAGCCTGCCACTGTTACCACATCCCACTTTCACATGTGTAATATCTAGGATTTGTATACAGAGATCAGGCAGTTCAGTGCTAAACTGCCTAAATGCAAATGCAGTCTGCAGGCATGAATCTGAGTTTTTGAAATGGCCAACCCTACGAGATGAAAAGCTGCAGGAACAGTTGCAGAATCTGGGTCACAGCTTCATTAAAAATGTAAAGTTTAAATTAGGGCTGTCAAACTATTAAAAAAATAATTGCGGTTAATTGCCGTTTTAATTTCATTGTTAAACAATAATAGAATGCTATTTATTTAAATAGTTTTGGATTTTTTCTACATTTTCAAATACATTGATTTCAATTACAACACAGAATACAAAGTGTATAGTGCTCACTTTATATTATTTTTATTACAAATATTTGCACTGTAAAAAAACCCAAAAGAAATAATATGTTTCAATTCACCTCTTACAAGTACTGTAGTGCAATCTATTTATCATGAAAGTGCAACTTACAAATGTAGAATTATTTTTTTTACATAAACAATTTTTTACAAAAATAAAACAATGTAAAACTTTAGAGCCTAGAAGTACACTCAGTCCTACTTCTTGTTCAGCCAACCGCTAAAACAAAGAAGTTTGTGCATATTTACAGGAGATAATGCTGCCTGCTTCTTATTTACAATGTCACCTGAAAGTGAGAACAGGCGTTCTCATGGCACTTTTGTAGCTGGTGTTGCAAGGTATTTAGGTGCCAGATATGCTAAACATTTATATGTCCCTTCATGCTTCGACCACCATTCCAGAGGACATGTTTCCATGCTGATGATGGATTCTGCTAGATAACGATCCAAAGAAATGTGGATTGACACATGTTCATTTTCATTATCTGAGTCAGATGCCACCATCAGAAGGTTGATTTTTTTTTGGTGGTGGTTCGGGTTCTGTAGTTTCTGCATTGGAGTGTTGCTCTTTTAAGACTTCCGACAGCAAGTTCCACACTTCGTCCCAATCAGATTTTGGAAGGCACTACAGATTCTTAAATCTTGGGTCGAGTGCTGTAGCTACCTTTAGAGATCTCACATTGGTATCTTCTTTGCATTTTGTGAAATCTGCAGTGAGTGTTTTTAAAATGAACATGTGCTGGGTCATCAGCCGAGACTGCTATAATATGAAATATAAGGCAGAATGTGGGTAAAACCACAGACCAGGATACATACAATTCTCCCCCAAGGAGTTCAGTCACAAATGTAACACATTTTTTTAATGTAGAAAAACATTCAAAAATATTTATAATAAATTTCAATTGGTATTCTAATACTGTTTAACAGTGCAATTAAAACTGCGATTAATCATGATTAATTTTTTTAATCGAGTTAATTTGTTTTGAGTTAATCACTTGAGTTAACAGCAATTAATTGACAGCCCTAGTATAAATGTTTCCAAACATTCCCTGCTATTTTTACAAAATGAGAGGTTCTACCTCCCCATAGAAACAAATACAGAAAAAGATGCTAAGTAAGGTTATCTGACACAAACAATAAGCAACAACAAGATGCTGTGGAGAAACAGAGGATTAAAAATGCTGTGAGGAAACTGGAATATATCGTTCGGATGAAGCATAAGTGACCAGACAAGGCCAAATAGGCTTTTCCAGTTCTGAAATATTTTTGAGAACATTAAAAAAGTATTTTTCATGAAGCCATATTTGTACCTACCAGCACTTTTATAGGACAGCTCCAGTTAAAATCAACTCTCAGTGAGCTCTCCTGTAAAGTGGACTGCAAGATGCAATAAACAAGACACATTGAGAAATCTAGATTTACATTGCCACCCACCCCCACTCTCATAGTTTTCTCCTCTCTTTCGCTCTCAGTATGAACAAAGCTGTAAATGTTTTAGGGCTGTGTGATAGTCCCAGAGAAAAAACAGAGAACATATGTAGTATATTTTCACATAGGAAAAAAAATACCAGAGATCCTAATTTCTAAAGTGTGCCTTCTGCCCAAAGTGCACCCTTGACGCTAACTCGGCTGTGATGCAAATCACTCTTCGCAGATTACTCAGCCGTAGACGATCCTGAGGCACCATCAGAAGGGTATTAGTCAACGATTTCACATGAAGTCCAATTACATGTTTTCTGTATCATTCCCTGAATACCCACTAAAATTTTGCTGATAGTAGCCCATCCAAAATGCATTTCAGGGACTGGGAGTACAGATAATATCCATTACAAAACCGGTCTATGGTTTCTGTCAATCTAAGTTAAACGCACAATAGGGACTGAAAAGCCATTGCAAAACTGCAGATTCAGAAAATATAAGAAACAAAGAGAGTGTACTTATACTCTCCTCTAATATTGTTTTTGTTTGTTTTTAAATTGAGAGAACTTCAAGTAGGTAAAGGGAGGACACTATAGCATGTTCATATGAGCCAACACACATGAAATGAGTCACGTGGTCTCATTAGCCCCATCTCCAATTTTTGGTGTATATAGAAAAACACCACATTTCTAGACCATATCCAAGTCATTTTTTTTAAAATAGGAGAATTAGTGACTACAACTACTTGCAAATTAAAAAAAAAATCTCCCTCGCCAATCAGATTTTCATGACCTATCTGTTTTGAAGACATTTTGAAGACAGCTCGAGGCACTGGTAATGGCTACAAAGGCCTTTGTCAAGGTTCCTCCCCCACTCTGAACTCTAGGGTACAGATGTGGGGACCTGCATGAAAAACCTCCTAAGCTTATCTTTACCAGCTTAGGTCAAAACTTCCCCAAGGTACAAAATATTCCACCCGTTGTCCTTGGACTGGCCGCTACCACCACCAAACTAATACTGGTTACTGGGGAAGAGCTGTTTGGACGCGTCCTTCCCCCCAAAATACTTCCCAAAACCTTGCACCCCACTTCCTGGACAAGGTTTGGTAAAAAGCCTCACCAATTTGCCTAGGTGACTACAGACCCAGACCCTTGGATCTTAAGAACAATGAACAATCCTCCCAACACTTGCACCCCCCCTTTCCTGGGAAATGTTGGATAAAAAGCCTCACCAATTTGCATAGGTGACCACAGACCCAAACCCTTGGATCTGAGAACAATGAAAAAGCATTCAGTGTTTTACAAGAAGACTTTTAATAAAAAATAGAAGTAAATAGAAATAAAGAAATCCCCCCTGTAAAATCAGGATGGTAGATATCTTACAGGGTAATTAGATTAAAAAAACATAGAGAACCCCTCTAGGCAAAACCTTAAGTTACAAAAAAGATACACAGACAGAAATAGTTATTCTATTCAGCACAATTCTTTTCTCAGCCATTTAAAGAAATCATAATCTAACACATACCTAGCTAGATTACTTACTAAAAGTTCTAAGGCTCCATTCCTGGTCTATCCCCGACAGAAACCAGCATATAAACAGACCCACAGACCCTTTGTTTCTCTCCCTCCTCCCAGCTTTTGAAAGTATCTTGTCTCCTCATTGGTCATTTTGGGCAGGTGCCAGCGAGGTTACCTTTAGCTTCTTAACCCTTTACAGGTGAGAGGAGCTTTCCCCTGGCCAGGAGGGATTTCAAAGGGGTTTACCCTTCCCTTTATATTTATGACAGCCTTCTTCACCTGTAGGTCACAAGTTTGAATTCAACCTGAGTTGGTAGTGACAAAGTCATCATGATGAGACAGCTATTCAGTGGCCTATCTGAGTTGATAATCTCAGTCCAGTTCCTACTGGACAGGTGTTCACATCATAAAAACCACCACTGCAATGGGTACCTTTGCTGGCAGTGTCAACACTGAGCCAAGGACAGAACAGAACAGACATGGAGATGGAGGAACACTGCCTAGAATAGGATACAGATATTTTGATGGAATTGCACTAATATTGACCCTGTTGCACCTGTTCTGGAAATAAAGAAGAGGATTTCTAGTGTCTTCCACAAACACGAAACATAATTGTCACAGGGTGCTACATTCATCGCCAGTCTGGTGCCTCCTCCTGGTCACTCTGGGGATTAGCTCAAGGCCGATGCCCCCATTCATGGTTTGCACACTTTCATTCTGTCTGCAACTCTTCTCACTCCAGGACTCTCAGCATCTCCATTGTGACTCAGCTCTCTGGCTAGATCATTCAGTGTTTCCCCTTCTGAAGTAAAAGACCCAACAGGGCCTATCTGCAGCCCCGTTCCTGGGCTCAGTTCTCATTGAGTTCAAGCCCCTTCCCAGTACTGTGGCCACTCTGCCCGTGGCTGGTGGGGGAAGAAACCCGAATCTGCCCACTACTCTTGTGCTGCTTCCTTTAATTTTGTTGCTCCTATTCCTTGTGCCACTTCCCACATATCTGGCTTCCCTGCCCAGGGTTTGCCAGCCTACAAACTCCCTCCACTCAGGGAGTGTCTGCAGTCTTTTTCAGCTCCCACTCTGTTGTTAGTTACCTGGCTTTATACAGGCTCCACCTCTTTCTGCCCAGCTGAGCCTATTTTCACTCACCTCCCTGCTCCCCAGTTCCTTCTCCAGGTGCAACGTGAGGCGTTAATTAGCCTGTCTGGCCATCTTAACCCCTTTCACTCATGTGTGGGGTGAACACCCCATCACAATACTAAATTATAATTATTGTTATTGTAAGTAACATTTTCACTGAGAAACCAAGAAAGACCTTGGTTGTGGAGCAAGGTGCCATAACATAACTGAAAGGATTAGGAATGGCTCTCTTCTTTTCAGTCTGGACGTTTTTATGTATTTTTTTTAAATATGCCACCTCTATTCCTCAATGTGCTCAAGGACTCAAACTGAGATGTCTGTAGTTACAAAATGAAAAATAAAATACTTGGAAGATAGTAGAAATTGGGACCTTGGGGTAACAGATCTTCTTCTGTTGCAGAATCTGCAGGGATGCATTAATTATTTTATTGATTAAAATGACAAAAAATGCTTACGTGAATACAGTGGTAATGAAACAAAAACTTAGTGCAATGAATCAAGCCGGCTACTGATTTTAACAGTTAGTGTTGGCACCATTATTAAATGTTCACCAATACAAGGGATTGGCTACAGTATTTTTATCCACTAATAATTAGAACAGTAGCAAACTGCTCACTGGAGTGTCAGCAAAGAATCTCCTCTAAATTTGCAAGTTTTAACTTGCGAGCTCCCTGGCATTCACCCCTTGGGTTCACATAGCACAGAGAATGCCACTTCTGTTGCAAAAAGCACCCTGAATCCAGCCATTCATGGGCTGAAGCAGGCATGAAGATGTGCTTAAACTTCTTGGCGCAAAACGATACCTACCAATTATCTGTACTATTCAAAATTTTCAGTATGTAACAATTTGGTGAAGGGGATAGGGAAATGGGGATTTGATTGAGATTCTCATGTGTGGGGGGGTCAGGGGGTTAAAAAGAAATGCCTGGATAATCACTTTCAGAAGAGGAAAGACTCAGAGTAGGTTTTCTGAAGCTGTGAAGAGAAAGAAATAATATTGGGAAGAGGTGTGCAAAGCAACCAAAGCAGCCTGTGTGTCTATTTTATTTTGCTTTAAAAACACTTATTGAAGTTTTCACTGGATTGTGCCACTGACACATGAAAGAAAACCTTTCATGTTAAAAA
Source organism: Lepidochelys olivacea (assembly GCF_965140295.1). Classification (NCBI taxonomy): domain Eukaryota; kingdom Metazoa; phylum Chordata; order Testudines; family Cheloniidae; genus Lepidochelys; species Lepidochelys olivacea. Next base: position 299,781,382 of record NC_140411.1, read on the forward strand.
TGTGCTCACACTCTTACTACAATGCAGTTCTGTGTCCTCTGGATCATTTTAAAGATAACACTGGTTAAGCTTTTTCTGTTATGGGTGATCGCAGCAAGTTTTAAAAACAAAAAGAATAGATGTTCTCACTACGCAGATTTCCCCCAGCTCTTCCTATAACAATGCTTCCAAATTCAATCTACTGTTAAAAAATTACTCCATTCTAAAAGCAATTAAGTAGAGCATTTCTCCCCCGCCCCTCCCCCAGCTTAACTTGTCAATCCTATTAAACCAAACTCTAATTAAGGGTGGAAAAGTGGTTATTTTATCTGTCAAATGAAAATAATTTAGTTCAAGTTAATGAGGACTGGTTTTTAACTGATTAGTCATTTTGATTCTGGCTTGTTACAATGGCAGAAATTACTTTCAAAAGATACAGCAGTATCAGCAGTCATTTTCACACATTTGATAAACAAACAGAGCTTTCTTTTGTGACCAATCTAGCACAAATGTATCTGAGAACAGACACAGTAAGCCCAGACAGCTTGGAAAGTATAATCCACTCTAGAAATAATAAAAAAGACTTTCCAGTATTTGTTTTATATCATGTTTGCAACAAGTTGACTTACAACTAATGAGGGCCAATTGTAGTTGTATGCGACTGGTACCCAACCTTGCAAACTCTTACTCACATGAGAAGTCCTTGCTCACATGAAGAACCATGTAAGTGCCCTAACTACCTATACGAGGGTTTGCAAAATCCTCCTATCGCCAGGTGTAAATTTTCAAAACTAAGCATGTTACATTTTTTAGTAGTATTTGTAAAGTGTCCACACACACTGCTCCATAAGTCTTTCTACTAACTGGCAAGAAGTAACTAATGCTCTACATCATTCAGAATGCAAGCCAAGGCAGTTTTGCATGAGAAATGCTAGGAAATCCGAGTGCTGTCCAGCAACATTCCTTAAAACCTTAAGTCAGCTCCATCACACTTAAGTTCACTTCCCAGTTCCTTACACATTTGTGCAATAGTTTGCATTTCTCAATAACTATTTCAATCTCTTATAATTTCCCTTAAAAGATGTGGAACACTTTAATAATAATACATTTTATTTCTATGGTATCTACTTGCTCTTTGCAAGATGATGAAATTTCAATTTAAAAATTATATAAAATAATAAAATTGTATCAGATAAAACTTAACACCAGTTCATATAAAAATTTCAGTGTTCAGAAACTCATCACAGTTTCCCACACAGTTAATTACCAAATGATTACTTGACTTCAGAAAAAAGTATTTAAACTGAGCCAGATCATCAGGTCATGCCAAGTGCCTGTTTAAAAGATACCAAATCTTTGATCATCTTAAGGTCAGGAGACAGAGCATTCCACAAACTTGTGGACACAAACAAAATTACAGGCAGTAGCTGTTTTACCTCTGAGATCTTCCAGTAGAAAAAGCCCAACCTAATAAGATCAAAGATAGCAACCTCTATCAAGAGACCTCTAACTTAAATGCTACACAAATAAATAATTTGACCCCACAGCTAGATGTCATGAGACTTAGGAGTTGGTTATCTATGAAATCCAGGTCAAAAACTGAAGTAAGGATGAAAATAAAATCTCTGAGACCTGTAGAAGACTAAGGGCCAGATTTGCTGAGGTATTTAGGTGTCTGAAATTGTAGACAGGCACCTAGTAGGATTTTCAAAGAACCTATCCGCATCTATAGGCACCGAGGCCCGGATTTTTAACAATATTTAGGCACTGTCGCACTCAGCATTGCAGGGCCTAACTGATGTGAGAACCCCAGTGTCATTTTCAAAAGAGATTTAGGCACTTATATTGACAGTAGATGGGATTTTTTGGGTTCCATAATCAGTTAGGCACTGCAGTGCTGAGCGGAGCAACACTTAAATAACATTAAACATGTGGCCCTAATAGTTGTTTAAAAAGTACAATACGTCCTCACTAATCAACACTTCTCTAAACTGCAAATCTGCCTAAAAAGTGGTGGTCTCCTTCCCTCCGAGCAATGGTTTAAAACGGGTGCTATACTGACATTTCATAGTTTTTAGATTTTATTAGTTTTACAAAATATACACTACATTTACTAACATACTGTGGAACAGCATAAGTAATTAAAATTAAACTATAATTGACAAAGTAAGTACATTTAAGGCTGTATCATCTTTTTTTTTTTTTTTAGTTCAGAATGGAGCCTCAGTCAATTAGCATCAATTAGTGAAGCTGTAAGGGCATGAGTAAAACCTTACCTTTGAAATTTCTCTTGAACGCCATTTATGTGTTATTTTTGTGGTGAGTTCTGAAGATTTAGGTCTTGATTCAGCAAGACACTTATGCAGAATGTTGTAATTGCTTGTATTTTTGGATTGGGATGGTCATCATTCTAATAATTGCCTGAGATCTGACTCGGAAGTGCAAGGCCATTGTAGCACTCAACTGCATCTCCAGTGTTAAATTTTAAGGAGTGATATGCTGTAATTTGCCTCTGGGTCGTCATACCTTTCAGAAACTCTAGTGTAGCTGGTCCAAGCCCAGATGAAAAAGGAGGAAGGCTGGTTTCAGTGTGGCAGCCAGCCATAGCACTTTGCCAAAGAAATCTATAAAATGAGTTTTCATACCTGGCACTTTATACCCCATATTCTGCTAATGCTCAAAAGAATGAAGAATGTTTGCCATTTCAGTTAGAATATTTCCACTGCAGTGAGTTTTCCCTTTCAGTTGATAAAACAGATTTTGCTACTTTAAAACTGTACAGCAACTTCATTGCTCTTTAATTTTGCGTAGTCCCCCTGAAGCACTTTGCTACTGAATGGCCTTTAATATGATTTGAAGCAGATACTACTCCAGGGCTTTCTCATCTTCATCACTTGTTTGTTTTGACCTTGACATTTATTTAATTAGAACCGATTTGCCAATCATGCACAACCCTTCTTAAAGTCAGTCTCCTTGCACCAGTGAATAGGCCCATTCAGTTAGTAATGATTTTTCAACGCACCCACAGTAAAAATATACAAACCGAGGAGCATACAAAGTAGGTAGGACACCTGTCTTCAGGAATCTGCTATTTTCTTTCCTATTATAGCTTTCAATAAATGGCAAATGAAGCAGATCCATAAAAGTTCCATTGGCAAATAACCAGCTCCAACATGGCCAACACTGTCAGATTATTTAATCAGCTCCTTGAAACGTGCCTCAGTGGAGGAATGCCTCAAGTTTTCTAAAGCAGGATTCACTCCCTGATTATCATGTCAGTTCCTTCACTGCTGGAGAACAGAGGAGAGCACACAATCTGTATCATGTGTCTGTCACACACTGAGTTCTGGGAGAGGAGGACTTGTTAAGACTGTCAAGTACCATTCAGGAATATATGCCCATGGAGTTGTTCCTCCTGGAAGAGAACCAAATAACTCATACTTTTTGAAAATTGCTTATGACAGCTTTTCAGTCTGCTTCAGGCTGGTTCTGAGTGGTGATTTGTATTTTCATATACTCCTCATACATTCAGAAATGTATACCTGTCAGGCAGGCCATGACAGACTGTGTCCATCCCTAACCTTTGGGGGAGGGGCGACTCTTCGCTTGCAGACATTATCCCTATAAGTTTCTATCAGAAGTATACGTGACATAACAGGTAGAGGGATAAGGAATATGGAACAGACAGCCACAGAATTTTAATGAGGGACAGAGACTTCTGTGCTATCATAAAAGAGATGAAAATTACTATACTGATCCTTGACACTTTAAATTGCACATCAAGCCCATGGGCTAATCGTTAGGGAAAGGCATGAATGCTGTGGTATGAAACTTGCTTTGTTGTCCAAGCTGACATCAGATTTCTTATTCTGTTTGTGAATCATACTTGGGTTTAAATAAAGAAGTTCAGTGTCTGACCTCCTTTGTAAACAGATAGGATGATTATTATTGTCTCTAATGAAAACAATGTGCCCAGAAAACAGAGGAATGGGTGCAGCATTAGAAACAGAGATCCACCTGGACTCTGAACACCTTTAAACTCTCATGAAATCTAGATCTGAATCAGATCTTTGTGTTAGCACCTAGCCCTATAATGGGCCAAAGCATAACATATGCCAAACATGCCAAACTTGGGAATGTGCCAATCCAGATCCCAACTTTGTGTCTCTGGCTCAGCTAATAAAATGCTAAATACTGATATTTCGGTGATAACAGATACCAGAGATTGGACAGAATGGGAGGCGATGTCACTGATGCTTTTTTAAAACTCCAGCAGAACAGCTTGTGTCTGTTCTCTTGAGAGACGTCCTTCTCCCCTCAGAAAAACTGACTTCTCACTGAAGTGACTGAAAAATTTAACTTCTCACAGGCTAGTTGTACATCATATTTATAGCAAATACCATAGCAGACAAATGGGAGCTGGTGAGACACACATTAATAATGGGTAGTTAGGAGGTTGGTCTATTATTTGTAAAAAAGCACTGTGGGAAGCCTCTGTCTGACCACACCGTCCACAGCCTGAGCTGATGTTTTTCAAAAACACTGAGATAACTCAAGGCAGTAGTGTGGGGAATGGCACTTTGCTCCAAGAGGTTTGTGTCTGACCTCCTTTGATTGACAAGTGAATAGGACCCTAACTATGGGTGACTGGGGAGGACTTAATGCTTCTCTCATCTTTTTGGGACAGAAGTGAAGTGACAGGGTAAAGGGGGGAGGCAGTACACAGACATTGGAAGTTTTGTTATACTCAGATAGGAAGGAAACAAAAGACAAAAACAGACCTCTCTGGCACCTCTCTCGCCACCTGGCAGGAGGGTTCAGTGGCAAAACAAAAAGAACAGTCCAAATATTCCATCTGCTGAAGAGTTCAGGGCACAGCAAATATTTGCATTCATCTGAACAGTAAAAAGTATGTTATTTCAAATTATTTCACATCTGTCTCTGCTGTAAATAACACTCACTGTTGGGTTCTAATGCTTAATTACCATTGCTCTTACAGGCTAATAAATGGTTGGATTACCAGTGTTAAAAAGACACAATTTGTCAAGTGTATATTAATGTTATTCATATTAACATTAGACTTGACTATAAAGAGGGCTTTTAATGTCATTCATCCATTCAAGATTTACCACCCCAATTTTATAACTAATGTGCAAAGTGCTGAATTATTGGATTTCTTTAATCTTTTTTTAATTCTTTATTACTCAGTAACTTCTGTCGTACTTCAGTGATCCATCATGCCCAGCACTACTACATAAGACTCTGTTAAAAGAAAAAGGGCTGGTTAACCGTTCAATGGATTAATTTTCCTCCTGGAGTAATTCTTTTTACAGGGCTCTCCCCGTGAGCTCAATGGAAATAGGAGTGGACCTGTGATCTGTGTATCAGTTCTTGAAGCTTTTCCTCGCTGTTTGGTAAAAGAGATGCAAAACTACTGGTTTCTTGCAAATTTAAAAGGTAAGGGTAACTGAAACTGACATGCACACATTGTTTGATTTAGTTTTCATTTACATTAGCACTTTTGTCAGTCAGGGGTGTGGAAAAAAAAACACACCCCTGATCAACATAAGCACCGGGGTGGGCAGTGCTATGTTAGTGGAAGACACTCTCCCGCCGATATAGCTACCACCACTCATTGCGGGTAGTCTAATTATGCCTGCAAAAGAGCTCTTTCTTTTTGGCATAGAGCAGCTACATAGCATACAGCTGTGCCACTGTAAGGTACGTAGTGTAGACAAAGCCTTAGTGTGGGCATTTAAATATTTTACTTGGCAGGAAAAGGTCACTTCAGTCCTGGAGGTAGTCAAATCAACCCCATTAACAAAACCTCAGTCAACTGCTGCTATCATTATCTTTAACAAAATGCCACTTTTATGTTAGGGCTATTGAGTACAGACTTCAGCTTTATTTCATCCCAAAATGCTTTACAAACTTAAAATTTTCTCAGTGTGAAGATTTTCTAAGCTTACTGCTATATTTAGACACTCCTTTCATGAAAGTGATTATTTAAGAATGGTAGTTAAGTCAACCAATCATACCCCAAAATAAAACAATAAAACTCTCTTTAATTTCCACCTTTCTTTGTTGGTCCCACGGGGCAATGACCATCCCTTCAGAAAAGGACAATGGCCAGCTGAAAAATAGCCTATATATATATATATATATAGTGACAGGGTCGGGTCAGATGGCTACAGGAGAGTAATCCTATTGGGATCCAGGAAGTGGGCTGGCTTTGCCGCCGTCCCCCACTGCTAAAGGATCCCCCCCAGCCTAAGAGGGGGATCCACAGGACATGGACACCAAATGAGTATGGGGGACAACTAATGAAATAACAGGGACAGGAGTGTGGCCAAAGGGTCAAACAAAAGGAACCGGATGGGGACACCAAGCAGAGAACCCCAGACAGTGCCCACTGCTCCTCAAAGGCATCAAGGGAGTCAGTGGACGTCGCCCAAAGGAATTCTGCCCGGATACGTGAACGGACGGAGGATCGGAAATAGGCCCCACAGTCACAGGAGACTCCATCAGCCAACCTCCTCACTCCGGTTTTATAGATGGTCATTTAGGTGGAGTATAGGCTGGCCCACCGGGGCTCCTCACCCTCCAGAGGTGGCAGGAAGTCCCACCATTTTGTATCAGGGCGGGACACGAGGGTGAGGACATGAAGGGTGTGGAGCACGAGCATGTATAGATGTTTCCTTGGCGCAGTCTGGAAGCAGACCGGCTGCAGCTTGTGCAGCTGGATCAGGTGAAGGGCGGGGGGGGGTGGTTGGGTCCACAGGGCAGGGGTCCGATGAAAAGGTCTGGAGGGCTTGGGGTGGAGGGTGGGTGGGGCGCGCCCTCATGCAGGAGCCGGTCGAGGTAAACCCAAGCAGCGGGCGGCAAAGCAGCCCTCACCTGAAGTACGTGCCGGGGAGTACGAGGTCTGGAGAGCCCCATGCACTGAGCGAGCATCAGGGGATCCATCCAGTCTCCCCAGTCGTAGTCCAGGAGGTCTCCGACTCTTGTGACTTCTGCCACGATCAACCTCTGGTGCACCGAGGGGGACTCCGCCACCTGCACACGGAGCTGGGGGTTGTGTAGCAGGGGTTCTGCAAGAAGATCTGCCCCCACAGACCTGGTCATTGAAAGCAGTTTCCAGGTCCGGAGGAGGTCCTGGTAGAAGACTGGCAGCCTGGAGAGGTCTCGCAGAAGACCTATCAGATGGAGATAAAGGAGCTGCCGGTTGTATTGGAGCCCTCAGAAGCGGAGCAGAAAGGCGTGCACCAGTATGCTCCACACTGGACTGCCTGCACCATAAAGGAGCCTCTGCAGGGCCTGCACGCGGAAGACATGGACCTGGTTGTGTAGACAGTTCAGGCCCTGCCCTCCCTCCTCCAGGGGTAGATGGAGAACGCCTGTAGGGACCCAGTGCAGTCCTGACCAGAAGAACTCCAGAATCTATGTCTGGAGGTTGGCCAGGAAGCCCGGGGCTGGGACCAGGGTGTTGAGCCAGTACCAGAGCATGGACAGGACTAGCTGATTTAGCTCCAGTGCTATCCCTCGACGGGAGAAGCACCGGAGTAGTCCTGTCCATTTTCAGAGCCGCTCTATCACCCTGCCCTCTAAATCGTGCCAGTTCTCTGGCAGAGAGGGATGCGTGGCAGAAAGGTAATTGCCGAGATAGAGCAGCGGACAAACGCTCCACCGGATGGCCTGAAGCGCGGGTGGGAGGGAGCTCGCCTGCCAGCCGTCCCCGACCGCCAGGCCAGAGCTCTTGACCCAGTTGAATCGTGCAGAGGAGGCTGCCGAATAGAGGCGTACAGCACCCGGAGAAAACCCACAAACTGGGGTCCAAAGCAAAATGCTCGCAGAGTGCTCATGAGATACCCATAGTCCACCCTGTCAAACGCCTTCTCCTGATCCAAGGACAGGAGGGCGAACGACAGACCATCCCTACACCCAAGTTCCAAGAGGTCCCGGACCAGATACAGGTTGTCAAGGATGCTACGGCCCGGGACAGTGTAGTTCTGGTCTGGGTGGACCACGTCCGCCAGCACGGACCCTAGCTGCAGCGAGATGGCTTTCACTACAACTTTGTAGTCCATGCTGAGGAGAGAGACGGGATGCCAATTTCGTAAATCGCGGAGGTCCCCCTTCTTCAGCAATAAGGCAAGCATGGCTCGCCTGCACGAAAGAGGGAGGACCCTGCTCTGTAAAGACACGGCCCAGACGGTCACTAGGTCTGGGCTGAGGACACCCCAGAACACACGGTAGAACTCCACGGTCAGCCCGTCCATGCCCGGAGATTTATTGGTGGGCATGTGGCGGAGGGCTTCCGAGAACTCAGCCAGAGTGAGAGGCAGTTCTAGCCAGTCTCGGTCGCCCATGCTGACCATAGGGAGCTCGTTCCAGAGCACTCTGCAAGCGTTAGGGTCAGTTGGATCCGGGGAGAAAAGGCTTGCATGGAAGGCCCTCACCCTCCCATACATCTCCACTGGATCCATGAGGGGGGTGCCGTCCTCTGCTAGAAGGCAGGTGATGTGTTTCTTGGCTCCCCTCCTTTTCTCCAGGGCATAGAAGAAGTGGGAGCCGCGATCCATCTCCCGACGGAGACGGATGCAGAATTTGAACAAAGGCGCCCGGGCCCAATGATCTTCAAGAGCCCGGAGTGCCTCCCGCTTCTCCCGGCAAGCGCTGCAGAGGGGTGGATCCTCAGGGCTGGCAGCCAGATGCCTCTCCAGCTCTAAGACCTCCCGTTCCAACTGCTCTATCGTCACATCCCTCCATCAGCTGGCGCCCCGGGTGTAGTCACGGCAGAAGAGCCGGGCGCGCATGTTCCTCAGGTCCCACCATCGCCACGCCAAGGGAAAGGCATGCTGCTGCCCTCACCAGGCCAGCCAGAACTTCCGGAAGGATGCCACGAAGCCCACATCCTCCAACGAGCTGTTGTTGAAATGCTAATAGGCCGGCCCCGGCCTCTCTGTGCAGAGAGAGGCCATCACGGGGGCTAGATGATGATCAGAGAATGGGGCCAGCCGGATGCTGGAGGAGTGGACCCGTGAAAGGTGGAAGCGTAATACATAGCTGTGGTCCAACCGGGAGTGGCGCGACTGATGAGCTTCCACCCAGACAAAGGTGAATGTTGAGATGTCGTCTGGGTGGCGGTCGCACCAGATGTCCACCAGGGAGTGATTTTCGACTATCTCCCAGAGGACATCCATGGCGGCCGGGCACTGCTCCATCCCTGAGCGGTCCCGCTCCTCGAGGGTGGTGTTAAAGTCCCCTCCCAGGCACTCGTGAGCATCCAAGGTGCCGAGGAAGGCAGACGCCTGCTGATAGAATTGCAGCCACTCCAGGTCCGATGTTGGGGCATAGATGTTAATGAGGTTGACCACGAGCCCCTCCATATGGACCCAGAGGTGCAGCAGGCAGCCCGGCACAGCCTCGGCGACCCCCAGCACCTCGGGCCGTAGGTCGGGGGAGAACAGGGTCGCCACTCCTGCCGTACGAACTGTGCAATGGCTAAAGTAGACCCTGTCCCCCCAGTCCAGCCGCCAGCTGTCTTCGGCGGCCGGATCCGTATAGGTCTCCAGCAGGAAAACCACAGAGTACCCCCCTCCCGAAAGAAGGAGAGCACCTGGGACCTGCGGAAACCCATCCCACAGCCCCGGGTGTTCAACGTTGCAATGATAATAGGTGCCATGAGGAGGGCTGGGGGGATCCTTGCCGGCAGGGACGCTCGCGGCCCCCATTGGGCCGCGCAGCAAACTGTGACCTACCCCGTAGGTGAGCAATGAGTCACAGAAGCCGTGGACCCGCTGGTAGGCTGTGGGTGGCCTGCTTCCCGGTCCTTTTACCCTCCCCCATAAGGGCCCTTGCGGCCTGGAGGATTTGATAGAAGTCCCCGCATCACTGGAAAGCAAGCTGTACCCTGTTGCGGGAGCCGCAGACGTCTTCAAGGAACTCCCGCAGCTCCTCTCGCAGCACATAGAGGGGTGGGGATACTGGCTCTTGGCCATCCTCTGGCAGGGTCCCTGACACAGCTCCCTGGCCCACTGAGATGCGCAGGGAAGGGACGGACCCCCGACGTGGCACCCGATGGGCCGGCGCCACGCAGCCCACCTCAAACCCTGGCTCAGAAGGGGGCAGCGGAGGGAAGATAGCAGCTGCTAGTGGGTCGGGACAGGGAAACACAAAGGCCACTCCCTGGGGGGTCATTCGCCAGAAAAGGGAAGCAGACAGCCCCAGGGGCAACAACAACATTATGGGAGGTGGAGGGGGTAGGGACAGGGTCGGCATCAGGTGCAGGGACGGAGTCAGGGATGGGGGTAGGGGCAAGATTCTGGGCTCCAGAAGCCAAGCAACTGTGCGGTGGCACTTCCAGTCAGGCTCAAGGGTTCGGGGGGTGGTGAGGGTGTTCTCAGCGATGCCGCACGCAGGCTCCATGGTGGTTTTGGCAGCCAGAGCATCAGGAGGTGGACTATCTTCTGAAGGGCTCCCGCCTGGGAAGGAGGTCAATTGCTCCACCCCAATGAGGGGTGCCCCTGGTGGCTTAGGTCCCGGCCGTGTGGCACTGGCCGTCAACTCAACAGGCTCGGCGGCTGTCAGCGGGGTGCCATCTACGGCCGGTTGGTGGAAGAGTCCAGGGGCTCCTCGGAGGTGGGAGCGGAAGCAACGGTTAGCAGGAGGGAGCATGGGGAAAGGGGGGCCGGAGTGAGGTCTCCCAGATCGAGGCCCGCTGGCAGAGGGTCGTCCTGCCCCTGGGTGACCAGGGTCAGACCCAGAGCCTCGATCTCCTCGTAAATGGAGGAGCCTTCTACCACCCCGGGTTCTCCCCGCTGGCACCCGAAGCGGCGGTCGCCTCGAGGCTCACAGGAGCTTCAGATGGTAATGGGGCAGGAGGGGCTCCATCGGGGGCCTCAGAGGGGAGGGACACCCGGTGGATGGACACCCGGTGGATGGAATACACCTGTGGGCGAGGCGGAAGGCTCGGCATCAGTGCCACCCTTCCTGGTCTTCCGGGGAACCGCCACATCTGATGGAAGGAGCGGAGCTCGAGCCTTCCGCTTGCCCTGCTTCCCCTGTACTAGGGCCCAGCCCTCCATGGCATCATCTGGGGGCTGGCTAGCAGAGGTCAGGTCGGGGGGCAGGGGCGATGGCTCAGGGACTCGGGGAGGTAATGGTGGGGCAACACAAGGGAGGGAAGATTCCCCCTGGGGTGGGCCCTCTCCTATGCCCGGCGGTATCACCACTGCACCCTCCTCCACAGGCCCAGCCAGACTGCAGGCAGCAGAGGTGGGGCTCTCCTGCTCGTCTGGGCATAGTGGGGGAGGTGGTGGACTGGGAAGGAGGAGGGGCGGCTTCGGGCGCCGGGCAGCCAGGGGCGCCGGTGATGACAGGGCCAGCGCTCTGCCAGGGCTCGGGGGTCCTGGATGCCCCTCCTTGCCGGGCCAAAGGCAGTCCCTCCGGACATGTCCCATCATCCGGCAAAGGTAGCACTGGGCCTCCCCAATAGAATAGTTCACCCAGTAACAAGCCCCCTGGTAGGGGAGCAGGAATGACCCCTCGAGCACCTCTCCATCACGTGCCGCCGGCAGCAGCTGAAGCTGCCCTTGCCAGTGGAACGAGAGGACGTGATGGAGGATGGGGACTTTGTAGTCCAATGGGAGAGGGCTGACAATGGAAATGGGCTTCCCCAGGCTAGAGAGAGCGGGTTATAGGGCGGCATTGGGAAGGAAGGGAGGGACGGAGGTCAGGACCAGATGGACACCCAGGTTCTCTAGCGGCTCCAGGGGGACGAACAGCCCCCTCCCCCACTGCCAGGCCCTTCTCCACTGCCTCCTGGGTCGCGGCCTCCGATGCGAAGAAGAAGACGACCTTTCCATACATTTTGGAGGCTGCCACAAGGGCCGTGGGCCCCACCACACTCACCAACACCCGCACGTAGGTTTCTATGTGGGGCGAGGTGGGCACCAGGAGGCAACAGACACCGTGCTTCCTGGTCAAGGTCGGGAAGGGGCCCCTGCTGCTTTAGATGGTAGCAGAGGCGGTGGGCAGGAGAGATGACGTAGCGGCAGGCGGGGGGGCTGCCACCACCTGGGCGTACGCCCTGGGGGCCGGGGGAGGGGCGCCCACAGAGCTGGTGGAGCGAACAGCGGGGAGGGACATCGCGGCCAATGGCGGGGCCGCAGCAGTAGGGGCAGCCCCTGCCATGGAGGGCTTGGTCTTTTTAGCGGGGCCCTTCCCCTTCTTTTTACCCTGGCCCTTCCCACCAGGTGTGTGTGGGGGGCGTTCCCTAGAGTCAGAGGGGGCGAGGGATGTGGCAGCAGTGGAGGTCATCCTGGTGTCCACCGCTGCCAGTGCCCCAGCGGGGGTGGCAGCAGAGGTAGAGGTTTGTGGGGCAAAGGGGTGGCAGGTGGGGGAGGAGTGGTGGGGTCTTCCATGGGGCCCCATCTGCCTTGTTCCACACCATCATGAGCAGGGAGGGAAGGGGAGACACCAGAAAGAGAAGGGGAAAGGGGAAGCAGGTCGACCACTCCTCCCCACTAGGCTGCAGGCAGGGGAAGAGGGCGCCAAAAGGGGTGGGCTGGACGGGGGGCAAATCGGGGTTAGGAGTCAGTCACCGACATGGGGGGGGATTCCGGCTCCTCTAGCTGCACTAGGAGAGGGGGGAATACAATAGCATTGGGGGGTGCAGTGAAGGGGGTTCAAACTAAAATGGGGAGGGGCACAAGAGCATGGGAGGGGGCATGGGAGCACTGAGTGAGGGGCTAAGCAGGCTTGAGGTAGGACAGGGAAACCAAGGGGCTAGCTTCAGAGGCTGGGGCAGGGCAAACAAACAATGGCTGCAGAAGGAAACGGGCGGGACAGGCAAACAAACTGAAGCTAGTAAGGGAGGCTGGTGCAAAGGGAAGAGGCAAAAGGCTGCAAGGGGCAGGTAGCAATGGGCAAAGCTGCAGGGTGGACAGTCCAAAGGGGGCAAGTGCACCCACGTGTGCTTGCACAAAGGAGTCAGTTTGGGCTGGCTGCTGCTTCTGGCCCAAATGGTTGAAACAGGGCGTGGCAAGCCAAGCAAGCAGCTGAGTCCAGAGGCAGGAGCTGAGGCAGATGGTAAACAGCCAGTGGAAGTGCTGGAGGGGGCAGCGGTGGTGGTAGGGGTTGGGGGGGGAACAGATGGATCGGGGGGCAGGCTCCACGCCACACCCCCCTCCCGTGTCCCCACAAACACAGTCAAAACCCCCACCACCAGAGCACAGTTCGAAAGTTACTCAGTCTTTCATGGCCCCCTCCACAATGGTCTGCAGAGTCTCTGTGTGCTTCCCCAACAGTAGAAGGTCCTCTTTGTCTTTCTCCTCTAGGGTCCAGCAGCTCCCGTGCAGCAAGGGCAACAGCAGCTCCAGCAACTCCAGATGGCAGTCTGGTGGCTAGGCAGGCAGAAAGGACCCCTCATAGGTGGTGGTGGTGGTGGTGTCCACAGCAGCAACAGCTGCAGCTGAGGTCCCTCACTCCCCTCCTCTGGGGAGCGGGCCAGCAGACCCCCCCCCAAGGGGCTGCAGTTGGAGCAGTAGCAGCACCTGAGGGTGGGGGTTCCAGCAGCCGGCCAGCAACCAGGTAGCAGAGAAGGGGGGTAGTGTCTGGCCCAGTCAGGGGAGCAGCAACAGCAGTAGCAGCAGGGAGAGCCCAGGGCCTAGCAGCAGTAGCCCTCTTCTCCCTCCAGGCCAGATGGCTTCAGGACAGTAATAGAAGGCAGATATATTAGCCCCAGGTTAAGTAGGTCCCTTTTCCCTGGGTAAGGTAACAGGGACAGTTCCAGAACAATCAGGAACTTGCTGGAACCAATTAAGGCAGGCAGGCTAATTAGGACACCTGGAGCCAATTAAGAAGCTGCTAGAATCAATTAAGACAGGCAGGCTAACCAGGGCACGTGGTTTTTAAAGGACCTCACTTCAGTCAGTGAGGGGCGTGCAAGGAGCTGAGAGTGAGAGGGTGTGCTGGTGGAGGACTGAGGAGTACAAACGCTATCTGACATCAGGAAGAAGGTCCTGTGGTGAGGATAAAAATGGTGTGGGAAGGAGGCTCTGGGGAAGTAGCCCAGGGAGTTCTAGCTGTCACCCAGCTGTTACAAGAAACGCTGTAGACAGCTGTGATCCACAGGGCCCTGGGCTGGAACCTGGAGTAGAGGGCGGGCCCGGGTTCCCCCCAACTTCCTATTGGATACAGGAGGAGTTGTCCTGGATTGTGGGTCCCACTAGAGGGGAAGGTCCCTGGCCTGTCCCCCAACCCACTAGGTGGATCAGCAGAGACTGTGGGGATTGTTCTCCTCCCTTTCCCCATGCTGGCCAGTGATGAGGTTAGCTGAGTGAACAGCAGGTTTGAGCCACTAGCAAAAGTGGCCAAACTGACGGCTGCCGTGAATCTCTGAGGTAAGCAAATCCGCCAATAAGCGCAGGACTCACTAAGGCAGAGGAGGAACTTTGTCACTATACACACTGTGCACACAAACACACACACACACTCTTTGTACTTATATCAGATTTTATAAAAATTAATAGGATTTTTTTCAAAAATAAATTGAGACAAGACTTCTATTTGAATGTACAACCATCTGTTGCCAAGGATCAGCTCACTATAATCCACAATCATTTTAAATAAATTGAAAAAGCCTAATCAATTACGTCATGAGCAACAATCACAGTAGGATTCATCACACATCCCTTTCCAGTCCTAAGACCTATTTGAAAAATTGCTGGAAAAACAATTGAAATTGGCCTGGTTACGATCACTGTCACCTGGACTGAAGATTAGATGAAGGGGGACACAAAAAAAGTAAGAAAAGCCAGCAAATGTGTCAAGTTAAGAAGTGAATAGTGGGCATAGAGTTAGGTTTGGTTTTATTTAGCATCTTTATTAATTATCAAGAAGAGGAAGAAAACAACAGATTGATTAAATTTGAGGGGGAGGAGAAATATGGGCAGGAAATAAAATAAAAGTCAGTCTGGGTAAAAGACAAGCTAACACATCAGAAGAAAAATAAAGCACAGACGTTTAAGGAGAAACAGACACTTGCCAAACAGTAATGCTGAAAAAAACTCAGAGTGACAGAAAACAGAAAATTAGATGTGAACTTGTAAGCTTATAAGGGTGCAAAAAATCATGTTTGGCATGATTGCTCCAGAGGCTAAGTGAGCCTCCAACCCTGAGTGAGTGCACAAATGCTGGTCACCCCACTGCACAGCTCTAAGGAATGCTCTCTTCTTCTTCCTGAACTGCTCTTGACTGCAAGACCACCTTGCTCCCAGTGTAGTACTGCCACGGTGGAGATCATTACAACCAATCAAGTTCTTAAAGCTCAAGTACAAACAAAAGATTACCAGTCTATTACCATGGGCTCTATTGCACAAGTAAGTAAGCAAGTAAACACATTGCCTTTCCATTTGCAACAGATGTACAGTTCCAACATCAAAGAGAAAGGTCCTCTCACATTATGCTTTCTTTTAAACGTGATGTGTAAATCACCAACACAAGGAGACTGTGCTCGACCTAGCCTGAAGTACAATTGTTAGTGATTCATCAACATACTTTTTCTTCACACATAACTGACTGCTTCTCATTAATGTGCCACTGTGGTGTTTTTCTAACAGAAGGCAAGGGAGAAACTAACAGCCCAGGTGCAACATGCATGAGATAACATGTACTCATCAGTACAGCTACATTTGTTAAGTAAGGGGTATACTTACGTGGTCAATTCATACATTGAAAACGTTGGACCTGATTCACCAATGCATTACTCAAGTTTTATGCTGATAAGATTCCAGTGGTCCTACATCAAGTGAGCTGCTAGTGGGTTGTTGTTGGGGTTTTATAATTTCTTTGTTTTTGCATTAAAATAAGAAGCACCAGAGCAATTCTCAGATCTTCCAGTAGCGTCAGCTGGTCCAGAACAGACAGGATAGGTAGAACCTATTTAGTTTTCCAGTGGTTCCAAGATGAGACAGGAATCACTTGAGCGAGGGGTGGAAGGCAAGAGACGAAATAACATAATTAATAAAACTCATTATTTTATATAGTTTTGGGTAGGGTCCTCCTTGCTATCTAACTTATGCTGCTTCAGTTCGTTCTACTTTAGTTTGGAATCACTGAATAAAACTAGGTCTGCTTCAGGCTGAGTCAGAGGGATGAAACACTCCGGGGGGAGGAGAGAGAGAAAAAAGCAACACCACTGGGCCCGGGGACTTAGGACAAAGAAGGCTGTACTATTTCAGGGTTAAGGTTTTACAGCCCCTACTGTAAGCAGGTTAAATATATTATTTTTAAATTTCTGCATGTCTAATAGTTTGACTGTTCTACACTGACTGCCGTAGCTCAGGAATGCTCAGGGAATTGCTCAGCTTTCTTCCTCCAGAACTCATGGCAGCACTTTGCCTGTTCCTCATAATTTCCTCAAACAAATTTATAGCAGAACTTGCATCCCAACAGGCCTAAAAGACTTTTCCTCGAAGATTTCACCAGGAAAAAGTAGCTGCCTCTGCTTTGGTGTTTCTGAACAGCCATTTGAGGAGTACACAATCCATTTTTCTTGCCTGTGCCAAGGGGCTGAGGTAGGCAAAAAGTAGTTTTATAGCTCTCAAATGAGATTTCCAGCAGCTATAGCAGTTTTTTAAGATACTCTCTCTGTCCCTAATATTGGGTAGGAGGACTAAAATAGAACGGCCTTTAGTTCCTTTCTTGAATGCCATGCACAGACACACAAATGCCACACATCTTAACAAACGCATCACTATTAAAATATATATCAAAGGTCCATAAGTCCATACAGTGCTTGAACTAGCCATTTGCCAGAGAAGCATGGAAAGCTTTCCCTGCTGAGTGCCAGGCCATCAATTTCTGCAGAATATATATTTTCACTGAAAAAAATTCGAACTCATATTTGTGAAGATAACTTTCTATATGTGACCCAATTCAGGGATGTTTGCCTGAATCTGCAAACAGACAGCTCCAGTGTCTCTGATCCTGCTCATAACTTTTCTGAGAAAGAACTGAGGGAAATTAACAAAGCAGTGAAAGTGACAAGAATTATCGGGTGCTGCTGGTGCTGATTGGAAAAGCAATGAGCAGCAGTCACAGCAGGCATTGGAGCAATTAATGGGGATGGATGACCCCAAAATTGATGCTGGCAGAGGGGCACACTATCAAAGATCCCTTCTCCTCTCACAGCAGCAAGGAGTCTGGGGGAATAGTAGAGAACCAGACACTTTCCCCATTAAAATAGTACATCACTTCTGGAGAGGGAGAATGGAAGAGAGGAAGGAAGAAGAGAGAGTGCTCCCACTCCCTTCCAGTAGCCAAAGTGGGAAGATGCTTCACATTTATCAGACGTCTGTTAAGTGGAATGCGATATAAAAGCTGTAGCCCTGGACCAGGGTCCAGGAATAAAAACTTGATAGGAATCCCAGCACCTTCCTCAAACCCAGCAACTGGGATTTGGGGCTTCTTTACAGTGGTTTAGCGCTGGACCTCACTGCAGGTTGCCCCCCGCAATCCATATTTAGTACAAGAGGCAGGATAAGTAGCTTTGCTTCTTTGGTTAGTAGATCTGCAGCATTTTTTTCAAGCTCTAGGATCATATGTACGTTCCTTCTTAGAGGATCTTCATAAGGTGAGTCAATGTTCACAATCTTTAGAGGAGATGAGACAAGAGATCATCTTTACCACCTAGGCTGCTATATAAACTGGTTTTACAACCAGGTATTTCCAGAGGAGAAAAAAGCTCAATAGTAAAAATAATACCAATGGATAATAGATTGTCACCTGGTAATTTCTTAACCATAATAACCTCATCTTGTGATATAATATAAAACTATTGAGTAGCAAAGTGCAGTGGATATAAAATATCTCAAGCAAAATATAAGGTCTTGATCAGCAGGTCTGCGTTATTAGACCTTATCCTTTTTTTGTTACACTATGTCACATTAAATTCATAATCTCACTGCACTGGTTTCTTTTTTATGCTGATATATTTGTAATATCATATTTCCCTATCTTCCATCCCTGCCATTTAAAATGGACTTTGCAACAGTTAAAGGGAGATTCAAAGCAAACAGCAATATGTCTTTTGTTAATTCTTTCTATAAGAGCCAGACAAATGGCTGGCAACTGGAAAAGTGGATTAGACAAAAAGCTGGTATTGGCTTCATCTAGGCTTCTGCGTAGAGGCATGGAAACCACAACGTTTGCTATCGAACCATGGATTCAAACTCATGGACCTTGTACGAAATTATCTGCCAGCCAATCTGAATTTTCTTCCCCCAAGACCACTAGTAAGCAGTTTTATTCCAGATTTCACTAAATCAGGATACTCAACAGGATTTTAGGATTCTGGATCACACCTTTGTTAGGAAAGCGCAAAAAGGGAGTCGTGCACAGACACTGCAACACAATTTTTCCATTCTGGCAAAAGAAGACATACTGTAACCATTTACTGTTGCCAACAGGCATTTCCATGAAGATATTTTCTGACAGAATTCTTACTTCTGCAGCAAATTTCTAGGAACAAGGACTCTTTAATCAGATTGGTATTTAAGCTTTTACCTTTCATTGTCTGCTATTTCTGCTCTGTAAAACCTGGTAATACCCATTTTATTGCTAAAGTCTTACAAAAAGAAACAGGTTACCCAAAAAGGAAACATTATGGTCTATCCCATTAAACACAGTAAAACTTTAAATCTCACATAAAAATAGGTCATCCAATTACATGGTAAAAGTGTCATTTTTTCATTGTCCAGTACACAATATATTTACAGGAAAATTACCAGAAACCTCCCAGCTGTATCAGATCTGAACCTTATATTTAGATGCAGTCATATATTACTGCTGATAATGTGATGTCAGTGAATAGATTGGAATTTTTCACTGTCCTTTATCAAGATAAATTGTTCTGTCAATAGCAAATGGCTGGCAAGTATTAACACGCTGCACACTATATGACTTTTCATTCCAAGCAAAAATTGTATTTAATGCTTTTGCACAAAATCTATGGCCGTGACTATCCCTATTACCTATTTAACTACCTTTTAAAAGGAGGATTTATTTCTGCAAATTAGGACCAGGGTAACAAGATGGTATCATGCATCATAAACTTTAAGTCAATACAAGGCAGGACACTTGCAGTTCAAATGGGGATATACCTTACTCTCATCACTTGGTCATCCAATAGTATTATCAAGCTGTGGTGGGAGCAGCTGCTCAGAGCAGAACTTTATCTTGGCTTCCTTCCATCTACACTGCCACGGTGTCCCACAGTACCAATTTGCTCATTGGCCTATTACTTTCAATAGGTATTCCAGTAATTGGCTATTTCACACTTGTAAGGCTTGAACTGGCAGAGTGCAAAGGCCAGGCAACCAGCCTGTCAGGGTCCAGCAAGCTGGTCGTTCATCAATTATTATCAGCTTTTACAAGAACAAGTGAATCCTCCAAAATCTTGTTTGCTCGGATCGGCTTTGCTACCAGTGTAATTTAACCAAAAATTGTGCTAGGTTCTTATCTGAGGAACAAGAAGGTTGCCACAGGGTGACTAACATTTTGCTAGTTGGCATGTGTTTGGGGTGGTAAGGAGGGCAGGGGAAAGATGTTGATTCTCCAGAGGATTGCAGCTTCTGCTGGTTTCTGTGGCCACCTGCTGTCCTACACACATCACCATTCTCATTGCCAAGAAATATTCAAAGCACATGAAATTAGTTTGTTTCATAACGACTGATTAAACAAGATTCACACACACACACACTAAGTCTACTGTAAAAATCTACAGTAATGTAAGACTGGGACCAATTGGGCAAGCTCTCTCCTTTTTTCCCCTCACTTAAAAACTACATGCTTACAAAATCAGACATAAAAATACAAAAGTGTCTCAGCACACTTACTGAAAAATCGCTTATTTTCACCATATGATTATAAAATAAATCAATTGTAATATAAATATTGTACTCAAATTTCAGTGTACAGAATATAGAGCAGTATAAACAAATCATTGTCTGTATGACATTTTAGTTTGTACTGACTTCGCTAGTGCTTTTTATGTAGCCTGTCATAAAACTAGGCAAATATCTAGATGAGTTGATGTACCCTCGGAACACCTCTGTGTACCCCCTGGGGGTATGCATATCCCTGGTTGAGAACCACCATTTTAAACAATGAAAAATACACATGGAAGGATGCCAGTATTAAGCGTTCAGCTGGTTTAAAGATTTTTAGTGATCCTAAACAGCTTCTTGTTTTGACCCACTAGTTTGCAAAACTCCATTAGTATATGTCATAACTGAACTTTCAGATATACAATTGGTCCTTGATTGGCTCAGTAACCTTTTTCCATCAGACTTCTTAGTTGAAACTATTAAAAAAAAGGACATGCCCTCTTATTACCAAGCTTGGTTCTATTTTTCTCTAGATTCCAATTATAAATAACTCTCTACTGTAAAGCTACTGCTGTTTGCCAGCTACCAGCCTCTGCGAACTCTGTACCACAGAGCTCTGCTATTTCTTCCCCTAAGGCCCATTTGGTCTGTTGACCAGTTAAGTGACAAGGTGATCTGTCATCTAGCAACTGCCTTGAGCACAATAAGCAAACCATGAGACAAAAAATTGAACTTGTCTTATTACACACGCTAATAAAATCCCAACTACTAAAAAAAAAAGATACGTGTAAAGAGCAAAATGATTTAGAAAACTGTTAAGGATGTTCAAAAATCAATTCCAAATTTTGAGAGCACGTGACTAAGGCGCTTAATAAATCTACCTCCGGATGGATCTAAGAGTTATGCACCCTTACTAGTTGAATAAATGAAGTGACACTGAAGCATATCTAATTGTAATACATCACAAGATAATCTGTCAAGCCCCAAGTGTCCAGGCCCTGTCACCCTTCGACATCCATTATTTATATACAACCTTCATTGCCAGTGAAATCCCTATGAAGTATGGCATGGCATCCAAGACTGTGGTTTTGCCACTCAGCAGATACATACAGGAATCTTACTAAGATTCCACAAAATAATTGTTAATCTTTTAGAGAACTGGTTTTGAATGGAAGAAATATGCCAAAGTCACAGACGCTGCAATCATTATGTATTTTGCTTTATGGGCTGAAGCACTGCCCCTGTGTCTTTGCCCCAGTGCAAAGTACAGTTTGGTACAATGTGCTGCCAACACTTTCTTTATCTTGATCTCAGAGTGCCATCAGAGCACCACGCTCTCCTAGTATTACTCCTTTTTCATTCCGTACCATGAACAGAAATACTTGTCTAGAAACTCAACTCTGTGCCTTTAACAGCATCTGCTACAGTAACAGGCAAGCGAACTAATGGACCAGTGCAATATTTTTTACTCCAAACTTGCCAAAGATGTATGAAGGGCAAACAGTTGGACATATTTACATACATTCATGATCCAGAAAGTCTCAGTTCAGCAGCTGCCGCAGAAAAGGCAATCTTTTTCTGTTAGCCTGTTCTGCGAGCACAGCTCTGCTCCACACCCCACTGAGAGTGAAAGGCTTTTTTTTTTTTTTTAGGGGAAACCTCTAGAGCAAAAGCCACAATGTTTTTGTAATTAAAACCACATATTGCACAAATTTGTAATCGCTGCACTACTTCAGAAGATGTGTTCTTTCCCTTCCCCCCAACATGATTTTAAATAATGAGAAGGAAAACTGCACATTTTAACAGGCAATGTTAACAGTTCAGCCAGGACCTCTGCTTTACGCATGAGGGGGTGATAACAACAAGAATAGGCTTCAGGCATGCAGTACTAGAAAATTAAAGGTCCTGTAAATTAGGTGGCTATATTCCTCCCACAGTCCAATTACAAGCTTTATTATTTGTCAATAAAGTACCAAATAAAAAGCTATCCTCCAGATAAGGCAGCTGTTGCCATTTGGCTCTGGTGATTCTTTATTTATGTTCCATAACTTTGCAGTGTGAAAGTTGCTGATAATGCATCTATATTACTAACAGGTGCCCCTCTGGAAAGTGTGTGTACCTCCCCAGGCCCAAGTCTTAAATATTAAGTATGCAAGCAGCCTATTTGCACCACAATGCAATGGATGCTGCCCTTTTATGTCTTTGCAGTATTTATCCTAAAGCAGCAGAAATTTCCTCTTAATTAATAAAGCAACCCCAGTCCCTGGTCTTGTTCCATTATCTGCACTTACTGTCCCTTCACACAATAAATAGTTCTCATGCCCAATTCTGACTACTGAAATCAATGGGAGTTTTGCCACTGACCTAAAGGGAAACAGGATCAGGCCTTTAAGCACTGCTTTTATCTTGTTGACAGCTGCTACCCATCTCCCCTTCTCTGGCAGGAAGAATGACAGATTGGGTGCCTTTGCCGCTGATACCCATGTTCCTCTCTGGCTGTCCTGCAGGGAATCCTGTGTATAGCAGAGGACACTTTCCTCCTTCCCATCACAAGGCTCCATATGCTAAGTTAAGGTCAGGCTTGACAAAGCCCTGGCTGGGATGATTTAGTGGGGGATCGGTCCTGCTTTGAGCAGGGGTTTGGACTAGATGACCTCCTGAGGTCCCTTTCAACCCTGATATTCTATGATTCTATGATTAATAGCGGATTGCTCTGCTATGTATCAAACAGTGGGTTCTTCCTCTCCTGATCTCTGAAGATTGCTGTATGCTCTCCTCACCAGGAAAGACTACATTCATACTGCTAGTTCTCAGGAAGTGAGACAGTAAGACATCACCTCAGCATTCCCATTGCTAGATGTGTGTGATTTTCCCCCCTTTTTTGTAATTTCATGTGTTTTCTACATCCCATTTACGTGTTAGATCCTTAAGGGTATGCAGTTAGTAAAAGGAGTCTATCTCAAAGCTGTTCCACCTATTATAATACACTCTTCAGTTAACAATAAAATCAAGTGATGCATTTTTGCACACCGTTTCTCGTAATTACAAAAAAAAGGGGGGGGTTAAAATTCCTGTATTTCTCAGATTATGGAAGAACTAAAAATTTATTTAAGATAATGCTGCATGAAAGCAAAAACCTCTTCTGAGTGAATTTCAAGGACTCTTCTGTTTAACTAGCTTCAAGAGTCCTTTTTTTGATCATAATAAAATTATTTGCCATATGGTTCAGATGGTTGTGATCCTCTCTCAATGAGAGGATTATGCATGAGATATAATGCCTACTGTAGCTGCAGCCAAGCACACAGCTGGCTTTGATAATGTCAACAAATGGCTTCATCTATCTCAATGTCACGTAGGAGCTGGTGCGATGAGAATCAGCCCCGGAATACAATTAAAATCTACATCATCTGTGAGAAAGGTGATGGAGGTTCTGACATCAGAGCTGTGCCAAATTCATCCTCTTTCCATTGTAGCAGAAGAAACATGTTGCCCCTTTCACCCTGTCACACTAATGATGTGCTTTGCGCATCCCTTCCTGTTCACATTAAAGGTAGTAAATCAGGAAGACTCCTATTTAAAAGCTTCACCTTTATCTGACATTCAGTAACAAGGACAATTTCTAAATTTAAGTTAAGTGTATTCCTTGCTACCCTCTCTCTGATGAGATAATGCCATTTAAGTCTGCAAGTGAAATACAAATAGAAGAGTTTATGATCCCATATGGCCCCAAATTGTGACAGAATGTAAGAATTTCCTTTTTTTAGTTCCACAATGTTTAGTCACTCTAATAAAATCAGGTTTGCACATCCATTTGTTCCAGCAAGCGAAATTTTATTGCAAAAATGGCCATAATTCACAAGAAACAAGCTTGATACCAATTTACTGACAAATCTCCTCTTCTAAGCTTTCAAGGCAAGTTGGGGCTTGGGTAATGATTTTGTTTTATTGTTTTATTTATTGGGGGGAAACCCACAGATATATTTTATTAGCAATTCCAATGACTTAACATAAATATTAAACATAATAAAACGAAAGCCTGAAAGGGGTCATTACAAGTACAGGCTTTAAAGTATTTTAAGCTTTGGATGTTAGAGATGTACAAGCTTGTCTGAAACAACATGGCAAGACACTGAGGCCGTTTTCCGCCCTTCTGTCAATTTAGCAGCATTACCCAGCGTGGCACCATGCAAATAGTATTGCTAATCAATGGCATCTAGGCACTGGAAAATGAAGATACGAAGGTTTACACTCTCTCCTGATGTTTACTGTGGTAATGTAATCAAATTCTATTTAAAAATCTTTAATTACACAATATCCATGCAGACTATTAAACTATCTTCCATTTGGGACTTTGAGTGAAGTGTTTGAGTGAACACTATTTGTGTTGCTTGCTCATTCTGATGACTGTGTTTTTATATGCTCACATGTTTTGTATCAAATAAAACAAAATATGTTGCACCTGATTCACCATTGAGTTACTCTAGTTTTTGCACACTTATTTTAACAGAGTAACACCACTGTAAAACTCATATCATGCAATTGAGAATCAGGTCCATTACAATTTTAAGATATTGTGCTACATGCCAGGAGAAAATGTTTAAATTTAGGAACAGTATGCTGAAAAGGGAGTTGAACCTATGTCCATAGGGAATTCAGCAACTTCTTTCTTTCCCCTTAAGCAATTGTTAGATAATTACTAAGGCCTTTCCTACACATTTACAAGCACTGTTTTTACTAAAGGTATGTTATTAACTAAAGGTATAGTTAATTAGACTGATTTAGACTAAACAACAGGAGAGCACCAACCATCAAGAATTCAGGAAATCAAGTCCTGTGTATGGATAAGAGAAAACTTCCAAAACATGAAACAATCATATGCCCTAAAATCAATACCTTAATATAACAAAATTTGTTCAAACAGAGTAAATTAGAAACGATGTAAATACATATGCTCGCTCTTAGATTGTAAACTCTTGGGGGAAGAGACCATCTGTATGCGCAATGCCCCCTTCAATGATTGGGGACCCTACTGTAATACAAATACATAATCATAATTTCCATTACTAACATTCTCAGATAGAGTTAGACTCATTAAACTATTTTTCCTTTTTCAGACCTGGCCTTGACACTACCAGCCAGCTAGTTCCAATCTTTGTACACTTTTCCAGTTACATTTGGGGAGGAGAAAAGAGCAAAAACAGCCACAAGCTTCTGAAAGACAGAAAAGAGAATGGGAGATGGCTCTCCCAAACTTCACCAACATTATTCAGGCAACATATCTAAAATATCATATACCATCAATGGCTCCCAGATATCACCCACACAGCTTGGCCAAACGTGGAAAAAGAATCAGCTCTTTTACCTACAACACTGTGGTCAAGCCTAGACTACCGTAACCACCTAGTGACACATCAGAAAAGAAACGGGTTGCTAAGGCTTCCATCTCCCATAGAGTAAAATTTCTGTCCTCCCATACTTTACTGTTGTTTTTTCCCCAAAAGTGCATAGTTAGCTGTAAACAAAGTATGTTGACTCACCTAGAAGTACCGTTTTAGAGTTCAGATTTTGAACCACTTTAACATCACACCCAGAACACAACCTACACAGATGAGACATTTATAATTATCTCCAGTTTCAACTCCATTCCCAGCTAGAATGGACAAACACATGGCAACCCACATCCAAGTTTAAAAATGAATTGCAGAAACTCATAAAAGCAGGCAGATCTGAAGGATGAATTGCCATTCACTATGCATGTCTCAACAGTTCTGAAACAGATAAGTCACACCACATAAAAGAAAAATGGGAAGAAGAAATTCAGCAGACCACAGCAGGTGACTCCTGGGCATATAGCTTCCAAAACACACACACTCTACCTCCCCCTCCTCATCATGGGAAGAATTTCAATGGAAAGTGACCACACGCTTCTTCTGCACCTCAATAATCTTCAACAAAATGAAATAATGCTACCTCAAACTCAATTTAAGAGAATGATACTCACATATAAACACGCTTTTTAGGACTGCCCACAAATCGAGATATTTTGGATAAAGGGTAATAGAAAATCTGACATACAACTTGAGAAACTCTCAGCCTACAGTATTCTGGGAGACACTCCCTGACGAAACAACAAAAATAAATTGATTCAGAATTTTCCAAAAGCAGCAAAGAAATACATTTCCACACTATAGCTCATAAGAGAAAATCCAACAACTACAATGTGGTTTAATTATAAAAAAAAAGAGAGAAATGGAACAGATCACATTCCAGATTAGGCAGCTTCCCAACCAATCTAAGGAGCATTTGGTTTTAGATAAAAAACTACTATCCTAGAAACTGAATTAACAGTTATAACTCGATCTGAAACCGTACTGCACTAGGTTTAGAAAAAGGATTTGAAACTTCTACTTGCCGTTGATCAGTGGAAAGTTCTTGATGGGGCGTGAATGGGACAGAATCATCAGTTTATTTTTGTTTATTATTTAACACCACCCTCAGGTGATCTCACCATTTCTAAGAAGACCAAGACATTGGAAAGAAAGACACAATCTCAATTTTAGACATGAGAACATGGAAGCAGGGAGATAATGAACAAGAGAGAGGGAACTGAGTGAGGTAGGATAATTGTTACAGCAATAGGAAAATCTGAGCTCCTTATTTGCGGGTGCAGTTACACTAACTGTGCATACAATTAGACATGACATTGCATGCAGCCCTGAGCTTCTATTCCTTTGAATAATTGGGCCCAAAAAGAACCACAGGAAGGAAACCTGCCTCTGCCATAAAAAAAGGCAAAACGATTTATTTTAAAAAAAGTATCTTGAGTTCCTGGATCTGCCTGCTGAAAGTGATAGCAACAAAACAAAACGGAGAAAACAACCCCAGTTATATAAAGGTAGAAGGATGGTCTCCTAAGAACTACGTGAAGATTATAGACTTAGGGATGTGCTTGAGGTGCCTCTTCTGAGTTCAGGATGTTGTAAAATTTCTTTGGGTTGTAAGTTAAATTATTACAAGAGAGAGAGTCAGGAAAAATAAGTAATAAAAAAAATCTGTTTCATTTGAAGTTCTCTTCCTCTTATGATTCTAATGGTAATTCTCTCCACACTGCGATGGCCCATGCCCATCTAGTTAATTTACAAACATCAAACTGTTTAGAGACAGTTTCTTATATTAACCTCCTGGCTCTGCTTCAGTTTTTAGTTAATTCACTTTCAAGACACAGAAAATATTGTGTTGTAAGGTTTTAATAGTAGTCACCACTGTTTATATAACCCACTTTCTTCATCAGAGCAGGCTGACCACGTAAGTATAGACAGCAGCAAGAGCTACTATAAAGTAAACATTTTCTCATTAAATGGAAGTGTTCTCTACAAAGGAACAGAATCTACTTTAAGGTGTGTAATATTTCTTCAGTTATTTACACCAAAATATATGCAGGTCTGCATCCTATGAAGGCAGAGAACAACCGATTGTGTTTGACAGAAGAATGGGAATATTTATTCAGATTATTGCTAGCTTTCGAACAGTATTTCTCTAGGATTTCTACTAGTGGAGATCAGATGGGGGAGGGGTGAGAGGTGTTAGGGGAAGTTTGATTCTTTGAGCTACCTCCAACAAAAAACTTGGAGCTTTGAGACTTTCTATTCACCTTCTTCCATATCAATTTTTCATTTTATTAGACCCAGCTGTCTATTCATATGACTAAACAGATATTGGTTAATACAGTACCAATATTCTTGATATAGCACTGGCATATTTGAAAAGGTTGTCAAAAAGAAAATGTATATATGCAAATGTTTTGTTATTAAATGGAAACATTCCAAGAACTCAAATGATCCATGTGAAATTTTAATTATAATTTAACAGCTGTTAGAGCTAATTGAAGGATATCAGAAAGGTGATTTCCTTCTCATTGTAAGTAAAGAGTTAAGCCTAATTTACTGTTGTCAGAAAAAGAATAAATACCAACCTGGTCTGCCTAATTACATTAAAAGGTAAACAGGAGAACTCCAGGAAAAGAGCTAGACCCCATTTTAAAGAAGAGAAATTTCCGATGCTTTCTGCCCTGCATCTTTTCTGGTGAGGAAATGGGCAATGACCTTTAAAGAAAGTGAGCAACTGTTCTCAACTGGTGCTACTAGGATTGTAATTCTGCTTTGCCACCCTTTTGGTTCATTCTCCTCGGAAGCTATTTTCATTTCCATTTTCCTTAATACCCAACCTCTTTGTTTTAAGCTGTATTTGTGCACAAAGGTAAACACATGTTTTGCATTCACTGATGCTGTATTATCTCGTTCATTTATAAAATGAATGAATTAATTCACAGCTATTCATACAACAGAAGGAAAAGCTCAAAGATTTTGCCCATCTAACCAACGCACTGATTAACAGAAAGACTTGTCAGGTCAGAGAAACTTTCTAACTATGCCAAGCTCCCACCCCACCTTGCTATCTGGTCACAGTTATTGAAAAATAAGCGTGAGGGAGATGCCCTGAGTGACAAAACCTAGCAGTTCATAGCTGCAAGTGCCAATTTCCTTGATTCTAAAAATTAAAATTCAGTTGTAACAGAAATATGAAACATATCAGAATTTGTATTTATTTCAGTGTATAAATCTTCTATCCCGTGTTTTACACACACAATATGGTCTTCCACAACGTCCAGCTCTATGGGAAGCCAGTTGAGAGGGCTAGTGATTAAACAGGTGTCATGTTCCGAAGAAGAGAGAGGCTTTGGGGTCTGCGTCAGGAGTGGGCACGGTTCCGTGGCCTGTGATGTGCAGGTCAGATTAGATCATCACGATGGTCCCTTCTGACCTTTTAAGTCGATGAGACTTGTACATGCACCCTAGTGGAAGCCCCCACATGCCCATGTGCAATCAGAAATACACACATATGGAGAATGCATATGAGCAGTGGGATTTCAGATCCAGATCCACAGAAATGTGTGGGGACGCTACCCGCAATAAAAGCGGTGATAGCTAAGCCACATGTGAGATCAATGAGAGGTCAAGGAGCCAAATGAAACATCTGAAAAAGCTACAGTAAGCAGAGGTGTTTGGCCTACAGGAGTCTAGAAAGCACTAATGTAAAATAGCAGGCATTCAGAGTGTACTCAAGAAGGGTTAGCAACCTGTGGGACTGAAAAGAGTCAATTTCAACCCAAATTTGTGTGTGATCCAGGCTAGACAGATAGCACCCAGTGCAGTGTCAGTGGAGAGAGAAATGCAGTTTTTGCTTCTGTCATTCAAATACACTAAAGTTTACTTTTTAAAAAAAATTACACAAGCACAATAGGAAAAGGGCATCATTCATTCAAAGTGTCAGAAACTAGGTTGAATTGAATAAAACTGCTGTATTTTAATTTTAATGCACAAGAATCTTTACCTCAACTTAAATGGCTTCTAAACACTAAACAGTCTGTAATTTTAAACTCAATTTGTGTGACTTAATCCGGCCAACAGCATAATATTTCAGATAGCTAAATTGTGCTATGATTCCCCTTCCTCCTGATGCACTAGTGATTCTTGACCTTTATAAATCTCTGGTAGAAACCTATATAACACCTAGAATATCTTTATAAATAGCAGAAAAGAAACAATGAACTTCAAAAAGTTTATTAGGAGTTATGTTACTAGTTATTAGTTAGGAGTTATTAGTTATTACTGGAAAACAGTATCCAACCTGTTAACTTCAAAACAGATAATGCAAAGAGCAATTTTGTTCTCTATATAACATTAGAAACATAAATTGTATGCATTCCACTTGAGCTGGTGTTCCTTCACCATAAAGCAGGACTCAGCTACCAGGTCAGTAACAAACAGCTACAGATATTCCTCCATCTGCCTTTTGCAGCAATTTTGCTGTTTTGCTGATGCAGGATCCTTTTCTCATATACTATAAAGAACTCTGATGCAAAAACATCCCAGGAACATTTACAGAGAACATTTACTTTTCAGGATATCGTCCCAGAGGTTTTCTTCCCCCAGATAAGAAGCTGTCGGAATCAAATTACTTTGCTACTCATCTTTTTCTGTCCTGACAGAAGTACACTTAATGCAATCTATGTGATGAATGTGGCCTCAAGAAAAGTGGGAGGGAAAATTAATTTGGGGGCTTGGCAATGAAAAGATCATTTGTCATTATGAGGCTGATATGCACTAGAAAATGATGAGATCCCTGACACATATTGTTAGACTTCATTGGCTACTGACTGTTTTCTTCCCCTTCCTTTAGCAAACTCCTCCTTCCTAATGCTTCAGTTCACTCTGAATGAAGGTTATTAGCAATATTAACCAGCCAGAGTGGCCAAGTTAGATGCAGTGGGGGTGGGACATGAATTTGTAAGAACTAATTTGTCTAATGTTCAGTAACAAAAGGGAAAGCGTCTGTGCTGTGCATTAATACAGCATCAATCACTGACTAACTGCTAGAACACATGTAATGAGAATATTCTCAGGCCAACCCCATGGTCTGCACAGACAGCTGGGGAGATAATAACCTGAATGGAATTTTTATTTTAATGGAACTCCCATCTTTAAAGCAAAAATAAATAAATAACTAAATAAATAAATTAAATAAAGAGATTAAACTTGGTAAGTATGTAACAGCCTTTCAGAAAAGCTTAGCATGAGAAAGTATTTATTTCAAACAGCAATGCCTGAATTGTCAAATATGTTCAGTTCCCGGTTGAATGGCCCTTTTCTTTTAATTCACTCTAAGTTGACTAACAGTCTTTCCAGCGGATGTTTCTAATGATGTAGTTTGCTCAACTGATTAAAATTTTAGTTTGGATAAAAATAAGGGATGCTTGAAAAGCTTTGTAATCGTTAGATGTGTTTTTTTCTCTTTCATTTGCACTATACATTACTAGCAGATGCCACAATATGTATTTAATATTTTTACATTTAGTTAATTTTTTTTAAAGCACACCAACTTGTTACATCAACAGTATATACCCTGCTACTCCTTTTATTGGCAAAAATATGTAGCAATGTCCTAGTCACTCTAAAAGCAATGTCTTTCCAAGAAGCAGAAAATGAAAACTCTTTATTAAAATACCGTTATATTAAAAAGCCATTTTATACTCCCGATTATTTGAATAGCATGGGGGACATGGATTTTATTTGGATAATCAGGAGTTCAGATAATCAAGAAGGCAGGAGCCATTCAGCAGTGGGGTAGCCTCCCTTCTCAGCCCAGGGCTTGTCTTTCTTCTCCTCCTCCTTGCAGTCCTGGCCCAGTCTTATCCAAACCTCTGCATTCTCTGAATCCCCTCCCTGTCCCTCAGCATGAAATACATGCTGCAGAGGGAATATATCTCATATGTCTCCTGCTGGGGAACAAGGAAGGGATTTGGATAGTGCACAGGTTTGAATAATAGGGTTTTCGATAAACAAGAGTATACTGTGTGTGTATTTTTTATATATATTCTAGTTTATTTTTATATATATTTCTAATTTATATATATATAAATAACAAATTAGAATTGAATGGAAAAGAAAACGAAAAATTTTGAAAAAATAATCTGAAACCCTGAAATCTGCTAGAATGTTTCTAGACTGGGGTCACAATGAAAAGTGTGATAGGTTTGTTCGGCCACTCATCGTATTGTCAGCATTAGAAATAAAGACCTCTCTGTCTGAGAGATTTCTGAAGGACAATTTAAAAATGGTAAAAGGGACAATTTTTTTAAAATCATTAGCCTAAAAAGTGAGGCCAAACAGAGGAAAGAAATTTATTGCAAAGGTGAAAGTAAAAATATCATATATGATAAAGAGGCTCATGAACTCTGCATACTGATTGTCAACTCCAATGCAACATATCCAGCCTGCTTGATCTCCAGCACAGACTCTGAACTTAGAAAAGCTGCAGTGAAGCAAAGGAAATAGTAAGATCCAGTATTAATAATGAAAAGAAAAAAAAACAATTCTCCTCTTAGGAAATTACAGGTCCTTACAAAACTTAAGCACCCAGCAGCTCCCATTTTCCCCCAATTCATGGTGGTATTGTTATTCTTTTACAGCACTCAATAGTGTATCTGATGCTCACACTACACATATGGACAATACATCCAGACAAAATCAATATTAGGAGAAATCAGGTTCTATTTAAGTCAAAAGGCATTTTGCAGTTGACATTCTCAAAAAGTCAAAGGATTCATAAATATCACACAATATTTTGTTTAATTTGAAGTTACAAAATATTTCATATTCAGTGTAAATTTAAACTTACCTTATCAAATTATACTTCCC
The DNA here is from genome assembly GCF_965140295.1 of Lepidochelys olivacea. Classification (NCBI taxonomy): domain Eukaryota; kingdom Metazoa; phylum Chordata; order Testudines; family Cheloniidae; genus Lepidochelys; species Lepidochelys olivacea. The sequence goes on from NC_140411.1 coordinate 299,813,510, forward strand.
ATAGCTGACTTGCAAGTCGAGCTGTGCAAATACCTGATTTTTAGGTTCTTTGGCTGTTCTAACAAATCAGGAAAAATAGTAGATCAAACCAAAGCAAAAATTACTCAAAATTTTTGGTACACCAAAAAGTTGGAAAAAAAATTCAGTTAGGGTCAAACAAAACATTCCTTTTGACCTGAAGTAACAGATTTCATTGTGTTTGAGTTTTTTTTTAAACTGTATGACAGAGAAGTAAATTTCAAACCAAAAAGTCATATCAATTAAAAAAAAAGAACATTCTGTTTCGAAAATGTTGAAATGAAACATTTTGATATTTCAGAATTTTTGTGTTTTTGTTTTCAACTGAAACAATTACTTGAATTCGTCACGAATTTGCAAAATATTCTGGTCAACCCAAATCTCCATTTTTTGGTTAAAAAAAAAAATCTAGCCAAACAATTTCACCAAGCTTTACTTGCAAGTATTGGGCCATGATTCATCTTCCCACAGAACTAACAGAGGGAGTTCTATACAGGGAATGATTAAAGAAGGCAGAATATGGCCCAATGTTTTTGAAACATGAAAGTTTAATGATATGACATGACATCCTGGAAAGCATTTGCCTCAAGATAATAGTAACAGACAATGGTTAAAGTAGATTATAACAGGAGGGGGAACTCTCACTCGACCTGCCAAGGAGAAGGAGAGGTGTGGGGAAGCACTGAGTTACTTAAGCCAGTTAGAGTTGGGGGAGCACCTCACTGGTTTAAACAGAGGAAGGGGACTGCACTTCTCCTCTCCCTAACTCACTGCTTTGTAAGACCTAGTTTTGTGCTCCTAAGGGTAAAGAAGATTGGGGCCAATTGTCAGTGTTATTTCACACAATGTTATATGGATAACATTGTATGTGTTTATATTTTATGAACACACTATGAGTATATGCCCAACTGTATGCACAGACATACACACAGCACCATAAATGTGCTGGACAGTGCCTTGGGATTAAATTGAGCATGATGAAATTACAGTTTTATGTTTTTATTACTTTTCTCTGGTAAAATATTTTATGTGACAAAAATCAAAAGGAACTATTAAACAAGTATCTAAAATGCCCCTTCACCACTTGCAGAGGATAAGAACTCTTTTAGTTGTTTTATAAATCTACAACTCAAAGTATTATGTCTGTATATAAGTAATTCCAGACAAGCATTATTTTCATTCCTTCAAGACTATTAATGAAGGAACCAGGCCTGGTAGCCAAAATCAAAATGAACAGAAAGAGTGAGACTTTCATTCTATATCTGTGTAAGAGAGGGGTGCAGTTGCTCTGACCCACGGGGAATCCCAGGAACTGTATCTCAGTGTCAAAATTCCCTACCATTTTTCTCCCCATTATCCATTACTCCATTGGAGAGAAGGAGGGTGGGGAGAAGTAAATTAGTGCAGCCCTACAGAGGGTGCAGCATAGCTCCTTTAACTATGCTGGCTGGTGTGTTGGGGTGGGCGGATAGTACTGAGGCTCAACCCAATCCCCATGCCTCTTCACCCCTGCCTCATCTACATGCTCATGCACAAAGAGGAGACGAAGCAGGGGTCACATAGAGCTTCATCTTTGCCTATGCCTGAACTCTCATTCCAGGTAAATACTGAATGTCCAGACTCGGAGCTGGAACGGCCTTATGCCCCCTCACTATCCCACACGAACATACAAAGCTAGGTTACAATCTAGTCCCAACTTGAAAACTTTAAATAAATACCCCCTGGCCACTCCAGCAGGGAAGCTGGGCACCGTGTGTTGGAGGGTTTCCTAGCCTCAATGACTGTTAATAGTCTCAGCACTTTGTAAAACAGAAAGAATAAATATTTTTAAAATGGAATATTCTTTATTGTTTACTTAAATATATAAGTGCTTATCCTGCACTCTATGTGCCTCTATCAGTAGTTTTCAAATACAGTGATTTGCAAATGTAATCTCAGTGATCAAATGGCAACTATTATTGCCAGAAGTAAATTCTCCCTGCTAACAAAGTATGTATATTGTTGACTTGAGCTTCATACTCTCTTTATACAAACATTGTAATGAAAGACATGAGCCATAAAGTATCTTTGCATTATTCTTCTCTAGCCAGTGAAAATATACGTATTTTTCTTACCAATTTTTTGCGTATTTCATATACGGAAAATAAATAAAACTAGCAAAAATTGCAGTGTTTCATTTTAAACACAACCATCACCACTTGCTTTCAATTATGTTTATGGAAGAATCATTTTTATGGGCACATTAGAATACAAAAACCACAATGGAAATGCTGACACAACCTTAACCAATATAAACGGCAATGCTATAATTTCAATGACAATTGATGTTAAAAAGAAAATCACATATCTTATCATCAATGGTGTGTGTGGGTGGGGGGATTAAATCCAACCTAGTTTGGTGAGTTATCTGTGGTGTGCAAGGCATACACGATCTATTATATACTCCCAGTGAGTGACAGTATGAATGGCAGTCTTTGCCAGTTAAAGCTGCGATAAGGACTGGGTTCTGAGAGAAGTTCCTGCTCCAGGGCGATCTCTATTGTTCCAGCCATCAGTTCTGGCAGGAAGACCGATTCAGAGATAAGAAGATGATGATGCAAAGGATTTTACATAGAAAGATCTCGGTAAAATAATCAGATCACCTGCATTCAGAAATACATCCATCAATTTGGCTAATTTTTTAAAAAAAGATGATCCTGTGCTGAATACTTTGAACTTAGCTGAATATTTTTAAATTTCAAAAAGTTTTACACCCAGAACGTGTTGCAAGTCAGCATTATTCTGCACTGAATATTTGGGAGACATTCGCCGAGACAACAGTCCCATGAATAACCGCACACAGAAACACGCACACACACACGCACACCATTAAGTAACTGCATTGCTACTGCTTGCCAATTAGGGTTGTCTGGTGAGTTGTAAGAAAGTAACACTGAGACAGTGAGGTCCTATTAATGCGGCTTCTTACTGGCCTAAATATACCACAAGGCCAGGAAAAAAGACAAATGAAGGAGGCAAGTGTGCAGGATATGGTAAAGGAAGTGTCTCCAGGAAGTTTTCAAAAGAAGGTGTTACATGTGGCTACAGATTCTTTAGACTTGACTTCCTGAGTACCCATTGACCGACACTTGTGTGTAAATAAAAATAATAGTTGGTTCTACAATAAAGCAGCAGATAAGCAATTATTCTATAATTCAGGACCATGGATAGAACAAGAAGAATCTGATGGAGTTTGAAGGCCAGCAGCAATTCAGACAGGATTGAAAACATTCATGTTGTTGCTTCAGCAGAAACATGTACTTGTTACAAGGCCAGTGGGAGGGCACCAGATGTGAGCCACTCAGGTCTAAGATTAATGAGCTAAAGGATTTGTGGCATACAGTATAACTACAGTTATTTTCAGAATATTCTAAACAGGAAAGGATGGGATTCTTGAATTCTTGTAAAGAGATGATTAAACAGTAGATGAGAAGATGACCCAGTGTACCTAATGTACTTGAATTTTCAAACAGCTTTTGATAAATTCCCTCCATCCTAGACTATTAAGGAAAATAAATAACCATGGGGAAAGCATCAGAGTCCTGGCATAGATTCAAAAACAGTCAACTGATAGAAAACAATAAGCAAATGACTGCCCCACAGAATGAAGAAAAGTTAACAGGAGAACTACAGGAGCCAGTATGGAGAGGAATGTTATTTAATATATTTATTAATGACTAAGAGGAGGATGTAGATATCGAGTTAGTGAAGTTTGCTGATGACATTTCATTGTTTTGGTTAGCAAATACTGGAGCGTTTCACAACCATCTATAAGTATCTGAAGTATGTAAAATAAAGGTGGAGATAAAAAGGGATATAGTGTCACTAAGAGTAACATGATACAATAAACACAGGAAATGTCAGCTAAATATCAGGAAACATTGCCCAAATGAGATCTATCAGAAAAGATAGAAGCCCGATTACCTGAGCAATCTAAAGTTAGATAGGTCAAGTTATTTGAGAATACTCTGAAGGGAACAATCCTGCATAGCACTTGGGGATGTACAAAGTATGAGAAAATAGCACCCATCCATCTCTAATTTCTTTTATTCTATGAAATTTCAAATGGATTTAAACGTATTAGAATGATTGGGAGACACATGACAAGTGAAATTTAATTTGGATAAAATTATAGTAATGCAAATTAGCAAAAATGATTGATATAGCCCATATTTAGAATAGTCTATATATCTCCTTCAGAGTATATCACATACTTAGCTCTAAACTTGAGGAATGTTGATATCAGCTTATAAAGCAATTTTAAAAAAATAAATATTCTAAAGAGTAAGCTCTTCAGGGCAGGGACTGCAGCTTCTTTCCCTTTTAGTATGGCCTAGAACACATTACAGACACTACCAGAAATCAATACACAACAATAAGGACAAGTGCAGAGTCCTGCACTTAGGACGGAAGAACCCAACGCACCGCTACAGACTAGGGACCGAATGGCTCGGCAGCAGTTCTGCAGAAAAGGACCTAGGGGTTACAGTGGACGAGAAGCTGGATATGAGTCAACAGCATGCCCTTGTGGCCAAGAAGGCCAAAGGCATTTTGGGATGTATATGTAGGGGCATTGCCAGCAGATTGAGGGATGTGATTGTTCCCCTCTATTCCACATTGGTGAGGCCTCATCTGGAGTATTGTGTCCAGTTTTGGGCCCCACACTACAAGAAGGATGTGGAAAAATTGGAAAGAGTCCAGCACAGGGCAACAAAAATGATTAGGGGGCTGGAGCACATGACTTATGAGGAGAGGCTCAGGGAACTGGGATTGTTTAGTCTGCGGAAGAGAAGAATGAGGGGGGATTTGATAGCTGCTTTCAACTACGTGAAAGGGGGTTCCAAAGAGGATGGATCTAGACTGTTCTCAGTGGTAGCTGATGACAGAACAAGGAGTAATGGTCTCAAGTTGCAGTGGGGGAGATTTAGGTTGGATATTAGGAAAAACTTTTTCACTAGGAGGGTGGTGAAACACTAGAATGCGTTACCTAGGGAGGTGGTGGAATCTCCTTCCTTAGATACTTTTAAGGTCAGGCTTGACAAAGCCCTGGCTGGGATGATTTAGTTGGGGATTGGTCCTGCTTTTGAGCCTGATATTCTATGATTCTATGAACAATAAATAGAAAGCTTGGGTGTGAAAAAGAGCAGAAATGGATACAAAATTAAGAAATACTGACATCACAAGAAACCGTGGTATGTTCTCATCAACATTAATGTGTCCAAAGTAGAAATGTGAAAGGTTCGTAGAAAGGATATAAAGAGGGTTGAACGTATGGCAGGATTTATATAAGACAAGAAATTGCAGTTTGGTATTAATTAGTCCCAAAAGTAGAAACATGAGAGGTAATTTCATCAAGATATTCACAATTAAGCAGGACAGAGTGAAATCTGATCAGATCCTCCTTTTTACCCTAACGCCTATTATAAAGTCAAAGGAGCTTCCCATTAAAGTGCAGTAAATTGAGAAACAATGAAAGGACATACTTCTTTCATGCAACCAATGGAATTGGCTGCCATATGAGGTCACTGAGATAAATACCACGGCTACATTTTAAAAGGAACTGAATAATTTTATGACTGATAATAACATTTGTAGCTATACAAGCTAAGATAATAAGGGATAATCCAATCTCATGCTTCCGGGTGTAAGAATTAACTGTGAGGTTTAGGAAGGTATGTGTACAGTGCCATACAAATGAATAGATGTATTAGCAGTTTGGGGAGAGATTTACCTTCTTCTGCAATAACAGGTACTGGCCATTGCCAGAGGCAGGACTCCAGACTAGAGGGAGCTCTGGTCTGATCCTCTGTGATAAGCCTTTGTTGCTAAGAGTTTGGCTTTTATAGACAATAGATTCTCTTGAGTTTTATGGAGCTGAATTCAAATTAAAAGCGCATGCTCTATGAAAGCATAGCTTGGAGGAAGGATCTAAGGACAGAACTGTTAGCTAGTAATTAAGAGTCCTGTACTGTGCTTTCTGGCAGTAATTATTTTAACATAATTCTTAACAGAGTCTATTAAGGAGGAAATGCCAATTAGCACTAGGTTATTATTGCACAACAAAAGAATGACTGCAGATATAATTTACCACCATAAACAATGTAGAGAATTGAGTGCTGAAAATATGATTGGGTGTTTAATTAAAAATGGGGAAAAATGTCTGCATGCCCTTGGCATGCATGAGTTTGATGAACTTTCAGAGGAATCTTCAGGTCCTACCAAAAGGGCTCAGTTCAAAATCATGTTATGATATCCATGTTATACATATTGTCTGAGTGGGCGTTTAAAGTCAGGATTGCAGTGCAATTTCTGTATAAGATTTTTAAAAGCTCCTTTTTGTGACTACCGATCAGATAATTATCCATACATAGTGACATGAATTGCACTTGCAAATAACTGTAGGTGCAAGATTGTGTCCACACTTACTTTCACCTACAACAGGAGGCACAAAAAGGGGAGGCTAGATTTAGACTGGTCTCAGTGTGGGTTAAGACAGACCTTCATGGCAATCACTGCAGCTACTGACCATCCAACATTATGGGGTCTGATTTTTAAAAGAAATTTAATAGTCTCTCCAAGTTTGTGGGTGCTCTTTAGTCCCCCAAACTACTTATGCACAAAACTACATTCAGACATCTATCACTTGCACCTGTAATTCACTGAATATGCAAAATTACAGGTGTGAGATTAGAAAAGCCTTAGATTAGTTTCACGGATGCTTTCAGAGCCTTGTGTTCAGAAGCAAGAATCATGCCAATTTTACAGTTACTACTGGGGCTTAGGAAAACTATGAGCAGCAACAGAGGTAGGCACTCGAGTTATTCATGGAGAGCGTCACACAAAAATGGCAGATAGGAAAGAGCCGAGAACCACCCACTTCACAGCAGCCAGGAGATTCTAGGGCAAGAATAGAGTAGGGACCTTCCTCACAGCAGAGGCTCCAGAGAGAAAAGAAGAGACAAAGCTTTTTTTCCCCCCTTTCCAGCAGTTAGAGGAACAATGCAACTTCAAATTTAACAGGCACCTATTAGCCAAAGCTGATATGAAAGATGGAGCTACCAAGCAAAATACAGGGACAGCAAATGAGTAGAAATCCCAGAACTTTCCTTCCTAACATCTGGGATAGCAGCTGAGGGAAGGGAGAGAAATAACCTCTATCTTGTAAGTTTAGACCTCTGATTATCAGGTGTCTTTCAAGCCTTGATTTACAATCTGCCAGTTGCTAAATGAATTGCAGCTAGTAGCTTGAGTAGTGACATAAAACTCTGGCTCATGGATCTAATGTGTAATGACATTGGTGTACTTTAGAACTAGAAGGTGGATGAGGAAAAGAATGAAATACAGAGATGTAATGTTCTTGATATAAGCACTTCAGCTTTGCTATTGCAAAAGTCATTTTTGGCCACCATCTAGAGAATCATGGTTTTCAACATGAAGGGAATTCACAACTTCTTTTGTAAAGATTGCGGGAGGGAGAATAGTGTCTGTGATTGGGGCCAGCTATGGTCACTCAATTAGGGTGAACTGCAAAGATTGAGGCAGATAATCACCATAAAGCTGGTGGATATTCCAATACTTAGGTTTATCAAGCCAGCATAAAATAGCTTCTTTATTACCTTACTGGTTACTTAAACACAGTCCCTTAAAGTGATCCAGACTGAGGCCTCCATCCAGGTATCTAAGTCAAATATGATGAAGATTCCTGAAAATCTTATTTCATCATAATAAAAAAAGGTTCTACCAATCCCAAAGGATTGGACACATTACCTCCCAGAAAGAAAAGGAGTACTTGTGGCACCTTAGAGACTAACCAATTTATTTGAGCATAAGCTTTCATGAGCTACAGCTCACTTCATCGGATGCATCCGATGAAGTGAGCTGTAGCTCACGGAAGCTTATGCTCAAATAAATTGGTTAGTCTCTAAGGTGCCACAAGTACTCCTCTTCTTTTTGCAAATACAGACTAACACGGCTGTTACTCTGAAACCTGTCATTACCTCCCAGGTTATTGAATATTCCAGATTTTACCCATATACACATTACAGCTAATTCTTATTAACTATGCTGAACTTAATTAAAAAACAAAAAAAGAGAAAGAGTATGGTTAAAAGACCAATATACATACAGACCTGAGTTCAATTCATTTAGGTGCAGATTCATAGCATAGATGATGAGCTTTGTAGTTGCAAAGAGTTCTTTCAGAAATAGTCCATAGGTTATAGTCCAATGTCCAAATATCATATTCAGGGCATACCAGCATAATTGGGACCTCAGTCTTGCGACTCAAACTTCCCCTGATGAAGCCTAAGCAGATCTGAGATGACATAATCAGGACCCAAGAATCTTTTATCTAATTTCATGTCCTTTTTGACAAGTTGGAGTTCAAAAGGAAATTAGCATGACTTTGAAGGAGGTCCATCGTTGGTACTTAGCTATAGAATTAACATAAGGCAATTTGCTTGTTCCTCCACCATTCACAGATTATTTGCTATACATCTCAAAGAGAGATGAATACAGAGATATCCCGTGTTTACAATTAATTTAAATGCTAGGATGTTCTTTTGATCTCTGAATTATCAGAATACAGTGTAGACAGGGACTGTTGATTACATTGTCGACACTACTCATACATACGTAAATACACAAAAACACAAATATTATCTCCTCACATGTCTTTTGAGGGTTTATTTTGCAGGATGTTTAACCCCTTCTAGCCATGCATCAATGTCCCTATAATGAAAGAGTGAGCTAACCTTAAAATGCTAGGATAAACTTTATGTTTGGAGCTAGGTGAGTTATAGCGACAATCTACAACTGCATACTTGAGACAAAGGAAGAGATTTCCATCACCATCCAAGAAAGTAACATGACCCTGAGTTAGTTCTATTTAATTTGTAATACACTTGTTTTCTCAATTTTTATTCCAATTTAGAAACATATTTTGAGATGGAAACCTGGAGTTTTTAAGTGTCCCCCTACTTGCTGGAGTTTTAAACTGTCCTTCTAGGTTTTAGACATCTTGGCTAAATAAATTAGCAGGACAATTCTTGCTACAAAGAAAGATTTTAATTCCACTCCACTTTGTATGTCTACCTCCTAGGGTGAGCTCATGCTCTCCAAAGTCTCAGGTCATGTGTAGCACTGCAGGAGATACTATGTAATTACTGATGAACAACCTGATTGATCTGTTTTCAATTTCAGATGGGCTTTAACCCTTCTCTGCAGAAAAACTGCTATATTGTAACAGTATTGTAACAAATACTGCTATATTGTAACAAACACTATATTGTAACAAATACTGTGGATTATGAATTGAACTAACTACAGTTTGTTTTAACTCAGGTTTCAGAGTAACAGCCGTGTTAGTCTGTATTCGCAAAAAGAAAAGGAGTACTTGTGGCACCTTGGAGACTAACCAATTTATTTGAGCATAAGCTTTCGTGAGCTACAGCTCACTTCATCGGATGCATACTGTGGAAACTGCAGAAGACATTTTATACACAGAGACCATGAAACAATACCTCCTCCGACCGCACTCTCCTGCTGGTAATAGCTTATCCAAAGTGACCACTCTCTTTACAATGTGTATGAAAATCAAGGTGGGCCATTTCCAGCACAAATCCAGGTTTTCTCACCCCCCTCCTCCAAAACACACACACACACACAAACTCACTCTTCTGCTGGTAATAGCTTATCCAAAGTGACCACTCTCCTTACAATGTGCATGATAATCAAGGTGGGCCATTTCCAGCACAAATCCAGGTTTTCTCACCCTAACATGTATTCTAAGGGATCATTCAAGGTGAAGTGGCCTGTTACTCTGAAACCTGTCATTATGCAAGGCACTGCATTTAGCCGTATGGAGTGGAAATCTATCAACTGCATGAAAAAACTTGTACAGATACAGACAGACATCATCTTCCTTTCCAAATGCAAACAGATGGACATCATACCAAAAGGACTGAAAGTAAAAAATCCATTACAATCTACACACCACACAGACTATACTGACAGCTTGTGCCACACGCTCTCAAAGAAACTGCGGAATCACCTGATCAACATCCTCTACAGCAAACAGGGAAAGATTAAGAATGAGCTCTCAAAAATGGATACTCTCATAAAAAACCAACCTCCCACACAAACTTCCTCATGGCTGGAATTTACTAAAACTAGACAAGCCATTTACAATGCACACTTTGCTTCTCTATAAAAGAAAAAGGACACTAAACTTTCTAAACTACTACATGCTACAAGGGACCACAGCAATGGTTCCCTCAACCCACCCAGCAATATTGTTAACCTATCCAACTATACTCTCAGCCCAGCAGAAGCAGCGCACCTATCTCGGGGCCTCTCCTTCTGCCCCTCCACCCCCACGAACATGATACAGTTCTGTGGTGACCTAGAATCCTATTTTTGACGTCTCCGACTCAAGGAATATTTCCAAAATACCTCTGAACAACATACTAATCCATAGAGGCTGTCAAGGTTCCTCCCCCACTCTGAACTCTAGGGTACAGATGTGGGGACCTGCATGAAAAACCTCCTAAGCTTATCCTTACCAGCTTAGGTTAAAACTTCCCCAAGGTACAAAATATTACCCCCGTTATCCTTGGAATGGCCGCTACCACCACCAAACTAATACTGGTTACTGGGGAAGAGCTGTTTGGACGCGTCCTTCCCCCCAAAATACTTCCCAAAACCTTGCACCCCACTTCCTGGACAAGGTTTGGTAAAAAGCCTCACCAATTTGCCTAGGTGACTACAGACCCAGACCCTTGGATCTGAGAACAATGAAAAAGCATTCAGTGTTTTACAAGAAGACTTTTAATAAAAAATAGAAGTAAATAGAAATAAAGAAATCCCCCCTGTAAAATCAGGATGGTATATATCTTACAGGGTAATTAGATTCAAAAACATAGAGAACCCCTCTAGGCAAAACCTTAAGTTACAAAAAAGATACACAGACAGAAATAGTTATTCTATTCAGCACAATTCTTTTCTCAGCCATTTAAAGAAATCATAATCTAACACATACCTAGCTAGATTACTTACTAAAAGTTCTAAGACTCCATTCCTGTTCTGTCCCCGGCCAAGACGACTACAGACAGCCACCCAAACCCTTTGTTTCTCTCCCTCCTCCCAGCTTTTGAAAGTATCTTGTCTCCTCATTGGTCATTTTGGTCAGGTGCCAGCGAGGTTACCTTTAGCTTCTTAACCCTTTACAGGTGAGAGGAGCTTTCCCCTGGCCAGGAGGGATTTCAAAGGGGTTTACCCTTCCCTTTATATTTATGACAGAGGCCTCCCTACCAACATTACAAAAAGAAGGATTCTAGGTGGACTCCTCTGGAAGGTCGAAACAGCAGACTGGACTTCTACATAGAGTGCTTCCGCCGATGTGCACGGGCTGAAATTGTGGAAAAGCAGCATCACTTGTCCCATAACCTCAGCCGTGCAGAACACAATGCCATCCACAGCCTCAGAAACAACTCTGACATCATAATCAAAAAGGCTGACAAAGGAGGTGCTGTTGTCATCATGAATAGGTCGGAATATGAACAAGAGGCTGCTCGGCAGCTCTCCAACACCTCTTTCTACAAGCCATTACCCTACGATCCCACTGAGAGTTACCAAAAGCAACTACAGCATTTACTCAAGAAACTTCCTGAAAAAGCACAAGATCAAATCCACACAGACACACCCCTGGAACCCCGACCTGGGATATTCTAACTATTACCCAAGATCCATAAACCTGGAAATCCTGGGCACCCCATCATCTCAGGCATTGGCACCCTGACAGCAGGATTGTCTGGCTATGTAGACTCCCTCCTCAGGCCCTATGCTACCAGCACTCCCAGCTACCTTCGAGACACCACTCACTTCCTGAGGAAACTACAATCCATCGGTGATCTTCCTGATAACACCATCCTGGCCACTATGGATGTAGAAGCCCTCTACACCAACATTCCACACAAAGATGGACTACAAGCCGTCAAGAACACTATCCCCGATAATGTCACGGCTAACCTGGTGGCTGAACTTTGTGACTTTGTCCTTACCCATAACTATTTTACATTTGGGGACAATGTATATCTTCAGATCACCGGCACTGCTATGGGTACCCGCATGGCCCCACAGTATGCCAACATTTTTATGGCTGATTTAGAACAACGCTTCCTCAGCTCTCGTCCCCTAACGCCCCTACTCTACTTGCGCTATATTGATGACATCTTCATCATCTGGACCCATGGAAAAAAAGCCCTGGAGGAATTCCACCATGATTTCAACAATTTCCATCCCACCATCAACCTCAGCCTGGTCCAGTCCACACAAGAGATCCACTTCCTGGACACTACAGTGCTAATAAACGATGGTCACATAACACCACCCTATACCGGAAACCTACTGACCGCTATTCCTACCTACATGCCTCCAGCTTTCACCCTGACCACACCACACGATCCATCGTCTACAGCCAAGCTCTGCGATACAACCGCATTTGCTCCAACCCCTCAGACAGAGACAAACACCTACAAGATCTCTATCAAGCATTCTTACAACTACAATACCCACCTGCGGAAGTGAAGAAACAGATTGATAGAGCCAGAAGAGTTCCCAGAAGTCACCTACTACAGGACAGGCCTAACAAAGAAAATAACAGAACGCCACTAGCCATCACCTTCAGCCCCCAACTAAAACCCCTCCAACGCATTATCAAGCATCTACAACCTATCCTGAAGGATGACCCAACACTCTCACAAATCCTGGGAGACAGGCCAGTCCTTGCCTACAGACAGCCCCCCAACCTGAAGCAAATACTCACCAACAACCACATACCACACAACAAAACCACTAACCCAGGAACCTATCTTTGCAACAAAGCCCGTTGCCAACTGTGCCCACATATCTATTCAGGGGACACCATCACAGGGCCTAATAACATCAGCCACACTATCAGAGGCTTGTTCACTTGCACATCCACCAATGTGATATATGCCATCATGTGCCAGCAATGCCCCTCTGCCATGTACATTGGTCAAACTGGACAGTCTCTACGTAAAAGAATAAATGGACACAAATCAGACGTCAAGTATTATAACATTCATAAACCAGTCGGAGAACACTTCAATCTCTCTGGTCACGCAATTACAGGCATGAAGATCTCTATCTTAAAACAAAAAAACTTCAAATCCAGACTCCAGCGAGAAACTGCTGAATTGGAATTCATTTGCAAATTGGATACTATTAATTTAGGCTTAAATAGAGACTGGGAGTGGCTAAGTCATTATGCAAGGTAGCCTATTTCCCCTTGTTTTTTCCTACCCCCCCCCCCCCCAAGACGTTCTGGTTAAACTTGGATTTATGCTGGAAATGGCCCACGTTGATTATCATGCACATTGTGAGGTGAGTGGTCAGTTTGGATGAGCTATTACCAGCAGAAGAGTGAGTTTGTGTGTGTGTGTGGGGGGGGGGGGGTTGAGAAGACCTGGATTTGTGCTGGAAATGGCCCACCTTGATTATCGTGCACATTGTGGGGAGAGTGGTCGCTTTGGATGGGCTGTTACCAGCAGGAGAGTGAGTTTTTGTGTTTATGGGGGTGGGGGGGTGAGAAAACCTGGATTTGTGCTGGAAATGGCCCACCTTGATTTTCATACACATTGTAAAGAGAGTGGTCACTTTGGATGGGCTATTACCAGCAGGAGAGTGAGTTTGTGTGGGGGGAGAGGGGGCGGAGGGTGAGAAAACCTGGATTTGTGCTGGAAATGGCCCAACTTGATTATCATACACATTGTAAGGAGAGTGATCACTTTAGATAAGCTATTACCAGCAGGAGAGTGGGAGGAGGTATTGTTTCATGGTCTCTGTGTATATTATGTCTTCTGCAGTTTCCACAGTATGCATCCGATGAAGTGAGCTGTAGCTCACGAAAGCTCATGCTCAAATAAATTGGTTAGTCTCTAAGGTGCCACAAGTACTCCTTTTCTTTTTGTTTTAACTCAGATAACTGCAAGTGATTAGAATTAGAAACTAAACAGGGATTAGAGCTATTCAGTACACAGTAATATTTTTGACTATCATAGAAAAGTTTTGCTAATAAAGAGATAGTTAACCTCAGTCTGAAATGATAATATCTCGGGTAGATATTGCTTCCTCTTCGTAAGGTCCTACTGTGCATTATTCATTTGCTATTTACAATACAGCACATTATAAAAAAAGCACAGTAGACAGATTCTTAACTGCAGATTTTCTGTATTTCTAGTGTTTGTGTTACTTAGGAATGGGCATCAGCAGCCTTTACTCTACGTTAAAGCAATTCTTGGTGTTAAAATATGGAATATAGACTATATATAAAAGATACATACCAAATTATAATTGGAGCTAGTATCACCACCTATAGTTTAGATTGCCCAACACCTTCCATTACAAGATGCTGTTTTCAGTTGCTTATAACTCTGCCACACTTTAACCACAAAGGCTGAAATTTTCCATGCTGGGTCCATTCAGTCTGTCTCAGACTGATTTGTAAATTTTGGTTAAAATGGTTCAGCCATTTCCAAGAATGAGATTAGGGAAAAAAAATTATTTTGCCCAGGTTAGAAAAATGTTACAATGTTTCCACTCAGAAGCTGTAAACCCTTCATGCTTTGAAGGAAGGGCTTGAAATCAGATGGGGTTAGGGTTAGATGTCAGGGATGGTGTCAGGGATATGCCTTTTGCTGTCCCCATGAAAAATCACCCACATTTAGCCAAATTGTAAGCCTCTGAAAAATCTCAGTGCACACATGCTCACTAGGTCCAAATTCCAAGTCCCTGCTCTAAAGCATGCAGATAGTAGAGCTTTTCAAGAAAACATTTGTAAAAATATTTTTAACATGGATAAAACAACATTCTCAGAAGTGACTGTTTTAACTAAAAGTTCCCCGAAAAAATTCACCCAGAGGCAGACATCCAGAATGGAAAATATCAGCCTGAATAGTTTATATTTGGCAAAGTTATAAGCAAGTGAAAATAGTATCTTATAACAGAAAGTGTCAGGCAACCTTAACTCTCAGCATGACTATCTGCACTGCCCATAATATACACATAAACATATGCTGTAAAATGCTATTTACACACACACACACACACAGAATAATATAATACTTGTGTGTATATATACACAGAGAGAAATACATGAGCCAGATGCATGGCACACTTGTATGAATATTTTATCTTCTCAAGAATATAAGCTGTAGATCTTCTCTATCTAAAGGCGAAGGATTGCTCCTGTCGAGTCCTGCATTTCACTTGAGAACAACCACGTCAACAATTGGACAGAGCAGTAAGTGTAAAGTACCATTTGACGACTGGTGGTCTGAGCTAAGATTATTCAAATTACTTTACTTATGATAGTTCTTACTTATATTTTCCTGTATGCTTCCCTGGAACTGTTTTAAACTTTAAGTCAGCAAACCTTAGAAAGCAGATGCTCTGTAAGTGAAGGCTAATGGAAATGAGACTGTATTGTTCTCTCAGCTTACCTTCCGGTGGTGAAAGGATACACCTGACTAAGCAATTAAACTAGTATTTGGAAGACTCAGAAAAAGGGTCAAAGTCTGACCAGAGATAATACAACTCAAAGTAAGCTTCTCAAAAGCAGACATTCTTAGAGAGTTATGTGCTGTATTTAAGGAAATGCTTCTTTGGAGATTATATATTACTCTTACCTGCCAACACTTTCACTCCTCCTGCACAAGCCTCTTAGATTTTAAAAAGTATCAGAAGGCACTATTCATTCAAATGTGTTCTAAATTTTCATCTCTATAACCCATTGCATGTTCCCTTTTAAAACAAGTTGCCACTTAGTTGGACTTCTAATGATTTTGTTTCTACAAATATAGTAGGTTTTTTAAAAATAAAAAGGCAGTTTAACTATTCTGTTTGAACGGTGACTGCAACTCCACAAGCTGTTTAGCAGATGGGAAGGGAACACCTCATAAATAATATTATGAACCTAGCGATTGTTTGATAATACCATATCAGATGAAAAAACGGAGCTGAGCTATCGAACATTTTCTATGCCATTATGACCAGCAAGCTGCTTTTTGTTCATAACAAATGACTTTCCAATCACTGCACAGTGATGTGAAATTCACCCCTCCCCTTCTCTCACCCATGCTGTCAAGTGGTTTACTTGTATGTTGCATATAGTTATATCTTGGATGATATTATTCATTTCTTATCCTAATCTGCTGTGTTGGGTTGTTATGGATGGTTAAACACCTACAATGTTTCACTCCAGAGATGGCTGCATTTCAGAGGCGCACAAAGTGTACAGTGTTTTCGAATTCTTCAGTAAACACACTATCTTACCTACTAATTGTCTTTCTGTGGCTTGGTGTTCTAGTGTGCACAATGCTTCTGATTAGCAATATCAGCCCGGGGCAGGAACAGGAAATTAATGACAACCTAACTGAATGGCCTGAAGGAGGGAGGAGAGTTGAGGTTGGGCAAAAATGACTGTCTACAGGTGGAAGGAAGGGAATAGTACTCTGTTGATAGAACATCAGCGCCTACCATTTTAGAAAGCAGCCTTAAGACTGCCGGGGAAAAAAAGATCACTTGCAACAAAGGAAAGGGCTCTGAGGAACAACTGAGAGGCCAGAATTAGAGCAGACTTCTTAGAAACATCTATGGATTCTGCTTCCAAATTGTCTGCCAAGCATCCTGAAGGGAAGAGCCAGCAGTCTTGGTTTAGGAGATAGGTACCCAGGGAAAGGGAGGGTTCTGCATATCATCATGGAGGTGTATTGGTACCTAAGCAGATGTAGTCCTCTGCAGGTGGAGTGTGAGGGGGGCAAGAGAGGTGAGAGGGGCAGGGCACAGGCTTTAAGTCATACTCTCCATCCTTAAGAAGGTTTGCTTTCAGAATGAAGGGGAGAGAAGAGGAATGGGGAAACTGCCTTCATCAAGGCTGGAAAAAAGATAACTACAGAATTGATTATTGAGGAAGGATTAGAAGAGGTGGACACCCAACAGGGAGAGGGCCACTTGTCTACTTGGGGGAGAGGCCTGGGGCCTTTCAGAGGCACAGAAGCCTCAAAGGCTCCACTGATCCAGGAAATGGTACCAGGATTAGCAGGTGTCCTCAGAAAAAAAGGGAGTGCCTTCAGTGTGGGGCCCTAGAAAGAATCCTCTACCTGCTCTTCTTCTCCTGAAGTGCCCTGAGTGTCCTGTCCAAATTTGTATACAACTGGGGAATCCAAA
This sequence comes from Lepidochelys olivacea, assembly GCF_965140295.1. Classification (NCBI taxonomy): domain Eukaryota; kingdom Metazoa; phylum Chordata; order Testudines; family Cheloniidae; genus Lepidochelys; species Lepidochelys olivacea. The sequence goes on from NC_140411.1 coordinate 299,830,814, forward strand.
GTGAGGGGATGCCAAGCCATAGAAATAAATGCACAATTTAGCATAATAACCTTATGAGATATTCCCACTTAAATCAGAACACCAGCTTTGAAACCAAGTAATTCAGTTCAATACTATTCTAATGAAGACATTACTCATGTTTCTAGCATTTTTCTCCTCAAATAATATTCTTAGAATTTAATTTGAAGACCTGTGTGTTCTCATTTAATCTCTTACATGTATGTAGTGTTTATAATTTTTGCTTGACAGTTTTCCACATAATAGTTAATTTTTTTCCTCTTAAAACTGAATAAAATACATGGTCCTCAGTGGATGCAAATATTACCACAGAAGTTTCTGGACACAAATTTTGTCTAACCCTGATCAACAAGCTGCACAAGGTCTGCAGACTGCAACACCATTGCCCACTCACATACTCTTATACCTTTATTTCCGAAACAAAAATATCAAAGACCAGTAGATAACCACAGATCTAAGAGATGAAAGTTCTATTCCAGCAATCTCTCTATGCCAGTGAATATTATGACATCATAAAGGCTGCATCAGCTGTAATAAAAAGTTAATTCCCTTGACATACATTATCCGTAAATGCAACCTTGTAAATAAATGATTCATGCAAGTTCAATTACCAGGGTATAATGTCTGTAAATGCTAAATACCGTCAATGTAGAGACACTAAAGGAAATGAACCCAACCAATGTTAAAAATGTCTTCCAGCTAAATTCTCTGACTACACCTTTTAACTCTTTTTACAATATGCAACACGTGCTCATGTTAACAGTCTGCTAAAAGATGTTAACATGGCTTAACTATACAGTTCAGCTTCTATTACTTTACGAACAAACAGAAAAATAAATCAAGATTACTCCATTGTTATGCAGAAAATAAAGGAATTCAAAAATATTTTATAAATATAGGCTAATAAATGACTGTCTACAGCAACTATGTCACCATACATTCTACAGGGAGTATTGGGGCATTTTTTTCTTCTACTTATCACTGCAATGTACACACAAAAACTGCAAAACAGCATACACAACAGTATAGCTTCTTGTAGTTAATATAGATAGTTTTGATCATTAAATATATGTGGTATGAAACAGAAAACATTTAATCTTAAACTTCTTTCTCTCCCACCCCACCACCTCACCTCACCTCACCCTGGGGTTGACTGCTCCTTGTGAGGGTCAAGACATACTAAAGTGAAGAAGCTTGCCCTGGTCATTGCTCTAAGATTAAATGGAGAACATTAAGTGTCCAGAGCTGCTGGTAATTGCAAACGCACTATACATCAATGAAAGAAAATAAGACATTTAATGCCAAGTAGTAAACATTTTGCTACATAAACATGTGTTACCCATGGTTTTCAGAACCCAAAGCAGTGGTAACTTCAATGTTTCTTTTCAGGTGGTGTCAGGAATAAATCAGTGGGGACACAAGTCTTCCATCTAATAAATAATTAATACAAACTGGAGTGTTTTTACCGAGAACTACTTTTTATTAGGTTTTAAGCACACACACATATATGCTATACAATTACAAGCCCCCCAAAGTCTGAGATGGTTTCAAGTGATCACCAGCTGGGTTTTTGGGGGGCCCTCCTTCCATTCAGCAGATGAGGAGTTTAGGTGTTAGCCCCTTGCTTGAAGACAAGCTCCCTTGGACTGCTCCGAGGTGTTTATTTTTACTTGATATTTTATAGCTAACTTTTATAAAACATATATCTTATCGTAACTCCTAGTGGATTACCACTGTAACCCCTACTGGGTTTACTAATTCTTTTAACTTTAACAAATTGCTTATTATTTTTATTAGCAAAGCATTTTTAATATTTTTAATTGTAACAACAATAAAACTTATAAGTCGGGGTACTTAGAACCAAGGTCACTATGAACTTTTCCCATTTTTATAGCTTATTAATTCTTTTCAGCTCCTTCCATTCTGATTAGCAAAGCTGCAACTGCATCAATTTGGCCTTGCCTATAAACGTCCTAACCATTATTCCTAGCTATATGGTGTTCTGCTTTTAATCAAATTACCCAACATGGCTGTAGTTTAGTTTGGTCAAATTCTGGGATTATGTATGCAGCAACATACTTTAACATATGATACTTTTTGCACACTCAGAATGCCAAACTGTTTTCCTCTCTAGGTTTTGCAACCTCAGTGAAATTCCCCTTGTTTTCTATTCTTGTGATCTTCTTGGTTGAATGTGAGCACTTTAGCAATTTTTGACACTCATTTTTTTTTTAACGTTTCACCAGCTTACTATTAGTCATTAGCAACATCCATACCTTTTAAGGGCCATTTTCCCCATATCTCAGTTTTTCAATGGTTTCATGCTACAATGTTTGCTTTTCTATTTATTTCTCAAAAATAAGTGTACAGCAGTGTTCTGAAGTCACTTATTTTAGTTTGCAATGTATTTTTCATCTGGTTAAGGAGTATTTAATTTCTACTACTCCTCTGCCCTTCTTCATCACTGAACTTTCAGTCTGGGTCTGCCAGAAGGCTGTTGATTTAACCTCCTCCATTCTACAAACTCTCTCACTACTCATGCCACTTCTTCTTAACTTCTTGAGGATTAATGATCAATTTTCATTTATGAATGTTTCAAATAAATGCTGTCTCTGTATTTGGATTTAGTTACTGCTAGCTATTTCTTTATGTAAGCAATAACACTGCATACAATAGCAACAAACTGTTGTTTTGGCCTTTGAAATCACTCTTTTAGCTCTTTATCAGTTGCTCCATATTTTAATTTTAACATATCAGCATTTGAGGTTTTAGCCAAAGCTCACTAAAGTCAACAAGAATATTTCAATTGACTCCAATCGGTATTCATCGCGTCCTTAGTTCCTCTGAATTTTCAAAAATATTTTTCATCTTTAAACTCATATTGTTGTCTACCATTTATTCTCAGTTGGTGTCTGCTTTAAACTCTATTAATGTCTAAAAAATATCAGTAGGGAATTCAAATCTATACATCCTAAATGTATATGATTTCTTTTTGATAATGCATTATCTACCAGTTGCACAGGATAATCTTGATTTCACAAAGTGACTTGGTAGTTGTACTATGTAGCTAAAACTCTTGATTCTTTACAGATAATTCCTATACCCATGATCTGTAATGGAACCCCTTTTGGCTATTCTGAAACTCTCCTTTCTAAAACTACTTATTTATACATTTCAAATCAGCCTTTAGACAAATATTCAATATCTCCCTCTGTTCCTTCGCCCATTTTGTACTATCCACAAGGTGATGTGTACTGTGTGTGTATTTAAAAACTTTCCCCACATTGAGTAGGTCACTTTGGGGATTACAGAAGCTAAAGAGGATTTCAGTGTTCATTTTGGAGATGGAACACTAGTGGCTAATCTGAGATTAAGCACTGATAGTCACAAGTAAAAAGTTAGAAAATCTACATTTAGTTTAAAACATGCATCTTAATTTAGAATAATTTGTTAATTAAACCCTTTATCTGAAAATGACGAAGAACAAAATGCATTCAGACAACATATTGCTTCCTTGCAATTTTTTTCTCAGAGCAAAGATTGCTCAACTAAGGGGCAAGGAACAGGAAACAAAGAAAGAAAGAAACAGAAAGACAAGATAAATTTAGTCCACATTCCACAAAGAGGTAAAAACTAACTTTGCCAAAATAATAAAAATGAAGTAATCTTAACCATGTTGCCAACACATGCTAAAGCTTTCGAGAGCCTATGATTAAAAGAATGTAAACAAAATTTAATTCATAATAATCCATACATGGCACACAGCAGCAACGTACACCAAGATGTTCGTAACAAAGATATTTTCTAATATTCTTTATTGTTTCAATGGTTTGGTGTTGCATCAACATTACAGAAACAAAGACTGAAATTATGGGTTGAGATTTTTGGAGTCCATTAATTTCAACAGGCATATGAATAAATTCACTAGTCTGCTTTGGAAATCTCACATTTGTGTTTTTTAAAATCATCTAAACTGGCATGTTAGACGCAATTGGTATTACACAATAGTACAAGATATTACAGTGTACACACTCTATGTAAGTTAGCACATTAATATATTATGAACAGTATTTGACCAATGGTATATCACATTATAACGTTTAAAGAGTGACAGAGCATCTCAGCTTTAACACTAGATTACTGCTAGTTTTTGCCAATAATTTTTTGTTATGACTTTAAAAGGGGGGAAATAATTATTTAATTTCCAGAATTTGTAATTTCCTTGAGTCAGGGCTTTTTGGTTTCTGAATCCAGAACTCCTAGACCTAGCCTTACTAGACGTTGGCCATTCCAATATTTCAGTCATCATGAATGCTGGATTGTCTCAAAAATCCCTTCAGTTTAGAGATCCACATAATCTCAACAGGGTCTCATATGCAAAACATTGTGTCAAATCCTAAGAGTGCCTTGAACAGTGGAATTGCGTTAAATGTATTACACTTATCTAAAAAGTTTCAGCATTCCCAATATTCTAGATCGCTTGTGCTTTTTAGAGTGAAAAGAGTAAAAAAGAAAAAAGATCTACTGCTACGGTGTGACAAATTTCAATAAAATATGCAAGAAATATGCCACTATGAAACAGTCTTCACTTCAGAACTACTGAAATAACTTTCTACAAATGACTTATTCCTCTCTCTAAGAACTGTACCAACCAAGCCAAGCTGCTATTTCTTTCTTTAGCAAAATGCTGAGTTGAATGTGTACAAAATTTCTGAATACAACAGAGAGATACATATTTCTCTTACACACACTTAATTGAAAAATGGCTCAACTAATTTTGCAAAATTGCAGTCCAAAAATTCACATCTAGACTAAGATGAAGCATAGAAACTTTTGGCCAAAATTGATTTAATAAAGTTATGAACAACTGCAAAATATGGGGGGTTGGAATGGAAATTGGAACTCATTGTTAACTAGAGCATTTGTTACCCAGACCTCCTATATGTGTATAAAATATACGTAACTAACGTACCTAATGGAAATGGTAAGTTTTTGTATATTACTACTAGAGGAAGAGCTGGTAGCAACTGCCCACATTTCAATTGCCTAACTTTTTCCATTGCAAAGAATTCTTGTGTCCTTTTTCAGGAGAAGTTCTAATTATTCCATTGTCTAAAGCAGGCCTTTGAAATTTGGCAAAGACAAAGAACTTGGGTAAGAGGCAAGTCTCTTGATTGTCCCATGAAATTCCATTCACATTTGGTTGAGATAAAACTGCTGAAATCATCATTTCCATTCTCTCAGTTGTATACTTCAGGGGAAAAAAAAGGCAACCTATCAAAAACACATTCATGACCATAAACTTTATAGTCTAAGGCTGGTTTCACACCACCTCCAAAGCAGCAGTAGTGGAAACATTGCACTGGGAAGACTGGGGGGCTGCGACAGTGGTCAAAATAGTGGGGGGAGGGTTTTAGGAGAGAGCCAAGGAGGCTTCTTCCCTACCCCCAGAACATGGCCTCAATGAACCCTTCGCAATAATTGAATCTGTCCGCCCCCCATCCCAATACTGCACAGCCAAGGCTTCCTCAGCAGGGAAGCTTGGACTGAAGGCGGCACTGGGGGCAGAACTAGGGGTGGGGGAGGAGCTGGGGGTGGAGTGGAGCTGCGGTTGAGGCCAGAACTGAGCTGGGAGCAGAGCAGAGCAGCAGCTGGGGGCGGAGCTGCTGCTGGAGGCAGATCAGGGCTGGATGGCACTCCCGCCCTGCTCCTAAAGGGAGCTGGCCCAGGCCCTGCTGCACCCCCCCACGCCCCCCTGAAGATTCATCCACACCGCCCCTAGATGGGTGCTCCCCACAGTTTGGAGATCACAGATATAGGGCAGGATCTTCACACGTCCTGGGTAGAATAAGGAGAGATAACAAAGGGGGAGAGAAAAGAGAGTGCCAGGGCAAGCTCTCTATAACTACCACCCCTCCACAGATCCAACACTTAGCACTAGCAGCAATGCCCTCCCTGGGATAACTACCATTTTAAAAAAGCCCTAGGGAATTACATACAAACCACATCATACAATGGAGATTACTTAGATTACAAAGTAAGGCACTGGAAGATTAAAAAATACCAGATTTGCAGTTGCCTGTGCAATCTCAATAGCAATGTAGGAATTGCCAGAGTGGATCAGGACCATCTTGCTCAGTATCCTGCCTAAGACAGTGGCAACTGCTAGATGTTTCAGAGGAAGAACTAAGAACCCTACAGTATGTGGGGTAATGTGCCCCCTCCACACACGTTAGGTTTCATCCTGATCTCTAACAGAGATTGGATTAAGTTCTATAACACAAGGTTTAATTCCCCTTCCAAAATATATGTTATCTTTAATTATGACAACTCTAGATATTCTTGAAAACCATATAAATGTCCAATTCATTTTTGAATCTTGCTAAATACTTGTCCTCAACAATTTCCCGTGGCAATGAGTTCCCCAGTTTAACTACATGTCATGTGAAAAAGAATTTCCTTTTAACAGTTTTCAATTTCCAAACTTTTAATTTAACTGAATGTAATTGTGTTCCTGTGGTCTGAGACAGGGAGAACAGAATTTCCCCATGTACCCTCTCTGTACTTTCTCTATATACTTTTATCATGTCCTTTGCGTTTACTGACATGGGATTTCATTTACTATTGTGGTCTCCATTCACCAGCTTGTTTAGGTCACTCTCTAAAGTCCTTACAATTTTCTCTGGTCTTGACTAACCTAAATATCTTTGCATCATCTGTGTATTAATCATAATTTGTTCCTCTTGTGTGTATGCATTATGACTAGGCTTGGAAGGATTAGATTTTTATAAGTAAATTTTGGTAAACATCAATTTCACCACACAAAAACTGAAAGAAAAATATTTCCATCAATAATAATCAAAATGTATAGATAAGTGAAGTAAGAAAAAATACAGCTTGAAGAGTTATTAGAGTCTGGTTGAATGATATTTACTTTGTACATTTTGACATATGATGACCCCCTGGTCAATTTTCTGCAATGGTGGGGGGAAAAAAATCAATAAAAACAGAAAATACCTTAAAAATAAACAACAATTTTATCCACTGAAATGATAAACAATAAAAATCAAATTTTGCTAAGCATAATTATGATTCAGTCTTAATTGCATGATTATATACAATTATTTCCACAGGACTTCAGCCTCATTCAGTGCACAGGAGGGACACAGAAGTTGGCAGAATTAGGTTGCACAGGCAACTGTAAATCAGGTATTTCCTAAACTTTTGAATGCTTGACTTGGTAATCTAAGTAACATTTTTAATGTCATTTTTTATAAAACATGTAATTATAATTATGCACACACATTTAGAATTGTAACACTTGGTCTCTCACACAGACTACTATCAAGCCTTTTTATTTAATTCTGATCAAGAGGGTTGTATGTATATTTGCAATGATAGCTTCTTTAAGCATTTTCATCCAAATCCAAAAGGCACATGCCAGTGGCCTGGATCAAATCTTTATAATGCAGTGAATGAATGTGGAAAGATTCAAATGTCAGTTTGCTTATTTCACTGTTGTAACCATGATAGTAGAAAGAATATACTGAATTTTATAAATTGTCTGGCAGATGATTTTTCATAGTTATGAAGTAGACATATACAAGAAAAAGGACAGATAGAGTTCATAAAATGTCACTTCACAATGATATATACACTTATTCACATCCAAGGTATTTGTGTTCAAAAGGGTTGAAAATTGAAATTTTGAAGTTTTTTTTTCCCAAAAGCAATAATGAAAGGAAATCCCTCTCATTGCTTTGATACTTATTTAAAATTGAAACATCAGTAGACAGCTGCTAAGCTGTAAAGTTGTAGTACATTTTGCTCACTTTCTTTACTATATTGCTGTAAACGATTGGAAATTACAGCAGCAGCTGCTGTAAAACAAGAAAAACAGATCTGTAAGCTGTTATAACAGGAAGCTGCAACCCCCCTGCTTAAAAATAACACACTTGAATATGTATCTTTTATCTTAATTACACCCAAAGACATATACAAATTAAAAATGGAAGAAGTCAATTACTTGAACCTATCACTATTATACAAGGATTCACTATTACACAGCAGCTAAGTAATATGAACTATAAAGTACAGAACAGTTTCATGCACAAGAATCTTACAATTATTTTTTAAAAAGAGATTAATATTTTGTTTGAGACACACCTTTCTTCCCATTGCTTAAAGCAGTTTCAAGGTTGAGCCTTAGACTCATCTGCCTTGAAATTTGGACCATATTGTAGCGTTATCTTTATGGATTCCAGCCATGCTTTTAAATCTCTTTATTAAGGATTCAACACCAATGTAGTGCTATATTAAAAATACAGACGATCAATCAACTTACTGCATGTGTAACAAAGGGCTACCTCAACTGATAGTGCACACACGCTGCTTACATACAATGGAAGAAAGAATATGACAAGCATCTGGCTTCCCTCCCCTCTACCCCTTAAATTTAGCACTGCAGCTAATTCGGTGTTTGTCTGCTTAACAAGGTGAGGCCTCTGAATATTCTCACGCGGTTAGTTTAGGTGGATGATGTAGCTGTCCCTTTATTAGCTCAGTTTTCTCCACACAGGTGCTTGTTCCAGTATGAGTCATGATAGGAGGTGCTCCAGATGCACTGTTTGCATATTTCTAAATATATAGAACGTGTCCCATTTCAGAAATGTGTTCCCTTGAGTGCATCCCCCTTGATTACAGCTCCACAAATAGAGGGTAATATAGGCTCACATCACTCCATGCAGAAGCCTCTGGCAGACACAACCTCTCCAGGGGCTTCTTTGTGAGCACAGAGAGTGCAAAATCTGCTCCACCAACCCCTGTGCCTTTGAGGGTATGGCTACATGGAGATAAAAAACCCACTGCTGGCCTGGGTCAGCTGACTTGGGCTCTTGGGACGAGAAACTGGTGTGCTGACATTCAGCCTCGGCCTGGAGCCTGAGCTCTGGGACACTGTGAGGTGGCAGTGGTCACAGAGGTAGTGGGGCAGGACGACTGGAATAGCACCAACTGGCCTAAGGCATCTTGTTCTTTAAAGGGACAGACCACCCTGTTAGAATCCCTTTCATGGTTTTCTGGTCCATTATTTCGTTTTTCCTGTTCCTTCTCCTCACTATTATTGTTGTTAAAAGAAAAAAAATGTTGTGGGGTGACATATTTGAGTTCAGTGGAGATTATGAGTCCAGGAAGACATCTAAAACGTATGGGATACAAATGCTTCCAAGCCCAAGCTTTCAGCTTCCGCACCAATCCTGAAACTGAAGCCATGAGGACGGCTCCTAAGTAGAGCCCAATTAAAGTCAGCAGGGCTGTCTGCTCATGCAGCAGCTGACCCACATGCTATCAGTGGCAGGACTGGAGCTTGTCAAGGCCCTTTACAACAAATGTGCTTTAAAACTTTCGTTAAGAACTGCTAAAACTAGGCTGAGATTCACCAAGCAGACACAGAAGCAGAGCTTCCTCACAGTGACTGTCAGGAGACATTAATGCCGGAAATACTTAGTGCCAAGAGACTGGCAGTTGGCAGGAGATGTGAAATGGCTCGAGATTGCATTTTTACATTTTGCCACCAGTATTCAGATCACCCGATGAGTCAACTGATCGTTTTAATGAAGCTTTGCAATAAGCAATTGCAAAGGTAAATCTGTTTGCAGTTGTAATAGGCAATCTGGCTCTAGTCTTATATGGTGGCTATTTTCTATGCCATCATTATATATTTAAATTCATCAGAACTGAAGCTAGCATCAGACAAGCTATTTCACATTTGATTGACACCATTTCCTCATGTCCATTGGATCTGCATTTTTGCCTTCATGCCACCCATATGTCTGTTGCACATCCAATATTTTTCCCTGCCTTGGGGTATTCAATTTTGGCAGTCTCATGTCAAAATATCTATAGGATAAATTATGGACTATTTCTCCATGCATATAACATACTATACCAACATTTTAGGGAAAAAAAGGTGAGTTCCTAAAAAACACCAGCAACACGTTTCCACAGAATATTCCTTTTATCTTGAGATCTGTTCTTTACTTCTTAAGTAAGAACAACAATTGACTGATTAGCAACCTTACTGAGTCTGGTAGAGTCCTGCTGTGATAATGGAACTATTAATGCAGTTATAATGCACTTACATTCTGTAGACAGCAGTTTCAAATACAGCAACATTCTCTTCTAGCACAATGCTTCTTTGCAAGATCAGAAGGGCTAGTAAAGATTGAATACATCCTTTAAAAACACAGCAAATCACGAAAAAGTTTCACTGACCACTTATCTTTTGTGAGTGACATTAGATATTGCAAGTGCCACATACTGTATTCATTTCAGTCTTGCTTCATATTTTATTTATTCTTCATCACTTTAACAATAATTTTTAACCTTATGTCAATTTTGGGAGATAATCTCAAGTGAGAAAATGTTCTTCAAAGTTCATTACATCTGCGCATTGTGTAATATATAACGGCAGAGAAACATCTGATAAATGACAAGGTTATATGTCATTAACATGTAACAGCCTAGAGCCAGAATGTGTCACCTCTCCCAGCTAAATGTGCCCATAGTTTTGTTTCTTAAATGATCTTTTGTATTTGGGTACAGTTCACATGAGAACACATAGTACAGCAGCAGGACCATAGGTACAACACACACCATGAAGTTATGTATTAAAGAAGGCTCACTTTGCAAAAGACAATGACAATTTTCAAAAGCACCTGAGGTGACTTAGGAGCCTAAATCCAATTTTCAAATGGGACAAGGGAACTTCTGAACCTAAATCTCACTGAAAGTCAATGGAATTTAGGAGTCTAAAGGCCAGATTTTTAAAGGTACTTAGGTGCTTAAAGATACTGATAGGCACCTAGTGGGATTTTTGTAAAATGCCACCTACCTCCCATTATTTGGTGACTCAGTCCTTTTGAAAAACCTACTGGGTACCTATCTGCATCTTTGGGTACCTACGTACATTTAAATTTCTGGCCCCAAGTCTCTTTTGAAAATGAGACTTAGGTGTGTTTGAAAATTTTACTCATAATCTTTTCTATTTTCATGCCAAGAGAACGTCAGCGTGGCATCCTAGTAAAGCATCTTGCAGAGCAGCAGTTGCAAACCCTGCAGTTCCACAATTCCATAACAGAAAAAAATGCAGGATATTGAGACAATTTACATTTTTTTTAACATCTCCGAAAGATGAAGTAGACCAGGGGTTGGCAACCTTCAGCACACAGCCCATCAGGATAATAAGCCCGCGCCGCTTCCTGCAGCTCCCATTGGCCAGAAACGGAGGGGGGCATGCCTACTGAGGTCCCTTCCAACCCTGATGTTCTATGATTCTATGCTGATAGTCAACATAAACAAAATGTCTCGCGGCCAAACAGTGGTTTACCCTGATGGGCCGTGTGCTGAAGGTTTCCGACTCCTGAAGTAGACCAACAGCATAAAATGAAAAGCACATATTATTTAGGTATGTTTGCTTTCTGCAGATTTCAGATTTTATATGGCCATGCAGTATTATTTTGACCCTTAGCCCCACCCCATTTAACTCAAACTTGATCTGAAGAGTGGTGCAAATTCACCATTCTATCAAAACATTTATCACTTTCAGTTGTCTCTGAAAAATAATACCAGAGCTGATCTCACAACATTTCGAAGAACTTCCAAAGTTCTGTCAGTGACGAAGCCATAAGGCAGGTGTGTACAAAGTGTGACCCACGAGTCAAACTAAGCTCACAATACCCTTAGCCTCCACATATATAGGTGTGCACCCTACAGGCTAAAGATCCCACCATCCACTCAGAAAATACATCACAGCCACCTCGGATGGGAATTAGAGTTGCCCACTATGGGATCCAGGCAAGCTGTGAATGGTGCAAAGCCTGCGCACTCTTTCTTGAACTAGTTTTGAGCTCTTGGTACAATAACTTGCATTACACATGAAAATCAAAAAAACAGAAAGTTACCTACCCACTGGTTTTAAAAATAAAGAACTTTAAAAGCCTTCTAATGACAAATGTTAATCCCAGATAAAAATGAAAATATAAACTAAATATAATTGTATATAAAACTTCTACACAACACACTTAGTGGAAGAATTTTAAAGAAAAAGTAAAATGAGGGAGAAAACACTCAAAAAAGCAAAAAAATTCTTTACATAAAATTCCCTATGTATGAAAAGCCTCTGTAGCCTTGGTTGTTTTTTTTTTAAACCAAGGCCTTGATCACATACAAATTTGCATTGGTTCAATTAAACTGGTTCAGTTAAACCAGTGCAAACTCCAGTATGGACACACATTTCAGTATAGGAGTGACTTATTTTGGTTTAGTTTAAACCTGCTCCTAATCAACTTAAGCTACAGTGAAATACACCTGATTTAAACGAAAATAAGACTATCCACAGCTTTTTGCACCACTATAAATGTATTTAAAATAACACCATTGCAATTCTGCATATAGACAAACCCTAACACTCTCTCAAAGTCTCATACAGAAACATTATGGCATCCAGCAGCGACAAGTGGAAGGAGAGGGAAGGGCAAATATGTAACCTTTTAACCAAGTAGAAGAAAGCCTGTGGCCAGGTCCATATTTTCACTTGAGGAATGACAAAATCCACTTGATAGCCTAGAACAAGACTGTGATCTACATACAGTAGACTCAGATTTGTGTGTCAAACACGGTCTCCTTGGGAGCCAGGATTTTGTTTCAAGAGCTGCACATTCACTAAAATGGGTTCCCTGACTCGCTTTTGTTAAAGATAGTATAACCACAGTGTATTGCAGAGAAAAGTTCAAACTTAGCCATTTAATTGCTCTGTCATAATTCACAGCTAACAAATTATCTGAATCACACCTGTCTGTGCTTTTCCAGGAAAACCTACCACCTTGACATTTCTTAATCAGAGCTTGTTTTCCAGGTCATCAATTTGATTTGTCAGTGTTTTACCATCTTTAATATTCTCTATTAAGGTGGCAGACAGTTGACCGTTATTTTTATCATCAGGTCTCCAGTTCTACACTTCTCTTTCTACAGCCATGAACCAAATCTTATCGACTGCAGCTTGAATTGAGTACAACTTTCACTGGTATCTGCCAAGCCCTTAACCAAGTCAATCTAAGATTACTTGATAAATCGAACTGTAGTTCAAGAATGTGTAAAGCTGAAAGGTCATATCTTGTTGGCTATTAGAAGTTACAAAGCAAAATGCTGAACTTTTACCAGACCTAGATTTTTTATTTTTTTTAAGGAAACATCCAGTATTTCTAATACCCCAAGGTACTGGAGCAAGCTAAATTATATTTTGATAAAAATTTAAAGTTATGAAAGCAGCAGTACACTACAAGTTCATGTACTATCTGTGCCATCCCTCAGGTACATTAGGATCGAAATCCAGCAAGCCCTCAAGCAAATGCTCAAGTTTAAGCACATGAATAGCTGATTGGTTTTGCTTCTTCGGAGAGAGTGTGGCAAGGGTTATAGCTATGCCCTGACTTTAAAGAACATAAAAGGCTGGTTTGACTGCTGAAGCATGTAGAGTTCTGATCGTGCAAAATGCTCCAGATAGGCAGACACCCATGGCTGCCTTCAAGGCGAGCCACCGTTGCTCCACATGAGTGCAAAGAGCCTCTCATAGAGTCAGGGCCTAGCTCAGCTACTTGTTATGACCAGCCATGCTATACAGTAATCTAAACTACAATGGCTAATTTGACTTCAATTCAGATCTAAAACTTTCACTAGAATAATGAGGCTGTTCCCTGATAAATATATACAGAAGAGCAAGATAGAGGTTTTTGGGTTAAAAACTCCCCCGCTGATACTCATGAGCTTGAAATTTTGTTCACACAAAAGGAGAAAATGCACCTCAGTCATATGTGGCACAGGTCCCAGAGATTTTCCCTAAAAATCTTCTTTTAAATTATGGCTGCATCATATTTTGCTGATGGTATCAGTCAGTGGTTTTATTGATTTACTGTTCAATTTTGATGAAGACAGGAAAATAGTGGGATATTTTTCCAGCACGTCTAAGAAGCAGGCATCAGAATGGAAGGTGTGAAGGGCAATTAGTTAAGTTAACTGGAAGCTGTTAAAGGAGATTGTTAAGGGTGGCAGGTAATTGAAGATACGTGACTGGTCTCAGGGATCTTGAAGGGTGGTGACTAAAATCTTTTTCTTCTTTTGTCTGTAACTTCTCTGTAACTAGTTCTCCAAAAAACTGTATAAATTAAAAGACACAAGCCCCTCTCAGGGAGCTCACTTCTAAATGTATTAGCAGAGCAGCTTTGCTAATAAAACAGAGTGGTCTGATAAATTGTGAGTCTGAGTCAAACTTTGACAATTTATGTGCAGACTGACCAAAATTTGAGCACTAAATTAGTATTCTGGTAACCCGTATCTGGTGGTCTTCACTGTTTCGGGTTTTACATCTGTCAAACACATTTCTCATTTTCCCGCTAAGCTTTTGAGAATGCTCAAGGCAATCTAGAAGGATTTCATGGCTCCATATGATCACATAGTTTGGACAAAATCAAGTCAATGGGACTATTAATGTAGAGTTGGTGAGCAGAATTTCACAGACTGCCTACGGATATAAAACAGTCACCATGGACTTTGTGTTTGAGTGACCAATATCTATACAAGCTCCAGAGATCACTGAAAATATCATATGAAATTACTTGTGGAAGCAGGGGAATTCAAGAGACTTTTATAACCTCAATATATCCCACAGCTCAAGGAATTTTTATTTGGAGGCATTTTTCAAAAAAAAGATAATGATCACTGGGAAAACTGGAAACCTGTATTTTTTCCCCAGTGTAAGCCCAACATATAATGAGGTATTTATAATGTGCATTTTATTTTAATTGGGGTATTTCTAGAGCTCCTGTTTAGGTTATTGAGCCATTTCACATTTAACAAAACATCACCAGAAACTAACTGCAGATTTTAGGGGCTAATGAAACACAGGTCATATCACACAACATTGATCTGCCTGGCATGGACACTGCCTACATGAGCATAATTACCTAAGAAAGGTATTAGACCAGCTAATTCAGTGTATAGGAAAAGGACACCATCTTTAAAGAGGTCAGATGTGGGTCAGAACAAACAGCTCAGCGATTAGAGGAAGATCCACAGCCACAGTCATTAAACTTACTAACATACTGTAATATCAACCTATTGTTCTGCACAGCTTCTAAGTTCACTACACCATTACAAACTAATATTATCTATTATACAATGTTATTACTATCCAGAGATGCAAAATATAAATTATGCAGGATATCAATAAATAACTACTCCTAAATGGATTTTAATGATAAAAACTGCTGACCCTCCTCTCATGTAAGAGTTGAAAATCCAACACAGCAACATATAATTAGACAAACTCTGCTAAAGAACAAGGTTTAAAAAAAATGCAAAGGAACCATGACTTTCAAAATGATGCATTTTTCTTTTATCAGTGATTCCCTCATCCCAACAGCCAATCTAACGAGGCACTTACATGGCCCCCATCACCATAGAATCTGAGCACCTCACAATGACTCTAATGAGTTTAAGCTCCCAACACCCTTGCAAGGCAGGGAAATATCTATTTGTAATTGGACTGGCTGTATGTAATCAGTTTAAGCAAACACAGTTTTCAGTGTCCACATGGGCTAGTCAGAGATCATAAAAACATAAGAATGTTCATAATGTATCAGCTTAATGCCCCATCTAGCCGACTATCCTGTCTTTCAACAGTGGCCCGTGCCAGATGCTTCAAAGGGAATGAACAGAAAAGGGCAACCATTCAGTGATCCATCCCCTGTAGTCTAGTCCAAGCATCTGGCAGTCAGCCAAAGCATGGGATTGCATCCCTGACCATTTTGGCTAATGGCCACTGATGGACCTATCCTCCATGAACTAATTTAAACCTTCTTTTGAATTCTATTATACTTTTGGCCTTCACAACATCCCCTGGCAACAAGTTCCACAGGTTGACTGTGTGTTGAGTGAAGAAATACTTCCTTTTGTTTGTTTTAAACCTGCTGCCTATTAAATTTCATTGGGTGACCCCTGGATCTTGTGTTATGTGAAGGGGTAAATAACACTTCCTTATTCACTTTCCCCATACCACTCACGATTTTATAGACCTCTATCATATTCACCCTCAGTCATCTCACTGAACAGTCTCAGTCTTTTTAATCTCTCCTCATATGAAAGCTGTTCATACCCTTAATCATTTTTGTTGCCCTTCTCTGAAGCTTTTCTATTTCTAATGTATCTTTTTTGAGGTGGGTTAACCAGAACTGCACACTGTATTCAAGATGTGGGCGTACCATGGATTTATATACTGGCATTATTATATTTACTATCCTATTATTTATACCTTTCCTAATGGTTCCTAACACACTGTTAGCTTATTTGACTACTGGTGCGCGTTGAGTGGATGTTTTCAGAGAACTATCAGTGATGACTCCAAGATCTCTTTCTTGAGTGGTAACAGCTAATTTAGACCCCATCATTTTGTAAGTATAGTTGGGATTATGTTTTCCAATATGTATTATTTTGCATTTAACAACACTGAATTTCATCTGTCATTTTGTTGCCCAGTCACCTAATTTTGTGAGATCCCTTTGTAGCTCTTCGCAGTCTGCTTTGGACTTATCTATCTTAAGTAATTTTGTATCATCTACAAACCCGTTTGTCAAGGTTATTAATGAAAATGTTGAACAACACTCGTCCGAGTACCGATCCCTGGGGATCCCACTATTTAACCTCTCCATTCTAAAAGGTGACCATTTATTCCTACCCTTTGTTTCTCATCTTTTAACCAATTACTGATCCATGAGAGGACCCTCCCTCTTACTCCATAACCACTTAGTTTGCTTAAGAGCCTTTGGTGAGGAACCTCATCAAAGGCTTTCTGAAAATCCAAATATACTACCATCCACTGTATCATCCTTATCTACAGTTTTGTTGACCCCCCCCCAAAGTATTTTAATACATTAATGAGGCATGATTTTTCTTTACAAATGGCATGCTGACTCTTCCTCAAGAAAGCGTGTTCATCTATGTGTCCGATAATTCTGTTCTTTGTTATAGTTTCAACCAGTTTGCCTGGTATTGAAGTTAGGCTTACTGGCCTGTAATTGCCAGAATCACCTCTGGAGCAGTTTTTAAAAACTGGCATCACATTAGCTATCCTCTAGTCATAAGCTGATTTAAGCAATAGGTTACCTACCACAGTTAGTAGTTCTGCAATTTCATATCTGAGTTCCTTCAGAACTCTTGGGTGAATACCATCTAGTCCTGGTGACTTATTACCATTTCATTTATCAATTTGTTCCAAAACTCCTCTACTGACACCTCAACCTAGGAAAGTTCTCTGATTTGTCACCTAAAAAGAATGGCTCAGTTGTGGGAATCCACCTCACATCCTCTGCAGTGAAAACCGATGCAAATAATTCATTTCACTTCTCCGCACTGGCCTTGACTTCTTTGAGTGCTTCTTTAGCACCTCAATCATCCAGTGGCCCCACTGATTGTTAGTTTGCCAGGCTTCCGGCTTTTGATGTACTTAATTTTTTTTCCTCTTCGTTTTTGCATCTTTTGCTAGCTGCTCTTCAAATTCTTTTTTGGCCTGCCTAATTATACTTTTACACTTGAAGTGCCAGAGTTTATGCTCCTTTCTATTTTCCTCTTAACTTCCACTTTTTAAAAGGATTACTTTTTGCCTCTAAGAGCTTCTTTTACTCATGCTGGATCAACTGAAGAACTGCTGCACCCCTTCTAGCATTGTTGTAAACTGTTTCAGTTGCAATGTCCTCCAAGTTCATATCCACAGTCTGATTTCAGTATACTTACTTTCTATATTTGGACATGCCATGCCAATGATTTGTATTTTTTTGGTTATAAAGCTTTAAACCAAATCTCAACATCCACTATCATTAAATAATTGTTGCCAGACCATCCTACTTTCTGACACCCTTCTCCAATAATTTGACGATCTGTGAACACTTATATTGACAAAAATTTACAAATGTGCTAAAAATAAAGTGATATCTGTTAAAATTAAAAAAATAAAATTGAATTCTTCCAAATTTATGTATATTTTGCACAAACCAGTAGGAACATTTCTATCACTCACCGTCTATTCTCACAAATGCAGTAATGCAGGTGTCCGGTGAATTCAGAGCAACAGAATATGTACAATTGTTGTTAAATGAAGTAGCAAAAAAACCACAAACAACCACACCCACAAAAAAAAAAAAACCAAAAAAACCACAACACCAAACCCCACAAAAGCAAATGGACTTCATAGGTTAACTACCAAGATCCTGTAGGAGCTACCTTTCTGATGTGATAAATTTATACATTGTGAAGTAATTCTGAATACCTTAAAAGCCTTTACCAAAAATGATTGAAGAAAGATTTTCAAGAGGCATGAATTTGACAAAAGAACTGTGATAGTGTCAGTAACTGTTTTACCAGAATCCCTACGTAACATGTATTCCCAGACAAACACATCATAAAGAACTAAGGAAGAGAAACAGCAATAACCACACTTTTAAAAAAAGTTCTAGTTTTCAAAAAGCTCTACAAGCTAGAAATTCAGGAAATTCTAAGCTAAACTTCCAAAACCAACCTAAGGCTACTCATCATATTATACACCTAGAGAACTTACTGTTAGAATGCCTACTTATGATTCTTGTAGCAACTAGAGGTCTTTAAACTTCTGGGGGAAAGTCAGTAGGGAAATGGTGGAAGAGCTAAGAGTGTATCTACACTATGAGCTAGGGGTATGATTCCCAGCTCATGTACACATACTCTCGCTAGCTCTCACCTGAGGTAGCATACTAAAAATGTTACTGCCCGTGCAACCATGATTACACTCCTATTTTTAGTGTGTTAGTTCAGATGAAAGCTAGTGTGAGTATGTGTACATGAGCTGGGAATCATAGTGTAGACATACTCTTAGTTCTTTCACCTTCCACCTATAACTTAAGGACCTCTAGTTGCCACAAGAAACATACGTATAAATTCCAGCAATAAGTTCTCTAGTTGTATCATGATTTAACCTATTGTCATAAATATAAAGGGAAGGGTAAACCCCTTTGAAATCCCTCCTGGCCAGGGGAAAGCTCCTCTCACCTGTAAAGGGTTAAGAAGCTAAAGGTAACCTTGCTAGCACCTGACCAAAATGACCAATGAGGAGACAAGATGCTTTCAAAAGCTGGGAGGAGGGAGAGAAACAAAGGGTCTGTGTCTGTCTGTATGCTGGTTTCTGCCAGGGATAGACCAGGAATGGAGCCTTAGAACTTTTAGTAAGTAATCTAGCTAGGTATGTGTTAGATTATGATTTCTTTAAATGGCTGAGAAAAGAATTGTGCTGAATAGAATAACTATTTCTGTCTGTGTATCTTGTTTGTAACTTAAGGTTTTGCCTAGAGGGGTTCTCTATGTTTTTGAATCTAATTACCCTGTAAGATATCTACCATCCTGATTTTACAGGGGGATTTCTTTATTTCTATTTACTTCTATTTTTTATTAAAAGTCTTCTTGTAAAACACTGAATGCTTTTTCATTGTTCTCAGATCCAAGGGTTTGGGTCTGTGGTCACCTATGCAAATTGGTGAGGCTTTTTATCCAACATTTCCCAGGAAAGGGGGGGTGCAAGTGTTGGGAGGATTGTTCATTGTTCTTAAGATCCAAGGGTCTGGGTCTGTAGTCACCTAGGCAAATTGGTGAGGCTTTTTACCAAACCTTGTCCAGGAAGTGGGGTGCAAGGTTTTGGGAAGTATTTTGGGGGGAAGGACGCGTCCAAACAGCTCTTCCCCAGTAACAAGTATTAGTTTGGTGGTGGTAGCGGCCAGTCCAAGGATAACGGGTGTAATATTTTGTACCTTGGGGAAGTTTTGACCTAAGATGGTAAAGATAAGCTTAGGAGGGTTTTCATGCAGGTCCCCACATCTGTACCCTAGAGTTCAGAGTGGGGGAGGAACCTTGACAATCACTTTCCATGTAGATATTGGGTGTACTGGAGAGAAAAGAGGAAGGTTCCACTAGCTAATAGGAGAGTGTCAGCTTCATTTATGGACAGGTCCTTCTGTTCTTGGGATTTGAGAGTCTAATGTGGAATATGTCCTACTAAGGCCCATATGGTTGATAGCTGATCCTAAAATATCTTACAAAATGAATCACCTTAGGTCTCATCCATTGTGCTGATGGAGCTCATCATCCTCACTTAGAACTGACCAATCGCGGACAATAGGTCACGTTAATAGGACCCCTTCAGACAGTGCATGTGCAAGTCATATATTTGCAGATGAAAGTGACTAGATATTATTATTTTTATTTGAATTACTGTAGCACCTAGGAGCCCTAGCCATGGACCAGGATCCTACTATGCTAACTGATCACTTGACATGCCATTGCAAAAAATGCACATGGAAATGTACTCATGCAATTGCATGCGCATTTTTGTGAGCAGACCTTGGGCTTCCCATTTTGACAATCTGGCCCGATAATATTAATTTCTCGATAGAATCCTTCCTAAGCCCCTGGATTTAAGATTTAAGCCAAAATTCTTATCTCGGGGTAAATGATCATTTCCGGGTGTTTACTTGAGTGTACTTAGAAGTAGAATTTAGCCCACAGTACTTATCAAACTGCATTGTTGTCCACATTACACAGCATATCTTTATTTCTATGCCTATTTGTATTCTAGAGCTGTAGGTAGCTTTCCTCATGCCAAAATTCGTAACAGCTAATTTGCATGGTAATCTAAAGCACAACATTTGAAAAAAGTAATAAACCAACAAATAAATCTGAGCAAAGGCAAACAAACAATAGTAACTCAGAAATACTGCTTTGCATTCCAAAAGCCAAGGGTTCTATTTAAACTCTAAGGGAGCACTAAGTTGTGATGTAGATTTTGCAGTATTAAAGGTTCACATTTATTATCACTCTTATGCTCTAAAGTGAGTCTGAAAAAGTGAATGGAATATTTTTAACTAGATAGGTATGAAGAGGGAATTGTTCCCCTAGGAACTGCATGTGGAGGGGCATTTTTAGGTGTGGATGTCATGCATCATTGAGGATGGGGACTGCTTCTCCTGTCACATTGCTCCCTCTACCCCATCCGAGACCCTCCACATGTCCAGGGATACATGCATGGAGTCAGCTAGGGACAAGGCAAGGTTGCACATAATTCCCACTGGCAATTAGCAATAGCCCAGTTAAATGCCGTTGGTGATTGATTTAACTTTTGTGTGAAAGTCTTTCGAGGGAGAGGCACCGGGAAAAGCCCTGGAAGCACAGTTTCAGTGGAACTGCTCTGTCAGGGAACCGGCTGGGAGAGTCAGTGTAGAGGTACATTACTTCCACATGTATGTTGCTAATTTTTCCAGACTAAATGTTCTGTTTCTTAATTTCATTCTATTACAACTAGCAATAGCCCTACTCATACTCTATGTGAGCCACAAACGAAAGGTGGAGAGTAGCTCCACAACCACGTAGACAGGAGGAGGCAGAGGGGGGCCATCAGATATAGGAGAACAGTAAGTGGGAATGTATAGAGTTCCACTATGGTTTTCTCTCCCTACTTTGGCCCTGGCTCCGCGATTATGCTTTTTTTTTATACTGTCCATGCAAAATTCCCCATCAAAAATTTTCTATTAAGTATTAATTCAACAGATTATTTCTTTTAATGAAGTTAAAACTACACATAAAAATACAATGGGAAAAAAATCCACAGGATGTGCCCAAAAAAGTGTTACTCTCACTAGTTTTTTTTAATTATTATTTTTAAACATACAGGCACTTTTCAGGAACACGGAGGCATTTTATAGACACCCAACTACGGTTTAACTGTTTATTTTAGACCTCCAGGGCCTTATTACACAGATATAAATCAGGAGTAACTTAGTTGAAGTCAATGGAATGAATGTATTGTAAAAATGGTGTAACTGAAAAGACAATCAAGTTCAGAGTACTTGATACCCCTTTGGCTTACCAATTGGACAGAAGGAAGCCATAATGGAAATTAGAAATAGAAATAGAACAGAACTCTGGTTTCCTAACTTTCACTTCAGTGCTTTATCCTCTATCATTTTCCCCTGTGTGTTAATGAGTTTTGTCACAGACTCAAAGATAACCACTTCATTTTTACAAGAATGCACAGGCAAAGTTCATAGATTTTGTGCACAATTACACATAGGCATTGGGAAACATTTATTTAGACAAAAAGAAAAGGAGTACTTGTGGCACCTTAGAGACTAACAAAAGTGAAAGCTTAAGCTCAAATAAATTTGTTAGTCTCTAAGGCGCCACAAGTACTCCTTTTCCTTTTGCGAATACAGACTAACACTGCTGCTACTCTGAAACCATTTATTTAGACAGACACACACAGAGAAACTCATCACATATTCAACTCTTAGAATTTACACAGTGCTTTATTCAAATAACAGGTTTCAGAGTAACAGCCGTGTTAGTCTGTATTCACAAAAAGAAAAGGAGTATTTGTGGCACCTTAGAGACGAACCAATTTATTTGAGCATAAGCTTTCGTGAGCTACACCTCACTTCATCGGATGCATACTGTGGAAAATACAGAAGATGTTTTTATACACACAAACCATGAAAAGATGGGTATTTATCACTACAAAAGGTTTTCTCTTCCCCCACCCCACTCTCCTGCTGGTAATAGCTTATCTAAAGTGATCACTCTCCTTACAATGTGTATGATAATCAAGGTGGGCCATTTCCAGCACAAATCCAGGTTTTCTCCCCACCCCCCGCAAACAAACCCACTCTCCTATTGGCAACAGCTTATCTAAAGTGATCACTCTCCTTTCAATGTGTATGATAATCAAGGTGGGCCATTTCCAGCACAAATCCGGGTTTTCTCCCCATCCCCCCTCCTCTCCCCCAAACCCACTCTCCTGTTGTTAATAGCTTATCTAAAGTGATCACTCTCCTTACAATGTGTATGATAACCAAGGTGGGCCACTTCCAGCACAAATCCAGCGTTTAACAAGAACGTCTGAGGGGGGGGGGGCAGAGTTAGGAAAAAACAAGGGGAAATAGGTTACCTTGCATAATGACTTAGCCACTCCCAGTCTCTATTCAAGCTTAAGTTAATTGTATCCAATTTGCAAATGAATTCCAATTCAGCAGTCTCTCTCTGGAGTCTGGTTTTGAAGTTTTTCTGTTGTAATATCGCAACTTTCATGACTGTAATCGCATGACCAGAGAGATTGAAGTGTTCTCCGACTGGTTTATGAATGTTATAATTCTTGACATCTGATTTGTGTCCATTTATTCTTTTATGTAGAGACTTCCAGTTTGACCAATGTACATGTCAGAGGGGCATTGCTGCAACATGATGGCATATATCACATTGGTGGATGTGCAGGTGAACAAGCCTCTGATAGTGTGGCTGGTGTTATTAGGCCCTGTGATGGTGTCCCCTGAATAGATATGTGGGCACAGTTGGCAACGGGCTTTGTTGCAAGGATAGGTTCCTGGGTTAGTGGTTCTGTTGTGTGATATGTGGTTGCTGGTGAGTATTCGCTTCAGGTTGGGGGGCTGTCTGTAGGCAAGGACTGGCCTGTCTCCCAGGATTTGTGAGAGTGTTGGGTCATCCTTCAGGATAGGTTGTAGATGCTTGATAATGCGTTGGAGGGGTTTTAGTTGGGGGCTGAAGGTGACGGCTAGTGGCGTTCTGTTATTTTCTTTGTTAGGCTTGTCCTGTAGTAGGTGACTTCTGGGAACTCTTCTGGCTCTATCAATCTGTTTCTTCACTTCCGCAGGTGGGTATTGTAGTTGTAAGAATGCTTGATAGAGATCTTGTAGGTGTTTGTCTCTGTCTGAGGGGTTGGAGCAAATGCGGTTGTATCACAGGGCTTGGCTGTCGACAATGGATCGTGTGTTGTGGTCAGGGTGAAAGCTGGAGGCATGTAGGTAGGAATAGCGGTCAGTAGGTTTCTGGTATAGGGTGGTGTTTATGTGACCATCGTTCATTAGCACTGTAGCGTCCAGGAAGTGGATCTCTTGTGTGGACTGGACCAGGCTGAGGCTGATGGCGGGATGGAAATTGTTGAAATCATGGTGGAATTCCTCAAGAGCTTCTTTTCCATGAGTCCAGATGATGAAGATGTCGTCAATATAGCGCAAGTAGAGTAGGGGCGTTAGGGGACAAGAGCTGAGGAAGCGTTGTTCTAAGTCAGCCATAGAAATCTTGGCATACTGTGGGGCCATGCGGGTACCCATAGCAGTGCCAGTGATCTGAAGGTATACATTGTCCCCAAATATGAAATAGTTATGGGTAAGGACAAAGTCACAAAGTTCAGCCACCAGGTTAGCCGTGACATTATCGGGGACAGTGTTTTTGACGGCTTGCTTCTCTACAAAAGAAAAAGGACACTAAACTTTCTAAACCCCTCCAGTGCATTATCAAGGATCTACAACCTATCCCGAAGGATGACCCAACACTCTCACAAATCTTGGGAGACAGGCCAGTCCTTGCCTACAGACAGCCCCCCAACCTGAAGCGAATACTCACCAGCAACCACATATCACACAACAGAACCACTAACCCAGGAACCTATCCTTGCAACAAAGCCCGTTGCCAACTGTGCCCACATATCTATTCAGGGGACACCATCACAGGGCTTAATAACATCAGCCACACTATCAGAGGCTCGTTCACCTGCACATCCACCAATGTGATATATGCCATCATGTGCCAGCAATGCCCCTCTGACATGTACATTGGTCAAACTGGACAGTCTCTACGTAAAAGAATAAATGGACACAAATCAGATGTCAAGAATTATAACATTCATAAACCAGTCGGAGAACACTTCAATCTCTCTGGTCATGCGATTACAGTCATGAAAGTTGCGATATTACAACAGAAAAACTTCAAAACCAGACTTCAGAGAGAGACTGCTGAATTGGAATTCATTTGCAAATTGGATACAATTAACTTAAGCTTGAATAGAGACTGGGAGTGGCTAAGTCATTATGCAAGGTAACCTATTTCCCCTTGTTTTTTCCTAACCCCGCCCCCCCCTCCTCAGATGTTCTTGTTAAACGCTGGATTTGTGCTGGAAGTGGACCACCTTGGTTATCATGCACATTGTAAGGAGAGTGATCGCTTTGGATAAGCTATTACCAACAGGAGAGTGGGTTTGTGGGGGGCGGGGGGGGGGCAGGCGTGGGACAAAACCTGGATTTGTGCTGGAAATGGCCCACCTTGATTATCATACACATTGTAAGGATAGTGATCACTTTAGATAAGCTATTACCAGCAGGAGAGTAGGGTGTGGGGAGAGAAAACCCTTTGTAGTGATAAATACGCATCTTTTCATGGTTTGTATGTATAAAAACATCTTCTGTATTTTCCACAGTATGCATCCGATGAAGTGAGGTGTAGCTCACGAAAGCTTATGCTCAAATAAATTGGTTCGTCTCTAAGGTGCCACAAGTACTCCCTTTCTGTATTCAAATGAGTTTCAGAAGCCGCACTTTCTGCATGTTCTCCCTGAGGAAAACACAACATGGTGACACAAATGACAAGAGCCATATCGCACATTCCACCTGTCTCCTTTACAACACGATTTTCCACTTTCTCTTTCTTTATTTTGCTCAAGAACATGAACAAAGAGTATTGAGTATCATAACACATTTCCTCATGCAGTAACAGTACAAATAATAGAATGCAAACCAGTGGCTGCCGACAGTGCCTTTTGTTTTTTTTAAGCCATGACTGGTAGGATTTATTTAGTAGTTTGGGGGGTTGGCTCCTCTCAGCTAGCCTTTCTCCACAGTCAGCCAACTTCCCCCCTTTCCGAATGGTCACATAATAGTAAAAGGCAAGGCAGGAGAAAGGATCACTTCTGTATCCCATTTGGAACTGTGCATAAATGATGTAAGATGCTTTTTGCTGATTTTTCAAGACAAAACCTCCTCCTCCCCCATTACGTGTTGCAACACTGAAAAAAACACGCAAAATTAAGGATCCACTCACCTCCTATTGTGTTACATAATTTATGGACAGCCCTTTTATTGTTTTCTTCTCCAGCAATCTTTGCCGTATATTCTACCTTGCTGTCAAGGATTCAGGGGTTTATCATATTATTGATTGTTCATATTATAGTAGGGCCCCAACTGAGATCTGCCCCCGTTGTGCTAGGTACTGTTGATATACATACTAAGGCTACATCTAGATGGCTTACCACTTGTGACGGCGTGTAGGGTACACGTAGCTACATGCCACAGTGAAAAGCAGGCTGTGTCCATACTCCGGACACATGTTAGTAGCTATATATGTTAGTGAAAGGCCCTGTCAAAGAAAGGCTCATAAGCAGGGAACTGCTGGAGTCTTTCCCAGCTGCCTCCCCCTGCCAGAGCTTTTTCCTGCTGCCTCAGCCTTTTCCTGTGACGGTGAAAGATTCTGGCAGTGGTATAGATGAGTGAGGTGTAAGGGGGACTCTTGCCCCCTTACTAACATTCAGTGGGGGTGTTTTGGTTGGCTAGCTCTCAGTACTAAAAAGGGGGAAGGGTCTATGGGAAACCAGGACCCTGAGACTGACAGCCCCCAGGAACAATGGGGAGAGGCCAATGCTCCAGGTCAGCCTGAATGACAGGGTGAGCAGGCTAATCAGGGAGTCAGAAGGCCAGGGAGGTCCCATCCTCCATGTGAACTGGAATTGCTTGGGTCAGACAGAGTGGGGGCCGAGCTAAGGAGAAAGCAGGGGCCCAAGCTGAGCTGGGGAGCAGAGCTGTGCCAGATCCAGAGAGACCAGAAAAGCAGCCCAGAGAGAGCAGACCCTGTCCTGGGAGAAGAGCTGCAGCCCCAAAGCCAGAGGCATAGCCCAGAGAGAGCAGACTTGCCCTGGGAGGAGAGCTGCAGCAACCAGAGCCAGAGGGGCCAGAAAAGCAGCCCACGAAACAGGTCAGTGCTGGGAGCAGAGTCACAGAAGCAGCCTGCAGAGCAGACCTGTCCTGGGAGCGGAGCTGCAGCAACCGGAGGCAGAGGGGCCAAAGAAGCAGCTCAGGGAGCTGGAGGCAGAGCAGCAGCAGCAGTGCAGAGACAGAGTGGTGGAGCTGGGGCTGGAGCAGTCCGGAGCTGGGTGCGGTGAGCAGCTGCGGAGACCAAGGGGGACCCTGGACAGCAGGCCCAGCACAGGGAGACGCCTCAGCCAAGAGGCTCTGCAGGCCAGGCTTGGATCGTAACCCTGACAGGGTGAGGGCAACACTGGGAAGAAGGGTCCTACCACTTAGAACCTGAGAGCGTGTGGCCACCACCAGAGCTAGTGTCCAACCCACAGCATCCCTGCAGCACAGTCAGGGCCTGAGAAGAAGGCCTGGGACTTACAAGGAACAGACTGTGAACTGCCCTGACATTCCAGAGACACTGTTTGTGATGTTCCCTGCCACAGAGCGGGTTGATGTGCTCCCTTTAACCTTTCTCATTTTCCCTTATTCTTTTTAAAATTAATTGTTGATTAAATAACTTGCATTTGCTTTAACTTGTATGTAATGGTCCGTGGTTCAGAGAAGTGCCCACTGCAGAGAGAGTACCCCGGAGTGGGGACACCCTAGCCCCTGTCCTAGGTGATCACAGCAGGGTTGGGGGTCGAGCCCCCCAGGAATCCTGGGCCCAGCCTTGTTGGGGTTACAAGGACTCTGCCAGACAGGAGCGTGGAAGGGAAGTCCTCAAGGGCAGGGAGGCCACCGCATAAAGGAAGTGGGAGCGAGGACTCAGATCATTTCACTAGCCCACTTCACCGGGGTAGTGCAGAAGCCAGGAAAGTTCCCCACAATAGCGGGACTATTCCCCCACTTACAGAGGCACTGCTTCGGTATGTAGAGAGCCATGTAGGGTACATATCCAAAGGGTTCAGGCATGTCTTTACTCACCTATGCAGTGACTCACCATCTATACTGCTATTTATATCCATACTAGGGGGGCATGTAGTATATATTCCTCAAATGCCACCGAAAGCAGTGTGCAGTATAGACATACCATAAGAAACAGTCCCCTCCACAGAAAACTTACAATCTAAATAGACTGGAGGTGAGCATAGAAACAGGTGATGTGCCTTGCCTGATGTCACACAGCAGGTAAATGTGAGAGGTAAGGCTAAACCTTGAGCTGGTCAAAAAACTTTATCAAAACTGTTTTTTGATGAAAAATTGAGTTTTTAACTAAATAATTTTTTTCATAAGTGTCTGCTTAGTGCAGAAATTTTCCATTTTTCATCAATAAGCTGAACACCTGGCCAAACCCAAAATATTTCTATTTGGAAATGCCACCACAGTGTCTCATTCCTCAGGGGAGTAGAAGTTTGGGTATTTTGTGTTCCCATTCGCATCTCTAGTCCATTTCCCCAGAGTGCACTGCAGAGACTCAGCAAGATGGCAGAACACAGTGCATCTTGGAGGATGTAGTCTAGCTAGGGAGCTTGGCCCATAGAGTAGAATGGGGCATGAGGCACCCAAAATAAAATTCCCATGAATTTTAGTTTTCAGTCAAAAAAGTTTTCAGACATATTTTTTGGTTTTCAATTTTTACCTGATCCTTTTCTTTGTTCCCATCTCTACACATTGCTCTTTTTTCTGGTAGTTTTCATTTCCCTCACTTTGTCTTAAACTGGTTTCTTCTCTATTTCTCACACTTCCCAAGCTAGCTCTTACACTTCTCTTTCTCTGCTTCCTATCCCTCTACCTAATAGCTTTCCTTTCCCACTCCAAATATCTCTTCATCATGAACGTAAGCCTGAGATTTCCCCAGTATTTCCTTCCTATTTAGATTGGACCACACACTCCTGAAACATTAAAATGTGTTCTTTAAAATGGCCTGCTTGCTAGCAATCTCTTCTTTGAAACCCCCTCCCCATCCGTCCATCATGCAGATCTCATCTAGAGGATATGATTCCTTAAATTTAAGAATAATTATTTCTTTTGCTTTAGAGGAAGCTGTTGTAAGTCTGTATGTCAAATTCAATTTTTAGTTTCAAAGACCTCTGTAATAATTGCAAATATATTTGACGGCTTTAGGAAATGGGTAAGATTGAGAAAAGCTCTGTCTTCCTTTGTGCTTTTTCCTTTCCCTTCTCCTGCAGTAGATTTTATTGTCAGAATTAAATATGAATCTTTCAAGTAAAGGACACTTGTGTTGTATGATGCAGACATGTTGCAAAGGTATAAGTCCTTGTGAAGAATCTAAAGCAAGGCATTTTTATTCTACATAATTGCTTTACTACTCACCTGTGACATCAGAAAAGAAGTCCCTGTTTACCTGCAATAGTTTTGCAGTCTACATTTTTAGCTTTAGAAACTTATTTTACTGGATTTATTTTGCAGCACTGTGTCCCTCTGTATGACATGCAAAATGAATAATTAAACAGATAACCATGACATACTACAGAAATTAATTTTAAGAGAACAAACAGGATCAGCGAACACATCCTAGAATGCATTTTACCAAAAACACCTTTAGCCATTTCACTAAATAACCTATGTCACATTCTCCTGTAGTTTCCAATGTGATTTCCAGGATAAGGTATTTCTGGCATTTCTAGGGCATTATGCTAAAGTCGGTCTTGTTCCAAAGCTGAAATTCTCCTCTCCCACAACAAAAAATCTTAGCCGAAGACCCCCAAGAAGTATGAGAAATCACTTTAGAAAATTAGTGACAGCCTGGCCAAAAGTTGTGGCACAAATTAATGTACGACTGAAAGAATGATTCAGGGCAGGCTTGGTGATTTAGAGATAGTAAAGTGAATCACCATGTAAAGGTAAGATTTCAGCATTTTTGTCAACTCTTGCTTCCAGCCTATGAGTACTATAGTGACAATTTGATGTGGACAGAATACCTGGCATTGGGCCTGAGCAATTCCTGTCTGACACAGCACTGATGGGCTCTGGACAGTTACAGTAACTGTCCTATGAGAAGAAAGTTAACACAAATTAGGTCTGAGGATATAGGGAAATAAAAAGGAGATAAGTCAGAGTCTTGGGCCTCTGAGAGGTGGAAGATTATGATTAAGAGCTATATTCACCGAGAATTACAGTGTTCTTTGACTTACTGGGTTAAAGTCTCATTACATTTCGAGCAGCTGGGAATGGGTGACAGGGGACGGATCACTTGATGATTGCCTGTTCTGTTCATTCCGTCTGAGGCACCTGGCATTGGCCACTGTTTTTGCAAAAAAATCATATTTTATTATAAAACAAGACTAACTGTAACACTCACTTCTTTTAATCAGAAATGTTCCATTGAAAAGTGTAATGAAGAGTTTGGAAATATCCAAGAACATCACTTTGAAATAAGATTAATCCTAACCAAAGACATTGATTGGAATGTATTGGAAATGGTACATTACAACAACTTGTCAGGGTATAAAAAATCAACTGTTTTACTTGGTTGGTTACTAGAGATGGGCTTAGCAGGTAATGCTTGCATGTTTAGGCTACAGTACGACTGTGCGGCTACAGCTCTGGTTCAGATTCAATGGTACTGAAATCTGAGAAGTTATTCTCATGAGACTGTGTTGGCATCCCTTCTGACTGTGAGCCAATCAGATTCAGCACAGATGAGCCCACAATCCATCGTGAGAAGACACTAGACCCCAAAATTCAAAAGGTTCAGACTTCTTATTCCAGCTTTGTCCCACCTCTGCTCTTTTAATTTATTTGTTTTATTGCTTTTCTATAACTAATATAGAAAACACATAACTAGTTATGAAATCTAGTAACTTAATTGCTGTATTATTTATTTCAATTTCAAAACAGCAAAAGCAATTAGTCATGCTATGAAGCAATTGCTTAAAGAAAGCTCCATTTACCAAAGTAAAGCTCGTCCCTCCCCCTTTTTTGGTAAATATTGTTATTGTTTTAAAATATACAATAATAGATACAATTATAGCACAAAATGTTACTAACTTATATGAAGTTTCAAGATTTACTGCAACATTTCTTCCATAGAAACAAGATTTATCACAGCCTTTAGATAGATAGATATGACAGAATCAGTCATAAATGGGTGTAATGTAGCAACATCATCACCACATGGGGAAACCTTAGCTAGGGACTAGACAATGTGTTCTCAGTACACAGCCCAAAGTAAAGAGCAATGCACCACCTCAAAGGATCCAGTCTGAGGCATTGTTCCTCACAGAGACACAATGACTCCAAAAGGATGGGTGAGGAGTAATTTACTAAACCCAATAAAATTAGGTAGAATATTCCCCACCCATCTACTCAGCCCACTACCTGTACATGCCAGTGCAATGGGGGAGCCCATTAACTATGCTGTTCCTAGATGTGGGAAGCAACTGCAGCACAGCTCAGTCCCTGGACTCTCCCCAGTACCGGGTTCGGATTGTGTCTAGCCCTTACACTGTCTGTGAAAGAGGACATGAGAGCACCCTAATTGCTTCCTATTCTAACTCCATTATTGTTCTAATATAGGTGGAGAACAAAGGGCCAAAAACTTGGGGCTGGATGAGAGTGGTTCCAACAGTTTACAGATAATGTAATTGTATTATGTAGAATTGGCAAGAAGAAAGGTTAAAAATAGGATTGAAATCATCTTTGAAACTACATACAAATTCTAATAAAGATTTGTAAAAAGTGCACATGATCCAATTCACTCTCACATCAAATTGGGATTGACTTCAGATTGAAGTCAGTGGAAATGTTACCAGAGTGAGAACTTTTAGATCAGGCCCTGTCCCCAGGTCTATCCATCCACATGACCAAAAAAAAAAAGCTACTTTTAAAAAACTGAATTAACGGAGACTTCTTTTAGGTTACACCACAACAAGCTAACATGATTGAAAACTGGGTCTATACTTGGTATAAAGCATGTTTTAAAACATATTACAGTAGAACCTCAGAGTTACCTACATCTCAGGAATGGAGACTGTTCATAACTCTGAAAAGTTCGTACCTCTGAACAAAACTTTACGGTTGTTATTTCAAAAGTTTACAACTGAACATTGACTTAATACAGCTTTGAAATTTTACTATGCAGAAGAAAAAATCTGCTTTCCCTTTATTTTTCAGTGGTTTACATTTAACATAGTACCATACTTTTTTTCTTTTTTTTGGTCTCTGCTGCTGCCTGATTGTGTACTTCCAGTTCCAAATGAGATGTGTAGTAGACTGGTCAGTTTGTAACTCTGACGTTCTACTGTAGCTAACTGTATATTTTAAAAGGCACCTCTTTCGGTCATCTGGTCAAACCTAATTGAAAATCAAAAATAAACCCTCTTACCTTTAGGGCTGGAGTCTTCACTGATTTACAGTTCATGTAATAATTGTCACTTGTGTAAAACTACTGTTCTGATTTGGTAACGCTGTTCATCCACTTCACACAGGTGCCAGTGACTACACAAGCAACAGAGAATAATACACCTAGAGTAGGAACAAGGGAGGGGCACTTTTGGAAAGCCAGAATTACCACTACATCTTCTGCAGGTGGAAGACTTCAGCCTCCAGGGCTGAAAGCCTAATACTTTACCAGCACTGATTCCACCAAAGAAAATAAAGGAGGAGGAGGGTATTGTTCAAATGGAGTAGGAGAACAGCAGTGAAAGTTGTCATAAATATAAAGGGAAGGGTAAACCCCTTTGAAATCCCTCCTGGCCAGGGGAAGCTCCTCTCACCTGTAAAGGGTTAAGAAGCTAAAGGTAACCTCGCTGGCACCTGACCAAAATGACCAATGAGGAGACAAGATACTTTCAAAAGCTGGGAGGAGGGAGAGAAACAAAGGGTTTGTGTGTCTGTCTGTAGTCCTCTTGGCCGGGGACAGAACAGGAATGGAGTCTTAGAACTTTTAGTAAGTAATCTAGCTAGGTATGTGTTAGATTATGATTTCTTTAAATGGCTGAGAAAAGAATTGTGCTGAATAGAATAACTATTTCTGTCTGTGTATCTTTTTTGTAACTTAAGGTTTTGCCTAGAGGGGTTCTCTATGTTTTTGAATCTAATTACCCTGTAAGATATATACCATCCTGATTTTACAGGGGGGATTTCTTTATTTCTATTTACTTCTATTTTTTATTAAAAGTCTTCTTGTAAAACACTGAATGCTTTTTCATTGTTCTCAGATCCAAGGGTTTGGGTCTGTGGTCACCTATGCAAATTGGTGAGGCTTTTTATCCAACATTTCCCAGGAAAGGGGGAGTGCAAGTGTTGGGAGGATTGTTCATTGTTCTTAAGATCCAAGGGTCTGGGTCTGTAGTCACCTAGGCAAATTGGTGAGGCTTTTTACCAAACCTTGTCCAGGAAGTGGGGTGCAAGGTTTTGGGAAGTATTTTGGGGGGAAGGACGCGTCCAAACAGCTCTTCCCCAGTAACCAGTATTAGTTTGGTGGTGGTAGCGGCCATTCCAAGGATAACGGGGGTAATATTTTGTACCTTGGGGAAGTTTTGACCTAAGCTGGTAAAGATAAGCTTAGGAGGTTTTTCATGCAGGTCCCCACATCTGTACCCTAGAGTTCAGAGTGGGGGAGGAACCTTGACATGGTGGCACAGTGGTGGGATTAACCTGAAATCATTTTGAGATCCAGTTGAGATTTTTTGAACTAGAAATACAGATTTTAAAAAGGAATTTTTAGGAAGTCCAGAAGGCAGCTTTGAAACTGAAAGCAGCTTGGTTTCTCTCTGCTTTGTGGCCAAGCAGAGACAAAAGGGGATTATCTTGTGAATTGCAGGTTTTCTTTGCCTGGAGGCAGGGTACTTAACTCCTGCAGGGAAATTCACAGTCTTCCAACCCAGAGGTTTTTTTTTTCTTTTCTTCCTAAAAGTAAATAGGGGGTGTGTGCTCTACCCATTTGCCTGGAGACAAAAGTGGCAGGGTTTTTTTAGGATTTTGATTTTTTTTTTTTTGTTTTACAAGGAGCACAGGTTTGAAAAGAAATTTTTTTTTTTCTTTGGGCTGGGTAAGCAGTTTTCCAAGTAGTTGGAGGTTTTTTGCTTTAATTTGGGCCCAGAGCAGAGACAAGGGAATTGTCTTTTTCTGTAGGCTGACAATCACTATCAGAGAATAGGTATTCTATTCCAGCACAGCAAAATTTTACAGCCAAGTTTTGTTTGTTTATTTCTAAACCTCGGGTGTAAAGTTAGTTAAAAACAGAGAGGTTAGAATGGCCAAATCCTCAGCTCGACTACAGCTGGAATTAGCCAAATTTCAGGCTGAGGAAAAACAAAGGGAACATGAAAGACAGATAGAACTCATGCAGCTGAAGAAGGAACAAGAAAGGGAGGCAGAACACCACCAAGAGGCTGCCCACAAGAGGGAAATGGAGGCAAGGAAGCATGTGGAGGAGGAGAGGGAAAAAGAGAGGAAGCATGTGGAGGAGATGGAGAGGATAAAGGCCCAGCAGAATATACCAACAAACCCTAGCAATCCTTCTCCAGGTACCACTTCCCATCCCAGAAAGTTCCCCACCTACAAGGCAGGTGATGATACTGAGGCCTTCTTAGAAAACTTCGAAAGGGCCTGCCTTGGGTACAACATCTCTACTGACCAATACATGGTAGAGCTGAGGCCGCAGCTCAGTGGACCCTTAGCTGAGGTGGCAGCTGAAATGCCTAAAGAACACATGAACAAGTATGAACTGTTTAAATCTAAGGCGAGAGTCAGAATGGGGATAACACCCGAGCAGTCTCGTCGGAGGTTCAGAGCCCTAAGGTGGAAACCAGACATGTCATTTACCCGACATGCCTACCACATTGTAAAACATTGGGATGCCTGGATATCAGGAGCAAGTGTTGAATCTCCAGTAAATTTGCCCTTCCTAATGCAAATGGAACAATTCTTAGAGGGTGTTCCTGAGGAAATAGAAAGATACATCCTAGATGGGAAACCCAAAACTGTAATTGAGGCAGGAGAGATTGGAGCCAGATGGGTGGAGGTGGCAGAGAAGAAGAAAACTGGTCGCAGTTGGAGCGGAGACCAGAAGGGACCACCCCAGACCACACCCTATTACCGGGGGCCGCCCAAAGCCCCACCTACCTCCCAAAGAACCCTCCAGACCCCTTATCGTCCCACCACCCCGTTCTCCAGCAACCCTCCTCGCCCCAGTGACCCGTCAGCTGGACGATGTTTTAAGTGTAACGAGCTGGGGCATGTAAAGGCCAACTGCCCCAAGAACCCCAACAGATTACAGTTCATTGCACCGGAATCACACCAGAGGTCCACAGGCCCAGATACCTCCCAGATACCCTTGGAGCGGAGGGAAACTGTGAGTGTGGGCGGGAAGAAGGTCACCGCGTGGAGGGACACCGGAGCACAAGTGTCAGCTATCCATGCTTCCTTAGTGGACCCCAATTTAATCAACCCAGAGATCCAAGTGACGATTCAACCCTTCAAGTCCAACTCTTTCAATTTGCCTACAGCCAAGTTGCCTGTCCAGTACAAGGGCTGGTCAGAAATGTGGACTTTTGCAGTCTATGATGATTATCCCATCCCCATGCTGTTGGGGGAAGACTTGGCCAATCATGTGAAGCAGGCCAAGAGGGTGGGAATGGTCACCCGCAACCAGGCTAAACAAGCCGTGAGGCCTAGCTCTGTTCCGGAAACTTCTATCAGGACCCAGTCAGAGGTGATGGACCTGGACCCCAGGCCAATGTCTGCAACAGCAGTAGTGGGTCCAGTCCCAGAGACCCAGACGGAACCAGTCCCAGAACCGGAACCAGCCGAACAACCAACACCAGACCCCGTGTCAGCACTGAATCCAGTACTTGCAACCTCAACACCAGAGGGCCCCACCGAACCTGAACTGGCAGCAGCCGATAACCCTACACAAGAGGCTCAGCCGGAGCCTGAATCCCAACATAGTACACCAGCGGAGAGCGGTTCACAGTCAACAGAAACAGCTCCACCCCCTATATCGCTTCCAGAGGGACCAAGCCTAGGTCCACAATCCCATGAGGAACTGATGTCTCCAGCATCAAGGGAACAGTTCCAGACCGAACAGGAAGCAGATGACAGCCTCCAGAGAGCTTGGACGGCGGCACGGAGCAACCCACCGCCTCTCAGCTCTTCTAATCGATCCAGGTTTGTTGTAGAAAGAGGACTTTTATACAAGGAAACTCTTTCTGGGGGACACCAGGAAGACTGGCATCCTCAGAGACAGTTGGTAGTTCCAACTAAATACCGGGCCAAGCTCTTGAGCTTAGCCCATGATCACCCTAGTGGCCATGCTGGGGTGAACAGGACCAAAGACCGTTTGGGGGGGTCATTCCACTGGGAGGGAATGGGCAAGGATGTTTCTACCTATGTCCAGTCTTGTGAGGTGTGCCAAAGAGTGGGAAAACCCCAAGACCAGGTCAAAGCTCCTCTCCAGCCACTCCCCATCATTGAAGTTCCATTTCAGCGAGTAGCTGTGGATATTCTGGGTCCTTTTCCGAAAAAGACACCCAGAGGAAAGCAGTACATACTGACTTTCATGGATTTTGCCACCCGATGGCCGGAAGCAGTAGCTCTAAGCAACACCAGGGCTAAAAGTGTGTGCCAGGCACTAGCAGACATTTTTGCCAGGGTAGGTTGGCCCTCCGACATCCTCACAGATGCAGGGACTAATTTCCTGGCAGGAACTATGAAAAACCTTTGGGAAGCTCATGGGGTAAATCACTTGGTTGCCACTCCTTACCATCATCAAACAAATGGCATGGTGGAGAAGTTTAATGGAACTTTGGGGGCCATGATACGTAAATTCGTAAATGAGCACTCCAATGATTGGGACCTAGTATTGCAGCAGTTGCTCTTTGCCTACAGAGCTGTACCACATCCCAGTTTAGGGTTTTCCCCATTTGAACTTGTATATGGCCGTGAGGTTAAGGGGCCATTGCAGTTGGTGAAGCAGCAATGGGAGGGATTTACACCTTCTCCAGGAACTAACATTCTGGACTTTGTAACCAACCTACAAAACACCCTCCGAACCTCTTTAGCCCTTGCTAGAGAAAACTTACAGGATGCTCAAAAAGAGCAAAAAGCCTGGTATGATAAACATGCCAGAGAGCGTTCCTTCAAAGTAGGAGACCAGGTCATGGTCTTAAAGGCGCTCCAGGCCCATAAAATGGAAGCATCGTGGGAAGGGCCATTCGTGGTCCAGGAGCGCCTGGGAGCTGTTAATTATCTCATAGCATTCCCCACCTCCAACCGAAAGCCTAAGGTGTATCATATTAATTCTCTAAAGCCCTTTTATTCCAGAGAATTAAAGGTTTGTCAGTTTACAGCCCAGGGAGGAGATGACGCTGAGTGGCCTGAAGGTGTCTACTACGAAGGGAAATGTGCTGGTGGTGTGGAAGAGGTGAACCTCTCCATGACCCTTGGGCGTATGCAGCGACAGCAGATCCAGGAGCTGTGCACTAGCTACGCGCCAACGTTCTCAGCCACCCCAGGACTGACTGAACGGGCATACCACTCCATTGACACAGGTAATGCTCACCCAATTAGGGTCCACCCTTACCGGGTGTCTCCTCAAGCTAAAACTGCTATAGAACGGGAGATCCAGGATATGTTACAGATGGGTGTAATCCGCCCCTCTGAAAGTGCATGGGCATCTCCAGTGGTTCTAGTTCCCAAACCAGATGGGGAAATACGTTTTTGCGTGGACTACCGTAAGCTAAATGCTGTAACTCGCCCAGACAACTATCCCATGCCACGCACAGATGAACTATTAGAGAAACTGGGAAGGGCCCAGTTCATCTCTACCTTGGACTTAACCAAGGGGTACTGGCAGGTACCGCTAGATGAATCTGCCAAGGAAAGGTCAGCCTTCATCACACATCTCGGGCTGTATGAATTTAATGTACTCCCTTTCGGGCTGCGAAATGCACCCGCCACTTTCCAAAGACTTGTAGATGGTCTCCTAGCGGGATTAGGAGAATATGCAGTCGCCTACCTTGACGATGTGGCCATATTTTCGGATTCCTGGGCAGACCACCTGGAACATCTACAAAAAGTCCTTGAGCGCATAAGGGAGGCAGGACTAACTGTTAAGGCTAAGAAGTGTCAAATAGGCCTAAACAGAGTGACTTACCTTGGACACCAGGTGGGTCAAGGAACTATCAGCCCCCTACAGGCCAAAGTGGATGCTATCCAAAAGTGGCCTGTCCCAAAGTCAAAGAAACAGGTTCAATCCTTCTTAGGCTTGGCCGGTTATTACAGACGATTTGTACCGCACTACAGCCAAATCGCTGCCCCACTGACAGACCTAACCAAAAAGAAACAGCCAAATGCTGTTCAGTGGACCGGAAAGTGTCAGAAGGCCTTTAACAAGCTTAAAGCGACACTCATGTCTGACCCTGTACTAAGGGCCCCAGACTTTGACAAACCGTTCCTAGTAACCACAGATGCATCCGAGCGTGGTGTGGGAGCAGTTTTAATGCAGAAAGGACCTGATCAAGAATTCCACCCTGTAGTGTTTCTCAGCAAAAAACTGTCTGAGAGGGAAAGCAACTGGTCAGTCACTGAAAAAGAATGTTATGCCATTGTCTACGCTCTGGAAAAGCTACGCCCATATGTTTGGGGACGGCGTTTCCACCTGCAAACCGACCATGCTGCACTAAAATGGCTTCACACCGTCAAAGAAACTAACAGAAAACTTCTTCGGTGGAGTTTAGCTCTCCAAGATTTTGATTTCGACATCCAACACATCTCAGGAGCTTCTAACAAAGTGGCTGATGCACTCTCCCGTGAAAGTTTCCCAGAATCAACTGGTTAAAATCGTCCTTGAGATGTGGAAAATATTGTTAGTCTTTATGTACTTGGTAGTATATTTAGAGATGCATGTGTCTTATTAACTCTGTTTTCCTAGAGCTCCAGGAAGAAATCCCAGCCAGTGTTTCACCCTAGCTGAGATTTGGGGGGCGTGTCATAAATATAAAGGGAAGGGTAAACCCCTTTGAAATCCCTCCTGGCCAGGGGAAGCTCCTCTCACCTGTAAAGGGTTAAGAAGCTAAAGGTAACCTCGCTGGCACCTGACCAAAATGACCAATGAGGAGACAAGATACTTTCAAAAGCTGGGAGGAGGGAGAGAAACAAAGGGTTTGTGTGTCTGTCTGTAGTCCTCTTGGCCGGGGACAGAACAGGAATGGAGTCTTAGAACTTTTAGTAAGTAATCTAGCTAGGTATGTGTTAGATTATGATTTCTTTAAATGGCTGAGAAAAGAATTGTGCTGAATAGAATAACTATTTCTGTCTGTGTATCTTTTTTGTAACTTAAGGTTTTGCCTAGAGGGGTTCTCTATGTTTTTGAATCTAATTACCCTGTAAGATATATACCATCCTGATTTTACAGGGGGGATTTCTTTATTTCTATTTACTTCTATTTTTTATTAAAAGTCTTCTTGTAAAACACTGAATGCTTTTTCATTGTTCTCAGATCCAAGGGTTTGGGTCTGTGGTCACCTATGCAAATTGGTGAGGCTTTTTATCCAACATTTCCCAGGAAAGGGGGAGTGCAAGTGTTGGGAGGATTGTTCATTGTTCTTAAGATCCAAGGGTCTGGGTCTGTAGTCACCTAGGCAAATTGGTGAGGCTTTTTACCAAACCTTGTCCAGGAAGTGGGGTGCAAGGTTTTGGGAAGTATTTTGGGGGGAAGGACGCGTCCAAACAGCTCTTCCCCAGTAACCAGTATTAGTTTGGTGGTGGTAGCGGCCATTCCAAGGATAACGGGGGTAATATTTTGTACCTTGGGGAAGTTTTGACCTAAGCTGGTAAAGATAAGCTTAGGAGGTTTTTCATGCAGGTCCCCACATCTGTACCCTAGAGTTCAGAGTGGGGGAGGAACCTTGACAAAAGTCTACACAGGATGAAGACTCACCTCCCACGTAACAGTTGATATTTCCTTCATATTATCTTTATTTCATAGTTTGTCTCAAGTGTATTTCCCTGTATGCACAGAGACTGCAACACATACTAGAAATACAGGTATGCTTTCTTGTCAAAGACGGTAAGTCTAGTAAAACTTCACTAATGACTGGAGAAGCCATTGTGAACTACTGAATTTTATAACTTGGAAAGTGTTCACAACAAAAAAGGATAATGCATCACATAATAGATATTGTTTGCTTATTTAGACAAATGCAGTTTAGTAGTAATTGTTTCTGATAATACCACTTAATGTGCTAATAACCGTACCATCATGTATTTTGTAAATCTAATACAATTTTAATACTATGAGCCCTCACTATGGATCTTTGATATTAAATCTTAGCTGAGAAAGTAGGAAGAGTTCATCTTTTTTATGAAAATGACGAAGTGTTCAAATTACAAAAGTGTGCAATAGCAAGATTCTATTCTATTTCTGAGTACTGCACAACACATAATGCTATCGTCAATAGAAATTAAACAGAAATTAATAAATGTGAAATAGCTCACATATTTTAGCAAAGTTTATACCAATATGTTTTCTCATATCCTGCATAATCAATGTAGGTCTGCTGTTTCCACCTACTCTGTTGCCACCACCTGGACCATTTGTAGCAACAATTAGCCAATACTCCCTGAAGCAGCAGGAAAGACAGCTCTTTTAAGGGAGTTTTGGAAATGGCTTTTTAAAGAGAGATGTACATTTAATTTTTATGTTATTAACAACATAAAAATGGTCATATTGGGTCAGACCAATGGTCATCTAGCCCAGCATCCTGTCTTCCAGCAGTGGTTGGTGCCACATGTTTCAGAGCAAAAGAACAGAATAGGCAATCATCAAGTGATTTATCCCGTCATCCACTCCCAGCTTCTGACAGTCAGAGGTATAGGGACCCCCACAGAGCATGGGGTTGCATCCCTGACCATCTTGGCTAACAGCGTTGAGGGTCTATCCTCCAGGAACTTATCTATTTTTTTTAACCCAGTTATACTTTTGGCCTTCATAACATCCCCAGGCAATGAGTTCCACAGGTTGACTGATTTCACTTCCCTGCAAAGATAACTGAGTAACAAAGCAGGTTGTCATTCACAGCATTCTTAGCGAAATACAATGCAATGCATTTCAAAAATAG
This sequence comes from Lepidochelys olivacea, assembly GCF_965140295.1. Taxonomy (NCBI): domain Eukaryota; kingdom Metazoa; phylum Chordata; order Testudines; family Cheloniidae; genus Lepidochelys; species Lepidochelys olivacea. The sequence goes on from NC_140411.1 coordinate 299,871,840, forward strand.
ACAGGGAGCCATATTGCAAATAGACACACAACACATCACAGAAGAGCTACAGTTCCAATTAGAATGAAATCAGCCACTCTAGGCAATAAAACAACAGGAGGCATCACAACCTCGATACCTGAGAAATACTGTCACTTGTTATCTAACCATATAGCTCACTCAAAATGTTACCCAGGAGATTCAGAGCCAGTCTAAACACTTCAGAAACCATCCAAAGCCGTATGGCACTAGATTCTTTCATACCTCAGGACTAAAAGTTAGCCAGAGTCTTCTGACAAACTAAAATGATTTATTATCACAAGGCAGAACTAATGCACTCTGCTGTACAACTCTCCTGGTAATCTAGGGGAGATGCTGCATTTATTACCAACAGTACATAATGCCCATTGCCGAGCTCTGTATTATTCATAAGACTGGCTTTTTTGTGCCATCATAATGCTGATAAATTATGAAAAAATGCATATTTTATTTCAAGTTCTAACATGTTTTGGTACACATATCAATAGATCACGGTGCTGCGAGAGGAGTAAGCATTATTGCTGACAGTGGTTGACATGCTCACCACAATAAAGACAAAACAAAAAGGCTGCAGAGATCATCCTAACTCATTTCTAGCATTTCAGATTAAAAATGCCTCATTCTTCCTGTTATAATAGTTGGAGGGGGATTTGCAGAAATGTCAATGCTATAGGAGGTGGGGGGGGGTCTACCTCCTGAAATGCAGTGAGCAATATTTATAATTTTCTCTCCAAATGCACAGGGAGTTCTCAGGGCTAACAGCAAGGCTGTCTACAATGAATCTTGTCTCTTTGAACAAGGTGCAGCATGTCTAATTTCTGAAGCTCTTCTGTTATACTCATTTGTATTATGAATCACAACTCAGGTGCTGGTGGGCAACACAACTATGAATACGTTCAGGGCTGAAGAGAGATGGTGTGAAATTTTCACACACATTGACAATGTTCTATTTCCTCCTTTCTTCCTCCCCACTGGTGATTTTAGTGGTGATTTTTTTTTAATAGTAAAGTTTAGAGATTGGCAAGCTCAGTTAGACATAATGCAAACGTATACAGCCCAAGTTCCTCTACACAGTCCTCCACTGCTTCTTAATCCTGATTAGGAGTATTCATATTAATCTCCTTCCACAAAAATTGTTTAATTGTTTGCTGAAGGGTGGTCAGTGTTAAAAATGAAGATATGAGTAAATGTTTATTAAAAACATTTGCTGAGGCCATTATATCTTTTCATAGTAGCTAACTTCCTCAGTGCTCCCCATATTACAGCATTCTACAGTTTTAGTGGTTTCCACCATTCATGTAGAACACTGTAATATACCTTTATTAGAACATGAACACACACACACACACCCCACAGAGTTTCTAAAACTGACAAAAAAATATCAGCCCTCGCAATTCATAAAGAATCTACAGATTACCTTCCTTTATGGAAGGCAGAGAGCTTACTCATCAGTGTATTTTACACTGGATTTAGTTTTCTGATGTTGACTACTACACTTGTAGCCAGAAAAATTAAGTCAACTCATCCAGCTACTGATTTTTATCTTTAAAAACTTAGAATTTTTTCATGGTAACATTGACTGAAATATCTTATGCAAAATAAAAAACACTATTTTAATTTGCAGTGTAAATATAGCATGAGAGAGGTGAGCCCTTCTATCTGTGAAAAAATATTCTGTGTGAAAGAGCTATACTGACATATGGCCACAGCTTTTAGATCTATGAGACCATTAACATAATTGGCTTTTGCATCAGATGGAAGGTTGTTTGCCTTAAAATCTTAGCAGCAGACTAAAATGTCTAATGTCCTTTTATTCTACATCATTTCTAAAAATAATATAATCCTGACCTATATAAACAGGATTTTGTATTTTGCATCAATGAGTTGTTAATCTTTAAAGGGGAAATTGATTTCCCTTAAATAATGTTTCCTGTCCAGATCTCTACGAGTGGATGAAGCCCTGGCATGTGACCTTAGGGATCACAGCTTGAGCTGCTCTATAACCTTAGTTTGTTTTGAAGTCTCAGTTAAGTCCCTAATAGCAGGACCTCTTTACATCACAAACCATCATGCACAATTTGGCACAGCACTGACGAGCATGGCAAGTCAATTATCCATCCACCTGTCCAAAGCATACTTATTCTATAAGTGAGGCTGAGGTGACAATGAGGACAGTGCAAAAAAAGCTTACCATCTGGCTTGGAGTGCCTCACTTGGCCTATGAATAAAGGTTTTGGGTTTATGGTACTAAAAAAATTAACTCAATCTTAAACATTTCACAGCTACAAGCCAGCAGGAATAAACTATAGACTTCTATGCACACATGCTTACAAAAATTTATACACACACACAAGCTATTGAGAGCATTCTTTCATTACCATAAATAATAAATCAAAATATAATGTAATCAACTGCACAGCCTGAGCTACTTCTAATATGAAACTTTACTAGTTAGGCTGGGATATTCTGCCACCTGGTGGTAAACATGTGGGTTGTTGCAAACACAGCAGAGAAGTTTTAGCCCTAGAGGTTCTCATAAGTGGCTGGTATCACTTGTCCCTGCACCTAAATAAAGGTCATGAATTCATTTCCCATACCAAGGCATGGGGGTAATACTGCTGTGTGTGGACCTACTGGAAGTTTGGAGTGATTAGAGGCACAGCCTTTCCACAGCCTTTCCAGTAAAATAGGGTTCTCCTGCCGTGCCCATTTTTGGGCATATTTACATATATATTTTTAAATAGTGTATAATGAATTATACATTATAAAAGGATACATAAATTGTTACATTTATAGCACAGAACATCTGAGACATATACCATATACAGCATGAATGTACATTTCTCCTGTTATATGCATTATTTAATATAAGTATTATCCTCATAATAACTTAAATTTTTATAATAATCTCAGTTAAAATTAATAAGATTGACAAAAATGCCTGTATAATGCTTTTTTTAAGCAAAAGTTTGTTTCTTATTAAATAGAAACAATTTCAGTATCATCTGGTAAAGTTTATAAAATAAATGGGTTATTCTTTTCATGACATTTGTTGGTCTTCAATATTAGTTAATAAGGCCTACTCTCTAATGTCAGCCAAATGATATTTCCCCAAAATATTCTTATGGTTTCACAACAGTGTCATCAACTCTTGTGATTTTATCCCCACTCTCACGGTATTTGGGTTTTTTTTCTAAAATCCCCAGCTACTGGAATCACAATACATGGGTACCTCAACTTTCATTTTTTAAAAGTAAATTTCTAGCAGATATCGCTGCAGAGAAAAGCTTGAAAATAATTCTTGAGAGCACCCAAAAGCAAAATGTTGTGGTTCTTTAAAAAAAATTCCACATGATTTTAAGCCAATCTCATTATTTTCTGGGGCTTGACTCATGATTTTTTAAATGCTTAAGGTTGACGATAATATCAAAAGAAGGGTAAGAGACCTCTCCAATTAAGTCTGATATGGATCATATAGGTTTCAAAACCTTTATCATCATTTTTTAATCTTAGAGAATTTAGTTTCCAATTTGTGAATCACAAAAGTCTCCAGTAAAATTCTCCTCCAACATGTGCGTTTAACAGACCTCTATCCATAATTCCCCTTGGGAAACTCTCTAATCTATGGTGCTTACCCTTGAACTGGCCAGCTTACAGCTGAGCTGCTGGAGGGTCAGTGTGAAGATACACTGTGGGAAGTGACAGGTTTCAGAGTGGTAGCTGTGTAAGTCTGCATCAGCAAAAAGAACGAGGAGTCCTTGTGGCACCTTAGAGACTAACAGATTTATTTCACCATAAGCTTTCATGGGCTAAAACCAACTTCATCAGATGCATGCAGTGGAAAATACAGTAGGAAGATAGATAGATAGATAGATAGATAGATATACACGCACACACACACACAGAGAACATGAAAAAATGGGTGTTGCCATATCCACTACAACGAGAGTGATCAGTTAAGGTGAGCTATTATCAACAGGAAAAAAAACCTTTTGTAGTGATAATCAGGATGCCCCATTTCCAACAGCTGACAAGAAGGTGTGAGTAACAGTAGGGGGGAAAATAAGCATGGGGAAATAGTTTTAGTTTGTGTAATAACCCATCCACTCCCAGTCTTTATTGAAGTCCAGTTTGCAAGTTAATTCCAATTCAGCAGTTTCTCGTTGGAGTCTGTTTTTGAAGTTTTTTTTTGTTGTAGTATTGCAACTTTTAGGTCTGTAATCGAGTGACCAGAGAGATTGAAGTGTTCTCTGACTGGTTTTTGAATGTTATAATTCTTGATGTCTGATTTGTGTCCATTTATTTTTTTACGTAGAAACTGTCCGATTTGGCCAATGTACATGGCAGAGGGGCATTGCTGGCACATGATGGCATACATCACATTGGTAGATGTGCAGGTGAACGAGCCTCTGATAGTGTGGCTGATGTGATTAGGTCCTATGATGGTGTCCCCTGAATAGATATGTAGACAAGTTGGAAACGGGCTTTGTTGCAAGGATAGGTTCCTCGCTTAGTGGTTCTATTGTGTGGTGTGTGGTTGCTGGTGAGTATTTGCTTCAGGTTGGGGGCCTGTCTCCCAAGATCTGTGAGACTGAGGGATCGTCCTTCAGGATAGGTTGTAGATTCTGATTATGCGCTGGAAAGGTTTTAGTTGGAGGCTGAAGGTGATTGTTAGTGGCGTTCTGTTACTTTCTTTGTTGGGCCTGTCCTGTAGTAGGTAACTTCTGGGTACTCTTCTGGCTCTGTCAATCTGTTTCTTCACTTCAGCAGGTGGGTATTGTAGTTGTAAAAATGCTTGATAGAGATCTTGTAAGTGTTTGTCTCTGTCTGAGGGGTTGGAGCAAATGCGGTTGTATCTTGGAGCTTGGCGGTAGACAATGGATCACGTGGTGTGGTCTGGATGAAAGCTGGAGGCATGTAAGTAAATATAGTGGTCAATAGGTTTCCAGTATAGGGTGGTGTTTATGTGCCCATCGCTTATTAGCACTGTAGTGTCCAGGAAGTGGATCTCTTGTGTGGGAAGTGAGAATCCCTGGCTAAATGGAGATAAGGGAGGGGACAGGATTCTTGCAAAGAGCGAATGCCAACCTGATTCTTCTCTGTCAGGATTATCCCTGGTTCCCTCAGACTCTCTCCTATAGGTAGCTGACATGTCCTGCCTCCCCCTCAATGGCAAACCACACCTTCGTCAGGACTAGGACGACAACATGTCTCAGTGTGGGAGTTATACCACTTGCTTTGAATCCAGAAGAAGGCACTCTTACACCAGAACAGAGTGCTCATATGGGGAGTTATACCACTATAACTGTAACAGTACAGTAGGACCAGTACATGTCCTCATGCAGACAAGTCCAAAGTTAAAGGGCCTCTCCTTCCGTTCAAAGGAGTAATGGGTGGGTCAGGAAGGTGTGTGGGTCATTCAAAAAAGAAGGAGCAGGCCTGTGTAGGAAGGTGAGGCTCTTGCTCCGGAGAGGGATGAGAGGCACTCTGCTTCTTTCTCAGCGTGACAGTCTCAGGACGAGTATGCTCATCCTGAGGTACCTGAGGGCTCAAGAGTTGTCTAGGTCAGACAAAGAGGAGTAAGAAGCAAAAGTGCGCAATTCTGTTTAATATAAACTCTTAATCAAACTGTAGTAGGTTGGGGGGGGAGGGAACGGATGCACATCCTATGTATTTTATGGAATCACAGCATTGCATTTTCCTCATTACAAAAATAGTTACATTAAAAAAAATGAACAGATCATCCATTGCAATAACAATGGAGCAACCTATTATCAATTAATGAGGGAACATGTCAGGTAAAGAACAAAATGGAGTCAGTATGGTCAGCTGAGTCGCTGAACATTTGTAGTGTTTTATAACTAAGAAAGATTCTGAAAGGGGTACAAATCATCATGACTACTTATTTTATTTTACTGGAGGTATGGTGTCAGAATTTCTACGAATTCTTAGACACTAGAATGTACCCAGAAAAATGTGCCATAGATGGCAATGGAGTGTGTCTGTAAATAGACATGCTCCCATGTAATGTAATGAAAGAAAAAAATAGCGTTAACCATTTATAGATCGCCTGACATGAAGAATCCCAATCCACTTTACAGACTAACTTAAATAAAACAGTACACATTGATCACTTCATATCCGGTTTGAAAGGTAGCCAGCTCTCAGTAGAATGTGGTAGCTGCAACAAATAGTAACACAACAGTAGTGTATGTCAGAAAGCAAATATATATTGAAACTACTAGAGGCATGTAGCTAGGCAGAGGGTAATTACCCAAGTTGGAATTTGGCCAGTTCACTTGGGATAGCACCCCTGATCTTGTGAAAGTTGCTATGGGATTTTAATTACCACAAGGGGCCAAAGGTCTCAGTTTTACATATAATCTGAAAGATAACAGCTCCAACACTACATCATGCCCTGCCACTGGTTTGGCTAATACTGGCTCAAAGGGAAGAATGCCACTTGGAGCTATTCACATTGATAGTTCTAACACAAAAGTTAAGTGCAAGACATCAAATTAAACTCATTTTTCTTTACATAGTGAGTTGATTAACCACATTTTTTCAATGAATGTATGCATCTTTTACACATATATTTTATAAGTCACAAGCTCATTTGTATCTGCCAGCATTAAATCTAACTGCACTTCAAAGTAGTAATTAGTAATGTAATTTGTAATCCAACAGCTTTCTGCAGAAAAGACGCCTATCACGAAAAGCATCAAAAGGAAAACACAATTCCCCAATGAATAAAACTCAAAGCAATAATGAAACACAGAGATATGTTCAATATAAAAACAGATCACCTGCTGAGGGAAATACCAGCTGTAAGTTTACTCATTAGGGCAGCCCACGCTTCACTCCGTCACTCAAGAGTGAAGTGATCACCCTAAATCATGACAATAAAGCGTGTATCACACTCCCAAGAAGTGATTTATGTGAAACTGCTGAATTTCCCACCCCTTGCATTCCAAGCAAGACCATCTGTCTCACAAGCTAATAATAATCCGAAGGAGGCAATGCTGTACAGCATATTTCTACAAAGGCTACTTGATACAGAGTGTCTGTATGAACCCATACTGTACACTTGGAAGGATTCAAAGGGTTAATAAATGGCAATAGTGGTTCCATTAAGGCACTGCTTGCTAAATTTGGCCTTTGGAGCCCACTGAATAAGCGTATTCAAGAAAATTTAAAACATACCAGATATCAAAACACTATGTTTTAATTTAGAATGTTTCATATATAAACTTGGCATACTACTTCCTTGATTGTACATGGAATGTTAATATTCATAACATTTTAAAATAATGTGCTCACTAGTGTTTTAGCTGTTGTTTTAGGGACTTTGGGTGGAAGAGTCCACCATGCACCTGAGTGCCACAGAGCTTTCCTTCATCAGACCCATCCCCTTCTTAACAGTCCATAAACCCAGGACTGAGACTCTCAACACAGCACCACAGATTCAGACACACAGCAGCCATTAAACTTAATGGAAAATAGAAGGCTAAATTCTCTAGACTGCTTTAGAAATCTCAGACATAGTCCCTGGGGTTTTTTCCCCCACCACCTATAGCTGATGGCCCTCCTGAGCATTACCTCCCACTACAGTTATGTCTTCATTGGCTATGTCCATACTGAAGTAAAGGACCATTTACATGCTCACACATGGTCGACCTACCCACGCTCAGTGTCCACATTAGGCTGTGCTGGACACAGGTATAATGCCGTGTATACGCGTATAATGCCGCTGTCGTTACGTGTCGTTAGCACTACCATTTCAGGGATGGTATCCCAGGGTTCTGGAACTTCTTTGCTGTGTTTTGTCAGTACTGTCCCACATCTTCACATAGTTGCCACTGGCAGTTCCTGATCACATTGCCCCTTAAAATTATTCTTTGCCGAACTTTGTGGAAAACAGGAAATAAGGGGATGATAATCTGGTTCTACTCCTGCTCCTTGTTGTGGAACAAAATGGTTATACTCTGGAGTAGGCAATCAGCGAGAAATTTGGGCAGAACTTTCTGACATGGTAAAGACAGCTGACTTTGAGGGTTACTGACAATTCATTTGGTTCATACAGTACAGATATTGCCACAATATGGCCTGGGATGGACCAACGCTTCTGGCTCAGAAGAATCAAACAGTGTGGTAGAAACCTGGAATGAACAGCAGTAGCTTCAGAACTTCTGAATGAGGAAACAGACTTTGATGGAGCTGTATGAGGAGCTTGCCAGAACTCTTGATTCAGTGAAGCCATTCTGGTGCAGAAGTGGGTGGCTATTGCCCTGTGGAAGCTGGCAACACCAGACAGCTATCCGTTTTATGAAAACCACTTAAGGAAACATGGTGTCAGGGTCATGTTTGTGCAAGTTTGAGAGGCAATTAACACTGACCTACCCACAAGTCGCTGTCATAACAAGCGTTTGAGAAGTAACAGCTGGATTTCAGAGGATGGGGTTTCCAAACTCTGCAGGGGCCATTGATGGCACCCATGGCCAAATACTTTGCCTGTCACAAGGGGCAAGTGAGTATGTGAAACAAAATGATTATTGTTCATTCAATCTGAAAGGCTTGGTGGGCCTCAGAGGCAAATTCATGAATACAAAAGCACTGGAAAGGTTCATGACACCAAGGTGCTGATAAGATCAGGGTTGTATTTGAAGGGGGAAGAAGGGATTTTATTCCCCAGAAATGTATTGTTCTATACAATGTTACTTTGGGGGACCTCACCTACCCACTCCTAACTTTACTCATGAAACCATACCCCAACATCAATCACCCTTGAAAAATGGAATTCAGTTACAAGCTAAGTAGCTGCAGAATGGTCATGGAGTATACATTTGGGAGACTGACATCTCATTGGCCCTGCCTATGAGTTTGCCACATTGGCATCCAGACATTTGTATAATTGTCACCACTGCACACTCTGTATGTTTGTGAAGGGTAAGAGGGAGTTCTTCCATTCCAAGTGGGCTCAGGACAAGTCTGGTTTACAAACTCTGTACTGGCAGCCAGATCCCACCCACATGCACACTGCTCCTGGTTCCCAGTGGGCAAGGCAAAACATGGATGCTATAAGTGCACACATCTTGCTGTACACATAGCATCTGCCTATGCCAAGAGACACCTTCACAGCTGCTTGCAGAGCACAGGAGGCAACATTGGCACATGGGGATACATAGCTTTGTGTCTGTTTAGTTCAAAGGAAACAGGACAGTAAACTATCTAAACTTCTACATGCTACAAGGAGCCACAATAGTAGTTCCCTTAACCCACCCAACAATATTGTTAATCTTTCCAACTATACTCTTAGGGGCCTCTCCTTTTGTCCCTCCAGGCCCACGGACATGATACAGTTCTGTGGTGACCTAGAATCCTACTTTCGACGTCTCCAACTCAAAGAATATTTCCAACACACCTCTGAACAACATACTAACCCACAGAATCCTTCCTACCTACACTACAAAAAGAACGATTCTGGGTGGACTCCTCCTGAAGGTTGAAACAACAGACTGGACTTTTACATAGATTGCTTCTGTCAACGTGCACGGGCTGAAATTGTGGAAAAGCAGCATCACTTGCCCCATAACCTCAGCCGTGCTGAACACAACGCCATCAACAGCCTCAGGAACAACTCTGACATCATAATCAAAAAGGCTGACAAAGGAGGTGTTGTCGTCATCATGAATAAGTTGGAATATGAACAAGAGGCTGCTACGCAGCTCTCTAACTCCACATTCTACAGGCCATTATCCTCTGATCCCACTGAAGATTACCAAAAGAAACTACACCATCTGCTCAAGAAACTGCCTGAAAAAAGCACAGGAACAAATCTGTGCAAACACATGCTTAGAATCACGACCAGAGGTATTCTATCTGCTTCCCAAGATCCATAAACCTGGGAATCCTGGGTGCCCCATCATCTCAGGCATTGGCACCCTGACAGCAGGATTGTCTGGCTATGTGGACTCTCTCCTCAGGCCCTACACTCCCAGGACTCCCAGCTATCTTTGAGACACCACTGACTTCCTGAGGAAGCTACAATCCATCAGTGATCTTCCAGAAAACACCATCCTGGCCACTATGGATGTAGAAGCCCTCTATACCAACATTCCACACAAAGATGGACTACAAGCTGTCAGGGAACAGTATCCCCGATAATGTCATGGCAAACCTGGCGGCTGACCTTTGTGACTTTGTCCTCACCCACAACTATTTCACATTTGGGAACAATATAGTCAGCGGCACTGCTATGGGTACCCGCATGGCCCCTCAGCATGCCAACATTTTTATGGCTGACTTAGAACAATGCTTCCTTAGCTCTCGTCCCCTAACACCCTGTCAAAAATATAAAGGGAAGGGTAACCACCCTTTAGAAACCTCTGTTATTGGGAGCACCCAATCTCTCTTAATCAACTCATCAGGTTTGCTGGTGGGGGGTGGAATTACAGCCATTCTTCTTTTTTTTTAAAACTGTTCATTGTCAATGGTGCTAACTGCACTTAATTGCTGTTCTGGAGCACTAATCCCATGTATGGTCAAGGGGGTAGTAAGAAAAGGTAGTACCAGATGCTGTTATTGTCTGTATTGTGTTGCAATACTCAACCCTTCTTGTCAACTGTTGGGAATGGGCCACTTTCGCCCTAATTGAATTGTCCTCTTTAGCACTGCCCCCCACACACTTGGTAAGGCAACTCCCATCTTTTCATGTGCTGTATATTTATACCTGCTTACTGTATTTTCTACTCCATGCATCTGATGTAGTGGATTATATCCCACAAAAGCTTATGCCCAAATAAATTTGTTAGTCTCTAAGGTGCCACAAGGACTCCTCATTGTTTAAACTTCATTTGGTTTCCTGAAGTTTCAGATCAGCATCACGGTAAAGGGATACTGGACTGTGTTTATCCAACCACCAGACCAGCTCCTTCTCCTACCTCCATTTCCCTGGGTTTGTGCAGCAATGCTCAGTGCAGGGAGAGGCTACGCACCAGGAACAGGGATGACAAAAATGTTGTAATCTTCCAAGGGAGAAAGGACTGCTGTGACTAACTTTTCCTCAGAAAACCAGTGTTCTTTCTACTAGTGCAGGGGTCGGCAACCTTTCAGAAGTGGTGTGCCGAGTCTTCATTTATTCACTCTAAGTTAAGGTTTTGTGTGCCAGTAAAACATTTTAATGTTTTTAGAAGGTCTCTTTCTATAAGTCTATAATATATAACTAAACTATTGTTGTATGTAAAGTAAATAAGGTTTTTAAAATGTTTAAGAAGCTTCATTTAAAATTAAATTAAAATGCAGAGCTCCCTGGACTGGTGGCCAGGACCCAGGCAGTGTGACTGCCACTGAAAATCAGCTCGTGCCATAGGTTGCCTACCCCTGTACTAGTGTGTTCTGTTTCCTTCTCCCTCCCGGAACAAACTCTACTCTACCCCAAACTTCCCTGATCTCCCTCCCCCCGACTTCTGCACAGCTCCTGATTGTAAGGGGATGGTAAGACTTGGGGTGTAATCCTCCCAGGGACAAAAGACAGCTGTTACTTTTAGACACCCAGCTATTTGTTTCCTACAACTATCCCATTCCCAACCAAGACCTTTCTCACCTACCCTCTCCCTTCCCCTGGTCCATACAGTCCCAGGACCATCACTGCCCGACTGTTGGCTGAGAAATACACAGACACAGGGGAAATAAGATTTCTGTTTAATAATCTGTTTTTTAAGATACAGCTTTAGCCAAATGCTTAACAGTCGTTCATCAGAAATAAATAAAATAATTGATTTATAGCTGTGTCTTGCTCAGGGACTAGCTGGTTGGGGGAAAGTTGGAGGAATTTGAAAAGAGGATGGGACATGACAATGCTGTGGCTTCAGCACTGCAGTTTAAACACACAAAGACATAGCAATGCATGGCATATTATCCTGGGAGGAAAAATCAGTGCACAGTACTTCAAATGCCCTGCATTTTAACATTAGAAATGTAGCACCAAAGTAAGAGGGGATACTGGTGGGGAGGGTGGAATTCCACTCTAACTTACCAGCCTCAGCTTTAGATTCCTGCCATAGCTTGGGGTGCTCCTCAGTTTAGTCAGGGGGCTCTTCCCCAACCAGCTTGTCAGGGTAGAGGTGCAGAATTACATGTTCCTTATCCTCCAGGTCTTCCTGGCATCCCTGCTGCCTCTCTGCCCTGACCCTGATCAGCATCCCATCAGACAATGAGGCCAGCAGGTTTGGGGAAGGGGCTGTGAGCCACTTCATGCTCTGCACTGGGAACCCTTGACAGCATCCAGTCAAGCTCCTTGTAGAAGGGAACTGAACAACAAACTCCCCAACTCCTCCAAGAGCAACTATTAGAGTCTTATGCCTCATGTGCTTGATGCATTCCCTGCCCTGGGTCACAGTCTGCCAACTGCCCACCCACTGCTCCAGCCTTCATGAAATTTCCTGGTACAGGTGTATGCTCCTGCCACTCCAAGCAAAGTCATGGAGGTTGGTGCACTCAGACCACACACTGATCAGCACCTGGGTGTGGTTAGCAGACAGGCTGCTGCTCTCGGAGAATGATCCATGTTCACCTGCAATGATCTAAAGAGTGCAGCGGAAAACTGTTATCATGTGGTCCACACAGCATGCTACTACTGGTGAAAACATGGAGGCAGGGATCTTTGTAGATTGGCTAAGGGTCAGGAAGAAAAGGGTTCAGTGCACTGTGGGAATGGGGGTGGAAGATTATTGACACTCAAGACCTGGTACACACACTTTACCCCAGTCCACACAGCAAACTGGCATGGAACCATACCTCAACCTCAAGTGTGTACTCACCCACGCCCCTCAGGCGTGCTTGTTTACCCGCCCTCTAGTCGCCTTCAGAAACGTGCTTCTGGAGATTAGGTGTGTACAATAGAAGGGTAACAACATAACCATGTGCATGAACACGTGTATAGCCACTAGTGTAGACATACCCTCTGGGGAGTGAAAATCATGCCCCTCTTCAGGATTACAAACCACCAGTGCCTTTCTCTAATCTTTTGTTTAAGAAAAGAAACTCAGAACTTTTATTGTGTCACTATTTCTAAAATGAACAATGTGGGTAATTCTAGAGGTCAAATGTATTTTTCCAATAATGACAATCCTGGAAATCAGAGGATATTTATTCTGCAAGGCCTAAAATTAATTAATCCTCTCCAGAGCACCAAAAAGAATAATTCAATACAACTTTGAATTAGCAAACCATAGAACAGATTTGCACAATACAATAAAATGAATATACTGGGAAATATAACCCAGTAATGACTGGAAATATTACACAGATAGGGTCCTTACTTTTAGATCTGTATGACCGGTACATTCTAGAGTGGTCACTATTCTCTATTTCTAGTGGGTTCTTCTAATGTGCAGTTGTCCTTATGTTAAATTGTGTCATATTTAGTTGTTATGTACTGAACTGTAATTTACTTTTTAGCTATCCTCCTATTCTTACCCACATTTTTTTTTATTTTATCAAAAAATAAAAATATTTAAACTGACAAACCCCACCTTTTCAAATAAAACCCATCTGAAGTTAATGTAAAGTGGAGACAGATTATCTCCAGGAGGTTTCTTAAAGCTAATCTATTTTTGACATTGGAAGTGCGAAAATAAATATTTCTACGAGAGTGGTAAAGTACTCAATGATAATTTTTTATGCTGGATGTATGATATTTTACACCATACTTGTTCTCATACTGTGCATTGCTTCAGCATGTTTACAAAGCATGCTGTGCCTATGGGTGATAAGGGTATACGTAGATTTCTGTAAGTATCTGCTTTAAGAGGCACTTAGCTAAACCAATGACCTCTTTAAAGCACTTTTAAGTCGCTTCAAAGATTTAACACTAATTTTGTTAGATGAATGGCCTATTGGCATTACCTTATTGGCAAATTGGTTATTTTTTTCTAGTATGTCAGTCAGGTCTGTCCCAAAATACATGTTATTTGTCAGTTATGTTTTGTTTGTCTTCTCCCTAAACATATCTCATGAAGAATGTGCAAGTCTATTAACAGTATACATTGCAAATTGTGTCAGAAAACAAAATCTCTCCATAGGATAATGAGCTTAAACTCTTAGCTAAAAGAGTTGTACAGAAGAAGCTCAGATGAAAAAAGTGGTAATAAATTACGGTAGCCTTTTAGCCTACAAACTCCTGGAACAATGTTGCCTTAAGAATTCCATCATTCCATGTTTAATACTTGCCAGGAGGATGGGGGAGGGACCACCCCAAAAGAATCCCTTCTTACAAACAAAATAAGATTATGCCCCACTATTTTGATTATGGGAGATAAATGGTACATCTACTCAGATTATAGGTTTGACAGAAGAGTGGTCAGAATTCATCTTACCTTACATTTCCCAGAGTCTTCAACACAGAGGAAAACCAGCTTACTGTCAAGTTCACAAAGCCACCTTTTTGAAGTGTTTTATAATAACTCTTCAGGGTAATATAAACATATGGAAATAGTACTTCAAATAATGTAATGTTTAAGCTGCATTACCATGTAGAGATCTAATATGTGCTGCAACTACAAAGATGATAAAAATGGACTGAGGGCATATGTGTTTTTTCCTTATTTTGGATACTCTCAAATGATAATCACAAGGCTCACTGAGGGGCACGAGCATTTGTTTCCAATGCAATTGTACTAGAAGGGAAGAAAGCTGAAGCTTACTAACATGCTGCATTTTCAATAACTGTTTGCCTTCCAGCAGCAAACATGAATTGTCACCTCTGATTTATGTTCATTAATCACAACAGCACATGCATGTGAGCACAGATTCAGGTTCCAGGCTGTAGTCTGCAAATGTGATCAATCACAGCTGATTGGCATTTTGAGTCAAACGATAATTGTCGAAAAACAGATGCTGGTTTAGAATGAGAGAAAGGAAACCCAGGGCCAAGAGGGTAGAGCTTTAATTGGCACGATGTAAACACACACACACACACAAATACAAAAAACCCAGGTTGAGAAGCCTGTGAATCGCAAGAGATAAGAAACCAATTATGCAAAAGCACAGAGAAGCCATTTACAACATCAAGCACTTTTATTGGCTGCTACCCCTATGAGCCAATTAAATGAATGCTACTGAAAGATTGCCGTGGCTAGTAAGTTATAGCCACTGGTTGAAGTAATAGTTTAAAAGCCTCTGAATAGTTTCCATTTGTCAGTCTGTGAAGAAATTAATCTCATCTAATGTATTCAGGAGAATAGGACTTTAATGATAATTACTAATGCTTATTACTACTTATCTTGTAGAGACGTCAAATGACCCCTAGACACAGACACAAAACAGCACTGAAAGAAACTGGGTAGATCTGTAGATGATCGGACTGGAGGATGTCAGATACACACTAAGATAAACTTCAGAAAAACATTGACCATTTGTGAACTCATTTAATAGAGATAGCCAAAGCACAAGCAACATATAAACAGTTCATGCCAAGGAACTTGCTTCAGTTTCACAACACAATTTCTTAGTTGTGTAGGGAAACTGAAGCATCTATCACCATCCCTTACATTTCTAGTACTCCATTAGCTTGATCCTTCTGAATATCATATGATATTCCTTCTGCAGTACTTATGGTATGGTGACTAGAAATTCCATTAGAAACTATAGAAAGTAAATGGCAAGTAATCTACATTACCTCACAATAATGCACCTAAGAGCTTGTGTCACTATAGACAATATTACATTTTTGACACATTTCAAAGCTCATATATATTTTACTTTTCTGTGCCAACTATGCATTACTAAAAGATGGGATACTCCAAGAGCACCCATAGCAAGGGACTTACTGGAGAAAGTTAAACTGAAAAACTAACAGAAGCATTGTATACCACCCAAGAAACAGATGAAAATGACTGATTGTTAATATGCAACATTGTTTCCACATCACTTGGAGTTTCCTGGGTTTTATGTTATCCATTTTTTTTAAAAGCTCTATTTATTCAGCCTTTGTGGTACATCGACGATAAAAATGTATCATTTCAGAATAAATCACTGTGTTTTTACTGTATTTTTTATTTTATGACTCAAGACAAGCAAGGTTAATAAATCTCCTCCTACATGCGCACAAATCAGAAACATCAAGGAAAATCTGAACTGTTAGTAGGTAGGTAGGGAACACAATATCAGGCTTCAACGCAGGAGGCAAAACCATTCAGGTGATAAACCTGGTTATAAGCCAATTACCCGCATTTCAAGCACACTGGATTTTTCACTTGTGTAGTAAGAGGTACAGGAAAATGTGCATGTAATTCTGGGCTCAGATTTGGGCATGCATTTACCATATTTCACCTTGGACTTAGCCAATTTGAAAGCTCAAGTGGCTAGCTGAACATCCACTTACATGTGTATATACCCCACTGTTGTAACTACCCATGTGAATATCTACTTTTTCACATACAACAGAGCTTCTACCATCTGAAAAAAACCCTAACCTCCCTCTCCCAATACTGTCCTGTAATGATAGCACTAAAAAGATGTCCCTTTAGCTCTGTATTCACATAGGTTCATGTTTCTCTTTGAAAACATTTAAGAAAAGGTTTTCCTGTCTTCAACCTGAATTTACCATAACCCTAATTACCACCTGTGACGTATGCCAAAAAAAATCAGCCTTCTAGGGGCCATAAAGAAGTCCTGCTAGCAACTGATATGTGTAACAAACTCAAAGTGACATTTGTGAGATCTTTGGGTTTTTGATTAACAAACAATGCAGTGTAAATTCATCATGTTTTTCATTTTATAACTGAAGATTTTACAGTGCAATCTACATAAACCTGGAGGAACTCACAGGGATGTCTGTTCTGCCACATCCTCCCCTGACAAGATATGGAGGTGGTGGTAGTGGTGTGGAAGGGGTAGAGTCCTGGCCTGGGAAACAAGCTGAGAACTGCCACATCCCAGAGATCCCCAGCTGGCCATGCGAAGGGCATACACTTCTAAAAACCTCTCCCTGTCCCCCTGCCCATGCACAAGTTGCATAAGTAACTCCCAGTTGCCATTGGTTATTTACCCCACATAAGAGTCCTCTGAGCTGTGACCATTTCCAATGGAGTTCACAGAGCACCCAGCTGCTTTGAAGGAGGAAATGAATCACAGCCTTCCTTGTGGTTTTACTTCCCTTCAAGCTACAAAATTCAGGATCAGGTGATAACCCCCTTTCTGGTTGGGGCTTAGGGGGCCTTTCTTCCTGACTGGGCCAATGAAATTCCAGACAGCTTTGAGGAGAAATACTGCACAGGAAACAGGTTATCTCCAACTGATGGCCTTGTGGGATTCAAATCATTTCAACCATCAGCCATTTGGTGGCCTTGAATGCACTTTCCTGAGGCTTTGCACTCACAGGTCATCTTACAATGACCTACAACAAAAAAGAGGGGCGATGGCTAATGGTCTGGTGGTCAAAGTCTTAAGATCAGTCAATCCAACTTCAATAAAGAATCCATGAAATCTTATTCTGTGGCTCTGACAGAGGTAAAGAAAAATTTCTTGGCCGTCCCACAGTATCTGAGAAGTCTCATACAGTGACCTAGTCCAGGTAGTGAATAATCTAGGTTGCCCACATTTGTTGACAGTCAAGTTTTCTTGCTGTGTGGGCTCGGGAGCTGGCTATCTGTAAGGCTGCCCCTTTCCCTATACAATAGCTGTTAGTGGAGGCACTCAAGAAAGGGGCTGATGCTGGCAGGGCATCTTTTATAAAAAGGTGTTAAACTCTCCAATTCACATTCACTCCTCCTTGGTTTCAAAAAGCTAAATGTGAAGAAGCTTAAGGGCATACTGCAAGGCTCATCTTTTTTCCCCAATGGGTGTTTGGGGAGGAATTAACCTGAAGACAAAGGGGTGATATGAAGAGATACTACAGTTTACTATTTAAACTGGGGAAAGGATGTGTTATTTTGTGAGCAGTCCACTGTCTTATGCATGGTATACATTTTATTTTCTCTTGTATAATAGAAATCTGGAAAAGCTTCCAGGACACGGGATTGGCATTTATTTTAATTTAATTTGACGTAAATAACTAACAAGACAACTATCCAAGCCTGTTGGAGCCCTAACACACCATTAACAATATAATTAATTCCAGTGGCATTTAACACGATCAGTTCAACAGGAACACAAGCCAGACAACCATATACAAAAACTCCTTTCTGCCTCTTCATTGAGGGAAACATACCCTCAGCCGTCTCCAAAAACCCTCTCAAAGAGGTGGCTTTTGCAGCATGCCTGAAAGGTTTCCAAGATTAGCTATTTGAAACCAAAGGACAGAGTACTGTGTGGCATAAAATGAAATAATAAATATAGGCTTTATGTGCATCTTACAGTTTCATCACTGTCATACGCAGAGCACTAACTTCTAATTTTTCTGAGTTACTTGATCTACCTATATGTTCTTTATAGTTTGTATAGAATGCAAGTTCTTTCTGCCTAAAGCAACTTAGGAAGTAATGCAATCAACCTTCTCTTCCTCAGAGTTCAATATCGCCAGTGGCCTACAGCAAACACTGCTGTGGTTATAATAGTTCTGAAGCTCAGAAGAGCGTCCATGAAAATGACAAATAGCTATAAAAGTGATTGACATGTATTAGAAAGCAGACTTTTACTGTCAATCACTTAAGTATGACTCATTAATCACACTATAAACATCTGACAGCTCAGTGACAATCACAAGTTTTCCACTGTAAAGCTAAAGAGGAGCTTATTAACATTGATCTTGTTTAAGCTGACATGTTATGCATTGCATAAAAAACAGCAAATAGCATATCAGTGCAAGAAAGGGCCAATATAGCTGTTAATGCAAGCTGTGCTAGATTTTACTTTAAGGGTTTCCTTCCTTGTGTAACCTGAAGTGGAGACATGTGGCTACTTTCATTCAAACCCTGTTTGCTGAAGAAGAAACAACAGAACATATAGTCAAATGATTATTCTGAGGGATGTCTTTCTGACTGCATTAGCTGTCCTACTTTCATTTCAGCAATTTGAGGTATGTTACCACAATGAGATGATTTTTTTTTATTATGCTGTTGTCATAATGAAAAATTTCTCAGTAAGTTACAAAGCAAATCTCACATTTTACGCCTTTCTATTGGTTTTTGAAGAGTCTCTCCCAAAGTCCCTCCTCACAGATCCTTTACATGGCAAGAGAAGTGCAGTGAGTTTAGTTAGCCCTTTGGAATTTTCAACCTGTTTTACCATCCTAGAAGATTCTGAGTTCTCAGTGAACCACCAGGGATTTGACTGTGTACCACAAACATGGGGAGAGCAAACCAAATCATTTTATCATTTCCTGGATTAGGATCATGCAGTGCAACCAAAATGCGAAGTGGCAGAACATCAGCTTCCCAAACATTAAGCTCACTTAACCATTTTTCCTATCTAAATAATCAGAAAGTAGAATGTGTACAAAGTAACAATCTGCTTACAGAAACAGATGTTAATTTTTAACTTTCTAAGAGGAATAATTAAAGTTTATTCTGCACTCAACATGAGATAAACTTCAGTATCACAAAGCTATTTTATAAAATACAGTCATGAAGTGCCAATGATAAACACGCATTAAAAATGTAGTCAGTCAATTGCTACTGCAAATAAGATTTTTATGTGCTGTGGCAAGTCTAAGAAGGGAAGCTGCCAACAGGATGTTCTCTCTAAAGGTACGCCTACACAGCAAAGAAAAATCTGCGGCTGGTCCATGCCAGCTGACTCAGGCTTGCAGGGCTTGAGCTGCGGAGTTCTTTCATTGAAGTGTAGATTTCCAGGCTTGGATTGCAGCCTGAGCTTTGGGATCCTCCCACCTCACAGGGTCCTCGAGCCCAGACTCCAGCCCAAGCCCAGATATCTATACCACAGTTAAACAGTTCTACAGCCTGAGGCCCATGAGCCTGAGTCAGCTGACACGAACCAGCCACAGGGTTTTCACTGTGGTGTAGACATATCCTAACAGACCTTTAACTTTGGAAATTACACCTCCTATTGGTCCAAAAAAGTCAGAACCTCTTGTCCTTCAAGTCATGCTGTAGGGCCCATTTCTTCACCCAGTCCCATAGGGGAAAAAAGATATGATAAAGTAATCTACAAATGTCAGAGGAGGGCCCATTTGTATCACTGACTGATTATTTTCTAGTTTGGGGTGAGGAGAAGCTGATTATTTGGTTTGGTTTGTTGAGCAACTGTATTTATAAGGCTTTTGATAGATCTTTAAAGATATACTATAAATCAAATTCAGTAAATACAAATAAAGTAAATAGGGGAGCATATGTTGATGGTTCACATATGTATTGTTTAGTTTGCAATAGAGAGTAGTTTACTAGACAATGCAACAGGAAGTTCACAGGAAGCAATAGCTCAACATAGAAGTAGAAGATGTAGTATGAGATGTAGTTATGTTGCCTTGTATAAGTGATGGAAATTATGATGTCTCAAAAAGCAGGATGGCACAAAATATGCATCAATGTAAGTAAGGTTCAGCTGTTGATCACTTCAGTAGCTTTTCTGTGGACCAAGTATAATGTTTGTTTGGGAATGATTTTCTGGCCAAAAATCAACATTTTCTAAATCTGTGTCCAGACAATAGTAGTATGAAGTTCTTATGCAAATCACAAAGAAGACCATTTACTCCAAGGTTTCCTTACTTACCTTCTTTCTAGAGATATATCCCTAGAGCGGAGTTCCTTTTTCATACCTGTAAGTGTGTAGGTCTTTTGGAAAAACCATGAGAACATTTTCACAACGGAATCAGTATTAACCAGAGGCCACATAAAAACAGAACTGACAGATAAACTGTAAATAGCTTTGGGACTATTTATATAAACAGGCTCTGTGTGGGTTTGAAAACCAGAGTCTCCTTCATCTGTGTACAATTATTAAAAGACTGGATCATTAAAGTATGAGATTTGGCTGGATGCCCTAGCTCCGCTTCAATATTTCAGAACAAAATAAAGAAGCTATGCAGTTCTGTAACTCCATAGGGATATGTGCTGGATGCTTTAGAAACTAAAGCCACATTCTTAGTACATTTTATCTTGCAAAAATATAAACTAGAAGCACAGGTTTATTTCATATTTATAGAATAATGTGATTTTTAAATTTCAGTTTATATGCATGTTGAGTTCTTTCTAGTCTATTTCCAAAACAGGAGTATAACGTACTGTGATCAAGTGAGACAAAATATATAAATTGACTGATTGTTTATTATGTTATAAGGCAAGAGACTTAGTTTTATTCCTATGTTGAAACAATTATAGGTTAATTGCTGTATGGTGTGTGATGGTGCTGTATGGTGTGTGAAACACATTTTTTCTCCCTGCATAACGGACCCATGCAAACCATTTTAGATGCTCACAACCAGGTGTGGGTAACATCTGCAAGAAAGATAAAAAACTACACTTTCTTCAAAGCTGTGTTTGAGGCCTAGTACCTATGTTCCCGTGCTCTACAGTTCTGGGGGGATGTTTACAGGAACTTTCCTAGTATGCTTCATTTAAAAACTAAACCATCCTTCTATATTTAAAAAAACAAAAATAGCACCAAGCTTTAAAGTTTAATAGCCTATAAAAATGTAATACAACCCAAAATTTAGTATGTTAAAAAACCCTATACCTCGTAACATAGGTGATAAAAATACTTAGCACTTTGTGTGTTCCGTCTTCTAATATTACCTTTCCCCTCTGAAGGAGGTAAGAAATATAATCCTCATTTTACAGAGAGAAAACAGACAGAGATTAAGGCCAAAATTTTCAAACTTGGATATCTAAAAATCCAATAAGTAGCCTGCAGAGTTGATAAAAATGATGATGTTTAAAAAAAAATCCAATTATTCTGATTTGTTTTACTTCCAATATTTTTATTTAACTTAAATACAAATGTTTAAAAAAATAAACCCATTTAAAATTAAATTTTATATTGACAACCTATTTTAAAGGTCTAATCTTATCATCTATTAAAATAATTTCAATTAAATACAAAAATAGTATTAAACTGTATATGCATGCTGCCAAGCTTTAAAGAGGGTCAAACAACTGAACTGATAGAAATCATGGACTAAGAACCTGGAACCAGAACTTGTTGAAGTGCTAAACCAGCTTTTGACAGCAGCATCCTGTTGTGTTGGTGTAGAGAGAATATTTTCTTCATTTCAGTTTATTCAGCTAATTCGGTTGAAAGACTAGTTCATTCAAAGTTAAGAAACCAATTGGGAATTGCAAAAGCAGGAAAGCTTGTTCTCCTCTTCCAATCTATGGATAAAAACTAGGTGCAACAGGGTGAAATCTACTAGTTCTAAAATCTTTAAGGACATAGTGACCCAACACAATCAGTTAAATTCATTAACTATAGAAAATACTTCCTTTGTTTAATAAAGCAGTTAGTTTTAAATGAAAAACAAGTTTTAATAAAATTTTGATAAGAAAAAAAGTGTATGTATCCAGCACTTTTAAGGTATACTCTAATTTAATAAAATCAAAATGCTGTTTTGTGCATTTAATTGAATTTGAATTTTCATTCAAATAGAGCTTCATGCAAATCACAAGTAAAAAGTTAATCAACTAGTAAATTAGAAATGCATCATTCACCATTTTCTAACACAATAAAAATGTAAAAATTAAGAATTTGAATAAATGTAAGTTAAGCCATATAATTGCTTAAATAAGTTTGTATAATCATATATATCCTCCTGGTTAGCAAAAGGAAACACCAAATTTAAGTATAAAGGCTATATTTAGTTGCAAATCAACTTGTTTTAATTGTTACAATTAATGAGTCTCTACCTTTCTTTAGAAAAATAAAAATACAAATGCAGAACATAATTAAAACCAATGATTGAAATCAAGGTTTCCTGCTTGGTGATTTAAATCATGTTTAAAATCTATGGTTTCAATCAAACCACCCTAGGACCTGACTTCCATGTGAACCACAATCAGCATCTACAACAATCATACGTCTTACTGAAGTGGCAAAGTATGAATTTATGTGCTTAATTTTAGCTACTCAAGTTTGAAAATTCATTCCTAAATAACTTGCTTAAGGCCACATGATAAATCAATGGCAAAGCCACGATTTGGTTACTAATTTTCTCAACTCACCATGCTCTGCTCATTTCATCTAGACCAACTGATTTTTATCAAGTTTCTACTGCAAAACAGGGGTCCATGATATCTGCTCCACGGCAGACTAACTTACACTATTCTTTGTTCCACTACTAATCTTATTAACACATCCTCTGTAATGAGAAATGGTTCAAGACTTAACATGGGGTCTGGGAGCCCCTGGCTCCTGTGTGCAATGTAAAACCAACAGATACGTTTTGTTACAAAAAAACCCATCACCTGTATTTTCTAAACATTACTCCTATACAAGTCAGGCAATCCTACTTCCTTGCACTGATGATTAGTCTCAGCAACAGAGCAATATTATATTGCCCTCTAATGGATTATTTGGACCATTGCACAAAGCTGGGTTTGCTTTTAGAAACACAACTCAAAAAGTAAACATAGTTGCAGCAGAAATTGCTACATTCGTTGTTGTTTTCTTTCCTTTCTGATTTTCATTCAAATCTGAAAGAATACGTGAGGAAGTTATGGAACCTTATATTCTCAACCTAATCATTGTATCCGTTGCAACATGAACTACAGAGAAAGTCTGCAAAATTAGAATGCTTACACATTTTTTTAAAATACTCTAAGAATTGAAGTTGAACTTGAAAATTGTAAGTAAAAGGTTAGCTGATGATGTTGTCTAGCTAGTAGGTTAAATTCTCTGCTGACCTAACTCCACTGACTTCTCCTGAGTTACTTCAGCAGAGAATCTGACCCAATATTGTTGCTTCATATAATAAAAGAAACATCGAAAGCTGCAAGTGCAAACTGCTGAAATGTGTATCTTCATTCCACTTGTGACCTCATCACTAATTGAAAGTCCTGACCCTTTCCAGAGGAAGAGACCACTTATCTTCTAAGTACACTTAGCCCTAGATTTTACCAAATGGCAGATTGTGTGGAACTCTCTTCAGTGATCTTTTTACTTTAACGGATGTCCTTTGGGTATCGTGAGATTATAATAATACCTAAAATGATATACTAAGTAGATACAAAGGATACATGGCTTCACACTACTATTAGGCTTGTTTAGATGTGAGTACTACTCTAAATATTCCTGAAAGTGTTCAAATAAAGATTTCAAGCTCCTTTTTAGGTTTAGTAAGGGGTTTTAAACTATTATAGTACAGCCTAAACAAAAATATGAGACACACATTTTACTACATATAAATGCATGCACACAGAGAGGAAGAGTATTTGACACCACTGGGGGGATATATTAGAGAATTTCATACTACACATGACAGCTAATATAAACTGAGAGAATGTTCAAAATTGAAGGCCACAAATTAGCTATTCTTACAAAAGGGCATATCTCAAAGTCGTTAGCTCTAAAAAAAATCATCTTGGACAGTTATCCCTCATTAAAGTTATTACACAATGGCTTTCAGACTTGCAAGTTCTTTTTAAACTACTTTCTGCTGCATCTTAAAATATTTATTCAAAACAAATAAATAAAATAAAGCAAATGGCCTGACTTTTTGGAGACCTCACCATAAACTGTTGCAAAAGAAAATATGTGCTCTATGATGTTTCTCAATACGCTGTGAATTTGATGCTTGTTTGTTTGTTTAAAATGCTTTGGTGATGCAGCAGCAATCGATAAAAAAACAAAACAAATAAAGGTCAACCCTATTTTAATGTGCATTGTTGTGCAGTTGGGAATAAGAAACTAAGGTAACTAGGATTCCTTCATTGTACATTTGTCTGATTCCACATCAATCATGGGAGGAATTGTTTGCACACCAGGGTGGATAAAAATCAATGATTTTTTTAAAAAATTTAAAAAATCATTTTTTATTTAAATTGGATTTTTTTGATAAAATACTTTTTGAGGAAAAAACCCATCTAAAAAGAGTTTTAATTAAGATACATTATTGCTCAAAGATATCTCATCATGGAACAGGGATTATAAATTCTAATTCTATAGTATGAGACAATATATTCAGGTAATGTTTAAACAAGTTTTGTAAATGAGTTCCAATAGTTCATGGATTAGGGACCCAATCTTATGGGGTTCCAGAGGCTTTTGTATAGATTATTTAGGTTAATCTTTCTATCTACCCAATGCCTCAGTCTAGAAGATAACCATCAGAGATGCTTAGTTTTGCAGGTCTCAAACTGTGGATTTGTGTCTCCAGAGATAACATACTTGTTAACAGCAGAAATGTTTTAAATAAATAAATAATATAGAGAGGTGAGAAATAACAGACCTCAAACCTAGACCTCAACCCTAGACAGACCTCAACCCTGTGTACACAAATTTGCAGAAGGACAAACCCTATTGTCCTTCTGCAAAGTTGTGTACACAGAGTCAATCCCTTACTTCTCTCTAAAACTGCAAAGTTTCAAAAAGTTCAATGAATAGAAGAATGTTGGGGTGGAATAGATCTGGACAAGGAGAAGTCTGGAGAGAAATGTGAGAAGGGAGGCACAGGCAGTAAAAACAAAAGTGAAACTGTTTGAGCAGCATATTCCAGAACTCTTGAGGTCTTTCTGAGTATAGCCTTCATTGATTTGAGATCTACTATACCATTCTCTCACTAGAAGGGAAAACCTATAATGGCAGCAGGCAGTAAAAGAGACCCAGTTTGGGAATATGGGAGGAGTGGTAGATACGCTGGAGGGGAGGGATAGGATACAGAAGGACCTAGACAAATTGGAGGATTGGGCCAAAAGAAATCTGATGAGGTTGACTAAGGATAAGTGCAGGGTCCTGCACTTAGGACAGAAGAACCCAATGCACAGCTACAGACTAGGGACCGAATGGCTAGGCAGCAGTTCTGCGGAAAAGGACCTAGGGGTGACAGTGGACAAGAAGCTGGATATGAGTCAGCAGTGTGCCCTTGTTGCCAAGAAGGCAAATGGCATTTTGGGATGTATAAGTAGGGGCATAGCGAGCAGATCGAGGGACGTGATCGTTCCCCTCTATTCGACATTGGTGAGGCCTCATCTGGAGTACTGTGTCCAGTTTTGGGCACCACACTTCAAGAAGGATGTGGATAAATTGGAGAGAGTCCAGCGAAGGGCAACAAAAATGATTAGGGGTCTAGAACACATGACTTATGAGGAGAGGCTGAGGGAGCTGGGATTGTTTAGCCTGCAGAAGAGAAGAATGAGGGGGGATTTGATAGCTGCTTTCAACTATCTGAAAGGGGGTTCCAAAGAGGATGGCTCTAGACTGTTCTCAATGGTAGCAGATGACAGAACGAGGAGTAATGGTCTCAAGTTGCAGTGGGGGAGGTTTAGATTGGATATTAGGAAAAACTTTTTCACTAAGAGGGTGGTGAAACACTGGAATGCGTTACCTAGGGAGGTGGTAGAATCTCCTTCCTTAGAGGTTTTTAAGGTCAGGCTTGACAAAGCCCTGGCTGGGATGATTTAACTGGGAATTGGTCCTGCTTCGAGCAGGGGGTTGGACTAGATGACCTTCTGGGGTCCCTTCCAACCCTGATATTCTATGATTCTATATTTTAATGAAGTTCCTCTACCTGTGGGTAAGACAGGCATGTGTGCAAACTGCAAACAATGCAAAAAAGAAATGTAAGGCCTGGTTGCCCGAATGAAACAACATCATGATAAGTGATGACATTCTCAGGAGGAAGCTGTGATGAAGATGATGAAGGGAACATGTCTGAACATGCAGGATCTTCAAGTTTGTGGTAACCAACAAGAATGCACTTTTATGTAGAAATCCATGATTAAATCTAGTCTTCCTGACTAGTGATTTAAATAAATTTGATTTAAATCAAATCCACTGGGGTGCACACTGGGGCAAAATTTATCCCAGAAAGGAAGATAAGTTCAAGGCCCTTTGCACTGAGGGTCTGCTGCCGAGAAGGATGGGAAGGACAGTACAGAAATCCTCCAAACCTCCTGAGCTTGGCTCAAAGTAGAAACATTGTAGCCCCACAACCCACCTGAGTGTTGTGGAATAAATTCCCTTCCCTCCCCAGTCTCCACACAGTTCCCCATACAAAGCCTGTTTACTTGAGTTACAGAAGGGAGAGTGAACATCATGTTTGGAGAGGAGATCACATCCCTATGTAATGTATTCCTAATTACTGTATTATGGCCTTGCCATTATTATGCAGACATAGACATGGCTCTGCAGTTAAAGTTGAAAGGAGCATTCTATCCTAAACACTATCTTTTGCGTGTATCTCCCCTATCCTCCAAACTGGAACCAAGTCTGCTCCCATTGTAGTCAACAGCAAAACTCCCCTTTTTCAGAAAGAGCAGTATTTCATGTTTTAACTGGATTTCAGTATGAACAAGATTCCTAAACAGAGCTGTTTGATCTATTTAGACTGTGAGCTCCCTCCCACTAATCTTTCTTTGTTTGTTTGTTAATCTTGCACACCTGTGTCTAAGGAAATGGGTATGCACATTACTGATGCAGTGGAGCATGTCTAGCATTTGACCTAGTACAAAACCTCCACTCACACTTGCCTTAGAGCACAACTACCTCATACACCCTACTGCGCATTGCTCAAGGACATATTACACATATGTCTGTGTAGTAAACATCTTACAAGGAAGAAAAGCCTCAAACACTGCACCTATTTGAAAGAAACAACGTAGACCGCCAAAGAGTGCACCTCAATTTGATATAACATTTTAATGCTACTCTCACTACATCGCCAGAATCAGTTTTCAAATTATCATCAGTATGTTTGTTTGTTTCAGGTACATTGTGCCTTCAAGAGTCTTAATGCTCTATTTGAATACTTCACCAATAAAAAGAAAGCACCCATTATTAAACTAACTTCTCTAACATTACAATATTTATTGCAATGGAAAAAGACTTCCTGACTACAATTGTCACTGACAACTATTGTCTTGTAACTTATCTACCAGAATAACATAAAATACACACTGTATAAATAAGTTTAGTTTTGTTTGGGTTTTTTTTTTTTGTAAATCTTTGGATCTTATTGGCATAACATGAGCTAAAGATCAATTCAATCACTTTATGACCTTTAAAAGAGTAAATGTCCTAATATTTAGGTTGAACATTTACAGCAGATTTCTCATAGTACATCTATACTGTAGATTACCAGTGAATACTCAGTATTTGTTCCATATATGGTATTTCCAGATGACATCAATGGGAGTTCCATGCAAGGACAAGTGCAGAATATGCACATGAAATCCACAGCTCAGACTGGATATAAGGCCTTTAAAATAGAAGAGTTAAATAAATAAAGCTGGCAATGGACAAGCTGTCATTCAGTCCACAAGCTGCTGGCTAAAAGGAATCATTACCAAGGAAACCACCAAGATCTTGTTCTGAGAATGTAGTTCATTCAGCTTCCATGTGTGAAGAGAAGGATATGGAGAACAGGGAGAAAATGGGGAAGAGAACTGAACCTGCATATACTACATGATCAGTGCGTAATACTGTCAGGGTTCTGGCTGATTGAAGCAAGGGCTTAAGAAAAGAAAGAGAAAAATAGGCATTAAACTCCCGGCAAATGTTAGCATACTAACATTTCTAATGGTGGATGACAAGTGACTAGCTACAGTTTACATCAAGGTGTTTAAGTAAGTCACAGCAGAAACCTCAACTCATCTATAACCACGGATTAAAGCAACAGAAGTATATTTTGTGATGATTCATGCTTCATTTTCCACCAGAGTTATTAGATTTAGCCAACATTTTTAAAACAGTTACACTTTATTTTTTCAGTGAGGCTCAATTTAAGAGAGTTTAAAACATACACACACCCACCCACCCACACACACCCCCAAATAACTCTCATGGTAAAATCCAACCATTCCACCATGAAATAGAGATTTCAATCCACAGCAATAACAATTCACTTTGGAACATTATACAGTCAAGCTTATGGAGGTTGGGCAATTCCAGAAAAGCTATGCAATTGCAAGTAACAATTTTAGTCCTGTCCTGGTTAAATTGAAATTTCAGCTATCAGATTTAAACCTGGGAACTAAGAAAACTGCTAAACTGGTGATGATCTTTTCACTGATGATACTAAGTCCAACCTGTGGTCCTGAAAACTTCTGGCACCTCAACTCAGAAAGTAGTTTTTACATCCCAGACCACCCAGAATCTGACAGCCTATTCAGGGTAATTTAGCCTTGCTTTCGCCATGAATGCTGTATCATTCCATATCCAGCTGTAAAATTAACTCTCAGTGCTCAAAATTGTGTTATTCAGGGTTTCCAAAGAAAAGTGCATTTGAAGAAGGAAAAAATTGCAACCCTCACTCTCCTCTCCAGAGTTAAAATCAGACAAGTTTAAAAAACAGAACTCTAAAGGCGTACATTCATAGAGCAATCATCTAAACTAATTTATATAATCTGCTTTGGGATTTAAAAAATAAAGGGAGAACAGACATTGCATGTTTAAAAAAATAGGAATAAAACTACCACTTCCCATTTTAAAAATGGAATGATTAGGAAATGAGTGAAATAAAATGTAGTAACAAAGTCCCCGCTGGAGAGTGCTAAGCAACTGGCAAAGGAATTTGATAGACAGCATTTCCTCTCAGCCTAACAGACATGGGGCCTGGGAGAAAGATTAGAGTGAGCTGCAGTATGAAACTGGAAGCCAGCACATAGGCAGACAGTTTCCTATTATGTGTTGAGCAAACATATTACAGAAAACTCTTTAAAAACAAAGGAACGCTGGGAAAGGTGGAGGTAAACAGAGCACTCAATCCTATTAGTTTTTAAGGAAGTACTGGAAATAATTCTCACGTTGTCAGAAACTGCTGCACATAACTGCAAAAGGTATGGGGGGGGGATGGGGGGGGAAAAGGGAGGGAGAGATGCAGATGCTAACACCAGGCCGGAGTAAGGTGTTCTGGGACTATCATTCTAGGAGCAAATAAAACGTCAGGCCAGGGCACGTGATTTGGTATGACCTCCAAAGAAGCCATGAGTGTATAAAAACAGAAGCAGAGGTCTGGGAGTTTTAACCTAGGTACAAAAAAGATTCAGTGGTTGTGCAGACAAGAGACAGGAAAAAGAAGGAAAAGCTAGAGATCTTCCCAGAGATGCTGTGAGGAGGACTATGGTATTGTTGTCAGCAGCCACTTTGAGATTCAGGAGAAAAAGATTCAAAGGCACTCAGAAAAACTGTATAGTTCTGATCTTTAATTTAGTGTAGTTAACACAAATCACAAAGTACATGTCATCTGAGCCTCAGAGGATTACCATCAACCTGAACTTGAGTCTGCTTTTAGAAAAGACAAGACTACTTTCACGTAATGCATTTACCTTTCGCCTGTTCTCCTCCCCACTAATTTTTGTGGCTTTACAATCCCATTTTCAATTTGTTTTTTAAAAAGTATTTCTCTTTCCTATTGCATTGTACCGGAACAGAAACACAGGAAACGGGCTAACTGTGGAGAAATAGCAAAACTGACAATTCAAAGATTTTGTATGTAGCTGTGACTCTCTTAGTGTGACACTTCTTTCCCAGACCCTAAGAAGGGTTTTGTGTAGCTTAAAAGTTTCTCTCTGACCAACAAAAGTTGGTCCAATAAAAGATATTACCTCACCCACCTTGTGGGTCTAATTCAAAGTACTGTCAAATGCACAGAAATAAGTTCAACAAAACAATAAAAAAGACTTCCCATCCCATTATCTTTCAGTTATAGTAACCTTTGGTGTTACTTGTAGGAGCAAAAAGTAAAAAACAAATACAATAAAATAAATTCTGGAAAAAGTCGGTCATTGAACAATTCATCAGAAGACTCTGCAAAGCAAAAAGAGTGTTCTAAATTCCTCCACTCTTTAGCGATTACCTTAAATCCCAGTCTGTGCAACACAGCAGCAGCAAAAGGGGATAAAATATCTAACAGTCTAGAAATCTTTGCTGTTAATAAATTAAAATTTCAAACATTATTTTGAGAGGACACTGGATACAGTTTGATTATTGGAAGATAAAAATTGAGTTTTCCTATTAACTTTGTTAATGTTAAGTAATAACTTTTTGTGAAACAAACAGCATTGGAGTTAAATAAACCACAATGGGAGGGAGGCAATGTGGTGACTGTAAATTATTAAAATCCTAGGACTGGTTTAAATTATTTCTTGTTTACCAGCATGTAAGACTACTGCAGGTTCTTCCCTCACCAACATGTATGAACCCTGGCCTCCTCTGAGGTTCTGACACAAAATCAGGACACTCAATTCCCCTCCTACAGTCATCTCCTCTGATATCTGTATCAAATGTTTGCTAGGTGGCCCTAGTTCTCTCTCCTTCCTCTTCCTTTCATTTTGTCTGCCTCTCTTTTCTTTAGTTTTTCAGTTTTCCCTATAACTCCCCACTCTCGCCTCTGCTCACTATATTCACTGCATTCTCCTCTTTCCTCTGTTTTTTCCATTCTCCCCACCCATTCACTTCTCTCTTCCCCATTGACTTTCACTTCACACATTTTCCGTAGGCAAAGCACAAGGAGCTCTTCCTCTCTTTCTAGCAGAGTAGGGACTTGTGTTCTCTCCCTCTTTGAACCCCGATGAGAACCATGTATCACAATATGAATGATAAATAAAAATGTTCCTGACCTCTAAACTTTCTATTCAGAAAGACATATGCTGCTCTGCAGTACTGCAATTGCTGCATAGCAAAACCAAAAGCCACTGCATAATTGGTGGAAAGTGGGTTTGCAATTAACTCAGCATTAGAAAGTGATGCCTAGTCAGTTCTGAGACACTTGCAGAGAGTAACCCAGTAGTACACAGATTTCTCTTTTCTGACAGATAGAAGCTACCTTCTGAACCCTCCTTGATTGGATTCATTCACTCCATTAAACTGGAAATATTTAAAATTGCAATGAAGAGATTTTAACTGCAATAGTTTGAGATCTTGAGTAAAGAAAAGTTGAATAGGATAGAATATTTTTCTTGTCCTTGACCCTTCCTACAAGTTTCTAATCTCATTTTCCATCTACAGTCCACAGAAATTCAAGGGAAGCAAAACAAAACCAAATATATACAATCAGTAAATCAGTGGTTACTGTTCTAGGTCTCTTAACACTGCATCCAGGAACACACCCTCACCCTGTCCTACACATGTCAAAGTTCAGGCTATTTCAGGCAAAGGAGCACTACAGGCAACAGCTGTAACACAGGAGCACCTGTCCTGCTTACTGAGAAGGGATTAATTTGATAAACTACATCTGCTCACTTGACCACATAGACCAGTTCTAAAGTTGGTCCTTTCAAGACAACAATAATCAATGGACAAAGGTCAAAATACCCAGATTCTTTGTTGAGAAGCTCCTTAGCCATACCAGAATTATCTATTGAGGTCTCCCATATTCTAATATAGACGGACCATTAAAATATACAGGTATGGAGGATCAATTTCCTTTGCAGAATCACTTGATGGAAGCAAGAGACTTGACGGACTATCAGTCCATACCAACATGGCAAATCCTATGTTCCAATGGCACCTAGCCATTGTTTACTTCTACCTTAGGATCTTTATATAAATTATCTCCAATTTGCTGTAATGACTTCAAAGTGTCTTGGTTATGAATCTGAGTTATTAGCTTTTCCATGATGAAATCACATTCCAGTCATTATAATAGCAATAATTAAATCCCACCTGCAGATAGTCTTGGTAACTACTTTAGCTGAATCTGCCCATCAAATGCAAACAGTAGGACACAGCAGTCACTCACTCTCCCCTTTGTTTTCACATGCAATTTTAGGACCCCCTTCAAGTTCCATATGAAAAGGCTGCAACTTGACTGTTTAGAGATCAATTGTTCAACCCTGTTTCCTTAACACAAGTTACCCTGAGGATACTTATTCCCTGTTCTGTCAGATCATCAGGACCATGAAGCACAGTGCAGCAAGTACTCATTTATCACCCAGATCACACAGTATTTACTTCTTATACAGTATTGACAAATAAGGCAAATTATAGCTGTTTAGTCCGATTGAAGTGTTGCCTCATCTTTACAAATTCCGTCAGCTTCAATTTCTTTCCATGAAAACCAGCTTTTTCTCAGGCACCACATACTAGGAAGAGTGAATGTATTCAGATTAAAAAGAAAAGGAGGACTTGTGGCACCTTAGAGACTAACCAATTTATTAGAGCATAAGCTTTCGTGAGCTACAGCTCACTTCCTCAGATGTGGATAAGACAACTGCAGAGGTCACTCAAGCTATGAAACTAAGACAGAAAGTTTGTTTTCTGTGGGCTATGCTTTGGCTCACCAGTCACTACAGGAATTTCAGACGCGCTGCTCTGTATATGGGAAGAATGGTGTTGGGAGTAAAATTCAGGGGAAAAGATGACTGAATCCAGAAGTCATTGAATGCTACACTGAGACAAACAATCTCCCTGATTAAGATCTACAAGGGGAAATTCAGTGAAATGGATACTGTTTCTTTATTTTCTGAGGCTGCATCTTCATGCAGGTTTTAACATTATGAGAACCTTGTGCAATTGTTGGAGATGTTTGAGAGTTCGTAAGGGATCGTCCTTTAAACCCTACCTGCCAACTGTCAATCCTACCAGTTTCTTAATGATTCTCAGTCTCTCTAGATTAGTCTCTCTGCTATAAGTAAACTCAGGTGCAGTGTTCTTCAATGTCTCGCCCTTGTCCCACACTCTGCAATTCCAACCAGATGCCTCCTAGCCACACTATTCATTGGTTCTGTGCAAAGTAAGGCTATGTTTGTAAATTATCAACAGCCTTAAGTCCCGGCTAAATTGAGGTTTCTGTGCTGCCATCCTCTCACTCCACACTAAAGGACTGGTAGTAGTGCATTTTATTTTTAAATTTTACAAATGCGTCTCTCCTACCATTCCCTGTGCAAATGTGCAGTTATTACAACAATACAAAGACTGGGGAACTTATATGAATTAAAAATAAATGAATTTAAGCACAAAATTAAGATTATAAAAGTAAATATCCCTCATCCAACCTGTTCTGGCAAAAGCTTAAGCAAATTGTTGGGTTTTATACCATATCTTGAAATTCAGATTCTAGCAGGGGAAGCAAATTTTGCTTTGCTCGTAGCAAAGTACCAGTCCTCTGATTTAGCAAACATTAGTGAGAGCACATCAGCTAATCTCGACTCATATTGTGGTCACTGAACTCTGGGAAGATATAAGATGGCTTTAGGAATGATATGGCACTGAAATATGGATGGAAATCAATTACAGTCGATCTAAACCAGCAGTCCAAGATTTGAGTTACAGGATTTTCCTTTGAACATCAGAAATACAAAACTATGGTGATAAAGAGAATTCCTTGATGTGGATAACTAAACCCCCATAAGATGCAAAGGAAGTTACTATGTTGTTATTTCTTCCACACAGTTGGAAAAAATTTGCTAGAATGGGCTCCAATTACATTTTAAGACTATGAACTGGTCTGGTCTGAGTATATGGGTAAGAACACTCAGCCAAAAAAGGGATTAAGCACATGGACGAATTCAGACAAATGCTAGAGCATTTGAGATATACTATAGATAGTGCATAGAATGCAAATCTCAACATTCTCTCTCCAGGAAGCTAAAAAAATTAAGTTATGTCTTGTTAAATGGAATTACTTCTGTAGATTTTGAACCTTCACTATTAGTTTATTGCTGTGTTCATATGGTAGTTTCTTAAGATGCTCTCGTGAAAATATTGCAGGTAAGACATCTGAGACAAAGGCATGTAGGATACACTTTAAGCTATTGATCAACAAATATTCACAACTTTCCTTCTTTTAGCCCCTGAGTTATCAGCAATATCATATTTACAAGGAAAAAATTCTGCTTCCTCAGGTTGTTCTGGCAGCTGCTGGCAGCATATGTAGATCCTGATTTGTGTGCCCTATATCTAGGAAGCAGGGGTTACACTCAAGAACAGAGGCTCAGGAGCAGTAAACTGAGAGGGGCATGTGACTAATGATTAGGCAGAATTTAGTGATGTAAAATACTCCAGTGACCTAGGTACTAGCAAGTACAGTTTGAAGTTTTCTGGAAAATTAGTTAGTAAAGTCTGTAAATAAACACTGGTAGAACAAGAGTAAAAGAAACCATGGAAGACTGGTGAAGTTATCAATACAGGTCCATTTAATTTGTGCTGGTAAATAGGTTTCAGAGTAACAGCCGTGTTAGTCTATCTTTGCAAAAAGAAAAGGAGTACTTGTGGCACCTTAGAGACTAACCAATAAATTGGTTAGTCTCTAAGGTGCCACAAGTACTCCTTTTCTTTTTGCTGGTAAATAGCAATCGTGAATATGTGCCTTACTTTGAATTACACCATACATCACCAAAATCCACAAATACATGCTGCTTATTTGACAGCCTAATCTCTTGTTATTCTTTTTTGTTTGCAGAATAAATATACTGCATTTTATTTTGAAGGCAGAATATTTTAAATGGGAAGCTGAACTTCTCTTTTATGTCACTTTCTTCATCCCAGTAACTAACCAACAGAAACAAAAAAACAACAATAACACTGGACAGAAAATCTACAAAATCAACTTAAATTTTGAAACTGCAGCATATAATAATGTAATGCATGCCTATGGATGGGACATAACAGGTGGGGCCAGTAGATTCACCAACACTTCAGTGCATTGCCTTTGCCCCAAAAGAGCCAAAGGAGGCCTGAAAGTGAGATAATTCCTCGTCACTGTGCAGAACCCTAGAACTCAGCCTGCATCTGTGGGGCTAGCATTTGGGCCTTAGCAATGAATAAGAATGGAAGCCAGAATGAGCACTAGCATGCCCCAAAGGTATGCCAGGTTAAATAGAAAATGGAGAATTCTGCCATTTCACACTGATGGGAAGAGCGGGGGCTTGCTTCTTACTTTAGCTCTCCTGCTTACTTGGCTTCTCTCCAGTTCCTTCCCTGTCCCCGCGCCCCTGGCACACACACTTTTATCGTTTGCCACTTAAAACAGTTTATCTTTTAAATTAATATCTGTAAACTACAGACCATGTTTTTAATGGCACTGAACCACTCCATATTGTCAAGGGATGAAGTATCAGAGCACACCCAGGCTCCCAGTGAACATCACCTTTCCTTGCAAGGAGAGAAAAACCTACTGTTATGTTATACTCAGACTCCTCCCCCACAGGTTTTGTAAAACAGAATCCATTCATAAAGATAGATCTTTTTTGCAACTAGCAATAATGTTTTTACCAGACCTTGCAGTACAATACTGCAACAAAAGTGGATCCTGAATTGTTCTTATCTCTTTCAGAAGTACTTATTATTAACAGGATCCAATTCTAGTCACTTTATTTGTCATTATCTTTGTGTTGCATTCTAAGCACTGCACAAGAGAAAAATTCTACTTTTGGACTACCCAAGTATTCCGATGTGGGTAAAATTTCACATAGTTAGGGGTGGGTATTTTGATTTGTGATTTAAGAAGAAAATGCAACACTATGGAAAAGCATATTTAAAAACACAGATTTTACTTCAAAGGGATTTAAAACAAATGTTTCAAATATCTATTGAAAGTGCACCATCCAATGCACACCCATTCTTTATTTTAACCATGACACATAAACCCTTCCTGTCCATTACCCCATAAATAATCCAGGTTATAAATACCTCTGACATAAGATAAATCACCCCACAGAGGGTTGATCTATGCTATATTAATGACTCCTGCTAGGATTTTTATACATATTCTTTCACTAAAGCAAACAGATGTAAGCAGAGTCAGGATGAGCTCCACCCTGACATCTGGTGGTGAGGTGTGGCAAGTTGTGGAAAAGAACTTCAGGGGCTGATCTCATTTGCATAGGCACACCCACCACGCCTAGAATGAGACCATAGCTGCCCAAATGGTCACTTTGGCTGTTGTGGGATCCCCAGTGTCTCTGTTATTGGGGCGGGAAGAATAAATTGTTATTACCCTGATTATGGGAACTGTGCTTGGAACTGCACGTGGCCTTTTGTTATGATGGAGGGATTCACCATCAACTAAGTAGCACTCGCTAGGCAAGGGTCATGGGTTCCAAAACTGTGTGAATGGAGAGAGGCTGGGGACAAGTATTAATACTTGGTGGCATGGGCCCCTTGGTGAGGGCCTTACATGCTAATTGCACTTCCTTCTCTCTCCACTGTGGAATATCAGAGCTAATTTTGATTTCATTAGAAGTCTAGTTATAGGCTGCTGAGCTCACTTTGGGCTGACAGTGCACCAGCACTGGGGCTCCCCTATTATAAGCTGAATTCACCTAAGAGCTGAAATCACTGAATGTTGTGTTAAGTAGTGGGGGAGCCTGAAGATATATTGTGGAGCAGTTCGATGCGGCGCAGTGTGTGGATGGCAGGAGCTGCTTGTGGGCCGTGGAGCTGAGTGAAGGAGCTCGTGGGGCGGCTGGCGGAGCGGAGCGCAGCTGAGCGAAGGAGTTTGTGGGGCGGCTGGCGGAGCGGAGCGCAGCTGAGCGAAGGAGTTTGTGGGGCGGCTGGCGGAGTGGAGCGCCACTATGGAGCTATGGGGCGGTCAGCTTCAGATCACGTAAGGTGCCTCTTACCCCTGTCCCATTTCCACCCAGGTTGGGAGGTAAAGCTCCGCAGATAAACTTTCGAACTCTGG
Organism: Lepidochelys olivacea; assembly: GCF_965140295.1. Classification (NCBI taxonomy): domain Eukaryota; kingdom Metazoa; phylum Chordata; order Testudines; family Cheloniidae; genus Lepidochelys; species Lepidochelys olivacea. Next base: position 299,909,527 of record NC_140411.1, read on the forward strand.
GGCTGCCCTGACCAGGGACAGAGACTTTTGGGGCATTGGACTTTTGGGACTTTGGGTGATTTGGGGTTGCTGGACTCAAGAACCAAAGGGAAAAGGGCATGCCCCAATTTGCCTGGGGTGGGTTTTTTTTGCTCATGGGTTGTGTTATGAATCCTGTTGGTGGTGTTTCCCCAACATAATGCCACATTGTTTCTCTCTGTTATTAAAAGACTTTTGCTACACTCAGACTATGTGCTTGCGAGAGGGGAAGTATTGCCTCTTGGAGGCGCCCAGCGGGGGTGGTATATATTTGTCCCAGGTCACTGGGTGGGGGCTCGAGCCGGTTTGCATTGTGTTATTGGAATGGAACCCCTAGATATTGAACCCGGCCCTTGTTGCTGCCAACTCTGACCGGCAGAAGGGTTACACAGACATACACCTATCTTGCAATAATATGGACTTTTTTGTTTTGTTCAGTTTACTCTGTTCCTTTCTGTAACAATGCAGGCTGTTTTCCAGATGTTAGCATTTTGGGTTAATTATTACATATCTAGTATGTTATAGCTCACTCTAGTTGTCAACAAAGTGCACATTGCAATCATTAACACAAGCTCCTTTATTTTATTTTGTTTGCAATCTAAAATAATGATTAATTACTGCCACTATAGACTTGTTGAATCAAGCTTTGCTTAAAGCTAATTTATCCAATATTGCATACATTAGTGTATGTGTGTGTGCACACACACAAGCTGGATTTTTTTTCTCTCTGTTAACTATTTTGGGGGTTTTGTGTATATGCAACAAAATTGTCAGTGTTGTGTAATACTTGCATTAAGCCTAGACTGTCAAAAGCCACCAGGACCACAGCGTAACCTTCACTACATCAACAGTAAAATACAACCAGCACAGAGCTCTCTCTAATAGAAATTGCTGTGAAGCAGATTGTGTAAGTCAGTAGAAAGACTTCTGTATCCATTACCAAAAAGCCATGACATCATTCATGTGTCCTCATCCACTGTAAAGTTACAAGCATAACAACTTTTGAAGGGTTTTTTAGCGAGAAGCCAACTGTATCGTATTTAAACTCCAGATGTGATGATCTGTTAAACCTGAAGAATATAATCTGCTAACTTTCTGAATGACATCCCTTCAGCTATCACAGAGAGGTACAACTAACTAGCATCTCTCTTCAAGACAGCCTCAGCCTGCTTCATACAGATCATTTCCTGTTTCACACTGGCTGCCTAAAACAACAATCCCACATAGTTCACATCTGTAAAATATTTCAGTATATGAAACAATGCCAAACTCTTGTGCAGCTGAAATACGCACTGATCTGGTACTCTAACCATCTGAGCTTCAGCCTGGATTGTTTTGTGGGTTTCAAAACAAGCTCACTCCGAAAGCGCTCACTCCTGTGAGCACAAAAGTTATTTTATTCCTTTTCCAAATGATTCCATACTTCTTTTTTGTTTCACAACATTGGTTATAGTGCTTTTATTTTTTTTCAGCCTGCTTTAAATGCACAAGTGGGGACCACATACTGCTCCAGAAAAGGAATTTCATAGGGGGGGGGGGAAATAGCAAAATAATTTTGAGTCTAATAAAAGGCAAACTCTACAAATCTAAACTATGTATTAACATTTCAGCAAATACTCACCAGCAACTACACACCACACAACAAAAACACTAACTCAGGAACCTACCCTTGCAACAAAGCCTGTTGCCAGCTGTGTCCACATGTCTATTCAGGGGACACCATCATAGGGCCTAATCACATCAGCCACACTATCAGGCTCGTTCACCTGCACAACCGCCAATGTGATATGTGCCATCATATCCAAGAGAAACTGCTGAATTGGAATTAATTTGCAAACTGGACACCATTAAATTAGGCTTCAATAAAGACTGGGAGTGGATGGGCTATTACACAAAGTAAAACTATTTCCCCATGCTTATTTTCCCCCCTACTGTTACTCATACCTTCTTGTCAACTGTTGGAAATGGGGCATCCTGATTATCACTGCAAAAGGTTTTTTTTTCCTGCTGATAATAGCTCACCTTAACTGATCACTCTCGTTATAGTGGATATGGCAACACCCATTTTTTCATGTTCTATGTGTGTGTGTGTGTGTGTGTCTATCTATCTTCCTAATGTATTTTCCACTGCATGCATCCAATGAAGTGGGTTTTAGACCACGAAAGCTTACGCTGAAATAAATTTATTAGTCTCTAAGGTGCCACAAGTACTCCTCATTCTTTTTGCTGATACAGACTTACACGGCTACCACTCTGAAAACTATCTGTCATAGTTTCCTAAAAACTGAGCAGAGAGGGCGGCCCTCTTCCCTGAGTGTGATCTGCAGCTTCAGTTGTATTGGAAACGGTGGTCATCCTTACTAAAAGCTCCCCTCCACACACCAAGCATAGCCATGGCTATTCTTATTGAAGGTAAGAGTAGCTTTAATCCCATTGGGTAGCTAAACAAACTAAGTAACAGATTTAGCTGAAAATCCCCAGAAAATTCAGTCTTTGTCCACAGATTATGTTCTGTAAAATTGGTGAATTTTGTACCAAACAAACAAGCTGAATCCCTGCTTTATGTGAAGAGACTGAAAAGAACCTTCATAACCGAGATGTATTATGTATTTTTAAAAGTGATATCCAAAACTAGCCTTTAAATCCTTATTTAACCACAAGCGGCCTGATTTTCGAAAATGCTGAGCACTGAAAAGCTCCCACTGAAATAATCATTTATTTCTAAAAACAGAATCCCCATGTTCAGAACTGACTTAGAGTAGCCTTAACTTGTGAGCGTATCGCTGAAGCAAAGAAGGGGGATTGTCAGATGGATCTGACTAATTCCTGCTAGACGTAACTTGATCCTCATAAATTGTTTAATCCTTGTAAGGCACCAAGTTCAGCTAGGGGCAAGATTTTGAGATGTTGCTTTGAAATATTTTTTTCATTGTTAAATTTTATCCACACTTAGTATATTTCTGTCTTTGTGGATTTTGTACTTTTCATTAAATCACCTGCTAAGCAAAATAAACATGTTTTGCAGGTGACAAAAGCAAGTTAACCAGCCCACGCAAGCTGATGAGTTTCATCTTGTCAACCTCTGCAAGAGAGTGCATGTTTTAGTTATGTAAGAGACTTTTTGCATAGACTACCTTAGATAATGCAGCAGATGACAAAAAATAATTAACAAGCAATTTTTCATGAGTATAGCAATAGCAAAGGAAACTATATATTGGCAAATAATGGGAAGAGGAAACATAAATTTGTCAGTAATTCTGTGTTTTAATACTCTACCAATGAAGTGTACAAATTCTATGCTGGCAGAAGTGAGACAGTTACTACAGATTTTCATGCCAATGAACAATAACCTCAAGGAATATTGTGGGGACGTTCTGCGTTATGCACAATGCAAAAATCTTTATACAAATGAGGTCACCACTCATGTGTTAAAGTAAAGTTCACGGTTAAATGCTTTGCTGAATCAGAGCCTTAAAAAGAAATCCATGATTCCATCACTCTAACAGTAGCAGCCGTTATTAACCAACTATGTATCAGTGAAGCTTCTCTTGAACTAGAAGACATATAAGAAGAGCCATGCTAACTTCAGTTGAATCAGAAAACACAGGAGAGATTCCAACGTTTGAAAAAAAGAAGAGAGAAATCTATAAGGAGCAAAGACATACAAGTTTCAAAATTCCAAGAAGGTATTCACACAAATGAAGAGCGGGAAAATACAAAACACAAATAAATAAATAAATAAATAGTCAGCAGTGAAACTTACTCTAGGGACACTGTATAGCAGTGGTGGGCAACCTGCGACCCGCGGGCTGCATGCAGTCCATCAGGGTAATCTGATGGTGGGCCATGAGACAGTTTGTTTACATTGACCGTCCGCAGCGGCCCGCTGCTTCCCGCAGCTCCCATTGGCCAGTAACGATGAACCAAGTCCACTGGAAGCTGTGGGGGGCCATGCCTGCAGACAGTCAATGTCAGCAAATGCCCTGAGGCCCGCAATCAGATTACCTCAATGGGCCACAGGTTGCCCACCACTGCTGTATAGTGTAGTAAAAAATATCAAAGTTAAAGATGGTCTGTGCTGAAAAAGTACCAGATTCAACAAGATAAATATATGAAGGGAAAGCAAATGTTACCCTTATACACTCATTGGCAAAAATCAGAGGGAAATCAACAGTGCAAAGCACAGTTCTGCAGAACTAAATGTCCAGAATTGCAGAAGCCTTATTATCTCTGAAGTTCTCCTGTCTGTTATGGTGGAAATGAAAATGAAACAATTTGCAATTAAGAAAAAGGCTGGGAATGCTTCCAGACTTCTGAAATGTGAACCCAGCAGGTAGGTTTTTCTCCTGCTTTCACCAATAAATAGAAAAATCAAAACTCTATTAGTGAGAATGAGAAAAATTAGGAGGACTGATGACAGGAAGTTCAAATTGGTAAAGTCAGAAAGGAGCCAAACACCATTAAAAGAAGTGAGAAATGGTCAGCTGCAAGATGACAGAGGCTGAAGGGAGTTTTAAGCAGCAGGAGTTGGTTAGACATCCTAAATTATAGTGAGATAAGGGGCCAGCAGAGCACAATAACAGCAGGAGATTAACAGATTTTTCCAGTTTCAGGTCAAAAAACTACATGAGACAGTGATACCTATATACTATGGTGGTGGCACATTAGAAATGAAAGAGAAAAATAACATTAGGTATCAGAAGAAATCTTAATGGGGAAAAAGCTCTGGAAAAGAAACGGCCAAAGCTACTGGCCTATGGAAAATGAAAGAACCAAGAGTAACACACAGCTTAAGAGGATCACACACGTGCCTGCCAACCATTAACATAAGTAGCTACCACCTGTGTTGGAAAGCATGTTGTGTGGCTACAGAGTGGCAATGGCTCAAAGCTTTTACCTGGCAGCCATTCCAAACAAACGATTTGAAAGAAGGTTCAAATAATAAGAGAATGCATTAGAAATTTTTGTAGAGGTCATCATACAGGACCAAATCAAAAAGCTTGACAAGGAAATCTTGAAACAGCAATAAAAACAAACAAAAGAAAATGTACTATCCTGATCCAGGGCTGATCCATGGACAGCCTAATGATGGATGGATGGATGTATCTGTATCTAATTATGTCATTGCCATACAATTGTTTTGGTATATGGATTCTTTTAAACCCTAATGTACATTTAGTAGACAACATTTTTGTACCCAAAAATTCCTTCTCCCATGAGGTGAGCTCTTCAGGCCTTTTTTGCAGAGCCTAGCACAATGGAATCTTGATTCTTGACTGGTGCTCTTCGGTGCTGCTATTAATACAAATAATACTTCCCTTTCTACAGAAATGAAAGCAATTGTTACCAACTCAGTCGGTAATTCTCTGCCTTTTTCACATCTTTGGAAAGCAGTGCTTCTATAGATTTTCTTTAATGGGGAGAATGAAAAATAGCACTGAGTTTTAAGAGGCCTACAGCCATTTTCTGAACTCACTGATTTTCTCAGGGAATTCTCCCATGCCACCTGGTATTCTTGTGTAAGACCAATGGCATTGGGTAGGGGTTTCTCATTCCTCGGTCAGAAAGGCTGGATACGATGTCTTTCTTCTCCTCTTTTGTTGTTGCCGCTGGGTGAATGTCATGGGGAAAGATTGGAGAGAAGAGAGGAGGTTGTGGAGAATAGAATTTTTTAAAAAAGCAAAAAAAAAAATATTGGTACAAGGAGTTCATTATGTTTGCAGCAGTAAAGAGAAGAACCTTTCTATATAGTTGCTGTTGATCGTTTCTCACTTCTTTTAATGGTGCTGGCCCCTTTCTGACTTTACCAATTTAAAGACCGTATATTGCTATATATTTAATTTCTTATTTTCCTCTTTTTGCTAATTGTACAGTGCATCCCGAATGTCTATGTTGTATACACATGTATACCAATAAATGTTCCAGGTTGTATGTTTTGATCAATGAAAGATCAGTAGGCAGACACAGTAGAAATAACAGTCATTTCCGAGAACAGCTGGACTCACTGGTACGTGAAAAAAGGGAGGGAAAGAATGACATCTTGAAACTAAGAGTGCAGCAATAAAGAATGAGAGGCAGGATGGCCATTAGTTTAAAGTAAATGATAGAATATTTCCAACACATTCAGGACCAATAATGATAAGTATACTTGCTATTGCAAGTAAGGAAAGACAGGGTGATATTAAAAACTGGCAGGGAGAATAGGTAAGACAGCTGTTGGCATGTGATTAAAGGGCTGGATCAGGACAGAGGAAAATCCTGGTCAATCAATGCCAAAAGAGGATACAAGCTCAGCCCTTGCTTTGGATGAATCAAGGAACACAGCAGAATGTGGCAAGAGTGAGCCATCAGTCATGAGGAAGCTGGAGAAGCTCCAGTGTACTTTGTAGAGTTGCTTGAAAGATCCAAGCATAAAATAAGAATTAGTCTGGACCAGTGGTTCTCAATCGATTTACCTTTGCGAACCTCATATGCAAGGAGGGCTGTTATGTGGGCTGCATCCACACAATGTACGGCCCCGAGGATGTTACATGGGCTGCAGCTTTGTGCTGACTGGGCTGGAAGTGGCCCGTGGACCACAGGTTGAGAATCCACCGGTCTGGACCTTCTAATATCTTAGAGGCAGAGAACATACGAGGATGGTCAGTATATGAGTATGAGGAAAAGACAGGCTCAATCCCAGGCTGATGCCCTAAACTGTGACCACAAAAGAGTAATTCTGCTTTCACATGCAAATTATTAATGGTATATTAATGCAGTATTATATTTAGTTGTACACACCAGAACAATATCTAATGGATTTGTACAGTGCCCATAACCACAGTATCAAAATGCTACCAGGTAAATGGAATCTATATTAAAATGTGCATCACTTAATTTTTGCCCTTTCTGAAATTGCCCTATCAAGTGAGCCATCTATTCTATTTAGATTCTTACATAGCACCCACCACACTAGTTCCTGTCCATAGCTCTATGTTAGACTATGCTCGAAAACAAAACCTAAACATTCAAATGGAGGGGCACCTGGGAGAAGCCAGTGGTGTTCTTGCAGGTCACTGAGGAATGTTGATGGATCTGACCCTCTAATAAGTATCTATTGTCTCAAAAAGTGGACTTAAAACTTTCTTAAGGCAGCAGCCAAGAATGACATACGACCTCCTGCCAGTGGAGAGGGTATTTTAGGGCAGGCTGGTGGCAGGAACATGGATCTTCCATGACCACGTTGGGGGTCCGAGGGTGCCAAAATCCACTGGCATAAGTTAGCGCAGCTTTAGGGTGGATTATTTGTCCTCAGCTAGCCCTCATGATTTGTGGAAGGTGAAGAGAAGAAAAGTGTCTTCCTTATCCTACAATGGGTTTAAAATAAACATGTTCTCCTCGCTGCCACTGTTACACTATCATAATATTGAAATTATTACCCATGTTTTATATCTATTCCCTGGTCTTTGTTTATATATTCATGATAGAAATATTTCAAGGAGCACCGGAGTATCATCAATTTATTGTTCTGGAATAGCACAAAGATAAAAGCAACCTCACACCCTCTTGAAAGAAGGGGATCGACTGTGCCTTTGATTAAATTATTATATCTGGAACATTCACACCTAAAAGTTTGGGTGTGTTGGCTGCGGGAAAACAGAAGTTCTCCTCACCCTTCCATAGCACAGGAGCTGCTGAAACCTTACAAACTCAAGAATGTATTTTCCATGGTTACCAAAAATTAACTGAAAAACATTATAAGGGATTGTGCATTTGAGTATTTGGCAGAGTCCTCATATGTTGCAAAACAGCTTAGGGTGTATCCCTGCTTTGGAGACAGATCTAAAACACCTAAATTCCCCCCAGCTCTTCAGGGAGCTCTCTTCTAACATTGGGAAGAATTAGCAATTACAGTCCCACAGGATTGGTACAAAAGTTATGTTTATGTCTATGTCTCTGTCAATAACTCCACTGAAATTAAATACTACTCATTGTGAGTAAATTCAGCAGAGTCTGGCCCAATTTGTTTTGCATAAAGGGGACTCCACAAATCTGATGGGGGAAAAAACTGATAGAGGATTGCTACTAACCAGTAATGAATACCAGCTGATACTTTTTTTAAAAACATAACTTGTCCTGTCTAGGTGCAAAGTCCTCCTTAAATCTGTTTTAGTTATATGTTTTTACATCATGTTTCCATGTCTTTAAACATAGCGCTTTTTCTAGTCCATATTCTAACATTTATGCTAGCATGCCTGCTACCAGTGCACCCACTAATCTGAGTTAATAGCACTTAAAGAAAGTGTCTCAGCTCAAGTATGCGGTCCTGTCTGACCCTTGTAAACCAATACAATTTCTCATTCTCAGAAAAGGTCTGATTTCTGTAATGTTCCACTCTGGTAAAATAACTTCAGCGGGGATAAAAAAATAACCTTGAAAGAGGGGAACAGCTAATCATATCCCAAACAGTAGCAAACAGCTTCAGGGAGACATTGCCTTTAAGAACAACAATGAGTCCGGTAGCACCTTCAAGACTAACAGATTTATTTGGGCAAGAAGTGGTTTTTTACCCATGAAAGCTTATGCCCAAATAAATCTGTTAGTCTTTAAGGTGCCACCCGACTCCTTGTTGTTTTTGTGGATACAGACTAACCCGGCTACCCCCTGATAAGTGCCTTTAAGAACACTGTTAGCTTTTAGAGACTCATCTAGCTACTTATTATTCGGTCAGTTCCTCTTAATATAATATTTATTTTCCTGTCTTTTTTTTTTAATCCTTTGAGAGAGGTATGAAATGGAAATTCTTTGATGAATGAGGTTGAACAGATGTTGCTGCTTATCCCTCAATGTTCAAGAAATCTGATTTGATCCAAAATAAAATGGATGGCAGGAAAATATTTTGAAGTTTGTGTTAAACAACAACAAGCAAGAGATAATCTATGGGATAGTAAGCATAGAAGAATTTCAGTAAGAGTTTATAGTGCTATTGACAGTTACCTTCTGTATAAATATGTGATGCTTGCTAAAGCATTAGTTAAGTGGATTTTTATAGTTTTGGTGTCCTTTAGGGTACAACACAACTATCCAACATTGTACAAAAGTGAAAAGATCCACTAATTGTTCTTTATTGCACCTTGAAACTACACATTTAATTATTTCAATAAGCAGCTGCTTCACTGATTATCCTTCTGGGAATCAAACCAGCTCATTTATTTTGTTTTATTTTATAAACTTATAATGTTTCATGGAAGATAACATGACTATAAAACTTTATGGAAAATAATCACATTCATATGAAGACTTACAGGCACTCAGAAATGCTATTGTCAATATTTTTTCTCAAACTCCCATCCTGCCCCCAAAATAATCAATAAAATACCTTGCAACTTGTATTGTTTTCTGTGTAACATATTTTAAAGGCAAATTCATTTCCTGTTGAAAATGGAAAAGCATTTATTTAATTTTCAGACTAGCCATTATTTAATTGCTTTTCAGTTTGTTCTAAGCTTCCAAAACTATTAGAGTGCATACTGTTTCTTTTAAAAGGGAGCGGGTAGAAAAGTGGCATTTCTCTGAAGTCACTGACATCTGTTATCAGGCCAGAGATGGAGCACTTCTCTAAGGTCTACTAACACTTAATTTGATACCAAAAGTAAGCAACATGAAGGAATCTCAAATTGAATATGCCAGATTAGTGCACAAGATATAAAGTTCTACATGAAGAGTAAACAACTATTCCATGTCACAAGCTTAAATGGACATGGATGACAGGCTGAAAAGACAAAAAAAAGCCAAAACCCTATTCTAAATGGTCCATCAGATTCCCCAGACAAAGTCTATGATATTAAAGTCGGGCTAAAGATGTTGGCCTATTAAATTCCATTTATAACATTTTTAACCATCTATTAAGACAGAACTTTAATTTTATATCAGATTGAGAAATTATGGTTAGAGGCAGTGTCTGGGTGATGTTCCAATGAGGTACTTGGCAGAAATCAAAGTGGCACCAGTGGGCAGAGAGCGATGAAACTGGTAGGTGGAGATAAAGCCCCTGCCTGAATGTGGGAGTTGTGAAGAGGCCTGCGAAGGGGAACACAGGTCTGCTTATCTCAGGCTTGCTAGGACCTGCTAGTTACAGGGAAAAAGAGCAGTTGGGGGACGAAGATGGACAGTGCTTACTTTTAATATCCCATGCCTGGATGGGAGGGAAAACATGTCTTTTGGCTTAGAAACTTCTGACTCACTGCCAGAACCTACTTCCTTCCCTACCATGCTTCTTCAGTCTATCTACTTGCTCCTCTCCATGGCCCTATCACCCACACTGATGTCACTAGTGCACAAAGGAAGGAGACCCAATGATCCCACCTGCTGCAACTGAAAAGAGGAAGAGAGTTTTTGGGCAGAGAGCCTCCCTAGAGCCACACTTTAGAAGCAGCTAATTGCTAATTATGTTGTATGCTCCTTCCACTGCAACGTCTTTGCCCATTTCCCCTACTAAACTCCAGCAGATTTCTGCCTCCCTCCAAAGCAGCATTCCTCTAACCCAGTGTTTCCCAAACTTGGGATGTCGCTTGTTCAGGGGAAGCCCCAGGCGGGCCGGGCCAGTTTGTTTATCTGCCGCGTCCGCAGGTTCGGCCGATCGTGGCTCCCACTGGCCACAGTTTGCTGCTGCAGGCCAATGGGGCTGCGGGAAGCAGCGCGGGCTGAAGGACGTACCAGCCATGGCTTCCCGCAGCCCCCATTGGCTTGCAGTGGCAAACCGTGGCCAGTGGGAGCCGCCATCAGCTGAACCTGCGGACGCGGCAGGTAAACAAACTGGCCTGGCCTGCCAGGGGCTTTCCCTGGACAAGTGGCATCACAAGTTTGGGAAACACTGCTCTAACCTGCTAGCACCTTCCCAATATGATATCTATAGGCAGACAGCTTAACAGCTAATAAATGGAGTACAGGGATAGAGTTCCATGTGCAAAATAAGTCAGATGTTGCCCTTAGTATCATGCTTAGCTTTATAATTCAATGCAACAAGTTACCAATTACCCTCCTGATCAGTTTTGTGCTACTCAAAACAACATACTGTACAAAGACATTTACTAATAAATGGTCGGAGGGGGGAGAATCAACACAAAGCAATGAATTCTTGGGTGTTCACCTAAGTCCCAATTCAGCAGTCCATTCGGATGGGTCAAACATTTTCCATAAAACGAATTTTTTTTTTACTTAACAATCCATCCCCTATTCAGCAAAGCAATTAATCATGTGCTTAACTTTAAGCTTGATCTTAAGTCCCATTGACTTTAACAGGATCATGTGCTTACAGTTATACTTAAGTGCTTTGCTGAACACAGATGAATTTAAAGATGTGTTTAAATGTGTTGCTGAATTTAGGCTTAACACAGCAAAGAAAAGGAAGACAAGTGGCAAAGCTAAAACATCTTTTAGTAAGGTGATCCAGACCTGCCAGGATAAAAGAACTCTGATCATATTTATTATCCAAAAAAGAGAGTTGGACTGATAGAAAAACATAAGCCTCTGAAGAGACAAGGGTAAAGGTAAGGGTGTGCATGTTCTCACACTCACCTTCCGTTAGTGAAGACACAAGAATCTGAAACCTAAACTAGAAAATGAAAAATGAAATAGATAGGATGACCTCCACATCTACAAAATACATCACCAAAAGAAATACCATGGATGAATGTGAGAGTGCAAAAGGGAGGATCTTCTCTATAGCAATTACCCATCACACTGTAAGCACTACCAGAAAAAAAGAATGAGGAAGAATTGGATAGCAGTATTATATCATTTATAGCTATGCAAATCATGATTCTAAAGCTAACCAAATCTCAAGCTTCGAGCACAAACTGATCCACTGTAAGGGTCAAAAACAGCTCTTCACTCCTTGGTACATTACAGTATTGTACAACTGAATACGTTTACATTCAACCTCCATGTCCCCAGAAGCACTGCATACTGGCCACTGTCAGAGGAAGATGTGAGGCCTGGGTTAACAGATAATCTGAATCCTATCTTTCGATTTGTCAGTAATGTTATGGGACAGCTCTTTCACCTGTGCAAACTTTGGAAGTTCCCTGACTTCTGGTACTCTTGGATATCCATTTTTAATTTACTTTCAGTTTCCTTTCAATTATCATATAGTCAGTGTTATTATGTGGACATGACCAAAGATAGTCAACTTTATTGCTGTCATCCATGGTATTTTTGCCATAATTTTAGCTAGTAAATAATAATTATATATTTACCTATACACATACACAAACACATGGGGGGTGGGAGGTGGGGAGAGAGAATATAACGCACACAAAAACTACATTAAAACACATTATTAATGTTGCAAAGTCAAGTACTCAGAGGTTAAGAAATGCAACTTTCATTTGCACCCTGCCCTCACACCCTTGTGCATATCCATTATGTTACAGTCTTTAACACGATTGAATATTTTTCCTTGCCCAGCCAGTCAGTCTCTCCCCACCACAGCTCCTCATCTGATCTCAGTAGTCTCTGCCTCCCCCACGCCAACTGGCTCCCAGTCCTCAGCCCATTCCCTTAATAGCTCCAAGTCCCAGTCTCCTCATACTTCCAGTTCCAGTCTCATCAGTCATTGTACCAATATATTCTTGTCCTTCCCTTCCTCCCTGAGTTCAGCTTTTTGTCCCCTCTGTATTCTAATCTGTCACTTTCCTCCTCCAAGCTCCTCCAGCACGGGGGTGTCATTCAGAGCACAGAAGAGACAAGCTTCCTGCTGTCAGTTCAGGTGCCTGAACCCACCCTACTCCTGAACAGCCATTACATGGAAAGACCTTGTGAGCCTGTGTAGCCATAGGCTGGTGCTTGCTCAGTTGCCCAGTGGAGATGGTGCATGCGCAGTCCTGTCATATGCAGGCGCTGTGAGGGCGTATGGCATGCTCTGTACAGAAGGAATCCTTGGGGAATTTAGCTGCTAACTAAGCATGTCTACCAACTACCAAATTTGTGTAGGTTTTTACAGGGATGGCAAAAGAGTGTGTCAGAAAAGTCACCCCTCTGCCAAATTTCAAGTCCCTGCTCCAAAGCATTGGGCTGCTGAAGCTCTTCACAAACAATGAAACCAAATTTTTTAACTTGAGCAAAACAATGTATTTTTCCCTAGCCTTGTTCTCAGAAACAGCTGAACGGTTTTGGCTGACATTTTTCAAAAAATATTCTGAAACAGCACAACTCCACAAAGCCTTAACAGAGACCTATATTTAATAGGCCCTATTTTTTCTCTCTCTTTTTTTAAACAGATAACTTCCTTCACCTTTGAAATGTCTTCAAACCAGACTACAGCCTGACATTTCTAAATACACTTACATCTCCATCTCTCAGCTGGGTTACAGTAAACAAGTCCAGGCCAACAGCAACAGGCAAACTGGTTTTCTGGCAGGCCATGATATACTGAGACAATTTCATTCTCCATCTTGTCATAAGATTCTGGCCGCTAGCTTTGAATCATACAATGTAAAAAGAATCTATTAAATTACTGTTCTATCTGAGATGCTGTGCTGTATTTAGTAGTCCAGAAGAGCTACATTTAACAAATACAATGGACTATGAATATATCGTCTAGGACATAAGCATAACATTGGCCCAATAAACTTAACCATACCCAGCTCAGGGCTTGAATTCCAAAAATGACAAATTTATTTGCTAGAACCATCCAACTGGAATCCCAGTGCCTGCTCATCAGCATTAGCACATCTTTCCTTTGGGGCACTTTCTGACATGCCTTTTTGATAACTGTAGCCAGCAGCTATATACATTTAGTATTCAGAGAAATGGAAAATAATGAAATTAAACAGTTTTCACCAGGTTTGTTTGTTTTTCTAGCTGGTTATTTCTCTACCTTTTCTCTACTGTCAACATAATATACCAACACAGACTAATAAATCCAGGGTCAAGCTGCAAAAAAACCTTAAAAAGTAAAGAGATGACTCAAATCTTCTTGCCCATCTTCTGAGAGACATTCATCTGTCTTGTCATCTTGAGAGATGCTCTGGATAGGTGTCCCTAAAAGGTTTATACAGAGCTGTGTGTTTATGTAACCCCTTAACCTCTGCCAATGTAAGCCAGTGAGGTCACTTTCACAGACCAGTGGTTGGCTTCAAAGCTGATGGCAAAAAAAAAGTAAGTGACAAGAATGTATCCTTCCTTACCGTCTCAGCATGTTCACTCCAATTACTCTCATATTTATTGACTTCTGTGCTCACTCACATTTAATTTTTCCTCTCTCTGATGGCAGAGCCATACTGGCTCCATCTGTCATCGGGTTAAATAACTATCTCTGATTGTAGCAGATTCTATGACTTAAAAATCAGAGCCTGGAACCAATCATGATCTTCAAAACGTCCTTTTTTTCCTGAATCCCTTTCCAACTAAAGACAATGCAAATTGAGCCATCTATTTCATTGGGAGCAGGAGCAGCCAATATTTATCACCTCTAGAGTGCAATATAGTAAATGCTCCCTGTTATCTTCCTGTGGTATAATTACTGAATTATATTTTAGGAAAAAATATCAGAAAATCATCCAGCAACTCCATTTTGGCCATTATTTACTATTAATGTATGTGACTCAGTGGTTTGCAATTCCAGAACATCCCATAAATCTGATATTTGGCTACTGAGCAATTATGAAAGCTTAAGAAAAACAATCCTGAAAGATATCCTGTAATGAAGTATTCAAGCCTGTGCATCCAGATGGTACTGTGGTAAGTGCTTTAAAAATGCATCATAGCGATAGCCTAGTAAAGTATGTTAAACACTCCCAGACTCACCCATCATCATCTTTTTTTTTAAAAAAGATTTTATTTATTTATTTTTCCACTCTTCCTATTATTTATAGACTCGTCCATCAGTAAGGGCATCTTTTCGTACATCAAGTTAAATGATGCCTTAGATACTACAGCAATGGGCTCCATAGATAAACTAATACTGACTACTTATACTACTGTTTATGATATCCTCACTTTCAGAGTGAATTTCAATGTCCATATCTCACTGAAGTGTCCGCATACTGTAGGTGCCAGTTTCAAACCATATATGGTTGGGGCTGGGAAATACTAAAATAAACTGTTAATGGCCTGACTTAGTCCAAACCAAGGAAATCCAGAGTTAATAGAAACAAAAGCCTTTGGAATGGAGAGAGATTTGACATTTTCAGGGCAGTTACCAGGCATCATTTCATTAGTGATTTTAGCTTTCCTGGATTTTTGGTTGAAGAATGAACTGAAAGGTATGTTTTTACCCCTACCCAGCTGCCATGCCACTAGGCATCAGCAGCACCATCTAGTGCAACTACAAGAGTGACTCCACCGCTCTAAGGTTATCACAGCCTGCAAGTCAAAGTAAATCTAAGACTCATCTGTCCAGATGCCAGATATTCACAACCTTTTTCTGTGCACTCTTGATAACAAGCAGTGCTCTGTGATGACCACACATACCACTGTGGGTTTTTTTTCTGTTGTGCTCCCTTTTGCTTTCCTCACCTTTAAGCTTTTGTAGTTTGACAACTACTAAATTCAGTGAAATAGTGAAACATTACTCTTATCAAAAGGCTAGCATTTAGTAGTATGAAATCAAATTATGGCTCTATAACATTTACTCTACAAACTTAATTAACTGATCACCCTCATTGGGGTGACATACAGCACTTGTCTACAGGTCTATACTATCCACCCTGCCTGTTCACATAACAATCGGAACACTGCCATAGTACCAATAAACTCAATATAGTTTTAAGGAATGGGTTTGTTTAAATGGTAGTAGATTCCAAAATCCCCTCTGAAAGTGCACATACAGTCTTAGAACATAAGACTAAGGAAGGAGGAACACAGAAGGAAAATTTTGTGAGAGCTTATTGTTGGCAGGTTGCACTGCACCTGAATCGGCTTTAGACATAATTCTGCACAATAGGAACCGTATATATTAAAAAAACCCTCTCAGAAGAAGTACATCATTACTGTGAGTGAAACTTGTGAACAGCCTGGCTGGAGGGATGAGGAAGCTTAGATTGGTCTTTGTGTTGTGTTACTGTTATTTCAACTGCTAATAAAAGAAGCAACTGAAGTAGAGCGGTGAGTTTGGTCACTAACCTAGGCCCTGATCCTAAGAAGATTTATGCATGTTCTTAACTTTACATTCTGCGAGTAGCTCCATGAAAGACAATGTAGATACTCCCATCATGCAAAGTCAAACACGTGTGTAAACCTTCTCAGAACTGGGATCCTAGAATGTGCGGGTGAAATCCTGGCCATATTAATGTCAATGGGAGCTTTACTATTTGCTTCAATGAGGCCAGGATTTCACCCTCTATTTCTTGTGTTAGCATGGGTAAGGACTTAGCCCTTTCACAGCTGACCCTTGCTTTCCCTCTGACTGTTGGGTTAATGGTATTACAAAGACAAGGTGGGTGAGGAAATATCTTTTATTGGACCAGCTTCTGTTGGACAGAGAGACAAGCTTTTGAGCTTACACACAACTCTTCTTCAGGTCTGGTTAATGATATAACAGAGGAAATGAAATAAATACTCACACACATTCACTCTACCCTTACTTACACCAATGTAAATCCAGATTAATCTACTGACTATGGAATCACACTAGTGCATCTCAGAGCAGAATATAGCCCAACAAATAAACTTATCCAACAGAAGGCCTGTGCTATGCTTATCAAGGAATTCACATAAAATAGCCCATTAAGTAACAATACAGCTGCCCTTTTCTTCAACTCCAGTTTAGTTTGCTGAATTCCTTTATCTGCCCAGCACTAATCAGTGTCTTCAATTTAGATGACCGTACTATTAAAAGAGACAAGCATGTCAGATTGTGAAAGGGTTTTTGTTCTCCATATTTAAAAAAAAACATATCTATCCAGTAGGGAGGTGACAGGAACTACATTAAATTAGTCCAGCAATGGCAGAATTAGGCACTACAGAAAGAAAACAAAGAATGTACTGTTATTTTCACATGCAGCTGAAACACACTTTTTCCCATGTAACAAGTATGGAATCAATATATGTTAATACAAAAAAGATACACAGTTCTGTTGCAAAAGTGAAGGAGTGATTTCAAATATGTCAGTTTGATGAGGATAATGTGTTTCTTTGAAAGAGAAAATAAAATACTTAAGCTATTCAGCAATAAAAATGAAACAAAAAGTATACATAAGGGTTGAAATACCTTTTATGTTATACATTTGTACAGCACAGAATCTCAAATCCCAATTTTTGAACACCCTTTCAACCCACTTCTGGGTACAGCATTTAACACCTACATTACATAGCATTTGGGAAATGAAGCACTACATCCATTTGAAACTGCAGGAGAAATGTATGTAGATAGAACGTAGTTACCCAAACTAGAATTTGGATTAGGCCCTGGTTAACTAAGGTATTTATGGGATGTTTAAATGACCATGTGCCAGGACTTCCATTTCAGGTCTCAAGCAGAAGAGACTGCCTCCAACACTATAGCACCTCTGTTAGGGCTTCTGCTTTTCAAGAATTATTAATTTAATTTTTCAGGGTTTATTTTTAGCAACGGTTGAGTTTTATCGGGGTTTTCAGGGGTTTCCTTCTACATGCTATAATAAGTAATGTACATTATATACATTACAGTAGTGTATACATAATAATCACTCTCTTTGCAGTGTTCTCTAGTGCACTGGATCTCAACCAGGATCCGGGGCTCCCTGGGGGACCATGAGCAGGTTTCAGGGGGTCCACCAAGCATGGCTGGCATCAGACTCACAAGGGCCCAAGGCAGAAAGCTGAAGCCACACCACATGGGACTATAGTCCAGGGCCCTGAGCCCCACCACCCAGGTGCTGAAGCCAAAGCCTGAGCAACTAAGCTTTGTGTGCTCCTGTGGTGTGAGGCCCCAGGCAGTTGCCCTCCTTGCTATCCCCTAACGCCAACCCTGGCTTGTATATGCAGCTGTTGTGGCACAGGTGGGCCGTGGAGTTTTTATAGCATGCCGGGGGGGCCTCAGAAAGAAAAAGGTTGAGAACCCCTGCTCTAGTGCTTTTTAACATAGTACTATTGCAAACAGCACAACATTAAAGTGCAGTAGGGAACATTTAATGAGCACCAGCAGGGTCTACATGGACCCACTGATCCCCAATATGGCTTTAGAGATCACACACCCCACTTCTCACCCCCCACCCCATAATCTGCATTACTGCTCTGTGTAGACAGGCCTTTAGAATCTAAGGCTTAGTTACATGTAACCATGGCCAGAGTTCGCCCATTGTTTACCGAATAACTTTTTTTTTATTGTTGTGTTGGTGACATTTATCAGTTAAAACCAAAAATCAGAAGCCCTCACCACATTGGGCCAAATATTGACTGGAAAGGAAAGTGTCATCTAATGACTCATCAACTTCCTAAAGTTGCAAACCACGATCACCCCCAAAAATTGCCACTCTAACTTTTTAAAGAGATAAGCAAGAAAACCTGTAGCACTGAAAATCTTGTACCTATAAAATATGGGATTTCTGGAGGCAGGATAACTATTTAAAATTTTCTGTCTAAAAGTCAAACAGCATATTCCCATCTTATGGCTTGGTTTGGGGGTTTGCAGGAGCCATCCATGCCACTAACCAGTCACTGCCTCCAGGAATACCACATGTAGGGGGGAAAAGTCAGAAATTCCAATGTTGCCACATCATTCGCTGGGCAAATGCGCTTGGCCAATCCCATGACAAAACTCTTTGGCAAGAAATGGAAAGAATGTGCTCGAAACAAAACAAAATGGTGTGGCATCGACTTGCATTCATGGAGGGACGGACGAGGACACGATGGACAAAGGAGACATCATTCCCAGCAAATGCCACTTTTAGGACAAGTAATTTTGCAGGTGTTGTAAACCATTTTGGATACATGATAAGGTGATGCTTCAAATACTCAGCAAACTTTTCTTTACATGTTCATCTGACCTCCAGTTTAAAATTGGGAAACAATACAAGATCTTGCATGCTTCTTATGTGGATGGAATGCTATTATTAAAATATATGTGTACCAAAAGACACATTTTGCCCTTTGATACATGAACACAATGACCACTAACATCAATGGGTGTCACACATGCATACACCCTTTCTTTCAGACTGTCTACGATCAAATAATCAATTTAAATGCTCCAGAATTTACTGAGCTTTTTCCTTTTGCATAAAAATATCCTCCTTCTGTGTTTTTAAATCTTTCATCCATTCAAACTAGACATGTGACACTAACATTGGTAACAAGTATTCAGACTTCTTAAGTCACCTTTAACAGCTCCAGATGTTCATGGGATTTGTAGAGAAATTGCTGCTTCTTCTCTAAAACATTTAAGGAAGCTGAGAAATGTTTTAGTAAAAGCAGTTTCCAGACCTTCCTGCTGACAGCCAGAGCTTATCCTTATCAATAAGTCATGAAGTGAGAAATTTCATGTACAAAGTAAAGGCTGCCTTCATAGTTGGAGAGAAGGGAAAGAGAAGAAAACCATTAGGAATTTTTTCTTGCCAATTAATATCCTAACTGAAAACACATTACTTCTTACAGGAAGCTAGAAGATGTTGTTTCAAATGCAAGTTTCAGAGTAACAGCCGTGAGCTGTAGCTCACGAAAGCTCATGCTCAAATAAATTGGTTAGTCTCTAAGGTGCCACAAGTACTCCTTTTCTTTTTTCAAATGCAAGACTCCCATGCATCCCCTTTGTCTTATTATCAGGAAGTTAATCAAGCCATTCAGATAATACCATTCTGATCCTCTTTGAGTGCTCTCAGATTTTTGAATGAGAAAGAAAGAGAGAAAGAAAGAAACTTCTGCAGCCAGTCAGTCTAACTTCTGACCCAGCAATCTGGCACGCTTAATTAAAATTAACCTACAGCACAAGCATCAAGCTATGAATTTCCCTACTGTATTGCAAGATCGTTATTGTGACAAGTGAATGGTAAGATCCTGATGAATGCCTGCCACTGTTCAATAGATTGAAGAAGGGCTTGAAAATGCCTTATCTTTGCTCTCTGTTTTAGCCAGATTAAGGAAAGGGTGGTTAATAACCTTTCATATTGCCCTCAGACACAGGATTCAGTCTGTCTGGCTCCATGTTGTGTTATTGCTTCAGTCTAGGCTATTGTCTATTCTCACAACATTTATACAAAAAAACTTCAGAGATATATTTTTGGCTCTCATTTTACAAGACAGAAGTATCATTGGCAGCTTTCTAATTGTTTCATGTTAGAACAAATCATTTAACTAAGTCACATCAATTAAAAAGGCCACAGAACATATGTTATGAATGGCACCTAAGCATTGTAGTTTAGGTAACAACTTCAACTGGGAGTATTTTATTATAATCCTTTTTCTTTTAAGAATGCACAAACATCTAGCAATGAAGGGCATAGTAACAATAGCTGAATGTTTACCTAAAATAATCATGTAACTGGAATTTTAACAGCAACCTGCAAAGGAAACAATATTAAATTTGTATCCATTTTCTGCTGATTTATGATGTATAGAGGGCTCAAAAGGTTTTTCTCGTCAATTTTATTTCTTGCTCATTTTTTAACCTTAAACAAAAAATCAGGTCCTATCTACCCGATTGCCCTGGATGACTCTGTGGACAACTGAAGACTAGTGAGACAATATGACAGAAGAGAAATTTTAGCAACAGAGAGCAGAAGAGACTTTTAGTCAGAACATGTTTAAAACTCCCATGTTAACATCCATTTAACTTGCCCTTGAAAGACTGAGTTGGGAGAAACAGTTTTAGGTACAAAACCATTCAAATGAAAGTTGAGAAAGGTATCTTAGTCATCAGGTTCTCCAGCCAAAACAGGGCAGAGAGGACTTGATATTACTATTTTAAATGGAAAGAAGAGCTCAAAAATAGTTTATAAAAAGGGGGGGAATCTTTCAAGCCTTCTTTATAAATCAGACAAAGGGTTAAAAACAAACAAACAAACAAAAAGCAGCCTAGCACTATTTTTTCCCTTTCTAGGCCACCTTTAAGGGAACGCACTGTTTACAACCTTTTCCCTGTGTCCTTAATGCCTGAATGAAAACCTGACCCTGCAAAAAACTTACAAATGGTGCTTAACTTTAAGCATGTTGTTGGGGACACTGGGGCATGGCCACTAGGTAACTCGAGGGGATGGAAGACCACAAGTGTCGATGAAGCCCCCTCGCACTAGGCCCAGGTGTCCTTGGCCCCCCCCCGCCCCCCCGCCTGGAGGCACTCGCAGCAGCTCTGCGTACTAGGCCCAAGTGTCCTTGCCCCCCCCCCCCACCTGGAGGCACACACAGCAGTTATGCTGAGGATCTGCAACAATATGCTGCAGAGTCAGACTGCCTGAAACTAAGCAAGGCCAAACAGGGCAGATATGGAAGAACAATGCTGAATAAAGCAGCTTTATGTATAGTTTAACAAATGATACAGAGAATCAGGGAACTAGCTGGGAACTGGATTGGCTGGCTATGTGGGTACTTGGAGTAGCTTGCTATTGGATAAGTATGCTGGGAAAAAGGATGTATAAAAGCCTGTGTAACTTCCTGCTCGGCGTGCAGGATTTGAGATTTTATTCTCCCTGTACCTTTTTGCAGCTGCAAATAAACTTTTCTGTTTCTCCACCCTGTTGTGATTATTGGGTGTAGCACACCGGGTAACGAACCAACTCAAGCTGTTGTTCAGCCTCTCGGCACTGGGTGCCGGCAACAATATGAATCATCTCACTGATTTTAATAAAACTATTCATGTGTTTTTAAAAGGTAAGCATGGGTATCTGAGAACACACCTGAATCCCCACTGAAGTCAATGGCAAAACCATTGACGTCAAGGGTGCCAGGATTTCACCCATAAGCTTTATTACGTGGTTTATATTATATTTATATAGAAGCTATGTGGTATTTATATAGAATCACTGTGTGAGCTACAACATTTCTATGAGATCCTAAAGAAAAAGGGTGGTTAAATCTAATTAAAGCTGTAACAATAGCTTTTCCTGTAGGAGGACTAAAACACTTATCTTGATATGGTTACACTGAAAGGTCATTCCTATGATCCAGATTCTCCATGTCTGCTCTTCATTTTCAAAACTCTAGCCAGCCACAAACCAAAATGAAATGATGGGATCAGAAATGTTTGCACAACCTTCAGAGAAACCGCTTGGTACAGTTAATTCACTGTAATTAAAATCCTGGAATATAATTTAAAATCACCCAGTATCGGTGTTATTAAACAAGCTACAGAGAGAAAAAAAGTGAGAGAAGACAGGTTGGGAAGAGATTCCTTTATTCCTTGCATATCAATGTTATGAGCAAGTGGTAAAGCTGATGAAGCTCGATTGTGAAAAATGTGGCCTATTATACACTAAGTGTCTATGCTCTTTAAGGATAAAATACAGGGGGTTAAATCAAAGATCTAATCTGACACAAAGACCAGTAAGCAGTTAATCAGCAGCACAATATAAACACAGAGTATGTTACATCACTGCCTCCTGAGCACAGTTTTCACCATTTGCTTCTTCAGATTTACCAGCTCAGCTGTAGCCTACATACAGTTTAGAGGATTAAGCCATAATGCTACACATGTGCAGACCAGAGGGCACAGCAGTCGTCATTCAGCCCTCGTAACTTCAGCGCAGCATGTGAAAATCAGATCATTTATGGCAGTTAGAGCTCATTAAAATAACCACCCTTGTTCTTTTTACAGGGTCATTATGTAACATTAACTCAGTTTCTCTAATTGTTTCACACCCCTTTATCTGTGTAGTAGCTGCTTTCAGACCCATTTAATCCAGATATTTCTGTCTCTACAGAAATATAACAACCGCCATTAAGTAAACAAGCCATTGGTCCATATATTCTGGTAATCTGCCTCCAATGACCAATAACTGATCCTTTAGAGAAAAGTGAAATTTTCCTTTGACTATGCCATTACATGTGAGGAGAGATGCCTTCCCAACTCCAGCTGGCACTCAATTTATGTGCTGAAGCACGAGGTATGATATCCCTTATAACTTTTTTACATTTCTAGTATAACCGCAAATGTTATTTTTCCACAAGAAAAATCTCTAATCCTCCTTGGAATTTTGCTAAACCATTTACTTCAATAACATGCAGAAGTGAATTCCACAGCTAGGTCATACACTACAGAAAAGAGTATTTTTTTATAAGTTTTAAATTTGTTGACTCTCATTCTTAAATTAAAGGAACGATTGAATTGGAAACACTAGTTGGCTTTCACTGTATCAGTCTCTATTTTATAAATCTCTATTATGTTCGCTATCATGGCACATTTGTATATCTACACGCATTATCTCTCTGTTTCATTAGTGTTCAAACCATCAAACAGATCTGCATGCTTAGACCCTTACTCTCAACAAGAGGAATCTCCCTGACTTCAGTGGGATTCTCCCTGTGCTGATCAGCTCTATATATTAAACACAATACTGTACATTATGTGTGGAGTGTTTTTACACATATAAAACTACTCTCGTGTGTAAACAAATATGCAGTCAAATAACAAGAAGGTATTTTGCTCAAAAAATAGCTATCTGCCTACTTTCTCAGCTTTTTCATGTTTTACAAGTCTCAGTGAATCAAGGAAAATGAGCTTTCCCTAACACAAAGGAAATAGATGAGTCCTGGTTTAAGAACATGTATTTTATTCCTCGAAGAATAAAAACAACAATAAAAATGAAAAGTTTGCTGGAAGACTTCCTCTTGAGTTTTCTTACTGGTCAGAAAAATGTTCATAGCTTTAATAACTTCTTCCACTGAAGGAGCTCATTAATCAAAATTAATAAAGTCTTTAAATCATTTGGTGCAATAAAAAGTGCATAAATAATTGCCACAATGTCTATTCGGTATTTTATCACGAAGGAAATAATGCTGACTTGGCATAATAAAGTCACTTAATGCCATACTGACTAGTACAAATTTATTTCCCAGCCATCATTAGTACATATATCAGATTTTTTTTTTAAACTGTTCTTACAGGCTATCTAGAGTAACAAGGAACTCTACTGTTAAAGCTCATAATGTAATGAAACCAAAAATTTCAGATTTCAGTGCTGAAACTTAGGCTCCTGAATCCACATGAATTATCATCATCACCAAGACACGTAAATATAAGAGACCTGATTTTTCAAAGCTGCTGGGCACTTACACCTCTCACTGATGTCAGGTCAGCAAAAAGCAGCACCTTTAGTCTTCCATTGCAAAGGGAACAATATAGTGGGGAATTATTTAGGAGGATATTATTTAGTGGGCATACACTTAACATACCTTAACATACCTCATTCTCAGTACCTGAGTTTATCTCCTAGCCGTGACCTCCAGTAATACCATCCAGCTCCAGGCCATTTTCCTCAACCTCTGTGCTGCGAGGCCCAGTTGATGTACAAGCTGCAAAATTGTCTTAATGATTTGAAATATGAGAAAAGCAGGGAATGAAAAGAGAAGGCTACACTCTGAAAGAAAAGAAAAAAAAAGACACCCACACAACCTTAACTCTGCCTCTGTAAGGATGGTTGGAGGAACTCAGAATAAGCCAATCTCTTATGTCCCTCCTCACTTCCAAAAGAAAGGAACATTTTCTTAGGATCTACTATCACTACTACAAATCAAGACTTCTATCCTTACAATTTCAATGGGATCCTTCAGTGTGCAGTACAGGCGGTGTCATGGCTCATTGGGTAATTACTGCTAGCTAACAGATCAGACCAAACACAATGCCTGCCTCTCCTCCCTGTTTTCAGCTACACAATCACAAATAAAAAGGCTCACAATAATTAACAGATCCCCTAATATTACTTCCCTGTAGCTGAAACAGGTCAGAAGAAGCAACTCTTCCCCACACTCCATTAAAAATAAAAACATTGATGAGGTGCTTGTGTCCAAAGGCAGCAGAGTTCAGACTGCATTGGGTGTCTTGTTTGAGAAAGGTAACCTTATTTCTGTATTTCCTAGCTTCCTCATATTTGACTGCTTTTTATTTCAGCTGTATCATTCTTGTATGAAACACGTTTGGAGGCCTTAAGTCAACATAGCCCCATTTTCCAAGTCTGGAATGGGGGATTTAAACTCTCATTTACAACAGGCCTGATGACCTTAAGTCACTGTTAAGTGCTCCCAAGCTTAATGAAGTGTTTTGCACAGAAAATTAATTATAACCTGATATCAACCAGTGTAAGTCATCTTCCTTTTGACACCTAATAGTTTCAAACCAAGATGCTGCCTGTAAAAAATCTGCAGTGAGGCTCTACTCAGCATTACCTCAAGGTTATAGGAGTTTACACTAAAAATAATACCATAGTTTATAAAAGATTTTTCATTCCAGAAGGGCAGGACATTTACTATTTTAATAAGTCAACATTTGAAAAACCTTCCAGCAGCAAGGGTTTGTGCACTGTACACTTTGCTGGTACGTTGCTCCTTTGAATTAACTGTTACAATTTATTTTTTTTAAATGGATCAGAGACACAAAGGGAGGCTGGGGAGAGATCTCAATTAAATGTTAGTGGCAACCAACCAAGAGACCGCTAGGCTGAGATTTTATAAAGCTTTTTTTCACCTCTTCTGGTTTTACTTAGCTTTCTATGCAGGGGACCAAATAAATTAATACTGTAATACATCAATCAATGTCATGCTTGCAATGAGAAATCCTGACAGCAGGCCACGCAAGGTAAAACAAATTCTATGCCAAGCAATTAAGCTTATGAAGGACAAGCCAGATGACAAGAATTAAACTCATTAATTTACTACATAAAAGCTCCAGTTAACAAAGTGTGAGAAAGCTCTCAACTGTTCACCAATAAACACAGCATTCCTTCTCTCCACTGAAGTTGAGGGCACTATAGTCTCTGCTATCAGTTTCAGAGTAGCAACCGTGTTAGTCTGTAACCGTAAAAAGAAAAAGAGGACTTGTGGCACCTTAGAGACTAACACATTTATTTGAGCATAAGCTTTCGTGAGCTACACTACTGAATGCATCCGATGAAGTGAGCTGTAGCTCACAAAAGCTTATGCTCAAATAAATTTGTTAGTCTCTAATGTGCCACAAGTCCTCCTTTTCTTTCTGCTATCAGTGTCCTTTTCCACTTTCCATAAAAAAGGCAGAGAGGGAGCTCTTTCTTGAGCAATCAGCCTTCAGTAACCATACCCCACAACTTTAATAGAATGCAACTCTATTTTTAATACGTCCTTAATTAACAGAGTTAATGAACAGCAGAGTGAAGGAAATTAAACATAGGCAAGAGAAAGAATAGGTTTGTTTTCAGATGAGATTAAAATCTAAGAGGCAAAGAGATATGGCAATGCTGTTCAGATGGCAGGAGATGAACAGCAGAGCAGAAGGCTCTCACACCAACAGCAGTGAAGACATGTGAATGGATGGAGAGGAAGTCACTGCAAGATAGAAGGAGCAAGGAAAAGAGAGAAGAAAGGGATAAGTTCCAAAAGGTAAAGGGACTTGTAACCATAGTGCTAATGTTTCCCATTAAAGAGGTTCACATTCATCTGAACCCAAGGTGAAGGAATCTAGTCTCTCTTCAGTTCAACTAACTCCATTTAACACTAATGGGTATGTCTGAGCCTTGAGAGAAGAAGAGTAGTGGTCATTGACACTACACAGAAAAGAAGGTGTTCAAACTCCTGCACATTATCTGACTAGGAAAATAATGAAAAAAATCTTTGGTATAATTTAACAAATAACCATCTTATTTCACAGAATAAGATGGTAAAGAAAAACGTAAAAATCTGCAGGAAGAACAGAAAAGAAATTTCCAGATAGGACTCTATACAATTACAAGTTAATGGGAAATAAATTAATTGGTTTACATTTCCTCTTGCCAACACACAGGTTCAAGATACTGACAGATCCTGGAAAGAGACTGTAGAGCCAAAGAGGATACAATCAGTTATTTCTCAGAAGTACAAATGTACAATCAGTAGCAGAAGTGAATTCCCTTGATAAACACTACTTAAACATTTCACAAGAACTGCTCGGCATACTACGTACCACACTTTAGAATTTTTACAATTCATTGGATCATGATCCCATGAAATTGTAAATTGTTGAAATTTCTCACAAGCAAACTCATTTGCAGATTAATATAGCAATAAAGTTACTAGAACACTAATTTATTTTGTGTCAGAGTAACAGCCGTGTTAGTCTGTATTCGCAAAAAGAAAAGGAGTACTTGTGGCACCTTAGAGACTAACCAATTTATTTGAGCATGAGCTTTTGTGAGCTACAGCTCACTTCATCGGATGCATACCGTGGAAACTGCAGAAGACATTATATACACACAGAGACCATGAAACAATACCTCCTCCCACCCCACTGTCCTGCTGTTAATAGCTTACTACTATTACTATTATAATAAGTACTATTATTACTATTACCAGCAGGACAGTGGGGTGGGAGGAGGTATTGTTTCATGGTCTCTGTGTGTATATAATGTCTTCTGCAGTTTCCACTGAATGCATCCGATGAAGTGAGCTGTAGCTCACGAAAGCTCATGCTCAAATAAATTGGTTAGTCTCTAAGGTGCCACAAGTACTCCTTTTCTTTTTGCGAATTCATTTTGTGGCGATTGACAAAAATCCACTCTCTCTCTCTCACTGAAATCAGCGGGAAGCTTTCCCCAACAAGCCTGGAGACCGAACCTTCAATTTCTGTAGAATTTGAGGAAAAGTGTGTGGCACCTTTTTTTGTAAAGACAACTGAACGTGAACTGATGCAGTGGTATCTACATGAGCCTGAGAACAGATGGTGCCATTGGTTTCTTCTGTTGCTCAGATATTTTCTAAAAGCTTCAAAGTGAAACTAACAAAACTTGGGTCAGTCTCAGCATTGCTATTCATAACCCACTGGAAAACAGCAGTGAAAGAGTCAAGAATGTCAATATAATTCTTCTGATATTGCTGCTTGGAAAAATGAGTAGGGCTGAAAAATCTATTCAGTCACAGTTTCTCAGGCAAGTACCATTAACTTCTGTAGAACATCAGCTTACATTTAAAAAAATATTATTCTTAAGAAAAACTTGCAAATGTCGATCCAGTGTAATTTGAGGCAATAAGACCCTCCTGAGTCTGCAGATCAACTCAGTCAGTGCTTCTGCTGCTGCTTAGAGCGTCAAATCAATATGGAACTTGTGTGCAATTAAGCAATTTGATTTGAGACTATAGCGCTTATTTTTACCTTTAAATAGTCACTTACATTGCCATCAGCAGCATTTTTCTTAATAAAATTTTAAAAATAAACAAGCTAGGCCGTACTCATCCCTGGGGTAACTCAATCAACTTCCAAAGAATTTCTCCAGAGGTGAATTTGGAAATATGTGCCTAGATTCATTTTACGTTATACAGCTCACTGTGTACACACCTAATTAGGTATTAAAAACAAGAGAGCAATAAAATATACATGATCTACCTCCAGGCGTAAAGTCCCTAACGTATCTCGCCATAGTATCTTCCATTACTGCTGTAATGCAAGCCCAGCTATCAAATTTTATATAGACATCCCTATGAAACTCTTCAAAGAACAATAATGACTTGTAACCTTGGGAAAATATACACATTCACTGCAAATGCACTTAGGATAGCACTGAAATCAAATGGCACTCTCTCTTTTTTTTTTTTTTTTTTTTTTTTTGGGGGGGGGTGCGTGTACAGATCCCAGCTGAGTACAATGAGGCAGATCCTTGGGGATTCACTTCTTTCTTTCAACAAGCCATTATTAAGAGCAGCTTAGGTTTAGATCACTCAAGCACTCCAGAGATGTCTATACTATTACCAGCCCTAACGAGCAGACTGTTCTTCAAACAAAAAGCCATTTACAAATACACAGCCACTTTACTATATATATGCACACAAACCCACCTGTCATTTGTTATTTCAAGTTTGGCCTTTACATTTTGAAGTCAAAATTGTCTACACAGTTGATTAATTTCAGTATTCTTCTGAAAATTTTTTACCTGTCCTTTTATTTTATAATGGACATAAACTGACTTCCATGGTGCTCCATGTTGGGTACAAGAATTGCTAGCACATTGTACGTTACAGAATTGGAGTCAGACACTTAGATCAGGACGTAAGCTGGCAAATAAATTTTGAAAAGATTTATTCCCAATGATTTCTTGTGTTAACTACTGTTTGACTATAGTGGGTTGAATCAGCCCCAAGAAAATTAAGCACTCCAAGTGAAATTAACGGGAGTACAATTGATTGGCATTTCTCAGAATCATGACCTTAGTTACATACCAAAAAAGGGGATAGGGCAATCACCATACTGTTGTCTATCGGTGCTGAGCATCAATACTTGAAATACTGATTTAACAGGCTTCTGTGTGAGTATATGGGAATAAATGGACACAAATCAGATGTCAAGAATTATAACATTCATAAACCAGTCGGAGAACACTTCAATCTCTCTGGTCACGCAATCACAGACATGAAGGTCGCTATCTTAAAACAAAAAAACTTCAAATCCAGACTCCAGCGAGAAACTGCTGAATTGGAATTCATTTGCAAATTGGATACTATTAATTTAGGCTTAAATAGAGACTGGGAGTGGCTAAGTCATTATGCAAGGTAGCCTATTTCCCCTTGTTTTTTCCTACCCCCCCCCCCGCAGACGTTCTGGTTAAACTTGGATTTAAACTTGGAGAGTGGTCAGTTTGGATGAGCTATTGCCAGCAGGAGAGTGAGTTTGTGTGTGTATGGGGGTGGGGGGTGAGAAAACCTGGATTTGTGCTGGAAATGGCCCACCTTGATTATCATGCACATTGTACTGAGAGTGGTCACTTTGGATGAGCTATTACCAGCAGGATAGTGAGTTTGTGTGTGTGTTTTTTGGAGGAGGGTGAGGGGGTGAGAGAACCTGGATTTGTGCAGGAAATGGCCCACCTTGATTATCATGCACATTGTGTAGAGAGTTGTCACTTTGGATGGGCTATTACCAGCAGGAGAGTGAGTTTGTGTGTGGGGGGGTGGAGGATGCGAAAACCTGGATTTGTGCTGGAAATGGCCCAACTTGATGATCACTTTAGATAAGCTATTACCAGCAGGACAGTGGGGTGGGAGGAGGTATTGTTTTATGATCTCTGTGTGTATATAAAGTCTGCTGCAGTTTCCACAGTATGGATCCGATGAAGTGAGCTGTAGCTCACGAAAGCTCATGCTCAAATAAATTGGTTAGTCTCTAAGGTGCCACAAGTACTCCTTTTCTTTTTGTGTGAGTTAAGAATCAGCATGGGTAACAGCCCAGAATTGCCTGAGGCTAGAGCAAAAGGAGTGTCCACTCTTGTAGCAGCAGCAGCTCCTCCTGCTGAAACTCCCTAACTGCCTTCAACAGCAGCATTCATAGTTGCAAAATCAAGACACAGGAGGGAATAAAAAACAGCCTTCCTCCCCCTTCGTTACCATCAGGAGACCCGCTTCTCTTCTGATCGCATCACACCACTATGGGAGCAAACTGACTAATGT
This sequence comes from Lepidochelys olivacea, assembly GCF_965140295.1. NCBI lineage: Eukaryota > Metazoa > Chordata > Testudines > Cheloniidae > Lepidochelys > Lepidochelys olivacea. The sequence goes on from NC_140411.1 coordinate 299,940,031, forward strand.
CATTTTTTGCCACGGAAAATAAATTATATTGGCCTCTGTCCTACAGCAGAATTTTAATCTGACAAGTCATTAATTTGCCACAAGATTCATACAGACTATTTACATTTAAAAAATAACTGCTCCTCCTAGAATTATGACAAATCTTAGACGATACAGACACACGCTCTGGTCTGCTGAATTGCGGGTAATAACTTTCATATTTGGTCAGTGGTTTCTGAATTATTTTTTCAGAGTGGTAGCCATGTTAGTCTGTATCAGCAAAAAGAACGAGGAGTCCTTGTGGCACCTTAGAGACTAACAAATATATTTGATGAAGTGGGTTTTAGCCCACGAAAGCTTATGCTCAAATAAATGTGTTAGTCTCTAAGGTGCCACAAGTACTCCTCGTTCTTTTTGCTGAATTATTTGTATAGAAGAAGCCCCCAAAATATGGTAGGAGCTTTCCAACGGAGGAAGACAGTCCGTGCCCCAAAGATTGTACCCACATGCACCCACACAAAAATCAAGTCCTATATATACAGTCAGACATTATCCATCTGCAGCTGGAGAACTGTTGCAAGAGAAAGTTAGAGTTTTGCTTGCGTTGTGCTTATCAGTTAAGATGTAAAATCAGACTGGAAGAATCTAACAACTAAAATTACAGATCTTCCTTTTAGCTAGTCCCTTCCTGTCTTCCCTCCGCACCCATCCTTGCCCTTTAGTATATTTTATATGTAACATATGTTATACTAAAATGAACCCACAAATATTTTAAAAAACCCACAACCAAACAAAAAAAAAATCAAAGTGCTACTGATACTTGAAAATCACCACTCTATTATATCCCCCTCTCTAACCCTTTATCTATTTTGTCTATTTGGATGGTAAACTCAGAGGTTGGGGACTATGTCTGAATATCTGTTTGTACAGTGCCTTGCATAATGGGGATCCTGATCTTGGTTGCAGCCTCTAGATGCTAGTGCAATACAACTAAAAATAACAACTTGATGGCTCACATGTGGCTTTTATCCACAGCCCTGAGTACAGGGGGTGCCACTAAATTCCCATGAGAGCTCTAGAAAGGACTGCACCCTTTAGACATAGGATTGTGCCTCCCAAGGGCACAATGCTTCCTGGAATTTCAAGGTGTACAGAGGAGCACACTCACTGATACAAAACTCCCAGGGGTGCTGCATGTGAATCCAGCCAGCTTTACTAGAAACTGGAGGAAGGGCGTGGCCACTGCATTTTCTCCATCCCCTCATCTTTGCAGTAGTTTGTGCCCCCAAGGATGTTGAGCCAGGAAGCTGTCCGTCCTCTGTATGGGAGTGTGGGGATGGTGACTGCAGGAAGGGGTCAGCCTCTGTGCACCATTTGGCCCATGGCACAATGCTTTAAAATCAAATTCATACTTTGTAATTGCTGTAACTCATACACCACTCTGGATGTCATCTGATTTAATTTGCTCTTTATTTAACCAATCCAAGTGTGAACTAAAACTAAAGCAATGGCACGTATGAAATTACTCCAAATCCAAAACCACCCCAATATTACCAAGTTACTTCATAAATATTTAATAGAACATTGCATAATATTTGAATATTTAGTAGAATTTATCAGGTTTAAATTTTATAAAGCAACTCTATTTTCCATCTGTTTATGTAAAAATGCAACTTTACTATTGAATTGAGTATATTTTTGGGAAAGGAAAATATTTCTTCACTAGTGTGATATAAGAACAAATGCTAAGACTTTCTGAATACTAATCAGTCACATACAGTAGATTGTATACAAGAGTGGCAAGGGGACAGATTAAGAGCTGTAGTTCAGACCAATCAGATTCATTCCGGTGGCTTTCTTGCCAAAGTAACAGTACCAATTTCTAGACCTTTATAAAGTCTTTTCTCTCAAAGTAATTCCATGTCACTGAAGACTAACAAGGTACATTGTGATACTGCCCTATTGCTAGGTCTGAAATATTCCTTCTCCCCCTCCAAGCACAAATCTGAAATTTCACTTGCTAAAAACCATCACCATCATTTCAAGAACAATTAATTAATTTTCCTCCAGAAACTGATACAATCAGGGTTCACTGAGTTTTTTAAAGCATCCCTGTGAACATTCAAAACTGCAATCTGGTAAGTGATTTCAGCTGTCACTGCTTTTCACATCACTTCCTCCATTTCAGCAGGGGCATAATAAGCCAGGATGGTACACTGCTCATCACCTTATAGGATGTAGATTGCTCTTAAACAGTTTGGCATCACTTATTATCCCTACCCTGAGGAGTCACAGAGTGAAGAAACTGGATTTGACATGAAACCATATGCTAACTGATTTCAAAGCAAGTCTCTGAAGACTCAGGGCTCTACAGGAATACTGCAACTTAAGACTCTTCCCCCCTTTTTCTTGGCAGAAAGTATGTAACAATGTTCCAAATTTAGCTGCTGGAGGTATTTTTTCCCCTTCTATTTTTCTTTCTTTTTTCTTTTCTTTGTGTGTGAAGGAGGGAGAGGAGGGGTTTTCCATTAGTGAAAAGATGTTTTGGGGTTTGGTGCAGACCATTTAAAGTATCTGAACATGACAGTATTGTAGTGCAGGCTCTGACCCTAACCACCACAACGCTTTGTGATTAAATAAAGAGCTCAGTGATGGTGAACACAGGTTCCAGTGCCACATTCCTTGTATATTCAAAGCTGCCACTTAAATGCATGGAATATTTAGACAAACAAGAAATGCCAGTTTGGGCCCTGGGAATATTTTAATGTAAGTACAGAAAGTGAATAAAATAAGGAAACCTCTCTTTCACTTGAACATGTACCTCCATGCACAAAATTAGATGCAGTAAATAGTGTACTGGTTATACAGTAAAGAGCAATCTACAGAGCAACTACATGCCACAGGTACTCAAATTCAACTGAAACCATATACAGTTAAATTGCATCATGTAAACTATAAACCCACAAGAGTGATTCAAGAGTCATAAGTAGCAGCAGCCCCACCACTACAGATATTTCCTCCTATGGGTTTCCCAGTGTGTTCTAACTTTCTTTAGATTACAAGTTCTTGTATTTCAGTGTTTTGTACAGTGCAAGTAGATTGTTGGTAATAAATGGATGGCTTAGCATATACATAGGAACAATAATGTCCTAAATGCTTTTCTAATTAATAGCAGAGATCAAGTGTTCCACAGGAGTGAACACCCATGGATGTTGAGCTCACGAGCCCACAGTAACAACATTCCAGCTCAGTGGAGATACACAGCCTCCGCTAATGTATCTATTTCTGCAAGCAGAAGATAAGGTTTGAGGACATCACATCAATAAAGCAGACAACAAAAGATATTGAGGTGTGTCAGCTGATATTGAATTGGAAACAAGAAAATGAAATATTCAATGCAGAATTTTAGAGTGTATATGACTTGAGGCCTCTATTTCATTAGGACCAGGCTTCATTGTCTATTTCACTGTCCACACGCCTCACCTCCATTACTAACAAACCACATCACCATTTAAAATGTTTTCATTTTACCTCAATGTTTCTGAAACAAACAAAAACATTAAAAAGGGATCTTGATTTATGCTTCTGTCTCCAAAACACACATGTAACAACTGGAGATAATTTGGACCATGATAAGAGGTAGAGTCACAATGAGACCACAGCTGAGGGAGATGCTGACAGTGAAGACTAAAGCAATGGTTTGGATGGGGAAAAAAAGAAGAGAAAGGCATGGGGCAGAAATAAAACTTTCAGGAAAAAATACAAACTTTATTTATCTCATTCAAAACTTTTCATAGAAAAGATACAGCATTTTTAAACCAGTCTGAAGGGCCAAATTTCACTGACATTTACCTTTTCGAATACACATTGTAATATCTAGTCAATTTTGTTTTTTCAGTTTCTTTCTTTCTACCCCCATAAAACACACTGTAAATCACGGCAGCAAGAAGTTCATTAGATCCCCACTCCTACACCCTCCCTGGAGGTCTCCCAGGAAGGGAAAGTCCTTTGACAAGGTGCTGACGTCATATTCAGAGCTAAAATGCAAACAACATCCAGAGCAATTTGCATGTATTTACACAAACTCTGCCAATTTTCTGGTGTACAATGCATCCAAATACTCCATATTTGATATACATGCACATATACATGTAAATACAGAGATGTAAAATGTTGCATTAATATAGAGTTGGATAAACACTCATTCTGTGCAAGTTTGAAGGATTCCAGGGTATATTACTTCACCTTTAATTGTTGTTCTATGAAGCTAGTATATTAGAAATTCTTGGGTTACAAATCTTCTGAAGAATGGAATTGGCAATCCTAAAAATTTTTTTTGAGAGAATTCTGGAATCATACATGAGGTAATAACTGACACAAATCCAAAAGGTCCTTTTTAGGGTCCGAGTGTACAAGACTCATGAAAAGGGGTGGATGAGCATTAATCAATGGAGAATACTGCTTTCAAGGAACAAATCTCACAGGAAAGTAACCCTTTCTATGTAGGTATCATCACATATATCTGCACTTGACAGCTACAGAGCAACAAGGAGGACTCTGAAACAAGGAACTTATGCTCCATAACTAGATGTGCCCATACAACAGTTGAAAACAGTTGACTTTCAGTGTTATTTGTGCTCGTAAATCCCTTAAAATATTGCACACTGTTAACAAAACAGTCAGCAAAACATTTGGCTCACTACAATGAATATTCATAGGCAGACAGCACATTTCAGTTGTCCCCATTAAACATTAGATACAATAAGCTAAATTAGCACGAAGAGCCAAGCTTCCAGAGCTTTCTTTAGCTTTGGCTATGTTCTGGTCAGTTAGATTCCCCCTTGTTCCTAAATAAAAAGGGACTCCAGGGTCAGACCAAGTGAAAAGTCAAAGCAGAATGTTCACCACTAGGAAGATACTGTTTTATGTTGCATTACAGACACTTTATTTATACTGTTTATTATTATTTATCTATTACATAAATAATATTTTGTGTACTATGCTCTTTAAAGACATAGAATAAGCCAGGTCTCTGACCCATAATGCTTTAAGTCCAAACAGATAAAATACAAAAGAGTGGGACAAATCACACAACATAGCTTATACAGAAGGCAGACTCTTTAATATACCAGCACTACTTTAATTTTGTATTTTAACTGTGTAAAATACTGATTAGTGACAACAGTAGGAGAGCAATAATGTAACCCCAGGCCTTTAACCAACAAATGACAGGATTTGTCGGTGATAAGGTTAAAACTCTGCCCTCAACGTTTTCCACTGACAGCATTCTCTGAATTGTAGATGATAATATAAGCCAGACCTGGTGACTGATTAGCTAAAAGATGATACTTGGGAAGAACTAATTATTTGGGTGCGAATACTAATTCACTAGCTTCTACTGAGAAGGAAAAAAAAGCCAGTTCCATATTAAGAATGTCACAACAGTTAAACAACTCAGGAAAGACTCTTCATATATCTGTCAGGAAAACCGTGCTGCCAGAATCTTTTAAACGAAAAATGTGTGTAGTCAAATCTCCACTCCTCCACAGCCCCCCCCCCACCAAAAAAAACCCAAATTGGATAAATTCATGGAGCCAGGATTTGTGCTGGAAATGGCCCAACCTGATGATCACTTTAGATAAGATATTACCAGCAGGACAGTGGGGTGGGAGGAGGTATTGTTTCATATTCTCTGTGTGTATATAAAGTCTGCTGCAGTTTCCACGGTATGCATCCGATGAAGTGAGCTGTAGCTCACGAAAGCTCATGCTCAAATAAATTGGTTAGTCTCTAAGGTGCCACAAGTACTCCTTTTCTTTTCAGGAAAAACAAACATTTTGTAAATTTTCTAAAAGGAAAATCAGTCTGTTTTAAAAAATGTTGAAAGTAAAACATTTTTAAAGTTTTTGAAAATGTACAGGGAACTCAGTAATAATCTTTGATACTGTATGTAGGTTTTTATATGGAAGGCTTTCAGTTTGTCACTCTCTCAATAAACCTCCTAAACTAGAGACTGCATTGTGATTAGTTTACCTATCAAAGAACATCAGAAAGACAAACTTGCAACTAGCTTGCTTCTCAGTGCAGTTAGCATCTCTCTTTTGGCAACGTTTCTAAAGATGTTAAAGGCAATCAAGCGCAAAGCTGGATTTAGGTTATGCAGGAACCTGAACAAAACAAGCTGTGTGAGGCCCCAGCCACACCTCAGAAACCACCTACCACATCTGGCATCAGCAGATGGTATTTGATTTGGGTGAGGTTGCTGGTCATTCTAGGAGAATGAAGGGCTGGGACCCCACGTTCAGTTTTCAGGTTTGAGGTACCCTGTGCAAACATAATTGCCTGAAATGTTTATTAATGTACCTGTTACAAACATAATTAACCTATTAAGGAGAAGAGAAGAATAATTTGAAAGCTAGTGGGAACATATAGCCTTTGGATTGCAACAGAAGCTACTATTCAAAAGTACACAGCTGGTGGGCAAGGTTATACATGTGTGCTGAAAAGGGTTGCTGTCAGCATGGGGGCCCTATGGCCACACACTTGCCACGTGTCTAGGGCTAGCCCTGATCAATCAGAAATGCAGGGATCCAGCTGCTTGAATTCACACAAGACAGCAAACCTCCTTCATTTCAAGTTGTATGCCCTTTCCTGCAGGCAGCTAGGAGGACTTTAGAAATCAAACTCTTTGAGAGCTGAGCCATGTTAAGATTGAGAGAGTCCACTTAAAAGGAAATGTCCAAGTTCTAAGCCACATACATGGCAAATCTCATGGGCAGTTTGGTTGAATGCTGGTATCATATAATACCTGTTCTCTATTCTGCCTTCCTCAGCAGTCTCCTTGAAATCCTCTTATTTGTCACGTAAGAGAGATAATATCCAATATGTTTTTCTCCATGAACATATCATGCAGCAGTCAGTAGCCTTGTACTTGGTGATGTTTCATGCTACATTATATCACCTCAAGTAATAAACTCAGTTTCTTAACAACTGTCCACGTTGCATCATGTTAAGTGCAATGATTGGTGCATTTTTCTTATTTTGTCCAGTCTATAAAAGCATTTTACCACTAGATATTCAAGAAGAGAGTAAGAATAGGTGGAGTCATTGGATTCATTCATCTTACTAACATTAGGTACAAGCCAACCACCACAGATGGGCAGAATAAACCTGTGCATAAAGCCTCATCTGAAAGAAGAGAAATTTCTAACATTCCACTCACTCTGTCCCCTGTGCTGCATCAGCAGTGCAATTTGGTTGGGTCTACAGAAAAAGATATGTATTAGAAATATTTTTCATTAAAAACAAAATCACAACGAAGATATCCATTTACTAAAAATACATATTATTTGTCCTCCGCACTATTTTACCCCCTTTCAGCCAACCAACTTGAGGACAACACAACATGCACCATTCTCACTGAAAAGTGACTGCCTAGATGCCTTCAGCCATTCACAGCCCCATTAGTGAAAGTCCGAGAAGGAGTCTGAAATCTAGGTCTCACAGTAAGACAGTTTATTAGTCACCAATGGAACCAATTCAGAACATTTGATTTTATTTAAAACTGACTTGGACTGCATCTAGAAAATGCCACATCTGATCTTTCTAATCTGAGAATGATTTCCTCGAACACTATAGAATTTTCAGTTCTAGAGAATATTGAATTTGTGGGGAAAAAGGTTTTCACAAAGGTATCTTTTGTATATTCACTCAATTTCTTTCCACACATCTTAAAAGCATAAGCTACATATTCATTCCTGACTATTCCCACTCATGAGTTAGCTGGAGGAGCACTCACTTGTTCAAAACATTACAGTATCTCACAGCAATCTGAAAATTAGGTTATTAATCTTTTAAAGAAACCCAGCCCCAGTGAAGTCATGAATAATGACTATTCTTTTTGAACATTTCTGCATTGGTAGACACTAATGGCTTTCTTCGCTCAGCCTCAGATTACAGAGAACAGTGATTAGCTACTTCTTACAAATGTAATTAACTGATTAAGAAAAGGGGCAGAGAATATCAAAGCTCTTGGGGCATACAGCCTTTGGACTGCAAAAGCAGCTACAATTCAACGGGTTAAGAAGATAAAACACTGCATTCACACAACATGTCAGCTGTCTCTCCTCTCATTGTGAAGCTGACTCAATCCACAATAAAGAACAACCTTTTACAAAAGGTTGAAGAAGGTTCTATTCATTTTACTTTGTGAAAACACTAAAAAACTGCTAGGAATACAGCAGCATGTGTTCACTGAGGCACAGCCTTCTCAAACTTCCTTAAGAACTTCGAAGCAACAAGCTTAGTGTACTATTCTCTTTAGCCTCATCAGAGTCACTCACAGCTGGGTCTACTATTAATTATTCCAGCCAGTTCTCATCATGTGAGCTTCAAAGAGCAAGCCCTCTCCAGTCAGTGCTGCAAAGCTCTTGAAGCTTTTAACTTTGTCTATTCTCCAACCATTTAGAAGGTTTAAGGAACACTGTCTGAAAATGCCTTCCATACTCTCAATCCTTTTGTAACTAACCATGTCTTTTGTTTCAGCTCCAGATTGAATATTGGGCCCAGGATATGTAAAAGATCGACTAAAGGTCCATGATGAAGACCATGGTTGACAACTTCACTCCTCTGACATAACGGAACTTTCTACAATAAGGTAAAATTCATCTGTAAAAGAGACGGACCTTTCTCAAGGACTGGTTGAGACTATGGCATTAGGAATTAAGAACCATCACAAACCTAACCATTCAAGCGCAAGGTTAATTGCTTTGAGCTTGTCTTCTCTAATAAAGTCATAGCAACATGTGTGTATGTAATTTAAAAAAATTCCAAAACAAAACACTCCGCTGCAGATCCACTTCTCCCCCTGGGGAGGGGAGGAGAGAAAAAATGAGACACATGTTAGTAACGTTGCTCAATGTGCTACTGAACGCTACTCAGATACTAGCGTAATGAGCAGGGTATAAGAAACGGCACAGAATAGAATTTACTGCAAACATGCCTTCCATGTAAACTGCCTATTATCTTTATTGATCGATTCTGGAAATCCAAGAGTTAGAGTTTTATTCCTTTAGAAACTTAACGGTAAATTTTAAAAAAATAGACTGAGAAAAAAGGGAGAAGGAATGAACATGCAGCAAGCACAAACTGAAACACAGCATTCAGAGAAATTCGGAGTTTCAATTTGCAGAGTTTCTGACACATCCCATTGGGGGATGGATTAGTGTCATTGTGAAAGGGCCAGGGTGTGGCCTGTCCTTCATGCAAAATCTGAGGATCTGTGATAAATGGCAACAACACCAGCTATGGATCTTGAAAGATCCATAAAGGGGTTTACCGCTGATTTACCATGATCTGCTCTGCCTGAGAACACAGCCAGCTTGGTGGTAGTGCTATCCATCTACTCAAATTTACATCAACCTCTCCTCAAATTCATATGCCTGAGATGGGTAAAATATGCAGAGCAGAAGTTAATGCTTCTGTGAGCAGCAGGAAATCCCACTGAATTTTCTACTGAATTTACCAAACTATTTAAGGAACACTGTCTGAAAATGCCTTTCATCTTTTCAATGCAAATCCAAAGAATCCCAAATACATACTGTTTGTACAGAGGGATTCTGTAGGCTCAGAGGAAGAAATATGTTGCATACTCACCACACTCCTTCCTTTTCACTACCACCTTCCCTGTGCTTTTGTCCCCAGATAGTTTCAACCAAATTTTGCAAAACTATTTAAGATCTCAAACTGAACATATGTATGGACTTAAATATTATAAACAAAAATATTTCTAAACAAATTCAAATATCTGAAAATACGATTCCCCCTTATCTATCTGCCATCACTTAAGGGTTTGGTGTATCTCCTTCAATAGAGGAGCACATCACTAACACTAAAGTAGCACAAGGAATGACATGAACGTAATTCTCTGCCCTGTGCTACAGTTAGCAATGTCATTATCTGTTGTGAGACACAGACTAAACATTGAGCCCCAAATCCTGGCCAGTACTTAAACACATGCTTAACCTGATGCATGAGAGTAGTCCCAGAGTTGTGAAATCAGCTGCACAACTCATGCTTAAACATAAGCATGAGTTTAAGCAATTTGCAGAATTTAGGCGCAAATTCAGTTCTTAGCAGGTAAAAACCCTTTCAGTTACCTTTAAAATACACAAAGGAAAAAGCCTGTTGTAAGTCAAGACATTTTATAATTCTTTGAGAACCTACAATATTACAAAGTGTCAAAACAGTATTTAATCTGTTTGCAAACTTAAGTCTCCATGGAACCAACAGTCTAAGGGATCTTAACTAGAATTAACAATTGCATACAGATAATTTATTATACAATGCTATTCCATTAACATAGAAAAAAAACTCCACTACCTAGCTACTATATTTTTAGTCTTTGCTTGAAAGCAAAATATACTGGGCCAAATTCTGCCCCTGTTTACACCTATTCACCTCCAATGAGGACAGAGTATGGTCCAGGATCATCATATTATCTGAATTAAGGTTTGCAAGTCTAATGTTCTGTATGGACTACTGAAGCATCTTTTGCCAAAACTACTGTGGTTTTAGATGACTAAACAAAACCTACTTTGTCTTATAAAACAATGTGATATATACCACACCTTAACCATGTGATGTGTCCATTAAGGAAGCATTCCTCTGCTACTACCCATCGTCTATTGGTCCATCATGAACTTGGATTCAGAGCCATTCCAAATTGCTCTGATCCCAGCAAGACTGTTTCTAAACTCACTACTTCTACAGATGTAATCTAACAGTGGATATCCTAAGCAAAACAAACATGATAAATATCAGAGATTTTGCTTCGGCAACATAATGAATGTAATGACAGAAACACGAAGAAGGTAAAACATCACAGGGTTGACACAGAGCTCAGTTAGCAGTCTAGCAATAGTTTAAAAGTTTCTGGTTAGACACTTTACAGATGCAAGTTCCTTCTGCTAATACAGCGGTACTCAACTGCATGTGGCCCAGTTAGCACACAGCTGTGGCCCAGCTGTGTGCTTAAAGGCTGCTGGGCCCACAGAGTCAAAGGGGCAGGTTGCCGCACCACCTGGTACAGTGGGGTACAGAGCCCTGGCTGCCCTGCCACCCTGCCCGGTGTGGCAGGGTCTGGAGTCCCAGCCCCCCTTGCCCAGGGCCCTGGCTGCCCTGTCCCACATGACGGAGTACGGGGTCGGGGCTGCCGGGCCGCCCAGCCGCAGGCAGCGGGGTCTGGACTCAGGGCTGCCCTGCCTTGTTGCCCAGCCCCACGCTGCAGGGTCTGGGCTCAGGGCTACCCAGCAGGGTCCAGGCTTGGGGCTGCCACGTGGCACAGTCAGGGGGGTAGGGGCTGCCACATGGTGGGAGTAGCAGGGTAGGGGCTGCCCTGCAGCCCCAAGCATGGGGTATGCTCCTGGCCCCACTCTGTGGAGAGATCTGTGGGTAGACCGGGGCATTGGGCATAGGGGTCTGTAGGAGGGTTTGAGGGGGGCATTGTGATTCTCAAACTGCGGCCCAGGTAACACATTGTGGGTAGGGTTGCCAACTTCTTAATCGCACAAAACCAAACACCCTTGCCCTGCCCGTCCCTTCCCCAAAGTCCCGCCCCTGCCCCGCTCCTTCTCTAAGGCCCCGCCCCGCACTCACTCCATCCTTCCTTCCTCCGTTGCTCACTGTTTCCTACCCTCCCTCACTTTCACTGGGCCAGAGCAGGGGATTGCGGTATGGGAGGGGGGGAGGGCTCTAGATTGGGGCCATAAATGAGGGGTTCAGGGTGCAGGAGGGGGCAATGGGCTAGGGCAGGGGGTTGGTGTGTGGGAGGGGTTGCAGAGTCCAGGCTCCAGGAGGGCGTTTGGGTGTGGGAGAGGGCTGAGGGCTGGGGCAGCGGGTTGGGGTGTGGGCTCTGGAAGGGAGATATGGTGCATGAGGGGATTCCAACCTGGGGCCAAGGGTTGGGGTGCAGGCTCCAGCTGGGCGGAGCTTACCTCAGGCAGCTCCTGGTTGGCAGCGCAGCGGGGCTAAGGCAGGCTAAGGCAGGCTCCCTGCCTGCCCTGGTTCCATGCAGCTCTCGGAAGCAGCTGCCATGTCCGACCTGGCCCCTAGGCGCAGGGACATCCAGGCAGCTCCATGCCCGCAGGCTCCACCCCCGCATCTCCCAATGGCTGTGGGGAGCCAATGGGAGCTGCAAAGGTGGCCCTCAGGGCGGGGGCAGCATGCGGAGCTCCCCTCATCACCCCTGCGCCTAGGAGCCGGACATGCCAGCCACTTCTGGGAGCCACGGGGAGCCAGAGAGCCTGCCTTAGTCCCGCTGGACTGCCGACCAGACTTTTAATGGCCCGGTCAGTGGTGCTGATCAGAGCCACCAGGGTCCCTTTACAACCAGGCATTCCAGTCGAAAACTGGAAGCCTGGCAACTCTAATTGTGGGCCGCTAACGACAAATACGTTGAGAACCACTGTGCTGGTAAAAGCCTTCAGACTTTACTGAAACTGGCTTTGTGGACATGTGCTAGAAATTCATCAGGGATGCATTCTTTAAAAAGTGAAAACAACAAAGAGGGAAATAGAATAAGAGATGAAACCCAATTTACAAGCTCTACCTCGGAAATATGTTCTATGCACAACATTGCAATGAAGAGACAAACGTAGGTTATTTAATTTTGATAACTTGATGGCATTATGCAGGATAATTTGAGTTCTACCAAGTACAACAGGGCTTGAAAAATTCAAATCACAATTTTTGGATGAATGTAAAGACCAAACAAGAGGGGAAGAAATATAATTTTTTGTAGATTTTAATCTATCCTTCTTCCACTTATCCCATCATTGTGCAAACATCTGCTAGCTTTGTCTGACCCAGGAGATACTAAGGTCCATCTGCTTACCACCTTCTTTGATGAAATCCATCCATTACTTCCTTGGCTTTGCTCAGGGTTTCTTTCCTACCACATTCCCCCACCACGTTATCTTCACCAGGTCTCCTTCATTCATCCTTTGTGTGTGTCCAAACCAGCAAAGTTGCACATCCTGAACTTTGTCATCCATATCAAGGACTTTGACTTCCACCCTAATACTTTCATTTTGAAGTCTGTCTCTTCATGTAACTCCTCTTATAGCACTAAGACATCTCAACTCACATACCTGCAGGGTTGAACCTATTGGTCTTTTTTATCACCCATGCTTCTACACCAAAGAGCATTGCATGCCATTCAGAAAAAAGAACAGGCCTTATGGTTGTAAATAAAACCTTCTAAATATGAACTGATTAAACTGAGGCAATGATGTCTTCCTCAGTCTTCAGAGAGCCAGCTCTAGCATCCATAGCTTTAACAAAAGCAGCAGGGTAAAACAAACAAAATAGGTCAGCAGTCAAACTGCCCATCTGAACCCTGTGGGCAGCAATGAAACTGTCTAGAATCATGTCATTTTCATATCATGGTTTTAGAACAGAGGTGGGCAAACTATGGCCCGCAGGCCACATCCAGCCTGCGGGACAGTCCCACCCAGCCCTTGAGCTCCCAGCCAGGGAGGCTAGCCCCGGCTCCTCACCCGCTGTTCCTCCTCCCCGCAGCCTCAGCTCGCCGTGCCGCCAGCACTCTGGGCAGCGCGGCGGCATGGCTGGCTCCGGCCAGGCAGTGTGGCTCAGGGGAGGATTTACTAGTGAACACAGGGTGCCCTGGCACGGGACCCCCCCAACAACAGGGGAACCCAGGGCCTGCCACTCAGGCAGCTCAGCACCGGCACACCCTCCTCACGGGACGGAGAGGGGGGCTGCACTGCGGGGGCAAGGGAGAGCAGGGAGGGAGGCTCATCTGCAGCCTCAGGGGAGCAGGCGGGATGTGCGGGTGGCGGGAGCGTGGCAAATGCGGGTGGAGGACTCAGGAGGAGCACCAGACAGCCGTGCAGCCAGCCAGAGAGAAGTGGCACTTTGAACAGGAAACTGCCGCTTCTCTCCGGTGGAGCAGCTGCCTCTGCTCCTATTGAGTTCTCCGCCCATGTTCGCAGGGCCACATTCCAAAAGGGGCTTTGGGCGCAGGGTGGGGGGGGCTGAATAGCGTGGAAGTCCCGGAGGACTCTCAGGGGCTGGGGGTGTGGATAGGGGTCAGGGTAGTCAGGAGGCAGGGAGGGTTGGATAGGGGGTGGGTTCCCAAGGGGACGGTTAGGGGCGGGAGGTCCTGGGAGGGGGAGGTCCCGGGAGGGGGCAGTCAGGGGACAAGGAGCAGGGAGTGTTGGATGGGTCGGGGATTCTGAGGGGGGCAGTCAGATGGCGGGAAGTGGGAGGGGGTGAATAGGGGGCAGGGGCCAGGCTGTTTGGTGAGGCACAGCCTTCTCTACCTGGCCCTCCATACAATTTCGGAACCCCGATGTGGTCCTAACACCAAAAAGTTTGCCCACCCCTGTTTTAGAAAGCTATTAGCATCAGCAAAGGCAAACACTGGAAACCGACATGCAAGGCCTTGAAGTCTACTACCCCTCTGCAAAGGAGTAACAGTATTGTGGCAAAAATTGGTGCACTATGACCCTTTCATGTGAGTGAAGGCACTGGGCCTTCGCTATTCAGACTGTTGGCACTCAACTTTTCCTGGTGGGATCCCTTTTCATACTTACCTAGGGCTTGTATGTTAGGAGATGTCTACCCTTACCGGGGATCGATGCTGCAGCGATCGATGCACCACGGTTTGATTTAGCGGATCTAGTGAAAACCCTCTAAATCGATGGGAGATTGCACTCCCATTGACTCTGGTACTCCACTGGAACAAGAAGAGTAAGGGAAGTCAACGGGAGAGTGTCTCCCATCAACACAGCGCAGTGTAGACACCGGGGTAAGTTGACCTAAGATACATCGACTCCAGCTACGCTATTCACATAGCTGGAGTTGCATAACCTAGGTCAACTTATCCCCATAGTGCAGATAAGGCCTTAGTCTGCTAACTAGCAGGCATTTATTAAATTGTGCAAGTTCTGAAGTATCAGAAAAGCTAATGACATTTAAGTCCATATAACCCCAATACTTGAGACAACAAACAAATGTAGATTCCAGTATCCACACACTGAGAATGCGAGTTTCTCTATCCACAGCTGAACTTGAGTACTTTGTATGACCTGTTTCTTCCACTTACATAGAATATGTTCACAGAGAAATGAAATCTCATATTTTAGCATCCTTTAAAGTAAGACTAATTGATTTGCAAACTTTCTGGTAGTCTGTGCGAGGTTGTGACGAATGGGTAGTGAAAAGTGGTGACAATTAAGTCTGCTAGACTTAATTCACAATTCCAGCTGCCAGTATCACATTACTGTGAAATCCATTCATTGCACTAAGTTAACGCTTGGAGCAGTCATCTGAAGTTTGCACAAACTCACTCTTGTCAACCATTTGCAGTTAACGTTTGTTAAACGTCTGATAAAGCACTAAAACTAATTACCTTCTTTATTTAGAAACACGGCTTGAGAACAGACTGTTATGCCTATGCTGATTTTCTTCCAATTTAATGGGATAGTTCTGTCCATTATCCCATTAGCTACGCGCTGCTAAAAGACTATAATGAGCACCACAAAGCCAAACAACTAATTGAAGTCATTACAAACTCCCAAAACAACATCAATTATTTCTGCACTTGATTGCTGCAAAATGATCTCTTTTAAACACACACATATATCACACATTTGGTCTGATCTCTGAACGGCTGCAGAATAACCAAAAATAAGGAGATCTGGTTCCGGTTTTCTCCTCACCAAAATTGTCTCTCATTCTGTATATTTGCCAACATTCCTGATAACAAATACACAGTCTGACTCATTTCCTCACAGTGAAAACATTCATGTTGATCCTTTAAACAAGACAGCAGTAGTACAGACTTCCAGAGCATTCTGGTGTGAGAAGACATTGATATTCATGTATTGCCAAGGTAAATTTCAACCTTTTAACTCCAGATGTTTACACTGGCAAAGTCATAGCATTACAGAGCTAGTTACTAATTCAGATTTTATTTAGAAAGGCTGAAGTTGATTTTTTTCTCCTCATTTTGATTAAATGCTGCAGCACTAATGTTTTTAATAAAATGTTTAGCTGTTCTGTAGTTTCTCCCTAGATTTTCTTGAAATCCTTCCCAAACAACAAAAAAACCATACAAAAAACTAAGAAGCTATAGAGTATCACAGTAAAAGATGGGCTAATGCTGTCAAAAGATCAACCTTCAGCCATGTAGCATAAAATTATTAAAACAGCGGAGCAGGAGTTAATTTTCTATTTCATAATTTTTATGTAGGACATTTTCATATGGAACTTAAGCTCTACTGACACTTTAAATACCAGCGTTCATATTCTTTATATAGCTCAAATTCTCTAAAATGTAACTTCAGACAGAAAGGCAAGAGCTCTTATAGCTTAATTAATTTTGGTCTGTGCACCCTTTCCTCCATGTAAAAAAAGTTTCACCTTTTTCATTAAAAACAAAAATACTTTGAAAAAATAGTAAAATGAAGAATAAAAGTTTGAGTAAATGTATCAAACCTTATGGCAGCACAGTCTCTATCGAACAATACATGAAGAGTGCTACGATAAGATCAGAGGAAAATAAATTTGTTTTCTGAGCTATAATGCTGCTGCTAGAAAATTCTAATACAAGAGCTCTGTGTAGATAAAGGGCACATTGCAAGGTCAGCATAATTACAGCCAACTCTGTTCCCTGCTAACCAAGTGTACATATAGTTCAGCCAGTTGACGCGCATGTGCTCGCTCTCTTTTTCCAAAACAAAAACAAACAAAAAAAACCCTGTTAGGCTCCCTTACCATGAAAGCAATGCCAGTACTCAGACAGCACTGAAACACTTCAGGTGTCAACTCCTTAATAAGGAAATGGTGCCAGATGCCAGCTACCTTTCGTATCAATTTCTTGATCTACTTGTTTCCATTTGTCTTGTTTTGGAATGCTGTTCAATTCTCATGTTAAAACAATGCTTCTGCACCGTCACTGAAACCAAGGTCAAAGTGTGGCACCCGCAGCAAACATACTATAGTTACAGTTAAGTGCGGTGATTAAAGGGCACAGCTGTACTACAGCTGTGACATAAAATTCCACTGTCATAACACAGCAAGGAACCCATTCACTAACTAAGCAAATTAACTTTTTCCACACATTTTGCTGCATCTTTTAACGTTAACCATGTTGACGAGGTAGACAAAAACAAAACATTTTCTTAAGAGTTCAGGTAGAGTTTTTTGTTTTAGTTTTTAAGTCAAACTCTTTTCAATTCTGTTTAGTAAAAGAAAATATTTATATGGGGACAGACTTTAATAGGCTGTAATTGAATATTACGTGATTGGAAAATAATTATATTGGTATAGGTAAACAACATGCGTTCAACTAACTGATCAAAAAGAAGAGCAGCTTCCCTAACTGTTCAAAGAGTCCCAGAACATCATTTATCAATACAGCTTCTTTGAAGCATTTCAGGTGCACAACAGCTATATCGCTTGTTCAGGACAAAAACAATTTCACATAAAAATGGTGAATTTATGGAGAACCATTTGACCCTCCTCTTCAGCCATCATAAAGAAAAACAGAATACCACTCCTGGTTTCCTGGTCAGTTTCTACAGCTTTAATTGAAAAAGTAAACAATCCTTATACCAACACTTCTATACACTCAGCTGTTCAAGAAATCCATGAGGTATATACACATCTGATAAACATTTGATCACTTCAGTTTACAATAATTCTGCTAGCACACACTAATGAAGGAAAATTACAACATATTCGTTGTGAAAATATCAAATCCACAGTCAGTGAGTCTGCCATTATCACATCAAAGTGTTGTTCTCACTCTTACCTCAATGATCTTGTCATGAATTTGCAGGCCTTCTGTCTTGTCAGCAGGTCCATCTTCCAAGATTTTTGACACATAAATTCCTTCAGGTGAAGAATCCTCCTGATTGTTCTGTACCGGGCAATATAGAAGTTGCAAAATAAAAGACAGCCATATTAGTACAACAAAGGAGACAGTGCTATATTCAGCAATGCAAAATGCAAATCCATCTAAAAAATGGAGCTCTCTTTTTTTATCTAGCGATTTAGCTACTTGGGATTTTTAACTTAAGAGAGAATAGGCCTTAATCAAAATGACAGCATTAATAAACGATTCTAGCATTCTTGACAAGGTAATCTATGACGTTGGTTTAGTCTACAGAAAACACAAGGTGCAATAGTAATCAGATCCTAGATAAAATATTTAAAGTGAATCTCACACTTCTAGCAGATGTGACTAATGTATATAAAGAAGATCACGTATTAAAGAAAAAAGGAGGAAGCACATGTGTTAGTAAGAAAAGTCATTCTTTAACACTGCTGTTTGCATATATTTTTTCCTTAGAAAATAAAGCAACACTATTTAGTAACATATAGTAGTGATGGGATTTTACTGAAGTTGGTTAACCTCATAGATCCTATTTACATGGGAGACTGAGAACTCGCTCAACTGTGAAATCTGTAAAGATATGCTAAGGAGAACCTTTTTCAAGCTGATCTTTACACATTTCCAAATGAAACTCACTTAAGTTCAAACTTACAGCTAAGAAGTTATTTACCACATTTGGAATAATACAATAGACAGCTCTGATTACATTAAAGTTATTTTTTTAAACGTATGGTGTAGTGCCAGTCCAACTCTGCATGCCAAACTTCCAACATTTGACTTAAAATAAGTTTTAATAAATTACTGATTTATATAATGAAGTTAAAGAGGCACAGTCAATTTAGAACTCACTTTTCTATTTGAGCTTATTTATTTAATAGGGCTGTCAATTAATCTCAGTTAACTTGTGCGATTAACTCAAAAAAATTAATCGCGATTAATTGCAGTTTTAATCACTGTTAAACAATAGAATACCAACTGAAATTTATTAAAGGCATTTTGAATGTTTTTCTACATTTTCATATATACTGTATTCTGTGTTGTAATTGAAATCAAAGTGTACATTATTTTTTATTACAAATACTTGCACTGTAAAAATGATAAACAAAAGAAATAGTATTTTTCAATTCACCTCATACCAGTACTGTAGTGCAATCTCTTTGTCATGAAAGAGCAACTTACAACTGTAGATTGTTTTTTGTTACATAATTGCACTCAAAAACAAAACAATGTAAGACTTCGGAGCCTACAAGTCCACTCAGTCCTACTTCTTGTTCAGCCAATCACAAAGACAAACAAGTTTGCTTACATTTACAGGGGATAACGCTGCCCTCTTCTTATTTACAAGGTCACCAGAAAGTGCGAACAGGCATTTGCATGGCACTTTTGTAGCTGACAATGCAAGGTAATTACGTGCCAGCTATGCTAAACATTCATATGCTCCTTCATGCCTCAGCCACCATTCCAGAGGACAAGCTTCCATGCTGATGATTCTTGTTAAAAAAATAATGCATTAATTAAATTTGTGACTGAACTCCTTGGGGGAGAATTTTGTCCCCTGCTCTGTTTTACCCACATTATGCCATATATTTCATGTTATAGCAGTCTCGGATGATGACCCAGCACATGTCGTTTGTTTTAAGAACACTTTCACTGCAGATTTGACAAAACACAAAGAAGATACCAATGTAAGATTTCTAAAAATAGCGACAGCACTTGACCCAAGGATTAAGAATCTGAAGTGCCTTCCAAAATCTGAGAGGGATGAGGTGTAGAACATGCTTTCAGAAATCTTAAAAAAGCAAAACTCCTATGCGGAAACTACAGAACCGAACCACCAAAAAAGAAAATCAACCTTCTGCTGGTGGCATCTGACTCACATAATGAAAATGAACATGCATCGGTCCGCACTACTTTGGATTGTTATCGAGCAGAATCCATCATCAGTATGGAAGCATGTCCTCTGGAATGGTGGTTGAAGCATGAAGGAACATACAGTAACTCCTCACTTAATGTTGTAGTTATGTTCTGGAAAAATGCTACTTTAAGCGAAAAGATGTTAAGCAAATCAAATTTCCCCATAAGAATTAATGTAAATGGGGGAGGGGGGGCGGTTAGGTTCCAGGAAAAAAAAATGGCCAGACAAAAGACTATATTATACACACACACACTCTGTGTGTGTGTGTATCAGTTTTAAACAAACAATGTAATACTGTACACAGCAATGATGATTGTGAAGCTTGGTTGAGGTGGTGAAGTCAGAGGGTGAAAGAGGGTGGGATATTTCCTAGGGAATGCCCTACTGCTAAATGATGAACCTGCACTGGGCTGAGCCATCAAGGGTTAACACATTGTTGTTAATGTAGCCTCTAGAAGCCAGCACAAATGGAGGAAGGGGAAACAGCATGGCAGAGAGAGACAGAGACACTCACCCTGTATGTGAGAGAGAGAGATGCATATTGGCCCTTTAAGTACACTGATGCCACTCTAAATACACTGGCTTTTTAAGTAGATTAGCAAATTGAGCCAGCAGCTGCTGCCAGCAAGCTCCCTCCATCCTGAGCCCTGTGGTATTGTTGTCCCCGTGGAGATAAGGTACAGAAGTGGGGGACAGGAGCGGTGGGAGGGGGACATCCTGACATTCACACTCCTCTTCTCCCCACCTCTGCACAGCAAGCAGGAGGCTCCCAGGAGTAGCTCCAAGCCAGAGGGCAGGAGCAGCACATGGGAGTGGGGGGAGGGACAGCTGAACTGCCCAGCAATTGATAGCCTGCTGGGTGGCTGCCGCACAGGGAACTTAGGGGGGCAGGGAGCTGATAGGGGGGCTGCTGGTCCACTCTGGTTCCAAGCCCTCACCAGGTAGCTCCAACAGACTGCTCTTCCTGCAAGCAGTGGACAAAGCAGGCGGCTGCCAAACAACGTTATAAAGGAGCATTGCACATCTTTAAATGAGCATGTTCCCTAATTGATCAGCAACGTAACAACAAAACTATGTTAACCGGTATGACTTTAAGTGAGGAGTTATTGTATGAATCTTTAGCCATCTGGCACGTAAATATCTTGCAACGCCGGCTACATCAGTGCCATGAGAATGCCTGTTCTCACTTTCATATGACATTGTTAACAAGATGCAGGCAGCATTATCTCCTGCAAATGTAAACAAACTTCTTGTCTGAATGATTGGCTGAACAAGAAATAGAACTGAGTGGACTTGCAAGCTCTAAGATTTTATATTGTTTTAATTTTGAATGCAGTTTTTTTGTACATAATTTGTAAGTTCAACTTTCATGATAAAGAGATTGTGCTATAGTACTTGTATTAGGTGAACTGAAAAATACTATTTCTTTTGTTTTTTTACAGTGCAAATATTTGTAATCAAAAATAAAAAGTGAGCACTGTACACTTTGTATTCTGTGTTGTAATTGAAAACAATATATTCGAAAACATCCAAAATATTTAAATAAATGGTATTCTATTATTAACAGTGCGATTAATCGCACTACTAAAAGAATAATTGCGATAAATATTTTTAATCACTTGACAGCCCTATTATTTAATGTTACAAACAACAACAAAAATATCTATGTCTGAAAGAGGCTATTTTCCCAGTTTGTTTTATTGTGTACATTTTACAGCACTTTGTATGTTGTCAGTTAGGCCCTGACCAACGGGACTATTCATGTATATAAGAGTTCGCAGGATTGGGTCCTTTGTGTGGGTCTTTTTCACAGCAAAACCACAATCAAGATTCCACCCCACTGTGCTAGGTGCTGTACAAATATACAGTAATTGTCCTGAAGAGCTTGCCTTCTGACTAGATTTCAAGTTGACAATATTGCTCTAAATTAAGTGCTGGTAAATCAACAACTGCTGCCTACCCCCTCAATTTTTCATGCCTCACATCCTAAAAAGAGATCCAAAAATGAACAGGTTCAAAAATGTTCTAAGGTAAACAAATAGATTTCTACTGAGTGTCCACATCAGATATGAGAAATATAACTTTTCTTAGACTACAAGGGATTACAAGGGATACTTTTACTCATATAAAATTACACCTTACTCAATGAGGGGCCCCACTGACTTTTTATAAAGTAAGGTGTTACCTGATGAGAGTAAGGCCATGTCTACACTACCCACCGCATTGGCGGGTAGTGATCGATCTATTGGGGATCGATTTATCGCATCTAGTGTAGACGCGATAAATCGATCCCCAATCGCTCTGCCATCGACTCCAGAACTCCACCACAGCGAGAGGCGGAAGCGGAGTCAATGGGGGAGCAGCCACCGTTGATCCCGCACTGCGAGGACGGAAAGTAAGTGATTCTAAGTCGATCTAAGATACGTTGACTTCAGCTACGCTATTCTCATAGCTGAAGTTACATATCTTAGATCGATCCCCCCCGCACTGTAGACCAGGCCTAAGGGGATTAATCTGGTCCATCCTAAATAGACAATATAGATACGTGACATACAGCATCCTTTGGCAGTCTTTGCCACCTGAATTCAGCATTCATGGGGCGAGAGTTTGTGCTTCGGTTCTAAGGGGGGCAGCACAGAACTCGCAGTCCAAGATGGCAGGAGGGGGCTAAAATGGCTTTCAGCTACCTTTCTGCCCTCCCAATCCTGGGCTGCTCTCAGGCTGGCTGGACACACACCCTTCCCCCAGGCATAATTTAGCCAGCCCTGCGGACCTAAGTTACCACAGCCTCCTTGGGCTGCACAAGAGCTGCAGGGCTGCCCAGAAACCCAGTCTCTGACACACTCCTGTTGCCCCCAGTATATCCCTATGGCGGTTTGTGATGGGGTCCATGGAGGACAGCCTGAGGTTGTCTCCACAGTACTGGCAACCAAAGAATTCTCCCACCACCAGAACCAGAAGCCCGCAGTCTCAAAAGTCCAGAGCAGGAGTGAAGATCTCCCTTATAGAGTCTTATTAGGATATCACATCATCTTCTCCTTTAAAAAAACATACAACATAGCCCTCTGAAATAACTTCCTTCCTGCTAAGATAAATCATAACGAGGTTGTTATGGGTTTGGTTTGTTTTTTTTAGGTGAGGGGAGGAAGAAAAAAAAGTGAAAAAACTTTCCAATGTTTTATGAAACACAACACACATAAAATTGTAAGTATATTTATCCCTCAGATACAGAAAGGCACGTTATCCAAAAAGAAAAGCTTGCAATTCTGTAGGTAGAACATAATTTTGTCCTCAAAAATCTGTTGCTTATGGGACCAATCAGCTGTTTCACTGTTTCACTTCATTAAACCAAGTTTCATGCAATGCACATTTTCCTTGAATAACCTGAAAAAAATGATTTCTTGCACTTTGAGATGAGCACAGACTCCTTCTATCTGGTTACTCAACAATTCTTGACACAATGTTTACATTTGTATATTAGATAACTGCATTAGTTCAGTGTTTCCCAACCTTTTCCAGTCTTAAGGCACACTTACTTCAATAAAAGATTTCTGTGGCACACCACAGCCCCACGTGAAAATCATTATAACAAAACTTACTTTTCATTGGAAATTTGAGCTAGCCTTAATATGCAGAATCACTTAATCCTTGCAGGAAATGTTGAAAATGCAACTCAGAGCTCTTGCTCCACTGGTCTCATATGCTCTCTTTGCTTGTTTTTTATGCAATTCAAGCTTGAAAAAACTTAACTTGCACAGGTACGTTGCTGAAAATGGTAACAAAATGGAGATTACCATGTATTTGTCTGCCAAAGTCAACCAGAATGAGTCCACAGGCATACTGTCAAAATTTAATTTTAAGAGTGGTCAATCCCTAATTCATCTTGAGTCATTATTATAAGATTCTTAGCACTTTCCATTGCAGAGGAAATTCAAAGATCCCAGACCCAGCTGAAATCTTCTATTTAGGTTGAAGGAAAATATAGGCTGAATTTTTCTTCCAGACTTTTCAAATGCTCAGAAAAGGCATTGACCAAAACACTGCTAGTGGGATCTGACGTGCTTTCCAGGGTGAACATTTCTATTGTGCCTTTTGCTACTTTTTCCACATCGGAGGGCTAACTTAGATCTAAACTCATGCAGTTTATCCATGCAGGAGACAAGATTCTCATTTCTACCTTGCATTTTCCTGTTCAGTTCATTGAGGTGGTGGAATATATCAGCCAACTAGGCAAGTTTTGCACACCATGCCACATCAACGATTAGGTCCATGTGTGTGGATTCCTCCAAAGCTAATTTTTAACTCCTCTCTGAGCTCATACAAACATGAGAGAACTTTTCCATGGAAAAGCCAGTGTATTTCTATGTGAAAAAGTAAATTCTGGTGTTCTGCTCCCATTTCCTCACACGACAACGAGAAAAGGCAACATTTTAAGGACTGTGATTTTATTAAGTTCACTATCTTTTCTCCTCCATCTAACACTGAGGAAAGTTTTTCTGGCCGTTTTTTGGCCACGGCAGCTTCATGGTGCAGGAAACAGTTGGTCACCAGCACATCTAGGTTTTGTTCTTTGACCTTGCTTACAAACCTCTTCTCTCTTCCAGTCATGGAGGCAGTTCCATCTGTGCAAACATTAAGACAATTTTTCCAGTGCAATTCTCCCTCCTCAAGGCAGGTCATTGTCACCCTGAAGATTTTCTCTCCAGTCGTGTGACCTGGCAGTTGTCTGAAAAATAAAAAATTTTCTTTTATACTATCTCCATCAACATACCTGACCATTAGCCAAGAGTTCAGTGTGATTACTGATATCTGTTGAGTCAGCAAGCTGCAATGCAAATTGTCCGCTTGATTTGATTTTTTCTCAGAGCACAGTCTCAATGTCAGCTGAGATCATCAACATGGCGACTTATCGTATTATTTGAAAGGGGAACTTTTGCGATTTCATTGACTGCATTTGCACCTAACATCACTCTCACCATTTCTTTGCATGCTGGTAAAATTAGTGTTTCTGCAACTGTAACGGCTTTTTCACCTTCGCTACAAGCGAAGTAGCTTGCTTCCAGTGGTTTATCAGAAACTGCTACAGTCTTTCATTATTTGCACTTGTTTTTCAGTTTGATCCTTCAAACGCTCAAAAAAATATTTTCCCTTGTTGACAAGGGACGGATGTTTGCTTGTAAGGTGTCATTAGTTGGCACGACTGCATGGCTTGAGAGTTTCTCCCCACACACAAGACACTGTCAAAGAGAGCAAGATGGTTCACCTGTAAACGAAAATCCAAATTGCAAATATCTCTCACTGTAGCATTGGCTCACCACTTCGACTTTTTTTTGTTCGTGTTCAGCTTCGTGTAGAGGCACTAGATTCTCTTTTCTTCAAATATTTGTCCATTTTCGAGTATTCAAATCAAAATTCAGCACGGTTACTTAACGGTTGATAAGAAAACACAGCTACTATGTAATACCACACAAACAGCACGGAAAGGTCATTTGAGCATAGCATGAGTAATGTCTGTCTCACATGCGTACATCTGAAGAGCAACAGCACAAAATGCAATTTGGTTATGACACAAATTAATGAGACATTTTTTTTCTCCGCACAAGTGACTTTCCAAAATTCTGTGGCACACCCGTTCGTGCTATGGCACACTGGTTGGGAAACACTGATCTATTTTAATTACTGTAGTCCATTCAATCCCTATTTCCCACTATTTTCTTCAGTGCCAGGCATGTTGGGTCAGTTCTGTCTTACACTGATATTTGGTAGCCACTAACACTAATCACCTATTTGTAGTATTCACATACACTATAGTTAGAATGAGAGGGGAAAAAACTAAGTTCAACACTGAAGACTGAAAAGTAATATGAAGTAGCCAGCTTTATACAGACCCAAGTTATATGATGTCCTGCCCACTTTCTAGAAGTTTCCACCTAACAATTCACAATTCCACCAACTTCCATCTCTTCAACAACCAATTGCAGTTACTGCTGCACAAAAACCACATCCTTCTCCCCAATCAGCAATGACCTCTCCATTACAGACAGTGCTATAACTTACTTATTTTTTCTTAATAGGCATAATAAGAACCTTTTTTGTTTTCATCACTTCCCTTTGAACTTTCTAGAAAAATTTAAGGTTTCATTCACAGATTGAAACTAGAGCCTCAATATTCTACTATTAAAAATATTTTCAATATATGTTACGTGCACGTGAATACTTCAATGATCTGGAAGTTCAAAAAATGAAATCCCAAGAAAACCCAGGAAACCAAACAAACACTGAGTTGCTTTCTTCCTGCAAAAATCCAAGTTCTTCCACAACCCTAAATTGTAGAAGACACATAGCAATCCAAAATAAAGATTTTACTGACTTCATTTACAAGGATAATGAAAAGGTGTTATACACTGCAATGTAAGTATTATAATACGCATGTCTTCTAGAGTCCTGGACTTTCATCCTTTCCCTTCAGAAATCTTACAAGCTCATACTTTGGAACTCTTTATAAAATGCACATGACACCTGCAGATCTTCATATTTACCCACAAGACCTAGCAGTGAAATTCTGCAGAGCAGGCCCTGTACTTCTTAGGCTTTGGTGCTAATGGGAGCAGACTCCTTGGCACCTCTAAATATAGCTTTAGAAAAGAAGGAGAAGACAAGCAAACCAACCATACAAACTCCCTGCCCCCAATATTTTTTTGCTAAAAGAGCAGCAGCAGGTTACAGCTTTTCAACTTCAAAAAGAAAAACTCTGATCAGTACATAGTAACTAACTAAACACTATGAAACATTTTTAATTATCAATTTTTCAGTTTAGCAAGTTTCTTTACCATTTAATACATTATTATGTACTTGATTCATGCGATTATAAGGACAAAGAAAGAAAACAGGTATTAATATTCTAGGATTTTTTTAAAAAATGTCTTTCCAAATCTAAGCTAGTTATTACGACTAGCAGACTGACTTAAGATACAAGATAGGTGGAAAATTCAATTCAACTTATAATTATATATATATTTGAATGCATACACTAGCAAGACAGTTGTTTAAGACTATGATGCAGGTAGTGCAGCTACAGAATAATATTTTGATCTTTCCCTTTAATGAAAATAATCAAGCATTTTTTCCACAGAATTACAGGGGCTTGATTCTGCAACATTTACTCATTTGAATAGTCCCACTGATTTCAACCGGGCAACTTGCATAAGTACAGATGACTCACATGAATTCAGACTGCAGACAGCTTCCAGGTTTGTTCCAGAAGTATTATGGACCCTATCCTTAGAGTTGAGGGTACTCTACACCTCAAAGGACTGGGTCCTAAAAATAGCAAATCTAATGATTTTAAAAACACTGATCTTAAATCTGCAGGCCAAATTCTGTACCCATTTTCAACTAGTGCAGATCCATGGCGTGACTGAAAGTAGAAGCTGGCCCCAGCTATTTGTTTTTATTACTAATAATAGACACACGATAATAGAAAAGTATCTATGTACTTTTAAAAAACGAAAAACTATATTTACTTTGGTGGTTACCTGATTGGGTCGTCCTCCTACAATATTGAATCCCAAAGTATCATTTTCTTTTTGTAGCATGATGGTTAATGGCTTAGGTTCTCCTCCCTAAGAAGAAAGGGGTGAAACACTAATTTTAAAATGTTACATGAAAAGAATTACTTCAAGGGAATGTATCAACGTGCTATAGCTTTTCAATGTGGAAAATGCAAGACAAACAGGCTTAATGGAAACTCTGATTAAAAATGGTGCTACACACTTATAAATGACACAGGAGTTTACATGATAGAAAAAAACAAATACCACTGAAATGTAATAGGTACTTTGAAGAGCACAAGGACCTGATTTTCATAGGTGCTGAGCACACAAAACTTTAAGTTAGTGGATCTGGGCGTGCTCAGCACCTCTTGAAATAAGGCCCCAAATGTTTGTGCACCTTTAAACCAAATCCCTGTATATACTAATTATATAAGATATTAAGCTTATGGGATGAAATCCTGCCTTAGTGAAGTCAATGGGAGTTTTGTCACTGATTTCAATGGAGCCAGGATTTCACCCACATCTCTGTCTCTTACCATTTCCAGTTCCAAAAGCTAGTTCTATACAGATTCCACAGTAATTCAAAGGGGGAGAAAAAACCTTTTTTCTCTTATTTTTTTCTTCACAGCAAAGTAAAGCAAATAAGCTAGAAAACAAACACACAACAATCCTAGCTGTGATTTTATAAGTCACACAATCAAAAATAGTGAAGAAACCAAAGTTAAAAAATAATAATATATGAAAAAAGACCTACTTCCTTAGGTAAAAATGATTAAATAATTTTTTAACCATACAAAGAAAATGAAAAACATTACCACAGGCCTTTCTTTAGCATAGTAATTTAATTTATTTTGCATTTTCATATATGAGTAGTTATATTTCAGGGGACATAATCCCTACAGAAAATTTTTATTCAGCCTGTACCAAGTAAAGTAAGATTGTGTTTTGTCATTCTCTATACACTGGTAAATTTAAGCAATTTTGACAGGTAAAAAAGCTGTACATTTTTAAATATTCAGAATATAATAATGAATGTTTAGGCACTCTGATATCCAAACAGATTTTTATTAACTGTGGCAGTAAAGTTTTGTATTACAGCAGGATACATTTTAAATTAATGAGGAACATTTTTTACTTTATAGATAGTTTTTCTTTCAAATGAGGGTTTCATTCATTTTCCTTGTCTTCTGTAACAGATTTCTCTGAGGCAGTACATACAGC
The DNA here is from genome assembly GCF_965140295.1 of Lepidochelys olivacea. NCBI lineage: Eukaryota > Metazoa > Chordata > Testudines > Cheloniidae > Lepidochelys > Lepidochelys olivacea. The sequence continues at coordinate 299,968,622 of NC_140411.1, forward strand.
AGCACCTACTGGTAGTGACAAGAAATGATAGCTATTGAAGCATTACACAAGAGGACTGCCTTCATGTCAATGTGCCAAATCCTTTTAAAATGTCCTTTTTAAAATCCAGTTCTCTCTCACCTCCTCCCCACATATGACTGTTTTTCTTGTGTACTCTGCACTTCACTGCAATCATTGCTGGCTCTCTTCATTCCACCTCATCATATCTTCCCAGCGGTGAAGCAGATATATGAGCATATCGTCTAAAGCCAACACCGCAACCCAGTGGATTAACCACCAGGAGGAAGTTGCAAAAAAACAAGAAAAAGATTAAGTATTCAAGTTCCTAACACTAAGTATTTTATTTCCAATAAGGCTTGAATTTATCATCTTAATCCTGGACATAAAAATTGTGAGAACTTGAATCAGTGCCCCAATGTGGGTCTCTTTTATAGCAGTTTGAAGTTCAACACATCATACTAGTTCAGAAGCCTGCCAGGCTACGCAAATCTTTTCCTCTTGATTTTGCTTCCAAAGAGTCAATAAAGATTTTGGAAGAAAATTCTCTTGAGTTGCGCTTAAATTCCATTAAATCACTTCTCACCATGGTTGCAACCAACAAATGTTAGACTCTGCACAGCAGTCCTTCAGACACGAATTAAAGCTTTATAGAACAAACCCTTTAGCATGTTAAGCCACCTCACCAATAAAATGTGTCTGTTTATTCAAACAAAAGCAGACAATTCAATATCTAAGCAATGCCATCTACCTTAGCAAAAGGCTGAAGTAGCAGTGCTGGTCTCTGTTGTCAAAATTGACAATCATTATGCCCTTCTCCGAAATGAAAGACATTGCTGTGTCCCTGCAGAACTGTTCCTAAACTAAAAACTATTCTCATGATTTTAAACAACAAACTGTTTCCCAAGCTACTTCTTCATACTGTAATTATAAGGAAAAATATCTGTTAGCTCCGTATCTATCTGAAACTGGAACCCCATCTAAAGAAAACACAGTACCATCATTAATAAGGTCACACCAAGCTGGATGAATTGTGGTCTGATCTGGACACCCTGCCCCTGAAGATTTGCATTCAAATTTGTTTATTGTCAGCCAAGTTGAAGCCCTTTCCTCTCACTTGTGTTTCCCTGTCACTCCCGACAAACCTGACATGAGATCCTCATCCAAATTGAGGGGACTACCAGAGGCTGCTGGTGTGCCACCCTTAGAGCCACCAGATTCTTAAACTACAAAAGGAGACATGAAACACATAACCTAAAGAGACTAATGTAATTTATGACTGCGTTTTAGGCTCTTCTTAAAGAAAATGAGAGCACCAGAAAGAATCTGCTGAAACTGCTTTCACAGCTCTTGAAAGATGACGAGTTTTCCAGGCTGAATGAATGGGGGAATGAGATGTACAAGTTTGATTTACATCAATTTAACTGTTTCCGGACTTTTCAAGCATGAGCACAGCAAGAGAGAGCTAGGTTTTAGGTTGCTGAGAGCAGCACTAACCGGTCATGTGTTAACTGACTGCCTCTCTGCCTTTGGGGGTTCTCTAGGGGACCTCACCAAACCGCAGGGGCTGAAAGTGCAATCTGAGGTCCAGGTGCAGTGTGGTGGGAAGAGGCTACAGTGTGCGTCAGCTCGATTTGTATTTTCCAAAAGCGACCACACAAGTAGGTATGGAATAAATACCACAAAGGGTCCAGTCTCTGCTGGGGTAGGTTCCACTGACTGTAGCAGAGTTTGGCTTGCAGAGAATCTGGCCCCACGTCCATAGGGTCCCTGGCGGTATCGCCCATGATCTGCCAGCATAGGTGCTGGAACTAGAGGTGCTCCCGCACCCCCTGGCTTGAAGTGGTTTCCATCACATACAGGGTTTACAGTTTGGTTCAATGGCTCTCAGCACCCCCACTATACAAACTGTTCCAGCGTCCCTGTCTGCTAGGCTCCATCCAAGGAGCAGCCTTGGCATAGATGAGATCGCAGTGTAAAGACAGGCAGTCGGGTCACACCGCACCAAACAGCGGGCTGCTCACCTCAGAGCCCGCCAGGCTGGGCTCCTGCCGCCCCCAGCCCGTCCACTCCCTCACTCACCTTGCAGGGGTGGCTGCCTGCCAGGTTCTTGGTGATGCTGCTGATGTGGCTCATGTACTGGTTGAACTTCACCTGGTACCTGAGCGCCGTCAGCTGCACCTCGCTCTGCAGCGCCGCGACCTGAGCCAGCAGCGACTTCTCCCTCTTGCTCCACTTCAGGGCCTGTCGCTTCAGCTCCTGCTCCAGGCTGGCCCTTTGGCCTTGCAGGCTGCCGTTCTGGCTGCGCAGCGCCCGCACGCAGCAGTGGCCCCGGCCCGGCGGCGCGCCCCCCGCCAGGTCCCGCTGCAGGAGCACCAAGCCGCAGCCCAGCTGGCAGATGCCGGCCGGGCGGTGCTCGCAGCTCTCCCGCATGTGCGCGTCCACGTCCTTCAGGCTGAGCACCTCCGGGCAGCCCTTGTGGCGGCAGCGGGCCGGGCTGTAGTCGCACATCTCGACGTGGGCGGCCAGCTGGTGGAGTCGCACGGTCCGGCCGCAGCCCCGCGGGCTGTAGTCGCACTTGATCTCCAGCTTCTGGATGAGGCTCCTGAGGGGCAGCACCTGGTGCAGCTCCTGGGCCGAGATGGGCTGGCACTGCTGGGGGCACAGGCGCCGCTGCACCGCCCAGGGCAGCAGGCAGCCGGCGCAGAAGACGTGCCCGCACGGCGTGGACAGCGGCTCCTCCAGCACCTTGCTGCAGAGTTTGCACTTGAGATCCGGGTCTACGGGCTCGGCAAAGCGATCCAGGTCAAAGCCCATGGCTGGAGGGGGGCAGAGCGGGCTGGGAGCACAGCGGGGGAGCAACTTTCCAGCGGCGGCGGCGGCGGCGGCTGCTGCTCCTGCCAGCCCGGCTGCTGATGCAGGCAGCGCGGCTCCAACTTCCAAGGAAGGCGGCGGCGGCGGCTGGGGGGGGGGGGATGAAGAGGAGCAGGGCAGCACGGAGTTTGTTTGGTTTGAAGTTTTCAGCTGCTCACCATGTCCCTTGACCCTCCCGTATTAACTCTAATAGGAGCTACCGACCAATACCGCCTCCCCCAACCCGGACCGCCCTTTCGTTACATCCCTCCTAGCAGGGAAATGCAGCAGGACGAGGAGGGAAGAAGCGGAGATCTGCCGGCTTCAGACTCTCGCCTGCAGAATGAGGGGGAAAGCAACCACGCCAGCTCCCTTGCCGGTGCAGGAGGGGAGCCAGGAAAAGGGGTGGGGAAGAGATGCATGAAAAGGACAGAAGGGAGCTCCTGGCTTGCCAGGCAAACGATAAGCCCACCCACCAACCTGGAACCGTTTCACTCCCAGAGATCTTCTCCTTTCCCCTCCAGGGTACTTGGCTTCTGGGTCATTCCTCTCGCCATCTACAGTAGCTTAAAGTCTTTTTATGATGTCTCTTAGAAAAGGGAGTGAAAAACAATCCCAAATCAAGCGGCAGAAAACCCCACTGGAATTACAGGTTATTTAGGCAGCCAATTTAGGGAGCACAGAGTAAGGGAAGGGTTAGTTGCCCAGCAGAAGATGTGGCCTGCTGGAGGGCTTTCCCCCGCAGCTACAGCAGCTCAGAAATCATGGGAGGGGGACTCTCATTACAGCCCCAAATTTATGCACAGCTCTTGGAGATGTTGTCCTCAGTGAGTGTTGTTTAAGGCTGGATTGTGAAAATGTGGGTGAGGAAAGCTGTCTGGTTGCTGAAGAGGGGAAGCATTTTAAACTCCCTGCACTGATTTCTTTCTTTCTTTAGTTTTTACTCTGCTCCTCCTTTTTGGGGCTGCTCCCCATCTTTACAATTGAAAGCAGTGCAGATGGGTTGAGTGCTAAAACAGTAAATGGCACCAGGCCAAAAAATGCCATCAGTGAGGTGGAGTTCTTTGTAGATTTTCCTTAAACAACAACACTTGTATAAAGAACACTGCCATTTTAAGAACTAAATATGTTAAAATCTGGAAATTCATCATTAAGAATCAGTCACCAACCTGACTTCTGCCCCTGCATTGCTGCACACATCCAGCAAAATACACTGAAGTCTGAAACCCAAAACATGACTTTTCTTCACCACATGACTTTACAATGGAAAACAGAGGACCAGAGCCTCCCAGGAGGGAGCAGGGAAAAATCTGGGAGGTTTCCTCAGTTAACTGGACCGGGGTGTGGCAGGATTAGTACCCCCTGGAAGGGCCAGTAGAGGCTGGTCCAAAATTCACACATCTCGGGGCATTTATTGGTAGTTACAGCTATCCACGTGGAGCCACAGTGTCTTCTGAGCAGTTGAGACCGCTGCGTCTGCCCTCCTCGGTTTCCAGGCACCATGGCTCCAACAAAGCTACTTGAGTATCTCTGAAGAGAAGACATGAGAGGCAGTGACATCGTGGCAACTACACCTCCCACACGGACAGGGGAACCCTGCACACAGATGTCTCTAGGACACATTTCAGATCAGAGATCTCTCAGCTACACCTACCCACACACCTCATCATAATTGACAGTACACCACAAATACAGACCAAAATGTATGCAATCCCCTTACTGAGCACCCTCAACAAAACTACCCTTTACCATGTCTGACTTTCCATGTGAGAACCACAAACATGACCTTCACCCTGACTATTATCATGGTACAAAAATTAAACTGTACCAATGTACAGCCTCCCAGCTTAGGCAAAACACCTTATTAAGCCATCCATAACATTTAAATGAAGATCCAAATTAACTTCCTTTACCCAAAGAGAATATATCCACCTATAACTGTATATATACTACTCATATAAAATAAAATTACCTCATGAACTCAAACACTGTAAGCATCCAGTTCTGCCACTCTTTCTCAGTTTTATTCCTCAAGTAGTTCCATTGATTTCAGTGGCACTTCTTAGAAAGTAAGGTACCGCTCAGTATAAGTAGGGGTGTCAGCATCAGCCCCAATGTGAAGGTTATTGCAACCGACCAGCACCTATATTTCCTTAATCTATTTCTGCACCTTATTATCAGTCCCAGCTTCTCTTTTGGGTTGCTTCCTTGGTCTCCTTACCTAAAGCTTAAAGTGAGCTGGGTGGCACAGAATCTCAGACATGAACAAAATAAAAACTATGACGTGGGTCTTGTGAGAGTCAGTTCCTCGTGAAAAGGTGATGCAACCATGCATACCATGCAGCACTTTTGAAAGCCAGGCCAGCTATTTAGGTGCGTAAATGAAGGTTTAATAGCCTAGCTTTAGGCACCCATTTTAAAAAAAATATTGGCCTTTGTTTCTTTAGTTAGCTCTCAAATTGCATCCCTTAGCAGCCTTTCAGTGCATCGGTGTTCCAAGTAGGTTCATTCTTTCTGTCCTCAGACAAGAGTAGGAAATTATTTTTCCTACTCTTTTCTGAGGGACAAGGCTTCACGACAACAGATGAGACCTATCTGATATAAAAAATAACACTTCAATGGGAGATTATCCAATATAAACTAAGTTATAAAACTCGACTTCCATGCAGCGTTATCAAAGGACCATGAAGAAAGATAAACACACACGCAACAGGCACTCATGGTGATTGATACCATATAAGTACATAGACATGTAACCCTTCTGCCAGGTGGAGCCAGCAGCAACAAGGGCCAGGTTCAATATCTATGGGTTCCTTTTCAACAATACAACACAAAACCATCTCAAGGGCCCACCCATTGACCGGGGACAATTACACACTAACCCTGGGTGCCTCTGAGAGGCAATACTTCCCCTCTCGCAAGCACAGAGTCTGAGTGTAGCAAAAACTTTTAATAAAAGGAGGGAAGTAACTCAGCATTAATTTGGGAAAACACCACAACTAGGATTCATAAACATAAACCATGAGCAAAAGACCCACGCCCCAAGTAAGTTGGGCAGTGTCCTTTTCCCCTCAGGTTCTTAAGTCCAGCAACCCAAAAGTCCCTTTAACATGCCCGTCCTTTCTCTGCACCCTACTCACAGTTGCTGTCCTTGGCCAGTGCAGCCCCAGCATTCAGAGGTTCATCCTCAGAGTTCACCTCCCATCTTGGGTGGAAGGGGAGGGGGTAAGGAGGCACCTTACACTCTCCGCTACTTGGGCACTCGCTCGTTGACCCAATGCCTGACTGCTGCACTTCTCTGCAGAGCTCTGCTCTGGCTCGCTCTGCCAGCCACCCTGCTGGCCATGCCTCTTCACCAGCCAGCCAGCTGGTCACTCACCAAGATGTCTTCAGAGTCCCCACTTAACACAGCTATCAGTGATTTCAGCTGTAAGCAGGGGAGCCTCACTGCTGGTGCACCCTGAGCGATCTCTTGCAATAGAGACACTGTCCCAAAGTATCAGTGATTTCAGCTCTACAGCATGTAACAAGACTCTCAATTGAGTCTAAATTAGCTCTTTTATTATACCGGGGGGGGGGCGGGGGGAGAGCAAGTGCAGGTCAAACAGTGTCTGGAACCCTTAATGGGGCCCATCCTCCCTCAACTCATTGGGCTTTGGAGCCCACGTCTCCTGCCTAGCAAGTACCATTCAGTTGAGAGTGAGTCCCTCCATTAGGGTATGCCAGGTACTGTTCTGCTGCCCTCAGTTCATACAACAAGGATAACAACACTTTATTACTCCTGTCCCAATAACAAGGAGACTGGGGATCTAACACCAGCCACAAGTGATCATTTGGGCAAGCAATCTCATCATGCTGAGCACCTAGGCAGGGTGGGTGTGTTCATGCAAACAAGATCAGCTCCTGAAGTCCTTTTCCACAACTCTCCATATCAAGGGACAGCTAATTCAGACTCTGTTTACAGACAGAAACATCTCCCAGGCACTGGTTTGGGATTATGCTATGAAGATTTTGGAGCTTCTAGAACAGGATCCAATCCTACTGGTTCTTGTATCATAAGGAAAAACCCATGAGCAATACACCACATTCATTGTTGGCCATTACAATTCATATTTTGCAAAATTTGCCTCAAAGAGGACAGCTCATTCCAACCCACTCAGGACTTGTGAGGCCTCAACATCTAGACTTGTTACTTCCACAGAGCTCCTGTTCATGACATCTCCATAGTGGTAAAATAGGGAAAATGGCTAATAACATCACTCTACGATGTCTTGCTTCACTCATGATCCCTAGTTCCAGTTCCAAGAGCTATGAATCACTTGGTAACAGATGTGCCTCATATCGTATAGCCTTTCTGTAATTCCATACATATTTAACTAACTCCACCATATTCCCTCACTCTCTCTGACATGGAGCTTGTAGGGTACTGGAACTCAAGTTGCTGCAAAAAGGGAGGGCATTAACTTTCATACTTTCAGGAACAGACACACACACACTCTCCCTTGTTACCCCAATGGGAGTAAGGTAATGCTTCAGAGAGAAAATACTCGAGAAATGGTAGGGGGAAAGATAAAAAAGGAAAGCCCCTTTTCTCAGAATAGCAGACTCGGCTCCCTTCTGTGTCTGTCACCAGTGGATTTAGCTTACAGTAAGGGTGTCCCTCCCTCCCTGTGTGATGTAATAAAAATGAAGGAAAGACAAGGTAATATGGTGCAAATAAAGGTAAGTATATTAAGGGTAAAGGTACAGAGAACTGGAAAAACAGAGGGAAGAAACTCAAACTTAACCATACAGTGATTCAGTGACTGGCTTTAGAAGCTTGAAGCTCAGACCAACAAAATCTCCCTTTGTATTCAGAAAAACAATAAATAAAACCCCAATACAGAAACCTTTTCCTACAATTTAGGCCCAGTGGACACAGGGGCGAAGCCCAGGACCTTCTACTCTCCGGCTGATGTGGAACCTTCGAGGAGGACTACAGGGGAGTCCCGACGACTGTAGGATTTCGTTGCAGGCAGGGAGACCCTCCGGGATGATGGACACCAGGAAAGCAGGACCCTTCAGAGGTAAAATGGATTCAGTTTGTTGTGGCGGGGATAGTGAGGACAGGCCTCTCCTTCCTCAACCTTGCTGTGGGATAGATGATACTCTTCTCTCTAGCTCTGGAGCGTTAGGAAGACCCCACCGTGCACATGCTGCCACTGGAATGAACAGGCCAGCATAGGTGCTGAGCAAGTTCTTATATAGCCTTTTTGGCGGGAAAAACTGGTTCAGTCCAGTTTGAGCCAGGGAAATCCAGGATCTTTACAGTAAACAAGTCTGCTTACAGGGATGGAGTCCAAGAGTCACAGATGATATACTCCATATTGGATTTAATTAAAGCCAGTGATTTACATAACCTTTACCTTATACATACTGTTAAAACAGCTAATTAAACACATTTTAAACAATACCAACACAACATTTCTTACTAACACCCTGCAGGGAGGCTCCAGGGGAAACACTAAGATTTCAGGAGTTCTTTGGTAGCATGGAAAGGCATGCAACCCAAGGTCACTAGAGAGATGTGAGGTCGGGCAGCAATACAAAAGTAAGGGCTTTATATGCATATAGCTCTTGCCTCAGGCAGGTCTAAGTGTAAAACATACAACTGTTTCCAAGGAAGGCAACTGCTCAAATGGAAAAATTTCAAGATAACTTGTAAATTGAGAGTCATGGGGTGAAAGGATATGGCCCTCTTGAGACATCTAAACAGACTTCTGTGCCATGCTGGGAAGGAGCCAGTGGTCGTGGCACATGCAGATACCAATGTCATAGGGAAAGGTAGGACAATGGTACTGGACGCCAAATTCAGGCTGCTAGGTAAGAAATTAAAGTCCAGGATCTCAATGGTAGCATTCTCTGAAATGCTTCCAGTTGCACTTGCAGGGCCAGTTATTCAGGCAGAACTCAATGTGTGGATGAGACAATGGTGTTTGGAGGAGGGATTTAGGTTTCTTAGGAACTGGGCAATCTTTTGGGAATGGAGGAGCCTATACAGGAGGAGCATGGGCGCCACTCAAAAATGGAACCAGGTTGCTGGCTCTAGAGGAATTTTTAAACTAAGGTTGGGGAAAGCCAACATGTTCAGGCAGACACGTCCCTTAGGGGGGTGTCATAAATATAAAGGGAAGGATAACCACCTTTCTGTATACAGTGCTATAAAATCCCTCCTGGCCAGAGGCAACATCCTGTTACTTGTAAAGGGTTAAGAAGCTCAGCTAACCTGGCTGGTACCTGACCCAAAGGACCAATAAGGGGACAAGATACTTTCAAATCTGAAGGGGCGGGGGGGGAAGGCTTTTGTTTGTGCTCTTTGTTTATGTGGTTGTTCTCTCTTGGGACTGAGAGAGGCCAGACAGAAATCCATCTTCTCCAACCCATCCTAATCCAAGTCTCCAATATTGCAACCAGTATAGGTAAACTAGGCAAGGCGGATTAGATTATCTTTTGTTTTATGTGAATTTTCCCTGTGTTAAGAGGGAGGTTTATTCCTGTTTTCTGTAACTGTAAGGTTTTGCTCAGAGGGGGATCCTCTGTGTTTTGAATCTGATTACCCGATAAAATATTTTCCATCCTGATTTTACAGAGATGACTTTTACCTTTCTTTTTTTTTTAATAAAATCCTTCTTTTAAGAACCTGACTGATTTTGCCATTGTTCCAAGATCCCGGGGTTTGGGTCTTTGATGATTTTGTAACCAATTGGTTAGGATATTATTCTCAAGCATCCCCAGGAAAGGGTGTGTGTAGGGCTTGGGGGGATATTTTAGGGGAAGACGTCTCCAAGTGTCTCTTTCCCTGTTCTTTGTTTAAAACGCTTGGTGGTGGCAGTATAGTGTTCAAGAACAAGGCAAAGTTTGTACATTGGGGAAGTTTTTAACCTAAACTGGTAGAATAAGCTTAAGGGGTCTTTCATGTGGGTCCCCACATCTGTACCCTATAGTTCAGAGTGGGGAAAGAACCCTTACAGGGGAGGATTCACTGAAGGGGATAATCAATATCCTAATAAAGAGGAAAGGATAGAAGTTGATAAAGTACAGGTAGGAACTGAAGAGACAGTCAAATAAAAAAGAGTCCCATTCAATTGCATCACATGAAGGCAGACAACTGAATATTGACAAATTTTATAAGTGCTTGTATACAAATGCAAGGAATCTGAATACTCAGATGCGTGAACTTGAGCGCCTAGTATTAAATGAGTACATTGATAAAATAGGCATCACAGAAACTTGGTGAAATAATGGGACATAGTAATACCAGGGTACAAAATATATAGGTATGACAGAGTAGGTCATGCTGGAGGGGGAAGGGCAATGTTTGTGAAAGAAAGCATAGAGTCAAATATAGTAAAAATCTTAAATGAATCAAACAGTGCCATAGAATCTCTATGGGTAGTAATTCTATGCTTGAATAATAAGAGTATAGCAGAAGGAATATACTACCAACCGTATGACCAGGATGGTGATGGTGACTGTGAAATGCTCAGAGAGATTAGAGAGGCTACACAAACAGAAAACCCAGTATTAATGGAGGATTTCAACTGACTGAGAACATGTATAATTAATGACTGCTTCTTGGAGCAGTCCTGGAACCTACAAGGGGAGAGGCAATTCTTGATTTAGTCCTTATTGGCACACAAGTTCTGGTCCAAGAGGCGAATAGAGCTGAACTACTCAGTAATAGAGACCATAACATAATTTATTTTAAAATCCCTTGAGGGGGGGAATACCAAAGAAACCCACCACAATAGCATTTAACTTCAAAATGGGGAGCTGCGCAAAAATGAATAGGCTAGTTAAAAGGAAATTAAAAGAAGCGCTTACAAGAGTGAAATGCCAGCATGCTGCATGGTCACGTTTTAAACACACCATAATAGAGTCTCAAACTATTTGTATATTCCAAAGAAAAAAAAACAGAGGACCAAAAAAAAAAAAAAATGCCACAGCAGAGTAAAAGAGGCAGCTAGAGACAAAAAGACAGCTTTTTAAAATTGGAAGACAAATCCTACTGAGGAAAATAGGAAGGAGCATAAACTCTGGCAGCAAGTCAAATGTAAAAGTATAATTAGGCAGGTCAAAAAAAGAATTTGAATACAAACTAGCAAAAGACAAAAAAACTAACAGCAAAATTTTTAAGTACATTGGAAGTCTGCCAAACAATCAGTGGGGCCACTGAATGCTTGAGGTGTTAAGGGAGCACTCAAGGAAGACCGAGCCATTGCAGAGAAGCTAACTGAATTATTTGTATTGGTCTTCACTCCAGAGGATGTAAAGGATATTCGCACACCTCAGACATTCTTTTGAGGTAACTGATCTGAGGAACTGTCCCAGGTTGAGGTTTTACGGGAGATTTTGGAACAAACTGATATATTAAATGGTAATAAATCACCAGGTCCAGATGGTTTTCACCCAAGAGTTCTGAATATAATATAATAAGAGTTCAGATACATAATTGCAGAACTACCAACTGTAATATGCAGCCCATTGCTTAAATCAGCCTTTGTAGCAGATGACTGGAGGATAGCTAACGTAATGCTGATTTTTTAAAAAGGCTTCAGAGGTGATCCTGGCAATTACAGGTCAATAAGACTACCTTTTTGAAACTATAGTAAAGAACAGAATTATCAAACACATAGATGAACATGATATGTTGTGGAAGAGTCACTACGGCTTTTGTAAAGGGAAACCATCCTTCAGCAATCTAATAGAATTCTTTGACGGGGAACAACAAACCTGTGGACAAAGGTGATCCAGTGCATATAGTGTACTTGGACTTTCAGAAAGCCTTTGACAAGGTTCCTCACCACAGGCTCTTAAGCAAAGTAGACAGTAATGGGATAAGAGAGAAGGTCCTCTCCTCCATCAGTAACTGGTGGTTAAAAGATAGGAAACATATGGTAGGAATAAAAAAGGTCAGTTTTCACAGTGGAGAGAGGTAAACAGTGGGGACCCCCAAGGAACCAGTGTTGTTCAACATATTCATAAATGATCTGGAAAGAGGGGTAAAGAGTGAGGTGACAAAGTTTGCAGATGATACCAAATTATTCAAGATAGTTAAGTCCAAAGCTGCCTGTGAAGAGTTACAAAGGGATCTCACAAAACTGGATGACGGTGCACCAGGATAGCAGATGAAATTCAATGTTGATAAGTGCAAAGTAATGCACATTGGAAAACGTAATCCCAACTATTCCTACAAAATGATAGGGTCTAAATTGCCTATTACTACTCAAGAGTGAGATCTTGAAGTCATCGTGGATAGTTCTCTGAAAACATCTGTTCCATGTGCAATGGCAGTCAAAAAAGCTAAACCAGTGTTAGGAATCATTATATAACAGAACAGACAATATCATAATGCCACTATATAAGTCCACGGTACACCTACACCTTGAATTCTGTGTGCAGTTCTGGTTCTATATTAGAATTGTAAAAAGTAGAGAGAAACAAAAATGATTGGGGTATGGAACAGCTTCCATATGAGGAGAGATTAAAAAGACTGGAACTGTTCATCTTAGAAAAGAGACTACTAAGGGGGGATATGATAGCAATCTATAAAATCATGAATGGTGTGGAGAAAGTAAATAAGGAAGCATTATTTACTCCTTCAGTTAACAGAAGCACCAGCGGTCATCGAATGAAATTAATAGGCAGCAGGTTTAAAACAAACATAAGGAAGTACTTCTTCCACACAACACACAGTCAATCTGTGAAACTTATTGTCAGGGATGTTGGGAAGGTCAAAAATATAATTGGGGTTCAAAAAAGAATTAGATAAGTTAATGGAGTATAGGTCCATCAATGGCTATTTCCCAAGATGGTCAGGGACACAATTTCATGCTCTAGGTCTCCCTCAAACTCTGACTGCCAGAAGCTGGGACTGGATGACCGGGGATGGATCACTCGATAAATTGCTCTGTTCTATTCATTCCCTCTGAAGCATTTAGCACTCGTCACTGTTGGAAAACAGGATTCTGGCTAGATGGACCATTGGTCTGATGGACCAGTATGACTATTTTTATGTTCTTATGAAATCCTGAATTCTGTGGGAAAATTCCTATTGACTTAAATGGGGCCAGGATTTCACCCATGGAGTTTCAACTCCCAGACTGGGGAATAAACCATATATTTTCTTTTATTGTAATCCATAATTATTTCACCTCATAGTGCATCTGAACAATTTCTGGACCAGCTTCTTCTACAACAATGTAACTGGGATAACTACACTACAGTCAATGGGACTTGGGGGTGCTATTAAAACATCATCAGAAATGTTAGTGGACGGCATTTCATAAGATTTCAGAGCAAATATAAATATTATGTTGGTCCATGTTGTTATTGAGAAGCACCTCAGAACGTATCTTTTTCTCATCCATATTTTAATCTTAGCAAGCAATTTTTCTGAACCACAGTCTTTCATTGCAGCACTTTAAGAGCTTAAGACAGCATCCCTAAAATGGACAGGTAGAAATATAGTCTGAAGCCTCCCAGTTGCTTTTTGAAGGCTGAACAAATATTTCCATTCATCAGTGCAAGCAAGAGACTCTTCCAGACAACAGCAGCCTTTGAGTAAGGAAGTTTACACAGTGGAAATGATTGTTATTTATACTGTTCATTGATGCACAGAGTCATGATATATTTTCTACTTAATTAAGCTTGATATCCAGGAGTAGCCCTGGCCATTTTGCTGGCCAGGGTGGAAAACATTTGCAATGCACCTCTCCAGGAGGTTGGCCAAAGAAAAAGGCTGGCAGATCAGGAGAAAGCAAGAATGGCTGGCCAATCAGCGTGGAGAGGGAAAAAAAAGTCCAATGGCACAGCACTTCAGCACCCTCTGGAAGTTGGCACCCAGAACAACCTCCCTGTTTGTCCGCCCCTATTGGCATCAAATGTATCAGAAATCAACTTACATCAACAGGATAAATGAGAGCAATTCTTAGAATGTAAGTCAATAAAAGATCTGGATTTTATCTATGGCTTTGCCACAGCCTGTGTGACTTTGGGTAGGTCACATAACCACTTTTTGCCTCCATTTCTTTACATGTAAAATGGGGATAATTCTATCTACCCTATTTCACAGAAGAATTGTCTGAGGCAGCTGATAATTTAAGGCTCATGGGGCTAAGCCAAACCATGGGGAATATGGCCCAGATCCTCAAAGTTATTTAGACTCCTAACTTCCATTGAAATACATGGGATTTAGGAATTTAAATACCTTTGATTATCTGGGCCTATGTTATTATGTCTATAGTGCAGAATGTGTACTCCAAGCTGTCACAATTTTCCTCCTTGTTAGGTAGTTATATAGTCCCCACATTACCAAAGAATCTGAGCATCACACAATCTCTAATGTATTTATCATCAAAACACACTGTGAGGCAGGTAAGTGCTATTATCTTCGTTTTACAAATGGGAAACTGAAGGCTAGAATACTAAGTGACCTGCCCAAAGTCACATAGTAAGACTGTGGCAGAGCAGGGACTTGTATTCATGCATCAGGTTAGTGCCCTAACTACTGGCCCAGCCTTCCTCTTTCTTCATGAGACTTTTGTTGGGGCAGAAGCTTCTTCAGACCCTGGAGGCTTCAGTGAGTGCCTTTTACCAGATTCCCACCAGGAACTTCTGGTGGAGATGGAGCTGCAGAGGGTGGGAGGGGATAAATAGGTCTGAACCAAGTAAAGAACAAACTAATAGAAATTGGGAAAGGCATTCTGAACAAGGAGAGGGTCAGGTTAGGGAGCAGGGTTGACTGAGGGTGAAAGGTGGTGAGATTGGGGAGGGGAGAAGGTTGCAAGTGGAGGGGGAACTTGATCAATTGCTGAAAGGGGTGTGAGTGAATGAATGATGGTTGGGGTGGGGGGACAGTAGGGGGAGCTAAGACTGTAAGAGGTTGAATTGGAGGAGCACATTGGATATGTGTACTGTTGCTTTAAATCTTTAGCCATACGGCTCGGAGGAGGGGAGAGTGGGAGGTTACAGACAGAAGCCCTAGGGTGAAGCACAGAAACAAAAGTTTTGGGGATAATATGTATTTCTTTACTCCTATAAAGTTCCTTGTTCAGTGTTAAAGGAAAGCCACTCTTTCTATGATGCTTTGCCATTGCTACATGATGGGGGAGCGGGAAAGAAGAAAAAGGAGAGGAGAGGCCAGGACTGGATAAAAACAGGGCTCCAAGAGTCACACTACTCACACGACACACACATTTGTTAGCCCTGTAAATGCATTCCTATAGCCCAGCTGGATTGTAACTCAGCTGTCTTCATGCAGCCTGTCGGCCTTTCCCATTGCCTCTCCCCCTTCTGGACCAGAGCAAGGAAGGAGAAGCCAGGAAGAGATGTAGCAAGAGGAGCTGGCAGTAGCAGCAGCAGTGGGTAGCCAGCTGCTGGCAGGGACAGAAAGTGAGGGGACTCAGTACTGGCCCGAGGCTCCCCTGGCTAGTCTCAGATCCCGAGACAAACATCGCCCATCCACCTGTTCCAGCACTGCCAGACATCAGAGCTCCTATCCAATCCCAACAGTACTAAGCACCTCACAACCTGCCCACCTGCCCCAGCCATATCCTGACAGCACCCAGCTACCCGCTACAAAGTACCCAGATACCCCAGGCCTCCCACCTACTCCAAGCACTCCAGATACCCTAACAATCCCAAACCCCTCCAACATCTAATCAACTACTCCAGTCCCATTAAACATCCCCTCCACTCCCCCCATACACACTTGCCACCAATATCAAGCTGTGTGCGGCTCCATAGTCAGCTCTCACCTTTGCTTGGGATAGAATATATTGACCGTAAACTGAAATGTGTATGCAAATATGCAACTGAAGTTATTAAATCATTTACATAAAATGGTACACATGGAGCTGCAGAAAACCTGCAGCTAAGAGAAAACAGGAAAGATGTTGAAGAGGGGTAAATACTATGCTCTGCCAATCTGCCCTTTAAAGCAAAGTGTCAACTGTTTGCATTCTAAAAGGGTGAGGTTAGTGGAAGAGGGGTACCCTTTTCTTCCTGCTTCTCTGCCAACTTCCCTAATCTCCCACCAAATCCCTCTCTTATGCTACCTGGGTTTTCACTTTGAAAATCTAGTTACCTCTGAAACTCATTGCCACATGATGTCTTTGATAACAAGAGGTAAGCAGAGTCCCAAAAAAAGGATGAGTTATATGGCTAATGAGATCATCCACAGTGACATTAGAGGAGATACAAACAAATTAAGGGATATAAAATCCCATGCTTTGGGGTGTAAGTAAAACTCTAACTGAAGCTGTTCTAAATTGAGCTCAGGAAGTACACTGGATACAAGAAAGCAGAACTCAAGAAAGTGGCTTAAATCTGACTACACACACATCCTCCTGAGCTGCACTGAGTGCAGCTTTGGTGTGACCCATAATCTGACATGTCATTTGTTAAAATCAATCAATGTTAAACTAGGCAGTGCTCATCTGCCTTTCATACATTATTCTAAAAAATGGGAAAGTGGATAGCTGAAGGATTAGTAATGGAATTTGGAACCTTTCATCTCCAGGTCACTACTTAGAACTTAGCTCTGGGTCAGTAGTGCCTTCACTGGTCTATTTGGTGTAATAAGTATGTGATATATTAAATGAATTGGCAGTCTCAGTCTATTTCCTCATGCACTGGTGCCCACATTATAAAACCACCACATCCTGTTGATGTAAGTTGATTTCTGGTACATTTGATGCCAATAGGGCCAATTCTAGGGGCGGACAAACAGGGAGGTTGTTCTGGGTGCCAATTTCCAGAGGGTGCTGAAGTGTTGTGCCATTGGACTTTTTTTTCCCCTCTCCATTCTGATTGGCCAGCCATTCTTGCTTTCTCCTGATTTGCCAGCCTTTTTCTTTGGCCAACCTCCTGGAGAGGTGCGTTGCAAATGTTTTCCACCCTGGCCAGCAAAATGTTCCTGGATATCAAGCTTAATTAAGTAGAAAATATATCATGACTCTGTGCATCAATGAACAGTATAAATAACAATCATTTCCACTGTGTAAACTTCCTTACTCAAAGGCTGCTGTTGTCTGGAAGAGTCTCTTGCTTGCACTGATGAATGGAAACCACCACAATGACTGGCGTTAAATGGAACCCTTGTTGCAAATTTCAGATGACGCACCAATGGCTGATGTGGGAAATGAATTACCTTCCCACCACTAGAGATGTTCCATCCAGAACAGGGATGAGGCCCATTGGCAGGCATTGCCCTGTCTATGCAGCACCTGTGCTGTGAATAAACACAAGGCTTCAGTCTCTATGGCTGTCTTTAGAAGCACTTAATTTGCTTAAAAATCCAAAAATGAAAAAACTGTCACCTTGCATACTCTTAGCAAAATCAAAGACAAACCACTGAGTGATAGAGAGGCAAGAATTCAACTTCTAAACAGAAATATTCTCAATTTGATAATGGCAGAGATTGCAGTATAATGCCTTTCTGTTGTATATCTGCATCTTTCATATTGCACTAGCCAATGCTAAATTGTACAGGGTGTAGAAAACCATCATTACCTGTAATATTAACATAATTAAAATGCCCATGTTTGCCCCTCCATCAATAAAGAAAAAAGAAGTGAAATGTGTTCAAAAGCATAAATGAGAGATCTCAAGTGAAATATGAAGAAATAAAAAGGAGGAAAAATTTGGGAATGTGTGTGGTAGGATTTTCAGTCCTTTTACTTAAATCCTTGGATTAAAGCCTTTGAAATTGAATTTAAATACCATTGCCACCAGAATGTGGTTGGCCGGAGTCTAAGCCAGGCAAGCAGCCTGAGGAATGTGTGAAGAGAATTATGATTACATTATGCATTTTAACAAGATGCTGGCAGAAAAAAAACATTTAGAGAAAAAAATATGACTAAAACTGAAAGAAACCATTTTAAAAGAGAAATTAAAGTATAGTTATAAGTGTATGAGAACACATGCATTCAAGCACTGTTTTGCCATTGATTCTCTCCTGTCAGGTACTGTAGAAATTTGGGGAAACAGGAAAAGGGTAAAAGCAAAAGAGGCATGACAAAATAGGGATCTCAAGGTTCCTATGGATCCTGGGATGAAGACATCAGAATGTGGTATTGCTTTGTCACATACACCCTTTGCAAATCCAGGTTTCAGAATATCTAGTTCAGCCTCTCTTCTTAATTTCTGTATATTTTTTAAAAGAGAGATTAAACACAAAAATGACCAGGCAACACACTCCACTCTATCAATATTCCTCATATGAAATGTGAGCTGCACACTCCAAACATTTAATGACCTCCAAGGTCAGTCCCTTTGAGACCAAGCCTGTGTTAACTCCAATAAGGCACTATTCAGTGGATGGGAGAGGGGGGCAAAGAAGCCTGTATTTCCATATTTAATGTAAGTTTTTATATTTTAGCAAGAAAAGAACTCAGAAATGCTGGCACTTCTTCCATTAGACAGTTATGAAATTAATATGTTTAAAATGATCTAATTGTCTTTGTATCTGCATGCAGAGAGAGCAAGGAAAACCATGAAACAGTGTGTATAGACAATTTATGATAGTAACACAGAAAAAAACTGTAGAGATATAACTGTTTTAAGCAAGGGGAGTGGCTATTCCAAGCAGGGAATATTATATATTTGGTTTTTGTCATTTTTTCCTCTAAACCATAGCTTACTGAAGTTTTCAGTTTTCACAAATTGTTTATCAGAGTCAATGTTTATAAGACTCCAAAAATCGCTGTGCTTTCTAATACCAGGTGTAAAACTCAGCTCATTTCATACATTTTATCTGCCTACAGTTTTATTTATTTATTTAATAAGGATTTAGGCATCATTGCCATATAAGGTAAAAACATAACCTATCATATAATAACAATATTTTTTTAAAAAATATTTAAAATACTATTTCCATCAATTTTGCTGTCACCAGCATCAGCAAATACAAGTGGAACCTATTCCCTCCTCTGAAAGCACCCAACAAAAGGGGCAGGCTGTGGGGTGGACAACCCCGGGGGGGGAGGGGGCACATGCACCCACGTGTGAATGGACCCCTCTAAGGTCGTGGTGTCCGCAGCAGCAATGGCTGGGGCTGGGGTCCCTTACTCTCTCCCCCAATCAAAGGGTCAAAACAAAGGGAGCCGGACGGGGACACCGAGCAGAGAGCCTCGGACAGCACCCACCGCTCCTCAAAAGCATCAAGGGAGTTGGTGGACGCCGCCCAGAGGAACTCCGCCCGGATACGTGAATGGACCGAGGATCGGAAAATGGTCCCACAGTCACAGGAAACTCCATCGGCCAACCTCCTCTCTCTGGTTTTATAGATGGCCGTTTTAGCCAGGCCAGGAGGAGGTTAACTAGGAAATCCCGTGACTTTGTGAGGCCACGGATGGGGAGTGCATAAATAAAAAGGTGAGGGGAAAAATGCAACCAAAAATGTAATAAAAGATTTGTGAGGAGCCGGAACAGGGGCTGCAGCCTGGCACACTCCAAATATACGTGCGCCAGGATTTTCCTCACACCGCAAAAGGGACAAGTAGCTGGGACGGGGTTGAATCGCGCCAAGTACGTGCCCGTGCTCACAGCTCCGTAAAGAAGCCGCCAACTGATGACCCCGACAGGCCTCGGAACCAAGGTGGCTGGCCCTCCAAAGGTGGCAGAAGGTCTCGCCACTTTGTGTCGGGGTGGGACACTAGGGTGAGGGCGTGAAGGGTGTGGAGCATGAGTGTGTATAGATGTTTCCTTGGTGTGGTTTGGAAGCATACCATTCATGCAGCCGGCTCACCGTAAAGGGGTGAGGGGGTCAATTGGGTCTACGGGGCGGGGTCCAATTAAAAAGTCCGGCAGGTCTGGGGTAGAGAGTGGGCAGGCATGCCCTCGAGCAGGACCTGACTGAGGTAAGCTCTAGCAGCGGGCAGCAAAGCGGCCTTCACCTCCTGAAGTACGGGCCGGGGGGTACGAGGTCTGGAGAGCCCCATGCACCCAGCGAGCGTCAGGGGATCCAGCCAGTCTCCCCTGTCATAGTCCAGGAGGTCTCCGACTCTCGTGACTTCTGCCAGGATCAAGCTCTGGCGCGGGACTCCGCCGTGTGCACACGGAGCTGGGGGTTGTGTAGCAGGGGCTCTGTGAGGAGATCTGCCCCCTCAGTGGCCGCCATGGACCTGGTTGTTAAAAACCGTTTCCAAGTCAGGAAGGAGGTCCTGGTAGAAGACCTGCAGCCCGGAGAGGTCTCGCAGAAGACCTCCCCGACAGAGATAAAAGAGCTGCTGGTCATATCGGAGCCCTCAGATGCGGCTCAGGATGGCGTGCGCCAGTATGCTCCACGCCAAACTGCCTGCACTATAAAGGAGCCTCTGTAGGGCCTGGAGGCAGAAGACGCAGACCTGAGTGTGCAGACACTTCAGGCCCTGTCCTCCTTCCTTCAGGGGTAGACGAAGAACCCCTACAGGGGCCCAGTGCATTCCTGACCAAAAGAACCCCAGAATCGATGTCCGGAGGTTGGTCAGGAAACCCGGGGCCGGGACCAGCATGTTGAGCCGGTACCAGAGCTTGGACAGGACTAGTTGATTAAGCACCAGTGCTCTCCCACGAAGAGAGAGACATAGGAGTAGTCCCGTCCATTTCCGGAGCTGCTCTATCACCCCGCCCTCTAAATTTTCCCAGTTCTCCGGCAGAGAGGGATGTGTGGCAGAAAGGTAAACACTGAGGTAGAGCAGCGGGCCCACACTCCACCGGATGGTCTGAAGCGCGGGTGGGAGGGAGCTCGCCTGCCGCCAGTCTCCTAACGCCAAGCCAGTGCTCTTGACCCAGTTGACCCGGGCAGAGGAGGCTGGCCGAATAGATGGCCTGGCAAACCTCCACCCGCGCCAAGTCGCCCAAGTCCTGGACCACGAGGAGCACGTCATCAGCGTACACCGACAGGACCAGCCACAGCTCTGACTCCCGCAGCACCAACCCTGTCAACCTCCTGCGGAGGAGGCAGAGGAAGGGCTTGATCACCAGAGCATACAGCTGGCCCGAGACGGGGCACCCCTGCCATACTCCTCGCCCAAAGCTGACCGGTTCGGTCAGGATCCAGTTGAGCTTAACCAGACACTCTGCAGAGGTGTATAGCACCCAGAGAAAACCCACAAACTGGGGTCTGAAGCCAAATGCCTGCAGAGTGTTCAGGAGGTACCCGTGGTCCACCCTATCGAACGCCTTCTCCTGATCTAGGGACAGGAGGGCGAACGACAGACCGTCTCTATGCCCGAGTTCCAAAAGGTCCCGAACCAGAAATAGGTTATCAAAGATACTGCGGTCCGGGACATGTAGGTCTGGTCTGGGTGGATCACGTCCACCACCACAGACCCTAGCCGCAGTGAGATTGCTTTTGCTACGATTTTGTAGTCCGTGCTGAGGAGCGAGACGGGACGCCAATTTCGTAAATCGCGGAGGTCCCCCTTCTTCGGCAGTAAGGTGAGCACAGCTCGCCTGCATGAAAGAGGGAGGACCCCGCTCTGCAGAGACTCAGCCCAGATGGTGACCAGGTCTGGGCCAAGGACGTCCCAAAACACGCAGTAGAACTCCACAGTCAGCCCTTCCATGCCGGGAGACTTATTAGTGGGCATACGACGGAGGGCTTCTGAGAACTCGGCCAGAGTGAGAGGCAACTCTAGCCGGTTTCAGTTGCTCGCACTGACCATAGGGAGCTCCTCCCAGAGCACTCTGCAAGCGCCAGGGTCAGTCGGATCCGGGGAGAAAAGAATTGCGTAGAAGGCTCGGGCCCTCCAGCACATCTCCACCAGTTCCGTGAGGGTGGTGCCGACTTCTGCCAGGAGGCAGGTGACGTGTTTCCTGGCCCCCCTCATTTTCTCCAGGGCATAGAAGAAGCGGGAGGAGGCGGATGCAGGATCGAACAAAGGCACCCCGGGCCTGATGGTCCTCCAGGGCCTGGAACTCCTCCCGCTTCTTCCGGCACGCTCCACAGAGGAGTCGGTCCTCAGGGCTGGCGGCCAGACGCCTCTCCAGCTCTAAGACCTCCCGTTCCAACTGCTCTATCGCTGCATTTCTCCGTTGGCTGGTGCCCCGGGTGTAGTCACGGCAGAAAAGCCCGGCGCACACCTTCCCCAGGTCCCACCATCACCATGCCAAGGGAAAGACATGCCGCTGCCCTCACCAGGCCAGCCAGAATTCCCGGAAGGACATCACGAAGCCCTCATCCTCCAACACACTGTTGTTAAAATGCCAATAGGCCGGCCCCGGCCTCTCCGCACAGAGGGAGGCTGTCACGGTGGCTAGATGATGGTCAGAAAATGGGGCTAGCCGAATGCTGGAGGAGTGGGCTCGTGAGAGATGGAAGCATGATAAATAAATGCGGTCCAACCGGGAGTGGCTCGACCAATGGGCCACCCGGACAAAGGTGAACATGGAAGTGTCATCCGGGTGGTGGTCGCGCCAGATGTCCACTAGGGAGTGATGTTCGACTATCTCCCAGAGGGTGTCCATGGTGGCCGGGCTCTGCTCGGTCCCCGAGCGGTCCTGTTCCTCGAGTGTGGTATTAAAGTCCCCTCCCAGGACCAGGCACTCTTGACAATCTAAGGTGCCGAGGAAGGCGGACACCTGCTGGTAGAATTGCAGCCACTCCGGGCCCGATGTCAGGGCATAGACGTTAACGAGGTTAACCAAGAGCCCCTCCATACGCACCCAGAGATGCAGCAGGCGACCCGACATGGCCTCAGCAATCCCTAGCACCTCGGGCCGTAGGTCGGGGGAGAACAGGGTCGCCACTCCAGCCTGTCGAACCGTGGCATGGCTAAAGTAGACCCTGTCCCCCAACTCCAGCCGTCAACTGTCTTTGGCGGTCGGGTCCGTATGGGTCTCCTGCAGAAAAACCACAGAGTACCCTCCCTCCCGAAGGAAGGAGAGCACCTGGGACCTGCGGAGAGCCATCCTACAACCCTGGGTGTTCAACGTTGCGATGGTGAGAGGTGTCATGGGGAGGGTTGGGGGGGGTCCTCACTGGCAGGGATGCGCGCCTCTCCCAGCTGGCCACGCAGCAGTCGGTGACCCATCCCGTAGGTGAGTAATTGTTCACGGAAGACACGGACCCGTCAGTAGGCCGCGGCATCCTGCTTCCCCGTCCGTTTACCTTCCCCCATGAGGGCCCTCGTGGCCCGGAGGATTTGAGAAAAGTTCCTCCATCGCTGGAGAGCAAGTTGTACCTTGTTGCGGGAGCCACGGACATCCTCTAAAAACTTCCTCAGCTCTCCTCGCAGCTCATGGGGGGTGGAGTTACGGTTTCCTGGTTGTTCCCCTGCGTGGCCCTTGGTGCAGCCCTGTGGTCCACTAAAGTGGACAAGCAGGGTGCAGACCCCTGACGGGGTGCCTGATGGGCTGGAGCTTCTAGGCCCGCCTCAAGCTCTGGGGCAATAGGGGGCGGTGGAGGGAAAATAGCAGCTCCTAATGGGTCGGGGCAGGAGAACACAAAGGCGCTCCCTGGGGGTCATCAGTTGGGAAAGAGAAAGAGACAGCCCCGGGGGCAGCAATGACGTTGCAGGAGGTAAATTGGATAGGGGTAGGGCCAGGGGCAGAGGCGAGGTTCTGGGTTTCGGGAGGCAAGCAGCTGGATGGTGGCGCCTCCCGATCAGGCTCAAGGGTTAAGGGGGTGGGGAGGGAGCTCTCAGTGACACTGGGCACATGCTCTGTGGTGGATTTAGCGGCCACAGCATCAGGAGGTGGATTATGTTCTGTAGGGCCCCCACTCGGGAAGGGAGTAGATTGCTCTGCACCAACAGGGGGTACCCCTGGCGACTCGTGCCCCGGCCGCATGGTGCCGATAGTCACCTGAGCAGGCTCGGTGGTCGTCAGTGGGGTGCCATCAGCGGCTGGGTCGGAGGAGGAGTCCAGAGGCTCCTTGGAGGTGGGAGCAGAAGCAACAGTTAAGGGGAGGGAGCATGGGGAAAAGAGGGGTGGAGTGAGGTTGCCCAGATTGAGATTTGCTGGCAAAAGGTCGTCCTCCCCCTGGGCGACCGGGGTCAGATCTAAGGCCTCGATCTCCTCGAACATGGAGGAGAGGACACTTTCCACCGCCCCGGGGTTCTCCCCGCCGGCACCCGCCACGATGGTTGCCTCCTGGTCTTCTGGGGGGCCTCTGCCTCGGGTAGATGAGGTGGAGCTCAAGCCTTCCGCTTGCCTCGCGTCCCCTGGACTAGGGCCCAGCCCTCCATGGCATCATCTGGGGGCTGGTTAGCGGGGTTGTGTCAGGGGGTAAAGGCGATGGTTCAGAGACTTGGGGGGGGGGGGCGGTGGGGCAGCATAAGGGAGGGAGGATTCTTCCTGGGGCAGGCTCTCTCCCATGCCTGGTGGTAACTCTGTCACACCCTCCTCTATAGGCTCTGCTAGATTGTCAGCAGCAAGGGCGGGGCTCTCCCGCTCGTCTGGGCGTTGTAGGGGAGGTGCCTCTTGGGCCTGAGCGGGAGTAGCGGTGGTCCGAAGGGGGGGGGGCGGGTTTGGGTACCAGACGGCCAGGGGCGTCAGCAATGACGGGGAGGATGTCCTGCCAGGTCTCGGGGATCCCAAGTGCCCCTCCTTGCCAGGCTAAGGGGCAGTCCCTCCAGACATGCTCCAATGCCCGGCAGAGGTAGCACTGGGCTTCCCCCATGGAAAAGTACACCCGGTAACGGGCCCCCTGATGGGGGACTAGGAAGGACCCTTTGCGCGCCACTCCGTCATGCGCCGCCGACGGCAGTAAAACTTGCACTTGCCGGTGGAAGGAACAAATGTGACGGAGGGTGGGGTCCTTGCAGCCCAACGGGAGAGGGCTGATAACAGAAAAAGGTTTCCCCAGGGTGGAAAGGGTGGGTAGCAGGGCAGCAGCCAGTTCTGAGCGCTGCGCGGAACGCTGAAGCAGTGTAAAACGAGAATGCCAACGAGGCTGACAGGAGACCAGGCCGTTGGCAGACCAGCCTGCTTGCTTGCTTAAAGCCTTGTTCTGTCTTGTATTTGAACCGCAACAGAGGAGGCCATGGGGAAGTAGCCCAGGGAGTTGTAGCTGTCACACAGCTCTTCCAGTAGGCACTCTAGACAGCTGCAATCCACAGGGCCCTGGGCTGGAACCTGGAGTAGAGGGCGGGCCTGGGTTCTCCCCAAATCCTCCAAACTCCTGGTTAGACACAGGAGGAGTTGACCTGGACTGTGGGTTCAGAAAAGCGGCCAAGCTGAGGGCTGATGTGAAGCTCCAAGGCGAGCAAATCTGCCAATAAGTGCAAGGCCCACTAAGGTAGAGCAGGAACTTTGTCACAGTATCCAGGATCCTCTGCTACTTAACATAGACCTCCTCACTGTACCACCACCTCTCCCCTCAGGCTGTGAAGCCAGGACTCATAACCTCCTGTGAGATAAGGTAACAATTAATATTACCTTATCTAACAACCAGTAAGAGAACAGTGATCCTTTCTGTGGAGACAGTAGGTGGGCAAGGACTGGGATTCCTACCCTCTCTCCTCATACATAAGGCCCTAGACCCATACAAAGCTAGATATGAGTCTGGGATAGTGCTGTGGGGATGGCTTTCATGTGGGAGACCCATGTGCACAGGTGACCTTCTGTGTTCAAATCAGTGGAGGAAACCATCTTTACATGGGCAAGAAATAAAGGCTTAACAGTCTTAATACTAACAATGTTTCTGTGCAGATAAATATCTGAACTTTCAGCCATTTATCTGAATATTTTAGGGAGTAAAAATCAAGCTGAGAGTCTTCTGAGATAACACTCACACAAACTTTCAGTTTGTCCTGCTTCTAGAGCAGTGGTGGGCAACCTGCGGCCTATGGGCTGCACGCGGCCCATTAGGGTAATCTGCTGGTGGGCCACAAGACAGTGTTTACACTGACCGTCCGCAGGCACGGCTGTCTACAGCTCCCAGTGGTCACGGTTCACCATTCCCAGCCAATGGAGCTGTGGGAAGCGACACAGGGATGTGCTGGCCACCACTTCCCGCAGCTCCCATTGGCTGGGAATGGCGAACCACGGCCACTGGGAGCTGCGGGTGGCCATGCCTGCGGACAGTCAATGTAAACACTCTCTTGCGGCCTGCCTGTGGATTACCCTGACGGGCCACAGGTTGCTCACCACTGTTCTAGAGGGAATGAGAGTGCTGAATCATCAGTTTTTTCATATCCTATTTCAATAGCTCTGGTCCTGGGTGACACAGAAAGGGCTGACGTGCCTGAAATAAGGGGGGAGGGGAATGAAGCAAACTTTTATGGACCCAAAAAGTTTTAGTGTTACTTCAATTTGATGAGAAACTCAATTTGTCTCTTACGTTATCCCAAACAAGTTTTCCTGTCTTTTCTGAGATTTAAAGACAGTCTAGGCTATCTGATGAAATATTAATAGCCCACATATGGACAAGTGAAAGCATTTTAATCTGCTTATAATCTATGGTATTTCTAAAATGCCTGTCACCATGGCATCTAAATGGATTAAACTGACAAAATACAAAAATGTGTGTTTCTTCCCCCGATTTAGTCAGGAGATCGAGGATATGGAACTCTATCTCTGATGTAACAACAATTTTTAATGACTAAATGCACCTGTGCTAAGGATTCACATGTGGAGCAGCCTGATCATCTTGTTTTCATACATGTTATCAGGAAGTTAATATTGCTGCTGCTTGCTTCATTATTTCATGGTTAATTGGGGTGTTTTCAAGAACATAACCTGATTTACAGAGCTGCTGAGCGCCCACAACTTTCACTAGGGTCAACTGGGAGTTGTGCATGCTGAGTTCCTTATAAAAATCAGAGCAATAATGAGTAATTTAGGGCTAAATCCTACACACCTTGATAAGTGCAAAATCTGCCATTGACTTCTAAGGGGATGCTCATATGGTAAGCATGGTCTGGTTCCTAGTTATGTTTTATACTAGACCAAGGGACTAGATAAATTCACCTGTAATTTTACTCTAAGGATTTTTATTTTTATTTTTTTAAAAAGAGGATACATAAACTCCACCTTGGGAGACCTTATTATATCAGCTTAAATAGGAAATTCTTTAGGGGTAGTATGTTATCAGGTTCATGCAGAGACATGGCTTCAAATTTATTATAGTTCATTTTAAAACCAGAAAATTTGCCAAACTAAAAAAACCCTGAAATCCCTGGTAGGTATACATATTAATATACCATCAGCATAAAATGCCAGTTTAAATTCACTGATGCCAGTCTCTATCCCGGTAGACTCTGAAGGCTTCTGTCAAGGCTGTAATGTTGATGTAAGCAGCACTCTGGAGCAGAGAGAAATGAAGAAGAAAACATCTTTGTCTGATGGATCAAGACAAATTATAAAAAGTTTCAAGGTCTTCTTAGTCCCTAGAACCTTATGATTTTGAAGGCTTTGTGTCATTTTTAAAATGTCGAATCAATCACCTTTTCCTGTATAAGCTTTGCTCCAAATGAGTACAGTCAAGCTGAAAGTTGGCCTAGTATGGGTCTTGCAACAATCTGCACAATCTTTACCAGAGGAGCTGTCATACCCCTCTAGTCTCTCTGTAGAAATCAGCACTATTAGCAGAATGTAACTGGTTTTGCACTGCCTGGCAATCTGTTTTCAATCCATAACTCTACAACTTGACTTTGCCAGTTCAATATTCTGAGACTCCTGTGTAAATACTACTGTCTCAATACAATACCTACCGTATGCACAATAGTCTGAGTTAAAGATAATGTAAGAATCTCCCTTATTATTGGGTTCCTCAGCTTCATTTTAGCAAAAAAACAAATAACTGCTTCTACATTGACTAGTTATAACTATGAACAGTTTGCAAGCTCTAACTCTTTTTTGCTGAGAAAAGACAAAGTGATGTGTCCAATGGCTGGAGCAAAACCATGGTATGGGACTTGTGTTTGATCCCTGATTCTGCCACTGAAATACTCTGTGGCCTTCAGCAAGTTAATTAACCTTCTGACTCAGTTATACCTACCTGTATAATGAACATAATAATACTCATGATCCTCACATGGGTGTTGTTAGGCTTACTTAAAATGAATAAAGGTTGTAAACCACTTGGAGTTCCTCAGATGTAAGACATGATGAAAATACTAAGTATTATTATTGTTACTAATAATTATTTTTTAAAAAAAGGGCCTCTGCCTTTTAGTTGCAGAGGAAGATGGTGATTCTGCCAGGTAGTTATCATTAAAAGGTTAGGTAAGTGAGACTAAATGAAATATTGTTAACAGTGCTGCTTAGGGGGAGAACAATAAAAACTCTGTGGTGCATCTGTAACTGTAAAACAGGACAAACAGTTCTGGAAATACCAGTCAGGTATTAATTATTACATTGTCACCAGTGAATTTTTCCTCCCATTCCTATTCTGTTGGGAAAACTGGAGGTTAGAGTTAGTCTATCTTTTAGCTGCAGGTTGAGCATGCACGCTGAAAGATAAGCCAAAAGTGTGTACGCTAGGGTAGGCTTACCACTGCTACTTTATTTATTATTATTCATTACATGTACTACAGTGGTATCTGGAGAGCCCCCAGTAGGGATCAGAGTCCCTTTGTGTGGGAAGACAGTGTGGCCTAGTGGATAGTGCACTAGACTGGGACTCAGAAGACCTGGGTCCTCATCCCAGCTTGGCTGCTGG
The DNA here is from genome assembly GCF_965140295.1 of Lepidochelys olivacea. Classification (NCBI taxonomy): domain Eukaryota; kingdom Metazoa; phylum Chordata; order Testudines; family Cheloniidae; genus Lepidochelys; species Lepidochelys olivacea. The sequence continues at coordinate 299,997,102 of NC_140411.1, forward strand.
GTGACCTTGGGCAAGTCTCCTTCTTTCCCTGTGCCCCAATTTGCCCATTTGCAGAATGGGAATAATGATGGGTTTTTTGTAAAGCACCTGGAGATCTACTGATGAAAAGCACTGTGTGTGTTAATTTTTGTCCTAGGTGCTGTCCAAACATGCAGTAAAAAGATAATCTCTGCCTGCAAGTGCTAACAAAACAATCTGAAACACTGTCACTTTGTTTCTCAAAAAGTTGTCGCTGGGATGTAAAATATACCTTTCGTGCATCTAAGACATCAATGATTAGAACCAAGCATTGTCCGTCCCAAAGGATACGTCCTTTCCAGCTATCAATAATTTTCCTTTATTGACTTGTATCTTTTGGTTCATCAAGGACAAGTTTAATTTACATCTGAAAGCGCAATCTTGTGATGAACTGTGTTTTCTTTTGGACACCAAAGGCGACTGTCTGGCAAAGTTGGCAGCCTGACCTCCATAAATATTGTTCTATTGATAAAGAGAGGCATTGGATATAGGGATTATCCAAAATAAATATTTTGCAAGCATTCTCAGTGTCTGAATACAGTAGAGAAAAGGAATTTTATCACATTCTAAACAATTCAGACAGAAGGTGAAGAAAATATTAGTTTTAGCTGAAAGCTTGTCACATATAGTTTATAACTCTTAATTTTGTCTTGGAAATCAATAAGGGCACCTGTTTTAGAGGCCTGTTCCTGATACCATTAAAGTCCATGGGGATTTGGCCATTTACTTCATTGGGCTTCTTAGTTTCTAAAATATTGAGAATAGAATTTCACAGAGGTACTTGGAACACACAAGATTAAATTGGCCCCTCACTTCTGTGGTATGGGTGAGGCACAGCACAAAGAACTTTTGCCGCCTGCACTATTTAAGGGCTGGGTATATTCAGAGTCCCTTCACTTGAGGCCAATGCAGACACTGTTTCCTCAGCAAGCCCTACGGATGTACATTGTCGCAAAGGGAACAGGGAGAAGGTGGAGCTCTGATCACCGCCCATCTTCTTGAGACCCAGCCCATGACTACACTTAAAACTTTTAGGACGCCAAAATTACAGTGCTCGGGGTGTGAAAAATTCATGCCTCGAGTGCCATAGCTAAGCCCCCCTGCCTCTCACTCCCAATCCCCAGTATAGATACAGCTAGATCAACAGAAGGATGCTTCTGTTACCCTAGCTACTTTTGCTTGTGGAGGTGGTGTTCCAACAATGATGGAAGAACCCCTTCTGTCACTGTATGCTGTGTCTACACTACAGGTTTATGCTGGCATTGCTACAATGTCATAGCTATGCCACTATAGTCCCTGTAGTGTAGACATGGCCTGGGCCAGGTGCAGCGAGTGGAGAATTAGCCGAGTACATCACAGGGAGCAGGCTGTACCATCCTGCAGACCAAGGAGAGGGAAGGGGTGCCGCCCTCCTACTCTCCCTATGCACTGGGGAACTCAACAAAGGACAATTTCTCCCTGGAACAAGATCCCTCAGGAGTGGTGCAGCTCCATTCTGACCCCCTGCTCAGGGTTGTGCCCAAAAGGCACAATGCAGTCTGATGTTTGCACTGGCATGCCTTCTGCTTCTACTCCTTTGCACATTCACACCCCCCCCATAAAACTCCCTACACACAGCACAGAGGGTGTGGCAATTATTCAACAGCAGTTACAGACATTATTCAACAGACACAGAGTTACAACAGAAAACCTTATGCAATAAAGATTTGGAACACGTGCCTGCTGTCATTGAAGTCAATGAGAGTACGCCTGATTGTGGTGCCATGAACTCTTCATGTATACAGGTTTGATCCTGCTGTAGTCATTACTCAACGGAAGTAATAGGGGATTTTTCCTGACTACCAGTTACAAGAGTGGGCACTGTCTCCTTATTAGGGGCTTACGCTGTAATCATGTTATGCTGTTGCAATATATACTGTTCCTATGAACAGAAAGCAAGATGGTGAGATATAGCCCTGTCTATTTTAATGAAGACCTCCCACTGAAATCAGTGGGGAGCAATACATTAGAAACCAATGCCAAGAAATGTCCTAATATTTCTTCATCTTGTGACTTACAGTGCTGCTGTGACTGCAGTATAGAAAATAGTTTTATGCTATGTCAATGACACACAGCATGTCTCGGTGACCGAGTATCTATTTCTTTGTGTAAACGGGGGAATAGTCCCGCTATTGTGAACTTTCCTGGCTTCTGTACTACCCAGGTGAAGTGGGCTAGCGAAAGGATCTGAGTCCTCGCTCCCCCTCTCTTTACCCAGTGGCCTCCCTGCACTTGAGGACTCCCCTTCCACTCTCCGGTCTGGCAGAGTCCTTGTAACCCCAACAAAGCTGGGCCCAGGATTCCTGGGGGGCTCGACCCCCAACCCTGCTGTGGTCACCTAGGACAGGGGCTAGGGTGTCCCCACTCCGGGGTACTCTCTCTGCAATGGGCACTTCTCTGACCCACTGATCATTACTTACAAGTTAAAGCAAATGCAAGTTATTTAATCAACAATTAATTTTAAAAAGAATAAGGAAAAATGGGAAAGGTTAAAGGAAACATCAACCCGCTCTGTGGCAGGAAACATCACAAACAGTGTCTCTGGAATGTCAGGGCAGTTCACAGTCTGTTCCTTGTAAGTCCCAGGCCTTCCTCTCAGGCCCTGACTGTGCTGCAGGGATGCTGTGGGTTGGACACTTGCTCTGGTGGTGGCCACACACTCTCAGGCTCTAAGTGGTAGGACCCTTCTTCCCAGCATCGCCCCAGCCCTGCCGGGGTTATGATTCAAGCCTGGCCTGCAGAGCCCCTTGGCTGAGGCGTCTCCCTGTGCTGGGCCTGCTGCCCAGGGTCCCCCTTGGTCTCCCCAGCTGCTCACCGCACCCAGCTCCGGACTGCTCCAGCCCCAGCTCCACCACTCTGTCTCTGCACTGCTGCTGCTGCTCTGCCTCCAGCTCCCTGGGCTGCTTCTTTGGCCCCTCTGCCTCCGGTTGCTGCAGCTCTGCTCCCAGGGCAAGTCTGCTCTGCAGGCTGCTTCTGTGACTCTGCTCCCAGCACTGACCTGCTTCCTGGGCTGCTTTTCTGGCCCCTCTGCCTCCGGTTGCTGCAGCTCCGCTCCCAGGACAGGTCTGCTCTGCAGGCTGCTTCTGTGACTCTGCTCCCAGCACTGACCTGCTTCCTGGGCTGCTTTTCTGGCCCCTCTGGCTCTGGTTGCTGCAGCTCTCCTCCCAGGGCAAGTCTGCTCTCTCTGGGCTGTGCCTCTGGCTTTGGGGCTGCAGCTCTGCTCCCAGGACAGGGTCTGCTCTCTCTGGGCTGCTTTTCTGGTCCCTCTGGATCTGGCACAGCTCTGCTCCCCAGCTCAGCTTGGGCCCCTGCTTTCTCCTTACCTCAGCCCCACTCTGTCTGACCCAAGCAATTCCAGTTCACATGGAGGATGGGACCTCCCTGGCCTTCTGACTCCCTGATTAGCCTGCTCACCCTGTCATTCAGGCTGACCTGAAGCATAGGCCTCTCCCCATTATTCCTGGGGACTATCAGTCTCAGGGTCCTGGTTTCCCATAGACCCTTCCCCTGTTAGTACTGGGAGCTAGCCAACCAAAACACCCCCACTGAATGTTAGTAAGGGGGCAACAGTCCCCTTACATTTGTTTTATTTTTAATCGTTTTATTTTCTATATATTTGTACTCTATTTTTAATATAAATCATTTTTTAAAAAACAAACATACTAGAAAGTATTTTAAAAAGAGATCCTGGTCAGAGTGTATATTGATTCTATTACAATAAAATCATAACAAAACAATGCTTGAGAAATAGACATGCAGATTTCTAAACCTACAGCATTATTACTTGTAAAGGGATTCCCCTGTTCTCTAATCTCAGGGTTAATGTTCTGTTTATTTTTGTTCTAGATTACAGATGTGTTTTGCACCTCTCAATTTGCATTGAAACAGATACATCACTGCACTTGTGCCCTCTCATCATTCCAAACTGGCTCCTTACTTTGAAAATAGAGCCCTGGCACATCCATTAAAGTCATTTCTCCCATTAGCAGATACCAATGAAAAGCCTTCTTGCCACGGACTGCCTTTTTACTGTGTGTCCTGGGTTTAAAAAACTGACCTTGAATCTCAAAACACAGTGGTTTTGTGTGTGTTATTCTCTGGTGAGTAATTTTAAAAAAAGTCTTGTCTCCTTAAGGTTGATAGGACATTTAGCTACATCAACAGATTACAATGAATCAGCAGATCATCATCCTATTTTCCCCCTATTCTGGATATACAGACGCTGTTACACTGTGCTACAGAGTGTAACTCGGAGCGCGTGCTGAGATTACAGCTCTGCCCATCTCGTCAGCTCCTGCAACACCATGTTGCTTCTGTGACCCAAAGCCGCCTTTGTCTCTCTGCTTTTCCAGTAAATCTAGTGGCGATTTTCCAGCCATGCTCCTTACCAAAACAAACTTCGTACCTGAAGTATAAAGAACAATTTGTAAAATGGGATTGAAAGGAGTTAAAGCAATAAAATAAACAGAGGTTCATAAAGATATCATGCAACAGAAACCCAGGCCACCAAACTCTTAAGCAAATGAAAGGGTAATACAGTTACATGTAGTACAGTGTTATATATCTCATTCATAAAGTCTGTCAGAGAAGGAAAGAAGAGGTGTTAATAGAAACAGGATGCCATCTTTTTGTTCAATAATTTAATAACATTGCTATGGTGCAGAATTTGCATATGAAGCATACTGCTTCTCAAAAGTAACTGTTGGCTTGCAAGTGAAGAGGGTATGTGTGTGTGTGTCTTTACGATATACCATATCATATCACTGTTTCGTAAGCGTGATTTGAAATCACGCAAGGACTTCTTAAAATCCGCTGGCCACTTGTGTAGCAAATTGTCTTGTTCACAGTTCTCTTGTTCCATTCTCTGTTTATGAAAGAGGGTAATCAGTTCTGCTGCTGGAGTTTCTGCTCTTATGAATTTTTTTAAGATGTTGGGAAATAATCATTATCGCACAGCAAGAGATTTTAGCCTTTGTTCTGATATCCCAGCCTCAAATTTGGAAGGTAGAACAAGGCATTTTTCCCATGAACTTGGACAGATTACTCAGCTTTCTAAAAAGCTGCACTGGCAAAAAGATGTTTTCACCTGTACAAAGACACTCCCTGAAACTTATTATTATAGCAATAAGCCACAGCAGGGTGTGCATTAGCATGGTATGGGTGCATGCCTGGAGTGTAGTGGATTTGTGCCTTAAACCACCCGGGAAGTGAACCAATAGCTTAGCAACGCACACCCTGATGCGGTTTATTGCACTTAGAATGTGGTTCCATGGAGTTAGATTGGGAAAAAAAAAACATTTTTTAAAATTCGAGATTTATTGAGGTGGAGATGTGCAGGAATGTCGCACATCCTCCCACTAGTAAAAATAGTTGCCAGTAGGAGGTTAGGAAAAAATAATAGGAGGAAAAAAATCCCTCTCCCTTTGCTGCCAATCTGAATACATTTATTGTGACATTAATTAGGGTTTAGTATGTTATTATGGTAATTAAGAAAACTGACAACACAGAGTACTATGACACGCAGTCACAAAAATAAGAAATATTTGCATTGTCTTCATTCTCATTACCTTTCAGTTGCCGTTGTTCTAAGTAAACTGAAAAGAAATTTATATTTGTATATTACAGTCAAGATGTTCAAAAGTGACCAAATTTGGGGGGCCCAACTTGAGATTCCCTAGGCCTGTTTTTCACAGCTGCTGTGCGCCCACATATCTCAGTTACTTCAGTGGAAGCTGTGGGTGCTCAGCACATCTGAAAAAAATCAGAGCCCTTCAATATATCTGAAGGTAGGCACCCAAAGGGAGGCTACTTTTGAAAATGTTGGCCTATGTTCCTCTCACACACACACTATAGGAACATGCTGCAGTGAAGAACTCTTAGAATCTGATCCAAAACCCATTGAAGTCAGTGGAAAGACTCCCTCTGGGAGTCTTGGGGTAAGTCCATACTGTTATTACAATTTGTATTATAATTGCACCCAGAGGGCTGAGACTGTGCTAAGTGTTGTACAAATACATAGTAAGAGACAGAAACTTCTCAAAGAACTTCCAAATACAGACAAACTAAATAGACATGAAAGGCAAAGGGTGAATGAAATCAGGTGTTACTATCCCCATTTTACAGATGTGGTTACTAAGGCAGATACAGATTAAGTGATTTGCCCAAGAGTACACAGGAAGCATGAGGCAGAGCCAAGAAACAAACCCAGGCTTCCTGACCCATAGACCAGTGCCTTAAATCACAAAACTGTCCTTCTTCTCCTACTAAATTACTATATTATACACGAGGGGCAGGAGTCCTATAAACAACAACTTGCCTTACTACACAGCCATGATTCATGCCCAGAGCAGATTGATCCTAGTCAGTGAATGAGGTAGGGGTCCTGTGGGGAAAAAAGGTCTGTGAACATATAATTAAAGACTGTATCATAATGTGAAAGCCCATGGTGGCTGGTGCACAGACAACATTAAATCTGGCATTTCCTAACTTCTGAGGGATTCACTTTGCAACCTTAATAAGGTTCTTTTAATGTAGCTTTCTGTGTGTAATTTTCTACATTTTTAGAAAAGCAAATTGAAAAAACGGAAATGTCATCATGCAACGACATATTGACACCACCATGTTTCCCCATCAATGTTGGAAGCTTTAGATCCACACAGAGACTTCTGCTAGTTGAGGTAATGGAGGCACTGAAAGCAGTAGTAGGTTGTCATCCTCTATGTGGAGCAGCACTAGAGGCAGATGAGATGTATGCTTTGCTAGTGAGTTTCAGATATTTGCTGACAGCAGAGGAATTTGGGTTCAATAACAGGCTCTGGAGGAGAGTGTGTACAGACTCATTGTCCCTCAAGCTCAACCCCTTCTGCCTTATCCCCACTGCCCCGTCCCAGTCCTTTTTCTTTTTCCCAACTCCATTCTCCTTGGGTACTCACTTCCAGTCTCCACTGTCCAGGCTGCTCATTCCTGTCCCAGTCTTCTTGCCCAGCCACTCCTATTTTTCCTCTCTAGGGTCACAGTCCAAGTCCCATTCTCCCCTGCCCTACACTCCCAATCTCTCTCCCTTCTCACACTCACTCCCAGTCTCCTTACCCAGCCAATCCTGGTTCCCCACTCCTAGTTTCTCCTCCAATCTCTCCCGCTCCTGTCCACCCCAGATCTCCGTCCTTATCTGCCTTGGGTTCCTCATCCAATCTCAGTCTCCCCATACCCCCACACTGCCTCTCCACCTCTTTGCCCCAGTCTCCTCCTTCTCTAAATCGCTGTTCCAGTCTCTTTGCCTAGCCATTCCCAGTTCTTCCCCCACACTCCAGCTCCTTGTTAGATTTGTGACCACTTCCCCCCACTTTCATCCCCCAGTTCTATTCCTAGTTCCTAGTTCCAGTCTGTTTGTCCTGCCAGTCTATAGTCTATCCCCTTCCCCTCCACCTCACTCCTCATCTGATCTCACTGTCCCCCCAGTCACAAGCCAACTGGCTCCCAGTCCCCCCGTTTCCCTCACAGGGTTACAATCCAGTCCCCCCAGCCCTACCCCAATCTCCTTACCCATCCAGTTTCAGCCTCCCTTCTCCTAGTCCCAGCCACCCCTCCACCCACCCTGGCTGCCAAACACCAGTTTCTCTACCCTATTCAGGCCAAGTCTCAGCAGATTCCTTGTCCCCATCTACTCCTTTCCTCCCCACCCCCAGTCTGGGTTTTGTCCCTTCACCAGTATAATCAGACCGCTTCCTCCTCCACACTTCCTGAGTGCCAGCAAGGGGCTGTGTCATTGAGCGCACAGAAAGCCAAGCTCTCTTCATTCAGTTCCACTGCCCAGTCCCATCCTGGCCTGGAGCAGCGATTAAAGGGAAAATCCTTCTGAGCCTGCTGAGCCCTGGGCTGGAGCAATCTCATTCGCTCCATGGGGATGGTGCATGCACTATCCGTCACACATAGAAGCTGTGAGGGGAAGGAGCTGCTCACTTGCTCTGTGGAGACAGGCATGGGCATTCTGTCAGTACTAGGAGCTGTACGAGGCACAAGCATACTCAAGGAGGAAGGAATCCTCGATGATTTTCACTGCTAAAGTCTAAGAAGTCTCTAGTGAGCATGTGTACTGCAATTTTCCAAAGGCTTATTATGTGATCACATTTGGGTGGATTTTCACAGGGATAGAAAAGGCACATTTCTGACACAAAGGCCAGCCCCTGCCAAATTTCAAGTCTCTGCTCCAAAGCATGAAGGTGCTAGAGCTGTTCAAAGAGACAGTCTCAAGATTTTTTTTTTAACATGGGCAAGATGATGTATTTACCCTTAGCCTCACTCTTGGAAACAGCTAAAGCAGTTTGACTTTTAATTTAATTTTCCAAAACAATTCATCCTGGCGCAAACACTCAGCACAGAAAATTTCAGCCCAAAGATTTAAAGTTTGGCAAAGTTATATGCAACTGGAAACAGGGTCTTACAAAGGGAAAGACAACCATAATAAAATGCAAGGCAGCACTACCAGCCCCACCTATAATATTCTGGAGCATCTAAGAATAGCAGCTACATCAAAAAGGAAGAGTGTGAGCTTGTGAAAGGAATTGAAACAGGTGTGATGAAACTTTCAACAAAGTAAAACCTTAAAAGGAACAAAGCACTTTGCAGAGTGTTTTTCTCTAGTTATTCTGACTTCAGACTTGTGGCACCATGGAAGTATCCTTTTCTTGTTTTCCCCTGCCAGCTGGTATGGAAAAACAGATTGATTGCTATATAAAACAGAGGTTATCAGCAGAATTGCTAATTAAATGGTGTAGTTGCCAACTCAAAAGTTACAGGCTGACAAAGAACATGACCTAATGTTAGACAAGTATGTTTAATCAATCACAGCTCAAAAAATACACAACAGCCAGTATTTTCTTTGGACTAGTAATACAATTTATTGTCAGTCAGCATAATTAAAGGCTAGTAAGCAGATTAAACTCTCGGGTCTGTAGTCTCTTCTCTCTCTCAGAAAACCCAAGAAGTGGAGAAAAAGTGCTTTTCAAATACCACACGATTAATCTGGAAGCGTTTCCATTGCTTTCTTCCATCAAGGGTACGCAGACTCATCTGGTGGATAAGCAAAGGACATTGCCCTTTCACTGCTTGGAACCCAAGGATCCACAGGCAAATCCACATTTATTGTTGAAAGAGTCATCATGCAGAGAACCAGCTTTTGTGATGTTCCCTGACATCATTAACAGCATGGCTTACCCAACAGGATTGGTGGCGACATGCAAAATGAGAGTCAATGCTTCATTATTTTGGGGGGCTTATTCCTTCACCCACTTACTTCCCTGGTCCTTCTCGCATGAACAGAGAGCAACAATACCCGAAGTCTAAAGGTGCAAACAATTCAATGTTTATTGGGGTGAACTTCCAGCAAGCATGATTCCAGTTTCCTTCCTTAGTGTCCCCCTTCCCAGCTCTGACACCACAGAGGCTTACCTGTGTCTCTGTTCCCATTTCCCCCTTTAGCTAAACATGATTCCAATTTCCCCACCCCCATTCCCTGTTCTCACCCACCCACCCACTTCCTGATTGACTGCAGACTATATAGTAAAACTTGAGTTCTGCTTAGCTATACCTTAACCAATCATTTTCCTGAAATTTAACTAACCAATCCTAACATATTGTAACAAAGTTATGTAACCAATTATATATCCCACCACCTTAATTAGTTTACACCCAGCAAAATTAATTATACAGCAGACAAAAACAATCACAAAACCAGAGATTATACAGACAAACAACAGGGAAATGGGGACTACAGTGATAGAACAAACACAGAAGTGAGGTTTTCACATCCCAGCTATTGATAAGTGAGTTCTTGCCAGCCAGGATGCTATCAAACTAAGTTTCCTTTTACATCTTCTAGGCACTTCCCTTTCTCTGGAGGTGATAGGAGTACAATCCTGTCCTGATAATGCCTAACAGCCCAATTGCACCTTATTTCAATGTGACTAGTTTGGAATGTGAGGATGTGACCGTTCGCTTCCCAGCTTATGGCTGCCTCTGCTGCTTAGCCAAAGGCCTTAGCCTAAGAACAGGGCCTCAGACTGTCTCAGTAAGAGAAGGCTCTTACACCGGCAGACAGTGATTTTGATTCTTTCTTTTATACCTCTATAACTAGCCAAGTGATAAGAATACACCTAAATTCTTAGAGTATAGGCCTTTACAGACAGGCCTGAATATCTATATCATAACAATTATGCAACAGAGAGTCACTGTCCCTTCCCCACTGCCCCATTGCTTCTTAAACTGTGAAGCCCTAACAGAACAGCAATAACATGGTGAGGTCTTGATGGGCTGATATGATGGGGATGGGATGGTCATGCTCTGGGCTGCCACTATTTTCCTCTTACATTAGATGAATTTTTGAAGGACAATGAACCTATTTGGCCTCTGATCATGGCATGGAGTAGAGGGAAGTGTAGGGTCCTTTATTAGAATTCTTAAATGTAGATTTTATTAAATGATTCCCTGGTAATAGATGGGACCTGGGCGGAGAGAGAGAGAGAGAGAGAGCAGCCCAAAAGGTGACATTTCACTAATAATGCCATGGCTTCTAAACACTAGGAATGAAGAGAGAAAAGGCCATCTTGTTTGGTAAAACAGCTTGTATGAATTTTTTTAGATGCATTGATTTTGGACTGGCATAAGAACAGGTTTTCCTTGTTCACCTTCAAAAAATGAAGTTAAATGCTGAAGATGAACCAAGCATTCCCAGATATTCAATGCAGTGCCCTGGAGTCTGCTGATTCCCCACAATGCCTTGCAACAGAGTGGATTAATCATTTATGCTGTCAGAACATAGCTGGTCATCAATTTTAGAAGGGACTCAGTAAATCAAGGCTATGTTTCACTGCAACATTTATTTAAGCCAAGAAACATTACTCATTCACACTGGAAAACTAACCGTCCACTTATACTTGGCTATCCATCACTGGACTCACTGGCTATCCTGGCTAGATAAGGGATGCTGTAAAACAAAAAATGGGACCATTTATTCAAGGGAACACAGAGGCTGAATGCTAAGTATATTTCCCTGCACTGTGATAGAGCTTTCACTTGGGTATGAGCAAAAGAGAACCGTGTTAAAGAAGCAGAACAGTTCACACAAAGAAAATTCAAGAACACAGTTCCGAGTAGTAGTATGTGGTTTTGAAACAATTCATTAATATTGATGAAAATGGGTCTAACCCACTGATTTGAGAGGGCATGGGATCAGGCCCAATAAGAAGCCATAGTGTAACCAGTTGTCTTCTGCCAAATGTATCAGGTAGGCGTATTTGACAGTATGCAGTTTCTATTCTGCCAAGTATATTTATTGTCAGATGATGTTCACATTAATATTAGTTTGATTCAGAGGCAAAGAAGTTATGGGGTGGAATTGGGAGGTGGGTAAAACAGAGACAGAGTTAAAATAGTGTTGCTGTGTCTCTGCAAACAAGTGCAGTCATTTTATTTGGTCACACTAAACCCGATTCATTAATCTGTCTGAGATAGCATGGTCAGTGGTCAAAGAGGGAACTATGAATCAGGACACAGTGAAACCAGTAGGATTTGGGTCATATGGCTTATGCATTGACACCTACTGGGATTATTTGTAGGGTTTGGCTTTGGGCCAATAGCTGCTAATCACTAGGAGATTTGGGTTCTACAAAACCCAAACCTTCAAGAAAGCACATCCTCTTCTCTCCTTCTCTGCCACCATCCAGGCAGTTCACAAGTGTGTTCCTAGCTGACCCCAGGTCCTAGGAATAACATACACACACGTTAGCTTTTAATGTCTTCCAAGGGGTGATCACTGAATGACTTGCTGACTGTTCCCTGCAAACAACCCCTTTGAAAGGCTGCTACAGAGACCCTCTGCTTCCAACAATTCCTGAATGGAATTTCAGGGGTTGTCCCCATCCTCAACAGAGCCATACAATTGTCCAGCTGAGATGAGTGTGTAACTGCCCATATTCCTATGAGTATAGGGGGCAGTTAGACAATGGATTGTTCACCATTAATCACATACAATTGCTCAGGAACCTCATGGTGCTCGCGAGATACTACTTGCTCCACAAAGGATTACAGGGTGTTTCCCGCCCCATATCAGGTCTAGAACCCCTACAGTGAGAACAAGACTGTTCCCCATTCCTACAGCCAGATAGAAACTTTTTGTTTGTTTGTTTTTAAGACAAAATAATGAATTATGTACTGTTTTAAAGACCAATTTATCAGCTCAGAAAAACACCACATTAATATGAACAAACAAAATCCTGTTTATAATCTTTTTTCTTCCAGGTATCTGCAAAAATCTGTCTCTCTCACAATAGTACAGCACTTAGATATGGACAGTACAATCATGTTTTGTGATGCGCAAAAGCAAGTATGTGACACAGATGCACTAGAAACTCACCAAGGTCAGAGAGTGCATCTTACCTGTTACCATCTAGTGTAACTGGACTCAAAATATAGCTAGGAGTGACTGTGGTTGGCTGGTGATAGACTCCTTATGAGCCTGCCGTGCTTTGTTTAAGTGGCATAGACCATGAGTATTGAAAGTACATAGCCTGATCTCAGATTAGGTCACTGGACTAGAATGCAGGTGACCTGGGCTCAAATCCTGGCTCTGCTGCACATTTCCAGTCTGACTGTGGGCAATTCATTAAGATCCCATTCAGTAAAATGGGGATAATTCTCTGCCTTCCAGGTGTGCGGTGAGGGTTCATTCACAGGATTCATTAACATGTGATATTTTCAGATACTATGGCGATGGCAGCATTTAGATAAGAACCTAGATTGAGAGGCAGCAAATGACTTAATTTCTGTGTCTGGATTCCTATCTGTAAAATGTGAGCTAGTCTCACTGGTGTAGTCCTAACCTGCAGCATCTCCCTGCCTTCCTCCCTCTAATCTCACCACCATGTGACTTTCTGAAAACCCCACCTCCATGCTGCTGGAGCAGGGCACAGTGAGGCAGCAGAGCTAGAAGACTATTCTGGTGCATTCTGTCTTCACTACACCACTCATAGCATTACTCCCTCTCAAGGTTCCTTCCCCACTCTGAATTCTAGGGTACAGATGTGGGGACCTGCATGAAAAAAACCCTAAGCTTATTCTTACCATCTTAGGTTAAAACTTCCCCAAGGTACAAACTATTTTACCTTTTGCCCTTGGACTTTATTGCTGCCACCACCAAGCATCTAATAAATATATAACAGGGAAAGAGCCTGCTTGGAAACGTCTTCCCTCTTCCCCCCCCAAATCCTCCCAAACCCTACTCCCCCTTTCCTGGGGAAGGCTTGATAAAAATCCTCACCAATTTGCATAGGTGAACACAGACCCAAACCCTTGGATCTTAAGAACAATGAAAAAGCAATCAGGTTCTTAAAAGAAGAATTTTAATTAAAGAAAAAGTAAAAGAATCACCTCTGTAAAACCAGGATGGTAAATACCTTACAGGGTAATCAGATTCAAAACATAGAGAATCCCTCTAGGCAAAACCTTAAGTTACAAAAAGACACAAAAACAGGAATACACATTCCATTCAGCACAACTTATTTTATCAGCCATTTAAACAAAACAGAATCTAACGCAAATCTAACTAGATTGCTTATTAACGCTTTACAAGAGTTCTGACCTGCATTCCTGCTCTAGTCCCGGCAAAAGACAACACAGACAGAGAGAACCCTTTGTCCCCCCCGCCTTTGAAAGTATCTTGTCTCCTCATTGGTCATTTTGGTCAGGTGCCAGCGAAGTTATCTTTAGCTTCTTAACCCTTTACAGGTGAAAGGATTTTTCCTCTGGCCAGGAGGGATTTAAAGGTGTTTACCCTTCCCTTTATATTTATGACACTCCCTTTCTCCCACTCTTCTATCTTGTCTCTTTATATTATAAACTCTTAAGATCAAGGACAGCCTGTTTGTACAGCACCTAACACAGTGAAGCCCTGATCTCTGTTGGGGCCTCTATATTAATAATTAAATATTCACCAGTCACCTTTGCACTATAGATATCACCCTTACATGCCTGGTGTTCAAGGGCTGAAGAAAGAAATGTCTTTGGATTTGGGCTGGTGGTTTGAGGAGACTGAGAAGAGTTAGTGGGAAGCTGTAAACCCATTGCAGGAGAACAAGGAGTCCACTGAGGTGGGTGGGTCCAGCAAGGAACGGTCTGCATGAGCTGGAAAGGAAGATCAAAGAAGCCAAGAGATTGATATTTTTAAGTGCATCAAACTTTTGGCAAATCACAACTTCACATATTTTTAATCCATCCCTTCCTGCTTCATTCATAAAAAATAATTTGGTGTCACTGCTGAGAGATCTCTGTGCTGGAGTATTCTATAGCGTGACTCTCTCAGAAGCTATCAAATATTGCAACCAGTGTTCAACTCCTAATAAACCAGGACTTGTACCTTCTTTGTCAGAGGACTGCCGTGGAACTCTGAAATAGATACAGTGGAGGAGATGGGAAGTGACAGGAGCAAGAACCTATGTAAACAGACTGTTAGGAAATAGAGAAAGCCAGGAGAAATGAATGTATGTACAGTGTATATGACAAGTTAATTCCACCACCAAGGTGGAAGGCTGCAGCTAAAGGTCTAGAAATGGAATCAGATGTAATTAAATAGTTATCTATGTCATCCAAGGTATTGCGCAGATAGTGGAATGGAATGTTTGGCTGGAAAAACTAGCTGGGGCCTTATTTCACACCAGTATGATCATCTGAGCACAGAAATGCTGCAAGGCATGTTTTACTGGATGGCAAACGTACAACCACATTATGATTAATTGCCGCAGAAGAGCTCAAATCAATTGGCACTAAGGAAAATGGAGTTCACTGATCAAAGGATTTCTTTGGCATATAATTGATATGTGATTTCATGTGTGATTATCTGGACATCTGCTTTGTTTCTCAGTCAATGGTCAACAAACTGCCTGCCCACTCTCACTTTCGCTCCTTCCTGCCTTCACAGCTGGCACTGCCTTGGAAGCAGACCAAAAAGCATATTTTAGAGATCTGAGAGGCAGTTTTATATTACACAATTTCTTGCACTTTTTTCAAGTGCATGGAAGACAGAACATATGGTGCAGGCATCTTTCCCAGGGCTATATCTTGATTCATGGTACATTCCTTTTGTTTTCTGATCTACACTTATGGGAAGCACCTCACTGTGTGAAACAGAGTAGCACTACAGGGCTGGCGTTGCCATATATTTTGCACAACTTTTTGCAGTGCTTGAGTTAACTTGCACCATTTTTTTGCCTTTGCCAGCTGTGCTGCTGAAAGGAAAACTGGAGATTTTAACAACTGAGATTATTTAATTTTCAGTCACTTGCAAAGATGCAGGGAAACTGTTTTACATGGATTCCTTTGCAGATTGCATAGGCAAACTGAATTATTTTTATTTTAAATTAAAGAAAATAAAAGATGCACCATTTTTATTGTCATCAGACTCTTGCTTTGGATTTCATTTGTCTTCTTTTTTGAAAAAAAAAAGACTTTTTACAGTGATGTAATTATTTTAAATTCCATTTTGAAAATTTACAATACCATACCCATTATTAAATAAGTGATTTTTTTGCCAAGGTTGTAATTTTAGGAATAGTTAAATACGAAGGCTCATTATGAGTAATAAAAGGCTGGTTTATTAAATTTAACCACTACACAAGGGTGTATCACAGAACTAAGTGACATTTCTTGCTCTTTTTCTGTCTTATGTAGTGGTTTTCACACATGAAATGAGGAGAAACAGCAGGCTGTTTATGAACGGTTTCCAATGGAATCTGACTGAGCATGCTTTCTTACCTCCCTCACTTTGGGAAGAGAAAGACAGCTGGCAGGATATTTGAAAAATATATGCAGACAAATTCATTTTGGAAACGACCAATAACAATTTCATATATCAAGTACTAATTTATATTAGTTACGCTAACTATTCCCTTGAGGCTAACATGATGACAAAGTGCATGCCAATTACGTGGCTAAGGTTGAAATGATCTTAATGCTCACATATGTGGCCTAATAGAGTCCATTGAAACCCACAAAGTGCACTAGACCTCAGAATCAGAAGACCAGTTTCTTCCTACATACAGTAGTTAAATATTGCTGCCAATAGAGGTTCTCACTCAGTGAAAACACACTGCTTCTCACAAGTTATTTATCAGTAAAATGAGTGCTCCTCTGAATACCAGATGGTGATGACATACTCAGTGGTCATCCCATGATAGTTCCCTTCCTCCAACCATTTATAAGTATAATAATAATAAAGCATTTACCCACTGATTTGAAACTTCAATTATATTAAAATCAATACAAAAGCCCCCTCAAAATTCCAGAAATCTCTCTCACCGCTTCTTTGAGGAACGTTTGTTTGTTTGTGTTAGCAGGACACCTCCATGACAGGAATATTCCCCCCAGCATGCTTTATGACAGGATGATTGCTTTCAGGACATTTTCCATGCAGGACAGCCAGCCAGAATGTGGTCAACAGGAAAGTATGAGAGTTCTGTTTGCCCGATGGAACCAATCTTCCTGACTAGTAAGTCAATGCAGTCACTCCCTTGACTAGCTGTGCAGGGACTCAAATGGAAGTTCAGCTCCTTCACATATTGTGTGGAAAAGCTATTTTAGAAATATTGTTTGTAAAGCCAGCTTCCTCAGAATCATGAATCCAACTCTACAGACCTCAGATGGAAAGAAAACATTTTATAAACCTTTACAAGTGATAAAAACTACATTTTGCATGTAGTGTAATGTCATAGCTGTAAGTGTGTTACCTTGGGACATACCAGGGTCTTTCCTTTCCCTTCCCACTCACATTTTTCTCATTCTTTTCATATCTTCCTGTCTCTTTTCTCAGGGGTTTTGGGGTTTGTTTGTTTAGTTTTTCCTAAAATACATTTTTTCTTTGTTCTACATTCATGCAAATCTGCCCCATCTCTATCTATTTCTTCCTCCATTTTTCCTTTCTTCCCCCTTTGTCACCTGCCACTCTGCCATTTCATTTCATATGTCCCCTTCACCGTGTGATAGCAAGGTCAGTGGGGGCTTCTTCTCCACTCCAGAAGAGAGGGAGTAGGTACAGATACTGGCACAGATCTTCATCCTGTAAAGAAGAGGAGTCAAATAGGGGAATTTTAGCCTCTTCTCCCATCAAGTGATGATGTTCCTCTTTCAGGTCCAAAGTTTGGGCACTCCAGAAACTTCCTACCAACCTCCTGCTGTCCCCACTTCAAGATATTGCTGCCTGGGGAGGAGTCCCTATTACACCCTTTTTCACTGGTAGTTGAGGAGGCAGGAGAAGGGGGAGCTCTGAAAGAGCAGTGCTCCAAAACAAGGGCAAGGAGAAGAGGGGCTGATATGCTTCTCCTTATTTTAACCTTGTGGAGGTCACACAATCCCATGTACACATCCATGGGAAGAATCTGGCTATTACATATTCTTTAAGTCACTCCCTTACCCAAATTCCTTGGTCTATATCTTCACCTGGCCTGGATCAAGCTGAGCGTCCAGCCTCTTCTCTTCAAGTCCTGGATTTCCTACTGAAGCATTTTGGACAGCCATAATATTGATATTTTCCCCTTCTTCTCTCCTTGCAATACAATGATTTGGAAAACATTCTTACTGCTGCAATGGGGCTTTGCTATGATCTTTGATGTTTAATTTCAAAAGTGATTTATAAAAGAAAAAAACTTAGCAAGATGGCACAGAATGTCTATACTTGGCTAAATAAGATCTAGCTGATGTTAGTATGGCTTAGCTCAGTGGTTCTCAACCTATTTACCATTGTGGGCCGCATATGCAGCTGACTGTGTGTGTTTGGTGGACTGCATCCACTCAATATATATAATACCTGTATGGTCCTGAGGATGTCACATGGGCCAAAGCTATGTGCTGACCGGGCCACATGTGGTCCAGGGGTTGATAACCACTGGTTTAGCTAATGCCATGTCTATTGCTTTTCCCAGTAGCCCATTGTATTTTGGTTTAAAGTTTACTGGTCTACTGGGAAACTTCACAATCTGCAGCTTTTTCTGATGCTGGGATCTGTGCTGAGGGATTTCATAAGAAATCAGTGAATTATATGCAAGTTAAAGGATAGCCCAGGCAGTAAAATGCTGAGAATAATCTTCTGTTTCCCAGACTTCTATCATAATTTACATTACCCAAGCCCAGCTTCCCCAGATTCTCTGACATGGAATCATTGTCAGAATTTTTTTCTCCTTTGTTTTTAAGATAAGAGTTTCTCAGATTTTGAAGTTCATGCCACACAAGTGGGATAAAATTTCTTCTTGGAGCTACATTCTCTTGAAATTGACTAGTTATTTCCTGGGGCCCAAGAGCAACCTTTCCCCTCTCCCTGCCAAAAGCCCCAACCATGTATTTTTTGATCCTTCACCTTCCAGTGACCAATCTTGAGATGTCATTACCAGTTCTTCTAAACCCATCAGTACAGAGTTGCTGAAAATATCTTGACATTTCTGCTTCTCCATTTGACGTGAATCAAAGTTATTTAAGGGATAATAAAGTTAGGGTTACTCTAACAGGCATTAACTTCCTCCCCTGCAGTCACCATCCTTTCAGGACTTCTAATTTTGAAAAAGCAAATACAAACAGCACTGGAAATATGGCCAGGAAAAAACACGCAACTAAAGCAGGGAAACACTCATTGCCAGTGTGCCTAGTGGCTGGGCCGGGGCATGGCAGGTTGAGTTCCTCCCAGCCATTTTCCTTTTTCTCTCCTGCTGGGCCCTGCAGTGGTCTTGTTCTTTTAGTGACTCAGCCCTCCAGGTCATGTTTTCAAGTCCAGCTCTTTCAGAGTTTAATAATGGTGAGGTCTTCAGGATTAAGGGCTTCCCCTTTGGGTTTGTGTCCCATGGTCCAGACCTTTGTAGCTTTTTCCCTTTTAAGGGATATACTTCTGTAGTTATCCTTCTTTAGGCATGTAGCGGGGTGATTACCCACTCTGGCCCTGACAGGGCTGAGGCTGGGCTGTGGGGAAAAGCCCAGCCGGATTAAGGGAGCAGCCGCAGCTGTGGCCAGCTCAATCTGGCCCAGCTGGCCCCCATAAGAGGCTGTGACCCAGGAGCCCAGTCAGTCTCTCCATCATCTCTGGGCAATAGTCCTGCTGTCCTTGCCCTTGCCCCTTGTATTGGGGGCGGACCGCCTATGCCTTAATTCTCCATCACTTGTGATGGGGTTGGGACTCACCACCACAGCGCCTCCTGCTGTTCGCTCTGGGAATTAGCTCAGTTCATGAGGAGCGCCCTCTGCCAGTGTTGTTCCGTCCATCTCGCGCCCTAGATTGGCATCTCGACCCACGTTGCTCCCTTAATCCAGCTGGGCTTTTCCCCACATCCCCAGCCC
Source organism: Lepidochelys olivacea (assembly GCF_965140295.1). Taxonomy (NCBI): domain Eukaryota; kingdom Metazoa; phylum Chordata; order Testudines; family Cheloniidae; genus Lepidochelys; species Lepidochelys olivacea. Next base: position 300,016,521 of record NC_140411.1, read on the forward strand.
CCTTCCGGGCTGGCCTCAGCCCTGTCAGGGCCAGAGCGGGTAACCACCCTGCTACCCCCCACCCCAAATCCCACACCCAGGGGAAAGGGAGTCCTCAAGCCTGTGCAACCCGGAGATGTCTGGCCAGCTGCGCTCGCTTCTCCTCACTGTCTTTCAATTTGCGGGACTGGTCCTCCTTCTGCTGGCGGGCTTTCTGGAGCCCCGCCTCCGCCGTCTGATAGTCCTGTGCCGCCATCTCCAGCCGTGCCCACAGGTCCGAGTCTCTCCCAGGCTTTCAGAGGGTGAAGGTCTGTCTCCTGCGTGAGGAGACTAGCACCAGGGACAGTGCAGTGCTGGGCAGGTGGGGGGAGCAGAAGGGAACTCCCGCCTGGTACCTGCCAGGCTGCAGGCCCTGAGAAAAAGGGCCTAGCCGGTGCAAAGGGGCCAAAGGGGAAATGGCCCAGGGAGAGGCAGACAAGGGGAGTGAAGGAGAGCAGGGAGGCTGCCGCCAGAGGGTCCCTGGGCCGGGACCCAGAGTAGAGGGCGGGCCTGGGTCCCCCCCCTTCCCCCTTGTACTACACCCAGCCATTAGGAGTGGCCATACCGGACTGCACTTGACCCCGATAGAAGGGGTTAGACTTTGGGGATGTGGTTGGACACTGCGGCTGGGGTGAAGAGAAAAGACTGCTGTTAACCACCCCACCCGGAAGGGGGCAAATGTGGACTTGGGGGCACAGCTGCAGGGCAGTGTCCTGAAGAGGACACTGCAAGCTGGGAGCAACGCGGGTTGAGATGCCAATCTAGGGCGAGAGATGGACGGGACAACACCGGCATTAGCTCCGCATGAACTGAGCTAATTCCCAGAACAAACAGCAGGAGGCGCTGCAGTGGTGAGTCCCAACCCCATCACAAGGCACTGTTAGGGGACCCTGGACCCACCCTCTCCACCAGGTTCCAATCAGGGCTCAATGATAGGCAGCAAAGTCCTACACCCACAGGTGCTGTGTGGATCACTTCCTACCATCCCTTCTCTTCACACAGGGTATGGTAAAGAACTAAACCCAAATATAAAGTCTCCAACCTTCCAAGAGTCACCAGCCCCTTCTCTGCAGGCTTGGTTGGGTCGTACAGCCAGGCCTTGGGCAGGAAGAGCTTCCCAGTAGGTCAGAGCACAGGTCAGCTCATCTCCACTATCTACCTGCTACTCTGCCCCCCTTTTTAAGCTCCTCCTCTAGCCTGTGCCGTCTTTACAGTGTGGTAGGACAGGGCTGCTGGGGCCTAGAACAGCTCCTTAACCCTTTCCTCTCCAGTGTGAGGTTTGTATACTCCATCACATAGCTCCAGAGATTTGTTACAACATAAATCCTGATTTTGCAAATGACATCATGGAGGTGGTCTTCAAATGACATTCAACATCAGTGGTTGGATTAGGCCCTAATTTTACAAGTGTGAAGATACTAGCTTCTGGTGTCTTGTGCCTGGATGTTTGTAAACATAGAATAGATTTCATTGTTTGAAGATGTTAGCAGCATGAATAATGCATACTGATTTATAATAAAATTAAAGGAAATCAAAGTTAGAGGTTTGTTTCTTATCTTGCAGAGTTTCTGCACAAATACAACTTCTTTTGACATATTTTCATGTCACAAAAATGTAATCACACAATCCTCCCCACCCTGCAGTTTACTATCAGGATGGCAGCAAAAATCACCATGCACCTTTTCTTGGAGTATTATGAGTTTTCAAAATGAGCTGGATGGGTTTTATCACAGTTGAATTTCAAGGTATTTTTTAAGGATTCCTGATTCGCTAAGGCTGCAACAAAGGAAGGTTTGGATAAACCATTTTGACTCCCCCTGCCCTCCCTTAATATTTATATGGAAAGAAGGGAAGATGGCTACACCTAGAAGATGTTAAATGGGATAGCATTTCTCCTCCCCACTCCTAGGGGGACAAAGTAAGGAGGAGGAAAGATGTGACAGAATGTCATGGGGCCTCTGAGGTCTGAACATGCCCATATCCTTGTTTGAAGCAAGCTCTGAACCACTTTAAGTTACTCAGGTCACTGGTTTTATATGCAGCTTTGAAGCTGGTTTACTGCATGTGCTTTATATAGTATTGCTGTGGTACAGCTGATGTTTGGTTTTCTGAATTATTTTATTATCCTTGAAATCTCTAATGTCCCTCATTTTAGTCCCATAGTTACCTGCATTCCATACACATTTGGTGTCCCTTCACATTTTTGTTGAAACATTATTTACATCACAGATAAACCACCATGAAAGTGATGTTATAGAAAGAGTTAGTTACAGAAAAGGAATGACTCACACAGCATCTTAAATGTCTTCCATGAATAGTATGTGTGTCCCTTAGTCTGGGCCTTTTTCACACTCTGCATCCCACACAAGTGCTTTGGCAGCTTGAGAGGAAGGCTTATGATGTCTGTTTTCCTCTGGCAGTCAGATCTGACCTATGAGAAAAACAAAAGCTGCCAAACATCAGCTTCTTAAACAAAGTGTCACAAATGGGTTCCACTAGGGAGAAATTCAGAATGAGAATGATATACATGGCTTCTGTTTCTTAGACTACATGAAGCTGAACATAGGTGAAAGTACTGTACTACTTACTGTCTATACTCCTGTTACAACTTTATTTTTTGGGGCCCGGTTGCACTGAAAATGGGTGATATACATTTACTTGTGTCATTTTTACTAGTTACTCATATATGCCATGCTTTGTGGGCTGTGCTGTCAATACAAAGAATGCAAAGGTAATCGGAGAAAACGCTGCACATGAAACGTTCTGGACACATTTTCTGTGGAAATAATAAGGGTTAATTTATGGAGGCCCATGTCCCAACCCTCTGGGCACCTTAATGGGAAAGACCTTAATCATCACTATAATAAACAATGACAATACTTGACAGAAAGTACTATAGTCAGCAACAAATACTGAGAACAAACCAAGGCCACAATCCTATGAATACTTATTCAGGTTTTTAACTGACTCCTTGTATGAGTGAAGTTAAGCATGTGTGCATAGTATTGGGGCCTATATAAATCCCCCCCGCCCCCAAAAAAATCTACAAAAGACACAGAAAGAGTTGATCTTTGTCTTGAAAGATGCCATAGATGAATTAAGAATAGGAAGAATATTCCAGAAACACAGATCTGTTAATAAGATTTATTGCATGAGCAGTGATTTATTTAGTTTGGTTCTCAGTTTTTTTTAGTTGATGTTCTTAAATACATACAGCTAAACTCTGCTCATTGGAACCAATAAGGTAGCACTGTTGTTAGAAAAAAGGAGTTAATTACAGAAATTGGTCTATTATGATTACTAGCTAATATAATACAGGAGTCCAATCTGGCTGAATGGTAAAATGGACTCACTTGAATGACATGCATTTTAATAAAAAGAAAAGGAGTATTTGTGGCACCTTAGAGACTAACAAAGTTATTGGAGCATAAGCTTTCATGAGCTACAGCTCACTCCATAGGATGTAGCTCATGAAAGCTTATGCTCAGATAAATTTGTTAGTCTCTAAGGTGCCACAAGTCCTCCTTTTCTTTTTGCGAATACAGACTAACACGGCTGCTACTCTGAAACATGCATTTTAATATAACTAAATGCAATATCATACATCTAGGAACCAAAAACATAACACTTATAAGATGACAGACTGCGTTTTGGAAAGCACTAAAGATGGAATACTGTATTTGGAAAGAACGTGGGGGTCATGGTGGATAAGCAACTGAACATGAGTTTCCTGTGTGCTGAAGAGACTAAGACAGCATGTGATACTGGGAATATTGAGTAGAAGCACAGAGGTGGTATTAACACTGAATATAGCACTAGTGAGGTTCATTGCCAGAATACTGTGTTCAAGGGTGTCGGAGCCTTCCCAAAAGTGGGGATCCAGGGCCACACCCCCACCCCGAGCCCCCGCCCCTTCTCTTCTCCCGAGGCCATGCCCTGGTGTGTGTGTGTTGGTGGGCAAGTTGAGGGACCCAGGCTCCCCAAGCACCTCTGATTGGGGGGCAGGGCCTTGGAGCCGCAGCCCAGCCATTGTAAGAGCCACACAGCCAGCTGTGGGGAGCTGCGGTAGACTCTTCACCTGCCTGCAGTGCGGGGGACCTGAGAAGAACAGCCCCCACCCAGCCTGTTTTCCTGTCCCCAAGGTCCCTCGCCCAGGGCAGGTGGAAGGTCCGCAACTCCCCACAGCTGCCCACCCAACTCTTACCATGGTGGGGCTGTGGCTCCAAGATCACCCCCCTTCGGGTCGGGGACAGAGCTGCGCAGGAAGATGTGGGGAGCTGATGTAGAGTTGCAGACCCTCCACCTGCCCTGAACTGGGCAGGAACCCAGGGGGCAGGGACACAGGCCGGGGGCTGCTCTCAGGCCCCCGTACTACAGGCAGGTGGAGGATCCATGCAACTCCTACAACTGCCCAGGCTCCCTGGCTGGGCTCCACCAGCTGCTGGCCTGGCTGGGGAGTGGTGCCTCGAGGGGAAGAAGAGGGTAAGGGGGCAGGTCCGCCATGGAATCAAGTGGACAGGACAGGCCCATCCCATTTCAGAAAGTGGGAGGCCGTGGCTTTCTGGCACCCCCTGTTCTGGTATTCGCACTTTAAAAAGGACATTGACAAATGGATAAGGCTTCAGCAAGGAGCTAAAAGAAATGCCTGAGGTCTGGAAAACCTGCCTTGCAACAAGAGATTAAAGCAGCACAATCTAATTTATCCCAGAGAAGTTTAAGAGATAACTTGATCATAAGCAGCATTGCCAGCTCTTGTGATTTTATCACAAGAATGTGATATTTGAGGTTTTTCTTAAGGCCCCGTCTCCTGGATTTATGTGATTAGATGACAACCTCAGCTTTAATGAAAAAAAAATGTAATTTCTAGCTTTCATGATTGCAGAAAAATGCTTTAAAACATTACCCTAGTGCACCCCAAAGGCTCAGAAACCAGAATATGAATAAAATGAGCCCCAAATTCATTATTCAAAAAGCTAATGATTTTTTAACTCAGTCTCATGATTTCTTGAGGTCTGACTCATGTTTTTTGAATGCTCGGAGATAGCAACACTCCATAAGTACCTACATGGAAACAAGTAGAGGGCTTTTGAATCTAGCAGGCAAAGGCATAAGAGCATGTAAATTCAGACTAGAAATAAATCACAAGGGTTTAATAGTGAAAATATTTAATCACTGGAATAACTTACTCAGGGACATGGTGGATTTTCTGTCACTTGAAATCTTAAATCAAAATAGGAAAAGCTATAGCTTGATGCAGGGATTGCTTTAGTGAAATTCTATGGCTTCTGTATGTAGGAGATCAGTCTAAATTATCATAACAGTTCATGTTGGCTTTAAAATCTATTAATCTTTGAAAGCTGTTAAGAAACATGGTTAAAGATAACCACTGTCACATGACAATTGCCAGCATCAGTATCTGCTAACTTTAATGGTTTTAGTCATAGCTGCTCCTTGGCACACACTGCTCCTTTGTGCGGCTGCTTCGCTGTGATTTGTTCTCTTCCATAGCACTGACAACCTGAGAAGGTCTGTGTCAAGGTTCCTTCCCCACTCTGAACTCTAGGGTACAGATGTGGGGACCTGCATGAAAACCCCCCAAAGCTTATTCTTACCACCTCAGGTTAAAACTTCCCCAAGGTACAAACTATTTTACCTTTTGCCCTTGGACTTTATTGCTGCCACTACCAAGCGTCTAATAAATATATAACAGGGAAAGAGCCCGCTTGGAAACGTCTTTCCCTCCCACCCAAATCCTCCCAAACCCTACTCCCCCTTTCCTGGGGAAGGCTTGATAAAAATCCTCACCAATTTGCATAGGTGAACACAGACCCAAACCCTTGGATCTTAAGAACAATGAAAAAGCAATCAGGTTCTTAAAAGAAGAATTTTAATTAAAGAAAAAGTAAAAGAATCACCTCTGTAAAATCAGGATGGTAAATACCTTACAGGGTAATCAGATTCAAAACACAGAGAATCCCTCTAGGCAAAACCTTAAGTTATAAAAAGACACAAAAAACAGGAATACACATTCCATTCAGCACAACTTATTTTATCAGCCATTTAAACAAAACAGAATCTAACGCATATCTAACTAGATTGCTTATTAGCCCTTTACAGGAGTTCTAACCTGCATTCCTGGTCCGGGCAAAAAAACCACCACACAGACAGAGAGAACCCTTTGTTTTCCCCCTGCCCTCCAGCTTTGAAAGTATCTTGTCTCCTCATTGGTCATTTTGGTCAGGTGCCAGCGAAGTTATCTTTAGCTTCTTAACCCTTTACAGGTGAAAGGGTTTTTTCCTCTGGCCAGGAGGGATTTAAAAGTGGTTAGCCTTCCCTTTATATTTATGACAGTCTGTCATAAGTGAACTAATACATTGTGCTGTGTAAGATATAGCTGCCTGGTGTATTAAAATACAGTGCACAATGCCTGTTTCAGCGGGAGAGGAGGTAAAATGCAGTGCAAGTCAGATCTCCCAGACCATTCCTTCTTATTTCTCAACCAGTGGTTTTCAACCTGTGGACTGCAGATGCCAGGGGTCTGCAGAACATGTCTAAGGAGTCCCTGAAAGGTTGTTGTTACCACTGAAAAGTGGTTTTCAACCTATGGTCTGTGGATCCCTATGTCTAAAATTTCCTAAGGGGTCCACACCTCCATTTGAAAAATTTTGGGGGTCCGGAAATGAAAAAAGCTTGAAAGCGACTGTTCTAAACTAGGTCTACCAGACTTTAGTTTCTTAGCAGTTTTCCTTTTAACCCATTTCACAAACACATATCTTTCTGAAACATGAACACTTTGGACTGAAATATTCCATGCTTGTTCTCTATCTAATGTTCAATTTTGTCTGTGAAATCTGGTGCAAACACTCTTTATCAATTTGTGAGTGTAATGGGCACCAAACCTCTGGGACATGAAAATGTGCCCATGCCTCAGTTTTCCCTCTTGCTGATAGGGTAGTTTAGCCCTATGGCTAAACCAAAAATTCCACCCCTTGCAGGGTTACAAAGTCCAGAACAAACAACAGTTTCCTTTTCTCATCCTGCTTCTTCCACTTACAAGGCCATTAACTCACTGTTGAAGGCATGTACCAATCTTCATTCAGTCTTTCACCTAGGGTCACAGATTCTCTCTTTGTGAATTCCCCCACCCCGAAACACTCCCTTGGCAGAGCCTTAAAGCTATAGAGGAGCTTAAGTGCTGAGGCCCTAAGTGAAGAATCCATCTGATCCAGCCCCAAACTACCTGTGCTCATTCCCTCCACCTCAAGATGCTTTTTGCACTGTTCTCTTCTTTGTGGTACTCCAGGAAATCCTCTTGTCACCAGCCTGCTGGGCTTCTTCCCAGTTCCCTATGGAAAGACCCAGAACTTCTGACCTCTCCCAGGCTTCCCCCTCCATACAGACAGCCACATGGCATTGCTTTTCCATGCTGCTTCAGCAGAGAAAACACTCCCCAAGTCCTATTCACTCGCTGGTCTCTCTCTATTCTGAGCAAAGGGTGCTCTTTATAGCTTCTGGCACTCCTTTCCAGCATTCCTTAGCCTCTACCTCACTGCCTGAGTACCAGGATAGTTTGCAGTATTGAGACCTATGTAAGGATATAATCACTTAGGAGGGAAGTGGAATTAAAAACAACAAAGCAACTGAAAAATCCTGTAAGGATGCTTAACTGGCAACTTCAGAACATGAGAATATTGAATTGTTAACATAATTAAGCATGGCAGTTTCATTATTTTAAAATAAAAAATAAAACAAACTAGGAAATTAAATGAAAAAAATGTATGTTATTGCAATGTTAAAATTACATGGTTAAATTTACAAATATTTATGAAAAGTAAATATTAGAGCTGGCCAAAAAAACAGGATGAATTTTCCAAACAATTTGTGATAAATTTGCCCCTTTTTGTGAAAAAATTTCAATCAACTCCATCTATCTGTCTATGATTTCATCAGTGACAATATAGATGTACATGTATACTGGTGCGGGCAAACTACAGCCTGGATCCGGCCTGCCAGCCATTTTAATCTGGCCCTCAAGCTCCTGCTGGGGAGCAGGGTCTGGGGCTTGCCCGCTCCGGTGCTCCAGCTGGGGACCAGGGTCAGGGGCCACTCCATGCGGCTCCTGGAAGCAGCAGCATGCCCCCCACCCTCTGGCTCCTACGTGTTGGGGCAGCCAGGGAGCTCCGTTCTGCACACTGCCCCCACCCCAAGCACACCCCCGCATCTCCCATTGACCGGGAACGATGGCTAATGGAACTGCAGGGATGCTGCGTGTGGGTGGGACAGCATGCAGAGCTGCCTGGCTGCACCTCTGCATAGGAGCTGGAGAAGGGACATGCTGCTGCTTCCAGGAGCCGCTTGAGGTAAGCACCACCCAGAGACTGCACCCCTGTGCCTCCTCCCGCGCCCCAACCCCCTTCCCCAGCCCTGATCCTGCTCCCACCCTCCAAACCCCTCGATCCCAGCCCAGAGCCCAGACCCCCAGCCAGAGCCCTCACCCCTTCCCCGCACCCCATCCCCTGCCCCAGCCTGGAGCCCCCTCCGCACTCTGAACTCCTAATTTCTGGCCCCAACCCAGATCCCAAACCCCCAGTCAGAGTCCTCACCCGCTCCCACACCCCAACCCCAATTTTGTGAGTATTCATGGCCCACCATCAATTTCTATTCCCAGATGTGGCCCTCAGGCCAAAAAGTTTACCCACCCCTGATATATACTATTTTTCTATTCCTGTTTTCTGGTTAAATGCATAGCTAAATATATTTATGTTTAAATGTCAAACACATGCCATAAAACTCATGATGCAGCTGAGTTTACATTCTGTTGGAGCCTTAGTTTTTCCATTTCCTGAGTACTTGTAATTTTGATTGTGCAAATGTAATATTCGATTTATTTTTATTATCTTATAGAAATTTACTGATAATAGATCTATCAAAGACTCCTTCTTTGGCTTTTTGCCATTCATTTAACATCTCTGACTTCATTTCCTAATCTGTAACATGAGGATAAATACTTCTTATTTGCTTATTCTAAGCAGTGGAGTTAATTGGTTAGTATTTGTAAAGTCCTTTGGAGAAGGAAAGCACTGAATAAGTGGTCAGTATTTTATCACCACATAAAAGGTAATTTTATTTTTTTACCTTTTAAAATATATTCACTGATCTCTAGGTCAAGTCTTTTCTATCGGTTTGGGCATTGCTTCAGAGTGTGTGTGTGTGTGTGTGTAAAAATCAAATTCTCTTCAAACAAACACACCATCCCAAACTCTCATTTTAATGCATAGTTTACCTCCGCCTCCACCCTAATATGTATGCCTAGACTGAGAAATTCTGCACTAAGTTTCAGTGCATAACAATTTTTCTTTTGTGCCAGAACCATGTGGGGAGGTAGGGAATAAGGAGTGTTTGAATGACAGTGCTGACAGGCTCCTAACTACTGTACAGTATCACAGACATAATACTCTAATAAATAATTCTTGTTGACAGTTCAGAAATCAAAGCTTATTAACATGAGAGGGAGGATGAGCATTTTAATACATCTGGAGTCTATCCAGTGCAATTAACACCACATATATCATTTTGTTCACCTAAAGCCATAAATCACAGTAACAACGGTCATATTTTAAAGACTGTCTTGAACATCATAAAGCCACAGCATTGAAAATGAAGTATGGCTTAGAAAAAATATAGGAACATCACTTTTTTTCATATGACCAACTAGAAAATTAAGTGCTGTAAATGCTTTAAAATTCCTTCTACATGGATACGACTCACAAATATGCTAAAGTATCCAACTTACCTGTGTAACATATATTACTTTAACCACTGTGCGCCCAATCCTGTCAACATAACTATGTCGGTGATCACATTAAAGTCAATGGAGCGACTGAAATGAGTAAAGTTACTCATGTGACTGAGTGTTTGCAGGATTGGGCTCCATTTTTGATTAAAATATTACTTGACTGTTTAATGAACAGAATAATCACCCCAAGTAAAACTGATATCAGCGCCAGAGCTGAAACTTAATATGCCACCCAGGTGCAGGTTATATAAAACAGTAATTACTGCTGACTCTATTTTTGTCTGCAGGTGGGCTGGGCTCCAGCAGGAGGAGGAGTTAGAGATTAAATTGCTGCTACTGTTTAACACCTCGTTATGTTTGCTGATACAGCGTAACACGGTTACCACTCTGAAACCTGTTTAAACTATGTATCCCATTCTCAAAGTTATGCTCCTATCCTATTTAATCGGTTTAACCAATTGATAAACCAATGACAGCAGGTATACGTAAAACACTTCCACCAGTTTTTACCCAACTGTAATTCATTTATAACTGTAATTCATTTACCCAGAGCCTAAATGTGCAGAGATTCCCAACTGTAATTCATTTATAAGTAGCCTGCTCCTTCCCACTTACATGACTATTGTTGGTACAGGGAACTTCTGGGGCAGCTCTCAAAAGCACCCTAACAGCAGGAACACAAGCAGCAGGAGCTAGTCTTCAGAACCTCAGCTTCATGACATCACCACTGACTTATTCTTGGACTTCAAATCCTCCCACTGGAGATGACTGAAAAATGGAATTTCCATGCCACAGGAAATTCCAATATTTTGACTCCATTTGGGACAAAAACTCAAAATATCCAAAACTTTGATTTGGAGAAGTTGAAATGTTTCATTTCAGGTTGGGTCGACAGTAATGTCTTCATCTGTCTGAACTGCTGTGGGGACTCGTGGGAGTTATAGGTCTGAGTCCCTCATACTCCCCATTTTCTTCTATGGGTCCCACTACCTGGCTTGACTACGTTTCCTATCATGCACAGTAGTCTCTGTCTGTGGCTGAGCTGCCATGGTACAGCATGGGGGTCCAATTTAGAAGAAAGCACATTTTAGGATGGGAAAACTTTTAATTTGAAATTTTTTGACCAGCCCAACTTCTCACTAACCCAAGCTTCATCCTCCAACTTTTTCCACCTTCTCCTTCCTACCTCACTCTCTCACCCTCCTTAGCTACTCTTCACCATCACCTCTATTCCATCCTATTACCATCCTCACCCTTCACCACCACCCCCCAAAAAAAAAGAAATTTGGGCCTCACATGATGTGTACCAACAACATCCTAATCACTTGCTTGTATGTTGCAGCCCTTTTCCCCACCATTCGGTTGTTCTGTTTGCTTAAACTGTAAGCTCTTTGGGGCAGGAATGCTCTCTTATGGTGGGTGGGTGTTTGCATACAGCTTAGCACACTTGGGCCATTAGGCACAAGCAGAAAATAAATGAATAACAATAAAGTTTTATGTCAACAGTTGGTTTGACAGAAATATGTCACTAAGGTATTATTCATTCTTGTCAAATGAAAAAGAAGTATCAGGGTGCCGTTGAAGTCTCATACACTGCTCCCATTTCTTCCTTCTCCTGGGCCAAAATCTATTTAGGAATATGGACCTGGATTTCAGGGCAGCAGAAGTCTGACCCTGGGGTGTCTTATGGGTGGAGATCTCTCCATTTCCATCATATTCCTACATATTGCCCAAAGCACTCATTACACATCTAAACTCCTGCAGATATCACCAGCAGTTTAAAAAACTGGCTCATCCACAAAGTTATAGCCGCAGTTAAAGCAGAGAACAATTCTTATCATAGTTTGTTAATCAAGCTCTCTCTGTGGGCATACATTCCCAATCATACCCTAAGTGTCTCTGAGAAAAGACACACCACTGCATCTCTGTTTCCATTTTCATTAATTATCCAAGCCCTAAAAGCAGCATTAGCAAGGAGGACTAGGGCAATTCTAATATACAGAATAATAGGCTACTTCTTGTTTGACTTTATTGCCAGAATATCTTAAGAGCACTTAGCCAGAAAGGTTATATGCTCCAGTAACACATTAGGACCTCAATTCTGTAACTGAGAGCATAGTGACATAGTGAGACCTAGTGACTTCAGTGGGGCTCTGCATTGGTGCAGCAGTTTGCCTGCGTCCTATCACTTGCAGGATAGGAGCCTGAAGATGTACACTTGGGGGATTCACGCTGTCTTAGGCTAGGGTACATTCAGATTTTCCAGGAATGTTTCAATATATGCTGACAACCTAGCAAACAGCTTTTAGTCTTTGCCTCATTCTTTGGAATGTTTACTGCTAATCACAATGTTCTCTGAAGTTCAGTTTCAGGGAGGGCAGTTCTCACTTAGGCTTTGATCTGCAAATGGGCTTCAGTGCCATTATGCATCTACAGACAGTGTGCACAGGCACAAGTTTTTCAGGATGGACCCTTCACAAAGGCAGAGTTTGTCCCACTATCAGAAATCAAGTTTTTGTGGGAAAATTACCATAGACCACTCCTCTTAAAGGGCTGTAAAAGGGATAATTAAAAAAAACCCAGCAGGATAAACATCTGATCAATTCTTTTTTTCTCCAAATCAAATGCTCCATTACTTCATTATATTTCCAGTGATGGAGAAATGAGAGACCCCTCAGAAACAAAATGGTGTGCATGAGGGATAAAAGGAAACCAACGGAGAGGAAAGAGATGTCACTTTACTTTTCATAGAAAGCGCTCACATACCTTGGTGATGAGTGACCTTATTGAAACCTGCAGAGATACAGAGAGAGATGTAATACTTTCAAGTATATTAAAAATAGCAAGAAAAGAGAATGTTTAAAGATCTTGGAAAGGGATCATTTTCTTTGATAGGGACCATTTAAGTATATAATTGTACAATAACAGAGCCTGGGTGAATTAAGGGGGGCTGCATCTGTACAACTGAAGGTTGGAATGAATCCTAAGGCCCCAACTCTACAAATTGTTCATGGCAGGTTGACCCTTGCACGGAGCCTTACTGATATTGGTGGGGGTCTGCATGGCCACCATGGTCTACCTATACAGACCAGCTTAGAGATCTGATGCCCTGATTCTGCAAAGGCATCTGTGCAGGCAGGCTGCCAAGGGAGCATGAAGCCAAGGGAGCACAGTGCAGGTAGAAAGGGCTGCCTGCATGGAGCTTCTTGCAGGATCAGGACCCGTCACATGGAACCCCGAGGCTTTGTTTTGCTCTACAGGTCATTTACACATGAGAGTGAGCCCTATACTTTGCTGTATCAGCTGTGTAGGACTCTGTGGTTACCTGGCAAAAAGTTTTTAATAACGAATTAAGTAAAATAAAACAAGTATTAACAATCAAAGCTGTTTGGATTCTGTGGCAAAAACCCATAACAATTTATTGGCTGCTTACATCTTTTAAAAACTCATTACCGACTGTACAGATGTGTTTTGACTGCAATGATCTGGACTGCAGCCAAGCAAGAATACACAGAGTTAAGGTAGTCGGGAAAAATAGGAGAGGCAAAAAAAGCAAACTAAGATAATGCTAGTCAAAGAGGAACATAAAGGGCTTTACAGATAGATCATGAAAAAGTATTCTCCATTGTAAGCAAAGAGTGACTGACACAGAATGACTTTTTAAAAAGATATGCTTCAGGTCAAAAGGAACTAATTCGGGAAGTTCTACGGCCTGTTATACAGGCGATCAGACTACATGATCATAATAGTCCCTTCTGGCCTTAGAATATAGGATACATCTACACTGCAGCTAGGAGAGTACCTCCCCCCTGTTGGAGCTAATGCACTAAAAAATAGCAGCGTGGCCATTGCAACATGAGCAGCAGCACGGGCAAGCTGCCTGAGTACAAGCCCATCTGACCCCCTAAGTCCAAGCTCTGGTAGCTAGCCCATGCCACCGCATGTGCTGCAAGGTCAACACTGCGATTTAGCATGCTAGCTTCCAGCTGCAGAAGCATGCTCTCAGCAGCAGTGTAGATATACTCTATGAATCCAAAATGACTGAGATACTGAATTTCTTTTTCAAATCTGTCTGTTACAAGAAAAATTAAAAAAGGTATTTTGAAAATAGGACCTGAAAGTGACTTCACATAGATGGAATTCTGGACCCAGACAGAACCCCAGTGAAGTCTGTGGTAGTCAGTTAAGGACTGGGATCTTAGGAAATAAGGACAAATCTGTAACAATGGCAATTGAGACACACCAGGTTAGAGAGCACTTGGTATCTTTCAGTGAGTTTGGAGGATATATATTCTTGCCAGTTAACAAATGTTCCAAAACACTGACAGTTATTTTTAAACACTGTGAAATACAGGCTGAAGAAAAGCAAATATAATATTAATCTTTGAAAAAGGAAAGAATGGCTGGTCACATTTGGTATGTCTGGTTTATACCACCATTAGAAAAACAGGAAAACATGCTAAGAGAAAAAGCGGGAGATTTTCAAAGACAAAACAGCTAGTTGGCCACCCAGCTCTCAGTGAAACTCAAAGGGAACCGGCTGCCTAACTGCAATTTGTCCCTTTGAGAATCTCCCCCAATATCGCTAAACATCTAGGGCAAACGTCTCAAAAATAGAACACTAAAGCTGGGCTCCTAAATAAATGGCCCAAGTTCCAAAGGGCGTATCAATCAGCAGCTCCCACTAAGACTAACGTTAAGTCTCTTGATTTTACTGTGCATAAGGCAAACTTGGGTCAAATTAATAAAGAGCACTGGAATGGAAAGATTAAGATGGATATGAATGAAGAAGCAGGGTAAATGGATTTTCTCCAGACCCTATATGATGATGCATTACACCTATTCCTTAGGCCTTCAGCATATCATGTTCCCATCTGAGCAATGATAAAACAATTATTGTTACTCACATGTGTCAAGCAAGTTTTGGAACCAAGAACTGTTAGTACTCTAGTTGGTTTGCTGTGAAGGGAGATACTTTGCTAAACTTCTAAATTAATTTATCCAGTGACTGGCATAGCTAAAAAACAAATAAATTCTGGTTAGAGAACAATACCAAACTCTGACTTTTAGCAAATACAATTTAACTCACCTGCTTTTATTCTATGGCATTTCATTCTTCCCCCCACTTTTGGGCATCATTTCTCCAGCCTTAAAAAGAATGAAATTCCCTACTTTGCTGAAGATTTCCTGTGTGGCCTTGGACTCTGTGTCTCTGGGCCCAGACCGTAAAATGGAGACAATAGTACAGTAACTCCTCACTTAACGTGGTAGGTATGGTCCTGAAAAATGCAACTTTAAATGAAACAATGTTAAATGAATCCAATTTCCCCATAAGATTTAATGTAAATGCGGGGGATTAGGTTCCAAGAAATTTTGGGGGGGCAGACAAAAGGCATTATATACTGTACTGTACTTTGGTTGGGAAGTGCCCCGGCTTACCCCACACAGGCACAGCCCGCTGCAGGCAAGGATGCTAGGAAGCACCTTGCAGCAGCAGTGGCAGCTTACCCAGAGAAGAACAGGCGCCGACTTTGCCGGGGGATGCTCCAGGCCCACCTCTTCCCATCTCCACTCCACTCCAGGCCCACCTCTTTGCACCCCCACTCCACCTCCTCTCCAGCGTATGCCACATCCCTGCTCCTTGCATGCAGTGGACAGAGCAGGCAGCCAAACGACATTATAAGGGAGCATTGCACAACTTTAAACGAGCATGTTCCCTAATTGAGCAGTGACGTAAGTTTGACACAACGTTAAGTGGGAGGACGTTAAGCAAGGAGTTACTGTACAGTAACTCCTCACTTAATGTTGTAGTTATGTTCCTGAAAAATGCAACTTTAAGTGAAATGATGTTAAGCATATCCAATTTCCCCATAAGAATTAATGTAAATGGGGGGATTAGGTTCCAGGGAAATTTTTTTTCACCAGACAAAAGACTATATTATATACACACACACAAACACACAGTATAAGTTTTACACAAACGATTTAATACTGGTACACAGCAATGATGATTGTGAAGCTCGGTTGAGGTGGTGAAGTGAGAGGGTGGGATCTTTCCCAGGGATGCCTTACTGCTAAAAGATGAACTAGCAATTGGCTGAGCCCTCAAGGGTTAACTCGCTGTTGTTAATGTAGCCTCACACTCTGCAAGGCAGCATCAATGGAGGGAGGGAAGACAGCATGGCAGAGAGAGACAGAGACACAGCATGTATGTGAGAGAGAGATGCGCATTGCTCCTTTAAGTATGCTGACCCCACTCTAAATACACTGCCTTTTTAAGTAGATCAGCAAGCTGAGACCACAGCTGCTGCCAGGAAGTTCCCTCCGCCCTGAGCCCTGTCATGTGTCCTCCCCTGCTTTATGGAAGATGGGGTAAGTGGGTGCAGGAGCAGGGGGGAGAGGGACACCCCTCCCCACAGCAAGCAGGAGGCTTGGGGAGTAGCTCCAAGGCAGAGGGCAGGAGCAGCACATGGCAGTGCGGGGAGGGACACTTGAACTGCCAGCAATTAATAGCCTGCTGGGCGGCTACCACACAGGGAACTTAGGGGAGCAAGGAGCTGATGGGGGGCTGCCGGTCCACCCTGGTTCCAAGCCCCCACCAGGTAGCTCCAATGGGCTGCTCTTCCTGCAAGCAGTGGACAAAGCAGGCAGCTGCCAAACAACGTTATAAGGGAGCATTGCGCAACTTTAAATGAGCATGTTCCCTAATAGATCAGCAACTTAACAACAAAACTACATTAACCGGGACGACTTCAAGTGAGGAGTTACTGTACCATAGATAGCACCAAGTGCTCAGAAAAATAATCAGTAGTTACCAAGCAGACTGATGGCTGACAAGACTTGTCTGAAAGACCAGTATTTGCCCCATACTCTACTGCCATAGGTAGGATCTGTGCAATTACCTGAGCTCAAGACTCATGTGTAGGAGAGAGAGAGACAGAGGGCAGCTGGGTTGGTAT
Source organism: Lepidochelys olivacea (assembly GCF_965140295.1). NCBI lineage: Eukaryota > Metazoa > Chordata > Testudines > Cheloniidae > Lepidochelys > Lepidochelys olivacea. The sequence goes on from NC_140411.1 coordinate 300,033,294, forward strand.
TCTCTGTAAAGGCCCCTCAGCTTTAGAATATGCTCTTCTCTGGTTCTAAACATTTCTATTTTATCAGCCTCTGAGGTATGGTTCAAGGCCCAGTTGTCGTTCCCTATCAGTGAGGGGTTGGGAGGGCTCTGGTGGGAGAGTGCAGCTATCTTAAACATTCCTTATTTTTAGACAACAAAAGCTGTACCCAGAATTCATTCAATGCTATTCAAGTAAGCATTTTCAGAGAGAAGTTTAATCTCGTTTGCCTCATTTCTCCATTCCTAGAATGGAGATAAAAATGCTTCCCTTCTTCCATGTGAACATGTTGACTCAGTCAGAGTATGACATCCAATACATACTCCAGGTTCCTCTGGCCCTCGTCACTCCACATTACTCCAAATGTAATATGGTCTCCCTTTTCCCATCACATTTTGTCTTTTATTTGTTTCTGAAGGGAAAAAAAGAATCACTTAAAACACAACAACCAGTTGAGCAGACTAACTAAAATATCCTATTGACTCTCATATTAAGATCACACCAATACAGCTCTTATTGCAAGTAAAGACCCATATTCATAGCAAGTTTGGCATCAGAGAGATTTGGAGAAGTTCCAAGTACATCCAATATAAATAAATAAATAAATAAATAAGTGTGTGTGTGTGTATAAAAGACTGGGATGAGAGTGACTAATGTGAAATCTCAAGTGAGACATCGTAGTTCTTTTTGACAGCCCAAAATAACTTTATTTAGATGTGTGTAATTTATACATAAAAATACACACACACACACACACACACACACAAAGGTGTAAATTCAATCAACAGGCATCCTTTCTGTGGTCTAAGCATCCTGACAGCCATTAAAATTAACAATTTCATACATGGAAGAAGGCTACTCAAGTCACTTGCCTGTGGCTAAGAAAACCTGGTTTCAGTTCCTTGATCTACCACAGACTTTGTGCCTCATTGTTCTGACTGTGAAATGGGACTAGAAATACATCCTTTTCCCCACCCTCTGTCTTTTGTTTGTGGATAGCAAGCTGTCAGTCTCCCACTATGTGTTTGTCTAATGTCGAGCCCAGCAGATTCCTGATCTAAGTTGAGGTATCTAGGTAATACAACTAATCAAAAATAATTATCCATGGTAAAAAGATGTCTCTTCTAAAGGTACCTAAGTAAGCAGTTCCCCAGGGCTTCAATCTTGCTATGTGCTACTGAAACAACTGGCCTTGGGGAAGCTCACTAACAGGCATATGGACTGAAAGCTTTAATATTTAGGAGTTCCAGGTAGTGTCCTGGCGAGTCAGCCAGCCAAATGAATTATATCTCAGCCTGTCTAAAAAGGGTCCTACTCCCCTTAATCCCAGCTTTAGGGATTACGACAAACTATTTCATATGAGCAAGGCTGTGCTGTCCTGTTCCCATCCTTTATTAGTTTATGGCATAAGAACAGACTGTGAGGCAGGTAGCTATGCTGTTGCCAATACCTCCAACATTTGCTAAGATTCATTATCCCCAGCTCAAATGAGATATTCTGGGATCCAATACAACTTGTTAAAGAACTTGTTCTGAAAGGAGTGCAATGACAGGGAGCTGAGGTGCCCTTTCCGTTCTGCCATAACTTTTCCCTATTTCTCTTCAGGGAGAATAATGTTTTAAGTTTGTTTTGTCTTTGAAGATTAGATTTAGGGGGCAATGCCTGGCCATCAGCCTTTTATAGGTATTTCCTGCTTTGTAGCTTGCATTGTTAAGCTTTTAAAATGGGAAGCAAGGCCTGGCCTGCCACGCTTCTCTCAGCTGACGAAACATGAGGCAACAAAGATGTTTATAAAATGGACTGTAAGCAGATGGGAAATTATATTTGATGTCTAGGTATGTGAATGAAGTGGTTAAATGATTTAAGTGGTTTAAGAAACTATTCCTGTTAACAGTCACTGGGGATTTGATAAAATTAGACTTCACAACTCAAGTGCTTTAAGATGTTGCAAAGTACCCAAAGTTTTGCTAATAATAAATTGTCCTCTCAGAGGTATAGTCAAGTGTTTAAGGTAAGGAAAAGTGCAGCTGCTAAATTTGTCCATATATTAAGTCATACATGAAAATTGTTAAACTCTAAGCACTGAGAGAAACGATAGGCCAGAACTGCAAAGTTCAGGCAGATCCTTCCCTAATGTAAGTTAGCATGGCTCCATGGAGGTCATGTCTGTAACAATTTATACTAGCTGAGGCCCTGCCAAAATTAGGTCAGTATCTGAGGTTCCTCAAATTTTAGCCGTGATTCGTTAACATGAGGTGCCATCCTGGCCCTACGGAAGACAATGGGAGTTTTGCTATTGACTTCAGTGGAGCCAGGACTTCTCCCCTGGGTCCTTGAAAACAATGGAATTGGAGGTTAGGTTACAATGCAACCCTCAGCCCTTAGACGATATCAAAGGCAAATCACTGCAGACGCCTGAGTAGAAGAAATGGTTACTAACCTGTTCAGTAAATGTTTTCTTCGAGATGTGTTGCACCTATCCATTCCACTCTTAGTGTCTGTGTGCCCAGTGCATGGCCATCAGAAATTTTCCCCTTCAACAGTACCCACTGGGTGATTCAAAAATCCCCCTGCCGCCACGTGCCACTGCATGCAGGTATAAAGGGCAGAGCTGCCCCGTGCCCCCCTCAACTCCTTTTTGCCAGAACGCTAATGTAAAGGGGCAGGTAGGTGGGTTGTGGAATGGACATGTGTAACACATCTCGAAGAACAACAGTTACTGAACAGGTTAATAACGGTTCTTTCTTCTTTGAGTGATCACACATGTAGATTCTACTCTTGATGACTCACAAGCCATGACAACAGGAGATATTGGAATTGGAAAAGGTACAGAAAAGGGCAACAAAAATGATTAGGGGTATGGAACAGCTCCCGTATGAGGAGAGACTAATAAGACTGGGACTTTTCAGCTTGGAAAAGAGATGACTATGGGGGGATATGATAGAGGTCTATAAAATCATGACTGATTTGAAGAAACTAAATAAGGAAGGGTTATTTACTCCTTCTCATAACACAAGAACTCTCATAACTAGGGGTCACCAAATTAAATCAATAGGCAGCAGGTTTAAAACAAACAAAAGGAAGTATTTCTTCACACAGGGCACAGTCAACCTGTGGAACTCCTTGCTAGAGGATGTTGTGAAGGCCAAGACTATAACAGGGTTCAAAGAAGAACTAGATAAGTTAATGCAGGTCCATCAATGGCTATTAGCCAGGATGGGCAGGGATGGTGTCCCTAGCCTCTGTTTACCAGAAGCTGGGAATGGACGACAGGTGATGCATCACTTAATGATTACCTGTTCTGTTCATTCCCTCTGAAGCACCTGGCATTTGCCACTGTTGGAAGACAGGATACTGGGCTAGATGGATCTTTCATCTGACTCAGTATGGACGTTCTTATATTCTTAGGAGGTGGGATCAGAGTCTGTTTCAGTAAAGATTGGGAAAGAACACATCCAACTCCAGCCTTGTCTCTGGAGTCCTGAGCCACAGCACAATGGGACCGAGAACTAGGTTGCCATTCTACAAATGTCTGCAAGTGGAACCTGTGCCAAAAAAGGTATCAAGGACTATTGTGACCTCGTCAAATGAGCTGTGACTCTACTAGGCTGAGTAACATTAGGCAGGCCATAACCCATGCATATACAGGTGATCCAAGAAGAAATTCTCTGGATGGAGACTGATTGTCCTTTTATTCTGACTACCATTGCTACAAAGAGGTGGAAGGACTTATGGAAGTGCCTGGTTCTGTCCAGCTGGATTGCTAGTGTTCTTCTGATATCCAAAGTGTACAAATGCTCCTCTTTTCTGCTCAAATGCAACTTTGGATAGAATGCTGGCAAATAAACTGGCTGGTTGATGTGAAAAGATGACACCACCTTTGGAACAAACTTCGGATGAGGACATAGGTAAACAGTGCCCTTAATGACAATTGTATAAGGAGGCCCAGGCATTAAGGCACGCAAGCTCTCCACTCTTCTGGCTGAGGTAATGGCCACCAATATTACCACCTTCACTGATAGATGCAGCAGAGAGCAGGTAGGCAATGGGTCAAACGAGGGCCTATAAATCTTAACAATACTACAGTTAGATCCCCTGGAGGGATGGGGTCTTTCATTTGAGAGTGTAATTTGACTAAGCCTTTTAAAAAAACCTGATGCTCATGTCATTAAAGAAAATAGAGTGATTTATCCACTTTAGGGTAGAATGCTGAAATAGCTGCCAGATGTATTTTGATTGAACTAACAGCCAAACCTTGGTGTTTCAGGTACATTAACTAATCCAGAATATGTTAAGATGGAGAAAGGGATGGCGATACCCCATACTGGCAAGACCAGATAGAAAAACTTCTCCATTTAGAGAGGTATATAGCTCTTGTAGAAGACTTCCTAATATTTTGCAGGATCTCTTGAACTTCTTTCGAGCAAGACTGCTCTCTAGTGTCTAGCCCTGGAGAATCCCCACAGTTAAATGAAGGGATGGTAGACTTGGGTGGAGTAGGCAGTCATGATCTTGTGAGATTAGGCCTCAGTCCACTGGAAGTGAGATTGGTGGTTTCACCAACAGCATCAGGAGAGTGGAGAACCAGTGTTGATGGGCCCACCCCGGAGCTATAAGCATGACACCATTCTGGTCCAGTCTTATCTTTAGTAATACCCTGTGAATGGGCAGGCTTGGTGGACAAGCATAGAGGAGCCTGCCTAAAATGCATCTGTCATGGAACTCAGGCTGTGACCCAATAGGGAACAGAACTGCTGACACTTTCTTGTCGCAAATAGGTCTATTTGGGGAAACCCCCATCACTGAAAGATGTCTCTGGCTACATCTGGATGAAAAGACCACTCATGGTAACTAGTAAATGCTCTGCTCAGGTTCTCTGCTATGTCATTTTGGACCCCTGGAAGGTAAGAGGCGTCTAGATCTATTGAGTTAGCAATACTGAGCTCCCATAGCAGAGTTGCCTCTTGACAGAGTGGAGACGAGTGGGATCCCCCTGTTGAGGTAGAACATTGCCACTGTGTTATCTATGAAGACTAACAAGCTGCTTCCCCTGCTAGTGCTAGAAAATACTTGGCACACCAGTCTGACAGCTTTCAGTTCTTTGACATTGATGTGTAAAGCTAAGTCTTCTGAGGACCACAGACCCTAAGTCTGTAGAGATCCCACATTGGCAGACACCTAGACATCCTAGAGCAGACACCCCTGTCACTAGCATGAATATTGGTTGTGGGCAAACAAATGGAAGGCCTGAACATACATTCCCAGGATTTGCCTACCAGGGAGGTGAGGATATGGGAGGGACCTTCATCATCAAGTCTAGTTGATGATGGCTCACACAGTAGACTGAGGCCAGCCAGTCATGTAGAATTCTGAGGCATTGTCTGGCATATTGAACCATGTAGGCACAGGAAGCTATTTTCTCTAGAAGCCTCAACAGTTTTGTGCTGTTGTGACTGGGTAAGCCTTCATAGCTAGAACAATTGATTGAATTGCCGGGAACCTGGAGTCTGGAAGAAAAGCCCTGGGTTGAGATGAGTTCAATACAACCCCTATAAATTCTGTCCCCTAGACTGGGGAGAGGAGAGAGACTTTTCTGCATTGCTTAACAGTCCCAGGATATTGAATGTTGACTGGATCAAGGCAACACTGCTTTATACTTGTAGTTTGGATTGGCCCTTGACAAGCCACTTGTCCAGATAGGGGTAAACTGGAACTCTCATTCATTGGAAGAATATAGCTACTAAAAACTCTGCTGCTGAGAGGCTGAATAGTAGTGCGGTAAATTGGTAATGATTTTGATTTACCAGAAATCAGAGGTACTTCCTGTTAGCTTGATTGTGTGCCACATGAAAGTAGGCATCTTTTAAGTTGAGGGTGGCATACCAGTCCCCAGAAACCAGAGAGGGAATAATAAAAGCTAGGGTGACCATGCAGAACTTTATCCTTTTCAAAAAGTTGTTGAGTTGATGCAGATTTAAGATTGGTCTGGGTCGCCACTTTGCCTTTGGAATTAGGAAACAGCTGGAAAAAAACCCTGTCCATCTGAGGTCATATGAGCCTGCTCTATGGCTCCCAACAAAAAGAGATTCCACCTCTTGGATGAGTAGCTCCTTATGAGAATGGTCTCTGCAGAGAAATGGGGAGGGAGGGTGGGAGAGAGTGGGAGAACCAAACTGGAGAGTATATCCCACCTCCACAATGGTCAAAACTCTGTGGTCTGAAGCCATTCTGGACTAAGCACTGTGGAAGTGGGACAGATGGTTTGCAAATGTGAGGGAGTTTGGATCTGGAGATATGGAGACTGGCATGGTGACCTTAACAGGCCCAACAAAAAGACTGTTTTGTACTTCCTGGGTGTCTTGAAGGGCCCAGAGCTGGAGGCAGAAGCAGCAGGAGGGGGAGACCTGCACCTGTAACTCATGGACTTGAAGAGGATGAGCGGAATACTGGTGAGTCTGCTGGGGCCAATAGTGTTTTCTGACAGGGGTAGGTGTGTACAAACCTAAGGACTTGAAGGTGGCTCCAGCATCCTTAAGTTCAGGAAGCTTGCTGTCCATCTAGTCCAAGAATAGAGAAGGACCCTCAAACAGCAAGTCCTGGATAGTATGCTGGACTTCATAGGTAAGACCAGGAGATAGCAACCAGGATGATCTCTGCACGGCAATCATGGAAGCTATGGGTCTAGCTGCTGAGTCTGCTGCATCCAGCCATGCCTGCAGCGATGTTCTTCTGACGAGTCTGCCCTCATTGACCAGGGAAGAGAACTCCCTCCTAGTGTTCACTAGAATGAGTTCTCTGTACTTTTCCACGGAGCCCCACAAATTGAAATTGTACTGCCCCAGCAGAGCCTGCTGGTTAGTGATACGCAGCTACAAACCTCCTGTCAAATAAGTCTTTTTGCCAAATAAGTCCAGCCACTTCATGTCCTTTGATTTGAGGGCAGCAGGCTGGCACCATTGTCATTTTCTTTCATGAGCCCAGAAATGTATGAGTATAAAGATACTTAATACCTTAGGAGGGTACATAGTATTTTATTTCTGCCATTTTTGAGGTGGGAGGCAATGAAGATGGGGTCTGCCATAGCAATTTTATACCTAGTATTGCCCCATTAATTGGCAGAGCTACCCTGACGGGACGCAAGCTGATAAAATATCAACCGGCAATGTGAGGACTCCCTGACTTCCTTGACCTGTATGCCCAAATCTGCAGCCACTCTCTTTAAGAGTTACTGATAAGCTGTAAAATCATCAGGAGGAGAAGTTGCCTCCAAAGAAAAACAGCTTTGTCTGGAGAGGACAAAGAGGAAGTCAAGACTGGAGGAGCTTGAATCTCTTTTCCAGGCTGTTCCTCTGCTTCTGGGACCGCTTCCTGGTGCTTGGTACCAGGTCCTGTACTGGACCCTAGAGACAAAGCAGCCTGATGTGCAGACTTCCCCCTTGTAGACAAGGGCACTGAGTTGGTACATTGAGGAGAAGATCTGGAAGCTGGGGGAGACCCGTCTGGGTTTCAAAATGGTCACTGATATGGGGACAGACCTCAATGACCTGGTCATATAGTCCCATAGAAGCTCCCATTGTGGGGTCACAATGGTAGGCTGGGGGAGAGGATCTATGAGGAGGCTGGTGGGTCCTGCTTCAGGCTTGTGAGATGTAAGATCCTACATCCAAGGCTGATGATGAAAACTGTCCTCCTTCTGGCCACTAAGGGACCTATCCAGTCAGTTCTGGGGACCAGTGCCGAGAACCGGGAGTTGGGCAGAGCGCTGCCATCAGTGCAGGCTTCCCCTTGCACCATCCATCTGACCAGGAAGTAGGCAGCTGATTGGTACAATAGATTGAACTGTTGGTACCAGGTGGGGCAGTGGAGCCAAGGGATCTGACTCTTGCACTGATGACACCGAAACCGAGAGGCAGAGCAGATTTCTTGCTGCTTGCAAACTCCTCTGGGGTAATTGGTCCTGAGGGTATCGTGTTGCAGTACCGATGAAGTTGATGGTGCTGCTTCTGGCACTGGGGCTTGGTGATGCTTTTTGCAGTGCCAAAGCCAACTGTGCTAACTCAGACGCACCGTCTTTTGTATGGTGATAGTGGAACAGTGAAAGCAATGGTGTAACTACAGTTGGCTCTTAAGGTCTCTTATCCAGAGCAGAGCCGAGCAAAGCACAGAGGGTAGCCAGGTGAATAGCTGTGACACCTCCAGGATGAGCATAGACTGGACAATCATCCGAAATGTGGCTCTGATTCGGAGGTGTGCTTCAATTTCAGGTGCACTCTACTCAACTCCTTCTCTTCATCTTACTAAACTTGGAGGGTAGAGATCTGCACCTGGTTGGGGCCTCTTTTGAAGTCTTATATTTTTTTCTTGGCACAGGTGAGGGAGATAGATTCCAGGATTTTGATAATGCTGGAGGCGTGCTTCTCACTGAAGCATCATGTTGGCATCATGTTGGACCAGGATCCAATAGTAGCCCGAGGGTTGTCTCTAGCAACAGGCATTTCAGCGTAGTCTCCCTATCCTTTTTCATTCTCTGCTTGAATGGACTGCAAATCTGGCACCAGTATATTACACGTGCTTCACCCCGGCACTTCAGGCAGCTACTGTGCCAGGCACTCACTGGCATAGGCCTCAAGCAAGAAGCACATGGCTTGAAGCCCAGTGATTGGTGCAGACCTTGGTGCCATCAGCAGAAATCCTGAAATGAGGAAAAACATCAGAGCTGAAAAAAATCCTTTATTTTTCTTTTAAACACAACTAAAACTTACTAATGTTACTAACTATATTGTGCACAATGTTGTACACCAAGCTGAGAGAGAAAACTGTTCTGGAATTGAACAGGGGCTCCAATGACTTTCACGGGAGGTAAGAAGGAACTGAGGGATGTTAGAAGTTTCTCTGCCCTTTATATCTTGATGCAGTGATGCATGGCAGCTGGGGGAGCTCGAGCTGCCCAACAGGCACCACTACAAAAATTTCCACTGGCTGTGGTCTGGATGCACAGACACCAAGGGTGCAATGCACACGTGTAATCATTTGGAAAAGAACATTTACTTTTCTTGCTGTTTTTCCTTAGATAGGAACTAGATAATTCTCCTGGGGCTTTCAGAGCTTCCCAGAAAATGGCTTTTTAATGAAAAGAATGTTACATTAATGTAATGGTGAAAAAAAGGGGAAGATAAAATATCTACTGTAAAGATATGAAAATATTGTAAAATTTAGAGAATTAACATATTTTAATTGAAGAAAGTAATTCTTGGGGCTGTGTAATGTTGGCAGCCTATAGTTGCCATGTTCCTGTTTTAAGAATACTGGATTATAGTGAATAGCAGATCATAAAACCTGTTATAAATGCCTCTAGGCAGGATCAGCCTCTTCATTTTCCTTTCTAGGAACTATTTTAAATAAATAAGATGATGAAAAGGATATAAAATGTGGTTTATTTCACTTCCTTCCTCTTCAGCCAAATCACTACAATGGTTTATTGTGTGTCAGCTAATCCAGTGCATAGATAGTGATTTAGTAAGTATTGCATATACGTTTAGCCAAAGAATGACTCTACCTGGATGTGTAACACTAACCTTAGGTACAAATAATTAAAAAAACAATAGAACTGCAATTCTTCAGGGAAATTGTTCCCATTATTAGCTCCTGGAATGTTCTAGGTTTTAACTGGAAAAAAATATCTCATTATTTGGCAGAGAGCAACTAATTGTACATCATTCCTGATTGCTACTGTACTACGACATTATCTTTTAGAAGGGCAGACTGCAATTGTTCTAAATGCTATGATTTGCAATCACAAAACACTTCACAAGGTGAATCATTATTGTAGTTAATGGTGAATATTTGTTAATTATTAATGTATTAAATGTCAGTAGCCATCACTTACTACCAAAGCCTGGTTTAAATACTTCCCTTCAGAAAATTCTTTATTTTTAATAGACAGCAACATTAACATTCGCAATTCAGAAATTTCTTTTTAAAATATCACAAACATTTTCATTTTAAATGTATTAATTAATTTTAAATGAACATTGAGTATACACAGTAAAGAATAATTAATGGTCACATTCTATAATGATTGGGAGAAAAGTTAAACACAGAGATAAAAGCTGTAAATTCACATGAAGATGGGTCTCTGTACACCTAAAATGAGCAAAAAATGGTCCAAACAGTGTAATCAAGAACTACAGGCGTACTTTACTCAGATGCCAATTTTCTCTGTCTGTGCACTGCAGTAGGATTTATATCTTACCTAGTAAAAACTATTCTATGTATAAGCTGTAAGTCTGCAAACAGATGGAGGATTTCATTAGCAAAGAGAATCAGAATTTGGGGTGGGCGGAAAACCAGGATTCCATTTCCTGGAAAAAATAATCGAGGTTTTGAAATTTAGTTTTGTTCCATATTGGAACAAAAATGAGACCTTTCAAAATATTTGGAGGTAGGGGAAGGAGGCGTAAGAGAGTGTATGCTTAGGCTAGCTAATAGCCTAGTGGCTGAGTCACTCTTCTGGTGATTAGGATGGCCAAGTTCAAGTCCCTGCTCTGAGTTGAGAAGAGCAGGGATTTGAATCTGGGTTTTTCCATATCATAGGTGAGTGACCTAACCACAAGGCAATTCTCTCTCTTCTTCCATACTAGACCTGAGAAGGTTTCAACAAGTCAACATTTTCTGACAAAAAATATTAGGTTGAAAAATTCCTGACCAGCTTTACTCAGAACACAGAGCTGTTGAAAGCCCATCAGGAGGACCTTTATGCCTTCACAGATCTCAGTTTAAGTTAATTGGGCTCTGTGCATGTATAAAAATCTCCTTTTCCCATTAATCCAGTTACCCCAATCTCGTAGCTATTTTTGTTTGAATAAACCATGTTTACAAGGAGCTCCAAAGAAATATTAAAATGAAGCAGAGATAAGGATACTATTGATGGGTACTGTCAAGGCTGATTCCCCACTCTGGCACTTAAAGTGCAGAAGGTGGGGGCCCACAAGGATTAAAAAATTAATACTGGCCACTTCAGTCTGGTATTAAACTCCCCAGGTTACAGCTTTTCTCTGACCTTGGCTTGGTAGATGCTGCCACCACCAAAGTGCAGAACCCCTTTGAGAAACCAGGAAGGTACACTTGGGAATTCCTTCCTGTGTGGTAACCTCAAGCCCTTTCACCCCCCTCTCCGGGGAAGAGCTGAGAAAAAAAAAAAGAAGAAAGAAATCAGCAGTTGCCACCAGCTAATTAAACAACATGTGCACAAACTCTTAAAACACAAAAACCCAATTCTGTTCTTAAAAAAGGTAAATATTTATTAATTAAAAAAAAGAAAAAAATACATCTGGGAACTGAGGCATTGGCTAGGTTTTAAAAAAAAACTACAAGGATTAAGCATTAAGAATAGCTTGAGGTCCAGCTGAAACGTTACAAGCAAAACAAAAGCACTTGGGGTTAGCACAGAGGAGTCCACAAGCCATAAAGAAATAAAGAGAGATAAACCTAATCACATCTTCCTAGACATTTCCAGACCTACTTACACACCTGGGGATCAAATAAATAGTTTCTAGGTATGACACTGAGGATTTTTCATACCTGGCCCCAAGCTTCATAGAATCATAGAACATCAGGGTTGGAAGGGACCTCAGGAGGTCATCTAGGCCAACCCCCTGCTCAAAGCAGGACCAATCCCCAACTAAATCATCCCAGCCAGGACTTTGTCAAGCCTGACCTTAAAAACTTCTAAGGAAGGAGATTCCACCACCTCCCTCGGTAATGCATTCCAGTGCTTCACCACCCTCCTAGTGAAAAAGTTTTTCCTAATATCCAACCTAAACCTCCCCCACTGCAACTTGAGACCATTACTCCTTCTTCTGTCATCTGCTACCACTGAGAACGGTCTAGATCCATCCTCTTTGGAACCCCCCTTTCAGGCAGTTGAAAGCAGCTATCAAATCCCCCCTCATTCTTCTCTTCTGCAGACCAAACAATCCCAGTTCCCTCAGCCTCTCTTCATAAGTCATGTGCTCCAGCCCCTAATCATTTTTGTTGCCCTGTGCTGGACTCTTTCCAATTTTTCCACATCCCTCTTGTAGTGTGGGGCCCAAAACTGGACACATTACTCCAGATGAGGCCTCATCAATGTCGAATAAAGGGGAATGATCACGTCTCTCGATCTGCTGGCAATGCTGTCCTGTCTCTCCAGCAGAACCACCACACACAGACAAAAGGGGAGTCGTTTTTCAATTTTAAAAAGTTCTAGCCTTCCCATTAGCTCTTTTGGCCAGGTGCCCACTCACTTCCTATTACCTAGGCATAGCAGTGAGACTTTTTAACCCTTGACAGGTAGAGCGATTAGAGAACAGTTACTAAGAGGGATTTTATAGCTACTGGCTGGCTGGGTGTCCATAAAAGGGAGCTCCCCCCAGCTCCACCTTCATTTATCACAGGTGCCCATACTCAATTAAACTGCTTGTATTTGCTTCAGTGAATACTTACTGATAAGATCAAATGAAGTTTAAATTGCTTGAGTTACTTAATTACAAATATTTAGCTATGTCATGGTTACTTAATTACAAATATTTAGATACGTCCTGGTTCCAGGCTGGTTGAACCTCCTCTGTCCCCTTTCTGGTGTCTCTAAGCTACCCCCTCAAGCCTTAGGCTTTGTGCCTTTATTTCTGCCAGAGAATTTTGTAATTCTCCCACTCTTACACTGGCCCTTGGGCTGTAGTACCCTTTGTAACAACCATGCTTATCCTGCAGCTCTGGCTGAGTTTGGGCAGCTGCAATTCCTTCCTTTGGGAGTCTGACCAGTGACATACAGTAACCAGACAGCCTCTTTAAAATAATTGTTTGTTTTAGCAGTAGGAACAAAGCATTAGAGAAAAAAGTATTTAAAACAATAGTCTACGTGCTTGTCTCTCTTAAGTAAAGGGGATGGTAACCTAGGCAGGCGTAACTTCTTTAGAGACTCCTAGCGAGTCCCTGTGTGCCAGTCTGTTTTCCCTGCCTCTCTCTCAAAAGATGGTCCCTTGTAATCCTGCTATAGTAGTTCTGTGTTCCTAGGCTTTGACCTTTCTTGATCCAAATCAGCTGTGCAGGTTTGCTTGAGTTGCAAGTGAAATCAAAGCTAATAGTTCCAGCACCAACAACTGCTGAGAGGTGGCTATTTTAAGCCATTCTTTTCCTTCCTGCCTGTTCCTTCAGACAGACACCTGTTGAGTTAAACCAATAGAGTCATACAGAACGCACCTAAATAGCCAGATCAACACACAATATTCTAAATCATTACAGACCAGCTCCAAATTCATCATGTTAGCATTTTACATAATGGCTGATAATTTGTTACTGGCTAATGAATCTGTACGCACTTTGTTTGATATTAGAGCCAGTTGAATTTGTAAGGCTTTATACACTGCTGTAAGGAAACCACTCGAGCCAGCTGCTTCCCCATTTTGCAATCTCTTGAATGTCCTCCACTACTTTTCTGACAGTGCTATCTAAGATTGCTGTAGTGCCAAAATTATGCTAAGTGCATTCCATGAACCTGGCCCAAAGAGCACATAATTTATAAAGCCAAGCCATAGGGAATGGTGGGGAAAGTAATACAGCGTGCAAGCAAAGTGATCAGGCACTTTGTACATTTGTACTTATTTGTACATTTTTAAAGTTACATACATTTCCCATCCCCCAATCTCCATTCACAATTCGACCCTTGGTACTTCCCTGTCCCCCAAATTTCCAGCTGTAATTCCAGCGTCCGTACACCACACCTGTGCTTGTACATTAATGAGAAATTCACTCATAAGATAAATAAATAGGTAAGTAGCTGACTGCTTTCTTGTTAGCACTGCAGGAGGAGTGGGTATAGAGGAGGGATTTAAATGCAGAAAGAATGGTTGCTTTGTGAAACAGCTCAGGAAGAGTGTTCCTTAATCTGGAAGAAAGAGCAACAGTCTCCTGAAATGAACAGAGCAGGGGAATTTTATTCACATGACGATGTATTGCAGTTCTTAAGTGGGCCTCTCTGGGCTGCAAAGTTTTATATTAAATTTGACAACTATGTTTTCTTTCTCATGAGATTTTTTGCATGGTTTGTCCAGTAGCATTTTTTTTAATATCATGAATGGAATTTTGTTTCCTTTTAGTTTTGCATTGCTAAAGTTAATCCTCTGTGGGTGTCATTACCTCTGATATAAGGCATTATTGGAGTTTATGTGCAATTATTCACACATTTCTAGTTAGTTAATTTCTAAAATGTTAATTTTCTCTTTGATTTTTATAGTATCTTTATAAATTATCAGCCTCCTTTTCTGTTTGTTTTTCCTCCAGTGACATCACTTCCTTTGTTAACACATTCATGTTCCACAGTTAGGTACATATCTATTGGAGCGTCCATTCTTAAGTGTTTTGTGTTGTTTGTTGTTTTGTTTTTGCTGTCCTACCATGTACAATTAAATACAATCATCCTGGCCATCAGTTCTGTTATTAAGTTTAAACAGAAATCATGCAGTAGTCCCCACTCCAGAACAGCATTTAAGCTTAAATTAAATAACTTTAAGCCCATGTTATTTCAGATCCTTCTAGAACATCCATGATTCTGATGCTGAATCACTTTAATCTATTTTTCAGTTTTAGATGCAAGATAGAAAACATCTTTTGCAGTTTTTTTTTTCCTAAGCAGAAGTGTGCTCTTGACCCTCCAAATCTCTGATGCAGAACTCATTGTATCAAACATTTTTGGAGGAAGTCTATGTGGGTGCTTGAGACAAGTAACAGAGTAACAGCCGTGTTAGTCTGTAATTCGCAAAAAGAAAAGGAGTACTTGTGGCACCTTAGAGACTAACCAATTTATTTGAGCATGAGCTTTTAGCTCACGAAAGCTCATGCTCAAATAAATTGGTTAGTCTCTAAGGTGCCACAAGTACTCCTTTTCTTTTTGAGACAAGTAAAAGTGTTTCCGTTTCCACTGTTTTATTTAATCAGCACTTTCTGTGAGGCTTAATTGCTTGCAGAATCTCTTGAGCTGCTTTACACTGAAGCTCTTCCTTAGCCTGTGTCCTGTGGCCTCAACTGCTTTGCAATTGAGATTGACCAGAAACAAAGTTCTTTGCCAGAATGTTTACCACCTCCTTTGTCTGAGTTCACCAGTTTCATTTTTCTTTCAGGAAAAAAGTTACATATTTTGGACACAGGAAATACCTTCTTTCAGTTTATTTTATTTTAGCCTGAGACCTGAGTACAGGAATAGAATGCTGGCCAGAAGTGGTGAGGTTATCTGATTCTTAACAGTAGAATTGATGAGCATTGATATTCCGAAACCAGTCAAGTAACAAAATAATACATGCTGGCCAAGTTCACATCTTCTGGGACATCATGTTTTTATTAAAATAAATTCATAGATTCCAAGGCCAGAAGGGACAGCTGTGATCATCTTATCTGACCTCCTTTATAACACAGGCCATAGAACTTCCCCAAACTAATTCTTAGAGCCCATCGTAAAAATTGTCAGTCATGGAGAATCTATCATGAGTTTTGGTAAATTGTTTCAATGGTTATTTACCCTCACTGTTAAAAATGTACACCTTATTTCCAGTCTGAATTTATCTAGCTTCAACTTCCAGCCACTGGATTGTGTTATATCATTCTCTGCTAGACTGAAGAGCCCATTATTAAATATTTGTTCCTCATGAAGATGTTTAAAGACTGTAATCAAGTCCACTCCTTAACTTTCTCTTTGTTAAGATAAATAGGTTGAGCTCTTTGATTCTATCACTATAAGGCATGTTTCCTAATCCTTTAATCATTCTAGTGGCTCCTCTCTGAACCCTCTCCAATTTACCAGCATCGTCTTGAATTGTGGATGCCAAACTGGATGCAGTATTCCAGCAGCAGTGCCAAATACAGAGATAGAATAACCTCTCTACTTCTACATTGATGAAGGAATGAAGAATTTAATCCAGTCAATTTACTGATTAAAAATATCAAGTCAAAGATAACAATACAGCATAAAATGCTATTTGAAGTAGGAAAGATACATTTTGGCATCATTACACCTGAAAGAGAAGATTATTACACTTACACATATGGAAGTATTGAAAGAGAAACAATCTCTCTACAATTTTAGATTTTGCTTTATTAAGCGTGTGTTTGGCTGAGGCAGCCTAATTAGTGGAACAATTAAAGATGCTCACTCCATGACTGGTTATAAAAAGTGTCCTTTCCTCCCTTCTGTTGCACTCCACTGTGAATTATCACCAAGAGCTGCAGTACAGCAGAAACCACAGTGCCCCAGCTTGAATGATGGAAACTTCAGCTGAGCAGGGCAAGGTGTAGCCAATTTCTATGTTGCTCTTGGCTCCAGTAGCCAGTGCTGCAAAGCTTAAAGTGGGTTTTCAAAAACCACCACAAAGCGGAATGCGGAGCTTACCTTTTCTCTTGCTGCTTTTGTCAGATTCATTCAGATGGCTTCACTCGTGAGCCCAGTTACAGACATGATTCACACATTTACATGCTTATACAATGTATTCATTTGATCATCCCCCCACCTCCCACTAGTTTGGATCGGTTCCAAACAATACCATTGGCTAAAAGGTCTTAAAGTTTCACGTCAAAGTAGACATAGTCTCAGCTTCAGCGCACTGTATCTTTGCCAGCATTAACCATAGTATCATACAGCAGCTTCGGGGGTCACGATGTGAATGGGATATATCGAAGAGCTATACATTATGGGCTTCACAAGTCCTTCCTTTAGAAGGCCAGTCATTGTGGGAATGTTCAGTTGCATGCTGGATTTATTGGGTAGGACAAAAGAGCTTCTTTCCAGAGCTCAGCCAATGGTTGGCGACTCAAGTTTCACTTTCATCAATGTGAAGGAGTACTTGTGGCACCTTAGAGACTAACAAATTTATTTGAGCATAAGCTTTCGTGAGCTACAGCTCACTCCATCAGATGCATTCAGTGGAAAATACAGTGGGGAGATTTATATACACAGAGAACATGAAACAATGGGTGTTACCATACACACTGTAAGGAGAGTGATCACTTAAGGTGACAGGTTTCAGAGTAACAGCCGTGTTAGTCTGTATTCGCAAAAAGAAAAGGAGTACTTGTGGCACCTTAGAGACTAACCAATTTATTTGAGCATAAGCTTTCGTGAGCTACTTAAGGTGAGCTATTACCAGCAGGAGAGTGGGGTGGAGGGGAAAGCTTTTTGTAGTGATAATCAAGGTGGGCCATTTCCAGCAGTTTACAAGAACGTCTGAGGAACAGTGGGGAGTGGAGGGCTGGGGGATAAACATGGGGAAATAGTTTTACTTTGTGTAATGACCCATCCACTCCCAGTCTCTATTCATGCCTAAGTTAATTGTATCCAGTTTGTGTATATGTCTAAGCCTAAGTTAATTGTACCCAGTATGTTCTCTGTGTATATAAATCTCCCCACTGTATTTTCCACTGAATGCATCCGATGAAGTGAGCTGTAGCTTACGAAAGCTTCTACTCAAATAAATTTGTTAATCTCTAAGGTGCCACAAGTACTCCTTTTCTTTTTGCGAATACAGACTAACACGGCTGCTACTCTGAAACCTTTCATCAATGTGTTACATTCAATATATCAGCTAAAGTGCCAGCTCAACAGAAACCAATCTCTTCTCCCAATGAGAAGCAAAATATTTTCTCTCGGAAGTGACTTGTCATTTCAAATACGAGTGGTAGGATTATAACCTGTTTTGACAAAGATTAAAGGCTAGCTTCATGGAGTACTTGGGTAGATTCTGCCACTTCTTTAAGCTATAGGACAATCCATGGAGGACCTACCATATGTTGCAGAACTCTGGATCACTTTAATCCTCAGGTGACATGGTCCAATAAAGAACTGTATTTATCACAGTGCTGTCATACAGGAGTTCTTACTGAAGAATACAGATTTATAACGGAAAACTGTTGACTTCCTGCACTGACCCGGACAGCACAGAAAACTTGTTGTGTTGAGTAAACACAATTTCATGAACATAATTTCTACAAAAGGAAACAGGATAACTCTGGGTAGTTTAATTACTAAACATAAGAGCTCTGCTACATCAGCAAAATCCCTTTTCAAATAGCTTTGCATGTACACATCCTGCTTCCCTCTTTGAAACTGTACCCTATTTTGTACATTTGTAACCTGCATAATACTGTGGAAACTGGTTTAGAGTGTGGAAGGAAAACAATCTGATATCCGTTATACTGTTAGTACTGGATTTTGTTCTTTCTATAAAATGTGCCACCGCAAACAATTATTTGAGGGAACAACCCTGCATGAAGTCAGTGTGTGCACTTTCATTAGAGGGTGGCAATGTGACCTAACAGTTACAGGCAGAAATAGAGTTAGGTCACTGGGCTTTGCCACAATGTGTCATGCCTCAGTCTCCCATCTGTGTAATGGGGATGTTGATTTAACCACCATCACAGAGATCTCTATAAGTGACTCCCTATAAGTGCAAATACTATTTGTTAGAGAATTTCAGTAATAAGCATAGTCAAGCAATGATTAAAACCTGGGCTTCTATACAGCAAAAGGCACACCCTGCCACAAAAGATCTTGACTGCAACTTATAAACAGCACCATTGGTACATAATGATCAAAATAAGGCTAAATTAAAAAAGCTCTTTGTATCTCTTTGGCCTGAGAAGAGAATCCACATCCCAAAATCTGGGATGTAATTTCCCCCACTCCTGTGTGCAGTAGCCCTGTATGCTCAGTACCACTGTGAGAATTCAATCAATAATGGTGAAGACTATAAGAAGATAATCCCAGGATTTGGACACCTAACTGCTCTTTGTGCCTTTAAAAGTTTCCTCATTTGAGAACTTAAAGAGAGACAAGGACTGGAAGTCCACATGCAGTATATCTATACCTGAAGGTGAAACAGAATAGAAACTCTCTCTAACAAGACCCTCCAAAGGCACAAATAGAACTGGGCCCTACATAGAGCCCTCAGCAGGGGAAGCGGAAGGTGTTCAGTTGTCAAATAAAAGTATTAAAAAAATTAGCAGATGCAAACAACAAATGAAGCCTGGAGGCAAAGTGGAGAGGAGCTCTGCAACAGTGTGAATAAACTGGGCACAGCTAGATAAACATGGTGGGACAAGGAGTGTCTGCTCAGCCTCCCCTTGGTGGAGTCCTAGAAGTGAGTAAGGAGTATATGCAAATATACTCACCGGGCTTCTGTGGATATGGTCTCCCCCACATACCAGTCCTGTGGAGGCTACCACTGGCTTTCTAATAACTCTGCAATAGCTGCATCTTGGGGCTGAGCGGCTCAGTCAGAAAAATGTGTTCGATGGGGAGGGAGGTGGAGGATTCATTGCAGGAAGCTGTGTTAACTCCAATCCTCAGACTACCTGTAGATAGGGGGTTGTTTTCAGCTGTAGTGGGTGCTTCATGGTTGAGCTATCAGCCAGCTGTGGTGCTGGGGAATGTTTGACTCCTTAGTCTCTTCTCTGCTATCTCTCAGCCAGGGTAGCGTATAGGGATGTCTGAGGAGGTACTCTTTAAGTTATGCTCAGTCCTCTTGAACAACATTCAATAGCAAACCAATGGGAACAGGAAGTGGAAGGAGAAAGCTTTTTGTAATTAGACAGATAGGAGTTTTAATTTTCTATTGGGATTTTTAGTAACAAAAGTTAGGAAAAAATTAACCTATAAAAATAACAAGCCCTGGCATGATCCCATTAGCTGTAGAAGTCAATACATATATATTGTAAAAGGTGTATTTTACAAACTGTAACAGGACAAAACCAGTGTTGGGTTTGGTTTGGCCTTGGGTTCCATGGTATTGGAACCTCTACAATGGTTCCATTTTTGGCCCAGCTCTATAATTAACGTATTTTAAAGAGAGTGAAAATGACTATTACCATTGGGCCTTAAACACTAACTGAATCTTCTGAAAACTAGGCTGTAACATGTAGCTGGTCAAGTGATATAGTAACAGCACTGCAGACCAAAGAGCAGAGAAGACAGGTGTCTGTTTTTCCCCAGTTCAGTGAAGCTTGGGTACAGTCACTCAATAGGAGTTGCTAAACAGGAGTATCTCTTAGCTGGTGTCTGGGGGAAGGGATTGGCATCATCTCCAGGGTTTGTCAGTCATACCAGATCATCCAAAAGAAGGGACCAGAGTCATCACTACTTGAAGTAGGGGAGAAGTTTTCAAGGGAATTTGCAAGACATCTTTCAGGCCAGGCTTGATCAGACTGGATACACGGAAATAACAAACAAAAATAGAAAAGTATACATTGAATAGAAAAACTTGCACCCTTTCTAATTGAAATATGGAAGGTATTTTTTGATTTTCATGTTTTGTCTATGTGAATCATGGCCCTTTTTGAGAGATTCCCCTTTTCTTATGTACTCTTGAAAAATGAAAAGAAATGCTGTATGACACAGCTGGGGGAAGCAGCCGCAGAGAAACAAAAGAGGACTCAAGCATCATTGGAGACATAATCTGAGGGAAGTGACCAGGCAGTTTGTGTTAGTTATTCCTGCTGTCTGAACAAAAAGGAAGGTTCTGTTGTGGTTTTGATAGCCTAATATGGGTAGAGTAGTTCCACTGAAAGGCCTATATGAAAGGTGAAATGTAGGTTACAGGCTACACAACGGCTGAAAATTGCAGTATTTTTTACTACTGCCTTACATAGCTACAGAAAAATCTCCTTAATCAGAGTTTTTACAGTGAGTTGAAACAGAAATTCCAAAGCAGAATTAAAAATAAAAGTACTTGGAACTTTCAAAAGCTTCACTGAAACATCTGTGGAATACCTGGTGCTGTTATTTTAACGATACTTCCAATAAGATATCAGCCATGACACAATCAAGCCAGAAACGTCAGATCTTGAGTCGCAGACTCTCACCGCTGTAAGAGTATGAAGGTTTTCCTCATGTACTACCACAAGCCCAGAAGTCTGGAGAACCAAAAAAATCAGGATAAAACAAACAAGAGCAATGGAAGCCTCCTGTTCCCTGTATCTCTGACTGCAGCTTTGATCTTGTCTTGATGTATACCATCGGCTGACAATATGGCTACTCCTTTGCTCATTGTTTCACAAAGGAATAATTACTGTATTAGTGACCTGTTCATGTTTCACACTGGATCAGCAGGAGAGTGAATTTGTGTGTGTGGGGGGGGGGTGGAGGGTGAGAAAACCTGGATTTGTGCTGGAAATGGCCCAACTTGATGATCACTTTAGATAAGCTATTACCAGCAGGACAGTGGGGTGGGAGGAGGTATTGTTTCATATTCTCTGTGTGTATATAAAGTCTGCTGCAGTTTCCACGGTATGCATCCGATGAAGTGAGCTGTAGCTCACGAAAGCTCATGCTCAAATAAATTGGTTAGTCTCTAAGGTGCCACAAGTACTCCTTTTCTTTTTGCGAATACAGACTAACACGGCTGTTACTCTGAAACACTGGATCGACTGGAGATTATTTTCTGTTTCACTGTACAAAGATTAAGAACACTCTTCTCTGACAGACTCCTGCTTTCTTTGTTGGAAACGCAAAACTCCTAGCAGTTTCAAGAACGGAAAAAGGAACAAAAATTTGCAAAATGACTACCAGTTTCACTGACAAAGGTGCTACTTCTCCTATTGCCACGTTTAGTGATATTAATTCAAACCCACTGAGATGCTGAATTTGCTTCTCAAGAGGCACTTAGCATCTCACCAGATGAAGCCCTTACATCTGATACCGCCTCTTGAAATCAGTGGGATTGCACAAGGTGTATATCAGTGCCAAACTCAGCTCCTTTTGATCAGCTTTAGAAAATGGATCTCTTGGTAATAAATCTGTTGGAACGGGAAACATTACTGATCACAGCTGTTCTTCTTGGTTAACCCTTGACTCCTGTGATGCTCCAAAAATCTTTCACAATAGAACCTTTCCGCTATTAAAGCTGTGAAAATGGTGTTTCTTCACACCATTTTCCCCTAGGCAAAACAATAAAGAGCCACTGGGTTTTTAAATCTCCTGTTAAATTCAAAAGACAGCTTTTACATCTTGAGTAACATTAATACATTTATTTAATTATAATTTATTTTTCATTCTTAAAAAGGACAAAGCATGGTTCTGCTCTACTAAATTAAAAAATATAAGATAAAGAGTAACTAAAACAAATTCAAAATTCATCAGTATTAAGTAATATTAATATCAAGTTTCCTGAAGTATAAAGAAACAACAAATGTGTCTATCTAAACTTTAATTATGAACCTTGCGTTTTAAAGCAGATGATACATTAGTTAGTTTGGTTGACAACAGTTTGAAACGGAAGGTCCCCGTTTACACAGTTGTGTAAAACAATAAAAATCTGGAATTACCAGATCAGTATGAGATGTTGTAATCTAGCTCATCTGTGTTACAGATTAAAAAAAAAGCGGTTTTACCTTCCAGATCATTTTCATCCAAAAATTAAACAGTTTTGCTCCTTATATCATATATTAGAAAAGCAAAAGGCAATCATGCATTTGGCAAAAGATTTAGTTGTGGTTGTACATTATATAAAAATGAGTGATACTGCATAAAAACCAAAACAAAATAAAACAATCTTTTGTACAGAAGGCTTACAGAGTTTTAGTTTCTGTTACACATGAAAACAGCTCATTTTTCTTTCAAATAACTATATAGTTTATGAAATTCAGGAGTGCTCTTATAACTTTTGACATTCCTCTGTAGGGAAGTTATCACTTTCACCTATTTAAAAAAGTTTAATCTTGGAACAAAATTAAAATTAAACTAAAACAGTATTATTGATATTTTTAATGAAGACTCTAAATGTTTACAGGTAAATATATAGTACAAAATCATACAAATTAAAGAAAGGGGTGTAAAGTAATAATAGGCCTATTCTTGCTTCATGTAAATAGTATTATTATGGACCTCTACAGCATCAGTTCTAAAAAGATAAACTCGATCTCTAAATAGCTAGCAAGGTTGTGCTAATAAAATATGATTCAAAGCTTATAATTCTTGAAGCATCAGACATTGCACTATTACTTGAGCCAGCTGATTCAATATCACCGTGTTTCTTCAACATTCACACTCAGACTAAGTTCTCAGCACACGATGGAAAAAGAAAGAAATATGCACTTCTTTAACAACTTTTAAAAAACCACTGAAACAGTGTAGACACAGTCAGAACAAAAACATTCTCTATCTCCTATTGGACTTCCATTTTTACAAAAGCCATAGTTGACATTTAGGATCAGACCAGCTGGGATCTGCCTTTCATTTAACATCTTCATATCTTTCAGTATTGTATCAGACAGAGAAATAGTCTAAGAACTTTTAAACTCTTATTTACAGCACTAGGAACAGTAGAATAATATCAAGTTATTGAAAAAAAAGCATATTCTTCCAACTGCAGGGCTTCACTAAAGAAAGGTAAAAACTTGAATCTGTAGCATAAAAAAGTAATCAGAATAATTTTTTGTTACTGTGCTACTTTGTTTTGCCATTTTACCTTATATAGTTTAGCTTATTATTATAAATGTGTCCAGTTTTAAAACACAACTTAAACATTGTATCGTTTGATGTTCCAGTGGCTGATCCTATACTGGACTCCATTTTCGAACTTTTAACATGCTGTTCCAATATCTTGAGGGAGGACGGGCAATTATGCTGCTTGTATGAAAGCCAGAATTTCACACTTAAAATCAGTGATGACTGAATTATTTAAACAATAATTCCTGAGCAGAGTAAAAGAAATGGTATCAAGCTGCATATGCTGCCACTGATGTTCTTTGTGTGATCAAACTGAAATAATCTATTACTAATTAAGAAAATCACAATTTGTTTGAAGAGCATTTTTTTTAAATGTTGCATTATAGGAAGTAAAGGGCTGGAAAATCCTTATAATTCAATGTTGCTGTTAATATTCAAAATTGAACTCCCCAAATGTATCTAAATTAAAAATTCCTTGTAATGGAACCTAGTTTCAAATGCTCTCAAAGTATATTCAATTGCTTCAAGTAAAAAAGCTCTAAAAATGAATTCAATGTTTTTGCTTTGACTGTATCCCTAAAAATGTGAAATCTCATAAATGATGATAGGGATATTCAAAAATATGCAGTGCACAAAACATATAGGATAGTACAGACAGACGTAATTACTCTTACATTTACCACACACAATCAACATTTCAATCTCTATTATATTTCACAATTTGTTATTCAAGTTAAAGCACCTATGTATGGTGATTTTACTTTCACTGTACAGCCTATGTTATTGGATTTTAACACTGTAACTTGCCCCATTGGACCAAATCATGCAACTGTCACAAATCAGCATAAGTGTTTTATAAGGCATATCGGAACAAGTTAAAAATAATTTCTTATCCTTTCAAAAGTTGATTCGCTTGATGGAGGAGTTCCTGGATGCCTCAGTCCTCTTAGAGTTCACCGTAAATCAGTAGGGTAATTTTTTAAAGTGTAATTTATTTGGCTTAAGATGGTGCCACAGGAGTCAAAAAGAATAGTCATCCTCACAGGTTTGAAGGGTGTCCTTTACACTGGACAGAGGACAAAATAAATCCGGAGACATTCAGAATTCCAAGTAGGCAAGGACACCAATGGCAGGCAGCAATAAACCAAGAAGACCAGGTGATACTCCAGCAGCACCTACAAATAAAAGAGATATTGCAATTTTGTTTTTATGTGAATGATCACCACAAATTTAGATGCAGGCAATTATTTAAGGTGAGAGATCTTGAAAATCAGCTGGTACATCACAAAGCAACTTCTACCTGTATGGATAATTGAAAATGGATAAAAGTCACCACAATATTACTAAGGACTCAGTCTTTCATTCTGTGTGAGCTGTTTATTCAGCATGTTTATATAATCAGTGAAGCCATTAAGATCACATCGGTGTATTTTGGTTTGGATGGTCCAGCAAGCCAGGAGGCTATACCAGGAGGCAAAAGGTCAAAATAAATATTTAAACACGTGAAAACAAAATGAGCAGACACTCTGAAATGTGATGAAGCAAAGAGATACCTCCAGAAATGTTAATGTTGTTATGATCAGTAATAACCTGAGAGCTGTCACAGAGCCTGGGTCATTTGTTTACCTGCTGGATTATGAAGTCCAGATGGCTAATCTCTAACAGTACAGCATTTGTGTGTATATTTCTGTTAAAAATCACATGGTCTCTTTTAAATAAATATTTTAGGACAAAAATATTCAGTGACGGTTTACAATCTTTGTGTGATTTTGCTTTGAAATACCAAGCATAAAAATGATACTATGTGCAATGACTTTTGTTGTCTCAGTCCAGCTTCCTGTAAAAAAACATCTACTTTATAAAGCCACAAATGACTCTATCTGGCAACCTTGCAGTCAATCTGGGGAGGAATGAATGGTGATGAAGAACGAGCTGTCCTCTCATCTCTCGAGATGGTTCCTGTAGATCAGGATTGAGGTAGATTAGTTGGGCAGTGTGGAAGAAGGTTGCATTGCTGTCGGTGGGTGGTGTACTTCGGCTACGGATAGAAGACTTCAAGGCGGATCCAGTGCTGTCAGTCCCTGTCTTTCTAGATTTTTATTCTGTGCTCATCTCCATTGTATTTTTAGCACCTAATCTAGTATCCCTCTCTATGCTTTCATTAAATTCTAAACAAACCTAAAAGGAGAAGTTACTCACCCCATGCAGTAACTAATTTTTTGAGATGTGTCCCCCTAAGAATGTTTCACTTCAGGTGCGCATGTGTTCCATGAGCCTTTGATTGGAGATTTTAGGTAGCAGTGCCCATTCGGCCCAACATACACTCTACTCTGCCTTGTGCTCTGCAACATGGCTATTTAGAGCTGCGTGGGTGACCCCACTCAGTTCCTTTCCTACTGGAATGCTCCACAGCAGAGGGGAAGGAGGACAGATAGTGGAGCACCCATACGGACACACATCTTGAAGAACTACAGTTATTGCACAGGGTGAGTCATGTCCCTATGAGTTCTCCTCTTCAGGTGACTACTGAACAGTACCCTCTAAGGAGGGGGGGAAGCGCTTCACAGTCAAGTCCAAAATTGAAGACAGTACAGTAGAGCCAAACATAGCATCAGAAGCTGAGTCATGAATTATTGTATAATGTTTAGAAAAGGTGAGTATGGAGGTCCCAGTTGTGGCTCTACATATTTCAGCAATGGGAACATTCTTAAGAAAGGCTACTGAAGTAGAAAGATCTCTTTGAATGGGTTAGTACTCTAGAATGAGGTTAGAGATCATGACACTCATAACAAAAGGTAATGCAGTCAGATGTCCATCTAGAGGGAATCTGCTTGGAAATTCAAGATCCCTTATATTCATCCACAATAGACACAAACAATCTGGGAGCTTTTCTAAATGGCTTAGTCCTGGTCAACTAAATGTCTAATGACCTTCTGACATCAAGGGTATGTAATAATGCATTCTCCTTATTCAGGTGTAGTTTAGGAGAGAAAACTGGAAGATGAATAGACTGATTAATGTGGAAATCGGAGGACAGCTTCCATAATAATTTGGGATGTGGTCGCAATGTGACCTATCCTTGAAAAATACTGTAAAGTGGGGATATACCATCAGAAGCCCTTATCTCCCCAATGTAGAGCAAAAATAATGGCTACGAGGAAGGCTGTTTTCATAGATAAGTCAAGAAGGGAACAGGTCACCAGTGGCTCAAAGGGAGGTCTCGCAAGGCATCTAAGCACCAACTTGGGGTCCCAAACCGGGATAGGACATGTGACTCATAGAAAAATATTCCCCAGGCCCTTGAGAAAAATCACTATCATCTGATGTGCGAACACCGAAAAACCCTCTACCAGGAAATTCAGGGCTGTAATGGCTGCCAAATGTACCCTAATGGAATTCAAAGACAACCCTGACTTTTTCAGGTCTAGGCTGTAATCTAGTATATTTTACAGTGATCAGGAGGCAGATGAAAGGTGTCTTAGGTCACACCAGTGATTGAATCTCATTCACTTTTGTAGCTAAGTATTATGGGGAGACTTCTTCCTACTATGTAAAAATACTCTTCTTATTTCCTCAGAACAGGCTGTTTCTAACCCCAGGAAACATCAGTCACCTGTGATTTGAGGCAAAGAACCCTGAGGATGGGATGAAAAATTTGACCAGCATCCTGAGAGAGAAGATGAGGGACTGCTTGGAGGGTAATTGGTTGACAAGCATCCAACTGGACAAGGTAAGAAACCACATCTGTCTTGGCCAAGTTAGAATCACCAGAATAACTCTGAACTTGTCTCCTTATCTTGATCACACTTTGGATGTTAGAGGAGTTGGAGGAAATGCATACAACAGACCCAACGTCCAACCAAGAAGAATGGCACCTCCCGCAAGGAGTGAAGGCCCAAACCACCTGTCAAGCAGAACTCGGAGTACTTACTCCCCCTTGATGGTTGATATAAAACATGCATGACATATTGTCTGTCATGATCTTCACATATTTTCCCCTGATCAATGGCATAAAATGAAGACTGTCATTGCTAACCACTCTGAGTTCCAGAAAGGTGATGTGCAGAATGCTCTCATGAGATGACCACCTGCCTTGAGCAGTATATCAAGATGTGCTCACCATCCCAACAGAGATGCCTCTGTTGTTATCATCAGCATTAGGAATGGCTGAGTGAAGGAGATTTCTGCGCAAATGCTGTGAGGTTCTTTCCAGTAGGAACACTAGGAACTGAGAGTAGTTTGTACAAGCTGTGTTTGCTTGACAGTTCAACAGTTCTGCAGCACATTTGCAAATATGTATGGTTTTATCACAAAAGTTCCAGTTGCCATACACCCCAACAACTGAAGACAGTTTTAAACCAACGTCTGAGGGCCGATTTGGACTATAAAGACTAAATTCAATAGAGTTGTAAACCTCTGTGTTGAGAGGAAGGCTTTGGTGGCTACCGCATTGAGGCAGGTTCTTATGAACGCCAAGCTGTGGACGGGGGCGAAGGTGGACTTCTGAATGTTTAACTGCATCTCAGGCTGAAAAACAGTTCTGTATCCTTCTGAGTGGCCACGTAGGTCTCACTGTAGGAGCAAACCTTTAGCAGCCGATCATCAAGGTATGGAAATACTGGGATTCCTTCTCTGTGAAGGTAAGCCACTACCACTGACAGAACTTCAAAAACACGCTGGGAGCAGAAGAGAGTCCGAAGGGAAGCACTCTGAATTGAAAGTGGTTTTGACCTAGAGTGAAACGTAGGGACCTTCTGTGGGAGAGGTGGGTCACTATATGGAGATATGCATCTTGCAGGTTGAGGGACGAGAACCAATCCCTTAGATCAAATGATGGTATTATTGCTGCAAGTGTCACCATTTTGAACTTCTGTATCTTCACAAACCAGTTCAGGAGCCTTAGATGTAGAATGGGTCTCCACCCACTGTTCTTTTTTAGAACCACGAAGTACCTGGAATAAATCTCCATCCCAACTGATTCTATACTGCTAAGGTTCAGAAGGGACTCTATTTCCTGCTTTAGAAGGCATTTATAAAAGGAGTTCCTGAAGAGGGAAAGGGAAGGGGGGTTGGATGGAGGGAGGAAAGTGAAGTGGATGGAGTATCCTGCTGATACGATCTCCAAAACCCTATGTCCATAGTGATATGCTCCCAAGCCTGTCAGAAGTGAGAAATGTCTTCCTTGCTGTGGGGACTGGCTGTGAACCATTGCAGCTGGAAAGGAAAAAGTGGGGAGGGTAACTCAAACACTCAATAACCCCAACAAAATTGGTGTTTTGGCAATGAGGGTTTCAAGGCTGATGTCTGTGTATCAGATGGTCTCTTTATCTGGAACCTCTGCCTCTTTTGTTGGGGTTCATAAGGTCTCTGGGAGCTAAAGAATTGAGCAGAACAAGATCTTTGTGCTGTCTGGGACTTACTAGATTTCCTTTTATGTGCAGGCATGTAAATTCCAGAGACCGCAAAGTGGCCCTGGATTCTTTTAATATATAGAGAGACTTGTCTGTATTTTCTGCAAACAATTTTAAACCATCAAAGGGAAGGTCATCAACTGTATTTTGAACCTCCCTCAGAAATCCTGACAGCTGAAGCCAGGAGGCCCTTCTCATGACTACAGCCATAGAAACAGAGCAAAAGCAGCTGTGTCAGTGGCATCCAGAGAGGACTGCAGAGATGTTCTGCTGTGGAGCTGACTCTCTGTCATGATTGCCTGGAATTGGTCCTCTGCTCCGGTGGCAGATGCTCAATAAACAAATTGAACTTTGTGATTATATTTCACCATCAATGCCTACTAGTCAGAGATCCTAAACTGCAGCATCGCACACAAATGCAATTTGCAAACAAATAAATCGAGACACTTCTGATCTTTAACATATAGCATTGATTTAGAATGGTGCTGCCTTACATATTCATTTACAGCCTTAATATCTAGGGTGTTGGGCGAGTGATCAGAAAACAGAAACTCCAAATCTTTAGATGGAACATACTATTTATTATCAGCCCTTTTACAGGTGGATGGTATTGTTGCTGGGGTATGCCAGATTACTTTTGCAGGGTTCAACAGCAGCTCATTAATAGGTAGTGCAATTTGGAAAGATGATGTTATATGCAGAATATCAAGCATTTTATGTTGTAACTCCTTAACCTCCTCAAGTGGAATTTGTAAGGAGTCTGCTATCCTTTTAATGAGGTCCTGAAACCGTTTGAAGTTGTCCGCCCGGGATGGTGGGGGGAGGGATAGCTCAGTGGTTTGAGCATTGGCCTGCTAAACCCAGGGTTGCGAGTTCAATCCTTGAGGGGGCCATTTAGGGATCTGGGGCAAAAATTGGGGATTGGTCCTGCTTTGAGCAGGGGGTTGGACTAGATGACCTCCTGAGGTCCCTTCCAACCTTGATATTCTATGATTCTATGATCTTCATCTAGGGATGAAGAAGAGATGTTGTTTAGTGTTACGACCTCTTTGTCTACTCTTGCCTTGTGTTTTCAAAGGTCTCTTCTTTTGGATCAGGCCTTTTTGAGAGAGAGAGAGAGAGAGAGAGAGAGAGAGAGCGAGAGCGCTAAGGGTCCTAGAGACTTGTTGATAGTATGCCACCCATGGACCCCAGTACTTCCAATTAGAGGGACCATATGGTATAGGTGATGGCACCCAAGAGTGCTCATACCACTGGGATGGAGCTTGAGAGTGTCTTTCAGAAATATGTTCTGTCTCCCTCTGATAGGGAGGAGAGGAGTCCTGAACTGAAATTTGTGAGACCAATGAAAAATCACCATCATCATTGTCATTTTCAACATCACTTTGTAGAGGTGGAGCATCAGGAGAAAAAGATGGTGGCTCTGTCAGTATCAGGTGAAAGTCCGGAGACCAAGAGGTTTTCGGTACCAAGAATGGATCGGTACCAAGCAAAGGGGAGTCAGGCATCTCTGTTATTGCAAGGTCTCATGAAAATGTAAACTTCTGAGGTACCAACATGGTGGTCGATACTGAGGTGGCAGCCTGACAAGAGCCTGACAAAAGCCTGTGGCAGATGGAGCAGGCAGTACTGTAGGCTTTATGCGCCCTGGGGAGAATCTACTAGCTGTTAGCTTGGTCTTCTGCAGTACCTAAATGTTAGGTACCAAGTGCCTGGCTGATTCTACTGGTACCAGCTTAGAAGAGGTAGTCATAGAATCATAGAATATCAGGGTTGGAAGGGACCTCAGGAGGTCATCTAGTCCAACCCCCTGCTCAAAGCAGGACCAATCCCCAATTAAATCATCCCAGCCAGGGCTTTGTCAAGCCTGACCTTAAGAACTTCTAAGGAAGGAGATTCTACCACCTCCCTAGGTAACGCATTCCAGTGTTTCACCAACCTCCTAGTGAAAAAGTTTTTCCTAATATCCAACCTAAAGCTCCCCCACTGCAACTTGAGACCATTACTCCTTGTCCTGTCCTCTTCTACCACTGAGAATAGTCTAGAACCATCCTTTCTGGAACCACCTCTCAGGTAGTTGAAAGCAGCTATCAAATCCCCCCCTTTTCTTCTCTTCTGCAGACTAAATAATCCCAGTTCCCTCAGCCTCTCCTCATAAGTCATGTGTTCGAGGTCCCTAATCATTTTTGTTGCCCTTCGCTGGACTCTCTCCAATTTATCTACATCCTTCTTGTAGTGTGGGGCCCAAAACTGGACACAGTACTCCAGATGAGGCCTCACCAATGTCGAATAGAGGGGAACGATCACGTCCCTCGATCTGCTCGCTATGGCCCTACCTATACATCCCAAAATGCCATTGGCCTTCTTTGCAACAAGGGCACACTGCTGACTCATATCCAGCTTCTCGTCCACTGTCACCCCTAGGTCCTTTTCCGCAGAACTGTTGCCTAGCCATTCGGTCCCTAGTCTGTAACTGTGCATTGGGTTCTTCTGTCCTAAGTGCAGGACCCTGCACTTATCCTTATTGAACCTCATCAGATTTCTTTTGGCCCAATCCTCCAATTTGTCTAGGTCCCTCTATATCCTATCCCTGCCCTCCAGCGTATCTACCACTCCTCCTAGTTTAGTATCACCCGCAAATTTGCTGAGTGTGGAATCCACACCATCCTCCAGATCATTTATGAAGATATTGAACAAAACCGGCCCCAGGACTGACCCCTGGGGCACTCCACTTGACACCGGCTGCCAACTAGACATGGAGCCATTGATCACTTCCCGTTGAGCCCGACAATCTAGCCAACATTCTACCCACCTTATAGTGCATTCATCCAGCCCATACTTCTTTAACTTGCTGACAAGAATACTGTGGGAGACCGTGTCAAAAGCTTTGCTAAAGTCAAGAAACAATACATCCACTGCTTTCCCTTCATCCACAGAACCAGTAATCTCATCATAGAAGACGATTAGATTAGTCAGGCATGACCTTCCCTTGGTGAATCCATGCTGACTGTTCCTGATCACTTTCCTCTCATGTAAGTGCTTCAGGATTGATTCCTTGAGAACCTGCTCCATGATTTTTCCGGGGACTGAGGTGAGGCTGACTGGCCTGTAGTTCCCAGGATCCTCCTTCTTCCCCTTTTTAAAGATTGGCACTACATTAGCCTTTTTCCAGTCATCTGGGACTTCCCCCGTTCGCCACGAGTTTTCAAAGATAATGGCCAATGGCTCTGCAATCACAGCTGCCAATTCCTTTAGCACTCTCGGATGCAACTCGTCCGGCCCCATGGACTTATGCATGTCCAGCTTTTCTAAATAGCCCCTAACCACCTCTTTCTCCACAGAAGGCTGGCCATCTACTCCCCATGTTGTGTTGCCCAGCGCAGCAGTCTGGGAGCTATCCTTGTTAGTGAAGACAGAGGCAAAAAAAGCATTGAGCACATTAGCTTTTTCCACATCCTCTGTCACTAAGTTGCCTCCCTCATTCAGTAAGGGGCCCACCCTTTCCTTGGCTTTCTTCTTGTTGCCAACATACCTGAAGAAACCCTTCTTGTTACTCTTGACATCTCTTGCTAGCTGCAGCTCCAGGTGCAATTTGGCCCTCCTGATTTCATTCCTACATGCCCGAGCAATATTTTTATACTCTTCCGTGGTCATATGTCCAACCTTCCACTTCTTGTAAGCTTCTTTTTTATGTTTAAGATCCGTTAGGATTTCACCGTTAAGCCAAGCTGGTCGCCTGCCATATTTACTATTCTTTCGACTCATTGGGATGGTTTGTCCCTGTAACCTCAACAGGGATTCCTTGAAATACAGCCAGCTCTCCTGGACTCCTTTCCCCTTCATGTTAGTCCCCCAGGGGATCCTACCCATCCATTCCCTGAGGGAGTCGAAGTCTGCTTTCCTGAAGTCCAGGGTCCGTATCCTGCTGCTTACCTTTCTTCCCTGTGTCAGGATCCTGAACTCAACCAACTCATGGTCACTGCCTCCCAGATTCCTGTCCACTTTTGCTTCCCCCACTAATTCTTCCCTGTTTGTGAGCAGCAGGTCAAGTAAAGCTCCCCCCCTAGTTGGCTCATCTAGCACTTGCACCAGGAAATTGTCCCCTACGCTTTCCAAAATCTTCCTGGATTGTCTATGCACCGCTGTATTGCTCTCCCAGCAAATATCAGGAAAATTAAAGTCACCCATGAGAACCAGGGCGTGTGATCTAGTAGCTTCTGCGAGTTGCTGGAAGAAAGCCTCATCCACCTCATCCCCCTGGTCCGGTGGTCTATAGCAGACTCCCACCACTACATCCCTCTTGTTGCTCACACTTCTAAACTTAATCCAGAGACACTCAGGTTTTTCTGCAGTTTCGTACCGGAGCTCTGAGCAGTCATACTGCTCCCTTACATACGGTGCTACTCCCCCACCTTTTCTGCCCTGCCTGTCCTTCCTGAACAGTTTATAACCATCCATGACAGTACTCCAGTCATGTGAGTTATCCCACCAAGTCTCTGTTATTCCAATCACGTCATAATTCCTTGACATCACCAGGACCTCCAGTTCTCCCTGCTTGTTTCCAAGGCTTTGTGCATTCGTATATAAGCACTTGAGATAACCTGATGATTGCCCCTCATTCTCAGTATGAGGCAGGAGCCCTCCCCTCACAGACGTTCCTGCCTGTGCTTCCTCCCGGTATCCCGCTTTCCCACTTACCTCTGGGCTTTGGTCTCCTTCCCCCGGTGAACCTAGTTTAAAGCCCTCCTCACTAGGTTAGCCAGCCTGCTCGCAAAGATGCTCTTCCCTCTCTTCGTAAGATGGAGCCCGTGTCTGCCCAGCACTCCTCCTTCATGGAACACCATCCCATGGTCAAAGAATCCAAAGCCTTCTCTCCGACACCACCTGCGTAGCCATTCGTTGACTTCCACAATTTGACGGTCCCTGCCCTGGCCTTTTCCTTCCACGGGGAGGATGGACGAGAACACCACTTGCGCCTCAAACTCCTTTATCCTTCTTCCCAGAGCCACGTAGTCCGCAGTGATCCGCTCAAGGTCATTCTTGGCAGTATCATTGGTGCCCACATGGAGAAGCAGGAAGTCCTCTTATCTTTGTTGATTCGATCCCCTGACAGTAATGAAGATCCTCCTGAGCCAGAACCCTTAGATTCTTTGGGTTTACTGATGCTCACAGTACCTGAGAAACCTGCAGTCTCAGGGGTACCAAGTTGGGGATCAGCAGGTGCTGAAGCCGTTGTCTCAATCAGTGACTGGGGTTTCTTTGAGATTCCCTATCTGGGGAACCTAAGCTCAATTTCCCAGAGTCTTTTTGAGGGAATTCAGGAGTCTTCCTCTTAGCAGTTGTAGAGGAGTATTGAGCTGAGTTGACAGTTGACTTGTTTGGAGACTTGTTTATGCGAGGGAGGGGAGAATCCCCTGGTCTAGATCAGAAGCCAGACAGCGGGAGCTTTCCATCATAAGGAGGCACGTCTTAATCTCCCAGTTCTTTCTGGATCTCAATTTTATGGCCAGGCAAAAATTATACTTTTGGGGGACAGGTGACTCCCTTGGGCAATGGACAGCCCAGGACTGCCAGTCGCTCACTGGGTAAACCTCCTGGCACAAAGCGAAATGTTTAAAACCAGAGAGCTGGGTATACCCTCCCAGCAATTTAACGTCCTTACAACAATTTTTTCAAACTACTACTAACTATAACCAACTACCGCTATTATAACTAGCTAAGCTAAATAAAACTATGAGAAAAACTGCAGATGAGGCAAGCTCAGCTTGGACACTGCTGAGGCTCTGTCTCATGCTGAGGCGGTTGAGAAGGAACTGAGGGTGGTTTGCCTTTGCAGGTCTATCTAGCTATAGTGCAGAGTATGAGGCAGAATAGAGCGCATGCGCAGGTCAAACTGGCAACGCTACTTAAAATCTCTGACTGAGGGCGCATGAGGCACATTTGTGTCTGAAGTGTAGCACCCACAGGACATTTTGCAAGGAAGAAAAATGATTTTGTAACACAATTCTGTTACAGCTGCTTTTGTTCACATTCTTTCCAATAAAGTTTCTTCTGAATAGCGTGACTACCGACCACAGGTGGAGTGAAATGGCTTGTAAAGTTCAGTCTCCTTAAACACAGAGTCCTTGAGGAGTTTCTGGGGTCTACTTGTTGGAAAGAACTTTCTTTGCCAAAAGGCTCATGTAGCTGTCTGAGGAAGAAATAAAGGAGCTGAAGGATGGGAAAAGGAAACCATAAATCATAAAGCAAAGATTCAGCAGGTAGCTCTGTTCCATATAGTAGCAGCAAAGAATATTAATGTCCAATATAAAGTGTTTTTTATACATAGATTTTACAACAAGAAGGGACCATTATGATCACCTAGTCTGACCTCTTATATAATACAGGCTGTAGGATTACACCAAGTGGATTCTGCATCAATCCCATAAATTTGTACTTAAGGATGTGGAAGACACAATCTTTAAGCCACAATATTCTAAATTTTCAGTAAGTAAAGAGGCTGAGCTTGCATTTCATGTGCACTCAAAATCTACCATTAACAAATGCTGTCTTGATCAGATGTCTGAAGTCAAGAGGCGTTTGTAGGTGAAACCAGGATTGGGATCAAGACAAGTTAAAATAAATGCCTGAAAGGTGAATTGAGACACTTATTACCTGCACTCTGGAAAAGTAAGGAAACCAGATGGAATGAAGCTGGATGGACTTGTGGCTAAGGCAGTAAGCTGGGACTAAGGCAATCAGAGTTCCATTGCTAGTCTATCAGACTCCCTACATGCCCTTGTACAGGTCATCTAATTGATCTTCACTTCAGTTCTCTAACTGTAAAAGGGGGATCATGATATTTTCTAATCTAGAGAATATGTTCATTAGTATTTAGGAAATAGATATTATGATGATGAGCACAGGTGTTGACTTTGTCCTTTCCCGGGGGGGTGCTTGACCCACACTCCTCCTGGGACCCTTGCCCACTCCATCCCTTCTCCAAACCCCCACCTCTTCCCACCCCACCCTCTCCCCTGAGTGCACCCCATCCTCACTCCTCCCCCCCAGCACCTCCTGCACACCGCTAAACAGCTGATTACAGTGAGTGGGAGGTGCTGGGAGAGAAGTGGAGGTGCTGACCAGCTAGGCTGACAGAGGGTGGAAGGTGCTGGGGTAGGTTGGGGGAGGAGCTGATGGGGGGCTGCCAGTGGGTGTCGAGCACCCACTTTTTTTGCCTGTAAGTGCTCCAGCTCTGGAGCTCCCATGGAGTCAGCGCCTATGATGATGAGCATCATAGGAAGGCCTGTAAAATCAAAATAACTCTCTCTGTAAGATACTATAAGTAAATGAGGGTCAAAACCCCCCGAAGTTCAACATGTCTATTAAGTGTGGGGGTGAGCACTGTATTCCAGTTGAATACAATTCCAACTGAATTGTTCTTGCAAATTTAAAATCCATTTTGTGTGGATATTCCCAAATACAACTAAAATTATTTTTCTGTAGCCCACATTTATTATTACTGTTTGTTTGCTAAGGTCCATCACTCTAACATATGTGGAAAGTGATTACAAAAAGTTGCTTATATGTGTCCAAATGATAAATAATCCCAGTGAGGTGCAAACTGATCAGGGTTATTCCCATAATGCAAATCATTTCTGAATTGTACAAAGGCCAAAATGTGTGATGGTAACATTTGTTGTGATGCAAATACTAGAACCCCAAATTCCCTTCTTTTTAAATATTTATAAAAGCAACCTTCCTGCATTCATCTCATCCCTTTGTCTTTCAGTTGGTTGGATACCGAACTTTCTGTGGAAAGACAAGTTTGTAGTGTTTAGGAGCTGAGCTTATGAAGGAAGCACTGTTGGATCTCCTGCTATTCATCCTGAGTTTACCTGACAGCTGGTTTCATGGTGGTTGGATATGACCATATCAGAAAAAATAATCATAACTTCATTGAGTGGTCACACAAATTGTTGCTGAAATTCCTCCAAACACTTTTTGTAGTGATGCAAGTTTTTGATTACACAATATGTGCAGACTGAAGACTATATCAAAACTATTTTATCTCAAATATGCCTGTACTGTCTTTGTTTACTAAATAGCTTAATCTCTTTATACTCCTTGGCCTTAAAGTCAAAGCATCTTGCTCAGCTAACAAGCGTATAAATGATATTGGCTGTACAACCTGTACAGCCATCAGATCTGGGAACAGAAGCTACATCATGTGACTTAAGGTAAGTCTACACAGCAACTGGGAGGGGTAATTCCCAGCTCAGGAAGGCATATATGCATTAGCTCTGCTCCAGCTAAAATTATGAGCGTGGCCATGGTGGCATGGGCAGCAGCTTGGGTTAAGGCCCAAGTATGTACCCAGGAAGTGTCTAGCCAGAGCAGCTGCCCTGGCCGCACTGCTATTTTTAGGTGCTAGCTTGAGCAGAGCTAGTGCATGTTCATCTACTTACACTGTGAATTACATCTCCCAGCTGCTGTGTAGACATACCCTTAGGTGGACAGTCAAAATTAAGCAACAGAGCTCAATTTTTGATTGTTTACAAACAATGCAAGGAGTAAAACATTCCAAAAGGTGTTTGTTGAATGAATTTGAATGACTAACAAATTTGAGGAAATTGCTATTAGCATATGAATATTCTGCAAAGAAAAAAAGCAATCTGAAATAAATTATTCCCTGAGAAGTACTCTTTCAGCTCCACTGGGCAATACTCAACACAATTCACTCGGGATTAAATTTATCCAGTGCAGCAGGCTCAAAAATAGATTAGGCACCACTTCAGTGCTACCATGTAGGCTCTACGCAGTGAGGTTACTCTTATACCCAGACATGACACTAACAGCATATTGTGACGAAAGTTATCACATTAAGCAGACTTCTGTCTTTTTTTGTTGGACTACTGATGCTGATGACAGGAGGTACATGCTGGATTAGACTTCCAGGCAGGCCTGTGGGTGCAATCCTGTAGTCCTCACTCATATACAACATCCTTGAGATTAATGTAAGCTTTGCCTGAGTAAGGACTGCAGGTTTTACAGCTGTAGGCCAGTGCTGATGTAAATCTGACCTGTCAGTCTTAGCAACTATTTTAAAAGCATTGATACATATTTAATTCAGAACACTGCTCTATGCTGTGTAACTTGCCATAGCTGGCATGATTATTCAAAAAAATTATTTCCTCCTTGGAAAAATAAAATGGTTGATTTTACAGTTGAAAGATGTACATATGTAGAGTAAGAGGTTTTAAATAGTTGCTTATATATGCATTTGATTACCTTTGCCATATCGATACAAGGACATGCAAACTCGTCATATTATGGACAAACCAGGCAGTACCATGAGCACACATGCTACAGAGTGCTACTGCGGTGGTCAAATCTGAACCTCTAGCATCTGACCTAATTTAAAATATGAATGACTGTAGACATGTCTTTTTTAAAGTATTTGTGAATATGTGCAAACAAATGTATGAATTTATATAAAAGGGGGATTTTTGCACTCTCTGTAAGGCTGGCCATGTATGAGCTTGGTATTCCCTTTCTCTGACTTGGGACCCATTTAGAAATAACACAGATGATTTGTATTAACGTTATTTATAACTCCAAGTGAAGCCCTATTCCAGTACCATGCTATCTGTAACCCTATCCCATCAATTGCAAGTACATACAGCACTGAACACACAGAATGGCAAACTGCAGCCACAGAAGGAGAGGCCAAGCCGAGTCAGCACGCCAGTCATGAGGCCTAAAGACCACCAGTCTGAAATGAAAGTATCTTTCTGTTTGTGGGTTTGGCAACAAGATATCTAATTTACTGCAAATAAACAGTGTATGCCTGTGTGTGTTATATTCAATTTTCCTACTGGCCCTGAGTGTGAGTGTCCTCTCTATATATCTGGGAAGAATTACAGATTTGGCTGGATTATTATAAAAATGAAGCTCAGTTGTGGAAATCTTGAATTCTTTTAAACCTAGCACTAGCTTTTCTACAGTGGATAAGGAAATATCTAGAATGCACTTTAAATATCTACAGGATTTTGTTTCTATGATGCATGTACTGCACTTGGTTAATCTATTTTTTGCATTTTGCTTTAAAGAGATCTTAGGAGTCTGAAAGCCACAACCACACACTGTCAATACAGTTAAGCATTTTCCCTCAAAAAGTTATATATCCAAGTAAACGAAGGAAATAGTTTTGGAAACATTTTTCTCCAGTGGGAGTCGTGTGTTAGATGAATTCCAGGTAAAATCCCACCTATCTATGGTTTTATCCTCCTTACATCTTACATTCCCTGCTTCAGTATTGACCATCCACTTCAAGCAGAGAAAGACCAGAGAGAAGTCCTCCACACTTCTGGACTAAGGCTGGCTTTGTGAGGAGAGAATTAGCAGAAGATGACAAAGATGGCTTGTATATCAATTTTCCATTTTTCATACAACTAGCAACTACAGACATTCAATATTTTACCATTTAAATATAAAAATAACAAATCTAATGTGTATCAAAACATCTAAGACATCTATATATTACTCTACATTTTGTAACAATTATTTTCTTTAGACTTTGATTATTAAATTTGATATTGTTGCCCCTTCTTCTGATATCAGTGTCACCCTCTGTTGAGTGGTAGCTGATTTCTGGTGTCTTGTAGCTCTAGTGGAAGAGAAATCAATGACATGGAGTCTGGGTATGCTCTACGAGTAATCTGCTCTATTTTAACATATACACCAGTCCTGGAACAGAAATCTCGATCCACATACCAGTGCCCAAATCACAGGAAGTGTACTCTGTCCCACAAATTACCTCTACTATAGAGAATAAAGCAGAGAGCAAACTCTTTGCTACCTGCCACAGCTTCTCTCAAAGGAAAACTGTATAACAGAACTAATACTGCATTTCTTCAAAAAGTAAAAACTTGCTCACATTCTAAGAACTTGTAAGACTATGTGCAATACCACTAGTTGGTGACTATTACCACAACATTTTATAATTTTACAGCATTTTCCATTCATGAGTTTCCAAGTATTCTATGTACATTGAACATGGGATAGAAAAGCATTTTTATACTTATTTTACAGATGCGCAATCTAAGCCATAAAAAGGGTCAGTGATTTGCCCGCGTCACACTATTACTCAGTGCCTGAGTTGGAAAGAGATTCCACAAGTCCTAATTTCCTGTTCTTTTATAACCAACGAAGAAATATTAGGTCTGAAAGCGAACTGCAGGCTAATTTCTTACCAAATAGATGTTAAACTACCAATAAGTTAGTTACTGGTCTCCGATGTAAGTAATCCATATAGTAAAGTTCCTTTTCACAGAGGATTTTCTCTTTTCTAAGGCTTGGTCTACACTACAGAGCTGCCTTATGTCAATCTAACTATGTCAGTGTCTGTACTACAGCTTTGCTCCTACCAATATAAGTGCCCTACTCTACTGACATAATAACTCCACCTCCACAAGAGGCGTAGGGCTTATGTCAGTGTAGTTAGGGCAACACAGTGTCTGTGTTGACACTGCGTTCCTTACATCGGCTGTAAACTGTCATGTCAATTTCACAGCTTTAGAAAGCCAGATCTTCTGCCAGGCTGCCACCCACCTGCTGCCTCCTGGGACCCCCAGCTCCCTGCCAGGAGTATGGCAGCCAACTGGCCTCTGGATGTGGATCTCCCTGCCGGAAGCGAAGAGCCCCCGGCGGCTTCCCCTCTGTTCCCAGCTGGGAGTGGGGAGGCGAGAAGCCCATGGGGCAGCTGGGCTCCCAGTGTGGAGCTGCATGGAGCTGAGAGCCCTGGCTCTCAGCTACCCACCCTGCCCCTTTTCAGTTGGTGGAAGTGCTCCTGGTGAGGACATGCACCACCACCGGAAGGAGGGCAGTGTGGACATCTGCCACCGGCGTCATTACCGTGGTGGCTGTAAGTTGACCTAAGATTGACATGCCCTGAGTGGCAAAACATTTATCCTACCAATATATGTAAAACTCCAGCTAACACTGGGCTAATCATGAGCTGACCCTGTTGTGGCACAACTCTTTCTCTATTTTGGTACTTCGGAAAGACTTTTTCGAGAACACACATGTAATTATGTTTAACATGTACAGAATTACAGCAGTGTTCTTGGTTCCCAGGATATGAACATCTAAATGTATTAATTATATAATGACCATCCATTTGTAAAAATAGACCACAAGTTATCATCAAATGTTTAACATTTTATAGCGAGAGACAGAGACTCCTCTGTCTCATGATATCTCTCACATGATATTTCCTATGATTCATAAATAATGTAAAATTGCTAACAGAGCTAGATTTACTTACTATGACAGTAAAGACATTTTGTTTTCTTACACAACAGCTGTCATCCTATCTTAAACATTTTTGAAACAGTGGCAAAAAATTTATCCTACCAAAAAATCAGCATTTTAGTTTCTGTAATATCTACACAGCTGCATCTATGTCTAAGGCCTGGTCTACACTTAAAGTTTAGGTTGACATACCTATGTCACCCAGAGGTGTGACATATCCACACCTCTCAGTGCCTTAGCTCTGCCAACCTAACCCCCAGTGTTGACGCAGAATTCTTCCATCCATCTAGCTACCATCGCTTGGGGAGGTAGTGTTCCTATACCTTCTGTCAGTGCAGGCTGTGTCTATACTGGAGAATTATGCTGGCATAGCTACAGCACTGTAGCCAGTGTAGATGTGGTCTATCTCCTGACAACATACCTCCTTGGGAGGGTGTTTGCTTTGTGAACCAAGTCACACAAAACAGATCAGCGGGTTTATTGTTCTGTCATTTGATATATACCCGTGTAGACTGCTGAGTTCAGAATAGAAGCCCTGAAAGAGAGACCGTCTCTTGGGCTATGTCTATACTACAGGTTATGTTGGAATAACTTCTGTTGCTCAGGGGTGTGAATAAACCCCCCCTTGAGTGACATAAGTTACACCACCATAAGCGCTTGTGTGCACAGTGCTATGTTTCGTGGAGCTGGTTTTATTACGCCGATGGGAGAGCTCACTCCCATCAGCACAGAGCGTCTTCACCAGATGCACTGCAACAGCGTAGCTGCATCAGTACAGCTGTGCCACCGCAGCACTCTACATCTAGCAATGGCCTGGGAAAGGCTACCTGGAGAGGAAGGGGAAGCATAACTGCATGAGATGGGCAAATGTGATGCTGGTACTTACCTGAATGGACTGCCAGCAGCTCCTGCCCAGAGTCCAGACTACGTTTCTCTAAGCATTATACTCTGTAGTGCTTACTGAACGTGACCAAGGGTCATTGTGTATCTACATTATAGTCTCCACAGTTGGTATTACTGGTGGAGAATTATGGGCCCACATTATCCTAGCATATACAAGGCCAACATGGATATGACTGCTAGCCCCGCCACTGGAATGCTGAAAAACTTTTAAGATTAGGAAGTTCAGGTCTATTCCTCTCTGAGGCGTAACCATCTTTAAGGTTACGGGTGTGAGGTCTATTCAGTGCAAGGGCTTGAATACATTCCTTAAAACAATTTTTAGGCTCGCGGGGATGAGGGGTTACACTTACTCTGATCTCTGCTTGGGGATGGGGGAAGTATATACCTGTTCTTGCAGATAAAAAGGGAAAAACCCCACTGCCTCCTTCAGGGGAGGAGGTAAGCAAGTGAAGACAAATTTACAGGAACATGAATCTTCTGGGGATTAGGTTTGATTAGCTGTTGCTCATTTGATTATCAGCAGAGAGGAATATCCCAACAATGTGCACTGGTAACAATCACGTCATGCAAAATAACTTATCTTGAGATAGAAATCTTATCTCAAAAGAGGCTAAAATCCTTACAGAAGATGATCCCAGCTCATTAATGAGATAAGT
The DNA here is from genome assembly GCF_965140295.1 of Lepidochelys olivacea. NCBI lineage: Eukaryota > Metazoa > Chordata > Testudines > Cheloniidae > Lepidochelys > Lepidochelys olivacea. The sequence goes on from NC_140411.1 coordinate 300,076,040, forward strand.
TAACTTTAACTGGCAACTGCTTAGTCATTTTGTGAGATATTGGTGCTTCCAAAGCTGATAGCACCAGTATTTCTCCTGAAGTGCTGGGATACCTTTGAAATAATAAGATGCTAAAATAAGATGAAAAAGTTAAGTGGCTTTTTTTTGCATTATATTATCCCCTCAGACAGACATAGAATCATAGAATATCAGGTTTGGAAGGGACCTCAGGAGGTCATCTAGTCCAACCCCTGCTCAAAGCAGAACCAATCCCCAATTTTTGCCTCAGATCCCTAAATGCCTCCCTCAAGGATTGAACTCACAACCCTGGGTTTAGCAGGCCAATGCTCACACCACTGAGCTATCCTTCCCCACAAATGCCTGTGGAGGAACTCATCAGCAATTTCCCAAACCACATGCTGGGCACAGAACAAAAGAGAAGTGTTTAAACAGGGAAAGTTGCAAAAACACCTGGAGTAGAGGGCTGATTGTTGGAGTGGGTATTCTACGCTGGATGACAGAAAAGACATTTAAATAGTAAATTCTATCACCCTGAACAGTGTGCAGGCCTACAGAAGGCAGATCTGCATAAAGGCCTTGTCTACACTACTGCTTCCCCTACAGACAGCATCAGTGCTACAGGAATGGTGGGAGATTATCACACAAATGTCACTGTAGCCAAGGCCTTTATACTATTATCCCTACTTTCACAGTCATTAGTTACTACAACTGATATTCCGTAAAAAGACTGCTGCTTGAGAAATCATGCTTAGAGTGCTGAGGACAAACTTAGGAAACATGGTGGAGACATTTATGCCTAGTGGGTTTTAAAGATATCTGCAATGACATAAGACTGTAGCACAGTACTGTAGACTTCCATAGGTGTTATCATGAAGTGCATAGAACATAGTACAAAGAAAAAGGTTAATATATTTCAAAAAAGTCTCACAAGTCTCTAACTTAATAGGCACATTTTCTTCTACTGATTTCCACCCGCTTCCACCATGCATGCATACCCCCACCTTGTTTCCCAAACATAATCACAATACACTAAGCATGTTTGCTCAAGTAGCAGGGGTAGATGCGTCTATTAAAGGAATTTGTGCATCTTTGTGATGGGACCCCCCTACCCTGGGAGCATCCCCTTGCATCTGTGTGCAGTGTCGCCAGAATCCTTGGCTCCAGCACCTCTTGCTGGCCTTCTGCCTCTTATGGGGTTTTCTGTGGCTCAGTCCTCTGGCCAAGTCACATAAATTCAATCCCCTTCTGGGGTAAGTGAAAGGTCCAAATGAAAATCCAAACAAATCTGAATAATTCTCCTGCCCCTTTGGGCTACTGAAGTCTTCTGTTTCTACTTACAAATCCTACCTCAGGGCTCCCTCCCACAGCAACCTACTCTGTTCCCTGTGGGTCTCTTCTACCTGTTGTAGGCACTAACTTAGGCTTTCTCACAGGAACCTATTCTGGTTCTTTCTGTAGGCAAATTGTGCCTACTGTACAGTCTCTCCCTGGATACAGGGACCAGTTCTGCTCTTGCACCTTTCCTCAGTCTGCCTACCCCAGGATCCTCCCAGAGAGAGGGAACTCCCCACCTCTTGTCTCCTGGGTCTTCTCCCCTCTACTTAGCTCCCTCAGTTCTGTATGAGGCCAGCTCTGCCTCTTCTGGACAGGAGGCAATTAATCACTCCCCCCCACCCCCTCACAGGTGCAGAGCATGACTAATTGGGGTTCTTTCCTTTGCCTTGCAGGTGATGGGGGGTAAGCCGCATCACAATATTTGGGGCGTATACTAACCTTTTCTTCTGTACTGTTATACACATGACATGGATAGGGTCTATGGACGTGTGCAGTACTCTGGGTTACTATTTTGTGTCACTGTAGAGATGTTTCAGTTCTCTAATGGTGATTGACTGCATAGCAAAAATGCTTTTTGGAAAGTGCTGCACCTCCTCCATTCAGAGAGTCTCTGCCACTACCAGGAACCCCTATATCATCAACAGGCCAGAGGAATAGCTACCTGGCTTTGGGCCTCACATCGCTTCTGGAGCCAACTTAACAGGTTCGCGTGTGGTGCGGTTCACTATGACAAGACTGACCACACCTGGGGCACCCAGGACAGCCTTCTGTATATCTGTGATGTTGTGGAGGATGCTGCACACATCCTGGGTGATCGTTCTTTTTGTGTTGGGCTCCCCAGAGATCTTGCCAAGCTGAACACTACTGACTCAGAGGCCATTAACTGGCTTGAGACCAGTTAGCTCCTGCCCACCGCCCCCACAACCTTGCTCATACACCATCGCTATATATAAGATACAATGGTGCATGAGTGCATATTTGCTCATGTTTTGTATTGTGTTCCTATCTTCTATATAGCTGCAGAATACTATTAAACAAACTATTGAAACTATTAAACAAAAATAGAATATAAAAAAGTGTTTAGCAGCAGACTTCTGGTGGGTTGGGTGGCTTGTTCATCCCACTGCATTAATTTTTCTCCTATTTGGTAGGCAATTATAAGCCCATATGCCAAGTAAAAACTTTTTTTTTGCCATGGCATCTGGCCTGCAGGCTGTGTTGATTGGCTTGTTCCTTTGCTATTCACTCTGGCTCTGTTAGAGACTTGGACTGCCAAAATGAGTATATGCTTTGTACTCTGGGACAAGTGAGATAATTTTCAATGGTGAGACTACTACTCAATTGCCAGTAAGTGTAAATGGTCTTCTCAGCCACCCATTAGCCAATACACCCCCTGCTCTGTTAAATATAGCCTTTTCATGGCAGAGAGTTAAGTAAAACACACAGGGCACTGTATTGAAAATATGCTTATTCCTTTTTTTCAAAAGAGTAATGCACCTAGATATGGTAGTTGCAGGAGTAATATTAGGATTTTAGAGGCCCTTCTGTGATGAATGAGCCCATGCAGAACTTCTGTCTTCACTTCTCACATATAGTGGGCTTTTTTGCAAAATAAAAAAAAGTCATGAAAAAGAGAAGGCCAGGAAAGGAAGCAAGTGTGACCCTGAATGAAGTACAGACAGAGAGCTCTTCAGTACTGAATCAGGGAATAGCAGACATGAGGATTTCTAAGCAAGGTAACTGCCTGCTGTTTTCAGGGAAATAGGACTTATGAGGAGAGGTTGAGGGAACTGGGGTTATTTAGTCTGCAGAAGAGAAGAGTGAGGGGGGATTTGATAGCAGCCTTCAATTACCTGAAGGGGGGGTCCAGTGAGGATGGAGCTAGGCTTTTCTCAGTGGTGGCAGATGACAGAACAAGAAGCAATGGTCTCAAGTTGCAGTGGGGGAGGTCTAGGTTGGATATTAGGAAACGCTATTTCACTAGGAGGGTGGTGAAACACTGGAATGAGTTACCTACAGAGGTGGTGGAATCTCCATCCTTAGAGGTTTTTAAGGCATGGCTTGGCATAGCCTTGGCTGGGATTATTTAGTTGGTGTTGGTCCTGCTTTGACCAGGGATTGGACTAGATGACCTCCCGAGGTCTCTTCCAACCCTAATATTCTGTGATTCTATGACTTGGTGCACATTATCTGTAGATTACATAAAGCATATACCTAATTTACAGAATAGCACCAATGTCTCATTATAATGGAAATAATGCCCAAAGACCTGGAATTTTGACTCAACAGTCAAAGCAAATGGGCAACAGTGCAACATCAGTGTGGACGAATCAGTGTTCAAACCAATAGTATTTTTCCTAGTATTCCCTAGAGTAAACATGGCCAATATGAAGCTAGAGATACTATCTCCAGATTCCTTGTCTTTAGATCTACAGCTTTAGTTGGAAGCCTTGCTCAGACATGACAACATATTATTCCATCACTTTTAGGATCTACAGCTATCTATGTTAAGCCTTCCACAGAGAACCTGCCAATTTGACCACTTTCCTACTTCTTAGAATCCAAAAAATAAAAAATAAAATAGGAAAACCAAAATTTCTCAAAGATGAGGAGGCAAACATTGGCAAGGCAACAGACACAAAGCAAGGTTCTGGGGCTACAGTGTGAAAGTTTTAGCTTGAGAGCTATTTTCTATATATATATTGGAATTCCCTTAAAACTTTCTAACAAAGTAATATTTTTTTTAAGCGTGACCATGGTAGCTGGGCATACAGAAAGATAGCATTGAGCAGCACTGCTGTGCAGTGAATCATTGTGGGGACACCATGCTACTCTAGCTCAGTATTTTATGTTTTAAAGTCCTAATACTGGCATCACATTTTCAAGCCATTTCCAGTGTAATGTGAAAACCTCTTGCTCCAAGAAACCAGGCGAAAATCACAAATATTTCAGGCTTTTTGCTCACATATTTTGCAGTGATAGAAAAGCAGCTTTTATAGTTGCAAATGCTTTTCACTACTCTAAATTTCACTAGAGAAGGTACTGGTTCAGGAGTATGATGAACAACTTTATTTTGGAGGAGAGAGAAAAACTATTTGTGTGTAAGTGGGAAAGGCTCTACCTATTGATGGGAAAGGCTCTACCTATTGAGAGCAGTGGGCAAGTGGTGTCCTACATCATCCATCTAAGCAACTGCTCATCAGGTCACACATGAGTGAGCTGTGCCACCCCACTAGAATGTTCAATCAACTACTTTTGCAAGATTTAAACTGCCACAGATTTTTCACACACCACCTAACACATATTTTCTCAGAAGCAATATCAGAAAATCATAGGTTCATAGATTTTAAACCCAGAAGGGAACATTAGATAATGTAATCTCACAGACCATAAAATTTTACCCCGTTACCTCTGCATCGAGTCTGATAACTTATATTTGACCATGCATATCTTCCAGAAAGGCATCCAGTCTTGATTTGAAGACATCAAGAAATGAAGACCACTCATTTCCCTTGGTTCTTTGTTCCAATGGCTAACCACCCTGTTAAAAACGTGTGCTCAATTTCTCATTTGAATTTGCTTGGCTTTAACTGGTTCTTGTTATACCTTTCTCCACTAGACTGAAGAACCTTTTAGTATCTGGGATTTTCTCCCTGTGAAGGTACTTACACTCTTATAGAGGTAAACTTGTCACTCTTCATCTTATTTTTAATAAAATTAACAGATTGAACTCTAAGTCTCACATTATAAGGCATCTTCTCCAGCCCTCTAATCATTTTTGTGGATCTTCTCGGCTCTCTCGCCAATTTTTCAACAGCATTATTAAAATGTGGACAACAGAACTGGACACAGTATTTCAGTATCAGTCTCACCAATGCTGTATACAGAAATAAATTCACCTTCTTTCTCCTACTCCCGTTTATACGTCCATGGAGAAAATTAGCCCTCTACCATAGTGTCAACTTGGGAACTCATGTTGAGTTGTTTGTCCACTGTGATCTTTCGATCCTTTTCAGAGTCACTGCTTTCCAGGATACTGTCTCCCACTCTGTAGGTATGGCCCTCATTCGTTGTTCCTAGATGCATGACTTTGCATTTGACTGTATTAAAACACATCATCTTTGAGTGGATCCAGCTTACCAAACAATCTATATCTCACTGTATGGCTGTCATGTCTGTCTTCACCATTATTTACCACTCCGTCAGTCTTTGTGTCACCCACAAATTTTATCAGCAATGCTTTTATATTTATTTTTAGATCACTGATGAACATGTTGAAGAGCGTCAGGCCTAGATTCCTGTGGAAACCCACTAGAAACATCCCCATTTTATTACACATTTCATCAATAACTACTTTTGAGGATCTTTCAGTTGGCCAGTTTTTAATTCATTTAACTGATATCGTATAGTGAGAATTTTTAAATCATGCAGTACTCAGTCAAATGCCTTATAAAATCTAAACAATCTAACATCTACATAGTTACCTTTATCAAACACATTTTTATTCTCATTGAAAAATGAAATCAGGTTTGTCTGACAAGACGTATTTTCCATAAGTTGACTGGTACCCATGGTCAGAGAGAGCAGAGTGTGGCAAGCAAGGTTGATCGGAAGACAACTTCTCCATTTAGTGAAGCTCCTGTGATTTTCCAAAAGAAAACCCTACTCTCATAGTCCTTAGCAGGACTGGGACTCCTGCTTCAGTAGGAGCATCAGACTAGGAGTCACACTGATGAAATGTAGCATGTAGCATGTCCAAGGCTGTATAGAACATGGATGATGGGAGGAGAAGATCAGAAGGGGTTGTGGAGCTGGGCTCCTTGGCCAGTGTTTCACACGTATCCCTGATTTGACAGCCTAACCCAATTCCTTTGCCCCTATACCCAGCTTGGCTCACCTTCATTTTCCTTCTTCCCATACCCACAGCACAGCATACCTTTTTTCTTGTTTTTCTTTTATTAACATTTGTTTGTATTACTAAAAATCAATGTTAATAACATAAAATGACTGTTGTAATCATAAGCAAAGGAAAAAAATCGCTGTGGACTGGGAAAGGGGTGAAGGTGGAATGAAGGGGAGCCATGGAGCTACGCAGCCAGGTTTGGCAATTGGATGATGTAAGGCCAGGAGGAGTCAGTGGAGAACAATGCTTCCCAATCTGTCTTACCAGCCTGTCATCCCAGCTTCACTGCCCAGGCTGGCTCAGCTAGTCTCATAATTCCTCCCTGCCTCATAGTCTCCTAGTCTGTTCCCTAAATGTTGATATTTATCTATATTGATGTTGAAAAGTGGAAAGGGGACAAGAGCATAAATGAGACACAGAGGGGTTGAGGGAAGCTGAAGACATGGAGCATTGCCAGGGAGTACACAGCAAGGAGACTTGGTGAGATAGGGGAGCTGAAGGAGAAATATGGAAGTGGGCATATGAGGGTAAATGTGGAGGAGCACAGAAATGGAAGAAATCCCAAGGTACTGGAGGAGGGCTGTGGAAAGGAAAGACACTTCCTTTTATTGATCATTAAAAAAATCCTACCCAAAACCCCAAACCCACAAGCCAACCACTGACATCAGCTACATTAAGATATATTTCCATAAACACATATGTGATGGCTCAAAATCTATCATGTGTTACTTGTCCATGAAAAGGTTTTTGCCTGGAGTTAAGGCTGTGCATTAGAGTGTGGCAGTGAGGAACTGGAGATGTGTAGTTGGAATTATAAGGGAGCTATGGAAATATGAGGTCTGTGAGTGTATTTGGGTGTAATGGGTGCCAGCTCAGACTGGTCTCATGTTAATACTGGTTGAACTCTAATTTAATGAAGGGTTTTGTGTGGGAACAGAAATTAGAAAAGAAAAAGGTCTAGTAGGTTATCCTGAGCAGCTACCTGTTAATTTATTTTTTATGTGGACTGGAAGTAAGATACACAGGACTGTACTTTAACAATGCTTAGTCTTCTTTATTCTAATGCCTCCAAGGATGGTAGCGGCAAGAAAACTTTTAGGATGTCAGATGACTCCCTCTGGGAAATGAGTTTGTGTCCTGCCCCCCGGCAGGTTTTCTGACAATGACAGAGTCACTTTCCAGCCTCCAAACTCTCCTCACTGCACCAGCAGATGATCTCATGCATTAGTCTTCACTAGTATTTGGCATTGCAAAAAAACTCTCATTTTCTTCCTCCGTTCTCTTCTTACCCCAGAAGTGATTGTTGATTGTATGGAATGTTCCTTCACTGGTGTTGCATGTTCCCACATGGACTACAGACACTGGAATTCCACAGGATTCTTCAAGATATCCTTCAGGAAATCCTTATTATGACATTCTTTGGCCTAGCAAAAAGGAGACCCCCAGACCGTCCTGTTTTCTGTTTTCTCTATCTGTACCACAGATGTCTTGGATCACAACCCAGTTGGGACTAATTTCTTCTTTCTTCTTTTTGGTGGCTCACTTTCAGTGCTTGCCTCTTGATCGCTGATTGAGTTACTGATATCTTGGGCACTTCTTTCCCTGATCCTGTCTATCTTCTAAAGGCCATGTTATAGTACATACAGCATTTCTAGTTTAAACTTGAAATTCAGATATTTAATCTGAAAACAAGTCAATCTAAATTTTAAACCTGAAATATGATGAATAAGTCTATGTACTTTAACATGGAAAGCAGATAATATCAGGATTTCCAATTCAGTTAACTTTAGACACTTCTATAGCAAATGTATAAAGAAAGAACAGAAAGTTATATTATACATTGTTAATCTGGAATCATCTAATATGGATGTGTTCAGACTAGAGGGATTTTAATAAAGAACCTATCAACCTTACTTATAACAGCCCAAGCATCCTTTGACACATCTTTGCATGTATCAACACATTTAATTTGACAAATTTGACTTGATTATAAAGTCAGGGAAAGGAAATCTAAGGTAAAAATATCTGAACATTCAAAAGAACTTCTATCAGATATATTCAAAAGCAACACTGCATGACATGCTTTGTAAAATCAATCACACATATCAAAGTACACAGTGATCTTTTAAAATCTTTAAATAAATAAAACCTTTATATAGCAAATTGGCATCCATTTCAAATCCTATACATGATTTCATCTATCTCAATATTATTTTCTTGAACATATTTACCATCAAAAGGCATGCAGATCTTACGAGTATAGGCATATATACCAGGATGCTTTCAGCTTAATGAAACAATAGTTTTACACATTAAAGCTTTTTCTGTGTGACTTCTGAAACTTGCGTATGATGTTTGTGATTACATTCACATTCAGTGGAAATAATCCATACAGGACACGTGTGTTCTCCTAATCATAGTTCATTTACCATGCAGCACATCTGCCCAGTAAATGTATTAATCAGTACAACTTTGGTGCTTGCAAATAAACAGCACGTAGTAATTTATCAAGTTTGTAGCTGCTCCTAACATGTGCAGATACACCTAGGGAGTTTTGGTTTGATACATAGGTGAAAGAGAACTACAATACACACTATGACAGGTTTCAGAGTAACAGCCGTGTTAGTCTGTATTCGCAAAAAGAAAAGGAGTACTTGTGGCACCTTAGAGACTAACCAATTTATTAGAGCATAAACTTTCGTGAGCTACAGCTCACTTCATCAGATGCATATCGTGGAAACTGCAGCAGACTTTATATATACACAGAGAATATGAACCAATACCTCCTCCCACCCCACTGTCCTGCTGGTAATAGCTTATCTAAAGTGATCATCAGGTGGGCCATTTCCAGCACAAATCCAGGTTTTCTCACCCTCCACCCCCCCCCCACAAATTCACTCTCCTGCTGGTGATAGCCCACCCAAAGTGACAACTCTTTACACAATGTGCATGACAATCAAGTTGGGCTATTTCCTGCACAAATCCAGGTTTTCTCACATCCCCCCCACCCCCATACACACACAAACTCACTCTCCTGCTAGTAATAGCTCATCCAAACTGACCACTCTTCAAGTTTAAATCCAAGTTAAACCAGAACATCTGGGGGGGGGGTAGGAAAAAACAAGAGGAAACAGGCTACCTTGCATAATGACTTAGCCACTCCAAGTCTCTATTTAAGCCTAAATTAATAGTATCCAATTTGCAAATGAATTCCAATTCAGCAGTTTCTCGCTGGAGTCTGGATTTGAAGTTTTTTTGTTTTAAGATAGCGACCTTCATGTCTGTGATTGCGTGACCAGAGAGATTGAAGTGTTCTCCGACTGGTTTATGAATAGATATGTGGGCACAATTGGCTGAGGAAGCGTTGTTCTAAATCAGCCATAAAAATGTTGGCATACTGTGGGGCCATGCGGGTACCCATAGCAGTGCAAGGAACTTATCCTTGCAACAAAGCCCGTTGTCAATTGTGCCCACATATCTATTCAGGGGACACCATCACAGGGCCTAATAACATCAGCCACACTATCAGAGGCTCGTTCACCTGCACATCCACCAATGTGATATATGCCATCATGTGCCAGCAATGCCCCTCTGCCATGTACATTGGTCAAACTGGACAGTCTCTACGTAAAAGAATAAATGGACACAAATCAGATGTCAAGAATTATAACATTCATAAACCAGTCGGAGAACACTTCAATCTCTCTGGTCACGCTATCACAGACATGAAGGTCGCTATCTTAAAACAAAAAAACTTCAAATCCAGACTCCAGCGAGAAACTGCTGAATTGGAATTCATTTGCAAATTGGATACTATTAATTTAGGCTTAAATAGAGACTTGGAGTGGCTAAGTCATTATGCAAGGTAGCCTGTTTCCTCTTGTTTTTTCCTACCCCCCCCCCCAGATGTTCTGGTTTAACTTGGATTTAAACTTGAAGAGTGGTCAGTTTGGATGAGCTATTACTAGCAGGAGAGTGAGTTTGTGTGTGTATGGGGGTGGGGGAGATGTGAGAAAACCTGGATTTGTGCAGGAAATAGCCCAACTTGATTGTCATGCACATTGTGTAAAGAGTTGTCACTTTGGATGGGCTATCACCAGCAGGAGAGTGAATTTGTGGGGGGGGGTGGAGGGTGAGAAAACCTGGATTTGTGCTGGAAATGGCCCACCTGATGATCACTTTAGATAAGCTATTACCAGCAGGACAGTGGGGTGGGAGGAGGTATTGGTTCATATTCTCTGTGTATATATAAAGTCTGCTGCAGTTTCCACAATATGCATCTGATAAAGTGAGCTGTAGCTCACGAAAGCTTATGCTCTAATAAATTGATTAGTCTCTAAGGTGCCACAAGTACTCCTTTTCTTTTTGCGAATACACACTATGTTCTTAGTTAAGATTATACAATTTAGTCCAGCTGCAACTACTGCAGTTTAGATACACTATCCTGCAGTTGCCCAGGGGTTATTGAGGGAGCTATATCATCTGTAGCACTCCTTATTACTTTTCCAAAAATCAGAGCGTGCGCTTTGTCCAATGCAAGCTACTGACAGCGCATTGACAACACTCAGGGCTTGGTCCTGCAGCACTGCAATGCCTAGGAGCAGGGTCAGATCCTCAGAAAGAATGGCTATATCTTATGCTGGCTTTTCACACCCTCTTGCAGCCATGGAGCACGACCAGATGTTTTAGCTGACTGGCTGCCTTCCCCAGTGCCAAAGGTCTATTCCCTGTCCTGATCCAATATGGGGATGCTGGATGGAGGATGGGCTCCTTGGGCCCACTTCCCCACCAGTGCATCCGCACAAAACAGGCCATAAATTTTTATCCCCATAATTTAAAGAAATGGTAGCCACATTGATTTTAATAAAGACGTCCATCAGTTTGCCGGAGAAAACTAAGCAACATATAAGAATTTCCCTGGATTGGGAAATATTCATCACAAACACTTGAAAATTTCAGATATTTAAAAAAATTTGCATTTGTGATCAAATCTGGCATACTTGCCTGAATAATATAGAGAAAAATAGTTTCATGAGATTAGCCTTCCAAAAAACAGTGCTAAGATTACCTCACATCATCCCCAAATCCCAGCTGACTAGGTTTGATTTCTAAAACTAAATAAAAATACTATACATGTTTATTTCACTAGTTTGATGTTCTGTCAAACAGATGGAGGTAGATTATGAGTTTGTATTAAATAAAATTGTACATTAAAATAATTACAATATTAAACCAAAATTATTAATCTTGTTATTCATTCTTAACATATGAAGTATTCTACAATTGTGACTTTCTTTTTGCTGTGTCACTTGACCAGAGTAATAAACTGTTAAATATATATTTTTCAGGGTTTTTTCCAACTGAAATTCTCCAGTTTCCTTCCTGTGATTTGGTGAAGTGATATAAAAAAGGATAATTTTTTTCACATATAAGGGAAAGATGCTTCTATCATGGGATAACGGTGTATTTTTTTTTAAAAAAAAAACTCGAATATGTTAGAGAAATTGGGAAAAAATAACACACACATTAACAAAGAGGAATTCAGGAAAAAGCTAATTTGAATGCCAAACCTTTGATTTATGAACCAAAATGGTGGTTGTGCAAAATAGTAGTAACTGAAGGAATATAACACTGGAATTTTTAATAATGGAATTCCCCATTGCACCTTAAGACACATTTTTCCCCTCCTTCATCTGCAGTACTGTGAAACTCAGCATATCCTTGGTAAGACCCAAATTGATTAAATAGTAAAAATAAAATAAAAAAATAAACTTTGGGGAGAAGAAATAATCTTTTGCTCAGGAAGATACTTGAGTAAGATTTACTTATTTTGATATGTTTCTGGGGTTTAGAAGAAACAATGAACTGATTGCTAAAGGAGTTTGAAAAAGGTTTTCAATTTTCACATTCAAGTTCAAGATGCAAGTGGTATTCAGGAACTTAAGGTATACAGTGTCATAGTTACAGCAGCATGAAAACAGAGACAATGCTCGCATTAAGAATGATAAAGGGAGGATCTGATAGTACGTCACTTTGCCTTGTCTACACTGGCAGCGGTGTGTAGGGTACATGTACGGTAGCTACACACGGCAGTGAAAGGCTCTGGCAGGGGAAGGACAGCAGGAAAAAGCTCTGAGAGTGGGGATTGCTGGAGACTTTCCTCACTGCCTTTCCCCAGCAGGAGTCTTTCCGCACTGCTGGAGTCTCTCCCTGCAGCAAGGAAAGTCTTGAGCAGCTACCTGTGGCAGGGTAATGCTCCAGAAGTGGGTAGAGTCTTTTCCTGCTGTGCCTCCCCACTGCCAGCGCCTTTGCCCCCTGCCAGAGCCTTTCCCTGGGACAGGAAAAGGCTCCAACAGCAGGATACTTCACTAAAAACAGCAGTGCAGATAGGGGAGGAACTGCCTGGCATGTGGAGATGCATAGGGTACATATTCTATGGTTCTGGCATGTCTTTACTCACCTAAGCAATGCTACACCGTTTCCACTGCTATTTATACCCACGCTAGGGGTATGTGTAGTGTATGTAGACTGCATGCTGTCATAAGACATAGCCTATAACATATGAAGACTTCCTCACCATGCATAATGACTAAGGGTACGTCTACACACACACACACACACAGGCAATGAATCTCAGAGCCCAGGTCAATTGACTTGGTTTTGCATGTCTCATGCTGCTGGGCTGAAAATAGCAGTGTAGACATTTGGGCTTGGGCTGGAGCCCAGGCTCTAAAACCCTCCCTTATCACCAGGTTTCACAGCCCAGGCTCCCGTCCGTGCCCAAACATCGACACAGCTATTTTCAACTCCACAGCGTGAGCCTCACGAGCCAGTCAGTTGACCTGGGCTCTGAGACTACAGGTCTTTTTTTGCAGTGTACATGTACCCTAAGTGAGCCCTGGGTGAGACTGAATTAATCAACCTGTCATGTTGTCCCTAGTGATTACCTTGACCAGTTAACACAAGTTAAAACAACAACTTGCCTTCTCTAAACTAGAATTTTAACACATTTTTGTTAACATACGTTATCTGACATGAGTTAAACACATCTTTTTTCCCTAGTGTAGATGTGGCCTTAAACCTGATAAAAGGAAATCCTTTCTTTAACCTAGAGAATTCACTGTCACAAGATATCAGTATGTTCAAGAGTTTAGCAGGATTAAAGAATAGATCAGCCATTGATATGGACAATGAGAATATGCACAGTTACATGAGTTAGGATAAAATATATATTAGGGAGTGAAACTCTCCTGCTGCAGGATATAAACTAATCACTAACTGATGGGGTTAGGGAGAAACTCTCCCTATAGACAGGTCATTTCATTATTTCCCACTTTAAGACTTCTCGCACTTTTTTCTGCAGCATCTGATAGTGACAGAATACCTAACTACATGGACAACTGGTATAATCTGTCTTGCAATTCCTAGATTTCTAATAAATCATCAAAAAAGGTCTTCCAGGCCAGCTGATTTTTAGATATTCACTTTCTACAAGCATTCCACCTTAAACTGAAATGCTCTCTTATTGCATTTTTAATCTCAACTATTCTTACAGTACCAGATTTTAGCTGAGGCTTGTGAGATTAAATCCTATTGGTGAAGAAATGCTTTCTTAATTTGTGAAGCCTTCAGGAAATTAAAAGTCTCATTATCATCATTTTTATATAAGAAATCTTATTTTATCTTGAATTTTTTATATTAAAAGCTTCTCCAAAATTATTAATGAAAAAATTGTCAATGACATGAGAACAAATAATATTTCTGATAGCTGCTCTTTATAAAGAAGCACAAAACTTCTCTCTCTTTTACTTTAAATACCAAAAAGGTAAACTACATTAATTTGCAGTACTGTGTCTTAGGCTTTCACGCTGTGCTCATAATGAGGTTGACCCTTTTCAGTATTTTGTATGGTATGAGATTATTAAGTTTACTTTGGTATAAATGCCTAGAGAAAATACTATACCCATGTACTTTAGCTACTGCAATAAAAATATATATCACTAAACTCAGTGTGTGTTTACACAATATATACATACTAGAACAATGAGGACATTTCCAAACTCCTAAGTGATAAGCAGAAAGCATTTGTTGAATGGCAGAATGATCTTAAACCTCTTTTTCTCTGAGATGAAAGTAAGTGCCTACAGAGCAAGGTCCAGTTCAAACTGAGGAGAATACAGGATGAGTGGGGGGAGAGGAAAGCTGCAGAAGTTCAGCATTATGTGGATATGAACAATGCAAAGATGTTTTTGACGCTCTCAAAACAGTCTACGAACCATCTAAATCTGGCACAGCTCCCTTGAAGTTGACAAATGGCATAACTCCTATCAAAGACAAGGAGGGAATCATACAGAGATGAGCTGAACACGTCAATAGTCTACTCAAGAGACCACCTATAGTCGATTGGTGTGTCCTTGATCAATTACCTGAGAAACCCATCAAAGAGGATCTTGGTGTCTCTCCATCAATTGAAGAGGTCATGAAAGCCATCAAACAACTGAATTCTGGCAAAGCATCTGGAAATGATGGTATTCCAGCAGAACTGTACAAGGTAGCAGGCCCAAAGGCTATTGAGGTGTTTCATGACATCTTGAGTACCATTTGGGAAGAAGAAGAAATGCCACAAGACTTCAAAGATGCTGTTATTGTATCTCTGTTCAAAACAAAGGCAACAAAACTGACTACGGAAACTACAGAGGCATTTCTCTCCTCTGTACAGAAGGGAAAATACTAGCTCACATTCTATTGAACAGACTCATTGCAAACTATCTGAGAAGAATCTGCCAGAAACACAGTGTGGTTTCAGATCAGATTGTAGAACTACAGACATGATGTTTGTCGTAAGGCAGGTCCAGGAAAAATGTTTAGAGCAAAACATGGACCTGTATGCAGTCTTCATCGACTTGACCAAAGCTTTTGATACGGTCAACAGAGAGGGTCTATGGGCAATTCTACATAAACTTGGTTGCCCAAAAAGGTTCATACAAATCATCTGTCTATTCCATGACCACATGACAGTGCAAGTGGTCTCCAATGGTGACTCTTCTGTGGCACTCAAAATCTCAAATAGAGTGAAGCAAGGCTGGGTACTTGCTCCAGTGCAGTTCAGTTTGTTCTTTGCCTGTGTCCTCAGCCATGCCACAAGGGACTTGGATCAGGGAATATACATCTGCTACTGGCTCAGTGGCTCCCTCTTTGATCTTCAAAGACTCACTGCTAAGACCAAGAAGCTGGAGAGACACTTTTTGCAGATGACTGCAGCTTGATAGTCCATAGACATGACAACCTTCAGTTCATCGTTGGCAGGCTTTCTGAAGCATCCCAACTCTTTGGCCTCCCAATCAGTTTGGATAAGACAGAGGTCTTGTTCCAACTAGCATCTCTTTTCAATACTCCAGCGCCAGCTAACTTCATCCAAGGCATACAGCTGAAAAATGTGAATCAGCTCAAATATTTGGGCAGCACAATCTCAAGGATAGTTGCCTTGATAAGGAAATTGCTTCCAGAATCAGTATAGGCAGCCAGGCCCTTGACCAACTCAAAAAAAAAAATCCTTAACCAACACAACATTCGCCTCTCCCAAAAATGGAAGATCTATACTGCAGTGGTTCTATCATCTCTCCTGTATGGATCTGAGACATGGACTCTTTATAGACAGCACATTAAGCAGCTTGAACAATTTTATATGCATTCCCTCCGGTCAATAATGAGCATTCTCTGGCAGGACAGAGTGACCAATAGTAAGGTACTTGAGAGAGCAAACACAACTAGCATTGAGGAAATGCTATTGAGAGTAAAACTTAGGTGGACCAGAAATGTCATCAGAATGGAAGACCACTGTCTCCCACAATAGATCTTGTATGGGGACCTCACTCAGGGCAAAAGAAAGAAGGGTCATCTGTATAAGTGCTTCAAAGAGAACCTGAAGAGTAGTCTTCAGTGGGCTCACATAAATCTGAAATAACTGGAGCAGATGGCTCAGAACAGACCTCACTGGTGGTCTCTGACAAGATCAGCATGTAACAGGTTTGAGCAGGATCGATGGAATAGTCTCCAGCCTCCACAGAGCCGCATCATCATACATCATAGATATGAACTTCCCATGCCCTCAGTGTGGCTTACTCCATGCATCAGGATTCAGACTTCAGAGTCATATATGTAGCCATAGATGATAATTGCGACAATATTGTCATCATTGTCAGTGATGAACTACCAACACCACACACATACTAGGCCAAATTCTCTACTTGTATACTACATTGACATCCATTGAGTTAAACCAGGAGAGAATTTGGACCACAGTTCTTAGCTTGCTTAGAATTACTGAACTGGATTTTTAATCACAACGTGTATTTCAATACCAACAGTTATACATTTAATATATAATTATCGTGTGGCATGAGCTTCTGAAGTATATTAAATACACCTGGATAAGATGCATGTAACAAACACTTAAACATAGTTAACAACAAAGAATTAGTCCTTTCTCCCATCATTTATTTGTGGCAGCATCCATGAAGACTATTTCATCTGAAGCTACACCTTTAGATGGGTTATTAGGATTCAGGGGTGATGCATGAAGCATGAGGTGAAAGCAGCAACTCGGAGGCAAAATGGCAGCTGGGTGGAGTGTAGGGTTTGTTCAAGAAAAGGGAGTGGAGAAGGAATTAGATAGAGTTGGATAGGGTGTGGAAGGCAGGGGATGGGAGCAGACTGAGCAAGAGGTGGAGAAGCTTGCAGAATCAGCAGCAAAGGGTGATATTAAGAGTCTTGAAGTTGGGGCTTAAACAACACCTCTTCAGTTGCTCATCATTAGGAAAAAGGGCTTAATCTAGTTTTATGCAGGACAACATTTATTATATAAATTTTTTTTTCTGAATTCCCTCTGATTTGCCCATTTCTGGCAAAGGGGTGTCCTTAATTGACTTCAACATTCCAGGTATGTCAACTCCAGAGCTACACCCACAGGACAATTACCTTCATGACCTGAAATGATGTCTTTGTATAGGCAACCCCAGACAAGACTGACTCCCTTACCATGTCCCACCATCACATTATGCTGCAACCTCTTGTCTAAATTGCTCTTGGCTGTCATCCCTGGGTCTCTGTCAGCATTTCTACTTTGCCAGTTTCCATCCCACTCAGCATGTATGTTTCAGAATATTTAATTCCTGATGTATTCATTGGCACATTTCAAAACAGTGGGTAATTTAGGACCCTAAGGGTGTTTCTACAAAACAAAAACACCCTGTGGCCATGAGTGTTAGTGCCCAAGTCAACTGGTTCATGGGGCTAAAAATAGTGTAGACATTCTCACTTGGGCTGGAGCCCGGGCTCTGAGACCCACACCCCAAACCAGGTTTCAGGATCTGGGCTCCAGCCCAAACATCTACACTGTTATTTTTAGTCCCAGAGTGCAAACCCCATGTCCCCAAGTAAGCTGACCAGGCCCTAGTCTTTTTCTTTTTTTTGCAGTATAGATGTACCCTAAGTCTCATTGAAAATCCCTGGCACTTAGGCTCTTAGGTCACTTACAGGACTTTTGAAAACTTTATCCAGAATCTCATTTGGACCCTGATTCAGCAGTCAATCGCTATTTGGCAAAGCACTTAAGCACATGCTAAATTTTAACCATGTCTAAAGTTAAGCATGTGCTTAACTGCATTGCTGAATAGGGATGGATTTAAGAATGGGCTTAAATAGTTTACTGAACTAGGGCCTTTGTTATTTTGTATCTATGTCTCTAATCTCTTTAAATCCCTTTCCTGTTTATCCGCCCTACCTGGATTTTGTTATGATTCCTGATTTCGTATAAAAGCTTTTTCAGTGTGCTGTTTACTCTCTTTATGATCATTGAAGAAAATGTAAATAAGACCGTCCTGACAAGACCAGTGCTATCCCTGCAGT
Organism: Lepidochelys olivacea; assembly: GCF_965140295.1. Classification (NCBI taxonomy): domain Eukaryota; kingdom Metazoa; phylum Chordata; order Testudines; family Cheloniidae; genus Lepidochelys; species Lepidochelys olivacea. Next base: position 300,094,185 of record NC_140411.1, read on the forward strand.
ATCACATGAGGAACCTCCTTCCAACTCTATATATCACACTTTATAATTACGTTTTTTAGATTCTCTTTGCCAGTTTTCACCCCATGTGACAGTCATCTCTAAATCTTCTTCCACTTCCTCTTTGCTCTCCCTCACAAGCACCACATCATCCACACAAAGCATGCACCATTGTGCCACTCTCTGAATGCTTTCTGTAAAGGCATCAAGCACTAACATTAGCAAAAAAGGGGCTCAGTGCCAAGCCTTAATTTACTTACTAGAAACTGTTCAGTTTCTCCCCATCATGGCCTCCTGACTTTGGTAACATACACATCCTGCATGAGTCTGATATAGACTTCAGGTATCTGTTTTCATTCTCCTACATTACCAGATGACTTTTCTCAGAATGTGGTCATAAGCCTTCTTAAGAACAATGAATACTATATGCAGGGTTTTCCTCTATATTTTTCCACATGCAATCTTAACGCAAATCTATAGTTGATTTACGTGGCGCGAATCCAAATGGATTGTCAGGGACCGTTATTTCTCTTCGTAGTCTCTTATCTACAACTTTCTTCTAGATCTTCATTGTGTGGATCACGCATTTAGTGCTCTGGTAGTTACCGCAGACTTGCATGTCTCCTTTTCTCCTAAATATTGGTGCTAATGTGCTCTTTCTCCAGACATCTTCTCAGTCCCTCATGAAATTAAACAGTTGTGTCAATATGTTTGTGCTTACTTGCCCTAGGCACTTCCATATTTTTGCTGGTATCCCATTGGGGCCGAGAGCTTTCTTATTTTTCATGTTGCTTCTGCAACTACTACTTCTATGATTGGTTATAATGGATTTTCTTCAAAGTAATTTCTCCGCCATTCTTTAATCTTCTTCTCATTGATTAATGTATTTTCACTTTCATTTTTAATCATTTAAACCAATTTCTTTAGCTCTCTTATTGCAGATCTTTGCCAGTTTAGGTATTTCTTTCTCACCCTGCTTCATTTCAAGATGGACATGTAAGCCTTCCAGGGCTTTAGCATTAGTAGTTGCTGCCTCTTTATTCACGATCTTTTTGGCTTTTTTTATATTCCTGAAAATCCTGCTGTTAGAGCGTTGCTTACCAAAATTTAAAACAGTTTTTTTTTCCTTCATGGCCTCTCAAACTTTACCACCTGGTCTCACGGGGGGAAAAGGCTCTTGCTTTTTTTTTCCCACCAAGTAGGTTCTTTGCACATTCTAGAATTTTGCTTGAATATGATTGCACTATTGATTTTTATTTTCTCTCAATCCTTCTAAAGAGATCTTCTCCAGCACTTTCATTTTAAACTCCTCACTAACTTTGTTAAGCTTCCACCACTTGATCTGGACAATTTTCTTCTCATATATGCTATATATTGACATTCAACAACCAGCATTCTATGTTGTGATGCAACGCTTTCCCCTGGGATGACTTTACAGTTTCTGAAGTTCTTCAGCTCAGCTTGGGTTAGCAGGAAGTAATCTATCAGCACCCTCATCCTGCCACTCTTATAGGTAACCAAATGTTCTTCCTTGTTAGTGAACAATGTATTAATGATGACCAAGTCATATGTCTGGGCATACTGTAATATAGTTTCCCCTTCCTTGCTCCTATGTCTACACAGGCTATGGTACCTTTTAAAGCACTTGCCATCTTCCCATGTGATTGTTAAGGTCAGCTTCAATGATGACTCTTTTGTTACCACTTTCTGTACAACAGTGTCCATTTCCCCCCTGAAATCCTTTTTTTCTTTGTTCATCACTGTGACGGGTTCAATCACAGAAACCCCCTTGGGACTGTCACCTGATGTGCTGAGACTACCTCTGAGCCAGTTTCGGCCTTCAGAACCCTGCATTGTTGACTCAGATGTGCTAATCTGCTGCAACACAGACGCAGGATGTGACCCACACCCCCAAAACTGCAGACTTAACTGAAAACAGCTTAGCAAGTGCTCCTGTCTCTAGCACCCAGACACCCAGCTCCCAATGGGATCCAAACCCCCAAAAATCCATTTTACTCTGTATAAAGCTTATACAGGGTAAACTCATAAACTGTCTGCCCTCTATAACACTGATAGAGGGATATGCACAGCTGTTTGCTCCCCCAAGTATTAATTACTTACTCTGGGTTCAACAATAAACAAAAGTGATTTTATTAAGTATAAAAAGTAGGATTTAAGGGGTTCCAATTAATAACAGACAGAACAAAGTAAGTTACCAAGCAAAATAAAACAAAACACACAAATCTACGCCTAATACAGTAGGAAACTGAATACAGGTGAATCTCACCCTCAGAGATGTCCCAATAAGCTTCTTTCACAGACTAGACTCCTTCCTAGTCTGGGTCCAGCAATCACTCACAGCCCCGTAGTTACTGTCCTATGTTCCAGTTTCTTTCAGGCACCTCTTGGGGGAGGAGAGGCAATCTCTTGAGACAGCAGAAGACAAAATGGAGGGGTTTCCAGGGCCTTTTATATTCTCTCCCTTGTGGGTGGAAACCCCTTTGTTCTCCTGGGAAAAATCACAGCAACAAGATGGAGTTTGTAGCCACCTGGGCAAGTCACATGTCCATGAATGATTCAGCTTTTTGCAGGCCATCGCCATTGTTTACATGTTAGTTTGAACGTTCCCAGGAAAACTTAGATGTGGCTTGGTATCTCCCAAAATCCATTGTCAGTTAAGTGTCTCTTGATTGAGCACTTACTGAGAATAGTCCTTTCTCAAGAAGCTGACCAAAAGCTTCACTGAGACTACTTAGAATCAAACACACTGAGATACAAGTACATAGGCAATACTTATAACTTCAAATACAAAAATGATACACACATACAGACATCACAGTCATAACTATCAAACTACAACCTTTCCAAGACACCCCACTTGACCTCCTCTGTACAAGACCTGGTGCAAGCACAGGACCTTGGTTGCAACAATAATCTATACGTCACAATCACATTCCACTTGGAGTGCATATGTACGTATTACATTTAGGGGACCATTTTCAATAGCTATCTTAACCAAAATTATCCTGTCACTTCACCAATCATAATCACTACAAATTCCTGCATCACTTTGTCTAAGGGCTTGTTCAGTTCAGATTACAGGGGTGCTGTAACTCCCCCATATGGATGCTGCAGGCGTTAACTAAAACGTTCCTACTTCACATTAATGTAGTCCTGCTTGAATTCACACTGCCGGTTGGACCTGCAAGGCAGCATAAACAATGGGGCCATGCCCTAAAACTATATTAACTACATTTCTCTTATTCGATGTGCCATAGTAGTAGCTTATAGCCTTCTCCAATGCTCTTGTCTTCGTTCCCTTCAATTTGGTCTCTTGAATGGAGGCAATCTGTACTTTTCTTTTCATAAATGTCTGAGTCAGCTCTGTTAATGTCCTCATTTTCCAAGATATCAGTCTGACTTTCTGGACTCTCTTCTTTAACCACATCCATCCAGAATGATGCAATATCTCTCAGATGAGGGTGCTAAGCGCTGCTTCCTGGGAATGCTCTAATAGTTCAAATAAAGTGCTCATATGAAGGACTCATTTCTTTAGACTTCTTTGGCAAGTTAGTTATTTCCCTTAATAGCCTTCTCTACTGGTTGCTCATGCTTCTCTATAACTTTCCCTGTTAAAGACATGCTAAAACAAATAAAAATTCAGCACCTCAGCCTCTTCTGAGTCACCATTAATTTCATCCTCCATGTGTATTACTGAGTCTTCTTTCCCCCAGTACTATTTTCCCCTTGATTTATAAAATGCTTTTTATTCCTCTTTGGTTGCCATTTATTCATTTTGATTTTCTGCAAACCTTACCCTTTTACCTTTTCCCTGCAAGCCTTATTTGATTGGTGTTTTCATTTCAACTACAGGTTTTCTTTTGACCTAAACCTTCAGTAGGCCATCATGAGGCCACTGAGCAACTGTTATTTCTTGTATTTTTATTTCTATCTAGAGCAGTTATGTCTTAATGAAAGTGACGAAGAGATTCCTGGCTATGTCTGAGATCCAACTCACTTGTCTCTACTTGCCATTCAATCTACTGGTGCTATAGCAATTCCATCACCATTCCTCTCTTTCCTGTGTGTCTTTTCATACTAGGGAATTAAGGGAAGAAAGCAGAATCCTGTCCTATCAATAGCAGCCTCCTTCCCTGAAAATGTATATTCACTGTTGAATGCCTTGAATGCCTCTGGCAGGGCCGGCTCTGGCTCCAGCAAACCAAAGAGGTGCCTGGGGCGGCAAATGTAAAGGAGCGGCAGGACGTCGGGCTCTGGGGTGGCAATCCGCCCTCGGCGGCGGCGGGAATTCGTCAGCCGCTCCATCACAGCACGTTTCGCGCTCGGCCATAATGACGTGACTCTTCTTTGGTCACCGGCGGCAACTTGGCGGCTGCACCATCACTCCGACTCCCCATTCAGTGGGCAGGATTCCGCCTCCCCGTTCGGCAGCAAGTTTTTTTTTTCCCACTTGGGGCGGCAAAAACGCTGGAGCTGGCCCTGGCCTCTGGCCTTTTAAGCCCCTACATGATCAGAAAATTACTCCATAATTTGCATTCATATTGATTATTTCCCACTGTAAATGATATTGTATTTTCTCTCACTTTAGGAATGATATAGAGATTTATTTTTTAACAATGAGATGTATATTTTAACAATGAGAAATCAGTTTCCTTGGTTAAATTATTTTCAAAAAGAAAATCAGAAATCTCCACTGTAAATCTAGAGATAATTCCATCAGCCATAGAGGATAACAGAGATCATTCTATTCAGTTTCCATAAAGACAATGGCCTGATAACAACAAATATTACCAAGTTTACTGGAAAAACTGTCCATTCATAAAGAACATATAAATTTTTGTTAATCAAGAAAAAAAAAAGAAAGAAAAAGAAAAAGTGATATCTTCTGGAGAGAGCCAAGTTCATTCTCAACTAAATCTCTCTCCCCTAACACTAAAATAGGCATAAGTGAGACTTAAGTGTGCTGTGGCTTGCTGGACCTCTGCACAGTAGTTAATTTAATTTCACTCTTGAAGTCTACATTCCACATCTAAAAATAGAACCCTCAAAGTCACTCACAGATACCCCCTTACTGTTAATATTTGTTTTTCTCCCTATTTCCTATAAGCTAAAAACACCTCCCTCGTATAATATGTTAGCATAGCTACTGGACCCTATGCCTGCAGCTCTTTACAAGGCACCTTTCAGCATTCTCAGTGCAGCTTATTTTTTAATGTATCAATCATTTCCCCATAAACTTGTAAAGGAGCTCTGACAAAGAATTCCTTAAACCAAGTAAAAACCCAATTCTTGTAACTACTTCACTGAGCTACTTTGCATTCCTTGATGTATATATTAAAGCACTAATATTTTCTCAAACATTCTCAAGTAACTGCCTTCACAAATTCATTCTAAATGTAAAGTCTCCTTTCCTCCCATAGCCAAATAAGAAAATGCAAATAAACATTGAAAACAGATAAAAAATAACCCTTCAAAACCCATAATGTCCACAGCGTCATATCCTTCAAAATCCTTATTTCCTGTCCCCCTCTCTCAGAGCTCAAGTGTTTCTCAATAACTGTAAACTGAAGTCTCTTCAACACCGGTAGCTCGATTCACAAGAAGACTCTTAGGCATGGTGACACTGAACAACATCAGGTCTAATTTTTAGATGCTTCAAAAATCATTGGGATTCACAAAGCCTAAATTAGGTGCCTAGGTTCTCTATACAAAGAATGGGGAGAGATAGGAGCATAGACAAATCTTCAATCATAGCATGTGCATGGAGTGTTTTCTCCTTGAATTCTACAATCATGAGATGCTTCAGTCAGCTATCTGACTGTCTGACATAGGCCTGGTCTTCAGAGGCAAAACAGATGGGCTTTTTACAAGTGTTAGCTAACTGTAATCCTACTGTAGGCAAGGCAAATTGTAGTTTTAATACATAGCTCCCAGCTAGAGTTTACCTCAACTGGCTAATATATATTAAAACTACAACTTGTCTATTCTAAGATTTTAACACCTGCTAGTTGACATGGTACCTAATGTGTTACAAATGTAATTTTTTTTTTCCTATTGCAGACACGGCCACAAGAGTCCATTACCAATCCAGAGTTTAAGGCACTCAGTGTGCCACATCAAGGTCAGTTAGGAAAAAAAAGAAACAGAGGGAGGAAGGCAGGTCCTAAAGCAACAACTTTGGTGATAAATTTTACTTCCTGTTACAAACATATTGCAAATAATTGAGCTTCTCTTTACTAGAAAATTAATTCATATTAGAAAATGGCCTCAAGGAATCATGTTAAATAAAAGACGATTTAAACATGACTTGGCAGTCAGTATAGATGGGAACAAATAACATTTAACATTGTGTCACCTGGTTGTGGTTACATTTTTGGTTCCCATAAGACTTACCTACTACCAGCTGACAAGATGATAATGTTAAAATTTTAAAAATTACTATAAGAAAAGGCCGTCTACTAATAATTATCTATTATTAACTAATGTCAGAAAATAATGGTTAGGAATCAGTTAGGAATTCACAAGCACTTTTGCAGGGGTCCTTTGGTTTGTTGTGGGTGCACTTTGGTTTGATTGGATCGAGGCCTCACTTTGGTTGATCTGGTGCTATTTGTAACTTCATTATACAAATTGTCATCAATTAAAAAAAATCTGCATTCAAGTAGCGCATAATACTGGAGTCCAACTGCATCTTTCAGACTTAATACTAGAATTTTGTCCTAAATGATCTATCTGTGAAACTTTTACAACCAGAAATAGCTGGATTGCTAAAAGAAAGCTCTTGATAGTAGAGTTTTCTGTACTTTCCTAAAATACAGACATCATTTCATCATTTCTGATTTTTGGCATTTTTATATTTGCCTGTCCTATATCTATTCTCTGTCCTATACCAACTCTACAATTATTTTCTATTGTAACAGTATGCTATGATGAGTTCTCATCATGATCAATTCCTCTGCTTCAAAATCAAGTTTCAATTCAAGAGAAAACTTATTCTTGAACAGCATTGAGGATTTCTTTAAAATCCCCTTCTTCCTGTCGCTGTTCTTGTTAGTCCTCCTGGTTATCCTGCAAATCTACTTCTTCTGCTACTGAGATGGAAAAAGAGAAGGGTTTGGTAATAACCTTGAGGCTAATCCTGTAAGGGGGATTTCACTAGAATTCAGTCACTAATAGAATTGTCAAAATGGACCTCTTTTTTTCTGCTCCCAATGTTCCTCTGGCTCTGGCTGAGCATTATTTTCTTTCTTTCTTTATTTAAACACATGTCAAGGCATGTTCTGTTCAGCTCAAAAACAAGACTCCTACTTTTTCCAGCAAACTCTTCTTCAGATATTTCTGCACTGCATTTAGCTTCAAACAGACTATTCTTCTACATTCTCTTTCCAACTCCCCTATGTCCTTCCATTCAAGTAGTATGCAGATTACCTTAATCTTTGCTAAAAAGAACTACAGTGCCACACAGACTCATGGGACCTGTAGCCTGTCTGGCAGGTTCACAGGAAGTGTGAATGTAGAAAAGTTGTTTGAAGGAGGTAGACTGTGAGGAAGTGGCCACAGCTCAACATACGTGAGAGAGACTACTGTATTTCCAATAACTGTTAATGTGGTTTAATAAAGGAGTTACTAACCTTCTGTAGGCTGCTGTCTATCTCTACCTGTTTGTACTCATGTTACCATTTCAAAATCAGAGACCACAGTCACAAAAAAGAAGTTACAGATAAGGTAGGTGATGTACAGAGAGACAACCATCTTTCAGAGTTACCCCTCAATAGCTACAGCACTATTAACCACTTGGTTTGGGACAATTTAGGGGTCTACTTATGCAAAAATTCATAGTTGCTAACTCTAGCCCTAAAATCACAATTACCAGCAATAACCAATGTGCTTACGGGGGAAATAAAAATAATGGTTTCAATGTGACTTTCTGAAAAAAAAAATCATGGAAAAAAGATACAAGAGGAGGAAAACTTTAAAACTGAATTTTTAAAAAATGGCTCTTTCTGTAAATCTGGCCTAAATCTTTCACCCAAAATATTTATGACATAACTGTTCACTTATGCAGTGGCATGCGATTCCCAGCTGAACTTTCACTGCAGATAATTGATCTATCAGTCATATTACACCATACTTCAAAACTGAATGTAATTTTAATTGTACTGTACAATAGGATACCACAGATGAGTTCAGAAGGAGACAGACCAACACTTTGGTTTAGAAGTCTGAACACATGACTGGGAGAACCATGATGACTTTCTGAATTCTAATCCTTATTCTAATTGCTTTTGTGGTCTTAAAGAGTCTCTTAATCTCTCTACCTCAGTTTCCTTCTTTGTGAAATGGAGTCAATAATACTACCTCACAGGGTGTTATGGGTATTCGTTAATTAATTTGTATTGAGCTCTGTTATTAACTTTTTCTACATAGCAAGGTTTTTTTAATCTAGAAATGAACAACAAAATAAACACTGTCATGAATAATGTAAAAGAACGCTGACTAGACCATAGTAGAATGTGGTATTATTACCACATGTTTTCCTAATCCTTCCTGTTACTGAATTTGAATACAAGAGAAAATATAAGACATTGAAATTCAAAAGCAGCATGTCTGTTTGAGAACATGCTTGTTCCATAACTGAATGTGGTGTAAATGTGACACAATCAAACCTTAATTCTCTTATTAAATGGGACTAGAACTGGATGTATCAAAAATTTACACAGCAGTGGTACTTAGTGTATCTGTAATGCACCAGAAATAAAACCAAATGACAAGAGAATGTTTAGCGAATCTGACAGTCTGTTTCAGAAGCATTAACACAGCGAAGTATGAGGTTATTCTGTACATTCTCCTAGTTTGTTGTGAAACGTGAGATCAAGGGCGAAATGCAATAGTGAGAAGTATAGTTCTTTAGTATGACTGCACTTTTGAAATCATGTTATTGGTTTTATAGAACATTTTTTGCTACATTTCTGTAACTAATGATTAATGAGTTCCAAATTCTGTTATAATGGACAGTCACACAGTCCAAGTCTTCATCGGATTTTATAACCATAAAATTGGCCATATAACAGTTGCCTTACAAGATCTAGCTGTTTTCTCCACCTAATCTTTTTAATACCACAACCATAGATGTGGCAGACCGTGACAGTTCTATCGGTAGCACTCTGCTTAGTTAGGTTGCTGCAGCACAGCGAAGGCTGGAGGCTTAACTGGAGCCAATTAACCTATTTCTAGAGGGGATTACTGAGACTTGGTGGGAACTGTTGGGATACTGAAGTAATTGGCACAGTCACTGGGAGGATTTATCCTTTGGAGGAACAGGGAGCAGGGGAAGCACAGATGGTGAGCTCCGTGGAGGACAGAAGCTGTGTGAAAGCCTCCTCTTGCGGTATACCTGTGCTACGCCCTGTCCTGTTTGGAAACAGAGGACTAAAGGTTCACATGGTGGGAAAGAAACAAACTGTGTGTTTTTGTGACTGAGGGTATGTTTACACTGCAATAAAAGACCCGCGGCACAGCCACCTCTGCCCCAGGTCAGCAGACTCTGGCTTGTGGGGCTTTTCAATAAATATTACTATTCCTATTAAGTAGCATAAAAAGAAATTCCGAATTAAAAGATAAAATAAAATTTAAATGTTGAATGAGTTACTGAGGCTGCAAAAAACCCTCATGTATTTTGCTTTGAAAAATATGAATACTTACAAGTAAACATTTTGCAGAATTTCAAAGTATGCCTCTGGCAATGAAAAAAAAACGATATATATTTAAGTGGGGGAAAGCAGAAATGCTACGATTTTGCTCTCTGTACGCATACAGTATGTAAATTATTCTGTGTTCACTTAGGCATTTAGAATGAGATTTAGGAAAGTACTGTAAGAAAGTGAAGATACCGTGAAGTACGAAGAATGAAGTCATTTAAAAGTCTATGACTGGATTCTTCTGTAACGTATTCTGGCATAAAATAGGTGTAACTTCACTGAAACCAATTTAATTACAGTAGCGTAAGTGGGAGGATAACCAGGCACAATATGGTTTTGATTTGTATTCATTGCAGCATTTCAGACTAACGCTGGGATTACATTAATATCTGCATTCTGACAACATACTGTAATCAGCAAAGCATTTTAGAGACTAAAAAGAAAAAAGCCAACCTTTAGTGTATTTTAAAAAAATTAGATCAGCCTGCTATTAGCTGAAGAAACTGACTCCTACGGTTAAACAAGCAGTTCCAGTCTTCAGTTGGTTGTGGTATCTCAATATAGAGTTTAAAACTGTGTAGTTCATGAATTCACTGTAATGTGGTAAAAAAAAAATCACTAAACACCAGACATTGGTTAACAAAAGACAGTAGGCCTATATTTTACTCTGATTATGGTAAATGTTCTGAAATGCAGTTCAATAAATATGCAGCTGATTATTTTATGTCAAGTTCTTCAATATCAGATTACTCAGTGTAAAGGAATGTGCGTTTTTATATAAATTGATAAACTTCCTTTATACTAAAGCTAAAACAGTACATCTTTCAAACTGGAATCTGCTTATTTATAAGAGCAAATTCTCCTCCTGAATATTCACCTCCCTCTTAAATTTATGACTGAGCTTTTTTTCTTTAGGTCCGTGAGAAGGAGGAGGAGAGTTAAAAAAGAGAGTATGAAAAGAGGACAGAGAGAAAACGAGGAGGAAGAGGGGTAGAATAGAAAGAATCTGTATTTCCACATTTTATATATATATGTATATTTGGCTTCCAAACACAACATTTGCAAGTCAAAATCTTTTGTTGTGCTTTTAATAACTAAATTAACTGCAGAAATAAGTGTGCTATAACTTACCTTTGTTTACTCCCATTGCACTTTAGCAAAGCAGCTATTCTCAGTAGCCCAATGGACTCTGTTAAGACGTCATTCTTCCAACAGAACAACATTTTTGTTTACAATGGCATTGCTTATTATGTACACCTGATGGTTTCAGAGTTAGAAGCTCCACTGTGGTACACAGACTGGGCATGCATTATTCCCAGCATTATGTTTCTGAGAGGGCTACCAGGAAGGGAAGAGCTGATAGGGAGCATGCTACCACCCTGTCACACAGCCACCAGTAACCTCCCTGCTAAAAGTCTGCCAGGTTGTGGATACGGAACCAGCAGTGCACTCTGAAAAGGCAGGGTCTGAGCCATGGATCTGCAAGCAATGCTGGCCCTGTGGTCCATATACCGGAATAGCAATGGAGAGTGCCCAGCCTCATGCCTTTTTTTCAGTCTCCCTCACTGCCATGAGCATGGTCCAGTCACAGTCACGCTGCCATTTTCTCTCTCGGCATAGTTCCGCCCTATCTGACTAGGACAGGGCAGGCATAGCAGAGCAAACTGAATTGCTTGGGAAGACAGGCCCATTCAAAGAAAATGTGTTTTAATATAGCCAATTAGAAAGTCATACATCTAGGAACAAGGAATACAGGCCATACCTACACAATGGGGCATGTATCCTGGAAAGCATTTAGGGGACAGAGCACAACTCTAAATAGGATTTAGGGGTCACACTGGACAAGCAGCTGAACATTTGCTCCCAGTGTGACAAAAGGGACTAATGAGATCCTTCAATGTATAAGCAGGGGTGTAGTGAGTAAGAGGAGGGAGGTAATTTAGCTCAATACCACTCTGGTGAAACTCATTCTGGACTACTGCATACAGTTATGGTGTCCACATATTAATAAGGATGTTGAAAAACTGGAGAGGGTGCAGAAAAGAGACAGGAAAATGATTCTAGGGCTGAAGAAAATGCCTTACCGGAGAGAATTAGAGAGCTCAATCTGTTCAGTTTATCAAAAAAAACTGACTTGATTACAGTGTACAAATAACTTAATGGGAAGAAAACACTGGGTACTAAAAGGTTCTTTAATGTAGGGGAGAAAGACATAACAAGAACCAATGACTGGAGGCTGAAGCAAGACAAATTCAAATTCAACACACAATTTAAACACTGATTAAACAATGGCACAAACTACCACAGGAAGGAGTGGGTGCTCCATCTCTTAATGTCTTCAGATGAAGACTGAATGCTTTTCTGGGAGATACGCTTTAGTTAAACACAAGTTGTTGGGCTCAGTTATAGGAGTAATTGGGTGAAATTTAATGACCTATGATATACAGACAAGATGATCTAATGGTCCCTTCTCACCTTAATCTGTAAAACTCTATGAAGACTCCCTAGCACTCCCTTTTTGGATGGCCTTTATAATGCTGTTGCTGAAAAGTAATACCAATGGCTACACAGGTTGTGTGCCAAGGGGTAGGCATAAAGCTCACAGTTGTCACCATTCTCCAACTTAAGTTTAAAAAAAAATAACCAAGAATCAAATTTAAGCATCTGGACCTTAAGATGGCATCACCAGCATCCAATTCCATGACATTTATGCTTATTCTGAAATAGCATTTTGCATACTACATACTATGGTAATTGGTACCCCAGATATACAAAGATTGTAGAGACAGAAAGACACAGAGAGATAAAGAGAGAGAGTTTTACCACAGGCTCTTCTTGTCAGGAATGGCGCGCATTTGCTGGTCTATGAATTTATCTAGCCATATATTCCCAATAAGAAAAAAAAATGCCTACCTGAAATTTTTATTTGAGCTACTTCTCCATCTCCTCCTTCACTGTGTGCTCGAACTTCAACAACATATTCACCATCTCTGGGGACTGGCAGGTCTATTGAATGTGCGCCAGTTGAATACAATGTGCCCTCATGTTGGCCATCTGGTCTATACAGCACCTTGTAAAGCCATAAACAAGTACAGTTATTGAAATGTCATGTTACAGCTGATACCATAACTACATCCTTCCAGTTTTGATTAACAAGTTTAGGGTGCTAATTTTATGTGTACATTCTTAATTTTAAATCAAAACTAAATAACTTTAGTTTGCTTTGCAGCTTGCTATCATGTAAAGGAGCTTGGAGAGAGCAGATATTTCCTCTTTTATTTCTAACAAATGGCAAAACAATACCATCTCCTTGTCAGATAAATTTTCCATATGGGTTCAAGTTAAGAATGATTGAGAATAATACTTTAAAGCTCAGCAAACAAAACAAAAACATACCATACAACTTACCATATACTAGAGCATAAATGATTTAACAATGTCCTCAGATGGTAGCACAATTATTCTTTTTTATTAATATGTTTCACAGCTGAAAATTATTATAAATGTGAAGTTAGCATGTGACTTATGAGACATATGGAAAAGATATCTGCTCATTTTCAATGATTCACAGGAAGTAACTCAATTCATCAAACAAAAATTTTTGTAGCACTGTAGCTATATTACCGCCAAGTAAACAACAACACTAAATAGGAACCCATTTTTAATGGTTTCAGCATATTGATAGCTATAACTGACCATCTTCCTATAATGTATAGATATGCTTGCACTGTAGTTGCATGTACCATGATGTGCTGTCCCTTTAAGGACAGCTCTAGATATACTGGTTCTGTTAGTGTCTTTGATTTATAAGTACAGGTATTCTGGAGGTTGTAATTCTCAGAGGGAGGATGGGAACAGTAGGCTGGAAGTAATTCATGCTGGGAAAGGGGGAAAAATATAGAAGAGCATAATTTGTTGAATGTATGCTGTGGGAGACATGTCACTGTGGGAGCAATCAGTTCTGTTGTATGTCTAAAGTGGTGATTCTCAGCCTTTTCCATACTTTGATCTATGTTATAACATAAAATTTTAGGCTCCCTCCCATCTTAGCATAAAAGAGAAGGGTGTCCATGACCCTCCTCCAAAACGATTGGGGGACAGGGGAGTTGTGACCTCTAGACTGTGAACCCGTGGTCTAAACTAAGGATGCAAGCACATTAGAGGCAAAGTAGCTAGCAATATTGACAATAAGATATACTGCGTGCAGGATATGAAAGATAGAAACTATTTTTATAGATCATACTTTGTATCCTTGAACAGCAGATTCATTTGACATTGGCGTGACATGATCCCAGGTGATGATGTATCTTGAACCAGACCTGACTGTACTGATAATTCTTGGACGTTGGCTTGGAGCTGAAAAATAAACATAAAATGTTGTGTGCAGAAACAATGACACTTCACAAATGTTCATTTACATTTGAATGATCCTTCTAAAAAGAAAGATTATGGCTGGCCTTTCTGTGAATGTGGGACAGTCTCTCTCCTGGAATGCAGTTCTATGGCTCCAGCTATGCATTTTTGCATGGCTTGTGCAATGGGCTCCCTGTGGGTTTGGCATTTGTGTTTGCCAGAACGGATGGGGCCAATTTCTATCCCTTTGTGTGGAACTGGGCTTGTGTTTCCTTGCAGTCATCTATGTCCAGAACCTCCCAGGATTTAGCTTAATTATACTTATTCACTGAATTTAAAGCTTTAAACAATTATATAAAAGCATTTCTATCGCACTTATCTGTGTGGTAATCAGAGTGCCTTCCTGCACAAAGTGTAATTATAGTTAGAATAGTAGCCATGTAAAATGGAATCTTCTTATCCAAACATATGCTCCCTGCAGGTCTGACTCAGATAGTATACTGCTTACCTTATTGACAAAGCACATGTTACTCTCATACATTTTTTAGGCCATCCAAGCACATTTTTAAATAAAGAAACACAGCCCTTAATTAAATATCACTCATAACTTCATTATTATTTAATTATGTTACAGAAAGGATTTCAAAAGTGATTAGTGATTCTGGGTGCCCAAACTGAGTCACCTTGAAGAGGCCTGATTTTCAAAGGGTGGGTGCTTAGCACATTCTGAAAATCAGTCCCCTTTTAAGGTGTTTCCAGCTAGGGAGCCAAACACTGAAGCACCACAAGTTCTGTGAAAATCTTTGCTTGAGGTTATAACCTATGGACCCAAGCCTACATTCCTCTTGGACCAGATCATGGCCTGTCCTGCATGGCTGTAGAGATGCCCCTTACTCCACTGTGCCAGATATCCAGGTTGAAATGGCAGCGATGAGTGGAGAACAGCCTCTTCAGAGCCACACCTCCACAACTACTTGCTGCCCCATACCGGGGGCTTGTGTTAGTGCCACAATTTAGCCCCCTGGGAAAACTGTGTGCGTATGTGTCTGTAGCGGGGTGGTCACCCGCTCCTGCCCTGAAGGGCTTGAAATCAGCCCTGGGAGGGGGCTAAGGCTGCGAGAGGACTGCTGCTAGGGAAAGAGCAAGCCTTGACTGATTGGGGAAACAGCCACAGCTGCAGCCACACCTCAATCAAGGCCCAGCTGGCCTTTATAAGAGGGCAGTGGGCCAGGAGGAGACAGTCTCTCTTTAGATCAGGGGTTGGCAACCTGTGGCACGCGTGCCAAAGACGGCACGCGACCCCGGCAGACAGCAGCGTGCCATTAAAAATCCTGCCCGGCCCAGCCTGCTCGTCTCTGCCCCCCGCCCACCGCTCTCTCCTTGCAGGACAGGCAAGCTTCCCCTTCCCCCCCGCCTCTTCCCCCAGCTTGCTGGGTTCCTGCCCCTCCTTCTCTCCCTCCCTGCCGCCGATCAGTTGACGGCCCTTGCTACAGTGGGGGAGAGGGAAAAGTGGAGCCGCAGCACGCTCTCTGCTCTGGGGAACTTGGAGAAGGGGGTGGAATCAGGGCATATCCCCTCCAGCCCCCTGCCTTGAGCCACTCAGGGCAGGGGGCTGGGAGCACCCCCATGACCCCAGCCCACACCCCCAGCCCTCTGCCCTGACTCCTGCACCCCCACATACACTCCCCAGCCCTGACCCCTGAACCCCCCACATCCCCCTTCTAAAAAATGTTAAAATGTATTATTGGCATGCGAAACCTTAAATTAAAATGAATAAATGAAGACTCAGCACACCACTTCTGAAAGTTTGCCGACTCCTGCTCTGGATGTTGAGAGGGAGGGGCCTGACTGCTGGGAGCTGAGCAGGGTACCTAGGGCTGGGGAAAGCCCAGAGGAGCTCCGGCCTGGGAAACCCCCAGGCTGCAGGCCTTGTGGAAGGCCTAGGAAAAGGGTACTGGGGTTGGAGAAGGCAGCCCAAGGGTAGGCAGAAGCAGCAGGTCCAGACCCTCCTTGCCAGTCATGAGTGGCAATTATATTGCAGTCCGCCGCAGGGAGCAGGGGATAGCTGGTGACTGGCAGTAGCCAAAGATTGAGGCGAGGTGGGGATAGAGGATGGAGGTTCCCCAGGGCAGGGGGGAGAGGAGACCCAGATCTGTGGGGGTACTGCCAGGGGAGAGCACCCTGGCCTAAAAGGGGCACCGGGGTCCGGGAGGGACTTGGGGTCCAATGGCAATTGGGACACCAGCCTGCAGAGGGCACTCCGGAGGCTGGAAACGCTAATTCCCTGGACGACCAGCAGGAGGCGCCACAGGGGTGAGTCCCACCCCACTACAGTGTCTCAGAGTCACAGTCTCGGTGCTCTGGAACCACTCTGAATGAAGTCAGGCAGGACTCTGATGCAGCGTGTCTCCTCTCAGGGCACGCTGTCCCCAGGGCAAGAAGCCTGCTCAGCTTCGGTGCTCTCCTGGGTCTGACCTCAGAGTCCAGCACCCCTGTTCACACCATGAACTCCCTGCAGCAAGTCCACCTGGAAGGGACACTTGGGGTAGTCTTACATGCCTCCAAAGGGCCCTGCACCCAACTTCACAGTTGGCAGTGACTCTCAGCCAGCATTGTAAAACAGAAGGGTTCATTAGTTGACAGGAACACAGTGTAGAACAGACCTTGTTAGCACAGAAATCAGGAGCTTTCAGCAAAGTCCATTTTGGTGGGAGGGGAACCCAGAGCTCCAAGGCCCTGACCCTCCCCCCTGAGACTCCAGCCCAGAGACTGTCCAGCTTCCAGCAGCCCAGTCTAAAACACGCCTGTTGCCCTTCCTCTGTCCTTTGGTTCTTTCCCAGGCAAGCAGGTCACCTGGTCTGCACCAATACCTCTGGCTCATTCTTGCAGAGGAGGGTGCCCTGCCATCAGCTGCTAGGCTACAGTGTGTCAATCATTCTCTGCACCCAGTCAGGAGTCACATATGCCTTCTAGGGGTCTCTGCAATGATCACGCACCCTTATCCCACCACTTGAGTAATACATAGGGGAAACTGAGACACGCACATAGTATTCAGAGAAAACATTAAGAACATTCGCACTTTGTCACAATATGGTGTTAGACCCAGTAATTATAGTATTAGTATATGCAAAGTACAAACTAATAGTAACTAAGTACAGAACTTTAGAAATAAATCCAAAGCGCCTTTACTTACGTGCTTTTCTTGTTACGATATCAACAACACCACTGGGTGGTCCATACCCTGCGCTATTGAAGGCACAGACATCTACGTGGTACCGGGTGCTAGGTTTCAAATTTTCCAGTTTGGTTGAGTAGTCCTGATTGCTCACTAGCACCCGCTGTGCAGCTGCTTCTTTATCATGAACAGTCCAGTAACGAATCTGTACACAGTTGGATTGAGTGATAATTTGGTGTAATTAATTATACTGAAATCTTACAGAAACTGTAGATTGGAGCACAGAATAATTTTAAAACAATAAAGTCTGTTTCTGGCTAATTGCTGCTCCTTATATTAATCCAAGCGATAGGATCCTATCAAGAAACAGAAAACACTTCAGATTTGATGTGGAAACTTTTGCACTCATGAACCTGATTTGTACACAATTAAGCCAATGGGAATTTTGTGATAGACTTAATTGGGTGCAGGATTGGGCCTTCTTAGAACAGGGCTTTCTTGCCGTTGCTCTTTTATACTCGAAAATTTTACGTTCAACTGTAATGTCATTTTCTAGGTCACAATGTACTCTCTAATGCAAAGATACCTTTGACTAAGTTGTACAGGACACTCCACTTCCTACTTCATGGCATTCTAGTTAATACAATCCCTACAAAAGCAACTAATTCATATGTTTCTTCTGCTCTCATTCCCTACATACAGTATGCCCTATCCAGCCCAAGCTGGACAGACCCCTCTTTCTTTATAAAAGATGCTGCTCAAAACACTTTTACTAAAATTTATTATCCACTATAATTTTTATCACATTCAGCCAGTATTTTTGTTTCCATGATTTAAAGGTTATAATGAGCAACTGACAAAGCAGTTTGACAGCACAATAACAAGGTATAACAAACAAAAGGGATCTACAACACCCAACCTGATATCCATTTCCTGCTCATTCCTCTGGGAACTGTGTTTAACAGACTGAACATGCATTGAACTTAGACATCAAAGCACTATCACATACTTAATAAACTGACTTGTTATCAGAACTTACCTGCTCTTGTCTTTTAGGAGGTGTTTTAGCTAAGTAATGAAGCTTAATGGTTAGACTAAAGAAGAAGTGTGAAATGTTTTGTGTGTTTTTAAACTTAATATTTAACAGTGACTTTTCTATAGTATTTAATGTTTTATGAGTGTTTATAAATTGCTATAATTTCCTCTCTTTAAATATATTGTGCATTATTATCTTTTATTTCACCCTCCCCATCCCAATACCATTAATCACTATTAAACCACATAAGACCATGGGGAAAACACTGAAAAGCACTCCACAACCTACATTGTATAGGTTCCCTATTTTCCTCTTCTCCTTCCCCTTAAAATTCTCCTCTGCCCTCTTTTTTTATATCCACTTAAATTACACATTTGAGAAATATATTCAGACCAGTCCATTAATGCCAATGTCAGGGGGCAACTCATGGCTTTAATACTGGGTCATCACCGGGTTGACAGACATTTTTATTAGAAAGTGAACAGGATTTATATCCTCTTCCACCCAATCTCTTTCCTCTCCTTTTTACCTGTAAACTCATTGAATGTGCAGTCTAAAACCAATGCACTCACGTCCTCTCCTTGAACTGTGTCTTGGATCCCTTCCAATATTTCCACTCTACTAAAACCATTCTCAGTAGAATTCGGACACATATGCAAACACTCACATCTTCCCAATTACTCTAATAGCCTCTTCATCTCAGGGCCTCTATTTCATCTTCATTCTCCTTGACCTACCAGCTTCTTTGATTCTGTCAATCATCCTCTCCTACTTAACACCCTATTCTCATTAAGCTTGCAAGATACTGCCTTCTCCTGGTTCTCCACCTACCTATGATGGTTTCTTTAGTGCCCCTTCAGTGGATGCTCCCCCTTTCATCCCCTATTCTTTGTATGCATTCCCTGAGGCTATTTGCGGGCAAAAACAAGTTTTGGTTCGCTATGTTATCAATAGTACTTTTAAAAAACATCCTACCGTGTTTTTGTCTCATACATATCCACACAAAATAGCCAGGACAACTCTATTAAAGATACATTGTCTGTGATTTTCAAAAATGGATGCCTATGACTAGCCTCCTGAGTCCATAAGTAGGCAACTAAATAAGTTGACTTGATTTTCTAAAGTGCTGACCACCCAACAGCTCCCTCTGCACTTAGGAGGTCATTTATTTAAGCACCAAAACACATATTTAGGAAGGAAATATAAGGTACCCACTTATTACAAATCCTGGCCACTATGAAATGATTTTTGGTGATACTACATAGAGTCTGATTCACCACTGCCTTGTAGAATCATTCACAGGTGAGAGTAAAACATTATCAGTATCAACTGGTAGAACAGTTTGCACAGGTGTAAGCAACGATACAAGGCACAAGCTGTGGAGGATGAGGTCCATAGCATTTTGTTTTTGAAGTACTTTTAGTCTGTGCAATTTTGCTCTGCTCCCACCTTCCTTGTTAATTATTTTAGAGGATATTACAACAGAACCCTTTTAAGCCTTCCTTTAAGAAATAGTTTAGTAATAACATTAACCTATTTCATCCTTTAGGTAAACCTTTCCTTGGAGGTTCTTCAGTCTAGCAGACAAAGGTATAACTAGATCCAATGGCTGGAAGTTGAAGCTAGACAAATTCAAATGACAAAAAAGAGGTGCACATTTTTAATAGTGAGGGTACTTAATCACTGGAACAACTTACCAAAGGTTGTGGTGCATTTTGCATTCCTGGAAATTTTTAAATCAAGATAGGAAGTTTTTCTAAATGCTGTGCTCTGGTTCAAACAGGAATTAATTCTGGGAAGTCTCATGGCCTGTGTTATACAGGATGGCAGACCAGGTCACAATCATCCTTTCTGGCTTTATAATCTAGGAGGCCTCAAAGAGAACTGATATAGCATGTTCTGATAATATAAGCACCTCTATTTTGCTGTCAGGCTTAGTCTTCTTTTCAGCTGGCATTAGTTTTGTTTCCTAGATATTTCACTTTAAGGAGACTCCAAAAATGTGTTGGGAGAGGTTGCGTTGGCTTGTTTCTCCAGCTCCTACTGCAGCAACTCTCCCACTCACAAATAATGGTACAACTTGCTGTTTGACAAGGATTGATGTTTTTCTTAAGTGTTTAAGTTAAACCGTTTAATAAAGCTATAACTTTCTTCTACCCCCAGGTATGCACTGTATCTGAATGAGTGGTGAGACAGAAGAAGGGCTTCCCTTCTAATTCAAATGCATAGCGGGGCATTTTAGCAGCCAAAATAATTGAACTGAGGCTTTCCTAATTTAATTTACTCATCAAAGTGCATTGTCAATGCTTATATAAGTTTACCCGTCAATAGTAATAATACAAGCTGTCCATACTATGATCATTATAAACATACGATTACCATCGTGGCTCCACCAACTCTTTCACAATGTAGATATAATTGCACATGCATACGCTGACCAAATTGGCTCCCACTTTAAACATGGTTTACAGCATGCAAGCACATGTATTTTTCCAATTATAGAAATGTACATGCTGCAGAGTGTTTGGGAAATTTAGTCCAGTAGCAGCCACCACTTAGCATTTCTTGAAATATATTTAGGATGAAATACACACACAATGTTAATAAATTCTTTTGGGAACTAAATCAGGACTTGGAGGAAATGTTGTGTCCCGCCATCTGGGAGATCTATGCGTGACATTTCTAGAACAGTTTCACTGACTGGGCCCAATGAGGCTCCCTGTTCTTTGGAGGCAAGAACTGAAGTCTATGAAAGGTTGGGGTTAGTGATGATGGTTGCTGGTCACATTTGCTGGATATTTGACAGAACAGCATTAGCTTAAGCTTAGGAAATGTCAGTTTTATGATTATCCTGTTTGAGAAGCATGTGTTGTGAACTGAGCAATGAAAAGGGGGGCTGAGAATTTGGGAGAAACTGGAAGCCTAACCCAACTCAGACCCAGGTCACTTCAGCACTCTACCTAGACAATGCCCAGAGCTCTTGGCGTAGGAATCCCTTGCAAAGGGCACCAAGATATTTGCATATTTCCATGCTTCTACAGAAAAAGCAGAGATTTATGCGGTGCTTAAATACTGGAGAGCAAATGTTCATGTTTATGCTTTAAAATGACAAGACTGAATCACTGTCTTATTTTATTAAAATATGAACTAAAATTACTTCTATGTCAATCTTTTAAATATCCAGGCTTTTCCTTACTGAGGTATTATTACAATGTGGAGAAACAATATGCATCTCTCAGAGATTCTCTCTGGTATAGATAATTGCATATCTTTCTAAATAGTTACTTTGTCTCAGCATAGTATTTTTATTCCATAATACTGCAATGAAGTGTTGTATATGTGCCTCTGCCTTCTACTGGATAGAACCACAACTCCTCAACTGTGTGCCCTATGCTATTAACAGCTTGAGGTACTTCTCCTTTGGCTTAAGTGGTTGGGGCCTGTGCAATTGGAACAAGTGGATCTAAGCACTATCTCCATTTCTGCCATGAAGTTCCAAATGGGCCTGAGTCTGCAGCAAAGTGACATCTGTGATGTAGTAGGTGGTCAAATGTCTGTTACTTATGGTCTAATTAATGATAATTGTGGTGGTGATGCTGCCATGCAACGCAAACCTGTACAGTGACTGCCAGGGGCTCGTTTTTTGGTATAATCTGATTTGTTAAGTGAATGTTTTAGCTAGGGATGGTGAACACACTAAGGCTTTTGTTGATCACTGGACAGCTGCCCAAACTCCTTGAATCCCTCTCACCTGGGAGAAACTTTCTATATTCCTCCAATTCATCTACATTCTGTACAACTAGGTGTATAATAAAATAAGTAATATAGAGATGTTAAACAAGTTGAGCGAGAAAAAGGAATGAAACTTTAAGCCACTCCACCGAGATGCGGATCAAATCCCTTGCAGGAATAAGATAATTTAAAAATTAAATTAACCTAAATCCCAAATACATTGAATCTTGGTTCAAATGACTTAGATTTAACGATGGTGACAATGTGATTTGTATGTATTAAACTCAGACGTCTGTACAGCTTTTCTCTACCTATCTACTTAGGATACAAACATGACTATATATTTGGGTCATGATAATTATTTCTGGAAACCATGAATTATTCCCTTGAGTGCTGAGACACTAATACTGCCCCCTTTACAAAATCCGTGGGTCTCTTGTATACTTCAAATACTTTAAATGTCTATGGAGCACTTGATTGCTACTCTTTTTCCTCTTCCCTGGTCATTCTGTACTCTGGTTCAATTAAAGTAATATGCAAAATTACATCCTTCATTGCCACCAGCTTGTTCAGTAGCCCAGTCTGTTCATTAAATTTGCATCACAAACTGAATTTTTTCATTTTTGGCAGCCAGTATCAAGTGGAGTGCCCCAAGGGTCGGTCCTGGGGCCGGTTTTGTTCAATATCTTCATAAATGATCTGGAGGATGGTGTGGATTGTACCCTCAGCAAGTTTGCAGATGACACTAAACTGGGAGGAGAGGTAGATACACTGGAGGGTAGGGATAGGATACAGAGGGACCTAGACAAATTGGAGGATTGGGCCAAAAGAAATCTGATGAGGTTCAACAAGGACAAGTGCAGAGTCCTGCACTTAGGACGGAAGAATCCCATTCACCGCTACAGACTAGGGACCGAATGGCTTGGCAGCAGTTCTGCAGAAAAGGACCTATGGGTTACAGTGGAAAAGAAGCTAGGTATGAGTCAACAGTGTGCCGTTGTTGCCAAGAAGGCCAATGGCATTTTGGGATGTATAAGTAGGGGCATTGCCAGCAGATTGAGGGACGTGATCATTCCCCTCTATTCAACACTGGTGAGGCCTCATCTGGAGTACTGTGTCCAGTTTTGGGCCCCACACTACAAGAAGGATGTGGAAAAATTGGAAAGAGTCCAGCGGAGGGCAACAAAATGATTAGGGGACTGGAACACATGAGTTATGAGAGAGGCTGAGGGAACTGGGGATGTTTAGTCTACAGAAGAGAAGAATGAGTGGGGATTTGATAGCTGCTTTCAACTACCTGAAAGGGGGTTCCAAAGAGGATGGCTCTAGAATGTTCTCAGTGGTAGCAGATGACAGAACAAGGAGTAATGGTCTCAAGTTGCAGTGGGGGAGATTTAGGTTGGATATTAGGAAAAACTTTTTCACTAGGAGGGTGGTGAAACACTGGAATGCGTTACCTAGGGAGGTGGTGGAATCTCCTTCCTTAGAAGTTTTTAAGGTCAAGCTTGACAAAGCCCTGGCTGGGATGATTTAATTGGGGATTGGTCCTGCTTTGAGCAGGGGGTTGGACTAGATGACCTCCTGAGGTCCCTTCCAACCCTGATATTCTACGATTCTATGATTAAAAGATTTTGGGTCAAATTCCTGGGCTCAGTTCCTTCTTTTTTGTGGTGTCCTAGATCTATCCAAGTTGGAATCCCCAGGGTGAGGGACTCCTCAGTGGGTACTGCCAGTTTTGTGCCAACACAACTCCAGCTCTCACTGGAAGGGTTGAGCCCAGACTGAGGAGGGGGTTGTCTGATAATCTCTGGCCCAGTGGGGGGCCATTGCATGCCATCATAGATGAGCACAGCCTGCAAATCCTTAGGTTCAGGGAAACACCCTTGTGGTCCCGTGCCTCTGGTGTGCCCAGATGATACTGCACAGCAGAAAACCTAACCCTTTGTAAGCATGGGAGAGAGATTTTTACAACTATCAAGAAAGAAGTCCTATATAATCCTTGTCTGGGTTTGACATGAAAAAGAGTATAGAAAT
Source organism: Lepidochelys olivacea (assembly GCF_965140295.1). Taxonomy (NCBI): domain Eukaryota; kingdom Metazoa; phylum Chordata; order Testudines; family Cheloniidae; genus Lepidochelys; species Lepidochelys olivacea. The sequence goes on from NC_140411.1 coordinate 300,118,231, forward strand.
ATTCTTTATAATAACAGAACAAATATTTTATGGTGGCCAGTTGCACAACACAAGTATGCTACAAAATAAAGCAGCAATAAAGCTTAAGTACTAGAATCATGGAATTTGCAACCAAATCTTTCATATTTATCTATGTCGTTTCCAAGAAATATGACTAAAGCTACAAAATCCTATTTTATTGTACTCATTTAATATACTTTATTGATATTAGCAAGGAGACTTAGTGCCTAGTTAAAAAAAAAAACCACAAAACAGTTTCATAACCATAAACCCGTATAATAAAAGCCAAACAATACATTTACTACATGTAAGAAGCAGGAAATATAAATACCCACTAGAACTGTATGTACTGAGCAGCTTTTTTTTCAAGAACTCATAAATCTTGCATTCTCTGTATGGAGGGAGGTAGTTCATATTTTAGCTTTCATTTAGGTCTGAGCTGAGTAATGGCAAAATTTATCAGTTCACACTCATCACTGCTAGTGCAGTAGTCATGAGAGCTTGCATTAGTGTCAAGAAAACCTGACTCCTCCTGGTGTGAAAAGGCTAGTACCACAGGTAAAATGCCTTCAACTACTTTTCTCTCAGGTTTCAGAGTAACAGCCGAGTTAGTCTGTATTCGCAAAAACAAAAGGAGTACTTGTGGCACCTTAGAGACTAACCAATTTATTTGAGCATAAGCTTTCGTGATGCTGCGTTGCAGCTGGTGAAGTGAGCTGTAGCTCACGAAAGCTTATGCTCAAATAAATTGGTTAGTCTCTAAGGTGCCACAAGTACTCCTTTTCTTTTTACTTTTCTCTCAGTATCCCCAACTCTTCGGCTCCTGAATACATGGTGCCAGTTAGGTCTTTTAGAGAGCATTTTTCAGGGAATGTGAAGGATTAAAATGAAAAGGAGAAAGTATTCTGATTTAACTAGGGATTTTTAGAAATTGTATTAGAAATGGACAATAAGGCAAATAAATAAATAAATAAATAAATAAATAAAATCCGAGAGTATGCACTCCAGTTTTTAAACAACTTTACTTTGATCAAATTAGCCCTCTTCCAGGCCTGGATTAAGACAATTCAGGACAGAGACCTCCCTGTAGCTCTGTCCTGTGATCCTGCCCCCATGCCGTAGCTCCACCACTACCCTTCACTGGCAGTGAAAAGGTTCCTCCTCCCCTCCCCCGTAGGATGATACCTCCTTCTCCCATCATGAGCAGCAGGGGGGGCCACCCATATTCCCCCGAACAGCTGATGTACATCTGCTTGGGTAGGTAGGCTGGGACACACACAGAATCTTCTGCTGAGGTGATGTTGATGAGCCTGCCCCCAGAGCAGTGGATCTTGGAATTAACACCCCACTGGGATTCACAGGGCAACGGACACCTCTAATTGACACATTCTATGAGGCTTGATTCTGCATTTGCACATGCTCTTTTTGCAGCATGTAGGTAAATATCATACATCGGACAATTAAAATTGCAAAGCAAGTCATTAACTTAGTAAGACCCAAATCCTTTTCTCAGAGCACAGCTGAAGTAAACAGACTGTATGCAGCAGAGTTCTCCAGCAGCTACTGTGTATGTGCAGGAAGAAACCCACTCTCTGCTGGGCTGCTCCATGACCACTTCTGCATCTAAACAGCCCTCTAGCTGTTGTGCCCGTTTTTTGCAGAAGAATAAGAAAAGGTTTTGCTGGTAGATTTGAGTTGTTGTGGACCCAGTGGCCCTGCCCTGTTCCCAAATCATTCCTTCTTGCTAGGGTGCACCAATGCTGGATGGCAAGCAGAAGATGCAGACAGACTCCCTCAAATCCCGTTCCACCCTGCACATTAAAATCACAGGATTCTGCATCTTCTACTGACTATATACAGGCTGCAGCATCTGTTTCCAAGGTACTATAAATTCTCGGGGCCATTCGTTACTTACAAGTCTGTTTCTGCACTGACAAAGACATTACAGTGTACAGCAAATATTTGCACACAAAACTTATTCTGAACACATTTTGAGACATTTATGGGCCAGATCCTTTACTGGTGTCAACTGGCAAAGTTCTTCTATGGAGTTCTGAAGATTTCTATGGAACTATCTCAACTTACACAAGTAGGGGAATCTGCCCAAAAGTCTTGTATTTTAATATAAAAAAATTATATGTTATATGAAACATCTAATAGGTAGAGAATCAAATTTGTACAGCAAACATCAATTAATGCTGAGCATTAAGAGCTAAATGTGACAGTGTGTATTGCCCGTGCATAATCAATTACTGTGTTTCAATGAATGTGAAGATATTTATAAGTGTCACTGCTGAGCTCACCTGATATCCTTCAACAGATTGCTCAAAAACATGCTCCCAGGAAACGGAGATTTCAGAAGACGATAAGACTTTTACATTCACATTTCTAGGCCTTTCACTTGGAGCTGGAAATGGAAAACATTCAATCCCATCAAGTGCATTGTTATATTTACTTGCATGGTCTTTTCTCATTGTAATATTTCATATTATTTTCTCATTTTCAAAAGGCCGAGTCCTGAGGTCTTTAACCTGTTTTACTTATCTCTTACTTAGGTAAACTCTAATTTCACTGGGTATTTGTTTGAGACAGGACTGAGAAAAAGTGGAGTAAGGATCTCAGGATTAGGCCCATATTAATTATTTATTAGCTTTAGCAGGTTCCAAAGTGAAAGTTTAATAAACTAAAAATAGGCTCAAATAAAAACAGAACCAAAAAATCAGTGATCTTTTACTTAGCTTGTATAGTGTTTCTCATATTAAAAACTGTAGGCTACATTTTCAAAGTCAATTGCATGCAAATATTTATTTGCTTCTTATGCATGCAGATATAACATACATTATGTGCATGCAAGTCAGATAATTATGATGCAGTGGGCTAGTTGTGTGTCTAACTGACCACGCAGGTGCATTCATATCAGGTATTTGTGCATGTAAATTGGACACATGCAAATGTTTATGTGTGCTTAACTTTAAAAATCTGACCTTGCATTGCCAAATGCACAATTCAGACCATTTTAATGTGAAAAGTTTTTTTTATTTAAAAATTAACTTGTAGTGCCTAAAACAATAGGTGCTAGTTTAGTTAGAAGAAGCTGCCAATTTCACTCTATTGCTTGCATTTAAAAGGAGTTAATGAATGTAAAAATGCATAAACAGGCCACATAATCTATGAAAGATTCAATTTTTCAAGCTAAGATCAGTTCCTCTTTTATGGGTCTTTTGAAACAAGTTGCAACAGACAGCCACTGCTGCCTCAGCACAGGAAAGCTTTCATACATTTAATCTGCCAACTGGGCATCAAGTCAACTATGTATCAAAACAGCCACTATTCAGAAAAAAAAATCAGTTACATTTCTTATGAGAAGTATCTAAGGTAACAAAATAATCTTATGTGCAAAGTTACTCTTCTTAATTGTCTTTCACTAACAGTTAATAATTCAAATTTATAACTTTTTTAAAAAAATGCACTGATACTACGGCTATTTTCTCAACTACAAACATTTAAGTAAGCACAAAGACCACAATCTAAAGTTTTAGTACTAAGTGTGACTAGTGCTAATGCAATTTCATTACATACATGTTTGCATGAAACACATGGAAGCACAGAATAAAAGTAGTGCACTAAAATGAATAAAGATGTCTAGGATTATAATTAGACATATATATAGCTTTATGATAAAACACATAACTCAGTAGCAATGAACGTACAGATCATGATTATGTAGCTTTGCAATCTCTAGCAACACATTCGATAAGTTCCCTTAACTGTCTGTAACCTTTTCATTTGCTGAATCATAGCTGTGCAGACATTAGAGATGGAAAAGACCAGGTTATCTTGTCCATCTCCATGCCAATGCAAGATTGCTTCCCGTTCTGCCATTTAGTAGTGCTTTGTCCAATGCCCAAGATTTAAATGCCCAAGTCACAGGGCTTCCATCATTTCCCTTGGGCCAAATAGTTCTTACTGTCAGAGTGATTATCTTCATGAGACAATCTAAATGTTACCTTTCATATTTCATCCTCTTAAGCTTATTTATGGCCCCTTCAATAATACTAATTTTGCTTCTTATTTGGTATTTACACTCTAATTTTTTTGCAGTTTTTTTTTTCACATTACAGTTCAAATACATGACATCCACTCCATTTGTCATTTTCCAATTCTGTAATTCTACCAATAAAAAAAAGCAATTCAGTTTGCCTCACAAGACATATTCTTTACCAAAAACATTCTGCTTATCGCTCATAGTTCAGTTATTCTATAAAGGAAACTTTGTGGAATTAGGTGCTGTCAGGGCAGTGAGAGGGTAAACTCCATATGGCTCTGTGTAGGGTAGAGCTACAGGGAATCTTCACAACTATACAAGTCCAAATGCCTACAGGGATCTCAGGAACACATGGTATGCACTGCCTCTTGCTACACCTGTTGGAAAGGTGTATGCTGGGTTACACTGCAGTCCCTGCTTATTGATGTGCTGGGTGGACAGGGACATGGCTGTGCACAGATGCATTCTCCTTTGGGGCAGCTAATGTTGTAGACAATGTTTGGAGCTCCCTGACACCCTCAGCGCAAGTTTGGGTCCCTTCTGTCCTGGTGCTCTAGGGAAGGAAGGAGTTTCTTTGTAACCTGAGCCCCTTTAGTGGCTGCAATGGGTATAATTTGACCTTGAAAACTTAGCCCTGGTCTACACTAGGACTTTAGGTCGAATTTAGCAGCATTAAATCAATGTAAACCTGCACCTGTCCACACGATGAAGCCCTTTATTTCGACTTAAAGGGCTCTTAAAATCGATTTCCTTACTCCACCCCTGACAAGTGGATTAGCGCTTAAATTGGCCTTGCCGGCTCGAATTTGGGGTACTGTGGACACAATTCGACGGTATTGGCCTCCGGGAGCTATCCCAGAGTGCTCCATTGTGGCCGCTCTGGACAGCACTCTCAACTCAGATGCACTGGCCAGGTAGACAGGAAAAGAACCGCGAACTTTTGAATCTCATTTCCTGTTTGGCCAGCATGGCAAGCTGCAGGTGACCATGCAGACCTCATCAGCACAGGTGACCATGATGGAGTCCCAGAATCGCAAAAGAGCTCCAGCATGGACCGAACGGGAGGTACGGGATCTGATCGCTGTATGGGGAGAGGAATCCGTGCTATCAGAACTCCGTTCCAGTTTTTGAAATGCCAAAACCTTTGTCAAAATCTCCCAGGGCATGAAGGACAGAGGCCATAACAGGGACCCGAAGCAGTGCCGCATGAAACTGAAGGAGCTGAGGCAAGCCTACCAGAAAACCAGAGAGGCGAATGGCCGCTCCAGGTCAGAGCCCCAAACATGCCGATTCTATGATGAGCTGCATGCCATTTTAGGGGGTTCAGCCACCACTACCCCAGCCATGTTGTTTGACTCCTTCAATGGAGATGGAGGCAATACGGAAGCAGGTTTTGGGGACGAAGAAGATGATGATGATGATGATGATGAGGTTGTAGATAGCTCACAGCAAGCAAGCGGAGAAACCGGTTTTCCCGACAGCCAGGAACTGTTTCTCACCCTGGACCTGGAGCCAGTACCCCCGAACCCACCCAAGGCTGCCTCCTGGACCCAGCAGGCGGAGAAGGGACCTTCGGTGAGTGTACCTTTTAAAATACTATACATGGTTTAAAAGCAAGCATGTGAAAGGATTACTTTGCCCTGGCATTCACGGTTCTCCTGGATGTACTCCCAAAGCCTTTGCAAAAGGTTTCTGGGGAGGGCAGCCTTATTGCCTCCTTCATGGTAGGACACTTTACCACTCCAGGCCAGTAACACGTACTCAGGAATCATTGTACAACAAAGCATTGCAGTGTATGTTTGCTGGCGTTCAAACAACATCCGTTCTTTCTCTCTCTGTGTTATCCTCAGGAGAGTGATATATAATTCATGGACACCTGGTTGAAATAGAGTGCTTTTCTTCAGGGGACACTCAGAGGAGCCCATTTCTGCTGGGCTGTTTGCCTGTGGCTAAACAGAAATGTTCCCCGCTGTTAGCCACAGGGAGTGGGGAGGGTTGAGGGGGTAGCCACGCGGTGGGGGGAGGCAAAATGCGACCTAGTAACGAAAGCACATGTGCTATGTATGTAATGTTAACAGCAAGGTTTACCCTGAAAGAGTGTAGCCACTGTTTTATAAAATGTGTCTTTTTAAATACCGCTGTCCTTTTTTTTTTCTCCACCAGCTGCATGTGTTTCAATGATCACAGGATCTTCTCCTTCCCAGAGGCTAGTGAAGCTTAGAAAGAAAGAAAAACGCACTTGAGATGAAATGTTCTCTGAGCTCATGCTGTCCTCCCACACTGACAGAGCACAGACGAATGCGTGGAGGCAAATAATGTCAGAGTGCAGGAAAGCACAAAATGACCGGGAGGAGAGGTGGCGGGCTGAAGAGAGTAAGTGGCGGGCTGAAGACAGGGTTGAAGCTCAAATGCGGCGGCAGCGTGATGAGAGGAGGCAGGATTCAATGCTGAGGCTGCTGGAGGATCAAACCAGTATGGTTGAGCTGCAGCAAAGGCAGCTGGAGCACAGACTGCCACTACAGCCCCTGTGTAACCAACCGCCCTCCTCCCCAAGTTCCATAGCCTCCACACCCAGACGCCCAAGAACGCGGTGGGGGGGCCACCGGCCAACCAGCCACTCCGCCACAGAGGATTGCCCAAAAAAAAAAGAAGGCTGGCATTCAATAAATTTTAAAGTTGTAAACTTTTAAAGTGCTGTGTGGCATTTTCCTTCCCTCTTCCACCACCCCTCTGGGCTACCTTGGTAGTCATTCCCCTATTTGTGTGATGAATAAGTAAAGAATGCATGAATGTGAAGCAACAATTACTTTATTGCCTCTGCAAGCGGTGATCGAAGGGAGGATGGGAGGGTGGTTAGCTTACAGGGAAGTAGAGTGAACCAAGGGGCGGGGGGTTTCATCAAGGAGAAACAAACAGAACTTTCACACCGTAGCCTGGCCAGTCATGAAACTGGTTTTCAAAGCTTCTCTGATGCATACTGCGCCCTCCTGTGCTCTTCTAACCGCCCTGGTGTCTGGCTGCGCGTAACCAGCAGCCAGGCGATTTGCCTCAACCTCCCACCCCGCCATGAACATCTCCCCCTTACTCTCACAGATATTGTGGAGCACACAGCAAGCAGTAATAACAGTGGGAATATTGGTTTCGCTGAGGTCTAAGCGAGTCAGTAAACTGCGCCAGCGCACCTTTAAACGTCCAAATGCATATTCTACCACCATTCTGCACTTGCTCAGCTGTAGTTGAACAGCTCCTGACTACTGTCCAGGCTGCCTGTGTACGGCTTCATGAGCCATGGCATTAAGGGGTAGGCTGGGTCCCCAAGGATACATATAGGCATTTCAACACCCCCAACAGTTATTTTGTGGTCTGGGAATAAAGTCCCTTCCTGCAGCTTTTGAAACAGACCAGAGTTCCTGAAGATGTGAGCGTCATGTACCTTTCCTGGCCATCCCACGTTGATGTTGGTGAAACGTCCCTTGTGATCCACCAGAGCTTGCAGCACTATTGAAAAGTACCCCTTGCGGTTTATGTACTCGGCGGCTTGGTGCTCCAGTGCCAAGATAGGGATATGAGTTCCGTCTATGGCCCCACCACAGTTAGGGAATCCCATTGCAGCAAAGCCATCCACTATGACCTGCACATTTCCCAGGGTCACTACCCTTGATATCAGCAGATCTTTGACTGTGTCGTCTACTTGCATCAACAGTAGATTTGCCCACTCCAAATTGATTCCCAACTGACCGGTAGCTGTCTGGCGTTGCAAGCTTCCACAGGGCTATCGCCACTTGCTTCTCAACTGTGAGGGCTGCTCTCATCTTGGTATTAATGTGCCTCAGGGCAGGGGAAAGCAAGTCACAAAGTTCCATGAAAGTGCCCTTACACATGCGAAAGTTTCGCAGCCACTGGGAATCGTCCCAGACCTGCAACACTATGCGGTCCCACCAATCTGTGCTTGTTTCCCGAGCCCAGAATCGGCGTTCCACAGCATGAACCTGCCCCATTAGCACCATGATGCATGTATTGTCAGGGCCCATGCTTTCAGAGAAATCTGTGTCCATGTTCTGATCACTCACATGACCGCGCTGATGTCGCCTCCTCGCCCGGTATCGCTTTGCCAGGTTCTGGTACTGCATATACTGCTGGATAATGCGTGTGGTGTTTAATGTGCTCCTAATTGCCAAAGTGAGCTGAGCGGCCTCCATGCTTGCCTTGGTGTGGCGTCCGCACAGAAAAAAGGCGCGGAACAATTGTCTGCCGTTGCTCTGATGGAGGGAGGGGCAACTGACGACACGGCTTACAGGGTTGGCTTCAGGGAGCTAAAATCAACAAAGGGGGTGGCTTTACATCAAGGAGTATTTCAGGCAGGACTTCTCGGAGAGTTCCAATAAGAAATGGTGCACCTAAGTTATTGTTCTTATTGGAACAAGAAGGTTAGCCTGGCCTCTGATTCATACATGGCTAGATTTACCTCGCTGCACCTTCTCTGTGAGTGACTGCATGTGACCTAGAGGAATGAGTCCCCTAGACAGGGGAGGAGGCAAATGAGTACAAAACAAATCTGGTCTATTTCTTGTTTTGATCCACTCCATCTATCTTTTACATCTTTGGCTGGCAGCAGATGGTGCAGAAGGACTGCATGCCATCCACATCTCATGGCTGCTCAGCAGAAGATGGTGCAGTACGACTGCTAGCCATCCTCATCTCTTGCCTGCCCGGCAGAAGATGGTACAGTACGACTGCTAGCAATCCGTATCGCCTGCCTGCTCACCATAAGACGGTTCAATAGGACTGCAGGACTAAAGAGAATGACCTGGTCAAGTCACTCCAAATTTAGTCCCTGCGCCCATGTCTGCCCAGGTGCTCCCAGCTGACATGGCCAGGAGCACCTCGGACACGACGAGGACGGCTACCAGTCGTACTGCACCGTCTACTGCCAGAAGGCAATGGGTTGCTGCTACTGTGTAGCGATGCCATACCGCGTCTGCCAGCACCCAGGAGATATACGGTGACGGTTACCTGAGCGGGCTCCATGCTTGCCGTGGTATGGCGTCTGCACAGGTAACTCAGGAAAAAAGGCGCGAAATGATTGTCTGCCCTTGCTTTCACGGAGGGAGGGAGGGAACGGGGGCCTGACGATATGTACCCAGAACCACCCGCAACAATGTTTTAGCCCCATCAGGCATTGGGATCTCAACCCAGAATTCCAATGGGCAGCGGAGACTGCGGGAACTGTGGGATCGCTACCCACAGTGCAACGCTCCGGAAGTCGACTCTAGCCTCGGTACTGTGGAAGCACTCTGCCGAGTTAATGCACTTAATGCACTTAGAGCATTTTCTGTGGGGACACACACACTCGAATATATAAAACCGATTTCTAAAAAAACGACTTCTATAAATTCGACCTTATTCCGTAGTGTAGACATACCCTTAGTGTTTCTCTGTGCAGGTGCAGTTATTTTGCTGGGTGGCAACTACCAAGATTATTTTTCTTTCATTTTCTAAAAGTCAGTACTACTGTTCGTTTGCTTTTCTCTGATTTTTCTGGAGCTACACCTGCTTGCTGCTCCCAAAGTGTTTGGTCACACATGCATGATGGCTCTATTAAATAGCTGAACTCAGAAAACAACACAATTTTGCTGCTATCATATAGGCAGTTTACATATACAACTCAATTAACTTGCAGGTGCATGTTTAATGTTCCTATAACTCAATTAAGTTGCAGGTGCATGTTTAATGTTCCTATTATTAATTTTTGCTTGTAATAGTTTTTTTTCCCTAGAAGAAACACATTTAGCACTTCACTAACAGGCCTGGAAACTTACAAGTCAGATGTGGACAATGTTCTTAGAAATGAAGGGATACTGAAATGCTAATTGGGTATCAGCAACATATTAATTCATTTACACTATTATAACAATAATCATTCTTTTCCTGCAGCGGCTGTTAAAGATGATATCACATTAGCTAAGTGTTGCTAGTGTGGACCCTCAATTAACATAAGAAACAAAAGGGTCTATTCTATGTTTCTCTCTCTGTGTGGACGATTTGTATACAAAGTTCCCATTAGTGTTAATGGGAGGTACAAGCATAAATCTGTGAAGTACACTGAGATGAGAATGGAGTCTGAAGTGTGAGAATGTGGCCTTGTTATCTGGTCCCACCTCTTGGCTCTTTGCTCTCATTTCAATAGCTGGAGTTCTGTTTTGGTGAAGCAGATTCTGTTCTACAACATGAAAAATTTGAGCAATTCTTTACAGTTCTGTTTTGTATTTCTGGCAGCAGACATTATAGTGTAATGTTTTTGTTATACATTATTGCCCATATTATTCTGCTCTAAGGTTTACCTTTTTCTAATGCTTTCTTCCACTCAGCATAGGAAATGACATTTCTAACTGAAATCCTGCAGATTGCTGAATTTGAAATAATTCCAGGAAGGATTAAGGAAAAGGTTTAGTCAAATGTCAAAGGGGTTTTCATTTAATTATTCACCTGATTGCTTTAATGTCTAAACTGGAATAAAAGAGCATGGAAGAGTTAATTTATAATAAGTATTAGAATTTGAACAGGCTTGAAAACTTAACCAAATTAATCATTCCTCTGCAGTAGTATGCTTAAATACCACAGCTGTTATATTAAGACTGATAGGATTTACCACCACCAGTTAACGAGCAAAAAATATACTCCTACTTTATTTTAGAATAAAGCTGACTACTACTAAAGCATATGTAAAAAGTGTAACGAACAGCATTTTTGCTTCCATTAGTTCAATTATGAATATCAATCTTATTAACTGAAATATCTGAAATCCTTTGCCACTAACTGTCCTAGACAGTTTTGGACAGTAATTCTCACTAAAAACTCACCTGTGTATTACAAGATAGCAAGAGTGGTTTCTTTTTTTAAAAGTGAATGATTTTAAATTTAATTTGAGTACTTATTTTCTAGTTTTCCTTAGCAAGACATAACAATTCACCTTTCAGTGTCTGTATCGATCATACTGCATTGGTGAGGATGACCCAAACAGGACTGTTGTCTGAAACATGGCATTGTGATACAACAAATGTGGAAGGAGGCACTTCTTTTTCCCAATTCCCCAAATCATTTGTTTTTAACTAGCTGTACAAAGGTTCAGAATGGGTATTTGCTATGTGAATTTCTTTGTGGGTTAAAACAACGAGGAGTCCTTGTGGCACCTTAGAGACTAATAGATTTATTTGGGCATAAGCTTTCGTGGGCTAGAACCCACTTCATCAGATGCATGGAGTGGAAAATACAGGAGCAGGTATAAATACATGAAAAGATATGAATTGCCTTACCAAGTGTGAGGTTAGTCTAATGAGACAATTCAATTCACAGCAGGATACCAAGGGAGGAAAAATAACTTTTGAAGTGGTAATGAGAGTGGCCTATTTCAGACAGTTGACAAGAAGGTGTGAGTAACAGTAGGTTGTTAGTTCAGAAAACAAGTTACCATGCAGTGCTATTCTGCCCATCATGGGCACTGTACTACAGTTCTTCATGTGGGGTATGTCTAGTAGTATGCTTCCCAGGGCAGATAGACAGACATGCGCTAGCTCTGCTTAAACTAGATGCTAAAAATAGCAGTATGGCTGCGGCGCAGGCAGGGACTGAGGCTAGCTGCCCAAGTACAATCTCATGCAGCCCACTGGATAGGTACTTAGGCAACTAGCTCAAGCCGCTGCCCTTGGCCCCACTGCCATTTTTAGCATGCTAGCACAAGCAGAGCTGGCATCTGTCAGTCTACCTGCACTGGGAAGCACAATCCCAGGTGTATACAGCATAGACATACTCTTAGACAAACTCTCATGGGAGTTTTGCGTGAGTAAGAAGTTCAGGAGTGATGGCCAAGAATGACCCTATTCATTGAAGGTACTTCCTGCTGAATCCTGCTACAGTTAATTTCACTTCCCCTGATCCTGGTCCCCTTTACTTTGTTAGTGCTGGATCAGGCCCTTATTGTAGATTTTAATATGTAAACTTTACTCACCATCTTGTGCTGAATAAATGATGGCAACAAGGCTGAATGGTCCATCCCCTTTGTTGTTAAATGCTTTCACTTTTACTTGAAACTTTGTTGAGGGGGGCAGAGAGTCATCTTTGTGCACATATCGGCCAATATCAGGATTGGTAACTGTAACTCTTCTCCATTCCTTTTCACCGAATGGTTTAAAGGCTACTATGTAACCAAAATTCTTGCCAAAGTGGTACTCTCTTGACAAAGGCTGAAGAGACAAAAGACTAAGAATTAACATTTTATGGTTAACCAGTGGATCACTAATTAGAAGTTTAAAAATATTTATCCACATATAAATTGCAAAAATATTGCATTGAAATTACATTCTCTGATTTGCTTCCATCCACTTCAAAAGTACACCATCTCCATCACTGACTACATCTGGTAATAATAAGATTCAAGTTCAACTTGCTTTTGATCCAGTACTACAGAAATGCATGTCATGCTGTCTCCAACTAGAGAAGGCTAAGATGATTTTGTTCTAAAACTATATTCAGCTGAAGCCAGCAAAAGATACCTTTTTAAGAAATGATGAGTGACAATGAGTATGTAACACAGACTCTGTGTGTGCGTGCATGTGTGAGAAGGACAGAGAGAGTGAGTGTGTAGCTCACAGATGTCATCACAGGCTCCAGACACAAACAATTAATAATGGATTCATACCTGCCATTATATCACAAATATCCTTATAATGATTTATTTCCCATACTAAGGGGTAATGGCAAATTCTCAGTTAGAGCAGGTAATGTGCTATCCATTCAACTGCTTTAGCATCAGTGTTGCCAGACTTTCACTCCCTAAAGACTTCACACATTCCTCAGACCCACATGGACTACCATCCATCATCTTTATGGCACCCTGTTGGGCCCTACTCATGTCAATGATCAGCGATGCTTCTGGCTGAATTGGGGTAACACTTCTGGAAGACTTATCCAAGGCGACCGTCCATGGATTCTGAAGTAGAGACTCTGATCATTCTAGATGTAAAGAGACAGGATCCTATTGCCATTGGCTGGGTTCTTCCTCTGGCTGTTCAGCAACAGACATGGAGCAGACTCAGATTAATAGAGCTACAAGCTTTATTTACCATTTATTTGATTTCTGTGTGAACCTGAAGGCTGAGCAGAGGCTGATGTCTTTGAGAGTAGCCCCCTGCTCCACCCTTTTTTGCCCTCCAAACCCATCAGAGTCTCTCCTGCATAGAACATCCATGCAAGGGCTGATGTGAGGAGCAATGGACCTGCAGCAGTGTAACAGCTGGGAATATATTATGTTCAGGTTTTACACTGCTGTCCATTACTATATCATCCACTCAATGGACACTCTGGGTCAGATTTTTTAGAATTAAAAATAGTTTTAAATGGAATGGGCAGAAAACACAAATTCTATTTTATGGAAGATTTTGAGATTCTGAAATTTGTTTTAATTCTGAAACATGGAAAGAGTGCCATGCTTTGTTTTTTTATTCCCTGTCTTGGGTTACCACTGTTAGCTGTTAGCATGTACAGTATCTTCATCCTTGTAGCATTTCAGATATAATAAACCAGGACCAGATGGGATCTTCGTTCCTTCATCTTCTCCCCAAATGGGAGAGAGAAAGTGTGAGACTGCATTTTCCACAGGCTATTTGAAGAACTTTAATAATACATCACTTCACTTCTTGACTCCTTTTCCTGTGTACTTGTAGTTGGAAGTGTCCACAATTCTTCACCAGTCCTTCTAGTCCATTGCACAGGTTCGTAGGTCTTAGGGTTCCAGACCTTTTTGTTTCAAACTACACTTGACAAAGTCTTTCCTTTGTATCCTCAGTCTTCCAAATGCTTTCTTGCTGTCCTCTCTCTTGCTTCCGCTTTCTTTGCTGCTCATTCTTCTCCCATTCTTATCACACGTGCACTCTCCAGCCTATCTATCACTGGAAGTCCCAAGTTCATCATGCCCATGATTTCTTCCCTGCCCCCTCTGTTTACCATCTGCTTGTTGCCATGCTCCTCCATTTATTATTTTCTCCTACTTGTATCTTCTTTTTTTCCAACTTCGTAAGACCCACTATTTCCAAACCATAGAGCAGGCAGGGACGAACACACGGAGCATACTCTTTTCCTTTCAGTTTGTTGCTTAATCTTTGGTCCCACAGTACTCCTGCCACATTTTTTTCACATTGGGTTCTTCCTTTCAATTCTACAGATCTCTCTGATGGCACTAAGTGTACTTCCCAAGTACACAAATTTTCTTCTGCTCCTATAGCGTCAATCAACAGCTCTTCTTCCCCCTTCTCTACTTTCATAATGTTCGGGTTTTTTGTGTTTACCTTCAAACACAGATGCCCACTCTGATATCATATTGTCCAGTTCCTCTTTTACGATCAGATAGTCATCATAAATGTTACGTTGAAATAAGTAGCTATACATTGCTGAACGCCAGGCAATATCCACCAATTCTAGCCCTCAAAAGAGAATGGGAAAGGCTGTCCATGAAGAGAAATGGAGAAAGGCTATGGCCAAATGAAAGACCACTTCTAGTCCTCCACCTCTGCACTTCCTTTGAAACAAGATCTTGAAGAGCTCTGGCTGGATCCCTGAATATCTCACACAAGCCGAGATTATGAATCAGAAAATGCTATAGGTGTTGGCAGCCATATACCCTGTCTCATATTTGGTTCTCGTGCTATTAATTATGACATTATTGGAATAGTATATGCAAATGTGAGTACATTTCTGGGAACAAATACCCTTACCTAAGTCACTCTGTGCTATGTCAGGTGGGCACAGCAAATCTAACCTTAATAGAAAAAAAAAACACCCCTTGATAGTTATGCTAGTGGAAAGTTGGATATTCCTGAGAAATAGAAACTCTGCCCACCTAGTTTTAATGGTTAAATGAACTACCTATTACAGAACTGCTGGAAAAACTGACATTCGCTAAGAGAAATAATTGGAATATAAATCTATTTGGGGCCATTAGAAAGAACTAAATGATCTTAGATTTCAGATCTTGCATTAGTCATTATCCTCCTGGTCATAATTTTTTTTTAAATTTAGTCATAGCTTGCAATTATGCAAGTCTCCCTGATGCCAGCACTGCCATGAATACAGGTCTTTACATGCAGTGCAAAATGTATCATTCTTAATCTTTCTCTGAGACAACAGTGTGTATGTCAATATTTTAAAACTAATCTGTCTTGCTCAACTGTGCTTTGCATGTGTTTTTATTTGATTCTCTCTATTCAAAGAGCAATTAAAAACAAAATGAAAATAATAGGAATGGTATATTGTCTAAATGACTGTCTACTGGTATTGAGAAAGATATCTTGAAAACCCATTTTTACAGAATGTTGAAGTTTCCTTTTTTTAAACTTAAGTACAAAAAACACCTTTCTCCCAAATTTGTGGCTAGTTATAACTGTCACATTTGACAGACTCCTCCCAAGGGGTTTAGTAACCCTAAAATACAGCATTCCACATATACACACTCACGCACAGGTGCAATATGCATACTTTTTTAAACAAACCTGTATTTTCTTAAAGGAGCATCCTTGCTAGGACAATAAAGCAGATGCTGTCAGTCCTAAGTAGGCTTTACGTACTGATTAATCAAAGAAAAAGCATTCTTAGTAGTAGAGGTACATACAGTATGAGCTACATCTGACATATCAACCATTCCTAAAGAAACAAAGATTATATTTTTCACTCTCCATATGATGTTGGGCAAGTGACTAGAAGGGACAACGACAGCAAGATAACTTTGGTTACTTTTTAAAAGTGTAACTTTGTGGCCTCCGATTGCTGGAGGCAAGTATAAACTTCCACAACTCTTTCTTTTACTATATCAAGGAAGGAACTTCTTTCTTTCCCATACTTCATCCTCTGTAGCTTCTTCTTAACTTCTCAGCTCTCCTTTCCATCCCATCCATCTTTAGTTTACGTATGATCTTCCTCTCCCCTGCTTTCTTATCCTCTTCTGTTCCATTTTTTCCCTTCTTCCCATTTTCTTGCCTTTCTTCTCTTCATTCCCTGTTTTCAACCTTTACTTCTCTGCCTCTCTTTTTCATTGACCGGGCATTTCCAGAAGACTTTTTTTTTCCAGTGGGTGGAATTTTCCAAAGAATTGCTCCAGCCCCAGAAGGAAAACCGTAATACTACATATTCCTACAGTAGACTTTCTAAAGACAGAATATCATGCAGCCACCACTTATTGTGTCTGCAATTTACAAAAAGCTTCGTTTACTGTGAAGCTTTTCTAACACTCAGTGTCATTCTCCAACTCTGCATTCCACTCCAGTTGCAGGTAAGTGTGTGATGTGAGAAGAGCCCATAATTAAAGCTAAAGAGTTCAGCAATGTAGCTGTTAAAACATTTAAGTGAACCTGCTTACTGTTTGGGTTGTGGCCTTCAAAATTAGAATAATACTTGATCCAAAGTAAAATTTAAGTCAAAATCCAAATGCTCCTTTTGAAGTTCTAATAAATTAATCTAGTATCTTAGACTCTGCTTCTGTGTTTTAATCTATGCAATATGTGCCCAGAGCATCAGATAGGTGCCTAAAGCTATATTTTATAAAGATAAATAAATAATCTAAAAGCACACATTTTCTCTTCCTTCTTATGTATTTCAAAAGACAAAGACTGCAAACTTACTTACTGTGGGCCCAACCCTGCCTTCTCTGCAGTCAATGGCAAAACTTCCACTGACTTCAGTGGGAAGAGGATCAGACGCTGCATACCCAGCACAGCACATAATCAATGCAGTTTCATTTTGATACTCACCACCCATGTTATTGTCAGCTCTCGGTTACTTCCACCCCCTCCTCCAACATCAGAAGGAGCCACATTAGGAGCTGGAATAACAGAAAAGACAAGCAACATTTTCTCAGACTTCAGAGCTCTCATTCAAGAGAGAACCATTAATTACTAGCAGTGCCAATGAGCCCATATGGCCCACACAATTACAATAATGATAGCCTGTAATAGCTATGAGAGTCTGTGGTCTTGCCAAGACTAACGTATAGTTTTTGCCACAGGAAAAGTGCCAGTTCTCTCCAGTTATGGTAACTAGGCACTGCTGGTAATAACTCTTTCCTGATTTTGGCCATGTTCACTTTACTTTTTAAATTGGATATTCAGAAACCGAACACGCCCTTCATAGATCTGAGGAGAAAAGCATTTTATTATTCTTATCTTTGCTCACTGTGTGGTCTTTAAAGACTTATGCCTCCATTCAACAAAGACTTAAACACATGCTTCATTTTACACACTCTGTGAATGGCCCACTGATGTCAATGGATTTATTCACTATACATAGAGTTAAGCACATGGATAAGTCTCTACAGGACAGGGACCTTAGTTCTGTTCTCATTCAGGTCAATGGCAAACTACCATTGATCTGAGTGGGTGGAGGATTGGGACTTAAGGCTCCAGTACTCAAAGTAAATTAAACTTCTGATTGTATATATTGTATTTTTATGTTTCATTTAGAAATCTGGAAATTGAAGACTGATATTGTATACTTTGAAAAAAAATCTGCTAAAATTTAATATCTGGGCAGCACCATGGTAAAAAACAGGAAGTTCCTACCATTTCCATTATAATTTACTCCTTTATTTTCACTTGTGTGACACTGACAGCCCTCAATTCCCACTGAATATAGTTGGGGTAAAAGCAAGGTAGTTCTTAAGATGTGCAGGCTCCTTCCTCCCATGGACCTGGTAAGGAAGGTTCCTTGAAACTCATCTCTGCCACGATGACTGCAAAACACTTTCCAAAAGAGAGGCAATTGGTAGTACTTATTGGACTAAAAATGATAATTTCATTGTTATCTTGTCTGCTCCTGCCCCTTGTTTGTATATCCACCTGTGGTCTTTCATTAATAGGTTGCACAGTTAAGCACTCTGAAGTTAAGAAATGACAGTTAAGGTTGCCCATACGACCTTAAATATGCTCCCAGTGCATGTGCATTATGACATACAGTAATTCCTCCCTTAATATTGTAGTTATGTTCCTGAAAAATGCTACTTTAAGCAAAACAATGTTAAGCGAATCCAATTTCTCCATAAGAATTAATGTAAATGGGGGGGGGGGTTAGGTTCCAGGGAAATTTTTTTCACCAGACAAATATATATATATACACACACACACACACACACAGTATAAGTTTTAAACAAATAATGTAATACTGTACACAGCAATGATGATTGTGAAGCTTGGTTGAGGTGGTGAAGTTAGAGGGTGGAAGAAGGTGGGATATTTCCCAGGGAACGCCTTACTGCTAAATGATGAACTAGCATTTGGCTGAGCCTCAAGGGTTAACACATTGTTGTTAATGTAGCCTCACACTCTACAAGGCAACACAAATGGAGGGAGGGGAGACAGCATGGCAGACAGAGACATACACCCTGTGTGTGTGTGAGAGAGAAATGCGCATTGCCCCTTTAAGTACACTGACACCACTCTAAGTACATTGCCTTTTTAAGTATATCAGGAAGTGAGATAGGAGCTGCGGCCAGCAAGCTCTCTTCCTCCTGAGCCCTGCCATGTCCTCACCCTGCTCTATATGGAGAAGGGGTAAGCAGGGGGCAGAAGCAGGTGGGAGGGGGACATCCTGACATTAACCCTCCTTTCTCCCCCCCCCCCACAAAGCAAGCAGGAGGCTCCCAGGAGTAGCTCCAAAGCAGAGGGCAGGAGCAGCACATGGGAGTGGGGGGAGGGACAGCTGAACTGCCGACAAGTGATAGCCTGCTGGGTGGCTGCCACACAGGGAACTTAGGGGAGCAGGGAGCTGATGGGGGGCTTCCGGTCCACACTGGGGAGCTGATGGGGGGCTTCCTGAAAGCAGTGAACAAAGCAGGCGGTTGCCAAACAACGTTATAAGGGAGCATTGTGCAACTTTAAACGAGCATGTTCCCTAATTGATCAGCAACGTAACAACGTTAACCAGGACGAGTTTAAGTGAGGAATATTCTGTACTTAACTACATGATCACATAGTTTTTTCTCAAGTAATACATGTTATTATCATACATCACATTTTTTCTACTACTTTGTAAGATGCAAGTTGCACACAGAATGACACAAGACTTTACTGGACAAGGCTAGCGCTCTCCCCTATTTAAACAGCTGGCCAACTGGTGCCTTATACAAGGCCAGGTAGGAACTTTATTTTTTCCCATTTTTAATGTTTTCTTTTGAAAGGAAGACAATGAAATTCAAAAACTAGCATTGAGATGACTTGTAAGTTTGAAAGATCAAGCAGCCCAAATCATATCGGTAGCCTCTGACACCCACTTTGTGCTCACTTAGCACAGGTGTAAATGGCGACCCAAAGTGCAATGCAAGGGATGACTGGGACTAATATATTTATTAATACAACTCAATTAAATGGAGAAGTGCCGAACCTTCATTTTCCTAAAATGAATTGGTTGCAGAGACTTATTGAATTTTAGTGTCTAGGAGCTAAAATATATATAGCTAGTCTTCTAACAGGAAAACCCCAAGAAGTCATTATGTAATTTCAGTGGTACTGAACAAAATAAACAGATTTTAATTTAAACTTATCTTAATTACATGTACAACAAGCATGCAGTTAAAAGCAGCCATTAAAATGAAGGCCACATGCACATGGAAGAAAGAGTGAAGGTTCAGAGATGTTTGTGCCACTGACAATTGTCAGATACCACAGTTAAACTTATGCAATGTGTTATCCAATACTCAGATGGCACAGCAGATTAGTAGCAATGTTTGATCCTGTGTCATATTGAGCAGCTGTTCTTTATAATCAAATAATCAAAATATACTAGCATTGGTTCCAAGCTGTGCAATGAAAATACCTAATACCTTAGGGGTCCTATTCAACACACATTAAACTGAAAAGCCACATATAGCGTCTGGTTCCCATATTAGCGTGAGATTCTAAGCAGGAAATTCAGATGGGGGATGGCACCAGTCATCTCTAATAAGTGCCAACTCATGCTAAGAAATACACTTTCTTCAGTACAGGGGATCCTATCCATTAACATGTTAGTGCATTACATTCTTCGGTTTGTATTCTAAGCAGCATGCATGATTGATGCCATAAAACTTCTATAAATGCCTGCATTAACTGTCCATTTAGATTCACCAGAAGTGCCAGTCATAATATGCCACAGGCAGAAATGCTGCTCCTAGTTGTCCTCCATTCTGCATAGGCAGCGAGACAACCAGCTGAATCTTCCAAAGATATTAAAGGCCTGATGCAAAAGGGGAGGGCATGTCATTCTTTAAATTGGGGAGGAGACTGAAAGAAGTTTCATGAACCCAGCACAAGGCTATTGATGTACATTAAGTATCACAATCCCTCTACATGTGAGGGTTGTTTCCACCCTCCCTTCAGAACAGCAGAGAAATATTAATGGTATGCCAGCACTCCAAGAAGCAAGTGCACATTTATTTTTCAGATCCCTAGGCTCTTGTCCAAATGCAGCTGTGGAGTAAGGAAACATATGACACTAATAGCTAAGTTTATTAGAAGTAATTTCCGTTCACTTTGGTTTTACAGTTTTGTGGATTTTTCTTTCCTGTCTCCACTAACCTGACGAATCAATGCTTCCTTACTCCCTAACAATCTAATTTTTAAAAGACTAAAGATGATTCTGCTTTTGGTTATTCTTAGCAAAATTTGCAGTGAACAAACATTTAATCTATTTTCCAAATATATATTTCAACTTCAAGTAATGGGACAGCAGCCTTCTAAAAATGATAAAGAACAGGGCTGCAAACTGGAGCTAGTGTTTGTTAAGGTGGATAAAGTGATATGGAAGTCTTGCTGGATATAGACCTTTTTGCAGTGACACATTAGCTCTAAAAGCACTGCTGTTATCTCCTTCAGACAGTCAAAACAGAATATATTATCTTGAATGATATATTCAGCAACTAATTCCTCATTTGGGAGAATTCATTTTATGATGTACCTGTCCCAGCCTACAGGATATGCTTAACTGTGCTCCGAGATCTTAACATTAAGCAATTAGACAGACTGGGGCATGTGTTGTGTTGGATAATGTCATGCCTTTGACACAGCATTAGAAGGCACAAGACCAAACCTTCAATCACAGGGAAGTGGCATTATCCAGTAAAACACACATCCTGGCATGTCTTGTGATGAGAATACAGCAAGCTAAGAAACAAATGAACATTTGCTGATTTAAAAAAATATATATATTCTTCCTGCACAAAAACAATAATTAACTAATTTAAAACATACGGCAGAGGATCTCTGAAAGGCGGGAGAAGAAAACATCCCCAATGAATGCAATTTCATGCTGTTTTTCTCTTCTTTGTTAATTTAATTTAATATTTTTACATGAATAAAAGAATAAGTCATTCTATATGACGTCTGTGTTTCTTGGAGAACTGAGGATACAAGTGTCAGAGCTATAACACAAGTCTGTTTGGGTAATTTCTCACTACTACTGGACAACAGCTAATGTACTGCGATAGGGCCTCCTTTCTTGTCAAGAATTTCCCTCTAACCACCAGTAACAATTGGAAATGAGTTTTATCCTCTCATTCTCTATTTCTGAAATTATTACCGGACCAAGAAGAACTGGGTAATCAGACCAAAGGGGCCCAGTGATTCATGTTAGCTGTGGGTTGAAAGTCAATATTCCAGTAGTCTGAAATCCTACCCTTCTTTCTGTAACTGATATTAGGCTGACCCAGGAGTAGGGGCATAAAACCTTGGGCCGGCAGCTCAGACAGGAGGGATGGTTTGGTTTATAAGCAGTGCTGCTGGAACAAGTAGTCACACCAGTTTCAGAGGGTCCATCACTGGTTGTAGTCTGAAGGACAAGAAGTCTGCCATAAACGGGAAGAGAAGCAACAGGCTGGAAACAACAGGAATAGACCAGTCTGAGAGCACTAAAAGAGCCAACAGGAATACCGGGCCGAGCCGGATTGGCCAGCTCTATAGTGTACGTGATGAGATTAGCCCAGTAACTGGACATGTGTCTGTGGATAAACTTATTGTAGGAAGTGTGTCTTTAAAACATACAGATACCATTAAATGGTCTAAGCTCCCAAAGCAAGAGATTTGTTAGTCTGATGCGAGTGAAAGACCATAAAATCTTCTCCAGACTTTGGGATCATAGCTAGCCACGGCAGCGAGCTAGTAAAAAACAGCAGTCATTAAAGACAGTGTAAATGTATCATTTGGTGTCAAGACTGCTCATTTTGTTGCCTACTTTGCAGTTGGCACTAGGATATCTGATAATTATTTACTACAGTCAATTATGACTAGTTACACCATTCTATTTGGACTTAAATGCTTTTTTGCACTCTGCTTCTACCAAAATTAATGAAAATGTAGAAAAATAAAAAGAACATTTAAGCATTTAAAGATATCTCAACAATTTGTGTCTACGTACCAGCTCCTTCTGTTCTAATTCTTTGTGATGGCATACTAGGTTCTCCTATCCCCAAAGTATTCATTGCTGTTATCCGGAATTCATATTCCATCCATGGGATTAAATCAATCACCTTTGCGGTCTCCATATTTCCTTCAATGTTTGGAGGATCTAAATGAAACAAGAGACTGCTTAGAAAGGAACATTTTGCAGTCAGCTGAAAGAATAATCTGAGTTTCTGTGGTTTCTCCCTCCTCTCTGTTTGTAATCAGCCACCTAGACGAACACTACATTATAAAACAGGATCTCTCTTTTGTACAAGCAGTTCTGGCAGAGAATGAGGAGTTGGAATCTATGAGATTATCTGGGATAAACCTTTACAAGATCACAAATTGCAATTGCAAGTGGATGAGTGGTGGAGGCAGTCTCAATAATTGCACACCGGACCTTGAGACATCTGGACATTTCTCCTATGGAATAATGCACTGAGAAAGCTGGAATGCAACTATATTTCATGTAACAATCAAATGCTTTTGAAGCTCATAATCCTGGAATTTCACTCACAGTTCTGAAAGTTAAATACGAAGTTAAGTAAGTGCCAACGGGCTAGCCAGGCATAGATGGAAAGATCCGTCAACTATCCAGGAATGGTACATAGAGTTTGATTAGAAGTTAGCACCTTGGTTTGGAGGAAGCTGAGGGATTTGAAAGGTCCTAGCTGGGAGGGGAGTCAATGTTGAATGAGTTTGTGGGATGGGTGTGGTGGGAAGGGGAATGGCAAGGTAAGGCATATATACTAATATTAATTGTTAAAATAATATATAACAACGAATATTACTATACATTCTAGAATAGGCCTGGTCCTGCAATGCTCACACTCCCAGTGATCTTAATGGGATTTAGGGGTCAATAAAGCTGGGTATGTTTCTAAGGCATCTATCACTGTGGTATCAAAGCATAACTTAGATGAAAAGTTATAACTGAACTATTAAAATTCTATTATATTTGACAGGCAAAAGATTAATTTGTGATGACCTAACTCGCAAGAAAAAGATTTTAGACATTCCATTTGATTAAAGGAGTGTGATTAGGCATAACAAAAGGAATGAAACGTTTATTCTATAGACCCAGAATAAATTATTCAAAAATTAAATGTGCTGAGTGGGAAAGAAATATTTTCATGGTTGAGAATCTGCACTACTTACTTGGTGGGCAGAATCTCTGCATGTGATTGGCTCATATTAATTCCCAGAATTTAGAAGTGTTTAAGATAAGCAGTTTTGCTGAAGAAATGTATTTTGACATAAAATATTTTCTAAAGAATAAGGCCATGATCCCGGAAAGGCTTATGTATTCAACTTCACATATTGTTAGTCGTCCAGTAAGGAATGTATAAAATTAAGCACATGTAAGATGAGTCAAAAGTTAATCTATTGATTTTATTAGTTCTAATACTACCCTTACCTGTTTTGGCATCTTTCCATTCCTCAGAAAGAAAAGTCTTTGACTGGATAGTGTACTTTGAAATAGGGCTATGATTGTCTGTTCCACGACTCCAAGTAAGTGTCACGGAAGTGTCTTTAATATCTTCTATTCTCAACCCCCCAGGGGGACCTGGAGGACCTAAAAAGCACATTTGGCAATTTACAGATTAAATAATACTTTTAAAAATAAAGGGTTTCCTAACTAATGTCTAACAATCTATTTAAACGTTATATAAGATTTCTATTCTCACATTCCCTTAAGAACTGTTTGAAGAATGGGCAATATAATCACGTGTTTATAATCTTCATAAAATGATTCAGATGATTTCTGCATTTGCATCTAAAAGATACTAAAAGTTATAGCTATTAATGATAGCTAATCCTTTCTAAAGTCCACCTAAAACTTGGATGGTCTTATCCCAAAACAACAGACTCATGAACTGAGGACATGATAATATTTGCTAAAGTGAACAGCAATTTTTTTTCCAAGCCCACATTTTCAGAGTACTTACTGTTATTATGGAAGCACTCCTTTACTCTCACAATTGCTTCATAAAATTCAAGCATCATAAGATACATGTGTTGTGCCATGCCTTACTCAACTCCAAGAAGAGAACTACATGGCTGCCTGGAACATACAGGTCAAAAACCACAGGTGACTAGGACTCTTAGCAGTCTAGACTAGAAAGTTAAACAGAGGACAGTGATGCAGAGTGTGTGTGTGTGTGTGTAGGAATCTTGATCTGTAAAAGACACCATGAAAGTCAGAAGTCCATGCTAAAAATAAACTCCTTGCCCGATAGCGCTGTGATCATCAGCTTTGGCACATGCATGCGAATTTTGCTTGCAGGTTGTTTCACACAACTTATTTTATCCTGCTTGCATTTGCTTTGGACATTAGGATCAAATTACAAGAAAAAATTAGTGAAGTAAGAAAAGCAGAGACAATGCATTACAACCTCTAAAATGAGACTTGCTGATTCCCTTTCCATGATTAACAGCTTGCCAAATCTCATCTATGATTCAATTAATTACTCCAACAATCTTTCAGGAGATTACAGCAAATGTCACATGGTATCTTCAGAAGAATAAGGGGACTTGTCTCTCTTTACTGTGCAGACCTGGAAACTACCAGGCTCCAAGCAAATGCAGTGATAGCTTCTTTATAATTTATTTTGATTTGAAAACAAGAGAAATCTCATAAATAAACCAATTATCGACCAATTTTAACAAAGAAGCAGAAATAACTTATGATATTACAGACCTGAATCTAACCTCCCACTAATCACTCAGAAATAAAATGCCTGCTGTAAGATGACGACTTCATCATACTATCAACTATGGAAGAAGATCTCCAGAGAATGGACATCTACTACAAAGCTACTACAAGACATGGGACCTACAGATAAACCTGGACAAAATAAAAATCAAGATATTTCAGAAGAATACCCTAACCAAACCCCAGTCCCATCTAGCGGCACCGAAACCACTTAGAGAGAAAGCGAGAGAGGAAAAAAAAATGCATCTGCTCTACAGCCTTAGTTAACAGCCAGTTGGCTTTTAGCTTATGTTGTAGAGGCTCACGCGCTAAGCTCCAAAGGCCCCAGGTTTGATCTGACCTGCTGACGACCAGGGTCTGTCGGCATCACACTAAGTTATACATAATAAATGCAGCAGAGAGCTTCAGACTGGCTACCAAGGAATTGTGGGTATTCTGTGCCATTAAGGTACTGCACGAGAGATGCCACCCCCCAGGAAAATTATAGCTAAATTTTTTTTCACCAGCATGATCCAATTTCTGTAAGGAAGTGAAATCTGGGGTCCATCCTTAGCAATTGATTAGCCTGACTGGGTTAAAACCCCAACAGAAACTCTACTTTTGAAGTTCTATAAACAAATACTCCATGTGCACAGGAACTCCAGCAACAACAGCTGCAGACCAGATCTGGGTCATTTCCCTCTGCTAACCAACATACACCAAAGAATATTGAGTGACCTCTCCGCCAAAGAAGCAAACACTCACTCTTCTGCAAAGTACAAGAGTATTTAGAACTTGTCCGATATGAAAACACAATCCGCTCCTATATATCATTGCTCCCTGGTCTCAAAAACTTCCACCCCGACCTGCGGAGCAAACAACACTACCCCAATCTGAAAAGTACTCAGAAAGCTAGGCCAGAACATAAAATAACAATATAGAGTCATTGGGAAGAAAAAATTAAAACTAGCAACAAGCTAAACCGATACAAATCATAGCACAGAAATATTATGCCTGCAGAGTCTCCCCAAATTCAGAAACAGTGATCATAAGGTGGAAATTGGAAGGCTCAAGGCAAAGTCTAAACCTACAGATGAGTGACTGTGTAGCCAAGAGTGTGACAAAGGAGAGACTGAGACAGGGAGACTTTCTACTCCTGCATCTCAAACACAAGGAAATGTGAAAAAAGATATTTCCTTAAATGATCAGGAATCATAAAAGATACTTCATCATAAAGTGCTGCAGAAAAAAAACCCTGTGTCTGCCTGACTTTGGGAGAAAGGGAAGAAATGACAGAGATGGAATCACATCATGCTACATAGCAACCTGTCACCAAATCAGGGGTGACATACTGGCCCCACTGCAGTCCCATTTACTTCAGCA
Source organism: Lepidochelys olivacea (assembly GCF_965140295.1). Classification (NCBI taxonomy): domain Eukaryota; kingdom Metazoa; phylum Chordata; order Testudines; family Cheloniidae; genus Lepidochelys; species Lepidochelys olivacea. The sequence continues at coordinate 300,144,803 of NC_140411.1, forward strand.
GGGCCAGGATTTCATTCTAGCAGTGACAAATAGACACAGGGGATCTATATATGGTACTTTTGTGGTTCCATTTCCGGAACGTCTGAGTGCCTTACAATCTTTGATGTGCTGATATCAAAAGCCCCGAAACAGTGTGTAGCCCCATTCTGGGTGGACTGTACCCACCTATGACAGATGCCTAAGAGGTCAGCCTTTTTCTTACACTTTAGCAACATTCATACATCTTCTCATGCTTATAAAGTCTCATTGACTTGAACTTAATTTTTCCACTGCTTGATAGACACCTTAAAATATTTTTTTTTATGTAACGGTTGAGACAACAGCATTTTTCTAAGAATTCTTCCTGTTCCACAGCTTTCTTTAATACAGAGCTTAAAATAGCAATCTAAAAATATTTTAAGTACAGTAATTGTTTCGTTTTAAACTGAGTCAGCAATGGTTTCATAAATATAGGGTCCTTTAAACGAAATCTGGACAGAATATTTTGTTTTGTAGCACTTTTTTCCCATCCTAAAACTGCTTACGTAAGTTATTTTATTTTTTAAAAATTGTATTTGTCCTCTATTTTATAATTACTATATGTTGTTGGCTTTGAAAGTTTACACCTTATAACTAAAATAATAATTTCCTTGAAAGACAATATTTCTCATTTATAGAATGAGGTGCCTTTGTAAATCTCATTCGGTGCCTATCTGTATCTTGAGGTGCTTAAATACCTGTGTAAATCTGGCCCTAAATGAATACTACAGCAGTAAGCCTGAACAAAATAACCTAACAGTAACCATCAAACATCTCCAGTGTAATGCCAGGCAAATTTTCCAATCCCTACACTGAACTGAATACTGCTCTTTTTCCTATATACATTGAAAACTTAATATACAATTAAAAACAAAACCTCATTTGTGTCTCTCTTTAGCTATTGAAATTAAACTGCATTATTTGGCAACTATTTCTTCTTTTTGACATTCTCCATGGTTTATAGTTCAACTTGGGGGAACAAACTTTAGTTCTACTTTTGATTTGGCAAAGATTCATTTTCATTGGGCCAAAATGTTTAGGGAAGTGAACAGTATAGGTTATCATGAAACAGTCATCAGTTGTATGCTGTGAGAAATAGAACAACATAGTCACCAAAATAATTTATTCATGTTATACCCAGTTTCTCTTACACCTGGAAAGCAGAAGTGAAGCTGGAAAGGACATATATTTTTGCTATCCTGGTTAGATCTGGTATCTCAATCTAAAACATATGCAGGATCCTTCGGGCTCAGGTCTATGATCTCTGGTCTGGATCCCTGTCTGTCACTTATAAAAGCCAAGGGTAAATTGCTAACACATTTGGATGAATGGATCCCTTAGGGAGAGCACAGCGCTAGATAGCCAATCTTCAACTTTTGTTAAAAGTCATCTCTTGATATCAAAGACATACCTAATTATTACCAACTCTTGAACCTTTCCAAGAGAAGGTGACTGAAAAGGTCATCAGCTGAGTAAGTTCAGAGTTTCTAGTTTCTGACTGTGGCATGGCACAGAGATGGCCCTGTTTGTGAAGACTGATGCCAAACAACTCTCCTTACTAGTACTGCTAGATCTATCATTTGCTTTTGACATGAGTGATCACAATGTTCTGCTAGCCCAGCTGCACAGACGGAGCTGGACAGGATTGTTCTACAGTGGTTCCATTTGTTTTTATGGAACTCTTTCAATCAGTGGGGCTGGGAGAAGATGCATCTGCCCCAAGGCCCTCTTCTTTGGTATCTTTTATGGGGTGCCTTTCTCACCTGTGCGATTCAGTGTTAAACCATTCAGAGAACTGATTCAATGGTATGGTCTTCAGAACACTGTAAAACCCCTATTGACATCACCATATCTCCTCATCACCTCAGCAGTTCCATTATCCTAACTGTGATGTCAGAAGGGATGTAACATTAATCCAGATAAATGGATGTATTGTTTGTAGGACAGGGAAAACATTTAGAGGAGACTGTATGTACAGTGGCTTTTATTCTAATACTTCACCTATGAGACATATTCTATTTCACCTGCCTCTGTATTACCACTGATCTGTGAACCGTTTTATTGTCACGCTTCTCCACTGACATTGTAGTGACAATGCCACTTTCGTCACATTGGCCGGACATGGCTCAGTGTTGAGCACTCCCAGAGTCCCACTGATATCAATGGGGGAGGGGATCTTAGCCCCACGTGGACTCTCGCAATCCTGTAGAACCTGTACACCGAGTGCAACACTGGTGGCAGGGTCTTTCATAGTGTTTCACTATGTGAACGGTAATAATTCTACTCCCTACATACTGGGTTTGAAGGAGACATATATCCAACAGGATATTCCCTTATTTAAAAAGAAAGTGTTGCCTACTATTATCGTAATATTAAGCCATATAAATGGACTATCCCTTTCCTTCCAAAGGAGTCTTCTGTAATGTCAGATTATTCATCCAATTGAAATTATATCTACGCTACTCAGGGCCGTCCCTAAGGGGAGTGCAGGGCCTGGGACATAGGTGCCGAGTTTCTAATCTGCTGGGGGGTGCTCCCTGTGGCTCTGCCAGGCCCTGCCCCACTCCACTCCTTCCCCTAAGGCCCCACCCTGCCTCTTCCCCGCCCAGTTCTACCCCCTCCCCCGAGCCCGTTGCACCCTCACTCCTCTCCCCTCCTCCCCAGCACCTCCTGATGCTGCGAAATATCTGATCTGCAGTAGGCGCTGAGAGGGAGGGGGAGGTTCTGGTAGGGAGGGCTCCTCCTTGCCCCCCCACCTGCCTCTGCTGGCCTCCTTACCCAGCTCACCCACCCACCTCCCGCCACATTTCCCCACCCGTTGGGCCCCTCAAAGCATGGGGCCTGGGTGATCACCCCGATTCACCGTACCCAAGGGATGGCTCTGACTCTACTATTACAATGTCAGTAGAAACTTTTCATTTGCTGTTATTAACCAAAGGAAATTAAATAAAAAAGGTTACAACAATGTTAAAACTTAACAGACCCTAAAAATGAAGGAAATTCAGAATCAAGGTATAAACTGTCCTTTAGCTACCATACTGCTGTCTAACATACCTGGTAAGTGGGGCAAAATATACTACCTATGCTGCCCCATGCATCAGGTATGTCATTTTTGAAATACCGACATTCCAGAGCATCAGCACTTCACAGCATGCTGTTGCTGTCTGCAGAAAAGTTGCATGTGAAGGCCAGAAAAACCAGATTAACTCACCCTGTTGAACCTATGCATTGTAACAGATCTTGTAAGATACCTACCATACGAGCAAGCACACTGTTCTGAGACCACGGCAATACTTAGGGACAGAGGGATGAGTTAATGATGGAGTGATAGCCTTCACTCCAAATTTCTTTGTTTCAATCATTTAAACATCAGCAGTACTTTTACTGTAATGTTTCGTTTCATGCACAATATACAATTCAGTGAAGCACTATGAATGGCTGTTTCAAAATTTCTTTTAGTAGACAAAACAGGAATGACACCATTTCCTCACTCTGTTTTGAGAAGTTTTGTTATAAAAACCAAATTAAAGTGTCTTGAAAATATTATATCAGGAAAAAAACATGATAATTAATCTTTATACTTATACAGGAAATGCATTAGAAGCACACTGGATACACTAACAGTACACACACATTTAAATACCTTCTAGAATCACAATCATGAGCAGATTGTAAGGTGTTCAAATATTAATTTCCTCCTAACTTTAATCTCCATCAATTCTTGATGAGAAATAAAATGGTTTTAATGAAGAAAAAAACAATTCATACCAGTCTGCTAACCTACATGAGAGGTAGCAAAATGTCAAATTATTTTAGCTTGAAAAATCTTACCTCTTACAACAAGGTCAGCTGAAGCTGAGGAGTTGTCAACAATTGTCTGTGCTGTGCATGTGTATCTTCCAGCATGCTGCAGCTGTACGTTTTTAATAAGCAGTTCACCATTGGCCTTTATCTGTTTAAGAAAATTATATAATTTAGATTAATAAATTAGATTAATAATTTTCTTATAAATTTGTAATACACACACACACTCTGTCATTTGATATACAGTGATTGTCACTCATGACTAACAAGTACTCACTTTCAGTACGGAAAGGAGAGGACTACCTCCCTCAAATAAATGCTTGATTTATTTATATTGTAGCAGTGGAAAGTACTCAGTATTTCTTGAAAAGCTGTTGCTTTTTAATAGAGCTGAAAATCCAAATGTTCTGAAACTAAAAAGTCTTTTTCACTAGCCGGTATTGCACTTTGTACACATGTACCATGTGCATGTACACTGCCACATGAAAACACTGGTTTACAATAGTTTTAGCCTAGAATTTTGCATGATTCACTTTTAAGTTTTTTCCCAATATCACTTAAATTATTGTGGAATTAAGCATAGAAATAGTAAAAACCCAACAATGGATAACACCACAATCTATATCCATGTCAGTAAAGATCTGCTCCATATATTGGCCCACATCCGGCCCCAGAAATCAATGTATGGATCAGCTGCCTCCCTGGCACTATCTTCTGCCTCCGGAGGCTGCCACAAGGAGAGGACAAGCCTGTTCAAGACCTAGAAGCTACGCTGTCTTCCCAATAGCATCACATTTGGATAAAGATCTTCAACTTCAGGCTGTATCACCTTTACATGGAAACCCTCCATACTGGGGAACACCCATCATCCCTTTAAAGGGAGTCCTGGGAGCAGCTGTGGCAAGAGGTGCAACTGGCAGCTGAGAAGCACAAGACCTCTATGCAGATGGTTTTATTACAAGTGAATTACATGGAATCTATAGGATTCTAAAGGTGAAACCATAGCTCCTTCCATGATGGGCAAAACTCTGCCTTCCCCAAGGAATCATCTGTAGACAAACTCAAGGTTCCATTCTGTAAGGTGCTGAGAACTCCTTCACCAATTCAGCGAAGCACATACGCACATGGTTAATTTTAAACCTGTGAATTCCTGCCTCAAGGAACTTCAATCTAAATAGACAATAGAGATTCAGACATACAAAGCACTGCCAACCAGCAGATGGATTTGTAACACATCAGTGCAATGTTTTAAAACATCTTACCAATAATAATTAACCACAAAACTTCTTTGGATGGTGGATTAACACTAGTAGAGTTCACAGAGAAATTTAATCTTATTATTAGGTACAATTGGTATTGCAGAAGCGCCTAGAGGTCCCAGCCCCTTTACACTAAGCACTATAGAAACACAACTGTCTACATTGCTGCAGGGAGCGAGCCTCTCAGCGCAGGCTGACAGACATGCTCCGTTCAAGCTAGCGTGTTAAAAACAGCAGTGAGGACGTTGCGACACAGTCAGCAACTCAAGCTTGTCACCTGAGCTTGGATGAGCTATGTACTCAGGCGGCTAGCCCAGGCCAGAGCATCCACCGTGCTATTTTTAGAGCACTAGCTTGAGCACAGCTAATGCACTTCTGTCTCCCCAAGCCGGGAGGCCCTCTCCCAGCTGCAGTGTAGACATGCCCAGAAAGTCAGTCCCTGACCCAAGAGATGAGAGGATGGGTGCCTGAAACGTGGCACATGAGAACAGAGTGAAGAAGGTGGAGACGCGGGTGGGAAAGTGGTATTGGTGGGAAAGTGGTTATTGTAGTCATCAGCTGTAAAGGGACTGACCAAAAATCATTGTTCCCTAGGGTGACCATATTTTCCTATGCTGAATATGGGACACCTGGTAAAATTACTCGTATTCAAGCGAGGTCAATGGCAATCAATCAGAAGTATGCAGTACAAACGTTCAAATTAACGTCAAGTTGACTGAGCCCCTGTTAAAAAGAAATACTGTGTAGCTGGATTCTTTTTATTGATCTTCTTATCTTTAAGGCTTTAGGTTTCACACGGGGAGGGGTGACACACACGCACTCCTACCCCCCGCCCCCCACACATGGGGAGAGGTTACACACACACTCCCATATCCCTCTCTTACTTGGGGTGGGGGTGACTGACCAACTGACTGGACCCTCCCTGCCCAGCGCTCTGTAAGCATGGCTGTGCCTTCAGGATGGACCTGCATCTCCTGGTACCTGGTGCTGCGTCTTCCCAAGGCAACACATGTGGGGGGAAATGCAGAGTCACAAGCCCCTCCCCAGATTTCTGCCAGGCTTCACACCAAAATGTGGCCAGCAGCAGCCTTTCAGCACTGTGCGGGAGGGAAGGGACAGAAGCTGCTTCCAGTCGCAGGAGGTTGGGTGTGGGTCTTTGCAGAGCTCATCTCTTCTTCTACCCCCCTGACCCTGGGGCTTTGGCACATGCAGGACTTGGCTCCTCCTGGCCAGCAACTGAGCCAGAGGGTCTCAGGCTTTCCCAGGGCGCCGGCCCAGTCAGAGGCAGTGGGGGAAGGAAGGAGCCTGCCGGCCAGGCTGCTAGTGAGCCGAGTGCTCTGAACAGGGGCTGGTGCTCTGCACAGCGCTGGGAGCAGGATGTGTCCTGCTGGGGGGGATATGGAGGAGCAGCAGGACTGGGGAGGTGAAGGGGCAAAGCAGGGAGAGGACAGTGAGAGGGGAGCACATAAAGGTCTGATGGATGGGCAACAGAGGGGACACATAACTGGCTGCTGCCTGGCACCTGCCCACACGCACCAGCCACTGCAGCTCGCAGCGCACAGCCAGCGCCAGCCGGAAATGGGACGGGAGGAAAGGGGCAGGGCACTGCTGGCCGAGAGCCAGTATGCAGTGCGGGCTGCACTGACAGACCAGCAGAAGGAGCAGCCAGCCCCATGCACTACATCTTCGCCCCACCACCAGCCTTGCACATCCACCCCCATAGTTTACCACTGGACCCCCCCACTCACCACTGGTGGGAGGACGGCTGGCAAGCAGGGATCTGGCCAGCAGCAGGACCCACCAATACTGATGTGGGGGAGACAGAAAATATCGGACAATTTGCCCATTTTTAAGAAAAAGTTGGGACACCTACAGGAGGGCTTAAACACAGGACTGTCCCTTTAAAAACGGGATGTCTGGTCACTCTATTGTTTCCTACCAACATACAATAGAACCTGTATACAAGTAACAGTCATTCAGTGTATAAGCAACACACATCTATAAAGAATAAATAGTGTAAACCACGTTGTATACCTAATGGTGATTATGGGTACATTATACTGTAAATACGCAAATGGCATAAAACGTTCAGTAGTTGATTTTAATTATCTATATCATTTTATATCTATGCATTGTTTTCAGTCTCAGAAACAATTCTATAGAATTTAATTAAAGTATATAACGTTTGGTATTTTAAGCCCTCATCACTTCAAATATGTAGCTACTGAACAGGGCAATTATTTATTTGCATCACATGCATAAGAGCAAACAAAATGAACAATAACTTTTTGTTTTAAACATTTTTCTTGTCATCTGCCTCAGGGGGAAAAATGAAATGTATGTACATTCCCTCCTCCCTCATCCTGTATAACTACCTTTGCTCTCTCTGGAGTAGCCTGCAGCTTTCCTCACAATTCCAGACAAAACAAGAGGAGTAAATGGACCAAACTGTAAAACCTGCCAACAGCTCTCCCTGGCCATCTAGTAAGGGATCTGCTATGACAATCAGGCTCACACCCATCCTCCCACAATCTGAAAACCACACATACACTATCTTTTCACTGTGCTGCATAGCCTATCGTTTTCTCAGTGCAACTCCCACTTACTTTAAGCTGGAATCAAGTAGGTTTCTGGAGAAAAGACTAGAACTAAAATTCGTCCAGACAATGTTCTGGAAGTCTTACTCCTTTGAATCTGTCCATGCAAGCATTTAGTCTGTGCAACACAAAGTCAGCCTAGAACAAACTGCTTCTGCTTTCTTTCTGCCTAAAATGAAAGTTGAAAACGGGGCTGCTGAGTGAATGTTTTTTTGTCACAACTTTTGAGCTGATTTTCATGTTTCATATTAATGCACCATAGACTAGCTTTTTCACTGAAAAGTGTTAATTTTACATTTGTATGTTAATAGATTATTTAACTGATAGTGTAACATCTCAGCTTATGTGAGGACAGTATAATTATAAGATAGCAAATCCAGATGTTAGCATGGAAAGTTGCCTTCTGACTCCACAGGATAAACGTAGTAATTCTAAACAAAATTTAATTTAAAGGGCAATAGCTATAAATGTAAATGGCATAAATATATTAATCTGCAGTGAGAGCTTGCAATAACATTTTGTAGGAAGTGCGAGTTTTACTGAGGTTCACATACATAAGTTATGTGAATGACAGAATGTTTCATGCAACATTATCCACTAAACACAGCACTGTAGAAACAACCTCTTAAGCAGGCTCAGGCCCTGATAGTCCTTTGCAGCCTTAATCTCAGACCACAGCTACTCCAGCTCCTCTCAACCACCACCATGTTTTGTTATATTTTTTTATTTTTACAATCCATAGCCTGCTTCCCCACTTTCTTCTGGGGAAAAGTACACTAGTAGTAGCCACTAGTTCTGCCTACTTCTCCCTTCCTTCAGGCTTCTTACTCTCCTGTAGCTCTTCCTTCCTTTCTGGCTATATAGTCCTAGCCGCTGGGGATACTTCCATCCAATTAGACCTTAAGTTGTATCTCCAAGCAGCTAACTCGGCTTCTCTTCCAACCGCCTGTCTTTCAATTAATATAACCTGGTGGGGTGTTGAGTGATAGGGTGCTGAGTTAGCTCCTGAATCAGGACACCCCGGTACACAAGCATTTCTGACTCTGGCACAAAATCCTACTCTTTTAGTTCCCTTAAGAATTTTATTTCATTATTTCATTGTGGTCTGACTCATTATTATGAATTAAGTAGTGGATACTGCTCTTTCATGGAATCTACTTCTTTTTCAAAGTGACTATTATTAAATGTATTACTATGTTCAATGGGTGTTGGACAAAAAAAAGGTAAAACTCCTACTGACTTCATGAGTAAAACATAATGTATTCTGAAAAATTCTCCAGGACTCCATGACCTATTAATGGGGGTGTAGAATAAACAGAGTCCATGTACTCATTTTGTGCATTTAAAAATACATTAAAAGAATAATGAGGTCAAAATCAAGCACTCAAAAATTAGGAAAAGCCATAATTAAGACTGACTGTTTAACCTTAATTTACCCCATTTGTGCATATTAGAATACACTTTTTAATTCCATGATCACATTCTATTTTGTCCACAGTACCTCTGCCTCATTCAATGCAGAGGATGGACAGTACTCACTGAATGAGAAGCTGTTCTATATTTTGTTATATCTTGCTTGTTCAATGTGTGGGCCAAGCCTTATTTACTGAATATTATTCAAATCCTGCTCTAAAGAAAGGATTATTAGTTTTCCTCATTATAGTATCTGAGTACTTCACAAACATGAATGAATTTGTTTTCAAAATACACTTGTCAGGTGAGGTGGTAGTATTATCCCCATTTTAATGAGGGGAAATTGAAGCACAGAGAAGTGAATATAAAATGTGTTCACTAATTTTGGGTAATAATCAAAGGCTAATAACTTTCCCTAATTTGGGACTTGTTCACATGAACAGCAAAGGGTACATCCCTGCCACAGAGACAACCCCCCTGCCAATTTTCAAGTCCCTGCTCCAAAGCATGGAGGTCACAGAGTTTCACAACCTAACAGCTACAATTTTTTTTTTAACATGGGCAAAACAAGGTATTTCCCCCTTAACCTGGTTCTCAGTAATGGCTAAAGCATTTTTGCTGAAACTTTCCAAAAAAATTCAACCTGGGGTAGACACTTGGCATTTCAGCCCATCTGGTTAAATTTGGCAAAATTATGACCAACTGGTCACAACAGGGTTTTATAGTGGGAAGCATAATAAACCTAAACTATATGCATTGTTATCCGTAGCAGCTATAATAATTTCATATATACACACATTGTGGGTAAAATACTGCTCTTTGTTACACCAGTACAAAATCCAACAGGAGTTGCACCTGCAAAACATGGACCTCCCTAAATATATACATACAAATACAATTATGTGTAATATTTTGTTAAATAATACATGTACACAATGTTTAAAAATAACTCACTTATTCGCAGATGCTAGTTTGCAAATGTATCCTTAGCTTATTTAGAAAAGGATTACTGAAGTAAATCACAGCATTACACACGTGTTAGTCTTTAAAATATTTTCATAAAAACCCTAATCATCCTTTCAAAATATATCTAAAGTTCTTTCATGCAAGGTAAAATGTTACAAAAGATTAACAGCTGGATTGATATCATACCACATTGGAATGATTAACATTTAACTCTCCTAACTCACTCCAGATTGTTCAGAAACGGCATTTTCCTATGGAAAACAAACACTGAAATAGCTCCTTGCAATCATGAAACTTCACAGTCAGAAGCATAGTGGTAGCATTCAAAATAAAAAAAATGTAAAAACCAATTTTAGTAGAATTACATTTAGAAGTAATGGTTATCTTTGATTTTTTTTCTCATCAAAAGGTTTGGGAAAGGTATAAACCTTTATTGCAAACAAAAATTGTATGGGATTCCATATGGTCTTAAAGCTAGATAAGTAGTTAACACCAAAGTGGATGTAATGGACACTTACAAGGTCCAGGTTTATGTCTCTTGACTGAAAACAGGAAAACAAAAAAATAAAATGTAAACGTTTTGTAAATACTCTGAAACAAGAATGTCAATTGAGAATAGCCATACTTGGAGATCACAATGATAAAGGAGAAATTTATAGCAATTTGGAAAGAAGTGTAAGAGGAATCAGAACAGAATACTGGTATACAAAAGAAAAGTAGAGAGCTGTCTTATTGGGAACCTCCTGTGATAAAAGAACAAACAAGCCAGTGAATGAAATTAATATACAACAAAAATTAAAAAGTAACTTTTTTCTGAGTGCAACATAGGAACTCTCTCTTTAAGGACATTACTAAGGTAACCAGTTAATTGGGTATAAAGGAGGATTACACACATATGGAAAAGAATAAAACATGAAGTTAGTTCTATACTTTACTGGCATCTAGTGTGAAGAAGAAACTCCAGGTCATAATGTAGTAAATTCGCATGCCATGTGCAATATTGATTTCTCCTCTGAAGCACTGGCAATGGCCATAGTCACAGAGACTAGATGGACTATTGGTCTGTTCCAGTATATTAATTCTTGTTTTCCTACCATCCATAGTCTAAATATAATTAGCACCATTATTGCTTTTAATTGTTATTACATTAATACCTATAAGCACTTTTCAATTCACTAACATTACAGGCTTGATTATCCCTTCTGCCAGTGTGGGTGGACAATACACATGACAGGTGAATCCAGATTGGTGCCAGTTTTGTGGCATACTATTTCCTTTTCCCATGGAAGCTCTTCCATGAGTGCTTCATGGTGATCACTCTACAGGGCTCTCCAGAGTAGTGTTTCCCCAAAGTATATGGAGATTACTGCATAAATTAATACTGACTGGTTCCAGACATCAACTCCTCTTTCCCTGTCATGCCTGACCTGTGTTGCCCAAGGGGGTGAACGGATGAATACCATTGTTCTGTGGAAGTGAGAGAGGGCAACTGCCCAACCCTCCTGATGAAACAATGGAGGAAACACTTGGAGTTTCCAGTTCCCTACATTAAAAAACAAACAAACAAACAAAAAGCCCTCTAGAAAACCTAAATGCTTAGCCTGAACTTTATTAACTTTTAACATATCCTGGGAGGAATCATGTAGACCATGAATCTCTGAGCATCACCTGTTTTGCAAATACATATAAGCAAAACTTGTTCCAAACCACACAGGTTTGGTTTCAATTGCATAGCTCAGAATTCACATGATCTAATCATATTGCTCCTTCCATTTAATACATTTAAAATTTTTCCTAATTGTATACATTAATTCTAATATATTTAAGTTTATAATTATATCATTAAACATTTTAAGTAATGTTATATCTACTGACCCACAGTAATAAACTTCTGGAAATTTCTCTTATATGTTGTGGCAAATGGCTTAGTGCTGAAACGCTAAACAATGTGGAGATAAAAATGTTATCTACCCACAAAATAAAAAAAATGCATACACTTGATCTCTCTCTTTCTCTCGCCGAAGCTCTCCTGAACCAAGCTTTTTGCAGTTGGTGATAAAGCTTTCCATACCTCAATAGGAGCCTAGGTTCTCAGTGGTAAAAGGAAAGCTTACAAAGCAAATAAAGAACATGGACGTCAGCAGATTCTGTCCACAAATTAGATATGAATGCTTTGTATGTTTTCACTCAAAACCTCAACTTGGCTGGGTTACAAACTGCCTCCGTCAATACAGAGAGAGCTGAATCACAGCCTGGAAATTGTGATAGCAGTACTCAGGGATGTTCCAGAGTGTGTATGCGGTTCACCACCCAAATATTTGCCAACTTTAAAGCAAAAGACTTTCATCATATGAGCCCTCTACTTATGCTTTTAGACTACAAAATCATGCCAAAGGCAAAAAATATCTCTGTATGATGTACACTCTTTCTTGGATGTAATGCTCTAAAGACCTTTCCCACTTTGTTAACCTTTTGACTGCTGTCAGAGTGTGCCCAAAGGTGAATGCAAATCCTTCTCAGTACCTCTGGTCATCTGACTGAAGAAAGGATTCATCCCTGAAGGAACATCAGATCACAGGAAAAGACTTCATCCCTTGATGCAGCTGACATGCCACTTGGCACTAACAAAGATAATTTGGAGGAACTATAAAAATCCAAAGAGTATAGTAAATCAGAAGCAGTGGGCAAAGTTTGCAAATTTGGGTCCCCAAAATTAGGCATGTGAGTTTCAGAGGTTCTGAAGAGGTACCCTGAATATACAAGATAACAGGTAATTCAGAAAAAGAGGAGTCAGTTTAGCCAGACCTTGCTGTCTCCTCTCTTTGCAATAGCCTAAAAGATCTGTAAATCCTTTCATTGTGGACAAAAATATTAAAGGAAAATCAGTTTCTCTGAATGTCCTTGTCCCAGCAAAGGGTGATGAGGAATGGCAAAAGATATGCATTTGCACTATAATAAATACAAACAGCACAGACACTTCGACAGTTGTGGCTACTTGACCTGACAGTGTAAACTGTGATTACAATCACTTTTCTGATTCCTTGTTCCCAAAAGACACAGGGACAAAATCTACTCAGATTTACACCAGTGCAATCTCATTGTCTGGGTCTCATTAGCAGACGAATTTGGCTCATTCTGGTTTGTAAGAGATATCTGGCATGTGATTTAGGGGTAACTAAAAATCAGCAGTCTAATAACAGGGCGTACACAGAAGGACCTCATCCTTCAAAGGCCCTGTATTTATATGAGAAGGAAATATGGTGCTAATTCTACCCTTGATATGTGGACTAAGAAATATTTCCAACAAATATATTATTCTTCCCCCTTCATACATTCCACTGCTTCTGGTGCCAGAAGACATCTGGGAAACTGTGTTTTGTACTGGTGTCATTGCGATAAGGTCTCCCACTACTTCATTTTCAAGAAAGAAAATAGGTCAGAAGCTGAATATGCTTTTGCAAAAGGCTCATGTTCCTAGTAGCCTGTGGGTGGAGGATATAAACTAAACTACTAACTAGATTTCTGAGTGGAGTTAAGGACATATGCTTTTCTGAGCCCATGCTTGCCAAAACAGGTATGACACATGGATTCTAGCAGTCCTCAAAATCTCACAAACACATTGATTACAAAGATACAGTGAGCTGTTTTTTCAGGAAATTGTTTTTTCCCTAGAGCAGCAGTTGCCATGTTTCTAGCTTCCACTGAATAGACAAAGTTTTATTGTTTTGAAAATAGCACTGCAGATTAATATGCCTTCAGTGCCTCCTGTTTTAGCTAATAGCTTGTTTATCTCACCCTCACCACCATATCTCTGCTTTCCTTCTGCTGCTTGCTCTTAACCATTGACTCCATTCCTCTCAACCCAGGCCTGCTCCCCTAGTGTTATGTTCTTAAAAAATTCCAGGTTTTCCTCAAAATTTGACACAGCCCGGAGAGAAACAAATGACTCCAAACTCACCTGTATGTGTGTGTGTGGGGGGAGGGGTGGAAGGGGGGGAGAAAGGACTGATGACAAACATTTATTGGAAGTCACCTTTACAGAGTCTCAGGAATCCTTTAGAATAAGGGATGTGGATCAGTTGATCTGCCTGACCATGCCTTAATCAGCCACTGTCTGCTCCCTTAAACTATTTAACAGCTTCCTTCTGCAGACAGTTCAATATGGATCTGAACATGCTTGCTGTACCTCTGGTTCTCATTCCAATCCATGCATCCCACTTCTTTCTTCCTGCTTCATAAACTAGGTTCTCTGTATAAATTTTCCATTCCCTCCATTTTAAAACTCCGCAAACTTCCAATGTTTTTGCTCAGTGGAAACCTTAGACATACCTCAGCAGAGCAGTCTAATGAACCCTGCTGTACTCTGCAAAGTGGTATATAGAGAAAGTAATTCAAAACTTTAAAAATGCAAAATACTTTCCCCCACGTCTTTTTTGGTGCAACATAGTTTGTGATCTGAATAAGTAGACAATTATAAAATAACATTGCGTGTCTATTTAATGCAATGTTATATGAGAAATGGATAGCTGCACAAAAAGACATTGTCTACCATGTCCTCCCAAGGAGCCACTGCTGTTTGCAAATCAATCTAAATTACACAAATGAGCAGATACCATACAATACTCATCTAATAACAATTTTACAGTCCAAGTTACACTGCGTGGTTTACAAAGAAATCTGTAAGAACAAATTTCACTTTTTCCCATATGCTGGCTCCATCTGTCCATGACCTACTTCTTACTCTTTGTATTTAGAAACTAATGACTGATAGAACACTGGATTGAGACTCAAGAGACTTGGGTTCTATTCCTTTCTCTTCCACTGGCCTGTTGTGACCCTAAGCAAGTCACCTCTCACCTCTCTGTGCCTCCATATCCCAGTCTGTATAAAGGGCATAATACCTCCTCTGTAAAGGAGGTATTATGTCTCCTGTCTCCTGCTTTGAGAATTATGGATGAAAAGTATCATATAAGCGTTAGGTATTATTATCATTATTTTATGAAACAGGTACATCACAACCAACAGCAATGCAGGCTTCCTCATACTACTCTGCCAATGTGACTTCCTTCTAAAGGGACCAGTTCATTTAGTTCTTGACCTGTCAGCTGAGCTTGCCAGGAGACAAGTGGCAATGGCTAGAGTAGTTTTTTGTGATGTGGATATTTATTTACTAGAAACTTGTGAACTTAAACCACCAACTAATTTCACATAGACCATTAGGCATTTTTTTCTTGTTGCATATTACCTCTTTCCTCCTAGTACAGTACAGCCCTTACATTACATATATGTAGCACGCAGTAGGACTCAGTTGGGATTTTCACATATAGCTCTCAGGAGCACACATTCTACCTTTGTCCACCTCGAAGAAGACTTGGCAGGAGAAATAATAAAGGAAACACAGAGGACAGATACAGAAGAAGGGGATAGCATTGCATATCCACTAAGTATTCCATATATGGCCCTAGAAGACTGAGAAACTTCATGTGCTTTCAGATTGTGGAGAGGGCTTGGGTGAACTAATTAATATTTGCATGAAAAAATGTTTTTGAGAAAACGGCAAAGTAAAGATAATTAACGTGAAAGATGATCAAATACACCACGTCTGAAAAACATTGGCTGGAATTCTCTATCAGGCAGGGGAATTCCCTAGCAAAATTTCACTTCCAATTCTAGCATAGAAGATCTATGCTTGTGCATTTGAGATATGGGGGTGGATGGAGTTAGTTAAAGAAATCTGTTAAAAATAAAATTCTATAAAACCTTTTGCATAAGCTAAGGTGCATAGAGGCTGATATATGGAGGAGGAATAAACTGCAATTTCTGGCAAGGTAATTAGCTGTCAGATGTTAAGAGAGGATTGACAGAATGATTTGCTAGCTTTTCAGGAGACAAGATGGATCAAATCAGGAACTTTATGTCCTTTAAGGTGGCCCTATCCCTGAAGAGACTGAGATTAGAGCCACTATATTGGATGAAGGCTATATTTGCCACAAGGACCAGACATGCTGCCTGAGGAAAGAAGGGCTGAAAAACACTCACACACAAATACTGCACACTACAATATAACTTTTCCACATGAACGGAAAAGTCCTGCAACCTGAGTTCAACACGGGCTTATAATATTCAATAAGCATTATTAAACACGAAAAAAGGTTTAAAAACACTATTAATAACACCTCTATTTAGTCCAATTAGTGGCTGCCATCTTTGAATCTTTCCTTCTGAGGATGGGAATACAATGCCTCTTTTGAAGCTTCCACTTCTTATGTGTTTAAGTTAAAAAAAAAAAAAAGAGACAACAGAGGTCCCAAAGCGGCTATTGGCAGACTCTCTCAGAAGAAACCATTACAAATGACCACCATATGTTCCTCTGATGAGACCACTTACAAGGATACATTTCTTCTTCAAAAATTTTAAACCAAGTAGCGGCAAATTCTTTATACACCTCTGATGAATCCAATTTAGCAACCTCCATACTGAAATACTTTATAGGCAAATGTGAGACTCCATGGGACACTGAGCTTTCACAGGAAGCGGTCACAAAGCATTACACAGCTTGCAAGTTGCCAAAACTCAAATGTAGGGGACTGCCCTTCAAAGCATGCAACCAGTAGCCAATAATTGATTTCCCTGCCCAACTCAGGGCAATTCTCCAAATTAACAGGTGGCCTGGTGGATGCTAAATCACCAGCAGCCAAGGTGTGGTATGTGCATCTGGTGAATTTTAGATTTTTAATACAAATAATAATTTTCTTGGGCTCAAAACCACCATGATAAACCCACCTTTTGGATACAGTAACACTACAAATAGTGGTAGGAGAACCTCCAACGTTCAGCATTCAGCTAAGTACGCAAATGTTGAGACCTTACCTAAAGTAACGGAGACCCCATGCAACACCCTGAGCCTCTGTTCTAGTTCCCACACAACCTATATCCCGAACAGAATTCCCATGTCCTCAAGTTGTCTTCTTGACAGGAGGCCCCAGAGTGTGCTAGCCTCTCTGCTGTCTTCAGTAGGCAGGTGGCAAATCCATCTGACCTCTTTAATAAATAATATTTCTTATACATACTTTTCACCAGTAGATCTTAAAGTGCTTCACAATCTTGATCATATTTATCCTCAAAACACCTCTGAGGTAGGGAAGTATTACTATCCCCACTTTACAGATGTGGAACTGAGGCACAGAGAGGGTAAGTGACTTGCCCAAGGTCATAGAGGAAGTACATGGCAGAGCAGGGAATTGAACCCAGATATGGTATCCCATGTTCTACACTAGCCACTGGACCATCCTTCCTGCCCATGTGGTCCATAACTCCAAGGGATATACATATCTGATGTCTCTCTCACTAGGTACTCTATATACTTTCCCTAACGCATTCGCTCTCCTCTTGGCCCCAAGGTCCCAGGGGAAGGCAGACGTACACCACCAGTCCCTCTCACACTCACCTACTTTGCTAAGCAGGTAGGAGGTGTTTGCTAAGTGCTCCCCTCCCCTCCACTACCTGCTTCACCTCTGCTCTGCATTCAGAGCCAGAGGAATCACAAAGGAGTAACTGAGGCAGAGAGAGGGGGGCAGTCACCAGCTAGACTTCCACTAATCAAAGCAACCCCTAATGGCAGGAGGCCAGAGTTGACTTAAAAAAACAAGACAGCAACAGCCATGGCCCCTGGGGCTGTGCATACTTGTGATGACTCTGTAGACTGAAGGACATTCTCAGCCAGATGGGACAGCTGACAGACAAGGTATAAAAAGACACAATGAAGATCGCAAAAATATCTACAGCAGAAAAGGAAGTTTAAATTTATGTGGGATTTGTTTCTTTATTAAATTATGCCTGTAATTTTCAATAGCTTCAGTTTCTAGATTCAGCATTTCTTACTTAAATAAATTTCAGTAACAGTTAAGAAATCACCAAGATGTTGAGGGACAGAGTAAATTTTGGTCTAAAAGGAGGTATGGATCTCATAATGAAATACAACTTACAGATAGTGGCTGGAATTTACAAAGGGTGAATGGGAGCTGAGACCCTTAGTCTCTTTTGGAAATCCCAGTGGTAATGTTAGATATGTGCAGGGCAGTAAAAAGATGATATACCCCCAACAATCCAATTTTCTAAGTTTATCTCAAACTCCACTTCCTACGTCATTATGTCTTTCAGTCCTCTCTCCCTTAAAAATGGCTCAGAACTCTTTAGCTCATTTAAATCCAAACATATATTCCACATTTTAATTCTTCTGAATGAAACTGATCTGCCAGATCATCTCTACAAGTTTATGAATTTATCTGTAGCACTCTAGTTTAGGTTTTATTAAAGAAAAACAGGTGAGAAAAATATCAGATCCTCTATCATCTAAGGCCTTGTCTAAACATTCCCAATGTTGTCCACAAAAGTCAGGTTTAGTCGATAAAACAGTGGAGGTGTACACACTGCCATGCTCCTCCTTCTGACAAAACTCTCCTGCTTTGCTGACAAAATAAAGTCACCTCCACGAGAGGTGTAGAGCTTTTTGTGCAAAGTTACATTGACAAAGTGTCAGCATAGACCCCGCGCTTGGTTATGTCACTGTAAATGGCCTCCAGGACGTGTCCCACAATGCCCATCCTGACCACTCTGGTCAGCAGTTCGAGCTCCGCTGCCCTGCAGCCAGGTACACAGGCCTCTGCCCTGTTCCCTGTAAAGGCCCAGGAATTTTTGAAATTCCACTTCCTGTTTGCTCGGCATGGAGAGCTCACATCGCATTTTCCCAGCTGATCATGGCAGCTCCACACAGCAAACACTCTCCTGCTTGGAACATACATGAGTTATTGGATCTGCTGGGTCTGTGGGGAGAGGAGGCTGTGCAGTCCCAGCTCTGCTCTAGCCGTAGGAACGTCAATACCTAAGTCGGACTTCTTGTGGCTTGATGAATAAGGGCTATGAATGGGACATGCAGCAGTGCCATGCGAAGATAAAGGAGCTGAGGCAGGCGTACCAGAAGGCAAGACAAACAGTTGCTCTGGCTCCACCGAAAACCTCCTGTTTCTATAAGGAGCTGGACGCCATCCTTAGTGGTTACCCCACGTCCACGTCTAAGAGTCCTGTAGATACAGAGTGGACTCAAATCTGAGGACAAAAGTCGTAGATGAGGAGGTTGAGTTGGAGGATGATGTGAAGCACATGGCAGGGTTGTCCGGTGACGCGGCAACTCAGGACCTCTTTTCCATTCTGAAGTGGTCTAGTCAGTCACAGCAGTCCGTCTATGGTGTGCATGATGTAGGAGGAGAGCTCTGGTAAGTGATCTTTTTGAGCTGATACTGCTGAGTTATATGAGGTAGAGCTGTCCTTTGCCCTGTATATTCTAGAAGTGGGTGAATGGATAGAAATGTACAAGACTCGCTGTGTTTGCATGTGCTCCACATTCCCCAGTGCAGCTAAGCAGTGTGGCGTAACAGTGTGTTAATGCACACCGAGATTTGATGGGAATCCTCCAGAGAGATCTCTAGGAAACCTAGAGGTACTCGCCCATCCTCTGCCGAAGGTTCCTTGGCAGAGCTGCTTTGTTCCTTCCCCCATTATAGGAAACTTTCCTGCATCAATCACCTGTGTAGGGACCAAAGCAGCACAGAGGCAAGCAGTATAGGGCCCAGGTCTGAAACTGTACACATGCAGGATACGCACCTTTGCATCCTTGCTTACCCTTAGGGGTGAGATATTAACTTTGATAACCCCTCCTGTGGAAAATGGTGGCAGAATTTACAATATTGTCCCTAGTTGATCCCCCTAAAAAAATACCTACACCTTCGCCCCATCTTGAATGCACCCAGGCCGAACTCACCATGTTCAAGGTGTTTGCCGAAATGCGTGCTTGCCACGGGACAGTGAGAAAGTGATTCATATGTTAAAAGAGGTGTATTTTACTGTAATGATTCGATGCTGTGTGTGAACTAACAATCATGCTTCTGTTTCTTGTGCTTGTGGAGATGTGGCCTTCAGGGGAACCCTCTGCACACTGGAGAAGTGCCTCCACCAGATAAGGAAGCAATCAAGGTGGAGCAAAGAGGACATGTTCCGAGAGGTGCTCCAATCCTCAGAGGTCAAAAATAGAGAACACAGTCTAAATGTGGACTTTCTTTGAGGATGTATCAAATTCTTACTGCACCAAATGAGATTATGGGGTCCGTTTTCTCCTCTGTGTAGGAGGAGAGCTCTGGTAAGTGAACTTTTTGAGTTGATACTACTCAGTTATATGAGGTAGAGCTGTCCTTTGCTTTGTATATTCTATATTAATATGAATGCATATTCCATAAGCATATCACAGGGAGAATATATCCCTTTATTTTCAGCATGGGTAGCTATTTAAGAATACTTTTGCTAATAAAAATATTTTAATATTTCTCTAGATAGTGGATATTAATTTTTTTAAGTCTAACAACAGTAAACTCTTCAGTCTTTAAATATACATGGTAAAAAACAATTCAGAAACTAAATGTTGAATCATCAGAGGCACTGAGAGAGCTTGAAGTGCTAAATTTCCATAGTTATTTCTTTAGGATATTGAAAGAATATGGTAGTGTTGAACTACACAATCAAATAACTAGGCAAACAAACACAAAGTTGAACAATGTTCAGTTTAGGAGAACCCTGAAAGTGAACTGTTAATGTAGAAACTATTTGAAAAGAACATGCACTAACATTTAAATACATATTGTTTCATTTTAGAGAGCAATGTCATAATTCGTCATGTGAGATGAAAACAACGGTGACAAGTTTTCTTCTGAAAAACGAGCTGTAGAGCTAATGAAATGCAAATTAGTTCTGTCTTCAGCAACTGATGGCACTACCAAAGCTTCCAGCTCAAGACAAAAGATTTATTCAGCTATTTACATACATTTTATCATGTCATTATGTGTTTATGACAACAATAGTAGCATTATATCAGCAACTGAAGGATGCTATTAGGTTTCAGCATTTTGATTTGCATTCTCACCATACATTAATAGCTCTATTATTTGAAAGATCTATGTAGCTCCTTAAGCTACAGGAAATTGCGGTCCATATAACAATTGTAATGTTACTAATGGAATATTTATCCTTTTATGTTTATGAAAAGTTGCATGGCAAAATGTGATTCTACCAGTTCCACAAAGTAGATTTGGTTAGAGGCTGTTTAAAGCCCCAATTACTATTGAACTGGAAATCTTATGCAAAGCTGCCACCTGGTGGCTGGAAGAAGAACTGCAATATGGATCCAGCAAAGCTAGGTAAAGAGCAAAAACTCTCAGGTACAAGCACGCATAAAAGCAGCATAAAAAGCATGAATGTAACAAATGAAATAAACAGATGAAATGGCAGGAATATATATTTCTGTTATAAGTAATTAATTACACTTGGATATAAAATGAAGAATCAAACTGATGATGGGCATTTCATATACAATATTCTAGGCAAAAACTTGTATGGAACACCACAACATTATTCCTGATTATTAAATATAACCACAAATCCAGACCCCAAACAATTACTTAAATACAAACCTCAGATCCAGACAGAAAGGGATAGACTCATAGACTTTATGGCCAGAAGGGACCATCATGATCACCTAGTCAACCTCCTGCACATTGCACCTTGCTCACCTACTCCTGTAATAGATTCATAACCTCTGACTGTGTTACTGAAGTCATCAAATCATGATTTAAAGACTTCAGGTTATGGAGAATCCACCAATTACACTAGTTTAAAATTGCAAGTGACCCTTACCCCTTCCTGCAGAGGAAGGCGAACCCCCCCCCCAGGGTCTCTGCTAATCTGACCTGAGGAAAATTCCTTCCTGACCCCAAATATAGTGATCAGTTAAGTCCCGAGCATGTGGGTAAGACTCAGCAGCCAGACACCTGGGAAAGAATTCTCTGTAGTGTGACAAACTGCGTTTCCTGGCGGATTTTGCTAGCCTCAGAGGCTCATTGTGACCCTCCACATAACCCTTCTTTCTCTAGAGACAAGGGTCACAGTCTACTGAGCTATTTTCATCATAAGCCAGCGAGGGAGGTGACGAGAAGTTATTCTTCCTTGCACAGTCTCTGTTGTCTCCCAGTTTCAGTGATTAATCAGGGGGCAAAGGTGCGGGGGGGAGCCCGGGCCCACCCTCTCCTCCGGGCTCCAGCCCAGGGACCCTAATAGTATCAGCTATGGTAGCTGACCTTTTAGAAACATGACATGTACAATTCCCTGGGCTACTTCCCCCACAGCAGCCCTCGCTTCCTCAAGCTCCACTTCACCCTTACCTCAGGGCCTCCTTCCTTGTGCCTAACATGGTGTGTACTACTCAGCTTCTCCAACAGCGCAACTTCCTCCCACAGCTCCTGACATGCACACCCACCTGACTGACTGGGAGGCTTTTAACTAGTTTCAGCCAGCCCCTGATTGGCTTCAGGTGTCCCAATCAACCTAGCATTCTCCCTGCCTTCTGGAAAGTTCTTAACTGGCCCCAGGTGTCTTAATTGACCGGGAGCAGCTGCCATTTCACTTAACCTGGTACCAGGGATTTGTTTAGCGTGGAGCTAATATGTCTATCTCCCACTACTTTTCTATAGCCATCTGGCCTTGCCCCATCACAGTAGTAACTCAGAGCCCTCCTCATCTAGTGTCCCATCTCTGGTCATTGGAGATATTTGCTGCTAGCAGTCGCAGATCAGCTACATGCCATTGTAGGCAGTCTTATGATAACATCCCCTCCATAAACTTATTGAGTTCAGTCTTGAAGCCAGTTAGGTTTTTTGCCCCTACTGCTCTCTTTGGAAGGCTGTCCCAGAACTTCACTCCTCTGATAGTTAGAAACATTCACCTAATTTCACTCCTAAACTTGTTGATGGCCAGTTTATATCCATTTGTTCTGTGTTAACATTGACACAACTTTAAATAACTCCTCGCCCTTCCTGGTATTTTTCCCTCTGATGTATTTATAGAAAGCAATCATATCTTCCCTCAGCCTTCTTTTGGTGAGGCTAAACAAGCCAAGCTCTTTGAGTCTCCTCTCATAAGGTAGATTTTCCACTCCTCTGAAAATGCTAGTAGCCCTTCTCTGAACCTGTTCCAATTTGAATTAACCTTTCTTAGACATGGGAGACCGGAATTTCACTCTGTATTCCAGATGAGGTGTCACAAGTGCCTTGTATAATGATACTAACACTTCCCTGTCTCTACCAGAAATACCTCATTTGATGCAATTTAGGATCGCATTAGCCTTTTTCACAGCCACTTCACATTGGTGGCTCATAGTCATCCTGTGATCAACCAATAGACCCAGATCTTCCTCCTCATACCTTCCAACTAATAAATCTCCAGCTTATAGAAAAAATATTGTTGTTAGTCCATAAATACATGACCTTGCACTTTGCACTATTACATTTAATCCCATTTCTATTACTCCGGTTTTCAAGGTCATCCAGATCTTCCTGTATGATATTTTGGTCCTCCTCTGTATTGGCAATACCTCCCAACTTTGTGTCATCTGCAAATTTTATTAGCACACTCCCACTTTTTGGGCAATGGTCATTAATGAAAATGTTAAACAAGACTGGTCCCATAGCCAATCCTGGAGGAACTCCACTAGTAATCTCCCTCCAGCCTGACCGTTCACCTTTCAGTACGACCCATTGAGGTCTCCCCTTTAACCATTTTCTTATCCTCTTTACAATTCTCATATTTGTTAAATAGGAGAAGATGTGGATTAATAATTTCCCATGTGGAACTGTATCAAATGACTTACTGAAATCCAGGTAGATTAGAGCTACTGCATTTCCTTTGTCTAAAAAATCAGTTATCTTCTCAAAGAAGGAGATAGTTTGGTCTGGCACGATCTACCTTTTGTAAAACCACGTTGCATTTTATCCTAGTTACCATTTATCTCTATGTTCTTAACTACTTTCTCTTTCAAAATTTGTTCCAAGTCCTTGCATACAACTGAAGTCAAACTAACAGGCCTGTACTTTCCTGGGTCACTTTTATTCCCTTTCTTAAAAATAGGTATTATATTAGCAATTCTCCAGTCATAGATTATGATCCCTAAGTTTACAGACTCATTAAAAATCCTTGCTATTGGGCTTGCAATTTCATGTGCCAGTTTCTTTAATATTCCTGGACAGAGATTATCCAGGCCCCACGATTTAGTCCCATTAAGCTGTTTGAGTTTGACTTTCATGTTGGATGTGGTAATTTCTATTTCCATATCCTTGTTATCCTTATTAGCCACTGTGGCACTGTGCTTAAAATCTTCATTAGCCTCATTAAAAACTGAGGGAAAGTATTTGTTTAGGAGTTGGGCCATACCTAGATTATCTTTAATCTCTGCTTCATATGGCAGTCTCACTTCTTGTTTCCTTGTTTTCTTTTTTTATTTATATAGCTATAGAATCTTTTACTACTGGTTTTAATTCCCTTTGCAAGGTCCAACTCTGCTTGGCCTTTGACAGTTCTCACTTTTTCCTTACACTTTCTGACTTCCAAGAAGTAGCTTTCCTTGCTGATCCCTCCCATCTTCCATTCCTTGTAGGCTTTCTGCTTTCTCTTAATCACCCATTTGAGATGCTTGCTTATCCAGCTTGGTCTGCAACTCTTCCCTATGAATCTTTTCCCCTTGCTTGGGATGCAGGCTTTAGATAGTTTCTGCAACTTTGAGTTACATAATTCCAAGCTTCCTCCACACTCAGTTCCTTGAGTTCTTCAGTCTAGTCCACTTCCCTAACTAATTTCCTTAATTTTTTAAAGGTTTCAGAGTAACAGCCGTGTTAGTCTGTATTTGCAAAAAGAAAAGGAGTACTTGTGGTACCTTAGAGACTAACCAATTTATTTGAGCATAAGCTTTCGTGAGCTACAGCTCACTTCATCGGATCCGATGAAGTGAGCTGTAGCTCACGAAAGCTTATGCTCAAATAAATTGGTTAGTCTCAAAGGTGCCACAAGTTCTCCTTTTCTTTTTTTTAATTTTTTAAAGTTTACCTTTTTCAAATCAAGGACTCTAGCTTCAGATCTATATTTGTTTATCCATCCATTTAGTTTAAACTGAATTAGCTCATGAGCACCTGAACCAAGGTCGTCCCCTACAATCAGTTCTATGAGGCCCCCATTACTCACCAATCCCAAATCTAAAATGGCATCACCTCTTGTTGATTCAGTGACTATTTGGTGAAGAAATCTGTCAGCTAACACATCCAGGAAAATCTAGGCCCTACTATTATAAGTGGAACTTTTCCTCCAATCTATATCTGGGAAGTTAAATTCTCACGCCATCACAGAATAATCACACAATTGTCAGTAGTATTTATTTCATTAAAAATATTGAAGAGGTCTCTATCCATATCTAAATTAAAACCTGGTAGTCTGTAGTATAACTCAAGCACTATCACAGGTGAACCTCTAATAGCTTCCTTCCTCAAAGTGATTTTGACCCAAACAGACTCTGTCTGTTCCATTCCATCACTTCTAATTTCTTTACAGTCTACCTCATCATTATGCTACTCCACCACAATGCTCTCCACCCCTTTTATATTTATTTTGGTCTTCCCTGAACAGCACATCTCTTTAATACCCGTACTCCTGTCATGAGAATCAGGTGTGGAGATTACATGAGCATCTTCCAACCATCTGCCCCAAGTTCCTATTTTAAAGCTCTTTTAATCAATTGTGCCAACCTCCATTCCAGAAGTCTATTTTCCTCCTTACTCAGGCGGAGTTTATTCCATGAGAACAGTCATTCTGTCCATGAATGCCTCCTCTCCATTAACTCTTTCCCCTCTTCCTATAGAACTAGCCACTCTTCTCTTCTTCCTTTCCCTCCCACCTTCTGTTATTGCCTGCTGTTCCCCTTCTTCATTTTCCAACTTAGCAAACCTACTCCTGAGCTCTGTTTCTCCTTCACTAGCTGGTCTTTCCCTCTGCCTGGTTCTCATAGTCACATGCTTCCACTAGCCACTTTCCTCACAGTTCTTCAGTTCAGCTTGCATCTGCAAGTCTTGACTTTTTCTTTCAGCCTCCCCTTGCCTTCCTTCCATTATCTGCTCAAATCCCCTTCAAAACTCAACCACCGTTTCCACTTGCATCTCCAAACCTCTTCTCTTCCATCAGGTCCATCATGCGGCACTTCATACAAATGAAACTCTTTTCAGGTACCCATGTTACCTGGGGTTTTCAGAACCCAAAACAGTGGTAACTTAACTGTTTCAGTCCAAGTGGTGTCAGGAATAAATCAATAGGAACATAGCAATTCTGTCTAATAAATGATTAATACAAGTAGGCATGCTCTTATCTAAAACTACTGTTTATTAGATTTAAGCACACACAGATATAAGCAATAGGTTTAGGACATCCCAGATATACATACCCACAGTCTGAGATTGTTTTGAGTAATCACCAGCCAGATTTCCAGGGCCCTTCCTTCCATCCAGGGAGTTTACTCTGATGTGGAGTTTAGATGTCAACTCCTTTCTTGAAGAAAAGCTCCATCGGTCTGCTCTGAGGTATTTACTTTCACCTATTGTTTTATAGCTATCGCTAACAAAACACATATCCTCTAGTGGCTCCTGGTGGATCAGCATAACCACCTCTATGGGGTTACTAATTCTCCTAATTTCAACAAAATACTCATTAGCTCAAAATATTTCTCGTATTTCTAGCCATAACAATAATATGTCAGGAGCACCTAAAAACAAGGCTGTTATTCATTCACTTTAACTCCATAACCTTCTGTCCCATCCTCCCATTCTGATTAACATATAAAATGGCTGACTTCAGTACTGTCAAGTTCTGGGGTACAAGCAGGAATGTCAAATTCCGGGGCAACACCTGCTCCAGGATAATGTACATCCTGCAGCTTCCACATACAGTCATCATCACTGTCTCTTCCATTCCTTGGGTCACTTCCACTGCTTCCCCTGTATCTGTCATAGCCTTCCTGCCTGAACTCCTGCCAAGGAAAAATAAACCAATCAAACCAAACACCACATACTTTCTCCTCCAACAGAACTCCTACTCAAACTTTGCTTGCTCCTGTTAGATCCTGACCTTGAGTAGAGGCATGGTAGGCCCTTCTGTCACCATCCCAGCCCCTTTCTGTGCTAACTGCAAAGGATTGAGCAAATGGTGGAAGGGGGTCAAAGAGTATCTGCAACAAAACTAGCTAAGTTAGTTAAGAGTAGGAAAATTCATATGAAGTAGATGTTTCTGCTCCAGAAGAGTGGTAGGGTGGGATTCTCCACTGCTTTGTTCAGTCATTTACATCTTGTGTAGAGCGAGTGCAAAAAATGCCACCAAAATTGGAATGGTGTTGTGCCCTTGCTGCACAGATATATACAGCTACAGAGAAGCAGGTCCAGAGATCATCTCCTGAATGGCATGGTGGGGTGGATGGCTGTTTTGAGGACTTGGCACCCTCAGGACTTGCACAAATACTCTTAGTGGGTTGCTTGCCAAGGGGAAGTGGGCCACAGTATGTTCTTCCTGAAGTACTTTGCTAGAATTCTTCAGAAACATCCTCAGTATCAGGATGGGACATTAAAATTAATTTCCTTAAAAACTGAATTTCCCTATAGTGGTACTATTACAAGAAAAATCTTGTACCACATAAATAGCCACGGGTATTTGTAAAGTTATAGCTCTTGTTGAATATATGTTTTTTGAATAAAAATCCTAGGATCTGCACATGGCCAACAGATTGACAAAGTTAACCCATTGCATAAAGCCATTTTATATTTTTTCCCCTCTGGTGTTACTCGGGCTAAGGTGGGGAAAACCTCATGTCAATGAATTTTCTTCCTTACTACACACCAAAGCACTTGCTTGATTTATCCACACTTTCAATCCCAGTCTGCGGTTTAGTGGTACATATCTGAGCCCAAGCCTAAATAACTTCTCTAAATGACTGCAGTCAGGGGACTAAACTCAAGGACCAAGACAAAAAATTAGGTGTGCTTTTACTTTGCTCTCTTACAAGGCAGAGGTTGTTTTTTTTCTGTCTAAATAGAGGGCTTTCTTCTTTATATTTTCCCAGCTCTTGTATTTTTTAAGGAAGGGTTTGACAGACACTAAGACTTCATTCCTGCTGTTATCTAAGAGAAGATCCAGCTTGTCAGCAAGCTGTAATTTCAGGCTTCTGCAAAGTACTCTATATGCACTGAACAGTGCAGAAGTGCAAATTTAAATACACATCAATGAAGCAATCCTCAGATGAAAACTTGGAAAATATCATTTTCTTTGGATGGCAATGAGGTAGATCTACATGTCTCATAATTCCTGTAAAGTACATTTCTAGAGTTGTTTAGTATGCTGCTACTGGAGTTTCGATAGACACAGATTTCTGTAAGGTACTTTGCAGGAACCTTAAGATTTTGAGCTTCAGTGCCCTTAAACTGGCATTAGAACACTATTCTGCCAGTCAGACAAAGAAAGTCCACACAGACTCTCATTGAAAGATACTAATAGGGCTTCTAGAGACCTTCACAATAAATTAATCTAGCAGCAGTAGAGCTTGTCAGCTTGGCAGTAGAGCTTGTCAGCAGGAGAGCTTGACATGTAAAAAAAAAGATTTTGTTCTGAATCACAAAATTTTGATTCAGGACCATTAAAACATTTCATTTTGACAGTGTTGAAGTGTTTTGTTTTGACTCTTGATTTCATTATTAAATATATAGGTTACATATATACTCAGTATTAAATATATAGAAATTTAACATAAAATTAATATTTTAATATAATACACAAGTCTATATAAAATTAATTGAAACATTTGACATTTTCCTATTGAAAAATTGGTCAAAATCGACACATTCCCATGAAATACCTCAATTGCGATTATTTTTTGTATTTTTTGACAGAAAAATGTCCTGTCAAAAACATTTCAACTAGCTCTAAACAGCAGTTGGGACTGGCTAATTTGGTCTTGTGGGACTGCTTATATTATGCATGTGGGACTGCTGATATCATATGCATGCTCCTAGGCAGAATGTTTCTTTTTTATGTTTATGATTACAGCCCCATGATAACTGTTGTGACTATGCAAATCTTATTTTTAGTTCTGCTTCAGATTTGTAAAATATTTTTAATTTACTTTTTTTTGCAGCTATTAGGACTGATATTTAAAAAAGAGAGTGCGGAAGAAGGAACCCAACTGGCTATCACCAAATCAGACAACTTTGCAGGTATAGGAATCAGAAAGACTCCATGGAATGGAAAGTTAAAATGTAGGTAATATTGTAGGTGGAGCTTAGCGTGTGACCTACCACTGTTGAGGCCTAACGGGTTCATGCACAGCCTACCGTAAAAGCCCTTCTCCCCATATAATACCACAACAATTGTGCTCAGCAGATATACTTGAGTTAACATTCCCCTGGTTTAAAAGGGAGGAGAATCATAGAATCATAGAATCATAGAATATCAGGGTTGGAAGGGACCCCAGAAGGTCATCTAGTCCAACCCCCTGCTCAAAGCAGGACCAATTCCCAGTTAAATCATCCCAGCCAGGGCTTTGTCAAGCCTGACCTTAAAAACCTCTAAGGAAGGAGATTCTACCACCTCCCTAGGTAACGCATTCCAGTGTTTCACCACCCTCTTAGTGAAAAAGTTTTTCCTAATATCCAATCTAAACCTCCCCCACTGCAACTTGAGACCATTACTCCTCGTTCTGTCATCTGCTACCATTGAGAACAGTTTAGAGCCATCCTCTTTGGAACCCCCTTTCAGGTAGTTGAAAGCAGCTATCAAATCCCCCCTCATTCTTCTCTTCTGCAGGCTAAACAATCCCAGCTCCCTCAGCCTCTCCTCATAACTCATGTGTTCCAGTCCCCTAATCATTTTTGTTGCCCTTCGCTGGACTCTTTCCAATTTATCCACATCCTTCTTGAAGTGTGGGGCCCAAAACTGGACACAGTACTCCAGATGAGGCCTCACCAATGTCGAATAGAGGGGAACGATCACGTCCCTCGATCTGCTCGCTATGCCCCTACTTATACATCCCAAAATGCCATTGGCCTTCTTGGCAACAAGGGCACACTGCTGACTCATATCCAGCTTCTCGTCCACTGTCACCCCTAGGTCCTTTTCCGCAGAACTGCTGCCTAGCCATTCGGTCCCTAGTCTGTAGCTGTGCATTGGGTTCTTCCGTCCTAAGTGCAGGACCCTGCACTTATCCTTATTGAACCTCATCAGATTTCTTTTGGCCCAATCCTCCAATTTGTCTAGGTCTTTCTGTATCCTATCCCTCCCCTCCAGCGTATCTATCACTCCTCCCAGTTTAGTATCATCCGCAAATTTGCTGAGAGTGCAATCCACACCATCCTCCAGATCATTTATGAAGAGAGTGGTGGCAAGTCTTTTTCTGTGATGGGTGCTTAATTCTGGAGCTTGCCTCCCAGACCTACAACCTTCACCAGGGTGGGTTAATCCATAGGCATGATGCAAAATCCACTGTTTTTCTTGGGATTTCAATAAGAGGGTGGGTTGAAGATTAAGAATGGCTGGATGTGGGGACAATTATTTTATTGATATTTATTCTGGGCTAATATTTTTTCAGTTTGTATGGTCTGGGTTGGATAATTTGTTTGTATTTAGTATTTATTGTTGTGTGTTTTTATACAATTTAAATTTGGTCCAAGCACAGAGCTATGAGATGGAGGCTTTCCGCAAAAGGAAATAAATATATGCAGTGTATGACCTCATGTGTTGCAGATAGTTTGCTAAAACATGACATCATGGGACACACTGAACCAGAGAAGATTTATGCCCAAGACAAAAAGTTTGCCAGAGAAATGGCCTAGCAGATGGAATGGGATAACCCCACATGCTCATTAAGAATATCTGGGATGCCTCTTTATGTGTGCCAAAATGAGTGACTTTGAATTAGCTTGTTTAGTCTTAAAAGAAACTTAGGACTGAGTGCTTATTGAATTTTTTTCTCCTACTCACCATCCTGTGCAAGAGCCTGAAAATGCTCATTAGAAGAGCACAGACAGGTATAAGGAATACACATATATAAGAACATAAGAATGGCCATACTGTGTCAGACCAATGGTCCATCTAGCCCAGTATCCTGTCTTCCGACAACCGCCCGTGCCAGATGCTTTAGAGGGAATGACAGAAGAAGGCAATTATCAAGTGATCCATCCCCTGTCATCCAGCTTCTGGAAGACAAATATCTTTCCCTTTGAAGATTATTTGTGCTATGTTTGGTGCCAGCCTACCTCTTCACTATCTGTATTCACTATCTATCATTTATTATTCCTTGTTCTTTCATTTTAAATGTTTAAGTCAGCCATTTAGAAATGACACTATGGACCAGACTGCAAATCCCTTATTCACACTAGTGGAAATTATTCACAAAAGTACTCCTATTGAAGACAAGAGGAAAACTTGTGGGGAGTGACGGGCTTACACAGTTTGGACCTTTGAGACTCACACTGCATGTATAGCACATAGTTAAGAGTCAAAGTGATCCATTTGACACAGCACACTGGCTGCAATTCATTCATTCAAACTATTCAAATACATTCAAATAAGTCAGCAGAGGTTTGTGAACTATTCACAATCAGAAAAAGAGAGTAGCATTTGTCAGACAATTTATTAATCAGAATCAACGAGCTCTAGTTTGGTGATTGGGATTCCACAAAAGCCTTTAAAGTGAAAAATGGGAACCGCTAAAGAAAAAGGTTAGGAGAACATATGAATTTTTACAAACAACCTCTTCACTTCTCCATTATGAAGTAACTAATGAACTGTAAATAACATTTACAGGCCTTGATCCTTGTTTTATAATTTTAAGCCTCTTTAGATAGGTGATTCCAGACGCATTTTCCTGGGTATGAACCAATAAACTAGAATATACAGAAAACACCATGTGTTTCATGATACTGAAAACCAGAGTTTAGCGTATCAAATGAGGGTCTGCAGAATCTTACCATAACACTCCTTTCGTAATGATCATGCTCTTTTTCAAAATCTATCATGTAGCCATTTAGAGACCAAATAAAGGTCAGATCTAACGTAGTATCATAGGACGCAATACACTGCATGGTGGCATTCTCTCCAACTGTGACATCAACATTAGTTGGTGCTAAGGTAATCTTTGTAGCTTCTGTGAAGTTAAAAGAAAATGTGGAAAATTCTAATAAACAAGTGAATATACAGATGCAAATCTAGCTGTTTGATTATACATGAAAAGAACAAACTCATTTACATGTTATTTATGCAACTACATTTCAAAGGGGAACACTAATTTCGAACAGAGGGGTGCTATACTAAGAAAAGTGACAACACCCTTACAACTGAAATGCCTTGCCTTTTGTTTGCTCATTCTCTGATAATACATATTTTAGCCTCTTGACCATGATGACTATAACCAGCTATGCTGAGTTAGTTTTTTTCACAGACTATTTCATGTGTAGAAGACAAATGATCCATTTTGCATGACCCATTGTGTATTTTTTTGTTCATAATAATCCTGGCTTTATTAAAAAATATATATCATTAAAGAATGGGGAGCTCTGCTCAGTGCTCTCATTTCCATTACTCCACCCTAATTCTAATATGTCTATTGAGAAATAATGTTTAATTATGCATATAGCTATGATGAGAAGGGACAGAAAAGAATAGAAGAAAAGAATAAAAATATGTATAATCAGAGCTTACTATAATCAAGAAAAGAAGAAGAGCTGGAGACTCCATGAAATCCCTCAGGGATCTTGTTATACAGATCTAATTTAGCTGACGCATGCTTTGATACCAAAGAGCTTAGCGTTACAGAAGGGAATGGTATTCTAACCATGTGTGTGTACATTTGGTAGCTGATTTTACAACTGTTGCTGGATTTTGTTTTATATTGTAGAGTCTTCTATCAACCTAGAGCAGGGGTGGGCAAACCCTTTGGCCCGAGGGCCACATCTGGGTGGAGAAATTGCATGCAGGGCCATGAATATAGAGCTGGGGCAGGGGGCTGGGGTGCAGGAGGGAGTGCAGGGTGTGGGAGGGGGTGCAGTGTGCAGGAAGAGGCTCAGGGCAGGGGGTTGGGTGTAGGAGGAGTGTGGTGTGCGGCAGGGGGCTCAGGGCAGGTGGGTGAGGGCTCAGGACAGGGAGCTGTGGTGCAGGACGGGAGCAGCAGGGGCTCAAGGCAGGGGGTTGGGGTGCGGGCTACAGGAGGCGTTTGAAGTGTGGGCTCTGGCCTGGTGCCGTTTACCTTGAGCTGCTCCGGGGTGGCAGTGGGATTAAGGCAGGCTCCCTGCCTGACCTGGCCCCACGCCGCTCCCAGAAATGGCCAGCATGTATAGCAGTGGCTCCTTGGAGTAGGGTGGGGCAGGAGGCTCTGCTGCGTGCTGCCCTCGCCTGTGGTACCACCCCTGTAGCTCCCATTGGCCACAGTTCCCGTTCCTGGACAATGGGAGCTGCGGAAGCAGTGCCTGCAGGTTAGAGCAGCACACGGAGCCCTCTCTCCCCCGCCCAGGGGCCACAGGGAGATGGGTGCCGGCCACTTCCGGGAGTGGTGCGGGGCCAGGGCAGGCAGGGATCCTGCCTTAGCCCAGCTGAGCCACGGGGCTGGCAATCCCACGGGCTGGACTGAAAGCCCTGATGGGCCGGTTCTGGCCCATGGGCCGTAGTTTGCCTTCCCCTGACCGAGAGGTATTCTAGAGTATGTCTGCACTGCACTCTTCTTTCAGCGGCGTGTCGTCTACATACACATGTAGGCCCCTAGCACAGGTATAAATAACAGCATAGACCAGGAGGCATGGCTTAGGCGAGTAAAGACATGCCTGAAGGGTGTGGAAAGGTACACAAGTACATATCCTGCACGGCGCTCTACTTGCCCAAGCTGTGCCTCCCATCTACAGTACTATTTTTAGCAGTGTGGTACCCTGCTGCCTCACTGCTGGCTCTGCTGGAGCTTTCCACGACCACAGGAAAAGACTCCAATAGCAGCGGAAGTCTCTGGCAGGGAGGAGGTAGTGGAGAAAGACTCCAGCAGCTTCCCCACCACTGTGAAAAACTCCAGCAATGGGGAGGCGGCAGGCAAAGACTCAGGCTTTCCCTGCTATCTGCCCCCTGCCAGAGCCTGTCCTCACCAAGTGAAAATCTCTGACAGTGGAGAGCGGCTGAAACCTTTCTGCACTGCCTCCCCACTGCCAGAGCCTTTCACTGACATGTGTAGTTACACCCATCGTGTAGACACAGTGCTAGAGGAAATTCTCACGTATCCACGACAGAAACCAAGTTTTGAAATCTGCCATCTAGCCTTTCACTGTTTCTGTTGGTTAAAGTTGCAATGCAAAGGACATGCTCAGTCATTAGTTTACCCTCCTTAGATGAACTAAGTCAGAGTCCTCAGCTACAAAAAGAAATGGTTTATGTTTAGTTTATAAACACATATGGTTTAAATGTTTAACTGTGGAGATTTGTAAGTCAATTATTTTTTTATGATTCTAAAATGTATAGTATAATGTTAGAGGGGTTGAATATTTATTTACAAATGTTTCCAGAAAACTAAGAATGATGAATGTAGTGATTAAAAAACAAAGCTACAAAATACAAAGGAAAATAAATAATCATACTAGTTAAACAGACCTCGTGATTCAAAATAAATTCTTTACAATGTTTGAAACATCATTACACATGGTCCAGGGAAATAGTTACAAAAAATGCAGTCATATGTCCTCATGGATTCACACTTATGTTGCTAAGTTTATTTTGTGGCAGCATGCTGTTGAGCAAGACTGCCACATTTTGGCTGCAGGAAATGCTTTCTTTTCAAATACATTTAATACATAGGTGGTTTTCCAGAGGCCTGGCAGACAGAAGTGCTCATGAAGTGAACACTATGAACACTATCTCATGAACACTATCTTCCCTTCCTCCTCCCTTCAGTTATCTGACAGGGCTGTAAAAGGTGTGATTAAGTATATCAGCATCTGATACCAGTACTGCAAAGTGTTACAGTGGCATGTTTATTTGGATGAATGATCCCACATTGCAAATTCAAATAAATGATTTATTTAATTGCACTGCTCACGACCCCGTGCTCTGAAAAAGAAACTGAGAGGAGCCAAGGAGGGGCAGGCAGGAGGATGGTTATGGACCCATCTCTCTGTG
Organism: Lepidochelys olivacea; assembly: GCF_965140295.1. Taxonomy (NCBI): domain Eukaryota; kingdom Metazoa; phylum Chordata; order Testudines; family Cheloniidae; genus Lepidochelys; species Lepidochelys olivacea. Next base: position 300,179,958 of record NC_140411.1, read on the forward strand.
TGTTGGCCTGCAGTGTTGGGCTACTGCATGAGGGAGAGATATCAGCACCATCTGAATGAATGGATCAGATTATTGACCCTCCGGAGGAAGGAACAGCACTGGTGGAAGAACTGAGACACTTCCTTTCCTTTGCTCCTCCTGCAGTGGTGCAGTTGCATGCTTCCCCTATTTAGGGCTGTTGCTTAAAAGCCATAATCTATCTCTTAATGGGCAATTCAGTTCAATTCAGTTGGAAAGAAATAACATAAAATGGCTTGCGGGGAAAGTCTTAAAGGGAAATCTTATAAAGCAAAGTTTTATCATTTTAAATTGAAGCATGTTATGTGAAATGAACTCACAAAAATGGAGTTTTACCTGTGATTTCCAGAGTACCAGTACTGTTAGCTTTTCCTTGGTTATTTTCTGCAAAACATGTGTAGCTGCCTTGATCCAGCTTAGTGATATTAACAATTTCCAAGCTACCATCATCCCAAATAGATATCCTATTGAAAGTATGAAAAACATACCACAAGTTAAAATAGTTATTTGCATCAGAAAGAACAAAGTATTTCCAGTGGAAATCCCTAAATAAGTCAAAACAAAGATCATAAGGGTCTCTCAATGGCTGACGTCTAACTATTGCTTTTATATATGCTCCAGTACCCCACCATGATTTAAACAGAGTTTAGTATGGTTAATGGGATCTGGAATAAAGCATACAATTTACATTTGAGGGGATTATTTTCACTTATTTACGTTCTCTCAAATATTTTTTCTTTTAGTTTTGTAAGTTTAATACTCAAATAAGCGCAAGACTAATTAGAGTGACTAAAACTAGGTGCTAAGGAAGGTATTCCAGTCAACATTAATGATATTTTGACTTATCACCTCCCTGCAATTTCACTTCTAGGTTTATTTTGAGCTGAGACTTCCAAAAGTACAAACTGTATAGACAAATGCTCACTATGGATTGGGATGAGACATCCAGTCTAAATTTCACTGAGGATATGAGCTAGGATTTGAACTTGCATCACCTGTGGTGAACCAATAGTGCACAAATCCAAGAAATCTCTGACATATTCCTTCAAAGCCCCTCACCTAAAAATCCCCTATTTAAAAACAATATACCACTAATTATAGTCTCTCTCAAAGTAATATCATATTTTAACATCTAGATAAAATAATTAGAATTAGTTTGTAAATAAATTATTAAATAAATCTATGCTGTAGAAACCACCACAAGGCCTCAGTCGGGGATCGGGGCCCCACTGTGCCAGGCATTGAACAAGGGAGTGAAACAAAGGGAGTTTGGAACAGAGAGCTCACAATCGGACAGAAGAATAAATAAACAAATGGGGTTGGGTGGGAGCAGGTAGAGATTGGTATATTTACATAAATCAGGAGCCACAGGCAGTCACCAACCTAACCACTTCCAGGTGGCAGTGATTCATAAGCATCATGGCAGAGGTAGATTTTAAAGAGGGATTTAAGACAGGATAATTCAATGTAATCATTGATTGCTAAGGAGCACTGGCAGCTTGCCTCCTGTGAAGATGAATTCTATTTCAGAAGACAAAATGTTCCCCTCACAGATATGGAAACCCATCTTTAAGCTTCTATGCAGCTCCTAGAAGCTTGAACGAACCATGTCTTTCTACTGATGGTATGTGGTAGAGCAGCTCCGATCATGTCAAGTGGACTCCACTAAATCTACTCAAGGAACTTGTTGAGGATCTGCCCCATGTATAGAATGGGACACTACTGGTATGTCTACACTGCAATAAAATAAACGCTGCTGGCTTATGTCAGCTGACTCAGGCTCACGGGGTTTGGACTGCAGGGCTATAAAATTGCAGTGTAGATATCTAGTTCCAGGAAGGTCCCAGAGTTCAGGCTCCAGCCAGCACCCAGATGTCTACATTGCAATTTTATAGCCTGAGCCCTGAGAGCCTGAGTCAGCTGCCATGGGCCAGCTACTGGTGTTTTACTGCAGTGTAGACATTTCCTACAAGGTTGATGGGCAGAAAGTGTTGGCATAATGACATCTATTTAATGGAGAGCAATATCCCTTGGGAAAAACCTAATATTTAAATAAAATTATTGGTTTTTCCACCAACAAACATGAAATAGCAATGGAGGACAAGCAAGAGCTATTATTTTTGATTCTGGTGGAATTTACTAACAGCTCCTCAAAACTGATTCCTTATGCACATTCTGATTTAACTCTTTTTTGCTATATGAAACAAGGCTAATGAATACTTTCAGTATTCCTTAAAATGTTATATATAAATTCATGGACATCCCTTCCTAATTTAACATTAATTAACTTCTATCCATGGGGTAGATTCCTACTTGTGGTGGGGTAACAGTCATGAATCATCCTCAGATTTTTACGCTTTGCAAATTAAAAATTTCTAAACTTTCTAAATGCTGTGTTTTAAACAATTATAAGTTAGTGTTGAAAACTAAGCACCCCCTTTTAGGCTAACTCTGATATTTTAAATTAGTTTTTTGAGGGAGTTTATCTGCAGCCAGGGAAATTCTCTGAGTATTGGGTTTAAAGCTTTGAAAATCTCATTTAGTATAGCATTTAAAAGGTGACTTCTATAGTGCATGGGATGTTTATAAATAAGCTACCTTTACATCGGCTAAGCTACTACATTGATTTGTTTTGGCAAAGGATGAGCTTAAGTAGGCTAGGCAGCTATGACAAAAAGAAGAAACTGAAAAACATAGTGGCGTATATATTTAAATAAAATAAATTGGAGAAACATTACATTAAGCATTAAATCAATTTTAATTATACCTTGTGTAAGTAAAGATTTCTGAAAATAAAACCCTATATATGTTTGCCAATACATCTGTATGCTATATCAAATTAAGAATACAGGAAACCTTTGTAAATTACCATGAAACTATTAACATATAATTGGCATGCACCAGCAATATTGCCTCTGCTGTTTCACGGCATAGGAACTATGCATCTGAATCATAGACAACACTATAGTGAACCATAGTGGCAGTATAATCAGCATAGGGAACTTATAGTTAACTTGATTTTAAAACCTGAGAGTGTAAGAGGCCCTGAGTCCAGATTTACTGCTCCTGAGTGTACTGAAGAATGGGGAGAAGGAAGGGCCATTGTGCATCTGCAGAGGATATACACTCAGAGTACATAAGCACATAAGAATGGCCATACTGGATCAGACCAATGGTCCATCTAGCTCAGTATCCTGTCTTCCAACAGTGGCCCGTACCACATGCTTCAGACGGAATGAACAGAACAGGGCAATTATTATGTGATCCATCCCCTGTCGTCCAGTCCCAGCTTCTGGCAGTCAGACCTTTAGGGACACCCAAACCATGGGGTTGTGTACCTGACCATACTGGCTAATAGCCATTGATGGATTGGGGGGAGGGATAACTCAGTGGTTTGAGCATTGGCCTGCTAAACCCAGGGTTGTGAGTTCAGTCCTTGAGGGGGCCATTTAGGGATCTGGGGCAAAAATTGGGGATTGGCCCTGCTTTGAGCAGGGGGTTGGACTAGATGATCTCCTGAGATCCCTTCCAACCCTGATATTCTATGATTCTATGACCTATCCTCCATAAACTTATCTAATTCTTTTTTGAACCCAGTTATCCCTTTGGCTTTCACAACACCCCCGGGCAACAAGTTCCACAGGTTCACTGTGTGTTGTGTGAAGAAGTACCTCCTTATGTTTATTTTAAACCTGCCACCTATTAATTTCGTTGAGTGATCTCCTAGTTCTTGTGTTATATGAATAGTTAAATAACACTTCCTTACTCATTTTTCTCCATACCATTATGATTTTAGACCTCTATCATATCCTCCCTTAGTTGTCTTTTTTTCTAAGATGAACAGTCCTACTCTTTTTAATCTTTCCCTGCAGCAGGGAAAGGCTCAAGCTGTGGGAAGTTGACGGACCTTTTCCTAGACTCCGCTAGTGTGGAAAGGCTCTGGCAGGGAGAGGCAGTGAGGAAACACTACCGCCTTTTCCAACTGCCTCCCCGCACCAGAGTCTTTCACTGTGGCATGTGAAAGACTCTGGTGCGGGGAGGCAGTTGGAAAAGGCGGTAGTGTTTCCTCACTGCCTCTCCCTGCCAGAGCCTTTCCACACTAGCGGAGTCTAGGAAAAGGTCCGTCAACTACCACAGTGTAGCTACTAACCACAGTATGGGTGCAGCCTGCTTTTACTGAGGAGTCTAGCTATACATACCCTACATGCTGCTACCAGTGGTAGGCAGTGTACCCCCAGAGAACTCCAGTTACTGGTAAGTAACTTTTCTTTCTCCTTCATGAATTGCCACTGCATTTCAATACTGGAGAAGAATAGCAAGCAGGAACATAATAAAAATGGGAGAAGTGAAAGTTAAATAAAAATTAAAGCACTGCCAAACCCAGACCCAAAATTTCATGGCTAATGCTCAGTAAATGTACAAGCTGAACTGCAAGTTTACATGGAAGATTTATATGCAAAATGAGAATTAATGTTTTGAATTTTTCATTAAGAATGAAGAATAAAAATAAATAATTTAATTAAGAATGGTTCTTTGCTTCAATTTTGCCTCAAGAATTCACTAATCAATAAAAATCTATTGTAAAATTTGCACTCTAACTAAATTTCTATTTCAGCTGAATATATAGGTATCATAAAACTATTCTAAGACCAATCATGCTCTCTAGAATCAATACTGACCTGCTCCCATTTACGAGCAGTTCTGTTCCTTTGCTCCATGAGAATTTTGGTTTAGGAGCAGCTTTAGGCTTGCATTCAATTATTACACGGCCTCCGTTAGCAGCCAAGATCTTCTTCTTCATTGGGTTCAGTTCAAAATTAGGAGGTGAAGCTGAAGAGAAAAAGCAACATATGGACACTGTTGTCATATCTTTTGACAAGGTATGTAATACTGTTTGTTTTAGGACATTAAAGATAATCTGGGTGTATTGAAGCATACATATCTATAATTAAGAAAGGGGATAAGAATGATCCAGGCAATTACAGACCTGTTAGTCTGACCTCAGTATTGTGCAAGACTTTAGAACAAATTGTGAAGGAAAAAATAATTACATTCATGAAGGTAAATGGTAAAGGGGATGTAATGCAACGTGGGTTTACCAAATGTAAGATCATGCCAAACTAATTTGATTTCCTTCTTGGAGAAAATAACTGATTTTTGAATATTTGGACTGAAGGAAAGCATTTAACACGGTAACACATGGGAAATTATCAGTTAAATTAGGGATTACAAGGTATACAAGGAACTGGCTAAAGGGGTGAAGGCAACAGGTTGTGCTGAAAAATAAATTATCAAACTGGAAGGAGGTTACTAGTGGAGTTCCTCAAAGATCGGTCTTGGGACCAATCTTATTTAATATTTTTATTAATGATCTAGCACAAAATGTAAGAGTGGGCTAATAAAATGTGCTGATGATACGAAGGTGGTAGGCATCATCAACACAGAGGAGGATCAGAATATTATACAGAAAGATCTGGATGACCTTGAAGACTGGCATGACAGAAAATGGGATAAAATTCAACAATACATAGTGCAAGGTCAAGCACTTAGGGTCTAATAATAAGAATTTTTACTACAAACTGGAGGCTCACTGTTGGAAGTGCCAGAGAAGGAGAGAGACCTGGGCATGGTGGGTCAATAACAGGATGACTATAAGCCACCAGTGTGATGTGGTTGTGAAAAAGGCAAATGCAATCCTAGGATGTATTATGTGAGGCATTTCTAGTAGAAATAGAGAACTATCAAGGCCTTTGTATAAGGCAATGGTAAGACCTCATTTGGAATACTGTGTACAATTCTGATCACCCATGTTCAAGAAAGATTAATTTAAACTGGAACAGGTTCAGTACTGGAAACTGTGCAGAGAAAAGAAACTAGGATGATCAGGAAATGGAGGGCCTATCTTATGAGAGGAGACCAGAAGAGCTTGGCTTGTTTTGTCTAGCAAGAAGGCTGAGAGGGGATATGATTGCTCTCTATAAATACATTAGGGGTAAAAATACCAGGGCGGGTGAAGAGCTATTTAAGCTAAAGGGCAATGTTGGCATAAGAACAAATGGAGATAAACTGGCCATGAACAATTTCAGGCTGGAAATAAGAAGGAGGTTTCTAACCATCAGAAGAACTAGGGGAATGGATGAGATTCTAGAACAGCCTCCCAATAGTAATTGTGGAGGGCAAGCACTCTAATTAGCTTTAAGAGAGAGCCTGACACATTTATGAGTGCGATTGTATGATGGGGTGCCCATCTCACACAAGGCAGAGCAGGTTAAATGAGGTCAATTAACCTTGTAGGCCACACCTGGAGGGAAGCCAGGGACTTACAAGGCCTAATGGAAGATGAAGTTCAGCTAGGCAGGAGCAGGTTGGGCCTGCATAAAGGGATGAAGCTGGGGACAGGAAAAGGCTGAAGGGGAAGCAGTCTGCAGTCACTCCCTCTGAGAAGGGGATTTGTTTAGGGCTAGAGAGTCTAACAAGAAGTCAAAGAGGGGAAGTAGTCTACAGTTACTCTCTGGAAGGAGGGAATGTTGGCCATTAAACCCAGGGGTGGAGGCAGAAGATAGAGAAGGGAAGTGGGGAGACTAGTGGGAAGGCCCGGGTTCCCCTACCAGCCACTGAGAAAGTGGCCTTGGATGGGAAGGCTGCCTGGAATGGCATGTGGATATCTGATCCAGTGGTATTTGATACCCCAAAAAGGGAGGACCATATAGTGACCCGTTCAGAGGGCTGTCATGAAGAGGGAGCACTGCGAATCCTGGAGAGTGAGGGGGATATGCTGTGAGCAACCATGGAAAGGGAGGTGTCAGAAGGTAATTCCCAGACACGACCACAATGAGGGGTCCCACTGGTGAGTGAACTGTTATAGAGGGTAGGGCTCACTTCAAGTTTCTGACATGTTCCCAAGAGCTCAGGCTTCAGGGTTTCAGATGGCCATCAGCAGGGTTCAGGAATGTACCAATGTATTCTGGGTTTGTTTTGTTTTTTTTTATCTCCTTCCTGTAAAGCATCAGGGATGGCCATGGCTGGACATGGGACACTGGACGGGCAGCTCCAGGGCTCTGAGGACACCAAGCATTCTCTCTCAGGAGCCTGGATGGCTTGGTCTTGCTCACAACCTCAGGATCTAACTGATCATCATATGTGGGGTCAGGAAGGAATTTCCCCCATCTCAGATTACCTGTGATTTTGAGGGATTTTTGCCTTCCTCTGTGAGTGGGTGCAGGAGTACCTGTAACTCAGACACTGGTGTACCTTAGTGGCAGATACAGCCCATAGAAGACTAGACAGTTAACGCTTTGGTCTAATTTAGGTGCGGGGTTAAGCGTGTGGGTGCTGGGTGGTGTTGTGGCCTGTGATATACAGGAGGTCAGCCTAGATTATCAGATTGTCCCTTCTACCATTAAAATTAACGACTCTATGAAGAACTAAGGAATTGGGCTCCACAATTTCCACTATGCAGGTGAGCATAGATGCAGAAATTTGGCTCTGCAACAGTGGAAGGTCTGACAAATTAGTTACATTAACAACATAATATTTATATGTTGTGTCTTTCCTAAAAATCTTAGCTGATTTCTCAAATTTCATCTGAGCTTGGTCCAGCTGTATTATGGGTCTGCTCTACAGCCTACACTGAAACCAACAGAAAGACTTTCATGGATCTCAGTGGGCTTTGGACCAGACATAATTAAGAGTCTGATAACAGCACTTTTAAAAATTCAGCTTCCTCAAAGGTCACAAGAATTTTTAAAATAATTTAAAATTTGTTTTCTGTTCTCGGTTGTTTTTAAACAGCCCTAAAGGAAACAGTAGACAATTCCTCAGCTTTGCAGTTTCTGTTGTTTTCTGTTTGGCCACTTGCTCAGACAAATTCTTCTCAGATGTGCAAAAGCAGCCGTATGATTTTAGCGAGAGCCACTCAGACATAATGGGGTCAGACGTTGGCCCGTTGAGTTTTTCTCTATTTGTAACTGATCATAAGACAACACATCTCTCTTTTGTTGACTTCTCTGTCTGTGCAACAACCTGGTTTATGATTCCACCAAAGACGTGCACAGCGCAGGGAAATAAGTCTGTTAATTTTGCAGCTGTTCAGGCAAAATGATCAAATGTTGGTTTAGTTCACATCTTATCAATACAGCCATCTCAAAATAAGCAAACAGATATTTAACCCTCTCATTCATCCATACGTGTTTCTGGGTGATCTGGGTCTGCGGTGGGTAGCTGGTAATGGAGTGACAGCTGGTAAAGAGATGAGGGGTGTCAAGGTTCCTCCCCCACTGTGAACTCTAGGGTACAGATGTGGGGACCTGCATGAAAAACCTCCTAAGCTTATCTTTACCAGCTTAGGTCAAAACTTCCCCAAGGTACAAAATATTCCACCCTTTGTCCTTGGACTGGCCGCTACCACCACCAAACTAATACTGGTTACTGGGGAAGAGCTGTTTGGAAACGTCTTTCCCTCCAAAATACTTCCCAAAACCTTGCACCCCACTTCCTGGACAAGGTTTGGTAAAAAGCCTCACCAATTTGCCTAGGTGACTACAGACCCAGACCCTTGGATCTTAAGAACAATGAACAATCCTCCCAACACTTGCACCCCCCCTTTCCTGGGAAATGTTGGATAAAAAGCCTCACCAATTTGCATAGGTGACCACAGACCCAAACCCTTGGATCTGAGAACAATGAAAAAGCATTCAGTTTTCTTACAAGAAGACTTCTAATAAAAATAGAAGTAAATAGAAATAAAGAAATCCCCCCTGTAAAATCAGGATGGTAGATATCTTACAGGGTAATTAGATCCAAAAACATAGAGAACCCCTCTAGGCAAAACCTTAAGTTACAAAAAAGATAGACAGAAATAGTTATTCTATTCAGCACAATTCTTTTCTCAGCCATTTAAAGAAATCATAATCTAACACATACCTAGCTAGATTACTTACTAAAAGTTCTAAGACTCCGTTCCTGGTCTATCCCCGGCAGAAACCAGCATAAGACAGACACACAGACCCTCTGTTTCTCTCCCTCCTCCCAGCTTTTGAAAGTATCTTGTCTCCTCATTGGTCATTTTGGTCAGGTGCCAGCGAGGTTACCTTTAGCTTCTTAACCATTTACAGGTGAGAGGAGCTTTCCCCTGGCCAGGAGGGATTTCAAAGGGGTTTACCCTTCCCTTTATATTTATGACAAGGGGACTTACTGGAAGTGTTGTGAAGTGAATAGTGAAGGATAATGTGTTCCTGAGCTGGGAAGTGAGGAACTCAAGACTGGTGGCAGGAGTGATGAGGAGCTGGAGGAAGGGAGGGGAACCAAAGGCCTGGGTGGGCTGAGAAGTTTCAGGGCAGAACTGGTCATGCACCATGGGAGCTCTAGCTGTGGGAGAGAGGCAGGCAGATGAGAAGGTAGAACTTCGGGGGCTGGGAGGTGGAGAAGCAGACATGGGCTGGAGGCAGATGTGAGATGAGAAGATCACAAGCCAACTGGGCTCAGGAAATCCCTGAGAGAGCCACATAAGCTTGCCAGGGCATTGACCAATATAAATATGTCAATGGGGGTCATCCACTGTGGTTGAACATTGGACCTCTGGATCTAACAATCTGAGTTTCTACTGCTTGAGCTATAGAACATCATCAATTATCTTGGCAGCAGTAACAGGCTTAAACCTCTAAAAGTGGTCTAGCCACTAGACTGGGTTAAAGAGGATGGGTTACAGCATCAGCTCCTGATAGGCTGTGGGAGGGCAAGAAGTGGGTAGGAAGAGCATCAGCAGTCAAGTAGAAGTTGCATGTTGATTGGCAGAGCAGGTGCTGGAGAAAGCAGGGGGTGCCCAATCGAGTAAGTAAGATGAGCAATGGCAGAAGCCACTCCTCAGCCAGCTCTGGGTGGTCCATAAGCACTGCAAACCCTTGATATGAGACCCGTCCAAGTTTGCAGCTACAGTGGGAAGTCAACACGAGGAGGTGAAAATCCAGAAGACATTTCTTACAAAGTAATGACAAGATTAAAGGTGGTAAAATTTGGTTTCTCAGCCTCTTGGTAGTACCCCGTTAGAGATTTTAAATATTTCCAGTGTTAAAACATCTCAGCTATATTCAATAAGAACAGGGCAATACAGTTATTAGATTTATTATTACAGAATAAGCAATGTGGTGCCATGACTCTGTATTTTACGTAAAAATCAGTGCTTGTAAACATGGAAATCTGACTACCATTTTGTCCAGATTTGAAAGTATTTTACAAGTCGAAACAAAAACAGAATATCTCACTGACCCACAACCTTCAGCTCAGCATTTGCGTATATAATTCCATGTATATTTTCTGCTATACATTGATACATGCCAGCATCCTTGACAGTCAGGCCTTGTATTCTTAATTCACCTCTCCGGAACTAAAAAAAAAAATCCAGAACAATAAGAATATCACTTTCACTACACATTCACTAAGATTTCTATCCTTCCATGCTCCTTTAATTTTCTTATTTGGTGTTAGTGCTTGAGGTGAGTCTTTCACATTCCTTTAAAGCACTGAAGACCCTTTATTTTTCCCTACTTTACATTCCAGGCTTCATGGCACTATGTAGCAGCCACCATCTTTTTGAATGAAAAGATTCCATGCTGGCTCTCTACTTGACTGGAAGGATCATGGCTGAGCAGTTGCATACATCAGTGTGAGATGCCTCTATAACAATCCTAATACTGCAGATCCAGTGTTAAGATTGCTGGAGAGCCAGGAACCAAATCTGTTTTTTCCACATGCTTAACACATAGCACATCCACTAAGCCAATAGCCCACACTAATGTGCTTTACTTCAACAAATTGCAAGATACATCTACAGTATATTGTAGCACCTTGTTTTACAATAATATTAGTATTTGTTAAGGCTCGCTCTACAACCTATTGAAGTCAATGGGATTCTTCTAAAGGACTTCAGTGCGGATTGATGTGGGCCTCTTTGAGTGTCTTGCTTCTACTAACCAGTAACATGGTAAATATGATTAAGTAGCTGATACAGCTTGGGAAAAATAAAACCCCAAACAGAAACACAGCAAGACCTTTTGTGAATGACAGTAGATAACCATTTAAAAAAAAGATAATAAACTATGCTCTTGCGGAAAACTGGCTGAGCAGCTTTAGACCTAACATAAGGGTCAATTGTAGTATCTGGGAGAGCTGAAAATTAAAGAAATATTTTTGCATTCTCTGAAATATTTTTGATTAATCAAAACCAGTACAATCAGCTTTTCTAAAGGGAATTCTCTCTTTGTCTCAACCAAGGGAAATATTTAGTGTAAAAAATAGAAAACCTGTTTGATTTAGAAACAGAAAATGTTCTCATGGAAATGAGAATATTTTTGTTTTTTTCTATTGGAAATAATATTTTAATTCTAACACAAAGTGTAACTGTGTGACATATTATTTGAGAACTACATGATATTTTCTGCAATCCAATATGTAGATTTTGTCAGTGACCGTCCAGTCAAAAGGGGCAGGCAAGTAATTTTACTTGTTAAATCACTTGTTTGTAATAACCACAGAAGCTTGAAATAAGATTGTTTTCTTCTGTTTTAATCCTTTTCCATATGGCAGACACTGATATCCCTGCTCCCCCCTCCCAGATTTTTCTCAAAGCACACAGCCAAAATAGCTGTGCCCCATTGTTTTCTTTGTCTGTATACCAGTATCACTGTCATCACAGCTCGGGAAATGCAGCAGTGTATTAGTTGTCTTGTCAACCCTCTTCTTTTTGGCCTGTTCTCCCGCAACAGAACACATAATACTGTGAGTCCAACATAAACATGGTAGGGTTTCTGTTTTGGGGAGTTTATTAATTTCATTTTTTGGGGTTTATATTAGTAGCAGTGTTGAGTCCTATGTAGATGTCCAAAAATCAGGATTTTTCAAAGCTCTCTCTTTGTATTTACTATAACAAGTAATCCCATTGTAATGGTCCTTCTTGCACTTTAACTTACGGTTACTTACTTAAGTACTATTTCAAACGACACTATGTGAAAGTGCACTAGGGAAACTTTAATGTGCACCAGCAGGGTCTACACAGACCAATTAATGTGCAACACACTGGAGTGTACTTTAGAAATCACACCCTTGTAATCCATGTAGACAAGCCTTTAGGTACAAGTAACCATTTCCAGTGTTTCTCCGGTATTCACTGAATAAACACCAATCTCATTTCTTTTTCTGTAGGGGGTGCTATATCAGCATTTATCAGTTAAAACTTAAAATGAGAAGCCCTACCAACGGCTATTAAAACTATTGTTGAGAATGCTGAAGTGAAAATTAATATATACATTTAAGACCCAGAAAATACTCCTCCAAAAAGGATAACAATTGGAAAGCTGATAGAAAATTAGGTCTAAGTTATTTGGCAGTGCTTTTATTTTACATTTCACGTCCACTGAAAACATGAAATTTGCAATATTCTGTGACATGAAATACATGAAAAAGTTGTATGTAATAGAATGAGAAGAGCAATCTTATTTTTAAACATTTTCAACATCCCTCCATTGGCACGGTCTTTTCCATGTATCTTTTGAGATACATTCATGTTTAATGTGGTAAAATGGAAAAAAAATTGGGGGGGGACTTTTATTTAGAGACAACAAAATAGCATTCATTGTAAAGGCTCCCAGTAAAAAAAAAAAAAAAGATCTCTGTATCCCAACTGTATGCTATGAAAAAGCAGGCTATCTGAACTGAATATGAAATGGGAGAAGATATATTTAACAACCAAAAAGCAGACTGAGATATAAGTAGGGTATAAAAATACATTTTATCCTTAATGCAGTCTGAATTATCAAAAGTTTATATCATATAATTCACAAGGCTTCTAACTGTTTAATAATGCATACTTTAAAAATTGTTTTCAATGTCTACATAAACAATTAATACAGCAAAATACATAGAAATATACCAACCGATACTCCATTTTTCAACCACCTGATTGTTGGAGTAGGCTTGCCTGTGGCTACACAAGGCCAGTATAGATCACTGCCTATGTCTCTCTCTGTGTCATTGATATGTTCTACCCATTCTGGATATGCTGAAAAACAAAGAAAACAGAATGTCTTGTAAATATTAAATATAAATTTAACAATCAATCATTATTTAGTTCTACTCTTGTGTTTTTATCCTCAATATTCCACTAAGAATTAAGCAATAACATTGAGTATCAAAAGCACATTTGCATTGTGCAACTGCAATAAGACCTGCATTTCCTAACATGATGAAAAGTATCCCAAAGTGCTAGGGCTCGTTCTTTAGGAATCTGTCCGATAGACACATATGAGCAGTCCCACTGAACCGGGATTGTAGATTCACTGCAGTAGCTCTTCACAGTTAATCAGTTTCTTCTTAGTTGCCCAATATAGGACACCAATTCCTATAAAAAGTTGACAATGGTTAGGCTGCTGGTATGCTGATACCACTGCCAATGATGCTGACCAATACTGTCTCAATTTTCCTTCTACTCAAAAAAAATTATTGTATTGTAATGTATTGTACATTTTTCCTTGTCTGTATCTATCTGTTGTCTCCTGTGTTATATTTAGATTATAATCTCTCTGGGATAGGAATAATCTTTTTGTTCTGTGAGTGTATACCTCTTAGCACAATGGGGTCCTGGTCCATGACTAGGCACTGTGGTAATACAAATAATAATAAAATACACTTTCAAAGAAAGCTACAATATCCTTCAATCCTTTTAAGGAGAATAATAATATTACTTTTCTTACCCTCTGCTTACTAAACTGAAGATGCTCTTTAAAAATCTTACCCGAGTGGGAAAGGGAGGCCCAAGAGGTATGTGCCCTTGTCCCAACAAACTTCAAGAAGTAATGATTTTGTTTTTATTTCACCCATTTTCTCCCTCTATACATCTTTCTAACTTGAGAGCAGACAGTTTGAACAGAGACTGCCACACTCTCCTCCTGCATTTGCCATCTCTCTGCAACCATACATATTCTTTCTTTCCCTGTTCCCCTTCTCTTCCTTTTTCTTAAAACTTACCTGTCCCCGGCTTCTAGGAGCTGTACATATTTGCTTGGACAGGTTTCAGAGTAACAGCCGTGTTAGTCTGTATTCGCAAAAAGAAAAGGAGTACTTGTGGCGCCTTAGAGACTAACCAATTTATTTGAGCATCCGATGCATCCGATGACGTGAGCTGTAGCTCACGAAAGCTTATGCTCAAATAAATTGGTTAGTCTCTAAGGTGCCACAAGTACTCCTTTTATATTTGCTTGGAGAAAAATATAAAGTGGAAGGCAGTCTTTCTAGGGAACAAGTGTCTCCTACCAGAAGGGTTATGTTAGTTGGGAGGTTGAGGACCCAGGCTCTTATATACACAGCTCTGGTTCTGAGAGAAATCTGTCTAGGATAACTCTGGAGAAACGGGTGATTTGAGAGAGTCAGGCTTTTTCAGGAGCACTGTTCACTCTCCTGTAACCCCAACAGCCTTCAAACACACTGGAAATTTCTCCTCCCCAGCTGGGCTCCCATTAGGAGCCAAATCCTCATCTGCATTCCTTGGGAATAGCTCTCTGTTGAGCATTGTAAACGGGCACTCATCTCTTGAGCATGTCTAAGTGGCTGTGCGTGGTATCATGGTCCTTTTGTCCTCTCTTATGCCCCTGCAAGCTGCCAACTGACCCTGGCAGATCTTCAGTGGCCTGGCACTCGAGCCAAGTCACAAAGTCTGAATGAACCCCTTCCGGGGCATTAGAGTCCAATTACTAAACAGACTATTTTGCCTTTGCTACGGTCTTCAGCCCCAGCCTTGGGCCCTTTAAATTCAGCCTTTGCTCAGACTCCCAAATAGGCTCCCTTTCTTGGGGTTTATGGCACTTAACCTGTGAGGAACCCGGACTGCCCACTACTCTGGGTTCCAATCTAGGGACCCTACAAACAGCAGCCCTGTGGGGCTCGATCCAATTAGTTGCTGCTTCTTTCCTTAGCCTATTTCTATCTGGCCCCTTTATCTTCACTCTTATTTCACGGTTAAGGTTGTTATGTCCTTTCTCTCCCTGCAAACCCAGCTTAAGAAAATGTAGCCAGAAACAAACTCTGACTATCCCTCGAGCTCCTTTAGGCAGGAAGGAGCACCCTTCCTTGCTCCTCTGGTCCTAGCCAGAAACTGACCTGCAGGTCATTTTATCTGAGGGACCACCTTTGCTGCACCTGTCCTGTCACTTTGCTGCTGTCCGGGGGCAGGATGTAGTAGGACTGCAAGGCTTCCTGTGGGGAGTCACAAAGGGCAGATACACTTTGCCACAAACATTCTCAGTGTTTGTCTTCCCCTTTCTTTCAGTGAATTTATGCAGCAGTTCTTGATGCACTCGGGCTCTTGGATTATATATCAGCAAGGATAAATTATTTAGTGTCTTCATCAGTGGACAAAGTCCCCTCCAAAAAGGAATAAGCATGCCTTCCCTCCTTCCTGGCATGTATTTTTTTTTCCCTAGCATCTTGTGCCTGGTATGTTCGCATCTGGCTCACCTGTTCCTCCACATTCTGCAATGCTCTCCTCAGGTCACTGATACAAGACACTGCCACATCACCTACCTGTTTAGGTGCAGGAGACCTTGCCAGTTTTTGCTGCCTGAACATCAAGCCACAGAGAAGAATGGATTTGCAAAGTCCTAAAATAATCTCATAAGGAGAATAATGGACAGTTGAGAGCCGGCTGGTGTTTACAGACAAAGATAATCAAAGATGACTTTGTATCCCAGTCTTGTTGGTCTTCACTAAGACTCCAAGCATAGAACCAATGGTGCAGTTTGCTCTCTTCACTACCTCATTAGTTGTAGGGTGGGCAACACTGGTCCTCATCTCGGTTATCTACAGTTGTCAGTAAGCTTTGCATAACCACCATATTCATATTCCTTCCCCAATCATCACAGATGCAGCTTGGTGGGCCAAACTTCACCACTGCATATTTCATCAATGCATTTATATCTGTCTCACCCCTTTTATCCTTTGGTGGTTGAGCCACCATGAACTTTAAGAAGGTGTGATACATTACAAGCAAATACCGATTTCCAGCTGGTGTTTCTGGTAGTGGGCCTTTCAAGTCCATCAGTATGAACTCTCAGGGCTTACTAAGCTGAGGCATTTTCCCCTAAAGGAGTTCTGCCTCTTCTTGCTGGTGCTTTCCTTTCTTGACAAGACAGGAAACTACCCAGTGCTTCACCTCTGCAGCCATGCCCAGCTTAAAAAAAGCCTGTTAGATACCTGGCTCAGTGTCTTTTTATACTCCAGGTGATCTGCAGCATTGTTATCACGAAATACTATCCTCTGTAAGATGCTGGTAAGATGATCCTCTTACCTTTATACACTTTGTTCACTTGAGTCTTTTTATACATTTCCTCACTATAGATTTCTTATTCTTTCTCCAATCAGCATTAAGCACATTTAAGCATTTGTTTTAGGTACAATACACATGTACAAGCTTCAATTTAAAAAACTTTTGCTGTTTACACCATTCTGTTTCTGTGTCTCTTTGCTCCTGTATTTTCCCAATAAAGAGGATTTTTTGTCATTACAGGTTTGTGTACCTTTTATCTAAATATCTTCCAGCACAACATGTTACTTTTGTCCTGTCAGCAATAACATTATTTAAACAAATAAGCAGATCTATATGAGGAGAAAAATTTGCAAAGCCACAGTCATGCCACCAAGGCTTTGGTCTAAGATTTGCCTCATCTAAACTTATTCACTATCCATAATTATTAATTATTCAGGTATAACTAACATTCTTACCATTAAGCAGTTTTTCATCTTTATATTTCAATACAATAATTCAGTATGCCCATATTAGATTCCTTATTTGGGGGGTGGAGGGGCAGGGAGGGGGAAAGAGCACTTTGATCTCAAAATGTCAATATTTGCTTTATCTTTTTTAAACATTGGTCTTCAAAGGCCTTTTTACTCAAAGTTCTCACCATGTAGGCATGGTCGAGGCACCTCTAAGGCCCCAAGAATTGCTCACCAGGTTTCATTCCTTCTCCTACTCACATACAGTAGAGGTATCTAAATACTGTCCTGGGACAAGTCTGTTCTATAATCACCCCAGAGTTCTTGTGATGCCCTCAGATGAAATCCACTCCTAATACAACAGTACTAGAAATACTGATCACCACAACAAAAGTCCAGAAAGTAAGCAGAGACCCCAAGTTCAGAGGGAACTAGATTCTGCCTGTTGTATGCGATAGCTGATGATTAATATTCATCAATTTTTAGCACTTAGTTCACCTTAGACCAGACAGCAAGTGTGAAAAATCGGGACAGGGAGTGGGGGGTAATAGAAGCCCATATATAAAAAAAGCCCCAAATATCAGGACTGTCCCTATAAAATCAGGACATCTGATCACCCTACTTATTTCAGATCCTAAATCCAAGAGCATTGTGGTTTTCTAACTGTCAATGTCTGCAGACACATAGTAACTAGTATATGACCACCTCTTCATGTGCCATTTTAACAATTGCTGATGTAGCTTTACCTTTGCCTCCACATCACCTACAAATATCATCCGGCATGGGACTCACTTGGGAAACAGTCTCTCTCTTCTGACCTATGGGATACCAGTGAATAGCTTCCACTTGGGCATCCTACAATTTTTTAGCCAGATCACTAGCAATCATTTCTTGAAGTGCTAATTTCTTGAAATAGAAAGGAGTCACTGTGAGGCTGGGAATTAACAGCTGGTACCTTGAAGGCAGGGGTCAGCAACCTATGGTACGCGTGCCAAAGACGGCACGCGAGCCGATTTTTAATCGCAGGCTGCTGCCTGCCG
This sequence comes from Lepidochelys olivacea, assembly GCF_965140295.1. Lineage (NCBI taxonomy): Eukaryota > Metazoa > Chordata > Testudines > Cheloniidae > Lepidochelys > Lepidochelys olivacea. The sequence goes on from NC_140411.1 coordinate 300,197,774, forward strand.
AGTCCCAGATGCCAGCCCTGCTCAGCCCGCTGCCGAATCCATGCTGGGACCCCAGCAGTCAGCAGAGTGCCACTAAAAATCCTGCCCACCCCGGCCCGCTCTTCTCTGCCTGCCCCGCCCTGCGCCAGCTGCTGCTGCAGAGAAGGCAAGCTTCCCCCTTCCATGCCTCTTCCCCCAGCATGCTGGGTTCCTGCCCCTCCTCCTCTCCCTCCCTGCCCCCGATCTGCTGATGGCCCTTGCGAGGGAGAGGGAGAAGCAGAGCCACAGTACGCTCACTGCTCCCGGGAGGAGGCGGAGAAGAGGTGGGGAAGGGGGGTGGAATCAGGGCATATCCCCTCCAGCCCCCTGCTGTGAGTCGCTCTGGGCAGGGGGCTGGGAGCAATCCCACGACTCCAGCCCACACCGCCAGCCCTCTGCCCCGATCCCTGCACCCCCCCCAGACCCCAGCCCTCTGCCCTGATCCCTGCACCCCCCTCACACACTCCCAGCCCTCCCTAACCCCCGCACCCCTCACACACCCCAGCCTCCTGCCCTGACCCCTGCACCCCCCATGACCCAGCCCTGACTCCACTACCACCCATACCCAGCCCCCCCACACCTCATGCCCTGACTCCTGCACCCCCCACAAATGCCCCCAGACCCCTCACACTCCATGTCTTGACTCTTGCACCCACCACATTCCCACCCCCACCCTGAGCACCAAATGGGAGCTCCTGCAACCTCCCCACCCCCACATTCCCACCTGCACCCCTCACACCAAATGGGAGCTGCCCAGGTAAGCACTCCACACTCCTGGCAGCTGGCAGCTGGAACCCTGGCTGGCAGGAGTCGGTAGACTGAACCCCAGACCGGCGGCGGGCTGAGTGGCAGCGGGCTGAGCTGCTCAGCCCACTGCCAGTCTGGGGTCCTGGCTGCCGGCCCTGCTCAGCCCGCTGCCGGTCTGGGGTTCTGCCTGCCAGCCCCTTGCCAGCCAGGGTCCCGGCCGCAGGCCCCGCTCAGCTTGCTGCCGGCCTAGGTGAACGGAACCCCAGGCTGGCAGCGGGCTGAGTGGGCCTGTGGTGTAAGATCAGCATTTTAATTTAATTTTAAATGAAGCTTCTTAAACATTTTGAAAACCTTGTTTATTTTACATATGACAATAGTTTATTTATATAAAATATAGACTTATAGAGACCTTTTAAAAATGTTAAAATGTAGTACTGGCACATGAAACCTTAAATTAAAGTGAATAAATGAAGACTTGGCACACCACTTCTGAAAGATTGCCGACCCCTGCTTTAAGGAAATCCCAATTTTGGTTCCACATTTTGAACTCTGTGTATAATCTGGTCCTTAGATTTATCCAGAATGCTATCCTACATCACCAGCAAGTTATGAAGTTCCCTTTGTGACAAAGTTCCTCCTCTACCTTGGTGGGTCTTGTGCTTATTGGCAGATTTGCTCGCCTTGGAGTTCACAGAAGCCCTCAGTTTGGCCATTTTCATGAACCCACAGTCCAGGTCAACTCCTCCTGTGTCTGACCAGGAGTTGGGAGGTTTGGGGGGAACTTGGGCCCGCACTCTACTCCGGGTTCCAGGCCAGGGCCCTGTGGTATGCAGCTGTTTAGAGTGCCTCCTGGAACAGCTGTGCAACAGCTACAACTCCCTGGGTTACTTCCCCATGGCCTCCTCCTAACACCTTCTTTATCCTCACCAGAGGACCTTCGTCCTGGTGTCTGATGATGCTTGTACACCTCATTCCTCCAACCTTCTGCGTTCTCACTCTCAGCTCCTAGTGCCTCTTGCTCCCAGCTCCTCACACACACACCACAAATGGAAGTGAGCTCCTTTTTAAACCCAGGTGCCCTGATTAGCCTGCCTTAATTGATTCTAGCAGCTTCTTGATTGGCTGCAGGTGTTCTAATCAGCCTGTCAGTCTTATTTGTCTCCAGAAGGTTCCTGATTGTTCTGGAACCTTCCCCGTTACCTTACCCAAAGAAAAGGGACCTACTTAACCTGGGGCTAATATATCTGCCTTCTATTACTGTCCTGTAGCCATCTGGCCTGACCCTGTCACACCTTGCTAAACCATTTATAAACTGATTTTTTTCACATAGGTTCTCTCCTGGCTTCACACTGGGCATATGCCCCTCTCTGCATCGCCAGTTCGAGATTCAGTGTAGGAGTTTCTGCTTCACTGGAGCCATCTTCTGCCCAGAATGGTGCACAGAAAGATCTATCGAACACTCTCCTTAATGTACACAAATAACTATGTGGGGTTCCCCTTCCTGCCTCCTCCTGATTTGCCATTCCTTCCAGAATTTCAAAAGGTCAAATGAATCCCCGCTCACAGCAGTGTAAAAGTGTTTGCATAACGGTCTCTAAGAGTCATGATCCTCACTGGGAAGCTGCTGGTAAAATGCTTTGACATCACCATCCAAAAACACTACTAGGTACTGAGCTGCTTTCTCGTTAGTCCAGTCATTCACAGAGATCATTAGCTCAAAGTCTGCCAAGTATCACAGATTCCAGTCTAATCTGCATGATCAGTATATTTCTGCTCAGGCACAAGTACTTTTGCCATCTTGAAGCTGCTGGCTCCAGTTATAATACTTGCTTATAGAAACGAAAGGATTTATTGGGACACTGTATGTACCAACTCCAGAACACACAGACAGGACTGAATTTCCCTGCTCACTTCCTGGTCAGGTCAACATCATAACAACATACAACATACAAGATGACATCTTAACACTAAGATAAGGATACAGCACCATCTACTAGTGAAGGTGCAGTCTACGCAAAATGTTTACTCACCTTTCCTTAACTGTTGTTCTTTAAGATGTGATGCAGATTTCACTGTAGGTGTGCGCATGCCTCATACACAGCTGTCAGAGATTCTTCCCTCAGTAGTTCCCATCAGGGCAGCGTGAATGCCCCCATGTGCCTCACACCACTGCTCACAAGTATGAAGAGCCCTGTTGCCCCCAACCCACCAGTTCTTTCCTACCAGAGAGATTCTGATAGAGAGGGGAAGGAGGGTAGAGAGAGAAAGGCAGGTAACCATTTTTTCTCCTTTGAGTGATTGCACATGTCTATTCCACTGCAGGTGACTCAAAAGCATTTTGAGCTGGAGGCATATCCAGAGCCTACTAGAACAGAAATTGTAGGACCATTTGTCCAAATCTGGCATCATCTCTAGACTGATGAGTGAAGGCATAGCAGGAGATAGAAGTGTGGACAGAAGATCAGGTTGCCACTTTACAAATGTCCATAGAATCATAGAATATCAGGGTTGGAAGGGACCTCAGGAGGTCACCTAGTCCAACCCCCTACTCAAAGCAGGACCAATCCCCAACTAAATCATCCCAGCCAGGGCTTTGTCAAGCCTGACCTTAAAAATATCTAAGGAAGGAGATTCCACCACTTCCCTAGGTAACACATTCCAGTGTTTCACCACCCTCGTCGTGAAAAAGTTTTTCCTAATATCCAACCTAAACCTCCACCACTGCAACTCAAGACCATTACTCCTTGTTCTGTCATCAGCTACCACTAAGAACAGACTAGATCCATTTTCTTTGGAACCCCCTTTCAAGTAGTTGAAAGCAGCTATCAAATCCCCCCTCATTCTTCTCTTCCTCAGACTAAATAATCCCAGTTCCCTCAGCCTCTCCTCATAAGTCATGTGTTCCAGTCCCCTAATCATTTTTGTTGCCCTCCGCTGGACATTTTCCAATTTTTCCACATCCTTCTTGTAGTGTGGGGCCCAAAACTGGACACAGTACTCCAGATGAGGCCTCACCAATGTCGAATAGAGGGGAACGATCACGTCCCTCAATCCGCTGGCAATGCCCCTACTTATACATCCCAAAATGCCATTGGCCTTCTTGGCAACAAGGGCACACTGTTGACTCATATCCAGCTTTTGGTCTACTGTAACACAGGTCCAGGATGGGCATCTGGGCCAGAAAGGCCACAGAAACTGCCTGTGATCTACCTGAGTGAGCCACCACTTTCTACAGAGGTTCTGCATCTGCCAAACAGTAGTGTAGATGAATACAGCTCATAATCCAGGAGGAGATTCTCTAAGTGGACATCAGGTGGCCCTTTATTCTGCCTGGATTGCCACAAAAAGCTGTGAGGGTGATCTGAATGGTCTAGTTTGAGGCCCTCCTTTGCCTTCAAGATCAGAAAGTATCAGGAATAGAATTCCTTTTCTCGGAAAGGCATTGGAACTTCCTCTGTGTCGCCCACAAGGAGAGGAGACTGGATCTCCTACAGTATCACATTCTCAGGAGAGTGGTCTCTGAAGAGTGGCAGGCAAGGAGGATAGGAAGAAGGAATAGAAGTAAACTGGAGGGCATAACCCAGTTCCACCATGCTTAGAACCCACGGATCCATGGCAATTCAGGACCAAGCACTTAGGATGTGGGATAGGTGGTTGGTAAAAATAGGGGACGGTATCATGGGAGGTGATTGGCTGCTCTCGAGCAACAAGTCAAAATAAATGCTTTGAGGAACCAGTCTGCCTGAATGAAGCAGGCAGTGTGGAGGAGGCAGCCGTCTCTCACAACCTCTGCCCTTCTTTCTCAATAAGTTCTGGCTACGAGGCATAAACAAGTGGAACCACGGGACTGTTGTGCGTGGAATGGCTTTCTTTTCATCGCCAGTGTATAAGTCCCCAGTGATTTAAGCATTGCTCTTGAGTCCTTAAGGCTACAAAGCCTTTCATCCAACTTCTTAGAGAAGAATGAAAGGCTTCTGAATGGGAGGTCCTGAATGGTTTGCTGCACCTTTGGGGCAAACATGACGATTGCACTGAAGATGAATGACGCATGGAAATGGCGGAAGCCATAACATGAGCCACTGAATCCACTACATCCAGGCTCATCTGCGCAGCTGACCTGGCCACTAAACCTGCTTGTCCTTGTCAGGAAGCTTGTCCTTAACTTCAGGATGCTTTCCCACAGGTTAGAAGAGGGGTCGGCAACCTATGGCACACGTGCCAAAGACAGCATGCAAGCCGATTTTTAATGGCACGCTGCTGCCTGCTGAGTCCCAGCCGCCGGTCCTGCTCAGCCCACTGCCAAACTCACACTGGGATCTCGGTAGGTAGCAGCGTGCCATTAAAAATCCTGTCCCCACCCCTTTCCGGCCCTGTGCTGACTGCTGTTGCAGAGCAGGCAAGCTCCCCCCTCCCATGCCTCTTCCCCCAGCGTGCTGGGTTCCTGCCCCTCCTCCTCTCCCTCCCTGCTGCCGATCTACTGATGGCCCTTGAGAGGGAGGAGGAGAAGCGGAGCCGCAGCGCGCTCGTTGCTCCCGGGAGGAGGTGGAGAAGAGGTGGGGACGGGGCCTTGGGGAAGGGGGGTGGAATCAGGGCATATACCCTCCAGCCCCCTGCCGTGAGCCTCTCTGGGCAGGGGGCTAGCAGCACCCCACTATCCCAGCCCACACCCCCAGCCTTCTGCCCTGACCCTTACACCCTCCACACACACCCCAGCCCCCTGCCCCGATCCCTGCACCCTCCCACACCCCAGCTTCCTGCCCTGATCCCTGCACCCCTCCATGACCCCAGCCATGACTCCACTATCCCCACCCATACCCAGCCCCCCTACACCCCATGTTCTGAATCCTACACCCCCCTCACATGCCCCCAGACCCCTGTCCTGACTTCTGCACCCCCCACACATACCCAGCCCCCTCAGATCCCATGTCCTGACTCTTGAACCCCCCACATTCCCACCCCCACCCTGAGCACTAAACAGGAGCTCCTGCACCCCCCCACCCCCCCACATTCCCACCTGCTCCCCTCACACCAAATGGGAGCTGCCCAGGTAAGCGCTCCACACCCAAACTGCAACCCTGAGCCCACTCCCTCATTCTAGATCCTGGCCAGACCCTAGCCTGCTCCTTCACCCCCAGCCCTGTGCTCAGTGCACTCCCATCCTGAGCTCAGTATAGAGAGAGGGGAAGAGAATGGGCTAGAACCAGGGAGAAGGCAGGTACCCACTCTATTTGGGCAGGGCTGGGATCTCAGACCGGCAGCGGGCTGAGCAGCGCTGGCAGCTGGAACCCTGGCTGGCAGGAGTCGGCAGACTGAACCCCAGACCGGCGGCGGGCTGAGTGGCAGCAGGCTGAGCTGCTCAGCCCACTGCCAGTCTGGGGTCCTGGCTGCCGGCCCTGCTCAGCCCGCTGCCGGTCTGGGGTTCTGCCTGCCAGCCCCTTGCCAGCCAGGGTCCCGGCCGCAGGCCCCGCTCAGCTTGCTGCTGGCCTAGGTGAACGGAACCCCAGGCTGGCAGTGGGCTGAGTGGGCCTGTGGTGTAAGATCAGCATTTTAATTTAATTTTAAATGAAGCTTCTTAAACATTTTGAAAACCTTGTTTACTTTACATATGACACTACTTTACATATATAGACTTATAGAAAGAAACCTTCTAAAAAATGTTAAAATGTATTACTCGCATGCGAAACCTTAAATTAAAGTGAATGAATGAAGACTTGGCACACCACTTCTGAAAGGTTGCCGACCCCTGGGTTAAAATCATACTGACCAAGAAGAACTTGCTAGTTTGTGATTCTCAGTTGTTACCCTCACGTGGAATACATTTTCCTAACAAAGAGGTACAGCTTCCTTGCTTTCTTCCCCTTTGGGGTTGAGGTCTGATCCTTTTCAATTGCAGCAGACACTACCAGGGAACCTGGAGGCAGGTGATTGTAAAAATCTCCTTTCCACACTTTTCCACACATATAATCTCCTTTCCACACTTTTAGCTGTGAGAGGAAGGGACGATGGGGTCTGCTATAAGCTTAGGGTGGGCACTAGGATTGCCTCATTTACAGGGATAGCTCCCCTAAAGGGTCCAGGAGAGGTGAAAATGTCCACCAACCTGTGTGACTTTCCTTGCACTTTCTCTGGCTGGCTATCCAGAGCCACAGTCACCATTTTTTAGCATGTTCTGGTGGACTCTGAAGTCATCTTGTGGGGGTGAGGTAGACTTTGCAAGTACTGCCTCATCCAGGGATGAAGAAGAAGAGACCAGTGGTTGTTGAGGGGGACCCTCGTCCAATTCTTGCACAGGAGTAATCAATTCCCCTTGCACAGTACTAATATCGGCATAGGGGGAATGGAGACTGGTGCTCATGTCCCAGGGTCTACTGAATGCTGCAGAGTGTGGGGGAATGCCACAAAGGCTCCAGAAGGGCCACTGGTACAGTGCTGGAACCCAGCTGTTTGCTGGCCATTGATCTGGACCAAGGTGGGTAGACATCCCGCTGAGGTTGCTCCAGCCTGGAGGAATAAGATCTGACCTTAGAATCCGAAAAGGGGAATGAGTCTGCTTCCTCTGGCCATGCGGGAGCGGATCCCAATGTCATCAGGGAGACCTGTTCCGAATCAGGTGACAGAGGCAACAGCGAGATCACTGTAGGCTTTCCTTTTGATGGAATCTGCTGAGACCTTGCAACCATAGCAGCCACTGGTACTGAATGGTGACTGGAACCAGAACAGGCACTGGAGAATCCAGCTCGCCCACTCCTGGTGCCTGATGGGAATCTTGTTCCACAGTTGAAACCAGAACTAACAAGTTCAGTAGTTTGCAAGCTGCCTCAAGCGCTTCAGATGTAGACAGTACCGTCAAAATACCAGGAGTTGACCCGTCAGTAGTAGGAGTTGTGCCAATCCTGCGATTGGTCTCAATGGGCCCTTCCTAGGCTTGGCAGTCAGCAATCCCTCTTTGCAGGGAAGTTATGCCGGGGGAGGGGCTCTTCTTTCAGTGTTCCTCAATATCCTTTGCAGCACCCAGTGCCTGCCTGTAGATTTCAAAGGCCCCAGTACCAAATCCTTTGAGGAATTCTTTGGTACCAGTGAGGCTAGCTAGAGTGGACGGAGCACTCCTGACCAACTCATACGTGCTCCGAACAGGAAGGTTCTAATGGAGGGCGAAGCGCAGATGTCATCAGTAAATATTTGAGCCTGGCCACCCTGTCCTTTTTTGAACAGGGCTTGAATCCTCTACAAATGTGACATTTTTCACCTATGTGGGCTTCCCCCAGATATTTCAGGCAGCTGGGGTGGGGGTCGCTGACTGGTATTGGCTTGCCATAGGCGTGACAGCCCTTAAAGCCAGGAGAGTGTGGCATGAGTCCAGTACCAGACCCAGTACCCAAACAGGCACTGGAGAGCAGTTTACCCTAAGAACTAGACTAAACTTATTCTAATTGGTAACTATATACAGAAACACAACTCTAAGCCAAACTAACATGACAGGAACTATATAAACAAGAAGGTGAGGGAAGATTTTTGAAATGCAAAGATTACAGCTCCAATAACCATTACGGGTGGTAGGAAGTAACTGAGGGGGAGTGTTGGGGGCAGCGGAGCCCTTTACACCTTTGAGCAGTGGCATGAGGCGCCAGGAGTTCACGCTGCCCTGACGGGAACTGCTGAAGGAAAAATCTCCAACAACTGTGGACGAAGCACGCGCACACCTACAGTGGAATTGACATGTGCAATCACTTAAAGAAGAATCATTACAATACTGTGCTATTCATTAACATTAGTTCCTTGTTTTAAGCAGCAATACACAGGTATTTTGACTGTATTGATGGTGCTGTGTTTTACATCTCATACTGCTTTATATATTCTTTAAGAAGGAACTGAGACTTTATAAGGAAGAAGCAGAGAGGTTTTTCTTTCTTTTATTTGTAATTGCTCTGGTGTGTCTCTTAGCAAATTATTGTTTGCTATAATGATAAGGACCGTACCATTATATATTTTTAAATTCAGTTCACTAAAAGTGTAGCAGTCCAGTTTACAAATGTTATATCAGGACTAAGGATTATTCCTTTTTGTTGGAACATATGTTTATGCTTTCATGTGAAGTGTGCACACAAGGTTTTATTTGCAAGGAAAATGAGACTCTTCTTCTTAGACTGCAAGCATGGGTGCATGTCAGCTACAGCAGAATGTGCAAAAATATAATTCCTATACGAATTACAAGTGATGGCATGAAGTGTTTCACAAGGCCAGTCAACTGAAAGTCATTCTGAGTGACCAACTGTGCTGAAATTTTAGCGAAATGGCATGCACAAACTATAATGAAACAATGAACATAAAAAGCATGCAAAGCTAATATTACAGATCTGGCTTAAGCCAATTAAAGGAATCCAGCTTATGGCTGGAAATTTATCATTAACTCGCCCTCTTGAAAATATTCATTTATAGAAGATCTTGCTGAGTGTACTGTGCAGAATCTACTAGATGCAACAAGATGGGTTGCTTCAGCTGTAGGGAAAATAAACAACAATTTTCATATCAAATCTCTTTTAAGCACGATAGTCCTTCATTTTCCTAGTTCCATATTGCTTCCTGGAACTGTTGTAAGCTCTTCCTACAAGAAGCATGCCCATTTTTCCAATTCCTCCTTTTTGATATCCTTGCTCTAATGGGCAACTAGGTATATGCAACCCTATCTATATGGGGGCGTGCACACCCTAGGAGATATTTATAATACATATCCCTATAATTTCCCCACTTATTTGCAGCACAGATAACAAATCATAGCAAACTTAGAGTCTCTAGGCCAAGTCATAATAATTCCCCTCCACCCTCCTGCCCCCCCATTCCAAATTAAGAGATTTTTTATGAAGTCAAAGAAAGTTAATTTTAAAAAAACAGTATGGGCAGGCATATTGGGTCCAATGTGACTGCTTTACGTCTCTGACCATAGTCTCCAGAAAGAGAACATTTTAATTTGAAATTTCAGTTTAAAAATATAGCTTTCATTTAACAGAAAAACTCATGACAATGTAATCTTTATATCAGAGGTATCCCACTAAAATATGTGCTGGCATGTTTTTGATAGACTTTTTTTCTAAAACTAATTTTCATTCTGAGACTGTGAATGAGAGCACAAAATTATATTAAAATATAGGGAAAATGAAGAATACGCACCTCTTCCCATAGATGCAGAAGTCTCAGAAACATAAGGGCAGATACAAATTTACTATAAGGGACTTGAATTTTGCAATAACTGTAATAATAAGAAATGCTGCACATTTCAAGAAATACTATAGTGAAGGTTCTCTTACATGGGTAATTCAGAGGCCATCAAGCATAGGGAATATTGTAAATCAGTAATGCACCAACTAATTTAAGTAAGAAACAATGGTGGTCATGGAATATTTGGAATTATCCCATGAGCGCCACAATAACTGTAAACAATTTTTATAGAGGTAACAATGGGAAGTGGACATAACAAATCATGATTGCTGAAGTGAATGTAAGATAATACTCATTACCTCGATGGTGTTCATATTAGATTGCAGTTATTCCACATATTAACTTATTAGTAGCACCATAAAATAGATATAAGTAAACAATTTGGAATTGCAGATAACAAGGAATGCACTTAAAACATGCATTACTTATTCTTCCCCAGAAAATATTCCAAGGAAACCGAGAAGGCATTTAAGAAACGAACAAAAATCAAATGCACCTACATTTATTCTTGCACTGTATAAGTGCCAAAATAATAGAAAAGTCATATTCATTATCATCACGTATAATAAATAGTGGTGACCCCCTGACAGCGAGAGACAGGTTATCTCAGGCCCATTCCACTGCTAGCAGTAGGATGCACTATCTTCTTGAGTGCTAAACACAGAATGATAGACATGTCACAGTTTGGAACAAGAGAAAGCCAATGGTGCAAAATAACAGGAACAAAAATAAAAACAATTGTTGGATGAAAATAAACACCACTGAGATCTAAGATACTCAATTTTTTACAAAAGGAAGTGATTTAATGGAAATCTGCCTCCAATGGGAAAAAAACCCCAAAGGTATTTAAAATCTAGAAAAAGTGAAGTAGAGAAAGCTCAAAAGAATTATTAACATTCCGTGATGGGGAAAGGCCAGATGGCTATAGAAAAGTAGTGGGAGATAGATATATTAGCTCCACGCTAAACAAATCCCTGGTACCAGGATCAGTGAAATGGCAGCTGCTCCAGGTCAGTTAAGACACCTGGGGCCAATTAAGAACTTTCCAGAAGGCAGGGAGAATGCTAGGTTGATTGGGACACCTGAAGCCAATCAGGGGCTGGCTGAAACTAGTTAAAAGCCTCCCAGTTAGTTGGTGGGTGTGCATGTCAGGAGCTGTAGGAGGAAGTTGTGCTGTTGGAGAGACTGAGTAGTACACACCATATCAGGCACAAGGAAGGAGGCCCTGAGGTAAGGGTGAAGTGGAGCTTGAGGAAGCGAGGGCTGCTGTGGGGGAAGTAGCCCAGGGAATTGTACATGTCATGTTTCTAAAAGGTCAGCTACCATAGCTGATACTATTAGGGTCCCTGGGCTGGAGCCCGGAGGAGAGGGTGGGCCTGGGCTCCCCCCCACCTTTGCCCCCGATTAATCACTGAGACTGGGAGACAACAGAGACTGTGGAAGGAAGGATAACTTCTCCTCACCTCCCTCGCTGGCTTATGATGAAAATGGCTCAGTAGACTCTGACCCTTGTCTCTTGAGAGAGAAGGGTTACGTGGAGAGTCACAGTGAGCCTCTGAGGCTAGTGAAATCTGCCAGGAAACGCGGGACCCACGGAGGCAAGGACAAAGCTTTGTCACAGTTCATATATATTAGTAGAATATTTCACTGAAGTTAGGATTAAACAGACATTTAAGACACCTTAGAAATCTTTAGAAAGAGTGTGTATATAAAAGAGAAATTGAAGGCAGGACAAAGAGAGAAAGGGTGAAAAGAGCCAGACAGAATGAGGAAACAAGAAAGTGTGATAAACCTAGTGACCTGTTTTTCCCTTAGCAGTTCTTATATTCGACTGTTCTACAATTAAGCAAATTAGCTTTCACTATGCATATTTATGCCATTTTTAAACCCTTTCACACTGCAATCAAGATGTAAGTAGAGCTACTACAATGAATTAAATTGAGCAGTTCAATTAATAGATCATTTTTATGGTTGTCTCACAATGCATGAATTTTGGATTTTGTTTTATTAACTCAAACAACAGTGTGTCAAAACGATGCAATTAGATAACATGGATATCAAGTGTGAAAACACAGGTGCTCCCCAACATAAGAATTTATGAAGAATTAACATGCTCTATCTACCTTGAACGTAAACTCTTGCCTGATGTTTATCTTTTCCTTTATAGTTTTCAGCTTCACATTCATAAGTTCCTTCATCTTCAAACTGAATATTTAAGATCTTGAGAACTGCACCAGACATGCTTATCTCAGCAGTTGCTGGCATGGGTTCAAGATACTTATTCCATCTAATCTCAGGAACGGGGCTTTGAAAAGACATAATATGTATTTGCGTTAAATATCCTGAACTTTTGCTCCCAATGAGATATGAAAGCCAATGTATTATTCTAAAACTACATTAAAATATACTTACTTTCCAAGTGCAAAACATTCCAGTGTCACATTTTGCCCCAGAAGTGCGTATGTATCCTTGAATTTAACCTTGATATCAGCTGGATATACTTTAGATCCTAACATTAAAAGAGATTCACAGACATAGCCAGTCAGTGACAGAAATTAATACAGCAATTTTAACTTCTACAGCTCAAGAAAACGTCTTAAAATTCCAGAGAGAATTTTTCTTTACGATATGTGACACCATGTTCATTATCAGTGAAGTCTGACTTAACACAGAAAAACTTTAACAATAAGGCAGAACTATTTTCAAAAAATTATCTTTCATTGGATGATTAATAGCTAATATTCAAGCTAATATTCAATTCTGTAGTGTAAACATATTTAAACTTATTTTGAAGTGTAACAGTAGATTGTAAAGATGACGGAGAGAGCACATTCCTATCTTTTGTCAACTTATCTCCATGGCTTCCTTAGAACAAGTGTGGATAGAATCATTTTCATTTTTGTGAACTTTAAGGTCACCCCCTTCTCTTCTGCAGGCACAGAGGTACTTGGAAGTAGCAGAACTATTGTGCTTTGTTACACAGGGCAATAGGGAGTGATGGAATGCCAGGAGTCTACGTGGGCATATGAAACCCTATCTACCAGTGAGCTGAGCTCTGTGGAGCATCTCTTATGCTATCAAATGAAGGACTCAGTATGGATAGAAACTGCTAGGGACAGGATCAGTTGAGCTGAAACTACCTACATTCACTGGCTATTACCCTTTACAGAGCAGAGAAAAATCTAACAGCCACAAGGGTTACTGAAGTTCTGAAGATACAGATCAACTGTGGGGCTGCTCCATAGTCTGAGGAAAGGGGCGGATTCCTTCTCTCTTCCAGACCAGCCTGGCTGGCATAAGGTCGATAGTTTGTCTATTAGTGAATAAATGGCACTTACTGATTATTAATCTAATTGTTATCCAAGAGTTCTAATGCCAATTAACATGTTTTTGCATGGATAGGAACCACGCACACAAGGAGAAATACCATGAGTATTTATCCCAAGTTCTCTCTAAATATGGAAATTCTGTGGTGAACATTCTGTTAAAATAGTAAAGTAAATAAATATGAAATAGGAATCTAGTGTGTTCTGTAAAATTAAAAAATATGAAAAATATGTGGCTTCTGATCAAGTGAGCCCAATTTTGTTAAAACTAAATATTGCATCAAGCAAATAGTGTATGAAAGACAAGTGCTGGACATTCCAAAGTGCATGCAGGGCAGTATTTACAGTATCAAAAATGCATAACTTTGCTGACAAAATGGCAGTGAAAAATCTAGTAACATGAAGCCAAAGAGAAGGCTAGGGGATTGGCACAACTATACAAAGCCTTTGATCTCTAGATAACCAAGTACAGATCTTCCCTCCCTCCTGCAGGAAGAGCAGATCAGTGGCTTTTACAATACCATTCCAGAGTCGTCATAGCAGAAGGTAACAGGGCCTGGGAGAGTGGACCAGAAGAGGCTGGGTTTCCCACTGCTTAGGGGATTTCCCAGAAAACATAATACTGCCAGGAGCTGCCTCAGCTTTTCCATGGAGTCACGACCCCCGCCCAACAGGGATCCTTAGGCCCGCCAAAGCCAGGAGATATGACAGGTTTTGGGACAGGTCCAATGGCCTACTCCGTGATGGTGAGGGGGGAGAAAAACTCATACCTTGAGGACAGAGAAGGGATTCTGGGGGGATCTTCATGGAGGTTTCCTCTCCAAGATGACCCCAGTAGAAGGGAATGATCTGGGCCTTTGTATATGGAACATTTAAATAATATGTCTGAAGTAAACCTACCAAAATGCTAGTTCACTGACTGCCTTAAGACTTATCTCAGAGCTAAAAATACTGCAGTAAACGGGAAAAAAATCAAAATGCAAACAGAATACTTCTCATAAATACTTACGGTCTACAGCCTGGGGAATAAGTGGAATGAATTTGCTGAATACACTCTTTGTGATTGAAGGACTGGACACAAAACATGAATAATTGCCTTTATCTGATGCTTCTACATTTGCAATGTAGAGATTGCCATTTGTCTGTGACACAAATCGCCGTTTGTCCAAAGTAATGAATACTGGGAACTCATTTAGAAGCCAGCGATAACTGAGATCATCTAGAGGAAAATATTTTCTAGTTAATATTTAGCAAACCCAAGAGTAATAGTATCAGCTGTTTGTACCAAATCAAGCCACAGTATGTTCTGTAGTATCATCTATAGTAATGTAAAAGACAGTGATTTTTTGCAGAGTATGCAATGTTTAAGGATTAATAAGGGGGATCTGTAAAGCTCATCAGAAAACCTAGAAAACCCACTAGTTTATGAACGGATTTACTTCCTTTTAATCAGCAGTTCCTTAGTTTTAGTTAGGAGGATGGAGTCACATAAGAAATAAGAACACATATCTCAGAGGAGCAAATTAGAGGCGTGCAAATAGGGAGGGAAAAATGTGTTTGCTAGCTCCTCACAAGGTCAACTTCAATTCTTAAAAACAAAATATTAAAATCAAAATGTTGCACTGTCTGCTAAGAGGACAAAATTAAGATGAATGTCTGTGAGATACCATCTATTTGTTTCTGAAGTTCAAAATACTCCATTTAATGTTCTGAGAAATATCAGGTGATATAAAACAAATCTAAAGATGGCTTACATGAGAAATCACACAGATAAAAAACAGAGATACTGGGTTAGGCCATGATTTTTAAAGATATTTAGACATCACTCCATTCAATGTTGCAACGCCTAACTGATTTAGGAACCTAAAACTTGTTTTCAAAAGTATCATAGGTATTCAGGACTACATCCACTCAGAGTTTGCATTGCCTAACTTTTAAGCATGCTGTTTAATGCAATCCCTGAATTAGGTGCCCAGTCCTGCAATACAACACTGTTAGGAGTATTATAGAAGTATTAGTGCCAATGTAGGATCCAGGCCTGTTGTTTCACCTAAGACAATATTTTGAGTTCTGCTTGCCTGTTTGGTTTTGGATATATACACATTTTTACTAATATGTGTGAACAAAGGGATTCTTACTAAGAACAAAGACAGACACTGTAAATGTTGCTTTTTCCTAAACCAGATAGGTTTGTTAGTATAATGGAAATAGATAAGAGCAGTTAAAGTGTTACTGGGCATGGTGGGAACGTAATATATGAGCGCATACTTGAAGACTGCTTCAACTCCTTATCTGAAGGCAAGGTCAAACAACCAGTTGGGGGGTGGGGAGGGGCAACACTAAAAGACCAGAGAAATGCCTGCCCCTGACCGGAGTCCAACTTCACTTCTTACCCTTCTCATGGGATACAAAAGGGGTGGGAATGAAGACCCTAGCCCGCCAACCTCCCAAAATGGAAGATGACCATAAGCTATAAGGGATGGTACTGTGGGGTGCATTTCAGGTATAATTATGCTTGCTGAGGAGTGGGGAGTGGAAACACTGGAAAACAGGGCTCTGTGGCATCAGAGTTATGCTATACATATGCCTTCTGGAAATTAACCCCAATAAACATCACATTGCTTGCACTTTGAACTTCTGGTCGGCTTTCCGACTGCATGACAAGAACCAGGGGAGAGGGTGAAGGGAAAGCCCTCGAACAAACACATGGGGAGAGACAGGAACCTAAGAATAGCATTCACAAAAGCCAGCAAGTTGAGCAGGGAGCCACTTAAGATAGCCAGTAAGAAATGCTAAGGAGAGAGGTGGGACTTAAGATTCTCCCTGCTTGGGATTCACGGTCATATACCCTTTTCTAGGCTTAAATATTAATTAGTACAGATCTTCCCCTTCCCAAGAGAGTGCCTAACCATCAGGCTAGAAAGTCACTCTCCCTCTCTCTTTGGCCCAATATATACACAAATACAAAGGGGAAAAAGCTTCAACAGAAAAGATTGGAAGAGACCCACCTGAGAACACCCAATCAATCACTCAGTAGTTAGGGCATTCATGGGGATATGGGGGAGCAGCTTCAAGTTCCTGCTCCACATGAAGCAGAGTGGGGAGCTGAACCCATGTCTACTGGTTAAAAGGGGGGTGGCACCACCACTACCACCTCCTCCTCTTCTGGCAGATGTGTTTTGTTCAGGCCTTGATCCAGTAGGTGAACTTTCAGCATGCCGACCAGATTGGACCCTGTAGGTAAAGGAACTCCTAGTTTGTGAATTATGTTGGGGCTTAGGTGTGAACTAGGTGCTGAGTGTCAGGACTGATGTGGCTTTGCATATGCCCACCACAGGAAACTTAGGCACCTAGGGAGTTTAGGCACAAACTAATTTATGTGGCAGCTAAGTCGGGGTTCTGAGGGTCTAAATATTGGATTTAGGTGCCTAAAGTGTCTGTGAGGTGGTGCCTAAATCTTTTTGAGGATATGGTCTTTAGGCACCTAAGTCTCACTAAAAGTCAATGGGACATAGGCTCCTAAGTGAGTTAGGCACTGCAACACCTAAATACCTTTACAAATCTGGGACTTAGCCCATTAGAGGAGTGAACAGAGAGCTTCCTCTGAGGCACCACCTCATCAGCTGACTCACTAGGAACTAGCATCAAAATCTGTGAACTAGGCACCTAATACTAGGTACTCGGGTCCATAATTAGCTCATAGAACATGGCTATTTCTACCTCCTTGCATATACTCAATGCAGGATAACTTTTGGTAATTTAACATGATCTCCAGCAATCATTTATTGTATAAATAAAGTGTAACTATTTGAAGGAACACAATTGTTTTGATATTTCTTCAACAGATTTAATTAATGCTTTGGATATTAGGAAAATAAGAAACTTTGCATGTTCTCTATGTCCTTCTTGATGATGAATTCTCTATCAGCTAGAGAATATCTATTTTGGGGGGAGTTAGCGGTAATAGCAAGTTTCCTAAAAGGAAGCATAATTTAGCCTTCAAATACCAAATCATTGTCTAACTACTATCTGAGAGCATTTGTTTGCAGAGTTAATTTAAATTTGCTTGCTTTCAAACCTTCAGCTGCAGCTTTTCACGTGACAAGCGGAGCTCAGAATTGGTAATTACTGTACCAAATTAAAGAGACTAAACACAATTCAACGTTAAATTCATGTCAAACTTGAATTAAACATTGTTAAATAGTAAAATAGACAGATAGAAGAATTAAGACCAAGAAGAAAATATCCATATATTTCTTCTGTTTGCATTCTGTCAATATATAATCTTCTTAGAACAATAAATGATACCATGTAGTAAAGTTAAAATGTAATGGGCCAAATCCTGATCTTACTGAGGTCACTGATAAAACTCCTATTGACTTCAACAATACCAGGATGAAATGAAAATTATCATGTGAAAATTTTGGTTGCTGATTTTCCTGATACAAGGTGCTATGCTGTCCACTGGATAAGACGAATTGTCTTATCTTAGGTAGAAATCTGGCCCATCATTGCAGTATCTGAGTGCCTCACTCCTGTGGGGTAAGGAAATGCTATTACAGATGAGGAACTGAAGCACAGAGAGGTTAAGTGATTTGCCCAAGGTCACACAGGAAACCTGTGGTGGAACAAGGAACTGAACCCAGTCCCAGGTTACTGCCATAGGTAATGGACCATCCTTCCTCCCAAATTTTCAGAATCATAGAAATGTAGGACTGGAAGGGACCTCGATAGGTCATCTAGTCCAATCCCCTGTACTGAGGCAGGACTAAGTATTATCTAGACCTCTCCTGACACCTAACTTGTTCTTAAAAAACTCCAGTGACAGAGATTCCACAACCTCCCTACATAAAATTACTTGATTTCTTTTTAGTAATGTTATTTCCAATTTCAAAAACTGTTTGTGAATTCTAAAATTAATTTGTACCTTATTGCTGTCACCATATAATTGAAGCCTTAGTTATATACAGTACAACATAATTTTCACTCAGCTTCTATTAGTCTTGCTTTATTGTTTATTCCATATCACTATAAACACTTTTAATAGTTTATGGACAAATTGATGAGAAAAACCAGCAATGTTTTGTGTGCATCGGGCTTTTCTCTTCTAGTTTGTACATTTGGGAAAATTTCTCCTTTGTCCTGTTCATCTACAAACATGTTGCCTGAAACTGACCTAGTGGATTTGAGCTTGGGAAAAAAGTTACTGCTGTTTATTTACATCTCATATGAGTCAAGAAAAAGCCCCTTTCTCCATACGTCCATGAAGCAAACAAGACCTAGGTTTCGGGGGGAGGAGAGGAATATAATCAGAGACTTTATTTAATTTTAACTAACTGAAGTATTAACAGTGTCCAGAAATCTTTGTTCATTAACTTAAAGGGCTCAGTCCACTCTCCGAAGGATCAAAAAAACCTATCAGAAGGAATAATTTTTTGCCTTTCTTAATGCATGCTTAATTTAAACTACACTGTATATACCAACAATATCTTTATCCCATTTATTAGATTTAAATGGAAAATATCTTAATCATACATATATATCCTATCCCTTCCATACTATAGGGATTGAAAATCGTGTAGTTTCAGTTGAATTACCTGGGTAATGGTAAGGAGGCTCGCAAAGAAGCACTGCTCCAACACCCTCCCGTACTTTCACCTCATAGCGTTCCTCTGGTGGAAATGTATCAAGGTCTAGATTTAAAAAAAAAAAAGAGAAAATATAAAGCTTTTTCAGTGTTTAAGGATTGTTTTCTACATTCGGATTTACACATACAGCTCCTTTAGAGATGAATGTAGAAATACATCAACGTTTGAGACAAAGTGCAGGGCCATACAGCCTGTTTTGTTTGCTTTAATCCTAGAATCACCAACTGCAATGGCTCTGCCTGTCTAACCCCTGCAGTTTGCAACTGCCCATAAAAAAGAAAGAAATGTTGACTTTGGCTCTGATTCTCAGGTCCAGGTGAGCTGCATTTAGAGCCAGAACCTAATGATGGGTAGGGCAAAAGTGACTTCAGAGAATTTTTCATTCTCCCAAACGAGGGGCTGTCCAGGAGGCCAATTCAATGCCTGTTGTAACTTGGAGCATCCCCATGGCTTCCCCCAAGATGAACCAGGCTGTCCCTGCCTCATGGGCTATTCCAACAGCCAAGGACTGCTGGATGGCAGAGTGGTCCAGCTACGTATCCTATGCCAGGGGCTTTGAGATGGGGGCACAAAGCCAGCTGGGGGATCCTCAGCTGGCTGGCTGAAACAGCTCTATGGCCACTTTGTGCCAGTGGAGCAGTGCAAAGGGTCTTCTGTAGAAGGGCCAAGTATCAGACCCTTTTGAGTTACACATTGCAATAATGGTGGCCACAATTATAAGACAGTGATGGTTTGATTGCATGTCAGTTACGGATAGCAGATTTTATTTATTTATTTTAAGAGTGGTACCTACAAGCTGGGCAATAGCTCCCTTCTTGTGTCACTTTCATTGTCGTATCTCTTATCAAATTAGACTGGGGTAGGGACTGTCTCTTTTACTAAGTGTTTGCATAGCACAAAGTACAGTGGGAGTGGGGGAATCCAGAATGTGTCTTCTAAGTGCTAACACAGTCTAAATAAATAATAATAAATATTAAAAGCTGTACACAATATCCTTCCCATCAAAAGCCAAAGGAATCATCCAACCTAAATTCAGATTATTTCAACTCTTTCCTCAGGCTGCTATTTCCAGGATCTAACTACAACTTAAGTTCATGAGTAGCAAGGCAGAAACAATAACGACTAATCAGGATAGAGATGCATACACATTTACACAAAAGGACATCAGTATGGTTTATGAGCTACTGTAACTGAGAAGACAGTAGAATAAATACTGTACACATAGCAGAGGGACATCAAAATAATAGGGTAAGAGGAGAAGCAGATCTTTTCAGTGACTGCTTGTAGGACATACATCATAAAGGAAATCTCTAAAGACCTATGCTATTAATATATAAAGAGGGTATCTCTTCAAATGTCTGAACACCACACTCTCTTGATTCACCTTCTAGCTCACAACTAATTCAACCAATTATTCTTATTTATGTTTGGTTCAGTATGGATTCAGATATTGTCTGAACTAGATTTGCAATTAAATCTGAGCTAGTTAAGAACATAAGAACAGCCATACTGGGTTAGACAAAAGGTCCATCTAGCCCAGTATCTTGTCTTCCAACATTGGCCAATGGCAGGTGCCCCAGAGGGAATGAATAGAACAGGTAATCATCAAGTGATCCATCCCCTGTTGCCCATTCCCACCTTTCTTTCTGGCAAACAGAGGCTAGGGACACCATCCCTGCCCATCTGGCTAACAGCCATTGATGGACCGATCCTCCATGAACTTATCTAGTTCTTTTCTGAACCCCGTTATAGTCTTGGCCTTCATAACATCCTCTGGCAAGGAGTTCCACAGGTTGACCATGCGTTGTGTGAAAAAAATACTTGGTTTTTTTGTTTGAAGACTGCTGCCTATTCAAGCATATTTCTTTGACCAGGAATTGAATCCAAGCTGCGGCAGCAAGAGCACCCAGTCCTAACCACTAGACCACCAGGGAGGACATACATTCTTAAATTGGCATGGCTTGGAATGAATGTATGTATGTATTCATCTAAAGCATGAAACAGATGTCTTTCATTTGTCAAAGAGGACTACTCTTATCAAGCAGCTGGCCATGATATTTCCTTCTGACTTCACAACATGGGATGATGCCGCCAAACTGTTTTTTTCCTGGCTGTAAAATTTCACAATTTCTTGTGAGGTTGCCACTGTTTTTCATTCCCTCTTTCATCTTGGCATACTGCAGTTATAAATCTATTATAGTGATTGTAAAAACTACTAGTGCTATCCATGAGTGGAAAATATAAAACAAAGTGATTACTACTTTGAATATGGCCAAAGTATGGTTTGAGGAAAGAAAAAGAAATCTAATTGTCATTTTTTAAATACTTACTTTAATAATTTCCAGTTAAAATAAGTAAATGCCTAACTTTATATCTGGACTTTTTATTTATGCTGTGTTTTCGATAAATTTGTGAATTTTAGGAATAATCACCACAAATTAAAAAGGCATAAAAAAGAACAGGCAATTTAAATGTAAAAAATAAAATTAGGTTTTTACTGAAATAGAACAGTCTGTGCCAGGGTGTTCAGAGATGTCTGTTCAATTACTGATCTATAACTGCACAGTTTCTTCCCACTTATGAAATGCCCCGAATGCTGATTGGCTCTGAGTGTCTGATTTGCAATAATAACTATCGTTATTACTCAGTAATTATGAAGAATGTTTCAGAGTAACAGCCGTGTTAGTCTGTATTCGCAAAAAGAAAAGGAGTACTTGTGGCACCTTAGAGACTAACCAATTTATTAGAGCATGAGCTTTCGTGAGCTACAAAAAGCTTATGCTCTAATAAAAGCTCACGAAAGCTTATGCTCTAATAAATTGGTTAGTCTCTAAGGTGCCACAAGTACTCCTTTTCTTTTTATGAAGAATGTGAATCCTTGAACTCTAATTGGAAGATATCCATTGTGAACCAGAACGCAATAATTTGTATAATCACTTTATAGTTATAACTGTACAGTGATTATGGAAATGTCTTTGCTTGCTCTGTTTGGCTACGACAGTTCCTCTGCTATGATTTGGCTCCTGTTATTACAATTTTCAATCTGTTTTCCACCAAAAAAGGAGGTGGTTCAGCTTCTGAC
Source organism: Lepidochelys olivacea (assembly GCF_965140295.1). Classification (NCBI taxonomy): domain Eukaryota; kingdom Metazoa; phylum Chordata; order Testudines; family Cheloniidae; genus Lepidochelys; species Lepidochelys olivacea. The sequence continues at coordinate 300,219,808 of NC_140411.1, forward strand.
TCCCATCAGCATAAGCCAAAAAAGCTCCACCACTTGACATGAAAGAAGAAAATTCCCCAGAGCAAAGGAAGTTGGTGTGGGTGTGTGTGCGGACACACAAATATGTGCATGCATGTGTGTGGTAACAGCTGCTAGCGAAAACCTTTTTAAAAACTACTTTAAAACCTTTGATTCATTTCTCTCCTGGAGACCCAATTCAGCCCCACTGAGATCAATGACATTTTTGCTAATGTTTGCAGGACTGGACTTTTCAGTTTACCCCCACCTTCCTACGAAGCCAGCTTGGCTTTTGTCCCAATGACAATTTTATTTGAGTTTAAGATGGTTGTCTTCACTATGAACATCTCTTCCCTTTTCTCCAAAGTACAGATATTGAACATTTTTTGAATTTCACCAGTTTTTTTTTTTTTTTTTTGCAGTTTTATAGAACGGGCAAGTCAATGAAAAAAATTAAAAAGTTTTTCACAATTATTTTTAGCATTTTTGAATGAGCTCTATGCCAAATATGGTTTTGAAACAGAAGTATATCACAGTTATTGTGGTGGTGGGGTGGGAGAAGAGCTTTGCTGACCTATAGGGAGACAGGGGAAGGGGAAATAATAAAACAAAGGAAACAAGAGACAACAAAGTTTTAATGCTTTTTTAAAAAACAGACTTTCAGCAGTTTCCTAACATATTTTGGTTTCTGTTGTTTTCTTGATTCATCCCTATCGTTAGCATTTGAATATTTGCTTACAAAGTTCAGCATAACAATGCTCTGTTAACCTGGTATAAACTAGGGATGTAAACATTGTTTAAAAAGTTAACCGTTTAAATGATTAAAATCATATAATTTAACTGGTTAACTGATTAAAGGGAGAGGGGCTGGGGCTCCTCTGGCCAGCCGGGGGCTGGGGCTTACACCTCTTTAAAGTGAGACAATTGCTTCACTCCAAGTCTACAGCCATAGGCATCTGCAGTGTGAACTACTGGAATGCATGCCACTCCTTTGACATTAGTGGGAATGCCTGCCTACTGGCTAAATTCACCTTCATTACAGAGAAACTCTAATCCAGCCTTGCGTTTCTGCTAGAAAACGTACTGTGGAATATTTCTATTTAAAATACAGACCACACTTGCATCCAGACTTATGTGAAAATCCATGAGTCTGGCTTCATTTTTAAATCTTTGGTCCCATAATATTAAATTTATTTTCACAAAACATTACAACCTGGGGTTTACATTAAACCTCTTAAACCACTGATATTATTCACTAAACATGAAATACTGACCAGTGCAGAGAGCGATCATAAGGCCTGTGGAGCACTTGTCTTGCCTAAGCCCTTAATATGGGGATTAAGTGGTCCATAGGGCCTTATGCAGGATCTCTGCACGAGGACAGATTTCACCCTGTGTTTTTAATGTACAAAATATTTCCAGGATAATATCATTTTAAGGGGGAGATAAAAAACAAAAACAAAAAACCCTTCTTTCTCCAGATGATAAAGTCTAGCTATTTATGTTACCTAGGTACATCCATTTTAGGGTGACCAGATGTCCCGATTTGATAAGGATAGTCCCAATATTTGGGGATTTGTCTTATATAGGCGCCTATTCCTCCTACCCACATCTCAATTTTTCACACGTGCTATCTGGTCACCCTAATCTTTCTCAACAAAATACCTGTTGCTGACAATGTGTGTGTGGAAAACACTAGCTCATAATTGTCTGAAGTTGACAGAAATGCCCTCAGCACGGCCTTAAATGTGGCATAAGGATTGCAGCATTCTTTTCACTATAAAATGACACATCATCCGTCTTCAAGAACTTCCAATCTGTTTTGACAAGGATGACAGCTGACCTTCATCATGTGAACCTATCTGTCTCTCTCTTCTGACAACTTCCCCATGGGTTCCATTGTGTCTTAAAATTAGGACACTATATGCCTCAAGATTGTGGGAATTCCCCCTCTCTGGTTAAACAAGCTGTGTGACCCTCTTTGCAGATATAAACTTAAGGCCTTTGAGATGGTTGTAATGCCAACAGCAGGATGAAGAGTATAAGCTGCTTTAAAAACTTACTACTTGCTGGTCTGTCAATGAAGGCACTTTATACCATTTTCACAGAGTGATACAATGCAATGACTGTAAAATGCTGCAACAATAATACAGTGAAACATTGACCATTTAAACCTAATCAGTATGTACTTATCTGTTTTAAAGTTAACAATTGCTTACATCCAAAACTTAGAGTCGCTTCAGCGCTTCGGACAGTTCCAAAGATATTCGATGCTATACAAACATATTTCCCAGCATCCTTTGATTTCTCTGGATTATTGATAAGAAGTCTGCCTCCCACGATACCGTAGCGATCCTTCGTTAAATCAATATCCCAGTTATTTAGTTTCCACCTATTAAAAAAAGAAAAGATGATGTGATGGTTGCAAAAAATTATTTGCAAGAAAACTCTTCCTATGTGGGTTCACAACTTGCTACTAATTGTAAATAACTATGATATTATATTAATGTATTATGATAAATGGTTTTATTTTAATTTTCCTCAGACAAGGCTCTCAAATTTGACCTGTCTGAATGGCATATAAACATGATGTATGGCAGAGTAGTTGTAGCCATGTCTGTCCCAGTATATTAGAGAGACAAGGTGGCTGAGGTAATATCTTTTAACAGAAGTTTGTCCAATAAAAAATTACCTCGCCCAAATTATCTCTCTAGAAACATGATGGCCAGTCCAATTTGCAAGGTGAGAAGAACCACCATCTGTGAGGTAAGACTGAAAGAGTTATACGGGGGTGAGGGTGGGGGTCAAGTAGCTCAAGAAAACACCCACGGTGCACCCTTGGAATATGTAACAACAGAGTTACTACCTAATCTCTACCAGATCCTCCCCCATTCACTTGAGGATGTGTAGGCCAAGGAAGTTACTTCAGGCATAAAGTATTAGTAATGCCAGTGAAAAGAGAGTCAGACTTGTTCTAACACTGCCATTTTCTTAAATAACAAAATTGCTGGGGACTTCTACCCTGACTGCTGGACGAATGACTAGGGCACTTTGCATGGGAGACTGGGTGGGTAAATGGATGGGACAGCTCCTGCATTTGATTGTGCAGATGTGGCACTGCTGTTTTATTTCATAAAATACAACCACAACAAGACATGAACTCAGTGGGCCAAATTCATCCCCGGTGTAACTCTACTCACTTCAGTGGAGTTTAGGGTGACCAGACAGCAAGTGTGAAAAATCGGGACGGGGGTGGGGGATAATTCAAGCCTATATAAGAAAAAGACCCAAAAATCAGGACATTCGCCATAAAATCAGGACATCTGGTCACCCTAATGGAGTTACACCAGAAACGAATATGACCCAATACTTTTGAACTGCCTACACAATTTCATGGGAATGTATAGGTATTATTGTGTCCATCAGAGGGAGCCCAAAAGCTTGCTTGAAGGCAACGGAAAGGTATTACAAATAACTAGGAAATATATCATTTCATATAAACCTACGAAGTTCAAACTATGCACACAATTTCATATCAAGATCTACAGGCAAACAATACTTTTTGAAAATCAGATTACTCTCTGCTTGCTTCTTCAACAAAAAGAACTATTGAAAGGTTGTTTTAAATCCAGTTACCATTTGGGAAGTTAAAGTTAATTATGTATTGAAATTTGAAACGGAGAGAAAAATCATGTGAAGTGGGTTTAATAAAAATACATCCCGAACAAAATCAAAACTCAGTAACTTTCAAACAAGAGGCTTTTCCATAGCAGCAGAAGTAATAAATAATAATAATAATTGTAATAAAATCTTCAATTATATTCATGGGAATTAAAAGATGTTATTTCAGTCCTGTGAGGGAAACCACATGTAGACATTATTAATACATTATAAAATATATGCAGAAATATACAAGGGTAGCTATCACATACATAGTTTAAACTACGACAAAACAGACCAGAACATTCTTCACAAACTGGAATCTGTGGCGAATCAGAAGAAAAAGTCATAGTAAACATGTTCTTCTGAACTTGTTAGTTTGAGGTCAGTAGACGGTCATGTTTCCTCGATCCAGCTTGAATTTTTCTTTTGTGTGAACACAATATTATTTATATTCCTTTGTAAAACATTTGTATTTTCTTTTGGAGCATACAAAAGCCAGTAGGAGAACACTTCAATCTGCCTGGACATTCTATAACAGATTTAAAAGTAGCTATACTTGAACAAAAAAAACTTCAGAAACAGTCTTCAAAGAGAAACAGCAGAACTAAAATTCATTTGCAAACTTTAACACCATTAATTTGGGCCTGAATAGGGACTGGGAGTGGCTGGCTCATTACAAAAGCAGCTTTGCCTCTCCTGGAATTGACACCTCCTCCTCTATTATTGGGAGTGGACTACCTCCACTCTGATCCAATTGGCCCTGTCAACACTGGTTCTCCACTTGTGAGGTAACTCCCTTCTCTTCATGTGTCAGTACAATAATGCCTGCATCTGTAATTTTCACTCCATGCATCCGATGAAGTAGGTTCTAGCCCACGAAAGCTTATGCCCAAATAAATCTGTTAGTCTTTAAGGTGACACCGGAGTCCTTGTTGTTTTTGTGGATACAGACTAACATGGCTACCCCCTGATATTTGTAAAACAAGGTTACTTTAAAATTAAGTATCATAAAAATAGACCTTAACAGACTCATTCAAAATGTGCACAAACCATACCTGCGTAACCATGGGATCTTATTACTGTAAACATTCTCTCCTCATGCAGTTCTTCGAGCTGATCCCAATACTACAAATACTTATGAGTAACTTTATGCACAAGAAAAAGTCCTATTTAGTGCAGTCGGACTTCTCATATGCTAAAAGTTTCTAAGGAGTGCAGGTCTTTTCAAGAACCATTGTTACACTCGTGTCACAGCTAAAACAAATTGTAAGCTCTTCAGGACATGGAACACTTTTGTATTTGTTCTGTAAAGTGCTCAACACACTTTTGGGTGCCATATTAACAAAAATGTGGGGCTGTGTGACCTCTATGCCTATATCAGAAGCTGGTGGCTCAGTTAGGGCCAATCCAGATGGAGGTAGGAAGTCTAGAGACCTAGAGAGAGCAGGGGAGGGACAGCCTAGAGAAGGGCTCTCTGCCAAGAAAGCTAGCAAAGCTCTGTACTCAGAAAAAGCCTGTATGGAGGCAGGATATGGTAGGACTCTGGATGCTGTGTATTTGAAAAACCGGAGGAGATAATATTTGAAGTGTACCCGAGAAAAACAGGTCAGTTGGAATCTTAGGGCGGACAACCTCTGGCTTAAACCCCTATTGTCAGAGGTCTGAAGTAGAGGGATGGCACTTGTCACCTTTGTGGTGCCACCTTTCAAGGTGATAAGGCAATTCCCTGAAACAAAGCTTAGAGGCCCAAGAAGGACATAAGGATATTTGAGCCCCATGGAAGGGTGAAGGATTGCCACACTTGGAGACAGGTAGTATAGACAAACTCCTGCATAAATAGGGAAGAGACCAGCATGCACCTGGAGAGAAGACCAGGAGAGCTAAAAATTGAGCTCAGGGAAGGACTGAAGGTTTTGTGTTGGACTACTGTTTATCTCCAAAACAGAGTGGTTGAAGGCATCAAAGTGACCAAAAAGCCTAAGGAAGACTGTTGGATAGACAGGAAAATGAAGACATTGTTCTGAGGTAACTATACCAGCAAGTAAGAATGCTGTTGAATTATGCTAACTGCAAATAAGTAAAAAAAATCTCAGCAAGAAATACTCAGATCTGTTATTGAGTGGAAAATAAGGCTGTCAAGCAATTAAAAAAATTAATTGCAATTAATCACGCTGTTACACAATAATAGATTACTATTTATTTAAATATTTTTGGGTGATTTCTACATTTTCAAATATATTGATTTCAATTATAACACAGAATACAAAGTATACACTGCTCAATTTATATTTATTTTTATTACAAATATTTGCACTGTAAAAAACAAAGGCAATAGTATTTTTCAATTCATCTAATACAGGTACTGTAGTGCAATCTCTTTATCATGAAAGTTTAACTTACAAATATAGAATTATGCACAAAAAATAACTGCATTCAAAAATAAAACAATGTAAAACTGTCAGGCCTACAAGTCTACTCAGTCCTACTTCTTGTTCAGCCAATCACTCAGACAAACAAGTTTTTTTACATTTGCAGGAGATAATGCTGCCCACTTCTTACTTACAGTGTCACCTGAAAGTGAGAATTACAACATAGGCGTTTGCATGGCATTGTTGTAGCTGGTGTTGCAAGATATTTAAGTGACAGATACGCTAAAGATTCATATGTCCCCTCCTGCTTCAACCACCATTCCAGAGGACATGCGTCCATGCTGATAACAGATTCTGCTCAATAACGATTCAAAGAGGTATGGACCGATGCATGTTCATTTTCATCATCTGAGTCAGATTCCACCAACAGAAGGCTGATTTTCTTTTTTGGTGGTTCAAGTTCTGTAGTTTCTGCATCAGAGTGTTGCTCTTTTAAGACTTCTGAAAGCATGCTCCACACATCATCCTTCTCAGATTTTGGAAGGCACTTCAGATTCTTAAATCTTGGGTCGAGCACTGTAGCTATCTTTAGAAATCTGATATTGGAACCTTCTTTGTGTTTTGTCAAATCTGCAGCAAAAGTGTTCTTAAATCAAACAGCATATGCTGGGTCATCATCCGAGACTACCATAATACAAAATATATGGCAGAATGCGGGTAAAATCATGGAGCGGGACACATACAATTCTCCTCCTAAGTGTTCAATCACAAATTTAATTAATGCATTTTTTTTTAACAAGCATCATCAGCATTGAAATATGTCCTCTGGAATGGTAGTCAAAGCATGAAGCAGCATATGAATGTTTAGCATACCCAGCATGTAAATACCTCGCAATGCTGGCTACAAAAATGCCATGCAAACACCTGTTCTCACTTTCAGGTGACATTGTAAATAAGAAGAGGGCAGCATTATCTCTTGTAAATGTAAACAAACTTGTTTCTCTTAGCGACTGGCTAAACAAGTAAGACTGAGTGGACTTCTAGGCTCTAAAGTGTTACATTGTTGTGTTATGGAGTACTATTATGTAACAAAAAAATCTACATCTCTAAGTTGCACTTTCACGATAAAGAGATTACACTACAGTACTTGTATGAGGTGAATTGAAAAATACTATTTCTTTTGTCATTTTTACAGTGCAAATATATGTAATCAAAAGTAATATAAATTGACCACTGTACACTTGGTATTCTGTGTTGTAATTGAAATCAGTATATTTGAAAATGTAAAAAAAATCCAAAATATTCAATAGATTTCAATTGATATTCAATTGTTTAACACTGTGATTAAAACTGCAATTAATTGCAATTAATTTTTTGAGTTAATTGCGTGAGTTAACTGCGATTAATCAACAGCCTAGTGGAAAACCTACATTCCCCAAGGTGTTCACCACATCAGCTATCCTGCTGGTTTGGACTTTGAAGAAGTCCTAGGGGTGAGGGGGAAAAAAGCCCTATTAGTCTCCACCATCACCATACTATAAGAATGCAAGAACTCTCTCTGTTACGAAGGATCAGAATCAGAATGAATTGTCCAGCCCCAGTGTTCTAGTCTCCTCTCAAGTTCTCCATTTATCATAGGTATTTTGTATAATCAAGTGATTTGCAAGGATGATGAGGTGAAAATGAACTTCTGGTAGGTACTGTGTTGATGGTACAGTACAGTAGATGATCATAATCGTATTATAGACATTGACAGAATAGCTCAGTGACTCAACTGTGTCTTCCTTCATACAACTCTTGACAGAAGACTAATTCTGTCAGTTTGTGAGAGCAGATGAATGAAATGGGTCCCTCGCCTTGAGAGGACTTAGGAGTCTCTCCCTACTTTGAAGGAGGTGCTTATCTGACCATGACAAGAATGTAAACTACCATGCTCTCATGACAAAAGATAAGCTCCAGAGTGTGTCCTTTGATGTGTGTTGAGCCTATTGTAGAGACCTATGGAAGACATGAGATCCTACACTTGCACAAAAGAATCAATCATCATGGACTGGTTCATTAAGAATATGAGGTTTATTATGACAGTGTTCATATCGCGAAACTCTAGACTAGCTGGTAGAAACATTTAAAAAAAATTCCATTAAAAAGCTTCTCATGTCTAGGATGACAATGGTGTCCCTGATTTTGACTGACAGGAAATGAAGGACGGTCTCCAAAGATCACAGCTAGGCTCCCAAAAACAAATTAAGAAACCTGAAAATGTTTCATGAAACACAATTGATATTTTCTGTCCAGGACTTCTCTAGACATCATTGCAAGCATAAGGAAAACTGTCTTCTTAATGAAAAAAATGCACAAACTTCAACTCGTATGCGTCTAAGACGACTGTATAGCCACCTGCTAAACTATTCATTCATTCATAATCAGCAAATTATATTTGAAATGTGAAATGAAATGGGTCTGAAATGCCTGGCAAGCCCTGTAATTCAAAACCAAGCTAAAGGTTTACTTGTAAGTTGGAAAAGGGATTGCTCGAGCTCTGCAGTTCATTGAAACTTGTCCATCTGTAGATTCCTCAGGGTAGATGGTATCAATGGGTTGCTCCTCAAACACTGGGCCATATCCTTTTCCATCCTCTGAAATAAAAATATAGGTTCACAATTAATATGTTAAGAAAGTAAATCTTACATAAGAATATAAGAACGGCCATACTGGGTCAAACCAAAGGTCCATCTAGCCCTGTATCCTGTCTTCTGAGAGTGGCCCATGCCAGGTGTTTCAGAGGGAATGAACAGAACAGATAATCATCTTGTGGTCGCACCCATGCCGCGTCTCCCATTCCCAGCTTCTGACAAACAAAGGCTAGGGACACCATCCCTGCCAATCCTGGCTCATAGCCATCAATGGACCTATCTTTCATGAATTTATCTGGTTATTTTTTTAACCCTGTTATAGTCTTAGCCTTCAGAACATCCTGTGACAAAGAGTTCCACAGGCTGACTGCACTGTGTGAAGAAATACTTTCTTTTGTTTGTTTTAAACCTCCTGCCTATTAATTTCATTTGGTGACTCCTAGTTCTTGTGTTATGAGGAGTAAATAACACTTCCTTGTTCACTTTCTCCACACCAGTCATGATTTTATAGACCTCTACGATATCCCCCCTTAGTCGTCTCTTTTCCAAGCTGAAAAGTCCCAGTCTTATTAATCTCTCTTGAACCAATTTACATCATCCACACCTATTAATTTTGTATTGATTTTCATTAAGAAACAAACAATAAAAAATACAAAAGGCACACGCTTTATAACATGCTGTGTGTGTGGATGCTATTGGTTTGCTAGCCCTAAAAAAATGAAGTTCTGCATGCATCAACAAAACAAGCACATCATGGACATCAGTGCTGGCTTCCCTTCACTACTCTTCTCTGGGTCATTCTTGCCCTGGGGTGAAGGAGAAGGTAATTTAGATTCCATCCATTCATTTCTTACCCTCTCTGCTGACATTACCAACTAGGGTGACAATTAGTGCCAGGTCTGATGGAGGTATTTGTCATTTGGAGATCTGTCGACTAGGAATGCATTTGAGACCAACTCATCTGACATAGGCCAACATACTGCCAGCACTGATAGTGAGGACATGTGGGCTGGGACAAATACAAACGAGTGACCTAAAGCTGAATAGTCCCTTTTCCTATGATCTACAGAACACCAAGTTTTCATATGTATGGAATGAATCTTTACTGTACAGATAAAAGACTAATATGAAAGAGAATGAAGCTGAGCCTTCCTCTCCAAATCAAATTGCTCTCCTTTTATTCAGGCCCCTTGGAAAAGAAAAATGATGTTGCCACTTTGATGTAAGATGCTGCAGGCAAAGGTAAATTTATCATTGTATATTCAATTAAATCCCCAAAAAGCTGTTAAACGAAAGTTAAAGTTGATGTGATGGGAATAGGTTACATTCATGCTTGCACTGAAAAGTCAAGATTCACATGTTAGGAAATTCCAGAATTAAGGTTCTCTGAGCAATTCACATTTTTAAATAGCTTCATCCCCCAGGCCCGTCCTCCTCCTGAGCTCCTGACCTCTTCACCTTGCTCTCTCTTCCCCTCCTCGCTCCCTGCATTCAAGTCAGGCTGCTTTCTCCCTCCTTCTCCACATTGTCAGGGCACCAGCAGGGGCTCTTAGTTCTGGTGACTGATGACGCAGTGGTCCCCAGCTGTCGGGAAGAGCAATTGCAGGGCATTCCTGTCTAGCCCCTGCAGCCCTAAGATGTAGCACGCACAGGGCGTATGTGCATTCCATAGTCTGCAGTATGCGCATTTATATGCTCTGGTGGAGAGCATGCTCAGCGCAGGTGGAATGTTAAGAGATTTTAACTGACAAACTCTAATAAGTCTCTAATGAGAGAATGTGAACTGATATTTTTCAAAGTGTTATAATTGGCTAAATGTAGCTAAATTTTCATGGGTACAGCAAAAGCTGCAAGCCAGATACCAGGGCCACTTCCCAGCCGAACAAAGTTCTTGCTCCAGAGCATGGAGTTGCTACAGCTTCTCTACTAAATGAGAAAACTGAATGTAACTAAAATTTCAGCTAATAAATTAGTATCAGCTATTTCATTCATTCCATAGGTTGATAAAAATTATGTTTCTATAAAACAACAAAAAGTCCAATAATACACAGATGGTATTTTTGTTATTCCTAATTCCCACATTTTTGGGCCAATATTTTTATTAGAAAAATATCCGAGATACTGATAAAGAGCTTGATCCTAGTCTACTCAAATTTCCATTGCCTCAACTGGGAGCAGCTCCAAAGAGGTACTACATGCTGCAGCGTGGTCATGCAAATTCATTTATAACAACATCCAGGTAAGGAGGAGAGAGAATTGTCACAGAAGCAGAGGAGAACCGGAAAGATGGCGAGAGCAGCTGAAAAATGAATTCCTCTCTTTACTTTTACAGCATACCACTATTTAAAATTCATGTATTATTAAACCACATAAATATATCTTATACTGTAACACAGACAACAGGTATCTACTGATAGTGGGAGGCACAATTTAAAGGTTCCCCCCCAGCACACACCCTCTTATGCTCAGCGGCCCTATTTGCAAACCTGAGAGGTTAGCTCAGTGGGGAGAGGCAGCAGCAAAAGCAGTGGCTCTCCCTGCAGCTCCCAACTATTTTGCTGCTGCCTTCCCCTGTTGGCCTGCCCCAGGAGCTGCCATGCAGGGATGGGAGCACTGCTGGCAAAGCCTGGCAGAAATCGGGGGGGAAAGGGGGGGCACGTGGGGTCACCCCCCACCCCCAAATGCTTCACCTCTGAACTGTAAGCTCTTTTGGGTAGGAACGAAGTGTGTGTATAGGGCCTATAGTAATTGGGCTGCAAAGTTGAGTGAAGCTTCTGGGAACTTCTGTAAACAATCACCTCCACCAACAAACATTCAACCATGTAGTATACAGTGGCAGATTAACTGTTTCTATCTTGGGATTCAGATGATGTTACAACTTACTTACAAAATACGCCTTTTCATATTTCGTGATTTCACCTGCACTCATTATTATACCATAGCAAGTGACTGTTTTGAACACCTTCCAAATATGCTATATAATGCCGACTCTGTTAGCATACATTTTGAATTCAGCTCCAGTTGACTGGGTTAGGAAGATCAGATGAGCAGGATACAAATCAAGAGAGGTAAATAATGTGAATATTTAATTCTCCATTACAAGCTGAGATATGAACCAGAGATATGCAAACAGCATGAGTACTCCAGTATGATGAGACTGCAGTGGCACTGGAGGATTGTGAGGGACTAGAAAGTCATACTTCAGATGAGATGGTCGGGAGCTGCAGGATCTCTCCCACCACTTCTGGAAGCCCCCAGAGTTCAAACTGCAAATGTTTGTCTATATTTTGAGATCAAGACATAGTTGATTGGGGAAGTGAGAAGAAAGATCACATAAGGGACTGTGTGTCTAGGAGGAATGAAGGAAGAGATGGGCACAGTGGAGAACTCAGGGATGAGAAGGTAGAGAGGTCTTGTCTATACTGGTTAAAAATACAACTTGGAATTCCTCACTGGTGCAGCCCCAGAAAAGGTAGCACAGATGGAAGCAGGGCTCCATTTAATCCTACTCTGAACTCTGATCAGACTTATATGAAACAACTGGAAAAAAATGCTTGAGCCCTGTCTACACTACAGCTACCAAGGGAGCTGCACTGATAATGAATTACAAGTCTCATTTTTTTGCCAGTTAGATGTAGGAGAGGTGGAAAGAATGATGTATTAGAGAGTTAGTGAACAAGACCTACTGTCTGAGGGAAAGGAAAGAGGGATGAGTGAGGAAGATTACATATATGTGTTTAGGATGTTAACTCAAGGCTGAGAAAAAGCTAATAGTTTAATAAAGACTATTCTTCCCTACTAAACTGAATCATTTATGTAATATTCAATAAAATACTAAAACTCTAAATGAATAAATGCATTTTTACTTTAAGAATCCATTTCCTAAAGAGACAAAGAGAATTTCAAATATAACCAAAATGTTGCATCCGAGAGATCTATACCACATTTGACCCAAGAATAAAAACTGTACTTCTCATATCAAAAAATTTACATACAATTTGGCTTCACTCACATACCATGCTTTGCTCTTCATGATATTCCTCGATGCAAAATAAACATATTTAGCAGTGAAGGAGTTTCCATTTAAAAGACTTGCAAATAGTATTATGAGAGATGCATTAAGTTTAAAATTACATACTAAATATTCTAAATAAAAAAGATAACAAAGCTATTCATCATGTAATTCACTTTAGATATGTACATATTATTTCTCTTTCACAAGTTACCCAAAGATGCAGAACTCAGCCAGCTCTCCACTTGCATAGAGTAATGTGGGTGATATCATCCATTGAGGACCTCCATTGGAGGGAGAGTCTATGGAGAGGTCAGGTAAATATGTCATACAGAGATTTTCAAGGTTCCTCATTTAATAATTTATTGGAACGTTCCAGGGAACATACACGACAGGTTGTGACACTGCTAGCATACAGCATGCTATGGCATCACATGATTGCCCATTGGGCAAGTTTGATATTTCTATTAAAAAAAGATACATTTCAAGTAAATTATATTTCAAATTTTAGTAAACTATATGATTTCATTCTTCCTATTTGGGGCACTCTGCCAAATTCTAAAGTTGAGGGGTAGGATATTCAAAAAGCGCTGAAATGTCTGAGGAGCCGCATTGAAAACTCACAGGGATGTGTGTGCTTTAGTAACTTAGGCACATTTGAAATTATGACTTGATATATTTTTCTTAATACTATTTGTGGATCAACTTTAAAATTAGATTAATACACCTTTATTATCTATACAATTGCACAATACAAAGTCTATACAATTACACAACAAAAACATATCAAACACATTCAGAAAAAGAGAGGTGATTTTGAAAGGCCAAAACATTGTTCCCAAATAATAATCAGAAACTACCCAAAGCAGTCATTTTCAGTTCATGTCATGAAGTTTTGTCGAAGGTAAATTGAAAAAAAATCCAGGACATAATCAAAAGACTTAATCAGTACATACTAATTCTGTATATTTATTTCAGATTAAATGTGACTTTTTCTATTCTGTATTAATATGTTGTACAAAAATAAACTAAACCTTCAAGTAACTGTTAACCTTGCTGAAGTTTCCACTCAGCTAAAATAGGAGATAATTTATAATGTATTGATACTACCATTTCAAACCTCCAGAAATTTCAAGTCTCTTATAAGCTATAGCCATACAACGGATCAAACTCTCTGCTAGTGTGAACAGTAAATGCTGTGTACCATCAGAGAATGATCCTCTATCTGTACACAAATTAACACATTCTCAGGAGTAGTTATGCCCCTTTGCATTATTCAGCTAGTGTTAAGGGGCCATAATCCAGCCACAAATCAGCAGCAGAGAATTCCCCTGTCTTAAATTGTCATCCTCCTGGTATTTATGTAGCACCTTGGTGGTGCACCTAGGTGCAGTTGGACCTTGAACCTCTACAATTGCACCTCCCTATGTAGGGGCCATTTGTCAGGGGTGTGGAAGAGCACCACTCCACTGCACCAATCCTCCACAGGCTGAAGACCACAAATCAGTGATGTAACAGAGTTGCCTGGCAACAGCTCTGAGGGGTGTAGGGCAGGCCCTCAAAATACGAGAGCTGGAACCTGCTGTCTGAGGCATGCCCCTGCACGGTCCACTCCCCACACTAAACAGAGCTCTGGAACAGAAAAGGATATGCCCCACAGACAGATGCAATTACAGTCCACAGCTGTGGCATCTCAGATACCACAATGTGATGTGTGTGACTAACTGGTTACTTTCTAATGATGGCCATAATGTGGTAGGTAAAGTTCAAAATTCTCTCTAACCTTTTCTAAATCTGCAAATAATTTTATTTCCATTTTTTCTTGCCATCAGTCTCTTATGCCAGGAGCAGATTTTTTACCTCAGTATTTGTTTAGTTACAGAATTCCTGCTCTCATTAATTACATTTGCTGTTTCCACATTTAAAGATTCAGGGCCAAATTAATCCCTGCTGTAATTATACAGACTTTCATTTACTTATGCTAGGCTTGAATTTGTTATAATCATTAATAGACAAAGCAGACAAATTCCAACTTGATTTACATCCTGTGCAATAAATTACACCCTGAAACGTCAATGAATTCAATAGGATTGCGTAGTGGGGCAGATTGCTACACCAGTCAGGAAGGGGTTAATGAACTTCTGTGGGCACAATTAGCCCAACCTGGTACACGTGTGAGGCTTGTCAAACCAGGAGGGGGTGAGTCTTTAAGACAGAAGATCCAAACCCAATCCAGGATTGCACTTTGAAGTGAGCAGAACTAGAACACAGAGCTCTCTAGTTCCAGAGGGCAGGGGCCACTTACTGGGAAAGTGTTAAAGAGCTGTTATATTTAGACCCAGCAGAGAAGGAAATAGACATAGGGAAAACTGATAGAAAGACAGCTATTGCCTGTCGTGACTTCATTGTTCTGGCCACAAAATAGAAACTAAAATGAAAGTAAAACTCTGCACTGAGCTCAGAGAACCTAACCATTTAAAGCGGCAGGACATCACGTTCCTCCACTTCCGTTTAAAATACTTTCCAAATACACACACATTGTCATTTACATGGCTACCGAAAACACTGTATCAGCAGTTCTCAAACAGAGGTCCAAGGCCCCCTGGTGGGCACGAGTAGCCGCCCAGCTCTGAAGGCAATGCAGAAGTAAGGGTGGCAATACTGTGACCCCCTTAAAATAATCTTGCCACCGCCCTGCAACTCCCTTTTGGGTCAGGACCCCCAATTTGAGAAACACTGGTCTCCCCCCATGAAATCTGAGAAGTGTAGGGTAAAAGCACACAAAAGACCAGATTTCATGGCCTGTGACATGTTTTTCATAGCCGTGAATTTGGTAGGGCCCTAGGCATAAGTCAGGGAAACACTGGGTGTCTGAGCTTACCTGATGAAACAGCACCCCAGTGGCATTTTTGTTTTATCTACTTAAAAATTGTGAGGTTAACTTGTGAAAGTTGTAGAACAGGAAAGTCAAATCTAAGTCCTGCATTTTTAAAGAGATTTTAAAATATGCTAAGTTTTCAGAGTTGATAAGTTTACAGTTCTTCATTCAAAAACACACAAATTAAACATTGTTACTGTTAGTATTGGAGCTTCAGGCTGGTGCCAACTTTGCTTTCATTTACTCCAGCATAAGCTGAGGCTGGTCTACACTACAGACTCAGGTCCTCACCCTGAGCCATTCAGCTATACCAACCAAACTCTTGGTACAGACAACGCTATGTCAATGGGATGGCTTCTCTCGTCAACATAGCTACTGCCTCTCGGGGAGTTGGAGTACCTACACCAGTGAGAGAAGCTCTCTTATCAGCATAGGTAGCGTCTTCACTAAGCGCTAAAGCAGTGCAGCTGCATCGGGGAAGCTGTGCCGCTGAAGTTCTGTATGTGTAGACAAGCCCGCAGAGTAACTCCAACAACTTCAACAATCTGGACATCTGTCAGCAAAGAACTCATCTGAGACCAAATCATTTCATACATTGCAAGCCAATAAATTGACATCACATGGCAGTGAATTTTGCTCAGTCCATATCTAAGCTGCATGTGAACCAGTGACATACAGCCATTAGGTCCCAGTGACATTTTCAGTAAAGGAGTTTCTGATTATTATTATTATATATTATTAAGCACCAATAGCTTGCAGTTACCCAAGTGAAAATGGCCTGGAATCATAGAATCACAGAATGATAGAATATCAGGGTTGGAAGGGACCTCAGGAGGTCATCTAGTCCAACCCCCTGCTCAAAGCAGGACCAATCCCCAACTAAATCATCCCAGCCAGGGCTTTGTCAAGCCGGACCTTAAAAATATCTAAGGAAGGAGATTCCACCACCTCCCTAGGTAACACATTCCAGTGCTTCACCACCCTCCTAGTGAAAAAGTTTTTCCTAATATCCAACCTAAACCTCCCCCACTGCAACTTGAGACCATTACTCCTTGTTCTGTCATCAGCCTATATTGATGTATGTTAGAATCTTTGTCTTTTTTACAAGAAAAAATGTGCAGACAGCCATGGAATCAACATCTATTTTCATACCTCATTTCATATTGTATATACTGGTCACCACAAACCTACTGCACAATCTGAATTTCAAAAGGCAGTAGCTGAAAACCTGCATTACAGGAAAAAACTTTCATATTGTTCAAAAGAAATACCAACAGTGCCAGGCTTTGTCATTTCACCTAAAATATGTTATTTTAATAACAGAACTCATCCTCCTGGGAACTCTGAAACTTTGTTTTTACTTATTCTTAATGTGTATGGCTACATTGTGCCTGTTAAGCACAGCCCAGAGTATGGGGCAGTGCATAGCCAGACCACCCTAGGGGAAACACTAAAGCGCATGAGCACATGCTGTCAC
Source organism: Lepidochelys olivacea (assembly GCF_965140295.1). NCBI lineage: Eukaryota > Metazoa > Chordata > Testudines > Cheloniidae > Lepidochelys > Lepidochelys olivacea. The sequence continues at coordinate 300,236,837 of NC_140411.1, forward strand.
GGCCTTACAGGGGGCTGCTTTCACTCACCACTGCACTGGTCTTGCTCTACAGGCTGATGCAGAGGAGAGCAGGACCATAACCCTACACCTCTCTGGCAAATTGAAGCACCATGCACCCACAAGGGCGGAGGAAGGGATGCAAGGATTGCAATTTTGCCTAGCCTTTACACAGGTTGCATGTGACAAATGGAGTGGAAGGCTCTTTGCATCCTCCTCCAAAATGCATACCCTTACATGGCATTCAGCAGAACCTGGTGCTTCTCAGCAATGTCTTGTTCTCATTAACTGCTCCCTTTAATCCCTGATGATTCAGCTGATCCACAGATTCTTTTGCAGACTTCCTGCTTCAGATATACTTAAAGCAGCTCTACTTGTTTGTTTTTACACCGTTAGTAATTTGATCTTGGAAATCCATTTTGGCCTTGCAATTTCCCTCTTGCTTATTACTGCCAGCTGTATTTTGTACTCATACTTGTTGGCTTCACTAGGTTAAGATTTCCAAAATTTGAAAAAAGATTTGTTTGGCTCAAATAACCTCTCAAACTTTGCCATTTAGCCATATTAGTTTTCTACTGGCTTTCTGTATGTTCAATGGCACAGAAGTCTTCTGAGACTCTAATATTTTTTTTAAGTTTTTTAAGTTTAAGTTTTTCCAATGGTCAGGATTTTACTTCTGATTTGGCGCTTTATGACTAACTTCCCCATTTTATTCACATCTCTTTTTCTAAAGTTTGGTGTCACTTTTTTGGATCCCTACTTGCCCTCATCCATGTTGAGCCTAATGATATTCTCTTCACTATTTCTTAGTGCAAAATAGAGTAGTAAAAAAAAAAAAAAAAAGGCAGCAAAAGACTGGCTTTGCATGATCATTCATTCTGTTCTCCATATGAAGACTTTAACAATGAAAATATTTACATACTGTTTAGTTAGTAGGCAATTATACTAACCAGACTATATATATAACCTTGTTCCCAAAATCTATTTCAGTAGACAAGGAGATGTGTAAATAATTTCTGTCTTCAAGGGGACAGCAAAGATTTAGTCTCTGCTGCATCACCATCCATCCCAATCACTTTCAGCCAAGCCAATTTATTTTATCTTCAGCTAAATTAATCCTTACATGTATGTAATTTAGTTTTGAAAATCAATTTTATTCACCGATTAAGGATAATGCCATGCAGTAAAGCTATGATTTATAATTATACCAGCCTATATGGTGTGTATCTTATGTGCACGTCCCTGTGTGCACGAGGGAGCAGAGTGGGGGAAGCTGGACGTATACCGTAAAATACTAGCCTCATCATTTTTATATTTCATAGTGGGATGTACTGATGAGACTGTTTTCCCACAGGGAAATTTAAAAAAAAAATAGCCTTTAAATTCTAATCTGAAGTTTTCCTTTGTCTCATTGATAGTCACACAGATTTTGGATACTGCAGCTGTTTTTTTACAGATGTTTGACACTGATTTATGCCAACAGCCTTGAAACATAAAACCCTTTAATTGTCCCTTTTAATGTATAATCAGGGCTAGTAGCACTCTATGGTATCTCAACCTAGGGTGATGAATGCAGCATAAAACCCAGCAAGGTTAGATAGATAATGATAAAATTATGTTAGATAGACAGAAGGAAAGATTCTGCTCCCTGCTATGCTGTTGTAAATGCAGAGTCCAAATCACAGATTTTGGATTTACATTTCTGCAACTGAAAGTAAAATCTCACCCAGATGCCTCCAGCTGTGCTCCCAGAATGGGGGGCTAGTGGCTTGCATCCAATCTTTGGCAGTGACTACAAATGTGGGAGACTGATACTGAGGTATTCCCACCACCTCCACTGGCAACTGCATAACAAAGAGGCTATGGGAAGTATATTTTCTACCTCTCCTAATTTGATGCCGATCCACAAGGAAGAGAGCAGTGGAGGCCCATTTCTACTACTGCTGTGAAATCCAGTTATGATGATTGCTTTAATTTGTATTACAGCAGTGCCTAGGAAACCCAATCAAGAATCAGGGACCCATTGTATAGTCATGCAACAAAGACAACAGTCCCTGCCCCAGAGAGAGGATTCGTCCATTCCTATGCAGCAGAACGGCACAACTGCAGTCTCTGCACTCCCTGGAGTGCTTGGACTCCTCCCCACATCATTTGCTCCCTAGGGTTTCGGACATCCCAAAGGGTGCAGAGAGGAACAGGGATGAGGCAGAGCCATGGCCCCATGTGTATGCATTTCCTCAGCCCCAGAGAGCTCTAAGCAAAAATCTTTTGGTGGGTGCTGTTACCAATTTAAACATCTTTCTCCATGGACATGGGGTAGAAATCTACCACATCGTCATTTCAGCGCCACACATGGGGACATCATTTCCTTTCAGATGATTTATCAGTGAATCTTTCCAACAGGCCATTCATTTTATATAATGACTCTATGGATTAATTTCTGTCAGTACAGGTCCTGCATTTGGGCCCACAAGTGATAAATCATGGGAGAGATAGCTTTAATTAGAAAAGCATTGGGGTGAGAAATTGTTGTCCCTCTGTGTAACCAATGTACCATCTAAGTCTGTTTATAAAGCAGTATTTAGTGATTGACTGAACCTACTGAGTTGGTCCGCATGCAACTGAAGAGACAGGCTGTGTAGCATCAAGTAAGAATACACTCAGCAAGTTTTTTTTCATATAAATGAGACAAGGAGAAATAGCTTTGGTGAGACACAAACATCAGAGAAAGGAACAATCAGAAGGACAAATAAAGCAGCTAGATACGTGGACACTGAAAATCCATTTGCACTAAATTCCTATACATTCAATGGATTTAGGGTCCCCCTTCACATTTTTGGAATTTAGAATAAGCATGAAATTAAAGAATTAGAGTTAGCTTAAGTTGGGTTAAGGAAATGTGTGTTGTAAAGAAAGGCCCTGACTAGCAAGTAGAAGGAAGGCCTTGAAAACCACAAGTTATATGGCGAGAAGGAATGAAGCAGAGAGGATGTTTGGTCCAAAGAATATCTAATGAGATAAGGGGAAGTTTATAAAAAGTAGGCCTCTGATCGATAGGGATGACTGCAGATGACATTAAATGAGACAAAGAGAATCTGCCTTAGAAGAAGCCAACATGGACCTTTCCACTCCACATACCAGTGTTATCTAAAAAGTAAGGCCTATACGAACCCAGGTGCAACCAAAAAAGCTACTGGTCAGGAGGAAGGAGGATAGGCCGTGGGGAGAAAGGGAGGTTATAAATCTTACCTGGAGTAAGACTGCAAATAAGGGTGAACCTATCTCAAGTTGGTTGTTAGCTAAAGTAGTAATTGGCTATCCTATCGTTTGTTTGTTGATGGGTATAAATCATGCTGGAGTACGCCTGGACGAGATGGTTTTCCCTAGCTCTGACCTGTTTGTAAGTAAACTGATCACATGCTTATACATATTTTATTACTGTATTCGAGGTAATAACTTTTTGTCAAGCTGATAGGCATGTACAGACCATTTGTATAAAATACCATTTGGCTTTTGGGCTTAATAAAGGAATATATCGTTAAATTAGTGTTTGGTAGTCTCCCATATTAAGAATTCCAAATATTAATAATAATTCCAACACCAAAGTTTTCCTATCTAATTAAGTTTTCATTTAAAAAAAAGCTTTTCTTCATATGCACCTCACTTTACAAATCTCCCTAATGCCTAACTAGCCTATGCTTCCCCAACCTTGCATCCCCTATCTCCCAAACTCCTCCCTTTTCCCTCAGGAAAAGGACGCTCCTGAACTGACCCTGTGTGAACATTTCCCTAAGCTTGGAGACCTGGATGGAACTTCATTTGCAGTTCATCAACAATATTTCTTGCTCTGCTATACAGGTTGCATCAGGGTGTCATGTCATGTTTGTTCCTTAACAAGACTTAATTGCAAGATCTCTGCACTATTTCCAGCTCCTTGCAGTGTGGGGAGTGGTAAAGTGGACCAAAGCCAGGGTTTCACTTGTGATAAAGAGATACACTAACCAAAAATGCTGGCTGTTAGATAACCTGAATTGTTGACATAAGTTTTTGTGGGGTAGCTCCAATGACTTCTGAAGTTACATCAGAGAGAGATCAGAACTGGGCATACAGTGCCCTAGTATATCTGGTATTAAGACAGAGGATCCAGTTCAAGTACAGGTTAAGAAATATCCAGTGAATTCCTTCAAATTTTGGAATATTGCTCACTGATTCCAGTTACTCCTGGTCAAACAACTCACACATGCAGTATATAAAAGGCACACACACACACAGGCATACTAACAGTTTTAATTCAAGAACTGCATAACAGTTGAAAGAAACTTAGAGAAAAAAAGGAAAAACCAGAAAAGATGCAATGTGTTAATTAGGAGATTCATCTAATATTAATTAGAAATTGTTTGAGATTTAATATTTATCATGTAACCATCCGTGAGATTCAAATATGTTTATTTTCTTATATTCAGTAACGACTATCTTGGACTTATGACAGATATGTGGGGAGATCATTTAAATCTCATCTGGAAGGTTTTTTATAGAAATGCTTGGGGTCCAATTTATATGTATAAATTACTTATACAGCTAATGCCTGTCTCTTCACTATACTCATTCTTGCATGTGAGACAATCAACCAATTATTCAGTTTGATACATAGTAAGGCACAAGATATCAGAAACCACTTTACAGGAGTTTTACTAGTTGTGTTTTATGTCCCTAAAATTGAGAATATAATTGTCAATCCTGCTTGAGACTTTTATTCATCATGGGTTTCATATCTATTTATAATGATTTCCTCAACTGTCTCTCATTCAGTGATATGTCATCCATCATGTTAGTTCTTCTGTGAGTCCACTTGCACAGAAGAAAAAACAATGCAGGAAGTGATGAGATTCCTCAAATCTAATAATCTCATACTGGAATTTCACAAAAATCATGAGAATAAATATTAACTCATAACAAGCCCTGTTCATAACTTTACTGGCAAAAAGATTTGCCCAGGACTTGTTATGAGTTAATATTTATTCTCATATTTTTTGAGAAATCCCATTATGAGAGCATGTGATTTGAGACATGTATTCATTCCCTGTATTTCATATAAGAGTGTTTTTTTTTCTTTTTTCTGTACAAGATGACATATAGAAGACCTAGGCTACTTTATTATCATGCAGAAGCTACAGTTCCATAAATTGACATAACATGGAACCAGCCTTCAATCCATCATGGAAGGCTGGTTCCATGTTATGTCAGTTTATGGAACTCACATTTTTGAAATCTACAATATGAAATTCCTATGTAGTTAGTCATGTTTACTCCTAAACCTAGATTATTTCACTCAACTATTTATTAATTACTATTATTACTGTGAACCTCATTGGTAACATTTTACATCTTTTTTGAAATTTACAGTAAGAGCCCATATTAGATGTCAGGGAAAAAATTAACAACTTATATGGATCTTAGAAAATCCTTTCCTGAACTTGCATCTGCAATGGATTTTTCAATGAATCATCCAACACACTGGATATTAGAATCTGGTGATTAGGATGACAGATTTGATGGTTACGGTTACAAGGAAATCAGCATTTAAGATTAGACCACCTCACCCAAATGAATGCAGATTTTGTTTTAACTGGTGACTTTTAGTAGGTTTCTATTTGTCGGTCTATTCTCTCTATTCCAACATGTTTTTAAATCTTATCACATTCTTAAATCAAAACACAAAAAACGGAGTCATAATTGAATTTTAAGAAGAGAAACAGCTAGTCAACATCTAGCACACTCAGGTTCTTGAAATGGGTCCCAGATCAGACATTATCACAAGGGGCATTAATCAGAGATAACAGTATGCATATATCAAACAGAATGCTAGTATGTAAACTACCATAAGCACAGACTAAAGGAGGAAAAGGTGATGGATATTACTGAAATGTAGTGAACAGTTGGCAATCTGTTCAATAAAACATATGGGGTTATATACACACAGGCCCTGCGAGGACCATCTGTTCAGACACTACACTGCATAGATCCTTAGGCCCTGATCATGCAAACATTATACGCTCGCTTAATTCTACTACTGTGAATAATCCCATTCATTTCAATAGATCTATTCACGGTACAAAGGTTAAGCATGTGCGTAAGTGTTTTCAGGATAAGGACTCGCTAGGTGTTCATTGGGGTCAATGCTAAAGAAAGCAGATCCTGGAGTGAATGAATAAACTTCCACTCACCTGGAAGAGCTTCAGAATAAAGTGGCAGGAGATTAAATGGTTTTCAAGAAGCAGAAATTCTGTATATTTGTACATAAACAACAACATTTTTTTAAAACTATAAAGCTGAAACACTGGGAAATCTTTCCTTGAGTGTGTTTAAAATGGATAAAATCGTGCATTTTGGAGGTAAAATCAAAACACACTATCAAGGATGAATATACAACAGTTTTATAATGAGCAAACTTTGCATGATACAGTATTCTCCTTACTGGGAAAATATTTCTGGTGGGGGAGGAGAGTTTCCCAAGAAAATATTTAAATAGTACATTTTAGAATGTATACTTGGGCAAGGAAGGAAGCTACCACTATTTATTAAAAACAATGACCATAAGCTGACTTGGTTGAGTTCTTTTAGGGCTCTATCCTGTGAAGCACTTAGCACTTTGTCCTTGATCCAACAAGAGACTTAAACACATTTACCTTTAAGCATGTAAGTAGTCCCAAATCCATGGGCCTTACTCATGTGTTTAAAGTTAAGCTTATGATTAAGGGCTTTGCTGGATCAAGACACATGTGTGCTGCTCAGCACTTTGAAGGATGCTGTCCTTAATCTGACCCCCAAAACTTAAGAAAAATGCTTTAAGTATACGGATAGGTAACCTTTCAATGTGATCTCCTAACAGCCAAAATCTGAGAGGTGCTGAGCTTCTCAAACACCTGTAACTCCCACTTAGAGCAGGATGTGCAAGGCTTGAATCCCGGGGACTTGGGCATGAGCACACCGAAGAAACCAGTTGGGGTGGAGGGTAAACCCCCCAACCCAACTACCACTATCTACAACAAAAACAAAGAACTATCAACAAAAGCAAACAACGACTAACTACAACACTAGGGAAAACGTGGAGAACTTGCAGAGCAAGACACCATGGTTCCAAAGACCATCACAGGCGGTAAGAAGGAACTGAGGGGGCGCTGGGTCATATATTGAGCACTGTCATAAACATACAGCTACGGGTAGCATAAAATCCCTCCTTTACCTGTAAAGGGTTAAGAAGCTCAGATAGCCTGGTTGGCACCTGACCAAAAGGACCAATAAGGGGAGAAGATACTTTCAAATCTGTGGGGGAAGGTTTTTGTTTTGTGTTTCTTTGGGTTCTCTCCGGGACAGCGAGGAACCAGGGCAGGGAAAATACATCTCCTAAAGCCATACCTGAACTAAGCATCTAAGATTACAAATTGTAAGTAATAGGAAGGAAATCCGTTAGATTACCCTTTGTTTTAGATTGTGAATTTTCCCTAGGCTAAGAGGGAGGTTTTATTCCTTTTTTTTTTTTTTTGTAACTTTAAAGTTTTGCCTAGAGAGGAATCCTCTGTGTTTTGAATCTGATTACCCTGTAAAATTACCTTCCATCCTGATTTTACAGAGGTGCTTCTTTTACTTTTTCTTTATAATAAAGTTCTGCTTTTAAGAACCTGACTGGTTTTTAGTGTCCTAAAAACCCAAGGGGCTGGTCTGTGCTCACCTTGTTTACTCTCAAGCCTCCCCAGGAAAGGGGGTGAAGGGGTTTGGGGGATATTTTGGGGAAACAGGAACTCCAAGTGGTCCTTTTCCTAAATCTTTGTCACTCACTTGGGGGTGGCAGCGATACTGTTCCAAGGACAAGGAAGAATTCGTGCCTTGGGGAAGTTTTTAACCTAAGCTGGTAGAGATAAGCTTTTAGGGGGTCCTTCATGCGGGTCCCCACATCTGTACTCTAGAGTTCAGAGTGGGGAGGGAACCCTGACAAGCGCCATGGAGGCACCACTCCAGGGGGCTCCACAGCCGACCCGATGGATGCTGCTAGGGGAAAATCTTTCCAATGGCTGTGCACACAACGCACGCACACCTAAATGGAATTGATATGAGCAAGCACTAGAAGGAGAATATGACTTACCAGCATTAGAGAGGCTCATGGCCTGTACCAAGACAGTTTGGAAAAGAGCCAGAAACATACTCTGCAAGGCTCACAGGAAGATAAACAATGCACTTTCATGTTTCCGAGCATTATGGTCATGCAGCACATCATGATTATTTATTCACTAGTACCATCGGTGCTGCACAAAGTGCTCTTGTCAGACAAAGCAGGGACATGGTGGAGGCCATAAATGGATATATGTACATTCACCCACTTTTTATTTTAAGAGGCAAGTGTATTCCCCCCCCTCACTTTAGCAACTGTGAGTACCATATGGTATGGAAAAAAAGTTTAAATAATGTCAATTCAACTCTCCAGTTCACAACATGTGTCTTTGAAGCTCTTGCCTTGGAAAAATTCCAAGAGATATATAATTTAAGATCTGTATTTCACTCCTCTCATAATAAGAATGGGGCATGCTGCACTTCACAGTGGGGCCTCATTGACTATTGTAGCATTGTGTCCGTGACCATAAAGATCATGGACCTGGCACATCATAACACCGCTAGAAAGTTGCCATCAACTTCATGAATAACATATCAGCATAGGCCAATGAGGGTATGTCTACACTGCAGCTAGGAGTGTGCCTCCTAGTCTAGTAGATAGACGCGTTAGCTCAAGCAGTGTGAATATTGCAGCATAGGTGACGATATCAGCCAGCTGCCTGAGTAAAAGATTGCCCAACCCCCTGGGTTTGGGCGTGGGTGGCTAGCCAATGCCACAAAGTCTACACTGCTATTTTTAGTGTGCTAATTCAAGTGGAGTTGGCACACATCTCTCTATCCAGGCTGGGAGGTATGCTCCCAGCTGTAGTGTAGACATACCCTGAGGGGTTAGATGGATATTGGTTCCCAAGAACACTTTACCACTTGGTCAGAAAGAACACCCATTAAAAAGTAGTCGCACCTTCTTCTGTACAAAGTGACTAGATTGTCTTCGGGCAGACAAATAGTATACTACTAGATTAAAGAAGGTAGGAAAACTGCAATTATCTATGCCCATCTCCCAGTGAGATCACTGATTAACTATGGTATATCACGCAGTTGGGGTGGATTTTTTTCTTTTTCTAGTTTAAAAGTTAAAAGTGAATTTAGTGCATATGAAAAGTATCAGCATCAGAACTCCAGTTTTACTTTTCTAAAGAACAGATGCAGCATAGGCACAGGACAGTATACATTTCTCCACAATGATCTACTCTGCTTATCAATGAAAGAGTCACTTTAGTCCTTTGCTTCTCTTCTGAGACTGCCAACAAAGACGTAAATAAATATGTTGTAATAGTTTGTAATTATATTTACACACATGCATCATGTCCATTAGAAGACTTAAGTTCAAATTTTCACAAGCACCCAAGGTACATAGGAACCTCAGCCTCACTTCCAAAACTGACTTTGGACCTATTGACTTTCAATGACACTTAGGGACTTAAGCGTTTTTGAAAACTTCGCCCTAAGACTGTAAAATCATCTTGCACAGGCCAAACAGCCATTAGAATGGCAAAAGGTTACAGTCAGTACTGACTCTCTGGGCCAGATCTGAACCAAAGTTGCGTATTTGCCTTGTATTGCAATAGAATGTCTGAGAGCATATGCTATTTTGAGTGTTTTCATTAAAAAGGAATTAGTATGGCATGTCACATGATATCTTTTGGTTCCACAGATTCTCCTTTGAGCCAAATAGAACTGAGGGTTCATGAAGCACAGTAAAAAATAAAAAAATGGCCATTAGGTTTTGGCATATGCTTTATTAGGAAACAGAGTAAAAGCTAAGCCATTGCTGAAATGGAAGCCTAATCCACTAGGCCCAAATTTATCAGACTTAGGGAAGGCCACGAGTCACTGACTTTCTTGCTTGTGTAAGGGGACTGTTGCCCCCTTACTAACATTCAGTGGGGGTGTTTTGGTTGGCTAGCTCCCAGTACTTAAAAGGGGGAAGGGTCTATGGGAAACCAGGACCCTGAGACTGACAGCCCCCAGGAACAATGGGGAGAGGCCAATGCTCCATGTCAGCCGGAATGACAGGGCGGGCAGGCTAATCAGGGAGTCAGGAGGCCAGGGAGGTCCCGTCCTCCGTGTGAGCTGGGTTTGCCTGGGTCAGACAGAGTGGGGGCCGAGCTAAGGAGAAAGCAGGGGACTAAGCTAAGCTGGGGAGCAGAGCTGTGCCAGATCCAGAGAGACCAGAAAAGCAGCCCAGAGAGAGCAGACTCTGTCCAGGGAGCAGAGCTGCAGCCCCAAAGCCAGAGGCACAGCCCAGAGAGAGCAGACTTGCCCTTGGAGGAGAGCTGCAGCAACCAGAGCCAGAGGGGCCAGAAAAGCAGCCCAGGAAGCAGGTCAGTGCTGGGAGCAGAGTCACAGAAGCAGCCTGCAGAGCAGACCTGTCCTGGGAGCGGAGCTGCAGCAACCGGAGGCAGAGGGGCCAAAGAAGCAGCCCAGGGAGCTGGAGGCAGAGCAGCAGCAGCAGTGCAGAGACAGAGTGGTGGAGCTGGGGCTGGAGCAGTCCGGAGCTGGGTGCGGTGAGCAGCTGGGGAGACCAAGGGGGACCCTGGGCAGCAGGCCCAGCACAGGGAGACGCCTCAGCCAAGGGGCTCTGCAGGCCAGGCTTGGATCATAACCCCGGCAGGGCAGGGGCGATGCTGGGAAGAAGGGTCCTACCACTTAGAGCCTGAGAGCGTGTGGCCACCACCAGAGCAAGCATCCAACCTACAGCACAGCCAGGGCCTAAGAAGGCAGCCTGGGACTTACAAGGAACAGACTGTGAACTGCCCTGACATTCCAGAGACACTGTTTGTGATGTTCCCTGCCACAGAGCGGGTTGATGTTTCCTTTCCCATTTTTCCTTATTCTTTTTAAAATTAATTGTGATTAAATAACTTGCATTTGCTTTAACTTGTATGTAATGGTCAGTGGGTCAGAAAAGTGCCCAGTGCAGAGAGAGTACCCTGGAGTGGGGACACCCTAGCCCCTGTCCTAGGTGACCACAGCAGGGTTGGGGAATCCTGGGCCCAGCCTTGTTGGGGTTATGAGGACTCTGCCAGACAGGAGCGTGGAAGGGGAGTCCTCAAGGGCAGGGAGGCCACTGGGTAAAGGAAGTGAGAGCGAGGACTCAGATCCTTTTCCTAGCCCATTTCACTGGGGTACTGCAGAAGCCAGGAAAGTTCCCCACAATAGCAGGACTATTCCCCCGCTTATACTTGGGGTCAACTTGATGAAAAAGAAAAGCTTGAAATCACAACCTTTGCAGTGGGGAGAGGTGAATCTGTACAGGAAGTTAGCCAATTTTGAAATGTTACGGGGGCTTGGAGAAAGCCCAGATATGGGGTGAAGATGGGGACTCAAATATTGCTGACGATAGGTATGAAATATTTGTGACAGCTGGGTGGCCAATCATCACCTCACTCCTGACTGAGTGATTTGCAGCTCTCATTTGCCTTGAACCACTTAAAGTGCACTCTGAAAGGTGAACCTTCTTTATGAATTTGTTAGTCTCTAAGGTGCCACAAGTACTCCTTTTCCTTTTGCGAATACAGACTAACACAGCTGCTACTCTGAAACCTTCTTTATGATTGTCTGTCAGAGATGGATCAGTTTGTGAAGCACTGAAATTAGCTATGGCTTTTTCATCAACTTCTATTTGCCATACTGGATTCCAAGCAGGGCCGGCTCTTGGCACCAGCAAAGCAAGCAGGTGCTTGGGGCGGCACATTTGCACGGGCAGCATTCGGGCCATTTTTATTTTTTGGGGGCCAGCCCTGCAGGTGCTCACACAGGTAGACGCTGTCCCAGCCCCCAAGCTGACACCGAAGTCCAGGTGGAAGAGCTGCAGCGGATGGCCAAAGCTGGCCCCGGGACTTGGGTCCAGCAGCAGCAGCATGGGGGGTGCCCTGGGGCTACTGTGGTTCGTGGTGCCAGCCGCGGCCAAGCCATCTGGCAGGCTCCGACATATGGAGCGCGGGACACTTGGGCTGGGGGCCACCCCATGGGGCTCACGGAGCCGCCTGCAAGTGCCGCAGGGCGGCTGCCCCTCAGCACCGCAGCTGGGGCTGGGCGAAGCGGCCCGAGCTGCCTTGGGGCTGTGGCACGGCGCCCAGGAGCAGCAGCTGCAGCAGGTCCATAGAGGGAACCGCTGCCTGGGGCGCTGCTGTGTGGGGCCCACGTCCCGCTCTCTGGGGCTCCGCTCCCTGCTGGCCGCTCCTTCTGGGGCTGCCCTGCCCCGGCTCCTCAGCCCCCTGCCGGGGCGGTCCCCCCAGCTCTGGCCTCCTGATTCCCGGCCGGTTCTGGAGGCAGGAGCCCTGGCTGAAGGGACCCACCGCTTACCCCGACCCTGCCAGCGCCGGACCGGCTGGAGGTGAGGGGGGAGCAGGCGGAGTCGAGGGGAGGATCCAGAGCTGTGGCGGCAGGGGGTGCGGGTGGGGGGTGGGAGAGCCCAGGGCTGGGGCAGCAGGGGGAAGGAGAGCCCAGGCTGGGGGGCAACCAACATTTTTTTTGCTTGGAGCGGCGAAAAGCCTAGAGCCAGCCGTGATTCCAAGCACTGATTTACCTGAAAAATAAATGTTACTCCACTGCTGGAGATGATCTCCGCCTGTGAAACGGCTGCATTGACTCTTGTCCACTTCTGCTCATCAAAGTAACTGCAGGCTTCCCACTGACAGTGTTTTGATGAGATTTTGAAATGAACTGCTATAGCAATTGTTTTTTTTGTTTTAACCTACTTTAAAGTCCTCAGCAGTTGTTTTAACACATTCATGTGCAGCATTAGTTTTGAATTACCAGAAATGAATGATACATATTTGGTGTATGCTAATAAATCATTAAAATATACATGGGTCATCTCCATCACCACTACACATTCATATTCTTCCCCCTTCACTTCTGCCATATTTCTTCCCAAACTGCATTATTTCCCCACTACCATCCCCACAATCCACATTACTTTTTGCCATCATCAATTCCCCCCTTGACCATTCACTTCCTCCTCCCTCTCCATGCAAGATCTTAATGACAGCTTCCAGGAGAAGATTAATAAAATCTATCACAATCTCTCTTACTCCCCATCCTACTTCTCCCCTGTCACCAAGTAGGCTTTTCACCTACTTTCCACCCACCATCCCTTTACCTTATCTATTCGAGCCTCCCAAATCTCTCTCCTTTTTAGTCATTCACTTTTGGCTTGCTCTCTTTAAAATGCAAACATGCTCTCATCTCTCCTTATTGTCAAGAAACCCTCCTGCCTCTTCAGTTTCTTCCTCATTTCCTTTCTCCCTTCCTGTCTAAACTTATCAAAAATGCCTTGTTCCTCAATGTTTCTTTCAGTGGACTCTTCTCTACCCTCTTCCCTTTGTGGCTCACTCTTGGGCGTCCTCCTCTTTTCCCTTTACACTCCATTTGCAGAGTCTCACAAACAGGCCCACTGTAGTGGGGTGGTCACCCGCTCCCGGCCCAAAAGGGTTAAAAGCCAGCCCCTGGAGAGGGCCGGGCTGGGAGCCTTAGGCTGGGCTGATTGGGAGGCAGCCTTAGCTGTGGCCACGCCCCAAACAGACTCAGCTGGCCCGATAAAGGGGCTGCTGGGCTGAAGCTCAAGAGACTCTAGCTTCTGAGAGGGAAGGATTTGACTGCAGGGATCTAGATTGGAGCAGGGCTGGGGAAGGGCCTGAGGAGCAGGGGAGTTCCATCCAGGAAAGTCCCAGACTGTGACCCAGTATTAGGCCCAACAGGTACTGGGGTTGCAGGGGACAGCCCAAGGTTAGACAGAGGCAGCAGGTCCAAACTCAGCCTTGCCTGTGATGAGTGGCTTATACTGCAGTCTGCCCCAGGGCATGGGGGCTAGCTGATGATTGGCAGTAGCCTACGACTGAGGTGAGCCTACTAGGGTAGGGGGTGCCAGCTGTCTAATTGCGCAAACCCAAAGATCCTTGCCCCACCCCTTCCCCAATAGCATGCCCCTGCCCCACTCCTTCTCTGAGGCCCTGCCTCCTGGTCACTCCCTTCCCCCCTCCCTCTGTTGCTTGCTTTCCCCCACCCTCCCTCACTTTCACCAGGCTAGGGCAGAGGGTTGGAGTGCAGGAGAGGGTGAAGGGTCAAGCTCTGGGAGAATCATAGAATCATAGAATATCAGGGTTGGAAGGGACCTCAGGAGGTCATCTAGTCCAACCCCGTGCTCAAAGCAGGACCGATCCACAATTAAATCATCCCAGCCAGAGCTTTGTCAAGCCTGACCTTAAAAACTTCTAAGGAAGGAGATTCCACCACTTCCCTAGGTAATGCATTCCAGTGTTTCACCACCCTCCTAGTGAAAATGTTTTTTCCTAATATCCAACCTAAATTTCTCCCACTGCAGCTTGAGACCATTACTCCTTGTCCTGTCATCCGCTACCACTGAGAATAGTCTAGATCCATCCTCTTTGGAACCACCTTTCAGGTAGTTGAAAACAGCTATCAAATCTCCCCTTATTCTTCTCTTCTGTAGACTAACCAATCCCAGGTCCCTCAGCCTCTCCTCATAAGTCATGTGTTCCAGTCCCCTAATCATTTTTGTTGCCCTCCGCTGGACTCTCTCCAATCATCCTTCTTGTAGTGTGGGGCCCAAAACTGGACCCAGTATTCCAGATGAGGCCTCACCAATGTCGAATAGAGGGGAACGATCACGTATCTCCATTTGATGGCAACGCCCCTACTTATACATCCCAAAATGCCATTGGCCTTCTTGGCAACAAGGGCACACTGTTGACTCATATCCAGCTTCTCGTCCACTGTAACCCCTAGGTCCTTTTCTGCAGAACTGCTGCCGAGCCATTCGGTCCCTAGTCTGTAGCGGTGCATGGGATTCTTCCGTCCTAAGTGCAGGACTCTGCACTTGTCCTTGTTGAACCTCATCAGATTTCTTTTGGCCCAATCCTCCAATTTGTCTAGGTCCCTCTGTATCCTATCCATACCCTCCAGTGTATCTACCACTCCTCCCAGTTTAGTGTCGTCTGCAAACTTGCTGAGGATGCAATCCACACCATCCTCCAGATCATTAATGAAGATATTGAACAAAACCGGCCCCAGGACCGACCCTTGGGGCACTCCACTTGATACTGGCTGCCAACTAGACATGGAGCCATTGATCACTACCCGTTGAGCCCAACAATCTAGCCAACTTTCTACCCACCTTATAGTGCATTCATCCAGCCCATACTTCTTTAACTTGCTGACAAGAATACTGTGGGATACAGTGTCAAAAGCTTTGCTAAAGTCAAGAAACAACATGTCCACTGCTTTCCCTTCATCCACAGAACCAGTTATCTCATCATAGAAGGCAATTAGATTAGTCAGGCTTGACTTGCCCTTGGTGAATCCATGCTGACTGTTCCTGATCACTTTCCTCTCATCTAAGTGCTTCAGAATTGATTCCTTGAGGACCTGCTCCATGATTTTTCCAGGGACTGAGGTGAGGCTGACTGGCCTGTAGTTCCCAGGATCCTCCTTCCCTTTTTTAAAGATGGGCACTACATTAGCCTTTTTCCAGTCGTCCGGGACTTCTCCGGATCGCCAAGAATTTTCAAAGATAA
This sequence comes from Lepidochelys olivacea, assembly GCF_965140295.1. Taxonomy (NCBI): domain Eukaryota; kingdom Metazoa; phylum Chordata; order Testudines; family Cheloniidae; genus Lepidochelys; species Lepidochelys olivacea. The sequence goes on from NC_140411.1 coordinate 300,252,541, forward strand.
TGGACAATGGCTGTGCAATCACATCCGCCAACTCCTTTAGCACTCTTGGATGCAACTCATCCGGCCCCATGGACTTGTGCTCGTCCAGCTTTTCTAAATAGTCCCGAACCACTTCTTTCTCCACAGAGGGCTGGTTACCTCCTCCCCATGCTGTGCTGCCCAGTGCAGCAGTCTGGCAGCTGACCTTGTTCGTGAAGACAGAGGCAAAACAAGTATTGAGTACATTAGCTTTTTCCACATCCTCTGTCACTAGGTTCCCTCCCTCATTCAGTAAGGGGCCCACACTTTCCTTGACTTTCTTCTTGTTGCCAACATATCTGAAGAAACCCTTCTTGTTACTCTTAACATCTCTTGCTAGCTGCAACTCCAGATGTGATTTGGCCTTCCTTATTTCACTCCTGCATGCCCGAGCAATATTTTTATACTCTTCCCTGGTCATTTGTCCAATCTTCCACTTCTTGTAAGCTTCTTTTTTGTGTTTAAGATCAGCAAGGATTTCACTGTTAAGCAAAGCTGGTCGCCTGCCATATTTACTATTCTTTCTACACATTGGGATGGTTTGTAACCTGTAACCTCAATAAGGATTCTCTAAAATACAGCCAGCTCTCCTGGACTCCTTTCCCCCTCATGTTATTCTCCCAGGGGATCTTGCCCATCAGTTCCCTGAGAGAGTTTGGGTGCACGAGAGCGTGCAGGCTCTGGGAGGGAGTTTGGGTAGGGGTTGGGATGGCGTTTGGGTGTGAGGTACGGGCTCTGGGTTGGGGCAGGGGATTGGGGTGCAGCCGGAGGTCAGGGGGCTGGCGCTTACCTCGGACAGCTCCCAAAAGCGACCAGCACATGCCTCTGGCAGCAGCTTCTAAGCGGGGGTCTGAGAGGGTCTCCGCGCGCTGCTGCCCACAGGCACCGCCCCCACAGCTCCCATTGGCCGCAGTTCCCAGACAATGGGAGCTGCGGAGTCAGTGCTTGGGGCGGGGGCAGAGTGCAGAGACCCCCTCTCCCCTGGGGCCACAGAGACGTGCCGGCCACTTCCAGGAGCGGCGCAGAGTGAGGGTGGGCAGGAAGCCACTGGCCAGGGGCCCCCAGGCCGTTTTAAATCACCTGGGCCACTGGGCAATTTTTTCCCTTGTCCCCTGCCCCTCCCATCGGCAGGCCTGCTCACAAATCTACCTCTCAGTTCCTAATGTGTAATCCTCAGCCTGTTAATGAACTTGAATGAACTTTTGATCTTTCCTCCTAAAACTTCTTTTCTTCCTACATTCTCTATCACTGTCAATAATCTCCTTCTCTCTGTCACCCAGGCACATTATCCTCAATGTCTCTTTTCCCTTGGCCTGCATATCCAAGCTGTACCCAGATCTTGCTAATTCCGACACCCCTATCCTATTTTGTCCAGATATCCAAAGCTCTCATCCAAGCACTTATCATATTCCATCTTAAATACTGTAACGGCCTATCTTCCAGCTTCCCTGATACTCATAGCAGCACCCAATCTATTCAAAATACATCTGCTGAGACCATCTTCCTTGCCCACTTCTTTAACATTATACTCCCCTTTCTATTTGAAGCCCTCCGCTAGCTTCTCTTTTCCTTTGTAGCAAGTTTAAGACAGTTTTCCTCACTGCCAAAGACCTTCACAACTCTACCCCTTCTGATGTAATGTCATCTCTTACTGTGTCACTCCCACACCCCCCTCCTTGTCAATGATACCACCTTCATCTGCATATTTATCAAGTGCTCTTACCAACATCTCTGCGTCTTCTTCCATGCTGCATGAAACATCCATCTGAACTGATCTGAAAGGTGACTACCCTCTCCTGCTCTGAATCCCTCCTCAAGACCCACTTCTCCTATTATGCTTACATGGCCATTACATTACTTTAACTAACCAATGATGGCCACGTGGAAGGGCAGATGAGGATTGATGACACTCATTTCATCTGTTTATCGAATAATGCTAAATGTATACATGCATATTAAAATAGCATATCATTTTATTGGATCACTCTCTCCATCTCCTTCCCTTCTCACTTCCCTGCTTAGACTCCACGCTATTCAGGGCAAGGACTGGGTCTTCGTATGTTTTTAGAGCACCAGGGTTATTGGAGCCCTGATTCTGATTTATGGCCTCTGGGCACAACTACAATATACATATTAACTAACTAGATGGATAATCTAGGGGTTGCTTTCAGACAAAATACCTGAACACTTGTGCATTGGTTCACTCACACAACTTACATATGGCTCAAAACCCAATACTCACTTCGCTACAGGAGCTGATAATCACGTTGACCAAAAGGTTGACGTGGCTAGGGTGAAATGGCAAAGATAACATTACTGACTGGAGCTGACAGCCTTTCTTCAAGAAAAGCCCCAGGTTAAATGAAACTAGTGAATGAATTACTCTCTGCCCCAACAATAGCTCTCATGTCTGAACTGAGCAAAAGCCATATAAAAACCCCTGCAATGTATAATACTTTACATTCAAGAATTCTTAATGCCTTGCCAGTCACTGGAATTTGTTCTCTAGTGAACTACGACAGGGTAAAACACACACATCAAATGGAATGATTCCAACAAAGATCAAAAATATACTTGTGTTCCCATCACTAAACCAAACTACACTACTGTAAGCTATGAAGTCATTTTTGGAAGGACTGTCTTAGAAGCAATGGATTGACATCACAATGCTGTTCAGCTTTTGTGACTCAGAAACCGTGCTTCGTGATCTACTTCCATAAATAACACAAACAGGAAAGAACCATGACCATTTCCAGTATGGGAGGTAATACTGAGCCACACCATGAACCTCTCCCTCCCATTGGTGAGCTGTTACTCACACAAGCAGCCCTATTAACTCGAAAGGAACTGCACGTGAGTAACTGTTTGCCAATGGCAGTAAGGGATTCACAGTCTGGCTCAATGTGAGCAGAAAATTTCCCATATTAATTCCACAAGGTACCTGAATTTTTCAAAATCTGCTTTAGCCAGCATTTTATAAAATACACAAATTCTGCATGCTGCTTCTTAGACACCAAAGGCTAAATCATGTGGTCTCTACATAAGCAAAATGTCCCCTGAAAGGAATTTTACCTACGTTGGCTCTACAAACTGAGCTTTATTGTGTCATTATAAAAATGACATTTGTTTAAAGTGGAATTAATGTTTGAAATGCACATTTATCTGTCTTGATGTCCTTTGTGTTTTGGGTGGTTGGAATAGGTGCTGGTTGTCATAATTCAAACCTGGATCTGAAATTTGTAATTGGCTGCTATCACTACAAAGGACTGAATTTCAGTTTTAAACACCCCCTAATTTTGAAGCGTTAGAAATCTGGATCCCTAAAATCTAAATTTTTACAGCAAGGGCCCAACTCTAATTAGAGTAGTTTTACTATGTACAATTTTATTAAAGTCAACATATGCCACATTAACACAGTTATGCAGGATGCGTAGCAAGATATCATCATATGGCACTGCAACTGAATGCTGATTTTTTTTATTTTATTTTTATTAAATGGCATCTACATTACAGCAGTTCCAATCTTTTAAATCTCTCCTCCCATGGACATCTTTCCATTTTTCTACTGATTTTGGTCACCTGGCCACAAACAGTTGTTTCTTATATTAATTTTATGTAAAACTTGATAAATCAAGGGGATTTATGAGATCAGACAGGCCCAGAAACAAATGCAAGGTCAGGCTCATTTTTATTTCGGACTATTGCTTCAGTTATACTGTGAAAATCTTTCTGCCACTTTCATTATCCGCATTTAGTAGCTCATCACATCTGCACAAATAAATTAAATCCGATACAAACACCAGTATTGACCTTGAAATGTGTGGCACTGACAATAAGTTAATTCATTTAACTAAAATGAGAGGTCGTCTTACCTGCCAGGCAGAAGATGAAACACACTGTAACAAGATGACTGATTAAGAACCACATTTTCATCTTCTATTCAGAGATGATTATTTCAAAAGGAATTTTGCCTTGCAGCCCCAGTGTTCAAAGAACTAAAAATTCCTGATAATAAAAAAGGAAAGAAAAAGAGTGAATAATTCTGATAAGAGAATGTTCCTGTAGAGACAAGTACTACATTTAAGTCAGCTACATTTCCCATGTTTAAGAGACAGAGAATAATATATTTGTAAATTAAGGGTACTCTCAAATCTGGTAGACCAAATGTATGATGATAAATGTATAGTTTACAGTTACAGAGCTTCTCCCATCTAAGGCTCTCAAAGCACTTTATAATGATTCACCTAAACTATTCAAAGTCTGGAAGGCTTAATGTAATAGCTTCTGCTTTGGCTCATCTTACAAAACCAAAACCAGGGCTGGTTTGGATGTGGGTGCTATTTGTATACCCACCTTACAGTATGGAGGTCTTGGAAAATAGTTTCTGATTTTTAGTTTATGATATAAATCCAGATTCTGTCACCCTTACCCATGCCAAGTACCACCTTACACTGCAAATAATCCCAGGGATTTCAGTGTCATTAACAGAAAAATGACCATGAAATGGTGGCACACAATCTCTTTCAGAATGCATTTCTTTTGCTTAGCATGTTGTAGTTGTTAGAGTTCTAATTTGTAGTTCACAAACTTGTGGAAAGACAATCTTAGTTTTTACTTAGTGGTTTTTTAAAAACCTTGAATTTATTTTAGTCAATTATTTTATATGTGATTTGAGCTATTTTATATTCTGTATGTGGGTGGGGGGGTAAAGAGTGCAGTGAACCCATTAATGGATCCACACAGCTTCATTTGGATCCTGCCAGAGTTCAGACATAGTTTTCTAGAATTCTTTGCTTCTATATTTCTTGCTTGTTTAGATTAGAATATTTTGCTAGCTTTTTCTTTTCTGATGCCTGTTATCTATTTCTTTAGGCAGTGAATCATGGTGATTGAAGTATGTATTTTGTTTTGTTTAATGGGTTTCCTGCCATGCGTGTATAAAAGCATCCTTTACATCCTTCATGTCTTGTTCACATTTCTCTTTTCTTCTGCTCATTGGTTCTGCTGTGTCACTAGTTTCTCTATGACCTGTGGATAGGGTATGATTTCCAATTCATCACTGATGGAATATGCATATCCTACCCATGAGTGGACACCATCCATTTGGTTTACTCCTGTTCTTAGGTGGGGGTTTGTTTTTGGTATTTTTTTTGGCCTTTGTGACTCTAATACAAATATGGTAGAAGTATATTTGAATGCCTTTTACTAAAGATTAAAATCTTCACATAGTGTCTTCTAGACCAGTGGTTCTCAAAGCCGGTCCGCCGCTTGTTCGGGGAAAGCCCCCTGGCAGGCCGGGCCGGTTTGTTTACCTGTCGTGTCCACAGGTTTAGCCGATCGCGGCTCCCACTGGCCGTGGTTCGCTGCTCCAGGCCAGGGGGGGCTGCGGGAAGGGCGCCCAGCATGTCCCTTGGCCCGTGCCGCTTTCTGCAGCCCCCATTGGCCTGGAACAGCGAACCACGGCAAGTGGGAGCCACGATCGGGCGAACCTGCAGATGCAGCAGGTAAACAAACCAGTCCGGCCTGCCAGGCGGCTTTCGCTGAACAAACGGTGGACCAGCTTTGAGAACCACTGTTCTAGACCCTTTTTTCCTTTGGATCCCAATGCATGTTTATATATTGGCTAACAGAGGCATCATGAAACCTCTCTTTTCTCAGTTCCAAAACTGCTTTCTACCAGCTTGCTTTGTCATGTGCTGGTGATTCTGATGATGTCTACTGGCTTGCATATAGAGACTATTTAGCCACATTACTCCCACTGAAATGAATGGGAATTAGGTATCTAACTACCTTTGAGGATCTGGGCACATGGCTCTGTTGAAATTTTTACTCTACTATTTTTTTAAAAAACAAATTACTTTGATCCTACCTGCTTACTCTCTCTGTTTCACCTCCTCCTCCACCTTGTTTGTCCTAACATGCACTTTCATGCGACTTATCTGGGCAACTGATTATTCATTTTCAAAACACCTTTTATAATGTACAGATTTCTATAAGGAAGTAGCCCAGAATGGATGTGAACAGTAAGAAAGGAGAAACAGCAGGCTGATAAATATTTTCATTTCTACTAAAAAATCATGGAGGTTGCTGGGAAAAGAAAACAAAAACACTACAGAGGTAGGATTCTGTAATACCCAGAAATATAGGCCTTTGAACTAAATCAGATAGATTAAAAGCTATATTCTGGAACAAATGCCATTTGGATTCATGGGGATTCTGTTTTTGAGATCCCACAGTGTTCTTGTCAGGTCCAGCTCAACGCCCTACCTTTGTGTCCATCTCTAAGGAACTGTAACTCTTTCTCCTCACCACTAGGATCTGCTGTTGTAGATGCTCTAAAGGTCCTGTCCTCCTCCCCAGCTGCATCTTATGGTTCCCTGCTTTTTCTCTGCAGAAAGCAGGAGAGATAGCCAGGAGGTAGCAACCACCAGGGCCAGCTGCCTCACTTATTTACCCACCCATCATCATCATCATCATCATCATCAGGGGCAGCAGCTTCAGATCTTCAAGAGGTAACAGAGAGAGACCAGAGAATGCAGAAGTGACACTAGGAGAGCAGAACAGTTATCTTCCCTCTGCACACCCTGCCGAAAGATGTAGAGGAATGCTAGCAGGCGTGGTGGGGTGCGTCACTTTAGAATCCTTATCTGAACTAATCACGAATGCCAGACCTCTGGGGACCTCCTCTCATTGGTCTTCCATGCAACTTTGCACCAGTGCCGATGGTGGGGTTTATAAAAAAAACCTCTATAAAGCCAAGTAATATTCATTCATTGTATGGAAACATGGTATACAGTGTCCTAGTGCAATCTATACAGGGCAGAGAATGACAGATTTGGTGGGTTTGCTCTTTTTCAGTCTAGTAGATGAAATCTTTAACAGCAGCCTAAAAACTGTTTTAGCTGTCAGAGACTGTTAATTATGTTGTTCAGATTAAAAAACAGCTAAAGTGCAACAGAATATACATAAGGCTATAGGGCAGTCCAAGGAACTCTGGCTTATTTGAAAACAGCCCCCAAGTAAAAAATTCTTAGTACAAATGTACATGTATATGTACTCTAAGTGAATTTGCTAATCTACATGGAATATTTTTCCACTAAAAATCTTTCCCTCCTTCCTTTACCATAGCACTAAAGCTTCTTCAAAGTCCAGCACTACTGTCTGTTTTGCCTGAAATGCATAATTAAAAAGAATTCTCTTCGAGAAAACCAGAAAATGTTAACATACAGCATAATCCACTGAACAGTATGGCAATGCAACAGGACCAGAGCAGGAATTTGCAGTGTTTTAATAGACCCGCTACCTTATAGCAGCCATCGCTGAATTCTAAAACCAGTACCAGGAAGTGGGTTCTCTGGTCCCCTTTCTCCCCTTCCAAGAAGCAGCACTGGGTAGTACCATGATAAATATTTTTCACATTTCTCCTGGACCAATAGGAGAGAGATGCTGCCAGTTATTCAAAACATTTCCAAAGGGCCGAACGTTTCCTGATTATGAAGCTAATCATTTTATGAGGTTGTTTGTTCATTCCCTATTGCCTGGCATGAGTTACATGGATAGTTACTGCAAAATGATGTACATAATTAAATAACAATCAAACAATAATTCCACTGGTAATAATGGTAACAATGTTACTCATGTTAACGTTACCAGGTCATCACCTAATAACTGTATTTGAATATAATAAAGCAATGGGTTAAACAGCATTAACAGTAAGACTATGTCATCTATATGAAATTAGAGGCACTATTGCTGATGCAAGGCCCTTCCGTCCTCCCCCTTTGTATTGATCTTTGCGGAAATTATGTTCAATTTTGAAAACCTCTTCTCTCCCCTACCTCATCAGAAATTAGGGTTAATGGAAGTTGTGGTTGTAAGTCCCCATGCTGCAAATCCCCAAGCATACTTAGCTGTGCGTACAGAAAGACACCCTGCCAAGATATAAAAATCTTCCTTTACTTCCAATTATTTCAGCTGAGCGAGAACGGCATATACACTACGTCTAACCTGATTCATCTTGGCTTATAAAAGAGAAGTGAGGCATTTTGATATATTTCTCTGGCTTAAGTCAGTAGTACTGCCTGCTATTAAATGAGACAGTGCACAGGTTACTTTTTATAGGACTAGGATAGTATGACTGAGCATGATGAGCTGCCCAAGCAGCCGTTCAAAATGATCTAAGACAGCAGCCCTATCAGAAGAGACAGGATTGTGGATGCACTACTCATGCATCATGTCTATTATTTAATTAAGGATTAAAAGATTCTCTCCCTTGAAGCTCTGCACCTTTTTCTCTTTAGAGTAAGAGGCATACCGTATCGTAAGTGAAAAGTGTTCCCCATCAGAAGGGCTTGCTTTACTTTCCTGTACAGGCTGAGAATGACTACGTGCCCAGATAGATGTCTTTCTCTATGTCTTTTACTAGCATGTATTTTTTACAATGACATATAATTCTAGCAAATTAAGAAACTATTTTAAAACACATGCTGAAAACAGCAAACGCTTGCCTGCCTCAGTGTCAGATTTCATTACTATTTAATTATTTAATTCAATGGGCCAAGTACTAAAGCATTTATTTCCCTTTTGACAATTTTGTTTTTCTCCACATAATCCAGCCACAACAGTCCCCACACTCTGCTAAACACAGGAGAACTTATCCTTCTGAGGTCCCTGGAGCTCCTGGTACCCTAAAGAGGTGGAGAGAAATTGAGGCACTGGCTCTGCTCTCTCTCTCCCACACACACACTAGCCAAAGGGGCTGGCTAGCTGTAGAATAGAGTTTATGCTGCACCTTGTACAGCAGGGACATTGTAACTCACTAAGGCACAACGCCTCCCAGAATTGCTCCAGAGTGCTGCAGCTCCTCACCGCTCGTCCACAGGACTTGGTTTCAACTGCACACCTTTTAGGACCTAACTAAGCGGCACAGGACTATCGTGGCTTTGCACTTTTGAACAAACTCAGTATTTCACATCATTTACCTAGTTATTTGAATATTAAACACACACATACAGGAAAATAAAGATAACAGACAACGGAAGGGAGGACTACAGTTAAAACAAAGATCACGTGAGGCAGAAAATAGTGCAAGGTAGGGAAAGAACAGGGGAATAGTAAGCACAATGGTGGAAAAGTCAGCAGCCAAAAAAATGGCATCTGGAAGCAGATAATGAAGATTCTTAGCGCACTGGAAGTGGGATGGTGTTCCAGGTGTGTTTGTGTGTGGGGGAAACATGACAGTGAGAGTAGCAGGAGAAAAAGAAAGCAAGAAGCATGGAAATGAGGAACAAAATGAGGAAAAGAAGCTTGAACTTTTTAAAGCAGGAGACCAGAAGCCAGTGAAAAGACCGAAGGAGTGGGGCTGGAATAGACAGAGCAGCAGGGGGGGAAGGTTATTTTATTTGTAGCATGTTGGACAGTCCGGAGAGAGGAAAAGGAAGATTTGGGAAGGCCAGGGAGGGGAAAGTTGCAGTAGCTCCAGTAGAGACAGAGAGGAAGGAACAGACTTTAGTAATGTTACAGGAAGAAGAAACAAGACTTGATGAGAGCCTGGATGTGAGGAGAGAAGGGAAAGAGAGGGTTGTAAAATAATCCCGAGGTTGGAGTGATAGGAAGGATAGTGGCGTTGTCTGTTTATGCCAGTTTCCATACCAGGACCTATCTGGGACTCCCTCCTGTTTAGCTGTCCCCATTCTGCAATATGGCAATGACAGAGTGGTCAAATTCCTCTGACACCAGTTCATCACTCCCAGGCTGAAAACCCCCGATCTATGGTGATGGAGTGAGCGGGAGGGAAGTGTGTTTAGAAGGAGTTCCAGTTTTGCCACATTTAGCCAGCAGAGGTGAATCAAGTCCCTTATTATTAGTGTACTAGCCTATTACTACAATTATACACACTTACGCTTGGAAAATGGTTAGAGAACTGGAGGATCCACCAAAATTACATTATAAATAGATACAATAATCTAATGGAAATCTCTAGTTCTCCACCCTTTCTCAAAACATGAATATGCATAATTGCAACAATTCACTAGTAAATTATCACAGTGACAAGTTCTAATCAAAGCTTTTTAGGAATGGCATGTTACTTCAACCCAATTAGTGTTTTGTATTTGTTTTTATTTTAGACTCTTGGAATTTTGGTAAGCGTTTAATTGCTCATTTTCTAGATCTGCTTTGAAGAGTTAGCAGTTTTCATTACTTAAACTGACTCACTTTTCATAAATCTTATCAGCTGCTACAGCACCTAGAATTAAAAATTACTTTTTTTTAATTTAATGAAACTCATGACGTATATTGCATACTACTTGGCATCTCTCTCTGTCTTCCCTACATTTGTGGCTTTGGCAATTCTATTGTGCAACTAAATCAACAAGTCTTCAACCACAGCATTGAGTAATGGGTGGCGCTCAAGATCTATACCAGTAGCTAAACACCACTGGCTGGTGTATGGGGGTGAAGAACTAAGGCTCAGCTCCTAACCCACATGATCTGGGGTGGGACAATACAGAGCATACAGATCCTCTTTGCTCCTGTGCATCAGTCCTAAACTCAAGTACTGAGTAGCAAGTGCAGGGGAGCAAGGAAAGTTCTTATTTCCTGAGTAGCTATGTAATTCAGTTCACAATCTTGCATTTAATTGTTTAGTATTTAATTGTCTCTAGACATCAGTCAGTTGTCAATGGTACTATAAAATGTCTCTAATTTAAATGGATTTCCATTTACTTACGTACACACACACACACACACACACTCACTCTTAAGGAACTAAAACCCTCAAATGATATTGCTAAGTGAAATTCACTAGGATGGCTGTGTGATACACTGTACATTTGCAGTGTAATATTCCGCTAACGGTTTTACTACAATACAAAAATAATTGAAAACACCTACTGAAATACAGACCACTTTTCTATATTTTCAAGATAAGGGCAGACTTTTAAGTAAAGACACAAGATACTTTTGTTTGTGTTTAGTTGGGAAAGAGTGAAAGTGAGGAAGATGAGGTAGAGTTAATGCTGTAGCATGACAGATGATGCACTCGTTTGTACTTAATTACATGACAATTAAATGAATTGTACAGTGTAACACAGAGCTATCCCAGTGAATTTCACTAAGCAATATCATTTGGGGGTTTCAGTTCTGTAAATAAATATTTTACTTACACACACACTCACACACTCTTGGACAACAGACATTCTATAGTATCGTTGGCATCTGCTTGTTGTCTAGAGCAAGAGAAAGGTGAAGGAAAGTGCAGGTCCTCTGCTTAGTGGGGAAGGAGAGCTAATAAGTGATGACATCTAGAAGGCTGAGGTGTTCAGTATCTATTTTACTTCAGTCTTCACTTAAAAGGTTAGTTATGACCAGATGATTAACACAATTATTAACAACAAGGGGAAAGGATCACAAGAGAAAATAGGAAAAGAACAGGTTAAAGAATATTTAGATAAGTTAGATGTATTCAAGTTGGCAGGGCCTGATGAAATTCATCGTAGGATACTTAAGGAATTAGCTGAAGCAATCTTAGAACCATTAACGGTTATCTTTGAGAACTCACAGAGGTTGGGTGCATTCCCAGAGGGCTGGAGAACGGCAAACCTAGTATCTATCTTTAAAAAGGGAAACAAAGAGGACCAGGGGAATTACAAGCCAGTTATCCTAACTTCGATACCTGGAAGGATACTGGAACAAATTATTAGACAATCAATTTGTAAGCACCTGGAGGATAAAAGGATTATAAGTTACAGCCAGCATGGATTTGTCAAGAACAAATCATGCCAAACCAACCTAAATTCCTTCTTTGACAGGGTTATTGGCTTAGTGGCTAAGGGAAGCTGTAGACATGATGTACTGGATTTTAGTCAGGCTTTTGAGACAGTCCTACATGATGTTCTCATAAGCAAATCAGGGAATTGTGGTCTAAATTATCTTACTATAAAGTAGATGCACAACTGATTGAAAGACCATACTCAAAGAGTAGTTATTCATCATTCACTGTCAAACTGGGAGGACATTTCCCTGAACACAGTATGAACAAACAACAGGAGGCAGTTTCCGTGTTCAGAAATCTAAGCCTGCTTTCCAGTCAGACCTGTGCCACAAGGAGCTCTATCTCTGCTCTCTCACAGCCATGCTACCAATGCTTCTCTCACTATATATTCAGCGTCCTGGTCACTTTCTGCTTCTGATACATACAATTCCACCTGTCAGTGTCCCAGCCCCTATATTTGCAATCAGTCCCTGTTTTATTCTCCCTGAGTTAGTTCTTGCTCAGGCCTTCTCATATGGCCCAGTGCCTTGGGTGGTGGCTTCTATTGTTTTAGCAATCTTATTCAATAAAGGTGCTTAATTGCTTCTTTCATTTAGCTTGAATGAAAGGCGGTCCATGAGTCTCCTTCCTGACTGTAATTGCCAATAGGTCACAGACACATTTTGTGGCACCCAGCATCACTCTCCAGCACAATATGTAATCATACAACAAACAGCAACTAGTTGAAGTGAACAGTTTGCAAACAACTTAAAATCTGGAAACTATCTATCTAAATATTTGGCAATTTTTTACAGATGCTGAATCTTTTCAGAGAAAATCAGAATCAGTTCATAAGTGCCGTGCTAACGCCAAAATGGTCTAAATGCATAATATTAATAACTAACTATTCAAACTGCTCTTTACAAACTGCTCTTTACGAAAATTAATCTAGTCGTTTAATAGAATAAAGTTCTCTAGCAAATACAGTGGCCTGTGGCTTCAATAGTGGCTTTGTCTGAATACGGGAATTTTGACTTAGTAAATGTCATAAATATAAAGGGAAGGGTAAACCCCTTTGAAATCCCTCCTGGCCAGGGGGAAAGCTCCTCTCACCTGTAAAGGGTTAAGAAGCTAAAGGTAACCTCGCTGGCACCTGACCAAAATGACCAATGAGGAGACAAGATACTTTCAAAAGCTGGGAGGAGGGAGAGAAACAAAGGGTCTGTGTCTGTCTGTATGCTGGTTTCTGCCAGGGATAGACCAGGAATGGAGCCTTAGAACTTTTAGTAAGTAATCTAGCTAGGTATGTGTTAGATTATGATTTCTTTAAATGGCTGAGAAAAGAATTATGCTGAATAGAATAACTATTTCTGTCTGTGTATCTTGTTTGTAACTTAAGGTTTTGCCTAGAGGGGTTCTCTATGTTTTTGAATCTAATTACCCTGTAAGATATCTACCATCCTGATTTTACAGGGGGGATTTCTTTATTTCTATTTACTTCTATTTTTTATTAAAAGTCTTCTTGTAAAACACTGAATGCTTTTTCATTGTTCTCAGATCCAAGGGTTTGGGTCTGTGGTCACCTATGCAAATTGGTGAGGCTTTTTATCCAACATTTCCCAGGAAAGGGGGGGTGCAAGTGTTGGGAGGATTGTTCATTGTTCTTAAGATCCAAGGGTCTGGGTCTGTAGTCACCTAGACAAATTGGTGAGGCTTTTTACCAAACCTTGTCCAGGAAGTGGGGTGCAAGGTTTTGGGAAGTATTTTGGGGGGAAGGACGCGTCCAAACAGCTCTTCCCCAGTAACCAGTATTAGTTTGGTGGTGGTAGCGGCCAGTCCAAGGATAACGGGTGTAATATTTTGTACCTTGGGGAAGTTTTGACCTAAGCTGGTAAAGATAAGCTTAGGAGGTTTTTCATGCAGGTCCCCACATCTGTACCCTAGAGTTCAGAGTGGGGGAGGAACCTTGACAGTAAATATTTCAACATTTTGTCCACTGGAAGTGCATGTGTCCAACACCTCAAGATTTAGCTCAGCAAAACTAATTGTGCACCCTTATTCTCATTCAGCAATAATTCTTTAAAAGGTAGGGATTTGGCAGTAAGTAGTTTTTGATATTTCAATTCTCTTTAATCAGTACAGTAGTTTTGTGGAGCTTCTGCAGCCCAGTGTACACTTCCCATCAATCTATAGATTGATATTAATATATTCCCAGAAAGCAATAAGATAGGTCCTTGCAAAAAGAAAAGGAGTACTTGTGGCACCTTAGAGACTAACCAATTTATTTGAGCATGAGCTTTCGTGAGCTACAGCTCACTTCAGGTCCTGTTTTCCAAGCAAGTACAATTTACTTGTTTACTGGTTCTCACCCTCTTTCTTTATGTAAATCTCTAGTGGCACCTGCAATGGCATCTTTAAGTAAAATCAGCATTAAAGCCAGTGATGACACCACATCATATACTGCCTCAGAATTACCCTTTCCCCCCCCTCTACATCTCTCTCACCTTCTCTGGAATTTGCAATTTCTCTCCCTGGAGTAACCACAGAAAAAATTAATCCCTTCTTTACTCATGCTCACATCCAAGTACTTGTAAACAATAGGTTCTACAGCTTAAAAGTCTTTGTATTGAGAAACAGAAACACATTCTCTTGTGTTTTGCTGTAAATTATAATGATTGACACTGTATAATCAAAATGTAACTCTGCTGGTTTTGGAGGTCCAGTTTCCACTACAGTTTCTTTTAACATGTCACTTTCTCTAAAAGGAGAGTATATGCTAGTCTCTGATGTTTTACCCTCATGTTTCTGTTCTGATTAGCATGTCAAAAAACATAGACCTCTAGCAATAGCAGCCTTTTCTGTTAGTTTCCTTGGTTTTTTTTTTTTTTGCTTTTCTGTTAAGCTTCTTATATAATTAAGTGAAGTATTATGGGGTTTTCTTTGCCTTGTCTGGTATCTAATAGAAAAGTCAAAATAGAAGTATGATTTTCCATTGTGACTTTTTGTAATCCCCTCCTTTCCCAGATACGTTAAATGACCAGTAAGAGGTATTATTTTTCTTAATTGCATTCTGAGCCTCCCTGTGTATAGACATTAGTCGAAGTCCTCCTCCCCCCATTGGTTTTTATGGCATCACATCTTTCTTATACTACAGTTAATTATTGCACTGTGATTAAGGGTCAGTTAGTATTTCAATTATAAACTATAATTTTTGCACAAGAAAGGTTAATATGCTGGGCAATTCATAATGCATGATATGTACAAGATATTGACCTAAATGTTAACTGTTAAAAGAGCTACATCATTTTTCTTGAATCATGGAGCTGCAAAAAAGAATGTTTTTACACTTTCAGATAATGAAAAGTGTTTCTTAGATGTACTTAAACACTGTATTTAAACATCATTGTGGGAGCAAGTGGGCTGAAAACCAATCCTCCAAGTCCTTTATTCACATGCATTAGGCTATCAACAACAGGCTGTTTTTATCTCTTTGGGTAATAAATAACACCAAGATCACACACTTCTCAATAGTTAACAGCTATACTCACATGCCTAAAAGTCCTCTTTAGGGAATATTATGTTTGCCTGCCTCTTAGTTAACAGTTTTAACAAACAAACAACTGGAAAGATCAATAGTCTTTTTGTCAAACACTACAAATACTTAGCAGACAAAAGAGCATATTGCTGCATTTTCTTTCTTAAACAAATATACAATTTCATGTCACGTAATTTCCATTTTTCTCTCCCCTCCTTTAGCATTAACATAAACATTACAGCAGCCAACAACAACAAAGTCCAAGTCATTTTACTCTGGGTCTAAGACACTCAAATTTAACTCAGAACATAGATTCCAAACTCTAAAATATTAAAGACTCAAATTAGTAAAGAAAACAAGAACATTGAAGGGAAAAACAAAATAAAAAAACAGTAAGAAATACTCACTTTTTAAAATTGGACATTTTTTCAATACAGATAACCATTTGTTTTTCCTTCAGACTATCTGTTTACACACTGAAAACAGATTAACTTTCTCAGGAAATTTGGGTTATGTCTCATCACTCTTGGTTACTACTATCTACACTTGGATGTCTGACTCAATTATTGTTTCAAAAAAGAAATCAGCACAGCATTTTTGTGGATATATTTTGGGTTTTTTTTCTTTATATAATCATTTTACCTAAAAAATTAAGTAAACTCCTAGACTTTAAGGTCAGAAGGGACCATCATGATCATCTAGTCTGAAAGTATAGTATAAAAGTTCCATTTCTGAGAAATATTAAAACAAAGATTTGTAAGCGAAATTGAGTTTCTTTCCAACACTGCACGTTTATTATCTGTCTGCTTTTCGCCTCCCTCAAGTTTAGTAACATGTACTGGTTGAAATAGTGTCTTGGGAACTATTCAGATAAATTAGATGATTTACAATATATAAAGTAAGTAAATATTTTAAAACATTTCCAAAATGAAGTGTTTTAAATAAGTTCATACTAGATTTACTTCTAACTATGAAAAGTTATCTGTTTATTCTTATAGTCTCAGAACCAGGACATGGCCATAACACTTTTTTTATTGTACAGCTGAAGACAAGCTCAATGGGAGATTTCATTTTCGAACTGCACGTTTCCTAGCAACTCTCTTTAAACCAGACTGGGTTTTTTTACATCAATCACTCACATCTGTTGAGAATGAGAATGAAAGAGAAACATCTCTTTCATCCTGTGAATAAACAATACGAATTAGACTAGCAGGCAGCTGCAAACAGGAGGAAAAAGGAAAAAATCAATTCAGTGTTTACTAGAATTCTCTAGTTGATTTTGGAATAATATGTTTGTGCCTTTCAGTTTTAAAGTCTAAGAAACAAATTCACATTTCCAAGTAGCTGTTATTAAGATACATGCTAATTTTTAAGGATTTGAGCTGTCATGAGGGGGGAATATTGAAAATAATCAGACTGTTTAAAATATTTTGAATTCTGATATGATGGAAAGAATCTCTATATAGACAGTATTAAAGATTACTAAGATTACTATTCATGGATGCTTAATCATTAGTTAGACTTTATCATACTCTGAACATTTAAAGTTAAATTATATTCATTTACGTAGGTTTCAGAAGATTTGCAATATTACCAAAACAATCTTTTTCTATAGCTTTCTTATTTACAATAAATTAGGAAGTGTTTAGCGTTTGTATTTTGCTAGGTATAAATGAATAAATGTCATGCATATGCTGCACATCAGCTGCAGCTTAACCTCTGGGCCACATAAAATAAATAGAAATCTCTCAGAATGCTCAGTCAACCAAGAGATGCATTGTTGTGAGGGAGGCTATGCTATTAGAACAGCCATTGGATCAAATGCAGAGCCAAAACCTTTCAAATATTAGATTAGAAATCAAATGCCATTTTAACAACAACAAAAATACTGGATTTCTTGATTGCACTGAAGTACTCTCTGTAAAATATTCTGCAAAGAAGGCAAAAGTCTTGCTCCTACTAACATATTTTTGCAGCTATTAGGTCAGTTAAATACTTGAACTGCTGTTTCATCACATGTGAGCCTCTGGAAAAATAGGTTATGGCAGAGGTTCTCAAACTGTGGTCCATGGACCACCAGTGGTAGGCGAGCTCCATTTCAGGTGGTTCACGGATAGTTCCCGCTAAGGTGCGCGTCCGGGCAGCTGCACATGAGAATGAAGGACCACCACCTAATTAGTGGAGTCGCACAGGCCTGGACCCTGGAGAAGATGCATATGTGAGGTGGTGGCCTTGGGGGGAATAGGCTGTAGGAGGGAGGGGGCAATGGGGTCAGAAGAGGGGGTCGGAGGAGTTTGGGACTTGCAGGGCTGCGGTGGCCAGACAAAGAGACGACTTTCCCCAGCTCCAGGGCTGCAGCTGCCGGAGAGAGATGGCCCTCATTCCGAGCCCCAGCTCGGGGGCTGCTGCAGCGGGGGAGAGAGGGAGAGACCCCCTTCCTTCCCATCCCCAGCTCGGTGGCTGCCGTGGTGGGGGGAGAGAGGGCACATCCATCGCATTAGAAAGGTAAAACTACTGATATTAAAATATGAATCGTGTGCTTTTATTTGTAGAACAAAAAAAGTGAATTATTAAGTTTTTTTTTTATATAGTGCTTTTATCCAAAGCTTTTTATAATAGTTAGCTAATGGTACAAATGACATTTGGAAAGATCATTAAGTGGTCTGCCAAAACCCTCAGCAATTTTCAAGTGGTCCGCGAAAAAAAAAGTTTGAGAACCACTGGTCTAAATGAAAGCAAGAGAAGGATATACAGTGGTTGCCGCAGTTAAAAGACAGTGGAACCTGAAAGTACCAGTTTCCCCAGTACTTACTGCTAGTAAGCATGAGACAATAGTATTTTGGGTTGGTATTTTTTTCCCTTTTAGTGGGACCTGATGTAGTGCCCAATGAGATCAACAGAAAGAATCGAGTTTACGTCAGTGGGTGTTGTCGGGCCTTTGATTATTGTACAAAACATCAAGCAGTCCTGGTAGTATCAATGAATGAATGAATGAATGAATGAATGATACACAAAAACCTTAAGGTTGCAAAGTCAGCACTCAAGCGTCAGGAAATGTTAGTATTAAGGTTGCTCATACAATCTGAATTTGGCCCCCTTGCTAGTATGCATTATAATAGTTTTTAAATACGTGATCACATACTCTGTCCCTTCTGCTTCCTCCTCCTCATTGCCTGGACCTAACAGGAGGAGCATTGAGAGCACAGGAGAAACAGCTCCCAAATCAGGGCCAGGCACCACAGCCATCCCTGGCAGCGGGGAGTAGTGATTGGAAGGAAAGTCCAGCTCAGTACCTGCATCCCTTGGCTGCAGTGTGCTCTGTGCAGAAAGAACCTTCAGAGAATTTACCTGCCACACTCTAACAGGTCTCTACTGATCATGTGTGAGCTAACATTTTTCAAAGGGTTATAACTTGGCCAAATGTTGCTAGTTTCCCACCCACAGTAACGGTAAAACTCACATTCCAGACATAAAGACAACTCTCCGACCAACTTACAAATCCCTGCTCCAAAGCCTGGAGGCTCTAGAATTTCTCAATGAAACAGCTGTAAGAATTTTAATAAAATCAAAGCAACAAATTTTCTCCAATTCTCATTCTAAGAAATGGCTAACCAATTTTTCTGAAACTTTGAAAAGAAAAATACTCAGCCTGAGGCAGACCCCTAGCATGGAAAATTTCAATTCAAACAGTAAAAGTTTGACAGTTATAAGAACTGAAAAGAGAGTCTTATAATGGGAAGTGTTGGTCAATCTTAACTACAGTATTGTCGGTGCCCCCCTAACCTTCACATCTGCTCCCCCCAGGCTGCCACATCCTAGCCAAATAATTCATTATGCACACACTGCAATGCCCTAGGCAACTCCCAGTAATCAATGGTGTAGACTCCAAAAAAGTGGGCCACCCGGCCACTGGGGATCATCATTCTCCCACCCGTTGTAGTTACCACATAGGCCACATGTCTAGCTCTGGTAATTCCCAGTATCAGCGATACAGAATCCATAAATACAGATTATCAGGCTTTACAATGAAAACCTAGCAGAGGGTTCCAGTGGTAGAAAGTCCACTAAGACAAAAAGCTATGGCCACACAAGGTGGCCACACTTCTCTTGTGCGAGGAAAGGGAATATGCAGCCAAGTCAGCCCCAAATACGTGCATGTGCACCACAAAGCTGGCAAGGCCATGCCATCTGGGAAAGTTAATGAGCTAATTCAGAGTCTCCCTCAGTAGGTCCTGCATGCAGAGCTCATTTCGTGCTCCCAGCATGGGTTAAAGTAGCTTTTTTTCCCAGGAGGAGTGTTATGAGGGAACACTGCCTGCCTTTCACCACTCTGGTCCATCTAAAACGTGGCTGTTGAAGTTATTTTCATTTCCAGGGATTCAGATCATGCATCCACACCCACATATGCAGGTTCTTCTTTGTCTGCCACATCAAGTTTAAATGTTTTGTCCTCGTTTTCAATTCCCTTCCCAACTCTGCTCTGCCCTATATCTTTCATCTAGTCATTTATCACCAAAACCCCATGCCTCTGCTTCCCAGAACTCCCCTTTCTCCTTTATGATTTTTCAGATTATAAAATGCCCAAAACAGGAAAGATCATTTTGTGACTTCTACAATCATAGAATCATAGGACTGGAAGGGACTTCAAGAGGCCATCTAGTCCAGTCCCCTGCACTCATGCCAGGACTAAGTATTATCTAGATAGGCGTTTGTCTAACCTGCTCTTAAAAATCTCCAATGATGGAGATACCACAACATCCCCAGGCAATTTATTGCCGTGTTTAACCAACCTGACAGGAAGTTTTTTCTAATGTCCAACCTAAACCTCCCTTGCTGCAATTTAAGCCCATTGCTTCTTGTCTTATCCTCAGAGGTTAAGAAGAATGATTATTCCTTCTCTTCCTTGTAACAATCTTTTATTACTCCTGACAGAATTCTGCGCCCCTGCATGGGCACAGAATTCATATGGCCCACATTTTTCTGTGACCCCGTGCAGAAAAATGCAAAAAAAATATCTGCCTGGGGCCACGTGCCCCTTCCTTGGCAGATGAGGCAGCATGTCTGTTCCAGCATGCCTGGAGCAGTCTCAGAGACGGTGGAGAGGCTGGGCGTGCGTGCCTGTGTGGTTGATCACCATCAGGAGAGTGGGGCTGGGCATAGAATCATAGAACCATAGAATATCAGGGTTGGAAGGGACCTCAGGAGGTCATCTAGTCCAACCCCTTGCTCAAAGCAGGACTAATCCCCAAATTAAATCATCCCAGCCAGGGCTTTGTAAGCCTGACCTTAAAAACATCTAAGGAAGGAGATTCTACCACCTCCCTAGGTAATGCATTCCAGTGTTTCCATTCCTAGGTAATGCATTCCAGTGGTATAGGTGAGTGCCAACAAGCGAGAGATAGAGATAGAGACAGAGACTGTCCCTCTCTCTTGCGACTGCAGCTCGCTGGCGTGGATGAATAGGGACTTTTATTATGCATGAGCCAGGCTAGAGGCAGAAATGTAGCAGCCTGACTGTGTAGTAAGGTTGTTAAAGTTGCTGTTGATGGTTAATTAATCTCATTCTCTGAGGCAGAAATGTAGCAGCCTGCCTACGTAATAACATTGTTAATGTTCCTATTGTTAGTTAGCTGTTCCCAATCTCAGTCAATTCCCCCAGGAGCATAAAACCTGTGAAAGTTTTAAGGCCCCTACATTGCCAGAGTGATGTGAAGGAGCCCTATTATAAATGACAGTAAGGGAATCCTCAGCTAGGAAAACCTATGTGCTTTCTGACTTTTTTTCCTGTGCCAGAGTGGCACAATGAGGTTAGATTACAGCTCAGGATTTCTTTTACTTACTCATTAAAAAAAAGACTTTGAGTGCAAATAAAACATTAATGAGGCAGTCAATAAAATGTCAGGACAATCAGAACCAAGCACTTCCCAAAGTACCCAGCCAGGTCCAGGACAATGATTAGCAAAACTATGACTTTAAAAATGATTTTCTACTTTTTTTTTCTGTTTGGTGTTCTGTAATGTAATTTAAATGAAAATCCAAGATTATAACTGAAATGCAGAATGTGTTTAGGAAATGGTGAATAGTTATTGTGAATTCTTTCAGTATTGTAGTTTAAATAAATTACTAAAACAATTGAAACTACTGTATTATACTGCATTATTTTGACAAATAAAGTATGCAGAATTTTGAATTTTTTGGCACAGAATCCCCCCCCAGGAGTATTTTATGAATTTGAAAATTGTTATCACGTCCCCTCTGTCTTCTCTTTTCCAAACTAAACAAACCCGATTTTTTTCAGTCTTCCCTCATAGGTCATGTTTTCTAGATCTTTAATCATTTTTGATGCTCTTCTCTGGACTTTCTCCAATTTGTCCACATCTTTCCTGAAATATGGCACCCAGAATAGTGAGGTTTATCAAATAATGAATAATAGTGGAATGAAATGCAGGCAGGGTTGACATGAATATAACCTTGTGTCTTTTATTGCCTAATGCATTCATATAAATTTTATCTCTTAACTTATTTAATCTTTGTCCCAGGTAGCTGACAATAGGAACATATCATTAGGAGGAGGGAACCTGTAAGAATCCAAAAGTTTGTTTTGTTTTTTTAGTTCACTGTTAACACTGGCTATGGTTCCAAGTCTAAATGAGTGATTTGAATATACCATCAACCATAGACATGGGTTGCTACTAAAACCTAAGTAGTATTTAAGCAAAAAACAACAAAGTTTCTGTTACTGAACTGTTGAGAAACTCAACATATACTAAGGGCCAAGGCTGAAGAAACTAAATTTCCATAATGATGTTGTCATAAATATAAAGGGAAGGGTAAACCTCTTTGAAATCCCTCCTGGCCAGGGGAAAGCTCCTCTCACCTGTAAAGGGTTAAGAAGCTAAAGGTAACCTCGCTGGCACCTGACCAACATGACCAATGAGGAGACAAGATACTTTCAAAAGCTGGGAGGAGGGAGAGAAACAAAGGGTCTGTGTCTGTCTGTAGTCGTCTTGGCCAGGGACAGAACAGGAATGGAGTCTTAGAACTTTTAGTAAGTAATCTAGCTAGGTATGTGTTAGATTATGATTTCTTTAAATGGCTGAGAAAAGAATTGTGCTGAATAGAATAACTATTTCTGTCTGTGTATCTTGTTTGTAACTTAAGGTTTTGCCTAGAGGGGTTCTCTATGGTTTTGAATCTAATTACCCTGTAAGATATCTACCATCCTGATTTTACAGGGGGGATTTCTTTATTTCTATTTACTTCTATTTTTTATTAAAAGTCTTCTTGTAAAACACTGAATGCTTTTTCATTGTTCTCAGATCCAAGGGTTGGGTCTGTGGTCACCTATGCAAATTGGTGAGGCTTTTTATCCAACATTTCCCAGGAAAGGGGGGGTGCAAGTGTTGGGAGGCTTGTTCATTGTTCTTAAGATCCAAGGGTCTGGATCTGTAGTCACCTAAGCAAATTGGTGAGGCTTTTTACCAAACCTTGTCCAGGAAGTGGGGTGCAAGGTTTTGGGAAGTATTTTGGGGGGAAGGACGCGTCCAAACAGCTCTTCCCCAGTAACCAGTATTAGTTTGGTGGTGGTAGCGGCCAGTCCAAGGATAACGGGAGTAATATTTTGTACCTTGGGGAAGTTTTGACCTAAGCTGGTAAAGATAAGCTTAGGAGGTTTTTCATGCAGGTCCCCACATCTGTACCCTAGAGTTCAGAGTGGGGGAGGAACCGTGACAAAGTTTCTGTTACTGAACTGTTGAGAAACTCAACATATACTAAGGGCCAAGGCTGAAGAAACTAAATTTCCATAATGACGTACAGGATTTATTCATATAAAAGTGCTAGTTTAGACATTACAATCTATCATACTACTATTGTGCATATACATTGGTAATCAAATAATTTATTTGTAAAAAAAAATAAACATTTTATGAGTAATGTATGCCTGATTAAAATTTGATAGCACCAAAGTGGCTGGAGAGCAATTAGAAAATTAAAAAAAAAATCAATCATCTACAAATCTTAAGTTGAAAAAGTATGAGTAATCAATTGAGCACTTGCACATATGTGGACATTTCATAGATTCACAGATATTAAGGTCGGAAGGGACCATTAAGATCATCTAGTCTGACCTCCTGCACAACACAGGCCACAGAATTTCACCCACCAATCCTGCAAAAAACCTCTCACCTATGTCTGTGCTATTGAAGTCCTCAAATTGTGGTTTAAAGACTTCAAAGAGCAGAGAATCCTCCAGCAACTGACCCGTGCCCCATGCTACAGAAGAAGGCGAAAAACCTCCAGGGCCTCTTCCAATCTGCCCTGGAGAAAAATTCCTTCCCGACCCCAAATATGGTGATCAGCTAAACCCTGAGCATATGGGCAAGATTCATCAGCCAGATACTACAGAAAATTCTTTCCTGGGTAACTCAGATTCCACCCCATCTAATATCCCATCACAGGCCATTGGGCCTATTTACCATGAATATTTAATTACCAAAACCACGTTATCCCATCATACCATCATTTCAGAGCACAACTAAGCAATTCATCAATCTATAATTAAAGCTGAAAGAAAAAAGAGGTTTGCCATACTTAGCAATGATGTTGCTATGCTTTATATTGCTTAAAAGCACTTAGGGAGATAATTTAAATGCAAACAAGCAAATACTATCAGCCGAAGGTCTGATCTTGTGAGGGTTCAGCAACTATTGAGGTTATGTGAGGAGGACATGCAGCAAAATTATATGAGGTGCTCATCAGTTGGCAGGACTGATCCCTAAAAAGCAGCAGTTTATAGATTTTGTTTTGAGGTTGATATTGCTGTGACAAAAAAATTACATTCCTGAATATGGATTAGTCAAATCAGACACAAGAAAAGCCATTTCTTCTCTTTAGTTGTCAAAGTAACATCAGTGTGAGATTTTTCTGACAGAATAATTTTAAACATTTAGGGATATTCAAGATGAGTACCCATTTATAGATGCAGTTATAAAAATACTGATCAACCAAATATGGTGACATGCCAACAAAGCAAATGATTGCAAGGTAATACCATGACATCTTGCCACAGCTCCATTTTGCTCAGAGGAATCAAATGGCATTGCCTTTGAATTCCAAAATAAATCCCAAGAATTCTTGTACACTAACCCAGTATTTACTGCTGTCCCACTACTTAAAGATTTACAGCATCCACACCATGCAGTGTATGTGTTTTACAACACATAATGCTATTTCAGGAGCTACTGACAGCACCTAAACAATGAAAGCACAAACTAGGTTTACTAAAAAGTGCTTATTTTTAATACATCAAGGGTTTTAATTTGCATTTAATAAATTCCAAGGACAGAAGGGATAATTGTGGTCCTCTAGTCTGACACAGGCCATAGAACTTTCCCAAAATAATTCCAAGAGCAGATCTTTTGGAAAAAACATCCAATCTTGATTTTCTAGAGAGAAGCTCTAGGTCACATAAAAAGGCCACATTTTTAATCATAGAATCATAGAATATCAGGGTTGGAAGGGACCCCAGAAGGTCATCTAGTCCAACCCCCTGCTTGAAGCAGGACCAATTCCCAGTTAAATCATCCCAGCCAGGGCTTTGTCAAGCCTGACCTTAAAAACCTCTAAGGAAGGAGATTCTACCACCTCCCTAGGTAACGCATTCCAGTGTTTCACCACCCTCTTAGTGAAAAAGTTTTTCCTAATATCCAATCGAAACCTCCCCCACTGCAACTTGAGACCATTACTCCTCGTTCTGTCATCTCACCTCGTTCTGTCATTTCACCAAACTTACACAAAATAATAATAAAAATGCCCTAACATAGTTCATTCCTTAGGGTTTTTTTTATCCCTCTCTCTTCCTTTATTCCACTTTACCATGAATTGCACCTGGCAGGAAATATACACAAGCAAATGAGATCCTGGGGGGCTGGTTTATGTTTGTTGGTATTTTAACAAAACACATTGACCCTGGCAAGTTATTCCAGTTATTCCACAGAAATAGATATTAACATTACTCCATCTTATTCAGCGCTAAGTGCTGGCATGAACAGAAATGGGGTATGCAACATGATCCCATCAGGTATCAAGCCCTCCACAACTTGCTTGGAAGAAGGAAGGGTAGTGGCCTGAAGGGAGGAAGATGGGAAGAAAGACAGGGTAGGTTGCAGGAGGGGGAATAAACACGGTTACTTGGCTTAATATGTTGTCTGTGATATCCAACTGGAGTACAGTCCTTTCCATTTCCTTAAAAGGTTTCCTGGCCTCTGATCCATATTATCATTTTGTTCCAAATGAGACGGTCAGCTTCTTGCTGTTACATAAAACTTTGGTGTTATTAAAATATATAGCCTTAGAACATTAATTAATAGTGTTGTTGCATGTGTCTGAAGCTCTACTCTACATACCATCTCTTGCCATTGAACGTTTTCTTATATTGCCTTCCCCAGTTTGTGAACGGTGTGAGTAAAAATGTGCAGATGATACAGATTTCCTACAGAGGCAGCTAGATACAGTAAATACCATTTTAGTACGTGTGCTACCTTAGAGAAAAAAAATTGCGTAATATGCATAGGATGGTAGTTCTAGTGAAACAGTTATGCATTTAGAAAAGGAGTACTTGTGGCACCTTAGAGACTAACATTTATTTGAGCATAATTTTTCGTGAGCTACAGCTTATGCATTTACTTTCATTTAGGGCTTGCACAAAACATGACACTGCACAAGTATTGTACATTTTGTTACATAGTATAAGATTTAATTTTATTTGATTTGTATGTACAAATGTAGTGAAGGGAAACTACTAAAAATCACCAATTTACTGTCAACAGCTTATATTCCTGTTACAATGCACATAAAATCTGAGCCTCTGAGAATCAGTGTGAGTGATGGTACTTGAGGTTAACATATATAAGGGCTAGATAATATATTCACCCATTTCTAGGATTCAGCTCTTAAACCTGCATTGCAGTGAAGTTCCTGCCTTTTCCAGATGACAGTAAATAACTGCAGAAATTGTGATTCATAACACAGGTACTTCACACTGGGGTTAGTGATTTATACTGAACAACATGCAGGAAGTGTTCCATGCAGTATAAATCACCTGTGAAGTGAATTGAGCCATGGCTCTTTACACCAGCTGCCCCTTGCTGCTCATCAAACAGTCCTACTTAAAGATACCAGTTGAAATAATAAATATTTTACTGCCAGTCATACAAACAGATCTCAAAGCATTTTACAAAGCTTGTCCTAAAAACCTCATCATTTTTGCCTTAAGCAAACAACTAAAGTTCATTCAGTGTTTATGGTATTCCCTACACTTCTCAGTATGGAGTGTATATTTAGTATTAATTTAAAAAACATTTATTGCTAAGAATTACAAAAATTAGAGTGTTCAAAAAGATGGAGCTGATGTATGGTACTTAGAGAGGGCTAGGTGCCCTCTGGAAGTACAAATCAGGAGAATATAGATATTGTTAGAATATGATTTTGTACCCTAAAACCCAAAACAAAATTACAAATAATTAAAGTGAGCAGACCCTGCTTTGAAGTACTTGCAGAACCCGATGCCAAGAGAGCATGCCAAAGGGAGATGATCAGTGTACTTCTGCTTGCCAGGTACCATGAAAATGCTGCCCTTATGTAAGCTTTGTATTGCTGCTTCCTCTTCCACTTGCCATGCCAGTATTTCTTAACATAAGACCCCACTCACTTGTGTTGTGCATGACGGAACCATTTATACACTTTGTCCAGCTTCTTATTATTGCCCTCTGCTCTATCTATCTTACATTTGTTCCCACTCCGTGGCAAATACTGACCAATGACAGTAGCATCTGGCTGGAAAAATTGTTGAAGAATTCATTCTTGCAAAAATATTATCCTTTTTATTAGTTCTCCCATCTATATTTAGCAAAATTATTGAGCAAGAGTATTGAGATGAATGGCCCAAATTCATGATGATGTCAGCCTGGAACCAACCCCTCTTTTGGGTTCACTACATTTTAGGAATTGTGCACTGTAGTAAAGTGCAAGTCATTCTTCTTAACAACTGCCATAGTTCAGAACTGCTAGTGATAGGAAGCCCCTCTAAAGCTGAAGTTAGAAACATTTTTTGCTAAGACAATACAGGGGGAAAAATACCCAGAATCAAAGTAATTTGTAAAAGAGTTTTAAATCCAAAACCTTAATTAAAAGGAAATTATTTTCCAGACATCCCAGAAGAAGCAGTAGATTCATTTTATCGTAGAAATTATTTATACATTATAAGTCCATTATTTTTTTCTTTTATTGTAATTTTTCCTGAATTAATGAATGAAATTCCAGTGTTAAATCCAGAGCTAATGGGCAAAATGCATAGCAACTCAGTTGACTACAGTGCCTTTACTCCTCATTTACACATGCAACTGAAAGGAAGAGTTAGCCCAAAGGATTTAATATTACCTATTACCAAATATTACCTGAAAGTTGATATCTATTTTATTTCATACATGTAATGAGAATGTGTGTCACAGAGACTAATCTAATTTTTTTTTAAAGTTTAGAAATATGCTCGTGGAGAGATTGTTTTTGGAATTGGAGTCAATGTGCCTGATTCACCTGTCTTACTCCTTGTACAGCTGTGATAGCTGCCATCTGGGTCAACACAATGGGGAATGAACCATGGACTTCCAGACCTAAAAGAATGTGTGGCTATAGCTTGAACCAAGGAGGTGCAGCTGGGACCTATAACACATTCACCCATGGGTTACATTGTCATTTACCTACAAGCAAAGTGGGTATATGTCAATGACTGTATGATTAAGAATTCTGATTTTTGTACATCTTGAACAGAAGTAAATGACTACACCAGGTTTAAGGC
This sequence comes from Lepidochelys olivacea, assembly GCF_965140295.1. Lineage (NCBI taxonomy): Eukaryota > Metazoa > Chordata > Testudines > Cheloniidae > Lepidochelys > Lepidochelys olivacea. The sequence continues at coordinate 300,280,702 of NC_140411.1, forward strand.
TGTATGTTTAAATGATAGAGATTAAATAAGTTCTTATTTGCAAAAAGCCATAACTCAAGACACACTTAAATCTGTATGAATTTTGAAGGGGTTCTTTAAAAACTCTCCTCACCAGATGGCTGCAGGTTAGTTCAAGATGAGTCAGCCAGTCTGTCAGTATTGTAAATGGAATATATGGTGTGCCGTATTTCTCACGTTCAGCATTCCATGCTTGGGGGAAAATTCCCCTTGATATCTACTCAAGTTTTGATCGGTTAAGACTATAGTATTTAACCGTGTAAATAAATTTACAGGTTGACAAGATTGTTTTTATTATATATTGATTATTATGAGTGAAGGAGTTTTATACAACTTTAGTTTTAAGCTTAGATCTTCATAAAGGTACTGATTTTGATTGATCAAGACCTACCTTTACATTTAATTAATATAGTTTGAGTATTTACTTTTTATTATTCATGTTAGTTTAAAATTTGTATTTAATTTTTTCTTGCTTAATTATTTTTTGTAAGCAGTTTTTGACAATCTTTGGGTCTGTCAATACTGCAGTGTAAGCCCAGGCTCAAACTCGGGCTTAAGTTGAACACCCCTTCCATCTACACAGAAATTGCACTAATCAGAGGTCAGGCCTGAGCCCAACTCAAGCCACGACTCACAATTTGAGCCCTACTGCTTTGCAGTTTAGACCCAGCCCTGCTTCATTCATGTCCAGGGAGTCCAGCAGAAATATCCCACAATCCCCCAACTTCCTTTGTCCCCTCTGTCCCAATGATCTCAACTCCACTGAAAATGGAAGTAATCCCCCACTGGTTTACAGCAGCAGCTCAATAAGTCACTGTTAACCCACTGTCTTCTAGTCACCAAGCTGTAAGCATACCATCAGAGAGCCTCCTGAGTTTGCAGCAGAGAGCAAACAGAGCAAGCCTTTTGCAAAGCGAGCTGCTTCATGGTCACAGGAACACAGCCAGATTTTGGTGAATCTCTCATTTGAGATCAGTAAAACTGTAGATTTTTAGCAAAAACTACCGGGAATATCCATGTGTACCAGCAGATAGTCAAAAAGCTGGCAGATCTGCAAATTTTCCAGATGGTGACCAGTGCAGAGAGCATATTAAGAGACTGAAAAGCGAGTAACGGAAGACCAGGGACAAGAACAAAACCTCAGGCAACCTGCCATCATGATGCCTGTTTTCTGAGGAACCTGACAAGGTGCTGGGCACTGTGCCCAGCACAGAGCCAACCGTGGGGCGTGATGACTTGGTCAGCCAGTATGGTGTCCTGCTGATCCCTGAATCCAGCATGGGAACCAGCAGCAGGCTCTGAGTAAGGAGCATGAAGTGACTGTTTCTGAAACCAGTCCCAGAGCGGGCTATGGAATAGGGTCAACAGCAAATTCTAAGTCCATACTCAGAAAAGCTGTCCATACTCAGAAAAGCTCAGAAAAGCTCCTCCTACCAAGAAGCACCCCGCTGCTAATCCTGCAGCAAATGTGGTATAGACAGAAGCAGCCCGAGCCCCGTAAGTTTCTGACTCCAATGTAAAATTGATTACTACAGTAATGGTAGGTATTTCCAATCTAAGAGCCAGTGCAAAAGTTATGAGAAACCCTGCTTCCAGTGTGATTATATCACAGCACCTTCGCGTCCCCCCTGCCCCTCCTACATGGTGTTCAAAATGGCGAACGCAAATTGCAAACAGTTAAAAAAAAAGTATTTTCACTAGATGTTTGGTAGGCTCATTCATGTTTTCCTTTAAGTAATAATGGCTTGAAGGTTACTACTCTGCAATCGCTTAACGGTCTGAGTAGCCGCCTGAAAAGAGTGAACTCAGGATGTGTGTGTGGGAAACTGTGGTCTATTTCCAAATCTAATCCATTTCAGTTATGCAGTCTGCAGGTGACAAAATCCTTTCTTCCAAACTTGAGTGGGGTGTCAGTTTGTATCCAGAAATGTGATGAGCTATGAAGGAGGAAAGCTCTGGAGTTCTGCGTGTCTGCATGCAGTCATAACAGGCTACGCCATGTTGATGCTAACACAGCATCCTGTGGATTCCCTCATGGATTCTGACCTAATCCTGATTGCTTGTGGCTGCAGACTGTCCCTGAAGCAGGAACTCCAGGTAGTCACATTGGGTTGAAGAGCATATTTTCCAGGGCCACCTCAGTAGCTGACTAGCCCACTCCACTCACAGATGTGCTGTTCAATAATTATACATTTGAATACTTCAGCTGTGTACACTGCAGGTTTCCCACCAGCTGCTTGGAATAACAAGAGGGCATCACAAGAACAGTTATGCCCTCCAAAATGCGAAAGGCCTGAAACAATAGAAAAAGCCTTTTATAGCAAGGGCACAAGCTGCCCCACATCTCAAGTAGTTATGCAATTTTTATAAAACAGAAAAACTCCGTAATTTTAAACTTAACATTGTCTGTGCACATCTGTAACTGCGATTAACCAGACTGTGGTCCAGAGAGAGACAGAGAGAGAATGGGGACTGAAGCACCCTTTTCACTGTATATATTGGTTCAGTTTTGAAAGGCAACATTTTATGTCCTTCAGATTCCACAAGAATTAATTCAGTGCTCCTCCACTGAGCTACTGTAGACAATAACGCTCTATTTCTCTATTTCACCTCTACTGCCTGCTGTTCATAAAAAAACTCAATCCCTGGCCCAGCATAACAGCACAGATGGTTCCAAAAGGAAGCATTTCTGTGACAAAATTATGGTCAAACTTCTTGAGAGGGCAGACCAGCAGGTCCTGTAACAGTATCACAGGGATGCAAGACTAGAGCAATGGCATACAGAGAACCAGGAGAAAAGGCTGAGGCTCACCATGCAGCTGGAGGAGGGCAGGGTTTCAGCAAGGGAGCAGGCACTTGCAAAGCAGTTCCTGGAACAGGAATGGCAGCTAAGGGAGGAGGACAGAGCTCCCAGAGAGAACTGCCTGAGTGACTTACCTCCCTCATGGCTGCAAGAGCATCAGCTCCTGCTGCCTCCCCCACACCATGGCCTGATCCCCCTGCAATGCATTCTCAGTCCAGAAGAAGCTTGGACAACTGCATGTCAGGGTGGCCCATGAATTCAGCCCCTATGAGCAACTGGGTAGGGCAACTAAACCTCATACAGCCTTCCTTTTTCAATCCTCTCCTGTGGATATCTTCACCCTCCTCCTCTCCAGGAGCTAAGTATGCAGAAAATGGGGAAAGAAGGGAAAGGAGAACATGGGGTCAGGGGACATGTAGAGGTAGGGGGATTGTGTCAGGTTTGCATGGTTTCCTTCACTTTTTTGTTGTTTTCATTTGGAAATGTTCTTCTGATACTTGTTTTAGCGTGTTGCAATGGCAGCTGGCCTGCCCAGCACGGGGTGACTGTTGTACTGTTTTAATACATAATTACAAATAAAGCCTGTTATGTCATCAAGAAAGTTTATTTATTGATGAGTGCATCTCATGATACAATCCTGATCTGAGAATAAAGCTAAAACATAATCAGGAGCAAATATGCATTAATAAGCAAACACTATTTCTCTATTTAGTTAGGTACAGCAATTCACACTTCAATAAATTTCATATATAAATCCCTGGTGTGATTCCCCCCCACAATTCGTTCCTCATCATGTCATTCATAAGGACATTGCGTGGCAATCAAGCTCACACCCCGCCCAAACTCTGAGCTCCCCCAAAAACAAATTAATTAGCCCCTCTCCCCACACAAGCACATTCATAGAGGTACTATTCCCCCTCTTCCCTTGGAAGTCCATAATGTGAGAACACAAAGCATTCCTGTCTTCTTTTGCCCAAGTGCAACAGGTGCCTGCAGTGGTAGGTGGACTTTCTGGCTGAGGGTACCCATCGTTGTCACAGGTCCATAGAGGGGGAAATGGCTCACCTCTGGCTTCACAAAGATTGTGAAGAGCACAGCAAGCCACACTAATGCAGGCAGCACTGATGACATCCACCAGTGGGATTTCAATCTGCCAAAAGCACATTCAACAACCATTCTAGACCTGCTGAGAGTGTAATTAAACCTTCTTTTGTCAGACCCTCTGAAATCAGGGTACAGTTTCATAAATCAAGGCAAAAGAAGAAACACACAGGATCCCCCAGAATAACGGGGGTGACAGTAACTCTGTTTATGAGTCATTAGGTGGGAATAGTGTCCCAGTCTGTCCATGAATGCAGACTCCTGAGTGGCAAAAAACTCTGGCATCATGAACTTTTCCAGTGCAGCCCATGCTGACATTCATAAATTGACTTCTGTGCCCCATGAGGGCCTACATAACAATGGAGTAGTGCCCTTTGCAGTTTATGTACTCGTGCTCCTTGAGAAGGGAAAATTATGGGCACATGAACCCCATCAATGGTTCCACCGCAGTTAGGAAACCCCACTCTCTCAAAGCCAGCAATTATCTCCAGAATATCTTTAATGCCTTCCACCTTGGGGTAACCACACGCCTGAATGCCTCAGAAACGTCTGTCACCACTTTACCCACAGTCGACTTTCCAACACCAAATGGATTGGCAACAGACCTGTAGCAGTCTGGGTTAGCCAGCTTCCAGAAGATTATAGTGTCCCACTGCTGGACAGGCAAGGGTGACCTCATTTGTGTGTCTTTTCACTGGAGGGCCAGGACAAGTTGCTCACAAAGCTCCAGAAATGTGGCTTTCTTCGTTTGAAAGTTCTGGACTCACTGCTGGTCATCCCAGGTCTCCATGATGATATGGTCCCACCAGTCTGTGCTTGTGGCCCAGAAGCACCAGTCTACATAAGGGGTATCTGCCAACTGTACTGAGCAGCGTCTGTCATGCCAGGGTACTCCTCTTCCTCTGCCTCCTCCTCTTTTCCTGCTCCTGCTGCTCCATCAGGAAATCTGCCACGTACCTTTGGTGGGACAGAAGCCAAAATGTCCACCAGTGCCTCACGGATGCTCTGACCAGTTGCTGACTAGACTGAAAGCGCAAGCAAGAGAACTTCTTCAAAAAGTGCCTTCATCATGTTGCTGGCCCTGGTAGCTGGGAGCACACAGACCAAAATGACTGCTTGGCAGGCTGTGTTGGCGAGCTGTTCCAACTTCCTGTAAAGTTCAGGATGGGAAGCAAAATTTTCACAATGCAGCACAATCAAAGAGCAAGAGCGGCCACATTTCAGGAAAGTGTTAGAGACTATGAAATATGATTGATTTGACTTAGGTCTGAGTACTGCAGCGCAGACAGCACAGCTCCAGTTTCAAGCCTTAACATAGGTTTAAGGAACAGTGTAGACACTCAATCCCAGGGTTCTCTAACACAGGTCAGCTGACTCAAGTCCCACTAATTCTCGGCAGTGTAGACATACCCTTTAACAGAATTCATGGATGAAATACATTGATGCATTAAAAACATATGTATTCAGAGTGATTTGACACACCCATACTTAATTATTCTTATATTACAGTGAACTTAATTTACAGTGACTGATTCCATTCCTTGTCCTCTTAATTGTTACAACCAAGTATCATACACAAAGTAGGCACCATCACTTGACTGACAAATATCATGTAACAAACAAATCAAAACACGGAATGAGTCATTTAAAATAATTTCATTTCCCATTTGTAACATGCAATTTTGTAAGCATACATTTTCTCAGCCATTGCCTTTCATTCATCTGCAATAGGAGGTAGAGTATAGCACAGTGCCTGCACACGTGTCTTTCAAAAAACAACATTTAAGATTTCCTACCAACCAAAAAAACCCACCTGGTTTCATTCAACTAATCTCCTCAGAGGAATAATGCAGAATGATTGAAGACTGTGTGAATGTACAGATCTACAGACTTTTTCCCTTTAAAAAGACCCTTTGCAAGGCCGTAAAGAATTTCTCCAGTTGCTGGATGGTTGACATTTGGGGTGAGAGTTCCTTTTTGTCATAGTCCCCATGCCCTTCTTTCATTCTTCTCCCTTCATTTAAGATGCCAGAGCATGTCATTATTTCTTTTACTTTCACAATAGCTGTGCTGGGCCTTATCCAGATCCATTGAAGTCAATGGGTGTGTTTTCATTGACTTCAATGGGGGGTTGATAAAGCCTTATCACGGAAAGCATACTGAACTCAGCAAAGCTAATTTCTGCAGATGAAGAGGTGTCAACATGGAAGATTTATTTTTCAGCATCTGGAACCTGTGTAACAGACCTTCATTTTAAGAAACAGTTCTTTATGCTGGTCTCTTTTAACAACCACCCTCATATGAATCGCCCCAGTCATGCTTTCCGAAAAACCACCTCCAAATCTAAAGTGATGGCATTCCATCCAACACTTTAGCTCACATTAAGTGCAGCTAGTGTTTCCTGAATAACTGGTTAACTCTCAGATTGAGAGACTGTACAATTGAGTAGATCTTCAGGGAGAAAAATCATATTAATATTATAAACTGAAATCTGTAACGTGCTCAGTGAAACAATCCAGTGCAGGGGAGATTATCATTCACTGCCAACCAAATTCCAAGTTCTACTTGGAAAGCTAGGGAAGAACTCCAGCACAATCACTGAAGGATTACATCCGATGAAGTGAGCTGTAGCTCACGAAAGCTTATGCTCAAATAAATTGGTTAGTCTCTAAGATGTCACAAGTACTCCTTTTCTTTTTGAAGCATTACAGTTGCTTTTGTACTCTGGTGGCAAGTTTCCTGTGTCATGAAAGGAACTTGGGACTGCTCATTTCCCAGTCTCCTGTGCCAAGTTTGTTTGTCCCCGTTACAGTATGTTACTGAAAATAAAACAGTGACTACTTTTATTTCCTTTCCACCTGCAATGGGTTTACCTTCAAAGGCCTGTGTTCCGGATTCAATCACCCTCCAGACAAGGTGGCTTTCATCACAAAAGTAGCTATTTAAAAGTTCAAAGATTCAATCTGAACATTTTCTATTAATATTTTATGATGCATACAATGTTTTTCTGTTGCTTTAAAGCCATCTGTAAAGGTAGACACATAGTAAAACAGCACCAATTAAAAAGATATGTGGATATTTGGTCACTGTATACTCAATATTCAGAATACACCCATCTTCAGAAAAAAACCTGATTGCATTTGACAATTTAAAAACAAAAATGGTTATTAGACTTGCTAATATGAGTAAAGACAGAATTGTTTTTCAGTTGAAGAAATGCTCCAGAAAAAAATATGGCCTGGCTGATGTAAGGAGGTTCCTCTCCTGCCAAATAGATAAACTTCACCAGGTCATTGTATAATGTCTCTCAAACAGGAAGTGAGCTGTTCATTTTTGCACCTGTTAATTTTGGATTTGTGGGACTTTCCTGCTAACGAATTGTAAAATAACTTATACTTTCTTAATAAGCAATTATACAAAAAACTGCCTGTAAAGATCTCTATCACTTTATTAAGAGAAAATTTCATTCAAGAGTGAAATTCTCTCCAGAGTATTCGGACAATGTTCTCGTCTCTACTTACACCCCAAGCTAAAAGCTTAAATGGGACAAACTGATTACAAATACTTGTGAAGTTATGCACTGAATTTCCCACAAAACATTGTGCCAGTTTTTAACTCTGCTACTGTCCCAGTACTTTAAATTGGTTAGCTTAGAATTCTCGTGCTATAAGGCGAATCATTGGGTTCCTGTCTTAGGGTAGGTGTATACAGTGAGCTGAGAGTGTGATTCCCAGCTCATGGAGACACACATACTAGCTCTGATCAAACTAGTGCACTACAAATAGAGAGTAGCTGCAGCACTGCTAGTGGAGGGAGGGGTTAGCTGCCCTGAGTACACGCCTACCATCTCAGACAGGTATGTGCTTGGGGCAGATAACCCCTCCCACTGCTCACACCACCACAGGTACACTTTATTTTTAGTGCACTAGCTCAATCAGAGCTAGCAGAGGTATGTCTCCTCACGATGGGAATTACACCCCCAGCTCAAAGTGGAGACCTACCTTTATGAGAAAGGAATATAGCCAGAGTTCTGATACCCTCAGATGATCCCCCAGTGTCCTAGGAGGACTGTGGGTTGGGGAAACACAAAGGTAGTGTAAAACCATCTTTTGTCTCTCCGCCCTCTAACCCCCACATCCTGCACCAAATGCAGCTTGGCAGAGGATCTGGCCCATTGTTTTGCTGTAAATTTCATGGTACTAACAAGAACCTTTTTGACAGTAACATAATCAAAGTAAGAAATTCACTCCAGTGCAGAGAGCCAGCACACGGCCTCTCGGTCTTTTCAAGCCTTGAATTCACTGTGGACAATTCCAGCACAAAATGAATAGGGAAAGAATTACACATTCACCCACACACTTTGAAATGTGTTCCTGACCAGTGATAAGCAGGGTCTGCAGAGCAGGGTGGGGGGTGGGGCTAGTGATCCTACAATGGAAATATTGGTGGGGAGCGGAGCTTTGTTTTTCTTCTCACAATATCTTGGAGACAAAAGTGGCATCCGGCTGAGCGCGCACACGCCTGAGGGACGGAAAAAAGAGCAGGACCTCAAGGAGAGACTGGTGGGGCTTTGGTGGCATATCAGCAACATCAGGCCAGCTGCCAGGGAGCAGATAGAACTCCTGGCCCAGTCCGAGCCTACCTTCCAGCCAGCATGGGTCCTGATGAAGACACCTGTCCAGGGGAGGGGCAGGAATATATCAGCCAGCTGCTGGGATAGAGTGGGGGGATAGGACAGGGCACTAGTACCTGGGCAGGGGGCACACAGGGCACTAGCCACTGGGGGAGGGACAACATTAGGCCCCAGCCACAAAGGACCTGCTGTAGGAATGACAGTAGGAACTACTGGGACGCCCATTCCCAGCCTGGAGCTGACTGCCCTCCTCCCCACCTTTTTCCCCTGCCCCCGCATTCATATGGAGCTTCTATCTTCCCCCCAGTGATAACTTACTGCACACATACATGACGGCAAAATTACCTACCTATAATTTAGAATGAAATCTTAGAACCAGATTAAATAAGAAGCCCAACCAATGCATGTGATATGCAAAGTGACTTAAGTGCCCAAAAGGGACATGTACAATCTTCTGTAGTACAACACAGGAAAGTTACATATATGGGCCCAGATTTTCAAGTGACCAGTGGCTCAATCTGAGACACTTTAAAAGAGCCTGCTTTTCAAAGGGCGGATGGTTGGTACTTTCTGAAAACCAGGCCACTTTAAAACTAGTTCAAGCTAAGCATTAAAAAAAACAGAGGTACTTAAGACTAATATTACATCTGCACATTCCTCCTTGGTCCCTAGAGAGGTATGCCAGAATAAAAATTCTGTCCCCCCAAAGAAGAGTTTCTATATTATTCTAGCTAACAGAACATTATGGGCTATACTGTGCCTTTAAGGTACACGTCTTTGTTAGGAATGTTGTGATGGTGCACTGCCTCAGCAGGAGCTCCCAAAGGCAATGCTCTCAGGAACAACTTGTACTGGAGCAGCAGGGGGATCACAGCCCCTTTGGCACTCCTTGCAAAGAGGCAGCTCTGTTCCCCTTCTCCCGTGCCAGTTCCCTGCCCATTTTGAAGTGGCTCAAGCTGCCACTGGATCTAGACGTACAAAGTGTTTGTGCTCAGAGGACTGGAATGGGCAGGTTTCCCCTGTCCTTTGTTGGGTTTCCAGGGTTCTGGAAGTTGTCTGCACCCCACCCTAGCATACTTGTGGAGGGCTGGGTACAATCAGACCCCATCCATCCATATCAAGCACGCTGGGAGATGAATTTAGAGCGTGTGAGATTTGCCAGATGCAACTAGAAACTGAAGTCCTCAGCCCTCAAACCATTACAGCACAGGCTGCAATACTACTAGCCTCACTACCCTGCACCGTCAGTGACCCTCAACCCTGACAAACAAGGAGCACACCAGAGGCCCGGGGATGCCTGCTCAATCCTTGGCCTCACGACTGAGATTGGCAACACCATCAAGGTTAACAAGTGTTTTCTGCGATGGGGACGCTTGTCCATCAGGAAATGGATTAAGTCCAGCAACCTATTTGACAGAAGCTGTTCTACAGCAGTGAATGGTGTCAGATTTCACTACTGATTTAGGATGCATTTGAACTATTTACTTAAAAAAACCCAAACCTACATACCCAACTTTCAGTCCCCTGAATCATTTGGTCCCAATGCTCACATTTAGACTTTTAGTCTAACAATTCTCCTCATTAAAAATAAATAAAATGTTTTAAATTTATTTAAAATAAAATTGATACTTAATACCTCTCCTCATTTCCACTATAGATAGTCGCTAAAGTAACTATGCGGCAGATCCTCAGCTGATGTAAATTGTCATAGTTCCACTGACTTCCATTAAGGATCTGCCCCATAAGTGATGGACGGACGGAAAGCACAGCAGTAATCTCAGTGGGATCACAGTTTAGCAGCATCCAACAATTCATTCATGTACTCTTGTAAATAACTTTGTGCAGGAACAGTGTCCTGAAGATCTTCGTGTGACTAAGAAGATCACCACAGATTTTGAGAGAGATAAAACTGTGTGTGAATATCAGAGAGAGACAAGACTGTAGATTAACACAAGGTCTCTCAGTAATAAACCAGTATAAAGTGGAACATCACTTAAAGGTCTGCCTGAAAAGACATAACATATTCCATACAAATGTATTAAACACCACTTCAGTGCTACCTGTTTTCTCTATTAAATTCTATTTTTTATTTCTTGCTACAGACGAAGAGCAGAATACTGGAGAGGGACAGATTGCAAATCCCAGGGTTTCTCCCCAAAGCTTTGGCAAAATGCCCATTCCTCACTCTGGAAGATACAACCTGAATGTTCACACTATAATTAAACAAAAATAGTGGGTTAATCCTGAGAGGTGCTGAACACAAATTCACTGATTTCAATATTCTGCAGTTTTACTCCATCAGCATCAGTGGTAATTGTGTGTGCTCAGCACCTCTTAGAATCAAGCCTTTTTATCATTACGAATGATCGATCTGATTTTATGTTCTGTTGTGCACATATCCACGAACATCTAGCTATGATGTGTGCTTTTGACGGATGAATGAAAATACAGAGTAAGTACTGAAGTAAGCATACATGTAATGCATACCACTCAGAGAAGGTGGGAGGGACGTGGGAAGACATCTCTTTGCTCATGTATCTACAAAACCACAATTATATTCCTTACCTAAAATTTTGTTGTAATGTTTTTACTAGTTTCACTTTTTCAGTATTTTGACCATTTATTTTTAGTTTCCTGAAAGGGTGAATAATCTCTTTTCCCAAATCTTTATCACTGTTGCCCAAACCAGCATCTTCCTTTCCTCCCTATCCCATCCCCACCACCTACATACACTTTGACCCTTATCCTATAAATGCTTACGAGTGTGCTTAACTTCACTACCTTTAGCTTTGATTTCAGTGGGACTGCTCAGGGTAATACATTTAAGCATCAGTGTGTTTGCAAGACTGGGGTCTTCACATTTATCAAATGCAATAGTATAAAAGGGAGCAGCAGCTCAGCTCAGTTGGCTCCAGCCGAGGACCAAGCGAAGCCTGAGGCCTTGGAAGCTGGAGACACTGCAACCCAGGCAGATGCCAGGCTACTTATGGAGGCCCTGCAGAGTCTGGAGTCACCGGGGACAGCGCAGACCTGGGAACCCAGGGACAAGAGACACCCACAGCGCGGCAGCGGGAACCAGGGGAGGAAGCAACCCAGGGGAATCAGATAGTGTCCTGCTTAGTGAACTGGAATATTGAGTCAGTATGTTTTGGTCAGACCCCCCCGACACACACACAGACTCAGTGGCATGCGCTTCTGCCACTAGGCTGGGGCCTGGTGGAGAGTGAGGTCCTGGACCCCTACCCAGGCTGCCACCATCCCCTTCCTGGGAGTGGTGGCTCCCTTCCCCAACTGAGGCCACTTGGCCGCTAGGCCTTACTACCTTGTGTACAGGGACAAACCCACTGACTCTGGCCACTATGCCATACTGCCCTACTAACTGGGGCAGATACGTGACTTTGGTCCCCAAGCCTTGCTGCTCTGCAGGCTGGGGCAAATCCATTGACTTTGGCCACTAGGCCTTACTGCCTGGCTAATGGGAGTAGATCTATTGACTTTGGCCACTAGGCCTTACTGCCCTGCTAAGAGGGGCAAATCTGTTGACTCTGGCCATTGGGCCTCATTGCCCTGATAACAGAGATGAGTATATTGACTTTGGCTATGGAGACACAGATGCAGATTAAGTACACCCTGCCCCTACACCTTAATGTAGATGACGCACTTGCCCCTCACTGGACAGGGTCCCCCCCACAACCCTGTCACAAGCCTCATAAATCAAATAAATAATACATAACAGTAAGTGAAAAATTTAATTGTTCACTTGGATAAGGTTGTTTAGGGCTCAATCCTGGAAGGTGCTGAGCCCTTCTGAGAAATGTTTAACATTCTCAACTCCTTTGGACTTCACTGTGAACAGAGATCAAGTTAAAAAAATGTTAAAATCATGTTTGATTGCTATATTTAGGAATGAGTCATATCTACTAATTGATATGCTTTGTTGAGATGATATATAATGCAAGAAAGGTTTATTTTTCCATAATTGTGACAACTGTTAACACTGAAAACTGCATTTGTCTCATGGGCTGATAATGAGAGGCACATGACAGACCTGAGCATTTTTCAAGTTTACCAATTACATTCTAGTAATAAATTTCTACAGAAGAAGTAGCTTGTAATCAACAGAAATTTTGATTTACATTAGGTAATACCAAACTACAGTCGTCAGATACGTTTACTTAAAATAAGCAGTTAACAAAATGAATCCTGAATAAACAAGGAAAAATAGTTTCAGAATAAACTTGAATGTATCCTTGATAATGTACTGTACGGGAAGCCAACTCATACCATTTTAATGGTCCTGTTGTCTTTTTCTAAAGTATACACATTAGCTGGTATCACATGTGGCTTCAATACATAGTCAATTAGCATATCATGCAATCCAATAAAACGCAATGCCAGCTGGAGACATTTATTGAACCTTATCGTCAATGAAGCATACAATAATCTAAAAGGAAAACTAAAGAAAAGATGAGCCAAATAAGACAGTAGATAAATTAAATAAATTTCAGAGTACCAACTTCAGAGATGAATATTTAATATACCTGGATCATTTCTGAGTGAAGAGATTTGGGATTAGTCTTACTGGCCACTGGATGTCACTGCTGCTTAAGAAAATACCAACCAAAACCACACTTATCAGGCAGTAGAGATAAGAGCTTGGAAACTGCTGTTTCAGGAATTTGGCTTATCGCTATTAAGTTTCCGTTTCTATCACTCCTATTGCCTTAGCTTTTGCTTTTATCATCTGTCCAGTTTAATTAAGTTGAAAGTGTTCTATAAGCTTCAATAACATTTAAAAAGGAAAGCATTGGTGGGGGGGAGAAGCAAATTCATGCCTGGTACTTGCACCACTTGAGGATCCTACCATCTAATCCCAACACCTTTTTAAAAATATATATATTATATTCCCCTGAAGATCTTATTTGCAGTTTTACTTGTGCATACTTTTACATAGTTTTGAAAAATTTATTAGTGCATGCTGACATCTTGACAAGTTTTACCCTAATGTGAATTTTACTGACCATTTGAAGAGTGAAACAAATCCAAGCACACAGCCCCTCTAAAGAACTGTTTTATAGAGGTTAGATCAGAGGACTAAATCAGGACTCCTGAGTTCTATTCTCAGCTCTGCAATTTCTTGCAGTCACGTCACAATTCTGTGTCTTATTTTCAACTGTATAGAAAATTAATATACTACAAATGATCCCTTCTTTATGTCTACTTTGCACAGTGTGTATATAGAGTCCTGGGGCTTTAAGGTCTGTAAAGGGCTTTGAAATCACAGGATGAAAGACTCTAACCACTAGGTGACAAAGCATTAATACTCTACACGCTATAAATGAGGATGTAAAAATCCAAAGGAAATAGAAATTTTGTGGAGTTTATTGTCCACAACTCAGCCATGCCATTTCTGAGATAACTGAGACATTCATTCCTGCTTCTTCATCTAGAATATTCAAGAGCTTGATGCAGTGTTCAAGTCCATGTATTATGCATAATAAATGTACCATAACATTCTTTAGCACAAATGCAATAAGAAAACACACACACACTAATTCTATAATACCTTTTACAGCCAAGCTATAGAACAGACATTGCTGTAACAACTTATGTATGGTTGATTAAAATCTGAAAGGTTTCTGTAAATTATTAATATTCTTTGTATGACAGTAGCACCTAATCCTTTTCATTCATTTATACACTGTGTTTAATTCTAGTAAATGGGAAAAAGAGGGTAAGCTATTTGATAGTATCCTTTATTTTAGTTAAAACTACTAGTTAAAATAATTGTTTTATGGACCTCGTGAGGAAAAAAACCTTTTTCTTTTCAAAAGTATTTTTCATGGAATTTACTTCCTATAGCTCTCAAGTTTATATTCCTATGCTATATAACTTTTTTTATTATTATGACTGCTTACCCACCATGAATTAGTAACTCCTGCATGTCTTGAGCCTTATACAGAAATAAATTATAGCCCAGTATCGCCATCCTCCTTTCTGCCCTCTCCAAACCCCACCATCCTTTTGGTAGCCTTTTACCTTCAGTTTTACCTTGACAGTGTTATATCCTCTAGTGGACTACTAGCAGAGAGGGAGGGTAGAGTGGAAATGCTTATACAATATTAACTTTAGCAGACACTGCTGTTCCTCCTGCAGTTATAAATTAAGGCCAAAATAAATATGGGTGGCTAAAGTTAGGCTCCTAAATCCCTGGCTAGGCACCGAATAAAAGTGGCTTATTTGTAGAGGTACTGAGCACCTGCAAAATCAACTGAAGTTCACTGGAGCTGTAGGTATCACCATTTGGAAAATATGACTACCTTTATTTAAATGCCTAATTATGGATTTAGCAGCCTAAATTCAGGCACCCAGGTTTGAAAACAAACAAACAGATCTATATTTATTTTCCTTACACTGGGCAAAATTCAGATTTCAGTTACAATGTTTAAATCTCTAGGAGCTCTGGGAAAAGTGTTATACTGATATAACAGAGCAGATTTGTCCCTAAATTTATCCTACATAAGCCTAACATTAAAAGGCTTCAATCTGTGCAGCAAATTTTGTTTCACACACTTCTAGCTGTGTGTTTTGATAATATTGTTAGGCTCCAGAGTAACAGAGAAAATGACTGATGTCCAAGATCAACACAGGAACTGGATGTGTTTGGAGTTCACTGAAGTGTCTTAATTCTTTTAAAATCTCCGAAGTCTGCGAGCACGTTATACTCCTTTCATCTCTATTTTATAGGGTGCACTTCCATGAAGAATATACTGCTTTACAAAACTACTGTAAAAGTTGAGATCAGAAGAAACCACCCTCTCCAGAGTTTCTACATGCAAGTAGCCAGTTTAGGTTCTTGAAATGCTGGGAGATGCATTATCCTGCAGCATTGTTACTTATTGCCAATTTTGGCCTTGTTCCTGCAAAACCTCTTGAGCCCAGAGTTAGAGAGAGGCATCTCCGAAGATAGGAGTCCTTGGCTGAATAAGACTCCTTTTGATCATATTTTGCTACTAGACATGAGTACTTGGAGGCTATTGTGTAGCATTTTTATTTATGAAGCATGGGGTTCTCCTTTGCCACTGATTTTGGCATTACTTTTTTACGTTCTGCTCATAACACTCCACGTCTGCACAGAATCAATGCCTCTCTGAGCCTTAAACCAAGTCTGCTTGAGTAAGGAAAGCAGAATTTAGCCATCAATTATATTCCTCTATGAATGGTCCAGTAGATTTTAAGAAACAGATTAATCTTTCTTGTCATCCTTTGCATTGGGACGTGCTGAAAAAATCCTCTTAAAGTCTGTAAGATATTTACTTATTTGCCCCTGATTTAAGAAATAACAAAGATTCTTTTTATTAAAATATGCCCCTGAGCTGGTTTAGCAGGTATGTCTAAAATAACCACTCTAGTTCCTATAAAAGACAATAAAATTTAATTCATAATAATTACATTTGCTACTTTTTAGGAGTAGTTTACAGCTTCAGGGATTTATTTTTTTTAAAATGGATGAGGAAGTAACTGAGAACAGTGCACTAAAAACTATTGCACATATACTGTAAGCAAATGCACATATAGTGTAAGCAAAGCAAAGAGAAGGTAAAAAAATCCCTTCAAACATTGTGCTGTAGGTACATTTACAAATGAAAAACAAAATTAGTAAAGAAATTTTTAAATAAATAATATTAAATGATCACTTCACTCATTCTCTGCTTGTAATTCATTGTCCTCACACAAATTGTATTAATTTGTTTCTCCACCATAAACCTACATTACTATTAATGGTTCTAGACTTAAATGTTACCTGTAGAACAGCTTTTCTGACAACAACTTGAGATTTCCAGACATACTATAAAAAAAAGGAAATATTTTAAGACTTTTTTCTGTGGTAAAATGTACGGAGATTCCGTTTCAATTTTTTGGCAGTGCCTTCTCTTGACTAAAAAACTTAAAACATGTTCCATCTACATGCAGTGTTGCCCTTTTTCTATTTCTGTTCTGGAAGTGGCAGTTCTTCCTCACTCAGTTTCCAGTCTTTGGTTAAACAAAGAATACATGACAAATCTGCTGGGGGATGGAGAATTCCACCACAAAATCAATTTAATAGATTTTCAAATAGTAGGTGCACTAACCCCCACTCCAATTCTTTTTGCTGTTTAATTTTATATAAAAAATAGTGACCAAGATTTTTTTTTTAAATATGAGCCTAGAATTAGTTTCCTAAATCCTCATTTAGACACTTAAGTAAAGTGTCTTGATATTTAATACTGTTGAGCACCCAAAGGTCTCCAGAGAGGACAGTGGGAACTACTAGATGCTAAATACTTTTGAAAATCAGGTTACTTTATTTAAGTGCCTCAACATCGATTGACTTTAGGCTCTTATCTTTTAAACTCTTGTCCTATAATTTTACAGTGTTCATGTCCACTTCCTGGCTTGAGCAAGGACTGTGGATACTGTACTGAGGATATCACAAACAGTTGCCAAAGGCGTAACCAAAAGGGGGAAGATGGCAAAGTTACATCTGATAGTTTTCAGAGTCATTGCTTACAATGGCAAATTAAAAAGTCTAAGCTCTGGCTACTCCCTGGAGTCATTCCCTAGTCTCCCCATACCTAAACACAAACAATGGCATTCTCTCTCCCATTAAAGAAAATATCACAGATTATTAACTTGATGTTAAAATAATTGTACTGTTCAGGGAAACTTTGGCAAACCAGTAAAGTGCCTGAAACCACTATGGCTTATTGCTAAAAGCAGCCAAGTCAGCAGGCTGTAAATTGGCCATTCAGCACTCTCAGTTTGACCAAGGCAGGAGGGGAGGAGGGAGTTTTGGTTGAGATTAAGTAAAGTTTAGCTTTAAATGAAAGCACTCTTATGTTGTCCTGTTAGTGCCAGCCATCTATCGGTCGGACGGCCGTGTCTCCCCTGATTTATTTCCTGACACCACCTCGCACAGAGTAAAAGTTACCAAGAGCTTTGGGTTGAAAGAACCCCGGGTAACAGTATCTCCTATTTTAAGTGAAACAATAGGCTCAAAGAGTCAAGCTTATTTCTTTGTTGTCTTTGTTGCCTGTTTTTTATTCCTCACTTACCTATTTGGTAATGGTCACTGCATACATGGCACCTCTGTCACTAATAAATAATATTCTTTGACTAATGACAAAGTTTTGTTGTCATATACAGAAAGTGGTAAAAACATCATCCTGAGAATCAAATAGTACCAGGAGAACACCAAGACTAATTGTTCTGACATTTATAATAAATTCTGTAGCCTTGAATGGATCAAGCTATTTATAATATCTAGATTTTTTATTCGTAGATCTTAAATTCTGTAGAAAGGTGGCAAACAATGATCATAATGAACTATTCTATAGACAAGAAAAGTGTGGCACAGAGGTTAAGTGATTTGTCCTTAGCCAAATATCAAGTCCTTTGACAGAGCCAGGAATTGGCCCAACTCCTCATGATTGCCATTCTGGTGCCCTGTGCATTTAACCATAGCCTCTTGACCAAGCAGACCACTATTTACCCACTGATGAGAGTTGTTAATATGAATGAGCACTACAAGGTGTTTCTTTGTTTACTCCCTGATTGACCTTCCCTAGCGATCTTTCAGAGTCGTGCTGGTGTGATGGTGACCCTCTTGGCCAACATACCAGGGACTGAACCAAGGAGCTCCAGAGCTAAAAGCATGAGCTATCAGAGCTTGAACTCAAAAGCCAAATCTAGCTGACAACTCATATCCTCTGTGGATCAGCACCAGTGGCTCACACTGGCAAATCTACGGGGGCTCCTGACTTCAGTCACACTGGTAAGTTCAGCAACATGTTTAGTGTCCCTAGGGTCAACTGACACCTTGTCGACTGAAAAGGTGTAACTACCGTTATCCAATGAAATCTTATAATTCCATTTGCTTGGATGCAGCCTCAGGCCTGCTCCAAGATATGCTGGTTGGTAATTGCCCACTTGGGGCGTTTCCACTGGCCCAGGGTTACCAGAGTCCAAAGCATTTCAGCCACACCCTATCCCATCCCCATACACATGAACAGAACCAGGAGTGAGGGACAGAGAGCTAGCTTTCCACCGACTTCATACTGGAGCAAATGACTTCACAGGGTATACAGCACTGGAGAATCAAGTACCGAGAACTGTAGATACCATAGTCCTGATTATTCTCTCACCCTAGTTTTACATCAATATAACGCCATTGATTTAAACAGTTACTCATGATTTGGACCAGCATAAGCAGCATCAGAGCTCTATGACCAGAAATTGCACTTTACTTACAGGTATCTGTTTTAATAACACAAATTTGAAAATGTGATAGGTTATGAATAAGTGAATCCATCTGGTCTTTAAATAAATCTTCTGCTAGTAATGCAAGGAGTAGAGAATAAATACTAAGTACAATACATATAAACAAACAAGTACAATAATATATAGCACTTGACATGTTACGTACAGTTGGGCTTTTTAGGTAATTATTTCTACTGTATCATTTCTGGCTTATGATTACCTTGACATTGTTGGATCATATTAAAGAAGTTCTGTATTAAAATCACAAATGAGTTTGATTCCCCAGAGTTTAAATTCCAGGGTATTACTAATTAAGAGGTCTCTTGGTTTTTGGTACTGTTTCTCTCCCTCTATGTGTGAAACTTGCAAGCTGCTAATTGTGTTAGTACATTCCAAGACAGAGTCTGTTCTCAAAGCAATTCACAAGAGAGAGAGAGACTCAAAGCAATACTCTAACAACAGAAACAGCACCCAGAGACTCCCCACCCTTTTGTTGTATTAACCATTGTGATTAAAATAGAGATAGAGGATGTATGTGGATGGATGCTTGGTGTGGATAATAACTGAATGATCAGGGAGGTGCCAGCCTAAGAATCCAGTGTCCATCGGCTGAAGAAGGCGTCAAGTGGAAATAACCAGAGGACCCTCCCCCCCCGGAGGGCAGACTGGAATCCACCCAACAGCCTCAAGGATGGGAGAACCAAAGAACAAGATAACATCTTGGAGCCGTCAGGAATGTGCTATCTGCTGATTGATTCAGCAACAGCATGATGAAGCAATTCCCATAGACTGGCATAGGAAGAAATTCCTATAAAAATAGACTCTAAAAAGTGAGAACTTTGGGGTCTGATTCTGCAAACCAACTTCCAGGAGCATCAGATGAGCATCTGACAAGGCCCTGCTCCCTCCTCATGTCCAGGCCACCTGGCCAGTGGCTTGGCATGAGCAACTCTAAGGCTGGTAACTATGATAACAACCTTGCAGAACCTGTGTGTGTGTGTGTGTGTGTGTGTGTGTGTGTATGTTTGTATGAATGAATGAATGAATGTGAGAATAAATTTGAGATTGAATGGAATGTTATAACTATAACTAACTGCTTACTATGATTCTTTCTGTATTTACAATAAATGTGGTATTTTGCCTTTTCCCTTTAATAAGATCCTGCTGGTTTTTATTTTATTGGTACAACATTTTGGTGGAGAATTGCGAAAGGGGGAATATTGGTAAAAAACCTCAGTTATTGTAAATATTGGTGTGCACACCGCCAGCTCTAGTGAGCTAGGCATTTCTATTAGATTAAACCAGACCTGCTGGCCTCCGAGAAGGTAGCAGGAGACCTGCTGGCCTCCGAGAAGGTAGCAGGAAAAACAGATTAAACCAGACCTGCTGGCCTCCGAGAAGGTAGCAGGGGACCTGCTGGCCTCCGAGAAGGTAGCAGGAAAAACAGATTAAACCAGACCTGCTGGCCTCCGAGAAGGTAGCAGGGGACCTGCTGGCCTCCGAGAAGGTAGTAGGGAAAACAGATTAAACCAGACCTGCTGGCCTCCGAGAAGGTAGCAGGGGACCTGCTGGCCTCCGAGAAGGTAGCAGGAAAAACAGATTAAACCAGACCTGCTGGCCTCCGAGAAGGTAGCAGGGGACCTGCTGGCCTCCGAGAAGGTAGTAGGGAAAACAGATTAAACCAGACCTGCTGGCCTCCGAGAAGGTAGCAGGGAAGAACAGGTTAACCGGACCTGCTGGCCTCCGAGAAGGTAGCAGGGAGAAACAGGTTAACCGGACCTGCTGGCCTCCGAGAAGGTAGCAGGGGAAAAACGCATAGATTAAGCTATGATTTCAGAATCTAGGCTGTGTCACTTGCTAAGTAATACCAGCAGTGACAAAGAGATTGAAATATCCATGTTGAGATGTTTAAAAGAAAACAGGGTAAGCGAGTACCAGAGGGAGGAATGGAGTCAGAAGGAACTCCAACCTCACCTTTTGTTAAAGAAATTACACCTTTTAAACAAATCCTTCAAAAATTTGGGCACAGTCCTTGGACTAAACAAGCCCTAGCTGATGTCTGCACTATTTCGGACCTAGAGGATAGATTGGCTCAGTATATCCTCATATACAAACCTTCTAGTGCTGCCAAAAGAGATGCAGCAGCAATTTGGTTGTTGTGGGAGGCATGTAAGGATTCTTCCCTCCGCTTGTCTTCATGTAAAGTGGAAAAGGGAGCAGACAATTGGAAGGTGCTGGCTACAAATATCCAAAGCCAGCTGAAAATAGTGAAAGAGGCACTCCAGGAATACAAAAAGAGTGAAAAAGTTAACTCTGCAGAGGCTGGAGGGAGGCAGGTAAAGGGGGAGAAGGTCCTATGTACGGCACCACCAGGCATAATTACAAAGAGAAAAGAGAGTAAAAAAAAAAAAAAAAAAAGTTAACTCTGCAGAGGCTGGAGGGAATTAAGCAGTTAAACTTTGTATTTCACCCAAACAACTTTTAACCGAAAATGTTAAAAAGGAAAAGTGTTAGAGCATTCTTGGTTTCTTTGCAGCCATTCTGAAAGAAAAATGGGCCCTTTTCCAAAGGAATGTCTGTAAATTAGCCAGGCAAAAATAAACTATCTGATTAAAATAATTTGACTGGACAATTTAGTCAAATTTGCTAAAAGAACATAAGAGGGTTCTATTGGAACTTAACTGCCTCAAATGTATAAAGGGAATGTAAGATGTAAAAAACAGAGCAGTGTGGAAGGGATGTTAAGGAAAAGAAAATGTGTATGTATCTGTCTGTGTGTGTGTAAATATGTAAAGTTCTAAGGACCAGTTAGTTTTGTTTTTGTTTTAAATAATGCCACTAAA
Source organism: Lepidochelys olivacea (assembly GCF_965140295.1). Lineage (NCBI taxonomy): Eukaryota > Metazoa > Chordata > Testudines > Cheloniidae > Lepidochelys > Lepidochelys olivacea. Next base: position 300,302,399 of record NC_140411.1, read on the forward strand.
AATCCATTTGACTCTTTAATTCAAAGTTGCAAAACTGACAGACCTTTTTTGCTAGACACAGGTAATTAGTGTTGTTTGGCTTTGGGATTTGGCATTTAACCCTTAAAAGGTAACTCAGTGCTTTACAAAATTTAAAATGTTTTTAAGTTGTGGCTGCAGCAGGGCAGTCAAAATCAGGAGAATATAAAAAAAAAAAATTGGATTCTTTTTGGTTGTTTTTTGTTGGTTGTTTTTGTAACAAAATAGCAGATGAGAGTTGTAGTAAAAAAAAAAATTAAAAAAAGACAGTGCCTCTCTGAAGCAACAGCAGGGGTGAGGTGCACAAAACAAAAAGAAGCAATGTTAGAAATACTGAGTCTTAAAATGGCTCTGAGTAATCAGACTGTCACTTTGATAAAGGTACATGAAAACTCTGTAAGCAAAAAAAAAGAAATAGTGACACCTTATGTAAAAATGGATCTGGATAATGTTATAGAAGTTAAACTATGGAAGGAATGTGCATTTGCCCCAGAACATGTGCAGGGTATATTGTAGAAGGGGCAAAAGAAATGCAAACATACCATGCTACTTAATTAAAATGCTATTAGGGCTCCAAAGGGAGCCACAATAGGTTGGGTTTTCTTTTTCAGATTGCTGTGTGTTTTGGAAGCAGAAGTTAAAAGTAATCAAAACTCCGGTGAAAGTTGATTGTGTCCCTTTTAAGATAGAGTCTCTGAGCTGCTGATGGCTTTAAATCCAAAAGCAGGAAGTTTCTGTGAAAATGCAAATTACCTAAATGATAAAGGAAGGAAAGAACTAGCAGCACAAAGGAGCTGCAGATAAAGGACATACCTAGTCAGCAAACAAATTGTCTAAATAAAAGGCATGGGATAACAAGATAATTTTAATAAATTTAATGATAATAAGTATCCCTGTAACAACATATAGTGTGTATGATTTTTGGAAAAATCCTTTAAGGTCGTATGGTAATGATGCTTCTCAGTTATTACCTGTAAATAAAACTTAAAGCTTAACACAGCAGGAAAAACATTATAAACTTGGTCTGCTGTATAAGAAGGAAAACTCAGGGATTTAATGACTAAACAGTGGGATAATTTCCCCATAACCCTTAAAAGATAAAAGCCTTTGAAACCTGGCCTGCCTATAGAACAAAAACAGGAAAATATGGGGGCAATTTCTCTGTTTTGCCTGCAATCAGCAAGGGTATTTGTAAAAGAAATATTTTAAGCAATAATCTGCCACCCCAAAAGGGGTAGAAACATGTTCTTTTTGTCTTTCAGAAAATCAGGAAAAGCTGCCAGCTGAAAAGCAACCCAATACCATGAATCTACTGTCACAATAGAAATTGTGTTCTGTGTTCTATGTTTTGTCTTGTGTTTTGTGTTGTTGCTAGCACTGTTGTGTGTTTAAAAAAAAAAAATACAGAAGACCTGCAGGAACTTAAAAATAAATTAAGCTTTCTGTCCCAGCTACAGGACAGCCTGATACAAAAACAAGTACATGCCAATGTAGACTTGGTCCAAATTGGTCTGGGTAACCTAAAAGGCCAATGGAATCTTTAGTAATGGCTTAATACTACCATATGGCTTATCCATAAGAAAAAAAAATATTAGAAATAGGAAACTACACAGCCATAGCTATGGGATGCACTGAAATGCAGATACTCGCACTAGCTACTTTGGAACACAAAATGTTCTGGGTCATATTGGGAAATATTAAGGGTTTGATGCATTTGTTAAAAAAGAAAGAGATCATTGTTTGACACTTATCAATATGAATGGATGCAATATGTTTCCAGTATTGTAAACCAGACTTGTTAATGGGAGAAATTGTTGTCAAAATTGCACACCAACAGTCCCTGGAGGCAAAGGTATTGAAGGTTAACCCACTCCCCATATTACACATGGGATCCTTTTGGCTACCCTGGACCTTGAGCCAGTGGGCTGGGGAGGGAGGGAAGCTATTGGACACTAGAGGTTGTACCGAATGGACTCCTCAAAAGTGGGTGTGCCTCACCTTGCCTGTTGCCCCAGAACCTTGTAGTAAAGATACATCACTAGGATCATGTATGTGGCATGAATTGGAATCACAAACTCAAATTGCCTCACAGTACTTTCTCTTGAATAGGCTACATAGAAAGTGACACTGACGATTATAAATCTTAGTGTCAAAAGGGGGATTATGTTGGATCATATTAAAGAAGTTCTGTATTAAAATCACAAATGAGTTTGATTCCCCAGAGTTTAAATTCCAGGGTATTACTAATTAAGAGGTCTCTTGGTTTTTGGTACTGTTTCTCTCCCTCTATGTGTGAAACTTGCAAGCTGCTAATTGTGTTAGTACATTCCAAGACAGAGTCTGTTCTCAAAGCAATTCACAAGAGAGAGAGAGACTCAAAGCAATACTCTAACAACAGAAACAGCACCCAGAGACTCCCCACCCTTTTGTTGTATTAACCATTGTGATTAAAATAGAGATAGAGGATGTATGTGGATGGATGCTTGGTGTGGATAATAACTGAATGATCAGGGAGGTGCCAGCCTAAGAATCCAGTGTCCATCGGCTGAAGAAGGCGTCAAGTGGAAATAACCAGAGGACCCTCCCCCCCCGGAGGGCAGACTGGAATCCACCCAACAGCCTCAAGGATGGGAGAACCAAAGAACAAGATAACATCTTGGAGCCGTCAGGAATGTGCTATCTGCTGATTGATTCAGCAACAGCATGATGAAGCAATTCCCATAGACTGGCATAGGAAGAAATTCCTATAAAAATAGACTCTAAAAAGTGAGAACTTTGGGGTCTGATTCTGCAAACCAACTTCCAGGAGCATCAGATGAGCATCTGACAAGGCCCTGCTCCCTCCTCATGTCCAGGCCACCTGGCCAGTGGCTTGGCATGAGCAACTCTAAGGCTGGTAACTATGATAACAACCTTGCAGAACCTGTGTGTGTGTGTGTGTATGTTTGTATGAATGAATGAATGTGAGAATAAATTTGAGATTGAATGGAATGTTATAACTATAACTAACTGCTTACTATGATTCTTTCTGTATTTACAATAAATGTGGTATTTTGCCTTTTCCCTTTAATAAGATCCTGCTGGTTTTTATTTTATTGGTACAACATTTTTGTATGAATGAATGAATGTGAGAATAAATTTGAGATTGAATGGAATGTTATAACTATAACTAACTGCTTACTATGATTCTTTCTGTATTTACAATAAATGTGGTATTTTGCCTTTTCCCTTTAATAAGATCCTGCTGGTTTTTATTTTATTGGTACAACAACATCTCTACACAGACACCTGCTATTTTCTTAATCACTGAATCAAATTGTAACCATATACTGTTTGAAAGTAATTATATAAAGATGTCCAACTTCTGATAGAGATCAGCTTGTCATGCATCAAAGGCTTTGAGAGGCTTGAGGAAATTATTCATGCCTTAATGAAGTGCAATACTATAGTTTTCCAAATGATCATACTGAAGCATTAACAGTGAGGGCCATTCTGTGCCCTCTCATAGTAAAACCTACAGAACTGCAACAGAGCACAGGAAACTCTGCAAGTCTCACCACTTGGAGTGTTTAACAAAAAGATTCTCTTCATGGGAGGATGAGTTCAGCGAGCAACAGTGTGGGCATTGCCTTCTAAACCTACAGAGCCAGGAAGCCACATGGAATTCTGCTCCAGGTCCTGTACATGGCTGGCCTCCTCCTGCCCCTCCCTTCTGGCAGCAGGCTCACTCACACTCCTTCAGTAGATGTTAATAAAGTGATTCATATGGTTATTATTTTACAAAAATGGCCAAAAAGATCTGGCATAAATTAAACTAATAGCAGACTGATTAAAAAGGAGACTGAACTTGGAATAAAATTAAGTGGCATTACTATATCTGCTTTTAACCCGTGCATTTTCAGTTACATTTGCCAATATACTGGTAGTTTAACATGTCACCCAATCACGCTTTTGATTTCATCACCACATGTTGAAATATCTTCTAGGGAATCAATTTATCATAATTATAGTGAATGAACAGGACCATATTAGCATAAATTCTGATATATGGTGAAACATTAAGCTAGTGCTAAGTGGTTAAGTGATGCTGCACTAGCAGAACTTGTAAACTACTTGACCCAGAGCTTTTCCTCTTACAGAGATTACAACTAGGAAGATGCTGCACTCCTTCCAAATGTTCCCTGTTTAGATCTGAGATTCGTAAATAATCCAACAAATCTACCAGAATTAAACAACCCAGAGATCTACTGCCCAGATACTGCCTTAAGTACAGAGAGTAAAAATAACTGATACAAATGCTTAATAAAAGAAATCTTAAAACTACATACAAGAATATGGAAAACTTCTATGCCAAATACACAAAACTGCCAATGCAAATTGTTCATAACTTTAAAACTAATGTATCAAATATATCAAAACTTGAATCAATCATGTCTTAATTCTCAGGAAAGAGTACAAAACAGGCATGTTTGAATTTTCTATCTTTATCCTTTTTCAAGCCACATGAATACAAAAAAGTCTGATCAGAACATATGGGGAAAGTTTATTCTTTCATACTCCAAATCAAAAATAGAGCATATGATGAACCACTTTTGTTCAAACTTTACAGTAAAGTGCATCTTTTCAAGGATGGAACTATTTTGAGACTGGTAAGGATTAGATTAGCATCTTGAGCCTAATTATTTGCAACTATTAATTATTTAACACCCAGTTCACTCAAAACACACATTTGATTATATTTCAGAAACAAAGGTCAAATTAATTAGGAATTGGTATTAATCTAATAGAGCACAGACATGCACACTCTAGGCCTGATTCATCCCTGCTGAAATTGGGTGACACTGGAGTTACCACTGATGAATCAGGCCTTTAGATTGTAACTCAGTAATAAAAGTCACCTGGGCTAAAAACCAGAGCAGAAGCACAAAGGTTCCAGAAGCATAGCCAGACCTCCGTATAAAGAGATTGAAAAGATTTGGACTGTTTAGTCTTGAGAAGAAATAAACAACAAGGAGTATAGAGATAAACAAAATAATGACTGGTATAAAGTAAATCAGGCACTCCTAGTTATCTCCTCTCATAATTAAAGAGCAAGAGGACGTTAAAGGAAACTAAAAAGCAAAAAATAAAACATTAAAATAAATACTTTTATTTGACAACACAAACTGTGAAACTCATTGCTACAAGATATGACTAAGCTCAGTAGCATTAAAAGAAAATAACATTTATATGCATAATGAGAACATACAAAGTCATATTAGATTAAATTAAAAAACTAGGAGAGATAAATCCTTTATGTTTCAGGGCATAAACCAGCTATTATTAAAAAAACCCCAAAACCTTCCTTTAGTGACAGGTGTGACAGATAGGGCAATTTCCTGAAGAATTAAGTTAAACCTTACTGAATTAAGTTTAAGTATTTTAGGAGTTCGTTACATTAAAAAGGCAAGTATTTATGTGTCATTGGGGGATTCTATGTAACCTGGTTAAGGGGGAGACAGGACTAATGTAAACCCTAGGAAGTGTTAGGAGCTTCAAAGGACTCTTAAAACAATGAGCTAGGCAAGATTGAACTTTTAGTTGAAGATTGAACTTTTAGTTTAGTTGAGCAGTTGAGTATTAGGAAATACTTAGGAAGAGGGGAATGCAGATTATCCATCTCTGGACCTATCCTTCTGAAGTTGCACCCTGAGGAGAAATCCATTGTCTGCTGATCACCTGTTTACAGGAGGACAAGTTCAGAGGCCCCAACTGGATAAAAGAGGGACTCTCAGATTCATGGGTGTACTTGTTCTAAGCTAACAGCTGTTATGAACTTGTGACCATGGAAAACCCCCTTCCTGGGGTCTGAAGGACCGTCCACCTGCCAGAGCCCTTGTCGGAATGAGGGGGTGACCTCTGGTAAGCTTATTAGCATGCATGTAGGTTCTTTTATTGTTTTTAATATGTTTTCTCTCTAATGCTTTTACCTTAAGAATAAACATACTTGCTTAGAAAGCACTGTGTAGTAACGTCTAAATGTGGCAATTACATTGTTTATAGACTCTGGGGAGAAAAGCATAGCACAGTGCTTTGGCAGTTTGACTTTGCTGAGGAATTTATAGTGCAAGCAAGGAACATTGCAGCCTGAAAATACCTCAGTCAGGGAAGAAGAGAGAAGTGTGCCTTCACCCAAAAGCTGGGTACCTGGAAGCTTGAGCGTGGGTGTCCTTGCTGGACCATATTGGGGAATACAGGTGCAGTCACAGTTCAGGGCAACAACAGGTTATTCCATAATTGTCCACTGTAACCTTTTATTTCATTTAAAGCGAATTTTGTAATGTGTAACTCCGATGGTTAAAGTTTCAAGCTTAACAGAGTGAAAGTCACCTGTGCTACTTACTTTAGATTTAGAGTCTGTAGAAACTCAAAGTCCAAGGGTAGTGACTACACATATACTCACAAGTACAAGGTATAGTCTATTTTACAAGTTTTATTAAAGTTACAGTTAAAGTTATGAATACCCAAGCATAGAGAAATTCTATACAGACCTATGCACAAGTTACAAATATAGTTTAACTCACATCCTTAACAATAGTGTTAGGCTCTGATGGGTCTCTCATGGATTAATCATCAGGTAGAGAGATGGTTCCTCCTGGAGTTTCCCATAGGGAACTAAATTTTCCTGCTTGGGGCACCCTCGCTTTAAAGTGTGATTCTGTCTATACCTACATTCTGCACGTCCATAGAAGTGTCAACCTTCTTTTTCCTTATCGGTCTGATGTTCCCTAAAAACTTAAGGGACCCCAATTTCTGTAGGTTGTGTCAGCTGTCTTTATTCTCATTAGCATTGATGCACAACCTGTGTCCTGTGGTTAAGGCTTATGTTGGAAACAGATATTTCTTTACATAATTTTTATGATTTAAAGCTACTCTTCTGGTTAATTTTTTTTTGCAATATTACCACTTGGTACCTCTCTTCCCATAATCTTAGGGCACTGGGTTATTCTTCAGTCACTTGCTTATATCAGCATTTCTTAGCTCCAAGGCCTAAAATAGCTAAGCTAAAATCTTGCAGGCCTCAGCCTACAGGCCTTGCATTTCAACCCTACTTTCTTAGTTACCTCATACACGATTATTCCCTCTATTTACTGATCAGTCTTATACTTAACTCTATTTAGCATACAGTGATTATATATAACATAACATTTTAGTTAAGTAGAACATCACACTGTTGGATACTACTATGCATAGTAGTAAATGCTGTAATACGTTCTCGGCCATTGAGGCCTAGTATGAATGCAGTGTGCTTGACATGAGTATGTGAGTTTTGTGTTGGCAACTGAAGTGAGGATTTAACTTCATGAGTGAGCGAGAACTGTTCCTGCAAAACAACTTTGTTGTGTCCATGGGAAATATGAAGAATCAGCAGATGACGGAATAACATCGGTGTTGTCATCATGACAACATATCCATTACAGCAGTGGATAAAAACTGGGTGAAATGGAATGTGAGAACATAAGAATGGCCATACTGGGTCGACCAAAAGTCCATAAAGCCCAGTATCCTCTGTTTCGACAGTGGGCAATGCCAGGTGCCCCAGAAGGAACAAACAGAACAGGTAACCCTTAAGTGGTACCCCGTCACCCACTCCCAGCTTCTGGCAATCAGAGGCTAGGGACACCATCCCTGCCCACCCTGGCTAATAGCCATTGATGGACCTATCCTCAATGAATTTATCTAGTTCTTTTTTGAACCCTATTATAGTCTTGGCCTTCACAACATCCTCTGGCAAGAAGTTCCACAGGTTGCTGTGAGTTGTGTGAAGAAATACTTCCTTTTGTTTGTTTGTTTTAAACCTGCTGCCTATTAATTTCATTTGGTGATCCCTAGTTCTTGTGTTATGAGAAGGAGTAAATTACACTTCCTTATTTACTTTCTCCACACCAGTCACAATTTTATAGACCTCTATCATATCCCCTCTTAGTCATCTTTTTTCCAAGCTGAAAAGTCCCAGTCTTATTAATCTTATTAATCTCTCCTCATACATACATTTTCCCCACCCCCCACCGCTCCTCGGATGTTCCTGTTAACTGCTGGAAATGGCCCACCTTGATTATCACTACAAAAGGTTTTCTCCCCCCCACTCTCCTGCTGGTAATAGCTCATCTTAAGTGATCACTCCCTTACAGTGTGTATGATAACACCCATTTTTTCATGTTCTGTGTGTATATAAATCACCTCACTGTATTTTGCACTGAATGCATCCGATAAAGTGAGCTGTAGCTCATGAAAGCTTATACTCAAATAAATTGGTTAGTCTCTAAGGTGCCACTAGTACTCCTTTTCTTTTTGTGAATACAGACTAACACAGCTGCTACTCTGAAATCCATATCCCTAATCATTTTTGTTGCCCTTTTCTGAACTTTTTCCAATTCTAATATATCTTTTTTGAGATAGGGCGACCACATCTGCATGCAGTATTCAAGATGTAGGCATACCATGGAATTATATAGAGTAATATGATATTCTCTGTCTTATTATCTATCCCTTTCTAGATGATTCCCAACATTGTTTCCTTTTTTGACTGCGGCTGCATATTGAGTGGATGTTTTCAGAGAACTATCCATAATGACTCCAAGATCTCTTTCTTGAGTGGTAACAGCTAATACAGACCCCATCACTGCATATGTATAGTTGGGATTATGTTTTCCAATGTGCATTACTTTGCATTTAATCAACACTGAATGTCATCTGCCATTTTGTATCCCAGTCACCCAGTTTTGAGATCCTTTTGTAGCTCTTCACAATCTGCCTGGGACTTAACTATCTTGAGTAGTTTTGTACCATCTGCAAATTTTGCCACCTCACTGTTTACCCCTTTTTTTATGAATGTGTTGTATAGGACTGGTCCCAGTACAGGCCCCTGGTGGACATCACTATTTACCTCTCTCAATTCTGAAAACTGACCATTTATTCCTAGCCTTTGTTTCCTATCTTTTAACCAGTTACCAATCCATGAGAGGACCTTCCCTCTTATCCCATGACTGCTTATTTTTCAATAACCTTTGGCGAGGGACCTTGTCAAGGGCTTTCTGAAAATCTAAATACACTATATCCACTGGATCCCTCGTGTCCACATGCTTGTTGACCCCCTCAAAGAATTATAGTAGATTGGTGAGGCATGATTTCCCTTTACAAAAACAATGTTGACTATTCCTGAACAAATTATGTTCATTTATGTGTCTGACCATTTTGTCCTTTACTATAGTTTCAACCGGTTTGCCCAGTACTGAAGTCAGGCTTACTGGCCTATGTCATAAATATAAAGGGAAGGTTAACCACTTTTCTGTATACAGTGCTATAAAATCCCTCCTGGCCAGAGGCAAAACCCTTTCACCTGTAAAGGGTTAAGAAGCTAAGGTAACCCCACTGGCACCTGACCCAAAATGGCCAATGAGGGGACAAAATTCTTTCAGATCTGGAGGGGGGGAAATGAAGGGTTTGGTCTGTCTGTTTGATGCTTTTGCCAGGAACAGATCAGGAATGCAGCCTTACAACTCCTGTAAAGTTAGTAAGTAATCTATAAGTAATCTAGCTAGAAAATGCGTTAGATTTTCTTTTGTTTTATGGGTGGTAAAATAAGCTGTGCTGGATGGAATGTATATTCCTGTTTTTGTGTCTTTTGTAACTTAAGGTTTTGCCTAGAGGGATTTTCTATGTTTTGAATCTGATTACCCTGTAAGGTATTTACCATCCTGATTTTACAGAGGTGATTCTTTTACCTTTTCTTTAATTAAAATTCTTCTTTTAAGAACTTGATTGATTTTTCATTGTTCTTAAGATCCAAGGGTTTGGGTCTGTGTTCACCTGTACAAATTAGTGAGGATTCTTATCAAGCCATCCCCAAGAAAGGGGGTGTAGGGCTTGGGGGGATATTTTGGGGGAAGAGGTCTCCAAGTGGTCTCTTTCCCTCTTCTTTGTTTAAAACGCTTGGTGGTGGCAGCATATGGTTCAAGGACAAGGCAAAGTTTGTACCTTAGGGAAGTTTTTAACCTAAGGTGGTAAGAATATGCTTAGGGGGTCTTTCATGCAGGTCCCCACATCTGTACCCTAGAGTTCAAAGTGGGGAAGCAAACTTGACAGCCTGTAATTGCCAGGCTGAGAGCCCTTTTTAAAAATTGGTGTCACATTAGCTATCCTCCAGTCATTTGATACAGAAGCTGATTTAAATGATAGATTACAGACTACAGTTTGCAGTCCTGCAATTTCATATTTGAGTTCCTTCAGAACTCTTGGGTGAATACCATCTAGTTCTGGTGACTTATTACCATTTAGTTTATCAATTTGTTCCAAAACCTCCTCTAATGACACCTCAATCTTGGACAATTCCTCAGATTTGTCACCTAAAAAGAATGGTTCAGGTTTGGGAATCTCCCTCGCATCCTCAACTGTGAAGACCGATACAAAGAATTCATTTAGTTTCGCTGCAATGGCCTTATCGTCCTTATTGAGCCTTATTGAGTACTCCTTTAGCATCTCGATTGTCCGGTGGCCCCACTGGTTATTTAGCAGGCTTCCTGCTTCTGAGATACTTAAAAAAAAATTCTGGGATTATGACAGTCTGCCGAGAACTGTTTTCCTGAAGTTATGGGTGAAAGGCCTAGCAAACAGAGACAAAAAGCTGATGATGCTATGGACTAGTCTATAAATAGTTGTCTGACATATCTGAAATTTGGAGTCAGACATCGACTCAGAGCCCTGATTTTGAAGAGGTGTGCAGTGCCGGTTCCCCAGGCCTTATGATTGACCGAACCTCAACTGGTCATCGGGACTGCGTTGTCATCTTTGGACTCTGGTGCAGTATGTTTAGGGTGGAGTGAGTGGGGTTTATATTGTAATCAATAATAGTATTTAGGAGGATTATATACCAACACTGTGTCCGGAATCTGCCTGCTCCCCAATCCCATAAAGAGACCTCTCTCAGAGCCTAACACCACAATAAATGAACAATAAACTAAAATAATTGGCTACACCATTATGGGATTTCTTTCTCTCTCCGCTGAAACATTTGGTACTGGGCACTGTCAGTGAGTGAATAGGGAACTAGATGGGCCAGTGGTCTGTTCAGGTATGGCAATTCCTATCTTCTTATCTAAAAGTCTGTGTAGCCCATCATGACAATAACTGATTTATTAAAGTAAGTTGTTAAAATAGTACAGCTGTTTGCATCTATTCAGAAATTGGTCATTTGAGTCAGTCAAACCAGGAATTGTAATTTGATGGAATAAGCCCCATTCCGTTGGTCATCATTACCTCTCTGTCCAAATGGGAACAGTACTTAGATATCACAGTTCTTCAGTGCTTACTATTTTGGAAAGGTCATAAAAAGAGAGTGCTTTTATGGTTCAGGAATGAAAGTTCCATCTTTTTTTCAGAAGGACAGTTTGCTTTTCATCTCTCAAGATGTTTGATGCTGCTAAAATATTTAAATTACTAGCTGTATAGAGAGAAATCTGATTACCTCTGAGCTTGGTTATCAGTTTGTGAATTTAATTTTTATATTTTTAAACTGCCACTTTAAACCGAGGGAACATACTCATTATCATACTCATTATTATTTACCTGTATTACAGTAGAGCCTAGATGTTTCAACCAAGATTGTGACTCCATTATTCGGGGAATGGTAAAAAAGCCCAGTAAGAGAAAGTTGCTGTCCCAAAGTGCTTAGAAGCAATATAAGCACACCAAACGGACAAAAGTGGGGATAAAAGAAGTATCATCCCCATTTTACAGATGAAGAATTAAGGTAAGGCAAGTCACTTAGCCTCTTTATATCTCATTTTTAGTTTCACTTTTGAAAATCCCACCCAAAATGATTTTTTCAAGGTCACACAGGAAGTCTGTGACAGAACCAGGAACAGCACCTATATCCACTAAGTCAGGGTTCAGTGCTTTAAATATGAGACCATCCGTCCTCAAATCAATGGATGATAATAAATGAGTGATTATATGTGCATCTTAATGGATTGATATGAAGTATACTTCCATAAGACTGCTTACCTCTTTTTAGCTTTTGAATACCATTATTAATGGTTGAACTGGGTCTGACAGTATATAGAAGTTCTATAGTTCATGATAAAAAGCACAAAAAGGGCCTGCTAGAGTCAGAAAAAGGGATCTGTGAAGCATATGCAATCATAAGGGACATAATAGGAGAGAAAAGCTCATGAGTCACTTTGAAAAATACTGAAGCACAGCATTCACCTTCACAGTGGGGAGTGAAAAGGAAACATATTACAGAAGCTAATATGCACAGTGGTAGTTAAGCAAATGTTGTTTCTATTTTGAGTACTATTTTTAAACTCATTTCAGTTTAAAAATTATTTTATCCATTTCCATCTACCCCATTTTTAGGAATCTTCTAACTCCACTGTTTCAGCTTGCACCACACATTATACATACAATCCCTCTGTACCCATGTGCCTTACAATTTAATTATCACACATTATGCATTAGTCCTGGACATTAAGATGTAGCAAAAGCATAGTAAAGAACAAATTGTTCTTAATAAATTCTGAGACAGATAATACGCGTTGTAAGGGGTGGCTGGAGACGCAGTGGGTGATAAGTAACCCAAGCCACTGTCCTCTGGGTAATACTATATGCTTGTTTTGAGGCTTGTTTTTTCTATCAGCCTCTAAAAACTGAGAATCTCCTTTTCTGTGAGAAGATGCCAATTTTTACTAGGATCTGACTGGCTACCAGACCATAACAGCTGACCCACAGATGCTGTTTCTCAGACAGATCTTTGCAAAAGAATAGGTAAAAAGTTTATATTTTATGACATATGCAACAGTCCTATCAGACATCTCTTCCAACGTGTTAGCTTGTTGTTAATGGAATGCTAATTGTACTGTACGTGTAAATTAAGGTACTGTTATATTTTATTTTTAAATCTCTCACATCCGAAGGTATGGAGTAGCAAGTTTTTCTTTTTTTTTAGTCAGTTATGCTTGGTGTGACTGTATAAGACTTTTTAAATTATTTACATACATCTATAAATACATATATGTTTATATACATATTTGTATTGGCTTCTTAAAATATACCCATCCCATGGCTGTGAACACGTCTATTTTTTATAATAACACACACTATCTTGACAATATTTTTCACCTCCTTCTTCTAAAACCTTTAACATTAACAACCAAACAAAATGGCTTAAAACATTTAATCTACACTTTTAGTTCTACTGTGTACGTGACAGAGGGTGAGTTTCTGTGCTGTCCCTCTGAGGTGCACCACAGAAATTGCAGCCCATGATGAGGGCTTTAAGCCACCCGATTCTTGGTTGTGGCTATGACTCATGACCTAGAAAGCCCCGAGAGGTCTGTAAGTTATGGCAGCCGGTCATGACCTGCCTATGGGCAGCAGTACTGCCCAGAACTCTCAGAGTGCTATGCGCTGCAGCCCTCCCCATCCTTCTGACTACTTGGCACACACTCTAGGTTGTGGCTTGGCAAAAGGGGCCTCATCAAACAGCTTGTAGCTGTCTTCTCAGTTCTTGCATTGGGAGAATCTCCTCCAGTCATCGGACCTGGGACTTTTAGAGCCCTTATGTGCTCCTCTGGCCTTTCTTGAAGTGGCCAGAGCAGGGGAGTGAATGTCACCCAGTTTTTTTCCCAGTTTAGATAAATCAATTGATGAATTTGGCCCAATTTGTCTCAGTCTTTAGCAGCCAATGCAACTGTTTTGTATTTACCTTTTTTCATGTGACAACTAAGAATAGAGAGTTTTTAGTAGCAATATGTGTACCTTTTCTAAACCTTGTTAGTAATCTGCAACCATTGAACCACTGAGTTATGACATTAAGTGGATATACATATAATATTGTTGATTTCTCCTCTTCTCAGCATTCCAATATGATCTTTTCTAAGTTATGACCATGTCATTTTCTTAAATGTATAGTATAAATTTTCTACTCAAATAGAGAAAAAGTAGCCTCTTGGGAAAGCCATGTCTCATCTCTAGCTCAGTTTGCCTGACTAAAATGGGGAGAACAGTGCTCACCTACTTCACATCTGTGCAGCGAGAGTCAGTTAGTTTTTGTACAAAGCTTTGAAGATGTTAAGTGTGAAGTAATATTACTTTATTGTGACCTTGAATGATATACAGATAGGTATGGAGGAAGGATTTAAGTCAGGCCATATCTTGACACTCTGTTTCACATGAAAGATTGAACTAATACTGCAAAGATCCAAAGGATAAAGCCCAGGTCTGCATGGCTCCAGGTGACCAAAGCTTCCAGGATGCCACAGCTGAGCTTGGATCAATATACTATAAACTAAGCACCAGAGGAAGTGCCGCCCACAAAAGACCCTGATTCACAGCACCCTCAGAACCTCTGATTGGTCCAGGGACACTAAACATGGAAGAAGTTTCAGGAAGCTACCTGTGCAACTTGGCAATACCTGGCCTCCTGCTACAACAGCCCCCGTTCCTGTTCCCCGCTGTGGACCCTGGCTCTGTTCTTCAGCTCTGACCCAGAGTTTGACTTCTGATCCCTGACACTGCGACAATTTCCAACTAGACTTCTGATTCCTGAAGATTCTGATTCTGACCTTCAGTTTGACTCCTGCTTGACCCCCAGCTCCCTAATCCTCCTCTGAGCACTAGGTCCAACTCCTGGTCCTGCCCACTTGGTGAAACAACCCACATCCTGGTCATATCACTTTTTTAAAAAAAACTTTATTAGGGCAAGGATCAAAGATTTTTAAAAGATAGTGCACATTTAAGAGGAAATTGAATCACCCTGTCAGGATTCTGCCCCAACGTGAAGAGCCCTTCCTGGATCTGCATCCAAGAGTCCGGATGCTCATACCCCAAAATAAATTTCATCTTTCCTTCGCCGTGTCCTGTTTCCTTGGTGTAATGTAATACATTACATAGTGTATTCATTTGTTAGCAATACTGAAGAACTAATCAAAGCTAATCATAAAGAACTGAAACATGCAAAATGATATGATGAATTCAAGCAAATTCTTTTTATGTGCTCATTATATGTATTGAACAGACGGCCTATGTAATAGGCTAAACAAAAAAATCTGCTTAATTTGCCCAGTGTGGGTCAAATTCAGGGGCAAAGTGCAATTATGCAGAAGGGTCAGAAACTCAGTAAGTGACTCAAAACAACCTGATCTGCTGAAGTGTGCTAACGTTCACTTGCACTAAAAATCACACCACTGTTATAAGACACAGATGGGCATACCTGCACATTCTGCTATGCTCTGGAAATGTTGCAAAGAGGTCCTTGTCAGTAGCCTAAGTGAACACACTTTGGGGATTGACCAGCAATGCAGCTGGGAAATGCTGATTTTACAGCACTGCATTCAGCAGCGAGGTGTGATTTTTAAGGCAAATTCTGCCCTTATGTGAGTGCCTCACAATGATTTACCTCTCTGCTGGCTGCCCTGGGCCCCTAAAACATACTGCTTGGGCGGGTCGTACGACCACTCTTGTGGCTTCCTTTTGCTTCCCTATCAGAAAATCATTTTTCTGCAGGGAAGCAAAGAAATCAGCGGGAGACAAATTCTGCACGAGCAGTGATGCAGAATCCCCCCAGGAGTAAACTAAGCATAATACACAAGGAGTACTTGGCAATTTCAAAATAGATTGAATGCTGAAGTCATCTTTTGGGATTTTTACATATCCTTTAGCGCCAGCGCTGTACAAGAGAAAGTGCACAGAAAGTCAGTCACACCGGGTCGTGATTGTATTCAGCTAAATTAGCCAGGATCAGTGGGGAAAGATAATCCCACAAGCCAGAGTTTACGTGCAGTTTGACTGAATAAATAGTTGTTCTGAGGTTTTCTGCAAAAGCACACATTTATTAAAGGCAGGGAATAAGGTAGTTTCAATAACTCCCTTGAGTGTCTGAGTTACTATTCTGTATATCTCATCTCACTCAGATGGCACTATGGATGTGCATGTCATCACTTCCTTCTTTAAAGGAGGCCTTTCAATTGAGTAAATCTCAGCAGGCAGGGCCACACTAGAGAAGGAAAAGAAGAACAACCAGACTTCTTGTTCTGAAAGGTAACTAGTACAGTACTCCTGTTTCCATAATTGATGATAAAACTTGTGAAATCCACTCAAAGGAAGACTGTTATTTCTGGAACTGGAGCACAAATACATAGTATTTTCTGGTGCAGAATTTTCACTGTTTCAAACTGAGCATAAAATTAGGAAAAAAGCAAAGTACAAAAATGGCACTTTGAATGCAGCTATGACAAATAAATCCTAAATTATCGCAATATATTTACTCAGAGGAAATTTAACCCCAGCACCTGCACAGTAAAAATATATATTTAGGAATCCGAAAACACAGGGGGCTTTTAGTATTTGGTTTTGAACAAAACTCTCCATCACAGCTGATTAATACAGAAACATGTGCTAGAAGACATAAACCTCAGGATATCTGATATTGAGTCAGAGTCTCTCTGTTTAAGGCCACCACACCATCTAGTCTGACCTGTATATTACTGGTCACCAAACCACTCAGCACCTGGGACACTAAACCCAACAATCTAAATTAGACCCAAGTGTTACAGCCCATAGGAGGCTAGACTGTTATGTGCCACAGGCAGAGAACAGGAGGGACGAAGTGCACCAGTGCCCGAGGTCCCTGCAATGGCAGGGATATTGAGATCACAGTGACATACATGGCTAGATCTTCAGACCTTCTCCATCCCCTTTGTGCTACAAAGCAGTTCAAAGGGGATAGAAAGCTCAAGTAAGGAGCCAGCTAGGGATTTCCCCATATATATTAGGATTAAAGAGGCCTTTACTGACTGAAGTAAGAGGAATCCTTACTTTCCCAAGGAAAAACTGAAAAAAACTCTAAAACTGTGGTATTGGTTCAGATAAGAAAAAAAGCTCTCCCCAGGAAACCAACAAGTCCAAAGGCAGTGGTGCTGTTAGAGCGGAGATGAGACAGGAGGGCAGGGCTACTGTTATTCACATATTCGTTGTATTCCAGTAGTGCCTAGAAGCCCCATCTGAGACTGCCTCACCCTTCCACCCCCACGTGTTACATGCTGTATATCTATTGATATTGTTCCCTTTGTTCAGGAACAGCTAGGAAAAAAATGACAAGACTGGAGAGAAGTGGATCAGTCTTGGTGAAGGGCCACATGCTGTCTGGCCCATATGCGAGTGAGCAGCGTTAGGGAGGGCATAAGGAAGCCCACGTAAAGCAGAAGGAATTGCGGTCCCTTCACTCAAGGGAATGGAGGAACTGCGAGGTGTCGATTCTGCCAGGAGATGTATGTTGCCCCAAATGAGGTGCAAAGTGGGGTGGGACTGGTTCCATGTTGGGGCAGACTGCACCACAGAAAGGAGAAGCAGGCTCCTGCTGTGCACGAGGGAGATCAGGAGACAGAAGGCTCACCATGTGCACGGTGTACTGGAACTCTACAGCCCCGTGTATTATGGGCTCTGCCTAACTGGCAACACTGAACCTTACGTGTTCACCGTTCTTGGCATTTGCAGCAGTATTCAGGTCTTTCGATGAGTCCGCGAATAAATAAGAGATGTTGTTGTTTGAAGAGTCCAGGTTTGAGTCAAGGACAAGGGGATGCAAGTAAATAAATGCTAACTTTACCCCTGTGGGGAATTCACTCCTGAAGCAGAGCAGGCGCTGCACAACCCTTCTCCTTCAGATACTCACCATGCCATGCCAGCATAAAGTTCAGTTTCAGGCTCTAAATGAGACTCGTCAGCAGAGACTGTTTAGAAGACAGCA
Source organism: Lepidochelys olivacea (assembly GCF_965140295.1). NCBI lineage: Eukaryota > Metazoa > Chordata > Testudines > Cheloniidae > Lepidochelys > Lepidochelys olivacea. The sequence goes on from NC_140411.1 coordinate 300,320,202, forward strand.
AATTGCTATCGCCCTGCATGTGGGCTGCACAAGGTTTGCAGCCAGTTTACCTTGATACATCTCCTACTATGCATGTTTTCCACCACTAGGGCTTCATGTCCGGAAGTCAGTGGAACTGGGCAACATAACTAGACCTTCAAAGTAAATAAAGAAAAACATGCCATACTAAAAGACAAGAGAAACAAACTATCTGCCTGCAAAAAAATGTAAAGTGAAAGGTGAGTACATGACTCCCATACCAAAAAAACAGCACATGGACACTCTCTCTTTATAAGAAATATCTTTCCTTTTCTCCCACGAGGTCTTCTGTGATATCAACCAACATTTTCCTTTCTCTGCATGGTTATTTAAATCACGGCAAACAGGGGAAGACAATCACAGGGTAGGAAGACAAATGTTCCACCATCCTTTCTTGTACTGAACCTAATCCTCAAGTTCCCTTGTCAGATGAGATGTAACATTCATATTGCGGTGTTTGTCCTGGTCAAATCTTAACTTACTTAAAATAACATTCTACATATCTATATACCTCATCCAATTTCAAGTAGATGCTATATTCTTCAAGTGCTATTTTAGACTGCTATGCAAAGTGGCCAAGATTGATCTTTGTGGTAGCTGTGCTTGTGTGTCTAGCAAAGGGACCTGCTGTGTATAGGTATCCTGAAGGACACAAAGGTCTTACTACTCCTTAGGAAAGCTTCAGAACTTTATTTCAGCCTGACTGATCCTCAGGACAGTCACAGTGATGTGGTAGCAGCTGTGGCGAAAGCCACTCCCTGATCAGGTCCTAAGAAGCCCGCAGAGAGGCTCTTCTCTGGTTCTTTGCAGATCCCTGTCCCTTTCCCACCAAAAGACTACAAAGACTATGGCAGTCCTGGGGATTCAGTAACTCCCTGTGTGTTTTGAGTGGGGGCTCAGTTGGAGTCATTCAAAGAGGTTTGTGGTAAGGGGAAATAAGGGAGGGTAGAAAGGTAGGAAGGAAAGTTCGGCTGACAACCTATGGCAATTAGCCTTTGAGGGAATGGTATTTTTCTGACCAATGGACCTTGTCATTCCCACCTTACTGCTCAAAGTCAGAATCAGTCCTTTTTCTGGTTGATCTGCAACTCAGCTGATGAGACTTCACCTAGAGTCAACAACCTGTGCATCCCACTTAAATTAAAAGGTCAGGGAGCAGAGGAGAGGCAGGGCTAGACAGCTCTATGACTGCTGTTGAGGAGAAACTGAAGGAAGTAGGCATGAGTTCTCTCACTACATGCACCCAAAGCAATTCCCTGCTGTATACTATGGAGTCCTGGTTGGTTGCCTCACCCACAAAGGCCAGAATTTTGAAAAGAGATTGCTCCCAACATGCACCCAAAGTGATGAGCTCCTTTGAAAATCCAGCCAGTTACCATGGTCTCTAAACGGGAGTGGAGCACTTTTGAAAATCTGCTCCAAAATGCATATGGTAGGATTTGGCCCACAGTTTGTATGCAAGTATAAAATCTATAAAGTATATAAGGTATAAAAAGCTGTAATGTGATATTTTGTGACACTTATGTTTCCACTGCCTGAAAAAAGTACCATCCGGTAAGAGGGTACAGGAGTCCAACCTAGTACCAGGTGAGTAAAGGGATAACTCCAGGTCAGATACCCTTCTCCTGGCATAAGTGCTTAACGTAAGGACAATAAAAGAATGGCTACTTAGGAGAAAGAGGGAAGATTACCTTTGCAGGGGTGGGAGGCAAGGCCTGTGAGTGAAAGCTTGTGCTTGAACACCATGGTGGAGAGGTTTCTGGTTTTCTGTCTGACTACTTTACTTTCTTGGTATAAGCATTGAATCTTGAGGAAGAGACTTTGGTATCTGCAACTGTTTAATTTTCTGCTCAGTTGTTCCAGCAGTTAACATGCCCCTACGGCACAGCTGCTGCAGGAGGCATAGGGATATCTGTTCTAATTCAATGAATATTGCTTTAAAACACTTAAGTAGCTTTTAAGAAGAGGATAAAGAGGCACTTTTGAGAACTAGACAAACTCTAAAAGCTTTCATTGAGCTACATTTATCATTAGACTTATAGTGTCTAACAGGCAAATAAATAAATAAATAAATAATGTAGAAAGAAAACTAATCCATAGTGTATCAACAGCATTTTAATAAATATAAACTTATAAGACACGCAAGGCATCCTTTTTAACAATTCTGATGTAATGGAGAAGCTTATTTCTAACCTCTGGGAAGTTCAGAAACACAGTGGTGACTACACTCTGAAGAGCATCTTTGTAAAATGGCATCATGGAGTTCTGGGTTTGTTCCTGCTCAGTTAACTCAAAATAGAATATGAAAGCCAAAGTAGTGTTCAGTTCTGTGAAGGAGTCATGCCAACAGAAACCACTTCAGTCTCATAGAGTGGTATTGGCTTGGGAGCATGAACTGGAGTAAAAAGTAGCAGTACTTTATCGGTAAAGTCTGATGGAATTTATCTGTTGAGCAAAATTGTGCCTTTCATACTACATACATACATACTTAGCTGACCATAAATACACTCACAGATTTCTTTCCTCATTTTAAAACTTGTAGTTGCATAGAATAGATCTGAACTGGTAATCTAGCTCTCTCACGAGTATCCAATCATTTCACAAACATTTCTGTTATTCTTAACCATCTATCTCCTCTCTCCCACTCTGGGAAACACACAGCACTAGTGCCAAGGATATCTCAGACATTTCACAAACAGTGTAATGATGAATGAAAGAAAGTGAAATTTCCTTAGCCCCTTTACCATTTCATAAACTCAGCATTGCTAGAAAATACACTGCGTAAACATTTCTTATCACTTTATTAATCATCCACTTAACTTCCGTTTGCATTTTCATTGCATCCTCATTTACATGCCCACTAGCCTCTGCTGATCTTTTACCAATACCTACTCTCCTGCTATAACAAGTACCATGGAAATTAGAAATAAAGTCTTCAGTTTCATTTCCATGTGAATAAAGCACAATATTACAGTAGCATTGTTATAGCATTGATCCAGAACTGACTCATAGGAGTGCCATCTAAGCATCCCTCCTTGAAGCTCAACACTACTTCCTGAAGTACCTGGTTTTCACAAGTGGTCTCCCATTTAGCTACTGGCTACACTGAACTGTGCTTAGTTTAGAGCCCAAGATGACATGGCAGTAGTTTGATCCAAAATAGTTTTTCAAAACCTGCAAAGCCTAAAGCTAAAATTAAGTGTACTTTGTCCACTTAGTTCTTTTATTTAGTCTTTTACATAAGTATGAGATATAAAAAACCCTAATAGATTAGTAAAAGATGACTTAATGCCTGAATCAAATTGCATTTTTCCAGTAACATCCCTTAATAATAAGACAGTTTTCAGGATTCTCCCAACAACTTATATTAAATTCATTTTTCTATGACATCCTGCATTGCCTCTTGATCCTTTCACAAAACACAATAATAGACTTATGTGGGGACAAAATAATATGATTTCTGATCTTTCGCTAATTATTCTCGGGATTTATATTAATAGCTGTGAACAATCAAACTGCCTTTATTGTCCTTGTTGTCTAGCCAAACTGTCCCTGCTGTATTCACTTAAATATTTATATTGGCTCCTTTGATAGTCTTAGCTAAAGGGATATATAGGGGCCTGATTCCCATTAAAACACAATGGTGCTTGGGCTCTTAACTCACTTAGACACTGTGGGAAAACCCCAGCCACAATTTCTTTCTGAGAATTAGTATTTCTCCTTTTTAATACGTCACTTTGCTTCTTTCCTTGCTAAACACTGTATTCTGACATTTTGATATTTATTCATGTTTCAGTTACGACAATTAATAACACACACAATTATTTGAATAACATGTAATTCCATTTTTGCCATTTTAGTAGGTAATATATGCTCAGAACACATTATCTATGCAAACACACCCACAAATACATACCAATTTTGTAGGTTTCAGAGTAGCAGCCGGGTTAGTCTGCATTCGCAAAAAGAAAAAGAGGACTTGTGGCACCTTAGCCACAAGTACTCCTTTTCTTTTTACAAATTTTGTAGTTCTTTTGTAATTATTTTGTTACTAACTTTTGTATATACGTATTTTCTAATTCATCTAAGAAGCTGGCTCTTGTTATTTATCTTTTTGTATCACTTGTTCTCACCACTAATAATGATGTGGGCTACTCTGTGGTGAGAAAAGTGGCCCCATATATTTAATACTTTTACAACAAATGCAGAACGTTGCCAAAAGATATACTAACATACATATGCTTGTTAAAATTACTATGTTAGCTTTACATTTATGTTGCTGCAGTTCACACAACAGGATTTAAATCTTTCCACTTCAGCCTGAAAAATCACACACCCAGAAGCATGTTCACACATTACTCTTAGTTTAAGATACTGTTTTTGCCAGGAAAGATTTTTTAAGACTTCTCCACTCCCCTCTCTCCACTCATTTTGGATAGCATTCTTCCCTAATTTTTCACAATCGTTATCATACTGCAATAGCTTTATCTACACCCAGGAGGCAAGTGAGCACTACCTAAAACTGCTTTGTGATTCAGCATTCAGGTGGCTTTTAAGATTCAAGCAAGCAACACAATCCCTTCCCTAGAAGCTGTGTACGTCACCTCTACAATACACCCAGTTCAAAAAGAATGATAAAACGTGTTCTAAATTCTGTCTTTTATGTGGGAGATCAACCAAAAGACAGCTTACAATAGTAATAGAAAAACAACACTATTGAGCAATAATCTTGCAGCCCAAATCTGAAATATTAAGTTATCGGTTTAAGAAAATTCATTTGCTGGTGGATTCGTTAATTTCCTTCAAATGTCTCAAGGGAACTTTTTGCAAGTAATCAAACACAACCTGTTCTTTGAGTCAGGGGCCCATACGTGTGGGTACAGAGTCTGGCACTATGAGCCTCTGATTCTGATTGGAGCCTACAAGTGCTACTGCGACACTGTTAAATAATAATGTAATTTCAGAGGCAATGTTATTTATCTGAAGAAATATAATACATGGCATTTCTGTTGCCTTTTTTTTTTTAAACGCAATACAGATGGCACTAACTAGCTCCTCAGCAATTCATATGACATAGCTTTCAGATTTATTAAATTATCTGTTAGGTCTTTCAGTACCTGTAATTCAGAAAAAATATTTCTATGTAAAAAATTTTGGATACGTCTTTACAAGTTATTTGCATTTCATTTGAGCCCATTTCCTCCAAAACACAGAAGTTCAACACTTAAATATACAAAAATATTTAGAAATTATACAAACATTTAAAGCATTTCCTGTACTGGAAAATTTGGTTTAATAAGCAAGAATTGTATAAACTGGTTGTACTCTTGTACCTCAGAATGATGGTTGCTATATTGTACTTCTAGATTAATTATAAAGACATTACAAACATTTTACAATTTGTATGTTGTGTGCAAATGTAAAGATTCTATATGCTTTTTAATCCCGTATTTCTTGTCAAGAATACGTAGTTCCAGCAAATTAAGTCACTATAAATAGATCTCAGAGGATGTAAACTGTCAGACAGCATGGAGTATTATGAAGGACAATACGGACAGATTTGTTTCTGTACTGTATGACAGACACTACTTTTAGCCAAGATTTAGCACTTTAATCATCTCAATCATTTACAGGACAGTCTGGGAGTGGATCCTTCTATCTCACATCCCAGATACATTTGCAAACAATAGTCAAATAAAAAGTGTAATAGTAAATGCACAGAAATTGGAATAAATATCAATGAAACTCCACTGTCATTTTCCTGCCAGGACCACTAATGAAATAGATCACTTTATTTTTATGGATTAAGCTTGGTTACTGTACAGCCCCTCCCCATGATGCAGTCATCTACAGAAGATACAAATTGGTCACCAATATATACTCCTATATAAACTGCAATATGCAAAAAGTATAAAACATTCACTCACAATAACAGTCATTTTAAAAAAATCATATTAGTAGGATACATTCAGCAACAACCATTTGAGAAACCTGACTCTGCATTCCAGTACAGAGATCTGTGTCGGTGTCACCACATAACCCTGCCTCAGCACACTCCAGTTTCTTCAATCAAACCAACAGAAAAAAATACTCTGTTTACCTGAGAAGGTGAGTTCCTTCATGTCCTTTTGTTCATAATAACTAGTCCAAGTTTATATTTTTGAAAATTCAATGATGGCTGCACCAATAGAATTCACAGATCCTCTCCTGCGGCAGAAAGCAAATTAAAAAAAAAAAAAAGACTTCAAGCTGTGACCTCAGAGCAAAGCACAGCCGTTAGCATCCCTCAGCCAACCTTCTGTGGAAAACAGGTTAGACAGCAGGAAAACTGGCTCTGTACATGGCTGCAATGCTTTCAAATCAAGCATTCTGTGCTGTAAACTCAGGGATTTATATCTTCTTAAATAGGCCGTCCCACTCCATGCTGCCTGTGTGCATGAAAATATGAAGCGTTTAACTGCAGTTACTTTATGCAAAAAACTATCCCAGTCATCTTCACCATCTCTGTCACTGTGCTTGGAGACTAAAGAATGAGCACAGAATGCATAATTTATGCATTAAAATCTTCTAGGCACTTCCTGCAGCCACGGTTACATCCAGTAATGGAATATTGATCAGCTCATCATTAAAACAATTGAGGCTAGGCAACTGGGTTACTGCAACAAACAATATTCCAACCAAAATCAGATGCAGACACACACTTTCCACCCCGGCAGCACTCAAGCATAATCCCAATGTACATGGCATGGCATTTACATACTGCAGAGTATGGGACCTGCATTTCTTCACCCTTCATAAAATGCTGCATCATCTGTTCTTTTATTCAAAGTGTACATTCTCTGCAGTCATTTGTTTTATACTCTAAATAATATAAGAAGCAAACCACTAAATGTACACAGCTGCTAGAACACTAAAGCTTTATTTTACTTTCTATACTACTATGAATGGTCCATATGTATCAGAATGTTCATAAAAGGAGTAATCTCGAACTGAAATCCTGTTTTTACACATATATTACATGCACGCTATATAAATCTGTACACATGTATCATTTTGTTTAGAATATCATAGTTCACCTGGTAATTTATTTTTGGCAGTTTGATTAAAACTGCAGTACAGAGCAGCATCCTAGTGGTTCCACCCTTATCCAGAGATCGGAACATTGTGAAGTCTTTCCAGCATGCTCCCTCTTCTTCCATTCTAGCGACCTCAACAAAAAGCTCCCAGCACAGTTTACCAGCTTTCTTTCTTCCAATCTTAAGCAAAAGTAATTACCTTTCAGAATAAAGCTCCTTCCATGTAAGAAACTTGCAGGTTGCCAGCATCTCAAAAACAAACGTTCCGAAGATTACTAAGAGCCACACCAATGGTTTCTTGGGGGGTGGGGGAGGGAAGGGGTGAAAAACAGCTGTAGCAAACCCTTCATAGGGATCACTACAGACCTTTCACATATCCATAGAAAGCTGAGAACCCCATTGGCCAAATTCTATTCTTGTTTACGGCAGTACAAATTCCATGCAACTCCAATGAGTTCAGTTGCTTTGATGTAGAATAGCAGCTTTTGGTACAATATCCATAACCCAGACTGACACACAAAGTAATTAGATAGAGCTTGTGAGGTATGCGTGGAGGGATTTCATAACTCACTTCAAACCAGAGCATGAGCCTGTCCACACACAAAATATGGGCTAGGTTTTGCTTTCATTTGACCAATGTAACCCCATTAACATCAATGGGATTGCACAAATTCTATGATTCTATGAAACGTAACTGAGAGCAGACCTTGAGTCTGTAAGTCTTTCTTATACACCCTTTCTCTACACTGTCATGAGGGCTATGGAGATTCGGATATCAAACTTGTCAACCTTCCACCCCACCCCCCAGCCAAAAAATCCAGTTCAGGATGTTAAGTTATGCGTCCTCCCTGATGATGTATATGATAGGCCACTGTCACCTCCAACAGACCTGGAAACCGGGGGGGGGGGGGGGGGTGTTGCCCAAATGAAATGCAAAATGAGGTCTGTGACTACAGATCTTAGTGCTCATTTATGACCCTTCCTATTAAGGCACGCCCTGGGTACCATAAACCATCACTGCAGAGACAAAACCCAAAAGCTCATTCTTATACTTCCCATCAAAACCAATATAATTTGGACTTTTGGATGGGAAAGAATGACAGTTTCATCTGAGTTGTAACTAAAAGAGTTCATAGAGTGGTCACCATTAAAATGTCTTTGATGGCTTCTATTATATTTAACCCAACTGTGACTGGGAATCCACGGGGCCTTTTTAAGTAATTTATAATAAAATATTGTAAATGATTTTATAGATAGGTGGGCAGAACTCCAGGACAGATATGTTGTTTCAGACAGACTCCTTCCAGAATTCCAACCTTGATCACTCAGTCATACAGATAGGAGAATGATTACATTCTCCAGTTCAATGTAGGAACCACCAAACATTCTACAAAAATAAAGCCAGACCAAACAGCAATACCTTGAACTGAAGTAAATTTCCCTAATAGAAATCTGAGTTGGATTCCATGACCAGAATGATCCCTGTATCAGAAAATACCAAGAATAAACCTCTTTCTCTCTTTGTCCCAGTACAGTCTTGACAAAATTTCTTCCAAGTGGTACTACAATCGGTCTGTCCAATATTTTGTGGAATTCCACTGTCTGTGTACGGGTTTCAGAGTAGCAGCCATGTTAGTCTGTATTCGCAAAAAGAAAAGGAGTACTTGTGGCACCTTAGAGACTAACCAATTTATTTGAGCATAAGCTTTCTTATTGTAATTTTTGTGTGTCTGTGTAATTTTTATGTGACCCAAGAACCCCCTAATGCCAACTGGCAATGAGGTACAGACCTTATGAGTCTGGTGTATGCATTCTGGTTCACCAAATAATGTCCTAGAAGGTCTCAAATAAAAGCCAGTCACACTGGTCATAAATATTATTGTGAAATATACATACAGATACCATGTAAGGAGCTACATATAAAAACTGAAAATATGTTTTTAAAGTCTGTATCCAGGTATTAGTCATCTGCAAGGATACGATTCTGTCATATAAGGAACATACCAACAGCCATATTAGGACAGACCAAAGGTCCATCTAGCCCAGTATCTTGTCTTCCAACAGTGGCCTCTGCCAGGTGCCCCAGAGGGAATGAACAGAACAGATCATCATCAAGAGATCCACCCCGTTGCCCATTCCCAGCTTCTGGCAAAACAGTGGCTAGGGAAACAATCCCTGCCCTCCCTGGCTACTAGCCATTAATGGTCCTATCCCTATACTCCATGAAATTATCCAGTTCTTTTTTGAACCCTGATATAGTCTTGGTCTTCACAACATCCTCTAGCAAGGAGTTCCATAGGTTGACTATGCGTTGTGTGAAGAAATATTTCCTTTTGTCTCTTTTAAACCTGCTGCCTATTAATTTAATTTGGTGACCCCTAGTTCTTGTGTTATGAGAAGGAGTAAATACCACTTCATTATTTACTTTCTCCACACCAGTCATAATTTTATAGAGCTCTATCATATTCCCCCCTTAGTCATCACTTTTCCAAGCTGAAAAGTCCCAGTCCTTTTAGTCTCTTCCCATATGGAAACTGTCCCATACCCCTAAATATTTTCATTGCCCTTTTCTGAACTTTTTCCAATTCCAATATATCTTTTTGAGATGGGGTGACCACATCTGCATGCAGTATTCAAGATTTGGGTGCATCATAGATTTATAAAGAGGCAATATGATATTCTCTGTCTTCTTATCTATCCATTTCTTGATGATTCCCCACATTCTGTTAGCTTTTTTGATAGCTGCTGCACATTGAGTGCCTGTTTTCAGAGAAAAAAGAACGAGGAGTACTTGTGGTACCTTAGAGACTAACAAATTTATCTGAGCATAAGCTTTTGTGGGCTAAAACCCACTTCATCAGATGCATGCAGTGGAAAATACAGTAGGAAGATACACAGAGAGAACACGAAAAAATGGGTGTTGCCATACACACTGTAACGAGAGTGATCAATTAAGGTGAACTATTATCAGTAGGAGAAAAAAACCTTTTGTAGTGATAATCAGGATGGCCCGTTTCCAACAGTTGACAAGCCACAATGACTTCACAATCTCTTCTTGAGCGATAACAGCTAATTTAGCTAATTTTATATGTATAGTTGGGATCCTGTTTTCCAATGTGCATTACTTTTCATTTATCAACATTGAATTTCATCTGCAATTTTGTTGCTCAGTCAGCCAGTTTTGTAAGATACTTTTGTAACTCTTCAGTGTCTGCTTTGCACTTAACTACCCTGACTAGTTTTGTATCAACTGCAAATTTTGCCACCTCACTGTCTACCCTTTTTTCCAGATCATTTATGATTATGTTGAATAGAACCGGTCCCTGTACAGACCTCTGGGGGACACTGCTATTTCCCACTTTCCACTCTGAAAACTGACTATTTATTCCTACCCTTTGTTTCCTATCTTTTAACCAGTTACCAATCCATATGAGGACCTTCCCTCTTATCCCATGACAGCTTACTTTGTTTAAGAGCCTTTGATGAGGGGCCTTGTCAAATGCTTTCTGAAAATCAAAATACACTATATCCACTGGCTCACGCTTGTCCACATGCTTGTTGACCCCCTCAAAGAATTCTAGTAGATTGGTGAGGCATGATTTCCCTTTACAAAAAGCATGATAACTCTTCCCCAACAAATCAGGTTAATCTATGTGTCCAATAATTCTGTTCTTTAATATATTTTCAATTAGTTTGCCCGGTACTGAAATACCGGCCTGTAATTGCCAGGATCACCTCTGGAGCCTTTTTAAAAAATTGGCATCATGTTAGCTATCCTCCAGTCATCTGATATAGAAGCTTATTTAAATCATAGGTTACATTCCACAGTTAGTAGTTCTGCAATTTCACATTTGAGTTCCTTCAGAACTCTTGGGTGAATACTATCTGGTCCTGGTGCCTTATTACTGTTTAGTTTATCAGTTTGTTCCAAAATCTCCTCTAATGACACCTCAATCTTGCACAGTTCCTCAGATTTGTCACCTAAAAAGAATGGCTCAAGTTTGGGAATCTCCCTCACATCCTCAGCCATGACGATCAATGCAAAGAATTTATTTAGTTTCCCCGCAGTGGCCTTAACGTCCTTAAGTGCTCCTTTAGCATCTCGATCATCCAATGGCTCCACTGGTTGTTTAGCAGGCTTCCTGCTTCTGATATGCTTTTAAAAAAACCTGCTATTACTTTTTGAGTCAAAGGGGTCATGGATTCCATGACTTTCCAGGACCTCCATGACTTCTTCTGGGGCAGGGCTGAAGCAGCTGTCAGCTCTGGACTGCTGGAGCAGTGGCCACTGGAGCAGCTGACTGGCAGCCAGCTGCGGGGCCACTGGATCAGCCGACTGGCAGCCAGCTCTGGGGCCACCGAAGCAGCTGACTGGTGGGCAGCCCCGAGGCCACCAGATACTGAGATTCTTCCCATCTGAATGGATGGGGCCTAGAATTTGGGTAACCTAGAGCTCTGTCAAGGGTATTTGCCCTCACTGAATCCAAATATTACTGTTGAATCTGAGTATGTCTTGTTTGTACTACAGCACTACCAAAAAGTCTCCATCAACTCGAGGCCCCATCATCCTAGGCACAGTAAAAAAATAAACAAAACAAACCCCATACATATAGTAAGAGATAGTCCTTGATCAAAACAGCACTGGAAGCTGGTTTCAGCATTCCAAAGAATGCTAAAGATGAAGATCAGATAGCTCAGATGTCTTACCTTCTTTTGTTTTTTTCTGCTTTCCTCAGATCTTTTAACCTAAGGCTGTCATATCATCGTACATCAGGTTCTCATGGTTTTATTGTATCTTGTTGGAGTTCAGATACTTAGACATACAAATGCAAAGAAGTATCTCTGCTCTTGCTGCTGCATCACATGCATCAGTTTTAGTATACCAGTACACAATCCATCATCCCAGCCTTCACACTACATTACCTTTTCCGAAAATAAATCTGGGTGCCTTCTTCTACATGTTAAATTGGAACTTATGCATGTAGGACTAGTCATTTCTAGGACAGGTGGCATGCTGAGGACTGTTATACTATCCCATCTTTATCCTAATTTATTATCTGGATGCAACAAACCACCAATGCAGTCATTTCTCAAAGAGATGTAAAGGGTCTCTAGAAAACTAATTGTTCAATGGAAATTGAGGACTCAAGCACCATACAGAATCAGTGTGATACCAAAAGGAATCAGAAGGAGTCCCCAGGATCAAGCATCTAATAAATGAGTAAATAAAGGCCCTATTTAGAGTCTTAGAAGTTGACGGAACTAAGATTGTCAATTCAGTCATTAGAGTTGAATGCATAAACAACATTCCTGGCTGGGACACATATGTACTACTGCTTAAACACTTTTTTGAATATGCATTTTCTATTTAAGTGTACAAATATACTATATTGTCACTGTCTTGAGATATTTCAGATATTCAATAGTTTTTATATTTTTCTAAAAACTTTTCTACTTACTTTTAATTTACAATTTCATTTTTGCAAGGATTGAAATACTTTCAAATATTCCAATATATTTTATATAAATATATATTTACTTTTTGTACTAAACTGTTGTGCAGCATTGCTTTGTGCTGTTAAACAGTTGCTGTATCTCTCAGTGACGGATGAAGTGATCCTGTATATAGTCTGAACTGAGGAAAATGCCAAGACTTGTGCACATATTCTAAATATGTTAAAATAGCCACCACACAGTTATTTTGCCCCAAAGGATCAAGAATATGTGGTAGCTGTAACTCACTCAAAATGGAACCCTGCATTTGGTAACTCAATACATACACACAGAGCCAAGGAGCACTGAGAGTAATTCTTCCGTGTTCTATTTGTTGCTGCTTATTATTGTGATGCTAACACTGTAATAACATCAGAGAGGTAGCCGTGTTAGTCTGGATCTGTAAAAGCAGCAAAGAGTCCTGTGGCACCTTATAGACTAACAGACGTATTGGAACATAAGTGTTTGTGGGTGAATACCCACTTCGTCGGATGCATGACAGACAAGCACCACCCTTCAAAGAAAGATCTGCAAAAAAATGGACCCAGTGCTCCTTCATGGGACTTATTTAGCCCACTGCCTGATTTTTCAGTCAAGAGTCCAATCCTTGTACCCTAGTTCCAATCTTATTTCAGCGATCGTAGAGTGATGTCATTTAAGTTGCTACTGCTTCAAAAAAAAATAGTTCTAAGTAGATAGCAACATGCATGAAATTATGTTCTCCCTAAAACAATCCAAAATAATGATCTGAAAATCACTGTTACTCTGATCACATCACTCACCTCTTCAAATCCTTTCACTGGTTCTCTGCCATACTTACTTCTGCATAAAGTTTAAGCTCCCCACGCTCAATGAAAAAGTTCTGCACATTTCTCTGATCTTTTCCTACTTCCCCACGATCACTCTGCCTAAATCTCATGACCAACCGCTTGGTTTGTATCGTCCACATGTAGTACGTGCATTCTTTACCATGCCTTTACCTCTAGAATGCTCTCCCTAACTGTGGACAGCAAGCGCCCACCTCTGTCATTTCCCTCAAAACACAGCTTGTTGGCCTTTTCCCATCACCCTAAAAAATGGTATCACTGACTAAGCAAAGCAATGCCTTGCACTCAACTTAATGACATTTCTCTGTTTGTCTATCAGTAATGCGATAAGTCTGAAAAACCACAGCCAATCATTTCCATTATTTCAGGGGTATTCTAGGAGTCAGTGGGCAAAACCCTATTGATCTGGATAAAAACTGGAAGCTTACAATCCAGTCCGGAATACTTCAGACCACAGAGTACACCTGGAGCTATGGGATCTCACAGTGAACGCTATTGGGAGGAGTAAGCTGTGGTGAGGATGTGAAAGAGGAGAGGGATATCATGTGACACATGGGAACAAGGATGCTCGAACAATTTTTAAAGTAGGGGTGCTGAGAGCTTTTCAACCAAACTGTAAACCCTGAATATAATGGAATCCACTTCAAGCCAGGAGGTGCGGCAGCACCCCCAGTTCCAGCACCTATGCATGGGAAAAGAGAGCCATTGTACAACACAGCAGGAAGTGGGGCACAGATGGCAGAATGAAGGGAGTGGGAAGAAAGTTACAAAAGGCTGGTGAGGAGAAAAGCTTGGTCTGAACAAGGTGGGTAGCAGGAGGAGTTGTAAGCAGGAGTAGAGCAGATAGGGCCCTGCAGGTGAGTAGAAGTCTGACTTTGATGCAGGAGGAACAGGGCAGGCAGTGCAGGGTTCTGCAGAAGTGAGAGACACGAGCAGAGCAGCAAGGAGGAAGGTAATTTTAGCTGCAATACTTTGGTTGGAATGAGGAAGGAGGCAGGTGCGGAAGTCAAGGGGAGCAATGACCAAGGCAGGGTTTAGCATGGGGGACAAACGAAGATGGAGAATAAAGAAGATTCAGTGGCAACCAAAGGGTGGAGGAACATTAGGGAGTAAAAGACAATAAGGAGGTTGCAAGCCTGTGTGGCAGGGAGGTTAGACAGAGAATGGGGAGCAGGCAGGAATCAAAGCATTAGAAAATAACTTGATTTATTAGGAAAATACAATACAGTGCATGAGATAAATGTATTACGATAATACATTAGTCTGTGTGCATATGTAAAGCTGCCTGCTGAAGTAAGGCTATGTATTAGCCTACGAAATACACACAATAAACAAGCACGCACGCAAGCTCTGACATGTGTGTGCATCTGAATGCACTGATGAATCTCACCCCCACCACGTACACATTTCAAGCTGCTAGCAGATAATGGTTTAAAGATTTGACACAAACTGGAAAGAAAACAAAAATCTGTATCAGAATAGTTTCAGAACACAAGGAAGTATTCAAAAGTTTAAAATAAAAAAAAAACAGGAGAAAAGGATAAAGTTGAGTGTATGTGCTACAAATGGTGTGGCCCAATTTTTAAATGTAAATATATATAGGCTAATCGTTCTAAATCTACAACAATAAACTGTTTATTCAAATGAAAAGTTTTATTTGGGGCTTAGAGCTGTATTATTTTCTTAAACTCAGAGGTGGCATTGTCTTTTGAGTTCTGTTTTAATTCTGCAGGAAACCACACTGCTGAATGGAATTCAAAGCATTAATCTACTGAATACTCGCCCGCCCCTTTTCCATCCACCAAAATAAACCCAGATATTTATCCAGAAAATTTATTAATAGTTTTTTGCACTGATTTTCACCTGTTTTTGTTGTTGTGGTACACACACATAAATTACTGAGAAAAATTAAATAAAAACTGAAAATTAAGGGCCCTATGTATGCACTATGCAGCATGGATAATTATCCCCACCTTTCAGATGGAGAAATGATCCATTCAGAGTTTGAATGGTTTTCCCATGCTCACCCACACACAAATCAGAGCAAAGCTGATTGTAATTCCTGGTTTCAAAATACCAGTAGATCCCAGTAGCCCATGATGATTTGTTTGAGTCATCAGAAGCCCAGTTGAGATACATGAACTCTAATTTCTCATCTGACAAGGTGCAGCCATCTGCTTGTCTTCCTGCACAATGGCTCTAATGCCTCTAGTCTGTAATCATCATCATGTAGTTGGTGTTATAACAACCACCACCCCTTCACTATCCTGTGCAGTGATTCTATTTACAGTGACATGCAACCATCAACCTGTTTTGCCAGAGAGGAGAGAGAAAAGAGATCTCCATGCAAAAATCTCCCTTAGCCTTCGCTTTCTTTTTTTTAAATCTCTCCTCCCCCTTGCATTTCTTTCCTATGCTCCTTTTCTACTCTTGCAGTTAATGGGCTAATTATCTCCTTTAGCTCAGGCTGATCTAGTAATTAGCTACTGCTTCCCTCAATCAGGCCTTGTCCAGGGAACTAGCTGGATTTACTATGACCAGAGTGTTGGTTCAGCTGCTGGTTCTCAGTCTGACTGGGGTTCTTTGCTCAGTGTCCCCTTCTGGTTCCCTGATTTTATACCTATGACCCTCACTCCCAACCCTGTTATTCATCAGTTGTCTCCCCATCATTATTTGAATCCCAGGTTCCATTGCCTCTCCTCTTAGGCTGCGGGAGGGGCCTTCAGATGCACGCCCGCCTCACGGACATCAATAGGTGCTGATTCTCTGCTTGGTGTCTCCCCCTGGCTCCCAGCTTTTGACCCTGTAACCCTCACTCCCATCCCTGTTTTATCATTTGTTATCCCCCAACCTTACTTAATCCCTGATTTCAGCGGCTCCTCCTCTGAGTCTGGGGGAAGAGCCTTCAGATGTGGGCGAGCTTTGGCCGCCCACCCACTCCCAGGAACTCAACAGGAGCTGGTTCTCAGCACTCTGTCACACTTAATGCCTGCCAGACAAGTTACTGCTGTGATAAATAAGGGTGGGGGAAAGAATAGCTCCCTTTGATGGACACCCAGCCCGCCAGTTAGCTGTAAAATCCCTCTTGGTAGCTGTTCTTTACTTGCTGTACCTGTAAAGGGTTAAAAAGTCCCCCAGATAAAGAAAAAGAAAGTATGCACCTGACCAAAAGAGCCAATGGAAAGGCTAGAACATTTTAAAATTGGGAAAGAAACTTTCCCTTTGTCTGTTGTTCTCTGGGCTGCAGGGACACGGGCAGTCATGCTGTAACCAGCTTTAATGATTATAGATTATCAATTCATACCTCAAACCTACTTATCTGGAGCCTCAGATATGTAGGTAAAATTAGGGAATGTCTAAAAAGACACCATTAGGGTTATTTCTTTTATTTCTTATTGGCGTGTGGACTCCTCTGTGCTAACCCCAGATGCTTTTGTTTACTTGTAACCTTTAAGCTGAACACCCAAATAAAGCTATTTTGGGTGCTTAATTTTTGTAATTGTTTCTTTTAAGATCTACCAAAAAGCCTAAATTCCAGATGTAATTTTTTCCTTTTTGTTTTTAATAAAATTTACCTTTTTTAAGAACAGGATTTGATTTTTGGTGTCCTACGAGGTTTGTGCACGTTGTTTGATTAGCTGGTAACCACAACTAATTTCCTTTGTTTTCTTTCTCAGCTCTTCCTGGGTGGTGGGGGTGGTGGTGGGGGGGGGGACAGGGGGTTTGAAAGGGCTTGAGGATATCCCACATGGAGGAATTCCCAACTGCTCCTTTCTGGGTTCCAAGGGATTTTTTTTGCATTTGGGTGGTAGCAGCATTTACCAAGCAAAGGTCAGAGAAAAGCTGTAACCTTGGGAGTTTAATGCAAGCCTGGAGTGGTAAGTATTAATTTTTAAAATCCTTGTGGGCCCCACTTCTGCACTTGGAGTGACAGAGTTGGGATTCAGCCTTGACAACTGCTCTGCAAATCTCAGGTGCACTTACTGACTAAAAAATGAAAATGGGCCTGCTTTCTTCACTCCCTTGGAAATACCACTGAATGGCAGAAGAAAGCTATGATCTGCTTGTCTGGCCTGCTAATTTTGCTACATACCTCCAATGACTTTGCTCTGCACCTCACACATTCTTTCCTTTTTCCCAAAATGCAGTGCGTCCACTTGCTCCATGATATGGAGCATAGGATGCAGCTAGCACTTGGCAGCATGTATGAAGGCCAGTATTTACTTTTCAATCTCATGTCAAACATGCTTGTCAGTAATGCTTGTCAGTCAGCAGCAACCACTGTTTTCAAGTGCAGGTCAGATCAGATCAGTAGCTTGTCCCTAAAGTGTCAAAATACACAGAAGCCTTGCTCTTTCCTCAGCTGCCAGTCAGAATCAGTCTCTGGCTCTGTTCACCTCCAGGACGGAACCCTCTGAAACTCTCATCAGAGAATGGCTTTTGACTTGACAATCTCCACTTCTTCAAAACTCTGTATGAACATATGCTCTTCCACGTAACACACCCAATAGACCTTTCAGATCAGAGATAAACACAAATTACAAAGATTGCTCATTTTGGCCTTATGACAACCATATTGTGTCACCTGACAAGCAAATCTGAGGTGCAGCTTGTCCTTGAAAATATTTTTGTATCTGGTGCTATTACCAGGTACAGGATTAGGCCATTACCGCAGTGGCATCGGTTCCCAACACAACTTCCAAAAGCTCTCAAGTTTTTAGGTCTCTAATCTCTTATTAGGAACACACTGTGAAAAATCACTAACTCAAACACTAGCTTTAAGTATATATCTTGTAACAGAGAATAATCTAGTATTTGAAGGGAAGTGAAAAGAACTGTGACATGTCACTGAGACTGTATTGTGAAATCAATTAAGTCCGTACCGCACTGCAACTTTAGCACTTAAAAAACCCCAGGAATGGCAATTACTTAAATTCAAAATGAGAAATGTATCTTTTCAACCCACATTCTCTAAAGTATCAAGTATGATAGGGTTAAAAATGGCCTTAAAAATTGTCTTAAGAATGTAGAACCTCTGGCACACAAGTTAAAAAAAATATCAGGGAGACCAAATTTATCCTTTGCAGAATGAAGGCAATTTTTGTTGTGTGCTCTAGGTAGGAACAAAGGAAAGGAATCAGTCTTCAAGTTAGTGGAATTGGCCATATTCCACCATCCTTTGGGCTCAATTTCAAGTGTACTTCCTGCTAATACATAATGCATACCTCCCAACATTTTAAGCTGCTAAAGCAGGGCACAGCACCACTCAGGATTGGCCCATCCACACCTCCGCTGAAGGAGGCAGAGTCAGACATGCCAAATTTGATTGTAGCTGCAATCTAGCACATTCAAATATGGCCTGGCCTTCCACAGGCCAAGACAGAGAGGCAACTAGGTCAAAGCTGAATGGTGCTGTGACCCTGTGCACCAGATTCAATGCCAGTTGGTTTCGGGACTCTCTCAAACAGAGGGCCTAAGGCAAACTGCTCTTCAACTGAGACTCACGGAATGGGGGAGTGGGTGTCAAAGAGGACAGTCCCATGAAATCCAGGGCATAGAACCGGAAGGTATGAGAATCCAGAAGATTTCTATTCCTGTCAGAGGGTATTATGAGTAATGTCCCAAGATATCTGGTCCATTCAGAAGGAGAGGATTATTCTGAATAATAATAGCTTCCATACAGTTCTGATTTGACCAGAGTATTTCAGAATGCTTACACTTTGTGACTCTTGAAAGACTGTAATGCTCTACAACATCAGGAGTACAAGAATTCATTGGAAGGCTGTGGGAGTTATCCTTTCATTTCTTAATAATCATAAATGTGCTGCCATACATCATGAAGCATATTGGACAAACAAGTAACACTGACACTAGCGATACAGACCATTACATTGTGGCCAGAGTTTGAAATTAGATCTTTGCAGCCTTAGGCCCAAAGTCTGTTTAAGAACTTAGGCAACCCCCATGACTAGGTGTGGAAGGGTGTGAAAGTGAGGGAGGAATTTGGTCCTTAAATATTAGCTCTGTTTATTATATGGTCAAAAAAAGCTGGCTCAGGAAGAACAAGCTGACACATTAGTGAACACTATATCATTTTATTAAACAGGAACAGTATGATTTTAATAGCAAAGTGGGATCAAGAGCATGGTGAGGGGGACAAAATGTTCTCCAAGCAGAAGAAACTGTATCGGAACCACTGGGAGGTTAGACCATAAACCCCACTGAACATTACAGAGTTATAGGGTAGAACTATGTTGTTCTCAGAAAATGAGGCCACTCAAGTGCAGCCTGGACAACAACAACAAAGACAAATCCTGTATAATACACTGATGTTTGTGACATGTCCACCTCCAGCACTCGTTGCTATTGAAAACATGAACATAAATAAATGGATACATAGATTATTTAAATATCTTGTGTCTTCATATTCCCTCTTTCTGGTACCAAGGCATATTTTTGAAATGTGCATTCTCAACAATTATATAAAGAAGGTCACATCTAAAAATCCCTCTAAACTGATGTTGGGAGAAAACAAACTGTACCACGTGCTCTGCTGCAATACTGGAATCTTCAGGCACATGTGCAGAGCAAGGACTTCATTCATCACAACTCGAGTACAAAGAAACCCAGATATTAGAGGAGAGTTTGAGAATAGCATTTCCTTACAGTGGACTCAATATACAGTGCGACAAGATTGCTTTTCACCTATATATGCTTCAGCTAAGTATTTATATAGTTAATTTAAAAAATTTGTCTGGGCCTAAAACATTGAAAAAGAGTTCAAAGACTGTTCTGCACAAACTCTCTTCCCCCTCGATCCATGCTACCATTAACCCTTCCTGTTTTTCCCTTACAACAATTCCAAAATCCATCCATTCAGGCCCTGACCATCTCTCTGACTACTGCAGGCTTTTCCTCCCCAATTTTCCTGCCTCGGTCCTCACTGTGCTATTCAATCCATCCACAATACTACTCAAAAACTAATCATCTTCATATGCTGCTCCAATCTTAGACTCATATCCTTCACTGGCTTCTCTTCTGCCACTGCATCATGATTAAGCTCTTTGGTTGGGATTAATTCCTGCATCAGAACAAGTACTGGTGTAGGGATCTAAAGGAGATAACCCATGTTTCCCTTATTTAGGAGCTGCAGGAGTCAATCTGGACTTTCAAGACTGCTGCCAAATTCCATTCAGAGCTTGTCCCCTGGCCCACCCTGGAATGCCCAAACATGCATGGCAGAGGAGAATAATCTGTAGGGGATGCATAGCCAGTTCTTTAGCTGGCAGAATGGTTCTTTACATATGTGTTATCTATCGAAGCTGAGGGTATGACAAAGGGCAACAATGAATTGTGTCCCCTGTCTTTGCCTAAAGAGTCCTACTCAACTTAGCTCCTGCCAATTTTTCTGATGATATTTTTTTCATTTTCCACAATTCCTTCACTCTGCCCAAGACAGGCTAGGGGCCTATTCATGTCTTTCTCTCACTCTCATCTTCCCACCTTATTTAGGGCTGCTCCCCTTTCAAGTCCCCCGTGAACATGCACTATTTCCAAGATGCCTACAAGCCATAGACCTTCTCTGTTCTGATATTGGTAAATACTGCTTAGAATGGAGAAGGAAGTGGAATTAACAAGGTGGGTTCTTAAAATTAATGTTCAATCATGTGTGTTTTGTTGCAGCACAGTGTTTGTTTTTTGCCTATTTGTTGTCTATTTAGATTGCCAGCCTACAGTCAGGGAATATATCAAACTGTACACACTACTGCATCACCCAGTTGTGCACTGTTCCTATTTTGCTACTAGGATCAGTGAAAATGAAAGCAATCTACTAAACATGTGCAACAGTTGGTGTAACAGCTTTATTTTATCAAATTTTTGTAGGTTATTTAAATATTTAAAAGAATATTTGGTCAATCTGCTTTCATGTGGTGGAGGGAGTTGCTCTCAGGCCAAGTTAATTTGAAAATATAAATAAGTGTTTACTTAAATTTTACCAAGGCCATTTTCCTCTGATGGCACTTTATTATACTTAAGTGAAGACTCACCAACAGAGTGAGCCCAATCCTGAACTAATAATTCAAAATGCCTTTCTGATGTCAATAGGTGTCCATCCCACTCCATTAACCTTAATGGGGGGGTTTCCCTCAGCACGTACTTCAGGAGTGGGGCCAGGAGAGAGATTAAAAAAAGAGACTTGGGATAGGAACCTGTGTCATCAATTTTAAAGGTTAGAAGAGAAGGAAAAAACTCAGGATTTCATTCCATCACTCATGTTTCAAACTCTTCTTCCTGTTGGGTATCTGGGCTAGGGATCAGGCATGATAGTTAAGGAGAATAAAAGATTATATCAATTTTTGAATGCTTTAAAAAAAAAGATTGGTGGCTTCCTGTAGAATCTCTGATACACGGTGAAATATACTCTATGCTTGATCAAACTCTTCTTCAGTGAAAATTTAAACACAGCAATGGTAGTTGGCTACAAATGTAGAGCAAAAGCCTTCATAAGAGTTCCACCAAATGTTTTTCAGAAGCTGGGGCTTCAATCCTCTTTTTCAGTCAACCACAAAAGCAATGGTGATTCAAGAAGAGGTTATTTTTTAACTTCCACAATGTGATTGAAGCCTGGTTTTAGCTATAGCACATTTAATTTTGAAGAATCTTAAGAAACCAATTTACAGTACTATTAGAGAAGAGTACAAATCATTTTTATTTTGTTAACAACTCCTGACAATTTTTACATTTTAGTTTATTAGAATTATCTCTTTTTATTACTTTAGTCCCCCATTTCCCACTTAGCCAGAGACATGTTTCACTTTAGACACAAGGAGTCAGATAAATTCATACACCAATGTTTGATACGACTCTCACACTGAGGATACCCCTCCAGGAGAGGGGATCCCAGCTATTAGGAAGAGACAGGTAACAGTAATGGGGGCTTTGATTATTAGAAATATACACAGTTGAGTTTGTGATGACCGGGAGAACCACATGGTGAATTGCCCACTGGGAGCAAAGGTTCCTCTCAAGACATCTAGATAGATGTAAGTACAGTACTGGGGAGAAGCCAGTGGCTGTGGTACATGTAGGTACCAATGACATAGGGAAAGGTAGGAGAAAGGTTCAGGAGGCCAAATTTAGGCTGCTAGTTAAGAGATTAAAGTCCAGGAGCTCCATGGTAGCATTCTCTGAAATGCTGGCAATTCTACACATAGGGCCAGTTAGACAGGCAGAACTGCAGGGTCTCAATGCATGGATGATATGATGGTGTTTGGAAGAGGGATATAGGTTTATTCGGAACTGGGGAACATTTTGGGAAAGGAGGAATGTATAGGAAAGGAAAGGCTCCACCTAAACCAAAATATAACCAGACTGCTGTCATGTAAAATTTAAAAGGTCATAGAGGAGTTTGTTGGATCATATTAAAGAAGTCCTGTATTAAAATCACAAATGAGTTTGATTCCCCATAGTTTAAATTCCAGGGTATTACTAATTAAGAGGTCTCTTGGTTTTTGGTCTCTTGTTTTTACTGTTTTTCTCCCTCTGTGTGTGCAACTTGCAAGCTGACACAGTCTGTTCTCAAAGCAATAGTTTGTAACAACAACTGCTCACTCAGAGACAGACTCAAAGCGATACTTTGTAACAACAGAAACAGCACACAGAGACTCCCCGCCCTGTTGTTGTATTTATCTCGCTTTGTTAACAATTGTGATTAAAATAGAGATAGAGGATGCATGTGGATGGATGCTTGGTGCGGATAATAAATGAATGATCAGGGAGGTGCCAGCCTAAGAATCCAGTGTCCATCGGCCGAAGGCAGCGTCAAGTGGAAACAACCAGAGGACCCCCGGAGGGCAGACTGGTATCCACCGAACAGCCTCAAGGATGGGAGAACCGAAGAACAAGATAAAATCTGACAGCACAGAGCCTGTCAGGAATGTGCCATGCCGATTGATTCAGCAACAGCATAATGAAGCAATTCCCATAGACTGGCATAGGAATAAATTCCTATAAAAATGGACTCTAGAAACTGAGAACTTTGGGTTCTGATTCTGCAAACCAACTTCCAGGAGCATCAGATGTGCATCTGACAAGGCCCTGCTCCCTCCTCATGTCCAGGCCACCTGGCCAGTGGCTTGGCACAAGCAACTCTAAGGTTGGTAACTATAACAACCTTGCAGAACTTGTGTGTGTGTGTATGAATGAATGTGTGAATAAATATGAAATTGAATGGAATGTTATAGCTATAACTAACTGCTTACTATGATCCTTTCTGTATTCACAATAAATGTGGCATTTTGCCCTATCCCCTTTAATAATATTCTTCTGGTTTTTATTTTATTGGTATAACAAGTTTTTAGACTAAGGGCAGGGGAAAAACCAACAAGTGTAGAGGAGCACAAGGTTTGGAGAGAGATATCCCTTACGGTAGGATTTATTAAAGCAGATCCT
The DNA here is from genome assembly GCF_965140295.1 of Lepidochelys olivacea. Lineage (NCBI taxonomy): Eukaryota > Metazoa > Chordata > Testudines > Cheloniidae > Lepidochelys > Lepidochelys olivacea. The sequence continues at coordinate 300,344,068 of NC_140411.1, forward strand.
CGATACTCTAGTAAAGAGGAGAGGATAGATGTTGATACAGTAGGTAGGAACGAAAGAGAAACAGTCAAATGAAAAAAGAGTCCCATCCAATTATATCGCATGAAGACAGACAAATATTGACAGATTTTATAAGTGCTTGTATACAAATGCTAGAAGTCTACATTCTAAAATAGGTGAACTGGAGTGCCTGGTATTAAAGGAGGATTTGCTGGAATAGTCATCACAGAAACTTGGTGGAACAATGATAATCAATGGGACACGGTAATACTAGGGTACAAAATATATTGGAATAATAGAGTGGGTCACACTGGTGTGGGAGCGGCAGTATAGGTGAAAGAAAGCATAGAGTCAAATATAATAAAAATTTTAAATGAATCGAAGAGTACCATAGAATCTCTATGGAGAAATTCAGTGCTTGAATAATAAGAGAACAACATTAGTAATATACTACCGACCACATGACCAGCATGGTGACGGTGACCGTGAAATGCTCAGGGAGAATTACAGAGGCCACAAAAACAGAAAACCCAATATTAATAGGGGATTCCAACTGTATTGACTGGCTACATGTCACCTCAGAACGGAAAGCAGAGAACATTTCTAGACACCATTAATGGCTGCTTATTGGAGTAGCTAGTCCTGGAATCCATAAGGGGAGAGCTATTCTTGATTTAGTCCTAAGCGCACACAAGATCTAGTCCAAGAGGTGAATATAGCTGAACCACTCAGTAATAGCAACCATAATATAATTAACTTTAACATACTTGTAGGAAGAAAAATAGCAAAGAAACCCACCATAGTAGCACTTAATTTCAAAATGGAGATATACACAAAAATGAACATGCTAGTTGAACAGAAATTTAAAGTAACAGTCACAAGAGTGAAATGCCCGCAAGCTGCATGGAAACTATTTGAAAACATCATAATAGAGGCTCAAACTAAATGCATACCCCAAGTTAAAAAAAAAAACCCAACAGTAAGAAACCAGTAAAATGCCACCATGGCTAAACAGCAAAGTAGAAGAGGCAGTTAGAGACAAAATGGCATCCTTTAAAAACTGGAAATCAAATCCTAGTGAGGAAAATAGAAAGAAGCAAACTCTGGCAAATCAAGTGTAAAAGTACAAGAGAGAATTTGAAGCAAAAGACACAGAAATTATAAATACATGTTTTAAGTAAATCAGAAGCAGGAAAAATCAGGAGATTCACTGGACAATCAAGATGTTAAAGAAGCACTCAGTGAAGACAAAGCTTTTACAGAGAAGCTAAATGAATTCTTTGCATAGGTCTTCACTCCAGAGAATGTGAGGGAATTCCTGAGCCATTTTTTAAGGTGACAAATCTGAGGAACTATCCAAAGTTGAGGTGCCAATAGAGGAGGTTTTGGAACAAACTGATAAACTAAACAGTAGTAAGTCACCAGGACCAGATACTATTCACCCAAGAGTTCTGAAGGAACTCAAATATGAAATTGCAGAACTAGTAACTGTGGTATGTAACCTATGACTTAAATCGGCCTCCGTACCAGACAACTGGAGGATAACGACCATTATTTAAAGAGGCTCCAAAGGCAATCTTGGCAATTATGGGCAGGTAAACCTAACCTCAGTACCAGGCAAATCTGATAAAAAATATAGTAAAGAACAAAATTATAAAACATACAGCTGAACATGATTTTTTGGTGAAGAGTTAACCCGGCTTTTGTAAAAGAAAATCATGCTTTACCAATCTATTATAATTCTTTGAGGCTGTGACACTGTCTACCCAGAAACCAGCTCAGAACAGAACTGCAGGCTAGTTCACTCATATGCTAATGGAAATCAAAGGAGTTTCATAAGGTATTGTAGTGTAATAAGGCCAATGCACTTCTCTGTTCCCCTAGTTCAAAGGAAATGTTAATAGTATTGTTGTCTTCACTTATCTATAACCTGTTTATTGCTACTGCATTACATTATGTATATCCCTGTAACTAGATAACCGTATATCAAAAGTGTGTGTTATTGTTAAGATGAGAATGTACTTGATGTGAAAACTTTATGAATACTAATGAGGGATTGTTGTTTGTTATTACATTACCTTTTACATTGTGTACATCCCTGTAATTAAATTACCCATCAAACACAACTGGAGCCTTGGAAATGTAAAAGAAGAAGAATGCTAACTTCAAAGCAAGGACCATTGTGTTCAACAATGGAAATACACTGGCCCACATGGGTGAAGACACTGTTCAGATTGCCTTCTGAGAAGGGAAACTATAAATACCGATACAAAGGAATAATCCTCAACCTAATTGCTTAGGAATGCTCACTAAGTTCCTTTGTGAATCTAGCCTTTCATGTTCTCATTTTCATTTGTACTGTGGTAGCATATACAGGCCCCAATCAGCAATCATTGTGCGAGGCACTGTACACACATAAAAGATGGCTTCACCCCAGAGATCTTATACCCTTCCTTTCAATTGTTAGAATAATTAAAATTTATATTCACACATTGATAGCAGAGGCTAAAGTTTCTATATTTTTCAATATATGGAAAGTCTTCAGTGACCATTTTAAAAAACTGGGGGAAAATAAAAGTTGGAAAAAATCAATCATCAACTGAGTTCCCCACTCCAGGGGAACTTTTTTTTTAAAATTATAACTCTGTCCAGCAACAGTCCTATGAAACCCTGCATGGAATTTTAAAAAGTTCAAGTCCCCTGAAAAAACCTCAGAGAAGGGTGGCAGCAGCACCATCACCTTCCATCCCACAGGGTTAGCTCCTTATATAGGGCAGCTGAGTCCATAAATGGAAAAGTGACTCTGGCCAAATTTATGCAAAAAAGCATTGGATTCGAATTTAAACCTCCCACCTGTGCAGAATCAACATACAATAATTGAAGTACAGCTCTTCAGAGCACTATACATCTGCACAACTTCCTATTAAACAGTAATAATCTCTAACACTAATCACCCATGGTATCCTTCCCTCCCCACGGCTATTTATCTGGTAGGGGATGACAGGCATCTGAAAGAAAACAGGGAAATTGTGAGCAAGATCCAAGATATACAGACACAAAAAAAGATGCAAAGGCCACTTCATCCTTCTACATGTTGAAGGATATTCCAACACTATTAAAGATAAGTCAGTACCAAAAAACATGATAGCAAACAGCATTAACAGCAGCAAAACAAATGATACAGTCACTGAAAAGATACTTCCTCTCCAGCAAAATCTGAATGGATTGCCTGGCTCATTCAGGCTAAAGGTTTATGCAAAGACGATACAGCGAGAAAATTAAAACAAAGTATCATGATATGGAAACAGATTTTATTGATTACACAGAGTTTTATACAGCTCCCAAAACTATAATAAGCACTTGACAGAAAACACAGAAAGCTTGCGTTTTCCCCCTGAAGATCCTACAAGCTAAGCTTTTTACGTGACAGGGTAACTGTAACATAGGTTATGTCTACAACGGGAGCTGGGAGTGTGATTCCCAGTTCATGTAGATGTATCTGCAACAGCTCTCATCCATCTAACACTCTAAAAACAGCAGTGTAGCCAGGGTAGCACAGGTGGCTGCCCAGGCTATCTACCCAAGTACGTACCGTGGGTATGTACTCAGGGCGGCTAGCCTATGTGATCCCAACTACATTGCTGTTTTTAGCATGCTAGCTCTGCACTAGCTAGTGTGGGTGTGTATACAGAAGTTGGGAAGCACACCCCCAGCTCCAGGGTTGCACAGACATTTTGGGGCCTGAAACTAAATCTGAAACTGAGCCCCCCCGCCCCCCTTCCAAAAAAAATTCCACTGAAGAGAAGCCTGTGAGGGGGGAGTGGTTGAAGAGCAAGCCCAACTACCACTCACCCTGCAGCAAAGACTCCTGTCCCATGGGGAGAGGCCCAGCTCCCCGCTCTGGCCATTATTACCTGGCATATGGGGTGGTAGCACTGAGAGGGGCAGTCAGGGCAAATCTGAGTGGCACCTCAATCCTGTGCACCAGGTCATAATGCCACTCGGCTTAGGAGCTCTGTCAAATGAGGGCCAAAGGCAAACTGCCCCCTCTCTGAGTGGCTGTGCCCAGCTCCATGAGTAGTCATAGCTAAATAGTAAGGACCAAATAGGGTTAAGAAGGACGAAGGTTACGGTGATATGATCATACATAGGAATTACCATACCAGATCAGGCCAATGCTACAACCAGTCCGGCAGCGTCTTTAATAGTGGCATGCATGAGATGCTGGGATATATTAGCAGGAGTGTTGTAAGCAAGACATAGGAAGTAATTCTATTCTACAGCACGCTGATTAGACCTCAGTTTGAGTATTGTGTCCAGTTCTGGGTATCACATTTCAGGAAAGATGTGGACAAACTGGAGAAAGACCAGAATGATTAAAGGTCTAGAAAACATGACCTCTGAGGGAAGATTGAAAAAAATGGTTTTGTTTAGTGTGCAGTGGAGATGATGGAGAGGAGACAGGGTAACAGTTCTCAAGTATATAAATGGTTGTTACAAGAAGGAGGGAGAAAAATTGTTCTCCTTAAACTCTGAGGATAGGACAAGAAGCAATGGGCTTAAATTGCAGCAAGGGTGGTTTAGGTTGGATATTCAGAAAAACTTCCTGTCAGGGCAGTTAAGGAGACTGGAATATATTACCCAGGGAGGTTGTGGAACCTCCATCATTGGAGATTTTTAAGAGCAGGTTAGACAAACACCTGTCAGGGATGGTCTAGAAGACAATACTTAGCCCTGCCATGAGTGCAGGGGACTGGACAAGATGACCTCTCAAGGTGCCTTCGAGTCCTACAATTCTATGCTTTTGAGAAAATGTCAGAATCACCCCTTAAAGAACAGCTTCTTTCTAAAACTTTGTTAGTTATTGGCTTATACCCTGAAGCACAGAGTATGTATCCCTTATATTTTCTGTTCTCTCTAGAGAAACTGTGACTGTCTACTGCTTTTTTGAACACTACCAAGCTCTTTGCTTCAATTCTATGTGGTGGGAATGAGTTCAACAAGTTACTTATATCAATTTTAAATTTATCGTCTTGTAATTTCAGTGTACATCTCCTTGTTCTTCTATTATTGGAAAAGGTAACTAGGAGTTCCTAATCTACCTTTGCTATACTATTTGTTATACTATATATCTCCACTCCCTTTTACATGTCTCCTCTCTAAAATACAGTCCTAGTCAGTTTTAGTTTTCATCATATGTAGTTGTAAACTTTCAGCACCCCTCAACACTGATCAAGAAGAAGTGGTACCATCATGTTAGGTAATAGCATTGGTTTTAGCATTTTTTAATCCAATTCTCAATACAATGCAACATTATTTCTGACTGCTACTGAGCATTTAGCAGTGGTTTCCACTGAGCTGTGTAGAATGATATTTTCTTTTCTTCGGTGATTCCAATTAATTTTAAAAGACAGCAATGTATAATCGTAGTCCAAATTAATCCTTCCAATGTGCATTATCTTCCATTTGTAAACAATTTCATCAGACATCATGCTGCCCATTCACTTACCTTTATTTGCTCCTCTGGAGTTCTTCACATTTAATTAAATTTACTTCCATTTTTTAATAAACCCATTCATTTCTAGGTATATTCTAAGGTACAATCTTTACACATCACTACATCTCACCACAACAGGTCTACTGAATCTATGTATGATATTAGTTTCAGTAGCTTGGCTTTCTGAGGACAATGACAGGACAATCTTAGTTGCAAGCTGTCACAACCTCAGGGGTTCCCCTGGGGAAGGCAGATCAGCACTGCATGTTGCTAACACTGTTGCAAGCATCGCAAAGCATTTTGGGGAGGGTCAAAGGTGTGAGTGGGGAGTGGAAAATCCTTTTGCAGGCTGCAAGAGGCCAAAGAGGGAAGGAGAAAGAGAGCAGAGAATGGGTTAACTCAACACTGGACTGAGCTTGCTAGCTGCAAAGATAAGATGCTGGCCCCAGTCCAAGATCACGGCGCTAAACAAAAAGTTTATCTCTCACCCAGCCACAGCAAGCCATAAGAAAACCAGGACTGCAAAAATAAAAAACATGGGCAAAACAACAAGCGGGGGAAAGGCAGAGCTTCGCATCCCTAAAGCCGTTGTGTTTTAAAAAAGAAAAAAAGACCACAAAAAGCTGGTTTGGACTGGCACAAAAAGCACCAGGAACAGAGGTTGCAAAATGAAACACCTCCAAAAAACCCCAGGACTTAAAACCCTCCTAAAAGCTGAAGTAATTCAGAGATCACAATGGACCCTGGATGACCCATGCGCATAGGACAGAACTCCCGTCTACCCTTCCCCCTCTTCTTCTTACGTTACACCCAGGCCTGGCCAGCCTTGGGTAGTGCGTGTGAGAGTATGAAAGTGGGTTAGGGCTTGGGACACTAACACTTTCTTCCTTCCTCTAAGTGACATGGGAACCCCCCATCCCCCAGTACTCTCTGTTGTTATTTTATTATTTTATCAATAAAGCTTTAAAATTCAGTTGCTTGATGTGCTCCATTCCCTCCCCCCGCCCCCCGCAATGATCCTGTGGCCTCAACCTGATCACCTGACACCTCAGGCAGATTGGTAACAGAAATCTGTAACAGTTTTGGTGGAGAATTGTGGGGGGGGGAGCCCTGCGGGGTGCACCAACTGTTTTGCCCTTGGTATTTCATGTTTGCTCTGTCCAGCACTGTTGGTTTTACATGTTTGAGGATTTTATGATTAAAGGTGTCCCCACTCTCAGCCATAGTAGGCCTGAGAACCAGAGAGAGGTTTAGCATTCCTCTCTCCATCCCGGCTGGTGGGGGTAGGGTGCAGGTGGGTATACTCCAAATTGTAGAAGTCCAGGGTAGTAGTAGGAAGACTCAGGGAGTCCCACTCCACACATGTAATCCTCAGTGCATATGCCCTCAGTCGTAGTATGGCTGAGTTGAAGAGGAGGACATAGGGTGTCTCACTCTGCCCAGGAAGGGTTTTTGTGTATGGACCCTCGGTGGTATTGGACCGAGTAATATGGAGGGAGGCTTAGTGTCTCTCCCTCCAGCCCAGGAAGGTGAACATTGTAAGCCTCGGAGCCGACATGGGCAACGTGAAATTTCAAGTGATTGGAAAGGTTCTTAAGAGTTGTTCTAAAACTGTAACAACATGTTCAGGAAACAGAAGGGTACAGCTGCAGACTCGGGAGTCCCACAGTCATGGACGATGGCATCAACAATGGGTTCTCAGCTAAACACATGGGCATTAGGGAGCATGGACGCGGAAGTCTGGCTCCCCAGCCCGCTGCTGTCACGGGAAGCTGGTGGACCTAATACCCAAGCCACAGGAGAGGCAATGAAGAGCGACAGAACCCTGCTGCCTCTTTCAAAGGGGGGTGAGGACCTCTCCTGGCTGGAGAAGGCTCTCACCAAGGTAGGTTACAATCCCTGGGGTTTCATGGCAGAGCTTCAGAGAAGAGTGCAGACTTGGCAGAATTTGTTAAACCTATATGCCGAGTATAAAAAGCAGAAGGGTAAGAACCTAGGGGCAGCTGTGGAATTGATTTGGACTGCAGCAACCATGTAGTATCAAATGTTGTCGGGACAGAAAGAGGAGTTGGGAGAAAGGGAAGAGGTGTGTACCCGACAGCTGGTGGAAATGGAGCAACTGAAAGCGCAGATTACTAACCAGGCTGCAACACAAACCTATGCCCAAGACAAGTTGCAAGCCTTGACACAGGACTTCCAGGTGGAAAAAGCGGAATCACCCACCTGGAAGCACTGGCTAAGCAAGTACTGGTCCTTCAGGGGCTTGTCAAAGATTTGACCATTCATGCTCAGCAACGCCACAATGGTAATGTGCCCACCATAAAAAAAAATATTAAGCAGTTAAAACATCAGTTAACCGTGCGTTTGGTTCAGGAAGCAAGCCTCACAGGGGATGACTCGGGTGACCCTTGTGAGGGCTTTGATCTCTCCCTCAATTTTGGGCGGAACCTTGTTGCACCCCTATAGCAGCCCTCATTAAGACCGAGGAGAAGTCCAGTGGGTGAAGTGGGAGAATGTTGTATGTATGGCACCCCCAACTACTAGGAAAGCACCCCATGGGGTGATTATGAAAAGGAAAGGGATCATGCGTGGTGGGGGCTAATTAAGGAGCCCACCTTCCTCGCTAAATTGGTAGTGGAACAAAGCCTGTGCTCATGGAAAGGGACAGTGCAGCAAAAACAAAAAAAAGGATCGGGCCCAGACAAGCAGGGAGGCAGCAGATAAAGAAATTGGAAAACAGGTTAAAAGCCTTAAAAAGTAAAGCAGAAGTAAATAAAGCAGTAAGTACAGGCATGGGAAATTCAAATCCCTAAAATAGTACTTAAAATAATAAAATCTAAGTTAATAAAGGTGTCATTTTAAAAAATAAACAAGTAATTTAAAAAAAAAGTAAAAAGTTAACTCTGCAAAGATTGGAGGGAATTAAGCAGTTAAACATTGTAAAAGTGTTTTAAAAAAGTGTTAAAAAATTCTTGCTTTCTTTGCAGCCATTCGTGAGGGAAAGGGGGAGGAAGGGCCCTTTTCCAAAGTAATGTCTGTAAATAATCCAAGCAAAAAAACCTAACTAAAATCATTTAATGATAAACAATTTACTCAAATTTGCTAAAATATATATATATATAAGGGGGTTCTACTGAAACTTAACTGCCCCAAATGTATTAAAAAATGTAATTTATATACAGCTATATAAAAACAGAGCAGTGTATATTGTAGAAAGGGTAAAAAAAATGCAAATATACCTTGCTACTTAATTAAAATCCTATTAGGGCTCCAAAGGGAGCCACAATAGCTTGTGTTTTCTTTTTCAAATTTTTGTATGTTTTAAAAGCAAAAGTTGAAAATAAAAAGTAATCAAAACTCTGGTAAAAGTTGTTTGTGTCCCTTTTAAGACAGAATCTGTGAGCTGCTAATCGCTTTGAATCCAAAAGCAATCCCAAAAGCGCCTGTGTTAATGCAAATTACCTAACTAATAAAGGTAAAAGCCATTAAAACCTAACCTGCCTATAAAACAAACACAGAAAAATATGGGGGTAATTCCTCTGTTTTGCCTGCAATCAGCAAGGGTATATATAAATATATATATTGTAAGCAATAATCTGCCACCCCCAAACGGGTAAAAATATGTTCTTTTTGTCTTTCAAAAAAATCAAAAAAAGCTAATACCAGCTAAAAAGCAACCCAAAATACCATAAATCTATTAGAACACAAAACACAATTTTTATTGTGACATGTTTTGTCTTGTGTTCTTTGTCTTGTTGCTAGCACTGTTGTGTACCAAATGCTGCAGAAAAACTTCCTCAGGTAGCAGACACCATATTAAAAAAAATTGGTTTTAGAGCAAAAATAATAAATACTGTAGACCTAAAAATAATTAAAAATAAATGAAGCTCTGTCCCAGCCACAAAACAGCCTAATACAAAAACGAATAAAAAAAAAAATACTGCTATATGGGATGTACTGAAATGCAGATACTTGCTTTGTTCACCTTAAAACATAAAATGTTTTGGGTAATATCAGGAAACACTAAGGTTTTAATATGCTTGCTAAAGCAAAAAATATATACATCACTGTTCAATACTTATTAATACGAATGGATGCAGTATGTTTCTGGCATAGTAAGGCCAGACCTTTTAATTTATTTATTTATTTTTGTTAAAAATGCACACCAACAAGCTCTGGAGGCAACGACATGAAAAGTTAGCCCACTCCTCATACGGCACATAAAAATCTTTCTGGCTACCCCAGATCTCGAACCAGTGGGCTGGGGAGGGAGGAAGCTATTGAACACCAAAGGTTGTACCAAGTAAACCCCTCAAAAGTAGGTGTGCTTGTCCTTGCCTGTTGCTCCAAAGCCCTGTAGTAAAAACATTTCACTAAAATCCTGTATATAAAATAAATTAAATAATAAAACCAAAGTACTGTATAATGGGCAATGTGTTTATATTAATTCCTAAAAAAAAGTGTTTTAAAAAATAAAAGTGTTAGCAACCCCCTAAAACAAATATAAATGTAATGTAAGTATTGTGTTCACCAATAATCACATTTACTATTTGCCACAATCAAAAAAAGTCTCAGCTTTGCCCAGTTAAGGTAAAAACTATGTAAAACCTGCAAAGCCATAGACTCCACTTTAAATAAAAAAAAAAAAAAAAAGGCCAAGTGATAGTCAATAAAAACCATCAAAAAATGGCAAATTAAAAACAAGTTAATGTTGCAAAAGCTGGAAAAGGCAGCCCACACTCTAAACGCCAAGTGGGTGGGTCCATACCCCATTGCAAATCACATCTCTTTAAAACTCAGTTGATTAATGTGCTCCGTCATCTCTCCCCCACCCCTCCAAACAATCCTGTGGCCTCAGCCTAATCACGTAACGCCTCAGGCAAATTGGTAACAAAAATCTGTCACAAAGCCACCGTTTTTGGAACTTGCTTCCCTGACCATCCATCAGAACCTGAATTTGGCAAACTTTAAATCATGCTGAAAAGCTTTTTAGTTCACTCAGGCTGTTGCAGGCAATTTTTTTTTTTTTTTTAAAGACTGTTGTGTGTTCTGGTTAGCTGGATGTACTGAGCCTGGTGAGTTTTTGTAAAAGACAGAACTGTTGATTTAATTTTGATCTTTTTTGTTTTTAGTAATTACCGTATAACACATAAGTTCTTTTGTTATAAGACAAAGGAAAATATTGATGAAAACAAAGAAAATATACATAAGAAGTTAGTGGATGTCTTATGATAAAGCCAGTAGCTAGATATATAGACTCTAAATGTTGTTCTATTGTAAAAAATCGATTCTGAAAAAAGCAGCCTTATGGGGTTCCATGTTTACTGTGTTTCATGAGTGCCAGAGCAAATTTGCTCAGAAACAGGTAAAAAGATGAATTCTCTAACTGACCGACCTTAAAGCACAACTTGAAAATCTTAAAGCCAAGAGGTGTTTTTCTTGGCTTGCATTTAATAATCAATAATACAAAGATTCTAAAGGCTACAGGTCAAAGGCACAGCAAAGAACAGAATCTGGTTCTGCAAATGGTTCTTAGTTAACAAGTCTTAAGACTAAGTGTGAGCTGGAATATTACAAATACTATATAAAGCCTCCTAATTTTCTCCTCATTCTTCTCAGAGTCATATTTCACGTATACTGTATAGGGTGTATTATTTAGGTTTAATTTAGTAATTAGACTGTTTGAAAATTTTCGCAGGAAAAATAATACAAAATGGCCACACTGAATTCAAACTTTCAAAAGCAGTTTAAGTGATGCTTGGATCATGGGCTTCTGTGTAAATTATAGCAGCTTGTTTCATCTAGTCACATTACCTTTCCAATTTTCTGCCTAGTACAAAAACAAACAACAACAAAAGTAAAAACTGAAAGCAACCTTTCAAAGTATCCATTTTTCCTCTCTAGGGCCCCTATCCTGAAATTAACTGACTTCAGTGGGACAGTGTACCTGCATAGGTTTCAATGAAGGACTGGGAGCCTTCAATTTAAACCTTTTTAATAACTACAGTCACAACTGGCTCCCTTTCTCCCCTCTAGATGGATATAGTTCTGCTGGTGGTTAGATCCAACTGAAGAATCCCACATGTTTCTAAGTCCCATGATTCTGGGTAATGACTGATCACTGGTCCTAGTAGAGATGACGGGGAACTTTTCAACAAAATGATTTTTCGTCTTAGAATGCAGATTAATCAAAAACAAACTTTTCATGGAGATTTACCTGTTTCAAAGCAGCTTTAGTTCAAAGGATTCTCAGGTCTAGGATGGCCCTTCTGGTCAGAACAAGAGAGATCCACCCCATTTAGCTAATAGCCCACTAATTAGGGCACTCAGCTAGGGTGTGGGAGATGTGATTTGAGGGCTTGTTCTGAATCAAACAGTGCAAGGTCTTGAACCTGCATCTCCCACAATCCAAGTGAGTAACCTACCAATAGGGGTTACTCCTGATCCTGTTGGGGTTGGTCCAGCTTTGAGCAGGGGGTTGGACTCGATGACCTCCTGAGGTCTCTTCCAACCCTAATCTTCTATGATTCTATGAACAGGCTATTGGCTATTCTGAAGTGGGTCTCTGTCTCTGGTTTTTCCACATACTTTTTTGAAAGGTCTTGGTTTTGTTCCACATTAGAATGGAAACCAATTAAAAAAGCCTCTTAATGGTTTCACAAAATGAAATTCTTGCTTTACAGCCAGCCCTAGTTCTCAGCTCTGTGTCTTAGACCCACTCCCTACCCTACTTAGACAGTGGGACCCTACAGTCTGGCCACCTAGATCCTGGAAACAGTCTCCTGAGCCCCCAAGTAACTTAGATATGTATCTGCGCATCAACATGTTTTTTATTTTTCTATTTATACCCTTGAGAGCCAAGAAGGCAGTAAAGAAATGAAACACAGGCTTCGCAAAAGAATTTCCTAGCTACAAATACACTTAAAAAGCACAAGAAAGTTATAGATCTTCAGAAAACAAACTGCTGAATACAATTTGGAAACTGCTGAGGAGTCTGACCCAGTTTGATTCACCCCTGTGAATCCTGAGTTCAGTCCAGGTCCTTAGGACAGACAACTTTCCCTCCTCTGTGGCATGGTCTTCTTTATGTCACAGGAATTGTCTCCTTTGTTTAGAGAGCATTGTTCTTTTGAAACTGCTTTGGAAGCCTTTCTTGACCCTGAGCTTCCACTGGGGAATTTCCAAGCTACAAACTATACGCACCCCCAGTCAACTTCTGGGTAGAGTTGTTCAAAGTCAATGGCCCTACTGGCAGCCAATCCATTGTTTCACCAGGGTAGGGCCATTCAATGTTGATAGCCCTTGATTGCTCTGTCACAATTTCCCAGACATTGTCTCTCCACTAAGGGTATGTCTACACATAAACCACTACAACTGCATTGCGTCAGTGAAGATACTACCTAAACTGACAAGAGGGGTTCTCCTGTTGGCATAGGTACTCCACCTCCCTGAGAGGCAGTAGCTAACCTAGAGCTGTCTACATTGGGGGGAAGGAAGAAGCTAGGTCCGTTTAACTGTGTCGCTCAGGGGTGTGGATTTTTCACACCCCTGAGCCATATACAGCAGTTATAGCGACCTAATTTCCTAGTGCATACCAGGCCTGACAGTCAAGTTCCTGCTACAAAATGCATGCTGAAAGTCACACTAAAGGTTACATTCAAAACAGAGGTGGAGACTGAAATAAAACATGGTGTTCACAGAACGAAAATGGAATTCATAAGTTGACAGACATCCCCTAACTGTCAAAACTGTTTAGTACAAACTGTAAAATACATTTTTCCACTACTGCAAAATAGAGGAGAAGAATAATTGATGGTTGTATAGATTGCCTTTCACACTTAAGGTACAATGTCTCAAAATTCATTTCATGGTAATTAATTAGCTGTTGATAGTATAGTGACTGCAAGCTTATGGAGCTCAATTCTGTACTCAGTCCAGAATCTTACATCCTAGTCTAGCAAAATACTTAAGTACATGCTTTACTTTAAGCATTTGAGTATAGTCCTGCTGAAGTCAATGGGATTACTTGCATGCTTGAAGTTGCGTGTGCTTTGCTGGTTCACAGGCAGAGTGGTTGCCTCCTCACAGGATTGAGTCCTTAGACATTAGAAACTATATTATTGAGATTTCCACCCCATTTTTTAAAAAAATATTTGGATGGTGGTTTTACTCTTACTTGACATGCCATCCACAGATAGATGAAATGCAATTTAGTGTTGATTAATCAAAAAGTGTTGTTTAATCGTTTAATTTAGTGTTGTTTAATCATAATACTACACACACATGCTCACACAAAATGGAAGCACTGGATACAGCTCCATAATTAGCGTGGTGTGCTGAATTCCATTATAAGCCATATTTTGACTGCCTCCTCAACTCAGGAGGGCTGGACAGACTGTCATATGTCATGTGTCAGCCTGAAACACCTGGATCTCAAAGGATTGAGAAAACTCAATTTGGAGGAGGAGCCACAAGGCGCAAGTTAAATTCCTGTGGAAGGCCCTGAAGTAGAGTCTGGAAGGGAAGCAGCTGGGAAGTCAGGTTCTATCCCAGAGAAACTCAAAGGTAGCCAAAAAGGGACTGTGAACTGAGCTTGAGGGAGGGCTAAAGCCCAAGCTGGGTGACAATAACTTTTGTTTATTTGTGTGATCAGAGGGGGATTAAACGGAGAGTGACCCAGATGGAGGTCTGAGCCACATGAATTCTCAGCAGACACAGAAAATCTGGGAGAGGAGAAATTGAGGCAGGGAGTGCCTGCAGAACCATACCTAGCCAACAGGGAATGCTACAGGGCAGGCATGCCCTATGACAGTATATTAGGAACAACCCTTTATTTCAGTTTTTTAAATGACAGAACATTCAACCACACTGGTATATAAAGCGTTATCCATGGGAAAATTGTCATATTACCTTGTCCATCAAATGCAAACTTTAGTTGTGGCATATACCTAGTACAATACATATGCACAAACATACAATCCTTCAATGTCTTAACATCATGTGTTGTGAAACATTTTTAAAATCCATTGCGTATTGACATGGAGTCAATGTGTGTCCAGAACATGGCTCCCAGTATGCATTTATTCCTTTTCCAGAATTCCCATTATTATTTCATAGACCACATTATTTCCACGTGCACAGCACAGAATCAGACTGTGCCTTATGGCTACAGTAATTAAATATTTTCAATTTAGATAGCTGTCTCATGCTCAATCTCTGCAAGGGAACATAGAATGGAACACATTTAAAAAGTTACAAAAACTGCAATTTTTGCCTCTCACCAGAGGGCAAGACGTGCAGAGATGAGCAATCATTTCACCGCTGCTGGCTGCCCTACTTCCCCTCTCTGAGTGTCAGAGTGATTTTATAGTAGGGCTGAGAGAGGGCCAGTACGGAGTCTAGCACCATCAGCTCCCCATTTCAGTGATTTTTATGGGTGGAGCTGATGCTCACTAGGGCAGGACCCAACAAGATATCTATGGGGGAGAAAGTACCTGGGAGTAGAAAGCTAGGTGCTGGAAGGGATACTAGACTAATCAGAAGAGCTAGGGTGCTACTTTGGACATTTTTACTTGGGCTCAAGTAGACTGTGTCTGCAGTACTGGAAAGGAGACACAAGCTGGAGTACACAAACATACTGAAGGCACCGATCTAGAGAAAGAGCTTCCACTAGAAATGGAGACGCAAGGGAAGAGAGATCCATTTGCTGCACAGAGGGGAAAGACCCTGGGTGAAAACCTGGCTTCACTGAAGTCAACAGAAAAACTCCCACTCTACTTCAGTAGGGTCAGGATTTCACCCCGTCTCCAGGAAAGAGAGAGAAATGGAGGAGAGAAAAAAGAGAAGAGGTAGTTGTGTGTGTGGTCTGAGTTCTGTTCATAGTTGATGCAGTACGCATCAAACGCTTCAGAGGGAATGAACAGAGCCAGGCAATTATCGAGTGATCCATCCCCTGAGGTGCCGTCCCAGCTCCTGGCAGTCAGAGATTTAGGGGTGCATCCCTGACCTCTCTCATATCCCCCCTTTGTGGTCTCTTCTCTCAGCTGAAGAGTCCCAGTCTTTTTTTAATCTCTCCTCATATGGACCCTGTTCCATACCTCTCATACTTCTGTGGCCCTTCTCTGAAGCTTTTCCAATTCTAATACATCTTTGAGACAGGGTGATCACAACTGCACACAGTGTACGAGGTTTGGGCGTACCATGGATTTATATAGTGTCATGATGATATTTTCAGTTTTATTTCTATCCCTTTCCTAATGGCTCCTAATGTTGTTAGCTTCTTTTTGACTGCTGCTACACATTGAGCAGATGTTTTCAGAGAACTATCCATGCTGACTCCAAGATCTTGTTTCCTGAGTGGTAACAGCTAATTTAGATCCCATCATTTTGTAGGTATAGTTAGGATTATGTTTTCCAATGTGCATTAATTTGCATTTATTAATGTCATGCACAATTGCACACATTTAGTAGCTTGTTTCCAACAGAGATCTGTAACTAAACATGTAGCATTAAAATTAAGTTCTTTCTAGTCCTTAAAAGCAGGGGTCCCTGCAGGCCACTGGCAGTGATCATGTTGTTTCTTCAGTGAAAAGATAGTTTCTAATCACATCTTTTGATTAGATGACTTCAATATACCATTACTTACATAATAATTACTGATAACTATATACAAAAATTGCAGAAACTTTTTACATGACTATATTTAGAAAAATTCCAGTTGAAGTTACTGACTTACCAAAACTGAAAGCTGATGGAATCTGAAATAAACTATTGTAACAGTCTTGAGCATTTCACTGGGTTTACGCTTATATATTAAATATATATACAGTCTGTATGTTGGTACACATACATACAGATGGAGAGAGAAACAAAAAGTAAGTATACATAGTACACAAGAATTTTTTTAAAATTTGTATATAATTCTGGAGTAAAACAAAATAAAAAAAATTCTGAGCACCCTGATTAGCTGCTTATGTAAATGGTGAGTTTAAAATGAAAAAAAGTTACATAAATATATAATAAAAATAAGCAGAAAATATAGTGTCATGTATATATATGGCAAATGAAAGATTCTCAAACTACTTAACTTTTTTACTTTTCACTTCAATCTTTGCAGATTATTTTTCATATCTTTGAGAAAATACTGAGCAGTGTGCATAATTAAAATCCTTAAAAGACTACTTGACTTATTAAGTGTAATTTCTTCAACGGAATTAAAAGCATACCAGCAACTCAATCTATAATTATTGATTAGGCATATTTAAGAATTTAACATATTACACACGTATTCATTGTCCCATTTTCCCTGATTTGTAAAGCGTCTTTCGATTACACAGTCATTTCACTCCACAGTACGTATGGGATCCATCCCATAAAAAATATGATCACCCCCTATGAGTTTTGTTACCCTCAATGGACTCCACATCTGCAGAGCCACCAACTGATTCAGTAAATACATAAAGATGCTGGTATCTATTAGAAGCAAAATTAGATTTTCTAGGCTTCCTCAGCATATCATTTGTGGCTTTTCCTGAACTGCATTTTAGAGTCACTATTAGAATCTTTTTAACATTTGCTTTTACAAGTAGTCCAAATTGTACAATATCATGGTACTTGTGGTATTCTATTCTTAGTAAATGGAATATCATGGTAATGTTAATTACTTGGTAAGGCACTTCTAAGTAGTATAATGGTATCCACTATATTCTATATTTAAACAAGGTATTTTAGAGGAAGTCAAGGACAATCTTTGAACCAAGGGTTATTCTTAAAAATATAAAACATCCCTGACTCCATAACACCACAACAGATCCCACTCATAGTAGACAGTGCAGGTGTATAAATAGGATTATTTATTTATTTTTGTGTATGTGAGCAGTGAATCAATTAACGTATAGCAACACAGTACAGTTCTCTCAGAGCTATTTCAGGCTGTCTGCCGAGTCAGGAAGACATTACTGAATCAAGTTAAGTTTGGTTCACAAACTTAAGTTTTGAAGGTTCTCATCTCAATTATCAGGGTAGAGGTATTTTAAAAAAATACAAGCTTAGCACTGGATTAGTGCTGTCTTGAAGAATCATCATGAAACAACCCAATCTCACTTACACAGTGAGAGACTGTATCCTGGAAAGTAGTAACTCTGAAAAAGATTCAGCGAACATAGAAATGTAGGGCTGGAAGGGACCACAAGGGGTCATCTAGTCCAAGATTAAGTAAAGCTAAACCATCCCTGACAAGTATTTATCTAACCTGTTTTTAAAAACCTCCAAAGATGGGGATTCCACATCCACTGTTGGTGACCTATTCCAGTACTTAACTATAAGTTACAGTAAGAAAGGTTTTCCTAATATATAACCTAAATCTCCCTTTGTCATAAATATAAAGGGAAGGGTAAACCCCTTTGAAATCCTTCCTGGCCAGGGGAAAGCTCCTCTCACCTGTAAAGGGTTAAGAAGCTAAAGGTAACCTCACTGGCACCTGACCAAAATGACCAATGAGGAGACAAGATACTTTCAAAAGCTGGGAGGAGGGAGAGAAACAAAGGGTCTGTGTGTCTGTCTATATGCTGGTCTTTACCGGGGATAGACCAGGAATGGAGTCTTAGAACTTTTAGTAAGTAATCTAGCTAGGTATGTGTTAGATTATGATTTCTTTAAATGGCTGAGAAAAGAATTGTGCTGAATAGAATAACTATTTCTGTCTGTGTATCTTTTTTGTAACTTAAGCTTTTGCCTACAGGGGTTCTCTATGTTTTTGAATCTAAATTACCCTGTAAGATATCTACCATCCTGATTTTACAGGGGGGATTTCTTTATTTCTATTTACTTCTATTTTTATTAAAAGTCTTCTTGTAAGAAAACTGAATGCTTTTTCATTGTTCTCAGATCCAAGGGTTTGGGTCGGTGGTCACCTATGCAAATTGGTGAGGCTTTTTATCCAACATTTCCCAGGAAATGGGGGGTGCAAGTGTTGGGAGGATTGTTCATTGTTCTTAAGATCCAAGGGTCTGGGTCTGTAGCCACCTAGGCAAATTGGTGAGGCTTTTTACCAAACCTTGTCCAGGAAGTGGGGTGCAAGGTTTTGGGAAGTATTTTGGGGGGAAGGACGCATCCAAACAGCTCTTCCCCAGTAACCAGTATTAGTTTGGTGGTGGTAGCGGCCAGTCCAAGGACAACGGGTGGAATATTTTGTACCTTGGGGAAGTTTTGACCTAAGCTGGTAAAGATAAGCTTAGGAGGTTTTTCATGCAGGTCCCCACATCTGTACCCTAGAGTTCACAGTGGGGGAGGAACCTTGACACCCTTGCTCTAGATTAAGCCATTAGTTCTTGTCCTGGACACAGAGACCAACTGATCACTATCCTTTTTATAATAGCCCTTAAAATACTTGAAGAATTATTAGGTACCCCTTCAGCCTTCTGGACACAGTACTCCAGCTGAGGCCTCACCAGTGCCAAGTGGAACAGGACAATTACCTCATCTGTCTTACATAAGACACTGCTGCTAATATACCCCAGAATGATATATTCCCTTTCACAACTGCATCACATTGTTGGGCATATTCAATGTATGATCCTCTATAACCCCAAGTTCCGTTTTTGCAGTACTACTGTTATTCCCCATTTTGTATTTGTGCATTTAATTTGTCCTTCCTAAGTGTACTACTTTACAATCTTTATTGAATTTCATCTTGTTGATTTCAGACCAATTATCCAATTTGTGAAGGTTGTTTTGAATTCTAATCCTGTCTTCCAAAGTACTTGCAACCCCTCCCAGCTTGGTGTCTTCTACAAATTTCATAATCTTACTCTCCAGTTCTTTATTAAAGTCATTAGAAAAAAATAATGAATAGTACCAGTCCAGGGCAAACCCTTAGAGGACACCATTAGATATGTTTGAAAGCAAACTGTAGATAACTACTCTGAGTACAGTCTTTAAACCAGTTATGCACCCATTTTATAGTAATTCCATCTAGATCGGATTTCCCTAGTTTACTTATGAGAATGTCTGTGATTAGGCCAAAAGGAAATTAGGTTGTTTCAGTATGATTAGTTCTTCACAGATCCATGTTGTCTATTACTTACCACCTTATTATCCTCTAGATGTTCACAAAATGATTATTTAATTGTTCCAGTATCTTTCCAGGTATCGAAGCTAGACAGACTGGTCTAGAATTCCCTGAGTCCTTTTTGTTCCCCTTGTTAAAGACAAGTACCTATCTTTGCCCTTCTCCAGTCATCTGGTACTTCACCCATTCTCCATGTTCCTGAAGATAATAGCTAATGGGACCAAGATTGCGTTAGCTAGTTTTTTATATACCTTAGTGTGCATTTAGTCAAACCCTGCTAACTTGAATACATCAAATATATCTAAATATTTTAACCTGTTCTTTCACCATCCTGGTTTGTGTTCATTCTCCCTTTTTGTTTATTGTTAATATTAGTATTTCATAATGGTTTTAAGAATCCGGTCACAATTAACTTTTTTAGTGAAGACCAAAGCAAAAAAAGGATGAAACACCTCAACCTTCTTGATTTCATCCATTAGCTCTCCTTCCTTGCTAGTACTGGACCTACAGTTTCCTTGTATTTCTCTTGCTCCTAATAGGTTTATAATACCTCTGCTTATTGCCTTTTATGTCCCTTGCTAGGTTTAACTCATTTTGTGTTTTAGCCTCTCTCATTTTTTCTATACTTGCTTGCACTATTCATTTGTACTCATCCTTAATAATTTGCCCATGTTTCCACTTCTTGATTTTCAGAACTTTAAAGAGCTCCTGAGGCAGTCACATTGGCTTCTTACTATTCTTCCTATCTTTCCTTCATTTTGGGATAGTTTGCTGTTGTGCCTTTAACACGGTTTCCTTTAGAAACCACCAGCTCTCTTGAACATCTTCTCCCCTTCATTTTTTTTCCCATGGGAACTTGCCTATCACATCTCTGAGTTTGCTAAATACTTTTTTTGAAGACCATTGTCCTTATTCTATTGTTCTTATGCCTTCCTCTCCTTAGGATCATGAAATCTTTCATTTTATGATCACTTTTATCCAAGTTGCCTCGCTCAAGATTTGCATCCAATTCAAGTCCAAAATGGCTGCCTTCCAGTTACTTCCTCCACATTCTGAAAAAATGGACAGTTTGTGTTTGGCCATATTACTTTTCCAACAGATATTTAGATAGTTAGAATCCCCCATTACTACCTAGTCTTGTGCTTTCGATATTTCTGTTATTTGTTCTAGAAATGCTTCATTCACCTCCTCTTCCTGATTTGGTTGTCTACAGTGGACCCCTACCATGACATTGCCCCTTTTCTCTTAACTCAGAGACTTTCAACTAGTCTGACTTTCCCCTCCTTCTGGACCTCAGAACAAGTGTGTATATATGCTTGATGTACAGTGCAACAGCTCCCCTTTTTCCTACCTCTCCTTCCTACACAAACTGCACTCTTCTCTACCAGTGTTCCAGTAATGAGATTTATCCCACCAACTTCCTATGATGACAATTAAGTCATAAATTATCTTAGTTACCAATACTTCTTGGTCTCCCTGTTTTTCCCTACTCTTTGCATTTGCATATAGATATCTAAGATATTGAGCAGATTCCCTCACTGTATTCCCTCTTGTTGCTCCTATGTCACTGTTGCAATTTTCCAAACTGGAGTCGGAGCCAGGAGTCATACCAGGAGTCAAAGCTGGAGTTAATAACTGGGGTCAGGACAAGGGAACAAGAACAAGGACGAAAGCAAGGTAACAAGAACGAGGAGTGGGAACCAGGCAAGGAGGAATTTGGTCTTAGAGGTCTGGTCAGCACCAGGCCTAGTGACTAGTTACTCAGAAAAGGAGCGTAGAAGGAACAGGAGGGCCATTACCAATGTTAGGCCGTTACCAATGAGCAGTTAGCTGCCATTCAGCTGATCCTGCTTAGTCAGTGGATGTAGCCTCTGTTTTCAGAGTATCAACTGCAATTTCCTTATCTGGATGAGGCACAACAAGTAAGGTTCCTGTTCAGCAATCCCATAGGCATGAGTTCAAGACCAGTGGTCCCTGACAGTATCTGTTCACTTTTCAAGACTCGTATCCTAACTTAACTATGAAGATTAATGGAGCTATTTAAAAAATTAGAAATGTACTTGGTAGTTCACTATGGATTAGGGACTAAAGACTTCATTAACAGAAGAAAAGGACCTAAGGGTTACAGTGAATGAGAAGCTGGATATGAATCAACAGTGTGCCCTTGTTGCCAAGAAGGCCAATGGCATTTTGGGATGTATATGTAGGGGCATTGCCAGCAGATTGAGAGACGTGATCGTTCCCCTCAATTCAACATTGAGGAGGCCTTATCTGGAGTACTGGGTCCAGTTTTGGGCCCCACGCTACAAGAAGGATGTGGAAAAATTGGAAAGCGTCCAGCGGAGGGCAACAAAAATTATTAGGGGACTGGAACACATGACTTATGAGGAGAGGCTGAGGGAACTGGGATTGTTTAGTCTGTGGAAGAGAAGAATGAGGGGGCGATCTGATAGCTGCTTTCAACTACCTGAAAGAGGGTTCCAAAGAGGATGGATCTAGACTATTCTCAGTGGTAGCAGATGACAGAACGAGGAGTAATGGTCTCAAGTTGCAGTGGGGGAGGTTTAGGTTGGATATTAGGAAAAACTTTTTCACTAGGAGGGTGGTAAAACACTGGAATGCGTTACCTAGGGAGGTAGTGGAATCTCCTTCCTTATAAGTTTTTAAGGTCAGGCTTGACAAAGCCCCGGCTGGGATGATTTAGTTGGGGATTGGTCCTGCTTTGAGCAGGGGATTGGACTAGATGACCTCCTGAGGTCCCTTCCAACCCTGATATTCTATGATTCTATGATTCTAACCTGGAGCAGACGGGAAAATAAAAAACACCTGTTATAGAACTGAACGTTTGAACTTGCACTTCTTTTTTGATGCCACATTTCTCGATTGCAAGTATATTCAGACCTTTTTTTTTTAAAGGGCTAGCCAATTACCAACTATAGAGCCAACTCAGATGCACTCTAATTTGTAATATAAAGAGCTTAACATGCTCCAGATGCAGAAGTCTAGCTCATGTTGTAGAATGTTTATCCTATGCTAAGAACTTCATACCTACACACTGGCTCCAACCCATTGCTAATGCCACAGTGCCATACCAAGTGTGATGTACTGTGAGGGTGCCATCTTTCAGATGAGATACTGAACCAAGTTTCTTTGTGGTATCTGTCCAGGTAACAGTTCCAAAATCTGTGGCAATTTTCTGAAGAGCAAAGGAAAGTCCCAGTAGCTTTACTTCTTTCTTTAATTTTAGCAAAACTAGTATTTTCTCCATTCAACACTTTGATTGCATTTAAAGGGAAAAAAAACCAAACACACACACACTTCTACACAGGAGAGTCACATCTCTTCCCAATATTGGGCAGAGGCCCTGGTAGAGATTCTTTTAGTAGTCTCTGATAAGGCCTTCTCACACACACATAAAAAAAAAAGGAAATCAAACACACAACTGAGGAGCTAGGAGGGGAGGATGTGCCCAGCAAAACGGAAAAAGAAGGGGGAGAGGCGGCACCCAAACAAGGAAGCTGTAAGAATATAGCTATTTAGAGCAAGTCTTTAAGTGCTGTAATGAAACCTGTAATAAAACCTTACACAGAAGTATAAATATAAGCTTCTTTAATGTAAATCTTGCAATCTATTTACTAAAATAATGGAAATAGTGCTGCTATATGCCCGTTATTTAGTTTTTCATTTCTGAAGTAAAACAGATTGGATAAGACGGACCCCATTTGCTCCCTAGCATCTAGGGCACAGATGGGTGGAAAGTACATTCTACTGATTGTCAGCTAAGACGAGCATTGGAACATGACATTCTTAGTGAAATCATTATTGCTCAATTCAACAGGACTGGAGTTTCTTGCAGGAGAGAGGACTCTGGTGCCTCTTACTGCCTATATAAAGAATGACTGCTCAGTTGTCTTGATCTTCAGTTACATGGGTCTCTGCTTATTAATTTGAACACTAAGGGGTACAAACACCTCATGACAATATTTGAGTTGAGGGGCAATTCCTGTCAGGAAGTCCAAACTCTTGTTTCTGGTGGGCCTGTCAGATCAAATAGAATCCCTTAAACATCACTTATTTGAACTCTGCATCTACCTTGAAGACCCTTGCACTGGGAGCAGGCTACACGTTAGCCATAGTTTACAATATTTAAATATGTTCTTGTTCCAAGGTGGGGGAAAGGTCCCCCTTATCTGTGACAAAGGTGAAGGCTCACATCCACTGTGCTAGAAGTTATGAGTGGAACAAGTGTCTCAAACCCTCTTTTTCGCTTAGTCACCCTATCAGCTCATCTGTGAGGCTACTACATGGCTTTTACACAGAAGTCACTCCCATCACTTCCTTCTGTCTACCTTGACAGGACAGACATCATGGCCCCTGTGAAATTATCCCAGATTTAACAGCCCCATCAAAATATTTGGATAAGTTTCTTTAGATTGGCTCTGAATGTGCAGTTCAGAACACTGAAAGATAAAGAATGATAATAATATGGAACTACGACAAATTTCTCACCACTCATGAGAGACGAGAGAGCAATTGGACAAGGGTGATCCACTGGATATACTGTACTTGGACCTTCAGAAAGCCTTTCAGAAGGTTCCACACCAAAGGCTCTTTAGCACAGTAAACAGTCATGGGATAAGAGGGAAGATGCTCTTATGGATCAGCAATTGGTTAAAAGATAGGAAATAAAGGATAGAAATAAATGGTCAGTTTTCACAATGTAAAGTGGTAAATGGTGGGGTCCCCCAAGGAGCTCTACAGGGATCTGTGCTGTTTAACATGTTCATAAATAATTTGCCAGTGAGGTGGCAAATTGGCAGTGATACAAAATTACTCAAGATAGATAAGTCCAAAGCTGACTGTGAAGAGTTACAAAGGGATCTCACTAAACTGGGTGACTGGGCAACAAAATGGCAGATGAAATTCAGTGTTGATAAATGCAAAGTAATGCACATTGGAAAATGTAATTCCAGCTATACCTACAAAATGATGGGATCTAAATTAATTATTTCTACTCAAGAAACGGATCTAGGTGTCAGCATGAATAGTTCACTGAAAAAATCCATTCAACGTGGAGCAGCAGTCAAAAAATCTAACAATGTTAGGATTCACTAGGGAAAGGATAGATAATAAGATGGAAAATATCACAATGCCACTATATAAATCCATGGTACACCCACACACTGGATACTGTGTGAAGTTTTGTTTACCCCATCTCAAAATAGATATATTAGAATTGGGAAAGGTACAAAAAGGGCTACAAGAATTATTAGGGGGTATGGAACAGCTTCCATATGAAGAGAGATTTAAAAAGTCTGGAACTGTTCATCTTAGAAAAGAAATGACTAAAAGGGATATGACAGAGGACTATAAAATCATGAAAGGTATGGAGAAAGCACCTAGGGAATTGTTATTTACCATTTCACATAACACAAGAACTTGGGGTCACCCAATAAAATTAATACACAGCAGGTTTAAAACAAAACACAAGAAAGTAACTTCTTCACACAATGCACAGTCAGATTGTGGAACTCATTGCGGAGTTAGTGTGAAGGCCAAAAGTATAACTAGATTCAAAAAAGCGTTAGATAAGTTCATGGAGGATAGGTCCATCAATGGCTTTTAGCCAAGATGGTCAGGTATGCAACCCCATATTTTGGCTGTCCCCCTAAGCCTACAGCTGCTACAGGCTAGGACTGAACAACACTCGAAATTGCCCTGTGCTGTTTATTCCCTCTGAAGCATCTGGCACTGGCCACTGTCAGAAGACAAGATACTGGGCTAGATGGACCATTGGTTTGAGCCACTATAACCATTCTTATGTTCCTTTCATCTTATCTACCTCCTAAGAGGATCCATCTATTTTCTTACACAGTTAACGATGAGTGACAATGCACAAGTGTAACTTCTCTTTGCAAGTAAAACTGATTATGAAATATTCTTTTAAACTATAAATTTCCCAAACTACACAGATTTAATGTCCTTTATTTTAATTTCTTTCTTTCCGAAAAATTATATGAGACTGCATACCTGATGGGCAAGCAACCTTTTTGCACACAATCCATTACAGGCTAGGCAATCTGGTATCTTGCATGCATATCCTTCTGCATTCATTTCTGGTTTGCTAGCAATGCTGTTCAGTGCCTTTCTCAAAGCTAATCATACAGCCCCATATTGTTCCTACTGACGTCACAGGGAGTTTTGTCATTGACATCAAGATGAGCCCTTTATTAGCATGTCAGTCCCACTTTAACCCCAAGGGGTAAGGTCTACATTGTAACAGCACAACACTGTTAACAGATACCATAGTTAATCTATTTCACTATATAATGCAAACTAAAAAACTGATAAATTGTTTGCAAGACATGGTACTAAATTAAATTTAACCTTTTACAAATGAGCCAAAGTTATTTCATGTCTAGGAAGAGGTCAGAGTGCCAAAACAAAATGAAGGTGATTTGAAATAAAGATGCAAATACACCTAAGCTGCTAAGTGATCTCCCTTATTCCAAGTTATCTTAACTCTACATCTCCCTGCTGCAGTGAGGAAATCAACATTATTGAGAGTTAATGCACAAGTTTTCCAGACAGACAAATAGTACAGAACATTACCTGGAACATCAAAACATATAAATGGGTGACATAGCCACTTGTAATGTGCTGATGATGACTGAACAAATTCGTTCCCAAAAAAAACCTCAACTGACTTTTCTTAAAAAACTAAAACACAAGCCCCCAAACTGTTGAGATGGCTTGCACGTATATGTCCAAGACACTGCACAGGTAATGACCCTATCTAGAAAAAACAATTCTATATATTTATGTCTAGCTTGTGCCCAGTTATATTAGAAATTATTTTTTTCTCAACAGCAATTCAGTCAAACAGAGTAGACCTCTTCATTTTCTAACTCAGGGATAAGATTGTAATACAGCGGGAGCTGAGGCAGTTGTTTTATTCCTCTCAAGAGAGATGAATTACTCATGATTGCTCTCTCTGTACTGGCTGGCACAAACTTTTCAACAACAATCTACTATTTAGAAAACAGACTGGCCTTTGTACTTAGTTTATGACTTCACCAAGGGCACAACTCTTAAAGTACTTTAATAATACAAAATAATGGTGCCTACATAGTGGCCAATTGCATATTTATATAAGTTAACATAATATAGAATAGGTAATCAAATATATCCTGCTAATGGCTTCCCAGTTGAATGTTGATCTGAACCGTTTTTACCAGTTCCAACGTATTCAGCGGTGCTGAACACCAGCAGATCCTGATTAAGTTCTTTTCCCCCAACAAAATGTAAAGTATTTCTTTTTCATTAGATTAATTCTGATACAACAGCACATGCTGGACATAAGTCATATTGCTAATACTGTAGTGTTTAAAACTAGGAGTCTTAAATTGCACCTGTACTTGAAAGGTTTCACTGTGTTGCCCGGTGAAGTTAACTGAAATAACACTGAATTCCTGGAAGTTATATATTTACTCATGTATCAAGATGAGACCCTAACTCTTAAATTTTATCATTAAAAATAACAAAGATAGTTTACTTTTGTACAACACAGAGCACAATAGGGCCTCAAGTACCTACCAGGGTCAATAGGGGCCCAATCAAAAACCCACTGAGACAATGGAAAAGCTGCCACTGACTTCAGTCAGCCTTGGCTCATTCCCTAGCTGCTACTGTGAAACAAAAAATAAGTAATCCTATCATAACAAACTGCCCTTCTGTCCTTGTTACCAAAGAAATCAACTTTCCAAGCCATAAAAAAGCATAGACATTCAAAGGAGAGAGTCAGTTCTCTCCAGAGACCAAGTGATAAATCAGGGCTCACAGGTGGATTATGAAAAATGCAATACCTCTAAAGATAGAAGATGCATTTGAACAGAAGTAGTGCCCATGCCATATCTAGTTTCAATGGCACTGAATAAGTTTATTCGGGGGGTGGGGGATGGGGGGAAAATGTCATGAAATTTGAAAGAGTACAGAATAATGAGGCTACTGTAACAGGTTGAGTGGTAGGGTTTAAACTTGAGGTGAGGTTTGACAAAGTTAACTGCTGACTGAGTTAACTGTTTTCTTTCAAGACTCCATCAAGTACAGAAGTATTTAAATTAGCTAAGGGTTATTATGAAATTAAGCTTGATCTATTTAAAGTAATTGGACAAACCAGAACTAAGGTATATATGGTGTGCTTAAGTTAAGAGACAACATGTATAAGGAGAATTTAAGAAGGTATTTTACAGAGAAAGTAATAAATAGGAGGAATTATTATTTATTTGTACTGTGGTAGTACCTAGGGGCCTGATTCAAAGAACAGGACCCCCTTGTGCTAGGCATGATATGAACATAACAAAAAAATCTTGTCCCCATTTGCAAAGAGCTTATAGTCTGCTGGACTGGTGCCTTAAAGATTTATACATATGCTTAACTTGGCATATTGAGCGTAGTCCCATTGACTTTAATGGAACTACTCACAATGCATAAAGTTAAGCACATGAGTAAATCCTGGCAGGACTAGAGCCTAAGTATAGTTGAGGTAGCTAAGTCAAATATTATTAATCTATTTAAGCAAAACTTGGGTGATTATGTAGAATTTAATTATTTTAAAGGGTATAGTTTTGGCTCAGGAATAGCTGACAACTTTCTAGGAGCTAATGGTTTTCAGTTTGTTTATATGGAAGCGCTTTTCGCTCTCCCTCTGGCAGAAAATGTTAACGATTTATAAAGTGAAAAATACAAAACTTTTAAAAAGTGTAAAGCTGTTTAAAATACATAACATTTAGACAAGAGGTGGCTGAGTAGTCATGAGTCCATTCCAGACACTACGAGACTGGGCTTCTTCTGGTTCTTTACTACCATATAACAAGAAATGCTACTTTATGCTTTTTAAACAACATATTGATAAACATTTCCAAAATCTGTATAGAATTGTCTTATTTCTGAGCTTTACTTTAGTCAGGATCTCACATACATTATATTGCCCTATGCTGAACATCAAGCTGTATAGGGGGAAGGCACATCAAATGTTCTTCAGAACCTATCTGTTTCTGCACTATCTTATGCCTTCATTCCAGGTTTTCAATCCATTCCCCCACCAACAGAAGTCACCTAGGAGTATACTCTGTGTGCCTCCCTTCCATAACTCACTCCTTACAACCCCAAACCAAAGAGCATTAGAGACAATGGGCAATTTCCAATCACTCAGAGAGCCTTAGATCAGGCCTTATGGGAGTGAGTGTGGGAACATTATGTACATAGCGTACAAGAGGGTGGCATTCTATCTGCTCGCTTCTCAGACATCATATAATAGTGCCCATTGCCGCTGCCTTCAAACAAGAAGTGAAGGCTGTAAATATCAAAATATTACCTCAAACTAAAAATATGAAGTAAATTTATAAAGTTGAGTTTTACTTTAGAGAAGGTTTAAAAACAGAAGCAGTGTCCGGGATGTAAAAAACAGCAAGACCCACCTCTGTGTGTCAGATACATACAATAGTCGAATTTAAGGATATCATATTACCCATCTTTTTAAATGTAAGCTTAATGCAATGTAAAAATATTTTAACTCCCCAAGCGTTCATATCATTTTACTTGATTATTTAAATATACCAATGAATAATTATTTTACTACTGAACACTAGTGAGAGAATGTAGAAAGAAAAGTTACTTACCTTTACTATATGTGGTAAACTGTTTCAGTGCTGATCCAGATTCATTACCTACAAGTGAATACAGACGGAATTCAATCCAGTTGTTGGAGGACACTTTTAAAACATAATTTTCTACTGATAGATTGCTACATCTTATTGTTAAGATTTGTATAACAGACTTTCACAACACTCACTCATGTGCAGCGTTTCCAATGAACAACCTGGCATTAATCATTTCCTGGGTTTCCAGTTAGTCACTCTGTGAGAAATAATTTAAAACATACTAATAAAATCCCATCTTTATTAACTAGTGGTTTTAGTTTTCCTGATTATTTAAATACAAGCTATTATACATTTCTAAGATCGTTAATATCATATCTCAAAAACTTTGTTCTTCAACTCTCACATAAAACTATGTCAAGCTCTCTGCTTGAACACATACTCTGTATCACCCTCACCAAGCTCCAACCTTCCCTGCCCCACAACTAATTATTCCTCCACACCCTATATTTTTCCTGTGATTTCTCTTATTTCAGTCTGACTTCCACATGCTAGATTTCTTTTTCCTAACCACACAGAATACTTTTTGATGGCCCAAAAGGCCCTCTCTGATATCTTACTTTCAAACCTTCTCAGATTTGCAGCTGCAGGTATCACCCATCTGCCTTTAACTGCATCCTCTAGCACCTTTTAGTACTACACTGGTCAAAACCAAACACTTGTAAATAAAATAGTATCTGGTGTGGACCATGGATCCAAGGGTAGTGTGGGATATTTCTATGGAAGATAGAAATAAAAAGTAGGTGGGTAGAAAGCTGGCTAGATTGTCGGGCTCAACAGGTAGTGATCAATGGCTCCATATCTAGTTGGCAGCCGGTATCAAGTGGAGTACCCCAAGGGTCGGTCCTGGGGCCGGTTTTGTTCAATATCTTCATAAATGATCTGGAGGATGGTGTGGATTGCACTCTCAGCAAATTTGCGGATGATACTAAACTGGGAGGAGTGGTAGATACACTGGAGGGGAGGGATAGGATACAGAAAGACCTAGACAAATTGGAGGATTGGGCCAAAAGAAATCTGATGAGGTTCAATAAGGATAAGTGCAGGGTCCTGCACTTAGGACGGAAGAACCCAATGCACAGCTACAGACTAGGGACCGAATGGCTAGGCAGCAGTTCTGCGGAAAAGGACCTAGGGGTGACAGTGCACGAGAAGCTGGATATGAGTCAGCAGTGTGCCCTTGTTGCCAAGAAGGCCAATGGCATTTTGGGATGTATAAGTAGGGGCATAGCGAGCAGATCGAAGGACGTGATCGTTCCCCTCTATTCGACATTGGTGAGGCCTCATCTGGAGTACTGTGTCCAGTTTTGGGCCCCACACTTCAAGAAGGATGTGGATAAATTGGAGAGAGTCCAGTGAAGGGCAACAAAAATGATTAGGGGTCTGGAACACATGACTTATGAGGAGAGGCTGAGGGAGCTGGGATTGTTTAGCCTGCAGAAGAGAAGAATGAGGGGGGATTTGATAGCTGCTTTCAACTACCTGAAAGGGGGTTCCAAAGAGGATGGCTCTAGACTGTTCTCAATGGTAGCAGATGACAGAACGAGGAGTAATGGTCTCAAGTTGCAGTGGGGAAGGTTTAGATTGGATATTAGGAAAAACTTTTTCACTAAGAGGGTGGTGAAACACTGGAATGCGTTACCTAGGGAGGTGGTAGAATCTCCTTCCTTAGAGGTTTTTAAGGTCAGGTTTGACAAAGCCCTGGCTGGGATGATTTAACTGGGAATTGGTCCTGCTTTGAGCAGGGGGTTGGACTAGATGACCTTCTGGGGTCCCTTCCAACCCTGATATTCTATGATTCTATGATTAATAACCAAGCATCCACATTCTTCCCTATGGGCAATTTCCTAAGGCTTTTAAGATGTAATCTCACCTGTAACGCAAAGTGGACCATACTCTTGCCATTTTAGGATTCAGCCACATAGCTTTTAGCTTTCCATCCCCTGTCCCCATCTACATCTTCTATCCTCATTGTTGTTCTTCAGTTTCTATTACTGTAGGAAGGCTTTTTAATGAGCAATAGGGTAAATATTGTCCTTAGTACTAAAAAACAGCAAGTTAGATGGGTGATTATTTAAAAGATAAAGAGTCTTTTAGAAATAATATTCTACATCTGCGCTGCCTTCCACAACATACTCTCCTCTCTTACCTCCACTGTAGCACTGGGGCTGCAGTGAATGCAAGAGAGAAGATTATGTTGTTGAAGAAGGCGCAGATATGGGGAAGACTGAAAGAATAAGGGGGGTATGGGGAAGAAGAGAAAGGAAGGTGAGAGTTTTGGAGTGACAAAATGACAGAAGAAGTGTGAGGGTTGTAGGTCATAGGAGTACATAGACACTCAAGACTACACCCCATCAGATGCTGTGCCAGTTCTCCATCAAAGACATACCTGCCTCCTCCCCTCACAATATATTTGTCACAGATTGTTAGTAAACCACCTAGACCTATGTGGATGATATGGAGAAAGAACAAGGTGGTCAAGAGGCAGTGCATCAACACTTGAGGGAACAGGACAAACCACGGCTGCGTCCTAAATTGAGTGTAAGGAATAAAAGATCTTATTTAGCTGTCACCCTCTTCAGGCAGGGTACCAACTGCAGGAGACATACTCTGCACCAGCTAGTGAGTCACTGGTGACAAGTCAAACAATAGTCCCATCTTCCCTGCAGGGGGCTTTAGCAAGCAGGGAGCAGCCTCTCAAGCTGTTCCTGGCCCCAGCCAAGCCTCTCTCACAGAATGAGGTCGGCTCTCCTTTGCACTCAGATCCCACCAGAGCTGTGCTTTTCCCTTTTAACCCCACCCTCCAAATCTGACAGCAGGTGTAGCAGGGTGAGGCTGCCCACAGCAACTTTTCTGCTGGAGTTTGTACTCAGAACTTGTCATTTCAATGGTCATTAGTTTTAGGCCCAGACCCACAAAGGTACTCAGATACCCAACCCTCAGATTAAGGCATCTAAATCTCACTTTTAGGCAGCACTGTAATCCACAAAACCATTGCTCAGCATCTGGTAGGCACCTAAATTTACTCCACATCTAGATTTTACAATAGAAGTTCCTAGATGCCTGTTTCCACCTCTGAGCGTGTGCGCTGCTGACTCTCTCTAGGCATCTGGACATTCACCTCCCACCTAAGCCCCAGTGTGTTCCATGAACTGGGGGAAGACAGGTGCTTCTCCACCTAACTCACCTAGACAAAAGTACCACCATTCCTCCTTCCCCCAGCCCTTTCAGAAAGAGAAGGTACAAGTTTATAATCTGGATTGAGAAGACATGCTGAGATACAGAAAAGTTAGCCTCAGGGTCCCTGTGATGGGGTATATAAGTCACACTGGGATAGCAGAGGTTAAGAAGCATTTCTGGGCCCAGATTGCTCTGCCCTGTCACACCTGCAGAGCCTGCTCCAACTGAAGGAGGAGCTGAAAAGGGAACCAGACAGCTCAGAGGGGACGGAGGGAGAAACAAGACAAGACAGGGAGAGTAGAGGCAGAGAGACCTATCTTGGGAAACCCTGAATAAGGTACAGCCAGAGTCCTTACTGCAAGTGGCAGCTATCCCAGGCCCTGGAGGGGAAGCCAGGGAAAGGATTCCAATGAGAGGTAGCTGGGAGCTCTCTCTCAGGCTGAAAACTGAGAGAAGCCTTGGAGGCTGACTGGAGACAGGGGCTGATCTTGGACTGCAGCCTGCCTGAAACCCAGGGTAGAGGGAGAGTGACAGACCCCAGGTGATGACAGTGAAACCAGGAAGCTGGACCAGTGAGAAGCTGGGGCTAACATGCAAAGAAGGTGGCTACCAGCTGAGCTGAAGATTCAGTTGTTTTGTGCTATTTCTTCTTGGACTTTAAGACCTGGTGGAGAAGCAAGTGGTAGGAAGTGGCCCAGGAAGGCAGCCCCAAAGCAATCCAGAGTGTTATCACTGCCTCTCATAGAGCCCTGGGTTGGAGTCTTGTGGAGAGGGAAGACCCAGGCTTCCCTACAACCCCACCCTTTCTCCCCTTCCTTGGAGAGGATGAAAAGATAGAGATACCATAAGCCCTGTGGCAAGGGCATGCCACCTTCAGAGAGGGGCTGAAGATGCTTTCTCTTGGTGGGACTGCATATATTTTGTAGGACTCTTACCTCAGAAGGGGGCAAACTCAACTGGTGACCTGTCCAGAGGGCCAAGTCACTACCTACCAAAAGATGGACTGCCACAGCACTGGAGTGATTGCTGGCAAGGGATGCTGGAGACAGGGAGCCAGTGAATTCACCACTAGGCAGCAGCACCAGTAAACTCAGTTCCCATCACAGTCATATACATTTATTTTGAAAAATTACACGCAATTATTCAAAATATGTGAAGTTTTAATAAAAATTCTATTTAATAGAATTAATAAATATATAAATATTTAATAAATATAATAAATTAAATAATAAAAATAAAAATAAAAATAAAAATGTTTTATACATTAATATATGTTAACTAGTTCCTATCATGTATTTAGTGGAAGACCCTAACATTAAAAATATATCTAGACTTCTATATCAATTTTTTTCAAAATATGTTTGTTATATAAAACGCTGTATTTGTTTTGCTGTTTGGATCTATGCCTCTCAAATGAAGCCAACAGCTGTTGCAGAATGCAAGAAGCAAACAAAGATGAAAGAAATCAATAGGCATTCATTTCAACCGTAATGGAAGGTAATTGAGGCAACAAGTGGCTAGAAGTATGCTGGAATAAATCCAATGCATTCTACCCCTTTCAACCACATTTTGGGTAATATTAGTCCATCATTTATGAATATTTCACCTGTTTGAGTATTAACTTTTAACATCTAGAGAACATTATGGAAAAACCTGTATCAGCTATACAGTTGCTAAAATAAAACAGGAACATGTTTTTTACTATGTAGATCAGGAAATTAGAAATGAATTTGCAAGTGTGATAAGATAGAACACACACAAAAAATAGGCAATAACGTAGTGGAATTTGAAGATTGGAACAGAGCCCCATTGGAGACCGTTGTTACTATTAATGAACAGAATAATACTATACTGAGGTTTAATGATGGGAGTCTTGAGAATATAGTGTGGGAAACTGCAAAGTCCCTGTGCATGTTCAAAGTGCGCATCGAAAAGTCAAAGGAATTCGCACGTGGTTTTGGAAAAGGTAAGGAGATGGATAGGCTCATTGCCGTGGAAAGTGAGTGCATCTTCGGTAGAATTTTGGGGAGTAAAAGTAGGGAGACTTTGTCCTTAAAAAGTATGGTGTATGGCAGATCTGCCATAAGTGCTGCAATTTCTCCTGTGTGTCTCACAGAGGTAATTGCTACCAGAAATGCAGTTTTCATACAGAGATGTAGAGGGAACATGTGGCTAATGGTTCAAATGGTTTTTGGGTTAGATATGTTACGACTATGGGAAGGTCCCAAGGTGGATTAGGCAGTTTGATGTCTGGGCATACGGTTTGGGGTCCCGTAATCTTGTCCAGTTAAGAAGGCAGGTGGTGCATATAGAATTTGTTGTGCTATGAAGGAGTACATTTCAAACTTGCTCTCAGCAAGTTTGCTTGGCCTGAGAGAACCATGGAGGAGCCAAACCTTGAGGTGTAACATGGTTAAATTGGGGTGGAGTAGTAGACCGTGTTCTTGGAACAAGAGATTTGGGCAGAGGGGTAGTGGGATGGGTGCAGAAAGTGTCATCTTGGTTAGGAAAGGGTACCATGTATGAGTGGTATTGGAAAAGGCGTACATTAGGTTGGTGTTCCATAAGAACACAAACTCATCCCCCAAGGAGTGTTTGCCTAGTTCCGCTCTGGAACAAAATCTTTGGCATTTCTTGTTTGCTACAGTTGCAAAAAAGATCTGTGGTTGTGTATCCCCATGTGTGGAATATGTCTAGTACTATATCCTCGTTTAGTTCCCATTCGTGGTCTATGGGAAATCTTCTGCTGAGGTCGCCTGCGATGATATTGAGAGAGCCAAGTAAGCATGCAGCTGATATTTAGACATTGTGTCTGAGACATCAGTTCCATCGTTCAACCGCTTCTGTACAAAGGGAGTGGGATCGTGCCCCTCCCTCCCCCCTGCCTAGTTACATAGAACATGCAGGCAATGTTGTCTGTCATTATCCTGACACATTGGTTTTGTATGAAGGGGAGAAATTGGAGAAAGGCATATAGATATATCTCTCAGAGTTCTGTAGGTTGATGTGAAGGGATGTCTCAGCAGGAGATGAAAGCCCCTGGGCAGTGTATTGGGGTATGTGTGCTCCCTATCTTGTAAGGGATGCATCCATAGTTATGACAACCAATGGGATGTCCTGTAGAAAGAGGACCCCGGAGCAAAGGTTGTCAGGCAATGTCCACCAGTGGAGGGAGTCCTTCACTGTGGGAGGTATGTATAAAAGTTTGTTCAGTCCATGGACATTCAGTTTGTAGACAGTGGACATCCAGCTTTGGAAACACCTCATGAAGAGGCGAGTTCCTGACTACAAAAAAGTGCAAGAGGCCATGTGGCCTAGGAGTTGTAGGCAATCTTGTGCAGCCACTTGTGGACTGTTGCACAACTTGGCAACAAAGAGGTTGATGGTGTTGAAAAGGTGGAGTGGGACAGATGCTATTCCTTTGTGTGAGTCGAAATGTGCTCCTATGAACTCCAGTTGTTGGGTGGGAGTGAGTGTAGATTTTCTTTGTTCATTCGCAGGCCAAGAGCATGGAAACATTGGACTGTCTGTTGTGTGGACTGAATGGCTTATTGGAGGGTCCTGGCTTTGAAAGGGCAGTTGTCGAGGTAAGTAAAAATTATGATTCCCTGCCTTCTAAGATGAGCTGCTACGACTGCGAGGAGTCTGGAAAAGACAAGAGGCGCAGTCGAGAGGCCGAAAAGTAGGACCCTGTACTGGTAGTGTTGTGAGCCCAGAATGAAGCAAATAAAACATCTGTGGGCAGGATGTATGGTCATATGACCATAAGCGTCCTGCAGGTTGAGGGCTGAAAACCAATCTCCTTGCTCCAGTGTCGGAATTATGGTTGCAAGAGTCACCATTTAAAAAAAAAATGAATTTATTGAGGCATCTGAGATTGAGAATGGGTAGCCATCCTCCAGTTTTCTTTTCTGTTAAAGAGTAATGGGAGTAGAACCCTTTTCCTCTGTGTTGGTCAGGCACTGGTGTTACTGCTCCTAACTGGAGGAGGTGATGCAAATCTTGGTGGAGCAGTTATTCGTGAGAGGGGTCCCTGAAAAAGGATGGGGGGAGCAGGTGGGGGGCAAAGATAGGAAAGGAATGGGCACTGAAGTATGGATGATGTTTTCTATACCCTCAATCACATTTTCAAATTTGCTTATTAGTGGGAGGGGGTTGACATGGAGCTGATGAATTGGTATGGCGATGTTGATATCTTGGTTGCGGATGTTGTTGTTCACATGGTCTATGACTTTGTTGAGTATACGTCGGGTAGCGTGGACCTTGATAAGGTTGATATCTATATTGTCTCCTCCTATTTGCAGGAGTTTGTATACCGAGAAATCATAATGTCACTCTCGAGTCCTTCATGGAGTGAAGCACATGAAGGATTGCCATATGGTTTTGGCAGGATCCATAATGGCTGAATTTATAGGTAAGGCAATCTTCGATGTGGAAGAAGGTTGCAGGATGTCAGTCAACTCATGCTGGTTTTCAAAAACTTCCTCTATATTAATCCTCAACTCATTGGCAAGTCTTTTAAAGAGGTCTTGAAATTTTAAGAAATCATCTGACAGTGTTGGTGGGGGAGGCAATATCGCCTCATCCTGTGTGGAGACGGGCTCCAGAAGGGTTGGGGAAGCACGTGTAGCATGCTCATCGAAGTGTGGAGTAACAGCTTGTTGTTATGTCTCATTCGTAGCTGTATGCACTGGTGGTGGCAAGGTGGCATTGCTCCTATTTCTGGCATCTTGGAGATCTTAGTGGAATCGCTGATATGGTGCCCTTGGACCCCAGTAATGCCGCTCACCAGGGAAGGGCATAGGTGGTGCTATCCATGGGTTTGCACACCAGTGAGGGGGGTCTTTGATGATCAAAGATCTAGATTTTCTGTGACTAGTGCTGATTTGGGACTGACTGGGAGAACTGGTATGGTGAAAAGTCTCCCCGATAGAAAAGTGATACATAGCCAGAGACAGCTGTGCGGACCGCATCTGAATGTCCAGAGTAAAACAGGTGTCAAGTAGAGGTGACTGTAGGTTAAGTGACACCTGTAGGTCTGGTGAATGAATGAACTGGAATGCCAGAGAGCCTATGGGAGATAAACCCTCCATTAGGAGCGCCTGCAGTGCTGGAGAGCCATTCAGCACCAACGTTCCCTGCTCCGTGATGCTCAATGCATGCTCCGAGGTCAGTGGTGCCAGGGAGGTAAGGTGTTCCAGCAAGGTCATCCGTGCTGGCACCATGTCCATTGCGGTGCCAAATGGTGCCATAAGAGAGGCAGGCAACTGGAAGCCTGAAGCCTCGGCACCAGGAGCTTGCGCTGTTGCCACAGCCATGGGGGAGATTAGCACGATGCCGGAGGAACCCAGCATGTGAAAGCTGCTGAGCTGGGGGAAGGTCTACACAGAAGAAATGGACCTACTTGGCAACCGTTTTGCTTGCAATGTTTGCCTTCTGGGTGAGGGAGGTGGGTATTTTCTTTTTTTTGTCCTTTTTAGAGGCAAGAGGGCTGCGGTTCACTGAGAAGACCGTACCTGGGTCAGAAGCAGGTCCGAGTAACTTCTGCATAAGAATCAATCATTTTCAGTCGGAATTCTCTGTCTTTACATGCCTTGGATTTTAATTTGGAACAATGGGCACATTTTTGAGGAATGTGGGACTCCCCCAGGCATTTTATACACTGGGAGTGACCATCCGAGATAGGGATGGCGTTCCTGCACGTAGTGCACTGCTTAAATCCTGAGGAGCCAGGCATATTAGCGTCAGCTGGAGGCTGAGAGGAACAAGTGGGAACAAAATTTTTTTATTTTTATTTATTTTTAAAGGGATGAACTTATCTAGTAAATACAGTGCTACTCTAAGGGAAAAAAGGATGTAGAATGGGTAAGAGAAAAAGTTTTAATGAGTCTGCTATAGGTCCAACTCCAGCCAAGGACGGTAGAGAAGGAACTGGGGAGTTCAGCTATGCATGCGCACTATTAAGACAAGACTGGTATGTGAGGCAGGCTCTGCGCATGCAATACGGGTACTGCTGTAAAAATCTCCGAACAATGGAGCAGGGGCACACCAACACCTATCTTCCCCTGGTTTGAGGATCCTGCTGAGGTTTGAGCATCAGAGAGGCAGCCAGACACCTAGACTGAGGCATTGGGCTCACACCCATAGCAGAAATATAGGTGTCCAGGGGATTTTTATGGCAAAATTTTTAGCTATCTACAAGTTTAGGCGACAACCAGGCAGCGGTTTTCAGGATCTGTGTCATGCTTAAATTTTGGCCCTCGGGGCCTAAATGGGAAATTAGACAATTAAATCCATTGGTGGATCTGGGCCTTATTTACTCTTGAACTTTTAGGACCAATTTTGCTCTCAGATGCATGCTCAACTATTGTCTAAAATAGGAACCCTTCATTAGGGTTGCCAACTTTCTACCTGCACAAAACCAAAACTCTTGCCTTGCCCCTCCTCTGAGGCCCCGCCCCTGCTCATTCCTCCCTCCCACACACCGTCACTTACTTTCACCGGGCTGGCTCGGGGGGGTGGCGTGCATGTGTGGGTGGGGGGGGGGTGATAGCTCCAGCTGGGGGGTGCAGGCTCCAGTGTTAGGGGTTCAGAGTGCAGGAGGGGGCTCCAGGCTGAGGCCGTGGGTTGGAATGCAAGAGGGAGTGAGGGCTCTGGGGTGGGGCCAGAGATGAGGGGTTTGGGGTGCAGGAGGAGGCTCCAAACTGGGGGGCGGAGCTGAGGGGTTTGGAGTATGGGAGGAGGCTCCGGGCCGAGGCAGGGGGTTGGGGTGCAAGGGATGAGGGCTCTGATGTAAGGCTGGGAATGAGGGAGTTCAGGTGTGGGAGAGGATCCGGAGTGCAGGCTCCAGGCGGTACTTACCTGAAGCAGTTCCTGGAAGGAGTGGTATGTTCCCTCTGGCTCCTACCCAGAAGCACAGCCAGGTGGCTCTGCATGCTGCCCTGTCCACAGGCACTGCCTGCACAGCTCCCATTGGCCACAGTTCCCAGCCAATGGGAGATGCAGGGGTGGCACGGGGCCAGTATGCAGAGCCCCCTAGCTGCCCCTACATGTAGGAGCTGGAGGGAGGATATGCTGGTTGCTTTCTGGGAGCCACACGGAGTGGAGGCTAGCAAGGAGACTGCCAGCCCACTGTGTGGCGCTGCCAACTGGACAGTCAATGAACCAGTCAGTAGTGCTGAACGGAATCACCAGAATCCCTTTGTGACTGGGTGTTCCTGTTGAAAATCAGACACCTGGTCACCCTACCCTTCATGTATATCTAAGGCCAGGATTTAGAGGATTCTTCTATGTAGCTTAACCAGATATAATTGGCCTAATCAGCAGTCCTTATTCAGGCAAGACCTCTATGGAAACAGTGATAGTTTTGCCTAAGTAAGGTCTACAAGACTAGTCTCCCTGTGTGCCGAAACTGCGTTAGGTAGATTCACTGTTGGAAGTTGTGAGGAATGAGTGTTCAAACCGCTCTGCCCACATACAATTTTCTGTCATAACAATGAACCGTTTATGAAGGGCCTTCCCTTTTCTTTAGGGATTTTTGGGATATTTGAACAATAATTATTACAATAAAACAATCTTATAAAAAATTCTATGAAAAATCTTAAATCTTTAATCAAAACAAACAAAAACAAAAATATATGGGGCCCAATGCAAAAGGAAACAAAACAAAAAAAGAGATACCCCACCCGCTACAGGGAAAGAGAAGATGACAACAATGGTCAAACTAAAAATACATTTGGAAAATGCTTTCCAAAGAGAAAGTAGATTTGGGCTGAGACACATGGAAAGCAAGAATGAGTTCCAAACTAAGAGTCCTGTACAGTAAAGGTAGAAGCATGATCATCTGTTGAACTACTGAAGCAACAATGGAAGCCCTAAGGGATGGGTGATAAGAAAGGATAAACAGCTGTCAGGTTAAGGTTCAGGTAGTAATAGGAAGGTAAGTTGCATGCTTAAGTACTGGATTGGGATTCAGGAGGTTTAGGTTCAGTTCTCAGGTCTGCAACAATTTCCCTGTGTGACCTTTGGCAAGGTATGTAGGTGCCTAACTTTCACTGAAGTCAATGGGAGTTAGGTGCCTATACAGGGTGGATTTGATTTAAATCAAATTGATTTGAATCACAGGTCAGGAAGACTCAATTTAATCATGGTTTTCTACATAAAAGTGCATTCTTGCTGGTTCCTATAACCTTAATACATATTTTTCACAACTCAGAGATAGATGTAGGTTTCATTTTTAGATGGTACACACTATAAGTTTTTAAACAGTGATTTATTTTGAAAAAACTTTTCAGATTAGTTTTACAGCTATATCAGAAAATGAATGATTGTTTGGTTATTTCATTTACCAAAGGTAATTTAAGCAGATATTTATGAAGTCATTGGGAAGTGAACTATCTCCATTGCAACAGGTTAATCATTAATATTTGGAGGATTTTCTTGCCATGCTGTATTAGTAGGAGAACATCACCAGACAAACATTTAAATTGTTTTATTTAACTAAAACAACATGAAGTATTCTGGATTTTTTCTTCAGCAGCAATCATATAACATTTTAACAAAAAAGCATATGTCCTTCGCTTCTCACATTTATCTCCAGACTTCTTCTCCTTGTCCAGATCTATTCTGCCCACAACAATCTCAAAAAGTTCAATGAATATAAAACTTTGCACTTTTAGAGAGAGGTAAGGGATTGACTCCGTGTATACAAATTTGCAGAGGGAAAAATAGAGTTGAGGTCTGCTATTTCTCACCTCTATATTATTTATTTTTTTAAAAACATTTTGCTGTTAACAAGCATGTTACTTCTGGAGACACAAATCCACAGTTTGAGAACTGCAAAACTAAGCCTCTCTCATGGAATCTTCTAGACTGAGCACTGAGTCCCATTGGGTAGATAGAAAGATTAACTTAAATAATCTATACAGAAGCCTGTGGAACCCCATAAAATTGGGTCCCTAATCCATGAACTATTGGAACTCGTTTACAAAACTTTTCTTAAACATTACCTGAATATACTGTCTCATACTATAGAATTAGAATTTATAATCCCTATTCCATGATGAGATTGGCTTTTTCCTCAAAAAGCATTTTATCAAAAAAATCCGATTTTTATTTTTAAAAAAATCATTTTTATTCACCCTGTGCCTACATAAACCTTTCAGGATCTGCATTGTAATCTCACTACACCTCAGCTTTCTGTCTGTAAAACAGGAATAAAAGTAATTCCTTTGCTTTGTCTGTCTTCTGTTTTAAAGTGTAGTCTCTCAATATGAATTTGTGCTTAGGCCAACGGGATCCTGATCTCAGCTGGAAATGTAGACTCAACCATAGTACACACAACAAACAAAAATAGCTAGGGCTTAACCAACTTCAGTTAAAATCAATCCACAACATTTTAAAAAACAATGTAAAGAATACATGGTGAGCATAATAGGATCACAATTGTTCATGCCAGTCAGTAAACCTCCTGTTGCACTGAAGCACTGCTGAGAGAAGTGGATAGCAGCTTTATGTGGTAAGTCAACCCTAACAAAAAGCCAAAATTTATAAATAGCACCAAGGTAAATTCTCAGAAATGATTATTGCTCCTAAAACAGACTAGTTTTATGCAGTGTCAGAACTTTTCTTTCAGGTGATGCATACAGTATGGTCTCTCTTGGTGAGAAGGGAGAAAGCTGGAACTAACTCCATTCTCTAGTTGTTTTCTTCTGCATTCCCTCTTAAATATTGTGTCATTTTTCATGATTGTGAGGTTTAGTGAATAGGAACTCATGTTAGCACAAAAGGTTTTCCTAAGTACTGTTCATATGTCAAGGTTGACCAGAACTGATGCATAATTTATCAAATGTAAATTAGACTGTGAAGATGTGAGAAGTTAGACATGGCCCCATGTTACTGGAAAATAGGAAGATAAAAGGGCTTTTTGCACAGGATTCTAATGTTTTATTAGTTGCCCACTATGCACTTTTCTTCTGAAGAGAACTCTTACATAATTGTCAGTGGATGCTTGTGCATTTTGCAGTTGGGGCTGGATTGGTTTGTGTGTATTGATAATATCTAGCCCATTATTGGTGCAAACAAAATACAAATTATAAATAAGAGGTTTAGTAGAAACTGACAGTAGCCCATTAGAACAAATTTTGAAAGAGAAAATTGTTACAGACAAAGAGGCAAATAGTAATTGAGATAAAATACAACATGGTCTTACAAAAGGTAGATTGTGCCGGACTAAACTGATTTACTTCTTTGAGAAGATAACTGAATTTGTAGGCAAAGGAAATGCAGTAGAGCTAATCTACCTGGATTTCAATAAGGCATTTGATATGATTCCACAAGGGAAATCATCAGTTAAATTGGAGAAGTTGGAGATTAATATGAGAATTGAAAGATGGATAATGAACTGGTTAAAAGGGAGACTACAGTGGGTCACACTGAAAGGTGAACTGTCAGGCCGGAGGGAGGTTACTAGTGGAATTCCTGAGGGATTGGTCTTGGGACCAATCTTAGTTACCCTTTTTATTAATGACCTTGGCACAAAAAGTGGGTGTGTGCTAATAAAATTTGTGGATGATACAAAGTTGGAAGGTATTCGCAATATGGATGAGGGACTGGCA
Organism: Lepidochelys olivacea; assembly: GCF_965140295.1. Classification (NCBI taxonomy): domain Eukaryota; kingdom Metazoa; phylum Chordata; order Testudines; family Cheloniidae; genus Lepidochelys; species Lepidochelys olivacea. The sequence goes on from NC_140411.1 coordinate 300,387,145, forward strand.
AATCATACAAGAAGATCTGGATGTCCTTGAAAAATGGAGTAATAGAAATAGGATGAAATTTAACAGTGCAAAGTCATACACTTAGGGACTAACAACTATTTTTGCTATAAATTGGAGAATTATCAGCTGGAAGTGACAAAGGAGAAGAAAGACTTAAGTGTATTGGTTGATCACAGGATGACTGAGCCACCAATATGATGCGGCCATGAAAAAGGTTCATGCAATCCTAAAATGCATCAAGCAAGGTATTTCCAGTAGAGACAGAGAATTGTTAGTACCACCATACAAGGCACTGGTGAGACATCTGGAATACTGTGTGCCATTTGGGTCTCCCATGTTTAGGAAAGATTAATTCAAATTGGAACAGGTGCAGAAAAGGGCTACTAGGATGATCAAAGGAACAGAAAAGACTCAAAAAGCTTGTCTTGTTAAGCCTAACCAAACAAAGGCTGAGGGGAGATAGGTTTGCTCTCTATAAATACGTTGGAGGGATAAATACCAGGGAGGGAGAGGAGTTATTGAAGGTAAGCGCCCATGTGGACACAAGAACAAATGGATATAAACTGGCCATAAAGAAGTTTAGGTTTGAAATTAGGTGTAAGTTTCTAATGATCAGAGGAGTGAAGTTCTGGAAGGGGAGCAGTGGGGACAAAAAAAAACCTAACTGGCTTCAAGACTGAGCTTGGTAAGTTTATGGAGGGGATGGTATGATGAGACTGCCTACAATGACACATACCCAGTCTGCAACTACTAGTAGCAAATATCTCCAATGGCTGGTGATGGGGCACTAGATGGGGAGGGCTCTGAGTTACTTCAGAGAATCTTTCCAGGTGTCTGACTGTTGGGTGTTGCTGAAATGCTCAGGGTTCAACTGACTTCCATATTTGAAGTCAGGAAGGAATTTTCCGCTGGGTCAGATTGGCAGAGACCCTGGGGATTTTTCCACTGCAGCATGGGGAACAGGTCACTTGCAGGTTTAAACTAGTGTAAATGGTAAATTTTCTGTAATCTGAAGTCTTTAAGTCATGATATGAGAACTTCAGTAACTCAACCAGAGGTTATGAGTCTATTACAGGAGTGGGTGGGCGAAGGTCTGTGGCCTGCAATGTGCAGGAGGTCAAATGGGATAATCAATAGGTAGACTGCAGGTCAAATTCGGACTGCCAGATGCTTTTGAATGGACTGCAAAATCTTTTTATTTCCTTATCGTTATTGTTATTATTTTTGTATTATTTTCTCTGGAGTCTGGACCTTGACTATACATTGACCAAGAAATTTGACTTCGACAAAAAATAATTGATTAGCCTTGAACTAGATTATCATGATGGTCTCTTCTGGCCTTAAAGTCTATGACTCTAATACTTTTTTCAATCTAAAGCAGCACAAATACAATTGTTTTCACGGCAACAGTTATTTCGACAGGTTTAAAATTCAACAAGTATATAAAAATGAAGGACTTCTCCATAGGCAGAACAATCTGGAACTTTATTATTGTATGTGCACAGTCACTTCAAAAAGAAAGATGGTAAGTCAAGGGGCAGAAATCCATGTCACACTAGTATGTAAATACCCACTTTCAGCATGAAATGCCAAGGTTATAAACAGTCACAAAGTTAAAACTTCATAAAAGCAGGAAACTATACATTGTCTTATGACATTGTTCTCTCATCATTTCTTCTTAGCCATATTTTAATATAAATAAATCACTTTCCTTTACTAAACAATAAAGTAAGACTATCTGTGATGAATTCTCAGGGCTCAATATTACAGATTACAGGATATGTACAATACAGACTGAAGAACAAAAGAACATTATAATACAGTTTGAGGACTGTATTGAGAAACCCAGTGTTTGGTTATGGCATCCACAGCTTTCATCATCCGATGTCAAGTAATCAGCTGCAGCCCTGATCATGCGATTTCTAGAAAATAAAATAATTCACATTCTTCTTAAAGGGTTTCTGTGGGACTTATCAGTGGGTGATCACATGCAGCTCTCACTGGGTCGTTATGAGTTGCAGGAATTACACAGATGATCAGTAGCGCTGAAGATCTTATCCAGAGCATACAGAATGAAGATCCAAAAACCTTCATTCCAATACAACATCATCTGCCTATTTCCCTTCCCACTCCCTCCTCTCCCCCGTTGTTCTAATGCAGATACATTTTCTATGGACTAGGGCTCCATGTCTGTTGTGGAGGTCATAGATCCTGTGACTTTCCATGACCTCTATGACTTCTGCAGTGGATATTAACAGAGTATTAGGAACCAATCAATAGGTCTTTCATATTTTCACCACTAATATAAGCTATTAATAGTTTTTATGAAATTGCTTTTAAAAAAATCTGTAAACAAACTATGGTCTATTACAAAAATCACACAGTAATAAAGAAAAAAACAAGATAAACTGAGGACAGATTTTAATGGTGCTACAGGAAGGAAATAAGAGTATTTAAATATGAACAATTTAAATTAGAATGGTTAGAAAAAAAATCAACCACAATATAAAGTTGCATGTTATAAAAGGAATTTAGATAAATAGAAGCCTAAATTAACAATTCATTGGATACAGGAGAGGTGTTTTGTTTTGTTGGTTGGTTGTGTGAATATCATCATCTTCTTGAGTCTGGGAGGTCAGGAATTTGAAAATTAATAATCTTTATCTCCCAACAAATTCGTCAGTGCTACATCTATTCCCCCTAAAATGCTTTTAAACTCAGATATGTAAAGAATTGTTAAAATTTTCTTCACACGTTTAGATGTCTCAGTTTTCCCCATCTGTACAAATTCTCCTGGTCCTTATACATTGTGACTATCTTAAATGTCTACACAGACATTAAGTGCAATAACTCTGTGCATATAAATTATTTTATTGTATTTTTCTTAAATGTGGTCAATTAACTCTTAATCTGCACATCAAAATAGTTAATTTTTTTCCTGACTATGCTTTCTCTCATTTTTAGTAGTATGAAGTAAATTATTCAGATGCATAATCAATATTTCCAGTGAGTTACAATCTTTCCATATCAGGGGGAGAAAAAAGCTCTACATCATTACCATGATTCCCCCAGTGTTGCTGTAGCTGCATTGGTCCCAGGATATTAGAGAGATACAGAGGGTGAGGTAATATCTTTTACTGAACCAATTTGTTTTGGTGAGCAAAACACGCTTGTGAGCTTTCACAGAGCTCTTCTTCAGATCTGACCGGTGCAAGCTCAGAAACTTGTCTCTCTCACCAACACAAGTTGGCCAATAAAAGATATTACCACACCCCTACCTTGTTTCTCTAAGGTAATATGTGAAGTTTGCTCAATTCCCATAAAATTTGACCACCTCTATTGAAATGTGTGCCTCTAAAATGCAAACGACATTGTGCCTAAGAACAAAAATAGATTTCAGTTAACACAGGAGAAGCTGGGCATAGGATATTCTCCATGTCTAAGCGTATTTATTTAATCAACAAAGGAAGTAAAGTTAGAGAAGATTCCTGAAATGGGTACCAAATATGCCACAGCAGAAGACACATGATTTTAGGAAATGCCTGTTTGTAGGCAAGCACCCACACTTTCTTCTACCAAATTGCCCATGGCAATACTTCACACCAAAAGACAAACCATGGAGCCCAACCTCCATCCCAAATGACAAAATTCTCTCAGCCCAATCTTCTAGATTTAACCCTTCTTTCACCACCAGTAATAACATTTCCTCACCTACCATCTCCAGATTTACTATGCAGGGTAAGGATATGTCTGAGTCCCCAGACATCTTAATTTACAGATGACCACATAAAACTTTGGATCAGCTTTGCAGCTGTAAGTTGAGGTCTTCAGCTTCTGTCATATTTTTTGAGCTAAGGGAGGGAGCACTGAAGAATCATTGAATTCAACAGTTCCTAAGCTAAACTGATGGGCTTTTGTAGAAGTCACGTCTGTTCTCATTGGCTGGAAGAATAGATCAAGGCAATGCAGGATGTTTGGTAGGGATAATGATGGGGAAAAATGGCTCATCATAAATTAAGCCATACATGGAAAAAATTATTGTATTATTGATTATTCTCTTGATAAATTGTTGCAAAGAATGATATACTGAATGTGGTAGACAAAGATCACCAATGGAAAGAAACCCTGCAGTGCAATAAGGAAAAACTGCTGAAAATAATTAAACATGTACATTTTTCTAAGGTATCCTATAAAAAAAGTTTCCCAAATTAAGTGGTGGCACAGCCCTGGCAGAGCTCACCCTACTGGACACATATCACACTGCTGTGTTTGGATTCCATCATTCTAGACCCTTGTGCTTCTCTTGGTCTGAGTAGGCTTCCATATTGTCTCTCCCTACCTTCGCCTCTCTGACACATTTCTTGGGCACATACTCTCTATTTGTTATCCTTCATGGAAATGGGACCTCTCAACCCAACTACCCTGGGCCACCAGGACCAGTGTTGAACCCCCACCCCACCCTCCAACATTCCTGTAACTTAAGCATACCCTTTCTCAGAGCTCCAAACTTGTGGACACTCTGGTCTTACAGTTCACCTCTTCAGGGACATATGATAGTGGAAACAAAAAAAATGGTTACCTACCTTTTGTAACAGTTGTTCTTTGAGATGTGTTGCTCATGTCCATTCCATTCTATGTGTGCACACGCCCATGAGATTTTTGCCTTAGCAGGATTGGTAGGGTCAGCTGTAGTGCCCTCAAGTGCCGCGCCCATGCATCAGTACATTAAACGATGCCAGCCCTAGGCCCTTTCAGTTCCTTCTTGCCGGCAACTCCGACAGAGGGGCAGGAGAGCGAGGAATGGAATGGACATGAGCAATACATCTCGAACAACAGTTACAAACAGTAGGTAACCGCTGTTTTTTCTTCAAGTGCTTGTGCATGTTGATTCCATTCTAGATGAGTCACAAGCAGTATACCTAGTGGCAGGCTCTCAATTCACAGTCATGTGGCTTGCAACTCTGCTCTGACAAAGCCAGCGTTGTCTCAGGCTTGCTGGGTGAGTGCATAATGAGACGTAAATGTGTCGCTACATGACCAGGTAGCAGCCCTGCAGATACTCCGAATCGGCACCTGGGCCAGGAAGGCTGCCGATGAAGCCCGTGCCCTAGTCGAGCAGGCAGTCATGGTCGCCAGTGGAGGCACTTTCGCCAGGTCATAGCAGTAACGGATGCAGGCCGTGATCCAGGATGAAATCCTCTCGCGGACACTGGGCAACCTTTCATCCTGTCCTCCACCACAACAAACAACTATGTTGACTTGCGAAACGGCTTAGTCCTGTCGATGTAGAAGGCAAGCACCCTCCTGATGTCCAGGCCGTGCAATTTGTGCTCCTCTTCTGATTTATGAGGCTTTGGAAAAAAGACAGGTAAGTATAAGTCTTGGCCGGTATGAAATTGTGAAACTACCTTAGGCAGGAATGTTGGGTGTAGCTGCAGCTGGACTTTGTCCTTGTAGAACACTGAAGTAAGCGCCCTGATCTCAGAAACCCTACATGCAGACGTTATTAAACTTTCCAGGAGAGGAGTAGGGAGCAGAAAGCTAGAAGCTTGAAGGGGGGACCCATGAGTCACGACAGCACGAGGTGCAGATCCCAGGGAGGATCCCTGATGTGCCAGTAGAGACGTTCCAGACTTTTCAAAATCTGGACCGTCATGTTGTGAGCAAAAATCAACCTGCCCTGGAGCAGATGTGGAAGGCCAAAATAGCAGCCAAATGGACTCTGATCTATGACAAGGACAACCCTTGGAGCTTGAGGTGCAGAAGATAGCCCAGAATTACCTGCAATGAAGCCTGCTCAGCCTGGATACCTCTTCTCGTTTGGCCAGGTAGGTCATTCTAGTGGAGGGCTTTCTGCTACCCAACAAGACCTCTTCAACATAGGCCAAGCATTCCCATTCCTCCTCATTCAGCCATGCAATAGCCATGCTGTCAAGTGCAACGCTGCCAGCTTTGGGTGCAGAAGACTGCTGGGGTTCTGGGACAGCAGGTCAGGCGAGAGAGATAGCTGTAGCAGGGCAGCTACCGAAAGGTCCAGCTGCATGCCGAGCCAGTGCTGTCAAGGCCACGCAGGGGCTATCAGGATAACCTTCACTCTGTCCTGTTTGATATTCATGATATGGAAATAAAGCATCCTTCAGACAATGGCTATTAGCCAGGATGGGCAGAGATGGTGTCCCTAGCCTCTGTTTGCCAGAAGCTGGGAACTGACAACAGGGGATGGATCACTTGATGATTACCTCTTCTGTTCATTCCCTCTGGGGCACCTGGCATTGGCCACTGTTGGAAGACAGGATACTGGGCTAGATGGACCTTTGGTCGGACCCGGTATGGCTGTTCTTATATTCTTATGGAGGGCAGCATACCAGTCTCCCAGATCCAAGGAGGGGGATGATGGAGGCAAGGGAGACCATGTGGAACTTAAACATTTTGAGAGACTGCTGAGGCACCGCAGGTCCAGAATGGGTCTTAGACCCCTTTTCGCTTTCAGGGTTAGGAAATAATGGGAGAACCACCCTTTTTCCCCTCATGTCCCAGGGGACATCCTCCACTGCTCCTAGCTCCATGAGGTTCTCAACCTTTTGAATGAGGAGTTGCTCATGAGAAGGGTCCCTGAAGAGGAACAGGGAAGGGGGGGCGGTCAGCCAAGAATTGTAGGGTGTAGTCCTGAGATACAATCTCGAGCACCAACGGTCTGAGGTGACCCGCAACCATACCAAACAGTAGGGACGAAGACAGTTGAGGAAAGAATGAGGCAGAGTTGACTGGGGCGTCGCTCTCAAGCACACCCTCAGAACGAATGCTTCTGGCCCCGTGAAGCTTCGACAGGCCAGGTTGTATCGGGGAGCGGGGAATGAAAGGTGGCGACGACTAAAACTCACGTCTCTATCCCTTCTCCTTGCAGGCCCCTGTCATGGCTGCCAAGGCCTTGGCGGTAGGGCGGGCCAGAACTGCTTCCTTGCTGACTGTGGTATATGCAAACTCAGTGAGCGAAGGGTGGCCCAAGTGTCCTTCAGTCCGTGCAGCCTAGCGTCAGTCTGCTCTGTGAAGAGACCATTCCCATCAAAGGGAAGATCCTGGAACAAGGTCTGCATTTTCTGGGACAGACCAGTGGTCTGAAGTCAGGAGCTGTGCCTCGTGACCACTGCTGAATCAGCCGTGTCCCATGCCCTTCGGAGGAGTACCTTGCAGCTGCTGTACCCTCCTCCACCAGGGCCCTGAATTCCTGTGCCGAGTCCTGGGGCAGTGAGTCCTTGAACTTACAGAGAGAGCCCCATAAGCTGAAGTTGTACCTCCCCAAGAGAGCCTAGTGGTTGGGCACCCGGAACCGAAGCCTGGCCAGTGAATAAATCTTTCTCCCCAAAAGTCCAGCCTCTTGGCCTCTTTATTCTTGCGGGTTTGCTGGGTCTGTCCTTGTTGACCGCAACACGGACAGCAATAGAGGCCAAGAGCACACTGAAAAGGGTGTCCACCTGTTTGACCATCTCCTCCACTTCCAAGCCCAAGTTCGTAGCCACCCTACGAAGCAGGGCCTGATGTTCTTTAAAATAGTCCAGAGGGCTGGTGCAGGAGGGGCCCGCCACAGTCTCATCCGGGGACAAGGACGACAACTGGGTCATGGGGGGAGGCCCTGAGGGATCATCCCCCACGGGGTAAGGTGGGTTTTGGGGTGAGCGCTTGCTCCTCTATCTAGCCTCCGAGTGCGCCACATGAACTGAGCTCAGTGTCGCTGGTGCCATTGGTTGCTGCTCTGAGGTGCCAGCCAAGAAATGGACTGACTGAGGCATCAGCATCACAGGTATGCCCCACACACTCCAGTAGAGCCTTTGGGTTGATTTGCAGTTTAGTTTCTTGGTACAGCCTGATAACATAAGAGTGAGAAAATTCAAACTTGCCCTTATCGCTTTTCCCATAAGCAAATGAAAAACTCTATTAAAGAAGAAGTGATAGTTAACCAAGAAAAAACTACAGTGCACAAGAAGTATCTGAATCATATTCTAAACAGATAAGAGCTCTTCTTACATCTTTTTCCTGGACTTCTAAAGTACTCTCATGAGCCATTTGGAAAATACCAAATGCCATAAGCAACAGAAGAGCGATTCTTGGAAGTGCACAAACAATAAGCAAGAGCACTAGCACACAGGAAAGAGGGCCTATACAGAAATGTAATGAAGTATGGAATTAAAGACAAGCCACTTTATGAGGAATAAAAAGGTAGAAAAGTTATTTAAGCCACTCTCCCATTTGCCCCTGAAATTACAGCTATTATAGAATGCCCCAAGTGCTTTCTGAACTCTTTAGAAGTTCTTTTAAAGTTTGAGTGTAGTAATCCTAATTGTCACAAAGCTTCAATGTAGCTTCAATTGTAGCTTCAATGCTACAATTCTTTGGGAGGGAGGCTGGGGGGTGCTTTGAGTAGAGGTACTTTCCTATGCTTAGTGGGATGATCTCAATACACTTTATAATTTGATTTTATTTGATTCAGTCTCAAGTTTAGCAGAATAATGAAGGTCCCAGATGCAACTAAAAATTATTAATGCCACATCTCAAAGACACAAATTTCACTCTAAATTTCACACATAAATTTGCCTTAGATTGCTGCCATATTAAGAAGTAAATGATTGGTGTACAGGATAATTGAGTTTTACATCTGCTAATATCAGTTCACATCCTTTAGGGGATTTGTACTCCAGGCTCATAGCTTATTTCCTTTTTAAATTCAGATATTTGGAAGCTATTTTAGCAAGTACATTCCTTACATAACAGACAAAATTACCAAGGATCAAAAACTCATCTTATTAAAGGGAAAGCTGGTAACAACCCCTATATTTAGGCAGCCTAACACTTTCCACACTAAAGGATTCTTATGCTCTTTTCTTTGAGATATTGAGGCTTTTGCTTTTCAGCTGGGAGAAGATCCTCAAGACTACAAAAGAGCCTTTTCTTTGACCCATGAAATTCTATTTTGGTTTTTGCCAAGATACCAACCGTTAAAAATCACCATTTCCCTTCTGTCACTTGTGTTCCCCCAAGAAATTTTTTGGCAGCCTGTAACATAACAACTAAACCCACAAACATTCTAAGGTCAGGATCACATCAGTGCCACCACAGAAGTACAGTGTCTACTGGAACTCTCAGGATCTCCGAGAGCAGTTGTAGTAGCAGCACTTCAGTCATGCAAGAATGCTCTGGCATGGTGTTCTGGCACTTCTATGGGGAGCCAAAACAGCATTCTGGTACTTCTGACCCAGCTCCCTGCTCTGGAAGGAGAGATGGTGGTTTGGTAACCTGGGTGGCATCTCCTCATGCTGCCTCCTCCACCTCTTCCCACCTCTGGAAGAAAAGATGGTGGCCCAGTAATCTGTGTGCCATCTCCTCACACTGCCTCCTCCACCTCTTCCGCTTCTGGGCCTGCCCTGGAAGGAAAGATGGTGGCTTGGTAACCGAGGCCACACAGGTTACTGAGCCAATCTTTTCCTTCTGAAGTGGGGATATGAGTCCAGAGAGCCCTCCTGGGCTCCCCTGGGATCCACCCAGGTTATCAACCCACCACCTCTCCTGTCAGTAGCCAGGTCCAGGGAGTTCCAGCACTACTACTTTCAGGACTCAAGTAGTGTGTAGTAGAGGATGAGAGACAGAGCTGGGAGTGTCCAGTGGCCCATGTTCCCTTCCAGGTGCACTACATGGGACAGAAACCATGCCAGGTTTTCTCCCTTGGTAAACAGCTCTTGGACACAGCAGCCCATTCCTCCCCTCTGTGGGAAGTACAGGTGGCTGGAGCTCCCCCAACTCCCACAGCTGAGGATGGAATGAATACAAATGAAGCTAGGTTCTCCTCAACCTCTCTTTAAATCAGATAAAGCACATGGCCCCAGTGGCCTGTCTCTATTCTGTAGGCAACACATGAGTCATGAGCTCCCTCAACATCTGTGCCTCATTCAGTGCACTGAGTGGATGCACAAGGGGGCAAACTTAAGGTTGTGTGGGCAACCATAAATCAGACATATCCAAACTCTCAAATATTGGCAAATATTGAGTTTATAATGGAAGCATAAGAATTTACAGTGTTAGCCTGGGTATACAGCTCAGCTAGATTCTTGGGAACATTGCCAAACAGAGGGAGTTGCAATTTTCTTAAATCACATTTTCGCCCGGGGGGGGGGGGTGGCATTCTGTCCAAGAGAAGAATCCTTGAGCAACCCTGTGTGAAATCCTGACCCCATTAAAGCCAATGTGATGGGTGTTGCTACTTATGTTTCTGTGATTTTTTTTTTCTTTTTCTTTTTTTTTTTTTTTGCAGAGGATAGGCCATATTTTGAGTAGATTAATAGATGAGGAAATCCTCACTCCAAGCAAAAAAAAAAAAAAAAAAGACAAGACTTGACTGGCTTTAAATCTGATGAAAAAGACCTTCTCCAGCCTTTGTTTAGGTGCTTGTGTTATCTGGTAAATCTTCCTTAGTAAAATTAAACAACTCATCTGAATTCATAAGAAGGCTGAAATGGCAGTCTGGATAGCCACTTCTGTATGATTAATGTAATTTTCTGTTTATTGCCTATGGACTTACAATGGTTTTGTGGCAATGTAGTCAGACTGACTTCATTGGAGTTTCTCCTGATATACAGTAATGTCAGCAAGTCACAGTTAGGTCCCCTCTCCTTTAAATAGCAGGGATTTGGTAACAGTTTTCTGACAGTTTCAAAAGTCAGTTCCTCAAACTTGTAAACCAATAAAGAGGCCCTTTCACTGTTTGAAAATGGATTTGGAAATGTGTGTATTATATGATATAGATTTCTGGAGCAAGATATAGGTCATCCATATATATCTACATAATCTGTGCATGTGTGCGAGTGACAGAGAGAATAAACCGTGTGTGTGTATACACATGTATATATATGAATGAATAAACTGGGAATCAAACACATGTACAGTAGGAAGCACCAAATCTTAACTATCATTGCAGGATTGTGGTAATTGTTTTTAATGCAAAGTGATACTATGCCCTGTAAGTACTTCTATTGGTAGATTATAGGTGTCTAGTGAGTAGTGAGAGTTCAGGCATGATCACTGAAAAGTGCAGTGCTGAGAATTAATTGAACTGCTAAGATGACACCTTATAATACAAACTGAGTTATCCTGAGGGCACTGCATCAATCAATTCTCATAATAAAATATAATGGGTGTTTATCATGCCCACCTTGATTATCACTACAAAAGGTTTGCTCCCCCCCCCCGCCTCTTGCTGGTAATAGCTCATCTTAAGTGATCACTCTCCTTTCAGTGTGCATGATAAACACCCATTTTTTCATGTTCTGTGTGTATATAAGTCTCCTCATTGTATTTTCCACTGAATGCATCTGATGAAGTGAGCTGTAGCTCACAAAAGCTTATGCTCAAATAAATTGGTTAGTCTCTAAGGTGCCACAAGTACTCCTTTTCTTTTTGCAAATACAGACTAACACGGCTGCTACTCTGAAACCTGTCATAATAAAATATACATCAGTCTGGTTGCTGCTCAGAAATCCTTTTTCCTACTGAACTGATCTGGATGTCCTACACAGCAACTGAAAGCTCATGATCTGTAGATGTCCAAAGGAACCTTAGCTTTTTTAAACTTATAAGCAGGTGACCTACTGGCACTAATGATGTCTTTCAACTTTCTTACCGGGAGGGCAGTTCATCTACTTTGTGCATCACAAAATTCCTTAGCTAAAAGTCATAAATGGTCTTTACTAAATACTTCTGATTCCATCTTTCCTTCTTTTGACAAGCAGATGGATTTTAAATTTTCCTCACAGTTAATCTTAATTCAGAATAACTCCTAAATCTTTGTTGAGAAGTTTAGAAAGTTTTACAAGAAAAATATGTAAGCCATCTGGATACTTAAAGGTAGAAATAGGACTTAATATGTAGAATATGACTTGTTGATAACATCCCATCATTCATATCATAAACCCTCAGCTAATTTATGATAACAAACACCACTAAGAAAATTTTAAAATGCACTGTAGTTCTTTAAAGGCTACACAGTCAGGAAAATTTGGTATTGGCAGAAGAATGAACTAGATGACTTAACTCTTGCCAACTATAGCTTCTACTACATCCAATACAATGGGTTAGCGCATTAAGTTGGATATTTCTGCTAAAATGATCAGCAGGAAAATATAGTTTTCAGTGGTGACTTAGGTTGTCATGAGTGGGCTTCAGAGGTCAAGTCCCATTTTTTCATTGAGAACTTTTTATGTGAAGCTATGCCTACATTGTCATGAGGTGTGACTGCAGCTTGTGTGGACATACCTGAGCTAGCTTTAATCTAGCTAGTTTGGGTACCAGAGCAGTGATGCAGTGTCAGCATGGGCTAGCTGACCAAGGGCTTGTATGGCCCGCGCTGTCAAGGCTTCACTGCTCCATTACTCAAGCTAGACAGATTAAAGCTAGTTCAGGTATGTCTGCGCAAGTTGAAATCATACCCCCTGAATGAATGTTCATCTACCCTGAATCAAAGAACAAACATCAGGATGAAACAAATTTTCTCCAGCTCAGGGTTTCTAATCCAAACATACAGCCCGGCTTCCTCCCAGTCACACTCTGTCCTGTCCTTGGGAGAACCTATTTTTATGATCCCTTACTGGAGCACCTGTTTGAGCAAGAGTTGTTATTAACTTCTTATCTGCCTCTGCATTTAATCACAATCCCACTGACTTGAATAGAAGCAGGTCCTACCTTTTTTCAGCAATTGTTTCAGGACTTCACCACCTCCGTTCACAACCAAGCTTTGTCTACGTTAAAAGTTGCACAAGTTTACCTAAAGATGTGTTACTGAATTAAGCTCAGCTGCTATCAGTCAGGTTTAAATTTATTTAACAGTGTCTACAGAGCTTTACCGAATCTATTTAACACCCAATTTTATTTAAAGGGATACAACTTTAATACACATAAAGGCCTCCAAAAGTTCAAATTAAGAGCTTTTTTTTAAAAAATGAAGTTTAAATTTTGCAGAAACTGGTGATTCTACCAATGTGCTTGAAACACAGACCTCCGTGGGCAACAATGGAGCCTGCATGCCACCGGCTGTGTACCAGAGCCGTTAAATCACCAATGGTCCTTGAAGACAAGTAGGGTTGCCAGGCATCCGGTTTTCAACTGGAACGCCCAGTCGAAAATGAATACTGTTAATGTACTAAGCGCTTCTGAAGTCTTCGCTCAACACATACAAAACTCCTATAGACTTCAGCTGCTTTCATAAGGAATTATAATTGAATATTACTATTAACTGTGCATTCGTTCTGGAGGGGTTTTACAGAAAAAATGCAAAGGCATGATTCCTGTCCTAATATTTTACAAGCAAAGAAATACACACGAGTAACTTTATGTATGTGCATAGCCTTGCATGCTTAAGCCTTTGCAGGATTGGGACCTAATTTAGGTCTGAGTAGCTTTAGGATTTTTCCCTAAAAAAACTATGTGAATAATGTCCCTGTAGCGAGGCGGTGTGGTTCCCCGCCGCCCTGGAGAGGAACTAGCCCCTCCCAACACCAGAGTGGGCCGGAGCCAGAGAGTTCTGCACCCACTCCCCAGAGGTCAAGGCACAGGACAGGAAGTATAAAAGCACAACCCCAGAGCTGTCTCAAGAGGCAGCTGCCAGAGAGGCCAGACGCCTCCGGCCTATCTCCCAGTTGGGAGATGCCGGCGACCTACAGTGGACCCAAGGACTGCCCTGACCTGCTGACACCTACCAGAGCCAGAAGGAGCTGCCCAGCTGCCCCTTGCTAGTTCCACACAGAGGACCCCAAGGTTCTTGACCCCCCCCACACACACCAGAGGACACTGTCCGGACCCAGGTACCTCCAGAGGGGGAGTTCAGAAGTGGCCCGGAGGCAGCGACCCTAGTCTGGCTGCAGCACTGCCAGTGTTTATGTCAGTGTGTTGCGGCCAGGATCCCCCCAGACGCAGCAGCAGGTCTGCCACTGCTAGGGCGCCGAGCTGGGATGCAGTGGAGTGGGTGGGCCTGCATCCCACCTGCCACCCAACTTGTGGGTGGCAGTCTCCCCCTTTCCCAGGCCGCTCTGAGCCAAGAGCCTGGGCTTGCTGTTTACCTGCCCTTGTTCAGCTCCTGCCTGAGGACCTGAGCCCTTGACTCACTATTGCCCGCTGACCATGGGCCAGGCGCAAATAACTGTCTGTGTTTGCCTCTATTGCTGCTGCAGAAAGAGACTCCCCTGGTCAGGCTAAGTCCCAGTTAGCAACTGGAAAGTAGCAGCAAGGTGGTGTGGTTCCCCACCAACACGGAGAGGGACGAGCCCCAGCCAAACCCCTCTACAGTCCCCATTTCTGCTGCAAAATAGTTCACTGTATGTCATAATTGTAATGATAATTTAATTATGATATTGTGGGGTAGGAACTGATTAACAAGTTAACACAATATAAATCTAATATAAATCTTTTTTGGATTGAAACAAACACATGGGATATTCCAGCAAACATACACCAGGAGAAACTCCATAGAGTATGCAGAGACCAAGGCCTATAAATATTCAGGCAATCAAGTTGCCTGGCTAGGGCTATGGAGTATATAAACAAAACTTAATACTAGCAACTTAAATCCTTCATGATTTGATAGGAAAATCAATACTGGCTACCCTGGAAATATCTGCCAGCAGTAATAAGTAATACCTGTGCATTCCTGTAGGAATAAACCCTAAATCAAAGGAAGGCCAATAAAAATTAATACTAAAGATGCTTGCCATTTTACCATGAAAACAGCTTGTTTTTAGACTAAAAATACTTTGTTCTGAAACTCCTCTACTAATGCTCCAAATCACATTTCTTGATATTGTCCTATAATCTATATAATATAAAAAATAGCTTTTTTAGCCAGCACAGTACGAAGCTGCATGTCACCATCCTACTGTACATCTTGTTCTGACACAGTTTCAACCTAGAATACGTAAGTTATTCACTTCTAAAAGCATTTATATTATTTTGATTCTGGGGATGAGGGAAATAAACACATTTAGTGTTGGGGGTTGGACTAGATGACCTCCTGAGGTCCCTTCCAACCCTGATATTCTATGATATTCAACTGAGATTGCTTCAGCTCTCAAACTGCAAAATCCCTCAGTTCTGATTTTTTTTTTTTAAAAAAAAAATCAATTACATAATTCCCCTGCACCAAGAAAACCCATCAGTCCAATACACTTCCCCCTCTAGAAATATTTTTTAAGATGACAACTAAGATGATGATGAGTAAAATTTCCTGATTCACCAGGAATTTTTTACCACCATTTACCAGTTGCGGGTTTTTTAAACCCTAGCCTTATTGAGGTTTGTGTCTTTAAACAGATCACTCACTAAATCATGGTGGAGGGACAGAGCAATAAGTAAGGCTACATTCAGCCCATGACCTGTCCACGACTTGTAAAATAAATACCCGACTAAATCTTAGGTGCTCTGGGGGGCCCCAGGGCACTGCTGCTGCTGTGGGGGGAGGAGCGGCCCAGGGCGCCGCAGCTGCTCGGGGTGGGGGAGCACCACAGCTGCTTGGGGGGGCAGCTGCTCGGGAGCTGCTCCAGAGGTAGGGGGAGGATGCTGGGGGGAGGGGCACAGTAGCGCCCAGGACCACTGCTGCTCCGGCATTCCCCGGGGCAAGCTGGCTGGGGCCTCCCCAGCAGCTGTCAGTGCGACTGCTCCTGGGGCTGCTCCAGCTGCAGCAATGTGGCTGACCCCAGAAGTCACGGAGGTCACAGAATCCATGACTTTTGTGACCTCCATGACCAACTCGCAGCCTTACAATAAGGTCTGTGATTTCAAAGATCCAGTGGCCCAGAGTCCCTGCACACAGGTAAATACATTTTGTCTATTGACTTCAATAAGAGCACTTCAACCCATGAATTGTGTGGTGAATCCTACCCTGAAATCTTCTTAGTCCTCTTCATCAAGATAAATGGCCCACCTGATGATCACTTTAGATAAGCTATTACCAGCAGGACAGTGGGGTGGGAGGAGGTATTGTTTCATATTCTCTGTGTATATATAAAGTCTGCTGCAGTTTCCACGGTATGCATCCGATGAAGTGAGCTGTAGCTCACAAAAGCTCATGCTCAAATAAATTGGTTAGTCTCTAAGGTGCCACAAGTACTCCTTTTCTTTTTGCGAATACAGACTAACACGGCTGTTACTCTGAAACCTAAATTACTCAGACTGTGTGGGGAGGGATGAATTTCACCCTGCATGAGCAAGTTCTGACTATGAACTGCTATAGAACTGACAATGAGTAGTCAGGGAAGAGACAGAGATTCTCTAGCCTGGTGGCTAAAGCACTCCCGTAGGATGTGGAAGTCCTAGCTACAATGACTAATCGTTTATATACAACAGAACTGCTTCAACAGGAGAGACTGAGTGAGTCCCACTTCAGAATATCCCATAGCCTAGTGGTTAGAGCAGCTTCTGAAAGATGGTAGATCCCAGTTCAAATCCATTCTGCCCTCAGACCACCTGGTGGTGAAGGCACTCTTCAGCAGTGTGGGAGACCCAAATTCAAATCCCTTCTCTGCATCAGGCATGGTGGGGCTTGAACCTGTGTCTCCCATTTCCAACATGAGTACCCTGGGCTAAAAATTATAAGAGAAGTCTCCTCCTCTTCCCTACCCCTGCCCCCAATTTGTTTGATCCCAAATGGATTTTTTTCAATTCATTAAATTTTAGTTCTTTTTGCAATATTTAGATTTGATCAAACTTTTTTTTTTCCAATTTTTCAGAATTGGCAGCAAACCAAAAACATCTGATATTCACTCAGCTCTAGAAAAAAAAACTATCTTCAGATGCTGAGAACACTGACTGTAAAACTGGGAAATGGAAAAAGAAATATGTATCAGAAGTGATTCTATCTGCAGCCCTCAATGTACTCAACTCAACTAGAGATCAAGATGATTTCTAAAAATTATCTTTCGTCATGAGGATCATACTTCAAAAATCTAAATACAAGACTTCAAATAGAATACAATGAACTGGCTAAAATAATTTAGAATACATACATTTCAACACATTTTGTTTTCTTCTATTTAGTGTACCTGGTAATAAAACGATTTTCTCAGAAACTGTGAATTGAAGACCAAAGCCATCTCCCTTGGATTTGTGAAGCACTATAAAGAAATTTCTGTTCATTTGCCATCTTTACTAAGACAAAATAATAGAAACAAATTTAAATAGGAGAAACACTAATTTTTGTATGTATAGCAAAATCAAAACCAAAGCATATTTTTCATGGCTATTTTGAGTTTCAAAGTTACTTATTAATTCAACTCTGCATAACTACAATGTGATAGAGAGATACTGTACTAGTTTTTCCTAGCATTTCTTTAAATAGCTCCAGTATAGAATAATGTAAAAAATTATATGGGTATCTATATATAACAAAAGCATTGCTCAGCAATGGGAAAGATTTCTTTCATTATTTCTTCTATATTTAACTTTTGTCCAGGAAACTTTGTGCTCATGAAAAGCCATGGAGAGCCAAGTCTTCTATTTATGCACAAAAACAGACTCAATACAAGCAATATCTGGGCAAACTTCACCACACTGCTTAGCCAATGTGCATCAGCCATGACCTAGAAAGGCCTCTTCTTTGGGTGATGGGGCATTTGTCATGCCTCGTTTTCTCACATCTCTCTGCTGAGACAGTCAACTAGGGGGTCAATTAGTGACATGGGGGTGGGTTATGTACAGCTATCCAGTAAGAGCTGGACTAAGCCACCAACTCATGTAACATGCTCACCCAATATTCAGGGCAAGAGTCACAAAAACTTAGGCATGGTGACACTGAGCATCTCCTTCTCCTTGGGATTTGAGCTGCAACCCCTCTCTTAGCATAGGAACCTATGCCATCTTAACAGAAACACCACTACCTCCCTCATAGCTTTTAGCCCAATTGTTAGGGTACTCACCTGGGATGCGAGACACATCTGGTTCAAACCCCGCCTCCAACTGACAGGGCAGGGGGAAGGGATTTGAACTGGGATCTGCCACCTCTCAGATGAGTGCCCTAGTTTCCCTGTGGGTGAATAAAGAAAGAATCATTGGGCCAGAGACAGCAAGCAAGCAACCAGAAGAATGACTCTATAGCCTGGTGGTTAAAGCACTCACATGGGAGGTGGGGAGACCCAGGATCCACTTCCCCTGCGCCAGTGACCTTTTAACATTATTTATCCCCAGTGGAACAGTTTCAACAGGAGAGACTTGTCACACCCCAAGCCTCACCCCCCGTTCCCTTCAGGGGATTCTCTTGGGGAGACAGATCAGCAATGTATATTGCAAACACTGTTGCAAGCATCACAGAGCAATTTGGGAAGGGTCAAAGGTTTGAGTGGGGAGTGGAAGATTCTTTTGCAGGCTGCAAGAGGCCAAAGGGGGAAGGAGAAAGAGAGCGGAGAACGGGTTAACTCAACACTGCAGCTAGCAAGCTCAGTCCGATGATAAGACGCTGGCCCCAGTCCAAGGTCACTGCACTAGAAGAAATGTCTGAAGCTGCGTTTATCTTTCACCCAGCCATGAAAAAAGAAAATGTACACTGAGCCAGGGCTGCAGAAATGGAAAACACCGAAAAGACGACGAGGGGAGGGAAACAGAGCTTCGCGTCCCTGGAGCCATTGTGTTTTCGGAAAGCGGAAAAGACCACAGAAAGTCAGTTTGAACTGGCACAAAGAGCACAAGGAACAGAGGTCGCGGAACGGAACACCCCCAAAGGAGCCCAGGACTTAAAACCCTCCTGAAAGCTGGAGTAATTTGGAGATTAGCAGTGGACCCTGGACGACCTGTGCACACAGGACAGAACTCCCGTCCACCCTTCCCCCTCTTCTTCTTACGTTACACCCAGGCCTGGCCAGCCTCGGGTAGTGAGTGTGAAGTATGAAAGTGGGTTAGGGCTTGGGGCTTTCTTCCTTCCTCTGAGTGATGTGGGGAGCACCCATCACTCTCCGATGTTATTTTATTAATAAAGCTTTGTAACTTAGACACTTGGTGTGTTCGGTCATCTCCTCCCCTAACGATCCTGTGGCCTCAGCCTGATCACCTGATGCCTCAGACAGATTGGTAACAAAAACCTGTCAGTCTCCCACATCCCTGGTGAATACCCAAATCATTGGGCTAAAAGCTATGAGGGAGGTCATTCTCATTCCTCCTTCAGGGCCCTATTGTGTCATCTTGTCTACCGTGGCTGGGTCCGGTAGGTGATGTCTGAGCACACTTACCATATTGGGCCCTGCAGATGAGTTTAGTGGATGAATGCTTATCTTCTCCCAGTTCATGCTTCACTCTGGGGCTTAAACATCTGGATTCATGCAATGGGGCTGCAGTGTGCACACTCAGAGGCAGACACATAGGCGCCAAGGGAACTTTTCCTGCAAAAATTTAGGTACTGAGCAAGTTTAGGCACCTATAGTGTTTGGGGGCAAGGCACTGAGTGAGACTTTCTGAATCCCAGTGTCGCCTGATTCTGGGACTTAGGAACCTAAAGTGGCAGTTAGACACCTAAATCCTTTTGTGAATCCAGCCCTCAGTCTATATTCAACCTGAACTAGAGTCGAAAGGTTCTGTATCCAACTGCCAATCCCTGACCCAGCCAGTCTCCCCTAGAGAAAGTTAGTGCTATCTCCCATAACATCAACAAAGAAAAAAACAAAACAAAACAAACAAAAAAAAACAAAACCAAGATTTCCACGGTCTAAAACGTTATAAATAATAAATGAATGACTGAGGTTAATGATTTCTATCTCGTCCTAATGGATCAAAGTCTTGCATTATAAAACCACTAAACACAAACTGACGCAATTTGGCAGACTCAGCAGACTGCACCCAGGAAATGCTAGACCTGCCTTATGAGAGGCTCCAAAATAATCTTCCTCTTCAGTTCTCCCTTAAACACACATGACTTTCTTCAGATTTTACATCATGGGAGGAGTTAAGTGAGTAAGTATGGGTATTAGACAAGCAGCCAAATCAAACCTATACAACAGACTGATTTCTTAATCCATCAGCAGATGTGTTACACTAGCAAGGAAGAGTCTAGGAACCGAAGAAAAGTGAAAGCATCAATGCATGCATCCTGATGCTAGGGAATATAGGACCAGACCTGTGCTCAGCACAGGAACCAACGTACGGGACAGGCCTTAGTGACTCAGGCACCTTTCTACTCCCTGACTTTGGGACTGACCTGCTCTGCTAGCTGCGGATTGCTGGGCCACACCCTGGCCTATGTAGGAACACTCTTACATAAGGGGAATCTTTGGCTGCCTTATCATGGACATTTTCTGTCCACTTTATACAGCCGAACATAGAATCTGTCATCTGAAAGCTGTATTGGATGTTGACAACTAGTCCAGATTACTATCAAGTCTGGAAAAGGTGCAGAGACTTTCAGATTTCTGCCATGCATATTTCATCTGCACAGGCCATTGTCCTCTACTGTCTAGTGGACACAGAAATGCACAACTTTGATCCATCCAGCTATTCCTTGGCTAGCTGAGAAGTGCACAAAGTGATCCATTTGACGATGGTTGGTTTTGATGCCTTATCTCTGCATCTGAGACGGAATACAACAAACAGAAAAGCTCTGCAAGTCCTGAAACTTTGTTACCAAAACTATATTTGTCTGATATCAAGGACCACACTGTGGCAATTATGCCACAGCTCTGAGCCCCACTTTAGAGGAAGCACTAGGGATGTTGTGCCTAAAAGCATACACTCTCTTTCTTGTGGCTTAACAGTGCACGTGGAGGAGCACACTCTGTCAAAGCATGCCTCCTCCCTGCCCCCTTCTTGGTAATTTGTGCCCCATGCCAGAATCGGGAGCAAGCAGTCCCTGCTCTCCCTAGAGAAAAAGGACTGCTGGTGGAGAGGTCCTTTTAAAAAGGTCCAGGGAAGGCTTCTGGTGCAGACCCTTCCTCTTCCTGCACAGCTGCACAAGCACCATCACCACCTGCTTTGGGTGGTGGAGAGAACTGGAGAGGAAGAGACAAAGTGAGCATGTGCAAGTCAACCGTGAAATAGCAAGCAAACTTTGGGAACTCTTTCCAGGGTCCAACCACTTGTTTCCTATTACTGTAATTCATAAAGCACAGATTCTCCACAGGAAAAGAGCTCTAAATTTTAAGATTTAGGGTGACCTCAACTGACAGGAAGAAGAGCAAGATTCGTTCAGTGAGTCAAATGGTCTGCTCATGAAAGCTTGGAAGGTGAGATTAAGGTGCTAACTAAACATCTATGGATTACATGTGGTTATGTGTACATTAGTGCCTAGAGACCCCAAATGAGACTGGGACTCCATTATGCTATGCACTTTATGAAACAACAAAAAATATTTTCTGCCCTAAAGAAGAAAACACAAGAGGTGGGGGCACAAACAGAGGCATGGTGAGGTGACTTGCCCAATGTCATGCAGCGGATCACTGGCAAAGAATAGAACCCATGTCTCTTTACTCTCACTCTAGTGCCTGTCCACAAGACCAAAGTTTCCCAATCAGTGGGTCACCACCCCCAGATAGGACACCAGGGGCTGGTAATGAAGGACAATCATGGGGATTGTATTTGTGAGGCATTGAAAATTTATTAAAAATCTAAAGAAAAGAACAATCTTATTCCCCACACATCCTTACCCTTCAAGGTCAAGTATTCTGTCAACCTCTCAAAACACACACACACAATTATATAAGCTAATTGATACACTTACTATAAAAATAGAAGTAAAAGTGCAAGAGGCCATGCAATTTTTTTATTTCAAAAAGAGGCTCGACAACCTGAACAGGATGAGAAACATTGTCCTACGTAATGATGAGTATCTTTGCTGCCCTGATCAATCTGGTGATATGTGGAGGACCACTGACATTCCTTAGTGGGATGGGAGGGGAAGGAAGACTGCTTATAATCTCTCTCAGAATGCTCCACATTCAAACGCAAGAGCTTGCCTTGCTCCACAGATGAACTATCAAAACAACAGGATTTACTCTTGGCTTTACTGGATCTTATATTTCTTTTTCTTCATACTAGAGGGATACAAGAGGAGAAAGGGCAAATTACAGATTATTAATGTGCTTTCTTTTGTTCTGATTTCTTATCTTTTAGCTGCTAGCCATTCCGGCTTCAAATTCCTCCAAATCAAATACCTCAAAGTTCTCAAAGGGAACTGTCCCATTTGGCAAATGCCTTAGGGCCAGATTTTTAAAAGGTATTTAGGTGCCTAAATCCCATAGGAGTTGGTGCCTAAATACAGGGCCAACACACCACCACACATAACCAGTAAATCAGCGTTGAGCACCAATTACGAATAGTCACTTCAGGGTACTTTTAATGTTCTAGAGCAGTGGTTTCCGCAGGGGGTGCGCAAGACGATCGATTGGGGGGCGCAGCAGGAGGAGCGCCGCCGGAGCAAAAGGGCAGGGCGGCAGGAGGAGCACCACCGGAGAGGGAAAAAAAAAAGGGGGGGGCGGGGCGCACGGCCTCGAGTCCTCCAGCCTGTGGAGGAGCAGCCAGTGGCCGGAAAGAAGCAGCACTTTCCCCTTCAAAGCCGGCCGGAGAGAAGCGGTGCTTTGAAGGGGAAAGCGCCGCTTCTCTCCGGCCACTGGCTGCGCCGGCTGCCCTTGCTCCTCCTGAGTCCTCTGGCCCGTGCTCTCAGGGCCGCATTCCGAAAGGGGCTTTAGAGCTGCAGGCAGAGGTGAAAGTAAGTCGACCAACTTACCGGTACACTGGGGCGAGCTCTGGACCCTGGAAGGAGCTGGGCCTAAGGCAGAAGGGGCGGGGCTGAGGGGGGTCAGAGCCAGATCCAGCCCACCCAGACCACCCCATAAGGTAAGTGCCCCCTCCCCTCACCGGGGTAGCAGCAGCAGCCCGGGGCTCCAGGGGCTATTTAAAGAGCCCTGGGCTCCCCTGCTTCTGCTGTCCTGGTCCTTTAAATAGCCACCGGAGCCCTGGGGAAGTGGCGGGGCTCCAGTGGCTACTGAAAGGGCCCGTGCAGTAGAAGCAGGGGAGCCCCGGGCCCTTTAAATAGCTGCCGGAGCCCCGCAGCCGCTACCCCAGGGCTCTGGAGGCAATTTAAAGGGCCTGGGGCTCCAGCCACTGCTGGGAGCCCCAGGCCCTATAAATTGCCCCCTGGGGAAGCCGGGCTGCTCTAGTAGGGTGCACCGACTCTTGCCGGTATGCCGTACCAGGGCGTACCAGCTTACTTTCACCTCTGGCTGCAGGCCAGGGCCCCCTTAGCTCAGGGCCCTGAAGCTCTGAAAGCCCCTGCATTCCGGGTGGCCCTGCCTGCCAGGGGGGACAGTTCCCGGCATCGTGGCCATGGGGGTGGTGCTGCGCTGCACAGAGCCACCTGCGCACCCCCTGCACCAAACAGGGGCTGCCCCAGGTAAGTGCTCTGCACCTCCTGCCTGCCCCAGCTCTGAGCCTCCTCCCGCACCCCCACCCTGAGCGCCCTCCCACACCCTAACTCCCTCCCAGACCCCACACCCCACCCTTAGCGCCCGCTGTATCACAAAGTGTTAAACCAAGATTTTCAAAATAAAGCAATTCAATCAATCACATTGCTCTCACTAAAATTAATATTTTTTTCAGTGACAGCAAAAAGGTTTTTTGTACCGTTAATAAAAAATTAAAAATATTGTTTATTTCATCTTTATCTCATCCTTTTAATGTCTATTTTGTGTATGTTTTATAGTTTACACAATATATTAGTACAGTAGTACATGTATATAATTTATACATAAATAAATATACAAATATTGGGGGTGCGCGCTCAAAACATTTTTACTGATGGGGTGCGCGATCAGAAAAGTTTGGAGACCACTGTTCTCAAGAACGGTTGATTTTTATCCATATGTATATTTCTGAAATTCAGTGCGTAGCATTAAAATTTCACTAAACATCAGCCCCTGAGTATTATTTACATTAAAACCCCTTTATGATGCAAGAGCAATGAAAACAGGCAGTGTAAATAAAAATCAAGCTCCCATTTTCTAAAGTGCACACAGTTCCTCACAAAGAAGCCTGGAAATACACTCCTTATAGTTTTGTTTACACAGGCTTTCATCAAAACAAATCAATGCAGCAGGAAAGAGCAGCATATGAGCTTGCAACTTTTCATTAAATGTCCCTTAATCAACCAATACATGCCCATGAGCTACAGCTCTATCTCCAGCTTAACAAAAAGACATACCTATTTTGGGAGTGGGTTGAAAAAAGTAACAAATTTTCAAAAGTCAGTCAGTAAATTAAGTCTCCCTTAAGGAAATGTAAGTTGTCTGCTAGGCATTTACTGTAAATGTCTCTTCTCCCTACAATGCATAGAGTATCCTACATAGGTAATTCCCACAAAACCGGAGTAAAATTTAACGTTCTTCAGTGAGAGAAACCCCAAATGAGGGATTCTACATGAATTAATACTTCTGTGTTACACTAACTCTCCTTCATGTGCTATTTCTAAGTTGCCAAAACACTTATAAACAAGACCAGCACAGTAAATATATGTGAATTTCTTCCACATATATATTTAATATCCAGGATTTTTATATTTTGATGCTTGCTGTTTAACAATGTGTATACATTCTTTCCTTTGACCGCCACTTTTATTTTTATTTTAAAAAGAGGCAGAGATTACTGCTCAAGTATTCACAGCATTATTCACTACAAGGGTTTATAGGGCAAGTGACTGATAGAATGGCTCTTGGTTTGTTAAAAAGGTCAATGGGTGCTGTTGTGTCTTGTATGCCTGGATTTCTTTCCACAACAGGTATAGGATTAATGCTGTATAACTTACAGCGCCCTAACATACTGCTCCACACTAACAGTTTGTGTGCTAGATTCAGTCCAGCATTTACTCCTGGGGGAATTCTGTGCCATGGTGCAATGCAGAATTCATGCAGAATTCCAGCTCGCAGTGAGTGGAGTGCTCAGCCCAGCAGGGACAGAGGCTGCACACTCTAGCTGCCCAGCTTGACACTCATTCTCCCAGGGATAGAAGAGGGTGCAGGAAACCCAGCTCTGGAAAAGAGTGAGAAAGGGCAGGGTCGCATCACACCACATCCCCTGGTGGAACAGTAAAGAAGCGAGGGGGTGGGGGGGAAGACGGGGGACGGACGGACAGTAAGGGTGTGGGTGTCTGGTCTCTGGGGGTGTCCCACATTTGGGCTCTGGGCGGGGGAAGGAGATGTGGGTATCTAGGCTCTGTGGCTACCCAGTGGCTGGGCTCTGGGGAGGAAGGGTGTGCTGATGTCTGGGCCAGGGGGTGCCCCATTCCTGGGCACTGGGAAGGTGGGGGTGCAGGTGTCTGGGCTCTGGGGGCCCCAAGCAGCCCCCTCCAGCACCCCCAACTGGAACTGGTTTGTCAGAGGGGTTTCTTTAAATCTCTACTCCTGGGGAAATCTATTGTGATGTTGTGTGTATTGTTCACATACTTGTTGACAGGTATTTTGAAATAAATTACCAAAATAATTGAAACAGGAGTGATTATACTGTGTTATTTTAACAAATATGCATAATTTTAAAATATTGTGCACAGAATTTGTAATTTTTTGGCACAGAACTCCCCCAGGAGAAAGCATTGCTGGGGTTTAGGTTACAATACTATATTAGCCTTACAGTGACATTATCACAGGTGCCCCCAAATATTTTGGGTGTAAGTCTCTGAATAAAAGTACATCCCTCAGGTGCTTTTAAAAATCTCCCCCTACATTAATACTACATAAAATTAAGTATCATGGTAAATCAGGATTTGTTGTGGTTTAGTAATGTGTCATGTATATGTAATATAAAAAGTTATGTAATTTCTCCAATTAAACATGATTGCAAACAGTATGCTACTCCTACATATATATAGTAGGTTCTATGAAACTCATGATTCCAGATTACTCCTGCTGTGGCCCCCTGGACAATATCCCCAGACCAGAAATGATGTAGGGCTAATATCAGCAGCGTCATACCACCTTTTCTGTACCATCCTTGGCATAGAGGCATGTCATGGGCATCAGCAGCATCAACTAAGAAGGGGACTGAACCCTTCCCCTCTGCTACCAAGGTTTTCGCACTTGCTCGAAGTTACATAGGCCATGGATGGTGGGGGACAGGGGAAGAGCATGGCCCAACCACTTTTTAAGCAGTCGTCCTATACTACATCAACATGGCTGCTTCCAGATAAGTCTGTAGTGTTGCTCCAGCTGCGTAGTTGCAACACCACTGACACTTGATCCAGCCACCTCTCTCTATAGATGAAGGGGCACCTGGGCCAAGCTTCAGTGAGTTGTGTTGCAACGCCACTCAAATTTGGCCTATCTGCTCCTCTGTCCAGAGAGAGTTGCAATCTGGCACACAGGAGTCCAGGGAGTCTGTTCCTGTACAGTGGCGCACCGAGGAGTCTGCCAAGAACTCTACTCCTGGCAGCATCGGCTCATGTACTACGGGGGTAAGAGACTGGAGGGACTCCCCACCTGAGAGAGACCTGGGGTCCCAGTGGAGTGGCACAAGCAGGGACCAGAATAGGGACTCTGCCCGGGGGAGTATCTGGAATTTGCCCCCCCAAGAAATCTCTAAATCAGTGCTACTGATGGGCATGCCTGTAATGCTCCGTGCGCCCATCATTCTGGGATTCAAAGCAGCCAGTAAGCTGCCATGTACATTTGCTGAGATGTACAGCCCTTCTCTAAATTACACCAGGGACCACAGAGATTTTGATGCAACTAGCGAGATGCAGCCCAGATTCTGGCCTTTAGTGTTCATCATGCTGTATTATTTACCTATATTTGTTATAATCCCTATACGTGAGACTGGGGAATTCTGCAATTATTATGCAAACTTTAAATGTAAAGGCTTTAATGATATCCAATGTTGAAGCCCTTTGCATGCATTAAATACTTCCCCGTTGTAAGATTGGCTTTCTATTCTCTACTGTACCAACTAAATGAACAAATCATAGGAAATAAAAGACATGATTAGCCTTCATGAAAAAACACAGAGGCTACATTGCGTAATTAAGACTTATACATGCTAGCCAGGAGCACCCTCAATTCATAAAAAATTGAGAACAATGCATAGCAGGGAAACAAGAAGGGACTCTATTAGCCCCACACTAATGAGTCAAAAATTCCCAATACTAAGAAAACCTCTCCACAATATATGTGCTTCACTGAAAGAACTGCAGACACCTCACCAAGAGAAAAAGAAAGGTAAATGGATGCATAAAATTAAAATCACACACTTCCTCCCT
Source organism: Lepidochelys olivacea (assembly GCF_965140295.1). NCBI lineage: Eukaryota > Metazoa > Chordata > Testudines > Cheloniidae > Lepidochelys > Lepidochelys olivacea. The sequence goes on from NC_140411.1 coordinate 300,414,386, forward strand.
TATCTGCTCCAGTATCATCATCATCGGAAGCTCATCATCCTTTCTATTTGCTTCAGTTCTTCCAAGCCTTATGTACCTTTCAGAGCCCAGGATCTATCCCCATTCCTTAATTACACAAATAATCACCTCACAGAATACACCAGAGGTCACAAGTATTTCACTATTCCTTTTACATTTTGGAAGACATCATTTTTTCCTCCCCAACTAGACAAACCTGAACTTTTTCTTGTTTGGAGATTAATCTAATGTAACACCTATTTAAAAGGACAGGTGCTGCCCCCTCTTTTCAAGCAGGGGAAAGGAGAAAACAAAACATCTGACTAGTTGTATTCTGTATATTGCTTGATATCTATAGCAAGTTGAAGAACAAACTAACTATGCTAGCTATCTTCGGTGTATATTGCCATCGGTGACATCAATGAAATGCTAAGGGTTACTACAAATGCTATTTCACTACACTATTCATAGAGTCAAAATAAAATCAGATACACAATCACAGATACAATATTAACAGATTGGCCTAACACTCTTATCAAACTCTAGGGTGAAGAGACAGGGAAATCTGTGGTTTATATTAGTTTTCCCAGTCCTACTACTATTCACCCCTCAAGCAGATAACCCAAAATCTTAGAATATCAGGGTTGGAAGGGACCTCAGGAGGTCATCTAGTCCAACCCCTGCTCAAAGCAAGACCAATCCCCAACTAAATTATCCCAGCCAGGGCTTTGTCAAGCCTGACCTTAAAAACCTCAAAGGAACGAGATTCCACCACCTCCCTAGGTAACACATTCCAGTGCTTCACCACCCTCCTAGTGAAAAAGTTTTTCCTAATATCCAACCTAAACCTCCCCCACTGCAACTTGAGACCATTACTCCTTGTTCTGTCATCTGCTACCACTGAGAACAGTCTAGAGCCATCCTCTTTGGAACCCCCTTTCAGGTAGTTGAAAGCAGCTGTCAGATCCCCCCGTGTTCTTCTCTTCCGCAGACTAAACAATCCCAGTTCCCTCAGCCTCTCCTCATAAGTCATGTGTTCCAGACCCCTAATCATTTTTGTTGCCCTTCGCTGGACTCTCTCCAATTTATCCACATCCTTCTTGTAGTGTGGGGCCCAAAACTGGACACAGTACTCCAGATGAGGCCTCACCAATGTCGAATAGAGGGGAACGATCACGTCCCTCGATCTGCTCGCTATGCCCCTACTTATACATCCCAAAATGCCATTGGCCTTCTTGGCAACAAGGGCACACTGCTGACTCATATCCAGCTTCTCGTCCACTGTCACCCCTAGGTCCTTTTCCGCAGAACTGCTGCCGAGCCATTCGGTCCCTAGTCTGTAGCTGTGCATTGGGTTCTTCCGTCCTAAGTGCAGGACCCTGCACTTATCCTTATTGAACCTCATCAGATTTCTTTTGGCCCAATCCTCCAATTTGTCTATGTCCCTCTGTATCCTATCCCTGCCCTCCAGCGTATCTACCACTCCTCCCAGTTTAGTATCATCCACAAATTTGCTGAGAGTGCAATCCACACCATCCTCCAGATCATTTATGAAGATATTGAACAAAACCAGCCCCAGGACCGACCCCTGGGGCACTCCACTTGACACCGGCTGCCAACTAGACATGGAGCCATTGATCACTACCCGTTGAGCCCGACAATCTAGCCAACTTTCTACCCACCTTATAGTGCATTCATCCAGCCCATACTTCCTTAACTTGCTGACAAGAATACTGTGGGAGACCGTGTCAAAAGCTTTGCTAAAGTCAAGAAACAATACATCCACTGCTTTCCCTTCATCCACAGAACCAGTAATCTCATCGTAGAAGGCGATTAGATTAGTCAGGCATGACCTTCCCTTGGTGAATCCATGCTGACTGTTCCTGATCACTTTCCTCTCATGTAAGTGCTTCAGGATTGATTCTTTGAGGACCTGCTCCATGATTTTTCCAGGGACTGAGGTGAGGCTTACTGGCCTGTAGTTCCCAGGATCCTCCTTCTTCCCTTTTTTAAAGATTGGCACTACATTAGCCTTTTTCCAGTCATCCGGGACTTCCCCCGTTCGCCACGAGTTTTCAAAAATAATGGCCAATGGCTCTGCAATCACAGCCGCCAGTTCCTTTAGCACTCTCGGATGCAACTCATCCGGCCCCATGGACTTGTGCACGTCCAGTTTTTCTAAATAGTCCCTAACCACCTCTTTCTCCACAGAGGGCTGGCCATCTATTCCCCATGTTCTCTCAGCTCCTCATACCAGGGTAGCTTTGCTAGGCCCACACCAAACTCTGGGATTCTTTGGAGACCTCTCCAAGATCTTTCCTAGTCCCTGGTTTACCTTTCTTTGACAGAGCCTTGCCCCCTGGTTACCATCTCGTAATGCCTGATCAGCAGACACAACAATCAGATTAAGCCCAAACACATTATCTGGGACTGGATGACAAGACACAAGTAGGGCTGAGCCCAAATCCCTTATAGGGCCAGCCAATCCTGTAACACCCACTTTCCCCCCAACACACACATAAAACACAACGAGCACAAGAGATTATATATGGGGATTCAATTTCTTACAGAACAGATATCCCATCCCATATATTACTGCTACAGTACATAAACCTCAATAAAAAACTGAGTATTGAGACACTGGGAATAATACAGAGAAGCAAACAATTCATTATAGCAGTTATAACATACATGGAATTTATTAACATTGCTAGTTAAATAGGGGTTAGTAGGAAATGTAAGTATGATTATATGGTACAATCCTTGGGTAAGGAGGACAAGGTATCGAGGGGGAGACTCCCACAGGTGGGTCTGAATAAAATAATCCTGAATGTAGACCCCTCCAGGCAGCCCTCCACGGGTAGTACAAAAGCCCACAAAGAACCAACATCCTGGAGAGCTTGTTGGGGAGAGAAAAACTCAAGAAGGGGGCAGTAAATCAGGAAGTACTAGGTCAGAGACATCTAGAGGAGGGTGGAGGCTCCTAGGAGGAACAAGGGACTAAAGGGACTTTCAGCCTGAAAGAAAGTGCAGGCTGAAAAGAGGGAGCAGGAACCGGATAATGAGGCCTTGACAGGCAAACTTACCCCAGTAATGCCAAGGAAGGGAGATAAGATAGAGAAGGGCAGACACCAAGGTATTAAGGCTCTGGAGGGACAAATTATTCTGGTATGCCCATACAAGGGGCAAAAGTAACCAGAGTTAAGGTCAGCAGGGTGTGATTGGTACAATAACCTATGGGCCGAGATGGAGCTATGGGGGAAATGCAAGCAATGTCTCCTGCAGGCAACTTCTGATTTTTATCCTCAGCAGATGCACTCTCAATTGTGAAGACCAAGCCAGAGTAGCTCTTGCAAAACAAACAGAGCCTACAATACTTCTGTTTGAAGAGAAGTTGCCAATGCCTCATGATTTCTCTTGAGAGCCACTTCTATGTGCCTGTCTGAATTCTAAGAAAAACCTCTCCATCTACAGTAAGTGTCCTTGGCTAGCACAGCTGCCACTGCATCAAGCTTTGCTATTTGTACATAATGTATCCTGTGCTTCTACAATCTATAAAATATATTAACTTTTGTTAAGGAGTTCTTGTTCTGAATTAAGGGCAAAGAAAATACATCTCGCATCCACTAATTGCATCCTCTTGGTCATTCATAATGGTCTGCATTTTAACTCTTCATCAAGGTTTGGAAAACACTCCAGTGGAAACGTTCTAGCTTGAAAGTCAATATTTAGAGCCCTGAAACTGGAGTCTGAAATCTCCTCTTTCTTGGTTAAGAGAGAATCCAGGAAGGGGGGGCAGGCAATCAGATGAAACCTGCTTTCTTGATTAAGTATCTGAGCCATTTTATCCCAGGCGACACATTTTATATGCATTGGCTCAGGGACTACATTTTCTAGCATATTCTGAACAGTGCTGAGCACACAGATGGTACCCAGTGAATAATACAAATCATGACAATAATCGTCGACTTTATGGATTCTGTGGATGCAATTTCTGTTCTTTGTTCTGAATTGGCCCGAAAACACATCTGATACTCATATGACATTTTCTCATTCCTTCCTTTTCCTCAGACTCAGAACAAAAAAATGACAAAACAAAATGGATTTCAGTTGAAACGTAAAATTGCACAGCAGCCATTGCTCTACACCCACCATGGGGCAGAACCTGCCATCCCTGGAGGGTTAAGTGATCTCATCTCATCTGACTCATTTTCTTTTTCTTTATCCTTCCTGACCTCTGGGCTGCCTTTCATGCTGTCAACTGTGACATCCTTCCCAATCGCCTGGGACTGTTCGCTGGAGTCTCAGAGAACTGGCCCTTCTTGGTTTTGCTCCCATCAGAGTCCCTCTTTTTTGCAGCATGCAGCAGGAAATAGACAGCCGTCAGAGACTTGGGTTCTACTTCGCCCTTGGACTTCCTGTGTGGTCCCAGGCCAGTGCCTTAGAGACAGTTTTTAGGCATTCAGAGATGCAGCTAGACATCTAGTGGGGTTTACAAAGCACCTAACCTTCTACATGCTTTTGAAAATCTCACTAGGTGCCTAAAAACCTTTAAAAATCTAGCCCTTAGTCTCTCTGCCTCTCAATGCCCCATCTGCACAATGGGGATAACGGCACTGCTCTATCTCACAGAGGAACTGTGAGGAGAAATAGATTAGACAGTTTTCAGAGTAACAGCCATGTTAGTCTGTATTCGCAAAAAGAAAAGGAGTACTTGTGGCACCTTAGAGACTAACCAATTTATTTGAGCATAAGCTTTCGTGAGCTACAGCTCACTTCATCGGATGCATACCGTGGAAACTGCAGCAGACTTTATATATACACAGAGAATATGAAACAATACCTCCTCCCACCCCACTGTCCTGCTGGTAATAGCTTATCTAAAGTGATCATCAGGTGGGCCATTTCCAGCACAAATCCAGGTTTTCTCACCCTCCACCCCCCCACACAAATTCACTCTCCTGCTGGTGATAGCCCATCCAAAGTGACAACTCTTTACACAATGTGCATGACAATCAAGTTGGGCTATTTCCTGCACAAATCCAGGTTTTCTCACATCCCCCATACACACACAAACTCACTCTCCTGCTGGTAATAGCTCATCCAAACTGACCACTCTTCAAGTTTAAATCCAAGTTAAACCAGAACATCTGGGGGGGGGGGGGTAGGAAAAAACAAGAGGACACAGGCTACCTTGCATAATGACATAATGACTTAGCCACTCCCAGTCTCTATTTAAGCCTAAATTAATAGTATCCAATTTGCAAATGAATTCCAATTCAGCAGTTTCTCGCTGGAGTCTGGATTTGAAGTTTTTTTGTTTTAAGATAGCGACCTTCATGTCTGTGATTGCGTGACCAGAGAGATTGAAGTGTTCTCCGACTGGTTTATGAATGTTATAATTCTTGACATCTGATTTGTGTCCATTTATTCTTTTACATAGAGACTGTCCAGTTTGACCAATGTACATGGCAGAGGGGCATTGCTGGCACATGATGGCATATATCACATTGGTGGATGTGCAGGTGAACGAGCCTCTGATAGTGTGGCTGATGTTATTAGGCCCTGTGATGGTGTCCCCTGAATAGATATGTGGGCACAGTTGGCAACGGGCTTTGTTGCAAGGATAAGTTCCTGGGTTAGTGGTTCTGTTGTGTGGTATGTGGTTGTTGGTGAGTATTTGCTTCAGGTTGCGGGGCTGTCTGTAGGCAAGGACTGGCCTGTCTCCCAAGATTTGTGAGAGTGCTGGGTCATCCTTTAGGATAGGTTGTAGATCCTTAATAATGCGTTGGAGGGGTTTTAGTTGGGGGCTGAAGGTGACGGCTAGTGGCGTTCTGTTATTTTCTTTGTTAGGCCTGTCCTGTAGTAGGTAACTTCTGGGAACTCTTCTGGCTCTATCAATCTGTTTCTTTACTTCTGCAGGTGGGTACTGTAGTTGTAAGAAAGCTTGACAGAGATCTTGTACGTGTTTGTCTCTGTCTGAGGGGTTGGAGCAAATGCGGTTGTATCGCAGAGCTTGGCTGTAGACGATGGATCGTGTGGTGTGGTCAGGGTGAAAGCTGGAGGCATGCAGGTAGGAATAGCGGTCAGTAGGTTTCCGGTATAGGTTGGTGTTTATGTGACCATTGTTTATTAGCACTGTAGTGTCCAGGAAGTGGATCTCTTGTGTGGACTGGACCAGGCTGAGGTTGGTGGTGGGATGAAAATTGTTGAAATCATGGTGGAATTCCTCAAGGGCTTCTTTTCCATGGGTCCAGATGATGGAGATGTCATCAATATAGCGCAAGTAGAGTAGGGGCTTTAGGGGACGAGAGCTGAGGAAGCGTTGTTCTAAATCAGCCATAAAAATGTTGGCATACTGTGGGGCCATGCAGGTACCCATAGCAGTGCCGCTGATCTGAAGGTATACATTGTCCCCAAATGTGAAATAGTTATGGGTAAGGACAAAGTCACAAAGTTCAGCTACCAGGTTAGCCGTGACATTATCGGGGATAGTGTTCTTGACGGCTTGTAGTCCATCTTTGTGTGGAATGTTGGTGTAGAGGGCTTCTACATCCATCGTGGCCAGGATGGTGTTATCAGGAAGATCACCGATAGATTGAAGTTTCCTCAGGAAGTCAGTGGTGTCTCGAAGGTAGCTGGGAGTGCTGGTAGCATAGGGCCTGAGGAGGGAGTCTACATAGCCAGACAATCCTGCTGTCAGGGTGCCAATGCCTGAGATGATGGGGCGCCCAGGATTTCCAGGTTTATGGATCTTGGGTAGTAGATAGAATATCCCAGGTCGGGGTTCCAGGGGTGTGTCTGTGCGGATTTGACAGTGTGAGCCAGAGATTCTACAGTGATGGGGCCACATGCTATCCCTTCCCTTGGTTTTGGCCCCTTCCCTTGGTTTTGGCTCCTTCCCTTGGTTTTGGCTCCTTCTCACCCATCCCCCTCACACCTCCCTCTTTTCTGAATGTAACCTTGGCTGTATTTCTTCTGAGTCTACTTCATTCTGTCTTCAAAACTACCCATCCCCCGCAGAAGAATTCCTGTTTTACAGGCTCGTCTAAGGACTTCCAGATCCTTAATTTAATTATGATCCCTTTCTTACCTTAATCACCCTGCTTCTGTTTATAAACAAAATACTGACTCCCTGCCCCAGAGACACAAGCTGGGAGCAGCACTTCTCCTCTGCAGAACTCACATTCCACACAAAGGCTGTGCTGTAGTTAAGAGCTCCACCTGAGGCTAAGATGTGTGCCCTGAGACCTCCTGTACAAAATTCAGGGGGTGAGGGGAGAAGACCACTCTGCCACCCCTAAATGGCATCCCTGTGCCCAATATGAATCAAAAGCCACTTAGAAACCTCATAGGTAAGAGACTTGCCACAATCATCCCTAAACCAAGGCTGCTACTGGATATGTTTTCACTTATGCTTGTACTGGCCTTCAGGACAAACCAATTTTCTTTTGGCTGAAGCAGCACTGCTGGAGCTTCATGGATAGTAGTGAGGAGGAGGAAAAATCCTCCAGGAGCTCAGCAATAGCTTCCAGGAAACCCTTTTCTTAACAGGAGCATTAAGCCTCACACAGAGTCCTAATGTTAGAGTCAAATAACTATCAGTTCTGGAGACTGAAAACAAAAAGTGCCCCCAATACATTTTGCAGACTCAAGAGTTTCACATCTCCTTTGACCTTTCCACCATTTTGCAGCCCAGTAAAGAGAGCTTCCATATAGTGGCATCACCATCCCAATGGACTCAGCAGGTGACACTAGGTCTTAGAAGAGCATGAAGCCACTGGGATCTACACAGTCAGGAGGCACATGCCCACTACTATAGTCCTTGCATAGGCACAGCATGCCCCACCTTGTGCAGGCAACCAGTCATAATAGTCTATAATGTGCCAACGAAGTATAGTTCCTGAACTCAGAGGAATGCAAGAGTGACAATTACGACTGGCCCCTGCATGGGGACCCAAGTGCTTCTTGCAACCTCCCATATACACCCGAACAGGGGCCAGCCTGTTATTAGTCTGCTTTTTGATTGCTTTTTGAGTGGTAAATGTAAGATCATTATTTCAACTTGCACTTAGTAGGTTGGGGCTAATACAACCACGAATTCTTTGCAGCTGTACATTTGGTACCCTTGTCTAAGCTGACCTGACCCTGATAGTATGTGTATGCACAGCCCAAATTCTACTATTAATTACTGCAGAGTAACTTCCAGGAAGTTTACACCAGTGTAAATCAGAGTACAATTTGACCCATTACAAAATAAACACATACAAACTTTTCTTCCCTTGCAGATAATAAATAATTTGAAATGAAATAATTAAAAGACTGCTTGTCTACCTGCTATCTTTGTAGATGAATGTGTAACCCACACACCTTCAGAGTGTGGTGTTCTGGCCCATCTAATGGCACAGAGACCACTTAAAGAGAGATAAAAAAGTCTGCTCTACAGCCTGAATGAAGAGCCAGTTGGCTTTTAGCCCATGCTGTAGAGGCTCATGCAATAAGCTCTAGAGATCCCCGCTTTGATCCCACCGGCTGATGACCAGGGTGCATCAGCGTTACAAGTGGGGGCTCATCCGGGATTTCAACTGGAAAGTCTCAGAAGTTCAGGACATGCTTCCTCAGCTAGAGGAAGTAAATAACCCACACACCTCCAGGGCGTGGTGCTCTGTCCCATATAGTGGCACTGAGACCACTTAGAGAGTTAAATGAGTCCGCTCTACAGCCTTAACTAAGAGCCAGTGGGCTTTTAGCTCATGCGATAGAGGCTCATGCACTAAGCACGAGGGCCCCGGTTCAATCCCACCCGACGACAACTAGGGTCTATCGGCGTTACAAATGCATACATGAAAATGGAATCCAATGGACCATGCTGTCATTTTCTCAAATGGAGAATAGCAACTATCTTGGGCTAGGGAAGGAAGGGCTATCAGCTTATTGCACGTCTAATAATCAATTTCTCACATACAATGAACCCGCTGGAATCCTGAAATGGCCTCTGGCTCGGGGATTAACCTGCATATAGCACTCATAACAAAACATGCTTTAGTGATTTGACCTACAGAAATTTTCATCTTAAAAGCAAGATGTAGAATAGACACTTATTTTCTTCTGTTAGGATTTAAGAAGCAGGACTGTGTTGTTAAGCCATGTCAGTTTTGCTTAAGTTTTCAAAGTCACAGTACACTGTATTTTTGCTGTAATTCGATTTTGCATAATAATGAGACAGTTGCTAATCATAACCGTCTTAGATACCCTGAAATGGCAGAGAGAAGGAGAAAACTTGCACTTAGTAGGTTGGGATGATTTAACTGGGAATTGGTCCTGCTTTGAGCAGGGGGTTGGACTAGATGACCTTCTGGGGTCCCTTCCAACCCTGATATTCTAGGATTCTATGAAAACCAAACCAAATCTATATCACTCTAATATCTATCTATTAATATCCATGTCCTCCTGATGTGCATCCGTTAAGAAATTATACTTTACATAACAAATAAATATATCCTGCAAAATAATACCTGCCAGGTTTGGCTGTTCAAGGACTTAAAGGAAAAATCAGTGAACTGAATTCATATAAAGGCTGTATGAGAGCAAGTCTGCAAGGAAGAACAGCAACTGCATTTCTGCTAAGCTCCTTACTAAAGTAGAACCCTTTGATTTAATTCAGAGCCTTAAAAACAACCTTCTCTATTTTATCCATCTAGGGTCTTATAAGGCTCCTGCTCTTGTGCCTCCACTGATCTTAACTGAGGCAGTTTGGCACAAATACAGATGTAAGGAAAGATTCTTCACAGTGCCAGAACTCAGGCAACACAAAAGGGCCATAATCTAGCCACAAATGCCCAGCAGAGACTTTGCCTGGTGTAGGGGAACTCTCTTCTGGGCAAAACGGTGCGAGACCCAGATCCATACCTGCTGTCTCTCTCCCTGAGCAGGGGTTTTTGGTGGAGCTCCACTACGCTAACCCAATCCTCCACTGGTAGAAGGTCTACTGGGATGGAATTTAGAACTGCCGATATCAGCTCTAAGCAACGTTGGGTCCAAGAATTGGGGGCAGGGACGGGGCTGGAGGGCTGTAACCAATAGAAGTGGTTGGGAAATTTCAGGCAGAATGATTTATCCACAGAAAACGCAGCTTCCACAAAACTGAAGTTTTCAATGGCATTTTGCAGAACATTTTTGAATTCTCATGTGGAAGATTAAAATGAAATACTTCGGTTTTGGGTCAGTTCACCATTAAACTCCATCTGCCTAGGATTCCATGGTGCTTTATGGGAGTGGTATAGCTTTGGAGTTTCAAGTCTCTCCATTCTCTCCTGTGGACCAGACTACATTCCCATAATGCACAACGGTCTCCCCTCTGCCTAAGCCAAATGGTGCATCCTGGGTGCCCCACCCTCCTTCTCTCCCTACATTGCACAGAGCATGGGACATGCTAGAACAAAGCCCACAATGGCTATTTAGGGCTTTGTTAAAGGTCATGACTTGCACTAAGGAATGGGGAAAGTACAGAGAAAACCAGAGAGGAATAAAAATTCCAGAAGAAATAGAGATCAGCTATGTTAACAGCAGATTATTTCTGAATTGTATGACAGCTCATTTTCCCTCTGCCATAAACACTACAGATTGTACCCAAATCCCATCTTCTGTCCCACCTCATAATAAGGTGATTCATTTCAACAATGGAGTCACTTCACCTCCCTCAGTGTCAGGTGCTGTGTGTGTCAAATATCAAGTAACTGACAGTGTCTCTGAATACCCACGACAATGTCATGATTCATTCACGGTAAGTCGGCCAGCTTTCCAAAAATAGACAATACTGAAATTTAAGATAGATGGCATTTAATTGTTTGTTTTGAGCAAGAAAAACTAAGAATAATCTTCATGTTGTTTTGTATCAGGCATATCTATGGAATAACTGGCTGTTTTTCCACATATGTGAAGACCAGTTGTATTATAATGAAGTTCAAATGCTCTGATTGGTCATTGGAGGAAGATACGGGGTGTTAAAAATGGTTTGACATCTATTCTCACTTAGATGCATGCCCTCAAACTTTTATAGTTCATGGAAGTTATGGATGTGCTTTGAGTATTTACCCTTTGGAATCAAACTTGCAAAAAGTGAAATTTCAGGTCCCAGGATTAAAAAAGTCTAATGAATGTTTTGCACAGTTGTATTTAGACACCACACTAATCAGAAGCACATGCAGTTTGCAAGAACTGAAAGCACAAAGGTAAGCATGCATTTTTGCAAACAGGTTCAGCCCTCTTCTTTTTGAAAAATCCCTCCCCTCCCATGTCCTGAACAACGTCAAGCTCTGTGCAGTACTCCTAGATGAGCAGCGGAAAGCTCCACAAGATTCAAAATATGTAAGATGTTCCTTGATTATATTGCTGGTAAATCTAAATTACATTTATACAATGAGATACAGCTTACTGAGTCAAATTAAAATGACAAGAAAAATGAACACTACTGATGAGGAACATCTGCCAAGTGATGTGTTACATTCCAGTATTGCCTAGGTATCCTTAGCTAAGGTGTGTCTGATCATCACAGCATTCCTAAAGGACTTCAGTGGTTGTTGTAAATTATGTACAATGTTTAGGGCCAAATTTTCAAAAGAAAAAATCCTACAAATTCTCACAAATTGTGAGACTATAACAGTTAGCTGAGCACAGTAAACATTAAAAATACATAAAGTCTAAAGTACTTCAGTTTTTTCTTTGTATATGAAACATTAAAATTTACACGTTGCTAGTCCCTACTCTGCAGCATAGTAGGAATCATTCTGAAAGCTCTTAAGAGCAAGACTGATGTTATAGGTCTTTCCCTAAATCCTGTTTAAGTCTTCGCAAATGTGGGTGGGGAACGTGATTGTTGTTGTATACTTGTTTCCTACCCTCAGTCTTCACAAGAATAATCAGACTGGTATATGACAATGTTGCAACTTGCAGATATACTACCAGATATACTACCTGACAGTGACTGGGGACACAGAGTCCACTAACTTCTAACCTGACTGAAAAATATATCCTCTTCCCCTAGAAGTAAAAACCCTGGCCTTCTTTATGATGGTCTGAAAGATGGGTTGAACTGCAATAACCTGTCCTCTGACAAATCTGGAGTCTTGGTCTCTGCTAAAGATTTGAAGATCGCCTCTAGCAGGTACAAACAACAACTTATAGTGATAAAATGGAGGCCTCAAAATGTTTTTTTTTTAAGAGCAATCTCAGCCTTTAGTTCTACGGATTTTCCTTTGCTGAATATCTTCTTATGAAGAAATAAATTACTTATTTGGTGATACAGAGTTTGGTTGCATTAATCCACAAGGTTGATGCCAGAACCAACTTACCTGGTGCAATAATACATCGTAGGTTGTTGAGCAATCTGCCTGGAACAATCTGCCTTTTCACCCAGATCTGTGCAACATTTCTCAACCTAAGAAATGACCTGGTAATACCTAGGACAGCTTGCAAGTTCCAGAAAGAGCAGGGTAACATTAAGCAGCTGTGGCTTTGGCATGTTACAAATAGAATGTTTGTAGTACTCATTGTATCAGCCCACATCTCTTTGTTGTTGCTAAATTATTAATTCTTCACACATTTGGGTGTAGGAGACAGAGTAGATTACTGTTCCCTCAGACAAGATATGAGGGGAAATAGTGGCTGTGATTGAGGGAGACACTCATGAGAGTCTGAACCCATGATAAGCGGAGGAGTTCACCTTCTGCTTAGCCAAAGATTCTAGAGCACATTTTTTCTTACCTCTAGAGCAGTGGTTCTCAAAGCCGATCCACCACTTGTTCAGGGAAAGCCCCTGGCGGGCCGGACCAGTTTGTTTACATGCCGCGTCCGCAGGTTCGGCCTATTGCGGCTCCCACTGGCTGCAGTTCACTGCTCCAGGCCAATGGGGGCTGCGGGAAGCGGCGTGGGCCAAGGGGCATGCTGGCTGCCCTTCCTGCAGCCCCCATTGGCCTGGAGTGGCAAACCGCGGCCAGTGGGAACCATGATCGGCCGAACCTGCGGACACAGCAGGTAAACAAACCAGTCCGGCCCACAAGGGGCTTTCCCTGAACAAGCGGTGGACTGGCTTTGAGAACCACTGCTCTAGAGAAACTTTGGGGTCTTAAGACTTTAAAAGTCTATTTAAATTTGTATTAGGGTACTATGAAGTGGATAATTTCTATTGAAGAAGTACTCAGTGTTGTTTCTAACATGACAGATGACATAGGGAGGTGCCACAAGTACTCCTTTTCTTTTTACGTGGTCTCGTGCATCTTTTGGAATCTTCTAAACTAGTACACACTAAGGTTTGGTCCACATTATCCCTGTTATTTAGGCAAAACTATCCAGCCATAGTGACCTAGTCAATGCCTTGTACACAGGCCAATCAACAAAATCTGCCGCTCTAGGCAACACATCACAGGGCCACCCCCTATGCCACTCAAATTTGGCACCTCTCCATCTGGGCAATAAATATACCTGCCAACTATGGAAAACCTACAATATTGTACAATTGAAACAGACTGCCTAAGGATGTTGTGCAAGCTCCTTTGTTGGAGATTCTCAAAAGGAGGTTGGATAGCCATCTGTCTTGGATAGTTTAGACACAACAAATCCTACATCTTGGCGGGGATTAGACTAGATGACCCTTCTAATCCTATGATTCTATGTGATCATACTCTGTTTTGATTGGAATAGGTATTTTCTTTTTACCATTTAAAGTATTAAAAAAAAGTTTAACTGGTTTCTAACAAATAAGAAAGTATCATTGAAGGTGATAGCTTAAAAAGTACTGAAAATTTCAGTTCACTCTATAACAAATTAGTTGCAAGACAGATCTTGATAAGTAGGGCGAACAGTCAAATTTCATATTACATCATATTAGTCATTATGTCAGTTAGCTTTTCTGTATTTGATCATTTTCTGCATTCTGTATTATTTATTTTGAGGCCAAAATACTCCATCACAATTCATGGAATGGTATATTCTAATCAGATTTATTTTAAGTGCATCCTGGCACAGTCAGATTTTCTACTTTGAATTAAACCAAGAGAAAAACAGATTTTTGTAACCTTTCCCATGTTTATTTAGGCATCCATCTTCTGACAAATGGACCCATATTTCAGTTTTGATATTTTTGCATAACACACAAACTTGAAGGTAATATTTTGCAGTGAAATGGTAAGACACTATTGCTATGCCAAAAACTGCTATATCATTCTTATCCACTTCTCCATATCACCCCATCACGTTCTTTGTACAACCTATCTGATCTAGAAGGCTGGCCATGTCTTTAGTGAACTCTAGTTTATTACTGTTACATTTTCTTATCATCTGGTCTGCAATCTAATCTTATACAGTAAACAGGGAATCCATTTCAGCTTATTCTAGTTCACAAAGGACAGAGTAAACATTAAGCCCACAGCAAAAATATTTGTGCTTCTGCTTTTCTTCCAAAGTGAATTTTAATTGTTAACTACGTCTGGGTTTTCACTCTGCTGTTAATTTGGGCTTCAGAAGCTATCCTATAGCCAACCAGTTCTAATTCAATTATTAATGGCCACAAGGAATGTACATCTCTCTCAGAAGTACAGAAAAGTCATGCTGTTGTGTACATTCCTTGTGGCCATTAATAATAATATATACATTTACTGCTTTACATCTCTCTCAGAAGTGCAGATATACTTTTATTTCCTCAACAAGGAATATAATTCTAATGACTGAGTTTGTAGAGTACTCCCTTTAATATTTAATGCTCTTAAGCCTTTACTATTAAAAAAATTCTCTCCCCATTTTCATAGGAATTTAAAAGAGAACTAGGAAATCTCAAACACAGAGGATGCACTTAAGAATATTTGGCTCTTATGTAGCACTTTTCATCTTAGATCTCAAAGAATTTTTAAAAGTTTACATCAGTTTGAGGGATGTTGAGATATTGAGAGTTGAGCCCATTAATCCCCATTATTTTAATAAGCACTACCTCTCAAACAACAAAATATTTCAAAATAGAAGAAACTTAAAATGTAATATGTATTCCATTTTG
Source organism: Lepidochelys olivacea (assembly GCF_965140295.1). Lineage (NCBI taxonomy): Eukaryota > Metazoa > Chordata > Testudines > Cheloniidae > Lepidochelys > Lepidochelys olivacea. Next base: position 300,429,426 of record NC_140411.1, read on the forward strand.
CCAGATAATCAGTCTAGGTTTGTAAGACATAGGATGAATACATCTACAGTATTAAGATTATTATACCATAGCAAAATTTTAAAATATTAGGAATTCAGTATTATTGTCAGACTTCTACAAGATAACATTTAAAATTTCTATCAAAAGTAATCTGAAGTTTTTATTCCCCGAATCAAAAATGAAAAAAAAAAAGTGTCTATACTTACTTCTAATTTGCGGGGAAAAAGAGAAAAAAACAAGATATGCTTATTTAAAAAGCAGTGGGCCAAATTCCGTCCTCATTTAAACCCCAAAAAACCCAGTATGTGTCTAAAATGTTTCCGTGTACAAAGCCACATCCAAATTATTAAAACTTATGAAAGATCAGAATGTAGATGCTTTCATGGTTAATTGACACACGTTATCCAACATTTACTTCTATGATTCTGTTTTCCTTTATTCGCTTCTCATTTTGTATTCTGAAAGGGAGAAAGGCAGCTTTTCAGCTGACCTCATGAAAACACTGCAACGACAAATGAGAAATCAACCTGTGTGCAGTGGAGTACAGCTGGAAAGAATGCTAATTCTCTGCTTCAATACTGCCTTCAAAGAGATTATTCAAGCCTCTCTCTGACATGGAACACAGTGATCAGCCAGCAATTGCTAGAGATGAAAATAACCTTTATCTGTTTTAACAAAAAGGTGAACTAAAAAAAACAATCAATCAGACATGCCCTGAATGTTTACTATTAGCAAAGAACAAAGTGACTTTATATAGTATTCAATATATTCCAGTGTTGGATTTTTTATGGAGTTTGAAATTATAAAGTTACCCTAACTTCTCTAAGTGGGGCAGAGGGGAGAATAAAATAAGCAATGAACAAAAATCTAGAGCTTAAAAGAGCCATTTTTATTAAAATCCAACATAAGCCTGGGAAATCATAGGGTATGTCTACACTATGAAATTAGGTCGAATTTATAGAAGTCGGTTTTTTAGAAATCGGTTTTATATATTCAAGTGTGTCCCCCCCCACAGAAAATGCTCTAAGTGCATTAAGTACATTAACTCGGCAGAGTGCTTCCACAGTACCGAGGCTAGAGTCGACTTCCGGAGCGTAGCACTGTGGGTTCCCGCAGTCTCTGCAGTTCCCGCAGTCTCCGCTGCCCATTGGAATTCTGGGTTGAAATACCAATGCCTGATGGGGCTAAAACATTGTCGCAGGTGGTTCTGGGTACACATCGTCAGGCTCCCGTTCCCTCCCTCCCTCCGTGAAAGCAAGGGCAGACAATCGTTTCGCACCTTTTTTCCCTGAGTTACCTGTGCAGACGCCATACCATGGCAAGCATGGAGCCCGCTCAGCTCACTGTCACCGTATGTCTCCTGGGTGCTGGCAGATGCGGTACTGCATTGCTACACAGCAGCAGCAACCCATTGCCTTGTGGCAGCAGACGGTGCAATAGGACTGGTAGCAGTCATCGTCATGTCCGAGGCGCTCCTGGTCGCCTGTGTGAGGTCCATCAGGAGCGCCTGGGCAGACATGGGCGCAGGGACTAAATTTGGAGTGACTTGATCAAGTCATTCTCTTTAGTCCTGCAGTCAATCCTATTGAACCATCTTATGGTGAGCAGGCAGGTGATACGGATTGCTAGCAGTCCTATTGCATCATCTTCTGCCGAGCAGTCATGAGATGTGGATCGCATGCAGTCCTTCTGCACAGTCTGCTGCCAGCCAAAGATGTAAAAGATAGATGGAGTGTATCAAAACAAGAAATAGACCAGATTTGTTTTGTACTCATTTGCAAAACCCACCCCCCATCTAGGGGACTCATTCCTCTAGGTCACACTACAATCACTCACAGAGAAGGTGGAGCGAGGTATCAATCAGAGGCCAGACTAACCTCCTTGTTCCAACAATAACTTACGTGCACCATTTCTTATTGGAACCCTCCGTGAAGTCCTGCCTGAAATACTCCTTGATGTAAAGCCACCCCCTTTGTTGATTTTAACTCCCTGTAAGCCAACCCTGTAAGCTGTGTCGTCAGTCACCCCTCCCTGCGTCAGAGCAACGGCAAACAATCGTGCATCTGAGTTGAGAGTGATGTCCAGAGCCGTCACAATGGAGCACTCTGGGATAGCTCCCTGAGACCAATACCGTCAAATTGTGTCCACAGTACCCCAAATTCGACCCGGCAAGGCCGATTTAAGTGCTAATCCACTTGTCGGGGTGGAGTAAGGAAATCGATTTTAAGAGCCCTTTAAGTCGAAATAAAGGGCTTCATCGTGTGGACAGGTGCAGGTTTACATCGATTTAAAGCTGCTAAATTCAACCTAAAGTCCTAGTGTAGACCAGGGCATAGTTTCAGATTAGAATCTTGAACACCCAAAAGTTCTGGAGGTTTTATCCTTTATAAAGACAAGGGCCATTTATAAAACTAAAATCCTGGGTTGGCTATCAAACGCCCACAAAGTGTGACAATGCAAGGATGAGGCATTTTGGCAGTCCCATTATGGGAATGGTCTGAATGGACCAAAGTCTGCACATACATCGAGATAGTGAATATAATGAAAACCTTGTCACTGAAATGCATCACTAGAAGATCAGTTGCCTACAACTTCTCCGTTTTTGCCTACATGAAAACCCTATCCTATTAGGAGAAAAGTATTAAAGCAATGCACAGTAAGTACAGTATACCATAGTGAACGCACTAATCCCACTATCAACCAACAAGATTTGGCCACAAACAGTGTTGTTAATGCAACGAAGTTTAACCCACAGTAATTAACCATTAGACAAAACCAAAACTATATGAGATGTAATCAAAAAAATATACTGGTTTTACTGAATATACCAAATAAAAAGATCTAATGATGACACGATGATACTACAAGCTGTAGAAATGCCCATAAATAAAAGAATGAATCCAGTGCCCTGTGAGGGAAGACAGCATCAAAGGGCAATTGTCAAGCTTCCCCATTCCCTCCTTGAGCATCATTCCTTAAGTAACTCTCTCTTCCCAATGCTCTGAGAAACAGGAGAGCCATATAGTGTGCCCTGAAGGTCAGCAGATATAGGCCATTTCATACCCAGGTTCCACCTGCTGGCAGAAACTGAGACTGCAACATAATTTAGTGTCTAATTACCCAACTGTGGCAACAAACTTACTGTGCCAAACAGTGGTCTGAATATTCAGTTTAGTTAAGGTCAGGGATTTTACACTCAAATTTTATTTAGTTCTCCTTAAACTTACTCTGCAAAGCTTCCAGCTTGTTGATCTCTAATATATATATATTTGAGAGGAATTTAACATATCTAAAAACTACAAATATAATAAACTAGGAAAACTAGATATTTGTACTTCTCTCTAGAGAATAGCATAGCCAGCTTTGTTAAATTCTTGTGATTAAACAGGCATTTACAACGCTATTATAGGGGATGTACATGTAAGCCACTGTCTGCCATTTACCAGACAGATCTGAGACCAGGACAAGCAATCCTGTGACAAGCATATCAGAATAAATAGCTTTTAACACGTCCAGAGATTCTTAAATCATAAATATCTGACAAGAAAGAAAATATGGTACCAAAATTGAACGATAAACTTTTCAAGGGCAAAGCTGAAACTACGTTTATGGATTGCAGATAAACTTCTTCACAGAATTCAGAGTAACAGCCGTGTTAGTCTGTATTCGCAAAAAGAAAAGGAGGACTTGTGGCACCTTAGAGACTAACCAATTTATTTGAGCATGAGCATCCGATGAAGTGAGCTGTAGCTCACGAAAGCTCATGCTCAAATAAATTGGTTAGTCTCTAAGGTGCCACAAGTACTCCTTTTCTTTCTTCACAGAAGTTTCTCATACTAACTTTTGATGTGCATTGTAACATATGGGTACAATCCTGCTTATGTTATTTTACCCCACAAGTTTACTGTGTCAAACAGTGCCTGACATAATTTGATGTACTTTATTTCCCCAGATTGTTTGGAGGATTGTAGTCTACTGAGCCATTTCATAAGCTGAGGAAGGGAAGCAAACTCAACTACCAAGTCCTTTTTAAGGCTCTTTTCTTTGGGACATGGTTTCTTGCTTGTATCAAATATCATGAATAAAGTAACTCATCTGATGAATGTGGGACACAGTCCTCCCAGGCTTTTCCCTACCTCAACCAGCCAGGGGAAGAGGGACACCCTTCCTTTATGACTCCTGGACCCAGCTTCTGCTTCCATATATACCCCGCCCAGCCATACGTTGGGTAGGGTTCCCTTAACTCTTTCCATGCTGCTGCTGTTCCTTGACAAAAAGGACATTATGTTGTCCAGAAATTGAAACTCACCAGTGTTTAAACCAAAAACCTAGGAACTGCCATGCTGGATCAGACAGCAGTACATGATGACCAGTTTATTGTCTTAGATAGACAACAGATGCTATATAAAACCCCTAAAATGGAGAACTATATAATAATGTTCCCATGGAGAATTTTCTTCCAAATCCCAGGCCATTGGCAGTTAGCTTATCTCTTGATGCTTCAGGTTTTTTCTCTCTCATGCATTTTTATCCAAGTGTGACAGGGTCAGGCTGGATGGCTACAGGAGAGTGATAGAAGGCATATATTAGCCCCAGGTTAAGCAGGTCCCTTTTCCCTGGGTAAAACAACAGGGACTATTCCAGAACACTCAGGAACTTTCTAGAACTAATGAAGGCAGGCAGGCTAATTAAGACACCTGTAGCCAATTGGGAAGCTGCTAGAATTAATGCTAATCAGGACACCTGGTTTAAAAAAAGGCTCTCACTCCAGTTAGTGAGGTGCGCACAAGGAGCTGAAAGTGAGAGGGCATGCTGCTGGAGGACTGAGGAGTACAAATGCTATCTGGCATCAGGAGGAAGGTCCTGTGGTGACGATACAAAAGGTGTTGGAAGGAGGCCATAGGGAAGTAGCCCAGGGAGTTGTAGCTGTCACACAGGTGTTACACAAAACACTATAGACATCTGTGATCCACAGGGCCCTGGGCTGGAACCCAGAGTAGAGGGTGGGCCTGGGTTCCCCCCATCCCCCTAACAGCCTAGTGGATACAGGAGGAGTTGACTTGGACTGTGGGTCCCACCAGAGGGGAAGGTCCCTGGCCTGTCCCCCGACCCACTAGGTGGACCAGCAGAGACTGTGTGGATTGTTCTGCTTCATCTTCCCCATACTGGCCAGTGATGAGGTTAGCTAAAGTGAACGGCAGTATTTGACTGAATAGCAATTATGTCATTTGGCATGACTACAGTTATGCAGAAAATGAGAAATGTCTGCTTGACACCTCCAATAATTATACATGCAGATCTCTTACACAGAGTACACCAACCTACTAGTGATTAGCAGTTTGTTTGTGTCCCTCCCCAATATTTAAATATGAATTAGTCCACACAGATGAATTAGATGGTTTATGTGACTGTGTATTCAGCTGACGACATTTTTTACATCTGTTGTACTGCAACTTCCACTTATGATTTAGTGGTGAGGTCAGCACCAAAAACAATATACAAAACGATTGAGCCAACTCTTTCTCTCTACTGCCTTAAATCTGGCACTATATTCTTGAGCTATCTTGTCATTTACAACTTTGATTCTGTGAAGTGCTCAGTACCTACCAAGCATTCTGAACTTCTGTTCACTTAAAGGAAGTTGAGGGACTTGACAGTTTTCAGAAGTGCTCAGGATTGGTCCCACTATTCTTGCACAACATTAGTGTCATATTCACACAGTTGCCCAATCCATTGTTTTTCCTGATAGAATACAAATTTTTAGCCCTTTATCCATCCACTAGCAGCCAGAGCAGAGCTGACCATGCGGTGATTGGTCTCATCTAAGGAGCTGGAGGGCTAATTCAGCCTGGCTGGAGAAGTTTCCCAGCAAAACTCTACGAACTGGGAATCATCAGTGGAGAAGGAAAATCCCAGCTGAGGATCTTGCTTTCAGGTCCCTAGAGGCCAGTTCTCAGGGGGAACCCTGCATGCAGGCCTGGGACTCACCAGCTCCCCACACAGCCAATCCTGCCCTAGCCTTGGCTGGCTCCAGACTGACTCAAAAAATGGCTTCTCCCCTTTCCTGAGCTCCCTGGGAAGGGCATCTCACTCTCTATTGGTTGTCGGGCAGACTCTGAGTTTGCCTTGACTCCCCCTCCCTACCAGGGACAGGGTGCCTCCCTCTGAGCTGCCAGCAGGCAGAGCCCCAGGAATCTAGGTAATCTCCTTGGCAGTTACCTGGGGTAAACAGTGAGATGGCAAAATGCGCAGATGATACAAAATTACTCAAGATCATTATGTCCAAAGCAGAAAGCAAAGAGTTACAAAAGGATCTCACAAACTGACTGAGCAACAAAATGACAGATTAAATTCCATATGATAAATGCAAAGTAATGTATATTGAAAAACATAATCCCGACTATACATACAAAATGATGGGGTTTAGATTAGCTGTTACAACTCAAGAACAAACTTGGAGTCATTATGGATAGTTCTCTGAAAACATCTACTCAGTGTGCAGCAGCACTCAAAAAAGTGAGCAGAATGTTGGGAACTAAAAGGGATAAGATGACTGAAAATATCATAATGCCTATACATAAATCCATGGGACACCCACATCTTTAATACTTTGTGCAGATCTGGTTGCCCCATCTCAAAGAAGATATATTGGAATTGGAAAAGGTACAGAGAAGCACAACAAGAATGATTGGGGGTATGGAACAGCTCCCATGTGAGGTGAGATTAAAAAGATTGGGATATTTCACCTTGGAAAAGACCTCTATCATTTATAGACCTCTATCATAATCTTAACTGGTGTGGAAAAAGTGAATAAGGAAATGTTATTTACTCCTTCACCTAACATAAGAACTAGGGGTCACCCAATGAAATTTACATGCAGCGGATTTAAAACAAAAGTACTTCACATAACACACAGCCAACCTGTGGAACTCCATGCCAGGAGATGTGAAGGCCAAAACTATGACAGAGTTCTAAAAAAGAACTAAAGTTCATGGAGAATAGGTCCATCAATGGCTATTAGCCAGGATGGACAGAGATGCAACACATGCTCTGCATGTTCCTAGCCTCTGTTTGCCAGAAGCTGGGAGTGGAAGAGAGGGGATGGATCACTTGATGACTGCCTGTTCTGTTCATTCCCATTGAAGCATCTGGCATTAGCCACTGATGGAAGACAGGATATTGGGCTAGATGAACCATTGGTCTGACCCAGTATGGCTGTTCTTATGTGCTAAGTAATTTATAGTATTTTTTCAATATTTGGTTTTATTATTTCATACTGGGTTAGATTGATCATAAAACAGAAGTCACATGTTATGCGTTCCTTTACTGCGTCTGTCTTATTTGGTTAGCAAGTTGCAGGACATCCAGAAGAAGTTATTGGAAAGATGGAAGTTGGAGATGACCAAGAGAGACTTGAGTCTCAACAATAACAGATTAAGCGTATAGTGAAATAGGGAGGACTGAGGATGGAGCCCTGGGTGACAATCATAGAAGGAGGGTAAAAGGAAGAAGAGGATCTACTAAAGCTAACACAGAAGATGTATTTCAGAGTAACAGCCGATTTATTTGAGCATGAGCTTTCGTGAGCTACAGCTCACTTCATCGGATGCATCCGATGAAGTGAGCTGTAGCTCACGAAAGCTCATGCTCAAATAAATTGGTTAGTCTCTAAGGTGCCACAAGTACTCATTTTCTTTTTACAGAAGATGTAATCAACTAAATAAGAGAACCAATAAAGGACAGAGTCACAGAAAGCCAGGGATGAGAAAGCATCAAGAAGAAGTGGGCGTTTCGGGATATCTATGGAAGATTGACAAGAATGAATATAAAGAAGTGACCCTTAGACATAGCAAGAAAAGAAGCCATGAGTCACTTTTACCAGGGAACAATTCCTTTGGTGTGGAGCTGGAGAAAGCGTTCTAACTGTGATTAGCATGCAGAAAGAGTCTTTCCTTCTTCAAGTATGTGTTTGCAGTAGATTGCCCAAAAGTAGAGCTGATTCAATAATGGCAATAAAGTAGATGACTTGGTGTCTGCTGAAGATTGGGGCTTAGATGAGAGCTTGCCTGCTGCAGCTCTGTTTGGCAAAGACAAACTAATGTCTACAAATTGCTCAAATCTGCCATCAGAAGTGATAGGAATAGTCCCTGCATTTATAACCAAGAGGTACACGACCACCACTTGAGATACAATTTGCAATTCAAGTCTTTTGACACATCCTGGGCTGTTATTGTAGTCTTCGATAGTAACTGTAGCAAAAAATCTCTCATGTCCACCCACACCTGGAACCAAAATGAGCTGTCACTCAGAGTAAATTAAGAACATACTAGATCTACACAATGGCAAAAACACAGTTAAGTATGTTGCCAATTATGATGCTATAAACATCAACTGAGTTAGCACCCTTCGTGAGATAAATGGAGAGGGTTACACCTTTTAGAGCTATTGTTTCATGCACTCTGAAGATTCAGGCATCAGACTTGTGCATTATTTGCACATGGTTTGTATTTTCAACATCTTTAAAAAAATAAAACGAGGATACTGAGAATCTGGAGCACAAGCAGTCGTTGTGGGAGTGGTGTAGTAAGCCATACTGCTGAACACTGTCCCAGTTAGTTCCTACTTCTGCCCTGGTAAGCCAGGTTCAGAAAAGAACAAGGCCTCAGTTGCAGCTTGCTGAAGCCTCAGCCAAAGGAAAAACAACACACACACACCCCCCAACCAATACAGGGTGGCTTCCTTCAGCTCCAAGAAAGGCCTCAACAAAATAGTCTTTACTGCAGTTTGCTTTTCTGGTATAATCCTTCTGTGTCAGTTAGACAGTAAATTCCCAGTTGGTTTGTCTGTCTGTCCATCCTGGCTTCCTTCCTTCCAGGCCTCCAGGTTGATTCAGCAGCCTCCTAGGCTAGAAGGAAGTATGACATCACTTCTCCCTCCGCTCTACAAGCCCCTGCTGCTTCTTATGTCTTCTGCATTTAGCATTCACAACTGCCAGCTCCCACTTCCAGCAACCTAAGTGTACATCTGCTCAGGGATAAAACCCCTGCAGCATGGTCATGGTGGGTCAGCTGACTCAGGCTCATAGGGCTCGGGCTACAGGGCTACAAATTGCTGTGTAGATGTTCGGGCTCAGCGACCCTCCAGCCTCGCAGGGTCCCAGAGCTCAGGCTTCATTCCAAGACCAAACATCTACACAGAAGTTTTTCAGCTCCAGAGGTCAAGTATGGAGATCCCAAATCAGCTGCCCTGGGCCAGCTACATGCTTTTCATCTCCATGTAGACATACCCTAAGAGGTCACCTATGTCAACACCATGCACCCCACCCCACCCAGCTCAAGCCTGGAAGCTTTGGTAATTATTATGGTCTAGGTTTCCCTTCTCAGCCTTCTGCCTCAGCCATGCATGGAACACATTCTCCCTATCACAAGTACCATAGCGGCATTCTAGAAGCTGGGATACATGGGAGCATGGGGACGCTACAATCACATGCCTAGTGGGTATGGTGATGAAGAGGATCTGTTACTTTATATGCCACTGACAGTGTTGCCAGCTCTCCCAACTTTATCAGGAGACTCACCATATTGGAGGGCTTTCTTAAGGTTCCAGCTCCTGGAGATAGTGTAAAATTCTCTGCTTTTCATCCCCTCCGCCCCCCAAGTATGTTTCCAGCTTTAATGGTTGGGGAGAAAATCTTGAAAATATGATCCCAGCCCAATGGAAGCTCAAAAGTCAGAAGGAAAATAAGATGACAAACTTTATTTTAAAATTTTGAGATTTTTAAACTAATCTTATGATTTGACCCTGATTCATTATTTTTGAACACTTCATGTTGGCAATACTGGGAATTCTCATTACACAAGGAGGATCCTCAGCTGGATATGCTGGTTTTACGGCTACTTTGTGCCACTACGGTACTGTAAAAGCAAGCATAGAATAGCCAAGAATCTGCCCTCAATAACCTATTTGTTGTAAGAATTTTCCCTACAAATATACAAGTTTATCATTTCATTTGAGTAGCACACCATATTTGCTGTATCTGATAACATTTCAGATGCATTAATGCGTATCTTTAATCAAAAGTGGTAAAGGAACAACCCCTCTTTGTAAGGTTTCAGAGTAACAGCCGTGTTAGTCTGTATTCGCAAAAAGAAAAGGAGTACTTGTGGCACCTTAGAGACTAACCAATTTATTTGAGCATAAGCTTTCGTGAGCTACATCCGATGAAGTGAGCTGTAGCTCATGAAAGCTTATGCTCAAATAAATTGGTTAGTCCCTCTTTGTAAGTCATTGAATGATCACAAAACATGAACAATCACTGAGGATCCATTTCTGTAAGTTAACATTTGTAGTCTTCAATAATGGAATTCACTTTCCACTAACTGACAAGTTAAGTAGTAGGAAATTGAGTTTAATTAGGTAAATGGCAAAACTCTTTTCAGCACTTGTTCATAGAAGGATATAAGCTGCAGATGAATTCTTCTTCTGATCTAGGGTACACTATTCAAATAAAGATCAGTACATTTCTGGAGAAATCTGAAGCTGTATCTCACTGTAGTAAATACCTTTGTGAGCATTAAGAAAATATCTGAAAATAATGGGGGTTAAGAAAGGAATTTAAATTTAAAAAGAGCAAATGCATTTCAAATTAATGAGCTCACATTTAACCACCTCTTAGAAAATTTAATACTTGTAAGCTTCATTAAAAGTATTTTCTTTACTAAAATCATCTAGCCCTGTTGATAATATAGAAATATCATAATTCCACTAATAATCTGAAGAGATTTATACAACCAGTTCTTGGTAGAACAAAATCCTTTGCCCACCATAACATCCAACATTTAAAAAAATGGTTGTTAAATTAGGGATATTAGCATCTACAACTAAAATATAACTTCATGATGTATCTAGAGTGCTACAATGCAAATGGTTCTAAAGTTTTCCAACATGAAAAATAAAGTATAAAAAAAATCTGGTTGTACTGATGGTTGTATTAGCTTCAGGCTTAAATTTCCTGCAAAACCTGGGTAAAATTTGATCATTCTCGACAATAAAATGATGTGCATGCATTTGCTAGTCTAATATAAATAAATAGTTTTTAATAGTATTGCCCTTTTACTATTTTAGACCATTTTAAGATTCTTTTTTCAAATCAATAGACAAAATACTATATGCTACACTACAGGATGGACTAATTCATGAAAACATTCTGATTTTTAAATTATATTAGATCAAATAATCACAATCAATCTAATTTGATTTGCGCCTTTAATAGGAAAATTCTACTAAACAAACTATCAAAATGTAGAGCAGGAAGGGGCCTCAGAAGGTCATCTAGTTCAACCACCCCCATGCTCAGAATGCATTAAGTATACCAGGACTTTCCATGACAGGGGTTTGTTTAACCCAGGGGTCGGCAACCTATGGCACGTGTGCCAAAGATGGCACGTGAGCCCATTTTTAATGGCACGCTGCTGCCTGCCGGGGCAGTAGCAACATGCCATTAAAAATCCTGCCCTGCCCAGCCCAGCCTACTCTTCTCCGCCCCCCGCCCCTTCTCGTGGGCGCAGGGGGCAGAAACTTGGTCCTGCCGGCTCCCCTGCCTCTTCCTGCAGTGTGCTGGGTTCCTGCCCCTCCTCCTCCTCCTCCTCCTCCTCTCCGTCCCTCCCTGCCAGCCGATCAGCTGATTGCCCTTGCGAGGGGGTGGGGGAGGAGCGGGGTCAGCGTGCTCGCTGCTTCCAATGGAGGCAGAGAAGAAGCGGAGGCAGGGCCTTGGAGAGCGGGGGTGGGGGGGGGTGGAGGCAGGGCATACCTCCTCCTCCATCCCCCTGCCATGAGCAGCCCACACCCCAGCTCTCTGCCCTGCCCCCCCACACATACACACCCAGCCCTCTGCCCTGCCCCCCCAGGCCCTTGCCCTGAGCCTTGTACCCCCCTCACACACACCCAGCCCTCTGCTTGACTCCTTCACCTTCCCCCACACCCCATGCCCTGAAACCGGCATCCCCCCACATACCCAGCCCCCCCACACCCCATGCACTCCCCACATCCCGACCGCCACCCTGAGCACCAAACAGGAACTCCTGCACTCTCCCCCCCCCACACATTCCCACCTGCACCCCTCCCACCAAATGGGAGCTGCCCAGGTAAGCACTCCACACCCAAACCTCCTGCCCCAACCCTGAGCCCCCTCCCTCATTCTAGCTCCTGGCCAGATCCTACACCCCAACCCCCAGCCCGCTCCTTCACCCCCAGCCCTGTGCTCAGTCCACTCCCATCCTGAGCTCAGTGTGGAGAGAGAGGAAGAGAATGGGGCAGAACCAGGGAGAAGGTAGGTACCCACTCTATGTGGGCAGGGCCAGGACCAGGACCCCAGACCAGCAGCGGGCTGAGCGGGTCCAGCAGCTGGGATCCTGGCTGGCAGGAGCAAGCGGATGGAACCCCTGAGCAGCAGCGGGCTGAGCCGCTCAGCCCACTGCCCATCTGGCGTCCCAGCCGCTGGCCCCACACAACCCACTGCCAGCCCGGGGTTCTGGCTGCCAGCCCCTTGCCAGCCGGGGTCCTGGCCGCAGGCCCCGCTCAGCCCGCTGCTGGCCTAGGTGAATGGAACCCCAGACCAGCAGCAGGCTAAACGGGCCGGCGGCGTAAGATCAACATTTTAATTTAATTTTAAATGAAGCTTCTTAAACATTTGAAAACCTTGTTTATTTTACAATATAACAATAGTTTAGTTATAGAATATATAGACTTTTATAGGGAGAGAGATCTTCTAAAAAACCTTTAAATGTATTACCGGCACGTGAAACCTTAAATTAAATGAATAAATGAAGACTCGGCACACCACTTCTGAAAGGTTGCCAACCCCTGGTTTAACCTGTTCTTAAAAGCCTCCAATGACTGGAATTCCACTGCCTCACTAGATAACCTGCTCCAGTGCTTGACTATTGTTATAGTTAGGAAAAACTTTCTAATATCTAACCTAAATGTCCCAGGCTGCAATTTAAGCGGATTACTTCTTGTCCTACCTACATGTCCACTGAAGAACAATTGATCACTGCCTTCCCTATAACAACCTTTTACATATTTGAAGACTTATGTCCCTTTTCAGTCTTCTCTTCTCCAGAATAAACATGTCCAATTCTTTCAACCTTTCCTCATAGGTCATGTTTTCTAAACTTATCATTTTAGTTTTTCTCCTCTGGACTCTCTAATTTGCACACATCTTTCTTGAAGTGTGATGCCCAGAACTGGACACAGTACTCCAGTTAGGACCTTACCATTGCCGACTAGAGTGGAACAATTACCTGCTGTGACTTACATATGACACTCCTTTCAGTACACCCCAGAATGAGATTGCAAAATATTCTTACACAAAACAAGATCATTTGCAAATGTAAAAATTTAACCTTACCACTTTTCAGTAGGGAAACCATACTTTACATAAAATAAAAGCTCAGAAAACTTACTAGAAAAAAGTTAACTACTTAACTGATCTGTTAAAAAGTAACAAAAATTGAATTGTCTGAAACTTTGGATCACCAATGCTTTAAAATGTAAAAGCAATCAGGATTAATAAATAAATAAATCACAGATTAACAAACAGAGCATTAGAAATGAAGAACTAAGGGCTTGTCTACACAAGGACATCCAGAAAAGTAAATTAGTTAAACTACATTAAACCTGTGTGAACACCCTCATTCAACATTAGGCACACCTAAAGGGTTCCTCTGTATCGCATTAGTGTTCTGTATCTTAGTGTTTCTCAGATTTTTCTTGAAAATACTGAAGAACGTTGATGAGAATGAAAGCATTATTATTTCTAGCAAATGACAGTATTTCTTTTCATATAAAAATTCTTCGTAATTTTATAAGCATACATTGTATATCTATTTACAACTGTAGCAGTGTAAAAGTTTAACAAGCCTCACAAATTAGACTAACTTTATATGTCAAAAGCAAGTTTTTATAATTCCAACAAACATAATTAAGCCAAAATACTGAAAGCTAATGAAGAAAATTAAAATAGGGGGTAACATATGAACATTTGTCATGACCAATTCATTTTGAATTAACTGAAATCTTTTGATAGAGATGAGAGTAAAGCCAATGAAAAGAGAAGTGCAGTAGTCCAGCCTCAGATCACAGTGAAAGCACACGCAAGTGACATATCTGAGTACCCTAGATGCAGGCTAACAATACTCCTAATATACTAAAAGGAAAAAAAAAAACCCACAAGCAAGATTGTATACAAAAGTTAAAAAGTTACATTTTCCTGTTGACCTCTCCCCAAGGTGAACTAGAAGCAGGTCTCATCAATGAAGAATGTCATTCAGGCAGGAGGAATATACTGTACGCTATGTAGCTCTAAATCAGTAGAGTAAATTCAGGACAAGTTACACTGCACTAGAGCATGGACTAATAAACATAAAAACAAAGCCATCATTGGCACCAGAAGCTCATCATTTACAAACATGTGACTAAATTGGATATAGTAACATCTTTGTTCTCAATTGAAAGCAGAGTTATCAAAGGAAGTGCAACTTCACTTTAAAAGCACGTGCATGTAGAAATTCTATTTTGGGTTTTAGCTGTAAAAAAGAGGCTTCTATGATTAAGGAACCCTCTTTGATTTTTATATCAATAAAAAAAATGAATAAGGTAAAATAGCTTTACTGCTCTGAAACTGAAGAACAGAAATAGTAAAAACTCTTCTGTGAAAGTGACAGAAGTGTGAGTAAAACATTAAATTGTAACCTTTTCTTGCTTATTTGATGTTTTGAATAGTGTTAATTGTATATACAACAGAGAGCATTATGCCATATTTACGACACAAAAGTTAAATGTAGCAGTTTTTAGGAAGAGAGGACTGCCTTTTTTAAAGTAACAGTTAAGTTAAAAATAAAAATAAAAAAGTAAAAAAGAAGATGCATTGATCTGAGACGTAGAGATATCGGCATAGTGCACAACTCTTCCTGTTCATTATTCTCAAGAGCCTGATACCAGGAAAAGTGAAATATTTTTCAGCATCATCATTAGCCTGAACATCCCAGTCTTACTAAAGGCAAATAGTGAGAGATCTGGTGAAAAATCTCTTTAGTATCCACATGGAGAAGAGGAAGTTTCCAGACACAGCCAGAATTAAAACAGAAAAACCTTGGAGACAAGGGCTTTTATTCAGTGGCACTACAGATCACCAGAAAGGGGGGTTCTCTTGGCCAAGCCCCAGCATTCTTGTGTCAGTGTTAGGAGGAGAATCTGGCTTAGCCTGATGTCCCCTGATTTTGATTAACTTGTAACCATTTATCTGAAAGCAGAATTAAGCTCATGGCAAATCGCCATATACCACTGGAATGTATATACAAAACAGCACATCATCAAAAAATAACAGTGGTAATATAAAATTGTGAGTGAGATCATTGTAATTTCCATCCTGTTAATATTAACCCCTATGCAACCATAGCTGCACTGAGAAAACAAGGTCCTTTCTTTACAATTTAGGGACAAATATATATGTAACACTGATAGACCCCGGTTGTCGGTGGGCGGGATCAAACCTAGGACCTCTGGAGCTTAGTGCATGGGCCTCTACCGCATGAGCTAAAAACCAACTGCCTGTTAGCAAAGGCTGTAGGGCAGACTCATTAATCTCTCCCTCTTTTATTGGAGGTTCAAGTGATGTAAAGTGATGTAACCCAACAAGAGGAGGACAAGTAATTATTTAAAGAAAATGTCAGAAATCTTTATGCATGATATTAGTCAAACTTATTTCACTTCCCATGTAGTCATATCAATAATGTTGGAAAATTATTTGACAAAAAGCTTATGCAACTTGTTTGCAAATAGTTTACGTACAGGATTCATATTTAACTAATGTTTAAACTAAAAAAGCTGTCTGAACAAGACCATAGGCTAGGTATGCGTCAACATGTTTTCATACTAGGTTTCAACTGAGACCAATCAAATCTTCCACAGAACATTACTCCCAGAAGACTACATTTAACTAACAAGGATGGGTCTAAAACACAGATGAGAGAAAAGTAATGTCTTATAGAAATTCTGAAGCTATTCAATACGATATAATTCTCTAGCAATCAAGCACCTGAAAGAATTGAGTAGGCATAGAAAACTGGATTTTAACTAATACCAGCTAAGACATTTCTTGTTCAGTCAAGTGAAATCATAGCAATACAACACAGGAGGCCTATTTTGATTGGGACTCGTGTAGCATACTTAGTAATTCTTGAAGTATAGAATACTACTTTACTGCTTTACCTTCTGCATTAAGTTACAGAATTAACCACTTCAGCTCTATTGGAGAAAGTCTCACCCAAGGACTAAACTGAAATTTATGAAGAATTATACAGCCAATCTTTCTGAGGCTTTCGAAGAACTGTAAACTCTGTCAACTGAAACAGAATACAAAAGAAGAACATTTTCAAAAGCTTTGTATTAAAGGCTTTGTCCAGCTATGTGAGATGACTGACTTTTTATTCAGAAGCTTGCTGTGTCATATACTTGTGCTATGCTGAGAATGTTGTATGCTGTCACTGGTATTTTTCTCCAATGTTGGAAAATAGCCAATAAAAGAAAAATGAGAAATTGTTTCAATAAAGTGGCTTTCTGAATACTTTTATAGGGAGATTCTCTTTCCATATGATACTTCAACAGAACATTCATATACTTGTCTGAAACAACTTCAGCAGAATCTTTCAGAGAATTTAAGTTGAAATGTCAAAATTTACCGAGACTCAACAACTTTGTGAGGTAGGGAAGTATGGCACGTGTGCACCTTCATTCATTTTATTACAAACAAAATTAACATTTTTTCTTTTTGTAATCTGAGGTGTTACTTGCCATGACAGTAGATTTAAAACATTTCAGACAAAAAGGGAAAGGGTGGGAAGGGACACTGTCAATTTAGAACTTTATCCTATTCTTTTTGACATATACATGCCTATTGCAGAGTGTCCCACTTATCTATTGTGAGACTCAGGATTGTCATCTTGTGCTTGGCACTGTGCTCGGCACTGTGCTCTTTATTAGTATGAAAGGTGAGGCTGTGTTTCAGCTTCCAAGAAGCATTTAGAAGTTTATGCATTTTTAAGCAGACACCAATGACAGACAATAGAAAGATGTATTCTTATTAGGTAACTGCATGTATGAAAGTATGGAATACTGATAATTTGTGCAAAACCAAATCTAAAGCAACTGAAACCCTGGGTGAAAACCAACAAAAAAAATTTAAAAATTTAATTCTAAGTTTTTTTCCAATGTGCACCTTAAATGTTATTACTACTACTACTATCCCAGGTTCTACTTCTCCTCTCTGCTGCTGGCCAACATGCTGTTGCTTTCAGATTCTCTACTATGTCATAGCCAAGGAAAATTAATTTCCTGCGGTAGAGAAAGTGGCTAACTGCAAGTGACAGCAGCCAGCAAATTATACCAACACCTTCACGCAGTAGCAAAACTGAACAGTAACAGTAATGGAAAGACATGCATGGGAAACAGAGTCTAGATTGAGAGACCAGAGGAACCATTATAATCACCTAGCCCAGGGGTGGGCAAACTTTTTGGGCCGAGGGCCACATATGGGTGGGGAAATTGTATGCAGGGCAAGGGCAGAGGGTTGGGGTGCGGGAGGGAGTGCGGTGTGCAGAAACAGGCTCAGGGCAAGGGATTGGGGCAGAGGAGGGGTGCAGGGTGAATGAGGGGGCTCAGGGAAGGGTGCTGGGGTGCAGCAGGGGTGCGGACTGCAGGAGGGAGCTCAGGGCAGGGAGCTGGGGTGCAGGAGGGATGCAACAGGGGGCTCAGGGCAGGGAGTTGGTGCACAGGGATGGATGGTGCAGCAGGGGGCAGGCAGAGAGTTGGGGGCCTGAGTGCAGGAGGGGTTCAGTCTCTGGGCCAGCGCCACTTAACTAAAGCAGCTCTGAGGTGGTGGCAGCACGCATTGGGGCCAGGGCAGGCTCCCTGCCTGCCTTGGCCCCACGCTGCGCTGCTCCAGGAAGTGTCCAGCACCACATCCCCACGTTGCCCCGGGGTGGGGAGGTGCAGCAACAGCACAGGGCTCTGCGCACTGCCCTTGCCACACCTCAAGGTACCTCCCCCAAAGCTCCCATTGGCCGCGATTCCCCGTTCCCAGCCAATCGGAGCCGTGGGGGGTGATGCCTGGAAGCAAGGGAAACGCACAGAGCCCTCTGCTCCTCCCCCCCGGGCTGCAGGGACATGGTGCCGGCCGCTTCTGAGAGCGGTGTGGGGCCTGTGGCACCACAGGGGGCAATCCCATGGGCCGGATCCAAAGCCCTGAGGGGCCAGATCCGGCCCGCAGGCCGTAGTTTGCCCACTCCTGACCTAGCCTGATTTCATGTGTAACACAGCCCATAAAATCTTACCCAGTGATTCTGGTATCAAGCCTAATAATTTCTGATGCATCTAAAGCATATCTTTTAGAAAGACATCCATTGTTGATTTATAGACGCCAAGAGATGGAGAACAACCACATCTGTTGGTAAGCTGTTCCAACGTTTAATCACCCTCACTGCAAAAACTGCATTTATTTCCAGAGTGAATTTTTCTGACAAACTTCCAGCTTCTGAATCTTGTTAAGCCTTTGTCTGCTAAACTAAAAACATCTCTAGTATCACTTATCTTATCCCCATTTAGCTACTTATACTCCACGATCAAGTCACCTCTTAACCTTCTCTTTGGTAAGATAAATAGATTGAGCTCCTTAAGTCTGTCACTGCAAAACAGATTTTCCAGACCATCAATCATTGTTGTAATGATCTAAGTAGCTTCAATTCTCAGTGCTACAATAAAAAACAATCATGAAGGAGTAACAGAGCAAAAAGCACAGATATTTCCACAGACTAGTTAAAAAAATTTATATATTTACCCTAGACATTTCTGAAGGGAACTCAGTCAACACATTCACACAACTTAAATGATTTAGCTGGCAACAGTAGATGCAACTCAGAATTTGGATGAATTATTAATTTTCCCATAACACAGAATCTATTCCAACAGAAAAAAAAAAGATCAATTCTACTTTAAGAGCTTTGGCATACAAGTTAGTCCAATACAATCTTATATAGAACTTTGATCCTTCTTTAATGACTTGGGAAACCTAACTGGGATTGAAACTGTCTTCTTCCGATAGAAGTGAGATCCTTTAATTTATGAATGAATTTCCAATCTCACAATTTATATATTACTCCTACAAATGTTCATAAGGAAGACCCAGAGATTTGAAAATGTCATACATTTCAAGATGCTATACTGCCAAAATGTGCATGTCTTAAAATAAGAGGCAATAAGTTATAAACACCACTGTGGAAATTTTATAGTGTGAAGTTGAAACTGAATTATCCATAGTGCTGCTGAGAAATAAAGCTAAAAACCTCTCTGACTGAAGATAACAAAGTACTGTCTCTCTATCTGCGGTGTTTGGAACTAGACTCCACTTTACATAATAAATGTCCTCAAAATACATCAGAAGAACTTCGAACATCAAAATCCCATGGACAAGATGACTCATTAAATTAACCCTCAAATAATAGCACCAAAAATACTACTTATGGGTGCTGTTTCCTCTGACATATATGTTGAATGAAAGTTTCAGGAGGCTTGTATTTGCTTGATTTTTTGGCATTCTTAACCCCTATACAATGAACACATAATTAGATTAACCATTGTGAAAACTGTACAATTTGTAACAATAAATACTTTAAGTATATAAAAAGGAAACATTGTGCAGAAGCAAATGCTTTTTTGGGACTCAGTCATTCTTCCCTTACCAACATAAGCATCAACCCACCAATTGTTCATGCAATTTGGAAGATCAGTCCTCTTTGCTGAGAAAACCAAATTATGAGATGAAGAAGGCATCCCTGCTTTAGAGGGTTGAAGACAGAATACCCCATTACTGTGAGCAGCAAACAGTCACAGAAAGATGTAGAAGCAATTGAAGACAGTCATGCCAAAACTGGTGGCAAATGTTATTCAGTCCCCACTCCATCTACTCTGATCATACAAACTGAAAGAATCTGTTAAATCCTACACAACATAAATGAGAGAGATAGCAGCTGAAATAAATTGAGGCCATTTCCTTTTCAGAATGATAGGCTCAGAAGAGAGTGTTTGATGACCTGCAAATCACCCATAATGACCTGACAGGCCAATCAACAGCAAGATGGAAATCCTGCTCTCCACTTCAAAGGAGGCTGTGTGATATCTTCCCAGGGCACAGAAGATGCATGGGACACACACCAAGAAATGTTCAGCTTCCACCCTGACCATTTATTTACTCTCTAAATATATATAATTTCTCTCTCTCTCTCTGCATGCAAAGTAATTTTTGCATAATTTTAATTACTTATTTTAAATTATTGTTAAACTGTTCAGAGCAATAGATAGGCCATTTAAATAAAAGTAGAATTAGAAATAAATAATAGTATTTAGGGCCCCACCAAATTCACGGACCATGAAAACTGATCTTCCCCCAAGAAATCTGGTCTTGTGTGCGCTTTTACCCTATACTATACAGATTTCATGGGAGAGACCAGTGTTTCTCAAATTGGGGGTTCTGACCCAAAAGGGAGTTGCACGGGTGGTCACATGGTTATTTTAAGGAGGTCACAGTATTGCCACCTTTACTTCTGTGCTGTCTTCAGAACTGGGCAGCCAGAGAGTGGTGGCTGCTGACTGAGGGCCCAGCTCTGCAGGCAGCAGCACAGAAGTAAGGGAGGCAATACCATACCATGCTATCCTTACTTCTGCGCTGCTACCGGCAGAGCTCTGCCTTCAGAGCTGGCCTCCCAGCCAGCAACCACCGCTCTCCAGCTGGCCAAAGGCAGCACCGCCACCAGTGCAGAAGAAAGGGTAGCAGGACTGCAACCTCCCCACAATAACCTTGTGACCCTGCTGTGTCATTCTATGCCTTGGAGGAGCATACTGTAACCCCCATAGTCCTCACTTTCATATAATTGTGATCTTACATATAAAACATGCCTTGTAAGGTATCAGGGGAAAGTTTATGATCTGCTGAATTCACTTCTCTGTCCATATGTGTATATCATTAATGCATATGAAGTTATCAGCATTGTGTTGTATGGTAGTCACTAAAAACATTCTGTAAATTGGGGAATCAGCTGGATATTAGCTCCCCAGAGGCAACAGCAAGGAAAGTAACCAACGCCTGGGCGGGGTGTCAAACAACCCATCAACAGCCATTGTCCAGCAAGGGAGCTACAATGCAATGACTCACCTGCATGAGGCCACACCAAGGGAATTGCTGAACCTTGCTTGGATAGACTCAGCAAGGCCCCCAGACATGCCTGGATGTGTGCTCCCCAAATACATGGACTGAGAGTATAAAACAGACAGACAGAGTTTACACATACTGGGCCCTTCTCCTACCCCCACTTTTGCTGCAAGCAACTGAGACACGGAGAAGACTACTCCAATAGAGGAGATTTGTTCCTTAAACCTTGGCCAAGCTGTATATTACGGACTGCAATATCCAGTGGGATGAGAAAAACTGCTTAATCTAGATGTTGCCCAGTCTAATAGGGTTGAGAGTTTAGACTGCGTGCTTATATTTTATTTTGGTAATCATTCTGACTTTTTGTCTATCTTTGTAGTTAATAAACGTGTGTGTTTATTCTACCTGAAGCAGTGCATTTGGTTTGAAGCATGTTAGTGACTCCCCTTGGGATAACAAGCCTGGTACATATCAATTTATTTGTTAAATTGACAAACTCATAAGCTTGCAGCATCCAGCGGACATAACTGGACACTGCAAGACAGAGGTTCCTAGGGTTGTATCTGGGACCAGAGATATTGGCTTGTGTCATTCGGTTGCACAATCTAAGGAGCAGCTTACATTCCAGAGGCCATGTGTGAACAGCCCAGGAGTGGCGGTTCTCACAGCACAGCAGGGTAAGGCTGGCTCCCAGAGTCAAGGGTTGGAGTGACCTAGCACATCACCAGTCCAGATAACACCAGGGGAACGTCTCACACACACACACACCCCTTTTTGGGTCAGGATCCCTACTATTACAATACTGTGAAATTTCATATTTAAAAACCTGAAATCATGAAATTTATTATTTTTAAAATCCTATGACCATGAAATTGACCAAAATGGACCGTGAATTTGGTAGGGCCCTAATATTATTTATGGAATGCAAACTTAAATCACAAGAGTTCAAATGGGAATATGAGTCTAAGTTATACTCATCCAGTCAGGGGACAGAAATATACCATGTAACCTACGTACCCAATCAAATCATCTAAAACTTCTATTTTTTAAATATCAAATACACAAAGTAATATTCACAGTTCACAAGTGATCCACCAGGTGAAATATGTCCACATTCAACCTGGGCTAATAATTTTAACAATAATCAACTTATGAAATTCAATCTCTGTTTACAGATCATTCACAAACAGAAAAAAGTTACATTTGATGAATATATGATTTGCTGTGAATTATTTACCCCACTCTTGTCAAGAGGGAATGAAATTGAGATGAAAGAGGACAGGTCACTCTCTTACATTTTCATTTATCTTATAGCCCTGAATCAAATTTAAGTAGGAAAGGCTACAGCTACATTTGTCTCCAATATATAGCAGTTAACTGGGAAGCTTAGAGACTAGCTCTGCTTCCATCTTCAAATATGATGTGAAGAATACATTTGGTTTATGTGCTATGATTAAAGGTTTTTTTTGTTTTTTGGGTTCTTTTTTAATAAAACAGGTCTATTGCCCCTGAAAGGGGTCAATATACAACAGTTTGCTACTTCAAATGGAGTTACCACACAGCCCAGTTTAATCACAACACTGAATTAGTTTTGATTAAAGAATAAAACAAGTTTCTTTAACTACAAAGAAAGATTTTAAATGAGTACAAGTACAAGGTATTAAAGTCAGAAATGGCTACAAGAGAAATATAGTAACTAAAACTTAAACTAGGACTTGCTTTAAGGTAAAATCCTTACCACATGTTCCCAGCAATATTGCTAACCAAATGTTCATGTCAGAATCCCTCCCAAAGTCAAAAAGATGGTTCCTTTCTCTTCTTAGGTTAAAAAGAGAGGTTGATAGAGGGAAAAACACACCTGGGGTGGTTCTACCTCTCAATTTTATAGTCCAGGCACCCTTTGAAATGCATTTTCCAGAGGATTACCCCTAGATAAAGTTCCTTCCCACTGTGAAGACAGACATGGAGTCTCATGGTAAAAGAAGTTCCATGTTGGTGTATGTTAAAATGCAGATCGTTCTGTTCCTGACCCTCTCTGTTGCCGAACAGAAGCCACTTGACTGGGGATTGCTAATCAACTTTGATGACACCTGGCTTGAGGCATCTGTTTGTGCTTTTCTTTGAGAAACAGGTTTACCCCCTCCCCAGATTTGTCCAGTAAACCCATTTCAGTCATAATTTTGGTTTCTGTTCATAACTTTATATATAATGATGCTACACACATTTCACCACGATATTACTGACCAGTGAGTTATTAGTTTTCAAATGATTCCTCACAAGGCATATTTGGTACAAAAGATTATTGCAATAGTGTATAGGGTGTAAATACAGGGGTACATTCAGTCACAGCCTACTAAAAACAATGTAATGTGTACTGTTTTGTCTGTTTTATTTTTTAGCACATACCACTCTGAAATACTAGTTTAATTAAGACATCTAAAGTTCCAATTTACCATGGCATTTAATCACTGCTGAGATACAAATTAAGTTACACAGATAAAGCATACCAAGACCATAAGATTTGTATACTGCTTTTTCCAGACGTTTCTGGGAGCTCAAGAAAAACATCGGCAGTAGCAACCAAAGTAAAAATCACAAAATGAACACTGTTCTCATTCTAAGGGTAAACAAAATAATCAAAGAATGGTATCCCACAGGTAAAATTGGCAGACCACTTAATACTTGGTGATAAAATTATATGGGCTAACCCTTTTTTTTTTTTTTAAATGCCCATCACTATTGTCGAAGCTCCGTTTTCCTCTCTGCCATTGATTTCTCTCTCCTGCTGCCTTTTCTGACTTCAATGAGCAATGTAGCTTGGGTCACCATGGATTCTTCTATAGCAATTCACCAAAGGTCTCACTGGTTTGGGCCATATTAAGTTCTAGTGCTGTATAAGTCTTGAACAATTTCTCCAAGATCAAATAGGTTTTCTTCTTTAATGCCTGTTATGCCCGGCATTATTGTTGTCCAAGGTCATTGCTTTGGAGATTTTTACCCTGAGAAGGTGGAAAAGCTGTTGTGACCTACTTTAAAAGATTAGTATGCTGACATTGCTTTCACAAATATTAATATGATTAATGACATAACTAAACAATGTAATGGGATGTTGGAATTATTTACCCTTATCTGAATGAAAAAAAAATAGATGTTCAAGTAAGAGGTACATGAGATTGGTAGATGTGAGTGTGGCAGCCCTGAATTTTGTTACAATAATTTTTCTGCTTATGGCTTTTCCACAGTTTGTTTTTTCATGCATAATCTGATTTCGTTTTAAAATCAAAAGACAGAAAGAAATGCTGTCTTCCTCTTGGATTAGGATCTGATCATAGTGATGCTTACATGTATCACCTCCAGGCTAGCTTGTGATTTGTTGTATCTAGGATTGAAGATGGAAAACGTAGCACTTGTGTAGAATACAGCAGCTCATCTCCTCATTTGGACAATCTGCTTAGAGCACTTCAGACCTGTGCTTTGCATCCTCCATTAGCTCCTAGCTCCCTTTTATTGACAATTTAAGATTTTTCAAAAGCACCTCCGTCATGTAGATGTCTAAGTTCCATTGATTTCTGAGACAACACAATTCCTAGGACACAAGTTGTGGAAGCTCGAGATGCAGCATTCTTGGGTTAAGCTAGAGAAGACTTAGCCCAAACCAGCCTATCTTCAGAACATACTGCAAGATCCACTTACTTCTCAAAGCTGTCCTGCCATAACAGATGACAAGAAATGCTAATTGAGAGTGAGAGGGGTTAAAAAATAAAACGTGAGTAGAAGAGGCTCCTACAGCCTGCGACAGGCAAAGTAGAGTCCTCTATCATGCCCACTATGAACAATATCTGTTCAATGCTGAGATACTACTATAGCGTCAGGAGCAACAAGACGTTCTGGAATACACAGACATTTAACATGAGCAGAGACAGTATGAGGTTTTTGGGGATTCTCACCTTTCTTTTTTTTTCCCTCCTACTTCATGCTCATTCTCTTCCAAGGGGGCAGCAGAGGGTGTGGCGATTGCAGGGGCACAGATGAAGTAACTTGTCTCTTCTGCTGATCCTTTCCCTCCCAAGTAGCGGAAAACTTGCACCACCTCTTCTCCCCACAGGTCCAGGCCACCTCTTTGTCTACTCCATGGCGGAGCATGTCTGGAGCATGCAGCTGGCACAGTCAATTGCACACAACAATGGAGAGCTGCTAGGTGTGCCTGCCAAGCTAAACAGTCAGGAAAAGGCATTTCAAAAACTTGTGGGCCTTAAACGGGGGTGGCTTCCGGTGTCCAGGACCCAGGGGCAGTGGAGTTCACAATTGTGACAAGAGTCGTCAGTGTCAGGCATCGTGGACCAGTTGCTGGAGAACAGTTAGGATCAACATAGGTAACACAATGACTACATTCACGCTGTGATACCAGAGAAATTCCTCAGACTCCATTGTGTGTCACTAGCTGCCATTTTGAATAAGCAAAAGTCATTCCACCATTGGAAGCTGCAGATCACATGATAAGTCAGTGGCTCATAACTCTGAGGAAAACTGGCAGTAAGCATGCATGAATGAATGTGTAGTAAAAAAAAAATCATGAATGGAATGTGTAGTTAAAAAGATCTAGAAAAGTGCCTTTTATGCTGTCCTGTCAGAAAATGATTAGGACCACTGAGAGGAGAAAGGCGGAGGGTGGATGATCTGGCAGGAAACTGCTGAGAAAGAAGACTGGAGCTGATCAAAAAAGAAAATGCTGACCAAAAGCAGCAGCAACAGCTGTAACAGCAGCAACAAAAAGCCAACTGGACAGAGTAAGCCTGCCAGTTTTAATCACAGTATAGTATAGTGTAGTATTAGTGTGTGTGTGTATGGATGAATGTGTGAGTTTATTGTAATTTACAGATGTAAAATTTAAGGTACATTTAAGAACTGTTGTCAGCGATCTGTAACAGATTGGCCATCTGTTACAGAAGACAACCATTTACAATCATTTGAACTGTACATTATTGCAGTTTAAAATGCTCTTTAACTTGCAATAAGGGATTTGTGTTTTATTTCTATTTTTAGATTATTGTATTAGGGATTATTAGTTGCTCCAATAAAAGGTGCCTAGTTTTTGGAAAGAATATTGCCCATGTCAATCATTTATCAGAAGGCTGTATCCATGCCCTTTAAGTATTTCCTTAGCTACCCTGGAGACACATACCCAAGAAAGTATCAGAAGAGTAGCCATGTTAGTCTGGATCTGTAAAAGCGGCAAAGAGTCCTGTGGCACCCTATAGACTAACAGACGTACTGGAGCATAAGCTTTCGTGGGTGAATACCCACTTCGTCACATGCAGGTAGTGGAAATTTCCAGAGGCAGGTATAAATATGCAAGCAAGAATCAGGCTAGGGATAACGAGGTTAGTTTAATCAGGGAGGATGAGGCCCTCTTGTAGCAGTTGAGGTGTGAACACCAACGGAGAAGAAACTGCTTTTGTAGTTGGCTAGCCATTTACAGTCTTTGTTTAATCCTGAGCAGATGGTGTCAAATTTGCAAATGAACTGAAGCTCAGCAGTTTCTCTTTGAAGTCTGGTCCTGAAGTTTTTTTGCTGCAGGATGGCTACCTTTAAATCTGCTATTGTGTGTCCAGGGAGGGTGAAGTGTTCCCCTACAGGTTTTTGTATATTGCCATTCCTAATAACTGATTTGTGTCCATTTATCCTTTTACGTAGGGACTGTCCAGTTTGGCCGATGTACATAGCAGAGGGGCATTGCTGGTACATGATGGCGTATATTACATTGGTGGACGTGGAGGTGAATGAACCGGTGACGGTGTGGCTGATCTGGTTAGCTCCTGTGATGGTGTTGCTGGTGTAGATATGTGGGCAGAGTTGGCATCAAGGTTTGTTGCATGGATTGGTTCCTGAGTTAGAGTTACTATGATGCGGTGTGTAGTTGCTGGTGAAAATATGCTTCAGGTTGGTGGGTTGTCTGTGGGCGAGGACTGGCCTGCCTCCCAAGGCCTGTGAAAGTGAGGGATCGTTGTCCAGGATGGGTTGTAGATCACTGACGATGCATTGGAGAGGTTTTAGCTGAGGACTCGTTTCAGAGTAGCAGCCATGACTTCTGTTGGGTTTCTTTCTTGGGCTTGCCTTGCAGCAGGAGGCTTCTGGGTACACATCTGGCTCTGTTGATCGGTTTCCTTATTTCCTCGTGTGGGTATTGTAGTTTTGAGAAGATCTTTCAAGAAGCCGTCCTGCAGCAAAAAAACTTCAATCCCTAGCCTGATTTTTGCTTGCATATTTATACCTGCCTCTGGAAATTTCCACTACATGCATCCGACGAAGTGGGTATTCACTCACGAAAGCTTATGCTCCAATAGGTCTGCTTTTTAAAGTATGCCTTTTTGCCTCTCACTGCTTCTTTTACTTTGTTGTTTAGCCATTGTGGCTCTTTTTTGGTTCTTTTGCTATGTTTCTTAATATGGGGTATACATTAAAGTTGAGCCTCTATTATGGGGTCTTTAAGAAGTTTCCACGCAGCTTGTAGAGATTTCACTTTTGGCACTGTACCCTTTACTTTCTGTTTAACTAACCTCCTCATTTTTGTGTAGTTCCCCTTTCTGAAATTAAATGCTACATTGTTGGGCCACTGTGGTGTTTTTCCTGCCACAGGGATATTAAATTTAATTATATTATGGTCACTATTACCAAGTGGTCCAGCTATGTTCACTTCTTGGACCAGATCCTGTGCTACGCTTAGGACTAAATCAAGAATTGCCTCTCTTCTGGGGGGTTCCAGGACCAGCTGCTCCAAGAAGCAGTCATTTAAGGTGTCAAGAAACTTTATCTCAGCATCCTGTCCTGAGGTGACATGTACCCAGTCAACATGGGGATAACTGAAATCCCCCGTTATTAATTATTATTATTGAGTTTTTTATTTTAATATCCTCTCTAATCTCCCTGAGCATTTCACAGTCATTTTCACCGGCCTGTTCAGGTGGTCAGTAATATATCCCTATGACTATATTCCTATGATTAGAGCATGGAATTTCAATCCATAGAGATTCTGTAGTACAGTTTGATTCATTTACGATTTTTACTTCATTTGATTCTATGCTTTCTTTCACATATAATGCCACTCCTCCGCCAGCATGACCTGTTCTGTCCTTCCGATATATTTTGTACCCTAGTATTACTGTATCCCATTGATTATCCTCATTCCACCAAGTTTCTATGATGTCTATTATATCAATATCCTCATTTAATATGAGGCACTCTAGTTCAGCCAGCGGGGATTGAAAGCATTGAGGAGGTCGTGAACTCAGCCAATTTGGTGTGGGTGAAGAAGGATGCCTTGTCACACAACAATACTCCCTTGTAAAAGATTAAGGGATCTGTGGCACCCAAAAAGTCAGATTCTATGCTTCATAGGCAGAAGGATGGTTGCCGGTAGCAATTCTTCAAGGGTAGGGTGCTTAAAAAGAGATGGAACCATCAGCTGCAGCAATGTGCTGGCTATTAAATCCAGATATAGATTTGTAATCATTGCCATCTACCTAAGCCACATGAAAGAAGAGAAAGATCAGCGAGTTGGCAGGGATGTAGTATTTTGGGCCGGAAAGAATGAGAACTTTTTCTGTTTATTTACAGATTTTTCCTGTTGTACTTTTCACAATTAATCTAATTTTCAGATTATTGTCAGATAATTATTTTCAGATAATTTTCAGACAGGGCTGAGATTAAGTCATAAGAACCTGAAAATATAATGAACTTGTGTACTGACCACTTATTCAATAGCTACTGTCATACCGTTATGGCATCTGGCTTTAGCTGCAAATCCTGTTTTACTTTCTATCCATCTAAAGTTTGTCTACAGGACCCCTGGGACTCCCACATCCTATCTAACACCCCCCCTCCCCCGTTCCCCGACCCCTGACTGCCCCAGAACCTCCGCCTCTTCCAACTGCCCCCTGGGACCCCTCGCCGCTAACCGCTCCCTGTCCCCTGACTGCCCCCTAGGGCCCCCTACCCAACCTCCCCACCACCGCGCGTGCCACTGCCACCCCCTTACCATACCGCTCAGAGTGGCAGGAGCTCGCAGCCCCGCTGCCTGTGCGGCAGCATACCTGTGTGGGAAGGAGAACAGCGGGGGAGGGGCCGGGGGTGAGCCTCCCGGGCCAGGAGCTCAGGGGCCAGGCAGGACAGTCCTGCGGGCTGGATGTGGCTCACAGGCCGTAGTTTGCCCACCTGTGATCTACCATACCAAACCAAAAAAACTCCTCAAAGCGGAGCTTGTCATGTAATCCAATGAAATCAGGAGCTGAGGGCTTAAGAAGACCCTACCAAATATCACAAGAGTTAACAACGCAGACGCGTGAAAGGTGGGGATTATCTCAATGAAGGACTACATGAGATTTAGTGTGTAAATGTGAAGTTGCCATCACCCTTTAAGGCTAAAATAGAGGTGATCTGGGAGGGTAGACACCATTCTCCAAACAACATGCATCAAATTTTACAAACCTAGGCTAAAATCCTGGTACTGGTTAAGTCAGTGGGAGTTTTGCATTGACTTCAATGGGACCTCGATTTCAAACCAAAAGTTTCAGTTGGGGGGAGGGGGTGCGGGCTGGGGGTGGAAGCATTGCTGGCCATACATCTATTGAATTCTTGAAAATGTGGCAGTTGCTGTCATGAGCTTTCCCCTCCCCCGTTAGGGCAGTTGAAAAAATTTTACTCCCTGCTCAGCAGAAAGCACACAAAATTACAGACCCTGCTACTATAGGAGTGGCTGAGCAGCCATCCTGCTCTGCCACCTGAGTTCTTGCAGAGGCTGCTGGCACCATGCATGCTAGCTTGAACAGTTATTTTTAGTAAAGTCACGGACAGGTCACAGGCTCTGTGAATTTTTGTTTATTGCCCGTGACCTGTCTACACTGTCAGACCCAAACAAAGAACCACGACAAAAACTTACCCTTAATCATGAGCTTCCAGAGTTAATTCTACAGCAGAACCCAAACCAAGTTGGACTAGCTGAGGTAAATACAGTTGGTAAACAGGAGGTGTTATACTCTGGTGAATTTAAACTGAGGTGAACCACAGGGTTTCACGCTGAGGAAAGGGCTGTCATTTGTAAGAAATACCCATTGAGAGAATAAGGGCTTGCCTACATAGCGCTTTAGTGCACATCAGGAGGACGTAAATTCTAGTGTGTACCAGCCTGATGCATACTAACCAGCCATGTGGACCCCGCAGGCATGCACAAAAAATTCTCTAGTGCATGTTCATGTAGCACTGTCTGAAACACGACTATATCTGTGTACACTTGGGAACTTTTTGTGCACACCAGCAGCGTCCAAATGACCACTTACTGTGCAACATACCAGTGCGCACCAGAATTTACACCCTTCTGATGTGCACTAAATCATTATGTAGGCAAGTCCAGAGAGAGGTCACATGAGCAGTTTACTCTTGAACAGTAAGGTACTTTATAGCTAAAAGACTGTCTGCAGGTTTTTTTGTTAAATCTTTCTAAATTTTTCATAAATCATAAGACCAGAAGGGACCAATGTGACCACTAGACTGACCTCCTGAATAACAGAGATGCAAGGCCAGAGAATTCTCTGAATTAATTCCTAATTGAACAAGAGGCCTCTCTAGTTCAACTGCCTTGATAAATGGGACCCTGGGCCATGACTGGGGCCCTTAGGTGTTACCACAATAATAAATAAAAATAAATAATGAGATCCTAATCAGGCCTCTGGGAGTTATTGTAATATAAAGTAATATCAATCATTCAGCCATACTATTTTTTTATCTCAGCTAACACAGTATAACCAGCTATGTCAAGTAGATTGGGAGTTGTACAGTTTGCTTCAGAATGAGAGCCTCAGCCACTCGATGCTAACAGACACAGCAATGGAAGAAAAAAGTGGAAAGTCCCAATTTCATTGCCTAACCAGGTCTAATCTGTGGTATACTCTAATTACCACTACCTGGAATTTTAAATTGTAACTACTGCATCCTGTAACTGTCATTTGTTAGGATGTTGGTTTTGTTTGGTTTTTAAATAATGGTCTATGTTTTGACTCTTTCTCCTTTGCTCGATAACATACAGGAATATTAAATTTTTCTATAGTAACTACTACACACTACAGTAATTCACACTACTGAAGTTTCCAAGACTAATTATTTCACTTACACACACACACACACTTCTTCTTGACTCCTTCTGTTTGCATGTGGATTCTCCACCACACCTTCCGGTCCATAGCATGGTTTTGTAGGTCTTGGAGTCTATCAGATCTTCAGTCTTCCATGCTTTTCCCTCCTCCCATACTCTCTTTGCTGGCCATTCTTCTCCTGTTCTTATCACATGTCCAGTCCACCTCAAATGTGCATTCTCCAACCTATCTATTATTGAGAATTTCAAGCTCATCTTATGCCCTAATTTCTTCCACATGCACTCTGGATGGCAGGCAAGTGGAGGATAGACATTGTCAATATATTATTTTCTACTACATGTATCATCTTTTCTTCCATCTCCTTAAAACCCACTATTTACAAACCATAGAGTAGGCAGCGATAAATGCATGCAGCATACTCTTGTCCTTTCAGTTTGTTACTTCATTGCTGATCCTACAATACTTCTGTTACCTTTTGCAATGCTGCCCATGCACATTGGGTTCTTCTTCTCATTCTCTCTCTCAAATAGCACTGTGTGTATTTCCAAAGTACACATTCTTCCTTCTGATTCAACTTCTCTCCTGAAACTTCAATCAACAGCTCTTTTCCCACATTTCCTACTTGCATAACTTCAATTTTCTTTGTTTACAACTTCAAACCATGGTCTTCAAACACAGATTTCCACTCTGATAACATATTTAATTTTGCTGTCAGCCAAAAGGGCCACATAGTCAGCATACATTAGTTATCTTGGTGTACCCACAGGTTTGGTTCTCCTACTAAGTAACTCCATAACTAGGATGAAGAGAAGTGGACTCAGAATACTGCCTTGTCTCAATCCCACCATCACTTCAAAATTCTCCAAAATTCCATGTATTGTTACCACGTTAGAGGAGCTATATCGAGGGTCAAGAGCTATCATCTCCACTTTTTAAGTCCTCCTTCCATCCATCTCAATTCTCCAAACACCAGTTCACAGAATCATAGAACATTAGGATTGAAAGAGACCTCAGGAGGTCATCTAGTCCAACCTCCTGCTCAAAGCATGACCAACTCCAACTAAATCATCCCAGTCAGGACTTTGTCAAGCCAGGCCTCAAAAACCTCTAAGGATGGATATTCCACCACCTCCACTTCCAGTTCCCACAGAATCAAGTCATATAGTTTCTCAAGAACAATAAATGGTACATAGCAGTTACACTCTCCGTTCATCATTCTTTCAAACTTCTGTCTCATTGCAAATATTGCGTCTATAGTACTCCTTCCCATCCTAAGGCCATGTTGCTTCTCTCCTATATTTTCCTCCACCTTGAACATCAACCTTGCCACCAAAACATTCTCAAGGACTTTGAGAGGCTGACTTAATAGGGTGATGCCCTAACAGGTGTTTGGATCATTTCAGCATACTTGCCCTTCAAAGAGGCACAATTAATCCCATTCTTCAGTTATCTGGTAACCTCGCTTGACCACAGTAAACACATTGTAAACTATGAAATCATTCTGTTGCCATATTTCCAAATGCCTTGATCATATCAACAATTATCCCATCTTCACCAACTGCTTTACCATTCTTCATCTTATTCAGTGCTTCTTCTACCTTCTCAACAGAGAACACCACCTTTTGAGGTTTCCCCATAATTGTCGGTGGTGCTTGTACTCGCACCTCTCTCCTCTCATTTAACAGCCTTTGAAAATATTTTCCATACCTCTATCACTTCTTTAGAGTTAGTGATCACACAGTCCCCATCGCTCATACAAAGATTTCTTCATAGTGTGTGTTTATTGTTCCTCTTTTGCCAACCCAAAAAACAATTTCCTACCATCCTCTTCCTTTAGTTTCTATATAAATTCCTCTGGGGTGCGTCCATTCTTGCCTTAGCAACTGCCTTTTTAACCCGTTTGTATGCATTTTTGAATGTTTCATCATCATGATCTGCTTCCTCAGAGTAGTTTTCTTTTTTTGTATATCAAACTTCTACCACCAGCTTGTTCTCCAAAAGCACTCCATCTTACCACTCATTTCTGCCACATTACCTCCACTGCTTTAATGAAACATTTTAAACTTCCTCTATTTTTCTGCCACTGACTTCACTGATGTTGACAAAGCATGAAAGAACTTGCTTCATTTTTTGACAAAAAGCTTTCTGTCTTCCCTCACATCACCACCACTGCAATTTCTTACTCAATTTCATTCTCTTTCCGGTCTCCTTAGGTTGCAGTCAGATTTTATCTATTAATAATTTATGATGTTCTGCCATGTATTCACTAGGTATAACCTTTATGTCTTTCACCATTTTCATATATTCTCTTCTTATCAAAATATAGCCCACCTGGGCTTTACTTTTTACCCTGTAGTGTATCACCACGAGGGATTGTCTTATATGTGTATACATACACAAGCATATAAGATAATTTGTTACATATAAATATACACATGTAAATACACAGATATAAATGTAAAGTATAGTAGAAATTTAAAACAGGACTATGTAAAAATGGCATTTTCTTATTCAACGTATCAGTTCATTTTGCATATTAAGAGTCATACCTGCTTATTTCAGTGACTAAAATAAATTTTCAATGTGTTTTACTCCTCTTATCCCTGCAGTGTCAAAACAAGTTATATTGAAAATTACATTGAACTGGATTCAATTCTGTCCTGTTCATCATCGACAGAATTGTTTATGAATCCTGCAAACACTTATGCACACTTTACAAGTGTGAAATCACAGGAGTAAGGCTAAGCATGTGTGTAGGATTTGCAGGATTGGGGCACAAGTTCCAATCAGTTTTCTTGTGCAATCTCACTAATAGCCATAGTGTTTCATAAGACAATTTGGTTGCAAAGGTGGGCCTCATCTGCCCAATGGAACCTTTATTAATGGCAGCGACATGGCTAAGGGAAAGAATCCACCATGAAACTCAAAGCCCAGGCTGAGTTTTTGTAGGACAAGATAAATTGTGAGCAAATAAAACTAAAATAATCACAGTTGAGTATATGTAGTGTCTTCTCCACAATTCGATCCAGAGTGCTGAAACAATTTATATATTTGGGGTGCTGAGAACCACTGACCAAACTGTAAACCCTGTATATAATGGAAACCACCTCAAGCCATGGGGTACAGTAGCACCCCCAGCAGCCCTAGTTCCAGCACCTATGATTCTAGCTGCACATCCAAAAACCTCTTAATACTTATTTCATTGCAGCTTTCCATTGTAAAGACACATCCAGCATACTGTAAACCAAGAGAGACGTCTTCAGCCAAACAGCAGCAGTGATGGAGAGAACACATGCCTCCCATACTCCTCTACGTGGTGTGAACTACAAACCATAACTGAGACAGCAATGCCAATATTATTAAGCACAGGCAATTTCTTTTTCCTCTTTTTATTTGAAAATACTGGGAGGGGAGCGGGGAAAATATGAAAAGCATACTGCAACTAAGATATTTTTTGAAAACCCAATTACCTATTTTAATCACTACATATAGACTTAAAAGCTTATCTTTATCCACACAATTTTGAAAATTTTGGTTTGAATATTTAAAAATTTAAACTTTCTTTAAAAAAAAAGGTAAAAAAAAAAAAAAAGATGCATGGGGTGGTGAGGGTGGGTGTGTCTCAATGTCCCAATAAGAGGCATGAATCAGACACTCATTTTGATTTTCTAATGTTATTCTAACCAAGGTTGAACATTTCATTAAAAAAGTGCTTTCTTTATAAAATAATCTCTAGAGGCCACAAACCTCAACCCAATTCAATATTTAAACTGTAAGTGTGAAGGGCAAAAAACATTTCTTTGAGTAGAATCCTACATAAACAGGATTGGAAAACATGATCACTTTATCATCTCATAAAATCCAATCATGCAAATATTTAATCAGGGACATGTCAGACTGCTCCTCAGAACAATATCAACACCGACAAATTGATGCCCTCAGGTTTCAATACTCAGTGACTTCTATTACTTTATTGGATGATAAACTCAGAACATAAAAAAAAAGGACTTATGTCACAGATATTACATTGCTCATTTACTGCCTGTAATGAAAACCAAAAGGCTGTTTTCAAGGGCCACATTATTGCCTAAAGTACACAGAGTGAAAACAAACTATCCCCAGCTCTCAACACGAGACTCTGAATTACATCCCAGAGCTGAAGAGCTCTGCATAAGCTCAAAAGCTTGTCTCTCACACCAATAGAAGCTGGTCCAGTAAAAGATAGTAAAGTCACACACCTTGTCTTCGTGACAAAATAACATCCTTACACACGGCTGTCATGAAAAGGACAGCCATCTATCTACTTTTGCTGTTTGAGTAGCTACCAAAATAAAATAAATAGAACAATATCATCCAGAAGCTATTCCTGATAACGTAGATGATAAACTTTTAAGAATACAAACTATGTATTATAGGATCAACAAAGTAAAAGCAGCTCTCATTAACTGAAGCCAAAATGCCCTTCTTTTAAATAAAATAAAAAATAAAATATTTACAAAAATACAGGACAAGACGACACTTGGTGAAAATTTAAGAAACCCACATAGTGAATTCTAGGTTATTAAACATGTGAAAAATCAACCAGAAGATGTCATTCTAAGGCAGATTTCCATTTTCTTTGCAAACCATGACATTTCAACCCCAATTTTATTTTTGTGTCGTTACAAGCATCTCTCTTATTTTATATTTTTCTTTCAATAAAGACACCACCTATCAATGGCTCCAGGTGCTATGTAAACATTCAAAAACAGTGAATGCACTATGCAAGTAAAGAAACATAATTTGCCCCATTAGGATCTTTCAAACAAACAAAAATAAATGATTCCATGTGACCGGCATTACCACCCACCCCATCATAGTAACAAAAGCTCAGGTTTGGGGGAAGAGCAGAGAGCTTTGCAACCTGTCCAAAAAGATAACAAGCCCAGGCCCTGTCTGACCGGGATTATCTGGTGAGATTTCATAAATGCCTCTGTGATCTAAAATGAGCTACAGAGGCAGCTGGACAGAGATAAACAGACAATTTACAGTTTAAGGGAATTTGCCTTTAAAAGAGCGCTGGGGTTTGGGGTGTTCTGACCAGTCAGTCTTTTAGTGTGTTCTCAGAGGTTCCCATGGTAACGAGTGAGTCTTTTTAATCCAGTCAAGGGCTCAGAAGAGCTCCCCAATCTGAACGATCTAGTCAGGCCATTAATATTGGGGCACAGAAGGGTCACTCTACTGTGACCTGCTTTCAAATCATCTGGTAATGAAAGGCTGAAATCATAGTGCAGGATGGTGCTACAACTTAGCCTGGGACAGCTGGGGGAAGCTGTTTAGAAGCCATTCTTTGGTATCCTCCTGGTCTTTGACTCCTCATTAAAGCAAGAGTTACTTCAAACACTGAACAATATGCACTAAGGCTATATCTATGCTGCAACGAAAGGGCAGGCTCAGACTAGGCTCAAGCCTAAACCCCCTTCCATCTACACACAAATCTCACTAACCCAGGGCTCAGACCAAAGGGCCCAGGTTTGAACCCACATCAAGTCATGGCCCAGGGAACGAGCCCCATTGCTTTGCACTAGAGATGCAGCACTCCCAAATCAGGTGCTGGGAGTCCTACAAAAGTCTCCCACAATCCCCTGGGCCAACCTCCTTTGTCCTCTCTATCCCAAGAATCTGCAGCTGAATCCAGCGAAGACAGAAAGAACCTCCCTTGGTGTACAGCAGCCGCTTGGCAAGTCAATGTTAACCCTTCCTTTTTCTTCTGACTACTGTGCTGCAAACACACCAGCAGAGAGCCTTGTGTGTTTGCAACGGAGGCTTCTTCTAGTCAGTCTTTTGCAAAGCATGCTGCTACACGGTCATGGGAGCACAAACAGATTGTGGTTAATCTCTGGTGCAAGGCCTGCAAAACTGTAGACTTTAGTGAGAACATCAGGAATGGCCATACCCACCAGCAAATAACGAAGAAGTTGGCAGTTTTGCAAATTTACCAGATTGGTGACTAGTGCAGGGAGTGAATTAAGCAGCTCAAGAACAAGTACTAGAAAACCAGGAATCAGAACTGCACTTTGGGCAACTCACCAAGCTCATGCCTGCTTTATGAGTAGTTTCACCATGTGCTAGGCATGTCATCCAGCATGGAGCCAAAGGTGGTGCATGATGACCTGGTCAACCAGTATGGTATCCTGCTAGACCCAGGAACAGCCTACAGAGGAGTCTGTAGGAGACACAGAAGAGATAGAAGCCATCCTGAGCCAGGCATGTTTCTGGCTCCATTTTAATGTTTATTAATAGAGTAAAGAAAGGGATTTTCACTCTATGAACCAATGCAAAAGTTATGAGAAGCCCCAGCTAGCAGTGTATATCTGCTAATGGTGGATTGTATACCACTGCCTTGGTTCTCCCCTCCCACACACTCCATCTGGAGCTCAAAATGGCAACCAAAAAATGCAAACAGCGAACACCACCTTTTCTGGGAA
The DNA here is from genome assembly GCF_965140295.1 of Lepidochelys olivacea. Lineage (NCBI taxonomy): Eukaryota > Metazoa > Chordata > Testudines > Cheloniidae > Lepidochelys > Lepidochelys olivacea. The sequence continues at coordinate 300,467,297 of NC_140411.1, forward strand.
GGTGCAGATTTCGCTAGGGCCATTCCTGATTCTTAAAAATAACCACCTTACTTTGCCATGCCTGTAAATACATGACTCTGTAACCACTCAGTCTATTGAGACACCTGGAAACAATGAACTGTGTGGAGGTAGGGCAGGTGGAAATGTTTTAGATTTGCAAACCTAGTCCATTTCAATGAGAGGTAGTCCGTGCAGTACATAGGTGACAAAATCATTTGTCCCAAACGAGACTGGGGTTTGGGATGATGTTCAGAAATGTGCCGGGGGGTGAGGGGAGGGAGGGGATGGAAGGCTGTGGAGTTCTGCATGTTTGCATGCAGCCACAACAGGGTAAGCTATGTGAAAGCTAATGCAGCATCCTGTTGATTCCCTCATGAAATCTGACCCAAGTCAGGGTGCTGATAGCTGCACATTCTTCCTGAAGAAGGAACTCCAGACAGGTAGTCATATTTTGGGGAAGGGTGTATTTCCCAAGGTCACCTCAGTTGCTGATCAGCCCACTGGGCAGAAGCCAGAGGCGACACGTCGTGGGGGCGTGTGGGGTCATGTGCTTCCCCAGATTTTTGCCAGGGTTTGCGAGCCCCACGGTGCTGCCAGGCCTACACGGAAGTTGGGAGCTGCAGCATTGGGGAGAGGCAGCAGCAAACAGCTGGGAGCTGCAGGGAAAGCCACTGCTTTTGTTGCTGCCTCTTACTGTGGAGCTAAAGCAGGCGTCCCACCCTGCAGCGCCAGCACCTGGGAGTTTCAGGGACAGGCCGCTGAGGGAAAAGGGAGAGTGTGCTTGGGAGCATGAGTCAGGCTGTGGATGGGCTGAACCTTTAAATTGCGTCCGTCCCCCCCGCCACTCTTAGCAGGCCCCAGTAGTCTCTGGCAGAAGCCCCTAGCTCCATCACCCCTCCTCAGAAAAGAAGCCCTGAGCTTCCACCCATCCAAGTCTGGTAGAAGAATGGAGCCAGCGGGGAGGGCGGGAAGCTCTGCAAACCGCACTTTAGCTGTAAAAGAGCAACATGCGGCTCCCTAGCCACAATTTGGCCACCCCCATTATATGCCTTTCCCTCTTGTATTCTAAAAAGCTCGTATAATGTTTATAAAATGGGGGGAAATGAACCCACATATGCTTTATGACTTTTTATACTAAGCTAATAAAAACGATATATATGACAAGTTTATTAATGATGAGATGCTAATAATCCGTGACAATGGAGACAATATTAGGTTTCAGAGCAGCAGCCGTGTTAGTCTGTATTCACAAAAAGAAAAGGAGAAGTGAGCTGTAGCTCACGAAAGCTTATGCTCAAATAAATTTGTTAGTCTCTAAGGTGCCACAAGTACTCCTTTTCTTGTAATGATACTAGGGTTTTACAAGAAGCCTAGAAGTTGCATGTTTTGTCCTTTTTCAAAAAATATGAGAACTATCAGTAATTACAAATATAGCCCCGATAATTGAAAAAACCTATCCAGTGTTATTAGTGACCATGAATCAGTACAGTTTTATGGTCTATGACTAGGGTCATACCAAATTCTCAGCCATGAAAAACACATCACAGACGATGAAATCTTCTTCCCATTGTGAAATCTGGTCTTTCGCGTGCTTTTACCCTATACTATACAGATTTCACGGGGAAGACCAGCGTTTCTCAAATTGTGGATTCTGACCCAAAAAGGAGTTGCGGGGGGGGGGGGTGTCACAGTATTCCCAACCTTACTTCTGTGCTGCCATCAGAGCTGGGCAGCTGGAGAGCGGTGGCTGTTGGCTGGGCACCCAACCAGCAGCAGTGCAGAAGTAAGGGTGGCAATACTATATCATGCCACCCTTACTTCTGCATTGCTGTCTTCAGAGCTGAGCAGCCAGTGAGTGGCAGCTACTGGCCAAGGGCCCAGCTCTGCAGGCAGAAGCACAGAAGTAACGGTGGCAATACCATACCACGCTATCCTTACTTCCATGCTGCTGTTGGCTCTGCCTTCAGAGCTGGGCTCCCAGCCAGCAGCCGCTGCTCTCCAGCCACCCAGCTCTGACGACAGTGCTGCTGCCAGCAGCAGTGCAGAACTCAGGATAGCAGAACTGCAACCCCCCCTACAATAACCTTGCAAACCCCTGCCCCCCACCCAACTCCTTTTTGGTCAGGACCCCTACAATTACAACACTCTGAAATTTCAGATTTAAATATCTGAAATAATGAAATTTACTATTTTTAAAATCCTCTGACCATGAAATTGACCAAAATGGACTGTAAATTTGGTAGGGCCCTAGCTATGAGAAGCAAGTTAATGGTCACAGTCCATTCCATATAACACAATTAGCACTAACTTATACTTTGTTGCCTGTCTTAAAGTGCCCAAGGACTGAACAGGAAGTAACACAATCTTTGAGATTCTGTTTGAGGTACTTTTTACTGCTGCACTTTGAATATACAAAATGCTGCTTCACACGAGTGGTTTCATTATCCACAGAGTGATTCTTGTGTTGCTTCTGACTTACTTGGGGGCAGATTATTCTATCCTTAGTTACAGTGTATAAGTAGTGATGAGCTGCCAGAATCTTAACTAGTTCCCTCCTCACCCCACGAGGGGGGTCGTTGTCCAGCCCCACCCCCAAGGGACTCCTGCCCCATCTATCCCCCTCCCATCTGCCCCCAGAACCGGGCAGGAGGGTCTTGTGGGCCACCGTAGTGGGTGCCCACCCCACCCCTAAGAGCCAGAGGGACCTGCCAGGGGGCGAGGTGGGGACTCCCGGCAGTGCTTACCTGGGGCAGCTCCCAGGAAGCATCTGGCAGGTCTGTCTGGCTCCTGGGGTAGGGGAGTGTACCTAAGGGTGGGAGCAGGGGGAGCGGCCGCTCCCCCACTGATCACATCAAAAGTGGCGCCTTTGGCGCCAACTCTGTGGGTGCTCCGGGGATGGAGCACCCATGGGGAAAATTTGGTGGGTGCAGAGCACCCACCGGCAGCTCCCCACCCCACACCCAGCCCCAGCCCACCTCCGCTCTGCCTCCACCCCTAAACGGACCACCCCGCTCTGTTTCTCCATGCCCCCCCCCCGGCTTCCCACGAATCAGCTGTTCGGTGGGAAGCCGGGGAGGGCCAAGAAGTAGGCAGCGGCTTCCCGCTCAGGCCCAGGGAGGCGGAGGTGAGTTGGGGCGAGGAGTGGTTCCCCTGCGTGCCCCCCCACCCAGGTTACCTGCTGCAGCGCAGGCAGCCCTCCTTGCGCCCCCCCGCCCCAGCTCACCTCCGCCTCCCTGGGCCCGAGTGTGAAGCAGCCGCCTGCTTCTCAGCCTGCCCCGGCTTCCTGCGTGAACAGCTGATTTGCAGGAAGTCTGGGGGGAGGACGGGGACGTAGAAGCAGAATAGGGCGGTCCATTCGGGGCAGAGGCAGAGTGGAGGTGAGTTGGGCTGAGAGCTGCCGGTGGGTGCTCTGCACCCACCAAATTTTCCCCTTGGGTGCTCCAGCCCTGGAGCACCCATGGAGTCGCGGAACAACCGGTTGTAAAAGGACTTAGTGACAGAGGATGTGGAAAAAGCTAATGTACTCAATGCTTTTTTTTTTTTTTTTGCCTCTGTTTTCACTAACAAGGTCAGCTCCCAGACTGCTGCGCTGGGCATCACAAAATGGGGAAGAGATGGCCAGCCCTCTGTGGAGATAGAGGTGGTTAGGGACTATTTAGAAAAGCTGGACGTGCACAAGTCCATGGGGCCGGACGAGTTGCATCCGAGAGTGCTGAAGGAATTGGCGGCTGTGATTGCAGAGCCATTGGCCATTATCTTTGAAAACTCGTGGCGAACCGGGGAAGTCCCGGATGACTGGAAAAAGGCTAATGTAGTGCCAATCTTTAAAAAAGGGAAGAAGGAGGATCCTGGGAACTACAGGCCAGTCAGCCTCACTTCAGTCCCTGGAAAAATCATGGAGCAGGTCCTCAAAGAATCAATCCTGAAGCACTTACATGAGAGGAAAGTGATCAGGAACAGCCAGCATGGATTCACCAAGGGAAGGTCATGCCTGACTAATCCAATCGCCTTTTATGATGAGATTACTGGTTCTGTGGATGAAGGGAAAGCAGTGGATGTATTGTTTCTTGACTTTAGCAAAGCTTTTGACACGGTCTCCCACAGTATTCTTGTCAGCAAGTTAAGGAAGTATGGGCTGGATGAATGCACTACAAGGTGGGTAGAAAGCTGGCTAGATTGTCGGGCTCAACGGGTAGTGATCAATGGCTCCATATCTAGTTGGCAGCCGGTATCAAGTGGAGTACCCCAAGGGTCGGTCCTGGGGCCGGTTTTGTTCAATATCTTCATAAATGATCTGGAGGATGGTGTGGATTGCACTCTCAGCAAATTTGTGGATGATACTAAACTGGGAGGAGTGGTAGATACGCTGGAGGGGAGGGATAGGATACAGAAAGACCTAGACAAATTGGAGGATTGGGCCAAAAGAAATCTGATGAGGTTCAATAAGGATAAGTGCAGGGTCCTGCACTTAGGACGGAAGAACCCAATGCACAGCTACAGACTAGGGACCGAATGGCTAGGCAGCAGTTCTGCGGAAAAGGACCTAGGGGTGACAGTGGACGAGAAGCTGGATATGAGTCAGCAGTGTGCCCTTGTTGCCAAGAAGGCCAATGGCATTTTGGGATGTATAAGTAGGGGCATAGCGAGCAGATCGAAGGATGTGATCGTTCCCCTCTATTCGACATTGGTGAGGCCTCATCTGGAGTACTGTGTCCAGTTTTGGGCCCCACACTTCAAGAAGGATGTGGATAAATTGGAGAGAGTCCAGCGAAGGGCAACAAAAATGATTAGGGGACTGGAACACATGAGTTATGAGGAGAGGCTGAGGGAGCTGGGATTGTTTAGCCTGCAGAAGAGAAGAATGAGGGGGGATTTGATAGCTGCTTTCAACTACCTGAAAGGGGGTTCCAAAGAGGATGGCTCTAGACTGTTCTCAATGGTAGCAGATGACAGAACGAGGAGTAATGGTCTCAAGTTGCAGTGGGGGAGGTTTAGATTGGATATTAGGAAAAACTTTTTCACTAAGAGGGTGGTGAAACACTGGAATGCGTTACCTAGGGAGGTGGTAGAATCTCCTTCCTTAGAGGTTTTTAAGGTCAGGCTTGACAAAGCCCTGGCTGGGATGATTTAACTGGGAATTGGTCCTGCTTTGAGCAGGGGGTTGGACTAGATGACCTTCTGGGGTCCCTTCCAACCCTGATATTCTATGACTTCTAAATTTAACAACTGGTTCTAGCGAACTGGTGGAAACTGGCTCCAGCTCACTACTGTGTATAAGTACTACCTTACTCTGAATTGTCCCACTGAAATCACTGCTCAAAATAACAGTGGAAGAATCCGTGCCTTTGTGAACAAACACCACACACAATTTACTGTATATAATGTTTTTAATCTTTAAGGAGCTTTACAGACACAGAACTACTTAAATCTGTTTTACCCCAGTGCCACTCCCTTGACTTCAACTGTTATTCCCAATTTACACCACTGTAAATGAGATTAGTCATATTAACCACTTAAGTAAAAATAGAGGATTTCATACTCTAACTCTGCCAATAGGACTCTCATCACAAGAACTACATTTGCAGCAATTTTTCTGGTAGAACAGCAGCACTGCTTTGGACAGGATGCACAGTAATGTCATTAGAAATGATTAGATTGAAGTTATTCTGCCTATTCTCACTGGCAAAGGGAAGATTTCACAATAACCTAAGACCCATATGCAGTATTTGGCGCTATCTTATGAAAAACTGCTAAAACAAAATAAAGTATTCACAATTTTAATTCAGAAGGGGATAAGAGATTATAATCTTGAAATTATAAATCGAAATTGAAAAATTCATTCAGTAGAAATATTTCACTCAAAAATAGCAAATCTGAGATATTTAGAAATCCATTAAAACTATACAAATGAGTTTAACAGGCAGGCTAGAGAAAATGTGATGAAACACATTTAAGGTGACAAAGCCGGTTATTCCTATCTTTGTACCAATTCATTAATGGGCTTGAACATGGTGCAAATGGAGTCCACAGCAAAACTGCTATGAAAGTAGGTTTCAAACCAATATCGAGTTTCAGACTAGACTGATTACAAACAAAATACAAGTTAAGAACAATAGAAGTCTGAAGAGGGCTGAGGGAATGCTTCACAATAGGTTCTTTTGGAAAATTCACATATTAGTAGTGATGTTTCTGTAACACCTGGAGACCAACCCCACCCACCAACATCAGGGCCCACTGTGCTAGGCATATAGACATACACTTCAACACCTAACATTGTTTTATTTAAAGCATCAGCATTGTTTACTTTAACAGGATTTTTTTCATTTTGATGGAAAAAACTTTGAGGAAAAAAATGGTCTGTCATCAGTTCTGAAGGTTGCAGCACAATAAGGGTGTAGTGAAAGTGGTTTATTATGAAACAGAAGGGGATGCTTTACAAACTCTAAGCCATCATCTGACCCCAATCCTGCAACTCATGTGTAGGTGGACTTGTGACCTCACGGAGCCCCACTGATTTCTGTGGAAGCTGAAATTTCTAACCTCCTTTGTGATTATGTACACATTCACTCATGTTGCCATGTGCTTCAATTATTGTTCAAGGACTAAGGCAAATGTGTTTTAATGGTAGAATCTTGCACCTTGCTGTGTGTGGGTGGCAGCGTTCACTAATATGTAATACATTGCACAATCAAGGCCATAATGCTCTTCTATTGAAAAACACTTACCAAGATCTCATTTCTCAGGAATGTATTCTGCACTAGAGTGATGAGGATGTTGTGGAATTAATACAAGGGCATAAAGTATTCACACTGGACAATATATGTAGAGTAGCAACATAGGAAAATGCACAGACACAAAGCACTTCAAATTAGATTTCAAGCATCTAGAGATGCAGCTTTTGAGGGGAGAATAATTTATGCTCTGTTTATTTAAAGGAACATATTTTATTGGTGAGGACCAATCAAGATATGAGTTGTACTTTGTAAATATTTCCCAACCTATATTGATCATAACCCATTATGTTATTAAAGGTCCAATTTAAATTATTTGGAGGAGACACAAAGAAATTACTTGTGTTCTGTGAACCCAAGAATTTACCTTGGACATCATCCATTCTAGTGAAACTCTCAGAACCAATCTTCCTAATGGAAGATCGGAAGCAACCTCAATGCATTCTATGAGAATGATATCCAGATATTTTCTTTTCCACTCATACCCGTGTGTTCCTATTACTATGATCATCCCCCTCCCTCTCCTTGAGTTTCTACACCCACTTGTGGTGTCTCATCCTCATTTAGGCTATCGTTTATATATTGTATGTTTGTTCAACAACCAGCACAATGGGGCCCTGATTCTGATTGGCACACATAGGTGCTACCATAATACAAACAATTTATAACCATATTTCTTACAAATCTTCTCAGAGACACAGACACCTTTAAAAGTCTCAGAATAAAATGTTAATCATAGTAAATTACAGACACTTGCTCTCCCTGCAAATCAGAACAGAATTGAACCCTTTTTTCCTAATAGTCAGCAGGAAAAATTCTAGCACCTTGAGGTGCACATTATACAGAGTCTCTCAACAGAGGGGTTGTGTGACGGGGTTGGGACTCACCACGGCAGTGCCTCCTGCTGTTCACTCTGGGAATTAACTCAGTTTGTGCCGAGCATCCTCTGCCAGCGGTGTCCCGTCTATCTCTCGCCCTAGATTGGCATCTCGACCCGCGTTGCTCCCAGTGTCCTCTTCAGGACACTGCCTTTCGGCAGTGCCCACTGCTCCAATCTCACCCCCTTCTTGGGGTTTGGTGTTATCAGCAGTCCTTCTCTTCGCCCTAGCCACAATGGCCGACCACATCTCAAAGTCTAACCGCTACTGGCAGGGGTCTGGTGCAGGCCATGATGGCCACTCCTAACGGCCAGGTGGAAGTGCAAGGGGGAAGGGACCCAGGCCCGCCCCCTACTCTGGGTCCTGCCCCAGGGACCCTTAAGCAGCAACCTTCCTGCCTGCCCTCCATCTCCCCCTTTGTCCGTCTCTCTCCCTGCTCTGTTTCCCCTTTGGCCTCTTTGCACCGGCTAGGCCCTTTTTCTCAGGGCCTGCAGCCCAGCAGGTACGGGAGGGAAGTTCCCTTCTGCTCCCCCAACCTGCCCAGCACTGAGCTGTCCATGGTGCTAGTCTCCTCACACATGAGACAGACCTTCACCCTCTGAAAGCCTGGGAGAGACTACCTGCTCCCTTCTTGGGCAGCCTTTATACAGGGCCTAGCCTAGCCCTGATTGGCTGGCTGTAATACCGGCCCTGATTGGATCTCTAACAGGCCCTTCCTGATTGGCTGCCGCCTTGCGCAGCTGCTCTGACCTGTTGTAGCCCAATCTGGCATGGGGGTGGGGACACCACCCCACCACAAGTTGTCACTCTATATTTGCAGCTGACAAACTACTTTACACAATTAAAGTGTTTCATTCACTCTCCTCTCACACACACTCTCTATTTTCATATATTAGACACACACAACCAAAGAGAGAGAGAGAGAATCGTAGGACTGGAAGGAACATTGAGAGGTCATCTAGTCCAGTCCCCTGCACTCAAGGCAGGACTAAGTATTATCTAGACCATCCCTGACAGGTTTTTCTCCAACCTGCTCTTAAAAATCCCCAATGATGGATATTCCACAGCCTCCCAGGGCAATTTATTCCAGTGCTTAACCACTCTGACAGTTAGGAAGTTTTTCCTAATATTCAACCTAAACCGCCCTTGCTGCATTTTAAGCCCATTGCTTCTTGTCCTATTCTCAGAGGTTAAGAACAACAATTTTCTCCCTCCTCCTTGTAACAACTTTTTATGTACTTAAAAACTGGTATGTCCCCTCTCAGTCTTCTCTCCTCCATACTAAACAAACCCAATTTTTTCAATCTTCCCTCATAGGTCATGTTTTCTAGACCTCTAATCATTTTTGTTGCTCTTCTCTGGACTTTCTCCAATTTGTCCACATCTTTCCTGAAATGTGACACCCAGAACTGTACACAATACTACAGCTGAGACCTAATCAGCGTAGAGTGGAAGAACTACTTCTCATGTCTTGCTTACAATACTCCTGCTAATATACCCCAGAAAAAGTTTGCTTTTTTTTGCAACGTTACACTGTTGACTCGTATCTAGTTTGTGATCCACTATGACCCCCCAGATCTCTTTCCGCAGTACTCCTTTCTAGACAGTCATTTCCTATTTTGTATGTGTGCAACTGATTGTGCCTTCTTAAGTGGAGTACTTCACATCTGTCCTTATTGAATTTCATTCTATTTACTTCAGACCATTTCTCCAGTTTGTCCATATCATTTTGAATTTTAATCCTATCCTCCAGAGCACTTGCAACTCCTCCTAGCTTGGTATTTTCCGCAAACTTTATAAGTGTACTCTCTATGCCATTATCTAAATCATTAATGAAGATATTGAACAGAACAGGACCCATAACCGATCCCTGCAGGACCCCACTCATTATGCCCTTCCAGCATGACTGATAACTACTCTCTGGGAACGATTTTCCAACCAGTTATGCACCCACCTTATAGTACTCTATCTAGGTTGGATTTCCTAGTTTATTTATAAGAAGGTCATGCGAGACAGTATCAAAAGCCTTACTAAAGTCAAAATATACCACATCTACTGCTTCCCCCCCGGCATCCACAAGGCTTGTTACCCTGTCAAAGAAAGCTATCAACTTGGTTTGACATGATTTGTTGTTGACAAATCTATGCTGACTGTTATTTATCACCTTATTATCTTCTAGGTGTTTGCAAATTGATTGCTTAATTATTTGCTCCATTATCTTTCCAGGTACAGAAGTTAAGCTGACTGGTCTGTAATTCCCCGGATTGTCCTTATTTATAGATGGGCACTATATTTGCCCTTTTCTCATCTTCTGGAATAATTGCTAATGGCTCAGATATCTCCTCAGTCAGCTCCTTGAGTATTCAAGGATGTATTTCATCAGGCCCTGGTGATTTGAAAACATCTAACTTGTCTAAGTAATTTTTCACTTGTTCTTTCCCTGTTTTAGGCTCTGATTGTACCTCATTTTCACTGGCATTCACTATGTTAGATGTCCAGTCACCACCAACCTTTGTAATTTGACCAGTTTCCACTTTTTATAGGACTCTTTTTTGAGTTTTAGATCGTTGAAGATCTCATGGTTAAGACAGGGTGGTCTCTTTCCATACTTCCTATCTTTCCTATGCAGTGGGATTGTTTGCTCGTGCCCTTAATAATGTCTCTTTGAAAAACTGCCAACTGTCTTCAATTGTTTTTCCCCTTAGACTTGCTTCCCATGGGATTTTACTTACCAACTCTGAGTTTGCTAATGTCTGCCTTCTTGAAATCCACTGTCTTTATTGTGCTGTTCTCCCTCCTATCATTCCTTAGGATCATGAACTCTACCATTTCAGGATCACTTTCACCCAAGTTACCTTCCACTTTCAAATTCTCAACCAGTTCCTCCCTATCTGTCAAAATCAAATCTAGAACAGCCTCCCCCCAGTAGCTTTCTCTACCTTCTGAAATAAATTTTTTTCTCCAATACATTTTAAGAACCTGTTGGATAATCTGTGTCCTACTGCATTATTTTCTCAACAGATGTTGAGATATATATCAATAAAAAAATAGAAGATTTTCCATTTTGGCAGCCACTTTAATTTTCAAACACTCTTGGATCAATTTTGAAAAGAAACAGATCCGCCCCTCAAATGAACACGCACAACTCAGAGGGCAAGTACGTCATCCTTACTTTATTTGTATCTATGCACATTTTCTTTGAGAGAGAGGATAATTGCTGATTTTCTCTGGAAAGAGAATAGAAGAACTTGTCTTAAAAGACAATACTGTAGCGTGACTGAAGGGGGTGATTTCCTTACCCGACTTCTATGCCAATTACCAAGCAGCAGCTTACAACTCTTACTTATTGGGAGCCACCACCTGCCTACTGTCACTGGATCAAGAAAGAAAAACAAAAATGCAGTAATGTATATAGTTTTTCAGCTAATTATAGCGTAAGAACAACAAAATTCCCCATTCCAAATTCAAACCATCAAAAATGTAAGGGAAACATTCTGTAAAATGCTGAAAACAAATAAAAGCACATGCGGTGTAACAGGCAATGTACTCCAAAAAGATATGGGTCACTGATAAAGGGAAATGAAATAAAATGGTTTCTTTTATTGTCCTCAACTCTTTCTGGGAAGCTTTTTAGGCTTGGATAACTGAAAATTAGAGTGGAAATTCCGATTATTTCCATTTATCAATATGCAAAAATGGAGCTTTGCTCTCCAATGGCTGCTTGTTATTATAATTGTTATGTTTTGAAAGAGGATACAGGAATTTACATTTCCAGCAATGAGTGCCAAGCATCTCTCTCACTACTTTGCCCATTTAATAGGGGAAGCATCTTTAACAAACAGCCATTCCTGGATAAGTGGGAGAAATGAAGAAATTCAGACGGATCAAAATGACTTGCTGGTCATAAGAGGCTAGCTCAGTATCTGTTTGTATGTTTGTAACATTTGTCTGTACAGACCCTTACGGGAAAGGTCATACAGAATTTAAATAAGGATGAAATCAAAAAGGAAAGAAAATATTCTTTAAAACCTACAAAATGAAATAGAGAATATATAGATTAGCATCTTTCTACATGTATTTTGAAACATCCTATAAAATTGTATCGCAGGTGTATACTTTTCTTTAAAGTCTATGGGGTTATTCCAAAAACATATACAAAGATTGTCATTTTCTTTTAAATACTGCAAACCTTTTCTATATGGGGATTGTCATTCCATCTCAGATTTAGTGGCTGGAAGACAGAGGTTAAAAGGTCTACTTCTACCAGAAAAAAAGAAAAGGAGGACTTGTGGCACCTTAGAGACTAACAAATTTATTTGAGCATAAGATTTCGTGAGCTACAGCTCACTCCATCGGATGCATGCAGTGGAAAATACAGTGGGGAAATTTTATATACACAGAGAACATGAAACAATGGGTGTTACCATCACTCGTTACAGTGGTAACACCCATTGTTTCATGTTCTCTGTCTATATAAAATCTCCCCACTGTACTTTCCACTGCATGCATCCGATGGAGTGAGCTGTAGCTCACGAAAGCTCATGCTCAAATAAATTGGTTAGTCTCTAAGGTGCCACAAGTCCTCCTTTTCTTTTTGCGGATACATAACAACACAGCTGCTACTCTGAAACCTGTCATTATACATCTACCAGCTGATACAGATTCTTCCGTAACCCCCCTGTATACAGATTCTCCTGTAACTGTGTTTAAGAGCTGAAGGGCATTCTGTCTTCTGCCAGGAAGTACTGGTTTGTGATCTAGTGATGATCCAGAAGTCCTAAGTAGCTGTATTGAGCAGGGTGATTTTCCCTTAGTTGTCAAAGAAGTGTTACTAAAACCTGAGTGCCCTTGGAATGACATCCTGTATTTTATGAAACCAGAACCTGAATTACTGTGTGTCAGTTAAAGTGCCAAAATATAAATTTTATAAGAATAGAACCATAGGTACATAAACTGCCACATTTTTCCTCACAGATTTTCCTCTGAATTGTTTTCTAATTTAGAGACAGACCATAACCAGGCAGTAAGTTCCTATTAAAAATTATACAAGGTATGTACCATTACCAATAAATACCCTTGGTTGATGGGACATTTGGTTTGTACACCGAGTAAAACACCCATTACCGGAGTAATGGATTATTGGACATGCTTCCAAGCAAGAAGCAGTCCTTCAACCATTTGCTGGTTTTCAAATTACAATGCCTCTAAATTATTATACAATTAAAAAGAAAATCTTAGGAGAAAAGTTAGAACCTGTATCTATTGTTCTTCACTTATACATGTACACTATTTACATTCTATGTACAATAGGTAAAGGATCCAATCCCTCTGTTCTGGATTTGGGGACATGCCTTTAAAAAAAAAATGCAGTGATGCATCAATTTTTAAATTAGCATCACTACAGAACAGTTTAAAAACCAAACTTAGAGCCTGGGTAGAACCAGACGCAGAATTCAAAGGTATACAAGTATGAAAATTGTAGGATTCACACTGCATGACAGTTTATGCATAACTGCACTTTGCTCACAAACATTTAGTTTTAGGATCTGGGTGGTCAGTACAGATGGAAGTATATCGACAATTAGTTACAACTATCTATGGGTTCACTGGGTATCAAATGATCATCTAGAGTTATGGGCCTAACTGCAGGAGCATAAACTACATTTCAGGTGCTGCTTTACACCCTTCATTATGACTGTTTGATCCATAGATAACACAAAACAGAAAGCCTCCAAACTATGTATTTCTGCTACATAAAGTGCCTAGAAGCTATTAGGGAACTATATATTATATATATATATAAATAAATTAAAAAACCAAGAACAAGAATTTTGACATGCAAGTGGTTTTCATGGGTTTCCCAGATGTGCAACACAACATAATTTGAGCAGCAGCCAGAAGTCAATGTGAACTCCCTGTGTATTCTCCTTTCCTCGAATGTCAATGTAAACTTACATTGGCACACAAGCTTCAGCAAATGTGATTTGAGTAAACCAGCATATATCTTCAATATAGCACTACTTGCAGATTTTAGCTGACCATAAAGCTATTGTCACTTAACAACATTGCCAGGGACCTGACCAACTTGTGACTGATTTCAATGCCATTAAAATATAATGGCAGGAATGTAGACAAGACAGAGATAATGGAAATATGAAATATGGTATTTGAGCAGCATCCCTCGTGGCACCAACAACATTACTGTCCATCCTGAACTCTCGTGCTTTTGATATAAGGATAATCCAGGTCTGACCTATATGAAATAGTTGAAACTGCTGTAATTTTTAATTAATTACAATAAATTAAACTAAACTTCTTCTGGGGCCATGTGCACTTAAAGTGTGCTTGACAGAAGTGGAGCTAATCATTCTGGAGTGGTGGGGGTAGGGGAAAGGAGTATCCATATCCTTTGAGATCTTCAAATACGATCCCAAAGCAATGGGAAAAAACAAGATTTTATGGTTCAACCGTATTTAAAGACGGAGTCAGATGATTTGTAGAAACCCACAAAACATTTGACAATAAGAGACTGAACAGAAATGAAAACAGCTGTGCTTTATGACCATCCTTGGGTTGTTTTAACAAACCTTTCTTGAAGCTCATTAATTTCTGTAGCATTTTATGTCATTCTGAGAAGCAAAGTTAAAGCTTTCTGATTTCCACAACAAATATACTTGATCAAGTCAGAATGTCAGATTTATCTTTTACTGTGTCTTATGTACATACCTAAGTGCAAATTAATCTTTCCTCTCAGTAGTTTTGCTTCCCTGCTAGCCCTATCATGTAGTGTAATCACATGTCTTAATAAAAAATAAACTGACAATGTGTTGGTGAGTGGAAATGCATTCAAGTCTTTTTATTTCAAAATCTTCCACTAGTCTGAAGTGTTCTTAAATGGTAAAACTATCACTATTACAACCGAATGAAAAAAAAAATTCTACCCAGTTTAAGAGATTTTTAAAACACTCCACCATTTAAGATACTGAAGTTGATTAACAAAATTTAACCTGCTCTTACTCATATGTTCGTAAAGGGAATAAATGTCTTTGTGTGTTGTAAATATTGGTTTAATGTTTATTTTTCCTTTAAACAACAAGTCAGAAATTCATGTATTTAATGAAAAAGGTGCCTATATGAAAAGAACTTGCAATTTCAAATGTCCAAAGGGTTATTATATTTATATTCCTGTTCTGTTTGCTTAATAATGTCAAACACTTCCATAAAAAGAAAAGGAGGACTTGTGGCACCTTAGAGACTAACAAATTTATTTGAGCATAAGCTTTCGTGAGCTACAGCTCACTTTTCCACCGAATGCATCCGATGAAGTGAGCTGTAGCTCATGAAAGCTTATGCTCAAATAAATTTGTTAGTCTCTAAGGTGCCACAAGTCCTCCCTTTCTTTTTGCGGATACAGACTAACATGGCTGCTACTCTGAAGCCTGTCATTATACAAAACACTTCCATGTAACATTTAGCTCAAAATTGTGTTTTAGGGTTATTAATGGCCCAACTCCTTACTTAAGAGAGTGTTATATAAATGATCTGTTCCTAATGACTCAAACAATACAGTATAGCAATCATGTTATCCTATCCTCTAAAATGTTGCATTTTGCTCTTCAAAAAATCAACTGCTGCATGTTCATGTCCAAATGCAGTGGCTGATTTTCAAAGATAGGTGGCAACGCAACCCTCATAATAGAGGTATTAAATGACATTTTCTCAAGTATCTTAAAACTAGGTAATTACCAAAGAACTAATGACTTGAAAAAGAAAACAGTCTACGAAAATATGGCTTATTAGCTTGCTAACAGATGATTAGTCAGGAGTCCTATACTGTCAACTTTAGTCTGATAAAGTACTCTATATTAATACTATGCCATGAATCCTGAACAACGAAGGTCTGTTTCTCCTTTCCTAAATGGGCTTTCCTTCTCTCAGTATTGGTGTATTAACGACAGATAAGACTCTCTTTAAGACGTAAACACCTTCCTAAGAAAAGGTATAGATTCACACATGTCAAGACCACCGATTAGAGTGATACTTGTATTGATGTTCACACAAATGAATGTAATGAATATAATGTATCAATACAGGTAACTCTGGTGCATTGGAAAGTCCAGATCAGTCTGATTAAGTGATCTGTTTTAACTATAAGTTTCATTGTTTGTTATTTGAAATATTTTTGTCCTATGCTATTCATACTTTCATTTTACAATTACTGGCTGTTCTGCTCAAGAGGAAATTAACTCTGTCTAAATCTGAATGCTAATACAATGGATTCCCCTGTACCTCTATCACTGAGCTATCTGAATTTAAGTACTGTGCAGATTGTTAGGGGGCTTATTCCTTCACCCACTTACTTCCCTGGTCCCTCTTGCATGAACAGAGAGCAACAATACCCAAAGTCTAAAGGTGCAAACAATTCAATGTTTATTGGGGTGAACTTCCAGCAAGCATGATTCCAGTTTCCTTCCTTAGTGTCCTCCTTCCCAGCTCTGACACCACAGAGCCTTACACCTGTGTCCTTGTTCCCATTCCTGCCCTTAGCAAAACATGATTCCAACTTCCTTACTCCCATTCCCTATTCCCATTTCCCCCTTTAGCAAAACACGATTCCAATTTCCTTACTCCTATTCCCTGTTCCCATCTCCCCTCTTTAGCAAAACATGATTCCAATTTCTCCACCCCCATTCCCATCTCCCCCACCCACACACCCACCCCCTTAAGGTTAACCTGTCCCCCTTATTTTCAGGCTTGACTTGTTTTTTCAACTCCCTTTCCTGGAGGGCCATAATCTGAGTCTTCTAGTAGCTTGTTTGCTGACCAGATGTATTTGTTATTTGCAGCTCCTTTGTGCCCATCAGCTAGGTAATTTGCATTTACACACAGAGGCTTACTAGCTTGCTTCTGGATCCAAAGCTGTTAGCAGCTCAGACACTGTCTTAAAAGGGAAGCATTCCACTTCCACTAGAGTTCTGATTACTTTCCACTTTCATCTCCTGCTCAAAAACACAGAGATCTGAAAAAGAAAGCACAACCTATTGTGGCTCCTTTTGGAGCCCTATGAGGATTTTAATGAAGTACCATGTTTTATTTGCATTTTTTTTACCCCTTCTCCAATATACACTGCACACGTCCTGGGAAAATGCAAATTCCTTCCATATAGTTTAACCTCTATAACATTATATTAGCCATATTAATTTTACACAAGATATAACTGCCTCCCCCATGCCCACAGCGTTTTCATGCACACCCACCAAAGCAACAATCTAATCCCCCAGAGCCACCCCAAGGCTCAGTGCTCCCATCATTCCTCCCCTTTTCCTTTTCTTTTACCTGTGCACACACACAAAATTCTCTTTTGCCTAACATCCCTTGCACTGTGATTACTTTTTTTTTTACACAACTGTACCCCAATTACACTTCCATCTTGTACAACTAGACACAACCAGGGGCAGCCAAGTTCCAATAGAAACCCCTTCCATCCTTTATTGATTTTGATTACATTACCCAAAAGTCAAATAATTTTGATCAGGTTCTCTCTCTGCCTGCTGCCTGCAGCAGTGCCTTATAGACCATTTCTGTGGGAAAAGGGCCCATTTTCCCTCAGAATAGCTGTAAAGGCTTCTGTGGACAGAAGCATAGTGGTGGTAGTAGCCACTCTACCTGACCCCCTTGGATAATTTAATTACCAAGCTTCCATCCAATGTGACTGCACAGAGTTGCACATACAGTTACATTTATATAACTGGGTTTTATCATTAAACAAAAACTTCCTTCTTGACATCTCACATAAATATCCAAAGTACCCTCCATTAAAACTTCAGAAAAACAAAAGAGTGTGGAAAGGCAGGTTGCACTTTGAAACTTTTTTTTTCCCCCCACTCCCCCAGGACCAAGTCCCAAATCCAGTCTCTAAAGGTGGTCTGTTAACTCTGCTTTTGACTATAAACCCTTTTGTGCCAAATCATCTTTCACTACCCCTAACTAATTTACAACCTCACCAGTTTATAAAAGTTGGATACATTTCTGGCACATAGGACTGTATAATGAAAGATTCATTTTTCAGCTAATGCACCAATAGTCTTTCCAAAACACTTACCTCTCCAACTGGGCAGCTCTACATTAAGAAATAAAAGATGTAACGAACTAGCATGATTAACCAGGGTCTTCAAAGATCATATTCAGTATTAAAACTCCATAACTGTGAATGTAGTCTGTTTCTGCTAGACTGATTTTTTATTTTATTTCTTTACAGTACTGCATTTGTCCTGCAAGACCTAAGGCAAAACTGAAATGTAGCCAAAGTAGCCAAATATCACTGAGCTATCACCCCAGTAATTGGAATGAAAGTTAGCACTGGGCAATGTTCCACTAGTTGTCCTGTAGTGATGATGTTTGTTGCCATGACTAGCAGATGTCACACTGTTCAAATGCAGTGTGTAAGAGAGTCATGTAGAAGAAAGGAGAAAGATGAGATATAGAAGTACAAATCTCCTTTCTAGGATTTCACATGTAATTTCAGTATTAGCTAATCTACTCTGTGACTTAAAAATATATATTTTAATAACAAAGCACAGAACTTCTACAATTAGAGTCTGGCTGCGGACCGTTTGCCTGAAGACATATTCTGATCAACTGATTACGCCTTTCTGATGATGTCACAGATGTGTACCAAGTCCCGATGGCAGATATTGAAGACCTTTTCAGTGAATCACACACAAAAATCTCTATGCCTATTATATAAATTGGGGGATGGGAAAAATATGGAGGCAGAAAAGCCAAAGATGATAAGGTAAGAGGGTAAAGAGAAGCACTGAGGGAATGGTTCAGAGTGATGAATTGAAGGGAAAAATTACAACTTTAAAAAAATGTCCAACTCTCAAAGTTGGAGGCTGCCATTTCAGTAGCAGTCTGTGGTCCTTTAAGCCATTTTTAACTCCTTTTCTAGTAAAAAAAACTAACCTGTGGACTGTTCAGTATTCCAAAGTTTGTTTATTTAAAATTTTGAATTTTAAAAGGATGATAAAATGGAGCTGGGCTTTTGGTGACCGTAAGATGGAGAGAAGGAGTTCAGCTATCCTTTATTAAAAACAGATAAAGATTGTTATAACAATTATCAGATAAACATATTCAAGATAGTAGAGAAAAAGTAGATAGATTAGATCAAATAGATCGATCCATCTTTTCTCTTCTTTTCTCTTGCTAGGAACTACTTTTCACAGTGGAAAGAAACTTTTTTTTCCTTAAAATGAAATTGTAAGGAGTCCTAGTCTAACAGCAATAAGCTAGGTCAGCAGATACCTTAGTAGGCAATCAGCAGCTATTGGTGCACATCTTCCAGTATGCACTAACAGCCTACTCATCCACATGGTGGGTAAAGGCAAATACGCAGTTATGACCTTGAAAAACAGTGCAACTTATGGGGGAACATATGCATATATTCCACACAATCTCATTTTGGGACAGACAGATGGATGCTTGGCAAGAGCAAATTGCTGCCTCCATCAAGGTAGGTGGACATTAAGTTATAAGTATAGTAGAATTCTGGATGCTTACTAGAAACTCCCCTTCTAAAGAAATGTTTGGAATGTAAGGCTGTTTCTGTTTTATTTTCTCTTATTGCAGCTCTTATATTTCTCATCATCACTGCAAATACAAAGGGTTGTGGCCTCCTTGCAGATCAAGGGCCACCCAGGTCAATTTCTGACTAAGTCCTTAGGGTGGTCTGGCTGTATTCAGTTTATGTCCATCACTGGCAATCTTATCACGACACCAACGTTTTTGGTGCCTACCTGTTTGGCAGCTATGTAGTGGAATTCCTTGGTACACATTCTTATATTTCTTCCTCCGTGCAATTATACCTGAAGATGAAAAGGTCCAAGAATGCCATGTCTCAATGCTATTATCAGATATTCAGTTTTGTATTACTTACGCTTTGAGAGAGAAAACACTGCTTTGAAAAATATTACAATGTTATTTGTAAAATCATGGCAGCATTAAGAAGAGGTAAGTGCATCCAGTCCCGGATCCCCCGTCTACTGCACTAAGGAAGAGAGAATATCAATCAGCTCTCAAACTCAGTCCCTATATTATGAAAACTACAAAATGAAACCCCAAGAAGGGAATAAGCTTAACAACACGTACTTTATACCTTCTTAATTAAACCTTCTTACCTAGGTTTGGCTTTTACTAGGGTTCCTAGATCAGGAGAGCTCAAGGTCACATTCTTGAGCCTCTCTTCTCAGAGAGCCGTGTCTACATCCCTTTAACAAGTAGGGTAATGAGTCACCTGCCTCAGTCAGCCAGTAGAATCAGCACATGCTAACAGGGAAGGCTATATCAGGCAAACACTACAAACCTGTTACATTTATTAATATAATTCAGTGTATGCTTTGTTTTAAATATTTACAAGCAGTTTGGCAAGAATAAATTGATGTATTTTTCTTTGAAAAATACAAGTTACATAATAGTAAACTGCAGTTCCAAGAATAAAAATTAATTTAATCCTTGCTTTAAAAACCAGAATTGAAGAGATTATATTCTGGTATGTACATTAAATCTGTCTGATATTCTGTAAATGAAGCTTGACATTTGAACACACATTGACCAACCCACTGCCTTCTTAATACACAATACTCCCATAAAGTAGACAGTATAACAAAGACTAACATGAGTGCAGCCAATAACTAGTAATGTGCTAAATAAAAATCCTGATGCTAAGCATAATGAGGTTTCAGTTTGTCATAAGAAATATTTCACTGAGCAAATTAAAAGTTTTTCTCATTGGCATAGCCTACATACTCAAATTCAGGTGCTGCTGTTCAAAATAGATATTGATGATTTGCTCTTACATAATGCCTCCCATTTCTCTACACAAACTAAATCAAATTATTGCTGATGCATATTATCCCCATTGTATAGCTGAGAACAACTAAAGCACAGAGAAATAATACTCCACTGCAGTGAGGTCATTACATAAATGACTAGTGCCAATGAGGAGTGCCATTGGCTTCAAGTCACACACACTTTAAGTCAATGTAATTACTTTTTGCTTAAAGTTAGGCATGTGTTTAACTTGCTGAATTGGGGTCTAAATGAAGTGTCGAAGCTCAAACATGAAGTCTGTCATACAGCTGCGTCTCCTGACTCCCAGTTCCGTGCCTTAACCATCAGATCATCACACTCCATTAGGAAGGAACAGCAGACAACCTGGCTGGATAAGTGTCAAACTTAAAAGAAAAAACACCGTTTAAAAACAATACAACATTGCATATATATCAAGCTCTATACTTCTCATTTCTTAGCCCTGCTGAGTTCATATGAAGATTATGCAGACACTGAAATACTTATAGCTATTCACATCAGAAAATATGTATAAGTAACTCACTTTATAGCACAGCCCAAGATTATTCTAATATTTGACATGGAAAAAAAATGGTAAACATTTTTCTCTTAGAGAAGCAAGTAAATCTGTGAACAGAGTTGTAAATTACAGCCACGGTCATTGAAAACTAGGCCGCATCGTATAAGCACCACCCGCTTGTCATGACAAGGTAGTCCAGTGGAGTGGTAGAGGTTGATTTAACAGCAGGGTTTGTTAAAAGAATTTCATTGAAATGGCCAAAAAAAAAAACCACACACCACAGAATGTAAACTCTGAACAGTGTTTTACTTTTTCATGTTGGTTTCATGAAAAAAGGATTTCTAAAAAAACCATAAGTATTGAAAAATCACCCTGAAGGTAATTTTTCACTGGATTGTCTCACCTTTCTCCACACCTCTTTTGGAAGAAATCTAAATACCCTAGGTATGCCTACACTAAGCCCAGGTCTGCATGCTCCAGCCTGTGACTGAGCAGGACTTTCCTGCAACTGCAGCTCCAGGCTGTGCCAGACCTGGACCCAGGCGTCTGAACTAACAGCCGGGAGTCTGGATCTTCTGTGCGCTCAGTGACTCTGCTGCGGGGCTCAGGCAGTGTGAAAGAGGAAGTTACCCAATTCAAATGCAAATAGGACAAGTGTCAGCCCTCTGGGGGATGAGAGGAAATAGGTGGGGACAAGAGACTGGGGATAGGGAGGCAGAAGCTGGGACTGAAGACTGCTGAGGGTTGTGGGGGACAGGCAGACTAGGATTTAGGGGTAGAGATGGAGTGTGGGATTGGCTAGATACCTAAGGAGCCAGATGCAGAAACTGGGACAGATTGGACAAGGAGACTGGGACTAGAATCTGGGGACAGGAACTGAGGAAAGGGGGACACAGATCAGCTGAGGAACCAGGGGGCAGACTTGTCAAATAGACTAGGACTGATAACCAGTGAGGAGAAGCAGACAGGTCTGATGAGGAGTTGCGGTGTGGAGGGAGAACTGGGAATGACTGGGCAAAATGACTTGTACAGGGAGAGTGTGTGAAATGGGGAGAATGGGACTGCAACGAGGACTCGGGGTGGGAAGAGACAGAAGTGAGACAGGAACAGGAGGGACAGGATTCAGCAGAAGGGGTCATGCTTGAAGAGAATGGCAGAAAAGTAAGTGCCCACTAGAGAACACTGCCCTCTAGAGCCTGGAATGGAACCCAAGATTCCCGAGTCTGACCATTTTTCTGCTGTCAGCAAATATCTGTGAAACCCACTGGCAAAGCGTGTCCCCCATCTCCCTCTGGTGCTGGTCCACACAAGATGACAACCTACTGCTGTTATGAGTTACTCCATTAGCTCAAGTGGCAGAGGTCTGTGCAGTAGACTTAAGGTTCCTACCCCGCTAATGACCCCTATGGGTATCAATATGATGCCACATACCGGATATCCATTTTTCCAGTTTTATTTTTTATAAACGTAGGAAATCACACAGAAAAAATACAATGAAAGAATGTTATTAATGTTGCAAAGTCAAATACACAAAAATTAGAAAATACCAGAATGAAGGCTGCTTGGGCAACTTTCCCTTGTGCATATGCATTATGATATAGTCCTAAATTACATGATCACATACGATTTTTTCCACAGGCCTCTGCTTCATTCAGTGAACAGCACAGACCCGCTTGAGGATGGAGCACTGCTGTGCAGCGAAAGACACGTTGTCTCTACCACCCCTGCTTCGTCCGTTGCAGAAGTTGGAAGGCGTATAGTGAATAAGTCAGGGAAGATTGGTAGTGAACGAGTCAAAGAATAGTTTTAAGAGAAAGGATGGCCTCAAAGCTAAGGCAGTTGAATGCTGCTCTTTGGAACTGGATTCTGTTCCTGCCTCTAACAGAGCTCCTGTGTGATGCTAGGCAAGTCACACAAACCCAACTTTTCACACGTGGTCAGTAATTGAGTCAGTAACTTCTGGGGGAGAAACTTGAGACCCTGGCATCAGATTTGCAGAGTGCCGAGCACTCAGTGAGGCAGCTGAAGTCAATGCAAGCTGAATGTCGAACAAATGAAGTGTTATATAATGCTAAGCATTCTGAAAAATCAGATCCTAGGTTTCTCAGATTGGGCACCCAAAATTAATGGATACTTTTGACCTTAATCCTTCTACGCTCAGCCATTTCATAAGGGTGTTGTACAAACACATTTATTAATATTTGTGAAGCACTGAGATACTATAGTGATGAATTCTGTCTTCAGGACAGAGTTTGAATAGTATTAGTAATAAGGAATGAAGAGAAAATTATATGTTGAACAGCAGCACCTTAAGGGTATGTCTATACTGCTATTAGACACCTGCAGCTGGCCCGTGCCAGCTGACTCGTGCTTGCAGGACTCAGGCTAAGGGGCTGTTAAACTCTGGTGTAGACATTCGGTTTCAAGCTGCAGCTCAAACTCTGGGACCCTCCCACCTCATAGGATCCTAGAGCCCAGGCTCCAGTCCAACCCCAAACATCTACATCACAATTAAACAGGCCTGTAAGCGCAAGCCCAAGTCAGCGGACACCAGTCAGCTACAGGTTTTTAATCGCAGCCTTGACCCTAAGTGAGCATCTTCTATTCTGTGCACTAAATGAGGCAGGGTCTTGTGGAAAAAACTGTATGTGATGATGTCATTAAAGACTATATCATAACACATACACACAAGGGGGCAAACTAAACTTGTATAGGCAACAGCACTGTAGGCAATATGAAGGTGGAAAGGAAATCAGGGGTCTTCCCCTTTAACTTCTTCCTATTTCCATGCTTTTAAGTTTGGGGTGGATGAGGTATGTCCTGAACTGTCATTAAACATAGTTTTTGTTTGTTAATCACTCCAAGTAACTGTTGCTAGTGGAAACAACCAACTTCCAAAAAACAAAAAAAAGAGAGAGAGAGAGCGCGCGAGTGAGCGTGCATGCACTTTTGACCAGGTCCTGGAAACAAGGGAAATTTTTAATTGAAGTCAGTGGGAGTTTTGCCAGATTAAGGATCAATACCTACAATCATACTGAAAAATGAATTTACAGAGATTTTTATGTTGCAAAACATATATTTTTAAAAAAAAAAAAACAACTAGTGATGGAAGGGGAATACTCTGAGATTTTTAAAACTTCTCAAGTCCAACCTTGTTACAAAAGACCTCCTCCTGCTGTTTAATAATTATTATACTGAGGCAGAAATTACCTAAATTTTAAAAAGTGATTTGCTAATACTCATCTTAAATAATGGATGTTAGTTAACATCTTCTCTGTTTCAGTTAGCACTGCACAGAAATATATAGCCTTCTTTAGGGAAAAAATGTCTGTGTCATATATAATTACATAATGGCTTATAATCACAAACTGGAATTCAATTTAAAACTATTTTTGTGTGCTTTAATACAATTACCATCAAAAATACCTTAGCTCAGTGATACTCAGAGTGTGGCTCATGAGCTGCAATTGGCTCTTTAATGTGTCTCTGTGGCTTTTCGCGGCACATGATATTAAAACAGCGTGATTTAATTATTAACCAACCTAAGTTATTCACCAATCAGGATGATTTTACTATGGTATTAACCAGTTATCAACTTCCACTAAGTTATTAATTTTTTTGCTGTAAGAATTATATAATAAAACTAAATATTTCTCCTGTCATACTGCTTACATAGGACTAGTACTATAGTAAATGAAACCGTGAATTCACACTCCTGTGGCTCTTTTGGGTAATGTTGATCGCTAATTTGGCTCCTGAACCACTAATGTCTGCTTATCACTGCCTTAGCTTAAGGGTCATAGTTCATTTTAATTATCTATGTAACTAATAAATACTGTCCATTTAGTAATCTCGAATACATGTCAAAGGCAGAAGTTCTTAAATAGCACTCCACCCAGGAAGCTAAATTCCATAAAAAGATGGTCATTTTCCTTCTGCAACTTAGTGATCAGAAGCACTTGAGTGCTCATCCTCTTGAAAAAAGAAAAGGAGTACTTGTGGCACCTTAGAGACTAACCAATGTATTAGAGCATAAGCTTTCGTGAGCTACAGCTCACTTCCTCAGATGCATATCGTGGAAACTGCAGCAGGCTTTATATATACACAGAGAATATGAAACAATACCTCCTCCCACCCCACTGTCCTGCTGGTAATAGCTTATCTAAAGTGATCATCAGGTGGGCCATTTCCAGCACAAATCCAGGTTTTCTCACCCTCCACCCCCCCACACAAATTCACTCTCCTGCTGGTGATAGCCCATCCTCTTGAAGGGACTTTTAGCTGCACTCAGGAGTGACAAAGTCTGCAAATGATCTCTCTATTTTCATCAGCAGGTGTTACTACAGTCAATGTGAATTAATACTGTTTACACATAAAGTGCCAAAGAAAAGGAGAGCAACTAACATTTTAAAATAAAAACAGTGAAGTAATGTGATTGTAACTGTAATAAGAGGTAATAAAAAGGTTTTCCAACTCGATTACCATAAATACATGCAAACACTTTTATCTCAAATAAATAAATAAGACATGGAGCTACCTTCCTTTGTGTACGCATACTGGCTCCAAAAGATGCCTGCACAGCAGCAACAGTAGTGTGAAAATGGGAGTGAGTTATAAATGTAGATACATTTTTCACAAGCTTCCAAACATTAATTCACATGCCAAAAAAATTCCTAGAAATCAATGACAGAAATAGATCTTCTGTACTGATCTTTTTGTCCAATCCATGCCAATGCATATTGAGGATGAAGAACATAAAATGCATTTTAACTTTTGTTATTATTATTTTTGGCAGGGATTGTGACAGAAAAAAGAAAGCTGCATTTTACAAAGACTTCAATAGGGATGCACATCCTACTTCCTGCAGTAGGAGTCTGGTGTTCGGAGACCCCAGTGCTAATAATAGCGGGTATCGGGTGAAGGCATTTTGTGAGGTGGGCATGGTAATTCAAGAGTCCACTTGGCTGGCCTTTCTACATGTTGTGAAAGCTGATCCGATTTCCATATTATGGCCAATGCCCTTAGTACGCATATGTCATCTCCTGCCTGCCTTGCTTGGGCCACCCATAGCCAATCCCAGCCTGGAGTAATGACTAGGAACAGTCTCCCTCCTTCTCGGCAGTCTCTCCTGCAACACCAGACACTCATGAACAAAAAATGCCACTGACTTCTCTGAACCCATATGGGAAATTACGATTCAGTTTCAGGCCACAGAATAACATACGCTATGCTTCCTTTCTAGGGAGAAGAAATGGCTAGACTGCAGGGTTAGGGAGGAGGAGAGCTTCTTCTACCTGAAGATACAGAGGGAAGGAGGCTGGGGGGGGGGGGAGGGGAAGAGAACTGGTCTCAAATATTCATATATTTCTCGAATATCTGTATATACAGGTGGCTCCTAATCCTCCAGCACAGGCTGCACATGGTCATCAAGCCAGTCACAGATCAGTGCTGCTGCTGCAGCTGCACCAGTAGGGCGGCTGCTGAATCCAAGGGGAAAGTTGACTTGGCACCATCCCCATTCTTCCTCTGTTGAATGCGTTGCACCAGGCAAAGCTCTGCCTCTTCCCAAGACATTTCCCCCCATCTACCTACCTTGAACCCTCCCCGTACCGAATCCCACTTCACCCATTCTGCCCCTGCCGCCCCAGGGTGCTTGCTGTCCCCCCCCCCTTTTATTTATTTATTTATTTATTTATTTCACTGTGAAGCAAATATCTCCCCCGCGCAGAAGACAATAAATAAATAGCAGGCCATGTCCTACCTGTGCAATGCTGCTGCTGCACAGCGGGACTGTCACCTAGATGCGCCCCCACTTCCACTGCAAACACCTGGGAGCACCCAGCCCTGCTCCGCGCGCCCAGCCAACCTGCGGGACAGCGGCCCGCCCTTTCCCAGCCCGCACTGGGGGCTCGGGACTAGCGGGGTTGATTGGGGTAGGGGGAGCGGCGGGCCCTGATTGGACAAGGGTGATGTCACTCCCAGGCTGCGCGGCGGGGGCTGGGAAGCCGCCCAGCTGCAGCGGGTCCGCAGTCCGAGGGGGCAGTGGGCGGGAGGCTGCGGGGCGCTGAGCGGGGGCCCGGTGCAGCCCGTTAAAGCAAGGGAGGGAAAGTGGGGGGGAGACCGATGCTGGGGCGCTCAGCATCCCCCACCCAGCCCTGCGGGAGGGGGGACCGGTAGCGTGTACGCGGCCCTCGCACATGCCCAAAGCGGCTGCCCTTGCCCAGCCCTTTGCCCGGAGATTCACTGTCCTCCCCCCCGCAGCCGGGGTGCGGGACTGCGGAGAGGAGCTGCTGGGGGGAGAAGAGCAGGGTGAGGCTCAGAGGGCCAAAGGAGCACACCCAGGAGTACCACCTTCAAGATTCAATAAGGGCTCAGCCCCTGCCAATCATGAGATTGGGTCAAAATCATGGGTTTTTTGCTTTCTGGGTTTTGAGCCTTTGAGTCATATGGGGACCATGTTTTCAAGCTTTTAGCCAGGGACATAAGGGCTACATGTTTACTTAAAAGCTGAGAGTCTCGCATATTCAGATGACTCCAGAAGCTGGAGATTGAGGAAAAACAGCAAATAGGGTGGGAGACCAGTCAGGGATCGGATGGGCGTATGCAGGAGAAGGTAGTGAGGAGGTTTGCTGGACAGTGAGTGTAGGAGAACAAACAGGACCAGTGCTGGGATGCAGCTGTGACAACTACCCTACAGGGAATGGGGAAAGGCAGAGTAGGAATTGAACCTGCAACCTGTAGAGCTCAGAGTATAAACTGCTACATTTTGAGCTAAAGAGTCAAAACACAGAGGGGCACTGTAACATCTCATGTCCTCTGTAGATTTACACAGGGTGGGGACCTGCACTATTTATTTACCACAAGGTTACACATGCATGAAAATAGATCAGGCTAGGGCAAACTGCATGGGAGGAGCTGAGTAGATGAGTCATAGGGGGGCTAGATTAAGGCAATGTGTGGCCCTAGGCCTCCCAACATGAGGTGCCTGTGGCTCTATTTCCCCAACCCTGTCCCCTCCCCAAGAGGCAGAAATACCCTTATTTTCACTTGGAGTGGCACCACAGGATCCCCTCTGCCTTGTGGACAAACAAGGGTGGCAACAAGGGGTATTATTCCAGAAGCAGGGATATCTAGTTGGGGGATCTGGGCCTGCTTCACTCTTCTCCCCCTGCCATACACAGGGTGCATCTATAATCCAGCCTTCTTTTGGCAGCATGTAATCTACATATACACACACTCCCACAGTAGTGTAGATGATGAGGCACAGCACCTGTGAGTAGAGTAAACTCATCTGAAGGGTGTGGATATGTAATTGAGTAGATCTCTTACACAGCTCACTATTTGCCCAAGCCATCTACACAGCTGTTTTTAGCAGTGTTGTGTCCTGCTGCATCCCCACTGCTGGAGCTTTTCCTCACTGCAGTGGAAGGCTCTGGCAGCTAAAACCTTTCTCCACTGTCTCCCCTCGGACAGAGCCTTTCACTGACATGCATAGGTAGACATCACATTATGAACAAGGTGTGCTTTTCTCAGCAGCATGTAGCTACATGTACACTACAGCTGTGGTGTGTACGGTAGACATAGCCACAAAATCCTCTGTTGGGGTGGTGCTGCAGAGCTCTCTTGCTGTCCCCTACAGGGAGTCTTGGAGTTAGCTCTGCACCAAGATGCAGAAGGCAGTTCACAGCACTCAGAGTCTACTGACTCAGGCTTACAGGTCTGCAGACTAAGGCAGACATCACTGCATCAGTTTTGCTCAGGCTCATGTCTTCAAGGTTCTCTTTGCAACCAGGGGGGTAAAAACTTACTTTTTTATTTTATTGTAATAAAAATAGATTCTGATGTAATGACATGACTCCAGGATCTGGGGATCTATGCTTGGACCTTCAATTCCTGTGTTTTAATTTGTGTGCATAATCATACAGAAGAGCAGGTCAGAAAGGGACTGGGGGTGTATGCATGTATGCATTTGTGATATTGCAGAAATTGAAGACCCTGCAATATTAGGCTTCTGCTACAATTTTGATTTTAATTAGCTTACTTTGCAGAGTCCACAACTTTGCATACATTTTGATGTTTGCAACATTTTTCTCCCATTAGTTCAAGAGAACCCCATTTATCTGAGCTGATAGCAGCTGGGGCTCAGGCTGTCAGCACCAGGTGACTGGGGCACATGCTGTCAGCCTCGCACATTAATGATTGCAATATAGTTACAGTAAAATGTCTGGGTTATCAAAAAAATTAGCAGGCATAATATAATACCTGAGTGTTTATATTGTTCCTGCAAAATTTTCTTAAACAAATAGGTCTTACCTGGCTTTTCAAAATTACTGCAATTAATAAAGGTCCATTATTACTTTCGCATGTCTTGTCCACAACTCAGCTGCCATTATTTGACAATCATCCCACAATTCAAGTAGGGCCTTATTAATAGGCTTTGAAACCCCAGACCCAGATTTCAGCTGTAGCAGAGCTTTCACCACTTTTGCTTTGTCCCATACCTAGGGTGATGGGGCCAGTTCCGATTCCAGCACAATTTAGTGCAGTTTTAGGATTGCTCTAAATGACCTCTAGCTACCAAAGTTCCCAGGGGTTAGCAGTCTGTTGCTGGGGATCACTGGAATGCCGGGATCACTGGAATGCCATGCACACTAGTCATGCCTCCTGTGCTCAGGATATTGGGAGACAGGAATAAAGTCAGCTATGCCAGTGACATGGAAAGTCAAAACGCCTCAATAAATATTCCCATGTGTTTAAAATGGAGTGTTCTCACTACTGTGATGAGTTGCTACAAGCGCAGTGAAGCTATGGTATTTTCTCCTGAACGCTGCAATAGAGTGAGTTCAGGGTTGTTAAGAGTTGATGCCTGCCACAGTCTTATATTTGAATAAAATTATATTTAACTGTGTCAATGTGGAAAAAAGAAAAAGATTGAAAGTGAAAGACAGCTGATTGAATATGTATATATTCATGGGTGCTGACTTCTGTTACAATGTAACATTCATTCTTAGAATAAGCAACTTGTGGAAGAGGGATGAAAATCAGTGTATGGGGCAATTTGAGTCCCGGATTTTGGGTCTTTTTCTTATATAGGCTCCTATTACCCCCCACGCCCTGTTCCAATTTTTCACACTTGCTGTCTGGTCACCCTAATTTGAGGGGTGCAGCATAGTCTTCACAATGTGCCTCTCAGTGCACAGGGATGGTAACTTTAGGATGGGCACGTTCTGAGGGATGTACCATATTGCTCTCTGATGCCCCACA
This sequence comes from Lepidochelys olivacea, assembly GCF_965140295.1. Lineage (NCBI taxonomy): Eukaryota > Metazoa > Chordata > Testudines > Cheloniidae > Lepidochelys > Lepidochelys olivacea. The sequence goes on from NC_140411.1 coordinate 300,497,536, forward strand.
TAGTCACACAGGAAGGCAGACACATTCTGAGGCTTGTGCCATATCTCATGGCCATACATTGAATGTTTAGGGTCTTTTCTGAAGGCTGCTGTTCCATGCCCTTCAGCATTTCCAGTCATAGATTTCATTGCCAGAAGTTAAGATGGCTGAAAGGCACATTTTAAGGCAGGGCAAATTTTTGCTGTCACGTGTGCCAGTAAGATGGGGGTCTCTGCACTGCACACAATATTTCCCCTCCCCGCACTGCACACCATATCCCCCTATAGTCAACTAGTATGACCCAAACAGTCATCGCCAGATCTAGGGACTCACTAAAACAAAACAGTGATAAAAGAAGCAGTAGACACAGAGTGGATTCAGTGCACTATTCATTCAAATAAATCTGACAGTTAGTGTATGTATCATGTTAACACTGCACCCTAGCTCTTAATTTCTGCAGAGATCACTGTAATATAGATGACATATGAATGTAGATCACCAAACACACCCATACATATGTCTACCTGTACTTACGTGATTCCTAAGAGGGAACTGCTGACTGGAAAAAGGTACAGGTCATTTAGAATTCAGTCACAGGTGTGAAACAGACTTGAATCCATCCATCCAGCACCAAAAGAAGGGCAGCAACCCACTGAACTCACTGTACACATTCTATAGCATAGACTTTACTATCCACCATCAAGGGGAGGATGAACCAAGGATAGCAGCTTTTTGTTATTATAATAAAACAGAGGCACAGGCCAGCAGCAGCAGCTTTATACACACTACACAGTCTCTGCAGTCTTTCAGAGGATTAATAAGATTAGAAGCCCCATTGTTTAGCTAATGGCTGTTTATTTGAAAAGGGGCTTTTCTTGTCAACATACAGAAATGGCCATATGTTACTCCCTACTCCAGCACCGCCTTGAAATACTACTAGAGGCAAAGATCAAAAATCACATTTCCAACTGCAAATGTTATGTAAAAAAACAAATTCCTATTGTACTTTGCTGTGTGGGTCCTTTCCACCAAGGAAAAGGGCATTTATTGATATTGATGTCAGTATATCCTTTGAAAAATCTTTCAGCAGCTCAAAGCAACATAAAAAGGCTAGCAAGGCAATACATCATTTTAAAATTATTATATCCATTTCACAGATAAGAAACTAAAGTACAAAATTTACAAACACGTTCACTAACATCCTAGCGAGTGGGTGATCAACTTGAGATACCTAGTTCTCGTTCTTCAGAAATGCTGAGCACCGAAAGGATTGACTTCAGCTGGAGTTGAGAATGCTCAATAGTTCTGAAAAGTCAAACCCTAGTTCTCAAGTTGGGCACTCAAAAATGAACAACACACAATTAGTGCACTCCTCAAAAAATTCTGATTTACGTGACTTGCTTGATATCACACAAGAAGTTTATGGAAGAACCAGAGATAGGACCTAATTGAAGTACCTTAACCACAAGATCATCCTTTTTCTTCCTGCATATTTGATTTATTCACTACTGACCTTTCCAGCCTTTGCAGTAAATAAGGGAGAGGTCTCACAGACAACAGCCTCACACATTATACAATATAATAGGACACAAACAACCTTAATTCTGGCATTACCCTTGATGGGCCACAGGCTGCCGACCACTGCACTTTTGATGAAACAACATTACCGCTTCTTTGGGGCATTTGTTTTCTGAGGCATACTTAGCAACTTACTGTGGTGTGGCAGGCTACAATATAATTGCCACATCTACTATCCTCTGCAACATTCTCATGATCACCATGACATGCTGAGACCCAAAGATTTACCTCTACACTGTTTCCTGATCCTGAAAGATGTTCTGACTGGACCAGATGAAGAAAGGAACCAGATGATACTAACCATTTCCATGGCTGTATACTGAGCAATCCTGAAAAGTGAAAATAAGGTTTTTGATACTCATCTCTTTCCAGATAGTTAATTCCCCCATACACCCACCCCTTATCCCTCTTCATTTTTCTTTTTGCACTCTATTTAATAAGAGTCCAAGTAGGACAAATCTAACCTCACCTCTCTGTGCTGTGACCACTTTAGCAAATTGAAAGCAATTCTCAAGAAGCCTAATTCTAGTGCATCACCTGCCATATATTACCCAGAGTAAAATAAAGGCTATTAGTCTAATACATTCCACAGCCAGTGGAATAATGCCAGGATCCATGAGTGGCTATATGTGTTCTGTGCTGTGCTTGTGGTTTTCCAGAAACTGAACGGTAACAGAAGTAAAAGTGGCATTTTCTGATCTTTTGCCACTATTTTTTCTACCCTTATGTGGGTGCTTGCCTTGTTTTGACTTTTAAAAGAGTCTACTTGAAAAGAAAGATGGCAAGTCTCATGTTATTGATCAATTTGTACAGTGCGGGATTTCGCTACATGTGAGGCAATATCAGGATGTAGCAGGTCCCAACAGGTACACAAAGATCACTTCAAGAAAAGAGTTGCCGGTGACTCCTACATGTGGTGTGTTCCTGTAGACAACAAAGAAATTATCCAATTTCTGCTGATGACTCAAAATAGACTTGTTAGCTTGTAAAGCATGCGTAAGTGTTTGTAGAACATGTTCTGCTAGTCTGTCTGTAGCAGGTGGTATGGAGCACAGTATATGTATTGAAATCCATTTGGAGCTAGGAACCTCTGAAATTCTTCAGAATAGAACTCAGGTCCAGTGTCACTCATCAAGTGTAATGGTAAACCAAATTGGCTAAACGAGGTATGAGGATGTCCAACGGTGTTGATAGCTGCTGTACAAGTCATTCTGAAAACTTCTGACCATTTCAAATGGGCATCAGCTATGACCAAAACTATATAATCTTCTAAAAGTCCAACAAAGTCTACATGAATACATGTCCCAGCAGCCTGAGGCCATGACCAAAGGTGTAGACGGACCAGGCTAAGGCTGAATTTGCTGAAACATAGTATAGCATTTCACCTACCTCTCAATGTCTTTGTCAATTCCAGACACTAGACTTGACTCCAGGTTATGGCATTCATCCATATAGTGACAAAATGACCTTCATGAAGAGCTTCCAAACATGAGACTGAAGTGATTTCAGAATGGTTACTCACATTCCCCATAAGATGAAACCATGATTCACAGATAATTCATGTTGATGTAACACAAATGTTCGGTCTAGTCCAGTATTGGCTCGAGGCTCTCCTATGAGACTGAGCAGGTACCTCTTCTTACTGGCACAGTTCCTTACCATCCTTGATTCTCACCAAGGTGACACTTTCCTGTGTGCCATTATAGTTCCTTTCAATATTTGTGGACTGTACATGCTTTAGCTGCTTAAATTTTTGTTTGACCCAGCACACCAAGACAATAAGCATCAGTGCCATAACAGTCTGAAATGCTGCAATTATTATAAAAGGATGTACAATTGTATTAAAGAATCCTGTTGCTGTTGGGGGCCATCCTAAAAATACTTCCCACCAGCTATGTTTGGTGTCCCTTTTTATATGCTCAGTGATTAGTTCAATTTTGTTAGTTGAGTGATAAACAGTAATCATAATCTTCTGTGTGTTTTTCTGGGCTTTTTGTAGTTGTTTTTGTAAGTTAAGATGATCTCTTAGCTGTTTGACTAAACCTATATTTAATCCCGAAGGCACTAGGTCAATCTTCCTATATATCTGATACTGATATTTAAATTTTCCTCATCCTGAAATTGAAATTGCACCCAATCATTGAGGTGATATTACAAAAACATTGGTTTTCATAAGGATTATGAGTTACATTGAACAAATGAAAGGGAGTACTTGTGGCACATTAGAGACTAACAAATTTATTTGAGCATAAGCTTTCGTGTTTCATCGGATGCATACAGTGGAAAATACAGTGGGGAGATTTTATATACACAGAGAACATGAAACAAGGGATGTTACTATACAGACTGTAACAAGAGTAATCACGATAGGTGAACTATTACCAGCGGGAATAGTTCACCCTTCCTGATCACTCTTGTTACAGTCTGTATGGTAACACCCCTTGTTTCATGTTCTCTGTGTATATAAAATTTCCCCACTGTATTTTCCACTGTATGCATCCGATGAAGGGAGCAGTGCTCACGAAAGCTTATGCTCAAATAAATTTGTTAGTCTCTAAGGTGCCACAAGTACTCCTTTTCTTTTTGCGGATACAGACTAACATGGTTGCTACTCTGAAACCTGTCATTGAACAAATAATTAACTTTAAACAGTTTACACAAGTTTTTAATACATACTCACTTGTTTCCAATATTCACTACCATGGATCCGTTAAATGGGAAAGGGTCTAATTGATAATGGCATTTTCCCCTTTCTATAGTTAAACACATTATAATATCTGGATTGCATCACTGTTACAAACATATCTGATTCCACGTTCTTCCATAAAGTCTCAAGTTCTACAGTTTTCCATTCAGAGATTTGCCTTATTCCCCATAGTTTGTGTTCTATTGGTTGCATTATGCTATTGTTAATATTTAACCCTTGTACTACAATAGGAGATATCCATTCAACTTGACATTGTATTATGTCTATATATGTGGTAATCTGATTTATTTGAGGATTGTATGTGAAATTTACTATTTTCCACCAGGAAGACAACTTTTGTTCAGCCCTAGTGGCATGTTTCCACATTCTGCTTCTTATTTAAAGATAAGATTTCACTCATTCCATCTCTTATAATGTCTTTTACCACATCATCAGTCCAAGCCTGTGCTTGTATGCAAGCCAATGCCATGGACAGTATGGCTAAATGACCAGCTCTTTGTAACTTTTCCCAGTCAGGGAGTAAACTAGCTATTAGATAATAGCACCTAATTAGGTAATAGCTAGTACTTATGTAATATAAAGATGTTTTTTAAAGGCGTGGACAATGCTCCTAAGTGCTGTCCTGCTGCATTTAACTTCTTAGCCAATACTTCTACATCTATACTATTCAACACTCCACGTCCTGTACTTGCTCCTCCTAGAGCTGTATCTATTAAGCTTCTTTTCCTCCTATTAGTAGAGGCTTTTAATAAGAGCAGGGTTTCTATCCATCTTTTCCATTCTGCAGAGGTTCAATGTACTTAATACATTGTGGTTGTATGGATGAAATGTTCATGGAAGCTAAGTCTACTACTATCTTTTTAGGGAACAAGTGGGATCTATTATTAATTGTCTTTTAATGTCCTCTTTTACTATATAAGGAACAATGTTAATGGTTTTAGATTCAGATATCCGTAGAATAGTAAAAGTATAATTGAGATAAGGGCCATAATTCTCCAGGTCCCACTTCCATGTTTTCTTGTTATAATTGTACTACCTTCAACCCAATACGAAAATAAAATTTGGCCTGTATCATTTCTCTTACATTCACTACTCCCTACTATTTGTCTATACCAAGGTGCTTGCAGGCATAATCGATTTTTAAATATAACTTTTGGTTGTGCTATACACTGAATGCTTATTCTACTATATCCTCCCTGCTGATCAACGACACTAGTGGCAGCGGTGGGCAACCTGTGGCCCACATGCCACACATGGCCCTTCAGGGTAATCCACTGGCTGGCCGCGAGACAGTATTTACATTGATCGTCCACAGGCATGGCTGCCCATAGCTCCCAGTGACCGCAGTTCCCCCACCACAGCGATATAGCATCCCTTATTTTAGCATTGTTGTGAGCCTACTTTAATAATATTGGTTCTTTATCTTCTTTTGTCCATTTGGCCGCATACCATGCTTTCCTTTAAAACGTGTATACAATTATTTATTCCTGTATAGTTCCACACACAAACCCCCTCCTCCTTTTTACCATCGCATAGATTTATCTTTTCCTGGGTCATCAATTGTCATATTTTGTTGTGTCAGTGACCTAAATTTCAACTACATGTGCCCATGTTTTTCCTTTGTTTACCAACTCCATTGACATTTTTGTCCACTTAATATTACAGAAATTTGGATAATTTTTTCTTCATCACATGGATCACATGGAGTTGTCCATCGGGAATGGCCCTCTTTCATATTTACTACCTTGGTATGGTGTACTAAACTCCATGTTTTCTTATCTATATCCAAAGACCATTCACATATCATTGTAATATTATTTTTCCCTTCCCCCCCCCCCCCCCGGATACTAGTTGTTGGGATTTTAATTACAAAAGGGGTACTAGTTATTCTTTCTGTGGCTACCAACAGATTATTGGAGCATGCAGGTGTTCCAGACTTGTCTACTAGCACGCATTTCCATTGTCCAGTTCTTACTGCCTTTCCCCACATTGAACCTTTTCCTTCTTTTGTTACTTATTCACATTTTATTGGCCCTGGTGAGGTTCCCTGGATTAGAGAGAAGAATGTAATGTAATAAAACACCTATGAGAATCTTCTGTCATAGGCATTTTGCCTGAGTTATTTTGTACCAGAAAATTTATAACCCTTACAGGCCCCATTATGACCTGTATCATTCTGTACTTAGCACTTAGTTCTGAAATTGTAAAGAAACAACCCACGTTAATTTTGGCAATAGCCATTTGATTGGACTTGGTCCATTGAATTGTCATTATTGATTTCTCTGCATCCAAATTTGCACCACAAATACCCAGAAAAGCCTGGATGAATAGAACTGCATCTTCCACCTTCTGTCTTTTTCTGAAAAATAAGAATAATGAAAGACCCTTTCTCCTTTAAAAGTATAACAGGTATATGTTTTTTTCCTGTTAGCTTTTTTCATATTATTTATCCTATTTATTTTATATCCTAATTCTACTTTATACTATCTATATTATCTTTAGCTGATATTCTATTATTTTCTTTTTTTTTAATTATCCCTATTATTACATATATAACCATTTACTTGTACCTTTTTCCTCCCCAGCCTTTTTCAACTTTTACGCTATATCCCACAACATTCTATTGCTTATGTCTATTACACAATTTAATTGTAAAATAACATCCACCCCAATGATTCCATACCCGTCATTTCCAAAGTTCATCATACCAAATTGTATATTGTTCAGTTGCCTTAGCCCCACATTTATAGACAATGGCACACTTAAAGGAATTAATACTTGGTTTCATAGCACTCCAGTGATCAAATGTATGTTTTCTGACATATATTGCACAAGATCAAAGTCCACTGCAGTATTTAACATTGAAATTGTGGAGCCAGCGTCTGCATAACACAATATCTCAATTTCTGCCATGTTGATTCAGGCTTGGACCAGGGGCCTTCTAAACTGGTCTATGAATATTTGGGACACTATCATTGGTGGTATTTCATCTTCCTCTGGCTCCTCTATCCTGCTGTCCTCTTCTTCTTCTGCTGCCACTAATTTCATTAACTTGTTTAATGGAAAGTCTAAGTCCAACAACTCTCCCATCTCTTCCTCATTTAAAGGTGGAATTTCCTGAAACCATTCTGCCACCTTTTATCTACTCTCCTTTATCTTTTTTAACTTTTGTATTAAATTAATCATATAAAAAGGTATTACTACATATTATATTATTATTTTTATCATTATTACTATTTTACAGTTTTTTAACTTACTCTTGTGCCCACAGAACGTTCTTCACAAGGTCTATTGAGCACCATAATACTTTAAGCACATCTACCCCTATTATTCTGCATCCATTATCTCTCAGTTTCTTGAATCCAAAATACACATTTTCCATCCTTTTCTTTCCTATACTTACTTCTAGTGGAATGCTTAGTGGTATTTCATTTCTTATCCCTTGTACTCCCTGAATCTCTGCTTTTCCAAAGAAACATACGGGATAAAGCTTATTGAATTTTGGAATGAAGTAAGTGGATCCTGTATCTAACTAGCATAATTGCTGGACCTTTCCATTATCTATACTTATATCCACTATAGGTCTTCAATATCGGTCCTTCCATAATGGTGTTATAATTTGGGGTGATTTTCCCACTACTTGACTCAATGGTGTTATAACTTGGGGTAGCTGTTCTATTGTTGGATTCAGATTAGACATTTCTATTGTTGCTAAATTCTCAAGGAAATCATTAATGTCCTGTGCTATGAGTTCTGGAAACTCATGCCATTCCCTTTCGTCTCACACTTCCATCTGTATTCCTTCTGGTTGCATTTTCCTTTTTTTCTGTTCTTTTCTCTTCTTATAAAAGAGATAGTATTGTTACTATTTTGACTCTCCCTTCCACCTTTTCAGTTGTGAGGAATGGAACCATTTTGATACTTTTCTTTTTCCTTGTCGAATATCTAATTGATATACCATGTGACTAGCTTTATTTACTATTCTTACTGGTCCTATCCATACTAGATTAAGCAGATGACCTTTTTCTTTAATTTGTCTATATATAACCATATCACATATTTGCCATTCCTGTGAGCGTACGATTGGTCCCATTTTCTTATCCATTTATTGTATATTCACCTTAAGTGTGATTGCCAGAACAATGGTGGGTGGTTGGAATGTCTCCAGATGGATTGCAACCTCAGGTGTTAACTGATCAATGGATGCAACAATTGCCGAAATCCATCGCTGAAACGCATAAGCAGGTGGCAATCTCATGTTTCACCCAGTCATGGCTTTAAACGGAGTCACTCCACGTGATGCTATTGTTCCTCTGATAGCCATTAATATTAGAGGAAGTTTTTTATCGCAGTCTTTACCCTGTTGATTTACTACTTTTCTTAGGGCTGTTTTCAATATTCTTGTTAGTTCTTTCTACTTGTCCTAAATTTTGGGGATGTCCAGCTATACGCAATCTTTTTTGATACCAAAAGCTTGACACAATGCCTTTGTAATTCCCCCTATAAAATGTGGCCCTTGATCGGAATCTATTTCCTTAGGAATAACCTACCTTGTAATTACATGATCCACCAAAACCTTGGCTGTGGTTAAGGCAGTATTATTTCTTGTAGGGACTGCCTCCACTCAGTTAGTGAAAGGATCTACTATTAACAGACAATATTGATTTCCTTTTTCAGTTTTTGCAAGTGGACCGATACAATCAATTTGTAGTCTGGCCCAAGGACCCTCTATCCATTGGTATCTCAATGGTCCTATCCCTATTTTAATATCCACATTGTTAGCTGCACTGAGTAAACATTTGTTTATGTATTGTTCTACATCTGCTTTAATTCTTGGCCATGATCCAGTCATCAGTTTTATCTGCTCTCAAATGTCCATTATCATGAACTAAAGCTATCATTCCAGATCTGATTTCGGTTGGAGCTACACACAGACACATATTATCTTCCGCTTTAGTAGCTAATACTAATCCTGTTTCATGCTGCCAAATTTTCCATCTGGTATTTTTCTTTTGACACTAACTTCTTTATTTCAGGATCCTTCTTTCTGTAATGCTACTACATCAATTTGTTCTACTTTTTCTCCTTCTATTTTAGTTATTGGGGCTAACTGAAAGTGTGGCCCCCCATTCTGTCCCTTCCTTGGCTCCTTCCTTAGCATGTTCATCTGCCTTGCTGTTCCACTGAGCTCCTTCAGCATTTCCCCTATTTTACCTTTACCAGTAATACAAGTTGTATTCTTTGCTGTGCTAAGTCTCATAAATAAGATTTTTTTCAGTATGTGCAATGGGTTTACCATCTGCTGATTTCATTCCCCTCTTTTCCCATTGAGGCATCCAATCCACTATAGCTCTTAATACCCATTCAGAGTCTGTGAAAATAGCCCTGGTCTTATCTGTTGGCATATTCTCCAGTGCAACCAACACAGCTACAATTTCAGCAGCTTGTGCTGAACATGGTAAACACTGTACCTTAAAAACCTTCTTGTTGGATATTCTCCCTGCTGCATATCTAGTATATGGTTTTCCTTCTTCAAAATAACTGGACCCATCTACAAACCAAACTTCATCTACATTTTCTATTACCTCTTTCAGTATTGCTCCACCTTGAAACAGTGTAGGTCCCTCCAGAGGAATTTCCAGAAAGGGACACAAACACTGTTCTCCTTCAATTATGAGGCCATATGGGACTGGGGACAGACTTGGGACCTTTTCCATGGTCACATTTTTATTTAACGAAGCTAATGTCCATTTCATTAACCTAGGACTAGATACATGTCCATCATTAATTTTTCCTGTTATCACATATTTTACAGGTGAGTGGGATGTTTTCAGGAGCACAGAGGATACTCCCACTAAATATCTCTAATGTTGCAAAGCCCAAACTAAGGCTAACACCTCTTTTTCACAAGGCGTGAACCCTTGTTCTACTCCATTTAGAACTTTAGAGGCATATTCCAGTGGTCAAAGACCTGAACCATGGTCTTGACTAAGGACTGCACTCATTCCAGTACTAGGAGTAGCTAATTGAAGCACAAAAGGTTGTCTTACTTTTGGGTATGCTAGGACTGAGGCTTTTGCCAATGTTTGCTTGAGCTGAATTAACGCTTTCTGCTGTTCCAGTCCCCATTCCAACTTACAACCTTTCTTTAATAACTTAGATAGTGGACTGGCTTTTTCCATGTAATTCTCTGTAAAATTCCTTGAGATATTGGTCATTCCCAAAAAGAATCTTAACATTGATATATCTCTAGAGGCTGGTATTGTTTGCAATAATTCTATTCTCTATTTGTCTGCTGATCATCCCTCTTGCCCTAATGTTACTCCTAAATAATTTACTTGTTGCTGACATATTTCAACCTTTCCTGGGCTAATTTTGAACCCTGTTTCTTTTATCTTCTGTAGAACCTGATCTAATATATTTTCTTCCTTAGTTTTTGTACTAATAAGGATATAATCGACATATAATATAATGTTATCTTTATTGGGCACATTATCCCATATCATTATCACATGCATATGACTAAGGCTCAGATTTTGTCAGGGATATTTTAAATAAAAATCAGGGACATAATGGGGAGGGAGGAAGATCCAGCACCCACAGTGGCTGGGGGCTTTAGGGTCCCCCCCATGACCTGCATCAGTTGAGCAGCTGCAGGTCCCACCACTGCCCACTGTGAGTGGGCAGCTGTGGCGGGGGGCCTGCTGCCCAGAGTAGCTGAAATACTGTGGGGTCCCCCTGCCACCCATCACAGCTAAGCAGCTGTGGGGTCCCCCCACCACCCGCCATGGCTGGTCTGATGTGGGGCATCCCCTTGCCACAGCTCGGCTGCTTCAGATGGTCTCCTGACTACCCACTTCTGTGTGCCTGCTGCTGCTGTTAAGAGCCCCTTGCCACCCACCACAGCTGGGCAGCTGTGGGAAGCCGCTCTGCCCAGGGCAAGTGGAAGCTCTGGGGTTCACTTACTCCCCTTGGCGCCTGGGAGCTGTGGGGTGCTCCCACAGCCTGCAGGAATCCCCCTGTTGCCTGGCAGCTAGGAGCTGCTTGGGACCCACTGCAAGCAGCAGCTGAAAGCTGCTGGTCTGCTTGCTGATAGCTCCAGCCCCAGGGCAGAAAATCTCATGGTGGTCTCTGGAAGTCACAGAACAATAATCCATGAAACACCATTAGCTACATTTGGGGGGAAGAGACCATCAAAAAATGACTGGTTTGAAGAAAATGAAGCAGAACTATTACCTCACATCAACATTAAGAACACAGCCTATCTGGAACACAACAAGAAGCCAACAGAGAGCACCAAAGGGAGACTTTGACATGCAAAAACCATGATACAGTGAACAAGCAGACACTGTGTAAATCATTACTGGATCAAGCTCTGCGTAGACAGACAGCTTCAGACATAGGAAACCTCAAAGTCATGTATGATGGCCTGAAGAAAGCTCTAGGTCCGACTGTCAACAAGGTTGCCCCTCTCGAATCGCACAGCAGTGAAATCATTGCTGATAAAAGCAAGAAGTTGTCTCGCTGGGTTGAACACTGTTCAGAGCTATACGCACAAGAAAGAAACATCATGAGTGAATCACTGGACCAAATACCAACTCTACTGGTCATGCCAGAGCTAGATGTGGAGACCGCTGTAGAAGAGCGAAGCAAGGCCACTGATTTGCTATCAAGTGGCCAGGCTCCTGGAAAAGACGGCAACCCAGCAGAAATCCTCAAGTGCTGGAAAGACAGCCCATGACCATATCTTCATCAGCTGCTACTTAAATGCGGGAAAGGGGGTGAGGTATCACAAGAGATGTGTGATGCAAATATCACCACTTTGTATAAAAATAAAGGCAAAAGGGCGACTGCAACTACAGGGGTATCTCGCTACTAACTGTAGCAGGAAAAGCTTTAGCAAAAGTCATCTTAGTGTGCCTACCACAGCTGGTGAATCGTGTCTACCCTGAATCACAGTGCAGGCATGATATTTTCTCTGCGTCAACTCCAAGAAAAGTGCAGAAAGCAAAACTGACCATTGTATATCGCCTTTGTGGACCTAACCAAAGCATTTGACACAATCAGCAGAGCAAGTCTATTTGCAATACTAGAAAAGATAGGATGTCCACTAGCCCTGTTAAGTCTTATACATTCATTCCACAACAACATGAGAGCAACTGTCCAGTCTGACAGGTCCACTTTGGACAGGTTTGAGATGAAAAGTGGAGCGAAGCAAGAATGTGTTCTTGCCCCTACACTCTTTGGAATCTTCTTCTCAGTACTCTTGAACTGTGCATTTAAGGACATGAAAGATGGAGTTTATCTCCACATAGGATCAGATGGGAAACTCTTCAACCTGTCCCGACTTAAGTCCAAGAACAAAGTCAAAAAGGTGCTATTCAGGGAACTTCTATTCCCTGATGTTGCTGCACTCATAGCCCACAATGAAGATCTATTACAGGAACTCATGGACTGCCTTTCAAGTACCTGTCAGGCATTTGCTCTCACCATCCTCTCACTGGATGAAGAACTAAATGTTCGCATTGGAAAGGCTGCCACCACCTTTATCAGACTAACTAAAAGAGCATGGAACAACTCAAAGCTTACCATCAAGACCAAAATGCTAGTTGTCAGGGTTTGTTCCCCACTCTGAACTCTAGGGTACAGATGTGGGGACCGGCATGAAAGACCCCCTAAGCTTATTCTTACCACCTTAGGTTAAAAATTTCCCCAGGGTACAAACTTTGCCTTGTCCTTAAACAGTATGCTGCCACCATCAAGCATTTTAAAGGAAGAACAGGGAAAGAGACCACTTGGAGATGTCTTCCCCCAAAATATCCCCCCAAGCCCTACACATCCCCTTTCCTGGGGAGGCTTGAGAATAATATCTTAACCAATTTGTTACAAAATCATCAAAGACCCAAAGCCCTGGATCTTGGAACAATGGAAAAATCAGTCAGGTTCTTAAAAGAAGGATTTTATTAAAAAAGAAAGTAAAAATCATCTCTGTAAAATCAGGATGGAAAATACTTTACAAGGTATTCAGATTCAAAACACAGTGGATCCCCCTCTGGGCAAAACTTTAAGTTACACAAAACAGGAATAAACCTCCCTCTTAACACAGGGAAAATTCACATAAAACAAAAAATAAACTAATCCACATTGCCTGGCTTACCTATACTGGTTGCAATATTGGAGACTTGGATTAGGATGGGTTGGAGAAGATGGATTTCTGTCTGGCCTCTCTCAGTCCCAAGAAAGAACACACACGTAAACAAAGAGCACAAAACAAAAGCCTTCTTTCCCCCGAGATTTGAAAGTATCTTGTCCCCTTATTGGTCCTTTGGGTCAGGTGCCAGCCAGGTTAGCTGAGCTTCTTAACCCTTCACAGATAAAAGGATGTTGCCTCTGGCCAGGAGGGATTTTATAGCACTGTATACAGAAAGGTGGTTACCCTTCCCTTCATATTTATGACACTAAATATGTCAAGCTTGCATCCTCAGCACTCTAATGTATGGTGGGGAAACATGGACAACTTATGCTCATCAGGAGAAAAGGTTGAACAGTTTCCATCTATGTTGTTTAGTCAACACCAAATGGCAAGATACCAAAGCAGAGGTTCTTCAAAGGGCAAATTTACCAACTGTGACAGCCCTGCTCAAGGAAAGATAACTGTGCTGGCTGGGCCGTCTGAGTATGTTAGAAGACGGATGCATACCCAAGGAAATGCTATAAGGGGAGCTATCGGAGGTAACAAGAACAACAGGACGTCCCAAGCTTCGCTATAAAGACAAATACAAGTGAGATATGAAGTAATTTAGAATTGATCCTGACCAATGGGAAATCTTGGCAAGTGATTGTAACAATTGGAGCCATCGTCTCCATCAGGGTATCGAAGTCCATGACAGGAGCTGGTTCCCACAGCTTGAAGAGAAAAGAGCCTCTAGGACACAAGCAGTTCCCAACCAAGATACAGACATTTGCAATAACTGTCAAAGATCATGCAAATTGCGGATTGAACTATTCAGTCACATGAAACACTGCAAATCATCTACATCATAGGTTGCAATTCCCACCATCTCTCACAGACAAAAGGATACCAACAAACTATTTCCTTTAATGCAGTGGTTTCTGGATGGTCAGAAACCATAGCCATTCTTCAGACTGAATTAAACCCCAACAATAAAGCTCTTCTACATGTACAACATCATATATGTACTACATCATATCTGCTATGTACCACATCATATATTATTACTCTACTTGATGGGATAATCTTATTACGTAAGGATGTTTATGTAATAATTTCTTCCCGGCTATATATGGCTCTGGCCTTTCTCCTGGTTGTTGTTTTTCCCTCTGGAACCATAGAACCAGGTCTTCATTAAGGAAGAAAATTTTCAAGACTTCTTCCTCTAATATGATTTTATCTCTTTGTCTTCCACCCTGTATTTTGTATAGAAGTCCAGCAAAATCTTCTGAACTCATACATTCCTTTATTGGAGTTGAGAAGTCACTCCCTGTTAACCCTTAGCTAAACATCCAACTACTGTACTTCTAGTTAGGGGACCAACAGACTATCCCAAAGCCCTGATTTGTGCTGGAGTATAATGTTTTTCTTTTGTTCACTCTTCTTGTCCTCCTTCATTAGCATGTGCAGTGGTTTTAACCACCGTGGTTGTAATGATTGGCGCTAGAAGAGGAGGTCTTTGTAGTTCTGACAGTTCGTCACTTAATGAACTATAAGGTCATGGGAGAGGTTCCTTAGAATAGTCATAACAACAAGGAGGGGCCAAGTCATCCTCATCTGACTCTATTCCTTCACCATTCCCAGATTTTTTTGCTGCTATTACCCCTTCAGTGCACATATTTGCCTTTTTCTGGCTGCATGATTTATTACCTTCTTTTCACCTGCATCAGAGAGTACAACTCTCGTTGCAACTTGCCTATCTTTTGCTTTTTGTTTCCATTCCTCAATTTCCTGAACCAATGTTTCCTGCTCTTTCTTTCATTTAGTTTGTTTTGTGAATCAATAATCTGAACCATCTGAGTTAACATATGTCAAGGTTCCTTCCCCACTCTGAACGCTAGGGTACAGATGTGGGGACCTGCATGAAAAACCTCCTAAGCTTCTCTTTACCAGCTTAGGTCAAAACTTCCCCAAGGTACAAATATTCCACCCTTTGTCCTGGGATTGGCCGCTACCACCACCAAACAAATACTGGTTACTGGGGAAGAGCTGTTTGGACACGTCTTTCCCCCCAGAATACTTCCCAAAACCTTGCACCCCACTTCCTGGACAAGGTTTGGTAAAAAGCCTCACCAATTTGCCTAGGTGACTACAGACCCAGACCCATGGATCTTAAGAACAATGAACAATCCTCCCAACACTTGCACCCCCACTTTCCAGGGAAATGTTGGATAAAAAGCCTCACCAATTTGCATAGGTGACCACAGACCCAAACCCTTGGATCTGAGAACAATGAAAAAGCATTCAATTTTCTTACAAGACGACTTTTAATAGAAATAAATAAAGAAATCCCCCCTGTAAAACCAGGATGTAAAATCAGGATGGTAGATACCTTACAGGGTAATTAGATTCAAAACATAGAGAACCCCTCTAGGCAAAACCTTAAGTTACAAAAAAGATACACAGACAGAAATAGTTATTCTATTCAGCACAATTCTTTTCTCAGCCATTTAAAGAAATCATAATCTAACACATACCTAGCTAGATTACTTACTAAAAGTTCTAAGACTCCATTCCTGGTCTATCCCCGGCAGAAACCAGCATATAGACAGACACACAGATCCTTTGTTTCTCTCCCTCCTCCCAGCTTTTAAAAGTATCTTGTCTCCTCATTGGTCATTTTGGTCAGGTGCCAGTGAGGTTACCTTTAGCTTCTTAACCCTTTACAGGTGAGAGGAGCTTTCCCCTGGCCAGCTAGCTACTTCTTTATCCTCTGTCTCTTTTTCTTTTCTTAACTCTTCTATTTCTCTCATTAATTTATCTAGTTCTGAATCCAAGGTACTTGCTACAATTTGTAGCCCTTGTAAAGAAGCTTGCTTCTTCTCCTTTTTACTGGGTTTTCCTGAGAAAATTCCTTTTTTCCTAGGTTGAAACCATTGTTCCCATTGCTTACATAGTTGCTAGTAAGCACCAGGCCCAATGAATATGCCCTCCTTCCAAGGATCGCATCCTACGTTTTAAACAAAATCTTCAAATTTATCTCCCACCATAGTTTCTAAAGTGCTATTGTGCCTCAGTTGCCCTACTGCTGTCATATAAGATTCTATTTAAACTACTTTTGCTAGGTGGAAGTGTAGGTTGTGATCCTTGATTTACATCTGTAATCTTACTATTATCCTTTAAAAAGCACTTATATTCAAAAGTTTCTAATTTTGTTTCCTAGGGTCTCCTCACCCTTAATTCCTGATTCTGTTTCCCACAAGCCTCGTCGCCTGTCCCTTTTTCCTATTTTTGGACCTCCTCACCCAATTAATTAGGTTTCCTCACCTTTATTATGATTATTATTTTCATTAATTGGGCCTCCTCACCCTTTTACTTGGTTTTGGGCTTCCTTGTCCCCTTTAATCTGACCCTTTTATCAGCCCTAATTATTCTTCTAGGATCCCTTATTTTATTAGGGTAATCAGCTCTGGCATCACTACAAATAACAACAATTCCTGACAAATACCTTTTTAAATCTTATAACAAAAAGCTCTCACTTACCTTGGGCTACTTACCCTTAGTGCACTTTATAAAACTGATTTTTAAGACAATTCATTAAAACAAACAAAAATAAAAATGTTACTGCTTGGTGTCAATCATCCTCCTATCCACCAGGAGGCACTGTACCTTCTCTTAGATTTCAAATACTGCTGTGGGCTCACCCAGAGACACCAAGTTGTTGCCCCAGAATTTGGACCCAAGACACCCTAATAATGGCCTGCCTATAACTGTAAACCAATTGTCGATTTGACACATCTAAATGGGTAACAGGAGGTGGCCTGCCCTAAAGAAATTACTCAGATTTTACCAGGGAGTTTGTCTCTCACCCTCAGAGAACTCCACAGAACAGACTAGTTCTGTTAACCTATGGGATGATACGGATACAGCCCTCCTCTCAAATGATTGACACTCAAGCAGTAATTCTTCAAAAACAGAGTAACATTTATTTAAACATGATATTCAATTCTAGTACACTTAATAATAAATAAAAAAATACAGTGTAACCCCACATACCACAAGCTACAAAACATAATACAATGTTACATTGCATACAATAAGAAGGAACAACATACTATATAATGGAATACAATGTTGCATAATATAGTACTTAATTTTACCACAATGTAACACAGACACATATAAAAAGACTTAAACAACATTACAATACTACACATTAAATGGCATTACTAAGTAATAACATTCTATGAGTGGTGATCAGATAATCACAGAATGTGTGGGGAAGAATCCATTCAGACAGGCATCCAGCTTTATTTACAACCATACCCATGCATTCTTTATAATTTAACATAATTATACTTACTCCTATTCTTCTCAGAATCCCTCTAACTTGTCTCAGGTCCTCTGCTCTGTCAAATATTTTGATTTTCAGCTGTGCTTCTTTGATACCATCCACCTGCTTCTCCATCCACTTCTCTGTTTTCCGCTCTCTTCTCCTGCACCTCTAACTCTTCTCCACCTTCTTCTATCACCACATGCCCACACTGAAGCCTGTTAGCCCTCTGCCTTATATATGATTTTTGACCCTTTCTGATTGGTTGCTCTCTCAATGCCAGCTATTAGCATACCTGTTTGGCCAATCAGGATTACCTGTCAAAAAAGATGGACCTGTTTGAGAACCTGCCTCTGACCTGACTGACCCCTTCCTTCAGGTATTTAGAGTGAACTTAATCTCACCCTAGTGAACGTTACTTCACTGCAGTTACCTGTCTGCTATTCGCCAATTCAGCCTGAGACCACTATTTTGATTTCATAAGGTAAAATCATTGCGGCCACCATTTTGGATTTCTAGCTAATCCTGCTTTAAACAATCACTATTTGATATTTATAAAAAGCCTTAAGTCTATAACTAACTACATTGTTATGCACGTCTAAACATTATGATAATGTCACCACTTTCGTTATGCTAATTGGGGCAGGAGAAATTTACCATGGTTTTCTCCCTCTCTGCCTGCTTCCAGCTGTGTGCTCTCCTTGGTGCTGCTGCTTTTCTCACATACGATAATGCAGTTAAAAGCCTCTTGTATCACAAAAACCACCTTCTCTTTCTCTGGTAATTTTCTTAAGCCCATGACATCAATTACATGGCCATGGTATTCAATTGAAGGTTTGAAAAACTCACATTTGTCTCAATGTACTTTCAGTCCCCAGTCTTCCAAACGTTGCAAGACAGCATCCAAATTTTGTAGATGAGCCTCTTGATTCTTTCCTGTAATCCAAATAGAACTGAAATTCATTTGGTTCCTTCAGAATCTCATCCAAGGCTTTCTGAAACAAGACAGATGCCGATGTGATACAAAAAGGTATAACAAAATAAGATTTCTGTGTGTGTTGATTGTGAGATATTTGCAAGATGCCAGATCAATCTCCATTTGTAGGTATGCATTGAAAAAAATCCAATTTACTGAAACACTGTCCTCCACTAAGAGTGGCAAACAAATCTTCAATACAAGGTATATAAAGCTGAATTCAATGTCACTTTAAAAGTGCCAGAAATTTGAACTAAGCCATCTTTCCTCATCACAATAGGTGTAGCCTACTCACTGTGTGAAACTTGTGACAGGACTCTGATGTTCACTAAATGCTCCAAATCAGCTTCCATCAGAGACTTCGGAGCATAAGGCAGAACTTGGGGCTTGCAATATTTTGGCTAGCCATCAGACTTAACATTGAGCCTTGCTGACATGTTGCTCATCTGTCCAAGCTCTTTTTCAAAAACATGGAAGTCTCTGTCCAGTATTTCTTGAAGATTTCAAAGTGCTTTCCTGGTTGCCTTGACCTCAGTCAAATTAACCTTGCACTTCTCAAGCCAAGTTCTGCCAAATAATGGTGGATACTTTCCTTCAATCATGTACAAGAGTGAAATAACAGATTGTTCATCTAGCTGAATTTTCACCTGGAGTATCCCTTCGGGGACCAACTCTTCTTCAGTATAATTCTTCAACACTGTGGATATTTCTTTCAGGGGAACTTGTGACAAAAGTCTGATGACCAGTAGGTGCATAAATCAGTGAAACAGCAGCTCCAGTATCAAGCTCTATTCTTGTAGGAACCTCTTCAGTCACGGGTGTGACCCAGATGACCTCTCTAATTCCAGCTTCTGATAACACGTGTAGTGCTAGGTCTTGATCAGTGTCACTAGAACTCTTGGCTTTTTCACTTTATGAATTCCCATCTTCTGTCCTTTCTTAGGTTCAGTCTTGATGGGTGTCTTCTTAGATGGTTATTCTGTGGTGTTGGTCATTGAATTGTGCGACAGGTCATGCAATGTCTCCTTTCTTCTGGCCCTTTCTGCAAATAACCTGACATGCCCAGCAATCCTTCTCAGCATGCATAGTTTGTGCACAACTGCCATATTGAAATTCATCATAGACATAGAATATCAGGGTTGGAAGGGACCTCAGGAGGTCATCTAGTCCAACCCCCTGCTCAAAGCAGGGCCAATCCCCAGTTTTTGCCCCAGATCCCTAAATGGCCCCCTCAAGGATTGAACTCACAACCCTGGGTTTAGCAGGCCAATGCTCAAACCACTGAGCTATCCCCATATTCCCATAGTTCTCTGTCTCACTAATTCAAGGGATGAACTTCTCAATTCACACTAAATTCCAGAGTATCCTTCTCTGAAATCTCCATGGCAATTGCTACTTCAACAGCCATCTTGAATGTAAGTGCTGATACAGTCAATAACTTCTTCTGGACCTGCTCACTGGGTAATCCACAGACTAACTGGTCATGCATTATTTAATGATTGTCAGAACTCTGTCAGTTCTGACAAACTTCCTTAGAGCAGCAACAAACTGTGCTACCAACTCTCCACTTCCTTGATATCACTGACGGAACGGATATCATTCTGCTATCATTGGTGAGGGAGGAGAGAAATGTTCCCACATTGCTGCAGTAATTGTAGCACACGTGGCGTTCCAGGCACAGTAGGAGACAAGAGGTCATGGATCAGTCTGTATGCCTTCAACCCACCACTGTCAGCAAGATTGAAATTCATTGTCTATCTGAAATGGTATTGCAGGTTACAAATTGCTCAAAATTTTCAAAGTACACCACCCATGATTCGTGTTTTTTGTCAAATTCACCAATATTGTCCACAAAAGTTGCCATTTCTCTGCTCTCTTATGGGACTTCACAACTCCTGCATTCCTTTTCTGCCACAGGGAAGCTGTCTTGTGCTTGATCTGCTTCTTCTAGCTGCGGAGCAACACTGCAGACTGCAAAATTTTTCCTTTGACTGTACTTGTGATCCCTCTGCTGACTATAGACCCTAAGTGCAGGCTAAGCTGTTTGCCTGCCTGCTTGCATGTGGTCAGTCAATATGGCTTCTTACAGAAACAAAGCAGAGAGGGGGAAGTAACAGCTAGGCAGCAATGGCAGAAAACTCCTCACTGCTTTGTCTGCAGTAGCTCCAGGCAGCAGCCTATTCCTTTGTTCTTTTTTAACTGCCAATTTCCCCTCTCTAACTGGGTGGTTCACAGTGCCCTAGCAGCAGTTTGTCACCTTGTGCCTCTATGTGAACTTTCCCCCTTTTTATAATATTATTTGCTTACTGTTTCTTCTTCTTCTGGCAGAGGCAGCACTGGACACTTATGGGACTGAAATCCTTCATCACCAATGACATAAGTAGAACCTCAGAGTTATGAACATCTTGGGAATGGAGGTTGTTCGTAACTCTGAAATGTTTGTAACTCTGAACAAAATGTCATGGTTGCTCTTTCAAAAGTTTACAACTCAACATTCACAAATACAGCTTTGAAACTGTTCTAAGAAGAGGAAAAATGCTGCTTTTAACCATCTTACTTTAAATGAAACAAGCACCGAAACAGTTTCCTTACCTTGTCAAATCTTTTTTTTTAAACTTTCCCTTTATTTTTAGTAGTTTATATTTAACAGTGTATTTCAATTTTAAGTAATTTCCTTTGCTTCTTTTTTAGTATTTGCTATCCATGAAAAAAATTGCCAACACAAAAGCCCACCAATTAAATGTCCACTCAAATAGCATGGTGGGAAAAAATGCTGCATCAAAATGTAGTGTGACACTAGTCTTTATAATGACAATTTTTTAAAAATGTATCCAAACTTAACTTTTCTGCTTAAGTACTACAGGATAAACTATATAGACTTGAAAAAAATCTTTAATGGTACTCTGCTTGCTAACACACTTTTTTGCTGCCAAGGTGCATAGCTCTTGAAGTATCATTAGGTTCATCAGTGTGACTTCAGATTGTTGTTCAAGCCACTGAAGACTGGTAGCGAAGCGCTCTTCTGCTTGCACGTGTGGGATCTTCTTGGCATTCTCCCCCTCCTTCTTGTTACTGTCAATGTCAATGTCACGGTCCAGTTGTGCCATTTCACATACCAATTCAATTATCTCATGATCACTAAGAACAGGATGTCCGTTCTCATGTTTAGCTGTGTTTAGCCATTCCTCCTGTTTCTCTGTGGTGATATCCAAAAGCTGTTGCTCTTCAGAAAAATTTAGTTGATTTATTTCCATCTGATCATTGTTTTCCAAATTATCTGGTTCCGTGTTATCAATACCTAGCCAAAGATTATTTCACGAACATCTCAAAGACTCAGAGCAAATCTCACTCCAGGACATGTAGACAGAGTCTTTGATTGTCAGCAGTTTACAAAAATCTGTGTAAGATTCAAACTGCATTTATCCCAGTAATAATCACTGTAAGACGTTTAGCTTGTATCAACGTTTCATGTTTTTCAGAGTGCCTAGGTCCATTGGCTGAATGAGTCTTGTGATATCTGGTGGCAAAAACAAACACCGACTGCTTACATCTTCCATCAGTAGATTTTTTAATAGCTGGGTGAGATGCAGCAGTATCCGTCAGTAGCACAGCTCAGATAGGCAGGTAAAGTTTTTGATGTAAAGTGGTCTTTCATAAGTGGAACAAAGTGTTTAAAAAACCAGTCAGAGAAAATGCCTTTATCCATCCAAGCACTGCACTGGCTGTAGTAAAGGACAGGTAGAGCTGACATAATGACGTTTGCAAAGCAGCAAAGTTTCACACTTTTGTGAATGAACTCCAGTGGGAGAAGGAAATTCCCACTTGCATTATCAATAGCCATAAGCATGACCCAACCTTTACTGGATTTTAAATTCTTTGCCTGTTTTTCAGAACTGTCTGTCAGAGTCTTGTTTGGAAGCAAGTACCAATACAGGCCCATCTCATCACCGTTAAACACTTGGTCCTAGATTAATTTGTAATGTTCAATAAATGATTTGAAAGTGTTTTTAAATTCACAAGCGGCATTTGAGTCAGCTGGCAGAGTCTCTCCTTGCATTCCTAACTGCCGTATTCCATGCCAATTTTTGAACCAACAGATCCACCCGGTGCTTTCTTTAAAATGGTCCTCACTTTTGTCTGGCTATGTTTCTCGGTAGAGTAACTTAAACATCTTACCACCTATAAGACTGCCTTTTGAGCTGTCTTGTGGAAATCACAGGTGCATTGCCTATCAAAATCAGCAGCAGCAGCTTTGCCTACACCTGCTTTGTACTGCTCCACTACCTTTTGCAAATTGCTTTATTTTTTCCTGACTTTTCCAAATATCAGTGACGATTGATCTCCTGATACCATATTCTACTGCTATGGTGCTGAGGGAATACCATTGTTGAGTTCTTAAAAATATTTTTAGCTTTGTGTCAATTGAAAGTGTGACACGTTTGTGTCCCACTGCTTGGCATTTTGCTTAGTCATGGAGTATTTGCTTGCGTTTTTTGTCTCTGCTGCTGCCTGATTGTGTACTTCCAGTTCCCAATGAGACGTGGGGTTGACCAGTCAGTTCATAACTCTGGTGTTTGTATCTTCAATCATCTACTGTACTTGAACCCAGCAGCGGAGGAGATAGACAGACACAGAGGGAGCTGATGGAAACACACAGCTATTTGCTGTGGGTGCAAAACTGCAACTAACACAAAAATGAGGCATTGTACTGGGGACAGTGGAAGTGCTCAAACATTTCAAGGGACAGGACAGCACAGATGGGTGACCCTAGATAAGTCACTTAAATTCTCTATGGTTCAATTTTACAATTGAATTACAAATGGTCAATATTCCTGTGATATTACAGAGCCACTGACTCTAGTGGCTGGCTACTCTTACACAGACGAGAATCACATGTAGGAGGACTGCTTGTATTTTTGACATGTCATGCTATAATTCCAATAAGAGACCTTCCAAAACTGTTGCAACAGGATCACTTGCTGTCTTTCATTTTACAGACCACCTCAAGCTTTGCCCATGCATTCTCAGGTTAAAGACATGACGTGAATGATACATCCCCAGTACGAAAGCTGTGCCTAGCAGCAACATCAAGGTCTCCCACCCCTCAGAGATGCGGAGACACAGAAAAAGCAAAGATAACCTTGGCTATTGTAGAGACAGGAAAAACTTGGTGAGCAGAGGAGCAACCATGAAGGATCAGGTCATTCAATAAGAAGATCAAGGACTCCCTGAAACAATCCTTCAAGTGCTCAGGTCTGTCACTACTGGTGTATCTATGCAGCATCTCTGTAGACAGCAGCAGTTAGCTGAAAAAAATTAGGAGCCTCAGTGGATTTTTTACTGAAGAAATAACCTTCCTGTGGAGGATGGCTTTCTTGGTCATAAGTGATGCCATATGCATTCTGATAAGAATGACTTCTTGTTGCACAGCTGCATCTATGTTGGCTAGTATATCCCTCTGTCTGAAATACTGAGCATTGGAACCCTCCTCCACAGCTACGCTGGCTGGCTTCCCCTTTAAAGGCAGGTGCCTCTATGAAGGGGAAGTGAAGAAAATGAAATATTTCCTGTCCACACTTAAGAACCAAGGGCTGCTTCAAGGTAGCCCATTCAGCCACATGCAGGAGCCCAGTTTTCCAGGAATGGATTCCAGAAGTATATTTGGGGGGAACAAGGAGGTAATGGGGAGCAGCATGGTTCTATGTTAATAATAAAAAGAAACATATGGAATACTCTTCTTTCCAATGTATGAGATGAGAAGAGTGGTACTACTCACTTACAGTGAGTTTGATTTTATGTTTATGATATTTAACTTATTACACTGGGATTTTTTTTAAACAGGAACTTATCTCAGACCACTGATCTATCCAACCTAATATCCTGTCTCTGAGATTCACTAGTACCAGATGTTTAGGAGGGGCTTGAATCCTGTAACAGACTAACATGCCCATTGGGAAATTTCTTTCTAACCCCAGTCATTTAGTCATTGGCATAAGCATAATATAATATTTTTATATTTCACAAGATCAAGTAAGTTGTTCTCATGAAAACAGAATTTATTTAGTCAACATTACTCTAAATATATTGAATCAACCTGCCTGGACTAGGGGGAAATGCCTTCTTGTCATACAGATGTATACCTAGAATGCGTAAATGTCCCATTACATATCCCAGTAATATGAAGTCCCTGCTCTCAGTAGAGAATAGACCCTGTCTTATGGCTTTCCCTAATCTCAGCTGTGTATAGGGAATACACATGAAGAAACAACAAGGATACTTCTTATCAACCAGCCTAATGCATTTCTTGCAACTCAAGGGGAAGAGGATATGCATTTCATGTTCCCTTAAGGTATATTACTAATAATATGCAATAAATACAAGAGCAGTTGTCAGATCTATTACAATGGAACACAGTTTACTGGTTACTATTACTAATGGGATTTTATTGCTGTTATCCCCATCTGTTTATGGAGGATAAAATAGTCCTTTGTAATATTAAAGACAACAAGAAGGTTAGGATGTTATGGAGGCCATGAGGAACTTCATGACCCATATTAAAATGTAGCTTTTCTTATGACATTATTCACAAAATTTCATCACCTGACTGCTCATGGAAGCATCAAAAATGCCTTAGCTAGACATGCTGAATTTCAGATTACAGAGATCAGAAGATGGATTTTTAAGAAGAAAAAAGTGGTAGTGGTGTTAATCATAATCCAAGAGAAATCAATGAACAAAAATTAAGTTTATTAAAGAGCACTGCATTGGTATACGAAATGCTGGTATTGGTGACTGTAGCTTTAAATTAACTTTATACACATTCACAGAACAAGTATACAGCTATATAAGACTTACCTACTGTTTTATCCTAAGTGAAGTGTTAACTGTGAATTTAAGTAAATTATCTTGCGAAAAATGTTGCAAAAACCATGTTAAATCTTGGATTACATGAAAACCTAATGTACACTAACAAATGAAGTCATTTATGGTTTGAAAACTGCAATATGTTCTGTGTACTGTATTCCAGATACATGTTTTCAAGTTAGGGAGTGTAAAGATTGCAGAGAACCAGTACACTATGTTTCTGGTGAATGCAAAACTGATCTTATTTCCTGTTTACACAGACCCTTACCTTCTTGTTCTATGCCCCTTGTGGTAGTTCTAAACATTCACAACTAACACCACTGGGACCTTATTAAAATACTGTTTGCCCATGTGCAGTGTTAGAAAACAAAACTTTCATGGTTCCTATTTGCAGCAGTTGTAGCTATAATACTTAGCATACTAACTTTTGAACTATACGTAAAGCAGGAAGATACTACCTTAGGCATTAAAATCTAACTGCTTTCATAGTATTTAAAAGTGCTTTTACAAAATTACACCATTTCAATTATTCTTTGCAGTATTCCAAACCAATAATAGGCATGTGGTCATGAGGCGGCAGAGAGATTGATAATGCTTGTTTGATTTGTAATTTAATTTTTAATGATTTATAGGGATATTTTCCTGAAAACAACTGTTAATATTGTACAAGAAAAACTTTTATAATATAGAGAGCAAAATCGTGTTATGTCTCCACATGCAGAACTTGTATTTACTCAATGATGGTTTTCTGTGTGGTTTGTAAGGTCAGACTCCTGCTATATATGCCACATATACACAGTTTTTGTCAAATTCATATATATGGGAGGGTGTATGCAAGCACATGCATGTGTGTGTATGTATAGAATCTTTTTATATGTACTATAGGAAAAATAACAACTTGATACTGCTTATATCATATCTTTCATTCAGAAGGACCATGGATGTGAAAGTGGCTTAAACGCATGCATAATCGTTTGCAGGATTGGCAACCTTATTTATCTGCTTTGGTCATTCTATTACAATCATCACACTGGTATGTGAGTATCTTTACGTTGGGATCACTTAGCCCATCACTAAAACACATCTACATCTTAAGTGAAATATGTCTTTGACAGCAATTCTGAACCCAAAGCACCACACAATGAATTTTAGGAGGAGTTGTAAAAAACAAATTCCCCAAGAAGAATATTATATTATTATTAATTACTTTTTGAGCACCCAAAATATGATAGGTTTCAGAGTAGCAGCCATGTTAGTCTGTATTCACAAAAAGAAAAGGAGGACTTGTGGCACCTTAGAGACTAACAAATTTATTTGAGCATAAGCTTTCCGATGAAGTGAGCTGTAGCTCACGACAGCTTATGCTCAGATAAATTTGTTCATCTCTAAGGTGCCACAAGTCCTCCTTTTCTTTTTGGAAAATATGATAGATACCTCACAAAACCAAACAAAGACATGGTCTCTTCCCTGAAGAGAATACGGTTTAAATAAGGGTGACAATAATGGGATCACATGGTTACTCAATATGAAGTAAACACACCTGAAGGTTCCAATAGAGAGATGATGTATAATTTTGTTAACCTCACACATGATTTAACATATATAGCAGAAGTGCATATTTATTCTCCCAAGTTGGAATTTGATAAGGACTCCAAAGATGACACACCTACTCTTTAATGATCTCTGGTTTTTCATTTTGTCCAAAAGGCATCTCTGCCCCAAGCACTGTGCGGGGGGATTTGGGATTTAGTACTGACTGAAAAGGAAGAGTGCCATATACTTAATTACCAGGACCATTTTGTGCAGTATTGGGTTTAGCTTGGTCCAATCTGCTTGGCTTATAAACTGTGATTAAATCACTACCTAAGGTTGAGTTTGTCTGATTCTAGGACCGAAGGCAATTTCCCCCCCATTTCATAGGGAATACTTACATACTGAAGCAGGCATCCAAAAAGTATGCTAGAAGTCTAAATACTAAGATAGGTGAACTTGCATGCCTGGTATTAAATGAGAATATTGCTATAATAGGCATCACAGAGACTTGGTGGAACAATGATAATCAATGGGTCACAGTAATATCAGGGTGTAAAATATACAGGAATGACAGAGTAGGACAGAAATCATAGAGTCAAATATAGTAAAAGTCTTAAATGAATCAAACTGTACCACAGAACAGCAGTTCTCAACTAGGGGTCCGGGACCCTCTGGGGCGTTGGGAGCAGATTTCAGGGGGTCCTCCAAAAATAACTGGAAAGCAGGGCCAGCGTTAGACTTCCTGGGGCTCAGGG
Organism: Lepidochelys olivacea; assembly: GCF_965140295.1. Lineage (NCBI taxonomy): Eukaryota > Metazoa > Chordata > Testudines > Cheloniidae > Lepidochelys > Lepidochelys olivacea. The sequence goes on from NC_140411.1 coordinate 300,525,433, forward strand.
AAGAAAACCAAAGCATGCTGGGGTGGGGGTGGGGGGCGGAGGGAGAGAAAAAGGTTGAGAACCACAGCCATAAAATCTCTATGCTTGAATAATAAATGTATAGCAGTCGGAATATATTACCAACCACCTGACTAGGACAGTGATGGTAATTGTGAAATGCCCAGGGAGACTAGAGAAGCTACAAAACCAGAAAACTCAATGATAATGGGGGATTTCAACTATCCCCATCTTGACTGGGTGCATATCACCTCAAGACAGGATGCAGAGATAAAATTTCTAGACATCATTAGTGACTGCTTCTCGGAGCAGCTAGTCCTGGAATCTACAAGGGGAGGTGCAACTCTTGACTGAGTCCTAAGTGGAGCACAGGATCTGGTCCAAGAGGTGAATACAGCTGAACCTCTTGGTAATAGTGACCATAATGTAATTTAACATCCTTGTGGGAGGAGGGGGAATATCAAAGCCCACCACAATACCAAAAATGAGGAGGCTAGTTAATCAGAAATTAAAAGGTACAGTCACAAGAATGAAATGCATGAAAGCTGTGTGGAAACTTTTTAAAAGCACCATAATAGAGACTCAAATTAAATGTATACTCCAAATTACAAAAAATAGTACAAAGACCAAAAAAAAATGCCACCATGGTTAAACAAAGAGTAAAGGAAGCGTTAAAGGCAAAAAGGCATCCTTTAAAAATTGGAAGTCAAATCCTACTGAGGAAAATAGAAAAGAGCATAAACTGGCAAGTCAAGTGTAAAAATATATTTAGGCAGGTCAAACAAGAATTTGGAAAGCAACTAGAAAAAAAGATGCAAAAACTAACAGCAAGAAAATGTTTAAGTACATCAGAAGCATGAAACCTGCCAAGCAATCAGTGTGGCAACTGGAGGATCAAGGTGCTAAAGGAGTACTTGAGGAAGCCAAGGCCATTGCAGAAAAGCTAAACAAATTTTTTGCATAAGTCTTCACTGCAGAGGATATGAAGGAGATTCCCACACCTGAGCCATTCCTTTTAGGTGACATGACTGAGGAACTGTCCCACACTGAGGAGTCCATAGAAGAGGTTTTGGAACAAATTGATAAATTAATCAGCAATAAGTCACCTGGACCAGATAGTATTCACCCAAGTTCTGAAGGAACTCAAATATGAAATTGCAGAACTATTAACTGTGGTATTAAATCAGCAGGTTTAAAACAAACAAAAGGAAGTACTTCACACAATGCACAGTCAACCTGTGGAACTCATTGCCATGGAATGTTGTGAAGGCCAAAAGTATACCTGGATTCAAAAAAGAATTAGATAAGTTCATGGATGATAGATCCATCAAAGGCTATTATCCAAGATTCTCAGGGATGCAATCCCATGCTCTGGGTGTCCTTAAACCTCTGACTGCCAGATGCTGGGAATGGATGACAGGGGATGGATCATTCAATAATTGCCTTGCTGTATGCATTTCCTCTGAAGAAGCTGGCATTGGCCACTGTTGGAAGACAGGATAATGGGCTAGATGGACCATTGGTCTGACCCAAAAGAGCCATTCCTGTGTTCTTATGTAATGGGTTGTAGAACAACTATGGAGCTGAGAACAAGTTAGATCAATTCATTTATCTAATCGTTTTTATATTTGTTCAGTCATTTCCTGACTAGATTTCCAAAATGCAGTGTAAGGGGCAACACACTCCTGCTTGAAGCTAATTTTATTATCTTTTGTTGATCCAACCTAAATTTACAGTCCAGATGTCTACTTAAGGGTCCAAGGATAAACATTAATTTCCTAAACTGCGTCTTACCCTCTTCTTGATTGACATGGACCCAAGAAAAAAGCCAGATATAAAAAGTGTAGGAAAAATGTTTGTTATTATTTATACAAAACTTGGGTAGATGTCTGTGGTTTAAATATGGGCACTGTGTTAACGAACATATAAAAGCAATTAAATTAGAATTTTTAACTCCAGATTTCTTTTGGAAGTTCCAGATGCTCTACTTAGAAAACAAACAAAATTAAAGTTTACAATTAATGCCTCTCCAATATATACTGTATAAATGCCTCTCCACAGCAAACTGCATCACCACACTACAGTTCATAGAGTTCTCAGCTAAAAAGGGTAGTTTAGCAAGAGGAATTTGAATCCAATCCACTAAATATTCACGGTATTTTACTAATCCCAAGTTTTTCCATGCTTTTATTCTTAGGCAGAAGCAAGTGGTAGGTACTTACTTCCATTTCTTTCCTCATTTATCAAAGATACTCAGGTAAAATATGGTTACACACATAAGTAAGACTAATGAGATGTACATCAAGCAAACAGCATTATCATTGAACTCTAACATGCTAATTGTTCATTATAATATTATTTAAAAGACTGTTTTACCTTTATCAGCACCCTAATACCTAAATGGCCCAAACAATTCTAGGATGGAGAGAAGTCTATGTAGCCACCAGACTGGATTGTCTTCAAGAATGTGAGTATAACAAATAAAGGCTAGATCCACAATCCATCTATCCATGTGCAAGTCCCATTGACTTCAATGGGAGATTTTCCTATATTAAGACTGCAGAATCAGCCATAGAATGGGGAATTTTTGCAACAAACTAGAAACTGCAATTTCAATAGCACTGCAATAGAAAACCAATTAAGGATAATACACTAAGATATTTAGGGGGCATGTAATGGCTGCCTTCCCTAGTTGAATTTAACCATAACAAGGCTGGTATTCTCCTAACAGGATTATTAATTATTTGATTTTTGTCTCAACATCCAACTCCTCACTGAACGGGTATTCATTATTCATGGTTCTGTGCAAAAGGACTATCTCCTGGATACCTGTTATGTGTACAGTAACTGGTAAAATGTAGCATATAAATGGCAGATCTCAGTTAGGCTAACCACAAATTCCAATTTTTTTTAGAAAAGGTAAAGTTTAAATAGATAGTGAAAACCTGATTTCATTTCCATTAACTTCGATCGGGCTAGGATTTCACTAGAGTATCTAAAGATTTAGTACAAAGAAAAGGAGTACTTGTGGCACCTTAGAGAGTAACAAATTTATTTGAGCATAAGCTTTCGTGAGCTACAGACATGGAGCAACTGTATAATAATCTAAGAATATGGAGATGTATACTTTATGAACCCTCTCTGTGAGCTGGTCAGCGAGATGAAGTTATTGTCTATTGGGTTATAAGACTTTGTGATTGCAGTGATCTAGCTTAATAAGAGGCTGCGAGAAGAACAAACTGGAAAGCAAAATACAATGATTTCCCAGATAAAAACATCCAGGCACACACTTTGAAAGACTATGGAGAAAGCAGTAGAGCAATACACCTCCACTCTGTCTCATCAGTGTCAAAATCTCCTCTGCGCTGTTTGCCAGTCACAAAAACCCCAAATAATTTCAAAACTGCTTCTTTGGTTTCTTTGGTAGCCCCCTGATGTCAACCCACCTGTAACGATATTACATTCCATCACAGTCCAACCCTGCAAAGGAATAACCATGGCTATTTTGCATATATCTTCTACACCAACTTAATTATTATGACATTGCTTGCTGCTTTTGGGAAACCAACAATTCAGTATAACAGTGGTTACTTAACATACTGTGCTGCTCAGGGGATGATCAGCCGCAATACCCCCCATCTCCACCCCCATCCACCATCTATGAAGCAGGGGAAAGACATATGTTGGAAGTAAAGAGAATGTGTGTCAGTCTCCAAGTTCATTTACTGCATTAGACACACAACATGACTGAGCAGCAGCTGTGTGAGAGGGAGGGAAATGAGGGAAGGTGGGTGGGATTGGTATCACTTAATTTCCATATAAGAACATAAGAATGACCATTACTGGGTCAGACTAATGGTCCATCTAGCCCAGTATCCTGTCTTCTGACAGTGGCAAATATTAGGTGCTTCAGAGGGAATGAACAGAATAGATCATCATTAAGTGATCCATCCTGTGTCACCCATTCCCAGCTTCTGGCAAACAGAGGCTTCTGGCAAACTTCAGAACATGGTTTTATATTCCTGTCCATCTTGGCTAATAGCCATTGATGGACCTATCATCCATGAACTTATCTAGTTCTTTTTTGAACCCTGTTATAGACTTAGCCTTCAGAACATCCTCTGGCAATGAATTCCACAGACTGACTGTGCGTTGTGTGAAGAAATACTTCCTTTTGTTTTAAACCTGCTGCCTATTAATTTCATTCGGTGACCCCTAGTTCTTGTTTTATGAGAAGGAGTAAATAACACTTCCTTATTTACTTTCTCCACACCAGTCATGATTTTATAGACCTCTATCATATCCCCCCTTAGTCGTCACTTTTCACAGCTTCTCTGTACATTTTCCAATTCCAATATATCTTTTTTAAGATGGGGCAACCAGATCTACATGCAGTATTCAAGATATGGGCATACCATGGATTTATATAGAGACATTATGATACTTTCTGTCTTATTATCTATCCCTTTCCTAATGATTTCCAACATTCTGTTCGCTTTTTTGACTGCCGCTGCACATCGTGTGGATGTTTTCAGAGAACTATCCACAAGGGCTCTTTCCAAAGTACTCACTACTGCTAAATAAATTTACAGAAGGTAAATACTGGAGAGGAACCTTATGATGAAATGCCTCATCCCATTCATGGCAAAGAAGGGAGTATGTTTATTTCTAAATTATGTTAAACCAGTTGATAAATATAGGAAAAACCAGCATGTATGCCCCCGGCTGAAGAGCCCATTGATTAAAGCTGAAGCACTATATAGTCTAATACTGCACTGTGCTCATGTTTGTTTTTAATTACAAATATGGCCAACACAATGTGTACTGGAAAATATGGGCCAGCATTGTGTAGACCGCTCCAAGGGCTATTACCAGGCTACAGCTGGGTCTGAAGACAGTTGTAGGTTCATTACTGAAGCACTATACTTTGTCTCATTAAAAAAATTCCTCCATCACAGGAAATGTGACTTTAAATCCAGCAACACTCCACTCCTGCCTGCTAGTCTGTTTTGCCTGAGTTTGGCAGTCCTGGCTATTACAGGACAAACCCGTAGTTTGTAAATTTATAAAGACCATATTAATTCTTGAACCAAAGTCCTTGGACTATGTTGCACTACAGTTTTTAACCCTGATCAGCCACAGATAGTCACTGTTTCTTCTCCTGACTTAGATTTAACAATGGGTTTCAACAAAATAACAACACAGCTCTTGCCATTCCTCCATGTGATATCACCACAAAATTTCCTCCTATAAATTGTACACTTTTTGTGGCTCCATATTCCCTGGCTCTACCATTTCACATCCTTCCCTCTTTCTGCCTACTTTTTTCCACAATACTTTCCTCCTCATTACTGCATCCTATTTTGTTTTTGGATGTGACTTTGACACTCAAACATCATGGGCACTGAACAAGATCCTGAATAGCATCTTGTTTTAACCCTCAAGACCCATCTGAGTATAGCTTTCCACCACATTTAACTGTACTTAGCCATTTACTCACAGGAGCTAGTTAGATGCAAACCCTTGCCCAGAGACTAGGCAGAACACATTACCTGTAGGGGAAGTAAGACTCACCAGCTTGCCAGAAAAGTTTTCCCACTGCCATATATCCAAGTGGGTACATTATTTGGCTATTGTAACAGGGAGAAAGGTGGGATAGGTCAAGATTGAGGCCATGTCTGCACTACAAAATTCAGTTGATTTAAGTTACATCGATGTACAGCTGCCAGAGTAGTTAAATCTCTTTTGTATGTTCATGCTACGCTCCTTGTGTTGGTGTTGTGTGCCCTCACTAGCAGCACTTGCATTGATGCAGATAGTAGTGCACCAGGGGTAGCTATCCCACTGTGCAGCTCGCCACCATCTAGCGCAGGGTGTTTTGGGAAGGGTTCGCAATGACTCATGGAGCAAACGAGTCATGCAAGGGTGACTGGGAACATGGGTTCCACAGCCTATGATGCAGTTTGCTCCATCCCATCATTCCAAGGGCATCCAACGATGTTTAACACCTCTTTTCAAAAGCCCCTCAAACCTCCATGTCTGCCATATCTGTGAAAAGCATGGATCTTGCACTGCTCTTCAGTATTGTGATGAGCATTATGAACAGTATGTGCCTGATCCTCCAGTATTTCTAGAGCTATGAGATGGAATATGACAATTCCTTTCAGGCTGCCTTGCTGTGTGCCATGGAAAGAAACAATTCAAGGTTGTTGATAGCATTCATGGGGCAGCTGCACACGGTGGAGTGCCGGTTCTGGGCCTAAGTAATAAGCACTGACTGTTGGGATCACATCTTTATGCAGGTATGGGATGAGCAGTGGCGGAAGAACTTTTGGATGCAGAAGGTCACATTCTTGGAATGGTGTGCAGAGCTCACCCTGACCCTCCAGCTCAATGACACAAAATGGAGAGCTGCACTCCCGGTGGACTAGTGAGTGGCGATTGCTGAGTGGAAGCTTATAATACTAGATTGCTATCAATCAGTCAGGAATCAATTTGGAGTTGGAACAGCCACTGTGGGGGTTGCTGTGATGCAAGTGTAAAGGGCCATTAATCATGTTCTGTTATGAAGGACTGTGACTCTGGAAAATGTACGAGAAATAGTGGGTGGTTTTGCAGCAATGGGGTTTCCGAACTCCGGTGGGGTGATAGATGACCAATTTTGGGCCCCACGCTACACGAAGGATGTGGAAAAATTAGAAAGTGTCCAGCGGAAGGCAACAAAAATGATTAGGGGACTGGAACACATGACTTATGAGGAGAGGCTGAGGGAACTGGGATTGTTTAGTCTGTGGAAGAGAAGAATGAGGGAGGATTTGATAGCTGCTTTCAACTACCTGAAAGGGGGTTCCAAAGAGGATGGATCTAGATTGTTCTCAGTGGTAGCAGATGACAGAACGAGGAGTAATGGTCTCAAGTTGCAGTGGGGGAGGTTTAGGTTGGATATTAGGAAAAACTTTTTCACTAGCAGGGTGGTGAAACACTGGAATGCGTTACCTAGGGAGGTGGTGGAATCTCCTTCCTTAGACGTTTTAAGGACAGGCTTGACAAAGCCCTGGCTGGTATGATTTAGTTGGGGATTGGTCCTGCTTTGAGCAGGGGTTGGACTAGGTGACCTCCTGAGGTCCCTTCCAACCCTGATACTCTATGATTCTATGACACGCATATCCCTATTTTGGCACCAGACCACCTTGCCATGGAGTATATCAACAGAAAGGGCTACTTTTCTATGGTATTGCAAGCACTGGTGGATCATGGGGTCATTTCACTGACATCAACACAGGTTGGACAGGGAAGGTGCATGACACATGCATCTTTAAGAATACAAGCCCGTTCAGAAAGTTGCAAGCAGAAACTTTATTTCCAGACCAGAGGATTACCATTAGAGATGCTGAAATGCCAATAGTGATCTTTGGCGATCCAGCCTACCCCATGGCTCAGGAAGCTGTACACCAGCCACTTCCACAGCAGCAAGCAGCACTTCAACAACAGGCTCCCCAGGTGCTGAATGACAGTTGACTGTGCCTTTGGCTGTTTGAAAGGCCACTTGCGCTGTCTACTCACGAGATTAGACTTCAGTGAAAAAAAATTTCCCCATGGTCATGGCTATCTGCTGTGTGCTTCACAGATATTATGAAGTGAAGGGGGAGAGATTTCTGCAGTGGTGGAGGGCAGAGGTGGAATGTCTGTCTGCTGATTTTGAACAACCAGGTACCACAGCTATAAGAAGCTCAACAGGAGGGAGAGGAGGAGGCTATCTGATTCAGGGAGTCTTTGAAGGACTAGATTAACCATGAGCCACAGTAATGTGTGTTGCTGTAATGTGCTATGCCTGGCATTGTTTTTTTGCACCCCAGTATGAACTTTGAAATGAGTGCTGTGTGTGCGGTAATATAATATTGCAAATGCACCTATTGCTAATATCTGTGAATGATGTCAACCCCAGCCATCATATCTTGTGAACTAATAAAGATAAATTAAATTTCCATAAATAGCCTTTTGTTCTGAACCAGTACCAACAGACACATTTAAAACTGAATGAAACTTTATAAATACAGGGAAAAGAACCTTTGAAGGGGAAAGAATAGTAATTTCCATTTCACAAATGCTTAACATAGAACATAAAAACGGCTATACTGTGTGAGACCAAAGGTTCATCTAGCTCAGTATCCTGTCTTCCGACAGTGGGCAATCCCAGGTGCCTCAGAGGGAATGAACAGAACAGGCAATCATCAAGTGATCCATCCCCGGTTGCCCATTCCCAGCTTCTGGCAAACAGAGGGTAGGGACACCATCCCTGCCCATACTGGCTTATAGCTATTGATGGACTTATCCTCCATGAATTTATCTAGTTCTTTTTTGAACCCTGTTATGGTCTTGGCCTTCACAACATCCTCTGGCAAGGAGCTCCACAGGTTGACTGGGTGTTGTGTGAAGAAATACTTCCTTTTGTTTGCTTGTTTTAAACCAGCTGCCTATTAATTTCATTTGGTGATCCCTAGTTCTTGTGTTTTGAGAAGGAGTAAATAACACTTCCTTATTTACTTTCTCCACACCAGTCATGATTTTATAGACCTCTATCATATGCCCCCTTACTCATCTCTTTTGCAAGCTGAAAAGTCCCAGTTTTATGAATCTTGCGGCACACGGAAGCTGTTCCATACCCCTAATCATTTTTGTTGCCCTGTTCTGAACCTTTTCCCATTCTAATAGGTCTTTTTTGAGATGGGAGCAACCACATCTGCACTCAGTATTCAAGATATGGGAATACCATAGATATATATAGAGGCCATATGACATTTTCTGTCTTATTATCTGTCCCTTTCTTAATGATTCCTAACGTTCTTAGCTTTTTTGACTGCTGCTGCACATTGAATGGATGTTTTCAGACAACTTATCCACAATGACTCCAAGTTCTCTTTCTTGAGTGGTAACAGCTAATTTAGATCTAATCATTTGGTATATATAGTTGGGATTATGTTTTCCAATGTGCATTACTTAGCATTTATCAACACTGAATTTCATCTGCCATTTTGTTGCCCAGACACACAGTTTTGTGAGATCCCTTCATAACTCTTCGCAGTCTGCTTTGGACTTAACTGACTCTCACAGGTGAGTGAGTGTACGTGTGTCTGTGATGGTCTGTACTCTCCCAGGGGGTGGAATGGTAGGGGTATTGCACTGCCCCTGGACACCATGAGACATTGGGGGGGGGGAAGATATGTAGGGAGGTGCCAGAATGTAATTCACTGTGGGCTGCAGGGGTAGGTGAGCACAGATCTGTTGAGTCTGATGGTCAAACAGAGACCTCAGCATGTCTGTTTGCTCCCTGAGAAGTGCTATCATCATCTCTTGCTGCCTGTTTCTCCTGTCCATTCTGTCCTTTAGCATCATTCACCAAGCCATCTGCTCAGTATGTGAAGCGCCAGAGGCTTGCAGGATCTCCTGGAACATGTCTTCTCTTGTTCTCTTCTTTCTCCTCCTTATCTTGCTGAGCTGCTCCACCGGTGTGGATGGAGAGATCCTCAAAGTCACATTTGCAGCTGCAAAAGACAGAGGACAGAGGTCTACAGTGGACAGAGGTACTATTGTGAGTGCATTCACTCCCCTTGAGCCACACAAGTTACAGGCACTATATTCTTGCTTCTGCTCGGGATTCATAGAGCACAACAGCAATCCCACCTGAGGACTTGGAGTGGAGGACAGCTCAGACAATAAGTGGGGGGAGCTCACGGTCATGAATACATGTGGATATGATAAATGGACTGAATACTGGCACTGTTTTCCACAGGCAGTAGTGACTTTAGCTAATATCTCATTCCTGAGGATAGCGGAGGCAGAAAGGGAACAGTTCCTGCACGCATCTGGCTGCAGACCAGGTACATATACTACTAACCTGGTGCTGTAATGATGCCTGCTGAAGTAATTGCTGAAGGTCATGGGAAAGTGTTATACTGCAGTGGAAGAAATAAGGCAGCCCTCTCCAGAAACCTTTGGCAGAGGATTACCAACTACCCTCCAGGAAAGCTTCCTATGAAGGATTCACAGGCCATCCCGTTACACATAAACAAACTACTCTGCAGAGCCCCCAGTGCCTAACTGTTGGGAAGCAGATAGCAACTCTACCTTGATTGGTTATTTCACTACCTCTTGCAGCATGATTAAAAAAGAGTAAATGAACAGATGTGCCCCTGCAATATCAAAGTAAACTGCATACTTACCAGACGGTCCTTCCCCTGCATCAAGCTTGTGCATGCTGGATTGCTGGGAGTGGCTCAACTGCTCAGGAGTCAAAAAGAGGTACTGACTCACAATGCCACTGGATCCCCCCGTTGCCTGTCCCCCAGTCTCCTCCTACTTTTCCTCGTCCAACACCTTGTCCTTGGGGTTCACTATGGTGGCCTCTGACTCCAACTCCTCTGAAATATCCATGGGATCTTTGGGGGAGGGAGGGGAGAGCACCACTGAAGATGGCATCCAACTCGTTGTAGAAGCAACATGTGTATGGCTCCACACCAGAGCTACTGTTTGTCTCTCTTGCCTTCTGGTACGCCTGCTGCAGCTCCTTTATTTTCATGTGGCACTGCTGTATGTCCCTCTTGTAGCCCTTCTCCCCCATGCCCTGAGTGATGTGGTCATAGACGTCAACATTTCTACAGCTGGATCGGAGCTGCACAGCCTCTTCTTCCCGCAGACCCAGAAGATCCACCGCCTCCTGTGTACTCCAGCCAGGAGCATGTTTGTAGTGTGGAACTGGCCTGGTCAGCTGGACAGTTACTATATGAGCTCTCTACTCCGAGTAAACAGGATATGGAATTTAAAATTCACGAGGCTTTAAAGTGGAGGGGCATATTCCTGTGTACCTGGCCACCAGGCCGTGGAGTTCAAAATGATGTCCAAAGCGGTCATGGTGTGGAATTGTGGGACATCTCCTGGAGGCCACTAAAGTCAATGTAAGAAACACAGTGTCTACAATGCTACTGCATCAACCTAACTACGTTGAACTAAGTGCTATGCCTCTCATGGAGGTGGAGGCATAGTGAGCGAGTTACACCTGCAGGAGCAACACTGTAGTTTAAATGCTTACACTGTTAGGTCAACATAAGCTGCCTTGCATCGACCTAACTCTTTAGTGCAGACCAGGCCTAACAAACATCCTTCTCCTTGTCCTCCTCTCTGCACAACCCTGGACATACACAATGTCAGACTGGACCCTCTGAAAGTTTTTGATAAATTCATTGAACATTAGCAGTAGACTTTCAGATATTAAAGAGAATAAATGCAGTTCGTATATTACTAGAAATCTCTGTGAGATTTCTGACAGAAAATATTGATCAGATAAATTGGATGACCTGGGAAACTGAGCTGAAGGAACTTCATCTGGATAACAGGGGGATAAAGCATCAGGCTCATCAGTTTTCTTACAAACATTTTGTTCAAAATGCCTGTAGGCCATTGGAGGTGAGATAGTGAAAGTGTGCAGAGAGAATTCCAGTAGCGATTCCTACTGCTTACACAACAGCTACAAAATGCCACAGTCTATGACTGTGACATTTCTGAATTGTCAGGATAAATTTTCAGCATAACTATTGAGCTATGGAAAAACCAATCATGCATAAAAATAGTATTTGAAACATCTGCATGTTCATATCTCTGCAGCTACAGTGAAATCCTTGTGCAACATTACCACATTTTGGGCTGACCCTGCAATCTTCGCACATCCAAAATTCCCTAAAAGTCAGTTGGAGCATTGGGTGTAGCAGGAATGGATGGAATGTTCCCACTGTTGAAATGTATCACAAATACATTTATTATGCCTCCTGCAAAATCTGCTGCTAAAGCAACTGAAATTCAGAATTTTCTAATTATATTTTGTCTCTTTAAATCACTTCCATATTAACTATCATACACAGGTCCTAACCTTGTTAACCCCTACATGCATAAGTACTCCCATTTCATAAGAAGTCAGTGGAACTACTCCCATAAGTAATGTTTGCAGGAACAGGCCCTTATTTTGGCTGCCCTCCATTTTAAATGAAGCTGCACAGAAATGGTTAATTAATATTTTAATTTTATGTATGTTTATTTTTTCAGTGACCTACAGACATCTGGGGATTCCAGAATGCTGTCACTTGACTGGTTTTAAAAGCCAAGACTATGCACACCAAAGCCTAAATTCACAGCTGGGTAAGCAGGTACAAGAATTCCAAATGACTACCCTATGGGAATAATTTAAACTTTTAAAAAAATTCCCAGGGTGCTGCATTGTTTCCTATTGGTGTATATTTAAATACAGGAAAAGCTGTGTTATCCGTCACTTTACAAACCGGAAAGCTCTATAAACCGGCCTTTTGGAAGGAGGTGCGGGGTGCAATTCTGGTTAACAAAGTTTGGGTGCAAGAGGGGTCTCAGGGCAGGGGGTTGGGGCCCAGTAGGTGTTTCAGGGTGCCGGATCCAGGAGGCGCTCACCTTGGGCAGCTCCCCACAAGCGGCAACATGTCCGGAGAGGAGCAGCCAGGCAGCTCTGCGTGCTGCCTCCACTCACAGGTGCCACTCCCCCAGCTCCCTTTGGCCGATGTCAATGCTCCTAGGGGGAGGAACAGCCACGGGGGCTCTGTGTACTGCCCCGCCCCGTGTGCTGGCTCTGCAGCTCCCATTGGCTGGGGACCGCTGCCAATGGAAGCTGCAGGGGTGGCACCTGTGGGCGGAGGCAGCGTGCAGAGCCGCCTGGCTGTGCCTCTCAAGACTATTGCTGCTTGCAGGGAGCCGCATGAGGTCAGCACTGCCCGGATCTGGCACCCTGAAACCCCTACTGCACCCCAACCTCCTGCCCCGAGCCCCCTCCATCCAAACTCCCTCCCAGAGCCCGCACCCCGCACCCTGTTCTGCGCCCCAGCCCTGAGCCTCCTCCTGCACCCAAACTCCCTCCCTCTTAGTTAACCAGAATTTTTGACTTACCGGGCACCCTCCAGTCCTCCAACATACCAGATAACAAAGCTTTTACTGTAGATCCTTAACTATAAATAACAAACAAGTGCTGCAACAGACAGCAGTGTAACAGTAAGAGTTCCTGAATACTTCTCAAAGGAAGACATTCAGGAATCATTTAAAAAAAAAGAAAGCAAGAAATAGAGAGGAGTCCATCCAGGCTGCAGCTGAGGAATGCAGAGCCCAACTCAGAATGGGATGCAAAGGTGACTGTAAACTGCCTGTGCATTTCACTGATCTTGGGCTGTCTGTTTGCCTGGTCATTCCTCTGGCATAAATTAGAACAGCCTGAAAGCTGTTTTTATGCCTATTCTCCATGACCCCAAGGGTGTGATGCCAGATATTGCTGTGGCCCAGCCATTCCCCTATTCCCCTGGCTCTGCCCCTCTGCACTCAGAACAGGTGTGTGTGGTAGAGAGATGATCCATCTGTGATTGGCTGCGATGGAATAATGCAAAATGATCCTAAAGCAGGCAAGGATCAGGGCTAGAGCTGCCATATGCTGTGTTCAAGGGTCATTTTATTCATCTTGAGATCCCAATTCATCCTATCCCATTGGATCTTCAGTCCCGCCCAGGAACTCTAATTAAAATACACAGGACCAACAGATCTAGATCAGTGGTTCTCAAAGCTGGTCCGCCGCTTGTTCAGGGAAAGCCCCTGGCGCGCCGGACCAGTTTGTTTACCTGCCGTGTTCGCAAGTTCGGCCGATTGCGGCTCCCACTGGCCACAGTTTGCTGCTCCCGGCCAATGGGGGCTGTGGGAAGGGTGGCCAGCACATCCCTCGGCCTGCGCCGCTTCCCGCAGCCCCCATTGGCTTGGAGCGGCGAACCGCGGACAGTGGGAGCCGCGATCGGCCGAATCTGCTGATGCGGCAGGTAAACAAACCGGTCCGGCCCACCAGGGGCTTTCCCTGAACAAGCGGCAGACCGGCTTTGAGAACCACTGATCTAGAGCACCAAAACACACAGATTTTTCCATTTTTCCTTCATGTTGAACCTGTAAATCATCTTTTAAGAAAAATTAAATTACAGACATTTTGATGCATCAAGATAATTTTCGTAAGACAGAAGTGCCACCATAGCACAGACCACTGGTGTGGTTCCCAGTGGAATAATTTACCCTTTCTATACGTTGTATCTGTAGTTCAAAAAGGCTTCCCCATGAAGGAGGCAGGGGTACTGTGGGAAAACAAGTATGTGGTCCTGTAAGTAAAGACTGTGTATTTATGCGTATGCACAAGGGGTTGAATTACGGTTGCTTCATTGTGTAATTTCTTAACTTTTTAGTGTTTCACTTTGCAACCTGAATAATATTTTCTTAATGTAGTTTTTGTGTGAGTTTTATATATGTCCCTTCTCTAAAACAGTTCTTCTACTCACAAGATTGTTTTTTCATTCTCTCCTCCGAATAGGCTGGTCTTGTGTGGAACTGGCTCTCATGGCCTTTTGGGATTGGACAGGACCCATAAATGTGATGGAAATAGTTTCTGCCATTCAGGCGCTAGAGATGGAGAATTTAAATTAAAAATGTGAGCTGCTTAGTTATGACATATTCCCACTTAAACAATTAGGGGCCTGATACGGTGTAATTCAAGGACTGCCATTGACTTCAGTGGGCATGAGATCCAGCTCTTAATGATTATAATCTACAAATAATCAGTTTGCATTTAAGCAACTTGAATCACTTGTTTGTTTCAAATAAAAAAATCAGCATAGAACATCCTTCATCTAGAGCTGGACATTTACAATTTTGTTTGTGCAAAACCATATTTTATTTGTATTAGTTACTGCTATAGGAATGAACTATTGACCAGAGAATAGCCTCAGGAAAATGGAGTATTGACTAAGAAGACATGGTTCTCATTTCTGGAATTAATTACAAAGATACCCTCTGCTACCATTTGACAGTAGTCCAATGCAAATGGCATTAGAGACTTAATTATATTCTACACCAGATATACTAGAGAAAATTGACAAACAGCTTGATGTGCTGGTAGAATAATGGGACCGTTGGTTCTATGAGGTTATTTTAAAAGTGACTGTCTTGAGAGAGGTTATTTGGACAGTTGCATGGGACTACAGAATCCAATGCAACTGTCCAAATCTATGCAACTTCAATGATCAGAGAGCCACTGCTGATTTTACACACAAGGGTGACATGGAGAATGCCCTTCAACACTGCTTCTTGTTTCTGCTTAGAAAGATGTGATGTATAACTAGTGCAACAGATACAATATAGATCATTGGTATTTTCTCAGAACATTAGAACCCATAAAATCAGATGTGCTATGAACTAATTAATATAGTCTATTTTTACTTAATAATGGAAACATATGAGAGACATACAGATAATAAATAAGACACAGGGATTGAGGCAGAATGATGCAGGCTTTTTAATGCAATGGTGTAGAGCTTGCATTTAAACATTAATTATTAATCAGAGGCTCATATTTCAGTTGTAAGGCTTGAAGGTATACTTGTGCATGTTCTGTGGCGGTAGTGTTATACAGTACCTTTGAAATCAATCACAAGTATCTTTAAAATAAAAACCTAACACACCAGATTAAAAACAGGATCTAAATTTAGGATGATTAAATTTTTGTCACATCTGGCATTCAGGAATTGCTTCAGAATCTTTACATGCAAAAGCCCAATTCCATAAGAAATCGATTATCCATGCACATGTCATGAGACAAAACCAGATTCTTCCCTAGTAATAAAATCTGTCCCCTTATCTCACAGGCACACAACTCAGTATAGGTTCACCATCACCCCACATGCTTTTCCATATCTCTTACAGTCAAACACTGAAGAAATGGCAGTCCCACCATTCAGCTAAGGATAAACATCACTATTAGACAATAGCACCATCTCCTGACAATGCATCTCTTTTCTTCTTATTTTTGGAAGTGTTTGAACATGTTTATCAGGATGCAGCCTCACCCCTCAGAGGGCAAACATCAGTTTGTGCACCAGTTGAATACAGCACAACACCCAGGTGCATATACCACTAGAACTGGGTGTCAGGCAGTATAATTTTTCCCCTATGGAAAAAAGAATTCCATGTTCACATCTACAATTAGAATTTCACATAAACTGTGGCCACATTCTCAGTGCATTAGTGGTTAGCCAAGATAAGGGTTGATGTATCATGCATGCCACATATTTAAGAAGACTGCCCTCCTAATGACTATTGGCAAGGATTAGTTATAAGAATAATAATAAATGAAATAAGTTTAATGCTAAGTAAAAAGGAGTCGTTTTATATTATGTCTTTTCCCCATGCAGCCTTAACTTATAAAGCTTCATTTCTGGAATGTGTTTCTAGAAACAAACTTGTGGGCATTCTGTATTCTTTTACACTGACACAAACTGCTCTGTGCTGACAGAGACCTCTGCAGGGACACTAATCTATATATACCTCACCCTGGAGAAAATCAGGATGTCTTTTCGCACAGTCTTGGCTGGAGTACACCATGTATTGCTCCTTTTTCTAGTTTTACAGAAACACTCCATCCATTAGTCCCCTAAATCCTTCCACAACACACACACAAGTTTCTAGGTGAAAGATTTCCTCATGTTCTCCCCATCTGTTGAACTTCCTCCAGCTTGCATTGTATGGGAGTCCGGAAGACAGTGCTGGGTAGAGGGGGTCAGATTCCACACTACGGATACCACGGTCAGGAGCCTGAATCAAGCAGAAGCCCCTTAATCAGCTGTGCTGGCTCTACTTCCACTACAGCCCAGAATACTTCTCTACAAACTAGGTCCAAGATAAATTTGGGAGGCTGTACAAAGAAAAGAAACCAAGGGAGTCTAGACCCCTCCTCCTCCTGGCCTCTTTTTAAATACACTGTGCAAATTTCTGAAGATCTTAAAACATATCAAAGCAAAAAGCCGATTATAACCTCCCCTGCCCTGCCCCACTCCCGAACCCTAGCATTTTGGCTAGTTGGTTTCAGCAAAAAGAACAATAAATGTCCACCTGATCCCAGCAGCCCCACCTGCATTTTGCAGCACAACCACCTGACCCAGTATTCTTCTCCCTCATTCCTACACCGTACCTCCAGCACTCACCAGGCAACTTGCGAGCATGCACTCCAGAATCAGGCAGCCGGCTTTTCTCTAATCTCCCTGATGCCTCTTCTCCTTGCACTTTTTTGCATGGAGACAGAATTGGAAGAGTGGACTACTTCCGGCTGCAGACAATTGAGGGTGGCAGCCCATAACTCCCTACTACCAGTCAAAGATACCTGTTTTTTCAAAGACTCTGAGGTCTGCCTTGAGCCAAGCTCAAGGCAGTTGTGAGAAGGGGGTCACTCAAAGATGCTTTCTAGTGAGGAAAACGCTACAAACAACTCAGCTTTTTCCCATTCCGCGCTCTATGTGTAAGTGGTGGATTGATCCCACTACTGTGGGGAATTTTCCTGGCTTATACACTACCATTGGTTAG
This sequence comes from Lepidochelys olivacea, assembly GCF_965140295.1. Lineage (NCBI taxonomy): Eukaryota > Metazoa > Chordata > Testudines > Cheloniidae > Lepidochelys > Lepidochelys olivacea. The sequence goes on from NC_140411.1 coordinate 300,542,872, forward strand.
CTTATACACTACCATTGGTCACTCCAATTCCCTTTACCCAGAGGCCTGCCTGACTTTAAGGACTCCCCTTCCACTCTCCCACGTGGCAGAATCCCTGTAACCCTGACAAGGCTGGACCCAGGATTCCTGGGAAGCTTAGTCCCCAGCCTTGTTGTGGTCACGTAGGACAGAGGCTAGGGTGTCCCCACTACAGGGTACTCTTTTCATACCAGATGCTTCCCTGACCCACTTATCATTACTTGGAGTTCAGAACAAATACAATTTATTAAACAACAACTAAAAAAAATGGGAAAAATGGGAAAGGTTAAAGGAGACAAGTAACCCCACTCTGTGGGCACAGGGCACCACAAACAGCAATCTCTGGAGTATAAGGAAAGTTCACAATCTGTTCCTCACATGTGCTAGGCCTCCTTCCCAGACCATGGCTGTGCTGCAGTGATAACATGGGTGGGACACTTGCTCATATGCCCTCAAGTTCTAGGTGGCAGACCCTTCTTCCCAGCATCAGCCCTCCCATCAGTGTTATGATCCCCCTCCATGTCCAGCCTGCAAGACCTCATCTAGTGGCATCTCCCTGAGCTGGGCCTTCGCTGACCAGGGTCCCCCCTCAGTCTCCTCAGCTGCTCACCGTACTTGGCTCTGGACTGCTCCAGCCACAGCTCAATGTTGCCTCAGCACTGCTGCTGTTTGGCTCCCAGCACAGCTCTCTGGGCAGCTTCTCTCTGGTCCTGGCTGCTGCTCTGTTCTCAGCTCAGCTCAGGCTACTGCTCGTTATCTAGCTCGGCCCCACTCTGGCTCAGGCAGCTGCAGCTCACACCGAGGATGGGACCCCAAGTTTCTGACTCGCTCATTGGCCTGCCTGCCCTGTCAATCAGGCTGACCTAAAGCGTTGGCCTCTCCCCATTGGCCCTGGGAACTGTCAGTCTCAAGGTCTTGATTTCTCACCGGCCCTTACCTTTCTTCTGGTACTGGGAGAAGGTCAACCAACCCCCCCCCCCAAGTTCAGTAAGGGGTCAACAGTCCCCTCATATATGGTTGTGACTCCATCCCAAATGATATTAAGGACCACAGATTTTCTGCTATTAGAGGATAGGTAGGAGGAGGAGAGAGCTCCTGATTACTCCTTAGGTGAGAGAAACAACTTGAGAGATGGAGGCCTGAAATGCTCTCTCTATCAGACACAAGATGGGTGAGGTAAAATCTTTTATTGGACCAACTTCTGCTGGTGAAAGAAACAAGCTTTTGAGCTTACACACAGCTCTTCTTCAGGTCTGGAAAACATACACACAGGGTCACAGCTAAATGCAAGGTGGAACAGATTGTTAAGCATAAGTAGTTAACACATATTTCACGGGACAATTCAAGGTGAAGTGGTCCGTGGACCGTGAACATCTCTCCAGTCATAGGGGGGAAACAAAAGAGGGGGGAGAAAGACAACAGTGGGAGGGAGGGTTGTTAGTGGGTTATAGATTGTTATGTGTTAACTCCTTATGCTAAACAATATGATCCACTTTGTGTTCAGCTGTGACACTGTGTTTCCCAGACCTGAAAAAGAGCTCTGTGTAAGCTCAAAAGCTTGTCTCTCTCACAAACGGAAGCTGATACAATAAAATATATTACCTCACACACCTTGTATCTCTAACATCCTGGGACTGACATGGCTACAATAACCCTCTATCAGACAAAAAGGATCTCTTTCTTTTTCTCCTCTTTTCCTTTCTAATTTGATTGTAGGTAGTTGGCTGGAGGGTACACATTCTGTTTCAGGGTATTGTTATGAAAAATTAATTGCTGCATTTCTGGCTTTGGAAGCAAAAACAATCACAAACTTCCCTAAAGTAAATGAGCATGTTAAGCACTCAGGCCTAGTTCCACAAAAGGACTTAAGCATTGTAATACATAACAGTACCAGTGAGGCAGCAGCATGCATGCCCAGAGGCAGAAACTTAGGCACGGAGGGAATTTTTATCATGAAAACATAGGAGCCTCGTGAGTTTAGGGGCCTATAGGATTCGGAGAAAGTTTTGTGGATCACAGAGGAGCCAAAACTGGGACTTAGGCACCTAAACCCCAGAATGAGCTACCTAAGTAACTTTGTGGAACTGGACCTAAGCTTATTTGTGCATAGGGTGACCAGATGTCCCGATTTTATAGGGACAGTCCCGATATTTGGGGATTTGTCTTATATAGGCGCTTATTACCTCCCAACCTCTGTCCCAATTTTTCACACTTGCTGTCTGGTCACCCTATTTGTGCAGTAAAAACAGGGGCAGACAAAGGAGGAGCTGACACGGGAGCTGCCTACCAAGACCATGTGACCTAGAGAGCAGTGTGGCACTAACAAGGTTTCCTATGTTTCAAACTCAAGGGGAGAGGGCTGGGACTTAACTGTTGGGTGGGCAGTCGGCAGAGAATCTACGATTTCTTGGGAGACTGTGTGAGTCCCTGGAGAAAAGGAGAGACAGAGCCCTGATTCTGGGGAGACAGCACAAGAATTGGGCCCTTCTGCAAAAGAGAGCTGGATACCAGCAATTTTGTTTCTCCTGCTATACAGAAAACAGGATGTGTATACATTTTGTTCTAAAAAAATACCCAGACTCCACAAATCAACTTCTCATCCAAATGGAAATCACCATACAGTGGCTCAGATTTTGGCTACTGCTCAGCTAGAGGGCCAACACTATACTCTCTCCTCCTCCTTCTGCTAGCTGCCAGCCCCTTCCCTATTCCCTTTCACTTTATTCTGTTTAAAATGTACATAACTACTCTCTGTGCCAAGAGCAGAGTTTGATTTCTCCAAAATGGAGGGTACACCTTTTTTAGTTATTGCATGTGCCTTATACTGGCAGTGGACTACGAGATCACATAACAGAAGTCGCAGTAGTTTACTTATTGATGGATTAACACGAGCACATAGTCCCTGGAATAATGACACAAGCACCAGCTCAGGTAAATAACAAAATCATGCCTATATGTAACTGGAAAAGGATACAGAGGCAGCTCCCCTGTTGCTACTGGTATTGCTGTTACCAGTTTCAATTTATCCCCGAGGCAGGAAGAAGAGACACACCTCTGAAATTCCTCTCAGTTACTACCTAAGACTGGGGTCATTCCCATCTTGGAGGAGCAGGCTTCTTTAAGGACTGGCTGTGGGTATGCCAAGAAACATTAATTGAGCCAGCCAGCCTGCCTATGTAAATTGGTCACATTTCTGTTGCATTTTTTTCACCTTATGTGCTGTAATGCAGGTTTCCACTGAGAACCATAGATCTGTGCTCCCTGCAGAAGCTCTCTCCCTAGTCTCACATTTTCCAAATTCAGCATTTCAGGTTATAGCTAGCAATTTGTATATCTTATCCTTTGGAGTATATCTGCTCCTGTAGACCTTATCCTTGAACCAGAAGAGGGGCAGAGATGACCCATGCCTGCCGATAGTGGGGTCACAGAGTAAGGGCAGCCGGCTTCAGCAGTGTTACTGAGCATGCTCAGTCCATGTGAGCATGCTTGGTATGAGACAAGCAGCAAATCGGGGGGGAGGGGCACTTGACTCCCACATGCTCCCCCTCTTTAGACTTTGATTTCCAAGCTGCTTAAGAGATTTGGACACACAATCCCTATTTTAATAAGAACTGGGCATCAAAATCACGGAGGCAGTTTTGAAAATGTCAGTCTAAATGTTCCCTGAGATTAACATTAGAGTCTTTGAATGAGTTACTATAGAGAGGTGTGAGCCACTCTCTGAAGGCACTGATTTACAGAACCTGAAAACAAGTCAAAAAGTCATTCCCATACATAATTCTCTCTTCATGATGTGTATGTAATGCAGTGTTGTTACTCTGCTGGTCCAGTTACTGACCTACCTCTTTGAATATCTCCAGTATGGGCATTTAGTTTATAATTTATGCACTACAGTATACGGACTGTATAGGTAAACTGGTATGACCTGAAAAGAGAAGATGCTATGAGAATTTTGTATGAGAGTACCTCATAAGATTTTTGGCCCAGTAATTCTGCTTGCTTGCTGGAGCACACAAACAAGTATAATGAAATTATGATATTTAATAAATCATATGTATTTGCAATAGCACAAATATGCTATGCAAACATACTACTGTAGGTTATTATTTGAGCTCATTAATTAAGCCACAAATTGAAAATTATTAACTAAATATTATGCCAGTAAGTGAACACTCTCAGGGTACGTCTTCACTACCTGCCGAATTGGCGGGTAGCGATTGATCCAGCAGGGATCGATTTATCACGTCTAGTCTAGACATGATAAATTGACCCACAAGCGCTCTCCTGTCGACTCCTGTACTCCAGCGCCACGAGAGGTGCAGGCAGCGTCGACGTAGGAGCGGCAGCAGTTGACTCACTGTAGTGAAGACACCACAATAAGTCGATGTAAGTACATCGACTTCAGCTACGTTATTCACGTAGCTGGAGTTGCGTAACTTAGATCAATTCCCCCCCTTCCCCGCCGTGTAGACCAGGGCTCATGCAACATCATAAAATGATATATACCACGATTAGAGCTGAGTGAATAATTAATTTTTAGGTTTGATGACCAAACCAAAAAATCTCTCACAAAATACAGTTAGTTTCAAACCAAAACTGTGTTTTTTTTCAGTTTTTCTTGCTGGAACAACAAAAATTGTTTGGGCCAAGTGAAACATTTTGAATGTCTATTCAGACTGATATTTTCTAAACGAAGTGTCTATTCAAACCATTTTGACATTTATGAAATTTTTGTTTTCAGGTTTTTTTTTCCCAGACAAAAACTATTTGCCAAGTTTGACCCAAATTTGCAAATAGTTTCAGTGCCTCCCCCCCCATGCATATTTTGGCAAATTTACTATTTTCTGAAAAAATTTCACTGGCTCTAACTCTGATACTCTTTGTCAGATGTACTGCAATAATCACACAGACACTTACAGCTGCTTTCATGCTACTACCAAAGGATTACATCTCAGGCTGCTAACTCTGGCTCCTAGAGGTCTCTCAGTGTAACTGCATGCCTTTAAAAGGGGCAGGCTAAATTTATTAAACAGTGCACAATAATAACACACTACATCAAGCTGTGTGAAACTTTTGTTCCAACACATGCAAAAGCCCAGCAGCTCCTGGTTTTGTTAAACTCAAAGCTTGGCCCATTTATAGTTTTGCATTGAATCTTGGTGACACTCATTGAGTTTCTCACTTTGAGTTTTGCTGTGCTTTCAAATCCCCATGACGTCTAGAGCTGTGGCATCTACCATATTTAAGAGTTGGTGGTGGATGAGTAATTGATTTCCTTAAACAGTGCCTTGGGTTCTGGATGGAAAAAAATCGACACTGATACTTACTGGTACATTTTGGCAGCCCTGCACAGGGTTTGCTTTGCGACTCCTATTAACCCTAATTAGAGTTCTGAGGCTGACTCCTCATGAAGTGTACTAAAAACATTGCCTTCACATTGTTCCAAAGTGTGATTTTGCTGGCCTCCTAAGCTGAATGTATTTTATAGAACCAGTTCAAATTCTGGAGTTATTCTGACTGGCCTCAAGCACGCTTTCTGCACACCTGATCAGAGAGTCCTGAATGCACACATCTGTCAAAGGGTTCTCCATGCCCCAGGGGATGCTGAGGATATGGGAAGCTATCAATATCCATTTCAGCCCAATGAAAACACCATCATCGTAATACTCTAGTCCTAGCAGTGAGTGGCTGTTAATTACACAGGGCAGGTACAATTACAGTTCCCTGTACAATATTCTTTCTAATATTTCTTTCTCTGTATGATAGCTGCCTACTGTATACCCTCATGTGGTTACCTTCATAGCACCCCATACTTTCAAAATGAAATCACTTTCTGTGAGATGGAGCTATTCTACTATATGAAATAATGCCATCGTATTATATACAATTTGTAAAATATTTTCATTCTATATTTCAGGGGTGGCCAACCTGAGCCTGAGAAGGAGCCAGAATTTACCGATGTACATTGCCAAAGAGCCACAGTAATACGTCAACAGCCCCACATAGAATCATAGAATCATAGAATATCAGGGTTGGAAGGGACCCCAGAAGGTCATCTAGTCCAACCCCCTGCTCAAAGCAGGACCAATTCCCAGTTAAATCATCCCAGCCAGGGCTTTGTCAAGCCTGACCTTAAAAACCTCTAAGGAAGGAGATTCTACCACCTCCCTAGGTAACGCATTCCAGTGTTTCACCACCCTCTTAGTGAAAAAGTTTTTCCTAATATCCAATCTAAACCTCCCCCACTGCAACTTGAGACCATTACTCCTCGTTCTGTCATCTGCTACCATTGAGAACAGTCTAGAGCCATCCTCTTTGGAACCCCCTTTCAGGTAGTTGAAAGCAGCTATCAAATCCCCCCTCATTCTTCTCTTCTGCAGGCTAAACAATCCCAGCTCCCTCAGCCTCTCCTCATAACTCATGTGTTCCAGTCCCCTAATCATCCGATCCCCAGCCCCCCTCCTGCCAGCAGTCCCCACCAATAAGCGCCAACTCCCCCGCCCCGCTTCCCCCGCAAACAGCTGTTTCATGTGCGCAGGAGGGTATGGGGGAGAGGGGGGAGCGAGGGCATAGCAGGCTCAGGGGAAGGGGCCTTGGGGGAAGGGGTGGAGTGGGGGCAGGGCTTGGGGCAGAGCAGAGGGTTGAGCAGTGAGCACCTCCCAGCACACTGGAAAGTTAGCATCTATAGCTCCAGCCCCGGAATCAGTGCCTAGGTAAGGAGCTGCATATTAATCTCTGAAGAGCTGCATGTGGCTCAGGAACCACAGGTTGGCCACCCCTGATATATTTCAATGCATTAGCAATTATAAAATGCAAGTGTGCTACCAAGTTCGGACTTAAGCCCCCCCTCCCCCACTTACCTTACAGTAACTGGAGGTCTCTGAGTTGTGTATATAGATATTATAGGCATCTGTTCTCCCCATCCTGAAAAAAACAACCCTTGACTCCTCCTGCCTCTCTAATTACTACTCCATCTTCCCTTTATCTTGAAGAAATTGAGTGGCTCTATTGAATGTGCTGTGTTGAGCTCCAACTCAATTCTTGATCCCACCCAGTCTGATTCCTGCCTTCTTCACTCAGCTGTACCAGCTCTGATCTCAGAACTCCAGGTCTGTACTCCAGTCTCATTTGACTTCCCTGCTGCTTCAGCTCAGTAGCCCACACCCTTTTGTTTGACAGGGCTGCCTGGGTTTTTGTGATACTGTTCTCTCCAGGTTTTCCTCTTCGATTACTCCTGCAGTGTCTTCTTTGGTGGAGCTTCCGCCTCTTTCCTAGTCCCAACCCCTCTTTTCTTCTTCTGCTCATTTTAGATTATCTCATCTAGTTACATGGATTCAATCACCATTTCTACGCTGACAACTCCCAGCTGTACCTCTTTTCCAGTCGTCTCTCTGTCCTTCCAAACCATCTCAACCAGTTCCTCTGACCTCTTTTTGAGAGCTCACCAACAACTGAGACTTACCCAGGTTCAAAACTGAACTCCTCGTCTTTGTGGCCAAATGCATCCCCTGTATTCACATCCCAAACACTGTTGTAATATCTTTGTACAAAATATGCCTTATGAGGTATCTGTTAAAAACTATTAACTCACTGCTCAATAATATCATGGCAATACGTATGTAGCAACATTATATGTAAAGTTATGAATTCTCCCCGTATGTTGGTAGCACATGATCAAACCCACATAGCCCAATTAGGTGAGAATGCTTAAGCAGATCTGTCTTAAACAAAGGAATGTGTGTTTGCCTCAATTTACATATAAGTAATAAACAAGGTCCCTGAAACAGCAAAAGGGAGACAAGGCAAATCTGCTTTTCAGCATACACAGGGGAGAGGAAAGAGCATGGGGCCATCTTCACCCCAGACTATGTCTTCTTTACTGCTTAAATAAAGGCTGCTGGGGTCAGTGTTGCTGGCAGGCTGCAGCTATACACAGACACTCAGGGTGTGACATGCATGCTGTTTGGCTGTTTGTTAAGAGCCCAGGTTGCAGGGGAGGTGACGACACCCTCCCTCCCCCCGACGTCTGGATTGCACCCTGGAATGTCAGTCTTTCATCACAAACTGCCATAGAATCATAGAATATCAGGGTTGGAAGGGACCTCAGGAAGTCATCTAGTCCAACCCCCTGCTCAAAACAGGACCAATCCCCAATTAAATCAGATGAGGCCTCACCAATGTTGAATAGAGGGGAACGATCATATCCCTCGATCTGCTGGCAATGCCCCTACATATACATCCCAAAATGCCATTGGCCTTCTTGGCAACAAGGGCACACTGTTGACTCATATCCAGCTTCTCATCCACTGTAACCCCTAGGTCCTTTTCTGCAGAACTGCTGCCGAGCCATTCGGTCCCTAGTCTGTAGCGGTGCATGGGATTCTTCCGTCCTAAGTGCAGGACTCTGCACTTGTCCTTGTTGAACCTCATCAGATTTCTTTTGGCCCAATCCTCTAATTTGTCTAGGGCCCTCTGTATCCTATCCCTACCCTCCAGCATATCTACCTCTATCCCAGTTTAGTGTCATCTGCAAACTTGCTGAGGGTGCAATCCACGCCATCCTCCAGATCATTAATGAAGATATTGAACAAAACCGACCCGAGAACCGACCCTTGGGGCACTCCACTTGATACAGGCTGCCAACTAGACATGGAGCCATTGATCACTACCCGTTGAGCCTGACAATCTAGCCAACTTTCTATCCACCTTATAGTCCATTCATCCAGCCCATACTTCTTTAACTTGCTGGCAAGAATACTGTGGGAGACCGTGTCAAAAGCTTTGCGAAAGTCAAGGAACAACACGTCCACTGCTTTCCCCTCATCCACAGAACCAGTTATCTCGTCATGGAAGGCAATTATATTAGTCAGGCATGACTTGCCCTTGGTGAATCCATGCTGACTGTTCCTGATCACTTTCGTCTCCTCTAAGTGCTTCAGAATTGTTTTCTTGGGGACCTGCTCCGTGATTTTTCCAGGGACTGAGGTGAGGCTGACTGGCCTGTAGTTCCCAGGATTCTCCTTCTTCCCTTTTTTAAAGATGGGCACTACATTAGCCTTTTTCCAGTCGTCCGGGACTTCCCCCAATCGCCATGAGTTTTCAAAGATAATGGCCAATGGCTCTGCAATCACATCTGCCAACTCCTTTAGCACTCTCAGATGCAGCGCATCCGGCCCCATGGACTTGTGCATGTCCAGCTTTTCTAAATAGTCCCGAACCACTTCTTTCTCCACAGAAGGCTGGTCACCTCCTCCCCATGCTGTGCTGCCCAGTGCAGTCACCTTGTTTGTGAAGACAGAGACAAAAAAAGCATTGAGTACATTAGCTTTTTCCACATCCTCTGTCACTAGGTTGCCTCCCTCATTCAGTAAGGGGCCCACACTTTCCTTGACTTTCTTCTTGTTGCTAACATACCTGAAGAAACCCTTCTTGTTACTCTTAACATCCCTCGCTAGCTGCAACTCCAGGTGTGATTTGGCCTTCCTGATTTCACTCCTCCATGCCCGAGCAATACTTTTATACTCTTCCCTGGTAATTTGTCCAATCTTCCACTTCTTGTAAGCTTCTTTTTTGTGTTTAAGATCAGCAGGATTTCACTGTTAAGCCAAGCTGGTCGCCTGCCATATTTACTATTCTTTCTACACATCGGGATGGTTTGTCCCTGTAACCTCAATAAGGATTCTTTAAAATACAGCCAGCTCTCCTGGACTCCTTTCCCCCTCATGTTATTCTCCCAGAGGATCCCCAGGCTCCACTTTCTTTGGCACTGTTTAAAACTCCACTGTTCTCCCCACCACTGAGTTTCACAACCTGTGAATCATCTTTTACTTCTCCCTCTCTTTCGTCTTTCACATCCTTCCTCTAGCATATCCCTATGTCCAGAGAAACAGAAGTTACTTACTGTGTTGGGGTGTATGAGCCCCACACTGGAGTACTGAGGGTTAAAGAACAACTCTGGACCCCGAAGGCTCCGCCCAGATGCACCTGCTCCGTATGCTCATATTGGATGCAGAGGTCAAAAGAGCGCAGCTCTGCTCAGCCTGAGTTGAAAGAGCTGGGGTGTAGTCATGTGCTGCAAGCTCCTGCAGAGAAGCTGCTGGGGTCTATTTGACCAAGACAGGCCCCACTGCCAAGCCGCAACAGGCCCTTCACTCCACTCCGTGGAAGCCAGGAATGACAGGCCACGGCTGATAGAGAAAGATCCTCTGGAGCCAGAAACTGAGCAGTGGCACTGATGGAGGATCTGAAGCAAAGGTAGGAAGTGGCCCAGGGAACAGGCATAAGGGCGCCTGCACCTAGGCCACATATTCGAACTATTATTCTCAGGGCCCTGGATAGGAACCCAGAGGAGCAGGGAAGGCCCACATTTTCCTACCCCCAGCCAATGACTCTTGCTACTGCGGGGACACAGCCAGGGAGCCTCGCCACTGACATTGCCCTTGACTCTCGCCATTGAGTGTTACAGCTCAGAGCACTACTGCTAGGTGGTGCTGCCAGGTTTGGATTTCAACCCCCACAACACTTACCTTATAGTAACTGGAACTCTTTGAGTTTTATTCTTCATATGTATTCAACCCCTGGTGTGCACACGTTCTTGGCCAGCGGTGTCCACTGAGGCCATTCATGCATCTTGAGTGTCCTCATGTGTCCATAACAAGGGCATAAAAGGCAGAGTTGGCCCAACTGCTTTGCTACTGCTGACTCCAGATGTTACAGGACTCCATGGTAGTGGGGAAGGAAGGCAGGTTGTGCAGTGCATATGGACAACACATCTCAAAAAAACTCTAGCTACTGTAAGGGTAAATACATTCTTCAAATGCCTGCCATACATGTTCCACTCTTGGGGGGACACAAGCAGTGACCTTGGTGCAAGGAGGAGTAGTGACTCTGATGTTTGGAGTCTACTTAAACACAGGCTATGGTTTAAGCTAGGAGTGTGGTTCCCAGCTCACATACACATTCTCGTGCTAGCTCTCATCTGAGCTAGCATACTACAAATAGTTGGTTAGCCGTGGTAGCACAGGTGGCTGCCCTGAGTACAAAGCCGCCTGAAGCCTGCAGGTACAGACTTGGGGTGGCTAGCCTGTGACACCCCTGCCAGTGCTACTGTGACTACACTACTATCTTAGCATGGACAAGCATGAGTCCTTCAGATACAAAGATGATAAATACTTAGCAAATCATAACTTGCCCATTGACACCTTACATGACATACTTTGTACAAGATTTGCTGCAATTGTATAACAGTGGTAATATCAATTATATAAATGGCCATATTCAATCATACAGCATCACACATGCCTCTAAGGTTTGCAGCTTCACCTCCCCCTGGTTAGTATGTGACATAGGGAAGAATAATGGTAAATGAATCATTTGGTTCTAATAGAAATGTGTTACTACTTTGGGCAAGAACTTGGGACAGGGGCTAGGTGATCCCTATCTCGATGGTATATAGTACAGGGAGGTCATGCCATGAGAGCCTGTCTTTCTCCATTTTTTCTAGCTGATGTACTTGCCACTAAAAAGGATGCTTATGTGCAACAGCAAGTAGGTTGCTAGGTGTTCAAGAGGCAGGCCCATTAAAACTGCCAGAACCACATTCAGTTCCCATGGAGGGGGAAAGTTCCCTTACTTTAGAAAAATATGGTAGAAAAATATGGGAAAGTCCGATTAGGAATTTCATCATAGTGAGATGGGAAAAATTCGTAGTCTTCAGTGGGGGAGGGGATGACAAGCAGAAATGACTGCCAGGTGCATTTTAACAGAGCTAATCGATAGTCCCATACTCTTTAGAGAGAGCAAGTAATCCACAATAATAGTGACCTAGCAGTCAACAGGCTGTAGCTGATGCTTCACATCAAATTCCAAATCTTTTCAATTTAGTAGCAGGAGTTAATCTGGTGGACTTTCCACTTAGATCAAAATGTTCAGGACGTCTGAAGTACATGATCTCTAAGCATCTGACATTCTGCTAGCAGCCATGCAGTAAAGTGGCGGGAGGCTGGTTTGGGATGTAAGAAGTTGCCGTTGTGTTGACATATTAAGTCTGATAGAAGAGGTAAGGGTTTTGGTGGAGGTATCAAAGAGCATCAACTTTGTGAACCAGCCTCAGACAAGTGGCAGCTATAACGATGACCATGGTAGTGTCTTCTTTGAACTTCCTGAGCACCATCAGAATAAGAGGGATGAAAGGGTAAGCATACATTATCCTTGGAAACCACAGAATGAGGAATGCATCCAACTGGGATGCTAAGCTAAGATCCCCTCTGGAACAGAATCTGAGACACTTGTTCTTGTTTTTTGAAAATAGGACAGTTGAAGGATGACCCCACTCCTGGAAAGTGCGACAGATAACGGAATCCTTGATCATCCATTCATTCTCTGATGAAAAATGTCTCCTCATATGGTCTGCTACAGCATTCTGTAGACCTGGGAGATGTATCACCATGAGATATTTGGTGCTGAATGCACCAGTTTCATAGGTGAACCACTTCTTGACATAATGGCGATGAACAACACCTCCCTGTCTGCATATATAAAAGATGGCCGTGATGTTATCAGTCATAGTTTGATGAGTCAGTCCTTGAATCAATGGTCGATAACACAGGGTTTGTGAACCATTCTGAGCTGCAATATTCTTATGAGTAGTCAAATTTCTTTGCCGGTCCATACGCTTTGTGCCTGAACATGGTCCAGATGCATTCCCCACCTCAGAAGGGTCACATGTGTCACGTAAGTCTTGATTGGGTGGGGTGGAGAAAAGGGTACTCTCTAGATACCTACTTGGGCTAGGGGTTGGGTGTTTCCATTAATATACTGATGTCAGAATGTTGTGGGAGATTAGCAAAGATATGTCTGCTTGGCACATATACAGCCTTTAGCCAGCCTTGTATGCAAGGTAAAAAGCTTATTTGAAGTTTCTTGTACCTCTTCCACTGGTATCTTAAGTGAATTGGTTATATATCTGAACAGATCTTGAAAGCTCTTATAGACATCTGGGTGAGACAGTGTATATTGGCTCACCACCTCATCTAGGGATGGGGTACTGACTGAGCCTCAGCCTGGGGATGCCCTTTCTCAAGCAGCTCAGATTCATAGGCTGCAAGCTGAGGCACCCTACATTCCTGGGATGTTGTAGGGGAGAAGGGTCTCACCCTAGGAGGTAGTACAGAAGTGTGACATCTTGGACTGTGAAGACACCAGGGGTTCCAGTAGGGCCATACTGGAACATTGTAAGGAAAAGAGCCTGGGAGCCAAGGAGAAGGGTACACGGATGCAGGCATACTCCCTCACTCCCTATGAGATCTAAATATGACAGAAGCCCTCGACTTTTGGACTTATAATGTTCAAAAGAACGGGGTCTTGGAGAATAAGTAAGGGATCCCTCCTAGTGTGTCGTGAATCGGAAAATGAAAAAAAGCATTCCAGAGTGCGGGGGGCGGGGTTTGTTGCTGAATCCAGGTTGCTAGGTTGCATGTTAAGTCCACAAATAATCAGCCTTGGGGAGGTATTTGGTACTGACGAGATAAAGGGCAGTGGTATCATGGCAGGGCTGTTCAGCCCTGTAGAGAGCAGTGGATGTTCTGGTTCTTCCCACATCTGAAGATCCCTTGGTACCACATAATTCCTCGATACCAGGTGGGATGGTGCTCTAAACCTCAATCTAGGATTAGAAAGGATCAGGGTTGATAGTGCTGAGATGCCCAGTACCAACACACTTGAGGAGCATTGACTAGATCAACAGAGCTGATAATGTAAAGCTGAAGTTGAGGTAATCTGTGCTGAGGCAGCCCCCGATGCTCTGGCTTTGGTACCAGAGGCAGTTAAAACTTGGAATCCTCAAGTGGTGCTGGAGTACCAGTCCTGTGCTCCCTCAGAGCTCTTGTGAAACCAAGCTTGAGTCTCCTTTGATCAGGAGCATTTGAGGCGATCTGGATTTTGGTTTACTGGAAATTCCCATTGTGGATCTGCTACTCCTCTTCCCAGAGGAGCAATGCTCCTTTTCTCTGAGAACTTGGCTTTAACAGTCCTACACAAGTCAAAAGTGGAAATGGTCTTCAAAGATGGAGACTGGGATCTGGAACTCATTTCAGGTCTGAGGGGGAAGTTGTCCAGAGGGGCCAGTATTGACTACATCAGAGCAGTGGCGGATTACCCGGGGACCCGGCCAACTGGAGGGACCTGGAAAAATGGGCACCCCCACACTCGACCCGCTCCACCTGCCCGGCGGTCCTGCCAGGGAGCGGGGGTGGGGTGCACGGGCTTACCCCACTCTGCCCTCCCGGTGCTCCTGCTGGGGAGTGGGGGAAGCCCCTGCACCCCAACCCCATTTCCCTGGCTGGGGGCGGGGAGGGACTGCAGGCAGAAGGGGTGGTGAGGGGTCTCCACTTGCTCTGGACCAGGGTCCCACAAAACCATAATCTGCCACTGTATCAGAGGCTGGCTGCATGGAGTAGGTGAACAAAAATATTTTAAGGAGTGCTTACCTTGCCTTAAGAGTCCTTTTAGGAAAGGCCTTGCACACTGAACATTTGTCAGGCAGCTGGGCTTCCCCAAGACAAAAAAGGCATTGGATGTGTCTATCCTTAATTGCAATTGCTGCTGCGAGAGAGGAGCAATGCTTAAAGCCAGGTGACTTAGGATGGTATATCTCCAAGCCCTAACACCGGGAAGATCTGATCAGAAAAGGAATCAAAATAAGGAAGGCAAGAACTTCCAAAACAATTTAAAAAATCTATCAAAAATTGTCAATAGGCAACTATCTTAACTATCCCTACCTTTTGCTAATATATAGACAATGATCTACAAAGACTATGAAAAGGTTGTGTTGAAATATAGACAGAGAGCAGATCCATCTTACAGCCATGGCCAGTGAAAAGGAAGTGACTGGGGGTTGGGCCAGTTCCACCCTTTACAGCAGAACAAGGATACTCAGGGTACATATACAGCCCCAACAGACACTGAGATCTCAAGTGCATGGGGTGCATGTGCACCAAGAGTGTAATATATATGGGCAAGCACTTGAAAAAAAAACAAAAATCTTTCTCTGGGCCTACATTTCCCATCTGGACTACTGCAGCCTCTTTCTCTCTAGACTCCCAGACACCATACTAAATGCAGCTTGCAAGATTATCTTCCTTGTCTGCCAATCTGATTGACATCATTCCACTCTTTAATCCTTTTCCTGGCTCTCTCTTGTCATTTGAGTTTCTTGTCCTCCTCAGCAAGTCCATGTTTAAGGCTGCCTCCAATGACTTATGTTAGTCTTGTGCCATGCTCTCCCCTGCTCCAACTCCATTCTGCTAATTCTGCCAGTTTTACAAACATCTGTCACAAATTTCTTCCACACCTTTAAGCATGATGCACTATGTGCATCCCTTCTTAGCTCAAATCCCAACTTAAGACCCCTCTCTACTGTAATGGGTATAAGAAGTGAGTCAACCAAACATATCTATTATTTTTAAATATGAAGTGTTTCTCATCCTCCAATCTCATCCCTGTGTATTCTCACCCCATCTTTGAGTCATGTGTCATTTAGAATGCAAAATGTTTGGAGCAGGGATCCAGTCTTCTCTCTGTCTGGATGGCACCTTGAAAATCATACCACAAGGTACTCAGCAAATAGATAGAAACCCATGCATGTCATGTTAGAGTTTCTCGGGATTCTTCATTGGAGAGAATGATGTATTCCCTAAACTGAAGTACAGTGCCTTGACTTTATTGGTATTAATTGTGATAATATGATGCCCGATATCCATATGAATATAATACTGACTTGATCTTCCATATAAAATACCATCATTCCATCAGGGAACCTGGCATCCTTTGTGGAGTCATAAAATGGGCATGGGCTGTAGTCCCCAAATATACAGATGTCACAAAATTCACAGAAAATGACCAGTCATGGATCACGTAGGCAGCACATAATGGAATCTGTGGATGTTAAATCTTAACACACACTTCCCTCCTAGTCGCTCACAAAACTGTGCAATGCCATTCCATGGCTGGAAATTTCTTTCTGATCCCAGCTGAAAATCAGCTTATTCCCTGAAGCATGAGAACTGATTGATAGCCCTTGTGCTTTTATCCTAGCTAGATGCTATTCTTAGTCACAATATAAAAATGCTGAATCATTTTACATCCTAAAAAGAACAGGAGTACTTGTGGCACCTTAGAGACTAACAAATTTATTAGAGCATAAGCTTTTGTGAGCTACAGCTCACTTCATCGGATGCATACAGTGGAAAATATAGTGGGGAGATTTTATATACACAGAGAACATAAAACAATCGGTGTTACCATACAGACTGTAACAAGAGTGATCAGGAAAGGTGAGCTATTACCAACAGGAGAGCTGGAGGGGGGCGGGACTTTTTGTAGTGATAATCAAGGTGGGCCATTTCCAGCAGTTTACAAGAACAGTAGGAGGGGAAATAAACAAGGGGAAATAGTTTTACTTTGTGTAATGACACATCCACTCCCAGTCTTTATTCAAGCCTAAGTTAATTGTATCCAGTTTGCAAATTAATTCCAATTCAGCAGTCTCTCGGAGTCTGTTTTTGAAGGTTTTTTGTTGAAGAATTGCCACTTTTAGGTCTGTAATCAAGTGACCAAAGAGATTGAAGTGTTCTCCGACTGGTTTTTGAATGTTATAATTCTTGATGTCTGATTTGTGTCCATTTATTCTTTTATGAAGAGACTGTCCCGTTTGGCCAATGTACATGGCAGAGGGGCATTGCTGGCACATGATGGCATATATCACATTGGTAGACGTGCAGGTGAACGAGCCTCTGATAGTGTGGCTGATGTGATTAGGCCCTATGATGGTGTCCCCTGAATAGATACGTGGACACAGTTGGCAACGGGCTTTGTTGCAAGGATAGGTTCCTGGGTTAGTGGTTCTGTCGTGTGGTGTGTGGTTGCTGGTGAGTATTTGCTTCCAGTTGGGGGGCTGTCTGTAAGCAAGGACTGGCTTGTCTCCCAAGATCTGTGAGAGTGATGGGTCGTCCTTCAGGATAGGTTGTAGATCCTTGATGATGCGTTGGAGAGGTTTTAGTTGGGGGCTGAAGGTGACAGCTAGTGGCGTTCTGTTATTTTCTTTGTTAGGCCTGTCCTGTAGTAGGTAACTTCTGGGTACTCTTCTGGCTCTGTCAATCTGTTTCTTCACTTCAGCAGGTGGGTATTGTAGTTGTAAGAATGCTTGATAGAGATCTTGTAGGTGTTTGTCTCTGTCTGAGGGGTTGGAACAAATGCAGTTGTATCGTAGAGCTTGGCTGTAGACAATGGATCATGTGGTGTGGTCTGGATGAAAGCTGGAGTCATGTAAGTAAGTATAGTGGTCAGTAGGTTTCCAGTATAGGGTGGTGTTTATGTGATCATCGCTTATTAGCACCGTAGTGTCCAGGATGTGGATCTCTTGTGTGGACTGGTCCAGGCTGAGGTTGATGGTGGGATGGAAATTGTTGAAATCATGGTGGAATTCCTCAAGGGCTTCTTTTCCCATTCTGTCCAGATGATGAAGATGTCATCAATGTAGCGCAAGTAGAGTAGGGGCATTAGGGGGTGAGAGCTGAGGAAGTGTTGTTCTAAGTCAGCCATAAAAATGTTGGCATACTGTGGGGTCATGTGGGTACCCATAGCAGTGCCGCTGATTTGAGGGTATACATTGTCCCCAAATATGAAATAGTTATGGGTGAGGACAAAGTCACAAAGTTCAACCACCAGGTTTGCTGTGACATTATCGGGGATACTGTTCCTGATGGTTTGTAGTCCATCTCTGTGTGGAATGTTGGTGTAGAGGGCTTCTACATCCATAGTGGCTAGGGTGGTGTTTTCAGGAAGATCACCGATGGATTGTAGTTTCCTCAGGAAGTCAGTGGTGTCTCGAAGATAGCTGGGAGTGCTGATAGCGTAGGGCCTGAGGAGGGAGTCTACATAGCCAGACAATCCTGCTGTCAGGGTGCCAATGCCTGAGATGATGGGGTGTCCAGGATTTCCAGGATGGATCTTGGGTAGCAGATAGAATACCCCTGGTCGGTGTTCTAGGGGTGTGTCTGTGCGGATTTGTTCTTGTGCTTTTTCAGGGAGTTTCTTGAGCAGATGGTGTAGTTTCTTTTGGTAACCCTCAGTGGGATCAGAGGGTAATGGCTTGCAGAAACTGCTGTTGGAGAGCTTCCCAGCAGCCTCTTGTTCATATTCCAACCTATTCATTATGACGACAGCACCTCCTTTGTCAGCCTTTTTGATTATGATGTCAGAGTTGTTTCTGAGGCTGTGGATAGCATGGTGTTCTGCACGGCTGAGGTTATGGGGCAAGTGATGTTGCTTTTCTGCAATTTCAGCCTGTGCACGTCGGCGGAAGAACTCTATGTAGAAGTCCAGTCTGTTGTTTCAACCTTCAGGAGGAGTCGACCCAGAATCCTTCTTTTTGTAGTGTTGGTAGGAAGGTCTCTGTGGGTTAGTATTTTGTTCAGAGGTGTGTCAGAAACATTCCTTGAGTCGGAGACATCGAAAATAGGATTCTAGGTCACCACAGAACTGTATCATGTTCGTGGGGGTGGAGAGGCAGAAGGAGAGGCCCCGAGATAGGACAGATTCTTCTGCTGAGCTAAGAATATAGTTGGATAGATTAACTATATTGCTGGGTGGGTTAAGGGAACCACTGTTGTGGCCCCTTGTGGCATGTAGTAGTTTAGATAGTTTAGTGTCCTTTTTCTTTTGCAGAGAAGCAAAGTGTGTGTTGTAAATGGCTTGTCTAGTTTTTGTAAAGTCCAGCAACAAGTAAGCTTGTGTGGAAGGTTGTTTTTTTCTGAGAGTATCCAGTTTTGAGAGCTCATTCTTAATCTTTCCCTGTTTGCTGTAGAGGATGTTGATCAGGTGGTTCCGCAGTTTCTTTGAGAGTGAGTGGCACAAGCCGTCAGCATAGTCTGTGTGGTGTGTAGATTGTAATGGATTTTTTACCTTCAGTCCTTTTGGTATGATGTCCATCTGTTTCCAACCTTCCTGCTTTGGAAATAGGTTTTGGAATAGGGTTTGATGGCTTAGCTGCAGGCCCATCTTTCTGGAAATTATTGGGTATCACTATGAAAAGTTTCAGATCGCAATTTGGTCTTGTCATTGCAGCACTGAGTCTGGCCTCTTGTGGTTATGCAAGGCTCTGCTCAGAGCAATTAAGGCAGAATAATATTTTCCAGTACTTTTAAAAGACCTTTCTGCAGCTTTCTTATATCATCGTGACCCCACTCGGTACTTAGAGAAACAGGTCAATTCATTATCATTCATTATCCTTCACTTCGCCCATACTTTTTTTACATTGCCACGATTGTTTTATCCTTAGTATCTGCCTTTCTGTTTATATTCATCGTGGTTTTCCGCCGGCTCAGTTTGAGCATTTCTGTTTGTATTTTGTGAGTAGATATTTTCTTTAAGTGATAGATAGATAGATAGATAGATAATGCTGTAATGTACTACTTTTGTGTTTATGTTTGAAATATCGTCCTTGGATATCAGGCCCACAGGAAGGCTAATGTACATTCAGCTCAACTATTACCCAGTCAAGAAAGGGTTAAAGAGCTGCTCTGGGCACAATCAGCCTCAGCCTGGTGTACCTGTGAGGCTTGAGCTCTGCTCAGTGCAGTGTGGCAGTCTGAAAGAGCAGCCCAGAGCTCTCTGGCCCCTAGAAGCACAGACTGGGACGATGATTTCAGTCCTTGGCCACTCAGGCTCTCTCAGAAAGGAGAAGGGATAGTACTTCCCTTCCACCTTTCCATCTTTGGCTTCCACAATGCCTAGGGCTCTGCTTTTGTTTGGACTACTTAAATCTCTTCCCACAAGTGGACGTATACCTTGAACAGGTGTTGAGAGAAGACCAGTGCCCATCCCCTCCCAAGGGGGTGCTAGAGAGGTATATCTTACAACACTGGGAAATCTCCTTGCTGACAGATTTATTTCTGTCAGTATAGTCTTAAAACTGTTCACATGATGCTGGTAAGACACTGATGACACCACAGCTGCATTCAGCAGCCATTTGACCTTACTGGAAGTCCTTTCATGCTATTTTTCAGGTAAATGACATGATGCGTGCTCCTTCGGTTGGCAAGAAACTTCCTGGAGAAATCATGGGCTCCAGTCTGTCATTCATCAATATGCCTGATGTTTTATCATCTCAAGAACATCATGATGTTGTGATAATACCTTTCCCTGAAGGAGGTTGAATTGCTTTTATTACTTCCTGCCTGAATTATTGATGATCTCTTTTCTGGAGCTCTTCCAACAGGAGGACTACAGCAGCTACAATTGATTCGAACTGCCCTTGCCAGGATTTTAACAGACTAAAATATATTCCCGTGTCTGTCTCTCCTGCTTTGGGGGTACAACATGAACTTCCTGTAGAATCTGATAGATGTAAAACGAGTGTTGTTTATGTTTGAGGCATTTAACCCTTATATCTTACCAACTTGATATCACTTTTGTTGATGCCAGCCTAAGTATCTATACCAAGAGCTAACTTCTACACTGATTTACACCCTGTACAATCCCACTGACTTCTGTTTTTTCGCATAGGATTTCAGCCTTAAGATCCTGTTTTATTACTATGCTATTAACGCATCACCCGAGGATGCTTTAGTTTTCAGGTATGTGGACTCACAGATCCTTTGCTAATCTAAAATGCAACCGTAAATCCCACCATTAATTTTTAACCTAATTTTGGATTAGTATTTGTTCAAGAACGTGATTTGTTTTCATGAAGAATATATTTTATTAAACCAAGCCCTGAGCTTTCTTGAAATGTAGAGAAGCTACGTTCTCAATGCTCAGGACAGTCAGTCAGTCTGTCACACACTCTGATCAAAGCCTCCAACAAGCCCATGCAGTAACCACACACCCATCCTGTTCTGAAAGTGAGAGCTCCCATTTCTATGCTTACATAAGAAACAGAACTGTACAAAGAACTGATTTTTATTTTTTTGGTTCACTGGCTGAACTGAAAAAAAAATAATTTCAGATCTACCCCAAATTTTTTTTTGTTTGTTTTCTTGGTAAAATAAACAAACAAAAATATTTCAGTTTCAGGCATTTTTAACTACGTTTCTATTGAAATCAAAGGAAAACAGGTGGTGTTGCTGTCATCACCCTTGTACCCAATAACCTACTGAATAGGGCACACAAATTGGCTGTAGGGAGACCTGAGTTCAAATCCCTGCTCCAGTGTCTCAGTCTCTCCTATTGAAGTTGTTCCACTTTCCATACATTAAATATTCTTTGGGCCAGAATGTGAGAATGATTGTAGCCTGCTGGTTAGGGTCTTCACCTGGGTTCCAGGCCTTGCTCCAATGCATATTTAACTATCATTGAATTTATGATGAATTCACAAAGAGTTTCAAGTCAACCAATTTTTGGCAAACACACTATTTATCTGAAAAATTTTGCCTCACTCTGATAATAAATTCCTCTAAGAACAAATAGTTCAAATGCAACACTAAACTACTATTCAAATGAATTACCAAATACAATGCCTTACCAGCCCAGTCCATTTCAACTATTACTTTTATTCTAGGGTCCCCACACAATACTGATAATTAGGGCCCTACCAAATTCACAGTCCATTTTGGTGAATTTCACGGTCATAGGATTTTAAAAATTGTAAATTTAATGATTTCAGTTATTTAAATCTGAAATTTCATGGTGTTGTAATTGTAGGGATCCTGACCCAAAAAGGAGGGGGTTTTTGGGGGGGAGGGAGAGGGGCAGCACAAGCTGTGTTCCCTATAAGCTGTGCAGTTGGGCAGCTGCCCAGAAGAGATTCAAGTGCCACACAGTTGATTAGCAGAGCCACGCACTCTGACGTTCCCCTCTGGTGTTATCCAAACTGGTGATCTGCTAGGTCACTCCAATCCTTGACTCTGGGAGCCTTACCCAGCTCTGCATGTAAGCTGCTCCTTGGATTGTGCAACTGAATGACACTAGCCAATATCTCCAGTCCCAGACACAACCGTAGGAACCTCCGTCTTGCTGTGTCCAGTTATGCCTGCTGGATGCTGCAAACTTATATGAGTTCACCAATTTAACAAAAATAATTGATACTTACCAGGCTTGTTATCCCAAGGAGAGACTCTGACATGCTTCAAACCAAACACACTGCTTCAGGGAGAATAAACAAACAGTTTATGTACTATATACAAGTCATATTTAAAATATTTTTCTCTAAAACAATATAGTTATAGCTGTAATTTCTGGTAATGAACACTATAATCCAGGTTTCAAAATGCTCTCTGCTGTCATAAATTTATAAGGTCTCTGCATGAAGGTTTGGGGTTTTTTTGGACCATTTAGGACAGATTTAAAAGGTATTTGGGAAGCCAATGGTGCAGATAGATCCCTGGTGAGATTTATAAAAGTGCCTCAGTGATTTAGGCATCCAATTTCCATTTGTTTTGAATTGGAGTTGGGTGCCAAACCTGCTTAGGAATTTGGAATCAATGGCCAACACTACTCTCTGGGTTCTCTCATTGGTTCAAATATTAGGCCCAATAGCATTAAAAGTATTTCCTTAAGTGAAAGTGTGATCTACTTGATTATTCATTTACTCAGAACATGATTTCTGAATAAACTGTGGAATGAAGTATATAAACCAACCTAATTCTCCCCAGTTGTTTTACTAATTCCCATTCAATAAGTGAGTGACGATTACTTGGCTCCTAAACAGTTTGTTCCCCTAACAAAAATGTTTTAATGCCTCATACAAATGCACATGCAGCAATGGACAGGAAATGTGGTTTTAAATTTGGGCAATCAGCCATCCATCCCTATTTTCTGTTTCCTCAAGGTTAATTGTTCCTGCATTATGCCAGTTTCAGTAGCAAGAAAGCCTTTTTTAGATTGTTTTTTTCTTTGCTGCGCACATTACTTCACTTTCAAGACCTTTTAGGTGTCTCTCTTACAAAGATTTATAACAACTATCTATAAACATCCATAAAAACTTAGGTTTATACTTTAGAAAGTCTTGGCTTGATTACTTAAACTGTTCACATTGGTCTCCCTGCCTCTTCCTTGTCATGCTCACTGCCTATTTTCTCAGTTTGGCTGCTCATCTAATTAACCATTAGCCTTATTCTTCCCATGTCTTCTTTTTTGGCATGTACATCAGTTACCACTGAAAATGAAAACCATGTTTAAAATTATATCCTTGCCTTTAAATCCTTGCCTCTGTTCAAAAGCTGATCCCTTAGTAATCACAGTTTGTGGTTCACGTCTACAATATATTTGCCTGACCTACATATGTTCTTTTCTGTTTAGCTTTGCCCATTGTTATTACTTGTTTTCTGAAATGAAAAACACATTTGCTTATTTGGCAACACTCTGCTGGAATTCCCATTCTCAATATAGCTATGCAGTTGATTATATTAGCTATTTGAAAAGTAAACTTAAAACTTATTTTAATAATTTTAAATATTATATAATGTTTGTGTGTTTTGTCTTTTATACTTGAAAACCACATTTCTTTTACCCTTTACTTGTTTTAAAAACACATGATTGGTGTAAAGGATGTTAAATATGTTTATAAATAATAATGACGAGGAGTAAATGGACTCTGGCTAGTTCTTGTTTTGTGAATACACTTAATTGCACTGTGACATCTAAATTTTCAGTGAGGCACAGGATTTAGCCATAATCCACAAACTTATACGCTGATTCAGCCAAATCAAGTGGCATATAATAAGGACTAGAATATTAAAATTTTGGGTCATAAATGTGGGCTGTTGTATGTATATAAAAAGCTTGTTTTCTCCAAATGATTATCTAATATTTCTAATCCTTTTTTGTGGAACTTCTATGCTATTTAAAATTTAAGTTTCGGGACAGAATCTTGCTCCCCTGGCAGGGATATGCAAGTTGACAGTGTGGAAGAGGACACTGCTTTCACTATGCTGTTGTGCCAGCCCAAGGAGCAGCTAGAATCCTTAATTTTGTTGTTCTCTGAGCAAAAGGACACGAGCATTGTAGTGGTGATAGACTAAGCAGGGAGCAGATCACAGCCATGGCTCAGTTCCTTTCAGCTGGTACTGGGTGGAGCACATACTGTACCTGTTAAAGGGTGTAGCAACTTGCCACTTCCACATATGCTCCCCCAGCAGAATGTCTCTTCTTTAGTGGTGCTGATGTGCTGTTCCTCATGCCTTCCTTTACCCAAACAGTGGTTAAAAAGTCACAGTATAGCACGTGCCACAGAGGCTTTTGAATGGCCATCTGATTTACAGGCTGCTGCCTTCAGAGGCATTCTTTTCCTCTGGTCAAATACATAGAGAAGTGCGAAAAACAAAAGCAGAGCGATGTTCTAGCTGGGAGTAGATTGTTGCTCGCAGGAGAACAAAGTGTATTCTCTACTGAAATGCAATCAGAGACCGTGGTTATGAAAAACCAGAAGTGATCATTAATGGATATGTCCCAGTTAACCTGATACATTTAAAGCACTGCACAACCATTTGATGTCTCCATCTTCCCATCTGCAAAATAGGGATTGCAGTACTGCATTTACTAAGGCTTAATGTGCTATGGTATGTAAAACACTTTGGAGAGCCCTAGATACCAGGTGCAAGGAAAGGGCAAAGTACATCCTCCAGGAAAATTGAAGAGGGAGGAAACACTGTTTCTGATCAGTTCGTCCAGATTCCTCTCATAGAAGTCCATGATACACAGCATATGTTCCTGGACATCTTTCAGCAATCTGACCCCAGCCAGGTAGCCCTCTCACTAAATGGAACCAGCAAGGGCAGTATGGCATACTCCTGCTTCCTATGTGCCCACCCCAAAAAGGGCTGAGAGGCAATATTATGGACCAGCTAAAGCGGCAGCAACTGCCCCCAACTCCCAAGCAGCCACAGAGAGAGATCCAGCCTGCAACACCCCAAGGGCAACCCCTGCAGACAAGGGCACTAAACACCTTGTCTTTCTAGAGAGAGGGGTATTTCCATCCACCAGCCTCCTGTTTAGAATTGCTAACTACCAGGCCCTGTTAGAAAAGTACGATTTCACAAATTATTCCAAATTCTTGGAGTTCAAAGACAAACTCCCTCAGGAGGACAGGGCCCAGTGCCAAGCCCTCATTGATGAAAGCAAACTGGTAGCTAAGACCTTTCTTCAAGCTGCAGTGGGTGTGGCCAATACTGCATCTACAGTTAGAGCTACAGTGATAGTTATGACGCGTGAATCTTTGGTGTTCCCCAGGGAAATCCAAAACACCAGCCACGGGTGGAGCTCAGAGGTGGGTCAGTATGAGGATGCTGCAGCTGGGACCGCAGAGGAAGACAGGCGCTGGACTTGCTGGGGGCCTAACGTTCAGCTGAATAGGGGGGCTCTACTCTACCTGTAGCTAGCATGACAGAAAACAGAGGGAAAATTAACTGAAGTGCATCCCAAAATGTGCCTGATTGGACTAGCAGCGTGAATACTATTCAAAAAAATCAACTGACATGCCATCTTTGGCACATGTGTTATATGTTGCCAATCCCAGTCAGCTAGGTGAAACACTGAGGTGATTTCACTAGAGACCAAACACCTGAAGAGCCCTCTGGCCTGCCAAGATTTGGACATTGCCTTATCCAGTCCCCCAGAAAATGTTATTGAATACCACTGCCTTATATTCTCAACACAGAGCATACTACACAGGTGCAGACTAACAGACACATCTTGCTAGAAATCTGCATACAGCACATGCTTACCCATATGTGGAATACAGATATGGACTACACACTTTGAAGAATCTCCAGTTGCTGGTAAGTTGTCACATTTTGGGGTTCAACCCAGCCCAGTAAGGGTTTGTGTCACCGCTTGCCTTTCAACTCTGGGTGCCTTCAATGCTCTGCTGCTGTGGCTCAGACCTTGGACACCAACAGCCAGCATGCAAGTTACACCGTGGCTTGCACCGAACAGTTACTGTTCACAGAGTGACACCAAAAGCCCCCCGCTCCCAAATTTCCCCCAAACTGTCTCCCTGCTTTGTCCAGCCCTCATACTGAACACTCACAGAAGTTAAGTTTGCTGTTCTTTTAGAGAGAGAAAACATTTCAACTGATTAACTGACCTGGGGCTAACACACCCTTTCCTACAAGCACAGCACTGAGTTGCCTTTTGGTAAAAATAAAACAAATTTATTAACAAAATAACACAGGTTTAATGATACCAAGGCGAAGGAATAAAGCTGAAAATGGTTACAAACAAACAAAAGTAAAACAAACTTTTAAGACTAAACATTAACTCAGTCAAAACTTAACTTTTTCAAGATGGTTTCTTCATCAATCTTGCTTTTCCAGCTCTAGCTCTTAGCCATTGCTGGATCTCCACAGAGTCCAAGGTGCTGGCTTTTCTTGCCCCATCAAGTAAAGGATAACTGAAAGTCTTTCTGTGTGTCCTTATATAGCTGCCTTTGTTTCAAGGATCAAATTGTTCCCCTGGGGTTCAGTGTCCTGTCTCCTCCAGGGGACTGACTCCATCTTGATTAAGGTGTCCCCAGTGTGTGTTCCAAAGTGATGCTTCCTGCTGCAATTTTACAATGTAGGTGTCCTGTTAGCAATTTCAGATGCCAGCTGACTAGGTGTTATCCTGCCTTTGTGATCCAGATATGCTGAGTCCTGAACCACCTTGTGAACTTTGATGGTTGTGTTTACCGCACATGTAAATTGCAATCCCATTGTCACTGGACAACCCTGCTCCATTTATATTCAAGATGTGGGCAGCTCTGCTTTTTACTTTGTTCAAATACGGACTTTAAAACATAATATCGGAGGACATCCATAACTGCACATACAGCACTGCCACATACATTTCACAATTATATTAATGACCAGTGTGGTGTTAGTTTTAAAATGATACCTCCCAAGACATGTTTTGTACAAATGTCATTCCAATAGGATGTAGGGTGTGAATACTGGGGTGCCTAGGATCACATACGTAACATCAATTTTTTCACTGTCTTAAAGTCTCCATCTACAACAGATATATACACACAACTCACTCTCCAGGCCTCATACCATTTGGATAAAACAAGTTACTGTATTTATTGTCTGAGTAGGTGAGCATGTGTTACTTTTGTCAGCATAGAAGCATCCTGTATGTCCAAAAGAAACTACTATCCTCCTGTATTTTGTCTTTTGTTCCTTCTGTAGGACTGATATCTGACATTGATGCTGATGGCATTGCTGTTATCTTGGCAAGTTGTCAGCCACTTTGTTTTAAATCCAACATTCTCCTCCACTTGCAATTATGGCATTCTTGTCATGGTATTTTTTCCTGTTCCCCTGACATGTAGTTCTTTTGTAACTATTCAAAACTAAAAATCTTTGGCTCAAGAAGCTTGTTAAATGTTGGCACTAAGGTTTTGGTTCTCTTGTCTATGAGTTTCTGAACTGGTGACCCTAATGAAGCACTGCAAAGTGTGCTGTGGTATTTTAACTATGATAAGTATGGATCCTTTGAACTCACCAGGGCATTTTTAAAAATCAAGGCCTTTGATACTCATACTGACTTTCATGCTAATCCATTTTGCTGTGCATAGTAAACACTTGACACAATATATGAAAGATCAACACTGAAATGAGTGACTTGTACATTTTGTGCAATTATCTCTTAACTCATTTTGAAGCTCATGGCAAGCAAACAGTGATTTACAATGTGTTAATACGTTATTACATTGCTGTTATGCAATAGCTCAGTTCCAAAATAAAAAAATCAAGTAGTAGTCCACCAGTAAAAAAATAATCTTTCCTATTTAATTCAAAGAGGTATCCTCCAGCCTTGTACCACGGACAATCAACAACCTCAAGCGGCTTCAGTGATTCTTTTATATTCTGGTCAGCAGACAAGTTAACACGCCAATTTGATTATTTCCATTTGCAAACTGCTCTTCAACACAGGCACACGTGGAACTTTCTGTTCCACTATTTGAAACTCTGAATGGTATATAAGCTAATAACTGCAGGAAACACGCTTAGACTCCAGTCCTGCCTAAGCTTCTTTCATATAGCAAGTCAAAATGAATCCCTGTCCCAAAGACACATCACAGGCTGGCTACAGTCATATGCCATGTATTACACATCTCAGAGGTACTATTACATCTACTGATGTGTTTTTTAACCACCCCTAACAAAAACACTCTACCCATATCAGTCCAGCCCTTATACTGATACCGCTAATGCTTTCTACCTTATTAATTTTCAGTATGGGGCATCATCCAGATGGAATAACCCCAGGTACTCTGCTTCAATTCTATTATGGCTCATGAGTGAGCTTTTCAGGAACCGCTGACAACTTAACTTAATAAAATAATCTCATCATTGTTTTTTTCAATCTTCTTATTGCTAAGGTGTTTATATCCCTAGCACACTGCACATACATCTAAGCTGGAAGTTTTATCCCAACAGAGCTGTCTCCTTAACCAAATCAACTGATAACATTTAAATCTCTTTTAATTAAAATTGTCATAATATCGACCAATCCCAAAGAATTTTTTTTCTAAACGCAGAACCAGCATAACTTCGTATGAAGGAGGAGTGGTAGTAACTTGATGCTATAAATGCTACTGTTTTCAGTGGCTTAACAAGTGCACAAGTTTTTGCATGCTCAAAAACACCTTCTGATTTTTGTGAGTGACCTATATTGTGTCAAAAACCATCAGTGCTTGCCCATGATCATATTTATGATCCATTTCCCTGAAAACACTACCACTATTAAAGACTTTTCTCAGTTCCTGTACCTACTGTTCTGTCCACGGCCTAATGTAATTTAGAAACCTGACAGTTTTTCTAACCCTGCATTTGTGCAAAAACTGAAGTGGCCAGCTGTCTCCTAATGGAATCATGTGCATTAGCTTGTTGCATTAAAATGTGATCTTCACCAAGAATTTGTTAAAATGCCTGTATGTAGAGGTGATGCCATGAATCCCCCAGTTGCTTTGGAATGGCCTCAGACTGGCTCATTTTAGTTGTTTCAATGAACCCCTGTAAAAAAAATCACGTTAACTTTCAAAGGTCAAAAAAAGACAAAATAACAAAAAAGCCAAGCAAAAGCACAGCAGTGCCACTCTCACTCCTACCACAGCCAGCAGACAGGCTGATTAGAACATTCATGGAGTTCCCCTCTGTGTACGTTACTCATTCTGAATTGAACATTGAATGGTGTTCTCTTATTTACCAGAAAGCAAAAAAGGCAGACAAGACCCAACCCCTCAACCCCCATCTGAATGTCCAGTAAAAGTGAATATTGTGCCAAAATAACACGTGAAGCCACATGATTACAAACTTTGTAATGTATCTGTCAGGAAAGATGGCCATTTTTATAAATTGCCTAGTAATTTTCATTCAGTCCAATTGATTTAGTGGCAATAGGAATTAAATTTTAGCTACACATAATAATAATAATGGGCTAGGTTGTTTCCTCTCATTCTGCATTACATGAAAAACCACAGGTGGAAGATTTTTGAGCTCAAGTCTCCATGGGGAATCTCTCATAGACATTCCCTGACACTCTGTTTTCAGAGAAGGCTTGATTTTGCTGCCAGGTAAAAGGCCCCAAAACTGGTGTGCCTTCTGTGGCCCTGCAGAGCTCCACTTCCTTAGTCTTAGCAGCTCCTAGAGACTCAAAGGGGATGAAGGGCAGGATGGTTTGCATCCCCTTCCGCAACCCTATTCCTGGCCTACCTCTCCCTCCTGAATTTCATACTATTTAGCATGCTTATTGTGCCTTTTTCTTTTAGCCTTCTTTGCAGGATACACACAAACCCTGTCATAGTTTTTTGCTGAAAATAAATGGCAATATAAAAGAAGCAGAAAAGAATGATAATTTAACTGCATATAGGATTTTGCTAAACTCATCTGCAAACTCTCTTTGTGTAATACAACCCCTGTGATCATTGCTTTTTTTGCTTTTCTTAAAGTATCATTGTAGCGAGGTTGAGACTCACTGGTGCGGTGCCTCCTGGTGGTCGTCTTGGGAATTAGCTCTTCAGCCTCAGAGCACCTCCTGGTGGCCGGTGTCTCGCCTGCCTCAGGCCCCCGTGTCCCTCCTGGACCCTGGTGCCGCTTACCCTGAGGTTCTGCCCACTGCAGTACCCCACATGCTGGGTCTCCCCTCCCAGGGGAACCCCCAACCCTCTACACCCACCTTGTCTCAGTGGCTACTGCCAGTCATCATCTAGCCCCCATTCACTCAGGCAGACTGCAGTGTAATGGCCAGTCATCATTGGCAAGGGAGGGTTGGACCGGCTGCCTCTGCCTAATCCCAGGCTGTACCTCTGCAACCCCAGTACCTGCGTTGGCCTTTAACAAGGCCTGCAGCCTGGGGGTTTACCAGGCTGGGGCTCCCTAGCTCCTCTTACCTTTCCCCAGCACTGCTGTGCTCCCAGTACCCTGAGCTCCCAGGCAGGAAAAGATCTGAACCAAGGGTCAGGGCTGGAGTCAGGAACCAATAGCCATGCCAGGACTCAGAGCCAGAACCAGGAACTAAGCCAAGCCAAGGGTGAGAGCTAGGATCAGGAACCAGTAGACATGCCAAGAGTCAGAGCCAGAGTCAGGGTGAGGACGCTGGAACCAGGAGCAAGGAGAGGGAACAAGGCAGGAACAGGCCTAGAGCAAGACAGGAGCAGCTGACACAGGGAGGATCACAGCTGGGTGTGTGAAGGCGTTGAGCAGCCAGATTGTTGCTGATGGGTTTAACAGCCAGCTACCCTTCCTGACCAATCAGGTGGTGTAGTTAATCAAGTAGCTTTGCAGGCCAACTTCACTGCTGGAGTTGTCACCCTGCACTGCCAGGTCTCTCAAGTTCCCCTACCTGTTGAGGCAGGTGGGTGGCATTTTTCATCACCTGCATGTTAAGCAGTAAATTCTGCTACTACACCATTTTATGCTGCCCTTGTTCCTGTCCTCCAGGAGTCCTGAGCCTAAGCTTGTTCTTGAAAGAGCGCTACAGCCTTCCACAGTACATGTCCTACCATTCTCACACCTGTGAGGGCTGTAACTAAAGCGGGTAGGCTGGGAGGTGCTGCTTAGAACTATGGATGCAGTGATGATCTAACGTGTATTTTTCATCTTTAGCTACTATAAACCTGTGCTAAATCTAGGCTTAGATTATGTTAATTCTCAATTCTCATTTGGTTTTACTGTGTCTTGATAACCCTTCGAAGTATTTTTAACAAATGATCTCATTAAGACTGATATTTAAATGCCATGATTTAGGAAAAAGGACAGCTTGACCGGCAGTTAAAGAGGAGTATGGAATGACAGGGAACCTGCAAGCGGCAGTTTAGGTTAGAGGCAGGGTTATCTTGTTTCCTCTTTTATCTTTGGGGAAGAACAACCTCCAGCCATCAAAACTGAAAATTTTATTTAGCAATTAAACGAGACGGTGGACAAAAGCCTCTCTCTCAGCTTCTCAGTATAGCTTAAATAACTTGTCCTTCAAAAACAAGCATCTCAAAAATGTGGAATATTGTTTTCCAACATCCCTTTTCCTTTTGGTTATTATATGTGTTTAGTGATCATCTGATCACTAAGAACATGATTAAAATTATCTACACAGCAAACATGACTTTGCTTTTAATGTCTATGATAACATGGTTAAGGGTTGTAATTTTGCGTATGCTTCAGAAAACCAAGAATGGTGTACTGGAATCATGCTGCTTATAGAATGTACACTAGCTGCTGGAGGCTGGTGTCATGAGTGGGAAAACTCTGACTCTGTATTAAACACTTCTGCAGAAAATGGGTTTGTGTAGACCAGTGGCTCTCAACCTTTGCAGACTACTGTACCCCATTCAGAAGTCTGATTTGTCTTGTATACCCCCAAGTTTCATCTCATTTAAAAACTACTTGCTTACAAAATCAGACATAAACATTTAAAAGTGTTACAGTACACTATTACTGAAAATTGCTTTCTGATTTTTACCTTATAATTATACAATTGGAATATAAATATTGTACTTACATTTAAGTATATAGCATATAGAGCAGTATAATCAAGTCATTGCATGAAATTTTAGTTTGTACTGACTTCGCTAGTGCTTTTTATGTAGCCTGTGGTAAAACTATACAAGTATCTAGATGACTTGATGTACCCCCGGAAGACTTCTGCATACCTCTGGTTGAGAACTACTGGTGTACACTGTAAATCATGATGCAAATCTCTGGAAAGATTATCACTAAAATCCTGTGGCAGATGCTGAATTTCCTGTTCTCAACAGCATCTAATACTGTTCTTGCAACTGTTAGAAATTATCAATAATTTGGTAAATTTACTTCATTTTTAGTCATTAAGCCTTGTTTGTTCCTATCGTTGACCCCAACTGTTGGTACATATTTGCTTTGGGGAATGCATGCACCTGCACACTCTCACATTCACACTGTGCTCTCTCCAAATGCTTTAACAATCGTTTTAGAAACTTGATACTCCACTCCAAGCTTTTTCTTCTCCCATACCTTAAGCATCCACCGCCTTTTGCTGCCTCTCTCTCTGTGTGTAACAAGTCTCCCTGCTACCCTGCTGTTCATGTCCCTATGGATGTCTTCCCCTCCCATCCCTTGTCACACAGCCAACATGATGCTAATCTTGAGGGGCACAGCCTCTGCCCTCAGACAAACAGGGT
Source organism: Lepidochelys olivacea (assembly GCF_965140295.1). Classification (NCBI taxonomy): domain Eukaryota; kingdom Metazoa; phylum Chordata; order Testudines; family Cheloniidae; genus Lepidochelys; species Lepidochelys olivacea. Next base: position 300,575,519 of record NC_140411.1, read on the forward strand.
CCTACTGCCCTTAGACTGTGACTGCAGGCAGAGTCATGCTGACAATAATATTGTCTGACAATTTGATTAGTTCTGAGCAAATGATTTCATTGTCTCCTCATCTAATTTCATATAAAGGGACCTCCTGATGTCAGGATATCAGTACATTCAGCACGTATGTCCTGAGGTTGCTTTGTGACAAGTATTTAATTTGTCAGTGGTATGCTTCTAACAGGTGCTAATGATCATAACTGTCTGGATCACATTTTAAGGGACTGACAATGCAATATAAAAATAAATGTCATACTTATGAGGCAGGTAGGGGAAAGATAGAGCCAATCTTCATTTTCACAGCTATGACACCAGCAGTGACCTGGACCCCAATTCAGTGTGAAAGGCTATGTCAGTCTTCATGCTTCTATACCTTAATCCTGGTTTCTGTGACACAGATATTATGAATAGTCAGGACAAATTCTAAGACAGATGAAGTGTGATGGGTTGGTGAGACAGAGTACTGACCTAATCTAATGTACTAACAAGTGCAAGCCTGAATCCTAGGGTTGTCAAAAGCTTATTTGCGTCACTTTTATTTTTGCATGTTCAGCCTGGAGCAATTTATCACCCAGTTGTAACCATGTTTTGAGTTTAGGACCTTCAAATGAACCACAAAATATGAGCTAATTGGCCTCATGCAAAAGCCCAGAACTTGGCACCATTTTTGTCTGTACAAACTTACAGCTGCTAGCTATCATACATACAAACAGTAACCCATGAACATACAGTACCTACAAAATAACGAGCAGGCATTAGCTGATAGGACTGGGACCATGTGTCACAGATCCAGTTGGCTACACACTCAATCTCCGTGAGGGGACCTATCTCACTGGTCCTCATGTGCTTTAGGCCCCCAGAGCCTGAACCAAGTCTAGGTCCATGGTTTGGGGTCCCTAGGCACACTCTTGTGGTGCAGACCCTCTCGTTAGCACCCTCTCCTGAGAGCGGAGACCTCACGGTCCAATGACCGAAAACCTGTCACGAATGCTGACCCCTCAGTCTTCCATGTAGCTTAAATACACCTGGAATGTCAACTGTGTGGGTATCCTGGGTCCACAGGTTAACTCTCCCAGGGGATATGATAGGTGTAGACAGACTTTCCATAGGATTCTAACAACATTGCTCTTTACTTAATCACACAAGAAATACATAGACCTATACAAAAATAATAAACCCGACTTGTGTTTCCCTGTGTCAGTTTTCTCACCACTCCTGAGCATTCTTTGGGCTGGGGTCCTCTGTAGCCATCCAGTGTTCTTCTTCTGCAGCGCATGGCTTGTCATCTCAATTATGGAACCTCTTTCTCCCTCTAGGTCAGCTTGCTTTCTCTGACCTTAGTTGGTCCTGCAGCTAAACTGAGCCTCCGCTGCTATGAAAGACTGCCAGTCTCTTTCCCTCTCTCCTGCCCAAAGCTTCCTGTGCGGCAGTGTGAGTTCCCTTTGTCCTATTGCTAGTGACTTGTCTAGAGTCAAAGTACAGTCATTAAGGTTAACTCCTCTCCATTGCATCTAGTCTGGGAGAGACATGCTTACAGCCTTGTCAGCAATGGTGAATAGACACAGAGGCATTCTGTGATACAGCAGTTTTCAATACACAATATCAACCAGAATTCATAAATTGCACAGACAGATTCCCCAAGTCTTCACACCATGTCACCAGTTACCAAGAAAAATGCTCTGCCATTGATCTGTTGGAATAGCTCTCCTTCGCACAAGGAAATTTAACCCAGTGGTTCTCAAATTGGTCTGCAGACAACTAATGGTTTGTGAAGTACTTCCAAGTGATCCACAGAGCCCAGGTAGTTTTTAAAAAAGTGACATTCCTGCTATTGGTAGGTAACCCAGTCAAGGACTCCTTTGGGTTTGCTAGAGGTAGGGTTTTTTTTTTCCTTCTTTTTTTATCTAAGTACTCTGCGGATCCTACACAAGGTGTGGTTCACACTCGTCATAATTGCTATATGAGAAATAAAGCAAGGTGTTCCTGTAATTGATAATTGTGGCAAGAACAAGAGCCAAGTTAGAAAAAAGTCTATAGAGTACCAATCCTGAAAAAGACAATGGGCAACCTAACAGTTTTATTCTTTTTCAATTTCTTTCTCAGACACAAACATACAATTCTGTACTTAATAATTTTAATAGGCACTATCCCAGGAAGAAATCTACATCCAAGATATAGACAAATGCTAGTCACTATTTTACTGAAGTAAAATTTACATTAAATCGAGGGCCCAATCCTGCTGATTTCAATCTGAGTTTTGGTTGCACAAGGTTGAAGTTCAGTGTCTGATTTGTATATAATTGTTGTGTTCATGTACATAGTTAAATGAACTATAGAACGTTTTTGATCCAAACTTACACTTGGATGAGTATGTGTGCCTCCTATTGATTTCAAGGGGAACCCAGGCACCTGCTATTAAGGGCAGAATTCTGTCTTTTTTTTACCTCCACAGCTTTTATATTAGATTTTTCTAACTCTCACTATGTTTCTATTGCACTAATGAAAAAATATATGGTAGCCCATTGTTGTAAACCAAAGCTTGTATACTTCTGTTTCAAAAGGTAGAGAGATCATATCCTAGGGGAGTTCTCATTTTCTTTTATTCTCCCAACATAAAACGAATTACTACATTTTCTACACGTAGGCTCATATTGTCTCCTCTGCTCCCATGAGCATAGGGCACAGAGGGCCAGATCCTCAACATGTGTATATCACCATTTCTGCCAATATTCCACTGAAATTCAGGGTTCCTCCTCTTCCTTCGATATCCACTTAGAGCCACTTTTTGGTCTCTCTCTTCTTCTGCTCCCTTCTCCTCCAGCAGGCCCTCCTGACATCTATCTGGCCCGGCTTCCTCTCTCTTATTTATCTCCTGTGGGAGCCCAGCAACTCCACAGCGGTCGGGGCCTTGTTCATTCTGGACACTTGGGTGAGGCAGATTAATCTGTCAGATTTCTTCTGGACCCTCTTCCCTTTTGCTTTCTCTGTATACCCTCATACATTAAAATCCCTGGCCCTCTTACTCTGAGGTTTCAGCACTTCTACTAAAACAGGCAGTTCTCAGATCCCTTCAGTGGAATAGATTTTATTGCCACACTATATTGGTCTGTAAACTCCTAGGTGGATTCCATCAGTTATGAACCATTGGCTATTTAGTTGCTATCTCTGGAAGGGCAAATATCAGATGGAAACTCTCATCCCCTCGGGTCTGTCCTATATGGTTTCTCCCAGCGTGATTTTCTTTTTTCAGTTGACTTCAAGGATGCTTCTTGTATGCCCTAACTCACCACAGTCATCAGTAGTTCCTTTGCCATCCCCTTTCAGTTAATTGGTCTCCCCTTTGGACTCTTCCATCTCTGGGGTCTTTACAAAGATCACAGTGGTCCTGGTAGCCAAATATTTTTGAGAGAGGTCCTGTTCAGACCTTCTGTCCTACGGCATTGTCTCCAATCTCCAAAGGAAACCTATATCTCCATCAACTCCTTTAGCTTTCTCTCTCATGATGGTTCCAGTCTCTCCAGGTTTCAGCAAACCTCTCTTTTCTTTCGTTACCAAAGATGCCAGTCTTTCAGCTGGTTTGCCCATATAGGCTCTGGCCAAACAGAGTCTGAATATCAAACTTCTAGACCACTAGGCCACCTCCTTAGTCCTCAAAACCTGGAAACCCTTCATTCTTCATAGATATAACTTGATTCAATGCAAGAAAAGAACTGCTGCTACCTACAGGAATAGATCCAGAAAACCAAGAGCAAAATACTCCTGGTGGAGGACCTTGGGCTGGGATTTTGGGCAGCGTCTTAATTTTTTTCTGTAGAAGACATCTATTTCCAGGGCAAGAGCAATATTATCAGAGACTGTCTCAACTGTGGTTAGCTCACTTCTAGATAATGGAGTTTCAGTCCCAGAATCTTTCACAGATCAGGTGCAGAATGGGGACACCAGCAGTAGACTGGCTAAACTTCCCTGATTCTGCTCCCAGATGGTCAAGCCCAAAGCCCTGAGCACACATATGCTTGTGTATCATTGGGATCCAACAGCTGAGATATTCCTTCCACCTCTTAGTACATATCCAAAATATGAAAGAAGACCTTTTATTGGAAGGAACAGTTCTCTTCTCTCAGTCTGAACACCTCAGTTGAGAGACAACAGTTGAGTGAAACTAGTTCTTGGAAAAGAGATAGTCCCATGAGATCATGGAGTTCCTGGTGAGCAGAAGGTAGCCATCTACTGACAAGTCTCTCTCTTGTATTTGGAAGGTGTTTTTCAAATAAAGCATGTAGAGAAATACAAATCCTGTTCCTTGTAAAATGGCCTCAACTTTATCCTTCTGGAGTTTTACAGAGGGCAAAGACAGACTCTATGCTTGGGCACTGTCAGCTATCAGAGGACCCACTGCAGGTAGAAACACTTAAAGACTCCCTCAACATTTTCTACTGCAAAGATCTGTTTACAGACAAGGAGTCCATCCTTGGGAATTTTCTTTGGTACTGTATGTCCTCATGTCACCTCTCCTCTTTCTCTGGGGAAATGCTCCAACAAGGTCATCGTCTTAGCTGTAATGACCTTTCCTAGACAGCAGGGGGAATTGAGCTCTCTCTTCATTGCTATATCTCTAAGCTTTTTTCCAGATAAGGCAGCATTCCATTTATCCCTAAAATTAACATCAAAGGCAAACTCTGGATTTCGTGACAAGGAGCCCATTGTTACCCTTCCTCCTGTGTCTTGAGACAGAAGACTCTATTCTTTACATATTAAACATGTTCTGATGTTCTGTTTATCATGTTTAAATGGGTTTGAGTAAGTTAACAAACTGTGTGTGGGTTTCTGTTGCCATAAGGGCAAAGCAGCAACTAAAGCAGTGGTTGCCAGATCAGATGGATCAAAATTTGCATTGTTTTGGTTTACAATCATGGTGGATCATATCTACACCTTGTCAAAAGCCCATTGGGATATATTCACCATCTGGGCAGCATAGCTAAGGCTTCCATTTCATTGGCATAGGAATTCAAAGGCATCATTCAAAGGCAGCTGGCAACATGTTCATCCACGCACACATTCATAAAGTATTACCACTCGAGTGCAAAGTCCTACGAGCAGCACCCTTAGATAAGTCCCTCCTCCTTCGATACTGCTCACTGCATCTGCTTTTTACCTGAAATGTTCTTTCCTAGGACAGAAGAAGAGAGAGAAATGCAAATAGGGAAATTTACTCACCAGAAATTCTTGAAATCTCCTCTTCTTCTAACCTGCATCACAATCTACTCCTCTCTCTGGGGCAATATGCTTTCATCTCTTTTACTGAAGTCCATGATGTCTCATACTACTGTCTTTCTTTAGCTCTGGAATTCTCTGTTTGGAAAGACTGAGGCAGGCCAGATGCTTATACAGAAAGTTTGGTTGATAGATCTTTTGTCAGATCTTTTGTCACTTTTCCTTCGGTAGGTGGAGCCAAAAAAGAATCCATCCTGAATATTTCTTCTTAGGATAGGCAGCAGGAGAGGAGACTTCAACAAAAGGAAATACATAGGGGCAATCTTCCCTAATTATCTCCCTAATTACCACAATTTCAATAAAAAACACAGCCAAAAGAAAAGGTAAAATACTAAAACTTTCTTTGTTTGAACACAAATTTCTGCAAGCATCCAAATAAAACAAAACAAAAAACCAAACTCATAAAAAGAGATCTCTTGTTCAAACAACACAATTCAAAGATCCACAGCTGTTTCCAGGAATTACACTTAAATCAAAACAGAAATAGCTATCTTGCTTGTACCTAAATTTGCCCTTGCATGTATCCAGAATGCTTACTGCTTGGCAAAAGAACAGGCCCCTTTACAGAAAAAGGAGCACAATTATGCACCTCAGTTCTGACCTGTATGTGCCAGAATTGTGACTGTGCACATATACTGGAAACTGGAATATCCACAGGTAATCAAACAACATACCTGGTTGAGAAGACTGGTAAAGGAACTTATGGCTCACCAGCAGAATCATTTTTCCAAATTAGCCTAGCCAAGAATCATAGATTTTCTTTATTTCCTGTCACCCATGAAATCCACACCTTTCTCCATAACAACTCTTAGGCATGCACCTATCTAATCTGTTTCTATACACATCCAGTCCAGACCAGGTATGAAGTGTGCATTGCAATGGCTCTTGTCTACTGTACATTATTCTACTTAAAACTGCCTAGATTTCAACAGTTAATGGGACTTTTGAAAATAAGATAATTTATTTAGGAGCCCAAATCTGTATTTAGGAGTGGCCCAAGTGAGTATGGAATGTCTCTCTTTTTGGGTGAATGTGGGGATGTAATTTTGTCTTTTGCAGCATGCCCTCAGTTTTGATCAAATAATGTTTGTAGGGAAAGACAACAGTGAAGCAACTTGAATAGTACTTGATTTCAGTGGGAAAGGATCAGGCCCATAATTAATATTTTTCAACTGATATTACAGAAATGATGAAGTGCAACATCCTGAAAATAACCGGGTTGCAGTTCATTTATGATGTTTTTTCACTTTAAAAGTTCTTAAATATGTGGTAAATCAGATCAGATTTTAAATATTTTGTGAACAGAACAAACAATGAAATTTTAAAACCACATTTATTTTTAATACAAAATCTGTTGCACTATTACAGAAGTGAGCCTGTATGTATACCCTTACATGCACAGATAAATTCAGCATCTACAATTAAAGAAGAGTAAAATTTCACGTCATTGTTACCAATACCATTGGGAACTCTTATTAAGAAACTCTCTTTGTGCTTTGTAATCAGTGTTATATAGTTCATTTTTTGTTTTTGTTTCCATAAGGAAAATGGATTATGGAAAGCTTAATGGTGCAAAAGAAGCTTGTTCAGCTGACTTCCATTTGTGATTACTTCAAATTGTGCTTTACCTACAATAAATACATAAAAGCTGTAAAGTGTACTATGGTCTAATGTAATCCACGGACACAAGCTCTTAAGATAATATCTAAAAATCTGCAGTAAATAAGTAGAACAGTTCACTATTTCATTTTCACAGCAAAAAAATATATGTTTAAGTAGATGCTTTAAAATACCATGAACTCCATTGGCTACAGTACTTCTTACACAGTACAACGTAGGCTTTTTTTGTTCTGTTTATTTGTTTGTAACACCTAGAAGCATATAGCATCTACACTTTAAGTGTATTTACAAATTCAACAAATATCTACATATAAAAAGCATACTTAAAATTAAACTTGATGCAAGTTATGAAAAACCAATTTATTGGCAAATGAAACTGAGCATTCCTTCAACCATAGGTTGCTATAAAATTTCATATTTGGAGGTAAACCGTTTGATTGATCTAGTATGTGAAAGGATATTTTTGTAACTGATAAGAGTAATCCTTTACCACTAAACCTTGTTAGCATTTGTCAGATTCCTTGAATTCTGCGGTTTGAGCAGTAATCTACACGCTGCTTTCATGCTGGAGATAATTTCAAAAGTTGCCACACGGGTCAAGCAATGACTCAGAGGAAAATTTGCTGTTGCTGGCATGGCATTTTTTAACATATTTTGCAAGAGCGTTTTAGGTTTTGCAGCATTATTCAAATATCTGAATTCAGCCATTTTTGTATAAACTGTGTAAGGCAATGAAATCGTGTTGTGCTCTAACGGTCTAAAAACTGTTATTTTATCTTCAAGGGAAAAATCATATTGTGCTTTGTGTAATTTAAAACATGTTAACTCCTTGCCTTTTGCAGCTCAACACTTTAGGAACATCTCTGCTTTTTACCAGTTACTTTGTTTGGCAATGATAGTAGTTCACTAATCACAGTTTATTGCACCAACTTAGTAGTACAGTGCATTATGGAATGCATATTCTATAAAGGCACTGAATGTATTTTGCCCTGTGTCTTCTGGAATATTTTGTCTCATTTTAAAATTTCACTTCAGTGACTGTACAAATTCCAAAATGCATTGCAATGGATATTGGTTTATGTCTTAAAATCAATCCAACATACACACGATGTAAAAATAGAACACTGTAGTGCTGTAATACTTGATAGATTAGGAAGGCTATAAAGTAATAGGAACAAAGAGCAGATAACAGGATCTCAGTAAGCATCAGCAAATGCAAGTGTCATAATTAAATCATTTAGCAATTATATACCATACATACTGTTCCTAATTGTCTTGCAAAAAGACATATGATACCTAGACATTAAGTCACCAATTTCACAACAATGTCCACAAAGACATTGAAGTTCTATATAATACTACTGTAACACTCTGACAATGAAAACGGAATTCATATCCAGGAATTCAGCTGAGGACTGCATAACAAAGTATCAAACCAGATTTTAATAGCATACACGGGTTTATCTGTGAAATGTGTAGCATTTTTCATGCATTATACTGTACTTTCAACAGGAAATAACATTAGCAGATGATGTTATATTATTTGTGTCAGTTCCTTTTTAAAAAAAGCAAAAATACTCAAGTTCAGAGCAAAATTATTGAGTTTTTCACTTTGATTCATACTAACATATCACTTACTGTGTTTTTATAGTGTATAACTGTATTGACCTATATGTTCTCATCGTATAAACATTTTGTTGCTAGGAGCATTGTCACCTGTATGTTCTTAGTATGAGAAGGAGGATGCACAAGTGCTTTAAACACAATGGAAAATATTCTAGGAAGGGAATTGAGTTTTTTGATTAAACAAAGGAATTCATGGCATTGACAGGAGAAGGAGCCTCAGAACTTTCATTTCCTTCTGCAGGTTCTTTCTCTTTTTTACCACTGTATTGTCCAATAAAGGAGCCATCCTCATTGAACTGACCATTTACACCTTCGCCATAGTCAACTAAACTATCATCACTGTCCTCCTTTTTCACAGTCCTGTCTGAAGGCGTTCGGCTTCCTTTCTTTAGAGGTTTATGATCCTCTGCATCACTGGAAAAATACAGGAAATTCAAATAATTAAGAGACATATCATAATTTACAAAAGCAAAACCAAAACAAACCATGCATGCAGATTTTTAAAAAGCGTGTGCCCAGTCCTACAATCCTTTAGTAAATGCAATCACATTGTAGAAACAAACTGATGTGATAAATACATGGTGTAGAAATGGTTTAAACATATAATGTCTTCAGTAGAGGGAGTGCAGTTTTCCCACCGTGCATGGTTTTTCAATGATAAGATATTCTGCTCTTGATTTGGAAGCAAAAGAACGGCAAGCATTAAAAAGGGGGTTGTTAACATTATAAGAGCAAGTTCTTTGTTCTTCAAAGAAAAAGCTTATGCTGTGCCATGAAGTTAGTCTGTTAAACTTCATAATTCATTGATTCCTTGAATATGAATGAAGAATGAATTCGGTTAAATGAAATATATTGATTCTTTCTGCTAGTAAAAAAGAAAAAAAAGTGGGACATTTCAAATAATTTGTTACATTATGCAGGCTAGGCTTGCAATTTTCAACCTTACCTTTCAAGAGACCTATATAGTCCATTAAAAGGGTGCAGAAGAAACAAATGAAAATAGCCTAAGAAGAAAAGCAGAGTCCATATCCTGATCATGATCAGTATTCATTTAATAGGAATTTGAGCTTATAATTGCTAAAACATTCAATATGTTCAGACACAGAATCTCTTTAGTTGAATATTGGTAACACAGGTCAGTTTCAAGCATGCTAAAGATCTTAGAAGTATTTTAGACTTTTTTTTTTTTAGTTATGGAAGAAATGCTTTGCCCGATTTCTTTTATCTTTGCTACCACCACCCTGTGGGTGTATGCACATAGAAAAAGACTGTTTTCATTGTTTAGACGGTTAGCTCTCTATTATACTCCTGACTCAAATACAATCTACATATGATAGGGTCCAAATCTAGTGCAGCAGACTTTGCTGGGCTGTGTTTAGATTTTTTTTTCTTCTATTAAACAAACAGGCTGTGAATGACCTTGAAGCTGAAGACTTCAGCAATAGTTCAAGCTGTGGCTTCCCATTTAGTAACCATTGGGTTAAGCTGCACATTCAAATGCAAATATCTAACTTGTAGGTATAATAAAACACTCAAGCCCATATGCATATAGGGCATAGAAGGGGTCCACAAACGTGTTTTATTTATTTATTCACAGATTCACAAATTATGGGGGTGAAAAATAATTTTGTATTAGGAAAAGCAAAACTTACATTGTGTCATACTAACCCAGAACGGCTTGTTAACTTTAGACATATATTCAGCACTGAGTGTTTTGAATTAGCTGCATAATTCCTGTTAGTAAATTCTTTAATTGTTCACAATATCTGTTTTCCATTCTTATTTGAAGGGATATCATCATATAATAATCAAGAATTTACTGTTGTCCAGCATGCACAAGAGCACACAGATATTGATTCTCTTGATTAATATTCTGAAATGCACTTTAACGTCATTACAAACCATTAAGCCAACTTTCTATCACACAAGCTACTTTTTACATTATCACCTCCTCTTTTTAGGCTTCAGAACATCCCAAATGGCTGGACCTTAAGAAAATCTGTTATCTATAGGCAGACCTATATTTACAAATAAATACATCACTGTATATGTTTTTATATCTACACATAGACAGAGAGAAGGTGTGCTATTGTATCATATATGTGCATTTAAGGATTTAATGTTTGAATAAAAAAGTCAAGTGACAAAGGAGTTTTGTTTGTGGCTACCTAGGCATACATGGCACGAGGATACAAACAATATCCTCATCTTCTCTGCCTGCTTTGGTATCATGAGCATACAAGGTATTAACAATGACAAGAATTCTACTCTACAATTTGAACAGCAGGACTGCTCACAAAAACAGAGTTGGCAGGGAGTGTGGTGGGCTCATGGTACATCATGCATGCAAGCGCCTGTAATTACATACACAGCCAGCATCCTGAGTTGTTTCTTGTTGGATCTCTCAGAAGAGCTTTCATTTTGGCAGGGCATTATATTTGTCAGGATGAGGAGGGAACAATGTATTTACACATCTTATGCTTGAATATCCTTTTAGCTAGCTAAGAATAATGTGATTTAGCCATTTTCACTGTTTTCACCAAACACTACATATGTATGATCTGAATCAACTTAAGATGAAACACATCACTTCTGAGTAGCACTATATCATGCTGCAATAATACTGTATTAATCTTTTCCATTTCAGTCAAATATCTGAATGCAAGCGACAGATCCACAGTCAGACAAACTACAGCATAATTAAGCCTTATATGGCTGGAGCTTCTAGTCAGCCTCATCTCTCCTGGTAATATTACTATATCTGCTGAAACAAACATATATATATTTTAAATCTGTTGAGTACCCATATGGGAGACTATCTCTTCACTCTGCTTGTTCCATTCTCTCATGACATATAGCTCACACTTGTGAATGTGGTTAAAAAGGTTTGCATTAGAACTGCTGCCTAGGAGACGGATACATTCACCACTTCAATTTTAAGGAACATGTTTTTTTCCTGAAATTCAGTTGTGGAGTTTGCAGTGGTCTGTATGTAACTGCAGTTAGCAATTAATACTGCATGTGTGATCTTCCTGATTAATTCTTGATTAATTCTAAAGCATTAAATCCATAACCACCACTTGCTATATAACGTGTGGTGTGAAAACAGAAAAAAAAACAAAAACAAAAAAAAAGAGTTTCTTGCATCACACTCAGATCTAACAAGTTGTTAGTCACGTATAGTGACTGCTCCATAAATATTAGGCAGCTCAATTCATTTCTAGTTTGATATTTTACAAGTGCAAAATGAGAGCCTGCACAATTTTGTGTTTCCAAATGTTCAGATAATCTTGGATGAAATGTAATAAAACACATAATATAATTTAAACTTTTGACATACATGCTGCAATGCAAAAAACAGGGTTACAGTTACAATATACAAAGATATAAATTAAAATACATGGTATAGTACCAGCAGAAGGGACAGCAGTCATTTTATACTAATGTAAAATTGAGCTACTCAGTCAGAAAATATTACATGCTTTTGTGAGGTTTTCAGTGAAGCATGTGAACTTGCTTATTGTAATGTCTTTAAATAGCTATTGAGTCACCACAACAAAATATATTTTGTGCATATATACATGTGCATTTAATACGGTGAGAACAGTGAGGTACAGTAAGCTAATTGTACTGGGAATTCACCTGAATAAAGATTTGGGTGAGTAAGAATTGCTGCCAAGATTTACAAATAGAGATGCCTGAAGGTAGGCTCGCAAGTGTATATTTAGACATCTAAATAAGTGGTTTGATTTTCAAAGGTGCTGAGCAGCCAGCAGTTTTCACTGAATCTAGGCATTCAGCTCCTTTAGAAATCAGGTCACCTCTTGTACACAGGCTCCTAAATTTTTCAAAATGATTCGTGATTTGGAGGTCTCTCAAATTTTGGACATTTAGCTTGAGACATATTAAAGGGAACTGATTTTCAGAAAGTGCTTACCATGTATCCTAACTTTCAGCACCCATTTGTGAAAATCTTGGTCAACATTTACATGATCATGTCAACTGCAATATTTTCAGGATAAAACAATCCATATAACACAACAAACCTTTAAAAATGTAACCAAATTGTTACTGCATATGTAACTATTTTGTTTTGTTAATGCTGATAAGCACTGCACAAAAGTCTTCAGTTGTTCCAGAAATTCTGTCCAATTTAAAAATGACAAAAATATAATTTCCTTCTCAAGAGTTCAGAATGTAAATCATTTAAAAGTTCTGTACTATACAGCGTATGATCAATTTAATTCTTACACTGAAACAACAAACCTGTTACCTAGTAAGAATCTTGCTTACCAAAAGATCCAAATATTTTGTGAGCTGTGCTTCAGTTAACTTAATACTTTGCCAAAGTTTCTGAATCTTTTGTTTTGTTTAAATGTACTCACTGTGGGATGACAACTGGCAATGAGCAACGATGGTATTTATGGTACTGAATTTTACACAGCCTGGTACAATAAGCAGCAAAGAAAGCTCATGGAGAAACTATTGCTTCCTATTCTACTGTAACACTTTTTACTTAAAATTCCATGATAACAAAATATTTGGACTTAACTGGAGAAGTTCTCTGTGCAGAACAACACGTGAGCACAGGTAGCTCAGTTCATTACTTTAGGGTATACAAGTAAATAAGAAATACTTTATAATTGTATCAGAAACATTTGTAACAGCACTGACTTCATACAATTATTGTACTTTCTACAAAACAAAACAGAATCTTTTTACTTCCAAGTTCCTTTATGTAACTTATATTTATTTTATTTTATTGGGGAGGGGGTTACAAAATTTATTTATAATCTAAATAATGAAAAAATACTTACACAGTTGGTTGCATTGGGTCTGTGATTTTTCTATATGCTAGTAAGGATGCAGATTCTATTGTCTGTATAATTAAAACAAACAAACAAACAAAACTGCAGATTTACACAGGAGTGTACCTGCATGGAGGTGGATGCTGGCGCGAATGCACAGTTACAGCATATGCAAAAATCAAATCTGGGCATGGGGATTCCCTCCCTTTTTGCACCACAGAAGTACAGTAAGAAGTTCTGCCAAAGTGCTGGCAGTGGAAAAAGCAGTTGGGATACCCAGGGAGCCTCCCACTCCTCATTTGGGAGGAGGGAAAGTAAGAATAACGTGATTTTTATCAACCCGGATTATGGTTAAGACTTGTGTGCTTAGATGAGCAACTACTAAATTTTTGGAGGAAGGGAAAGAAAGTGAGGGTGAGGGAGTGAAAAAAGGAAGGAACGAAGGGAAAAGGAGAGATGAAGGGGTAGACGGAGAGGACATGAGAACACTCACGTTTCATACAGTGCTTTTATATCCCTGGGGGTGCAAAACAGAGAAGGGACCCTGGTGCTCTGGGGGAAATGAATGAGTTTTCAATGTGTTGCCAAGAAGCATATTGCACAAAACAGCTGAATTGTCTCATTATGAATTCTGAAGCCCAAAGAGCTGTAGAATATCAGCTTTAGAATGTTTAATAACTCACTGCAAAACCAGATTGCTAAAGCCAGAAATTCTGATGTAGTATCTGTGAGGCTTGCTCTTCTTGTTTATGGAGCTTCATAAAACTTTTCCAAAATACATGCATGACAGATCATAAAATCCCTTTTTCTTTCTTTACTCATGATTTTATTCACTGACTTATACTTACCTATTGTAATTTTTAACAGGAAAATAAATTACAAATTTACTGAAAAAATTTGTAGTGAAAAATTTAAAACCAGTATTTTGAAATGTTTTGCACACACACTACATATAATTAACATTGAGACAATAACTACCAGGAACAAAATAATAGGTGTGAACATGTATGGATTTTGCACTGAGATGAGGTTGTTATCATAGTAAGTCCAATGACATGCTTGCTATTTGCTGTGCTAGAACCAAACCTTAAGTTCCTAGCTGTTTAATAAAGACTGATACTAATGGATGGCTAGACATTTTTCCCTATTATCTTATATTAGGAACCTTTGCTCATTGAAATTAAAAGACGTATTTTGGAGACATGAATTAAATATCTTGAATAAAATGGCAACAATCATGTAACAAAACTAATTCATTTTTCTTCCTGGTTTCATGAAACAAATAGCAAACTTGTAGCTGATGGTTGAGATGAGTGAAAAAGTGAGGAGGTGAGAATGAAGAGCTTAACTGTAGTGAATTTAAGAATATTTGAAGAAAACACATTAGAAAGGTGGAGTGCGCAGAACAGCTTTACAAGTTCATCACAATTTTTAAAGGAATGTATTACCTGCAAATCTTTTCTGTGTCTACATATTAGTCATTCCTCCCTAGAGATAGGTACATGCAACAACCAGTCAGAATGCAGAAGAGGTTTTTGTGCTCTCTGTACAGCTCAGCAGCCAACCAATTCCCAGTAGATTCTTCCATAGTCACAGACATGCAAAATAACTCAAAATATGGTTAGCACCATCCAGTTGGTAACACGCAACTTCTTTCACTTCTAGCATAACTCTGACTAGAAGGGGGAGACATTCTGGGCTGATGGATATGAGGATGCAGAAAATGAAGTTTGTAGGGAATAAATTACTTTTTCTGTGCTCTCAGATCAACAGCCTGAAATGATTGGGTATAAGAGGCCATATAAATATCTTAGATACATATGGCCTCTCTGTAAACCTGACCTGAAAACACTTCCGAACCCTTCTGCTCATAATCCCAAGTCAAGTGGGTCTGAAGATGAAAGGGATAAGGAATTCCTTCTCTGTACACTAGAAGTGTATAAATCAATCCAGAAGCCTATGCAGATTTTAGAGATTTTACTACCTTTCCTTAATCTCACTAAATAAAAAAAAGGTTTTGTCTAGATATGTTTTCTTAGCATCTCAGCAATACCAGGGCTTTCTTTCAACTGTGGCAGAAGCAGGAAAAAAATTGGAAGTTTAAGCTCTTGTTCTAAGACAAGATCAGATGAAACATTTGACAAGTGTCAAGGAACCATTCATGACTTCCTCTTTGTGAAAGAAAAATATCAGGGAAGTTTACAAGAAATAGCAGACAATTCACTGACCCTCCCACCTGATGCTATGACTACTCGGGAAAAAAAGACTTCTAACAGAGGAGTCAAAAGCAGTGACCCAAAAGAAAAGTGACAAAGAAATTGAAGATTCAAATTAAGACCCCTCAAAGTAAATGTAAGTGGGGACAAAGCAAGACCCACCAAAAACAATTAGAATATGCAGAGATAATTCCCCACTGGGAATTCTATAAAATACCCCTTAAGCTACAAGGTCAAAAGCTGCTCCATTTATCAAGAAATCCAGGATACAAAAGACATCTTCTTAACTGAAAACTCTGAAACTACAACAGAGGAAAATGATATTGTAAGCCTTAAAATATATCCCTGATGCTGACCATCATGCAGAATAAAGAAGGATTGCAATGCCTTATCTAATAAAACAAAGCACTCAGAGTCAACCATTCCTAAGCAAGTCTCTCACAGTCCAGATGTGGATTTCTGATTGAAACACTTGCTTGTGGGTCAAGATGTTGTGGAAAACAGGCAGAGGAACACTAAGATGTATATCTGCAGACCATCCCTGGGATGATCACACTGACACTCTTACTACTGTATAGGCCTTGTCCTGTATAGTCTTCTTGAACACCTTTTACAGAATTGGGATTGGTGGAAATATATGCTACAGAAATCTCTGGTTCCAGAGAACAGAAAAAAATCAAACAGTTGTACTGACTGAAGAAGCTTTGAAGTTTTCTATTGTCTTCAGTGATGAATGTGCATTTATGACCTCTCCCCAACTGTGGATCAGCAGGTTTGTAGATGTGGATAAAATTCCCACTTCCCTGGAGTAATGAATATTCTGCCTAGGATAGAAATTTGGCTTCTCCTGCAAGGTGAACAGGGTTGACACCTCTTTGGTACTTTTGCACTGAGGGGAACAGGAGCTCCTTGTATAGCCTCTGATTTCAGGTCTCTTTACACAGTCACAGTCTCCTGCTTAGTTGCTTGTGTCACTACTAAGACATTTTCTGTTTCCAGCATACTGGCCTAGACTAATCTTCTTCCAAGACTCAGAAGAGGCACAGGGCTTTACTGATTGCTCATAACAACAGCATGTTGATATAAAATAGCTTTCTGGAGGGACTCAATTTCATTTCTACTTTGTGATGGTCCAGGTATGCTCCCCATCAGAACAGGCATGCATCTCCAGTCACTGTGTGCTTCTGGGTTTCCTGAAGTGACATTTCCTTCATTGCATGAATCTGTCAAGAAATACATTCACCAGCTGAAGAGGCTAAACCAGCTCATGTGTGCCTTCACATGGAGAAATCACAATTGAAGAGGTCTAAACTGAAAACAGTCCAAGACATCACATCTGTACAGGATACTAGGAAGACTGGAATGTGAATGGGACAATGAATCTTCTTAAATCTGATATTGTAACCTTTCTGGAAAGTATTAATTTGTGGTAGAATCCTTTGCACCTTGCTTTGAGACAGCTATTTCTTTCGGTATGGGATTGTGCCTTCTTAGAGACACTTCTGCCATGACCTTTGAGAACACTTTAGGGCCAGAAATCAAAGTGAATGGAAGGGCTGATACTGAAGACTGATAAAATAAGAACTGAGATACTGGTGATCTGTAGTGATGTCCATAGTACGTAAGCATCTTGTGGGTCTACTGATATCTCCTGGCTATACTCTGTGAGGAGAGTTCTGGATTACTCAATTTTTAATTTATTACGAATAGATTGGGTCACCTGAAGTCCAGAGCTGGTCTCTCTTTGAAGACTATGAAATTCAGAGAGTAGACACCTAGACTTTTTATTCAGTAGGGCTTGAAATCACAGCCTTGGCTGATAACAAAAACGCACTGCTTTTTCCTGTGGAACAGAGAGGGAATTCAGTAGGAAGGGAGAGCATTTCTACAAATTCTGTGCTGTATCCCATTAGGGCTATCAAAAGGATCTACATGTCTAGTATCATAGTCCAGTCACTGAATATGTCAACTTCTTCCACCTATTTTGGCCCTTGAAAGATTGGGAAACAGCCCTATGAAGTCAGAAGGCTCCTCTTAATGGATCTATTGTCTCCCTGAAAACCAGGCTCCCTTATGTAGTTGGCACAAAAGGATCGAGAGACCCCATACTTTCTCTGTCCCCATTAGCCATTGCTGAAAAACATGATGTCCAGAGCCATCCCTGGATTTCCACTCATCTGATTGCTTTACCTCCTGACAGAGGGAACACGAGAGGGAACTAATCCTTGAGAGCTTTGAAGACTGCTTAGCCCTGCTCCTGGATGAGGGGGCTTCTGATCTGGTACTGGAGGATTCATCTGCTGATCTTCTGGACAAGTTGGATTGCTCAGATTTCACAGACACTGCTTTGGTAAAGCCAGGGTCTGCGTCATGAGTTTTGATGGCACAGTTTTCTCTTCCTGTCTTTGTCCAATGTCTTTATTGTCCACATAGACATGGACCTGAAGTGATGAAAAAATTCAAAATACTCGAATTCTTAGAGAAATTTTTAGAAAGAACCTAAACCACCTTTCCTCAAAGAAGCATTGCACCATGACCAGAGCTGTGTGAGGTGGAATGAAACTGGGAACTAATTGGCTGCACTGATGCTGAGCTGCAGAGAGGGTGCCAAAACATCTTCTGCAGTTTGACTGATAGCTGGAGATGCCCTGTCTCTAAGGAGAAAAAAAGGAAAGCCCATCATAGGCTAATGCCTCAGAAATTCATTTTAGAAAGGAGTTTTCTGCATGGTGACTTAGATGAGCAACTCCTTTCCTGTGAACAATTATAGAAGTTGCAGATGTTGTTCTCCATATTCACCACATAATGGGTTGGTAATATCTTTCTTAAAATGCATTATAAAACCATTTAACAAAGCAATAGATGGTTCTGTGGGTTAACACACAAGCCATTTAAATATGGATACATACATTCAAACCCTGGTACATGTCAACACATAAAAAGCAAATTCACTGGTCTCATCCTAGACCTGACTGAATATTTGTCAAAATCACAAAGCCATCACATAATTTGGCACAGTTCTGCATCAATGTCAGTTTCTGCTAAGGAAATGTCCAGGAATAGAAAAGCAGAGGGGCTGTAAATTAGAATTCAGGTACAATAGCTGGGCTGTATAGAGAAGATTGTATAGCACTTGTTTGTACTGTGCCTGTTCCCAGCCAATGCTTTCAGTCTCTCATTTTTGTCAGCTAAAATCAACTAAATTAACCCAATAGGCATTTCAAATTAAAAACAAACACCAAGTTTAAAATATTTTTATACTGACTTGGTAAATATTATGAGGGATTAGAATAATTTTAATAGCTGCAGGAGTAAACAGAAACTGCTCTTTGGCATTCAGAACAGTGAAAAAATATAGAAATTATTCCAGCCAGATGAGATGCACATTCCGCTACACAAAAAAATGTTACAACAGTCCAGTGAACCCCATTTGAAAGAACAGATTTTCCATGCACTAGAATTGATTACATATAAAAATTAAAGTCTTTTAAATTGTTATTTACATAGGAATATACTATAAAGAATATATTACCTATGGAAAAATAAATGTAACACTGACCTGTGAAAGAAATAATAAAATCCTTTTCTGTACTAAATCAAAATGTATTTAATATAATGGTACAGCTCTCTTTAAAACACACCATATGTAACTATTATGAAAAGACTTCTTTAAAGAGTATCTTTTTTGTGCTGCAAGGAGATTCAGCTCACATGTTTCTGCAAGAATGACAGTCAAAAATGGCATGCAAGAATGACAGTCAGCTCAGTGACATGGTCTGAAGCAGTCTGCTGTATCTCATGCACTGAATTCTCTGGAGTGGTGTGTTTTTCTTAAGTGATAGTTCCTCTTCTCTGTCGTGTAATTAATTTTTTTGCTGTTTCTGTATTGGTACTGGCAGCAATTTTAAAAGAACCCGCATTCCAGTGAATGGGATACAGGTTACTACTGTCTCTGTTTATATGAGAAGCACATTTCCAAGACAAAGTATTTTGTATGTGCTGCAGGACAGGGCAAAAGTGCTCCCAAGTATTTGAGATTTTCAGTATATTAAAGATGGGCCAGAGACTAAACTCTGTATGGAAATGCCCTTAATTTTGAGACATCAAAATTCAAATTTGGATCTGAATTTTACAGTGATGGCCCATCGCTAAAATATAGGATAAAATTAGCATAATCCTGCAAATCCTAATTCTTGATGTTTTACATTTTTCTACCAGTCTCATTAAAGATATATTTATAATTAATTATGTAAAACATTAAATGCAAAGTAATTTGCACCATTACAAAAGGTTGTAATTTCATTTTCATAAAATAAGTGTCATGTTCTATAAACTATATTTTATTCCTAAATCTAAAAATTAACAAGAGAAGGAAACATAAGGAAAACTATGTGTTAACTGCTTACCTGTATTCACCAAATGTTCCATCATCTTCTTTCATAGGCTGAATTTCTGGATCAGCATGTGCATCTTCCTTTTCCTTCACTATAATATTTGAAATTGGGATTTAATCATTAAATTTTAGGACTAAATATTTAAGGCCCTGATCCTGCAAAATGACCTATTTGGATGTGAGTACTATGGATTGGGCAGGATCACTTTGTAAAACCGGGGCCTTAGATTGTTACTTCTAAATAAAATGCATATGTGGTAGCTTAAAAATATCTTTACTGAAGGACAAGATACTGTACATCATTTGGCAGTAGTGAAAGTCCTTTGTTGCAGCCATTTTTGAACATGATTTAAAAGGGACACTTGCAGATTTAAAATTCTATTTTAAAAATGCATTACTTTTTTAGATTAATAAAAAAGTCAGAGTATTAAAATTTAAATACGTTAGTTTTATTTATGCTGTTAGTTGACTGCATTTCACTCATACTAATAAAGGAAAATGATTAGTTCATTTTGCTTTTGATTATAACCAGTTTCTAGCAAATTTGCTTTCATCTTCTTATCCACTGGTACAATTGCAGGAATGCCTGGGTTACAAACAATACATAGGGAATGTTTATTTTTATTTTAAAAATGGTTTCCATGGATTTTTTTTAACTACAGGAAGAATTTTTGTTGTTGTAACTATTTTTTTTTTAAAACTAACCAAAACCAAACCAAAAAATCTCCTATATTTGGGGATAAATATGACATAATCTTGTCTCTCTTAAAGTTAACTGTATTTTTCAAAATATTTTTCCTACAAATACTATTTTCAATTAAATACATCTTCTTTGTATACTGAGGCTGCAATCCTCGGAGCACTCAGAGATTTAACTAACTTTACGCATGTGACTAGTGCTATTTAACTCATGTAAAGATATTAACATGTATTTACAATATTGGGACGTTTGATACCAAGGTGACAGAACCCTAGGAATAACTAAGATAGAAGATAGATATTTAAATAGTACATATGCCAATAAATTGTGAATATAGTACATATGCCAATAAATTGTGGGAAATTATATTATGAATCTTACAAGTTTTTTAAAAAAATATTGTTTGTGTCTTTTCATTACTGTTTTGCTAGTTATTATTCTAATATGTTATCCTGATATAGTAGTTATGGGTATGTGGTTTATAGTATCACATTTTTACACTAGTAACAATTTTCATACTTGGTTCGTACAAATTTAGTTTATATTCCATTATTCAAGGTGATGTGAATCATCTTTGGCAGTAAAATTATGATAATGCATGTCATCTTGAGTAGTCACTTCTGGCTCTTATAATTACATATTGAAATAACTGATTTCTTTTGCCACAAGCCAGCTCAACATGACATGCTAAAATCAAAACACACAAAATTGTTAGTAATTGTGTGCTACGTATATCTCAGTTTATTTATGGAACTATACTTACTGTTGGAAAACTACATCATAGTGACTATCCAGACACATCTGTGGATGAGTAATGCACTGAGTAAAATTTATTCTGAAATAGCTGTAGAACAATTGGCACAAAGAAAGCTTTCTAACTGGCTATTAGCACATGATGTTATGCAGTCAATGTCCACTATGACTAGCTGATGAACAGGTATGACTTCTCCTGCATGTTATTATTTTAGTTTACATTGATGTATATCCTACCTGGATATTTGCCACCCTTATTCCTCCTTATGAAGCAAACAATCAGCAAAATCAAGATAAGAAGAGCAACAGCACACATAAGACCAATGAACCATCCTTGAGTAGCAATGTCAACCTGCCGGCTTGCCATTGCTGAAGAATGAAAGGGAAAGAAATATTAGATTATCTGATACACATTTAAATGTGTTTTATATTATTATTCACATAAATAACATATCATTTATTAATGCAGCAATAGTAACAATGTGGCAGTTAGCAATCATGAGGGATATAGCAACACTGTAGTTTGTAGTTGTTTAAATTTAAAAATTGTAGGTTTTTAAAAAGCTTAGTAAAGCTTAGTAAAAGTAAAAAAGCTTAGAACTGACTTTTGAATATCTCTAACATTCCTGTATTTTACTAATTTATCATTTAAGTTTAAAAATTCATTGTAAAGCATGTACATGTCCTACACATATACACTTTTTACAAATGTTAAAATTGTTCTCAAACTCACACTGATACAAGTAAAAAAAGGAATTGTGTTTTATAACTTATAAACATCTGGATTACATTCTTAAAAAAGCAAATACTCTTTGGCTAGCACAGGCCAATTCCACTGAAACAAGGGAGAAGGTAGGTCATTCAAGACCCCACCATTCAATTAGAACAAGAAATCAGCATTTGAGCACCATGTAAAGCCTTATTAGGATTCTGCTTTCTTCCAGGCCAACTATTATCATACAGTCCATCTTGATTGCCATGATTTAACAACCTATTTTAGCTTTTGAAGGACTAAGTGGCATTTGACTGGGCAGCCCCTCCCTGGGTCTCTCTCTGACCTAGTTTCCTCTGACTGTCTATCATGACTTTGGAAAGTGACATTCAGAAGAGACATCAATTATAGAGCAGATACTGAGGGCCTTTATGCAGGGTTGGAGCTTCCATTTCTTGTGCATCCCAGAAATCTGTGTGGTTTGGGTGCTGTGCCCCTGTTTCCTATTGTGTTACACAGGATGAGTTTTCCTAGTGAACGCAGTGTTTTCCCACTCTCACATGTGAAAATTGTGGAGCCAGCTGCCCTGAGGACTCCCCTTAAAGGGAGAGGGAACCCTTGAAGGAGGACAATAGAGGAGAAGACAGTTGAGAGAAGAAGAGGAGGAGTGCATCCACCTGCCACCAGCCTGTCCGCTCCCTGCCACTCCTCACTCATAGAACCCCTGGCCTGTGAAGAGCAGTCCAGGAGATTTGGGTCTGTAGGGGTTGATAGAGACAACAGATCCACAGGGATGGGGAAAACCCACAGGCACAAAATCCCCTCTCTGCACAGATGGGATATTTTTGTCCAGAATTTCCAGATTCCTCTGCTCCGTTTCAAATGAGCCCATGTGCCAGGGAGGTTACCCAGAATTTCTATTGAGATCAGTGGCATCTCACATCCAATCTCAGTAGAAATTCTACGTAAGAGTAGTTTATGTCTTAAGATCCATACATGAATCTCCCTTGCTCTGCCTCTGTATGAGAGAGGATCAGCCACCTCTATGGCACAGTCTCCCTCTCCAGATTCTGAAGAGGGTGCTCTGTGCACTTGACTCCAGGAAGAAGAAAGAGGAGAGGAGGAACAAGTAGCTGTGCTTAGGTAGGGGATGGGTTCAATGAAACACATACCTTTCCCCCAACAGCCCTGCAGAGATGACCGGGGAGATTACCACTCCTCCTCAAAGGAGATCCATCTTTAAGGAAAGTCCTGGGGACAGCTCTGGCCAGACAAATCCCTGGTAGTGCAGCTCCATTGGAGCAGCAACTCCTTGCAGCCAGAAGTCGAAGGAGACACTGGGGTTCCTGAGCCAATGTGAAAGCACAACCTCGGGATGGCCCTGGATTCTTGTGGATTTAGGGTGACCAGATGTCCCGATTTTATAGGGACAGTCCCAATATTTGGGGCTTTTTCTTATATAGGTGCCAATTACCTCCCACCCTCTGTCCCGATTTTTCACACTTACCATCTGGTCACCCTATGTGGATTCCCAGGATCTGTAGGCAAACTCAGGGTATCTTTGAAGTTTGGAGGCAGGACCTGCTGCTCATTCCACCTAGAGTGCAAGTCCTGTTCCCACTAGAAATTCTGGGGATGAGTTTGCCTGTTTCTTAGTACCCTCCTGTTGGTTTTACTGGGGGAGGGTATGATTTGCCCTTCACTTAATTTCTTCATGGTTGGATGAGTCTGATCGGTGTGGGATTGATTTTTGCAGCTTTCACAGCCTTTGGTGGGGCATCTGTATTCTGATTTTTAGAAGTTGAATAATATTTCTTACGGAATTGATCCCAACACTTCTACTAATACACATAACAAAATAAAACAAACCCATTTTCTCTCTTTTTTACATAAAGTGGACGTTAAAAACCTTAAACTTAAATATATAAAAATGTCAGGATAATATTTACAAGAAAAAAGAAATAGAAGCAGAAAGGTGATCCCGCTTTGAATTATAAATAAACCTATACCAGTAGTTTTCTTTTTGGGTCTACATTTACGTTAGAGCAATTTTGCTTTTTGTAAACATGCATATATAATAAGGCATTAAATTTTTAGTAGCAAATGCTATAGCAAAACACACAAGCACATTTAACATTCAAATGTAGTAAGAAAATAGTATCAAACAAAACAATCCATGCATAAAAACATGCAAGAGAGATGATAGGAGTAAAGATGAAAACTTACTTATGCAGCTTCTTGTATTCTTTGACTTAGTGTATATCCAATAAAGAGGGGTTTCTAAAGCCCAGTATAACTTTAAAAAATGGCATAAAATTTCCTGTTTACTCTAAACAAATTATCTGCTTCTGGCAGAAAGATATTTACTCCTGATGAACACAGAAGCTGCTAATATGTGAGAAAAAACATAACCCACTATACTGGACATACTCAAGAAGAGAAAATTGCACATTATGAAGATGCTCTATAGGAATGCTTGCTAGAACAAATAGACAATTTCTGGTAGAGGCCTCACATACCCAGTCTAGGGTTTTCCTTCCTTGCAAAGGAGTACTCGAAAAAGGTATCTTGCTCTTTTGTCCCCATCCCCAATGTTTAGCAGCATTAGCCCAGATTTCAGAAAGTGACATAGCTAGATTCTTTTAAAAAGAAAATTTGCTGTACAAATTATCTGATGGGGGACTCTAAAGCAATGCTTTATACTGAACCTTTGCCAGAAAGAGAGAACATTGCCTCTAGTGTTCCCAGCCTTGAAAGACTCAAGGAATGGAGCCAAGGTGTTTAACTTACTCACAGATACATATAGGAGTCTTGACTTTTTGATCTACTGAAGTTTTACTGTTAAGCAGAACGTTGACTGGGAAGGTTTTGGTCTTCCCCTCCCCCGCCGCTTTGAGTGCATTACAAAACAATCTTTGCGCTCTGCTGCCTACTGGTTCTGAACACACCTACATATATAATTTTGCATATCCGTTTTCTGGTATCACTAGCCTCCTCTGGCTAAAAGGTCACTAACAAAAACCTTTTTTTCTGAAACTGCAAATGTTTGTGAGGCACTGCTATTTAGCATTATGTTTCAAAAGCTTTCCTATAGCAACATTGTAACACTATGAGCATTAATGTACTATAAACATGAAACAAAACAAAAACATTATGACTTTAGAAAGTGAACGCTTTTTCAAACTGGCATGCTAATCACTTGCTTTGTTATCTGAAGGATCATTGTTTCATATTGCTCAAACTACTTTACATATTAGCAATCTATTTTCTTAAATCATAATGTTTGTGTAGTAGGTGAGACCAAAGTAAGATCTACTGGATAACTGTTCATGGGCCACATTGCTTGGAATGAGTAAGAGTGCCTGGCAAACACAGACCAGACAATAACACTTCATCAAGAACATGCTGATATTGCAACACCATATTCATCATGACATTAATACATTTCCAACAAAACCCTTTCTCTGAGTTAAATGAACAGGCATTACTTATTCTTGTATGAAGTCACAACTGCTTCAAACTTTCTTGCACTAAAATCTATTATTTTTCTATGGAAAAATAGCTATGGAACACTTAAAATTCTTAAGCTGTTTTATTAATGAGAGTATTTTGTAGTTTAAGTGATATAAAAATCATCTGGAAGCCAATGTTTGATGGAAAAAGAAACATTTATAACTAGAGATCTTCTTATTTGGCACATAATATGGATATGGATGTAATAATGGATTACAATTTTACATCATGCTTCTGGAAACTAAACTGCTGATATTGAGATTGTTAGTTTTAAAAATAGGTATTCTGCTGTGTTACAGTACACCACGTTATTTAAATATTGAACAATAGGTTCTAATTCAATTCAAAGATGAATTAGAAACAAACAAAATATTTCAGCTTAAGTGCACAGAATACAGACCGAATGTGAACAGTAAGTGTTTTTTCCCATAACATAAATGGCAGGGAAACAAAGTGAACTGAAAGAAGGAAAACATTCATAGTCTACAAATTAGATAGGCTGGCATGTCTAGAAGTTTACAAAGTAGTTTAGCACCACTGAAGAAAATGATATCAAAATGTTTTAGCTAAAATATCTCCCCACTAGCAGCAATTCAATGTTTCAGCACTTGGCATATCACAATTCTGAATGTGAGACAGAATTGGTATGGTGTGCCTCACCTGGACCTGTCTCAAACACATCCTCTGAACTCACAAAACCAGACAGACCCTCAGCACCAACCCGGACTTTATATGATGTTCCTGGTGTTAAACCCTTTAACACAAAGAAGCTCCGAGAACCATTTACAATTTCTTTTTTCCAATCTTCTTTGCCTATAAAAATTTTAGGAAAACAACAAGTTGGAATATTTTAAGTTACTATCTGCTACTCTAAGTTATAGTCAGAACACTTTCTATAGTCAGTTGGCTAAACTTGGATTTGTTGAACAAATAACTGCTTTCTCCAAAAAGAATATAATTTTAGGCAAAATAATGATTTTCAGTACTATACTGCATGCAATATCAAGAAAAAATACTATCTAAATAAGAATGCTTATTTTATACTTTTGTTCCACTGCATTACAGATAATTATTTTGCATCTATTTACAGAAATGTGTTTGAATTTGCAATTACAAATTATAAATTATAAAGAAAACATTTATTCACTGAATTTGATAATACTGCTTGCACTTTTAATCAGCATTTACTTTTGTTGAGAAATTCTCTTTAAATGCTGAAGATGATGTGGAAATAGTTCCCGATTGTTCTGAATGTTTTCCTCATGTTTGTGTACATCTTTTTCTAAAATCATCTCAAGTGACGCTGAGCAAAGTTCAGAACAAAACTTATACCTTTTCATAAGAAGACTTACAATTACAGTCGAACCTCAGGGTTACAAACATCTCGCGGATGGAGGTTGTTCATTACTCTGAAATGTTCGTAACTCTGAATAAAATGTTATGGTTGTTCTTTCAAAAGTTTACAACTGAACATTGAAACTTAATATTGAAACTTGAAACTTTTCTATGTAGAAGAAAAATTCTGCTTTTAACCATCTTAATTTAAATGAAACAAGCACAGAAACAGTTTCCTTAACCTCTCTAATCTTTTTTTAAACAATCCTTTTTTTTCAGTAGTTTAAATTTAACACAGTACTGTACTGTATTTGCTTTTTTTTTTCTCTGCTGCTGCCTGATTGCATGCTTCTGGTTCTCAATGAGCTGTGTGATTGACTGGTCAGTTTGTAACACTGGTGTTTGTAACTCTGAGGTTCCACTGTACACTGTCTCTGGCATTTATTCACCACTTAATAAGGACAGTGTACTGGAAGTATCTCCATTTTATCAACTCAGCATCTTAATGTTAATGCATAATGAGAACTAAATCAAATTGCTTTTACAGAGGGTTGGAGCTTTATTTTTGTTATTAACTACATGCTAATGTGTAGGTAGAAGTTTGTTGTTCCTAATATGCTATTTGTCTGCTGCTATTTTAAGGGATAACTTAACAAGATTTGTTTTTGTTTGATTCTTTTCTATTTTGATATGTGTATTTTTGTCACTGTAATATTCTTAGGACATTTAATAGAACCACTACAATATATTTTCACTGCAGGATTGTAATCACTGTATGATCAACAGCTTCAGGCAGTTAAAGGTAGTAATGGTTCTTGTTCACAAGAGTTGATAAAGTAACACAAGGGAACAAAGGCTTATTTTCTAAGCATCATGTATCCTGAAGAGCAGGAATTTTTATTACTATATTAATATGACACAATCTGCTAGATCAAATTAAAAGATATTTTTCTAGACATTTAAAAAGCTATCAATAAAGCTAGATCTATATATGCCAAATTCAGTTATTAAAATATTTTAAAATGTATCTCAGCACTTAGAATAATTAAACGAAATGACTTCTTACTGCCTGCTACACCATATTCAACATAAAAGTTCACATGATCTGGTCCCTCATACTCCCAACTGATATTGGCATAGGTCTCAGCAGCAGATGCCGTAACATTTCTGATCCTTGGGTAAACTGGTCGCACTGAATACACAATAGAAAAACAAAGCAAAATATGAAATTGTGGCTCCATGCATATAATAAAATCTATCTTAAGAAACCACTATGCAAATTTGGACCACATATATGGAATGTACGGTTCATACATACTCATTGTTTCCATTATTGAAAATTAGTGACTAAATTACAGCATTAGCACATGCGGTAGTTGAACAGCAGGTAGCCACTACACTATTAAATTAGAAAGGAGAACTAAGTCTATGAACTCTACTGGCATGGCCTAGACCACTAAAATTGCCAAACCCTTTAAAATACCAAATTGCCAAAGCCCTGGAAAATACTATAGTTTAAATCTCTTGAAGTACAATGCAGACAGCTGAAAAGTGAAGAGCATTCTACAGGTCACTCAGTACTGGGAACTGCAGGAGAGGATATATTGTAATGCAGGTACACAATTTCCTTGATTCCATGTGGTATTTCACAGACTTTGCAAATTCCTCACTGCTGGCCCTGCATAGAATTTTGCTTTTCAACTATCTCTACTGAATTTATAATGATAAAAAGGATCACAATACCCTTATAGAATGTTGGATGGACAGTATGTATGACAGGGGATGTTGCAAAAAGGGTTTCTGAGTATCCTTCATCACCAGAGATAATAGAAAAGAAGAAACATAAAAAGAGTAAAAACAGTTTTACATAGGAAAATGTTTAAGGAACACAGCAGATAACAGAAGCTTACCTGTTAAGTGAACCAACGCATGCATACTCTAAGTTCATGCAGGTTTCTTTACAAATAATTTTACTTGATAAAATATGAAAAGGACAGGGTAATGTAAATTACTCTGAAAGCAAGCCAGATTACAGATGTGCTAAACCCTAACATTTATAGAAGAACATTTCTTAAATAATCATAATTAACATTTCAGACTTTTATTTTAAATACTCTATTGACAATTTAGCCATCAATAGTAACTCTCCTGCACCAAAAAAAGCAATTAACTATTTTTAGATTCTAGTTAATCTGTATTAATTCTAACCCATTCTTGAAAAGCAAGTAATCAGTATGCAGACACTAACTTCAAGGGAAAAAAACAAGAGCCATACAATCTTTTTCTGGTTCTGGAAAATTGAGTGAGGTTTGACAATCCTACACACCCCTTGAGAATCTTTGGGAGATATTATACTTTTCTCTCTCTAATTTCTATGATTTAGGAGGTGGAGACCTACATTTTCAATTATCCATTTAGTTTGGATAGCTCAATTTTTGTTGTCCAGCCTCAAAATACCTAGGAACTTGATTTTTGAGGCACTTA
The DNA here is from genome assembly GCF_965140295.1 of Lepidochelys olivacea. Classification (NCBI taxonomy): domain Eukaryota; kingdom Metazoa; phylum Chordata; order Testudines; family Cheloniidae; genus Lepidochelys; species Lepidochelys olivacea. The sequence goes on from NC_140411.1 coordinate 300,604,980, forward strand.
GCATCCACAACTCCAACTGACTTCAGTGGAAGTTGCAGTGCTGAGCATCTCAGTAAATCAGGCCCTTCATGTTTCAAGTTGATAACCCTAAAATTGAGGTACCCAAAATAAGTGGACACTTCTGAAATCGTAGGTTATAGCATCCAGGTGTTAATTCAGACCTTATATAGTAAATCTGGACCCAGTCGAAAGTGGATGTTTTTTGTTTCTGTTTTTGAAAAATATAAAGTGGGTGGTTAAACAAAAAAGAGAAACAGAGGCCCAACACTTCAAAAGCTCACTACCGCATGAAAATGACTGTACTACTGGAAAAAACCAGGAAGAACCACATATTGGTGTAACCACTACCAAAATATTCTGGTGTGAAGGGTAGAAATCAATATTTTGCATAGCCAAGAAAGATTCATGGATAAGAATTATGGATATTATGGTATTATCTTATAAACACTGCCAAAAAGATGTTCCCTTCAACATGTGGCATTTTCCTGGATGAGGAGAAGGCATTTGATTGCAATGAGTAGGACCAGTTTCTTGTGGACCCTTAAATAGCTATATTTTGGCTCACTTCTTTTAAATCAGTATGTTTACTTTATAGTTCTTCAATTGGGCTGTTCATAAATAGAAACTGGTTTTAGTATTCTTGTGTACCCAATGCTATTAAGTAAATAGATTCTTTTTCACGACATATGTCATCCTGAAATCCATCTAAATAGAAATCCAGAGCAATTAATTCACTAAGCGGTTTTCCTTCAGAGAACAATGCATGAAATTGCGTTTCTGTGCTGATATTCTGCTATTGTAGTATTATTTGTCACTGAGGTTTCCACATCTAGTAAAAAGGCACTTTCTCTCTCTCAGATATAATACCAAGAATGCTTCTCAAAGACCAACAAAATACCATCGGTGAAATCCTAGCCCAAGTGAAGTCAATAGAAAAACTCCCATTGACTTCAGTAGGGCCAGGATTTCACCCCTCATGTGGAACCAGACAGTCTAATACTCTACAAATTAGATTCACAAATATGAGGGCACTCAATCTTTGCCAAAATAATATTATTAAATTGTAAATGACAATATGTCTGAAATTTGTTTTGCAAACAGGCCAAAAGATCTTGATGGTGCAATTCTCAGGTGCTATCACACATTTTTAAAAATCCTGCCAAGTTTATTATTTTCCCATGTTCATAACTCTGTTAACTCAGAGGATCTAATATTTATGGAGTTGCTTTCTACATCTTGAAGAATAATGCAATTCATTCAAAATGTGCTGCAGGTAGCCAATTTCTAAAAATATTCATAATATTAAACATGTTTATGAAAATCTCATTCTAAGTTTTCTCTCTTAGTTTGTGAAATTAATTCCCCAACTTAAATCTAAAGAGAAAATGCCTCATTCCAGCAATACACTTATGAGGAATATGTTTGTGGATGATCTGTTCAGAGTGAAAATAATAGTGAAACTGGTAAGAAAATATTACCATCCTTTAAGGCACAGAAAATTTAAATTAATTATTTTCTCTGAAAAGTTATTAATATTTTTAAAGTTCATTGTTGAAAGATACATGATCACATGTAACACACTGACATTCCACACCCAACCCTGCAGCAAAATCCTGTTCATCTGACTTGTGCAAGTAATCCCAGGAAAACATGATCTGATGTCCAGTATTTAAATATATTTTTAACTCTCCTTCTGCCCCCACACACCAAAATAATTAAAAAAAACAACAAAACCAAACCAAAAAGCAGCTCCCCTTTGTTTCACTCTCTCACACAGTTTCATTGTAAGGTTCAAATTACACCCTAAAACTACATCTGTTATTTTCCATAGTCTGCAGAAGTCATTGTGGTTCTTAATGGCTGGCCAATTTGAGTTTAATTTAGTCAATTAAAAAGTATCATCTGTATCTTCTTGCTGCTTCTTTGTTTGTTCTTTGTTTACTGGGCTAACATTCTTACCCTTCTATGTCCTTTCCACATCTTAGTATCTCTAAAAAACACAAGAAACTACTACTACAGAACCTTGTTTGCATCATAAAAGTATACAAAGAAACAAGAAAGAGCTTACAACACAGGATTCCTAACTGAAATTCACGTCTTACACCTATTCATAAACGGACAAAAACTATTCCATTAAAGCAAGACCATACATTTATTCAGTTTAGAGCAGAAGTAACACCTGCAGTCTCTCCTTAAATATCACTTTAGTAAAACACTTAATTCACTAATGTGAAATAAACACCTGAATAGCTACTGCAAGAACTTGTAATTATCTGCTGCACCATAACTCTGCAATAACAGATGAACTCATTTAGGACTTGATCCAATGACCACTGAAGTCAATGGAAAGAAGCCCATTGACTTCCATGGGTATCAAGTCAGGTTGTTAAATTAGAGGGGCTTGAAATCTGAAATACCCATTTCATACATCCTATGAAGTGAGCTGTAGCTCACGAAAGCTTATGCTCAAATAAATTGGTTAGTCGCTAAGGTGCCACAAGTACTCCTTTTCTTTTTGCGAATACAGACTAACACGGCTGCTATTCTGAAACCATTTCATACAGTACTTCTAGCTGCAAGGTGAGAGGGAAAATTACATATAAACTCCTTTGGGATCATTCTTTCTGTAAATCTCTCAAAGATGTACAAAGTAACTAAATGATTTAAAAAACAACATTTTTACAGTAATTACAACAGTGGTTTAAAATAGTCTTTTTCTTTAAGCCACTCTTTTGGCAAGATCCTTTTAATCATACAACTATTGAAGAGAGAAAGATTCTTGTGATAAAAGATGAGCCAGTCCCTCTACCTCACAATGCAGGAGAGTTCCTTGCAATTCATTTACAGCTGTTAAATCCAGTATAATGAGGGGGTTTATTCTCATTCTCTCATGAGATTATTCCACAGCCTAATAATTTCCATGTCAGGAATTTTTCCTGATACTGTATTTATATTACTGTTTTATTGTCTTCATTTCATCAGACTACTTCTAGTTAAATCCCTCAGCACACTATCAAACCACATCATTACTCTCCTTCCTCCCATACTTCTTGTTTACCTCATTAAAGTTTTGGTTGACTTTTATTGTGCCTTCCCAAAGCATCTCTCAGCCACGCTATACTGTATATATTACATCCCAAACCAAACCCCAACCCAAAAAATCTACATTAAAAAAGGAAATTTAGATTTCAAAATCAAGTAGTCAAAAGTTAGTAAATGCCAGATCTACTGTTGCCTGGGGAAACAGTTTTTAATTACATGATCACATACCATCATGATGCATATACATAAGGACATTAGGCTGCAGTCCTGACTCTTCCATACCCACTTTGAGGTAGCTAGAGCATATAGTGAGCTAATACTGAGCAGTCTTTGAACTTAGGAGAGTGCAGCGACTGGGACTGTGCCTGGCACTGGCAGCATGCAAGATACATAATGGTCCTTACTCATTTGCGCACTCAAACATGGGTCAGCCACAGTCTGGTCCTTAGTATTTGTTTCATTCATATACTGGGATAAAAGACTTACAGGATGGCAATTGTCACGATGGCACTCTTTGGTGGGGGGGTGCGGGTAAAATGGTACCTCTTTTTTTTCCTGCAATATTCTGGTCTCTCTAAAGTTGTCAATGATTTTTTAAATATAATTGTCAAAGGAACAGTAAGTTTTTTCGTAGGTTTTAAGGGCAGAAGTGTTGATTATGGTCAAATACTTCGACCTTCTGCATATAATGGCCACAGAATTTCACCTAATAAACCCTTCATCAAGTCTTATAACTTGTGGCTGAACTAGACCATGTCTTTTAGAGATTTCTAATCTTGATTTAAAGACTCCAAATGATAAAGAATCTACTATATCACTTGGCAGACTATTCCAATCGCTAATTACATTCCCTGTAAAAAATTTGCATCTTTCTTCCTTTTTGAACTTCTCCAACTTCAGTTTAGAGCTTTTGATCTAATTAGACTGCTAGAACTGCTAGGTTAAATTCCCTCTGGCATTGGTAAATTCTCCCTGTATATGTAATTGTAGACAGTGGCCAAGTTGCCTCTATTCTTCATTCTCTTTGTACTTTAGGTTCAATATCAACCCAGCTGTCTGATTTATGTTCAAATTCTCCACATATACTCTCATCTGATTCTTATAAATGGTTATTTTTACATGGTCTTCCTTGCTTACTAATTGTTCAGATTTCTTTTCTAGGTTTTTCTTACTGAAGACAGTATTTTGAAGAAAGAGTTCAGTTACACAGGATCATTAATTTTATACCCATCCTTTTTTTAATTAATTGACATATTTTTTCGTACGTTTTAGAAAAATTGGGGGGATTTGTTTGTTTTTTAAAGTCTGTCTCATGCACCATGTTCTCATGGTGTATGATACTGCATGTTACATAATTCAATATGATTTCTGCAGCCTGAGGTGATGAAAGCCAGGGGTCTGTGTGGTTGAACACCCAGAGTCTGTCGTAAATCTACCCAAATTCTAGCTTTCTGGGTCAGCACACCTCTAATGGCAATTAACCTTTGGCTCTGAAAACGGAGGTTTCTCAGCACTCATCACCAATGCATAAAAAACAATTGGCAGGAGCTCTGAAACGGTACTGGTGCCAACGGGTTAAAAAAAAAAAGCTTAGTACTCTTGTGAAGAAATGCCTATTCAGTAAGAGAGTAAATGTGCATTAAATTCTGTGCCACTGCAACTATACAATAGTGCTGTACAAGCAGTAATTTGATAGTCCATTCGCGCCACAAAGAAGAAACTGGATTACTATGAAGTGAACCAGTTTACACAGGCTGATTGATTATTGTTCAGCTACCTCCAACAAATTAATCTCTGTTAACCACTCTGTAGCAGTGATATGATGCTAAAATATAGCTGGCATCAATCAGTGACCATGGCTCCAATCCTGCAATGGGAAGCACGGTCTGGAGCCCCACTAGTTTCAATGGAACTCTCTTGGGTACAAACATTCACCTGCTTGGATCTAATTGTAGGATCAGAGGACCTAAATAATAGGACCTAACTAATAATAATCTCTTCTTAAAATCAATGACAACCACTGTTTTTAATCTCTCTGCATAGCCATGTATAACGTTCAAGCCATTCACTAACACTGTTCCTCTAGATAACTAACCTACACATAGAATATACAGTCGGTAAGATTAGTAATGAGATAAAACGAAGTTTTAAACTGAGGCGGATAATTTCTTCAATATTTAGTTCAACTGAATAGCTAATTAAATTCCCACAGGAATGATCCAATCATGTGACAAACTCACCATCAAACATGACTTCAGATGGATCCTCAAATCCCTAAGTCCTGCAGTAGTACACTACTACTCCATGAAGAAAGTGCTGGGTTGAGAAGGAAATATACATCTCCAGACTTCTGTAGAGTGAAATTATGTTGAATATGTCTATACAACTGCATCATGCTATTTTTGTTTATTGCCCTGTTGATAAGACCTGCCTTTTATGAGGCACTGTTGCAAAATTATAGGTAGATGAGGAATAGCCTCAAGAATATAAAGCAAGAAAAGATGACAGGTAGTAGATTCTGCCACGAATTGACTGGGCAAAGAATTGTGTGAAAGTGAATTTTTGTTAAAAGACAGCTATTGCACAATGAAACTCATTTCCCTGTGCAACAACAAGAGTGCATTGCTTTTTAGAATTAGGAGATGCAAGTATTAAGCTACTCTCATGCTATGTGAGTTGCTGAGATGATATTCTACTAGTAGAGAGCCGCAGAAAAGTCACCTTCCTGTTACACGTCTAACTAGTTTCATATGAAAATTGTCTGATTTCTGGACCATGAAAAGTTATGGCAAGGAAGCAATGATTGCATGCTATTACCAAGAAGTCATTACTGTCTTCTCTAGTCTACTCTCCCAATTATTATGAGTATTCAAGGGGGATTTGAATAAGGAGAATGAAGTTGCCTTATTGACCAGCTCCTGATGGGTGTTCAACACATAGGGACTGGATGGAGAAAAGCATAGAGACATTAACAGTGCGTTAAATCTGGCCTCATTGATGGAACCAGTGGACAGGGAGTAATACAAAAAGATACTAGGACAGAGTTATGCAGAGCCTTGAAGACAAGGACAAGAAACTTGCACTTGATATGGCAAAGGAGGGGGAGCCCCCTGAAGGGACTGAAAGAGGGAGCAGGGAACATGATCTTAGCTGAAGCATTTTATATGGAATAAAGGAGGTAGACTACAATGGTGTCTGGGAAGCCAAAGAGAAGGAGGATGCTACAGTAATCAAGATAGGAGATGATAAGGGTCTGAATATAGAGTTTAGCTGAAGGAAAAACAAAGTAATTAAGGCATAACTAATTTTACAGACCAAACTGTCTGACTAATCAGGCATTCTTTTATGGTTTCACAAGCTCCTGTAAAGGCAATTCCACTACAGTACTCCACATGTGAGCTAAGGGCTCATAAGTGGCTTTTTATCTGGGCCAGACTGGTGCTCTTCTCTATATACTAAATACCTCCTGATTTGGGGTCTGAGGAGAAAACAACTAGCAATAACAAGTCATATTGGAGAAAAGGCTGAGTGTGCAGGAAATCTGTCTTAAGTACTTATCCTGGTACCTGAGCACTGCATAATTTTTCAGTGTATTGTCTCCTCATAAGAACCCTCTCAGGTAGGGAAGTACCATTAGCCCCATTTTTTTTCAAATGGGGAACTGAGGCACAGAGAAACTAAGTGACTTGCCCAGTGTCAGGCAGGAAGCCTGTGGGAAAGCAGGGAATCATACTTGGGTCTCCTGAGCCCCAGACAAGTGCCCTAACAACAGGACCATCCTTAATAAGTGGTCTCTTCTCCTACTGCAAGCACAAATTTGCTGATGCTTCTCCTGAGATGACCAACACTCTAGCTGAAAGTAGGAGACAGGACTGCTGCTGAGAATGATTTTTAGTCCACAGCAAACAGCTACATATTGTATATGCAAGTGATACAATCAAAAAGGGGTAGTTTCAGACTCAGTGCCCACATATACATTTTTTGCAACAACAGAAGTAATATTTTAAAAAATGATCATCATTTGGGATTAATACAGAAAATAAGATACTATCCTAATGTATTTGTTTGATTAGAAGTGTTCGTATTTAATGCTAATGATGCTGAAGGTTATGCAAATAATTGTGCCTCTCTGTGAATGTTAAGTCAGTATCCCATATGCTCTGGTAGTATTTATCTTGCTGGTTCCTCAAATCTCATTCTCTCTCCCTTCCTTAATGACCTATTTATATGACCTGATGATAGAAGGTGCTCGGTGGGACTGAAGTCAAGTAATTACAATGATTTATTTCCGGTTGCTTCAATAATGTATATGTATCCAGCTTCTCCGTCGATAATCTTCTCTTTTATTTCAGTAGCCTCAAGTCCAGCCAGTTGATGGATTGCAAAAGAAGCATCAATTATACATTTATGTAGTTACCTACCTCCTAAGTGCCAATATTTTATGTGGTGTGTGTGTGTTTTATATATGCAGTTTTTAGATGCATGCATTTTAACCAGCTGTTGCTAAAAAAAAATCACCTTTATAAGGAGCTGCATATTCTGAGTAAACAGAAGTCATGGAGAAGGTCAAACAGAACAGGGTTAGGAAGACAAAGATCATGTAAGTGTAAATTTGAAAGTAAACCGAGTGTGACAGCGTGATTTATCCAGTTAAGTGAAGACTATGTTTCCTTCTTCAGTGATCTGGGCAGGTGGGGGGAAAGGCAGATTTGCATGACAAAGGGGTTGTTGAATCTCCTGCCTCTCCCTTGTTTTGTTTGGTTTTTGTTTAAGGATTCTTGAGAGTGGAAATATTGAAGGGAATGAGAGCTCAATTATGTATGCTCTGCCAAGGCTGCCTACTTGATGTAATAGTCTATCCAGCCCTGAGAATCTGGTTATGGGAGTTCATATGTACAGTATATTAAGTTTGAACAATTCTTCTCCCTTTTACTTTCTCTAAATTGCTGCACTATTCTGTCTTTCTAACTTCTCACAGCAGGGTGAGGAAAACATCTCTTCCCCAACCCTCCTTTTTTTCTTTTTTTCTATTTAAAAGGTCTATTTTACCTTATGTGAAAATTGCAGAGCAATAGCTTCTCTTAGTTTTGATCTAAAAAATTCTGGGATGCCTAAAGCAGTCATCTTCCCCTGACACGCACTACCATTCAGATCTGACCAATCCAGCTAGAGGTAATTTAAAGAATCTCAAGTTTAGCAATCAACAGCTAAGAGAAACGGAGAAAACAAGGATACTGTGGTTGTTTAAAAGATTAGAAACAGTAGTATACAGTCCATTTCAGACTTCACTTCTGCTTGGAGAGACAGTAAGAGAAGTATTGGCTCAGAAGGCAGAGGATTTATTTTGAGACTATGGTAAAAAGTTTGAGGAATTGTAAAGATCCTTAGTTTACTATAGCTTTGCTTGATTCTGCATTTTAAGGTGTGGTTCATGGGATGGAATATGGAATCATGGGACTTGTCCCATTGACTTGCACCACAAATGTGCTTGTCTTCAGGGGGTCAAGTACGAAAAACAAAGAATAGTTGTACTTTTCCAAGCTCTGCTCGGAAAATAAGCTCCACCCACTTGAGATGAGAAAATGAGATGCTGTTTTCAAAAGACTGTGCAGATGCTGAAAACTGGATCACATGGTCTACTGGGGCTTGGCTCTACATCACTGGGGTTCAATGCATTGCTGGGCTCCTTGGGGTTAGCTCCTCCTTGATGGGGGGAAAAAACAAGTGTTGCTGTCTCAGCTGTGGAAACAGTTAACCACGTTGACATACCAATCATCATCATTACTATCTGAGTTAATGCCCATTGAGATGAAAGGGGCAGCTAACATTTCACAGCTGTCATTTCAGGTTGTCTGAGAACTTAGTTGGATGTCTTGGCTTCTGTTATATTTGGTTCATGTTTTCAAAGTTTTTGTTGAAATCATAAAAACTAGAGACTTTTTTTCAAAGTAACATTGAAATTAGACCCGCAGTTATACATGTGGAATCTAATTTTCCTTCAGTGGGTTTGTACAGTGGGAACTCCTTGGGACTTAGTTTATAATGACCTAGAAGAACAAGAATCCAATTCCCTTGCTCCCAGCTGTGTTGACCTTTCAGTGATAAATGGAGTAAAAAAGCAGCAAAAAGAAACTGTTGTTAAAGTAAGCTGTATACACAACAGGAACACACCTGTTGTACGAAGATACCATGTTTATAAATCTGATTTCAGAGTATAAATACTTTAAATCAAATTTGTCTGGTTTAGTTTTGTCTGGTCAAGTTTGTCTGGTTTACTGATCCTGGATTAGAATTGAAGTATGTTCTTCACTAATGGACATCATTTAACATATCTGATTGCTTTAGATATAGTTTCCACTGAACAATGTCTTTATATTGTCAAATGTATGAAAATGCTTGATAGGATACTGCACACATAGGTATTTATGACTCCCATATTCTGAGTATCTACTTACTTTTCCTTAGGAAAAAGGGATGTTTCATCAGGGTTAATTATGTCTTCACAGTAAACTGTATAGTTAAATCACTCATATACACAGACATCTTTACGACTCATAACTACATTAAAATGTTTAGAGCTGCTTATTAAAAATGCATACAATGGGATCTGCTCTTATCTACTGTCTCAATTGCTTCCCTTTTCCAAAGCTATTACAAGAACTATACATGCGAAAATGCACAAAATAGGAAGGTATTATCTTCAAGAACTCTGCACAAAGGCAATCCTGTGTCTGACAAAGGGATCAGCTACCTCACTAAGGAATAAATAGAGCTGAATCCAAGGCCAAAGATGAACATGTGCCTCAAGCAGTAGATCAACAACTGAAGAAAATAGCCCTGAGTGCTCAGTCATAAGATTTGTGTGCCTGAGAAAGAGAAGAAAAGGGAGACAAAGAAAGCTGTTGCCTATATGTTCAACCTGATACCTCCTCTATGCCCTCTTTCTGTGAACAGACATATAGCAGAAGAGAAGGTCACTTAAGGTGCTGTCAGTAATCTACCTCCTATCCATATTTAATTTGTAAGTGAATGAAAGTTGACCAAATGGACAACAGTGACCAGGGTTCAGAACAAGGATTACTCCTGAGGGCATTCTGTGCCAAAAAATAAAAATTCTGCGCACAATATTTTTAAATTCTGCAAATTTTATTTGTCAAATAAATGTGGAGGCTCCAGCATGGCATTGGGGAACAGAGGCCACTGGTTGCACAGAGGGTGCACAAAGGGAGATCACTGTGCAGCTCCTTTCCCTTCCACCCCCAGGACATGGACTCAATGTTGAGGCTGCACCCAACCCTGACACAGTGCAAGGACCGGGCCTGTTCCAGAAACACCCCAGGGCCCTGCCCCTCTGTGTGGGCAGGCAGGCTCAGCAAGGCAGGATCCAAGTGTGGAAGGCTTTAGTGGGGGGAATGCAGGTGTGGGTTGAGAGAGTTCTGTGTGGGGCAATCTAGGTGCAGGCAGCTCAGTAGTGGATTCAGTTGTGGGGGGGATCTGGATGCACAGGGGGTTGTTGGGGAGTTCTGGGTGCAATGGTAGTGGGACTCTGCAGGGGGGTTCCAGGTGAAGGCAGTTGGGTCTCAGAGTGGGGGGGATAGAGCTCAGCAGGGGTGTCCGGGTGTGGAGAGCTTAGTGGAGGGGGGGTCCAGATTCTGAGGGAGTGGGGATCCAGGTGCAGCTGCTTGGGGCTTGGTGGGGTGGGGATCCGGGTATGGGTGACTCGTCGGGCTAGTTCAGGTGCAGGGGGAGCAGGGCTCATTGGGGGGAGGTTCTGAGTGTGGCGGGGGTGAGGTTCAGCGGGAGGGTCTGGTATGAGGGGGTCTGGATGCATGGGGGTTGGGTGGATGGGGGTACCATACTGGGATCCTTCCTCCTGCAGCTGAGGAGCGATGCATGCAGGAAGCGGGGTGGTGATGGTGGGGAGGTTGCAGAGCTTCCTGCAGCAGAGGGAGAAATCTGGGGGTGCCATGCAGGGGAAGAGGAATTCCTGTCCTCCCGAGTCCAGCCAGGACTAGAAGCTGAGCCCAGCACAGGGTGGGAGCCACCAGCCGGGTCTTTCCCACTGCCCTACAGTGATTTCTCTCTCTGCCAGCTTCCCTGGGAACCCAGAACATACTGCTCAGGAGGGTCGCATGACCACTCTTATTACTTCCCCATCAGAAAGTCAGCAGAACTCCCCCAGGAGTAAAGGATGTTCCTCTTCCCAGACAACATAAACTTGGCAGCATAGGTGCTAGAACAGTTTTTATAGTGGGGATGCTGAAAGCCGTTGAACCATACTGTAAACCCTGTATGTGATGGAAACCACTTCAAACCAGAGGGTGCAGAAGCACCCCCAGCATCCCTAGTTTGAGTACCTATGCTCGGCAGAGTCCTTTCAATATCAGTTGTTGGGTACATCTACACAGCAAGCAGCAGTGAGTCTCAGAGCCCAGGTTGACAGACTCAGGCTTGCGCTAAAAATAGCTGTGTCGGGGCCTGGGCTGGAGTTCAGGCTCTGAAGCTTAGGCAGAGGGATGGGGCTTGGCTCCAGCCCTCCACAAATCACTACACAGCCGTTTTTAGCACTGTAGTGCAAGCCCTGCAAGCCTGAGTCTGTCGAGCTGGGCTCAGAGAGCCCGCCATGGTCTGTACAAACGTACCCATAAAGGCTCACCTCTATAAGGTAGGTAAGCTTGCGTGAAAGAATGCCTGTTTACCCCATGCTAGTAAGAGGGTGAAACTGCACCTAGACCCTGAACACACAGGACAGTGCTATACAACTTCATAATGCAGAGAAAGAATTAGACTTTGCTGAAGTAAAGCTAACAAATTCCTCTGGAATGTTGTAGCAAAATATGCAAAATATGTAGGGTGCATCTTTATCAGAAAGGCAGCCTATTAAATAAACCGTTCCCCCAATATCAATTAATAGTTAATACAACAAAATATAGGTCAGTGTTTTCTCTCCTTACCAGCAGAAATTTCCCCATTTATAACACCGCAAAAATCCACACACTTACAAAATCATGCAGAGTTTTATTTTACCTTTGCCTGCACCTAGAGCAGGAGGGAGAATACCAGCTTTAATGGGGGAAAATAAAAATAGGACACTATATAATTAGATACAACACCAGAGGGAACATATATATATAAATATATATATAAATATAAATTGTCATAAAAGCATGCAGTAAGTGAAATGTATTATCAATGGAGTAAGAAATTAAATACATACTTATGCTGAACATTGATAGATTATTCTAAAAGTTAATATACATGCATTTATTAATTTTTACTGTTCATGCTTGTTAACATTCACTTTTTTAAAAAAGGTACATTTTATGATATAACCAGAATACACCTACTAGATCTACTGAGTTTCATACCAACCAATTTATGGCAGTTTCAACAAACTATAAGCTTACCAAGTATGAAACAAGTAAATCTAAAGCTTGCAATAAAACAGAATTTAATATTAGAGGTGTGCAAAATTATCAAAGGCCACATCACAAAGTTTCCAGAGTGATTTTAATTATTTAAATTGAATTTCCATAATATTTTTAAGGATAGCACTCCCAACAGAAGAATTCTGTACCAGATCCTAAATATAAAATTCCTAAAACAACATAAGCTTGTGAAGAGATACTCTCACTCCTAAATTAACACCAGACTCTTTAACTGGTGACCATATACTGGGCTAGTCTTGGTCTTAGCTGTGGTACTACATTTACAGTACACCCATGTTCCTATTAGGCCCATGACAAAACGTTTAGACTACATATAAGTTATTGTGACTTAGAGATTTGTATTGTTTTAGACTTTATAGATTTTCTACTAGCCAAACTGTAGCAGGCAGCATTTCATGACTTTATCACTGGACGAAGGATAACCACCAGAACAAAGTATTTTACCTGTGACCAGAAGAGGTCATGGAAGCAGAATAATATAGATATAGTATAGATGACTGGGGGAAGGCACTTAAGAGTATGTAAAGTTGCATGAAATTTTGAAAGGCACAGCCTAGCCCAGAAAAGCAAGTAGTCTAGATCTTCTAAGGAAAGTGATATACAGATGTGGCTTTTTATACCAATTATTTTAAATGTCAGTTGTGGTAGAAATTTTTGGCACATCTTTTCTTTAAAATCTGTTTTAAATAGTTTATATTAGTACACACTAAAACTAGGTATTCACTAAATAATTTTTAATAAAGATTGCTTCAGCAAGGAAAAAGTACTAACATTTTGAATAAAACATGTAGGATTCTTTAAACTTAAATGGACTTTCTTTATACATACCCAGCTTACCTTCATCCATAATTGTTACTGCTTCCTCAGTTATTTGACTTCCAGATCCAACTGATGTTTGTGCATAAAAGTAAAACTTGTATCGTGTGCTGTAATTTAAATTACTTAATATCAAGCTGGTCTCGTTTGCAGGAATTCTGATCTCTATCAAGGGGCCTAATTCATGAGTGCTGTTAACTGTCATTGTGAAAAAAGCATAAAGAGTTAGATGGTTTATCTTTGAATATTGAAGATATTCAACTATATTACAGTTGTGTAAATTAAAAACTTTTATAACCAGGTACTGACCTTCTTTTCAAATTTCTCTACAGTGCTGTTCATTTTCGGATTCCAGAAATGATAAATACTGTAACTTCTGCTATCTGACTTGCTAAATCAGCTATATGCTGGACAGAGGCTAGGCTTGCGTGGCTGTGTAATGGGGCATAAGGTTCAGTTTACTCCCTCCTGAGAATGGCAGGGAGACAGGGAGGTATTTTTACCAGTAAAAAGACTAAGGGCAACATTTTCCAAAGCACCTAAGTGACTTAGGAGCTTAAGCCCCATTTTGAAAAATGACTTTGCGCCAGATTTTCAAAGGTATTTAAGGGCCTAGGGATGAAGATAGTTGTCTAGTGGGATTTTCAAAAATGTCCACGTAGGTTAGGTGCCTAAATGCCTTTGAACAATCTGACCTTCAGGCACTTAGGAGTTTAAGTCACTTTGAAAGTCACTTATGAAACTGGGACACCTGTGTCATTTCTGAAAATGGGACTTACATGCTTTTGAAAAATTTATCCTAAAAAACTGCTAAAAGCTAATGCATATGCTAAATTAACTACCTAAGAATAAAACACACCAAATGTTGGGACAAAAATAGTTAAATGATTGCTAACTGGTGCCAAACTACTGCAGCAGTTGAACAGAAATTGAGGCAGCTGGGAGTTTTTTATGTGGGAGGGACATATGGCTCAAAATGGTTCTAGGTGCACCGCCTGAGACAAGTGCATCCCAACGGCAGGGCTGAGTGAGAAGCAATCTTGGAGATGAATTCAAAGTTAAGATACTTTCTGATATCAGTAGATGATTATGTGATTAAAGGTCCTCATTACTGTCATTATTGAAGCACACATTTGTAATTTATCAATAGTCAAGTAAAATACATATTCTATACATATATCTAGTGCATTTTTATTTTAATACTGATAAATTGCCCACACACCCACATGTATTTCACAGTCAAATGAACCCCATACTGTTACCAGGCAGAGAATAAAATATTCCAAATAGGACAAGCATCATGTTGCCACTAGGGGTTTTTTTATATTAACCATATTTTACCTGAACATTCATAAACTGTAAATATATGAACATATGTGAATGTTATATATGGTCCAACAAGTTTTTTATTTTTTGACAACTGATCCATGCTTCCTTTCAAAAGATAATAAAAAGGTATGTATGTGCAATTATCAACTAAACAATAAAAAAACACTCAGATGAACCTGCAGCTAGAGTCCCTCAATACTGACATCTTTTCATATTACATTAGCTATGCAGGGTCAGGCGTAGGCTGTTGCTCTAGGAGATATCAGCAAAGAAAACTCCGGCTGTACATGAAGGAGTGTTTGTGATGCAGCAGATGGAAGTCTTCTCTTCACATTGATAATGAATTAAATATGCCTTTGGCAACCTGGAGTGCTCAACCAGGACGAAGGATGGGGTGCACAAGGTGTTTGAGATGGCCAAGTGGGCTCTCCTGCAGACCAAGTGCACGTACAGGAAGAACTCATGCCAGTTGCTGTAACCCCCGCACCCTCCTGCCAGGCCCTCTTTCTGATCCCCATGCTTGGAGGGTAGGGGGGTAAGGGCCCCTCCATCATAGCCTCACAGCTCGTAGGGTTGAGCTGACTATCTTTTCTGGCTGCCGGAGCCTCATGCAGCCATGTGGGGTGATCTGTGGCTTAGCCCGCCTCAATCCCAGCTGTGGGGACCCCCAGTTTCTTTCCAGAACAGTTTGCAAGGGGGGCAGGGCTCCACTACTTCCCAGCTTCTCTGCCTCAGCCCCTTCCAATCCCCCCTTAATCAAGCCAGAAATCACCTGGTTTGCCCAGAACAGCCTGCCCTGTCCCGGAAGTCCTGGCCAGTTGCAACCTGCAGGTCCCCACTGAGGAGCTCATCACTGCTGCCACAAGTTTGAATATGTCAACCTGGGCCTTTCCCATCCCTAGGCTTCTAACCATGCCACCTCCTTGCTTGGGGGAGCACTGGATCATCATCAAGGTGCCCCTCTCCTGGGGTCTGCCTCCTGCCCCAGGACAGGGTGGGGTCATGGGTGCTACCCCCTGCTGTACAGGTTTCTCCCTTCACTCTCCTATTTATCTCTTGCCAAGCAGAGGTGGCCCCCCAGAGAACTATATATTTTTATGCAAAGTCACCGCGGACTGCTTTGCCTGAGGAGGGTGTCCAGCTCCCGTTCTTGCCTCTCAGCAAGTGCCATAGTCAGACCACTGCGGGCAGGGTCTCCCAGCGCCCCGCCCTAAATCACAGATGCCAGCCATACACATGTTTGTACGCAAATAGTAAAAATGGTCGTTACTTTTCAACTGTACTTGAAAGACAAACAAAATGACTCTTAGGGGCTCAGTCTTTCAGAAAATATATGAAACAGTTCTAGACCATTTGTGGTCATGATAAATCTGACAATTTTTGCAAAATTATATTCTGTCTACCTATATTCCCCATACGCGTCAACTGGGCAGAGTACTTTCTATCCTGTAAGTGTTGTGTAACTGTACCGTGTTCTGTTGAACCACTGTTGTTACATTTTATCACAGAGCTCTCTGCTCTCCAGTGGTGGATGAAGTGATTACTGTACATTTGATAAAAAGAAAAGGAGTACTTGTGGCACCTTAGAGACTAACCAATTTATTTGAGCTTAAGCTTTCGTGAGCTACATCCGAGCTTCATCGGATGAAGTGAGCTGTAGCTCACAAAAGCTTATGCTCAAATAAATTGGTTAGTCTCTAAGGTGCCACAAGTACTCCTTTTCTTTTTGCGAATACAGACTAACACGGCTGTTACTCTGAAACCTATACATTTGATGTAAAATCAGTTAGTAAATTTTATAAAGGGATCCAAGTGTATGATATATGCTACATGTCAGATATTTATCATGACCACAGCAGAAAGCTCAACTGTATTTAGAGTGACCAGATGTCCCGATTTTGTGGTCTTTTTCTTATATAGGTTCCTATTACCCCCCATCCCGGTCCCGATTTTTCACACTTTCTGTCTGGTCACCCTAAACATATTTATTAGAGTAACAATACTGTATTTCTGCTATCATTTATAAGAATTACATTGCTCCCAGGAGCCCAAGGCAGTGTCAAGCACATATCGTACATACAGAGAAACAGTTCCTGCCACAAAAAACTTAACATCTAATTTAAGACAGAAACATATGAAGTAGATGTGACAAATAAATGGAAAGAATGCATGGGGGAGGACAATTAGATGGACGAGCACAAGCCTATGGGCCGGATGCGCTACATCCAAGAGTGCTAAAGGAGTTGGTGGATGTGACTGCAGAGCCACTGGCCATTTTCTTTGAAAACTCATGGCGATCGGGGGAAGTCCCAGATGACTGGAAAAAGGCTAATGTAGTGCCCATCTTTAAAAAAGGGAAGAAGGAGAATCCTGGGAACTACAGGCCAGTCAGCCTCACCTCAGTCCCTGGAAAAATCACGGAGCAGGTCCTCAAGAAAACAATTCTGAAGCACTTAGAGGAGACGAAAGTGATCAGGAACAGTCAGCATGGATTCACCAAGGGCAAGTCATGCCTGACTAATCTAATTGCCTTCCATGACGAGATAACTGGTTCTGTGGATGAGGGGAAAGCAGTGGACGTGTTGTTCCTTGACTTTAGCAAAGCTTTTGACACGGTCTCCCACAGTATTCTTGCCAGCAAGTTAAAGAACTATGGGCTGGATGAATGGACTATAAGGTGGATAGAAAGCTGGCTAGATTGTCGGGCTCAAAGGGTATTGATCAATGGCTCCATGTCTAGTTGGCAGCCTGTATCAAGTGGAGTGCCCCAAGGGTCGGTTCTCGGGTCGGTTTTGTTCAATATCTTCATTAATGATCTGGAGGATGGTGTGGATTGCACCATCAGCAAGTTTGCAGATGACACTAAACTGGGAGGAGTGGTAGATATGCTGGAAGGTAGGGATAGGATACAGAGGGACCTAGACAACTTAGAGGATTGGGCCAAAAGAAATCTGATGAGGTTCAACAAGGACAAGTGGAGAGTCCTGCACTTAGGAGGAAGAATCCAATGCACTGCTACAGGCTAGGGACCGAATGGCTAGGCAGCAGTTCTGCAGAAAAGGACCTAGGGATTACAATGGACGAGAAGCTGGATATGAGTCAACAGTATGCCCTTGTTGCCAAGAAGGCCAATGGCATTTTGGGATGTATAAGCAGGGGCATTGCCAGCAGATCGAGGGACATGATCGTTCCCCTCTATTTGACATTGGTGAGGCATCATCTGGAGTACTGGGTCCTGTTTTGGGTCACATGCTGCAAAAAATTGGAAAATGTCCAGCAGAGGGCAACAAAAATGATTAGGGAACTGGAACACATGACTTATGAGGAAAGGCTGAGGGAACTGGGATTGTTTATAGTCTGCAGAAGAGAAGAATGAGGGGGGATTTGATACCTGCTTTCAACTAGCTGAAAGGGGGTTCCAAAGAGGATGGATCTAGACTGTTCTCAGTGGTATCAGATGACAGAACGAGGAGTAATAGTCTCAAGTTGCAGTGGGGGAGGTTTAGGTTGGATATTAGGAAAAACTTTTTCACTAGGAGGGTGGTGAAACACTGGAATGCGTTACCTAGGGAGGTGGTGGAATCTCCTTCCTTTGAAGCTTTTAAGGTCAGGCTTGACAAAGCCCTGGCTGAGATGATTTAGTTGGGGATTGGTTCTGCTTTGAGCAGGGGATTGGACTAGATGACCTCCTGAGGTCCCTTCCAACCCTGATATTCCATGATTCTATGATTCTATGGATTTGAGTCATTCAAAAGTTTTTGGTTTTTGAGGGGTTTAGTTCTAAGATGTAAATAAAATGAAAATCTTGATAACACCAGCTACCTGCCTAACTATGATCAGTTGGCTATTTACTGTAGACATCATGGTAGAAGTGGGGATCTGAAGGAGGACAGGCTAGTGGCTTTCCAGTCTAGATTGAGAGGGTATTTCATGACTTGTTTATTGCTTAGCTGACAATTACACATCAGCTTTTACTTGCATTTTGGGATGAAGCATGGATCAATTCATTGTAGAGAAGTACAGATAAATAAAAAACCAAAAATCCCACAGTTGTAGCCCAGAGGATGAACTCTTCCACTTGGGACTATTGTCAATGTAGATCAACCTTTACCATATTTTAACAAATATAAAATTCAGCATGATTTATTTGTAATTTATAAAGGTATACCACACAGTTGTTGTAAATTGTGAAATAACTACTGAATTAAAGGTATAAATTAGTATTCCACAGGTGGGTGGTCTGAGACAGGTTTTTGATGTTACCATTATTTACTTACTTGGTTGAAACTTTATTGTATATGCTATCAAAACACCATTTGGGTGAGTAGGCGGACCCCATTCCAAAGTCAGAGAGTCCAGTGTTGGATTAGAAATCTTCAAAAAGGAAGGTGAGCTGGGAACTTGTAAGAAGAATATATGGTAAATGCTAAGTATATTGCACTAGAATGTCTTATAAAATACTTTGGCATAACTTCTGTATCATCTTTACATTTGCTTTCACTTTTGTACATAAAAACATAATGTTTAATATTGTGCCTACTATAAACCCCCGATTTTATTTCTAAACTACCCAAGAAAGTTTAAAATTTAATAACAATCTTACAACATGCTATTTTTGAACTTACTAAGCTTAGCTTTTATACCTTAATTTTCTCATTTCATACCTCCTTCAGGAGTCTTAAATAATTTGTCAGGGCTTGCTGGTCCTTCCCCTTTACCATTAACAACTCTAACATTCAGCTTGTAGGAACTATAAGGCTCCAGTCCTGGCAACATTCCATGTGTCTTGTTTCCACTGAATGTCAGAATCTTTTTCTCCACATGCCGCCGCCTTCGTTTAGATAAACTCTGGACTTTCCAATAGTAAATCTAAGCATTAAAAAAAAAATCTGTAGTGAGTATTTTGGTATTCCAGTTTAGAAAACTGGTATCTCTGATTTTTTCATGAATACCTAACTACATTTTACAAGCTCCATGTAAGGGGCAGTGCATAGTTGCACTATCCCAGAAGCAGACCAAGGATCAGATTTCAGAGTAGCAGCCATGTTAGTCTGTATCCGCAAAAAGAACAGGAGTACTTGTGGCACCTTAGAGACTAACAAATTTATTTGAGCATAAGCTTTCGTGGGCTACAGCCCACTTCATCGGATGTGACTTTCAGAATCTTGAAGACATGTTTGTATGTGAAGGACACATAGGGATTTTTCTAGTCTGGAATGATAGGTAAATTATCAAAGGAGACCTATAATTCAGGCCTGCAATGAAATCCACACAGGTGCAGGAGTCTGCCTCCCTTCATCTCACTGCAGGATCTGGATCTCAGTCTGAGACAGGCTGAGGATGACCAAATGAAGCTTCTTTTGCAGTCCATTTTACATATAAATCATTTTTTAAAAAAAGGAACTTTCCCCGAGCTCTTGTGGAGGCTGTTCTTTCTTCACATGTTTATCCATGTTCTTTTGCTTCTGAATGCTTAGCCCTCTTTAATAAGGGATAGATACATGAAAGTGAATGAACAGACACTTGGGATGAATTTTAAGCAGACGGACATTTTATTTAACAGTGAAGAGGGGGATTATGTGCCCTGCCTCCCGTGCACTTATACCAAGCATTTAACATTGTGGTGTTCAGAACTCACACTATAGAATAACTAGGCTCATCCCTAGGACTCAGCTAATTTTTGAATACTCTCCACCTCCCCCATATGGAGGGGTCAGAGGCTCCCAAGGAAGGACTTCAGGTCTCCCCTTTTCCCATCAGTGAAAGGTCCACCACCACAATCCCAGGTCTCATTTACCCCTGGGATCTGATCCCTTTTATCCTTATCCACATTGGACACCAGCCACAAGTTGTGGCAAGCTAAGCCGTCTTACTTTCCTAATGTTAAACCTTTTTAAGTCTTAATGCTGGAACCTAACTGTGCCTCCAAGATGTTGCAAGGAAGGCAAAGAAACCCACCAGACCAGACCCTCTTACCAATTTGGTTCAATGGGAAAAATTCCTTCCTGATCCCAAAATGGGCACTTAGTCAGACCTACAGCATCAATATTAAATAACTAACCAGTGAGTCCATTCCCCCATGTCCAGCCAATGAAAAGGCAGCAGACCTGGCAGAGGGTAGCCCCCAGTTGTAACAATTCACCCGACAAATATACCCTTATTGTGAACCCAACTGTGGGAACACTGACAAAAGTTTACAAATGGGTCCAATCACATATAACAATAAATGTTGATGGAAAAGGCTGCAAAAAGGAGAAAGAAAGATTGAATTAGTCCAAACAAAAAGGCTTGCTGATATTACTCAAGACTATGTTAAGATCTTGTCCAATAAACAAGAGATGTGTGGGACCAGAAATCAATGAAGAAATGGCTACTTAATGTAACTCTGGCTCTTTGAGATGTGATGGAGACAGGTATTCCAAGTAGGTGTGTGAGCCCCATGTGCCAGAGCCGGAGATTTTTGCCTTGGGACCAGTACCTGTAAAGCTCACGCCTTGTGTCCACAGTCCCTCCCCTATATAAGGCAACACTGCCCCAATCACTCTCCGTTCCTTCACACTGAACATCCAGGGAAGACTCTGAAGCACAGGGGATGAAGGGTGGGTTGTGGAATATACATCTGCGTCACATCTCAAAGAACCCAATTACAGTAAGTAACCATTTATTATTATTCTTCGAGTAGATATAGACATTCTTCGAGTAGATATAGACATGTATTTCGACTAGGTGATCAGTGAGCAGTACCCCCATCTGGAGGTGGGGCTTGGAGTTTATCTGAGTAAGGATCACAGGACTGCTCTTCTGACATTAGTGTCCATTCTGGAAGAAGCAGTGATCATGTAATGATCCGTAAGTGTATGTATGGACGTCCATGAGGGTGCCCTATAAATGTCCGATATGGAAATGTCATTGAGTAATGCTACAGACATTGCATAAGCTCTAGTCAGACATGCCCATATCTGTTGAGGAGGCGTGGCTGATGCTATCTCATATGTAATCTTGATATAAGATATTGTCCACCTAGAGATGGTCTGCAAAGAGATTGCTTGTCCCTTCCTGCGGTCCACAAATGATACAAAACAGGCCAGGCAAAGCATGAAATTGTTTGGTCCTGGTCAGATAAAAGGCTAGACAGCATCTAACATCTAAAGGCATTGCTCCTCTGGGGAGGAATGCAGCTTGGGGGAAAATACAGGTAAATACACCGCCTGGTTCAAATGAAACTGAGAGACCACCTGGCATACAAACTTCGGATGTGGACAGAGCATAACCTTATCCTTGGAGAAATATGTGTAAGGAGGCCCTGCCATTAGCGCCAGCAACTCACCTACCCTCCCGGCAGCAGTAATGGCCATCAAGAATGCTGTTTTCTAAGACAGGAAATGTAGTGGATTGGAAGCAAGGCGCTTGAATGGAAGCCCCAGTAGAGCTGATAAAACTGTGTTCAGGTCCCAAAACTGGCTCTTGGACTGGAGGATGCAGGTGGAGAAGTTCTTTCAGAAAACTCATCACCATGGCACTGGAGAAAATCAATTTTCCTTGGATAGGTGGATGAAATGCCAATATTGCTGTCAAGTGCATTCTTAGAGAACTGAGTGCTAAACCAGATTCCTGAAGGTGTAGCAGGTACTCCAATATGTCCCGGGCAGAAGTTTCTGCTGAATGGCACCACAGGCCAAAGACCACATGGAAAACCTCTTGCACTTCGCCAAGTAGACTGTTCTAGTGGAAGGCTTCTGACTGTTAAGTAGGACCTGTTGGACGGCCTCCAAGCAACACTTTTCCTCCTTGTTCAGTCATGCAGTAGCCACACCATAAGGTGCAAGGGGCTGATCACCAGATGCCAGGTGCACCTGCAGTACTGTGTGAGGATGTTGGGAAGGAAAGGAAGCGGCATGGGATGCTGAACTGAGTGAGGAGGTCCCAAAACAAGCACGATCTCAGCCATGATGGAGTGATCAGGATGAGCCTGGCTCGATCCACCTTGAGCTTGGCAATAACCTGGGGAATAAGTATGGCAGAGTCAACTGCCAGCTGTAGTGCAAAGCATCGGAGAGGGAGTCCAGGCTGAGTCCCTTCAAGAGCAGAATAGGTGACACTTCCTGTTTTCCCTCACTGTAAAGAGGTTGATCGTGGGGATGCCCCACATTGTGAAACCATCCAAAGGGCCTCCACCCTTAGGGACCATTCGCAGCTCAGGGAGAAAACCCTGCTGAGATGATCTGCAAGGTGGTTCTGGATCCCTGGTAAGTAGACAGCTATTGGAGTGATTTCTTCTTCGATGCAGAACTGCCACAGGTTGATCTCCTCCAGGCAGAGTGATCTGGAGTGGACTCCCCCTTGTTTGTTCACACAGTATGTTGCGGTCATATCATTGCTGAGTATGTGAACCACTGAACATCTGATATGGTCCCAGAAGGCACGACCCACATTGTGGATGGCCCAAAGCTCCAGCATGTTGATGTGGACTAAGACCTCCTGTTCCAACCAGAGACCTGCACCCTCAACAAGTTCCGATGCTCCCCCAACCAGAAACGATGCATTGGTAGCCTTGACTTGGTTGGAGAGGGCTAAGTGAAGGGGATGCCTTGCACACATTGCATGGGGACTCCCACCAGCATAGGGACTCCAGGAATGATCGAGGAAGGTGAACCAACCTGTCCAGAGGCAGGGCAGGGCAATAAACCAACTGTAGGGCAGGGCAGTAAACCATCCTGAGCCACATATGAAGAGGGCAAACACACAACCTGGTAAGTTGTACCACCTGGCCCAACAGGCTCAGATATATGCCAACTGTTGTAAACGGTTGTGATTGCAGATCAAGACACATCTGTCAAATTGCCTGGAAGTGGTCAGTCAGCAGAAATGACCTTAACCTTGTGGAATCTAGCAGGGTCCAATGAACTCTGTTTTCTGTGTGGGAGCCAAGGTTGACTTCACGGTGTTTAAAATGAGTCTAAAAAGGTTGAATAAACATAGCACGGTGACAATATGGGCAAGAACCTCCTTTCTGGAACCACCCTTCAGCAGCCAGTCGTTGAGGTAGGGGAAGATATGGATTTTCTTCCATGACTACAGCCATGCATTTGGTGAAGACTCGGGGTCGCGGGCGAGGGGGAGAGAAGAGAGGACAAACAGGAGAACTGTGTACTGAAAGTGGTAGTCTCCTACCATGAAGTGAAGAAGCTTCTTATGACTCAGCAGAATGGCCACAGGAAAATAAGCATCTTGAAGGTCCAGAGCAGTGAACAAGTTGTTCTGAGACAAAGCAGGGGGGATACCTCCTCCACTGCTCCCAACGCTAGCAGAGAGCTGACCTACTCAAAGAGCAGTGTCTCATGAGAGGGGGTCCCTGAAGAAGGATGGAGAAGGAGGGTGGCAAGGGGCATGGAGAAGAACTGGATGGCACAGCCTGATCTCACAGTGTCTAGGACCCCGCTGTCTGAGGTAATCAAGACCCAGGAATTGTAAAAATGGGCCAGCATGTCCTCAGAGGAATGGGGGATGACAAGGGAGGAAGAACAACTGGAACAGTGCTCTGGTCCAACAAGTCAAAATGGCTGATTAGCAGGCACCAAAGGAGGGCACGCACACCGGCTGGGCCTCAAGACCGAGTGTTTCCTCTTATGAGACTTGTCCTTCTTCCTGGAGTAGTCTTGCTGTTTTGAGGGGGAAGGGCTGCACAAACGGATGTTGCAGCCTGTACAGCTGTTGTTGCAGTGCCCCGCAGTGGCACCTCTGCGAGGATGGCGCATATACCCCCAAATACCTAAAAGTAGCCCTTAAAGGAATTCAGGGTTTCATCAGTCTTGTCCGGAAACAAGGTTTGGCCATCAAAAGGCAAGTCCTCAATCACTTGGTGGACATCCAGAGTGATCCCCGAGTTTTGGAGCCAGGAAGCCCTCTTCATGATAATTGTCCCTGGCTGAAGTCCCTGCAACATCACAGGTGGATTACAGAGATATTTTGGCCACCAAGCAGCCCTCAAAGACAAATGCCCGAAATGCCTCATGTGAAGCCTTGGGCAATTGCTCCTCAAATTTGGCCACAGCTGACCAATTAAGAAAGTCATACTCGGCAGCAAAGCTTGCTTGTTTGTGATCCTCATCTATAGTGAAGAGGAGATGTATATCTCTCTTTCCAAAACATCCAGGCACTTAGAGTCTCTGTCCTTGGGAGTGGACTTGAATCTGCTCTGCTGGGTGATCATTCATCGCCTTGACCACCAGGAAGTTCTAGGCCAGATGGGAACAGAACCACATGTATTCATGAACAGGCATAAAACAGTACTTCTCCAAACGCTTGGCCAATGGCGGTACTGAGGCCAGTGTACCCCAAAAATCTCTTGCAGGCTTGAGGAATGCCTCTTTAATTGGAAGGGCCACCCTCCCAGGGACAGAGGGCTGGAAAATGTCCATTAGTTTATGAGTATTCTCCTGGAGAAACTCTGCTTGAATACCAAGGGATGCAGCCACACAGCGTAAACGGTACTGGTATGCCTGGAAGCCCTCCAGGATGGAAGGGGAGGATAAACCAGGCAGCACAGCATTGTCTGGAGGCAAGGATGAGGCTGTTGGCTGAGCCACAGATGGGTCACTCCTGAGTTAGCATCTCCAGGTGGGGAAACTCTGGTGGCTCCACAGGAAGGGGAACTGTGGGTGTCTGGACTTGCGGTTGATCTGCAGCCCACAAAGTCATACGAGCAGGCAATCTTGGTTTTGACTTGGACAAAGGAGCTTCCCACTGAGCCCAAGGGGCTACTGGTATGGGTAAGACATTGGTGGCCAGTAGGCATGGGGCCACGCGCGTCCATCCTGGCCTTGGGGCAAATGCCAACCCTCGTAGCCACACTGCTCTACCGGTGGCCTTCGGTCCTCCTCAGACCAAGTGGAGTGGGATGATAAGGATCCCAATTCAGAAAGAGAAGAGTCCTGACACCTTGGAGACTTTGCAGGGGGGAGCGACTCCAAAGGGAGCCAACAGGCGATCCAACTCATCCATAGCCCAGAATGAGGTCAGCACCATTGGTGCTGAAAATGCCTGTGCTGCAGGCCAGGACAGTTCCAGTGCAAACAGTGGTACTGGAGCGCCTGAGCATCTCGATGTCAAGAGTGGCAACAACCTCCATGGAACCTGATACTAAAGAACTTTGTACTCTGGTGCAGAGTCAATTCCAACCCCCGGGAGGCGTGCTTCCTAGTGCAGTGCTGAGAGGCCTGAGAGTTCGGCAGCACGCTCGAACCGGGGATCCATCGTGGGCGCCAGCCTCACAAAGTCCTGGACCGGTGGCAAAGACGGGACTGAAAGGCAAAGAAGATCTGCTGCAGCCTTGTACGCTATTCCCGTCAGCACCAGACTCAACAGACACCTGGAGGCTGGAACTGGAGTCAATGGTACAGGGTGTCTGCCCTCCCTACCTGTACCAAGGGAGTGTCAGAGGTACCCATGCCATCCCATGTGCTGGAGCCGGTCTCGTGCTGGTCTGTGCTTCTTTTACGGGAGGCAGAAGAGTTGCCTCAGGACCTGGAGTGCTCATGATTTATTCTTATGAGACCTCTTCTTTGGCACCAATGACAGAGAACGACTCCTGTGCCCCTTCGGCGAGGCCCCTGCCCTGGAACAGGAGGCAGCAGCCTTTTCCAAGCTGGATGGCCATCGGCAGCCTGAGGAAGGCCTTGGTACTGGGTCAGGCCGCATGGCCTGTTCAAGCAGGTGCTGCTTAAGCTGAAGGTCCTGCACCACTTGAGTCCTCTTCTTGAACAATCTACAGATTGAACAGAGCTCCTTAAGGTGGGCAGAGCCAGCATCTTGCATGGGGGTCACTGTTAGGAATTGCCCCTCCACGAAGGTCAATGTCTGTACCCCGGTGAGGGCATCACCAGGGAGCACTACCACTGTATTATACTCTATAACTTTTCCACTAACACTAACTAACTATTAACTATGTACAATTAACTAGGCTAAGAGGAGAAATTGTGAGGTTGTGAAAACAACAACCATGTGGAGCTCCAACTCCAACCGTCAGGTGGTGAGAAGGAACTTCCGGGAGGAGTGGGGGGGGGGGGGGTCAGGTGGTGCTGCCTCATATAACAAGGAGAGGGGCTGAGGACGCTAGGTGCAAGCGCTTCCCCTCTATGGGTAGTGTTAGGCAAAAGTGTCCAGCTCTGGCACACGGGGCATGCACACTTGTACTTGGAATACATGTCTGCATCTACTCGAAAAGAAACCAAAATTGGTATGTCAGAAACTAGCTTTAATTGCTGGAAAAAATTATGAGGGAACAGGCTCGTCTGCTCATCACTCTCTTTTGGTGTCCTAAAAAAAAAGATTTAGGGGAGAAAATCAAAGCAAATGTAACAATTACTAACTGAAAAAAGGAAAGGGGTAAGCTTCACCATCATGGCTGCCACTCCTACAGCTCCTGGGATCCTGGGATCTACTGTTACACTTTTGGGCCTTTGTCATCCTGATCCTGAGAGATGTTCTGATCAGCCCAGGCTGGAGAGAGAGTCCCAGATGACATCACCACCTCCACTGGCTTTGGCTGAATCCTGAACAACACCTGGGATGTGAGACTGTTACTTTGTCCCTTGTTTGTCCTTTTACTTCCCCACCTTATTTCTTCTCTTTCTTATCCTTCTCCTATTGCCTTCTGTCTTAGCCAGCAAAGACTATATTTTTGCAACACTGCTGTAAGCTCGTGAC
The DNA here is from genome assembly GCF_965140295.1 of Lepidochelys olivacea. NCBI lineage: Eukaryota > Metazoa > Chordata > Testudines > Cheloniidae > Lepidochelys > Lepidochelys olivacea. Next base: position 300,632,321 of record NC_140411.1, read on the forward strand.
CAGAAAGACAGCTAAAAGCAATGCCTGAACAGGCCAATGCTGGTACAAGTTTGTCAGGTCTCGGAGTGGCTGGTAACGCCACATTTTGTGCCTGTGTTTCTCCAGCAAAGAGGATGCAAATGAGAGTCAACACGAGAGACATAAGCTGCATATTCTATCTTTGCTGTTCTTTTCTCTTCCCTATTGTGTGTATTTGTCTTGGGTTGCTTCTACAAAACAGAACTGGACTTTAACAATAGCAGCAATAATAAAAGCTCCAGCTCAACTCTTTTCCCCCCCAAACTTATTTTTTTCCCAAAAGGACAGTTATCATATCTTTAATACCATCTAAGAGATGGTAAAACAAGGACTTTTTCCTTATTAAAAAGAAAAGGAGGACTTGTGGCACCTTAGAGACTAACCAATTTATTTGAGCATAAGCTTTCGTGAGCTACAGCTCACTTCATCAGATACATTCAGTGTAGCTCACGAAAGCTTATGCTCAAATAAATTGGTTAGTCTCTAAGGTGCCACAAATACTCCTTTTCATATTGTTGTTTATTATTCCAGCATAAGGTATTGTGGGAAAACCTACAATATAAAAAAAGTATCTACAGAGCAAGAGGCTTCCTTCTGAAAGAAAGAGATTGTTCTATTGGTTTTCAATAGAAAGGATAACTCTTTATGCCCTTCAGTTTTGAACAGACGCAGTTGGCAAAATTTGAGTCAGACAAACAACAAACTGCATCCTGGTTGTCCAGATTCATGCAACACCATTTCTTGAAACACCTTGAAACTTCTTCCGTTCTGTAGTACTCCTACAAAAGTATTATGATCAGAATGAGTAAATCAATCAATGTTTAGCCTGTGGCAAGCTTGTATTTTGGATTGGACTCAGTTTGGATTTCGCATCTGTTCTGAAGAGCTTGGAAGCATTTTTACAAATCCAAAGTTTATTAGGTAACAGAAAAGGAAAGAAATGAGAACCATGGCATGTAGATTATGTGGCAAATGTGACCCTAAAAAGATTGGTCAAGAGAAGGAGAGTTACACATGTTATCAAATCTGCTATGAGGAAGAAATGAAATAAAAATACTTAGAGTAAAAAGAAGAAGAAAAAACAAACAAACAAGGATATACTAATATTTCGGTTCACAAGAGCCTTCCACACAGCTTCAGTGTTAAAAAATGCTGGTAACTTTCGCACTCCTGACCAGTTTAGCTTGAACTCCTGGTGTTACTAGTAGAATCAAAGCTAAACCATGCCATGTTAATTTTCAGAAATGTTGAAATCACAAACTTTTCAGAAAGCACTTTAGTAAGGGAATATCAGCAGTCAGACTGAAAATTGTCTCTGACTGAAATGAACTTGGAGGACATCCTACCAGGTGATGCAAAACAACCTTACTAAGAACAGATCAAATAAGTGGTCTATTCATCTGGAAACTGACAGGATCACTACTTCATACCAGTGCTGGCTCTGCAATACAACGTGCCAGAACTCTGATCGGTGAAGAAAAGATGATTTGGCAGGGGAATATGAAGTTCAAAGAGAATATGTTATGTTAGTCACATAATTTATAGTTCAGCCAGGAAAATGAATTAAAGTAATAGGAAGAAGGGGAGCAGCACCACTGAAAACAATGTGTGTGTTTGTTTTTAACCAGAATGATTCACTGCACTCAGTGGTATAAACTAGGGGCCTGATCTATGTGCCATTTTGCAAATGTGCAAGGGTGAGCTGGGTGTAACCTGCTTCATTCTGCAGCTACCCACATGACTTTCTATTATATGCCATCATGTGCCAGCAATGCCCTTTGCCATGTACATTGGTCAAACTGGACAGTCTCTACGTAAAAGAATAAATGGACACAAATCAGATGTCATGAATTATAACATTCAAAAACCAGTTGGAGAATACTTCAATCTCTCTGGTCACTCGATTACAGACCTAAAAGTGGCAATTCTTCAACAAAAAAACTTCAAAAACAGACTCCAACGAGAGACTGCTGAATTGGAATTAATTTGCAAACTGGATACAATTAACTTAGGCTTGAATAGAGACTGGGAGTGGATGGGTCATTACACAAAGTAAAACTATTTCCCCATGTTTATTCCCCACCCCCACCCACCACTGTTCCTCAGACGTCCTTGTCAACTGCTAGAAATGGTCCACCTTGATTATCACTACAAAAGGTCCCCCCTGCTCTCCTGCTGGTAATAGCTCACCTTAAGTGATCACTCTGGTTACAGTCTGTATGGTAACACCCATTGTTTCATGTTCTCTATGTATATAAATCTCCCCACTGTATTTTCCACTGAATGCATCCGATGAAGTGAGCTGTAGCTCACGAAAGCTTATGCTTAAATAAATTTGTTAGTCTCTAAGGTGCCACAAGTATTCCTTTTCTATTCTCTGGCTGGTTCTCAGTCATGTGACACCTGGGCACATCTTCTCCATTGAGCTGCGTATGCATTTCTAATGTAATGCTGCACATCCAATGACCAAAAGGTTTGAAATCCAGTTCCAGTAAATACATGCAGTAATCCTAATATAGAAGTCATTTTGTTTTCCAGAAAGGCCTGAATTTGGCGTTAGGACTTTGCTATTGTTTCATGAAAGATAATTGACTACTTTGTAAACCATAGACTATGACATCTGAAGTGCACTGTCTTTGTGAAGTAGTTATTCAGATTGGGCCTACTCCAACCCGCATTGAAGTCAATGTGAGGCTTTCCATTGATTTCAATGGGAGTTGGACTAGGCCTATTGGGAAGTATTACCATGCAATGCAGTGTTTATCCAAAAGTCTTACTCCTGACCGCCACTCCATTTATTTTGTGCCATCTTCAAATTTTACCAGTTATGATTTTATATTTTCTTCCAGATTGCTGCACCCCTTATGGCATGCTACTGGAGACACCCTGCCTCAGTTTTCTATCCTGGGTTTCCTGTGCCTCACAGCTTCCAACACTGTGCAATTTTTTGGAGTGATTTAACCCTCCCAATGAGTCATGTAAAGTCTGACTTCTGGGGTACATAAGTCCAAAAAAACCCACATAAAAACCAGAGTCTTCTGACCCACTCTTTAGCTGGTGACAGCCCTTCCTCTCAGGGTCTGTCCTCTCTTGCTAACACTCTTCAACCCTCCTGGACTTTGCTCAAGCTTTTCCCACTCTTTCAAGAGTGCCAACTAGATGTAAGATCCATCCAGGGTCTCTTTCCCTGGTGTCCTTCTGCAACCTGATGTCTCCCTACCTGAAGTTCCCCTGCTCCCCGCAGATCCTCTTCCGTTCTCCTCCATACTACTACCCTGCTCCAAGGCCTATTACCACAGGAGCCCCTCCGCCCCACTCCCTATATTCTCCCTTTTTAAACTGAGCCTTTACTGAGCCACAGCTGAGAGGCAGCTAACCAGTCATTAAGTGGGACTGGCCCCATCTCCTCCTTAAAGGGCCAGTCACTCTGTGACACAAATCATTGATAAAGATAACAAATAGCATTGGGCTAAGAACAGAAAAACCCCACTAAAAGTACTTCCACAGGATAAAAATTTCCAATCTATAATACTTTTTGTGATCTCTTAGATAATCAGATTTTAATCCTTGTAATATGGGCTATATTGATTTTGCACAGTGATAATTATTTTTAACCACAATGCCATGCAAGAATAAGTTAATTGCCTTACATATTTGCCTTAAGTATATTATGTCAACAAATTATCAACCAAAATTGTGGTATAATAAAGAACCGAAAATACTCATTTAAAATAGCAGTTACCTCCCTCCCAAACACATATACACATTAGGAATATTTTATTTTGATAGATGAGGATATAAAAGCTTCTACCGTTACTTACCCTGTATCCTTGAAGGTGTCCTCGGACAGTTTTTAGTGGAACAGGGTCCCAGTGCACCTTGGCTAATGTGCTGTTAACAATGTGCACCTGCACGTTGCCTGGAGCAACCATTGGTACTGTGTGGGAGAGAGATTTAACAAATCCCAGATGATAATCAGAGACTATATGAACAGATAAACTATATGAACACTCATAAAGAAATGGGTCACACTATTATCTCGTTTAACAACTGTTTGTTGAAGTGGGCCTCAATATTCATACCGCTGAGGTTTATGAAGCCTCTAACTATCCTCCAAAGATTTGAAGTTTACAATTTTCATTTATTACATGAGAGAAAAATTCCCTCCCACAAATTTTCAATAGCTTTTTTTAAATCCCTCTGTGACTTTGCATTTGGATATTTTTAATTAATACAAGTCAGTCAGTCTGAGCAACTTACAGTCTTCCCCAGAATGTCCAATCACCTCTGCAGGTTCTGGTGCATATCCTAGGTCATTTAAAGCCTGTACTTTTATCTCATATGGAACAAAGGTCGGTGTACCAGATACAATATATTTTGAAACATTTGCAACTATAACAGAAGTCCACTCATCACCAACATCTTTCTGACGCCAACTGACTTTGTATTGAAGACCTGGTCCATTGGACTGAAAACCTTTTAAAGGCTAAAATGAAAAAAAAATGAAATTAATATTTTAAAATTATTTTATAACATTTGCAAAGAAGAGCAATCCAGGATAATAACAAAATCATAGACTTCTAAAGAAGAAGGAAGGTGTAAAAATGAGCCTGGTTCACCATGTAGTTCCCCCAGTTTTATACCAGTGTAATGATATTGAAACTTCTGTTTCATTTTTACACTGCTGTAATTTCAGTTACACTGGCATCAAAGTGAAATAATACATTCGTATATCACCCTGAACATTTTGAAAAGCAGAGAACCTAATCACCAAGTGTTTTAATCATGCAAGCTAACTGATGTAAATATACTCTTGTTAGTTTTCGTCAGTCGTTGAAGACAGATACTACGAAAAAGCTAAAATAAGTTATTATAAATCATATTTCCCAGAGAGTTGGAATCTTTTCAAAGCTGTAATGGGAAGCTGACTTTGCAGTAATGAGTAGTTGGGAATCTGTGTTTAGAAAGAGAATCAGAATTCGTGCCTTGTAAGTGTCAGTACAATGCATCCACAAACAGCTTTAAGTAGGAAGGTATAATGATAATTTAGTTTATAATAAAGTTTAGTGAAGAGTTAGGATTTAAATTGGAATCCATTCTAAAATTATGAGGCTAACTGATCTAAGATACTATATATATTTTTTAATCTTAATGCATGAAAACACTTCAAGTTATCCTAAATTAATGAGTTTGTCAGGAAGAGGGAGAAACCACTAATAAACAAGAGAAAACAGTCCTTTGAAAGTATGTTTCTCACTGTGAGTATTCATTTACATTTTCCCCCTATTTAAGGAAGGGGAAAGGTTCAGACAAATTAGTGGATTTTTATTTTGTCTCAAACAAGCACCAACTGTAACATCTATTAATTTGTTCAAAGTTTATATTTTTATTTTCTAGAAAATGTTGCTTATAGGCTAAAAAACTTACCTCCCATATAATCACCAAATTATCGGGTTCTGATCCTATCCCTTGAACACCAGAAGGATTTTCATCTGGCTCTAAAAGTTAAATATTTATAATTGAGTAAGGCCCGACTGTTCTTTGAGTTCTAAATAATTCAATGGCGTCTAAAGAGTAAACTGATTACTGGTAAATGGTAGTGTTTATTTACTTGCAGCTTTTGTTAGGTATTGTTCAGATGCTTCACTTGGCTGACTTCTACCAATCTCATTGACAGCTATTACACGGAACGAATAGTTAACATACGGAGACAGCTTTAACTGTACAGTTGTCTGAGTCCCATGGACTTCTGTCTGGTAATGCCATACCCCTGGTTCACGCATTCCATCTTCATATTCAATGACAAAATCTATCAACAAAAATTGAGTTCAATTATATGTCAGATCTATAACATTCCTAGGCATCAGAGACTAGCACAGTCATTTATGAATGAAATAATCATAAGTCAGCAATCTGATCTACACTAAATATTTTTAAAATAAACTTGAAATTATAATAAATAAGTTAGAGAATACAACTGAACAAGTAGTCCTTAGCAAGAAATGTAATGGAAACATAACTCTTTGGCATTCTAACTGTAAGTAAGCATAATTCTATTGTAACTGTCTTAGCTGCTTGGATACTGCCACAACAGGAGCCTTAGAAATACCGTACTGAGAGAAAGACACAATAGATGAAGTTTCAGCACAGAAATAAGCAGTGAGAGAAAACATTTGAAATTGTATATGTACTGTGATGGACCTGCTAAGCAGGGGTTATAACTCCCGTCAGCCCTCCTCACTGCATGTCCCCTTCCTCTTGGACAGGTAAGGGGAAGGGTCCTGCATGAGGAAGTGGCCGGGCTCAACTGGGAAGCGGTGGCTGCTTGACAAGCCAGGAGCTGCAGAGAAATCAGATGCAGAGAGGAATCTGTGGGAACTGAACACAGCTCCACCTGTGGAACAGACTGTGACTGCTGGACCTTACAGCTGAGTGCAAGCTGGGTGGGACTTATGGGGGAGCAGCAGCGGCTGGGGAGGGAGCCACTGCAGAAGGGCCCCAATGAGAGACACTAACAGAGCCGGCCTGGAACCTGCAAACTCCTGTTTGCTGGAATAGAGACTGGACTGGACAGCACACCCCAAGCACTAGGCCTGAATGAACTGCTTTTGATGTTTACCTCTATCAAAAGTTTGGCTTTGAAAAGATCAGAAAAACCATCTGGTTTATAATTTTGAGGAAGTTAAAGCTTTTCTGTCAACAAAGATAAATAACACATAAAGGTATTGCTGCCAATGAGCTTTCAAATTCAACGGTCGCACATTCAGGTTAGTTTAAGATTTTAACACTGTCAAAAAATGTCTGGGAGTAAGTTTATTTCAGTGGGGCTGCGCATGTGATTAAAAATTTACTCCTGTATGTATTTGCAGGATTGAGCCCTTAAAAGGGGTTTCACATGGATGCAAGTGTCTGTGCTACTGGTTGTGACTGCAGGATTAGGGGCTTTTGACTGAACTCTGTGGGGCAGGGAATGTGTCCTTCCATATGTTTGAACCGCATGCAACATGTTTTGGGCACCACTGTAATACCGGTAAATAATAATAACAATGAAAGAATGTATTTGCTAAGCTTACTAGACAAAGGTATATTTCAAAACTCTTTGGAATCTGAAAAAGTAAAACAATGAATTTTTGTTCCAGTACATACAACCAAACATACTTGTAATGGGGCTGTTATTGTCATATCCTGGTATCCAGGACAGCTGTATGCTTCTTTCTAGCTGATCTGTTAATTCTAAATCAAAGGGTGGATCAGGACGATCTATAAGCCAAATAAATACATAGTAACTAAATATAACAGATTAAACAGTTTCTTCTTGGCAACAATTCTCACATTTCAACCAAAACTTTTCCAAAAGCACAACAATAAAGAGATCTACTTCCATTATGCCGATATGATTTAGTGGCCATTTGCATGCAATTGTAATGGAATGCATAAGAACTGATGTTGCTGGGAACTTTCTAAATACATTTGTAACAAGCAAACGCTACTGACAGAAACTCTATGCCTGATTGTTTTGCAATATAAAAGCTACTGTAATGAAAAGCAAAGAAATATGAAATGCATGGTTCAGCATCATGTTCAGTTAATGACTAATGAATATGAGTAGCTAACTATTATACACGAAATAAAATCTTTGGTCGTGAAAAATAAAGAAGTGCAGATATTAAAAAGAAACTGTTTCAGAATTAGTACAAATATTTCATGCGTCAATTTAAGAAAGATGCTCTGCAATAAGAAAAACAAAGGTATTTTACTTTTAACCTACACATTTTAAGAAGCCTGAAAATATAAACTAAACTGTTAATTTACAATACTCTGAATTCATAATTATGAAATTGTTCATCCCAAATTGCTGAAAATCATTCATTATATTAATAAGCATTTGGAATGAAAGACCGGAGTAGGTCCATTAAGGTCAATGGGACTTATTAAAGTGAATAAAGTTATTCATATTTTAAAGTGTTTGCAGTATCAGGTCCATAGTACCATATTTTGCCTTGCAATATAAATTCAGAGAATATGAAATAAGAAAAAGCCTTATTCAGGATATTGTAAAAGATTAAAATCTAGACACTCTTATGCCATAACATTAAAATTAATGTAAAATGTTAATGAGAAGCAGAAAAGAACCTTGATAATAAAGTCCTATTTCATTTCCAGTGTGGAGTAAAATCAAGACATTTATGAGATCAATTATTTGGCCACTTTTAAGGACCCCTTTCAACTGAGAAAACAGGATGGCTTTTGACATTGCAAATACCTATCTAGGGCCATGTAAACTGCTACAATTAGATTTTCAGGCCTCGTTTAGCTTATGCTTCTGTACTGTGGAAGCTAGAATTAAAGGCCTTGATGCTTCTCTCAGTGAAGTCAACAGCAAAACTCCCTTTAATTTAAATGGTGCAAGATCAGACCTATACTTGTTTTTGATGTGGGCCTTCAGGACACTGCTGAACTTTGTTCTTCAAGTATTTGTTCTGTATTACATATTATTACAGAAAATATATTGCATTACTGTACTTAGTATAAATAAATTTAATAATACTGTAAACAACAAACTTAAAAAATTGCTTAAAAACTTCATTTTCTATAAATTGTATACTCCCAAATAATTTAAAATAGCCTTGGTGTAAAATTCTAAAGGCTAATAATATAGTAATGAAACAGTCTGAACAAATAGCTAATAAGAAAATGGTATGATTGCACAGAATTCTCTTCTGCTTTAAAAAAAAAAACAAAGTTGGTAAAAAGACATGAAATGGAAATTAAAACCAAAGATGACACAATTTGCAATAGGCAAAAGTGTGAATATGTTTGGTGGATGATGCAGACAAATTTTGTATTAGTTTACCGTAAATGATAGCTGGAGTTGGGGTAGCAGCTGAAAAGGACATTAATATAAAGGATTTAATCAAAATTAGTAGCCAAAGAAACATGATTTTACACATAGTTAAAGATTATATTTATTAGAGATAATAAAGTGAAGTTATTTTTGCTACAAGAAAGGGTCAATTTTAAATCATGCATTGATTATTTTTAATTTTTTGCAAGAAAGATAAAGTATCCAATTTTTTTAAATGAAAAATTAAATCAAGAAAATAAATACAGAAATGACTCTTACACAAACTAGACAAATGTTTTTAACCTTATTTTGCATATGGACAAAACTAACATTTTGCTTATCTCACCCTTGAATAGTTATTAAGACCACTGCAGAATTTTAGAGCACCAGTAGATTTTGGTTGGAGATTCCTGCCAGCTTCTCTAGCTAAGGATCACATTGAAAATATACTTACAAGGCGGGAGATGATAAGACACCGGACTGAAGTAAAGCTGGTTAGAGAAATAAAGGAAGTAGGGCTGCCTTCTCACTCAGTGAGCAGAGGCAATAGCTACTAGAAGAGTTTAAACTCCTGGGGACTGATTCTGAGCTGGACAATGTTATACCAATAAAATAAAAACCAGCAGGATCTTATTAAAGGGGAAAAGGCAAAATGCCACATTTACTGTGAATACAGACAGAATCATAGTAAGCAGTTAGTTATAGCTATAACATTCCATTCAATTTCATATTTATTCACACATTCATTCATTCATACAACACATACACAGGTTCTGCAAGGTTGTTATCATAGTTACCAGCCTTAGAGTTGCTCATGCCAAGCCACTGGCCAGGTGTCCTGGACATGAGGAGGGAGCAGGGCCTTGTCAGATGCACATCTGATGCTCCTGGAAGTTGGTTTGCAGAATCAGACCCCAAAGTTCTCACTTTCTAGAGTCCATTTTTATAGGAATTTATTCCTATGCCAGTCTATAGGAATTGCTTCATCATGCTGTTTCTGAATCAGTCAGCAGATGGCACATTCCTGATGGCTCCGTGCTGCAAGATGTTATCTTGTTCTTCAGTTCTCCCATCCTTGAGGCTGTTGGGTGGATTCCAGTCTGCCCTCCGGGAGTACTCTGGTTATTTCCACTTGATGCCTTCTTCAGCCGATGGACACTGGATTCTTAGGCTGGCATCTCCCGGATCATTCAGTTATTATCCACACCAAGCATCCATCCACATACATCCTCTATCTCTATTGTAATCACAATTGTTAACAAAGCTAGATGAATACAACAAAAGGGCGGGGAGTCTCTGGGTGCTGTTTCTGTTGTTAGAGACTATTGCTTTGAGTCTCTCTCTCTGTGAGTAGTTGTTACAAAGAATTGCTTTGAGAACAGACTCTGTCTTAGGATGTACTAACACAATTAGCAGCTTGCAAGTTTCACACAGAGAGGGAGAGAAACAGTAAAAATAAGAGACCAAAAACCAAGAGACTTCTTAATTAATAATACCCTGGAATTTAAACTATGGGGAATCAAACTCATTTGTGATTTTAATACAGAACTTCTTTAATATGATTCAACAAGAGTGCTGGTAAGCAGCAGGATCTCCTCATCTGGGTATTGATTCCTTCCACAATTGGTGTCCCCAGTCAGCAGAAGGCATGTGCTGGAGGCATATGCACAGTACACTGTGGTCCAGCAGTTCCTGGCTGGTGGACTTCATAGCTATTTCTTAATTACAGGAAGCCTAGCTAAACTGAAAGAAAACTAGACTAAGAAAAATCCTGGAAGTAAGAGTGAAAGTTAAACAAGCATGTTGTTCAACTTGTTTGAAGCAGAATGCAACTGTAGAAGCTGGCAAGAACCTCAAGACAACCGGTGCTGGTGCTGAAATACTCTGCAGAGTCATTGGTCAACTGCACCAGCTCAAGTACAATGTAGGAGAGCATCTAGCATGAGATTGACCTTGTCCCATTGGAAACACTACTTGCTGCTTGAACACTTTCTATTAAGCAGCTGGTTCATATTTTACCTTCTGCTTCATACACTACCTTAAAAAATATCAGACAATATAGGCAAGATTGAATATCATTTATTTTTTATCTTAAAATTTAACTGAATGCCCAAAGAGCATATATGTGTTCGGGTGTTTTTATTTTATCAAACTCTGTTAGTGCCTGTCATATCAAATCTAATACTGCTTTAACAATTTATACAAAACAAACACAGCTTTGCCCTTACAACATTTTAAAAGCAATCTTACCAACAACAGTGAGTATGGCACTTGCAGAAACGCTGTCCAGGGTAGTATTTGCTACACATGTATAGGTTCCATCATCCTTATCAGTTACATTCATAATGGCCAAACTATCTTTATGAATAATAAACCTGTAAATAATACATTCAATAGTGGATTTTTCATTGTTATAATAAAGTTGTGTATAAAATTTCCAAATCCTAATGATGGCTTAATATTTTTGTGGGTACCAGCAACATCTCCATGACTTAATGTAACTTCAACATTTGGACTACAACTACATTTTCACTGATAGGTAACATCAGTATTCAAATGTGTTTTCTTTTCTGAACGACACCTCGCTTAGCAGTTGATTCGACCTCTGATCAGCAAAAGTGTTGCTTTTGCATCTCAGAAGCTAGCAGAAGTTTTCAATCCTAACCGTTGCTGCAACAGGATACTGATGTCCTCCAAAAGACAAGGCAGGACACATCACCAACACACAACTAGAGCTGTGAACATCTGATCAGATTTATAACGAATTCACTTATTCTGAGTTTGCTAACCTTTTGTAGCTGCTTTCTTCAAACATTTGTTTGATCCAGTTTTACTGGAATAAAAGAAAGTAAATTGCAAAGTCTTATGTGTACTTGTGTAATATGCCTAACTGTGGAATATTTGCATACTATTTGCCTTAACTTTTTAAAATAAAACCTTTCAACATTTCTGCCCAAAATTACAGTTGGAAGCCTAGAAATGATTCACCCATGCATGGTCATGAATGTAGGGTAAACACTGACAGAATCTGCTAGAAACATTAATAAGCAGCCCCCCCCTCCTTCCCCCACAACCAAATCCATACAGAGGTATGCTTTTCACTTTTGGAACAAAGAACTTACTTTGTTGAATTTGGCTGTATTGGCAGGTTAACATTAGCACAATATAAACTTCAGCCTAAGAATCCTACCCAAGCTTGACTGTTGCTAGGGCTTCCCTACAGGACCTCCTCTCTCCTAGCTCCCAAGCTCCTTCTCCCACCCATCTGCCAGTTTGATTTAACAGTAGTTACCTTGCAGTTAAATGTAGAGTTTTAGCCTAGGATGCCCTCAACAGAAAAGTCCTGCATTCTCATACAAGTTGTTAAAGTCGGCCACATAATTACAAAGCTCTAGTGTTTTCTAGATCAAGAACAGAAAAAGTACTCTCTCTGTGATTTAGAATTTTAGGCCAGAAGGGACCATAACGTCACCTAATATGACCTCCTGTATATCGCAGGCCTTTACATTTCATCCAGTTACTTCTGCATTGAACCCAATAACCTTTGTTTGACTAAAACATAACTTGTGTTTGGCCAAAGCACATATTCCAGAAAGACATCCAATCTTCAATGGATGCCACCAAGAGAAGGAGAATCCTTCACTTCCCTTGGTAGTTTGTTCCAATAGTTAATCACTCCCACTGCTAAAACTTTGTGCCTTATTTCTAATTGGAATTTGTTGGGCACCAGCATCCAGCCATTGGTTCTTGGGATTCCTTTCTCTTCTAGATTAAAGAGCCTTATAGTACCAGGTATTTTTTTCCCTGCTAAAGTACTTATACGTTGTAATCAAAGGATGCCTCAATCTTATTTCTGAAAACCTAAACAGATTCAGTTCTCAGTCTCACACTATGAGGCATTTTCTCCTGCCCTCAAATGTTTTTTGTGGCTCTTTTCTGCACCCTTCCCAATTTTTCAACATACTTATTAAAATGTGCACACCAGAACTGTATACAATATTCCAGTACCAGTCTCACCAACCCATATACAGAAGTCAAATCACTTCCCTGTTCCTACTCACCACTCCCCTGGTTATACATTCAAGGATCGCATTACCCCTTTTGCCACAGCATCACACTGGAAACTCATGTTCAGTTCAGGGTACATTATGACCCCAAGATATTTTTCAGTCACTGCTTTCCAGCATACAGGCCCCCATTCCTTAGATTTGGTCTGCATTCCTTGTTTCTAGATGTATAACTTAGCATTTGGCTATATTAAAACACATTTTGTTTGAAGATTACCAAGCAATCCAGATCACTCTGTATGACTGCCCTGTCTGCCCTATCATTTACCACTTTACCAATCTTTGTGTCATCAGTAAATTTAATTAGCTGTGTTTTTATATTTACTTCCAGATTATTTATGAAAATGATAAATAGAATGAAGCCTAATAGTGATCCTTGAGAAACCCCACTAGAAACACCACCATGATGATGACTCCCCATGTACAACTACTTTTAAAAATCTGTCAGCTACCCCTTTCTTAACCCATTTAATATGTGCTGTCTTAATATTGTACAATGCTATTTTTTTACTCAGAATGTCATGTGGTACTAAATCAAATGTCTTACAAAAGTTTAAGTATATTACATCTACAGTTAATTTCATCAGTCAAAATTGTAATCTCATCCAAGAATGAAATCAAGTTTGTTTGACATAATTCATTTTCCATAAAACCATATTGACTGGCATTATTTATATTCCTATTTTTTATCAATTGAATCCTGTATCAGCTCTTCCATTATTTTCCCCAGGATTGAAGTCAGGCTTACTGACCTATAGTTATGTGGGTCAACCTGTTTGCTCGTTTTGAATATCAGCACATTAGCACTCTTCCAGTTTTCTGAAATTTCCCTTGTATTTCAAGATTTATTAAAATTAATATCAGCAGGCTAGAGATCTCCTCACACAGCTCTTTCAATATTCCTGGGTGCAACTTTTCTGGATCTATTCAGTTTAAAATGTTTATATCTAGCAGATATTGTTTAATGAAAGCCTTGCTTATTAATGGACTAGAAATTACTTCATCATCCTGATGTGATACAAGTACATCATTCTGCTTCTTTCCAGATACAGAATAGAAATATTTATTGAACACTTCTGCCTTGCCTGCATCACAAACAATTTTATCATCTCTATCTATTAATGGGCATATACCATTGCTATGAATTCTTTTGCTCCTAATATACTTTTAAAAACTCTTTCTTATTGTTCTTAGCACTAACCATGGATTTTTCCCTGATGTCTTTAGCTTCCTTTATCAAATTTCTACTATTCATACTTCTAATTTATTTTGATTGCTATCTATTTCCCATTTTTTCCATTGTTTAAATGTTGCTTTTGCATTTCTAATTGCTGCCTTCACTTTGCCACTGTACTAGGATGGGCTTTTAGGCAAAGACAAACATGGGTCTGATGTTGTTATTGAGTAGTCTTCTTGTGGAAGAGTTACCCAACATTTCAGATGAACAGGAGAAACATGAACAAAAATGAGTTTAAAAGTACAATTACAAAAAACAAAATAAATAATTTATCTGTACCTTTCATCAACTGGCAGTTCACCATTATCCTTCAACCATGTAATAGCTGGCATTAAGGTACGATCATGCTTTATAGTACACTCAAAGGAAACCTGGCCACCCTTTTGAATGATTTTATATTCAGGCTGTTTAATAATCATTGTTGGATCTGAAATTTAGAGTTGCTATTAGACATTTAAATTGTTTGAAATTCTGGGTTACACTGTGATTAAAATGGTTTACAACAATGATTGGTTTCTTACCTTTGACTTCTAGATGGACCTCATTTTGTACCTTTCCTAATTTATTCCTTGCTACGCAGGTATATGTGCCAGTACTATCCTTTTGTGCCACAGGAATTTCCAGAGTTCCATTGTCATGAAAAACATAAAGATCTCCATGCAGGATGCTCCCTTTTACTCCCTTAAACCTTTATATTAAAAATTGTATCATTATCCAATATCATGCACTAATTCAATCACATCTAGTGTTAGAAAAGCAAATTTTAGAGTACTGCATAAGAAAATACAGATGTCAAGCAAACCCATGCAGTGAAATTTAAATGGAATCGATCAGTAATTTAATTAAATGTTA
Source organism: Lepidochelys olivacea (assembly GCF_965140295.1). Taxonomy (NCBI): domain Eukaryota; kingdom Metazoa; phylum Chordata; order Testudines; family Cheloniidae; genus Lepidochelys; species Lepidochelys olivacea. The sequence continues at coordinate 300,647,340 of NC_140411.1, forward strand.
AATTACATAAATAATTTAATGTATCAATATTGTAATCAGTGCATGCTAAAAAAAAAGAGAGCCCTATTTTATTTTTAGAAAAAGAAATATAGAATAACAAAAAACATTTAAATGATTGCTTTCAAGGAAAGTTAATGCCTCTTCAGAAGTACTTATACACAATGACTACAACTTACCATTCAATTTCAGGCACAGGTGAACCAAAAAAAGCACAATCTAGCAATGCAGGATTGTTTGCAATGATTTGATATAATTTATTAGCAGGCGTCAGAATTCTTGGTGGCTCAGCTAAAAAGACAACACAACACATTTTATTTTATTTATCTATATATAAGGCATGTTTGATTACGACGATCAGGAGTAGCCTATAAAATTACACATTTACATCTCTCTCTAATGTGACTTAGGGGCTCTATCTAGCTCTGCTGCTGGTAGTCTGTAGAAGCTGTAATACAGGGGAATCTTCCTGTTACAAGTAAATACTTCCTTCTTGTTTTTCAGTGAGCAATAGTGATAAGCACTGAAGTATGTGACTTCACTGGAAGAATTCAAGTCAGAAAATGCTAAAAAAAAAAAAAAGAAGAAGAAGCAAGGTACACTGGGCCAAATATCTTTGCCCCAGTGCAGATGACTGATTTGACCACACAATTACCAGGCGGTTCTACAACTCCTGGGTGCAAGGAAGCTGCACACTCCAGGATCTGGGGTCAGACTCTTTGGTGGAGCACCTCTCCTTTCCTCTGGAACATCTTGCAATGAAAGAGGGTCTTTCCTCGGCTCCATCCACTGAACTCGGATCTTTGGAACTAATTATTTTGGTTCCTCGTGCGGAGGCTTTACAAGGTGACCTCTTTCCAACTAGGATTTTACAGCAGGCTTAAGCTCACAGGGAGGCACTGAAGGCCATACTACTCATGGCTGGAGATACTTTCTTAGAAGAAAGTCTCCCTGACTCAAGCATAACAAGATCATCTTGCAAGAGCAGATCCTGAAACAGCGTCTTAAAATCCTTTTGGATAATTTCTGAGAAAATCTTAAAGGTGTTGCAGGCTTTAGCTGCGTGTCCTTTACCTTTTTCATGACTATCTGAAGACCTGGTTTTTATGTGGATCAAGATAATTTTTTTTAATGGAACATTAAAAAATTAAAATGAAACATTAGTTTAAACCTAGTACTAATTAACTCTTTACAGCTATTTCTGTTGGCCTGAACTAACAGAGAAAGGGGACAAGATGCTTTCTTGCCTGCATCAGCAAAGGGGAGGGAGGAAGTTAGAGAGAGTGGGGTATCTATGCTCTTCATCTGTAGCGTGAGGGCTCAAGGGATATGCTCACACTCTACTCAAAAAAGTTCTGTAGCTATATGGCTGGGCATGCAACCCCTTCAGTGGGGCTCTGTGGAGACCATATATGAAGGAGAAGAAAGAACTGTGTTATATAGGGGTTTGATCAGTACTCATAATCACTTGCAATATAAAAGATTTATTTTATTAACTTTTTTATTGATTTAACCAGCAATATTTTTCTGTTACTTAGCATTGCAGAAAGTCTGGATTAGATTAAACAATATCAGGAAAATTTACTAGTCAACAACTCTTAATTAAGTTACAGATGAAAAATGGAAGATTGATCTTACCCAAAACATTCACAAATGCATTTGCCAGCAAGTATCCATATTCATTAGAGGCATTGCATTGATAAACAGCACTTGATCTTTCTTGCACATCAGAGAAAATTATGGTATCACCATCTACTTTTCTGCTAGGATCTTCTGGGGCAACTATATGGGTTAAAAAAAGTGTATTTATTCTTTCTTAAATTGTTATTAAGATGAGTACTATATTTGTGAAGGGAATGAAATATTATGAAAGACAGAAGTATTTCTTGATTCCATCTTCCCAGACTTCCCTTCAGTGGTTCACCATTATATCATGACGTGATTTAGAAGGTGTCAAGTATCAGGGGGTAGCCGTGTTAGTCTGTACCCACAAAAACAACAAGGAGTCCGGTTGCACCTTAAAGACTAACAGATTTATTTGGGCATAAGCTTTCCTGGGTAAAAAATGCACAGAAGAAGTGGGCTTTTAAAGCTTATGCCCAAATAAATCTATTAGTCTTTAAGGTGCCATCAGACTCCTTGTTGTTTTTGTGATTTAGGAAGTTATCCAGATTCTATACTTATTCAGTGCAAACTGGATACCTTCACTGTTCTTTTATGATTAATGCCAAAGGCATATGATCCATGTAATTTGAAGAGGAAAACATACAAAAATATACTGATGTATGTATGATTCAGACAAACAAAGATACAGACACAGATATGTAATGAGTGGGATAAGAAAAAACCTTCTTCTTAATGCCAAAAGAAAATGAATTTATAAAGATGGGGGAACTTTAGAATATTCTAAGAACTCAAACTGTTCCCATGTTCTGCTATTCTTAAACGTAAATATGTCTAAAAACATAAAATAAAAAATAGCTTTCCCCATGTGAAAATTACCTCAAATGAAACTGTAACAGGTCAGATGCATTACTGGGAAGGAGTTCTCTGTCAACAAGCTAGGAGCATTTATGGAAGTGGTGTTAGTGATTCAGTAGGTGGCACTCTTTCCTCTGAATGAGCACTGCCAGTTCAAAACTGTTCTGTAGTGCTGCTGCATGCGATTAAACAGCTGCTGAGTTCTAGAAGTGGCATGGGATGCTTTGGGATGAAATATACAATGCTGAGTAAAAGACAGAGATATTATTGAAGTTACTGGGCCAAATATTGCTCAGTTATCCCTGCACGACCACAATAAATTGGGAGGAGTTGAAGGTGAAACTGAAAATAGAATCTAGCCTGTCAAATTTTGTTGTATATAAATACACCAAAATACAGTTTAATGTATTTGCAGACATCACATTTTTGACGATATCTCCTGGGTCTGCATCCCCTGATATTATCTGTGAATTTGAGAGCATAATTAAGCCTGCAGAACGCATTGCCAAAGATATAATTCAGACCAAGAGCTGAGGAGAAGTAAAAAAAAAGTAACCATTTATATGGATAATAAGAACATCCACTGCCAAATTAGCAAGGATTTTTTTTTAAATGATATAAATCTTCATGCTTCAAGGCATAACCTAAATTCTAACTGAGAGGAATTAGGAATTAATTTCCCATATACGTTATTTCACAACTGCCTATTATGGGTTGTTTTCCTTGAACCTTATACTAAAACATCTGGTACTGACAACTGTGACAGACAAGATAGTGGACTAGAAATATCTCTGGTCCAGTTCTGTTTCTCAGTGTGACCCCCTTTCCTCTGCTCAAATGGCTCTCATCTCACTCTGATTGCAAGGCTTAGTTTTCACAAAGAAATTTCACCAATTTAACTAAATCATTTTCTAAATACATTTTTTCCTATCCAATTCCAGGCTCAAGAATGGTTTCCTTTTCAAGTCCAGTCCACCTCCATTCCTATTTCTGGGCCACCATCACTCTGTTGCTGAGGGGGTAATCAAATTTGCTTTGCTTCCCTTTTGTATCAAAAGTTTCTGGTCTTCTCATATTCTGTTTCAAGACCCATTTTGCCTTAATTCTGCCCATCACCTATCTTTCAACTGGCTTAACTACCTGGCTGCTTGGCTGGTCACAACATCAACACTTGCCTCTACTTCAGAGAATCCTCCTCTCTTTACGTATGCCTGGTTCAAAACCTGTTGCCAACAGACATGCCAAACCCGCAAAAAAACCCACAGGAATTTGGCTTGTTTTTGGCTTAATTGCCTTGTGAGTTGCTTGTTGGCTAGTTTTTGGCTTGTAGCTTGTTGTTTCTTTTTTTTGATTGGCTCCCGGCAAGCAGGGGCAAGGTGGGGCAAGCAGGGGAGACAGTCAGGGATGCACAGCAAGCTCACCAGAGTCCCAGACTGCACACCAGGGAGTCTAGTCACATAGAGTGTTAGGGTTCTTAGGGATTGGCTCATTTTGGCCTTGTTTTGAAATGGGATTAGCTTGATTTTTGGCTTATTGTGGAAGTCAGGGCGCTTATTTACCAAGTGAAAGTTGGCAACAGTGGTTGCCAATACTGGCCCTACTAAAAATGTGAAGGAGTCATGCTGTTTCACATGTTCACATGCTATGTCAAAGATCTTAATTTTATGATGACATTTCATACTCACGAAGTGAAACAGATCCTTCCAGCCCCTGAAATTAAATACTAAATCAAGGTCTCAATATAATCTCTGAGGGCATATTTACTGTGCTAGGCCCTGATCTTGCAAAAGAACTTTTCCAGGCACATATTTCTGCCAGTGTAGATCCCTTTTACAGGATGAAGTACTTTGAGTTGACTGGCAAAACCATATCAGTTTACTTAAAAAAAAAATCTTCTTCCTATGGAATGTGTCTATTCTGTGTGATTGATTTAGGAATTCATGTAATCAAAGATTGACTCTACTGGAATACAATTTAGGAGTTTCTGTAATATTCATAAGACTTATGATTCTTTTACTGTGTTCATCAACAGTTAACTGACTTTGGGCAATTACCACAGACTTACAAAGATGTACCAGTAGCACATAAAAGTGATGACATTATTTTTGGAAATGGACTATTTTTTGCAAGCAACAGGAAGGATTTGCCTTCTAAGACCTGTTTTGTGACATATTTGATAATTTGTAAGTCACATTGACCTCTGTGGAAGGAAGCAACTGAAAATGAGCTCATTTTTACACGTTTATGATAATGATGCTATAGGTAGCATTGAAAAGCCACTTTTAATATATGTGCCATTTTCTGTTGCTTATAACTTTCTCCAACAAATTACTTTTTGGGATGAAATTTCTCACATTAAGACTCAGTTCAAAAGTTAACTTGTGTGGGGAAGGTGTGGTGAGGTGAGGGGAGGCAGGTTGTCAAAATTCCATTCAGCTGTGTTTGAGATGTCAGTGTATGGAAAGAACAGTCAAATCTGACTGCTTTTTGCAATCCTATCTAAAAGCTGGCTACTTTTTAGAACTTCAGTGAATCTATGGACTTAAGCCCCAATCCTGCAATCTGATCCATGTGGACAGACCCCTGAACTCAAGCAGAGCTCAGCTGACTCTGTGCATAAGGGACCTGCCCATGTAGATGATCAGAGTGAGAATCATGACTTTTGTTCAGAACATGGACTACTGGCATGTTAGACAAAATTTGAGTTAGAAACATTGATAGCAAAAGCAGCAGGAAGCTGCATATTGTTTAAACACAGTGTGCAACTTTCTGCTAAAGGAATGATCAGGACTTGCTCAAGGAATTCTGTTGCTCTAGACAAACTTGTAAATATCTGTCCCGACAAGCCCACATTTGGTTCCACAACGTTACTGAAACCCTAATCCTGAAAATACTTACACACGTGATTACGTATTTGCAGAACTGAGACCTGAATGCTTTGCCACTCCCAATATTTGCAACACCCTTAGGTGCACATTTGCTTTCTGTATGTTGAATCAGCTTTCTATGTGCTTCTCCAAATATGCAAATAAATACAGCATGTTCAAATACAAAGAAAGCTATATACTATGTCAGACACTTCCTTTATCTTAGCTAGTCATTCCGCACCGTAAGTCTCCCCTATGTTGATCTGAATCTATCATCATCATTAGACTGCACATCCAGTTCTAGTTTTGCATGATATCCCCCACTGGATAGCACTGGACATTTCTTACAATAATATATTTATTTGATTGGACTTAGTAGCACCGTTCTATTTTCTTGTAAAAAAAGTAAATGCAACATTATAGATACAACTGATTAAAAGCAACATTATGGTTAGACTTGGGTGAAAAATGGAAAAAAAATTCCACAGAATTGTTTTTGCCATTTCTCATTGAAATTTCTAACTTTTCTGATGAGATGTATTTACTCTTTAGATTGTATACGTACAAAATTCAGGAAGTTCAAATTTATGATTCTCAGAGCAACAGTTAGTTGAGTACATTGCATATAAACATAGATAACTAGCAGTCAAAAGAAGAAAAGAAGAAAAATGTACCCTGATTACCAAGAAAAAATCCCTGACAATAAAATATTAGGGCCTGAACAAAAGCCCACTGAAGTTAATTGAAGTCTGTCCACTGATTTCAATGGGCTTTGGATCAGGCCCTAAAATGCTGTTGAATAGTCTTGCCAAGGAAAGGGGGGAAGTTACATTGCCTGACATGTTTAACATTCGACTAGTCAAACATGTAATAGATGTCCATTAGAGAATAACCCCGAGAATGAAGATGGGCTGGATGGCCTAAGATGTATTTTTCCATCTCTGGTTTCTATGAATTTATGATGTATTAATTATTATTATTATTATTATGATAATGGTCAAGCCGTTGAGTGCTCCTAGAATCACTGAGTGACTTCCTCAAATTATTTCCACGTCTGAAATGAAGAAGCCACCAAACATTAATATCACACAACAGCCGGTATTAAATGTTCTCAGCTATATTTATTTAAACTGTTAGACCCACAGGGCAGGGACCGTGTCTTTATTTGCCCATAAAGTGCAATGCAGGCCCAGGATACTAAACAAATTATTCTCAGAAATATGCTACTTGGAACAGAACCATATTTTGTAGGGTAGGCTGTTAACTGTGTTTCTGTTTGATAGTGAAGGTGATAACAAGTATGTTGATGACATGCTCAGATGCTGTGTGGCAGACTCCCTTGAACTAAAAGCTAACCCAGTATACTAGAAAGGAAATAAACACAGTAACCAAGCTGCTTTTTCACATATTGTTGACAAAACGTACACCTTGTCGTTCTGCTCATCTTGGAGCGTAATCTTACTTTGATCAATAAGATGTCATAAAAAACACAGAGTAGAAGTGGAGAAGAATTTCTCTTTGGGACAGAATAGCAACATTAATTACTCTAATTGCCTTTAGATGCCAATATCTTCTTTAACACAGTACACTTATGAATCAAGAGCAATAATTTCTTCCATGCTTTTAAAGCGAGCAGGTATGATTTCTGATAAACCTTTCAGAAATAAATTTTTATTTTTTCAACCCCCAAATAGAGGCCAATAAGATAGTGTTGGGACACATAATAGTGTACTTATACTCGATGCTTGATACTATCAGAGCAACAGAAGGAAATGTCGTTAAACTGTGATAATTCACAATCTCTTGTTCATCTTTTTTAAAAAGCTGTTATGGTATCATTTTGCAACAGGGTAGAAAATTAATCATTCAAAGAAACAAATACTTGATATGAATGTTGACACTGAACATATTTCATCATAACTGTACAGCCCAGATTGTCAAAAATATTTCTCATAGATTATGCACATTTTGCAGTGAATGTAAACACTATGGCGCATGTCAATCATAGCTCTTATATATGTGATCCCTAGCAGATGGTGCTTAAGACCAACTTCAGAGATAACTAAAACATGAGCAATATTCTGAAGACATAGTAGATCCTGTTGTTGTTTCTGATGAGATAATATAATAATGATAAGCAGTCTTTCTTATTGACATAAATTGAAATACTTGGCCATTGTCTAGCCTTCATGCAGAATGCTGTTAGTCCTCATGTAGGGTTTGCAAATTTTGGAATGACCAAAGTATCATCTGTCTTACAGCCAATAATGCTAAAAGTAATGCTATTTATTTCATCCTACATGCCTCTTCCTCCAGAGGATCACATTCATAACCAATATGTAAAAGTTGTGATCATATCCATTACTTGTCAGTCATTTCCCTACTTAAAGTTATAAATGTATGATCCAGTATTGCTGAAGGGAGCTGAAACCATAAAAGTCAAATAAGATCATAGTTAATTATTTGCATAATTGTGGTGACACTATGCCTTTTATTAGCTATAGTTGAAAGTCTAGAATGGGGACAAGACAGTAAATATAAAATAAAGGACAGAGTAAGAGAAGAATGTCCTAGTGCTTATTAGATTTAAGTAAATTCTGTTGGTAACTGGCTGAATCAAGATGGCATCATAACCGGAATAATCCATATCTTTGTGACCTCCACGTTTCTCACATGCTCTACCTGAAACTAATCTTGAAGAACATCCAAAAGCTACAGATAGTGCTGGATATGGCTGTTCTCCTGCATATAGATTTTAGCTGCAATGAACATGTTACACTTATATTATGTAAAGACTGTACTTGTGATTCAAGACACGACACAGGTGTATGATGGGGTATCCACCCCACATAAGGCCTGAAAGGGTCAAGGTGGCCAGGTAGGCCAATTAGCTGCCTAGGCTACACCTGGAGAAGCCAGGGAGATGGGATTAATTAGACCTGAGGTTCAGCTGGACAGGAAGAGGAGGGGCCTGTATAAAGCCCAAGATCCGAGAGCACAAAGGGATGGCAGGGAGATAGTCTGCTGTCACTTCCTGGGAGAAGAGGGTGTGTTTAGGGTATAGAGATAGGAAACCTACAGTTACTCCCTGGTTGGAGGGAGTTTGGGCTGGTAAACCAGAGAGGTGGGAGAGCCAGAAAGGCAGGAAAGGCTCAGGGGAAATGCAACAAGGTATGAGATAGGGCAGACCCTGGCTGCTGATGAAAGGGCACTGAGCTAGAACCTGGAGTAGAGCAAAGGCCTGGGTTCCCCTGCAGGCCCCTGGGGAAGTAGCGTGGACCAGGCAGCAGAGAGTGGACTGCCTGGGACAGCTTGTCTTGGAAGACTTTGATACCCTGGAAGGGGAGGACCTCAGTGATTTGGCCAGAGGGCTGAGTCACTAAGAGGAAGCTGCAACTCCTGGAATGAGAGATGCCAGAGGGTGGGAGATAATGACGGGTGAAGAGACTGACAGAGGAGGGCACAGCACCTGGAAGGAGCTAATCCCCAGAGCCACCAGGAGGAGGTGTCACCTGCAATGAGTGGACTCGTGACGTGGTGGAGAATGCGGACAGGCGATTACTCCTTATAAAAGGGGAGTCTAAGAGATTGTGGTGGACCATGAGGGACAGTATAAGGTGGTCACACCTGATACAAGAGGAGCGTGGAAGGCAATAACAGAAAAAAGGGAAAGAGAAAATGGAGTCACAGTAGGTGGAAGCCTTTTTTGCTGAAGGCACTTATACGCTCCCAGCCTGGACTCCAGAGTCGTCGCCCCTGCAGATGGGGACTGGCAAACAGCCAGAACGGATCCAGATCCTGCTGAAGTATGATCAGAGACAGTGGGAGGCACATTGGTACCTGCAAAACTATTTGACACAGCTGGCTCAAAGCACTGTATTTATTTAAGCTCATGCAGGAAGAAATTAGCAGAGACTGCAGAGAGTGGAAAAGAGGTACTAGGGCCAGGAGGGCAGAAGCCTGGCCAAAGGAGTGTTATGCCTCCAGGTGAAGGGGACACCTGAAAAAGAGAGTGCCCCTACCTGTATGGGGGAGAGAAGCCTCACCCAGAATGCAGAAAAACAAAGAACCCCCAAAGAGTCCAACCTGTGTGGAGAACAGGAAAGGGAGGGGCATGTTTTGCCTGCGGTCAGCAGGGGCACCTAAGGAGGACATATATGAGTTGTAAGGTGAAGGTGAGCCCAGGAGAGGGGACTAGACAAGAGAAGGTCAAAGCATGGCCAGCTGACAAGGCACAGAAAAAGGTTTGTTTTGGGTTCAACAAGATCGGCCATATAAGAAGGCACTGCCCTCTTAAGAAAGGACGGGGTCGCAAACAGGATAGCATGGACCCGAATGAGATAGGAAAAAAGGGATCAGAAGATAAAATGATTGGGATGGAGAAGGCCCAAATAGACACAGGAACGAACACAGAAGTGAGGGAGGCTATGATGGGAACTCAGACCCTGAGGGAAAGGGAGCTGGGGGATTCTGTGCAGCAAGTAAAGATGCTGCAGAAGAAATTAGGAGCAGCCAAGCATGCCTTACAAGAAGCTGTAGAAGATTTAGAATTGCAGTGAAGTGAGTATCAGGACACCATCGAGGAGAAAGGCAGATTGCTCCTCATGGTGGGGGACCTTGAGCAAGAGATGGATGACTTATGGGCCCAGTTATGGCAGATGCCAGGCAGGAGACACCCGTGTCTTCCAGGGATGCAATCTTGAGGAGGAGTGATTGTGATGGGGTGTCCACCTCACACAAACACTGTATAAAGCCCAGGATCTAAGAGCAAAAATGAACTGCAGGGAGGTAGTCTGCAGTCACTTCCTGGGAGAAGGGAGGTGTGTTTGGCCTATAGAGAGTAGCCTGCAGTTACTCCCTAGGAGGAGGGAGTTTGGGCTTGCAAACCAGAGATTGGGGAGAATGAGAAAGACAGGAAAGGCTCATGGAAAATGCTACAAGGTATGGGGTAGGCACACCTTGGTTGCTGATGAGAGTTGCAGGCCCAGGTTCTCCTACTAGCCACTGGGGAGGTGGCATGGACCAGACAGCAGAGAGTGGACTGCCTGGGATAGTTTGCCTTGGAGGACTTTGATACCCCAGAACGGGGGGACCAGAGTGACCTGGCCGGAGGGCAAGTCATGAAGAGAAAGCTGCAGCTCCTGAAGTGAGATGGTCCTCTCTCACCCTGTGGCCTACATGTGAAAAGACAGCCAGAGGTCTCTTCACACATAGGTCGCAGGGTGAGAGAGGACAATCTTACTCCAGGAGCTGCAGCTTCCTCTTCGTGACTTGCCCTCCGGCCAGGTCACTCTAGTCCTCCCATTCTGGGGTATCAAAGTCCTCCAAGGCAAACCATACCTGGAAGGAGCTAATCCCCAAAGCCACCAGGGGCAGGTGCCACCTGCCAGGAGTGGACCCTGTGACAATGTATAATTCACTCTACATAGTTTTGGGCCTGGAAACTTGAAAGGCTGCCTCTTTTCTATATGCTATCCCAAGGTTTAAGACTGATGGTTCTGAGTAATGGTGCCTAGATTTAAATGTCTAGGGGCTGATGGTTGAGGGCCCCGAGTGTCCATCATAACCAAAATCTGTAGGTCCTCAGGGCTTTGTGCAGATCTACTTTCTCAGACCTTTGATCAAAGTGGCTAAACGTCACATTATGTATTTACACTATTTTATGGGACTAGAGTCTTTCTGGTGGGTTTAGTCAAGGTGTTGTTTAATCACATATGTTCTGTGGGGAAAAACTAGGAGAGAAAAGCTGGGACTCTTGGCCTGCAGTTGGATTGTGTACTTTGGAGGAGTAGGGGAAGTGTTAAAGGTAACTAAGCAGGGCTTGGAGAAGTTCTGAACTGGGCAGTGGAAGGGCCAGGTTTGCAGGGTTGAGCGAAGGGAGTAAAGAAGTCATTTGGTCAATGAGGGTGTGGGTGAACTGGGAGTTGGTGTGCGTGGTGGCGAAGACAGTAGCTGAGAGGTGATTTGGTATGAGCTAGATTGGAGGAGCAGAAGTTGGGACTCGGAAAGAACAACGAGGGGACACAATGTTAAGAAGAATGAATACTGTTTTCTCTCATCTTGCCCTTTACTGTAAGCCAGCACAATTTTTCATTCTCCAAGAGAGAGAGGACAGAAGACAGAAGAGAGTGCCCCTTTATTTTCTCTTTTCTTCCTCCACCAACCCTTTCTTATTTGCCTGAAAACCAGCTGCCTGAGACCTCCCTAACTGGTACTCCAGGTTCTCACTCTGAAAATAGGGTCAACCTACAGGGAATGGTAGGAGGTGGAGGCTATAGGGTGACAGATTGTTACTTGCAGCCCCACCACGTATTTTGGGCACCAGCAACCACTGTCCATTGGGTACACTGTATGCACTAAATAAAACCCAGCTTCAATGGATTTCATCCATGCTATATTCATTAGGCCAGATCCTGGCCCATCTGCACAACTCCAGCAGGAATGATGGCTGGGATGGTGAGTGCATGCTGGCACTGACAGCCCATCTCATTCTCTTATGGGACTGGTCTCCTCCAGAATATCAGAGCCCAGTAGCCTCCATCCTACACTCATGTGGCTGGGACCAGCAGAGTGCATGTGTGTGTGTAAAAATTCAGGGAAAATAATAAGAACTAAGAATTTTCCTAACCAAGGATTATGAAACATTCTCATGAACAGAGATCAAAGGGTTATCCTTTCTGTCTTCAATTCAATGTATTATGTGATTACAAAGAGAGACTGAATAAAAATATCACTTTAATGTGAAAAATGATATAAGCATGTAAAGAGCATATCAAGTGAAGATCATCAGTTTCTTTCAGTATACTTCATCCTCTAATTTTGAAATGTGTGTGTTTAATATTTAATAGCTCAGCCTGTACTATAAACCACTGAACCAATAAATTAGTCTTTTGTGCAGTATCACAAGTACCTTTCTAAAGTCCAGTTATGTCAGTGGTTCCCCTTACAATTAATTTGGATAATTACTTCCTTAAAAGTTTAGGCACTTTATGCAAGATTTCCCTTTTGTAAACCCATGTTGAACATTTAAACCATAAAACCTAAAGATTGTGCAGAAGTATGAATGATGCAGAACTCAAGTGTTAATTGAAGCACAAGGCAAAGCAGAGTCAGGGTCTGAACTGGACACCCTTACTCATGTGAATTATCGTAATTGACCTCAACTGGACCACTCATATAAAGATTACTCATGTGAGTAAGGATTGCAAGATTAGGCCCTTATCATTCCAGCAAATTACTGTAATTATAAAATTGTTTTCCTTTTAAAAATGTGATCATTAACTAAAAATGAACTAAAATTTATTTCTTTTAAAAAAGATGTTCATACCAGGTAACAGACTCTGGTGGCGGGGGGGGAGGGTGATTATTTTAGCCACTACTCTTTTTTAATTAATTTTTTTAAGTGCCCACTATTTTCCCCCTTTTTTGCATGATGTTGCCTTTCAACTTTCTCCCTCTCCCCCTCCCTCTCCTGGATGTTAGGACCTTTCCTTTAATTGAAACATGGGTGAGTGGCTTTCTCTTCAACACTGCCCCATCCCTTGTCTGACTATAATAGGAAAACAAAACCGGAAGCATTAACCATCTCCCAGATGTGTTTTCGAATAGAAAACTAAAAGTATTGCAAACAGATTATTGGGCCACAGAAGGTGCATTGTGGGATCTCTGGTGACAGAAGCTCTTTGAAATTCAAACATAGCAGTTTCGCTTTGAAATGGTGCCACGGGTGTAGCTCTTCCAGCACTGCCCTGCAGCCCAACCAGCTGCTTTAGTTTCATCATTTTACAATGATACATTAAAAATTCAACTTGAAGCAAGTGGGACCCTGCCCACATGAGTATTTTCTATGCCAAGTGAAAAAGAGGGCATGGTGCATTTGCAAATCCCACAGACTGGCTTCAGCTATTTTAAACTGGAACATTTTCCTTTTAGAAGCTGCAGAATTCACAAGTATAGCACTCTGTCACTTGCCTCCCTTTATCTCCTGCACTCCCTCAGATGCCCTGTCATTTAGTTACACTTTGCACTGCAGCAGTCAGCTAAACTCCCAGTTAAATATTTGCAGCTGCTAAGGAAAGAGGAATGGTGGAGGGGGGACAGAACCCTGCTAAGGAGTGAGAGAGATCTCGAACTTCCAAAGATACCAGTGACACATCAGTATGCAATAGAGGTGGATCCTGATTACCAGAGGAGGAAGACTGGAATAATCAAGAAGGACAGAAGAGAAAGTTGAACAACTGGGTGAGAGTGGAGGCTGCAGTGGGAGGGGCCAGATGAATTGTAAGGGCTGACAGGACAAAAAATCTACATAAATATAGGGCAGAAAAGGAAACGAAACTGCAGGAGAAAGTAAAGGAAGAAAATTATGAAATGGGTATAAAAATGTATTTGTTATTTTATCAGCTGTCGACCTATTTGAGTGTATCGAGCACACTTATGAACGCTTTGAGATTTACCATTTAACCTCAAGGTTATGTGACTGAGTAAGCCATCATGACCCAGCATTTTAAAACCTATGTTACAATCTTAATCAAATCATATTTATCTACATGTCCCACACCACTTCCCTGGTGAGTTTTTCTACCTTCTCTCACGCAGATGTCTGGCTTACAGCATTATCCCTCAGCTTCTCCTGATAGTCTCCATTTTAGTCACATTATTAGCTGTTTTCCTCAGACCAGCTGTCTCTCTTCATTTTCCAAGAGGTTTCACACCTATCTGGTAAGGTTTTACTTTTCTCTTTTGCAACTTCCTGGGATGAACTCTGACTCCTGGAAGCCCTGCTGACTCTCACTGATCTTTACTTGAACTACTTCTTACCTTTTTTCAACTTCTTCAGCAATTTCCCTTTCATACTACACTTTCAAATCTTTAAAGTGCCAGCACAAGACGGCAGAATTTCAGAACAATATCATCATTTCTGACAAAGCAGCTGGTTAGGTTGTCTGGCTTTATCTTCAGTGTTACATTGGGAAAGATGAGGAAAAAAGGGTGAAGGACCAGCAGTGATTATATGATATAATATAAGCTGAATATAAGAAGAATTGACAGCATATTGCAATATTGGTGTATAAGTCTTCCTCAAGAACAGATGTGCTATAGATAGCGGTTGTCTTGCATCGGTCATATTGTGCTGCCAGTCATAACACTGCTAACAAATGAGTGACTGGGGCATCAATTCACAGAGCTTTTCTTATCCACATACACAGAATTAGTTGTTTCATTGCCTTAGGGGTTCATCTCCTCTGACACCTACTTGCCACAAGCTGATTTCCAGACAGCTGCTGATTCATTCACACAGCCTTACTACAGCCTTTGACTGCTGAGAGCTGGAAGGCTAGTACATATTCCAAATTCTAACCCCTACAGAGGTGCGTAATACAACCACAGAGGTTTATTTCTGACCTCCTACCCTCTTTTCAGTTCTTACACAGAACCAACTTTCCTGTGGGGATGCAACTGAGTAGATATGAATCTTAAGAGATCTAATACATATTGCAATGGCAATACGATTAGCAGTTCTATCCCTCTGATATCTCCAATCAGTGGAACACATCACAGTCTCATTACTAAGACCTCATCTCCATGAGTATTACACTAGCAGACAGCGTAACAGGATACTGAGTTGCCCACTTCAAAACAGTAATATTTGGAAGCTTCAGCACATTGGGGCACATTAGAGGTAATTTCTGCTGTTTCATCTTCATGCACAGTAGCATTTTTCTTTCATGACATATGCATTTATTATTCAATGTCAGGAAAAACATCCTTAAATATGGAATAATTATTCATATGTGAACAAGTTTCATATCCCTTATGTGTCCCTAATCTTTATTGGTTTGTGTTTTTATTCATCCTCCATTAAGATTATTAAAAGTCTTACTTGCTATAGGCACACCATTTGTTAGCCAGCTAATATTAGGTTTGGGGTTGCCATTAGCTCTGCAGATCAGGGTTCCATCCTCTCCAGGAGACAATACAAGGTTTCTAGGTGCTGTGATCCAGTATGGAGCAGCTTTGGTGAGGAAAGAAAACACAACAATCATTAATGTTACAGGTCTCCTTTCAGAAGGTCACACAGCCCAGTAGCTATAACTGGCAAAAATGCTGATTTTTATATCTGAATATTTTACAGGTAAAATCATGTTTTGATTAGCTCAGGTTACAAGTGACACAAGCCATTAGGCTGTCAAATAGATGGACAATAAATCATAAAGCATGCATAGCTGTCTGCATCAAAATTTTCAAGTAAACAAAATGTGATTCTTAACTGAATTTAAGTAAATTCGATTAATACACATCAATGGCTTTAATCCTAATCTGTATTTCTAAAGTCAGCAAAAGATAACAGACTCTGGCTTCTGTAAAAGGATTAGTACAGTAGCCTTTCTAATAACTTTTGAGGCATCCCTGGTCCTCAGGCTATCCATAGAAGAGGAAGAGAGGGACTGATAATGGGGAAGAGTAAGTTTGAGTGACTTTTGCAGGTAGGGGAGGAGAAACAGATTTAGGGTGAAAACCTGGCCCCACTGAATCAATGGAAAAACTCCAGTGATTTTAATGGGGTTGGCTGACAAACACAAAGAGACAGAGAGAGAGAGAGAGAGAGAGAGAGAGAGAGAGAGAGAGACAAAATGGACAAGAGATGATTTCTTTACAAGAAAAAATAACTTCTGTGTGCCTATCAGCAGATCCTTTGCAGTAAGTCTATGCAAACAGCATATTTTTTCACATTTTGTATAAAAATAAATAAATAATGCGTTTGTATTCGTGGACACAGGTGCATGGAAAATTTATCTTTTTATTTTTTAAAAAGGAAGTGGTTGATACCCACAGAACCATCTTGAACCAAACAAAGTCAACATCAATGTAAACTGGTATCAAGAGTTGTTAACAAACACTAGCAGGTTACTTAAAAGAAGTGACTGATTTGCCAGGTGAGGAATAATCAACTATCATTAGCTAATTCAAACAAGAGCCATCAGGCACACTTCAAATACCAATTTATTTGAAGTGTCTTTAATACCACTGGACAGATAAAACCTAGTAAAAATTAGTTCGGTAGAACCAGAAGGGGATACGAAAAAAGAAGGAGGGAAGATGGGAAGGGCTGATAAGGGAAAAGAGAAGGAGAATGGGGATGGGAGGCAGAGGAGGATGAAGAGAAGGAAAAGAGCAGGGGTGAAAGTGAGCTGGTAGGGGCCGGTACTGTGTACCGGTAAGAACCCGCACGGCCCATACCCAGCCCACAGTAAAGTCCCTGCCCCTTTTGCCACTGACGGCGCGGGGGGAAGGGGCAGGATATTACAGTGCTGCCGTGGCAGTGCTTTAAGGAGGGTCCTTTGCTGCAGCAGCACTTTGACACCGATGCACTCCCTCCCCCTCCCCCATCGCAGCAGCGGCGTCCGGAGCCCCGGGCCCTTTAAATCAACACGGGAGCCCCGGGCAGCGTGGGCCACGCAGTCTGGAAGGGCTGGCTGGGGGATGCTGACCCATCAGCCCTGCCCCTTCCACCTGAGGCCCTGTCCCTTCCGGGGGCCAAAGCCACCCCGGCCCTGTACCGGTAAGCGTCCTCAGTTACCTTCACCCCTGGAAAAGAGAGAAAGGAAGAGAGAAGGACGAGGAGCATCAGAAGGGAAAGGAGCAGCAGAGGAAGTGGGGGAGCAGTCTCTTATGACACTGAAAGAAAGCCTAGACCAAATTCACCATAGGTACCAGTTAGTATTGCATTAATGGACTTCTTTCTAAGGCAGGGCTTCTCAAACTGGGAGGTCATGACCCCTTAGGGGGTTGCGAGGTTATTACATAGGGGGTTGCGAGCTGTCAGCCTCCACCCCAAACCCCGCTTTGCATCCAGTATTTATAATGGTGTTAAATATATTAAAAAATGTTTTTAATTTATAAGGGGGCCTGCTATTTGAAAGGGGTCACCAGTACAAAAGTTTGAGAACCGGTGTTCTAAGTGATAGCTTCAAGTTAGCACCACAGAGCTGTTTGGCAAAAAACCACCACCACATACTAACATGAGGCCATCATAAAAATTAAAGACTAGACATGCTAAAGTCTGTCTTGTGGGAAACCTTAGTCGATTTAATGTTCAGTTCATTTTACATTTATCATTCATCCTTGTAAATACGATTTACTGAAATATATTTTCCTGATAAAATATATTACTATATAACCTTGCATTGGGATGCTGACATTGTAAAATTTGGGGTTATTTTAGCATTACCTTTGACAGTTACTGTAATGGTATGGTGAGTGGAACCTAATAGATTTCTTGCTACACATTTGTATTTTCCAGAATCAGCTTCGGAAACCTCTATGATCTTGAGAGTTTTCTTAAAGTTTTCAAAAAATGTCCTGTTGATGGGCAGTTCTCCACCTTCTTTAATCCAGCGGATAACTGGTGTGGGTCTGGAGAAAGAAAAAACAGATGAGATTAAAGAGCTGGGGTAAAAGCGAGGTTAAGAGTTCAATCCATTAATTTTTCATGTTTGTATTGTGAAGATAATTATTGTACTGAGAACTTCAACCCAGGTTTTTGGGGATAACCAACAAATGTGGAAAATGGTCCAGCATTACTCTGTCATTTCCAGTAAATTCACTAACATCAATAAACTTCCTTGATTTAATAATTACAGAATAATGTTGAATCAATTGCAATTTACAACCTTAATGACTCTAATAAAAGTTTCAAATACATACGTGAATGTTCTTTATCTAAATTATGATTATTTATTTGTGGTGGCAACTTGATGTTCATGTTACTTTAGAAGAATTTACTCACCTTGTAGTGATGGTTCTTCAAGATGTGTGTCCCTATGGGTGCTCCACTGTAGGTGTGCTTGCATCCCTGCACTGTTGATCAGAGAACTTTGGCAGCAGTATCCATTAGGTCCACACATGCACCATCTCCCCTCATGCCCCGTCTTGAGGCCAACTAGTGCACTTGGGCTAACCCACCTCAGTTCCTTCTCTACTGCAGAGTCATTGACAAGAACTCCAAAGTAGAGGGGAGGAGGGTGAGTTGTGGAACACCCATAGGGACACACATCTTGAAGAACCATCATTACTGCAGAAGGTGAGTAAATTCTTGTTGTTGTTGTTCTACTTCTTCTTTGAGTGGCGTCCCTATGGGTACTCCACTGTAGGTGACTCCTGAGCAGTATCCCACAAGGGCTGGGGCTTCGGAGTCAGGTCAGTTACTGATGATAGTACCGTGGAACCGAAGATGGCATTGGAGGCCAGAGTCCCCAGTGATTGCATAGTGTTCTGTGAAGGTATAAACTGACGGCCACGTTGCCGCTCTACAAATCTCTGAGATAGGGACATTCCTGAAGAAGGTGACGAATGAAGAGATTGACCTCATGGCATACGCACAAATAGTATCTGGAGATGTCATGTTGCCAATCTGATAACATTGTCTAATGCAGCCTGAGACTGACTTAGAGAGTCTCCGGGCTGCTGGGGTCCCCAATGAAAAAGGGGGAAAATAGAGTCTCCTTTTTTGACTGGGGTATAGAAAACAAAAAGAAAGACTACAGCTAAGACTAAGGAGACTAACTACTAGGAATGCTAAAGAAATTAATGATAGCAAACAGGCTGCAAATGGCACCATCTCTAGCCAGGGATGGCTGAAAAGGAACTAAGGGGGGGTCGCCTCGTGGTGGGGCATGAGAAGAGATAGGACATGTTCAGGCCTAACAGATACTGCTACCAAAGGTCTCTGATCAGCAGTGCAGAGACGCAAGCACACCTACAGTGGAGCATCCATAGGGACACTACTCAAAGAAGAAGGTAGCTTTCAATAATAATATCACCTATATGCAGCATCTGTCTTCTTAAGCTAGGGTGACCAGATGTCCCGATTTTATAGGGACAGTCCCGATGGTTGGGGCTTTTTCTTATACAGAAGCCTATTACCCCCAATCCTCTGTCCTGATTTTTCACACTTGCCATCTGGTCACCTTATATTAAGCAAACCCATATTATTTTTTGTACTTTATAAATTATACTATAGCAGGCTAGAAACCTGAAATTTGTCACACAAGAAATTTCCAAAACAAAAAATCTTTGAAAATGTTCATTTCATTTTGACTTAAAACATAATTGTCTATGTTTTTAAGCCAAATAGCAAAAATGAAATGCCATTTTGAGTTGAAACAAAAAAATTGATTTCATAAATGTCAATTCAAAACAAAAAATGTTCATTTTGACTTTTCCCATAGGAAGGTAGAAATTTTTCATCAGAATTTATATTTTCGTGTAAAAAATGTCTATTTTGACAAAACTGTATTTTTCTGAGGAAAAAAATTCAACTACTGTGTACACCCAGGAATCACTTCATTGATATTGAAATTAAGGTACCTCTGGGGTGGTTTGTGACAGCTCTTTAAGGCCCCAATTCCACAGGAAATGTTTGGCAAAACTACCATTGACTTCAACGGGAGTTGTTAGGAGTAGGCCTAACAGCACAGTGCAAGTATCTGCACAAGTTTTACCAGGAATATTGTATCTTACTGAAAGTGCAGAAAGAATATAGGTAGGCCAAATGAAGTTACATAACCCTAAATTTGTCCTGGCCAAAAAGAAATATTAACACCCTTATCTTCTGTAAAAAGTGTCACATAATTTTAACTGGGGAGGGCTTCAGTTTTAAATCTCATCCTAAAGACTACAACTGTAGCACAACTATATCATCTAACAACATTAAAGGGCACTGAGTCACAACTGACTCAGAAGGAAGAGAGACACTTACTTCTTGTAGGTCTCCCATCTGAGCACTGACCAGGCCATATCATTCTTGCTTAGTTTGTGAGAGCTGATCAGATCACAACCAGCATTACTCTGGATAGGGACCATAGCTTCAATACTTGGTTGTACTCCAGACACTTTGTGCCCTACCAGACAGATCTGGCTCACCAAAGGATTTATCATCAATAGAGGGAGGATCTTCGAATAGTACAGAGCCACAATATTAGTTTTGATATCATCCACTCCTCGAAAGCTGGTTTAGAGGAAATGGACAGAGCAAAGGAGACATACCAGGCCATTCCTGTGCCCCAACAAGGCCATGTCTACACTACAAACTTTGGTCGATACAAGTTACTTTGGCATACAGCCGTTGAAGTTTGTATATCATTTGGGTGAGTACATACTTGGCTGCTTATGTCGGTTATTGCACATACTCACCAGGAATGCTTGTGTCAATGCAAAGTGTGGTGCTCCATGAGTAGGTATCCCAGTGTGCCACATACCGCTATCCAGTGCAATACCTTTTAGGAAATTTTGCTTCATGTTGTGGGATAGAAATGACTGGCTCAGGCATCTCTGGGAGACAGGGGTCAACTTCCCACCACTGAAGCAATGAGGTTCCTGACTGCAGTGGAGCAATACACAGCATGCATGGCCCTATTTTGGTATCAGCCTACCTTGCCACAGTGTATAACAGAAAGGGCTACTTTTCTATGGTTATGCAAGCATTGGTGAATCATCAGGGAAGCTTCACTGATATCAATGTGGGCTGGTCAGAGAAGGTGTATGACGCTTCCATCTTTAAAGACACAGGACTGTTCAGAGAGCTGCAAGCAGGGACTTTTTGTTTTCTTGACTGGCAGATTATCATTGGTGATATTGAAATGCCAACAGCGATTCTGGGGGGCCCAGCCTACTCCTTGCTCTCCTGGTTCACGAAGCTGCACACTGGCCATCTTGACAGCCCCACGGATTCAACTACTGGCTCAGCAGGTACAGAATGACAACTGAATGTGCTTTTGGTAGACTGAAGGGACCCTGGTGGTGTTTAATCATAGATTGGGTCTCAGTGAGGGAAACATCCCAATGGTTATAGCTCTCTATTGTGTCCTGCATAATATCTGTGAGGCGAAGGGGAAAAGCTGCTGCCAGGGTAGAAGGTGGAGGTTGAGTGGCTCTCTGCTGAGTTTGAACAGCCAGACACAAGGGCCTTTACAAGAGCCCAGTGTGGACTGATATGTTTGAGGAAGGCTTTGAAAGAGCACTTTAATGGTCAGGCACAGTTGTGTTCTGTGCTGAAGTGTTCTCTGGTCCTAGAGCTTTGAGTGCTGCTAAGAATTGTGTAGCGCTGGCTGTACATTTATAAGCATGACAGTGTGTTTTCCTGTAGCTATGAATTAAATGGCACATGCTGTAAATCTACAAGTACTGATTGCTTTCAGCATGCATTCTGTAATATGTGTTGTGAACTAATAAAGATAATTTTATTATCCAAAAATAGAACTTTATTGAGTGAGAAAAACATTATAGAAAAACAATGTGGGGGGAAAAAAACCCTGACAATGTAACACAAATGTTTAACATAAATTAAAGGGGTGGAACTTTAACATTGGAAAAGGAGGTAACATTTCTGTCCATTTGAGTGCACACATGCAGTCTGTTGTGGCTATACAACACCAACCATGGTTCTCACAGGTCAATGTCACATATATGCAGCATCTGTCTTCTTAAGCTAGGGTGACCAGATGTCCCGATTTTATAGGGACAGTCCCGATATTTGGGGCTTTTCCTTATACAGAGGCCTATTACCCCCAATCCTCTGTTCCGATTTTTCACACTTGCCATTTGGTCACCTTATATTAAGCAAACCCATATTATTTTTTGTACTTTATAAATTATAGTATAGCAGGCCAGAAACCTGAAATTTTTCACACAAGAAATTTCCAAAACAAAAATCTTCGAAAATGTTCATTTCATTTTGACTTAAAACATAATTGTTTATGATTTTAAGCCAAATAGCAAAAATGAAATGCCATTTTGAGTTGAAACAAAAACAACTGTGATTTTCCTTGCTGTCCCCTAGCTTGGAGTGGTACGGGTAAATATGAGGCCCGTGATGCCATGTGCGGGGTGCAGGGAGCAGTGACTCTAGAGTTCTCCAAGGACTACCTAGGGTGGGGAATCTTGGATTTTTGGACCTGCAGGTCAGCCAAGGTCTGCAGCATTTGAGTTTGCTACCTGAGAAGACCCACCATAGAATCATAGAAATGTAGGGCTGGAAGGGATCTTGAGAGGTCATCTAGTCCAGCCCCTTGCACTAAGGAAGGCTCAAGTAAACCTAGAACATCCCTGACAGGAGTTTGTCCAACTTGTTCTTAGAACCTCCAATGATGGGAATTCTACAACATCCCTTGGAAGCCTATTTCAGAACTTAACTATCCTCTTAGAGAGTTTTTCCTAGTATCTAACTTAAATCTCCCTTGCTGTAGATTAAGGCCATTACTTCTTGACCTAACTTCAGTGGACAAGGAGAACAATTGATCACTGTCCTCTTTATAACAGCCCATAATGTATTTGAAGATTGTTATTAGGTCCCCCTCAGTGTTATTTTTTCAAGACTAACCATGCCCAGTTTTGTTAAACTCATAGTTCAAGTTCCTCATAGTTCAAGTTTTTTAAACCTTTAATAATTTTGGTTGCTCTTCTCTGGACTCTTTCCAATTTGTTCACATCTTTCCTCAAGTGTGGCGCCCAAACTTGGACACAGTACTCCAGCTGAGGCCTCACCAGTGACGAGTAGAGCAGGACAATTATCGCCATTTCGAACACTCCTATTGATATATCCCAGAATGATATTAGTCTTTTTTGCAACTGCATCACACTGTTGACTCATATTCAATTTGTGATCCAATATAGCCCTTAGATCCTTTTCTGGAATACTACACCTAAGCCAGTTATTCCCTGTTTTGCAGTTGTACATTGAATTTTTCCTTCATAAGTGAAGTACTTTGCACTTATCTTTATTAAATTTCATCTTGTTGATTTCAGACCAATTCTCCAATTTATCAAGGTTGTTTTGAATGCTAACCTTTCCTCCCGAGTGCTTGCAACCCCTTCCATCTTGGTGTCATCTGAAAATTTTATAAGCATACTTTCCACTCCATTATCTAAGGCATTAATTAAAAACAGTAGTGGACACAGGACCAAACTCTGCAGGATCCCACTAAATAAATATGCCCTGCCAATTTCACTTTGAACCATAGATAACTACTTTTTGAATATAGTTTTTCAATCAGTTGTGCATTTGCCTTACAGTTATTTCAACTAGACAGCACTTCCCTACTTTGCTTATGATAATATAATGTGGGACTGTGTCGAAAGCTTTATTTTAATCAAGATATGTTTACTGCTTCCCTTATATCCAAAAGGCCAGTAACCCTCTCAAAGAAGGAAATTAGGTTGGTTTGGCACTCATTTGTACTTGACCAATCCATACTAGCTATTCCTATTATACTCTAGGAGCTTACAAACTGATTGTTTAATAATTTATTCCAATATCTTTTCAGGGATTGAAGTAGGCTGACTGGTCCACAGTTCCTAGGGTCCTCTTTGTTCCCCTTTTTTAAAGAGAGGTATTATGTTTGCCCTCCAGGCCTCTGGGACCTGACCTGTCCTCCAAGAGGTCTTGAAGATAACAGTTAATAGTTCTGAGGTTGCTTCAGCTAATTCCTTAAGTACCCTAGGACGAATTCCATCAGGCCCTGTCAACTTGAAACCATCTAACTTATCTAAATATTCTTTAACCTGTTCTTTTCCCTATTTTGGGTTGTGTTCCTTCTCTTTTCTTGTTCATATCAATTGTGCTGAGTATCCATTAATGGTATCTGGTCACCATTAAACTTTTTAGTGAAGACTAAAGCAAAATAGGCATTAAACACCACAGCCCTGATGTTATCAGTTATTAACTCTCCTTCCCTGCTAAGTAGAGGATCTACACTTTCCTTAATCTTTTTCTTGTTCCTAATATATTTTAAAAACCTCTTCTTACTGCCTTTTATGTCCCTTGCTGGATGTAACTCATTTTGTGCCTTAGCTTTTCTGAATTTCTCCCTATATGCTTGTACTACAGTTTTGTACTCCTTCTTATTTGTCCACCTTTTGTAAGATTCCCTTTTGATTTTCAGGTCATTAAAGAGCTCCTGATTGAGCCATTATGGCTTCTTACTATTCTTCCTATCTTTGCTTCACATCGGAATACTGTAGTTAGCAGTTGTGCCTTTAATACTGTTTCCTTGAGAAATTGCCAGCTGTCTTGAATTCCTTTATCCTTTAGCTTTTCTTCTCTGGGGACCTTACCTACCAGTTCTCTGAGTTTGTTAAAATCTGCTTTTTTGAAGTCCATTGTCCTTACTCTGCTGATCTCGGTCCCCTTTCCTGAGAATCATGAAATTTATCATTTCATGGTCACTTTTATGCAAATTGCCTTCCACCTTCAGAAGCACAACCCGTTCCTCCACCTTCTGAAACAAAAAGTTGTCCCCAATATATTCCAAAAACTTAGAGACTTAGAATTGAGGGCCAGAAGAGACTACTAGATCATCTAATGTGAGCTCATGACTCTCACAGGCCACCAACATCACTCAGCACCCACACTCCAAACCCAACAATCAAAACGAGACCAAAGTATTACAACCCACAGGAGACTAGACTATTATGAGCCACAGGCAGAGAATAGGAGGCACCAAGGGGCACCAATTGAGCCCCCACAATGACAAGGAAATGGTTAAGTGAGATATACCCAGACAATCCTGGCAAGTGACCCACACTCACATGCTATAGAGGCAGGCGAAAACCCCACAAGGTCACTGTCAAACTGACCTGAGGGAAAATTCATTCTCAACACCACATATGGCAGTCAGTTAGACCCTGAGAACGTGAGCAAGGATCAGTCAGCCAAGCACCTGAGATAGAGAGAATGCACTGTGCCACTTCAGATCCCTGGCCTACCCTACTCAATGCCCCACCTCCAGCTATGGCCATCCCTACTGCTTTAGAGGAAGAAGATTAAAAAAACCCTCCTTGCATATGTTGGATGGGGGGATCTTCCTGACCTCTCCTGGTGGCTGTCTGAATCCTGAAGCATGAGCTTTAGGAACATAAGAAATAAATTGGAAATGAACCTTAGGACTGTAGAACCCTGTCATCATCAGAATCAAGCTCCTCATATAATTGCACTTATTGGACATTATGTCCTGGTACATTTCCCTTTCCTTTTTCTGCTGGAATTCCTGGGCCTTTCCCCTGTCCTCTTTCCTTCTCCATACTGCCAGTCATATTGGCCCTCCAAGCCCTTTGTTCATAGTCTGATGCAGCAGTGGTTTGTAAGATCTCTCTGAACATGTCTTCTTTCTCCTCCTCCTCAGGGGCAAGAGTTCTGGGGCTGTGGAGAAGGCACTCCTCAAGGCCATCATAGCAGAAGCTGCTGATAAAAACCGAGATGTACCAATGGATTTACAGTCACAACAGAAAGGAAAAGATAAGTTTCTAAATTCCCTTCCCTCAATCCCATAAACAATTTTAATAAGAAATGCATATTGACACTTCAGCTTTGGAGTGCCTTGGCACAGCCCTAGCCACGGTGAATATTGCCTGTCAGGGACCAGGGGAAAGGATTTTCTGATACTCGAAGCTATAACATTTCAGTCCCTATTCCATGGGTACTGAGTACAGGGCAATGGCACTGAATATTGGCACGATTTTCCACAGGAGGTGGTGATTTTAGCTGATATCTTACTTCTTCGGGTAACAGAGGCACAGAAAGCACAGCTACTACTGGGGTCCAGAAGCTGCCTGGCCCCTGTGCCTCTAGCCTGTTTACTCCAGTGGTGCCTGCAAAACTCACTGCAGAGTGGAACGGGGAAGTGTTCTACTGTAGAGGAAGGAATAACGCAGCCATCCTAGAAACCTTTGGGAGAGGACTGCAGAGTAGCTCCCTGGAAGTTTCATTGAGATCTCTCAGGAGGATAAAATGGACATCCCTACGTACGTAAACAAAGTGCTCTGCATCCTGCCCTTTCCCACTTGCCTCAGCCAACCGGGGAATGAAAAAGCAGCTGCCAACTCAACTTGTTTGTTGTACCTCTACCTCTTCGCATGTGAGTAAATCAATGGAAAGTTGATACCTGTGACTTATTAATTTGGGGCTGGGCTGGGCTCCATCTTTAAATTTAAACACTGTGAGGAAAGATGCATGCACACGCTTACCTGAGTTCCCTTCCCCTTCATCATGCTCATCTGTGCTTGCCTGGTGGGACTGGCTAGACTTGAGGCGGAGTCTCAAACAGGTCCTGGCTTCCAGCATGGTTGGAGCCCCCCACTGCATATCCCCCTCCTCCTCCTCCTCGATGTTCACAGTAGGGGTTTCTGTATCAGCCTTGTCTGAGGTATCCGTGGTGGTCTGTGGAGCGCTAGTGGGGTCTCCACCAAGTAGGGCATGCAGCTCATTGTAAAAGGGGCAGGTCTGCAGGGCGCCATCAGATCAAATGTTGTGCACCCTGGCCTTGTTATATCCCCGGAGACGTTTCTTTGCTTTCACAGGGCACAGTGGCTGACCCCTGCTGTACCCCTTTGCCAGCATCCCCCCTGTCATCTGTTTGTATCGGTCAGGGTTTCTGTGGCTGGTCCACAGCTGTGCTTGCACAACCTCTTCTCCCCACAGGGCCAGGAGATTCAATATCTCCTGCCTACTCCAAGTAGCAGGGCATGGAGCCAACACAGTAACTTGGGCAGTTGCATACAACAAGGATGAGCCGATAGGTGTATTGCAAAGGTGGGCAATCAGGAAAAGGCATATCAAAAACATTTGAAGTTTTAAAGGAGGGGCAGGGGAATGACTTGCCGTCTCTGTGACTCCTGGGCAGTAGAGTTTACAATTGAAACCAGACCAGTCACTGCCGCAGGGAATGGGGCATTGTGGTACAGCTGCTGGAGATCCGTTAGTGTCGACACAGGTCACATATTGTCTACACTCACACTGTCAACCTCAGTAGGTCAGCCAGGACTCCACACTGTTCAGGGAGGCAGTTTTACTGCTTCACTGTAGCAGGGCACTTACATCATCCAGAAATAAATTTGTTCATAGACACATGCACAAATAGGTTGACACGAGGTGACTTACATTGACCTAACTTTGTAGTGTAGACCAGGCCTAAATGTGCTGGGGATGAGCCCATCGCAGAGCAGCCCCTGTATTCGGGGAGGCCAACCACCCCTTCTTTTCAGCTGCACTCAGTGCTCTTTGGCTGCAGTTGAAGTTCTGGGCCCACATCTAAAATATCAGATGATCTGTAGTGTACTGAGATTTTGAAATGCTAATAGCAAATTGTTTGTTTTAACACCACATCTGAGCTGACCAAACTTATGGAGAACTATTTTTAAAAGTATAAACATAAAAAATTATATTTGTTTCTCCAGTAGAATGTCACCTCTCAAATATAAATAATTCAAAGCAGATAGCCATTTAGAAATCTAATATCCAAAATTATATACAGTAAGATGTGCTCTCAGTAATGATGGTGTTAACTAGAAGTAACTGGTTTACACCAGCATAACAGAGCAGAATTTGGCTCCACATGCACTGTTATCTACTAATAAATAACCACCATGGAAATAGACAAGACACAGTGTACCTGGTTAATATTTCAAAATTTTACCCCATTTGATGCAATCATGTGTACTTTATGCTAACATGGGCCACGGACTGTTTTTTTTTATCTTAGGGAACCACAGAAGTCTCAACGAGTGATAGAATGTTTCTAGTTCTGCACCAAATCAGTTCTGCACCCTTCTCTGCCAATTGCTTATTAAGAGTTAAAAACGGATGTGTTAGGTAAAATTCATTTATCAAATTGGTAGACTCAATGATAAAAGTATTTTGTGATTTCCTGTGCATACAGATACCAGTGGGGGCAACCAAACACAATATTAACGGAACATAAATACATACCAATTAACAAATTAATTTACAAAGAAAAGACAGAGGCAGGATAGAATGTGGTCCTAAGGTTTCCCACACAAGTGATTTGCCAGCTATTGTCAGTAGATGAAGATCAAGTCAGCAGGTTCTTACTTGTTTCTATAGTTTCAGAGAGTTTAGTTATCACAAATGTGAGGGAACACGAGCATTGGCTTGATTCAGGCATGGAGCGGGAACATGACAACAAACTCTTCCTTCCCTACACCTCTGCAGATGCATCCCAAGTGTAGCCTGAAGCACCCATGCTATTCTACTACCTGGCCTCTCTTGTACATAAACAATCAATACTACTGAGTTTGTGCAGCAGTTTTGTGATGTGCAAGGGTTGGCCAGCATAATAATGGTTGTTTCATTTATGTCCTAAATATGTGTTTAATCAATCACTATCCAAATATATGTGTCATGTTTTGAAAACAAACACCTCGGTTTTTAGTTTCTATCTGCTTGTCTCTGTGCATCTAACAATGTCTATCATTATGACATCTAGCATTATGCTATGAGTACTTTCTACGGCATTGATTTCTTTCTGAAATATTTCTCAGTATTTCTACATTTGTATTTAAAGAACATTTTGACTTAAAAAGCAACTCACAATCCTTCTGCAATGCACTCCAGCAAAAGGACATTTCCCCTTAGTTCCACTTTATTACTTGTGCTCCCCACTGGAGTTAAAAGAGTTGGTCGTCTCTCTGTCAATGGCTTGGCTGATTAAAAAAAAAATTAGAATAATGAAAACAATCAGAAAGATATATTTCAAACATATTTCCCAACCCAGCAAAAATCCATCTGCTTCCAAACAGTGACAGTAAATATATTTATAGTCAGGTCTGGTGATAGCGTATATATTAATATTAAAATGAAGGCCCAGTTTCATGCATATGGGCATTTCAGAATTTAGCACAGGAGTTTTTTCTGTGTATTGTTCATTTAATTCAAAAATCCTTTTGTAAGAATTTGCACAGCTACAAAGGGTTAGGGTTTTGCCCAGCACGCTAGAGTCCTATCTGGACATAAGAAACATTGTAATTTTGGACACATACATTAAAAACAGCCAACCTGTTCAATATTGTACTTGCTTAGGCCCTGATTCTGCAATATGATGGGTTCACATGGACACGTACATCTGTGCAGAGCCCCACACACTTCAGTTAGGCTCTGCATAGGTGCAGGGATCCATCTACATGGATCATATTGCAGGAATCATATTCAACATCTGATGTTTTCTGTACTTCCACTAACACCACAAATAAGACATAGAAAAAAATGGAGCCAATGTAAACCTGTTGTATTCAAAAACATGAGTGACAGGATATATTGCAGTTTAAAATATGCTTTGCTCAGCATCTTCCAGTCTACAAAGGACTTTTCTCATAAACCTCAGCCATGTCTTGTCCCTTTAAAACATAATTTTAATTTGAATATTTTGGCAAACCTGAACTGTATGATCAACTGCTTTCTCCACAGTAATAAAAATTATATAACATGGCCAATATATAGACCTAAAACTAAACCCAAATTTATACACAGATTACTATATCTGCTTCCAAAACCTTTGGAACTTCTTGATTTAATTCAAAGTCTATTACAGTATTTCATAACTCCATTTTAAAATATTGATGATAATGAAATTGGATCAGACTGTTTTCTGGAAATAAACATTATAAAACACTTTAGTATTCTACTATAATAGCTTAAAACATAGTAGTCTGCTGTGGTATTTTTTTTATATGGACAGCAATATAAAGATGTATATGCCTTGTTTATCTGGACATAGGATTTATTGCTAAATTAAGTCATAAAGAACACATTACAATAATTTTAGGATGTACCTAGAGCACCTCAAATGTGAGTATATGAAATGTGCCTCTTCAGAAGATAAAGATAAAGGAGAACATAGAAAAAGGCCACACTACAATAAACAATCTGCCCATTTCATGCACTGCAAAAACCCACTCAAGGCTGTGAAAAATCCTGAAAAATTGATTTCTGCAGCCTTGTGTCATGTGCCAATTGAATGGGTTTTTAATAACTGTACTCGATATGTCATTCTATTTGCAGGTCATTATTACCCTATTACAGAAAACCCACCATTATGGTTCGCTAACTAAACTTAACTTTTATGTAGACAATGAAAAGTTGTCATGCTCCTGCTATATTTTAGTTTTCAGTAATTGAAGATTAGTGCCTATAGAACTTCAGTTATGGAAAAGACCTCAAGATAAATACAATAAAATAATAATATATTTTTTATCTATTTTCTACCCATCACATAGAAAGTAAAATTGTGGGGCCAGATCCTCAGCTGATGTAAAATTGTGTACCTCGATCAAAGTCAACTGAGCTAAGGAGTTTTATACCAGTTGAGGATATGGCCCACAATATAGAAAAATAGACCATTCAAAATGGACTGAATTAAAGTTAATTAAAACAAAAATATCCAGAATTTTGTTTCTTTTAAGTTACTTTTCAAATACATTTCAAAGTCTTAGATTCTTTAATTTAATTCAAAAGTCTTTAATTCAATCTAGTTTTACATTTATAAAACAGATTAAAAATGAATGGTATATTAAGTGAATTATTAAATATTAAGAGCATCTGTTAAATTATTTAAGGTTACTAATAATGCTTATAATATAGCATGTGATATTGACTAGTTCCAGTGATAATGAAGGTTTCCACTTATCAATTAAATTAGAGGAAAAACATAAATGAACAGCATAATACAGAAGCAAGTAGACAAATAATCTGTAAAATCTGCCAGTGTGACTGGATTCATTTGCTGTAAAAGCTGAGATTTTTGTTGTGTGTCATATTGTTGACATTACATCAAAATTATTTAAGTATTTTTAAAGGCTCACACTGTGGCATCCCTTTGTAAAGTGTATATTATCACCAGTACTAATGGATATATTTATTAGAAATTGGAAAGGGGAGTCAAAGGTAAGTAGCCATGGAGGTGAAAGTTAGTTAACTAAATTCTACTATGAAAGAGGGAATACCAGTGGGGATCACCATCCCATAACTCACCACCATAAAAATCAGTGTCACTCAAATTAGCAGATATAGTTTCATTCAATGAATCCACTGAAATAAACAGAATATCATGAAGAATGCATACAAGTGGGTAAATCAGATTATTGGGCATCAAACGTGAATCACTATGGACAAGTTGATTTAACAATACAAGCAGAGAGCAGTATGTTATTGCAGATGTCTGCTGATTAAGTCATTTGAACAGTCATGAGCATTATAAACTGGTGTATGCACATAGGAGTGCCAACTTAAATTCAGTATTTATCACATTATAATTTTTAAATAAGTAAAATGTTACAAAATATAGGTGATTTGAGTGAGATATTACTGAAAAAGAAAAAATCAGTATTTAACGTAAAACTTTAAAGGCGAACATGGAAAGTAAAACAGCATGTATGATTTAGGACTACTCATGTTTTTGTAAAGTATTTATAAAGAAAACTGGACATTAATATTTTAAAGTTGTATAGAATTATTTCTTACTTATTGTGATGAAGATTACAATTTCTCTCTCACATACAACTACTTAATTGTAGGCCAGCAAGTGAAAAATCCAGATAAATACAATGTAAGTGTATAATTAAGAAAAATAATACTTACTTGAAAAAACCTTCACAGAAATAGGTTGCTTCTGCTGTATAGTCTGAGTGTGATTAAATCTCGCATAACAAATATAGTCCTCACGAGTGTCCTCTGGTTTTACATTAGAAAAATAAAGGTCTCCATTCAGACCTTGGGAAACCCTTTCATTTTGAGGCAGTCTTTGGAAAGCTAAGTAAAAACAAGGACACATTTATTTTCATTATAATACATAAAAAAATACATTAGTGATCTGTGGACCCCAGATGTGACCTACCTTCTGCCTTTTGTAATGTCTCATCTCTTTGTAAGTGCTCTCAGCTGCTTCCTTATCTCCCCTCAAAAATACGTCAACAAATATAAAACCACAAGACTCATGAAGACAGCCCCAACCCTCTTTGCACGCACTGCACATGAGCAGCCTCTCTGCAGGCATGGCCCTTCCTGTTCTGTGGAACTGTGCAGCCTTGCACAAGCAGAGACTAGATTTTATCCTCACTGAGCAACTACACTGTCTCCTGCAATTTTTCATAAGTAATTATAAATTATTTAGAACAGTAATCAAAATTGTCAAGAAATATGTTCTTTATGCAGATTTAATATAAACTTACAATTATCCATCCAAAATATTATAGGTGGTGGTAAGCCAACTGGAGGGCTGCAGTGAAGTACTAGAGGATCACCTTCTCTGACATATTTTGGTTCTACTTTTTCTTTAGTCCACAAGGGGGATCCTGTAGAAGATAATTTTCACATTCATATACACTCTGGATTGATAAAGTTACAGAACCCCACGAAAGAACGATATGTGTCACATAATTTAAAAGGAACGGTCTTCTGACATTTACTGTACATGGATTATAACTTCTACTTCTGAGTAGTTGTGTTGTCTTTGGGAAAAAGAAAGGTTTCGTAATTTTTTTGTTTATACGTTTTAGAGAATCATTGCTTTACTCTACGCAATCAAACAGAAAGGGATTCTTCTGGGTAATCACTAACATTTGACAAGTTTGATTCTGGATCATGTAGAAAAGCAATGCATACAATTAGAAAAAAACAAAGTGAGACAGTTCTAAAATGGCATTCCATGTGGAGAGATTTATCAAAGACTATGGTAAAAATAAGAGCAGCTCAAGAAAATACATTTGAGCTCAAGAGCTGTGACGTTTGAAAAGTAAGCCAATATAATACCACAATAAATTCTAAGATTTGGGGACAGGAGGGATATATGTGTTTGTCTCAATATACTCCATGTTAGGGCTTTTTTTTTTTTTTCTTTTTTAAAGTAATTGCTTTGCAAGAACAGATTTTTTTTAAAAAGAGTACTCCACACCAAAGAAATATGTTAAAGATTTACAATTCTTTTTTCTAATTGTAATGTTTTATACACTGTCCAATTTTAAACATGACAAATGAGTCAGACATACTGAAAACCAGGAAAACATATTGGGTGTTTAACTTACTAAGGAACTTTGGAGAAAATTGGCAGCTTTTTCATGCAGTACAGCACTAAACCAGAATATCAGAAACTGTACAATTACCTTCTAATAAGATCGCTTTGATGATTAAAAAGATGTCTTTTTTTTTTTTTTAAGGAAAGGAAAAAAGAAAATAATTAAACCAAAAAGTTCACAACAAAACAAATAAGTACAAATGTTTCAGGTTTGATGAATGTTAGAGTTACACTTACTGGACGGGCGTATAACAATGTTATTGGAAATTGCTGCTCCACGTTCATTCCTTGCTGTACACTGATACACTCCTTCATACGCTTCTGCCTTTCCGCCATTCATAATGTTTATTACAAGGGTTCCTGAGTTTGGCTTCACTGTTACCCTTGCATCTTTATCTATATCAAAATGAGTTCCATTACGTGTCCATGAGAAACTAGAATCATAAATACAAGAATAGGAAACTAATTACTAAAGATTTGGAAAAAACAAGAAAAATAACTTTAGAAAAATCTCTTAACACCACACAGATTTTTGTAAAAAGAAAAGGAGTACTTGTGGCACCTTAGAGACTAACCAATTTGTTTGAGCATAAGCTTATGCTGAAATAAATTGGTTAGTCTC
The DNA here is from genome assembly GCF_965140295.1 of Lepidochelys olivacea. Classification (NCBI taxonomy): domain Eukaryota; kingdom Metazoa; phylum Chordata; order Testudines; family Cheloniidae; genus Lepidochelys; species Lepidochelys olivacea. Next base: position 300,681,164 of record NC_140411.1, read on the forward strand.
TAAGGTGCCACAAGTACTCCTTTTCTTTTTGCGAATACAGACTAACACGGCTGTTACTCTGAAACAGATTTTTGTGTATACCATAAAAATGTGGCTTAAGAATAATATATTTGAATTATTTAACTGAGAAATAAGTAATAAACAAACATGCTTTGAGACAAAAGACTTGGTTATATTTGTTAATAGGTGCCATTTTTAGGGTCAGCAGTTTTGCTATATATTATTTATATTATTAAAAATTACAAAAGATAAATTATTGTTTATAATATTTATATTATAAAATTACACAGAAGGATTGATAAGCTAATCACAGAGGAAAAAATGCTTTCATTTTCCACTAAAGATGATACAGCGAAATCTGCTAGCACTGATACTGTTAAAGCTTCATTAGCATTTCCATTATAAACCCCATTATTCAAAGAGTTTATAACTGGCCTGTAAGAATTTGCTCTGGGCTGAAATGTGTCATATAAGTTCTCAGCAGGAGATCATGTCTTTTACTCGGTTTGTCCATTTTTTAAGTTACCAGAGTGAATAAAAAGGTAATATTGTGGGTTTGATTGCTTTTCACTACTCTAATGCAAACAGTTGTGATTCTATATATTAAATTTTGCATTCGGGTAGGCCATAACCAATCTATTAGGTTCCTTTTGGTGTTACCCAAAACAACTGATATTTTGTAAAGTAGCTGCTGAGAATTTACAGTATTACAATTCATAAAGATTTATTTTTTGGGAAAAAAAATAGATCCATAGTATGCCAATCCTACTGCTCTAAAAATGCATTCATAAGATATATTCTCTTACTTCCAAAAATACATTGATACAATGCTAGGATCGTGACTGTATGGCAGCACCTCATGAGGTGCTGAGCACATACAACCCCTAGTGTAGTTAGAGGGTGTTGCTGATACTCATTACCTCTCAGGATCAGACCTTAAACATTTACATTTGAAAACTAGTGAGCTTTTTACATATAAATCTAAATACATGTAGTACAAGTGAAATTCAACCAACTCAGCAGGGTTCACACAGCTTAAATTGTGGTATGTCCTCCTATGGTTGGACAGTGCAGGAGAGTTTCTGTAATCCATGAGCACCATGAGTGGCTCAACTTTAGCTTCAGATAGATAGGTGCGGAATGGGCAATGTAGGAGACTGAACTTGGAATAAAAGCATGAGCTCTGTTGCTCAAACTAAAAAGACAGCTTGCTGGTTAGAAGCAGTAGCATATTCATAAGCCTCAATCTATGGTTTAGTCCAGGGGTTCTCAAACTTCATTGCACCGTGACCCCCTTTTGACAATAAAAATTACTACATGACCAGGAGAGGGGACCAAAGCCTGAGCCCACCTGAGCTCCACCGGGCCAGGGAGTGGGAGGCAAAATCCAAGCCCCGCCGCACTGGCGGGGAGGGCCAAAGCCAACGCTTGAGCCCCATTACCCCTGATTGGGGGGGAGGGGGGCAAAGCCCAAGGGCATCAGCCTGAGGAGGGGGGGGCTGTAACCTGAGCCCCACCACCCAGAGCTGAAGCCATCAGGCTTTGGTCCTAGGCTCCAGCAAGTCTAACACCAGCCCTGGCACCCACTTTGGGGTTCCGACCCACAGTTTGAGAACCCCTGGTTTATTCAATAGCAGGGGACAAAGATGCACATTGCATTAACCCTCTCTCTAGCAAACTTTAGAGTTCCATAGCCATGCTAATTCCCACTTGTGTCTGAAGGGATCTAACCCAGAACCACTTGATCTAAAAGATGAGCCTCTACTGCTTGACCAAATGAATCAAGTCAATTAGCTCAATCAAAAAAAAATATTTGGTCACATAGTGCCTATGAAAATAGGCATAAATAAACTCAGGCTGTCCCGTCTTGTCCGTTCCCCCCACTTCCCTTTGGAAATTGCACTAGAAAATTCAAGCACTTCACAAACTACAGAAAGCATTACGAATTCATCACCTCACTCAACACGGAGTTTTTAGAGAATGTCATTACCTCTGTTGAAATAGAAATCCTGGTGCAGCATTAACACTAGAGATGCTACCGCACCTCTATAACAGACGTGTGACATTAAAAACATCCTACAATAAAAAATTTGAGAGCACAGGAGGGAAAATCTCCCTGCTCTCAGTTCTGGTGTCCAGCATCAGAACTGCCCCCAGATGCCAGAAGGAACAATTGCTCAGCCATGGATTGGCATATGTCAATGAGCTCTGTGGGGGTGAAGCATGCTCAGTGTAGTTTGCATAGAGCATTGTGTGAGTGGCGCATGCTCAGTACACAAAATGTTTGGTGAACTTTACTTCCAGCCTCTATCAAACCTCTACTGAACATATACAAATGGTAATTTTTAGATGTTTATAAGTTGAACAAATTCAGGTGGATTTTCATGAAGACACCAAAAAGAACCTCTCTTTGATCCCATAGTCACATCCCTGAATATTTTCAAGACCCAACTCTAAAAACTGGAGGGAATTAGAGCTTCTCAACAAAAGCTGTAAGATTTTTTTTAAATATTGGCAAAACAATATATTTTCCCTTACCCTCATTCTAGAAAGCAGCTGAACTCTTTCTGCTGAAACTTTCCAGACAATTCAGCCTAACACGCAGACATGTGGCACAGAAAATTTCAGCCAGAATTATTAAAAATTGGTAAAGTTACAAGCAACTGAAAACATGGTCTTACAATGGAATTATTGGGGAACCGTAACTATAGGCACACCACCACCTGTGCCCCTAATATACGGTGAGTAATGTGAAAGCTATAAAATAAGCCTAGAAAATCAAGGGCACTCAAGTTTAAGCTGACACACATTCCTTAGCTCATTGCATTTTGCTCACAAAATTGTACAATTTAGCAATCATAGAATACATCAATCAAGCAAATAATGGTGCAGACCATGGATGAATTTGAGACCTCCACTTTCAGCCTTGTTCTAGCAGTTATGTGTGCTCATACGCCACCTGCATTGTAGAAATTCCACCAGGATACCCAAGGGTAGAAGGTGAGCAGACCAGTGCTATGGTATTCTTTGAAGTGCCCCCCTCCTTTTACTGTAATGATCCCCTTTACTGATTTTCCTATTGAAAACTTTAAGAGGATCTTTCAACATTGTAACACTATACATTTTTAGAATGTTTCTATGGTACTGTTGTTCAGTTCAGTCTCCTCAGCACTTCTATGGGAAGGACTCACTTAATGCAGATATTATTAATATTATAAAAATAACAAGGATGGTAAACATAAGACTTCATACTGATTTGATGTCACTAGTTTAGATTAAAGCTATGTGTATTAGTCTAGAAAATTACTTCATTTCCTCTTAGTTTTCATATTTGTTATTCTAGCTTTTCTACATTTTTCTGTAGCAGCAAAAACAATAGAAGTAGTACTAACCTAGGAGGTGGCTTTCCTTTTGCTTCACATTGTATTACAATATTCTCTCGAGGGTCAACAATGTAGTCTTTTGGAGATTGCTGAGTTATTGTTGGAGGCTGTGATACTTTATTGCAGAACATAATTAAGAAACATTAAGAAACAATGATATTTTCAAGGTACCAACACACCAGTTTTATAGGCAAAAAAGACAAAATTAGCAACAAAAGACTGGTATCAAAGTATCCTTTGCATTCAAAAGGCAAGATGGTCTTCTATTGTAAATCAGGTTAGCTCTATTCACTTCAATGAAGCTGTGCTGATTTACCACAACGGAAGACCCTTCAAAAGAGGTTTTAATGGGTATTCCTTGTTTAATATACTACAGATCTCATTCAATATTTGTGAAGTCAAAGGACACCCGAATCCTTAAAATCAACAAATATTTCAAAACAAACAAACAAGAGCCCTAATTTACACTTGAAAAGAGCTCTCTTCAGTCTACATAAACCAATCAAAAGTGATGTACGTTGTTTTCATTTTATAAATATTGGATGTGTTTCAAACACTCCAAGTAGGAGTCCAGTTTGTTCAAAATTTCAGTCATAACATGACTAATTCACACTTGAGGTATGATTTAAGGACAGCTACATTTCAGGAGTAAAATAATTTTTGCATAAATTTGTACCTGAAAGTTTGACTATAGCTTAAGTTTTTAGAAAAATAAATATATCCACTAAGGATGGAATAAGACAGATACTGACATTTAGGAATTCTGTATCAAAAGTAGTACTTGGAAAAATTCTACATTTTTTTCTCCTAGTACTGAACAAACCTAAAATGGATTTTGCATTTTCTATCTTTTCCATAAACTAATGAGGAATAGCCATTTTGCTGAATTGTCCAAGGATGAACAAGAGATGTCAGGGTCAGTCAAGTGCTCAAGAATGATTGGCATGGTTTGACACTCATTCCCCTGGTGAAGGAGTTGGTGCCAATCTACATAAAGTAATTTGCAATCATTTACCATTGATTGCACCTCTCTTTGCACAGAAAGGAATGCAAAATTTCCTGACAGAAGAAGGAGTTGCAGACAGTGCCAGTCAATGTCTTACTGCATTTCTCACTCCCAATCTGTTTTACACTACAGTGGCAGCCAGAGTATCATTACAGTAGTTCAGAGTGCTATCCCTGAATATGTTCAGCTTTAAATAAATAAAGTCCATTAAATCCCTTGGCCTATGACCCTTCCTCACATATGCTGCTTTTTTCCAGAGTAAATTCCTCTGAAATCAAATGTAAATTATTGTGCACGTAAGCATGTATACCCCAGTATTCACTTAACCACTGAATTATCTGACCTGATCTGTAAGGGTATCATCCTGAAACCCTTACACGGGTAAAAAAATGTTCACTGACAAAAATATTCACCATAAAGTTCCTCTGGGACACTTCTGTGTGTAAGGATTGTAGAACGGGGACCTAAGATTGCTCTAAACATGCTGCTAAGGAATCATAAAACTGTGCAAGATTTTCCAGCTAGAAGTTGGTTAGTACCTCAAAATTAGAAGAAGTCTTAGTAACAAGGGTCCTGATCCTATCAATGGGAGTTGAGAGTGCACACCATCTCACAGGCGGTGCTCAAGTGCCTCACAGTACTGGGCCATAACTGTCACACTAACAGGAAGGTACTGAAATTCTCAGAGCCAACCTTTTTTTTTTTACAAATTTTGGAATTTTTTCATTAACTCATTGCAAATGCATATTTCCATATTTGACTAGTTATTACGTATCTTGAAAAGAGAAAGAGAAATGGTTTCACAAGGGACCAACCATTCCAGGAGATACTTCCCAGTGGGCTGCAGTGGGAGTTGCACATGCTCATCTCCTGGAATAGCAAGGTGGATACGTTCAAATACCATTGTATCATGGCGTGGTATAATCCCCTAAATAGAACAGAACGGGTCCTTCAGGATTAGCATGTCCTTTCCTCCCTCACTGCATACAGGAAAGTGATTGGGAGGTTTTCTTCCCAGGATATGACTCTTCACATGTTCCTGTAGAGAAGCAGTCAGAGGCTAGTTCTTTTCCCCTCTGGGGAACAGTTCCTGGGGCCAGTACACCCAATGTTCTAAGATGGCAAAAGTGCTGTCTGAAAAGGGGTACAATTTGAGCACTTCTGTAATACAATATATTGATAGCACCTGATGCACATATAAGATCTCAATCCTGCATCAAGATCTGAAAACATTCAAACCTATGTGGAGTCCCGTTGTATTTGAATTCATTGGATTCAAGATGGGCACAATGGCCATGTTAGTGCATCCTGAAGGAAGACTGGACCTAGTTAATTCACTGTATGCACTGTTTAAAAATAAATAAAAATGTCTCCACCTTCAGAGTTATAAAAAATGAGTGGATCATATTGTCCCTGCCTTATGCATACACACCTCTCAATGAATTCAGTTTCACCAAATGTGTTTACTCCTGAAAGTAGCAATAGCAAATTGCTTTAAAAAAATTGTAAGACTCTTATTGTTCAGGTAAAGTAAAATTAAACTGTGTTTGAATGTTTTATTTTATAAAAACACCTTCAAGCTGACACGTATACAATAGTGTTTTCTTAACACTGCATGCACAAAACATTTAGCCACAGCAAACACAATTGTGAACAAATACCTGATCCACATTATTTGGACTTTACACTCAATGCTCAACAAAATAAGTATTAATTTTAAGCAGCACACATTTTATTTTTCACTATCTATTTTTTGTGGACAGAAACTTACATTCTTTGAGAAGTATTGCTTTTCCCCCCATCAGAATCAGCAGGTGAATGGGCAAACAGAGATTAAAGAGAATCATTTGTTAGTAAGAAGAAACTTAGCATCTTAGAGAGGGAAGGTAAGTATCTCTGACAAATACGTGGACGTCTATAAAGAGAACATTTATCAACAGTTACCACACAGTAATATCTGAAATACTAAAAACATTTGCCATTGTGTCAGGAAATACTACAGTATCTCAGATTCCACTGTATAGGAAACTGCTCTGAAATGCTCACTTTTTAATGGCAACCCTGGTATGTGGCATTGACCTAAAAGGGACATAAAACATTGATTCGGAAGTATTGAGGAGGCAGGAAATCAGAATTAATAGAGTACATTGCTCTCATGCTGCAGCCAAAATCAATCTACCCATATGACCATATGGAAGTACAAAGGAAATGCTTAAGGCTAAAATAACTCTTACAAAGACAGGTTTCAGAGTAGCAGCCGTGTTAGTCTGTATTCACAAAAGAAAAGGAGTACTTGTGGCACCTTAGAGCCTAACAAATTTATTTGAGCATAAGCTTTCGTGAGCTACAGCTCACTTCATTGGATGCAAAGACAAAAGTATCTAACTCTATTCCACAGACATGCAATTAATTTCAATTTGAAAAATAACTGAAAAGTATAATTAATCTTCCCTGTCACATGCTATACTATATGATCTCATCCTCATACTGTTTACTTTGCATATGGTCCCATCTTCAATAATATTTCAAAGAATGAAAAGACTAAAACTACCTTTTATTACCTAAACTGTTGATCATCCCTTGGTCACACTGAAATAATTAATATATGTTCTGATTGTTTTTACCATTATTTATAACAACAATTATTTAGCTAATAATTTAAGAGCTGGCATGGTACAGGTAGGAGGTCCATTTTTGCTGTCTATTGAAGGCAGGTTAATCTAATCTAAAGCGTTGCTTTTATGGTCTTTCATGTGCCCAGATACCACTGTAATGGGCACATTAAAATCATTCAAATAAACTATATACATTTCAAACCTATGAAGGGGCTTGAATTACTTTTCTTTTTATTGTGTAAAATTAAAGAGCCTGGGAAACAAGTTCTACTTAGAAAACACAGGCATTTGCACCTCAGACTTTAAAAATCACAGAACGGCAGTTTAGTAATGTAGTGCTGTAAGGGCATTTACAAGTCCAGTCTCATTTAGATATATTGATCTTGTTATAGAAATGAAGGTCATTAGTTTGAAATATCTGGGAAACGTGTAGGGGAAAACTACAAATACTTGCAATTTAGGTGTATTGTTATTAAAGAAAAACAAGCATTTACAGTAGTGGATGCAGACATATGTTTGTGGAAGATTATAATTTAGAGACGCTCCCTCATAAGGGACAATATTATGAATATAGGAATTTAGAGATGTGCGCTGGACGCTAGCATTGAGAACACAGTGTAGCTGTGTACAGCAGTTCACCACAGAATCGCTCTACTTTGTTTTATTAAACGTTTTATTCCTTTCTCATTCACTGCTTTGTTGCTTAATGAACCCCAAGATGATTACAGTAGATAATCGTTTATTACAGACAAAACTGTGGTAAAGGAAACCATGCAGATTAGAGACATCAGTGAATTTGCTCATGTATTAAACCTGCAGTTATCAGTGGTCCTAAACTGTCCTTTCAGACAATTGGTTTAAGACAGGCATAGCACCTAAGGGGGAACTTGTGGCTCAGAATTCTGAAACATGGCCCATGACCATACTGATCTTCAAAATGGAAGTGAAGCCAGATGCCTTGAATGCCCCGATAAAGTTGCAGAGCTACCTGCTGGCCTTTTAGTCCCTGCAGGCTACACCACTGGCTCGAAGATGAAGGAGGCTGTTTTACACCAATTAGGAATCCACCTCAGACTTCCAGCAAATTGCCTACATAACCCTTGGTGTAGCAAAGTTTGAGTTTCCCTGTCTTAAAATTAACTTCTGTTAAATATGACTAGATTTAAACTGGGTTTCCCTGTTCTACGTGGTGTGATAAAGTTCCTTCTCTGCCTTGGTGGGTCTTACACTTATTGGCGGATTTGCTCTCCTCACAGATTCACAGTAGCCCTTGCTTGTGGCTCAAACCTGCCATTCACTCAGCTAACCTCATCGCTGGCCAGCACGGAGAAAAGGAAGGAGAACAAACCCCACAGCCTCTGTTGATCCACCTAGTGGGTTGGGAGACAGGCCAGGGACTTTTCCCTCTGGTGGGACCCACAGTCCAGGTCAACTGCTCTTATATCCAATGGGAGAAGGGGGATGCGGGGGAAACTGGGCACGCCCTCTACTCTGGTTCCAGCCCAGGGCCCTGTGGATCACAGCTGTCTACAGCATTTCTTGTAACAGCTGTGTGACAGCTACAACTCCCTGGGCTACTTCCCCATGGCCTCCTCCCCACACCTTTTTTATCCTTGCCACAGGACCTTCTTCCTGATGCCAGATAGCGTTTGTACTCCTCAGTCCTCCACCAGCACACTCTCTCACTCCCTGCTCCTTGCACGCCCCTCACTGACTGAAGTGAGGTCCTTTTTAAACCAGGTGCCCTGATTAGCCTGCCTGTCTTAATTGATTCTAGCAGCTCCTTAATTGGCTCCAGGTGTCCTAATTAGCCTGCCTGCCTTAATTGGTTCCAGCAAGTTCCTGATTATGCTGGAACTGCCCCTGTTACCTTACCCAGGGAAAAGGGACCTGCTTAATCTGGGGCTAATATATCTCCCTTCGATCACTCTCCTGTAGCCATCTGGCCTGACTCTGTCACAGTGGTTATAATCAATGGAAGTGTTCAATATAGGAACATAGCAATTGCTGCACTGGACCAGACCGGTGGTCCATCTAGTCCAATGTTCTGTCTCCAACAATGACCCACACCAGATGTTTTAGAGGCAGGTGTAAGAACTCCACAGTAGCTAGATGTAGAGTAATCTGCACCCCCACATTACATCTCAACGCAGTCTATAATGATTAGAGATTATCTTAAACCCAGAAGCATGGAGTTTTCATACCCCTTTCAGAATTGTCATTAGCGTTATCTACAACAACTCTGGATATTATTCTTATCCAATTCCTTTTTAAATCTTGTTAAATTCTTAGCCTTAGAAACTTCCTGCAGCAGTGAGTTCCACAGTCTAATTACATATGTGGCACAGTTACTCCCGGGAGAATTCTGTACCACTGCGCAATGCAGAATTTTGCAGAAACTAACATTGTGTACGCAGAATTTTCTTTCCCCCACAGAAATGGGATGCAATGCTACTGGGGGCCACTAGGGGCCACTGACCCAGACAGAGCCCAGCTCACACACCGAAGACACTGCTGGGTGGAGGGCGAGGGAGCTAGAGGATTCCTGGCAGCTGCAATTATCAGCACACCCTGAGGGAAGGAGACGGCAGCGCGCAGGAAGCTCCATGCAAGCCTGGGACCAAGCATTAGGCTGTTTCTCCCTCTAGATTCCTGGGCTCTGGGGCAGGTGTCTGGGCTGGAGGAGACATGGCTTGGCTCTGGTGGGGGAGAGAGGGTGGATGTCTGGGCTCTGGGGGGAAGAGAGTATTGGCTGAAGGGGCACCATGGCTGGACTCTGAGGGGAAGGGGGTTGTGGGTGTCTGCCCCCCCCCCGGGCTGGGCTTGGGCTGTGGGGGGGGGAAGGGGGCAGAGAAACTGGAACTGAGTTTTCATAGGGGTTTCTTTAACTCTCTACTCTTGGGGGAATTTTTGTGTGTGTCTGTATTGTTACAGACATACTTTCTGACAGGCATTTTGAAATAAATTACCAAAATAATTGAAACTGGTGTGATTATATAGTGTTATTTTGACAAATAAAATTTGCAGAATTTTGCAATATTGTGTGCAGAATTTTCAATTTTTTGGCATAGAATGCCCCAGGAGTAAACAGCATTTCCTTTTATCACTTTTAAATTTGCCATTTTTAATTTAATTGAACATCTCCTTATTCGGGTTAGGAGACAGGGAGAACAGAAGCTCAAGATCTACTTTCTTTGTACCATTCATTATTTTATATAGTTGTATTATGCCCCTTTTAATTTGTTTTCTTTCGAAGGTAAACAATCCCAGCCTTTTCAATATCTCAACATGTAAGAGTGTTCTCATGTCCCCAACCATTCTCATTACCTATTTCTGAACCCTCTATAATTCTGAAATACCCCTGTGAGATAGTGTGAATAGTACTGCACAGTACTGTGGATGAAGCTGCACCGCTGATTTCTACAATGGCATTATAATATTTTATGTATTATTCTCCATCCTATTCTTTATGTATCGTAGCATCTTGTTTGCTCTTTTGACTGCATCTGCACATTGAGCAGAGATCTTCATTGAGATATCTACATAACACTTAGGTCTCTTTAGTGAATTGATACTTTCACTTTTATGTAGTTTATTTTTAGTATCACACACACACACACACACAACTTTGTTACAAGAACATTATTTAAGTCGCAAAGTCAACCATTCCAAATTTAGGAAATGCCACTATAAAAGGGTGACCTGCTCCCTGGAGTGTCAGGTGACCTGGGGCAGAGATGCTAACCTTGGATATTTATGAAAAAAATTAGGTAGGAATTAAGGAGGTGGTTTGCAGCTCTTTCTCCCCCGCTACCCTCTCATCTCCCTCCCAGCTCCCTGAAGAAACCAGGACCTCCTCCCCCCAGCTTTCCTCACCTCTCTGTTTATGGCCAAAGCGCGGAGATCTGAGCCCCCTGGCCCTCCCTTGTTGCACCCCGACCCCCGAACCTGGAAACAGGGAGAAGGGGAGGATCGGCCCTAGGGAAGCTGTCCCCCTATGCCACCTAGGGCTCTTAATTATCTTTGCCAGTCCTGGGCCTGGACTTCCTTCCTGGAATGATCCATGGGAGAAACAATGTATTTTTCTCTAGTCTGTTCCTGAAAATGACTGAACTGTTTTGGTTGAAATTTTTCCAAAAAAAATCCAACCTAAGGCAGACACCAGGCATTGAACATGGAATGGAAAATTTCAGGCAAAATGGTCAAAGTTCAGCAAAATTATAAACTACTGAACACAGGGTCTTATAATGGGAAGTGTTGGGCAACCTTAACAATACCATCCCGGCCTATAATAGATACTTTTAGAAATTTGTCATAATTATGGAAATCTTCCATCAGCCATTCTCAGGCTAATTATGCAGGCCATTTTATTTATACAGTTCTTTTAAAACATTATAAATTGAAAGTAAACACTTAATGATTAAAATGCTTTGATACATAGATTCTCCTTCATTGGCTAATACATTCTCAATGTTTGGTTTTAGATGTTGTCCTTATCTTCCATTATAACATGCTTATTTCACAAGTTAATACTTACGATCAAGAGGTACTTCCAATGCAGTAATCATCTGGCACAGAAAGAGAATCAAGGAAGCTCTGCTCGCAGATATGGTCTTTTTTGTCATCATTATTTTAAGATGGATTAGTTAACTCCCACTGAGACAAACCTGCCCAACTTTCTTTTCTTCTTACCAAACTAGATGTTGGAATAGGTATGTAAATGTAACCAAGAAAGCTGGAAGAGAAGAATAAGAGAATAATTGATGTAACAATACTACAGAGATGTTCCATCAGTAGAGAATTAGTTCATATATTATACTTAGGACTAAGAACAGTGCCAAATCTTTTGGCCTTGGTGAAATTTAAGCCACTCATCAAATCAGACCTAAAAGCTGCAAGGAAGACTTAGCTCATGATTAAAGCTACTTTTTGTCATGAAGGTCATGAAAGTCACAGAATCTGTGATATTCTCTGCTTCAGTCCAAGGGGCTGCAGGACTCTGGAGCTGGCAGCCAGCAGGGCCTTGGCAGGATTCCAGTAACAGGAGACAGCAGGGACAAGGGACCCCCTGCAAGGTTCCAGCGACAGGTGACAGACTCCTGAGGGGGCCCTCCTCAGGGTTTCAGCGACGGGCAACAGCCTCGCACAGAGGGATGCCTCGGGCGAGTGGCTGGGGGTGTCCCATTTTCTCTTTTGAAAAAATGGTCATACTGCAGCTCCCAGCCACCATGGGCAGAGGGGGGCCCCCCTTGCAGCTTCCAGCTGCTGCGGGCAGAGGGGGAACCCCACAGCTCCCAGCCACCACGGTGGCAGGGGGGAGCCATGGAGCCTCAGCAGCAAAAGTCACAGACAGGTCACGGCTTCTGTGAATTTTTGTTTATTGCTCATGACATGTCCGTGACTTCTACTAAAAATAACCATGACAAAATCTTAGCCTTACACGTGATATATGAACCTGGTGCTTTTCCCTCATTACTAGTGGATGCTAATACCCTTTTTTAACTGGGCCCTTTATTAACTGAAAACATCAATGCCTCCTCCAAGAAAGACAAACCCTCTGCAGTCTAGCTAATTTTGAAAAAGTCTACACTAAGTGTCTGCAACCTTACCAATTAATGCCCAGTTTCCAAACCCCCTTTTCTTATGAAGGTCATTGACATAGTGGTGGCAATGAAGGCCCAATGGAAACTGTCCTCCAAAAATTTCCTCAGTCCTTCTTAGTAGTCCACCTCTCTGGCATCAAAGGTTGATGGGATCACCTCAAACCCATGCTCAAAGAACTACAGTGGCTCCTTTTTATCTAAATTCAAGTCCTGGTTCTAATCTAAAGTGACTTTAATGGGTTGAGACCTAGTTACCTCTTAGCTCCAACATCATCTGTAACCCACCAAGATCCACATGGACAATGTAGCTTGAAAAAGCCAGGATAAAACTGTTAGGTGCTTGTGGCAGAGGATTCTCTGTGGTGTGACTCCAGCTGAGAAACTACTTTCCAGAGGTCAGACTGAACAGAAACCTCATAGCATTCAGCATTAAGAGAAGGCCTATCTTATCAATAACATCTCACAACACTCAGATTGTAATAGCAGACACAATGTCACTAAATCCCCGACAAATAATAATTTATATGGTATAATAATGTGGTAATAATTAGCCAAACCTATAAAAGACTGGACTTTTTGTTTTAGACACAGACCAGTTAACTGTGGATTCCACTTTCAAGAGATTTGGGCAAATTTGACTGTCTCCTGCACCTCGGGACTTTAGCTGCCTCTATCTTACACTTGAACCCTTTTTCTGTGAGATCTGCATCTTTGAGTCTTTTTACCACAACATTCAAGTGGTTTGGAAGCAGAGCTGTGATCTAAGGTGCAACTGGTAAGCTGTGGTGTACTGTTCCTTTGGGAACTGTAAGAATTTAAGGGACTATAATCTGGGAACATGGTGGTTTAGCATTGCTGACACTACTGCATCATCATTGGAAGCTCAGGCCAGGTTTTCACTGGAGGACCTGGTGAAGCTAGACACTGCTGGAAGAACCATCCAGCAGGGTCTGAGTGGTGGCCCCGCACAGCCCAGCATTTGGCTCACATTGGTATATTAAGCCATTATGGGGAGCTATCTGAGCAATGATGCAGACCATCTGCTTTCTTCTGCTCCAGACCTTCCCTTACTGTGGACACTAGACTCCGGTTTCTGAACTTCATTCATCGCCAACTCCACTACTTGCCTGCTGCCTGTAAGCTGCTGCCTGAACCCTGACTTCCTAGTATCCTGACCCAGCTCAACTCTGATTCCACCACTCATCTCCTGAACTCAACTTGGTAACTGACTGATGCACACAGGCCACCCACAACCCAGCTGTGACAGTTTGCTCAGACCACTTTCAGCTCTACCCTCCCATCCAACCCCTCCACAGATGATGAAAGGGGTGGGTTACCCTCCGGCAATGAGGTCCCCAAGGGCCCAGGACTTGCAGGACCAAGTCACTGACCAGCAGGTGGAGAATATCATGCTACAGGCCCAAGTGGCACAGCCTGCTGCCAAAGCATAGACCTCATGCAAGTAACTAGCACACTAACAGGGAGAAGCAGCTATGCTATGTGACCAAACAGATCACTCATCACTTGAACTGGTTCCCATGGTGCCACTGCCCAACCAGTTTGATGGGGACCGTCAGAAATTCCGGGGGTTCCTGAACCAATGCAGGCTGCTCTTCCTGCCTGCCCTCAAATATACCCCAGCAAAGCAGTCACAGGTGAAGCTAGCAGTCTACCCTCCTACTGGCGAAGCGCTCTATTGGGTTTCCCCCGTTGGAGCACAAACAGCCCAGTGCTCTCCAATTGGGACACCTTCCTGAAAGCCTTCCCAACTATCGTTGATGACCTGCATGGCGTCCACTCCACAGAGTCTTCCCTCTGGAAGCTTTGCCAGGGGCAAGGGCTGGCCATCTCCTACATCATTTATTTCCGATGGCTTACAGGTGATATCACATGGAATGTGGCAGCTCATCTATACCAGCTCTGGAGGGGACTCAGTGAGGATGTAAAAGAAGAGCTAGCCCACACTGAAAACCTCACCCACCTAGAGGCCTTTATTTATCTCACCCTGTGCACTGACTTTCAGCTGTGCTTGCAGAAGGAGGGAAGAAGGGATAGCCCAATGACCCCCTGCCTGCCCACCACACCAAAACCTGTAGAACCAAGTCCTGAACCCATGCAGGTCACTGATGCCTGGTCCCAGAGGAGAAACAATGTTAATGGCAGCTGAACCTCTGCTTTTACTGTGGGACACAAAGACATATCCTCCACTCCTGTCCAACCTGAAAGAGCTTGAGAAACAAACCAGCACAGGCCTGGTAGCAGGGCACACACTGGTGGAGGCAACAGATGGGTCACTTCTATAGCAGGACCGATGACCCAAGAGACCGTCCCCGCAGGGGCAGTAATGGAAAGGATCCAGGAAATAATATGCTTTGATGTGATCTGCTCTTCATTCTTTCCAATAATTATTGGCATTCCTTGTGGAGTGGTATCATTAAAAGTAAATAAATATCAAGGCTCTAAAATTGATACACCCCTCGAAATGCATTCACAGAAAAATCTCTAATGAAGTTTCTTTGCAATGATTCTCAAATAAAACTGGACTTTAAATGAAGAAAAAAAAAACACCCCAAGAGTAAAGGAGATAAGAAATGTTGATTTTACGAATAATTATGTTTTCCGTAATTCCTCCTTCCCTTTCTAATAGATTAAGGGTAGCAAAAAATAACATATACTGATGTATAACTTTGAAATATAAAATGAAAAATTGTTAACGGTTAAGATTCAGAGCTTTGATAATTACAAGTCATTAAAAACATAGCTATGTATAGTGAATGAGTACAGATGAGGAGTAACAGGCTAAGGCTTTGGTGGCATAAGTATGGTTTTGCCAGTTCTTCTTTTACATAGACTGCTAATCTGTTTAAAATGTTAAGGCCGACAGAACAAAGGTAACATATTGGAAGATGTAAGTAAGAGATACATAAAAATGTAATGATAAATAAAAAAACCCTTCTTCTGGGAAGACCCAGGGCAGAGTGACACAAAACAACATGACCAGAAACTGCAAAACCATAAGGAAAAATACAGAAGTTGAGTAATTGTGGCTTGCTCATGCATAATGTATAGGTTACCTAAAACCCAGAGTTGATGTGCTAAAAGACAATAGGATCAAGATTACTTAATCTGCAATGCAGAAATGTATAAAAGACTGAAGTAAACATGGGCCCAACGTGGAGAAACACCAGCACAGAAACTGAAGAATGTGACTGAAGGACCAGACCAGGGGATTAATGAAGGGAGTGACTGTCATGGAAGGTGGAAGAACTTCTTGGTGCTCCAGAATGTGGTAACTTGGGCCCATTTACCAATATAGTGTGTCTGGCATAAATATATGTCCAGATACACTATAAATGACAATAATTCTGTCTGAAATTATATAAATAAAGGCAAACATTAAGCCTACATTGAGTGGATTTGTGACTCAGTTCCCCAATTTGTACTCCCAACACTTGGTTGAAGCTGCATAACCCATGTATCTCCTAATGGCACAGGAGTATTAACTTCTTCTCTGGCTATTGCCAAAAGCTTGCCTCCAACAAAACTGACCAGTCCCCAGGTGACCCACACCCAGGGCTCCAGGAGTTGGATAAGACCCTCGGAAGCAAGACCCCAAATGGTGGCGGCTAACCAGAAGGGAGTGGCTCCAGACCAGAACCTCAGTCTCCCTGAAAAGTGCCAAGACTATCTGGATGTGTTTGAAAAGAAAAATGAGGGTTTACTACCTCCACACAGAGACTATGACTGTCCTATAGACATACAACCTGGGGTAAAGGTGCCTTACAGACAGATATACACCATGTCTGAACCAGAGCTGGAGGTGCTACGCACACATATCCATTAAAATTTTGCCAAGGGGTTCATTTGGAGATTCACCTCTTCAGCAGGGGTGCCAGTTGTGCACAAAAAAAAAAAAAAAAGTTGGGTCACCCCTTGTTCTGGAATTGTTGGACCACTGAAGGACTATTAAGATCTTCACTACTCTAGATCTTTGTGGGGGCATAAAATCTAGTGTTCATAAGACCTGGGAATAAATGGAAGACTTTGGATACTTAGCAATGCCATTTGGCTTAACCAATGCCACTGCAAACATTTAAACATTTCATAAATAATGTGTTCAAGCACATCCTGGACCAGTACATGATCATCCACCTTGACGATATACTGGTGTATTCTAAGACACCTGAGCAGCACTGCTATCATGTCCAGTCTGTCTTGGAGAGATTACAGAAGCATGATTTGCATGCCAAACTAGAGAAGTGCACCTCTGACGAGGCCACCACTGAATTTTTAGGTTACATCATCTCCCTGAAGGGCATTCAGATGGACCCGCAGAAGTTGGAAGCCATCTGCAACTGGACAGCATCCCGGACCTGCCAAGAACTTCAGTGCTTCTTGGGCTTCATGACTTTTTATAGGCGATTCATCACCAACTTTTCTGAACAAACAGCCCTCCTGACTTCCCTCCTTCATAAAGCCATTCAGTTCAGTTAGTCACCTGAAGCCCACCTTGCTTTTGACCAGCGTAAGATCTCCTTCACCATAGCCCCAGTTCTGGCACACACTGACCTGACTTGTCCATTTATAGTGGAAGCGGATGCATCCAACATGGCCTCAGGGTAGTACCCTTGCAGCGGCTCAGAAGCTAATCAGTTTTGCACCCATGTGCATTCTACTTTTGAAAACTCACCACAACAATCCTGGACTGGCAACACCCCAAAGAGGAGCCTGAAGGGGGAGGAATGATGCAAGAACCTGCAGGACTAGAATCTGGGACCATGGTGGTTCTGGGCTGCTGATGCTTCCACATCTCCACTGGAAGCTTAGCCTGGGTTTCTGCTGGAGGACCTAGTGAAGTTAGATAATGCCGGAAGTACCACCCAGCAGGGTCTGAGTGTGGTCCACCACAGCCCACTGATTGGCTCATGTTAGTATATAAACCAGGAACCCCTCATGGGGAGATGTCTGAGCAATTAGACAGACCACCTGCTTGCTTCCGCTCCAGACTGTGCCTTTCTGTGGACACTAGACTCTGGCTGCTGACCCTCATTTGTCTCTGACTCTGCTACTTGCCTACTGTCTGTAACTTGGTGCCTGACTGTGACGCCCTGGTATCCTGACCCAGCTCAACTCTGACTTTGCTATTCATCTCCTGACTGGTGTACACAGGCCATCCATGGCCAGGTTTGACAGGAACAGAGGATCTGTGAATTCTGTAAGTGTCCAGTGGATCAGGGCCTGGACATTCCAGGGAGATGCTCAAAGGACACAGGAATTGGAATGTGCCCATAGTTAACCTGTAAAGAGAGAGTGGGACCTACATAGGTCTGAAAGTCACTGCTTGTGTTTCCAGAGGCTGGTGGTGTTGGGGATCTGACCCACAGATGGCACAGACAAGACTTCCCCATGCTAAAGGCAAGTGGTAGCAGGGTGCCTCACAACTCTGGGAAGCATCACACATACACAGAAAATAACATTAAACCTCAAAAAGAGGAAAATCTCTTGGAAATGTTTGTTTTTTTAGATAAATGTGTTTGGAGCAAAGGTAGTAACATAGCAACTACGTTACAAAGAGCAACTAGCTAAGATTACATAAAATAAGATGGGACACGGGATCTTGTATAACTGCAAAAACATCTTATGCCTAAACGTAGCTCCTCCTGGGAGAATTTCTTGGACTTGCCTTTTTGGGCAAAACAGCTCACAAGGACTCCTGACTGCAGTGAACTTTTTACATGGTGGAGGAAAATAAGGGAAATACTTTTCTTTGTTTGCATCCTAACAGTATTTGGGCCCTAGGCACATGCTTAGTTTGCCTGTGCATTTATCTAGATCTGCATACTTTACCCTTGATTTTTGTTCAAGCTTCATCTTGACATTAGTGTGAGGTCTGTTGTGAACTGAAATTTATATTCCAAACCACAACTAGAAGTGAAATTTGGCCCTCCTCACAGAATGAGTGTGACATCCATGATTTAGAAAAATCTCTCAGTGCTATGGGACCACACCCCAGATGAGTTTTGGCCTTCATTGATTCCACTCCCCGCAAAGCTTCCACCCAGATAGCTTCGGCTAACTTCACTCTCCCTTCAGGGAAATGCCCAGCACTCGATTCTTCACTGCATGGCATCTTATGGTGTATTTATTCCTGTGCAAAGTGAGTATAACACACTCGTGCATTGATTTGATAGCATTTTACACCTACATTGCATTCACTTTGTGCACATGTAAATGACTCCACAAGGCATTGGGCCATGACGAATGAGGTCCCTGGACTGTAAATACAATTAAAACTAGTGTGAAATTGGCATCATGCAAAAATACCTCCGGTTTTCTATCTTTATTACTGCAATGCTTTAATACAATATAGAATGCTGAAGTACTCTGGTATGCTATGGGGGAAGTAGCATTGGGAAAATTAATGCTGAATTTGCACTCCATATGTTATTAAGTGTCATATTTTATAAAGAGAAGATGCCCAAATGGTTTACGATAGAATGTATTTAACTAATTACTCCAGTATGTCCGTCAGCACAACTTGGTGTTCTTGTTCAACATATTCAAAATGCAATTTGCTATAATTTAATACTATATGAATACAACAGCTGCTGAATGTTGTTATATTATGTCATAAAGTCAGCCACTACAAAATAAGATGTGTCCTTAAATACAGGTCAGTATAAATGGTTCAGTTTCAGATCTCCAATTTTGGTACAACAAATTTCCTTTTCCCTTAACCTTTTTATCAAATATCTCATAAACCAGTGTCTCCAACCTAGATTCTTTACAAGAAAACACATGAAAACAATCTTTCATAGTAAAATTTGGCAGGAAGAGCAGGTTCAGGAGCCATTCAATAGATTTTCAGATTATACAAAAGATTGTATATACACCACTAAAACTAACTTACGGTGGTATTTCCTGTATTTCTTGCTGATGTGTTAATTGTGAGTGAGCTCAAACATGTGTATGTTAAACATGGGTTAAGGGAGACATATGCAAGCAAGCAAAATACAATCTGAGAGTCTGAAAGGAAGTTTTTTTTAAAGTATGCTTAGAAAAAAAGAATAATATTTAAAATCAAGGGGGAAATGTCTGTTCCTTTTGAAGTAAGGCATAATTAAATTTGGAGAACAGGACTAGAGTAAGGGCTCTGGACGTACCAATGACGCAGGAGCAGAGCACTAGGTATTGGCACAGCACACAGTGATGGTTCCAGCTAGCCACCTGCTCACAAGGATTCAAGGGTCTGGGTTGCTTCACCTGGGAAAAGAAAAGAAAAAAGCAAATAATCCCTCTGAAAGGAGGGGTGGGGGGTGGGAGGAAGAGTACATATAAGGAAGGGGTAAACTGGGAGGTAAAATCTGGATGGACACCTCAGTGTTTTATGGAACAAGTCCCCATCTAACCAAAGAGACTCAATGCCTTCCATAGATGCTATTGGGGTGGGGCAGCCACACACCACCTCGAATGTAGTCCCATGCTGAATAGGTACAACACACCCCTGATCTCCCATTAAATGCAGCTGCTGTGCCATCTTTTTAGGAGAATGTCTGATATGTGCCATATATTGCTGGCTGGTGGCAAGGTACAGGAGCTATGCCTAGTAAATCTGGCCAATATAGTTTTGATGTACAAATATGCACATAACATCACGCATACAGCCCTACCTGTCTACATCATTCTAGAGTATTCACATTAAAGTCAAACAAAGTTAGAAATGTGGAAAGACTATGACATTGCAAGAAAGGAATAATAAAAAAATGAATGGGTTTTAGGAAAATGTGCAATCTATTACATTTACTTATGAATACTGGAGGTCAGGTCAGATACTGTAAATCCAAGCAAAATTACAAGTAAACTGGTAGAGTATGAAACTTTTCTTTCCCCCCTCAGTCTAATATCTGTATTCTTCATGTAGACAAATAGATGAATATTTTACTACAGAGGACAATGAGGCTTTTTCAGGGAAATTCATCTGTTTTGAGCAGCAGTATATAGGTTCCCAGGGAAACAATGAAGAGAAACATTTCCACATGAGGGAAAAGGGAGTTAATAAATAGAAGCATTCAATGATTTGTACATAAAAAGCTTATATGTTATAAATATTCATTTTATGGCGCACATAGTATTTTCTGGGGAAAAAAAGTTTAATCAAAATATTCTCTTTTTGTGATTATAGCAACTCCCTTATCAGTCAAGTCCAGATCTTTGCAGGGTTTCTTTCTGTGTTTTACACAGCAATTATGAAACCGTCAGAATTTTTAATAGAAAATATACTTTTATGATGTGAGCGTTTTTTAAAAACAAGTCTATATCGTAAAGAAATGCAACATTTACTATTACCTAGTATTGAAATGATAAAGTTAAAATAAAAATTCCAGTTAGAAACAATTATAATCCAAAATCTTAAAAACAAATAAAAAAAAGCTAACACAATCTGATGACTATTTCAGCCATTAGTGACAGAATATTTTTATGGAGGACAGCATGATTCCACTGGATTGGGATTCAGGAAACCTGCCAGTAACTCAGTGAGTGACTTTGGGCAAGACACTTCACCTCCCTGGGCCTTTGTGCTATCCCACCTTTTAAAAAGGAGTACTTGTGGCACCTTAGAGACTAACAAATTTATTAGAGCATAAGCTTTCGTGAGCTAGTTAGCTGTAGCTCACAAAAGCTTATGCTCTAATAAATCTGTTAGTCTCTAAAGTGCCACAAGTACTCCTTTTCTTTTTACGGATACAGACTAACACGGCTGCTACTCTGAAACCATCCCACCTTTTGTCGGTCTTGTCAGTTTAGACATATGCACTCCAGGCAGGAACTGTCACCCACTGTGTTTTTATACAATCCCTAGCACAGTCGAGACCCAGTCTTAGTTGGGGCTTCTTAAGTGTTACTGTAAAACACGAACATTATAATAAATTTATAAGATATAAACTGCATAACTTCCTATGAGACATACGAATATTGACGTGTTTCTAGAACTATTATGCTTCCTCCAAATTATGCATTTTCAGTATGAACAATATTTACATTGTCTTTATCATTGCAGTTAAAACCATAAAATTAGCATTAACAGAATAAAAAACAAATTTATGAAATATCATACAACTCAAAAACCATTGCAAGCTGAATATCTCTGTGTTGAAGTCTCAAGAAAATAGTCTTATTCATAATGAACAAGTCACAAAAATATACATAAACATGTTACTTACCACTTCCTTCACAGCAATGATGAAAACATTATTTTCCTTTAGAGTGAAAGTATTTTGAGGCAGGGACTGTCATTTACTATAGATTTGTACAGCCCCCAGCAAAATGGACCCCTGATCTGACTGCTTCTAGGGGCTACCATAATATAAGGGTAAAATAATAATAAAAGTAAACCAGTTTTATTACCTATATGCCCATTCTGTTTGTGTTCTGTATCATTCTGTTGTAACTGATAACTCTGATTGCGACAACGTACAGTAAAAGCTTTGTTATCAGGCATGTTGGGGGAATGGGAGGTGCCGGTAAGTTAAAAATTTCGGTAAGATAAGAGGGAGGGAGTTTGAGTATGGGAGGGGGCTCAGGCTTGAGGGTTGGAGTGCAGGAGGGATCGGGGGCATAGTCCCCGGCCAATGGAAGCTGCGGAACCAATGCTTGGGGCAGTGGCAGTGCACGGAGCCCCCGTGGCCATTCCTCCACCTAGGAGCATTGACCACAACCAATGGGAGCTGCAGCCAGCTGCGCCTCTCCGTACATGTTGCTGCTTGTGGGGAGTGGCCCAAGGTGAGCGCTGCCTGGATCTGGTACCCCGAGCCCCCTCCCGTACCCCAGTTCCTTGCCCCAAGACCCCTCCCATACCCAAACCTCATCCCAGAGTCCACGCCCAGCACCCCCTCCTGAAATGCCGGTTTATAGAGTTTTTCGGTCTGTAAAGTGCCGAATAACACAGCTTTTCCTGTAATTTACTCTCTTCTCCATGGGCTTACTCCTGCAATAGGCTGAGCACTCTGGACCAATACAGTCTAAATTCAGTTGAGCTCTATCTACATAGGTGCTGGGTTTCCATCTGCCTGGAGTTAATTACAGGATTGGGTTGCACAGGTGTAACTGTTGATGTAGTTTCAAGACAAGACTGAGGAACTCCACAAGGAGGCTCTTTTCAATAGATCCTCTCTCTCCTGTGGGCGTTTCTGCATGGAGTTGGAGACCAGGGGAAACAATTGGGCCTTTGGCTTAAAAATAAAAAATGGATGTCAGTTCCTCTTCTTACAGCTGCTCCACACTGCCGGAGTAGGGGCAAGTGGTGTCAAGAACCCAAAGCTTTTAGTTTGCTTGGTTTTCCTGTCCTCCCAAGAGTCTCTGCAGTTCTACTCTGAAAAGTGACTATGTAAAAATGGCGCCTTCTTATTCAGCAGCTTTGCGATCTCTCACCCATCATTGTATATTCAGTCATCTCTGCTGACTTTTGTGATAAAAATAATACTGCTTTTTACTTTGGTTAGTTCTGCAGAGTCTGTACAACTCAAGAAAGCATGCTCCTTCTTGTGTGTCAAAGAATTGCTTACAAAGTTTCAGTTGATTACACCAATACAAATTCACCGAACGCAATGACAATGCATTGTTAACACCGCGAATACAACTTGCACAGGTGTAAGTGAGACATAATTTAGCATTTCTTACAGATGGGGAAGGAGGAAAGAACACAGCTTGACCCTCAAGATGGAGTGGGAGTTTGCAAGACTGGTAGTTAGGAAAACAATATTTTTATTTGTAAACTAAGCATGCTTGTTCTAAAAGTCATTGACATATAATACACAGGCAGCCCCATCATACCATTGTTACAATATTTTTTTCGACTGGTACCTAACTACACTAGGCCCAGATTCACAAAGATTATGCTGAGCATCATGGTACCTAACTTTCAGGTGCTTAGAAAATCACAGGAACACTGTGATCACCAAAGCCTGAATTAAATGCCTAGGCTCCTGCAATATGAATGGGGAGAGACAAGTGTCTTAGAAAAGGGATTCCCAATGTTTCATTCTAATATTGGTTACAATACAGAGTGAGCAAGCTTGTAAATCAAGCCCATCTCTACTTTAACAAATGAGACTAGTCATACTGCCACTGCACAGTGAGGAAAGATATCAAGAGAAATACTTGTCAACAGATATCCCAGCCATGATGGGTTCACTAACCAGACCCCCGGTCAGGTTACGCTCCAGAGAAAAATGTAGATGCATTATTTCAAGGATGTCCAGTAAACTGTGACACCACAATAGGTCTCTGGAACTTTATAACTAACTGTTGTACCTTTGCTTGAAGGAAAGCTTACACTATGGAAAGCATACATAACTGGCAGTGGAGCAATGAGTGATGAGAAGGTAAAAGGGTGGGTGTAAGCAAGAATGGTTTACTTGACGTATGCATCAATGGGGATTGTCTGCTTTTGGTGGTCTCAGGTATGCATAGAAAAGGACACTGGAGGTGGGGGAATTACTGTTAATTCTTTCAGTTTTTTTAAATCATAAAGTGCAAAGTAAAGTCTTCCAGATTTCTAGACAGAGAAAAACATTCAGCATGTGTAATAGGACAAAGAGAGAGCACAAATGGTGCAAATGCAAACAGAAAGCTGAAAACAAAATAAACGTATTTGTCTCAGAACAATGAACTGCTAACAACAAAGGCACTTCATTGCGCATTCATGTTATTGTGTTGAGTATTGACTATCTGCTTGGCACTAGAGAATGTAGAAGAGCCTGCCTGCCGTGAGGAGCTTACAAAGGAACCAAACAGACAATAATTCAAACACAGAGCAACCTCCTCCTTGCCCCCTGGGGTGGATACAGCACAGAGTAGTCTATATGTTTTGTGTGGTGTTTAAAATAAAATAAAATAAAATAAAAATAATTAGCAGCCCTTCATTAGGTGGCAGACTGACCCTTATAGAGGAGAGGGTGTGTAGTTGCAATAGCAGAATGGAGAGACTATTCTAGGTGTAGGGGGCAGCTTGGATGAAAAGATGGAGATGAGAGGGGGAGAAAATACAAAAAGAATGGTATCTTTTATGAGTTACAGGAGTGAGGACAGAACAGAAGAAAGAGGAGTTGTAGATATTGCATTAGTGCCTACAGGTTTCAAACAGGTCACAGCCCTATTGTATTATGCACTGTGCAAACATGTGGTAAGAGACAGTGCCTGCCCCAAAGAACTCACGGTGTAAGGAAAGGGCAACACACAAACTTGCATCAAAATTGGTTTCACCCCTTCATTTCCTCCTTCCAAAAAATCCCAAAATATGAATGAGTTAATTTTTATATGTGTTTCATACCCAGGTAAATGTGGATATTTTCTGTGACTTGAGCAATTTGAAAGGATTAACATGCCTATTTTTAATGCATCAAAAATAAAACCAAAGCTTAATTCTCTGACATGTTAATCTTGCATATCTAATGGAATTTTAAAAATATCATTATCACAAACTAATCCCTCTAAAAGAGAAAATGCTAACATCCTTTCCCAATGTGCTTCCCTTTCAGTTAAAGCTTATTTTAAACTTAGTTTATATGATATTTTCTGTTTTCAAAAATCAGAGAAGGTCATTTAAAACCATTAGAATAATACAGTTTTAGGTGCAATATCATCAAGCAGCTCATCACTAGGACAATGCCAATTACTATGATCTGTCTAAGTGACACAAGTCATTAATTCAAAGCTTTAGGGTAAGAAAGGATTCATTTATTCATCAAGAGGTAAATCCACTCTGTTCTCTAACTTACTTTATCCATGGCATGTGGGGGGTGGGGGAGTGAAGAAGGAAATGCTATACTTTACTTAGACAAAAATAATTATCCATACTTATTCAGAAGTACATAAATATTATCTAGGTAAACCAAAGCCTGGCCCTAGAGCAAATGGCGCCGTAATGACGAATGTCTTCGGCGCCTCCATCCCATTTGTTAAACTTTTAAATACCTTATTTGTATTGTATTTATCGCTATTTTCGTGATTTTGATGCACGATTTGCATGTGTGATTTATCCCTATCATATAAGAGGATAAATTTGCACTCTAGGATCTGTAAATCTGTACCTATTCATCCCATATATAAACAAATAAAAAAATTCATTTCCTCTAAGCTTATAGAACCTTTTTAATTTTAAGAATAACTGAAATGTATTAATATCAAGAAATTGAACTGTGCACCAACATTCAGAGGACCAGTATTAAATAGTGTTGCAGTCGGTGACAGCCTTAGAATGTTAACCCTAGTCCTTTAGTTCAAAAAGTTGCTTTTCTTGCCTTTGCCCTCACAAACTGAAGCACAGTGTCAGAGAGATCCAAAGACGGGCCAATGGCATTTTCAAGTAACAGAATAGCAAGCGATCTCAGTCTCTTGTCGGCCATTGTCAATTGAAGATATGTTTTAATGAGCCTGAGCTTCGAAAAGCTGCGCTCACCACTCGCAACTGTGACTGGTAGCATGAGCAGAATTCTCAATGCTATCCACATATTAGGAAAAGTGTCCTTCAGCTCTGCATCATGAATGAATTGGAGAATTTGGAGAGTACAGTGCTTCCAGTGTGGCAAAATGTGATGGATGTTGTCCAATTTGACTTTGAGGTCTTTATCATTGATGTCCGAACATTCCCTAGGTGTCAACATCCAGTGAAGGTCCATACAATTGCTTAAAAGTGTTTTCTTGTCCGCCAGAAGCTTACTAAGGTTTCACAAAAAAACACAAGTCTTTTTGTCATGCTTCATTTGTCCGAACCTTTCTTCAATGTATACTCGAACAGTGTCATTGATCAAGCAAAAAAACTCCCTTTTGAATTTTTCTTCTGAGCTTCCCATAACCTCACCTCCACCCTCTTAACCAAGCTGTTTCTTTTTTCAATGAATACGAGCTTCCTAGTAGACAGGCTCAGCTCCTAAGTTTCCACCATTTCTTTGGCAGCAGTGATGGCATCTTCACTATGTTGTCTCTGTAGGCCACAACAAAATCAAGACAGCTTCTCATCAAAGTAGTAGCAGTCGCAATGTCCATCGACTGAGTTTGTAATGCCTTGCTTATAACAT
Organism: Lepidochelys olivacea; assembly: GCF_965140295.1. Classification (NCBI taxonomy): domain Eukaryota; kingdom Metazoa; phylum Chordata; order Testudines; family Cheloniidae; genus Lepidochelys; species Lepidochelys olivacea. The sequence continues at coordinate 300,707,846 of NC_140411.1, forward strand.
TTACTTGAAACAGGATATCTTGTCAAACCACAATTGCGACCAGAAATTTGAAGTCAGTGATCTGGTTTGCCAGGCCGTGCACCTTGTGTTGGATTCCAGCCTTGGCTTTCCTTGACTGTGCCACTTCCATCAGGGCTTCATAAATCTCAGTCACCTGGTACCTCACTGGCCTTACTCTGTCAATGCGACTTTCCCAGAAAGAGTCACTGAGAGGCTTCACTGTCAGATTTGTAACATTGTAAGTGAGGATCTTCCACCTGATTGTTGATGTTGAAAACAGGACGTGTATCCTTTGCAGTACTCCGAATGGAGATCCTGAATCTAAAGAAGATGACACTGCATCTGACACAACCAGGTTGAGGGAATGGCATCCACAAGGCATGAAGAAAGCTCTTGGATTCAGCACAAGGATCCTTTCCTGGACGCAACTGCTTCTTCCCTTCATGTTCGTGCCGTTGTTGAAGCCTGGGCTGCAGCAGTCCTGAACCTTTATTTTATTCTCATTCAATATGTTCCTAAACAATCCTGTTTGGCCTTCTCCAGTAGAGTCGTCCACAGACCGGAAACAGATAAAGTGTTCCTTTAGTTGGACACAGCGATCCTCTTTGGCAACAAACCTTACTGTAAATGACATCTTTTCACTGTGACTAATGCTGGGAGTGCAGTCCATTATTAAGTTGTAGTACTTTGCTTTTCCAAGCCACATCATTATGTTTTCAAGCACCTTCCTTGCCATAAAGCCAACCAATTCATTTTTAATTGTTTTGCTGCAGTAATGGCTCCTAGCTTCTTTATGAAATATTCAACATAGGTGCTCACTCATGACAGTGGCATATTTCCCAAGGAGCTCTACCAAACTGGGGAAATTACTGTCTGGGAACAACTTATCCGATGAGCCCCAGAAAGCCAAATTATTCTTTGCAAGGAAGAGGATGATAAAGATCAGATGCTTGAGCACGTTCCTCCAGTGCTGGGTTTCTACATTAACAATGTGCTGTTTATCTGCGTCTATGCATTTATTCAGCTTGAGCCTGGACTCAGCCCCCATCCATTTGGAGTGGGCTGTAAAATGGCTGGGTCACTTTTCTGGTTGCTTCAGAACATCAGCTAAATTATGCCAGTAATTGTACCTGGAAAGTGCAAGCAATGATTTGGCATCTTTGTCAAATATTTTGCAACAAAAATAGAACATTTTGTCAGTTGATTTACAGTAAACTAGCCAACGCTGATTCAGTTTCTCACCATTCTTGAGCACTCTTTCACAGTATGATTTTGAGAAGTATCACATCTCCTCATTTTCTGGAAATGTCAGTTTTGCCCAGGCCTATTCAAAATTGTTCGATCAATATCTATTTGTGGTATGCAATTTTTCTCACTGCTGTTTCTGTCATCACATGGGGCTGATTGTAGTTTTCAGAAAGACTAGAAGGTTCCATGAAATTCTACAAAAGTCCAGAACATTCTAGGAGGCTAGTGAAAAATGAATCCACGTATGGAATACCTGAAACATGTTACTTCCAACGTTTTATTTTCTCTTTTGTTGTTAACAACAGAAACACCACCCCGAGCTGACACCCCCCAATCCTGGCACTCTAGGTGGTCACTCCTGCCCCTAAATCCAGCCCTGGGCAAACATTACACTTTGATGTAATAATTTAAAAGATGCAAACATGAACTTCCAATTCACAGAGATACGGATCCACAATTCCACTAAACAGACTTGTTTAATGCTAATTTGCTTGACTGCTATTTTCCTCAGGATATTTTCTGCATACATTATTGTTTTGATGAGAACTCCTATTTTTTCCTTGTAAATCAAGCTTTTGAACAAGGGTATGTTTCAATTTTATTCTCCAAGGGTATGCATACATACAGAATTTATTGCCGTCTATATTTTAGTTATTGAAATGAAGATCAGTATATTTCTCCATCAAACAGATGGGAAAGGATTTTTCTACTATAAAATACTTGCTTCCACATCATATAAAACTTATGCCAAGCATATACTATAGATTCTCACAAAATGCATAGTAAGTATTGAATCCAAAGAATATAATGTGAAAAGGAAATACAGCTCCGTAGCACCACAAAAGAGAAGCGGATAAATGCTGCTGCATATAAGAAACCCAAGAAAAATGCCATTTGGGACTATTCAGATGCTACTGCCAAAGCAACTGATTACAAACTTCTACCTGGAGCATGTATTGGTAAGTGTAGCTCATGGGTAGGCACATTGTTATTTTCCAAATTGGAGAACTGATTTATGGAAACAGAAGAAAAATTAAGACTGAACTTCAAAAATGTGAAAATATTTTAAACTATACAGTGAGAGAATACTATCTCTGGAGAAGGCCAGTAGAGTACAATTTGAACCCAATCAGAAAATATACAGTTCCATAATTATGCTTCTATTATGACCATCAGCACTGAAACCCCACACTCTTAACTTTTGTCTTCTCACCCAAGTTGTAGCCCTGCATTTCTAAATAAATATGCAGGTAACGCTGTAAATACAGTTCCCCATTCTAGTAGTACTAAATTGTATTGTGCGTAATTTCTGGTATCAAAGTTATTGGAAATTATGTTTTATAAAATACTTTTTTAAAAAACTGCAATTGTGGAATTCCATGTGTACTTTCTTTATTATATATATATATACTATATTCCATAGTGTGTAAGTTCCAGCACAAACAACACCGTAAAGCAACACACTTCCTAAAAATATATAGAAGATTTTTTAATGGTTTTGATCATATGCTTTGCTATGCTTTAAAATTCTCTCACTCTTACCTTATTTTTAGAATGAATCAATAACTTTAGTCAACCCAATTATAATCAGAATAATGGTACTTCAGACAGACAGCTATTTCCCGGTCTGAAGTGAGACCTGGAGATGACAGAGATGTGCTGGATTTCACTATTCAGGATTTCTAATTGTAAACAGTGTTCAGCTGCTGACACCTCAAATGTTAAAGGTCAAATTCTGTTCTGAACGACACCAGTTGAACTAATCCAGAGTAACTCCACTGAACACAGAACTTTGATTCTGTACAGAGTTGCTTTATTGCAGTTACTCCAGATTAACACTAATTTCAGTAAGAACAGACTGAAGCCCTTAATCTTTAAGGCAAAATTACAATTCCATGGTTTTTCAGTATAATTCATCCACATGTATGGAATTATTTAAAACTGTGATTTCTTATATGCATTGTAATGAGGGGTTGGACAGAATGAGCAAACTACTTCAGCACTGTTTGACTTCCTCTCCTGGCCTTGTTTTCCTAAACCTCCAAAAATCATCCACTGGTTTATTTCCATCTTTGCTCTCTCATCAGTCTAAAGGACGCTGCCTCCCACAGCCTTCACAACTTCATCCTCACCCAGACTTCCTTACAGGACCTACATCCCAAAGCAGTAATGGTGGCAAGCAATATGTCAGGACTTGGGGTTGTTGCCAATTTTCCCTATGGCCCTGCAGGGGAAACTGCTGTAGCCAAAAACAGAGATCAGGGAAATGTGTGGAAAGGTGATTGGGGGAAGGGCCAAGGGGATGACAATTGTGTACATTTATGAGAGTTTGCAGGTGTAATGGGGGGAGGTGGGGATTTAGGGGAAGGGTTTATAAAAATCTCCTACCAGATGCAAGAATTCTAAGTAGGAGCTCTGGTAGCCACTGTTTTGGGGAAAGTAAAGACACACTCCCCATCAGCCTACTTCCTCTTGAGCCCCTCTCATCCTTAAGGGATCATCGCTGCCCATCCTGGCTAAAAGCCATTGATGGACCTATCCTCCATGAATTTATCTAGTTCTTTTTTGAACCCTGTTATAGTCTTGGCCTTCACAACATATTCTGGCAAGGAGTTCCACAGGTTGACTGTGCATTGTGTAAAGAAGTACTTCCTTTTGTTTGTTTTAAACGTGCTGCCTATTAATTTCATTTGGTGACCCCTAGTTCTTTTGTTATGAGAAGGAGTAAATAACACTTTCTTATTTTCTTTCTCCACACCAATCATGATTTTTATAGACCTCAATCATATCCCCCCTAAGTCGTCTCTGTTCCAAACTCTTTTCTCCTCGTACGGAAGTTGTTCCATACCCCTAATAATTTTTGTTGTACTTTTCTGAATCTTTTCCAATTCCAATATATCTTTTTTGAGATGGGGTGACCATATCTGCACACGGTATTCCAGATGTGGGCATATCATGGATTTATATAGAGGCAATATGATATTTTCTGTCTTATTATCTATCCCTTTCTTAATGATGCTCAACATTGTTAGCTTTTTTGACTGCTGCTGCACATTGAGCGGATATTTTCAGACAACAATCCATGATGACTCCAAGATCTCTTTCTTGAGTACTAACAACTAATTTAGAACTTAATTTTTACATATAGTTGAGATTATGTTTTCCAGTATGCACTACTTTGCATTTATCAACACTGAATTTCATCTGCCATTTTGTTGACAAAATGTTTGTTTCATCTGTCATGTTTGGACTTGACTATCCCATGTAAGCAAAGGTTACTTACTATAACTGGAGATTCTTCAAGATGTGTGGTCCCTATCTGGATTCAAAGCATGGGCGTGCATGCACACCATGCACCAGAGCTGGAATTGTTCATAGTAGTGTCTGTTGACCTGCGCACACATCGAGCACACGGTGCGTCCGAGGCTTTAAGAGGCTGCATGGGTCGACGCCACTCCAGTTCCCTCTTACCAGGTGGTAGGAGAACCCGGAGCCAGGGCCATCCCTACAGGGGTGTGGAGCCTGGGGTTGAAGTGACGGATTCGTCTCTTCCGAGACTGACCGTCCTGGCCAATCGCACCGGCTCGTGGGGCCCCCCAAAACGCTGGGCTCAGAGCGGTCGCCCCGATTCGCCCTACCCAAGGGATGGCTCTGCCCAGAGAAGAGGGGACAGAGAGCGGGACTGGAATCCAGATACGGACCACACATCTCGAAGAACCTCCAGTTATGGTAAATAACCTCCTCCTCTTCTTCAAGGGCTGGTCCCTATGTTGATTCCAAGCATGGGAGAGTAGCAAGCAGTACTTTGGGAGGAGGCGGGCGTGAGGGCTTTCAAGAAGACCAACTGTGTAGGACAGCATGACCGACAACAGCATCCATCGTCATGGAGTGAGATAGTGTAATGTGTGGAGAAGGTGTGTACAGAGGACCAGGTTGCTGCCTGGCATATGGCCTGCCAAGGTACATCTGCCATGAAGGCAAACATGGCAATGTGAGCCTGTGTTGAGTGGGCTGTGATCCTGAATGGAAGAGTGGTGCCCGAGAGGTCATAGCATGTTTCAGTGCAGTGGGAGACCCACTTGGAGAGGCATTGTGAGGGTAAGGCAGAGCCTTGGCAACGTTCAGTGATGGCAACGAAGAGTCACGGAGATGTGCGGAAGGCCCGGGTTTGGGGGAGGTAAAAGGTCAGTGCCCATTGAACCGCAAAGGAATGGAAGGTGTGCTCCAGGGAGGAGGCGTGGTGTTTGGAGTAGAAGACTGGGAGGTGTATACTTTGGTTGAAGTGAAAGGAAGAAGCCATCTTGGGAAGGAATTTGGGGTGGAAGACAGTAGCGGGGGGGAGGTCTGCCATCATGGCCGCTAGCTCACTGACATGACATGCTGAGGTGATGACCAGGAAGATAACCTTCATGGAGAGGTGGGCAAAGGAACAGGTCACAAGGGGCTCAAATGGGGGTTTGGTAAGGGCTGAGAGGACCAGGTTGAGGTTCCAAGGTGGGAAGGGCTGTTTCACGGGAGGAAAAACATTGAGAAGTCCCCAGAGAAATCTGGAGGTCATTGGATGAGAGAAGATGGAGAAGGCATCCACAGGAGGGAGGAAGGCACTGAAAGCAGCTAAATTAACTCGGATAGCGGAATGAGCCAGGCCCAAATGGTGGAGATGGAGAAGGTAGGTTAGGAGTGTAGGAATGGAAACAGAGTTGGTAGGAATGTTATTTCGGCTCATCCAGGCTGTGAAGCGACGCCATTTGGCAGAGCAGCAGGTTGAGTAGAGCGTTTTCTGCTATTAGTGACATTGCTGCGGACAGGTGTAGAGCAGGCCAGGTCTACAGTGGATCCCCAACCAAATAGCAAGCTGTGAGGTGAAGAGGGAGCGTGATAGGGTGTTGAAGACGGCCATGGTTCTGTGTCAGGAGATTGGGAATGTCAGGGAGAGGGGTGTGAGGGCAAGCGGAGAGATGGAGGAGATCAGTGTACCAATATTAGTGAGGCCATGAGGGGGCTATAAGGATCACCATCACTCGACCCTTGAGTATTTTGCATAAGACCTTGGGGAGAAGGTGAATGAGGGGAAATGCATAGAGTAGATGTGCAGGCCAGGAGACAAGAAGGGCATGGCCCTGAGAGCCTGTGCCCAAGCCTACTTGGGAGCGGAACACGGGTAGTTTGCTGTTCTGTGGTGTTGCAACGAGATCACAGTGAGCATGCCCCATTGGTAGAAGAGGGACTGGAGAGTGGGATCGTGGAGTTCCAACTCGTGGTTGGTGTGGAAAGAATGGCTGAGTCTGTCTGCCAAAGAGTTGCTGGTGCCTGGGAGGTGTACAGTATGTAGGGTGATTTGGTGTCAGAGGCACCAGTTCCACAGGTAGGCGGCTTCCACGCACAGAGAGGGGAACTGGGCACCACCCTATACATTTATATACATGACCGCTGTCATGTTGTCTGAAAGTACTTGGACATGGAAGGAGCGGAGGAAGTCTAGAAAGGCTTGGAGCTCAAGGATGTTGATGTGCATCTGTGCTTCTCGTGAGGACCAGAAGCCCTGAGCTGTGCAGTTGTCGAGGTGGGTGCCCCAGCCCACTAAGGACACGTCTGTGATGAGGGTGGCAGTGGTTGTGGGGGGTGTGAATGGCATGTCCACCAGGACCATGGACGGGTTGCACTATCGTCAGAAGGAGGTCAGTATGTGGAGGGGAGGACCAGCAGATTGGTGAGAGAGTCTACCTCTAGATCATAGACTGTGCAGAGCCAATATTGGAGGCTGCACATATGGAGGTGGGCATGTGGTATAACAGCAATCTAAGCTTCCATGTGTCCTAGAATGGAGAGGCATTCGCAGGCACGTGCACACGGATGATGTCGGAGCATGGTAATGAGGGCAACAAGAGTGGTGAAGCGGTCCCTGGGGAGAAAGGCTTTGGATGCCATGGAGTCCAAACATGCTCCTATAAAGGTAAGTCTGCAGGTAGAGACGAGGACTGATTTTTTTTCATTGATGCATACTCCTAATTTCTGAAAGAGGGTGCGCAGGGTGCATATGGTGGTCAAAAGGCGGGAGCAGGAGGGTGCCATAAGAAGCCAGTCATCTAGGTAAGGGAATAGAGTGTGCCCAAGTTGGTGCATATAGGCTTTCACAAAGACCTTGGTAAATTTGCGAGGGGCAGTGGCTATCCCAAAAGGGGAGGACACGGAACTGTTAATGAGCATCGCCCACCACAAAGTGAAGGAATTTGTGATAAGCAGGATGTATGTCTATATGAAAGTATGCATCTTTCATATCGAGAGCTGTGATTGAGGCTCCGTGGGGGAGGGAGGGGATGAATTTATTTAAGGCATGGAGGTCCAGGATAGGGTATATACCATCCCCTTTCTTTGGAATGAAGAAATAGGGGTACTAGAAGCCACGGACATGGTGGCTATGTGGCACAGGTTCTATGGCGCCCTTGAGGAGGAGGACGGTGGCTTCATTATGGAGAAGGTGGAGTTGGAAAGGGCCCGGGGGGAAGGAAAGGAATTTGATTAGGTATCCCTGACAGTATCCCAGCAGCTGGAGGTGATTGAGCTCCAAGTGCAGGCAAAGAGTGCTAGACAACTCCTGAATATGACGGGAGGTCTGTCTATAAGAGTTATCAGTGGTTTTGCGGGTCTCAATCTGAGAGTCAAGACGATTTCTTGGGTCACAACCATTCCTCCTGGAGGGTGGCCGTATGTACTGGAGAGGTGCAGTGTGGGTGACGCACATTGCGATGATGGTAAGGGTCCCATGAGGCCCAAAACGGCCATGAGTAGGGGCTGCCATGCATAGGCAGGGGCCGTGAGTATCGGAACCAAGGGTTGGCAGTGTGACTAGTCCTGAGGGTAGGCACAGTGCTGAGGGTCTGGACTTTAAGAGTGAGAAGGTGAGAGAGATGTGTCCGGTTCAGAAGACCAGTCAGACTCCAACTGTTCCGGGAACGGGGAGGCGATGGTGCAGGTGGTACCAATGGTAGCAGTGATGTCAGAGGACAGTCAACTGTCAACCAGGAGAAGGGGCTTGGCTTGTTGCTACCGGCACAGAGGAACAAATTACGAGGGGTTCATTGGATGGAGTAGGGAGCCTCAGGCCCAGTGGTGGTCCAGAATGTGGTGGGGTACAGCATAGGGTAACATTAGCTCTGCTGTTGGTGTAAGAGGGGATAAACAACCTGGAGTGTGCAGGACTGGGAGCACTGAGCTTGATGGACCCGGTGCGGTCAACGGTGCCAGGAGTGATGTGGAGAGTCCCAGTGTTGGAATCGACGGGGCCGGCAGAGAGCAGTGGCATTTAGAGTGATGCTCTATGCATGCTTTCTTGGAAGTTGGTGCTGAAGTCAAAGTCAGATCTTCAGCTATTGCGTGTAAATTCTCACCCAACCGATCCCTGCTTGGGGAGGAAACGCTGCACTTTGAGGTGGTCCCAATTGGGGAGCCACCCTTGTGCCCATGCCTGTGCTTCTTGTGCACGCGGTGGGGCTTGGACGGTGCCATATGGGAGGGGACAGGTGAGGTGCTCACTGTAGGTGACAGGCATCGCTCTGGTGGTTCCGCCAGAGCTGGATCTTGCTGCGCACGTGGCTTCCTCCATTAGAAAGTTTCGGAGCCAAAGTTTGCGAGCTGCCTACGTCCGGGATGGAAAACAGCAGCAAATGGAACAGTGAGAGAATATGTGGGCTTCGCCCAGACATTACAGGTAGAGGGTGTGCTTGTCGCTCACTGAGAAGGAGCAAGGGCATGAGGCACAGTTTTTAAGATGGTTTAATGGGACATAATCCCTTCTGATGATAAGTCAATTTTAAGTAAACAATCTTTCCATGAATATTCAGTTTCACTCTCCAGGAAGGCTGTGTGTCATCAAACGCGATATATTTCAGAAACAATGGCTCTTGAACGGCTCTATAGTAGTAATCATAATGTGATTAAATGTAACATCCTTGTAGGAGAGGTAAATGTTAAAGAAAGCCACCACAGCAGCTTTAACTTCAAAAAGGGGAAGTACACAAAAATGAGGAAGCTCGATAAATGGAAATAAAAAGGGTGAACTGCCTGCAAACTGCATGGGGACTATTTAAAAACACCATAAATAGACTCAAAACTAAATGTATACCCCAAATAGCAGAAATAAAAAAGAACAGTAAGAGGACCAAAAAACGTCACCATGGCTAAACAGCACTGTAAAAGAGGCGATTAGAGACAAAAAGGCATCTTTTAAAAATTGCAAGTTAAATCCTAGTGAGGAAAAAGGAACGTAACATAAGCTCTGGGAAGTCCAGTGTAAAAGTATAATAAGGCAGGCTGTGGTGGGTGAGGCCTCTCAAGTCCCCACCAGACCACAATTTGGGCTGGTTCCTTCTCCAGACTTGTGGCATACAAGGGATTCTCCAAACAAAAAAGATGCCTTTCCCTCTCCATCTTCTGGGAGAGAGAGAATCAGAGTAAAAGAAAAAGACAAAGGTGCTCAATCTTTTAGGCAGTCCTTTGGGTACCCCTTTGGGGTTTGGCTTATCTGCAAGCTCTACGGTCCCTGATCAAGGTTAGGGTCTGCCTCCAACCCCTTCTTTTGGTAACCCCGGGTTTATACCTGGTCCATACATTCTCAGGTGTGGCAGGATCTGTGACCATTTTCCTCTTTGTTGATCTATCCCCGAAGCCAGCAGTCTCTGAGGCAAAGCAGTCTTACCGTAGTCACCTCCCCATCCTGTGGCAGGATTCCCTTTTTAAGCTTCCTCCCTCCAGGCAGAGCAAACCTTAGAGGTGTGCCTGGCTAGTGCTGGCTGAGCCCATAAGAGCTTGTTAGCCTCCCCTCTACTATTCTGAATTGTCTGTAATATGAGTCAGCAAATAATTGCAAAATGTCCACATTTTGTGCATTTATTATATCTTGTGCCTTTGGCTGGACGTACATCTCTTGGGCTATGAGTTTTCCCACTTCTTGTGCAGTTGATCTGGAAGGCTTTGTAATTAGCCTGGGAGTTCTACCTCTTTGCCTCAAGGTTTTTATGATAATTACTTTTAGCACTCATGCTGTGTCTGTTTACTTCTTCTAAATTAGTTTCTGGTTTGGCAAGTTTGTATTGCTGCTTCACAAGTTTGGACTGTCTTGCTATTTAAATAGCTGTATATAGGGTTAAGTTTGTTTTAATTGTAGTTGTTATGAAAGACTATACCTGCAAGGGCAATAACTAATCTATTTCTAATGTTTTCACCTTTTACAGGCACAAAACCACAGTTGTCAGCCAATGCATGTAAAGCTCTAATAAAAGATGCCATAGATTCCCCTGGTTCTTGAATTCTCCATTTTTTTGAGATATAAAGTATGCCTCAAACATAGCCAGAACTCTGTCATAGTCACCTTTCTGACTGTCTTCAGTGAAGGAAAGGATTTAAAGATACTGTCTGCTTGCATCCCATCCCCATAGCATACACTAAAGAGCATACCTGTTTTCAGTTTACGGGTGGAATTTAGTAGCAATTCAAAATCTTGCAAAAAGTTGCTTCCAATCTGTCTATTCTGAAGGTCTGACAAAGCTGATTTACTCTGGGGCACTGAAAAATGGCATCAACTTTGTTGGGTTTTTTTTTCTGCTTGCAACATTTGGTGCAGCTTTCTTTCTGTTTCTGTTCTCCTCTGGCATCAGTTTGGCTTCCTTCGCTTCTGACACCATGACATGTGCCAGATATGGACTGATTACACAGCTTCCATCCCAGAGACGCACCAGATGTGTTCCTGTTAGAAATCTTACTACACTGCGCCCTGTAGCCATTACCGGCTCAGGTAAGGTGTTATCCACTGTGCCACCTAGTAGCTGAACAGTGTAATACAGTTTAGCTTTTAGAAAATGACACTTTTCCTCCCTACCATCTGCTATCTCTTCCTCCAACCAGCTCTCTCTTTCCCAGCAGCTCCTGGCTGTCTGGACACCAGTAGTGAGAATGTTGAAAGTGGAGGAAGAGATATTCTTAATGCCAGTGCTACAGCACCTTCCTGCAAACACAGTCATTACAGGGGAAATCCTGGATAAGGGAGTTGGAACAAGAGTACAAGAAATCTAAAAGGACATCTCATGCTGAGATTTGCATTTTCTTATTGTCAAGTTTGTAAATACAATATTAAGACAAGAGTTTAAGACCCACCCATACATAGGCTAGTCTGCAACCATGGGGTCTGGCTCCACAGTTTGAGAAAATGTGGTGATATTACTTGGTGAAATTAAGCATACTGCCCCCGTCTCTCTGAATTTGTTCTAAGCTGTACCATTGCAAAGATTTCTTAGCCCTTTCTCTTTGGATTGGGGTTGTCGTGTTTTGCCAATGGCATGTTATAAATTTTCTGACATAAATTACAAATTATTTCAGAGTGATGCTTCAGAATCAAGGTCAGCTCAACACATGCTCCTACCAGGTCATGTAAAGTGCTAAATTCTCATTCACCACCTGAATTAAATGTGCATTAGAAAAGGATTTAAAAACCATTTAAGTTTCTAAATCCAGGGAAATAATTTCAATTTTTAAGATTAATAAACAAATACTATAACACTGAAAAACAATTTTCGCCAAGTCTATAAGGAACAGACTTATTCCTGGGCAGACACATTTAGAATCCTTGTATGAGTACTAGGGCATATGAGAAACACTTTGGTCTCTGCTAATCTTATGGTTCTCTTCTAATAGGTCTTGAAATATTAAAAATGCAGTAAGTTAATATCTACAATGTTCATTGGGGGAACTGCAACAAATCTGATGTTCAATATCATAAAGCAGAATTTCTGACTACAAAGCTAATAAGAGGAATGACTGAGACTTTCTGAACTTCAAACATACGTTTTCCCAAATGTTTAATCAGCAAGAGTTTACCCAAGCCACTGAACACCCACTGGCACTGGACTAACCAAGATATTGAATGCCATAGGGAAAAAGAGAGAGAGAACACAAGGATTAAAAAAGGATGATTAAAATACTGTTTTAAAAGGAACCATTCTGTGTATTCGGGTCATGGGATTTGTACAAAAAACAGCACCTAGTGAAGTGTGGATTATTATGACAAATATAATTAAACCCTAACTAACTCTAACTATCCTTACAGAGCAGAAGAAAAGACAGCTATTCAATTTCCTTTCACTGTTTTAATGACATTAGGGTCCAGAATTTCAAAAGCTGGGTGGCTTTTCTCTTACCTGTAATTACTGTCACTTGGTTATCAAAGCACCTGATCTGAAGGTGCAGTCAGATATTTGAACTACCAAGTGACCTACATTGTGTCTGCAAATAACTACAGACATGAAAAAAGAGACCACACAAAAACTGAACTGAATTTGCTCCTATTTGTAAAAGATGAGACATCTGCCTCATACATCCGAAAAGTCATCAGGTCCATAATCATCACTTTTCCATAAGATGAGAATGGCATCTACCAATGTTTGCCCCCTGCACTTCCTCCCCAACCAAATGGTCTCAAGGAAACTACTGGATGCCAGGGCCATCTGAGCAAATGTCACGTGCCCTCTGCCTGCAGCATCCCACACAGCGAGATTCCTGCAGGAGCCATGCTGGCAATGTGTTCACTCGTTTATGATCCTAACAGTTCTCTCTAACCCTTTGGAGGTATGTGCATTTCACTCTTCAGTGAAGAAACTACTACAAATTAGTACCCAGCCAACATGTCTGAGAATTCTCATGACACCAGGTGGGAGCAATGCCACAATGAAAAGTCATTCCCATGATCCTAACTCTAACTCCACTCCTCCCTCCTATGGGAGCCCAATCCCCGGGAGCACCTCTGCAAGGATGGGAAACAAGGGGTCTGTGCTGTAGAGGGGAACATTTGGCTATATATATTTAGGCAGAAGAAAGTTCTTTAAATACAAATAAAATTAACCAAAGAGACTTCTTAGTATTTTTGTTCCCCTTCACTGCTTTTGATTCACACACAGGCGTGCCAAGGCATCAACAACAAACAATGACACAGCAATCTTCAAAATTCATTCAGTATTCAAAAAGGTTTAAGAGTTAAAGGGCCTTACGAAGAGATGGCATCACAATAGATTTCCTCCCCCAGCTTTGTTTTTATTGTAGGGAAAATAAAGTCACTTACCAAAAGTCCACGCTTGCTGCATCTCCCACAGACTTCCTTCACACTGCTACTGAATGTTTTCCACACTTCATTGTACTATGCACTTGTATTCATGCTATTCAAATAATTACACAGTATGGTCATTCTTTTTCATTCCTTTCAATAGGGGCACAATTTCTTCACTTTTCTCACTGAGATATAACTTTGACACACACAATCTTTATGCATACTGTGCATTATATCATCTTTCATGTTAGCAGTCTATTCAGCTCAACCACCTGATGGCTATGACACCTGCTTTTACAGAACTATGTCTTATCAATTTTATGTAACTACTGCTGGATTCCTATTCTGTATTCAGCAAATTTATAGCACACAGAGTTCAAACTTCCTTTCACTTTCTATTTCTCAGGATAGACAGGGGATTAAGACACAGATGAGGGGATAGATTTTAAATTGTGGGCTGCAAATCTGAGCTGTCCAGCCCCCTCACTCCCATAGTGAGCATTTAACTGGAAAAAGCTAATGTACTCAATGCTTTTTTTGCCTGTCTTCACTAGCAAGGTCAGCTCCCAGACTGCTGCGCTGGGCATCACAGCATGGGGAGTAGATGGCCAGCCCTCTGTGGAGAAAGAGGTGGTTAGGGACTATTTAGAAAAGCTGGACGTGCACAAGTCCATGGGGCCGGACGAGTTGCATCCGAGAGTGCTAAAGGAATTGGCGGCTCTGATTGCAGAGCCATTGGCCATTATCTTTGAAAACTTGTGGCGAACAGGGGAAGTCCCAGATGACTGGAAAAAGGCTAATGTAGTGCCAATCTTTAAAAAAGGGAAGAAGGAGGATCCTGGGAACTATAGGCCAGTCAGCCTCACCTCAGTCCCCAGAAAAATCATGGAGCAGGTCCTCAAAGAATCAATCCTGAAGCACTTACATGAGAGGAAAGTGATCAGGAACAGTCAGCATGGATTCACCAAGGGAAGGTCATGCCTGACTAATCTAATTGCCTTCTATCATGAGATTACTGGTTCTGTGGATGAAGCGAAAGCAGTGGATGTATTGTTTCTTGACTTTAGCAAAGCTTTTGACACGTCTCCCACAGTATTCTTGTCAGCAAGTTAAAGAAGTATGGGCTGGATGAATGTACTATAAGGTGGGTAGAAAGTTGGCTAGATTGTCGGGCTCAACGGGTAGTGATCAATGGCTCCATGTCTAGTTGGCAGCCGGTGTCAAGTGGAGTGCCCCAGGGGTCAGTCCTGGGGCTGGTTTTGTTCAATATCTTCATAAATGATCTGGAGGATGGTGTGGATTGCACTCTCAACAAATTTGAGGATGATACTAAACTAGGAGGAGTGGTAGATACGCTGGAGGGCAGGGATAGGATACAGAGGGACCTAGACAAATTGGAGGATTGGGCCAAAAGCAATCTGATGAGGTTCAATAAGGATAAGTGCAGGCTCCTGCACTTAGGACGGAAGAACCCAATGCACCGCTACAGACTAGGGACCAAATGGCTAGGCAGCAGTTCAGCGGAAAAGGACCTAGGGGTGACAGTGGACGAGAAGCTGGATATGAGTCAGCAGTGTGCCCTTGTTGCCAAGAAGGCCAATGGCATTTTGGGATGTATAAGTAGTGGCACAGCGAGCAGATCGAGGGACGTGATCATCCCCCTCTATTCGACATTGGTGAGGCCTCATCTGGAGTACTGTGTCCAGTTTTGGGCCCCACACTACAAGAAGGATGTGGAGAAATTGGAGAGAGTCCAGCGAAGGGCAACAAAAATGATTAGGGGTCTAGAACACATGACTTATGAGGAGAGGCTGAGGGAACTGGGATTGTTTAGTCTGCGGAAGAATGAGGGGGGATTTGATAGCTGCTTTCAACTACCTGAGAGGTGGTTCCAGAGAGGATGGTTCTAGACTATTCTCAGTGGTAGAAGAGGACAGGACAAGGAGTAATGGTCTCAAGTTGCAGTGGGGGAGGTTTAGGCTGGATATTAGGAAAAACTTTTTCACTAGGATGGTAGTGAAACACTGGAATGCGTTACCTAGGGAGGTGGTAGAATCTCCTTCCTTAGAAGTTTTTAAGGTCAGGCTTGACAAAGCCCTGGCTGGGATGATTTAATTGGGGATTGGTCCTGCTTTGAGCAGGGGGTTGGACTAGATGACCTCCTGAGGTCCCTTCCAACCCTGATATTCTATGATCACCTCTGAATCCTCTTGCTCTACCCTTGTGATGGGGAAAATGGTATCAATGGTTATCTCAGTCCATGAAGACTTCATGTGTCCCCTTCTCTTTACAGGTAAAAAAGATCCCTCAGCCATATTCCAGGTCTCATTTAACTCTGGGAGTTGGCCCTTTCAGCCTTTATCTGCACTGGACACTGGCTGTAAGTTGCAATGAGCTAAACATTCTTATACTCCTCCTACCATTAAGATTCCCATTCTTACTCTTTTGACCTAAATTTGACCTTCAAAATGGTACAAGAAAAGCTTTCCTCTGGACACCTGCCAATTTGGCTCATAAAAAAAAATTCTTACCTTATTCAAAAAACAGGTAATGAGTGAGACCCACAGCATCCTGGAAACACAGCTCAGCAATACCTCAACTATCGGGGAATGAAGCAGGGCAGCAATAGTGGAAAAATGTCCCATGAATACCCAGAAGGGCTTTAAATTAAGAAGAGGGGCCCCCATGAGAGCCTTTTGGCTCCCCCGGCTGGTCAAATATCCCTGTGCACTTGAGGATAAGGAAAGGCTAAGCTCTAGCATATTTGGGATCAAGCGCTTTTCATTCCCTGGCCCCCCAAGAGTTGGCCATGCTTCCCCACCCCTCAGATGGAGAAGAGCATTTGAAGGAATGCATAGTGAGAATTCCACACATTATTATTAATAGTTTCTTAATTGCCAAAGGATGATCTAGGTGCCTCACAAAGACAAGGCTACTGCCCCCCAAAGTGCATAATGTACATTCAACATGGAACAACAAGGAAAGATAATAAACAGGTATGTATGAATGGGGAGAAGGGGAGAAAGACAGGGTTGCAATATAGTATTATCTTGTAGTTACTTAGACCGCATCTTGCAAAACACTTAGACACATACTTAACTTTCAGCTTGACTATTGCCAGTGATTTCAAAGGGGTCCTCTCATGTTTAAAATTAAGTATGCACATGAATATCTGCAGGATCAGAGCCTTAGGAATGTAAACAATTACGGTTGTTACTTTTAAATACATAAATATATGTGACTTGTCCTTCCTTTCTGCTTCTCATAGGCAAAACGACAAGTCAGTTTCTAGGAATGCCCTCTTCTGTACTCAATACAGTTAAACTGATGGCTTCAAATTTTAGGTCCAATTCTATCTTTATTTACACCAGTTTTATATGGGTATAACTCTATTCACTTCAATGGAATTCTTCCTAATTTACACTGAAAAAGTGGGAGTAGGCTCAAGTTCACAGTCTTCATTTTTAACTATGCTGCAACCATTCTGAAACAGCACAGCAAAATTTAAACATTCACTCTTTTCTTATAACTTCCTGTATACAATCAGAGGATATGTTTTCTTGAATTTCATTATAATCTTAAGAACTCCATTATTAGCTTCTCTTTTTTAAACAATCTTTATAATTCAAAACACATTTTCTCCATATTTCCTCACAAGAATTGTAGCACCACTTGTATATTCCATCAGAACCGAGAAGATGCAGAAAAACAGCACCTGAGGAAGATAGGATATATTCGCCATTCACAATAAATCATGCAAGAAGGAATCTCAACCCTTCAATGGATTTCCTAAAGAGAGTTTGCTTACACAAAATTTGTTTTTATGTTCAAGAATAAAAATGGGTAGGATAAGTCACTAACAATATAATTTAAAAAAACAACAGATGCCCTTTTTACCAAAACATGAAAAGACAACCTTATTACCGAATTATTTTATTCTCCTTTTACATTTTAGTGTTCATAAAAAAGATATGTGCAACAAAGTTTATGCCCAGTAATGCATATCTAATAACAAAAGTGTATCCTTATCCAACCTTATAAAATACTAAATATCTATTTCTATAATAAGTTATAGGCATAACCTAAGACAACCTGTATAAAGTGAATGTCAAAAAGAAATAAAATATTTTAGTAAAACATAAAATAATGTAAGAATTAACTTTAGTTCAAAAATATTTCATTCAGAAAGAAGCATAATAATTCATTTATTTGTTGCACTTATTCACTCTAAGCAGCTTGAATAAACCATCTGATTTTTTAAAAACTGTTGCACCATTCAAGAGCATAATTCCTAGATGTTTTCAGTTAATATTTCTAAAATATTTGTGGAATGCAATGCTCATAAAGGTATGGTATCTTCTACAGCTCATTTGGATTCAGGCAAGCATTATGCATACATTTTCCCCACATAATTCTGTAAATATGCTATAATTCATTTTATTGACCTTCAGACACATGTATCAGGATACACCGTACAGAAAGATTATACACCATAGATTAAGTCATGAGGAAAAATAATGTTTTAACCAAAGATGTGAAAATTGATCCTTTTAATATAAAAAAAATCCTAAAACTTTGACAATTCCCTTATACCAATATAAGGGAATGACCTCTTTTCACATCTAAATCGGTTTGGTAAATAAGTCATCTGTCATTCAGGCCCTTAGCAAACAATGTGCCACGATACCCAGTATCTGGAAGGTTTGTAACCAGAGTCCTGTAGGTCTGGTGACTTGTCTGCTGGGTCCTACAGTTGCTCCTTTAAAAATAAATTTCCTAGCGCTCCTGGCTTCCTCATTTAGTTGTACCCCAGAGCATACAACATGTCTGGAATTCTAAAACTATTCAGTTTACACATTAAGGTGCAAATAGTCTGGAAACCATGGTGTGATCCAAAATTTAAAACAGTTGCTAAAACGGAATATAGCAAATCACATTTGCAGCAGTGATGAAGGAGAGGTTCTGGATGAGGAGAGGAAAGGATAGAACTGCTTACACATTACTAAAAGATTCTGTTTGGAATGCGGTAAAAAGAGGAAGAACTAGTCCAAGTGTCTCAGCCATAACCGGTAATATCACTGTCACCCTTTTCCTGCTGGTAATCAATTGCGCTGACTCTGACAAAATACGTAAAAGTTTTGACATGAGAACAAATGTTTATCAGAGATAGTTGTGACCACTAACTCTATTTCACCTCTTGATATACTTTATTTGAAACAGAAAAGAATATTTTTCTCTGAAGCACTGATTGATCACAACAAAGCTACAGTAAATTACTATTTTCTTTGTAGAAGAAATACTTTAAAGTCAATCAGTGTTGTTTCTGTTTAAGATGTAAATACTACAGTGCATTAACAATTTATGATACCAACAGAGAAGAGAGATGTATTATATAAACACACATATATATACACACAAAAGAAATTTGTCTGCAAAAGCTGTTGTGATCTATACTTTTAAGTTATTCTTTTCTCAAAGTTTCATGAAAATCTCAAATTTATGTTCACACTCTGCTTTACTTAGTACAGAATTCCATGAAAAATAAGTAACCAAAATTCATATTGTTTCCTACTTTTAAAACATGTATTCTTTCAAAGGATATACACAGCTAGAAGAAATAATATTATTTTCAATGGCTAACCTCCAGTGCTTGTTTATATGTAACTTTTTATATTATTTTTGCCAAACACAATATATAGTCAGGGGTGAAAGTAAGTTAAAGGATTTACCGGTACACCGGAGTCCTAAGCAGGGGGCATGGCCTCAACCGGAAGAGGCGGGACCTTAAATCCCCAGGCCCTTTAAATCAAGATTTAAAGGGACCGGGGATCCAGCTGCAGTAGTGGTGGCTGGGAGCCCCCGGCCCTTTAAATCACCCCCAAGCCACTAGCTGCAGAGGGGGCTGGGAGCCCCGGGGCTCAGGTGTGATTTAAAGGGCCCAGGGCTCCAGCTGCCGCAATCGCAGCAGAGCCCCGGGCCCTTTAAATCACTGAGGAGCCCTGGGGACTCCCGGCTGCCACCACTACCCCAGGGCTCTGGCAGAGCTTTAAAGGGCCTGGGGCTCCACTGTGGTAGTGGCTGCCGGAGCCCTGAGCCCTTTAAATCCCCGCCTGAGCCCTAGGGGAGCGATGGCGGGATCCGGCGGTGATTTAAAGGGCCCCGGGGTGGTAGAGGGCTGGAGCCCTGGGGCCCTTTAAATGCCCACCGAAGCCCCACAGCCGCTAATCCAGGGCTTTGGCAGCAGGGTTCCAGCGGGGATTTAAAGGGCCGGGGCGGTAGCGGGGGCTGGAGCTCCGGGGCCCTTTAAATCCCTGCCGGAGCCCCGCCGCCACTACCCCAGGGCTTTAAATTGCCATCTGGGAAAGCCGGTCCCAGTACGGTGCACCGGTTCTTGCCGTACTGAGGTGTACCGGCTTACTTTCACCTCTGTATGTAGTTCATTGATTCATTTAGCCACCACAGTATGTTAATAATTTATTTGTATTTGCAAAGCCTTTAAAACATTTCAAGTGTAAACTTTAACACCAGAAATGTATGTTCTTTTTCAAAATATTTGCACTGTTTAATTCCTTCTGATAGTATTTCATAAACCAACGAGTTTGTTGGCAAATGAACGGATGACAATATTCAAAGTAATGTGTGTTTTCACTTTTTGTGGTTAAAACATTTGATAGATTTCATGCTGAAAGGTGTTCATGCTGAATGATACTTTATACAGGTTGAACAATAAAGAATTATATTCCAAACTTGTAAAAGCCAATAAAACCACATGAATTGTAATTATTTTGGAAACTAAATGGCATCAACGTTTAAATATCCATTCTTTGTTTTGTCATTCTAGCACTGTGCATTGTACACTCATTATCTATTCTTTCAGCAGTATTAAAAGGCTTTAGAAACTGCTGACAGTAATCAACTATCTAGTGAAGCAGCAAAGCTCTGCAATATTACTGGACCATGTCAAATATGAAAAGACACTTAGCTCCTGCAAAATAGGGTTCCCAATGCCTGATGACATTATTGAACAGCTACAGTACACACATCTGCTTAATTTTAGAGAATCCGTAAGAGCCCGTGAATTCCTGAACAGAAGTCACTGTTCAGTAAAAACCAGAATACATCTACACCAAGATACATCATTTACATGTTTTTGCTTTGAATTCCCATATCGAACACAGCACCCCTTGGGTGCTTCACTAGTGCTTGTTCTATTTTACTAAGTGCTTAGGTAGCTTTCGCATAAGCAGAGAATTTTGGACAGAAACACAGAAAGTTAGTTTTGGTCACTGTGGAACAGCCAGGATTTGCAGCTTTAGGTAACCAATTAACAACATTTTAGAATATAAAACACAGCAGATGATTTCAGACTAACAATGAGTCCAACTGAAGGCACAAACAGTATAATTAAAACATGATAAACAGCATCCTCTCTAGCCCATACCCATAGTCTTTCTCTCCTTTACTCACTATTGAGAGTAGTTTATAAAGCCTTTTAATCAACTCTGTAGTGTAAACTGAAGCTAGCTGGTCTGCCTAGCAAGTTTGTTCACAAGACTTGGGTTGGGTTTCTTACCTCAGAATCAGACATGCTGGATTGGGATCCATAAAATACAGCTGGGGTCACTAGGTTTTAAACCACTGCTGGATTCCAGGGCCTATAGACCAACGCTCTGTGTACCAGAGAAGGAGACTACCAAAGTACAAAGGTCATCACTGGAAAGGCAGCAGTCACCACACCACAGTTATTTCCTATTATTTGTATATCTGAATAACTGTGGGATCTCAAAAACAACAGTATGATGACTGCTGACAGTTTAATGGCAACCACAGTATTCAGCGAGGGCAAGGTATCTCTCCTTAGAGAATTCCCCCATTGTGCATGGCACAGTTGTTATTCTCATTTCAACTTAACTAAGTTTCAACAAACAAAGACAGCCTTGTGTGTAATCTTCCTTATATTGGCTTATTACAAATCAAAATGACTGATGAAAATCAAAATATAACAGGAAAAGAAAATTCACGTAATTGATGTTCATTCTATCTGTTCTAATTTCATACTTCCCTAGTCATTCTGATTTTATCACAAGAGATACTGAATGAAATCCTGGAGCAACTGAAGTCAACTGCCACCCACTCATCTCACCAGGTGGGATATAGATTGGACCTGCTGTGTGGTGGACAGACCCAGAAAAGATATGGAGGAAAGGAGCTCATATTGGATATCTTCTGACCAATTTGAATAAATTCAAATCAGCGGGGCTTGATGCTATTCACCCCAGGTTACTGAAGGAATTAGCTGAAGAAATCTCGGCGCCACTGGCAACAAGGTTTGAAAACCCATGGACGACAGGTGAGGTCCCAGAAGACTAGAGAAGGGTTAACATAGTGCCCATCTTCAAAAAGGGGGAACGGAAGAGAACTACAGACCAGTGAGTCTCACCTTGATACTTAGGAAGCTACTAGAGCAAAGCATAAAACATTCCATTTGCGAATACCTGGAGGATGAAGGGATGATCACCAGCAGCCAGCAGGATTTACTAAGAACAAATCAGAATTCAGAGGGATCTTGATAAACTGTAGAAGTGGGCTATAGACCAGTGGGGTGCCTAGGGGAGGCAAGCAGCAACACTGGGTGTCTCATGCCACCCCTGTGTGGTGGAGCCCAGGCCAGCTCCCGTAGGGAGTGTGGAGAGAGTGCCACGCTTACAGCCCTGCTCCACCCGAGAGCAGCTCCTCCCCCAACCCTGTTCAGCACCCAGTCCTGTTCTGCCTCCAGCCCAGCTCCACCACAACCCTGCTACTCCCCAAGCCCCGGCTCCACCCTGCCCCCTACTCCACCCCCACCCAGCTCTGCTCCCACTTCCTCTCTGCCCCCAGACCATCTCCGCACCTAGCCCCAGCTCCTGGCCCATCCTGAGTTCTGCCCCCAGCTCCGCGTCAGCCCAAGCTCTGCTGCTGAGGAAGCCTTGGCTGTGCAGTAGTGGGGGGGGGGGCGAGGGGGCAGAGTCAGTTACTGGTGTGGGGGCACAACTGGCAAAGTTTGGGCATCTCTGCTATAGACAACAAAGTGAAATTCAACACAGAGAAATGTAAGGTGCTGCACTTCAGGAAGAAAAACCAAATGCACAAATACAGAATGGGGGTTACCTGGCTTGGCAGCAGCACTGCTGAGAAGGACCTGGGCGTTGTGGTGGATCACAGCTTCAACATGAGCCAACAATGTGATGCTGTTGCAAAAAAAGCAAATGCAATTTTAGGTTGCATGTGTCATAAATATAAAGGGAAGGGTAACCACCTTTCTGTCCACAGTGCTATAAAATCCCTCTGGCCAGAGGCCAAACCCTTTCACCTGTAAAGGGTTAAGAAGCTAAAGGTAACCTCGCTGGCACCTGACCAAAATGACCAATGAGGAGACAAGTTACTTTCAAAGCTGGAGCGGGGAAGAAACAAAGGGTCTGTCTGTCTGTGTGATGCTTTTGCCAGGAACAGAACAGGAATGGAGCATCAGAACTTCTGTTAAGTTAGTAAGTAATCTAGTTAGAAATGCGTTAGATTTCCTTTTGTTAAATGGCTGGTAAAATAAGCTGTGCTGAATGGAATGTATATTCCTGTTTTTGTGTCTTTTTGTAACTTAAGGTTTTGCCTAGAGGGATTCTCTGTGTTTTGAATCTGATTATCCTGTAAGGTATTTACCATCCTGATTTTATAGAGGTTTTTCTTTTACTTTTTCTTTTATTAAAATTCTTCTTTTAAGAACCTGATTGCTTTTTCATTGTTCTTAAGATCCAAGGGTTTTGGTCTGTGTTCACCTATGCAAATTGGTGAGGATTTTTATCAAGCCTTCCCCAGGAAAGGGGGTGTAGGGCTTGGGAGGATATTTTGGGGGGGAAGACGTCTCCAAGTGGGCTCTTTCCCTGTTCTTTAATACGCTTGGTGGTGGCAGCATAGGGTTCAAGGACAAATCAAAGTCTGTACCTTGAGGAAGTTTTTAACCTAAGCTGGTAAGAATAAGCTTGGGGCGGGGGGGGGGGTTCGTGCAGGTCCCCAGATCTCTAGCCTAGAGTTCAGAGTGGGGAAGGAACCTTGACAGCATGCAGATCACAGGAGGTGATAGTAGTGCTCTGCACAGCACTGGTTAGGCCACAGCTGGAGTTATATGTCCAGTTTTGGTCACCAATGTATAGAAAGGATGTAGAGAAACCGGAAAGGATCCAGAGGTGAGTGACAAAGATGATCAAAGAGATGGAAAGCAAGAAAAGGCTGAAGGAACTGGGTATATTTAGTTTGGAAAAGAGGAATTTAAGGGGAGACATGATAACAATCTTCAAATACTTGAAAGGCTGCGATAAAAAAGATGGAGAAAAGTTGTTCTCTCTTCCACAGAGGGCAGGCAGGACAAGAGGCAATGGGTTCAAACTACAGCATTTCAGATTTAGATTAAAACTCAGGAAAAACTTCCTAACTGTAAGAACAGCAGGACAATGGAACAAATTGCTTAGGGAGGTTGTGGAAGCTCCTCCACTGGAGGTTTTCAAAAGAAGACTGGATAGCCATCTCTCTTGGATGGTTTAGACACAATAAATCATGTAGGGTTTAGACTAGATGGCCCCTGAGGTCCCCTCTAACCCTGTGATTCTATTATTCTAACACAGGGACTCTTCAACTTGCCATTGGCCAGCCAAAAGGACATGAGAGCTGATTGGTCCCTCACTCCTCCTTCCCCCTCATTAATATAAACCTTTGCCTGGGTCTTTTAGAGACTGCCCCACTCTCCTTCCCCATACTTGTAGCATGTTTTTTAAAATGTTGCAGGTCTCACTGATTGCCTGTTTCAAGGGTCAGGAAGAAATTTTTCCCAGTGGGGCTAAATTGGCAGTGGCCTGATAGGTTTGTGTTTTTTTGTTTTTGTTTTTTGCTTTCCCCACAGCCTCATGTAGTTAGGTTAAATAAGAGCAGGACTCCGAAATTAATATTAGTAATTTGTAGGAATGTTTAGTTGTCGCAACTTGTGAATAGTGTCTAGTGTGGATAAAGGCTAAAAGATCCAGCTCCCAGATCTAAAAGAGCCCTGGGAGTTTGATGGTGGACTCGTGGCTATGGGGGAAGGGGAGACCTTAAGTCATTGCAGAGCAAGGTCCCTCTTTGGTAATCTCCATCCCCCGTGAGGGAAGGAGGATTCAGAAGAGTGAACTGAACCCTACGGGTAAGCGGAGCAGAGCCTGTTTTGAGTTATATGGTAAAACCTTGTAACCCAGAAAACTGACCCACTTTAAATGCCTGGTATGCAAGAGTCAGGGAGATGGAGCAGATTACACTGTGGGTGGGTGCTAAATTAATAAAGTTAAAGCCTGCTACTTAAATCCATCCCTGTGTCTATCTTCATTCACCTGCATGGCCTAATCAAGGGAATTTTGCAACCGACTTCAACGGGGCCAGCATTTCACCCAGTGTTTTCCACCAGTTGTACAGGGGAATGTATGTCTGCCTCAATCCAAATGTTTAATTAGCTATAGCCATTATTAGGACAAATTCTGCAAAGTGAATGCAAAATGAACCCACAGGATGTAAACAGGTATAGTGGTATGCTAAACGGCTGAAAAGTACTGTAGTGAACACCGTGTAAAATAATGCTATCATAGTGATGGGTGCAAAGTCAGGGCAGTGCACAGTAGTATAACTGACAGGCAAGGTCTGATGCAGGCTGGATCTCAAACTCCCCCAGGGAAAATACTGTCAAACTCAGCAGATGTCAGAGGCAGTTATCGTACTGAACAGACACAACTGCACCATACACAACAACAGAGATCAATGCAGACACCTGTCAAGGTGCAAACGCACATGTCATACAGTGCCCTTACGGAATGGCTCTGTCCTATGTCAGTGTACATCACCACAGCAAGCTCACTTGACCATGCCATATCCCTGCTCCTCAAGCATTTTTAATGTGTTAGACCTGTTTGTGGGAACGTACTGTTATGGCACCAACAACAGGCTTGTGTGAGGAGATAAAGAATTGTGTCAGTGTTGTGCTTCAAGAGGACTAATGGGGGAAGGGAGCATTTGGAAGTAGTGGTACCAGTGCTTCAATCTGCAAAATAATTTTAGTTGTGTGTGGCTACTCTTTTACTGCCTCTGTATAGAATAATTTAAAAGGCAATGCCCCATTTTGGACTGGTGATATACCATTTGCCACTCGATTCCCTTTTTCCACCACCTCAATATCTAATTTAACAAAGACTCTGTTTATAGATTACCAGAATCTCTCACTGATGCTCTTGCAGTTTTCATCTTCTTGCACCAAATTACACTACGCTACCTCTAAAATCTGGTGGTGGTGGTGGTGATGGTGGGGTGTTCCATTATATTGACCTTTCACGCTTCGTTACCCCACGGAATTGCATGGAGTTCTCAACATTTGGCCCATTGGCTACTGCTACTTTTTTTGAGATGATGTTGTAAATGTTCTTCCTGAAACTTCCTAGCAACCCAAATGATTATTAACAACAAACTCATATTTAATTCCATGTAGCACGATAAAGATTATTAATATTTCTTGCAGAAGCTTTTTGTGTCTCTCTTCCCTTTAAAGTACCCCTGGGCATTGGTATGCAAAAATAAAATTGCATAAAACCTTCTCTCTACACCATCTTCCCCTCCTCCAGCTCTTCAAAAAATAATGCTTTAAATGACCAAGTGAATCCATTCCTGTTTGGCAGTGCACTATTAAATATCGCATCAATACAGGGGAAATGGTAATTGCAAGGGTAGCAATGACTGTTTCACTAAGTATAATAAAACTCTTTGTGGTGGGCTTTTAAAATGATTTGGATAGTTTCTGTCTAATCCAGGGGTCTGCAACCTTTCAGAAGTGGTGTGCCGAGTCTTCATTTATTCACTTTAATTTAAGGTTTCACGTGCCGGTAAAACATTTTCACATTTTTAGAAGGTCCCTTTCTGTAAGTCTATAATATATAACTAAACTATTGTTGTATGTAAAGTAAATAAGGTTTTTAAAATATTTAAGAAGCCTCATTTAAAATTAAATTAAAATGCAGAGCCCCCCGGACCGGTGGCCAGGACCCGAGCAGTGTGAGTGCCACTGAAAATCAGCTTGTGTGCTGCCTTTGGCACACGTGTCATAGGCTGCCTACCCCTGGAATCCATGGGCCAAAACCTATTCAGCAGTACTTACTTATGTATCTCATCAACTTCACTGGGGCTACTTGCACGATTAGAGACTATTCATGCGAGCAATAGTTTGCAGAATCAGGCTCTGTATTTCTAATAACTTAATTCTGAGAGAGCAGTGAGCAAATATCAGATATATCCAGGGGTATGCTTTGGCTTCAACATATGTGAAGTTGCTACAGTTTCCTTGCAGTTTTAAGTATAGTTGCCAGTCACATTTGCATCAGTGCTGGAAATCAGTCAAAACCAAAATCAGCCTACGTAAACCTGTGATTAATTTTCAACTGACTAAACAAAGCATATTTTTGTAGTGAGTACAGTCATTTCACAAGGTCGTAAGTTAAAATGCTGACAAGTAGCACACTTTGTGAAGGTTCTGTGAACTGCATCTGTGCTTCACACTAGATATTGTTTTGGGGGAGTCATGTGGGAGAAGGGAACAAAACTTCATTGTTTACTCAAAAAAAGAATTCAGGCATGGCCTTCCCTTATACCCCACCTCCACTTTTCACATCACCACGCAGAGGGGCCTTTTCTTCCTACCAGCAGTTTTTGTGAATGACCAGAATTCAGAAGTGTGTCACTGATCAGAATCCAAGGCGTAACACAGAATTTCTTTACACTTCTCTAACTTCCTGGATCTTCTCATTGATTTGATTTAATCTTATATAACTCTAACTTTAATCAACAAAAAATAAACTTAACAATGTAACCATGTTTCAATCCTGACTGATCGTTAAGGCTTCAACTGTTAAGTTACCTAATAATGTGACTATGCCTACTGAAGTAAATAGGCATACTCATATGCTTAAAGTCAGACACATACATAAGTACCTTCCTGAATAGGGTCCTAAAATCATAACCCAGGATTCTGACTTCACTTCTAAATGGGCATATTAACATCCCAAAGACATCTTATTAGATTTATAATAAACTAAATAAGCATGTATGAAAGAGATTTTAGTGTTACGCAAAATACTTCAAGATAACTCCTTCTAATGTATGTAAGCCATGCATATGAATCAAGGGAAGAGTCTACTCCGCTGCATCTTTTGTGTTATGCTTTTTAAATTTTTTTAATTTAGTCTTTTGTTTTCAATATGGTGAAATTTTAACTAGAGTAAACTCTCAAATAATGGAGACGAGAAAATACACACACACACACACACACACACACACACACGAAAGCATTTAAAACACACTAACAAAATTCTAAAATGACTTCCTGTTAAAATGTGTACCATACAACCAATATATGATGACGGTATAAACAGTTTTCATCAACTCTCCATGAATGACCTACTTAACTCTTTCACAACTTTGCACCGCATGAATAATTCAATCATCCCAAACTCAAGACAGTAACAGATCTGTAACACAGTGACCCACCTACATGAGGGTGAAATAGAAAATATTTAAGAAAAAATGTAAGCTGTACATGGTAAGAAACATTAAACAGAATAAAATACTATCCACTATCCCTTGTGGCTTCACTAGTAAATATTGTGCTATGTTGATCCTATTAAATATTAAAAAGAATGGTGGTGAATCTAGGGAAAATGCTAAAATATATTATTCTTAATTAAATTCATTTGTCTTTCATGAATTAAAACTATCCTGAGCTGTGCATATCCTGTAAGACCAGGTGCTAGCTCTAGCAAGCAGACTCAGATGAACAGTTTGCTTGCTGTATATTATTGTGCCCCCATGTCCAAAACACAGTTGAGCATCTGCAAGTTGTACAATTACTTGGAGGAAGTGAACTTGTGCAAGTAAGTTATCTTCATACATTACACTGCTCCAGATTCTGAGGGCCTTCAGTACTTGCTGAAATGATGTAGGCTGAAAGAGTTACTCCAGCTATAGGACTGGAGAAGCCTATTGAAACATCTATTGACAAGTGGGGATGAATATGTGGGCTAGACTAGGTCATTAAAAAAAAACAAAAAACCTAAAGACTTTTTTGGGAGAGATGAAGAGGAAGTAGGAGCTCCCTTCAGTCCACATTGCAGGCTTTAAGTTGTGCTTGCAACATCTTTCTTTCTTTTCTCTGGCTGGATAAAGTCCATTCCTGCCTGCCTATTTTTACCCCTCATTTATCTCTAGTTCCTTTGAAGTACTTCTTGAGAATGTAACAGCCCAGTAAAACTTTCAGGTAGAGGCTAGCCCTTAGAGACTCCAGGGGAAATAGTATGGAATAGTTTATACATCTTTCACAGTCCGTAAGGTGGGTAGAGAGGCTCTGTGGGCCACCAGCGATGGAATCTAATTTTGACTAAACTGGGATTCAAAACTAAACTCAGTCCTGGATTAAAGGGGAGGAACTCTCACAGAAGACAATTGGTCAGCACTTCTGAGAATCAGGCCACTTATTTAGGTGACTGAATATAGATTTACGTGCCTAACCGTTAAGCACTAAAGTTTGAAAATTTTGGCCAAAACTCTTATCTGAACATCATTTTTCCTCTGGATTATTCTTTCCCCTCAGCTACATCATTCTTTCTGATGTAAATAGTTTGCCACAGTGAAAGTGAAGAGACTTCAAATTTATGTAACAAAAGTATGCAAGTAACCTGGGAACTAAAACGAGCGAGGTCTTTCAAAATTATTTGAAAGTTATACTCTACAGAACTAAGGAAAAAAAAGGCAGAAAGCAGTAAAAGATCAAGTTAAAGTTCCTCACAAAGAGCTGATACAATTGTGCAAGACTTTATAAAAAAAATGCAGCTTGGCTAATTCAAAAGCATGACTAACATGTCAGAAAAAAAAGTTACAGAACATAAACTTAAATTGTAACAAAATCGGATTGTAAACATTCCCTGACACGACAAACCTCCCTGTAACCCTTTTAGTTTGGAAATAATTGTTTTACAGAGCAAAAATACTTTACTACAATACAGAGTGTTAATCACCAATGATACAGTTTATTACTAATGTATAATGAATGAGTCTTGAAATGCTGGGTTCAGCAAAACACAGGTGAGTAAACAGCCAATGAACTCAGACTAAGTGAAAGCTTCTAGACCATAGTTGCTATAAATGACAAATATGTAATAATCCTGGGGGGATTCTGCACCAAAAAAATAAAAATTCTGTAACAAAAAATTAAAAATTTGCACACATTTTCAAATTCTGCATATTTTATTTGTCAAAATAACACAATATAATCGCACCAGTTTCAATTATTTTTGGTCATTTATTTCAGAATACCTGTCAGCAAGTATGTATGTAACAATACAGACAAAAAAAGATTCAGGAAATGTTTTTTTTTTACAAATAGATTCCTTACTAGGCATATTAATAGAGAACTCTGAGTAATAATTCATTTAAACTACAATACAGAAACCTATTTCCCACACCCCTCAGAAGCAGTACAAGGGCTTGTGGGAGTCGGAGTAATGGAGGAGCTGGAGGAGAGGGAAGTAATTGCTGGGAAGGAGCCTGGGTGTGAACTTGGAGAGCTATTGGGTATGGGTGGGAAAAGTATGGAACAGGTTTGGGGGTTTTTTTTGGGGGGGGAGGGATTATTAGGGAGCATCCCCCATGCAGTCAGGCACATCTACCCCTGTCCCCATGAGCCCCTGCACCCCCATGTGTCCTTGCACCCCCCATCCACGTGTCCCTCCATCCCCACTCAGACACCCATCCCCATGTTGCTGCTTGCAATTCACAACCAGGAACCCATCTCCTGGAGTCAGGCAGTTTAGGCACCTAAGGTGTTTCTTGTGATAATACCTTAAGCAGGCACCTAACTCCACACATAACAGCTGGTGGTAGTACATCCACCACCCAACTCTACAACTTTTAGCCCAGTGGTTAGAGTACTCACTTGGGATGTGGGAGACCAAAGTTCAGTTCTGCCCCCCTTCAGGCAGAAGGGGAAAAAGGATTTGAACAGGGGTATTCCACTTCTCCAGTCTGTATTCTAACCACTGAGCTAGGGAATATTCCGATATGGGGTTTCCTCAACTTCTCCTGGTGAAGCTGTTGCACTGTGGATATATAATTAGAGAGCCTCTGGTCCATAAAGAACAATTCTGTCAAGCAGTGGTTAGGGCACCCACCTGGTAGGTGAGAGACCCAGGGTCCAGTTCCCCTGATCCGATGACTTTTTAATTATTTACCCACAGTGGAATAGTTTCAATAAGAGACTAAGGGAACCCACATCCTAATAACCTATTTCTCAGTGGTCAGCCCACACTCCTTAGAGGTGGTAGACCCTTATTCAAACTCTATCTCCCCACCAGGCACAGGGGAGAAATTGAACATGGGTCTCCCACAGTGCTTAATTTGTGTCACAGCTTGCTAGGGCTGAGCCCCTTTCCCTCTAGGCTTGGCAGTTCATAGGGCCGGCACCTCTGGGGTTGCTGCATCAGTTATGAATGTAATATAAATTGCTTGAGCCCTGGCATCTAATTGCTTGAGCCCCTGCACCTCTTTCATTACAAATCAAGCACTGGTCTTCCACCTCCCAGGGGAGTGCACTAACTGTGCTAAAAGTTATAAGGTCAGCACCATCACCGTGACCACTTCCAACCCCACTAGATTTTGAATAGGACCCAATTTGGTAGGCAGCCTCTAAGTACAATTACCAGATCAGGCCCCACATTCGATTTAGGTTTCCCCTGCCTATCTTCCCTGGTTCATGAATTGTTCTGGAGCTTTGGTGGGAGAGAGCTACCTGGACAACTAGTGAGGCAGCAAAGCACATACTCACAGGCAGAAACTTAGGTGCCAAGGGAACTTTTACACTGAAAATGTAGGCACTGTGTGAGTTTAGGGTTTGGTGGGAGTTTTCTGAATCATAGTGAAGCCAACTCAAAGTGTGACGTAGACTATATCTACACTACACAGCTTTTAGCGACATGGCTGTGTTGTGATAGCTGTGCTGCTAAAAGTCATGCAGTGTAGCTGCTGTTTGTCGGCTCTCCTGACGACAAAAAACGTCTACCTCCAATGAGCGGCATTTGCGTTGTTGGCAAGAGAACGCTCCTGCTGACAACACGTTGTTCATATTGGCACTTGTCATAGCAAAACTTTTGTCTTTTTTGGGGGGGGGAGGGTATTTAACACCTCTGAAAGACAAAAGTTTTGTCATTCAATTGCCAGTGTATACATAGCTTTAGGGATCTAAACCTGAACTGTCAATTTTGTGAACAATAGCTTTTTAAAGAAATGTCTAGTTTCACTACAAATATCAGCCCTTTACAGCCCATCTATGCTCAGTAGTTTATAATGCACAACTGACTTTTGCAGGCATAAACAATTTGGGATACAATTTGCTTAAAAGATTAATTCAAAATTAAAATTAATGTACTGTATTGTATTATTCTCCCTACCTATTTAGACATACAGTACTATATAAATTTGTTAAAATGTTCCTGCTGTTAAAGGTTTAGCTATATTCTATGCGAAAGGACATCAGCTTTGAATGCTGATGGGACACACAAATACTAAATTCTTTGTAGTCTTTAGCCTCATTATCCAAGATTACTCTATGCTATATTGCATGAACTCAAGCAGTATAAATCAGTCCAGATCATCTGAGTTTAGCATGTCTTTTCATTTATATTTGCTAACTTTTCTACAATTTCAAAACAGAAAATGTAGCCCTGGGAGAAACTGCATCCTTTCTTGCCCATTTACAAACAAAATAATAAAAAAATAGAGACACTTGCACAAACCAGCTCATCTCTCTCTCCACCTTGAACTGCGATCCTTTGTCTTTTGTATGCTGCTATAATCCATTCCAGGGGTCCCTTTCTAACTAACCTTGTAAATTGATCTTTTGTGTAGTATAGTATCAAAAGCTTTTCTGAAATTTGGATTAATTATGAGGTTCACTGATTCTCTTTTGTTTGTCACTTCAGGAAACTCATGCATGAAGTTACACGTATGCAGACTATTCTAAACAAATTCAGCATTTCCAAATCTTCTGTATTATAGATCCAAATCTATTTACAGAGCTTCCTCTACCAAAGGTCTAGGTATTAACTATATCTAGATGTTTATGAGCCACCCAATCCCTATGGACACTAAGGTTTTACTATGCTACAAGGACCAGCCCCTGTGGTCACAGAGGATCCATTAGGATCACTGAAATAGGATGGTGGGGGAGGGGCAGCCCTGCCTTCGGCCTGGCAGCTCAAAGAGACATTTGGATTAATTTTATATAAGAATCTGTACCTCAGGGAGAAGAGATTCCATTGAATATATGCCTGGCCAAGACTGAGTAACAAAAAGCCTCTATTTGGATGCCTGCCTGTGTCTGGGCTGCTATGCTATGGTAAAATAATCCTACCTTTTATGGTGATTGTTTTTTTTAATATGGTACTTCACTGGAATTCTAGGATATAATTCACCTTAGTGGAGAAGTTTATCACCTAATTATTTTATTTTCCTCCCACATTTCAAGCATAACTAGAAAATATTTTACTCCAATCTCTCCCCTCTAGGCAAAATTAATCCTACGTCTAGTATACAATCTCCTGATTCTTTCAGATATTTATGACACAAAGAATTCATTCAAGCTTGCAGAAATTTCAGCAATAAAAATATCTGCCATTCATAAATTTTAGGAAATACAATAAACTAAAAAAAATGAGAGAGTGAAATGAAGAAGTAAAGAGCAATAATGCCTCTCTAGAAATGTTCCTGAATGGCAACTCTTCTTTAAACAGGGATTAATATACCATATTCAATATCTTAAAAACCAAAATTGAGGGTTTTCTAAAACCATTGGCTCCCACAATAAATGTGCATTTCAAATTCTATATGAAGTGTGCCCTCCACCCTCCTGAATGTAAAGGGAGGGAGAGGAGTAGGGCGGTTTTTCCTCCTGTTCTAATCCTCACTCCCACGTGTTTTGTTCCATCTGTCCTGTGTTTACAACCTCCGCTGTTGTAGATAGTCTATATCTTACGCTTCGCCCTGTGTTTCACCTTTCCTCTGTCTGGTCACCCTTTCTTTCCTGCTACCCTTCTGATCTACATCTCTTTCCCCAGTCTCTCTTCAGTTCCTATTGCTTCCCCCTCAGGCAAGGTAGCAGTACTAAAATTATGCAATCAGGAGTTACCTATTGCACCTGACTGCATTCTTTTCACATACTAAGCCAGCAACAGCAAAATCCTGGCCCCACTGAAGTTAACAGCAAAAATCATTCATTTCAGTGGGAGTCAGAGGAGTAGAAAAAGCTTGAGGAGGAAAAGGTAGGAAGATGTTTGTTACAGGGAAAGAAAAAGAAGTCAAAATATAGAGGCTATCTGAGATTTAAGTAGTACTGTGTTTTTACTAATATTGATTTAAATATCTTTACACATCAAGTCAAGCAAGTTTGTCAGATGCTGTGGCTGTGATTCGGCATAAGCAGACAGTTAATCAGGTGCTCAACTTTAAATCTGTCTTTAAGTCCCACTGATGTAGGGTAAAAACATGTTTACAACTCCAAGGGCTTTTCCCGTCCTTTCTGCCCCTTCATAGGTTGGATGCTGCAGGAAGGGAGGAGCGTGGGGGGAGGAGCAGAGGCACTATCTTGTCTCCAGGGAAAACAGGGGGAGAGGTGGCAGTGGAGCAGCCTGGCTCTTTGCTCTCTCCCCCACACCTGTGAGAACAGCTTTGGGTTGCTGCAGTGAGAGGGAGGGAGCTCCGCCTACAGCAGCTCTGATTGATTATTCTGTCCCAGGAGGTGTGCAAGTGGGGCATGCAGCCAATCTGAAGGCTCAAATTTGTTCCAGGCCTGGAGCATTTGCATCACCAGGAAACTGGTGCTAGCTAGTTTTGACAGCAAAACTCCTGTCACTCACAAAAAAACACAAGAAATGACAACACTGCCGTTCCAAGCTCAGCAAGGATTAGAAGTCGTTCCCTTCTACTAAATATTTGTTGGTCCCTATAAGACAGAAGGTTGGCAAGTCCCAGTTCCTGCTCCCATGTCACACAACCATCACTATGCTTAGCACTATAAGTTCTTCAGAGCAGGGACTGGCTCTTTGTATTTGTACAACAGAATCCTGATCTTGGATGGGACCTCTAATGAGAGCTCCTGCCAGAGAAGCCAAAATCGCATCACTCACAATAATTTTGGGAGCGATGTCAATGCTGTAACTATGCACACCTAGTGGGGGAGTGCATAGGGGGTTCAAAAATCTGCAGACAGATCAAAAAACACTATTTAAACTTCAAAAAATAATTTCAAGATTTTTTGCACCACTTACACGATGTGGGGTTAACTCACGATTTTTGAATGTTTGGGTTGGCAGAACTGTGGCATAAAATTGCGTTAAGTCTAATTCACTGCCTATCACCTATGAAAACTGTATCAGCCATCCCACTGAGGGTAAAATATATTCCTTTTATTCCTCCTTCAGCATCTACCATCTTGAAGAAATGTGTTACAACAGAGCTACCAAGCAAGCAGCTGAAGGACGCGGTCCAGTGAATTTAATTTATTTTCACAGTCTCTGAATCCTGTGCTTTCATGCTTCCATGCACTTAAGGTAAAAAAAAGCCAATCAATCCAAAATCCTTCACACACACTCAAGTGGTCCCAAGAACTGAAGTCAGTTTCTGCTCATTAGAATCAGTCACACTTTGCTCATTAGAATGTCACTACCCAAGAATCTCAAATAAATCAGAACCTGCAAGTACTTTTATTGAAAAAAATATTTTAATTTCAGATACATCTTTCCCTGTAATATATTTTATTATTTAATAAATGAAACTTTTATGAAGTCTATACCTTCAAGTCAGCGGCACTGCTATGGGTACCCGTGTAGCCCCACAGTATGCCAACATTTTTATGGCTGACTTAGAACAACGCTACCTCAGCTTTTGACCCCTAACGCCCCTGTCATAGATATAAAGGGAAGGCTAACCACTTTTAAATCCCTCCTGGCCAGAGGAAAAACCCTTTCACCTGTAAAGGGTTAAGAAGCTAAGATAACCTCGCTGGCACCTGACCAAAATGACCAATGAGGAGACAAGATACTTTCAAAGCTGGAGTGGAGGAGAAACAAAGGGTTTCTGTCTGTGTGATGCTTTTGCTGGGACCAGAGCAGGAATGCAGGTCAGAACTCCTGTAAAGAGTTAGTAAGCAATCTAGTTAGATATGCGTTAGATTCTGTTTTGTTTAAATGGCTGATCAAATAAGTTGTGCTGAATGGAATGTATATTCCTGTTTTTGTGTCTTTTTATAACTTAAGGTTTTGCCTAGAGGGATTCTCTATGTTTTGAATCTGATTACCCTGTGAGGTATTTACCATCCTGATTTCACAGAGGTGATTCTTTTACGTTTTCTTTAATTAAAATTCTTCTTTTAAGAACCTGATTGCATTTCATTGTTCTTAAGATCCAAGGGTTTGGGTCTGTGTTTACCTATGCAAATTGGTGAGGGTTTTTATCAAGCCTTCCCCAGGAAAGGGGGTGTAGTGCTTGGGGGGATTTTTTTGGGGGGGGAGACATTTCCAAGTGGGCACTTCCCCTGTTCTTTGTGTAACACTTTGGTGGTGGCAGCTTTTAACCTAAGCTGGTAAAAATAAGCTTAGGTGGTCTTTCATGCAGGTCCCCACATCTGTAGCCTAGAATTCAGAGTGGGGAAGGAACTTTGACAGCCCCTACTCTACTTGAGCTACATTGATGACTTCTTCATCATCTGGACTCACGGAAAAGAAGCCCTTGAGGAATTCCACCATGATTTCAACAATTTCCATCCCACCATCAACCTCAGCCTGGACCAGTCCACACAAGAGATCCACTTCCTGGACACTACAGTGCTAATAAGCGATGGTCACATAAACACCACCCTATACTGGAAACCTACTGACCACTATACTTACCTACATGCCTCCAGCTTTCATCCAGACTACACCACATGATCCTTTGTCTACAGCCAAGTTCTAAGATACAACCGCATTTGCTCCAACCCCTCAGACAGAGACAAACACCTACAAGATCTCTATCAAGCGTTCTTACACTACAATACCCACCTGCAGAAGTGAAGAAACAGACTGACAGAGCCAGAAGAGTACCCAGAAGTCACCTACTACAGGACAGGCCCAACAAAGAAAGCAACAGAAGGCCACTAGCCATCACCTTCAGCCCCCAACTAAAACCTACCCAGCGCATCATCAAGGATCTACAACCTATCCTGAAGGATGACCCATCACTCTCACAGATCTTGGGAGACAAGCCAGTTCTTGCTTACAGACAGCCCCCCAACTGGAAGCAAATACTCACCAGCAACCACACACCACACAACAGCACTAACCCAGGAACCTATCCTTGCAACAAAGCCTGTTGCCAACTCTGTCCACATATCTGTTCAAGGGACACCATCATAGGACCTAACCACATCAGCCATGCTATCAGAGGCTCGTTAATCTGCACATCTACCAATATGATATATGCCATCACGTGCCAGCAATGCCCCTCTGCCATGTACATTGGCCAAACCGGACAGTCTCTACACAAAAGAATAAATGGACACAAATCAGACGTCAAGAATTATAACATTCAAAATCCCAGTCGGAGAACACTTCAACCTCCCTGGACACTCAATTACAGACCTAAAAGTGGCAATTCTTCAACAAAAAAACTTCAAAAACCGACTCCAACGAGAAACTGCAGAACTGGAATTAATTTTCAAACTGGACACCATTAAATTAGGCTTGAATAAAGACTGGGAGTGGATGAGTCATTAAACAAACTAAAAACTATTTCCCCATGCTAATTTTCCCCCTACTGTTACTCACACCTTCTTGTCAACTGTTTGAAATGGGCCATCCTGATTATCACTGAAGTTTTTTTTTTCTCCTGTTGATAATAGCCCACCTTAATCGATTAGTCTCGTTAGAGTTGGTATGGCAACCTCCATTTTTTCATGTTCTCTCTGTGTGTGTGTGTGTGTGTGTGTGTGTATGTGTATATATATCTATCTATATATATATCTTCCTACTGTATTTTCCACTGCATGCATCTGATGAAGTGGGCTTTAGCCCACAAAAGCTTATGCTCAAATAAATTTGTTAGTCTCTAAGGTGCCAAAAGTACTCCTCATTCTATAAACTTTTGCTTTCACAAAGGATAAATTGGCAGCTCAGATTCTTTTTTTTTCTTTAAAAAAAATCATCATTCCTCAGTCAATTTCTCTCATTTTTCAAAATGCCGACAGTTCCTTAGTGAGATTTTTTGTGATTCACAAAGCATCGTTTCACCATCTTTTTTGCTGAAATTTAAGAACTACTGTACTTTTCACTGCTACAGAAGTGTTGAAAAATGCATACACAACTTTTAAAAGAGGATTTTTGTTGTCAAGTTTTTGAAAATTATCTAGAGGTTTTGTCATGAGCCAGGTTTGTTAGAACAGGAAACCATTTTCAATTTCTTTTTAAAGGAATACTATTGATTTGAAAATCACATTTCTATTTGTACCTACTATTGTACCTACAAGTAAGCCATTAAGATTTCTATTAACTAAATAGTTTAGAGAAATATTTTCCCTCTCTTATTTTAGTTTGTTTGCTTTGTGTTTAAACTCTGTGTTTAGTTAGTTTTACTGTTTTGCTGATGGTACATGAACTTTCTAGGCCCTGAAAGTAGGTGTTTACCAGTAATAGTAGCAGCATAGCTGAAAATGAAAATGGGCAACAGCAGCAAACATCATTATGCAAAAAGAGAAAGGGGGCTGGAAAAAGGTCTGACTATATGCTCATTTTAGACCCACTCAAAAGACCCTTCTAAATATAAATAAGGGAGTATAAAAACCTATTTAACAATTTTTTAAGGATTATTTTAAATGCTTATTATTTTAAATGGCTCCTATTTAAAAGGTGCTCTTCCAGACAAATGCATTTTTACAATTAACCAATTGAAAAAAAAAAAACCTGTGTCCCTTTAAATAAATGCTGAATGGAGAAACGTTTCCTTCACAGAGGCAGACGGACACTGCCAGCAGGATTCAGTGTGACAGAAAATGGGCGTATGTCTGGGTGAGACACTCTTTGAAGATGCAGATTAGGACAGACCAGCTAGAGGAAAGGGCCACAAGGCAGGCTGCCATGGCTGACTGATGAGGGAAAAGGGCTAAACTCTGATCCCCCTACCTTCTCCATTGCCTGTGATTGGATCCCACTGCATACAGTCAAGCTGTTTAAAGCTTATAGGGTGGTTCTGTCTTGCAGCTCCACTGAAATCAATTCCCACCTCTCCCATGTACATAGTGATGCCCAAGGTTCTATTTCTTGATGTCTAGCCATTACTAGTGCCATGTGTTTCTGTACCTAATAGGCAGCTTCAGTGCTGCATCTATTGTAGCTTTGTTTACACTGATCAAACCATCTCATTGTGTAGTCATGTCATCATATACCTATGTCATAGAATCACAGAACTGGAAGGGACCTCAAGAAGTCATCTAGTCCAGTCCCCTGCACTCAAGGCAGGACTAAGTATTATCTAGACCATCCCTGACAGGTATTTGTGCATCCTACTCTTAAAAATCCCCAATGATAGAGATTCCACAGCCTCCTTAGGCAATTTATTCCAGTGCTTAACCACTCGGACAGCTAGGAAGTTTTTCCTAATGTCTAACCTAAACTGCCCTGGCTGCAATTTAAGTCCATTGCTTCTTGTCCTATCCTCAGAGGTTAAGAAGAACAATTTCTCTCCCTCCTCCTTGTAACAACCTTTTATGTACTTGAAAACTGTTATCATGTCCCCTCTCAGTCTTCTCTTCTCCAGACTAAACAAACCCAATTTTTTCAATCTTCCCTCATAGGCCATGTTTTCTAGACCTTTAATCATTATGTTTGCTTTTTTTGCAACAGCATTACACTGTTGACTCATATTTAGCTTGTGATCCACTATGACCCCCAATCTCTTTCTGTAGTACTCCTACCTGGGCAGTCATTTCCCATTTTGTATGTGTTCAACTGATTGTTCCTTCCTAAGTGGAGAACTTTGCATTTGTCCTTATTAAATTTCATCCTATTTACTTCAGACCATTTCTCCAGTTTGTCCAGATCGTTTTGAATTTTAATCCTATCCTCCAAACCACTTACAAATCCTCCCAGCTTTGTATCGTCTGCAAACTTTACATAAGTGTACTCATTATCTAAATCATTAATGAAGCCATTATCTAAATCATTAATGAAGATATTGAACAGAACCGGACCCAGAACCGATCCCTGCAGGACCCCACTCGTTATGCCCTTCCAGCGTGACTGTGAAACACTGATAACTACTCTCTGGGAACGATTTTCCAACCAGTTATGCACCCACCTTATAGTAGCTCCATCTAGGTTGTAATTCCCTAGTTCAGGGATCAGCAACCTTTGGCACGCAGCCTATCCGGGAAATCCGCTGGCGGGCCAGGACGGTTTGTTTACCTGCAGCGTCTGCAGGTTCGGCCGATCGCAGTTCCCACTGGCTGCAGTTCACCATTCCAGGCCAATGGGGGCTGCGGGAAGTGGCAGCCAGCACATCCCTCGGCCCATGCCGCTTTCCACAGCCCACATTGGCTTGGAATGGCAAACCAGGGCCAGTGGGAGCTGCAATCGGCCGAACCTGTGGATGCTGCAGGTAAACAAACCGCCCCGGCCCGCCAGCGGATTTCTCTGATGGGCTGCGTGCCAAAGGTTGCCGATCCCTGCCCTAGTTTGTTCATGAGAAGGTCATGCAAGACAGTATCCAAAGCCTTACTAAAGTCAAGATATACCACATCTATCGCTTCCCCCCTATCCACAAGGCTTGTTACCCTGTCAAAGAAAGCTATCAGGTTGGTTTGACATGATGTGTTTTTGACAAATCCATGCTGACTGTTACTTATCACCTCATTATCTTCTAGGTGTTTGTAAATTGATTGTTTAATTATTTTCTCTTAATATCTTTCCAGGTACAGAAGTTAAGCTGACTGGTCTGTAATTCCCCAGGTTATCTTTATTTCCCTTTTTATAGACGGGAACTATATTTGCCCTTTTCCAGTCTTCTGGAATGTCTCCCATCTTCCATGACTTTTCAAAGATAATTGCTAATGAGTCCGATATCTCCTCAGTCAGCTCTTTGAGTATTCTAGGATGCATTTCATCAGGCCCTGGTGATTTGAAGACATCTAACTTGTCTAAGTAATTTTTGACCTGTTCTTCCCCTATTTTAGACACTGTTCCTACCTCATTTTCACTGGCATTCACTATGTTAGACGTCCAATCACTACCAATCTTCTTGGTGAAAACCGAAACAAAGAAGTCATTAAGCATCTCTGCCATTTCCACATTTTCTGTTATTGTTTTTCTGCCCTCATTGAGTAACGGGCCTACTCTGTCCTTGGTCTTCCTCTTGCTTCTAATGTATTTGTAGAATGCTTTCTTGTTTCCTTTTATGTCCCTAGCTACTTTGATCATGTTTTGTGCCTTGGCTTTTCTAATTTTGTCCCTACATACTTCTGTTATTTGTTTATATTCATCCTTTGTAATTTGACCGAGTTTCCACTTTTTGCAGGACTCTTTTTTGAGTTTTAGATCATTGAAGATCTCCTGGTTAAGCCAGGGTGGTCTCTTGCCCTACTTCCTATCTTTCCTGCGCAGTGGGATAGTTTGCTTTTGTACCCTTAATAATGTCTCTTTGAAAAACTGACAATCGTCTTCAATTGTTTTTCCCCTTAGACTTGCTTCTCATGAGATTTTACCTACCAGCTCCCTGAGTTTGC
Organism: Lepidochelys olivacea; assembly: GCF_965140295.1. NCBI lineage: Eukaryota > Metazoa > Chordata > Testudines > Cheloniidae > Lepidochelys > Lepidochelys olivacea. The sequence continues at coordinate 300,749,068 of NC_140411.1, forward strand.
TAAAGTCTGCCTTCTTGAAATCCATTCTTTATTATGCTGTTCTCCCTCCTACCATTCCTCAGAATCATGAACTCTACAATTTCATGATCACTTTCACCCAAGGTGTCTTCCACTTTCAAATTCTCAACCAGTTCCTCCCTATTTGTCAAAATCAAATCTAGAACAGCCTACCCCCAGTAGCTTTTTTCACCTTCTGAAATAATAAATAGTCTCCAACACATTCCAAGAACTTGTCGGATAATCTGTGCCCTGCTATGTTATTTTCCCAACATCTGTCTGGGTAGTTGAAGTCCCCCATCACCACCAAGTCCTGTGATTTGGATGATTTTGTTAGTTATTTAAAAAAAGCCTCATCCACCTCTTCTTCCTGGTTTGGTGGTCTGTAGTAGACCCTACCATGACATCACCCTTGTTTTTTACCCCTTTTATCCTTGCCCAGAGACTTTCAACAAGTCTGTGGGCAGGTCTTCACTACCCACCGGATCAGGAACTCCAGCTCAAGAGAGGCAGAAGCGGAGTCGACAGGGGAGCAGCAGTGGTCGACTCGCCGCCATCCTCATCGCCAGGTAAGTCGACCTAAGGTACGCCGACTTCAGCTATGCTATCTGCGTAGCTGAAGTTGCGTACCTTAGGTTGACCCCCCCACACCTAGTGTAGACCAGGGCTGTCTCTTATTTCTATGTCAACCTCAGTCCAAGTGTATACATTTTTAATATATAAGACAACACCTCCTTCCTTTTTGCCCTGCTGTCCTTCCTAAGTAAGCTGTATCCTTCTATACCAATATTCCAGTCATGCGTATTATCCCACCAAGTCTCCGTGATGCCAACTATGTCATGTGTATTTACTAGCATTTTGAGTTCTTCCTGCTTATTCCCCATACTTCTTGCATTAGTATATAGACATCTAAGATACTGATTTGATTCCCACCCCCACCAGTTCTGTCTTGTTTCTCCCTTATTTCTGCTATAACAGCCCATGCTCCCCCCAGATTCTGCCCTTCTCCCAGGTCTTCATGCTACTATGCATTTTACAGTCACAAGTCCGAGTGTAAGGTACTGGTCCCTGCCAAAAGAAGATAATGCATCATCCCTCTCTATCTAAGTTGTTTCTAAGAGGCATCAAGATTTAAGAGCTCAAACTATAGAAGCAACTAGCAAGGCACAGGGAGAGTAAGAGTCACAGAGGAAGGCCAGACCACCTCACTGCTGGGGAGCAGGCACCTGTCCATGAGCCAATTCAACATTCAAATGGCTGTCAGCTTAGGTATGGCTGGCTGTCACTCAGCCATATGGCCCCAGGGAATCTGCTGCATGGCAACATTGCCCAGCAAGAGAACAGGGTCTCAACTGGGCAGCAAGGGCACTGTGACAGGAACTCAAGACCCTAGTGAATCAAACCAGCCTTCAGCAAAGCCAGACGACCTGAAGGCTTCCTAGAGAAAATTTGGTTACCACCCAAATGAGCTTTTGAGCATCTTTAATAGTGTTTTTTTTCAGACAGCAATCTAGCTTCAAAAAATGATGGTAACAGTTGACTTTTATGGAACTGCATTTAGCTCATGAATGACTTGGTACCATTTTGGACAAGATTCTTGAACTGTACAAAATAAAACCTTTAGAGAGAAAAGATGCAGTGAATGCTGACTCTTAGGAACAGCAGCACCATTTGGTTCACGTCAATGTTTTTTGTTACCTATCACTTTCTTTACATTGTTTTAAGTCTACTGTACAGTTCATCAAGTTGGGAAATAATCTGAAACACACAAATCAAAGCGAAATGTCTGTACGGCCACCCATGCCTATGAACTGCACAACAGAGATAGCATCTGTTCTGATGGACACTACTGTATTCAAGATCCCAAAATAAGAGTTTTCTTTCACAAAAGTCATATATTAAAACACAGATGTCTATTCAGCAGCCACTGCTGAATTCTAGCAATGCTATCTCTTCTTAGTGGTGAAAGGCCTGTGCAGAGCAAATACAAAAAGAACAGAAAGCAGAATCAAAGTAACTTCAAAACTTCCAAAACAGGCTTTTTACTCTTTTGACCAAAACTGTGGGACTGAAGAACCCGTGAGTGGATGGCTCCGTAACAAAAACTGTAAGGGAGTGTGGAAGAGGGGGGGAAAAATTGTATTTACTCGCATAATAAGAATCTTCAAACTTCAGTATCTTCAGAGGAGCATTTGTTTCCTGGTATGACTTGTTCTGAAGTTTGTTCCCTGTTTTGCCCAGCTACGAACATCATCATTTATTAAGTGTAATTTCTTAAACATGAGATGCCATGGGACACTGTTTGTCCGCTTTTCTTTTTTAATACATTTGATCTGAGCTCTTTATCAACTAGAAAAACTTACATTTTTTAGTTTCTACTTATCACAAACTGTTTATGCCAAGCTTGAAAATGCAACTTAATACAGAATGTGATATATCATTTTATGAACACAACACAATCATGGTATTTTATGCCATGAGATCTGATTTCACCTAGTGTTAATTGGTAAAAGAAGATAAATGTTTAGGAAGAAAATAAAAACTGTCCTACCTTTGTACAAATACTTTCAGAGCACAATGATCTGTGTCTCTGTTTTTCTTTCCTTCTTATCTCTTGGGACTTCTTTATGTTACTGCTTGGTCTGGAAAAAAAATTGAAGAACGAGACATTTAAATAGGTATATATCCCTTCTCACTGAATCATGTTAAATAGTAACCTGCTACAAAATAGAAATTAGAATTGTAGTACAGAAGTAGACAGACCTGTCAGAGATACGTCTTGACATACCTGCCACAATAAGTTCAATGTAGGTGGATTGAAATTATATTCAAAACTGTGTTTTAGTAAGGACTGAATTAATAATATTTCTGTTGATTTTCTCTTCCCCTTCATACAGGAGCACTGAGTCCCAATGGTCACTTGCAACTACTCGGGGCAGAAGTGCACCCTCTACGTCTCAGGTGAGGGGTTAGCCCGCAAGAGGTAGAGATTGCTTCATCAGCAATATAAAGCAGCTACTTGTTAGAGCTTCAATTGCCTCCCTACAGCCCTGTGATTTCTTGTATTACTGGCTCATTATGAATGGGAGAAAGATTTGAGATGAGAGAAGGGAATGTGGGTTGGGAGAGGGCCTTGAAAGGAAAACTGTGGTCAACACCTGAAGTGGAGGGAAGAGGAGAGTTGCATGGTGGAATGAGGATGAGGCTGGTTGAAGGTAAGGCGGCACTTTATCTATGATGAGCAATGTAATGTGTTTAGAAAAACAGTGGCTCTGCAGAAAGGGTTCAGGAATCAGGTTCTGCTATAAAGAGATAATAAATAATAAAGAAAATCAAGAAAAATCAGGCAAAATTTAAGGTCTTGGCAGGAAAATGACTGATCTAAAAGCATTGAAGAGGTGCTTTTATATATATTTTATATATACACAATATGTGTATTGACACATGTATATGTGTCGATATACATATTCTGAGACCAATAAGACATTTATACATGTTACCTGAATAACCATGCGATCTTATCATCACCTGCATATACGCCTTCTATTCCCCCCACACACAAACATCAAACCTATACCCAGGTGTTTGTTCCTTTCTCTTGTGTCACGACTACAGTTAGGTTGTAAGTGTTTCAGGACAGGGACTGTGCCTGTTTTACTACCTTGTAAAGCAAACAGCAAACTTTAGGAACTATATAAATAACAACAACGTCTCAACTCTGTACCTTAACACCAAAATAACTTTATTCCTTTTTGTTTTGTTCTTTTTTTTACATTCTGGCATTTTGGGGTAGCAGACAGCATTTTGAGGTAAAGAAATAAAAAAAATTCTTCTTTACTTTCAAAATATCTGTAATAAAGAAAGACTAACATCTGCACTGAAAGCTCTGATACACACAAGGCTATAATTAAATAATTTAAAAGTCAGGAATTCAACTATTTATACATAATTTCCTAGAAATCCCAGATACTGGAGGGGAGAGGGAAGTACAGCTGTCTTTTAGTAATACAGTGCATTAGTAAAATGCTTCAATAAATGGAGTTTTGGAGAGGGAAAAATGTCTGCATAGAATTGCAAAGCATTTTCCTGATTAAAACCTTTTCTTTACCTAGTGAAGCATGTAAAATATAGACAAAACTTTCTAAAAAGTTTAATCTCACTAATGATACTGTCTCAAAGACTTCAATGAGTAGATCAAAAACCTCATAATTACAGCTGTTCTGTGAGAGTTACTTTTTGGCTCAACAGTGAAAACTTGAAGTAATGCTATGTGGATTGTGATTAGGCATGAGGGCACAGGGGGGAGAATTGGGTTTTTTTCAAATCACATTCAATTATTCCAAATGTTTCAACTAGAATTATTCACCCATTTCTCCCCATAATTTAAGCCCATTTCCTCCTCCCTCCAATGACAATCCAAATTGAAAAACAAACTTTTTTAAAGTTAAAGAGATGCTTATACTATGTCTTAGGGCTAGAACAACTTTCTAAAAGTTACACCGGCAAAAATGGGTCACACACACACACACACAATTCCGTAATGAGATCCAACTCCTTTGTGCCACTTCGGAAGTGCAGATGGGCTGGACAGTAGATGCAACTGGCCAGCAGGGAACTCGCTTGTTAGAAGGAAAGTTCTTGCTGATAAAAGTGTATTGCTTCTCAACCCCTCCCAACATAGGAGGCAGGAGGGGGCATGTCACCAGTAAGCAGGATGTGGAGCAGCTGTGTTAGAGCTCTGTGCTTCCACGCCTGTGCTCTACAGGTGTTTACAGTGACCCTTCATCAGTGGAATATAGAGCTGTTACCTCTTGTCAGGACCCCAGCTGGCCCAAAGAATGAGGAGGCTGTAATCAGCACCCTGATGGTCTCCCCAGCCTGTCCTGTTGAGCGCTCAGTCACAGGAGTAAAGCAAGCCCAGTTCAGTATTTTTTTTAATTCAGTTACTTCTTTCTGATCCTTTTTCCACAGTCTCTGTATTATTTTTTCACTCCACCTGCTTGTCAAAATTTTAAACCTATAATTTACTGCAGAACTTCGATTTTATGAACAGCAATCTTATGAATAACAAGTTTCATGAATTTTTCCCAATTTGGGGGGGGAGAGGGAAATCACATAAGGAAAGTGATGTCGATGAAGAACGAGATAACATCACTTCACATTCCGATGAGCTCAGTGCATTGGAAATCACTGCGCAGTGGGTCTGAAAGTCAAGAAGTAAGTGAACAATGCACCATGCTGCAATGTATGCACTATACCAACTGTAATTCTGAGATGTTTAATTTTATGAATGTCTCTGTTTTATGCACTCCTCAATCCCCAACAAGTTCATAAAGTGGAGGTGCTACTGTGACCAGATTTGTTTTCTTTCTGCTGTTTTTCTAGTGTCTCTTCACTAGAAATCAAATCAAATACAAGCTGAGTTGACCTTTCAAATCTATTATGTTTGAAACGGTGAGAAATGAGCTTACCTGCCTCTCACTGTGAGTGCAGTGAGTTCTGAAATGTGACTTTACAGATTGCAAACACAACTGGGCTTGCAACTATGAGCAGTCCCACTTGCCAGGCCTATTCACGGCAATGTCTGCAAGATCAGGCTATGTGTCACAGTACAATACAATATCATTAATATAATTAAATGATACAATTAATATAATTAAAATTACAATATCAATTTTTTATTTCCTTTCTAGAGAGGTTATTACAGATGTATAACTTACTGCATCTCATTGCATTTCTGATTACAAATGAGAAGACTAAAACAGAAGAGACTTATAAAAAGTTAAAACTATGCACAACTCCTTTCAGTGACTTAGTTCATTTGTTTTAGTTTCATTCAATTTGATACCATTGGTCACACAAGATAATTCATCTGCATTTCTTTCACCTCCTGTTTAAGTCCATTTTGCTGTTACACTGTTCTGTGACCTGACAACCTTGATTTATTTCTCAGCACTAGCCTAGAGGTGTTTTACTTTGCTCACAACTATGTAACCATTTGACATGTTCTTTAAACTGAATTTGTGGTCCCTTCATAATCAAAAACCAGAGAGAGAAAGCAAGTCTAGTAACTCTGGAAGACTGATATGTGTCTTTAGTTTCACGGTTACAGACAGCCTTCCATTTCGATGCCATGTTCAAAAAACCCAAATGTTCATATATTTCAGCTGGACCACTTACAACAGAGAGGATCTAATTTTCCAAAGTCAACTTCCAGACTTGCACTCAAATGTTACATGCACATAGCTCCCAATCTAGCAATGCACTGAAGCATGTGAAGTCAATGGGACTGTTTCTGTGCTTGGAGTTATACAGGTGCTTAAGTGCTTTTCTGAATCTGGACCATATAGACACTGATGTAAATGAATGTTCATTTTCTGCGTGCCAAACACGTGCAGCTTCACTGACCAGTTTTGAAGCTTTTTTTCTTAATCTTGCCCAAACGATTTCTGTTTTCCCACACGATGACCTTTTAAACTAAATATGGTCTACAGCCTTGTATGCATTGTAATCCATTTTAATTCATTTCAGTTTTTCCCATTTAATTGTGAGAAAAGAAACAGGAATGAGACAAGAGCATACTCAAACTACTGAATTTCTGAACTGATGTGGGTAAAGGTCAAAGTGTCAACCCTTTGGTTAGGTCAGTATTAACTTCCATCTACTTTGAAGATCAACTGTTTGCAATAAGGCTTCTAGAACCCTTCTAATGAACTCACTTATAATTCATAACAAGAATTAGCCCTTTACTGTGTAGTTATTTATTTTTTCCTTAATAGTCTCTTATAAGAGAGCTAATCAAAAGCTTGAAGATCCAAGTAAATTATGCAATGGGATCATCTTTGAAACATCTACAGACCAATACTTGATTAAATCTACATTAAAAAGAATAAGAGTTGTCAGTATTAAGGATGTCAGTGACATGGGGAGACATCCTCACCCCACTGAAGTCAATGGTGAAACTGCCAGTGATTTCAGAGGGGCCAGGATTACACCCTAGAGGTTTAAACATGTAAATTAAAACCTGATTCTTGGTTTTGAAATTCTATGGAGCAATTGAAGCGTAGATGAATAATTGAGTAAGGGTGGGTGATGGCATTTATTAAAAAGCTCAGAAGAAGACTTTCAAATATGTAATATACAACTAGATTGTTTTGTAAGAAAGAATATGATTACAGAAATGCTGCTTTATAATATATTACAGCAAGGGCTTAAATTCAGCTGGAGCTGTCTGGAGCACCCCATCAGTTTCTTCTTACCAACCCTCGGAGAGAGGGGACAGTGGGCAGGTCTTGGAAAAGACATGTGCAACACATCTCAAAGAACAATAGTTACAGAGAGGTTAGTAACCGTTCTTTCTTCTTTGAGTGCTTGCACATGTCCTTTCCAATGCAGATGATTCACAAGCAGTTAGATAATGGCATACTGTGCTAAGAATGTGTGCTAAGAATGTCTCCTCACCCCCACCTCGTTCCTCAGACATTCTTGTTAAACCCTGGATTTGTGCTGGAAATGGCCCACCTTGATTATCATACACATTGTAAGGAGAGTGATCACTTTAGATAAGCTATTACCAGCAGAAGAGTGGGGTGGGGGGAGAGAAAACACCCATTAAACCCATTTATAGTGATAAACACCCATTTTTTCATGGTTTGTGTGTATAAAAACATCATTTGTATTTTCCACTATGTATGTATGCATCCGATGAAGTGAGCTTTAGCTCACGAAAGCTTCTGTTTGAATAAATTGGTTAGTCTCTAAGGTGCCACAAGTACTCCTTTTCTTTTTGCGAATACAGACCAACACGGCTGTTACTCTGAAACCTATGATTCACCAGTCAGCACCATGAAGCAGAAAGAAGGACCGGGAGAGGGATCGGTTTGCACCACCCCTTACACCTTCAGTATGGAACATGAAGAGAACAACTATGTGGGTGCGGACTAATGGACACTACTTGCTAGAAATCTCCAGTCTCAGCTCCATGGAGCATATGCATACCCACAGTGGAATTACACATAGGGACCAGCAGTAGTAGAAAAACTGCCACATCCGATCAGACTGTCTAGTTCAGTATCATGTCTCTGTGAGTGTCCGACACCAGATGGTTCTGAAGAAGGCAAAAGAAAAGTACCTGGCAAGTATGTGGGCAATTCAATGTACAAAGGCGGTAATTCTACAAACACATATGCAAGTGCATATAGTTACTAATGCACATAGTCCTAATGACTTCAGTAAGACTATTCAAATACCTAAGGGTTTACAGGATTGGGCCCTACATCTGCCACTATTGGTGAAATTATTGCGTTACACCTTTAAAAAAAAAAAAAGCATGGTTTGTGTGTTAATTCATCTTCTGACTCGGGATTCAGTGTGGGAACTCCTCCCTCTGGGATAACTCCATTCTCCTCACTCTACTCACTTACATGGGGTGATGAAAGTACAGCAGAACCTCCCAGAGGAGAGCCAGTCCTCAGCAGTAACAGAAACTTTTCAAGCAACAGCTGGAGTTGAAAGCAGTAACAGCAGCAGTGGAGAGGCTCAGATCTGTGGCTTCTTACCATCTCCCAGAAGGCTGCTTTTTGCAGTTTGCACTCTGGATATGATTTTTGATCTGTTGCTTGCTGCAACATCCTCCTACTTTTCCTCATCTCAGTTCCTCCCATGCTGGTTTCACACTTCCTGCCCTCTACTCTCCTCCCCTTCTTCCTCTCACACCTCTTTCCTCTCTCCACTCCCCATCCAATCTGTGTCCCTGTGTTCTTTCCCTTCTTACACTCACTCAATCCTACTTACCTGTAACTATCCCACATTCCATTATTTTTAAATGGGAGTCACAATTGGCAACATTTTCAAAAGTGCCTAAGGGAAAGATTTTTACAGGTATTCAGACACCTGAACATTTACAGGTGCCCAGGGGGATTTTCAAAAGCATCTAAGCGCCTAACACCCATTGATTTCAATGGGAGAGAGATGAGAGGGAGGGATAGATAGAAGTATTAAATCCTCTACCCTCCCTCTCATTTTAGATTGTGAGATCTTTGGGGCAAGAACTGCCTGTGCCTTTCTTTTTGTTTAAAACAATATTGATTCTAACTGGGATCTTTGAGTGTTTTCACAATATAAACAGTAAATAAAACCAATAATGAATAATAAGATATCAGGATTTCATTTGTTCCAAGATGCTAACATTTTTTAAGGAACTGATATCCTCAGAAGTTTATCCAAAATACTATTGTGCTTTTGGAGTGATATGCTAAGCTTCTCAAGTAATTATCACCAAATCAGGTACATGGGCAGATCTACTTATTTCAGCATTAGCCTAATGATTCCACATCTGAAGTGGAAAGTTATTCCACCTCAAGGGTGAGTAACTTCTTTGCCTCTATTGAACTTTCTTTTTCACCCATGCCAGGACAATGGAAGACCCTCCAGAAGAGGATTGTTGGATCAAACATTCTCTTTTTAGTCCAAATTCAGAACAGGTTGAGGTGATAGTTGATTCTTCAGTAGCTTTGTCCGCTACAGTTTGTTTTTATCTCAGCGTAGAACAGCATCCCTTCATTTTGTATGGCATCTTCTTGCTGTGTTATGTGTAAATTGGTTAATTCATGATGACATAAGGCAGATAAATAAATACTATAACAAACCAGCACATGCTCTAGCCTGGTACAACCATTCTCTGATCATTTCATTAATAATAAAGAAAAATATACAATATCAAAAAGTATAATTTAATTATATAATTATATAATTTAATTTCCTGAGGCCTACAGCTAACGTTGGTTCTGTTAAAATATTTAATTTTTAAAATTGTTGTTATTGTGGTACTCAGGGCCGGATTAACTCTCCTGTGGGCCCAGGGCTATTAGATTTTGTGGGGGCCCTATGTGCAAGACTTTTTCCTGGGAGGGAGTTGGGTGCAGGAGCAGGCTGGGGCAGGGGATTGGGTTGTAGGAGGGGGCACGAGGTGTAGACTCCAGCCGGGAGGTGCTTACCACAGGTGGCTCCCAGCCGGAGGTGCAGCAGGCCTCAGGCAGGCTACCTGCCTGCCTGCCATAACCCCACACTGCTCCCAGAAGCAGCTGGCTGCTAATACATCTCTGCGGCCCCTAGGAGGAGGGAGACAACATGTCTCCGTGTGCTGCCAATGCCCACAAGCGCCACCCCTGTAGCTCCCACTGGCTGGTTTCCAGCCAATGGGAGCTGTAAAGATCGTGCTGGGGGTGGGGGCAGCATGCAGAGCCGCCTCCCGCCAACCCCTCCAGGGACCACAGAGACATGCTAACAGCCAGCCACTTCCGCGAGTGGTTTGGAGCCACGGTATGCAAGCAGCCTGCCTGAGCGCCCCACTGCATCGCAGGACTTTTAGCGGCCCGAAGCTGGAAATCGCTGCCTGTGATTTATTTTTGTGGGGCCCCTCTTGAGCTGGGGCACTTGGCCGCAGCCCCTAAAGCCCCTGCCTTAATCCGGCCCTGGTGGTACTTAAGTGAAATATATATGATGAGCCGACCAAAAGACTTTTTAAATATAAATGTTTTCAAAGTTTCAGTGGTCTATCTGCACATAATGCATTAACATAATAACCAAATCAATGCTTTCAGTTCTCGGTACATAACAGACTTTAAAGCTAGGCATACTATGGTCAAGCAGAGGAGCCAGATGGTAAACTGTTACAAATGAAAGTCTCTTATAACGGGTAGCTTTTACTTAAGTGAAATATATATGATGAGCCGACCAAAAGACTTCCTAAACACTTTGTGCAATTCAAAAATAGGTTGCCAACCATTTATAGTGGTGTTTTATTATATAAATTAGGTTGTAATGAAACTGACAGAACACAGTACCCCAGTTAAACTCAATGACATTTCATAGTTATTTTAGTATCAGCTGATGGCAATTTGATCTTTAATGCTAAGATATAGCACAATATATCTATTTCAATTCCTTTTCAATTCCCCCTCAAACACACACAAAAGCTCAAACTTGTTTTAAAGTTCCAAAATACAAAGAAAGAAAAAAAAATCAAAGATTTCAGCTGATTTAAGTGATTGTGAAAAAGGCATAGATAAAATCAGTGGGGAAAAGATCTTAAAATATGACATTCAGCTTTGCATATCTGGATCTGAATGTATAGTAAATGTGAGCCAGACTAAAATTGTTAATTTAGTTTTTAAAAGATATTTTGATCTGCTTTGGAGTGTGCGAGTGATCATACTTCTCTGGGATATACTAGTACAGATGTTTATACAACAGGATTGCTTAGATACAGCATCCTAGACTGCATTGTGGTCTCTGAGATTTCAAAAAACAAAATTCATTTTTCTGACAGAATTTTTCCCCCAAGTATTTTCTAAAGAGGGTTATATGCAAAAATCTAACAGTCACTATAGGGATTTTTATCACAGAACTGTCACATGTCAATGTTTAGAGAGGAGTGAACATGCTCTTCTCTGTTTAATGAAACAGGAGCAGAAGAATCAGTGAGTGATCACACTTTTTCTTCTTGTGAACACACAGTAGTCTGTTACTTAGATCCCCGTCAAATATTCGTTCTGGAAGAATAATAACCAGGGAACGCCCCAAAACTCATTTAAAACTAATATGATAAATTTGTAACTGAAAAAAATGTCAATTTTTCATGAAAGAAAACTTTCAGCAATGTGAATCCTTGAAGAAAATTAAACAAGTTTATGATAGTTCAGAAACAGTTCTATCTCACATGATATAAGCTTTAAAATAATGGATCTCTTTTCCCAGAAATCAGCATTAAAATCAACCTAAGACTTTCCAGCACACCGTATTTAATTACATCTGGGCTTCACTGTGCTACCAGTTCAAGCCATTCTACACAATTTAACAAAGTTAGAGCAGTGTTGATTTCAAATTTTAGAACATTTAACCAAGCTAATCAAATATATAAAATTAATTGCACAAAAGAGATTTTCAACCTCATCCTCAGAGCTATAAACTCAACTTCCTCACATTTCTCATATTCTGATAAACCAAACTAGCTGATACAGTACTCAGATGCACAAATCTATCTTAATAAGCTGAACATCAAAGAGGAACAAAAGAGTGTACAAAAGGTAGCTGTAGAATATTACCTTACAGATGTAATTATTTGCCTCTTTCCATTTTCTTATTAAAAAATGGTAACTTGGTAAAACTCTCCCCCTCACGTTGTAATCCTGTGGACAAAACTGTGTGCTGCTGAACCCTGCTGTTGCTGGACTGTGTGCAGAAACATGTATAAAAAGAGGACAGTTTTAAACAGCCAATCACATTGTGTTTGGACCTCCCAGGCTTCACTGTGTGATCAGCACAGGCTTTGTGTCAATACAATAGGGGTTAAACATTTCCCTGTATTTATCTAAAAGCAAGCAAAAATCTGTTTAATTGCTTGAACCTTTAGTAAAATGATGTGCATTGCTTGGGGGTGGGTGGAGGTAAGGTTAAACAGTAACTGACATTCTATCTAAAAAAATAGAATCTCTCTAGCTCCTCCTGCTTTTACACAGTACATAAATAGTAAAACCAATTAAGTCAACAAGCATTTCCATCCAGATCTTCCCCCTCCAGTATTTTCCCCTAAGCAACTGATAGTGATTTGCTTCTCTTAACTCAGAGACCTGCTTTCACTTTGCCCTTGCATTCGGCTATATGAATTGCCAAATGGAGTAGCTCTCAATTTTCTGTTCACCATGCCTGAGATATGGATCCTTGCAAAGCCTTCTATTGATGATGACAAATGGCATTCCAGTGCCAGAAAGCAAATTTATCCATACTGAAAAATAAACCAAGAAAGTTCAGAAAAGCTGACTGCACCATACATTGTGTTGGCAGCCACGGTTTGTCACTTCTCATGAATCCCTGAATCACCTTTGCTTTTCAAGCAATTACCTTGAGGAAACATAGGTACATAACAGCGATTCTTTTTCAAGCTTTATAATTCCTTAGAAACATGTTTAAATACCATTCATCTATTTTCTGAAACAGCACACAATGCAAGCTGCAGAGAATTTCAGTTAAAAAAATCATGACTTTTGCTATTATTTTACAAGTAAAAATGTAAAAATCCTGTCAACATTAGTTATAGTGTTTGTTCACAACAATAACTATTTACAAATTCCCCTGAAACCCATTTAGCTCTGAAGACCCATTCAGAAGAATGCTTTTCTTCACAAAAGCACAACTAACATGTAATATAATCTACTTCAAAGCATATTGTCAGTGTGGCTCAACAATGACCACAGTTATATGACCTCTTAAACTTAACAGAGTATCTTAACTGGGCCCCTTCTGCACATATGGTGCACCAGTACTAAAGCTATGACTTATTTAGCTGAAAAATATAAAACATTTTAAAAAAGGAAATTAAAAGTTAACAGCCAAGTCTTGTCTGTCTTTTATCCAAATATTTATCTTTAAATCAATATAATGATGCTTATGCAAAAATCCTATCATTCAAAGTTATTCCTTTTTAATTACACATATGTGGCTGTGCAAGAGTTTTTAATGGTACCATCTGACATGAAACTGTAAATAATTAGCTATTTATTACACTACAAATGTGGTATGACATTATTCACATTTAGTATCATTTAATACATGCAAAACTCAATTCTCAAAATTACTATTTTCATAGCTTTATTCATTCCTTTTAAAGTGAAATCCCAAATGAAAGAAGTAATCTCCTCTCTGAGTTTAACCATTTGATCCCCTCTACATTTGATAGTATCCAGAGGTATAAGAATCAGCCATATGATGTTAAGAAATAAATGGTATTTTAACTAAAGATGCAAGGACTTTTAAAAACTGTATTTTAAACAATGATTGTTCTCTGTATTTTAGAGCAGAATGGAAAAGGGACAGGTCTGATTTTGTAGCTTGATTGACCAAGCCTAATCAGAATTATTTCTGCACACTGCTTCACTACAGTAGTAGACCCATTAAGCACTAAATGCTTCTGGAAGCCCATTCCCTTTCAACCTCCCACTGTGACACGTTACTTTTCAAACAGTAGCTACACAGTGGGCTACTCAAAACATTCAAAAAATGGAGGCGCTATATTTAACAGACATTTGAAAACCCACAGTAAAATCTGTCACTTGATTGCCAGGATGGCAGCTATCATAATAAAACAGATTCTTTGTGACAGAGAGTTACAAAAGAGTCCTTTGAACTAATTCTCTTACCTTGCAATACATTTTTATTAGGAAAAGGTTTTTAATCACGACATCTATTACTTCTTCAACAAAAGCAACTCTATGTATGTCTCTGAAAATGTTCACTGAGATATGCTTATTTTTAAGTCATCAGATCATCATCTGTGGCCTGCTATTTTACAAATCTTTGCAGCCTGGGAAGTTTTTACTGACAGATACGGCCATTAGAAATGCCCAGCTTCATTGCATACATTCCAATAATGCTACTTAGCAATTATTTCATATAATGAATTATTTAGAATAATTCTAATATAGCTGATCAACAGAACTTGCACACATTGTACAATTTTTCATTTTTATTAAAATATTTTTATTCATTTTCTTTGCTTTAAATAGTGTATGTATGTGTATATATATGTATGCCCATACCTACACTAAAATGTTAACAGTCATGCTTCCTACTACTATGAATAACATTCGAACAAAAAGATTTTTGTAATGCCCAATGACTCCAGAGTTTGAAAATTTCTAGTTCTGTCACACTGTGGATCTATGATTCTGTAAAACTGAGAAACTAAATATCTTGCAGATCTGTTGTATAAGCCTGGATTTTATAGATATGGGAAATATGATTTGAGGTGCAATCTCAAACAAAATAGGGGTGTTTCCAGCTGTATGGGATTTAGATAAGATGTATTTAATACAACTGTCTGCTACACACTCTGGGAGAAAAGTTTTTGTTTTTTGCCAGTGGGTGGGGGAAAGAAAGAGCAAATGAGAAGTTAGCACAGAAGACCATGACTGGGAAACAGTAGAATTGGAGAAAGGAGGTGGGTGAAAGGAGAGAAGGATCTCTTGAGGGGTCAAGGAGGGAGACTATGACTGTGAGCTAGAGCCAACAGGGAAAGTAGATAGAAAGGAGGGGCCGACAATTAAAGATGGGGTTTAGGGGAGGAGAGAAAGAACAGAAAATGAGCCAGGATGGAGGGAACTGAGACTGGCTGTGCAATAAGAATGAGACTGGGACCGACTGTGAAGCCCGGGACTGGAAGTTGGGGCTAGTTTGGAGAGGATGAGGCAGAAAGAGTAAATCTGCAGAACGGGGACAATGAGCAGAAGAGTTTATTCCCAGTAGAGCACATACCCCTCCAGAGCTTGAAATGGAGCCAAAAATTCCTATTTCACCATTCCTCTGCTGTCTGCGAATAGCTCCACATAGGTCCACAGGGAAGATGACAATCTTCTACTGCTATTTGTTACTCCATTAGTTGAAGTGACAGAGGTCTATGTAGTGGAGCTAAAGATCCCAACCCTGTTGATTCCTGGGTGTCTATGTGATTGCTGGGTTTTTTTTTTCAATTAGCTTTATTAAAAACTTAGTAAATTGTGTATGTGCATACACACAAGTCCACACAACTATGTTGAAAGAACATTATTAAGATTGCAAAGTCAAGCACTCAAAAGTTAGGAAATGCCAGAATTAAGGCTGTCCATGCAACCTTAATGCAGAGTTCTTATGTGATGCAGAGCAAGTCACTAGGAAATCAAACTTTTTACAAATGGTCACCAATTGTGTGTTCCTCATTTTCTTGGTGTCTGACATAAGACCTTAGATTTAATTTGCAGACATGCTGAGCACTCACAGCTGCGACTGAAGTCAATGGAAGCTGTGATTTGAACATATAAAGTGCTACATAATGCTATGTACTCTGAATCATCAGGTCCTAACTGTCCCAAATTGAGCACCCAGAATAAGTGGACATTCTTGACCTTAATCTCGCTCTTTTTCATTTCCCCATCTGTAAAATGGGGATAATAATATCCCATCTCACAAGAGCGTTGTGAAAATAAATTGTTTGTGAAGCACTTGGATACTACAGTTATGAGTACCACAGAAAAACCAATGAGTAAAGCAGTAATTCTGTCGTCAGAGCATGGTTTGAATCATGTGCTGTAAGTAAGGTATGGGGCCACACATTAACTGAGTGCTATCCATTCTGTGTACTGAAAGAGGAGTCCTGTGGAAAAAAATAGTATATGGATATGTAATTAAAGATTGTATCATAATGCATATGAATAGGAGGGTTGAATTAAGATTGCATGGGCAACTTTAATACTGGCATTTCCTAATTAATTAGTGCTTGGCTTTACAACCTTAATGACATTATTTTAACATAGTGTGTATGTGTTACAATATTACATGATATGGACATGTGTTTCACTTACAAAATTCCCCTCTAGGTCCTTGGGATAATTTTAAATCACTAAATGTTTAAGACTACTGAGATGCTGAAAATTCTCTACACTACGGGCTGCATTCTATCATCTTTAGTCTCATTATTCTCAGTGTGGCAATTTGTAGAGTAAGGAAGGATGGCAGAGTCTGCCTTTATGTGAACATGGATGATTGCTTTCAATAAGTAATGGTGTCCAAAATGCAACAATATATTTAAAAAGAAAAAAAGCATGTATGCAAAAGGCAATTAAGGTTCCTATGATACTACTTTAAATTGTAGGCATCTTAGATATTAAAATACCACTTTGAATCAATGAATGTTGCAATTTTTAACATTTGGTTAAAATAACCTAAGAGTATATTAAACTATAAGATTATTATTAAAGACAGATTAGGAAATAGCATGAAATCATGTATGAATACTTGGGCTTGATAATGCATGATACATTTAAGGATGAGTGAAAAAAGGATTGAGTATGATCAAAATTATTTAGGTAGCACATTTTGCCTAACATTTAAACAATTAAAATATATGCTTCAACTTATTTGCATGCCTTATGTTAGAATTTGTTTTAGCTGAGCTGTCACAGACAGTTGCACCCTCTATCCTCCTTTGTCTTAGAGGGTTTCTGGCCATGAAAGCAGTATAATGAGCAATGCAGGATGGGAAGGAGAGGAGCTGTACACTTGCTGTGAGTGTAGAGCTCAGCTCTGCAGTAGCCTCCAGAACATCAGAACACAGGGATTTAGGTGGTGCAAGGGTAGGCTTGGGTGTATTTCTGCTACTCAGATCCAACTCTGCCTCTTAGAGTAAGGACCATATTAGGGTTATTACCGCAGTAATAGCTTTGGAACAGCTCCAGAGTCATTCCAAAGTCATTTCCTTTTTCTTGTATATATTTGGCTCCCGAGTGCCCAGCCGAGTTACTTGGATTGGACACTGGATTTGGATTGTAAGGCTTGAAAAATAAATATTAACTTACTTCAAATGCAATTATACCATGTTGCTCACATGACATTAAAAATGTAAAAAATCTGGATTCACTGGAAAATGTAACTTGGGGAAAAGGGTATGTTGCGTCTTCTGTATTACCTCCTCTCAGCATTAATAATAAATTAGAAAGATACTATATGTTGAATATAAAATATTGTGACAAATGAAAAATACATTAATAGGAAATATGCAGATTCTGGATATTGGCTATTTTAAAAATCTTTTTAAAAATATTTAGGTTTAAAAAATGAAAAGATGTTTTTCTGCGTTGTAAATAAATTGCAATGTAGGACAATTCACAGGGAATGATCGGGTAGTAGAGATGTCCTGAGGTTATGAAAACAAAGATATGCAAAATAGGATGCCATAGATGATAACATAATTACTTTAATATAAGTGAAGCACAAGAACAGTTATGAAGCATGGAGTTGCTTTTGTTGAATTAATAATAGCTGTCACAATTGAAACCCTATGGACCTATTTTTGACTAAAACCACTGTCTTCAGTTTGTAGATATAAATTTTCTCCTAGCTTTTTATTCTATAAATAGTTTTGCATGTTAAAAGTGTAAATGTCAGGTATCAGTCTGATATTATTTTAGTTTTTATCCAATGTCAAATGTCAATAATAAATAAAGTTAATCATATAATTTCAAAGTGACAAGATATAAAGAAAAATGTTATTTTTATCCCATTTTTCCCCAACAGCTCTAACAACATGCAAGTCAATCAGCATATTGACTAGTATATAACAACAGTTTCAGAGCAATGAGCACATGAACAGTTAGAATATATTGTTTGCTTCTACAGTGCATTTTATGGTGTCTGAATTAGGATGGGGATTCTCCTTTTTTCCAAACACACTAACACTATGGAATTTATACCTGAATAACTAAATTCTCTCTCTCCACACTCACTGCTGTATGTATGCAGTGATTATGATGCCTGGGTGCTACTCTCTTCTGTGTATTTTCCTCTTAACATCCATTGAGATGGCCAAGACAAGCTGGCTGCTTGCCAGTAGCAGAAAATTATTTTTAGAATGCTCTAGGAGTGCAGACTTACTAGTTTGATTTCACTCATTCTTTCAGAGGCAGAGACTTTGTTCCCACATCTAAGGTGCTTAAGCTGTTTATCACACAGAGGAGTCTCTAGGGATAGTTACATATTCTCAGATTGACTCCAGGGTGCTGAAGTGAGTAGTACTCTCTTCAAATGCCTCTGTATCTATCACTTTTTATCAGCTGAAGAAGATAGCTTAGTGCTACTATAAATTGATAGAACTATGTTTTCTCTTTTGCTTTCATATTACTTTTTGAAGTGCATGGTACATGCTAAGTCTCTCAGGATCAGCTTCCACTACACTGTTTATTTCCTCCAATGTTATTCTTTCTTCCTCTTTTCACAAAGGGGCAAATCCTTTTCTCTTCCTCCTTGTGTGTGGTGGGTCCTGACTGTAGTACCAAGCACAGTTTCACTGCACAATATGTGGAGGTACAGCATACATGGAGCCAAAAGTGTGCCCTGTGTGTGGTGCAATAGTTGTTCTGCTCCTGTGAAACCCATCATCTATTCCTCTTTGAATGTGGAGGTTCACCAGCAGCAGAGCTGCTCTACAGCCATCAGAGAGAAGGGGAGACATTATCTCCCACAACCTCTGCAGAATTTATCCAGTGCATAGCCCAACTGGTACTGCTGGCGGAATTCTGTGCCACTACACGCATGCAGAATTCATGTCCCCACATGCTTCCCCACAGAAAAATGACTTCTGACTGGAAAGCAAATGGAAGCCGCAGGAGTGGTCATGCACTCCTCCCCAGCAGTGCGGGAGCATTGGTTTGAGTGCCTGGAGCAGCCAGCAGAGACGTAAATCGGGGTGAGGAGCAAGGCTGGGTGGGGGGGCATGCATGCAAGTGAGGTAGAACGACTCACACCACAGACACAGACCCCCCTCCACCAAGCCACACCCTCCCACATCCAGATGTCCCGCACCCAGACCACCCCATGCAGAGCCCCCCCACACACACCTGGACCACCCTATTCAGGCCCCTGCACCCCCACCCCACTGAGCTCCAACCCGCTGCACCTGAACCCCCACTCCATCCCACCAAGCCCCACTCCCCCAGCACCCAGACCCACTCCATGCTGAGCCCCATTCCTCCCACACTCAGACCCCTGTACTGAGCCCCAACCACCTGGATTTGGGGATAGGTCTAGGCGTGCATGCGAGATTCTGTCCTTCTTGGTCACTACTGTGGTGCCCTTGGTGCAGAGGGACAGGGCCCTACGGTCTTTCTGTTTCATTGCTGGAGCCTGGGTTCTAGGACCCTGCAGGGTGGGAAGGTCCCAGAGCTCTGGCTCTAGTCCAAACCCAGAAGTTTGCACAGCAATGAAACAGCCCCTCAGTCTAAGCTCTGCCCAAGTCGACTGGCACGGGCCAGCCACTAGTTTTTCTTTGCTTTGTAGACATACCCTTAAAGTCTTCTGTGCTTGACATCCTTGGAAATATTAGTATTGCAATCTGCTCTGTGGAGCCATATAGATGTGCTAATATACTTAATAAGGAAACTATTTGTCAAAAACATTTCCTAAATCTATTTTTGTTGTCTGTATTGTTACAGACATTCTCACTGACAGGTATTTTCAAATAAATTACCAAAATAATTGAAAATGGTGTGATTATATTGTGTTGTTTTGCCAAATAAAATATGCAGAATTTTAAAATACTGTGCGCAGAATTCCCTTAGGAGTAAGTTGGATTGGCCTCATGTGCATTAGAAGGAACCATTTGAGAAGGAAGCCATTTGTGTCAGCAGAGAAAAAGGAGGCAGTTGCTATCTCAAATTGGACCCCTGGTTCAGAAATAATCCAGATGTATTTTTCCACCTGGGAGAGTGGGTTGAAGAGAGCGGAGTTCTTATTTATGATGTGTAGGACTCTTTTGAGACTGCTGAGTTGTCTAAGGAGTTTTGTGTTTATTTTTCTGATGGGAAGGGATGTGATAAACTGTGCACCAGGAGCCTACTTTAGGTGCTGGGTAAACTAGAAGGCAGGAATGATACATTTTTTGCAGGGGTATTATTTAGGAAAGTTGCCAAAATTATTTATTTTATGACAATTCTTCTTGGTAATAAAAGCAAATTATTAAACAACATATAGTAGGGATACACTTGTAGAGTAACATTTACATTCACAATAAAATTAATAATCAGGAAAATATTCACACTTCCATATATTAGCACCTTAAAGGTAATATTCCTCAAGAAATCCCTTCCTACCACAGACCGGGGAGGGGAGGGCGAAGGGGGCGCGGCTGCCCAACAGCTTGCATACCTTTTGCGCTGCTTCACGTCTTTTGGTTGCCTCCTCTTTCAGGGATTTTCTAGAAGGAACAGTGCTGCTCCCTTTAGATTTTTAGGGGATAGCGACCACACCAACTGTACATATACAGTACAAGTCATGTAGGATGGACAAGGAAGAGCCTGTTCACCAAAATCTGCCCATTCCTATGCTTTATAGCTAGGGTCCCAACAAATTCACGGCCACGAAAAACAAGTCACGGACTGTGAAATCTGGCACTCAGCCAGGGGCTCCTACCTTGTGCAGGGCTCCAGCTGCCAGTCCCAGCTGGGAATGGGGAGGGATTAGACTTCCTCTTCCCCTCCAGGGGCCACTCTTAGAGTAAGTCTCCCCTAGCCGCAGAAAACTCGGTGGCTCCAGCTGTCCCCCCTCCCGCCCCCTGGCAGGCAGGAGACTGCTGGGAAAACCAGACATATGGTAACCCATCCCCCCAGACCCTGCAACCCTCACTTCTGCCCTGCCACTGGCCAAGGTGCTGGCTTTAGAGCTGGGCGCCCTTCCTCTCTGGCTGTCCAACTTTGAACGCAGTGTCCCTTCCAGCAGCAGGGCAGAAGTAAGGGTGGCAAGCCCATGACCCCCCTACAATAGCCTTGCAACACTTACCCCTACTCTGAGTGCCTTTTGGGTCAGGATCCCCAAGGTAACTACACTTTGACATTTCAGATGTAAGCATCTGAAAATGTAAAATGACTAATTTAAAAAACCCCTGGTCATAAAATTGAGCAAAAGGGACCATGAATTTAGTAGAGCCTTATTTATAGCCAAGGAAAAACTCCTGCCTCACTGTTGCTGAAAGCTATACTGGCTGTGGGTCTGAGACCTAGTGCTGAGCCCTTGAGTCATGAGCCTCAATTTTCTGCTCTGCAAAATCGAAATAGTAATATTTACCATAAGCAACAATGAAAATATTCAGGATTAAATGTATATTTAAGTGGGTAAATATCCTATCTCCATTCTACAGATAGGGAAAAGTGTCTAAGTAGTAATTTTCTTGCCTGAGGGCTCTGCAGTCTAGTAGATTAAACCTAAAACAGTAAGGTGCGAGACACGGGTTCTAATAGTGACATGTCACAGGAACTTTAGCAAATTACTTTTCTGAGCCTCATCTGTAAAACAAAATAATGTACCTACTAAATATTGTTTGTAAAGCATTATTACAGCATTTATAAATTATTAAGTGGCAGCAGTGACAACAAAACTCAAACTCCTGGCTTACTACTTTGTGCTCAGTCCACCAGGCTATGTAGTTTTTTTGACTTTTCACAATTTGCACTTTTGAATTTTCATACTATATAGCAGCTTTGAAATGTTTTATGCATCTACAGCACAGAATATATTTACCTTGGAATTTTGTAAATTTCCATTTCACTAACTCAAAAAGGCTCACTCACTGGAAGTTATTATGGGGAATATTTCTCCCAGCTCTACCTCTGATTACATACAGGTCTTGTTGGGCAATTCAGTCTACTATGTTCCATATTTTGGCTATGTAATCTGTAACAGACTTCCTAGCCATTTATTTACAGGCCATAACGAAGACCAGCATAGCAACTTGATCTACAACAGTCTGAAGATAAACAATCAATCCTGTACTGAAACTGTAGGCTTTAAAGAACAAGCTAGAGTATGTGTGTTATGATATAAAAATAAATGTATGCATATGTAAACATAAATATATATGTTATTCAACATTTTCTCATATCCTGTTCATGACTGTTGCAATAATACACTAAGTATAGCGGTTAGCTAAAATGTACGCCAGCCCACTACGTACTGCACTTGGGGTTGCTGAGAAATCGTGACTTGTATCATGCCCCTCAGCAAAGTGAAAAGTATATATTAACCTAGAAGTGTGTCATGCTTTTCCTTATCTGAGAGGTGGGCCATTTCACAAAATCACAAAATGCTCCCATCCCTTGTCACATTTAGATAAGTCATTCCATCTGGTTGTGTGTTCTCCCACAGGGAAACATTGCAAAAAAAGTAAAGTAATTGAAGACACTGAAGTCAATGTCAAAACTCCCATTGGACTGAAATGGGAAATAGGATCAGGTCTAAAATAAAGAATATTTTCCAATGTGAGTAATTTAAGATGAAAAATCTATGTGTTGTTTAATGTGGTGATAACTCAACTGATGCAAAGCACCCAGATGCCACAACAAATCGATAAATAATCTTTATTGAATTATACTTGGATTACTCATTTAATGAAGATTATCCATATTGTATCTGTCAAAGATTAAAAACAACAACATATGGGTGAGTGTAATCCATTCTTTGGTTTATGATCCAAATGTCCCCTGAGTATGTACAAACTCCTAAGATGTCCCTGAGTGATGGAGTTTCCATTTGGATCTGATTTAGCTCAAAGCTGTGTAAAATTACTGAATGTAAGATGATGACTCCCTACTGATTACACATCTAAGGGGACTTGTTGGCTTTGTTTATTCGAGTAATATATCATGTTCATGAAATGTGCCCAAAATATGCTAGTTTCAGACAAAAAATGAAAGTAAATAGGACAAACAGCTAAAATCTCTCACTTACACTCAAACTCCATCCTGTTTTCATTATCTTCGAGCAGAGAGGTGCTCTGACCAGTTCTACAGTGTAGAGGACAGTTGGCTAAACAGGGACAGAAGGATATACAAAAATCAAAACATTTTGTAGTCCTCGCTTGACATGAATAATTGGACATGGATGAGGTCTCATTTATTGGGAGACAGGATTAGGAAGGTAAATGGATCAGCAGGCTGGAAACAGAATGTCTAGACTAGTTAAAATAAAGGGGAACACTCAGAGAACCATTTACAATGGACAAGATAACAATGGATAAAATAAGCTTGGGTGAGGTAAAAAGTAAGTTGTGCACAGACAGTACATATTGTACAGGGATTAGTTCCAAAATGTGTGATGCGATGTATAGTGAATGCAATGTAATGTGCAATATAAAGGAAGAGATTTGCTGTGTAACCTTGGATGTGTGGAATGCCCCATGCCCACTCCTACACTGGAGTGTCATAAATATAAAGGGAAGGGTAAACCCCTTTAAAATCCCTCCTGGCCAGAGGAAAAATCATCTCACCTGTAAAGGATTAAGAAGCTAAAGGTAACCTCGCTGGCACCTCACCAAAATGACCAATGAGGAGACAAGATACTTTCAAAAGCTGGGAGGAGGGAGAGAAACAAAGGGTCTGTGTCTGTCTGTATGCTGGGTCTTTGCCGGGGATAGACCAGGAATGGAGTCTTAGAACTTTTAGTAAGTAATCTAGCTAGGTATGTGTTAGATTATGATTTCTTTAAATGGCTGAGAAAAGAACTGTGCTGAATAGAATGACTATTTCTGTCTGTGCGTCTTTTTTGTAACTTAAGGTTTTGCCTAGAGGGGTTCTCCTTTTTTGAATCTAATTACCCTGTAAGGTATCTACCATCCTGATTTTATAGAGGTGATTCCTTTACTTCTATTTACTTCTATTTCTATTAAAAGTCTTCTTGTAAGAAAACTGAATGCTTTTTCATTGTTCTTAGATCCAAGGGTTTGGGTCTGTAGTCACCTATGCAAATTGGTGAGGATTTTTATCAAACCTTTCCCAGGAAGTGGGGTGCAAGGGTTGGGGGGAAGACGTGTCCAAACTACGTTCCCCAGTAAACCCAGTTAGAGTTTGGTGGTGGCAGTGGATACTCCAAGGACACAGGATAAGATTAATTTGTACCTTGGGGAAGTTTTAACCTAAGCTGGTAAAAGTAAGCTTAGGAGGTTTTCATGCAGGTCCCCACATCTGTACCCTAGAGTTCAGAGTGGGGGAGGAACCTTGACAATAAATGTATATAAAGGAAGAGATTTGCTGTGTAACCTTGGATGTGTGGAATGCCCCATGCCCACTCCTACACTGGAGTCTGATCAACTCATGATGTATGCTAAGTAAAGAAACCTAAGCAACAAGACTGAAGTTGAACTGCGTTCTTGGAGCACCAAATGGAAAAGGGCTCGGGGGAGCACCAACATGTTTATTTATCTTCAAAGGTATCGAATCATCCCAAGGACCAAATCCCGGCTTCCATCTGTACATGAGTACACCACAGACACCTGCAGGGGAAATGTAAACATGGATGTTTTATACCCCCTTCAGGCTTCCCAAACATCTGCTGGGAACCTGTTCCACAGACTGCTGGTGGCAGGAGACACAGGGACATTCTGGTTGGGAGGCCAGGATCAGAAAGTTTGGTCCACACACCTTTGCATGTATAATCCTGGCCTGACAATGGCAATTACACATTCGAACCCCTCCACCCCCAATTATTAATATTCATTATTTGTTGAGCACTGACAAGGTACTCAGTGAGGTATAGGACTCAAAACAAAGACAAAATTAAAGTATATTGGAAAACAAAAATTACCCTTGGAGAGGAAACCCAAGCAGTTTATTCTTACTCCTGCTCCACGCTCACTGTGAGAGCGTGATGCCAGTCAGAAAGCAGGTGATACAATAAAGCTTATTTTTCAGTTTCAATGTCAGCCTGACATTGTTCAAAAACAGTCATTCAGTTTCAATGTTTGAGGGCTGTTTCTACACTTGTTTAGAATTTGGACTTGTTTGTGGAGGAGAAGGAAGGAATGTTGAAGTCCTGCAACCTTTCACACAACCACATCAGAGCTGCAGATACACCAAGAAACCAAAAAACAAAACAACACTTAATTTAGATGTGGAGTTGAACAACTGCTCTCCAGACCTTGAAGAGGCAGTGAAGAGCATTTGTTATTTATTTTATTTTTAAATTAAAAAAGATGCCGAAATAAGGCCCCAGGCACCCTAACAAGTAACTAGTAATACAATAAAATCCCAGCAGCATTAAAATAACAATTTCATACAGGAGCTCTGCTTGCCAGCTACCTACCAAAAACTCCTTTGCACTCTTTCATTGTTCTGGAAAGCATCCCTCAGTCCCTTCTGAAAACCCTTTTAAGCTTATTTCTTTTATAGCATGCCTGGAAGGTCACCAATTCAGGCTACTGTGGACCAAAGACAAGAGAAAGTTCCAGAGTCCCCGAGCCCTCACAGGATATGTCTACAGAGGCCATGGCAGAAAGCCTCCTAGCCCAGACTGATAGATTCAGGCTCGCACTAGTGATTTAAAAATAGCTCTGTAGATGGTACTGTGAAACTGCAGTTTGTGCTGGACTTCAGCCTCTGAAGCCCATCCCCTTCCCTAGGCTTCACAGTCTGAGCTTTAGCCCAAGCCACAATATCTAAGTGATTGGCCTGGTCTGGGAGGCTTGCTGTTGCAGGCTTTGTAGATGTACCCATAGAGAACAGCTGCCCTGTCAGCAGTCCTCTCTCTTTATAACAAACAGCTGCAGAGCCCCTACTAATATGGTAGGGCTTGTGTTGCCATAGCACCTGACACTAGGTGATCTGTACAGCAGTTAATATAAAGGACCTAAAACATGAGTCACATAATATAGTATAAAACAGAGGTTTTCACACTGTGTGGCGCACCCCCCTAGGGGTGTGTGGAGGAACATCCAGGGGGTGAGTGGCGATGCCAGGCAGCTCGTGGCAGCTCTGCACAGCCCCAGACCACCCCCCACATGGGACTGGGGAGAGATGGCCATCTCCACCCCAACTTACCTCAATGGGCGATTTAGACATCCACTATGTCTGCACTGATTTCCACGCCCAGCGCTGGCTCTGCCCCCAGAGACCCATTGCACATACCTTCCCCCACCCTGAAAACTCAAGGGGGTAGGGGCAGAGGGGCAGGCATCGGCCCTGCCCTAGCCGTGCAGCCTGGCTGCAAGGTAGAAGCAGCTCACTGCTGAGGAAGCCTTGGCTGTGCCATTGATAAGAATCTACATATTTGAAAATTACAGGTGTAGGTAAGGTAATTAAAGGTATGTTAAGATCGCTGTTAGGGTTATGAGTAAGCTATCAAGCTTTTGCATGTGTCTAGTTTTGTTTGGGTGGGGAGGGAGAGTGCAACCAAAAATTATAACTCAAAGCAAGGACTCAGCTCAAAAAGTTTACAAACCGCTAGTATAAAAGATGTGGTGGATATTTTCAAAAATGCTAAGGAAACTTGCTTGTAAAGAATATCTCCTTTTATTAAATAATAAAATTAACTGAATTACTAAGTAACAATAAGGTTGCAGCATGAACCAATAAACACAAGGACGCTGAAAGCTGAGGCTGACACTCCACCTTCAAGTTAGCCTGCTGTTCGCTGGTAGTATAGGCCTTTCAAATGCCTGGTTGTACAACATACAGTATGTACCTCAACACTTAGATTTGCGAGATAGAGAGTTAATGGAACTCACAGTTCTGTGGGTAGAAACTGGCATCTTTACAAATGACTGATGTGAGGATAATGAGAATTAAAAAAGCAAAACATTTCTGGTGCTGCCTCTCATACCTGGCACATCTCTAGGGTGAGCCACGACCATTTTGAAATATGAATGCCCCTTTCTGCACTAGGTGATAAATTTGTATTTAGCATTGTGTTACTTAACCTGGTGCATTTTCTTAGCATAGACAAGCCCCCTGAAGTTGCCGTACTCCACGCACATTTCAAAAGAATGCTCCTGCACAGGGGCTGTCCCATCAAACCACACCCAAGGATGATTTTTGAGTTTATTCAATGCTTTTGAAAGGTGCTGGACTGAAGCACTCAGCCAAATACAGCACAACAGCAGCAGCGCAAGCTTCTCTAGACCACCATCAATATGCCTTCCTCCTGTTCTCAAGGGACCAAGTTTGGAGGTGAAAGGATAAGTCAGTCTCCATGCTCATTCTGCGACCATCACCAACAGTGCCAGTTAATGGCAGCTATGATGCAGAAACTTGTACATCATCAGGAACTGGTCTGAGACCATTATTCACATCACAGAAAGTCTGATGGTAAATGGTGCTAATGTCAGGGTGTCCTCCTCCTGCCCCTGTACCTCGTCTCCACAGAACGGTGTGTCTCTCTGTTTCTCTCTCCCTCTCACTCACACACACACGGTGTGTGTCTCTGTCTCTCTCTGCCATGCTGTGTCTCCTCCCTCCATTCGTGCTGCCTCGTAGAGTGTGAGGCTACATTAACAACAATGTGTTAACCCTTGAGGGCTCAGCTGAATGCTAGTTCATCATTTAGCAGTAAGGCTTCCCTGGGAAATATCCCACCCTCTTCCACCCTCTGTCTCCACCACCTCAACCAAGCTTCACAAGAAAGAGTTGCAAACTCCCACTTCCTGACTCAGTGTTTGAAGCTTCTCCCTAAGCAGGGGAACCTTTTGTTCTGATCACCTGTGACATTAGCACAGTTCAAAGACAATCTGTATAATGGAGAAACTGACTTACTAATGAGGGTGCTTGTTCTGAGCTGAACCTGTGATCAACTTGTGACCACAGGAAAATCCCATGTGGAGTTTGAAGGACTAATCATCAACCAGAGCCCTTGGTGGAAGTGAGGGCGGGGAGATCTCTGGTAAGCTTATTAGCATGCATGTAGGTTCTTTTATTATTTTTAATATGTTTCCTCTGTAATGCTTTTACCTTAAGAATAGATGTGCTTGTTTAGAAAGCTGTACGGTACCTTAACTGTAGCAAGTACCCTGTTTGCCATCTCAGAGGAGACAAGGAGTTCACAGTATAGGCAGGGAGCTTTGCAGTCTGAAAATACCCCAGTCAGGAAGGAGAGACACTCAGGTCTCCACCCAAGAGAGGTGACAGCTGAGGAGCTTACTGGACCACAAAGGGAAATACGGTGCAGTTGCCCTGAACTATGACACTGGATTTGAACTGTTGACCTGGAGACGAAAGGCTCCACATTCCATTATCAAATCCCTGAGCCATACACCCCTACCCCAGAGTCTTGTTATTTTAAATGTATCTTAAATAATTAATACCGAAGGAAAGGTGACATTTGATATTCATACTCATTCCATCATCAGCTGACATTGCTGGCAACAGCAAGACCATTTTCCCCCATTCAATAAAATTAGTAGCAGCTTCTGTATTTAAAGTACACTTTATCTGTGTTTTGTAAGCAGCCATAATGGCAAGCAGACCTTTGTTGTTTCAACTTACTCTTCCATATTTACATTACTTGAATGCAGAGGAAACATTTCATTCATGTAATATCCTCTAAAGGAGCAATAAAAAGTAACTATGTGCATGCAATCTTTCTCATCACTGTGGCAACAGATAATGCTGCTGGTAATATATATATATTAAGACAGCAAAGGCAATTTGGAAGCACAGATAATGAAAAAAAGGATTAAAAATAATTAAACCATACATACTGCAAAAACTTTTCCACCAAGTAAATGAAGTTTGCAAATATAAGAGGAGGGAAAAAAGCTGTAGGATTTGTATGGGCATACAAAAGTAGATGGAAAAGAAGGGTTTGATTCATGAAGAGATGCAGTCATTATACAACTATTTAATGTGGAACTTGTACAGGAAATTTCATTTCGCTCTTTGTGCACAAATCTGCATTCCTCTCACACCCAAAACTCTCGTTGGATTTGAGTTTTGGTGCACAAGGAATGTAGGACTGGGACCTTAATTTTTTCTGTAAATCACAAACATAAAATAAAATAAAACAAAACAAGGTATCGGAAATATCCAAAAAGGTTTAATTATTATTTCCAAAACCTAATCCAAAGTCAGTCATTGGAAATGTCCCAAAAGGTTTAATTATTATTTCCAAAACCTAAACCAAAATTAGTCACCTTATTTTTGCATAATGCCTCTTCTCTCTCTCTTCTCTTACTTTCAAATAAACAAAATTTTAATGAGATTCTTGTTGAAATCTCCATAAAATTCTAATACTAGTGCACATGACTTGAAAGGTAACATCAGCATACATGGCAGTTGGTACTTTATGCATCACCACAATGCACAACTCAAAAGAAGGGAGCCAGCAGTTAGCAAGAGGAAATTAAAAAGGTGAAAATCTACCACCACTGACTCTATGACCAAAAATGCTTTTTATTATTATTGTTATTAAAGCATATATGATTTCACAATGTATCAACTTACACGCTTAAAAGTCCTGTTTTGAGACAATAAAAACACAAATGCATATAAATAAATAAATGAAAATCATAATTAAGTAAGTTTGGGTACAGTTTTTCATTAAAGCTGGGATTCAATCTCTTTGCTTTAAATGAAGAATTGTGTACCGTGACAAAGTTCCTGCTCTACCTTGGTGGGTCTTGCACTTATTGGCGGATTTGCTCGCCTTGGAGCTTCATGGCAGCCCTCAGCTTGGCCGTTTTTCTGAATTCACAGTCCAGGTAAACTCCTCCTGTGTCTGACCAGGAGTTGGGAGGTTTGGAGGGAACCCGGGCCCGCCCTCTACTCCGGGTTCCAGGCCAGGGTCCTGTGGAATGCAGCTGTCTAGAGTGCCTCCTGGAACAGCTGTGCGACAGCTAAAACTCCCTGGGATACTTCCCCATGGCCTCCTCCCAAAACCTTCTTTATCCTCACCGTAGGACCTTCTTCCTGGTGTCTGATAATACTTGTACACCTCAGTCCTCCAACAGTCCGCGTTCTCACTCTCAGCTCCTAGTGCCTCTTGCTCCCAGCTCCTCACACGCACACCACAAACTGAAGCGAGCTCCTTTTTAAAATCCAGGTGCCCTGATTAGCCAGCCTTAATTGATTCTAGCAGCTTCTTGATTAGAACACCTGCAGCCAATCAGCCTGTCTTAATTGTCTCCAGAAGGTTCCTGATTGTTCTGGAACCTTCCCTGTTATCTTACCCAGGGAAAAGGGACCTACTTAGCCTGGGGCTAATATATCTGCCTTCTAATACTCTCCTATAGCCATCTGGCCCGACTGTCACAGTACCTTCACCAAACTTAAATCCGTGGGTGAAGATTGAATTTTCTAGTGATTGTCAATTAAATCTGTTCCGTATTTTATGAGTTACAAATAAAGACATTCTTCTCCAATCTCTGACTTTTTCAATTATTTTTGGTTAAAAAATGTTGTGTGTTGTCATACTTCAAACTTTCCATTCAGTTAAAATATATTGCCAGTTACCTTTGAAGAAATTAGGTTATAATAAAGCAAAATTATTAATGATGTTTTTTCCTGTCTTACCAATATTTACAATTTTTCCATATTCAAAATGTCAGACATTTTCTAAAATGTACAGTGGGACTGAAGATACCCATTGGGACAGAAGCTGCTTATGCCTTCAGGAAAAATAGCCTTTACTGCAATAGTGGGTCATTGCATCAAATAAAGATGGCCTCCACCTTTCAATTTCTATTGCTTTCAATGGAAATGAAGCCACAGCCTAGCTATCATCTCTTTTATGCAACTGAGATGTTGACTCCCACCTTTATTCCGCCATCAATGCCAAACTTGATGGCCCATTTGTTAAATTTTCCATACACCACTTAATGCACTCTTCCATGACACCATTTATGCATGGAAATTGCTCTCCATAAAAATCCACAAAGCTACCACATTGTCCTCTTTCAAATGTCTCCTTAAAACTCATCTCTGATGTGATGTCGAAGAAAAACCATGATAATATGATAATTATATCAATATTGATAATCATCTCACTGTTACTTTGTGCCCTGTCTCTTTGTTGCATCCACCACTGTCTCGTCTTATTCTTAGAGTATATCTATACTTCCAGTTGGAGGTTTAAATTCCAGCTCAGGGAGATATATCCATGCTAACTCTGATCAAGGTAACATGCTAAATATAGAGTTGTAGCAACAGCAGCACAAATGGCAGGAAGGGCTAGCAGCCACAAATAGGTATCTGCCCAAGATGCTAGTAGAGCTGGTGTAGGTATATCTCCTCAAGATGGAATTCACACCTTCCAGCTGGAAGTATAGGTAAGGATGTCTTAGGTAAGGACTATCATTTTGTTATAGACTTGGATAGCACCCAGCATAACAGAGCCCGGATGCATGACTGAGGCACTACAGTGACACTAATAAATAATAATAAAGCATGAAAGTGCCAAGTTCTGGCACACTTCATAATGGTACTCTAATGCTCACACACAGCACATTCCTACTGATGATCAAGGACTCTGCACTATCACAAGGAACTTCCTTCTATCTCCAACCAATATAGAAACACATACACTCAACACATGAATCTCCATCTTAGTAGAACACAACATTTTAATTAATCCTCCATAACAATACTAGCAACACTATGTTCAGGGTTCACATACATGCACAAGTTAAGTGTGAAGTGTGCGGTGTTCTCAGGAAGGTCATAACTGAGATTTTATGATGTACAGTGAGGGAGAGTAATGCGTTGCATATAGTACTGAAGCAGAAGGAAGTTCTTTGAAACAATGCAGAATCTGTTATTATCAATGGAGACATGCTACGTGGACATCAGGGTATGGTTAAGAAGTGTCTCATAATTTGCCATATTTCTGCTTTTCAGGTTTTCTGTTGGTGAAAATATTAAAGACAATTTTGTTCATGGAATCAAGAGATCAAAAATCATGAGACATACCCCAAAAGTCATGAGATTTTTTTTAAATTGTGTTTTGATTTTTGGAAACCCCACACCCCTGCTCACCCCAAAGTGGGTGGGTGTGTGGAGGCAATTAGCATTGCCCACTCTTCCAAATTTAAGTAAGGTGATTTTGGCCTCCACTGCTGGAGCACTCACTCCAACATTTGCCCCTTCCCTGCCCAGCAATTAATTCTGCCCCCAACCTCCAAATCTGAAACCTGAAATTTAGCCCTCCCCCTGCTTTCTCTGAGGCTACTGCCTCCCAGACTTGATCTGACTCTCCACATACGCTGTGTACATAGGCCAAACTGGACAGTCTCTACATTAAAGGGTAAATGGACACAAATCAGCCTCCAAATCTGAAACCTGAAATTTAGCCCTCCCCCTGCTTTCTCTGAGGCTACTGCCTCCCAGACTTGATCTGACTCTCCACATACGCTGTGTACATAGGCCAAACTGTACAGTCTCTACATTAAAGGGTAAATGGACACAAATCAGACATCAGGAATGGTAACATACAAAAACCAGTAGGAGAACACTTCAATCTCCCTGGACGTTCGATAACAGATTTCAAAGTAGCCATCCTTCAACTAAAAACCTTCAAAAACAGATTTCAAAGAGAAACTGCAGAGCTACAATTCATTTGCAAACTTAACACCGTTAATTTGGGCTTGAATAGGGACTGGGAGTGGCTGGCTCACTACAACAGCAATTTTCCCTTTCTTGGTATTGACACCTCCTCATCAATTATTGGGAGTGGACCACATCCACCATAACTGCATTGGCCTTGTCAACACTGGTTCTCCACTTGTAAGGTAACTCCCTTCTCTTCATGTGCCAATATATATTTATGTCTGTATCTGCAAATTTTCACTCCATGCAGCTGAAAAAGTGGGTTTTTACCCACAAAAGCTTATGCCCAAAGAAATCTGCTAGTCTTTAAGGTGCCACCGGACTCCTCATTGTTTTTGCACATATACTTTGCTGACCTCTCAAGTCTTCTCCCATTGCTGCCTCTTTCTCAGAAAAAATGTAATCCAGAATCCTTCAAAACATCTCATGGGTTTCCCTTGTATTTGGATAGATCTACTCTGGTCCCCTGAATTATGTCCATTGGGAAAGAACAGCAAAAAAGTGCTTAATTCCCACTTCTGTCCAGTGCTGACATTAGATTATAGTTTCCGGTGTGGCACACTGATACATGTACTATCTGCCACACTCAGCATTTCCTCTCGCTGACTGACGAAACACTTCACATACTGAGTGTGAACTCAGTGCAGTGTCAGGACATACAGACAAGCAGGGACAGAGTTAGACAGCCACAAGAAAGGGTAGCCTACAATGGAAAGAGGGCTACAATTGCCACTATGGGTATTTTCTTAATAGCATAGGCTCTAAAGTCTGTCCTCAGTGGACTAAATTCTAGTAAGGGAGCTGCAGGGTATACACCAAAGAGAGTGCTTGTGTCCACATAAAATGCCTAAAATCTGCTATGTACTGACTAATCATTGCACCTCAGTGAGGGGGGGAAATAGCAGAAACACTCATTCATTGGCATTAGGCATATATCATCCAAATACAAACCAACCTATGGGATTCCTGCAGACTTCTCTGCAAACAGCACCTATTCCATCCCAAAGATGAAAAACTTACAAACCTACATAGTATTTATCGCTTTGTGGGCTATTAATACAGTTAGGCAGGCATAAATCAGGCATATATCTACTCAGCTTTTGATGAACATGTTTGTGTCATGTCTCTGTGGACAGCTTTTTTTTCTTTTCAGTTTAAAAGTTCAACAAATAAATGTAGGAATAAAAACCTTCCTCTTCACCTTGATAAATCATAGTTTGCTTTTCCTATTTCTTCAAGTACATATTGTTAAAAGTTTCTAATTTTTTTTTATTCCTGATTAATATTTCTTTTAAAGCTTGGTTGATCTGGTTGATGTTGCTAACAGTTTTTTTAAAGGAGAAAAAATTATGATCAAGATTAAGGAAAACACAAGTAGTGAACACGCAGGGAGTTTTTATATACACAGCAGGTCTAGCACTTAAACTCTGTACTATAGCTGCCCAGTAAATATTGCCAAACTTACATTTCATTCAGCTGTTGCTATGGAATCCTTGCCTAAATTAAAATTGGGTTTCTTTTCCTGTTTCCATGGTTTTGTAATCTGTGGTGCTGGGTAGTTCATCTACCCAGAGTGTTGCCATGTATGTACTGTACTCTCTATTATAAAAAAGCAATACTCTAACAAATACCACGAGAAGCAATGTAATTCAAAACTATTTACACTTAAAAAGTGAAACAATATATGAAATAGATTTGGTTTCATCGAGAATATACAAGAATTACAGGAAAAGCTATACGTTCGTTGTCACGCACAAAAATTACTGGAAAGAGTCAGCATGGATTGCTCAAGAAATCATTTACAGGTGCCCCACTCCTAAGTTATTTGAAGGTAATGTGTGCAGTAACCAGTTCAGTTTGAACTAATCAGATGACTTTTTAGACTTAAAACATGATATGGTATATTGAAATTGTGCTGCTATTAAAAATATTGAATGTCACTTTATCTTAAAAAAAGGACAAGATGTCTATTTCATCAAAATATGTGACACATGGTATGAGTAACTGTGACATCAAAGAGCATTTGAACTTTCCTTTTAGCACATACTCAAATTTAATGAATTCAGTCCAAAACTTTCATCTTCCAGATACTTGAAAACATTTGAAGAACTCTGCCTTCAAGATACTTTTTGTTTCACAGTTACAGTGTGTCAACTCAAATACATAAAATAATCTCACATCATTTAGAAATAAAACCTCAAAAATATTTCAGTACAAAATTACTTTCCATATATTTACCATATAGCTGACAAAATCTATTCAAACAATTCCCGACACAATTTATTAAAGCTGCCTTCAGAAAAGATGCACATTAGAATTTCTTTTGAAGTAAATTTTTGCAAAACGGTAATGAAATTAGGTGAGATTTTGGATCGATTAGGGCCCTGAAATGGGGCTAAATCAAAACCAGTGTTATAAAACTCCAACCTGGAGAGAGTGACACATTAAAACCTCTCTCATACTGTTTTGCTCTATCCCTGCTACGGGCCCTGTCCTTCTGAATTTAATCATATAACTACCACTGAAATTGCAATGATGGGGGCAGTATCATGTGGTAGAGGAAAGTTGTCCATGGGAAGGAAGGGGTGCACATTTCCCCTAATCCCTCCAGAGGGACTGCATGTGAGATAACACACTTGAGGCGTATGGATATGAGACAAAAACCTGAACTCCAAGTACCTTCATTCACCTGGGAAGTGAGAGTTAAAAGGATAACTGAATACTTGGCACTGATGTGGCACTTCATTTTCACTTCACTAACTTCCTCACAACAAACACCCTTTGAGATACCTTAGTCACAAGGTATTATTCTTATTTTACAGATGAGGCTGACAGTTTAAATCATTTAAAAGCTAGGAGGGAGTAAAAGTTCAAGATGGGATTAGGACTCCAAAGATCTGAGCTCCCAGTCCTGTACTTAGGCAACTACATATTATTAAATTATTATTACTTACAGTGGTTCCTAGAGATCTAAGCCAAGATTGGAGCCCTACTGTGTCAGGTAGTGTAGCAAAAAAGACAATCCCTACCTCAAAAAGAGTTTACAATTCTTTTGCGACTCTCTCTCATTAGAGACCCTTTCCTGCATCCACTGAAGTCAATAGGAGTTTTGTCATTTATTTCACCTGGAAGCAGTACCATTGCTTCAAGTATGTTTCTACTCTTATTAAAAATTTTATTGTATCTGAAACATGATAAATGGGTTTTACCATATTCTTGTCTGTATATTTTTTTGCTGTCTTTGTTTCCATTTTACAAAACCATGAAGACCCTTAAAACCAAAACAATTCGTAATTAATATTTTTTCTCAAATTTTTAATTATTAGACACTTTAGACATCAGGAGCACTGACTTACTTTCAGATTCCCTGTTCCACTTGTGTGGAAATAGGTATTGGCAAGAAAAAATAAGTTAAAGAAGAACTCCAACTTTCCTTTTACCTTTCGACTTTAATTTTTGCCCTTCTAACTTCCTTTTGAACAAACTTATATTTAAAGGGGGAAATAGCAGCTGACTGTCAGACTTGTCATTTGAAGAGTTCAACTGCTGACTATCAGCCAAGGTCTGGAAATGCTCTTTCAGATTGTATGAGCTTAACAACAATAATAAAAATTTGATATCCAGAGAAGGATCCACTAATATTCTTTCCCTTTAATTTTGGGGATGTGGAATGATGCTGAAAGGCAAGTGGCTAATGCATCTCAACCTAAGCAATTATATCAGATATCTGGAGAGCCAGAACATTTTCTAGTTAATCATATGCTTCCACTCACAATGCCCACTTTATAAATAGTAACATTTCACTCCTCACTATTGTATAGTCTGTATAAAATGACAATAAAAGAGTAACAAACAAATATTTGAATTTGCAAGGGTCTGTGTTTGCAGCATGATACAAAAAGATGACATCCGCAAAAGCTGCAGCGTATGAAATTAATTTTCACCACTTGATATGGTGAGTAATCCAGAGGCCACATGGCTGCTACCATAAGAAACATGGGACCGGGTGACAAGTTAAAAATGTATATTATTCTCCTTACTCGCAATTTTTATTTTAATTATTTATATAAAATAGAATATATTTAACATATAACTAAAGTGTCCCCCTCCTAGTGAAAAAACTTAGCTCTTCAAGAAGCTAATCCTGGCCACAAGGCTGGAAAACCCAAAAACAAGATCTTGTGAGTTGGCAGGTTATTAAAAGTGACAAGGTTCTTGCTCTATGAAACTTTGGAGAGGAGGATTTTTGTCAATTTCAATCCCCTACTGATTTACAGGAAAAGAGCTGACAGGACATTTGCAATCTCAACAATGAAAGTGTTGTGTCACCAAGACGAAGAGCTGGGATTTTAACAATGCTGCAGAACCCTTCACGCTGGAGGGCTGAGAGTGGAGGGAAAAAATAACCCTATAAAACTATCAGTAGGATACTTGAAAATAGAAAAATGAAATGTTTCATGCTGAGATGAGGGAGATTTTGAGCCTGACAAATGTATTTCTGTAACATGTTTCTCAGATAGATTTTGATTTCTCAAATTTACATTTCAGTTTGTATACCGATTGCACACACATTACATATGTGAAAAACTATCTTAAAGTTCATTTTTATCACACAGAACTTGGTATCTGACTAAGTTTCCCATAGCAACTGTGACAGGTTGGATCACAGAAACCACCTGGGAACTGTCACTTGATGTGCCAAAACTACTTCTGCCCCTGCTTTTCCTGCCAGCTTGGGACTCCAGCACCCTGTCTTGCTGAGCCAGACATGCCAGTCTGCTCCAACACAGACCCAGAGTCTGAACCACATACCCCAAAGCTGCAGACTTAACTGAAAGCAAGTTAAGAAGTGGTCCTGCCTTTAACACTCAGATGCCCAACTCCCAATAGGGTCCAAACCCTAAAGAAATCCGTTTTACCCTGTATAAAGCTTATACAGGGTAAACACATAAATTGTTCGCCCTCTATACAGTAACTACAAGGGATGTGAGGGATTGCTGGACCCAGACTAGAAGGAGACTAGTCTGTAAAAGGAAACTTACTGGAACTGGTGAGGTTTTATCTGTATTCAGTTTGATTAGACATAAACTTGCATGTTTTATCTTATTTTGCTTGGTAATTCACTTTGTTCTGTCTGCTACTACTTGGAACCACTTAAATCCTACTTTCTGTATTTAATAAAATCACTTTTTACTTATTAATTAACCCAGAGTATGTCCTCCACAAGTATTAATACATACTCTGGGTTAATTCTTCCCTACCTCTGCCACAGAGTTCCTACGTGACACTGGGCTAGTCAGAAGTCCCTTAAACCAAATTATGTACAAATGGTCACTAATTGTGTGTTCCTCATTTTCTATGTGACATTTGTCCCTGGGGTCTGATTTGCAAAACTGCTGAGCGCCCACAGCTGGAACTGGCATTTGTGTTTTGACCATATAAAGCGCTACATAATGCTACGTACTCTGAAAAATCAGGTCCAAGGCATCTCAAACTAGTGGATATTTTTGACCTAAATCTTTATGCCTCAGTTCCCCAGCTGTAAAATGGCAATACTAACCTATCATCTCATGAGGATATTGTGACAATAAACTGAATTAATGTTTCTGATGCACTCAGCTACTATGGTGATGAGCACCATACAAAAACCCATTAATTAAATTAATAATTCTGTCTTCAGAGTAGGGGGCACAGAGGGGTGCAGACCAGCCCCACAGGGGGGTGGAGAGAGAGTGCCACCCAGCCCCACTCCTCCCCTAGCTACAGCTCTGCTCCCAGCCCCACCCCCAGCCTTGGCCCTTGGTTGCAGCTTGGTTCCCGGCCCTGGCTATGCTTCCGGTCCCAGCCCTGCCCCCAGTTGAGTCCCCAGCCTCAGCCCCTTATCCCTGTTTGTGTCCTCCCTCTGCCCCGGGAGCCACAGCCCCACTCCTGGCCCTGGCTCCTGTGAGTATGGACAGAGGTAAGGGGGGGAGGGGGTCACAATCCTGAAAAGTTTGGGGACCACTGCTTTAGATCCACTGCACAGACCTTTGCAACTTGAGCTAATGGAGTAACAGATAGCTGTAGTAGGTTGTCATCCCCTGTGTAATTCCGCACTAAACAGGGATGAGGTGCACTTTGCAGTGTGTTTCATGGAAATTTCCTGACAGCAGAGGAATGGTGAGACTCAGAAATCTTGTGTTCCACCCAGGCTTGGAGGGAAGGGGCTTGGAGTGTTTCTAGGGGGCAGAGACTCTTGTGTATTTCCCAAAAGCTTGTTCCCTCCTACTTTTCTATGTCCCAGTCATGTCTGTTCCCCACCTGTGGCTCCTTGTCCCAGTACCAAATCCCCAGGCTTCTCATCTCAGCCCCAGTCTACTCACCTTCAGCTCCCTGTCTGATCTCAGTCTCTCCTCCCCCACTGACTCCCATTCACCGTTTCTGGCCAGGCCCAGGTTTCCCACACCCATCCCCGTCTCCTTATTGCAATCTCTACTCCTTCTTTTGCCCCTTCCAGGTCCAGCTCTTGTACCCTGTGCATTTGAATCAGGCAGTTTCCGCCTTCACATTGCCTGGGCATCAGCAGGGGGACACAGAGCACAGGAGAGTTTCCTTGCTTTCAGTTCCAGTGCCTGGTCCAGCCTGCAGCAGCACAGACCTGCAATTGCAGAAAAAGACCTACTCAGCCACCTGCAGAACTAATCTGGACCACGGTCAGGGCAGACAGAATCTTTAGGAAATGTAGCTGCAAAGCTTTAAGAAGACTCTACCGGGCACATGCTAACTATGATTTCTCAAAACCTTTTAACTCAGCCATATTTGACCAGATTTTCCCATGGGAGGCAAAAGGCACATGCAGGCCAAGTTTTGAGTTCAGGCTCCAAAGCATAGGTATGTCCTAGTTTCTCCAAGAAAAGGGTCCAGAATTTTTTAACATGGGTAAAACAATGTACTTTTCTCTAACTTCATTCGTGGAAACAGCTGAACTGTTCTGACTGGAATTTTCCAGAGAAATTCAGCCCAAAGCAGACACCCGGTGTGTACAATTTCAGCCCAAACAGCTAAAGTTTTGCAAAATTACAAGCAAGTGAAAACAGGGTCTTATCATGGAAAGTGCCAAGCAACCTTAATAATAGGCAGAGCCACCAGCCCCACCTCTACCAATACAAAATGATGATACATACATTCAACTTGGGCTATAAATGACTAAATTGTGATGCCCAGAACTGGACACAGTACTCCAGCTCAGGCCTCACCAGTGCTAAGTAGAGCAGGACAATTACCTCCTGTGTCTGACATACACACTCCCAGTTAATATACCCGAGAATCATATTATCCTTTTTTTTGCAGCTGCATCACATTGACTATTCAAATTCAGTTTGTGGTCCATTATAACCCCAACATGGCTGAGTTCTGTA
Organism: Lepidochelys olivacea; assembly: GCF_965140295.1. Taxonomy (NCBI): domain Eukaryota; kingdom Metazoa; phylum Chordata; order Testudines; family Cheloniidae; genus Lepidochelys; species Lepidochelys olivacea. Next base: position 300,789,341 of record NC_140411.1, read on the forward strand.
TGATCCCATAATGAATTATTCAACCCTAATTTATACATGCAATAAGAAAGTAAAAGTTAAAATATCCTGATTTGGAAGAGATTCCACTTTTAAACTTAGCATTACATAATTTTCTCGAATACAATTTTTTAAAATATGAAAAGCTGAAAGTGTGTAAGTATTGTTTGATTTTTTTTTATAAAAGGATGGAAAAAGAGATGATTTCATACACTACAGTATCAGATGATCTGTGGAACTTAATGGTTAACTTATCACTGTTTTTGCCCAACAGCAGCACTGTTCAGTGTCCAACCACACAACAGTTTGTGTGTAGTAGCAGTCACATTAACAATAAAGCTGCTGGTGTAGACCTACATTCTGGCAAGAATAAATAATACTTTGAACCGAAAACAGCAACTTTCATCCAAGGGTCTCCAAAAGTGCATACAAGTTAAAAATCCTGAAATGGGTATTTTGTAATTCAGGAAGGCAACCAAGGAAATAAACATCAAACAAAGGATTATCCTTGTGTACAAAGAATCTTTCCACCAGAGGACTGAACTGGAGATCTAGGTATCAAAAGCAACTGGGTTACTGAGGGCTAATCCTGCAAGGTGCTCAGATCCCTCAGCTCCTACTGACTGAAATAAAAGAAAATGGTGCTCAGAGCCTTGAAAGAGGTACATGGAACCTTATGGATTGGGCCCTTGTTGCACTAAGGAAGAATGTCTTTGCCTGTCAGTAGTAGTCCCATTGCAAAGACAGCTTTGAATTTAAAAGCAGTATATCTCAAAGAGCTGGATTAGTATTCAGCCCTACATGGTCATGCAAGGGTCGTAAGAGCCCACCCTTAGCCCATGGCCAGAACAGCAGCAACCCAGATTTTGAATCTGTGCCTGGGGGGGAAGGCAGGTGCTACATGTCCAATACTCCATGAGCGAGTGGGTTGGGAGAAGCTAGGGTGGCTGCAAACGGGAACAAGGCTGGGCCAGAGCTCTCCCCAATCCACACCCATGGGCCCAGCAAGCACAGGTAGCTGGGTAAGAGTGCTGGGGAGAACAGCATGCTACATTTATTAATGGAATAACAGAGCACATTCCCCACTGTGTGCAATACAGACGTTCAAAGGCATGTTTCAGAGCTCCTCCTAGGATGGCAAATCTAAACGTCTCCCCATACTCAGGGCTGAGAGTCAACTTGGCACCCCTTCCAAAAAAATTCTGTTGACCACTAAAAGAAATAGAGCAAAGAGCACAATAAAAACAGCCGGAGTCAGAGCACCACACAAAAGGAGAAGTAACAAATCTTTCAGCTCTAGGTTTTAGCAGTGCATGGGATCACTCATTCAAGTACTAATTAGGCTCATCCTATTCAGCTTTTAAAATCAGATGACAGCAGCACCAGATTGGTAAGGGCATCCTCTCTCAAATACCAAGCCGTATCCACTGCGCTTTCAACTAACTGATGACTCCCTTAACACATTCGGCTCAAGATACATTTTTCCATCTGAACTATTATTTGTGTTTGTTCCACTAACTTCTACATCTAGACCTGAAGTGCTGGACATGTTAAGGAATGGTCAGTGTCCTGATGTTGCTAAAAGGAGAAAAGATTTCTGGTCCTCAGAGATGGGACCAGATTGGGAATCTGGTTTGCAGTGAATTCCAAATGGGCCTCTACATGCCTAGAACACCTGTATGATATTTCAGCATTGGAAGATTCCTAGTTTTACGAGAGAAAGCAACAAAATAAGATCTTATTCCAATATCTGGAGAACCTAAAAGTGGGTGTGTTTGTTATACCAACAAATACAAAAAACATACATCATTTCCTCTCCTGATAATATACTATTCCCAATCAAAAAGCTTTGTTAATTTATATTTCAGATTGCTCATGTTATTTCTTCACAACAACGTGAAAAGGCCAAACTTTCCAATACTACATTTTAAGTGCAATTATAATCATAGCATCACCGCATACCATACACCAGATAGAGAATCACTCAAAGTGTTTTCCCTTAACAAAAAAAACTTCCGCTATGTATTTAGATTACTTTATTAAAAAAATAAGATCAACTATATAATATACGCTAGCAAACAAAACTATTCATCATGTTCCCGAAACGCACACATACAACACTTCACGTGTGTACTCATTATTAAATGAAATAGCCAATCATCTGGAAGCTAGCTAACCCAGACTTTTACAGGTCCACTGCCAACCAGTTTGGAGCTGGAAAGCTGACTGTGGGTAAAGTGGTGGCAGAGGTTTCTGAGGCAATCAGGCATGTGGTTACCGAAGGCAGCAGGCATTAAAGATACTTTGGAGGTAATTGCTGGTTTTGAGAGAACGGGGTGTCCGAACTGTGGTAGGGCTATTGATGGGACTCACATGCCCATAGTTTGCCCTCCTCAAGGAGCACAAGTACATAAACCACAAAGGGCACTACTCCATTATTATGCAGGCACTAGTGGATCACCGAGGCAGATTTATGAATGTCAATGTGGACTGTACAGGAAAAGTTTATGACACCGGAGTTTTCCACCGCTCAGCAGTCTACATTCATGGGCAGACTGGGACACTATTTCCACCAAATGGCATTGACATAAGCAATGTTACTGTTCACACTGTTATTCTGGGGGACCCTATGTACTCCCTTTTGCCTTTGTTTATGAAACTGTATCCTTATTTCAGGGGCCTGGGGGAAAAAAAACTTTAAATACATTCTTAGCAGGTGCAGAATGATTGTTGAATATGCTTTTGGCAGATTAAAATCATGTTGAAGGTGTCTACAAACCCATTTGGACGTCATCAATGCTGTCCGCATTACTGGGGTTGCTGTGCTCTTCACAACCTTTGTGAAGCCACACATGAGCCAATTCCCCCTAAATGGACCTGTGACAGCAAGGGGACACTGGATCTGGACTTTCAGCCAGAAAGTGCAGCTATCACTGCAGGAGGTGGTTGCACGCAGGCAGCAGAAGTCAGGGATGATTTGTGTTCTCACATTATGGAATTGCATGGCCCAATGGAAGTGGGGGAATACTACCTGTACAAATGTGCTTGTGGGGGGAAACTGTCTCATTTATTTGGGGGGGGGGCATTGCTTGAGAGGAGGGTGGGCTTGATTGCCAATGCAATGTAAGTCTGAACGTCATGATAAATAATGCATTTGGTTGTGGGGAAAGGTGGGGTCTCCAATGGCTGTAATACTTAAATATTAAATACTTTGAAATGTGAATTTCAAATTAAATACTTTGAAATTTGAATTTCAGATTAAATACTTTGAAATGTGAATTGCTGTACATAAGAACATAACAATGGCCATACTGGATCAGACCAAAGGCCCATCTAGCCCAGCATTCTGTCTTCCCACAGTGGCCAATGCCAGGAGTCCCAGAGAGAATGAACAGAACAGGTAATCATCAAGTAATCCATTCCTGTCACCCATTCCCAGCATCAGAAAAACAGAGGCCAAGGACACCATCCCTGCCAATCCTGGCTAATAGCCATTGATGGACCTATCCTCCATGACTTTATCGAACTCTGTTTTGAACCCTGTTACAGTCTTGGCCTTCACAACATCCTCTGGCAAGGAGTTCAACAGATTGTCTGTGCTGTGTGAAAAAATAACTTATTTTGGTTTGTTTTAAACCTGTTGCCTATTGATTTCATTTGGTGATCCCTAGTTCTTGTGTTATGAGATGAAATAAGTAACACTTCCTTATTTACTTTCTCCACACCAGTCATGATTTTATAGACCTCTATCATATTCCCCCTCAGTAATCTGTTTTCCAAGCTGAAAAGTTCCAGTCTTATTAATCTCTCCTCATATGGAACCTGTTCCATACCCCTAAGCATTTTTGTTGCCCTTTTCTGAACCTTTTCCAGAATTCAAGATATGAGCGTACCATGGATTTATATAGACACAATATGATATTTTCTGTCTTATTATCTATCCCTTTCTTAATGATTCCCAACATTCTGCTTGCTTTTTTGACTTCCCCTGCTCACTGAGTGGATGTTTTCAGAGAACTATCCACAATGACTCCAAGATCTCTCTCTTGACTGATAACAGCTAATTTAGACCCTATCATTTTATATGTATAATTGGGATTATATTTTCCAATGTGCATTACTTTGCATTTATCAACATTGAACTTCATCTGCCATTTTGTTGCCCAGTCACCCAGTTTTGTGAGATCCTTTTGTAGCTCTTCACAGTCTGCTTGGGACTTAACTATCTTGAGTAGTTTTACATTATCTGCAAATTTTGCCACCTCACTGTTTACCCCTTTCTCCAGAACATTTATGAATATATTAAATAGGACTGGTCCCAGTACAGACCCCAGATCCCTCTCTCCATTCTGAAAACTGACCATTTATTTCTGCCATTTGTTTCCTATCTTTTAACCAGTTACCAATCCATGAGAGGACCTTCCCTCTTATCCCATGACTGCTTACTTTGTTTAAGAGCCTTTGGTGAGGGACCTTGTCAAAGGCTTTCTGAAAATCTAAAACCACTATATCTACTGGATCCCCCTTGTCCACATGCTTGTTGATCCCATCAAAGAATTTTGTTCTTTACTACAGTTTCAACCAGTTTCCCCAGTACTGAAATCAGACTTACCGGCCTCTAATTGGTGGGATCACCTCTGGAGCCCTTTTTAAAAATAGGCTGTCACATTAGCTATCCTCAAGTCATTTGGTACAGAATCTGATTTAAATGACAGAACTACCAACTGTGGTTTGTAAGCTGCAATTCACATTTGAGTTCCTTCAGAACTCTTGGGTGAATACCATCTGGTCCTGGTGACTTATTACTGTTTAGTTTATCAATTTGTTCCAAAACCTCCTCTAATGGCACCTCAATTTGGGAGAGTTTCTCAGATTTGTCACCTAAAAAGAATGGCTCAGATTTGGGAATCTCCCTCACATCCTCAGCCATGAAGACTGATGCAAAGAATTCATTTAGTTTCTTCACAATGGCCTTATCATACTTGAGTTCCTTTAGCATCTCAATCATCCAGTGGCCCCTGTTCTGTCCTTCTGATATATTTTGTACCCTGGTATTACTGCGTCCCACTGATTATCCTCATTCCACCAAGTTTCCATGATGCTTATTATATCAATATCCTCATTTAATACGAGGCACTCTAGTTCACCCATTTTATTATTTAGAGTTTGTATAATAGCACTTCAAAAATTGTCACTTTTTAACTGTCTGCCATTACATGATGTAACTGAATGGGACTCTTTTTCATTTGACTGTTTCTCATCAAATCCTACCTGTATTTTATTATCTTCCATCCTTTCCTCCTTACTAGGACATAGAGACTCTCCATTAATAGACCCTCACCTAGGCGATGTCTTTGTCCAAACCACATGCTCCTCCGCATCTGCCGGCTTTCCCCCCAGTATCTAGCTGAAGAGAGGTATACCATTTGCTTACTAATGTTTATTTGCTCCTAACTTGTTTTTAGCTTTATCATCTCAAATCATGATTGGATGATGTGATGCACTGCTAGTAATAAACTATCAAAAACATAACATGCTTTATTTGTAAACATGCCTTAATACAGTAAACCACTAACATGGTCTAGGGCAGGACAGCTGCCATTACAAAAGCACACATCCAAAAAGAAAGGGCAGGAAATAGTTCATATCTGACACAATACCCATACCACTACATGTCTTCTGGCCCCATGTTCTCCTGTCTTTACACGTTTTCCCCTCACTTGGTGGCAGGGGATGAGGGGCAGGAAGAGGGATGGAAGAAGGAAGGCTGCATAGAATTTAGTTGCCCTGCCCAGCTGCTCATGAATCCTGAATGCCTGGGCAGCCCTGACACAGAGTTAGCCAAGTTACTGCTGGAGTGAGGGTATGGTGCAGGGTGTTCATGCTCTTGTGTGGGGGAGGCAGCAGGATCTGGTGCTGTTGCAGCCATTATAGACATTATAGGCTCTCTCTTGAACTCTGTCTGCCTATAGGCCTTCATCTGCGTGGTGAGCCTCACCCTTTCCTCCTGCCTGTCAGCATGCTGTTATTTAAGTCTCTCATCCCTCTTCTTCTTGTACTGAACCTGCTGTGACGCCCTCTCAAGAGCACCAACAATAACTTTGTAACAGAAACATTTCCATTTGTAACTGTCCTTGAAGGAATGTCGGGCAAGAGACTGAGTTCCAGAAGAACAGCAGGCAGGGTATGTTGAGGGTCCTGAAAACAAGTCAAGAAACAGAGGGTTATTGCCTAAAGCAGAAGAGCACAGAATTAATTATTGTGGAATCTCAAACACATAAAATTTAACAGTTCTGAAGTGAACCAACACCTATTGTGGAGGGGATGCTTCAGTCCTCATACTGCCTCTGGACCCAGCCTTGTTAACCACAGTTACAGAAGTGCAGAAACAATGGTAAGTTTAAAATTATAAGCTTTATTCTGTAAAAAGAACAAGAGGACTTGTGGCACCTTAGAGACTAACAAATTTATTTGAGCATACAGCTCACTTCATCGGATGCATTCAGTGGAAAATACAGTGGGGAGATTTATATACACAGAGAACATGAAACAATGCGTGTTACCATACACACTGTAACGAGAGTGATCAGGTAAGGTGAGGTATTACCAGCAGGAGAGCGGGGGGGAAAAAACTTTTGTAGTGATAATCAAGGTGGGCCATTTCCAGCAGTTGACAAGAACGTCTGAGGAACAGCGGGGGCGGGGGAAGGGGAGGTATATAAATCTCCCCACTGTATTGTCCACTGAATCCTTCATTCCGATGAAGTGAGCTGTAGCTCATGAAAGCTTATGCTCAAATAAATCTGTTAGTCTCTAAGGTGCCACAAGTCCTCCTTTTCTTTTTGCAGATACAGACTAACACTGAAACCTGTCATTATGCAAGGCACTGAATTTAGCCGTGTCAAGATTCCTTCCCCACTCTGAACTCTAGGGTACAGATGTGGGGACCTGCATGAAAGACCCCTAAGCTTATTTTTACCAGCTTAGGTTAAAACTTCCCCAAGGTACAAACTGTTTTACCTTTTGTCCTTGGACCTTATGTTGGACCTTATGCTGCCACCACCAAAGTGTCTAACAAAAATAACAGGGGAAGTGCCCACTTGGAAACGTCTCCCGCACAAAATATCCCCCCAAGCACTACACCCCCTTTCCTGGGGAAGGCTTGATAAAAATCCTCACCAATTTGCATAGGTGAACACAGACCCAAACCCTTGGATCTTAAGAACAATGAAAAAGCAATCAGGTTCTTAAAAGAAGAATTTTAATTGAAGAAAAAGTAAAAGAATCACCTCTGTAAAATCAGGATGGTAAATATCTTACAGGGTAATCAGATTCAAAACATAGAGAATCCCTCTAGGCAAAACCTTAAGTTACAAAAAGACACAAAAACAGGAATATACATCCCATTCAGCACAACTTATTTTATCAGCCATTTAAACAAAACAGAATCTAACACATATCTAACTAGATTGCTTACTAACTCTTCACAGGAGTTCTGACATACATTCCTGCTCTGGTCCCGGCAAAAGCATCACACAGACAGACCTTTGTTTCCCCCTCCTCCAGCTTTGAAAGTATCTTGTCTCCTCATTGGTCATTTTGGTCAGGTGCCAGAGAGGTTATCTTAGCTTCTTAACCCTTTACAGGTGAAAGGGTTTTTCCCCTGGCCAGGAGGGATTTAAAGGTGGTTAGCCTTCCCTTTATATTTATGACAAGCCGTATGGAGTGGAAATCTATCAACTTCATGAAAAAACTCGTACAGATACAGACAGACATCATCTTCCTTTCCAAATGCAAACAGATGGACATCATACCAAAAGTACTGAAGGTAAAAAATCTATTACAATCTACATACCACACAGACTATGCTGACAGATTGGGCCAGACACTCTCAAAGAAACTGCGGAACCACCTGATCACCATCCTCTACAGCAAACAGGGAAAGATTAAGAATGAGCTCTCAAAACTGGATACTCTCATAAAAAAACAACCTTCCACACAAGCTTCCTCGTGGCTGGACTTTACAAAAACTAGACAAGCCATTTAAAACACACACTTTCCTTCTCTACAAAAGAAAAAGGACACTAAACTATCTAAACTACTACATGCCACAAGGGGCCACAACAGTGGTTCCCTTAACCCACCCAGCCATATTGTTAATCTATCCAACTATACTCTTAACCCAGCAAAAGAATCTGTCCTATCTCGGGGCCTCTCCTTCTGTCCCTCCACCCCCATGAACATGATACAGTTCTGTGGTGACCTAGAATCCTATTTTCGATGTCTCCAACTCAAGGAATATTTCCAACACACCTCTGAACAACATACTAACCCACAGAGGCCTTCCTACCAACACTACAAAAAGAAGGATTCTGGGTCGACTCCTCCTGAAGGTCGAAACAACAGACTGGACTTCTACATAGAGTGCTTCCGCCAATGTGCATGGGCTGAAATTGTGGAAAAGCAGCATCACTTGCCCCACCACCTCAGCCATGCAGAACACAATGCCATCCACAGCCTCAGAAACAACTCTGACATCCTAATCAAAAAGGCTGACAAAGGAGGTGCTGTCGTCATCATGAATAGGTCGGAATACGAACAAGAGGCTGCTTGGCAGCTCTCCAATGCCACTTTCTACAAGCCATTACCCTCTGAGGGTTACCAAAAGAAACTACAGCATTTGCTCAAGAAACTCCCTGAAAAAGCACAAGAACAAATCCGCACAGACACACCCCTAGAACCCCGACCAGGGGTATTCTATCTGCTACCAAAGATCCATAAGCGTGGAAATCCTGGATGCCCCATCATCTCAGGCACTGGCACCCTGACAGCAGGATTGTCTGGTTATGTAGACTCCCTCCTCAGGCCCTATGCTACCAGCACTCCCAGCTATCTTCGAGACACCACTGACTTCCTGAGGAAACTACAATCCATCGGTGATCTTCCTGAAAACACCATCCTAGCCCTCTACACCAACATTCCACACAAAAATGGACTTCAAACTGTCAGGAACAGTATCCCCGACAATGTCACGGCAAACCTGGTGGCTGAACTTTGTGACTTTGTCCTCACCCATAACTATTTCACATTTGGGGACAATGTATTCCTTCAAATCAGCGGCACTGCTATGGGTACCCGCATGGCCCCTGTCATAAATATAAAGGGAAGGGTAAACCCCTTTGAAATCCCTCCTGGCCAGGGGAAAGCTCCTCTCACCTGTAAAGGGTTAAGAAGCTAAAGGTAACCTCGCTGGCACCTGACCAAAATGACCAATGAGGAGACAAGATACTTTCAAAAGCTGGGAGGAGGGAGAGAAACAAAGGGTCTGTGTTCTGTCTATAGTCTATATGCTGGTTTCTGTCGGGGATAGACCAGGAATGGAGTCTTAGAACTTTTAGTAAGTAATCTAGCTAGGTATGTGTTAGATTATGATTTCTTTAAATGGCTGAGAAAAGAATTGTGCTGAATAGAATAACTATTTCTGTCTATCTTTTTTGTAACTTAAGGTTTTGCCTAGAGGGGTTCTCTATGTTTTTGAATCTAATTACCCTGTAAGATATCTACCATCCTGATTTTACAGGGGGGATTTCTTCATTTCTATTTACTTCTATTTTTATTAAAAGTCTTCTTGTAAGAAACTGAATGCTTTTTCATTGTTCTCAGATCCAAGGGTTTGGGTCTGTGGTCACCTATGCAAATTGGTGAGGCTTTTTATCCAACATTTCCCAGGAAAGGGGGGGTGCAAGTGTTGGGAGGATTGTTTATTGTTCTTAAGATCCAAGGGTCTGGGTCTGTAGTCACCTAGGCAAATTGGTGAGGCTTTTTACCAAACCTTGTCCAGGAAGTGGGGTGCAAGGTTTTGGGAAGTATTTTGGGGGGAAGGACGCGTCCAAACAACTCTTCCCCAGTAACCAGTATTAGTTTGGTGGTGGTAGCGGCCAGTCCAAGGACAACGGGTGGAATATTTTGTACCTTGGGGAAGTTTTGACCTAAGCTGGTAAAGATAAGCTTAGGAGGTTTTTCATGCAGATCCCCACATCTGTACCCTAGAGTTCAGAGTGGGGGAGGAACCTTGACAGCCCCACAGTATGCCAACATTTTTATGGCTGACTTAGAACAACGCTTCCTCAGCTCTCGTCCCCTAGTGCCCCTACTCTACTTGTGCTACATTGATGACATCTTCATCATCTGGACCCATGGAAAAGAAGCCCTTGAGGAATTCCACCACGATTTCAACAATTTCCTTCCCATCATCAACCTCAGCCTGGACCAGTCCACACAAGAGATCCACTTCCTGGACACTACAGTGCTAATAAGCGATGGTCACATAAACACCACCCTACTGACCTACTGACCGCTATGCCTACCTATATGCCTCCAGCTTTCATCCAGACCACACCACATGATCCACTGTCCACAGCCAAGCTCTACGATACAACCGCATTTGCTCCAACCCCTCAGGCAGAGACAAAACACCTACAAGATCTCTATCAAGCATTCTTACAACTACAATACCCACCTGCTGAAGTGAAGAAACAGATTGACAGAGCCAGAAGAGTACCCAGAAGTCACCTACTACAGGACAGGCCCAACAAAGAAAATAACAGAACGCCACTAGCCATCACCTTCAGCCCCCAACTAAAACCTCTCCAACGCATCATCAAGGATCTACAACCTATCCTGAAGGATGACCCATCACTCTCACAGATCTTGGGAGACAAGCCAGTACTTGCTTACAGACAGCCCCCCAACCTGAAGCAAATACTCACCAGCAACCACACACCACATGACAGAACCACTAACCCAGGAACCTATTCTTGCAACAAAGCCCGTTGCCAACTGTGTCCAGATATCTACTCAGGGGACACCATCATAGGGCCTAATCACATCAGCCACACTATCAGAGGCTCGTTCACCTGCACATCTACCAATGTGATATATGCCATCATGTGCCAGCAATGCCCCTCTGCCATGTACACTGGCCAAACTGGACAGTCTCTATGTAAAAGAATAAATGGACACAAATCAGACGTCAAGAATTATAACATTCAAAAACCAGTCAGAGAACACTTTAATCTCTCTGGTCACTCGATTACAGACCTAAAAGTGGCAATTCTTCAACAAAAAAACTTCAAAAACAGACTCCACCGAGAGGCTGCTGAATTGGAATTAATTTGCAAACTGGATACAATTAACTTAGGCTTGAATAAAGACTGGGAGTGGATGGGTCATTACACAAAGTAAAACTATTTCCCCATGTTTATCCCCTCTATCCCCCCGCTGTTCCTCAGATGTTCTTGTCAACTGCTGGAAATGGCCCACCTTGATTATCACTACAAAAGGCTTTCCCCCCCCCTGCTCTTCTTCTGGTAATAGCTCACCTTACCTGATCACTCTCATTACAGTGTGTATGGTAACACCCATTGTTTCATGTTCTCTGTGTATATAAATCTCCCCACTGTATTTTCCACTGAACGCATCCGATGAAGTGAGCTGTAGCTCACGAAAGCTTATGCTCAAATAAATTTGTTAGTCTCTAAGGTGCCACAAGTCCTCCTTTTCTTTTTGCAGATACAGACTAACACGGCTGCTACTCTGAAACCTGCCATTATGCAAAGCTTTATTCTGTTTCATAAAATTTTCGTTAATAATTGCCACATGCAGGGGTGGCAGGTGTGTATTGTGCTCTCACTGTAAAAGCCTTTTTCTGTTGTCAGCCTTTCATATTTTGGAATGATAACTGTCCTTGTGATGCCCTATTGGCAAAGGAAGATATTACTCCAAACTGCTGGAAGGAAACTTTCAGTGTACATAGCTGAAATAGTCAAAGAAATAATGATCAAATAATACATCTGTGAGTGAAGCAAACTAATCAGTTATATGGGGGGCCTGGAAAATATGTCCTTCCCCACAGTATAACTAACTATTTGGAGTTCCTTGTTCAGCAGCTATCAGCATCCAGGACTGGGTCAGAATCCACGAGGGAATTAACATGATGCTGTGTTTCCTCACACATGGCTTACCCTGTTATTGCCATATGCAAATTCACTGAAATCTGCAGCTTTACTTGAACCTGCACAGTTCTGGGAAAAAATGGACACCTCACTCATTCTTGGGAGAAATGACTTTGTGACCTGCAGACTTCTAAATGGACTAGATTTAGAAACAGACTCCTGTTTCCCAAACACACACACACACACACACTCTCTCTCACTCACTCACTGTTTACAGGCAGCTGCATAGGAGTGATTACAGAGTGGCAAATTTCTAATTATTGAAAGGAAAAAAAGAATGACCCTGGCAAACCTCTGTGACTTAATAGTTAAAATAACTTTTACAGTTGTTTATGAATCTCCATGTGGGCAGGAAGGGGTGGGGAATGCCTAGGTGCTGTGATACAATCCACCATCAGTGGCCAACCACTGGTAGCTGGGGCTTATCATTTTTACATTTTTTCTTTCAGCAGAAATCCCTCCCATTAGCGTAGTATTAAATTTTTAATTTGAGTCACACACTTACCGGACTCTGGGGAAGCTTCTGTCTCTACGGAGTTCTCTGCAGGATCAGCAGTGAGCTGCTCCTTGTGGGATGGGGAGGTGGATCAAACAGCTCTTCCGTATAAGAACAGAGAATTTGGTATTGATCCTGATCCACGCTGTTCTCTGAGACTGGTTTCATTAAAAGAGTCATTTCATGCTCCTGACTGGGAGCCCGCTGCTGGCTCCCACCAGTCCCCAGCCTGGATTCAGAGGCCAGCAGGGCACCATCCCAGCTGACCAGGTCATCGTGAAGAATGGTTGGCTCTGTCCTCGGCACAATGCCCAGGACTTGGCAAAGTCATTATAAAATGGGCATGTGGTTGGCAAGTTGCCCCAGGTGCAGTTCTTGTCCCTCGTCTTCCAAAACTTGCTCTTCAGCCTCTCAATACACTTCCTCCACTGATCACCTGTCCAGAAAATCTGCAGACCTGCCAGCTTTTAGCTATCTGCTGGTTCACGTGGTCATTCCTGGTGCATTTACTGAAGTCCACAGTTTTACTGACCTCGTGCCGAGATTCACCAAAATCTGGCTGCACTCCCGTGACCAGGAGGCAGCTCACTTTGCAAAAGGCTTGATTAGTTTGCTCTCCATTGCAAACCCTGGAGGCTCTCTGGTAGCAGGCTTGCAGCTCAGTCACCAGAAGAGAATGGGTTAACACTGACTCACTGAGCAGCTGCCATTCACAAAGGAGGCTTCTTCTGTTTTCAACAGAGTGGATTTCAGATTGTTGGGATAGACAGGACTAAGAAAATCGTCCCATGGAATTGTAGGATACTTCTGGCTGACTCCTGGGACCAGGGTCATGCAAGGCTGAGTCTACACTACAAAGCAGCAAGGCTTGGACCCTTCAGCCCTACAGGGTCCTGGAACCCTGGGTTAGTGCAACTGTAGTGTATACACAAGGGGACTTAAGCTTGAGCATGGTCTTACATTGCATAGATATACCCTTTGAGTCCTAGGTAGGTGTCTTCTGCCCCTGTTCACAGTTTGGCCAACACCCTGTCCAGTGTTCATACTGTAAAGGGCTGGATCCAATGGGCATTGAAGTTAATGGGTGTCCTTCCACTGATTTCAATGGTGTTTAGATAAATCTCTAAGCTGTAAGGCAGTCATTTTAACAAATAATGCTTTCGCCAACAGCCTACCATACACAACTTACACAGAAGAAATAAATTATGCAACACATTCTCCATCAAATAACTTGTACAAAATCAATTTTACTCTAAAATGTTAATGATAAAATACATTGCAATGACCAATTAATCTGATAATAATTTAAACAATGAACACAGAGATATAATCAGAAATTATAAATACCAACAGCGTTCACAAATTTTAAAAAAATTGTAATATCACTCATAATATCACTCTTTTAAAATAGCTTATGTCTTAGGTTTTGGAACAACCTAGAAGTGAGAGTTTTCAACTCTCAAAGTTTAAGAATTTGTTGGCTAGAAGTGTCTAAAAAAGAATTTTAGTTTGTTATTACATTTGTATTAATAAAGTGTATACTTAGAACTCATTAATTTAAGTATTTGGTCACATTCTTTTCTGAAATATTGTGTGGTAACTTGCTGTTTCCATCAATGAAAGAGATGCTATAAAACCTTTTAGTGGATTCAAAAAACTACTGTCTATGTGCAAATGAGGGTAAGGCCATGGGATGTGAGTCAGACTGCTGGCAGCCTAACATGTTACAGATTAAAAGACCGGGGTGTGCTGGGTGGAAGCGTTTGCAACAGAAGACAGTTAAAAATTAGCATCACTGACATCATGGAGCCAAAGAGTTCCTTCAGAGTCCATATTCATTAGGCAAATATGTACTTAGGGAGTCTTTATTAAAGTTTCTTATTACTGATCCAATTAGCCTTAAACTGTAACAGATTTTTAGGGTTGTTACTGTGTATTTAGAAATGGCTATTACAAAAACGCTTAAAACATAAATTACTTATTTATCAATCCATATAAATCAAAGTATGAAGCTAGATGCTGACAAGTATTAATACTGATCTTTTTCTTTTTTTTATCATGTAAAATACTTGATGAAAGAATCAGTAGTTACAAGACAGATGCTGTAGGATTGTTGTGGGTTAGGATAAATCTTGTTTAAAAAGTTGTGAGCTCCACCCCTCATTTAAGATAGCTGAAAGAGACAGCTAAGGAGCCAGTTTGAAACTTGTTAACCAAGATGAGTTACAGCAAGGACTAAAGGAGATAAAGAAATAGAAGTGAAAGTCAGCCACCTGGATGTGGAACTGGGCCAAGCTGTATCTTGCTATAGAGGAGTATGGCTTGTTCAGGAAGGTCCGGCAAGATAAAAAAGCTGTTGCATTATACATCAAGAATATATATACTGGTTCCAAAGGAGAAGAAGCAGAACAGCTGAAGGTCTCTGAGTAAAGACAAAAGAGATTGAAAATAGGGCTAACATCATGGTAGCATTCTTCTATAGACCACCAAAACACGAAGAGGAGGTGGATAAGCCATTCTTGAACAAACAGAAATACCCAAAACACAAGACCTAGTAGTAACAGAGGACTTTACCTACCCAGACATGTGTTGGAAAAATAATATGTCAAAACACAAAATTTCCAATAAATTCTTGGAAGGTGTTAGGAACAACCTTTTATTTCAGAAAGTGGAGGAAGTAACCAGAGGCATAGCTATTTTAGACTTGATTCTGATTAACAGGGAGGAATTGCTTGAGTATCTGAAGGCTGAAGGCAATTTGGGCGAAAGCGATCATGAAATGAAAGATTTCAGTCTAAGGAAAGGAAAGAGTGAGAGCTGCAGAATAAGGACAATGGGCTTAGAAAAATCAGACTAACTCAGAGAACGGCTAGGTAACGTCCCATGAGAAAATCTAAGGGAAAAACGAGTTCAGAAGAGCTGGCAGTTTCTCAAGGAGATAATATTAAAGGCACAACTGCAATAATCCCATTAGAAGGAAAAATAGGAAGAACAGTAAGAGCTAACATGGTTCCATCAAGAGCTCTTTAACGACATAAAAATTAAAAAGGAATCCTACAAGAGGAGGAAACATGGACAAAATGTTAAGGAAGAGTAAAGAAGAAAAACACAAGCACGTAGGGAAAAAATCAGAAAGGCTAACCTACAAAATGGGTTACACATAGCAAGGGATATAAAAGCCAATAAGGAGAGGTTCTTTAAATACATTAGGAGCAAGAAAAAGATGAAGGAAAGTGTATGTCCTCTACTTAGCGGGAAAGGAGAAGTAATGACTGATGACACCCAGAAAGCTGAGGTGTTTAATGCCTATTTTGCTTCACTCTTCACTAAAAAGCTTAATGGTAACCAGATACTCAACACAATTAATATTAACAGTGAGGAAGGAAGGAAGCCAAAATATGGTAAACACAGGAGATCAGAAATTGAATATGAGTCAACAATGTGATGCAGTTGTGAAAAAGGCTGATATTCTGGGGAATGTTAACAGGATTGTTGTATTAAGACACGGGCGGTAACTGTCCTGCTCTGCTCAACACTGGCAAGGCTTCAGCTGGAATACTGTGTCTAATTCTGGGCATCACACTTCGGAAAAGACCGGGAGAGTCCAGAGGACAGCAGTAAAAATGATAAAAGATTAAAAAACTGGGCATGTTTAGTCTTGAGAAAAGAAGACTGAAGGGGCAGCTAGTAACAGTCTTCAAATATGAAAAGGGATTATAAAGAAGACTGATCAATGGTTCTCCAGGTCCACTGAAAATAAGATACAAAGTAATGGGCTTAATCTGCAGCAAGGGAGATTTAGGTTAGATATTAGGAAAAACTTCCTAACTATAAGGGTAGTTAAGCTCTGGAATAAGCTTCCAAAGGAGGTTGTGGAATCCCCCCCAAGCTGTGACCCAATGCACCCCTGCATTCAAACCCTACACATGATTGTAATAGTAATACTTTGTACAAAATATGCCTTGTGAGGCATCACTTGAAAACTAATAACTTGCTGGTCAATAATATCATGGTGAAATGTATGTAGCACCATTATATGTAAAGTTATAAAATTCCCCCTGTACGATATCAAACATACATTCTCAAACTCACATAGCTCCAATTAGGTAGAGCTGCTCAAGCAGGCCTATCTTAAACAAAAGGATATGTGTTTATCTCAGGTTGCACATAAGTGTAAACAGATTAATCAGGCATCGTGAAGGGGAAGAAAGACGACAAAAAAAAAAATCTGCATTTCAGCATACACAGATGAAAAGAAACAGCATGAGGCCTCCTTTCTTCACCAGATTCCAGGTCTCCTTGTTCTCAGCTGGAAAGAACTTCAACTAGGAGTATGGTCAAGAAAATGCTTTTCAAAGGGTTACTGAACTATAAAAATGAGAGGCAAAACCACCCCAAGTTCTCTCTCCCAGCCCATCTCCCTCTTTTCACCTAAGACGGCAAAAGAAACAGCTGTTGGACCTTTGGAGCAGATTCTGATCTGAAACTTGGTCAGCAATACACTGAAAACATATGGTAAAACTTCACCTTAAACCAAGTCTAGTTTGTTAAGTTGAGAAAGTGTTTTATCCTTTTTTTCCTTGTAATCATTTCTGACTTTAATGCCTCATTACTTGTACTCACTCAAAATCCTATCTTCTTTTGTTAAATAAACTTGTTTTAGTCTTTAATCAAAACTAATGAAGTGTTGCGGTTAACCTGGGCTGTGTGGTAACTCCATCTGAAAGGAGCAAGTTGTTGTATATTTTTCCCTTACAGGGACAACAAACCTAAAATATCACTACTGTCCAGATATTGGGGGGGGGGGAGGGTAAGAGGGGGGGAATTCAGGACTGGAGTGCATTGGGGTAACCCATCTTAGCAGTTTTCCTTGTCATTAATCACCAGGATACTAGTACAGATACTAGTTAGCGCTAGCCCCAAACTTAACTTAATTCAAAAAATTTCAAAAGGAAATGTCTAGTTATTTTCAACAACTCTGAGATGGTAATGACAGCTTAAGACTGTACACTGGAAAGGGCAGAATAAAAAAAATCCATTTCCATTTTTTTCCTCTGCAAAGTAGTGCTTTCTCTCACCTTAACAATTCCAAGATAGTCCCCAAAATGTTCTAACAACAAATTTTAAACTTGAAATTGACAAAATGAGAATTCAGAGAAATGTGAAGATGAAAATGAAAAATATTTGTTTAAGACAGAGTTACCACAGTCAAATGGAAATCCATATTAGATAATTTAAAGATGGCAAGGAAACAGACAGAGTTTTAAACATGTGAGCACACAAATCACACTCCAATTTCACATAAAGTCTCCCTGCAGTGAGCTTAGAGCCAGCAGTGAGAGAGACATTACACTTGTTGGGTATTTTAGTAGACCTCTAAAAAGGGTTTAAACGCAGCAGTGTATTGGGAAAAGCCATAGACTTGGCAGGTCTGCCTCGTGGACTAATTTGCACCCACTCAGATTCCCCTGTCTCAATATTATCTCTCAATGCAAAGCTGCGACTCCAGCACAATCTCCGGTAGAAATCTCTCTCTGCCACAGAATATGAGGCAATAATACTAAGTGAACTATGCTCTCCCCAAACACTGAGGCTGATAGTACGCCTATAGGATGCACCCAGCCTCAGCAATACCACAGAGCAAAAGGCACAGGAAAACTCCACACAACGATCTAAAATAAAGATTTAGGATATAGAGTAGCATTAGAAAAATATTACTATTGACTATATCCAGCATCTCCATTTTATGCAATACAGAATATTATTTCTGTCCCTTGAAGACTCAGCCCCACCCTATCAAGCCCTCAACCAACACCTCCAATCTGCCAGTCATCACCACCTGTCAGACCAATTTTCCCCCAGCCACATTTGTGCTTTCTCGTGCATCCCCCCTTAGGCACAGAAGAAGCTCCTGTGAAAACCCACAAACCTACTATATATTCCTCCTTCACATTCATTCTTAACACTTGCTTCTGTCATGATGCCTACAAAGTACTTGACCATGTTTAGGGACCTAGTGTGCTGTGACCCCTGCTCACTATGCTAATCGTAAACTTCATATTACTACCTTCGGCTCCCTCTCTGTCTGTTGTGTTCACCCTATTGTCTCTTAAAATAGATTTGGATTGTGAGGTCTTTTGAGGCACGGACAATCTTTTTGTTGTATGTGTGTGCAGTGCCCAGTGTTTTTAAGTTTAAAATCAAGATTGGTTTTGTTCATACATTATTTATACAATAGTGCTTTGAAAAAAAGCAAGCCTGAGGTCCGAGTCCACTGTGAATAGTTTATAAAATACCAATTTGAGACCAAGACCCCAGGGGCAACAGAATTTCTACCTAATACTGTTGCACATTTGAGAAGATATCATTAATTCATATTACATTATTTAAATCATTTTATAAACTAAGGCGTACATAAATTCATCAGGCGCTGTTCTGATTCTGAGATAAGAAGTTTACCCAATAATAGGGCTCAAAAAAGCTAATTATGCTTTACCACAAACATATCCAGTCCAATCTAATAACTATCAAATCAACAAGACAATGAAAACATAATTCTAATACAGAAAATTCTTACTATTGATAATAAACTTGAAATCGTTATCTCAATAGAAGCCTATTGTCATTATTGTCCTGTACTCACAACTACAAACTGCTAATACCAGTGCTTGGACTGTATGGGTAGATTTAATCTGCATTTTTTAAACTCATAAGTAACATCAGGGCAAAAGATAACACACTTCAGCTCAAACTGTGTTGCAAACCTATTGAAACCCTGCCAGTTCAATATGTCAACCTTGAAGTTCAGGTTTTAATAGAGAAGCTATTAAAAAGGTTACAGTTCTGAAGTTGTATGTGCTCAGTGCACCATTTGCCTTATGGTATGGAAAAATCCTTATTTGTAAGGCTTCTGTGATTTCGTGCCAGAGACCAATCTCCCTAAATGAGTCAAAGCATTTACCATGAGATGGGAAGGTGGCAGACAGTCGCAAGAACTGCTTCAAGCTGGGTCAATACATTAAACTGAAAGTACATGAACAATGAGGGTTTGTCATGTTCCCATAGCAGTGTCCATATCTGTGAAAAGAAAGTTCCCATATATTCTGAAAGTAAATCAAGAGAAGACTATTTTGACACTGCCCGTTTTCAGTACATGTGAATCACACTATATGCACCCCAGCAACTTACAGCACACTGGCTATCCTACAGTGTTAAGCCATCCTAGGGATTACAAATAACGCTTCAATAACTAAGAGAGCCCCCGGAGTTTTCTATAAATCATCTTGAACTTCATTGTGTTTATTAAGCTATTCTGACATTTCCAATGAATGCAGATGTTTCTTTAAAGCAATGGGGAGAAAGAGAAGCCTTGCCAAAATGAGCTGATCTGCACCACTGAAAATATTATGTTCTTGTATTTCTGATTATGATTTAATAGTCAGTTTTAACGATTATTTGTCACTACACGATGGAAACTGCAAAAGTCACCTTTGTTCCTCGGAAAAGCAGTGTACGGAAATGCATTGTGAACTGAAGAATAGATATCTAGAGATACCTGAATTATCTTCCAGGCTGAAAATAGCCTACATCAGAAAAAAAAAGGGGGGGGCATATTTTGTGATTTATTCATGGCTATTTAATGAAGAAATTAGTATGTTTATCAGGCACATGAATCAAAGCCCAAAACACTGAGTTTGCATTGGAAGTGAGACGGGCTGTTTTGCTGGGTGTTAGGAAAGGCACAGATGTATATAAAAATTCAAACGTAGGCAAAAGAGATGTCTGGTTTTGACTATGTTCAGTAAAGCACAGGAGCAATATCTAAGGTAGACAGGAATATTAAAAACACCACTACCATTTATTATAAATGATGTAATGGAATTTTGAGCCAGGAATAGTACAAGTGTGAAATAACTCCACACTAATGCACAGTAACAACATGGCAGGGAATGGTAACATCATTTGCCTGAGGCCCCCACATTGCAATGATACAGAACATTGTAAAGAAACACACTCTGCCTCTCCCCCACCTTCACAAAGCACAAACATGGTAAAACATGAGAGGAAAAGTTGTAACAATCACTATTGAGCATGACATTTAAGCTCTGCTCTTCCTTCTCCTTGCCCCATTTTTCATTAACTATTAATTATTAATTATTATTATTATTAATAACCATTTTTCCTGGGGGACATATTTTTCACACCTTCACTAAACACTTTTATTCTCTTAATTCTGAAAAGTTTAATTGTTATAAAGGAGCCATATATGAGTATTTCTAATTTTTCTACCAGATGTTGAAACTGTAATCCTCTCTCCAGAAAGAGCTTTTAGCTCAAAGTAGTCTCTGGGACATTGTATGTTTGGCAAAAAGAAATCCTTGCTTTCATCTTTGGATGTGAATACTATTCCACATTTACTGTTTAAAAATGTCAAAAAGTGGAACAGGAAAAGTGGGGTTGAAAAAAAAAATTCCCCATGGGTGCATAGTCATTCAGGTTTTGCACCTTCCTCTCAAGCATCCGGTGCTGGCCACCGTTGGCCAGAGGACTAAATGGAGCAACAGTCTGACCCAGAATGGCAATTCCTGCATCCCTGTGAAGGTTCTTGGGGTGAATGACTTTGGAGGGTTGAAGATGGCATTTGACATAAATTACTGTGATAGGAGGGATTTGAATGAGGAGAAGATTCAGAGACTGGCCTACTGTAACAGAGCTATGGTGCCGATTTGATGAGTGTTTCTTGGCACATACCCAACCAACCACCTTTACAAGGCTATGGACCCTCTGATATACGGAAGACCCTTTTCTCAAGAAGAAATCTGAGAGGAAACCAGGAATGTGTTTGTTTTCCCATCTTTAAGGGCAAAGTATTGTAATGAATTTGTTGGTTTATTACTGGGCACAGTTCAACAACCACCCAGCAGAGGGCTCCATAACCTCCAGAGCAGTTAAGTACAATCAGAGTTCAGAGGGAAGAAGCCAGAGACTGAGAGAGAGCAGGACAAGCAGGCAGTGCAGTGGCTGCAGGGGTGGACAGCTGGACAGAGCGCAACACTGTTCTCTGGGATTGGCAGTAGCCACATCAGGAGAACACGAGGTTGCGGCCTGCAGGTAGGCAGGACAGTATGAAGAGACTGGGACTCACTGGGACTCAGTTACTTTTATGCCCTGGTCTGGACTGCCCCTAAGGGCTAAATTGAGAAGTGTTATGTTTATGTCAGTTTGTGCCTGGAACATTTGCACAGTTTATTTCTGAAAGACTCAATAAAGCAGTTCACATAGACTCACAGACCTAAGGCCAGAAGGGACCATAGTGATCATCTCATCTGACCTCCTGCATGTTGCAGGCCACAGAACCTCACCCACGCCTGTAATAGACCCTGAGCCTCTAGCTGATTTAGGATTTAAAGATTTCAAGTTCCATAGAATCCATCATTTACTCTATTTTAAACCTGCAGGTGACCTGTGCCCCATTGCTGCAGAGGAAGGCAAACCCCCTGCACCGGGTCTTTGCCAATATGACCCAGGGGAAAATTCCTTCCTGACCCCCAATATGGTGATCAGTTGGACCCTGAGCATGTCAGCAAGACCCACCATACTTACCCAGAATCTGTGATTCTTTTGGGAACTACTGAAGGCTAGAACCCGAAAAGCCTCATGCTTGTAGCACCTATAGCACTTGCTTCATAGCAGGGGCTACCCTCAATAGGCTACCAGACATCCAAGAGACTGCTTTACCACAACTCAGAGAGACACCCTGCAGAGGCATCGATTACAGCGTGAAGGTAACAGGAACACTAGGAGCAAGTGAGCTGCCTGGGTACTCCTCTTCCTGCATTAAAAAGATTCTAAAACATATGTTCTAGTTCAACCTCAAATTATCGAATTAGAGGAATCACTAGGTGAAATTCTAGGGCCTGAGTATGACTATGTGATAATAATGGTCCCTTCTGATCTTAAAAATCTTTGACTATGGTTTTGTATAATGAATTTGTACCAGCTATCATTTTGCTGATTGTGACTGTGCTGTCCCACCAATAAAGACTATGAGATCACATAAGACTAAGATGAGAACTGCATTCCACATAAGAGGACAGCATAGAAATGAGAGTGGCAAAGGAATCAAATGGAACATCGAGGCTGGCACAGTTATTAGAATGGAGGGGGCTAGCGAAAACATGGTAAGAAACAAAATCAGAGATATAAGCTGGTGAAGAATTTTGCTTGTGAACTACAGAAAAAAATAAAATACTTTATAATCCTGATCTTGCTAACATCTACTACCATCCACAATGCCTGCTGGAGGGAATATTCCAAAAGGATACTCTCAGTAGCAAGCATGGCATGGAATTACTCTCATTCGTAGGCATTATACCCAGTAGTAGATGTTTGCAAGATCTGACCCCATTGCATTTTTCCTAAATTAAATGAAATAATTAAGTACCATTTTATTCTATTTTATTTTGAAATGCTCATTGAATATGAGATAAATATAAACCACAAAACTTCAATTAGGCAAGATGTGTATAATTCATCATCATATTAACTTGCATTCTTACTAGTTTCCAAAATGCCATCCTTATTGTATTTGTACATTTAAATATCAAGCAAAAAGATCACATATCAAAAATCTATGAACCACATGCTGATACTTTCTCATGTTGAGTGTTATCTTATTTCACCAGTAATTCCACTGTCAGTGTGGTTTCTCATGCAGTAAGGTGTTATTCAGCTTGAGTAAGCTGTCAGAATCTAGCCCTATTAGAAAATATATACATTCCCTAGCTGCTGTAAGTGTGCTCATATATTTGTTCATTTAAACAGCAAGCTCAATACACAGATGAAATTCTGGAAACTAGTAAAAATGTGTGTGTTCTCTCGTGTACAATTTCCCCTATCTTACATGCACATTTTAAAATTTTTAATTAACAAATCACAAATGATCTTTATTTTAAATAATTCTGCTAGAAAAATGAATATGACCCAATTTGCCAATCCTTACATTTGATATATTTTAAGAGTATGACAAGGGACTAATGAGATTATTATTGTTCTTGACATTTCAAGCATGAGAGAGATGTGGCAGTAGGAATTATGCCATTGTTCTCTCTTACAATAACCGTGGATTATATTTAATGAAAACCCAATATGATCAAATTAAAAAGGCTAATAATGTACACAACCCACAGAATTATGTTCAGCAATATACAGATCTCCATGTTCCTATTGTCTAAAGCAAAAAGGGTCAGTTTCACCTTCCATCATCATCAAGGGAAGTTCTTTTGCTGACTGTAATGGGAACTGAATCAAACCCTCAATGAAAAGAAATCTGTGTAAATTTTATACTGTCCTACTACACCAACCTTAGCTTCACTACACCCCACAGTACAGGTATAATTTCCCAGTGTTCTACAAAAAGCATACCTACACTATTTCAATTTATTTAAATACTCAACTTTATGATGATCCATAGAAAATACAAAATATTGTTTTAGTGTGATAATTATTAATAGCTACTTAGCATACCTACAAACATTTCTAAACACACAGGCATCAATTTTCAGCACATGGCACAGAAAATTAGTAATATAAATCCCACAACCAACAACATGAATTTTACTCTTAAGGTAATTCCCTATGTACCATATTGAATATTTCCCCCAAGAAACTTATTACAAATGCCAGCTAAATAAAATACATTACCATCATCCCTAATATAAACATAGATGTCAGAGAGGGGGATTTAAAAAGGCCTATTGGAGCATTTTGATCACTCTTGTGACAAAGTAGCATTGCTCCTTGCAGAATATTCTCAAGTGCTTTACAGAATCTAGCTCTCGTGATTACAGCAATACGGCAACCACACTTACCTCAGCTGGCTCTCCACAGTATAAGAGACCGCTGATCTACGAACACTTTCCTTACAATTAGCTGGGCTTGGAAGGATTAGATTTTTAGTGGTAAATGTCAATTTCACTGCACACATGCAAACAGACAGTAAGTATTTCTCTAGATGATAATCAAAATTCACAAACAGACAAAGAAAGAAAAATGCTGCTTAGGGCCTTGCGTAGACTGCTGCGTAGACTGTCGGTCCTTCATCAGTTGAGACTGAGCCGATCACAACACGTCTTCCAATCTTCTCTCGCTCTGGCCATCCTTCACCATGCTTGTCCATATCTCCTTGTTAGGAAATCATCCCACCTCTTTGGAGGCCAACCATGTGGCCGTTTCTGTTCTCATGGATACCATTCGGATACAGCTGCCGTCCATCTGTTGTCGCTGAGTCGGGCTACATGTCCCGCCAACCACATTTTGCTGAGCCTGCTTTCAACAACGTCTCGCACTCCAGACTGTTGCCTAGCCCAGTCCGCTGGTGGCTGAAAACAATGGCTAGAACAACATGGAAAACCTAGGACCTTACTAGTGTCAAAATCAAGTGATGTAGACATTTGAATTAGTCTTGCTTGCTAAAAACAGGTATGATTTGTTGTTGATTTAAGGATACTTTGTATATTTTGACAGGTGATGTTGACAATTTGTATTTTACATGCTTTACACATTTAACTTTTTGAATCTCAACATCTATCATCAATTTCATAATTGACCCCACATAATTTCCCATAATTGTGAAAATTTTAATAGACAAAAGTCTTTAAAAATGGTTAAAATATACATTGATATTATCAGTCAAAACTATAAAAAATTAAAATAAAATTCTGCCAAACCTACATTTAACCAACATTTTCTTTTGCTCGGTTTCTTCTCATTACTCTGGTTTATACCACCTTCCCTCGGTGTCTACCTGTCCATCGAGGTTCTTATATTAGCCCTTATAACCATGGTAATCCAAGAACCACCCAAGAGTCAGAATGACAGCCATCTCTTATTCTCTCTTTCTCCTCTCCCTCACCCTCCTCCTGCAAGAGACAGTCTTTAGTTATTGGCTTTTTACTTTTTTAAGAACTGAAAACAGAAGTGAGTGTTGGATGTAGGTGATGGTACTACTGCAGGAAACATGTTTATATCTAGCTCTGCTTGCAGAAGCTGGGATCTCAGGGTTTATAACACTACTTGAGCAAACATGTTTATATCTAGCTCTGCTTGCAGAAGCTGGGATCTCAGGGTCTTTGAGGAGCATGAATGTTAGCTGCACTGCACAGCAGCCCCAGCAGACAGTCCATTTGCTTAACCAAGTGGATGCTGTGGGGCATGTAGGAGAGCCCAGTGACCACTTCAAGAGGCTAGGAAGACTGTAGTTGGGGGAGGATGGCAGATTGCATCTCTCTCGTCAGGGTTGAAGGCACTACAGTGGAATCCAATTTCTGATGCTACAGGTGCCTTTGTGAGAAAACAGAAAGGATGAGGAGGGACCTAGCCTACAAGTATCCTTCTGATTACCAAGACATCTATTTCTTATCCCCATCTTAGATACATACTGATTTTTCGCAAATTAGTTGCACAATATTAAAAACCTTTTAATATATATGCATGCACATTTAGTTAATAATATTTGCATTTGGTACAAGAGTATCAATTTTCCATACCAGTTCAATTTCAAAATACAGAACAACTTCTGACAAAGAGAAGACGTCTCAATACAGATGAACATTTTTACACAGTTTTACAAAAAACTGCTTAATATAATTATGTGGGCTGCTGAGTTATGTTTATTTGTATACAACTTACTGAATTTCTTGTATCCCACCCCTATTTTAAAAAAGGATGAATGAATACATGTTGTCAGTTCTCTTCTGTAGTAGTACTATTTATTACTGATGCAATAAAATTGTGAAATTATATCTAATGCTGCCTGATACCTACTTTGAGCTTTTGAAAACATAACGGGTCTCATGTACAAGAAAAACAGAAACATCCTTTGGCTCACTAGTGCTGTCTGAGCACCAAAAATCTGCTATTGTCCATCCATGTTTTATAAATTGGATTATTGACCCTATTGACTATAGTAGCTCATGTAAATCTTTTTTTACTTAACTGACTGACTCAACACTCATTTGAAGTCATTATGGTCTGTTGTGTTAATCAAGAAGCTGAAGGTCATGTGCCCTTAAGCTACATGCTAAAAATCCTTATGAAAATGATGGAATGGAAATGATCATACATACACAAAATAACCCTGTTTCTGTCTGTTTTCCTTCCTTCTATCCACCTAAAACAAAACATATGAGCTGCACATCAGACAATTCACCCACAACATTTCAGTTAAAAAACAACACCTTTTTTGAGTAATACAAGTGCATAGATTGGTACACAACAGCCCAGAATTTGTTTTTAAATTATCCAAGTTTCCAATTTTGGCAAAAATGTCAAATGTGTGCCAAGCGAGTTCTACTACCTAGATATAAACTCCTGAAATTTTAGGCTTAATGTGTAAATACTGACACCTCAACAACAGTAGCATAAGCTACATGAAGAAGGGTGTTCCTAATGGGAAGGCAAAGAATCATACAAATGGAAGGAGAGAGAGAGAAAACATTCACAGAAGAAATGGGACACTGAAAGAAGAGAGATAGATAAGATCTTCAGAGCAGGAGAAATAGGAAAGCTCAAGAGTAGAAGAGAAAATGGGGATTTCCTTCTGGAAAAGCCCTATGTTCTTCCTAGGAGAAGGTTGGAAAGGAAGAAAAGCCCAAAGGCCACTCAGAAGAAAATCCTCTGGAGATGGGAGAAGTCCTGCAACCTGCTTCCCGTCCACCACCCTAAGAGGTTACTCCTGGGGGAATTCTGTGTCACTGCATGCACAGAATTCATGTCCCCCACAGATTTCTTTGCTTCCCTGCAGAGAAAATGATGGGGAAGCAAAGGGAAGCCTGCAAGAGCGGTCATGTGCTCCTCCCTGGCAGCACAAGCAGGTTGGTTTGTGTGCCCGGAGCAGTCAGTAGAGACATAAATCACCACTGCGATGGGAGGCCCCGCTGAGCAGTCATAAATGTGACACAGAGAGAGACACTCTGTCCCTCTTGCTCACTATTGCAGCATGCTTGGCATGGCGAGGCAGGCCTTTGGGGCATTTCTGCTCCGCCCCACACCTATCTCCTCAGAATGTAGCAAGCCTGACTGCTTAGTGAATTGTTCCCATTGCCTTTGTGAATTCCCCCAGGAGTACAAAACAGATGTAAAAGTTTTAAGACTCCTTTACATTGTCAGAGTGGTGTAAAGGACAGTATGGCCTTATAAATGCTCATGGTGTTTTAGTGATAAGAACTGGTCTAAGTTTTTGAACTGAAAAAAATTCCTATCAAAATGCATTTCATGACTGTTTGGTACTGACCTTTCTGGAGATGGTCAGTAGTCAATATAAATTGTGAGTTTGATTCCGCACCCCTCAATTGCTCTTCAGTTGCCTATGATGTAACACTGAGCATATGGCTGCATATATTTGTTGACTAATAACTAGAAATAAAGGGTCAAACTTAGCTACATTACTGGACAAAGGGAGGTTGGGAATTTCCACCAATGCTCCCGACGCCCATTCTCAATCCATTCTATTGTCGTTTAATAAATTACAAAAATAATTGTAACTGGTGTGATTATATTGTATTATTTTGACAAATAAAATATGCAGAATTTTGAAGATTTTTTAAATATTGTGCACAGAATTTTTAATTTTTTGGTGCAAAATGTTTAATATTTTGGTGCAGAATTCCCCAAGAATAAGAGATGGAGGAGGAGAAAGAAGGTCTGCCATCCTTCCAGTAAGATACCATGACAAGAAAAGATCTGTCATCCTCCTCGCAAGAAGACACTCATAGGTAACGTACGTCTGTGGTTGGAGTAGAAGTTTGCAGCAGATGGAGGATCATGAGGGACTTCTATAGATCCCCAATCTTGGAACTTCATGTACAACTCTCCAGTGGCTGGAAGTATAGCAGCCCACAAGCCTATGTCTTATTTGGATAATTGTCCCTGGAAAAATTTTTACAATGCTGCAATCATGGAAGGGCCTGTGTTAAACAAGCTGATCCTGTCATGTGTGCAAGTGGAGAAGACAGTGCTGTAAAAATTATTTTCAGTTTTCCCCCATCCTTCACCTTTAGGCCTCACAGTTCTGTGGAAAAAAAGTATATTTCGTAGCTTGTTGGAGCTACACATTCATAACCAATTAATTTTCTACTTCCCTATTTCCTAGCTTGCCTTCAATTCCAGAAATAGAATTTCCATTTTCCGATAGACCTGCCACCTAAGAATTCCAGTTTCAGTAACTGTTTATTTTTTAAATAAAATACAATAATCATCTCCCCAAAAAAGCATTATTTTTTAAATAAGATTCCCCTCCTCCATTCTCTCCCCACCAACATCCATTTTAGGTAATATTAATAACTTTTTTAATTTTAACATTTTTTTATTGTCAGCAACACCATCAGCTCTGCATTTATTATCTTCCCAGTACCTCATCTCTTCTTTTTCTGTTTGAACCATTTGTTCAATTTTATCTTCTTTTAATTTTATGAAGGTGTTATTAGTATTTTTAATTTATTATATTATATGTTGGCAAGGAAGGCTTTTTAAATAAATTATATTTTATTATAAACTAAGTCAAAAGGTACAATGCAAAGCACACCTATTATTTCCTGTACTTCAGAATTATTATTAATTCTATTTAATGTCAGCATGAGGTTGATATAAAATAGACTTGGAATTAGGTTTAAGAACATGTGGCTCATTATGAAGGGAGATTAGTGTAAGAATCTTACTAAATTATTCACAATGATGTAAAATTGTATTCAGTCTCTTTTTGTTGTTGTTTCCCCTTCTTTGGTTTCATTCTGATTTGCTGTGTTTTCACATCTCCAAGTTCCATTAACCTGAATCTTACATGCTTTGAAAGAGAATTTAAAGTCTCCACTTTGCCCCTAGGGCTTTAACCTAGCTGTTAACAAGTTCTCTGTTTCTTACCAAAGTAGTACGCAATTAAACATAAAATGAAGGAAGATCCTTAAATATTTTCTTCCTGGGCCAGAATCATGAAAAATGCAGTACACCATCAGAGCACCATCTCTCCAATCACAGACATGATAATAAAGGATAGACCTGACAGATCGAGATAGTTGCGGGTGTGCTGCTGAGAATTAGTCTGTTCCCTTTTTTTTCCTGAGGCAGTTCTTCTCAGCATAGTGACCCATGTCAATCTTATTGAGATATCCAGAGAAATTCATTAGAATACAATTAAATTAAATTTAAGTGAATAGTTTGAGAAGAAAATATTTACTTTTGTTTAATGTTTGTTACCTATTAATTTGTTACTTAGTAATTAGAATTGAAATGAATTTTGTATTGATATTTGAGTAATTAATTATTCTTTGTTATAATGGTTGAAAATAACCAACCATAGAAAAATGTCCATCTCTTCATTTAAAAAATTTTATTAATACATTTGGGGATGAGACTGTGCGTGCATCAAATATACATTAGGGTGACATTTTTACATATCTCTGATCATCATCTAGAAAGGGAAAGGAACAGGAACAATTTAATGTTTGTTTCTAGTTATCATTATAAGAGCCTCCATAAGAGAAAATGACACTTATAAATTGGCCCTGTGCATCTTTTATCCAAAGCCATTTTAAAATCCTAACATGGGTGAAACCCTATACACCCCACCCACAAAGAGCGGTCCTACAGAAAATAGTGGAACTATTTGTGTATGTAGGGCAAGATGAATTTGGCTCATAAGGTACTGGGGAAATTTTCCTGATTACTTACTGAAAACAGAGATTTGGGGTTCACCAGCTTATAATGGTTATCTGATAGCTCATTCGCATCTACTTAAAACATTCAGTGATTCAAATTCTAACAAAATCTGGACAAAATCTATCTAATCTTAATTCTACACTAACTAGTCTTTGGAACTCACTCTAGGCCTGGCTTTGTTTACCTGTTAGGCTTTTTCTGATGTCTAATGGCTTGTTCACATTTACAGCATTTATTTAATTTGTTACATCTATTACACTTGTTTCTTGATTACATACATGGAAAGTGATAATTGTTTGCACATCCACTAATTCATTGATCAAGTGAAAGGGAGAAATTGTAGAGAATCTTGAAACACAAGACATCTTGTTCTCAAGTCTGGTCTGTAAACTCCATTCTATTATGTGGGAAAATAAATATCACATAGAATATACTGAGAACATAAACACTAAACTACTACTATGTTTTCCCGTTTTCCCTTTAATGGGTTCACTTTGTCCTTGTGAGAATGGGATTGAGAGTCATCATATGTGGCTTTCTTGACTTCATTTTCTTTATTGGTTACACAAATTTATTCTCTTATACAACAGAACCAATGTAATGTTTTGCTTCTTTCACATAACCCTCCTTGAAAGACAGCTACATGATATGAGGCAAATGGTAACAGGAAGATGAGAAAAGTTAATTTCCCTGGAGAGTTCTGTGCAGATTTTATTTCTGATACTCTCCAATTATGTTTTTCCTCACTGTTCTGTGCAGCTCAATATATGTATTTATTTTTATTAAAAAAGAACAAAAGACATAGAATCATAGAATATCAGGGTTGGAAGGGACCTCACAAGGTCATCTAGTCCAACCCCCTGCTCAAAGCAGGACCAATCCTCAACTAAATCATCCCAGCCAGGGCTTTGTCAAGCCTGACCTTAAAAACCACTAAGGAAGGAGATTCCACCACCTCTCTAGTAACCCATTCCAGTGCTTCACCACCCTCCTAGTGAAAATTTTTTTCCTAATATCCAACCTAAACCTCCTCCACTGCAACTTGAGACCATTACTCCTTGTTCTGTCATCTGCTACCACTGAGAACAGCCTATATCCATCCTCTTTGGAACCACCTTTCAGGTAGTTGAAAGCAGCTATCAAATCCCCCCTCATTCTTCTCTTCCGCAGACTAAACAATCCCAGTTCCCTCAGCCTCGTCTCATAAGTCATGTGCTCCAGACCCCTAATCATTTTTGCTGCCCTTCACTGGACTCTTTCCAATTTTTCCACTTCCTTCTTGGAGTGTGGGCCCCAAGACTCATAGATATTAAGGTCGGAAGGGACCATTATGATCATCTAGTCTGACCTCCTGCACAACACAAGCCACAGAATCTCACCCACCCACTCCTGCAATAAACCTCTCACCTATGTCTGAGCTATTGAAGTCCTCAAATCATGGTTTAAAGACTTCAAGGTGCAGAGAATCCTCCAGCAAGTGACCCGTGCCCCATGCTACAGAGGAAGGCAAAAAACCTCCAGGGCCTCTACCAATCTGCCCTGGAGGAAAATTCCTTCCCAACCCAAATATGGCAATCAGCTGAACCCTGAGCACATGGGCAAGATTCACCAGCCAGATATCCAGGAAAGAATTCTCTGTCGTAACTCAGATCCCAACCCATCTAACATCCCATCACAGGCCATTGGGTCTATTTACCACGAATAGTTAAAGATCAATTAATTGCCAAAATCATGTTATCCCATCATATCATCTCCTTCATAAACTTATCGAGTTTAATCTTGAAGCCAGATAGGTTTTTTGCCCGCACTGTGTCCGGGCAGGGGCCACCAGATGCAAGTTTTACGAACTATTTAAAAAAACCATGTTCTAGAGCAGTGGTTCTCAACCCAGGGTACACAGAGATCTTCCGAGGGTACATCCACTCATCGAGACACCTGCCTAGTTTTACAACAGGCTACATAAAAAGCACTAGCAAAGTCCGTACAAACTAAAGTTTCATACAATGACTTGTTTTTACAACTCTATATACTGTACCCTGAAATGTAAATACAATATTTACATTCCAATTGATTTTATACCTATATGATCAAAATTAGAAAGGAAACAATGTTTCAGTATTCATGTATGGTGACAGTTTGGCATTTTTAGGTCTGATTTTGGTGAAACTTGGGGTACACAAGCCAAAGCAGACTCCCGAAAGGGGGAACAGCAGTCTGAAAAGGCCCCAATGATCTAGAGCAGGCATGGCTGGGGCTTCAGGCAAGTCATGCTTCGGCCATATTAACAGGATCTGTATTTCAATAGCAATTGCCACTAGCTCCCCGCCCGCGCGGATGGGCCCCGGGACACACTCGGCTCCGGGGGGAAAGCCGCTCAGCGCCAGCTCCGGGGGGAAAGCCCCCGGGCCGCCAGCTCCCCCACTGAGGCTGCTTCACCATCTTGATTTTCTTAAATAAACGCCCGAGCGCCCAGGCTGGCCACGCAGCGCAGGGACAAACCCTGGCCCCTCCGCACACATGCGCAGCCCGGCTCCTTCCCGCGACCAGCCCGGAGCCCCCGACACACCACGAACCCCACCTCAGCCGCCGGATCTCAGACCTGTGGAGCCCGCCAGCACGGGAGCAAGCCTGGCGCCGGAGCGGGGCTGCCCAGGCAGCCGGACCGGCCCCGCCATGCGCACCACGAGCCCTGGGAACGGTGTCACCCACGGGCCCCAAGCCAGGGCAGGAGCCTTTTCCTGCCCCCACCCCCACCTGCCCCCCACCGCCCCGCCGGGGGGCTCTCCGGCCCCTCCCACCCGCCGCGGGGCTCTCTTCCCCCACCCGCCCCGGGGCTCTGCCGCTCAAACTGTACACAGTACTCTAGATGAGGCCTCACCAATGCCGAATAGAGGAGAAATGATTACGTCCCTTGATCTGCTGGCAATACTCCTACTTATACTGCTCAAAATGCCGTTAGCCTTCTTGGCAACAAGGGCACACTGTTGACTCATATCCAACTTCTCATCCACTGTAACCCCTAGGTCCTTTTCTGCAGAACTATTGCCTAGCCACTCAGTCCGTAGTCTGTAGCATCTATCTCAAGTTCTTGATGCCCTGCCATCGATTAAAAGCACAATCCCAATAGACATAATAAAACCAGAACAGCAGACGAGCCCACTTTTGGTCAGCAAACATTACTAAACCAAAAGTCTCCACCCCTCCAATCACCACTATAAAACATATACCCCAAACAACTGTATGGAAAGATGGGCATTGCAGCCTGCCCTAAAAATCTTGGGTAGAATCTATTTCAAACAAAGGGCTTGTTTACATGGTAAGGAAATACACACTACAGGAGTGTGATTTCTAAAGTTCACAAATGTACTGCACATTAATAGGTCTCTGTAGACCCCACTGGTGCACACTAAAGGCTCCCAAATGTGCTTCAACATAGTGCTGTTTGAAATGGCACTACATGAAAGCACACCAGCAAGATCTACGTGGACCAATTAATGTACCATGTTAGTGGCCTTCACAAATCACACCCCTTTAGAGCACATTACCCCACCATGCAGACAAGACTTAAAAGTTGGGATCCAAAGTGAATTCCAAAGTTGAAGCACCTTCATGGAAAACTTTCAGCCCAGTAGTACCCTCTCCTACATGTCAGGAGGCACACCAAAGAAACTCCAGCTTCAGCACCTCTGCTGATCACAACTGTGGCAGTACTGCCGATGGAGAAAGGCAGAGCTTCAAAGCAGGTGTACAGGGCTGTGTAGTCTGGCACCAACACAAATGCTATCATCAATTCACATGGAGCATTTTGGTTTCAATTTAATGAATCCAAGAAAACACCACAGATGAGTGGTATTGAATATCACTACTGTCAACACAAGTTAACTGCAAGACCCTCACATGACTGAAGCAGAATACATTTCTGTAAAATTGGAGACATGAAGAATTAAATATGCCATGTGGTTCTGGGTTAGTTAGTTTTATATGTCAATCTGTTTAGAAACGTGTATCTCTGTGGTTGTTACATAACAGTTAACTGCTGTCACAGTTATGTAGAATGAATTACGGATGTAGATGTCCTACCAACATCAACAATGATGGAAATTTGAAATCAGGTTTTCATTTATTCTTTTATTGTTTACATAAATACAAATGCTTGGAACAGTGATACAGAATCAGAACTTCAAAACTTTTATTGGTTCTGTAAGCATTTGTTCAGTTCCTCCAAAGTATTTGTAGTAAGTCATGAGATAGCAGACCTTAATCATGTCATTCTTCTTACCATCTACTCCTCCCTCTCCTCCCCCTTCCATTCTAATCAAATTTTGGTGGCCTGTAACTTTAGAACAGAAGAGCTAGAAGCCACCATGTTACACCAAGACGGTGGAATCACAGCTTCATTAATCTCCAACACTAGTGAAATACCACTACGTGCTGCTGCTAGGGTGACCAGATAGCAAATGTGAAAAATCAGGACTGGGGGTGGGAGGTAAATAGGTGCCTATATAAGAAAAAGCCCCAAATATCGGGACTGTCCCTATAAAACAGGGACATCTGCTAACACACATACTGGAAATGAAACAGGAGGAGGAAAAGAAGGCACAATAAGATTTTAAGGTTATCTTTTTCATTACCTCCCAGATCCAGAAATGAAGAACCCAACATTAATTTACTGTAGAGTTTATTTTGGAGCTATGTGCAATGAATATGTGAAATATTAGCATTTGCTTTGAGTATAAAAATAGCTTAAAAGCCAAGCTGTCCTCCTATGCCTAACTTGCTGGAATTCAGCACATATGCAGGTAATGTAAGGATTCATTTGGGATGGCTGCATATCAGAATGAAATGTTTTGGCAACAGCATTGCTAGGTTGAGCAAAATTAAAAGAAAAACACCATTTCAAATAATTTCATTGTTAAAAGAGACACAATCAAGTTGATATTTGGTCAGATTATTTAAAAAGGTAACAGTTTCAGGTGCTGCACCTGCATCTAGGTCCCTCTGCCAATTAGTGTGATTTTATAGTCACTTTTTTTGAATTTTTAAAATATTTTTCTTTCCCTGCTGCTGTGTGAAAATAACACGAGAAATTAACTAACTGAGGCAAGTCCATCCCCTTTTCCCCTTCCTCATTACCGAAATGCAGTAGAGACCCTTAAAGGAGCCCTTTTACCTGCCAACCAAAGACTCATCACATTCAGTTGTGGTGAGCACATTTCAAGGGGCTATTTGTAAAAAGAGTGAATAAAAATTCTGGACAGAATGTGACCCTTTCATATAAATGTGAGCTGCAACCCCTTTGTTTATTCTTAATATTAAATTAACAAGAATCATGCCAAAATGGACTTTGTGGCCACCTATTTTTAAGTCAAAGACTTGAACATTAAAACAGAATTGCAGTTCTACTACTGCTGTCAATCAGAATGAGATGGGAGAAGCTTAGGGTGACCAGATCACAAGAATAAAATATCGGGCCACATATGGGGGAGCCACAGGCTCACAGCCCCACCAGAGCCAACGGGGAGGAGGGTGCACAGCCCAAAGAAGCTGCAGGTTGGGGGCAAGTGGCCCTGGCTCTGGCCCCTGCTGCAAGCTGGGGGCGCACGGCCCCAACAGCAGCCCCTGTCCACAGCCCCGCCGCAAGTTGATTGGGGGTGCATGTCCCCAGCTCTGGCCCCCGCCGCAAGCCGAGGATCAGCTGGGAGCACATAGCTCCATCTCCAGCCCCCACTTCAAGTGGGGGGTCCTCAGGGCTGGGGCAGAGTGTTGGGGCATGGGAGAAGGTTCAGGGTGCCAACTCTGGGAGGGAGTTTGGGTGTGGGAGGTGGCTGGAGGTTGGGGCGCGGGAGGGGGTGTAGGCTCCAGGCAGCGCTTACCTCAGGCAGCTCCCTGGAAGTGGCGACATCTCCCTCTGGGTCCTAGGCGGAGGTGCAGCCAGGGGGCTCTGCATGCTGCAGCTCCTGCAGCTCCCATTGACCATGGTTCCCGGTGAATGGGAACTACAGAGCAGGCGCTCATGGTGGGGGCAGCACGCAGAGCCCCTCTGGCCGTCCCTGTGCCTAGGACCCAAAGGGGAGCTGCACAGAGCCAGGTAGGAAGCCTGCCAGCCCTGCACCAACTGGATACCAGACAACCTTAAAAAATTAGGACAAATGGTGTCTTGATCGTACATCAGTGGGGATGTGGGACAAAGAATTAAATAGTGGAACAGTCCCGATTTTATCGGGATGTCTGGTCACCCTAGAGAAGCTTGAATAGAAGAGAACCTCGGTCTAACCCACGACTTAAGGGGCTGTTTGAAGAATCACAAATATATTGTCTGGAAGTATGCAATGGAACATGGACAATATAGAAACAGTATTTTTCTATTATATGCCTGTGACAAGATGAGCATACCCCGCACTAGGAGAAATAGGATTAACTCCACATTATGGGTAGCATAAAGTCCCGCCCCTCAGATCATGCTGGGCAAGCTCCAGCTGCTGCCTCAGTATAAAAGGGAGCAGCCCAGCTCATTCTGGGCTGACAGCCGGGGAGGAAGGATGCTTGGTGGAAGCTTCAGCCCTTGACTGCAGGAACCAGAGACCCTGAGGCACAGCCAGGAGACCGGTTGCCTACAGCCAGCCAACAGGAGTCAGAAAGCTTGGAGACCCAGACTACAAATGGACTCCAGCTTCAGGACTCAATAGGAAGTGGCCCAGGGAGGTGGGGTGAGTGGTATCGCCCACCCAAGGAAAGTCAGCGTGTGTGGCAGGATCCCCGCTGATTGGGTGGTGACCACACTTACTACCGACAGGGCCTTGGGCTGGGACCCGGTGAAGAAGGAGGGCCCAGGTCCCCCTACGATAGCCCCACCCACACCTAAGTGGCAGTCCACTTCCATAACTCCAGCCTCTAGGCTGTGCAGCCCCAAACCCAAAGGCAGCCGTGCCAACTCTGACCACTAGGTTGCACAGCCCCGAACCCAAGGGCAGCCATACCAACTCTGGCGCTAAGCTGCACAGCCCTTTGCCCGAGGGCAGCCATCTTGATCCTGAGCACTGATCCATGCTGCTTTCAGCCTAAGGATAATCTGATAGACAATAGTTGCTGTGATATCACAACTCCACCTCACCCTGAAATAGGATGGGGTGTGCATATTCTGCAACAATGCCATTAAAAAAACCTTTACATTCCATCTTACCAAAAAATACAGCTATATGAATATATTTTCAATTGTTCCATGACTTAAATATTATCAAATCCCTGCGTAGCATATGCTGAAGTTAACTAATAATTTCTAAATGAATGTTTTCATAGTATTAATTAATACTTAAATAAAACAACATTAAATTTACTACCTTTAAATGGGAATATTAATATATAAAATGTGTATTATTTAGGCTGGTAAATCTTGAAGAGATAAGCTGAATTTGGTACCACTGGAATTTGTTTTATCTGGTCTTTCTTCATGT
This sequence comes from Lepidochelys olivacea, assembly GCF_965140295.1. Lineage (NCBI taxonomy): Eukaryota > Metazoa > Chordata > Testudines > Cheloniidae > Lepidochelys > Lepidochelys olivacea. The sequence goes on from NC_140411.1 coordinate 300,827,011, forward strand.
ACTATAGTTGTCTTTTTCAAAAAGATATATTCTATTCTCTAATATCAGAAATTAGAGGAACACACCAGTAGAGGGAAAAGGCTTAGCAGGACCAGTTCTGAACAATACTAGACATGCATCACTATGAGTTTGAAGTACTGTTATTTATTCATCAAGTTGCACTAGATAACAGGATTAATCAACTAAATTGGAACTTGCTTCCGCAAAACATTTATAGCAAAGCTAATATCATTAAGTAGCTTTCTTGCCTCTGAATATATTTTGCTGCTAAATTTTCTCTACAGGGCTACAGTATATGCACTGACCCCTAGATCAACTTCTAGTAACATATTACTGTCCGCTAGGATACCATGCATAGTAAAAAAAAAAAAAAGTCCAATGTGCTTGTGTAGAGGATTCCTCTGGGCAATAAAGAGAATTAAGTCAGCCAGGCATGCATTTGGCATTTCCAACTGACAACTGCACTACTTCTACTAATCACTTGAATAAAAGAATATGCAGTCTGTCAGAAAAGAAAACAAAGACCTGTGGCACCAGTAAAGGGCTCTCTACTCACTGGGCAGGGACACATTTACATTATCCTAAGCAAAACAACTTTTGTCACGAGAGTTTACCACGATCCACTCTCTTTGGGCTTGTCCATATGGCACAGCAACATACATTCGAGGGTTGTGAATTCTAAAGTACACCACCAGGCTGCACATTAACCAGCCCATGCAGATTTGCTTGCATGCACTAAAAGTTCCCTGCTGCCCATTAACACCACTATATTAACGTGCACTAGAGAACTTTCACAGTGCATGACTACCAGGCCTACGTGAGCCACATGCTGGTGTGCTTTAGAATTCACAACCCTCTAGTGTGCATTGCTGCTCCATGTAGACAACCTCTATTTCAAAACATATTATCTTGATATTATCTATAGCTAACTGTTTGGGTCCTCAAAAATAGCTGAGTAAACTGTAATTTGGACTGGACTGAACACGGTTTCATGTAAGTTGAGAAGGTATAGTATACAAGGCTAAAAATCATCTCACACATAAATGGGGTAAAATCAATCAGATTCTCCTATTAACCTTATTTGCGCACACAGAGCCCTATTAGTCCTTTTCTGTGGTCAGGGGGAAGTACAGGAACACTGCATTCTCTCACAATATCTGGCCTTTTTAAAGCTGTCAGACTGTCAAGACCATCTCCTCAGAACTGTAGAACTCACCCCCATTTTCCACAGCATAAAGCCCAGCTCTAGACTAGCAGATACATATAAGTGGGTGGGAGAGGAGAGGAAAGGTCTTACATCCTTTCTCCCTGTCCTACTAGCTCTGAATTAAAGACAGCTTAGGATCAAATCATGGCTCATCCTGCACAAAGGAAGCAGAAGGGCTGTAAGGCACCCCCTCCGCTCTCTTGCACTGTTCCCACTCAGAGAGGGAAGCAGACTCCACAGAGCCTATATTCCCTTCCCCCTTACAGGTGGGCAGAAAGAGCTGGGGAGTGGGCAGAGCCTTTATCCCCCACCCAACCCAATTAGCACTGTAGTTACATCTATAATTTTACACCCTCTCCAGATCAGTGGAATTTGGGGAAGACTCAGTCTCCCTTCCAGCAGACCTGCCAAGGGTTCTGCATCTCACATGGCATTCATGCATTTTGAAGCTCCATCTGTCACAAATACAGAGTAAGACAGAGACTCTGACAATACCCTATACACTAGAGGAAAATGCCCTGAGCTACAGGCCAAAAACCCATGAGTTCTAGTCGCAGCTCTCTCTATTCTTAATATTTCTGAGCATTTCACAGTCCTTATTATTCAAGGCCTCAGAGCTTGCCTTATGGGAGATAACCATCGTTCCGTTATCTTTGCTGTAAAATGGGTGAGAGTCGTACAAGGTCGCTGAAGTGAGAGTTGGGAAATAGAATCCCCGTTGCTAACATGACAGACTGAGTCTCATCCCCTCGGTCACTCTGCCTTTATTGTTATTGCTGAATATGCTATTGCTGAATTTTAATATTTAATATTTTGATTAATGGGAGCTGTCACTTTAAGAACAGAATTGGGGCACATATTATAGGGGTTCATTTTATGAAGACTGACCAGTGATTGGGGGATGATGCCTGTGTGTGCAGAGAGTGGAAGATCCTATCTGTGTAAGCTACAACAAGAACAGAACTTGATTTAATAAATGTATCATAAAGTGTGAAATTAGGTCTTGTATGGGGAGTGGGGGACTGGAAGCCTCAGGACACTGCTATCGAGCTTCAGAGCCTTTTGCCTGTAAGTCACCAGTCTGAATCCATACCAATGGAGTAGGAATTTGAAGTTGTTCCCATCTAATGGATGGCCCTTAAATGACAGGAGTTTGGTAGGTCTTAGTTCCAGCTCCTCTATCTTACACACACGACCATGCTTTGCAGACACAGCTAAGAGTCCAAGAATTTCATAAGCCAGTGAGACTGAACTATCCCTGGAGGAAATTCCTCTCCAAATCAGGGTTCTGTCATGCTAGTGGGAACCATGCTCTGTACAAAAACAGAGGGCTTCATTCATCAGGGCTGCAGGGGCACTAAATCCACATTTTTTTTTTAAGAACCCAAAGTTTATGTTACATCAGGTATGACATGATAAATCAAACCCGAGGATTAAACAAGTTTACCAATAAATGCCAAATGGAAAAGGGATGTGAGAAGTGAAATCAAAGAGATGAAGAATGTCAAGCCATATGCATAGATACTAAAAAGATCTGTAAGTGCTAAATACTGTTTTCAGCATTGTGAGATTCAAATGCCTACACAGTCTCATAATCCAAAATTAATATAGACAAATTTTAGTTCTGAACCTCATGACAAACTTTTATGCACCAAAAGTAACAACGTTTGCATACACATGATTACTGAACAAAGATGATGTGTTATCAGATATTGTTAAAAAAATAAAAACTACATAAGAACATTGTGTATTAAACTTCCTAGAAACAATTAATTCAGAAACAAAAATCATTTGTATTATTAGCTTTACTCATAGCAAGACTCCATATTGTGGTGAGAGAGAGAGAGCGAGAGTGTGTGTGTGTGTGTGTCACATATATATATATATTTTCCAATTTCAGAACTTGATGTTGGACTCAATATTTGCACCATCTACACAGAAAGTGATTTTTAAAGGTCGTATTATAAAATATGGTCAAAATTCCTAGATTATCTGGAGATAGATGCACTTTTAAAACTGAAAATGTAGAGGACAAAATACCACAGAAGAACATATACCTCTCTAAATGTAAGCAATTTTAAAGCATTTATTTTTTGGAAAATGACAGATCAACAGCTTTTTTAAATTGTGTATAATGTTATAAAGTAATGGACAATGTACACATAGATACATAAAGCAATGATAAAAGTATGATCTTTACTATGTACATCACAGTAAACCAAATAAAAATATTTTTCTAGAAAGCCACATATAGGGTTTTACATAAACCTGTAAAATTAATCTGCACAGAACTGCTTCATGTTGGGCCTTCATTCACTGTAACATCCCTAAATGGGCATATTACATGAAAAAAAACAAAAATCTTTGCTTACATGAGAAGTGGTAAGCCTCACTAGTCTATATATAAGTGTCTTTAAAAATTGCACAAACCAACATAACACACGGTCTGCTTTGTATTTTACATTAAATAGTAATCAAAGTCAGGAATCTGCACTGATACTTCAGAGCTAGAAGTAGACCAGCCGATTAAGAGGAATCGGCATTATTATTTCAGATGACATAACCACTGAATCAATAAATCACTGACCTAGAATATATTTTGAACCTTGGCTGTATGCACTATAAATACAGACATAAGTCAGTGAACATGGGGGCATTTTCATTCTTAATTGCGTTTTGTATAACTACATTCTTCCTGCATTTCACATGGATGCATTTACTTTTCTGTATGAAAGACTATTGTATAGTGATGTTCAGCATCATTAAACAGCTGTTTATTACATTCCACCCTAGTGGCGACTGCAACTCTGTTTCAGTGGCTAGTAATAGATTTCTTTACCTGGAGAGTTTGAAGTATGGTTTGGGATCGTTTGGAATGAAATACATTGGAAGACAGCATGCAAAAAAGCTTCAATAGCAACACTTTTATAAGAGAAAAATGGTCTACCTGGCTGACAGACTTCCTTCACTCATAGCTGCAGAGGGCACTGGCCACAATGAAAAGCCACATCTTCACTTTCAGAGTCCCAGCATAGAACACTTGCACCAAGTCTGACCCAGCTTTTCCTACTCCTTACTAGCAGTAACTCTAGCAGGACTGGGAGTCAAGTATTAATTTTTTAATCCCGGCCTATGAGATAGTGACAACTTCTACTAACCGTCTTCCCATGCTTTGTAATGAGGTTATCCTATTGAATGCAGCAATTAACTTCAGCATTCCAAGGGGATCTGTGTGTAGTAAAATCCTCTTATAATATAATGGAAATTCACTAGAGCCAAATCCTGCCCCTTCCTTCCCTGGAAAAGAGGGCCTTGACCCAGCAGCACCACTGTCTATCACAGATGTCAGCTCCGTAGGGGGCTCCCTCTGCCTTAGCATACAACGCGTTTGGAGAAAAGAAGCTGGTGCAGGTCCAGTGGATCCATCACTACACAAATCCATCAGCCACTCTACCCGTTAGAGTTTAGCACAAAGCATGCAGGATTACCACAGGTCTTCAACTGCAGTAACAGTTGTTGGGTAACAGCTGGCATTTTGTAACCTGAGGATGGGAGAGAAATTCAGGCTACACACAGGGGTCCTGGATCTGTTCCTAAAAGTGAAGCAAAAGTCTGTTTGATGCACCACATTGAAAAACTTGCACTCCACATCACTACTGGCAATTTCACTATACATGGGTACTGTTCTATTACTATTTCCATATTTTTACTAACTTCACTGTAGGGCATTGCTGAGTGTTCTGACGTAACAGTTCCTCTAGATATGTGGCTGCATGCTGGGTATACCACAAGCTCAGACACAAGCATTATAGGTACGCCAAGTACTAGGTTCTTCAGGCCCTAGCTCTCCAAGAGCCCCATAAATGTTCACTAAGACTGCCAAACACTAAAAAGGTGCACATACCTTAGGCACGATTGCTTTAATAATTACAACAACAACAACGATCAAACCAACAGTTGCTAGCCCACCGCCTAGACTCATAGGTTCCCAAGCCAGGAGGAACCACTGTGATCATCTAGTTGGACCTCCTCTATAACACAGGCCATAGAACTTCCCCAAAATAATTCCCAGAGCAGATATTTTAGAAAAAATGTACAGTAGAACTTCAGAGTTACGAACACCAGAGTTATTAACTGACCAGTCAACCCCACACATCATTTGGCACCAGAATTATGCAAACAGGCAGCATCAGAGACAAAAAAAAAAAAAAAGAAAAGCAAATACAGCATAGTACTGTATTAAATGTAAATTATTAAAAAATAAAGGGAAAGTTTAAAAAAAGATTTGACAAGGTAAGAAAATTGTTTCTGTGCTTGTTTAATTTAAATTAAGATGGTGCTTTTAACCATTTCTCTTCTGTATAGTAAAGTTTCTAAGCTGTATTAAGTCAATGTTAAGTTGTAAACTTTTGAGAGAACCATAACGTTTTGTTCAGAGTTACAAACATTTCAGTTACGAACAACCTCCATTCCAGAGGCATTCGTAACTCTGAGGTTCTACTGTACTATCTTGATTTTAAAACTGCCAGTGATGGAGAATCCACTATGACCCTTGGTAAACTGTTCCAATTGTTAACTACCCTCACTGTTAAAAGTTTACACCTTATTTCCAATCAATTTGTCTATCTCTGTCTTCTAGCCATTTGATTGTGTTATACCTTTCTCTGTTAGATCGAAAACCCCATTATCAAATATTTGTTACCCATATAGGTTCCTATAGACTGTAATCAAGTCATCCCTTAACCTTCTCTTGTTTAAGCTAAACAGATGGAGCTCCTTGAGTCTATCACTGTAACGCATGGTTTCTAATCCTTTAATCATTCTCTGAACCCTCTCCAATTTATCAACTTCCTTCTTGAACTGTGGACACCAAAACTGGACACAGTATTCCAATAGCAGTCACACCAATGCCAAATACAGAGATAAAATAACCTCTCTATTCCTACTTGAGATTCTCCTACTTATGTATCTAAGGATCAAATTAGCCCTTTTGGCACAGCACCACACTGGAAGCTCATGTTCAACTGATTATCCAGCACAATCCCAAATCTTTTTCAGAGTCACTGCTTCCCAGGACAGAGGCCCCCACTGTGTAAGTATGGCCTACATTCTTTGATCCTAGATGTACACATTTAGCCATATTAAAATGCATATTGTTTGCTTGCATCAGGCTTACAAAGCAATCCAAATAACTCTGAATCAGTGTCCTCTTCATTATTTACCATGCCCTCAATTCTTAAGTCATCTGCAAACTTTATCAGAGATGATTTTATGTTTTCTCTCAGTCACTGATAAAAATGTTAAATAGTTTATGGCCAAGAACTATTCTTTGTGGGACCCCATTAGAAACATAGCTGCTAGATGATGATTCCCTTTTTACAACTACAATTGGAGACCAAACAGCCAGTTTTTAATCAATTGACCGTGTGTCATATTAATGTTGTCACATTTTAGTTTTTTAATCAATACATTGGTATGGCATCATGTCAAATGCCTGACAGAGCTCTAAGTATAGTATATCAATACTATTGCCTTTATCAATCAAACCTGCAATTGCATAAGAAAACATGATATCAAGTTAGTTTGACAGGATCTATTTACCATAACCCCTTATGAATGGTCATCAATTATATTACATGGCTGTGCCCTGCCAAAGATCAGGGCAACTGCATCCTGTATTTCCCCCTGTATGGTCCCTTGATAGCATGCACTCTAGGCTCCCAGCTCCTCAGTCATCATCTTTCTTGGGCAGAGACCTGTCTCTCTCTCTCCCTGTTCCCTGACTACACTGATATTTCCAGCAAGCCAGATTGCCTAAACAGGCAGCATCTGCACATTGCTTTCTCTTCGAAGGTTAATGAACAATGTAATTACCAGCAGTTATGAGCTGTCACACAACTCTCTCTATAACCAAGTACATTTATTATTAAGGTGAAAGCATTACAGAGAAAACATATAGGAACTTTTATTGTTTTTATTTGCATGCTAAAAGATTACAAGAGGTCTCCCCTCAGTCTTATGGGGTCTCAGTAACCCAACGTCCTTCCAAGCCTTCCCAGGAAGCATTTGGGGCCTCCTCAGACAGAAGGTTCTGGCAGTTTGCTGGATCAGAAAGAAGATCAAGTCAGTTTAAACTCAGGGTATTTATCCAAAAATCCTTTCTTTGCCTGTTGGTCTCTGGAGAAACCAGTTTGAACTAGTATATGCAAGCCTCTCCACGTGATGGTACTTCTTTGGAGGTATTACAACCTGAGTGAATTTGCTTAATCACCCTCCACTGTTTGCTCCTGTAGGAGCTGTGGTCACCTTCTCCCATGCAATTACATACATTGGCCTACAATGACACAAAGTTAATATAGTAAGGTCTGTCACATTACCCTCCTCTAATTTTTTATTAATCCAGTCCTGTATCAGCTTCTCCACTGTCTTGCCTAGGATTGACATCAGACTGACAGGCCCATAGTCACCAGCTTATTCCGTTTACTCTTTTTAAATATTGGCACAACATTTACTTTCTTCCAGTCTTCTGGAACTTTCCCAGTGTTCCAAGACTTGCTGAAAATAAGCATTAATAATCCAGCGAGCTGCTCAATTATAGGTTTGCCAGGCATCAGATTTTCGACCCTGGCAGCTCCGATCAGCACCACTGACCTGGCCGTTAAAAGTCCAGGTAGAAATCCCAGCTCCGTGAAACTCCTGGAAGCAGCCGGCATGTCCCTCTGACTCCTAGGCATTGGGGTAGCCTAGGGACTCCACACGCTGCCCCCGCCCCAAGTGCTGGCTCCGCAGCTCCTATTGGCAAGGAATTGCGGCCAATGGGAGCTGTGGGAGCAGTGGCTGCAGGCAGGAGCAGCGCACAGAGCCACCTGGCTGCCCCTGCACCTAGGAGCTGGAGGATGGACATGCTGCCGCTTCCAAGAGCCGATTGAGGTCAGCATCATCCAGAACCCACACCCCCTCCCATACCCCAATCCCCTGCCCCAGCCTGAAGCCCACACCCGCAGCTGAAGCCCTCACCCCTCCTTCTGCACCCCAATCTCCAGCCCAGAGTCCCCTCCCACAGCCTGAACCCATCATTTCTAGTCCCACCCCAGAGCCCACACCCCCAGCCCAGAGCACTTGCCTCCTCCCACACCCTGATCAGCTCTCAGCCTTTTAGTCCCAGCTCCCAGGCGACCTCTTGTTTGCTGCTCCTGCACACACTGCCTATGGCTTCCTCCAGTGTCCAGTTCCCTCTGACTTCAAAATATTACTTTCTTTTCCTGTACTCAGGTAATTATGGAGCCCTCTGCTGGTTGATGATGAACTGGGTGACGGTGCCCTCCACTGGAATGTACCCAGTAACGAGCCAATAAGTTTAGTACAATATTATTATTAAAATACCTCAAATAATAATAAAGTGAAAAACAGTGTATTGATGCAACTTTTAAGTCATAAACCAAAACCCCAATCCGCCTATCAAAAAACAGAAAAAGCAGAAGAATTTCATAATAAGATTATCTAATATACTTCACATACTAAAATATAGTATGTTCAATGGATATAATACTGCTATGAGGACTGCATGGGTGGCCCCAGTCCTGGGTGGCCCCCGCCACCCAAGTCCCAGCCACCCTAGCTCCAGCCCCAGCAGAACACTTCTCTGAAGAGGAGCAGCATGCCTGGGCTGGGGTTAAGGGGGAAGGGCAAGCAGGGCTTCGGGGAGGAGCGTGGGCGGGGCCACGCCAGGCTGTTTGAGGAGGCACAGCCTTTCCCAGCCTATGCAATGTGCCATCCATGGAGAACTGTAACTTCTGGATTGCCAAATTTATTAGATTTACATCATCAACATTCACACTGCATAAATGTGTTTGTGTCTGGGGGTGGATGAGTAGAGGAGTAATGATTTGCATTTTATTTCCTGGCAGAGATTGGGGGGAGGGGGAGAAATCAAGCATATTCTTCTTCCTTGCCCCACATACCCAAAATCACCTAGAATACCTCCAGTTCAACATCAACATTTCTCAATGTAGTTTTGCTAAGTGAAAGAAACACAAGGCCCAATTGTAGCAAAGAGGAAAGAGTTACTCAGAGATCCCTTAAGGGGCAGCACAACCTCTCTGAAAATGTTACTTTCACCTTATTAAAAAAATCCTGAGACCATTTAACAGCTCCTGATTTGGTTTTGTAATATTAACTTAAACAGCACCTACGAAATATTGATGAAGCTGAAGGGAAGAAATGGTAATATATGCATAGTGAGCTAGGGAAACAAAATCAGTGCATACTAGCAGCCTTTGGCTGCTAGATATTCCTAAGCCCTGTATTGTTGTATTAAAATACAATTTAAAAAGGCAAGAAAAGGATTTCTCTGCTACCTCCTAAAAACACAACAAGATTTTACTTGTGAGTGATCATTCACACAGTACTGTAACTCCTCACTTAAAGTCATCCTGGTTAACATTGTTTCGTTGTTACGTTGCTGATCAATTAGAGAATGTGCTCGTTATAATGGAGCATTGTGCAACTTTAAATGTTGTTTGGCAGCTGCTTGCTTTGTCCACTGCTTGCAGGAAAAGCAGCCCATTGCAGCTAGCTGGTGGGGGCTTGGAACCAGGATGGACAGGCAGCCCATATCAGCTCCCCGTTTCCCTAAGTTCCCTGTGTGGCAGCTGCCCAGCAGGCTATCAATTGCCAGCAGTTCAGCTGTCCCTCCCCCCACTGCCATGTGCTGCTCCTGCCCTCTGCCTTGGAGCTGCATGAAAGACCCCCTATGCATATTCTTACCAGCTTAGGTTAAAAACTTCCCCAAGATACAAACTTTGCCTCGTCCTTAACAGTATGCTGCCACCACCAAGCATTTTAAACAAAAACAGGGAAAAAGACCACTTGGAGAATCTTCCCCCATAATATCCCCCCCAAGCCCTACATCCCCTTTCCTGGGGAAGGCTTGATAATACTCCCCACCAATTGGTACAAGTGAACACAGACCCAAACCCTTGGACCTTAAAAACAATGAAAAATCAATCAGGTTCTTAAAAGAATAATTTTAATTAAAGAAAAGGTAAAAGAATCACCTCTCTAAAATCAGGATGGTAAATACCTTACAGGGTAAACAGATTCAAAACACAGAGAATCCCTCTAGGCAAAAAGACATAAAAACAGGAATATACATTCCCTCCAGCACAGCTTATTTTACAAGCCATTAAACAAAAGAAAATCTAACGCATTTTCTAGCTAGATTACTTACTAACTTTACAGGAGTTGGAAGGCTGCATTCCTGGTCTGTTCCCGGCAAAAGCATCACACAGACAGACAGACCCCTTTGTTCCCCCTCCCCCCCCATTTGAAAGAATCTTGTCCCCTCATTGGCCATTTTGCGTCAGGTGCCAGCGGGGTTACCTTGCCTTCTTAACCCTTTACAGAGAAAGGATTTTGCCTCTGGCCAGGAGGGATTTTATAGCACTGTATACAGAAAGGTGGTTACCCTTCCCTTTATATTTATGACGTGTGTGTGTATATATATATATATATATTAGTTTTTTTGCCTGGTGAAAAAAATTTCCCTGGAATTACCCCTCCCCCTCATTTACATTAATTCTTATGGGGAAATTAGATTAACTTAACATCGTTTCGCTTAAAGTCGCATTTTTCAGGAACATAACTACAACATTAAGCAAGGACTTATTGTAGTCATAATACCTAGAATTAATAAACCTACCTCATGTTACCATTTTATATGGCATTTAAATGTGGGGTCTAATATCACAACAACAGACTGGTCCACTAGACAGTCTGAAGCCAAATGCATACTGTTCTGAATCTTCTTTCCCAACTTTAAGATAATAACTTAGAAAATATTTTTCCTACTCATGATATATATTTAATTTTTCAATCTACATCTCTTATGACATTTATATGGTACTTTCAATTTCATATTTTCTTTACTTATGAAATCTATAATAATACATGTTTTGTCTATATCAGAGATCCTGGGCATGGAGATTCTCCCCACAAGGAGAAATTTTTTTTGTGATGTGTCAGGACAGTGAGATTTTAAAACTGCCACAGATTTACAGGATGTACCATGCCTCCAGCTTTTATAGTCTCCCTGCCAGTGTTCCCTTTACTGTGCTAGGCCTTACTGTGCCACTTTTTGCAAAGCAAGGGCAAAACCCATGGCTCCACTACTTCAAAACTGAGCTCTCTGGCTTCAGCACCCGGTTCTCACCACAGCTCTCCAGCAGATCCAAATGAGTTAGATCCCTGTTAGAAACCTTACTCCTTTAGGGAGCAATGCAACTAGCATGTATTTGCAGCAAAGCAGACCAGCCTCTTCAAAACAAGCCAGCACAAGTTAGTCAGTAGCGGTACAGCATTCAGGTTAGAATGATGAGGTTAGGTTTAAATGAAAAAGCAAAGCTAAAATGAGAGTCCATGTTGGCACTATTACTTGCCATTCTAGTCCAAAACCTCCGAGGACTTCATCTCTATCTCCCTCTCCCATTCCGCCCTGCCAGCACAGAGTCTTATATCACAGTGTGCTTTCACATTACTCCTTTGTCTCCAGTTGCTGCCACACTGTATTCACACCATTCTGCTTCTGTTGGCTCCAATTCATTAAAAGTTACTATCCGGTTGTTTGTCATTCATATGTGGACTTTTTCTGATAGTTCATTCAAACCAACCTAGAAAGCCTACATGACATCAACACCCCATCCCTTATTCCCCTGTCCCAGGGGAGAAGGAAACGTTACTTACTCTGCGCAATAACTATTTTTTCCAGATGTATTCCCCTATGGGTGCTCCACTTCAGGTGCGCATGTGCCTCTCGAACCCTCGACTGGAGGTTTCTAGCCAGCATTATCCGTTCAGACTGCACATGCATCCTATGCCTCCTTATGGCAGACACCAAGGCTATATAGGGCATGAGGGCAAACTGCCCTCAGTTCCTTTTGTACCCAGACTTCCCCAAGGGAACAACCAAAGCAGAGGGGAAGGAAGGCAGATAGTGGAGCACCCATAGGGGTACACATCTTGAAGAACTACAGTTACAGCATAGGATGAGTAATATTTCCTTCTTTGAGAAGTGTCCCTATGGTTGCTCCATTTTAGGTGACATCCGAAGTACCCCTAAAGGGAGGAGGGAGCTTCGGTACAGGGTCCAGTACTGAAGACAGTATTGCAAAGCCAAGTGCTGTATCAAATCTGCCAGCATGGAGCAGGGCATAATGTTTCAAAAATGTATGGACCGAGGACCAAATATATATCGCTACACAGAACATTCTTCAAAAATGCAGTAGATTTTACCTGAGATCTGGCCAACTGTGCTCTCACCCCCAAGGGGCTGAGCCCCTGCAGACTCATAACAGGTGGAGATACAACCAGATATCCATTTAGAAAGTCTCTGAGTAGAGATAGGCTCCTCCTTATAGCCACCTGTGAAGGATACAAAGAATCTAGGTGATCTAAACTGTTAGTGCTATCCAGATAGAAGGCCCAGGCTATGGAAATAGGATCCTCTGGAGAACTATGGGGTTTCAGAAAAAAATACTGGTAGACGAATAGACTGGTTAAGATGAAAATCCAATGTAATCTTTGGAAGGAACCTAGGATGTGGACGTAAAGTGACTATCATTAAAGAGCACTGTATATGGGTGATCTGCCATCTAGGCTCCAATCCTCCTAAGTCTCTAGGCCAACATGATGGTAACTAGGGAAGCTTTGTTGACCTAAAACTTGCAGGACATGTTGTCTGACATGACCCAGATTGCTTTGCCACAATAAGGGGCAGGAAACGGAGGACGAGCATTCCTGACTCCTACCCCGAGCTCTGTCAAGTTCATGTGGAGACTGGTTTTGTGGGCTGTCCATCTGATCTGAATCGTGACAGTATTGCAGTGGGCTCTCCATCCTAACAGGGATGTGTCTGTTGTTAGAGTCACTGATGAGGTTAGGCAACAGAAAGGGATGCCCGCACAGATGATGAGTTGCTCCCCCACCAGTCTAGGGAGTTCTTTATGAACAAAAGGACCATCACCTGCCTGTCTAAGGTGTCCCTGTTCAGAGAATATGTAATTTTGAGCCATTCCTGAAAGCAGTAGAGGCATAGCCTTACATGATTGGTCACAAAGGTCCAAGTTGCCATATGGCTTGCGGGTTGAAGACAGTTCTTTATTGTGGTCTGAGGGCTTCCCTGAATTGTCAGTTCTAGTAGGGACAAGGTCACAAGTCTGTTTAAAGGGAGGCATGCTCCGGCCATCAACGAATCTAAGACACCCCTATGAACTGTACTCTTTGTACTGGTACCAGCATGGATTTCTTTACGTTCAGCGGTAGGCCCAACTCTTGAAACAGAGTGTGAGCTTTCTGAGTGGATGATAACACCACCTCAAAGGAGCGGCCACTGAGCAGCCAGTCATCAAGGTACACGTTCTCTCTAAGAAAGCCCTATGAATTTTGAATTCGCTCCCCTCCCTTCATCCAAAGTAGATGGATTTGGGGTGACAATTTGGGGTCTACTTAATGAAACCAGGGTACCTCCCACCACACTGGATTTTCGAAGTGTAAATTCCATACTTAACCATTTTAAGGGAGGTTTTCTAAGATGTTTCCATTTGTTACTTTCACCACTTGTCAAAGAGCCTACTCACAGCATTCCCACCTCCTCTGGTCTTGCCGGTTTTAGTGTTGCTCCGTATGGAGTCCTTCAATAACTAAATGTGAACTTCAGACTGAGGGGGTAGATTGAGCGCAACACAAGGCACTCCCTTCTGTAGAGGCAGCCTATGCTGTCATCATAACAATTCAACTCCTGGTTGACAGCACTAGAACCCATATTTTGATCCAAGTGAAACAGAATTCTGGCCATCAGGTCAGCTGCAATTAATCGTAATCTGCAACTTGTGCTCACATTTCTTATGAGAATGCATTACTAGCAGTTGAAAGAAAAAGAGAAAAGAAAGATAATGGTATTGATTCCCTTTAATTAAAACCAGCTGAAATTATAGTTTTCTTGCACACTTCTGATGTGCAATATTACATAAATATCCATTAAGTGCTCCCAGTGGTCAAAGTCATTACCTTCTGTATAGCCTCAATGCTGCCTCCTTCCGTCAGCCTATATCTAAAGGGTACATACTGCAGTGCACTAGAAGTGTTCCTCCACAGGAGTAGAGCAGCATAAATAGCTGGCTTGGTAGGGACCATGATGCTAGCACTAGGAAGCAGTATCACAGTTCTCCTCTGAGCATAGTTATCTCCTTACAAATGCTGACAAATCAGAGACAAAAGAATTAGTTCAAACTAGCATAAAAGTCAAAAATGTCAACTATTTGGCATCTTTCCAGTTAAATTTGTTAATAAAAAATGATTCCTCCATGGATTTCGAAGTCTTCAGCTTTCCAAAGAGAGTTGTATTACCTTAAAAGAAGGTAACTCTCCTTTCCCCTAATAGGGAGTGGCATATTATAAGCATTCACAGAATAAAGCACCACCAACAATGCAGTGCCACATGAAGCAACCCTTCTGTGCCAGCTGCAAGCTTCCTGAAATTTCATTTACCAAAAGGTCAAGAACTTGCAGTACTGGAAGTATGAGACTTTTCAGACATTCTTTGGAGTTTAATTGCTCATGACATTTTCCATGTACTTCAGTCCAAAACTAACAGTTCACTGATCTTGTTCATTGTACGACATTTTATCCCAAAAATGTCTCCTGTATACAGCATACATTAGGTGTTTTGTGGTGCTGTTTTGACAACTATGTAGAATGGCCATGTACATTCTTTGCCTTAGGAAAAGTACACAAAGTGATAGTCTGATACCTATTGAAGCGAAACTCAAAAACTAAGGGTACATTCATACTGCAGTTAGACACCTGGTGCTGGCCTGTGCCAGCTGACTCAGGCTTGCAGGGCTCAGGCTAAGGAGATGTTTAACTGCAGTGTAGACAATCTGACTCGGGCTACAGTCTGAGCTCTGGGATCCTCCTTGCATGGTCCTTGAGCCCAGGCTTAAGGCCAAGCATCTACACTGCAATTAAATAGTCCCTTAGCCTGAGCCCACAAGCCCAAGTCAGCTGGCACAAGCCAGCCATGGGTTTTTAAATTGCCAGGCAGACATACCCAAAGAGGCTATCCATTTTGAAAGCTATTAAAATAACTACTCACAGGTTTTAAATTCAACGCTTTAAACTGTGAAAAGAGAACTAAAAATATATCTAGGATTCCAATCAGAAGAACACCACTTTCCAAACTCAATGTACTAGGTTGTGTATAAAATGCAGGCATCTACCCCTAAAATGATCAAATATTAAAAGCACGGGTAATCCATCTTACATAAAGCCATTTGCATCCTGTAATCCTGTTAAAAATACTTATAATATCAGATCCATTTGATTATTAAATTCACTATTGTTATATCCAATCCACGAATTGCTCTCATCCAGTATATTTGCTGCTGGGTTTTTATGTCACTGTGTTTTTAAAATTAAGTCCAAGGCATCTAGAGATCAGGATATGCCTTTTTATATTTTGAAATACATCCGACAGACATGCAGCCACACACATCACATTAGTGGTGGGAATATTCTGCTGATAAATGTGAAATTTTTAATTAAAGTGATGTTTTTAAAATCCCATGATTATGCAATTTGTGTCTTTTACCACAATATCTGCCCTTTGCCCATCTGCTCCAGGACTATTTTTAACAAATAAACCACTGAGCACCTTCAAACAACTCCAAATTTTTAAAATAATCTACCAATTTTTTCCCCTAATTTCTTTCCAAATGTGGAATAGCTCTTTTCCTTCCATGAGATACTGTATCTTAAACCTCTCTGGATTCTTGAGAGGTTTAAGATACAGTATCTCATGTCACTGCAAGGCTAGAATGCGAGCTTTATACCACTGACAAGAGAAGATTTCCCAGCTTTCCAAAGAAACAAATAGCACTTGCTTCTAGCTCTTGGTGTCCAGAGTGATTTTCAGTTTAGAAAAGCTATTTTATATCATTTTAAGTTTTTGTGGCTTAGAATCATAGAATATCAGAGTTGGAAGGGACCTCTGGAGGTCATCTAGTCCAACACCCTGCCCAGAGCAGGACCAATCCCAACTAAATCATCCCAGCCAGGGCTTTGTCAAGCCTGAACTTAAAAACTTCTAAGGAAGGGGATTCCACCACCTCCCTAGGTAACGCATTCCAGTGTTTCACCACCCTCCTAGTGAAAAAGTTTTTCCTAATATCCAACCTAAATCTCCCCCACTGCAACTTGAAACCATTACCCCTTGTCCTGTCATCTGCTATCACTGAGAATAGTCTAGATCCATCCTCTTTGGATCTACCTTTCAGGTAGTTAAAAGCAGCTATCAAATCCCCCCTCATTCTTCTCTTCCGTAGACTAAACAATCCCAGTTCCCTCAGCCTCTCCTCATAAGTCATGTGTTCCAGACCCCTAATCATTTTTGTTGCCCTTTGCTGGACTCTTTCCAATTTGTCCACATCCTTCTTGTAGTGTGGAGCCCAAAACTGGACACAGTACTCCAGATGAGGCCTCACCAATGTCGAATAGATGGGAACGATCAGGTCCCTCAATCTGCTGGCAATGCCCCTACTTATACACCCCAAAATGCCATTGGCCTTCTTGGCAACAAGGGCACACTGTTGACTCATATCCAGCTTCTCGTCCACTGTCACCCCTAGGTCCTTCTCTGCAGAGCTGCTGCCTAGTCATTCGGTCCCTAGTCTGTAGCGGTGCATTGGATTCTTCTGTCCTAAGTGCAGGACTCTGCACTTGTCCTTGTTGAACCTCATCAGATATCTTTTGCCCAATCCTCCAATTTGTCTAGGTCCCTCTGTATCCTATCCCTACCCTCCAGCATATCTACCACTCCTCCCAGTTTAGTGTCATCCACAAACTTGCTGAGGGTGCAATCCACATCATCCTCCAGATCATTAATGAAGATATTGAACAAAACCGGCCCCAGGACTGACCCTTGGGGCACTCCGCTAGATACCGGCTGCCAACTAGACATGGATCCATTGATCACTACCCATTGAGCCTGACAATTTAGCCAACTTTCTACCCACCTTGTAGTGCATCCATCCAGCCCATACTTCTTTAACTTGCTGACAAGAATACTGTGGGAGACCGTGTCAAAAGCTTTGCTAAAGTCGAGGAATAACACGTCCACTGCTTTCCCTTCATCCACAGAACTAGTTATCTCATCATAGAAGGCAATTAGGTTAGTCAGGCATGACTTTCCCTTGGTGAATCCATGCTGACTGTTCCTGATCACTTCCCTCTCATCTAAGTGCTTCAGAATTGATTCCTTGAGGACCTGCTCCATGATTTTTCCGGGGACTGAGGTGAGGCTGACTGGCCTGTATTTCCCAGGATCCTTCTGCTTCCCTTTTTTAAAGATTGGCTCCTCTGAACTCTGTACATTTGGACTGATGGTAACTAAAGAAGGTCAAAAAAAATGTCCCAATAATACCTTTAAATCCTCTGTAAAACATTCCTAGAACAGGTTGTTTGGGTTTTTTTTACACAACATATGTGGCTTATAAAGAATACACAGTGGTGTGATTTAAAGGTTTTACTCACACTTTTTGAAATGACATGTACAACTCAGCCAATTTTTTTTCCACTCATTTGTAATGTGGTCATTCTGACTTCATGCAAATTAAATTAAACCTTTAGCCCACATCACACCATCATGTACGCTTCCTCTATATACACACCATGCTGTGTTTATATGCCTCTTCTGTGAAATGATCTAAAGTAAAGCGTTAACACAATCTAAAAATGAGGGAAAGGACAGGAAAAAGCCCCAACAAATTTCAAGCCACTAGCAAAATGTCTTCCATTTATTTTCAAATCAAAAGTGTCCTCTTTAAATTTGCAAAATATGGCTGCTTCCAAGCTTTGAATTAATTTCTGCACTATTCAGCTCTATTGCTTCACTGTCTTATGCTTTCTAAGCACTTTAAAAAGATGTACGGTATTAAAAGGGATATCGGCACTATTATACATTTTACTTAGGATTTCTGGTTCTGTCATCAGGATAATGACTTCTGACTTTTTAGACTCTGCATTCAGGAACTGGATGATTGCCTTATTTAAAACAGTGCATCTATTATTGCCACTTACTGCATATAAAAATACAAGATAAGGTTGCAATTAAGATACAAAATGCCATCACATAAAAATGTAAAATAGTGTCCCTACACTTTCCCACAAATGTTTTCAACTTTGTCCATTAGGAAAAACAAGATAAGGAGAGAACTTTTAGACCACAGTTTGACAGAAAACTATCTGCTTAAAATGTTGTTTGGAGAGACAAAACTATATTCTCCCCTTTTGGGAAATGTTAATTTAAATTATTCCTCAAAACAACTCAACTGGCACAATCAGTTGAATTAACCTGCATTGGTGTTGCTTCACTAATGTTTAATGCATAAGCCTATTTTCTATTCTTCAGATTGCATTCTGAATACATCTTGGGGTAATACTTTAAAGTATATGGAAATATTTATAGTGTCAAAGTAGTATCGAACTATAAATGAATGAAAGAACAAGAGATCAAAGGCTTGATTCCTTGATTCAACATTAACTTCACTGTTAATTTCCATTTACACTGGTGCCAGATCAGTAACAGACCTCTAGTCTAAAGTGACTTTGAAATAACTGCACATACGCCTACACACTAGAACCGAACAGACAGTGTCCATGTTTATGCACATACTTTGATAGTTAAACATTTTTTTTAAAGGGTACTGTTCACAGAAGTGAATGTGTACTATCTAAATTATTTGGGTCTTCACATATGCAGCTGGAGGATACAGAGAGAATATAGAATATTCAAATGAGGGTGCGCACCTGTCATTTGTTGTACAGGTTTGCAGGTTAAGAGTCTCATTGAATTGCCAGCTGCTCGAGCAGATAGCAGTTGCAGCCAAATCAGCTTCTTATCATTTCTGTACAGCCAAAAGATTGTGACACATTCTTTCAGATAGATACCTTGAACCATTATCCACATCGTTGTTGCTTCAAGATTAACCAACTGCAATGAACTCTACATAGGGTACACCTTTAAAAGGATGTGGAATCTGAGCCTGATGCACAGTGGCTGTTTAGTAAGCAGATATCCCATCTTAAGCATAGTGAGCCTGTGCTTCATGACCTGCACTGGGCTGCCTGTGTATTTCTGGGTGGCGTTTAAGGTGTTGGCCTTACCTTTTAGATCCTAAACAGCTTAAACCTCTATCTACCTGAGAGAATATCACCCTGTGCCATGACACCAAAGTTGAGATCAGCAGAGGAACCTGAGCTCAAGCACTGCTTATATAATTGAGAAGGGGCTGCTGGCCACGTTCTCGCTAAGAAAGCCCTATGAATTTTGAATTCGCTCCCCTCCCTTCATCCAAAATAGCTGCTTCTTGTATCACCATAAATCTCCAATAATTTGATGTTAAAATATCATTAAAAGCAGATGTGCACAGAAAGCTCTTTTACTTTGGATGCTTCAGAACTTCAGAGAATTAAATCCCAGCATTCACTTACTCCCTGAGCCAAATTTTATACTTGTAAATAAGCTACTGCATAATTAGATTTACAATAGGTTGTATCATTTATTCAGACTGTTGATGAAGTTAGTTAAGAGAAGAAGGCTGTTCTGGTCCTTCAAGTTGGATACTGGTGCTGTCTCACAAAGCCAGCTGCTGGGCATTTTATCTTCTTGACAATATAGTTCTTAGTCCCCGCACACTGAAGCTCTATTCAAAAATTAAACTAGCTGGGTATAAATACAAGCCTTCATTTTCTCAAGAGTGAATAATATTAACAGATACAAATCCTGCTTTTTTTTAAAAAACAGAAAACTTTCTGACAAGCAAGGTATTATACATAAAGGTCTTCTGAAGAAAGAAGTACTTTAAACAATACATGTTCTTTCATGTTGCATTTTAAAAGAATTTAAGATCTGCCGAACAACAGAAGAACAGGGTATTTATTATGCCTGATGTGAACATTTGGCAGGTCCTACTTTAATTTTTTTTAACTGCAACTAGTCATTTAATAATTTGCAATTACTAGTTTATATGAACATTTTCTTGTTTTCATACACAAACATCTATCTTTGCAGCAAATTTTTTTTAAAAGAGTATTTCTTCTGGGGGAGTTCCTGAACTGGTCACAGTCTTAGGAAAAAATGGGGAACTTTTTTTTAAGAAGGCTTTTAAACCTTGCATCTGCAATGACACACCTACAATTACAGCAGTGGTCACCAAGCAGTCAATCGCGATTGACTGGGAGATCCTAGAGGATCTCCCAGTTGATTGCGATCTCCGGTAGTGCAGTGTGGCTGCCGCTAAGGGAGACTCCCGGCCTACCTTGGCCCCACGCCACTCCCGGAAATGTCCAGCGCAGCCTCAGGGGCAGGGATCTCTTTCCACGCACTTCTCCTGCCTGCTAGCACAGCCCCCACAGCTCCCATTGGCTGGGAGAGCTGCGGGGGTGGTGCTTACAAAGAGGGACAGCGCAAAGAGCCACGTGCCCCCATACCTCACAGGGTCCGCAGGGGCCCATTGGTCCCTTTCAGGAGCATGGTGGAGCTGAGGTAGGCAGGGAGCCTGCCTTAGCCTCACTGCGCTGCCAACCGGGAGCTTCCGGAAGCAGGTGCTGTCTGGCTTGGAGGCCGCATGCCAATCCCCTTACCTGAGCCCCCTCCCGGATCCAGCACCCCATACCCTCTTCTGCACCCCAAACCCTACCCTGAGACCCCTTCTGGAGCCAGCACCCCAAACCACTTCCTGTACCCCAACCCTCCTCTCCAGCCCTGACCCCACTCCCAGAGCCAACACCCTGTACTTGCTCCTGCACCCCAACACTCTGCCACAGCCCAGAGTCCCCTCCTGCACCCGAACTCCCTCCTAGAGCTTGCACCCCTCACCCCCTCCTGCACCCCAACCCCCTGCCTCAGGCTCAGCCCAGAGCCCCCTCCCACACTGCGAACCCGTTGGCCCCAGCCCAGAGCCTGCACCCCCTCCTGAACCCCAGCCCCCTGCCCCAGCCTGGTGAAAGTTAATGAGCGTGGGAGAGAGCAAGTGACCCGGGAGGGGGGAGGAGAATGGCGTGAGCGGGGCAGAGCTTTGGGGAAGGGACAGAGGCTGGGTTGCCCTTAGATTCAAAAAGTGATTTGGGGCATAGAAAGGTTGGAGACCACTGAATTACAGGCATACAAGATAGAATTTAGATGTCTAACTATTTTCTTATACCTGCGTTAAATGCCAGCATAGGATTGGAGAGGCAAAGGCCCCCAGGGAAAGACAAGAAAAAGAGCCTCAGGATGTGCTTATGATGGGGTGCTAATCCTTCTGCTTATGGGGGAAGGAAAACCAAAGCAGTCACATGCTGTCCTGAAGCTCCTGTTCTGCCACTAGTGGTGCTTGTTTGGAGAATAAGGGCAAACACTGAATAATGGCAACAGCTAAATCCTCAATCTATTAACTAGTAAGGCCTATGTTCCTGAGTATTACTTACAGCATTGCAAGTTTTTTTTCCATTTTGAACAATGTGTCCTTTTGCGAGAAGAAAATGCTCAAAGTTAATCTCAAAATTTGGGTTTGGTGGTTCATTTTTGTCAACCCACCTCCCAACTGATAATTTCAAGGTTTTTATTTTTCCCTTTCAGAAAAACAGTGGGTTATTTTGAGGTCAAAAATATTATTAAAAATAAAAAACACAAGAACCCTGGTCAGTCAGAAAATGCTTTGCCCATCTGTTTTCACAAACATTTAGGGCTTATAGGTGGTTCAAGAAACAACTGAAAGGCTCTCTAAACATTACACACCAAAAATCAAAGGATCAGTGTTGCAAGGCAGACTATTTAAATATACTAACTGCATTTGGTATTGCAAATTGTAGTTCAGTGTATGAGCACTCACAGCATCAAATGGGTTCCAAATACTACTACTATATATCAAAATAAACAAGCACACACACATTTAAGGTACGGTCAGAAATGTAGCTTATTGCATACTCTAGCCATCACAATTGGATAATTGTTTAGATACAGTCTACAGTGTTATTCTGAATATTAATTCACACAACCACAGTTAAAACCTGCAACTGATAAAAGCATATATTGAAATAATTTACGTACATGTTTTATAAAATTAATTGTGATATCCACCTTTCATCATCTAGTAGATGTTAGACATATAAATCTACAGGTTTCAGAGTAGCAGCAGTGTTAGTCTGAATTCGCAAAAGAAAAGGAGTACTTGTGGCACCTTAGAGACTAACAAATTTATTTGAGCATAAGCTTTCACGAGCTACAGCTCACGCACACGAAAGCTTATGCTCAAATAAATTTGTTAGTCTCTCAGGTGCCACAAGTCCTCCTTTTCCTATATAAATCTACGTATCAGCATTATTTCTGCACCTTACACTACTGAACATGTTCCTCTGCTAAACTGCAGTGTCATTTCAAATACTCTAACCATTAAAGCACTGGAGAACCTATGCAGTCTATTATTTAAGCAAGACGGACTCCTTTAGAGGTTTTTAACACTTACCAAAGATGAAAGAAAGGTCACACAATATTCTAGCTAGTTATTAAAAGGCAGGGTCCCCTCTCATGGATGTTTATTTTATGTTTTATTTATTTCTGTGCATAACTAGGCTATAGAGTCTAATTTCAAATCCTCTTCTATCTATTCCCTCAATCTGAGTGCAGCAGATCACGCTGCAAGAGGATTTTTGAGATCTGTACTGCCCTTGCAAATTAGTGTTCACAGTGCTTTCATTTCCTCCTACAAATGCTAACATGTATGGTGAGCTTGTCTACAACAAGCATCTACAAGCACTAGTTCCAGGATAAAATTGTTTGTTACCCTAGCCTAAGCCTAACTGACAATCAATTAACTCCAGGTAAAAACAGTCCAGCATAGACATACCCTTTGGGCCACACACTCACCCACTCTTAGCTTCACACCTACTTTTATACAGTCCTTTGAGCTTATTATGGTCTTTCTATTTTTTGATTGCCATTTACCTGCTATTTCCTCCTCTTTCAAATTTATCTTCACATTTTACTGTATTCTATTTAGGTTTTTATACTGTACCCATTACTGTCATCTGTGACTCTTTTCCCATTATTCCTGCCTATGTTGGCTCCCTCACCAATGATTTCTCCACCCCCTCCCTTATTTCAACTGTTATATCCTACCTTGGCTGGTCTATGTTGTAAACTTTTTTGGTCAAAGGCTGTTGTGTCTATTATTTTCCCTACAGAGCACCATTAACATTGACAGTACTAAATATGAAAAGGAGTACTTGTAGCACCTTAGAGAGACTAACAAATTTATTTGAGCATAAACTTTCATGAGCTACAGCTCACTTCATCGGATACAACTAACACGGCTGCTACTCTGAAACCTGTCAGTACTAAATATGATTATCTGAAGTACACTACTCATATGTTCTTGGCTTAATGTTCTCTGCTCCAGCTAAACAGACTCCCTAAATCCCTTCCACCAAATGTACAGAGTCCCAATGTAACAGACTGCAAACACTGTGCATCTTCCAAGGCAACAGTTCCTTCTTTCCCTTTTCTTCTCTCACTTTCTCAAAGAACTTACCACAGTTCAACAAAGCCAACTCAGTACCTCTAACAGTTCACTCCACTATGTCAAAATTAGCTTCTAAACACTGAAATACACTGAAAGCACAAACCTGAGACAACCCAGAATTCATGTAGTATCAGACAGTCTGACCAATAGAGTCACCAATATATTCCAGAAAATGTTGGCTCAACTCCCCATGTATACGCACTACCCTAACTTAACTGCACTGAATCCTCCTCTAATTTACATTTTGCATCACAAACTGTCATGGATCAAGATGGTATTTGTGACAGTCTGTATTCCTATGTTCTCCCCTTTTACAAGATGATAAATTTTGTACAAAGGATGCCTCGTGAAGTATCATCTGAAAACTCAATCTGCTGATCATTGTTGTCCTGGTAAAATATCTGTGGCAACGTTCTATGTAAATCTATAAAATTCTACTGTATGATATCACTGAGACATGTTCCAAGTTTAGAAAAGCAGGCATAAACCAGTTTCCTCAGAGACAAAAGGCAAACTGACACCTCATCCAGGTGTCAACAAAATCAAATTGACAATCACCTGGTTAACCGGCCATTCTTTGGCAGGGAAAAGGGTGTGAGCGAGAAATTTACATCTTGGCAAAGGAACAGCTGGATGTTCCCATCCCCACTGACCTTCTGTCTCCTAAACCCCAGCTGGAGATTATTTTCAAAGAAAAAAAAAAGAATGATAAAGGGAACAGATGACCCAAAATACTCTTCCCTTTCTCTCTGCGCATGGCATCAACACCACCTTAAGGACAAGGAAAGTAACACTGAACTGGGGGAGGAGTCCTCGCTGAAAGGGTTCCAGCCAGCAAGACTGCTGAACCACGTGGTGAGAGAGACCCTTTGTTTTGAATTCATTTAGCTTGTTAAGTTAGACGATAGGTTTTTTTTACCTTTTATTTTCTTGTAATCACTTCTTACTTTTATGCCTCATTACTTGTAATCACTTAAAATTTTTCTTCCTGTACTTAATAAACTTGTTTTACTGTTTTATCTTAACCAGTGTTTGGATTGAAGTGTTTGGGAAACTCCATCTGAGATAACAGGGTTTGTGCATATCATTTTCTATTAATAAAATGACAGGCTTTATATGAGCTTGTATTGTCCATGAGAGTGCTGGGCAGTAGTAAGATGCACATTTCTGGGGGCAAGTGGGGGACTGGGAATTTGCTGGTATTACTCTGCAATGTAATTCATGAGTGGCTGGCTGTAGCACTCATACAATATAACTGGGAGTGATTTACATACTGGAGGTTGTGTGGGCACAGTTCAGGAGTGGTTGCTCTCACAGCGAAACAGTATAAAAGGCACCCCAGGTTAGAGAATTGAGAGGACACAGGTGTCCATCAGTCCAGACTGTACCCTGGTAATGTCACAGTACAATCATACAAGATGCAAGTGTAAGCCTCAGACGGAAGAATAAGGATACAAACAACCAGACTGCTTTCTGATGTGTTCAAAAAAAGATTTGGAGATATGGAACAAAAAAAACATATTGTGTTGTGTGCCCCAAGCCCCATCTGGACCCAAGGAAAAAGAAAACACAGCAAACTCAAAATATACACTATAGATTTTAATCAGTAAGTCGGTATAAGATTCCCAAATCGAATAAGCTGCAGAGGCAAGAAGCCAGGACAGAACAAATTAGAGTAATGGTCTGATGGCAGACTGTAACTGCAGCCACTCACAAATCCTTTTGCTATCACAGGATTGCACATGTGCTACACATCTCAATCATCACAGAATTATAGAAATTAGAGCGGAAAAAACAAATATATAGTTCGTATTAAGTTTCTCAATCTCCATATCTGTATAGACTTGTTTCAGAGTGTTTTGTCCTGGCTATTTGTAAATGACTCAAGTGGCAGAACTTCCATTATTTGCCTTTGGAGACTATTCTATAGTCTAATACAAATATGATTTTTTTGATATTCAGAACAAGCTTTCCTTTGCTTAATTTGATCTAGTTTCTCCTACTTATACCATTTTGGATCACTCTAAACAATTGCTCTCCTTCCCTACTCTTACACAGCTGTTTTTATCTCTCCATAACTCTATGTTCTTTTTTCAAAAACTTAGCCCCAATATGAATGTGATGCATAATCATCACAATCTGGATCAAGAAACTAACTAGTCAATGGCCAGCTCGTGTTAATTGACCTGCAGAGAACAACAGATGTGTGATTAAGTTATATTTTAAATAAATAAATGCTTTTTAAGAGATTTAGTAGAACTTGTACTATTCTGCTACAGTGAGATCTTGCACCAACTTGCTCTGTTTGGCAGTCCAGATAAATTCTGATTGGCAGTTAATTGTGCCATTCATAAAAACAGTGCTTTGATGTTTTTACAAGAATCATAGTTTTGCATTTTGTATTTTTGGAAGCCATGTGTGTTTACATGGTTTGCTGCTGACTATGTAAATAAAACTGGTATTATAAATTGCAAACATTCCTATGAGCTTCTAATTCCTACTCTAAAAGGGTCCAGGTTTTAATCCATCACCTACAAGTTTTGGAATATTTCATATTTCTATTTAATTGCATTTATTTTATATCATTTACTGTATAAAATATTCCTTTATCAACTGCTGTTTTACAAGGAATCTCCCCTTATTTTTTTTTTATGTTTTCATTTGGCCTTGGATTACAATAGATACAGTCAAGAAGGGACGATAAAACCAGGTTATATGTTCCACCCTATGAAGGTTTCTCTGAACTCTTCCTTGGCCAAGAGCAAGCTTTCTATTTTGCACATCAAAATGCTTCTAGCTCATCTTTCAATTCAACTAAGAAAAAAATCCCACATGAATATTCATGTCCCTCTTGTAGGTCCCCATTACTGTCATGCTTGCTTTTTAAAGGTACAGCACTTGAAACAGAAGATCACGGGGGTTTAGGTTTTGTGAAACCCTAAAGAAATATTTCTAATTATTTTAAATGTTCTAACAATATACAGAAGTGATTTAAACAAACCATTTAATGGAAATTACTCAGAATGTGTTAAACATATATCAATTTGTTCTGTAGCATAGATGAAACTCAACTATATTCCTTTCTGGCCTTTGTCTACTGTCAGCATCTCATCAGTCTTCTCCCTCTGCACCTTTATGAACTGGACTTTCATCTTCTCTGTTCCAAGCCCGTAGTCTCTGCTCTCAGTTCTTTCTCCTCCAAGACCCCATCTTCCTGATTCCACTATGCTTTTTTCCAGCCTCCCTCTAGTTTCTGTTTGCTACAGGCACCTTCTTCTCAATTCTGTCTCCTCCATTCTAATCCCACCGCTGGACTATACAGCTTGCTCCACAACAACATTTTCTAAGTGGTCAGCATTTTTCAAATACAGTTGCCTGAAGACAGGCACCTAAGGCTGTATTTCCTGACCAGACTACATTTATTCGTTTAGGTTTATAAAAGGTAACCAAGACATGGTCTGAGAAACTCTGCTGCCACTACAAGATTTAAAGATAAAACTAGGGAGAATAACTTTGAATTAGGGGTTGGCTTCAAATATTCCAGCCCAATCAAACTGAGAAGGGAAAAGTATGCAAACCCTGTCCACATGTGCCACACAATATCTGAAATTCCCTTCCGAAAACAGAAGGACAAAACACTTATATGGATGCCTATATACCGTAGCGATGGGCACGCTATAAATATGTAAGACAAATCTTTCTATCGACATTAACTTTTGAGCTAGGCCTGGCATTTTATTTTTAAGTCACAAAGAGTCACCAACTCTCAGCTCACTTCTGCAGCAACCAAAACTGAAATGCACGTTTCTCCTCTCACTTACATGGATACAAAAGCCAGCATAACTCTACTGGAGTCACTCCTAATTTACACTGATGGGAGAAACAGGAGAATCAAGCCTCTTCATTGTGCATGTGAATTATATATATGCACACATTCAGTTTTTTTAATTTTGATATCTGTTGCTGTACATACTGGACCAAATCCATCCCTAGTGCTATGCTGACAACTCTCACAATCTGATTGCTGTACTTAAAGCTCCAGCTTCTGGAGACAATTATATGAGAATCTCAGCTTTCATTTTAAAAGGATGAAGTTTCTAGTCACCATGTTTTCATGGAAAAGCTTAACATATGTGACACAATTTGAATCCTGAAAGCACAAAATCCAAAAGACAGATAAAAGGAATGCATTTTTTTTTTTCAATCTCATGATTTCTTGGGGATTAACATAATTTTTGAATTTGTCAGTACTGCTAGTAACATTCCATTGACTTGAGTCAGATCCTCAACCTCACTCCAGCCCCTATGTACTAGGTAAAAATGCCAGAGCAGTGTAAAGAGTCTCTAAAAGTCCCAGCTCTGGATGGGGAAGTATCAGCCAATACAGCAATTGAGGATAACAGCAGCAGGCTGTCCTTCCAAATACCCCCTCTCAAGCTCAACTAGCCAAGGAGTGTGCTGGGGCAGGAAAAAGAGCATCAGGACCAGGGCCACACATAGTGCTGTGGAGAGTCTGGACAGCACATGGGACTGTCTAAATCAGTCATTTTCAAACTTTTTTTCTGGTGACCCATTTGAAGAAAATTGTTGATGTCCGAGACGCAACAGAGCTGGGGATGAGGGGTTTGGGGTGTGGGAGAGGCTCAGGGCTGGGGTCAGGAATGAGGGGTTCAGGGTGTGGGAGAAGATGCTGGGCAGGGTTGGGGGGATGGCGTGCAGGTTCTGGGGTGGGGCCGGGGATGAGGGGTTTGGGGTGCAGGAAGGGGCTCCGGGTTTCAGAAGCTCAGGGCTGGGGCAGAGGATTGGGGTGTGGGCTTACCTCGGGGGCCTCCTGGCACAGCAGGGGTACTAAGGCAGTCTTCCTACCTGTCCTGGCACTGCAGACCACGCTGCACCCCAGAAGTGGCCAGCAGCAGTTCCGGCTCCTAGGTGGAGGCGCACAAGTGGCTCCACGCGGCTCTCGCCTGCAGTCAGTGCCACCCCCCCCCCAGATCCCATTGGCCAGGAACCAGCCAATGGGAGAGCGCAGCCGGTGCTTGGGGCACGGTGCAGAGCCCCATAGCCCCTGCTGCCTACGAGCCACACCTGCTGCTGGCCACTTCCAGGGCGCAGCGTGGCATCATAACAGGTAGGGATTAGCCTCCCTTAGCCGGGTAGCACTTCCGACAGGACTTTTAATGACCCAGTCGGCAATGCTGACCAGAGCCACCATGACCCAGTGCCTTACATCCTGCGACCCAGTACTGGGTCACGACCCGCAGTTTGAAAACCACTGGTCTAACTTACACTATGTGCTACTCCAGCCACCAGAGTTACCAGCCTTTCCAGAGGGGATAATAGCTGCATTAAATTATTACAAACATCTTTTAACAGCCCTTTTTTAACTGACAGATTGTACTCTCAGGGAAATGATAGGAACATGCACTGTTAACCTTTAAATGACCTGTTTTAAGCACTGGTAATGCCCCATATAACTGAACTGAAAATCTGCCAATACCTAAGCAATTCTCTTTCTACTTTCTATTCCTTTTACTGTTCTTCTCCCAAGTAACTAATCTTTTCTGCTTCTGAACTTCTTTCTGAGGATTCTACCTTTCCTCCTGATCTATTCTATTTTTCACTTTTACCTTCATTAGCTATCTTTTCCACTGTTTCTCCAATTCATACCACAATTTTACATGCCAATTGGTTTCCAAAAGTGTACATTCTTCTTCAATCCATTCAACTCTCAATGCTCCATCAAAAACTATTGTCCTTTCTCCTCAAATCTCTTACGTATTTTATTCTCAATTCTCTCACTTTCATTGCTACTTTCTATTCAAGTCTCCAATACTTTTTGCCCTTGACCCTTTCATTTACATGACAGCCTTTCACATAATAGATGTTGCTCTCTATCCACCAACTTCTACAGCCTTTCCTTTCCACATACACTTTCCATACTACAGTAATATCCCCAGTGAGAATAGCAGGAGAAGAGGTTGTCATCACTCAGTGCCTTCTGTTAAATGATTCATCCTTACAGGTGAGTTAACACACTACCATTGAGTTCTCGGTCACAAAACGTTGTGTGAAGTTAATTTGTGCATCTACTGGTCATATACTGTACCTTAGTCTGTCCAAACCCTGTAGCAAATTTTGATTTTTTCTTCAATCAATGTAATGCATTTAAACCATTAAATGTCTCTTTATTGATGTTTTTGCTAAAAAAATGTTTTGCTGATCTTCATATTGGTGTAAACGGCATCTTACTGACCACTTTAAAAAAAAGAAAAGACAGGTCCCTTCCCAGAGTATTTTACAATCTAAATTAAAAAAACAGCATGGATGACAACAAACAGGAATGGCGAGATATTGAGGGGGACGGGAAAATGAGAAACAATTGTTATAATAGTGAAAAATCATGGCACGCTAATTTTTATAAGCATCTTGGTAACCCCTTTCTGGGATAATTATGTTTTAAAATTAATATATTCATATTTGGGGACATTGTCTAAATTGAGGACCTGAATACAGGTCAGTGGTATTAATGTATCCAGCAATTAAGTTACAGATCAACTCTATTTATTCTAAGGCAAAAATTAAACTACAGCAATAATTGTATTTAGAAATAGCTGAAATAAAAAGGTCTCAGTATATTTTAATGGTGCAGGCAAACAACACCTAATTAGGGCTAACTTATTCTTCCTTATGCCTCACCAAAATTCAGAGATCTTATGTTTAGATTTATAAAAAAAACAGAAGAGAAGCCAAGTTAGCCTTAATTGTGTCTTGTTTAACTGACAATTTGAAAGGCAAACTCTTTTTTAATGCGGCTGTTTTTTAAAATTATCACGTCTATTTCTGAACTGTTCTTTTTCCTCATTTGACTTTTTTTATTTTTTGCACAGAGATTTGGATCAAATACTAAGTATAGTTGCTCAAAGAAGAAAAAGGGTACTGTGAGCTCTTACAGGAAGATTTTATAATTCAAGCTGTTATGCTTCATACTAAAAGTTAACAAGGAGAAAGCTGTAATCACATTATGAATTGAACCATTTCAAAACTGAAACAACGCAGGAAGTAACAAAAGATCCAGATGAACATTTCTATATGTATTCAACAAGCACTACAAGAGGAAAGCTGAAGAGTGGTCAAGACGAATATTTGCAATGCAGTTAGACTAGACGAGTAAATCTGACTGTATGCCAGCTGCAAGGGCTTGCCCTTAATTTACACAATCAAATGTCT
Source organism: Lepidochelys olivacea (assembly GCF_965140295.1). NCBI lineage: Eukaryota > Metazoa > Chordata > Testudines > Cheloniidae > Lepidochelys > Lepidochelys olivacea. Next base: position 300,858,058 of record NC_140411.1, read on the forward strand.
AGTGTTGCACAGTGTCTAGCATCACTACCAACAATCTTAAAAATCTCATCAGATAACTCTACTTTTACTGAGCATTTTAATCAGGGACTGAACACATTTCTAGCTATACTATGTAGCGCACTCTTTCTGTTGGTCCACCACCATCTGTCACTTATAGCTTCCAGAAATACAAAATTTTTCACTTCATACAAACGCACTCTGCACTTAAACTAAGCTATCATTCAAATTCCGACATGAGAGCTGAATTCCTTTTCTAGTGTTCTTCAACTCTGACCCAACTATACCCACTCCTTCACTGAAAAGGGCAAAGACAACAACCCAGCAAGTGGGACAGGCAAAACAGACCTCCTTTGTTCACTTCTTTTTTTTCTTTCAGTTTTCTATTGAGGTAAATAACTGAAAAGCTCAGCCAGCCTTCAGTGGCTCAGAAGAATGCAATATAGCTAGCTTGCAACTATGCTTTCCTGATCAACAAACAGTATGATGAAACTTAGGGAGCATCATTTCAACCTTAAAGAACAATGTACTGAAGCTCAGAACATCTTTTAAATTATAGTAGGAATAGTACAATTTACAATATTAATCAAACATGTATACATAAAGTGACAATATCTTTAATGTTAACACACAATAGGCACTATTTGCTTGCTATCTTAAAATTCAGCAAATCATCACTATAAAGAAAATATACTGAATTTTCTACATGCTATCAGACCACTCAAGAAGGCAATATCAGATCCACTGCATATTGCAGAGCAGATGACCTGCTACTTCATTCCCTCAGTTTACACTCCTAGGATATGCATTTTTCAGTGTTACTTTCCATTTCTTTCCTGCTCTGTACATAAAACAGAACATAAACATACATGCAATAAGAACTATTACCAGCCTGTCCTAATGCCACTTAATAACAATGTCGGCTTCAATTGTGTTTGGCTTTGTTATCTGACAGCCAAGAAAAACATAGGGTAAATAATATCTCAATTCAAGGTGATTTGGGGAAACTATGTAGCTACATATATGCAAAACAGATTTATTTAGCGTTGCTTTTTGATATTTATTCTGTAGTTTAATCTGTGTAATAGGCCAGTTAGCCTTTTTAGGACTCAGTATTTCTTATATTCAAATAGTAACTGTAGAGATTCACTTCTTTGGATAAAAAAAAAAATCATCACCTTTGTTGAATTGAAATTTCAATCCTGCACACCAATAAAACAGGTGAATTAGGGTGATGCTGTCGCTCTCCCATTAACTCTGCTGAACAATTATAATCTTGTAGTTAAAGCTTATGCTGTCATCTTTGCAGAGTCCACAGTAGAAGGCAATACCCCAACACAGCAGGATCTAACTAGCAGCACCAGCAAAGTAGTAAACACCCACCTGAATGTTTACACCATTATCCTTTTCTCTCTTACAACCCTTCTCTCTAACAACAACAGAATTAATATCAGTTAGACAATCTTTTCCACACTAGAGAAAAAGCATGCTAAGTAATGGTCAGATTCTGATGCCCTTACTCACAAGGAGTGTTCTCTTATTTTGCCAGTATTCCCATTGAGGTCAGTGAGACTAACTGCATAGTAAGGGCATCAGACTCTTTCCCCATATATTCTCCCAACTGGTAATATTTTATTTCAATGGCCTCAGCATAAAAAAAAATCCTATATTTACATTAATTTTACATCATAGATTAGATATAATTTCAGACATTTCTGACTTCAAATATTTGTTTTTGTTGTAATTTGTATTAAAAATATTCACTTGTTTAACCATTTAAGTCATTTGCTCAGTAATTAAACATTTTAAAATGAGTACAGCCATCAACTAATTGCATATAGATTTCCCTGAAATGCTTATAATATAACCTACCTCAAATACATGGAAATATAAGAGATAAAATAGTTTGAATTAAAAATAGAATGTCTGTTGCCCCTGCAAATTGGTTTTCAAATAAATTTTTATATCAATATTGTACCATCTGAACAATTTCTTCCATTTTTCAGCTCACATATTTATAGATATTTGTTGACCAAAGTTTGAGACTTTTCTCTCAGCACATCTGGAGAACTGAAATCTAAAATGAGGCCAAATGACACTGAGTAATGCCCAGCTCTGCGCCTAGCCCTATCAATTTCAGTTTTAAAGTGTAATGTTAATTATGTCAAACAACTGGAAAAGATGAAGAAGTTGATCATATGGCTACTGGAATTAATGGAAGTTTTACCATTGACTTCAATGAGTGCAGGATTAGGTTTTAAACTTTTATCCACTGTTCCACACTATGTACTAAACACATTTTTAATTTGAGTCTAAACAGCAAAGCAACGGAAATACTACAAGGCTGAAGAATGGGAACACCAGTGAAAGTGCTAATCTTCACTGCCTCAATCAAAAGGTTTTGTCCGAGTAAAGAGTGCAAAATTGGACGCTACATAAGCAGAAAAATTCACATCCCTAACAGTATTAGACTCCCAAACTACAGTCTCACACTATTGTTATGTTCTTTACCTCACAATACAAACACCAAAGAAACGTTTTGCACTACCTTTCTTAATCGGATGGCCAATAGGGATCAGCGCTGGCGATTTGACAGAAGCACAATATCGTCTTAAATTTTTAACAGCTTGGAAGTCTTGTGATTTTTCCTGATAATCAGATATAACTTACTATTGAACTATAAGCCCTTGATTGAAATACATTCAACGCTTCAAAAATAACCTTTTGTGCTTGATGGTATAGTAGCAGATCAAGGTCAGGTTAATTATTACTTTTTAACTAACAGGTAAATACTTTTGCCACACCGACTTTATGTTCATTTTCTGCCAGTTACCATTAAAAGGGAAGAAGCAGAGAAAAGGTGCAGATGAACACCGCAGTATCTATGTACTGTTAAGTTGTTGCAACCATACAGTATACTGTATTTCCCGGTATGTGCATATAAATTTAACCACAAGGAAAATGCCGAAAGGCATCTTTGGGTTAAAAATAAAATGGTTCTACTAAATACATTGTACACTCCCAAACTACAATGATACATTTGACAGGTTTCAAATTAAACTAGATTGTGCTGGTCGAATGGCCGTCTGTATAACGAAAAGGAGGACTTGTGGCACCTTAGAGACTAACCAATGTATTTGAGCATAAGCTTTCATGAGCTACAGCTCACTTCATGCTCACGAAAGCTCATGCTCAAATAAATTGGTTAGTCTCTAAGGTGCCACAAGTCCTCCTTTTCTTTTTGCGAATACAGACTAACACGGCTGTTACTCTGAAACCTGTCTGTATAACAGGATACAGCTAAAAAGAAAAAACAGCACTAATGATAATTCACTAATGCTTTAGTAGCAGCGAATGATCCCCCAGCAATAGGTCCAGTACTCATGAGAAAACTGCTCTAGGGACAGGAAAAGCGTTTAACAGCGTGCAGGGGACTCTTCAACCCTAATCCCATGCAGTTTGCTACTTCAGCATAGACAGCTCCTTCCGTGTATTGCCAGGGAGACAGGAGGAGGAGGGGAGGAGGAGAGGAGGAGGAGGGGGCCGGGTGGCGTGGGTGGGAGGACAGGGCAGCAGCTACAGCGGCCTGCCTGAGCCAAGGGAGGCAGCTCCTTCCCTTCGCCGTTGCGCATTTGCAACCCACTTACGTGCAAGGGTGCGAAAAGGCGGCCTGCGGGAGGCAGGGGAAGCGGGCGCCCCGCCAAGCAGGCAGCCTGTTGCCCCCTGCTCTGCGCGTGAAATGGCGACCTCCCCGGCTCAGCGGAGCGCGCCGCGTGCGAGGCCAGCCCGGCGGGGCTGGATCCCGGTCCGCGGAGACGGAGCGCGACGCGCGCAGCGTCTCCGGCCGTGGCCGGGCGGGGGCAGCAGGGATGGGAGAGACTCTCCCAGTCTCAGCATCAGTGCGGGCGTCGGCACGGTCAGGCTGCCCCCGCATGCACCCAACTGAGCACCGCACACCGGCCCCCAGGCAGCTCCAGCCACCTGCCGCTGGCAGACCGTGCCCCGGCACCAGGCAGCCCTCCCAGCCCGCCCCTGTAGCGCTGCCCCGGCGGGAAGGAGCCTGGCCAGGGCCAGGCAGGGGAGCCACACAGGCACCCCCACCCCGGGGCGGCGGGCAGCGCGCCGATAGGGAAACACACACACGCCTGTGCGCACGTCCCTGGAGGTGGGTGTATAAACAGCTCCCTACACAGCCCGGGGCCACCGCACACCCATGCAGGTGCCTTGCTCACGCGCACACAAACCCTGGGGGACTGGACGCCGGCCTCGCCCGCCAGCCGCCCCGGAGCAAGGCTCCAGCAGACCCCTCCGTGCCCGCCGGCCCCCGCCCTGCACAGCCCCGGCGGGGGCGGGGCGGTCCAGCTGGGCGCGCGCCCGCCGGGCTGCCTGGGCATTTGGGGGCAGCCGGCGCAGGACACCGGGAGGCGGAGGGTCGCGCGTTCCCCATGCCCGGCGCTGCAGCGGCGCCACCTCTCCCCGCTGCCACAGGGCCCGGCGAGGCGGCGGCCTCTCCCCAGGCTCCCCCCGCTGACGGTACTCACGGGTGGCTGCGGCCCCGCTGCCCGGCTCGGGGTGGTGGTACGGCGCGCACCTCCCGCGGCGAGCCCCTGGCCCTCCTCCCCGCTCGGCAGGCTGGAGCAAAGCGCGCCGGCAGGCGCGCTCCCGAGCCTATCCCCTCCCCACCGCCCCCGACAGTGCTGCGGGGCGCGCGCCCGCCCGCCTGGAGGGAGCTGAGCAGGCTGGGAGCGCGCGCGCGCGCGCCCGCCGGACAGACGGCAGCGGCCGGCGGCGAGCTGCTGCTCTGCCCCGCACACCTGGCCGGGGGGGAGGCGGCGCGCCCCGGGCGCCTGGGCTCGTTAATGCCACGGTGCGCGCGCCTCGGCTCAGGAGGTTGTGCAGCGCAGATACGTGAATACAATTGTCCCGGCCACTTGTCACAGCCCGCGAGACGGAGAACAGCCACTCGTATCCTAGGCGTGTGCGCTAAGGAAAGGTGACCCTAGACATCTACCGCTGCTACAAGGATTTCCCACATTGGGGGGAGGGGCTATTCCACCTGAAACATTTTTTTTTTCTAAACAGACTAGTCCGTCCCCCAGTGTTTAGTAAAGAATAAACCAAACCGCCTTTTCTTATATGTCTACACTACGAAATTAGGTCGAATGTATAGCAGTCGGTTTTTTAGAAATCGTTTTTATACAGTGGATTGTGTGTGTCCCCACACAAAATGCTCTTCGTGCATTAGCTCGGCTGAGTGCTTCCACAGTACCGAGGCTAGTTGACTTCCAGAGCATTGCACTGTGGGTGGCTATCCCACAGTTCCCGCAGTCTCCGCCGCCCAGTGGAATTCTGGGTTGAGATCCTGATGCCTGATGCGGCAAAAAACATTGTCGCGGGTGGTTCTTGGTACATGTCATCAGGCCCTCCTTGCCTCCCTCCCTCCGTGAAAGCAATGGCAGACAATCATTTCACGCCTTTTTTCCTGAGTTACCTGTGCAGACGCCATACCATGGCAAGCATGGAGCCCGCTCAGCTCACTGTCACCGTATGTCTCCTGGGTGCTGGCAGACGTGGTACTGCATTGCTACACAGCAGCAGCAACCCATTGCCTGGTGGCAGCAGACGGTGCAATAGGCCTGAAAACCATCCTCATTGTGTCCGAGGTGCTCCTGGCCGCCTTGGTAAGGTCGGTCAGGAGCGCCTGGGCAGACCTGGGCCCAGGGACTAAATTAGGAGTGACTCTACCAGGTCATTCTCTTTAGTCCTGCAGGCAGTCCTATTGTACCACCTTATGGTGAGCAAGCAGGAGATGAGGACAGCTAGCAGTCCTATTGCACCATCTTCTGCCGAGCAGCTAGGAGATGTGAGTGGCTTGCAGTCCTACCGCACTGTCTGCTGCCAGCCAAAGATGTAAAAGATAGATGGAGTGGATCAAAACAAGAAATAGACCAGATTTGTTTTGTATTTATTTGCTCCCCCCGCCCTTGAAATCAACAGCTGACAATGGTTTTGGTTAGGTCTGTCAGGGGCACCTTGAAAACTTTAATGGAGATTCAATCCTGCCTGAAATACTAGAGGGAAGTATAGCTTAGTGGGTTGAGCATTCACCTGCTAAACCTAGGGTTTTGAGTTCAATCCTTGAGGGGGCCATTCTGTATGACAGTTGTTTTTGTTTCTTCTTGATGTAAAGCCACCCGCTTCGTTGATTTTAATTCCCTGTAAGCCAACCCTGTAAGCCATGTCATCAGTCACCCCTCCCTCCATCAGGGCAACGGCAGATAATCGTTACGCGCCTTTTTTCTGTGCAGACGCCATACCACGGCAAGCATGGAGCCTGCTCAGATCACTTTGGCAATTAGGAGCTCATTAAACACCATGCACATTGTCTAGTGGTATATGCAGCACCAGAACCTGGCAAAGCGAAACAGGGCGAGTAGGTGACATCACCGCGGTGACGAGAGTGATGAGGACATGGACACAGACTTCTCTCAAAGCACGGGCCCTGGCAATGCGGGCATCATGGTGCTAATGGGGCAGGTTCAGGTGGTGGAATGCCGATTCTGGGCCCGGGAAACAAGCACAGACTGGGGGGATCGCATAGTGTTGCGAGTCTGGGACTATTCCCAGTGGCTGCGAAAATTTCACATGCATGAGGGCACTTTCGTGGAACTTTGTGACTTGCTTTCCCCTGCCCTGAAGCGCATGAAACCAAGATGAGAGCAGCCCTCACAGTTCATAAGCGAGTGGCAATAGCCCTCTGGAAGCTTGCAATGCCAGACAGCTACCGGTCAATTGGGAATCAATTTGGAGTGGGTAAATCTACTGTGGGGGGCTGCTGTGATGCAAGTAGCCAACACAATCAAAGATCTGCTGATATCAAGGGTAGTGACACTGGGAAACATGCAGATCATAGTGGATGGCTTTGCTGCAATGGGATTCCCTAACTGTGGTGGGGCCATAGATGGAACCCATATCCCTTTCTTGGCACCAGAGCACAAAGCCGGCGAGTACATAAACCGCAAGGGATACTTTTCAATAGTGCTGCAAGCACTGGTGGATCACAATGGACGTTTCACCAACATCAACGTGGGATGGCCGAGAAAGGTACATGACGCTTGCATCTTCAGGAACTCTGGTCTGTTTCAAAAGCTGCAGGAAGGGACTTTATTCCTAGACCAGAAAATAACCATTGGGGGATGTTGAAATGCCTATAGTTATCCTTGGGGACCCAGCCTACCCCTTAATGCCATGGCTCATGAAGCCATACACAGGCAGCCTGGACAGTAGTCAGGAGCTGTTCAACTACAGGCTGAGCAAGTGCAGAATGGTGGTAGAATGTGCATTTGGACGTTTAAAGGCGCGCTGGCGCAGTTTACTGACTCGCTTAGACCTCAGCGAAACCAATATTCCCACTGTTATTACTGCTTGCTGTGCACTCCACAATATCTGTGAGAGTAAGGGGAAGACATTTATGGTGGGGTGGGAGGTTGAGGCAAATTGCCTGGACACTGGTTACGCGCAGCCAGACACCAGGGCGGTTAGAAGAGCACAGGAGGGCGTAGTGCGCATCAGAGAAGCTTTGAAAACCAGTTTCATGACTGGCCAGGCTACGGTGTAAAAGTTCTGTTTGTTTCTCCTTAATGAAACCCCCCGCTCTTTGGTTCACTCTACTTCCCTGTAAGCTAACCACCCTCCCCTCCTCCCTTTGATCACCGCTTGCAGAGGCAATAAAGTCATTGTTGCTTCACATTCATGCATTCTTTATTAATTCATCACACAAATAAGGGGATAACTGCCAAGGTAGCCTAAGGGGGTGGTGGAGGAGAGAAGCACTGGGAGGGGTGGTGGAGGAGGGAAAGACAAGGCCACACAGCACTTTAAAACTTTAAAACTTATTGATTGCCAGCCTTCTGTTGCTTGGGCAATCCTCTGGGGTGGAGTGGCTGGGTGACCGGAGGGCTCCCCCTCCCCCCACGTTCTTGAGCGTCTGGGTGAGGAGGCTATGGAACTTGGGGAGGAGGGCGGTTGGTTACACAGGGGCTGTAGCGGCGGTCTGTGCTCCAGCTGCCTTTCCTGCAGCTCAGCCATATGCTGGAGCATATTAGTTTGATCATCCAGTGTGGCGGTTCAATGATCAGACAGAACACAGCTTTATGCAAGCAAACAGGCTGGTCAGCGGAGATGGGCTGTTCTGCCCCCCCGTCTTCCACCTTCTCCTTTTATTATATTTCTCCCCCTAAGCATTACACACTGCTACCCAAAGGAATGTATGACGTTGATTAATACACTTAGTTACCATCCTTTATCTACTACAATCCTGGTTCTCAGGCCTTGAGCCCAGGCTAAGAAAGCCTCCCACAGTTGCTGTCCAAACAATCAAGTTCTCATGGTTCATATCTAGCCCTTGTCCTTGGATAGAGCAATGTGTGCATTGCTTCTACAAAACAGTCAGGGGGTGCCCTGCCTGCTTCCAGGTGGAATAGCTAAACATGAACTCTTCAATCCAGCAGCCTCAGCATTGAATCCTGCCTCCTCTCATCACGCTGCCGCCACCTTTCAGCTTCAACCCGCCACTTACTGTCCTCAGCCCGCCACCTCTTCTCCCAGTCATTTTGTGCTTTCCTGCACTCTGACATTGTCTGCCTCCATGCATTTGTCTGTGCTCTGTCAGTGTGGGAGGACAGCATGAGCTCAGAGAACATTTCATCGCAAGTGCATTTTTTTCGCCTTCTGATCTTCACTAGCCTCTGGGAAGGAGAAGATTCTGTGATCCTTGAAACACATGCAGCTGGTGGAGAAAAAAAAAGGGGACAGTGGTATTTAAAAAGACGCATTTTATAGAACAATGGGTACACTGTTTCACGGTAAACCTTGCTGTTAACATTACATACATAGCACATGTGCTTTTGTTCCAAGGTCACATTTTGCCTTCCCCCAGCGCGTGGCTAGCCCCTCTACCCTCCCACCTCCCCGTGGTTAACAGTGGGGAACATTTCTGTTCAGCCACAAGCAAACAGCCCAGCAGGAACGGGCACCTCTGAATGTCCCCTTAAGAAAAGCACCCTATTTCAATCAGGTGACCATGAACGATATCACTCTCCTGAGGATAACACAGAGAGATAAAGAACGGATGTTGTTTGAATGCCAGCAAACATACACTGCAATGCTTTGTTCTACAATGATTTCCGAGTATGTGCTACTGGCCTGGAGTGGTAAAGTATCCTACCATGGTGGACGGAATAAGGATGCCCTCCCCAGAAACCTTTTGCAAAGGCTTTGGGAGTACATCCAGGAGAGCCACAAATGCCAGGGCAAATTAATCATTAAACATGCTTGCTTTTAAACCATGTATACTATCTAAAAAGGTACACTCACCAGAGGTCCCTTCTCCGCCTGGCGGGTCCGGGAGGCAGCCTTGAGTGGGTTTGGGGGGTACTGGCTCCAGGTCCAGGGTGAGAAACAGTTCCTGGCTGTCAGGAAAACTGGTTTCTCTGATTGCTTGCTTTGAGCTATCTACAACTTCATCATCATCTTCCTCGTCCCCAAAACCTGCTTCCGTGTTGCCTCCATCTCCATTGAAGGAGTCAAACAACACGGCTGGGGTAGTGGTGGCTGAACCCCCTAAAATGGCATGCAGCTCATCATAGAAGCGGCATGTTTGGGGCTCTGACCCGGAGCGGCTGTTTGCCTCTCTGGTTTTCTGGCACGCTTGCCTCAGCTCCTTAAGTTTCATGGGGCAGTGCTTCGGGTCCCTGTTATGGCCTTTGTCCTTCATGCCCTGGGAGATTTTGACAAGTGTTTTGGCATTTCGAAAACTGGAACGGAGTTCTGATAGCACAGATTCCTCTCCCCATACAGCGATCAGATCCTGTACCTCCCATTCGGTCCATGCTGGAGCTCTTTTGCGATTCTGGGACTCCATCATGGTCACCTCTGCTGATGAGCTCTGCGCTCACCTGCAGCTTGCCACGCTGGCCAAACAGGAAATTAAAATTCAAAAGTTCGCGGGCCTTTTCCTGTCTACCTGGCCAGTGCATCTGAGTTGACAGTGCTGTCCAGAGCGATCACAATGGAGCACTCTGGGATAGCTCCTGGAGGCCAATACCGTCGAATTGCGTCCACAGTACCCCAAATTCGACCCGGCAACACCGATTTCAGCGCTAATCCCCTTGTTGGGGCTGGAGTAAGAAAATTCATTTTAAGAGCCCTTTAAGTCGAAAAAAAGGGCTTCGTCGTGTGGATGGGGGCAGAGTTAAATCGATTTAACGCTGCTAAATTCGACCTCAACTCCTAGTGTAGACCAGGGCTCAGTCTTTATGAAACTGGCTGTGAACAGCAAACCACAGACTAGTCTGTTTGCACCCTCGCCCAGGAGAGAGATGCAAGACGCCCACCACGAGCATGAGTACCACAAAAGAAAGGTTTCAGAGTAGCAGCTGTGTCAGTCTGTATCCACAAAAAGAACAGGAGTAATTGTGAAACCTTAGAGACTAACAAATTTATTTGAGCATAAGCTTTCGTGGACTACAGCCCACTTCATTGGAAGAGGTGGTGGATGCTCTTCCTGCGGTAACAGGCAGGTACTGTTAACAGGAACAGAGGTCCTGATTCTGCAAAGGGACCAGCACAAGCAGACCTTTACACCCAGAGTCCAATTCAAAGACTTTACTTTAAATACACAGTATTTTTAATCTCATAGTGGCCCTTTAAATAGATAATTTAGAGTAGTTCCTAACTGGAGCTAGGGATAATTATTGGTCTTTATTACATGTATTATAATAGCACCTAGGAGGAGCCCTAGTCATTGTACATGACCCTGTCGTGCTAGGTATTGCTTTCAATTTAAATAATTTTAAGCTATTAAAATTAAGTAATTTTAAGCTAGTTTACTTCCGGAAGCGGACTTTCAGAGTTAATATAGTCATTACTTATTAACAGTCCTGATCACAAAATATTTACATATGCTTAACTTTTCACAAAAATAGTCCCATTGAACTCAACTGCGCTACTCATCTGCATATAGTTAAACATGAACATTTGCAGGATTGGAGTCAATACTTTTGCTCTGGCACTGTACAACAATGCAATAAAGAAAATCATTTTTAAAATACCAAACTCATGCAACTGAAGCTTAATAGGGGCCAAATTCTGGGACATGCTGAATTTCCTATAAAATGATGATGAGCCATTACAGCTTCTTCCTACAGGCTGTGACTAGAAGGTTTTTCATTCTCATTCAGCAGACCACCTTCCACATCCATCTCTTGATACCAATCCCTTGATTTCCCCACTTCATTCTTTGTTCCAATTGTCCTGAGGACTATCCAAAAGGGCTCCAAGTCTAGAACAGCCAATAACCTTTCCAAATCCTATACTACTGAATTTCAAACCATTCACAAGTAAATTTAATCTACATTCTCAATACTGCCATAGCTCTAGAAAGTTGAAAACTTCCTAGACATAGCTACTAAAGATGAATCAATCCACAAGATGAATTCTATGGCACTAACTTAATAGCGCAGAACACAATGTTTGCAGTGTGCAAAAACCTTATCCTAATTCTACTGACTGTACCAACAAAGCCATCATTACAACTGTGGCAGTGTTAAAGCTGTACTACTGACCTACTGAAAACACAGTGGATAAATGACGGGTTCTAGAAATGATGCAGCACAAGTTTAAATATCCAGAATTGTACTAAGTAGTAAATCAACTGATCGCCACTTTAGATTCCATAGGTACTAAGTTCAAGTCAATCAGTGTTGTGCAAGCTATTAGGTATTATCAGTTTGTTGTCCAAGATTAGATGGATGAGGGAAAGTCTATCTAGACTAGTTAACTGTGTTAACATTTAAAAAAAAAAAAGAAACAGTAAGTACTCAGGTTTCAGAGTAACAGCCGTGTTAGTCTGTATTCGCAAAAAGAAAAGGAGTACTTGTGGCACCTTAGAGACTAACCAATTTATTTGAGCATAAGCTTTCATGAGCTACAGCTCACTTCATCAGATGCATGCCGTGGAAAGTGCAGCAGGCTTTATTTATACACAGAGAATATGAAAAAATACCTCCTCCCACCCCACTGTCCTGCTGGTAATAGCTTATCTAAAGTGATCATCAGGTAAGTAAGCACTCACATAGTACACCATGATGTAATTTACTTGTACTTCTGCACTTACACAGCCTTCAGATATAGCATTCTCCAATTCTCATCTAACTTATTTTTGTTTATCATGAGCGTAGTAAAAATACAATTTAAAAACCCAACAACCTGCAAGAGGAAACCAGAGGGCCCAGAACGCCATGGTGCTGTCTGACTTATCCTCCCCATTGGACACAGTTCTCTTAAGAGATGTGTTGTTTCCCTGAGTGAAGAAGTACACGCATGAAATGCTGAAAGCAGCATTAACATCCAGAAAGATATCTGCTTGCGTTCCCACCAGATTCTGAGAGTGACCTGCAGAGCTGCAGCAATGAGCTTCTACAAACTTTGAAGGAGAGATAGCACGTAGTACAGCTTTTGCTCTTTTACACCCTTTTGTGTGCACATAACATATCTTAATACAATATTAAGTATACAATCACACAAGTCACAACATTCAAAGTCATAGTTTCCACAGTAATTTAAGCTCCGAAAGTTGTGTGTGAGATAGAATATATATTACATACACACAGAGTATGTATACATTCTAATGTAGACATTCAACAGCATAAACAATAATACAAAATACCAACTATTTATGATGTGCAGAGTTTACGCTTCTGAGGGAACCTTCACTTTTCTTCATGTAAGTTTTCAGAGTGACTCTCTGCAGCTTTGCATTCTATGAATTCGTTTTGCTACCTTTCTGGTTTTGTAATGTTTTACTCTCACTTTTCACGCTGAGTGTAAGTGACTGCACAGGCTGCCAGGAAGTTGAGAATCCATCCTAAAGTCTTTGTGCTGCATTAACACTACCTTTTTCCATTTTATGTACTGCATTAAATACGACATTTATTAACCCTTTGATATTTGTTGATTTTTGGTCACTTAAACACCAGTCAGGTGATATAATATGGCATATGACACTCAGATAATTGACATATAGAAGGCTTTCTCATGTGCTATAGCATAGGGAAATATACCATGTAAATAGGCATAGAGTGCATTATGGATATCAGTCATGACATGGACTCCGGTGAAGCATGGGTAGGAAGAAGCTATCAGCTAACATTTGCTGAGTGTTGATATAGGGAGGAGGATGGTTTCAGCTGAAAAAAAATTGTAAACATTTTGCTCCTGATCCAACTCTCATTAAAGAAAATGGAAAGACTCCCACTGACTGTAATGTGAGTTAGTTTAAGTTCTACACCACCAGTTGCTTTCATGTCACTCGTGCTGATGTACGGAGCAGAACGCAGTGAGGATAAGAGAGAAAAATTTCAAAAGCACCTGAATGACTTATTGAGTTATATTGAAAGTAAATAGGTCTTAGACTCCTAAGTGACTCAGGCACTTTTGAAAATTTTACCCAGGGTATCATGGGGCCATCCCTGCCGTATCCTAGTTACCTTTTAAGGTGGAAGTGGCCAATCCAGGTGTTCCCCTGACCTCTTCTTTTACAATAAGCCACACAACAAACTGATTTAGCAAATTGTTTTACATTTATAACTTGGTACATTTTCATCTAACTAATTTTTTATTATTACTAATTTCTCTCAGAGGGCCTGCTGATCCAGTATATTCACTTTTCCTTAATGGTTATTTCTGGGTTGCTGTACTAATGCACATAGGAAACTAGTATTTCTAGGCATCAGATAAACTGTGATGCAAATATAGGAAAATTAAATAATGCAAAGCAGAAAAAAAGAAGATCAAAAGCTCTAGTGCTCAAGGTCTAATGTAGAAACTGCACTGTTTGGTATACAGTAACAAGGTTACGTTTCACAGCATGCCATCTAGGATATATTCTTTTGATGTAAGATGTAGAGAACTTGTCTGGAAAATAATCACACTGAAGATGAAAAAGAGTGAATGCACATGTTGTGCTGTGTTGTGAAGAACTTGGTTATTGAAAATAATTAATATCTAATTTACGGCATCAGTGCACAATAAATATCAATTTCATTGTCCACTAACTGATATTTTAATGGGTCCAGTTGATAATTCCTTTTTTTTTTTAAATTAAACTGAAGGGTATGCCACAGAATACTGCATGGCAGATACTCCATGGTAAACTAGTTGTTTTTATTGATGTCAAAATTACGCTTATTGAGATCAAAAGAATATTACCTACTCTATATTTATTTATTATATTTGTATCCAACTGGATGAAATTTTATCTCCATTGAAGTCAATGGGTGTTTTGCCATTAACTTCACTGGAGCCAGGAATTTATCCACGGTGTACAGGGGCAGATGTTATGTAGTCTGCAAACTTTAAATATTTCTTGTACATGACTACATCATTCACCTTTCTCTCTTGTAAAAAACATCTCACTCAAAAGTTCTTAAAAATAGGAAGCCTAAAGACAGGCTTAACCTTGAGAGATTATCTAAAACACTTCTTGGGTTAATCATATATAATCCAGGGATTTTGCCTTTTCTCTGGAGTTTTACAAAACAGAAAGTGAGCATGGGGGCAATTCTCCTTTTAAGACTGTCAATTTTGATTAGCGTGTGAACTAATTTTTGTTAGTGATATAGTTTTACATTACTCTGTATGTCCTGATCCAGCAAAGATTTAACCTTACATATGACCAGTAGACTTACTGACTTCAGTGAAACTACGCAGTGTGTAAAGTTCATTGTGTGTTTAAGTATTTGCAGGATTGGAGATTGTGTGAGATTTAAGGATGGTGGAAGGGAGAGTAAATTTGGTGAGAAGGCAAATTGATGATCAAGGAATAAGTGCTGCCTTTTTTTGTTTGTTCCCCCCCCCCCAACACAATTTTGTAAAGTCAGCTTTGTCCACATGATTAAATGTATTAGGACTCATGATTGAGGGAGTTTGGGAATGAAGGATTTTGCATAAGCAACTACAAAAAAGAGGGGAAAATGTTAGTAAAAAATTGCATCATATAACAAAAGTCAGATGGAAGTGATGCCGGGGACTTTAACCAGAATGATGCCCTAAAGATCTTTTGTAGTTTGATTTCCTGAGATACTCTTTATTCTAAATCCTTTGGAGCTTCCAAAGAGGAGATGCCATTGGATCACATACAGGCTGTTGCCCTAAAGGCTTATATGTTTTGATGCTTTGAAGCAGTTTAAGTGAGAATTAAAGATTAATCTTTTATTAAATAATATGTATATGATGAAATCTTCAGAAAAATATCCAACCAAAATTGGCAACCCTATGTTGATTTCTTCAAATCTCCTTACTCTACACTAGTGGTCCTCCCCATTCAGGCCACTTATCCATCTCTCTCCTACATATGCTGGTCTCTGACACTCACTTATTCAGCATGGTGCTGCCTATGGACTATCAGCAACAGCTTCCTAGCTCTTTGTAAAAGGGAGATTTGCCAAATATGCAGTAAGCTGTTCAATTCTACAGTTTTTATACGCATAAAGTTCTTCTTTACAACACCTCTATGCTAAATGAACTTAGTTTGCTTTTCAGAGCAAAATGCAGTATTAGTACCAGCTGCTAGCTACCCTGTTTTATAGCAAGCAGCGTTACGAGAAAAAAAAATATTGAGAGTAGGATTGTCACGTATTGACCCAAAGCTAGCTCCACCACCATGTGACCTTTGGAAATCCACATCCAGAGTTCCAGGTGGAGTCTAAAGATATTAGCCCCCTTGTTTAGTGCATGAACAAGTATTGTAGCCTTGGGGACAGAGAATAAGATCCCCTGGTGTGCATACTAGCTACATACACTCAAGTACAAACATCTATAATATTAGCTCCCACTATTCAACCCACTCCCATTCCTTAGCGAATTACAAAGAATTCCTTTATTTCTTTCAATCTACGATAGCACCATTTAATTATAGTATTTTCCTCTCTCCGCTGATAATTCCCTTTTCTTCTACTTTCTTTGTTCCCCTGTCTTTTATCCCCAGCAGATTCTTAATGTCAATCCACCTTCTAAGGAAACTACTTCCTCCTCTCCTGTATCATCTAGGTCTGTCTCCCATATGCTTACTAAATTACCTCCAATATCCAACCCCTTTGTCACTGGTTTAGTACCTGCCCCAACTTCTCTGAAGTTATATTTTTATTATACAAGTACCCTTCCCCAACTCTCCAAAAACAACCCCCCTCCCTGACCAATTCTCCAACACTACTTATCTTCCTTTATTTTAGCTACATGATTTAAAAAAGGAGCTATCTCTCATCGAAAAAGAGAAAGCTATATTACTGTTTCAGTTATTTGCTGAATGTCTTAAAGTATCTTCCAAGAGATAGGCAAGAAACATTTGTGCTCAACTCAGCCTTTTAGAAATACCCTAACATTGTCATTTTTGAACACAAGAGACAAGGTTATTTCTTGTTTTATTATAGCACTTTGTGTTATTTTTTGTTCAATGGCACAAACTCAAACTCAGAAAGTAACTAAGAGAATTACCTTACCCAAATATAACTTTGTCCCTGAATAAACAGGAAAATAGTTGAGGACAAAGATAATTACTGTAATCTTTTAGCAATTAATGCTGCTGTAGCTGTTAACTTTCAAAAGTAGGCATTCATGCACTGACAACATTATAAAGCGAACAAGAGTGCTAGAAGAGGAGGTTGGGGAAGGGAGTCAACATTAGAGTACAAACCACAAGAAGTTAGCCTGTAAGACAGAGCTAGTGAGAGTTTGTCAGAAATTGGAGCTAATGCATGGAAAGTGCTGAGGTTTTCTGGTAAAGGGATAATAAAGAACCTAAAGTAACAGAGAAACTCGTGTCTGAACTCAGACAGGAACACTAGCATACCTTCCATTCTAGACCTTGATTTTCACCAGATGTTGTCCTAGATTTTGGTAGTAAGATGAGACTGGACCTACAACAAGGCAAGATGACTTACCTGAGAAGATCTAATGCAATTAGACATCTTCGCTGAGATAAGAGGGATCAGATGCACCTGAAAGCAGTTGACTGCTCACCAGCGACTACCAGTGCAGCCTGTTTAGTAACGATAGAGACATTTAAGTAGAGATTAGAGATATATTTCTCTGACACAGACACCTACCAGTACACATAAGTAGTATATTTAACAGAATAAAGGCCAAACAAAGATGTAAAACATTAACATTGAAGCTGCTATAATGTCATCCCTGCCTATGAGGTAAGGTGACTACACACAAGAGGTTAACCTTAAAATAAAGAATAGCCATCAAGGGTATTGTTTCATTCAAATTAAATGAAGGCTTACAATCTTATATTACTGTAAAGCTTTTCAAGTATATCTACATCAGATTAGAAAATATAAAACCTGCTGTGTTACTGTTTGGGGTGATGAGATTTACAAGGAGCAATGTGTTTGGCTTTTGAAAAAACAACCTGACAGGGCGACCTACCTTTTTTGTTTCTTTTCAGGTGTCTGGGGAGGAAAAGCTGTCTAGGGATTGTCATATAAGGTATATATTTTGGAGTTGTTGTTTAGGGATCCCTGAGGGTCACACTCCTGAATGGGAGATTAAAAGTTCTATTCACTGCCCTATCCAACCCTGGTCATATCCCACTTAATTTCTGGTTTCTCCTCTGCACTGGGAATCCTCTTACTTGATTTCTCTGAGCAAGAAGAGACACAAATAGTGAATGACTAATCCAACCATCCTTCTAGATCATTGCAAATCTGTCTTTCTAATAAGCTCCAGAACAAAAGAATGGTTCTTTTACCCCTTTTCCTGTGAAAGGACTAACTGGATAACTGAGTGGTAACTGATGTAGAGTAGCCTTAATTCAGAAGGAGTAGATCTGTTATGCAGTTGGCCACTCCCTGGATATGGCTGCTGTTAGGCATCAGCCAGCCTAGCAGTGGCAATTTAATGAATAAGCAAACAACAGAAATGGAATGTGAGTAATTCTGCTCTATAGGAGTGACACAGCAATGGTCTGGAATAGTATAAAGCTGGAGCAATGCTACATGATTTCAACTAATAGATTCTGGATATATTCTGAATTCTTGAACCAGTATTCTGCTTTTCTTTTAATATTTTGTTTTACATGAATAATTCCTACTTACTCTGACAGGTTTCAGAGTAGCAGCTGTGTTAGTCTGTATCCGCAAAAAGAAAAGGAATACTTGTGGCACCTTAGAGACTAACAAATTTATTTGAGCATAAGCTTTCGTGAGCTACAGCTCACTTCATCTGGTGAGCTGTAGCTCACGAAAGCTTATGCTCAAATAAATTTGTCAGTCTCTAAGGTGCCACAAGTACTCCTTTTCTTTTTACTTACTCTGAGTCATCTCAATGTAAGCCTAGAGCAGCTGTACTGAACTGGGGAGAAAAGACATTTTGTTGACTGTCTGCAATGCACTTAGTCAGTATAGAGGAAAAGACAGTTCCCCAAAGATCTTACAGTCTGAAGTAGATGGATAATACAGGGAAAACACAAAATACATTGGATGATCAGGAACTGGGAATCCAGGTCAAAATGGGTCTGGGATGTTGATTTTAGTGAATACTGTGCACCAGTGTGGTCTCACAGCAGTCACACTAAACTCCTTGATACTCAACTGACTAACACCATGCGCATAGTGTCAAGGATGCTCAAATTGACTCCAGTTCACTGGCTCCCAGTCCTATCATGCATCCAGCCTCCACAGATTTGAAGAGTTGCCCAGACATCTTGCTTTCTCAACCATGTCAATGCAAACACAAGGATCCCATTGCACGATGACTTCAGAACCTGCCAAACACAAGATTAAAATCCTGTAACCCTGGATGGAACTGCATCAAGACCCTTACACTCAACTTTGACTCTGAGGTTCAATGGAGAGCCACATGGAGCATTCTGACTGCTCAAAACAAACAGCTCACCATTGACCATGCAGAGGAACCACTGGGTTTTGATTTATGTTGGAGAGACTGGTGCAGATTGAATCGCATCAGGACATCTCAAGGGAGATGTGGACAAACCCTCTTTAAATGGAAAATGAGGCAAACACCTGTATGTGACGGTGGTCACCAGGCACAAACAATGGAGCACATCATATCTGAGTATCCCCTTCATTCTCTCGCTGGGACTCTGAAGGACATATACCAGCTCATTGCTTCCGCAGTGTGCTGGCTATCAAATCTAGATATACATTTGTAATCGTTGCTACCTACCCAAGCCATACGAAAGAAGATTTTTGGTTAGAACTAGCGGCATAAACACAGCACTTTATATTGTATTTTTTATCCATGTGGATAAATATACCTCCTCCTGGACTGCCTTACCTGCACTCTATCCACTAAGCCCCTTTCCCAGGGATTTACAACATTTCAAGCCTGCTGCAAACATCCACTATTTTTAAAATTCAACCTCCTAGGGAAATGTTTCCTTTTCCTTCTACCCCAATGTGTGCAATTCACACAAATCTGCAATAGCCCAAAGCCAGGCATTATTCAGCACTGCCCCATGACAAATTTAAGTCTAATATCTAGCTAACCTGTACAGCTAGAAAAGAGAACTCTCTAACATTCATCCCCCTTCAGCATCAATGGGCCACAACAGCACTTGCTTCCAGCTAAGTTCTCAGATTTTAAAGTTGTGACAAGGTTATCCATAGCAAAATTATGTTAAGTCATTTTCAGAGGTTTCAAGTTTAATTTCCCTCTTATTCCTAACCTTACCTCATGGTAACAGAGCTACATGATTTTCCAGGTAGAAGGATATAAATTAATTCTAATACAACTTTCAAACTATCAAACCTTTCTAAAATATTTTTTCTGCAACACTTGTGACTATTGACTCCTTGTTTATTGGACTGCATGATTGCTTGTCTTATCTGCCTTTCTCTCTTCTATCTCCCTATTTCCCAGTGCCTGACATAGATGAAAAAGAAGCCAGACACAGTCTAGAAAACAGCTTTGAACTGACAAGACTGAGTTCCTGGTTCCAGCTGAGCAGCCACATTAATTGACCGAACAGGAACCAAACCATCGGTTTTGCTGAAAAAAAAAGACCATATACTTGAGATATATTCTTATCAGGTTATAAAGCAATTACTTTAGTGTAACTGGGGTTCCAGTGGGGGCCAGCTGTGGTCACTCAACTAGGGTGAACTGCAAAGAATGGGGCAGACAATCCCTGAAAAGCTGGTGGATATTCCAATACTTAGATACCAAGACAGCATAAAACAGCTTCTTTATTACCTTACTGGGTACTCAGAAGTCCAAACAACACAGTTCCCTTCAACTGATCCAGCCTCAGGCCTCCATCCAGGTACCTAAGTCAAATATGTTGATTTCTGAAAATCTTATTTCATCATATAAAAGAAAAGGTTCTACCAATCCCAAAGGATTGGACACATTACCTCCCAGGTTATTGAATATTCCAGATCTTACCCAAATACACGCTACAGACAATTTTTATTAACTAAACTAAAATTTATTAAAAAACAAAAGAGAGGCAGTATGGTTAAAAGATGAATATACATACAGACATAAGTTCAATTCTTAAGATTCAGATTCATAGCAGAGATGGTGAGCTTTGTAGTTGCAAAGAGTTCTTTCAGAAATAGTCCATAGGTTATAGTCCAATGTTTTTATTTCAGGGTGATCCAGTTAGAACTGGGATCTCAGTCCTTGTGGCTTAGGCTTCCCCTGCATGAAACCTCGAGCTGATCTTAAATGAACAGGATCAGGACCCAAGGGTCTTTTTATACAGTGTTCTAGCATCAACTTGACCACACAGTCCTGCTTAAAAAATAGGCTTTTGATGTAACCTTTTGCTTGCTAAACACTACCAGTAATGAGTTACACAAATTAATATAGGGCAATTTATCCATTAGGCAGTCTATTACAAACGTCAAAGAGGCATATAGACAATGCCATTATTTAAGCCAAGATTCATCTAAATGTTAATATTCCATTTTAATCTCTGAAGTAATAGTTATAGTGACAGACAGGAACTATCTGTTTACATTTATAAAGACATGTTATAAAGACAATGGATTTCAAGAAGGCAGACTTTAGCAAACTTAGGGAGTTGGTAGGTAAAATCTCATGGGAAGCAAGTCTAAGGGAAAAACAATTGAAGACAGTTGGCAGTTTTTCAAAGAGACATTATTAAGGGTATAGTGTCCATCAGAGCATAGGAAAGATAGGAAGTAGGGCAAGAGACCACCCTGGCTTAACCAGGAGATCTTCAATGATCTAAAACTCAAAAAAGAGTCCTGCAAAAAGTGGAAACTCAGTCAAATTACAAAGGATGAATATAAACAAATAACAGAAGTATGTAGGGACAAAATTAGAAAAGCCAAGGCACAAAACATGATCAAAGTAGCTAGGGACATAAAAGGAAACAAGAAAGCATTCTACAAATACATTAGAAGCAAGAGGAAGACCAAGGACAGAGTAGGCCCGTTACTCAATGAGGGAGGAAAGACAATAACAGAAAATATGGAAATGGCAGAGGTGCTTAATGACTTCGTTGTTTCGGTTTTCACCAAGAAGATTGGTAGTGATTGGACTTTTAACATAGTGAATGCCAGTGAAAATGAGGTAGGATCAGAGTCTAAAATAGGGGAAGAACAAGTCAAAAGTTACTTAGACAAGTTAGATTTCTTCAAATCACCAGGGCCTGATGAAATGCATCCTAGAATACTCAAGGAGCTGACTGAGGAGATATCGGAGTCATTAGCAATTATCTTTGAAAAGTCATGGAAGACGGGAGACATTCCAGAAGACTGGAAAAGGGCAAACATAGTGTCCATCTATAAAAAGGGAAATAAGGACAACCTATGGAATTACAGACCAGTCAGCTTAACTTCTGTACCTGGAAAGATAATGGATCAAATAATTAAGCAATCAATTTGCAAACACCTAGAAGATAATGAGGTGATAAATAACAGTCAGCATGGATTTGTCAAGAACAAATCATGTCAAACCAACCTGATAGGTTTCTTTGACAGGGTAACAAGCCTTGTAGATAGGAGAGAAGTGATAGATGTGGTATATCTTGACATTAGTAAGGCTTCTTGTCTCGCATGACCTTCTCATAAACAAACTAGGGAAACACAACCTAGATGGATGGGTGCATAACTGGTTGGAAAATCATTCCCAGAGAGTAGTTATCAGTGGTTCACCGTCTGTCAAGGTTCCTTCCCCACTCTGAACTCTAGGGTAAAAACTTGCCCAAGGTACAAACTTTGCCTTGTCCTTGAACAGTATGCTGCTACCACCAAGCGATTTAAACAAAGAACAGGGAAAGGGACCACTTGGAGATGTCTTCCCCCAAAATATCCCCCCAAGCCCAAAACCCCCTTTCCTGGGGAAGGCTTGATAATAATATCCTCACCAATTGGTACAGGCGAACACAGTCCCAAACGCTTGGATCTTAAGAACAATGAAAAAATCAATCAGGTTCTTAAAAGAAGAATTTTAATTAAAGAAAAGGTAAAAGAACCACCTCTGTTAAATCAGGATGGTAAATATTTTACAGAGCAATCAGATTCAAAACATACAGAATCCCTCTAGGCAAAACCTTAAGTTACAAAAAGACACAAAAACAGGAATACACATTCCCTCCAGCACAGCGAATTTTACAAGCAATTAAACAAAAGAAAATCTAGCGCATTTTCTAGTTAGATTACTTACTAACTTTACAGGAGTCAGAAGGCTTGCATCCATGATCTGTTCCCAGCAAAAGTCTCACACAGACAGACAAAACACTTTGTTCCCCCATCCAGATTTGAAATAATCTTGTCCCCTCATTGGCCATTTTGGGTCAGGTGCCTGCAGGGTTACCTTAGCTTCTTAACCCTTTACAGATTAAAGGGTTTTGCCTCTGGCCAGGAGGGATTTTATAGTTCTGTATACAGAAAGGTGGTTACCCTTCCCTTTATATTTATGACAGTCATGCTAGAAGGGCATAATGAGCAGGGATTGGTTCTGGGTCCGGTTCTGTTCAATATCTTCATCAATGATTTAGATAATGGCATAGAGAGTACACTTATAAATTTTGCAGATAATATCACACTGGGAGGGGCTGCAAGTGCTTTGGAGGATAGGATTAAAATTCAAAATGATCTGGACAAACTGGAGAAATGGTCTGAAGTAAATAGGATGAAATTCAATAAGGACAAATGCAAAGTACTCCACTTAGGAAGGAATAATCAGTTGCACACATACAAAATGGGAAACGACTGCCTAGGAAGAAGTACTGTGGAAAGGAATTTGGGGGTCATAGTGGATCACAAGCTAAATATGAGTCAACAGTGTAACACTGTTGCAAAAAAAGCAAACATCATTCTGGGATGTATTAGCAGGAGTATTGTAAGCAAGACACGAAAAGTAATTCTTCCACTCTACTCTGTGTTGATTAGGCCTTAACTGGAGTATTGTGTCCAGTTCTGGGTGCCATATTTCAGGAAGGATGTGGACAAATTGGAGAAAGTCCAGAGAAGAGCAACAAAAATGATTAAAGATCTAGAAAACATGACCTATGAGGAAAGATTGAAAAAATTGGGTTTGTTTAGTCTGAAAGGGGACATGATACCAGTTTTCAAGTACATAAAAGGTTGTTACAAGGAGGAGGGAGAGAAATTGTTCTTCTTAACCTCTGAGGTTAGGACAAGAAGCAATGGGCTTAAATTGCAGCTAGGGTGGTTTAGGTTGGATATTAGGAAAAACTTCCTGTGACGTTGCACTCTATATGATTTTATAAAAATATGCTAATGTGTGTGAATATAATGTAACTGGGATATGCTTCATGCAAAAGGTCTCGTGTAAGGTATCATTACAAAGCTTATAATCTACTGAATGTGTTCATCCTATTTGTATGAATGTATCATTCTTGTATCTGAAACTAGAAATATAAAATATAACTCTGAGGGCCTATTGTAATTACGCAAAGTGTGGGCCATTAATGGTGGTTTGGAATCTTAATGGCTCCCATTAACCAGGACAATTGTCTGTAGATGGCTCTGTTTTACTTGTAAGTCTTCCTGTATACATGTGTGCTGGCAAGTGGGTAATGAAGTTTTACAGTGACATGTGATCATGTGTCACCTGAACTGGAATCCTGGCATTTAACCTGACATTTTTCCACTGAGAAGGAGGGGTGGGAACCCAGAGGGACAAAGGATTCCTGCCTTATGCAAAAGATGTATAAGTGGGTGGAACAGAACAGAGGGGGCAGCCATCATGAGAAATCCCCTAGCTGCCACCTGAGCTGGAACAAGGACTGTACAAGGGGAAAGGATTGTGCCCAGACTCAAAAGGTGTCCAGTCTGTGAAAGAAACTTATTGAAACATCTCTGAGGGTGAGATTTTATCTGTATTCAGTTTTATTACTGTACTAGGCTTAGACTTGCGTGTTTTATTTTATTCTGCTTGGTAATTCACTTTGTTCTGTCTGTTACTCCTTGGAACCAATTGAATCCTCCTTTCTGTATTTAATAAAATCACTTTTTACTTATTAATTAACCCAGAGTATGTATTAATACCTGTGGGGGGCAAACATAATAAGGTTTATACAGGGTAAAACAGATTTATTTAGGGTTTGGACTCCATTGGGAGTTGGGCATCTGAGTGTTAAAGACAGGAACACTTCTCAAGTTGCTTTCAGTTAGTCTGCAGCTTTGGGGCACGTGGTTCAGACCCTGGGTCTGTGTTGGAGCAGACTGGAGTGTCTGGCTCCACAAGACAGGGTGCTGCAGTCCCAAGCTGGCAGGGAAAGCAGGGACAGAAGTAGTCTTGAAACATCAGTTGGCAGCCCCAAGGGGGTTTCTGTGATCCAGCCCGTCACACTTCCTAACTGTCAGAGTGGTTAAGCACTGGAATAAATTGCCTAGGGAGGCTGTGGAATCTCCATCATTGGGGATTTTTAAGAGAAGGTTGGACAAACACCTGTCAGGGATGGTCTAGATCAGGGGTGGGCAAACCTTTTGGCCCAAGGGCCACATCTGGGTATGGAAATTGTCTGGCAGGCCACGAATGCTCACAAAATTGGGGGTTGGGGTGCAGGAGGGCATGAGGGCTCCGGCTAGGGGTGCGAGCTCTGGGATGGGTCTGGGGATGAGGAGTTGGGGGTGCAGGAGGCTGCTCCGGGCTGGGATCAAGGGGTTCAGAGGGCAGGTGGGTGATCAGAGCTGAGGCAGGGGGCTGGGGCACGGGACAGGGTAAGGTGTCAGTTTCTGGGTGGCACTTACCTCAAGCAGCTTCCAGAAACAGCGGCATGTCCCCACTCCGGCTCCTATGTGGAGGTGTGGCCAGGTGGCTCTGCATGCTTCCCTTTGCACAGGTGCCGCCCCTGCAGCTCCCACTGGCTGCAGTTCCCTGCCAATGGGAGCTGCGGGGGTGGCGCTTGGGGTGGGAGAAGCGTGTGGAGCCCCCTGGCTGCCCCTACGCGTAGGAGCTGGAATGGGGAGGTACCACTGCTTCCGGAAGCTGTGCGGAGTGGGGCAAGACCCCGACCCCACTCCCCAGCTGGAGCGGGGCAAGCCCCAGACCCCACTTCCCGGTGGGATCTTGAGGGCCAGATTAAAACGTTTGGAGGGCCAGATGTGGCCCCCAGGCCATAGTTTCCCCACCTTTGGTCTAGATAATACTTAGTTTTACCTTGAGTGCAGGGGACTGGACTACTAGATGACCTCTCGAGGTCCCTTCCATTTCTATGATTCTCTGCTAGCATTAAAGATATACACAATTAGTATCACTTCTAATGTCTAATAATATAAGTTCTAGCCTACCTAGCCATAAAATGGCCCTAATTACCATTTCTAACATGTCTTTAAAGGTCGGCTTTGCATACTGCAGCCTGCAAACTGTTTAACCCTCTCTGGCCATGAGTTACACTTTGTATAAGATTTGTGGCAAGTATACAACAGTATAGTGGTAGAAATAATGGCTTGCATAATTATATTTTAATCAGACAACGTCACACTTAGTACTTTACTATCAAAACTCTGAGAAAATCTGGAGATGCTGAAGGAGTGATCCAAATAAGGTTATTTTAGCTTTAGGTTAATAGATACAGGCATGATGCAAGCCTTTCTCCCCCCTTTATCTGGGTTTTCACAACTTAGTGAATCTTAAAACCTAAATTGTAGATTTACTAAGATCAGCATGTTACTTTATTGGCTTGCCAGCAGCTGTATCTCTAGCTATCCTAAATGGCGTTATCTGAGAAAAATCAAAATAATGGTATGGTCTTTCCTCCTCAAAATTGAGGGCTTTCAAATTCCATGTCAATGATGATGTTTCTTAGGTTACTACAATTATATGATATTTGGTTTCCTTTTTAGAATGCTTGAACTAAAATTAAGCTATAATTATAAAATATTCTTGTAAGAAACTGTATTAAATTAAAATTCAAAAGACAAAAACTGTATTATACCAAAGAATATTTTAAAATATACTTTGCTCCCAGTGATTACAAGAACATTTGAATTCCTGGTTTGATATATTATTGTGCTGAAAGATGCCAATGGCTGCCATCAGCAGAGTGTTGGATCCAAAGATAATCAGAGACCTTATTAGAGCCAGTGGATGTGTCAATCACCCTCCTTCAAGCTCAAGCCCCTTTATATAATAAGGACAGCTACAAATAACTGAGGCTACCACCCAAAGACTAGGTGTGTGGCATGCCAGAAACCTGATTGCAAAGGCATGGACTAGGAGACTGGGTTACAGCCTGTGTGTACTAGAACAGAAAAAGACTGGAGGAGTTGTGAGCATGACCCCGAGAGGAAACATGGAGACAGTTTCTTAAGCACAGAGATCACAAAAATCACAATTGAGGGTTTCTGAGCAAGGAAACTGCCTGCTGTTGCTTATTTCTACTGTGTTCAGGAAAACAGGACTTCTTTTTTGGTAAAGAAACAATATTACACCAATAACACCTGACTCGTATAACTGATGTTCTCATCTTAGTGGAAACAACTTTGCAGGGCCCTAAACTTGGCTAGCTACTTGGGCCAATCTACCGCATTTGGGACCTGATCTGGTAGGCAGCCTCTGAGCACATCTAGTGGATCAGGTCCCATTCAACATCCAGCTGGAGGAGATGATGCCCACCTTATAACTCTTAGTCTAGTGGTTTGCGCACTCACCTAGCATGTAGGAGAGACAGGTTCAATTCTCCCCTCCTTGCTAGAGGAGGAGAAAGGATTTGAATAGGGATCTCCTGCCTGATTTGCTTGTGTTCTTAGGACAATAAAAGAAGCTCCAAGCATAGGACCTTAAAAAAAACCTAATGCCTTAAACTTTATTTCCCTCCCCTGGCAGGTGAAACTTCCCCCCGCATTCCCTTCCACTCACATTATTGAAGAGTTACAGATAACCTGTGGACGTCCTAAGTCTCTGGTGTAGCATAAAGATAAAGAAAATCCTGTTATATTTATATTTATTGATTTTAAAAGACTTTGAGATCCAAGGTGCTTAGTGGTTATATGGGTAGGCTTAAGCATGATAAACAAGATATCTATACCTGTTTCTTCTTTTGTTTGAGCTTTTCCTTCCTATTGCCTCTCAAGATGAGATCAGAGTTCTGTGTCACTTCTGCAAAAGACCCGATACCATCTTCATCTAAATTTAAGCAGAGAACTTCATCCGTTATACTTTTTTCCCCCCATGGCATTATTGATTACTTTACAGAATTCTGAACACACTTCTGGCAGGTAAAATTCCTTTCACTCTACTTTTCAAATGTATTTGTAAATGTTAAGTTTACACATGCACTGTACTGTGTAAATTATATTATTTTAGGGACAGATTTTGCTACCTTTATTCATTCTGATTAGGGCTGTGAAGCGATTAAAAAAATGTATCTCGATTAATTGCACTGTTAAACATTAATATAATATCATTTATATAAATATTTTTGGATGGTTCTACATTTTCAAATAATTGATTTCAATTACAACACATAATACAAAGTGTACAATGCTCACTTTATATTTATTTTTTATTACAAGTATTTGCACTGTAAAAAAAAAAAGAAATAGTATTTTGCAATTCACCTAATACAAGTTCTGTAGCACAATCCCTTTATCATGAAAGTTGAACTTACAAATGTAGAATTATGTACACAATAAACTGCACTCAAAAATAAAACAATGTAAAATTTTAGAGCCTGCAAGTCCACTCAGTCCTACTTCTTGTTCAGCCAATCGCTCAGACAAACAAGTTTGTTTACATTTGGAGGAGATAATGCTGCCTGCTTCTTGTTTACAATGTCACCTGAAAGTGAGAACAGGTGTTCTCATGGCACTGTTGTAGCCTGCGTAGCAAGATATTTACGTGCCAGATGGCTAAAGATTCATATGTCCCTTCATGCTTCAACCACCATTCCAGGGCACACATACTGATGACGGATTCTACTCAATAACAATCCGAAGCAGTGTGGACTGACGCATGTTCGTTTTCATTGTCTGAGTCAGATGCCACCAGCAGAAGGTTGATTTTTCTTTTTTGGTGGTTCAGGTTCTCTAGTTTCCACATTGGAGTGTTGCTCTTTTAAGATGTCTGAAAGCATGCTTCACGTCCCGTCCTGATCAGAATTTGGAAGGCACTTCAGATTCTTAAACCTGGGGTTGAGTGCTGTAGCTATCTTTAGAAATCTCACATCGGTACCTTCTTTGTGTTTTGTGAAATCTGCAGTGAAAGTGTTCTTAAAATGAACCACATGTGCTGGGTCATCAACTGAGACTGCTATAACATGAAATATATGGCAGAATGTGGGCAAAACAGAGCAGGAGACATACAATTCTCCCCCAAGGAGTTCAGTCACAAATTTAATTAATGCATTATTTTTCTAACGAGCATCAGCAGCATGGAAGCATGTCCTCTGGAATGGTGGCTGAAGCACAAAGGGGCAAATGAATGTTTAGCACATCTGGCATGTAAATACCTTGCAATGCCAGCTACAAAAGTAGGAGCACTGCCAGCAGATCAAGGGAAGTGATTATTCCCCTCTATTTGGCACTGGTGAGGCCACATCTGGAGTATTGTGTCCAGTTTTGGGCCCCCCACTACAGAAAGGATGGACAATTTGGAGAGAGTCCAGTGGAGGGCAACAAAAGTGTTTAGGGGGCTGAGGCACATGACTTAAGAGGAGAGGCTGAGGGAACTGGGCTTATTTAGTCTGCAGAAGGGAAGAGTGAGGGGAGATTTGATAGCATCCTTCAACTATCTGAAGGGGGGTTCCAGGGAGGATGAAGCTAGGCTGTTCTCAGTGGTGGCAGATGACAGAACAAGGAGCAATGGTCTCAAGTTGCAGTGGGGGAGGTCTAGGTAGGACATTAGGAAAACCTATTTCACTAAGAGGGTGGTGAAGCACTGGAATGGGTTACCTACGGAGGTGGTGGAATCTCCATCCTTAGAGGTTTTTAAGGCCTGGCTTGACAAAGCCCTGGCTGGGATGATTTAGTTGGGGTTGGTTCTGCTTTGAGGAGGGGGTTGGACTAGATGACCCCCTGAAATCTCTTTCAACCCTAATCTTCTATTATTCTAAAAAGAGGGCAGCATTATTTCCTGTAAATGTAAACAAACTTGTTTGTCTCAGCGATTGGCTGAACAAGAAGGAGGACTGAGTGTACTTGTAGGCTCTGAAGTTTTACATTGTTGGTTTTCTATACTTTTTTATTTCAAATACAAATACAATATATGTCGAAAAACATCCAAAATATTTAATAAATTTCCATTGGTATTCTATTGTTTAACAGTGCGATTAAAACTGCAATTAATTTTTTTAATCGCAACTCATTTTTTTGAGTTAATCATGTGAGTTAACTGCGATTAATTGACAGCCCTCATTCTGATTAGTGCCTTACTCTGGAAGTAGTCCCACAGTTTGTACTACACACAAGGTGAAATCCTGGCTGCAGTGAAATCAATGGCAAGGATATCACTCTGAGTTTGACATCTATTTTTGTCCACTGTCTAAAATTGAGCTTTGCCATCTTTTCTCTAGTTTGAAAATTCCAGTACTTCTCTACCTTTTCTGATTCAATCTTTCTTGTTTTCCCACTCTTTGTTATTCTCTCCCGTTTGGTTTTTTTTTTTTTAAATGTAGTAACAAAACCTATTACAATATGTTGTTTGAGGGCTTACATGCTAAGCATAGTAAGATTAAAATCTTATTCTTCCATCTACATATTCCTATTTATACAACCCTATGATATGATATGATACTAGAGGTTTATTTTTCCCTCAACAGTGTCATTTTGTTGACTTTTTCAATTTGTTAACTGCGATATCTCCCAGAGCTTTCACTGTGGTACTGCACCAAGGCTGTGTGCCTCCAGCTTGTGCTTTTGCATTATTTTTCTCCCATGATCAAAATTACATTTGTTCTTGTTAGAGTCTCATTTTATTGGTTTTAGCCAATTTCTTCAATTTACCAAAATCATAAAGCATTTAAATCCCATTGTTCAAAGTATTTGTGATCCCTCCCAGCTCAGTGCAACCTATGCAGTTAATTAACACATTCTCCAAGCCATCCTCCAAGTCATTGTAATTTTCCTGCAATTCCATCTAACCCAGTGGTTCTCAGCCCGGGGTATGTGTACCTCTGGGGTACACAGAGGTCTTCCAGGGTGTATATCAGCTCATCTAGATATTTGCCTCGTTTTACAACAGGCTACATAAAAAGCACTAGCGAAGTCAGTACAAACTAAAATTTCATACAGACAATGACTTGTGTATATTGCTCTACATACTATACACTGAAATGTAAGTACAATATTTATATTCTAATTGATTTATTTTATAATTATATGGTAAAAATGAGAAAGTAAGCTATTTTTCAGTAATAGCGTGCTGGGACACTTTTGTATGTTTATATCTGATTTTGTAAGCAAGTAGTTTTTAAGTGAGGTGAAACTTGGGGGTATGCAAGACAAATCAAACTCCTGAAAGGGGTCCAGTAGTCTGCAAAGGTTCAGAGCCATCTAACCCACTGTTCTCTAGCACCTCTGTGAGCATACAAAAGTGCACCAAAGCCCCACCTGAATTTATGTGTAGGGTTGTAGGAACATGTCCACAGCAGATGAGATTCTAATGCACTGTTTCAATTTTTCTTGAAGGAACTAAATAGGTAATCACGAATGTATGGCCGCTGTATATTTTCACCTGGGCCAAAGGGGAAGCGTACTCCTAATCCATGCCTGTACAGTGTGTTTTGTCCTGAGGATCAAGGTGTTTACTATGAAAGGATTTTGTACATTTGTCTTAGAAATGTGTGCATGTAATGGCATGAAAGAGTCAGAATTAATTCTACTCTGCAGCTCAGCTCCCTTTTACGTATAATTTATAAGTACACCTAATGAGAGAAATAGAGCTACAGTAAATAAAGTTGTTACACTATAAAGAATAGAAGAAAAAGTGTTACAAATAAAGACCAGATACAGGCTACCAGCAGAAAAGATTTAATAGAATAAATGCAGCTCCTGCTCCAATGGAAGCAAAAGCAGAGCTCCTTCGGGAGCAGGAAATCAGCTGAAAAGAACAGCATGCAAAACAACGACAATAATCCTGACTCAAACCAGAACCCTCTCGTACACCCAATCTGGATCTGAAGAAAGCCTCCTCTGCCTATCTCTTCGTGACCCCCGTTTTGCTAGCTTAAGGTCAGTACTTTGATTTTTGACCTACTTCACTCCCTACATGGAAGAAGGATTTCACACTGGGAATTTTTGCTATGTATCCCTGTGTACTGACGTGAATCTGTTCTGTCCCAGACAGTCATACTTATCTAACTCTGAACCAGAGTT
This sequence comes from Lepidochelys olivacea, assembly GCF_965140295.1. NCBI lineage: Eukaryota > Metazoa > Chordata > Testudines > Cheloniidae > Lepidochelys > Lepidochelys olivacea. The sequence goes on from NC_140411.1 coordinate 300,889,896, forward strand.
CCATTACCACACCGTGAGGGTGAGGCCACGTTAAAGACAATAGTTCACACATTACCCTTCCAAGTGCATGTGCTCGTACCAATATCTCAAAGTTCCAAATTCAGGGGTTTTATTGTTATTTAAATTAAATCAAAACAAAAGCTTACAGATAAGACAATCAGTTCTTTCTTAAGTGATCATATACTTCAAAAACTGCATACTCCAAAATTAGCACTATTGTGCACAGAGCTGGATTAAAGCAAAGGCAAACTAGGCAGATGCCTTCGGTCAAAATTTGCAGGGGTTGGGGGGCAGGACAGGGGCAGGGTGCAGCAATTTAAAAAAAAAAACAATGCAGAGTTGAGTGCAAACTGAAAGAACTTCGCTCCCTAGAGTGAGTGGTGTTGCGCTCCCATGCACCAGATTTGCAATGCCACTCAAGTGAGTGAAGTTCTTTCAGTTCACATGCGAATCCACACCAGTGGGTGAGTGGGCAGATAGTTCTCATACACAGCTGAGGCTATGCCTACACTTAAACCACGACAATGGCACAGCTGCAGCTGTGCCCCTGTAGTGCTTCAATGTAGACATTCACCAAAGTGACAGGAGAGTTTCTCCCATTGCTGTAGTTCATCCTCCTTCTGTCAGCCTAGCACTGTCTACACTGGGGGTTAGGTTGGCTTAACTATTTCACTCAAGAGGTGTGAAAAATTCTCACCCTTGAGTGACATAGCTAGGTTGACCTAACTTTTTAGGGTTGACCTGGCCTGAGTCCCTTTGCCATTCCCAACAGAATCAAGGAGAGAAGAGGGCGTTGGGTAAACAAATCGCTTCCTGCTCCAACAGCAACAAGTGAACAGGCTGGCATGGGGATTTCCTGCAGAGGCATGTATGAGGGAATATCACTGAAGTGTATTTCCCCCCCTTCTTTCCATTTAGTAACTGAGTGTTGTTATTCATATTAGAAGGTAGTGGCCCAGTGATGAGTTAATCCAACCTTGATTGTGCATGTGTATGCAAGCAAAATAATGTAGGTTTTCTCAAGACACATGGGTATTGTGAACTTATGAAGTTATAGTTAAGCCCTTTGAATTTGCATCCTTTGAATTTGAATTTGCAAGTGTTACAAATAAAGGTTGAGAGCCATCTAACCCACAGGGAAGGGAGAAAAGTGAGGTAAGCACTGTGCCCTATTTACCCTAAAATGTCCATTTTGCCAAAGGATACTGACAGAATGGCTTGTCTTTTCACAAAACACCTCCTGTGCTTCCTTCAGTGGTGTATAGGTTTTTTTTTTTAAAACACCCCCCCCCCACTTACTTCACAGCTCACAGAACAGACTGCCAGTGAACTAAACAGATTCTTGCCATTCTTTTGGCTTTAAGGACACTTGAGGGTGAAGATCCTGAAGAGAGGGTGGGAGTTGTATAATTCTTTTCCCCACCAAAACTCTACAGGTTGCTCTTACCAAACACTCCTTGGTGTCCGGTGATGGCATTGCAGGGGAATTAGCCTCTAGTGACCCCTGATGACCACTTCCTTGGCCCTGCAGTGGTCTGTTGCTGTCTGGGTCTTCCCAGTCCTTTCCCCAGGGACTATGGCAGTTTTCTTCAGGGCTTTCCCTACTACCTGTAGGCAATCACTCACCGCCTCCTCCACAAGAGCCTAGCGTGCTTCCTGAGGGTCTCTTCCAGCATGAATTTCCCAGGCTCTTCCCAGAGAAGAAACACCCCTTGCTCCTCTTTCCCTGATCACTTCCTTTGACTGTATCCACAGCTCTGTTTAAGCAACCCCCCTCTCTGATCCCTTCAAGCTAGGGTCAGTCATATAATTAAGTCCATCAGCCTCAGCTGGGCGATAGCTGTCTGGTCACAGCAAGGCTGAGCCCGGCTTGCCTTACAGGGCAAGCCAGGCTGCAGCAAAGACTATAGACATGTTCTTTTAAAGGAATTAACGTTAGCCTTTGTTCTGGGAACCCTTTCTGGTGCATGAGTGTTCATAATGACAAATGACCAATATACTTTATTTTTTCACCCAATTACTGTGACACCCTATTTTTCTAATCTTTCCCCAGATCAAGGAAAAACCCAACCTCATTCCTTCCCCCTCTGGTGCCCCAAAGTAGAAAGGCTTCTTTGGTCTTTGGGTATCTGGAATTTATTTGCATCATGGAGATCATTAAAACACTCCAGCCAAAGGTTACACTTGGGCCTTAACAGAATTTACTAGCTTCAAAGACAAAAAGAAACCTGGAAATCATGGAAAGTCTTATAATGGCTGAGGAAGGAAGAACAGGTGGGGCAGAGAGGTGACAAGAGTCTCTCATGTGGAAGTTGAAAGCTTGATTTTGTTTTACCCTAATCAAGCCAGGAGATATGTGGCACCCTGCTGAGGGGAATGCAGGATCTCAGAAGTAGCTTCCTCTTCCTACTCTGAATCCCCCTTAGAGACACTCCCTCAAAAGGAACCGGAGGACGTGTGGCACCTTAGAGACTAACATTTATTAGAGCATAAGCTTTCGTGGGCTACAGCTCACTTCATCGGATGCATAGAATGGAACATATAGTAAGATATGCATCCGATGAAGTGAGCTGTAGCTCACAAAAGCTCATGCTCAAATAAATTGGTTAGTCTCTAAGGTGCCACAAGTACTCCTTTTCTTTTTGCGAATACAGACTAACACGGCTGTTACTCTGAAACCTATCTTTGGAGTCTGTTTTTGAAGCTTTTCTGTTGCAAAATTGCCACCCTTAAATCTTTTCCTGAGTGGCCAGAGAGGTTGAAGTGTTCTCCTACCGGTTTTTGAATGTTATGATTCCTGATGTCAGATTTGTGTCCATTTATTCTTTTGAATAGAGACTGTCCGGTTTGGCCAATGTACATGGCAGAGGGTCATTGCTGGCACATGGCATATATCACATTGGTAGATGTGCAGGTGAACGAGCCCCTAATGGCGTGGCTAATGTGATTAGGTCCTACGATGGTGTCACTTGAATAAATATGTGGACAGAGTCTCAAAAGAAAATACACATTTTATTTGAACTTATTTACTCCATGCATCATCTTTATATACTTTTCTTGTACATTGGTTTCTAAAGTTTGGTGCTGTCCAGTTCTGAGATTTCAATATGTTCAGAAAGTCACTATTGCAGCATGAGAAGTGGGTTATTTCAAGAGTTTATTTCCTTTATTATGTGACAAGAATATTTGCTGGGATGAGGTTTGAGAGTTATTTTCCAACAACAAATAAATTATTCTGGAGTTGAACCTATAAAAGTTCATGCACAGCACAACTTAAAATTACAGAAAAAATACTGGTTGATTTTGAGTATTTTATACCTTTTTATAATCAGCAAACATCTTACTGGACAAAATTAATTGTTACACACAAAAAAGTGCATATTACAAACAAATTTTAACATCATCTTTGAAATGGAAAAGTGCATTTACATAGGCCAAGGTTTAGGTTTTCATAAACTGAAAGGATATTACCTTCGCTGGCAGTAAAACAGCTTGTACTATATATTGCAGGCCTACAATATACTTATTTAGAAATGAGTTTGATTTTTGTTTTTATTTTAAATTCAATAATAGGTAAATAAACAAGGTATTACTGTCAACATGATTATGGTATATATTTACAAAAATGTCTAGCATATTTGCTTTTCATAATTTTCAATCTTAGCTAGCACAAAGTGAGCTAGATGTAATTAATCTAAAATAGGCCTGCATGAACAGCCAAAAAACACCAGTATTTTACTAAAATTAACTAGTACAACAGTAATGTTCCTAAAGCTCAAAAAAGGAACACCATGAAACCTTATTCCAAGGATGTGTGTACAAAGCAAGCAGCACTATTCCAGTGCTTGACTGAGAACTGCTTTCTCTAGCATTCCCTGGACTTTGACAGCGATCCAGAATTATACAGTAACAATGTATGCACAGATCCCTTATACTATTGGCTGGATTTTCTGGAACAGTATATATAAGTTTTCGTTAATTACATATTCACAGTTTGGAAAGAAATGGAAGTCCTTCACACATGTAGGCTTTTAATCTTATCCACTCATTAAATCTCTGCAAAACTGTTTTTTCTTGTGTTAGGATTCTGGCAGCTTTTTTAATTTTTTCTTCATTTCGTTCTAAATACCGTATTCCATCTGTCCGCAACTGATAGAGTTTTTCCTTACGATTTTCATCCAGAGGTATGTCTTCATTCATTAGAGGATTAAATCTGAAATAGGTGTCTGGAGGTAACAGGCCATCCAGCATAGTATGGACTTCTGGTTTAAAACAAAGATAGTAAAATGTTAAATCATAATGAAGTTTCTGACAAATCAAGAGAGAAGCAGTCCTACAAATTCTGCTTGCTTTTGCAGGCTAATTAACGTCACAGCAACTCCACCCTTACCAATCACCTCCTTCAATATCTCCTCCCTCTCCACATTTCTTAGCCATAGTAGCTCCCATATCACCAAATTGCTTAGTTAAGCTTCTCTTCCTTCCCTACTTCCACACAAGGTGAACAACTCAGCTACCTCTCCACTTCACCATTTTACACTGATGGGAGGCAAACTAAAAGTAATAAGAGACCAAATCCAGCTTGCCTTACTGAGTAGTCTCACATTGTTGCTCTACTCATGCATGGAACTAAGCAGCAGGAGAACTATAAAGACATGTGGGTACTTTTTACATCAACATGTATCAGTTCACTCTGAGCCAATAAGTTTCCAATAAGTGTTGATACGGACAAAACATTATTCCAGACATTCACATTTCTGCAGCTTATAAAATGGAGAAAGGTATGACCATCTAATTATGTAATTCTACTGTGCTCCCATGCCTAGGTGAGATTTTGTTCTCAGATGTGTGTGAATGGCTCCCATCGACACCAAAGAAAGACACACTGATTGACTGACAGAACTTGGTCCTTAGAATGAAGAGGATGTTTTAAAAAATGTCACAAGTTTCAGAAGACAAATCAACATTCTGAATCAACTGCTTTAATATTTCTCTGTGAAAAGTTGAAACTATATACATAGAAAGTGTCCCCTATTTCCTTTACTCCTGAAATGATTTCCAGGATTATTGTTCTTCTGAAAACCAAGTTAAAACAAACAAACAAAATAAACAGTGCTTGACTACAGTAATTCTCAGCCAAATTCTTATTGTGATTTCTAAGGTTTATAACCTTTCTTGATGTAGTTTTGTATTCCTAATACAGCATCAGTATTATGGCTACACTGCTCTGATGTGATGTATTCATCAATTAAAGACAGCTTAGTAATAGCATACTCAAGGTGCAGACTCAGAGAGATAATTTAAATGCATATTTCACTAGCTCTATAATCACCCAGTACAATAACAAATAAAAATAAAAAGCCAATATCAGAGGTAATAAAGAGAGGGAAAATGATAAATTTAAAATATAGCAAGAAAACTGGAAATATTTACGATGTATGGTGAAAACAGATTACTGAAAAAACATTATTCTTTAAATCTCCATTTTCCTGCTTTGGTCTAAATTGACTTTTCATCTAAACTAAACCTGAAATCCAACTGCATATGCAGGCAAAGAGATTAACAATCAAATCCCAATTTGAAAAAAGGTCATGAAACGTTCCCTGGACTAAAAGTGGACAAGATACATTTAAATTTTCTTTATTGCATATATTTTCATGGTATTATATGTTTTTTGACGTACTGTATTTCTAATGATAACAAGTGACACCCTGAGAACCATAAATAGTTAAAATCAATTAGAAACAAGATGACAAATCATTAGACACTAACCTTCTGTGTCAGTTGCGCTGCTGATAACATTTGTAAGTTTGGTTTTCAAACTTGTGTACGTGATGCTGTTCTTCCTCTCACTTTCATATCGACCAGTGCCCAACGATATTACACACTGCAGTGGGACATTTGGCCAAAGGCATTTGCACTCATGGACTGCTAAAGCAGTGGGATTATTCAGAAGCAGACCTCCATCCTGCAAATTAATTTTATATTAAATTGCTTGCATTTTCATTATGATTTAACACTGCACAGCTGAAATATGACAAATTAATGAAACAGAACACACGGTAACTTGGTGAGTATTGTGATTGGTCTCCTTGGTCTCCATGAGGGTCACGTGGCTTGGCTTCCAGGACCTGAATAGGCCAGGTGAGACAGGATTGATTTGTATCTCTGTTAGGACCATGTGTCTGAAACCTTGCTTCTGTGATCAGCCCCTGCGTTTGAAGTCTTTGTGTGGTTAATCCCTCCCTCTTTTTGAGGGGATGGATTCAAGCAGTGAGGCTAAGTACAGAAGTCAGTTGCTAAGCGAACTCCTAAACAACCATACAGGAAGGGCAAATGGCAGTTTTGAAGGGAATGTAAGAGGCTCTCTAGGTACAGTTCTAAATGTAATAATGCGATGGCAAGGAGGAGGTAGTGACCTGCAAGGGCTATGCCGTACTTGCTTTCCTGCCTGAAGCCAAAAGGGACTTCCTCTATGGGAAGAAATTGGAGATACTGTGTAATAATTCACAAATACTGTACATTGATCTATTATCGGGATGTTTACTGTATGAATTTAGTGGTTTAGCTTAAAAGAGTTCTGTAATGAAAACAAGCAGGAAACGAGAGAATGGCTCAAGTTAAACTACTTCTCAGCAAACAGTTGAGGGTTGTTAAGAGACAATGCCAGGAAGCAACTGGGGAGCATAAAAGATCAAAGGACTAGCAGTTTAAAAAAAGGGACTATCTTGAGAGAGGGGGGCGGGGGAGTTGTTTGGGGAAACCAGGGTGAGAAAGAGCCCCTGCTGTGGTGTCTGAAGAAGCTGGGCCTGGTAGGTTACCAGCCCCTTAGGGTAAGACAGACATCTGTAGATGGTTTCAAAATCCCTTTCTCTAAATGCTTTTCCCCTACTGTTAAAATAAGCAATACTTAGGTTTTAATAAGGTCATTTGATCATAACAGATGCTATATATTATTGGTCACAGACTCTCTATTGGGAGAACTGCAAGTGCTAAATGCAGTCAGACTTGCTGGGTAAACATGGTTTATACACAGGGAACCATAGCCCAGGACACAGTCTAAGAGTGGGAGAATATTGGAATTCCATCCCAGGATAGGTAAAGGCCCGAGCCCTGACACATAAAGGATTATATTCAGAGAAACCAGGAAGGGGACAAAGGTGCAGCTAGCTTTTAAACTGTGACACTCTGTATGAAGTGCAAGTTGGCGGCTGAGCTGGAAGACAAGATTTGTGGTTGGGAAGAACAAATACTGATTCTGCAGAGCATCATTAAAGCTGAAGAGCACTTGGAGAGCCAGATTCAGGAAGCATCACCATCCCAGATTCAAGGAAAGAAAAGGAAGTGCTAACAAAGGAATGAGAGAGAGCAGAAACCAGGGAGAAGGAGAGGCACTCTATGTCAAAAATGGCTGTCTGAGTCACTGACAACTCTGAAACAAAATTATCCTGAATGCTTAATGGATCATTGTCCTAAAGGATAACACTCAAGATGACTGGGGCCTGCTACAGACCACCAAAAATCACACTAGAGAACAGGACTCCTTAAGCACATATCTTTAACATGCCCAGTATTCTGTCTTCCAACAGTGGCCAATGCCATGTACTCCAGAGGGAATGAACAGAACAGGTAATCATCAAGTGATCCATTCCCTGTTCCCCATTCCAAACTTCTGGCAAACAGAGGCTAGGGAAACCATCCCTGCCCATCCTGGCAAATAGCCATTGATGGATCTATCCTCCATGAATTTATCTTGTTCTTTTTTGAACTCTGTTATAGTCTTGGCCTTCACAATATCCTCTGGCAAAGAGTTCCACATATTGACTATGTTGTGTGAAGAAATCATAGAATATCAGGGTTGGAAGGGACCTCAGGAGGTCATCTAGTCCAACTCCCTGCTCAAAAGCAGGACCAATCCCCAATTAAATCATCCCAGCCAGGGCTTTGTCAAGCCTGACCTTAAAAACTTCTAAGGAAGGAGATTCCACCACCTCCCTAGGCAACGCATTCCAGTGTTTCACCACCCTCCTAGTGAAAAAGTTTTCCCTAATATCCAACCTAAACCTCCCCCACTGCAACTTGAGACCATTACTCCTTGTCCTGTCCTCTTCTACCACTGAGAATAGTCTAGAACCATCCTCTCTGGAACCACCTCTCAGGTAGTTGAAAGCAGCTATCAAATCCCCCCTCATTCTTCTCTTCTGCAGGCTAAACAATACCAGTTCCCTCAGCCTCTCCTCATAAGTCATGTGTTCCAGTCCCCTAATAATTTTTGTTGCCCTTCGCTGGACTCTTTCCAATTTATCCACATCCTTCTTGTAGTGTGGGGCCCAAAACTGGACACAGTACTCCAGATGAGGCCTCACCAATGTCGAATAGAGGGGGACGATCATGTCCCTCGATCTGCTCGCTATGCCCCTACTTATACATCCCAAAATGCCATTGGCCTTCTTGGCAACAAGGGCACACTGCTGACTCATATCCAGCTTCTCGTCCACTGTCACCCCTAGGCCCTTTTCCGCAGAACTGCTGCCGAGCCATTCGGTCCCTAGTCTGTAGCTGTGCATTGGGTTCTTCCGTCTTAAGTGCAGGACCCTGCACTTATCCTTATTGAACCTCATCAGATTTCTTTTGGCCCAATCCTCCAATTTGTCTAGGTCCCTCTGTATCCTATCCCTGCCCTCCAGCGTATCTACCACTCCTCCCAGTTTAGTATCATCCGCAAATTTGCTGAGAGTGCAATCAACACCATCCTCCAGATCATTTATGAAGATATTGAACAAAACCGGCCCCAGGACCGACCCCTGGGGCACTCCACTTGACACCGGCTGCCAACTAGACATGGAGCCATTGATCACTACCCGTTGAGCCCGACAATCTAGCCAATTTTCTACCCACCTTATAGTGCATTCATCCAGCCCGCACTTCTTTAACTTGCTGACAAGAATACTGTGGGAGACCGTGTCAAAAGCTTTGCTAAAGTCAAGAAACAATACTTCCTTTTGTTTGTTTTAAACCTGCTGCCTATTGATTTCATTTGGTGACTCCCTAGTTCTTGTGCTTTGAGAAGGAGTAAATAACACTTCCTCATTTACTTTCTCCACACCAGTCATGATTTTATAGATCCCAATCATATCCTCCCTTAGGCGTCTCTTTTCCAAGCTGAAAAGTCGAAGTCTTATTAATCTCTCCTCATATAAAAGCCGTTTTATACCCCTAATGATTTTTGTTTCCCTTTTCTGAACCTTTTCAATTCCAATATATTTTTTGAGATGGGGCGACCACATCTGCATGCAGTATTCACGATGTGGGCGTACCATGTGAGTTTTTTAAACTGTTACTCTCACCTATGATTTTATCTCTGTGTAATATTGTTTGATCTTGCAGCTTTGATAAGTTGTAATGTTGTATAATTGCACAATTTTATTGGCTATACTGTGAAATGTATGATATTTGGTAACATACAAATTAAGTTGTTTAGCTTTTTGTATTGTTTGTTTCTTTACAAAAATCAGTCATAAAAACATATTTTTTCTATAGGACACCTAGTCATGTCCTGACACTGAGTACCAGACTTCATTTCCAATTTCTGATTTTTTTAAAAGGTGTAATGAAAAATTTGATAAAACCACAATACCAACCGCCACAAAGTAAATCAGACTCCTTCTCTTTCTCTTCCTCCCTGCATTCTGTGTAATAGCCAAAAGGAACGTGTCTCCCCACGTGTAGCATTTAGTTACTCTACATATTGAATTTTTATTATAATCATATCAAGGACATTCGGCTATCACAGAGTTAATTTGCAATCACAATTCAATTCTAATGGAAGTATAAAAATTGATAATGTACAGTACAGGATTTTGTAATGTAATTACCTAGTCAGCAGTAACTGAATTTTAATAGCCATTATACAATTCTACTTTACCTTAGCCACTTCCAAACCCCACTGAAGGAAAAGAGTTTTTTCATTTAATTCAATGGCTTTTGGATCAGGTTCTCTGTTCAAAAAAGCATGTAAGCACATGCTTAATCTACCCCTGTCACGGTTCCTCCCCCACTCTGAACTCTAGGGTACAGATGTGGGGACCTGCGTGAAAAACCTCCTAAGCTTATCTTTACCAGCTTAGGTCAAAACTTCCCCAAGGTACAAAATATTACACCTTGGACTGGCCGCTACCACCACCAAACTAATACTGGTTACTGGGGAAGAGCTGTTTGGACGCGTCCTTCCCCCCAAAATACTTCCCAAAACCTTGCACCCCACTTCCTGGACAAGGTTTGGTAAAAAGCCTCACCAATTTGCTTAGGTGACTACAGATCCAGACCCTTGGATCTTAAGAACACTGAACAATCCTCCCAACACTTGCACCCCCCTTTTCCTGGGAAATGTTGGATAAAAAGCCTCACCAATTTGCATAGGTGATCACAGACCCAAACCCTTGGATCTGAGAACAATGAAAAGCATTCAGTGTTTTACAAGAAGACTTCTAATAAAAAATAGAAGTAAATAGAAATAAAGAAATCCCCCCTGTAAAATCAGGATGGTAGATATCTTACAGGGTAATTAGATTCAAAAACATAGAGAACCCCTCTAGGCAAAACCTTAAGTTACAAAAAAGATACACGGACAGAAATAGTTATTCTATTCAGCACAATTCTTTTCTCAGCCATTTAAAGAAATCATAATCTAACACATACCTAGCTAGATTACTTACTAAAAGTTCTAAGACTCCATTCCTGTTCTGTCCCTGGCCAAGACGACTACAGACAGACACAGACCCTTTGTTTCTCTCCCTCCTCCCAGCTTTTGAAAGTATCTTGTCTCCTCATTGGTCATTTTGGTCAGGTGCCAGCGAGGTTACCTTTAGCTTCTTAATCCTTTACAGGTGAGAGGAGCTTTCCCCTGGCCAGGAGGGATTTCAAAGGGGTTTACCCTTCCCTTTATATTTATGACACGCCCCCCAAATCTCAGCTAGGGTGAAACACTGGCTGGGATTTCTTCCTGGAGCTCTAGGAAAACAGAGTTAATAAGACACATGCATCTCTAAATATACTACCAAGTACATAAAGACTAACAATATTTTCCACATCTCAAGGACGATTTTAACCAGTTGATTCTGGGAAACTTTCACGGGAGAGTGCATCAGCCACTTTGTTAGAAGCTCCTGAGATGTGTTGGATGTCGAAATCAAAATCTTGGAGAGCTAAACTCCACCGAAGAAGTTTTTTGTTAGTTTCTTTGACGGTGTGAAGCCACTTTAGTGCAGCATGGTCGGTTTGCAGGTGGAAACGCCGTCCCCAAACATATGGGCGTAGCTTTTCCAGAGCGTAGACAATGGCATAACATTCTTTTTCAGTGACTGACCAGTTGCTTTCCCTCTCAGACAGTTTTTTGCTGAGAAACACTACAGGGTGGAATTCTTGATCAGGTCCTTTCTGCATTAAAACTGCTCCCACACCACGCTCGGATGCATCTGTGGTTACTAGGAACGGTTTGTCAAAGTCTGGGGCCCTTAGTACAGGGTCAGACATGAGTGTCGCTTTAAGCTTGTTAAAGGCCTTCTGACACTTTCCGGTCCACTGAACAGCATTTGGCTGTTTCTTTTTGGTTAGGTCTGTCAGTGGGGCAGCGATTTGGCTGCAGTGCGGTACAAATCGTCTGTAATAACCGGCCAAGCCTAAGAAGGATTGAACCTGTTTCTTTGACTTTGGGACAGGCCACTTTTGGATAGCATCCACTTTGGCCTGTAGGGGCTGATAGTTCCTTGACCCACCTGGTGTCCAAGGTAAGTCACTCTGTTTAGGCCTATTTGACACTTCTTAGCCTTAACAGTTAGTCCTGCCTCCCTTATGCGCTCAAGGACTTTTTGTAGATGTTCCAGGTGGTCTGCCCAGGAATCCGAAAATATGGCCACATCGTCAAGGTAGGCGACTGCATATTCTCCTAATCCCGCTAGGAGACCATCTACAAGTCTTTGGAAAGTGGCGGGTGCATTTCGCAGCCCGAAAGGGAGTACATTAAATTCATACAGCCCGAGATGTGTGATGAAGGCTGACCTTTCCTTGGCAGATTCATCTAGCGGTACCTGCCAGTACCCCTTGGTTAAGTCCAAGGTAGAGATGAACTGGGCCCGTCCCAGTTTCTCTAATAGTTCATCAGTGCGTGGCATTGGATAGTTGTCTGGGCGAGTTACAGCATTTAGCTTACGGTAGTCCACGCAAAAACGTATTTCCCCATCTGGTTTGGGAACTAGAACCACTGGAGATGCCCATGCACTTTCAGAGGGGCGGATTACACCCATCTGTAACATATCCTGGATCTCCCGTTCTATAGCAGTTTTAGCTTGAGGAGACACCCGGTAAGGTTGGACCCTAATTGGGTGAGCATTACCTGTGTCAATGGAGTGGTATGCCCGTTCAGTCAGTCCTGGGGTGGCTGAGAACGTTGGCGCGTAGCTAGTGCACAGCTCCTGGATCTGCTGTCGCTGCATACGCCCAAGGGTCATGGAGAGGTTCACCTCTTCCACACCACCAGCACATTTCCCTTCGTAGTAAACACCTTCAGGCCACTCAGCGTCGTCTCCTCCCTGGGCTGTAAACTGACAAACCTTTAATTCTCTGGATCGATTAGAAGAGCTGAGAGGCGGTGGGTTGCTCCGTGCCGCTGTCCAATCTCTCTGGAGGCTTTCATCTGCTTCCTGTTCGGTCTGGAACTGTTCCCTTGATGCTGGAGACATCAGTTCCTCATGGGATTGTGGACCTAGGCTTGGTCCCTCTGGAAGCGATATAGGGGATGGAGCTGTTTCTGTTGACTGTGAACCGCTCTCCGCTGGTGCACTATGTTGGGATTCAGGCTCCGGCTGAGCCTCTTGTGTAGGGTTATCGGCTGCTGCCAGTTCAGGTTCGGTGGGGCCCTCTGGTGTTGAGGTTGCAAGTACTGGATTCAGTGCTGGCACGGGGTCTGGTGTTGGTTGTTTGGCTGGTTCCGGTTCTGGGACTGGTTCCGTCTGGGTCTCTGGGACTGGATCCACTACTGCTGTTGCAGACATTGGCCTGGGGTCCGGGTCCATCACCTCTGACTGGGTCCTGATAGAAGTTTCTGGAACAGAGCTAGGCCTCACGGCTTGTTTAGCCTGGCTGCGGGTGACCGTTCCCACCCTCTTGGCCTGCTTCACGTGATTGGCCAAGTCTTCCCCCAACAGCATGGGGATGGGATAATCATCATAGACTGCAAAAGTCCACATTCCTGACCAGCCCTTGTACTGGACAGGCAACTTGGCTGTAGGCAAATTGAAAGAGTTGGACTTGAAGGGTTGAATCGTCACTTGGATCTCTGGGTTGATTAAATTGGGGTCCACTAAGGAAGCATGGATAGCTGACACTTGTGCTCCGGTGTCCCTCCACGCGGTGACCTTCTTCCCGCCCACACTCACAGTTTCCCTCCGCTCCAAGGGTATCTGGGAGGTATCAGGGCCTGTGGACCTCTGGTGTGATTCCGGTGCAATGAACTGTAATCTGTTGGGGTTCTTGGGGCAGTTGGCCTTTACATGCCCCAGCTTGTTACATTTAAAACATCGTCCAGCTGACGGGTCACCGGGGCGAGGTGGGTTGCTGGAGAACGGGGTGGTGGGACGATAAGGGGTCTGGAGGGTTCTTTGGGAGGTAGGTGGGGCTTTGGGCGGCCCCCGGTAATAGGGTGTGGTCTGGGGTGGTCCCTTCTGGTCTCCGTTCCAACTGCGACCAGTTTTCTTCTTCTCTGCCACCTCCACCCATCTGGCTCCAATCTCTCCTGCCTCGATTACAGTTTTGGGTTTCCCATCTAGGATGTATCTTTCTATTTCCGCAGGAACACCCTCTAAGAATTGTTCCATTTGCATTAGGAAGGGCAAATTTACTGGAGATTCAACACTTGCTCCTGATATCCAGGCATCCCAATGTTTCACAATGTGGTAGGCATGTCGGGTAAATGACATGTCTGGTTTCCACCTTAGGGCTCGGAACCTCCGACGAGACTGCTCGGGTGTTATCCCCATTCTGACTCTCGCCTTGGATTTAAACAGTTCATACTTGTTCATATGTTCTTTAGGCATTTCAGTTGCCACCTCAGCTAAGGGTCCACTGAGCTGCGGCCTCAGCTCTACCATGTATTGGTCAGTAGAGATGTTGTACCCAAGGCAGGCCCTTTCGAAGTTTTCTAAGAAGGCCTCAGTATCATCACCTGCCTTGTAGGTGGGGAACTTTCTGGGATGGGAAGTGGTACCTGGAGAAGGATTGCTAGGGTTTGTTGGTATATTCTGCTGGGCCTTTATCCTCTCCATCTCCTCCACATGCTTCCTTGCCTCCATTTCCCTCTTGTGGGCAGCCTCCTGTACCTCCTTCTCCAGCCGCATGAGTTCTATCTGTCTTTCATGTTCCCTTTGTTTTTCCTCAGCCTGAAATTTGGCTAATTCCAGCTGTAGTCGAGCCGAGGATTTGGCCATTCTAACCTCTCTGTTTTTAACTAACTTTACACCCGAGGTTTAGAAATAAACAAACAAAACTTGGCTGTAAAATTTTGCTGTGCTGGAATAGAATACCTATTCTCTGATAGTGATTGTCAGCCTACAGAAAAAGACAATTCCCTTGTCTCTGCTCTGGGCCCAAATTAAAGCAAAAAACCTCCAACTACTTGGAAACCTGCTTACCCAGCCCAAAGAAAAAAAAAATTTTCTTTTCAAACCTGTGCTCCTTGTAAAACAAAAAAAAAATCAAAATCCTAAAAAAAACCCTGCCACTTTGGTCTCCAGGCAAATGGGTAGAGCACACACCCCCTATTTACTTTTAGGAAGAAAAGAAAAAAAAAACCTCTGGGTTGGAAGACTGTGAATTTCCCTGCAGGAGTTAAGTACCCTGCCTCCAGGCAAAGAAAACCTGCAATTCACAAGATAATCCCCTTTTGTCTCTGCTTGGCCACAAAGCAGAGAGAAACCAAGCTGCTTTCAGTTTCAAAGCTGCTTCCTGGACTTCCTAAAAATTCCTTTTTAAAATCTGTATTTCTAGTTCAAAAAATCTCAACTGGATCTCAAAATGATTTCAGGTTAATCCCACCACTGTGCCACCATGTCACGGTTCCTCCCCCACTCTGAACTCTAGGGTACAGATGTGGGGACCTGCATGAAAAACCTCCTAAGCTTATCTTTACCAGCTTAGGTCAAAACTTCCCCAAGGTACAAAATATTACACCTTGGACTGGCCGCTACCACCACCAAACTAATACTGGTTACTAGGGAAGAGCTGTTTGGACGCGTCCTTCCCCCCAAAATACTTCCCAAAACCTTGCACCCCACTTCCTGGACAAGGTTTGGTAAAAAGCCTCACCAATTTGCTTAGGTGACTACAGATCCAGACCCTTGGATCTTAAGAACACTGAACAATCCTCCCAACACTTGCACCCCCCTTTTCCTGGGAAATGTTGGATAAAAAGCCTCACCAATTTGCATAGGTGACCACAGACCCAAACCCTTGGATCTGAGAACAATGAAAAGCATTCAGTGTTTTACAAGAAGACTTTTAATAAAAAATAGAAGTAAATAGAAATAAAGAAATCCCCCCTGTAAAATCAGGATGGTAGATATCTTACAGGGTAATTAGATTCAAAAACATAGAGAACCCCTCTAGGCAAAACCTTAAGTTACAAAAAAGATACACGGACAGAAATAGTTATTCTATTCAGCACAATTCTTTTCTCAGCCATTTAAAGAAATCATAATCTAACACATACCTAGATAGATTACTTACTAAAAGTTCTAAGACTCCATTCCTGTTCTGTCCCTGGCCAAGACGACTACAGACAGACACAGACCCTTTGTTTCTCTCCCTCCTCCCAGCTTTTGAAAGTATCTTGTCTCCTCATTGGTCATTTTGGTCAGGTGCCAGCGAGGTTACCTTTAGCTTCTTAACCCTTTACAGGTGAGAGGAGCTTTCCCCTGGCCAGGAGGGATTTCAAAGGGGTTTACCCTTCCCTTTATATTTATGACAACCCCTATTCAGGACCGTCACTTAGGGCATGTCTACACAGCCCTGCAGTTCAGACTATGCTGGTGTGAACAGAAGTACACAAAAAAGTGCTGCCCTGCAAGTCCCCCATGTGACCACTGCAGGCGTGAACTAAAAGGTTCCTACTTTGCTTTAACATAACCCTGTTCGAAGATTACATTATTATTTTAAGTATGTACTTAAATTCCATTGATTCTAATGGGATTTAAGCATGTACTTAAGTGCCTGTCCTGAGTTGGGATGCTTTCCTATTTCAGCACCCACACCACTTTCTAATAAGTGGACATCAAATAATGTTAAATATCAACAGAGTTACTTATTACAGTTACAGGAAAATCAGAACAATTCACTGTGATCATTATTATGATGAACACCAAAGGATGTAATAAAGATTTACCACATATTATGCATTGCTGCTGTGGCTTCCAATATTATTCTGTTCAAGTCTCTAACCCTTAACCATTGCATTTTAAATAGGGATCATGATAGGTCTTCCCAGTTTTGTTTGTTAAAGAAAAGATGAATGTTAAAAGCTGTGTAGCTTTGGAAGAAGTGTAAGTGAAAGAGAGGAAATTTGAAGGAGAACAAAGTGATACGGGAAGTAAAAGAGAAAGGGGAGCTGTATGGAGAACTGCAGAAGCAAAAGGGGCATTTTCCTTTTTATTTAAATAACAGAAATACCAAATTATGCAAAATCAAAGTTGGAAAAATGAATTACAAGACTATTAAACATATAATGTCATTACAGTCTATTAATACAGCTTGTAGTTCTAGTTACAAAGCTATGAATATGTATTATGGCACTATAACTACTAGATGCATTTATAGACTGTAGTGATCTATAATTTATTATAAATAGAGAAAAATATGATGGCTGATGTCTTATGACCATTATATTTTATGCATTCAGAGAAGAGGATTAACTCACTTGGGAACTACCAAAGTCCTGTCTGTAAAAATACTATAATAAAATATATGTACTGCACAAAATGTCTGAAGCCATTCTAGTCCTCAAAAAGCAGACAAGATATAGACACCTTTCACTTTCAGGTGCCCCAAAAGGTTGTTCTTCAAGTGCTAATATGACTACACATATAACCAATGCAAATTTTGCTGCAACCACAGTGGTGTTTTTCTTAACAGGATTGTTTGTGTTAATATGTATATTTCAGTGAAGTAATTAAATTTTATGTTAAAAACATTTAAGTAACAATCCAAAAATGCAAGGCCTTTTCCAGATAGCGGTCACATAAAAGCCTTGCTACAATTTCATTCAATTTCAAATGTTTCAGTATTTAAAAAAAAAAAAGGGGAACTACATATTTTCTGGAACCAAAATGTGTTCTACTAACTGTAAAATGACCTTTAAAAGTTTACCAAGACTAGTGAGTCACTATGCACTGGGAAAACTACTTCACTGGAGCTGATGTCACAATATCCTTTACTAAGCAATTAGCCCTTACAATAACCTTGACACATACTCAAACAGATTTTTTATCTTTCAATCCAACCAAAAGAATTGGATATAAAATCCAAAATGCTGAAAAGGACTTCCTACATGGGGAAAACATCACAAAAATAAAAATACCGTGAAAGTTTGAAGTAGCCCAATCAAAACAGAAAACATAATCAAGTTCAACAAGCAGCAGTTGAATCTGAATTCCTTGGAAATGTACCGTTTAAAATTTCACCTTCAGGCTTCTTTTGGGTGGGGGTATGGTTTTTAATATTTCTGCATTTATGATATATTTAAAAGTTCCAAACAACATCATTTTCACTGGCTATGTAAAACTGAGTTACCTCTGGAGAAAACAGACCAATTTGCCACTAATTTTGATACTTATTTTTTAACCAAACAGTTCTTTTCTTATTGCAAGTATGTATCAGTTATTGTACATTTATTTTGCCCTTGAAGCTTATAGAGATGTTATAGCTGAAAGACAGACACTCATCTTGGAATAACACCTTTTACTCTGGTGTGAATGTTGGAATTATATCACTGCTAAGATGCACACCAATGGTTTAAAACTCCAGTAACTCTCCTGTTGGAGGGCAGATTATTTTAATAAAAGTGGACCTCCTCGTTCTGAAAGCTGAATTTTGATACGAGGCAAGTAGTCTTTTTTTCTTGTGATTGTGGCTCCATTTGTGTCTGGCCCAATTAACCATTACGCAAAGTAAGTTAATAGCTCAGTCAAATTGTGACCTGTTTAAGGGCCTGATTCTGCTTCTACTAACATGAACTGGCCTATATCGGGGCAGGACCAGATACTCTGGCTTTGTCTACACTACAGACCTTACAGAGGCACAGCTGTACCACCGCAACTGCTCTGCTGTAACGTCTCCTGTGTAGCCGCTCTATGCCAGCAGGAGAGAGAGCTCTCCCGCTGGAATAATTAAACCACCCCTAATGAGTGGCGGTAGCTATGTCAGCAGGACAGTGTCTCCATACCGGCGCTTTTGTCGGTCGTGTGTGGTTTTTTTTTTTTCCACATCCCTGGCCAACAAAAGTTTTACCGACAAAAGTGCTATTGTAGACAAAGCCCCAGTCACCACATGAATAGAGTGAAAACAGATACCAGAGGAGGGTAGCTTACAATCTCTTCTTACTGTAGAGATGCAGTCCAGTAATGCATGTGTGTCAAAATTACACCGCTATTATCCTACAATCTTTCTCCAATGTGCTGCTATGATGAGCTATGGGACCTTTTCCCCAACTCAAGAATGTGCCCAAGTGCTTTCCTAAAGCCACTCACAATTGGATTTCACTTCCCCCTTGTTCAAAACAGCCCAAATCTGCTTTCCTTCTGGGCATGGTGAAAGCCCATCATTCTGAGTAGGCATTGCGCAAGACTAAGGAAATGGAGCTTTTTTTTGGAATCTGAGGAGAAATTTTATCTCTGCATATTAGTGGTTGTATGTATGAGGTTTAGCTGGTGTTTGACTTGATTTTAGTGGATAAGGACTGCACTTTTAATGGATGACAGAGCTGTCTAGGGCCTGGGATTGGTTTTATTATTGTAGTTTAAATCCTAACAAAATCATATCCAAAAACATTTAAATAATGTAAATATAGATTAAAGTTACAGTACAATATAAGAAAAACATATCAGCTGGTCCATCAAATAACAAATATAACCAAAGATGCACTCATACTCTAGCCTAGTTTGGAATAATAAATAATTTAGAGTGGATTCACATTCAACAGAAACCTTTTTTTTAAAAACTACAGCTGCAATGGATAAATAAATGTTGTGAAAACAGGATTATTGGCTTGATGAGGTTTTTTTTTTTTTTTTTTATTAAGCTTTCATTTGGATCTACAAAAGCTCTTTGAACTGTTGCTGGACTGGTTAGTACATTTTGCTCAAATGCAGCTGAAACGAACAATCTTGTTTGGTACACCGTATCCTCACTTATTGTTAATCTGTGTTCTATACAAAAAAAATCCCAACCCAAAAATCAAAGTATAGTGTTGCCCGTGAAGAAGCTAATTATTCATAGGACCTTAATCTAAAACGTCAATATTTCTATTTTGCCTGCTTATTTTCTTAATCTTAGAATAGAGTGTGTTAACTGAATCACATCTACTCATTCTAGTGAATTTCATTTAAGTTTCATTACAGTTCTGATTTTCACACACACACCCATCCCCCATGTGCTGTACAGAAGAATATGTGACTTGTCACCAAAAACTGAATGGAATTATAACCATCTGTAAAGTAGGCAAATCCATTAAAGCAATAATGCTGAAGTGCACTGCATGCTGGGATATTACTAGGTCTGGCCATGTTGCCATGACCAAGGCCAAAGGAGTGTGCAGTGTACACAACCACTGGAATGTTCCCAGCACAGCATACACCTGAAGTATCTCACAGGGATAATAGACCTGTGCAAAGAGTTTTAAAAGTGTGTGTGTGTGTGTGTGTGTACAAGCACACCCCTTCCCTCCCCACCCACTGTCCTGCCCCTAAAAACTTATATTACAAAGCTCCTGCAATGAGAACACACAGAGTAAAGATTTTATAGAATACTGATTTAAAGGGGAAGCCAATTTCAGCTGCATACAAATGAAGTTAGAAATTGTTCACTGCTTCCAATTCATATTTTTAAAGTTGAAGGCATGAGTGGGATATGGACTGAGGTTCAAGAGAAGTGCTTCCCAAATATGGGTCCTTGCAGCTCTAAAGGGAGTTTTACGAAGAAAGATTCTCTCCAAAATTTAGCTCAGTACATGGTTCTCTTCCATTTCTCAAAAGAAGTGTTAAAATTAGAGCAGAAAGAAAGATTCCAAATTACCTCTTATATATTTGAGATATTAAAGATGAAATCATTGAAGTCAATAGGAGTTTTCCCCTGACTTCAATGAGGCCAGGATTTCAACATAAATTTTAAAATCTCTCCTATAGTGAAGAAAGGTAGGGCATGAAACAGGCGCTGATATCAAAAGCAGGATGTAATGCCACCTTATCTGAAAATGCATACTTTTAAAATACTAGTGATTATATAACAGGGAAAGATTTAAAACAGCCTAAATTATTATTTATTAAAAATAATGGGAGTTACAATACTTGAAGAGGAAAAAATTGACAGGGAAGTTCTATAAACAATCTTTTATTTTATTTGTGTCTAATCAAAGTAATTGGCAAGGTAATCATGACTATCAACAAGGTCGCGCATCCTATGTGGCACATGAGACTTATTCCTACTAGCTGTTTATTTTAATATAAATTCAATTATTTTATGTTGCCCCTGATTTTAAATTCTGTGAATTTTTGTACCGACAATTAATAAATGAGTTACAGAAGTTGGGGGGGGGGGAGGGGGAGGCGGAGAAACTGGAAGTTAATTGCTGAATACAGACAGCTGAGGGTGAGTCATGGGAAGTTTTGGAGATCTTTAAGCAAGTATGGATGTTGGTAGTGGGGAAAGCAATGCATCTCCTCTTTCCCTTCCCCTTTTTGTTTTTGGAAAGGGTAGGGGACAATTTCCTGGTGCAAGTCCTGGAGGAACCAACTAGGGGCAGAGCTCTTCTTGACCTGCTGCTCACAAACCAGGAAGAATTAGCAGGGGAAGCTAAAGTGGATGGGAACCTGGGAGCCAGTGACCATGAGATGGTCGAGTTCAGGATCCTGACACAGGGAAGAAAGGAGAGCAGCAGAGTACGGACCCTGGACTTCAGAAAAGCAGACTTTGACTCCCTCAGGGAACTGGTGGGCAGGATCCCCTGGGAGAATAACATGAGGGAGAAAGGACTCCAGGAGAGCTGGCTGTATTTTAAAGAATCCTTATTGTGGTTACAGGGACAAACCATCCCGATGTGTAGAAAGAATAGTAAATATGGCAGGCGAACAGCTTGGCTTATCAGTGAAATCCTTGCTGATCTTAAACACAAAAAAGAAACTTACAAGAAAGGGAAGATTGGACAAATGACCAGGGAAGAGTATAAAAATATTGCTTGGGGATGCACATGTGAAATCAGGAAGGCCAAATCACACCTGGAGTTGCAGCTAGCAAGAGATTTAAGAGTAACAAGAAGGGTTTCTTCAGGTATGTTAGCAACAAGACGGAAGTCAAGGAAAGCATGGGCGCCTTACTGAATGAGGGAGGCAACCTAGTGACAGAGGATGTGGAAAAAGCTAACGTACTCGATGCTTTTTTTGCCTCTGTCTTCACGAACAAGGTCAGCTCCCAGACTACTGCACTGGGCAGCACAGCATGGGGAGGAGGTGACCAGCCCTCTGTGGAGAAAGAAGTGGTTCGGGACTATTTAGAAAAGCTGGATGAGCACAAGTCCATGAGGCCGGATACGCTGCATCCGAGAGTGCTAAAGGAGTTGGCGGATGTGATTGCAGAGCCATTGGCCATTATCTTTGAAAACTCATGGCGATCCGGGGAAGTCCCGGACGACTGGAAAAAGACTAATGTAGTGCTCATCTTTAAAACAGGGAAGGAGGATGATCCTGGGAACTACAGGCCAGTCAGCCTCACCTCAGTCCCTGGAAAAATCATGGAGCAGGTCCTCAAGGAATCAATTCTGAAGCACTTAGATGAGAGGAAAGTGATCAGGAACCGTCAGCGTGGATTCACCAAGGGCAAGTCATGCCTGACTAATCTAATTGCCTTCTATGATGAGATAACTGGCTCTGTGGATGAGGGGAAAGCGGTGGACGTGTTGTTCCTTGACTTTAGCAAAGCTTTTGACACGGTCTCCCACAGTATTCTTGCCAGCAAGTTAATGAAGTATGGGCTGGATGAATGGACTATAAGGTGGATAGAAAGTTGGCTAGATTGTCAGGCTCAATGGGTAGCGATCAATGGCTCCATGTCTAGTTGGCAGCCAGTAAGTGCCCCAAAGGTCAGTCCTCGGGCCGGTTTTGTTCAATATCTTCATAAATGATCTGGAGGATAGTGTGGATTGCACCCTCAGCAAGTTTGCAGATGACACTAAACTGGGAGGAGAGGTAGATACGCTGGAGGGTAGGGACAGGATACAGAGGGCCCTAGACAAATTAGAGGATTGGGCGAAAAGAAATCTGATGACGTTCAACAAGGACAAGTGCAGAGTCCTGCACTTAGGACGGAAGAATCCCACTCACCGCTACAGATTAGGGACCAAATGGCTAGGCAGCAGTTTGGCAGAAAAGGACCTAGGGGTTACAGTGGACGAGAAGCTGGATATCAGTCAACAGTGTGCCCTTGTTGCCAAGGCGGCCAATGGCATTTTGGGATGTATATGTAGGGGCACCTCCAGCAATTCGAGGGATGTGATCGTTCCCCTCTATTCGACATTGATGAGGGCCCATCTGGAGTACTGTGTCCAGTTTTGGACCCCAAACTACAAGAAGGATGTGGAAAAATTGGAAAACGTCCAGCGGAAGGCAACAAAAATGATTAGGGGACTGGAACACATGACTTATGAGGAGAGGCTGAGGGAACTGGGATTGTTTAGTCTGCAGAAGAGAAGAATGAGGGGGGATTTGATAGCTGCTTTCAACTACCTGAAAGGAGGTTCCAAAGAGGATGGATCTAGACTGTTCTCAGTGGTAGCTGATGACAGAACAAGGAGTAATGGTCTCAAGTTGCAGTGGGGGAGGTTTAGGTTGGATATTAGGAAAAACTTTTTCACTAGGAGGGTAGTGAAACACTGGAATGCGTTACCTAGGGAGGTGGTAGAATCTCCTTCCTTTGAGATTTTTAAGGTCAGGCTTGACAAAGCCCTGGCTGGGATGATTTAGTTGGGGATTGGTCCTGCTTTGAGCAGGGGGTTGGACTAGATGACCTCCTGAGGTCCCTTCCAACCCTGATATTTTATGATTCTAGGGCCAGGGCAGAGGAAACAAATGGGGGGCAGGGGAGGAGGTTTGGTTTATTTCTCCCCCCTTGAACTAGTTATCTGACTGCATCCTGTTCCCAATCTGCTACTAATTTAAACAAAGACAAAAACATAATAGATTGCTGTTTCTGTTAAAATGAACACTGTTGAAACAGTAAATGTTGACAGTTAATGTCATCATTTGGCTTCAGAGTTAACTCCTATTGACATTAGTGAGGTATGTTCAGACTTACCACAGCTATTGTTTTAGGCCTTCTGCAGACTCAGGAAGACATTACCATATCCATTTACATTTGGTTCACATTGTGAGACTGTTCTTTGTTATATACTTTAAAAAAATGAAATCCTAGATTGTGGAGTACTGTTGTGTAGCACTTAAATAATTATCTGCTATGATCTTCATTGTATACAGGGCACTAGCTATAGACAATGCAGTTACAATGAAGGATTTCCAAATGTCATTGTATAATAAAACATTTATATCAAATGAAATGATCTATCAGATTCTAAATACTTGTTTCCTCACTTCATATTGGTGAAGACTGGAAACTGTAAAATGTTTTCATTGAAACAAAATATTTTTAAATAGTCAATACTTAAGTCCTGAATGACTGACTTAAATATTGCATAAAGTGGATCACTTCATAGGATCATGACGAGCTTTTCATGTTTGTCTGAGACTCTACAAGACACTGCAAAAATAAGTCCTTATTCAATTGTATTTATAAAACACATTGAGATTATCACAATCTTCTTTACAACATACGAATCCTTGGCTGGCATTTGAGCGTCTATTTTTATTGTCAATTTGAGTTAGGTTTGTGCTAATATTCATTTAGTTTCTTTCTTCCATTTGCTGAGCATGTTCCATATTTGTTACTATTTTAAATGCTTTTTTCCATAGTTGTAAGCATTCTTAGCTTCTAAAAGTCAGGCATTACTATAATAGACACAAGCCAAAATATAGGCTAATCATTCAGTTTGGCTCACGTCCTTTCAGTGCTATGGAATATCCGACAGACTAAAATTAAAGAAAATGCAGAAGTACTAAAACAATGTCAGGTAAAAATGCCAAAGTTCTACATTGGCAAGGAGTTGACGAGCAAATAGATAAACTTGACCAATCCCTGGGTGCAGGGATCATATTTGTGGGCCAAAATCTGAAGGTTTGCTCTTGACTTCCTGCCTTTATTTTAAAAAGCAATTATGTCAAGTTTGTCGGTTTGATTTAAAGACCCAGTTTCCACTGTATCTGCCTTTTTGAAGCCTTTATCAATCACCTTTCTGAAGCATTTCATCTATTTGAATATTGGAGGTGTAACTGTTATCACCATTCCCAGCATGCTTCTGCAGCAAAGAAGAACAATGACAGGCCAAGGGTAGTATATCTGTATGTGAAGAGACTTACCCAAGCTATTCATGTTTGACTCTTGCTTGAAGAGATGGACCAATACAAGTTCATGATTGTGTGAAATCAAGTAATGGAATGAGGCTATGAAACACCCTGGTAGGTACAATAAATTATACAGTGGAGTGGCCATCACTGAAAAGAATGTGGGAACTATAGTGTACAAGAGCCTACCAGCTGTGGTGACAAGTTGCATTTTCTAACCTACAGATTAATAATGATGAGGTTTTGGAGAACTAGCTTGTTTTTCATCTACATGTATAATCAGTTGCACTTAAACCATGATGAACTTTTGAATGCTCCTAGGTGTAACAATTAGTGAATGCAAGGCATCAACAAGAAGTATAGAATGTATCACAAGAAGCATGTAGCCTTTAACATGTATTCTGACATCTCTACCTTTAAGGTCAAATATTCATTCCTCTCTCTATGTTTTCAAAATAGTGATTTACACTTATAACACACATTTCATGGACCCACTGTGCATATATGCATTCTACTGTCTCAAAGCCTCCCCCAACTTTCAGCTTATCCTAAGGAAAGATCAAGAAACAATGCAAACAAACCTATTCTTGCTTTACCAGACTGAAAATGTTTTCATCAAGATTAAATTATATCCCAAACAAAATGACCAATTTAAGGCGCAACTCTCCAAGCTCATGAGCACCTCGTGTGGGGAACTGAGCCTTCTCAACTCCTGGAGAAGAGAGGTGAGAAGAGAATCAACTCCTCTCAGAAAGTACAGAACACATTCCAGTATAAAGCCTCATTTATTTATTTATAAGGAATAGGGTGTACACCATGGAAGCATATATAATCAGTTAGTTTAGATTTAAAGTGAACACTTGTTTAAAAAATGTATTTTTAGCTGAACTTTAGTGTCAGCCTAAATCACATGTCATAATACAAATGGAATGGTCATTACCCATAGGGATTGGTACGTTGGAATCCATGATGAATCCAGATGTTCTTGTCAACTGCTGGAAATAGCCCACCTTGACTATCACTACAAAAAGCTCCCCCTCCTCCCCCCCCCCGCTCTTCTGCTGATAATAGCTCACCTTAAGTGATCACTCTGGTTACAGTGTGTATGGTAACACCCATTGTTTCATGTTCTCTGTGTATATAAATCTCCCCACTGTATTTTCCACCGAATGCATCCGATGAAGTGAGCTGTAGCTCACAAAAGCTTATGCTCAAATAAATTTGTTAGTCTCTAAGGTGCCACAAGTACTCCTTTTCTTTTTATGATGAAAAGGGTGACTACAATGTATTGCCACTCTTCAAATAACTATTCGGTTAACAAGCATCCATAAAAAGTTTGTGCAAATGTCCAGGGTTCTATTAGACTACTGGGCGAGTGGCCAGAGCTGACAAGTGGCTCATTCCCTTTATTCTCTCTGGTTCTTATGTTGTCTTGACCTACATTTTGACATCTCTTCCCTTTGTATACATTCACAACAGCTGCAAGTCCCCCTCTTCACTTAACCAAACATAGAGTCATCCCTGCCCTTTGCTGTTTCTCCATTCTTACAATGCTCTATCCTGTCATGCTGCTGCAGTCAGTGAGATAGCAAATAAGTCACACTTCCTAACATTATGATTTTTGCAACACCTCTCCAGATGTAAGTCCGCTTTGCTGCCAGAACACTGAACATAAAGCAAGGAAAGAGGATGTAAATGAGTGATGAAAAAGATTTTCTAACAGGTGTTAAGTTAACATCCCTTGCTCAACAGCAAATCAACTAGTGTCATACTGGACAATATAAAATTTTTCACACAGTGACAAATTTTACCAAAGCCTTTTATAAAAGTAATTCAGTACTATCTTTTAATTTTTATGCAATTTAGTAATATATTCATAGATCTAGTGTTATTTAGCGTGATATGGAAATTCAACAACAAACATTACAATATAAGATTTTTTTTCCTTGAAGTTTTGAATGTCTGCTCTTGGTTAGAATAGTAATTTCAAGGCTGGGGGAAAGATAAGAATTTTACTTCTAAAGCACTAGAACTCACAGTTACAACTTGATACTGCCAAAGGAACTGATATGTGCCAGTTATAATGCAAAAGCAAATACGATGCAATAAATAGGGTGTGGGAAATCAAATGGATGAGATTCTAAATGCAGCCATTTGCAGTTTTGCCCTATTTATTCTTTTGGAAGGAGATGGTCAAGTTTTTAAAAGCTGGTTATAACACTCCCCCAAATTTACAGTATACACATAAATGTACAAGCTTTTACATAAAGTGAGAGAGAAAATACACACAATTCAACATACATGGATCCTGAAAGATACTGAGTCTCACTGAAGACCAACACACAAGGGGTAATTGTAGGCATTTCTGGTTGATTTGTACATGTCAAATTAACATATTTGAAATTGATGGGGTTTGCATGCACTCTGTCTTCCTCAGGACCAGGCCTTTGGAGCAGTGGTTCTCAAATTTCTTAAGCCCATTTCGCCCCCTTCCCAAAAATTCACACCTTCTCTCCACATTACAAAACAGATTAACTAATAGTTGTGGAACATTCCTCTCTTTAGTTTCACTGATGGAGATTTGAGGGGGCTCAGGCTCTTGCAGAGCTTTAAAAAAAAAAAAAAAAAAAAAGACAAAAAACCCCAACAGATTTTTGTAACGGCGAAGTAGCCTAGAAAATGATTTCTTGTGACCAGCCTGCAAGATACTGACTAATTTGCAGCAGTAAGAAAAGGTAATTTTTGTGAAGTTAAAAACCAAACAAAACCAAAATAATGAAAACCAACATTCGCCCTGCACTCCAACCCCCGTCCCCCAGAAAACTGAAACCAGCCAACTTCTATTGGTTTCAAAGGTAAAGAATTAAAATTATGATATGGAAGTCAACTGTGGCAGGGATGTATAAGTATTATAAAGGAGGCAGACACAGACTTCTAAAGTCATAGGGAAATCTCACACATGCTAGAAATCATAAGCAGTGGAACAGGGATGGGGTGAGAAGAAGGCTAGTGTCCCCACAATGGAAATACTGGAGGGCAGCAGCTGATGCATGTCCCCCTCCCCACCAGTGTTTTCCACCACCACAATATCTCACAGAGGAGAGACTGGAGCAGCCACCACAGTGCATGAGGATTGGGCTGGCTACTAGGAACAGATCTCCGCTCTCTGCCTTCTAGCCACCACTAGTCCCAGCAGAGGCACATGTGCAAACTGTTGGGGTGGGGGACAGGCCACCCAGGCAGTGGAGCATCAGAGCACAGGGTGCCAGCCACCACAGGGCACCAGCTGCCAAGGAATTGCCATAGGAATGGCAATAGGAATTGCTGGGATGCCCTTTCCAGGGTGGGGATGGCTGCTCTCCCTGCTGACGTCCCCATAGATCCCCTTGCTCCCCCTCATATCCTTCCACCCCCCCCCATTCACAGCAATCTTATGCCCCCCACTAGAAACACAGGGGCACAGAGGAAGTACTGTTGACCTCACGGGAGGTCTTCTGTTCCTTTGATGGTCACAGACTGCACTTGAATAATCCTGGTTTTAGAGTATATAAATAATCGGTAAGGATCAAATCAAAATACATTACAGTATTCTATATTGTACTAACAATAGAAGCTTAATTACAGTTTAATTGTGTCATACTTTACTGTTGACAGCCAGCTGTTTGTACGTTCCTAGCCAGTCATCATATTTCCTAAATTTGTTAAATTCAGATTGTGCCTTGAAATTTTCTATGGCATCCTGTATACTGCACAGATTCACTATAATGCTGTTAAGCTCTGTGAAAAAATTTACCATTATATATGACTTGGTACAGCCAAGTCTGATATTTGGGAGCGGAGTCTGTTGGCTCCATAGTAACCATTTCACTTCACTGCTTGTGCAGACATGCTTTGAATTTCTAGTTCACTTTTACAGACTTGCTCTGTTGTTTACCTTCATTGTATTTGTGAAAAAGTGGAGACAGAACTAATACAAGACTATTGCAGGCAAAGCCAAGATTTTGAAAGGATTTCTCAAAAGTATTTTTCAAGTCTAAACGTAAAAATCAACATAATTAACAGAGATTAAAGTTAAGACTTGTTCTTGGGTTGAGGCATATGAAACGCTTCTACATTGTTAAAACGGACTACTTTCTAAAAAAATTAAATAGATTAAAGACTTTATCCTAGTTTCCAATAAGTGAGTGTGCACTGCCAAGTATACTGTAAATTCAGTTAATGCGCTTGCATAAGTGGCAGTGGATGTCCTCAGACCAGAAGGCAGGACGAAGCTTAGAAGCCAAATTTATGCAGCATCTTTTACTATGTGCAATATTTCTGATTTGGGCAGACACACAGAGAAAGTGAGAGACTGACTCTACAGCCCAGTGATTATGACATTCACCTCGCAGGTGGGAGAGGCAGATTCACGTCCCTGCTCCAAGAAATATTATTTTTACAAATTGGAACAGCTCCAACAGAAGAGACTGAGAGAGACAGACCCAACCCCTGAACTCCAAATAGCCTGGTGGTTAGGACACACTCCCCTCCCTCGGCTATCTTTTGTGCAGATTAGGCATAATCTGAACATGCTTAATGGATTGGGTTCCGCAGGTGACACAGATAGGGAAAATGTCCAGTTTGAGAATGCTTTTAGGGTTGAAGTGTGAACTAGTGTGCTGAATATCTCAGTGGTATTGGGATTTAGGCATTTTTGATATGCCCATCAGGGGAAATTTAGCTGCCTACAGGGTTAAGCAGCAGCTGGGTATGGTTTTGTGAATGCCAGTGGTGCCTAAATATTGGCTTTAGTTACCTAGAGAGCTAGTTAGGTGCTTAAATCTCTTTGTCAATCTAGCCCTTATATTTGTTCAGGCAATTATTACTGGTCTGCTAAATCCTAGTTTTTTCAAAGATATGCCTGAATTCAAGATTTTCCTTTTACATATGAAAGGAGTCTAACAAACCAAATCCAATAGTACCATAAACTAACCCCTGAATTATCCCCAATAGGAACATACTTCTGATGTAAGTGCATAAAACAATCCAATTGTCATCAGGCTGATTATTCTTACCTATTCATTCTGAATGTGTGTGAAGAACTTCTAATTTGTGGTGATGTATAATTTTAGGTGAACTGTGCTCTATAAGAATAAAAATCAATTTAAAAAATGTTTCTTTTAATAAAAAAATAGCAAAACTTAACCACTTTGGAAGCGCTACCGAATATGAGCTCCCCAACAGGCACTTGAAATCCTTAGGGACTGTCAGTCTGCTCTGTAAGCTATTTTCAAAAGTAGGGAAAATGGAAATTACACACTAAATAATGGAGAGCTAGAATTGCCTGACTTTTGCTTTGATGGTGGTTGGCAGCCAAGGGTGGTGATATTTTTATCTTAAAACCAGAAACCCCACATACATATTTTCATAAGGCTCTGGAACTAACTACTTACAGTTTCATTTTAATGTTAGGACTGTTCCATTTTAAAAGTTACATTTGGAAAGGGGAAGGGGGAAAAATAGTTTTTAATCTTAATAAAATTTATGTTTTATAGAAAATTGATTTTGTGGCTTAAAGGTAACCCTTATCATATAAATAAAGTATTTCATTCACAGTTTATTTGAAAAGAATACACACTTTTGCTACACAATAGAGATGCCCTAAGGTCACCAGATTCATTTATAATGTATGCTGTGTGTTGCAGTATTCTAAAATGGGGAATTAATTGATGATGTATAACAAATACTTTCCTTCCATAGACCGAATGCATCCATCATTTTAAGAATCAATCTATTCTTTTCCCATCCAGAAAGACAGAGACCCTCCTTCAAATTGCTCTCAAATGTAGCCGTGTAAATTGATAAGTAAAAGACTCATCATTATATTAACCAAACTATGATTTTCGTTCAATTTATTATTTTAAAAAGTTTAATACCAGAAACAAATATGCTAAATCAAGCTTTGAGAAGTGATTGCTGTAATCTGGCTGCTTAATGGAACACATTAATGCCACTAGAACTGGCTAACGGAATTATTTAAAAAAATTATTTGCATTACAAATTAAATAAAATGTAAATAGGAAAAAATTTCCCTCTCCATGTATTTATCTTGTTGCAAAAATAATTCTGGTATAAAAGCCTCCTTTGCTATCTAGTCTGACTTTTAATCATCATACAAAATGGATGTAAATGGCACACAAGCTGCATTATGAACAAAGACAGGATTACTTTATGCTGGATGACATAACGTCTGCTCTCAATTTTACCTTCGACTGAGAAGAAAACTATGCAGACAGTAACAATGTATAGAAAAGGAAACAGTTTCACAGTATAGCATTAACAGAATTTCTGAAACTCTTGAAATTTCACATACATACTGTATATTTAAGGAAAGTATGATTAATCAGTATTGCACTCAAAAATACACAAATAAGAGGTCTTATAAACATGAATTAACACTATATACTAAAGTTTGAAAGTCCTTTCCAACCCACCCAAACATACTTGTGAAGTAAAATACATGTACACACTTATTCATAGGATAATTGTTATATTTACATTTAAAATGTAAATAATTTTATTCAGATAAAAATTGATTCCCTTACTAACATGATATACTGTCCCATATAATAAATCCTGTCTTGAAAACCATTCAGCTGATACTGTAACACACTAATGAACAAACATCTATGGATGTCACACACAAATGTCACTCTACAAATTCTTAACTGGGCATATGAATGCTATTGCTATTAGAAGTTAAACATTTGAAAAACTTTATTTTTTTTAAAATAGCAATGCTTGTTCAGGGCATTTCTTCAGGATTAATGATGTGCTGGGGTTAATGGGCTGATTATCTTGAGCTATCAACTCCTCTCAGCCACTCATTAATCAACAGGAAATGCTCAGCTGGTTGGTAGTTACTGCTAAATTAGTGGCTGCATACTAGATATTGAGAAAATACTCCGATATCCTACTGATGCACATTTGCTAAATATTGACTAGCATATTAAAGAACAATGATTGGTCATAAAATATACTGTTAGATGTTTCATACAAAACATAGTATATTATATATATATATATATATATATATATCATAAATTGAAGTCTGTACACTGTTTAATGAACCGAGGCACACATCACCAAACAATACACAATACAACTCCTATTTTATGAGCTAATTGGAGACTGAGTTCATTAAATGAAAAGTTTACAAAATTTCACATCTCAAAATTAGTCAGTACTGTGCATAAGTTAACTTATGGATCATTCAATGATAATGCACATAAAGGGTAACAAAATGTACAGTGTTTCTTGGCTATCACGAAAGAGAACACTGAAGAACACAGATGCTCACACACTACCTTTTCAAAGCAGGACTCATCTGATACCAAGGTGCCTTCCCCCAAGTGTGGGAAGGTAAATAAACCCATACAAAGTGTGGGTGACCTCTGCTTATTGCCCAAGAACATATATGTGAACGTAGATGAGGGATATGGGTTTTTTTTCATGTTGGGTAAAAATAGTTCATGTAACTGGCGGTTCATAAAAATCAGTGTGTGCAGAACTGGGGAGCTCTACTGTACTGTGATATACAACAT
Source organism: Lepidochelys olivacea (assembly GCF_965140295.1). NCBI lineage: Eukaryota > Metazoa > Chordata > Testudines > Cheloniidae > Lepidochelys > Lepidochelys olivacea. Next base: position 300,922,243 of record NC_140411.1, read on the forward strand.
ACAACTTGCCTGCTTCATTGGGATGTTGTGAGGGTTCAATTCTTAAGAAGAGAAGGGACTATTAGATCACCTGGTGCAATCTCCTATATATCACAGGACATAAAATTCCACCCAGTTTCCATTTGTTTAGAGCCCTATAAATTGTGTTTGGCTAAAACATACCTTTCAGAAAGGCATGAAGTCTTGACTTAAAAACTTCAAGACATGGCAAACCCACCACTTCCCTTGGAAGTTTGTTTCAGCGGTTAATCACCCCCTCTCAAAAATCTGTGCCCAATTTTTAATCTGAATTTGTCTGGCTTCAGCCTCTCTGTGCTAGATTTAAAACCCAACACCAAATTTAGTACGCAGTATTTTCTCCACAGGAAGATACTTATACACGGTGATCAAGTCACCTCTCAATCTTCTTGTTGATAAAGTAAACAGACTGAATTCTGTAAGTCTCGCACTAAGGCATTTTTCTAGCCCTTGAATAAATTTTGTGGCTGTTCTGGAGATTTTTCAACATACTTTTTAAAATGAGGACATCACAACTGTCACAGTAGTCCAGTATCAGTCTAATAAATGCTGTATACACAGAGGGAAAAAATCACCTCACTATTCCCGTTTATACATCCAAGAAAATCACTAGCTGTTTTTGCAGCAGCATCGCACTGGTGCTTATGTTGAGTTGCTTGTCCCCTGTGACTCCCCAAGACCCTTTTCAGCGTCAGTGTTTTCCAGAATCCAACACCCCATTCTATAGACAGGGTCTGCATTCCTTCTTTCTAGATGTATAACTTTGCATTTGGCGGTATCAAAACACATTTTGTTTGAATTGGCCCAGCTGACCAAGGGGTCCAGATTACTCTGTATGACTGCCCTATCTGTCATTATTATTTTACACTCTGCCAATCTTTATGTAATCTGCAAATTTTATCAGCAGCGATATTATATTTACTTCCAGATCACTGATAAAAATGTTGAAAAGTGTTGGGACTAGTACCAATCTCAACAGAACCCAACTAGAAACTCTCCCATTCAATAATGGTCTCTGTCCATAGGATTGAGATCACTTGACAGTGCATTTAGCAGGGACAACCCTAGTTGAAGACCTGAAACCAGACTGGAAGGGGTCTAGAATGTTGGTAGTAGTGACAAGTTCCTAGAGTTTGCTAGCCACCAACTTAAATGAATTTACCGCAGGAGGGAGAAAGATTAGTGACTGAGGAGTAGCTGACGTGCTTGATGGAATTAAATGATTCTTTCTTGACCATGAGACAGATTGATGCATGTTATAGAGATGATGGAAAAAATGGTTACTTACTTTCTCGTAACTGTTGTTCTTCGAGATGTGTTGTTCACGTCCATTCCAAATTCGGTGTGCACCCTGAAAGGTGCCAGGCATGGAGGGCTGATCAGTTATGCCCTCGAGCTCATCATTTGCACTGTGTTCGCTTAGGTCTGGGCTCAGTGGGGCTTGTGCTGCTGGGACTGCCAGTGCCGTTACAGTGGCCTTCCCGCTCTTATCCGGGCCTTGGGAGGCACCGGCCTCCTGTGCGGGGAACGACCGTGCCTTCCTTTCGGCTGTGTGGGGGGCCGCACCGGGGAGGACGAGCGGTGCCGGGGCCTAGTCTGGCGCTCTGGGGCCGACAGTTTACAGTGCTTAGCCGGTGTCGGGTCTCTTGATGGCTGCGGGGCACTACGCACCGAGGAAGCCTGAGCTGGCGTCGGGCACTCCAGGCCCGATAGCTATAATGCGGCTTCCATCAACAGCTACTTTAAACGAGTCTCTTTCTTTCCTTGTTCTTGGCTTAAATGTTTTGCAAAATGCTACACCGCTCAGTTTGATGTCTGTCTCCCAGGCAACGTAGACGTGAGTCGTGGGGGTCACTAACTGGCATAGGTTTGTGGCACATGGCGCAAGCCTTGAAGCCGTGGGCCTGCGGCGAGTGCTGGAAGCCTTCAAGCAGCTAATCACTTAAGTGTCCACAATAAAGGTATGTTAACTAACTGATAACAGCTAAGGGACTACTCTTCTACGAGAGAGAGAGAGAGAGGGAGAGAGAGGTTGTTCCAACGCCGCCATGGACGGTAAGAAGGAACTGGAGGGGGTCAGGCTGGCAGGGGTATATATGCACAGCGCAGTGGCGCCACTCGGGGGGGTCCCGCTGGCCCGACAGGAGCCGCTAAGGGAAAAAGTTTCTAATGCTCGTGCACGCAGCGCGCGCACACCTAATGTGGAATGGACGTGAACAAGCACTCGAAGAAGAAATAAACCTTCCTTGAGGGAACAGCTGTCAATAGTGGCTCTAAGTATTCTCCTCTGGCTTTTACTAGCAATGAAAATCACAAGTCCATGTCACATGCTTCCTTCTGTGCTTCCAGTACCTCTGTTAGAAACACTGGCTTACAGTCTGTTTGGAAAGGTGAAGTGTTTTTCACCTTTTATCTCGAGCTCGTTTGATAGAGCTGGAGAGATTGTCTCTGATACACTTGATTCTTTTAGCATTCTCATAGCATGTAGCATTTAAGTCTGGAACTCTACAGTGCCCTCGACTGGTTAGATGGCTCACTAACTGAATCAGTACTGCAGGCTGATATTTTGCCGAAGTCCTGGTAGAAAAGGAACATGATTCTTTACTCTCCTGTTCCACAATGGCATGGATATCATGCAAACCCTTTATGACGCAACTGAATGGACTCAGATTTAGTTCTTCATTATACCACCCTCTTCTGCTTTGTGTAAATTTGTGTTGTATTGAATAACTAGCTGGGTGAGCTGCATCAATAAAGTTCTACAAATTCACAAATCTAAACAAAATATTTTAATCTAACAATACCAAAAAAGTCACCATAAACCAGCTATAAGTGCCCCAATAATTAAATTCACATCTACAAAAAGATATCACCCAACTGCACAATACATAAAAATTAACAAACCACCAATAACATAGCAGCAAGACATACTTCCTCTCCACTTTGCCCAAACACACTATACTCACAAACCTCCCCAGAAGCCCTAACAAACAAGAATTTACACACGTCCATATACTTGGTGCATAAAGGTAAATTCCTCCTCTCCTAAACAGTAAAGGAAATTTCCAGTAGGACTAGAGGAAAGTACATGTGACAACAACTGGACTGAAACAAGAGATAAAAATAAATATTTGGAGTTGTTAGTTTCAAAATTTGTTTAATTTTATAAAATTGTGAGAAGACATACCTATCATGCTGCATCCTATCTAAGCCTGTATTGCACATCCATCACCATAGTATATCCCAGGCATGGGCAAACTGTAGCTCGTGAGCCACGTGGCTCTTTTACTATGAAAGTGTGGCTCCCAGAATCCCCCATGCATCTCCTATTGTCTGGCTACAAGACTGGGCAGGGGGGGAGCTTGGGGCTTCTGCCCTGCAACGGGGTAGTAAGACTAGGGGCTTTAGCCCAGTGTGGGGAGAGAGGGGAAGAAGCTCCATATCCTGGCAGGCACTGCCCCGTGGGACAGGTTGTGTGTGTCTTGTGGCTCTTGAACTTCTGAAGATTATTGTATGCGGCTTGGAGGGTCAGTAAGTTTGGCCACTCCTGGTATATCCCATGAATGTGAAGACCGCCGAGATGACCTACATTCTAAGTCGCCTCCTTAGAAGATGGGAGGCAGTCTGGAGTTTAATTTTGAAAGCTGCAAGTTTAAAACCAGTTGGGGTAAGGATTCACTGAGCAAGTCACCTTTGAGGGTCTCTCTATTTGGTGCAAATGTTGAGTACCTCTGCAGGTTTGTTGCCTTTAGTTGCTAGGAGAAAAAAGTCTAGAAAATAACTGGAAATTATATTGTTTTCTCTTTCATTTTATCAAGAGCCCATTTGAAGTTCTAGGCACTTCAGTATATTACTTTGACATTTTAAAATATTTTTCTATATTACAGAAGATATTTCTGTTATCTTTTAGGTTGCATCTTCACTAGCCGCCTTCTTCACATTTCCCATTATTCCACTTTCACAGGCGAAATTACACCATTAGCAGTACTAATGTAGACTAGCTGACAGCAATTTAACTACCATGTTATCTAACCCTGCCCAGAACAGGTCTAGATGACACGGTGGTTAAATCATTAGTGGCTTGCCTACATTAGTGTTCCCACAAGTGGAGTTGTAATATATTAGCGCAATGATGGGAAGGTCTGAAGAAATTTGCTAGTGAAGGGGAACCATTAGTGTTAACGAGTATATTTTGTCTTATGAAAGAAGATATATTGCTGTTTTAAATCTTTATTTTTTAATTATTCTTATGATACAAGTTACGTTTTCCTGTGAAATCAAACAAGTGAAATGTGCATAATAATTTTGGTTAAATCTTAGCCTGCTCTATTATTTAACTAACAAATTGCTTAACATGCTATGCTGCCTAGTCAAGAGACATTACTGAGTATCCCAAACACTGAATGTTTTTCATACTGAAGAAAAAAGGAGGAGAAGATCTAAGAAACTGCTTTCCCCGTGAAGGGAAAAAAAAAAATTCATTGGTAGCAAGAAGACTGGGAGATTCTAACAGATCATGGGTGTTTTATATCTAGATTTTAATATCAGATTTCTTTTTATATATAGATAGTAGTATAACTTCCATATCTTGACATCATGACTTGGTATCCCTAGACTTTCATGGTTACTGCTGAAGCACGCTAGAGGGATAAAATCCCTTTGAATGTTTAATGTGTTCCTCTTTTGAACCACAAAGAGCATTAATCCTCCTCCTCTCATCTACCAACAGCTGCATTGTTTTTCCGACTTGCTAGGGTGTAACAGGATAGCACCGCACGACTGAGCGAACATAAACATTGCTAGTTGTTTTTTTGGCAATATAAACTTTATAGCAGCTGATCTCCATCCAACAAATAGGAAAAATATTTAGGCATCTGATGCCTGTGAGATGTAGCAATCCCATACTCTGTCAACATTTATACTGAGAGTTAAATTTAAGAAATAATTAGCATAATACATTTCTGAGCCTTTCCAAAATTTGATAGCACCCAGTTCAGCAAGCCATCTTGTACGTGTTTTCCTAGAAATTGTTTGTGTGAGAGAGAGAGAGAGAGAGAGAAAAAATTTTTTAAATGAGAAACCGATAGCCATGGTTAGATTCAGACACAGTTCAGGAATGCATTGTTCAACATTCCCTATGCCACTCGGCCAATGCATCTCAATCCTGGCCTTGCTTCACTCATCCAACTACTTCACACAGTTCCACACAAGACTCCTATTTCAACAAATATCAGACAACATTCGTAGGGGAAACAGTCAGGCTGACTACCTGTAAAAATCTACAAAAAATTTGAAATGTCAGAATAAATATTTTTCAGATTCATCCTGATACCCTAAAGTCAGGTCTGTTTTTGAAAGCAGAATTGAAGGATGCAACTGACTGACGAACTGATGCAACATACTGTCTCTAAGTAATCCCTTATCAAAAACTGAAAGGCCAAAAGCCATACATGATAATGTTTCAGTTATAATGCTGTACTTTCACTGATACTTTAACAACCATCTTGACACCTTAACTGGGTCTCCAGGGACCTCTACAGAAGTTTTTTCAACTGTAAAAATTGTAACCAGGTCTCCATATACTATTCATGTGAATAGAGAATTAGTATTTTTGAAAAAAGACGACATGATGATGAGCTATTCTGAGTGGTGAGAAGACAATTTCCAAGCCATTTGAAAAACTCTTCTTTTAAAAACAAGTGTCATCATTCTGAGATAACACTACAAATATTAAAGCCTTTGACACAGGCCATTACTTCCAACTGAAGTAATGCCTCCTGGTTCTGAGACCCTTTGCAAACATATCTATATCATTTATTTGATGTAAGCATTCTATATAATTTCTGTAAAAAAAAAATAAAAATTTTAGTATGCATTTAATTTCCAGCCGAGTCTTTAAGAGTATGCAGTATTCAAAGCTCCCAAAATATAGCCACAATTTTCCCCATCAAATTGATAAATGAACAGATGTAATGTAAAAAAAGTAACCGGGTGACAAAACAGAATGATTCCTCTTTATACTAAAAATCAAAAGGAAAAAACCTTTTCTGCAGTATTTTGGTCAATGAGACTGATCGATGTAGGTAATGAAAATGTGAGTACTGAGTGCTCCAGAAATTGTACCACATAGGGTTTTCTAAGGTACATATCACCATGATATCAACATCACTGTACAGGGAGGCATACTAGGATTTTCCCCAAATTCCACCAGAGTCCAGGCAACCTTGACAGGTCATGTACCAGTTCACTTGTCCAATATGCCTTGCACACACTGGCAAAGTAAGATTTGCAGGATGAGTCCAATGGTAAGACTGATTCCCTCTGACTGCATCCTTTAGAACTCTACAGGAGAGTCTTCTGCCCCTCTAGAGATAGAGCTCCCTTGGTGCTTGCTCTCCAATGCCATTTGTCATCCATGATTTTTTACTCTCAAAATATAAGTAGGCAAGTGGATATGTTGAGAGCTGACCTTAGGAAAGCAGAGAGGAAATAAACCATCAAGTTCTCCCTACCTGAACTGGAGAAGTTTCAAACTAAACAACCACTGAGCTGACTATATACCAGAATTACTTTACGCTAACTTGGAGAAAGGAATGCATGGGAAACAGCAGGTTTGACAGTTTTAAAAGAACTCTATAAAGTTGTAAATTGTATGCACTGATTGATTATGTCTGACATAATGTCTTCTAAATTCCATTCTGTTAGTTTACCATCTTCTTTCCATTAGAGGAAACAGCGTTTAGTACTGGAAACATGCTCAGCCCTCTACAATACAGAAAAATAAAAACTGTTCCTGCCCCCAAAAGCTTAGACTGAAAGAATGGGAAACCCAGAGGTGGAATAATTTAGAGTAACCCACCACGTCTCACATCTCTTGTCTTCTAATAATTAAAATAAACCAAGTGAGGTTTTTGGAAAGATCTGAATGAGAAAAGAGTGGTGGATTTGTGAATTGGGAGGACTTTACACACAAAGGACCAGAATGGAAAAAACAGAGATGGGAGCGGAAAAATAGAATGAATAGGGTACTGAGTCTGGCATCAGCAGATTTTGATAATTATAGACAATGGACCTGATTCTTGGTTACACCAAGGCCCCTTACATGCTTTGGCAGCGTAAAGGGGCCTTAAAGTATGTAGATCATGAGTATATCATCATCTTTAAGGCCCTTTTACATTGTGGTGTAAAGTGGGCATTGTGTAAATGAGACTCAGTCCCATCATACTGTAACAATAACAATCAAAATATTCTATTGAGGGAAAAATCATTCTACTTTTTAAACCATTCTTCATATAGAAATGGACTTTTGTGAACAGTGCTCTCAGCCCAAGGAAAAAGGGGAAGGAAAGAAAGAAGAAGAAAAAGTGCTTCACATGGCTTAACAGTGACCCAACAAGCAGTTATGGAGCAGCTTGGAAGGTCTCCAAAAGCAAAGGCAGCCTCCTTTCCAGTCCTTCCTGGCCAGATGGGAGATGTACATACTGCTGGGTCTCAAGCAGTGCTCAGCTTGGTAATAAATGTGATGTATGTGTCCATTTTTCTTTTAAAAATAAAACTGTTATAAAATAACAACCTCAGTCGGCACTGATGAAAAGGGTGTACCTGGTTATAGTCACATATATCACCCCCAAAAAGAAACAGCCTCAAAACAAACACATGAAAAATAACGTATTAAGAAAATGGAAGGATTCTCAGGATCTGACTGAAGTGGCTTATAAATGTTTATACTCAAATATTACTTAAATTGTAAAGTCACTATTTTAAAACATTCCATAATTTATTAGGATTTAATATATTGTTTTCCCAACTACTAGACACATTTCATGCTACAAACATATGAACAAAGACACGTTGCCTGACACATATAAAATTAAAAGACTGGAAAAAACAAAGTGCACAATAAGGAATAATCCTTCTCTTGTAGGAAGATGTGCTGGATCACCTAATAAGTCTTTCCTCTGAATATACCTTAAAAAAAACATACTCCCTATAATAGATGCACTAATGCAAATATGATTTTTTAAAATAGAAAGTCAGCATTTCAAAAACCTCTACTAACATAATTTGATACCCTCAATTCCTATTTTATTTAAAACAAAACAAGGTATTATAGGGTACCGTGTGGCTACTCTCAAGCATCAGGCTAAGATCCATTCCTTCAATAGTGCTGACTCTCTGAATTGGACTTCCAGAATATTCCTACTCTGAAACCTGTCATTATGCAAGGCACTGCATTTAGCCGTATGGAGTGGAAATCTATCAACTGCATGAAAAAACTTGTACAGATACAGACAGACATCATCTTCCTTTCCAAATGCAAACAGATGGACATCATACCAAAAGGACTGAAGGTAAAAAATCCATTACAATCTACATACCACACAGACTATGCTGACAGCTTGTGCCACACGCTCTCAAAGAAACTGCGGAATCACCTGATCAACATCCTCTACAGCAAACAGGGAAAGATTAAGAATGAGCTCTCAAACATGGATACTCTCATAAAAAACCAACCTTCCACATAAGCTTCCTCGTGGCTGGATTTTATTAAAACTAGACAAGCCATTTACAACGCACACTTTGCTTCTCTACAAAAGAAAAAGGACACTAAACTTTCTAAACTACTACATGCTACAAGGGGCCACAGCAATGGTTCCCTCAACCCACCTAGCAATATTGTTAACCTATCCAACTATACTCTCAGCCCAGCAGAAGCAGCTGTTCTATCTTGGGGTCCTCTCCTTCTGCCCCTCCACCCCCACGAACATGATACAATTCTGTGGTGACCTAGAATCCTATTTTCGACGTCTCCGACTCAAGGAATATTTCCAAAATACCTCTGAACAGCATACTAATCCACAGAGTTCTCCCTACCAACACTACAGAAAGAGGGATTCTAGGTGGACTCCTCCTGAAGGTCGAAACAGCAGACTGGACTTCTACATAGAGTGCTTCCGCCGACGTGCACGGGCTGAAATTGTGGAAAAGCAGCATCACTTGCCCCATAACCTCAGCCATGCGGAACGCAATGCCATCCACAGCCTCAGAAACAACTCTGACATCATAATCAAAAAGGCTGATAAAGGAGGTGCTGTTGTCATCATGAATAGGTCGGAATATGAACAAGAGGCTGCTCGGCAGCTCTCCAACACCACTTTCTACAAGCCATTACCCTCTGATCCCACTGAGAGTTACCAAAAGCAACTACAGCATTTGCTCAAGAAACTTCCTGAAAAAGCACAAGATCAAATCCGCACAGACACACCCCTGGAACCCCGATCTGGGATATTCTATCTACTACCCAAGATCCATAAACCTGGAAATCCTGGGCGCCCCATCATCTCAGGCATTGGCACCCTGACAGCAGGATTGTCTGGCTATGTAGACTCCCTCCTCAGGCCCTACGCTACCAGCACTCCCAGCTACCTTCGAGACACCACTGACTTCCTGAGGAAACTTCAATCCATCGGTGATCTTCCTGATAACACCATCCTGGCCACTATGGATGTAGAAGCCCTCTACACCAACATTCCACACAAAGATGGACTACAAGCCGTCAAGAACACTATCCCCGATAATGTCACGGCTAACCTGGTAGCTGAACTTTGTGACTTTGTCCTTACCCATAACTACTTCACATTTGGGGACAATGTATACCTTCAGATCAGCGGCACTGCTATGGGTACCCGCATGGCCCTACAGTATGCCAACATTTTTATGGCTGATTTAGAACAACGCTTCCTCAGCTCTCGTCCCCTAAAGCCCCTACTCTACTTGCGCTATATTGATGACATCTTCATCATCTGGACCCATGGAAAAGAAGCCCTTGAGGAATTCCACCATGATTTCAACAATTTCCATCCCACCACCAACCTCAGCCTGGTCCAGTCCACACAAGAGATCCACTTCCTGGACACTACAGTGCTAATAAACAATGGTCACATAAACACCACCCTATAAATGGTCACCCATAAACACCACCGGAAACCTACTGACCGCTATTCCTACCTGCATGCCTCCAGCTTTCACCCTGACCACACCACACGATCCATCGTCTACAGCCAAGCTCTGCGATACAACCGCATTTGCTCCAACCCCTCAGACAGAGACAAACACCTACAAGATCTCTGTCAAGCTTTCTTACAACTACAATACCCACCTGCAGAAGTAAAGAAACAGATTGATAGAGCCAGAAGAGTTCCCAGAAGTTACCTACTACAGGACAGGCCTAACAAAGAAAATAACAGAACGCCACTAGCCGTCACCTTCAGCCCCCAACTAAAACCCCTCCAACGCATTATTAAGGATCTACAACCTATCCTAAAGGATGACCCAACACTCTCACAAATCTTGGGAGACAGGCCAGTCCTTGCCTACAGACAGCCCCGCAACCTGAAGCAAATACTCACCAACAACCACATACCACACAACAGAACCACTAACCCAGGAACTTATCCTTGCAACAAAGCCCGTTGCCAATTGTGCCCACATATCTATTCAGGGGACACCATCACAGGGCCTAATAACATCAGCCACACTATCAGAGGCTCGTTCACCTGCACATCCACCAATGTGATATATGCCATCATGTGCCAGCAATGCCCCTCTGCCATATACGTTGGTCAAACTGGACAGTCTCTACGTAAAAGAATAAATGGACACAAATCAGATGTCAAGAATTATAACATTCATAAACCAGTCGGAGAACACTTCAATCTCTCTGGTCACGCAATCACAGACATGAAGATCGCTATCTTAAAACAAAAAAACTTCAAATCCAGACTCCAGCGAGAAACTGCTGAATTGGAATTCATTTGCAAATTGGATACTATTAATTTAGGCTTAAATAGAGACTGGGAGTGGCTAAGTCATTATGCAAGGTAGCCTGTTTCCTCTTGTTTTTTCCTACCCCCTCCCCCAGATGTTCTGGTTTAACTTGGATTTAAACTTGAAGAGTGGTCAGTTTGGATGAGCTATTACCAGCAGGAGAGTGAGTTTGTGTGTGTATGGGGGTGGGGGGGATGTGAGAAAACCTGGATTTGTGCAGGAAATAGCCCAACTTGATTGTCATGCACATTGTGTAAAGAGTTGTCACTTTGGATGGGCTATCACCAGCAGGAGAGTGAATTTGTGGGGGGGGGGGGGGGGTGGAGGGTGAGAAAACCTGGATTTGTGCTGGAAATGGCCCACCTGATGATCACTTTAGATAAGCTATTACCAGCAGGACAGTGGGGTGGGAGGAGGTATTGTTTCATATTCTCTGTGTATATATAAAGCCTGCTGCAGTTTCCACGATATGCATCTGAGGAAGTGAGCTGTAGCTCACGAAAGCTTATGCTCTAATAAATTGGTTAGTCTCTAAGGTGCCACAAGTACTCCTTTTCTTCCTACTATGTTATGTTATATAAGTGCTAATTATGTGCTTGGTGCTGCAAATGGCACAAATTAAAAAAAAAGCAGTCAGTGTTCTGAGGAGCTTACAATTTTAAGAGTCCAATCCTGCAAACAGTTACCAGGCACATCTTTACTTCTGTACATAGCTCCACCAAAGTCTTGTGTTTCACCCAATTTAGTTTTAAAATATGTCAAGAGTGTCTTCCACCACTTTCTTTGGAAGACTATTCCACAGCCAAATTCCTTAGTGATCTCTCACTGTGAGGAAGGTTAGCTGATAGGCCTATGCACAGAAGTTTTCAGGATCAGGTCCTAAGAACAGACACAAATATGACTCACTAGGAAGTTCAGAGGACAGTGCAGTGTAACTTGTTGGATAAAATGTGCTGTGTTCTCTTCTAGAAGCTGCCCCTCATTCAGTGATCGAGCCTACTAAAGTTACAACATAATGGAACTTCTCCTTTAGCTCATGGGATAGAAGCCTGTGCTTTTGGTGCTGAATATCTCAGGTTCAATCTCCACTGACAACTGTTTCTGACAGCCAGAAAAATACCAGTCTGCAACAAAAGATTTAAGTGCATTCTACCTGTATGCTATAAAAAATACCCTTTAAAATCAGAAGACCTGCACGACTGGCAGTAAAGAGAGCACTGGAGGAAGGAAACAACACAGAAAGACTGAAGAGAACTATTAGAGAAATGTATGCGTCTCTTTCTACTTTCTCAAAAGTCAGTTAAAAGGTAACAGTACCTTAAAATGGAACAGGCTGTTGACATAAGAGATTGGCTTATTCAAGTTTTAATAACTATACATTTTTGTTGAACCAGTTAAAAGTGGGTGCTGCCAAAAGGGGTGCTGTAACAGCAGGCTATTCTCATAACATAGCATGTGGTCTTGGACTGGAAGGGAAATTCTCTTAGGAGGTATGACGGTTAGTGAGGGAAATTGAAATAATAAATTTTCTTCCCTAGTGTAGGGAACACGAATAGTACTAATTTGTATTTTTCATGCTTTATGCTATTGTTTAATATTAGTTATAACATCTGCTTAGTGAAATAATGCTTAACGAATTACCAGTTGGAAATAGGAACTTGGAAGCAATTTGCAACTCTTGTATAGTTTCCTTCCAGAATTAGAAGAATTTGAAGGCGAAAGTGGGGTATGTGTGTGTGGAGGGGGTTGGTCAGTGAGAGACAGACATTCTCTTTCTTCATACTTTTTAACTCTTCTGTAATTGCTAAGCAAACTAAGAGTTTCCTTTCCTTCCCATAACCTTCCTGGATTTTCTCTATGCTGCCACTTCCTAATAATCTAAAGAATAAATAATTACTAAGATTAGAATTAAACATGATAATAGTTCTTACATATTCATCTCCAAATATAATGTAACAGGATATTTATTTATGCAGATGTCAACTTACCTGATGAAGGTCATTACCCAACACATACTCCTGAAAGTAACCTGGTGCAGCAGATGATGCTCTAATGGCTTGCCATAATTTATATTGACAACCTCCAATGTAGTGAGACTTGACACCTGGAAAATGGTTGTAGTTTCTAAACACAAATGCTTTCAGTGGTGTTCCTCTGTTTACAATGGTGCTTACTGCAGCTACCTTGTAGATTAGAAAAATAAAGATAATTTCAGATACCGGCACACTATATCTCCCCTCCCACAGTTACAAGATTTAAATATTAGCTTTGTACATCATGCTGTGGGTACAAGTACACTTGACAACCGTTCAAGTAAAACGGGAAAATAAAATTCACATGACTAGCTTGAAGAAAAATGAATCCCTTGTAATCTACAACCTTGTCATACCTGTAACGTACAAGAAATTTTCTTCTTCATTTTTAACCCTATGTCAGGTTCTATTGCCCTTCTAGTTGTGAAATATGGACATTGCTCCCTGTGGAGCTCACCAACGCTTCTCCCATGTCAACCAGAGTCATAGCTGCAGAGTGGAGATACCTTCTCCCCAAGAGTCTGCATGCCAATAAAAGCCAGAGAAGCTCAAACTCTGAGGCAAAGACAGCATCCTGTATTATTTTTATCTTTAAAAAGAATACAACAAAACTCAATGGAAAGAAAGCACGGAGGATGAAGTTTTGTTTGTTTTTGAATTGCAGGTGGTAGTAGAAAGAACCTACAGACTTTAAATTCCCTATTCCTCTTCCAAACAGGCAACAAGAGTTACCAGCACCTTATGCTACATTAGTCAAGAGAAAATAGGTCTCCATATCAACTAAGAAAGTTTGTAAATCAGTGAAATATCTTTTCTTGAACTTGTTATTTTCTGAGAGAAATGATGAAATTATCACCATTTGCTATTCTGTTTTTCACAAGCCCTATCAACTGAAATTTAACAGAAAATAGTCAGGTGCCTGACATAAAATGATGTTTGGGGTTTTTTTAGTACGTTACAGGCAAAGGCAAATGTTGGAGAAAAAATATTGTTTAAAGACAAGTCCCAATGTCTAACAAGTGTTTTATTATTTTTAACTTATGTGGATATTTACAGATTCTTGGAGCTACTATAAAATAGTTATTTCTAATCAACACAAAGAACTACATTAAAATGTGGTCAAAGCTGCGGAGTGGAGCACTCAAAAAGAAAAAAAAATAGCACTATCCAAGTAAAAATTATGTGCAACACATACCTAATGTTACAAGCATCAACAGAAGTAACTTTAGATTGCCCAGTCTAGCACAGAAGCTCATATCTTAATAATTCATGTATAAACTGCACCTTTGTATTACACTTGTGGCATGCTTCCTTATCTCAGGAAAACAAAAGAGATAAAAAACATTCACTATATTTCAACAAAAAATTAATCAAATTACTATATAACTAAAATCACTAAGGTGATTAGTAGTATGAAATTGTCCTACATTTTATAGTTCTAGAATTTTCCATAAAGATACTGAAATATCATGAACAAAAGAATTGTGCATGTCATTCCAAGTGGGAGACAGAAAGTAGTCCTTCCCAGAAAGAAAGGTCTGGAAGCAACGATCAGCATGGTAAGAATTTGCAAGATCTTTAACTGATGATGCATAGTGCATGGCTGGCATTGTCTAAAACAGTGTATCTTGGCAAATTAGTGGGTGGGTGATACTATTTGCATACTAGTTTACAAAGCAGTCTTTGTTTTTGTGAATGTATTGCTCATCAGCACTTGAAGCTGAAGTTATGGTATCAGCATATTAACTCCCATCTCTCAGTTGCACAATTACAAGTAAATCACTGTATTCACAAAAAATATAGCTTTACCAGGAAAAAAACAATACATGTAAAACTTCTATATGACAGTGATTAAGATACAAATGATGAAGTACAACAATTTTCTTTTCACCCCAAAAGGGTCGTCTTCTGCTCCCATTGAAGTCAATGACAAAACTTCCATTGACTTCAATGGGAATAGGATCACACTGAAAAGCTCATATTTGTTTTTTTAACACCTACACATTTTTCACTTCAGGATATAATCCTAATCTGTGAAGTACTAAATGCTTCCTGCAAGGCACTAAGCATCCAACTCTTAATAGGAATTCAAAAGGAGTTGAGAGCATAAAGCACCTTGTACGGTTGCATGTTTTATTTGTTTTATGTTTTATTGGATAATACTATAGCCCTGTTACTTTGAATAACTAACAATTTCATTTCTATTTATATACTCATTTTATTACTCAGGAATTTAGAAAGGCAAGATCTCAGTTCAAAGATAACTTTTAAATCAAGTCAGTATAGGACATCAAATCCCTCAAAAAGTAGTATGGTGTTCCAGCTTTTTCCATGTCCTCCTTTTACACAGAGAGCATAAGGAGAGTCAGTTGAGCTCATGTCTATTTTCAGAAGAATCTGAATCTTTTCCATTTAATAGTAAAACACCGAATATAGTACTATAATGACACTAAGACCTGTTAATTACCAAATTGTTCTTAACAATGTGCTATTTTATTTCTTCTCCTTCCTAATAACAGAAACAAAATACCCTCTCCTTTCTCATTTTTCACTCTTGGGCTGTGCTAGATATAACACCCCTCCAATTTATTAGTGCCCTTCATATGCTACAGGCAAAGAGATCACTACCTACCAAAAGAACAAGAGGAAACCTGGTGATGCAGATGGAGGAGATGGTATGATGGGATAACATGGTTTTGGTAATTAAATATTCATGGTAAATAGGCCCAATGGCCTGTGATGGGATATTAGATGGGGTGGGATCCGAGTTACGCAGGAAAGAATTTTCTGTAGTATCTGGCTGATGAATCTTGCCCATATGCTCAGGGTTTAGCTGATCGCCATATTTGGGGTCGGGAAGGAATTTTCCTCCAGGGCAGATTGGAAGAGGCCCCGGAGGTTTTTCGCCTTCCTCTGTAGCATGGGGCATGGGTCACTTGCTGGAGGATTCTCTGCTCCTTGAAGTCTTTAAACTATGATTTGAGGACTTCAATAGTACAGATATAGGTGTGAGCGTTTTTTTTTTTTTGTAGGAGTGGTGGGTGAAATTCTGTGGCCTGCGTTGTGCAGGAGGTCAGACGAGATGATCATAATGGTCCCTTCTGACCTAAATATCTATGAAAAAAAAAAATGGGGAGAGACTACTAGCTCTCTCACACCACCCAACATCACAGGACTGCAAGGAAACACTGAAAGGATTCTAGGACAAAATAGCAAAACTGTAGAATCCAAGATGTGACATAAAAGCAAGGGTAGTTGAGAAGTATGTATTCGTAGTCAGTTCACAAACATCATCTCATGGGAATTAATGTATGTAAAATCAGGACACTTATCAGCTAAGAAGTATAAGACTACTGCAGCAGGGTTGGCAAATATTTAAGATATCTTGTGGAATTTTAATTTTTAAATGGGGATTGTTTTTATAGATACTTTTCAGAGTAGAGGTTACAAAAAATCATGCAAGTTGTACAAATAACATTCGTCAAGTGATGGCACTATCATCCAAAGCTATTTGTTCCTAATTAATTTTTTTCAGTAAAATATTAGTTTTTGAAAATCTACACTTACCTTAGGACATTTGGGATTTCTTGCAGTTTCAATCATGAGATCCGATCCCATTCTATCTCTATATAACAGGTAAAAAATTGAAAACGCATCACCAGTTTGGCATCATCAGAACAATAAATTAGTCAACATCAAAGAGACAAGTAGGGTGAAATAATATCTTTTATTAGACTAACTTCTGTTGATGAGAGAGACAAGTTTTTGAGCTTACACAGCTCTTCAGGTCTGGGAAACTTACTCAGTGTGTCACAGCTAAACACAAGATGCAACAGATTGTGTAGCATAAGTAGTTAACACATAGTTCAAGGGACCATTCAAGGTGAAGTGGCCTGTTATCATCTCACCCACCTTGTCTCTCTAATATCTTAGGACCGACATGGCTACCCCACCACTGCATAGTCAAAACGAGTCATTTATGCCTACTCTTACTTCTGGTATTTTCTATTTAAAACATACAGGGTGAAATCCCGGCTACATTGAAATGTATGGGAGTTTTGCCATTGACTTCAACAGACCCCAGATTTCACCCTCTGTATCTCCTCACTGGTTGGAAATGATGAACTCAGTATACAAATGATTTGAAAAGAATGACTGAGGCCTCAGTCCAGCACAGTATTTAAGCATGTACTTAATTTTAAATCAATGGGACATGTAACTAAAGTTAGGAACATGTTAGAGTGCTTTGACTGTTTGGGACTTGAAAAAGGAACTCTTAAATGTAGTGGTTTTACTTTAATGAAAGTCATTCTTGCTGAGGTGTACACCATTATCAAACAAGAAATAAAAACATCTTTCTTGAAAACCCCCCCCCCACTATTATGAATTTTTTAGACTATAAGCATGCAGCAAGAAAACAGAAGTTAAAATATCTATTCTTCATTCTGCATAGATTCTTTACAAGTCTCCCAACTGCTAAGGAGAAACCATGCAAATCATCCAAAACTGAATAGATCATCACATCAACTTTAGGGTTAGTGCTGCATCTTGTATATAACCCTTGTATATTCTGAGTCAGAAGACGACCTCAATACACGATCCAAGACTGGTTTCGGCAGAAGCCTGGAAGCAGCACTGTGCAGAAGGCCTTGTATCAGAAGATACCTCTGATCTTTCTTCTCAGCTTACAACATTCATTTACACCTTAAAATAGATAACAGCTTGACAGTTCTTGTGGGGACAGTTATAGACAGTAGGCTCTTGCCCAAGACAGATTCCCTCAGCTTCTGCAGAATACAAGCTTTCATTTACATAAAAAAAATTCTAGCCCTCCTGATAACAAAAAAAACCCTTCTGAATGCAGTCCAAGTTTAAAGCAGTGGGGTGCTGTCTTCCTAAGTCTGCAAAGACAGTTCCAGTGCTGCCATAGTCACTAGTTAAGGTGGTTCTGTGACCCAGTCAATGCTTGGTGCCAAATGGCAGAGGGCACAGGGAGTGCATAGGGCTTTACAGGGATCCTCTGGGTCAGATATACACATAATAATCAAAGGGTGGCATGTAAGGTCTGTCCTGAGAGCTGGTATCCCACTGGTCATTATAATCATTGAGAAACATATGTACGGATAACATTTAAGGAGTTACATTTCTATACCAAAAATTACGTTCTTAAGGTCTTGACATTAAAGCAGGTCACCAGGAGGGGGCATACTCAGGCATGCTCCTTTCATACAAAGGCTAGCAGACACTTATCTCCCTATCTGGCCAGTTGGGTATTGTGTATTGTATGCCTATTTGCATGAAAGAATACAATGAGAGATTGTGAAACTCTACAAGAAAGGAAATCTACAAGATGAAACAAACACCATCGGGAGTGTTCCTGTTGACGAATAAAAGACACAGGATGGGACTGGTATATTTTGGGAAGCAAAGAAACACTGGAGTTCTTCATCTAGGAGGCAAGCTGACAGCATTTGTATCTCATGAAGAGATGGATCACAGTCAAACCTGGCTGTAAAGTGCTGCAATGATTTTGGGGAAGCATTACTCTACTATATATGACAGTATTTCAGTCTAGGCCCTAGGGTGAACATTATAATTTTATTTTATATTTAACCACTTGTTTCCAATACTTGTACTTGCTACTACTTGAATCTCTATAAATTTATACTTGATTTCACAATAAACATACGTAAGTGCTGTGTGTTAAGTGGGGCACTGATCTAAGATGGAACTAGTAAGCTGGGGTGTACTATCTTTTGGAAGCAGCAGATCTGAATACCCTGAGTGTCCAGTGGACCAGGAACTGGACACTCCAGGAAAATGCTCAAGGGCTGGAGTGTACCAACTGCTAACCTGTAGAGACTGCAATGCTTAAAGGAGAGTGCTTGTGTTGGCCATGGCCAGTAGAGCGGGGGAGGTGACTGTTTATGTGGGGCTGGCATTCATTGATTTGTTTATAGGGACTAGATTGTACGGATCCAAGTAGAGGACCGGTGGAAGACCAAGTAAAAGGGGTGCATGGCTTGGGCGAGACTCAAGATAGGGAACTGCCCTTGGGAAAAGTAGGCTGAGCCTTTGGGATAGTAGACGTTGGGTAATTTTTCAAGACCAACTCAGGCAGAGAAAGTTTACTGTTGCACCAGCATCCACTACAAATTTTTTAGCATTATTTATTATAACTCTTGATATTCTTAACATTCACGTAAGTGTCCAATTCATTTTTGAATCTTGCTAAACATATGGCCTCAACAACATCCCATGGCAATGAGTTCCACAGTCTAATTTTCATCCAATGGTACAAGTCATTGTCTGTTACTAGTTTTGAATTAGTCCATCTTTTAATTTAATTGAGTGTCCTCGTGTTTTTGGGTTACCTCCTCTATACTATTCATTATTTTACATACTTTTGTCATGCCCCCTCTCATTTGTCTCCTTTCAAAAGGAAACAAATCCAATCTTTTCAATCTCTCTTCCTTTAAGAGTTTTTCCATGACATAAATAATAGGTCACCCTTTTCTAAGCCTCCTCTAACTCTTCTATCATTTCTGAAATGAGGTGACTTGTATTGCATACAGTTTCGTCACTAGAGCTGCACCACTGATTCATATAATGGCCATCATTATATTTTCTGTATTATTATCCATCCTATTTCTTATGCATCCAAACATCCTGTTTGCTTTTTTTGTGCACAGATCTTCTTCACTGAGTTGTCCACAACGACACCAGGTCCCTTTTCTGAGGTAATAAAGTTAATTAGAAACCTGCAAGTTGTAGAAGCAGTTACATTTTCCCTTGCAATATGCATTACTTTGCATTTATCAACACTCAGTTTCATTTGTCAGAGTATGGGATGTGGCCCAAAATGGTAAATAGGTTGAGAACCACTGTCATATACAAATCAGTTCCCCTCAATGTACCAATATTTTGGCTAGTTTGTCAAACCCCCTTTGCTGCTCCCTCCCAGATAAGTCTTCTGCATATAGTAGACACTATTCAAGGACAAAACAAAACAAAACACACATTCAAACTCAATTCAATACAAAATCCAACAATATGGAACAAAACTATATTCCTATTTTTTCTAGCATATTAAACTCAATATGGTATTATGTAAATAGATTTACATAAAAAAAGTAAGGTCACTTTTGCTTTCTGCAGGAAAAAAATGGAAATGAATAGTAAAAGTAACTACATGTCATAAATGTAATGATCTTAATGATGCTATAATAGGAAGCCATCAAATTAAATGAAAAGCAAAACAGGCTGCTCAATTAAAATTAAAATGCAAAGAAATATGCATAAGATTAATACTGAAGCAAATTCTCTGCATTACTTACAGCAAAAAGCTATTGTTCACCAACATTAGTTGTAATTTCCCAAGTAGGCTTTATACCACACTGTAGGGAAAACATTAGCTTTACTACGGTTATTAGAATTGTTCTGTCAAAAAGTGTTTTTTATTAATATATACTAGGGCAAATTTTATATTGGAAACCCTACGTTGAAGCAAGGAAGACTGTGTATTTTAAACAGAACAAGTTAGCACAACAAGGCATGTAAAGTTAAACTGCCTTGTATATTCTGCAATGACTGGAAGTGAGCTTAATCGAATTTTCTTACTGAAGCGTTTAGAGAAATGCCATCCAACATGAATATTTTTTTAGTATACATTTTAAGGCCCAGCTGCTAGATCATGACCTGTGTGGAACCCCACTGAATTCAGTGGAACACTGTGTGGGCATAGAGTCTGCCCTGATCCCTCCAAAATCTCATTGTAGGATCAGGTCAACAGTTATATTAATATTCATGGATTTTAATTTTCAGTTTAATTTGTAGACAAAATGTGTAACATGAAGATGACAGGTTTCAGAGTAACAGCCGTGTTAGTCTGTATTCGCAAAAAGAAAAGGAGTACTTGTGGCACCTTAGAGACTAACCAATTTATTTGAGCATGAGCTTTCGTGAAGTGAGCTGTAGCTCATGAAAGCTCATGCTCAAATAAATTGGTTAGTCTCTAAGGTGCCACAAGTACTCCTTTTCTTTTTATGAAGATGACAGTAATTGCCTTGCCACTATCCACATCACAAAAAGCGTACAGTACTAGAGTGCTTAATCAATACACTGCCTTCCTCCTGCGTTCTTTGTAGCTGCAGTAAATTTTCATTTTCATAAAAGTGTGTGTGTGTGTAGCATTTCCAGACAAGTTGGTTTTGACTTACACCAACCTAAGGGGTCTGCACCCATTTGCCCTAAATGTGAGACAATTTTCCTGAGAAGATTCCGTTGAGCATAATTGGGAAGCTGAAGGTCAATCCTTCTTTTTCAACCATCTAACACTAAAGGTGGATGTGGAAGAATTTTTGAAATTTAAAAACGTGCACTGGACTGTGTTAGATGCTGCTTCTTTATAAATGGGGTTTAAATAGGACTGGACAAATGTATCAGATAACTGCACATGAGAAAGTTCTCATCTTTCTCTTTTTTGTTGCCTGACCAAATGGCAAAGATCTCCAAGTCTTACTCCTTTCTCTGCATTCTTGGATAGCATCTTCAGACATCTGGACACAATAGGTCTGTGGTTTTCCTTTCAGAAAGGGAAACTATAACTAAATAGGAATGCATTTTTCCTGAATGGGTGCTTGCCACCATTATCGGATCATTCTTCGTATTCAACCATTTTACATTGGATTTTTGCTTTGTTTTTTAATATTGTGTTTCTTTATTTTCAGATGTCATAGTGGACCTGAGAATTTAAAGCTGTCTGGAGAATATCCAAGACAAAGAGCTCCAATTATTAAATTGTCATACACTGTAGGTGTGGATGGCATAAAAGGAGGACAAAACTTTTTTTTAATCGAGTACCTCTTTGCCTTTACACTATGATATTATAGTATATTCAAAGATTGGTGTCCACCATTTTCAGGATGTCAAAGACAAATACAACTCCTGAATGAAGCTGAAAAGCTACTTAGAGGCCTGAAATAATGACTGAAGATATCATCACGGCTATGTTTTGAGGATAATGGTGATGCTGAATGTGTCTCACTTGAAGGATTATCCAACTCCATGTTTTCCTCTTCTACTTCAACAGTGAAACACTTTTCTACATTATGCTTTTTAACTGTGTTTACTCCCATATAGTATTTCAGTTACTTTGACAATATCAGAAGTTAGACTCTTACATTAAGCTCCCTCATTAGCTATTTCAGTAGAATGATTCCCTATCTCAATTTTGCTTAAGATGGTTGATTACTAACTTTCTGTAACTGTTGTTCTTTGAGATGCGCTGCACATGTCCATTCCACTATTAGCGTGTGTGTGCCTCACGGACAGTCACCAGAAACTTCTCCTTCAGTGGCACCCGTCAGGGTGGCTTGAGCACCTCTGCTGCCGGCATTGGCACAAAGGGTCCAGTTGACCCCCAGTCTCCACAGTTCCTTCCTTCTGGAAACTCTGATGCAGAGGGGTAGGAGGTCAGTTTGTGGAATGGGGGCATGTGCAACACATCTTGAAGAACAAGTTACAAAAGGTTAATACACTGGACCCTCGCTAGAACGTGGGGTTCGGGATCCATGCGCGGTATCGTGTTAACGTGGGGACCGCTTTACCATGGATCCCACTTTAAACATTTAAATTTGGGATCCATCACCGTGACCGCGCTATATGCAAATCCGCGCTATAGCAATGTGCGCTCTAGAGAGGGTCTGTTGTAACTGTTTTTTCTTCTTTGAGTGATTGCACATGTTCATTCCACTCTTGGTGACTCCCGAACAGTTAAACAAGTGGACTGGAGTTCATGTACACAAAGACTGCACTATAGTTCAAGCAAATTTGGCATCATTTCTTGAATACTGAATGGTGGCATAATGGGAGAAGAAAGTGTGCACAGATGACCAGGTTGCTGCTTTGCAAATGGATAGGGATCTGTGCTAGGGATCCCCTGGAGGATATTTGCGATCGTGTAAAGTGGTCAGTCAGCTTGCCTGGAGGAGAGACACCTGCAAGATCATAACACAAAAGGATACAAGAAGTTATCCAAGATTAAATCTTCTGTGTGGAGACCTTTCTTTCTGTCTGCTATGACCACGAACAGTTGGGTGGACTGCCAAAACAGTTTGGTTTATGTAGAACAATAGTGCTGGTTTAACATCCAGTATGCACAGCCATTGCTCAACCCTATTTGCATATGGTTTGGGGTAAAATACAGGCAAGTAAATGTACTGATTGATATGAAAATCTGAAACTACCTTAAAGAGAAACCTCAAATGAGGGTGTAAATACATCTTATCTTTAAAGAAGACTGTACAGTGGTTTGGATGTGATGATGTGCAGTTTGGAGACCCTTCTGGCAGAAGTGATAGCAATTAGGATAACCACATTCCAGGAAAGGTATGATAAGAAGCACATTGCTAGAGGATCCCATAAGTTTACACAAAACTAAGTTCAAGTACCAAGGGGAAATGGGCTCCTTTAGTTGAGGGTAAAATTTTTCCAGGCCTTTAAGGAATCTAATTGTAATTTTGTTATTAAAAACAGAACAGTTATCCATGTGAGGGCAGAAAGCTGATATTGCTGCCAGGTAAACACTGATAGAGGAAAACTGCTAAGTTTGTACTATTTCAGGTGCAGCAGATAGTCGAGTTTTTGCTCGACTGACGAATGCAGCAGTGAGACTCTTTGGTTCCCTGTAAGCTAACCACCCTCCCCTCCTCCCTTCGATCACTGCTTGCAGAGGCAATAAAGTCATTGTTGCTTCACATTCATGCATTCTTTATTAATTCATCACACAAATAAGGGGATAACTGCCAAGGTAGCCTGGGAGGGGTAGGGGAGGATGGAAGCACCAGGTGAGGTGGTGGAGGAGGAAAGGACAAGGCCACACTGCACTTCAAAACTTATTGAATGTCAGCCTTCTGTTGCTTGGGCAGTCCTCTGGAGCGGAGTGGATGGGTGCCCGGAGTGCTTCCCCCCGACGTTCTTGGGCGTCTGGGTGAGGAGGCTATGGAACTTGGGGAGGAGAGCGGTTTGTTACATAGGGGCCGCAGTGGCGGTCTGCGCCTTTCCTGCACCTTAACCTTACGCCGGAGCATATCAGTTTTATCCTCCAGTAGTCTCAGCATTGCATCCTGCCTCCTTTCATCACGCTGCTACCACCTCTCCTGTTGCTCTAGCCTCCTGTCCTTGTGTTCATTTTGTGGTTTCCTGGACTCTGCTATTGTCTGCCTCCACGCATTCTGCTGGGTTCTTTCAGTTTGGGGGGACTGCATGAGCTCAGAGAACATTTCATCGTGAGCGCGGTTTTTTTGCCTTCTTATCTGCACTAGCCTCTGGGAAGGAGATGCTAGTCGCAGCGTTGAAACATTTGCAGCTGTGGGAGGAAAAAAAGGGAGATTAAAATTGAAAAAGACACATTGGCCATTTAAAGGGAGGGGCTGATGTTTTCAGGTTAACGTGCAGCACAAACCCAACTAACTGCCCCTCCTCCCCCCCCCCAAATTCTCTGGGATAATCACTTCACCCCTTCTCCCACCACGTTGCTAACAGCAGGGATGATTTCTTTTTAGCCACAGGCAAACAGACCAGCAGGAACGGCCACTTCTGATGTCCTCTTAATAAAATTCCCCTATTTCAAGCAGGTGACCATGAATGATATCACTCTCCTGAGGATAACACAGAGAGATAAAGAATGGATGTTGCTTGAATGCCAGCAAACACCAGGACCACACGCTGCAACGCTTTCTTATGCAATGATTCCAGACTACGTGCTACTGGCCTGCCATGGTAAAGTGTCCTACTATGGAGGATGCAATAAGGCTGCCCTCCCCAGAAACCTTTTGCAAGGGCTTTGGGAGTACCTCCAGGACAGCTTCATTGAGATGTCCCTGGAGGATTTCCGCCCAATCCCCAGACACGTTAACAGAATTTTCCAGTAGCTGTACTGGCCACGAATGCATCCCAAGTCTTCTGGGCAAATTAATCATTAAACACGCTTGCTTTTAAACCATGTATTATATTTAGAAAGGTACACTCACCAGAGCTGCCTTCTCCAACCTTCAAGGTCCAGGAGCCTGGGTTGGGAGGGTATTGGACCCAGGGTGACAGTTCCTGGCTGTAGTGGAGAACGGTTTCTCCGCTTGCCTGGTGTGCGCTATCTTCCTCATCCCCAAAATCCTCATCCCTATTGCGTGAGACTCCCCCCTTACAGGAGTCCATGTACAGGGGTGGGGCAGTGGTAGGGGCACGCCCTAGAATTGCATGAAGCTCATCATAGAGGTGGCATGTCTGGGGCTCTGACCCCGAGCAGGTGTTTGCCTCTTGGGTTTTTTGGTAGCTTGCCTAAGCTCCTTAAGTTTCATGCAGCACTGCTGCGGGTCCCTGTGATAGCCTCTGTCTTTCATGCCCTTGGAGATTTTTTCAAATATTTTGGCATTTCATCTTTTGGAACGGAGTTCTGATAGCACGGATTCATCTCCCCATACAGTGTTCAGATCCAGTACCTCCCGTTTGGTCCATGCTGGAGCTCTTTTGCGATTCTGAAACTCCATGGTCACCTCTGCTGATTGCCAAACAGGAAATGAAATTCAAAAGTTTGTGGGGCTTTTCCTGTCTACCTGGCCAGTGCATCTGAGTTGAGAGTGCTGTCCAGAGCGGTCACCATGGAGTACTGTGGGATAGCTCCTGGAGGCCAATACCGTCGAATTATGTCCACACTAACCCAAATTCGACCCGGCGATGTCAATTTCAGTGCTAATCCCCTTGTCAGGGAGGAGTACAGATATTGATTTTAAGAGCCCATTAAGTTGACAAAAATGGCTTCGTTGTGTGGAAGGGTGCAGGGTTAAATTGATCTAATGCTGCTAAATTTGACCTAAACTCGTAATGTAGACCAGGGCCTACACTAAGAGTGGAATGCACATGGGCAATCGCTTAAATAAGAGCTCTTAGTGATATCTTTCCATGCAGAATGTGCCACCTGGGTAAAGCTTCTGCAGTGATCCTATACCCCAGCCCAAGGTGATTAAAGTCACTTGACTCCATCTTGACTAAACCTGAAAATATGCAGGACTTGGACCACTAAAGCCACAGAAAATCATAAGCTGGTGAGAGACTGGACCTGTAACACTTCGTCACTCAGAATAGGCATCTTATGCCAATTCAAGGCCAACCCTGAAGATGCATATATTTTTCACTTCAGGCAAGGCTGTGGAAGAAAGAAGTTATTGTAAAATGTTTGCTCCACATTTTCATCTCTTTAAAATATTGAATGTGGAGTTAAAACAGCATTTGTTTTCAAGGATTAAACTATGTCCCCGATCATTTTCCAGATACTGAGGCAATTCAGGTATAATCTTCTACTAATAGACGTGACCTTCAAAGCAACAGTGGGGAAGACAGACTTCCCAGAATAGCAAGACATGGCAAATTCTCCATTATACTACTGAGTTTGGATAGCAAGTTGCTTCTACTTTATGTACAGTTGCAAACTTGCAGTCAGTAGATACTATTTGGTAGCGCAGATACGGTCCAGAGCATCAATTTTTTGAGACAAGCAAATGTGTCAGCCAACCTTGTGTATACCCTACCATCTACAGATGCCTGCTTGAGAGAAACTTGACTCACAAATACTCAACTGTCTTAACACAGACGCAATGCTGAGTTTTCTACAAGGAAATGTTATCATCGAGGGAGAGAGAGTTAGCAGCTGGTGAATGTGATCCTTTCTGGTAATGAATAGGGAGGTCTAGTCCATCTCAGCTTTAAAATGTCCTCTAAACAAATACTCAGTGCTTTCACCTGTAAATACTGGAAGATAATATTGTAATAACCAACCTCAGATGCTGACATAAAAGCTGCTCAAAAGAGACAAGGAATAAAACAGAACAGGTATTGAAAAATCAGGATTAAAATGTATTGGCAAGTCTACATATGGAAGCTTGCCATTATTGTTTGATAGATAATCAATGTTATTTGTCTCTCATTAAGAGCCCAAAAGTTTAAAATTTAAACAACTTTCCTCCATAATGTTGATATAGGTTTTCTTAACTTTACTATTTCCAAAAAGCAAGCCACTCTAAATATACAATGAATTATGAATACTAAAACTATTTTAAATATGAATATGAAGCAATTTAATAAAAAAAAAAACCTCCTGACATCAATATATAAAAACACTAAATGCATTTCTTCAACAAATGATTTCCTAACTTGTTATCTGTTATTACACACACAGAAAACCAACTGCTCCTCACTTTATAGACAGATTTTACACAGCAGCAGGTACATCTTTTCATCACAGTATGTTTTAGTGGATTTTTTCCTTTTCAAAGAAAAAGGCAGTGGGTAGGAAGATACATAATGTAGCATTTAAAATGGGGGGCGGGGTGCTTGACACAGCCTATTATTTCACTTTTAGCACTTTTCCTTAGGGAAAATTCACAGCATGTGGCCAGCAATATTTGTAGCAGACACGTAGTGAGACAGAATGAGCAAAGTTGGAAAGTATATGGGCATAAAATCAGAAAGCTGTATATCACAGCTCATTTTATTCCCTGGAAACAGAAGAATGATTGCATTAAATGCTTTCAGATACTTGGGCTAAATGGAAACAATCAGCTATTTCGAAAGATATTGGTATAATGTATCTACCCTTTTAGAGCTGTGTTTTTAAACTTTTGCTTACAATTAAAGCAGCAACAAGACCACATATTTTCAAAAATGATTTAAAGTCCATTTTAACTTACTTGAGCATCTTTTCCCAGATATCACTGTCATAAAATGCATGGCTCCAGCCCATTTTCATTGTCCCAACAATAACATTCTGCTTAAACACATCTGATCCTAATTTGTGATACAGTTCCTCACATTCATCCAGAGGGATATGAAACAACCCCAACATAAATGCTAATATAGCACCTGAAAAAAATAAAATAAAATTTGATATGTAACTTGGGATGACACAATGATGCTGTATTACTTCTTTTAATATAATAAGTTTCAGAAGCCACGGTAATTCACATATTATAATATTTTCCTTTAAAAGGTACGATCAACTGACTTTCTTTTCACAGGCTCTTTTTTTGTTCAAAGAGTATATCAATTTGTTTGGAGGGACATAACTAGAGACAGCTTTTACTTTCAGCAATAAAATTACGGAAAGTTTGTAAAGAAACAATAAAATATACTGTGATTTATTATTGCAAAGAGTTACATAAAATAAATATGATATTTGTAACAAGTTAAGTCCCTTTTTTTATTTGAGAAGGCAACCTAATACGTGAAGTCTAGGCTACATGTAACGGCCTAAAATCAAATCATGATGTTTATTTTTCACTCTTTACATACAGAATGTCTGACAAACTCATCAGTTCAGTAAAGATACTAAATAAATATGTAAAGATTCCAGGAAAGCTCGGAAAAATTAAAAGCTTTGTAATATATTTATCTGCAACTGATTTATAGTTAGCCATTCATTCATAGTGTCACGTAGTGTGTATCAAAATAGCCTGACCCTGAACTGCTGAGAAAAAAGGTTCAATGGTATTTGAAGAGCATGCTTGCAGAATACCACCAAATGGACTTTAGACAGTGCTGACATGTGTATCACAGCAGTGGCTTTAAGGGCAGGGCCAGGATCTATGACAGATGGAATTATTATTCTAGAGTCACTCTGCAGCTAGCACAAAAGAGAAGCATAGATGTATGGAAGTGAAGCTGAGCTCTAGTCAGATGCAGAGTTTATACTACGGTAAACCAGACGATACTGCAAATGTGGGTGAGGACACAAATAATCTATACACTGTATAGACGTTAGGAATCTGGGTATGAAATAAAATTAGACTCAAATTGGTGCCGTTCAGGAAAAAATAATGTAAAACTACAGATATTCAAAAAAAGGGGAAATATTGGGACACCAGTAATGTCAAATGCATACATATAAAGAACAGCAGGACCACAGATTAGATATGGACTGGCAATGTGATATTATGACTGAACCTCTCCTCCCACCTCCCCCAAAAGAGTAGAGGCACAGTATCAGGGACAGGGTGTTAACAATTTTCCTTTATAAAAAAAAAATCACGAGACAGATTTTAATTTGACCAGTAGACAATTAAGATAGTGGAGAGAGAATTTAGTAATATCTGAAGAGTTTCAATGCTGGTGAGGGAGAAAAATTGTTCAGGAGAGACAAAAAGGTACAAATTAGGAGTAATTAGATTAAACTGGGTAAAAGAAAATGTAGGCTCAATATTCCCCCCAAAAAGAGTCCTAGACATAACTGAGATATTTATTAGGAAATGTCTAATTAGTAGTCATTTAAAAGCTAGACTTCTCATAGTAATAGAAAATATGTAATAGGGAAAAATCCTGCAGTCACAAATTAATATTATCCACAATGCCTGGTCAGGTCAGGCTGTACTGTAGCCTGCTATCATAATGGCAATAGATGGTACCATCAGTGTCTGGCCAAAGTCTCAGGAAGCACCAATGGCTTTGGATGGACAAACACGTTGGGAGTGTAGTGCAACAGCTGATGGAGGAAATGCCATCTAAAGGCAGAAGTATTCAATTACGACTTAACCAGTGCAGCCACAAACCTGAGGTAAGGCAATTGCAAACCACCTTTTATATTTTCTCTCACAAGAACTATCATGGGAGAACAAAGGTAACATGATCCATGTGTGGTGCTGGATGGTGAGGAACACCCCTCTCCCTCCCGCCCACTCCCCGCATACACAGGTCCAGACGGCATGATAAATTACAGTGGGAAAGAGGTTCTGACCATATAAAAGAGTACTGCTTGCAGTTATGGTGGTATACCAAATCCTTCAGGAAATAGTGCCTGATATTTGCTCCAAGGTAAAGAATGACCTGAACTTTCATAAACTAATCATCAGAGTAAAGTATATATAAATGGAGGATTACTATTGTGACCAAAGAAATGGAAAGATGTAAGATAGCTGTATGTGGAACCTCAAAGCTATGATGGAATGGTAGAGGTCATTTCAGGATGATAAATGGTAGAGGTCATTTCACATGCTTTCTTGGATCCTGAAGAGTAACAGAAAATGGAATTATATTTATCTTATCCAAGGTGACATCCAAGTGTGTGCTTCGATACAACCCATCAAACAACTGACTCATTATAATTCGCCTTTGAATTAAGCCAGTTAATATGTCGATCATACAGGTTTATGACCCAGCAGCAGCAGCTGACGACGCAATTCATAAGTTCTCCACATGGTTTGAAGAGACACTCATTCAAAACACCAAGCAAAGACATCACCCTTGTAACTGGGAACTTAAAAGCAAAAATTGGAGCTATATGTTGTCCTAAAAAAAGAATGGGAACAATGGTCTTTGTTTACAAAATGAGAGCGGAAGGCTCCAATCATCTGGTCATTACAAACACCAAATGGGAGGTCAGCTCAGAGTGTGAAGTTAGGGATGGATTAAGAAGGCTTCCAAAAATTGTGCTACGATGTCACCAGTATTCAGACATGAATAAATAGTCTTTACTTGAAACTGCCTATTAGATCTGGAAGTTCTCTCTAGTATTTATGATTCAACTCAGTACTTCCTCATGGAAAGTCAAACTGCAATATTTCAAGTTGTGATGCCTGCTAATGTATTTTGGGAACAGATTACATATATATACAGAGCAGGAGAAATGACGTACTTAAATTTCTAAAGTGAAGAGTACTGTTTTGTAACCTAACCTGTATTGTGTTGTAACCTACAATAGACCACTTACATCAGCCTTAATAGTATTACATTGTTACTGACTGGACATTACTTTTTGAAAAGTGAACACCAGGGTGATTAATTGGTCAGTTTTGGCCTTCTAAAAAATGGTTTGGAACCTTTCTTCTTTTCTAGGGAGAAGCATCAGCCCACCTCTTGAGGTTGTTTTCTAAATCAACACATGGGGTAGTAGTAGGAGCTCCTGAAAATAACACACTGCTGTTTGAACAGTAGCTTAAGATGTACAGCATGGATGGTCAAAGAAGCTTTGGTGCCCACCCTTAACAGAATATGGCAGCTTAGGCAAGAAATACCACCTCCCGAGAATGAGAGGATTATGGTGGAGATCACTAAAGGGGAGATCAAGAGGCTGGTTGATGGAAAACCAATTCTATGAGGGAAGAGAAGACAAGGGGTGGAAGGAAACATAGGTGCTGTATCCTCTTCAAGTGGGTGGCAGATCAAATGGTTGCCAGAAGAGGAGTAGTGACAAGCAGGCCAGGACAGCAGATTGGCATGGGACAAGAGGAAGAATAGGAGCTCAGCACTTCTCTGTAATTGTTGTGCACCCTGTTATAGTTCTCTCTTTTGCAGAGGAAACTGCTTATCTGCCCCCTCCCACAAGCTGCCAGATCTTAGAAGAGGAGCACAACTGCTTCCCCTCCCCTGGCCTCAAATTCACTGCACATCTTCAGCCTTGTCCCTTCAGGCACTTTGGACATCTGCTGCCTAGAGCCCCACTCCTGCTGATATACAGGAAAGAATCTCAGCAAGTAGCAAGGCTTTTCCCTGGACATGGGGAGGCAAACAGCTAAAATTAAAACTATTTTAAAAAAAGACCCAGATTACAAGTATGTTTACTATGACACTCACTTTTTAAAGAAAGAGCATGTTTAAAAAGAACATCAAGCCATGGTAATAATATGTACACATGATCATAATACATACTGTGCTGATATATTAATATATTCATGACAAGTCTTACCACTTCTCTCTTCTATACTGAGGTGCCCATTTTTAATCACTCAAACCTTATAACAATTATGATCCACATCAATAAAATTATGTGTTGATTAAGCATCTTGGAATGTGATGCCAAAGAGATAGTGGATTTCAATCCCCCTCCCAAAACAGCAAGACCCAGGAAACCTGCTAAATATCAAAGAAGGTGTACATACATAAGATATTAATATTATTGCATCTGTTACATTTGTTTTTCTATAGACCCTTTGTGGTATTGCTCAAAACCTGCAATATTCCTCATCAGTATTTATGGGACACCAAATATCTTGATAGCTAGGTGTTAAAGAGCACTTTCTTCAAAAATAAATTCCTCTCAGTTTCACGGCTCAACATAAAATTAGACGGAAATCATGTGGTAATAAACAAGCATTCTTTGTGTCACCAACATTTCTACTTGGCAAACAATTATAGCTATTTAACCTAGGTCTTAAATTACGCTGTAAATACAAAAGCAAACTTCTCAAAGTTGCATCCAGTTACCAAAAAATAAAACATTCCCCAACAAAAGAACTGGTTTACATTTATGAAGATGGAGTTGTTTTCCTGGGGAAAAAAGATTTTTTCATATTTTTACTTGTATTAAGTTTATCACATAAAAATCCATGTGAATACTAATTACCTGTGCTTACACCACAAACGTAGTCAAAAAGTTCATGAACAGGCTTTCCAGTAAGTTCTTCTAGTTTATGTAAAGTCTGAAGTGCTACTAAACCCCTGAAACATATTAAAGGAACATCACAGATAATGGTGGTTTGGTTACGCCTTACGCAGAACTAAACATGTATACAGTTTGAATAAGCAACAACTAAGACAGGACATAATAAGTCTACAAGGTTTTAATACAAGAGAGGAAGAGGAATTTTGTAGTTTGACAATTATAATGAGGAGTAGTATGATGCAATAAGAAAGGGGAAAGGTATAGGTTAAATACCAGTGACTAATGATTTTGGGTGCCTAACTTAAGAGCCCTTGAAGGAGCCTGACGTACTCCATGGTGCTCAGTACATTCTGAAAATCGAGCCAGACACCCAAATTAAGGTACTCAAAATGACTAGTCACTATTTAAAACCTGTCTAGAAAGTGTCCTGCAGGAAGCAATCTCTAACTTTCATTATCTTGAAACTAAAGTACAGGAATTATTATATCAGTTGATGAAACACAAATGGGTACCATAAAACTGATTTTATATTTTGATTACATAAGAAAATGCATTTTACTTTTACTTTAAAAGTTGAAGAATTTTGCAGATTTGCCTTAAGACACCAAATAAAATTAAGTTTGCAAATTTTCTATTCCCCTGCTTTAGAAACCATACCATAAAAAATAAAATTATAATATGAAGACCTATAAGTCTTAGTATCTAATTTCTTAAAAATTAAAGGATTTACAAATAATTTTATACTGAAGTAAATAGAAATTTAGTCCCCGGTTTTCAGAAACTTAGTTTCTACTGCACAGATCTAACTCATGGGAAAAAAGGTCAAGGCTGCATAGTGAAAATGTAAAGCCCTCGGAAAATTAAAACGGAGTACAAAAACTAGAATATTTTATTTGGGTAGGATTAATGTCTCATAAAATGGGAAACAATCTGTTGTCATTCACCTTTATAGCTCATTGGTTCAAAACCAGACAAGATGATAGTGATTAAAAGAAACTAATCCTTGAAGGAAGCTTTATAATTTTTAAGCTCTTGGTTGTAAAAATAAATTCAGGTCCTAGTGGGCAGGAAGCCAGATTTCCCCCCAAAAGGCAACTGGCACTTCCCTTGGCACTCTGACCACTGCGTCTAAAGAATAAATAGGAAGAAACAAGTTTTCAGCCTGAAGATTATCCCTCTAGAGCAGAATTAAAGTAATGCGGCAAGATGTCATGAAAAAATACACATGCCCACTGCAAGTATATCTACTCTATGGATACATAAAAGACTTTAATTTCCAATATAGTTAATCTGACTTTTGTAAATAATAAAACTATGCAAATATTCAAATATTTGTATAATTGTAAAGCAGAAAAGTGAGTGCCTTTTGTTCAAACTACACTGGTATTTACATTTTTAATGAAGATTGAGCCTATCGCTACCTCTTTATGATCTTGAGACCCTGCGCTGCAGGCTTTGCGGGTCCTCTGCCAAAGCACCATAGTAACCTACAATTGTCTGAATTAAGACTTGACCCCCGCAAGTCTTATTCATGCTAAAAAGGGCTGAAGTAACAGTCCTTAGAATCTAAACTCCTTGTGGAATGAACCTTGTCAAAGATGTTTGTCCAGTTTAGAGCACACTATCAGTGCTAGATAAATTAAATATAGGATTGAAAAGAGCTACTGCATTATATAAATCTATTTTCACCATGTCAACTCTCTCAAGGCTTTTCCTTTTCCGTTGAAGTTTTCATGCTCTAAGTGGAATGGTGATTTTCTTTAGGAAAACATTAACAAAAATCAGCTGAGTAGCTTTGGAGTTATGCTAAAGGGGGGGACAAGGCATATCCTCTAAAAAAGAAAAAGAAAATGATATATATACTCAAGTAACCAAAACAGGACCTTAAAACTTGCCACGGACTTAGTCCTAAATAACTGTCTTTGATGTGAATGAAGAAATTTTACTCCCGAGGGCATTCTGTGCCAAAAAAATTAAAAATTCTGCACCAAAAAAAAAAAAAAGAAAAATTCTGCACACAATATTTCAAAATTCTGAAAAAATTCTGCAAATTTTATTTGACAA
This sequence comes from Lepidochelys olivacea, assembly GCF_965140295.1. Taxonomy (NCBI): domain Eukaryota; kingdom Metazoa; phylum Chordata; order Testudines; family Cheloniidae; genus Lepidochelys; species Lepidochelys olivacea. The sequence goes on from NC_140411.1 coordinate 300,956,608, forward strand.
ATAAATGTGGAAGCTCCAGCATGGCATTGGGGAACACAGGCCACTAGCTGCACAGAGGTGGGAAATCATTGTGCAGCTCCTCCTCCCGCAGGGACATGGACTCAACGGTGAAGCTGCATCCAACCCTGACACAGCACAAAGGCCAGGCCTGCTGCAGAAACACCCAGGGGACCTGCTCCTCCATGCCAAGTGCACCAGGTGTTAGCAGGCAGGCTCAGCAAGGCAGGATCCAAGTGTGAAGGGGCTTAGAGTGGGTGGATCCAGGTGTGGGTTGAGAGGGTTCTGTGTGGGGGAATCTGGGTGCGGGCGGCTCAATGGTGGATCCACGTACAGGGGGATCTGGATGCATGGGGCTCCTGGGGGGTTACTGTGTGCAATGGAAATGGGACTCTGAAGGGGGGGGGTGGGAGAAGGTGGCTGAGGCTCAGCAGAGCGGGGATCTGGGTGTGGGGGGGATGGAGCTCAGCAGGGGAATCTGGGTGTGGGGGGCTCAGTGGGGGTAGGGTCCAGATGCTGGGGTAGAGGACTGGGGATCCATGTGCAGCTGTTTGGGGCTCGGCAGGGTGGGTATTTGGGTGTGGGCGGCTCATCGGGGTGGTCCAGGTGCAGGGGGAGTGGGGCTCGTCAGCAGGGTTCTGGGTGCAGGGGAGGGGTGTGAGGGTCGGTGGGAGGGTCTGAGTATGAGGGGGTCTGGATACACAGGATTGGGTGGATGGGGGAGTAGCTCCCTGTACAGTGATCCCTCCCCCTGCACCTGAGCAGCAATGGGTGCAGGGGAAGGGGGTTAGGAAGAGTTTTCAGAGCTTCCAACAGCCAGGGAGAAATCTGTGGGTGGATCTGACACAGCCCCAGATGCTGTGCAGAGGAGGAGGAAGTCCTGCCCTCCCCAACCCAGCTGGGACTAGCAGCTGAGCGCAGGATAGAAGCCACTGGCTGGGTCTTACCCAGTCCCACCCCTGGCCCACAGTGATTTACTTCTCTGCTAGCTGCCCTGGACACCAGAAACATACGGCTTGGGAGGGTCACATAACCACTCTTGTGGTTTCCCTTTGCTTCCCGTCACAAAGTCATTTTTTTGCAGGGAAGCAAAGAAATCTGCAGTGGACAAATTCTGTGCATGTGCAGTGGTGCAGCATTCCCCACAGGAGTAAGAAATACTGTGTACCTACATCTATAAGCTACTGAAACTGAACTACAACTGCCCAATATTTCACTTTCCATTGGGGATTATCTGAAACCCAATTTTTTTGAACATGTTTGAAAACACTTGTTCTTTTTGAAAAATTTGGGACCCAAACCTGCAAACACTTGTGCACATGCTTAACTTCATACATGTTAGTAGTTTCACTGAGTTCAATGAGGCCTCACATATGGAAAGTTAAGCATGTGCATAAGTGTTTTTAGGATTGGAACTCTAGTAATCAAGTAAGTTAGGAAGAGGAAAAGAAAAAAAAAAAAAGATCAGTGATGGTGGTGGAAGAGGATGCATGAATCAGTAGGCCTTTAAATAGTGCTTTCTTCGCCACACCATTCATTCTTCTGTAGAGGACAATACCAGATGAGCTGCTAAAACAGAATACCTGAAAAGCTGCTACTTGCTATACCCATTGAGAGAGAGTAGTGTACTTTTGCGTTATCCTTGCTCCAGGAACTACATGTGAATTTGTTTGTCTTACTGTGAGTTTAGTACCACAAACAAATACTTGTGGTACTAAACTTGTGGCATTTTTCATTTTTATACCAATTTTGAAGTTTTGTAAGCTGATTCTTCCAACGAATTAACAACTACACACTCTAAACAGCATAATGCATGATGGAACCCTTTAAGATTAAAAAAACTAAACTGACTTTTTTACAATGTCTAATCTCAGGTATCAGAACTATTAAGATCAATCATAAATTAAGAACAGAAAGACTTTTTACAAAAAGAATCTTACATTTGTTTCCTTTACTTGCCTCCATAAACAAACTAGGGGCCCATTCCCACAAACACTTATGTACATAGTTTACTTCACATAGGTGAGTTATCTTAGGGGGATCAACTGGACCATGCACATACGTAAAGTTAAGCACACACACAAATGTTTGTAGAATCAGGTTCTAGAGCTTAGAGTTTGACTGCAATTTTACCTACATTTGCAGTTTACAAAGAGATAAAGAGTTTCTGTCATACCTTGTTCCTCCTCCATCAATAGTGAGAATTCGAATTCCCCAGGCTTTCACAGGGTCTGTATATCCAATTATAGCCAAAGCCTCCCTAACAGCAGCATGAAGAGTTTCATCAATTCCTTGTCTCAGCTGTAGTAAGCATGGAATTATTTTTTCCTACAGTTGAAATGAAAAAAGTTGTATTTAGACTAAGTGTTAACACCAAAAAACTTCCACTGTTAATTTACTACTTTAAAATCTAAATTTAAATGCAAAGTTTAATTTAAAATAGCTTTTTTTCCCCCCCAGTAGATTTATTATCTCAGGGTGGGAATGGTAGGAAAAAGTCCAATACTATGTGTCTTGTGTATTCACGGGAAACTTCATATCACAGTGCAACTATCAAAAAATTCTAATATCTACTACAACTATAGCTACAGAGGTTTTAGAGTTAGGGTGTCAATTTTGGCATACTAGCTAAATAGCAGCTCAGGTTATTAAATAAGTCCCTTTTTGGATCTGGGCCAAAGCATGACAATCCTCAGCATTGCAACTCCTGAATTCTAGTCACCTAGCCACACACTGGAATTGGCAAACCCTGCGCCAGACAGCTAGGCTCCTTATACAATGCATGGAAAGAGAGAGAGGTGCCTGAAAATGGGATGCACAAAAACCAGCATGCTCAGCGGGCACATGCGTAAATTAACCCATATCAGACACTGAGGAGAGGGGAACATCCTACGCCCTGCCCCCCTCAGGGACTTAGGAGCCTCTCTCTGGGCTGGAGGGAGGTACCTATCCCTGGGCAGCGGGTGGACACCTTTGGAGGGGCTAGCCTCCTGGCTCTGCCCCGCCCTACACAACCCCCAAGGCAGAACCCTGAGGCACCCCCTGCCCTGCCTCCCACAGCCAGAAAAGCCCAGGGCCTATCAGAACCCCTTCCCCCTGCCACTGGAGGAGCCCCAGAACGGCCCGAGCTGCACCAGCAGGCCTACCTGAGCACCGGCCTGGCTGTGCTGGCAACCCAACTACGCTGGCCCCAGCCCAACCACGCTGGCGCCGGCAACCCATGCAACCCTGGGCCGGCCACAGCTGCACTGGCTGACCGACTCGAGCCCCAGCCACGTCAGCCAACCGACCTAAGCCCCGGGCCAGCTCCAGCTGTGCCAACCTGAGCAGCCCAGCCCTGGCTTAGTCAGCCCCAGCAGCCCCAAACGCAGAGCTGACCCAAGCTACACCAGCCGGAAAATGGGAAAGGCAGTGCACCTTCCACAGCTACCCAACAGAAGAACGCTGAGCTTTTTATATACTCCATGCAGGTTCCGGGATGGCTGAGGAGGCAGTATCTGCTACTAAGCTTCCCAGGTTCATCAGTAATCCCTCTGGAGTCCAGGGAGATTACTGATGAACCCGGGAAGCTGAATAGCAGATACAGCCTCCTCAGCTGCCCCCGGAACCTGCATGGTACATAATAATAAACAAAAAGCCGCTAACAGTGTCCTGTGGCAGTGGCTTCGCCTTCCCTGGCCTATTATACCCACTGCCTACGTACCTATTGCACAGCTAGGAACCCTCTCCTGGAATTAGGTATCTTAGGTGCATAAGCCATTTCTTGAAAGAACAGCAGCGGCCCCTGGCTAACTCCACACAAAACAGCCAGGGGGTCAGGGTGGAAAGTGAAAGAGGAGAAGTCCCCCCTTATAACCTTTAGCTCAGTGGTCAGGATACTCATTGCAGGATGTGGAAGACCCTGGCCTGGATCAAAAAAGGGATTGGAACAGGGGTTTCCCATCTATCAGGGATATTCTGATGTGGGTCTCCTGTTGAAGCTGTTCCACCTTGGATAAACAATTAAATATGCATTAGGCTAGAGAGAACAACTGCAGTTCAGTGGCTAAGGCACTCATCTAAGAAGCAGGAATCCCCTGTTTAAATCGTGTTCTTTTCAAGCAGAGGGAGGACGTGAACTGGGGTTTCCAACATCCTGGGTGAGTACCATATACATTGTACTAAGGGTTATAAGTATGACCCTACCAAATTCATGGCCATGAATAACGCACAACAGACTGTGAAATCTGATCTCCTGCATGATACCTAGCTATTGTATGGGATGGGCAGGGCTGGGGGTACCCCAGCTGGGGACTCCCATCATGTGCTGGGCTCCAGCTGCTAGACCCAACTCAGTTGCGGAGGGATAGTACTTGCTCTTTACCTGCAGAGGCAGCTCCTGGGGCCGGTCAGACCCATCTCTGGGCTCTGGTGAGCTGGGTTCTGAAGGCAGCGCAGCTGCAGAGATATTATAAGGGAGGGGCAGGACTGGGGATGACCCATTTGGGGGCTCCTAATGTGCAACGCGCTCCAGCTGCTAGTCCCAGCCAGGCTAGAGAGGGATGGGACTTCCACTTTTCCTAGTGCAGCCAGGGGAGGTTCCTGGATGTGGATCTGACCCAGCCCTGGGAGCGGCCTGTGCAGGGGAACAGGAAGTCCTGTCCCTCCACAGCCCTGCCGGGAATAGCAGCCGAAGCCTGGAGCACAGTATGAGACCCTGGCTGGGGCACACCCATCCCTGTCCCTCCTCAGCTCTGGGCTCAGAAGTTCAAGGGGCTTTCTGCTGGCTGTGGGAGGGAGGCGGGATGGACCATAGTGTCCCCCTGACCATGGGCGGTCACCCACCCATAAGGCAGGCCCTGCTCCCCAAAAAAGGGGCAACCCTGCCTTATCCTGTGACCCCCCAACACACCACCATAACCCTCTTTTGGGTCGGGACTTCCATGGTTACACCACCATGAAATTTCAGATGTAAACATCTGAAACTGGCTATTTAAAAAATCCTATGACCATGAAATTGACCAAAATGGATGATGAATTTGGTAGGGTCCTAGTTATAAGAGTAGCCTCCTTCTCCCCCATACCATTTTGTGTGGAGTTAAGGGTGCTATAAGCACACCTTCTGGATCAGGCCCCGCAGACAAGAGGCGGGGAACACCTGTCTCCACCTGGTTTAATAACTGTGCTGGGGCTTAGGTGTGAGATTAGGCATCTGGAAGCCTGCCTGACGCAGTGGTACACATGACCAGAGAGAAACTTAGGTACTTACTGAGTTTAGATGCCTACAGGGTTAGGGGAAGGGTAAGTGGGAGTTTTGTGCATCACAGTAATGCACAAATCTGGGCCATTCTTCCTTTTGTTTTGAACAGGTATTCATAGTTTGTTATAAACTACAATGCCAAAAGCTAAGGTGTTTATTAAGACAAAATAAGGTGCACTCAGACAGGAAAAGCCTTCAAATTATTTTAGTAGTATGACAGAACAGAAACTTTTCTTTGTACTGAATAGTCTATTAGGTTTATTACTACTATTCATTATTTGTATTACACAAGCACACAAAGGACCCCAGTTAGGACAGGGGTTCTGTTAGGGCACTGTACACTGTATTGCTTTGAGAACTAAAGAATTCCTTAACAGTTAACGTATAGGAGAATTAAAAGTCCAAGGTTTTCTCCAAAGCAGATACTGACTGCCAATCATCATGGCTTACATATGTATCTCTTGGAGGGAATACATTAGCAATAAAAAAAAAAAAATGAAGATACTCACATAGTACAAGTATAAGATACAACAGTTTAAGAAGAAAAAAAAAGATCGATTATACATTTATCTATTTTATGATAAAACATCTGTCATTACAAAAAATACTTGTTATCTATCTGTAGTTGATAGGTTGAGAGTGAAAGTGATTTGTACCTTAATAGCAACTCCTCTGGTTTCTGGAAATTCCAGAAGATGGTAAGTCAATTCTTCAATCCTGTTAATAGAGACTCTTCGGTTAGAAGATCTTCGTAAGGCCTGAACTAAAGCCCGTGTTCTGTTATCAATACTCACTCTTGCAATTATCTAAAGATAAAGAGATATGTATATTAAGAATATGAAACTGCTCCAAGAAGATATATACAAATCTTGACATGACTTTTTTGAAATTTTTGTTTTCTTAGATTACTCCAAGAAGAGATGAATGGCTTATAGTAGAATACCACTAGAGGCTTCAAGGAAGGTGGCTTTTCATTTGTTTGGGTTTTTTTTACTGAACTGATCTCTGGTTCTTCATTTACGTAAATTAGAAGAGCCTACTATAAATCTGGCTCACAGTGACAGTCCTTCAAATATCTTGGTTCAATGTTTCACCTATGCAGGTGAGATTTCAATATAGCTTTGAAATTATAACATTATAAGGCTATAACATGCCTCTGACAACTATAGCAGCTAAAAAACCCGGTATTTGTAAACACTAAGCAAATACTTGCCTTTTCTCTCTGAAGAGACAAACGCTTCTCTTTCCCTTCTGCAGTTTTGATCTCTTTGCTGCCATCCTCTTCATCTTTCAAAGACTCTTCGCGTTCTTGTAGTTTATCTTCTGAAGCAGTCTTTGTCTCAAATCTCAACTTGGGGACCAGACTGCCTACATAACTGTCTACAAAAGCTTGTACACTGTTACTAGGGTATGAAAGGAAGCTTGCAATGCTCTTTTTAGTGGAAGTTGGAAGAGCAGTATTTGTCTTGTCAGCACCTTGAATCTCAGCTGCAGAAATTAAAGCAGATGCTGAACTCATCCTATTTTCATTACTCATTATGTCACTTTCTGGTGAATCAAGTTTATTTCTGAGTTCGTTCTCAGAGTCTTGTAGAAAAGCATTTCCTTTTTTCTCTTGATCCATAACAGTATTATTCCCAAAGTACCAGTTGATATGATTTGCTAAAAAGTTGTAAGTCTCTCCAAAATTTGTCATGAAGTAGCTTACATGAAAAAGGTTGTTTTTAATATCTACGGAATCTTTTAAAGTATCTTGATTAGTGCCACTTCTACTTATCAATGTAGACTCTGAGTTTTCATCTGTGTGAACAAAGTTCTTTACAGCTACGCTGTTGTAATCTCCCTGAGCTCCAGCACATGTAGTTTGTTTATCATTTTCTAGGTTTACCTTGAGATTGTTTTCCTGAACATTATTTTCAAATGCTTTCCCCAACGTGCCAGAGTTGGGCTTGAATCGAGCTATTCGTGCAAGCAGTTCACTGTGAGTGCCAGAAACAGCCTTTGAAACAGATTTGAAAGTGTTCTTAATTCGTGACATATGATTATTCACTTTTGTTAGTCCCTTGGGAGAAGAAGTGCTATGTTTAGAAACTCTATAATACAAAAAGTCATGGCTATAAATGTGTTTACTACACTTCCGTGTTTTGCTTCTGGTCCATTTACATTGAGTTTTGCCTGTATGAAAAACTCTAAGTGAAATACCATGACTAATCCTCCAATAAAGTTTAGGTCTACACAAGTAGTACAGCTGCTTGTTTCTCTGCTTCCCCCAAAGGCTTCTTGTGTTAATCAGGAGATAAAAATATGCATTTAAAGGCAAATTAACTGACATTACTTATAAATATTTATGTATTTCATATGTTGCTTCTTTACTTCACTCCAGAAAGCTTATCTCAAAAAAGTCACACTTCATGATGTTACCTGAAATGGAAAAATATTAGTAAATTAAAATAAAGATTAGGAGTAGTTTACAAATGAATACAATTTAGTTCTCTTTCTACTTAAATAGGGAACAAACATATGGAAATGAGGTAAGTTCTTAGGGGTACTATATTGCTCAGAGTATTTGGTAATGACAGGCAGCACTTTCCCACTTTAGGTTATTAGTTTAAATGCACCCCAAGGCAATAAACAGCAACTCAAAACATTTGGTTGCCTATCATAGAATATCAGGATTGGAAGGGACTTCAGGAGGTCATCTAGTCCAACCCCCTGCTCAAAACAGGACCAATCCCCAGCTAAATCATCCCAGCAAGGGCTTTGTCAAGCCTGACCTTAAAAACTTCTAAGGAAGGAGGTTATACCACATCCCTTGGTATCGCATTCCAGTGCTTCACCACCCTCCTAGTGAAAAAGTTTTTCCTAATATCCAACCTAAACCTCTCCCACCGCAACTTGAGACCATTACTCCTTGTTCTGTCATCAGCTACCACTGAGAACAGTCTAGATCCATCCTCTTTGGAACCACCTTTCAGGTAGTTGAAAGCAGCTATCAAATCCCCCCTCATTCTTCTCTTCTGCAGACTAAACAATCCCAGTTCCCTCAGCCTCTCCTCATAAGTCATGTGTTCCAGTCCCCTAATCATTTTTGTTGCCCTCTGCTGGACGCTTTCCAATTTTTTTGCAGTGTGGGGCCCAAAACTGGACACAGTACTGCAGATGACGCCTCACCAATGCCGAATAGAAGGGAATGATCATGTCCCTCGATCTGCTGGCAATGCCCCTACTTATACAGCCCAAAATGCCACTGGTCTTCTTGGCAACAAGGGCGCACTGTTGACTCATATCCAGCTTCTTGTCCACTGTAACCCCTAGGTCCTTTTCCGCAGAACTGCTGCCTAGCCATTCGGTCCCTAGCCTGTAGCGGTGCATGGGATTCTTCCGTCCTAAGTGCAGGACTCTGCACTTCTCCTTGTTGTTGTTAGGAAATCACAAGGTAGCCCCCATACAGTTTCTAATAGACAGGTGAGCAGAGACCAAGGGTAACATGGAACGATCATCCCTAAAAATGATTTTTCCAGTCAAGGTGTTGCATGTGTTCTGTGAATAAATAGTTGACTTTACACTTTAGTACTGCAAATCCAGCAGATTCCACCAATAAAAATAATATATTGAATACCTTTCACTCTGAATCTTATAAATCTCATACAACCTATACACAGAGATTTAACACACCACTGAAGCACCACCACTTCTGGAGTGAAATGCAACAGTTTGAAAAAATACTATACAATAGCTGCTATATCAGCTGAAACTGTAGGAAGAACTTAGGCAGGCAGATCATTACTCCAACTAGAATTTGGCCCAAACATCAGGGTTTAACACCTCTGTTCTTGTGAGTACTGCCATAAGTAGCCAGGACATGGTTTGCAAAAGCTGAGGAAGCCATATTCTGAGGTGCATGGCTGCAGGCAGGTAAGTGATTTACATGCACAGCATACAGATACATAGACTATGTATACACAGAATACAGAGATACGGTATACATGTACACACATTCATACACAGTATAAATACAGAGACAGGTACACATAGGTGCTACTTAGCTATCACATACCCAATACATGCTACAAACACAGTGACAAGAACAAAAGTCACTCACTGATGGTATAAGCACCACAACATACAGACAGGGCACGCACATTGTATAAACACAGAGACATACGTACATGATATACAGAGGACATGATACATGGCATATGCACATACAGGACACAAATATGCAGTCTAAACACAGTGACATCACACACACACACACTCAAGATAAACATGGTCTAAACACGGTGATACACACAAACGCAGGACAAAGTGATAGGCACGGAGGAACATGAGACACACGCACGTAGACACAGTGCCACACGTGGTATAAACATGTAGCGTGACACGTGGGGCGGAGGGAGGACACACGGGGAAGAGGGCACACCTAGGGATATACACCCCGTGTGCCATGCAGGGCGGGACAGAGGGCACAGCCAGGGATACACGCGCGCGCACACACACACAGAGTGACACACGGGGCGGGCGGGCGAGCGGGGGAGGGGGGGGCAGAGCACACCCAGGGATACACGCGCAGTGTGATACGCGGGGCTGGGCAGGGCACACCCTGGGGATACACCCACCCTGAGACAAGCCTGTCAGTCTCGCTTGTTCGCCCTCCCGTCCACAGACGTGCCTGGCACAGTCTCTCGCCCGCCCCGAGACGCGGACCGCCCAGGCCCAGGGACACACGCCCGGGGAGCCGGTCCGGCAAGAGTCCCGGCCCGCGCTGAGCGGAGCCCGCTGACACTTACCCCGGGGGGACCCGGCCCCAGGCTGGCGCGGGGTGGCACCTGTTGGGCGACGTTCCCGCCTCGCTCCGCTCCCCTCTCGCAAGACCCTGAGGAGGCCCCGCGACCTGCTGCCGCCGCCGCCCCTCTCAGACAGGGCCAGCACCGGGGCCGTCCCTCCTGGCGCGCGGGCCGCGGCGGGGAAGGAGGGAGGCGGCGGGGCCTGGAGACCGGCTCCAAACAACAACACGGCTACGGGCAGGAACCGGAGGCACCCCCAACGCGCATGCGCCGGAACCCGCCGACGCTTCGCTCGCTGAGGGGCGGTGCGTGTCGTCCTTTCCGCCCAGCCCTGCGTGAGTGGCCCCGGCCCTAGGGCGGGAGGCTGCTGAGGGACGCCAGCCCGGCGCCGAGCTCAGCGCCCGCTCCTTCCCCACGCTGGGTGCGTCGCCCCGCGCAGGGCCGGTGTAACGGCAGAAACCGCAGCCGCCCAGGGCTCCCACCAGCGGATCAAACCCCGGGGGCTCTGTGCAGGCTGAGCCCACCTGGCAGCCCCCGGTGGCTCTGTTACATAAGACTGGCCATGCTGGGTCAGCCCGATGGTACAGCTGGTCCAGTATCCTGGCTCCTAGCAGTGGCCGGTGGCTGGTGTTTTCGAGGGAATGACCAGGGCAGTTTGTCCCGTGCCCTATCCCCTGCCCCCGTCCTAGCTTCTGGCACTCACAGCATGGGGTTGTATCCCTGACCATCTTGGCTAATACCCACTGATGGAATTTGTCTCATTCTTCTTTCAAAATCCAGTTACACTTTTGGTCTTCACAATATCCCGTGGCAACGAGTTCCATGGTTGACGGTGCGTTGTGTGAAAAAGTACTTCCTTTGGCTTGTGTTAAACTTGTGCCTATTTATTTTGTTGGGTACCCATTCGGTGTTGTTATGAGAAGGAGTAAATAACACTTCCTTATTCACTTTCTCCACACCAGTCATGATTTTATAGACCTCGATCATATCCCCTCTTAGTCGTCTCTTTTCCAAGCTGAAAAGTTCCAGTCTTATTAATCCCTCTCATATGGAACTTCTCCCTGGCTGCAGCACCCCCTGCCCCTCCCCATGGAGGAGATCAGATTTCATGGCCTGTGACATGTTTTTCCCAGCTGTGAATTTTTGTAGCCCTTCTCTGTACCTTTTTCAATTTTAAGGTATCTTTTTAGTGATAGGTTTCAGAGTAGCAGCTGTGTTACTCCGTATCCGCAAAAAGAACAGGAGTACTTGTGGCACCTTAGAGACTAACAAATTTATTAGAGCCTAAGCTTTCGTGGGTTACAGTTTGTACGGCAACTTCCAACTTATCTGTATGTGCGTGTGTATATATATGTACTTACTATATGTTCCATTCTATGCATCTGATGAAGTGGGCTGTAGCCCACAAAAGCTTATGCTTTAAGAATTTGTTAGTCTCTAAGGTGCTACAAGTACTCCTGTTCTTTTTAGTGATAGGGTGACTAAAACTGCACACAGTATTCAAGGTGTGGACGTACTATGGATTTACCTAGTGGCATTGTGATATTTTGTCTTATCTTTCCTAATAGGTCCTAACATTCTGTTAGCTTTTTTGACTGCTGCTGCATGTTGAGCAGATGTTTTCAGAGAACTATCCACAACGATTCAAAGATCTTTCTTGAGTGGTAACAGCTAATTTAGATACCATCATTTTGTATGTATAATTGAGATTATGTTTTCCAGTGTTCATTACTTTGCATTTATCAACATTGAATTTCATCTGCTATTTTGTTGCCACTCATCTAATTTAGTAAGATTCCTGTGTAACTCTTTGCAGTCAGTTTTGGGCTTAACTATCTTGAGTAATTTTGTATCATCTGCAACTTATACTACCTCGCTGCTTAGCCCTTTTACCAGATCATTTATGAATATATTGAACGGCACTAGTCCCAGTACTGATCCCCGGGGGACATCACTATTTACTTCTCTCCATTCTGAAAACTGACCATTTATCCATACCCTTTGTTTCCTGTCTTTTAACCACTTAGTGATCCATGAGAGGACCTTCCCTCTACTCCCATGACTTCTTATTATGCTTAAGAGCCTTTGGTGATGGAGCTTGTCAAAGGCTTCCTGAAAGTCCAAATACACTATATCCACTGGATCACCCTTGTCCATGTGTTTGTTGACTCCCTCAAAGAATTCTAATAGATTAGTGAGGCATGGTTTCCCTTTACAAAAGTTGTGTTGACTCTTCCTCAACAAACTGTGTTCATCTGTGTGTCTGATAATTCTGGTCTTTTCTATAGTTTCATCCAATTTGCCTCTGAGGTGCCTCATCTGTGAAAAGTCTTTATAGATTAGAACCAAGGTTGTAGTTCAGGCTGGAGACCATTGGGGAGTCTGTGGATCTATTGAGGCATTTGGTATGTGTGTCAGGTTTCTTTACCTACGTCCACTTTGCATGCAGTGCCAGATGCAGCTTCCACATGATGATCGTGCTCAGTCATAGATAAATTGACCTGCGCAGACCTGACCTACACATGATGAAAATGTGGATGATTTTTTTCATGGATCAGATGGCACTGTCTCCTTCAACTGTAAACTCAAAGGGGACTTAAATGTTAGGCATTCATAGCACTGACTTAGGTGGCCAGGCTCCTACAATAGGGAAAAGCTAAGCACCTCTGCACGGGATCTACAAAAGCAAGCATGTTGAGCAGGGAGTTACCTTACCTAGTCAATATCAAATGCTGAAGGGTGGCATGGAGGGAAGGCATGATGAAGGCTAAACTGCTGCCTTTCAAAGGGACTTAAGTACCTAAATGCAGACCGGGGGAGGTGCAGATCTCAATGTAAGATTCATAGCTGCAAACCTTCTTCTGGAGATAGGCACTTAAACTCTTTCTCAACAAATACCAAGGAGGTGATGTTGGTTGGTGGTAGTGTTCCTCTTTTTCTCAGTAGTCCAGAGTTTTGTTGTAGAAATCTGGATCTTTTTTAGCATTTAAAACTAAAGAGAAAGGAAAATCAAAGTCCTTCTCAATAATTCTCAAACAAAAAAAATTCTCAAACAACAAAAAAAAGGGATATATTTGCTGAATAAATTTGTAATGATTATTTCACCCAGGGCTTGTCTACACTGGCCTACTAAATTGGCACCGCTGCTATTGATGCAGTGGCATCAATTTAGTGGGTCTGGTGAAGATGCAATAAATCGATGGGAGAGCGCTCTCCTGTCGACTTCAGTACTCCACCTTCCTGAGAGGCGGAAGCTAAGTTGGCAGGACAGCATATTCCACTGACAGCGTGCGGTATGGATGCTGCATTAGGTCGATGTAAGCTGTGTCACTCAGGAGGGTGATTTTTTCACACCCCTGAGTGACGTAACTTACATTGACTTAAGTGGCAGTGTAGCCCCAGCTTGGTTGTTCAGTTCTAGAAAACTCATGAGATCACCAAGGCAGCATGGCTATAGGTCTTCAAAGGGAAAATGTCAACCAGTTTATGCTCCCTAATAACTTTAAAGAATAGACACCACCCATGCAGCATCCCTTTAGGATGCATGTTATGCATAGGGATGTAAATATTGTTTAAAAAAAGTAACTATTTAAATATTCAAATTGTATCGGTTAAACATTTAACCATTAAGGAGTTCACAACATAGGCAGGGAACTAGGGATGTGGGTGGTGCTACAGCACCCCCACATTTTACGCAGGGCTCCACTGCACCTGGGATCCCAATTGCCAGCCCGACTGGATCCATTATATGTTATAATAGAAATATTGTCAATTAAGATATATTACTTACTAGCTGAAGTAAGCCGCTTTGCATTGACCTAGTTGTGCATATGTCCACTTAAATTTGTCTCCCACCAATATAAGCTCCCCATTATGCTACCATAATAATATCCCCTCTCTGAGTGGCATTGAGCCATGGTTGATATACTGAGGTCGTGCAAGTGTAAACACTGAGTTCTCTATGCCGATCCTAACAGTGCTCCAACAGCTGTCCCACAATGCCCAACACTGACCGCTCTGGTCATAATTTTGAACTCCACTGCCCAGAAATCATGCAGACTGGAAGGCCCCAGGTCCCTCTAAAGCCCTGCAAATTTTTGAAGTGCCTTTTCCTGATTGTCCAGGTTGGTGAGCAAACCTAACAGCTCTCCATTGTGCAGCTGCCCCGCTGACCATGCCAGCTACTTGCTCCAGATGTGCTTCAGCTTGGGGTAGATAGAAGATACTGGATCTTCTGGGCCTAAGGGGAGAAGAGTCTGTGCAAGCACAGCTATGGACCAGCCATAGAAATGTAGACATTTATGAGCAAACTGGGGATGCAGGAAAAGGGGTACAACAGGGGCCAGCAGTAGTGCCATGTGAAAGTGAAGGATCTGTGGCAGGAATACCGGAGAGGCCAACAGTCAATCCAGTACCAAGCTGCAGACCTGCTGCTTTTACAAAGAGCTGCATGCTATACTTGGCAGAGAAATCATCCTTTTCCCCAATGATTCAGTTCTTGCAGCTCTGCAAATACTGGAGGATTGTGTGTCCTGTGCTTACAAAACTCATGACAATAGTGCAGATGTGCAGGCTCCATGCTTTTGTAAGAGATGGTGAACAGTGAGGAGGGCCATGTGGGATTTTGTAGGGTTTTGAAAAAAAAATACATGAAAATTATGGGATGGAGACAGTTGCACACCTTGATCCCAGTCACCCCTGTACAACTTGTTTCTGCCCCACCATGTGTTGCCAAATTTCCCAAAGGAGAAGGTGCTGAATGGTTGCCCACTGGAATACCTACTCCTGGAGCACTACACTGTGTATCTATACAAGCAGTCCTGTTGAGTACCTGCACTGCCAACACAAGGAGCCAAGTGTGCACATACGCAAGCTATATACTAATTGCAGCGACTTTATGCTGACATAATTTGCATCAATCAAAGTTTGTATAGTAGACACAGTCTAGTTAGCTGCTTACTTTTAACATGATCTTCTAGGCTTTTTGTTATCTCATTGGTCAGTTCCAGTGGTACCCCATGTATTACCCCCTTTGTTTCGCTCAAACATTTTGGTAGATGGCAACTTATTTTAACTTTCCCTAAACTTTTAGTTTTTTAGGAATTTATCAGCCTACTCTTTGTATTTACATGCAGCTAAAATATCCCTATCTTGCATTTTTCTGGCTTTTACTATATCCCCTATGCTTTCTTAAAAGCAGTCATATCTACTTTCACAGTGCTAACGTCACCTATTCTTGTTTCCTTTGGTAGTGGCCTTAGTTATAACATTTTGGTTTATTTATTTTCTCATCTTTGCTTTTTTGACTATGTCACCATCATTTCAGTCTGCTTCTACTTTTTTCCTACTTTGTATCCATTTGTCCTCTCTACTAAGCTCTTCTTCATTTTCTGGAGTTACCGCCCCACCCCCAAAAAAAGTAAGACTATCTTCTATGGCACTCCACAGTCAGCCCTGGCTCTAGTACTCCTCCCATCCCAGCCTCCTAATGACCCTCATTAACAGCTCTCAGACTGAGCTCACTCAGGACTTTTATAAGGCTTGCTTCATACTACGAGGACACCCATCAGGTATGTCCGTTGTAGCTTTCTGTTCCATTCCTCCAGGGGGAGGTTCCTTGGTAGTTGACTCTGAGTATCTGATAAAAAAAATCATTACTTCTAGCTGCGTTAAATGCCTCATGGTTCTTTCCCCTTAGTCATAAGTAAGTCTGGTTCTTTAGTTTCTACTCTCCTGTTCCTGTATTGCCAACCTTCTACTTGTGGTGTCTGTGGCAACCATTTGTGAATCTGGTTGTCCAAAAAAAATTTTTCTTGGATGCTGTGCAGTGTTTGAACTTGGTCTTCCAGTCCTTGTATCATCTCCTTCAACATGGCTACCATCTTGTACCAGAAACTTCTTCTGGCTTGTGGCAGAAAGGAAAACAACACATCCAAGGCAGGTCACAGCAGTTGTTCCCTGGTGTTCATATCAGCTACATGGGATAGTCATACCTAAACAGAAGGAACCACACACTTCCTCCTGTAAACTACCTGTTAAACTGCCCTGTTCACCTGCACAAGGGTTTGCTTTGCAAATGGCAGATCCTAAGCTTTGCTGTGTAGCTCCACATTGTAACTGATAAATTAGAATCCACGAGAATACTTAGGTGCCTAAATCCTGTTTTTGGGTGTCACTGTGAGCCATAAAAGCCCCAGTCAGTTGCCACCTAACCCTGTAGGCACCTAAACTTATTCAGTGAGTAAGTTTTTACAGTAAAAGCTCCCTAGGTGCCTATGTTTCTGCCTCTGAGCATGCACTCTGCTACCTCACTCTAGGTCAGTGGTTCTCAACCTACTTACCATTGTGGACTGCATATGCAGCTCTCCGTGTTATGTGGGCTGCATCCACACAATAGATATGCTACCTGTATGGCCCTGAGGATGTCACATGAGCTGCAGCTGTGTACTGATTGGGCTGCAATAAGTCCATGGGTTGAGAACTACTGCTCTGGGGTGCTTGGGCAATCTATCTCCCACCTAGGCTCCAGAGTGATCCACAAACCATTGGAAAGATAGGTGCTTCTCTGCCTAAGTCAGATGTAGTGCCAGATCCAGTAAGCATGCTCTTCTAACAGTAGACAAGCCATGTAACTCCACACAGGAGCGGTGGGGGGAGGAAGGGAGAAGTTGGCTTCTCTTATAACCTTTACCTCAATGGTAAGGGTACTCACCTTGGCTGTGGGAGACCCCAGGTTCAAGTCCCCCCAGCAGCCTGGTGAGGAGAAGGGATGTGAACCAGAATCTACCCAGTGTTTAATTTGTAATGAAAGAGATGCCAGGGCTCAAGCAATTAAATGCTGGGCTCAAGCCATTTTTTTTTACATTAATAACTGATACAGCAAGCCCAGAGGTGGTATGAATTGCCAAGCCTAGAGGTGTTGGGAATCAGCCCTGGCAAACCCTGGATCTACCACCCTCTCAGGTGAGTGTCCTAGCTACTGGGCTATGGGATATTCTGATATGGGGCTTCCTCAATCTCTCCTGTTGAAGTTGTTGCACTTTAATTAAATAATTGAATATTTAAATATTAATTGAGCCAGAAAAAAGTTAGAATGACTTTAGCCCTGTGGTTGGGGTATTCATCTGATGGGATTTGACCAGGGGTCTACCACCTTTGTCCTTATCAGGCAGCTGAGGCTTGGACCAGAGGTCTTCACATCCTAGGTGAGTACCCTAACCACTGGCCTACTGCTGCCACCTACCCCCAGCTGCTTTGAGCTGTTAGGTGGCCTCTGCGCACACCTACTAGATTGGGCCCCACATGTAACCGGGGCAGCCAAACACCTATCTTTCCCCACTTTGTGGATCTCTAGCTGGGTAGGTGCCTCTCTGTAGCCCAGATTTGGGCACCGAACTCTAAGAGAGGGATGGACCTCAGCTTATATGCCACTGCCAGAATCTCCCATTGGCTAGATTAGGCGGCTTCCCGCCTAGCGTGCTGGCTTTGTGGATTGCTTTCTAAGGAACTTATTTCTCCCTATTCATTGTATAGAAGCCTAGGCACCTAACTCAGGACTTATGGATCACAGTTTTGTTCCTCTGATTTTCTAGGCATCTAAACATTAGGCACTGCAACACTCAGTGCACAACAGTTCAGTCTCTTTTGTGGATCTGGACCATGCTGCTTAGCATCATGAAGAGTCCTATTAGATTCTACGCCTAGTAGTCTGTGTCTGTCAGTCCCTAACAGCATGAGACTGCTCCCAGATGAAGTTAATGGTGAAAATGGGTTGACATTTGTCATAGTTCAGGGCAACAGCACCTGTATTTCCCTTCAGTGGTCCAGTAAGGGCATCTACTCTTAGGCTTCCAGTTCCCCAGCTGTTGCCTTTCTAGGGTGGAGATCTGTGTCTCCCTCCCTTCTGACCAGGGTATTTCCAGACTGCACAGTTTGCTGCCTTCACTATGTTATTTCCAGCAGAGACAGGCTGCCCAAGTATACCTGCTTGCTCTCCCTTCAGAGATGGCTAACAGAGTGACTGCCCACGGTTACAGATACCACACAGCTCTTTTTATTCAAACTTGTTTTAATCTTAAGGTAAAAATGCTATGGAGGAAGCATTAAAAACAATAAAAGAACCTATACCCGTTAACAAGCTTACAAGAGATCTCCCAAACCATAACAGGCTCTAGCAGGAGCAGTCCTTCAAAACCCCATAAAGGGGTCTCTTCTACAGTCACAAATTCATAACAGCCATAGCTCAGAGCTAGCACCCAGTCTTATGGGCCTCAATAGGCCCAAGTCCTTCCAATCCATCTCTAAGGATTGGGGCCCTCTGTAGGTCAGAGATCCTGTCTGTTTGCTGGATCAGTTTGCCCTGAGCCAGTTTAAAACCAGGCTGTTTATCCAAAAATCCATTTTTTGTCTGTTGGACCCTGGATAATCTAGTTTGAACTAGTATATGCATACCACTTCAAAGGTCTAATGATGGAGGAATTATATCATCATCTCACCCTCCTAGTAGAAAAGGTACATACAATAACATACACAATTGCATTTTTAATATAATGGACCCCAAAAGTATTAAACATAATTCAATAAGGTTTAACTCACTTCATTAAAGTTTATCTTCTTTCCATAAGGTTTGTCCAGGATATTACTGGATATTGTCAGTCTGCTTGACTCCAGTATCTCAAATTCAGCTTTGGGGAAAATACTGTTTGTTTTTCACATTAACATAGTTTAACAGTAGTCAGAAGCTTTATAGTATTCTTCATTTTTTAAAAAAATATTTAAATACAGAATATATATATATTCTGCATCCTAACACTAGATGGCAGCCAAAAGTGGCAAAAGCCCCTTTTTTCAAAACTTTTCTGTAAGGATTAATTGACAATTTGGTTTTATACATTTAAAGTTCTCAAAATATTAAGAATGGAGAGGATTGGATGGGTGTAAAAGTTATAATCTTATCACATTAGATGCTTTGAGCTCCTTTCAGTAGTACTGTGGTTTCTGGCACAGATGCTATTAATTGACTAGAACATTTTCTGTGTTATAGCTAGGCTTCCTCATTGCTTTTTCCTCCCTCAGCCACATCCCTACAGTATTTCCCCCCCTCTTTAGGGAATAATTAAAAATTATTATTCTTGGGCTTAAACAACTGAGCCAGATACATACTAAGCCTACTGAGAAGACTTTTATGAACAATGATCCCCATGGCTGTGCTTGTTCAGCTTCTGAAAACAAATGATGTGAGACCTGATTTTGTGATACATTGAGTGTCTTCAGCTTTCATTAGCTTAATGGAAAATAAAGGGTGCTCAGCATCTTACAAAATGGAGACTTGATGTGATATTCATTTGTAAGTGAACCCCAATTTGTCGGAAGAAGAGACTAAAATGACATACTTGTAGAAAAGGCAGTTCAATTTGATAGAAAGTTACAAACCAGGGCTTGTTGTAGACATCCAGAAATCAATCCATTTAAGGAAGAGAAGAAACTTTCTGAACAGTTACACACTTCCCTCTCTGTCCCAAATCCAACTGCACATACTCAAAAAGAGGTTTGAGGAATTCCTGTAGCAGGAAAGTCAGGGGCCTTAAAGGAACAATAACCACATAAGGACACTGTCATATATATATAAAGGGAGGGGTAAACACCTTTAAAATCCCTTCTGGACAGAGGAAAAATCCTTTCACCTGTAAAGGGTTAAGAAGCTAGGATAACCTCGCCGGCACCTGACCAAAATGACCAATGTGGAGACAAGACACTGTCAAAAGCTGGGAGGAGGGAGAAAAACAAAGGGTCTGTGTCTGTCTGTGTGATGCTTTTGCCAGGGACAGAACAGGAATGGAGTCTTAGAACTTAGTAAGTAATCTAGCTAGATATGCGTTAGATTATGATTTCTTTAAATGGCTGAAAAATTAAGCTGTGCTGAATAGAATGGATATTCCTGTCTGTGTGTCTTTTTGTAACTTAAGGTTTTACCTAGAGGGATTCTCTATGTTTTGAATCTAATTACCCTGTAAGGTATTTACCATCCTGATTTTACAGAGGTGATTCTTTTTTACTTCTATTAAAATCCTTCTTTTCAGAAACTGAATGCTTTTTCATTGTTCTTAAGATCCAAGGGTTTGGGTCTGTGGTCACCTATGCAAATTGGTGAGGATTTTTACCAAACCTTCCCCAGGAAGTGGGGTGCAAGGGTTGGGAGGATTTTGGGGGGAAAGATGTTTCCAAACAATGCTTTCCTAATAAATAAACCCAGATAAATGTTTGGTGGTGGCAGTGGAAGTCCAAGGGCAAAGGGTAAAATAGTTTGTACCTTGGGGAAGTTTTAACCTAAGCTGGTAAAAGTAAGCTTAAGAGGTTTTCATGCAGGTCCCCACATCTGTACCCTAGAGTTCAGAGTGGGGAAGGAACCTTGACAGACACATTCATCCCTTAATGATAGAATCATAGAAATGTAGGTCTGACAGGGACCTTGAGAGGCCCTCAAGTCCAGCCCCCTATGTTGGAGCAGGGCCAAGTAATCCTAGATCATCCTGACAGGTATTAATTCAACTTACTCTTAAAATCTCCAATGGTGGGCACTTCACAACCTCCCTTGGAAGCCTGTTCCAGAATTTAACTGCCCTTAAATTAGAAAGGTTTTCCTATTAGCTAACCTAAACTTCCCTTGCTGTAGATTAAGGTTATGACTTCTTGTCCTACCTTCAGTGCACATGGAGAACAATTGATCACAGTCCTCTTTATAACAGCCCTTAACATATTTGAAGACTATTATTTTGTCCCTCCTCAGTCTTCTTTTCTCAAGACTAAATGTGCCCAGTTTTGCTAACCTTTGTTAAGCTTTTATCATTTGTTGTTGTTGTTTTCCTCTGCATTCTCTCCAGTTTGTCCACATCTTTCCTAAATGTGGCACCCAGAATTGGACACACCTTGTCCTCACCAATGCCTACTGGAGTGGGACAATTACCTTTCATGCTTTACATACACCACTCTTCTTAATACACCCCAGAATATTAGCCTGTTTTGCAGCAACACATTGTTGACTCATATTCAATTTGTGATCCAGGATAAATTCCCAGATCCTTTTCAGCAGTACTACCACCTAGCCAGTTATTCCACATTTTGTAGTTGTGCATTTGATTTTTCCTTCCTAAATGAAGGACTTTGATCTGAAATCAGTAAGATGAAATTCAGTAAGAACAAGTGCAATTCTCCAATTTGTCAAGGTCATTTTGAATTCAAATCTTATCTTTCAATGTGCCTGCAACCCCTCCAAAGATTGGTATCATCCATAAATTTTATAAGCATATTTTCCACTCCATTATATAAAAATATTTACTAATATGAGACCCAGGACTAACCCTTGTAGGACCCCACTAGATATGTCCTCACAGTGACAGCAAATGAATAATAACTATGAGTGCTATCTTTCAACCAGTTGTGTTCCTCCTTTTAGTAATATAATTTAGAGCACATTTCCCTAGTTGGCTTATGAGAATGTCATGTGGGACTATGTTCAAAAGCCTTACTGAAGTCAAGGTATATCATGTGTTCTGCCTCTCATCCACTAAGCCACTAACTCTGTCAAAGTTAGTTTGGCATGATTGGTTCCTGTCATATCTATTCTGGGTATTTTGTTACGACCCTATTATCATCTAGGTGCCTACAAACTGATTGTTTGACAATTTGTTCCACTAACTTTCCAGGTATCAAAGTGAGGATGACTGGTCTATAATTCCCTGGTTCTCCCCCTCTCCCCTCTAGAGATAGGTACTATGTTTGCCCTTCTTCAGTCCTCTGACACCTCACTCATCCTCCATGAGTTCTCAAAGATAATCACTAATGATTCTGAGATTGCTTTAGCTAGTTGTGTAAGTACTCCATGGTGAATTTTACTTGAATATTTTACTTTAAGACATCTAACTTATCTAAATATTTTTAACTTTTTCTTTCCCTATTTTGTCTGGCATTCCTTCTCCCTTGTTAATATTATGTTGAGTGTTTGATCACAATTAGCCTTTGTAGTGAAGACGGAAGCAAAATAAACATTAAACATCTCAGCCTTCTAGTTGTCATCTGTTGTTAGCTCTCCTTCCCTGCTAAGGAGAGGACCTACACTTGCCTTTGTCTTTCTCTTGCTCCCAATGTATTTAAAGAACCTCTTATTGCCTTTTAAAGAACCTCTTATTGCCTTTTATGTCCCTTGCTAGGTGTAACTCATGTAACCCTTTTGCCATGTGGAGCCAGCAGCAACAGGGCCTGGTTCAGTATCTTTTTCACCAATACAACACAAACCGGCTCGAGCCCCCACCCAGTGATGTGGGACTATTAAACACCACCCCCGGGCCCCTTTAAGAGGCTATACTTTCACTCTTGCAAGCACAGAGTCTGAGTGTAACACAAACTTTTAATAAAAGGAGGGAAGTAATTCAGCATTAATTTGAAAAAACACTGCAACTAGGGTTCATAAACCTAAACCATGAGAAAAGACTCACTCCCAAGTAAGTTGGGCAGTGTTCTTTTCCTCTCAGGTTCTTAAGTCCAGCAGCGCAAAAGTCCCTTTAACGTGCCTGACCCTTCTCTGCACCCCACTCACAGTTGCTGTCTTTGGCCAGTGCAGCCCCAGAGTTCAGAGGTTCATCCGCAGAGTTCACCTCCCACTCTGAGTGGAAGGGGGGTAAGGAGGCGCTTTACATGCTGGGCTGCTTGGGCACTCACTCACCATCCTGCTGGCCAATTGCCACACCTCTCTATGGGGCTCTGCTCTGGCCCTCTCTGGCAGCCGCCCTGCTGTCCGCTCGCCGCGCCTCTCCGCCAGCCTCCATGCTGGCCACACCTCTCTGCCAGCCACATGGTTGGCCACTCACCAAGATTTATTTATGGCCCACCACGTAACACAGCTCTCAGTGATTTCAGCTGTTAGCTGGTGCACACTGGGCAGTCTCTTGCAATACAGATGCTATCTCAGGGTAGGTCCAATACTTAGACCTAGATATCAGTAATTTCAGCTCTGCAGCATGTAATAAGACTCTTAAGTGAGTCTAAATTAGCTTTTTTATTATACTATAGAGAGAGGAAGGGTCAAATGGTGTCTAGAACCCTTAAACAGAAGGTAGAGGTTCTTGTTGTTCTATTCTATTCTCTCCTTCCTCTCATTGGGCTTTGGAACCCATATTCCCTTCCTAGCGAGTTCCATTCAGTTGAGGGTGAGTCCCTTCATCGGGGTCTACCAGATACAGTTCTGCTGCCCTTGATTCACACAACAATTTATTACTCCTGCCCCAATAACAAGGAGACTGAGGATCCAACACCAGCCACAAGTGATCATCTGGGCAAGCAATCGCGTCATGCTGAGCACCTAGGCAGGGTGGGTGTGCCCATGCAAACGAGATCAGCTCCTGAAGTCCTTTTCCACAGCTCACCACTAGATGTCAGGGGAGAGCTCATTCAGAGTCTGCTTACACTCATATTGTGCCTTAGCCTTTCTGATTTTGTGCCTATATGCTTGTGCAAGTATCCTCCTTAGCAATTCATTCATGTTTCCACTATTTGTAAGATTCCCTTTTTTATTTTCAGTCTTTAAAGAGTTCTTGACAGTGCAATACTGGCCTCTTACTATCTTTCCTTTGCATGGGGATAGCTTGCAGTTTGTGCCTTTAATATTGTCTCCTTGAGAAAATGCCAGCTCTCCTGAGCTCCTTTATCCCTTCAATTTTCTTCCCACAGTACCTTGTCTACCAGTTCTGAGTTTGTTAAAGTCTGCTTTTTTTGAAATCTATTGTCCTTATTCTGCTGCTGTCCCTCCCTGCCTTTCCTTAGTATCGTGAAATCTATCATTTCATGATCACTTTCACCCAAATTGCCTTCCACTTTCAGATTCATAACTAATTCCTCCCTGTTGGTCAGAATCAAGTCTAAAATGACTCTGAATTACAGTTGCTGGAGCGAATATGTAAACCTTCTGCCAGGAGCAGTTGGCAGCTAAAAGGGCTGGATTGAAACATCTAGGGTCCTTCAACAATTAACACATATCACTGGCACAAGCCCTCACCCAAAAAACCTGGGAAAACTAAATTACCTCCCCTGGGTATCCTTGATATACACTAGTTCTCCACTCCCAAGCTCTAGTCTGAGGTTTAAATCAAGAACTTTACTCTATATCCCTTCTCCCCCCCCAGTGAATTTGGAAAACCACCAATAATCAACTGACAATATCTATCATATCTGTTAAGTAAAACCTTTTGCTCTCCATTCCCACCCCCTGGATGGTTTGGCAATAATTTTAAACTCAGTCCTCCTCTGTGTGTCAAATAAAACCATGACAGGTTTCAGAGTAGCAGCCGTGTTAGTCTGTATTCGCAAAAAGAACAGGAGTACTTGTGGCACCAGCTGTAGCTCACGAAAGCTTATGTTCAAATAAATTTGTTAGTCTCTAAGGTGCCACAAATACTCCTGTTCCTTTTGCAAATAAAACCATGTGTTTCTGAGACAGCCACCTCCCTTTTCTGCTTCCATTGCTGCATCTCCATTCACATTGGGCAGAGTTCAGAGTTTGGGCAGATCCATCTTCAGCCACTAAAGGAAGTGCTGCTTGGTCTGTTCTGGGTGCCAACCACCTAATGCAACCCTATTGATTCCAACTTTGACTGCTGGGTAGGGGGGCCTTCAAAATTCCTCAGCTAGGGGGCTGCCCTCTGTGGCTTTAGTGAAAATCACCTCAGTACTGCCTTAGGTTGCACAGCTATTTGTGTCATCTCCATCGCTACCTCTGCCCAGTGATGAGCTGCCAAAATCTTAACAACCAGTTCCCTCCTCACCCCACGAGGGGGTTGTGCCCCCTCCCCTGTCCCCTGACTGCCCCTGGATCCAGGCAGGAGGGTCTCATTGGCCACCATAGTGGGTGCCCACCCCTAAGAGGCAGAGGGACCTGCTGGGGGGTGAGGTGGGGATTCCCAGCGGTGCTTACCTGGGGCGGCTCCCACGAAGCATCCGGCAGGTCCCTCTGGCTCCTAGGGGCGGGGTAACGTAGCTGGGGGGGAGCAGGGCAAGCGGCTGCTCCCCCCACTGATCGCATCAAAAGTGGCGCCTTAGGCACCGACTCTGTGGATGCTCCAGGGCTGGAGCACCCACGGGGAAAATTTGGTGGGTGCAGAGCACCCACCGGCAGCTCCCCGCCCCATACCCGGCCCCAGCTCACCTCTGCTCTGCCTCTGCCTCCACCCCTGAATGCGCCAGCCCAGTCTGCTTCTCGGCCCCCCCCCACCCCCGGCTTCCCGCGAATCAGAAGCCTGGGAGGGCTGAGAAGCAAGCGGCGGCTTTGCGCTTAGGCCCAGGGAGGCGGAGGTGAGCTGGGGCGGGGAGTGGTTCCCCTGCGCGCCTCTGCCCCCCCAGGTTACCTGCTGTGGTGTGGGCGGTCCTCCTCGTGCCCCCCCACCCCAGCTCCCCTCCGCTCCACCTCCTTGGGCCTGAGCACGAAGCCGCCGCTTGCTTCTCAGCCCTCCCAGTCTTCCCACGCGAACAGCTGATTTGCGGTAAGCTGGGGGTGGGGGGTGAAGCAGAGAGGGGCGGAGCGTAAGTCGGGGCGGAGGCAGAGGGGAGCTGCACCCACCAAACTTTCCCCGTGGGTGCTCCAGCCCCGGAGCACCCACGGACTTGATGTCTAAGGCACCACTTTTGGCTGGTTGCTAAATTTAGAAGCCCTTTTAGAACCGGTTGTCCCTCGTGGGACTACCGGTTCTAAAAGGGCTTCTAAATTTAACAGCCGGTTCCAGCAAACCAGTGCGAACCGGCTCCAGCTCACCACTGCCTCTACCCACTTCAAATCCATCTCTGCACTGTTCCCCACTCACAAAAGCTACCTCTGTATCACTTCTTTGCAAAGTCGTCAGAGAGATCAGTGGCTGAACAGGGTCTGATGCAAGCTTATCCTGGGTGACAAGGAGTAGGAACCCCTTTCTCCTCTGGCTTTGTTCTGGCTGTTCCCCAAGCACACCAGACTGTTGTTTTGGTTAGCATGAGGCTTCACCCCAGGTACATTTGGTGCAGTTCTCTTCACCTTTCATTACCCCCAAATTTAAAACAACTGCCCCTAACTGTCACATAACAGAAATGCAAATGAAGCCTGGCCTATTCAGTCCTTTCTCTGTGCTCACCAACAGATGCTAGCAGAGAGCTCTCTCCCAGAGGGTAGTGGTTCTCAACCTTTCCAGACTACTGTGCCCATGTCAGGAGTCTGATTTTTCTTGCATGCCCCCAAGTTTCAACTTACTTAAAAACCACTGGCTTATAAAATCAGACATAAAAATACAAAAGTGTCATAGCACACTATTACTGAAAAATTGTTTATTTTCCATTTTTACCATATAATTATAAAATAAATCAATTGGAATATAAATATTGTACTTACATTTCAGTGTATAGTATATAGAGCAGTATAAACAAGTCATTGTCTATATGAAATTTTAGTTTGTACTTCACTAGTTTTTTTTATGTAGCCCGTTGTAAAACTAGGCAAATATCTAGCTAAGTTGATGTATCCCCTGAAAGATCTCTTCATACCCCCCATGGGTATATGTACCCCTGGTTCAGAACCACTGCCTTAGGGAACCCTTGTTCACCCGGAGCTCTCAAACTAGTCTGGGCTGCTCTTTTCTCAGTTCACCAACAGGTTCCAGTAGTGAGCTCCCTACTCCCCTAGGCCAAGGCTTCAGGACACTGAGCTTATGTTTAATATTTTCTTTATTTCATTTCTGAGAGAACATTCAGTGTTCTGCCCATACAGCCATTATCAAAATTATAGAACCCGATTCTCTGATTTTATTTTACTCTCTACGGGTGGAATTTTCAAAGTGCTTGAAAGAGGTAGGTGCCTTACTCTTACTGAAAGTCTTAGAGAGTTGGGCATCTCACCCTCTTTTGAAAATCCCTTCCTATATAATTGCTTGCAAACAGCCTAGGGCTGGACAATAGTATATTTTATTTTTGGATTTCAGTTATTTCTGTAAGTGAGTAATGGATGCCCTAGTTTTAACATCTAAGGAGTAAATTATGATTCTATTGTGTTCCTTTCCCCAACCTTTAATATTCTGTATTTTTTAGACTGTAAAAAAGCTCTTAGCGGCAGGGACTATTTCCTTATGTTAGTACAACTTCCTGGATAGGGCCTTTTGTGTCCTCCAGCACTATATTTAATAAAGGATCATAATAATGTGATACAGAATTTAAGAGTCATAGCCATGCTAAAATACATGGTTCCTTTTATGCTTATTTGTGATGACTGAAATAGTTGTATAATCATTTTTCTGCAACAAATAATCAAGATATGAGTTTCATTACGGTAGCAGCTGGTTGAAAGTAGGGTTGTCACAGTTTATACAAGTGACAAGGCCCAATGTTTGGCATGAATGGGGGTCAGAATAAGCAATCTCCCCAGGTGCATTTGAATTATTTCCCTGTCCTCACTATGGTGTTTGAAACTGTTGGTTTAGTAAAAAGAAAAGGAGGACTTGTGGCACCTTAGAGACTAACCAATTTATTAGAGCATAAGCTTTCGTGAGCTACAGCTCACTTCCTCAGATGCATCTGAGGAAGTGAGCTGTAGCTCACGAAAGCTTATGCTCTAATAAATTGGTTAGTCTCTAAGGTGCCACAAGTCCTCCTTTTCTTTTTGTGAATACAGACTAACACGGCTGTTACTCTGAAACCTGTTGGTTTAGTATCGCCTGAGAATTTCATTCATTGCTGTTTAATAAGGATGTTAAATAAGATTGGACTTTTTGCCAATCCTTGAGGTATCATATTAGGTACTTCCTCCAACTCAATACTTTGCCATTTATTATGTCTTTGTTTACAACTTCTGTATGTAACAGATTCCGCCATTAATGTAACGCCAAAAATTTAACAAGGAGCTATTTCAGAAGTTTCCCACCTCAGACAGCAATACAGCTCTGGGTAAAACACTTTTTCCACTGACCCACAGAAAACAATCCATCAGTTCCATAGGCTGCCCTTCCAAAAGCCATCAATCTTTTCAACAACCCACCCTCCAGCCCAGTATCTCTCCATCCTCCTTGCTTCCTCCTCCCTGGTACCTCAGGCTCCTGTAGGTGGCTCCCTTATCTAGCAACTATTCCTCACAGCACCAAGTGGGTTGGCAAAGTCTTTTTGGGCTATCTGGGATGGCATAACTGGAAAGAGATAACTTGTTGCCTGTTAGTACAACTGGCAACTGCAGTGATTCAATCAGATACCCTTCTCAGGTTCAGCTAAAGGGAGAATGCGAAGGACCCCACCGTTACTTGCAGGAATAGTAGACATACTTAAACTGTGCACAGTACCTTGAATGCTAATATTTTAAAAACCTCACAAAGTTTTCTGAGGCCAGCTGAAAGAAACTGATGTTTAAAGAATCATTTACAAGATGAGGGAAAAGAGTTCTACAACTGGAATTCAATTGTAGCAATTGTGCATGAAAGTTGCAGTCTTAGAGGAAAATCTCCAGTAGATGTGCAAGTGGGGCTCCCATTAACTTTAGTCGATATTTTTGAAGTCAATGAAAATCATGCACTTAAATCTGGAGTCCAAATTTGGCCCCAGGTAAACATTCTCAGTGGCTGATAGGGGAACCCAGGCCTGCCCTCTACTCCAGGTTCCAGCTCAGCACCCAAGGCTGTCATTAGCAGCCAAGGTCTGCCCTATCCCACACCTTGCTCCCTTTCCCCTGAGCCTTTCTTACCTCTCTTACTCTCCCTCTTCTCTGAGTTCACCAGCCCCAAATCCCTCCTCCCAGGGTGTAACTGTAGGCTACCTAGCTCTATAGCCCCAAACACACTTCCCTTCTCCTAGGGAATGATTGCAGACCTTTCCTGCATCCCCTTTTTGCTCTCAGCTTCTGGGCTTTATACAGGCCCCTCCTGTTTCTGTCCAGCTGAGCCTCATTTAATCAATCCCTGTTCTTTGGCTCTTTCTCCAGGTGCAGCCTGGGGCATTACTTGGCCACCTTAACCCCTTCAAGTCTTGGGTAGGGTGGACACCCCATCACACTTACATAACACTTTACTGAGCAAATAACTATTGTGATCCTTTCTCCATCTATAAAAAAACAGTCTCAGAGGTTATGACATTGCCAAAGTCACATCTCAGTACCAGGTGTAGATCTAGTACTTCTGACTCTCAGTAATGAGCCTAATACATTAGTATTAGACCACACTGGATCCTGGGCAAATCCTTTATAGGCAGTGAGACTGATTGTGATGCCTGAGAGATGCTATGATTTAAGTATAGGACCAAAAGTCACACAACCTGATTCTATTTCTGGACCTAGCAGTGGTTTTCTGTGTAGCATTGGGCATATCACTTAATCTCACTTAAAATTAGAGTAATAATGTTTGTTTGTCAAATTCTACACAAACACAAAGTGTTATGGTATGGCAAAGGTGGGAGTAGAATCTAGTCTAGGGTTGGTTAAAAATGTTTATCAAAAACTGTGTGGGTTTTTTTTGAGAACAAAATTTTTCTATGGAACTTTTCTATTTTCTATAGAAAATTTTGGTTTTTCAACCTAACATTTTTCAGTTTTCATTTTTTTCAATGAAAAATTGAACTTTTCCTTGGGAAAATGATCTCAGGACCTTAAACCACTGGAAAATGCACACTCGTGTAGGAGAGTCTCAGTGCTACTTCTTGAAGTCCCTGGGCATAAAGAGGTAACTAGTGCTGCAAGATTCACCAAGTATTCCAGAAGAAATCTGAGTGAGTGGGTTGGAGACATATCAGCCCTCTCCCACAAAGCCCTTTTTATTCAGATTTATACCAACCTTATCACCATAACTGAGCACTTGCAAATAGTGCATTAAGCAATGTGACTAACGACTGTCACATGAGGCTTGTTCTTTCATTCTCTCCCCAGGGGGAGAATTGTATGTGTAGTGCTGTCTTTTTGTTTTTTAAAACGTACATGCTGCTGTATGTTTATGTTAGAGAAGGCACAGTCAAAGAAGTGGCCCTTGTGCTTGCAGTTGGGAGCAGAACTTGGCAAGGTTTGTGATCTTGGTGGTGGTGGGCATAATAAGCCAGGGGAGGCTAAGCCTCCCCTGGTGCAACCACCACCACTGGACCCCAGGTTGTCGGTTTTGGCGGTTTGCATGGGCCGGGCTTCCGCCGGAGGACGTTTTTATTATGCGCCATGCAGGTTCTGGGGCAGCTGAGGAGGCGGTGTGTGCTACTCATCTTCCTGGATTTTTCAGTAATCTCCCTGAACTCCAGACAGATTTACTGATGTACCCACAAAGCTGAGTAGCACACACCGCCTCCTCAGCTGCTCCGGAACCGCATGGTGCATATAAAAAATTCAGGTTGTTCTGGAAAAGCTTTTGCTTGTCCCATGGGGCAACTCAGGGTCTCTGGCTGGCCTGGGGCTCCTCCAGACGGGTTGGGGGTTAACCTCCCCAAAGAGAGTGTCCCCCCTGCCGCCCATGTTTGTGATGGCCTTTAGTTTCTGTGGGAGTCTCTTCCATAGTCTCAGACAGGTTTCCTGCCCAGATGAGCTTTCCCCCTATAAAAGAAAAATTCATCATGTTCAAGGAGTGGAACTGTCACCTACATTCATCATCCTGCATTTTCTAATGCCTCGAGGCCAGCATCAGCAGCAGTCTATGGTGCATGATTTTAAAGGTGTTCTAAATGTTGCTTTTTAAGTATATTCCATGCAATAACCCATGGCCATTATGCCTGCTTCTACTTAATGCAGACAGCATAGCTCTAGCTACTACTATATGGATGTTTTACCTATATACACATTCCCCACCAGTGCTCTAGCTGTATGAGCTATAAATGAATTCTTAGGCCTGGTCTACAGTTTTTTGTACTGGCATAACTCCTTCAGTTATGGTGGTGTGTTTTTTTTTTTTTTAAATCAAAATAGTTATACTGGTACAACCTCTAACATGGCTGCAGTTATAGTGGTATAAATGTGCCTTATAAAACTTATTCTTATAAGGGAAGGGAAATAAGCTATACTTAAATACTAAATGCTTGAATTGTTAAAGCACTTCTTTTGCTATAACTCCCTCCATTCTAGAAGGGTTGTGCTTTAACTATACAGCTTTTGATTTCGCTAAGTCCTTGCTCTTTTTGCCAACGTCCCATACACAAGAATCCCTCTGCTAGCAATTATCCTGCTCTCAGAAGGAACTCTTACTGTGTTTACATGACTGTAGTTATATTAATATCCCAGAACATACTTATCATTAGGAAGATTATTTATATTTATGACAAGACCCTTGGGAAAATAAGAACTGATCTAATTTTAAAGGGAAGGGTAAACCCCTTAAAAATCCCTCCTGGCCAGAGGAAAATTCCTCTTACCTGTAAAGGGTTAAGCAGCTAAAGGTAACCTCGCTGGCACCTCACCAAAATGACCAATGAGGAGACAAGATACTTTCAGAAGTTGGGAGGAGGGAGAAAAACAAAAGGTCTGGGTCTGTCTGTATGCTGCTTTTGCCCGGGATAGAACAGGAATGGAGTCTTAGAACTTTTAGTAAGTAATCTTGCTAGGTATGTGTTAGATTATGATTTCTTTAAATGGCTGAGAAAAGAACTGTGCTGAATAGAATGACTATTTCTGTCTGTGTCTCTTTTTTGTAACTTAAGGTTTTGCCTAGAGGGATTCTCTATGTTTTGAATCTAATTACCCTGTAAGGTATCTACCATCCTGATTTTACAGAGGTGATTCCTTTACTTCTATTAAAAGTCTTCTTGTAAAAATAACTGAATGCTTTTTTATTGTTCTCAGATCCAAGGGTTTGGGTCTGTGGTCACCTATGCAAATTGGTGAGGATTTTTACCAAACCTTCCCCAGGAAGTGGGGTGCAAGGATTGAGAGGATTTTGGGGGGAAAGACGTGTCCAAACTACGTTTCCCAGTAAACCCAGTTAAAGTTTGGTGGTGGCAGTGAAAATTCCAAGGGCAAAGGGTAAAATTAATTTGTACCTTGGGGAAGTTTTAACCTAAGCTGGTAAAAGTAAGCTTAGAAAGTTTTCATGCAGGTCCCCACATCTGTACCCTAGAGTTCAGAGTGGGGAAGGAACCTTGACAGGTCTAGTAGAAGACAGTACTATAAAAAAAATGAAACAAGTGTCCCTTTCTGGCTTTGAGCACCCACTGGAATGAGGCAATTCAGTAAAACCGCTTTAGGCCGGGCAGGCTCAATTACTCTGTCAAAGATGAACTATCATGGGTGGAACCTCCACCTGGCTTGGGAGCTGTAAATTGATCTTTGCATTAGGATTGATGACCAATTAACGGGGAGGGCCCAAGAAAGATGTTGTGCTCCCCGATCCCCCTCGGTCAGAACTCCTCCATCTCCCAAACTTCAGTTGTCCTACCAAACCCTGAACTGAGGCAAGTTGACTGAGTCCAGCCCATCTCTCTGCTGATGAAAACAGCCATCGTGAGATATTCGGATCATGCCTGTACTGTGGGATGCACAGGCACATTACAGCAGGTTGCCTGACCAAGGGTTGGCCCACCCCTTGGTGGGGAAATTCCAGAGCCCAGCTCCAGTAAGGGGTTCTGGTTGGACTTATGCCCTACTCCTCCCCACAGCAAGTCTCATCGCCACCTCTCTGCCAGAATCTTGGCAGCTTCTATTCCACACATCGCCACTTTTTGTCTTCCGCTTCATTTCCAGCATCCTGTCATGCCTGATGTCCACTTAGAAGCGTTAGCTGACGCAGGTGCCTCCAATCATTGACCAGGAGTTTAAGGAGATTTGATTCCCAACCTCTACAAGGACTTCCCTGAGATCATCGAGGTTATCAGTGGGTCACCTCTTTCTTCAGGCTCCATCATGCATCAAAGAGCCTCCTGAAGATCATTCTCATTAGTTATCATGAGATTTTGCAGTTGGTGTTATCCATGCTCCACATGCGCCAGTCATCCCTGGTGTCCCCTGGCTCATCACAATGACTCCTGAATCAACTCACAGTCTATACTCTTCTGTTCCCCACAGTGCTGATGAGCATGCATTCCCAGCCCCATCCGATGATCAGTCAAGCTCCGCAGGGTGTTCCAGACCCCTAATGATCCAGGGCACAAACTGTAGGTTCATCAGCAGTGTCCAGAATTCTTGTGAAATATTGAGAGTATGCCAATGTATTTGACAAACAGGAGGTGGACACTTTACCACCTCATTGCAGATACAATTGCCTCATCAACCTCTAGTCAGGAGCAGAGGTTCATTTTGGACACATTTACACCATAGACAAACCTGTGGTGCAGGTCCTTTGGGAGTGTCTTTGTGTCCGATCTTCATCCACCCTCCAACTTCTCCAATGGGGGCACCTATTTTCTTTGTGGCTAACAAGGGTCAATCTCTCTGATCTTGGGTCATTTATTGAGCCCTAAACAAGATCATCATCCATAACGAATACCCCTTCAACTCATAAACAAACTCCTGGACAGACTCTGTCCCAGGTCTTCATGAAGCTAGACCTGCAGAGAGCATACAACCTGGCCAGAATCCAGCAGGGGGATGAATGGAGGATGGTATTTCAAATCAGATATGGCCATTCTGAATACCTAGTTATGCTGTTTGGTCTATAAAATGCTGCCACTATCTTCCAGCATTTTATGAATGTCTTCAGAAATACCCTTAACCGATTCATGATCATCTACTTAGATAATATTCTCATTTTTCCTGAGAATCAAGAGCTCCATGACCACCATGTGTGCACTGTTATTGATTGGATTTGCCAAAATCAACTTTATATGAAACCCAAGAAATTTGAATTTGACAAGAATAGTGTGGCGTTTCTCAGCTGGGCCATCTTACCAGTGAAACTCTCCATAAGGCTACCACTATCACTGAGTGGAAGGTGCCCTTGAACATACATAGGGTGCAGCAGTTCTTCAGGTTTGCAAATTTTTACCAGCAATTCATCAAAGGCTTTTCTAACATGATTGATATATATCACATATATAACATCCCTTTTCAAAAAGCGGGCTGACATGCTTTTGACTACTTGAAAAAGGTATTCTCTTCTGCCCTCATTTTGACTCATCTGGACCCAACAAAGGCCTTAATAGTAGGGACCAATGCCTTGGATTTTGTGATAGGTGTAGTCCTCTACGTATTCACAGGTCCTTGCCAGCTGCTCCATCCCTGCACCTTCTTTTCTCAGAAACTGACTCCCACAGACTGAAATTATGATGTGTAGGAGAAAGAGATCCTGGCCATCACTGTCACTTTTGAGGAATGGCATCACCTCCTTGAGAATGCCCGTGCCCCTGTCCGAGTTTGGACAAATCACAAGAATTTAGAACATCTACAGACATGACCACTCAACCAGTGTCAGATTTGCTGGCCCCTTTTCCTCTCTTGATTTGACTTTATGGCTACGTACCATCTAGGAACTAAGAACAGTACTGTTAAGTGGAGCAGGAAGCCCTCACCACTGTCCTTAAATCCTCCCACTTTGTCAGTGGGACCACTAGTTGTATCTCTGCTCCCAGGTGATCCTTTTGCAGACCTCATCTGCTGGTCTCTAAGACCTATTGGTGTTTCCCTGGATTCAAGGTTCTAGCTGCAGCAAGACCTCCTGTATTGTGGGATTACCTTGACATTCCCGAAGGCAGCTCCTGGCTTTATGTGCTAAGATTTGTAGACCCGGCTTGACATGAGTAATTGAACAAGGGTGAGGCCTTATTTCTTGGGAGAAAGGAATAGGAAGGTAAGTGGATTAACAGGCTGGAAACAGAATGTCTATAGTAGCTAAGATAAGGGTGAACTATCCAGGGAACCACTGACAATGGACAAGTCTCACAGGGTCCTCTCACCCATAGGTGTAACTCTTCCTGATTGCTCTGGGGATTAACTCTTTCCAGGTCTGAAACCCCTTTCTACTGCTCACTGGCATGACCTGAAGCCCCTTTCTGCTGCGCGCTCTTTCTCTCTCTCTCTTACTCAGGATGCGCTGTCTTTCTGGCATGGCCCTCCAGCCAAGTCACTGTGTGTTTTCCTTTTCTGGGGTATCTAAGTCTCTCCCTCCAAGATTGCACTCCTTCTTTCACTGCCTAGACTGTACCACTTCCCCAGTGGCTGATAGGGAAACTTGGGCCCACTCTCTATGCCAGGTTCCAGCTCCAGGACCCTCCAATCAGCAGCCAAGGCCTACATCATCTTAAATCTTGCTGCCTTTTCCCTGAGTCTTTCTTCCTGACCCTCTCTACCTAATTTCTCTTCTTTCCCTCTCTACTGTCCAGAGAGTGGCTATAGCCTCCCTCACTGCAGCCCCATTCTACTACCACTTTCCTGGCTTCATCCTAGCTCTACCTGCTAATTCTCAGCTGGGTTCCATCATTTTTCAGGGATTATGTAGGCCAGCTAAGTTCCCTCAGGTGAGGCCTATCTGGTTAATTGGCTTCTCATCAGACCCATTAACTCTTTCTAGGCCCGTTTGGGGTGAATGTCTCATCACAACAAGATAAAAACGTATAAGATAATCCTGGAATTTAAGATGAGGTAAAGAGTAAATCGTACATGGACAATGCATGGAGAAAGTATGCTGTACAGGGATTGGTTCCTACGAAGTAACCCAGCCAATCCCAAAACATGTAATGTGATATGTAGTAAACGCAATGTGATGTGTAAATGTGTAAAAAATAAAGAAGAGGGTTTCTGTGTAACTTTGGTTGTGTGGTGTGCCCTATACTCACCTCCTGTGCTTGAGTCTAATCAATTCAGCATAGCTTTACTGTGTGCCAAATAAAGGAACCTAAGTGATGAGACTGAAGTCGAACTGAGTTCTTAGGAAACCAAGTGGAAGAGATCCCAGGGAAATTCAAATATAGTGGTGCTATGACTCAGATACACTAATTGGAAGCAGGTAATTGTAGTGGGGTGGCTAAAACAGGGGTTAAAAGCAGCCAAACTAGGGTGATTGGGGAAGCAGCCACATCTATAGCCAGCTTAATTAGGGCCCAGCTGGCCCTGATAGGAGGGCTGTGGGCCAGAAGCTGGAAGAGTCTCGCTCTAGTCCTGGAGTAGGAAGGGTTAGCCGCTTAGGAGTAAGGTACCTGAAGCAGAGCAGAGCAGAACAGAACAGTGTTGGGAAGGGCAAAGGGAGCTGGGGAGCTCCAGCCTGGCAAACTCCTAAGCTGCAGGCCTTGCTAAAGGCCAGGAAAGGAATTGGGGCTACAGAGGTATAGCCTGGGAATAGGCAGAGGCAGTTGGTCCTACCCCCTTGCCAATGATAAGTGGACATTATGGACTGAAGTCTGCCCCAGTGAGCAGGGACTAGATGATGACTGGTAGTTACCACTGAGGCAAGGTGGGTTTTGAGGGTTGGGGGTTCCCTTGGGAGGGGAGACCCAGACTGTGGGGTACTGCAGTGGGCAGAACCCCAGGGTAAGGGGCACTGGAGTCTGGGAGGGACATGGGGAGCCCTAAAGGAAGGTGAGAACCTGGCCTGCAGAGGGCACTCTGGGCTGGAAGAGCTAATTCCCAAGATGACCAGCAGGAGGTTCCATGCTTGTGAGTCTAGCTTTGCTACAGTAATGTATATACCTCTTAATGTGAGGGTCATAACCTAGAATTGAGGGAAATTACATTGGAAGGGTTTAGGAGTTTCAATATGTGGAAGTTAATACTATGCTGAAGAAATGGGTTAACTCTAAGGGTAGACTTTATGGACTCCCCACAGAAGTATTTGGGACTGAGTGAAAAAGGAACTCCAGAGAGTGGTATTAGATAAAAAAAATAAAACAACAAAAAAACCCCAAACCCAGAATGCTTGGTAGAGCACAGCAAAGGTTTGTTGAATGCCACTGAAATCTTCAAAATATGGGACCCATTGGCAACTGTGGGAAAAATAGTATCTTGGGTTTTTTTTGTTTTTAACCAAGGCAATTGAAGACCAAATCAAGGCAGCAGTTTTGGAAGGATTATTTCTGGAGGGTAAAACTTTACAAATGAAATTACTCCTGGGGGAATTCTGAGCCACTGCATGCATGTGTAATTCTTATGCCCCATATAATTTTTTTTTCTGCAGAAAATAGCTTCTGCTGGAAAGTTGATGCAGTTCCACCTTTTGCCCACCAGAGGGTTCTGTGATGTTAGAACAGATCAGCTGCTTCTGGCCAGCCCCAGCTACCATAGGGAACAGAAAGAGCCTGCAGTGCCTTCCTCACAGCACCTGTCAGGCCAGGTCAGAAGAAAGGGGATATGGGGAGATAGACAGACAGTGTGGGGCACATGGGGTCACAGACAGAGGCTCACAAGTGCTAGCTGGGGAGGACAGAGTAAGGCAGGGGCTGAATGGAGTGGAGGTGCAGAGCCACAGAGGGGAGGGGGGCTCAGGAGGATGAGGGGAGGAGGCTGGCTGATGGCGTGTAGGGGGATGGAGGGTGCAGAGCTACATGGGGGTAGGGGGATGGCTGAGTGGGGGCACAGAGACACATGGGGACAGGGGCAGAAGTGCCTGACTGAATGGGAGAAGCAAGGTGTCAGCCAAGCTCTGCATGGGGGAAGCTCCCTAACAATCCTGCCCCACCCCACAAAAAAAACCTGTTCTATACTTTTCCCACCCATATACAACAACCCTCTAAGTTCACACCCAGGCTCCTTCCCAGCAATTACTTCCCTCTCCCTCAGCCCCTCTCTTGCCCCTGACTCCCCCAAGCCTTTGCACTGTTTCTGAGAGTGTGGGAAATATGGTTCTGTATTGTAGTTTAAATGAATTATTACTCAGAGTTCTCTATTAATATGCCTAGTAAGGAATCTATTTGTCAAAAACATTTCCTGAATCTTTTTTGTTGTCTTTATTGTTACAGACATACTGCTGACAGATATTTTGAAATAAATTACCAAAATAATTGAAACTGGTGTGATTATATTGTGTTATTTTGACAAATAAAATATGCAGAATTTTGCAAGATTTTAAAGTATTGTGAGCAGAACTGTTATGAATTCTCCCAGGAGTATGAAATGTACTACCTTGAAGGATGATTGCAAAAAACACAAGGAGCAAATCAAAGTTGTAGAGGAGGAAACAAACTAAACAGGAATGATTCCTGAAAGGTCGGGGGAAAACAATGTCTGTTACTTATTTGTATAATTCCAAAGTAAAAAGAAGCCACTGTTCAAGAACTGTATTTAGTGAGTACAGCATTGCAGGCAAAATGTACTAAGTTAAGAAATAAGTGCAAAACCCCCGCCCTCCCAAAAATAATTAGCATAGAGCTGCCGAAAAAAGTCAGCAGAGAAGTGTGTTGGCCAAGTTTGTGTACAACAACTTGACCCACTCTTCAACTTAAAAGATTCCCTTCTATCAAATTTCAATTTTCACCTCATTTAATCCACACCTACCAGAAAGCTTGTTACCAGAAGATTTGAAACCAATTGTACTAAGACAATGATATTGCCTACAAATGCTGTTTTTAATTAACAACCTTTATTTTTAAATTTATCTATTCCAGTAATTAAGGTTGTGGCCCTCCCTAAAGGAGGTTCCAGGGAAAGTCTGGGGGGAGTGATAGCTCAGTGGTTTGAGCATTGGCTTGCTAAACCCAGGGTTGTGAGTTCAATCCTTGAGGGGGCCATGTAGGGATCTGAGGCACAAATTGGGGATTGGTCCTGCTTTGAGCAGGGGGTTGGACTAGATGATCTCCTGGGGTCCCTTCCAACCCTGATATTCTAAGTCATGACTAGCTAACTTTCCCTTGAAAGGACATGGATACAGCTCTCCGATTAAGAATAGACAGTCAAGCAGTAAATCTTTCAAAAACAAAAATAATATTTATTTAGAAGTGAGTAGTTACAGTAAAAGAGTAGGTAAGACAGGGTTACAGTTTAAAAGGGAATGAAGTGGCATGGCAAATAAAAACACAACACTGCAGTAACCATTTCAGTTTAACTTGAAGGCACATAAGTAAATGATTATACTGTTAACACTCTATGCCTTATGCCAATGTAACAATTAAACATGTGACATTATATCCGTTAAACATTTGATACTAAATACTTAACGCTAACCAACCAACAAGTGCTGATCAGGCGATTATTAGATAGGTAGGGGAAAGATGTCACTCAGACCACGAACATCCAAAGCTTTATTTACACTTCGCACCCATACGCCATGTTGAGATAAAAGACAATTAAACTTACAGAAGCCTTCTTAAAATGTCCCTCTGAGTCGTCTTACAAGGGTCCTTCTGTTCTGTCAGTAGCTAGAGATCACAGTTCGGAGATGGTGGATCGCAGGTGATAGTGGCTGCATTGGGTGGCTGCTTGCTCCTGCTGAGGTGAAGTTTCTCCTCAGATGACTGATACGGAAGCCATTGGTAGCTGTTATGGTAGCTGCTGTGGTGGCTTCCTGCAGGTGGAGTGGCAGGAACGGCCATTGCCAGGGCAACCTCAGAACCCTGGGTGGATTGCTGCTGTTGCGGTAAGAGCTGCTTAAGAACAATGATAGCGAGCGTGGGCTGCGGTGCTGCTAAAGATGCTAGGGTAGCAGGGCCGTTAGCTACTTACAAAAAACGTTACTTGTGGCTTGTGATGTTGCTTCCACAGTATCTGCCTTGAGAGCGCTGGCCGCTAGTGAGCGCTGTTGATGCTTGTGATCATGTGTAGCTAGCGCCTTCTGCTGCTGTAAGGCAATAGGTAGCTTTCTTCCCCAGCTGCGGTCCGTTGGTGTGGTTGCCGCAGCTCCATAAGCATCTTCTTCCTTCCAGG
Organism: Lepidochelys olivacea; assembly: GCF_965140295.1. NCBI lineage: Eukaryota > Metazoa > Chordata > Testudines > Cheloniidae > Lepidochelys > Lepidochelys olivacea. The sequence continues at coordinate 300,996,356 of NC_140411.1, forward strand.
TGTCCTGCAGCATTCCATTTTCCTTCAGGTCCCTGTCCCTACAAGGTTTTAGTCTGGTGGTTGTCACCTTTATATCTGATTTCAGCTCATTAATTTATTATAATTCAGCGAATCAGGGATTTGCATATGCTAATTTGTCAGGTGTACTGATGTGACACTCAAGTTTAGCCAATCAGCTTTCAGAGATTAGCATATGCTAATTGGTCACATATACAGAAAGCTCCTCCTCCTCCCATAGACTTCTGTGGGCTCAGTGCATTCCTATGGGGTTTTTCAGCTGACCTTTAGATGAACCCTAGCTTCTTCCTGACTTGAAGTCCCTCTTGTTTCTATGGACTATAATGTATTTCTACGGGATTTTGCTGAATCATTCCCCACAGGAAGTGATGCAATACCGTGCCTTGATTGCATCATTCCTATTAATTTCTATGGGCTCTCATAGATTCCTATAGAATTTCCCATTACATTACATAACCCTTCAGCTGCCATTATTGTATTTTCTAGTTTAAACTATTCTTAATTTTTATTTATAAGCATAATGCCAACCAAATGTGACAAGCCACTCCTGACTTGCTGTAGGAGATAAAGTCTGGCTCTTGAGCAGAACTTGAGAATGGACTGTCCTTCTGCCAAGCTCAACCACCAATACCTGAATCCTTTTCAGATCATCAAACAAATAAACCCAGTGTCCTTCAAGGTTCAACTCCCAGAATCTCTAAGAATTATCCCATCTTGTATGTTTCCCTCCTCAAGCTGTTCATTGACAACCCCTTCCCTGATGGGGTTGACTCTCCTCCACCCTAAGTAAAAGTCCAAAGGCAGGAGGAACATGAAGTCCATCAGGTCCTTGATTCTCAACAGGTTGGGGGAAGCTGCAGTATCTGATAGCCAGGAAGATGTATGGTCCAGAGGAGTGATTCTGGGAACTAGAAGAAAATGTTCACTCCCAGCTTCCTGCAGGAATTTCACTGAAGATACCCTGAAAAGCCAGGGCCGATGGCCTTTAGGAGGCGATGGCTCCAGGTGCGGTGGCCTGGCAATGCAGTGAGCTCTGCTGGGCCCAATAAGCTCTCACTAAGTGACTGGACAGAAGAGCCAGCAGACCATCATTTAAGCTTTGTAGCAATAGTAGCACAGTGGCTTCTCAATGCATTCTACTCCCCCAGCTGTGCCAGACCTTCTTCCTGTACCAGTCCTTGCTCCAACCTTCGCCTGTTCCCACTCCAGCCCTAGTCTCTACCTTCCTCCAAACTCCCTGGCTCTGACCACTGCCTTGTCTCCTGACTATGACTCTGGTTCTACCTTCTGGCTCGGCTCTGACCATGAGACCTGACTCCTGTTCTGACCACTGTGTTGCACCCCCTACACCTTGGTGTGTGATATGTCTCCAGGGAACATTTGAAAAGGTCGTCTTATAAACCGAGGAAACTATCTGACTAAGACTTTTAAAAGCTATGACCTGCTTTAACACTGCAAACCCCGCATAGTGAAGGTAGGAGGCCTGTACTGAATAAAACACTGGACAGGAGCTGTGCAGAATTGTGCTTAATAAATGAAGTGGTGCATATGATACAGTCAGGGTCCAGAACCAAACTCAGGTTTATTCATAAGAAACATCTAAGGAGTGACAAAGAGAGAGAGACTTTCAAAGTTATCCTCAAAGACTGAATCTACAATTTCAGAAGAGTACCCCAATGTGATTCCACTGGAGTAGGATAGAGAGAAGATTTGTCTACATGGGGTCACTCAGGAAAGTTAAGACCAATTAACTAAGGGTGTGAAGTTAATATGCATAAGTTAAAGTGCATAAAACCCTCATGTGGACATTTTCATTCAGAAGTAAACAGGAAGAAGCTACAATAAAGTAAAGCTACTTTACTTTTGAATGAGCGTGTCCACACGGAAATTTAATGTACTTTAACGTCTCACCATTAGTTAATTCATCTGAACTCCTCCTGTGCATTGGGTAAAAGACTTCAGAGGTTAATTGACACCCACCACATAAGGAAATACAAATAAAGTGTACCAAAATAAATTATACCTGAGGTGAAGTAAAACTTCATAGCAGTAGGACAACTTTCAGAGTCAGGCAAAGATAGCAGAGTCTGTCTGTCACATAATGAGCAGGGCCTTTAAGCGAGGTGGGCTAAGTCACACCCGTGTCCCCTTGTCAGGTACTTCTCCACAAGGACTCCTGACTCCCAGTTCCATACTTCAGTCACAAGAACATGCATACCCTAACACCATGGCAAGATGTATGTTTCTATTCATGTTCAATTTTCTTGTAAATCCACGTATGTCTTTTGGGACTGAGAAGAAAGACTGGGGAGATGAGACGATAATAAATGTATTATTATCCCCTTTTGTCACTAACTATATGCAAAATTCATACCAAATAGAGAAACTGGGGGAAAATATCACAGTCTTAGTACTGCTGTCACACAAAACCCTGGCAGAGCTCACCATAGCTGGAGACTTACCAGGCTGCTGTATTTGGGCCTCACAAGCTGCGCCTGCATTCTCTTAAGCTTCCCTTGGTCTCCAAAAACTGCAACATTCTTTCTAATTTACCTCTCTGGCACATTGCCTGGACACAGGCTCTCTATGTTACCCCTTCACAGAAATGGGTCCTCACAGCATATCTGCCCTGGGCCCCCAGGTACAGTACTGACCCTCCTGACACACTAGGAGCTTGAGCATGACCTTTCTCAGAGCTCCAATCTTTTAGGCACTCTAGATTTACAGTTCACTTCTTTAGAGACATGTTATAGTTGAAAGCAAATAAATACACAGACTTTTTAAGGGGTCTCAAAACCAATCACTCTTTACATTAGCTAGCACAAGAAATATACAGGTCTAAACAGAATAATAAACATACCTGTATGCATTTCTCTACCTCAGATTCTGCACCACTCTGAATTTTTTTTGGGTTCAGGTCACTAAGTAATCCAGGTTACTTCCTGTCCTCCTAAATATGACTTCTCCTCAAGAATGTGGAGTCTCTCTGGTCTCTCCTCCCGCTCTCTCCAAAGTGGCCAGTGAGAGACTCTCTTTTATAATTTCCTGCCTGCCCCCTTTGTCAGGTGACTCACTGATCAGCCTTACTAGGTGATCTGTTGCTTAGGCCCGGTCTACACTTCAGACCTATATTGGTATTGTGACATGGTGTACCTCAAAATAGCATCCTGTAAACCCCATATTCCTCATTTGTATATGGTTGTGATGTTTCATACAAAACATGCCTTGTAAGGTACCATATGAATTGTCATGATCTGCTGAAACTCCTTGTCCTGTCAAAATACATATATTGTTATGGTGTATGAAATTATGAGATTTTGCTACACGGTTGTTTTTGAAATATGTTGTGTGTCTGGGACATGCCCACAGTTAGCTCTCCAATGACAACAAAGGTGGTGACCCACACCCAAATGGGCATTAAGCAACCATCATGCGCCATTGACGAGCCGGAGAATTGTAAACAAGAGATTTACACTTCTGTAAGAGACAGTTGTGCAAGCACCACACAATGAGGATTGCTCAGCTGTATGACTCAGTTGCCCAAGCACCACATAATGGGGATTGCTCAACTCTGTGACTCAGCAAGGCCCACCAGGACATGCCTGGGCCAGTATCTTCCCTGGGACATGAATTGAGAGTATAAAATAAGGGACAGTGGCACCATGAGATCACCTTTCTCCTCCTCCACCTACACTGATGGCAACAAGAACGCTGGGAAGACAAAGACTTTGAAAACTGAGGCGATTGGTCCCAGGCTGAGAAGGAAATTTATCCTGTGTATTAAGAACTGTGAGCTGCCTGCCTGTTAGGGTGAGAAAAGCTGTTTGATTCAACTCTTGCTTAGCCTAAAAGTTTAGGATTTAGAATGTGTGTTTACTTTTTATTTTCTTAAGGTAACTATCTCTCACCTTTATGCCTACCACTTATAATCACTTAAAATCTATTTTTGTGTAGTTAGTAAACTTATTTTAATATTTTTTCCTTACCAGTGAGTTTGACTAATGTGCTCGGGGAATTTGCTCAGCTTACAAAGGCTGGTTCATGTGCACTATCATTTGATGAAGTGGTGAACTAATTAATGAGCTTGCGTTGTTCAAGAGGTTTGCTCCTTGTCACTAGCAGAGCATCGTGAAAGGCAGCCCAGGCTGGAGAGTTAAGGGGGCACAGTGGTCCCACAGTTCCAGGTTGTACCCTGGGGATTCCATCACAGGTATATCTACATTGCTCAGAGGTGTGAAAATTCTATACCCCTGAGTGACATAGTGTTACCGACCTAACCCACTGTGTAGACAGCACTACATTCATGGGACAACTTTTCCCATCAACATAGCTACCATCTCTCGGAGAGGTGGATTAACTACGCCAATGGGAGAAGCTCTTTCGTCAACATAATAACATCTTCACTAAAATGCCACAGGGGCACAGCTACCCCAGTGCAGCTGTGCTGCTGTAGAGTTGTACATGAAGACAAACTCTTAGTTGCCAAACCTTCTGGAGTCCAGACTTGAAAAACTGGTTTGCCCTGGGCAGTATCCATCTCTTTGTCCATTTAAATGGACAATCAACATTTAACAACTTTCCTTTGGGCTTGTCTACACTTAAAAGGGTTACGGGGAAGCAGCTGCATTGAGTAGAAGTTACCTACACTGACAGGGAGGGCTTCTCCCATTGGTATAGGTACTCCACCTCTCCGAGAGATAGTAACTATGCAGACGGGAGAAGCCCTCCCATCAACACAGCTTTGGCAACACCAGGAGTTAGGTTGGTGTAACTGTGTCACTTAGGGGTGTGGAAAATCCATACCCCTGAGCAACATAGTTATATCAATATAAGTTGCTAGTGTAGATTAAGTCTTTGTTAGCCATGTGCCACCACCCCTTAGAATTTAGACCTAGATGGAGGCATAAAGACAACAAAAAAGGCAGCAAGCCCGACTTTCAAAATTGAGTTTGCAATCTGAAACAGAATTCATAAGCTATACTTAGACAAGATTCCTCAAATCATCAAAATAATTTACTCCATGTAGAGAAAAGAAAAATATTAGACAGTTTACTTTAAAACATTTAAACAACTATACAGGTTGTAGGACTGGAGTTTAGAAGTGGTCTTCTAGACTGCTATGTAATTCATATCTCTTCAGCAGCTGGATTTTCCACAGAATGTTCCTGCCCTCCCTCCCATCCCCTCTCATTAAAATATCAGCAGGCTTGCAGTCCCAATAGATGTAATGTATTCCATGTGTTATTTTTCTTTTTGCTTATAAAAGAATCCAGTCTTCTTGCAATAAAGGATCATTTAAGTCTCTTCTTTTCTAGATCAGCTGACTGAGATCTGAAAACAGAAAAATTAATGGAAAAAAAATCTCTCTCTCTGTGTTTGCAGCTTTTAGGATATGGTCTTTGTCTCAGGGATCCAAGGTGGTTGCAGCCAGACTCAAGGACCTAACTTTTCCATCCACATGTAAATATTTACTAGTTACTAAACTGAGGAATACAGTTCTGGTTCACATAACATTTATATTTGGAAAAGCTCTCATGGGTAAAAATATGTAAGTATGATTTTGGCCACACTGAAATAAGTGATTTGATTATTTCAAGTTTCTGTGATTCTCATTTTATTTATATATTTATCCCTATTATATTAGTCGTTTTCCTATTGGCTAAGATAACTACAGCCTACCAAATGATTATGAAGTTACATAAGACTCTATTTGAAGACTATATAAAGCCTTTTTTTCACTCTAGCAAGAGAGAGAAGTCTATCAAGATGCAGGTTTGCTGCGTCAGGTTCATTCATGCATGGAGCTTTGTTTCAAGACACACTGAAACCTGAACCAGTGCTGATATATTTACTAGCTCATACTTCAGAGCTATCAACCTGAGTCGTGAGTAACAGCTACTGTAAGTGGCTTCTGTGCACGATGAAGAATTTTTCAGTTCCTGTGCAAGCTAATGAATATCAGACTGAAAATCTTTTTCCTCAGCTTGTCCTGAATTTGACAAATAAGTCAGATCCAGTTGGAAGACCAGAAAGAGATGAGCAATTAGCTCAGCTAGAGATTGCTGTGTTGGGAGTAATATTTATGACAGCATCTGTGGGCAATTTTATTCTCATACTGGTATTGTGGAGGAGGAGAAAGAAGTTGTCTAGGATGTATGTATTCATGCTTCACCTGAGCATAGCGGACTTAGTGGTAGCATTTTTTCAAGTCCTTCCCCAACTAATATGGGATATTACAGACGTTTTCATAGGGCCAGATGCATTGTGCAGAACTATCAAATATTTGCAGTTGTTGGGCATGTTTGCCTCTACTTATATGATAGTGGTTATGACAGTGGACAGATATCAAGCAGTATGCTATCCCTTGGTCACTTTCCAAAAGAAAAGGGCTCTTTGGAATGCTGCCATTTGCACCAGCTGGTCTATATCACTGATTTTTAGTCTTCCACAAGTATTTATCTTTTCTAAGACTGAAATATCTCCAAATATTTTTGAATGCTGGGGTGAGTTCATCCAACCTTGGGGCTTAAAGGCATATGTGACTTGGATTTTTGTAGCTATTTTCTTCATTCCCACAGCTACCCTTACTATTTGCCAGGTTAAGATCTGCAAAATAATACAAATGAACATACAGGTGAAAAAAAGGAATGAATTTGAAGCAATAAATCAGAAGCAAATCCTGCCATGCCAAGCAAGCAGTATTAACTGTATTTCAAAGGCTATGATCAAGACTGTAAAAATGACAGTGGTGACAGTTATTACATATATCCTGTGTTGGGCACCTTTCTTCATTGTACAGTTGTGGTCTGTATGGTACCCCAGTGGTGTTACTGAAGGTAAGATACTTCTTTTTCTTATCAATAACTATAGTAGACTACCACATTGCTACATTTCCTCTTTATATATACATATTATTTAGGTTAAACTATGTGTAATCATTTTATGTATGATTAAATTTGCAGGACGAGTTTGTTTGCATACTGTATTAATGATGTATAGGGCCCTACCAAATTCAGGGTCCATTTTGGTCAATTTCACAGTCATAGGATTTTAAAAATAGTAAATTTCATTATTTCAGTTGACCAGTGTTCCCTCTAATTTTTCCCACACATGTGTGGAATGAATTTTTTTATGTGCACCAATATGGAGGTGATGTGTCACACATCACCTCCATATTGGTGCACAAAACAAAATTCATGTGGTGTGGGTGGGGCCGAGGGTTTCGGAGTGTGGGAGGGGGCTCAGGACTGGGACAGAGGGTTAGGGTGTGTTGGGGGGTGAGTGCTCTGGCTGGGCATGCGGGCTCTGGGGTGGGGCCAGGGATGAGGGGCTTGGGCTGCAGGAGGGGGCTCTGGGGCAATGGCAGGGAGAGAGAGGACTCCCACCAGCTCTCTTCTTGCAGCAGCATTTGGGCTAGGGGGGAGAGGTGCCTCTCTACGCCGCAGCAGCTCTGGGGCTGGAGCCATAGCATAGGTGCCCCTCCCCCAGCCGCAGCAGGTCTGGGCTGGGGCTCCATGGCTGGAGCACCCACAGAGAAAAATTAGTGGGTGTGAACAGCACCCACCAGCAGCCAAGCTTTCCCCACCCCCGAGCGCCTCTCACCTGCTCACGGTCCCACTGATCAACTCCTCCCCCTCCCTCCCAGTGCCTCCCGCCCGCCTACCATGAACAGCTGTTTCGCAGCACGTAGGAAGCTCTGGGAGGAAGGGGGAGGAGGTGGGGAAGAGGTGGGACGGGGGCAGAGCAGGAGCAGGAAGGGGCGAAGGGTTGAGGTGGGGGCAGGATCTGGGGTGGAGGGTAGGGTTGAGCACCCCCCAGACTAGAGGGGAAGTTGGTGCCTATGGCATGCTTATCCCCTGGCTGCGGCACGTCGGCTGCACGGGTTCCCTGAGCGCCTGCACGTCGCTAAATAGGCCGCTGTGCGGTCACGTAGCTTACAGGGAACTTAGGTCCTGACTGAAAAGGGAGTTGTGGGGTGCGGCGGGGGGGGGGGGGGGGAGGGAGTTGCAAGGTTATTGAAGGGGCATTGCAGTTCTGCTACCCTTACATCTGTGCTGCTGCTGCTGGCGGTGCTGCCTTCAGAACTGGGTGGCTGGAGAGCGGCGGCTGCTGGCCACGAGCCCAGCTCTGAAGGTAGAGCCACCGCCAGCAGCAGCACAGAAGTAAGGACGGCATGCTACGGTGTTGCCACCCTGATTTTTGCGCAGCTGCCTTCAGAGCAACTGCTGCTTTCCGGCCGCCCAGCTCCGAAGGCAGTGCAGAAGTACAGGTGGCAATACTGCGACCCCCTTAAAATAAGCTTGCGACACCCCCCCCACACACACCTTTTGGGTCAGGACACCCAGTTTGAGAAACGCTGGTCTCTCCCCATGAAATCTGTATAGTATAGGGTAAAAGCACACAAAAGACCAGATTTTATGAGGGGAGACCAGATTTCACAGTCCGTGAGGCTTTTTTCATGGCCATGAATTTGTTAGGGCCCTAACGATGTACAATAGCTGGTAACGTATGACACAGCATAATCAAAAATAATCTTGGGGGTTACTTAATGTGTGTGTGTGTGTACACATGTACAAACATACGCTTTCAATAAGGCTTTTTTTCTGCAAGGAAGGCTAACCAAGATTAATTAGCATTTAATTATTAGTAAACAAAACAGTCAAAATGTTATAACTTTTATCTGTACTAGCAAGAGATCAATATATACATTTAGCGATTTTAGAGATTATGGAGTTACTTTTTTGTATATTAGGGAAATTAAAAGCAATATAGCATTTTAACTTTAATTAATAAAATAATTATTCAAATTAATAAAATAAATATTTCTGGTTTACTATTTATAACAGCAACACTATAAAACCTCTGAAGTGTTTTTGAATATTAAAATGTTATTAGCAGTGAAGTATCTTCAGTGAACTATGGAACAATTACAAATTGTGTAAGGGTTGATATTTGTAATGAAAACAAACTAAAATACAAAAGAATAAAATGCTGTACACAATTTTAACATTTCAAAATTATATTGCTACACTTTTGTTAAAACAGACTCCCTATCAACTTCATTTCTAATGTTTAGCTGTTGAAAGATCAAATACGGATAGAAATCAGACAATATTATGCTATAAATTTATAAAATTAGACTATAATCTTGTCTTCTGAAAAGATCTCACATTCTGATCTTTGGTTTAAAAAATCTTTCTACAGGTATGCATTTCTGAGATGGTACAGTATTTACATAGATTAGGATAATAAGCAACTACATTAACATTTAGATTTATATGGGGTAAGAAGAGTTATACAAAAATATTGATCTCTGAAATACATCGTATGCATATGCAGCTACAATGTATTATATACTGTACATAGCCACAGAATTACAATTTTTTATAACCATTGAATAAACTGAACTCTCCTAATGTTATTTTAACTTTTTCTCTATTCAAAATGCTAAACGGATCCTACAACAGTTAAGTCAATTGATTTAACAACAAGTACATCAAAGAGCATCAATTCATAAGAACATTACTACTTTCTAGAGTGTTTCATGGTCTGTGTGTATAAAAACATCCTCTGTATTTTCCACAGTATGCATCCAATGAAGTGAACTGTAGCTCACGAAAGCTTATGCTCAAATAAATTGGTTTGTCTCTAAGGTGCCACAAGTACTCCTTTTTTTTTTGCGAATACAGACTAACACGGCTGTTACTCTGAAACCTGTCATTATTTACACTGGTTTCTCTCCAATTCTTTCATTCTAGGTGCAGCATTTACCATCATCATGCTCCTGGGTAATTTGAATAGTTGTGCCAATCCATGGATTTACATGTATTTTTGTGGCCACATTCCATATTGTGCCAAAAAGAAGTCAAAAAACATCTCAGCTCAGGAAGAATCTGGGATCACAGGAAGCATTAATTTGGTAGACAGGGAACCAGAAGAAAACCTAACTTGTTTATAAATGTAAACTTCTTTTTTTGTTCCTTTGATACATTAATTACATTCAGATTTTTTGGGAATATTTTATCCCTATCCTTTGTTATCTGAAGAGTGGAGTGAGTTGAAAAATTGTCCTTCAGGGTATAAATATATTTTTCTTAAATATCGTAGCATACACTGCATTACAAGAATTCCAGTGTTGTGCAAGCCTGACTTTTAACAGTTACATTGCGCTATAAAAGACAAATGAATTCATATAACTATTGCTACTATAAAAAAGATATGTAGAGCTATTTTATATACTTCTTTTTTGTCTACAAAAACTGCTTTCTGGTCTCTAATTTTGGATTGCCAACTAGAAGATTTCTACAAGAGTGATGACAAATTGCGATATTATTGGAAAGGAGAATCCTATAATTAGATTTGAATGTGTGATATTGAAATTGAAGCATGAATAGTTCTGGAAATATTTGGGGGAAATATTTGAGAAACCTTGAGAGGCATCAGAAAGTCACTAAAGTCTGCTGTCAGCTTTAATTAAACACTTTATAAAAATGTGTCGGTCCTGGGGAGTTAAATGTCACAGTGTCTTTATACATTGCCCTTGCAACTCTGGACATCTGCTGAAGATTCAAATAACATCTTGGGTCACAAGTGCTCAGGCACTATGGTAATGTTCCAGTATAAGGAGAATGGTGGCTTCATTGTAGTTCCCATTTATATATAATACAAAACAACCACATAGGACTAGATTCTCTATCAAGTCACCTGGTGCACAGACAGGTGTGCAGTGAATTTGCACCCTATCGAAACAGACATAATGGGTAAATTTGAGCCATTTTTGAATTCTGCATATATTTGTGCAGAGTGCATTCAGACCTGTTCTGTCTCCTAGCACCCATCTGCTAGCACTGAATGTGCATCTAGGACAGGTAGCTTGACAGGTAATTTCTGAACCATATAGCTCTCTATGGGCTTAGCAGCAGAGGAAAATAAATATTTCACCTTTGTGGTAGAAATTAGTCACTTACCCAAGATCTGCAGTATCCTTACCTAGATTGCTATTTGCTGGCTGATGTGTGGATACCCTATGCAGATAGGTATTTCTTCCCTTTTTCAATATCTGCAGTCTATTCAAGAGAGTGTGGACTGGAATATTAGTAGGTCTGTCACAGGCCAAGACAGAGATGCATTGGCAAAAAATCTCTGGAGATGATTGCACATCATCTGTCTATATTATGTCTAGCCCAAATCAGTGCTATTCTTCATTTTCATGAGTGCTAAAATTCTCAGATGTTCAGGAAAAAAACCTATAAAAGTGTACTTGACATCTGCTCTTTTAATATTCTAAGACATAAAGAGAAATACTATGCATTACACAATCATCTTAAGAGATAGTGGGTATTTTAAGCACAAAATGTACCAAACACCTGGACCAAATCCTGACAAGTGCTGATATACAGTGAGCTGATGTACACTGGCTTGATGTGTGGGGTATTGATTGTATTTCCCATTAGTAACTATAGCAATGTACTACTTATAATTAGTGGTGTTCCCATTTATCTCAAATGGCAGATGTCAGTATTTTGCGGTGAAGGTCCAGGATTCAGACTCCACAGATGACTGGGTTTCTATCTATGCAACCACTGAATGTCTTCAACTCTCCATGAAATCAGCTCCCAGTGAGGATCTCTCATGAGGATTTAACCCTTTGGTTGCATGTTTTTGTCTTTTCTGTTTGGTTTTATTTCAGCTGGTTACATTTCATATAACAGAAACATATTCAAATGAATATAAATAAATATTACAAATATTACTGATATTAGTTTTGTCAATTGGATTTTCAGCAAAACATGTATCGTATTCAGTCAGTTTAAATTAACTATAGATAATAATCTGCACATCTGAAATATTAATCTTGAAAAATCTATTCCTAAATGACATTTGGTTGTTTTTATTTGTTTTTTGACTTTTTGTTTGTTTTTGAAACTCAGGCACAAGGATAAACAATTTAATAAGAAAAAATGGGAACAATAATTGGAAATCATTTAAAAACACCTCACTAGATGCCCCAAAAGTCACAATCCCACAATCAAGGAAGATGATTGTACTGGTCAAAAGAACACCTGGTTTAGAGGAGAAGTGAAGGAAGATATAAAATAATTTAAAAAAAATGGAAGAAAGGGGAAGATGATATAAATGACTATCAAATCAGAAATTAGGAATTGTAGAAAATTGATAAGGGAAGCACAAGGACACAAAGCAAAATCTATGGTCAACAGAGTTAAAGACAATAAGGAGTTTTTAAAATGTATTAGGAACCAAAAGAATCTTGACAATGGTATTGGCCCATTACTAGATGGAAATGATAGGATTATCAATAATAATGCAGAAAAGACAGAAAGGTTAAATAAATATTTCCATTCTGTATTTGGGGAAAAAAGATTATGTAGTCTCATCATATAGTGATGATCAAACTCTTTCCATTCCACTAGTGTCTCTGGAGGATGTTAAACAAAAGTTACTAATGCTAGACATTTTTCAGTCAGCAGTTCCAGATAACTTGTATCCAAGAGTTTTAAAAGAGCTGGCTGAGAAGATCACTGGGGCATCAATGTTGCTTTGCAATAAATCTTTGAGCAGTGGCGAAGTTCCAGAAGACTGGAATAAAACTACTGTTGTGCCAATTTTTAAAAGAGTAAATGGGATAAATGGGATGACCCAGGGAATTATAGGCCTGTCAGCTTGACATCAATTCTGGGCAAGATAATGGAGCAGCTATTATGGGACTCAATAAAGAATGAAAGGGCCACACGTTATATGCAGTTTGCCCACCACTGGGCTAATGTGATCCTTGGCTGCATAAACAGGGGAGTCTTGAATAGGAGTAGAGAGTTTATTTTACATCTGTATCGGGCACTGGTGTGATTGCTGCTGGAATACTTTGTCCATGTCTGGTGCCCACAATTCAAGAAGGAGGTTGATAAATTGGAGAGGGTTCTGAGAAGATTAAAGGATTAGAAAACATGATAGATTGAACTCCATGAGTCTATTTAGCTTAACAAAGAGAAGGTTAAGGTGTGACTTTATTACGGTCTATGCATATCCACATGGGGAACAAATATTTAATAATGGACTTTTCAATCTAGCAGAGAACAGTATAATATGATCCAATGGCTAGAAGATGAAGCTAGACAATTTCAGACTGGAAATAAGGTGAGAGTAATTAATCTCTTTTTTAATCTTTTTAATGGTGAGAGTAATTAATCATTGGAACAATTTACCAAGAGTTGTAGTGGATTCTCCATCACTGACAATTTTTAAATCACGATTGGATATTTTTCTAAATGATCTGCTCTAAGAATTATTTTGGGGGAATTTTCAGGCCTGTGTTATACAGGAGGTCAGACTAGATGATCAAAATGGTCCCGTCTGGCCTTGGAATCTATGAACCTACGCTGAAAATGCTACATATCTCTTCGAAAGTCTCAAGTTTTTGTTTTTGGAAGTTACATTAAAGTAAGCATTCAAACTGCACAAATATTACACATACTGAGCCAGATCCTTTGCTGGTGTAAATCAGAATAGCACCTGGATCATTCAGCGGAGCAGTGCCAGTTTACACCAGCTGAGGATCTAGCCTGCAGTATTTGAAAGAATAGCTTCAGATGGCTGCTTTACTGTATATTTCATATATTCATAACCGGATTTACAAATAATCCTGTGGAACCAAATTTCCGAAGCTACAATAACTCAATGAGTCCTGTTGAACAGACTTCCTTTTTATCCCTCCATTTGGGAGCAATATTAACTTTTCATATTTCAGATGTTCTGATCACCCAAAGGGAATGAATTTGCCACAACTTGTTAAGAGCAGAGGTGCCCCTAGTGCCTGGATGGAACACACGGAGACTGCCACACTCAGGGCAGATGCTCCCCAAAACTGGCAGATTACAATTAGCTTCACCAACTAGTATCAAGACTGTGCTCCTATGTTGCCACACTGCTTAACAAGAAGCTAAACAGTTCCCTTTATGCATTCCAGCCTTGAATCCCGTCTAGACAACCAACTCTAACACAGTGAGAGGTTATTAAAAACCTATTCACCATAAATCAAGTTCTCCCAATCCCAAAATATCAGACGCATTATTCCCCAGGCCAATGAATATTTCAGATCATACCCAAATATATGCTTACAGCCAATCCTTAATAACTAAATCTAAGATTTATTAAGAAAAGGAAAAAGAAAGAAGAGAGTTACAATGGTTAAAAGAACAATATACATACAAATGACTTTCAATGTTCATAGATCAGGATCGGAGCAGTGATGTTTCAGAGGGGTAGCCGTGTTAGTGTGTATCAGCAAAAACAACGAGGAATCCTTGTGGCACCTTAGAGACCAACAAATTTATTCGGGCATAAGCTTTCGTGCCTACAGTATTTTCCACTCCATGCATCTGATGAAGCGGGTTATAACACATGTATACCCGAATAAATGTGTTAGTCTCTAAGGTGCCACAAGGATTCCTTGTTGTTTTAGCAGTGATGTTGTAGCTGCTGGTGTGTAAAAGTCTCTCTGGAATCAATTCAATGCATTATAGTCCAATAGGCAGTTCAGGTGTAGAATCTGTTAGAATTTCTCTATCAGAGTTCTAGGGTAATCCAGGTATCCACCTGGAGACCTCAATCCTATGGCTTAAACCTTCCCTGTTAAAGTTTAAGCAGACCTGGGATAAAAGGATCATGCCCAAAGCTTTCTTTTATAGTTGAAGCAGGGTAAGTGCTGACAGGCAACTCCACCACAGTGGGCTTTGATGAAAGTGAGCCCACAGTTTGTGATCTCTAGTCAATGGGTCCTTTCTCAGACAATACCTTCAGCAATAGCCATTCAAATTATCAATGCACTTCACAGATTGTTTGCTCTTTGGAATTACAAACTTCCAGGAGAGATTAAGACAATAATATTATTATACCACAAGTCCCATCTAAATGATGATATCCACTTTTGATCTCAGAGTCAATAGAATACAGTAATGAAACATTATAAAACAGGAACAGGATTTAGCATCTACCAGCTAATTAGATCACATTGTTAGATTTCTAATAGGATGCAGGTAAACATAAACAGATTTAGCACTTACTCTTTGATTCTCTAACAATACAGGCAAACAGGTTAAATATTCTAATTTACTTAACATGGCTTTGATAACTATCTACAAGGAATGGTGCTGTTCACCATTGCAATACCCTTTAGATATGTCCTTAACGGTTGCTTACAGGTCACCCAGCTTGCTGATTGTTTAACCTTCTCTGGCCCAGCGTTACAGCAGGTAACAAAGATTCAGTGTTTGTAATGTGTAAAACAAAATAGTCCATCAATGTTTTTATTTCCTGAGGATCAATGTCATCTCTAAAATAACAGAAAAACAAAATGAAAAAAATCCAACAACAATCAAGTTTTCCACTGCCAGAAAAAACAAAATGAACAAAACAAAAACCAACAATCTGGGTTATTCCATCAGCACTGAAGTGTCAAGATTACAACTATAATTACTCCCATTTCTGTTTCCTAAGAAGCTGCTTTATAGAGTTGTCTGCTCTTTTCCTGGGGAATCTGATTGGTCTGCAGTCTCCAGCCTGCCTCATTATCTCCCCCCAAGTACTGGCATTAACTCTGTTTGCTGATGAAAAGGTTGTGACACTGAACCCTCATGCTGAAGTGACTTCTCCCTGCGATTCAGTTCACTATTTATGTGCTCACCCACCTAACTTTTGATCAGGAACCTGATTTAACCCCTCATCTAGTCCCCTGGACTTCAAGCTGTACCTCTGATTTTGTGGGGCCAAACATAGTGTTCTGTTGCTTCAAAGCTCTACCTACAGTGTGAAAGCACTGTTCTACAGACCTGATCAGCTGCTGAATCACCTCTGCTACTTTGTTTCCCATCCTGGCAGATACACCTATCAGGTGTATGAGCCAATATATGTAAATAATTTAAGGCTGGTTGAAAATATTTAATTAACACCATTTTTCAATGGAAATTTGGGTTTTCACCAAAACATTTTTTTTCATGAAAAGTGCCTGCTTTGGGCAGAAAATGTCCATTTTTCTTCAAAAAACTGTTCCAACCCTGTTGGAATTATTAATAATATTTTAAATTATTAATGTTAATATGGGAAATCACCACAGGGAGTGGGGCTGTGGGCAGGGGCTGAGGCTAGGAGGGGGATGGGAGTGGAGCTGAAGCCAGGCTGCAGTGGGGGCCAGCCACTGGGCCGGCGGCCAGGTGTGAGTCTACTCCTGGCCTTGCCCCCAGCCTTGGGCCCGGGCCGGGAACAGAGCCATGGCTAGTGGTCAAGGCTGGGGGATGGTGTGGGGCCAGACGCGGAGCCATGCTGAGGCTAACAATGGGGTTAGGCATGGGGCTGGAAGCTGGGGACTGGAGCAGAGCTGTGGGCAGGGAGGGACTGGGTGGCACTCTCTCCCGGGCCTGTGGGGGCTGGCTTGAGCTCACCATACACCCCTGGATGTTCTTCCATGCTTCCCTGGGGGTGCATGCCCCACACTTTGTGGACCTCTCTCGTAGGGTATGAGATACCTGAACTACAGCTCCCATGTGGCATGGCAGCAGCATATTCAGATCCAAAATTTTAGTTTTCAGATTAAAGTTTTTAGCTGAAAAATGTTTGGCTTTTGATTTGTCACCAAAGTAGAAATTTTCCACAGAAAAAATTCCCAATTTTCTGACCTACACTAAAGCAATTCTGTGATGGGGCAGACAGGCCCCATACTGGCTATAAGAGGGCTAAGGAGAACCTGTGGGCCCAATTGACCGTACCCTACTATACCTGCAGCAAATGTCAGGCATGGAGAGGGGAGGTAAAAGGAAGAGATCTAGGCTAGTTGAAGGTTGACTTGGAGGGAGAGTTTTTCTTTTCTGTTCTTTTCTTTTCTTTATGGCAGAGAGCCTGAGATAGCTTGCCAGTTGGATAAGACCTTGGTAGAAGAAACAACCAGAGCCTGGGGGAAGTATTGACTGTTAGGAGACAAACCCTGAAGAGAAGGGTGGGGTCACACTGAAGGTTTATTGCATGGCCCTGGCTTTAATTGGGGATGGGGTTGGGGGCAGAGTTTGTTCCTGATTTCCTTTGGACCTTAATACCCTGGAAAAGGTAGAACAGAAGTGTGTCTTGGCCAGGGGGAGGAGGGAAGCACTGCTATCTTGGACCTGACAGAGACAGAGCAACTGAGACTTGCAGCTGGGTGAATTGTGCCCCGAAGGGCCCCAAAGGGGTGCCACCTAGGCAACCTGGTTACAAACTCCCTTACAATCAATGGCTGCCTGGCCTATGCAAGGACTCCAGCAAGAGTTCCAACTGCTGCTGCCCATTGCAGCCAGGTCCCCGCTCCCCACCCCCACACACACAATTAAGCACTTTTGAAATCAGGATTGTCAGTTGATAGGGACTGTCCTGGCTGGCAACCACAGACCTTAAAGCTGATCATAACATAGGAATTTGAAGTTTTATTTTTAAAGGGAACATTTCAAGTGGATCACTGCTGTCACCTCTCAGCCTCTATTTTATGTGCGTAATTCCTCAGTGCTAATGATTGTTGCTAATGTTTCTTTGAAATTATGTTGAAGGTGGTTACACTGCTTTCCTGCCAATTTCATTACATTCCTTAGTGTTATGAGCAGCAGACAAAGGTGATGGATGATGATAAACAAGCCAGTACTTAAGTCTAACAAATATTATGGGTACAGCCAAAATCTTGTTTTAATGACAACCTTCTGTTCTCTTCGCTAGGACTAGGAGTTGGCCATCAGTATGTACAAGAAACTTACATTATTATAAAAAGATGAACTACATACATAGCAAAACAGGATTGAAAACATTTTGTGTCTCATAGGGGAGAAACATAAATTATATTAAACCCAAACAACTTTAAATTTTATTTGCTGGCTCAACTATTGCTACAAGAGGCCTTACCATGTCTCAGTTGACCCAGAAGACAGCCTCCAGGTATTTTTCCAAGAATCTGGTGACTCACATTTCCAATGCTTCCCACTTTAGGAAGGAAAGAGAGGATTTGCTATGGATTCCAGCTCTGAATGAAGCTATGCAGGATACCGCCATTTTCCCTTTCCATTCTTTCTGACCACCACTCCGTTAGACAAAGCAACTAAATATTTTCTTCTACCAGTAAATCACAGCAAACTAAATACCATGTTAATCCAGTTTCCAGCTGCAGCCTAAACTCGAGAAGGAGTGAGACTCCACCCAAAAGGTGTCTGGAATTTCCACCATGTGTTGCCTTGGAGATGTCATGTGAATAATTCCAAGTTCTATTGTATCTTGCTGAACACTGTTACATCACAAGTCACAAGCTTCCTGTGAGTTCAAAACTGAGGTTTATATTTCAATCTATTCTCCTGCATTTACTATAATACTGTATTTTATTCTGCATATACATTGTCTAAGTAACAACATAGTTACAAAGTTTTCTAATAATGTATATCAATATTCCCTACTGCAATTTGAACCGATTAATTGTTGTTCTGCCCTTGGTTAATGAGACCAACTGATCCCCAGCCAATTATAACATCCCTTTACATTCGAGGTTTGAAACTCAGTTAATTCCACTTAGTTTCCTTATCTTTATTCAAACTTTCTTTGTCTGTCCTCATGGGTTTTATTTCCAAGCTCTTTCCTATTTTGCTTGCTCTCCTCTGATTCTCTTGAATTTGTTATTGTCTTTTTATAGCACTGTGATGTCCCAAACTAAATAGTGATTTGTGGTCTTGCAAGAGTTGAATAGAGGGAAATCACTGAACAGAACGTGGCTGATCATGCAGTATTTCATGAGCTGCAAACTTGAACAGGAATCCATGGTGTCTGCCCTGCTGTTTGCTATGGAAAGAAACAATTCCAAATTACTTTTGACATTCATGGAGCAGCTACATATGGAGGCATGTCACTGCTGGGCTCAGGAAACAGGCAATGAGTGGTGGGATCGCACTGTTATGCTGGTAGGGGATGACAAGCAGAGGCTGTGAAACTTTCAGATGCGCAAAGCCACCTGCCTGGAACTCTGTGTGGAGCGTGTCCCTGCCCTGTGGCACAAGGACGCCAAAATGAGAGCTGCCTTCTTGGTGGAAGATTGTGCGGTGATCACTGTGTAGAAGCTGGCAACTCTAGACTGCTACAGGTCAGTCGTGATTCAGTTTGGAGTTTGAATCAGGCAGGCTTTGAAGCAGCATTTTAACAATGAATCCCAATAATATGTCTTTATGTAATGCATTCAGCCAGGCTTTGTTTACTTGCCGCATGGAATGACCCTTCCTGAACGTGATTTGTAGTTTGCAAATGTGCCAGTTCTCACTGTGTATGAATTCCAGCAGCAATGACCGTGTGTAGGAGAAAAATAAAGATTCATTTTCTTTTATGAGTACATTTTTTATTAAACAACAGTGATCAATACAGAGAATTCGATTTATTGCAAGGGATAGGACATTGAGGAGCTCTCTCTTAATGGAGCAGCAGTGTTTGTCTTATCCGCAAAAAGAAAAGGAGGACTTGTGGCACCTTAGAGACTAACAAATTTATTTGAGCGTAAGCTTTTGTGAGCTAGAGCTCACTTCATCGGATGCATTCCTGAAGTGAGCTGTAGCTCACGAAAGCTTATGCTCAAATAAATTTGTTAGTCTCTAAGGTGCCACAAGTCCTCCTTTTCTTTTTTCTCTTAGTGGAGGCTCTCATAGCTGTATATAAGTCCAGCTGACACGAGGGAACCTGTCCGAAGGGGTGGAGTGAAAGGGGTACTGCTATGGGCTGGGAACATGCAAGGAATGTGTTTGGGGAGGGCATGGCACACAATTCTATATAGGCTGCAGGGGGACATGCGCATGCATCTGTTCTGACTACAGCACAAACAGGGACTTGGGCATCTCTGTTTGGTCCTCCATCTGTTTTATCATTCACTCCTTGCCCAATAAAATATGCTCCTGGCCCTGCTTCCTCTCCAGGCTATTTTCAATTTTTCATTAATTATCTCTCTCCAGGCCCTGTGATCGTGATCTGAGGTGGAGACGATTAGAGCACCTCCTTAAACATGTCCTCCTTACTCCTCCTGGGTCACCTTCATATCTGACAGAGGCACTCTACTGGTGTTTAGGGGTTCCCCTCAAGGGCACTACGACTGAACAACAAGAAACAGAAGTGGTATTGTGAGTGCACTCACAGCATTGAATCATCATAATTAAATACACCTCTTTCTCACTCTCTCTTGACAAGCACACAGCTCGGTGAGCACCCTAAACATGGTGGGTGGGGAAGATACAAGATGGGGAAAAAGAATCTAGATTTTTTTTAAGGGGATCATGGCAAATGATGAGGGACGCCATTGTAAATTATGCCACCATTTTCCACAGGCAAGGGTAATTGAAGCCAATATCTCATTCCTTAGTGTAAACAAGGATGCAACTCCTACATGCATGTGGCTTCAGACAGGGTGGAGCCACCATGATCAGCTGGGAAGATATGATGGGAGCTCTCCACGCTGAGCAAACAGAAAGTGGAATTTTAAAAATTCTCAGGGCTTTAAAGGGGAAGGGGTGGATGTCTGTGTGCCTGGGTGCGGGGCAGCAGAGTTTGAACTGCTGACCAGAGCACTCAGGAAGGGCATTATGGGACACCTCCTGGAGGCCTTTTACAGCAACATAATCAAGTGCAGGGTCTACACTGACACTGCTTCGAGCAAACTTTGTCGCAAAAAGCTCTACACCTCTCATTGAGGTGGTTTTGTTTGTTGGCATAGCAGGAGCAGTGAATCAGTGGAAGGAGCATTGTAGTATGTACACCTACATTGTTTGTCAATAAAACTCTGTAGTGGAGACAAGGCCTTACCCTAGGTAAAATCTGCACTTTATCACAGAGAAGTACAAATCTTCTGGCAATAGGGTGACCACATATCCTGATTTTATAGGGACAGCCCAATTCTGGGGGCTTTTTCTTATATAGGCTTCTATTACCTCCCACCCCTGTCCCAAGTTTTTACACTTGCTATCTGGTCACCCTATCTGGCAAGGATAGTCATGGGTGGCGCATGAACCCCCCCTTTGGGGAGGTTAGACCCCTGCTCCACCTCATCCACCTGAAGCCTCACCCCTAACCCGCCCCTTCTGTCCCCCTCACCCACTGGAGCCCTGAGCCCCCTCTCCTCACGGCTGGAGGAGCCCCGGCTGAACCACCCAGAGCACTGAACTGCCTGCCCCTGTGGCCCCGACCCCTGGGCTGTTGGCCGCCCTGACCCCCAGGCTGGCCTGAACAACCCCAGGCCACTGGGTTGGCTTGAGCTGCTGGCCAGCCAAGCCCCGAGATCCAGGCTGCAGGCCTGAGCTGAGCCCCTGCTGCCTTCAGGAGAGAGGGTGAATCAGGGTGGTGCCTCGGGGTGGAGCATGCATGGGGCCACGGGCTGGGTTAGGGGAGGCTTAGCTTCCCTTGGCCTATTATACCCACCACCCATGAGTACGGTCATAATCTGGACACATGACTTATTGATGCATTCTGTCCAACTTTCAATCTGGTGGTGATGTGATTCTTGGTCTTCTGTTGAGAAGAAGGATTCAGCATCAGCTTTTGAGCGGGCATGTGCTCAGCAATAATGAAGCTGAACTATCTGTTTTAAAAAAATATGCTAGCAAATAAAAGTAAAGGAGTCCTGATTTTCTTCCACATGCCACTATAGCTGGAGGCGTGATGCATTTGCTGCAGAAAAGGGGATTAAAAACTCCATTGTGGTATTTTGCCTCTTATGTTTACACACAGACTATATAGATGCATGTAATAATTACACATAGATAACTTGTAACAGAGATTTACAGTTACAAAGTCAAGCACTCGAAAGTTAGGAAATGCCAGAGTTAAGATTTCCTGTGCAACCTTAATTCAGCACCCTTAAGCATATGCAGTATTACACAGATTTTAATTGTCTGTGGCCTACAGCAACTGGGATCAGCTATTGGAGAGAAAGTGCTGTTCAGCCCCTGCAGTCCCAGGATGGAGCATGCTCCGTTGGCAGGGAATCTTTGGAGAGTTTACCTGCCAAATTCTAACAAGTCTCCACAGAGCATGGGTGAACAGCAATTTAGTTTACTTGAACAGAAAAAGGCCCTGAGACCCGAGCAGTTCTCCTGCCAAATCTCAAGTCCTTCTAAAACATGGTGGCCCTAGAGCTTCTCGCTGAAAGAACTGCAACGCTATTTTTAACACAGCAAAACAAAGTTATTTTTTTCTCTAATCTCTGTCTCAGAAATAGCTGAACCATTTTTGCTGAAACTTTCCCAGAAAAAATTCAGCCTGAGTCTGCTATTCAGCATGGAAAATTTCAGCCCGAATGATTAAAGTCTAGTGAAGCTATAAGCAACTGACAACAGGGTTTTATAATAGGAAATGGGAAATTTTATACTTATAATAGCAACCTTAAGTACAGGCAGTGCTACCAGCACCACCTATATATTATTCCTTTCAGAGCCCATTGATGCTTTCGTTCTATAATCAACGAGAAGCATTTTTAGGTAATGTGCAACACTTCCTTCCATAGACCTGCCCAATAAAGAAGGGTGTCGGTACTGGATATTGAACTACAGGCAGAGGCGCTGGCTTCCTCTGGGACCCGGGGGTGCTCAACACCCTGCTCCACCCCAGGCCCCACCCCCACTCGCCCCTTTTCTCCAAGCCCCCACTCCCGACCTGCCTCTTCCCGCCACCGCTCCACCCCAGGCCACACCCCCACCCACCTAACAGCCCACACCCCCACCCCACCTCTCCCTGCCCCCGCTCCACCCCGCCCCACGTCTCCCTGCTCAGTTCCACCCCCTCCCCTTAGCATGCCCAGCCCTCGCTCCTCCCACTACCCCCTCCCCTCCTGCACCTCCTTGCATGCTGCGGAACAGCTGATTGCAGTGGGTGGGAGGGGCTGGGAGGGAGAGGGATGAGTTGATCAGCAGGGCTGCAGGTGGACGGGATGCACTCGTGGGGAGAGTTGGCTGCTGGTGGGTGCTAAGTGCCCACTAATTTTTTTCTGTGGGTGCTCCAGCCCTGGAGCACCCATGGAGTCAGCACCTATGACTACAGGTTCCAATTCTTGAGTCAAACAGAGCTATGCTACTCACAGGACAGGAGTGAGGGGCACTCAGGGGCTTCTCTAAGTTATATCTGGCTATCAGTGTCCTTAAAGGGCCACTTATTCAACCATGAGTAGCCTCAGTGAAGAGGTACTCTAGTGAAGCTTCCTTTTTCCCTGACCCCTTCCCTGTACCATGCGACTACAAGGCAGGGATGGCACGGCACTGCTCCAGTAGCTCTGTGTGATTGGGGATGCCTCTTATGTTAGGAGAAGTACTGAATAATCTTAGCCATTTGCTGGCTAAGTGCCTCTTTCTAACATCAGAGCAGCTCAAGGCTGGCAGCATATAACTGCAAATCAAGCCTGGAGTTGTAAATATGTCAGCACAAAGCACTACCACAAAGGCACGAAACCAGCTCTTGGCTTTTTGGGACTTTTAATACACACACAAGTCAGAGGTTAATAACTAGATGTTATAATATTAATATATATTATTAATTGTTATAATGTTATAATATTTATATATATTAATAATTGTGCAGATGTAAGATCCACTGAACACAGCTGTGGAAATGACCTTCACTTCTGACCTCCCACACCTGTATACCATTTCAGCTGGATTCTTTCTAATAGAGACTGACACCAGGACCACAGTGTCTGATGATTTTGTTGAACATCTACTAAGGATTATGATAGGTTAAGAGTCAGACAGATAAACTCTTTCACTTGTAACTTAAACCAGATTTGACTATAAACCGAGTTTTGTTTTTAGTTAATTAAGGA
Source organism: Lepidochelys olivacea (assembly GCF_965140295.1). Classification (NCBI taxonomy): domain Eukaryota; kingdom Metazoa; phylum Chordata; order Testudines; family Cheloniidae; genus Lepidochelys; species Lepidochelys olivacea. The sequence continues at coordinate 301,020,222 of NC_140411.1, forward strand.
TACCATAAAAGTTACATTATTCTCATCAGATCTTTATCACTCAATAGAATAGAAAATAAAGTAGAAGCCAATTAGAGTGAATAGCTGATTTATATTTTAATTCATACAGTTCAGTTTTTCAGTTAATAAAGGGTTTTTTCTTTAAATCAAAGTAGTCAAGTGGAATATCATAAATGCAAAATTAGGCTAATTCTATTGAATTCAAAACTGTGATGATACTCTTAGTTAGAATGAATTCACTGGTGTGAGAAAAGGAATTCACTGAGATGTTGAACAAAAGAAAAACAGTATTTTCGCTGTGTGTTGCCTATAAAACATTAGGAGGCAAAAAAGGCTGCCCTAAGAATGCTGTTAAATACTGAGGAACAAATCAGTTTGTAATGTAAGTCCATTTTATAATGAAACATTACATATCTATCATGAATAAATATTGATTTTGTGTTTCTTTGTTGAATTTAATTTTGTGAGTTGTTACAGTTTGCACAATTTACACTTTTTTAGCCTACTGGAGTATGTTAATTAATGGATATCTCTGGACATGAAGTATCTACTTTCCATGGGTTAAGTATGCAACCAACTGAAAATATATAGATGCGATATATGCACTAAAATTACAAAAATACTTAGATAACTATCAGGGTGCAGTTGATGATATCCATCTAAATGGTTAACAAACTAATTTCAAATTGTTTACCATGTTCTTGAATCTGAGGATGAAATAATGGAAGTGGCACCTTTATTCCAATCAACACTAATGGTTGAAAATTGAAAGCAAAATTTGAGAATGTTTTCCCAAATTTCTCTTCCCCATTTTCCCCAGAAATTTTAAAATCTTTTGACCATCCGTATTAATTAACATTGCACTCTGAAGGAATCACATGTAATAAACGTTCTATTTAGTAAAATGTCTTTTATTAAAAATGTTAAGTGACTATAATAAGAGATCACAATGTAATAGGATAGGACTGTCCTCCCCCCCACACTTTCTCAAGCTTGTTTTTAGAATTATATGCTTTTGTATTATGATCACTTTAGAATTTTTGCTTTTGATAGTGGGAATGTAGAAATGTAAAGACTTGTGAGACACAAATTTCTGCTGTTGACAAAGATTAAATTGTCTTAAGCGTGAACTCACCATTCAGTTAACATAACCTACCAATCTCAATGGGATTTTAACTGAACCCATCACAAGATTTCACCTAGTACTTAACAGTATTCCACACCTCAGTTTCAGTCATCATCCTGATGAGACCTAAAATGTGGACACCCAAACCATCCCAAACAATAACTAAAGGAATAATTTGACAAATGACAAGTGATACAATATAACTTGTGAGAAAGTTCCTCCTCCGCCTTGGTGGGTCCTGCGCTTATTGGCGGATTTGCTCACCTCAGAGGTTCACGGCAGCCCTCTGTTTGGCCACTTTCATGGCTCAAATCTGCCATTCACTCAGTTAGCCTCATCTCTGGCCAGCATGGGGAAAAGGAAGAAGAACAATTCCCTGCAGTCTCTGCTGATCCATCTAGTGGATCGGGGAACAGGCCAGAGACCTTCCCCTCTGGTGGAATCCACAGTCCAGTTCAACTCCTCTGGTATCAAGTAGGGAGTTAGTGGGATGGAGGAATGGGGGGAACCCGGGCCCGCCCTCTACTCCAGGTACCAGCCCAGAGCCCTGTGGATTGCAGCTGTCTACAGTGGCTCCTGTAACAGCTGAGTGACAGCTACAACTCCCTGGCCTACTTCCCCCTGGCCTCCTCCCAACACCTCCCTTATTCTCACCACAGGACCTTCCTCCTGATGTCTGATAATGCTTGTACTTCTCAGTCTTCCAGTAGTATGCCTTCTCACTCTCAGCTTCTTGAGCCTCTTGCTCCCAGCTCCTCACACACACCACAAACTGAAGTGAACTCCTTTTTAAACCCAGGTGCTCTGATTAGCCTGCCTTAATTGATTTTAGCAGCTTCTTGATTGGCTGCAGATATTCTGATCAGCCTGTCTGTCTTAATTGTTTCCAGAAAGTTCCTGATTGTTCTGGAACCTTCCCTGTTACCTTACCCAGAGAAATGGGACCTACTTAACCTGGGGCTAACATATCTGCCTTCTATCACTCTCCTGTAGCCTTCTGGCCTGGAGGGAGGAAGGAGGGAGAGGATCCTGTCTCTGCCCCTCTCCCTGCCCCTATTCCTGATCCCTGCCCCGCCCCTGCCCCTGCCCCCTGCCTTTCACCAATTGAGCCCCAATTGAGCCAGGGTTTGAGGCGGGCCGCGTGGCGCCGGCCCATCGGGTGCCACGTTGGGGGTCCGCCCCTTGCCTGCCTGTCTCGGTGGGCCATGGGGCTGTGTCAGGGGCCCCACCAGAGGATAGCCGGGGGCCAGTAACCCCAGCCCCCCATACGCTGCGAGAAGAGCTGCGGGAGTTCCTTGGAGATGTCTGCGGCTCCCGTAATAAGGTGCAGCTGGCTTTCCAGCAATGGGGGGATTTTCATCAAATCCTCTGGGCTGCGAGGGCCCTCATGGGGGAGGGTAAAAGGACCAGGAAGCAGGGCGCCGTGGCCTAACAGTGGGTCCACCTCTTCCGTGACTCCTTACTCACCTATGGGGTAGCTCATGGTTTGTTGCGCGGCCCGACGGGGGCCGTGAGCGACCCTGCCAGCGAGGCTCCCCCCAGCCCTCCTCATGGCACCTATCATCATCGCAACATTGAACACCCGGGGCTGTAGGATGGGTCTCCGCAGGTCCCAGGTGCTCTCCTTCCTTCAGGAGGGGGGGTACTCTGTGGTTTTCCTGCAGGAGACCCATACGGATCTGGCTGCCGAAGATAGCTGGCAGCTGGAATGGGGGGACAGGGTCTACTTTAGCCATCTCACAGTTTGCACATTACCTGCCTTCTGGCAGAGGACGGCACCCCCCTCACGGATCCGGTGGAGATGTGTGGGAGGGCCAGGGCCTTCTACGGAAACCTTTTCCTCCCAGATCCGACCGATCCTAACTCTTGCAAAGTGCTCTGGGACAAACTCCCTACAGTCCGCGCGGGTGACCGAGACTGGTTAGAGCTGCCTCTCACTGTGGCTGAGTTCTTGGAAGCTCTCCGCTGCATGCCCACCAATAAATCTCCGGGCATGGACGGGCTGACTGTGGAGTTCTATCGTGTGTTCTGGGATGTCCTCGGCCCAGACCTAGTCACCATCTGGGCCGAGTCTTTGCAGAGCAGGGTCCTCCCTCTTTCGTGCAGGCGAGCCGGGCTCGCCTTATTATTGAAGAAGGGGGACCTCCGCGATTTCCGAAATTGGCGTCCCGTCTCACTCCTCAGCATGGACTACAAAGTCGTAGCGAAAGCCATCTTGCTGTGGCTAGGGTCTGTGCTGGCGGACGTGGTCCACCCAGACCAGACCTACTTCGTCCCAGACTGCACCATCTTCGACAACCTGTATCTGGTCTGGGACTTCTTAGAACTCAAGGTGTAGGGATTTGTCTGTTGTTCGCCCTCCTATCCTTGGATCAGGAGAAGATATTCAACAGGGTGGACCACGGGTATCTCCTGAGCACTCTGCAAGCGTTTGGCTTTGGACCCCAGTTTGTGGGTTTTCTCCGGGTGCTGTATGCCTCCGCAGAGTGTCTGGTCAGGCTCAGCTGGACCCTGACCAAATCGGTCAGCTTCAGGTGAGGAGTATGGCAGGGGTGCTCCCTCTCGGGCCAGCTGTATGCTCTGGGGATTGATCTCTTCCTCTGTCTCCTCCATAGCTGGTCCTGTCAATGTACGCTGACGATGTGCTCGTTTTGGTCCAGGACCTGGGCAACTTGGCGCAGGTGGAAGCTTGCCAGACCATCTACTTGGCAGCCTCCTCCACCCAGGTCAACTGGGTCAAGAGCTCTGGCCTGGTGGTTGGGGACGGGTGGCAGGCAAGCTCCCTTCTGCCCATGCTTCAGGCCATCTGGTGGAGCAGGGGTCTGCTGCTCTATCTCAGCATTTATCTTTCTGCCACGCATCCATCTTCACCAGAGAACTGGCACAATTTAGAGGGCAGGGTGATAGATTGGCTCTGGAAATGGACAGGACTACTCCGGTGCCTCTCCCTTCGAGGGATAGCGCTGGTGCTAAATCAACTAGTCCTGTGCATGCTCTGGTACTGTACATGCTCAACACCCTGGTCCCAGCCCTGGGCTTTCTGGCCAACCTCCGGACATCAATTCTGGAGTTCTATCTCCATCCGAGAGGACTTCTGCAAGACCTCTCCGGGCTGCCAATCTTCTACCAGGACCTCCTCCGGACCTGGAAACTGTTCTCAGCAACCAGGTCCGTGGAGGCCACTGTGGGGGCAGATCTCCTCGCGGAGCCCCTTCTACACAACCCGCAGCTCTGTGTGCAGGTGGCGGAGTCCCCCTCGGTGCACCAGAGGTTGGTCCTGGCAGAAGTCACAAGAGTCAGAGACCTCCTGGACTATGAACAGGGAGACTGGCTGGATCCTCTGATGCTTGCTCAGCCATGGGGCTCTCCAGGCTTCGTACTCCCCGGCGCGTACTTCAGGAGGTGAGGGCCGCTTTGCCGCCCGCTGCTCGGGTTTACCTCGACCGGGTCCTGCGAGAGGGCGCGCCCCGCCCACCCTCCACCCCAGGCCCTCCGGACCTTTTCATCGGGCCCCTGCCCCGTGGACCCAACCGACGTCCCCGCCCCTTCACCGTGAGCCGGCTGCATGATCTGCAGCCAGTCTGCTTCCAGACTGCGCCAAGGAAACAACTATATAAACTCGTGCTCCACATCCTCACCCTCGTGTCCCACCCTGACACAAAGCGGTGGGACCTCCTGCCACCTCTAGAGGGTGAGGAGCCCCAGTGGGCCAGCCTATACTCCACCCTGGTCCCGAGGCCTGCTGGGGATATCAGTTGGTGGCTCCTTCATGGGGCCGTGAGCACGGGCGTGTACTTGGCACGGTTCACCCCTATCCTGGACATCTGCCCCTTTTGCAGCATGAGGGAAACCCTGGTGCACATTTACTTGGCGCGGTCCACCCTTATCCCGGACACCAGCCCTATTCCGGCACCTCACGGATATTTTGTTATGTTTTTGGTTGCACTTTTCCCCTCACCTCCTTATCTATGACTCCCTATCCATGGCCCCACAAAGTCACGGGAGCTCCTGGTCAACCTCCTCTTGGCCCTGGCTAAAGTGGCCGTCTATAAAACCAGGGTGAGGAGATTGGCCGATGGAGTCTCCTGTGACTGTGGGGCCTATTTCCGATCCTCCATCCATTCACGTATCCAGGCAGAGTTCCTCTGGGTGGCATCCACAGGCTCCGTTGACACCTTCGAGGAGCAGTGGACGCTGTCCAGGGTTCTCTGCTTGGTGCCCCCATCTGGTTCCCTTCATCTGACCCTTTGACCGCACTCCTGTCCCTGTTATTTCATTAGTTGTCCCCCCTATTTATTTGCCCTCCAGGTCCTGTGGATCCCCCTCGTAGGCTGCGGGGGGATCCTTTGCCCACCCACTTCCCGAATCCCAATAGTATCACTCTCCTGTAGCAATCTGGCCTGACCCTGTCACAAACTATTTACACTGTCTTTCTCAAGATAGTTTCACATCGCCAACATAAAACCTTTATTCCTTCCCAAATCTCTTTTGGGTTTCTCTCTCTGGATTTCCTTTCAGCCACCAGTGAGGGGCCCCTTTCAGTCGGCCCCTGAGGAATGCCTGTTCTTTCTGTGGCATTTGATGGCTAAAACAGGCTCTGCCCATTCTGTTCAAATGGGAGTTTGACACTAAACCCCATATTTGTCATAGTGGTATTATTTTGAAATGATTATGTCATAATTATTATGCAATTTGTTGAAGATGGGTCATGTAAGGTGTCATTGGAAAAGTTATGATTTGCTGAATACAATTATCCTATTTGTGTGCATGTATCATTTTTGTATCTGAAGGTATGAATATTGACTATGTACCTGTATTTCAAATGTGCTTACTCTGGAAAACATCCACAGCTAGCCTTTCGGGTACAACAATGAAGAAGCTGGACAGTGCTGATGGCCCATCAGCAAAGACAATGGACCATGGAAGAGCTTAGCCTTCCTGAGAATGCTCAAACCAGCCTGTAAGTAATGGCTGCTATGACTCAGCAGGGCATGAAAGGGCATGTGACCAGACCAAATGACACTGAACTCCATTTTGATACCTGTATTTTTCCACAGACTGGTCTGGGAACTGAATTTGGAACAAATGGTTCCCGCTATATGGTAAAGCTATATAAGGAGGGGTGTGACATCATCTAGGGGCCTCACTCCCACAAAAGAGAACTCCCGGAAACACCTGAGGACCAAAGACTGAACTGGGGGAAGTGCTGGTCCCAGACTGAAAGGATTTCTAGCCTGTGCACGGAAACCTGGTGGACTGCTTGTATCATCAGCCAGGATGAGAAATTGCTAATTCATCTCCAATCTGTCTACTATGTTAGGCTTAGTTTGTGTTTTGTTTATTTGCTCGGTAATCTGCTTTTATCTGTTTGCTATCACTTATAATCACTTAAGATCTACCTTTTGTAGTTAAAGAAATTTGTTTTTTGCTTTATCTCAACCAGTGTGCCTTTGCGTGAAGTGCCTGAGAAAAAATCTCAGCTTGGTTAACACAGGCTTGTTGCATATCCTTCCCACATCAAGGGGATGGCAAACTTTATTAATGTGCATATCTTGTACAGATCCCTGTGAAGTATAAGACGGCATAATTCTGGGTTTGTAGCCTTGCAGAGGTGCAAGGCGGGGGGAATTGGGGAGTTGGCTGTATGTCCTTTAGTGGCTTTGGTACAGTACACAGGTAGCTCAGTTTGGGCATGTTGCCATGTTGGGTATTAATAGGGCCTGGTGAGGCTGGTTGTGTCTCCAACCCAGTGGTGGGCAATCTGTGGCCTGTGGGCCGCATGCAGCCAGGGCCGTACTTAGGCATATGCAAAATACACAGCTACATAGGGCACCATGAAATTAGCACCTGTGTGCTTCATATGTGCATTCTAGAGGGGTGTGGGGCCCGGGACAAATCCCTCTGTCCCTGCCCCACTTCTTCCAGCCCCCAGCCTGCCCCCATTTTCCACCGCTTTTCCCAAGCCCCCTCCCCCAGTGATGGATGCGGCTCACGGGATTAGCAGGGGGGCCTGGCGATGGCAGCAGGGGTCAGGCCTACCCCCGCACTCACTGGTAGTGGTGGGAAGCAGAGCAACCCAGCCTCAGCCTGCTCCACTCTGCTGGCTCCCTGCTGTATTGCTCCACTTCCCACCACCAGTTTGTGCGGAGAGTCGGGGGGGGGGGGACGAACCCTTTCCACCAAACCCCCTCCCCTGAGTGACATGGCTGGGGTGGGGGGAGCGGAGTGGGCTGGGTCATTCTGCTTCCTGATGCTAGTGCCAGGTCCCGCACTAATCCCCTGGGCTGCTCTGGGCCTGTGCGGACCCCCAAAGTGGCCCCCCACAGCTCCTGCCTCCATGGCCCCACAGGCCTTGAGTGCAGCCCAGACCCTCCGTGGGCGGTGGGGGGGAAGCAGGTGCTTGGGCTGCATAGGGCACTATAATTGGTAGACACAGCTCTGCATGCAGCCCATCAGGGTAATCTGCTGGCGGGCCACGAGACAGTTTGTTTACATTGACCGTCCGCAGGCACAGCCACCCACAGCTCGCAGTGTGTCTGAGAGGGATGCAGTGGTTCCCATGGCTCCCAAATTTGTGACTAAACTCCTTGGGGGAGATTTGTATGTCTCCGGCTCTGTTTTACTCACATTCTGCCATACATTTCATGTTATAGCCATCCCGGATGATGACCCAGCACATGTTGTTCATTTTAAGAACACTTTCACTGCAGATTTCACAAAACGCAAAGAAGGTACCGATGTGAGATTTCTAAAGATAGCTACAGCACTCGACCAAAGATTTACAAATCTGAAGTGCCTTCCAAAATCTGAAAAGGGTGAGGTTGGGAGTAGGCTTTCAGAAGTCTTAAAGGAGCAACACTCCGATGCGGAAACAACAGAACCCAAACCATCAAAAAAGAAAATCAACCTTCTGCTGGTGGCATCTGACTCAGTTAATGAAAATGAATCTGCATCGGTCTGCACTGCTTTGGATGGTTTTTGAGCAGAACCCGTCATCAGCATGGACGCATGTGCCCTGGAATGGTGGTTGAAGCATGCTCATCTGGCACATAAATATCTTGTGACGCCGGCTACAACAGTGCCATGAGAATGCCTGTTCTCACTTTCTGGTGACATTGTAAACAAGAAGCAGACAGCATTATCTCCTGCAAGTGTAAACAAACTTGTCTGAGCGATTGGCTGAACAAGAAGTAGGACTGAATGGACTTGCAGGCTCTAAAATTTTACATTGTTTTATTTTTGAATACAGTATTTTTGTACATAATTCTACATTTGTAAGTTCAGCTTTCATGATAAAGAGATTGCACTACAGTACTTGTATTAGGTGAATTGAAAAATACTATTTCTTTTATCTTTTTACAGTGCAAATAATTGTAATCAAAAATAAATGTAAAGTGAGCACTGTACATTTTGTATTCTGTGTTGTAATTCAAATCAATATATTTGAAAATGTAGAAAACATCCCAAAATATTTAAATAAATGGTATTCTATTATTGTTTAACAGTGTGATTAATCACGATTATATTTTTTAATTGCATGATTAATCATGATTACTTTTTTTAATTTCTTGACAGCCCTAGCTTCAGGATATAAATATATGAAAGAATCAGGACTATCATCACAGGCCACAATGTTAACATTATTTTGACCTGCTTTGCCAATTTTCTTGTTTGCTGTGTAAATGACTAGCACCGTCACAGTCTTGCTACCAAAGAAATATGCTAAAGGAAACGCAGGCTGTAGACAATACTCAGGATCCAAGCAATCTCTCTCAAGGGCTTATGCTATGGCACAGCACCCTGTAGCAGGGAGATGAAAGTAAGAGTTTGAGGGCCATTGAACAAAGTTGATGTTTCCCCAATTGTATTGCACAATTAGAGAAGCACTTGGGCTAAATAACTTTGCTCTACCCTGCTGTGAGCATGTATAGACTATTAAACAACCATCTGAGATTCTCATTTTTTCCTCGGCTTGGGGAGAATTCAGCTCTAAAACCTCTTAAAGGACTTTTTCCTCTTTTAAAATTAGTCTAGTTTGTATTTGGCTGTGCTGCTGTAACTAAGGGCTTGTTTTTCAGCCTTGCTTTTTCTCAAGTTTGTGAATTCCAGCTCTGAAATTAAATTTGTATGGAAAGGTCCATATCCTCCAACACATTGATGAGGTGCCCAGTGCAGCACAGGAGTGAGGTGGTGCAAAGATGTCTCTGTTCTGCTTTTCCTTCGGGGCCTCTTTCACCCCAACAAGCTGGTGGCTGGTTCAGGCCCCAGGACAATGTAAAGCAGCCTCAGAGCTGCTCTAAGTTGCACCCAGTTGCAACTATTCCCAAGGGGCCCACAGCCCCTATGCTGGAGGTCAGGAGGAAGGAGTGATATACAGCCAGCTCTTACACTAGGGAAACCCCCATGTAGCTGGTTATTCTGGTTTTCCAGCTGCTTTGTGCCATAGAAGTGTGGGAGTGTGAAGGGCATGGGGCAGAATGATTCTCTCTATTATCCTTCTCACACCTTGAATATTGCATGCAATTCTGGTCATCCATCTCATAAAAGATATGTTAGAAATGGAAAAAGGTACAGAGAAGGGCAACAAAAATAATTAGGGGTCTGGAACAGCTTCAATATGAGGAGAAATTAAAAAGACTGGGTCTGTTCAGTTTGGAAAAGAGACAGATAAGGGGTCTATATGATAAGAGGTCTATAAAATCATGAATAGTGTGGAGAAAGTGAATAAGGAAGTGTTATTTACCCCCTAACATAACACCCTATTGACGGGTTACCCAATGAAATTAATAGACTACAGGTTTAAAACAAACTTAAGGAAGTATCTCTTGACAAAGCTCAAAGTCAACCTGTGGAATTTGTTGCCAAGGCATGTTGTGGAGGCCAAAAAGTATAATTGGTTTCAGAAAAGAATTGAATAAGTTCATGGAGGATAGGTCCATCAGTGGCTTTTAGCCAAGATGGTCAGGGTCACAAACCCATGCTCTAGGTGTCTCTGAACCTCTAACTGCTAGAAGGTGGGGCTGGATGACTGGGGATGGATCACCTGACAAATTGCCCTATTCTGTTCATTCCTTCTGAAGCACCTTAAGGCCACTGTTGGAAGATGGGATACTGGACTAGATGGACCATTGTTCTGACCCAGTAGGGCCATTCTTATGGAACTGAGATATCTCTAAGGAATTTCAGGACCTCATTCTATTCTGAAAAAGATAAGAAATTGAAGTTTAAAAAAATCCATTGTCATTTTCAAACGCGTCATGTCGTAAGTTGGTATCAGGCCTTAGGAGCTCCAGCAAATGATGCGTGGTATTATCCCTTTTCAAGTGTAGCATTGGGAAAATCCCACTCCCAGCATGAAAGGCTTAAGTGGAAAAGAAACTTCATCTCTTGGGCCTATTAACAAAGAAATAGCTTGCATACAGCTTACACACGCAATCATGGATGCTAAAAATATACTCACTGTATTTCCCAGGAGCTTAGAATTTTACTCCTGACGCATGTATATCAAAAAGTAGCTATTTGTATGGGATATCTTTTTTCTTTCAAGCTAAAATTTATGAAAGCTGCAGTCTATTCAGTTCCAAAAAGAGAGCGATCTGACAGGAGCTAATGCTGGTGAGCAGATGGCAGGGTCACTAGCACACATAAGTGGCATGCATGAACGTGCAGAGAATTATAGGATACCATTTGCATTTTGAGGGACATCGAACTTATAAGAGAGAATTTCTAAGTGTGACACAGTGTCACAGGCTTCTGCATCCCCCCCCCCCCCGATGTCTATACTCTTACTTAAAATGAGAACTGAAAATCTCAATTCACTTGTTTTCTGGGAACAGTTAGCTGGCTGGAAAAATTCTCTACTACCCAGGAGCTGAATGACCCAGCAGTTCAAGCCACATACTGGTTTTAATCTATAGGCTTTTGTATCGTGCTCATCACCTTAGAATTTCAGTGCCTTACAACAGGAATGAATTTATTCCAGGTGAGGGCCAGGGAAGTACTTTACAACTGGTGAAAGTGAGGCTCAGAGACGTTGAATGACTTGCACAAGGTCACATGGGGAATGTGGGGCAGAAAGCGGAATCTGTGTCCCAGTTTCGTGCTTTAATCACAAAATCATCCTTACCCTCCTCTTCCTCTGCTCTGATTGGCCTTAAACACTTCATGCCCCCGAAGAAGCATACTTTAGGCTGGGCCTTGGGACTGCTGGTGAAAGGGAATTGAGTTACAATTCACTGACAATGTAACCTGACCATTATGCTGGTTCACATGATTTTGAATATGCGAACAGGTATGAAGAATTTAAAAACACCTATAAAATGATTTGTAGCCAAGGATAAGAGCTCAGGTAGATTTAGGATACAGAAGTGAAATATACTTATTCATTAACGTTGTAATATAGCGCCCACAGGCCTATAAGATATTTAGCTTAGCCAAACAGGGCCTCAGGCTGAGGACTACATTGACATGATTAGCTGACCGACGAATAACCTTGTAAATTGTGCTGTTACAGTAACGGATGTACTAAGTGCTGATATTTTGGGGAAAGTGTATTGTAACATACCAGTTAAAAGATGCCAGTTAAGGCTGATGGTAACATTTTGGGGATTTTTGCAGACATAGGGTGTCAGGAACGTGTGCGCCACAAGTTGTTATGGTGACTGAAGGATGTAAATGTTAATGCGTATCAGGGGAACTGACAAGCTGGCCTTTGAAAAATGGGGCATCCAAAATGTAGTGTGGTGTGAAAATACAGATAAGGAAAAGTAGGTTGTAACCACCTTCATAAATATGTATAATCCCCAGTGGGTATCAGCGTTAACACATTATCAAAGCTGTATCCCAGCTCGTGTGCCTGGGTCGATGGCAGGAAGATACTCAATGGTGATGATGGTGACAACAATGATAATAACTGATAAGGAAGATAATAACTGACACGCTGGTGTTTCCCAGCAGGACATGTGAGTGATGCCAGCCCTATGGCTAACCACTTTGCACTGTCTCTTTGTCTGCTGCTGTATTTCAATGTTTGTAGGATTCTTCATCTGTTTATGGATTTGATAATAAAGGAACTTGTGATAAATTGCAGTTGTTTCTCATGTGCTCCTTGTGTCTCTCATTCTAGTAATAGTGGAGTGAACTTTCCTGGTACTGTAGCTGTTCAGGAGACCAAATCTTTGTTGACCACTGAAGTCTAAGAAATTAACCAATCCTTAATATATAAATCCATCAGTTAGGCTACAGATTCCAAGAAAGGGGTTGCACTGCACTGAGGTCATCCACAGATTGAAGGGTAAGATCTCAAAAGATGATTCAAAGTAGAGGCTGGGTCTGAGTCATCTCCCTAGCCAGATAATTAAAATATTGTGCTTTCACAAGTGGCCGTGTGAGCAAGCAAGCAGCATGGACAAATGACGATGCATAGTTAAGTGGCTGAGGTTAAGATCGCATGGACGTGCAGTAGTAGGAGAAGATAATCTGGATATGCAGACTCAGGAGGACAAAATTGAGGTCTCTGAAAGAAAGGCCTTGCAACATGTTGATCAAATCACTGCTGATAGCAGTAAGTCCTGATTCAGCAAGGTAGTTAAGCACGTATATAACTTTAAATACAAGTCAATGGTACTACTCATGAGCTTACGGTCACTTACACAGTATTGCTTTACCTTGTGGAATTGTGACCATAGTTGGGGCTGACAGAGTAAGGAATAAGGTTGGACAGAGAAGGAGGGGAAGCAAGGCTTAAAGGGCTGTTTGAAAGTAAGAAGTGAACTTAATGAACTAGAAGAAAAAAAAACAGTGAGGGGGAACCCTACGCAAGAGATGGACCTCGCTCAGCAGCCCTGAATACGAACTCTCTTTTAAATGAAGTTAATATGTATGTACTTATAACATGCTCTATTTAGAAAGGCATGTTATGTGTTATTCTAATAAATTCCTCATAATGAAACCATACAAATTATTTCCAAAAGACTACCAAAATATTTCAAGAACTACTAGAACTTTTAAGAGTCTAAATTTATTAACCTTAAAACCTATAATCTTGTAAAATTCTCCCATTTCTAACTTCCATTTTCTCACAAACTAGCATACAGCAAACTAATTAGGCATTAAATAATGAAATGCTGATGAATTCCGCATTTTCACTAATGTTAAACATGTGATAGCCATCTTGTTCCATGTCAATTAAATAAATAATGGTTCCTCAGACTAATAAGAATCCAATTATATATTAAGGGCTTGACTCTAACCTTTGCAAAAAGTGAACAAGTGGGAAGAGTGGAGCTGTTGTGAGCCTGCTAGTTATTACCAGGCAACATATTTATCCCCAGTTCAACATCCAACCAGCAGAGGACTCCAAATAGGAATGGGAAGTACAACCAGAAATCAAAGGGTGACATGAGGATGAGCAAGAGGCTGTGTGGGAGCTGGAGCAGTTGGCTGGAGGTGGCAGCCTGAAAGCTGGCTGTGGAGAGAAGGCCAGGCATCTTGAGAGCTGGGACTGAAAGGCTGAGAAACAGTCTTCTGCTGGCAAGAGGCTGATAGTGGGGAGTGGCCTGCAGATGGGGACCATGCAGATGGGACCAAACAGGACAAAAGGACTGCACTCTGGCTGGGGGATCTGTAGGCCAGTGCATGGTTGTGTTGGGGAGACGGGTGTGGTGGAGTGAATATTCTGGGCACGAGGCTGGGCAAACCCTACCTCCATATTCTATACTGGGCTGCTTCTCAGGGCTGAGCTGGAAGCTTTTGGTTCACCCTTCCTTTTAACTGATAAAGAAATTGTGCCCAGGGTATTTGCATTTTCCATTTCTAGCAGCCCTAGTAAAGGAATCTTTTGTTATTTATGGCAATCTACCCAAGGCCAGAGCCTAGTGCCTGGAGCCCGTACAGTACTTACCTCTGAGCAGCACACAACTCACACCACATACCCTCTGTTCTAAGTCTGTCCTGCAGATAAACATGGTCTGTGTTAACCTATGCCCCCTATAATGTGTTTATATGACTATTTTTTGTGACTCAGCCCAGAACAGGCTTCTGAGCCATATCTTTGTTAGGTGCAGAATAACTAGAACAGCGGACGAGACAAGCATTATGTGAAACATAAACTTTGGCTAAAACTGCTTGGACCCACATCTGAATGAATGAGCAGGAAAGATATATACTTGACTCATTTTTACTTCCTGTTCCTGCTTGTTCCATTGTATACCACATCTAGACTGTAATTTAACACTTATTACACCTGACCCATATATAGCCCCCAGGATTTTGCTGTTAGGATTATAGCATTTCCTAGCATACGGAGTATGTCTCAGTGAAATGAAAAAAAAAAAAACACACACACATCAACTTTTCACATGTGAAATGCCACCTAGGATTTGGCATGGTTCATTTGAAACACCAGACTGTGATATGCATTTTAATGCACCGAGAGGCAAGTCACGTGCTACTAAATGCAATTATTTTCTCTCTGATTTGTATCAGAGAGTTGTGTTTGGGTTTGTTCTCTCATTAAGAGTATTTTAAACTAAATTTACTAGTTTGTATTGAATTATACTTGGATTAATTAAGTGAAAAAGGCTATCTACATCATTGGTGTGCTGTATGGATTATAATTATTAGTGTGATATCCCAAAGTGTTGTGTGGCAGGAAAAGAAACCCCAGTCACATGAAAACACATGTCCTGTAGACTATGCATCTGAAGAGGCTGTTATGTGTTGTTTATTCCAGCAGTTACATAGTACTTGTATATTGTATTTATGAAATATGCTCCTGGTATACTACTTTCAGACAGGCATGTACAAATATCTCAGAAGTAAGCTAAAGCGTCCCACATTTTGGGGTTTTTCATGCTTCATTTTTATAATCTTCTAGTGAATTTGAGCCGTACTTGAGTATCTGAACTATAATTATTTTAAATATATTTTAGGAAGGCCACAATACCCCAATAGTTTAGTGCAAAAACTACTGTGAACTGCTCAAACACATTGATTATTTTACCTTTTGCTGCTGTGGATGTGAAAATCAGAAGTCAGAACTTGGGGTTTGTTTCGATTTAGAGGGGATGGAGTTGACAGATTAGATTCATGCAAGATTTGTAGATTGTTTAATATTTGTTATAATAACTAGTTATTATTCTTTATTATTAAGTTGTCACTTAATACATTACTAGAATTGAGAGCTGTGTCAGTAAAAAGAAATTAACCCCTATAACCATTTCCCTTGCAGGAACTCTCTTTGACCTGTGTGTCTGAACCTTCTACCCTCTCACACACACAAGCTATGTCTACACTACAGTGGTAAGTCGACCTATGCTTTGCAACTCCAGCTACGTGAATAACGTAGCTGGAGTCGACGTACCTTAGGTCGAGTTACCACAGGGTCTACACCGTGGAGGGTTGATGGGAGAAACTCTTCCATTGACTTACCTCACTCTTCTCATTGGGGATAGAGTACAGGGGTAGACTGGAGAGCGATCTGCTGTCAATTTGGTGGGTCTTCACTAGATCTGCTACATTGACTGCCGGTGGATCGATCTCAGAGCATTAATCCCGGCTGTAGTGTAGCCGTGAATATCATTCCCAAAAGAGAAGTATTGTCTCCAAAATCTGCTATAGAACCAACATTACCGCATGGTGGGGTGGGAGCTAACAGGTATAAGGAAAAGAGGCACTCTGCTTGGTAATAAAACCCTCCTCTACTTACACAGCAGGGACTTCTTGTTTGAGTAAACCTGAAATTTTCAATGGAAGAGACAAGACTAGGACAAGTCTGTAATAGTGGGAAAGACAGGTTTAAAAAGTTGCATCATTTCTCAGTGGATGCACTTGGCCTGCTAAATCCAGGGTTGTGAGTTCAATCCTTGAGGGGGCCATTTAGGGATCTGGGGCAAAAATTGGGGATTGGTCCTGCTTTGAGCAGGGGGTTGGACTAGATGACCTCCTGGGGTCCCTTCCAACCCTGATATTCTATGACTATGACATCTGTCACATAGACTAGATTGTTACAAATGGAGGAAGCCGCTGAACAACTAGTGCAGAACTGACAGATTGTTTCTTGTCCTCGGGGTTGCTTTGGGGAAGATTTGTGAACAAAGGAAGGGGGATAAATATTTTAAACCTTCCTTTTATTAAAATATTAAATATTAACAGGATTGGTGATTTATGTGCTAAAAGGTGCCTACCCCTTTTAGTCTGTTCCTCTTTTCTAGAGCAATGAAGGAATGAAAAAAGGGCTGTAACTTTATGTGGTGTTTAGTTAAAAAAACATTCTGGAGTCTTTTAGATTTGTTGACACTAAATCAGCAACAATTATTTGTTCTACTTCTCTTCATATCTATGGTATTTCTAAAGGGCTTGTCACCATGATATCTAAGAACTGACGATAAAGCCATGGTAATAAAGTGTCACCATTGTTCTCCTATTTTAGGAATAAACAACTAAATAATCAAGAAAGCTAGATGTCTGATTCTGGTATATATCTTAATGATGGACCAATATCCAGTCAGGGTTTCTTTTTGAATATGTGTATTGAGCTGCATTGTCAGCCCTAAAGAATTAACTTCTTTATTAATCTGTGCCACAAAACAGAAGTATGGCAAAATTCCCCACAATGCCCTGTCATGACTGTGACTAGGGTCCCAGGGGGACCATGCTAAGATTGCTCAATCAGGGCAAACTGCAAAGAATGGGGTGCAGGCCGGACCACCGCTTCCCGCAGCTCCCATTGGCCAGGAATGGTGAACCGCGGCCACTGGGAGCTGCGAGTGGCCGTACCTGCAGACGCTCAGGTAAACAAAGCATCTCATGGCCTGCCAGGGGCTTACCCTGAACAAACCATGAACCAAGTTTGGGAACCCCTGGCATAAGGTAATTATCCATTAAGCAGTTCATATACAGTTTACTATAAACTTCAAAAAGAAATATAGACAATGATATTATTACATTCAGGTTTCATCTAAATGTTAATGTTCCCTTTTTGATCTCTGAATCAATAGAATAGAGTAACAGAGAGGAATCTTTGGTTACATTGTTAACCTCTAACAAGATATAGGTAAACATAGACCACTACAATCACTATCTTCTTCCAGTTCTCTAGCAATACAAGTCTACATTTCAAAGTCCTAGTCTATCTAACATGTTGGCTATTAATAAGGAATGGCCCTAATTACCATTCACATACTTTTATAATATGTCTTTAAAGGTAGAATTTGGGTCATTTATCCTGCTAATTGCTCGCCTGGCTCAGTGTCACAATGACATACACGGTATTGCCAACTCTTGTGATATTTTTTTTTTATGAGTGACAAGATTTCAGAGAATGCTGGAGCTTGTCTTGTGATGAAGTGAGCAGCTCCAGCCCTCTTGCAAAATTCAGCCCCTGCTGGTAGCCAGCAAAGTCCCTTGTCTCCACTTGCTTGTTCTCACAGGTGGGGAGCGGAAAAGAGGGAGCAAAGAGCCAAGCAGCCCAGCGCAATTCTGTTCTGTTTTCCCTGCTTCCCTCCTGTGATATGGGAGGACGGCACCTCTGCTCCTTCTCCTGTAGCACCTAGACTTAGAAGGTGCCGATGAGTTCTTGGAGTTGCCTCCACCCCGTCTGGGAAAGGGGACCCTACGGCAGCCACCCCAGGCCTGGGAGAAAGGGTTGAAAAATCCTAGAAGGAGCAGAGGTGAAGCTGGAGGCTGAGCTGTGGGGTGGGGACTGATGTGGCTGGGTGGGGACAGGATTGATTTAGAGACTGGGAGGCAGAATTTCTGGCCAAGAAACACTATTTCACTAGGAGGGTGGTGAAGCACTGGAATGGGTTACCTAGGGAGGTGGTGGAATCTCTTTCCTTAGAGGTTTTTAAGGCCTGGCTTGACAAAGCCCTGACTGGGATGATTTAGTTGGTGTTGGTCCTGCTTTGAGCCGTGGGTTGAGGATATAGGCAATCAGATGAAATGTAAGGCATCTGCTGTATGTAATGCCTGAGCATTATCATAGATATAACTCACTACCAGGCCACTCTTTAGTGATTCCATGAAATCATCTTTGTAATTTGTCTCTCATTAACAGTTCGGCAGGAAACAGTCCATTTTGCAACTGTGGTGCATGCAAACCTGTAAAGATCTTTTTCTCAGACTTTGGGTAGCTGCACTTCCTGTTCTGTCATTTGCTTAAGGATACAGTGGCCTCATTCTAACACAGCTGAGCTCAGAGAATGAGCTGGAGCCCCCTTCTATACAAAAAAAATGAGGTTCCTGGTGGGACATTCTCTGTTGCCTTATTTTCACCAGAGATTTATCTTGAGGTCTGGCCTAACTGTTTCTGTTAACTTGCATCCTGTCCAGATACAAACCTCCCTCAATCCTATGTTTCTTATGCAGTAATTGTTGCAGCGAGCATGGACAATGGCCTTGGGTAGACCTCAAGTTACTTTGAGTGAGCAACAATCATAAGCTATTTTCAGTGAGAATGCAGGTGACTGCCATGACACAACAATCAATGACTATTAGTTCTCCAGTACTTTCCCACAGTCCCTCAGAATCTTGCCAATTCATGACTTACTCTAACATCTATCTACGCTCTTTCTGTCTGGAAGTCACTTATCCCTGCATACAGGACTGAACAATGTCCTAGACTCCAGTCATATATGGCTTCCAGTACCAGCACCTTCACTCATCTCAGATACAGAGCTGCGAATTTAAGGAATGTCCATCAGAAGTCATTGTCTCAGTGTCTGTCCCCTTTAGAACTTCTCCTGCCCTACAGGATCCAGACTAGTGCTGTTCCACATGAGAGAGGTGGCAGGAATAGAGGGTAACATGCTAAAATAGTTAAGTCCTTCACGGAGGGAGGCACTAAACAAGTAATGATAGGAAACTGCAACTCAGCTACTAGTCCCTCTCACTTGTGGAGTCCCACAAGGATCAGTTCTGTCTCTCGTCCTATGCAGCATCTACATGCAACCACTGGATGAACCAGTCGGATGATATGGACTTAAGTGCCAGCAATATTCAGATGGCACACAGATCTGTTTATCCTTCATCACACACAACTAGATAACCAACACCAAGATGGCCTAGTGCATGGACAAGATTAGCTCATGGATGAAGAACAGCTGGCTGAAGCTGAACCTGAGCAAAACAGAAGTGATACTGGTGAGCAGAGGAAAGCACTTTGCAAAGTTGGCAGCCCACAATTGGTCAATTCAGTCAGTAGTTTAGAAGTGCACTGGATTCCTCACTGATGCTAGGCTCTCACATAGCAGAATCTGTGAGTAATACCACCTGCCATCTCCGGTTGGCGAAGAGCCTCTATCCCATTCTGGCAGATGATGACATGGCCTCAGTTATATACATCTTTGTCATCTCCCATCTGGACTACAGCAGTGTGATGATATACTTGGCCATGAAACATTCAATGCTTAGGAAACTCCAACTACTACAGAATGCTTAGCCAAACGAAGGCTGAGAGGGGATGCTCTCTATACACATGTCACGGGAGCAAACACCAGGCAGGGGAAGCACTATTTAAAGCTATTTAAAGCACAGTGTTGCCACAAACACAAATGGCTATAAACTGGCCATGAATAAACTTAGAGCAGAAATTAAAAGAATGTTTGTAACTATCAGAGATGTCAGCTTTTGGAACAGCTTTCCAGTAAGAGTAATGGGAGTAAGTAACCTAACTTGTTTTAAGATGGCACTTCATACATTTATAATGGGATTATATGACAGAGTTACCTGAGATAGCAGGGGACTGGAATTCATGACTGAGAAAGTCCCTTCTAATCCTACATTGCTAAATCAGTTGAATGCTGCTCTGAGGAACTGGATTCTATTGTTCTATAGTTATCCTTCTTAAAAAAAATTCATTTATTATAAAATATTGCCTTGATTCCTTTAAAATTTTGTTAAAATATTAGTACAATTTAGGTAAGGATTGAAATGGAAAGGAAATTTACCATTTCAAATGGAAAAGGAATAGCACCAGCACTTGGGAATTAATGAAAGAATGTTTAAACATCAAGTTAAGGGTTAACAAACCTTACTGGGCATTTAACACTGTTACTCAGCCTGCGTAGAATATTCTCCATTAAGATGGTGCTCTTATTCTTGGAGACTATGTTGGCTGTGTAAGCTAAAACACCTCCTACAGTCATTTTGGTGACCTTGGAATAAAAATAATGATCAGTTGGAATGGTTTTTAAACGTATCAGTCACTGAGGGGAAATGTACCAGAAAGTGGGCAAACGCAATGGACTAGTTAGTGTAATGGCAATTGGCAAACATATAGTCTTAAGATGAACTTTTGAGACATTTGCCTGGCATGCAGCAAACTATTGCTGATAGCCAAGAGTGCTGCAAAGATTTAGTGGCAGTGAGAAATTCTCTTTTGGATTATTAACCCTTAATATTTATAGATATTGCTAAATATGCTGATAATTTATTTGGGCTTTTATTGACCCCAGTCACGTGACCTGGGTCAGGGTTCTGAATGCAAATATCCCTTTTGCACAATATGGGTCAGTATCCACTGACTGTGGTAGTTACTGTTACAAATTTTATTTGTGAAAATGACACTCAAAGTTAATAGGCCCCTACATTTTCACCTCTGTCTTCATTTGCTCCTCTGTCTATACACACCTTACAGTCAAAGTGATCAGCCTTTCCATGCATCACTGAGTCATCAGCTGCAAACTACTGTAGTACAATATGTTGAAGCTACTGCAAATGCACATGTGACTTTCACGCTGTCCCTTTACTCTCTTTAATAGCTCTAGCTATGAGAGACAACAGGAGACTGAAATTGGCAAGATTCCTTCTCTCAAAGGAAGTTTAATGTCAATTCCAATGCACTACTTGCTCATAACATTGTCAACTGAGCCACAGAGGGGAATGGTGTGACAGCACGAAGTGCACGCACAGGTTCTTGCTCACAAACCCATCCTGCTGATTTGTTTCTTTCTGAACAGCAGTGGTTTGGGCCCAGTACTGCGTCCAAGGATGGCAGTGGAAAAAACTCCCATTGCCTTTAGTGGGAGCAGAATCAGCCTTTTATTCACAGCTGCTGTTTTCATTTTGGACAGGGAGAGACTCTTATGCCATGTGCATGGATACATTTTATTTACACAACTTAAGTTTAAAATGTAATTTTTGCTGGGGTGTTAAATTTTGGATCTGTCAACCTGCTCTGTGCATCTAAATAAATCGAGGCAGCCTTGTCTATTGTTAAAGTAATTCATATCTTCAGTCTACACAAAAAAAAGTGTCAACTTTTTAAAAATATGTAAGCTCAAAGGCAATTCATTCAGCCCTGCTGATCCACTCTCTGCGTTTGTTGGAAATAAGCTTTAAGATTATTATTGTGCATTATTACTGAGTGTTACTTAGTGCTGTATAATACAGCAAAGATGTTATTCTTGCCCCCCAACGTTAAAATCTATGTTCTACAATATCTGAGAAGCAAAACCAAGTAAACTCGAAGTTTAAGTGAGCAGCTTTTAATGTAGATCAGGTGTATGCGCCCTGTTTTCTGCTTTATTGATATATCAACTAACCTCTTAACACCTGAAACTCCCAACATACAAAAGTACAGAAAAACAGACTTGACATTCCCAATATTTCTAATGTCAAAGAGTAAGCAAGAAAAAACATTTTGGGGCAACATAAAAAAAGTCCCTCTCCAGCCCTCTGTGTATATCCTAAAGAAGTAAAAAAGGGCCGTGATGGGGTGTCCACCCCACTCAAGGCCTGAAGGGCGTAAGATAGTTTAGAGGGCTAGTTAACCACTTAGGCTGCACCAGGAGGAGCAGCCAGGGAGCAAAGAGGATTAAATAGAGATGAAGCTCAACTGGACTTAGAATTGGAAAAGGTTCAGAAAAGGGCAACAAAAATTATATGGGGTATGGAACGGCTTCCGTATGAGGAGAGATTAATAAGACTGGGACTTTTTAGCTTGGAAAAGAGACAACTAAGGGAGGATGTGATTGAGGCCTATAAAACCATGACTGGTGTGGAGAACGTAAATAAAGAAATGTTATTTCGTCCTTCTCATAGGGGTCACCAAATGAAATTAATAGGCAGCAGGTTTAAAACAAACAAAAGGAAGTATTTCTTCACACAATGCACAGTCAACCTGTGAAACTTTTTTCCAGAGGATGTTGTGAAGGCCAAGACTATAACAGGATTAAAAAAAGAACTAGATAAATTCATGGAGGATAGGTCCATCAATGGCTATTAACCAGGATGGACAGGGATGGTGTCCCTAGCCTCTGTTTGTCAGAAGCTGGGAATGAACGACAGGGAAAGGATTACCTGTTCTGTTCATTTCCTCTGGGGCACTTGACATTGGCCACTGTCGGAAGACAGGATACTGGGCTAGAGGATCTTTGGTCTGACCCAGTATGGCTGTTCTTATGTTCTTATGGACAGGAACAGGAGGGGCCTGTATAAAGCCCAGTCGCTGAGAGTAGAAAGAGGCTGCAGAGACAGAGGCTGCAGTCACTGTGAAGGTGAAAGAAGGCAAAGTAGGAAGTAGCCCAGAGATAAGTGCAGACCTTGACTGCTTGTTGCAGGGTCCCTGGGCTGGAGCCCAGTTGTAGAGGGCAGGCCTGGATTCCCATGCCAGCTACTGGGGAAGTGGCAAGGTTAAGGGGCAGTGAAAGAGAAAACTGCCAGGGACAATGGCCCTGAGAGGCTTGTACACACTATTTCCCAGAAGGGAAAAACCTGAGTGACTTGGCTGGAGGGCCAAGCCATGAAGTGGGAGCAGTTGAGTCCTAAGAGACAAAGACTGAGAGAGTGATGGAGCGAGCAACCTCAGGAAAGGGTGTTAGACTGGTAGAGCTAACTCCCAGAATTGCCAAAAGGGGGCGCTACCCAGCAGCGAGTAGAGCACTGGGTTCAAGGGCATAAAGTCTTTTGCATGTCCCTTAAATGGGTGCCACCTCTGGTTGATACACAGCCTGTTTTGTTTACTGCCAAGGTGGTGCATAACAGGAGTTATGCACAGATGTTGAATGCAAGCAGTCACTTTATTTTGTGGTTGCACATACAAAGAAGCAATTTGAACCAGCTGTATTTATTACTACTTAGGGACATCTAGTGTTCATCTGTAGAAACTGCAGATCAGCATCCACTATACCACTCATGACTGACAGCTAGCTATGCACATGGTTTACCTGTTTTGTTTATCTTTTCACAAAACAGATCCACGGATATTTATTTATGAGAGGTATTAGTGTCTGGAACAGAGATTATAGGTTTGAAAATTCAAAAAAGACTGAAGGAGGCTCCAGACACCTGGTTTGGTGATGGCGGAATCATGTTACATTGATGCCACCAGGTTCCAGATCATCCTTTCTGTTAAGGGTAGTTGATATTTTATGTCTTTTTTTTTTCTACAGCCTGAGTAACAGAAGGTTTTTAATGTAAATTTACACTGGAGCGTTACTGAGGTTGTTGCTGGATTAAGTATAATGCTGACTGCTTTGGAAGCTTGTTTTTGATGGTAGCATCTTTGGGAGCACTCAAAAAACCCCATGAAATCCAATTTATTTCCAGTGTTCTTGTTTCTGGCAGCTCCAGTAATCACTTTCTTTGAGGTTTTGTTTCAGCTTTTGTAGTAAAGCACCAGCAGAGATGAAGGCCAAAACACTATATGAAGGGCAATTAGTTAACAAGTTTCAGACATTTTGTGTTTAAAAGAAATGACTAAGGATCATGTTGGACTCTGCATGGGAAGAGACAGTTCTTCCACTGCTCATACAATTCCTGCAGTTTTATTTGCAAGTGGGTGGTTTCTTACAGACTCTCTATCAAAAATACATTGCTAATAAGGTATCAGAGGATAGCAGGAAGTGGTGTAATGTCCTGTGGTGAGATTCTTGTGCTATGCCTCTAAGACACTGGTTCCCAAACTTGTTCCATCACTTGTGCGGGGAAAGCCGCTGGCTGGCCGCACCGGTTTGTTTACCTGCCACGCCCGCAGGTTCGGACAATCGCGGCTCCCAGTGGCCGTGGTTTGCTTCTCCAGGCCAATGGGAGCTGCTGGAAGCCGTGCGGGCCGAGGGACGTACTGGCCGCTGCTTCCAGCAGCTCCCATTGGCCTGGAGCCACAATTGGCCGAACCTGCGGATGCGGCAGGTAAACAAACCCGGCGCAGCCCGCCAGGGGCTTTCCCCGCACAAGTGGTGGGACACGTATGGGAACCAGTGTTATAGTAGATTGAAGAAGGCCTTGTGGTGCCTAATTTTGCCATTGTTCATTATGGTCTTCTCAATCTGTCTGTAGTCATTAAAAAGAGCAGGAGGACTTGTGGCACCTTAGAGACTAACCAATTTATTTAAGCATGAGCTTTCGTGGGCTACAGCCCACTTCATCAGAAAGCTTATGCTCAAATAAAATTGTTAATCTCTAAGGTGCCACAAGTCCTCCTGTTCTTTTTGCGGACACAGACTACTCTGAAAGGCTGCTACTTTGAAATCTGTAGTCAGTGAACTCCCATGCACTTAGCTCATAATGGCCAAGAGAGAGACAGTGAATAAACCTAACAGAAACTTGGGGAATAGGAACCTTGTTTTCTGTTATCATCTCTGCAACACATCTTAACAACAAGGCTGCGTAACTACAGAATAGAGTACCTTTCATCCGAGGATCTCAAAGTTTTATGCAATCCTTAACTGTGCTTCAAAATACCCAGAGAGCTAGGTGAGTACCATTGTTGTTAAGAACAGTAGATGAATATATTCTTAGATAAATAAAAGAACATGCCATGGTGTAGGGAGGAGGGGTTTAGATTTATTAGGATCTGGGGAAGCTTTTGGGAGAGGGGGAGCCTATACAGGAAGGATGGGCTCCACCTAAACCAAAATGGAACCAGATTGCTGGAGCTTAAAATTAAAAAGGTCATAGAACAGTTTTTAAACTAAGAGCTGAGGGAAAGCCGACAGGTGCAGAGGAGCATGTGGTTTGGACATCTCTTAGGGGAGGTTCTATAAATGGAGATTCCCTATGTCCTAATAAGGAGGAGAGGATGGAAAATTATAAAATAGAGGGAGGATCTGATAAGAAACAGACAAATGAAAAAAAATCCCATTCAATTATGTCATGCAATAGGGGACAGCCAAAAAATGACAAGATTTTAAAATGCTTATATACCTGTGCTAGAAGTCTAAATAATAAGATCGGTGAACTAGAGTGCCTAGTATTAAATGAGAATTCTGATATAATAGGCATTACAGAAACCTGGGGGACACAGTAATACCAGGGTACAAAATATATCGGAAGGAGAGTACAGGTCGTGCTGGTGGGGGAGTGGCACTATATGTGAAAGAAAGCGTAGAATCAAATGAAGTAAAAATTTTAAATGAACTAAATTGTACTATAGAATCTCTATGGATAGTAATTCCATGCTTGAAAAATAAGGATATAGCAGTAGGGCTATACTACAGACCACCTGACCAGGATGATGTTATTGACTCTGAAATGCTCAGGGAGATTAGAGAGGCTATTAAAATTAAAAAACTCAATAATAATAATGGGGGATTTCAACTGTCCCCATATTGATTGGGTACATGTCACCTCAGGAAGAGATGCTGAGATAAAGTTTCTTGACGCCTTAAATGACTGCTTCTTGGAGCAGCTAGTCCTGGAACCCACAAGAGGAGAGGCAATTCTTGATTTAGTCCTTAGTGGAGCACAGGATCAGGTCCAAGAGGTGAACAAAGCTGGACCGCTTGGTAATAGTGACCATAATATAATTAAATTTAACATCCCTGCGATGGGGAAAACTCCACAGCGGCCCAACACTGTAGCAATTAATTTCACAAAGGGGAACTACACAAAAATGATGAGGTTAGTGAAACAGAAATTAAAAGGAACAGTGCCAAAAGTAAAATCCCTGCAAGCTGAGTGGAAACTTTTTAAAGATACCATAATAGAGGTTCAACTTAAATGTATACCCCAATTTAAAAAACATAGTAAGAGAACCAGAAAAGAGCCACTGTGGTCAAACAACAAAGTAAAAGAAGCAGTGAGAGGCAAAAAGGCATCCTTTAAAAAGTGGAAGATAAATCCTAATGAGGAAAATAGAAAGGAGCATAAATTCTGGCAAATGAAGTGTAAAAATATAATTAGAAGACCAAAAAAGAATTTGAAGAACAGCTAGCCAAAGACTCCAAAAGTAATAGCAAAATTTTTTTAAATACATCGGAAGCAGGAAGCAGGCTAAACAACCAGTGGGGCCACTGGATGATTGAGATACTAAATGGGCACTCAAAGACATTAAGGCCATTGCGGAGAAACTAAATGAATTCTTTGTATTGGTCTTCACTATTGAGGATGTGCGTGAGATTCCCAAACCTGAGCCATTCTTTTTGGGTGACAGATCTGAGGAACTGTCCCAAATTGAGGTGTCATTAGAGGAGGTTTTGGAACAAATTGATAAACTAAACAGTAATAAGTCACCAGGACCAGATGGTATTCACCCAGGAGTTCTGAAGGAACTCAAAATGTGAAATTGCAGGACTACTAACTGTCATCTGTAACCTATCATTTAAATCAGCTTCTGTACCAAATGACTGGAGGATAGCTAATGTGGTGCCAATTTTTAAAAAGGTCTTCAGAGGTGACCCTGGCAACTATAGGCCAGTAAGTCTGACTTCAGTACCAGGCAAATGGTTGAAACTATCGTAAAGAACAACAAAAGGATGTGAAAAAAATGGAAAGCGTACAGCGGAGGGCAACAAAAATGATTAGGGGACTGGAACACATGACTTATGAGGAGAGGCTGAGGGAACTGTTTAGTTTGCAGAAGAGAAGAATGAGGGGGGATTTCATAGCTGCTTTCAACTACCTGAAAGGGAGTTTCAAAGAGGATGGATCTAGACTGTTCTCAGTGGTAGCAGATGACAGAACAAGGAGTAATGGTCTCAAGTTGCAGTGGGGGAGGTTTAGGTTGGATATTAGGAAAAACTTTTTCACTAGGAGGGTGGTGAAGCACTGGAATGCATTACCTAGGGAGGTGGTGGAATCTCCTTCCTTTGAAGTTTTTAAGATCAGGCTTGACAAAGCCCTGGCTGGGATGATTTAGTTGGGGATTGGTCCTGATTTGAGCAGGAGGTTGGACTGGATGACCTCCTGAGGTCCCTTCCAACCCTGATATTCTATGGTATTCTATGATTGTCAGACACATAGATGAACATAATTTTTTGGGAAATAGTCAACATGGGGTTTTTGTAAAGGGAAATCATGCCTCACTAATCTACTAGAATTCTTTGAGTGGGTCAACAAGCATACAGACAAAGGAGATCCAGTGGATATACTATATTTGGATTTTTAGAAAGCCTTTGACAAGGTCCCTCACCAAAGGCTCTTTAGCAAAATAAGCAGTCATGGGATCAGAGGGAAGATTCTCTCATGGATTGGTAATTGGTTAAAAGATAGGAAACAAAGGGTAGGAAAAAATGATCAGTTTTCAGAATGGAGAGAGGTAAATAGTGGTGTCTCCCAGGGATCTGTACTGGGCCCAGACCTATTTAACATATTCATAAATGATCTGGAAAAAGGGGTAAACAGTGAGGTGGCAAAATTTGCTGATAATACAAAACTACTCAAGATAGTTAAGTCCCAGGCAGACTGTGAAGAGCTACAAAAGGATTTCACAAAACTGGGTGACTGGGCAACAAAATGGCAGATGAAATTTTATGTTGATAAATGCAAAGTAATGCACATTGGAAAACATAATCCCAACTATACATATGCAGTGATGGGGGTCTAAATTAGCTGTTACCACTCAAGAAAGAGATCTTGGAGTCATTGTGGATAGTTTTCTGAAATCATCCACTCAATGTGCAGCGGCAGTCAAAAAAGCGAACAGAATGTTGGGAATCATCAAGAAAGGGATAGATAACAAGACAGAAAATATCATATTGCCTCTATAGAAATCCATGGTACTCCCACACCTTGAATACTGCATGCAGATGTGGTTGCCCCATCTCAAAAAAGATATACTGGAACTGGAAAAGGTTCAGAAAAGGGCAACAAAAATTATATGGGGGTATAGAATAGCTTCTATATTAGGAGAGATTAATAAGACTGGGACTTTTCAGCTTGGAAAAGAGGCAACTAAGGGGGGATATGATAGAGGTCTATAAAATCATGAGTGGTATAGAGAAAGTAAATAAGGAAGTGTTATTTACTCCTTCTCGTAATACAAGAACAAGGGGCCACCAAATGAAATTAATAGGTAGCAGGTGTAAAACAAACACAAGAAAGTATTTTTTCACACAACACACTGTCAACCTCTGGAACTCGTTGCCAGAGGGTGTTGTGAACGCCAATACTATAACAGGGTTCAAAAGGGAGCTAGATAGATTCATGGAAGATAGGTCCATCAATGGCTATTAGCCAGGATGGGCAGGAATGGTGTCCCTAGCCTTTGTTTGCCAGAAGCTGGGATTGAGTGACAGGGCATGGATCACTTGGTGATAACTTGTTTGTTCATTCCCTTTGGGGCACCTGCCACTGGCCACTGTCAGAGGACAGGATACTGGGCTTGATGGGCCTTTGGTCTGACCCAGTATGGCCGTTCTTATGTTCTTATGCCAGTGGCAGCCTAGCACAGGGATGGGCAAACTTTTTGGCCCAAGGGCCACATCGGGGTTCCAAAACTGTACGGAGGGCCGAGTAAGGAAGGCTGTGTCTCCCCAAACAGCCTGGCCCCACCCCCTATCCTCCCCCTAACTGCTCCCCTTAGAACTTCTAACCCATCCAACCCCCCCTGCTCCTTGTCCCCTGACCACCCCCTCCTGGGACCCCTGCCCCTAACTACCCCCTATCCAACCACCCTACTCCCTGTCCCCTGATTGCCCTGGCCCCTATCCACACCCCCACCCCCTGACAGGCCCCCCCGGGGCTCCCATGCTTATCCAACCCCCCTTGTTCCCCAATCTCTGACTCCCCCGCCCTCAGAACCTCTGCCCCATCCAACCGCCCCCTGCTCCCTGTTGCCTGACTGCCCCCTGGGACCCCCTTCCCCTTATCCAACCCCCCCGGCCCTGCCCCACCCTGGCCCGTCCCGCCCTGCCCTGGCCCCCTTACCATGCCACTCAGAGCAGCATGTCTGGAGCCGCACTGCCCAGCCGGAGCTAGACACACTGCTGCGCGGCTCTGCATGAGCATGCAGCCCTGCCACCCAGAGCGCTGCCCATGCGGTGGCATGGCTGTGGGAGAGGGGGCGGGGGAGGGGCCGGGGACGAGCCTTCCGGGCCAGGAGCTCAGGGGCTGGGCAGGACAGTTTTGTGGGCTGGATGTGGCCCGCGGGCCGTAGTTTGCCCACCTCTGGCCTAGCAACAAACTCTTCCCCGTGTATTGTGGTGTGTCTAGACAGAATAAGGATAGTTATAGAATACATCCCTTTAAAAATAGAAAATGTAAAAATAAGCTGGGTCTGTCCCTTCTTTACCTATCACTGAACATTCTATAGTGTAAATTCTGCCCTCAATTTCAGCTTTGCAACTCCAATGGCTTCAAATTTGCCCTCAGTTACATCTGGATGACCCCATTGTCCATTGTGAAGATGCCCAGGTGTGACTGAGGACAGAATCTGACAAGTGAGTTCCTAAAGTTAGGCTCATAAGGCCACATGTAGTTCTCTAAACTGGAAGCCTGATTTTCTAAAGTGCTGAGTGCCCAGCCACTGCCATTGATTTGGCTCTTCTGAAAATCTGCCTGTTGATTTTAGGTGCTCTCGGCACTCAGTTCTGAAAATCTTGGCCTAAATAACAAATTCTGAGTGATGAACCGAATAGAATCCATATCACTCTCCCATAGCTGTATCTACTTGGCGGTGCTAACAGGAATAAAAGTAATGCAAGCTTTTTTGGTCACAAAACTCCATAGCTACACATAGAGAGCAGATCTGTTGACAGGAAATGTGAAATTTCTTCGTCGTTGCTATTGAATCTATTTTGAGGAATTAAGTGATGTACAGGCCTTTGGCAGGCTCTCAGCAGAGGGGTGGATTTCACCCTTTAATTGTGGGAGATTTCTATATGGTTTAAAGTGAGTGTGTCTAGCAGAGCTGGATCAAGAAGTTGTATTTTGCTGCCTTTTGTGGACTAGCTGTCAAAGCCAATTTGGTTGCTGTCCTAAAGGGCTCTGGATCACAGAAGCGGATATAAAATAAAAGGGCCAGAGTGTCTTTACCAGGTATGGAAGAAGACTTAGACCAACACAGCGAACTAGAAATCTATCTTTCCCTTTGCCAGCCCACCTGATAAACACAGATAATGAAAGGATACTAGGCTGAGCTGTTGCTGTCTCAGTAAAAGTGAATTTATATTGAAATTGCTGAGTCTCTGTTTACCTGTGTGGGGTCACTTAAGGTGATGGTACTTTCACAGGGTCAGCCTGCTACACCCATATAAGCACTGATATAACTGCATCCATACTAGTGGTTTGTACTACGTTAAGTATCTATTGGTTTAGAAACCCATAGAGTGAAAGCAGAACAAAAGCTGTGAGTAGATCAGCCCATACCCTGCTCCAAGTGGCAGGAGTCTGATATACATATCAGCATAGTTCTGAGTGCGTGGAGTAGCGTGTTCACATCTGAACCACCTACCCTTCTCAAACCAGTGACATCTGAAAGGGAGTGGGGAAAAACCTTCACAGTCTGACCCTTTCTCACATGCTACCATGCTCTCTCCTCTCCATGTCCCTCTCCCCCAAACTCTCTGTTATGCTGTTTCTCTCTCTCTCACAGAGCAAACTGATTTAACAAGCTAGCTGAACACAGTTTAACCAAAAGGTCTGACAGAAGAATAGCATTAGGGCGTAATGAATCTGAATCAGGGTTACATGGAGGGGCAATTTTTGCATAGCCTCTGATTGTGCAGGAGGGGGAGGCTGCATGGATTCTCCTCCACTTGTGCACCTTGCCCATGGGCTAGTGACAATTGCTGTCCCTAGGGACAATTATAAATTGCTCTTGTAGCCCAGCTCCCCTCCATACCAGCCCACAGAGCAGACTGGGAGCAGTAATCTGGGAGGAACAGGCTGCACCCTTCTGAAAGTGCGCTGCCTCTCAGGCTGGGCATCAGTGACATAATTTAGACTGCAGGGCACCTTCATTTTACTCCAGTAATAGAAGGTAGACTAGGCTATTCTAGCCCTATTTCTTGAAGCCGTTCAAAATGAAAATCAATTTATCTTCTCATGTATTTTTCCCTGTGTTGTACAGTAGATACTATGTGCTCAAAGCTAATGTCTCTTTACCAGACAAAGTGTCCCGTCAGCAGAGAAATTCTCTTTTGCATAACTTTGTTTACAGTAAATATTAGTCTGGATAAATGTCCTTTCCTTTCTTCTTTATAATTATGAGCCAACTTTTAAAAAAATAATAATGTTCCTTCCATGTCTGGGCGGAACCCGCTCCTTCACTGCTGTCACGCATCTTCTACGTCTACAAATAAAGAGAGGATTTCAGTTTGGAGGCTTGTCAGTCTCTCACAAGCTGTGAAGTTAACTTTGTTTTATCACTGGGCTAATAGTGTGTGGGCCAATCAGGCACGTCCCATTTCCATCCCTAGCCCTCCTTGGTAACCTCAAAAATATAAATCTAGAACACACGTTGGTCTGTGGGTGTGGATTGTCATTCACAACGGTGCAGTCTTACAAAGTGTCATACAACATGACAGTTGCCTAATATGAGAATTTTGCAGTAATATTGTAAGCGTTCACAAACATAGGGCCACATTCTGGTCTTAGTTGCTCCTAATTTACGTGAGTGCAGCCCCACAGATTTTTTAATAGGATTACTCCAGATTTACAGTGGTATAACTGAGACCAGCAGCTGGCCCATTAGTTGCTCTGTGTTCCAGCTACGGCTAAGCGCACGGCTACACTATGACGCTACAGGGGCACAGCTGCAGCTCCGTCACTGCAGCATCATAGTGCAGACACTTACTGTGATGACAGAAAGGTTTTTGCCATTGGTGGATGGAAGGATTCTTCTGTCTCTCTAGCTGTGTCCACGGTTGGGATTATGTCAATCTAACTACATTGCGGAGTGTGCAAAATTTCATACAGCCCTGGGTGATGTTGTTAAGTCAGCCTAATATTTAGGTCTAGACTGGGCCTAAGTAAGGGCATGTCTACACTGGAGCTGGAAGGTCATTTCCAGATCAAGTAGACATACCTGCAGTAGCTCTGATCAAGCTCGTGTGCTGAAAATAGAAGGGTAGCTGCAGTGTGCACAGCAGGACAAGCTAGTGGCTCTGAGTACAATTCCATTTAAGACCCTAGGTATGTATTTGGGTGGCTAGCCCCTCTACTGCTGTGGCACCTGTGTATTTTTACCATGCTAGATCAATCACAGCCAGTTTGGGTTTATCTTCCGGAGCTGGAAATTACACCTTCCCTCTCTGGTGTAGACATACCCTAAATGTTACAGTCAGTAGTTATCTTTGGGGATGAAACACCTTTAGGTTGTACAAATGAGATGCTGTTCTGTATGCAGAGACCAAAGGAGTTTTCAAACATGGTGCTAGTATTTTTGACCTGAGTGGTTAGCCAGTATCCAGGGTCTTTCAGGTTGTTTCTGTTAGGAGGAGGAATTGATGATGGAGTCAGCTATTTCTCTGATACAGTGTGTACACAAAGTCCTATTTCCCTGAACACAGAAGGAATAAAACAAGAGACAGCTTCTTTGCTCACAGTTCCAAACTCCTTTCTATCCAGCACTCTGCCCAAAAGTGCTCTTTAATGTAAGTGGCCAATGCTAGGTGTTTCAGAGGGAATGAACGGAACAGGACAATTATCAGGTGATCTGTCCTCTGTCCAGTCCCAGTTTCTGGCAGTCAGAGGCTAGGGACACCCAAAGCATGGGGTTGCATCCCTGACCATCTTGGCTAATAGCCATTGATGGACTTACCTCCATGAATGTATCTAATTCTTTTCTGAATCCAGTTATAGTTTTTGCCATCACAACATCTTCTGGCAACCAGTTCCACAAGTTGACTGTATGTTGTGTGAAGAAATACTTCCTTTGGTTCGTTTTAAACTTGCTGGCTAGTTAGTTCTCTTAGCTTTTTTTCCTCTACAAGTGCTTCTCTGGCAGCCTCTGGTACTTCCCTGCTGCCTCTGGTGTTTCTTCTGCTTCTCTCTCTGTCACTCACAATTCAATCAAACAATACCCAGCCCTTTGCATTTTATGAAACCCCCAGTGAAATCCCTCTACCCACATGCTCAGATTCCTAACCAGCCTTGAATGTGGCCTGTGTCTTTTACTTGGTGGTTTCTTTTGTTTCAGCTATCTATTCCATACAGGTGCTTAATTGCCTTTCATTCCGAACAAATATAAAAAGCAATTGTTACACTCACCAGTTTCAAGGACGTTTCACCCAACCCCCAACAGAACAAGGGAAAATTGAACTATGTACATGTCTGCTCTTGCATTTGCTTCAATTCCTAAAAACCTTTAGTGACACTCTGACAGTAACTGTCTCCCAAATAGGGCTGTTAGTGTCCAAGAGTTGAGGTATACTATTATCTGAAAATGCTGTCATCATTTGAAATGGCTAGATAGAACTAATTTTTTCTATGGCATATGCATTTCAATTCAGACAATATAAAACAAATCAAAGAACATGAGAGATATGTATAGGAGGATGGCTGGAATAAATGGTCTAGTGAACTGTCACAGGACGATCAAAGTCCTGCTATCTGTGACAGTCGTTATTACTGCACTCTGTGGGTGTCAGCAGGGATCACTGAAATTTCATTGTCCAGTTTGTTTTCCCTAGCTGCGTAAAGCTACTGAAAGGTGGGCTAGAACAGCGCATAGCTTACCAGTTAGGGGGTAAAGGCCATTTTTCTTTGCACTGATTCCCATGGTCCCCCCTGAAAGCCAGTTCAGACTCAAGCATCCCCAAGATCTTCTCTAAATTGTGCCAGTTTGTAACAGCCCCCTATGGGCTATTGTTGCGTGTGGGAGCTGGCTGTCGTCTGGCTATGATACACCTCACACGCTGGGGGAGGAGTGGAAGAGAATGTCATACCTGGCTCGATGCCATCTGTGGTTACTCTCATGCCAGGGCAATTTTCAGCTGCTTACATAGGGCAGCTGTATGTGCCCTCTATATTGTCAGAGGGGGCTCATTGGGGCTAATGATCTAGGGGTCCTGTAGAATTAAATGTAAAAAGAAAATTATGAGAGTACTCCCAGTATAAGGTGGTACTATGTGTGAGTGACAGTTACAGAAGCAAGCCCTGATCATTACAAAGGGCTTGATGTAGAATAGGTGAGCACTGACTCATGCAAGCTGCTGCACTGAAGTCTGTGGGACTACTTGCTAAAATGCTCACCACTTGTGGTTAAGGGAGGGTTCCACAACTGGGTATTTGCTAACGTGCATCTCTGAGTGTGTGCTGATTATAGCTACAATGGATAGGAGAGAGACATTTCCAGGACAACTACCACCTGCTGCTGTTAGTTACCTGTATCTTTAGTATGGGGGGAGAAGCTGAAGATGGTTTCCCCCTGCCCAATTCAGAAATATATACATTTTCTCAAAGGAAAGAAAGAGATGGCAAGTAGTGTAGAGTTGATGAGATAATTTGTTATCAAGGAAGTAAGCAAGGAAGTAAACCACTCCATCCCTCATATAGCTTTGTTAGTTGGATGCTGTATGGGGTTTTGATTGCTTTTCCCCTCCCTCTCCAGCTTTCCTCAGTCTACTCCCAGAGACAGTCCATTACAAACTCTATATTTCTTGACTTGGACAACTGCCTCTTAATAGGAAACAGAGTTTTGGTTTAGTATGGAGGTAATTAATCTACCCGTTTGCTTGACACATTTGTGACTCAGAATAAAGCTGAAAATGTTTGTCTCTGTCCTAAGACAAAATATGAAGGGAGGGGGGGGCAGGATTTCCAGAAATGACACACGTGTCTGCAGAAGGCTTACAAGTGGGGATTTTCTAAAGTGGCTTCACAACTGCCATTGAAGCCCTACAGGTGTAATGCCAGATATTAAAGACAAACTTGTAATATCAACAGAAATAATCCAGACCAAAGAAAAAAAACTAGATTAATCGAAAAGGCTCTCAAGGAATGGAATTTATTAATGTGACTGCAAGAAGTATATTTTTTCCCCAAAGCAGAATGGGACTTATTTAAAGTGACTATTTTTTCATGGCCACCTCATTTGGCAAATCTAGCCCTCAAGGATGATATGCTAAAAGGGTGAAATGCTTTCATGGCAAGTGGTAACAGCTGATAAGCTGTAAACCAGAGTCAATTTTACTTGTAAAATAGCCCATATTTATGTATTGATTGTCCATAGCACCAGTCTGAATTTTGCTGGTTGCAGAAAATTATTCACAATAGGGCAAGTAAAGTTAAAGGTGTTATTTCTAGTCTCTCAGAACCACTTGGCAAAATATTCAGTTGTACCCTTAAAATGGGAGTCTGTAGTGGCCTCTGCCCCAATACGAACTCAGAGGCACAATGGAAGAAATTCTGGCCCCATTTAAGTCAATGGCAAAACTCCCATTGATTTCAATGGAGCAGGATTTCACTCAGTGTTTTCTGGAGCTCAGTGGAGTATGGTACTGCTGTGCCACCCTTGGAGAAGATGCAGTATCCACTCTCCTCTGAATCCAACTATCTCTGCTGGTTCATGCAGATGGAGCTGAGCCCATGGCCTGGCCCATCCCCTTTCAAAATCTAGTGCCTCTGCAGCACTAGTCTAGTGCTTATTAACAAACAATAATAGTAAGCTAAGACACATGTGGTTTTGTCCCGTTACACATTTATTCACTGAGTCAGAATGAAAGGCCAAGAAATGTCTAGAAATGAGGAAGAACTAGGTATTCTGTATAAACTATTATCTTACTTTAAGCCTGATCCAAAACCCACTAAAGTCAATGGAAAGATTCCCACTGACGTCAATGGATTTTGGATCAGGTCCCTATTGCATAACTTCATGAGATTATACTTTAAACTCATGTATACCTACCACATTCAAGAATAAATTCCTGTGTATGTTTTAACTGGCAATAGTACTGTATAGAAAGAAGTGGTGTTGTAGCTGAGTTGGTCACAGGATATGAGAGGGGCAAGGGAGGTGAGGTAATAACTGTTATTGAACCAACTTCTGCTGGTGAAAGAGACAAGCTTTCAAGCTACACTGAGCTCTTCTTCAGCCATCTAGCATGATTATAGTTCAAAAGTAAAAATATCTAAGTACACGAGGAAAAAAGGATGAATTGATACACTATACAAACATACCCACTAAAGTGCTCTTTGTGATCAAAATAGAGTCTCACGTATATGTCAGGTCAAGACAAAAAGGCTTTTGAGTGGAAGTAGGTGCTTATGGCATGCTTCTTACTCCTTCCTCTAAACACTCTGGTACTCTGCTACCAGAGACAGGATACTGATCTACATGAACCAACTGGTTTCATCCAATAAGAAAATTACTATATTCTAGTAATGGCTCCAATACCTTCCTACTGGCCTTTGCCAGACAAGGGGGCCCTAAGTCTAATGCATATATCATATCCTGTGCATCTGCCAGCACCTCAGTGCGTGACAGACACGGTCTGAAGCTTGACCAGGGAAGACTCTGCATTTCTCCCAATAAGGTAAAGCCCTGCTATCATGGAAACAGTGCAGTATCTCACTGATCTCACCAGCAAAATAGTTTGAAAATTTCGCATGGAAGGAACATTTGGCTGTCACCTGATGTAAACAGCCTGGGTTATCCAGGTTGTTTACGACCCACAAAATTCTGATGAATTGGCCTAGGAAACCTTTCACTGCCTCCTTTACATCTACAGCCAAGTTTCAAAACTCTGTATCACCAAGTGGTAAGACTCACAACAGGACTTTTGGTTCACGTGCCTTAGACTTTTACCCCCTTTCTCTCAGTCATAGGCATTTTGAATATTGTGCTGACCTGAGAGTATTAAAGCCTCTCATTATTATTAAAGAGAGTGGGAAGCCTGCCTTTAGGAACCGCTGAGTCAATGGCTGAAGACAACAAAAGCATTATAAAGTACCACCAGGCCATTAACAGAGTGACCCAGTTAGCAAAACAGTACCTTTCCTCAGAGCTCTCTGAAACCCAGGGGGTTCTCCATTAGCCTCTGAGAGGACACACCAGCAAACTAGGTCCTGACCTCAAACAGAGAAAGTAATGGTCTATCTATGACAAAAGCGTAAACTTCACCATCCCTTCCCTTTACCTCCAGTCCTAGCGTAAAAGGAAGATCCAGTGTGTAGCCAGCTATATGAATTGAAGTCACCTGGGACAGTCCCATTGTGGTCATGGTTGCTCTGAGATCTTGAGCTAATCCTGTTACACACCATAGTAAATTGTGCTTGCAAATGTCTTTTATATATTTTGTTTTGTTATCATTAAAATGCTATAGTAATGCAAATTGGCAACATTCACACAAGAGGAAAAGAGAAATACTTTGCTCAGTCAATGGCTATGTAATAGTCAGAGTTTGTGCATATGACGCATTGCCGAAGATTCAGTTAGTGTCTTCCTCAGATTTGAAATCCATCGAAAAAGAAATGGCTGAATGTAGTAAGACAGCAAGGGCAGTCTTCCTAAAACTTGCTTTCACCAGTTTGCTTTATCAGGGGTTTGCAGACTGCATTTGCTCAGGGAAATTAGCTGCAACTAATTTAGGAGCAATGAGCAATTTATCTAGAAGCTTACAACTGTTGCCTAGATACAAATCTGTTCAAATGCTTTTATATATGAAATGGTTTGGGGGTTTTTGCAGCAATTTGTTTGGATGACAAGTTGTCAAACAGAACCAGGTCACATGGTATCCTACATTAACCTCCTAAAGGACTCAAAGTGCTGGCTGTATGCTCTTCCTGAATAGGTACAATAATGAACAATACGTTGCTGGACTCCCATTCTGTGGGAGAATCAATGCAATGACTTTGACTGTGGTTTTTGGTTTGCCTTTAGGGATTAGTGAACTGGCAACACAAAAAACAATAATTCACTTAGTCAGCTGAATACATTCGGAAAGTAGCTACCAGTGTTTTGTAAACTAGAAATAAAGGGGAGAAGCACCACAAAAATGGGAACAAAATTAGAGAAACACACAGGGTAAATTGGGGAGAAGGAGAAAATGTTGCTAAATTTCCTGAAAGCCAGACTTGGAGACAATTGTGAGTTAGAAATGTGTAACAAGTCAAAAAGTGACATTAACCCAAATTCAGGGTTGGTGTAAGTGGATACGATTCTCACTTTTGACTGGACTTACACATGTTTTCATCAGAGCTGAATGTGATTCGTTATGTCTAAGAGGAAAATACACTTTAATCTGGAGAATGGAGAGACATTTTGAACTCAGTATCTCTCTCCAATATGTGGGAATGCATTGCCATGTACCTCCCAGAATCAGCAACTGTGCCGACATACACAAACTAAGTAGGTGTATTCCCAGGGTAACTGCTGATTTGCATGTACATATCTAAGAGCTGAACTGAGCCCTAGAAACACAAGACTATATATAATGGTGGGAAATAAGGAAAGACTTCTTCATATTCTCCAGACCAATACTCAAGGGGAGATGGCAGAATGTTGCATTCTCTGATACACTGTGCAATTAATAGTTCATTTAGTATGATGGCATCATACCAGGAAATGGGCTGCAGGAGGGGGAAAAACTGCTCAGAACACCCCCTGAGAAGAACCTTGTGGAGTTGCTGTAGTATTTTCTCCACTGGATTTGTCCTAAAGAATCTTGAGCTTCAATTGGAAATTGGGCTCTTGTCTTGTGAGCTTAGTGTCTCCCCAGAGAAGACCTGGCCCTCTGTAATGTTCCCTGAGCTTCCCTTTCCTGGTAGCCTGAGTCTTGAGCAGTTAAAGCAAGAAGGGCCAAAGATCTGGTTTTCTATGCTGAAAATCCTTTTCATACTGAATAGGCCTAAAGACAGGGTCACAGCAGGAAAGTATTTCAAATTTTGAAAGTTTAATGACACGCTAACACTTTCTTCTTTGTGAAAAAAATGTTTCCCAAAAAGCAAGCAACAAGAAAAATAAGATAAAGCTGTCCCTACCCAGTGTATTTTACACCCTCTGGTTGGTCACTTTTCCTGCTACAGCTTTCCCTTCTGGCTTCTTCCCTTCTTAGAACGTAAGTTCCAGTCAATCACACTCCACCTTAATGAACGTTTCCATCAGGTCTGAATTTGAACTAAATTTAGTCAGCTGAATGCATTTTTCCTTGATGATGTAGGCTTTCAAATTTGTCCAGAAAACTGCAAGCAAATCACTTAGCCACAGTTGTATGCATTCAGTGGAAATTAGAAGGTGGGCCAAGTTGTATAACATGAACACATTTCTTGCACTCCCAATTCTAGGAATTTTAATGTGACTTTTGTTTTACCCATTTTCCCCTGTTGGTACGTGCTAGCCTACACACATGGTGTGCACAACTCCTGCCCCCATTAATAAGTATTAGGTGTGCAGTATTAATACATTATGTCTAGGTGTTGGGAAGTTATGTTACTGAATGTATTATGCTCTTCCCATAGTTCTGTTCAGCTGTGCTAAGTATCCAATAACCTTAACACTCTGCGAAGCTGAAGTCATAGGAAAATACAAAACCTGTCAAAGACATAAACCCCCCTTGGGGATTAAGAGAACATAGCCCCTTTAAAAACTTGTCCAGAGGCAGAGGAAGTGCTGATTGTTCCAGGATAGGGGAAGGAGAAAGTGAAAGGGAGTGTGTATCTGGCACTCCAGACAAGAAGGCCTACAGCAAGCAGGCCCTCACATAGTGACGCAGCCGACAACCAGCCTGAAGCCTGGGAGGGACAGAACTAGGGTGACCATATGTCCCATTTTAGTCGGGACAGTCATCAAGTTGCATCAAGTTGGCAAGAGCAAATGGGACAAATGCCCACTTTCGTCAAAAAAGGGAGGTGCAGATGAACGTTTGGCAGGGAGGGGTGGGGGGGTCGGGGAATGAACGGGGATGCTAGCTCCTCACTGGGGGGAGGCAGAGCTCTGGCAGAGGGCAAACCAAGCTTGAGTGAACAGCGACATCAGCCCAGCCTCACGTGGGGGCCAGGCAGGGCTTGGGTGAGCAGCGATGCCAGCCCTGCATAGGGAGGGGGGCTCAGGCAAGTGGCTCGGGCCAGCCCCATGCAGAGGCTCAGGCTAGCTCTACCCATTGTCCCATTTTCTCTTTGGGAAATATGGTAACCCTAGACATTGTGGCGGACCAGATACATCCCAGGACAAGAGCCAGGAGGAGCACCCTGCCCTGGAGAATTCACCTGAAAAAGACAAACTGGAGTTAGACCCACTATCACTGTCACCCAGAGCTGTCTGGGACTGTGAATACTGGGGCTTGTGACTTTGCATTGGGAATATGGCGGGAAGCTGTTAGCTAGTTGAGTGGAGGTTTCACTCGGTGTGGGTTTGGAGAGAGCAGCAGAAGAGGGCAGCAGAGGTGTTTTGGGGGAAAATTCACTGATGCCCAAGGTGACCAGGCGCACCCAAGACTCACTGATGGACTGGAACTCTGCCCAGGTTTCCTGAAGTCTGAGTTTAGACGCATTGCTCAGTGTGAACCCTTTCATACTGTGGTACTGGGCCTGTTGGTCCTTCTATATCCATTGTACTATTCCCGCATGTGTGTATTTACTCCAGGGGGTAGTTGGAATAAGTGTCCCTGGGGTGGAAGGGAGTTTCCCTCCTGCGTTTTTGCATGTGCCTTTTGTTGGCTGGAACTGCCTGCAGAGTGGATTCCATCTTGGCCATGAGGGTGCTATAGTTACAGACACGAAACA
Organism: Lepidochelys olivacea; assembly: GCF_965140295.1. NCBI lineage: Eukaryota > Metazoa > Chordata > Testudines > Cheloniidae > Lepidochelys > Lepidochelys olivacea. The sequence continues at coordinate 301,061,170 of NC_140411.1, forward strand.
TGAATGTTCTGCCCTGGTACAAGCTTGGGAGGTATTGTAACCCGCGGACCCTAGAGGCCAACTGGCAGAGGACACAGAGGGTGCATAGGGTTTTACAGGGATCCCCTGGGTCGAAGAGCTGCATAATAGGTCACCAAAGGTTGGAATGTGAAATCTGTAGTGAGAGCAAGTACCGATAGCACTGGTCTTCATAAGCATTGCAAAATGTACCTACAAATAATATTTAAGGAGCTATGTATCGATACTAAAAATTGTGTTCTTAAGGTCTTGGAATTAGGGCAGGCCAACAGGAGGTGACAAACCTCAGAAATGTTCCTTTCAGGCGGGACATAACTGACACTTATCTCCCTGTCTTCCCATTTGTGTATTGTACACCCCACAATATATTCTATTTGCATCCAGAGTAATATGCGGACTGAGAGACTGCAATATCTATAAGAGAGGAAATCTACAGGAATAAATAACCAGCCGGGGGTTGTCCAGTTTATGAATAAAGACAAATGATGGGTCTGGTATATCTCGGAGTGCAAAGAGACACACTGAATCCTTCACCTAGGAGGCTAACTGACAGCGTTTCTATCTCATGAAAGGAGGGCCACAGCAAGTCTGGCTGTAAAGCGCTGCATGGATTTTGGGTGAGCATTCCTCTGCAAGACATGAGAATATCTTGTTAATTAAGTCTAGGCTCTAGAATGCATGCTATGGTTTTATTTTTTATTTAACCATTTGTTTCCAATAATTCTACTTGCAACTACTTGAATCCTTAGGGTTTGTTACATAAACTTATACTCGATTTCACTATAAACATATTTAAGTGCGGTGTGTTAAGTGGGGCCTTGATCTGAGGTGGAACTGATAAACTGGGTGTACAATTTCTTTGGAAGCAGCAGATCCGTGAATATGGCAAGTGTCCATTGGAGCAGGGGCTGGGCACGCCAGGGAAATGCTCAGAGGGCTCCAGGGTAGGAGTGTGCCAATTGTAACTTGCAGAGTGAGAGTGGGGCCTGTGAGGTCTAGAGGGGAATGCTGGTGTTTCCTGTGGCTGATGGAGTTGGGGAGTAGACCCACTGCAGGCACAGGCAAGGGTCCTCACGCTAAGGGCAGGTGGTAGCGAGGTGTCCCACAGCCCTGGTTACTCACTGGAAGGAGAACTTAATGGGCAACTGGTTTGGAATCTAGTATCCAAAACAGAGCTAAAGAAACAAGTGGTACCAGTGAAACCAGATAAAAAGCTGATTGGTAAATTTTAATCTTGGGTGACATATAAAGTGTTTTAAGCTCATAAACTACCTTAAACATGGGTGGGTTTGAATGCATATTGGGGAGCAGCCCTTCTGGGCTAGGTGGACTGAATGCTGAGAGAACTGCTTCCCAGAAGGATTGACAATGTATTAACTCTTTCCTTTCTGTGTTGTGCTGCTTTGTCTTCAGCCAAGAAGTTTGGCTATGCTTGATTAATTGGTCTCTTAAACATCCTTAATAATAAACAAGTGTAGTCAAGCAATTGGCTGCACATTTAGCAATATACTTGTAGACTCCTTAGTGGAATGCAATCATTATCGCCCTAAATAAATATCCCTCCTTCTGTACCGTTCTGTGGCATGCTCTCGTGTTAGGCTATTTTGTAAAGTTAAGAACAACAAATATGGCACAACAATATATATGTCCATATTTAAATTTGCCACTTAGGTGGCTAGTAAAGAGAATAACATTTTTGCAATGTTTTGATATGTATTTTCATAGATATTTAGGTCAGAAGGGACCATTATGATCATCTAGTCTGCCCTCCTGCACAACGCAGGCCACAGAATTTCACCCACCACTCCTACAAAAAAAACCTCCTACCTGTGCTATTGAAGTCCTCAAATCGTAGTTTAAAGACTTCAAGGAGCAGAGAATCCTCCAGCAAGTGACCCATGCCCCATGCTACAGAGGAAGGCGAAAAACCTCCAGGGCCTCTTCCAATCTGCCCTGGAGGAAAATTCCTTCCCGACCCCAAATATGGTGATCAGCTAAACCCTGAGCATATGGACAAGATTCATCAGCCAGATACTACAGAAAATTCTTTCCTGGGTAACTCGGATCTCGCCCCATCTAATAGCCCATCACAGGCCATTGGGCCTATTTACCATGAATATTTAATTACCAAAACCATGTTATCCCATCATACCATCTGCTCCATAAACTTATCGAGTTTAATCTTCAAGCCAGATAGATCTTTTGCCCCCACTGCTTCCCTCGGAAGGCTATTCCAAAACTTCACTCCTCTGATGGTTAAAAACCTTCGTCTAATTTCTAGTCTAAATTTCCTAGTGGCCAGTTTATATCCATTTGTTCTTGTGTCCACATTGGTACTGAGCTTAAATAATTCCTCTCCCTCTCTGGTATTTATCCCTCTGATATATTTATGGAGAACAATCATATCTCCCCTCAACCTTCTTTTAGTTAGGCTAAACAAGCCAAGCTCCCTGAGTCTCCTCTCATAAGACAAGTTTTCCATTCCTCGGATCATCCCAGTAGCCCTTCTATGTACCTGTTCCAGTTTGAATTCATCCTTCTTAAACATGGGAGACCAGAACTGCACACAGTATTCCAGGTGAGGTCTCACCAGTGCCTTGTATAACGGTACTAAAACCTCCTTATCCCTACTGGAAATACCTCTCCTGATGCATCCCAAGACCACATTAGCTTTTTTCACGGCCATATCACATCGGCAGCTCATAGTCATCCTATGATCAATCAATACTCCAAGGTCCTTTTCCTCCTCCGTTACTTCTAATTGATGCATCCCTAGCTTATAACTAAAATTCTTGTTATTAATCCCTAAATGCATGACCTTATACTTCTCACTATTAAATTTCATCCTATTACTATTACTCCAGTTTACAAGGTCTACAGCTGATCTACTTCAAGTAATCCCTAAATAATACAGTCAACTCTGGATGACTGATGATAGAGTTGCCCCTTCACCCAAAAGGTTAGCCAACATTTAGGGCCCTGCTGGGATTGTTTCCATTAGAAGAAGAAATTGATGGTAGCCAGGTATCTTGAGTACAGTTCTGTTTACTTTCAATGAATGTACTTGTAACACCAACAGACCCCGGTCGTCAGCAGGCGGGATTGAACTTGGGACCTTTGGAGCTAAACGTATAAGCCGCTACTGCACGAGCTAAAAGCCATGTACTTAGCTAAGGCTGTCGAGGAAATTTAGTAATTTCTCTTTAAGTGGTCTCTGTTCCACTAGAAGGGACAGAACATGACACCCAGGAAATGTGTGGGTTACGTACACAAAATCCTATTTCCCTGAGTAAATTAGGAACAAGCAGGAGGTAGTTGTTCAGCAATCCAAGTCCACTTTCAGCCAGTTCTGTATCCAAAAGAAGCTCTCATTTTTTTATCCTTCTGAGGGCCACACTGCTAGCACTTCTCTGTCTCTCTGCTGGCTTTCCTGTTCCTCTCATGCACACAGACAATGCAGCTGCAACCAAATCAATGCACCAGCTCTTGCATTTTGCATTCAGTGTTGGGAACCCCTTAGGCTTGCATGGCCCAGTGTCTACAGCAGCCTTGCCGTGCTGATCCATGGGTTCACTAAAGAAAGGGCATTTTATTACTCCCTCATTTAGTCAGAGTCAAAGCTGGCTAGCATGCCCATCAGCTTCAACAAGGCTTGCAACTTGCCATGGAACAAAGATACTCTTGGTGGCAGATACCAACATCCTCCAGCATAACAACGGCAATTAAACTCATACAAACGATGACATTTTTAAATCATATCTTTATCTGTGAAGGGATGAAGTGACTCCCTCCTTGACATGACTGACTTATTATTTTGAGGCTGAGATAATATCTATACTTCAATATTCTCTTAGAGATACTATTTGTGTTGTATAAACTGATTGCTAAACGGTTAGAGAGGATATTAAGGAATTTAAAAAACTTGTTCTGGTAAGGAAAAAGGGACAAAAGCGTGAGCAAAGAATAAATAGAGAGGTAGGGAAATGATACAGACAATAAAGTAGAAGAAAGAGTTGGGGACTAATTCTGTTTCCACTGAATGCAGTCCCATTCACTAAGCTTCTTTTCAAATCTACATTTGATATGAAGAAGAGAAGCTCAGGCAATTAGAACTCTTACTTCAGTAGAGTTATATACCAGTGTAAACTTGCAAAAAGAAAAGGAGTACTTGTGGCACCTTAGAGACTAACCAATTTATTTGAGCATGAGCTTTCGTGAGCTACAACTCACTTCATCGGATGCATACCGTAGAAACTGCAGCAGACTTTATATACACATAGAGAATATGAAACAATACCTCCTCCCACCCCACTGTCCTGCTGGTAATAGCTTATCTAAAGTGATCATCAGGTTGGGCCATTTCCAGCACAAATCCAGGTTTTCTCACCCTCCACCCCCCCACACAAATTCACTCTCCTGCTGGTGATAGCCCATCCAAAGTGACAACTCTTTACACAATGTGCATGATAATCAAGTTGGGCCATTTCCTGCACAAATCCAGGTTCTCTCACCCCCTCACCGCCCTCCCAAAAACCGCACACACAAACTCACTATCCTGCTGGTAATAGCTCATCCAAAGTGACCACTCTCCCTACAATGTGCATGATAATCAAGGTGGGCCATTTCCAGCACAAATCCAGGTTTTCTCACACCCCCCCCCCCACCCCCATACACACACAAACTCTGTATATAAAGTCTGCTGCAGTTTCCACGGTATGCATCCGATGAAGTGAGCTGTAGCTCACGAAAGCTCATGCTCAAATAAATTGGTTAGTCTCTAAGGTGCCACAAGTACTCCTTTTCTTTTTGCGAATACAGACTAACACGGCTGTTACTCTGAAAAGTGTAAACTTGGTGTAATTAAGTGGAAAATTAGGGCCCCTGAGCTTTAAACTCAATTTTGTGTCAGACCAGGAGCCAGGGCTGTCGGAGGGAACTAGGATGGGGTGTTCTCTTTGACAGAAGACAATCAGAATGTTTGCTGCAGCATGCTGTACTGTTTGGAGCTTTTTCACGGAATTGTGGCAGTCCCCAGAACGCTTGCCATGCTGTAGTCAAACCTGGAGAAGATGAATGTGTGGACTGCTATGGCCAGGCCCACAGCCAATAAAAAGTGGGGCAGTTTCCTTCCCAGAAGATGGTAAAAGGCATTTCTAGCTATTGAAGCCATTTGGGAGCAATGAACAGTGTAAAAGAGCCTGATACTATGTATCACCTTGACAATCAGAGGGCAGATGGCCATTGAGGATAGACATCTGGGCTATGCTTATACAGATTCTGTGCTGTGGTTCTGGAGTGGTGGAAGTAATAGGAGCTGCTAGGCGCTCATCACTTTTGGAAATCAGACCACTTCTTAGATGCCTGAGACTGATGGGCTTTGAAAGCATTATCTGCACAGGCTAGAAATTAGAAAAAGGAATTACCGTAATCACAGTATATATATCAGGGACTATTTTCTTCACCAAGAATTAGTAATGTATGGAATATATTAGCAGCAAAAGTTGCAGGTTTTGTCCTGAGGGAATGGAATGATACAAGATAATGAATTTAGATTAGGAAATAGCCTTTTAATGCCTTCCATTCTTATGCTGCACTATCAGCAATGTGAAATGAACATGCAAGTGGTACAGGAACATTTCCTATGGTATCTTAGTTCACTGTGTTTATTCCCTGTAAGCAAAATCTAAATGTGTGTTCTGTATGAAAGATTAAAATCTTAATCTTAGTGGATATGCATCAAAGTAAACAGAGAAAGCTAAAGCAGAACTGATAAAGATGAGCTCCCTAAAGCTCCATTTCACAGCATCATGACTTTTTGGAGTCAGTTTTAAAGAGATTTGATCTGGTAGCTTGAGGAGATCTTGGGACAACGCATTGGGACAGTTCTGCACCCACCGAAGTCAACAAAAGCTTTGCCACTGATTTGAGTGGATACAGGATCAAGCCCATCTCTTTGTTACAAAAAGAAATTGAACAGAAGAAAACTGGAAATGTTTCATAGCACCGTAACAATGGAACTTCACGATGTTTTGTGTTACATGACATTCACCTTATGGCGAGGTTAGGTTTTCATTAAAAACAACCGTGAGGCACAGAATATTTTCTGTGCAATAAATTATGGCCTGATCCTGCGAACATACTCTTACAAATACACCCAACAAAGTCGCGCTAAGAGTGTCCTTGTAGTTAACTGAACATTGGCATTTTAATGTGAGTCAGAACATGCTTATAAAATACATTTCTTCATAAAGAACCAATGAAATTGTTCAGTATAATGAAAAGCAATGCAAGTTACCATAATAGCTGTCAGAAATGTATGAGCTCTGCAATAGTCAGGCTCCCCTGCTAGAAAATTTAGTAATCCCACATTCTCCTGTATGCTGTAGGGGTAATTTGCATATCTGGTTGCTGTAACCTCTCTCTATGGCAAAAAAAAAAAAAAGATGAGTCACCCAAACCTATAAGACAAAGATGTACTGTTACCACAATCTGCACAGTTTGCCAACGTAAAACCATTTACTATCTCACTAGATACTTATAGGGCCCTCGTAATAGCAGAGCACTTCCTACGTATTTATAGACTTATCCTTGCAACATCCCTGTATGGTAGGGGAGTATTATCTTCATTTTACACTTAGGGAACTGAGATGCAGTGATTAAGGGCCATGTTGCCCTGTGCACACCACACACCTCATGGCTCACATCATGAGGTGCAAGAAAGCAGCTGGTGCAGGGCTGTTTCTCCTCTATTTCATGAGGCAAACCCTTGACTGTGCATCCCACAATGCACTAGCCAGCACAGCTGAACCAGACCTGTTACTAGCAAAGCCTGTACTGGTAGTAGATTACTTCCTTCATGAATCAGGTGTTTGTATTGGGGGTGGGGGGGAATGGGGAATGAATTCTGACTCTTGAGAGTCACAGTTATTTTCCTGGTTTGAATTGCTGCCAAGCTTTTTTCTGCTCCCTGCATGATGCTATACAAATGATCTAATGAACAGAGTTGCATATTTGCCTATAACAATAAATAAGCTTATGGTGAACACCCCTTGCGTATGGGAAGGTGGTGGAGCTGTACAGAACTTGGCAGCTGTGGAGGGGAGAATGGTTGAGTGCTCAAGAACATGTAGTGGGGATAGCTGGTTGGGTGGCATGCTGATTGGAGAGCAGATGGGTGTGGGAGCTGCTGGGGGCAGGGGCATTCCTTGAGGGCCGGGGCGGGGGGGGTAACAGGACTCTGGAACACCTGGATGGGAAGAAGGTGCAGGGGCTGCTGATGGTTAGGCTTCTGGGGGTGGGGAGGTGGGTGTTGGGGGCTCCTAGGGAGGAAAGAGCTATTTAAGGGTCAGGGGTTGTGTTGGAGAGAACCTGGTGCAGCAGGCTGCAGGGAGCTTCTATCGGGCATCCTGAGCGACCTCCCCAGCTGCTGTGTTCTGCTTCCACCGCCTCTGGGCTGCTGCTGTTCCTGGCCTTGATAGGGAAAGGAGGCGCCTGGCTGCATGCTCATCGTGCACCACAGCAGTCTCTACTGGCCAAAAGGCACAACTTCATACAACTGCCTGCTGCCTTCTTGCCGCTCAGCCAGATGCTTGAGATTGCAGCAGAGGTGTCAGAATGTATGACGGAGGTGTCAGATGTGACTGTCATGCTATATGCATGACCCTGGGCAGCCCTGGGTCTGTTAAATTTAAATGTAGCCCTAAGTGACTTGATCAAGGGAACAAGTTGGGGGTTGAGCTATGAAGTGAAATCAGATCTCCCGCATCCTGGTGCAGTGCTATGTCCTTTCCCTGGGAGCCCTACACACAAGAGTCTTTTCTTTGTTTATGGAAAAAATGTCTTTTAAAAATAAACGTAAAAGGAAAAATCCTTTGGAGCACTGAGCCTACTATCTGAGCCACACTCTAATTCATCACCTGGGAAGTTACAAAGGAAACAACCACCTCTCTGGCAGCCAGAGGTTCTTTTGAAGATGAGCAGCCACCTGCCAGCTGTTACAGTCTGATTAGCAAATATCAAGTTATCTGGCTGTACCAGAATGATAAAGTCCCAATGGTGTAAAATAACTCTTCTAATACCTAGATCCGTCCCCCAGATAACAGACTGAAAGCAATACATCATACAAGTGATGCCATTATATCTCTTACAGCCTCTCACGATAGTTCTATCAGGCTAATGCAACTGCAGGAGCCTATGTCTCTGAAATATCCCACCTGGAATTAAACTAAACTCCATTGTTACAATCTCCAAGACAAGTAAGGGGTAAAATTAATACAGACTGTGCAAAATCAGAATGATCTGTAATAATGCAGTATGTGTGTGTTGGTTTTTTCATGGAGTTTGATTTTCTCCAGACTCTGAAGCATTTTCTAAGCTATCTGCAGTGTCCAAAGCTGTTTCAATTTCAGCCTTTCCAGATAAACTGGACTGCTGAGGGGCATATTTGATTCCCAGGGCAGAATTAACATGATCCTACCTAGACTGACAGGTTAGCTAGAAATAGCTAGGCTGGCTTTGAAAGCTGAACATGCTAAAGAGTGACTTGCCTAAGCTTTGACACACAAAGGATTGCATGAAGGGATAACACTGACTTCAAAGATAAGCAAGTTGCTCCGAAAATTAAATCCTATTGAGTATCATGGCAGCTGGGGAAACCAAATAAGAAGATTAACTGAAAATATATAGTAAGATTTAGCAAATGGGCAATTCTTATTTGAACCTGGAGAGCATTTGGGGGGAAAAATAGCGTACCATATGCATCTCTAAGGTAACGTTCTATCATTATGTTATCTAAGTTGATCTTCACTTAAATATTAGTGCTGGAGAACAGATAAGACATTACAAAACAAATGAGAGATTATAAAGGGGGAAAGAATGTTTATAGAGAAAGGTTTATTTACAAACTAAAAGTAATCTCATTACTACTGCCCCCCCGGCAGATCGCCTCCTGTAGGGCTAGAAATTGTCAAAAGCTAAACCCTAAAATGAGTTGAAAATTAAGATCCGGGCACATTGTTTCATTACAGGACTCTCATCTTGATGAAGGTGCTGAGTTGCTTTCTGCTTAATCTGCTTTTACATATGAACCTTTTTGTCTTTCTGCTGAGCCTGGATGCTTCATGTTGATGAGGCCTGAGACAAGTTGCTTGAGTAGACAGACAGCCTTTAGTCTCTGAGTATAAACTAAAAGTAGGGCTGTCAATTAATCACAGTTAACTCACACGATTACCTCAAAAAATTAATCACGATTAATTGCACTGTTATACAATAGAATACCAATTTAAATTTGTTAAATATTTTGGATGTGTTTCTACATTTTCAAGTATATTGATTTCTATTACAGCACAGAATACAAAGTGTACAGTGTTCACTTTATATTATTATTTTTATTACAAATATTTACCCTGTAAAAATGATAAACAAAAGAAATAGTATTGGTCATGTCCCCTCATACAAGTACTGTAGTGCAATCTCTTTATCATGAAAGTATAACTTACAAATGTAGATTTTTGTTACATAACTGCACTCAGAAACAAAACAATGGAAACCTTTAGAGCCTACAAGTCCACTCAGTCCTACGTCTTGTTCAGCCAATCACTAAGACAAACAAGTTTGTTTACATTTACAGGAGATACTGCTGCCTGCTTCTTATTTACAATGTCACCTGAAAGTGAAAACGGGCATTCGCATGGCAGTTTTGTAGTCGATGTTGCAAGGTATTTACGTCCCCGATATGCTAAACATTCATATGCCCCTTCTAGCTTCTGCCACCATTCCAGAGGACATGCTTCCATGCTGATGATGCTCGTTAAAAAATAATGAATTAATTAAATTTGTGACTGAACTCCTTGTGGGAGAATTGTATGTTTCCTGATCTGTTTTACCCGCATTCTGCCATATATTTCATGTAATAGTAGTCACGGATGATGACCCAGCACATGTTTGTTTTAAGAACACTTTCACAGCAGATTTGACAAAATGCAAAGAAGGTCCTAATGTGAGATTTCTAAAGATAGCTAAAGCACTCGACCCAAGGTTTAAGAATTTGAAGTGCCGTCCAAAATCTGAGAGGGACGAGGAGTGGAGCATGCTTTCAGAAGTCTGAAAAGAGCAACACTCACATGTGGAAATTACAGAACCTGAACAACCAAAAAAGAAAATCAACCTTCTGCTGGTGGCATCTGACTGACTCAGATGATGAAAATGAACATGCGTCGGTCCATTCTGCTTTGGATTGTTATTGAGCAGAACCTGTAATCAGCATGGACGCATGTCCTCTGAAACGGTGGTTGAAGCATGAAGGGACATATGAATCTTTAGCATATCTGGCACTAGATGTCTTGTGATGCCAGCTACAACAGTGCCATGCGAATGCCTGTTCTCACTTTCAGGTGACATTGTAAACAAGAAGCGGGCAGCATTGTCTCCTTCAAATTGTAACCAAACTTATTTGTCTGAGCGATTGGCTAAATTAGGACTGAGTGGACTTGTAGGCTCTAAAGTGATACATTGTTTTATTTTTAATGCAGTTTTTTTTGTACATAATTCTACATTTGTAAGTTCAACTTTCATAATAAAGAGATTGCACTACAGTACTAGAATTAGGTGAATTGAAAAACATTGTTCTTTTGCTTTTTACAGTGCAAGTATTTGTAATAAAAAATATAAAGTGAGCACTGTACACTTTGCATTCTGTGTTTTAATTGAAATCAATATATTTGAAAATGTAGAAAACATCTAAAATATTTAAATAAATGTTATTCTATCATTGTTTAACAGCACAATTAATCACGATGAATATTTTTAATCACACAATTAATCGCGATTAATTTTTTTAATCACTTGACAGCCCTAACTAAAACATTTATTTTCAGCATAATAGCCCTACTACGGGTCTCTGAGTCTATTGAATAAGATCACCTGCATATTAAAATATCCATGCTTCTTAGATCAGATATTTGTTTGAAAAAAATCAAGGGAGCAGAAGCAGCAAAATGTAATAATATTTTTAGGTATTTGGCATAGTGAAATAATTGGAATGGCATCTGGAATAGAAAAGGATTTATCAATAATGGGATCTCTCTCCCTCATGCCCTCATTAAAGTTGTCTCTGGTATGTCACAGTTATTTCGGAGTGAATACTCTGTTAATTAGTTTCAGTTTCCCTAGGGAAAAGGTTTGACCTTATTTTTTTCTTTCCTGCCCCTGAGAACATATTTTCACACTTTTCATCAGAATCTGCTGACTACCTCAAATCAGTGATTGTGTTCAAATTTTATTCAAATCAGTGGAGTATGTCAGAACAATGAAAGCTCCAAAAGTGATGGCACCGTCCCCACTGCTCTCTAGGAAGTAGTAGACTAGCTTTTTGTTTTTATACTTCCCTGCACGTTCACTGTGTAGGAAATAAACTTGTGTGCGTTTAAAAACATTCAGCTGTGGTTGTTGTTGTTGACATCTGAGAGAGGGTTGGAAAACTGACATACAAAGGCACCTCTTCAGAGCCAAGTTATAGCAGTGAGTGAAGCTCACACAGTATCTGACTCAATTGGTAATGCTTACCCTGAGGAGTCTCCACTGATATTCAGGCCTCTTTTCATCCCCCTAGTGATATTGACCTTTCAAGATCAACAACATGACTTGAAAACAAAGGGTGACTTATTATGGTAGAATGACTTGGTTCTACTACCATTGATTCAAACGGATGTTCCTAGTTTTCCTTGAATAATACTGGAATGTCTCTAATTCCTTCACAGCTTCAAAGGCTACATATTTTAAGATCCTCCTAAGGAAAATACTCTACTGCCCTCTTGTTCCCCCACACACTTTGACCTAGTACAAATCTGGTTTCTTTCTAACAGGAGGTTATTCAGAAGAAAACTAGGAAAAATAATCAAGAAATAAGTAAATATGCAGTGAAAAAAATAAACCACTCAAGCCAAAGTATTTCTATTTCTCTTATGAATTATATCAAAGAATATATTAATTTTGAATTTTAATTTTCTGTTTAATGGAGCTGATCCAAAGCCCTCTGAGGTCAATAGGCTACAGGGGAGCTCTCCAAATCACAATAAAAGTTAATCAAGAAAGCTTTCCTACACTCGTCAGGAGACAGATCGGAAAGTCACCTGGATGCTCTTGCCCTCCGCATTTCATATTCTTGTCCTTTCCTTTGATGATACAGCGGTCATAAAATAAAAACTTCCGCTTGCTGCTGTTATCCATATGTAGAGCAAGAGTGGGGAGACCTGTAAAATGTTTAATAAAGCATTAAAAAAACCCCTCCATCTGGTTTGAACTTGCTAATGACCACAAACTACGTTGAATCAGGCATAAAGCAGAAAAGAAGGGGTCAGATTCAGCCTAGAATCTGAAGAAAGGAGTCTGCTAATAAAAAACAGGGTCTCTGTAGGGGGAGTGGAATGCAGGAGGTTGTAATAACAGATGGCTGTCACAATCACCCCTCTGCTGGTGGATCAGAAGGAGAGCAGCACAGCAGTGAGCTGGCCAAAATGGGGGAATAACTAGCAGTGATTTGGCACATCTCCTCAGTAGCCTACGCTGACAGGGTTCCCTGGAGGCTCCAGTGATAACTGAAAGCAGTCCTACTCCACCAGAAAATCCAAGGGAGCACAAACTATGGCAACATTGCCTGCCTGCTCCCCCCCCCCCCCCGATGGTTTCTCTGCAGGGCACATGGAGGATAGATGGCCCATAGAGGTGTATAATTAACTATTTTACAGGTCCCTTCTTACTGAGGAGATTGGCTCAAAAAGACTAAGACTTCCACTCTTGCCTGTTTTAGTCATGCCTTTCCCATACAAAGCCATGTGTCGGGCATGGTATGTGATTTTTCCACATGTGCAGCGTGGCCTTCCCACAGCTGTTTGTACTCTTGTGACCTGATTCTTGCTTATTGGAATTTGTCTTAGTAGGGCTATAATTGCGCATCTGTTCCTGCAGCTTGTTCAGAAACTGTGACCACATTATGCCATCTTGTATTTTGTACACTGGCTGTCAGTAAAACAGCAGGTATGCTTTAATTTGGCACTACTGGCTTAATACCCTAGGCCCTGGCTACATCTGAGACCTCCTTCTTGAGCCTCCTGCTGACTCACATCTGCACTAAGACAATTTCATTGCACCTGAAGTTACAGAAGAAGGATGGACTCATGATTAAGACTGGAACTCAGGAGAGCGGGGAGCAGTTCCCACCTCTCCTGACAGCACAGAAAACTGTATATTAGGATAAAATACCAAGGTTGCTTTACAGTACAGACTTATGGAGGCTTGTGATATAACTTTTGCTCACCTAGCCATGCCCCTTGAGAGTTACCGGCTTCCAGTGCAAAGTGAACAAGCAATTAACACTTAATGACTCTGCAATGTTCCAAATGCAAATTGCTTCTGCTTTATCTCTGGAGAAAATGGCAGAAAACATGAACTCCTGAACACGCATCAATAGTTATTCCATTTGAAAGTGTTAGCTCACAGGCTCTGTTTGCCTGAAAGGCAGCCTTTTCCTACTGCACCAAAGACAGTCATTTTGTTAGTTATACTACAGCAAAAGGATTATTTCCTAATAAGATGGTCTCATTTTTTTTAAGCTGATGTAATCAATATTGACACATTTCCACATCACTGTAAATAGTAATTTCAAATGCACCATAATATTAACCCATCTTCTGCAAAAAAAGTCAGGACATAGCTCTCCGTTCATAGACGAAGGTCAGAAAGGACCATCATGATCCTCTGACCTCCTGCACATCATAGGCCATAAAACCTCACCCACTCACTCCTGTAATAGGCCTATAACCTCTGGCTGAGTTCCTGAAGTCCTCAAAGCATGATTTAAAGACCTCAAGATACAAAGAATCCACCAGGCATCATTTTAAAACCTCCATGTCCTACTGATACTTTATCAGTATTAAAATGTATGTTTAACATTAAGAGTGGTAAGGCAGCACACATAAGCCAATACACCGGCAGATAAAAAGCAGCATCAAATTTTGGGCTTGTTCTGAAAATTTCATTAAAAAAAAAGAATTATAGTAGCTTAAATATTGATACTCCTAATTACATGGAGAGTGGTGTGCATAAACCAACAGAAGCCTGCATCTGTTAGAAAAAAAAAGCTGGGGGGGGGGGGGGAGTTCTCACTTCAGGGCAGCTGAAAAGCTTCCTTGATCTTGTTATGTTTCACAGCATACAAACAGAAATTAGATAAATGTCACAGAATCACAGAAATGTAGGGCTGGAAAAGACCTTGAGAGGTCATCTGTCCACCCCCCTGAGCTGAGGCAGGACCTAGTTAACCTAGACCATCCAATAGGTGTTTGTCTAACCTGTTCTTAAAACCCTCAAACACAGGTTTACACAGCTTCCCTTGGTAAGCTTATTCCAGTGCTTAACTATCCTTATAGTTAAAGTTTTTCCTAATATCTAGCCTAAATCTCCAGCTGCTGATTAAGCCAATTACTTTTTGTCCTACCTTCAGTGGCTATGGAGTACAATTGATCATCAAACTCTTGGTAATATCCCTTATCATATTTGAAGTCTTATCCGTTCTTCGTTTCTTAAGACTAAATCTATTGTTGCCTCTTTTTCACATGAGTGGCAAATCAAAGTCAGGGCCCTGGGGATGTTCTAACTAATCTAATTGCCTTCTATGACGAGATAACTGGCTCTATGGATGAAGGAAAAGCAGTGGACGTGTTGTTCCTTGACTTTAGCAAAGCTTTTGACACGGTCTCCCACAGTATTCTTGCCAGCAAGTTAAAGAAGTATGGGCTGGATGAATGGACTATAAGGTGGATAGAAAGCTGGCTAGATTGTAGGGCTCAATGGGTAGTGATCAATGGCTCCATGTCTAGTTGGCAGCCGGTATCAAGTGGAGTGCCCCCGGGGTCGGACCTGGGGCCGGTTTTGTTCAATATCTTCATAAATGATCTGGAGGATGGTGTGGATTGCACCCTCAGCAAGTTTGCAGATGACACTAAACTGGGAGGAGTGGTAGATACGCTGGAGGGTAAGGATAGGATACAGAGGGCCCTAGACAAATTGGAGGATTGGGCCAAAAGAAATCTGATGAGGTTCAACAAGGACAAGTGCAGAGTCCTGCACTAAGGACGGAAGAATCCCATGCACCACTACAGACTAGGGACCGAATGGCTAGGCAGCAGTTTGGCAGAAAAGGACCTAGGGGTTACAGTGGACGAGAAGCTGGATATGACTCAACAGTGCGCCCTTGTTGCCAAGAAGGCCAATAGAATTTTGGGATGTATAAGTAGGGGCATTGCCAGCAGATTGAGGGATGTGATCGTTCCCCGTTATTCAACATTGGTGAGGCCTCATCTGGAGTACTGTGTCCAGTTTTGGGCCCCACACTACAAGAAGGATGTGGAAAAATTGGAAAGAGTCCAGCGGAGGGCAACAAAAATGATTAGGGCACTGGAACTCATGACTTATGAGGAGAGGCTGAGGGAACTGGGATTGTTTAGTCTTCAGAAGAGAAGAATGAGGGGGGATTTGATAGCTGCTTTCAACTACCTGAAAGGGGGTTTCAAAGAGGATGGCTCTCGACTGTTCTCAGTGGTAGCAGATGACAGAACAAGGAGTAATGGTCTCAAGTTGCAGTGGGGGAGGTTTAGGATGGATATTAGGAAAAACTTTTTCACTAGGAGGGTGGTGAAACACTGGAATGCGTTACCTAGGGAGGTGGTGGAATCTCCTTCCTTAGAAGTTTTTAAGGTCAGGCTTGACAAAGCCCTGGCTGGGATGATTTAGTTGGGGATTGACCCTGCTCTGAGCAGGGGGTTGGACTAGATGACCTCCTGAGGTCCCTTCCAACCCAGATATTCTATGATTCTATGATTCTAGTTGGAAGTAGAAATTGATGGACTCTGATATTTTCTTTGATGCAGTCTTGTTTATTTACAAGGAATGTACAAAGTGCTGCTTCTCCAAATGCAGGAGGCACCAAGAACAAAAGAAGCAGTTTCTTAGTTTACAAGTCATTTTAGTCAACAGATCCAAAAGCTCTCTCTCTAGCTTTTTTCCAGGGTCACACTGTGCTCATAGACTGCTGCTTGGCTTTCCATCTGGCTCTTTCTCTCTCTGTGTTCTCAGTTTCTGTGCATTTTCTTCCCTCATCCCCTTGCCCCCAGATCTGGTCACAATACCCAGTGGACCTTCTGCCCACAGTGCTAGTTTCTGGGCAGACTGTTAGGCCTTGTTTTACGTGTGGCCCTTCTCACAACTGCCTTGTTCACACCCCATCTCAAAGAGGTTTGCTAGAGGGCTCACACGCTTTGGTTCAGAGCCCTGTAACAAGCAGGGCCCAGAACTGCTCCCTCCCAAGCTCTTAAAACAATAGCTTGCAATTCCAACATAGGCCTCAGTATGCCACACATCTGGGCTCCTATTATCAGAGATTGGTCCAGGAGCTTGCCATTATAGAACTACCCCTGCATCAGTTTCTGGAGGAGGGAAAAAGTGTTTCAGATGAATTGATGTCCATGAAGAAGGAACCATGAATCAAAGGAAGCCTTCGTCAACTCTCCTGTTTGTGTTTTCCCTGATCAGTCTAGCATGTTATCCTCGGTTCTGTTGTAAAATAATGTCAGAGAGAGAGCTGTGTTGTCTATGAGAAGCTGAGATGCTGAACAAATGGTAGGCCTTTTACAGCTAGGAACCTTTACAATCTCACATGTCGGTACCTTCAAATGTGATATGTTCAAGTAGGTCCCCGTTTGGGAGTAAAAATCTCGGAGAGAATGACTGCAGCAGGTGGACGGCAACATTTTCCTAGCACTCAGAACCACATAACCAAGGCCATGAGGAGTTATGACTTTTTAAATTATGAGCCAAGTATATGTTCTTACCACAGCATTTTAATGTGTGGGGTGTAGATAAGAGAGAAGTACATTAGTAGAAAGCAGTGCCTGAGTTAATCAGCGGACACAGACACAGTTGGGCTGGATATTTTGAATGGAAAGCTGTTTTGTTGGAGCCCTGAAATGTGGTTGGATGTGCTAGAAAGACTAGTTATTTTGCTGCTTCTTTGTGTTTGGAACTATGTGCACATTGTAAATAAACCAGAGGAGGAAAAAGTGTCCTGAGTCAGCAACCATGCAATTGTCGCCCAACAAGGAATTAGCCCAATCTAGAAGCCCAATTTTTTTCTTGTCCTCTTGGAAGCTAGGACAATGGCTACTTGGAAAGCTGTGAACAAAGCTATAAACTCATCTCAGGATGCTGATTACAGAATAAAGTACCTGAAGCCCTTCAAATGTATTACACAGATACTTTGTATATTACACAAATGGGTGGATTTAAAAATGTAATTCATGGTTGCAATGACACAGCTGTGCAATGCAAAATCCTATCTAATTCATGGGTGTGATCTCACTGCAGAGAATTATACATTTTAATACTGTGAAAATTAGTCAATTCAAATACAACTAGTGGCTAAGCTCATCTTTTTATGGCAGTACCAAATAAGTGTCAACTTTTAATATGTAGTTTTAATTTAAAAATCTAATTGGGAGTTTTTATTGTTCCTAATTAATCTCCCTAAATGAAATATAATTCCATGCTGATTCTTTGCCCATATCTGCATATTTTACTTCTTGCAGAATGTTCTCACCCAATCAGTTCTGAGTGGGCCAGGTTATCCTTCCCTGTTCTGGGTGCAGTAAAGAAAGGGAGGTCACCACCTTTTGAATTCTAGTCCCTGTTGGGGACATGCCTGGCCCATTTAAATTGTGTCCCTTCCCCTCCTCCGGTTAATAGAGATTTTGATCACTTAAGCATCCTGTCCCTAATTCTCATATGCAACCAAGCTCTGTTAGCATAAGATCCAAAGCAGGGGTGGCAAACGACATTTTTTATTCTTAGGTCAGATTATTATTATTTGCATTGCGATAGTACCAAGGAGCCTGAGTCATGACGCAGGACAATATTGTGCTTGGTACTGGCTACTGTGTCCTTAATACAAGTTAGAGCAGCCTCAGAGCTACCCTAGTTTGCATCCTGTTGCTTATTATGGTTCCAAGAGACTGTTGTAGTAGCCAGTAACCATTAGAGGCTAGAAGCACTCAAACTGTGCCCCTACACGTGCTCTGCAAAGCGGTCCTGGTGACGAGCTGATACAGCAGGTGTTGCCACATGAGAACTCCCCAGGCATCCAAAGAAGGGGCTGCTGTGGGATCCCTTTTTGTCACTGAAGCCATCTTAAAGGGTTACAGCTCAATGATTTGGACCCTTTATCTCCTCTGTTATTTTTAAGCTTGCTCATTCACTCAGCCAATGATAATGTGATGACTCTCCAAAGACATTTCTCATCTATATCTCTAATCTCTCCCAATCTATTGTATTTCTAGGTAGTACCTGCTGGAATAAGCTGGGAGCGAACTTGACTATACAGGACCAAATTCTGTCATCATATATGGACATTCAAATCCTGTCCAAGTCATTTCAAGCTATGCATGCATTAAGTAGAATTTGGTGCTCAAAATTTTGAGAGGAGATTAAATATATGAACAGCTACAGTACTTTAATCTGCTCAGTCTCAATCCTTTTACGCACTATTTGGGTGAGTGGTGAGGAAAGATGGACATACTTGATGAGTGTGTGCTTGCATGCTTACACAGCTGCCCTGATGAACAGGCAGATAAGCATTGCTAAACTGTTCACGGGATTCAAATCTTAATCACACTGACCCAGTTCAATAAACAAAAGGTCTGAGTAAAAACAAGGAATGCATCCTCCATTGGCTTCGGCAGGAAGTATATATCAGCAACATTTAGAAATACAAGAAAATAATCTATGCAAATGTAATTTGGGTACTTAAATTTCAAAACACAAAAAAGGGAAAGGATAATCCAGTTTGCTACTATTTCTTCTACAATATGATCCAGTAGCTCCATCTACTGTTAATATAAGGCACTGGTTCTGCTTATGAAGGGTAAATGTTTCAGAAGCTCTAAGGAGTGACTAACAGGGCTGGCCTTACCATGAGGTGAACTGAGGCACCGCCTCAGGTCCCAGACTGTGTGTGTGTGGGGGGGCGCCCCTAGGACCCAGAGTGTAGAAAATTGTGTCTGCTACTGGTGCCTATGTATTCTCTCTGCTCTAGATGCACAAAGATGGCGGAGGGCACAAGAGACATAACAGGCAGGCAGGAGAAAAGGTGAGAGGGAATAACAGAAAGCAGCAGGAGAGAGGAGCCTCTTATGTACCTCTTTAGCACCCTCAGGAGTCGGGACTGATTAACACCAGCTTCTCAGGGAGCTTCCTGTTTCCTGCTGCTTCCCTGAACCTACTTGAGGAGAACAGGTAGTCAACTGAAGTAGTAGGAGCCAGTTAGGCCCTTAAGATGCTGATATCTTCCCTCACTCAGGCCCTGCTACCAGCCTGCTTATTTGTCCCCTTCCACTGAGTGTTGAGAGCCACTATAGCTGGCACAGAACAGCAGTCATCAGTGAAAGAAGAAAACACCCCTCTGCGGCAGCATTCAGAAAAAGAAAGTAAAGGAAGCTTTTCTATTTAAGCAGGAAGGAGCTCTCCTGAGATACATAAACACAAATGTTCATGGTGAGCCTTCTGGCCCCAGTGAGGATGTGAGTGGTGAGGAGATGCCTGATCTTCCAGTTAGTCAGAGTGCAGGTGACCTGGCAGCTACTGCAGCATCCATATCTCCATCTCATCGCACATTCCTGAAGAAAAGTGGAGATCAGAGAAGAGTGTGGTGGAGGTGCAAGAAACAGCTGCTGCTGAGTTTAGTTCCTTAAGTCTAGATGATCCAGGATTGTGGACCCACTTGAGCAGTAGCCTGAGGGACTTCCTTGTATTGCATGGGCCACAGCAAGTGAAAAACTTCATGTTCCCCAAAGACAATGAAAATAGAAGTTTCCATCCAACACGTTACTGGCGTGAAATCCCCAACGGTGACAAAGTGGAGAGGGCATGGCTTATGTACTAAAAACCCATAATGCTGCATACTGTTTTTGTTGCAAACTCTTCCAGTCTAATGTTCCAGCCACATTGGGTTCTACAGGGAACAAAGGACTGGAAAAATCTGGCTAGAAATCTGGCATGCCACGAGAAGGCAGCAAATCACCAGAGAGCATTCCATAGGTGGAAAGAGCTTGAGATGAGACTAAGGTTAAAGGCCACCATAGATGATCAACATCAAGAGAAGATTGCATCAGTGTCTCTTTACTGGCAAAATGTTCTGAAAAGGCTCATTGCCATTGTGAGAATGCTTGCTACCCTAAACCTAGCACTGTGTGGCACTTCAGATCAGCTGTATGTGCCAAAAAATGGAAACTTCTTTAAAATTGTGGAGCTGATGGCTGGGTTTGATGCTGTACTCCAGGAGCACCTAAGAAGAGTCACCACCCAAGAAATGTACACACACCACTACCTTGGAAAAACAATTCAAAATGAGATCATACAGTTACTGGCAACAAAAGTCAAACAGAAGATTGTGGCAGATCTGAAATCAGCAAGATATTATGCTGTCATTCTGGATTGCATACCTAACATCAGCTGTACAGAACAAATGACTTTAATGGTACGTTTTGTAACAAGTGAAAATGTCCCTGCAATGGTGACTTCCAGAGAGCATTTTCTAGAATTTATTGAATTTGATGATACTACAGGAGCTGGTATGACAAATGCAATTCCCATATCTTCCAGCTTTTTAAGAAGCATGATAGCTGACATGAGAGGTCAGGGCTACGATAATGGTACCAACATGAGAAGAAAGAACAGAGGAGTGCAGACACAGATCCAAGAGTTAAACCCTCAAGCTTTTTTTGTCCCATGCAGTTCTCTCATTCATTGAACTTGGTGGTCAGTGATGCAGTATCAGCTTCTAGTAAGGCTGCTGAATTTTTTAATGTAATTCAAAGCATCTATGTATTTTTCTCTGCATCAACTCATCAATGGCAAATTTTGAAGCAACATCTGGAAACATCCTCTCTGACACTGAAACCACTGAGTTCCACAAGATGGGAAAGTCGAGTGGAGGTGATAAAGCCTATCAAACACCAAATTGTGAAGATAAATGATGCCATAGTTGCCATTATGGAGGATAATGCTATGGCAGGAACTGTTTGTGGGAGAACAGTGGCAGAAGGAAAAGGAATCACCAGAAACATACATAACTTCAAATTTCTGTGTGGCTTAGTGTTGTGGCATGACATACTGTTTGAAATAAATGTTGTAAGCAAGAGACTCCAAGGTGTTGACCTTGATATATCTGGAGCAATGGAACAACTGGACAAAGCAAAGTCATACCTACAGTCTTACCGGTCAGAAGAGGGATTTCAAAACGTTCTGAAGAGTGCACAGAAGCTGGCAGAGGAAATTCACACTGAATTTTCCCACCCATTCAAGAATACAAGAGTCACCGAAGAAGACATTTTGATTACGAGGCATGGGATAATCCCACAAGAGACCCCAAACAACAATTCAAAGTTGAATTCTTTAACCAGGTGCTAGATTGTGCAATCCAGTCAGTTGAAGAACGTTTCATGCAGCTCAAGGAACACAGCAGTGTATTTGGGATGTTGTATGATATTCCAAAACTCCTCACTACACCTGAAGAAGACCTACACCAGCAATGCAGGGCGCTAGAGACAGTGTTGACACATGATGACATGCGCGATATTGATGCGAGTGATTTAGGTGATGAACTAAAAGCCCTTTCAAGATACATTTCAGCAGGATCAACTCCAAAGGCTGTTCTGGAATATATGTGCACAAATAAGATGACCACCCTCTTTCCAAATGCTTTTGTTGCTCTGTGCATACTTCTAACACTTCCTGTAACAGTTGCCAGTGGAGAATGCAGCTTCTCCAAGCTGAATTTAATAAAAACACATCTTCGCTCCACAATGACACAGGAGAGGCTGGTCGGCCTTGCAACCATCTCAATAGATCATGAGCTGGCCCAGACTGTGGACCTTCTGGAAGCAGTTCAAATCTTTGCAACCAAGAAGGCATGGAAAGCACCACTTTGATTATTCAAACAGATAAAAATGCCAGTGTTTACTATGCAGACAAAAAAAAGTTACATTTGCTGTTCAGGCGTTTGAAAGTTCAGTGTTACTTAAAATGTTTGAACAAGGCATTTTAAGTTGTTAGTTCTCCTTTATTGGGGTAGGTAGCAGAGCAGTACCATGAGAGGAGTAGACCAGGAAGAAGGCAGAATTGAGACCTTTCAAAGTTTTGGCCCAAGTGAGGGGGCATCATCTGAGCTCCCCGCCTCAGGTGCCAAAATGTTGCGGGCTGGGCCTGGTGACTAAGGAACCTAAATCCCATTGAAAGTCAATGAGACAGACTCAAATTGCTTATGTGCTTTTGAAAATTTTACTCCAAATGTCCTATATGGAAAAAGTAGAAATTTAAAATTCTGGTTTACATTCTGCACCCGTTGCTATATCATTTTTACAAAATGAGAAGTCTTGTATATTTTGGGGCCAACCATACTTTAGTACCTAACTAGTTAACTGTGCAAAATATTTCAGGAAACAACCACCACCACTACAATAGTAAATAATCTGGTATATAGGGAAGTCAATCATTTGATTCCAGTGAGGAACAAAAATTAATAAAATTGATATTTGATAGAATTTATGACCAAAAGTACTAAATATTTTCCTGTTTCAGAAGAGTCAATCAAGACTGTGGAAATAAAATGAAATAGCTATAGAAGGTCACAAATAACATTAACTGGTAATCAGAGCAGAGAGAAGTGTACCTATGATCAGTCTACATTCAAGTTCTGATATGCATTTGTAAAACAGTAGAGGTAAGATAGAACTTCCATTATACTAAACCTTTCTTTGAAGCCAGATATGAACTTCTTTGCTCCATCTGGATGTTCACAAGCTATTTATTCAGGCTGCTGTTAGCAGTACTTTCTGGGTTTGCTGGGATAGATCTGGTCTAGACTACAAAGTTTTTCCAGAATAATTA
The DNA here is from genome assembly GCF_965140295.1 of Lepidochelys olivacea. Classification (NCBI taxonomy): domain Eukaryota; kingdom Metazoa; phylum Chordata; order Testudines; family Cheloniidae; genus Lepidochelys; species Lepidochelys olivacea. The sequence continues at coordinate 301,084,177 of NC_140411.1, forward strand.
TGTTGGATAGGAGTGGGAGAGTGGGGAAGAGGAAAGTCACAACCCTTAGCTATGTCAGCAAAACTTCCATTGTAAACACAACTTCTGTCAACACAGCTAATGTCATTCTGGGAGGTAGTGTGGCAAATGAACTCCTTCTGCAGGCTTACGCTGCAGGTAGCCTGGCAACTCTGCTGGCATAACTAAGCTGGCCAACACTCTGTAGTGTAGACAAGTCCTAAGTTTCTGAAGCATAGACATGAGCGTAGTATTTCATTTGTATCCTTTATTAGCTCAGCCAACCTCAGGATGTCCTTTGGTCACTAGTAAATTCTTAAACCTGAACAGGATAACAGAACCTTGAACAATAACCTCCATGAGTTTATGAAGGAACACATCCCCCCAGACGAATGTTCACTTTTATTAACAGAATTGCGTAATAGTGGAGTAAAGAAACCAATAGGTCATATTCCTGAGGGAGGAGAGGCCCCAGACTGAGCAGAGAGGCAACTGACAGCAAGGGTTCTGGAAAGCTTGGACAGAGTAAGAGCTGGTGCTAAGGGGAAACAGGCTCCTATGTTAGTTGTAAGGACACTAAAACAACTACAATTCTATGTAAAGTAAACTAGTATAATCTTCTGTCCACTTAGAGTTAAAGCCCATCTTAAAATGGCCAAGTAGCAGATGTATGAACCTAGTGCAAGCAGATCATGGCTCTCAGAGCCCAAGTATAGCATACTGAGGGTAGAATTGGTGATATGGAGGAGCAGAGAGAATCAGAACTATTTATAGGGATGGCATATAGGGGACCCCCCTCAGAACTAACTACTCCAGTTCTCCTTTTGAAAGAGCAAGTCCCATGATAGGAAGGGAATTAAGTGGAATGGAGGAATACACCCCATATCAGTCACAGCTTCTGAGTGAGATAGAGGAGGCTTTCACATTGAGGAGGCTGTTCCAAAGGATGGTGTTACAGTTGGGAGACAAGCTGTGGTAGTAAAGGATTTGACCCTCAGGAATAGAAACTGATGTGGTGACTGTGACACTAAGCACCACTGTATTCATACCCTACACACTATTGTAGCAATATCTGTACAAAATAGGTCTTGTGAAGGATCATCTGAAAACTGATAACTCACTGATCATTAATATTGTTGTGTGATGTATGCATGCAACATGTATTAAGAGTTATGAATATATGCTGGAATTATGACAATGTGTGCAAACCAGGTATGTTGGGGGAGTTGTTAAATAGGTCTGTCTTAGACAAAGAAATGTGTATTTCATTCTCTCACCAGCCCAACATTCAGACAAAGACAGTGGAAGTCCATATTTACATATAAGCAGAAACAGAAAAATTTGCACTTCGGTAATCAAGTGGGGGAAGAGAGAGCGTGGTGCTTCTTTTACTACCAGATGCCATGTTGCCTTCCTCACAGCTTGAATAAACTTTACTTTGCGGGGCAACCCTGAGAAGAATCCATTTCAAAGTTTTACTGGTTTATAAAGACTAGAGGGTCTGAACTTCAAGTGATAAGCAATTGAATCAACTGATTGTATGCAATATTACTGTATTATAAGAGTATAGGAAGTGAGGTCATTACTGAAAGCTAATGATATACCGGTGACTGACATCATTGTGAAATATATGTATTAACACTATGTAAGGAACTATGGACACGCATTGATATTAGACTGTACAGTCTGCCCAGACAGGAGGGAATGTCATGGCCATCTATCTCTCCCCTCTGTAAATTAAGCGTGGTGGAATCAGAAACAATGGAAGCCCTATTTACATAGAAATCATGTGGGGGGGATGGGAAGCCCGTAGGAAGGGGAGAACAATATTTCACTTTCCTGGTGGACACAGCAAGCTAAGCACACTGGAGGGCTTCCTGCCTCCTGAAGCAAGGTCATTGAACTTTGGGAGATATAAGCAAGGACAGAAAGCAATTTTAGACATCAATTACTAGACAGACACAAAGGAACAGAGCCCTTGCAAGCTCAGAGATGGCTCCTTCAGCCAAGTGGGGTTGAAGTCTCTGGAACTGAATATAGGTGAGAAACCTGCTGAGGTAAAGATCTTTCACCTCAGATGGCAAAGGAAGCCAGCACCTTTTGTGGAAGGCTGTGAATGAGGGAAAGTGAACCATGGCTGGGAAAAAGAATGACTGGTGAGAGAAACCATCTTGAACAAAGATTGTACCTTGCTAGATTAAGTTTTAGACTTTTAGAAGCATAATTTGTTTTGTTTTACTTGTAACTTTTTCTATCTTCATTCCTTATACTTGAACTCACTTAATCCTATGTATATTTTGTTAATAAACTTATTTCATTTTTACCATGAACCAACTCAGTGCTGTATTTAAAGGGAATGGTGCATTTACCCCCAGTTAAGTTAATATGCTGTAAGTGGTTTTGTCTCTTTACAGGACATTGCCCAGGAGAGGGCTGGATACTTCAGGATTGGGAGTGTGTTGGGGTCATCTTGCTGGTTGTAACCAACACTGGGACTGTAGAAAGGCTGCTGGGGTCAAAGCTGCTGAACCAAGGCTGTTTAGCACACAGACACTCAAGGTATGACCTCCATGCTGGTAGGCTTGTCGTGAGTGAGCCAGGTTGGGACCTACAGCAGCAAGGCATTGTGAGGCACCCCAGGGTTACAGGGCAGGCGGTGACACAAGCTCTCACTGGTCTGGAATTGCACCCCAGAACATGACAATAACCATGAGAACTGTTTGGTGCAAAGGTGGTAGATCTCACAAGACATCTAATGAGTGGTGGGGAGGAGTCTGTGGATGTACTCTATATTGGTGATGTGAAAAGATATAGGAGGTCCTAGAAGCTAAAATTAGTTTGATACGAAGAAAGCTTAAGCTCACAGCTTCAGGAAGGACCAATCAGAGCAACTGTCAGGGAATAATACTGTATCTGAAAGATTCCATAGAATTTAGTGAGATAAAATTCTGAGTGGAGAGGACGACACAGGATTATGCGGCTAGGCTCCAGATCAGGAAAGTGATATTGAGAACACACTTGGAAGCAAGAGAAGAGAAGCAAAGTCCAAAAAAACAATAATGGGCAACTTCAACTTCTTGCACATGAATTGATCAAACGTCACAACAGGACAAGGTTTAGAGAAGCCATTTCTTAACACCTTAAACAATAGCTTTTGGGATGGTGAGTATTATGGTATAGTATACAAGAGGAGAGACTTAACATAGTCATAAGTAATATGCAGGACTTAGTTCAAGAAATAAGTACTGCTTTATGACTAAGTTCATAAAAACAAAATGGAAGCTAGTCAAAAAGGCCCCAATGTCAAAAGTAAAGAAATTAAAATGCTTAGACCTGGCACAGATGTAACTTTAAAAAAAAAAAGCGTTCACAAAGCTATACGTTACTGTTGTGCCTAGGAGCCCTAGTCACAGACAAGGACCCCATTGTGCTAGGTGCTGTACAAACCCAACATAAAGACCATCCCTGCCCCAAAGCACTTATTGTCTGAGTACATTACTCTAAATAAAAAGGGTAGTAGCAGGAAGGTAAGAAGTAAACCAGCTAAATGGCAAGCCTCAAGAAGTTATTTAAGCCAAGCAGGATTCCTTCTGAAAATGGAAATCCACCTAGAAAGGAGCACAAGCTATGGTGGGTATTTAAAAAGCAAGTCACACGTCCAATTGGCACACATCCAAGAATTCTGAAGAAACTTAAGAATGCAGTGGCTCAGCTGCTAGCAACAATGTGCAATCTCTCATTACAATCAGCTATTATTCCGGAGGACTGGAGGGCAGCAAAATGTTGTACCTATACTTAGAAAAAAGAGGGCTAGGGGTGATTTGAAAAGCCTTACTTCTGTACTTAGTAAACTGACTGAAATTACAATTACAAAATAGAATTATAAAACACCTAGAAGGAGTTTAACCAACACTGCTTCCACAAAATAATTGTATGCCTCACTAATGTATTAGATTTCTTTGAACATATCAATGAAATAGTGAATAAAGGAGAACCAATTTCAGTTATTTGGACTTTCAAGGCCTTTGACAAAGTTCCTCACAAAAGAACTACTAAAGAACCTAAACAGTCATAGTTCAAGCAACATATTGTCATGGATAAAAGTGGCCAGGAGATAGGAAATAAGAAAGTGTACCTTAACTTACTCAGAAATTTCCTTTCTTGTAGCAGTGAAGGCTGCAGATTCATTATCAATGAGTCTTACCAAAGCTTGCTGCTCTTTGAGAGGCAAAACCTGACATGGCAGTCAGGGTGTGCTGGGCTAGGCTACAACCCTGAAGATCCAACCAGTTCAAAATACTTCTATAGCTGCTTCATAGAGCTAGCTTCTTTAAGCCTTAACTAACAGCTTGCTAGATATAAAAAGAAATTCTTATATGTATTCTATATATTCTTATTTCTATAAATTCTACTGCAGAGCAATTTCAATTTTCACCCCAAACTACTAGTGGACAAAAATTGTGAACCAAAAAGAATGTAGAGGATGGTATGGGAGCTTAAGCGTTCCTGCAGAACAGTAAACCTTGTGCCAGGTGGGTTGAAACTGCAGCTGGATTTAGCAATTTTGACAAAATTGAAGTATGGTAAATTCAAATCAGGTAAAAGGAATTATTTTTTCTCACCGTGCATAATTAGACTGTGTAACTCATTGCCACAAGGCTGAGAACTGAGAGCTCAGCAGGACATTGATATAACAAGCATATCCAGCTGTTATAATAAATATTACAAAATAAACAGATGTTTTGAAAAGGCTGCAAACATTCATGTTTCAGGTTATAATCCAGCATCTGACCATTGGTAGTTAGAAGACTTACTCTGGGGCACCGTATTCTATAAATCACCTACTACAGGGTTATTTATCCCTTTCTCAGAAGTAGCTGGTGCAGGCCACTATAGGAGGTGGGAACCTGGACTAGATGAACTACTGGTCTGATATACTGAAGCAATTTCTATGATACTATATTTAGAATGAAGTTAATATAAATTCAGATGTAAAACAAACAAATGTTCATACATGGGTTTGCACTGGTTTAACCAAATCTATTTGAAAACTGGCAGTTATTGGTGCAAATTGGTGTGTAGACCAACTTTAAGATTCAATATTCCTTTCTCCCCTTTGTGCAGGTTTGGTTACAGGCTTATGCAAACACTATTCATGTTTTCCTAGGATCTTCCTAAGGACTTCCAGTCGAAAGAGGAAAGTGAGCACCTGTTATTTATAGAAATCCCAATAAAATATATTTAAAGAAACCCCATTAAAAATCTTTTAGAGTTAATACACTATAATGTGGCAATAAAGGGTAAAAGCATAAAAATTCTTTGCAGATCAGCTCTAACGTTGTTTAAAAGAAAACTGGTGCTTTTTCTAAGGAATGGGCTTTGACAGTGACAACAACCAATTACTTTGAAAGGAATATTATTCAGATGAACTAAATTTTATGAAGTGGATTAAGCAGACATTCTTTGTGTTTTACTGATCATTGTCATTTTGAAGAGCCACTTCAGATACAGAATGCTGATGGGATGAATTTCATACTCTACAGCTTTCTACAGGATACTTCCACGAAAGAACACTTACTTTATAGTAAACTGTAGCTCTCTGAAATTTCTTTTCCTGTCCACATAGATTCCAACTCCTGGTCCATGTGTCCGATGTGCATGAAATAGGAATCTTTTGTCCAGCAGTCATCTTAACATGTGTCCAACATGTTCTTGCCCCACTCTCTCACCTGAAAGCATAAAGGGCTCAACCAACCCTCAGTTCCTTCACCAATATGCAATCCCAACAGGGAAGGAGACAATATATCTTAAAGAACCACAGTTATTGCACGGTAAGTAACTATAAGGTAAGTTCTTTCCTCTGCAAATGATTGTCCACACGGATTCATCTGTTGATGACTAACAAGCAGTTGTGTGTTTTTCTTGGAGAAACTAGGAGTCGTTCTTAAACAATGACTGCAGGACAGCTCTATCATAATGGGAACCTGATCCGAAAGTCTCTACAAAAAAGTGTCTTGTAAGTGTGTGGATCAAATTCCACATGGCTGCCGTACAAGTCCTAGAAATAGGGACATTCTTCAGACAGACAGAGGCTTCCCGAGTTCTACTGGAATGAGGTCTAACATGGCTAGGTAGATCTAACTTGGCTAGCTTGCAACATGTTTTTATACAGTTAGACACCCATTTTGATAAGTTTCTGTAGGGATGCTGCCTGACCCTTGATCCTATCAGCAAAGACCACAGATAATAGAGATGTGTTCCTGACTGATTTTGTCCTGGTAAGGTAGCATGACAATGACCTTACTACATGGAGTGTATGAAGTTTATCTTCAGCCACGGTTGAGTCAGGAGTAGTGAAGAAAAGTACGATATGAATAATGAAACAACATTGGGCAAGAACATTGGGTCTGAGAGTAACCCTGTCCTTGTAGAACACTGAATAATGGAGACAAACCATGAGGGCCTGAATCTTCCCTATCTTTTTGAGCGGATGTAATAAAAAGGCAATCTTATGTAATAGGTAATTGTGACAGTCTGTACCCGTATACTCACCCCTTTTACAGAACTATGATAAATTTTGTACAAAGTATGCCTTGTGAGGTATAATTTGAAAACTCGTAATTTTCTGATCATTATTGTCCTGGTACAATATGTGTGGCAACATTGTATGTAAAGTTATAGGATTCTGCTCTATGATATTATAAAGACATGTTCCAAGTCTGGAGAGCAGTCACATAGCAGTTTCCCAGAGACAAAAGGCTAGCCAACACCTAACAGGTGTCAACAAAATCAAAGGGACCTGCTTATGTGGCCACCCTTTGGCAGGAAAGATGGCATGGGTGAAAAATCTACATCTTGACAAAGAAACAGCTGGGGGTTCTCCTGAACCTCAGCTGGAGATGATTCTCAGAGAAGAGAAAGAACTATAAGATGAGAGAGCAGACACCCCAAATTATTCCTCTCTTCCTTTCTACCCATGGCAACTGAACAACAAAGGAAACAACTTTGGACTGGGGGAGGGATACTGACTGAAAGAAATTCAGCCAGTAAGAGTGCTGAAATGTAGCAAGAGAGACCTTTGCTTTGAATTCACTTAGCTTACTAAGTTAGGCATTAGTTGCATTTTCTTGTAACCAATTCTGACTTTTAGGTCTCATTACTTGTAGTCACTTAAAATCTACCTTTCTGTAATTAATAAAAATTTGTTTTATTGTTTAATCTAAACCAGTGTATTTGGATTGAAATATCTGGGTAACTCCATTTGGGATAATAGGATTTGTGCATATCATTTTCTATTTATAAAACGACAGACTTTATATGAGCTTTTATTGTCCAGGAGAGGGTTTGGGAGTACATTTCTGGGGAAAGTCTGGGACCGAGAATTTACTGGTTTTGCTGTGCAGTGTAATTCATGAGTAGTAGGCTATAGCACTCATACATTATAACCTGGAGTAACGTACATGCTGGAGGCTGTGTGGGAGCAGACCGGGAGTGGTAACTCATAGAAAAGCAGTGTAAGAGGCACCCCAGGTTGGAGAATAGAGTGGAAACAGCTATTCATGGTTCAGATTGTACCCTGGGTATGACACAGTGATACAGCCAACTGGTTACTAAGGGCTTCATTGTCCATCAACCCTGTTAATACTATACTGAGAAACTGAACTCAGAGAAAAACATGAATTAGGCCATTCGGGAATCTGGCCCTGAATAGCAGGGTGATGTGGAGATATTGCCGCTAGGTGGACCCTTATAGAACTAAATACTTTTTATTATTATTATTATTTGTATTAATGTAATGCCTAGGAGCCAAAGTTATGGACCAGGACCTCATTGAACTAGGGATTGTGTGTACACAACTCCCTTCCCCCACCCTGAGATGTCCCTGCCTCAAGGAGGTTACAGTTGAAGTATAAGACAAGTCACAACAGATGGATATAGACAGATTGGGGAGTGTATATAAACTATGAAAAAATATTAGTCAGTGTGATTACCAGTGATTTCTGCCCACTGGCAGCCTAACCATTGTCAATTTTTTTTGTAGGCATCATGGCAAAGGAGAGTTTTGAGAAAGAATTTAAAAGTGTACAATGAGGTAACCTGCGGATTTTTATGGAGAGTGTGAGGGGGCAGCATCTAAGAAAGCACAAAGGTGCTTGTTTGAAAATTTAACAAATGGGCAGTGGAGGCTGGCATCATTGGCTGAATGGAGGTGAGCATCAAAAGCAAGAGAAAGATGATAGGCAAGGTGGGCCTTGAAAGTCAATACAAGCACCCTCTGTTTGATGCAATAGAGCAGGGAAAGCCAGGGGCAAGATTCAAAGAAGGGGGGACATGCTCAAAGCAATGCGCTAGGAACATGATGATTACAGCAGTGTTGTGAATGTATATGAGCAGTGTAAGACTGTTTGTCAAGGCCAGACAGCACAATGTTGCTGTAATTGAGATGTGAGATGTTTAGTTTGGACAAGAGTTTTAGCTGACTGGATTAAAAGGAATGGCTGTATCTTAGAAATATTATTAAGAAATAACTGTCAAGATGAGGGCCTAGAGAGAGGTCCGAGTCAAAGATGCTGCCCAGGTGACAGGCAAAATGGTGGCGTTGCTCACAGTGATTGAGAAAGGGGGAGATTAGGGGCTCTGCAATAGAGTGCTATAGTACTAAACTGTTCAGCCACTAGGTGGCACTGTTGTTTTAGCTATGTTCCGCTTGAGGGGCTAACCGTCAATAATGAGCTCTCAGAGGAACAGTCTAAGATTTTAGTTTGGACAGAAGGAGACAGGTCTGGAATAGGTAGGTAGGTCAGTCTGTGAGCCATCAGCATGGAGAGGGTAGCTGAATTTGTATTTGTGGAGATTAGCCAGAGATAAGATGTAGATGGACCAAGGCTTCAGAGAAGAAAAGATTTCAAGACGGGCATTATCAGCCATATCAAAGGTGAATGACGGATCAAGGAGGATGAAGTTAGAGTATTAGTTCTGAGCTTTAGCTAGGAAAAGATCATTGGAGACTTTGATGAGAGCAGTTTGAGTGGAATGCAAGGGGGCAGAAGTGGGACTTGAGAAGGTCTAGGATGGAACTGGAGGTGAGGAACTCCAGACAGTAACAATCTTAAAGATGAAGGGGAGAAGGGAGATGGGTCAGCAGCCGGAGAGGCAAAACGGGGTCGAAGGTATTTTTTTGAAAGATGGGAAAGACTAAGCATGTTTGCATTGTGAGGGGAAAGCAAGGAGAGAGTGAGGTTAAGGAGAAGATTAAGGGAGGAGATAAGAGTGGGTGTGAGGGAGATCAGGAGATGTGATGAGTTCACTGGGGCAAGTAGAAGGGTTACAGGAGAAGAGCAGATGAGAAACTTCTGCATCTGAGATCAGCAAGAATAGTCAGTGGGGAAGGGAAAGCAAACCGTGGGGGGTGGGAGATAAAGGTCACACTGTAGTTTGTCAGTTTTCTCTTGAAAGAAATCTGCAAGTTCCTGCACAGAGAGAAGTTGGGGCAGGAGGAGGGGAAAGTTTGAGAAGTAAGCCAAAGGTGACCAAAAGATAGCTGGGATTAAAGGCATGAGATTCAGTTAAATGGGAGAATTAGAGTTGTTCAGCTAGGACAATGGCAGAATTTAGAAAGAGAATGAATTTGTAGTAGATAAATTTGGCCTGATCATAGGACTTTTGTCAGAGATGCTCCTGATGCATGAGAGCAGGAGTATGGATGGTGGATGTGGGGAGCGAGTGAGGGCTGGGAGTTAGCACAGCAGACCTTATGGTGGGGGAGAGGGGTCACAAAAGGCAAAAGACCAATTACTAATTAACTACAGTACGACTAACACTAGCACATTGGACAGAGAAGCAGCTGGACTCTACAAGGAGTCCATCTCATTGCCATTGGCAGGAAGGAGCCAACTGAATGACCTTTGGGCCTGATCTACCCTTTATGACCTTGGGGGAAGAGGAGGAAGGCCATCTAGATGTCAGGATGGCCCCAGAGGACACTGCTGACCAAACAAATTTGATCTTACCTGCCTGCAGTATATGTGCACCAAGAGTGGATTCCATGTGGACAATCACGTGAAGTATTCTCAAATACTAAGATAAAACAAAAGTCCATAGAAAGGAATACATTTTCAGCATTGTGTGGTGAAAACTAGTTGTACACTTCATGTTAGCAAGAGCACTGAGCTCTCAAGGTTGAAAAGCAATTGTTAATGAGATCATTTTTTTGTACAGAGCTAAGTGTGATTTACCAGGTAGTAATTGTAAATTTTTCTTATGAATAATAATGGATTGACTTTACAATAGTTGGCCGACCTTATTTTAAATCATGTAAGCTAATACAGAAATCTAAAATTGGATTAATGCTTGTATCATCTCTCTTTAGTAATATAAGATTCCATCTTTTTGCTTAATTTGCTCCTACCTGAAGTGATCTGAGTGGACTTCCAGCTGTATATATAGGATTATTTCCTCATTATCTGACAAATGAGGGCTAGTGACCCAAGTCTCAGCAGTCTACTCAACTATGCTATTAGGGTCCTGTAATCACAAACAAACATCTCCCTTCTACTCTACTCTTCCCCCACAAATTCTTTCCCTACAAATAAATAACAACCCATTTGGCAGGCTTTAGAAAAAATTAAACATACACCCAGTACATGAGTAATCAGGTGTCACAACCCCATTAGGACAGTTAACACCTGTCTGACATTTAAATGCCATGTCTGAGTTAAGTGTCTAATGCCACCACCATTCTGCCTGCCAGGCAGACATTTAACTCAGACATGCCAAACCTGTGGGAAAAAAAATGTGGAAACTTGGCTTGTGAATTGCTTGTTGGCTAGTTTTTGGCTTGTAGCTTCTTGCTTGTAGTTTGTTTCTTCTATTTTTTGATCAGCTCCCGGCAAGGGGAGGGCAAGGGTAGGGAGAGAGTCAGGGGTGCACAGTGGGCCCACCATAGTCTCAGACTGCATGCCAGAGGATCTAATCACAGAGTGCTGGGGTTCTTAGGGATTGACTTGTTTTGAAATAGAATTAGCTTGATTTTTGGCTTTTGTGAAAGTCAGGGTGCTTATTTACTGCGTGAAATTTGGCAACTGTGATTTAACTTATCCCCAATCAGTTAGCAAAAGGTGCTTTTACTGGTGTAGGAATATGATCACAACCACTGGTATATGGCATTATGCCTGGTACTTTTGAAAGACTCCTCCTCTGATAGGGATCCCTGGGTGGCAGTGGATTCCTGGTGGCACTGTTGCTGCTCACCTTCCCATTCAGCTGCATAAACCCCGATATGCAATTCTTGCTTGTACAGTGGTCTGAAAAGGCTGTGAAGCACGCACGCAGAACCTGAGCCTATCCCAGGGGAACTCCCCCAGGTGTTCTGAATATTTTCCTCTTACAGTTGTGTTTATAGCCATCATCTCTCCAATGGAGATTATTTAGAAAATCACTTCCTCCACCCAACTTCATTCCTGCATGCCTATGGCAACATCAACAGCTTCATTGGGCATACAACATCCCCAGCAGTATACATTTAAGCAGCAATGGGCAGACATCTGATTGCCTATATCTCCAGTGCTTAGCAAAATAAAGAAACACAAAGAAGGGTTGAGGCAAAGTAATAGTATACAAGTACTTCAGAAGTTTAATTTGACATTTACTAAGGCCTTGTCTACACTACCGCAGTAAGTCGACCTAAGTTACACTACTCCAGCTATATGAATAATGTAGCTGGAGTCGATGTAGCTTAGGTCAACCTACTGTGATGCCTACTCTACACTTTGTCGACAGGAGATGCTCTCCCATCGATTTACCTTAAACTTCTCATTCCGATGGAGTACCGGAGTCAACCGTAGAGCGCTCTGCAGTCGATTTAGCAGGTCTACTGAAATTGACCCCTGGTAAGTGTAGACATGGCCTTAGAGTACCACTGTCAATAAGCGAAAGAGTAAACAGGAGTGGTACACACAGTATATATACTGGGCTAATAAAACTACTTTAGAACTCACTCCCCCCACCCTCCCAAAAAAACCCACTCCCAAACTGTTTTTAAATTCTTAATATTTCTCCCTGTAAAGTGCATCAGGGCAATATATGTTGGACAGGGCACTATTTATTTCAGCAACTGTTACTGATACATTATCATTCAATGAGGTAGCTCACAATTTTATTCACTAAGTGAACCAGGTTATTCAGTATTTCCATAGGTAATCAACTATATTAGAAAAACTTTATCACCCAAAGCAGTTAAATGCAATGTATCAGAATTATAGCAGTTAGTGTAAACTGGGATTCTATCTCCCCCAATTCCCAACCTTATGTAGCACTAATCCTTGAACAGTAAGACCTTGTCTACATTACAAAATTAAGTCGACCTAAGTTAGGTTGAAGTATAGCCACTGCAGTAATTACTGCACTGATTAACGTCCACACTATGTCCCCTGTCGGTAGTGAGAGTCCTCACCAGAAATGCTTTCACCAATTTAACTGTGTGGGGGCACTGACAGCTGGAACCGTCCCGCCCCCTCCCCACATGGCGGCCTCCAGCTACGCTTCTTGTGGGGGTGGAGTTATTAGGTCAGTGTAGGACGTGACATATCAGTAGGAGCAACATTATATTGTAGACACTTACAGGGTTAGGTAGACATAAGTTACCTTACAGAAGCCTAACTCTGTAGTGCAAACCCACCCTAAGGTGTAGCAGAACATTAAGCCACATTCTGCCACTCTTACTCACTACTATCCACTCTGCAAATATAGTCTTCTTTTCTTCAAGATACAGCTAAGGTATAAATCAGGACGATAACTGTGGTAGATTCTGGTCTGATGCTGGTATTTGAATAGAGGGTTGAAAGTATTTTGCGTCGACAACTTCTGTTTTACTGAACAAAATCTAAAACTTTTGTCTTTTACTAGCATAGAAGCCATTATTCAAATTGTTGTGCGTATTTTAGTATCGTAAAAATTAGGAGCTGAACTGTATTGTCCCTAATGTTCAACTAGAAATAATGTTCTTATTGAAGAAGAAAGGGCAAACTTTGTTTTATTGTATAAATGCAATTTTAATTAAGGTCAACCTGTACAAAAGCTATTAGAATGAATACTAAATGAGGATATAAACAGCAAACACGATGTCAGTACACAATGTATATTATATCTCCCAGTTTAAGAAGCAGTAACTCTAAACTGTTCTTACTCATTTGAGAGTGAACTGGGACAAGTTGACTATAACTATTTATTATGTGCCCCACATAGCTGTGATCTCCACTTGGTTTGTACTGAACTGTAAGGCTTATAAATTCTAGAGAAGCTTGAATCTGAGAAAGTTCCTCCCATTTTTATTCCACGACTTTATATTTTATTTTAGATGTTCCTTTTATTCTGCTCATTTATGATTCATGTTTGTGGGCAATAGTCTATCACTGGGCTTCAGCAGAATGGATGACATAACTTTTTCAAGAACACCTGTTATATAGCATTTTTGTGTTATCATTAATATGGCATCATGGAAAAAAGATGTATCATTTATATACAAGGATAATCAAAGAGACTAAAAAAAAGCCATGTTAGAACACCCATTTTAAAGATTTTATTGAATCATAGTCACTTCAAATGTTGTGAAACAATTTTCTACAATCTTGAGCTTTTCTTCAGAAAGCAGGTTTTCCTGTTTTAGTTGTCCAATAAGAGCTTCCAAGGATTTGAGCCTACCTAAAGTTTTTCTTTCCTGTTTTTCAAGGAGTGTTATCTTAGAATGCAGCTTTGCAATTTTTTGCCAGAGATGATCCCTGTCTATGTCTTGTCTGCAATACGAATGCTCAGTTTGTAATACTTCAGTTTCACCATTATTGTTTATATATGCAGATTTTTGAATTTCTATTTCTTCCATGTCTATGAACTCCTGTTTAAGAGGCATGAAAGAACTACTTACCATCGAAGACTCTTTAGAACACTCAGCAGGTACAATGATAGCAATGACAGATTCGTTATTTCCATTAAACTGTTCGATAGTTCGTGTGATTGTACTGAGAAAAACTGCGTTTTCACTTGGCTGTACTTCCACAGAGCAGACTGCAATATGTGAGTTAGCATTCTCAGCTAGATGGTCAATAACTGGCCCACCCGCATTTTTAAATTTCAAAGATGAATCCAGGAATTCAGGGTCTGTAACTTGCAGAACCGTGGCTGTACAACTTAAAAGATTCTCTACCGATGTAGGAACATTACTTGCTTCTATGTTCTGGACAGCTTCTGCCATTAAAACAGGTGTTTGTTGAATATGCCGCTCAGATGAACTAAGAATTATGGTGCCCGCTTGTAAGTTTTCTGTATTCTGAAACTGCACTTTCTTTTGTGGAGGTTTGCTCAGGGTTGATAAGCAAATTGCTTCAGTGTTTTCATCTAGCCTTTCTGCAATTGTGACACTTTTCTTTGGCGAACAAGGTTCAAACGATGCAGATACATTATCTGACTCTGCACACACATGGATGTCCTCCCCATCCTCTGTTTTTATCTCTTGTGGCTTGTGCTGAGAAGGGTCTTTTTCCTGGAGGAGAAATGACACCTTTTAACTATAACTACATATAATGCACAAAAGTTTCCTCATTCTGTAATGTGCTATTGAGTAACTATTTTTTGGATAATCACAATTTTTTAAAATATTGCTCAAAGATTAAACAAGTAATTTGCCAACAATCCATATATTTATCTCCAATAGAATGTTTTCCTTAAACTCTGTATACCACCAGAGGCACTCTCAAGTATTGGTCTAAAAAACTCTATGTAAAATACTTTTATAAACCTGAAATTGTTTTGGAATTCTTCATGTAAATTGATGACACATACAATAGAAACAACAAGTTGCCTTTCTCTGACAAACTGGTTAGCTTCTCCTATTCTATCCCCAAACATGTTATTCGATACAAATTAATGATTGAGTATGCTGCTTTTGCATTACTGAAGCAGCAAAGCAGAAAATCCTGTTTTTTCCACCTAATGTAATTCAGTGGACTGATGGTTCTTTCAGACAACCGCCAAGCGACTTTACTTTTACAGAAATTTAGTACAATGGTAGAAAAGAAACCTAGATCTTCAGTGCATAAGTAACTGAAGTGGGTTATATGGATGTATGTGTGCAATCATGCATATGTGGTAAGCATGCACATCTACACAGGTTTAATTTTAAATATACAAGCAAGCATGGTGTTGAAAGTTTGAACACTTCATAAGGATGGAGACATTTCTTTTATGACTCATGGTAAGTTAACAAGGGGAAAGATCTTACATGGATACTGCTTCTGTTTTTGTCATCATCATCAAGGCTTGCGCTTCCCTGGCTACTCTCTCTTCTCCCCATCTACACAAATCACCTCTCCCCCATGTTAAGGATTAAAATCTACATAAGCTTTTTGATATGTTGGTCATTAATATAAAAATATACTAATGTTGTGTGGTATATTTTTTCAATAGGTTTGATTTTGAAGAGGGTAAGCTGTAGAAGTTGTAGTCATGTTAGGCCAGTAGACTAAGAATAAAAAAAACCAAAAACCTGTAAGCAACTTTAACTTTGCTCACTAAATATAAAAATAAGACAGGCAAGTATTAATAAGAATGTGGGGACAGGATGTAAAAATGGTGTGTGGTGAAAAAAGACAAGTCATTCTAAAGTGTACATTCATAAAGATATGCCTATTCCAGACCACCCATACTGTTGACTGATCAACCTGTTCAGTGTTTTCCATGTCCTTCATAGATAAGAATTAAGTAGGAGTTCAGCAGAGTGACATGGGTTCCATTGCATTCCAATTTAGTTTTGTAACACACTTCAAAATTTAAAGGATTGAAAAAGTTATGGAAATAGCAAAAGTAGTTTCCCTACCTGCAGTGCTATCATCTCTAAAGTGGGTACCTAATGCTCAGAGATTTAAGAATACAGGGTAGCTCCCTTCCTCTGATCTACCAGAAGCTGAAACAGGGCTTCTTTGATTGATTGCTGAGCCCTGCTTCATCTGTTCAGAGATGAGAAAACTGAGAAAACACCCAGATTCTCTTGAAATTCTAACCTAAGGTTCTACCAGAAGCACAGCTAGGCTGGACAGAGAGAGGGAGGGAAAAAAACCCAAAAAACAAAAATCCCATCAGGGTAGAGCACTCACAAGTAGAGCTTTGAGGAATCCCCATTTGTTTTGTACCGAGACATAAGACTGAGCCTCAATATGTAGCTGCAGTACCTCAAGCATGTGAGCAAGGGAGCTGTACTATGGTTTAAGGAATAAAAACTCAAAACACAATCTCCAAAGCATGGAATGAAGGCCCATCACTAGCTGACTGACTGAGCAGTGGGCATCCATACAGGAGCAGAGATATCCTTCATATATACATGTTTTCCTTAGGCTAAACACACATCTCAAGAGTTCTAGTGCCACACTGGCCTTCCTCTCAGCCAGAACACCTGTTAGTAGAACTAGGCATTGGACCCTATGAAGGAGAATCTAGGCTTTCATTAAAAAAACCCCTAACCCTTGTCTTTTCCACGATAGCTTTAAAAACAAACACAAGCCAATGTAAAATGATCACTAGTGTTGAAATGAGCAATCACCTAGGCTCCATTTCTGCAGCATAGGATCTTAATTATTTTCCCATTCACATATATTTTTCATGTAAAAAGGTCACTTGAGTTTGGGAAGTGTCCTAAAGAATCACCTTGCATCTCTAGGAGTTCATGAGAGATGCACACTATACCCCAGTGAGATACTCCTATAAAAAAAAAAACAAAGTCTGGGAGTCAGGACATACGTGCCTAAGCATCTTTATGGATCTGGCCTTCAGATTCTACAGTAAGTGGGGTCATGTAAGTGTCCGGAACAGCTGCCACATACAGGCAGTGAAATGAGCCTCCACGAGGTGCTGGTGAGGAGGAGGAGGAAGCATGCAATATTAAGAGCTATAGTGCCTTGAATAGAGGTGGAATTTTTTTTTTTTGCCAGTGACAAGAGAGGAATATAAAATTGATGCTTTCCTCCTCCTCGTTTTGGGGATTCCCAAAACACAGTTTCATCCAGGGAATGTTTCATGTATTGCTGACTGGGAAGAAGCTACAGGAAAACTGTTGTTAAAATATTGGCAGCATAACCTCAAAGTATTCGTACAGCTTTATAGATCAATTATCTACGTAACATCTCCTCTGTAAAGATTGTGATTAGACTATGAACACAGACGTAAAAAAGGAAGGTTATGCTTCTGCTAAATGCAAATCACTACCTTTCTCTCCCTATAGTTAGCAACAAACTAATATTTAAGCAATAATTATTTGAGGCAAGAACCATCTTTTTGTTTTGTGTTGTACTGTGCCCAGCATAATGGGGTTCTGCCCTATGAGTAAGGCTTCTAGCAGCTATGGTAATACAGAAAATAATAATTTAATTCCATAAAGATTTTTAGATCATCCCAAAAAATTACTATTACTGTGTCATGAACTGCTGGATTTTCTTTCCATATTTTTAAGCAACTCATAGTTTTCATCCTAGAGATTGAAAACCTGTTTATATTAAGTTCACCTGCAATTCAAGGAAACCCACACTTATTTCTGGAATTCATTTATTATATTTTAAATCTCAAAAGTCTGTGTTAAATGTTTTCTTTTTCAATATCAAAGTAGCTAGATAGACACAAATTTCAGTTTTATAAATTAAGCTACGATGGAAACTAAATATCCATCTTTGTACCCTGCCTCTAACACTTCTCTCTACTGGATGCTTCAGAGAAATAGTAGTAAACCCCTGTAGTCTCCTTCAAAACATTTATATTAAAAACAATACTACGATATATGTGAAGCACTGGGTCTTTACCTGACCAGTTGAATGGGAAATGTCTTCATGACACAACATGGGGATCAGATGAAAGAAGGCTGATAGTCCTTACAAATTTTACTCTGGATAGTTTAAAAGCAGATCCCAGTTGTTATTCATACAAAGTGTAAAACGATTCTGTGTCCATTACCATTTACAGGATGTAACCATTTTTTATACTTCTGTGTAAAAGGAATACCTGAGAAAGCAACTCGTGTTGGAAAATTTTAACTAAACAAGATTTGAGTATTATACTTCTGAAAGAGTATATGAAGTTGTTTTGTTGGATCATATTAAAGACGTTCTGTATTAAAATCACAAATGAGTTTGATTCCCCATAGTTTAAATTCCAGGGTATTATTAAGAGGTCTCTTGGTTTTTGGTCTCTTATTTTTACTGTTTCTCTCCCTCTCTGTGTAAAACTTGCAAGCTGCTAATTGTGTTAGTACATCCTAAGACAGAGTCTGTTCTCAGAGCAATACTTTGTAACAACAACTACTCACAAAGAGAGAGACTCAAAGCGATACTTTGTAACAACAGCACACAGAGACTCCCCGCCCTTTTGTTGTATTCATCTCGCTTTGTTGACAATCGTGATTAAAATAGAGATAGCGGATGTATGTGGATGGATGCTTGCTGTGGATAATAACTGAATGATCAGGGAGGTGCCATCCTAAGAATCCAGTGTCCATAGGCCGAAGAAGGCGTCAAGTGGAAACAACCAGAGGACCCCAGGAGGGCAGACTGGAATCCACCCCACAGTCTCAAGGATGGGAGAACTGAAGAACAAGATAACTTCTGACAGCACGGAGCCATCAGGAATGTGCCATCTGCTGACTGATTCAGCAACAGCATGATGACACAATTCCCATAGACTGGCATAGGAATAAATTCCTATAAAAATAGACTCTAGAAAGTGAGAACTTTGGGGTCTGATTCTGCAAACCAACTTCCAGGAGCATCAGATGTGCATCTGACAAGGCCCTGCTCCATCCTCATGTCCAGGCCACCTGGCCAGTGGCTTGGCACAAGCAACTCCAAGTCTGGTAACTATGATAATAGCCTTGCAGAACGTGTGTGTGTGTGTGTGTGTGTGTGTGTGTGTGTGTGAATCAATATGAAATTGAATGGAATGTTATAGCTATAACTAACTGCTTACTATGATTCTTTCTGTATTCACAATAAATGTGGCATTTTGTCTTATTCCCTTTAATAAGATCCTGCTGGTTTTTATTTTATTGGTATAACAAAGTATACTGAAGTTCTAAAAAACTTATGAAGAAGCAGATGATAACCCATTATGGTATATTATACTGTATAAAGCAGTAACTGCTTTGCAGGGATATGCCAATGAAAATACACAGCATGAAAAATAGCAATATTTTTATAATTTGAGCCTGGACTCCTGATCCTTTAGTGAATTTTATATTAGAAAGAGGAGAGTCAAGAAAGAAGAGACATACACATGCTGAAACTGAAAACATTTTAAAAAGCTAATGTTTTTATACCATATGAATACATTTATTGTTAATAAGGTGGCCCTGACAAAATTAGCTATTTGAAACAAAATAGCAGCTGTAAAAGAAACATTAGTATTTGGACAGAAATTACCTAACAGCAACACTTCCAAGATTGGGTCTCAATCAAAAGTATGAAACTATTAGATGTTCAAAAGAAAAAAATTCCAAGTATTACTTTGTATGTATGGTTTTGAAAATTATACTATACTAATATCCAGCCAACACAGCGCTGTATTAAATAATAAAGTGACACATTACCTGATTATCAGGCAAAGAGAAAATAGTTGGTATTGCAGTATGTTTCAAATATCGAATTCCCCATCGCACATCAAGAGAGTCAGGGGTAAAATGGTCACTGCACAGGAGTTGGTGCTTACTGGGAGTCCACGTGTCACGTTTCATATTCCGCAACCATTTCTCAAGTCTTTCTTTATCATGAAGTGGAAACCTGGTTTAAAAGATTTGCACAAAATTAGTTTTATACTTTTTTCAAATAAAATCTCTTCATCTCACTCCTAAATCTTCCCTTACACAAGAATCTATCCTAAGTTTTTATATAGTGCTTATAAGTGCTAATTCTGGTAACCATGAAACTTACATCTAGATAATCATGTGTGGGGAAATCTTGGCTCCACTGAACTCAATGGCAAAACTCCCACTGACATCAAAGGTGACATCCTGGCCCCAAAAACATCTAATATGGGCTGATCTGGGAACCCTTGTTCAAAAAACAGTTTCCAGTGAAGGCCCTGGGAATACTTGCTTCAGTAGAAAAGTAGGAGGATGTGGTCCTTATTTTGTTTTAACAAATAAGCAAGCAATTCTCAAATTATTGGATTCCACCTATTACTTTAATTTTGTTTTAATTATATTTCTCTTAATCTAGTTGTGCACATTCCTAAATTGGGGGTTTTTTTTAATTCAAAAAGCCACTCTACTAGTTTAGGTTAAAAAATAATTGTATAAAATATAATAATAATAGTGTTTCTGTCTCCCTCTTCCCAAACGTTCTTTTGCAGTGATGTGAACCCAAACAGTAACACTGATTAGTCCATGAGATCTAGAGAGTGAAAGACTAAAAGCTAATAAAAGGAACCTGACTAGAGTAATTTTTATCATCCAAATTAAGTGAAAAGGAAAAGAGAGCACCAACAGTGGCAGGATTTTTTTTAAAATTTGTTTTTAAAATACTGTTATGCAAAGTGACAGGCAAACCCCAGGGGAAACAGAATGTAGGGGAGGGCTAAACAGAAACAATGTAAGCAAAGCCATGAAACTTGTCTAGTGAGTCAGTTTCCTGCCTATCACATCTGGAAGTTCATAGATCAACCTTCATAGATCAAGTTCATAGATCAAAATCAGTCTTATCAATGGCAGTGAAAAATATCAATGGCACTAAAAAAAAGTCAAGCATTTCCACGTACAGTAACATTATCATTCAGCGCAACCTCAGTTCACATCTCTCACCAAAAAGACATGACAAGACGCCAAAAAGGTTAGGATTCTCAGCTCCTTAAATATCTCTTTAGTTTTGACATGTAGCCAACTATAATACACATATCCAATCACTGTCACACTCAAACCACAACCTTGAGGTTTGATGTTAAGGTATAAATGGTCACAGGGTGTCCGGGGGATGTGAAAAGTACTGTAGATGTCAGTAGTGGGGTGGAGACTGGTGGCAAAATTCATCAGAGCCTCCTGGCACCTGCTGAAGACCCAGCTAGCCTGGAGCCTTTTTGCAGAGTCCACAGCATACCCTAATCCCAGGGGGCAACCAGATCTCCAGCCTCCTTGGGCTCACCCTGACACAGACCCACTCCCCAAACCCCCTTCTACCCCCCCCCCCCAGCAGCTTTTAATAACGCTTTAGTGTTCGTTCAATGTTTTACTCCGTCCCTAGCTAAACACTGACCGGGTAGAACCTCTGTCCAGAGGCGCAGCAAGCCCCGAGCTGGCCTGGGAAACGAGCAGAGCGGGGCTGAGGAAAGGGAGTTGGGGAACCGGAGCGGGTAGGGGCGCACTGCAGCTCCCAGAGCAGCCCCCCGCCCAGCGGGGCTATGAGGAGGTTGAAGCACAGGGCCTAGAGCCCATGGACAGCAGGTCCTGCGCCCCGCTACAGAGACACCCCAGCGAACGCTTGGTGCGGCCTGGGCCCGAGGGAGGGCGAGGAGCGGGCTGAGCGAGGGCGCCCGGCGAGGCAGGCAAGGGAGAGGCCCCGCTCCCAGGGCGACGGGCCCAGCACCGAGGGGGTGCGAGCGCGCCCTGGCGCTGCTGCCTCAGGATGGGAGGGCCCTGGGCTCCAGCGGAGCGTCCCCTCCCGCCGCGGGACCGCCGGGCCGGCCGGCACTCACGGGTAGAAGCTCAGCTTGCGCTGGTCCCTGGCGCTCTGGCCTCCCCGGTTCTTGCAGCAGGACGCGGCGCAGTATCGGGGCATAGCGGGCGCTGGAGGACCCAGCCCGAGGGGGAACCATACACGCAGGCAGCGGGGCGCGGGGATCGCCGAGACAGCGGCAGCCCCTGGACGCTCGCCCCGACCGCCGCCCCACTTCCGCTTCCCCAGGGCTCTGACCCCCCCCCATCGGCTTATCAGCCGGAAGTAACGTGACTCTTCAGGGTTCACAACACCCTTCCACGTGCACTAACGCGGCGGTGTCACGTGAGACAGGGCAGCCAATAGTGTAGCGCTTCGTGTAGGATTCGATCTACGGTTGCGGCCGCCGTGTTCGTCCGCTCAGAGCAGGAGGAGAGGAGCGCGCGCGCGCGGGGCGGGAGGTGAGCGCAGTCGTGAGGCGGCGACAGCGCCCCGGCTTTTGCGTTGGGGCTGGGGGGGGAGGTGTCGGGATTTCTCTGCTCTTCGGGGTGGGATGTTTTTGTTTCAGGTCACTCTGATGTTTCTCAGGTTCTCGGGCCCTGCTTTTTATTCTCTTCTCTCCTCTTCCCCCGGGAGGAGGGTGTGTGAAGTGCTGAGCTCCCCTCGGTGTGGGGGCATCTGTGCTTGTGTGGTGCTGCGCTGCTGCCTTGGCATTTGGACAGTGGGTTTATGTAAAACTTTTTTTTTTTTAAACAGCGTCGCGTCCAGTCAGTGTAATGAGGTTTAATTTGGCTAGGAGGGCTGTGAGAAAGGTGGGCTGGGGGGGAGGGGGAGAGGCAATAGCCTCCCCTCCCAGACTTCAGTCACTTGTCTCCATGATAAATTCTCCAGAATAATAGTAAACCCCATAATTTTATTTACATGGACGTTATGGGTGAGGTTTGGGGGGGTCAGCAACTAAATGACCCCATACAAACTGCAGTGGACTTCACAGGTTCCCCCTAGCATTGAGGTCAGGTTCTCTCACTGATTCTCTTTCAAAATCACAAGACTGTTTTTAAGGAATTGTGTCTGAT
Source organism: Lepidochelys olivacea (assembly GCF_965140295.1). Taxonomy (NCBI): domain Eukaryota; kingdom Metazoa; phylum Chordata; order Testudines; family Cheloniidae; genus Lepidochelys; species Lepidochelys olivacea. The sequence goes on from NC_140411.1 coordinate 301,106,918, forward strand.
AGCTAAAGCCTAATAAGGATTTTTTTAATTAACTTGAATATATTTTTTTCTAACACACTTAAAAACCCAGAAATACTTAAAACAGTTTAAAGCTCTGAATGCTCCCATGTAACGTTTTCATCCAGATATGACAGCATTTTGATAACTAGCACATGAGGAAAGGAAAGTGAAACTTATCTGTCTTTCAGATTCCGAACTGAAATAAAAGAAAGATATGCAGAATAAATGGTGACAAGTGGGTTTTTTTTTAAATAATTGTTATAATAAAGGTACTGATACTAAGTTGGATTTAAATAAAGCTTTTTATGCTGCCAAAAAAATGCATCTATTTTACATAATGCCAGGTTAGTAAATTCATATTGTAGTAAAGAAAATACACTGTCAGCTATTAATAGTTAGAGCTAATCTAATATACAGGCCTTGCTAGTGTTTTGTGATAGCCTTTTGTCAATTAAAGTACTTTTAAACATTAGCCATTTTCAACATTGCTCTTAAGTCTGATACCATGGGGATGTTGAAACAAGCTGAACATTGCATAAGGTTTATATTGTTAGAAATAGTGTTTTCGGGAACTTTGTCTAAAACATTCTGAAGAACAACCAGTTTAATCTGAACTGGGGTTTCTTTTAAAATATGGCACAACTTCAGTGTTATTTTTTCATATAAAAATTAAAATGCTTTACAACTTCTATACAAGACAATAGACAATATGTAGTATAAAACTGTTTTGCAGGAAAGAGTAGTTTAAAATAATTGGAATGCGTGCATGTGGTAATAATGTCAGTATACAAGTCATAGAAGTTGAGAAGCTTAGGTGGATTGAAAAGATTTGAAGGCAGGAATGGGGGGGGGTAGTTTGCAGCAGTTTTTGGGAGGTGCAGGAGTCATTTCTGGCCAAACTGCCCTTCACTAGTGGGAGTGGATAAAGTCAGATGTTAGAATGAGCAGGGGTGCATAGACTCTATCTATGAGAGAATAGGGCAATCTTATAAATAAGGAGGTCAGTTTTGAAAAGGATACTAGAATGAAGAGGAAGCCCATGGAGGTGTTTAGAGAGAGGCCAGATGCACTTCTGATTTCTGGCTACTTATGGGAGAAGTGCAGCAGTGTTGTACACTTGCTGGTTTTGGGAAAGCTGATTTTTGGAAGTCTGAGGAAGAAGGCATTTTAGTGATCAAGGTGTTAAATGATTGGGCAAATGTTTCAGCATAAGTGGAATAAAAGGGTTTACCTGAGCAATGTAGTGCCAATGGTCATAGGCAGATATGTATAGACAGGGTATGGAGTTTGGGGTTCAAGATGAAATCAAGGTTATGAACTGTAGTGACTAATTGGAGTTAACTGAGGTGGATGTTTGTCATGCTCAAGAAAAGCGTTCCTGATTTTATGGAATTGAGATGAAAATCCACAGGTCCATACCTGTGAAGGGTGAACAGGCAGGAAACACTGAAAGTGTGGGAAAACATGTACAGATTCATAGTATTCAGTATGAACAAGGGAAGAGACTAGATGTAAAAAAGAAGAGGGTCTAGAAATCTTGCTGTACTTATACTAATATATTTAGTATTGAGCAAGAGAGGTGCCAGAATGAATTGTACACTTCGTAGCTAAATACACTGATCAAAATACAGTTCCATTTTGAGACTAGCCCTTAGAACACTGACACTTGGCATACTACCAGCCAAGCAAATGTTTAGGAGGGCATTAGATATATATATATATATATCTAGTCTCCAAAGGATTGGGTGGTAGGATGTCAGAGCATACAAATAGTATTGAATATACTTTCAGTATTAGTAGTCACTGAAAAGATATAAACTATTTCATATAAACTGATATAAAGATATAAACTGTATAGGTCTGATTTTAAGTTCAGAACCAAAAGGAAGCCCTCTATTTATTTAAATACAAATGGGCCTACAAATCAAGTCCTGTCATGTTACAGCTAAATATTGGGTTTGATCTTTAGCCATGAATTTCTTTTTATGGATATATGCTCTTCTTAAAATCTTTTGTAATCAAGGAAATCCACAAAACAAAATTTGTGTATAGCAAATGTTTTATGGGCCCGTATTCTCCAAAAAAAATCACGGCCATCAAAGCCATACAGGTTTCAGAGTAACAGCCGTGTTAGTCTGTATTTGCAAAAAGAAAAGGAGGACTTGTGGCACCTTAGAGACTAACCAATTTATTTGAGCATGAGCTTTCGTGAGCTACAGCTCAGCATTCTGACTTATTCAGGGGAAGTAGAATGGAGCTGTCATCAAGGCAAGAAATGTATTGGACCCATGCTCCGATTCAACATTTTCCCTGGCTGAGTTACAGTCAGTGATGCCCAGGGAAATAGTGTGTCCACTCCCTCACCTAATCCTGCACTGAGATGATATATTATTTTTCTGAGTATGCTTAGTGCAATCCCCTGGCATTCTGCTGGCTGGATGAAGTCCAACTCTATCTTCGGGCACTCTATGTCCTCACTACATATCTTGGAAGCTTCTCCTTATTCCAAGGGACAATCAAGTTCTAGATAGTTAGGCTTCTTCTTGAAAGGATTCCTAGTATGCTGACTAATTGAATATAGCATGTGCCTGTTTTGTAATTGGTACTGTCTGTTTAACATTAAGCTTTTCTTTTTAAATGACTGACGATGTGTACTGTGTACAGATTTACTGGTCATCATTTCCTTAACCTGGCACTAGCTTGTTTTTTAACTCCAAACTTTTTATCTGTATCTCTGATAGATTGTACAATTCTCGACTATCTGATAAATCAACTATTTTAATCTTCACAAATGCCACATGCTGAAAGTTCCCCAGTGCACTTTGATCTTATGTTCTAAAACTGTTTTGGATCTTACAGAAAGCTTCAACCCAGAGTGAATTTCAAGTGCTCAGTTAACTATTGGTATATGGCAGGTTTCAGAGTAACAACCGTGTTAGTCTGTATTCGCAAAAAGAAAAGGAGTACTTGTGGCACCTTATAGACGAACCAATTTATTTGAGCATAAGCTTTCGTGAGCTACAGTTCACTTCATCGGATGCATAAAGTGGAAAATACAGTGAAGATGTTTTTATACTGTACACAGTAGCTCACGAAAGCTTATGCTTAAATAAATTGGTTAGTCTCTAAGGTGCCACAAGTACTCCTTTTCTTATTGGTATATGGGGGGCTTACACATCTAACTCCCAATGATACTGATTATAAGTCCTCTATATCAAGAATATTGTAGACTTTTTAGTTATCAAAACTGCATTTAACTGCAAGCCCATCCCATGTTTTTCTTCACCGAGAAAGGACAAATTTGCACTTTGTAATGGGACTCTGTGGCCAGTGGTCTCTTGCTCCACCACAGTAGTCTCTTAGGCCATTTAACTGGCCCTTTGAAATTAGGAGTGGGGGTTGGGATTCAGACTTTTCTCTTTCTTGAAGATCAGCACTAGGCCCTGTAGCAGCCCAGTGTGTGTGACGAGAATGTCTTTCTTGGGCCTTCTGCTCAATAGAGGCAATGGTTCTTGCCAGTTCCTTCTCAACCTCTTTGGGTAGCTCCATGTTCACAGCTCTTTTCACTTTCTTTCAAATGCTGCTGCTTGCTATCTGGTGACAGACAAGTATTCCTAAAAATGGTATATGTAGCTGTTGGACAAAATACAGAAAGCAAATACTGGGCCTTGCAATGAAAATGGCTAGTTAGTGAATACTAAATGTTTGGACCAGGACTGCGGGTGCTGGGGTGGGGGGAGATGAGGCAAGTGTAAATATGAACAAAAGAAGAAACTATGGGCATTTCTGTTGCAGGTGACAGCGTGGTGTGGAGATAATTCAAATCCCTAAACCCATCATACTGTGTACTGAAAATTCTGCAAAAGGGAGCTTCTTGAGCAAAAGTGAAATTAAACATGGTTCCATCTCTAATTGTTGCATGGTTCCTACTTTTAAACATTATAGACTTGCCTGTTTTAGTTAGCAAAGATGCAATTGAATTGTCTTAAGTTACTGCCCTACTTCAGAGAAAAAAATCGTGACCATTTGTATTCAAGTCTTTTTCTATCTTTTCTAGGCACTTCAGAAATGGCTACCACACAGTCTGTCTTCACATTTGCTGTCTGCATTTTAATGATAACCGAATTAATATTGGCTAGAGAAAGTTACTATGACATTTTAGGAGTTCCAAAAAATGCATCTGACCGCCAGATCAAGAAGGCATTTCACAAACTGGCCATGAAGTACCACCCAGACAAAAATAAGAGTCCTAGTGCAGAAGCAAAATTCAGAGAAATTGCAGAAGGTAATATAAATTATGTGGTAGTATTAAAGAGGGCTATGGATTGTTTAAGTCTGTGGGCTTGAAATGTCTGTCTGTACTCTTTTAACTTTTCTGTTGGGTTAAAAATTACACCAGTTTATGACACACAGCCTGCTATATCTAGTCAGTTCTAGAATAGGGCCACAAAAGTGCTCCTGGTCAAAGGCACCTGTGACAGTATCTTTGTCTACCAGAACTAGAAATGTTATTTCTGCTGTTGGTAGCTAGAAGTGTCTAGTCTTAAAATATTATGTCTGATTACTATCTTGATTCCCCCCTCAGTTGAATTGTGACATGATTTCAGTGGTGGCTGTCTGTAATAACTTCAGATAGAAACAAACACTTTAACATTTAGTCTTCAAGTGGATCTTTCATGATGCATTTACTAGTGGCTAATTGTATTAAAATTGAAATGAGTGGCAAGGAGCAAAATAATAACTGATACTTAAAACCCCCTTTCCAGTGTCATAAATGTAACCTTATGATACCATAAAATGTAATTGCAACTCCACTCTTCTTAGCTGTGTCTGTGAAGCTATCAGTAGTTCCTCTTTTCATGTTCTGTAAGTGCTGCTATTGATTCTTTATTGAACATTGTCATGACAAAAGAGTGCATTGTAATGGCCCAAGTCACACTTCTCTCTAACAGCAGAGTTAGAACTTTCTTTGTGTAGAGTATTTGAAAGCCCTTTAAAAAAAATTAACAAATAGAGGAACAGAAATATAGTTGAAATTGTCCTAACTGGGCAAGGCACACATGTTGAAGTCCATTGTTCTCTTGTGAAGTAGAAATGCTGACAGACCCATAAATTTTTACAAGCTATGGTCCTGGGCCAAAGATCAGGTAGAAACTTCATTTCCTAGTCTAATAAACCTAGATTTGTGTATTGCATGTATCATTAACTTGTTCATGTGGAGCACCACTCTTTTGTTTGTAAACCAACCTTGTTTCCCTACTGTTCTGCATTAAGCACAGTTTGGTTTAGAGATGTGTGCTGCAGTACCTCTGCAACATAGCTTGTTCCTACTGCTTTAATAATTATCAAATGGAAAGTTTTTATCTGAAAACCATCACAGGATGACAGAGTTCCTGTGATAGGAATGCGTTGAACAGTTTAAAGGGAGGGGAAAGCTTGGCTTGCCAAGTCTTTTTACATCTCCTTCCCTCCCTCCCCCCATTTCACTGCCATTTGAAAGAAAATATTTAACTGCTGTTCTTTAGTGCCTGGTGGTTAAAATACTAATTTATTTAAATAGAATATAGTCTTTAAGGATAAAATTACAGGATACATTTTGTCTTGACTTACTGCATGAGAACACTTGCGTGGTTATTTTAGAATTACATGAATGTTTAGCGAAATTGTGGCTTAACTTCATTATGTGTATATTGAAAGTATCACTTTCACCTGTTCTTGTCATCACTGATGTGCTTGCTGCTTAAAAAAAGAAAGGCGAATGATTTTGACAGGAAGATTTAAATCTGACTATATGTGAAATTCTGACCTAATTTCTCATTTCAATACTTCTACAGCATATGAAACATTATCGGATGAGAATAAACGAAAAGAATATGACCAATTTGGCCATGGTGGAGGACAAGGAAATAATGGAAGCCCATTCCAACAGTCATTTAATTTCAACTTTGATGACTTGTTCAAAGATTTTGACTTGTTTGGTCAAAACCAAAACTCACGGTCAAAGAAGCATTTTGAAAATCACTTCCGGGGTCATCGGGAGGCTCACAGCAGGCAAAGACGTTCTTTCCAAGATTTCTCCTTTGGAGGTGGACTGTTTGATGATGTGTTTGAAGATATGGAAAAAATGTTTTCTTTCAGTGGCTTTGACAATGCACACCAGCACACAGTACAAACTGATAGCAGATTCCATGGATCTAGCAAGCATTGTAGGACTGTCACTCAGCGCCGAGGAAACATGGTTACTACATACACAGACTGTTCTGGACAATAATATTTCCTTTTTCTTCCATATTTCTCTTCCCGTTTCCTCACCTTGATGATTTTCTTGTTTAGTGCTAATATGGAACAAAAACTCTTCTCTGAACTGTCTCATAAACTATTAAAGTATGTAACATTGCGGTAAAGAAATTCTAATTAAACTAATTCTTGCAGCTAAAACATGCAGCAAAGTGGGAGATGAGTGCCTCATCTGTCTAGAAAAGGCTGTGTATGGGGGAAATATTTCCCATATAAAATAAGAAATGTTTACCAAATTGAAATATATTTCAATTTTTTAACATAGGAGGGTGTGGGTGGTTTTTTTTTTTGTTTTTGTTTTATTTTTTAATTAAATATTCTTACCTTAATATGACTTTTGTCTACACCCCTGGTAGGATGTTTGACTTACTGATGCATGTATAGCCACATGAGTTAAACTAATTATTGTGAAGTGTTAAACTTACAACTTCCTCTTTTTTCTTTTAAAAAAAAATCCTTATAGACTTAACTTGCAGTATTCAGCTGCTGTAGACTACGTTGTGGGAACTATGTATAATTCACACACAATACAGCAGTGAAAATTCAATTCATCTGCATTTTAACTTGCATGATCAGTTCTAGAAATGTGAATGTAGAACATCTTTAAAACAGTGTAAGGAACCATTGCCTGGAGTTTAGAAGTTTGTTTGTATCTCCAAATGTCCTTTCATTGGCCACAAGCCTGTAAAGACTTTAGCATGAACATAGCTGTGCATATGTGAGTTGTCTGACTCCAGCGGGACTACTTGTGTGTGTAAAGTTGTGTACATGTGTAAGTCTTTGTAGGATCCAGGACATTATCTATCTAAAAACTAAATATGAGAACCTGTATTATTGTAGTACATACTTACTATTTAGTTATGTCCCCTGGAAAATGGGGTAGTGAAAGTTTATTTTATCCTCAAATTATTGCTTTTTAAATTCTCCTCATGATGTTATAGTGAACTTAAACTAAGTAAAATTAGATCCCTATGCCTGATGTGACTTGTAGGTTAAACAAGTACATTTTTGTAGTAAATAGATCTGCAAACTCCATCACAGATTTCTTCATATAAAAGAATTATTGTCCCATCTTCACAACTTGAAAAGTAAACTCTCTTCTCCAAGTGAATAAACAGCAAAATTGAAAGTCAAACTTCTTGTGGTATTTGTTTAGTTACATTTGGCAATTGAGTCTGCCGTAGTGGTGGTGGCATACTAAAGTTGTCATTTGCTATACAGCCAGCAATGAAGTCCATAAGCCACTATAAAGTGGAAGAAAAACCCTCCATATCCAAATGTCACCCTAATAGATCTCTACATCAGTCCTTGAAGATTTTCTTCGAGTATTAATATAGGACTGACTGGACTTCCATGTAGTCACTGTATCAAACTGCATCTTTTCAGTAAAATGGCTGCCACCCACAATTGAGAATTGCCAGTTGTAACTTTAAACTAATGTCTAGAATTACATTTCACTTACTTTATGTGAAAACTTACCTTTCACGTTGATTGAGTGAGCAAATTGAGTGTAGGGTTCTGTAAGTTGCTGTGTCCTAAATAAGCTTCATCTTTTTAAAAAGCCCTAGACTAATTTTATTATAAGGAAGAGACTTTGCCCTTCAGCTCTCATTTAATATTCCGCCGCTACATCCTCACTCATCGTGCTAACCTTCCCATGGCTGTCAATATTGTCTTTTGTTAAATTTCACTCACCTAGAAGCCTAGAAAGGATTTTTGTGTTATGTTAAGTGTTTTCTCTTTCATTCTTTGTCTACTTTATTTATAAATTGACTAATACCTCATATTCTGTCTTTATAAAAAGCCAGTAATTTGTGAAACCTTATCAGAATGTGCAATATTCTTATGGTGGAGAGAAATGTGCTTTTATTTTTTGTGCAAGTAGATTTTAATTCTGTTGTGTACTTTAATGTAAATTTCTGCACTTTTCCATAACATACTCTATATGGATATTAATCCTATGGATACATTTAAGCAAAAATAGCAACTGTCGTTCATACAACATGGGTATGTAAGTAAACAACTATTTACAACTTGAAATGCATTCTTGTAAACTATTTTGTCCCACGGCATCAAGATTACAAACATCTTCGTACTGTTTGGGAAAAGCCTCCTTTTCCCTTGGAGAAAAATTGTACACATTAAATGTTGGCATAAAAAGTGCATGCCAGCATAATATATTCAGGTTGTATATTGCTGAATGCTCATTACTGGTGTAGACTGCTAAAACTCATCTAGGTAAGAGGCATCTTAGTAAGGGAGATGGGAAGGTGTGGGAGATGATGTGTGGTTTTTGTTTTTGTTTTGTTTTTAGTGGAAAGACTAATAATGTTTAAATCACACTCTAAGAAGTTCTGGTTCTGTTGATTTTCATGGGCTTGAAGTTCCCTACCAGAACCAAGCTTCCATTAAATTCCTTCTCTCTCTAGCAGGGCCTGAGCTCTTCCTTTTGGCTGTTGACCCAGCCCTCTCGCTAAGGAGAGGCCTTTACCCAAAATTCTCCACCTACCTCAGAATAAAACAAGCCAAAACTATCCTGATTAATTGCATTTGGTACACTTGAAACAGGCAGCTCATTACCCTTCTTAGGGTGGGTTTTTGTTGTTGTTTTAAGTGTTTAGTAGCCAACTGCAAGCAACTATAGTACTGTTTCCCAGGATTCCTTTAGCTGAAGGTCAGAGGTCCTTTCCCTCCCAGGTTTAAGACTCCAGTTTCTGAGGACGCTCTAAACTGCTGAGGTCAACTAGAGTATGTCCACTTTTCTCAGCTCTCAAAAATCAATTTGTGAAACAATCAACCAAAACAGATGTTGCTAATACCAAGTAGATACCACTTTAAAAAAACAGCCTAGTTTAGCTTACTCAATTCCACATTCACTAAATCATATCTGCTTGTCCTAAGAAGCATGTCTAAGTCTTCAAACATCCCATAATTACAGGACTTCTCAAAACAACGTCTGTCACCTACTTGGGATCTTGGGGAAGAAAAACCCCAAAAGAGGATTAACAGACAGGTGGAGTGGGCATAGATGATTGGGAATGGAAGAGAATTGATAGGGAAGAGAACTAATGGATTGGGGAAGCACTGGTAGAATATTGGAAAGGGGGGACTGATTTGTATTGAAGTGGCCACTGGGACTTTACATTTGACTTACATGTGTAAATTGTTCAGACTTTTTACTGAACCAATTAAGGCAGGCCTGCACATACTCCTTCCTCAACCAGGCTGCTGTTAGGTCAATGCCTTTCAGAATAGAAGCTTGTGAAACATGCTGATCGCTTATTCAGAGCTCTTGCACGTTCTTTTCCTATTTAATTATAGCATCTGCTTTGTGGCATGCTCTGTAACTGAAGTCCTGATATAACCTTACAAACCCCTGACTTTAGTTACTCAGAAGTTTCTCCAGTTCTCATTTTGGGCTGAAGCTTTTATGCTTGGTTTCTGTCTCTTATGGAAAATCTATTCATTTGTGTTATGTGAGTGTGAAAACTACATTTTTGTATTTTTTTTAAAGTGAACACTTAAAATTTAAAGCTCTGCCATTTTGAGCTCATGTGAAAAGCTAGTACTTTATTCACAAATTCAAATTTCATTTCAGTTTTTACTTTTAAAACAATAGCTAATAGAGATGAAGGTACTGTAAACATTTAGGATGGTATTACATTGTCTATGGGAACATATTAGTTTCATGCATGCATTTTTTTTTTTTAAAGAAAGTGCTTGCTGAAAGTCAGATTGAAATGGTTTATATGGTATGGGTGTGTTTAATTGGGTGACATACTCCTCTCCTAGAAAAAAATTATGGGATAGTGGTTGGGGAAATCCGTGATCTTTTCACTTCAGAGTTCCCTTGGTATGCTTCCCTTGTATATGCGTGGTACTCTCGCTAGAGTAAAAGGATCATGACTAGGAACCACTCCGTTTAAAGAGTTTGCAGGGAATTCAGGTTCCATCCTTTTATATACCTTACGTGCTCCTACACGCACAGCGTTGAAGTGGTTTACAGTTTGGTTCAATGGCTTTCAGCACCCTCATTATATAAATTGTTCCCATCCCACTGCTTGGGAAGGGAAGGGAAAAATGAAGATGTCTCCTGGCCCTATCACAACATTCCTATAGCTCCTTTCCTGCTAGAAATGCAGTTCCTTGGGCAATCTGTTTCCACTGGCTCTGTACCCTGCAGCCTGTGCTGTACTTTTCTCCTCTGGAAGCTCAGGGGCAGCTACTGTTGCTTCCACCAACTGCAATGGTGCATGGATTTCCAGTAAAATCATGCAGTGTGGAAGGGCACATACATTGAAAAGAGGCTATTTCTTAGCTCTATAGTCTCCAGCTGTTGGTGGATTACCAGGCTGAGATGTTCTGCGGTTAGGGGAATGTATTTTGGAAGTGCTGCTGCTCCTCATTTCTCTCTTGTATGCTTAAGAGTTTTTCTGACCCATTTGCACATAAGTAGTCGTGTGTGTACGTGTGGGTGCTGGAGATCTTTATATGAAGATCCTTGGCTTGTGCAAAACAGCTGTCAATGCAATCATGCTGATCTACAGTGGCAGAGGCTCTGAGCCTTGCCCTGCTTGTGCGTGTATGTATTCTGGGTCTGATCCTGAGAGATGAGGCACATCTGCAACTCCCACTGGAGAGAGACTGCCAGTAAAACCCTAATCTGGCAGGTGAAGCCAGATGCAATGTACTTGTCCCACAGGGTAGCAGAGAATCCAAATTATTTCCTTGCTTCAGGGACGGGAATGATGGATGTGTTTCTAAATGCTTTTGAATTGGGGAGTGAATTGAACAAGGGGAGGCAGGAGGACATGGTATGGTACCTAGCTCTACTACTGTCTGGGACATTTTCACCTTTATAGACAAAGAGGATTATAAAGATTAAGGGTGATTAAACTTTTTCAGCAACGCTTGTTTACAACTGACCCCTGAAGTACATAGGAGAAGGTTGCAGGGAGTTCTGAAAAAAGGGGATAAGACCTATACTGTGGCTTCAACTCAAGTGAGGACATCTAAGAGGGCTTACAAGGCCTTCCTGTGCAGCTGCCCACTATTAACACATGTCCATCAGGGAGAAAGGCTGTGCACTCTCCCTAGGACCTATCACTTCAGTGGGGACCAGAGCCAGCAAGAGGGTGAAGGGGCCAGTTCCTGCAGACACCCTCCACTTCAGCAGCCTGCTCAGTGCCTTGAGCTGGTCACCTTGCAGCCCTGCCCCATTCACTAACCTAGCACCTTGGTGTGCCTCACAGGCACCCCTTGTCTGGGACCGAGGGAAGGGCTGGGGGACCACCAATGCTGGGCAGAGGCAGGTGCTCAGGCTGGATCTGTGTGTTACCTTGATTGTCCCAATCACTCCCCACCAAACCCCCAATCTCTGTGGGTGTGGGGCTGATACTCCAGGGGGCCTGACAGCTGTGAATTGTAGTGTGCGGAGGCTTGGAATGGGAATAGACTCGAACCCCCTAGCTTCCTCTGGTCACCTTGGGAGCCACCACCTTTTGGCACCAGTTCCTTCTTGCTCACCACCTGACAGCTCCGCTTCACCCTCTTCCACCTGCCAGGGGCTTTGGGCTCCTCTGGCCCTGGGCGGGAGACAGCACTACCCTGTCAACATATACAGTTTGGGGGTGCAATGCCCCCCCATCACCCTCAACTCTGCCCCTGGCAGGCCACCTGGGACTTTGTTAGGCCACACCCCACAGTTTGGGAATCCCAGACATAAGAAAATGGGGACCTGGTTGTGGGGGTGCCGTGATCAATGAGGTTTATACATTAACATGTTTAGAACAATTCTATAAATTTTTGCCCCTGAAACCTAAAATTGTGGTTAATGGACAAAGATCGTAGAGATGTAACTGTAGCAGGGAAATTGGCAGACCCTCATGTGTATAGTCTGCCTGGGTTTGATAGAAGGGGATCAGAGAACAAGGATTAGGCCCATGCGGAGACCCACCCTGAGGGGAATGAAGTCACCTTGGAGAAGCCCTGGGACATATCTTTTTTGTTCAATATCTTCATAAATGATCTGGAGGATGGTGTGGATTGCACCCTCAGCAAGTTTGCAGATGACACTAAAGTGGGAGGAGAGGTAGATATGCTGGAGGGTAGGGATAGAATACAGAGGGCCCTAGACAAATTAGAGGATTGGGCCAAAAGAAATCTGATGAGGTTCAACAAGGACAAGTGCAGAGTCCTGCACTTAAGACGGAATAATCCCATGCACCGCTACAGACTAGGGACAGAATGGCTCGGCAGCAGTTTGGCAGAAAAGGACCTAGGGGTTACAGTGGATGAGAATCTGGATATGAGTCAACAGTGTGCCCTTGTTGCCAAGAAGGCCAATGGCATTTTGGGATGTATATGTAGGGGCATTGCCATCAGATCGAGGGATGTGATCGTTTCCCCTTTATTCAACAGTGGTGAGGCCTCATCTGGAGTACTGTGTCCAGTTTTGGGCCCCACACTACAAGAAGGATGTGGAAAAATTGGAAAGAGTCCAGCGGAGGGCAACAAAAATGATTAGGGGACTGGAACACATGACTTATGAGGAGAGGCTGAGGGAACTGGGATTGTTTAGTCTGCTGAAGAGAAGAATGAGGGAGGGATTTGATAGCTGCTTTCAACTACCTGAAAGGGGGTTCCAAAGAGGATGGCTCTAGACTGTTCTCAGTGGTAGCAGATGACAGAACAAGGAGTAATGGTCTCAAGTTGCAGTGGGGGAGGTTTAGGTTGGATATTAGGAAAAATTTTTTCACTAGGAGGGTGGTGAAACACTGGAATGCATTACCTAGGGAGGTGGTGGAATCTCCTTCCTTAGATATTTTTAAGGTCAGGCTTGACAAAGCCCTGCCTGGGATGATTTAGTTGGGGATTGGTCCTGCTTTGAGCCGGGGGTTGGACTGGATGACCTCCTGAGGTCCCTCCCAACCCTGATATTCTATGCTTCTATGAATATTCCCCTATATTCCACATTGGTGAGGCCACACCTGAAGTATTGTGTCCAGTTTTGGTCCCCCCCTACAGAAGGAATGTGGACAAATTGGAGACAGTCCAGCGGAGGGCAACAAAAATTATTAGGGGGCTGGGGCACATGACTTACGAGGAGAGGCTGAGGGAACTGGGGTTATTTAGTCTGCAGAAGAGAAGAGTGAGGGAGGATTTGATAGCAGCCTTCAACTACCTGAAGGGGGGTTCCAAAGAGGATGGAGCTCAGCTGTTCTCAGTGGTGGCAGATGACAGAACAAGAAGCAATGGTCTTGAGTTGCAGTGGGGGAGGTCTAGGTTGGATATTAGGAAACACTCTTTCACTCGGAGGGTGGTGAAGCACTGGAAAGGGTTACCTAGGGCGTTGGTGGAATCTCCATCCTTAAAGGTTTTTAAGGCACAGCTTGACAAAGCCCTGGCTGGGATGACTTAGTTGGTGTAGGTCCTGCTTTGAGCAGGGGATTGGACTAGATGATCTTCTGAGGTCTTTTCCAACCCTAATATTCTATGATTCTATGACATCTGGGGAAAAGTGGTATTCAGCAGGCGGCCAGCAAGGTCACTTTGCCTGGGATTGTTCATTCCGCTCACTAAGCCCCAGTGCGGTGCTGGAAAGGCTAGCTGCACCCCAACCTCACAGAATTAACCATGTGACTGAATCACCAGAGGGAGGAAGTCTCACAGTCATTTCATTGATGGCACACAGTGTTCATGTGAGCCGCTCACACCCAAAACCACTGCCCACAAGTCATGTTTCACCCTTCAGGGTGCAGATCATCTGCCAGTGGGAGAGAAAGGTGGTAGTTAATAGGGAGAGAAACTGGAACTGCTAACACTAGAGTTAGGCCCCATATAATTAAACCCCATCAAATGCTCCCTGGGTGTGAAATCTGGGTTAAAGTTCCTGGTGTAAAAGCCTTTGTATAGAAATCTGTGCTGTAGGGAGAGCAGCCCCAGGAAGAGTAACTGGTTGTAGGTATATTGTTAGGTATTCCAATTCTTTGCTTTGGGGGAATGAATGATATCACTTTAAAATTAATAAATAGAATCACAGAATCATAGAATATCTGGGTTGGAAGGGACCTCAGGAGGTCATCTAGTCCAACCCCCTGCTCAGAGCAGGGTCGATCCCCGACTAAATCATCCCAGCCAGGGCTTTGTCAAGCCTTACCTTAAAAACCTCTAAGGAAGGAGATTCTACCACCTCCCTAGGTAACGCATTCCAGTGTTTCACCACCCTCCTAGTGAAAAAGTTTTTCCTAATATCCAATCTAAACCTCCCCCACTGCAACTTGAGACCATTACTCCTCGTTCTGTCATCTGCTACCATTGAGAACAGTCTAGAGCCATCCTCTTTGGAACCCCCTTTCAGGTAGTTGAAAGCAGCTATCAAATCCCCCCTCATTCTTCTCTTCTGCAGACTAAACAATTCCAGCTCCCTCAGCCTCTCCTCATAAGTCATGTGTTCCAGACCCCTAATCATTTTTGTTGCCCTTCGCTGGACTCTCTCCAATTTATCCACATCCTTCTTGTAGTGTGGGGCCCAAAACTGGACACAATACTCCAGATGAGGCCTCACCAATGTCGAATAGAGGGGAATGATCACGTCCCTCGATCTGCTCGCTATGCCCCTACTTATACATCCCCAAATGCCATTGGCCTTCTTGGCAACAAGGGCACACTGCTGACTCATATCCAGCTTCTCGTCCACTGTCACACCTAGGTCCTTTTCCGCAGAACTGCTGCCTAGCCATTCGGCCCCTAGTCTGTAGCGGTGCATTGGATTCTTCCGTCCTAAGTGCAGGACCCTGCACTTATCCTTATTGAACCTCATCAGATTTCTTTTGGCCCAATCCTCCAATTTGTCTAGGTCCTTCTGTATCCTATCCCTCCCCTCCAGCGTATCTACCACTCCTCCCAGTTTAGTATCATCCGCAAATTTGCTGAGAGTGCAATCTACACCATCCTCCAGATCATTTATGAAGATATTGAACAAAACCGGCCCCAGGACCGACCCCTAGGGCACTCCACTTGACACCGGCTGCCAACTAGACATGGAGCCATTGATTACTACCCGTTGAGCCCGACAATCTAGCCAGCTTTCTACCCACCTTATAGTGCATTCATCCAGCCCATACTTCCTTAACTTGCTGACAAGAATACTGTGGGAGACCGTGTCAAAAGCTTTGCTAAAGTCAAGAAACAATACATCCACTGCTTTCCCTTCATCCACAGAACCAGTAATCTCATCATAAAAGGCGATTAGATTAGTCCCTTGGTGAATCCATGCTGGCTGTTCCTGATCACTTTCCTCTCATGCAAGTGCTTCAGGATTGATTCTTTGAGGACCTGCTCCATGATTTTTCTAGGGACTGAGGTGAGGCTGACTGGCCTGTAGTTCCCAGGATCCTCCTTCTTCCCTTTTTTAAAGATTGGTACTACATTAGCCTTTTTCCAGTCATCCGGGACTTCCCCCGTTCGCCACGAGTTTTCAAAGATAATGGCCAATGGCTCTGCAATCACAGCTGCCAATTCCTTCAGCACTCTCAGATGCAACTCGTCCGGCCCCATGGACTTGTGCACGTCCAGCTTTTCTAAATAGTCCCTAACCACCTCTATCTCCACAGAGGGCTGGCCATCTCTTCCCCATTTTGTGATGCCCAGCGCAGCAGTCTGGGAGCTGACCTTGTTAGTGAAGACAGAGGCAAAAAAAGCATCGAGTACCTTAGCTTTTTCCACATCCTCTGTCACTAGGTTGCCTCCCTCATTCAGTAAGGGGCCCACACTTTCCTTGGCTTTCTTCTTGTTGCCAACATACCTGAAGAAACCCTTCTTGTTACTCTTGACATCTCTTGCTAGCTGCAGCTCCAGGTGCGATTTGGCCCTCCTGATATCATTCCTACATGCCCGAGCAATATTTTTATACTCTTCCCTGGTCATATGTCCAACCTTCCACTTCTTGTAAGCTTCTTTTTTATGTTTAAGATCCGCTAGGATTTCACCATTAAGCCAAGCTGGTCGCCTGCCATATTTACTATTCTTTCGACTCATCGGGATGGTTTGTCCCTGTAACCTCAACAGGGATTCCTTGAAATACAGCCAGCTCTCCTGGACTCCTTTCCCCTTCATGTTAGTCCCCCAGGGAATCCTGGCCATCCGTTCCCTGAGGGAGTCGAAGTCTGCTTTCCTGAAGTCCAGGGTCCGTATCCTGCTGCTTACCTTTCTTCCCTGCGTCAGGATCCTGAACTCAACCAACTCATGGTCACTGCCTCCCAGATTCCCATCCACTTTTGCTTCCCCCACTAATTCTACCCCGTTTGTGAGCAGCAGGTCAAGAAAAGCGTCCCCCCTAATTGGGTGCTCTAGCACTTGCGCCAGGAAATTGTCCCCTACGCTTTCCAAAAACTTCCTGGATTGTCTATGCACTGCTGTATTGCTCTCCCAGCAGATATCAGGAAAATTAAAGTCACCCATGAGAATCAGGGCATGCGATCTAGTAGCTTCCGTGAGCTGCCGGAAGAAAGCCTCATCTACCTCATCCCCCTGGTCCGGTGGTCTATAGCAGACTCCCACCACTACATCACTCTTGTTGCACACACTTCTAAACTTAATCCAGAGACACTCAGGTTTTTCTACAGTTTCGTACCGGAGCTCTGAGCAGTCATACTGCTCCCTTACATACAGTGCTACTCCCCCACCTTTTCTGCCCTGCCTGTCCTTCCTGAACAGTTTATAACCATCCATGACAGTACTCCAGTCATGTGCGTTATCCCACCAACTCTCTGTTATTCCAATGACCTCATATTTCCTTGACATCACCAGGACCTCCAGTTCTCCCTGCTTGTTTCCAAGGCTTTGTGCATTCGTATATAAGCACTTGAGATAACCTGTTGATCGCCCCTCATTCCCAGTATGAGGCAGGTGCCCTCCCCTCACAGACGTTCCTGCCTGTGCTTCCTCCCGGTATCCCGCTTTCCCACTTACCTCAGGACTTTGGTCTCCTTCCCCCGGTGAACCTAGTTTAAAGCCCTCCTCACTAGGTTAGCCAGCCTGCTGGCAAAGATGCCCTCAGTTAGCCCCAGACCTGCAAGGGACTGTTAGTCAAAATGCAAATGTGGCAGCTGACAGGGAGTAGAGGATGTGTGTTCCCCTGCCTGTATCCCAGAGGAATACTTATCTTTCCAGTATGTGCAGACAACCACCTCGGGGCAGGGGGAGTTAGATGCCTACTCTGGCCTGACCTCCAAGGAGGTGGGGCAGAGAAAGGAATTTGGCTATGGAGGGAGCTTGAGGAATCTCCGTTGCTTGACCTCACTGCTATTAAAACGAGTCCATGGTCAAGAGTCACTTCACAGGGAAGCAGCCCTGCCTCATTTTTTCCCTTTGGTCCAAAGAATACTTCCAGAGGAAGTAGGGAACCGCAAACCATCACTTTGGGGCCGCTAACCCCTTAAGGGACAAAAGGGACACCTCACATGCCTTCTAGTTCACACCCAAATGTTTTGGGGGAACACGGGTAAGAGGGGGTCATGAAAGAGCTCAGCCCTGTGCATTCTAAACAGAGGTTCTAAATTATACAGGATCGGGGCAGACCAGCAGAGAGCCCTCATCATCTGATGCCCTCCAATCCCTCATGCCCTCATGATGCCCTCCAATCCCGACCCTGGCAGAAGCTGCAAGGTGGGGGTAGCCCCCGCAGAGACCCTGCAGCACCCCGACTCTGTCTCCGGCAGTGCTTACCTGGGGCAGCTCCCAGGAAGCATCCAGCAGGTCCCTCTGGCTCCTAAGGGCTGGGGGGAGCCGCTTCCCCCACCGATCACATCAAAAGTGGTGCCTTAGGCGCCGACTCCCTGGGTGATCCGGGGCTGGAGCACCCACGGGGAAAAATTGGTGGGACACCCAGCGGCAGCTCCCCACCCCGCGCCCGGCCCCAGCTCACCTCACCTCCGCTCTGCCTCCTCCTCTGAATGCACCGCCCCGCTCTGCTTCTCCGTGGCCCCCACCCCCTGCCAGCTTCCTGCGAATCAGCTGTTCGGCAGGAAGCCTGGGAGGGCTGAGAAGCAGGTTGCGGCTTCCCGCTCAGGCCGAGGGTGGCGGAGGTGAGCTGGGGTGGGAAGAGGTTCCCCTGCGCGCCTGCTCACCCCCCCCCCCGGTTACCTGCTGCGGTGCATGTAGCCCTCCTCGCGACCCCCCTGCCCGAGCTCACCTCCGATCTGCCTCTATGGGTCTGAGCGGGAAGCCATGGCTTGCTTTTCAGCCTGCCCCAGCTTCCCCGCGCAAACAGCTGATTTGCGGGAAGCCTGGGGCAGAGAAGCAGAGCGGGGCAGAGCGTTCAGGGAGGAGGTGGAGGCGGAGCCAGAGCAGAGGTGAGCTGAGCTGAGCTGGGGCGGGGAGCTGCCAGTGGGTGCTTTGCACCCACCAAATTTTCCCCTTGGGTGCTCCAGGGGTGGAGCACCTGTAGAGTCGGCGCCTAAGGCTCCACTTTTGGCCGGTTAAATTTAGAAGCCCTTTTAGAACTGGTTGTCCCTTGTGGAACAACCAGTTCTAAAAGGGGCTTCTAAATTTAACAACCAGTTGTAGCGAACCGGTGCGAACCAGCTCCAGCTCACCACTGGATGGGGGAAGCTGTCCATCCCACCCTCTATGGCCCCCTGACTCCATCCACAGCAGAAGCCATGGGATGGGTGAAGCTGCCCCACAGTGGTCCCTGACCCTGGCAGAAGCCACAGGACGGGGGAAGCCTCCCCCCTGCACCACCCTAACCTTCACTCTGGCAGAAGAAGCCCCCAGTGCCCCGACCCTCTCTCCGCAAATGCTGTGATGTGGCAAGGGAAGTCCACGTGCCTGACTCTGCTCTCTGGCAGAAGTGCCAGGTGGGCAGGGTGGGAGAAACCCCAGCGCACGAATCCTGGTCCCTTGCAGAAGGGCTGGCGGGGGGTGGGGGTGGCAGGGGAAGCCCCAGCACCTGGATCCCCACTGTGGCCCTGGGACTAGAGGAGCTCTGACTCCCTGCTATGGCCCCAAGGCCTTGACGTGGGGACAGAGCTTCTCTGGTCTTGCCATGGCACAGGGACAGAGCTTCTCCAGTTTTGGGGCTGCAGGAGTTGGGGCAGAAAGAAGCAAATGGGTTGTGGGGTGGGCAAAAGGTGGGGGGGGGCCCTGGGTGGAATAGGGGTGGGGTTGCGGGGAAAGGGCAGAAAGGGGTGGGGCTGTGGGCAGGGGCTGCAGGTGGAAGGGGCAGAAAGGGGGAGGGGCCCCCACTTCCTCTGGCCCAGGGCCCCAGGAAACCTTAATCAGCTTCTGTACAGGATGGGATGTCTAATAATAATGTGGATTTTTGAAGGATGTATGTTGGCTTGCTAGCAGAATGTTTATTAGATGCATAGTTGAAATATGAAATTATAAATGGTGGTAATGATTTAAATGCCATTTTGGGAATAAACCTGTTAATTTCTCTTGGATGCCAGTCAAGCACTTTAGTTACACCCATTTCTTTAGGGGGGATATATGACAGATATGGCAAAGTTCTGACATATCCTTCTTGGGAGACCTTACTAAATTAAGTAAGTATCCTTGGGGTCCATTGTATTAAATTAATGGTTTATATATCGTTGTGGGGCCACGATTGTATGTTCTCTAGGGAAAAGATATGACAGATGTGAGATCTGGCCATTCAAAGGGCTTGTCAAGGTTCCTTCCCCACTCTGAACTCTAGGGTACAGATGTGGGGACCTGCATGAAAACCTCCTAAGCTTACTTTTACCAGCTTAGGTTAAAACTTCCCCAAGGTACAAACTATTTTACCCTTTGCCCTTGGACTTCCACTGCCACCACCAAACTTTATCTGGGTTCCTGAGAAAATGGAGTTTGGAAAGGTCTTTCCCCCCAAAATCCTCCCAACCCTTGCACCCCACTTCCTGGGGAAGGTTTGGTAAAAATCCTCACCAATTTGCATAGGTGACCACAGACCCAAACCCTTGGATCTTAGGACAATGAAAAAAGCATTCAGTTTCCTTACAAGAAAACTTTTAATAGAAGTAAAAAAGAATCACCTCTGTAAAATCAGGATGGTAAATACCTTACAGGGTAATTGGATTCAAAACATAGAGAATCCCTCTAGGCAAAACCTTAAGTTACAAAAAAGACACACAGACAGGAATAGTCATTCTATTCAGCACAGCTATTTTCTCAGCCATTTAAAGAAATCATAATCTAACACGTACCTAGCTAGATTACTTACTAAGTTCTAAGACTCCATTCCTGTTCTGTCCCCAGCAAAAGCGTCACACAGACCCTTTGTTTTTCCTCCCTCCTCCCAGCTTTTGAAAGTATCTTGTCTCCTCATTGGTCATTTTGGTCAGATGCCAGCAAGGTTACCTTTAGCTTCTTAACCCTTTACAGGTGAAAGAATTTTTCCTCTGGCCAGGAGGGATTTTAAAGGTGATTACCCTTCCCTTTATATTTATGACAGGGCTATATTAAAAATATGCCAGAAAAGAATAGACTTTTTGTAAGTGAATTTCCTGGGGAATCCCTAGGTAGAGGTTAATGTGAATTCCCCAGCTTTTTGAATCTATGCCCTGAGGAAAGAGTGATTATCAGTTGATTACCTGTTCCAGGAGACTGGTAGATTAAAGGCCTGAGCTGTTGTAAAGACACAGCTGAACTGCCCAGCTTATGTTCTGGTTCTGAATCTGAGACAGTTAAGAATGTCTAACCACAGAGAAAAACAAATTATGGGCTTTAACTACAGAGACCAAGGTTGGAGATCAGAGACCAAAGTTGGAGTTGGGGTTTTAGCATGTCTGTAAGGTCTTTTATTGTTTTCTCTGTAATGTGCTTGCTTAGAAAGAGCTGTGTGGTAACTTATAACTGTGGGCAGGTACATTGCTCATAACCTTTGGAGAGAAAGTGAAGTTCAGAGACTAGCCTGTTTCGGCAAGCTGGCTGGCTGGGAATATCACAGTGTAGGCAGGGAACTGTGCAGCTTTAAAGTTTCCCCACTCAGGAGAGAATGACCTGAGGGTCTCCACCCAAGAGAGGTAATATCTTGGAGCTGGAAGCCTAGACTGGATGCCCTTGGTGGACCCCAGTGGGGAATTACAGGTGCAGGTGCCTCATATCTGGTCTTGAAAAAACAGTGTGTTCAGAGGGTCAGCTGTCTCTAGTCACAGTCAGGCTTTGACCTCTCTAGCCAAACTGCCACAAGGGTGCCAATTCATGCCAACTGTGCTGGGGATTTCTGCAATGTGGGCACCTGTCTTCTAGGGACTGGACTGAGTCCAACTCATTTTGCATAGGCCATTGAGCAGCTGTGAGATTAACTGACTGTCAGTTACTACGGAGGTATGTCTGATTCAAAGTTCTAAGTCAGAGTTGTAGATCCATGCTTGATGCACGCAAGTGTGTGTTTGGATATAACTGAAATCTGTGTTAAAATAACGTGCTTTAAGCTTAGGCAAAGCTGAGGAGATAACATTTCAGTCTTTGCATTTTCTTCATTTATAAAGTGTATTTTTTCTTACCACTTACACCATTTATTTTGATCCTAAAATTAATTTTTCAAAGAAACACAGAGATGGAATAAATTAATACCCTTTCTACACTTTTTAATGTGTTCCAATCATCTTGGAAAGAGAGCAGCATTGGAAGAAAAATTGGAAGACCAATAATCTAAAAATAAATTGCCAGACAAAAATCTTTAAACTGAAGTTAAGGTTATAAATGAATTAAATTTAAGGAGGACCTTAGAAGAACCTCAAAGTAGAACAAATAAAGAACTCTGAAAGCTGGGAAAGTTGAAGTTGCACTTTAGAAACAATGATAAAAAACCAGTGGAATGTATGGCTTTGCTTGCACAGTTAGATAGCAGTGGTGTAGTGGATTGAAGAAGAAGTTGGGAGCCAGGAGACCTGGACCAAAATTTACAAACATCACTGGTGATTTTAAGGGCCTCAGTGTTAGTGTGCTCAACTTGAGACACCTAGAAATAGTCTGATTTTCAGAATGTGCATTGCACCTCCCCCCTGAAAATTTGGCCCCTTTAGGTGTCTCAAGTTGGGAACCCAAACTTTGTGGAACTCAAAATCATTATGGGATAGATGCACAAAAAAGCTTAGGCACCTAAGTCCAACATTGAGGTGCCACGGAGATTCTCAGAACCCCTACTCAGCTGCTGCCTAACTCTGTAAGTGCTCAAGTCCCTATCTACTGAAATTCCCACCGTTAAAGTCTCCATGGCACCTAAAAATCTAACAGTGAGCATGCACTTAGCTGCCTTTTTCTAGGCACCTATCTCACACCTAAGCCCCAACAGGATCCCTCCCCTTGCTTCTCTCACCTGTGGGGGCTGATCTTACAATTCAATGTAAGCACTGGGCCAGAGTGAGAGTGACTGTATAGCCTGCAGTTAGGACACTCACCTGGGAAGTAGTAGACCCAGGATAGAGACCCCTTGCTCCAGTGGATATTTAATTATTTAAATATGCAAAGTGGAACAACTTACAAAGAGAGTTTGAGAGGCCCTATTAAAGAATGCCCCATAAGCCAGCAGTTAGGGCACTCACCTGGGATAGGGGAGATCCAAGTACAAATCCGTTTGCCATGTGAAGCAGAGCAACAGTTGAACCTAGGTCTCCCCCAGGGCCAGATTAAAGAATCTGGGGCCTTGTGCATTATAGAAATTGCTCCTCCCACCAACCTTCCTTAAATTAGACAGAGCATAGATTTTAAAACCAGAAGAGACCATTATGATAATCTAGTCTGACCTCTGGTATAACAGGCCACAGAACTCCCTCAAAATAACTCCAATAAATAACTATTATTTATTCAATATTTCTGCCTTTTCTGCATGATTATGGATAATTCTATCCTTTCCATCTAGTAATGGATCAATACCATTGTCAGGAGTCTTATTGTTCCTAATATATTTTTAAAAGTCTGCATGGACAGACTTCTGCACCGCACATAGGCGGTTGTGAACTCTGTTCCGATACAGGAGTCCACCTGCATGGTTATTTCTGTAGGATCCAGGGCTTGGTTTATACCTGGTGTGACAAAGTTCCTCTTCTGCCTTAGTGAGTTCTGTGCTTATTGGCGGATTTGCTTGCCTCAGAGATTCACAGCCACCCTCAGCTGGGCCACTTTTGCTAGTGGCTCAAACCTGCCATTCACTCAGGTAACCTTATCACTGGCCAGCATGGGGAAAGGGAGGAGAACAATCCCCGCAGCCTCTGCTGACCCACCTAGTGGGTCATGGGATAGGCCAGGGACCTTCCCATCTGGTGGGACTCACAGTCCAGGTCACCTCCTCTTGTCTCAAATAGGGAGTTGAGGCAGATGGGGGGAGGGAGGGAACCTGGGCCCACCCTCTACTCCAGGTTCCAGCCCAGGGGATTGCAACTGTCTACAGTGTCTCTTGTAACAGCTGCATGACAGCTGCAACTCCCTGGGCTACTTCCCCATGACCTCCTCCCAACACCTTCTTTACCCTCACTGCAGGATCATCCTCCTGAAGCCTGATCACGCTTGTACTCCTCAGTCTGCCAGGCCACACCCCCCCCCTCCCCTCCCCCACAACCGATGGGAGGTCCTTTTTAAACCAGGCATCCTGATTAGTCTGCCTGCCATAATTGATTCTAGTATGTTCTTAATTGGCTCCAGGTGTCTTAATTAGCTTGCCTGTCTTAACTGATTCTGGCAGGTTCCTGATTGCTCTACTGCAGCTCCTGCTCTGGTCACTCAGGGAACAGAAACCTGTTCATCTAGTGGCTAGTAGATCTCCCTTTGACTCCTCTACTGAACCTGACTAGCCTGGAGGAAGGAGGGAGACTGCTGCTCCTGCTGGGCCTTGGGCCGCTGCTGCTGCCGCTGCCACCACTGCCGCTACTCCAGCTGCTCTCCTGGCTGGGCCGGATGCCATCTCCCCTATCTGGTTGCTGTCCAGCTACTGGACCCCCCCACCCTTGGGTGCTGTTGCTACTGTTCCAACTACAGCCCCTTGGGGGGGAGGCTGCTGGCCCATTCCCCAGAGTGGGGGGAGTGAGGGACCCCTACCCTAGCCATTGCTGCTACTGCTGCTGTGAATACCACTGCCACCATCAACACCACCTGTGAGGGGTCCTCTCTGCTTGCCTGGCCCCTGGGCTGCTGCCTGGAGCTGCTGCTGCTGCCTGGGAGCTGCCAGACCCCGAAGGAGGAGGGGATGAGGCCATCTGCTGCTGGGAGAGCGCACAAGGACTCTGTAGACCACTGTGGAGGAGGCCAGAAAGCTGAGTAACTTTCGGACTGTGCTCTTGTGGTGGGGGTTTTGACTGTGTTCGTGGGGACACAGGGGGTGTGGTGTGGAGCCTGCCCCCTAATCCATTAGTGTGTCGTCCCCCCACCACCACCATTGGTGCTGCCCCCTCCACCACCCCCAGTGGACACTCACCATCTGCCTCAAGCTCCTGCTTCTGGGACTCCGCTGCTTGCTCGGCCTGCTGCCTCCTTTCACCACCTTTGGGGCCTGCAGCAGCAGCCAGCCCACAATGACTTTTTTTGCAAGCTTTGTCCCTGGCTCCCTGCCCCATTTTTCCCTTTGCAGCCTTTTTGCCCTTCCCCTTCCCCCAGCATCTTGCTGGCTTCAGTTTGTTTGCCTGCCCTGCCCTTTTCCCTCTGCAGCCTTTGCTTGTTTGCCCCGCCCTTGCCTCTGAAGTCAGCCCCTAGGTTCCCTGTCCTGCCTCCAGCCTGGTTCTCCCCCTTCCCCATGTGATAGCCCTGCCCTGCTTGGCCCCTTATTCAGTGCGCCCATGCCCCCTCCTATGCGCTTGTGCCCTTCCCCCGTTTGAGTTTGCCCCGATCTCACTGTACTCCCTGAATGTTGTTATGACCTCCCTCCCCTAGTGCAGCTAGAGGAGCCGGTTTTCTACTCTGAGTCGGTGACTGTCCCCCACTAGCCCTTGAAGGCCCCCCTGTCCAGCCCATCCCTTTTGGTGCCCTCCTCCCCTGCCTGCAGCCTAGCGGGGAGGAGTGGTTGACCTGCCTCCCCTTTCCCCTCCTCTTTCTGGTGTCCTTCCCTGATCACTATGGCGGGGGATACGACGGGTGGGGCCCCTCCAGTAGCCCTCGATACCCCTCCCCTGCCTGCCCCTCCGTCACCACCCCGAGCCTCTACCTCAGCTGCCGCTGCCAAACCACCTGTTACCGCCCCCGCCGGGGCGCCGGCGCGCCGGCAGCAGCGGGCACCGGGGTGACCTCCGTTGCTGCCACGTCCCTCCCCCCCCTTAGATTCTGGGGGAGCCACCCCAGCCGGCAGGAAGGGTCAGGGTAGGAAGAAGGGGAAGGGTCCTGCTAAAAAGTCCAGGCCCTCCATGGCAGGGACTGCCCTTACTGCCGCGGCCCTGCCACCGGCCGCGGCCTCCCACCCCGCTGCTCCTTCCACCAGTTCTGCGGGTATCCCTCCCCTGGCCCCCAGGGCGTACGCCCAGATGGCGGCAGCCCCCCCGCCTACGGTTACGTCATCTCTCCCGCCCGCAGCCTCCGCTACCAGAAGTAGTGGCCGGGGCCCCTTTCCCACCATGACCAGGAAGCACGGCGTCCGTTGCCTCCTGGTGCCCGCCTCGCCCCACATGGAGACCTACGTGTGGGCGTTGGCGAGGGCAGTGGGGCCCACAGCCATTGTGGCGGCCCCCAAAATGTACAGGAAGGTAGTCTTCTTCCTGGCATCGGAGGCCACCGCCCAGGAGGCGGTGGAGAAGCCCCTGGCGGTGGGGGGCGTGTTCGTCCCCCTCGAGCCGCTGGACGACCTGGGTGTCCGCCTGGTTCTGACTTCCGTTCCTTCCTAATGCCACCCTGTTACCTGCCCTCTCTACCCTGGGGAAGCCCATCTCCATTTTAAGCCCTCTCTCCTTGGGCTGCAAAGACCCCGCCCTCCATCACGTCCTCTCGTTCCGCCAGCAAGTGCAGCTGCAACTGCCGCCGGCGGCGCATGACGGAAAGGTGCTTGAGGGGTCCTTTTTGATCCCCTACCAGGGGGCCCACTACCGGGTGCATTATTCCACGGGGGAGGCCCGGTGCTACCTCTGCCGGGCAATGGGGCACGGCAAGGAGAGGCATCCGGGACCCCCGAGCCCCAGCAGGGCGCTGGCCCCGTCATCGCCGGCGCCCCTGGTTGCCCGGCGCCCGAAGCCGCCCCTCCTCCCACTCAGTCCATCACGGCTCCCGCTCGGGCCCGAGGGGCGCTCCCCCCAGCATGCCCAGACGAGCGGGAGAGCCCGGCCTCTGCTGCCTGCAATTCAGCGGGGCCCCCAGAGGAGGGTGCGGCAGGGATGCCGCCAAGCGTGGGAGAGGGCCCGCCCCAGGGGGACTCTTCCCTCCCTTATTCTGCCCCACCGCTGCCTCCCACAGTCCCTGAGCCATCATCCTTGCCCCCTGACCCGACCCCTGTTAGCCAGCCCCCCGATGATGCCAGGGAGGGCTGGGCCCTAGTCTAGGGGAAGCGGGGCAAAAGGAAGGCTCGAGCTCCGCCCCTTTCTACCGATGCGGAAGCCCCCCCGGAAGACCAGAAGGGGGGGCGCCGATGCCAAGCCCTCTGCCTTGCCCGCGGGTGCACACCATCCCCTGGTGCCGGCTGGGGAAAATGTGGCAGCACGGGAGGGCAGTGCCGTCTGTCCCTTAGAGTCCCTTCCCTCCAAGGACCCCGATGGAGCCCCACCTGCCCCGTTACTATCCACAACCCCCGTGAGCCTCGGGGCGAGTGTCGCTCTGGGCACTAGCGGGGAGACCTCCGAAGTGGCGGAAGGAGAGCTCCCCTCCATATACGAGGAGATCGAGGCCCTGGGTCTGACCCCAGTCACCCAGGGGGAGGGCGGGCCTCGATCTGAGCGACCTCACCCCGGCCCCGCCTGTCCCATGTCCCCTTCCCCTAACTGCTACCTTTGCTCCCGCCTCCGAGGGTTCCCAGGGCTCCTCCATCTGCCCGGCCGTGGGTGACACCCTGCGGTTAGCCACCGAGCCCACCGAGGCGACCGCTGGTGCACTGTGGCTGGGACCCGAGCCCCACGGGTTGCCCCTCGAGGGTGTGGGGCAACTGACCTCCTTCCCGGGCGGGGACCCCACTGACAGTGCTGTGGCAACTATGCCGCCCGTGGTGCCAGAGCCTGGCATCATGGAGGGCCCCCTGCCCCACCCCCATCTCCCAGAGCCTGATCGAGAGGGGCCATTTTCAACGGCTCGGCTCCTGGGGCCCAGGATCCTACCTATGCCCCTCTGCCTGGCTCTGCACCCAACCCCTGCCTTGCCCTTATTCTGAATCCCTGCCCTGCCCCTGATGTCAACCCCGCCCCTGTTCCCCCCACCTCCCGTGTTGTCACTGCCGCCCCTGGGGCAGTCATCTCCTCACTCCTAGAGGATAGCCCCCAGGGAGCGGCGTCTGTTTTCCCCAGTCCCGACTCACTAGGGGCTGCTATCTTCCCTCCGCCGCCCCCATTCGAGCCAGGGTTTGAGGGGGGCCGCGTGGCGCCAGCCCATCGGGCACCACATCGGGGGTCTGCCCCTTGCTTGCCCGTTTCGGTGGGCCACGGGGCTGTGTCAGTAGTCCCTCCGGCAGACAGCTGGGGGCTAGTGGCCCCGGCCTCCCATACGCTGCAGGAGGAGCTGCGGGAGTTCCGTGAGGACGTCCAGGGCTCCCGTAATAAGGTGCAGCTCGCCCTGCAGCGATCGGAGGATGAGACGGAAATCCTCCCGGCCGCGAGGGCCCTCATGGGGGAGGGTAAAAGGACTGGGAAGCAGGCTGCTGCGACTTGCCAGCGGGTCCGCCTCTTCCGTGACTCCCTAATTACCTACGGGGTAGGTCATGGATTGTTGCGCGGCCCATTGGGAACCGCAAGCGTCCCTGCTGGTGAGGATCCCCCCCAGCCCTCCTCATGGAACCTCTTACCATCATCACGTTAAATACCCAGGGCTGTAGGATGGGTCTCCACAGGTGCCAGGAGCTCTCCTTCCTTCGGGAGGGGGGGTACTCTGTGATTTTCCTGCAGGAGACCCATACGGATCCGGCCGCCGAAGCTAGCTGGCAGCTGGAATGGGGGGACAGGGTCTACTTTAGCCATCTCACAGTTCGTACGGCTGGAGTGGCGACCCTGTTCTCCCCAACCTACGGCCTGAGGTGCTGGGGGTTGCTGAGGCTGTGCTGGGCTGCCTGCTGCACCTCCGGGTTCATTTGGAGGGGCTTGTGGTCAATCTTGTCAACATCTATGCCCCGACATCGGGCCTGGAGAGGCTACGTTTCTTTCAGCAGGCGTCCGCCTTCCTCGGCACTTTGGATCCTCAAGAGTGCCTGGTCCTGGGCGGGGACTTCAATACAACCCTCGAGGAGCGGGACTGCTTGGGGACCAAGCAGTGCCTGGCCACCGCAGACATCCTCCGGGAGATAGTCATCCATCACTCCCTGGTGGATGTCTGGCGCGACCACCACCCGGACGACGCCTCGACGTT
This sequence comes from Lepidochelys olivacea, assembly GCF_965140295.1. Taxonomy (NCBI): domain Eukaryota; kingdom Metazoa; phylum Chordata; order Testudines; family Cheloniidae; genus Lepidochelys; species Lepidochelys olivacea. Next base: position 301,135,676 of record NC_140411.1, read on the forward strand.
CACCTTTGTCCGGGTGGAGGCCCGTCGGTCGCGCTACTCCCGGTTGGACCGCATCTATTTATCACGTCTCCATCTTTCACAGGCCCACTCCTCCAGCATCCGGCCAGCCCCATTCTCCGATCATCACCTGGCCACCGTGACGGTCTCTCTCTGGGCAGAGAGGCCGGGGCTGGCCTATTGGCATTTTAATAACAGCTTGTTGGAGGACGTGGGCTTCATGGCATCCTTCCGGGAGTTCTGGTTGGCCTGGCGAGGGCAGCGGCATGCCTTTCCCTCAGCGCGGCGGTGGTGGGACCTAGGGAAGGTACACACCCAGCTCTTCTGCTGTGACTACACCCGGGGCGCCAGCTGGCGGAGGGATGCGGCGATAGGGCAGTTGGAACGGGAGGTCTTAGAGCTGGAGAGGCGTCTGGCCACCAGCCCTGAGGATCCATCCCTCTGCGGAGCGTGCTGGGAGAAGCGGGAGGAGCTCCGGGCCCTTGAGGACCATCGGGCCCAGGGTGCTTTTGTTCGATCTCGCATCCGCCTCCTTCGGGAGATGGATCGTGGCTCCCACTTCTTCTTTGCCCTGGAGAAAAAGAGGGGGGCCAAGAAGCACGTCACCTGCCTCCTTGCTGAGGACTGCACCCCCCTCATGGATCCGGTGGAGATGTACGGGAGGGCTAGGGCCTTCTACGCAGGCCTTTTCTCCCCGGATCCGACCGATCCTAACGCTTGCAGAGTGCTCTGGGATGAACTCCCGACGGTCAGTGCGGGCAACTGAGGCCAGCTAGAGCTGCATCTCACTCTGGCCAAGTTCTCGGAAGCCCTCCGCCGCATGCCCACCAATAAATCTCTGGGCATGGATGGGCTGACTGTGGAGTTCTACCGCGCGTTCTGGGACGTCCTCGGCCCAGACTTAGTTACTGTCTGGGCCGAGTTTTTGCAGAGCGGGGTCCTCCCTCTTTCGTGCAGGCGAGCCGTGCTTGTCTTATTGCCAAAGAAGGGGGACCTCCGCAATTTACGAAATTGGCGTCCCGTCTCGTTCCTCAGCATGGAGTACAAAGTCGTAGCGAAAGCCATCTCACTGCGGCTAGGGTCTGTGCTGGTGGACGTGATCCACCCAGACCAGACCTACACCGTCCCGGGCCGTACCATCTTCGACAACATATATCTGGTCCGGGACCTTTTGGAACTCGGGTGTAGGGATGGTCTGTCGTTCGCCCTCCTGTCCCTGGATCAGGAGAAGGCATTCGACAGGGTGGATCTCGGGTATCTCCTGGGCACTCTGTGAGCGTTTGGCTTGGGTCCCCAGTTTGTGGGTTTTCTCCAGGTGCTGTACGCCTCTGCAGAGTGTCTGGTCAGGCTCAACTGGACCCTGACCGAACCGGTCAGCTTCGGGCGAGGAGTACGGTAGGGGTGCCCCCTCTCAGGCCAGCTGTATGATCTGGCGATCAAGCCCTTCCTCTGTCTCCTCCACAGGAGGTTGATGGGGTTGGCGCTACGGAAGCCGGAGCTGCGGCTGGTCCTGTCAGCATACACCGACGATGTACTCCTCGTGGCCCAAGACCCGGGCGACTTGGCGCGGGTGGAGGCTTGCCAGGCTGTGTACTCGGCAGCCTCCTCCGCCTGGGTCAACTGGGTCAAGAGCTCTGGCTGGGTGGTAGGGGACTGGCGGCAGGCGAGCTCCCTCCCACCCGCACTTCAAGCCATCCGGTGGAGCGTGGGTCCGCTGCTCTATCTCGGCGTTTACCTTTCTGCCACGCATCTGTCTCCGCTGGAGAACTGGCACGGTTTAGAGGGCAGGGTAGTAGAGCGGCTCCGGAGATGGACAGGACTGCTCCGGTGTCTGTCCTTTCGAGGGCGGGCACTCGTGCTCAATCAACTAGTCCTGTCAATGCTCTGGTACCGGCTGAACACCCTGGTTCCGGCCCCGGATTTCCTGGCCAACCTCCGGAAATTGATTCTGGAGTTCTTTTGGTCAGGACTGCACTGGGTCTCTGCAGGGGTTCTCCATCTGCCCCTGGAGGAGGGAGGGCAGGGCCTGAAGTGTCTCCGCACTCAGGTCCATGTCTTCCACCTCCAGGCCCTGCAGAGGCCCCTTTATGGTGCAGGTAGTCCAGTGTGGAGCATATTGGCGCACGCCTTCCTGCGCCGCCTCCGAGGGCTCCGATATGACCGGCAGCTCCTTTATCTCCATCCGAGGGGTCTTCTGCGAGACCTCTCCGGGCTGTCGGTCTTCTACCGGGACCTCCTCCGGATCTGGAAACTGTTTGCGCGACCAGGTCCATGGCGGCCTCCGTGGGGGAAGATCTCCTCGTGGAGCCCCTGCTACACAACCCCCAGCTCCGTGTGCAGGCGGCGGAGTCCCGCTCGGTGCACCAGAGGCTGGTCCTGGCAGAAGTCACCAAAGTCGGAGACCTCCTGGACTATGACTGGGGAGACTGGCTGGATCCCCTGACGCTCGCTCAGCGCATGGGGCTCTCCAGACCTCGTACTGCCCTGCGCGTGCTTCAGGAGGTGAGGGCCACTTTGCCGCCCGCTGCTCGGGTTTACCTCGACCGGGTTCTGCAAGAGGGCACGCCCCACCCACCCTCCACCCCAGGCACTCTGGACCTTTTCATCGGGTCCCTGCCCCGTGGACCCAACTGACCCCCCCCCCCACCCCTTCACCGTGAGCCGGCTGCATGAGCTGCAGCCAGTCCGGTTCCAGACCGCGCCAAAACAACATCTCTACATGCTCGTGCTCCATACCCTTCGTGTCCTCACCCTCGTGTCCCGCCCTGACACAAAGTGGCGGGACCTCCTGCCACCTCTAGAGGGTGAGGAGCTCGCCTCTGTTCTACCTTAGTTCCGAGGCCCGCCGGGGATATTAGTTGGCGGCTCCTTCACTGGGCCGTGAGCACGGGCGTGTACTTGGCACAGTTCACCCCAATCCCAGACACCTGCCCCTTTTGCAGCGTGAGGGAAACCCTGGCGCACGTCTATCTGGAGTGCGCCAGGTTGCAGCCCCTATTCCGGCTCCTCAAGAATATTTTGTTAAGGTTTTGGTTGCACTTTTCTCCTCACCTTCTTATCTATGCACTCCCTGTCCATGGCCCCACTAAGTCGCGGGACCTCCTGGTCAACCTCCTCTTGGCCCTGGCTAAAGTGGCCATCTATAAAACCAGCGTGAGGAGGTTGGCCGATGGAGTCTCCTGCGACTGCAGGGCCTATTTCCGATCCTCCGTCCATTCATGCCTCCGGGCAGAGTTCCTCTGTGTGGCATCCACTGACGCCTTTGAGGAGCGGTGGGCGCTGTCCGGGGTTCTCTGCTTGGTGTCCCCGTCCAGTTCCCTTTGTTTGACCCTTTGACCACACTCCCGTCCCTGTTTTTCATTAGTTGTTCCCCGTAATTATTTGGCTTCCCAGGTCCTGTGGATCTCCCCCTTAGGCTGGGGGGGATCCTTTAGCAGTGAGCGAGCTTCACCCTCCCACTTCCTGGATCCCAATAAGACCAGACTCCTGTACCCCACTGGTCTGGGTCTGTCACACTGGATATAGCTTCCTCATGGCCTTGAGGACTTATTAATGAGAACTCAACTGTACATTGGTGTAGACCCAAAAATCTATCTACTTGGTCTCTCCCTCTTTTAGTTAGTGTCTTAGATATTTAATTCTAATACAGTTAGTTAAGTTTCAAACACTCAAATTCTGTCCCAGAGTGTCGCAACAGAAACTTTTGCCTTCTTTCTCTCCTACAGAGCTTCTGTAATCTATCTGTAGTCTGCATGGCATATATGATAATTGCATGAGAGAACACATACTGCTCTCAGTTTTCCCAATTTAAACTGAACAGTCTATTTTACAGAGTCATATAATTTATTTATGCAACATGTTATAATCAGCTGAAGCTGCAGTCTGCATTTTTATATCAAACTCTGACAACCCTTTCTTCATGCATCACTGCCGTTAGCAGAACTGCGTCTTGGGGATGAATGGGAAGGAGAATGCTTTTTAGCTGGTGTCTTGCTGCTGCTACTGCCATCATCCATCCTTCATCTTCCCCTAGCACTGAGCTGGATGTGGTGAATGGGGATGGAATGTGGTAAGTGACCCTTGACTGAAGAGCCCCATGTGTTTTTATTCCTTTTACTTCAATACCTGGTATTTGCAAGATTTTTGGCTTTGAATTTATGTAGAGTTTTATCTACTGATCTAATGAAAAGTGGTGCATTATTTCCCCAGGACAACTCCTGTGGAGCTGAAATGTCTTTGTTGTGTCAGTGTTCTCTAGACTCTGAGTAAGGTAAGGTGTATGTCATGGCTGCATGCCACAACAGCAGGGATACATACGCTAATACATTCTAGCTGTGTGAATATCAGGAATAAATTCTCCTAACAGGCCAAATTCATCATGAAATCCAGAGGCTGAATTTGACACAGTTGGTTCTTAACATAAACATTTAAATTGTGATTGTGTAACTCGATTTAGGAGAATGTGGGTCTTTGTCCCTTTCTAGTGGCTGGTTCACATTAGAGCTTAATGAGTTTGCCATAGCTGCCAAGTAGGGTAAGGTAACCAGCTAGAGGGAAGCGCATGCAATGTTATGTGTCAGCCCAAGTGCGGTTAGTTTAACTTACAAATTTTGTCACTTGTGTACAAACAAGTGAAACAATTATTCATGCAAATACAGCAAATTTCAGCAATTGGGCATGTCTAATGTGCGCACAACCTTCATTCTGATTTCTTTACCCCTTCTGAAAAAAGAAACTAGATTAAATGCCTTTGCAGGCAACGGATGTCTGCTAATAAATGTTAGAAACTGACTTTGTCTCCCATGTTCCCCATTCTGTTTTCTCTCTTTCCCTCTCCATGTCTTGTGCTCTACTCTGTCTCCATTATCACTTTCCCCTCAAATCAACAATGATTGCATTTAAAATGTTTCTACTTGCCTAGGTGTGAGTATCAATGCTGTCAGTATTCCCCATTGCGCAAACAGGAAATATCTTGCAAACCAGTGAAATCTTTCAAAATGGTAGAAACATTTTCAGGGCAATCATGGTACTTCCTTTCCTCCTTCCACTCTCTGGGCCCAATATTAGCACCACTTATATTCACAGCTGTGAGATAAGAGTGGTACCTAGGGGCAAAACACTCCTTTGAGGCTGCCACATAACATTTTGTATGCACTTTCGCAAGAACTTTTCACATCTGTTGCAGTTTAGATTAATTATTTTATTCTCCTAGCACTCCTGTGAAGAAGGTAAGTACTGTTCCTGTTTGGGAAAACTAAGCCCATGGTTATACAAACAATCTGAGGCACAGCCAGGTCTCTAGGCTCTCAGCGCTGTGTCCTAACCACAATATCATGCTTGCTTGCTTTCCTCATTGCACTCATGTTCCCACATAAACCAGGTGACTGTTACATGGTATATCTGATGGATTTTTGCATTGGCACAAGATGTGTACATTGTATGAAACGTTTTAAAATATAAGCAGAGAACATCAAGGCTCCCAAAATATTCTGCCATGTCTATGGGAGGAAAGACAGGCATGGTGTCTGAATTTCATTACATTGAAGATAATGTGAATTTTTTCTCTCAGACACAAATCTCTACTAAAGAAGAAACTGACAGTGATTTTCACATCTCTGGATTGTTAGTGAGTCAGTCACATCATCTGAGAGAGGGAGGGGTACTCTATAAAGAATGTGAAAAACAGGCAATCATCATAAATTTGTCCTGAAACCTCACATTGCCCAAATAACATAGGTATTGAGATACCAAGGAGAGTAAATCTGAAAGACATGGCTACCTTAATGTGTTTATGGAATTCAGGAATCATGTGTATCCGCATTATTTATGCCTATAATTGTTATTTCCAGTAGGTGGCTGCCTGTCATATCACATGATTTAAGTAGTGTAAAATAAGAGCTGTCATGCCTCATAAGAACAACAGAGGCTATTCAAACAGTACAGTAAATCTGATTACCTGTGATCTGGATGGGGGAAATTCAGAGGTCCACAGAAATACTACTCTACCTAGCGTTAATTTTATTCTGAGGTACACAAAGCAAAACAAAACATCCCCTAGTGACTGCGTTTATTTAAAAACACAGTATTGTATTCCCAAGGCAAATAAACAAAGAAATTAGGCTTTTCAAAGCCTATTAGTCATCTAGTTCATCCTTCTGCAAATGCAGGTTTGTTCATAAGAATGGCTATACTGGGTCAGACCAAAGGTCCATCCAGCCCAGTATCCTGTCTACCGACAGTGGCCAATGCCAGGTGGCCCAGAGGGAGTGAACCTAACAGGTAATGATCAAATGATTTCTCTCCTGCCATCCATCTCCAGCCTCTGACAAACAGAGGCTAAGGAAACCATTCCTTACCCATCCAGGCTAATAGTCATTAATGGACTTATCCTCCATGAATTTATCCAGTTCTCTTTTAAATCCTGTTATAGTCTTAGCCTTCACAACCTCCTCAGGCAAGGAGTTCCACAGGTTGACTGTATGCTGAGTGAAGAACGTCCTTTTATTTGTTTTAAACCTGCTACCCATTAATTTCATTTGGTGGCCCTTAATTCTTATATTATGGGAACAAGTAAATAACTTTTCCTTATTCCACTTTCTCCACACCACTCATGATTTTATTTACCTCTATATCCTATCTCCCCTTTAGTCTCCTCTTTTCCAAGCTGAAAAGTCCTAGCTTCTTTAATCTCTCCTCATATGGGACCCATTCCAAACCCTTAATAATTTTAGTTGCCCTTTTCTGAACCTTTTCTAATGCCAGTATATCTTTTTTGAGATGAGGGGACCACACCTGTACGCAGTATTCAAGATGTGGGTGTACCATGGATTTATATAAGGGCAATAAGCTATTTTCTGTCTTATTCTCTATCCCTTTTTTAATGATTCCTAACATCCCGTTTGCTTTCTTTGACTGCCGCTGCACGCTGCGTGGATGTCTTCAGAGAACTATCTATGATGACTCCAAGATCTTTCTCCCGATTAGTTGTAGCTAAATTAGCCCCCATCATATTGTGTATATATAGTTGGGGTTATTTTTTCCAATGTGCATTATTTTAGAGTACATTTGATTGGACAACAAAATGGCAAATGACTTAGTTTTGTGAGACCTTTTTGAAGTTCTTCACAGTTTGCTTTGGTCTTAACTATCTTGAGCAGTTTAGTATCATCTGCAAACTTTGCCACCTTACTGTTTACCCCTTTCTCCTGATCACTTATGAATAAGTTGAATAGGATTGGTCCTAGGAGTGACCCATGGGGAACACCACTAGTTACCCCTTTCCATTTATTCCTACCCTTTGTTCCATGTCTTTTAACAGTTCTCAATCCATGAACGAATCTTCCCTCTTATCCCATGACAACTTTAATTTACGTAAGAGCCTTTGGTGAGGGACCTTATCAAAGGCTTTCTGGAAATATAAGTACACCATGTCCAATGGATTCCCCCTTGTCCACGTTTTGTTGACCCCCTCAAAGAACTCTAATAGATTAGTAAGACATGATCTCCCTTTAGATCTTCCTTACAGAATAGGTTTGAAGGTTTTGTTATGATTCAAATTACAGTAAACATGTGTAACCCTTCTGCCAAGTGGAGCCAGCAGCAACCTGGGCCAGGTTCAATATCTAGGGGCCCCTCTTCAACAATACAACAGAGAACCTGCTCAAGTCCCCACCCAGTAACCTGGGGAAATTACACACCCTCTCTAGGTGCCTCTGAGAGGCAATACTTCCCTACTTTCAAGCACAGAGTCTGAGGGTAGAAAAGAAACTTTTAATGGAAAGAGGGAAGTCACCTGACATTAGGAAAAATGCCACAAGCAGGATTCATAAATATAAAACTGTGAGCAGGATGCCCACCCCTGAGTGTGTGGGGAAGTGTCTTCTGCTTCATGTTCTTGAGTTCTACAACCAAGAGTTCCTTTTCTGGGCCCCTCTCTGCTTCCTCACCATACCTCACTCAGTGGTTGTCCTTGGTCAGTGAGGACCCAGGGTTCAGAGCTGCATCTATGTGAGTTCACCTCCCACCTAGGGAAGAAGGCACCTTGCTTGCTCTGCCATTTGAACACCTGCTCTGGCTGGCCACCCCACCAGTTGCTGTTAGTCTCTGCTGGATGCCCTGCTTGCTGCTCCTGCCAGCTGTCTGTTGTTCTCCTTCTGCTGCCACCCGCCTCTCTGCTGTGACCTCTGCAGGTCAGTCTCTTGAAGTTCCACACAACTCTTAATGATTGTCAGTCCTTAGTGATTTTCAGCTCTTAGGAGGCTGGGCAGAAATGCTGTCCCAACAGGGCAAGTGATTTCAGCTATTCCTGAGCACTTACAATAACAAGACTCCTAATATACCCTATTTAGCTCTAACTTTGAACAGTGGGGATGAACATATTAAACCCTTAGGAAGAGTCTATACCTTCTGGCAGGGACACCTGTCCCTATCCCCCTTACTTTCAGAGGGGTCTGGCATTTGAGCCTTTGGCTTAGCAAGTCCCTTTCAACTGAGGGTGATCCCTCAATTGGGATAGGCTCAGCACAGTTCTGCTCCCCTTTACTCATACAATAAAGATAACAACATTGCTAACAACATTCCACTACCCCTGCATTCAGTACTAAAGTGATTTGTGACCCAACACCAGCCAAACTTGATCACTTGGAGTTACACAACTCCTGTCTGCTGGATACATATGCAGAGTAGGTGTGTTCATGTAAATACAGTTTGCTCCTGAAGTCTCACCCCTCCCCAACTAGCTGTCAGGGGAGAGTTTATTCAGATCCTGCTTACACATGCAAACAATGAGACTTCCATCACTTTTCCTGGGAGACTGTTCTTCTTTTGGAAAGTGCTTTCATTGAGAAATCCTTTGAGATTAGGCTTTTCCTGATAGTCACTGTTAAGGTTCCTTCCCCACTCTGAACTCTAGGATACAGAGGTGGGGACCTGCATGAAAGACCCCCCCCCCCAAGCTTATTTTTATCAGCTTAGGTTAAAAACTTCCCCAGGGTACAAATTTTGCCTTGTCCTTGAACCGTATGCTGCCACCACCAAGTGTTTTAAACAAAGAACAGGGAAAGAACCCACTTGGAGACGTCTTCCCCCAAAATATCCCCCCAAGCCCTACGCCCCCTTTTCTGGGGAAGGCTTGGTAAGAATCCTCACCAATTTGTACAGGTGAACACAAACCCAAACCCTTGGATCTAAAGAACAATGAAAAATCAATCAGGTTCTTAAAAGAATTTTAATTAAAGAAAAGGTAAAAGAATCACCTCTGTAAAATCAGGATGGTAAATACCTTACAGGGTAATCAGATTCAAAACACAGAGAATCCCTCTAGGCAAAACCTTAAGTTACAAAAGACAAAAACAGGAATATACATTCCATCCAGCACAGCTTATTTTACCAGCCATTAAACAAAACAAAATCTAACACATTTTCTAGCTAGATTACTTGTAGATTACTTACTAACTTTACAGGAATTATAAGGCTGCATTCCTGATCTGTTCCCTGACAAAGCATCACATAGTCAGACCAAACCCTTTGTGTCCTCCCCCCAGATTTGAAAGAATCTTGTCCCCTCATTGGCCATTTTGGGTCAGGTGGCAGCGGGGTTACCTTAGCTTCTTAACCCTTTACAGGGGAAGGGTTTTGCCTCTGGCCAGGAGGGATTTTATAGCACTGTATACAGAAAGGTGGTTACCCTTCCCTTTATATTTATGACAGTCACTGAGAATTTTCTTTTGCTTGACCTACTTAATGGACCATTACCCTGCACTTGCCCCCTTCCCCCCCTCCCCAAAAAAAAAGCTTAAGGAAAAATGTCTCCAAAGTATAGTTTGAATTAATAACTAAAAGAATCATTATAAGATTGTGTGCAGTGTAGTTGTAGTCATGTCAGTCCCAGGATATTAGAGAGACAAGGTGTGTGAGGTAATATCTTTTATTGAACCAACTTCAGTTGGTAAAGAAGAGGTCTGTGTAGGTTTGAAAGCTTGTCTCTCTCACCAAAAGAAGTTGGTCTGGTGAAAGATATTACCTCACCCACATTGTCTCATTATAAGATTGTCCTTTGTAGACTTGTTTCCCTACATGAAACAACTAGCAAACTTTTTAATGAATACTACATACTAGGAAAACGTATAGCTTCTTGTAAATATTGCTGTGTTTCAGGGAGGAAAGCCTCCCTCTTTTCCACAAATGATTTATAAAGTTTCATGAAGCAAAACTGGAGCATAAACCAGCCACTAGAAATCTGACAGTGCCAAAGGGCAGACCCTCAAATTTTTGAGGAACATACAGATGTAGCATCAAATAGATAGGAATCAGGTACTTATGCCATACAGGATTCTCGCATGTCTATTTTATAACATTTCAATCTTACTAGATCAGAGGTTTTCAAACTGTGGTGTGAGCACCCCTCGGGGGCAGGAGGAACATTCAGGGGTGTGTGTGGGGGTGTGTGTGACTGGCGACACCAGGTAGCTTGTGCCAGCCCCCATGGAGGGCAGGGAGGGAGTGCCACCACAACCCCGTGACTCACTTCAGTAGGCCACCCAGCCTGTGGGTCAGCATCAAAATCTACCCTTGCTGCTCTGATTTTTGCTCCCGGCAGCCTCTGCACCCAGTGCTGGCTCTGCCCCCAGAGACCATCACACATGTCTTCCCTCACTCTGAAATTCCCCAGGGGGGATGGGCAGAGGGTAGGTATTGGCCCTGCTCTAGCTGTGCAGCCTGGCTGCAAGGTAGAAGCAGCCCACTGCTGAGGAAGCCTTGGTTGTGTCATTGGTAAGTAACTGTGTATTTGAAATTTACAAGTGTAGGTAAGGTAATTAAAGTTGTGTTAAGGTCTCTGTTAGGTTTATGAGTAGGCTATCCAGCTTACTTTTGCATATGTCTATTTTTGTTCAGGTTAGAGGAATGCAACCAAACATTGTAACTCAAAAAGTTGGCAAACTGTCACACTAGATTAATAACGCATCAGGGCCCTGCAGTTCATTTTGCCTTGTAGTTATACCCGTGTATCATGCTAAGTAATTTTGTTCCTTTGTTGTTTACTTCCTTCAAGAATTTGCAGAATATTTTACTCCTTTAGACAAATTATACATGTTTAGGTCTTTTAATCTTTCTTCCACCTGCAGATAGTTTCTGTTGCTCTTCTCTGATCTCCTTCCAACTTGTTAATATCTTTCTGTCACTGGGGTGCCCCAAAGTGAGTGCATTATTCCAAGTGCATTCTGAACAGAGCTGGATTATTTCCTCTTTGCTTTGAGACATAATGCTCTACGGATGCAAGCCAAAATTCCATTGGTCTTTTTTTTTTTGCAGCCTTTTTCACATAAACTCATGTCTGATTTGCTGTCTGCTATCATCACTAGATTTCTTTCAGCACTACAGCTTTCCAGAGTAAATTCTTTCTTTGCATAGGTGAGTTTTAGCTTACTTTTCACTAGAGTGATTAACTTGCTTTCCTTTTATTTTCATTTTTTTTTATTCTATGTGCATATTTGTGAGCTCCCTAGAATTTAGATCTCCAGTCCTATTCACTTCACATGTAATCTATAAAATCTGTGGTAAATTAGGAAGCAATAAAACTAGACTATTAAATAGATAATTTAAGAAAACTTCCAAAATATTTTTTTTCTGGCCTTAGATCCTCATATCAGTTCCTATTCTTTTTACAGTTTATTTGCTATGAGTAGAGGACACACATAGTTGTTGTTCAAAGTCAGGAAAAATTAGTGCATCACAAAGAAAAAATACTGGTTTTTAATCACAGTATGTTCTTTCGACCCCCTAACCATCCTGAGTATGAGTGATTTTGGTCAATGAACTTTTAGTTGTCTAGAGTTACTTCAGTTAATTGGCAGAGGTTAGTGGTTAAGATGCCCTACAAGCTTCTTTAGTTAATCAATGTATTAGTCATTAAGGTGCTTTCATATGCCTCCAGCAATTATAATTATATGCATACAGTACTGTTCCCCCCCGCACCCAACCCCAATTTTGTGAGCATTCATGGCCTGCCATGCAATTTCTATTCCCAGTTGTGGCCCTTGGGCCAAAAAGTTTGCCCACCCCTGATTTAGCACATCTGGCACATAAATAACTTGCAATGCTGGCTACAAAAGTACCATGCAAATGCCTGTTCTCACTTTCAGGTGATATTGTAAATAAGAAGCAGGCAGTATTATCTCCCGTAAATGTAAACAAACTTGTTTGTATGAGCAACTGGCTGAACAAGAAGTAGGAGCAAGTGGACTTGTAGGCTCTAAAGTTTTACATTATTTATTTTGTTTTTTAGTGCTGTTATATAACAAAATTTGACATATTTGTAAGTTTCACTTTCACGATAAAGAGATTGCACTACAGTACTTGTATGAGGTGAATTGAAAAATGCTATTTCTTGTCATTTTACTGTGCAAATATTTATAATAAAGAATAATATAAAGTGAGTGTTGTAATATATTTGAAAATGTAGAAAAACATCCAAAATATTTAATACATTTCTGTTGGTATTGTTTAACAGTGTGATTAAAACTGCAATCAATCATAATCATTTTTTAAAATTGGGATTAATTTTTTTGAGTTAGTCATGTGAGTTAACCTTAATTAATCAACAGCCCTCATATAAAAGCTTAATACCCCTGAGAGGGGTCAATATCCACTGACTTCAGTAATGTTACACCCAAGGAGGCTCAAGGTATTATCACCCTAGAGCACTTAGTCAGCACTCAGCAGCTCACACACAACAGCATGTGGCCCTGCCGCACAACCAGCAAACATTAGCTTCTTTTACTTTCCACCTGCCTGTGGGCTGGGGCCCTGTGGAAGTTCTGTTGGGAGTGCTGCTGCCCACCGTGTACTGCCCCTGTAAGAGTAATTCAGTGTCTCTTGGGGTTGTGTCCAAGCAGAAAGAAACAATATTCAGTTTAATGCAGCCCAAATTTAAATAGTAGCAGAGTCTCAGGGCTGGTTTGCTTCCATGAAGCTCTCGCTGGATCTGTCTGCAACCTGGGATGATCTCCTGGGTGCTGGAGATACTTCCAAACTGCCCAAAGGCCCATCTGGCTGCTCAGAGATTGCACATTTCCCTCAACCAGTGCTCCCCTTGCTAAAGGACAGCAGCTGTACTCAATTCCAGTTGGGATGCTTCTGGCTTCCCAGTTCCTGCCTTGACTTTCTTACTTTCCAGGAACATAGATATCTGTAACTTGGGAGCCCCATGCTGCTACAGGCTTGGCAGTATTGTGTCAAGCCATTGGGAGTTTGGGGACCTTTAATAAGGAGTATAGCACCTTCTAGGATTGAACCTTGTGATGGGGTGTGCTCCCCTGCTGCCATACTGAGTTTAATTAGGCCAGGTGGGCTTGTCAAGGTTCCTCCCCCACTCTGAACTCTAGGGTACAGAGGTGGGGACCTGCATGAAAAACCTCCTAAGCTTATCTTTACCAGCTTAGGTCAAAACTTCCCCAAGGTACAAAATATTACCCCCGTTATCCTTGGACTGGCCGCTACCACCACCAAACTAATACTGGTTACTGGGGAAGAGCTGTTTGGACACGTCCTTCCCCCCAAAATACTTCCCAAAACCTTGCACCCCACTTCCTGGACAAGGTTTGGTAAAAAGCCTCACCAATTTGCCTAGGTGACTACAGACCCAGACCCTTGGATCTTAAGAACAATGAACAATCCTCCCAACACTTGCACTCCCCCTTTCCTGGGAAATGTTGGATAAAAAGCCTCACCAATTTGCATAGGTGACCACAGACCCAAACCCTTGGATCTGAGAACAATGAAAAAGCATTCAGTGTTTTACAAGAAGACTTTTAATAAAAAATAGAAGTAAATAGAAATAAAGAAATCCCCCCTGTAAAATCAGGATGGTAGATATCTTACAGGGTAATTAGATTCAAAAACAGAGAACCCCTCTAGGCAAAACCTTAAGTTACAAAAAAGATACACAGACAGAAATAGTTATTCTATTCAGCACAATTCTTTTCTCAGCCATTTAAAGAAATCATAATCTAACACATACCTAGCTAGATTACTTACTAAAAGTTCTAAGACTCCATTCCTGTTCTGTCCCTGGCAAGCGCAGCATACAGACAGACCCAGACCCTTTGTTTCTCTCCCTCCTCCCAGCTTTTGAAAGTATCTTGTCTCCTCATTGGTCATTTTGGTCAGGTGCCAGCGAGGTTACCTTTAGCTTCTTAACCCTTTACAGGTGAGAGGAGCTTTCCCCTGGCCAGGAGGGATTTCAAAGGGGTTTACCCTTCCCTTTATATTTATGACACGCCCCCCAAATCTCAGCTAGGGTGAAACACTGGCTGGGATTTCTTCCTGGAGCTCTAGGAAAACAGAGTTAATAAGACACATGCATCTCTAAATATACTACCAAGTACATAAAGACTAACAATATTTTCCACATCTCAAGGACGATTTTAACCAGTTGATTCTGGGAAACTTTCACGGGAGAGTGCATCAGCCACTTTGTTAGAAGCTCCTGAGATGTGTTGGATGTCGAAATCAAAATCTTGGAGAGCTAAACTCCACCGAAGAAGTTTTTTGTTAGTTTCTTTGACGGTGTGAAGCCACTTTAGTGCAGCATGGTCGGTTTGCAGGTGGAAACGCCGTCCCCAAACATATGGGCGTAGCTTTTCCAGAGCGTAGACAATGGCATAACATTCTTTTTCAGTGACTGACCAGTTGCTTTCCCTCTCAGACAGTTTTTTGCTGAGAAACTCTACAGGGTGGAATTCTTGATCAGGTCCTTTCTGCATTAAAACTGCTCCCACACCACGCTCGGATGCATCTGTGGTTACTAGGAACGGTTTGTCAAAGTCTGGGGCCCTTAGTACAGGGTCAGACATGAGTGTCGCTTTAAGCTTGTTAAAGGCCTTCTGACACTTTCCGGTCCACTGAACAGCATTTGGCTGTTTCTTTTTGGTTAGGTCTGTCAGTGGGGCAGCGATTTGGCTGTAGTGCGGTACAAATCGTCTGTAATAACCGGCCAAGCCTAAGAAGGATTGAACCTGTTTCTTTGACTTTGGGACAGGCCACTTTTGGATAGCATCCACTTTGGCCTGTAGGGGCTGATAGTTCCTTGACCCACCTGGTGTCCAAGGTAAGTCACTCTGTTTAGGCCTATTTGACACTTCTTAGCCTTAACAGTTAGTCCTGCCTCCCTTATGCGCTCAAGGACTTTTTGTAGATGTTCCAGGTGGTCTGCCCAGGAATCCGAAAATATGGCCACATCGTCAAGGTAGGCGACTGCATATTCTCCTAATCCCGCTAGGAGACCATCTACAAGTCTTTGGAAAGTGGCGGGTGCATTTTGCAGCCCGAAAGGGAGTACATTAAATTCATACAGCCCGAGATGTGTGATGAAGGCTGACCTTTCCTTGGCAGATTCATCTAGCGGTACCTGCCAGTACCCCTTGGTTAAGTCCAAGGTAGAGATGAACTGGGCCCTTCCCAGTTTCTCTAATAGTTCATCTGTGCGTGGCATGGGATAGTTGTCTGGGCGAGTTACAGCATTTAGCTTACGGTAGTCCACGCAAAAACGTATTTCCCCATCTGGTTTGGGAACTAGAACCACTGGAGATGCCCATGCACTTTCAGAGGGGCGGATTACACCCATCTGTAACATATCCTGGATCTCCCGTTCTATAGCAGTTTTAGCTTGAGGAGACACCCGGTAAGGTTGGACCCTAATTGGGTGAGCATTACCTGTGTCAATGGAGTGGTATGCCCGTTCAGTCAGTCCTGGGGTGGCTGAGAACGTTGGCGCGTAGCTAGTGCACAGCTCCTGGATCTGCTGTCGCTGCATACGCCCAAGGGTCATGGAGAGGTTCACCTCTTCCACACCACCAGCACATTTCCCTTCGTAGTAGACACCTTCAGGCCACTCAGCGTCGTCTCCTCCCTGGGCTGTAAACTGACAAACCTTTAATTCTCTGGAATAAAAGGGCTTTAGAGAATTAATATGATACACCTTAGGCTTTCGGTTGGAGGTGGGGAATGCTATGAGATAATTAACAGCTCCCAGGCGCTCCTGGACCACGAATGGCCCTTCCCACGATGCTTCCATTTTATGGGCCTGGAGCGCCTTTAAGACCATGACCTGGTCTCCTACTTTGAAGGAACGCTCTCTGGCATGTTTATCATACCAGGCTTTTTGCTCTTTTTGAGCATCCTGTAAGTTTTCTCTAGCAAGGGCTAAAGAGGTTCGGAGGGTGTTTTGTAGGTTGGTTACAAAGTCCAGAATGTTAGTTCCTGGAGAAGGTGTAAATCCCTCCCATTGCTGCTTCACCAACTGCAATGGCCCCTTAACCTCACGGCCATATACAAGTTCAAATGGGGAAAACCCTAAACTGGGATGTGGTACAGCTCTGTAGGCAAAGAGCAACTGCTGCAATACTAGGTCCCAATCATTGGAGTGCTCATTTACGAATTTACGTATCATGGCCCCCAAAGTTCCATTAAACTTCTCCACCATGCCATTTGTTTGATGATGGTAAGGAGTGGCAACCAAGTGATTTACCCCATGAGCTTCCCAAAGGTTTTTCATAGTTCCTGCCAGGAAATTAGTCCCTGCATCTGTGAGGATGTCGGAGGGCCAACCTACCCTGGCAAAAATGTCTGCTAGTGCCTGGCACACACTTTTAGCCCTGGTGTTGCTTAGAGCTACTGCTTCCGGCCATCGGGTGGCAAAAATCCATGAAAGTCAGTATGTACTGCTTTCCTCTGGGTGTCTTTTTCGGAAAAGGACCCAGAATATCCACAGCTACTCGCTGAAATGGAACTTCAATGATGGGGAGTGGCTGGAGAGGAGCTTTGACCTGGTCTTGGGGTTTTCCCACTCTTTGGTACACCTCACAAGACTGGACATAGGTGGAAACATCCTTGCCCATTCCCTCCCAGTGGAATGACCCCCCCAAACGGTCTTTGGTCCTGTTCACCCCAGCATGGCCACTAGGGTGATCATGGGCTAAGCTCAAGAGCTTGGCCCGGTATTTAGTTGGAACTACCAACTGTCTCTGAGGATGCCAGTCTTCCTGGTGTCCCCCAGAAAGAGTTTCCTTGTATAAAAGTCCTCTTTCTACAACAAACCTGGATCGATTAGAAGAGCTGAGAGGCGGTGGGTTGCTCCGTGCCGCCGTCCAAGCTCTCTGGAGGCTTTCATCTGCTTCCTGTTCGGTCTGGAACTGTTCCCTTGATGCTGGAGACATCAGTTCCTCATGGGATTGTGGACCTAGGCTTGGTCCCTCTGGAAGCGATATAGGGGATGGAGCTGTTTCTGTTGACTGTGAACCGCTCTCCGCTGGTGCACTATGTTGGGATTCAGGCTCCGGCTGAGCCTCTTGTGTAGGGTTATCGGCTGCTGCCAGTTCAGGTTCGGTGGGGCCCTCTGGTGTTGAGGTTGCAAGTACTGGATTCAGTGCTGACACGGGGTCTGGTGTTGGTTGTTTGGCTGGTTCCGGTTCTGGGACTAGTTCCGTCTGGGTCTCTGGGACTGGATCCACTACTGCTGTTGCAGACATTGGCCTGGGGTCCAGGTCCATCACCTCTGACTGGGTCCTGATAGAAGTTTCCGGAACAGAGCTAGGCCTCACGGCTTGTTTAGCCTGGTTGCGGGTGACCATTCCCACCCTCTTGGCCTGCTTCACATGATTGGCCAAGTCTTCCCCCAACAGCATGGGGATGGGATAATCATCATAGACTGCAAAAGTCCACATTCCTGACCAGCCCTTGTACTGGACAGGCAACTTGGCTGTAGGCAAATTGAAAGAGTTGGACTTGAAGGGTTGAATCGTCACTTGGATCTCTGGGTTGATTAAATTGGGGTCCACTAAGGAAGCATGGATCGCTGACACTTGTGCTCCGGTGTCCCTCCACGCGGTGACCTTCTTCCCACCCACACTCACAGTTTCCCTCCGCTCCAAGGGTATCTGGGAGGTATCTGGGCCTGTGGACCTCTGGTGTGATTCTGGTGCAATGAACTGTAATCTGTTGGGGTTCTTGGGGCAGTTGGCCTTTACATGCCCCAGCTCGTTACACTTAAAACATCGTCCAGCTGACGGGTCACTGGGGCGAGGAGGGTTGCTGGAGAACGGGGTGGTGGGACGATAAGGGGTCTGGAGGGTTCTTTGGGAGGTAGGTGGGGCTTTGGGCGGCCCCCGGTAATAGGGTGTGGTCTGGGGTGGTCCCTTCTGGTCTCCGCTCCAACTGCGACCAGTTTTCTTCTTCTCTGCCACCTCCACCCATCTGGCTCCAATCTCTCCTGCCTCAATTACAGTTTTGGGTTTCCCATCTAGGATGTATCTTTCTATTTCCTCAGGAACACCCTCTAAGAATTGTTCCATTTGCATTAGGAAGGGCAAATTTACTGGAGATTCAACACTTGCTCCTGATATCCAGGCATCCCAATGTTTTACAATGTGGTAGGCATGTCGGGTAAATGACATGTCTGGTTTCCACCTTAGGGCTCTGAACCTCCGACGAGACTGCTCGGGTGTTATCCCCATTCTGACTCTCGCCTTGGATTTAAACAGTTCATACTTGTTCATGTGTTCTTTAGGCATTTCAGCTGCCACCTCAGCTAAGGGTCCACTGAGCTGCGGCCTCAGCTCTACCATGTATTGGTCAGTAGAGATGTTGTACCCAAGGCAGGCCCTTTCGAAGTTTTCTAAGAAGGCCTCAGTATCATCACCTGCCTTGTAGGTGGGGAACTTTCTGGGATGGGAAGTGGTACCTGGAGAAGGATTGCTAGGGTTTGTTGGTATATTCTGCTGGGCCTTTATCCTCTCCATCTCCTCCACATGCTTCCTCTCTTTTTCCTTCTCCTCCTCCTTCAGCCGCATGAGTTCTATCTGTCTTTCATGTTCCCTTTGTTTTTCCTCAGCCTGAAATTTGGCTAATTCCAGCTGTAGTCGAGCTGAGGATTTGGCCATTCTAACCTCTCTGTTTTTAACTAACTTTACACCCGAGGTTTAGAAATAAACAAACAAAACTTGGCTGTAAAATTTTGCTGTGCTGGAATAGAATACCTATTCTCCGATAGTGATTGTCAGCCTACAGAAAAAGACAATTCCCTTGTCTCTGCTCTGGGCCCAAATTAAAGCAAAAACCTCCAACTACTTGGAAACCTGCTTACCCAGCCCAAAGAAGAAAAAAAATCTCTTTTCAAACCTGTGCTCCTTGTAAAACAAAAAAAAAATCAAAATCCTAAAAGAAACCCTGCCACTTTTGTCTCCAGGCAAATGGGTAGAGCACACACCCCCTATTTACTTTTAGGAAGAAAAGAAAAACAAACCTCTGGGTTGGAAGACTGTGAATTTCCCTGCAGGAGTTAAGTACCCTGCCTCCAGGCAAAGAAAACCTGCAATTCACAAGATAATCCCCTTTTGTCTCTGCTTGGCCACAAAGCAGAGAGAAACCAAGCTGCTTTCAGTTTCAAAGCTGCCTTCTGGACTTCCTAAAAATTCCTTTTTAAAATCTGTATTTCTAGTTCAAAAAATCTCAACTGGATCTCAAAATGATTTCAGGTTAATCCCACCACTGTGCCACCATGTCAAGGTTCCTCCCCCACTCTGAACTCTAGGGTACAGAGGTGGGGACCTGCATGAAAAACCTCCTAAGCTTATCTTTACCAGCTTAGGTCAAAACTTCCCCAAGGTACAAAATATTACCCCCGTTATCCTTGGAATGGCCGCTACCACCACCAAACTAATACTGGTTACTGGGGAAGAGCTGTTTGGACACGTCCTTCCCCCCAAAATACTTCCCAAAACCTTGCACCCCACTTCCTGGACAAGGTTTGGTAAAAAGCCTCACCAATTTGCCTAGGTGACTACAGACCCAGACCCTTGGATCTTAAGAACAATGAACAATCCTCCCAACACTTGCACCCCCCCTTTCCTGGGAAATGTTGGATAAAAAGCCTCACCAATTTGCATAGGTGACCACAGACCCAAACCCTTGGATCTTAAGAACAATGAACAATCCTCCCAACACTTGCACTCCCCCTTTCCTGGGAAATGTTGGATAAAAAGCCTCACCAATTTGCATAGGTGACCACAGACCCAAACCCTTGGATCTGAGAACAATGAAAAAGCATTCAGTGTTTTACAAGAAGACTTTTAATAAAAAATAGAAGTAAATAGAAATAAAGAAATCCCCCCTGTAAAATCAGGATGGTAGATATCTTACAGGGTAATTAGATTCAAAAACATAGAGAACCCCTCTAGGCAAAACCTTAAGTTACAAAAAAGATACACGGACAGAAATAGTTATTCTATTCAGCACAATTCTTTTCTCAGCCATTTAAAGAAATCATAATCTAACACATACCTAGCTAGATTACTTACTAAAAGTTCTAAGACTCCATTCCTGTTCTGTCCCTGGCAAGCGCAGCATACAGACAGACCCAGACCCTTTGTTTCTCTCCCTCCTCCCAGCTTTTGAAAGTATCTTGTCTCCTCATTGGTCATTTTGGTCAGGTGCCAGCGAGGTTACCTTTAGCTTCTTAACCCTTTACAGGTGAGAGGAGCTTTCCCCTGGCCAGGAGGGATTTCAAAGGGGTTTACCCTTCCCTTTATATTTATGACAGGGCTCAATCCACCAATTAAGGTGCAAGGGTAAGATTTAGGCTGGAGGGCAATAATTAGAAGGAAGCACAGCTGTGAGGGAACAGGCAAGGCTTCCATAAAGCTAGGAGATAGCAGGGAGGAAAATTGCAGTCTGTCTCCCGGGGGGGAAGGAACTCATGAGGAAAGGTTTACCTAGTAGGCCTAAGAGAGAGGGAGTCTGATTAGGAAGGTTAGTGAAGGAGAAGCAGGCAAGAGAGCGATAAGGTTGGTGAGGACCCAGACTGTGCTTCCTACAAGGTCCTGCACTAGAACCCAGAGTAGAGGATGAACCTAGGTTCCCACTGCAGTGTTGTTGCTGAGTACAGCAAATGGGAAGATTGCCTGAAACATTGTGGAAGTGATATAGTCAGGGCAGCAGGTGTGAGGACTGTCTGACACTGTGCAGGTAGACTTTGAAAGACCTCCCTTCCTGGAAGGGGTAATCCTAGTGTGACCTGGATAGAGGATTGAGTCACAAAGTGGCCATGTGGCTCTACTTCTGCTCATGGAGTTGCAGTAACAGTGGAAGAGAAGAAAGTAAGTGCTGAACTAGGTGTAGCTAATTGCCAGAAAGGGGTGCCTCCCAATGGTGAGTAAAGTGCCTTGTTACAAACCCTTAAAGTAAAATTTGCTATCTGCCCAAATTCCATTTCCCCCTCAACATGCCTGAAAATAAACTATTTCCAAAATAGCTCTGTCTTATTGCTTTATCAAGCAACAGTTGACAGCTGAAATGCTCCTCCTCTGGCCTGTTAACTCTAGCTCCCTGATCAAAGAAGCATTTAGCCACACTGGAGATGCGATTGATGATGTGTATGTTAAAGTGTTCCAGCAATCAGCCCACCTGTTAAAAGGTGGGGGGAAAGCCCCTTCTTAATATCCACTAAACATCAAACATTTTCATTTTTATGACTCAATTTGTTTTTAACCTGCTTTAAAACATAACTTGTTGTAGAGGCAGTTAAGACTGACTGTCAGGTGATGGGGAATATTGATCTTTGTCATCTGTAGCTAGATCAGGTGACTGAACCAGGAAATAAAGTTGAATGTTTACATCAGCTCCTTAGTACTGCAGCATATCCTGCCTATATTTGGTTTTGTGCAATTTTAGCAGTGGCAGTATTTTATCTGTAATGAAGGTGCTGAGTGCTTTAGAATTTTTCATGAAAAATTCTACTGTCCTTATGACTGAGGGGAATTGAGAAATTGGCAGACACTATGCAGGAGCTATGAGAGCTGAAACATTCACATGCATATAACTCCCTGGCATTTGCACTTACATTTAAAAAGTCAACTGCTCCTTAGTTGCTGTTCCTTTCTGGAGCTCTGGAAAACTTTTTGTTTCATAAATATTTTGATGTGACATTACCAATGTCCTTGATGTTATTCATTTTCACATACAATCTTTTTTAGTCTGTACTCTCAGTTTCATTGCAAGTTTCAGCAACTGCCTGGGGATATGGGAATCACAGAAAGCATTTTTCTTTATGTTCATAGGCAGAAAGTTGGAAGATCACATGGCTGGGATTAATGGTTCAGTAGTATGTAGGAATGGATAAGCTGGAGTAGCGTGCCCTAAAGCTAAAAACACACACATTTTGGACAGTTATGAGAGACATGCAAAAGGTTCAGTTTATTTGGGTTGAATGATCACCCAACACATTTGAAATAAGATCTCCTGAGTCTGCAGAATGGGTCAGACAATCTCATATAAGCAGGCTCGCTCACCAGACGTTTTATACGGCCTGCATTTACTCCTTGTGAGAAGCAACAAGTGCACACTTTTTTTTTTTAATATAAAGTAACAAACATCTCCATACTTCAAAGAAATATTTGGTTTGAGTTACGATTAGGTTTTGGGTCAGCTGCTATTTTTTTGCAAACTGGTTCACCAATCGCTAAGGTTATTACAGTGACTCAGTTGTGACATTCTATGCCTTGGGGGAGCGCCCTGTTACCCTCGTATTCCTCATTTACATGTAATTGTGATATTGCATATAAAGCATGCCCTGTGAGGTATCCCGGGAAAGGTTATGATCTGCTGAAAGCCATTGTTCCATCTAAATAGGTGTATCATTTAATGCATGTAAAAATTATAAGAACTGTGGTGTACAATTTTCACTAAAAATATGCTGTGGGTTTGGGAAGCGCCCAGATACTAGCTGTCCAGAGACAATGACAAGGGAAGAGGCACCCAATGCCCTTGGGTGGGTGCTGAACAGACATCACCAGTCATTGTCCAGCAGAGGAGTTACAATTCAATGGTTTACTCACAGGAGACACTCTTGCTTCACCTTGTGACTCAGCAATGCCCACCAGAAATGCCTGGACTGTGTTCTCCAAGCACATGGACTCAGGGTATAATACAGAACACAGTGGCCTCATGGTTGTCCTCTTCTCCTCTCCCCTCCCCCCCCCATGCAGGAAGCAACAAGGATACTCAGAAGACTGAAGACTCCAACAGAGAAGACTGGCCCAGGTTTCAAGGGTGAAACCTGTGTACTATGAACTGCGATAGCAGTTTCTCACCTCACTGGCTTAATCTAGATGTTGCCCAGCCTAACAGGGTTGAGAGTTTAGACTGTGTGCTTGTATTTTCTTTTCTTTTGGTAGACCACAAAGTCAGAGTGGCTATCACTTATAATCGCCTAAAATCTATCTTTTTGTAATCAATAAACTTGTTTTACGATTTATATTTACCACTGAGTTTGCCTGAAGTGTTTGGTAAATCTGCTCATCAATAGAAAGTGGATATGCACCAGGATTTGTAAACCTGAAGTGGTGAACCAGTTAATAAACTTGCACTGCTCATCTTGAACAGTGCAAGATGGAATACTCCTGAGGTACAAGGCTGGGAGCTGGGGATATTTGGCTAGTGCCTTTCTCTGTGTAATTCATGAGTGGCTCTGGGAGCATTCATGCAATCTAGCTGAGTGTGGGACTCCAAATGTGGTTGTGCCTGAGTGATAACAGCAGCTGGAGGGCTTTTCTGCTTATCACTCGCAAAGCACTGTGACAGACAGCCCAGGTTGGGGAGAGTTAAGGGAGCACAATGGTCCCACAGTCCCAGGCTGCACCCCGGGGATCCCATCACAATAGTATGCCTGTTTTCAGATGGGTTGATATAGTGTTTAGTAACTAGGTAGTATCCTTTTAAATAGTTTGATCCTTGTAGTAGCTCTGTGTTCAGAAACTTACCAGAGCAGTGGTGTGCATATGTAGCTAGGCCTTGCATGTTATGTATATAATTATGGAACATGATTATTTATACACCACTGTTAATCAGGTGGTTTCTTCCTATTATGTTATGGCAAGAACAAAAGACACAACAGATGACCATCCTCTTGATCTCCTTACAGAGGAGACTAATTATAGATGCCTTGGGCCACTAGAAACATGTGCTATGGAAATTCCCAATGTACAGTCTACAGTGGGATTAGTTTTCATTTAAAAATAAAGCTATTTCTAGTCCTTCTGATTGATCAGTTCACATCCTAAAAGCTTGACAATATAGACAGATTGAGACATGACCATTAGGAAGGTGTGAACTGTGAACTTCCCTGTTTATCTCGGTGAGGTGTTAACGATATTTTAAATTCCAACACTGTGGACTATCTTACCAATTATGTTGAAAGCAGAAACAGCTAGCTAATGAGCTTTATCCAGTGGGGTTAGATCCATGTGAAAGGACATTCCATGGGAATAAAATTGCAAGTTCTAGATTGAAATGCTTTATTGAGTATTTGAAGCCCAAACTTTCAGAGCTGCATTGCATAATTTATGTGTGCAATTACTGCAGCTATAACTGCACATCATGCCAATTATGCCCATGGAATTCTGAAAATGTAGGATTCTTAAAAATTCTCAGCATAGGATTCTAGAAGAGGAAGAGAATTAAATGATGAAGATGGCTAGGCAGAGCTCTGAGAGAGCAAATCATCAGGTATTGGATGAGCTCTTGGGCAAACCTGAAAAGGTAGTTGATAGTTCAAGAACTTCAGGGAGCAGTTTTTTAAAAGAAAAGTCTGTGTGCAATAAATCAGTGGTTCTCACCCAGGGGTATGCATACCTGGGGGGAGGGGCGTACGCAGAGGTCTTCCTGGGGGTACATTAACTCATTTAGATATTTGCCTAGTTTTACAACAGGATGGGTCCTTGCTAGAGTCACCACTCACTTTACAAGATGTGCATGGAAGGAGAGGAGCTCCTGCAGAGTCCTGACACATTCATTGTCTGGATTTACTATATTTTTGACTATGCAGCTAAATTAGCCTCAACTGTATTTGCAATGCAGGCTACCTTTGCTCCAAAAATTATTAAAAACTATGCGGGTGGTGGTGGGGAAAAATTCAGAGACTGCTCACACAATTATTCCATGGGCAGGGAATTTGCCATTTTTTGTGCTTGCTAAGGTTTGCACACATTTGTGTGTACTACCAGAAATAAAAAGTAGTAAGTCAAAAAAACATTTTTACCAGAGCGCACATGGGTAATTCTCATTAAGGGCTACTTCAGCTTTCAGTCACCACCAGTTTGGGTGCTAATGTGGTTTTTTTAAGAAGGTCATGAAGTATCTTTTTATAATGGAAGAAATCTTTTTTTTAAACTCTCCCAATACTCCATGACAGGTGAACCCTCATTTTTTGTGCAATTTGTCAGGAGGGGAAATTCTTTTGGGATGGAGACTAAGGCAGGAAAATATCAGGTTGAATAATGAAAGTTATAAGGACTGAAAATGGGGATGTTGAAAGGCTAGAATTGAAATGCTTATGCAATAGTAATTATTGTAGTTGCCACCGCTCCTGCTAGACTGCAAAATAATACCAATTATAATCTGTGGAATTTGTATGTTTAGGTACCAGTAACAGCCAGTGATTTAATTTACAATAGCTGAACTTTAGGATCAGTACAAGATATCCACAGAGAAATATTTCACATATATACAACTGTCTGCTGAAAAATTGAAAATTATAAAAGAACAGAACAGAAGGCATTTTATAACTTCACCACTGGATGGAGACAGCACATTAAATTTGTGAAAAAGAGCTTATTACCAAAGGACCTGTTATGAAATCCTTTAGCATAAGGGATTTCTTGGAGAGAATAGAACATACTGCAGCAACAAGCAGAGAAATGCCTACTAGATTTTTATGTGAAAAATTCATTCATGGTGACTTTACATCATGTGTTCAAGTTATTTTTATACTGAGAAGAGATGGGATTAGTAAAATATCTTCCCTCTCTGTACAAACACAGAAATCTATGGCAAAAAAAGCAATGAAAGACAAGGGGAAAGGTGGTAGAGTCCTTCCTTATTCTTCCATGGTGTAAAAATGGGGTGTGATGTATTTGCCTTTTGTGATCATGGAAGAAATCCCCAGACCTGAAGAAGAGCTGTTTGAAAGCCTGTCTCTATCTCCAACAGGTTTCAGAGTAGCAGCTGTGTTAGTCTGTATTCGCAAAAAGAAAAGGAGGACTTGTGGCACCTTAGAGACTAACAAATTTATTTGAGCAGAAGCTTTCGTGAGCTACAGCTCAATAAAAGATATTACCTCACTCACCTTGTCTCTCTAATATCCTGGGACTAATGTGGCTACAACAACACTGCAGCCAAGACATTCCCAGTCATCTGAGGATTTCAGGCTGAGCTGGAACTGAGACTGCAGTTCTGGCTTCCGTGGCTAGCTGGTGCACAGGCTGGACTACAGGTCAGGCTGCCGCCTACGGTGGCTGCTGCAGCATTTGCTTTCTGCTGGGCTGCTTCACTGCTTGTACTGTCTGTGCGGAGTGGGGACCTGCAGCCCACGGAGCCGTGGGACGGCAGTTCCTACCTTCTCCCTTTGTTCTTTATACAGTGATGCACTGGAAAGGAGCAATTGCAGCTGGATGCTCACCGTCTTCCCCTCCTCCACGGATGCTGAGATCCTGAGGACAGTCAGCGGGCAGCTGTGGGAAGAGGTGGCTAGACTGAGGCAGGGACAGTCTCCAGGGAAAGCAACAGGGGTCACTGCCTGGGATGCAGCAGGGAGAGAGCTGGGCCTATGGAGGTAGCTGGGAAAGAGTCTCTGCCATCAGTCAAAAGTGAAAGAGAGGAAATTCCCACCACCTATGTCTGTATTTCTGGTACATTTCAGGGTGTGTGTTAAGGGCCCTGGTGTCTTCAGTGGTACTTTTTAAAAAAGGCAACTGACCTGATTGTCATTTCTCCCATCTCTAGGTCACAGAAAAGCCTGTTGCAGCTGTTACTATGTGTTATATGCAATAAATACATTTTTATAAATACATTTTTAGGCCATTTAAAAATGTCATATTGGTATGCACAGTGAAAAGTCCTTTTGGGGAAAAAATTCAATGGTGCATGCGTGACAATTGTTTGCCAATCACACCCCTCTTGATTGTTTGTTCCCCAGATACAAAAAGCTATTAGATCCATTATGGACTAATTGCTTTAAAATGTCTTCATTTGTCTTAAGGCGAGGTCTTGGAAATCTTTCCACTGATTTCAGCAGGTATGTGATAAGCTCTTTACTGCACAAATTATCCCTTAAAACAAGGCCGAATTCTGATTGCCTTACTGCTCCACGACTATTCTCATTGACTTCAGAGGGACCACTTCCTTGAGTGGCATTTGGCAAATGGCATTTGGCCTTAAGGATAATATCTGCTTTGCCATCATAACGAGTGTGGTAGAGGTATATATTTTAAGTCTAAATGGCTTATAATGATCAAACTGATTGATCAATATGTAAAAACTATAAAAGCAAAATTGTGCTTCAAAGTGCAGAGCCAGAGCTGAGCAAAACTCAGCTAGTTCAATTTATGGAGCTCAAGTGCAAGCTTTTAATATCAGTTTAAAACCACTGAGTTTCCATCAAGCTTGAGTGATGGATTTTGAACACCTCAAAGATCAGTGATGTTCAGATCTAGAATTTTGGTTTGCCGCATTATATTGTTAGGGCTACCGGTGGATTTTGGTTCCAGGTTGGCATTTTGAACACTCCCAAAGTTCAGCAGTATTCATATATGGTATTTTGGCTTGGAATCCTCACTACCCAAAACTTTATGCAAACTCGTGTTCTCTTGAACCTTTGCCTAGGTTCCCTCAAAAGTTTCCAAATTCATTTTTACCTGGTTTGGAAGCTTAGTAGGAAAACTTCATGCTACTGTATTCAGACTCTCTATGGAAAATGTTATCCTAAAGAAGATTATGAAATCTTGAAAACCTGAGCTGAAAATATAAACAGACATGAATTTCCTGGTGAGAAGCAGGTGGCAGTATTGAAGGACTACAACCCAAAGCTGTGTTTTGGGTCACTGAAAGTGCACATCCTTCCTTTAAAATAAAAGGGTTAAAATTAACAGAGATAAATCTTAAGCTGTATGTAGGGCTAATTATATAGTATGATAAATTACTTCTATATGGCTAATAACAAAACACCCCCGCCCACCGAAATTTCTGCACAGCTTTGCATCTCCCCGTGTGGCTAGCTGGTGCTTGTGTGTTTCAGTTATTATCTAAGGCTTTGTTTACATTAAGGAAATGTTCACTGGTGTAACCATGGTGTAGCTAAATTTATGCAAACCACAAATGCTGATGTGCTGTCCTGAGTATGCAGGCAAGATGCCTTTGTGGCATGCTTATACCTGTGCCCTACTTAATTACTTCAATGTTACATCTTACAGTGGTAACAAATTCCTTCTCCCACCTCCAGCTGACCAGGAAAGTGCTTCTCCCTCTCAGATGTGGACCTAGCTACTTGTGATCCTCACTTTTGTTACCTCCAAGATAGATAGCTGCAACTATGCCGAAGGTGAATCCATGTGGAAACGATAACTGTGCAACATGAAGAAGCTTGGCTCCTAAGCAATAAAGATAGATGAGTGGCCATTACACAGTTTCAACATTATTTGCCCCATTTGATGCAAAGTCCAGGTCTGAATTTTTAAGACCGTTGGGGGTTAAGGCCTAAGTTTAGTGCTCGATTGTGCCTTCTAGGCACAGGCTGTGGTAAGGGTCGGTGAGGAGATGTGCCACCTCAGAGACCAAACATTTTCCCTAAGGGAGCATATTGTTACAAGCCCCAACAGCGTACTAACATGCTCCAAAATAAAATCAAACATCCCCAGACTGGAGTTTCAGTCCCTGCTCCGTAAAACAAACAGTAACAATAAACTCGTGCAGTGTCTTCAGTTACAAATAAAAAGAAGCAGAAAAGAGGTTAATTTAACACAAGAACGGCCATACTGGGGCAGACCAATGGTCCATCTAGCACAGCATCCAGTCTTCTGACAATGGCTGGTGCCAGATGCTTCTGTTCATTCCCTCTGAACAGGGAAATGTATTGTGTGATACATCCCCCATTGTCCAGTCTCAGCTTCTAGCAATCAGAGGTTTAGGGACACCTAGAGCAGGGGGTTGCATCCCTGACCATCTTGGGTTAAAGCTATTGATGGACCTATTGTCCATTAGCTTCAGCCTTTTTTGAACCCAGTTATACTTTTCGCCATCACAACATTCCCCAGCAACTAGTTCCACAGGTTAACTGTGGGTTGTGTGAAGAAGTTTGTTTTTAAACCTGCTGCTTATCAGTTTCATTGGGTGACCTCCGGGTCTTGTGTTATGTGAAGGAGTAAATAATGCTTCCTCATTCACTTTCTCTACGTGATTTATGATTTTATAGACCTCTATCATATCTCCTCTTAGTTGTCGCTCTTTGTAAGCTGAACAGTCCTTGTCTTTTAAATCTCTTCTAATATGTAAGCTGTTCCATACCCCTAATCATTTTTGTTGCCCTTCTCTGTACTTTTTTCTAATTCAAATAACTTTTCTGAGATGGGAGATCAGAACCACATGCAGTATTCAAGGTGTGGGTGTACCATGGATTTAGATTGTGGCAGTCTGATATTTTTCTTATCCTGTTCCTAATACTTTGTTAGCTTTTTCGATTGTCCCTGCACATTGAGCAGATATTTTGAGAGAGCTATTCGCAATGACTCAAAAAATCTTCATTGAGCAGTAATAGATATTTTAGACCTCATCATTTTTGTATGTCTGGTCAGGTTTATGCCTTCCAATGTGTATTAAGTTGCATTTATCAACACTGAATTTCATCTGCCATTTTAGAGACTAACAAATTTATTTGAGCATAAGCTTTCATGGGCTACAGCTCACTTCATCAGATGCATTCAGTGGAAAATACAGTGGGGAGATTTATATACATAGAGAACATGAAACAATGGGTGTTACCATACATACTGTAACCAGAGTGATCACTTAAGGTGAGCTATTACCAGCAGGAGAGTGGGGGGCAGGGGAGAGGAACCGTTTGTAGCGATAATCAAGGTGGGCCATTTCCAGCAGTTGACAAGAATGTCTGAGGAATGGTGGGGGGTGGGGAATAAACATGGGGAAATAGTTTTACTTTGTGTAATGACTCATCCACTCCCAGTCTCTATTCAACCCTAAGTTAATTGTATCCGGTTTGCAAATTAATTCCAATTCAGCAGTCTCTCATTGGAGTCTGTTTTTGAAGTTTTTTTTGTTGAAGAATTGCCAGTTTTAGGTCTGTAATCGAGTGACCAAAGAGATTGAAGTGTTCTCCGACTGGTTTTTGAATGTTATAATTCTTGACATCTGATTTGTGTCCATTTATTCTTTTACGTAGAGACTGTCCAGTTTGACCAATATACATGGCAGAGGGGCATTGCTGGCACATGATAGCATATATCACATTGGTAGATGTGCAAGTGAATGAGCCTCTGGATACAATTAACTTAGGCTTGAATAAAGACTGGGAGTGGATGGGTCATTACAGAAAGTAAAACTATTTCCCCATGTTTATTTCCCCCCACTATTCCTCAGACGTTCTTGTCAACTGCTGGAAATGACCCACCTTGATTATCACTACAAAAGGTTTTTTTTCTCCCTGCTCTCCTGCTGGTAATAGCTCCCCTTAAGTGATCACTCTCATTACAGTATGTATGGTAACACCCATTGTTTTGTGTTCTCTGTGTATATAATTCTCCCCACTATATTTTCCACTGAATGTATCCGATGAAGTGAGCTGTGGCTCACGAAAGCTTATGCTCAAATAGATTTGTTAGTCTCTAAGGTGCCACAAGTACTCCTTTTCTTTTTGCGAATACAGACTAACATGGCTACTACTCTGAAATCTGCCATTTTGTTGCCCAGACACCCAGTTTTGTGAGATACCTTTGTAACTTCTCAGTCAGCTTTGAACTTAACTATCTTGAGTAATTGTGTATCATCTGCAATTTTTGCCATCTCATTGTTCACCCTTTTTTCAAATGAGTTATGAATATGTTGAACAGAACTCGCCCCAGCACAGATCCTTGGGAGGGCCCCGCTACTGACCTCTGTCAGAAACTGTGATGAGTATAGTCGGGCCTAGTGGTTGGAGCAGTGCCAGTTGGGGCTAGATATCAGAGCAGTGGCATTTGGGCCTAATGGTTGGAGCCAGGGGTCAGACCTGGAAGCAGGAGACTGGAGTGAGAGCAGGGCTGCAGGAGGACCAGGAACAGGGCTGGTACAAGAGCAGGGCTGGAATATGCTAAGGCTTGAGGAATCTGTCATTATCAGACAGGAGAGCGTTCCAAGCCCTGAAGTGATGTTGAGAAGACTCAGCTGCTGTTCCACCTGTGAGGCTTATATACCTGCCCTGAGAGTCACCAGACTCATTCCTGATTTTGTGGATTGGCTGGAACCTAGCACAGGAGTGACTCCTCACCTTAAAACCTCTTTCCACTGTGAAAACTGACCATTTATTCCTACCCTTTGTTTCCCATCTCTTAACCAGTTACTGATCCATGAGAGAACCTTCTCTCTTTTCCCATGACTGCTTACTTTACTTCTGAGCCTTTGGTGAGGGACCTTGTCAAAAGTTTTCTGAATGTCCAAGCACATTATATCTATATCTATATATATATATCTATATTGGATCACTCTTGTCCACATGTTTGTTTGACCCCCTTAAAGAATTCTAATAGATTGGTGAGGGATGATTTCCCTTTACAAAAGCAGTGTTGACTCTTCAACAACATGTCCTCTTCATCTATGTATTTGAAATTCTGTTCTTTACTAGAGTTTCAAACCACTTGCCTGTTACTGAAGTTGAGCTTACTAGCCTGCAAGTGCCAGGGTTGCTTCTGGAGCCTTTAAAGAAAACCAGCATTACATTAGCTATCTGTCAGTCACCAGGAACAGAGGGTGATTTTAGGCAATAGGTTATATACTACAGTTCTGCAGTTTCATATTTGAGTTCCTTCAGAACTCTTGAGTCAATACCATCTGTTCCTGATGCTTTATTACCGCTTAATTTAGCAATTTGTTCCAAAATAAACCTGATTATAAAGAAAGTTAAAGGCAGAATAAATCTTGGAGCTCCTGGGCATGCAGCCTTCCCTTCATGAAGTGCAGCTTACTGTCCCCTGTGTGGACAGCTTGCTCTGTTGTCTGGTGTGTAGGAGGTAAGCCCTGGGACTGTCTTTTCCTTGTACAGTCATCTCCACTTATCTGGTTTGGGTTACTTTTAACCTTAGCAGATTGGAACACTTGATTTAGGACATGAGGACTGAGAATTGTACAAAAATAGCTTTTAGCCTATGAGTCATTTTTCAGTGGGCTTTGCCAAGAGTGGGCACAGTCAAAGGAAGACAGGGGTCAGTTTCCTTGAAAAGATCATCTTAGAACTCCCTATTGAAAGGTACCATCCCACTTCGGCAGGGGTAGGATGAGTTATGGGATTGTTGGCTTAGGTCTTCCCCCTCCCAGGGCCTGCCTTTTCCTTACTCATCTTTGCCTCCTTGTATCCCTGGAGGAGCTGGAAGGAAGCAGGGTGGCCCATGCAAGGGTGGAAGATATCTTGCATCATCCCACCCATTAGGCAGCCACAGAGCATCTGGCCTTTTGACAGTGTCTATCCAAACATTTCTGCTAAATGGGATAGTGTGGTTAACAGGACTAGGGGGGAAGTAATGGGAGCAGGATGTTTTCAGCAGAGGGCCCTCAACTCTGGAACCCCACAAGAGATGAGAGCAGACTAAGTGGGCACCTGAAAGTCTTCAAGACCAACTTCTTTGGGTAGACCTTCCTCAAATAACCAGTAATGACAGCTGTTCCAAGGAGTAGGACAACTGTCTCTTATGGACAACAGTTATATGATTCTTGATTATATGCGAGGCTTCTAGATACTATAGTGCTCAGTGCACCGGAAATGTTTAGACAGATACATTCATTCATAGAAATATTCTTATTTGTTTCTGGTATCACTGAAATGTGCTAGGTGCTGCACAAAATCAGAAGGGGAACTTACTTTTTTTTTAACTTTTGTTTCTGTTATGGGGGGGGAGACTTAAGCCAACAATCCCATGACTCATCCTACCCCTGCCAAAGTGGGATGGTACCTTTCAATAGGGAGTTCTAAGATGATCTCTTCAAGGAAACTGATCCCTGTCTTCCTTTGACTGTGCCCACTCTTGGCAAAGCCCACTGAAAAATGACTCATAGGCTAAAAGCTATTTTTGTACAATTCTCAGTCCTCATGTCCTAAATCAAGTGTTCCAATCTGCTAAGGTTAAAATTAACCCAAACCAGATAAGTGGAGATGACTGCACAAATACAAAGAAATGTGATTAAAGGAAAGATTTCCCAACATACCCTATTAAAAATTTGAGTATGCAGGTATAGTGCCATTGTGAAATGTGTCTTCCTTTCATCTCAAACTCCTTTTTATCGTATTGGGCTTCTCATATGTCCTCCTGCAAAATGGATTCTTAAATGACCACACTAACTCCACTCCCATTTCGGTAATCTTTCTGTTTAGAGTAGGGACTGCAACTCCAGTCTGGAGGTGTTGGCTCTGATTTTGAGGAAGTTAGCATCCTGTTGAGGCTTGCAATATAAATGGCACCAATAAACTCCTGCAGAGTCTCTTGTTCCAATTAAAATAGTAAATAGTTTAAATCTAATGATAAAGTTTGTTTTAGTATGGCTGATATTGCGATCCTATCATGCAGTATGTACTATGACTCTTTCTCTCTCTCTCTAAATAAAACCAGTTTCCTCTCAAGGGCTGTTACATCTTAATAGGTCACAGATGCAAAAAATCTAATAATAAGAGATGGAAAAAACAATTAGATTGAGTTCATTCCCCCAGCAAGGAGAGGGTATAGTCCCCGAGAGAGAATGCATCTGATATTAAATTAATACTGTAAAACATACAGGAGATGAGTTCCTGTGTGAAGATCTAGAATGCAGGATTATTTGCCCTTGTTATTTCTGTACAGAATCTAATACCACTGGATTCAGGAGCTAGTTGGACAGTGGGTCCAAAGTTTGGGAAAATTCCCTGCTGCTTATTACACTAATCGTCTTTATTTCACTATTACCCTTTTTTGTTTGTTTTATTTGCCTGTTGTCTCTCATCACATGCTAAGAGTGTAAGCAGCATCTTTTTTAATTGTGCGATCAGTGCCTAACACAATGGAGCCCTGATCCCTTACTGAGGCCTGTAGGCACTACTGTGATATTGTAATGCCTGGTGGCTGAGGTGGGCTAGGGGCAGTCCCAAGCAGTAATCAAGTGTGAGCAGGTGGTCGGGTAGCTGGCAGGTCAGTCCATCTCAGAGGAAGACCAGGGCAATAGTGGGACTTGCCTCTTTCATAGGTCAATAGCCAGAAGATCCAATCCAAGGGGCCAGGACAGTCGGTTGAGGAGGTGAAGTGGGTGAGGCTGCAAGGCACTGTCAGGTGAGGAAGCAGGGAAACAAGGTACTGTCAGGTGAGGAAGCAAGGCAGTCTAGGCAATGGTCTGTTCCTCAAACAGCTTCCTCTTCCTGTTGCGGATTTATAGTCCAAACACCCAGTGAGAAAATAGCCCGTCCATCCAATCAGGGACCTGGGGTGTGGCTTCTATAGGCCTTTAGCACTATGGCTGTTGGTCAGAGATGATGGTGTGGTACAGCAGCTAAGGATGTGGCATGAGAATCTAGTAAGTTTGGGTTCAATATGGGGCTCCTGAGAGAGAGAAATGACAATTTCTATTTTATGAATCTTGAAAATCATTTGGAAAGTTTATGGGCTGTTGTAATGTAGACTTCTGTAGTCCCTTTCCAGGGTCTTGTGTGCCACTCCCTCTGGCTTTTTCTGCAAAGCCAGTGGTGACACAACTTTCTAAAGCCATCAGTGTCCATGCTCCATTTATGGTATTGCATTTTCCTGGGTTAAAGCTCTACTCCAAAAATAATTCTAGAAAGAAGAATAATATAAGTTGAGTGTGAAGAAGTCGAAGGCCAAAGTTTTAGACAGTTTCAGTATTTGTGAGCACAAATTTTGTGCACATGTTTACCAAATCACTACATATAAACAGATAGTTTTTGTGTCCGCAAAGTGGAAAGTCAGGTGCCTACCTACCTTGTTTTGTGCCTGCATGTATCCATTTGCACATGCAAATATGGTAATTGCACATGCAAGCTACCATACATGTCCTTATGTACATGTGAGGTTAAAGGTCATTTTTGAAAACGGGCTAAAAATCTCCGTAAGGAAAGATTCTATTCGGAAGTGTTAAGGTTTCATTTTCTACAAACCAAGGCCAGAACACAAAGGTACAAGACGAAAGCTACATAGAGCCAAAATCAGCCTTTGAGTAAACGGCCATGTCAAGGTTCCTCCCCCACTCTGAACTCTAGGGTGCAGATGTGGGGACCTGCATGAAAAACCTCCTAAGCTTATCTTTACCAGCTTAGGTCAAAACTTCCCCAAGGTACAAAATATTACCCCTTGGACAGGCCGCTACCACCACCAAACTAATACTGGTTACTGGGGAAGAGCTGTTTGGACGCGTCCTTCCCCCCAAAATACTTCCCAAAACCTTGCACCCCACTTCCTGGACAAGGTTTGGTAAAAAGCCTCACCAATTTGCCTAGGTGACTACAGACCCAGACCCTTGGATCTTAAGAACAATGAACAATCCTCCCAACACTTGCACCCCCCTTTCCTGGGAAATGTTGGATAAAAAGCCTCACCAATTTGCATAGGTGACCACAAACCCAAACCCTTGGATCTGAGAACAATGAAAAAGCATTCAGTGTTTTACAAGAAGACTTTTAATAAAAAATAGAAGTAAATAGAAATAAAGAAATCCCCCCTGTAAAATCAGGATGGTATATATCTTACAGGGTAATTAGATTCAAAAACATAGAGAACCCCTCTAGGCAAAACCTTAAGTTACAAAAAAGATACACAGACAGAAATAGTTATTCTATTCAGCACAATTCTTTTCTCAGCCATTTACAGAAATCATAATCTAACACATACCTAGCTAGATTACTTACTAAAAGTTCTAAGACTCCATTCCTGTTCTGTCCCCGGCCAAGACGACTACAGACAGACCCTTTGTTTCTCTCCCTCCTCCCAGCTTTTGAAAGTATCTTGTCTCCTCATTGGTCATTTTGGTCAGGTGCCAGCGAGGTTACCTTTAGCTTCTTAACCCTTTACAGGTGAGAGGAGCTTTCCCCTGGCCAGGAGGGATTTCAAAGGGGTTTACCCTTCCCTTTATATTTATGACACGCCCCCCAAATCTCAGCTAGGGTGAAACACTGGCTGGGATTTCTTCCTGGAGCTCTAGGAAAACAGAGTTAATAAGACACATGCATCTCTAAATATACTACCAAGTACATAAAGACTAACAATATTTTCCACATCTCAAGGACGATTTTAACCAGTTGATTCTGGGAAACTTTCACGGGAGAGTGCATCAGCCACTTTGTTAGAAGCTCCTGAGATGTGTTGGATGTTGAAATCAAAATCTTGGAGAGCTAAACTCCACTGAAGAAGTTTTTTGTTAGTTTCTTTGACGGTGTGAAGCCACTTTAGTGCAGCATGGTCGGTTTGCAGGTGGAAACGCCGTCCCCAAACATATGGGCGTAGCTTTTCCAGAGCGTAGACAATGGCATAACATTCTTTTTCAGTGACTGACCAGTGGCTTTCCCTCTCAGACAGTTTTTTGCTGAGAAACACTACAGGGTGGAATTCTTGATCAGGTCCTTTCTGCATTAAAACTGCTCCCACACCACGCTCGGATGCATCTGTGGTTACTAGGAACGGTTTGTCAAAGTCTGGGGCCCTTAGTACAGGGTCAGACATGAGTGTCGCTTTAAGCTTGTTAAAGGCCTTCCGACACTTTCCGGTCCACTGAACAGCATTTGGCTGTTTCTTTTTGGTTAGGTCTGTCAGTGGGGCAGCGATTTGGCTGTAGTGCGGTACAAATCGTCTGTAATAACCGGCCAAGCCTAAGAAGGATTGAACCTGTTTCTTTGACTTTGGGACAGGCCACTTTTGGATAGCATCCACTTTGGCCTGTAGGGGGCTGATAGTTCCTTGACCCACCTGGTGTCCAAGGTAAGTCACTCTGTTTAGGCCTATTTGACACTTCTTAGCCTTAACAGTTAGTCCTGCCTCCCTTATGCGCTCAAGGACTTTTTGTAGATGTTCCAGGTGGTCTGCCCAGGAATCCGAAAATATGGCCACATCGTCAAGGTAGGCGACTGCATATTCTCCTAATCCCGCTAGGAGACCATCTACAAGTCTTTGGAAAGTGGCGGGTGCATTTCGCAGCCCGAAAGGGAGTACATTAAATTCATACAGCCCGAGATGTGTGATGAAGGCTGACCTTTCCTTGGCAGATTCATCTAGCGGTACCTGCCAGTACCCCTTGGTTAAGTCCAAGGTAGAGATGAACTGGGCCCGTCCCAGTTTCTCTAATAGTTCATCAGTGCGTGGCATTGGATAGTTGTCTGGGCGAGTTACAGCATTTAGCTTACGGTAGTCCACGCAAAAACGTATTTCCCCATCTGGTTTGGGAACTAGAACCACTGGAGATGCCCATGCACTTTCAGAGGGGCGGATTACACCCATCTGTAACATATCCTGGATCTCCCGTTCTATAGCAGTTTTAGCTTGAGGAGACACCCGGTAAGGTTGGACCCTAATTGGGTGAGCATTACCTGTGTCAATGGAGTGGTATGCCCGTTCAGTCAGTCCTGGGGTGGCTGAGAACGTTGGCGCGTAGCTAGTGCACAGCTCCTGGATCTGCTGTCGCTGCATACGCCCAAGGGTCATGGAGAGGTTCACCTCTTCCACACCACCAGCACATTTCCCTTCGTAATAGACACCTTCAGGCCACTCAGCGTCGTCTCCTCCCTGGGCTGTAAACTGACAAACCTTTAATTCTCTGGAATAAAAGGGCTTTAGAGAATTAATATGATACACCTTAGGCTTTCGGTTGGAGGTGGGGAATGCTATGAGATAATTAACAGCTCCCAGGCGCTCCTGGACCACGAATGGCCCTTCCCACGATGCTTCCATTTTATGGGCCTGGAGCGCCTTTAAGACCATGACCTGGTCTCCTACTTTGAAGGAACGCTCTCTGGCATGTTTATCATACCAGGCTTTTTGCTCTTTTTGAGCATCCTGTAAGTTTTCTCTAGCAAGGGCTAAAGAGGTTCGGAGGGTGTTTTGTAGGTTGGTTACAAAGTCCAGAATGTTAGTTCCTGGAGAAGGTGTAAATCCCTCCCATTGCTGCTTCACCA
Organism: Lepidochelys olivacea; assembly: GCF_965140295.1. Classification (NCBI taxonomy): domain Eukaryota; kingdom Metazoa; phylum Chordata; order Testudines; family Cheloniidae; genus Lepidochelys; species Lepidochelys olivacea. Next base: position 301,173,894 of record NC_140411.1, read on the forward strand.
ACTGCAATGGCCCCTTAACCTCACGGCCATATACAAGTTCAAATGGGGAAAACCCTAAACTGGGATGTGGTACAGCTCTGTAGGCAAAGAGCAACTGCTGCAATACTAGGTCCCAATCATTGGAGTGCTCATTTACGAATTTACGTATCATGGCCCCCAAAGTTCCATTAAACTTCTCCACCATGCCATTTGTTTGATGATGGTAAGGAGTGGCAACCAAGTGATTTACCCCATGAGCTTCCCAAAGGTTTTCCATAGTTCCTGCCAGGAAATTAGTCCCTGCATCTGTGAGGATGTCGGAGGGCCAACCTACCCTGGCAAAAATGTCTGCTAGTGCCTGGCACACACTTTTAGCCCTGGTGTTGCTTAGAGCTACTGCTTCCGGCCATCGGGTGGCAAAATCCATGAAAGTCAGTATGTACTGCTTTCCTCTGGGTGTCTTTTTCGGAAAAGGACCCAGAATATCCACAGCTACTCGCTGAAATGGAACTTCAATGATGGGGAGTGGCTGGAGAGGAGCTTTGACCTGGTCTTGGGGTTTTCCCACTCTTTGGCACACCTCACAAGACTGGACATAGGTAGAAACATCCTTGCCCATTCCCTCCCAGTGGAATGACCCCCCCAAACGGTCTTTGGTCCTGTTCACCCCAGCATGGCCACTAGGGTGATCATGGGCTAAGCTCAAGAGCTTGGCCCGGTATTTAGTTGGAACTACCAACTGTCTCTGAGGATGCCAGTCTTCCTGGTGTCCCCCAGAAAGAGTTTCCTTGTATAAAAGTCCTCTTTCTACAACAAACCTGGATCGATTAGAAGAGCTGAGAGGCGGTGGGTTGCTCCGTGCCGCCGTCCAAGCTCTCTGGAGGCTTTCATCTGCTTCCTGTTCGGTCTGGAACTGTTCCCTTGATGCTGGAGACATCAGTTCCTCATGGGATTGTGGACCTAGGCTTGGTCCCTCTGGAAGCGATATAGGGGATGGAGCTGTTTCTGTTGACTGTGAACCGCTCTCCGCTGGTGCACTATGTTGGGATTCAGGCTCCGGCTGAGCCTCTTGTGTAGGGTTATCGGCTGCTGCCAGTTCAGGTTCGGTGGGGCCCTCTGGTGTTGAGGTTGCAAGTACTGGATTCAGTGCTGACACGGGGTCTGGTGTTGGTTGTTCGGCTGGTTCCGGTTCTGGGACTGGTTCCGTCTGGGTCTCTGGGACTGGATCCACTACTGCTGTTGCAGACATTGGCCTGGGGTCCAGGTCCATCACCTCTGACTGGGTCCTGATAGAAGTTTCCGGAACAGAGCTAGGCCTCACGGCTTGTTTAGCCTGGCTGCGGGTGACCATTCCCACCCTCTTGGCCTGCTTCACATGATTGGCCAAGTCTTCCCCCAACAGCATGGGGATGGGATAATCATCATAGACTGCAAAAGTCCACATTCCTGACCAGCCCTTGTACTGGACAGGCAACTTGGCTGTAGGCAAATTGAAAGAGTTGGACTTGAAGGGTTGAATCGTCACTTGGATCTCTGGGTTGATTAAATTGGGGTCCACTAAGGAAGCATGGATAGCTGACACTTGTGCTCCGGTGTCCCTCCACGCGGTGACCTTCTTCCCACCCACACTCACAGTTTCCCTCCGCTCCAAGGGTATCTGGGAGGTATCTGGGCCTGTGGACCTCTGGTGTGATTCCGGTGCAATGAACTGTAATCTGTTGGGGTTCTTGGGGCAGTTGGCCTTTACATGCCCCAGCTCGTTACACTTAAAACATCGTCCAGCTGACGGGTCACTGGGGCGAGGAGGGTTGCTGGAGAATGGGGTGGTGGGACGATAAGGGGTCTGGAGGGTTCTTTGGGAGGTAGGTGGGGCTTTGGGCGGCCCCCGGTAATAGGGTGTGGTCTGGGGTGGTCCCTTCTGGTCTCCGCTCCAACTGCGACCAGTTTTCTTCTTCTCTGCCACCTCCACCCATCTGGCTCCAATCTCTCCTGCCTCAATTACAGTTTTGGGTTTCCCATCTAGGATGTATCTTTCTATTTCCTCAGGAACACCCTCTAAGAATTGTTCCATTTGCATTAGGAAGGGCAAATTTACTGGAGATTCAACACTTGCTCCTGATATCCAGGCATCCCAATGTTTTACAATGTGGTAGGCATGTCGGGTAAATGACATGTCTGGTTTCCACCTTAGGGCTCTGAACCTCCGACGAGACTGCTCGGGTGTTATCCCCATTCTGACTCTCGCCTTGGATTTAAACAGTTCATACTTGTTCATGTGTTCTTTAGGCATTTCAGCTGCCACCTCAGCTAAGGGTCCACTGAGCTGCGGCCTCAGCTCTACCATGTATTGGTCAGTAGAGATGTGGTACCCAAGGCAGGCCCTTTCGAAGTTTTCTAAGAAGGCCTCAGTATCATCACCTGCCTTGTAGGTGGGGAACTTTCTGGGATGGGAAGTGGTACCTGGAGAAGGATTGCTAGGGTTTGTTGGTATATTCTGCTGGGCCTTTATCCTCTCCATCTCCTCCACATGCTTCCTCTCTTTTTCCCTCTCCTCCTCCACATGCTTCCTTGCCTCCATTTCCCTCTTGTGGGCAGCCTCTTGGTGTTGTTCTGCCTCCCTTTCTTGTTCCTTCTTCAGCTGCATGAGTTCTATCTGTCTTTCATGTTCCCTTTGTTTTTCCTCAGCCTGAAATTTGGCTAATTCCAGCTGTAGTCGAGCTGAGGATTTGGCCATTCTAACCTCTCTGTTTTTAACTAACTTTACACCCGAGGTTTAGAAATAAACAAACAAAACTTGGCTGTAAAATTTTGCTGTGCTGGAATAGAATACCTATTCTCTGATAGTGATTGTCAGCCTACAGAAAAAGACAATTCCCTTGTCTCTGCTCTGGGCCCAAATTAAAGCAAAAAACCTCCAACTACTTGGAAACCTGCTTACCCAGCCCAAAGAAGAAAAAAATTTCTTTTCAAACCTGTGCTCCTTGTAAAACAAAAAAAAATCAAAATCCTAAAAAAAAAACCCTGCCACTTTTGTCTCCAGGCAAATGGGTAGAGCACACACCCCCTATTTACTTTTAGGAAGAAAAGAAAAAAAAAAAACCTCTGGGTTGGAAGACTGTGAATTTCCCTGCAGGAGTTAAGTACCGTGCCTCCAGGCAAAGAAAACCTGCAATTCACAAGATAATCCCCTTTTGTCTCTGCTTGGCCACAAAGCAGAGAGAAACCAAGCTGCTTTCAGTTTCAAAGCTGCCTTCTGGACTTCCTAAAAATTCCTTTTTAAAATCTGTATTTCTAGTTCAAAAAATCTCAACTGGATCTCAAAATGATTTCAGGTTAATCCCACCACTGTGCCACCATGTCAAGGTTCCTCCCCCACTCTGAACTCTAGGGTGCAGATGTGGGGACCTGCATGAAAAACCTCCTAAGCTTATCTTTACCAGCTTAGGTCAAAACTTCCCCAAGGTACAAAATATTACCCCTTGGACAGGCCGCTACCACCACCAAACTAATACTGGTTACTGGGGAAGAGCTGTTTGGACGCGTCCTTCCCCCCAAAATACTTCCCAAAACCTTGCACCCCACTTCCTGGACAAGGTTTGGTAAAAAGCCTCACCAATTTGCCTAGGTGACTACAGACCCAGACCCTTGGATCTTAAGAACAATGAACAATCCTCCCAACACTTGCACCCCCCTTTCCTGGGAAATGTTGGATAAAAAGCCTCACCAATTTGCATAGGTGACCACAAACCCAAACCCTTGGATCTGAGAACAATGAAAAAGCATTCAGTGTTTTACAAGAAGACTTTTAATAAAAAATAGAAGTAAATAGAAATAAAGAAATCCCCCCTGTAAAATCAGGATGGTATATATCTTACAGGGTAATTAGATTCAAAAACATAGAGAACCCCTCTAGGCAAAACCTTAAGTTACAAAAAAGATACACAGACAGAAATAGTTATTCTATTCAGCACAATTCTTTTCTCAGCCATTTACAGAAATCATAATCTAACACATACCTAGCTAGATTACTTACTAAAAGTTCTAAGACTCCATTCCTGTTCTGTCCCCGGCCAAGACGACTACAGACAGACCCTTTGTTTCTCTCCCTCCTCCCAGCTTTTGAAAGTATCTTGTCTCCTCATTGGTCATTTTGGTCAGGTGCCAGCGAGGTTACCTTTAGCTTCTTAACCCTTTACAGGTGAGAGGAGCTTTCCCCTGGCCAGGAGGGATTTCAAAGGGGTTTACCCTTCCCTTTATATTTATGACAGGCCATAACCACTGAAGTAATTGGGCTGACAAGTCTGAATTTGGAATCCGCTAGGCACATAGGGATTGATGTTGTATGCTGCAAGGCAGTATACTTTTTCCCCCTTTCTTTAAAAGGTGGTGTTATTGTAGGGCACTTTCATTTCTGCGTAACTACTGTATTGCCTGCCAATGGAACTGTAATTTTGTGCAATACACATTGGTACAGTTTAAATGCACTGTTGCTGATGCATTTGAAAACCATTTACAATAACAGAGTGAGTTATAGTGAGTCAAGTTGCAGTGGGGGAGGTTTAGGTTGGATATGAGGAAAAACTTTTTCACTAGGAGGGTGGTGAAACACTGGAATGCGTTGCCTAGGGAGGTGGTGGAATCTCCTTTCTTAGAAGTTTTTAAGGTCAGGCTTGACAAAGCCCTGGCTGGGATGATTTAATTGGGGATTGGTCCTGCTTTTGAGCAGGGGGTTGGACTAGATGACCTCCTGAGGTCCCTTCCAACCCTGATAGTCTATGATTCTATGAGTCCCACCTGTCTTATTCTAGAACCATATGAAACCACAAGTGTTATATAAACAATGTAGTTGTAGCAAATAAAGCTTTAGATTTTTATATGCTGTGCTTTAGTTTATTTTTCTAAAGCTGTGGAATGGTGCTTTCAGATGCATTAGCCTAATACTAAAATTACTTTGTGAGACACAAGTCTTTGATAGATACTAACTGCAAAACACAAAAATGTAAATTGCATCCAGTGTCAAGGACCTGAGCAGCTCATGACAGTCAACAAAGTGAATTCCACCCTGACTGAACTTCAATTGCATGTCTGATGTTACCAAGACAATTTTATTCTCTTGGGTTCCTAAAAGCAGAAGCTGCCAAATTAGGTGTCACTTTCTATTGAGGTCAGGAAGTGAACCTCTACCTTTGAATGGACAGTGTGAGAAGAACTCATTTTCCCAACCTTCCAGGTGACAAGTTTCTTGTTCATTAGTTTTCCATTGGCTGATGCAATGTCCCAACATAACAAAAGCAATGTAAAATTGCCACTAATGACTGTGACTTGAAGTTTGAAATCTTTGTGGTTTTTCTTCAGGCTGCTTCTTTCATTCTGACAAACAACATTTGAGATGCTATGTCAGAAACATCAAAACCCACCTTCGTCTATCTGTTAAACTCCTTCAATTTGACATTGTAATAACCCGTATTTGATTCATATCCCAAGGTTGTAAATCTTTTTTTAGTGCACTGATTTTTAATATTTCATTGATAATGGAACAGAAAGCATTAACACTCGTAGTTTTTTTTCCCCCCTAATGAAAATAAGCCTGAGTTTGAGCAGTGCAGATGGTTGCAAAATCAGCCTACTGTATTCTCCAAATAGAGGTACAAATTGAATGAAGTATGTTCTGTCTGAAATTAATTTTTATATATGAATTTGCCTTCTCTTTGCCACTAATTCATGTCAATTTTGTAGGGAATTAATAAGGGACTTTGAAAGGGTATACATACCCATTTTTCCCTTGAAATATTTATCAAATCAGTGTTGTTAAAAATGACAGTCAAGAAAAAAAAATGCTGAAAGTCTGTTCTTGCCAAAAGCATATTTAAAAATAAACAAGAAAATCAAACCATCTCTTTGGCTATACTATGATTTACCAAATGTTCTTTCCCTCCTAGTGCTAGAATTTGTAGAGGTAAATCCCATTGTACATAACTGTGCAGATTAGAGAACTTTCTAAAAGGGACTGATCTGCATAAGTAACTTAATTTGAATAGTTTTTGCACAGGCTGAAATTGAAAATTTAAATAACAGATACTTCTTAAAAAGAATTTTTCCTTGATCAGCATTGCTTTTGGTGCCTCTAACAGTCTCTCTTGTTTTTCAATTGGAAAAGAGGTGGAGAAATGGTAAAAGTCCACTTTAGAGACTTGTGGAGAGGACTAAATAAGGACTTCCCTTGGTAGTGTATGTAACAACTATGGAGATTATATTGCTGCCTCTATCAAAAATTTGGGCTAGGATAAATTAATTAATATATACTTGGACAAAGTACAGGAAGAAAAAGACTGGGTTATTAGTTTGCATTACAAAGGACCTATAAGACAATTTAATAGCCACCTACATACAAAAAATGACAAGTAACTATAATGTAATTTATAGTTACATAGGATAAATATTACTGGTGCTGTGTATGTAATACACTATACATTAGCTCACATGCTGCTCTCATTCACACCCATGCAATCCAATTGATTTCAATAACACTTGAGATGCTGAGGAGGACTTGTGGCACCTTAGAGACTAACCAATTTATTTGAGCATAAGCTTTCGTGAGCCACAGCTCACTCCATCGGATGCATTCAGTGGAAAATACAGTGGGGAGATTTATATACATAGAGACCATGAAACAATGGGTGTTACCATACACACTGTAACCAGAGTGATCACTTAAGATGAGCTATTACCAGCAGGAGGGTGGGAGGGGGCAACCTTTTGTAGTGATAATCAAGGTGGGCCATTTCCAGCAGTTGACAAGAACGTCCGAGGAACAGTGCGGGGTGGTGGGGTGGAATAAACATGGGGAAATAGTTTTACTTTGTGTAATAACCCATCCACTCCCAGTCTCTATTCAAGCCTAAGTTAACTGTATCCAGTATGCAAATTAATTCCAATTCAGCAGTCTCTCGTTGGAGTCTGTTTTTGAAGTTTTTTTTGTTGAAGAATTGCCAGTTTTAGGTCTGTAATCGAGTGACCAAAGAGATTGAAGTGTTCTCCGACTGGTTTTTGAATGTTATAATTCTTGACATCTGATTTGTGTCCATTTATTCTTTTACGTAGAGACTGTCCAGTTTGGCCAATGTACATGGCAGAGGGCGTTGCTGGCACATGATGGCATATATCACATTGGTAGATGTGCCAGTGAAAGAGCCTCTGACAGTGTGGCTGATGTGATTAGGCCCTATGATGGTGTCCCCTGAATAGATGTGTGGACACAGTTGGCAATGGGCTTTGTTGCAAGGATAGGTTCCTCGCTTAGTGGTTCTATTGTGTGGTGTGTGGTTGCTGGTGAGTATTTGCTTCAGGTTGGGGGGCTGTCTGTAAGCAAGGACTGGCCTGTCTCCCAAGATCTGTGAGAGTGATGGGTCATCCTTCACGATAAGTTGTAGATCCTTGATGATGCGCTGGAGAGATTTTAGTTGGGGGCTGAAGGTGATAGCTAGTGGTGTTCTGTTATTTTCTTTGTTGGGCCTGTCCTGTAGTAGGTGACTTCTGGGTACTCTTCTGGCTCTGTCCATCTGTTTTTTCACTTCAGCGGGTGGGTACTGTAGTTGTAAGAATGCTTGATAGAGATATTGTAGGTGTTTGTCTCTGTCTGAGGGGTTGGAGCAAATGTGGTTGTATCGTAGAGCTTGGCTGTAGACAATGGATAGTGTGGTGTGGTCTGGGTGAAAGCTGGAGGCACGTAGGTAGGAATAGCGGTCAGTAGGTTTCCGGTATAGGGTGGTGTTTTTGTGACCATTGCTTATTAGCACCATAATGTCCAGGAAGTGGGTCTCTTGTGTGGACTGGTCCAGGCTGAGGTTGATAGTGGATGGAAATTGTTTAAATCATGGTGGAATTCCTCAATGGCTTCTTTTCCATGGGTCCAGATGATGAAGATGTCATCAATGTAGCGCAAATAGAGTAGGGGCATTAGGGGACGAGAGCTGAGGAAGCGTTGTTCTAAGTCAGCCATAAAAATGTTGGCATACTGTGGGGCCATGTGGGTACCCATAGCAGTGCCGCTGATTTGAAGGTATACATTGTCCCCAAACGTGAAATAGTTATGGGTGAGGACAAAGTCACAAAGTTCAGCCAACAGGTTTGCCGTGACATTATTGGGGATACTGTTCCTGATGGCTTGTAGTCCATCTTTGTGTGGAATGTTGGTGTAGAGGGCTTCTACATCCATAGTGGCTAGGATGGTGTGTTCAGGAATATCACCGATGGATTGTAGTTTCCTCAGGAAGTCAGTGGTGTCTCGCAGGTAGCTGGGAGTGCTGGTAGCGTGGGCCTGAGGAGGGAGTCTCCATAGCCAGACAATCCTGCTGTCAGGGTGCCAATGCCTGAGATGATGGGGAGTCCAGGATTTCCAGGTTTATGGATCTTGGGTAGCAGATAGAATACCCTGGTTGGGGTTCTAGGGGTGTGTCTGTGCGGATTTGCTCTTGTGCTTTTTCAGGGAGTTTCTTGAGCAAATGCTGTAGTTTCTTTTGGTAACCCTCAGTGGGATCAGAGGGTAATGGCTTGTAGAAAGTGGTGTGGAGAGCTGCCTAGCAGCCTCTTGTTCATATTCCAACCTATTCATGATGATGACAGCACCTCCTTTGTCAGCCTTTTTGATTATGATGTCAGAGTTGTTTCTGTGGCTATGGATGGCATTGTGTTCTGCACAGCTGAGGTTATGGGGCAAGTGATCCTGCTTTTCCACAATTTCAGCTCGTGCACGTCGGCGGAAGCACTCTATGTAGAAGTCCAGTCTGTTGATTCGACCTTCAGAACGAGTCCACCCTGAATCCGTCTTTTTGTAGTCTTGGTAGGAAGGTCTCTGTGGGTTAGTATGTTGTTCAGAGGTGTGTTGGAAATATTCCTTGAGTCAGAGACATTGAAAATAGGATTCTAGGTCACCACAGAACTGTATCATGTTCTTGGGGGTGGAAGGGCAGAAGGAGAGGCCCTGAGATAGGACAGATTCTTCTGCTGGGCTAAGAGTATAGTTGGATAGATTAACAATATTGCTGGGTGTGTTATGCTGACATTGTCAAACTGGACAGTCTCTATGTAAAAGAATAAATGGACACAAATCAGACGTCAAGAATTATAACATTCAAAAACCAGTCGGAGAATACACTTCAATCTCTTTGGTCACTTGACTACAGACCTAAAAGTTGCAATTCATCAACAAAAAACTTCAAAAACAGACCTCAACGAGAGACTGCTGAATTGGAATTAATTTGCAAACTGGATACAATTAACTTAGGCTTGAATAAAGACTGGGAGTGGATGCGTTATTACACAAAGTAAAACTATTTCCCTATGTTTATTTCCCCCCTCCCCCCACTGTTCCTCAGACGTTCTTGTTAACTGCTGGAAATGGCCCACCTTGATTATCACTACAAAAGGTTTCCCCCCCCCCTTGCTCTCCTGCTGGTAATAGCTCACCTTAAGTGATCACTCTGGTTACAGTGTGTATGGTAACACCCATTGTTTCATGTTCTTTATGTATATAAATCTCCCCACTGTATTTTCCACTGAATGCATCCGATGAAGTGAGCTGTAGCTCACGAAAGCTTATGCTCAAATAAATTTGTTAGTCTCTAAGGTGCCCCAAGTCCTCCTTTTCCTTTTGCGAATACAGACTAACACGGCTGCTACTCTGAAACTGTTGCTGTTTCAGAAACATCAAACTCTCCTTCATCTTTCTCTTCAGCTTCTTCAATTTGACATTACAATAACCCTTCTTGGATTCATGTTGTACATCTTTTGTAGCGCACTGATTTGACTTCAGTGGGGGAACTGACAGAATTTGGTGCAGTGTATTCTATATCGTATACTGCCTTTAACATTTGGCCTGTTACTATAATTACTACTGATGTTATTTTACTGGATGTAATACCAGTTCACTCCTTAATGCAAAATCTCACTAGAATCAAAAGACAAAATGTGCCAAAAAGCTGTCTCTTATAGGGTTGTTGAGGAAGATTTTGCAAAAATTACACAAAATGAAGTAAAACGGAATTATAATTAGGGTCCCATCCTGCCGTGCACTCTTGATTCAGTCAAAACTGCCAGAGAAGTGAGAATTCCCCCTGAGAATTTTCCCTGAGTAATAATGTGCATTTGGGACATGTTACAAATTCAGGGGCAACTTCTCATCAAGTGTAAATTGCTCTAGCTCTATTGAAGTCTGTGACAATGTACATCAGTTGAGGATCTGACACCCCTTTCAACAGCAAGACTTTTTTTTTGTCCAGATCAGGAAGTAATTTGAATGTAACATGCAGCAACTGCAGTATTGAATGGACTAAAGGTGAAGACAGAGCTGGAATTAAAAAGGGAATGTGAAATGAACAGCTGCAGTCTTGATATTCCATAAGAATCACGTACAGTTATGCACAACCAGTAAAAAACACTATTGTGGTAATATACCTTTCAAAATGATATAGTTAGCATACATTTTTAAATTTAAAATTTAGTAGCAAAACAGGATTAGGATTTACTTATTCAGGAATCAGAGTAGCAGCTGGGTTAGTCTGTATTCGCAAAAAGAAAAGAAGGACTTGTGGCACCTTAGAGACTAACCAATTTATTTGAGCAGAAGCTTTCGTGAGCTTCATCCGATGAAGTGAGCTATCGCTCACGAAAGCTTCTGCTCAAATAAATTGGTTAGTCTCTAAGGTGCCCCAAGTCCTCCTGTTCTTTATTCAGGAATATATAGAGAAAAGAGACAACAGTATGTGTACTACGCAGAAGTGTGGTGTCCAGGTAAGGGTGATACAAAAATGTACTAAATGTAGAGGAGCTAAACTACTGGAGTACTAAATGGAGGATTTTATTGGTACAAATGCATAATAATGTATGTGTAGGCCAGATATGATGGTGTGGTTTTATTGGCATGAGGTTGGGATGGTGGCATTACTTATGCAGCTCAACTCGGATGAAGCCAATAAAATCTTTACACCACACCGTGCTACCACATATTCTTCAGATTTTGAATACTGAATGCAAAAGAAACCTAGAAGTGTTTAACCAATTTTTTTGGTATCCTCTCTCCTGTCAAGCCAAGTGCCTCTGTTACTATTATGGGTATGTCTGCACAGCATTTTGGATTGAGCAGGAGGACACCTCCCCACCTGGGTTGACAGACTCAATCTAGTGGGGCTCATGATAGCACTCTAAAAATAGGTGTGCAGTCAGTGCTTTTGAAGGCGTGGGTTGGGCTGGAGCTTGAGGTTGGAAGGCCAGTGTTGGGATCTCCTCTGAGACCTCTTCCATTTGGCTTATCCAGAACACTGTGTCCAGTTCTGGGAGAACACTTCATTCAGTTCTCTGGGATCCAAAATACTCAGTTCGACTCCAGATTTTGTCACTCAGGTTCCTGTATTTGGAGCACTGCAAAGCTACTCTGAGTTGATCAGTCTCAAGCGTAGGTGGTGCGTATAGAGTGTACCACACATCCAAAGTTACATAGACAACCTCTTCCTTTAAATACGTTGTCACATTCCATTGCATTTTCTATGCATTACACCACACATTTTTTGGATTGATTAATTTGCAGGAACCAATCCCTGTACAGCATGCTTTGTACATGTACTGTTCCCGTGGAATCAGATCTTTACATTCCAGGTCTATTTTGTCGATAATGTGTTGCATCAAGATTTTGCTGCTTAATTTAGCTAGCACAGACATCCTGACTCCAGCATACTGTTTGTCAAGCCCCTATTTACAATTTAACTTTCCATTCATCTTCCCAATTATGCCCACTAAAAAATGAGGCAAGTTACGTATGTCAAGCCAGGCCTACACCCATGAAGGGGGTGGGCGGTCAACTGGAGCTGGGAATCTTGCTCTTCTTAGGCTCTTCAGCCTACCTTGCCACCCAGACAAACTGGATTTAGTGATACTGGTCACTATACAAATACCACATCACATCAGGTTACTCCCAACCCCAAAGGGTCAGTCACTTACCCCAGGTCAATGGATACTCTCGATCTCACACCAAAGACAGCACAGGCAGCCAGTTTCTCTATAAACTAACTAAAGATTTATTAGCGAAGAAAAATAAATGAGGGTTATTGAGAGATTAAAGTGGGTAAAATACATTAGCAGGCGAGTCTAAGTTTGTAAGTCCAAAGTGATACTAGAGATGAAGTTTTCCAAAAGTCTTTTCAGGGTTACGAAAAATAACTCTGGGGATCTCAGTCTTGCATCTAGAAGTGTCCAAATAGTTCAGAGACACAGGATCGATTCCTGGATCCATTCTTACAGCATCCTTCCATGGAAGGCAATTTGGCAAGTGTTTTTATTTACAGCATGGGCTCTTCCATTTTCAAACACAACAACCCATGCTTTGCGGTTAGCAATCTTTTACGTTTCCAAGGCTCCAATCTCTGTGTGATGGGTAAACACAATGTGATAGCCAGAAACAATCCTTCATTATTTGAGCATAAGCTTTCATGAGCTACAGCTCACTTCATCGGATGTGTTCAGTGCATTTCCACTGAATGCATCCAATGAAGTGAGCTGTAGCTCACGAAAGCTTATGCTCAAATAAATTGGTTAGTCTCTAAGGTGCCACAAGTACTCCTTTTCTTTTTGCGAATTCAGACTAACACGGCTGCTACTCTGAAACCAATCCTTCATTAGTTTTTCTTGAAGTTTACACACCCAGTACATTCACATCTTCACACTAATATACACTTTAATCTAGTGTTATCTAATTAGCAGGTATACATAATGTAATGTGATAGTAAACAGCAGGTTATGGGTAAGTGAAGACAATGTTAACATTTCTTTGATATTCACCCACAAGTGAATGAGTCTATGGCTTTGATCTGAGCTGGCCTGTCAACATCACAGAAACCACTTTAAAGTATCTTGGAAATTTCCAGATAAGCAAATTTTTTGTCATATTGGGAAGCTTGGAATCTTCCATTTCAATAGAATAAAGCTCCTGTTTCTAAGTCTGGAGGATTAAAAGATACTAAGCCTTAAATGACTTGGCGTGTACATTTTTGCAACTTGGATCTCAAGCAACAATTTTTCAGTTGGAAATTCCACATTTAAAGGGAAGAAGGAAATATTTCTCTGGTGGGTTGATCTGAAAAAAGAGGCAGCAGTTTGGATCTGCTCCAGGGGTTGAAATATTAGGGAAAGTCCTGGGTTGGGAGATAGATTACTTGGCAGAAGGCAGGTGAGGTAGACCAAAATGCATGATAAACGAATATAGACCACTTATGTGGAAGTGATATACATACTGCAAAGCTATGTGAGAGAGGAATTTCTCATTCTCTTTTGACCCTTCATCAGTAAGAAATGAAGATGATGATAAAAGACTGTGACGGATGTGTCCTCCCCATCCTCAGAATGGATGTACCTGTGGAAGTTAAAGAAACTATTGTTAAAACAACACATTAGGAAAGAGTTCTATCTCATAAGAGCAGTGGCTGCACTACCATCATTGCAGATATTTAAGAATAAGTTTAGATAACAAGACATCAGTGAGAATGATGTAGGGAGAAGTTCAGTAAAATGCCTGGGTTGTACTAGATGACCCAAACTGTCTCTTCTAACCTATCTTTTATGGTAACATACTGAATAACAGTAACATATAATCAACTAGTAAAACTTTATGATTACTGTCTGCGGACAGAATTCTTCTTTGAGGCCTGCATGGCAGATTTTGACATAATACTCCATTCTGCCTCATACGATGAACTCCCAACAGTGTTGAGTTCTACCATACAGCTCCAATAGAAGAATTATGCCCCAAATGATCTGAGATGTGATTTCTGGTTTGCCATAAGTCAATAATTTTGGCTTGGTTCAGATCTTGGTCTAAGATATTAAAAATATATATTTTCAGAGACTATAGAAATGCACCAAGTTTATTTTCTGTTGAACTCTCATTTACATATAATTTCAAAAAATATAGCTATGTGTATTATATATATGTCATGCTCAATTAAGGCCAATAGGCATGTTGAGATTTTTTTTTCAGCAGCTACATTGAAATCTTATGAATTTGTTTGATCCCAGAGCTGACCCATGTTTTATATGTAATATTTCTGCAAAAAAAATGGTACTAAATCATTTGTTTGGTGACCTTTTAACAATAATCTGGTCCCTGAAGTTCTTAACAGCTGGGCCTGCTGGTGCATATCAGAATGAAAGAATAGTTTTAGAAATAATGTCCCTCGCCTTTCCTGGCTGATAGCTGCTTCTAAGTAGGAGTTGGGATAATGATCCCAATTTTGTAATCATCTCCTGCTGACACAGTATGAACAATCTGATTCATCTGATCTTTGGCTTTTTGATCATTAAGTTACTCAGAAATGTACTAACAACTGAACTGTCATTGCTAATTATGGACATTTGTGTTTAGCTATGCTGTCAATTATATGTAATTTTCTCTTTTTTGCATGACCCTCTCACATTAATGCATGTAATCATCTACTGCAGGTGATGTAGTAAGATTTAATTGAAATCTTGTAGGACTTTTTGTCCCAATCATAATTTCTTTCATAAACAAGGTTTAGTGAATCTAGGAATGGATTGATCATTTTCAGTCCTTTCTAACCATGCACACTCTGACTGCATTGTGAATAATTTCATTTTGGTTTTGAAGACCTAAGTTTGAATGGCCTAGAGGCACAAAATAGGGGCATGAAAAAAGACATGGTTTGCTAGTTCACTTCTGTATACAAGAAAATATTTTGGGCTAGATTGTGTCCTGCTTCTGTACTCCCCATCACACAATTCAAGCACAGCTGATGTCCTTGCACTCACCTGAACACAAGAACAGCGTGAGGCTAATGTGCTGCTATAATAGCCACCTTTAGGAGGGAAGAGCGGTGGAAGCATCCAGGAGCTCTCTCCTGCGCGTGGTGCAACTCTACACCACCCTCACTTGACTTGTACTCACTTGAAAATTAATGTTGTGTTAGAACCCAATGTTGAAGAGTTGTTTTAACTAATATGATATTAAATATGACTTAGGGCTTCTCTTCACTAGACTTTTGTATCTCATATTAGTTGATTGCCAGTTATCTTGAGGTAGTTAATGCATTTGTGAAGTCTAGTATGGACACTCCCCATATGTTTCATCCAGGCAACATTTGTTTCTTCTTTACGCTGGGATAAGCATAGGATAAAGAACAAATGGTTTATAATCTGGATAAAATGGACAAATGTCGAGTGAAGATAAGCTCTTAACAGTCAGTGTAGACAAAAACCATAATGTTTTAACATCATGTCAGCTGGTCGTGAACCATAGGTTTGTCCCTGTCCACACTGACTGTAAGGTCATGTTTAACATTGTGTTAATTAACATGGCTCCTGGAGGTTAAGTTCTAACACCACTACCACCTATAAGGCACTGTCCAGCGTTTTGTATCGACTGGAATTTATGCTATTCTGTTCCATACTCATCTTTATAGGTTCTTATACTGTGCTCTTCACCTTAGTATCTGAACGCCTACCAGGTCAACTGCTTGGAAGGGAGTTATACTCACCATTGACTTATAGAGATGTCTTCAGAACCTTACAATTACATTGGTGCAAATCTTGTCCAGTATTCCTTTACCACATGCTAAAAGTCTATTAAAAACTACCAAAAACAGAATTGGAACTGGTTGGAAAAAATCTCTTCCCCCCCCCCCCCCGCCCCACTTACAAAAAATATCAATTTTCATAAAAAAAACAGACAATGCTTTTGTTTTTGACTGGCAAGTTTTTGAACGCAAAGTTTTCAGTTTTGGGGTTTTCATTTAGAAGTGAAAATTGTCAATAGAAAGCAGACAGTTTTTTGTTTAGTCAAAGCCCAAGTTTCCTGTTTTAATTTTTAAAAAAGAAATAAAGAGAAGTTTCAATGCAAATTTTTCAGTGAGCTCTACAGCGAAGCAAAAGAATTGTCATTGAATCAATCAGCAGATTGCTTATGGTTGCAATAGTCTGTTATCAAGGCAATACAAGTGAAATAATTGCACGGGCCCAATCTGGCAAAGAGTTTGATGCCTTGATTACTAGCCTGCAGATGCTCTGCTGGTCTCCTGGGCTCTGTGGCCTCAAAGTATGTGGGGTTGTAAAGTCCCCCTCTCTTGCTCCCTCTCAAAGGAGCTGTTTTTGGACCTGATTTTGATCTCACATTGGTTTATAATGATATCCCTTCATTATAATGATATCCCTTCATTCTCTTTATACACTGTATAAACACTTGTGCCTGTGCACAGAGAGGGTAAAACATCACTACCAGTATTAGTGAAGGATTCTAGTTTGCAGCATTTTACATCTGCTTTTTACAGAATGTAAATCTTTGAAGATTCAGGTTCACCGGCCCTGCTCCTCCAGTCCAGTTCAGTGGAAGAGAGGAGGAGGGCAAGGATAACTCAGGCCAGATGTATGCTCCCTGGATTCTTGGGCCAACTATGGGTCCATCCAGTGTCTGGCATAAGTTTGTACAACCTAAGAGATGCTCTAACTTAAACCAATTGTCAAGGGCTCTTTTGGTAGCTGAAGAATTACAGGGCCTAGGGACAGTTTGGCCTTGTCCATTTTTCCTGCCCACATTTCCAGCACCAGGAAAAGTGGGACAGGGATGATCTGTTGTGTTGTCTCTCTACCATCTGTGGGTTCCCTTACATAGAGGAAATACCTACATGGCCCTTTAAGATGGGTGTTAGTGCTTTGTGTTGCAGAATGGTACATAGCCACTGTAGCAGGGCCAAAGATTGGACCCAGTGACTTTAGAGGAATTACTCCTGATTTACACAAGTATATCTGAGATCAGAATCAGGGCTTCTGAGTCTGTCAAATTATCCTTGCTGGCATGAGGTATGGGACTATGTTCTGAGCATGTAGCTGGTTCTTTTCCAGCAAACTTAATGTCAATCAATTGCAAAATAGGAAAGAAGCCTAAATGGCCATGGACCTACCTTTGCTACTGAGCTGTTTCCTAGCTGACAATTTTTTTCTAAAGGACAGCCTTGGAAAGCTGTAAAGGGGTCACACAATATAGAAAAAACATGACAATTTGGCAGTAGTAGCAGTACGGCCTGCCCATAACTCCAAGGTATTTTTATACATAATGGAGACCTGTTCTTCAGAAGGTGGGAGAATATAACCGATAGCTGTGGTTCTGCTGTTCGTTATTGTGTTAATTATTCCAAGCTGACATGTTTATGAATGTGTATTATGCTACGTGGCTTTTTATTTAGATTGCGTTTTCTCTAAACCTATTTACTATAAATTAGTCACCACAACATGTGAAGCACTAGAAACAAAGTTGATTACTTGAGCTTCAACATAAAATAACAAACTATTTCTGAGGGGCTGTTCACACTTTTAGCATACAGCAGAATTCCTCTGTGTCTGCATTAGTTCTCACATGCTATGGAGCACCCTACTTAGGATTGTGTGGGACCTTCAACTTTGTAGTCTTGCACTTCTACGGGTGCTTCTCCATTAGGACTAAAATAAATCGGAAATATGAACAAAGACCTTGGATAAAAAAGTTCTGTCTGAGACTACTGAACTTCACTGAAATCATAGGAAGGATTTATGGGGAATAGATTGCTGATTTCTTTACCATTCTTTTATTTACTTAGCCCAGCAATAGGTTTAATAAGTGTACTTTATACATAAAAGTAACATTTCCCTGGTCATTTCCGCAAACTGACCACAACATAAACTTTCTGGCAACTTTAATATAAGGCACTTAGATTTCTTGAGTGCTTTGTCTAATTAGCATGCAGAGGACTGACAAACTGACATGACTTCCATTAATCAGTTCTGATATTCTACGCTGAACTTTCTTTTACCTTGTGTATTAATTCAGCACTAAGGCACTGTCAGGAAATGGCAGAGAACTCCTTTGGGATTGCACATTTGCTGGAAACTGAAATGTAGGAAGATAATAAATCATGTGAATTTCTGGCACTCTTCCCCCTTCATGATGGGACTTCTGGAACAATTAAAGCTTGACAGTTCAGCTGCACTGTTTCACTCACTTTTGCTTAAAAATAAAATACAGGGAATTGAACTTATCACACAGAATCTTGTTTTCTGAACTTTATGTTGCATTTGTAAACAGCTCATTCTTTTGTTCCATTGATTAGCTCCCATGGTCATGACAGATTTATCTAAATCCATCAATTGTTTGTTTCTTTACAAGAATATACAGTAGAATTAGTAACCTGTAGGAAGAGGGAGGAATAATATTACCAGTCATGTTTAGTGAGGATGCACTTGTCTTTTCATTTTAATGCTGCAAGGTGTGAATGCTCAGATTAAAACATATTTGCTTAAGGCTGGAATTTTCAAAAGAGTTTAAGGAACTAAGCACCCAAATTCAACAGGAGTTGCATGACTAAGGTCTTTTGAAAATCCCAACCTGAACTCGTACTGCAGTAAGTGCTGGTATGTGAAAAAATCCATGTTGTTTTTACTTGTAGATGATCAGTGTCATGGAGGGGCAATTTCAATGCACTCTTTTTGCAGCCATCAGGGTGTGTTTATGTCTCACCCCAAAGAGATGAGGACATGCGTGCACGCACACCCACACTGTCTTACCACCTCCTGATTAAGAGAAATATAAAGCATTCGCTATTGGAAACACTATCCTACTTTTGTAGATCAATACACTGTTCTTATATTTCCAAACTTTACCTTCTGTCCTCTCTTCAGACAGAAATACTTTCCACACAGTAATTTAGTCATACAATTAAATTATAGTAGCACATCAATGTATAAATTGCTTGCATAGAACACTGGAATTTGGACAAACCTTATGTAACCCTTCTGCCAGGTAGACTCGGCAACAACAAGGTCTGGGTTCAATATCTAGGGGTTCCGCTTAACAATATAAACCAGAACCGGCTTGGGACCCCACCCAGTAATCTAGGAAATCAAAACTCCACCCCTTGGTGTCTCTAAGAGGCAATACTGCCTCACTTCCAAGAACTGAGTCTGTGTATAACAAAAGATAACTTGTAGTAAAAGGGAAAGGGAGCCAAGCATTCATTTGGGAAAACACCACAACCACATGGGAAAACATGGGATTATAAGCAAACCCAACCCCACAGCAGGTTGGACAGTGATATTTTCCTCAGTTTCCCACCTTGCTGTGGGAAAGTCTGACAAATGAATGTCTAACCATCGCTCCCCTCTCTCTCCACCGCACCCCATTCACAGTTGGCTGTCTTTCGTTAGTGAAGACCCAGCTTTCAGCTGTGTGGTCGCAGGGGTACACCTCCCACCCCATAAAGTGTGTGAGTGTGTGTGGGGGGGCATCGAGCAATGTCGCTGTGTGTTTCTCTGCAACTGGCCGGTCGCCACCGCCTCCACCGCTGCCGGTCGTGCGCTGCTGCTGTGGGATGCTCACGGCCACTTCTGCGATCCCACACTCTGAGGTTCTACGGCCCAACCCAAGATTTCAGCTCTTACGGATTTCACTGGGTAGCAGGGGACCTCACTGCCAGTACAGCCTCTGCATGGTCTTTCATTTCACCACTGTCCCTGCACCAGGTCTAAAACCTACTGCCTAGACATGCTTATCAGAAATTCAGCTCTGCTAATCACTGAGTAGAAACAATGATTCTCCATTGAGCCCAATCAGCTCTGTCTTTAAACACTGGAAAGAGGAGATCAAATGGGGTCTAGAACTCTTTAGGCAGGGCCCATACCCCTCATTTCCACCAGAAGGGGCTTGGCATCCCTACCCCCTGCTTAGCAAGTGAGGTTCAATTTAGGGTGACTCCCTCAATCAGACCAGGCAAAGTACAGTTCTGCTGCCCTTTACTCATGCAATAAGGATAAAACATTTCATTATCCCTAGTTTTACAGCAGACTACATCAAAAGCACTAGCAAAGTCAATACAAACTAAAATGTCATACAGACAATGACTTGTTTATATTGCTCTATATACTATACACTGAAATGTAAGTACAATATTTATATTCCAATTGATTTATTTTATAATTATATGGTAAAAATGAGAAAGTAAGCCATTTTTCAGTAATAGTGTGTTGTGACACCTTTGTATTTTTGTCTGATTTTGTAAGCAAGTAGTTTTTAAGTGAGGTGAAACTTGCGGGCATGCAAGACAAATCAGATTCTTGAAAGGGGTACAGTAGTCTAGAGAGTTTGAGAGCCACTGCGCTAGACTGCTTGCCCTAATGGAAACCCTCTGTTCAGCTTCAGAGACATTTACTGAGCATGTCTAGTAACTACCACCCCTTCCCCTCCACTCTAGATGCCTTTGGGTCTTTCTAACCCAAGACCCAAATCTTGAAAGATACTTAGGTGTGTTGCACCACTCAGCATTACAATACCTAACTCCTTGGCTGCATATCACCGAGTGGAATACTCAGCCCTGAGCTAGGTGACCAGGCTCCCAATGTAATGCATGGGGAAAGTAAGGCACCTGAGAAAGGGATTCTCACAAGCCAGCAATCTTAGCGGGGAGCCATATAAAATAGGCAGGATTGAAATGTAGAAGGAAGAGGTTTAGGCATCTAAGTGGCTGGTGGGCCAGATATCCTCCCTCCACTCAGGCTCCTGGCTCTCTCTTGGAGTTTGACACCTAACCCAGGCCAGGCATTTTAGGTAGCCCATTCCCTAGCAGCTGAAAACATCTCTTTCTCTCTCTCTGTCTCTTGCTCACACTCACTACCACTCTTCTGCTCACCCCAAGTTTTCCCAAAGCCTCTGGCTGTCTTTTGTGGGGGTGCTGTGCTGCCCCTCCCACACGGTCTGCATCCGTCTCTCCTGCTGCAGGGTCTGGCACGCACAGAGCAAAGTTACAGGATCAGGCTCTGTTGGTGAGGTAGAACTTCCTCCACCTAGCTTGAAAATCCCACTTCGGGGCTTTGGCTTGCGCTAGGCCTCGGGAGCTGAGCTAGCCTGTGCTCTTTGGCTGTCGGATGGGGTCAGAGCTGAGGTGGTTTGGTGAATGGCAATAAGCAGAACTAAGGTGCATAGGCAGGGGTGAAAGTAAGTTGAGTGACTTATCAGTGGGCTGGGGCAAGCTTTGGCCACTGGAAGGGGCGGGGCTGAGGGGGTCAGAGCCAGCCCCAGCCCACCCTGTAAGGTAAGTGCCTCCCCCTTCTCCTCGTCTCCCCCCCACCCACCGGAGTAGCAGCAGCAGCAGCAGCAGCCTGGGGCTCCCCTGCTTCTACCGCCCCGGTCCTTTAATTAGCCGCCGGAGCCCTGGAGTAGCAGCAGCGGGACTCCAGTGGCTATTGAAAGGGCCGGGTTGGTAGAAGCAGGGGAGCCCTGGGCCCTTTAAATAGCCCCCGGAGCCCCGCAGCTGCTACCCCAGGGCTCCAGCAGCGGGACTCTGGAAGCAATTTAAAGGGCCTGGGGCTCTAGCCACTGCTGGGAGCCCCAGGCAATTTAAATTGCCCCCTGGCGACAGGGCCGGCTTTAGGATTTTTTCTGCCCCAAGCAAAAAAATTTTTGTCTGCCCTGGATTTTTTTTCGTGCCCCCTGGCTCCACCCCAACTCCGCCCCTTCCCAACCCCTTCCCCAAATCCCCGGCCCTGCCTCCTCCCCCGGGTGTGCCGTATTACCCCCATTGCTTCCTGCAGCTCCCCCCTGCCGCACAACCCCTGCCCTAGCTCACCTTCGCTCTGCCACCCCCCCCCCCGAGCGTGCAGCTGCTCAGCTTCTCCTCCCTCCCAGGCTTGCCGCACGAAACAGCTGTTTGGCGCACAGCAAGCCTGGGAGGGGGGAGAAGTGGAGCGGCGGCGGCATGCTCGGGGGAGCAGGCGGAGGCGGAGCGGAGGCGAGCTGGGGCAGCGGGGCACATCTCTAGGGGCGGCATGGCTGGTGCCGGAATGCCGCCCCTAGAAATGTGCTGCCCCAGGCACCTGCTTGTTTTGCTGGTGCCTCGAGTCGGCCCTGCCTGAAGAAGCCGGGCTGCCCCAGTATGGTGCACCTCTTGCCGGTACACTGTACCGGGGCATACCGGCTTACTTTCACCTCTGCGCATAGGGGACTTAAGCACTTATGGAATTAGGCAGCAGCTGGGCAGTGGTTTTGAAAATGTCATTGGTGCCTAAACGGTGAACTTTAGTGTCTAAGAAACCAAATAGGCACCTAGACCTTTGAGGATCTGGGCCTCAGTGCCCTGTCCTGCTCTATGCAGACACACACAGGATTCAATAAAGAAATCTGTCTCTTTCCCACTGCTTCTCTCACCTCTTGGGACAAAAAGTAAGTAAGTCAACTGCTGCAGTACCAGCACATGGGTTACATTAGCAGTGATGCTTACCTTCCTATCTTTTCAAGCATGTTGTTGAAAATCTAAGTCCAGAGAAGTGACATATTTACAGGTGACCCAGATTCATGGAATAATTCTGTGATCTTCAGTCATGCAGATGTCTGTGGGAGTGTAGACCATAGTTCCAGATCACGTGGGAGTTATGTCTTAAGGACAAGGCCTTTCATATGCTTAACCTATAGAAGCTTCTCACTTTGGATGGTGCTGTTTCCAGCTTTCATAACAATACATGAGTTCCTTGGATGTTGATAGCAATTGCCCTGTTGAACCAAATATCCAGAAGGTCTCTGGGTTAGGAACATATCCTATGTCTCACTTACACCTTTAACTCTTTCATATTAGGTACTCACACCAACTTTGGGAAAACAAAAAGCACTCTTCCCATCACTGTTATAAGGCAGAAAAATTATTATAGCCCCCCTGATGTATATCAGTCATCAGACCATTTCTCTCTGTTTTTTGTAAACTCCTAAGTATTGCACAGAAATAGTTTTAACAGGTGCCCTATTTGTGGAGAAATTTAAAATATAAGAATGTAATACTACTTTTTTTTTTCCGGGGTAGAAGCAGCAAAAATCAAAGTAGATTACGTTGGATTTGCATAAACCATTGTATGCACAAAGATTCTGGTAGAAAGCAGGGAATATTTGTCCTTACCCATAACTATTTTACATTTGGGTACAATGTATTCCTTCACATCAGCGGCACTGCTATGGGTACCCGCATGGCCCCACAGTGTGCCAACATTTTTATGGCTGACTTAGAACAACGCTTCCTCAGCTCTCGTCCCCTAACGCCCCTACTCTACTTGCGCTATATTGATGACATCTTCATCATCTGGACCCATGGAAAAGAAGCCCTTGAGGAATTCCACCATGATTTCAACAATTTCCATCCCACCATCAACCTCAGCCTGGTCGAGTCCACACAAGAGATCCACTTCCTGGACACTACAGTGCTAATAAACGATGGTCACATAAACACCACCCTATACCGGAAACCTACTGACTGCTATTCCTACCTACATGCCTCCAGCTTTCACCCTGACCACACCACACGATCCATCGTCTACAGCCAAGCTCTGCGATACAACCGCATTTGCTCCAACCCCTCAGACAGAGACAAACACCTACAAGATCTCTATCAAGCATTCTTACAACTACAATACCCACCTGCGTAAGTGAAGAAACAGATTGATAGAGCCAGAAGAGTTCCCAGAAGTCACCTACTACAGGACAGGCCTAACAAAGAAAATAACAGAATGCCACTAGCCGTCACCTTCAGCCCCCAACTAAAACCCCTCCAACGCATTATTAAGGATCTACAACCTATCATGAAGGATGACCCAACACTCTCACAAATCTTGGGAGACAGGCCAGTCCTTGCCTACAGACAGCCCCCAACCTGAAGCAAATACTCACCAGCAACCACATACCACACAACAGAACCACTAACCCAGGAACCTATCCTTGCAACAAAGCCCGTTGCCAACTGTGCCCACATATCTATTTAGGGGATACCATCACAGGGCCTAATAACATCAGCCACACTATCAGAGGTTCGTTCACCTGCACATCCACCAATGTGATATATGCCATTATGTGCCAGCAATGCCCCTCTGCCATGTACATTGGTCAAACTGGACAGTCTCTACGTAAAAGAATAAATGGACACAATTCAGATGTCAAGAATTATAACATTCATAAACCAGTTGGAGAACACTTCAATCTCTCTGGTCACACGATTACAGACATGAAAGTTGCGACAACAAAAAAACAACAAAAAAACTTCAAATCCAGACTCCAGCGAGAAACTGTTGAATTGGAATTCATTTGCAAATTGGATACAATTAACTTAGGCTTGAATAGAGACTGGGAGTGGCTAAGTCATTATGCAAGGTAACCTATTTCCCCTTGTTTTTTCCTACCCACCCCCCCAGACGTTCTTGTTAAACCCTGGATTTGTGCTGGAAATGGCCCACCTTGATTATCATACACATTGTAAGGAGAGTGGTCACTTTAGATAAGCTATTACCAGCAGGAGAGTGGGTTTGTGTGTGTGTGTGGGGGGGGGGGTGGGGGGTGAGAGAACCTGAATTTGTGCTGGAAATGGCCCACCTTGATTATCATACACATTGTAAGGAGAGTGATCACTTTAGATAAGCTATTACCAGCAGGAGAGTGGGGTGGGGGGAGGTATTTTTTCATGCTTTGTGTGTATAAAAAGATCTTCTACACTTTCCACAGTATGCATCCAATGAAGTGAGCTGTAGTTCACGAAAGCTTATGCTCAAATAAATTGGTTAGTCTCTAAGGTGCCACAAGTCCTCCTTTTCTTTTTGCGAATACAGACTAACACGGCTGTTACTCTGAAACCTATGGTAAATGTGTGTAGCCTAGTGGATAAAGTATATGCTTTATCTTCCACAAAGTATCCGGAATGTAAGAAAAACAGTTCAGCCGAACTCTATAAAATAATACCTTCAGAACAACCATGCTGGCAAATGGTTAATCATTTAGGCCCCAATCCATGAGCTCCGTGCAGGGACCATTGAAGTTGTGTTAGCAATGCTGGGAGCCCATCCGTAGTAGAGGTTTCAGCTGCGCATTTTTTTTTCCTGTCGACATGCCATCTAGCTGCTGGGAGTAGTAATCAAGAGTGCTGAAAAGTGTGTCAGCAGCCAAAATTCCATCTACACTAAACTCCTACTGTTACTAACCACCAGTTCAGTTGAACTGCTGTTGACAGGGATGTGAAAATGTATATATTATTTCCCAGCCACACATAGGGCCATTGGCATCAGTAATATTACTCATGTCAGTAAAGACTGTTCACATGAGTAAGATTGAGAAATAAATTGGCCAAACTGAAAGCGACAGAGATCAAGATTTTGATAAATTATAACCTTGTGTTTGATGTACCAGTGAATGTTAGAGTGAAGGTGTAGTGTATTCTATAATCACTTTGTAATGGCTTGTGATTTTTGGATGGAGGTGCTATCCAAGTGTCAGTAGTAGTTGTTTATTATTAGGGCAGACTTGACCTGACTTGTAAGTTTATAGTGTCAGTGGTTTCAATCTTATTGTGAAGTTGGCTATGAGACTTGATTTACTTTCTCACTGCCTTGAGGAGGTATATGCTCATCTCACAGTGAGCATACTCACCAGTTGACAGAACGCTGTCACTATAGCCAGAACATTCAACTGTGTCCACTAATTTTCGGTGGCTCCATTTTTGGGTGCCCAACTACAGACACCGTAGGTCTGCTTCTCAGAGGTTTGGAGTAACCACAGCCCCCAGTGACTTAAACTGGAGTTTTGGGTGCTCAGCACTTTTGAAAATTAGGCTCAGGCTAGGTAGCCAAAACTGGGGGCATTCAAAGTCAGAGGCCAGAAAGACTTTGATGCTAATGGGGACTTTGGCAATCTGAGGATGCAAATGTATATGTTGTTTGCACCTGGACATCCCACACTTGGTAATGGTGTCAGTGTGGAAAGATAGATTTGCAGGACAGCTAGTGATGAGGAGAGGAGCTATGGCAATCTTTCTGTGGGGATTAAGGAACTGCAAATGGGCATTTGGCTTGATAACATATCAGTAGTTTAAACATGGGAAAAAAGGGAACCTTAAGATTGGCCAGGGTTTAATTGTACTAATTACATAATGTTAACCCTCTGTTGGAAAGTTTGAGGCAAAGCTCTTCAGCTTCTTAGTTATTTTTGGTCATAGGAAATATCATAATTGAGTACTGAACAACTAGTTTAATTGAATCCGAGATTAAAGGTGACTGTCATGGAGAAAGAGAGAGCAATCTCTTGCTTTTTAGGTTCGAGTATTTGGAGATATAAATCATCATTTTATGACGTTTTTGTTCATCAGTAATTAACCCCTACCTTCCCCCAGCCCTTTTTCGAAAGAATATGCTCTGTAGGTAGCTCCAATGTCCCGGGTGACAGCATGTAGCCTTATATAAGTAAGCCTCCAAGATCTCGACCCTGCAGCTGACATGTGCAATGTTAGAGGGCTTTCCCTTCACCCTCTCCTTTGGTTTTTGTCATGCAGATAGAAAGCATAAGACCAGAAGTCTGAAGTGCAGGCAATGTGATGCTTATTGGGGTTAGTTTCAAGCAAGCGTATCCATAGCTCTACAAGCCGGCAGACTCTGTTTCACAGTGTTTCATTCCTAGCTCTGATGCCACAGAGCTTTTACCCCATGTCCCCTTTCCCCGCTCTGACACCACAGAGCTTTTGCCTATGTCCCTATTCCCCATTTCCCCCTCCTCTTTCTTAGTAGGCCCAAATATACCTGCAGTGCATGACTCTAGTCCCACCCCTTTCAATTTATGGTTATGTTCCCGTTTTGAAGGTTCGGGAGTCTGGGGTCTTCATCCCATCTCTTTTGTATCCCACAGGAGAGTAAGGAGTTAGGTTCTGCTCTGGCCAAGGCCAGGCCTGCCTTTGGCTTTTAGTGTGTCTTATGCCTCCCCCACATCCCTTCTTCCCCCTCCTAACTGGTTGCTTGACCTTGGCTTGAGAGAAAAGCCAGGCAGCCTTCCAGTGTATGCTCGTATATTACACTCCCACCCTACCCCTTAACACTTTTAACTCCATCTTTTATCTCTTTTCCTCCCATCTGCTTGTGGACACCCGATGTCTTTGTTCACACGCATTGGTAAGGATATAAGAGTATCAAAAAGTCAAACCCAAAATTCTCTCTCAGGCTAACAAACAGTCCTATATACGAACATGCAGATGACCTGTTGTGCACATGTGGAGCCTCGCTGACTTCATGGGAGCTCTTTGAGAACCTAGGGGTCTGCTCACACTGTATAAATGGCAGGAACAGGGCCTAACTGAGTAAAACTCCCTCTTCTCTGTATCTGTAGGAATGCTGAACGTCTCTGAGCAAATAAAATATTTAACTTCACAAACTACCATCCATAAAAATGCATTATGGGGTATGCAGTATGTTCCCCTTGATGCCTGTGCTAATTTTTATTGTTGGCTAGGATTTCTGCTTTCATTTTTATTTATTTTATATCTCTGAATTGTAAATCCAAAATGTGACATCTTAATGAAATAATACTGGTTTATGGTAGCATTTTATCACTGCAGCAAATTTATGGGAGGCACCATTGAACTGGGTGTAAATTTAGTAATTTAGATTACATACTTATTTACTGATGTGGTAAATAAAGGACCTCCTGAAATGGTTTACATTCTTCAGTGAGTGCACAGACCTAATTGCACTAATGTATATTGTATTAGACATTACGTAAAGAAGCCAGAATACTGGAAAAGAAACCCTACAATTAAGCTTTATGTAATCTAATTTTCCTTCACATTTTGCAATGTTGAAGAAAGTTGTGCAAGTCTGGAGAGATTGAACTTCTCTCCAAAGCTTTCTGAGCATAAATCAATGTAGTCAGGCCCACCTCCATAATTTTCTACAAAAAGAGAAAATTGAGAGGTCTTTGAAAAGGACAAAAGTTGATCTCTGCTGGAGATTTAATTGTGTGTGCTTAGCCAATCTCTTTGTTAACATGTATGGCTTAAGGAATGGACTGGCTATCCTCCATTAGTTTAGCCACAGAGTTAAATAGGTCTTTATTACATTGAATTCAAATACACAGATAAAAACAAGATACCAATTCAACCTGAAAATAGATTTTTTCCCCCTATACTTAAGTAAATTTTAAGTGCCAGTCATATAGGATAGTTATACCAGAAAAAGGATGAAAATATAATACAATATTTGTTATAAGTGAATTTAGTGTTCATGAAAGTTCCTAGTCTGACAATGCTTTAGACTGCTTACAAACAGGCATAGTGTGTCAGAAACCAGACGTACAGAGAGGGATATGAGGGTGACATATTCTGTATTGTCATTTAATTCCTGATACCTCTGTTGAGATTGTCAGCAAGGGTGCGGTTTCATATAAAAGAGAGAGAGAGAGCTGTGTATATGTAGATTGATGTGAGGAGCACCATGTACTGGTGCACAAGACTATGTAACATTGGTTGTACAAATTCATGGACAATAAAGTTATTAAAGACAAGGTGAGTGAGGTAATATCGTCTATGGACCACCTTCTGTTCGTGAGAGAGACAAGCTTTTGAGCCACACGGAACTCTTGTTCAGGTCTGGGAAAAGTACTCCCAGCATCAGGGTAAAATGCAAGGTGGAACAGCTTGTTTACCATTAGTTAGCACATATTGTAAGGGACCATTCAAGGGCCATTCTACCTTACGCTAAACAAGGTGTACCACCTTGTATTTTGCTCTGATGCTGGGAGTACCTTTCCCAGACCTGAAGAAGAGCTCTGTGTGGCTTGAAAACTTGTCTCTCTAACCAACAGACGTTGGTCCGATATAAGGTATTTTACCTTACCCACCTTATCTCTCTAATATCCTGGGACTGACACTGCTACAACTACACTGCATACAATAAAGTTACTGTCATTGTGCGCTGAAAATGGCTTCCAGATCACACAGCTCTTAACAGGTGCTAGTTGTGTAAGTATTTTCTGTGACATGGACACCTCTTTTCTAAGGACAGGATAGAGATTCATGTATCATAGTCGGAAAGAACTAGCAATAAATACCAAAAATAGCAGCATTTTCAAAATTTGGTGTTTAGTAATTCTCCTTCTCTAACCTGTTCATTAACATTGTCACAGGTCTTCAGACAGTTGAACTAGTCTATATTATAATGCATTTGTCTCTTTAATTCTTCCATACTGCTCAGACAGACTCACTGAGGAAATTCAGTTCAGTGAAGCTGGGAGGTCCACCAGGAAAAGCTGTGGCTGACCGGGGTTGCTGCCAAAGATGAGGAAATTGCTATTACTCCTAGCAATATTGAACTGTTCCTTCAGAAAAATGATGGGTTCAGTTAGAAAGGGGTATAAGGTTAGATTCTGATATACACTAAAGCCTCTTTACACCATTCTAGTAACATAAAGGAACCTTAAAGTAGGAATAAATTACATTTATAGCCATTCTAAGTAAACTTACACTGCCAAAGCAATATTAAAGGGGCCTTAGTGTAAATCAGAATCTGGTCCAAAAAATTGGAATGGGAGAGAATGTATTTTCAGACTTTCCAGCTCTGTGTTTGCCTGTGGGCTACAGATTTTTGACTTTTTTCAGAGAAAAATGTGTTTACTGATGTTGGACTCAGTATTCATTGTAAGGTATGAAATCAGTGACTGATTTGTGTAGACTAAGCCCAGCCACTAAATTTTTCAGCCATCTTTTGTTTCTTTGGCTTCTCCCATAATCTAGATTCTCCCAGATAGTTTTACAAAACATAATTAAAAGCAAATCTGTCTTTCTTGCTCTCTTTTTAAAAAAAGAAATGTTCATACTTCTCATTTCATCCTATTCCAGCTGGAAATTTCCTTGGAGAACATCTGGGAGCTACCTTTGAATTTTTCAAGTTGTTCCCTAAGGTCGGAGTAAAAATACTTTTCCCCGGGGAAAAAATAGTAATACATTCTTTCAGCTCCCTGACTTTCCAGTGGTACGTCCTTGAGTAATTATCAAGAATTGGTGAAAATGGCTTAGCTTTCCGGATCTCCATTTAACAATTTTAGAATTAAGTAATAAGTTTGGGGTACAATTAGCAGGCAGTGCCATCCTCCATCTTCCTAGGACTTTTCAGCATGAAAAAGGAAAGAGAGACACTACTGGAAATATGGAATGAAAGTATAATTATTTGTTGGATTTAACATGGTGCACTGATCAACCAGGATCTCAGGCAGTTATTTGTGCTCCACACTGGAGTTTTGTACAGCATAGCTTTAAAAGAGGAAGACCAGACACTTCTGATGGTTTGGCCCTGAATTTATGTAAACATATGAACAATTATGCAAATTTGCAACTTTATTTATTTTGGGAAGAAGACATTGGCAGGCATTGTTTCAGCATTATAAAGCTGCAAATCATTAATAGCCTTGTAACTGACAAGAGCAGCGTGAGGGCAGTAGAGGTGGTGGGAATAGGATTAGCCATGTCCATGCTGGAAGACTGAAGAAAGCTATCCCTTTTTGAATTCCTTCCAGTAGCTGGTATCCTCTGTAGACTCATTCAGTTAGCATGAGCTCATCCCAGATATCTACTTCTGGCTGTTTAGGATCCATGGTTCCCAGAAATAGCACTACTCATTCTCTTGCCCCGTGCAGACAGACACAGGAGAAGTCCTTTGTTGTCCCTAATCTGGGTTTCTGGTGTCTCGGCCATGGGTTTTAAGTACTTGCTTGTTACAAGGCTTGCCAAATGAATAGTTTTGGCTTATCTTTCTGATTATGCTAAAGTGACAGCAATCCTATGTGCTTTTAATTTGTTTTCAGAGGGGGGATCACCTATTTGATAGGAGGACCTCAGGTAGTTAGAATTTTTGCTGCAGTGGCAGCAGCCCAAAGTAGAGTTGTGATTTAAGGGCAATACCATGAAAAAACAACCTAAGAATCTGACTTAATCTTTCTTTCAGCATACCGGAAGAGCCCACAGACTAACAGGAGGCACGTAAAGCTTGGAAGCTGTCCAAAAAGTTTGAGCAGACTGTTCTGGTTTTTACACGGACATTCATTTGCCTTAAAGCATCAGGGCCCAACCTGTCTTTGCCTTTTTAAATGGCATTCCTTCTCAGAAGCTGAGTTGTCTCTCTGAATTGCCATTGGCATGTTCAGGCACTAATGCTGCAGAATAATGTCCTTAATAAATAACTTCTGGATGGAGGACAAAAGCAGAATGACATTGGATACACTGAAGAATGTGACAGCGGTTTGCATTACTTTGGAAGTCAGTTGACCTGGGATTTATAAATACCTATTGGGAAACAAGCAGATTCTATAAATGGTGCATCTATCAAGAAAACAACTTTACAAAAGATTTAACATTTAAACATAGAATGTGTATGTGCATCATATGCGTAAAGTCCTGACAGAGTCATCATTTAGCTTCTGACATGCACATGTCTAGAGTGTCATTTGCAGAAATGATGTGCTTTTTGAAGTGGAATAACATTAGATCATGGTGTAATAGTGTCATACACTGGCTGAACTTTCAGGCAAAGGACATAAATGAGATGCCTTGTTTAGTATAGTCTGCAGCATCCTTATTGTTGTCAACTGACAAAGCTGTGGTTGAAAGAGGTAGGTATTGTCACAACCACTGCAGTGGGAGATGACAGAAGGAGGAAAACAGACAAAGTGAAAAGCTAAATATGTTAGCTGATATGCAACTCTCATTGTTTTGCATTATTTTTAATGCGCTGAGCCTCTTAAATAAGGGTCAGGGCATGAGAATTTTTATTTTTCTGTTCTCTCTGGAAAGTTATACTAGTTTTTGCTAGAAAGGAAATTACAGGAAAAAACTAAGGCATTACCTCAGACTAGTGGGACTATACTGAACCTGACTCTGGTTGCATTTGCAATAGCATAAGGCTCTAATTCAACAAAACACTTAAGCATGTTTAAGTGTGTCCCTATTCAGCAAAGTAGATAAGCATGTGCCTATGTCCCTTCGACTATTGGCTTAGGACTTTGCTGTATGTAAGTGCTTTGCTGAATCAGGTTCTGCATTAGGAGCAACTCTATTGAAGTCAATGGAGTTATACTGGTGTAAATGAGATCAAACTCTGGCCAAGAGAATGGAATTCAGCTCTAGAGAAAAATTAAACTCTATCATCTTTCCTCACACCATTGTCATTGCGTATGTAGTTCTTTTCCATTTGATAATCAGTTTCTTGCGTAATGCTGCAATAGATGACCAATACATGCTCTTATTTCTACACAGGAAACATTTTATAGCCTGCTGTGTATATGTTTTGACTTCCTTAAAAGGAGAGAAAACAATGGCTATATCAAGAGACAAACTGAACCTGACATCTGCTTCACAGTATACTTTGCAGTGACAGCTCTGTTTTATATGGCAACTTTGTATCATATTCTCACTGTTCAACAAGATAATGACAAAATTTAATAAAATGTTATAGAGGAAAATGTGCTCAAATGAGAGGTTTTCCTTCCTTACTGAAGGCAATGAGGGATCATGCTCAATTCTGGAGTTCGGTTGCAAAACATTCTACAACACAGTGGTTTATTATGGAGCTGTTGTCATGACTCCATTGTTAATGTTGCAATAAGATTCTTTGTAAAGCTGTTCTTTGCCCTCCTCTAGCTTTTGCTTGGGAAAATGGTTAGGAAAAGTGCCAGTTTTATTCTGGAAGGAAAGATGGATTTTTTTCTGCAGAGGTTGAAGAAAATTATTGAAATTAATTTTGTGTTAAAGGTTGTTAAAAAAGTTACTTTGATTTGAAATTTACTCTAGAGTCTAACACTTGTTTGTAAATAATGTCAATACTAGTCCTTCCAACTTTCTATATAGTTAAATCTATTTGAAAGCTAGTGGAGAGATGATATTTGAAGAAATTAGCTTGTAATTTATAAAGGGAATAAAATATGTAGTCTATTGTCCATAGGTGTAGTTGGGATGGAAATGGTGGAGTCTCTGCGCTGTGTATGAAGGGTAGGTGGCAATATATTGGTGTGTCTGGTCCACAAGGGATGGGTGAATAGTGGTTTGAGACTGTAGTCCATATTGGAATAGTATATGATATAAAATGGTATTTTGGGGGCAACTGGATTTATTGACAAGGATATGGGGCTGATGGAAAACCGTTATGCTGCCCTGGAAAAGAGGAATCACCCCCAAAAGGTGGAGGAGGAGCAGCCAGGTATCCCGAAGGCTGGGAG
Source organism: Lepidochelys olivacea (assembly GCF_965140295.1). NCBI lineage: Eukaryota > Metazoa > Chordata > Testudines > Cheloniidae > Lepidochelys > Lepidochelys olivacea. The sequence goes on from NC_140411.1 coordinate 301,206,937, forward strand.
GATCGTAGCCACCACTCCCAGGAGGAAATGTAGGTAGTGGTGGTTGGTGAATCTCTTCTGAGGGGGATGAAGGCACCCATCTGTCACCCTGACATGGCATCCCGAGGGAGATGCTGCCTGCCTGGGGCCTGTATCTGAGATGATATGGAGGGATTGTCGAGGATCATCTGGCCCTCTGACTACTGACCTATGCTACTCATCTATGTGGGCACTAATGATACTGTGAGGTATGACCCTCAGAAGTGACTACAGGGCTCTGGGAGTATGGGTTCAGAGCGCAGGTGGTGTTCTCTTTGATCCTTCTGGTCAAGGGTAGGGGCCCAGGCAGACACAGATGCATCCTGGAGGTGAATGCCTGGCTGTGAAGATGGTGTCACCATAAGGGCTTCGGCTTCCTTGACCACAGGATGTTGTCCCAGGAAGAAGGACTGCTAAGCAGAGATGGGGTTCACCTATCAAGGAAGGGGAAGAGCATATTTGGATACAGACTGGCTAACCTAGTGAGGAGGGCTTTAAACTAGGTTTGAAGGGGGAAGGTGACCAAAGGTAAGTCAAAAACATGGAGACCTGGGAGAAGGGTCAGAATTTGGGGGGAGCATGGGCTATTATAGCAGGGATAAAGGAGAGACAAGTCAGAACTGAAATCAAATCAGTATCTTAGATGTCTGAATACTAATGCTAAAAGTATGGGGAATAAGCAGAAAGAACTCACAATGCTAGTAAATAAAACACAACTATGACATAACTGGCATCAGATACTTGGTGGGATAATATGCATGATTGGAATATTGGTATAGAAGGGTACAGCTTGCTCAGGAAGGACAGGCTGGGAAAAAAGGGAGGAGGTGTTGCCTAAAATATTAAAAATGATATACACTTGGACTGAGGTTGAGATGGAAATAGAAGAGAGACTTGTTGAAAGTCTCTGGGTAAGGATAAAAGGGGTAAAAAACAAGGGTTATGTCATGGTAGGGGTCTACTACAGACCACCAAACCAGGAAGAAGAGGTGGATGAGGCTTTTTTTAAAGCAACTAACAAAATCATCCAAAGCACAGGACTTGGTGGTGATGGGTGACTTCAACTACCCAGACATCTGTTGGGAAAACACAGCAGCGCACAGATTATCCAAGAAAAGTGGCAAAGAGTCCTGTGGCACCTTATAGACGAACAGACGTATTGGAGCATAAGCTTTTGTGGGTGAATACCCACTTCATTGGATGCACAAAGTGGGTATTCACCCATGAAAGCTTATGCTCCAATACATCTGTTAGTCTATAAGGTGCCACAGGACTCTTTGCTGCTTTCACAGCTTCAGACTAACACGGCTACCCCTCTGATATTTATTATCCAAGAAGTTATTGGAATGTATTGAAAACAATTTTTTATTTCAGAAGGTGGAGAAAGCTACTAGAGGAGAGGCTGTTCTAGATTTGATTTTGACAAATAGGGAGGAACTGGTTGAAAGTGGAAGGCAGCTTGGGTGAAAGTGATCATGAAATGGTAGAGTTCATGATTTTAAGGAACGGTAGGAGGGAGAACAGCAAAATAAAGACAATGGATTTCTAGAAGGCAGACTTTAGCAAACTCAGGGAGTTAGTAGGTAAGATATATACCTTCCCATCTTAGTGTAAGTTGCTTAGTGTTTAAGGAATAGGATAGCAATGTTGCAGAGGTCTTTTAGGAACAGTGAAAGCAAAGCCAGATGCTTCTAAGTAGCAAATATAGCTACAAACACTAAGATGGGAAGCAAGTTTAAGGGGAAAAACAATTGAGACAGTTGGTAGTTTTTCAAAGAGACATTATTAAGGGAACAAGAGCAAACTATCCCACTGCATAGGAAAGCTAGGAAGTATGACAAGAGACCATCCTGGCTTAACCAGGAGATCTTCAATGACCTGAAACTCCACAAAAGAGTCTTACAAAAAGTGGAAACTAGGTCAAATTACAAAGAATGAACAAACACAAGTACGTAGGGACAAAATTAGAAAGGCCAAGGCACAAAACGAGATCAAACTAGCTAGAGACATAAAGGGAAACAAGAAAACATTCTACTAATACATTAGAAGCAAGAGGCAGACCAAGGACAGGGTAGGCCTGTTACTCAATGGGGAGGAGGGGGAACAATGACAGAAAATGTGGAAATGGCAGAGGTGCTTAATGACTTCTTTGTTTCAGTTTTCACCAAGAAGTTTGGTAGTTATTAGACTTCTAACATAGTGAATGTCAGTGAAAATGAGGTAGGATCAGAGGCTAAAATAGGGAAAGAACAAGTTAAAAATTACTTATACAAGTTAGATGTCTTCAAGTCACCAGGGCCTGATGAAATGCATCCTAGAATACTCAAGGAGCTGACTGAGGAGATATCTGAGCCATTAGTGATTATCTTTGAAAAGTCATGGAAGATTCCAGAAGACTAGAAAAGGGCAAATGTAGTGCCCATCTATAAAAAGGGAAATAAAGATAACCCGGGGAATTACAGACCAGACAGCTTAACTTCTGTACCCAGAAAGATAATGGAGCAAATAATAAAGCAATCAATTTGCAAACATCTAGATGATAATAAGTGTTAGGGGGCTTATTCCTTCACCCACTTACTTCCCTGGTCCTTCTCGCATGAACAGAGAGCAACAATACCTGAAGTCCAAATGTGCAAACAATTCAATGATTATTGGGGTGAACTTCCAGCAAGCATGATTCCAGTTTCCTTCCTTAGTGTCCCCCTTCCCAGCTCTGACACCACAGTGGTTTACCTGTGTCCCTGTTCCCATTTCCCCCTTTAGCTAAACATGATTCCAATTTCCCCACCCCCATTGCCTGTTCTCATTTCCCACCCACTACCTGATTGACTGCAGACTATATAGTAAAACTTGAGTTCTGCTTAGCTGTACCTTAACCAATCATTTTCCTGAAATTTAACTAACCAATCCTAAAATATTGTAACATGATTATGTAACCAGTTATATCGCACCACCTTAATTAGTTTACACCCAGCAAAATTAATTATACAGCAGACAGGAACAATCACAGAACCAGACAGAGATTATACAGACAAACAATAGCAAAGTGGGAACTATAATGACAAAACAATACAGAAGTGAGGATTTCAAATCCCAGCTATTGATAAGTGAGTTCTTGCCAGACAGGATGCTATCAAACTAAGTTTCCTTTTACATCTTCTAGGCACTTCCCTTTCTCTGGAGGCAATAGGCACCATCAGGACAGGAATATATTCCTAACAGCCCAATAGCACCTTCTTTCAATGTGAAGAGTTTGGAATGTGAGGAGGTGACCGGCTGCCTCTGTTGCTTAGCCAAAGGCCTTAGCCTAAGAACAGGGCCTCAGACTGTCACAGTAAGAGAAGGACCTTACACCGGCAGACAGTGATTTTGATTCTCTCTTTTATACCTCTATAACTAGCGAAGTAATAAGAATACACCTAAATTCTTAGAGTATAGGCCTTTACAGACAGGCCTGAATATATATATATATATATCCTAACAATAAGGTGATAAGTAACAGTCAGCATGGATTTGTCAAGAACAAGTTGTGTCAAACCAACTTGATATCTTTCTTTGACAGGGTAAAAAGCCTTGTGGATAGCGGGGAAGCAGCAGACATGGTATATCTTGGATTTAGTAAAGCTTTTGAAACTGTCTCACATGACCTTCTCATAAACAAACTAGGGAAATGCAACCTAGATGGAGCTACTATACGGTGGGTGCATAACTGGTTGGAAAACTGTTCCCAGAGAGTAGTTATCAGTGGTTCACAGTCAAACTGGAAGGGCATAATGAATGGGGTACCACAGGGATTAGTTCTGGGTCCAGTTCTGTTTAATGTCTTCATCAATGATTTAGATAATGGAATAGAGAGGACACTTATAAAGTTTGCGAATGATACTAAGGTTGGAGGGCGTGCAAGTGCTTTGGTAGACAGGATGATAATTCAAAATGATCTGGACAAACTGGAGAAATGGTCTGAAGTAAATAGGATGAAATTCAATAAGGACAAATGCAGAGTACTCCACTTAGGAAGGAACAATCAGTTGAACATATACAAAATGGGAAATGACTGCCTAGGAAGGAGTACTGCAGAAAGGGATCTGGGGGTCATAGTAAACCACAAGCTAAATATGAGTCAGCAGTGTAACACTGTTGCAAAAAAAGCAAACAACATTCTGGGATGTATTAGCTGGAATGTTGTGAACAAGACACGAGAAGTAATTCTTCCACTCTACTCCAATCTGATTAGGCCTCAACTGGAGTATTGTGTCCAGTTCTAGGTGCCACATTTCTTGAAAGATGTGGACAAATTGGAGAAAGTCCAGAGAAGAGCAACAAAAATGATTAAAGGTCTAGAAAACATGACCTATGAGGGAAGATTGAAAAATTGGGTTTGTTTAGTCTGGAAAAAAGAAGTCTGAGAGGGGACATAACAGTTTTCAAGTACACAAAAGGTTGTTACGAGGAGGAGGGAGAAAAATTGTTGTTCTTAACTTCTGAGGATAGGACAAGAAGCAATGGGTTTAAATTGCAGCTAGGGAGGTTTAGGTTGGACATTAGGAAAAACTTCCTAACTGTCAGGGTGGTTAAGCACGGGAATAAATTGCCTAGGGAGGCTGTTGAATCTCCACCATTGGAGATTTTTAAGAGCAGGTTAGACAAACACTTGTCATGGATGGTCTAGATAATACTTAGTCCTGCCATGAGTGCATGGGACTAGATTAAATGACCTCTCATGGTCCCTTCCAATCCTATGATTCAAGGTTGTTTTTGGAATGTATAATGTGACATCTTATACACATACATTTTAAATATTGTATGAAATATGAGGCTATCTATCTTCCCTTAATTGTTCATTTCCATACCTTTAAATGACTAGGGTTTATTTTTTAAATGTTGTATTCCTTGGTATACATTACAACTTTAATATTAACTAACAACGTGAACTGAAAGGTAAGATGTCTGTCTACAGTGAATGTTATAGGTAAAGATGGTAGTAAAGGAATTAGTAGAGAAGCCTGGAAGAGATGTATTATAAAATTAAATCTGAGTTGCAGTAAGGGTTCTGGCAAGTAATGAAATTGTACATTAATTCCAGAATTTAAGTGAATCTTTTGGTTTACTGGTCACCAGTGCTGCTATCCTAGAATGAAGGAATACAGTATGCACATTTCTTTACACAATAATAAACTACTTGACCAGCATGGTTTTGCACAAGGTGCAGCTGCTTAGAATTCAGTCTGCCTGAGAACACTGGTGAACATGTCTTGTCTGGAGGAGATAAAAACTTGAACAAGCTTCTCAAAAGTCATACATGGATAAACATTTCTAGAATCTGCCAATGTTTTTCAAAGGGTAATAAGTATTCTTAGTAATCTGCCAAACATGCTGTTTAAATTACATTTTGGAGTCAAACTTGTACTAAGGTTTTTAGCTAATGAACCTGTCTGATGTGTACTGTACATCACTCACAAAACAAAATTTATCTTGAGCTGATGATGAGAAATAATCATGAGCACCTTGGTTTTCTGAGAGTTTAACTGGTGAAAATGAATGTTAATCCATGCCTTTCTTTGACAAACACAGGCACAACATATTTTGGATTTGTTTAACAGACATTTTGTGTAGTATTACCATGGAGGGAAATGTGCACTGTCATGATGACAAATGACCCGGAGCAAAGATGGCAAATGAAGGCTAAATAATATCAAATGCAAAACTTAATGATGTGGCATCTGATTCAGCCACCTTAATGGAAGAGCAGAAGTTACTCACTTAAAAAACTTACTTCATCATCCACGTAAGATAGATATGTTAAATGCCTGAATTACTTTGTACATTCCACAGTATGGTCAATAGTGTCAAATGCCACACTAAAATCAGCTAAAATGAGCAACGAAGGAGAAATGGGAATGGCATTTTCAAGATGGTCATTTAAAATCGGGATGAGATCTATCTTGGTTCCATGACATGAATGAAAATATGACTTAAAATGTCTCTCATAATAAGACTGTTAATAAATACCCTTGCAGCTATGGAACCACTATCCATTTCAAAGCTTTGTACTTAAATGGCAAGTTAGAAATAGCTTAGTAATTTTGAAGGACCCCAGGGTCCAAGGAACGTTTCCTAAGCCAAGGAAAGATAGCTTCCACAGTTCACACATAAGGGAACTATTGCCTCTAGTCAGAGAAGCATAAAGAAAGTTATTCAAGACTAATGTGACTGAGACAAACAAAAAAAAAAAAGGTGAATTGTCACAGTATAGGTGGTATAGAAGCAAGTGAGCTTAAAATGACGGATTATGTAACGCCTGGTTGAGACAGTGCTAGAGAATTTCTAATACAAACAAGTCAACAAATAATTCATCATCTGGGTAAAAACAATAATTCACAGAATACACTCCTTTTAGCATAAAACATTCATTTCCTCTCACAAATCTATAAGAATAGGATATCACTTGGTTTATGAGTTTTGTCTCAGGGCCTGGTAATGTCTCAAAGGCTCTCTCAAGATGAAGGTCCAATAACGCAAGAACTGAGGAAGAATAATTGTTTTGAGATGAGTGTAGTGTGTGTAAAAGTGTCTTTTTTAAAAAAAATATAAGAAAGTTATGAATAAAGTCACAGAGTGCTTTGCTAGGACTCTTTTTGGGACATCCTTGAGTATCGGGGACAGCAACCACTATTCTTGTTTAAAAAATTTTCATCTCCATTCTAGTTTGGGAGCAGAGACAATGCCATGTGACTTAAGTGAACGACCATATCAATTTAATGAATAGCAAATATTGTAGTTGAATCAAACAATTATCAATAACTCACCTACTGACAAATCCATCTGAAGTTTTTGTCAGATAACTATGTAAGAGTAATGACTACAAAGAAAACTAAAATCAGTTCACAAATTATTTACAAACCAACTGATTGATATTATTACTAGTTTTACCTGCTCTGATTGCATCAGTCATGGCTATTGTTTTGAATTTGAAAGAAACTGGGAGTTAATACTAAACAGAACCCAGCATTAACAGATACATTTTTGGGGGGAGGGGAGGAAAAAGGGGAATAAAATTTGAATCTGCTTTGGAACCCAGGCATTAGAAATAAAAATGGTTAGATAATTCAGTGAAAACAAGAAAATGACAAATGCAAGGTAGAGAGGTTATCTGAGTTATCAATCTGCTAGATAATCTCTTCAGAGTAATTTTTGTAGCAAAAAGATCAAAGCAAATTGCTGCTAGAAAATATATAGTGTGCCATAAATTTTTATGCAAAATCCTCTAAGGATTTCAGTAGGGTTTATGGTGAGGATTTTTAGAAGGAGAATCCATGCAATAAACAATTAAGAGTTTCTGCGAAAAAACCCAGGAGAGCCCTATAATGACAAAGATGTTATTTCTGCTTTGAAAAAACCATCATGACATTCTATACACCTCCAGATTCAATATAAAGCATATCCTTATAGTATTATGACCAGAAGATCTTCAAAAGTCTTTTCACCATTTTCATTATCTTCAGGGATAATCTGTTTGTAATTTCAGATTAGCCCTGAATGCTTTTGTCAAATTTGATAATTATCAGGAAAAAAGACATCAGTTTTGTAGTTTCTTGAGGAAAAAAAATACCCAGGCTGAGGCTTTCTGGAAAAGAAATGTTCAAGTCAGGCACTATCTAGCAACAGGATAGAACTAACAGATGAGTTGAATGTATCCTTTTTTAAAAAATGGCTTATCTAAAAGGTATAATAGCCATGTATGCATTGATCTTTCAGTAATGCTTTGTGAATGGTGTTATGAAGAAATTGAGTATCTCCCTCACAGTTAGTTTATAACAAAGATGTAATCTTTCATGACACTAGTTGATAGTTTTTGACAGCCATGCTATGACGACAATAAGTTCTAGTACCCAAGAAGATAGAGAACAAGGTTCTTTCTCCCACTCTGCTCCTTTTGCATTATGTAAGCGGGGGAATAGTCCCGCTATTGTGGGGAACTTTCCTAGCTTCTGCACTACCCCGGTGAAGTGGGCTAGCGAAAGGATCTGAGTCCTCGCTCCCACTTCCTTTACCCAGTGGCCTATCTGCCGTTGAGGACTCCCCTTCCACTCTCCTGTCTGGCAGAGTCCTCGTAACCCCAACAAAGCTGGGCCCAGGATTCCTGGGGGCTTGACCCCCAACCCTGCTGTGGTCACCTAGGACAGGGGCTAGGGTGTCCCCACTCCGGGGTACTCTCTCTGTACTGGGCACTTTTCTGACCCACTGACCGTTACATACAAGTTAAAGAAAATGCAAGTTATTTAATCAACAATTAATTTTAAAAATAAGGAAAAATGGGAAAGGTTAAAGGAAACACATCACCCCGCTCTGTGGCAGGGAACATCACAAACCGTGTAACTGATAGATTATTACTTGAAGAACTTGTCATTAACAGGAATGCTCAGCAAGGCAGAGTATAAGTTCAATTTTGTAGAGAGAAAGAAAGATGTTTCACAGCAGGGAGTGGTTGCCATGTTTCTATCCATATGAGGAAATCAGAAGCTGTAGCTTTGCCAGGTCTAGTGCATAACACACCAACAAGCCCTAGATTGCTCCATAGATGCTTTGTTACCTTCTCCCGTTTTAAAAATGTCTGATTACTATAGTGTATAAAGAATGATAATGTGATTTTTTTGGTCAGTCTAAATCTAGTCCTTTTCCTGTAGAAACCTCTGCTCCTTTACTTGTTGGGATATTATCATAGCTAATGATGTGGTTGGCAGTTGTTATGTCTTGGCATATCCTTTTCTTTGTAGATGCAGTTTAATGTCAGAAAGTATTCCTGTCTCATTAGTGCAGTTCGCAGACAAATCATGGGGAAGGGATGAGTTTTTAAGTACCTCCTTCATCTGAAACAGTCCTGGAGGTTTTCCTTGGGTCAGTTGTACATTGTGCATATACCTGACATCCCTGTAGACCTGTAACAATTCTTGCTGACAACACCTTCCTCCCCTGAAGTGATAAAGTCAGTTACTTTGACAGTTAGAGGCTTTCTGGGGGAGACTCCTGTGTTATTTCAGTGGAGGGTGTAATCACACAGGACAGGCTTCTGCTGGAATGATGCCATTAGAACAAAAGAATAGCCATACCGGGCCAGACCAATGGTCCACATAGTCCAGCATGCGGTCTTTCAATAGTGGCCACTGCCAGATGCTTCAGAGGAAGTGAACAGAACAGCGCAACTGCGTGCTCCAACCTCTATGGTCCAGTCCCAGCTTCGAGCAGTCAGTTTTAGGCACACCGAGAGGATGGGGTTGCATCCCAGATGACCTGGGCTAATAGCCATTGATGGACCTATCCTCCATGAACTTATTGAATTCTTTTTTGAACCTTGTTATCCTTTTGTCCTTCACATCATCCCCTGGCAACAAGTTCCACTGGTTGATTGGGAATTATGTGAAGAAGTACTCTCTTTTGTTTATTTTAAACCTGCTGCTTATTAATTTCTTTGAGTGATCCCTGGTTCTTGTGGTTATATGAAGGAGTAAATAACGCATTAACTGTCTCCGCACTTTTCATGATTTTATAGACCTCTATTATATTCCCTTTCAGTGATCTCTTTTCTAAGCTGAACAGTCCCAGTCTTTTTAATCTCTCCTGAGATGGAAGCTGTTCTATATCTCTAATCATTTCTGTTGCCCTTCTCTGTACTTTTTCCAATTCTAATATATCTTTTTTGAGATGGGTGACCAGAACTGTATACAGTATTCAAGGTGTACCATGGATACATAGTGGCATTATGATATTTTTTGTCTTATTATCTATCCCTTTCCTAAGGGTTCCTAACATTGTGTTAGTTTTTTTGACTGCTGCTGCACATTGAGCAGATGTTTTCAGAGAACTAGCCACGATGATTTCAAGATCTCTTTGAATAGTAACAGCTAATTTAGAACTCATCATCATTTTGTATGTATGGTTGGGATTATGATTCCCAATATGTATTACTTTCCATTTATCAACACTGAATTTTATCTGCCATTTTTTTGGCCTGGTCACCCTTAGCTTCTTTTGCTTAGAAACAATGTTGCTGATTCTGCACTGCCTTCCATCCTGTATAGTCATTTACATTCTGATTTGGCAGCATTTCAAACCATCTTTGCACTTACTTCACACAGGAGTCAATGACAGCACAAGTAGGGCAATGGCAAATCAGACCCAATAATGCTGGCTCCTGGAAAGAGGCAGATAAGAGGAAAGAGGTTAGTGGCTCTCCCAATTATATACTAATGAGTAGAGCTGTTGGAAAATGTCTTCTTCTCCCTGGAAATTTTGACTTTTTGGTGAAAAATTGCAGACCAAAAATTTTCAGCTGAAAACTGATTTGGAAATGTCACTACAGTGCCTCACAAGGAGTTGTAGTTCAGGTACCTTGTGCCCCATTCTCCTGCACGATCTCTCTGCTACATCTCCTATGATGGACCACAGTCTCCTGTCTTACTGGGCTGCTGTACATCATCATGGGAGTCCTATAACCGTGGTTCATCACGGGAGATGTACTCTAGCTGGGGCCTGAAAAAAAAACAAAAAAATAGTTTTTCAGGTGTTTTTCTCCCAGAAGTTGAAATTGTATGCAGAAGACAGACACTTTAGAGACAAATTTCATTTAGTCAAAACATGATTTTTCCATCAAAACCACTGTTTGTGGATTTTTTTTGACCAGCCTTACTAATGCTGAATAACAGCTTACTTTTCTCTTTATATTTTATCAGTTATGACCTTTCTTGCTAGCTTGCTAAACAGCATTGAGTTTAACCACAGGACTATCCAGTGAATCATAAAGTATATAATTGAAAAGATCAAAGCAGTGTAGCTTACCTGTCATGACGGGGACATGGGCAGTGTTAGTGGTCAAAGCAGGAGTCATGCCAGGTCAGATACCAGGAGGTCAGAGGGCAGGCTGAGAATCAGGCATCAGGAGGCAGGCAAGGTCAGGTTACCAGGAGATCAGGGTTGGGTGCCAGGTTATAGATAGCAGTCAAATAGAAAAGTCAAGGATGAACCAGGGTCAGAAGGCAGAGGCTAGGGTCTATTGCAAGCAGAAGCTGACAAGCAGTCTCTGTTGTTGCTCAGATAGCTCCTCATCATGGCTTCCTGGTTTATAAACTGGTATTGGCCAATCAGTGGGCTGTGAGGGGCTGCCACTCAGACCCTGCGGACAGTACTTCCTCCTGAGCCTAGCTTCACAGGGTTCTCCTGTAGATGTCCAGTCTAAGCCTCCAGTGACAATGTGGAGGTATCAGCAACCCAGATATCACCATGGTACTAGGTTCTAGCTCTGCAAGTTCTTAAAATACCACTGTTAAATCATAGAAGAAGCATATATGACTATCATCCTATGAAGTATTAATATGATGATCATCTGTCATCTTATTTCTCCTAACAATTTGATTTTAATCCATTTAATATGGGATTGATTGATTTTTGCATAGTCCTTTTTTATCAGAATGTCTTGTGGGATTAAGTCAAATGCTTTACAGAAAACTAAGTATATTTATCAACAGATTTACCTTTATCAAGCAAACTTGTGATCTCAAATAAATAAAAATATACATTGTTTGACAAGATCTATTTTCCATAAAATGATGTTGATCGATATTAATTATGATTGCATCCCATATCAGCTTTTCTATGATTTTTGCTCTGTATCAATGTGATGCTAACTGACTTGAAGTTTCCTCGGTTGTTCCATTTTTCCTTTTTAAAAATTAGTTTTTTTCAGTCCTCTGGAATGTCCTCTATGTTCAAAAATTTGTTAAAAATCAACATTAATAGTTCAGAGAGCTATTTGGCCAATTCTCTTAATACTTTTGGGTTCAAGGTATCCATTCCTACAGATTTACAAAATGTTTTAGTTGCAATTTAACAACTTCCCTAGCTACTACTGGAATAGAAAGTATTTCATTATCACTGCAACACAGGAATACATTATCCTTCTTCTTTCTCAATACAGAATAGAAATATGTATTGAAAACTTCTGCCTTTTCTACATCATGAGTCATAATTTCATCATCCTTATCTTATCTTGGACCTATACAATTGCTAAGATTTTGTTTAAAGAATTCCTCCTTATTGTGCTTCACACTATTGGCCACAGGCTAAATCTCACCAGCAGGTTAAATTAACGCAGTAACATCCCATGAGTTTCCTTTTGGATTTCTGTGCTGAAATAAACCTGAAACTCCATGCAAAACTCCAAGTGACATTTAATCAAAACTTGCCAGTATCCTCATCCCTCTCAAAGTGACTTGTGACAGAGGGATGGACCATTAATGAAGGGGCAAGATAGGCCAGACTGTTAGGAATGCCCTGACAATACTGAGTGTTGATTGCAGACACTTTTGCCCCTGGAAAACAGTTATAACTAAACTGAGAGGGAAGCCTTGGATTGGTTGGAGGAAGAGGGAACAATACTGGAATGGGGGAAACCCAGGCTGACTGGACCCAGACAAAACCAGGCAAAATTTTCTTGATTTCAAACCTATTGCAAAACTCCCTGAAATTAAATGGTTTATTGACTTACCAGTTTATTGCTGTTCCTAGCCCACCTTCACATTCTAAAACTCTCAAACAGTCAAACTATTGATATGGATTAAACTTCTTTTGGATGAAATGATACGAAAAAATACCTATCCTCTCTGTGAATGATGAGTACTGTAGAATACCAGGAGGGAAGGTGCTTTGGAATGAAATTTCTCTGCCTAAGGTAACCAGTGTAGCCCATTTATCAACATAAGGAGTAGTTCAGTGCTCTGTTGAATCAGGGTACAGCATTGAAATATGAAATAATGTGCAAAGGAGACAAAATACTGCATTACCAAACCATCTTTCACAACTGGAACCACGAAGGTACGTTATTAATTACATTAATGAAGAAATCCTGTTATGCAGTTCTAGTTAATTGTAGCTCTCCACTCCTATCCCCGCAGTACTTTCTCTAAGTCACAAATACTTTGATTACAGAACGCTTCATTGTCTACATGCTGTTCTCTGAATGAGTTTGAATCAAAACAAATAGCACTCAGTAAATTAGCTTTTTTTTTCTTTCTCTTCTTTTTTTGGCACATGAAACCTGGCCATTAAAAGCTTGAAATTTGAATAAAAAGCACAACACTGTTGCCTTGAAATCCAATTTTTTTTCTCTCCAGGTGACTTCTCTTTTTATAATCTGTGGGCATTCTATAGGATCAATAGTCATAATAAATGACTTCAAAACAAAACAAAACAAACCAACCTGATTGGTTTCAGTTAGATGTTTACTAAATAGTCCAGAGAAAATCTGAGGTACCTGTAAACAATAGCATTGAATAGTATGCCAATACATGCTTATACACTCACTGGATGTTAAGATAAATTAATAATATTCACACTTAAAGGATGAAATCCTGGCCTGATATAAAAGGATGCAGCACTATTACTACCAAATAATAATAAAAACATACCAGCCCTTACTCTGTAACACCATTCCCCGCGGCTGTCCCTGTGTAATCTACCAAGCGTAATGTTGCAAATGGCAAGTCCAGTCCTTGACTTTAGGGAGAATATGGGACATATGCTCAACTGTTGTAAATTGCCACTGAAGTCAATGGAGCTATGACAATTTACACCCCTCCATTTTTACAGAATGTATCAGTCCAAATGTGCTATCTGGAAAGTGTGAAGAAATGCTTGTCGTTTTACACATGCTGGTGTTCGTATTTATGGAACAGTCAGCTGACTTGTAAGTGTTTGCAGTTGGAGCCTCACTACTCATTATACATTATAGAAGTGTGCAAATAATTAGTAGCACAAGTATTGCCATTCTTTCTACGCCAAATACTCTGTATTAAATTATGTTAAGCCTTTGTGTGTTTTTTGTATTTGATTCTTAATTTTGTGTGTCTCCTGTTCTTGTATTCTGGGGAAAGGTAAATGGTCTTTAAATCAATCCTTCTTACATATCCTTCCCATATCTCCTCTTCCGCTTTACATTTCTTGATTAAATAATACAAATGTCCTTAAGAGAGCTTCTAAAATATCTAAGGTGGCTAGGATAACAGAAAGACACAGCTGGGGATGCCCAGAAAAAATACAGATAAAAGAATAGAAAAAGCTTTTAAAAATTAATAAAAAATATTTATAAAGAATAGTCATTAATCTGGATAGATTTCTGGAATTCATATTCAGCATGTTGCTCTGCTAGTCACGAATGATGATCATAATTAATTTACAAAAATAGTGTGTTAAATTCTGAGAGCTCCTGGAATAGCTGGCAAGACTTTCTAGACATGGGGTAAGCTTCTAGAAACATTTAGCTTACCTGAGTGGGCAATGAGGCCCCAGTGTTCCCATTTAAATTAATGTCAGTATAGGAAGCCTGGCTTACAAGTAGCAGCAGTTCTTTTTGCAGGCTGTCATTGGTTGATACAATCAATGCTATAATATGCTGGCTACATCCTTCTCCAGTTATTCACCAGGGTTTTGGAACAACCAAACTGAGTGTCCTCCAGAGAAGCCATCTCAGGTCTTATACTAAGCCCAGTGAATGATGGGTCAGGACTTTGGGAGTTTTAGTGAGTGCTGTATGGAAACCCAGGCAGTGCACGCATGCTCAGTATAGCTCACAGTGTATGTACCCCACTCTCTTGAATTACCTAATACTTGGAACAAATAACCAGAAATCCCTATTTGTGAATGCTTTAGAGCAGCATTTCTGGTAGGAATAGCATTCAAAATGTCAGTCCACTTCAGTGCAGAATATAATTCTCAAAACACCTGTTTATTCACGGCTGCCACGGGCTGTTCCTGTGGCAAATATATTATAATCTGGTGATCGTATTTTAAAATGTTTCTGGTCAAGAAAAACTGCTATATTGACAACACTGGAGTCTGAAACCTTTTTTTAATCCACAGAATAGATACTTTAGAGACAGTGGCAGTGCAAACTTTCACACATTACCACAACAATGTGTTTTCACTCTGACTTGCAAGGATTGCATCCATACCCACTTGCACACTGAATTTAATTTGTTTTTAACAGAGCTGGTTGAAAATCACAATTTCTGACCTGCAGAAAATTCCAGTGATTCAAAATTTGTTTTCATCCGGAATTGGGACAAAAAAATTGAAATTCTTAAAAATGTTGATTCCAAACATTTTGCTTTGACATTTCTAATGAAATTGGTACATTTCAATGTTGCTGAATTGAAATGTTTCATTTTGATTTGTTGAACTGAATCCAAACATTGGCTTTATTCAGAATAAATCTGGGTCTTCCTTAGTACTTCATAGTTGTAGTTTGGGTCTCATGCCCCCTCTTCTATGGGCTGGGCTCCCCAGGCAGACTACATATCCCATTGTGGACATATGACTCCCATGATGCACCACTTCTGTTGAACCAGAAGAGGAGACCGTAACATATCATGGGCAATGTAGTCCAGCTTGGGAGCCTGGCCCACAGAGAAGAAGAGAGGTGTGAGCCACTCAAAGTACAATTCCCATGAGGTACTATAGCAGCTCAGGTGGACACAGATAAATGTAGAACTGTCTAGGAACAAAATGTGTTGATTCAGTTTGACGAACTCAAAATTTGGAGACTGTCCAATGCATAACAAAATATTTAATTTAGGTTTTCTCAATGGATAATTGAAATTTTTTAGCAAATTTGAAATTTTCCACAGGAAAATTAAAATGTTTTGGAAACTATATTTTCTGTCAAGGTAATTTAGAGGGAAAATTCCCAACCAGCTCTAATTTTAAATTATTTTACTTATACTGCAAATAGTGATACCAACTATTGGTAATTCTGACAAAATTTACACATATGGCCGAGGACAAGGGAGAAAATATACTTCGGACAAATGAATCTCTAAACAGACATACCTAATCTAGTAACATCACAATACTGTATGCTTATCTACACAGTGTTTCAGTAGCTGAGGTATAGTAAGAATTTAGAGAATTTATATCAGTGTGCAGAACTGTTTTAACTACCCTATAAAAGTGTTCTCCTTCCTTGGTGATGTGATTGGGCTCATTAGCATTATATTATTGAGCTCTGGTCACTGCATACATGTAGAGTTGGAAACCATGCTGTGTTTCTAACACCTACTGTGTCAGGATCATCAACCAGTGCTGATGTACTCCCCCCCCCAATGCTATTGCATTCATAAAAATCAGTTCTATTTGTGACTATTGTTTTTCCTTTGTTTATGGATGAATACTGTTTCAAGTTTATAAAACAAAGAAGAACTTAACCTTCATGAAAGATACCAGATTAACAGCTCTGTAGGCTGCTCAACCCTGGAATAGGTATAAGTTAGGTAGTGGCAATTCAAATTTTCTGGCACTGACATCTCAACTACAACAGGGCTAATGCTGTAAAAAAAAGAAAACAAAACTTAAACTTAGCATGAATAGTCTTTCATATTTTTACATGAATCGGCTTTGATTGTATGTGAACCTCTATAGTGTTCACTCTGAATATTGCAGCAAACAAGTTTGCTGACAGGCATGTTCATGGAAATGGACAACTTGAAGTGAATATTGCAGAATATTAATAGAAAGTTAGTTTCAAATTCTCAGGCCTGAGTAGTTCCATTAGACATCTGATTTTGACCCCAACTCAACATAGCACTCGGGCACAGATTCACAAAGGTATTCAGGTCTCTAACTGCCTCTTTAGGCCCCTAAGTCCAACAGTCAGGCACCACTGAAAATTTCAAAACCTCCGCTCATCTGGCACTTAACCGCACAGGCTTCTAAGTTTCCACCAGTCAGCATCTGCAAAACCACCCACAGCTAATGATCTGCTTGGAGCCCTAGCTCAAGCCAAAGCCCTGGCAACCCCGAAGCAGGATTCCCCACCAAAATGGGAAAATGCCAGTCTCGCCAGTGGGCCCTGATTCTGTAGGTGTGCCCTGAGCACAACTGCATGATTGGTCCTGCTGCCAAGCACCCTTATGACCTGATATTTGTCAGGCCGCACAACCAAAGGACCAGATGCAGGTCCTCAATAAGTGTGTGTGGGGAGAGTGGGGGCAGCACAGCATCTGCACAAAGAACAGTTGTGGGATGATCGGGCTAGGAATTTTTCAGCAAAGAATGGACATAAATGTTTCCTGGTATTTAGGGCACTCACGTGAGGTGTGGGAGACCTGGGACCAAGTCCCTGCTTTGGGGGTGCACCCTAACCACTGGACTGTTGGCTATTCTGGGGTAAGGTCTCTCTCTCTTTCTCTCAGTCTCTCTAATTTTTCACAAGACAGGCTGGCCTGGCTTAGGTGCCTAACTCCAGGAGAGGGTTCACAGCTGAGGATCCCAAGCAAAGGGCAGTGTCTATCTCTGGCCCAGATCAAAGGGAGTTAGGCACCTAAATACCTTTAAAGATCTGGGCCTTAAGCCCCACCTTTTTCCTCTGCATTTCACTCCTGGCTAGCTTAGGTGGCTCCCCATGCAACTTGCTGGCTTCTTTGGATCCCTTTCTTAAGCATCTAACTGTCCCATGCACTATATGGGGAGCATGGGCCCTTAGCTTGGGACTAAGGATTCTACTAGGCATTGGGACACCTAGGAATTAGGTGTTGCAACACTGAGCTTGCTACTCTTAAATTCCTTTGTGAATCTGGGTCTTAAGCCACATGCAGGTGCTAAAGTCCCTTGAAGTCAATAGGGTTTGGGCATATGCCTAAAGTTAAGCATGTGCTTAAGTGCTTTGATTAATAGTGATGCATTGGTGAACTGGGACCTGTATGAATGCTCATCCATACAGCGACTAATGAAAAGAGCTGGATTTTTTTTTTGTGAATCTTGAAATCTTGCACTGTGCTGCTCATGAACAGCCTACAGACCAAAAATTGATTTAGAAATTATATGTGTAATACATACTATAGTCTATACATGCTTAAATGAAAGTTAATATTTCTGGTGGCGCAGGGTGGGATTTTCAAAGAGAAGTCTGTGAGAATTGTTCTCCTAAGACACTTACACACTGTTGACTATTTCACTCTGGGTGTTTATCTAAAGATGAAACTTCAGTAAAGTTAGCTTCAGAAAACTCTGTCCCACTTTCCAATAGATCAGAAAAATAAGTTTAAAAAAAGGATTTGAGGTAATCGTTAAAAATAAAGTTGATTCAGAGCACCAGATTGTCTTTAGTTTGCTATCAAAGTCTTGCAGTTGAAAATTTTCCATTACCTGTCATCAAGAGGAAAAGAAATAAGGATCCTATAAATTCTGTTGCACTAGAAAAATGGCAACCACTGTTTATCAAATTTATTTTTATCTAAAGTGCAGTTCTCCTTGCTGTCATGCTACTGTAATAAGGTCGTAATGCTTGAAAGAGGAAGTTCTCATACTGTCTCTAATCTCTGCTTTTTAGCTGACAAAATAACTTTTCCTTTTAAGTAAATCTAATAAGACATTGTTAAACATTTCAGTGTTTAATACTTCCGTAGCTGTGCTCTTGCCAAAATATCATGGTTAATCAGTTGAAAGAAAGGGCTTCATTTTATTAGTGATATGGGGACATATGTTTATAAAGAATAAATCCGATTAACTTGAGATCAGTGGTTATTTTGTTGTCATCTACCTGAATCCACCTTAAATATCTACTTTTCATTGCAGGTTAGTGCCTTTCTTTGTAAGTACTTCTAGCTAAATTTGGTAAAACCTGGTGCTGTTTTGTGGTTTGCAATACTTACAGTAAAGTAATCCTTGTCCTACTTCTAAGACTATCAGGGGAATGCTGTGCAAGACCTAGAATTTTGCCAGGGATTGCAATCCTGTCTGAAACAGATCCATTGAAGGAAAAGTCTGCAAGCAGATCCTGGTCATGGTTTTCTGATCCCCTCCCTTGGTGTTCCTGGTGCCTGTTAGTAAAATGAGGATGATGATGCCTACCTCAGAGGACTTTTGTGAGGTGTAATTCATTAATGTTTGAGATTCTTGGCTGTGAGGTTCTAGAGAAGTATAAACTATTCTATTAGTGGTCAGCTATTAATACCCTTTTTGCTGCTTGGTTGTACCTTACTCTAACAGTTGTCTAATTGATTTTAATGGGATTCCTTGTGAAGCAAGGTATTACTCATTGTAAGTAAGAGGGGTGGAGTCAGGCTTTCTCTCTCTTTTTTTTTTTTGTGGTCATTTTGTTTCATTATTTCACTGTCCTGCAGACGGTTTTTGTTAATATGAATTCATTTCTACTTGACTTGCAGTTTGAACCTAAATTTCCTCAGCACATATCAAAAGGAGGCAAAAATACATGTGCTTTAGGCCCTAAGGACATACAGTATATTATAAAACCATTCAAAATAACATATCTTAAAGGTGGTAGCTCACAGAATACACTAAAATATAGGTCTTTATATTTTGTGGATGTGCACAAGCAAATCTCATTAAATCTAAGGGAGATACAAGAGCATATAGGGAGGAGGCTAGATCTCTGGGGATATAATAAAGATGTATCAATCAATGTGCCATCAGGTAGAGGTGGCTAGCCATGCAAGGGGTATATACTTCATCTCATCAAGGGGTGTTACAGATTATTCTATCCCTGGACTAATTTTGAGATTACTTATTTAATCTAATGTATGCAAAGCTTGGTATTTCACCATTCAAGAAACGGCACCTTTTATTTAGCTTCTCCTTGGATCTAATCATCATCATCGGCGATCCCACGATTCAACGATCATCTCTATCACATATTTACATATTGGTTCTCAGATGATTCAGGAGTCTGATCTTGGAACCACAGATCTGCCTGCAGTAGGTACAGACATTTCCTGGAGGGCCATCTGCCTGCTGGGAGAAAGTTCTTTCTTTTTCCTTCCTTCTCTCTCTCTTTTCAGCTTTGAGGGAAAGGCACTTCTCCTCTAAGTGGGCCACAAACCATTGAGGTTGGTTGGTGGCTCGCTCCTCCTAGCTTGTGATGTCCATATCCGTTTTCTTGAAACACACTTTCAGTGTGTCTTTGTAGCATTTCCTCTGACCACCATCTCTGAGCATGGATGAGCTTGAGAGTAGAGGACGTGTTTTGGGAGGTGAGAGTCAAGCATCCGTCCACAATGTCCAGCTCAGCAGAGTTGGTGCATGAGGATCATTGCTTCAATACTGGTGACATTGGCTTCAATGAGGATGCTGAGGATAGTGCAGCAATCTTCTCACTTGATGCGAAGGATCTCCAAATGCATCGTTGGTGGTACTTCTCAAGACCCTTGAGGTGCTGTCTATAGGTCACCCAGGTTTCACATCCATGAACGAGTGCAGGAATAACAATTGTCTTATAGACGTGGATCTTGGTGTCCTGCCGTAAAGCCTGGTCCATGAAAATGTGTCAGAGCAATTTCCCAAAGGTACCACTTGCACACTGGATCATGTGCTGGCTCTCACTATTGATTTTTGTGATTTGAGAAAGTTGGCTATCAAGGTAGCAGAAGTGCTTGACTGTCTCCAAAGTATGTCCCTTGGTGGTGATTTATGGTAGGTCATATGCAAGGTCTGAGGCAGGCTGATGGCGCACTTAAATCTTCTCAATATTGAGTGAGCCTGATCCAAGAAATTTGCAATTGTTGTATATATTTGATTCCTTTAACAAATTTTAACTCTCACCTTTCTTTCTTTTTATAAACCTTTAGATATTAGATACTAAAGGATGGGTAATAGCATAATTATTAGGTAAGATCTGAGTTATATATTGACCTGGGTATGTGGCTGGTCCTTTGGTTGATGAAATTGGTTTTAAACAACCATCATTAAGTTTAGTGTTTTTGGTGGTGATACAAGGACTGGAATACTTAAGGAGGCTGCATTTCTGACTTCTTGTTAGCCAGTGTGGTCAGACAGAAGTTTACTTTTGTTGCTGCTTTGGTCTATCTTATGGGAGAATAATCTCCAGTTTTGGGGTGTGTCTGCCCTATTTCTCAGCAGTTTGTCCTGAATTTGGTGACCCACTGAGGCATCATAACAGATGCATTCTTGGCTACCTCACTGAAGCTGTTTTCATTTATTTTTCCCTCTGTTTCTTCTAAGTTTAAATTATTTTAATGTGCCACCACCTCTTATTGAGCTGCTTGTAGTTGATGAGCAGGATATTTCTTACTCAGCCAAATTCTCTTTGAAGACTTAATGGACTAGATTCTGCTCTGAAGCCACTAGATTATATTACTCATTAATTAGACTGGAGTTACATTTGGCCCATGGCAATTGCATGTTGATTTATTACATTTTTTGTATCTTTAAATGTCCAAAGCTGGTCACAACATTGTCTAGATATGCCTAAAACGTTTGAAGCTGCTCTTTATGGTTTGAATTTCAGACTGTGTATTTAATCGAGCAGTTGAGTAGGCTGTGTGTGTTTTCTTGTTCTCTTGACTTTTTGAGTTTACTGCATGCATTCAAGAGTCAGCATAAACCGCCTGGACTGATTTGCTCAAGGTAAGTAGCTCAGTTTTGTGTCTTCTTCCTGAAACAGTCAGGACAAAAACTATAGTATATTATTTTTCCAGGGTCAGGATCCTGCAGTTTCCTTAGTAAACTTTTGCGAAGGCTATTGGGGCATGTTTGTGGTCCAGTGAAACAAATGACTATCAATGTGTTTTGGTCAAATTCAGTGATGTATTGGTTACACAATAACAATGAGGGGGGATCCTGTTTTAACTTTTAAAAGGATTATGGGAGAATTGAACAATGATGGGGAGGGGCCTGTAATAGCAGCATCAAACAATATATTTTAATTCTGTCTCTTCTACCTCTTCTCCTTGCCTATAACTACCAAAAAGAAAATTGCAAAGATGCAGGCTGTACTGCTTCTACTTCAAAATGTCATGACAAAAAGAATTTGGGTGAAAGGATTCATTTTTTTTCTTCATGGTTTAAAGTAAGAAAAATAGTAATTGCCCCAAAAATTCACAGCAGAGCAAATCTTCTTGATGATGAAATTGCCATAGCGTGGTTGAAATGTTCATGAACAAATGCTTCTGCACTTGCACATCTCCAGAAGAGTTACTGATAGACTTTTGGGCATGGTTTTGATGTAGGTCTACTAGAAAACTTCAGTTCCTCTGACTCTATTTACATCCATTCTTCTATGTTTATAGATGCTTGTTTTCTTCCTTCTTTTCCCTCTGAGATTTGAATAATAATCCTTAAAATACGGTAATTATTATTCATTAATATTATGACAGAGCCTTGGAGCACTGTAGAGTGCCTCTGGTGGAGGATCTGAGAGAGCTTTACAAACATGAATTAATTAAGCATCACAATGCCCCCTGTGAGGGAGGCATCATTATTATCTTTGCTATACAGATAATAAAGTGGTTTTGACTTGCCGATAGTCACACAGCAATTTAGTGCTAGAGCTGGGATTAGAAATGAATGCCAGAGTGCTAGTCCTGTGCTCTAACCAATCTATCGCTCTGCCTCTCTTTTTAAAAATAGGTGTGATGCCTACAATATTTAACAAATTAAGCAAGACATGGGAAGTAAATCTCATGAAACAATCAGGTTGCTAGTAGCTGTCCTTGACTACTTTGTAATGGGTTAATTCACATGTGATGTTTTGGGGTAATAGCTACATAAAAAGGGATATATTCTCTTCTCAGTATGTGTGTGTGAGTCTCATTAATAATAATGGGAGTTATGTGCCTGCAAGAGAAAGAGAGGAGAATATATCTATCATGTCAATGATCCATGAAGTAAGAAGAAATTATATAATGTACTATAAATGCTTTGGAGGAGTCATTACAGTCCATTAGGTAAATAATGTGTTTTTTAAAAGTCCCTACATATATATATATATATATATAAACTCAGATGAAGTCATTGTGTTATCATTGAATTAATGCCTTTTTAAGACATTGGCCTGCATATAGATATCCAGACAAATGTGGCAGGAAAAGGTGTGGAGAGAAGAATTTATTATATTCTTCCGGAGACAGTCAGCTAGGACCCAGGAGATTGTTGGGACTTGCACATAGTCAATAGCAATACTGTAATGACTAAAGATGGCAGTAGCTTATGGTGGTTGACACCCACCCTAAAAAGACCCAAAACAGTCTGAATGTGGACTGGTAGGTTTCTTGAAAGAAACAAGAATTAGACTATACCAAATCCCTGGTACAGAGAGTCAACTCATTATGTGGAGTGGGCCAAAATTCCATTTTTAGTTGTAGTCTGTGGGCTAAAATACGCATTTAAGGCCATGGACTACCTTCATCCATGGTGGGATTTCCACTAATAACAATAGAAGATTTGCACAAACATCAAAGATGGAGTAGGCCCTTTATGTAGTAACTAAAGCCATGATCCTCCCATTGATTTCAATGGGAGTTAGGTGCCTAAATACCTTTGAGGATTTGGGCGTAAATTCTTTGTTCAGGTTATATATATATCAAAAAGAAAATAGCAAAGATGCAGGCTTCTACTTCAAAATTTCATGACAAAGAGAATTTATATGTATTGTTCACATCCTTATTGTCTCTTTCAGCATCACTCAGTGGAAAAATATACTCTATTTTATGCTCACTGATATTTTTGGCTTGTTTCTCTTGCCTTATCTTCCTTTCCTTATTTCTTTTCTTCATCCCTTTCTTTGGAAGTCTCCTTTCTTCCCTCTGCATTTCCTCACATATAGTAACTCTTAATTCCCACTGCCTTCACCCATTTTGTCTGCTGAAATTACAGAATGTGATTTCCACTCAGCCAGGGAAAGAGCAAAAATCACAGGCTTTTCCCTCCTCAGCATAAGCCAAGTTTGTACACCCAAGCAAGGCAGTCTTTGTCAAGCAAGGGCTCACATCAACAGGAGACTGCTCCTTTGCCTCCCCCCACCCTGCCCTTTGTATTGGATCCAAAAAAGCAAAGAAAACAGGAAAAAGTCCAGAATGCATCCCAAATCCTTCTCCTCTAGGAAAAGCCCATGGGCCACAGGAAAGGGAGCTATCTTTAAAAAGAGGAACCAGAAAAACAGGATACATTTTTGCCCCAGATATGTTTGAAGTTATGACCGGAGAGCTAGCTAGAAAAATAAGACGAACGATTCAAGAGCAAAGGAAAATCTCCCTTCCTTTAGGTAACATCAAATTTGCCCTAACTTCTGCACAAGTCCTTTGATAAAGTAATTTTTGGATAAGTAAGAGGCCCCATCCAAAGGCAAACATTTCTAATCACTTTGCTCACCTATAAACCCAAGGAAAGTTAATTCTGGCAGGTTAACAATTTATTTCGCTTCCAGAAGTTTAATGATATTGTTAAAATTATGATTAAATGTCATTTTATATGAATGTTAAATGAAGATTTTAGTTAAATAAAGGTGAGAAATCAAAGCAGGTGTTATGGACGTGGTGTAATTTATCCATTATTTCAGGATGTGGTGAGTAGTGCTCATGAGGATTAATAATCGCAGGTGTGAATAATGTGACTGTCTGAGTATGGAAAAGGGTCACAGATTCACAATTCTAAAAATTCTAAATAAGGCTATTAGTGCAGATATGGACTATGATTAAATTATGTCTCCTCTTGCAGAGACAAGAGGGAGCTGTTCTTGCTCGCTGCATAATAGTATGTCTCCACAGAAACAAATGAGAATTGTTCCAACTCAAGAACTAAAGGGGTTTGATATTCATAATATCCCTGGGCAAATCATTTTGTCTGGCTGCAACATCACTGGTTGTGCAACTTGGAAAACAGCAGTAATGTACCTAGCATGTGACAGGTTCTTGCACGCCTGTTATATGCCCTGATCTTTTACAATTGGGAATTCTGTGAGATGTAGTCCGGAGGGGCAGATGGGAGCTATAGCCCTGAGGGACATGACTACGAGCAAGCAAGTGATTTACAGAAAACATTATATAAAATTTCCTGTCTCTCAGGCAGGGACCAGCAGGCTGAGAAGGGTCTACAGGGAGCAGGAGATGCTGTAGAAGGGACTCCATGGTCAAGAAGAAGGGATTGAGCCTCTGACCCCACTCCTGTTCCTGCCTTCTTGAGTTGTCCCTAGTAATTAGTTGACCCCTATCCCTTTTTTTGGCCCCCATTCCTGCCTCTTTCCTTTTGTTTGTGTAGGGAGGCTTCTTTGGTAGAGGCCTGCTTGGTCCTAATAAAGCTTGACCCAAACCCGACTTGACCACAGCTGACCTGAACCCAAGAGTGTCAATTCATATTCATAGCTGACCTGACCTAAACGCAACACTTGTAGTTGAGTCTTGGCAGGTTTGGGTTGGCTGCAAGGTCAGGCATGCATGGGGAAGAGCCAGAGCTAGCAGAGCAGCATGGCCGGGGAGCTGCAAACAGATCCACATGCTTTTGCCATTCACAAACCTGTCTTAATCTCCTTTCCCACAGCCACCTCAAGGTGCCTGGGGCTGCCCACACCCCAGTGGGGCCACAGCCCCCCAGTTTCCCAGCCCACAGCTGGGGAGCCAGGCGGCAGACAGCCTATCACTGTGCAGGCATGCCTCCTCCTCCCCTTTGCTGCCATCTCCTGCCTGACCCTGCTGTGGGGCTCCGGGGGCTGGGGCAGGGTGGGTGAGGTCATGGGCCCTGAGGGTGGTGGGTACCCAGCTGCAGAGCCCCTCAAACACCTACTTCTCAGACTTCCTGAAGTATTGCAGCAAGGACACCTTCTGTGCTGGCACCATAAAGTACTCCATGCCAGGCAGCTGGAGTGGAGCGTGGGGCAGGGGTGCTCAATGTGACATCTTGGCTGGCTGTGCTAGGCCACTCTGCTCTCAGCTCAGCCACGCCACATGTGTGTATTGCAAGGCAGGAAAAAGCTGGTGTGAGCACAATGCTCCCTCCCCCGACTGCACCTTCTCTGCCAGCCACTGGCCCATGTAAACAAAGGACTACTTGCCATGGCCTTGTACTGCCACACGAACCCCCGGGTCACTTGGGACTGCCCCAGGTCCCAAGCATGTTAAATCAATTTCATACCTGAGCCAAACCTGACACTTGTTGCAAGGCAACACTCTTTGGGGGCCCTCCTGGCCATTTGTTGAGCCAGAAAGAGAAGGGAAATAGGAGGGTAGGGCAACTTTGGTGTAGAATAAATATGAAATCAAAGAATTAGAGTCATCTTAAGGTTGATTAAGGAAATATGTGTGTTGTAAAGAAAGACTGTGACTAGCAAGTAGAAGGAAGGCATTGAAAATAAGAAGTTGTGTGGCCAGAGGGAATGGAGTAGGGAAGATGTCTTATTCAAAAAATAATTAATGAGATAAGAGAAAGTTTCTAAAAAGGAGGTATCTGACTGATAGGGGTAACTGTAGATTGTTTTGAATAAAAGAAAAATAATCCATTTTACAAGGATCCAGTATGGATCTTCCCACTCCTCATACTAGTGTTATCTTAAAAGTAAAGACTTTGTGAACCCAGGTGCCATGGAAAAACTGTTGCTCAGCAAGAAGGAGGGGAAAAGATAGGGAGGAAAGGCGTTGGGGAGAAACGAGGTTGTAAATCTTATTTGGATTAAGACTGGAAATAAGGATGAAATGTCTCAAAATGGTTTTTAGCTGAAGTTGGTAATTGCTGTTTGACAGTGCTTGTTTGTTAAAGGGTGTAAAAAGTAAACTCTTAAAGGTTCATTGCTAATACCTGCCTGACCATACTGGAGCTGACCAATATGGGTCTAAGCACCCCTTGGTTTAGCCTGTTTGTAAGTATCTTTATGAATGCTTATAAATGTTTTGTTACTGTGTGGTTGTAGTAAATTGCTTATTAGTTAGACTTTTTAGGCATGTTTAGAGCAATTGTATAAATATCCTTTGGCCTTTAGATTTAATAAAGGAATTTATGGTTAAATTAGTCTTGTGGTAGTACTCTGCATAAATAATAATACTTCCAACACTTGGAATTGCACTAACTGCCAATGCAGATTTCGGCAACTAGTTCTCCTGACAACTAGGAATCTTTTATGCACCTCATTTTCTAAGGAACTTTCAAAAAATCTTAAGACTGTTTTTAGTGACACTTCCCCCTGGCCTAATTTCTCAAAAGTGATTAGTGGATTTTGAAGGCATTCGTTTTTTAGTGCCCATGTTGATACACTTTTAGAGGAGGCTCAGCAATTTGAAAATCAGGCAAATGTCTCAAGCTAGGAACAAAAAAAATGGAAGGACTCAAAGTCACTAATCACTTGAAAATCTTGAGATTAACTTTTAGTTATGTGAACCTTATATGCAAATAACAGCAAAACCTTGCCATCCCTTTTACTGTGGATTTACATTGTCTTCTCAGTATACTAAAGTACGCTGCCAAGCTAGTGAGATCCAATTCCCCTTGAAGTCACTGGAAATCTTTCCATTGACCAACCACTAACCTGTGCCTGGTTTGCAAGTGGATACATAAAAGGAGATGAGGGTGCAAGGATTTTTCTTCTTCCCTGCCCATACACTTACCCCTCTGTACAGCCCCCAAAAATGTGGCCAAGAAAAGAGAGGCTTGAAGTGACTTGTTCAAGGTCACATAGCAGAAGAATAGCAGAGCTAAGGATAGAACCTGTCTCCTGACTCCTAGGCTGACACTGTGATGCCCAGTCTACCACTTCACACTGTCTCTGCAGTGCATGAAGATCTAACTTCATGAAAATAATCCCCAGCAAGAAAGTTTTCTTGTGACTTTTCTGAAGAGGGAAAAGTTCAGTGCTCCTAGAAACATTTTTGGGAAGTATTTTATCTGGGCATATGCCAATCACTGTGAAATCTAGGTGCTGATATCTTCCTTTAAATGCTTCATTGAGATTCAGAATAATTGTATCCAGGATATCCCTTATCTCTAGGGCAGAAGCTATATATCTATTTAGATCTTCAAAAGCAAGTCTTTTTGCAGCACAAAAATATAAAATAGTGGAAATGGTTTGTTTCTCATTAGTTACCACAGTAGTCACGAATAATAGGAGAAGGGGCAGTTTTCCAGGTATTGCTTATATCTCCTGATGTAAGCAAAGAGTGGTACTTGACTATTTCCTGTTTACTTGGAACAAACTTAAGCGTCTGAAGTGTGTAAAAATGTCTGCAAGCAGCCAATTTTAACATCTGGAGATCCATGACATTTATAATACAACCATTTATTTCTAACATGGTTGGCATTCAGCAGGCTTCAGTCTGTCTGAGTTTAGATAAACATTACTGCAATAATGTTTGGAACTTTTGGAAAATAATACTTAGGCCCCACTTTCAACAAATTGGGATGCAGGCCACTTATTATCCACACATTTCTGACTTAGTTAGCACGATGTTTGATTTTATTGTGATGTAATTAGGCTTCTTGCAGAGAGTTTCTTAATAAAAGAAATGTGTAGGATTAAATTTGATCAGCACATCTGTGCCAGTATTCTAAATATTGGTCTAGCATTGCAGTACAATGAAACAATTAACAATAGTAATGCAATAAATTTACTTAAGCTGTAAGCAAACATTTACTGCTGCATTTTTCAACACATTCATCTGCTCTGGCAAAATAGCTAATTAGTTCAATACATTAAAGGGAGAAGAAAAATAAAAATAAAAGCTATTGCTGGCTAATTAACACATCCATGTTCTTCAAAATTTAAAGCCCAGTCCTGTGCCTGTTGAAGTTTTGCCAATAACTTCAGCAGTCCAGGAGCAAACCTTTAAAAGGTGGATTTCTATTTTTTGTTCTCTTGGGATATATTCTGTTAATGTAGCACACATAGTTTATAACCATTGCATCTCATTTTAGACTAGAATTAACCATGTTTGCCATGTGAGAATCATCACAGTAATGGAATATACGTAGGGCTCGTAATGACTTCCTAAAATGGGTGTTATGCCCTCATCATTCTGCATTAATAGATCTCTTATAAGAAAGTTGCTTCAGAAGCACATAAAATGTTTATGCACCATTCAGGAAGTTTTTTAAAATTAAAATTGACATGATAAGAGCAGGCAAGAAAGACTGAGAAGTGTGTCAGGGGGAAGGGGAACAAGAGGAAAGGGTAGGGAATCTGAGATATAAAAGAATTAAGTTAAACAACTCAGGGGAAAAACTTAACTTGGATAAAGGGAATGGATCCTCAATGTACAGATTTTCAGGCTATAATTTCACTTGTTAGCTTTGTTTCCAACAACAAACTATTCACGCTTCTGCCCTATGTGTTTTGATATCAGCAGAATTTATTTGAATTACAGCAGAAGAGAGCAGCAGGCAGCAGAAGTCTAGACTGAAAGCAACTTCTACATAGAATTAACAGACCTGCAAGTAGCATTCCTTGCCATATGCAAAAATAGCATCAGGAAGTCTTTCACCTAAAAAACAACAGCTGATTGATTTCAAAATATTTTTTTTAAATTAATACTAATTTATAAAAGAGCATCTAAAACATTAGGTCAAAATTTTTAATGGAGGGATTTTAATGGACAGATTTGAGTCTGAAAATGTACATTCCTGGCCCTGGTGCTAGCAAATCTCCACATCTGTGTATTCCATTTTGCAGTTGTGTATGCCGATGGGGATCTGTGCATGCAAACAATAGTCAGGTGCACAGGAATCTGCTTTGCATATGCAAATACAGTTTTTTGTGGGCATTTGTGTCCTTTCTTAGTAATCTTGTACTGATTAGTTTGGGGAATGGGAAAGTGATCTATCTGGTGAAAAGGATTTACAGTCCCATTCGTAGAAACATATTGGAAGTTAGATAGTTTTGGAGCAGCCTTCAGCTAGTTAGGTGTCAGCTTTCATCCAAACTATTTGATAAGGTGTTTCACAGATAAAATGACAACACTGATATTAAATTTTGTTAATGTTTAGCTAAACTGCATAACAAATGAATGTCTGACAGCCAAACAAAAGCTTTTCAAAGGCTGGTTATTGTGTCCTGGTAAGTTTTTTAAAGTACAAATTAACCAGTCATAAAATTTCTTATATAAAAAGTAGAGATTAAAAAACTAACAAAATCTTCCAGCCAAGGCTGTACAGATATTAATTCAAGTATGAAAAAATAGTATATTTATGAATTTGAATTTTTCTGATTAGTTCTCAGCAGCATTGCACAGTCAAGATACCCTGTGTCACGTCTTCCAGAATCCAAGGTACAAATTTAATAATTGCAGTAATGGATCAAAACAGAAAAGCCATTTAAGTAGGTTTTGGTAATACATGCAAGTTTATCCCTAATCAGACCACACATTAGTCAGCATGAATAGAAAACCATTATCTTTATCCATTGACATCCAGCTTTCAGAGGGATAACTTAAGATGAAGCCAACAGAATTGTGATGAACTATCTCAGTTTTGGTGTATGTTACACCAAATATTTTCCTGCCTTTCCTTCTCCTGCCACAACCACAACAAATGAACCAGACCTTTTGTAACCAACCTCCTCCATCTTCCCAACATACTGCAACATTGCTCCAGTCTCTTGACCAAGGGATCATTGAAGGGAGACAGTTTTGAAAGACAGTCTCCAGGGCAATCCACAAAGTCCATCTTACCAATGTAGTTGCTTTCCCAAATCCCAAGCTTTCCTAGTCATACAGGGAAGAAAGTATGTAAAATTAATGTAATGGTAAGCAAAATTAAAAATACAGCCACTTGGTGAAGTGCCACATCCAATGGTTGTTTAGTTACTGAAGTGTGTCACATCAGCCACACTATCAGAGGCTCGTTCACCTGCACATCTACCAATGAGATATATGCCATCATATGCCAGCAATGCTCCTCTGCCATGTACATTGGTCAAACTGGACAGTCTCTATGTAAAAGAATAAATGGACACAAATCAGATGTCAAGAATTATAACATTCATAAACCATTCGGAGAACACTTCAATCTCTCTGGTTACTCAATCTCTGACCTAAAAGTCGCAATATTACAACAAAAACACTTCAAAAACAGACTCCAACGAGAGACTGCTGAATTGGAATTAATTTGCAAACTGGATACAATTAACTCAGGCTTGAATAGAGACTTTACTTTTTACACAAAGTAAAACTATTTCTCCATGTTTATTTCCCTGCTCCACCCCCCACTGTTCCACAGTCAACTGCTGGAAATGATTATCACTACAAAAGGTTCCCCCCCCCCCGCCCGCCCCGCTCTCCTGCTGGTAATAGCTCACCTTAAGTGATCACTCTTGTTATAGTGTGCATGGTAACACCCATTGTTTCATGTTCTCTATGTATATAAATCTCCCCACTGTATTTTCCACTGATGAATCCAATGAAGTGAGCTGTAGCTCATGAAAGCTTATGCTCAAATAAATTGGTTAGTCTCTAAGGTGCCACAAGTCCTTCTTTTCTTTTTGCGAAGTGTGTGTGACACCTGACCTGACTTGACCTACTTGATATGATGACAAGAACTGTAGCTAGTAAAATGTGCTGTAGATTTAGCTTATCTACTTTTTTCCTGGCACCTGTCTGGGACTAATGCACTATAAAGCTCAGGTTGATGGCACAAGTGCTCAGATAGCCATGAAACAAAGACATTACTTCTTGTAAAACAGATATTTGTATACATTTGACCTGACATAAGTAACAGTAAATCGGTCCCCAAATGAATTACCAAAGATAATAAATGTGCTTGGCCACTGCCTGCCAGAACTGCAAGATGCAGGAGGTCAGAGATGGAGAGAAAAAAAATTCCCAGCAGATTTTCCCACCCAAATCAGAATTAGATTCCAGAGAAAGTGCTTATTTTCCCATCTGGATTGGAGGCAGCAATCAAAATGTAGCCCGTGCTCTCTCTCAGACAACTAGTTGAAAATGGCTTGTACTGACATGGGATGACTCTTCTGATAACATTGGATAAGCTCAGCCAACTAGGGATACAACAGAAATACCATGTGATTTGTCCCATATGACCAATATATCCTATTGAAGCCAGTGTGAACTCTAAATATATTGGCCTAAATTTTCAAAAGTAACTAGTGATATTGGTTGCCACAAAATTCCTTGGTCATTCCTACTGCACTACCATAAAAAGCATGATAGCGTATGTAGATCCCATATGAAAATTGTAACAACTATCTTTTGACCCCACACCACTGTAGGGAAATCACTACATTGTTATAAATGTGGGCATAGGCAGTCTGGTCTAGCAGTCCTGTGAGCCACCAGGGGCTGGAGGAATCACAAGGTTAGGTCACATAAATAAGAGTCAGGATCAGAGTCAGGCCAGGGTCAAAAACCAGAAGCAGTACTGGGCTAGAATCATGGTCAAAGTCAGGCTGGAGTCAGAGACAAGGCAAAATCTGGCATTGTCGCAGGCCAAGGTCTGTCTGGCTAAGGTTGTTAGTATGTCACCGGAGGTCATGGAAGTCATGGCTTCCATGACTTTCTGGGACCTCCGTGACTCATGCAGAAGCTGGTGCAGCTGGCCCAAGGGCCACCTGAGTAGCTTGGGCAGCCCCTGGGCCAGCTGTACTGGCCACTGTGGGGCAGTCTTGGGCCACTGTGCCCCTTCTTCCCCCCCAGAAGCAGCAGGAGTTTGGGTGTGGGAGGGGGCTCAGGTCTGGGGCAAGGGGTTGCAGTGTGGGAGTGGGTGAGAGCTCCTGGCAGTGCTTATCTCGGGGAGGCTCCCCAGAAATGGCAACATGTCCCTCAGCTCATAGGCGGAGGTGCAGCCAGGGGGGCTCTGCATGCTGCCCCTACCCCAAGTGCCGGTGACGCAGCGCCCCATTGCCTGGTCACGCCTCCGCTTAGGAGTCAAGGACAAGTTGTTGCTTCTGGGGAGCCAGGTAGGGAGCTTGCCAGCCCCCCACCCCCACAGCAGCAGCAGGGTTCTTGGGCTGTGTGCCACAGGCCATCCCCCTGAACACCCACGGTGCCCTGGGCCACCCCACAGCAACCAAGATTTAGTCAGGGATATATAGTACAAGTCATGGACAGGTCACAAATCGTGAATTTTTGTTTACTGCCTGTGACCTGTCCATGACTTTTACTAAAAATACCTGCAACTAAACTGTAGCCTTATGTATGGCTACCCAGATAACTTCCTGGGGCAACCCCTGGACTTAAGTAGGTGCACTTGGTCAATCAAAGGGCGACAGGGGATTGTCATTTTGGGTTTCATGGGAAGTACTTCCTGCAGAATCTACTCTCCATAGTGCTCCCTGGCTGTATCTATATGTGGCCTTCTGGTGGTACTGTGAAAATAGCAGCAATCTCAGGTTTTACAGGCCTAAGTTCTAAGCCCCATGTCCTTATAATTTTTTTGAAAAAATATAACATAATTCAGCAAACTATTCTGAGTTACCCTTCATGTGTAGGGACATATAGGCACCAAAGTTGCATCCATAAAATAAATGTGAGGAAATGAACAATTACAAACACAAATAGGGACTTGCTCATACAGATAGCTTTTTTGCACATAACAAATGCAATTTTTGCATGTTCAGTTACCTGGTTTTGCTTCCAATTACACATTTTGTTAGCACAACTTAGACCTCTATGTTTGAAAAACATCCCTTAATGTATCTTATCTTAGTCTCTGCTAACTTTAACTTTACTCGGGAATTCTACTGATGAGGCTAAAGTTAATCATGTGGACATATGTTTGTGGGATCAAGCTTAATTGATTTAATTTAGTACCATTTTTGTCAAATCTGATGATAGAATCTTTATTCTATGTCTCCCATAGAATACAAACTAATAATTAATTTAGTCAGCCACTAGGTGTCATTCGTTTTTCATACAAATATAGAAGAATGCAAATTTCTTATCTGTTAAAGGGTACTGGTTATAAAATACAAGGATCCTTATGCTTTTTCTTCTTCATATGGCTGATGTAAATGTAGATCAACAATTATAATTTTACATTTAGATGGTTAAGCCAGATAATTGCATCTGGAATAGCAGAGTGTATTGTTGTGATGTCTCCTTCGTATTTGTGAATTTGGAATTGAGTTATTATATGTTCCATGGTCTGTTCTGGGTAACCACAGTCACACACTGAGAGCCTTTGATTTTTCATTTGTGCAGCAAGTATCTGCATCTGCCATGGTTTGTGCTGATACCCTTTAGGGTTGCCTATGAACTTTGTGGAAGATTGAAGCCAGGGATCTTCTGCATCGGGTCTTTCACAAGGTGTTTAGTTGTGACTTCTTGTGAACTCCATTCAGCTTTCCCAGCTTCATCAGGGTTGAAGTTGCATTGTTGAAGTTTAAATGCATGGGTCCAAAAGGGCTTAAGTGACTTCAAGTGGTGGTGCGGGACATTGTTAAGGTCCTGGTGGAATGGAAAAATTTAATTTTCCATGATCCTCTGAAATTCCCAAAGGGTTGTGGTATCGCAGTAA
This sequence comes from Lepidochelys olivacea, assembly GCF_965140295.1. Lineage (NCBI taxonomy): Eukaryota > Metazoa > Chordata > Testudines > Cheloniidae > Lepidochelys > Lepidochelys olivacea. The sequence continues at coordinate 301,241,197 of NC_140411.1, forward strand.
ATGGATAGGGGAGCAATGTGCCACAGCACAAATTTCCTCTGGAATCTGGCCTCAACGTGCATTACAAGGGCTAAAACTTGGTCTTAACAACTGTGTTTAGGCTGGAATCTTGCTTGTTCTTTGGGGATCACTGACTCAATGAGAGGACTGATTATCTGGAGAGTGATACAGTCCAGGAGTTTGTAGGCAGTGCACAGGAGTGATATTGGCCTATAACTTCCCAGGTCATTGGTTGGCTTGCCCGGTTTGAGTATGGAAATGACTATCACCTCCCGCCAGGTTTTTGGGATGTATCCAGAATCCATGGTTTTGGTGTACAGTGTCACCAGTCATTGGAGTCCCGTAGGGCCTAGTTGATGAAGAAATTCCAAGGAGATACTATGTCTGCTGGCCACTTTCCCTTTCTTCAATGCAGCTATTATACTTCCTTTTGCATATTATACATGATTATAGCAGAGTCAGGATGAGCTCTACCCTGACATCTGGTGGCGAGTTGTGGCGGGTTGTGGAAAAGAACTTCAGGGGCTGATCTCATTTGCATAGGCACACCCACCCTGCCTAGACGGTCACTTTGGCTACTGTAAGAGCCCCAGTTTCTCTGTTATTGGGGCAGGAAGAATAAACTGTTATTATCCTGATTATGTGAATCAAGGACAGTGGAACTGTACTTGGCCTTTTGTTATGATGGAGGGACTTGCCATCAACTCAGCAGCACTCGCAAAATGAATGTGAAAAGAATGTGAACCAGTCACTCCTTATCTGCACAAGCTGGCAACTGACAAGAATGACCCTCATTCGTGTGACTTCATTGAAACTGCTAGGCAAGGGTCATGGGTTCCAAAACCCAGTGAATTGAGAAAGGCTGGGGATAAGTATTAGTACCGGTGGTGAGGGCCTGAAAAACCAATTGCACTCTCTCCACTGTGGAATATCAGAACTAATTTTGATTCTATTAGGAGTCTAGTGAAAGGCTGATGAGCTGAATTCACTTTAGGCCAATGGTGCACCAGCACTGAGGCTCTCCTACTACAAGCTGAAATCACTAAAGAGCTAAAATTGTTAAGAGCTGAAGTCACTGAGTGCTGTATTAAGTAGTGGGGGGGCCTGAAGATCTATTGCGGGATGGCTGGCAGAGCAGGGTGGAGCGGAGCAGTTTGTGGGATGGCTGGAGCGGCTCACAGGACGTCCGGTGGAGCAGAGAGGAGCGGTGAGTGGAGCAGTTTGTGGGGTGGCTGGAGCGGCTCACGGGACAGATGGTGGAGCGGAGCACAGCGGCTGGCAGAGCGGAGCGACTCGTGGGACGGCTGGCGGAGCAAAGCGGAGCCCCATGGAGAGGTGGGGCAGTCGGCTTTGGACCACATGAGGTGCCCCTTAACCCCCCCTCCCATTTCCACCCAGGCTGGGAGGTAAAACTCTGCAGATAAACTTTCCAACTCTGGGGCTGCACTGACCAGGGACAGAGACTTTTGGGTTGTTAGATTTTTAGGACTTTGGGTGACTTTTGGGTTGCTGGACTCAAGAACCAAAGGGAAAGGACACTGCCCAATTTGCTTGGGGTGGGTTTTTGCTCATGATTTGTGTTATGAATCCTGTTGGTGGTGTTTCCTCAACATAATGCCACATTGTTTCTCTCTGTTATTAAAAGGCTTTTGCTACACTCAGACTCTGTGCTTGCGAGAGGGGAAGTATTGCCTCTTAGAGGCACCCGGGGCCGGGGGTGGTATATATTTGTCCCAGGTCACTGGGTGAGGACTCGAGCTGGTTTTGCATTGTGTTATTGGAACGGAACCCCTAGATACTGAACCTGGCCCTTGTTGCTGCCAACTCTGACTGACAGAAGGGTTACAATTATAAAAATAAACAGTGTCATCTTTGCAAACTTATCCTATTAAGGTTTTTTTATTTTTCTTCACTTTCCCTCATTTCCACATAATGAGCTGAATCTTACAATCTTTGAACAAGGACTTTCAAAAGATCTTGTCATGTTTCAAGATGATGTTCAAATTATTCAACAACACAAATATTAGCTCTTTTACAGCATCTCTGTTGCAGAATATATATAAATATGAGTGGATTGGGAGAAAGTATACATTTTTAAAATTTATTTTGGGAAATGTCATGGCCCATCTGAGTCCATGGGTGTCTCACAGGGTGAGCTTTTCTAATTTTCAGTGGTTTTATTAATATCTAACTCACTATGGCTGGCCTGGATCTTGCAATCCACAAAATAAATCAAATCTCTCACTGGCCTAAACAAACATTGCAGTCAGAATCAGGCTGTGACAAAGCCTAGCTGCTTAGACTAAGACAGAGGGAGACTCCTTCCTTCCCTTTCCTTGCTTCAGCCAGAACACCATCTGATAGAAGCAGTCATCCATTTTTACCTGGCCTCCTGAGTGGCCTCTGGAAGCTCCCGACCCTTCTAGCCACTGGAGGACTAAGTCTTGCAGGTTCCATGAGCAGCTGACTCTGGGAGGCAGCCCCTGGAGGTCCACACTTTCTGCCAATCTTTTCTTAAAGAGCTGCTTCCCAGAGCCAGTGCACCAAGGCAGCAGGGTCTTCGGCAGGGCCTGGCATACCCAGTCATCAGAACAAATAATTATTTTAGGTTTTATACATTATTTATATTTTGTGCTCTTCAGAGCTGTGGCATAAGAGCTTGATCAATTACATTTAAAATACACAAGGAAAGTATTATATAATAATAATAATTAATAATGCAAAAATCTCCATGCAATCTCTCGGCCAATAACTGGACAGACTGTAGTTGTAACCCTTCATTAAGGGTCTAGGCCAAGAAGCAGTACCAATTTTTCAAGCTTTTCTCTACAACCATTTAACTAACATTAAATGCAATAAAAATATAATCAGTGAAGCATAACAATTCGTATACTGTATATTCTGTAATCTCTGATCACAGCAGGGATGTTAATTGTCTCATTGCCTATTAAAATAATATGCTTTTTAAATTAGAAAGACAGGTTTTATGATAATGTGAGCAGATATTTTCCCAAACATCATACCTTTTAAGCTATAAACAACTGACTGTGCTAACATTCTGCTAAAGATTAACATAGTAAACTCCTAATATATTATCTTCTCAGTTGATCATTTCTTGCTCTTGTTTGGAATCAAATATTAATGAGCCTCCTTTGACATGCAAAATCACCTTCACTCTAATCTTTGTCAAACTGCTATGCTGTCCTCATAAATGTGTACTAAGAAGTGTAAACCTCTGCAATTGTACTTGTAAATTGTAACTAACAATTGCTTTTCTTTTCTTTCCTTGATCAGATTCTTTAGTACAAAATCCAAAACAAGTGCTATGTTTGTACATGTGCAAAGCAGATAGGTATGACTGCCAGAGGATATTGTGAAGGCCAACACTATAATGGGGTTCAAAAAAGAACTAGATAAGTTCATGGAGGATAGGCCAATCAATGGCTATTAGCCAGGATGGGCAGGGATGATGTCCTTAGCCTCTGTTTTCCAGAAGCTGGGAATGGGTAACAGAGGATGAATCACTTGATGATTACTTGTTTTGTTCATTTCCTCTGGGGCATCTGGCATTGGCCACTGTCGGAAGACAGGATACTGGGCTACATGGACATTTGGTCTGACCCAGTATGGCCATTTTAATGATAAAGTATTTTTTCAAGTAGTCCCATCATGCTACACAAGGATTAAAACCTAAATAACAGAAAGTCTGAATCTCTTTTCTCATGGAAAAATTCCACGAGAAGTGAGATGAAGCTCACATCACTGATCTTCCTGTATTCTTGCCACAAAGAAGAAAGAATTTGTACTCTAAGGGTGAGGGGTGGCTGTGGGTTGGAGAAACTAAAGAGACTAGATAGTGTGAGCAAAAGAGCAAAAATCCGGAGAATCCCAGAGTTGCAGTGTCAAAAGATGGTCCCTTCCTGGGTTTCCCCCCACTCATTTAGGCATGTTGCTACTGAACCCATCCCTTTGTGCCTGCATCTTGTCCTCTTGCCTTGTAGGGGGATAAAGGGCATGAAGGAGGAGATAATACTGCTCAGAGCAATTTTAACTCCTTGCAGATAACTGCTCAGAAATTTGGTAGTCTCTCAAAAGGGCAAATCACAAACAGTGTCTGCTCCCCTGATTCTCTTCCCTAGTCATGACGTCCAAAACATGCAATAGTCTAATACAGAGGCTTCTGCAGGGACAGGTAGAACAGGTTACCCACATCTGCTGATTTTGGCATTAGTAGATGCTGTTTAATACCCTCCTCAGTTGCTGTTGGAGTAGAAAGTATTTGACACTTTTACATGACATGAACTCCTCATCTAGTTTCCTCCCTGTTGTCCATAACCCTATTGGTGATAGAGTTTTCACTGATGTCTTTAACTTCCCTAATCAGTTTCCTACATCTCTTAATTTCCAATCTATTTTCATTACCATCAACTTCCTCTTTTTTCCCATTTGTTTTATATTGATTTTTATTGCTGCTTTCATATGCTCTATTGTTTTTATTATACTGAAGTAGCATTTTAAAAAAAACTCGAGTAATTGTTGCTTTTTAGGCATAGAGTTAAGTATTCTTAACAACTCTTGATTTTTGTTCATCCATCTCTGTTTACATTTTTGATCTCAATCAGCTTTGCTTATAATCATTTTTAGCTTTGGAAATCAACCCTTCTAAAGCACCAGTTGTGTGTGCGTGTGGACTGTATTCCGAGGGCATCGTGATCATTTGAACTAATTTTTAATTCAGCAATCAATCATTTTCTATCAGAATGAGATCTAATATTCAATTAATCCATATTGAATGAGACACTTTAGTGTTCGAAAATGATGATCTATAATTTCTAGAAATTCCAAGGACATTTTACTACTGTAAGCATGAAACCTCCAGCATATGCCTCCTGCACCAGGTTTGAAATCTCTCATAATAATGCAGTTTTTCTTTCTTCACATATGAAAGAAATACTGTAGTTAATTTTAACAATTTTTAAGGCAAGTCAAGTTTTTGATAACACCAAGGAGAGAAACATTTTTACTCAGAGTGCTAGGTTAGCACATTTTTATCTTCAGAGTATAGGCCATTGACTAAGATGTCATCAGTCTGTGTGTCTTTTTTGTAACTTAAGGTTTTGCCTAGAGGGATTCTCTATGTTTTGAATCTAATTACCCTGTAAGGTATTTACCATCCTGATTTTACAGAGGTGATTCTTTTTTACTTCTATTAAAAGTCTTCTTGTAAGGAAACTGAATGCTTTTTTCATTGTTCTAAGATCCAAGGGTTTGGGTCTGTGGTCACCTATGCAAATTGGTGAGGATTTTTACCAAACCTTCCCCAGGAAGTGGGGTGCAAGGGTTGGGAGGATTTTTGGGGGAAAGACCTTTCCAAACTCCATTTTCTCAGGAACCCAGATAAAGTTTGGTGGTGGCAGTGGAAGCCCAAGGGCAAAGGGTAAAATAGTTTGTACCTTGGGGAAGTTTTAACCTAAGCTGGTAAAAGTAAGCTTAGGAGGTTTTCATGCAAGTTCCCACATCTGTACCCTAGAGTTCAGAGTGGGGGAGGAACCTTGACAACCTAAATACAGGACTTTTATTTCTTCCAGGATACCAAATACTGCTTCCAAGGCTCCTGGCTGTCATGAGCACAAATATACTAGAGCGGGTAAAAGATTAGTTATTATATTGTAACTTGCAACAACTCAACAGACTTTATGCATATTGTATGTTATGTGTCTATTGTCAGTACTGTACTGTATTGTGAACAATTTTATGAACACAAGTGCATTCCATGGGGTTATCCATGTTTTTGAACAAAAATTATCTGCAGCAGAAATTTTAGAACTCTGTAGTTAGAGAGGACTTTTTATTCTTCTCCATGTGTAGAGAAATGTTACAAAATTATTACACTATTAGTTCCAATAAAATACGGCACAAGTGCTATACAGGGTCTGAGCCAAAGCCACTGAGGTCCATTCCAGTGTGCTTTGGATCAGGTCCCAAAAAGGGGCTAGTGAGTGACTGAATTGCCATGGAGACAGTTGTAAAAACAGAGGTACCTTTGAACATTACACACCAACAGAATGAAAGGGAAGGCATTTTATTCTAGTTCAACCACAAGTCATTGTTATCCAGGAATTACTGGAAGAATTGTGATGATCTGTGTTATGCTGGAGATCAGACTAGATGATAACAAGTCTTCCTTCTTGCCTTAACATTTATGAATCTTACTCTCCCTTCTAGAAAGGACTGCGAGCCCTCTGGTTTTATTGGCATCAACACACTGCAGAATTGGCCCTTAGGATGTCTGCCTCCAATTTTGAATTTTGCGCTATGATGGAAGACATTTCTTCATAGGTGTTTCCTCTTGGAAAATGTCCCATTGGCATTTTCATCAGCATGAAAAACTATTTTGGTTGCAGATATGGCTCCAGTGAATCTATGTGTGACACTGCACCCCATATTCGTCATAGTGGTATCATTGTGATATGATTATGACATAGTTATGATGTATCTTGAACAAGATATGGTATGTAAAGTGTCTATTCAAAAGTTACGATTTGCTGAATATGATTATCCTATTTGTCTGCATGTATCATTTTTGTATATGAAGTTATGAATATTGACTATGTATCCGTGTTTCAAATGTGGTTACACGTGGGTTACACCTACTAGACAAGATGCTTCCAGTCTAGACAGCTGGTTGTGAAGGGCCTATTTAAAGTAATGGTCCATTAAGGGAAACAATAGGTCTTACGAGAAGCTTATCCCCAACCTGGTGAGCCTTCCTGAGAACACTCCAGACAGCCTATAGATAATGGCTGCTATGCCTCAGCAAGGCATGCAAGGGAGTGTGACCAGACCACATGACACTAAATTCCATTTTGGTACCTGTATTCTTCCACAAACTGGGCTGGGAACTTAGCTTGGAACAAAGGGTTCCCGCCATATGGAAACACTATATAAGGTGGGGAGTGATATCATCTCTTGGCCTCAATCCCCACATAAGAGAACTCCTGGAAACACCTGAGGAACAAAGACTGAGGTGGGGAAAATGCCTGGGACCAGGCTAAAGGTGGACTTCTTGTATCATCAGTCAGGATGAAAGACAGACAGGATATGAATCAGCAATCTAGTATATTAGGCTTAGTTGGCGTTTTTTTATTAGGTAATCTCTTTTGATCTGTTTTATGTTTTATCTTAACCAGTGTGTGTTTTTGAGTGAAGTTGGGAAAATCTCAGCTTTGTAAACAAAGGCTGTTGCACATCTTTCCCAGATCGAGGGGGAAGCGAGTTAATTAATGAGCTTGCATTGTACGGATTCCTGTGCAGTGCAACTTAGTATAATTCTGAGTTTATACTCCAGTAGGGGTGCAAGGCTGGGGAGCTGGGAAATTGGCTGGTGTCTTCTGTGTGTCCATAAGTGGCTCAGGTAAAGCACTCAGGTAACGTAGTTGGGTGTGTGGCGCTACCTGTTGTCATGTTGGGTGATAACAGGGCCTGGAGAGGCTCGCTGAATCACCAGCAGAGCAGTGTGAGAGAGACCTATGCAGCTGAATTGTTAAGGGTACAGCGGTTCCAGTGGCTCCCAGACTGAACCCCAGGGGTGACAACCCTTCACAATATGATTTAATTACATTAAAGAGAATTTCACAGGAATCTTGGACATTACCCAAACTGGGCATTAATACACATTTTTAGTAGCCAAAATGTCATGAACTTTTGTAAAAATTGTATTTGTAGTAAACATTTTGTGAAGTGTAAAAAGCAAATATATATTTCATACATCTCCCCTATGATCTTTCCCAGTTCATGAGATATGTACTGAAAATACCAGATAGTGGCATACCAGAATTGGTATATATGGTGTCCTGGTTTCCATGTTGCGTCATGCTTTACTTATCTTTCTGACTCCTTCTACAGTTTTAACAAGGGAATTTTTATCCCAAAGGTTGATCTGCTGTTGGGGAATTTTGCTATTACAAATAGGTTCCAGTACCTCTAGTTGCACCTAAAGGAGGCTGTGTGATTTCTTCCCCCGCCCCCAGCTTCTTGATAACCAATATGGAGGATAAGAAGCACAGCTGTGTGACTGGTTGGTGAATCTAACCATCAGTTTGGGGAGAATCTTCGCTCCTATTTTTAGCTTGCCCTGACCTTGGCATTTTCAGTGTGGGCTGCCCTAGGCGCCTTGGGTCACAGGCTGAATCTGGCTTCCACTGAACCCTACGATAGAACTACCACAGACTTCAGTGAGAGCAGGATTTGGCTTTGTCTTTTAGTAGGAAAACAAGGGAATTGATGACTTCTTGGTTTTTTTCCCCTTCACTTCTGTTAAAAATAAAAGTATTTGATAAATCCATATATTTGATGTACTGTTAATTTTTAATCAGACCCCATAATTATTTTTCTAAGTAGTTAGCAATAGCCTCCATTATATTTTTCTGCACAATGAACATTTATTGTGCAGCTACAGTATGTGGGCTGTTTCTTTGAGAAAACGGCTTTTAAAGTTACAGAATGTCAAAATTTACTAAATGCATTTCTTCGTCTTGTAGTTTTGCTCATGATAAAGTACTTACTCTTTCCCTTACTCAGGCCATATTTGGTAGAAAACATTGTCTGCCTTAAGTGCAGCAGTTTTTCATTGTTTTTGATTTCCACTCATCTCTTTAGTTAGCAGAAATATTGGTAGTGTGCAATGTAAAGAAGACCCAAACCAAAAGCTTTTTGTAGATGTCAACTAAAATTAATGTTGCAGTGAGAACATGTGATCTGTTTGATTATAATCCCAGGCTGTCAGAAATGCTTGAGTAAAAAGCCAGTGTCATTCATCCCCCAAAACATGAATTCTGGAGAATTAATAGATTTTTTATGAGATAGCATCTATGCTAAGTTCAAGTTCATAGATCAGTAATTCCAACTGAAAGGTTTAGCTTTCACCCTTTTCTCTATGCGAGATTAGAAAAGTATATTTAAATCTGATTATATACGTAAACATTTCTGGCAGAGCACCCTGCATCACATCTCAGACATACCATTCTCCTTGTACAGCACATGGAATTCTAAAGACAGATCAAAGAGCAACAAAAGATGTAAGAATGTAGGAATTTATGGAGAATTAAAATTTCCTCAGAGGTCGATTAAGCTATAAATGGTAATGTAAGGGACAAAAGAGCCAATAAAAAGTGTTAGAAATGTGCTGAGTTGGCTTAGTGTATGTTAATATACCCTAGTGGAAATATATTAAATGATTTGTAACTTTTTCAGTCTTTTATTATAAATCTATGTAGTGAGTCAGAATAAGAATATGATGGACTGAATGCTGTTCCTTTATGACTCCTATTACAGATTTATCACTGATGGTTAATCAGTGTTAGTGATGACTTGGTAATATAGGAACTTAGCAAATAACGAAGTATAGGAATGAAGGCTGAATAGTAAACTCCTACCGAACCAGAACAATATTACAAAAGAAGCAACATAAAGAGAGAAACTGGGATCAGCCTTTAACCTTATGGATAACATTCTTTCATGGATTTCTGATTATTCATAGGGGAGTGCTTTCACTGACCCAGCAAGGTTAAATAAGGATCACAAGGAAGTGATGGTATATTTCTTACATGGCCATAACATTAATCTTCTACCCACTCATGGGACCAGGCAGACTCTTACCTGCATGGTTCTAGACTAATATATTTTTGGAGTGCTTTTAAGGCTGTATCTGATAAACTCAAAATATAGACTCCATAGACTCCAAAAGGACTGTGATGTTTAACAACCACAAGTCCACCTGAGCAAAGTGGTCTATGAGCTGGTAAAACTCAAATGTTGCTGATCCAGATGACAGAATCACCTCAGCTATGACCAGACAAAGCCAGCATGTGTCATATAGATGTAGCTAATTATTCTGCCAGAAGGCAAGACCCCCACTGACCTCATACCGTCTTCTCAACAATCTATAATGATAATAAAGAAATGACTGGCTGTTTCAGAAAATCAGCAAGATTTCTTCACAAAAACAGCGAATACTTCCCTACTGTATAACATGGAAGTATTTCCAAGCTTACTAATGCTCAGATTAAAAATTGGAATGCAGCTGCTAAATTAGGGCTAGACTGAGCCCACATGAAGTCCAGGAAATTTGATTTAGTTCACTGGATAGGGAGTAATTTACATCACCCCATTGGGAAATACAGCTTACTGCACCCTTGCCCTTGGTCAACTTTGCTGGTCAACACGTAGGAAGGAAAGTCACTGCTCTGGTACCACCCATTTCTCATCCTTCCCCACACACTGACAGGGAGAAATATCAGGCCTGCAGTAGAGCTGGTTGAAATTTTTTCATTCAAAATTATTCACAGAAATAAAATTGGATTTTTCAAACAGGTCCAGCATGAAGCCACTGATCTTCCTGTACTACACATGCCCTAGGTAAACCTAACATTGCTGTGCATGGGATGGGGTAGGGAGGCTTTACTCACCCCTACTTCCCTGCATAGCCACATTAGGGCTAGTGAAAATCTAGCCGTAAATAAGATAATCAAAGGGAAATACTATAGAATATCAGTTTCCACAGTTTCTGAGATGAGAAGGCTCTTGAAGGGGTAAATTTTTAAATTAAAGTATTATGGAACAGTTTACTTATCAAGTCCCTTTCCTGTTATTGAGGTTCAAGTGGGAATAGATGGTTTTCCACAGTAGCGTTAGAAAATCCTTCTTTTAAAAGAATTCCTAATCTGTGCCTTCATGTGCCAACCAGCCTGTCTAAAAAACAGAATTTTAGTTCCAGTAGCAATGTATCAAGAGACTAAGTGTACAATTTTCAAAAGTGCCTATGTGATTGAGGAGCCTAAATTCCATTTTCAAAAGCGATTTGTGAATGTAATGTAATTTTTGAAAATGGGTCAGGCTCCTAAGTCACTTAGGCATTTGTTAACACTTTAACCCAGATGTTCACCACATCGCAATCTGTCAAATTTGCTTCATTGAATTGATCATGAGCCTCCACTTGTCTGCAAGAAAAATTACAGATCCTAATTGTTGCACCCACACTTTGCACTCTGTCCTGGGTTTTCCCCATATTTGTTAAGGTTCCCACACATGATCTGATTGCAGGATTGGGGAATGCATGTGTAGCCTATAGGGCTAGCCTGCTGGCTTGCCTATATATCTTTTCTTATGGGTTTGATCATTTGTTTTATTATAGTAGGTTTATCAATTTGTATTAGAGTATTTTGGCTGTAACGCAACATACCGGCCACATCCTCGATGTTGAGCTGAGGCAAGTTAGCATACATATACTCGAGACCTTTAGCCTATATAGGTGATGATGAGCTAAAGAATAGATTATATATATGTTTGTGACCTTCAACATAGATAAGTGAGCAATTTAAAGCAAGTTGGTGTAGGTAGGGCCACCCAAGTTCATTCCCCTTTTCAGACTTAAGTGGTACACTACAAATAACATAGAAATAACTGGTTAGGCCAGAAGTAACAGAGGTGAGAATGAGCTAATGGTCACAATGAATATGTCATTAATACGCACGAACATGCATATAGAACAGCCTATAGAGTAAGTGTGCCCTGATATTTCTGTAGGTGAGGAAGTTAAGTCTGGACATGCAAGGAGAGCACCTAGTGTTCAGGTTCTATAAGAAGGGCAATCCACCATGTTAGATAAGTTCATTCATTGTTTAGTTAGTTCATTATTTCGTTTTTCATAGTTAATTCTTAAGTAAATTCTAAATTAGCTTCTATAGTTTTTCTATAGCTTTAGCTCTAGCTTCTACTAAGTTATTCACCTCCCACTCAAGATTCGAGAAACCTGAATCATTGGACTCTTTTGGCATGCCAGAGGCGAGGCTGGTCCTTTGTCTCTTACCACCAGGTTATCCAGAAAGGGTGTGAATATGTTAATCAAGAAACCTTTATAATATATAATACCACATGTACTGCTACAACAATAATACTGTTTTTGTAATGGATTGATTATTCAATTACTATTTGATTACTAGTCCATTACTATTCCATTTATCTGAATAAAAGTCTTTAAGGCTGCATTTTGTTCTCAGTATGCATATCCTTGTCATAAATCCTTAGGGTCCTTGCAAATTCTGTGTCGCCTGATTCTGGGACAAGAATCTTATTATCTTCTGATCAGATTAATTGGTGAGTATATAACTCATATTATCTAAACAATATTATTAATATCCTAAAATCAGGCAACAGCATGTATACTTTAGAAATTTTAACATTTAAGTGGGCAAGTATGTGGTATCCCCAAAATATAAAAGCCCCAATGTGTGTTAGGGATACTAATTTTAAATACTTGAGCATAAACAGACATTAGATTATTTAAAGGGCACACACAGACGTTTGCACATGCACATTTGATTGATGGGGTTTGAAAATTTCCCCCAAATATTTTAGGACTATTCTATTTCTCTGTGTATTTCTCACTGCTTTGCAGAAGATTGGTGTAAACCAGTCTGAAAGATATGGTTTGACATAAATTGGTTGTTTGGTGGTGGTGTGTGGTTAGAGACAGATAATATTTGTCAGATTGTGAAGTACTTTGAGTCAGCAAAGCCCTCTGACAGCTGCTGAGCTATCTGAGATAACTTTAAAAGAAAATGATTATCGCAAATACATTTCTGATGTGGTGCTTAAAATCTGCCTCCATTATACAAAGCTAGGAGAGAAGTTTATCTTTATCTTAGCACCTGGGAACCTCTAGGGCTAAACAATTCAAAGGAGAATCACAGTATTCCATGATTTGTGTCAAATTTGTGGATTGAAAATAAAATGATCATCTCCACAACATGGCCACACATCTGGAGAACGTTTAACACACCAAAGTTTAGTTTCATATGTTACTGTATGTAGGGCTGAACTGTGGCTTTGCCACAAGCCCAAAGTAAGGAACTTCACATTGTTGCATTGCCCTTTGAGCAGCCTGGGAGAGAGATTGTGTTTCAGGGCATCACACTCTCTTTCTTGGTTCCCCCAGTGTTTCAAAAGGGGTGTAAACTCTAACGGGCCTTTACATAGCTCTGTATACATTCTCCAACACACTGGTGCAGCTATGGTACATTGAAGCAGATGGAGCCAAGGCCCCTCCCAGTCCTCACCCCATTCCATTCCCATCCATCTGCTCCAGGGAGGATGTAACTGCCCTGGCCATCTTTCATACCGTCCCACACTGCTACCCATGATGCAGCCAGCCAGCACAGGAACATGAGGAGATGCCTTGTGCCCGCTGCTTCACTGCTGTCTTTCTATATTTCATCCTCTTTCAATTTGTTTTTCTAGGCACAGAGACATGAATCTGAAAGAAGTGCCCTGTAAAGGTAGGTTGGGAAAAAAGATATTATTCCATAGGTATTATTCCATTATTAATGTACAATAGCTTATTACTAATTACTCAGGAAACTGTGTACCATTCAGTGCACATAGTAATTCCCATTAACTTTTGTGCTCTGAAGAGACAACATTACAGACATTAAGATTTAAATATTTATTCCCTTTCCCCCTCTTTCTTTTTCATGGGATTATAAATATAATAGGTTGATCCTGTAGTTCTTGTGCAATGGCCTTTTTCAGAATCAGAACTTTTTGTGAATTTTATTGTTTGTTTTTACAATGTTCTGTTTTCTTGTCAACACTGGAAAAGAAAAACAGTGGTTTTTTTCAATTGTTAGTTTTTTCAGTTTATATTTTTTACACCCCTTTTCCTCCTTTCTCCCTTTTTTCAGCAGTGAAAAGGAAACAGAGGAAAAAGAGGGGACACAATGCAGAAAGTAGACAAAAGCTGAAGAAAAATACCCCTCACAACAAAATTTGAGGGAAAAAAATGAAACCTCACAATTTTGCATATACTTTTTCCTAAAAGAACTAAGTGCAAGCTCATTGCTTCTGAAAACCTGCAGAATGAAAATGACTTTGACATGTTCAAACTTTTTCTGTAAAATGTTTTCCCTTTCCTGACCAGCCCTGCTTCCAACTCCTTTGGGCTTCCATGAGAACAATGGAGATTGCTAGGGTCTGAACACTTGTGAAGATTTTGTCCCTTCATCTAGATGCCTCAATGAGAGCTCTTTTGAAAATCTGGCCCAATTGTGGGTGCTGAGGTCTTTTGAAAAACTGCCCCTTTGTGATTTTTTTTCAGCTGAAGAAATGCCATCACAAGTCGGTGCAAATTAGGGGCTCGATCCTGCTCCATTTGAAGTCAGTGGCAGTTTTGTCATTGACTTCAGTGGGAGCCAAAATAAACCCCTAATAGGAACTGAAGAGGGGAGTGTGTGGAAGGATGGGGACTGATGGATGAATCAACAATCTCTCTTCTTCCATTCTCCCCTTTAAAATCTCAGCAGTAGCAGACTGCTTTATGCCTAGCCCATTTCATTCTGTTGACATCTCTTGGGAGACAGCTTTTTTAAAATAAAAATTACTAAATTAGCTATTAATAGCAAAAATTATTAATACAGGAATAAGGCATAAAACATACGAGTCTCCTTCTAACACCACAAAGCAATCTTTAAAGATTACTTTACTATTCACCATAAATATTTATACAGTAATATAGGTGGCCCCAATTGTTGGTGACAAAAATAATAAGATATAACATATTTTTGTCCTCAAACTTCTAAAACGTAGGGATCCAGTAATGGAGGAAGGTTAGATCCTGCTCATCCATTCTCCTTAGGGGTGTCTGGCCCTGGTGGTCAAAGCCCATTGAAGACAATGAGGATCAGGACTCAGCAGAACTGCTTCTTTGGAGTCCAAGGTGTTCATTCGGAAACCCAGCAGGGCAAATTCTTCACACAGCAAAACTCTGATGCACAATCAGCTGTTTCCCAAATAGATAAAAAGGACTCAAATGTAACATTTCAATCATGATCTCTGTAGAATCAACTCATTTCTCGCCTGTGGTGTATTTTGCCTGTAAAATTGACAAATAACAGGTAATGCACCTCAAGGGGATTTCGGCCCAATGAAAGGGTAAAAACTGCTTGAGGCAAGGGAGCTAGTAGTCTTTTGAAAAACCAAAACCACAGTGTCCTTTTATTTTCAAAGAGATTTAATTTGTTCATGCATTATGCAACAGATATAAAATTCTTTTTGTGTCCTGTTGACATTTCTATAAGCTTATTTCTATATTTTGTTTGTAAATAAAGCATTTTTAACAAAGAAACATGATGTATATCTCTTTCCCTTTGAATGGCTTGTTGCTTTGTTATATCTAGACCAATATTTTGGGCCTGAAATCAGTGAGAATTTTGCCATTGAATTCAGTGAGAGCAGGATTAGGCCCTTGTAGAGAGCTATTAATTGACTCAATTAATATGTACGATCCTTTTTGAATTGTTCAGTTCCCTCAAACTTGCTTTTGAGGCTGACTTTACGAATGGAACAAACAAAGACCTGCATATCTCTGCATACAACACAACAAACGGTAATTCCATCAAATTTTCCTTTTTAGCTGCCAGCTCAAGACAGAGCTCTTTTGATATAAGGTTACCGAGGCTGACATTATCACATCATTTATAAACACAACCCAAACATACTGGATGTATCTTTAAAAAAGAAAACATTACACAGTTTCAACACGGAATTGAAAAGTAACCATCTTCCTGTTTTATCTGTCTGCCAGAAAGTACGATACCAACTTACATTCACTAGAGGGAATTTGGTGATGTGTGTCATTGCCTTGAGGCCTGTTTTCACATATACTAGCACTTTGAAACTAAATATTTTTGTACTGCACTTCATAGGCAAAGTGCCTGAGGAGATTTGCTTTTAATAGAGACAATAGGAGTGTTCCAATTTTTCTCCACGAAAAAGAAAATATCTCTTCTGGGCTTATGAATAATTTTGGAGCTCCACTATTAAACAAATATTTCCTGTTTTGTGGCCTGGCAAATCCTTTAAATACTCATGGTACCTCCATATTACTCTATATACTCCTCCCACATTCCCCAATCAATTAAGGATTTTGCTTTCTTTTGTGATAATTGAACAAGGTTCATTGTGATTACAACAGCATAGACAAAAGCATATAGTTTTATGTAGAGTAAATAAAAACATCATCGATTTGATTGGAAGGGCACAATTTTAAACTGGTACAAACGGTCTTGTGAATGACTCAATAGTCTTTTCTTGTCTGATTACTACATGAAAGAAATCATGGGTGAACTGCCCCCTGAGGCATCCAAGGCTTAGGCCAGGTCCACACTACACACCTATGTCAGCATAACTACGTCGCTCAGGGGTGTGAAAAATGCATACCAGCCTTAACCCCCTCACGGAGACAGGGCTGTGTTAATGGAAGGGCTTCTCCCATTGATATAGCTGCTACCTCTCAGGGTGGTGGAGTACCCACACCAATGGGAGAAACTCTCCTGTCAGCATAAGTAGCGTCTTCACTAAGTGCTACAGTGGCACAGCTGCACCAGTGCAGCTGCACTGCTGCAGGACTGTAAGTGTAGACAAGCCCTAAGTCTAACATTTAGGTGCCACTGGCATTCACAAAACCCCACTCAGCTGCCGCCTAATCCTGGAGGTGCCTGAATTCCATAGGTACAGAAGTTTTCACCACTAAAGTCCCTAAGGCCTCTACATTTCTGCTGGTGGCTATAAGCACAGCTGCCTTAGGCCTGATGTTGTCAAGCTGCTCGCCCCCTAATGCACACCAGGATTCACAAACTAAGCATTGTCCCACCTATATCTTCCACAGCACCCAGTTCAGTAGGTGTGCTCCAAAAAGGCCAAACCTCACCCAAAAAGTGGTGCCAGCCCACCAATACCTAATAGTCCAGTGGTTGGAGCACTCATTTGGGAGGTGTCAGATCCCTGTTCAAATCCCTCCTATTCCTCTGGTGGACTGGGGACTTGAGCTAGGGGGTCTCCCACATCCTAGTTGAGTACCCTAGCCATTGGACTGAAAGGTATGAAGGCAGTCCTCCCTTTCAGGCAAGCTGACTACACTTACTGGATCGGGCCCCACAGGACAATTTAGATGGAGGAACTCCTATCTTCTCTCGGTTCATACATTGCCTGGACTTAGGCATCCAGACACCCGGCATGGGGCTGCAGTGCAGATGCCCAGAGGCAGAAATGTAGGTGCCTCCAGGAAATTTTTACCACAAAATATTTAGGTGCCTACAAGGTTTGGCAGCAGCTGAGCAGGGGTTTTATGAATCTCAGTATGGACTGATTCTGGGATTTAGACACCTAAATGAACAGTCTGGAACCTAATTCCTTTTGTGAATCTAGCCCCTAACTCTTTCCATTCACTGTGCAGGAAGCCAGTGTGCCTAACTCAGGGTTGTGAATTCCACTAGGCAGCAGGACACATAAAAGTGGTGTGTTGCAACATGCATACTGCACTGCCTAAGTTTCTCCTTGTGAGTCTGGCCCTAAGTGAATAGCCTTGTAACTACAGTTCACTCTGAGAATATCTAGTACAGGTATTAATTCAGGAGGAGGCAGGGTTCTCAGTCTGCTCCAGATATACTCAAACATACTTGGGCAGACTGTGATACCTTTACTCACTCTGAATAATACATAACATTGCAGGTATTCACCACTCAGTGGAACTTCTTGTGGAGTAATTTTCAGTTACTTTAAGTGTATCACACTCTGTCCCTGTATGAGGTAACATCTCTTCCTGGGATTTGGTTTTACTGGTAGCTCAATTACTAACAGTACATAAATTTCAGCTTCAGGTCACCAACCCTGACTGTGGCCTGTGTAAGGTTTCCTGCTGGACCTTATCGCCCCCCCCCCCCCCCCGCCTTATATCCTGCCTCAATGAGACAACAGAATTTACACAACAGCTTTATGCAGGGTTTTAACTCTTGCTAACGAGTTGGTCAACAGAATAACCCTGCACCCTCTATTAAAAGTCATAGATCCTGCCACCTTTTAACAGGCCAATTACTTACCTCTTTGGAATATTTATAACTTTCACTGTACTGCTTTCTTTTCTTTTTCTCTTGGATGTTTTGACTTATTTCCTTGAACCCTTTTCTGTCAGCTGGCATTTCATTTCCAATGTTACTTTTCTGTCCTTTGCAGTTTTTGAGTTTCAGATCCTGTGTCTTCTTTTGATGTAAGGAATAATAATAGGTTGTTAGTAGAATATTGTTTTAGGTTTATTAATATGTATGATGCTGTTTGTTACTTCTTTTTTTCAGTTCCTTGAAATTTACTTTTGTAGCCATGTTTTGGCAGGCAATAGATGGGGACTGTCTAGTTACCTAGTCTTTAAACTATAAACAAAGAAGGGATGAGAAGCTGAATGCTGAAAATTCAAGTGTGGAATCACAAAATGTGAAAGAGAGAGACACGGAAAAAAACCCTATTACTGTAAATGTCTGGGGATCATGTCTAGGGATATGGGAATAAAATGTTAAAACTATAAGAAGGTTTGAGACACTAAGGTGTGAAAGATGGTAGTAGTTAGATATTAGGGGAAGATTGTTTGTAATCACAATGATGGAGAAGGCTTCAGAATCTGGCTTTAGGAGATGTAGAAGAGAGTATCAGAGGCAGAGGTTTTATCCTCTGAGAAAATAGAGATTAAGGGACTGATATTGGCAGGATCAGGGAAATGTGGTGAATCTGTCTCATCAATAGAAGGATTATGAGTCTAACAGGTAGGCTTCATATCCCATGACAGGAGATAGAACTCAAAAATGAAATAACATATGCTGCAATGAGGAAGATATATGTTCAAGACAGTAAGATTTAGATCATGATCTTAACCTCACCTGTAGTGAGTAGGTAAACCTATAAATTATTTTATGATATAAACAAATGTTAGATGTTAGATGTATTGCATGTAATTGCTTCTGAAAATAATATGCCAAGAATACTTAAACTGAAATAGAAAATAGAAAGTTCCCTTTGATAAGCTGAGCAAAATATCATAAATCCTATAGAACTAGTTAAACCATAGTATGATTAATTACAGGCTGTGCCAAAGTAGACTTACAATGCTTTTAGATGTAAAAGAAACTTCAACAAGGATTAAGAATCAAAGACTAAATGACATTATACTGTAGGGTGATCAGATAGCATGTGTAAAAAAATCGGGATGGGAGTGGGGGATAATAGGTGCCTATATAAGAAAAATCCCCCAAAATCGGGACTTTCCCTATAAAATCAGGACATCTGGTTCCCCTATTATAGTCACATTCCTAGAGTTAAAGATGAAAAAGAACAAAGAACTGGTTATAGAAAACATGTGGTCCCAAAATAGTTAATAGGCTCAAGTCTCTCTCAGTTGCTCTGATGTGAATTAACAATAACTCAGTTAATGCAGTTGTCACTCATAACACCTACAAGGCCTACATTTCTAACCGTTACGAAGAACCGTCCTGTTTTTAGTGGAGGGAAATTAATAAATTCTGACCTGCATTATAATTAAAATATCTATTGATGTAATAGGAGGAATAGCTAAATAATAGCAAACATTGCTAAAATGATTCAGGACTGTTTATGGCCAATGTACTCTAATATTGAACAACACACTATCAGCAGGAAAATAATAAACCCAATTATGACCAGAAAATTTCTTGAAAAGAGAAGGAAGAGTTTGCAAGAGAGCTTGCAGTCAGTTCCATATTCTTTAAAAAATGTGTATGCTACAATGAATATATTGGAGATGTTTGGCTAGTAAAGACCAATGTAAGTCTAAGCAATATATAATATTCTCTTGTAAGATGTGAGTTGGAATATTGAGTTTTGTTATGGCCATCTTTCCACAGAAGTTATAGGCTTTGAAAATTTTAAGGCTAATGATATTTCACAGTATTAAAAACTAAGGACACAAGCTAAAGTCTATAATCAGTTCAGAAAACGAGGTCAGAAAAGATGTAATTAAATTGTTCAGTTGTAAATTACAGCTTTAGGAAGAATAGGATACCAACAAAGCTATAAATTTAAATACCCAAATGTCTTTAGCATTATACTCAAATTTCACTCCTTATTACTCAATTGCTTCCTTCCAAGGGAGATTTCTCTGGCAGCCTCACCTTAGGAACTAAGTTGCAATAGATAATGTCTGCTTGCAATCAGGACAATATTTTAAGTTAATTTTAAGTAGTTTCATTTGTGTAGCTGTTCAAACCTGCCATAGTAAGAGAGATGATTTATGATGGGGTGATTTTCAATATCTATTAAGTACATTGATTTGTAAGACAAATGATACATCTCTTACAGTTTTGCATCATTTCATCAGCTGGGTGATAAAAGTTGTACCATGTTAAACTGGCAGATCTAACTGTACCATGTTAAACTGGCAAATCTAAACTTTACCTACATGAATATAAATTAGATGACTTTTGTCCTTGCCTGGAGTGACAATGTCATTGCCTGGAGCTTACATCTATCATTACTATCAGTTAATTAGAACACAGGAAAGCTTTAAATGCCCTCACTCTAATCTATCATTCTGGACTTCTTCCAGTGTTAACACATCTGTCAATCACTTCACCCCCTCAAGCAATGTTTATGAAAAACCTGTGATAAGTATATTTTCCATAGGGGTAAACTACAGGAGGTAGAAAACCCCTTTTGTGTGTCAAAATTTGGGCTTTATCACAAAATCACATTCTCTCAAACTCCTCCTAATCACTGAAATGATATAATCTTCCTGACAGAGAGGCGGTTTGAAAGGCACCATGCTAGTACTTGAGTTACAGCAATTGCTGTGGATTGCGGTAAAAATACAGTAAATGCACAATTCCTTAGCTGGCAGCCTGCTTGGATAATTTTGAAAGTATGCATAGATGAATTAATAGAGCAATGTTATTCTATAAAGTGTAAAAGGAAATAACATTTTGAGTTTTTGGTCCGAGCCCAAACTCAGGCTTGTTAAAGCCAGCCTTAACAATAAAAATATTCTGGTCAGTGAAGTTTAAAAAGCAAAGCTGCAAGCGTCCTGCTATTTGGAAAGAGACAAGAGCAAACAGCACATCTTTTAGCAGCATTTTTTTCCCCACCTTGACGAATTATGGTTTATATTCCTTCCTCAAGGGAAGCCAGGTGCTTTCGGCTCACTAGTTTGATAAAACAGCAGGATTGTCACAGACGTGCTGGAACAATTTTTACAGTGGTGAGAGCCACTGAACCAAACTGTAAACCCTGTATATTATGGAATCCACTTAAAGCCAGGGGGTCCGACAGCACCCCCTTGTCCCCCCCCTGCACCCCGAGTTCCAGCACCTATGGGTTGTCATGGTGAAATATAGAGGAGTGAGCTGACACCAACATAGGGTTGCTAGCTGCCTGGGAAAAGGCAGTTGCCATGCAAGTTTCATGGCACAAAACTCAAATTTATTTTGGCAATTATATGTTTTAAATTATATATACACACATAAACAAACTACTGACTTGGACCGAGTACGATTGCACCATGCTTCGGTGTCATATGTGGTAGTATGTACTGCCTCTTCTGTGACACTAAGAACTATCAACCAGCCCAACATTGCTACTTCTGTTCAGTATGCTTCAAATCCTCTTTTGTGATACTTCAGAAAATGATGTTGCCCAAGATGAAGAAGTGGGGCATGTCAATTTACCTGCAGGCCACCAAAATTATATGGCTTTTTATCCTTTGTTTCTATATAACTGAGATATATTTAAACAATGTGGGTCAATAGGATGGGCTCAGCTTTAATATTACTTTTACTTTGATATTTTTCATCAGTATAGAAATCCTCTCTCATAAAGCCCGATGTAACTTCTAAAAATGATTCTGGATCAGATTCTGCCATTCTTATTCACAATGAGTACCTAACTCTTTGAGCACATGTCAAGGTGAATAAGGGGCAGAAGACTCTGTATATTTTGCGCCAGGTCAAATGCTGTATATTCAGCATGAAATTACCTTATCCAAATCATTTTAACCACTGTTTGCTTTATAACACTAAAGAATGACTTCAGATATTGAGTCAATGGAAAAAGCAAAAGAGAGGCTAGTTTATGATTGCTGCCATTAGACTCTAAACATTTTTACAGATGGTGTTGCTCTTCCCCAGGAATGCCACAGCCAGCATTTTTTGCAAAAGATCAATTAGAATTGGACACTTTATAATTCTACTATTTATACATAGTAAAAAAAGTGGTTTTCAGCACATAATCTTTCCGATTGCTGTGCTAAGCCAAATAAGTGCTGTTTCCTCTTCAGTGACATATTTCATCCTGACTATTGAACAGCCATATAAAGTCTTGAGAGGAAATAATATAAAAGGGTGTGAAGAATTGTTTAAAGGGAGTATAACAAGAAACTATGGTCTGAAATGAGGGAGAGAAAACTTAAACTAGTCATATATTTCCTAATAATACCTATTATCATACAATATTGACCTAATAATTAAATCAATGAGGCAATTGAATAGCTTGCCAAGGAAGGGCATTTGGACACCAAAAAGAAATACTCAAAAGTAGATAAACCATTTGGGGGGTTAGTGGACTGGACAATTTTGCTCAGTTGCACACCATATAAACCAGGAGGTCCTTTAAAAAAATCATCTGTGTTTCTATCAATAAATAAGGATAAAGTATCTTTCTGTTCCAGAAGCAGGTTCTGTATATCCATGTGTGGTTAAATCTTCTCTAGAACATCTGACTGGCATTGAACTAACCACAGGGAGAGCTCTGGAGTCAGTTTTCTGAAGCTGACTGAGCTATCTTGGTGTCTAGGATCCTGTGTGCATGTATTTTAACACAGTTAAATTATTGAAAAAGGTATTTTCCACTGAATGTATCCGATGAAGTGAGCTGTAGCTCACGAAAGCTTATGCTCAAATAAATTTTTTAGTCTCTAAGGTGCCACAAGTACTCCTTTTCTTTTTGTTCCTGTACTAGGTTCTTGTAATAAGGTTAGCCAAGGCTCATCTCTCTCTGGGGTGGCGAGGACCTCCACCACCTCACTAAGTTTGGGAGGAGGTCTAGCAGGGAAGTAGTCCAGCTGCAGGAGTCTTCCTCCGCAGCCTTTGTGAGGACAGAAACAACACAGTTAGTCATCAGCTCAGGCCCTAAGTCAGGGTGTGGCAATGGTGAGTCAGGGGCTCAGGCCCTCAGGCAGGGGCTGAGCAATAACAGTATATAAAAGTGACCCCAGGCCCAAGGTCCCAAGGCTGGGGAGAGGGGGACACTGCCAGCTGCGAGTTGGGTGGCAGGGGGGACACAGGTCCTTCCACTCCACTGTGTCCCAGCCTGGGGCACTAGCAGCAGCAGAAAACCCGCTGCTTGTGGGGATTCTGGCCACAACACACTGACATGGGTTCTGGCAGTGTCACAGTGGTATATTTCAGTGGCTTTTCTGGTTAAAACTGTAATTCAGATGAAGGTCATTAAATGTCAGTTTCCAAAGGTTACCACTAAAAATCACTTTTGAAAATTGAATTGCATAATGTAAAACAAAATAAATCATAGACTCATAGAAATGTAGGGCTGGAAGGGACTCTGAGAGGTCAGCTAGTCCAGCCTCTTGTTCTGAAGCATGACCAAGAATACCCAGACCATCCCTGACAGGTCTTTGTCCAACCTGTTCTTAAAAACGCCCAATATGGGGGATTCCATAACCTCTCTTGAAAGCCTATTTGAGTGCTAAATTATCCTTACAGCTACAAAGTTTTTCCTAATATTTAACCTAAATCAACCTTGCTGCCAATTAAGCCCATTACTTCTTGTCCTACCTTCGGTGGGCATGGAGAACAATTGATCACTGTCCTCTTTAACATATTTGAAGACTGTTGTTGTCAGGTCCCCTCTCAGTTGTCTTTTCTCAAGACAAAACATTCAGGTTTTATAAACTTTTATCATTTTTGTTGCTCTCCCCTACAATTTATCCATATCTTTCCTAAAGTGTGGCACCCAGAACTGGACCTAGTACTCCATCTGAGACCTCACCAGTGCTGACAAGACCAGGACAGTTATCTCCTGTGTCTCACATACCACACAGTTGTTAATAAACTGCAGAAATACATTAGCCCTTTTTGCAACTGCATCACATTGTTGCCTAATATTCAATTTGTGATCCATTGTAACCTCCAGATCCTTTTCAGCAGTGCTATTACCTAGTCATTTCCCCCCCACCCCCCATTTTGAAGTTGTGCATTGGATAAGGGTAATACTTTGCACTTGTTTTTACTGAATTTCATCTTGTTCATGTCAGTCCAATTCTTCAATTTGTCAAGGTCATTTTGAATTTAATACAGTCTTCCAAAGTGCTAGCAACACCTTCTGGCTTGGTGTCATCTGAAAATTTTATAAGTATACTCTACATTCCATTATCCAAGTCATTGATAAAAAAGTTAAATGCTACCAGATCTGGGACAGATCCTTGCAGGTACCCACTAGATATGTCATCCCAGTTTGATAGCGAACCAATTATAACTATTCTTTGAGTGTAGTCTTTCAACTAGTTTTGCACCTACCTTATAGTAATTTCATCTTCTAGACACATTTTTTTCTAATTTGCTTATGAAAATGTCTGTGGGATTGTGTCAAAAGACTTACTAAAATAAGGATATATCATATCTATAGCTTCCCTTCATCCGCTAGGCCTGTAACCTGTCAAAGAAGGAAATTAGGTTAGTTTGCCATGATTTGTTCTTGACAAATCCATGTTTGCTATTACTTATCACCCTATTATCCTCTAGGTACTTCCAATTTATCATTTAATAATTCGTTTCAGTATCTTTCCAGGTATTGAAGTGAGGCTAACTTGTCTATAATTCCCTGGGTCCTCTTTGTTCCCCCTTTTAAAGATAAGTACTAGCTTTGCGCTTCTTGTATCTTCTGGGAACTCACCCCATCACCATGAGTTCTCCAAGATAACCATTAAGGGGTCTAAGATTGCTTCAGTTCCTTAAGTACCCTAAGGTGAATTTCATCAGGTCTTGCTGACTTGAATACATCTAACTTATCTAAATATTCTTTAATCTGTTCTTCCCTGTTGTGGCTTACGTTTCTTCTTCCTTGTTGTTGAAATTTATTGTGTTAGGTATCTCATCGCATTCAACATTTTTAGTGAAGACTGAAGCAAAATAAACATTAACCACATCAACCTTCTTGATGTCATCAGTTATTAGCTCACCTCCCTCACTAAGTAGAGGACCTACAATCTCTTCTTCTTTCTCTTGCTCCTAATGTATTTATAGAACCTTTTCTTATTGCTTTTTATATCCTGTGCTATGTATAACGCATTTTGTGCCTTAGCCTTTCTGATTTTGTCCCTATATGCTTTTGCTATTTGTTTTTGTACTCATCCTTAGCACTTTGTCCATTTTTTTCATTTTCATTGTAGGGTTGTTTTTTGATTTTCAGGTCATTAAAGAGCTCCTGATGGAGACATATTGGCCTCTTACTATTCCTATCTTTTCTTCTCATTGGGATAATTGGCTGTTGTGCCCTTAATATTGTCTCCTTGAGAAATTGCCAGCTCTTCTGAACTCCTTTTGCCCTTAGATTTAGATTCTCCTAGAATCCCCGGATTCATCTTCTCTGAGTTTGTTAAATACAGTTTGTTTTTAGTCCCTTGTCCTTAATCTCCTGCTCTCGCTCCTTTCTTTTCTTAGAATCATGAAATGACAGATTTCATGATCACTTTCACCCAAATTGCCTCCAGCATTCAGATTCACAACCAATTCCTCCCTGTTAGTCAGAATCAAGTTTAAAATGGCTGTCACTCTGATTACTTCCTTCACCTTCTGAAACAAACATTTATGGCCAATACATTCTAAGAAATTATTGGACATTTTGTGTTTTGCCATATTATTATTTCAGCAGATGTTGGATTGTTAAAATTCCCATTACTATCCCGTCTTGTGTTTTGGATACTTCTGAAATTTGTTCTAGAAATGCCTCATCCACCTCCTCCTTTTGATTTGATGGTCTAGTTGAGACGTCTGCCTCTAAACTTCTTCTGGACCTCAGAACAAGTGTATGTATTCTTGATGTACAATGCAGCACCTCCTCCCTTTTTTCTCCGCTTGTCCTTCCTGAACAGCCTATACCCCTCTCTTCCAATATTCCACTCATGAGATTTATCCCATCAAGTCTCAATTATGCCAATTAAGTAATAATTTAGCTTCTGAACTAATAATTTCACTTCTTCCTGTTTATTCCCTGTACCCCTTGCATTTGTGTATAGACATCTACGATGTTGAGCAGATTTTCCCCACTGTTATCCCTCTTCTTGCTCCTGTGAGCCTATTGCAATTTTCCACCCTTCTCCCCAACATCTAGCACTCTGTTAATTTCACTTTTTTATATCTACTTTTGGGCTTTTGTTACTTACCCCTGTTGAACCTAGCGTAAAACCCTCCTCACTAGGTTGGTGGGTTGGTGTCCAAAATGCTCTTCCCCTTCTTGGTCAGGGAGACCCCATCTCTTCACAACAGTCCTCCTTTCCAGAATAGCATACCATGGTTGAGGAAGTCAAATTCCTCCCATCAACACCATCTGTGCAGCTACTCATTCATCTCCAGGATTTGTGTGTTGCTGCCTGAGCGCTTAGTTGGGGATTAGTCCTGCTTTGAGCAGGGGGTTGGACTAGATGACCTCCTGAGGTCCCTTCCAACCCTGATATTCTATGATTCTATGATGATTCCTCTCAACTGGGAGGATGGATGAGAACCGCCTGTGCCCAACTCCTTCATCCCCTCTCCCAAAGCCCTGTAGTTAGTGTTAATTGACTCAGTGTCATAGCTGGAAGAATCATTAATGCCCATGTAGATGAGTAGCATGGGGCAGTGGTCAGAGAGACGAGTGAGCCTTGACAGCCTTTATGTAACGTCTCAGATGAAAATGTATTTTTGTATAAAGGTAATTTTTATTACATTTTAAATGTCATCAATGCATGCAAGAAACCTACCATAGCAATTTCATTGTGTAACTGAACTAACCCCTACTTTGTGTTTTATATCTTCATTACCAAATACAAATTTTCACACAATCAATAAGCATTAGCTTAGCAAATTTCTGATCAACATCAACGTATTCATGTAGTCATATTCATGTGGACATAAAGGGGAGGGAATTACTTCTAATCCATAAAATGTAGATTTGGTGTGCAGGAAAACAAACGAACAAAAAAAATTAAGACCTTTTGAATAGTATTTTAAATCCAAGCAAGGCCACAATACATAATAAATGGTTAGCTGTGCCATTCGATCGTGCCAACTGCAACACAGTGTTAATGATCACCCTGATATGACTGTAATTAGTGTAATTTAAACACATCAGCTAAAAAACGTAATAAATATTTTTAAAAGTTATGGCTGTACGTAATATTTTTCACTTAACTAATCTAAATAAGTACACCTTCTTTGCAGAAGTGCTGGTAAGAGACTGGTCTTTATTTCCTGGCTCAAACATCAAACATGGCTTAGGGTTACTAAAGGTTAATGTCACATGACAGGGATCAAAATTCATTCAGTTCTGTTACTTTTATAACCTTTCTGAGTTCTCTGTGATATGAGTATTATGATTTACTTAGGCTCAAAGGTGAGCTCTAGCAAATCCTGTAGCTCATTTGCTCTGTGGGCAGTGAAGCAAAATAACTTAACTTTGGCATAAGGTGTAAAGAAGGCTTTTCTATATTTACAACAGACACTAAGGCCCTAAATGACAACAGCTGTATGACCCAAAGCATGGCAAATTTTACTGGTCTTATAGTCCAGATAGAAGGCAAATGTCTTGTTATTAGGAGAGAGGCTGTTGAAATATGTGGTGTTAGTTGTGGTTTTATTACCATTTCTCTGATTAGCCAGTATTTTCAGGCATTCAATACTTTGCTGTAAAATATAAATTGTCCATCTGAAACTTGTCATTAAGGCTCTTCCACTTGTGATTTAATAATGGCCCGTGAAAACTTTTAAAAATGATGCTAATAGTTTCATTAGGCCATTTAATGTACCCTTTAACAAAAATGTTATTCAATAATTTCACTTTTAGCATGTACATTATTGGAAAAGTAATTGTACAGCCTCATGCTTAGAACACAGTTTCGTTAAATGGACTTATTATCAGATATTGTGAAAATTCATAGTAAAACTCCAGTGATTTCACAATAATTCTTGCAGCTGTGAAAGGACTGTGACTCTACATGCAGAACAAAGGGAGATGCATGGCTGAGTCTTTAGATATGGAATTTATCCTCCTGAGTTTGGAGACTGGAACCTTATATCTGCACCCTTCAAAATTTGTGCAGAGAGAGAAAGAAAGAACTTTATATTTAAATCCTCAGATCTGAATCTTCCCCAATGGCTTTTTGTTCTGAGTTAGATCTAAATCTGGAAAGGATTAATTTTCTGTTTCTGATGCAACTTAGATATTATTCTAACACGTTAACTAGACTGATTAGAGCTGATTGTGAATTTTATGACACAGTGGTTTTTCATCAGAAAATGCTGATTTGTTGAAACTGAAACATACCAGTTTCAATAAAACTTTCATTGGGAAAGGTTTATCTGGACCAAAATTGAATTTTTGGTCAAAATGAGAGCAGCCCCCCCCATGACAGTCGATACTATTATGTTCACCACTTTTACAAGACTATGGTAAATTTAGTACAAAGAATGCCTTGTGTGGTATCGTTTGAAAAGTGATAATCTGCTAAACATTATTATCCCATTGAAATACGTGTAGCAACACTATATGTGAAGTTATAAGATTCTACTATACGATTGTTACTGAAATATGTTGTAATTCCGGATAACACCCACAAACCACTTTTCAGAGACAAAGACACACTAGCCCCAGCCAGGTGTTAATGGTCTATCACCTGCTTCAGCAGCCATTCCCCAGTAGGGGGAAGAGGTAAACAAAAATTTACATTTCATCATAGAGACAGCTTAAACTTCATGTCCACAAGAGACTGCTTGTTGCCTGCACCCCAGCTGGGGGTAATCCTTGAAGAAGGGAGAGGAATATAAGGCCACGTCTACACTACCCGGATCGGCGGGTAGTGATCGATCTATCGGGGATCGATTTATCGCATCTAGTGTAGGCACGATAAATCGATCCCTGATCGCTCTACCACCAACTCCGGAACTCCACCAGGGCGACAGGTGGAAGCGGAGTCAACAGGGGAGCAGCGGCCGTCAATCCCGCGCTGCGAGGACGCGAAGTAAGTGATTCTAAGTCGATCTAAGATATGTTGACTTCAGCTATGCTATTCTTGTAGCTGAAGTTGCATATCTTAGATCGATTCCCTCCCCCAGTGTAGACCAGGCCTAAGAATAAGAGACAGTGACCTCCACCTCACCTCTCTTCCTCCCATCTCTCTGCCCATGACATCAATGAATATCTGAAGGACACTGAACTAAGGGGGAAGGGTCCCAGACTGAAAGGGGACTCAGCCTGTGAAATTTACTGCAGTGTATGGTGAGGAAAACCTTTGCTTTGAATTCTGTTAGTTTGTTAAATTAGCCATTAGCTTGCATTTACTCTTTTATTTTCCGGACCTTTATGCATCACCGCTTGTAGTAACTTAAAATCTATCTTTCTGTGGTTAATAAACTTATTTTATCGTTTCATCTTGACCAGTGCGTGTTCGGATTAAAGTATGTGGGAAGGTCCATTTGAAATAACAAGGCTGGTGCATTATCATTTTCCTTTGGTGAAATGATGGACTTTCTCTGAGCTTGTACTGTTTAGGAGGCTACTGAGCAATACAAGACTCATGTTTCTGGGGAACAAGGATGAGACTAGGGATTTGTTGGTCTTGCCCTGTATGTAATTAATGAGTGGTTGGCCATAGCATTCATGTATTTGGCTGAGGGTGATTTTACATGTTAGGGGCTATCTATGAACTCGCCAGAAGTGGCTGTTTATATAGCAAAGCAGTGTAAAAGGCACCCCAGGTTAGAGACTTGAGGGGACACAGCTATTCAACAATACAGATTGTACCCTGGGGAATGTCACCTCCACCTCCAAGAATAGCCAATAGCTTAATGGTTAGGGCACTCACGTGGGAGACCCAGGTACAAGTACCATATGTCTGACTTGAAGGCTGGGGAGAGGCTTCTGAATCTCTCCTGTTGGAATTGTCCCACTTTGTATGAATAAGTAAATGTTAATTGTGCCAGAGAGAACAGGAGAGCAAAAGAGAGACACTAACTTTGTAGCTCACATGGGAGGTGGAAGATCCAGGTTCAAGTCTTACCCTGTGCTAATGAATACTTAATTATTCATAAGTGGAACATCTGTGATAGGAAAGACTGAGAGAGATCCTCCTGAGATTAGCCATTAGTCTGGTGATAAGGACAGTCTCCTGGATTGAGGAAGACCTTGTACAAGTACCTGGTCAGCCCAACTCGGAGCAGGGACTTGATCCTTGACACTTTTGAGATGAGTGTCTTGATTACCAGGCTGTTGGCTATTCTGGAGTGTCTGTCACTTTGTTTTTTCATGGAAAACCTCTGAAAGGTCTTGGCTTCATCTTGATGTGGAAAGGGAAAGAAAATTGAAAGCTTGTAAAGTCTTGTGGGATGGGAGAACTGTTTCTTGCCCAGCTCTAACAGTGACCTCAATAATGTTAAGGGAGAAAAGCTTTCCAAATGAAGGACTGCATGAGAGTCAGATGTGCTGACCAGTTGATATAAGAGAGTGAGAGATAGCTATGAAGGGTTTGCATTAGAGCATGAGAATTGTGAAGCTGGGGTATGTATTCCTTTTCAGTATGGGTTAGAGATGGAAATGAGTTCCTTCTGGAGTTCTGAAGTGTTATCTACAGCATGTAAAGGGAGCATAGTGTAACTAAGAATCAGATGCTTTGTGTTTAAAATAATACGTTTGGGGTATTTATTAATCACTTTGCACATATGTATACACAAATATACAGTGTTTGTATTTGTGTATTGTAGGGTATGGCAAGTAGCACTACATATTATTAAGGTTGTCTGACAAATCCCATTGTAAGAACCAATTTTCAGGTGCTTATAACTTTGTGAAACTTTAACCACTTGGGCTGAAATTTTCTGGCTGTACTGAATGAGGCAGAGGTCCCGTGGGAAAAATAATATGTGATTATGTAATCAAAGACTGTTTCATAATGCATTGGAGGGGTGGGGCGTGTATTAAGGTTACCCAGGAAACTTTAATTCGGGCATTTCCTAACTTCTTTGAGTGTTTAATTTGCAACCTTAATAATGTTATTCTAACATGTTTTTTTTTCCTGTGTACTATATATATTTGTAACATGCTTTCAGATCTATAGGTGGAAAAATGTAAAATGTTGTTGGTGCTTTGTAATTAATACTCTGTATGAACCAGACTAGGTACAAATGACAATTGCTCATCTTAAAAAATTTCAACTTAAATATTCTGTAATGTTTTGTTATCTAAAATTACACTGTAATGAATCATTATGATGCCCTCTGATAACTAAACCGTCAAAGCTGTTGCCATTACATTCACAAAACTAAACTGAATTAAGATTGTCTTCAGGCTAAACATGGTGAGAAGTTCTACAGAGACTGGCTGAAAGAAGCCACAAAGTATAGCCCAAAGACTTAGCAATAGAAACAGTGGGCTAATTCTACAATGAAAGCAACTAACATTTCTTAAATGGAACAGTGTAAAATTACTCATAGGGTTAAAACACAAGTACCTGTATATACAGTCTTTCACTCCAATTCGGGACTTCACTGTAAGGTTCTCAATAGTGACACGTTATGCTAACACATTTTGGTATTGTTTGTTGAACACTTAGGCTGCTGAATTTGTATAAGGTGAAACATACATAGTGAACAGTCTGGGAGAGCTGCCAACAACAAATTGCAGTAATTCAAACTTGTTGTTATAAAGGCATGAATCAAAAGCTCAGCATCTTGCTGAGACAGCAATCATCTTAACCTTGGTACACTCCTGAGATGGTAATATGAAGTCTTATCAATATGGTCGATATGGGTCTCTAAGGAAAGCTGAGGGTCAAAAATGACTGAAATTTACCATGAAGAACATTGCTTTCTTGGATGTCCAGCACCAGAACTGTGAATGCCTATTCAATCCTCACTGAAATAAGAGATATATGGCAGGTCGCCTATGGAAATACAGCTGGATGAGGCTGGCAGCAAAAAATGAAATAAAAACAGGTCAAAAGAAATGAAAGTCTGATACCTAAATTTTCATTTATGGTTGTCAGATTTAAAGATTGCCTGTTAGCCCTTTACTGACCAAGTGAGGGATAATGGAGAATTTTATGTGTTGTGAGAGTAAAAGTTTCCAGATTGGCTATACATTTTTCTTAGTGATAAACTCTCACTTAAAAGTTGTTTTTTGTTTTTTAAAGAACAGACCATGATACAGTCAAATCAGACGGACCCAGGACATTTTCAGTGATGGCAGTAATAGCCAGATCAAGATCAACAGCTTCCTAATTTACAAAGCTTTGTGTTCACCAGTATGCTTCCAGGAAGTGCCAACTTATAGAAAAACAATGATTGAAGCTGTTTATATTAGCAGCTAAGAAATCTATGTAATAAAAGAATTAGGGAGAGGAATATTTGAATGTTTTCTTCATAGCTATGCCTTGTAGTCGTGAGTCTGCAGAAACTTGGGGAAAATGATATCTACAGCACTAAACTGCAGAGCAAGAATATGTGACACTGTCAATATATATAAAACAAACTTGGATAGTGTGATAGGCTCTGTGCAGTGGCAGAAGGGGGTAGAATTGGATTTTAAAACATGGTAAAAATTTGGACTCAGCTGGATTTCTGTTACTGTACAGGTGCTTATCATTTCTTCCATAGGCAGAAGAATTTGTAATATATCTTGAGAATAAATGCTCAAATAAATTGGTTAGTCTCTAAGGTGCCACAAGTACTCCATATCTTTAGAAGTAGCTGAATTGGACTTCTCTTCTGCACATTCAAACTTGAAGGAAATAAAGGATTGCTTTTAGAGCACTTTTCTTCCAAAATTCTGTGATATGCAATATGTTGATGAGACCTCCGTGATGTGGAATATGAAAACAATGACAACTCAATCACATTTTTCAAAATGGTTAACATATTGTTACACCTACTGCTAACACCAATGGCCTGTTCTGATATGAGGGCTGCCTCTGCCAAGCGATAGGAGATGTCTGACGTCTTGTAGGTCAGCTTCTTAGTGGAGGAGCAATCAGTGATGCAGAAGCTTGTATATTCTAAGCGTAATTTGTTTTATTTAGACACATGCCAGTCCTGGAACTGAGGTGATCCAACAGCATGCCGAACAACCCCTTCTTTTGGGAGTCTCAGTTCAACACCACTGCCCAGTTTCCAGGAAGCAATACTGTATCAAGCAATGACTCTAATCAAAGACCAAGGCAGAGAGCAAACTCTTTTGCTGCTCACACAGTTCCCTTTCCATAGAGCCTTGCAAACAAAACTAACAACACACAACATGCTGTTGCCGGCACCCAGTGCCGAGAGGCTGAACAACAGCTTGAGTTGGTTCGTTACCCGGTGTGCTACACCCAATAATCACAACGGGGTGGAGAAGCAGAAAAGTTTATTTGAAGCTTCAAAAAGGTACAGGGAGATTTGAATCTCAAATCCTGTACAACAGAGCAGGAAGTTACACAGGCTTTTATACATCCTTTTTCCCAGCATACTTATCCAATAGCAAGCTGCTCCAAGTATCCATATAGCCAGCCAATCCAGTTCCCAGCTAGTTCCCTGATTCTCTGTATCATTTGTTAAACTATACATAAAGCTGCTTTATTCAGCATTGTTCTTCCATATCTCCCCTGTTTGGCCTTGCTTAGTTTCAGGCAGTCTGACTCTGCAACATACTGTTGCAGATTCTCAGCATAACTGCTGTGTGTGCCTCCAGGCGGGGGGGCCAAGGACACTTGGGCCTACCACGCAGAGCTGCTGCGAGTGCCTCCAGGCAGGGCGGGGGGGGCAAGGACACCGGGGCCTAGTGCGAGGGGGCTTCATCGACACTCGTGGTCTTCCATCCCCTCGAGTTACCTAGTGGCCATGCCCCAGTGTTCCCAACAATGCCTTCACAGTACAGACCACATGATTGCACGTTAAAAAAAAGAACTGAGAGAGAGAAGGTGGGAGAGGTAATATCTTTTATTGTGGACCAAATTCTGTTGGTGAGAGAGAGACAAGCTTTCGAGCTTACATAGAGCGCTTCTTCAGGTCTGGGATTCTGGGAAACGTACTCAGAATGTCACAGCCAGAGGCAAAAGTTAGCCAATATGGTCCGGTATGGCATACTGGCAAGAGTGGGTATGTCGTGCCGGACTGGACTGGCTTCCCCAGGCTGGCGATTTAAAGGGCCTGCGACTCCTGGCAGCAGCTGGAGCCCCGGGCCCTTTAAATTGCCACCAGCGCTCCGCTGCCAGAGCCCCTGGGTAGCGGAGGCAGCTCGGGCAGTGATTTTACCCTGGGGACTCTGGCAGCGGGGCTCTGGTGGTGATTTAAAGGGCCCAGGGCTCCGGCTGCTATGGGGAGCCCCGGGCCCTTTAAATCGCTGCCCGAGCCCTGCTGCTGGAGCTCTGGGGTAGTGGCAGCAGGGCTCTGGCAGTGATTTAAAGGCCCCACCTCTTCTGGTTGAGGCCCTGGCTCTTCTAGTTGAGGCCATTCCCCCTGCTCAGGACTCTGGCGCGCCGGTAAGTCCTTTAAGTTACTTTCACCCCTGATCAGATGACAGAACAAGGAGTAATGGTCTCAAGTTGCAGTGGGGGAGATTTAGGTTGGATATTAGGAAAAACTTTTTCACTAGGAGGGTGGTGAAACACTGGAATGTGTTACCTAGGGAGGTGGTGGAATCTCCTTCCTTAGAAGTTTTTAAGGTCAGGCTTGACAAAGCCCTGGCTGGGATGATTTAGTCGGGGATCGACCCTGCTCTGAGCAGGGGGTTGAACTAGATGACCTCCTGAGGTCCCTTCCAACCCTGTCTATGATTCTATGACCACAGCTAAATGCAAGGTGGAACAGATTGTTTAGCATAAGTAGTTAACACATATTTCAAGGGACCATTCAAAGTGACGTTATCCATTAACACTCCTCCAGTTTTAGGGGGGAAACGCAGCTGGGGTGGGGGTGGAAGTTTCATAGCTGTCCTGTCCATAGGTTGGACCAGAGCAACCACCCTGGGCCCTGTGCTTTGGGGGCCCCTGCGCTTCAGGGGGTTGGGGGTGGCAGGGCGGCCCAGGGGGCTAGTGGGGAGCCTGGTGCTGGCATCAAGGGCCGGGCCTGCACCCGCACTCACCAGCTTGGGTGTTTATTTCTTTTTCTTGCCCGCAGCCCCCCGGGGCTGGGGCTCGGGCTCAGGCTCAGTCTCTGTGGCAGCAGCAGTGAGCAACCCGTCCCCAGCCTGCTCCGTTCTGCTCTGCTCTGCCAGCTCCCAGCATTGCTTGCTGTTGCATCTCCCAACCACTAGTACCAGGGCCGGCTGACTCAGGCTGACCCTGACCCTGCTCTTCCGCCTCGGATGGACCCTTCTCTTTCCCAGCGGGACCCTCCAGCAGCACAGGGGGCCCCCTCACCCCTAGCACAGGTGAGTGCCAGCCCTTAGTCTCCATCATCCTTTGCCCATCACCCAGGACTTGTGTCTCCCCCCAGTGCCCCACACCTCCCACTTGCACTGCCCTTTCTCCCCTCTCCCAGCACTGGGTGGGATTCTCCAATGCCACCACCAGGCCAGGGCCAGCCCTTATCACCCCCCTGCTCAGGGTCCTCTTTGCTTTTCAGCTCTCCAGTCTTGGGGTCCCCCTTACCACAGTACCAGGACCTGGGCTCCCACAACTCTGGTCCCTTCACCACCCACTAGGACTGGGGTCCTCCATCCATCTGCTTTTCCGCCTCCTCTCTCCCTCCCCTCCCCATCCCAGCCTCCAGAGAAAACAGATCTTAGAACCCATCCTCCATGCTGGAGGATCCTGGGGTCCCCCAGCACCAGGGCACATATAGGCCCTCCAAGAGCCACCCAGTTCCCGAGACATGGGGTCTCAGTGATGAGAATGTGTAATTACATTTAAAAAAAAAATCCACTGACAGTGAGACTGTATGCACTTGGGAAGTGAGTTTGCTTCAAGAAAGTCCACGAAGGTGGATTTCAGAATGTAACAGGGCAACACTGATCGTGATTGGTGAGCTTTTTCAAAAATTATATGAACATTATAATTATAAAAAAGAATGACAATATAATATAAAAACATTATAATTATACTGCTGGGCACTATCAATATTTAACCTGCAGCCAGCAGCTGCCCTTGAAGTTCACTGTAACCAGATTTCATGTGTATAAAAAATGTTAAGGGGGACCCCACACAGGCTGATTTGCCCCAGGCTCCCATAGGGATGGCCCTGGGGAGGTTGTTACCGGATTATAGATTGTTGTGTGAAACCATAAATCCCGTAAAAAGAACAGGAGTACTTGTGGCACCTTAGAGACTAACCAATTTATTTGAGCATAAGCTTTCGTGAGCTACAGCTCACTTCATCAGATGCATACTGTGGGTATGCATCCGATGAAGTGAGCTGTAGCTCACGAAAGCTTATGCTCAAATAAATTGGTTAGTCTCTAAGGTGCCACAAGTACTCCTGTTCTTTTTGCGAATACAGACTAACACGGCAGTTACTCTGAAACCTGTCATAAATCCAGTGTTTCTATTCAGTCCATGAATTTTGGTATCTAGCAAAGTTATGAATTTAAGCTCCCAGGCTCATCTTTTGAAAGTGTTGTGCAGGTTTCCTTTGAGGATAAGGTCTGATTGGTCAGAGATAGAGTGATCACTCTGTGAAAAGCGTTCACACACAGGTGATGTGGTGTTTTTGTTTTTTATCATTTTCCTGAGTGAATTCATTGGAGAGCATAGTGATTTTCTGGTTTCATCCATATAGTTGTTACTGGGGCATTTAGTGTGCTGGATGAGGTATACCACGTATTGTGATAGACATGTGTTGGACCCAGGATTTTGAACAGTGTATTGTGGGGGGAGGGAGTTGAGCATTGTAGCAGTGGAGATGCATCTGCAGGTTTTGCATCTATTGTTCTGGCAAGTGTGGTGCTGCTTTGAGTTGGTGTGTACTGGTCTGTGGAGGCTTGCTTCTGATGATGAGTTTGGAGAGGTGGGGGAGTAGTTTGAAGGCCAGAAGAGAGGGATCAAGAAATATTTCTTTCACGATTGGGTCCCAGTTGAGTGTGTGTTGTAGTTGTTTGGTGATACCCAGTACGGGTTCCAGTGTGGGGTGGTAGATGACAAAAAGGGAAATGCGGTCAGAGGGGGGTTTATTTCTGTATTGAAGCAGGTTCTCTTGGGGTATTTGGATGGCCTGTTCCCTTGTTTCTCTAATATCCTGGGATTTACATAGCTACAACAACAGGGCATACAAGAAAAAGAGCTTGGAAGATAATGTGTAACAGTGACACCTGCTGGCACCTGCCATAAAAATATTGTCACTTGTCAGCCATGCTGAAATTGATATTGAGGCTTTGCAGCTGGTCAATGTCTATTGTTGGAGATAAATTAATTGTTGTGGACTCCAGTGTCATTGGTGCCATGTCTTTGTTTATACTATGTACAAGAGGCCTGTTATTCTTAAAGTGAGACAGAACCAGCCACACACAGGCAACTCCTGGAAAGCCCAGGTCAGTCACACTGAGCCACTACCAGGAACAGCTGCCTCCTAGTCTCACCTATCCTCCCAACTGCCAGAGAACTTTTCCTTCCTGGCTGAACAATCACATTCCAGTCGGGAGCCAGAAGAGCAACAGCAGATTCACCCGCAGGTGGTTCATGACCCTGCCCCTCTTCTGTCCTACTTACTGCTCTGCTGATTCATTAAATAGTTAGACTAAATATTTGTATTATTTGTGGATTAAGCAGGAAAACTGCTGATCTTCTGACATTTTGGCATACACTAGTAAGCTAGTAGGTTTCGGCTCATAAGCTCATATAGTAAATAATGAAGCACAGAAATTAGAGATAGATACTCCAATGCATGCCCCTTCCACTGAAAGATTGTTCAAAAGAGTATATCCTCCTAAACTTTGTCCTGTCTAGTCTTTATTGACCCAAGTGATGTGGCTTCTGCCACTTCCTTTGGGCAACTATTCCACATTCTAATAGCTATAATTGTTAGGAAATGTTTCCTGATCGTCTTCCAATATTTTCCTTTTCTTAATTTATTTCATTTCCCCCAAGATCATTACACCCCTTAGCATACTGGACAACTTATTTCTCTTTCACCTTAAAATACTTGTAGAAATGGATGCTAACCCCTTCTGCACATCATTACATTTAAAATTAAAATATTCCACTTTAATATTTTCTTTTTCTAAAAGTTCTGCTGTGTAAGAACTCAGGTCAACTAGGTCAATTCAGCTAGTGAAAACATGTTTAAGGCTCTGCAAAGCTACCAATTTTATGGAAAATTTAAAAGTTAACAGAAAAGTCAATCTGTATATCATCTCTTTTACTGAAAAGACCAGGCTAGTTATTCTATTTGATAAAACTACAGCACTTCATAGAAATTAAAAATAAATTAGTCACTTTTAATATTAAAGTATAAAATGAAGGGATAGAACTCAATAATGAATGGCTTAAAAGATAAAGAAATAATCCTTAAATCTAAATAGCACAATTAATTTTCCATTTAAAACCCAAAGCGATATAGTGATCGATATTTTTGGCTTCTCTGAGTGATAGCACAATACAGCTTTGACATTTTTGGTCAGCACGTTTGTTTATATATCATGACATAAATACTGCTTTTTTGCATGATGATTATTCCACTTTCTGTTTTAAAAAAAAAAGAAAGAGAGATGGTAGTTCCTCCAAATAAAATAAATTATTAGTGCTCTGAATGAAGAAACTCTGAATCAGACGCGGACTGCTGAGACAGAAAAAATAATGATAAAAATTCCTTTTAAATGTTGTTAAACCTTTTCTTGAATGGGAGGGATCAAGTAGGGGATTTTATTCTGTTCAGAGTCTGGGAGGGAAGTATGCCACCAGCCATCATCCTCTCCTCTCCAGATGGTTGTGATGTCTTCAGAAAATAGGGATTCATTCATTAATAGCTTCCTTCCATGAACCTTTTCAAATTGCAGTGGTTTCAGTAGTCATTCTGAAGAACCACAGTAGCTTGCTTGCCCATGTAAATTCAGTCATGTTTTATACTTACCTCTCTTCATTTTTCTCTATTTAAAGGGGTGGGAGCCATATAGCATGATATTCATTGGCATGACTAAAATAAGAATGCGTCTGCATAAAAACTTCTGGTAAATAAGTGTGTTTTATGATTTCCAAATGTTGTGCCTAGCTCAGATACTAGGGAGCTGGCTGGCGGTATAAAGCCCCTAATATATCAATATTACCCTTATAATGATAGCACGGTGTGATGGGGTATTCAGACCCCACACTGACTAAGAAGGGATTAATGAGAACCTGTGAGCTCAGTCAGCTTTGCCTCACTACAACTGAGAGGTGTCAAGTCTGGAGGGAGGGGCTAAAAGTGGGAAAGTCCAACTTAGCAGTGGCTGATGGAGACAGAGAGTGGACCTCTCATGCTAATGCTTGGAAAGAAGGCCTGACTGGGACCAGGGCCTTTCCAGAGACAGACTGAAGAAAGGCATGGATGGGGGCAGGATTGATCCCAAACCTGCCAGACACCAGAGATTTATACATGTTTTGTTTCCTGTGGCTAATATGTTTTCCTTCTGGATTGGGATATTGAACGTGTTGCCCTTTCTGGGCCGTACCTAGGGTCAGAGTACGACCATGGTAGCCAACAGCCCCTTTTGCCGCTCAAAGGAGACAATAGCCCTGTCGTGTTTTGGCCGTACAGGAGCTCAGAGAGTACTTTGCCATGAGACCTGAAGTGATGCAGTCACACAAAGGCTCTACTGGGTATATTACCTGCCATTTTTGTGTGAGTCATATATATCAGAATTGTGTGGGGACCCATTCCATTTACAAAAACAATTGTTTATTTCATTCATTCAGGAACATTGTAATTTGCTGGGTGAATCTGGTTCTATTTTTTTGTTCTGTCTTGTGGTTTGCTCATTTGCAGCTGATTCAGTTATATGCTGGATGCAAGCAGCTCTTACATGCAAGTAACTCTTGCAGTCCTCATGCAAGTCCTCCTTCAACTATGTGCCAATGTGGATCCCACTGAATGTGTGCATGTGCCTCATTGTGTGAGATGAGAGTCTTTTGAATAGTTATATGTTGGAGCTGTGCACAACCCCTATGTTTCCTTGTGCTCCCTGATGAGGGTTTAAAGGGCGGCTGGGGAGGGGAGGCTGCAACTCTCCCTTGCACCTGTGGCAGAGAGAGAGAAAACTTGGCCACACTGATCCTAATAGCTCCCTACTTGCTGAGGCAATTTTGGCTGTTGGACCTTTTGCATTTGGCCTCCAATCCATCTCCTGATTTGTTTGGACATATCCCAGAATTACAGGCAGATGCTCAATCCACATCCTCAGTCATTGCACCTGATGACCTGGATGATGGCTGGTTGAACACCACTGATGGAGACTGTTCTTGACAGGTACAAGAAATCTTCATACTGAGCAGGAAGCTGTATACTAGGAGGACTTACCTCTCTAAGTGGAAACTACCTATGAACAAGCAGTAATGGACTTAATCTGCAGCAAAGGGAGATTTACATTAGATATTAGGGAAAAAAATTCTAACTATAGGGGTAGTTAAACTCTGGAGTGGGCTTCCAAGGGGGTTGTGGAATCCCCGCCATAGGAGGTTTTTAAGATCAGGTTGGACAAACACGTCTCAGGGATGGTCTAAATATACTTGGTCCTGCCTTGGTACAGGAGGCTGAACTAGAGGACCTGTCAAGGTCCCTTCCAGCCCCACATTTCTATGATTCTATGACTGCCCAGAATAATTTGGACCCAGCTGAGGCTGTGATACCATAGATCCTTGACTACCTGCAGTTCTTGAAAGTGTTACTTGGTACTGTCCAAGTTCACCTTGCAGCAGTATTAACATGTCACGCTCTGATATAATCATACTCCATTTTCTCCCATCCAACAGCATCAAGATTCCTCAAGGGCCTCCTGTGTACTTACCCACTTGTCAGAGAGCTGACTCCTACATTGGATTCTTGTCTTCTTAAAACTCATGAAGCCTTCATTCAAGCTGCTGCTGGATTGTTCAACAGATCACCTTACCCTTAAAGGTCTGCGAGCTCCAAACCTTTATGGCCAGACCTTCCTACAAAGAACTTTCTCAGTGACAATGTGGTTCTGAGTCAGCACCCTATTGGCTGTGCACTTATGAGGTTCTCTATGGATTAATAAACTGTTGATTAATTAAGAGCACCAAATGTCCTGATTTGAGAACACTGTCCAAGGTAAAAGTTGACCTGAAAAGAACCTACCATTAAAATTAGTAAGCTAATGCTGTCTGGACTCAGTAAAAAGGGGCTATCTTAATTAAACACCTATCAAATTAGCAAATCTAGTTTGTTAGAGTTCAGCTTTAAAATTTAACTGCCACTTTGGCAAATTCATAAAATTGATTTGTATTCATGCTTGCATCCACAATGACTACATCTCAGAGAACCACAGTTACTGTAGGATATGTAACCACTCTTTATATCCCTTTTTGTGTGTTTGTAAAAGCAGCTTCAGATGCTAAGAACAATCAGGTTGCTCAATTAGTTCAACCTTTCAGAGCCGCCTTTTAAAAATAAAAGGTGTTGACTTGTGTATTAAGGGCCATAACCTTATTTTAGTGTTATAGTTGGGGATAGAAATAATTTGAAATAATCAGTTTTAAACTATCTTAAAGGACTTGTATTATCAATAGCGGGCACATTGGATCAGATGGCCTCTCTGTCCTCTCTCACTCCTTAGACTCTGCTCCACTAGACCAACCTGAAAAACACATGACAGGCCGATGATGAACCTTCAGTGACAACTTTTGGAAATTAAATGTCTTCCCCTCTCAGGAAAGCCCTTGAGGAGTCTGGCCATCTACTAACAGATCCAGGACCACCCCGATCTTCATTGGGCTGCCTGAACATCCATATTTTTCTCTTGGTGGATGTGAGCTAATTTCATTCACTCTGAGGTTTTCTTGTCAGTCTTCTCCAAAGTCCATCATTTAAGATGTAGTGAATTAGATGGGAGATAAATCAAGTATTGCTTGATGTGGGAGTGGCTGACTAACAGGCCTGCCAACCTAATGGGGCATGACCCTGTTGATAGAAAGGTAGAAGAATACGGTCTATTTGGGATAAAGGATGGCAGGCAAATATTGGGAACAGAAGGACAAGAAATGAAGATAAGGTTCATATAAGCAGCTGAACTTTTAGATGTTTAGCTAAATCAATGACCTAAACCTTTTAGATTAAGTCTTTGGTGTATTTCTTTTGTGAATTCCCTTTTTAATTATGGTCAATTGCAATGGGAAGGAACCTCAGTTACAAAGAATACACAAAAACAATCTAATTAGTTTCTGTTAGCTTGTGAGGTAAGAAAAACTGAGTCCTAGAGCAGATAATAGATACTTTAAATTGCAAGCATAAACCATTAAAGAATGCCACAATTGCCTTCATTAAACAGGTTCATTTAGGATAATTGTCAAATGCAACAAATTCTAGGTCCCAAGATTACTCAGGAGGTAAGCCAGTTATGCTGTAAGTGCAGCCAATTAAAAATATTTTATATACTGTATAAGCATAATTTCTTGTACATCCTTATCACGTTTCCAACATGAAACCTCCATTTTCTCATGCTCCTATTAAATCTGGCCTACTGACTTCAACAGCACATTGGAAGTTCTGTCAACTGTAATGATAGATGTAGGGACAAATGAATTAGAACTGGTGCACGAGGGCATATTTTACACCTCCCTGCACCAGCCTGGCCATTGCCCTAGAGGAAGGATTTGCTCTGAATGAGCATAAGAGTTGCTGAAGCTGACTTTCTCTGGGTTTCTTCTGAGTAGAGGGCTTGTGGGAAGTGGTGGTGCAATCAGAACTACCACTGGCTCAATAGAATCCCCTTCCAATCTAGCACTGCTCTTTTGGGCTACGTCATGAGAAAGCCCTGAGCTTTGGTTGGCTTTCTGCTTCAGTGCTGGCTTTCAGACTCCGACTCACAGGAATCTATGTTGGTGGAATTTGATAAAAATTAAGCCAAAAATCCTTTTTCTAGGAGGAGGTAGCTTTTGCTGGCAATTGTAGTCCGTGGAGACTGAATTACAAAAGAAATGTCATTAGGTGTCACTTCAGGCAGGAAAACCAGGATGTCACTGGTTTTTGGGAACAATACTATACACCTTCCTATTTGAAAGACCTAATCCATGTGGAAACAACCTCCTTCTGAGAGAGTTTCTGCCCCCCTTGTTCCCTTCCTCTAAGGGTATGTCTACACTATGAAATTAGGTCAATATTATAGAAATAGATTTTATACAGTCGATTGCGTATGTCCACACTAAACGCATTAAGTCGGCGGAATGCGTCCTCACTACAGTGGCTAGCAATCCCACAGTTCCCAGAGTCTCTGCTGCCCATTGGAATTCTGGGTTAAGTTCCCAATGCCTGATGGGGCAAAAACATTGTCGGGGGTGGTTTTGGGTACATGTTGTCAGTCGCCCCTCCCTCTGTGAAAGCAACGGCAGACAATTGTTTCGCGTCTTTTTTCTGCGCAGATGCCATACCACAGGAAGAGTGCAGCTGGCTCAGCTCACCGACACCGCTGCTGTTGTGTCCTGAGTGCTGCAGCAGATGGTGCAGTAGGACTGCTAACCGTCGTCATCCACCGCTTCTGCTGCAACTCTGCTCTGCTGCTATTGTCTCAATAGCAAATTTCTCCATGTTTTCTGTCATGGGCTC
Source organism: Lepidochelys olivacea (assembly GCF_965140295.1). Lineage (NCBI taxonomy): Eukaryota > Metazoa > Chordata > Testudines > Cheloniidae > Lepidochelys > Lepidochelys olivacea. The sequence continues at coordinate 301,285,020 of NC_140411.1, forward strand.
CCGGGTACGTGTGTTCTTCCTCGGGCAATGTGTGCAGCGCTAACAGTCGTTCTGTACCACTTCCACTGCAACTCTGCTCTCATGAATCCACCTCGCAGGTCCTCTCGTTGTTCTCTATAAATATCTATGCTCGTGGCATCCGTCTTTAGCCACTGCTTCCGCTGCAACTCTGCTCTCCTGCAGATGCCATATCACGGCAAGCATGGAGCCCACTCAGATCACTGCGGCAGTTATGAGCATTGTAAACACCTCGCACATTATCCTGCATTATGTGCAGAACCAGAACCTGCAAAAGCAGGCGAGGAGGTGACAGCAGCACGGTGACGAGAGTGATGAGGACATGGACACCGACTTCTCTCAAAGCACAGGCCCAGGCAATTTGGACATCCTGGTGGCAATGGGGCAGGCTTGTACCATGGAACTCTGATTCTGGGCCTGGGAAACAAGCACAGACTGGTGGGACCGCATAGTGTTGCGGGTCTGGGGTGACTCCCAGTGGCTGCGAAACTTTTGCATGTGTAAGGGCACTTTCATGAAACTTTGTGACTTGCTTTCCCCTGCCCTGAAGCGCAAGAATACCAAGATGAGAGCAGCCCTCACAGTTCAGAAGCCAGTGGCGATAGCCCTCTGGAAGTTTGCAACGCCAGACAGCTACCAGTCAGTCGGGAATCAATTTGGAGTGGGCAAATCTACTGTGGGGGCTGCTGTGATCCAAGTAGCCAACGCAATCACTGAGCTGCTGCTATCAAGGGTAGTGACTCTGGGAAATGTGCAGGTCATAGTGGATGGCTTTGCTGAAATGGGATTCCCTAACTGTGTGGGGCGATAGATGGAATGCATATGCCTATCTTGGGACTAGACCACGTTGGCAGCCAGTACATAAACTGCAAGAGGTACTTTTCAATGGTGATGAAAGCGCTGGTGGATCACAAGGGACGTTTCACCAACACCAATGTTGGATGGCTGGGAAAGGTACATGATGCTCGCATCTTCAGGAACTCTGGTCTGTTTGAACAGCTGCAGGAAGGGACTTACTTCCCAGACCAGAAAATAACCATTGGGGATGTTGAAATGCCTATAGTTATCCTTGGGGACCCAGCCTACCCCTTAATGCCATGGCTCATGAAGCCATACACAGGCAGCCTGGACAGTAGTCAGGAGCTGTTCAACTACAGGCTGAGCAAGTGCAGAATGGTGGTAGAATGTGCATTTGAACATTTAAAAGCGTGCTGGCGCAGTTTAGTGACTTGGTTAGACTTCAGTGAAACCAATATTCCCATTGTTATTGCTGCTTGCTGTGTGCTCCACAATATCTGTGAGAGTAAGGGGGAGACGTTTATGGCGGGGTGGTAGGTTGAGGCAAATCGCCTGGCCACTGATTACACGTAGCCAGACACCAGGATGATTAGAAGAGCATAGCAGGATGCTCTGCACATCAGAGAAACTTTGAAAACCAGTTTCATGACTGGCCAGGTTACAGTGTGACAGTTCTGTTTGTTTCTCCTTGAGAAAACCCGCCCCTTTGGTTCACTCTACTTCCCTGTAATCCAACCGCCCTCCCCCCTTCAATCACCGCTTGCAGAGGCAATAAAGTCATTGTTGTTTCAAATTCATGCATTCTTTATTAATTAGTCACACAAATAGGGGGATAACTGCCAAGGTAGCCCAGGGGGAAGGAGGGAAGCACTGGGTGGGGTGGCGGAGGAGGAGAGGAGGGAAGGACAAGGCCACACTGCATTTCAAAACTTATTGAATGCCAGCCTTCTGTTGCTTGGGCAGTCCTTTGGGGTGGAGTGGTTGGGTGCCCGGGGGGCCCCCTCCCCCGTATTCTTGGGCATCTGGGAGAGGAGGCTATGGAATTTGGAAAGGAGGGCGGGTGGTTACACAGGGGCTGCAGTGGCGGTCTGTGCTCCTGCTGCCTTTCCTGCAGCTCCACCAGACGCTGGAGCATATCAGTTTGATCCCCCAGTAGCCTCAGCACTGCATCCTTCCTCCTCTCATCGCACTGCCGCCATCTCTCATCTTCCTCGTCCCTACTGTCCTCACGTTCATTTTCTGCTTTCCTGGACTCTGACATTGTTTTCCTCCACGCATTCTGCTGAGCTCTTTCAGTGCGGGAGGACTGCATGAACACAGAGAACATTTCATTGTGAGTGCGTTTTTTTTGCCTTCTGCGCTAGCCTCTGGAACGGAGATGATAGGGGGAGCGCTGAAACATTTGCAGCTGTGGGAGGAAAAAAAGGGAGTGAAGTATTTAAAAAGACATTTTAGAGAACAATGGGTAGACTCTTTCACAGTGAACCAAGCTGTTAACATTACATAGCACATGTGCTTTTGGTAGAAGTTCGCATTTTGCCTCTTATATTGAGGGCCTGCCGGTTTGGTGTGAAAGATCACCCACGCAGGGCCAGGCACCAGAATTTGGCTTGCAGGCAGCCATGGTAAGCCACAGTCTTTCAACTTCTTGAACCTTCATAACATTTGGGAATGGCTTCAAACAGCATATCTTTCCCATACCAAGCACCTGTTGGGTTGGCCTTTTAAAAGGAGGGACTGTACTGGCCGTGAATGCATCCCAAGTCTTCAGGGCAAATTAATAATTAAAGCACGCTTTTGCTTTTAAACCATGTATTTTATTTACAAAGGTACACTCACCAGAGGTGCCTTCTCCGGCTTCATGATCCGGGAGCCTGCCTTGGGAGGGTATTGGCTCCAGGGTGATAAACAGTTCCTGGCTGTCGGGGAGAACAGTTTCTCTGCTTGACTGCTGTGCGCTATTCTTCTCCTCCTCATCATCTTCCTTATCCCCCAAATCCTCATGCCTGTTGCATGAGACTCCCCCCTTGCAGGTGTCCACGGACAGGGTGGGCTAGTAGTAGGGGCCCCTCCTAGAATTGGATGCAGCTCATCATGAAGCGGCATGTCTGGGGCTCTGACCTGGAGCGGCCGTTTGCCTCTTTGGATTTTTGATAGGCTTGCCTGAGCGCCTTAATTTTCATGCAGCAGTGCTGCGGGTCCCTGTTGTAGCCTCTGTCCATCAGGCCCTTGGAGATTTTTGCAAATATTTTGGCATTTTGTCTTTTGGAACGGAGTTCTGATAGCACACATTCATCTCCCCATACAGCCATCAGATCAGTACCTCCCGTTTGGTCCATGCTGGAGCTCTTTTGCGATTCTGGGTCTGCATGGTCACCTGTGCTGATGAGCTTGCCACGCTGGCCAAACAGGAAATGAAATTCCAAAGTTCCCGGGGCTTTTCCTGTGTACCTGGCTAGTGCATCTGAGTTGAAAGTGCTATCCATCGTGGTCACAATGGAGCACCCTGGGATAGCTCCCAGAGGCCAATACCATCGAATTGCATCCACACTACCCTAAATTTGACCCAGTGATGTCAATTTCAGCACTAAACCCCTCGTCGGGGAGGAGTACAGAAATTGATTTTAAGAGCCCTTTAAGTCGACAAAAATGGCTTCGTCATGTGGACGGGTGCAGGGTTAAATCGATCTAACATTGCTAAATTCGACGTAAACTTGTAGTGTAGACCAGGGTTAAGAGAAGAATGTCGATTTGCATTGGACACAGCGGAGGAGATATGGGTTGTATTTAATATCACCTTTTCGGTAACCTGTAAAATATTCTAATAAACCTTTAGTTTTTGGATGGATCCATTGGCATATCATTTTTAAATATCTTTCCGGCAGTCATTTTAAGGGACTATTTTATTTTGTTTTTAATTATTTGTAACCATTATCGCTTATATGGTGAAACTTTATCACATGCTTTGCTGAACAGAGATGGATTTAAACATGGTTGTACATACAATATACTTTTTCAATAGGCACTGGATAGTATGGCTATTCTCCTCAATGAGGTCTAAAGTGAAATGGTTGCCTCTGTATGTAAGTCAAGGCAAAAGGGATCAAATAGAGTGAGTTATAAAATGTAGTGGTTATTTTAAATAGTTTCAATTTTTTGAGAAAGTCATTACTGAATGCAGGAGCTAACAATAGAACAACCACCAAAGAATTGGCTTTTTAAAAAAATAAAGAATATATCTTGCCCCAGGAGCTATGGAGCACGAGAACTGGGGAAACCGAATGATCCCTCATCACTAACCGAACGATTTGTTGAACAGCGGTCAATGGCTGGGTAATGTGCTGAATTATGCATTGCAGCTATTTAAACCAAACCTAGCCTATGGATAATCTGAAGATTTCAGCTCAGAATTAGGCCATTTTATAATTTTCTTAACAAGCACAAACATTCATCCGTGTAAATATATATATATTTCCATCAGTTCTTTTCACAATCAATAGAAACATGTGTATTGATCACGCTAGTGCATGTGTCTGCTTGTTTTATGCTGTATCTTTTTTGACTAATAAGCAAGCAAGTTATAAGCCTGCAGTCTAATAGTTCCCCTTGTTTATCCTGGGAACTGGGAGGAACAAGAGAACAGAATGGCAACACAGAACAACCTATACTTTACATTTTACATTTTACTTCTATCAGCACTATTATTAGCAAATGTTTGACTGAAAACTAGGTTTTGATGGAGGGATAAAAATCTGCAATCTGTCAGATTCCATAATGCTTATCAGTTGCCTGGCAATTCTAATTCCTTGAATCTGTTATAACAACACAAGGTCCCCAGATGTTAGCTGTAAAACCAAACTATAATTATTTACCAGAGAGAGAAACTGCTGAGATACACTATACTATGTACTTTCTTTCAGGTAGTAAATTACTAATGACAGCAATAGAAGAAGAGCCTAATTAATAACAAAGCTATCTAAAGATTGCATGGTGTTTTTTTCCCTCTTGAGCATGATGTTTTTCATAATTATTTTGATTTTTGGCAATATTACTAATAAAATACTTATGATTATTTTCATAGTAATATTCTACCAATCATTTAATTTTCTTATGTAAAACCAGGCTTTCCTAGAGGTATTACTGACTATAAAGAAGTGTAGATATAAGTAGGCAACCCCCTATACACACAGAGACACCATCTTTGCTTCTTTTCATAGGGAACATGAGACCTAGTAGTGGGTAATGAACTAATTAGGTCCCCAGAGTCTCATGATAGCCATTGACTCATATCTCAATAGCTAGGTTTTCTTTCACTTCTGGAAACTACAGAGCAAGGCAGGCACTTAAAATCACTGCTGGATTTTCTTTTAGCCTCCTGATGAGTTTAATAAGCGTGTGCGTCTGTGCTAAACTTTTAATTAAGCAGATACCAAATTTTAAAGTGTTTGTACAGCATTTTCTCCCATTAAAATAGCTCCCTTTGCATTGACTTTCTGTTTGAAAGGGATATTCACAGCAGGTCCACAGTTCTTGAAGTCAGATCAGATAGGGTGGTGAAGAAAATATGTACTTGCTAATTATGTCATACATTTTTACAGACAAAGGCAATATTACATGAAACTCAGAGTAATTTACTTATTCCCAGATAATCCACCTGAATAGCTAGTTAAGGAATCTTGAGGGTGCTATTATGAATTTGCTAACAATGACTTGACACTTAAGAATTTCTTTTCCCCTGCATTTCATCAACTGCTTCAGACAAAAGTCAGAATTCATGAGTCTTTCTAGTAAACCTAGTTTAATAGAGGGAGAATTGGGTTTTTTTAAGTTAAAATATGAAACCTTCCTCTCTCTGCCAAAGGAATGTAGATTTTGGAACAGGGCTGGGCCGGGCATGGGAGAGATTTTGAGACATGCTCCTCACCAGGAGAGTCCTCCCTTTGACCTCAGTGTATGTTCCTCATCAGGAGTGTTCAGTGGCTCTTTTACTGCACCAGCAGCTTAGTGACCATCAGCTTTGCTGAACTATGCACTGGGGTTCTAGAAAAGTGGCTTCAGATTGTGAAACATGCCCGCATCATCCATCCAGTGTGTATCATGATCAGTGAGACTGGAGTCAGAGGACCCATGTTTCCTGGAGGGAATCATACTGAGGAACATCAGTGGAACAGGGAATACAGAACATTAGGCTGGAAGCAACTCAACCACATGGACAAATCAGTCCCCAGAGTTTAATAAAGTTTCACTTGTTCAACATAACTTGCATTCAGCTTCACTCATTGCAAATGGAACATGATGGCACCATCTGAGCAGTGAGTTCTCTGCAGTGCAGCAGCTGGCAGTGTGGGCCATGGAACTCAGTCTGATGCCTCCCTCCACCCAAGCTCTGGATTTTGCAGATGCAATCCTAGCTCAGTGATGGGTCTGGAGAAAGGAGGAGTTCCAGCTGTACACAGAGCTGGTCATGCAGGAAGACAACAGGAAAGTAAAGCTGTCATTTTACCTTACTGGGGAACAAGGCAGAGAGGTATGCGGCACTCTAAAGTTTACCACTGCCTCAAACCTCATAGTAGCCCTAGGAGCTATTGCTTGGGCACCTATTGCTCCCCAAAGCAGAACATGACTGTAAAATTACACAGATTTTTCACTAAAGAAGAAAAGGGGATAGACGTCTATATTACAACCTCTCTCACTCTGGCTGCTACATACAATTTTGGGACCTTGACAGACTTCCAATTGGGGCAGGATAGGCTGTGGCAGGAGTGGCTGCTCCAGGAAGGCAATCTCACATTAGACATGGCACATGCAGTGGAAACCTCAAGATAAAAGCTCTTGTAGGCACAACACCCCCAGAAATAAATGCAGTGAAAAAACAGCAAAGAGTTCCATACAACAGCATGAGCAGGTAAAGGAAAAATGACCTGCCCTAGGACAGCATTGCAGGAATGCGGCAAGATGAACCATTTGAGCTGTGTGTGCAAGAGCAGAGGAAGGTCTTAGAAAGATTCAGTCAGACTTGCGCAAGAGTGGGAGCGCTCACCATAGAGTAGTGATGATATCATGACTCTCTCCTTGAGTCCGAGAGCATAATAGATTCAGACTGCCGGGATAGGAAAGCAACAAGGGACAATACCAAACTCAGTGCATGCAAAAATGTTAATAAGGAAAAGCTCTGAGTGATTTCAGCTGAATAGTAGGTCCTCTGGCAGTGTGATTCCTCAGAGTGAACACACCCATTACAAAGAGCAGGCACAATTTAATAATGTACAATGAGAGCATAGTTCAGCCTATAGAAAAATGTTACCTCATAGTAACTAATCCAAAAATAACAGAGTATACCAGCTGAAGTTTCTGGTGGTGAATGATAAGGACCACAGACCTTGCTTGGGGAATACAGCCATATAAACCCTGGATCTGATCATGGTACTGTAGAGGCCAGTACAGCCTGCGTAAGCAGCATGGTGATGGTAAAAAAGCCATTAGGCAAATTATGCTTCTGCATAGTCCCAAAGTCACTGAACTGCACTGTCAAAACATGCCACTATCCACTGCCCACAATTTATGACATTTTGCCAGAATGTCAAAAGCCAGGATGTGAGGTGATGTGACAAATAGTTTTTGGCACATAAGCTTGGATAAAGAGTCCAGCATGCTGACAACCTTTGCAACACCGTTTTGTTGCTACAAATGGGTATGTATGCTGATAGGCATACACTCAGCACCAGAGGTATTCCAGAGAAGACTCACCCAAGTGCTGGAAGGACAGTTTGGGTGAAGATAACTGCAGATGATATCCTCATTGTAGGTGAAGGGAGCAGAAGCTGAACAAGACCATGATAGAACACTACAAGCATTTCTACAGTGATGCAGGGACAACAACATATAACTCAATCCTGAAAAAATGCAACAGCATGAGGTGACATACATTGGACATCTGCTCACAGCAGAGGGACTGCATATCCCAACAAGACTAAGGCAGTCAGAGACATGCCATCCAAAGCTGTTATGAAAGAGTTACAGCACTTCGTAGGAATGATAAATTTTCTGCCCAAGTTCTGTCCATATCTGTCTGCAGTAGCGGAACCCATATGACAGCTCAAAAGGCAGGATATTGAGTGAGACTGGCAAATATTTGTCACACTGAAATAAATGATAATGGCTGCCCCTGTCCTGTATTACTACCAGCCAGGAGATCCATTGACACTGCAGTGTGATCCATCAGATAAAATATTGAGTGGAGCTGTTTTGTAGGAGCAGCCATTTGCTTATGCCAGCAAGGCCCTGTCAAACTGAACAGGAGTAAGACCAAACATAAAAAGAGTTTCTAGCTGTGGTGTCTGGAGTTAACCTATTCCATTGGTACCCCTATGGCCACCCAGTAATAGCACAATCAGACCAAAAATCTTTAAAGACGATCATGGCAAAGCCCCTTTTTAGTGCTCCAATGCATTGATGACTGGTGATTTCCCATACTGGGGGTTGGGGGTACTAGCTAAAGGGGAGGACACATGACCTCCCCATGTGTCTCCTCCCTGCCCTGCACCCACGTTACCTGTTGGGAGGGCGCTCTTTCCTCCTGCTGTGCAGGCTCCCTCTGCCCCCCACAGCACATTTGGCTGTCATCCCTGGCAGCCAGGCCCAGGCAGGGAGAAGAACGGAGCCTGGCTGGGGAGGGGCAGCAGCAGCAGCCCGCTCCATGCCCAGGCTTGGTTTTCGAGGACAGGAGCTAACTCTAAGCACGCCGGCGGGAGAGGATGGAGGGCTCTGGCTCACTCAGCTGCTGTCCCCGGAACCTGAGTCTGGGTTGGGGGCAGTCCAATGCCACAGTCAGGCACTCTCCCAGGCAGCTGCTGCGCTGCACCAGGCAGTGTGGCCAGAAAAGCCTCTAGCCCCACCACTTCTGCTCTGGCTCTGGCCCCACCTGTTCCATTTTCTGCCCAGGCACCTGCTAGGGGGCACTTGACACATCACCTCTGCTCCAATGAGATTGCAGTACATATTACTGCACCTTCAGCATTCTACCAGGTAGAGATCACATATTGTTCAGGACAATTACTTGTGTTAACTGACACCTTGACACCTGACATCATCAGCCAGTTGGGGGAAGGCAATTAGTACATAGTGCAGCATGTTATTGGATTCAGTCTCCCAGTTTCAACAGCATTGCTGATGGAAATCAAAGAAGCCACAGAAAGGGCCATCCAACTACAGGCAGTCAAGGGAGCAATGGTGGTCAGAATACAAAAGCCAAGTATCACTAGGAGCAAAATAATATTTTCAAATTAAAGATGAGCTGACTGTGCAGGATAGAACCATATTTTGAGGACAGAGGGTGGTTGTCCCTGCCTCAGTAGAGTAGGAAGTCATGCAAAAAATCTATGCCTCAAACCTGAGCATTCACAGATGTCTTAGATGGGCTTGAGTGTGTGTTTACTGGCCAGGAATGAATACACAACTCCCTTCTACCAAGGAGAGGTGTGACACCCACCGGTCATCTGAAAACCACAAGCAGAAAGAGATTTAGTTACCACAAGAACTACCCACCCAGCCATGCATCAAGGTCAGAGTTGACTTATTTGCCTTCAGTGCAGGCCTTAGCTAGAGTGGATTGCTATTCAAAGTTTGCCCTGCCTGATACAAGATTGTTAAACTGAAGGCCCACTTTGGGAGATATGGCATTCTGAACGCTCTATTCACTGACAACGGACCCAAATTTGCCTTGGAAGAATTCAAGGAATTTGCGTGCAAATGGGAATATGATCACTATGCCTCCTCCCCACTATGCCTCCTCCCCACTATACCCACAGAGTAATGGTAAGGTGGAATCAGCTGTTACATAAGGCTGTTTCTTCTGCTTAAGACCCCTTGTTAGCATTTTTAGAATACACAAATACCTCATCACAGAGGTGTCAAAACAGTTCCAGGCAGGCACTGACGGGACAAAGGATCATAACCTTGCTACCAATGAGGAGAGACTTATTGCAGCTAGAAAGGTGGAGATACTGCTGAAAGGAGGTGGCCAACAATCAGAGAAAGCAGGCACTAGAGTACAACAGGTCAGCCAAGGACCTTCTGGCCCTGGAAACTGGCACTCGTGTGCAGAGTCAGCCATTAGAGAGACACCAGAAGGATTAAAGGTGTCATGAGGAGTGCAGGGGCACCCAAGACATATGAAGTGAAAACGCAAAAGGCACAAGTGATCCCAATGAACAAGAGGCACTTACAAACCAGCAGACACAACACCACCTAGAGAGAGCCTACAGAGATCATCAGAGGACAGAGAGACAGAGAACAATCTGGAGGACATCCTCACAGGGATGGAAGGGACTCCACGGAAAGAGAGTTTGCTAGACTCAGAGACAGGTGAAAGGGAGACTGAGATAGGTCATTTCTGATGTGGTTGCCTGTTGAGGAGACCAAGCTATCTCAAAGTTTATATAACCCGCTGAACCTGTGATAAAGGCAATACACCTGCTTGGCTATGTTCTGCCGTGAGTGCAGGAGACTGGACTAGATGACCTCTTGAGGTCCCTTCCAGTCCTATGATTCTACGTGCTAGCAACTTCTGGCCAAAGCACATGGGATGGGAGTTGGGTTTCAGTTATTTGTCATGTTTATATTTTACAAACATTTTACTAGGGAAGATAATATCATGATCAGTGGAACTAGGGGCAGAGGGCCCACGTTCCCCGGAACGACTCTAATTGATGGGACACAAGGGGAACAGGAAACATGGAGAGTGAAGCAGGAAGCAACTCAGTCACATGGATAGTGCTCAGTCTGCATGCTTTATAAAGTTCCACTTGTTCAACTTATCCTGCATTCAGATTAGTGAATAATAAACCTCCTGTTTACTGCTAATTAGCGTGAGATCATTTTAGGGAGGATCAGCAGGGCAGATTTAAAGCCAACACTGGCAGTCTGCTCCCCTCCGAACTGGTATTATCCCATAACATTTGCAAGCAAACTCTTTGCAGGTTGAGCAAAACATCCTCATGGAGGCAGGGCAGCCTTGTATGGGGCAGATACATAGGTGGTGTAAATACATGCAACTCCCTTGAAATGAGTGACATTACATTGATCTACACTACTGAGAACCTGGTCCTCTGCTGAATTTATGGTGAGCCTCACAATTTCATGTTATTTTGAGGTCATCTCATATTCTAGTAAGCAGCTGCTCTCAGCTCAGAAGTTCTGGCTGTTGAGCATCTGCTGCACGTATGTGTTGTGCCAGCAGACTCCAGAGGCCACTGCTGGCATCCCGAGCTGGTGCCTCCAGACTACACTCTCTTCTGCCCCACTAGAGGCTGCTGTTCCCAGGCTCACTGCCTCTTTTAGTGTTTCTGCTCACCGCCCAACACATGCAGGGCGCTGGGTGAAGCAGGTGCTAGACAGGAAGGAGAATGGAAGCAGAAAGTGGGCCCAGGGGACCACACACAGCACAACCAGTTCCAATCCCCTTCCCAACTGAACAAAGTAGATAATCTATGGAAACTGGCGGTGGAGTTGGGGCAGGCAGATATATCATCCCAGAGGGCTGTGTCCCAGTCAACCCCCTCTGCAGCCCGTGGAGAACCAGTTACTTGCTGACCCAGCTACCCTCTCTTTCCCACTGCTACTGGGCTTCTGTGTAGGGATGGTGAGAATAGAGAGAAAGGGTTGTGGGGAGGTCAAGAAGCATAGGAGCAGGGTGTGGGTTAGAGGCTGTGGCCATTTTCATACATTTGTAAGTATATCTTGTCCTACATACTATGTAGCGTATTGTCTTAAAATGCTGCTTGGTTATCATTTTGCTAATGTGATAAGTGTATGTACCATGGTGTTGATGGGGTTGGACTATTGATTTGAAGGTAAAAATCTAGCTGAGCAGCACTTCGATCGGATTTTAGCCTTGGAGTACTTGGTAAATCACTTTTAATTTCTCCCTCTTAATTCACAGCAAATGCTAGTTTCTTCAGCTTATCTTTGATTAAAATTCAGTGTTTTCCAAAGTCAGTGTTTTCTAAAGTACAGACTAAAGAGCTCTGCTTTATAATGTAAACCCTGAGAGAAAGTGTATTCTCCTAGATCCTGGTTCAGACATTATCATCCACAGCAGTCAAGTTTCACTGCAGGGCAGTCTACAATGGACGCTGTCCTTGCCCTCCAGTTTCTGGTGAACTGCACCAAGAATTTAACCATCCACTTCATGTGGCATACACAGACATCAAAGAGGCTTCTGATTTGGTCAGCAGGTCAGCACTTAGACTGCACTGAAAGGAGTTGGTTTTCCAAATGTGCTGCTAAATCTGGTGTGTGATCTTCACGTTGGTAGCAATGTGAGACTGAGCATGGGTTGACAGCTTTCACCACCTTTCTACACAGCCTCAGGTGTGTGTCAGGGAGGCATTGTCACCCTGGCACTATTCTGTTGAGCTACTGACTGGATATTAGGACTTGCCGTTCCACATGTTGGAATCAAGGTTGGCCAAGAAGTGTTTACCAACCAAGACTATGAGAACCACACTACCTTGCTTGTGGAGAAGGCAGAGAATTTCAAGCCCCCACCCTCCAAGATGCTAGCTGCCCTCTTCGCTTGAACATCTCACAGATGAAGACCAAGGTTCAGAACCTCAGAGCTGGACCGGAATGCCTGGTGCAGGTGGGGTTGAGTACTGTGGATAGAATTGATGATTTCATCTACCTAGGCCGCAACAGCCAGTCACAGCAAACTGGATGTTTTTCGACAAATAGGTCTGACTGCCTGCTGCATGAAGTTCATGTCTTGCTTATGGATGCAAAAAACATCTTTGTGCTGGGATAAAGTTTAGGATCTATTAAACCTGTGTATCACCTGTATGGGTATATGGGTCAGAAACCTGGATCCTCTTATAGGCAGATTTGGAGGCATTCCTTATGTGCTGACAGTACCAAATCCTGAATGTAAAGTGGTCTGACTTTGTGCAAAATGTCACAATCTTGCAAAGGTCTAGCTTTCCTTCAGTCTCCCAATTTATTCAACAGCGGCATTGTATGCACATTGCCAGGATGGACAAAAACACACCAGCACACCGTGTTCTCAAACTCTTCAACAGCACCTGAAGGGGTGCACCCCCTGGCCCTACCTGGTGCCACTCCTGGGGCCACTCCAGAAATTTGTGTATTTGCAGGATTGAGCCATATCTGGGAACTTTACTACATGACACCTGGGACACTGCTGTCAACTGTGGTCACTCTGGCTGGTCCTTAGTGGACTACATGTGTGATGGAAGCCATGAAATCAATGGGGCTACAAAAGTTAACGGGGGCCTGTCATGTAGTACTCACTCACTGCAAGTGGCAGCTCCTCCTGGCTGTTCTGGGGATTAGCTCTCTTCCAGGTCCAATGCCTCCCCTTGCGATCTCTCAATTCGTTCTCCTCTCTCTCACTCCAGGAGCTGCAGCTTCCTCTTTGTGAGTTGGCTTTCTAACCAGGTCACTATGTGTTTTCCCCCTTCTGGGGTATAGAGTCTCACTGGACCCACTGTCAAGGCACTATCACTCTGTCAGTGGCTAGTAGGGGAACCTGGGCCCGTCCCATACTCCGGGTTCCAGCCCAGAGACCATACAACGTGCAGCCAAGGTCTATTCAATCCCCAGTCTTGCTGCTCTCTACATGAGCTGCTTCCTACTCTGCCTCTGACAGGCTTTCTTCTCCACCCTTCTCTGTTCTGGCTATGCCTTTCTTTCAGGGCCAGGCTCCCAGGGGTTCTACTCATTCCCAGGGTTCCCGCCTTCTCTCCCTAATGTGCAGAGAGTAGCTACAGACTTTCTTACTAGCCCCTTTCTGTTGCCAGCTTCCTGGCTTTATACTAGCCCAGTCCACACTTGCTCAGCTGAGCTCCATTTCCCAGTTGGGGGTTGCTTTGCCAGCCTAAGCTCCTCATGTGTGGCCTGTCACACTAACTCAGCTTCCTTAGCTCTTTCAGGGCAGGCATGGGGGTGAACAGCCCACCATAGGGTTCTTAAAAGTTATACACATGTGTGAGTGTCTTCAGGATCAGAATATGTTATTTGTGCAGGAACCTTGCCTTCCTACATGGCTAGCAACCTACTGGCACTCTGTAAACAGTCTTCTATTTCCAGTACTTAATTTAGTGTAATATGTATACATAGGGAGCAAATTCTCTCTCAGATATGTGTATGCAGCTGAAATTGACTTCTGTGCACACAGATTGGCTTGTAATATAACGTTTATTTCCCTCTGAAACAAGCATTAAAATTGTTTTTCTTAGAAAAATCCCACAGAATTGGGGAAACAGAATCAGACCAAATGAATATTTGTGCACCTAAGAAATGCATTATTTCGTGAATGTTTGGGGTGTTTTGTCAATGTAAAGTAAGAACAGGGGGGGTGTTAGGATTTGATCCCTATATTTTTTATATTTAAAATTCTGTAACTTGTGTTTCCACTCCTGCTTGCCTAGATGGACAACATAATGACACTATACAAAGCCTGCAGATATAATGTTCTGTTTTGTTAGCTCAGGAATGGTGTCCACAGGCTCCAGTGAAATGCCAGAACCACTCTGATATCAGATTTACCATAATCAATTCATTCTATATTGTTTCTTGAAGTGATATTTTAGTGATACTGAACCTGTTTCATGTCTACAGCTATAGTTCTTCCCTTTTACCTTCATTCTCCCTCTCAGTTTGAGCGAGACAATAAAAATGAGATATATTTTTGACAATTCATTGTTATCAAGAATCCAGCTGTGATGCATTATATAATAAGAATTCCTCTTAACAGAGATGATCTAAGTGCTTTTTCTTCAAAATAAAGTCATTTAATTGAATTAACTCTTAGTAATGTACCACACATGTAATACATGTCTGACTGTGGTGCACCTCAGAAAGTATTGCTGAAATGCAACAGAGTGGGAAAAGTTGTGAAAGCTTTCAGAAAGTACCAGTAAAACTTTGCTCTCTCCTTGTATTTCTTTCAAGACCCTGTAATAAGATTCAGCACTTGTTGCTCCAAATCATATTTGCGTGATCACACAGCCCTATGAAAACATTTTAATAGGCACTCTTTCAACTGCATATTCATGCATGCTAGTGCCCTATACCCTATAGAACTTTTGAAGTTAGAGATGCCAAAGCTTCCCAGAAAGGCCCTTAAAGCTGCCGGACACTTTCTGAAGCCATCTTAAAAGAAAGAGGCACTATTCAAGGAGACCTGCAGGGAATAATTTCTTGATGGGTTATCATCTGGATTCAGAAGGCAAAGGGTTTCTTGTGTTTCCCCAGATACAATTTTCATGAGTGACTTGTGTGTGTGTGTGTGTGTATGTGAACTCTTATCAATAATCTTCTTGCTTGAAACAGCCCGATCTGTATGTGCAGCACTTTACTTTTATTCATTGCTAGCTTTGAGCTAACTTTGCCCAGCGCTGCTTGGGTGTGCAAGAGGGCACGGGGGCATAGGCGCCAACTCCTTGGGTGCTCTAGGGCTGGAGAACCCACAGGGAAAAATTAGTGGGTGCTGTGCACCCACTGGCAGCCAAGCTCCCCTCCCCCCTGCCCAACTCCTCCTCCTCCTCTCCCCCCCACGAATGTGCTGCATCCCCCGCTCCTTCATCTACCTCCCAGCGCTTCCCTCCCGGCCACCGCCAAACAGCTTTTTGGCAGCGTAGGCACGCTCTGGGAGGGAGGGGGAAGGAGCGGGAACATGGCATGCTCAGGGGAGGAGGTGGGGAAGAGGTGGGCCTGGGGTGGGGATTTGGGGAAGGAGTTGGAATAGGGGCAGGGAGGGTTCGGAGTTGGGGCGGGGACTTTGGGGAAGGGATTGGAAAGGGGGTGGGGCAGGGCTGGGAAGAGGCGGGGCCTCATGGAAGGGGTGGAGTGGGGACGGGGCTGAGGCAGACGGGCTGCCACTGTGCCCCTCAAGAGCCACACTCAGCTTTGGTAATTATCGAGGGTTGGTGGTGTTTTACTAGCCTGTTGCGGACGTGTGTGAGTGCTTGAAACTGGGTAAAGTGTAGCTTTATGTGAAAGCACTCTTGTGTTGTCCTGTTCATGCCAGCCACCTATCAGATGGCCATGTCTCCCCTGATTTATTTCCTGACACCACCTCACATAGAGTAAAAGTTACCAAGAGCTTTGGGTTGAAAGAACCCCAGATAACAGGTGCCACTGGCTGACTGGAGACGGAAGTCAACATTTCAATACTGAATGAGAGTTGATAGGTAATATAGAGATGGGCTGTGAAGAGCCTTGAAGAGAAGTTGCTTATGTTTGAGCAGAAGAGAAGGGGGAGGCAGTGGAGACATTCAGTGAAAAGGGGGATGGGGTCAAAGTGACAGACTATAGAAATGATCTTTGCAGCAGCATTCTAAATGGTTAGGCGTGGGACAAGACTGCATTTATCAAGGTCAGAGAAAAGGATGGTGCATTAACTGACAAACAAGATGATGAGAATCTGGATGAGAGTTTTACCAGTGTGGATGGATGAGAAAGGCTGTATCTTAGAGATGATACGCAGAAAGAATGTGCAAGACTTAACATAGCCTGGATGTGAGGACCTAGCGAGAAGTCCAAATTGAAGAGGACACCCAGGTTACAGCCTCAGTGACAGTCAGGATGGCAGTGATGTCCGTGGTTATTGAGAAAGGAGGTAGTGGGGAGTGCCTGCAGATGGGTGGGAGGAAGAATCATAGAATCATAGAATATCAGGGTTGGAAGGGACCTCAGGAGGTCATCTAGTCCAACCCTCTGCTCAAAGCAGGACCAATCCCCAATTAAATCATCCCAGCCAGGGCTTTGTCAAGCCTGACCTTAAAAACTTCTAAGGAAGGAGATTCTACCACCTCCCTAGGTAACACATTCCAGTGTTTCACCACCCTTCTAGCGAAAAAGTTTTTCCTAATATTCAACCTAAACCTCCCCCACTGCAACTTGAGACCATTACTCCTTGTCCTGTCCTCTTCTACCACTGAGAATAGTCTAGAACCATCCTCTCTGGAACCACCTCTCAGGTAGTTGAAAGCAGCTATCAAATCCCCCCTCATTCTTCTCTTCTGCAGACTAAACAATCCCAGTTCTCTCAGCCTCTCCTCATAAGTCATGTGTTCCAGACCCCTAATCATTTTTGTTGCCCTTCGCTGGACTCTCTCCAATTTTTCCACATCCTTCTTGTTGTGTGGGGCCCAAAACTGGACACAGTACTCCAGATGAGGCCTCACCAATGTCGAATAGAGGGGAACGATCACGTCCCTCGATCTGCTTGCTATGCCCTTACTTATACATCCCAAAATGCCATTGGCCTTCTTGGCAACAAGGGCACACTGCTGACTCATATCCAGCTTCTCGTCCACTGTCACCCCTAGGTCCTTTTCCGCAGAACTGCTGCCTAGTCATTAGGTCCCTAATCTGTAGCTGTGCATTGGGTTCTTCCATCCTAAGTGCAGGACACTGCACTTATCCTTATGGAACCTCATCAGATTTCTTTTGGCCCAATCCTCCAATTTGTCTAGATTAAGATCTCCATTTTAGCTATATTGAGCTAGAGCTGGTGGCTAGATTTAGATACTATCTAAATCCACGAGGCGATGTCAGAGAAACAGGCTGAGATTTTAATTTGGACATCAGGAGACAGGTGTGGAGTACAGAGGTAGATCTGGGGGTCGTCAGCACAGGGATGGTGGTTGAATTTGAGTTTGTTGATGAGATTACTCAGAGATAAAGGGTAGAGGGAGAAGAGAAGGGGACTGGGAACAGAGCCCTGTGGAACCACCACAGAAAGTTAGAGTGAGGATGAGGAAGATCCTCCAGAGGATATGCTGCAAGAGTGATTGAAGAGATAGGAGGAGAACCAGGAGAGGACAGGGTCATGGAACCCAAGGGGGGATAAGATTTCAACAAAAGGAGCTGACAAATCAAGGAGGATGGGGATAGAGTACTGGTTCTGAGCTTTAGCTAGAAAGAGGTCATTAGAGACATTGGCAATAGAATCTTCATTGCAGTGCCAAAGTGTGGACTCCAGATTAGAGAGGGTTTAAGACAGAATTGGAGGAGAAGCACTCTAGACAGTAATTGTAAACAATGCGTTCCGTGAGATGAAAGGGAGATGGGTCAGTAGCTGGAGCGGCAAGTGAGGCCAAGAGTGTTTTCTTAAGGTGGGAGAGACTAAAGCAGGGTTCTCACAACAAAAAGTTTTGTTCTCTAAAAATCTCTGCTCAATGTGCGGCAGCAGTCAAAAAAGTTAACAGAATGTTAGGAACCATTAGGAAAGGGATAGATAGTGGCATTATGATATCTTTCTGTCTTACCATCTAAATCCATGGCACATCCATGCCTTGAACACTGCTTGCAGTTCTGGTCATCCCATCTCAAAAAAGGTATATTCGAATTGAAAGAGGTATAGAGAAGGGCAAGAGAAATGATTAGGGGTGTGCAAAAGCTTCCATATGAGGAGAGATTAAAAAGACTGGCATTGTTTTGTTTAGAAAGGAGATGACTAAGTGGGATATGATAGAGGTTTATAAAATCATGAATGGTGTGGAGTAAGTGAATAAGGAAGTGTTATTTACCTCCTTTATATCACCACAAGATCCAGAGGTCACCCAATTAAATTAATAGAGAGCAGGCTTAAAACAAACGTAAGGAAGTACTTCTTCACAAAACGCACAGTCAACCTCTGGAACTCATTGCCAGGAGATGATCTGAAGGCCAAATGCATAACTGGGTTCAAAAAAAGAATGAGATAAATTCATGGAGGACAGGTCCATCAATAGCTTTTAGCCAAGGTGGCCAGGGATGCAACCCCATGCTCTTGGGTGTCCCTAAGCCTTTAACTGCCAGAAGCTGGGACTGGATGACAGGGGATGGATAATTGTCCTGTCGATAATTGTCCTGTTCTGTTCATTCCCTCTGAAGCGCCTGTCACTGGCCACTGTCAGGAAACAGAATAGCGGGTTAGAGGGACCGTTGGTCTGAGCCAATATGGCCAGTCTTATGTTCTTATTCTGCAGAAAATATGGAGGTACATTTTGCCTGATGTTCTTATCATGTTAAGCAGCCACAAATTTTTTTTTAAAAAGGGAGTACTTGTGGCACCTTAGAGACCTTTTCTTTTTGCGAATACAGACTAACATGGCTGCTACTCTGAAACCAAAAATTTTAAAGAATCACTTATTACTTTGTGTATCTAGCCATCTGGTGTACCACATAAAATTCCCTAATGCCCTAAGTCTGCATACAAGTAAACAGAAAACAGGATACTCATTGAAAAGACAGATCGGATGCAAATTAAAATATACCATTTAAATGCTTGATAGAATTTTTCTGACAGCTATCAAAATGAATGGGATTTCTTGTCTCATTCCTGAAAAGGAACTCCTAAGAAACCAGATTTGTGAGAGTGGACTGAAGAAAGAGAGGATTGAAAAATCTTATCTCAGATCCATTTTTTAAAAAAAACTGATCAATTTCTAGTTTCCTCCTGGCCCCTTAATTATTATTATCTCCTACAATTATCCATGTCATCTTTTCTGATATGGACTCTCCGTTCAGCTTACTTATATTCTTATTTTCAGTGCTTCACACTCTTTCGATTATGATTATTAAGGAAAGCACCCTTTTCATTTTTGTTCAAAATTTCTACATCTCCTATGGGGTTTTCAAATAGGTGAGATATGGAGTCTTGAGACTGATAAAAGAGGAGCCCTTGTTTTGATTTAGGTTATTAATATACGGACAATATCGCAAATCAATGCAAAACTTAATCACTAACAATATTTACACAGCTTAAAGGAATTCTACCAGAGCTGGCATGCACAACATTTGCCCCACTTATTTTCCCTTTTGTTTGCAAGCATTTCTATATACAGCATTATTCCAGAAGCAAATGCTTCCATGCTCTTTTCCTCCCTAAAACAAAAACAATGCCAGCTGCAACTCACAATTTGTCAGCAAAGCTAGGTCCATTTGCTTTGTTGCCATAGTGACCCAGAGGATGTAGGATGCTTCCCTTACTTCCTTTCATGGGCTGTAACACAGGTTATAGGTCACTTGTTAGTCCCCCTCCCACACAAATAAGTGGACAGGAAATGGGTGGAGACTTAATTCTGTCCCCTCTACATCAATGTGCTGGCTAGTGCAGCTGAGCTAGCATGGAGGAAGCAGTAATCTGCACCAGGTACAGAGTTGGCACAATTACTTTCACAGAGGAGTGGGGTGACCAGATGTCCCGTCTTGCAAGGGACAGTCCTGTATTTAAGCCCTTCCGACTTTTTCCTAAAAACGGGCAAATTGTCCCGTATTTTATATCTCTTCCTCCCCTCACCCGTCAGTTGTAGCGGGTCCTGCTGCTGGCCGGATCCCTTCTCGCTAGCCACCCACCTGTTGCCGGCACCCAGTGCCGAGAGGCTGAACAACAGCTTGAATTGGTTCGTTACCCGGTGTGCTACACCCAATAATCACAACGGGGTGGAGAAGCAGAAAAGTTTATTTGAAGCTTCAAAAAGGTACAGGGAGATTTGAATCTCAAATCCTGTACACAGAGCAGGAAGTTACACAGGCTTTTATACGTCCTTTTTCCTATCATACTTATCCAATAGCAAGCTGCCCTAAGTATCCATATAGCCAGCCAATCCAGTTCCCAGCTAGTTCCCTGGTTCTCTGTATCATTTGTTAAACTATACATAAAGCTGCTTTGTTCAGCATTGTTCTTCCATATCTCCCTTGTTTGGCCTTGCTTAGTTTCAGGCAGTCTGACTTTGCAGCATATTGTTGCAGATTCTCAGCATAACTGCTGTGTGTGCCTCCAGGCGGGGGGGCCAAGGACACTTGGGCCTAGTACGCAGAGCTGCTGCGAGTGCCTCCAGGCGGGAGGCGGGGGGCCAAGGACACCTGGGCCTAGTGCGAGGGGGCTTCATCGACACTCATGGTCTTCCATCCCCTCGAGTTACCTAGTGGCCATGCCCCAGTGTCCCCAACAACTCCCCCCTTTGAGAACACTCAACAACCTTGGCTCTGAGTTTTCTCACTTGGGCTACTTATTTCTTTACAATAGGACTTTGCATAAGCACTTTCTGATAGCTCTGGAGAGAATGACTTATTAACTTCTGCAAAAGGGCCCTAACACATGATACTGCACAGCATAGTACCAGTAATACAAGCAATACAGGAAAGAGAAGTTTCAATAGCAGGCTAAATAAACCACCAAGCCAAGACGACAAACCCCAGCCTGAAAACAAGGTTTGCAACCAATCGCTCTCTGGGGCAGTATAGGCAACCTGAGCTCCGGCTCGGGCATAGGCCTCAGCCTGTACCACCTTTTCATAGGTCTCATAACTGCTATCATTTACATATACACAACATTGGGGTCTGACGAGGGCACAAACCCCTCCTTGGGATGCCAAGAGATAGTCCAAAGCCAGCCTGTTTTGGAGGGAAAATGTCCTGAGCTGCTGTACCTCTTTATTTAATGTTTTTACTGCCGACCCTAAATCACTAACCGAGACCTCTAACTCTAAGGCCACTTTCTCAAGTACCATTTGCAGCCTTACAGTATAGCGGCCTATGCATGCCAGGGCTGGCCCGGTAAACAGTGGTGCTATTCCCAGTACAGAGCACCCTACAAGCTTCTCGGTTGTGAGGGAATTCTTCATATTGCCCTCCAATGCCTTAGTCAGTCGCCGCAGGGTCTTTTCTCGTGACTCAACAGAGGTGTCTCGGGCATTTCTAATCTTTCCTTTGGGCAGTGTGGCAGGTATTGACAGATGAGGAACTCCATGAGCTATATAACAGCTACCTGTCCAGTTGGCTGGCAGCATCTTGTAAGCCTTTTGGCCACATACAAAATAGTGACCCTGTAGGGCCCAGTAAGGATTGTTTCTTAAGGGGATTCCTGGGATATTTAAGGCTGCTTGCTTTTCCAAACAGTTCATATGCCCCTAAGGGGGATCCCATCCTCCTGATTGGGTACAAGTGGGGGCGTTTCTAATTGTGCCGTTCAAATTACACTCGCCATAGGGACCACTACAAACCCACCATTGGCTTGCTACATTGGAGATATTAACTGGACGGCAAGTTATATTTCCAAACCTTTCTTTTGTGGTAAGAGTATTTGTAAGAGTTTCCCTAAAAGGGGAGGAACCATTACACCCACAATGTTGGCCTCCCCTCTTGGTCTTTATCCAATACCCATCATCCCACTGTGTAATAACACAGGAGCTTTTTCCCACAGGACGCCCATAGTGATCAGATTGGTTTTGGGTAAAACATAACACTCCCTCAGTGAGTACTGCAACTGAATACTCCTGGTCCTGATAGGTGGCTTGCTGTAAAGAGGTCTTATTCCAGAATGGCGAGACCGTTCTTTCCTGCTCTTTGGTGGCAGCTAATTCTGCTAGGGTCAAGGGCAGCATGTCAAGGGGCATTCCCGTTTTGGGGGACAGTGGAGTTGGAGCACATACCCAGCAATCAGTCTGGTTTGTTAAAGTAGCAACATGGTGCGCAAGCAAAACAAAGGAGTTATGCTCCCGATATGCACAATTTGGAAATACCAATACAGAGAATAACAATGTTACTCAATTAATTATCACCAGAGTCTTCCCAACCCAGGGCCTCCAGTACCTGGGTGGGCCCATTTTAGCATTAAGGTGCCCGCTATTTGTGTCTTTTAAACAGTAGCTTTAGCCCGAGATCGTCACTAGATGAGGAGTCAGCAGGTTGGACGGTCCACTGTTCTGCTGACGAGGGGGCGGGTACTGCCTTCAGATGAGAGTGATGGATCCAGTTCTTGTGTCCCTCGATCTTTGCCGCTGTATGGGAGATCAGCAGGACGGTATAGGGTCCTTTCCACTTTTCCTGGAGAAGCTCGTCTTTCCAGGTACGAACAAGCATGGAGTCACTGGGCTGTAAGGAGTGGACGGGAGTGTCCAAGGGGAGAGGCTGGGAATCCTTGGTATACCTGTGAAGAGACAAGAGAACACCAGACAGGAACACATATACTGTGACAAAAACATTACCCAACTCCCATTCCCCTGACAGAACCGGGGTGCCATTCACAGGCCACGCCCTTCCAAACATAATTTCAAAGGGATTGAGCCCTAATCTACCCTTCGGGAGAACGCAGATACGGAGTAGGATGAGGGGCAAAGCATCAGGCCATCGCAGTGAGGCTTCTTGGCACACTTTTGAGAGATGCCGTTTAAGGGTCTGATTGGTACGCTCCACTACCCCACTGGCTTGCGGTCTCCAGGGCGTATGGAGTTTCCAGGGGATCTGTAAAGCATGTGAGATGCTTTGAATGATTTTTGAAGTGAAGTGTGTCCCGTTGTCAGATTCCATCCACAGGGGGAATCCAAAGCAAGGAATGATCTCCTTAACAAACTTGAGGGCCACTGTTCTGGCAGTGCAATTACGGCATGGGAAGGCTTCTGGCCATCCGCTGAACCGATCC
Organism: Lepidochelys olivacea; assembly: GCF_965140295.1. NCBI lineage: Eukaryota > Metazoa > Chordata > Testudines > Cheloniidae > Lepidochelys > Lepidochelys olivacea. Next base: position 301,308,265 of record NC_140411.1, read on the forward strand.
ACTATAACAAGGAGATATTTGAACCCTTGGGTTCGGGGAAACTCAGTAAAGTCTATTTGCCACACTTGTCCGGGGCCTGGAGTGGGTTCTAGGGCAGCTGGTGGCACAGGATGTCCCGGTCGGGGGTTATTCTTTTGGCAGACTAAGCAGTCCACTTGTACCTGGGCAGCCAGGAGTCAGAGTCCGGAAGTGATAAAGTATTTTCCCATTAGTTGGATAAGAGCTTCCCTGCCAGCATGAGTGGTTTGATGTAGTTTCTGCAGCCCTGGCCGGATTAGGCCCTTTAGTAAGAGGACCTTCCCTTCTGGGGAATGGAGCCATCCCTCCTTTTCCCGGAGACTGAGTTTGTCAGTTAGCTGTCTCTCCTCCCCAGAGTACTGAGGGGTTGGAAGCTCCCCTACTGATGGGATAAGGGCATGCATATGGGTGTTCTCAGTCTGAGGGGATGGCAGGGTGGCAGCATGCTTAGCCTCTCTATCTGCCTGGGCGTTACCTCTGGCCACATCTTGATCCTCCCTTTGATGGGCTTTACAGTGTACCACCGCCACTTCCGAGGGGAGTTGTATGGCTTCTAGGAGCCGGAGGATTTGGGGCCCGTACTTGACTGGGGAGCCTTGGGCTGTCAGCATTCCCCTTTGCTTCCATAGGCCAGCATGAGCATGCAGCACACCAAAAGCATACTTTGAATCAGTAAAAATGTTGACCCGCTTTCCTTTTGACAATTCAAGTGCACGGGTCAGGGCTGTTAGTTTGGCAAGCTGGGCAGAGGCAAACCTTCAGCTTCCACAGTGTCATGGAGGGTCACAACAGCATAACCCGCCCTCCTTTGCCCATCTATTACAGTACTGCTACCATCAGTGTACCACTCATAATCTGCATTTGGGAGAGGTACATCCTTTAAATCCGGATGGCTGGAGTACTGGACATCTATGATCTCTAAACAGTCATGTTTCTGTTCCTCTGTTTCTGGCAAGAGAGTGGCTGGGTTAAGGGAGGGGCAAGGCTGTAAGGTGACTTCAGAGTTCTCTAACAGCTTAGCCTGGTACCGAGCAATCCGAGCCTGGGTGAGCCAAAGCCCTCCCTTTGCATCCAATAGGGCTCGGACCATATGGGGAGTATAGATTTGCATAACCCCTCCCAATGTTAGCTTCTCGGCTTCCTCAAGCACTAGGGCAGTAGCTGCGACCGCCCGTAAACATGCCGGCCAGCCCTTTGCAAGCTGATCCAGTTGCTTAGAAAAATAAGCCACGGGACGTCTCCATGCTCCTAACAGCTGTGTAAGCACTCCTAGGGCCACCCCCCTTCGTTCATGTACATACAACAGAAACGGCTCAGAGAGATCTGGCAGGCCCAGAGCCGGGGCTTCCATCAATTTTCTTTTCAGGATTTTAAATGCCCTGTCAGCCTCTGGGGTCCAATAGAAGGGGTCATGATCTGCTCCTTTTACACAGTCGTACAGGGGTTTAGCCACAGTCCAATCTTTGGGATCCATATCCTGCAAAAGCCTGCCATACCCAGAAATGCCCTGAGCCGCTTACGGTTACTTGGGGTAGGAAGTTGACAGATAGCTTCCTTTCTTTCGCTTGAAAGCTGACGCTCCCCTTGCCTTAGCTGTAATCTGATTCCTTTACCTCAGACAACAGAGTTCTTAGGAGGATATTACAGTCGTCTCAATCTGGCTTGTGACTACGAGGCACCCCTCAAAGACTGATATAAACCTGCTTGCGTTCGTTGAGAATTCCCTAGCCTGTGTTTTAAAAGCTGCTAAGTCTATTGGATTGAATGGCACATGGGTATAAACTTGCATAGTGGTAGCCTGACGTCTGTCTGTCCCTGGGCAAGCCACAACGGTCTCGGTAAGCAAAGGATAGAGTCCCACCGAGGGGGCAATCTCTGTAACCCGAGGCATCCTACCCTTATAAGGTGGGGGTGTGGGGGCCAAAGGGGACACCGGCTCTGCCATTACAGTGGGGGTCTGGGAACTAACATTAGCTGCTACCGAACCAGTCTGAGTCAGATTACAGTGCTGTAAAATATCTGGTCGAGTACATAAAGTCAGAAACAAATGCGCATATATATGTTCATTCCATTTCCTTGTTCTCTGACAGAACAGGAGTAACTGAAGGATCGTGTTGTAATTAATTAACCCTCCTGGTGGCCACCACTCCTGGTCCTCTAGTTGATATTGAGGCCAGTCAACTGTACAGAATCGTTTTAATTGGCTCTTAGTCATCAGATCCGCACCAAATACCTTCCAGTTTGCTAGAATGCACTCTAGGGGCGTACACCGTGCCCTAACCTCTGAGCTCTGTCCCTGTCCCATACCTACAGGGTAACTCTGGGTGTCCCCAGGTTCCAACAGAGCATACAATCCGGATTTCAAAAGGTTCCTACCTTATCCAAGGGACCAGTTCTTCACCGTCGTCCACCACAACTGCTTCTCCATTATATGAGGGCGTTGCATCGTTGTGCCCTCCGGGATCGATCAAATTGCGTCTCCTCCGAGGCCCCCGATGAACTCACCGGTGCGCACTGGGCGTCGGTTCTCGCCGCAATCCTCGACCTCCAGGAGGGGTCCGGGCAAGGCTAAATTGCAGCCTTTGCCCACCCAGGGACGCCAAAAGTTGTTGCCGGCACCCAGTGCCTAGAGGCTGAACAACAGCTTGTGTTGGTTTGTTACCAGGTGTGCTACACCCAATAATCACAACGGGGTGAAGAAGCAGAAAAGTTTATTTGCAGCTTCAAAAAGGTACAGGGAGATTTGAATCTCAAATCCTGTACACAGAGCAGGAAGTTACACAGGCTTTTATACATCCTTTTTCCCAGCATACTTATCCAATAGCAAGCTGCCCTAAGTATCCATATAGCCAGCCAATCCAGTTCCCAGCTAGTTCCCTGGTTCTCTGTATCATTTGTTAAACTATACATAAAGCTGCTTTGTTCAGCATTGTTCTTCCATATCTGCCCTGTTTGGCCTTGCTTAGTTTCAGGCAGTCTGACTCTGCAGCATATTGTTGCAGATTCTCAGCATAACTGCTGTGTGTGCCTCCAGGCGGGGGGGCCAAGGACACTTGGGCCTAGTATGCAGAGCTGCTGCGAGTGCCTCCAGGCAGGAGGTGGGGGGCAAGGACACCTGGGCCTAGTGCGAGGGGGCTTCATCAACACTCATGGTCTTCCATCCCCTCGAGTTACCTAGTGGCCATGCCCCAGTGTCCCCAACACACCCACCAGCAGTGAGTGGGGGGATCCAGTGGCCGACGATGGGGGTGGTTGTGCAAGGCTGGAGTCAGGGCAAAGCTGCAGCTTGCAGGGCTGGCCGCTCCCCCTGCTGCTCCATCAGCGTAGCCCTCTTCACTGCATGCTGTCTCTCGGCCAGCAGGGCCCTGTCCCGTTTCCCGCCAGCACTGGCTGTGCGCTGCATGCTGCGGTGGCTGGTGAGGGCGGACTGGCTATGTGTCACCTCTGCTGCCCACCCGGAACCCCATTATGTGCTCCCCAGCTCACTGTCCTCTCTCTGCTTTGCCCCATTAACCTCCCTCCCCAGCCCCTCTGCTCCTCCACATCCTCCCAGTTGGGGAGCGTCCCACTCCCAGCGCTGTGCGGAGAACCGGCCCCTGGTTGGAGCGCTCAGCTCACCTAAAGCCTGGCAAGCAGGCTCCTTCGTTCCCCCACTGCCTCTGGCTGGGCTGGTGACCCAGGAAACCCCAAGACCCTCTGGCCTGGGGCGCTGGCCAGGAGGAGCCAAGCCCTGCATGTGTCAAAGCCCACACAGCGCTGGCACGGGGAGGCCTCTCCGCCCTTCAGCTAAGCTCTGGAGTGGTGGTGGAAGCGATTTCCAGCCTGTTCGTGCCCTGAGTCTGCAGGCTCCACAACAGCCCCCTGGACAAGGGTTTAGTACCCTCTTCACGCCCCACCCTGCCCGGGTCCTGCCCTCAGGGAACACGGGGCTGCTGTGTTTCCTAAGCACCCTCCCCTGCTGAGCCATCTCCCTGGGTGGGTTTCCTGAAGCCCTTGCAGTCAGGTTCCCTGGGCCCTGCATCCTTAGGGCTTAACCCCTTCCTGCCCATGCTGTAGCTGCAGGATGGGAGGTGGCTGGGTTGTGTTGGTGGCCAGCAGCAGCCTAGAGGTGTTAGCTGCCTTTTAACACTCTGTGTGCAAGAAGGCACAAGCTGCTTCCAGCTACCAGAGAGCAGGGCGGGAGGGGGGAGGAAGAGATGAGCTCTGCAAAGACATGGGCCAAGTCATCCCTTCCCCCCTCCTCCTTCTCTGCAGCTGGAAGCAGCTCCCATCCCTTCTCTCCCAGACAGTGCTGAAGGGTTGCTGCTGGCCACATCAAGGTGTGAACCCTGGCAGAAATCTGGGTTGGGGGACACATGACTCTGCATCCCCGCCCGTCCCAACTTGTTGCCTTGGGAAGATGCAGTGCCAGGTGCCAGGAGAGGCGGATCCACCCCGGGGGCCCAGCCAGGCATGGAGGGCAGAGAGAGCTGGGCAGGGAGGGTCGGGTTGGTCTGTCACCCACTCTCCCCCCGTGTGAGAGAGGTGTATGGGAGTGTGTGTGTGTCACCTCTACTCATGTGTTTGTGGGGTGGGGGGTAGGGTGTTTGTGTCACCCCTCCCCATGTGAACCCTAAAAATAAAAAGGTAAATAAAAAGAATCCACTATGCAGTATTTCTTTTTAATGGGCTCAGTCAACTTGATGTTAATTTGAATGTTTGTACTGCATAGTTCTGATTGCTGAACTCACTTGAATATGAATAATTTTACCAGGTGTCCCATATTCAGCATAAGGAAATATGCTCACCCTACAGAGGAGCAAGGAGAAAACCATGAACTCAGTGCAACTATGGGCTTGTGGTAACTCCACAACTGAACCCACAGTGTTTTAATCCACTCTAGCTTTCAGACACCATGGAAAAAACCAATGGATACTGTTCTAATGTGCATGCATGAATATCATGCCTTTAAGTGTTTAAACTTAAAAAAATTTGGGACTGATTTTTCTTTTGCATTGACTGTTTTTCTTTGATGGATGCTATGAAACGAACCCAGTTTAAACTTTTTTTTTTTTGGTCAGCCATTTGAATGAGATGGGGACAAAATTTCAATAGGAACACCATTGCTCCCTTGATCCCCACATTTCCATAACTCCAAAAGACCTGAACCTATTTGCTCAAGATTTCCAGGAAACAAGCAAACAAACAAAATCCCTTTTACGCTCAGATCACCAGCCTGTGGGAATCTGTTTGGGAAGCTTGTGATCAGCCTCAACAGTATGTCTAGAAATCGTATCTCACTCTTAATTTATACTACGCACTACCTACAAATGTAATAATTATTAGGCTTTACTGTGTTTAGCTTTCAGGATGAAAACCCATGGTGGTAGGAATGCAGATTACTGTTGAAAACTAAAGAAGATTTCCTTAAACGAAGGAAAACAAAGCTGTAAATTTTCTCATGTCATCCTGTTGGAGTTCATTATATTAGAAAGATCTTCATAAATGCAATATATACATGCTGACTGTCTTGAGTGTTTAAACATGGCCAAATTATTCCTCACCATCCTCTGAAGTTGCCAAGGGAATACAGCATGAACCTCTTTTTGTTTAGTGCTGTTTAAGCCTCAGTCAATATTCATTTCCATCCTTTGAGTTTAATGAGCAAAAATGGAATGATAATAATTACTTTATTTTCAATACCTGAACCCTTGAGACTAAAGCATTCAGTTAAAGAGGAATGAGACTCTGGTATTGCCTTGTTAACTAGCTCAAATACAGTTCAGTAATGAAGTGTTTTTAAGGTTCCTTTATGCTTCTGGGATGACTGAGCAGTTGCAAAGTGCAGCAATAGGCAGTAATGTCTATTAAGCAGGAGAGAATCTTTATCAATACTAGTGAACACAAGGTCCTGTAAGCCAAAAGAGTAACCCACATAAATTTCCCCTGCTTGGGAATGAATCCAGCTCAGTCTTCCCCCAAGCAATCTCCTCCTTCTCTCTCTCCAGCACCCTTCCTATAGTGCTTTCCTGGAAAATCTGTGCAAGGTGTCGGGGAAGGGGAACTAGAGTTAATCCCTTGAGTAGCAGGGATAAAGCAATGTCCCTGGACCCTGTAACAAATCCTTAACTCTCAAGCATTATATACAGAGCTCGTACTGTTGCTATCACTAATTGAATAGGATTCCCCAGCTTCATGCTTTAAAATCTCAGTTGCAGTAGCTCAGCCAATTGGGATGATTATTTGGTCTCCAGGAAACAGACCAGATGAGATGTTAGATTTGTCAGGAAGAAAATGGAAGAATCTGCTTTTTAACGAATGGCAAGCCACATGGGAAAGTTTTAACAAGGAACAAAACTTGTAGAGCGTGGCTTCTGGCAGGGTTAATTTGGTGCTCTATTCTGTGCTGGTGGTTAAAAGAACCCCCAGATCTGGCCCTCATCATCTAGTAATATTTTTTCTGGTTTCCCTGTGCCAGAAGCACCGTGCAAGCTTGCTTGCAGATGCTGAGTATATCCTGATCAATTTTAGCTTGGTATGAATTTCTAAAGTAAAATAGTAGCTCAGATGTGTCAAACAGACCTCCCTTCTCTCCTACATCCAGTTAATGATATAAGATACAGTAATCAGGAATTTGAGTTTGTCAGTTATTGAAATGTACAAAACCACTATTTTTAAAAAAAATAAAACCTGCCTTTTGTAAAGGGATAAACTTGTTTGTGTCTATAAATATTATCAATTCATGTCCATAACAATAACAAATTGTCCCAGTCACACAGACCAAACAGGCTATCTAGTCCAATACTCTGGGCCTGAGAGTGGGATGCTGCTACATGCTTCAGAGGAAAGAATAAAACCCTTATAATACACCTTGCTGAACTATCCTGGACACCTGCTTTAACAACACCATACCATGGATAACATCTCTTCTTCACTAGTGACCAAAGGTGATCTTGTGATTATGGTCCTGTACTACAATGGTTAAGATCTGGATTTTTGATTCCTGTGCTGACAGACATCCTCTCACTTACCCTTCTTTTTGCAGAAAGCATTTTCCACACCCGAGTTTGCATGTATGTAAAATAAAGATGTATGTGTGCAAACCGTATTTGTGTCTGCACGCAGGGTTATTAGACATCTAGTGTGGGATTTTCAAAAGCACTCAGTATTGGGCCTAACTTTTCTCCAGTGAAAGGCAATGGGAAAACTCCCATTGACTTCCTTGGGAGTAGAGTTAGGCAAGTACTGAGCCCTTTGACAATCTCATGAGTAATGCCTTGAAATCTGTGAGGAAATTAGTGGTGAGTAGGGGTATTTGCACAGAGTAAACAGAAAGGTACAAATAAGCTGCAAAAAATGTAGAACTATTAAAATGTAGAAAACAGTAATATCATTACTTTGAAAAAAGGGGGGAGTTACTTGTTGAGTTAGAATTGCTCATTCCAGATATTTGAATCCTTCAGTGGATTATAACTGAAAGATGAATAGCATGTATAAAACAAAACAAAAACCTTCACAGTTAATCTTAAGGTAATTTAAAATATGTTGTTCATAGATTGATTTTATTTTAATATATAACACTACTTTGAACTTTGTATCTCTCTACTGTTACAAGAATTCAACTGGAATAATGAAATACTTTGAAATGCAATTAAAATCAATGCCTTTGTTTCATTCAGATCCATTGTATTGCTTATGGAGGACAGTAGCAATGAAGCAATCTGTAGTGATCTAATTTTTACCAGTCCAGTTGCTTCCCTTCACCCTACATATTATGTAACTAGAATGTAACTGAGGGTGTGCTTCCCAGCACGTGTAGACGTACCCAAGCTAGTTCTGCTCTCACTGTCAAGCATGGAGAGTGGCTTGGACAAACTGCCCTGAGTACAGTCCTGCCCACCCCTCACTGGTACATACTCAGGCAGCTAGCCCAAGCTATTGCCTGTGCCACTGCAGATGCTGCTATTTTTAGGAGCCAGCATTAGTAGAGCTAGTGCGGGTATGTCTAGGTGAACTAGGAATCTCACTCCTAGTTCCCAGTGTCAACATTTCCATAGTCTCATCCAAAATAAACTAGAGGTTTTGGTCTCCCATTACACCTTCATACCCCTCGTACTTTCTGAAGTCTCAAATTATCATCTCCTGGCAATAAGTGGTATTTGAAATCTTGTGACTACAACAACAAGATGATCAATTTCACGTCTCTGAGTGAAAATATTTGAATCGAAGTATAATTTGTCTTTGCTCTTTCTGTGGTGTGTAGCCAACAATCGTGTATAAGGCTATACAATATTATGTAACTAGAATGGCTACCTGCCAGTAAATAGAATCTGGCATTGTTCCTAATATAGATTTTTATCTTTAAAGTTGGCCAGGGTCTACTTTAATTTACATCCTCTTCTGGCTCCTGGACATACAAATCACACAAATTTAGAGTCCACAGCACTTTGGTAGAGTGGTGGCAAGTAGGCCTAAAGGAATCTGATTGTAAGGAAGTCTAAGTAAGCACATAAGGGGTGTCTAGTTTGCATACTGACATATCAATCCTCCTTTCTTGTTTTAGTTTTAATGGTGGAACCATGTGCGCAGTGTTCATAAAATGGAGGAGTCAGAATATCTCATACTCTATTGGCCCATTTAATATAACTCAACAATTATTCTAAAGGGCCTAACGAAGATCCAGTTTTAGGATATCCTTTATTTGATTCACTATACCTTGTCAAATAATCTGTATTAGAGGGGAGACTCCCACCATGCATGAATATACTATTTCTTTTGCTTACTTCCTGTCAAACACAAATCAGATCATAAACAGGGCTTAGTGTTCTAGGATCCAGGCACTAAACATCTGATGGGACAGATCCTTTTGGTCCATGTTGACAGAAATTCTGAGCAGGTATATTCCAGATCCCCTTATGCATTATTTTTCCTTCAAGGTTGAAGGTTTATTTACCTCTTCTGGGATTAACTGCATAAGAATTTAGTTAGAATGGTTAGTAAGGAGAACATGGACTGTAGTATCTTCAGAATGTGAATGATACCCAGCTCTATGACTGCATCTCACCGAATCCAAAACTACTGTGTTGGAACGGATGACTCCATGCCTGTATGAAACTGAGATTGAGGGGAAGCAACTGGACTTGGGAAAATTATATCACCATTTCTTCCTGAGGGCCAGATTGCTACACTGAATAGTACTTTACTCCATAAGTATTCCTGTTGACTACAGAGAGCCTATGTGGTGTAAGGTACCATTCAATGTGAGTAATAATGTCACAATTGGTTCTGAGAGAATACAGCTGCCTTTTGTAATGTAGGTTTTCAACTTTTTGTATCCTAGGGTGCTCCTAGATGCCCAGTTAAAGCAGTCCTTTTTGACTGCTGACCAAAGGTGATCTTGTGATTATGGTCCTGCATTAGAACCGTTAAGATCTGGATTTTTGATTCCTGCCCTGACAGACATCCTCTTACTTACCCTTCTTTTTGCAGAAGCATTTTCCACACCCGTGTTTGCTTGTATGAACAATAAAGATGTATGTGTGCAAACCATATTTGTGTGCACACACAGGATTATTAGACATCTAGTGTGGGATTTTCAAAAGCACTCAGCATTGGGCCTGTCAAGGTTCCTCCCCCACTCTGAACTCTAGGGTACAGATGTGGGGACCTGCATGAAAAACCTCCTAAGCTTATCTTTACCAGCTTAGGTCAAAACTTCCCCAAGGTACAAAATATTACCCCCGTTATCCTTGGAATGGCCGCTACCACCACCAAACTAATACTGGTTACTGGGGAAGAGCTGTTTGGACGCGTCCTTCCCCCCAAAATACTTCCCAAAACCTTGCACCCCACTTCCTGGACAAGGTTTGGTAAAAAGCCTCACCAATTTGTCTAGGTGACTACAGACCCAGACCCTTGGATCTTAAGAACAATGAACAATCCTCCCAACACTTGCACCCCCCCTTTCCTGGGAAATGTTGGATAAAAAGCCTCACCAATTTGCATAGGTGACCACAAACCCAAACCCTTGGATCTGAGAACAATGAAAAAGCATTCAGTGTTTTACAAGAAGACTTTTAATAAAAAATAGAAGTAAATAGAAATAAAGAAATTCCCCCTGTAAAATCAGGATGGTATATATCTTACAGGGTAATTAGATTCAAAAACATAGAGAACCCCTCTAGGCAAAACCTTAAGTTACAAAAAAGATACACAGTCAGAAATAGTTATTCTATTCAGCACAATTCTTTTCTCAGCCATTTAAAGAAATCATAATCTAACACATACCTAGCTAGATTACTTACTAAAAGTTCTAAGACTCCATTCCTGTTCTGTCCCTGGCCAAGACGACTACAGACAGACACACAAACCCTTTGTTTCTCTCCCTCCTCCCAGCTTTTGAAAGTATCTTGTCTCCTCATTGGTCATTTTGGTCAGGTGCCAGCGAGGTTACCTTTAGCTTCTTAACCCTTTACAGGTGAGAGGAGCTTTCCCCTGGCCAGGAGGGATTTCAAAGGGGTTTACCCTTCCCTTTATATTTATGACACGCCCCCCAAATCTCAGCTAGGGTGAAACACTGGCTGGGATTTCTTCCTGGAGCTCTAGGAAAACAGAGTTAATAAGACACATGCATCTCTAAATATACTACCAAGTACATAAAGACTAACAATATTTTCCACATCTCAAGGACGATTTTAACCAGTTGATTCTGGGAAACTTTCACGGGAGAGTGCATCAGCCACTTTGTTAGAAGCTCCTGAGATGTGTTGGATGTCGAAATCAAAATCTTGGAGAGCTAAACTCCACCGAAGAAGTTTTCTGTTAGTTTCTTTGACGGTGTGAAGCCACTTTAGTGCAGCATGGTCGGTTTGCAGGTGGAAACGCCGTCCCCAAACATATGGGCGTAGCTTTTCCAGAGCGTAGACAATGGCATAACATTCTTTTTCAGTGACTGACCAGTTGCTTTCCCTCTCAGACAGTTTTTTGCTGAGAAACACTACAGGGTGGAATTCTTGATCAGGTCCTTTCTGCATTAAAACTGCTCCCACACCACGCTCGGATGCATCTGTGGTTACTAGGAACGGTTTGTCAAAGTCTGGGGCCCTTAGTACAGGGTCAGACATGAGTGTCGCTTTAAGCTTGTTAAAGGCCTTCTGACACTTTCCGGTCCACTGAACAGCATTTGGCTGTTTCTTTTTGGTTAGGTCTGTCAGTGGGGCAGCGATTTGGCTGTAGTGCGGTACAAATCGTCTGTAATAACCGGCCAAGCCTAAGAAGGATTGAACCTGTTTCTTTGACTTTGGGACAGGCCACTTTTGGATAGCATCCACTTTGGCCTGTAGGGGGCTGATAGTTCCTTGACCCACCTGGTGTCCAAGGTAAGTCACTCTGTTTAGGCCTATTTGACACTTCTTAGCCTTAACAGTTAGTCCTGCCTCCCTTATGCGCTCAAGGACTTTTTGTAGATGTTCCAGGTGGTCTGCCCAGGAATCCGAAAATATGGCCACATCGTCAAGGTAGGCGACTGCATATTCTCCTAATCCCGCTAGGAGACCATCTACAAGTCTTTGGAAAGTGGCGGGTGCATTTCGCAGCCCGAAAGGGAGTACATTAAATTCATACAGCCCGAGATGTGTGATGAAGGCTGACCTTTCCTTGGCAGATTCATCTAGCGGTACCTGCCAGTACCCCTTGGTTAAGTCCAAGGTAGAGATGAACTGGGCCCGTCCCAGTTTCTCTAATAGTTCATCTGTGCGTGGCATTGGATAGTTGTCTGGGCGAGTTACAGCATTTAGCTTACGGTAGTCCACGCAAAAACGTATTTCCCCATCTGGTTTGGGAACTAGAACCACTGGAGATGCCCATGCACTTTCAGAGGGGCGGATTACACCCATCTGTAACATATCCTGGATCTCCCGTTCTATAGCAGTTTTAGCTTGAGGAGACACCCGGTAAGGTTGGACCCTAATTGGGTGAGCATTACCTGTGTCAATGGAGTGGTATGCCCGTTCAGTCAGTCCTGGGGTGGCTGAGAACCTTGGCGCGTAGCTAGTGCACAGCTCCTGGATCTGCTGTCGCTGCATACGCCCAAGGGTCATGGAGAGGTTCACCTCTTCCACACCACCAGCACATTTCCCTTCGCAGTAGACACCTTCAGGCCACTCAGCGTCGTCTCCTCCCTGGGCTGTAAACTGACAAACCTTTAATTCTCTGGAATAAAAGGGCTTTAGAGAATTAATATGATACACCTTAGGCTTTCGGTTGGAGGTGGGGAATGCTATGAGATAATTAACAGCTCCCAGGCGCTCCTGGACCACGAATGGCCCTTCCCACGATGCTTCCATTTTATGGGCCTGGAGCGCCTTTAAGACCATGACCTGGTCTCCTACTTTGAAGGAACGCTCTCTGGCATGTTTATCATACCAGGCTTTTTGCTCTTTTTGAGCATCCTGTAAGTTTTCTCTAGCAAGGGCTAAAGAGGTTCGGAGGGTGTTTTGTAGGTTGGTTACAAAGTCCAGAATGTTAGTTCCTGGAGAAGGTGTAAATCCCTCCCATTGCTGCTTCACCAACTGCAATGGCCCCTTAACCTCACGGCCATATACAAGTTCAAATGGAGAAAACCCTAAACTGGGATGTGGTACAGCTCTGTAGGCAAAGAGCAACTGCTGCAATACTAGGTCCCAATCATTGGAGTGCTCATTTACGAATTTACGTATCATGGCCCCCAAAGTTCCATTAAACTTCTCCACCATGCCATTTGTTTGATGATGGTAAGGAGTGGCAACCAAGTGATTTACCCCATGAGCTTCCCAAAGGTTTTTCATTGTTCCTGCCAGGAAATTAGTCCCTGCATCTGTGAGGATGTCGGAGGGCCAACCTACCCTGGCAAAAATGTCTGCTAGTGCCTGGCACACACTTTTAGCCCTGGTGTTGCTTAGAGCTACTGCTTCCGGCCATCGGGTGGCAAAATCCATGAAAGTCAGTATGTACTGCTTTCCTCTGGGTGTCTTTTTCGGAAAAGGACCCAGAATATCCACAGCTACTCGCTGAAATGGAACTTCAATGATGGGGAGTGGCTGGAGAGGAGCTTTGACCTGGTCTTGGGGTTTTCCCACTCTTTGGCACACCTCACAAGACTGGACATAGGTAGAAACATCCTTGCCCATTCCCTCCCAGTGGAATGACCCCCCCAAACGGTCTTTGGTCCTGTTCACCCCAGCATGGCCACTAGGGTGATCATGGGCTAAGCTCAAGAGCTTGGCCCGGTATTTAGTTGGAACTACCAACTGTCTCTGAGGATGCCAGTCTTCCTGGTGTCCCCCAGAAAGAGTTTCCTTGTATAAAAGTCCTCTTTCTACAACAAACCTGGATCGATTAGAAGAGCTGAGAGGCGGTGGGTTGCTCCGTGCCGCCGTCCAAGCTCTCTGGAGGCTTTCATCTGCTTCCTGTTCGGTCTGGAACTGTTCCCTTGATGCTGGAGACATCAGTTCCTCATTGGATTGGGGACATAGGCTTGGTCCCTCTGGAAGCGATATAGGGGATGGAGCTGTTTCTGTTGACTGTGAACCGCTCTCCGCTGGTGCACTATGTTGGGATTCAGGCTCCGGCTGAGCCTCTTGTGTACGGTTATCGGCTGCTGCCAGTTCAGGTTCGGTGGGGCCCTCTGGTGTTGAGGTTGCAAGTACTGGATTCAGTGCTGGCACGGGGTCTGGTGTTGGTTGTTTGGCTGGTTCCGGTTCTGGGACTGGTTCCGTCTGGGTCTCTGGGACTGGATCCACTATTGCTGTTGCAGACATTGGCCTGGGGTCTGGGTCCATCACCTCTGACCGGGCCCTGCTAGAAGTTTCCGGAACAGAGCTAGGCCTCACGGCTTGTTTAGCCTGGCTGCGGGTGACCGTTCCCACCCTCTTGGCCTGCTTCACGTGATTGGCCAAGTCTTCCCCCAACAGCATGGGGATGGGATAATCATCATAGACTGCAAAAGTCCACATTCCTGACCAGCCCTTGTACTGGACAGGCAACTTGGCTGTAGGCAAATTGAAAGAGTTGGACTTGAAGGGTTGAATCGTCACTTGGATCTCTGGGTTGATTAAATTGGGGTCCACTAAGGAAGCATGGATAGCTGACACTTGTGCTCCGGTGTCCCTCCACGCGGTGACCTTCTTCCCGCCCACACTCACAGTTTCCCTCCGCTCCAAGGGTATCTGGGAGGTATCTGGGCCTGTGGACCTCTGGTGTGATTCCGGTGCAATGAACTGTAATCTGTTGGGGTTCTTGGGGCAGTTGGCCTTTACATGCCCCAGCTCGTTACATTTAAAACATCGTCCAGCTGACGGGTCACCGGGGCGAGGTGGGTTGCTGGAGAACGGGGTGGTGGGACGATAAGGGGTCTGGAGGGTTCTTTGGGAGGTAGGTGGGGCTTTGGGCGGCCCCCGGTAATAGGGTGTGGTCTGGGGTGGTCCCTTCTGGTCTCCGCTCCAACTGCGACCAGTTTTCTTCTTCTCTGCCACCTCCACCCATCTGGCTCCAATCTCTCCTGCCTCGATTACAGTTTTGGGTTTCCCATTTAGGATGTATCTTTCTATTTCCTCAGGAACACCCTCTAAGAATTGTTCCATTTGCATTAGGAAGGGCAAATTTACTGGAGATTCAACACTTGCTCCTGATATCCAGGCATCCCAATGTTTTACAATGTGGTAGGCATGTCGGGTAAATGACATGTCTGGTTTCCACCTTAGGGCTCTGAACCTCCGACGAGACTGCTCGGGTGTTATCCCCATTCTGACTCTCGCCTTGGATTTAAACAGTTCATACTTGTTCATGTGTTCTTTAGGCATTTCAGCTGCCACCTCAGCTAAGGGTCCACTGAGCTGCAGCCTCAGCTCTACCATGTATTGGTCAGTAGAGATGTTGTACCCAAGGCAGGCCCTTTCGAAGTTTTCTAAGAAGGCCTCAGTATCATCACCTGCCTTGTAGGTGGGGAACTTTCTGGGATGGGAAGTGGTACCTGGAGAAGGATTGCTAGGGTTTGTTGGTATATTCTGCTGGGCCTTTATCCTCTCCATCTCCTCCACATGCTTCCTCTCTTTTTCCCTCTCCTCCTCCACATGCTTCCTTGCCTCCATTTCCCTCTTGTGGGCAGCCTCTTGGTGTTGTTCTGCCTCCCTTTCTTGTTCCTTCTTCAGCTGCATGAGTTCTATCTGTCTTTCATGTTCCCTTTGTTTTTCCTCAGCCTGAAATTTGGCTAATTCCAGCTGTAGTCGAGCTGAGGATTTGGCCATTCTAACCTCTCTGTTTTTAACTAACTTTACACCCGAGGTTTAGAAATAAACAAACAAAACTTGGCTGTAAAATTTTGCTGTGCTGGAATAGAATACCTATTCTCTGATAGTGATTGTCAGCCTACAGAAAAAGACAATTCCCTTGTCTCTGCTCTGGGCCCAAATTAAAGCAAAAACCCTCCAACTACTTGGAAACCTGCTTACCCAGCCCAAAGAAGAAAAAAATTTCTTTTCAAACCTGTGCTCCTTGTAAAACAAAAAAAAAAATCAAAATCCTAAAAAAAAACCCTGCTACTTTTGTCTCCAGGCAAATGGGTATAGCACACACCCCCTATTTACTTTTAGGAAGAAAAGAAAAAAAAAAACCTCTGGGTTGGAAGACTGTGAATTTCCCTGCAGGAGTTAAGTACCCTGCCTCCAGGCAAAGAAAACCTGCAATTCACAAGATAATCCCCTTTTGTCTCTGCTTGGCCACAAAGCAGAGAGAAACCAAGCTGCTTTCAGTTTCAAAGCTGCCTTCTGGACTTCCTAAAAATTCCTTTTTAAAATCTGTATTTCTAGTTCAAAAAATCTCAACTGGATCTCAAAATGATTTCAGGTTAATCCCACCGCTGTGCCACCATGTCAAGGTTCCTCCCCCACTCTGAACTCTAGGGTACAGATGTGGGGACCTGCATGAAAAACCTCCTAAGCTTATCTTTACCAGCTTAGGTCAAAACTTCCCCAAGGTACAAAATATTACCCCCGTTATCCTTGGAATGGCCGCTACCACCACCAAACTAATACTGGTTACTGGGGAAGAGCTGTTTGGACGCGTCCTTCCCCCCAAAATACTTCCCAAAACCTTGCACCCCACTTCCTGGACAAGGTTTGGTAAAAAGCCTCACCAATTTGTCTAGGTGACTACAGACCCAGACCCTTGGATCTTAAGAACAATGAACAATCCTCCCAACACTTGCACCCCCCCTTTCCTGGGAAATGTTGGATAAAAAGCCTCACCAATTTGCATAGGTGACCACAAACCCAAACCCTTGGATCTGAGAACAATGAAAAAGCATTCAGTGTTTTACAAGAAGACTTTTAATAAAAAATAGAAGTAAATAGAAATAAAGAAATTCCCCCTGTAAAATCAGGATGGTATATATCTTACAGGGTAATTAGATTCAAAAACATAGAGAACCCCTCTAGGCAAAACCTTAAGTTACAAAAAAGATACACAGTCAGAAATAGTTATTCTATTCAGCACAATTCTTTTCTCAGCCATTTAAAGAAATCATAATCTAACACATACCTAGCTAGATTACTTACTAAAAGTTCTAAGACTCCATTCCTGTTCTGTCCCTGGCCAAGACGACTACAGACAGACACACAAACCCTTTGTTTCTCTCCCTCCTCCCAGCTTTTGAAAGCATCTTGTCTCCTCATTGGTCATTTTGGTCAGGTGCCAGCGAGGTTACCTTTAGCTTCTTAACCCTTTACAGGTGAGAGGAGCTTTCCCCTGGCCAGGAGGGATTTCAAAGGGGTTTACCCTTCCCTTTATATTTATGACAGGGCCTAACTTTTCTCCAGTGAAAGGCAATGGGGAAACTCCCATTGACTTCCTTGGGAGTAGAGTTAGGCAGGTACTGAACCCTTTGAAAATCTCATGAGTAATGCCTTGAAATCTGTGAGGAAATTAGTGGTGAGTAGGGGTATTTGCACAGAATAAACCACAAAGGTACAAATAAACTGCAAGAAAATGTAGAACTATTAAAATGCAGAAAACAGAAATATTATTACTTTGAAAAAAGGGGGGAGTTACATGTTGAGTTAGAATTGCTCATTCCAGATATTTGAATCCATCAGTGGATTTATTACTGGAAAGTGAATAGCATGTAAAAAACTAAACAAAAATCCATATTTGTGTGTGCAAACCGTATTTGTGTGTGCACGCAGGGTTATTAGGGTTATTGGTATGGAGACCAATTATTATTTGTAGTTTTGGTGTGGGCAGCCTGTCATACCATCTTGCTAATACAAAATCATTTTTATATTTTATATTAAGTTTTATAAAAATGTCTAGTGCCAAGGATAGAGGCTTGAACGGTAAATCTAACTAGAGTAAAATAAATTCAAAGAATAGTCTGAAACCACCTGGATTTTAAACGTGGTTTATTAGAGAACGTGAGAGGAAATCCTATCTAGTCAAACCTGGCAAGGAGTAATGTGGATGGTCACAAACTGTGCAATTAGATTGCACAAGAAGATGCTTATAATTCTTGGCTTTAGTGTCGGAATCACCCAGGCCGTTTTCCTATCAGTCTTTTGATAACATTTGACTGTTATACTGGCAGTTAACAAAACATGATGTTAACATCATTAACAGTCAACAAAAAACTTCAAAAACAGACTCTAAGGAGAGACTGCTGAATTGGAATTAATTTGCAAACCGGATACAATTAACTTAGGCTTGAATAGAGACTGGGAGTGGATGAGTCATTACACAAAGTTAAACTATTTCCCCATGTTTATTCCCTCGCTCCACCCCCCATTGTTCCACAGTCGTTCTTGTCGACTGCTGGAAATGGCCCACCTTGATTATCACTACAAAAGGTTTCCTCCCCTCGCCCCCGCTCTCCTGCTGGTAATAGCTCACCTTAAGTGATCACTCTTGTTATAGTGTGCATGATAACACCCATTGTTTCATGTTCTCTATGTATATAAATCTCCCCACTGTTTTTTCCACTGAATGCATCCGATGAAGTGAGCTGTAGCTCATGAAAGCTTATGCTCAAATAAATTTGTTAGTCTCTAGGGTGCCACAAGTACTCCTTTTCTTTTTGCAAATACAGACTAACATGGCTGCTACTCTGAAACAGTCAAATGGCAGTGTCGTCCTGCTCCTCTGGGCTCAGATATGCTTTCCTTTGCCCTTCGTTTCTCCTTCTACCTTCACACTTCATGTATCCCACCTCATTTGTGACAGACTCTACCCCTACACCCTTTTTAGGTTGTTTACATTGCCCACGTGGTCTGTCTAGCCTAAACTTGAATGGTCACTTTTTCTCCTTCCTCTGTATAGTTCTGAGACAATTGAGACAATCTCCTGGGTACCTTTTGCTCTCTCATTTAAACTATTTCCATGGGAAGAGAGGAATTTCCAGGTCAGATGGGTCCATCTAGTACTGTATCCTGTCTCTTTCAATAGGCAGTACCAGCTGCTTCAGAGGAAAGAGGAAGAAATCCCAGTAGACAATTATAGAATCACCTCCCTATAGAGGGACATTTGTTCCTAACCCATGAAGTCAGTGGCATGACCTGAAGCATGAGGCCTGTATCCCTATTTTTGAAATTCTCTATATTGTATCCCATGTAATCTGACTGTAGATGTTCATTTAATCCATACCAATGTCAAAATCATTTTCATCTCTTGGATTCAGTGCTAACTTGCGATAGAATATTCCGTTCTCCTTTTCCACCTTATTCTATTGTTCTCTCAGAGATCTCAATATACAACCATAATCATTCTCATGTCTGGATCATTCAGCTTTTTTAGGTCATTACACCCTTCAGCAGAACTGAGTTATACAACCTAATACAGTATGGAATTATTACTTGCGGCAGCATAAATTTTTTCATTTCTCTATCAAATAGGAATTCTTGACATGAAAACTTGTCTATATGTATAACAACATGGCCAATCTTGCTGTCCTTGTTCAGTCAAAGCCCCCATTGAAATCAGTGGGGGTTTTGCTTGAGTAAGGAATGCAAGCTTTTACTCAGATATATTAAAAGCTTTTTATATCTAAGGAGGATGACGGAACATTTTGCCATTGCTTTGGCCATTTAATGGTTTGGAGGTTTTGCAAAGGGAAAAACTAGGAAATTTGAGTTGCATAAGTTGGTCTATTGTATGAAAAATACTGTCTTGTAGATATCTGTATTTTTGATCCCTATTTAGATGACGCAGAAACTAGAGAAAATTGACAAGGAGTACCAGGTTGGACTGTAGCTGATTTGACAAAAGATATCATGGTGAGAGTATTTTATATAGCTTGAAGAATATTGCTGGTGGTGATAAATGGCTTAGAGACATTGTTCAGCACTGAATAAGACAAACTGAAACACTATCCGGGAAGCACAGATATGGCTATGATAGAAAATACATTACAAAATAAAAGTTTTATAACAAGAGAAGCATGTAGCATTGAAAATATGAAAAGGAAACATGGCAGTTAATACAAAAGATACTAAAAGGACAAGGACAAAAAAAATCCCACCTAGAATAAAAAATAACTGGAAACTGAACAGCAAAGATTATATAATGCATAAGAGTAGCTAATAAAGCAAATGAAAAATAAATGTAGTGTAGGCATGAAGAGACCTTCCAAAGCAGGAGGTGGTATAGGGGAAAACTTATCATGAACTGACAGGAACTGCTTTGGATGGTGATAGTTGGGGTCAATTTCAGCTCATCTGATCATCTCACTCTATATCATGTTTCATTGTTACTGTTCAGAATGCTAAGAAATTATATGGGAAGAGAGATTTTTTTTGCTGTTCATTTCTTAACAGCTCTTTGCTTACTCTGAAGCCTTGAGGGAATTGACAGACTTTTTGGCGGAAATTCAGCCATTCAACCACTGTGTACAGCAGGGGTAATGCACTTGTGTTCTAAGCTATTACACAAGCTCATGAAGCTGTGGAGATGGTTTTTGTTTTTGAATAATTCACTCTCGCTTCATGGGTAATAATTTACCTTTGCTTGTTTTCAAAAGTGGAAATCAGTGATTTCTAATGGGAAATCTTTTCTGCCAGTCCACACAAATAAATTAAAACAGCCATTTAATTTAGAATTGCTTCTACAGAATATTACTTTTTTTTCCTGTCAAGTGTATTTAAATTTGCCGTAGGCAAGAGTCGAGAAGCTTGTGCTCTCAGCAGAATCAATGCAAAACTGATACACTGCCTTTAGAATATTTAACTCTTCCCCACTGAAACATTGCTTTAGTCTTGTTCAAGCCAGTGATTCCATGCAGGGAGACTCAGGTATGGTGCATACCTGCGTGTATTCCTGCACCATTCAAGATTCCACATTGCTGCCTCACTGTCACACCTTTTCAGTGACTGAGTAGCTGTCTCAGCCTTCCTCCTTGCACCTAAGGTGGGTGGCTGAGGCTGCATTGTTCGGGATGCAGGAAGAACAGAGACTCCTAGTCAGTCAGCAAGTTAAGGCCTACAGTTTTTGAATCAAGTCTCCTTTAAGTTTGAGGAGCTGAACATGACTGCTGGAATCATACCTCCAACCTGCTAGGAACCTTTCCACCCAGCCTCCCTATAATCATAGAATCATAGAATATCAGTGTTGGAAGGGACCTCAGGAGGTCATCTAGTCCAACCCCCTGCTCAAAGTAGGACCAATCCCCAACTAAATCATCCCAGCCAGGGCTTTGACAAGGCTGACCTTAAAAATATCTAAGGAAGGAGATTCCACCACCTCCCTAGGTAACGCATTCCAGTGTTTCACCACCCTCCTAGTGAAAAAGTTTTTCCTAATATCCAACCTAAGTCTCCCGCTCTGCAACTTTAGACCATTACTCCTTGTTCTGTCATCTGCTACCACTGAAAACAATCTAGATCCATCCTCTTTGGAACCCCCTTTCAGGTAGTTGAAAGCAGCTATCAAATCCCCCCTCATTCTTCTCTTCCGAAGACTAAACATCCCCAGTTCCCTCAGCCTTTCCTCATAAGTCATGTGTTCCAGTCCCCGAATCATTTTTGTTGCCCTCCGCTGGATGTTTTCCAATTTTTCCACATCCTTCTTGTAGTGTGGG
The DNA here is from genome assembly GCF_965140295.1 of Lepidochelys olivacea. Lineage (NCBI taxonomy): Eukaryota > Metazoa > Chordata > Testudines > Cheloniidae > Lepidochelys > Lepidochelys olivacea. Next base: position 301,329,356 of record NC_140411.1, read on the forward strand.
TCCCAAAAGTGGACACAGTACTCCAGATGAGGCCTCACCAATGTCGAATAGAGGGGAACGATCACGTCCCTCAATCTGCTGGCAATGCCCCTACATATACATCCCAAAATGCCATTGGCTTTCTTGGCAACAAGGGCACACTGTTGACTCATATGCAGCTTCTCATCCACCGTAACCCCTAGGTCCTTTTCTGCAGAACTGGTGCCGAGCCATTCGGTCCCTAATCCGAATCTGGAAGGGAGAACTGTTTAGTCAGGAATGTTTTCTGTTTCCTCTGTTGAATGGGGTTAAACTGTGTTATTAAGGTCTTGTATAGTTTCTCACTTGTTATACTAGTCACTGTCTCTTCTTCTTTCTGTATAGGAATGCTGAGTTTTCAGTTAGTGGCGGGTAAATTATCTATGCCAATGCAAACCTTATGTCGCAATGTGTTTTGAGGTGTATAATCCGTGTAGGAAGGTTAAACTGTTACACCGATTTTATGCTGAAAATTGGGAGTCCGGGTGGGGGATGTGACCATTGTTTCCCAGTCTGTCTACCTGGGAGAAAGGAGATTATTTCAACACACAGAATGTTAGGAAAATCCACCAGCAGGTGCTGCTGGTAGCTGGCAGCTCCAATACTTGGAGTATTATCCAAGTCATGATTTGGGTGAGATTGTCAAGCACACCTGGGACCATACACAGGATCTTAAGCCCCCCCACGTTGATGCTTAATTTGGCTCAAGGGATTGCTACTAGTCAATGACATGATGACAACTGTTTTATGATGCTTGCTGCAAGGACTAGTTATATTCATTGGCTGTATAGTCTGAGCTGCTTCAGTAGTTGTGTGGCCTTTACACCATTTTTTTTTTTAGATTGGTCTGCTCTCCTCCCTTAGGAGCTAATAAGGCTTTTCAGTGTCATTACATCATTCTCCTAAGCAATGATTTGGAGTCCTTATAGGAACTCCATCAATAGGTACAGTAAGATATAGGTTATTAAAAAGTCTTACTTAGATATACTTGAATCTCTGAGAGGGATGCTTACCTGGTAGAACTTTTCAGAAGATTTTCGAATAAAGTGAATCTGACAAATATTTTATGCAAAAATAAAATAAAAGGGTTATTGAAACTTGTGCATTCCTGTGGGTCTTATAATGCTGAGACATGGAGTCAGGGAAAAAGATGAACAATTGGCTAAAACTTATCTGTAATTGCATAGCCCATCTTAACTTAGTCACACATTCTAAATACTGCTGGCTCCTGGATTGTATACCCTGGTATGGTCCTATCAAGATGTTAAGAAGATTTTGACTTTTTCTGTAAAAAGCAAATTCCACAAAGATAACCCCATCAGTGGAGAAATCCAATACTTGTTCCAAAAAAAACAACAAGACAAAAGAAAGATAAAGTGTGGGGGGCAGCCCTCTTTTCATTCTATATTACCTCAGTGCACAGCAGAGGAACTGAAAAAAAAATCAAGTTCAAAGTCCTCCCGCTTGTTTGTTCTAGTCTCTGGAGGGAGCTATGCTTTGTGAGCATGGTATAAGAAATCTAGTATTACCCATCATGACTTGAGCCAGGTCTGCTCCTAGCCTAATTTATGCCCTTGACACAGATGAAAGCTTCTCACAAGTTACATCCTCCTTCAGTCTAGTTTAGATGCAGTGTTGTATTTTTGTTTCACAGTTGTTGCAGAGAACTAAACATGACAGCTCTTGGTGCCTGTACAGAAAAACAGCCCTGGTGTTGCTGCAGGGATATATCTTGTACTCTGCTTCTATTTTTGTGGTGCAAAAAGGTATCATAGGAGATATTAAAATATGTATTATTTTCAGCACCTACAACGTGGTGAGAACATGTTAAATGCAGTAATATTTATTGTACTCTCAATTGCTTATAAGTTTGCATAAGTAGTGTAAAAATGTAGCTATAGAGACATTTATTCAACATTAACAGATAGTCCCTTGCGAATATTTTAAGCAAATATCCTCTGCCTCTTAAAACAGCATCCAAATAGGCTGTTTATTTGTCTTAAGGACTTTTTAAAACTCAACAATTAAAGGATCCATCTGTTTCCCAGGTCCTTCTATTTACCATTTGACAATAGAGTTTTTAAAAGGCAGTTTTGCGAAACTGAACAGTGTGTGTGTGATCAGAACGAATGGCCTTAACATCTATGAATCGCTGTCTGTATTTGAAGGAATAGCTTTTGGACATGTTTTGGATTTTTTATTCTGCAGGTTCCTGGATTTCAATATCGCACAAGAAACGGACAGTCGTGCTAATGGTGTGTGTGTGTATATAAAATGGGCCTTCAGTCTACAACAGTAACAAGATTTGATAATGTTAAAAATGGATGCAGACCAGAATGTGTGATTAAGGATAATTTATAGTTTTCATTAGATGGAGCTACGTTATTCTTGAAACTAAGTGCTGTATAATTAATGGAAACTCAGGATTGTTATTAATTACACATTTCTAAAATGGCTTTCATTTTACCCTGCCATCCGTTTCCCATAGCAAAATGATCTGTTCCAACTTTAACATTCTGAACTTTACTTTCCTCTTAAATTGTGTCACAATTTTCCTCCGGGCCATAGGATTTTTGGCAAGCATTGCTTTCATTTAACACTAACCATCATTTCAGTCTTCATCATAGTGTCTAAAACTGTTTTTTTTTTTTAACCTCACTTTTTTCCTTTGACAAGGTGGCAGTATCTTGGGGTTGTTGAAGCTAATTTATATGTATCCTTTCATTGCCTGTTATAATTATTAGGCCATTATTTCTGCAATAGTACAATAGGGAATATTAGCTGAACTCCATCTCTTAGCATTTTCTGTTTACCCACAAATTAACTCTATTAATTAATGCTTCCTCCAGGAATTTTTATTACATAGGCAGGCAACATTTTTGAACCATATTAATTAATTGCTTGAAATTATTTCATTGTAATTGACTCATCAGAAGATCTCTTTCCAGAAATCAATCCGTATAACATATATAGAGATTGAACTGCTTTGTAATCACAGATGGCAGGACAGATGCTAGGAATGTATTGCAATTTTACGAACACATCAGTACTCTGGAACAAATGCATTATCTTCAATGCACACTGAAGATACTCAGTGAAGTTACACAGCATGAGGCAAGTTCTGGTTTCAGTTACCCTTTATGGGTATAACTAGGAGAAGAATTTCCCCCAATATTTCTTCCTTGAACTCTTGTACAGAAACTTTCAAACATGGGAAGCTAGCGAAAAAAGAAAAAAAAATGCTGTTTAAGTGGGAAAGAAACTAGACAGATTGAGAATATAATGATAAAAAGAAATGGAAAGTGAATATTGAGATAGACATCCCGGTCAGTATATCTTGCTGCTACTACCATTTTGGGTGTGCCTGTGCGTAAATTACTGGTCAAGCCCTACTTCACTTCTGCCCTAACTTTTTTAATTCCATCTTTTTTTTTTTGTAAAGCCCGGTACTGTAATTTTCTGGAGTTCCATAATAACATGGCCAGATTAATGTCTTGCTCTAGGAAGTAACAACATATCATCTCTCCACCTCATTCCTGTCATCTTCATCGGCTTCCTATAGAGCTCTGAATCCTAGTTAAAATTGCTCTTCTGAACTCTTCATGGATTAGCATCTTGCCTCTTTGACTTTCATCTAACCCACTTACTCAGCTCACCCAATTAGGACCTCTACTCTGTCCCTGTCAGTGACTCACCATCATTCTAACTCGTTCTGAGCCATCAGGAACTCTCTCCACTTTTCAACCAAGTGGCTGAGTGACTTATCTTGCCCTTTCGCACTCTGCCCTAGCAGTAAGGAAAGAGGAGCAAGTACAGAGTAGGTTCTGAAAAGGAAAACCAGAGGGTCTCAGAGCTGAGATGTGATTACAGAAAGAGTTTTATAGAAACATAAAAGTGAGGACAAAGGGTCTGAATTTGAAAGTGAACTGAGTTGCCCAAGGAGCTGGATGTCATGGCTGAAGTTGGAGGATAGGGTAGCAGTTTCCAGCAGCAGCATTTTTCAGTAGTTTGCATGAGTTGGAGACAAGATGAAAAATCTAATGGTTTTAGCTGTAGGAACAGAAGAAGGGGTGGATTTTAGTGCTGGCATAGAGGAAGAAGCATAGGATTTAGTGGGAGCGTAGGGAAGGAGGACAGACTGGAGTCTTAACTCCATGGATGAGAAGGAAGGAGCCTGGTGGGAATTGTCAATGAAATTAAACGTGGAGACACATTTGGACAAGTTCATCCCTGGTGTAATTACATGGAATTCAAAAGAATTACACCAGAGATGAATCTAGTTTGTTTAGTTTGAGAAAGCAGTGAGACATCAGGCAGTAAGATCAGAGAGATAAACAGAGTAATTTCAGAATTTGTTTCAAGTATATTAGAGAAAAGAAATGGAAAGTGTGTCACTTTTGCTGTCTTAGGATAGATATAGACAACAAAAGGTAAATATTGTTTTAATGGTTAGTTTTGGTATTTGAATTACTAACAATTATTTTTAAACACTGCCATATTTCTTCTCCTCTCTTTTCTTCTTCTGTGGCAATAGTAACTTATTATGATTGCTTCTCAAGTAGAGAGGCCTTGAAAATTCACTCTCCTGCTTATTTTGCTTCTTATGTCAATTGTGTCAGCAGGCTTGAACGCAGATTAAAAATAAAATCAGTAGATAAATATTCAGACTCCCTGCACAACTTAAGACAATCTTCTATTACATTGTATTCCTATAATATGTTTATTATTAGTAATATATATGCCGAAAGTATGCTAAAGGCTTTACAGAACAAATAAAAATGAGGTCATTGCCCTGAAGGGACTGCAGTCTAATTTCAGACACAATGCAATGAGTGAGACAGACAAAGAGAGTGGGGTGAGAAGAGGGAAGGGCTACAGTGACAAAGTCAGAGATGTTCAATTGTATTTTCATCACTAAGGTCACTGGGCCAAATGCACACCTTGTGTAAGAGGCTCAAGTCTTAGAGCTATTCCCGTAACTCCACTGATTTTGGTGACGTCACACCAGGATTGATTTATTTATTTATGGATTTCACAACTAAAAATGCCCCTACAAAAGCTCTGAGTACCCTGAATTAATTAAACATACCAGACAGGGTTAACTACCCAGCAGCATTAAATACTACTATATACACAAGTTATCTTTGCCTGCAACAGCATTAAGTCATCCACAGGAGAGAGCTATTTACCTCAGCCAGCCAATGAATTGCTAAACAAAAACAAACCCGACAAATGGAAAAGTCCCTCACCCAATCTGCATATCTTCTTTCTTCTCACAGAATGCTGTCAAAGTAGTGACTTTTGCAGCACGCCTGGCATATCATCAAATTCAGGGTATATTTGCTCCCAAAGTAGAGAGCAAGTTCCAGAGTCCTAGCACCTCCCTGAGAACCCTTTCCTGACTGAAGAGATCCTAGCTTGAGTATCCCTGCTGATTGCAGCTGTGGAGTATGGCAGAGGGAGAGAGGAGATCTCTCAATGAAGCAGTTTCAGGACATTTAGGGCTTAGACTTTAAACGTAGTCCCCAGGCTTCAATAGAAGTGCCACTACTTATACCCACTCTGAATTCGACCCAGAATACGTACAGTCGATAGTAATTGGTAAGCAAATATTCATCAAAAAGGCAGTGCAAATGTGAGGCCAAAGATACAGCACATGATGGGCATTTAGCAGTTAAGGGAGGAGATGATGACTGTATTGGGTCATTCTAAAGATTGCTTGCTAGTCCCTAACAGACAGATAAACACGAGTAAGTGTAAGGAACTGCTTATGTTTTCATGTCAGTGAAATATAAACAAGACTGTAGCAGATAGATGCAGAAAAAACCATGAAATTAGTGTTTGGAAAATAGGTTTCTGCTGGAAAAAAATACCCTGCCAAAGTGAGATTGCCCATGCTGCACACAGACAAGCTTTATATTAATTATCTAAGTTCATAAAGTAAGAATGATTACATCAATAAAGGGTGACTCATAGTTAAATGGTGCCTTTCAACCATAAGACATCTATTGAGAACAAACACTGTGCTCCAGAATGAAGCCAACTAATGCACTAATAACATAATTACAATGATTGCAGCTGTGACAAGAGGTACGAGTAGCTTTCACTGACAGTATATAACAGCTTACAAAAAATGTAATTCTGTTAGTTAAGCAAATCGTAGATCTAGTTATGAGAGAAACTAGTGTAGGATTGGATCGATAGGTCTAAACTAAAAAATGTAGAATTTGATAAGAATTGAAGCTATTCAACCTATGGCTAAGAACTCTAGCCACAAATAATTTATTTGCAAAAAGAAAAGGAGGACTTGTGGCACCTTAGAGATCCTCCTTTTCTTTTTGTGGATACAGACTAACATGGCTGCTACTCTGAAATAATTTTTTGTTATTATTATTATTATTTATTTATATTGCAGTAGTACATAGAAGCCCCAGTTATAGATCTGGATCCCACTGTGATAGGTGCTGCTCAAACACGGAGCAAAAATACAGTCCCTGTTACCAAAGAGTTTACAATCTAGGTACAAGAAAAGAGATAATGGGAGCATTACAGAGAAACAGATCAGGGAGCACAATCAGTCACTGTTTGTCAGTACAATAGGCAGTGATCATAGCACTCCAACTGCCCACTCATTATTAGGTTTATTGTGGGCAGCACAAAAATGGAGAGTTTTAAACAGGACAATGAGGTAGCTTTGTGGATATTTATGGTGAGCTTCTCCCACGCGAGGAAGCACAACCGTGTTTGTTTGACAATGTAACAAGTGGGCAGCGATGGCTGGCAGTACTGGTCAATTCAGAGGTAAAAGCAACAACAGCATAGGAGAGATGATAGGTAGGAGGAGGATAGGCAGTGAAGGGAAGTGAAAGTGAAGATATATAGCATTTATTTGATGCATTGGAAAAAGGGGGGCCACTGGGGAGTGCAAAGTGGGGGATGACATTGTCAAAGCAACAAGCCAGGAAAATGATCTTGACAGCAGCATTTTAAAGAGGTCTGAGTGGGAAAAGATCACATTTTTCAAAGCCAGAGAAGGGGATACTGCAGAAATTGAGAGTGAGATGATGAAAGCCTGGATGAGAATGTGAAAAGCCTTCTCTTAAAAGGTCTGGTCTACCCTGGGGTGGGGGATCGATCTAAGTTACGCAACTACAGCTGCGTGAATAACGTAGCTGAAGTCGACGTACTTAGATCTACTCACCGGGGAGTCTTCACTGCGGTGAGTCAACTGTTGACACTCTCCCGTCAGTTCTGCCTGCACCTCTCGCTCCGGTGGATTACCGGAGTAGAGAGGAGAGCGCTCGGCGGTTGCTTTATCATGTTTAGACTAGACACTATAAATTGACCCCCCCGCCGCTGGATCAATTACTGCCCGTCGATCCAGCGGGTAATGTAGACAAGCCCTTGGAGGTGTTATGTAGAAAGAATCAACAAGATTTATAAACAACCTGGGTGTGAGGATCTAGAGACAGGGCGGAATTGAAGATGATAATTCTGATCCTCATAAGCAAACTACATAGATGTGTTCTAGATGAAATTACTATAAGGTGGGTGCACTAGTGGTTGAAGGACCATATTCAAAGAATAGTTATCAATGGTTTGCCATCAAACCAGGGGAACATATCTAGGGGTTCCCACGGGGGCCAGTCCTGGGTCCAGTACTATTCAATATTTTCATTAATGACTTGGTTAATGGAATGGAGAGTACGCTTGTAAAATCTGCAGATGACAACAGGCTGGGAGGGGTTGCAAGCGCACTGGCAGATAGGATTAGAATTCAAAATTACCTTGACAAATTGGAGAGTTGGTCTGAAATCCCCAAGATGAAATTCAATAAAGACAAGTGCAATGTACTTCACATAGGAAGGAAAAATCAAATGCACAACTACAAAATGGGGAATAACGGTCAGAGACTGATACACGGGCAGTAGTGCCTAGTGGTTAGAGCAGGAGTCAGTTGCCAGGAGACAGAGCCAGAGGTCAGAAGCAGAGTCAGAGGCCAAATTCCAAAGCCAAGGGTCAGAGCCACAGTCCGAAACTGTAGCTGAGGGTCAGAGCGGGGTTACTGGGAATGAGGCAAGGTAGGGGTAAGGGAAGGGTCCAAGGCAGGAGCAAGAACTGGGAACAAGTAGGCACAAGAGCTATCACAGCCATGGGAAAATGCTTTGAGTAGCCAACAAAGTGCTGCTGCTGGGCTTAAGAGCTGGTCTGCTGACTCTTCCCACCAATCAGGTGGTGGAGCGAATCAGGCAGCCTACTACAGGTGGGTGGTGCTTGTTAGGTTGCCCAGAGACTACTCTGCTGCAGACCCTGATTCTGGGCAATAACTGGCTAGGAGTACTTCTGAAGAGGATTTGGAAGTCAGAGTGGATCACAAGTTGAACATGAGTTGACAACGTTGTGAAAAGGGCTAATATCATTCTGGGGTATATTAACAGGAGTGTTGTGTGTAAGACATGGGAGGCAATTGTTCTACTTGGCACTGGTGAGGCCTCAGCTGGAGTACTGTGTCTGGTTCTGGGTGCCAGACTTTAGGAAAGATGCGGACAAATTGGAGAGTCTAGAGAAGAGCAATTAAAATGATAAAAAGTTTAGAAAACCTGACCTATGAGGAAAGGTTAAAAAACTCTGCATGTTTAGTCTTGAGAAAAGAACACTGAGTGGGGAACCTAATGGCAGTCTACAAATATGTTAAGGGCTATTATAAAGAGGATGGTGATCAATTGTTTTCCCTATCCACTGAAGGTAGGGTAAGAAGTAATTGGCTTAATCTATGGCAAGGGAGATTTATGTGAGATATTAGGAAAAGCTTTCTAACTATAAGGATAGTTAAACACTGGGATGGGCTTCCAAGAGAGGCTGTGGAATCCCTATCTTTGGAGGTTTTTAAGAGCAGGTTAGACAAACAGCTGTCAGGGATGGTTTAGATATACTTGGTCTTGCCTCAGTGCAGGAGGCTGGACTAGATGACCTCTCAAGGTCCCTTTTAGCTCTATATTTCTATGATTTTCTTATGCCCAGGTTATGGGCTTGAGTGACAGGCAGAAAAGTGGTGTTGCCCAAAGTCATTGAGAAGCTAAGGAGGGGGGATGATTTTAGGGGACAGATTAGTAGTTCTGTTGTTGCCATGTTGGATTTAAACTGATGGCTGGAGACCCGTTAGGATATGTCAGAGGGACAGGTTGAGAGTATAGGTCAGACAGAAGGACACAGGTTCAGTGTAGCATGGTAGATCTGTGGATCGTCATTATAGATAATAGCTGAATTTGTATTTGTGTGTGAGATTATCCAGAGGCAAGATGTAAAGACAGAGAAGGGGGCCAGAGATGGGGCCCTGTAGAACCTGAACAGAAAATTATGTATAAAGCTGTACCAATCTTTGCTCTTGACTATCATTCAGTTTATTTAGGAAATGTCCCTAAATTTTGTAAATTACTGGAAAATGGTCTTCATTAACGTGGGTTATCTAATGTATTATGTAGCTGGCTGAAAAGTGTACACGCAATGAAAAAGAGGAGAAAATTGACAAAAGAGGCAAGATAAAAACAAATGTACTTCTTAAATTTAAAAATCAGAAAACATGGATGTGGAAAGATCAAATGCTTACCAGTAAGGCTCTGGGTCCTACTTACCCACTGCACCTCCCATTGGACATGTTGGGCATTTAAGACCCAATGCTATTTGTCTGGTATTTATATATTGGATAACTGGAGTCTAGGGCAAAATTCTCAGTTTGGGAACATAAGAACATAAGAACGGCCATATTGGATCAAACCAAAGGTTCATTTAGCCCAGTATCCTGTCTTCCAACAGCGGCCATTGCCAGGTCCCCCAGAGGGAATGAACAGAACAGGTAATCATCAAGTGATCAATTCCCTGTTGCCCTTTTCCAGCTTCTGGCAAACAGAGGCTAGCGACATCATCCCTGCCCATCCTGGCTAATAGCCATTGATGGACCTATCCTCCATGAATTTATCTAGTTCTTTTTTGAACCCTGTTGTAGTCTTGGCCTTCACAACATCCTTTGGCAAAGAGTTCCACAGGTTGACTATGCATTGTGTGAAGAAATACTTCCTTTTGTTTGTTTTAAATCTGCTGCTTATTAATTTCATTCAGTGACCCCTAGTTGTTGTGTTATGAAAAGAAGTAAAAAACACTTCCTTATTTACTTTCTCCACACCAGTCATGATTTTATAGACTTCTATCATATCCACTCTTAGTCATCTCTTTTCCAAGCTGAAAAGTCCCAGTCTTATTAATCTTTCCTCATATGGAAGCCATTCCATACCCTTAATCATTTTTGTTGCCCTTTTATGAACCTTTTCCAATTCCAATATATCTTTTTTGAGATGGAGAGACCACATCTGCATGGAGTATTCAAGATGTGGGTGTACCATGGATTATAGATTATATAGATTATTATTGTACCATGGATTATATAGAGGCAATATGATATTTTTTGTCTTATTATCTATCCCTTTCTTAATGATTCTCAACATTCTGTTAGGAAATGAGTGAAATATTCATGTTTCATCGCATTTGCATAGCAGAGAAAATGTATTTCAGATTTACCTGAGATGGTGGTTTATTTTTATTTTGTTTCTCCCCATGGTATGGAAAGGCAGATTTTTTGGCAGCAAGAGCTTCATATTACCTTTGTAAATTATCTATTTCTATTTTTGCCTACTCCCAAACTTGGTTTTCCTGACTGAAAATGTCTCATGTAAATACTTGAAATAGGTAAAACTTGCAAAATATTCATGAGCTTCACAGGGGGGGGGAGGGGGAGGCGTTTCATGTAAATATTGGAAATTACTGAGAATTAATTAATTAAATCCTTCAAGTTTTGAATGAATAATAAAGGAAAACGGTGTCCAAAAATGTGCAAGTGTTTATAAAATTCAGGTGTGATAGCAAATATTTGCAGGACTAGGGAGGAAAAATGGCTAATTTAGCATAGCTATAATGGGGAAGTCCTTCTAAAGTGTGGCTTCTTTCATACTTTTGCATCATATTCAGAAGATGCTTTCCTGGAAATTGGGCATGAAACATTTAATCTCATTAGTTTGGGGCTCCAGAACAAAAATTATAATGAGTTCCCTTCAGATTTGAAAGGTGGGATTTTCAAAAGATCCTAAGGGTAGCTCTGCACTAGTGCAGCTGTGCCGCAGTAGCGTCTCCTGTTGGTATAGCGAGAGGCAGTAGCTATGTCGATGGGTGAAGCTCTCCCATAGACCTAGCAATGTCTAGCAAAGGTTAGGTCCGTATAACCATTTCACTCAGTTTTTCACACCCCTGAGCGACATCGTTATACCAATCCAAGTTTGTAGTGTAGACCTGCCCTAAGGGAGGGAGGTGCCCAAATCCAGCTGAAATTCCATAGGAATTTGTCACTCAGCTTCCTATGGCTCTTTTGAAAATCCCACAAACAGTGTTTCAGTAAGTCCAGCACTATGCTGCCTGCAAACCAATGTTGTTTGGTGGAATCCATCTCTGAAGCTTCTATCTTATAGAAAAGCTCATATTGTTTAAAGTTTGCAGTGTGGTTGTAGACATGTGGGTCTCAGGATAGGAGACAGAGACCAGGTGGGTAAGATAATATCTTTTATTGGACCAACTTCTGGTGGTGGAAGAGACAGACATAGGCTTTTGAGGCATACAGGGTGTGCCTACACTGCAATGTAAGCCCAGGGTTAATGTGACTTGAGTCATCTGACCTGTGTTTGGGAACCCTGGGCACCAGTGTCTACATTGTATTTTAACCCTAGGTTAGGAATTTTCTGATCCATGCTTGAACCTAGGGCTCTAGTGTCTACAGTGCAGTGTGCAGACCCAAGTCAAAGTAACCATATCCCAGAGCCCCTAGCACCCACCTGTCCCACAAAATGTGGCCTTGTAGTGAAGCAACGACTCACTGGTGCTGCGCCTCCTGCTGGTCATCCTGGGAATTAGCTCTCCAGCTCTGGAGCGTCCTCTGCTGGCCGATTTCCCACTTGCCTCAGGCCCCCAGTGCTCCTTACCTGAGGGTTCTGCCCGCTGTAGTACCCCTGCAATCTCTGGGTCTTCCCTCCTCAGGGAACTCCCCAACCCTCTATCCCCACCTTGCCTCAGCTGCTACTGTCAGTCACCATCTAGCCACCGCTCACTGGGGCAGACTGCAGTCTGCAATCCACTCATCACTGGCAAGAGGGGTTTGGACCTGCTGCCTTTGCCTAACCCTGGGCTGCACCTCTGCAACCCCAGTACCCTTCCCAGCCTTTAGCAAGACCTGCATTCTGGGGGTTCTCCAGGCTGGAGCTCCCCAGCTCCTCTAGCCTTTCCCCAGCCCTGCTCCACTCAGGTACCCTGCTTAGCTCCCAGGCAGCCAGGTCCTTCTCTCTCTATAGCTAGAGAGAGACTGACTCAGCTCCTCCCTGGACCCTTAACAGGGCCAGATGTGGCCTGATTGGGGCATGGCCGAGCTGTGGCTGCTTCCTCCAATGAGCCTACTCTTTTTTCTAGGAGTGGTGTAACTGCCCCACTACAGGCTGCTCTAGCTTCTAGGACAATGGTACACCATGGGGAAACTTTACTGCCTGCCCTGCACCTTACCAGGAAGCAGCTTGCTTTGCAAAAGGCTTGATGAGTTCACTCTCCATTGCAAACCCAGGACACTCTCTGACAGTGTGCTTCTAGATGGGTGGTCAAAGCAGAAAGAGTTAATGCTGACCTGAACTACTTCCATTTGCAAAGAGGGTGTGACTTCCATTTTCAATAGAGTGGATTGTAAATTGTTGGGATAGAGAGGACTAAGGAAATTGTCCCATAGAATTGTGAGATACTTCTGGATGACTCCTGGGACCCGAGTCAAGCAGGGCTGTGGCTACACTGCAAGGCAACAGGACTCAAACCATGGGTCCTGGCTTGACTTGTGCTCATACCCTCCAGCTCTGCAGAGTTGTGGGACCCTGGTTCTGAGCCCTGAGCCTGCACAATTGCAGTGTAGCTGCAAGAGGGGTTAGCCTGGAGAATGGGCTCAAGCACAGGATTACACTGTAGTGTAGACATACCCATTGAGCTCTTCAAGTCTGGGAAAGGTAATGTCAGAACTGGGATGTGGGCAGTCTGACCTGGTCGTCAAAGCAGGAGTTGGAAGTCTGGCCAAGTCAGATACTGGGAGGTCAGAGTCTGTGACAGGCCAGAGGGAAAAACTGGGAGTCGGGTGTTAGGAAGCAGGAAGGGTCAGGTTACCAGGAGCTCAGACACAGGAGACAAACTTGAGAGCAGAACCATGGATCAATAACCAGAGTTGGGCTTGGTCAGTATATCAAGAAGTCAAGGAGCCAGAGCAAGGTGGATCCCCATTGCATGAACAACTTCCTGATCCTGGGTTGGATTTAAATAGGGGCTGTGGACCATTATTCTGTCAATCAGCTTCCAGGACTGGGATTCTCTGTCTGAGTTCAGCTCCTATTCTGACAATACTTGGAAGGTCCCAAAGTGGCAGTTTGCAGCCTGCAGCCTTTAAAGAGCCCTGTGAACTGGCTTTCCAGACCCATGTCCCTGATGGGCAATCAGAATGTCACACCTAAATACAAGATGGAACAGATGGTTAAACGTAGTCATTAAGACATGCTGCAAAGTCTCATTCACAATGGCGTGGGCCATTTCCTAGTCATAGGAAAAAGGAGGGTTGGTGGTTTTCAGATTGTTGTAAAGAGACATAAAGCCAGTCTCTATTGAATCTATTATATTTAGTGTCTAGTAAAGTTATGAATTTCAACTCTCAGGCTCATCATTTGAAGGTATTGTGCATGTTTCCTTTGAGGACGAGGACAGAGAGGTCACATGGAGGGATCATTTTGCAAAGAGTGTTTGCCCATGAGTGATAGGGTGTTTTTGTCTTTGATCATTTTTCTGTGTGAGTTCATTCAAGAGTATAGGCAAATGTGGCTGGGGCATCTGATGCACTGGATGAGGTACACCACATATTCTAACAAGCATGTGTGAGGCCCATGTATAATGACTTCCTCTATGTTTCTTGTATGTTAAAGCTTGGTCTAAACACAAAGCAGTGCAAAATGCTGTGCGAACCCTTACAATTGTTTAAACCTGTGTTATAGCTGCTTAGCTTGTGCTAGGCCTGGTGTACACTAAAAAGTTAGGTCAACCCAGCGACTGCTCGGGGATGTGAAAAATCCACATCCCGGAGCAGCATAGATAAAGTAACCTAACCCCCGGCATAGACAGTGCCGGGTCAACAGAAGAATTCTTCCATCAACCTAGCTACTGCCTCTTGGGGATGTGGATTACTGACAGGAGAACCCTTCCCATCGGTGTAGGTAGTGTCTATACTGGATTTACTGGCCCCCAAACACTGGATTTATTGTCTACATTTGAAATGTTACAGTGGCACAGCAGCAGTGCTGTCTACACCAGGGGTTAGGTTGGCTTAACTGCACCTCCCAGGGGTATGGAATTTTTCTCACACTTGAGTGACATAGTCAAGCTGACTTAATTTTCTAGTGTAGACCAGGCCATAGCAATAGAGCGTCTCTGGTCCAACAGGCTTACAATCTAATTAGACAGGAAAGGTATAACACACTAGGTAAGTGGCAGAGCTGGAAAAGTGCCAGTCCAGTGTCCTCTCCACTAGTCTTCATGGCCTATGGAGCCTAAGAAATATCAATACTGGTAACAATCTTACTGCTGACCATTTTAGGAGACATATCCAGCTATTCTGGTATTGTGAGTGGAGCGTGGGAATCTGGGTATAGCTTGACTAGAGTACCACTAGCTGGAATTAGGTCTTCATCTGCCAGCACTTCAGACCTTTATATATGATATGGGTATTGGATGCACTAAATTCAGACCTACGGAAACTTCTTAGCCAAATTCAATGCTGTTTTAAATGGTAGTATGAGTGACCCATTCGGTATTAAAAGTCAGTCAGAAAATCAGGGTGAGTGTTCAATTAGTGTATTTTGGGGGCGATTTGGCATTCATTTGCTGTAAAAGAAGTGAAGGCCTGGCTTAACAGGTACCACAGGTCTTATGGAGCGCCACTGAAGTCAGAGAGGCTCCGCCTGCTTATACCAGCAGTGAATTTGTCCTTAGGCCTCTAATTGCACAGCACAATGGAACAGGTTCTCCTGCAACTGCGTGCTTACAGACTAGTGTAATAATATAGCAAGATGAGATTGGAATGTCAAATACCGGGGGGAAACGATTCATAGACAGGATGGTTATAAAAGGCTGTACAGTAGCTAGTGCTGGGAAAGCAACAGTCTCTAAGGTTGTAATCTGATTGATTCAGTGACAGCATGTTTTGCAGTTGAGAAAATGAATCAAAATGGCTTCTGCTGACCTCCTAAGGACATTGTATAGACTCATCTAGTATGGAAACGCGAAGAAATACAGTGCAACAAAACTCAGCTGAACTTGAAAGTGCACCAAGAATAGCTTCATTTAAATTTCAGAGTAACAGCCGTGTTAGTCTGTATTCGCAAAAAGAAAAGGAGGACTTGTGGCACCTTAGAGACTAACCAATTTATTTGAGCATGAGCTTTCGTGAGCTAGCTAGCTAGCTCACGAAAGCTCATGCTCAAATAAATTGGTTAGTCTCTAAGGTGCCACAAGTCCTCCTTTTCTTTCATTTAAATTGATGCTGATATCAAGGGGTGGGCTTTTCAAAAGCACCTGAGTGACTTAGGAGCCTAAGTCCTGTTAAAAAACTAATGGGATTTGGCACCTACATCACTTAGGTGCTATTGAAAATTCTACTTCTAGATAGTACCAAAAAAGGTTGCACACAACTCTTCAGAAAAATGTTCACTGCCATGATAATGTTGAAGGGAACACTGAATATTCACAGAAGCACTGAAGTATTAAAAATGGGGCACATTTCAAGTGTTTCAGCTTCCAAATTGAATATTTGACATAGCTCCAGGTCCCACACTGACCAGCTGATTCTCAACAGGGGGACAAGGTACATAGATTTCTGTGCCAAAACAACAAAGTAATTTTCTGTGGAAAAATGCTACACAGAACTCTTACAGATCCATCCGTGCTGAGTGAAATGTGTCTTAGTTTGAAATAAAATTATTGATACAGTGAAGTAAGCCCCATTCTATATCTCTCACATAGAATCTTAAACTGATGGCCCCGTCGTGTGTGGTCACGAGGCCCTGATTCAGCAAACCATTCCTCAATAGCATAGAGTGTAAACACACAATGAACTTTGAACATATTTCTAAGCACTTTGCTGAATAGGAATAGACTTAAGCATATGTTTAATTTTGTTGATGAATTGGGTGTAAAAGCACACTCCCTTTGTGTCCCACCTCTCTGCTAACCATTGCTCACAGGTGACCACACTCTCTTTCTTACACCACTGTTTACTCACTGTATAAAGTTATAATTTTAGTTATAATTCATACCATAACTGCGGCAGGAATATTCTACAATGATTCTCTTTACGAAGATAACATTTGCCAGCTGCTACTATGAACTTAATTGTATCAGAGTGGCTACATATTTCTGTAATAAATATGTAGCAAAACGGTGTTATCAGAACACTCACTATGGACGAGGACTGCAAGTACAGGTGCAGTCTCCTTCTACTTTTAATAATTAAGGAGAAACATGCTTCAAAAATTATAAGCCATTCTGAAATACAGGAGAACTAATTTTAATTTTTCTTCTCTGCCTCCTTGCTCTTGGTCTCCTGTAGCTTCTGAATGTAAAGCTACTTGAGGTACCTTGCTTTTATTTCTCATGCTGACATATAATTAGGCCTAACAAGATTTGGATAAGCTTCAGATAAGGATCCAAACGTTACAGAGCTTATCTGAGCCAAACTGCTGAACCTTTTGAGGTTCACTCATCACTTGTTAAAAACCCAGAAAACGTTGCCTCTCCACTGTGCCAAATGCTTTTCTGAAACAGTAAGCAGTACATTTTAAGTATCAGTATTTTGACTGCACAGCAGAGGATCAACAAATTGTTCTCTTACTTAATACAGAATGTGGTGAATCAGAGCCATTCAAGTCTGTTAGATCGTGCTGAGCTTAAATATAGACATGAGGCACAAATACAGCCACTTACATTCACAGTGTACAGCATAGATTCTACTGTTTCTGAATATTATGTATCCTCACATAATCAGATAAAACAACTGTGGTACGGGGGTAGGATATATGGAATTTCATTCAGTGTAAGCCCAGAATTTCAATGGGGGGGGGGGGGGGCGGAGGAACATACCCACAACATAGTAGCAAGTTAAGAAATCTATTTTAGACTATGATGAAAGTATGTGGAATGTGTGCTCTATCTTATGAACTGCAATTGCATTTCTTATTTGCTACATCATGGCATATGGTAAACCTTAGAACATAAAATTACCCACTAGTACAACACGTCTAAACATACTGTTGCTGAATATTATATCTGGGGTCAAAATCTCCTTAGGCTTACAGCATGGTCAACATTGCAACATTGGTTGTTTGTATTATTGTAGTGCAACTGAGATTTGGTACCATTGTGGTAGGCACTATAGAGACATGTGGTATGAAACAGTCCCTACCTTGAAGATTATCTAAAGAGAAATAAAATGAAAGTCAGTGGGACTTGGGTTCCGAAGTCCCTTAAGCAAAAACAAAAGGGAAGGGGAGAAGCAGGGGTGAAGTGACTTGCCCTAAATCACACAGCAAGTTAGGGTATGCAATAAACTGACTGTGACTGGCCCATGTCAAGTGACTTGGACTCATGGGGCTCAGGCTGTGGGGCTGTAAATTGCAGTGTAGACATTCAGGCTTGAGCTGGAGCCCAGGCTCTGACAGCCTCTCCCTTTGTGGAAGCCCAGATCTAAATGTCTACACAGCAATTTTATAGCCCTGCAAGCCTGAGTCAGTGGACATGGACCAGCCACAGGCATTTTATTGCAGTGTAGACATACCCTTAGTGATCAAGCTGGGAGTAAGACCCAGGTCTCCTGCGTCATAGCACAGGCCTTTGATTTGTGTTAGGGCACTCGCCTGGGAGGTAGGAGACCTAAATTCAACTCCCTGCTCTGCTGTTCTCCTGTATCCTAAGTGAGCACCTCAACTGCCAGACAATAGAATCAGTCTCTAGCTGAGCCGCTCAGCCTCTCTTGGTAGAGCTCTTCCACTTTGCATGAATAATTCAATATTCATTGGACTAAAGAGAGAGTGACTGACTCTATAGCCCATTGATTAGGGCACTCCCTCTCTGACGGGAGAGACCCAGGTTCAAATCCCTGCTCTGGTAGCTATTTATACAAAGTTGAATAGCTCCAATAGCAGAAACCCAACCCTGACAATCCGGTAGCTTCGTGTTCAGGTCATTCATCCAGGATGTGGCAGCATGATAGAGCAGGGACTGGGTCTCTGACATCTTAGGCAAGTACCCTATCAGGCTGCTACTGTTCTGGTTTCCTTCCTTCCCAAACCTCTATAAGAGTTACACTCATGGGTACATAGTGGATGCTGTGGTTGAAGCAAAGCAGCTCTTCTCTTTCAGCACCATCATCCCATATGCTTTTAAAAAGTCTTCACATTTTGTGTTTCTTGAACTTGCTGAGACTTGGACTAGGGCTTTCTCCAGTGGCATCCTAGACATCTTAATTCCTGGTTCATTAATTATGGAATCTTCCATGCTAAGGTATGTCACTGAAAAAGTATTGCATCTAAAAGGTTGGGATTCTAAGAATGAAGCTGCACTATTGGCCAATCCTCTGATTTCGGTGCTTGTGTGACATCTCTTTTGCAAGTCCCAAATTGTACGGTGCTGATCTTGAAGCTGACTGTGTATGGCAGACCTCAGCATCCATGTGGAACCCAACTGGCTCCATGTAAGCAAAAGGGTCTGTCCATGTGGATTCAGCTGCAAGGCTGAAGTCAAATCAGTACTTCCTCGAGTGATGTGATTAACAGTAGAGTTAAGAGCCTGATCTTGCAAACCCTTGTGCATGTGTCTAGTTCCATTTACTATACTACTAGGACAGTGTGATTAAAAATGAATCACCTAAGTAAGCGTGTGCAGCATCAGGCCCTAAATCTGTAATTTGACTTGTCCATTGCTTGTAAAAACATGCTGCACTCATCAGAATTATGCAAAATAGTAATAAATTAACAAGCCTGGTACCACTCCGTGGTTGGTCCAGAATTAACCATGAATTTGTGAATTAGAACTGGCAGACTGTGCAGGAGTTTCAAAATAATGCAATGGATCTCTTGGGAGCCATTTGTTGCTTTCCTAGTTATGCAGCATCACTGATGTCGATAGTGTAGGAAGTCATCAGATTTAGAGAGAAAAGAACTGGGGGACAGACACAGTAAATCAAAGTTATTCCATGTTATTAAAAAAGGCTCTGAAATATAGATGGGCAAGTCGAGCCTGTAAAAAGGACACATGTAGCCTACAGTCTGCTAGTGATTATGGAAGCAAATTATCTCCTCCAGAATAAAAAAAACCCAATAAATAACCATAATAAATACATTCAACCAGACTCCCAGCCTGGATGAAACTGATGACCCCTTTACCATTTTTTCATTTTGTTTTATGGAATTTTCTGAACTATTCTTTTTATATTGGGACCGATTACATCATGAGATTTAATATGATCTCAACTGAAATGAACACATAGTAATTAGTTATAGGATGAATTTTATATTTAAGACGACGCCCATGTCCAGAAGGGTAAAAACCTTAGATGTATGTGTGGCCTTCAAAGTTTGGTTATTTAAGAATTGTTTTTTGAAATTTCTTCCTGCCTGGCATGTCACTAGAGGGAGCTCTAGGTGCATGAGAAAATGAAAACATTCTTTGTTCTCAAATGTCATGAAGAACGGAAGGAACAAGAAACAAAATTCCATACCTATCAGAAAATTATTACAAATATCTGAAGAAGAGCCATAGCTTTTCTATGAGAATATTCTATTCAACATTTGTTTGCCAGTAATGTGGGCTTCATAATCCGAGAACGACAATATTTAGAAACTGGCAAAAAATAATGCCCAATTAAAACCTTTGTAAAGATGAACCTTGGAAAATGCATATTCCTAATATTTCTAAGCCTTATTTAAGCAATAATGATCAAGATACTCAGTATTTCAAAATGACCAGCCTGGTATTGATGAGACAGACATTCAGGAAGCCAGGGGAAAAACCTGTCCCCGATATAATGTAATCCTAACATACAGTATTGTCCAGCTGAGTTGTCTGATGTGTTGCCTGATTTTCATATTTGACAACTGGGCTTAAACTCCTTAGGACGGTGATGATTTTTGATGGCTATAGAATCACTCATACATACAACAGAAAGTGCGGTAAGTGCTTGCAATAGGAAGCAGCTTCTAGTTTTGCTAACCATAAAATCTTGCTGTGCTTCTGAGAGCCTTTGGACTGAGATGGGCTTTAAATTAATGTTGTTTTTTCTGTTTGTTCATGGTGGATGCCATGTGCTTGATAACTTAAAGTGCATTGGAGAAAACGAAACAGTGATATGGTAAGTGATGCTAGAGGTATATGACTTTCAATTAGGCTCTGAGCCATCTCCCATTGAAATCTATGAGCAGTTTTACCATTGACTTCTATGAGATTGGGACCAGGATCTGTTTGTTAAAATGAGGTCAGAGGTCTGTTGGAGGAAGGAAGGCAGTGACATTATATTCATGGGTGTTGTTATAACATGGATATTAAAATGACTGGTAACTCCATTCACCCAGTGGGATTGTACTTGGAACTAAACTATGTCCAATGGCATAAGTATTGACTTTACAAACCAAGGACATTATAATCTAATAAAGCGCTATTTTGCTTTAGAAAATTGTATTAAAATGCAAACAACTTCCCCCTCCCCAGCATTTCTGCAAGCTTGGGTTGAGACCAGAAAGGCTTTTCTCACAATATCTAACAACTTGGCAAAACAGAAACAAGAAGTATTGGAAAGTCCCTTTATGTGAGAGTTTAGCTCAGTTTTGCATACTGGCTTCAGTAAAATGACATGCACAGTAAGGGACTATCCAACATGAGTGAGGGTGGAAAACTGGCAATTAGATTAGAGACAACCATTTGGGGCTAGGAAGGGGGATGTTTTCAAAAACTTGTTTTGTGCAGCATTGGGAGGGATCCTGTGTAATTTTAGCACAGGGCTAAAATTTCAGTTTTTTATGTTCAAGTCCAAACATTGTCCAGAATATCATAAACAAACCCAAATCCTATGCCTTATGCACAGCCTGGAAGAAAGGGTGATGTGTAAATTGCACCACCACTAGAGTGGCTGAAGGACACATTATGCCTCAGTCTCACAGTTTTCTCCCTGCTTCCCACTTGCTCTAGGGCAGTGATTAAGGGAGTAGAATTTGTTTCTGGCCTGTATGAGCAGTAAATTATGACACCCTACATCACCCAAACCAGTAGTTGGGGAATAGAAAGAAGGTTATTCCCATTCCCCTCCTTACTCATTCCCACCCACTTTCTCTGATTAGTCCACACAGAGGATTCTTACTCCACCTTACTCCCATGCATGGGTGTGCAGTCTATGTCACAATTTAGCCCATTGTACTTTACATATCCAAAGCACTGTACAAATGTTAACTAATTGTCATGACACCTCTCTGAGGTAGATAAGTATTAACTTCATTTTACGGGGGGCGGGATGGGAGGAGACTTCCCCACGGCCACACAACAAGCCAGCGACAGGGCTGCTATCAGAACATAGTCGTTCCTGGGCTCCCTTCCCCAACACTAGACTGTACTGTCTCAGGTTTTAGATTTAGGTTTAGTAACACAAGAATCAAACTTGAGAACAACTACTCTTAAAAAGGGTTGTAAGCAGGATTATGAATGCAGGTCTAATGCTGAGACCTAACAGCACTGACACAGAAAATATATTGTAATAGCTTTAAAATACGCAGAAAATTTAAGATTTGTTTTTATTATCCTCTACTAATATTTTTGCTGGGCTTTCTCTCAATAAAAGTTCATGAAGCTAATTTGGCAAACCAGAACAATTTTTTGTTTTGTAGAAATAAATATACTGAACTCTTAGTTATGTGTACACTGTGTCTAGACATTAGGGTAATTAAAAGGAGGATCACATTTTCATTTCTACTGCAAACTGACTTGTTAATCTTTTCAATATTTCCTCGTCACTTTATTCTGACTCGAAATCCTCTTCTTTAAAGAAGGTCAGACGAGCTCCTCTCACAGCTACTGCCTGTTGTAGCCTACAATATAGGAAATTACTGTTGTACTTCATGACTATCGTCCAAAGTTAAAACCATGTTTTCTTCATCACAGAGCTAGCCAGTGTTTTAGAATATACTGGTTCAGATTTAAATACAAGTGGGTGTTAAATACACACTTGCTTACTTTCAACTTGTAATGACGTGTTTGCTATTATTCTGAGGAGAGCATTTTGTCAGCTTCCTCATTTATACTGAACTGAATGATATGATAAATAATAAATAAGAAGTGCTATAACTAGAAGTCTTATCATAGATATTGAAGCTGTTTAATGTGAATTACGAAACAAGAAGAAAAAGAGAGAACTATTTTAACTATGTGTATTGCAGTAGGATCTGAGAACCATAGTCACAGATCAGGACCCCGTTGTTTGCTACACAAACACAGAACAAAAAGGATGATCCCTGCCTCACACAGCTAAGATTCTAAATAGGCCCGGTTTAAGAGCTGGTATGCTGACACTTTAGCGCCCTGTTTCATTGGAAAGCCATTCCCTCATAAGAAAATCAACTCAGTAAATTAAGAGGAGGATGAACGGAACTTTTGCTGTTGACCCCAGTGAGACCATGATTTCACCCTGAGTGAAAAGGGCTGATTGTCTCAAGGTTAGAGTATTAAAGAGACTGTTGTGTTTGTGGTTGTTGTTGTGTTTTCCACTTTTTGGTGGTGCCTGGTACTATCGCCTGGGCTTCCTCCTGTACAGAGGAGTTATTCCTTAGTTGTCATTATGGGAGATTTACACCTTTGAAGGAGCTGGTACTGGCCACTGTTGGACACAGAATATTGGACTAGATAGATCCCAGTCTCATCCAGTATGACAATTCCTATGTTCCTATATTCCAAATTTCTCTTATTTGTGACTTTGTTGACCTCAGTGGGCATACACTAGGGATGAGCATGGCCCAGATTGTCTATGCTTTTTGTAGAAGAGCTCAGTGATTTGAGCATTGGCCTGCTAAACCCAGGGTTGTGAGTTCAATCCTTGAGGGGGCCATTTGGGATCTGGGGCAAAAATTGGGGATTGGTCCTGCTTTGAGCAGGGGGTTGGACTAGATGACCTCCTGAGGTCCCTTCCAACCCTTGTATTCTATGATTCTAACTATAGGGCATGATTATTTCTATGACTCTTTTACATCACAAAGGCAATATAAAGGGGAATTACATGGTGGAACCAGTGCTCTGAAAATACCCACTCTGAGTCTGTGGGGCTGATTTAAGGGACCTATATGAGCTCTCCTACTTGAGCCTACTGTCAGGGCTGGGGGAAAACAAGACTGGGTAAAGCTGTCCACAGCACACAGTGCTATGACTATTATCTGTGTCTAAGGGCTCATGAGATACCAAGGGGATCAGAGCACAGCTAAAGTAGCACTAAGACATTCTAACTTACCAGGGCTGGTCAGGGGTTGGCTGAACCAGAATATGGGGAGCACACTGGTGACTTAAAGCTACCTTTGTCCCTTTCTCCCTTCCTCCTTCCCCAAGCACAGGAACGTATGGCCAGATCCACCAAAGGACTTAGGCACCTAAACCACAGTAACTCCCTTATGACCTTTAGTTCAGTGGTTGAGGTATTCATCCAGGCTGTGGGAGACCCCACTTCAATTCCCTACTCTGCCTGATGAGGAGAAGGGACTTAAACCTCTCCTACCTCTCAGGTGAGCGTCCTAAGCACTGGACTATAGTATGTCTCACTGGAACATCAGTGAGATCTATAAAGCCTGAGTGATTTTCTAGGTGCCTAAGAGAATTGGGTGTTGCAATGCTGCAGTGCAACACATAAGACCTTTGTGTCTCCAGGCTGTAGTAACTGAGAATCTGGTCCAAAGAGTTTCTTCCTAACCAGAGGCGAATGTGTTCCTACCCTCATCTATAAACTTCCAAACTTGTACATACACTTCCAAACTTATCACTGTCTGTCCTACACTTCCATACTAAATAGCAATGAGGTTATTCTGAAAATGTATGTGTTCCCTGTAAAATGAAGGGTTGCCTGTGAATGAATGGAAATAAAGAAGATGACAGCTCAAGATATTAGTGAATGTAGGTAGTGAATGAATCAGCATGGTAATTATGCCAGCAAAATAATCATGCAAACTAGGCTGAGTGCATTTTACCAGGGCAAATTGTTAGCATTATCAACAATTTCTTGAAATCACAAGCTGTTTGCTGAGTTTCTGAATTGTTCCTACTATGATGCATATTTTTATGTAAATGAATGCCATTAAACAAATGCTCCTGCAGTGATGACACATGCTCCTTTCTGCGTTATCACAATCTCTTTCCTTAAGCACACAGTGGGAAAAAAAATTAAAAGCTATTCATATCATCCAGTGTCCTATTTATGGATAAAATACATGATTTTAAAAGGACATATATCTCACTTCTAGTGGGCACATGCCCATGTCCAACCGTAATGAATGGAAGAGGGAGACATATTGGCCACAATATTGGTTCCTGATAAATCAAGTTGAACTTGTTATTTCAAATCCTAGTCTTTGTTGTGTGTCAAGCATTTCAAGGGTTGTATTATTACATTGTATCATCTGTCTGTATTTGAGTCTTCAAATCAAAACAAAGATTCAGTAGCTTGTTTTAATGATATATTTTTAAAAGAAGGTTAAAAATAATCATTTAAGATTTTCATATTTGGTTTACTGCCTTGCTGTATGCCCCGTAGTGGTCAGTCTAAACTAACCCCACAGCTCCCTTTCTTAAAAGAGAAGGATGATAAAACCTTTATCCAAACTTTACATTAAACAGCATCATACAACAGGAATAAAATATCTCTGCCATGAGCCTCCACCGTGTGCATATAGATGTAGCCATGTCGGTCCCAGGATATTAGAGAAAAGGTGGGTGAGGTAATATCTTTTATTGGACCAACGTCTGTTGTTGAGAGAGACACAGAACTTTCGAGCCACACAGAGCTCTCCCTCAGGTCTGGGAAAGGTACTCCAAGTGTCACAGCTAAATGCAAGATGGAACAGATTGCTAAATTGTCCAAACGAGCATTCATCACATGGGAATACATGTCACTCTCTACAGATATTCTCATTGAGCCTGGTAAGGTCTACACATATACAAACCTTGCCATTTGATTTGGGAATCATTATGATGCCTGCACACCATTCAGTTGTGGTGTCCATTCTGAAAATGACACCCATCTGCTCCATGCAGCTTAATTCTGCTTTTACCCTGGGCAGTAAAGGGAGGGAGGCTCTCCTAAGTGTCAACAAAGCAAATGACTTTGAATTTGGTATATATTTAATGTGGTTTTCTCCCTCTAATTTCCCAAGTCCTTGGAATAATTTTGGGAACCTCTTCCTGATCTCTGGTTCCAGGTCCATAGTGGCTGGTTCTATGCTATAACTAGGCACAGGGCTCTGATTGCTGGGTGGCCAAGTAAAGCAGTGCATAGGCCAACAACAGCATAGACTTCTTGGGATGCAGTCTTCTTGCCAAGTATTAGAGTGGCCCAAAAATTTCCTTTCATGGTTAATGGGGACTGTCTGGGTCTTTCAATATCTCTTTTGGCTCTTGAAGTGTTGCTGCTTTCATCCTCCTATAAAGTGATTCTGGAATCACTGGTACATAAGTGCCTGTGTCTATTTTGAAGTCTATTTATACTTCGCCGAGGGGATTGTGGTGATCCACAATGGTAGTTTTTGGTCATTTCCTGTGTCTCCAAGGTTTAAGATTTGTGGGGTTTTTTTGGTGTTGAAAGACAGCTGTTACCATGTGTTTAGACTGGCAGACTGCTGCATAATAATCCCATTTGAGACATTTCCTGTGTTTGGTATCCTTTGCTGGACAAAGTCATTTGCCGTGAGGTGATTTGTCACACCACGGGCATTCTTTCCTTCTCTTGTTGTATTCCTTTTCTTTACTCAATGTTAGCATAGTTCTCTCTGAATCGCTTTGTACTTGTACTGGTCTGGGTGTATATTGTTTCTTGGCATTCTGAGGCATTTTCCTTGTCATGCCTATGGCTTCTACATGTTATTCCTGAGAAGAGTCTGTTGCCTCTTTATGGACTTTGAAGGATTATATGCTTGGCTGTCTCTAGTGTTAGGTTAGGATCATTTTGGAGTCTTTCTGATAGTTGGCTGTCCCTCAGCCTTACAGCAAGCCTGTCTCCGATAATTTCTCCATTTAGCGCCCCCTAGCCCCAGTATTGGATTAGGTTATACAGGGCTGTTATGAAATGACTTGCTAACTCACCTTTCTCTTGATTGTGTAAGAGAAATCATGCCCACTCCAAAATCACATAGCAGTGTGGCATGAAATGCTTACCCTGTTCTTCTTTAACTGGATTGAACTGTTTCATCTGAGCAGCTGTGAGGCTTCTGGAAAGGATAATGTCCTTTGCTGCAGGTCCCATTGTATATAGCAGGTTATTAACTTGTTTCTCCTCTGATTACTGATCTCACCTGATGGAACCTTTGGAATCTGCTTATCCAGAGTGGCCATCCCTGCAGGTGCTGGAAATAGAATTCTGCTGCAGGTGGTGTTTGGAAAAGGGCTGTGATGGATGTAATCATCTCGGCTGTTTTACCAGACACTAGATTTCCCCTTGGCCCCCTTTTTCTTTGTTGCCTCTGTGGGGAGTGGTGTGGTCTTTAAGGAAGCAAATTAGTGGTGTTGTGGCCTAGTATTAGTTTCAGTGTCCCTTCCTTTCTTATCCTCACTCCCTGGTACAACCTGGACTCACCATAAGCTATTACCAGCAGGAGAGTGAGTTTGTGTGTGTGTGTGCGGGGGGAGGGTGAGAAAACCTGGATTTGTGCTGGAAATGGCCCAACTTGATTACCATACACATTGTAAGGAGAGTGATCACTTTAGATAAGCTATTACCAGCAGGAGAGTGGGGTGGGAGGAGGTATTTTTTCATGCTTTGTGTGTATATAATAAGTTCTTCTACACTTTCCACAGTATGCATCCGATGAAGTGAGCTGTAGCTCACAAAAGCTTATGCTCAAAAAATTGGTTAGTCTCTAAGGTGCCACAAGTCCTCCTTTTCTTTTTGCGAATACAGACTAACACGGCTGTTACTCTGAAACATAGCAGTCCTGTATCTGTTACGTATGATAACTTTCCAATAGGGGGAAGTCTGGTATGATAGTATGCTTATGTATAGGGTAATGTTTAGGAGCTTAGAGAACTCTACTTTCAGGAAATGCTTGATGAGAGAAAATGGCGTATGTGGGGAATAAATAAAGCTTGAATATAGCACTCCCTCTTCTCATGCTTGAACATTGAACAGCATCCTGTATTGTTGGCCTTGCTTGAGTGATTTCAAGTGACACTCAAGTGCTTGAGTGATTGAGTGGGAGTTGAGGTTGCTCTGCACCTCACAAAAGGCTGTGACATGGTGGTCACCTTCAAGCAAAGAAAGCAACAAGTGTGCAAAAGGCATCTGGTTATTTTTGATATAAACAGGATGTTACAGTGGAACAAAAAAACAGAACTAACTCACATACATGGAATACTAGGCTCCAATCGTGGAAAACTCAAACGATCTGTCACCTGGATCCCTGACTCAGAAAGGTGGAAATTTAGCTCCCTTTCCCTAAGAATTGCCTACTTTCTGCCTGCCCACTCCATGCTTATGGTTCACCATTTTATAGGTGCCTTTCTCAGCACGGTCCTCTGGGTACCACTTTTCCTCGACTGCTACAGACCTTAAAGATTTATTGTCTTGAATTCTTTCTATAATATTTTCCCCTGACTTTCGTTTTCTCTTCTCTAAGGAGGTTGTGCATATTTTCAGAAGTGCTCAGCACCTAGGAGGTCTAGGCCTTTGTTTCCTTCTCTAGGGGTGTGCCATTCTATTAAGACTTTGAGAGGTGGAGGACATCAGCCTGAATGCTGTGAGTCTGAGCACTTCCACAGGCATGAAACAGCATGAAAACACCTAAATATTTGCTGTATAACACATGTAATTACTTTTCAATGACTCCTATAGTCATCTCAAACTAATGAATGTACCTGTTTGCTCTGAATTAGTCCCAGAAATAAATGTCCCTGTTTTAAAACAATCTTTTTTTTTTTTTTTTTTGCAACCAGAGTCTGCCTTTTGTATTCCTAGAAAGCCATGAAAGAACTGAAACAAGGCTGTAAAATATTTAGCTTTTCATGAAACTAGTGAAAATGATAAGGGGTGGGAGTGGGGATGTTCTACCTGTTATGCTGCCAGGAGCAGTGAGTTTAGAACTTTTTTTTTTTGCATAGGTGTACATACTGGAAGAGGAAATAAAAATCTAATAGCCATCCTCCAGCATCACAGGCTAATGGGGTATTACAGGCAGAGTAAATCTGCTCTTCACCACTGTTCTGAGGTTTTTAGAGTAGTTTCTCATCAGAAGCTGCACAGGTTTGGAAACTTCATGGAAATGGCAATGGTTACACATATGTGTTCTAGCCAATAGGCTGCATGAATGAAACAAATGGGCAAAAAGTAGTCTACCCTAAAGTTGTTAGAATCTAATGCTGACCTTCACTCAAATAATGAAATGCTGTCTCGGTTTTTCTTACATTTGCTCAGGGTACATGAAGACTGATCTGCTTTTCTTGGGAAAAAAGCCTGCTTATGTAATTGTTTCTTTCAAGAATATAGACACAGTTTTACGAACACTGATGCACTGAAGTAAATTCTAACTTTAAACACAAATAGACCTTTCCTTCTGTTGTACAAAGTCAACATTTACAATTGGAAGTGTAGCACTCTTTGTGTCCTTAACTCTGTAGATGTGCTTTAAATGAATGTTCTTTTTGACTAGGTGAGATGCACACAAGTCAGAAAAACCAGGGGCCAGGAGGATAAACTAAGCACTGCCAAGATAAATTTGTGCAGGGAGTTTGTTCAGCATCATTAAAGCTGTAGGTAATTTCTGGTTTTTACTTCACAACCGATGTCCCTCATTTCAGGCCAAGAATTAAAGTGACATGTCCACATAAATTTGGCCCCAAATTTAAATTTCGGAAAAAGAAGCCATAATAAAATCTAATGCTGCCAAGGAATGTCTGCAATGAAAACAAACATAAAACACCTGTTGCTTTTACAGAAAGGTTCTCTTGAAGTAGTTGAAGTCCAGATGTTGCAGCACTTAGAACCTGGTGGTGAAAATGACTGAACCCACGTAAAACTTGACTCCATTGACTTTCATTGTCCAAGTAGTGAGAAATACACAAAGTTAACTAAAAGCTGAATAGCGACAAGCAAACAAGATTTTTAAACGTTTTCATCTTTAATAATCTGAGACATATATATCTATTTACAGCACAGGATTTTTAAGTTGACACCTCTGACTTTATTACAAACATATCTGGTATTTCATGTTTAGTACTATAAATTATTTATAGCAGAAATTGTGAATCACAGATGAGGACATACAAAGTGACTCTTGCCAGTGCATGTTGCTTTGGGGAACCACTGCCACAGCAGTCCAGGTAATTGGCAAGTGTTTTTAACTGAAGGCTTGTAGCAGTTGTCTATGGTTTCTGCATATAAAAAAGTTCCAGTTCTCAGTTTCTGTCTTTTGCTGACAAGCTGTCATTTTCCTCCTCCCACTTACCCTGGTTTTTAACTCAGCGTCCATTATTTTAGTGATGTATGTTTCTGCAATTTTTATTATTTACATTCTATTCTATAGTATTTCATCATGCTACTATCTAATCAGTAATTAGTCGCTGCTGGGCTGATTCTCCACTGCCCGGCATCTGGTGCAGTTATTAACACCTGTGCAAAGTGGACACAAAAAAGTACATTAGTGAGTGAGTCGAAAATTCTGATTTGGTACCAGTTTGGTGGGGAAGGGGGAACCAAGGAACCGAGGTTTCCTGCAGTAAAACTCATACTACATCTCAGGTGGAAATGAGGCAAACTCCAGAACCATGTGTATCTGAAACCTCTCTTCCAAGAAAATCCTGGTTACCATATGTTGGGAATGGGTTTCTGCTTGGCTGACTAGAAGATGGGGGCTAGGATGACGGGGAGAAATGGATAAAGTCTTCCCTTTGAATTACCTCCAGAACTGAGAGTGAAACTAAGGATAGAGGTGAAGAGGAAGATGATCTTTTCCCTCAGCAGTGGAAGTCCTAGAAAGGAGAACCTCAGACTTGCTGGTGCAGGGTGTTTCTCCTTCACTTTTTGGTGCTGATCTCCATCTGGAATCACTATGGCTAGAGCTTTTACAAAGAAAGTGGTAATCTGAGGAATGATGGGCCCAAATAGGCAACATTTGTGCCTCTATTGGGGAAAATGCACCCTCTCCCAAGGATCAAAGGCATCAGTTATGGGAGCTTGTTACAGACACTTCTTTCTTTTCTCTCCCCCTTTCCAACCTGGTCTTTTTTTCCTGGATTCAGCCATTATGGTAGAAAAACAAACTAACCCAAGAGGGTTTGAAGGTAGCTTCATATGAAACCATGGAATCCCTAAAAATGTACTTTTTAAAAAGAAAAACCTGCAAACAACAATGTCCAGCTAGCACTTTAGAATAAGACTAATTCCTAACCAGGGAGGAAAAAAAGATGAGGTGGTGAGGGGGGAATGGCTGAGTTGGAAGCTGAGGAACCAGATGAAGTTTCTGGATGCTGCTTCATAGATTTAAGGGAACTGAAAATTCATGGGGACCTGTAGTCGGGTGGTAGTTGTCCCTCCCACTCTGGGTCTTAAGGAGGCCACACCAGCTCACTACGCCATTGGGATCTTGGCCGAGTATTCGGGGAATTAGCAGTTAGGCATTAGTATCCTGACTGGCCTAACGGGGTTGAACTCCCAGGTAGGCAGTTAGCTCCAGGCCATAGGCAGAAACAGGTTCTCCCAGGAGTCAGTATGTCCTCACCCTGAGCAACCAACAATCTATAGCCCTTGGGCTCCTTAAGCAGGGACTAGTCAAACACCGTAGGCTATGGTCCGGGGTCCCTTTGGCAGGAGCCAGAGCAATCCCAGATGTCACTTAGCTCTGGGTTCTTGGTGAAGGGACAGAGAAAATCCAGTAGTCAGTGAGCTCTGGTCTCTAGTTGCAGAGACAGGGCAAAGCCAGTAGTCAATTCGCTCTGAACTCTAGATGCAGAGACAGAGCAAACCCCAGGGATCAGGTGTCCTAGCTCCGGCAAACACCCAACGAACACAGGCCACTGGACCTGCAGAGGGAAAGCTGCCATACCATGGGCGGGGTGGCACGTGGAGTCTGGGCCCATTCTACTCCACTGGACCCCACCCAGGGCCCGAACAATGGGTCAGCGGGGATCCAGCTACAACATGCCAACTGTGTCTCAGGCAGAGCTACAGCTAGACTGAGATTGGATGTTCCTGGGCCACTTCTTCCCCTCCCCTTGGGATGTACCTGGATCAGCGGGACGTCCTCCGTCTCTTCTGGGTAGGTGGCCAGCAGCAGTCCTGGCAGGTCCATAGCAGAAGCAAGTTCCCTGGTGGGCAGGGCGCCACTGGGCTCAGCAGCAGGGTCAGCAGCCAGAAGTGAGCAGGATCCGTCTGCCTGCCCAGATGTCCCAGCCCCAAATGAGCGGAAGGCCCCAACCTTTATATTTCCTGTCCCTGTTACATACTTCTGGAGGGAGGGGCGAGGCAGGGAGGCCACATCACCTCACTACAGGACCATACTTCCATAACCTGAGATAAAGTCTGTGTGACTTCAGATGGTCAGAGCTTTCCAGAAAGTTTTGGGCTTTGGTTTATTGTACAGATGCATCCCAACAACAAGAATACTGGTAATACTCCAAAGGAGAATTCTTTATAGCTGGAATCCACAAAGAGTTCCTGTTTCATATCTCTGAGACATGTGCTTTCTATTAATGTAAAGAGAAACACAAATTCAGATAGTAAGGGTTTGTAGTCTCCAAGAAAAGAAGGAAATGGTGCTAACTCATTAGGAGGTACTCTTCCCTCTGAGTCAGTACTGAATCAATGCACCCACATAGCCTTAGGGAGTACTGTGTTGCTGGAGAGGCAGACTTTCAGATGAAAGTTAAAATGTAGGTCTCAACCCCTTGTAGTTGTTGAAGGTCCCTTGCTGTGTGTCATTGAACATCCTGAGTTATAAAAAGTTTTGGAAGAGATATAAAACCTCTTGATTCATATCTTAAACCAAACTCTAACTACTAGGGATTAAAGTCAGATTATCCCACACCTGCCTATTATGGGGTTTTTGTACTTTCCTCTATGGCATCTGGTGCTGGCCATTCTTGGAGGCAGGACATTAGACTAGATGGACCATGGATGTAATCCAGTATGGCAATTCCTATGTTCCAACACAAGTTACTTTGCACCCACTGATATCTGCATGCCATTAGTGAATGAATTTAAGAAGGAGAATCCCAAAGTGATTTACAAAATTAAATTATGGATAACATCTTCTTTGTTAGAAATGGGAAAACCAGAGTTGGTTTTAGTTTTGCAAATCCTCATCCATCAAGATTTTACTTTACAAAACCAGAGGCGGCAAGGCTCTGGGTGCCATTTTATCTGAACTCTTGACCCCAAAAGCTTGCAGAGGTTTGCATAAATGAATCTTGCAATGGTCATATTTAGTATTTATATAGTGCCTGTCATCCGAAGATACTCAAAGCACTTTACAAGCTGTATATGTCAGGGTTAGCCAAATGTCAGCCAGTACACTTAGTGGTTTTCATATATCTTTCTGGAACAACATGGGGGCAGATCTGGCCTACTACCTTTCAGACCTCCTGTGGCTTGGCATGCTAGCCTGCCTGTCTTATGTCTTTGGCAAATGCATGTTTGACTGCAATGATGTGATACATGCTGATTCGAGCTGTAAGTAGTAATGTGATTGAAATATTTATAGGGAAGCCTGGCCTTTAGAATTATGTTGTTGAAAACATTCTGTTTAAAACTTGTCTTCCATTTACAAACTTTGATACATAAAAAGGACACAATGTCAGAAGACCGTAAACAAGCCATCAGCTCACATCTTTAAGGTTTTACATGCCAATTCTGTGATAGATTATCTGAACTGGATGGATTGGGTGGCAATTGCTTTTGAAACCCCTTCACTGAAGAAGCTGTAAATGGAACTAAATTTGGCACATGTCTTCATGATGGAGTCTCCATGTGGTTAGATCCTATAACTTGTTTTCTCTAAGAAACTGTTTGTTTTAATAATTCAGTCTGTCTGTGTGAAATGAATACCTGGAGCTAGTGAATTAATTATTAATGGTACTTGGACCTTTTTAATCAATTTACAATTGCTTCTGGCTTTTTCAGTGCCTTTACCTAGGGGTAGGGGAAGGAAGGAAAATAGTTCTCATCTTATTGCTAAAGATGATCTCTGCTTGTACATCAGGTACACTGAGTCATCTATAGATTATCTTCGCTTAACAAGCACAGGTATCCCACTCACCATATTTATATTAGTTCCTTTCAAAACTTAATATACTGATTGTTTTTCATATCTGTTTTGTAATTACCTATATACATTTTTAAAAGATCAATATGCGATAATAATACTTTTGTCTTGTAAATGATGAGAGTTATGGAGTAATAACAATGAAATAAAAGTGATGTATTTTTTTAATCTATTCATTGAAATCGAGGGGATGGGGATCACAAGCTGTTTTTTTTTTCTTCGCTCTGAAATCATAGCTCAGATCATAGCTTAGAAGAGGTTGAAAACCTCTGCCCTAGCTGTCATTTTGAAAAGAAGATCAAGCAGGGGGTATAGCTTCAAGCACAGGAAATGGCAACGGGCTTAGTCACATGTATCCCATCTACCCCACACATAGGACCTGTTCTAAATCTCATTGAAGTCAATGGAAAGAGTCCCATTAACTTCAGCAGGCTTTGGAGCAAGCCCATAGCTGGAAATCTGTGGGCATACAGTAAAGCCTGCATAGAAGAGCTTTGTTCTGTGTTCGAAAGGTGCAAGGTAAAGAAATGGAATCCTGAGCTCCAACCAATAGTAGCAGCTTTGATGCTGCTTCATGCCTAATAATATATGCAATGGGATGTGGTACATGAATATGCCCCATTGATGACTGCTTGAGCCACTCACTCCTGCACAGAGTCACGGCGGAGCTCAGCTTCATGGCACGGAGGGGGTGAGAGAATCCCCTTTTGTTGAATTTCATCTTCCAGGCATTATACGTGTTGTGGAAATGTGGTATGTTCCCCTCCATAGAGAGCTTCTACAGCCACCCAAGATGCTGAAAAATTTTACTCACAATGGCTTAGACAAGTCAGGCAGCAGCAGCCATATATACCCAGAGCAGCTTAGGCTAGGATCTAATGTATCTCACCTCCTCAAAATCATATACAAGGCATTTGGGGCAAAACTTTTTTCTCTCTAGTTATAACACTGCTAGCATAACATTGGAATGTACGTTTATAGTGGGAATGACCAAGAAGAAAAAATACAGTGGATTTTTTAATATAACTGTCAAATATCTACTACCCTGTTGGCTGTTTGTTGCCCATTCCTACACAATGAGGAGCGGAAAGCATTGAACTTTTCTTTGCAGTTTGTTTTATTAACTTGTACTCCAGTTACAATTACTACATATGTCACCTAAAGCTACTAATGTTATTGGATTCATAGTTACAGGGATGTATGGCAGCAAGTTATCATTTTTACTAGTTTTATGATTCAGTATGGGTTGTGATTTAGACAGTGATAACAATAAGCTACTGGGCACATATGTGACTAAGTTTTTCATTACAGGATATCATAATTTAAATCCCTAGAACTTAGTAGTATATGGTTTAGAGCACTAGAGACAAGAAATTACCGTATGGATTAATGGGATGAACAATGGTGAGTATCATTTTTGGAATCCACATGTTAAGGAGCTCATTTGACTGTAGCTGTAAGTTGGCTTTGCAGACTTACGTCTATCTATCCAGATACTTAAATGGTTCTTCTGTATATCCCTCTCCTCATTGTATCTGAGGCTGAGATCCACAAAGGTACGTAGGTGCCTAAACCCCAGATTTAGGCACCTAATCCTAGTTTTAGCCACCACTGCAATCCACAGAACTCCTGCTCAGCTGCTGCTGAGCTCTATAAGGGCCTAAACTCACATGACGCCTATGTTTTCAGAGCAAAAGTTCCCTATGTGTCTAAGTTTCTGCCTCTGGGCATCTGCACGGCTGCCCCACTCTAGGTGACTGGACACCTATCTCCTGCCTAAGCCCCAGAGGGATCCATGAACTTGTGTAAAATAGGTTCTCCTGTGCCTAGCTCACATGTGGGGCTCAGTCAGTAAGTGTGCACAGAGGCTACCTACTGTATCAGGTGCCATTCAAAATCTGGCCAAGGGAGGTAGTGATGCCACCCACCTTATAATTTTAACCCAGTAGTTAAAGCACTCACCTGGGATGTGGGAGACACAGGTTCAGTTTCACTCTCTACCAGAGAGGGAGACAGGATTTGAAGAGGGGTCTCCCATCTTTTCAGAAGGTGGGCTAACCATGAGCTATGAGATTTTCTAATGGGATGAGGATTGGGGAAGGCGCCGTCTCAGTCTCTCTTGTTGAAGCTGTTTCACTGTGTATAAATAATTAGATAGACATTGGATCAGGGGGATTGAGCTCTGGGTAGGGTGACCAGATAGCAAGTGTAAAAAATAAGGATGTGGGGAGGGAGAGGGGGAACAGGTTGCCTATGTAAGACAAAGTCCCTAATATCAGGATATCTGATCACTCTAAACCTGGGTCCCACACTTCCCAGGTGGGGGCCCTAACCACTGGACTATAGAGTCATACTGTTTCTCTTTGGCCCAATGATCTTTTAAGTCCCATGGTGGATCCGGGCCCTGAGTGCCTCTCATTAATTAAAAAGATGACAACACGCTCAGTCTCTCTCTCTTCCCTGCCCCAAATATGCAGTGCTCTTTTCTCTCTGTCTTTTTCCTTTGCCACATTTATCAAGATCAAGAATATGAGATAGATCCACAGTTGATAGAAATTGTCATAGCTCGACTGAAGGCAATGAAGCTATGACAATGTACTCCAGCAGAATATTTGTCCATTTTTAAGGATCTGATTTTCAAAAGACCTACACATCTAACAGCTTCCATTTAGGCACCTCCCCTACTGGGTGCTGAAATCTCTTGAAAATATGCCTCCTCTCTTTGGTGCCTAAAAGGGTGCTGAGTAGAGCTGGTTGGGAAAACTCTGACAACATTTTTTTCATCTGAATTTACTGATTTGTCAAAATAGAAACATTTTGCAGACATTTCACAGGGAAGTTCTGACAGAACCATGCCTGCCTGCCTGCCATATAAGTTTCCAATAGAAACCTGCCAGGAAACCTGGCATATCACCCACCCAGCTGCACAGCAGCCCACCTGGCACGCCAATGGAAAGCTGAGAGCCCTACCTGCCACATTTGCATCTCCTTGGCAGCCTGGTGTCACAGGGCTTTCCGGTTCCCCAGGTGTGGGCAGCCCACCAGGCAGAGTTTCCTGAAGCCAGGGCTCCATTCCCTTTGCCGAGAATTTTAAAATGTTGGGGTTTAGTTCAGACTCGGAATGTTATATTTTGAAATTCTCTGTGAAGTGGAATTACCTTCGCCCCCCCCCAGCTCTAGTGCTGAGCATTTTTGAAAATCTGGCCCTAAAAGTTTTTCAGGGATTACAGAATTAAAGGTCCTCTTTTAAAACAGGGAGAGTTCAAAATCACTTGTATTGGCAGTGGGTTCTCTTGGCTGCAGTGAGCATAAAGTTTTGCTCACAAAAATATTTGTAAGCGGAATTCTTCAGATGAAACTATTCTAAAATAATTTACTTGATATTGGGCCTTCTGAAAGGTGCTTTCCCAGATCTGCTCTGATGGTTCTTAATAAGCACATTGCTTTTAAAATTACCTCCCAAACGTCTAGTCTATTAAGAATAATAATCTTTTTGAATCTCCATTAAAATCTATGCTCCAGGCTAGCCTTGATTAGTAGAGTGACATCAGGCTTTCTTCTAAGTTCTAATTTTGCTTCATCATGATCTGTAGTATTAGTTCAAAATTCCTGCTCACACCACCTTTCATTTCTACATTAGTCATTAGACCATTGTGGCAATCTAGCCCAATCTTCATAAAACAGGTGATAGAACCTCACCCAGTAATTTCAGTGCCAAGCCCATAGCTTCAGTTTGAGCAAAAGCATATCTCTTAGAAAGCCATCCAGTCTTGAGTTAAAGAGACTCCACCATGGCCCGAGGGAACTTTTTTGAATGGTTAACTACCTGCACTGATAAAAATGTGCACCTTACTTCTAGTCTGAATTTGTCTAACTTCAGTTTCCAAACACTGGTTATTGTGATGCCTTTTTTTGTTAGATTAAAGGGCTGTCTGCTATCTGAAATCTTTCTCATGTAGGTACATGATCAATTCACCTCTTAGCCTTCTCTTGGATAAAATGAAGTATCTCACTATAAGGCATATTTGTTGCAGATTTTGAATAACTTGTAAAGCATTTTTTTGATCCCTTCTGATTTTTCAGCATTATTTGGACACTTACTAGTCAGGACTGTATTCTGCTTGCACATAACAAATAAACCTGGGTAATCATAGAATATCAGGTTTGGAGGGGACCTCAGGAGATAATCTAGTCCAACCCCCTGGTCAAGCAGAATCAATCCAATTTTTGCCCCAGATCCCTAAATGGCCCCCTCAAAAGAAATCTGATGAGGTTCAACAAGGACAAGTACAGAGTCCTGCACTTAGGATGGAAGAATCCCATGCACCGCTACAGACTAGGGACCGAATGGCTAGGCAGCAGTTCTGCAGAAAAGGACCTAGGGGTTACAGTGGACGAGAAGCTGGATATGAGTCAACAGTCTGCCCTTGTTGCCAAGAAGGCCAATGGCATTTTGGGATGTACTGAGTACTCTGTCCACTTTTGGGCCCCACACTACAAGAAGGATGTGGAAAAATTGGAAAACATCCAGCGGAGGGCAACAAAAATGATTCGGGGACTGGAACACATGACTTATGAGGAGAGGTTGAGGGAACTGGGATTGTTTAGTCTGTGGAAGAGAAGAATGAGGGGGGATTTGATAGCTGCTTTCAACTACCTGAAAGGGGGTTCCAAAGAGGATGGATCTAGACTGTTCTCATTGGTAGCAGATGACAGAACGAGGACTAATGGTCTCAAGTTGCAGTGGGGGAGGTTTAGGTTAGATATTAGGAAAAACTTTTTCACTAGGAGGGTGGTGAAACACTGGAATGCGTTACGTAGGGAGGTGGTGGAATCTCCTTCCTTAGATATTTTTAAGGTCAGGCTTGACAAAGCCCTGGCTGGGATGATTTAGTTGGGGATTGGTCCTGCTTTGAGCAGGGGGTTGGACTAGATGACCTCCTGACGTCCCTTCCAACTCTGATATTCTATGATTCTAAGGATTGAATTTACAACCCGGGGTTTAGCAGGCCAATGCTCAGAACAGTGAGCTATCCCTCCCTCTCACTCTGACACCTAGGTAGCCATCAGCTATTAGTGCCTTGAACAATTCATCTTTATCTGTTAGAATGAGGTCTATTATAGAATTACCCCAAGTTGGCTGCAACATTTTTTGTCTTAGAAAGTTATCTATAATTTTTAGAAACTGCAAGGATATTTTACTAATGGAAGCTTGAGACCTCCAGCATGTGTCCCACAGATTGAAATCCTCCATGACAATGCAAATTTTTCTTTCTACACATTATAGATTGATGTTTAAGATGTTACTCATCCTGTTTCATTATCTGAGTTGGTGGCCTATAACAGACCTCCACCAGTAGTGCATCTTGTGACTTATCACTTTGAACACTCATAAATAAGCATTTCCAGTCCTGTTCTGAATTGTCAGTAACTCAATAGCAATTAATTGTGTCTTCAATGTAGTGTCACCCATCTCCCGCCCTTCTCCCCACTCTCTTCCCTAAACAGAATGGTGTATCCAGAGACTTTAACAGATTTCCCAGACATATAATATATCCCATTAGGTTTCAACAAAGTCAATCCTATAAAATTTCCTTTAATAGATGATCTTTTGAAATTCCTCATGTCTATTCTCCAGGCTTCTAGCTTTGGTATATAGGCAACTGAAGAAATTCTTCTAATCTCATCCCTTCACATTCATGCTACCTGGAATATGAGTTTTATGTTTAAGAATATGTACTGTGTTTGCCCCCTCCTATAGATGCTAATTTAAAACTTTTGTGGTCACCCAGAATTGATGCCTCATCTACTGAGTGGAGGTGGTCCAAACCACATCCTCCTTCCTCATAGAAGGTGTCCAAATGTTCCACAGAACCAAACCCCTCAACTTTACTCCACTTATCTAGCCAACAACTTATTTCCAATATCTATCTTCTCTCTTGTGTGGGACAGGAAGTATATCTGAGAAGATCAACTGTATTTTTCTTTCCTTCATCTCCCTTCTGAGATCCTTGAAGACTCTGATCTCGAAAGTGTCTTCTGAAGCAATCTCATTTGTGCCAATCTGGATCAAAACCAACGGATCCTTTTCAATAATCTTTAGAATCCTGACCAGTCTTTTTGTGACATATCTTGGCTTCACTCCAGGAAGACTGCACACAGTTTTGTTGTCCTTTTGTCCCCTCTTCTTAAAATTTGATTACCTGGTGAAGATTGTCTGTCATCATTGGACTCTGTGGTTTTCTTTTGATTGTGCTTGACATCCTGAAGGACTGGTCTGAACTTAAATCCTCAGGTGTGTCCTTTGGAGATCCCTATTCCTTCCTTTAAATTGAACCTTCCAAAACATTCTCTGTAGCTGCTGCAACAACCCCTGAAAGTAATAGGATACATCCAGATGTATATATTATTTCCTGCTTGTTTTTCCTTGTTTATTCATGTATTACCAGTCCTTTATTTTTCACCCTCTCTTGTTTGCTTGAAACTAATATATCCTCTGATTGGAACTGGGGTGGTGTTGCTCAAATCTGATTTTCGAAGAACTCTTCAGATTCTCTCTGATGCTATATGTAACCCTTCTGCCCGTCAGAGTTGGCAGCAACAAGGGCCGGGTTCAATATCTAGGGGATCCATTCCAATAACACAATGCAAACTGGCTCGAGCCCCCACCCAGTGACCTGAGACAAATACATACCACCCCGCTGGGTGCCTCCAAAAGGCAATACTTCCCTCTTGCAAGCACATAGTCTGAGTGTAGCAAAAAGCCTTTTAATAACAGAGAGAAACAATGTGGCATTATGTTGGGGAAACACCACCAACAGGATTCATAACACAACCCATGAGCAAAAACCCACCCCAAGCAAATTGGGGCATGCCCTTTCCCTTTGGTTCTTGAGTCCAGCAACCCCAAATCACCCACAGTCCCAAAAGTCCAATGACACAAAAGTCTCTGTCCCTGGTCAGTGCAGCCCCAGAGTTGGAAAGTTTATCTGCAGAGCTTTACCTCCCCACCTGGGTGGAGATGGGGGAGGGGAGAGAGAGGTAAGGGGCACCTTACATGATCTGAAGCTGACCGCCCCACAGCTCCATAGGCCTTTGCTCCGCTTTGCCAGCCGCCCCACAAACTGCTTCGCTCGGCTCTGCTCTGCAGCCCACAAGCAGCTCCTGCCATCCTATGAACTGCTCCACCACCCTGTCCACAAGGCACTCCGGCCGTCCAGCAAACTGCTCCACAATATATCTTCAGGCTCCCCCACTACTTAACACAATGCTCAGTGATTTCAGCTCTTAGTCAGTTCAGCTCTTTGGTGAATTCAGCTTGTAGAAGGGGAGCCCCAGTGCTGGTGCACCATTAGCCCAAAGTGAGCTCAGCAGCCTGTAACTAGACTCTTAATGGAATCAAAATTAGCTCTGATATTCTACAATGGAGAGAGAAGGAAGTGCAATTAGCATGTAAGGCTATCACAAAGGGGCCCATGCCACCAAATATTAATACTTGTCCCCAGCCTCTCTCAATTCACAGAGTTTTGGAACCCATGACCCTTGCCTAGCGAGTGCTACTTAGTTGATGGTGAGTCCCTCCATCATAACAAAATCCCAAGTACAGTTCCAAGTACAGTTCCCATAATCAGGATAATAACAATTTATTCTTCCTGCCCCAATAACAGAGACACTGGGGATCCCACAGCAGCCAAAGTGACCATTTGGGCAGCTATGGCCTCATTCTAGGCGGGGTGGGTGTGCCTATGCAAATAAGATCAGCCCCTGAATTTTTTTTCCACAACTTGCCACACCTCACCACCAGATGTCAGGGTGGAGCTCATCCGGACACTGCTTACATCCACAAGGCCAATAATTGTCCTTTGAGACTACAGATCTTTACTTCAGTACTTGTGCTTCATGCACAGGAAGTCTCTCGACTCAGGCAGGAAAGAGAAAATGGCACATGCAGGAATGATAACTGTTCCATCACTGGCCATCATATTTGGTTGTGTAGAACTGTACCTACAGAAAAAGCTCTCCCTCTTGCAAATTCTT
Organism: Lepidochelys olivacea; assembly: GCF_965140295.1. Taxonomy (NCBI): domain Eukaryota; kingdom Metazoa; phylum Chordata; order Testudines; family Cheloniidae; genus Lepidochelys; species Lepidochelys olivacea. The sequence continues at coordinate 301,371,049 of NC_140411.1, forward strand.
TCAAAAACTCCATTAGCCTCTGCTGTCTGTCTGCTAATGACTGTTCTTCTGAATGGGTGCTTATAGTTAGCCTCACTGGTGGGCACAGCCCTCTTACTGATAAGGAATGAATAACCAAGCAGTGACTTCAAACCTCAGGCCTGATCAATGGCTAAAGAGTCCCACAGTGACTCAACACTCACAGAGATATAAACAGACACAGAACAATCATACAAGGAGGAATTCACCCATGGTTTATCCCTGAGTCCTTCAGCATAAACAAAGCTGCTGTTGTAAAGGTATTGCAATCTACCCTCCACTGGGCAGTCTGCAAGGGACCAAATAGATAGGTGGTGGCTGACACGAGGGCATGGCTTGGGTGGCCAATAATGCTCTGATTCAGGACATCACTTTGGCAGTCTCCACATGTGAACCCCAAGTGGAAACTAAAGCTCCCTTCCTGACAGAACCAGAGTGAGTCTCGTTCCTCATGTGACAGGCCTTGTCGGCACCGGGAAATGCAGTTTGCACATCATTGTGCCAGTAGGTGAATCTGGCCCCATAGAGTAAGCAACATTCCATGCCGCAGAAAGCTTACAATACAGTATGTCTGAAATGGAATGCTTATCAGACGAAGCCAGTGTTCAAACAGCATGAACATAAGACCAGTGAGATTGTGGTAATAATCCTGGTTCACTCTCTTTCTTTCTCATTCCATGAAGGGAACTATGGCAATCTGCTCTAACCCTGTAAGCAGACAAAATCTTAAACAAAACATGGCTGTCCTGAAGGTGCAGGATTTTTAATTTGACCCCGGTGGCGACAGCACTGAGTTTCTAAGCCATGAGGGGATCATTGCAGCCTGCAACAGCTCTACAGAGATAAGATAAAAGAGCTGGTGTCAGTCAGAGAAAGGTTATATAATTATAAGAAAAACCTGGGGAAAGCTTTCCTCTGGTATAATTTAGATCAATGAGGCGTGACAGATATATGGAGACTTGCAGACAACTCTATTTTGTATTAGAAATATAGATATGAAGATAAGCAGTGATTAATCTTAATTTTTGTATCACCAGTAACACTGAAATAAGTCATGTGGATGGAGGGTGTTTATTTCCATGAGAAATATTTCTTAGTATGTTGTCAATACTCCGGATATTATAAAAACAGAGATAAGAACATAAAAATTGCCATACTGAATTTGACCAATCATTCATCTAGTCCAGTAGCCTGTTTCTGAGAGTGGCCAGTAGCAGTTTCTTCAAAGGAAGGTGCAAAAAAAACCCCCAAAATCTAAGTGGGCAATTATGAAATAACCTGTCCCTCAGGGAAACTTCTTCCCAATGTTCCCAAAGAGTTAGTGTTTGGATCATATCCAGAACATATCCCTTTTATATTTTTTGCCAATTTAATGTAACTTTGGATGTCCTTGGTATCCCTATAAATATCTAATCTACTTTTAAACCTTGATTGGTGCTTGGCTTGCATGCTGTACAGAGGCAGTGAGATGGATACCGTCAGGCTATGGGCTATTCTGGAGTGTGTTGCTCTCAATCTCTCCTGTTGAAGCTGTTCCACTTTGTACAAATACTTAAATATTTTTGGGGGCAAAGAGTGAGACTGACCTGACTCTATGGCCTGGTGATTAAACTGATCTCCTGGGAGGTGAGAGATGTGGATTCAAATCCTTACACTGATGCAGGTATAGCAAAGATTTTATAGCCTGGTGGTTAGGATGCTCAGTTGGGAATTTGAGTTCAAGGGGGATTTGAATTCAAATCCTTGCTCCCAAGTAAGGATTCAAATCTGGATCTACCACATCTCAGGGCAAATGTTTTCTGAAGCTGGCCCTGAAAACATTGTTCCCAGTCAAAACTAATCAGGCCAAATTCATGAATATTTTTGGATTGACTGAAACAGCATTTTTTGACAAATAAACTCTACTTCTAAAATTTTTTTGCACAGGTCAACTTCCGACCCATTCTTTATACATCCCCACATTTTGTTTGCTTTTTTGACCACTGCTGAACACCGAGCGGAGATTTTGATTGAGATGTACACATGATCCCTCAGTTCTCTTCCTGAATGGTTACATTTAATTTAGAGCCCTGTGGTGTGTGTGAGCAATTCAAATTTTATTCCTTTCCAATGTACATTATCTGGCATTTGTCAGTAACTGAAACCCAGCTGGCAAGCTAGATCTCTTTCTATTTTTAAAGTTTTAAGGAGGATGTGCCATTCAACCTTATATGCATCAAAAATGTAAAAAGGGCTCTTCTTTGTTGTCATACCTTTAAATATCACCAACTAAACATGTACAGAAAATACCACAGCTTTGAACACTCCAAAGCTCTCCTTTTAAATTCCCACTTTCTCAGAAGAAGAGACCATTGTGGGGTTAGACACCAATGTGAATACTGGGCCATATTCTGGCTTCTGATGCACACACTCATGGGGGTCCCATTTCACTTTAATGGCAGTTATGCAAACAAATCCAAAACCAGATTATGGCCACTTTCAGTGATTTTTTTAAAAGTATTACAAAGAAGAAGAAAAATCATTATTACTTTCTTTTTAATACTATACTATACTGTCTGCATAATTGTAATGAAGAGATTGTTAAATATTCACAATGAGGTTTGAGAACCTCCAAAATGGATGTTTTCATACTTCTAGTGATTCATATTCACAAAAGTATTGATGTTTTGAAGACAAACACTCACAAATAGGACCATTTTTTTAAAAAAGATTTCTACATTTTTGAAATTTGAAATTCGGAAACTTAGCATTTTAGTCAAAGTTCCATTCTTTTATCCAAAGATGAAGAAATCTGAAATGTTTCATTCAGTGCAAAAAATTATGTTGTGAAATTTCCAGTGGAAATCAATGGGGTTCCCAGATGGATCCTATTGCACGACTGAGGCCTGCATGACCGTGGCATATTTCTTCTTCATGATGTGTCCTTCTCCGCTCTGCTGGCATGTGGCTATGTTGTGTAAAATAGCTAAAAAAGATTTCTGTATGAAAGAGGTATCCCCAGGTGACCATGCCAGCTCTATGGCTCTGACTTCTCCCATCTCTCCCTGTAACTGTATGCTGGGGACAGGAGAGTACGGGGCAGAACACATGGCGTTCTGCCTGACCCCTGGACTCAGCTCATTTAATTTAAAATAGCCCTTAGGACCAAGGTCTGTGGCACAGAAAAGGGCTTACATTCACTTTTTCTCCCTAGGCTCTCCTCATTTGTGCTGAATCCCAACTCTGGACAGCTGAGAATCTGGTCCACTGTCTCAGTATATGGGCCTGATCCTGGAAATTCTCACTCCTACAGACATTTCCACTTAAATCAATCAGACTAGCTGTGTGAGTAGGGACTTCTTACTTGAGTAAGGATCTGTCCAGTCATGTCATGACTTTTTGGAAACATTTTGCTATCTGCCTTCTTTAATATTCCCCAATGAAATTCTATCCATGAAAAGAAGTACTCTTACAGTATGTTCACTGTATATTTGAATAAGTTCCTTTTCTTCTATAGTCCATTTTCTTCTCCTTGTTTACACATATAGTAAAATGTCTATCTGACTTTCTAGGTGTCATGATGACATACCAGATATTATTTTTCTGCATTCTTCTTTAAAATAAATCAAATTGTTTAAGTGATTGTGCATGAGTATTTAAATTTGGGTTATATTGCCTTAGAAGTGAAGAACAGTTTTAGGCTCTGCTTGGACTTGATCGAACAACTTCAAGTTTTCTTTGTGAATTAATTTATCTATCCATTTGAGTCCTCCCTGCAGCCACAGTTGATCTTTACTGCACAACCTGGCTTGTACCGTGGGTCCGCAGAAAAATCAATTGATCTCGGGAGAGAAAAAAAATCACCCCCCTTTACTCTATTCCTCCCAAACGTTCAGTTTAATTTTCACCTAAGGGCAAACCATTTTTATTTCATTTAACTTGTCTTTTCTAATAAATGGACACGTTAACAATGTCCACTAATATAGATGATCATTTTTTCTATTTTAATCTGAGCAGTTTTTTTGGCAATTTATTCTCCAATCAGAAATCAATTTTAAAGAGGGCATGTAGTAATTTCATAGGCAGTTTGATGCTTACAGTTTTTTCCAACATTCTGTGTTCTGTTTTCAGGGATAAAATCATTGGAGCACAAACACCGTAGGAGTCAGGGTGAAACATTCATTTTTAACATGTCTATTCTTTCTGCTAAGAATACTGGTAAGATGCAACATTTATCCAAACTGTTTTTCAGACACCTTTAATAATAATAATTTACACTCTTCCTCTGAAGCTCTCAAAAGGTTGGCAGTGTTTGTATGCAAGACCTCACCCTGTTAGCAAGTGTGCATCCTGCTGAGAAAGTGTTACATGGATTTTGCTGATTCGTTGGTGCAACTTGCTCATTATCCAGCCCATATCTAAAAGAGAGGGGAGTAGATCAGAGGATGTCAGGTCCCAAATGATGGAATGAGACGCTAAGTACCAGCCCATCCTGGGGATATGTTTTAGGCTAGTATAAAGTAACCGTCATGGCAGCCATGCCTGAGAATGCTTGGGTTGGGGTTTCATGTAGTGCAAATTTTAAATTATCTGTGGTTATAATCCAGACCCACTGGAAATATTATTATTAGTACAGGATACCACCATGACACCAATTCAACCATAAATTCCCTTATTAAATCTAAGGACCATATGGCCTTTATGTTGCTGCTCCAAATATGCCTTAAATGCCTAGGCAATCATCATACCCATAGAGTGACATGCAGTCAAAAGAAGAGATCAGATACTTACAACAAAACTAGGCCCGGGACACTCACACCCTTGTTGGCTGGTTCCAGATTGGGTAGGCAGGCACTAGCAATGAACCTTCAAAGAGACTTGCCTTTTATACCTTATTTATTCAACCAATAAACAATTTGGTTGTTGGGGTGCTGGAACAATTTGTATAGTGGGGGTGCTGAGAGTCATTGGACAAAACTGCAAACCATGGATTTGATGGAAACCACTTCAAGCCAGGGATGCAGCAGCACCTCCAGCACCCCTAGTTCCAGCACCTATGTTTATGGGACCTATGTAACAGAAGTCCCTAGTCTGTGAATTCCTTTCCTTGTTAATATTGGCTAAAACCACCCTTGGTAATTGGGGCCTCTTCTTCAAGGAATTTTCATTCTATCTCACTTACACTTCCAGTCCAATATGTACAATAAAGCATAACATCCGTCCAGATGAAATTGGTTAGAATCATCCTCTGAGGACTCCCCAGAACTGGTAAATACCTACACTTTACATGGCCCACGAAAACATTTATTTTCTTTCCTCACTATGTGACCTCCTGATTAGTAGTACAGTTGTAATCACCTGTGTGCAAATTTTCTGGATAAACTAAAATACTTAAATACTCAACAATTAATATTTTCTTATTGTAAATTTCTCACAAAGGACCCCACTTTTCCCCCTATACAGGAAAAGCCTGAGGAGAGGGAAGGAAACATCTCCCACAGTATCCTAGGAGCTCTTCTGTTGTGGCGAGGGATTTTTTCGCTTGTGGAATTCCAAGGTCTCTATTTCCCGCCTCCATCCCCACATACCCTTATTTTGCTTGTCCCCTTTGCCCTGTGTCCAGTCTCACCCATTATTACTACCCCACGTATCTAGGTTTCCCATGGGAAACCAAGCTAAAGTGAGTTCTGCAGTGCAGTGGGACAAGCTATCATAAGTGAATGCAGACTGCATAATTGCACCCAGGGGTTCTAGAGGAGAGAATGTGCAAGAATCCAGCCGGCTTCCCAGAACATAGATGTGAAGAAAAGCCCAGAGTCCTTTGTTCCTTATCAGGTCAGCCCTGTAATAGAATGGCATCAATTTTTCCCTTTTTAAAAACATCTGGTTTGTAATCGACATTCTTTCAAAATGTCAAACACTCTAGGCAAAGACAGACACTGTGACATTTCCAGCGTTTCTCAAATGCGGCCACAGTGGCCCCTCCCCCTCCCTGGTGCTCCTGGATGCACAGCCTTGGTTTTGCTGGGCCTTAGGGTTGGGTTGGGCCCTACATCCCTCTGGAGACACCTGAGGAACTATGCTGGAGGAGCAGGCAGCCGGTGAGTTCCCCATCTTTCTAGGGGTGGTGGGGCTCAGGCTTTGGGCTTCAGCCCAGGGTGCCAGGGAGGCAGGCTCTGGGTGTGGGGCTTTGGGCTCCGGCCCCAGGCTTCGGCCACGCAGCTTTCAGTTCCGTCCCCCACAGGGCTTCACAAGCCAGCCCCCCGCTGCCTCCCCAGCCAACCTTCCCCCACATTGTCCCGGCTTCCGCTGCCTCCGTCGATCTCCCATCCAGGGCTTAATTTGTCCCCAGACTTGCAGGGCTGAGTAAGTCTGCTGTGAAAAGTGATACTTGTATGTTTGTTAATATCACTTTTCATAGCAGACTCAGTAGCTAGCAATAAATAAATTATGTTGTTTTGGCCTTTCTAATACCTGATATGATCCATGTCTCCTAGTTATACATCCAATTTGATATTGGTATATTAAGTGTCTCTTTTAGAAATTCTTTTTGCTGTAATTTTTGTGACTAATTAATAATCTCTATGTACTTGTGAAATTGTTCTAATATAAATTGCACTGGTGGGACTCTTGTGACTCATATCAGTCAAGGTGGGATTACTACCCTGGTTTATCAGTGATAAGATTGTCATTTGCTATGCATTAGGTAGGATTTTTGTTCAAAATGTTTGGCCTATTTGTCTACATACATTTTGTGGATAAAATGCTGAAAGAGCAAGAGATTTCAAAAACTAAATATTTAACCTGGAGAGGTGTGTGATGCCAGGGGACTGAACTAAGGTATTAAAATTTATGAAGGTCACATAGAAAACTGCCCAGTCCACTCTTTTCCACCTGTTCCATAATTTGAAGAGTCATTCAACGAAATAAATGGCTGGTAAAATTAGAACAGATAAAAAGCAGATTTTTCTATAACTTGACAAGGAGGATGAGCCAGAAATTACAAAAGTCCATTAAGGACTTTGCATTGCCAGTCTATCTTATGTGGAAGTGATGGGTGGCAGAACAAACCCAGAAGTCTGGTAGAACTAGAGAGGTAGAAACTGTTATTGCTGAAATATTCTGTTTTGTCAAAGTTGAAATGTTTCGTAGCGGCATATCTGTTTTGATGAACATTTCACCAAGAAGCTTTGTATGAGCAAGAAAGAGACACTGTCGGCTGGTGGTCAGGGCACTCGCATGGAGGACCTAAGGTCAAGTTTCTGCTCTGCCTGATTTGGCATTATCTGGGATGAAAAACTCTTGAACCTGGGCCCCCCACATCCCAACCACCAGGCTATAGAACAAAGAAACATTCCATTTTTGTTCAAAGGTTTGTTCTTTTTTTTTTTCCCCAGTGTGGAATGAAAACAAAATTCTAAACCTTGAAAGTTGCTGTGAAATGGAATTGTTACTCTCTGGTCAGCTGTAAGAAGGAGTTCCCTAATTTGCAATGATGTTTGGAAGACCTGAATTTAAGAATCTGAATATGAATGATGCAAGTATCTAAGATTCTCTGTTCCCTTCCTTCTTTCCTGGTGTAAGTGATGTTCTACACCAGAAACGCTGTTCCATTGAGGGCCCATGGCATGCAGCTGCAGACACATTAACAAGAATCATAGAAATGTAGGGCTGGAAGGGACCTTGAGAAGTCATCAAGTCCAGGCCCCCTGCGCTGTGGCAGAACCAAAATAAACCTAGACCATCCTTGACAGGTATTTGTCCAACTTTTTTTAAAAGCTTCAAAAGATGGGGACCTCCCTTGGAAGCCTAGTCCAGAGCTTATCTGTCCTTAAAGTTTTTCCTAATATATAAACAAAATCTCCCTGGCTGCAGACTAAGCCCATTATTTATTGTTCTACCTTCAGTCACCATGGAGAACAATTGATAACAATCCTCTTTATACCAGCCCATAACATATTGGAAGACTGTTATCAGGTCTCCCCTCAGTCTTTTCTCAAGACTAAACATGTCCAGTTTTTCTAACCTTTCTGCATATGTCAGGTGTTCTAAATCTTTTATCATTTTTGTTGCTCTCCTCTGAATTCTTTTCAATTTGTCCACATCCTTCCTGAATTATGGTGCCCAGAATTGGACCCAGTATTCCATTGAGGCCTCACCAATGCCAAGTAGAATTGGACAATTATTCCCTGTGTCCAACTTGCAACACTCTTGTTAATACACCCAAGAATCATATTAGCCCTTTTCCAGCTGCATTACATTGATGACTGAAAGTCAATTTGTGATCCACTCTCACTCCCAGATCCTTTTCAGCAGTACTACCACCCAGACAGTAATTCCTGATTTTGTAAAAAGAAAAGGAGTACTTGTGGCACCTTAGAGACTAACCAATTTATTTGAGCATAAGCTTTCGTGAGCTACAGCTCACTTCATCGGATGCATGATTTTGTAGCTGTGCATTTGATTTTTCCTTCCTAAGCGAAGTACTTTGCACTTGTCTTTATTGAATTTCATTTTGTTGATTTCTGACCAATCCTCTAATTTATCAAGGTCATTTGGAATTTTAAACCTATCCTTCACAGTGTTCGCAATCCCTCCAAGCTTGGTATTATCAGCAAATTTTATAAGCATACTCTCCACTCCATTATCCAAGACATTAATGAAAATATTGAATAGTACTTCACCCAGAACGGACCCCTGCAGGGCTCCACTAGATACATCTTCCCAACTAGACATTTGACAAGACATTAACCTTGTTTATGAAATAATATGCTTTCTTAGCAGTACCACAGGTTTTCTATTTGGCAGTTTCCCACTGTTTCTTGTTTTTGTCATTCCAGTTATCCCAGTAAACTCAAGTTAAAATGGCAAATTCTAATGCTTTCCATGGTGTTATTGTTCGTGAATAATCCACTGTGAAATGGTCAGAGATGGCTCTTGATAAAATGATAGATATCCATTGTGTACTACTCACCAGTTCCTAGAGAGTAGAAATAAATCTATGCAGGAATGGGAATTATCTGAGGCCTGGTCTACACTACGAGTTTATGTCGGATTTAGCAGCGTTAAATCGAATTAACCCTGCACCCGTCCACACAACAAAGCCCTTTTTTTCAACATAAAGGGCTCTTAAAACTGATTTCTGTACTCCTCCCCGATGAGGGGATTAGTGCTGAAATCAACATCACCGTTTCGAATTAGGGTTAGTGTGGATGCAATTCGAAGGTATTGGCCTCCGGGAGCTATCCCACAGTGCACCATTGTGATAGCTCTGGACAGCACTCTGAACTCGGATGCACTGGCCAGATATACAGGAAAAGCCCTGGGAACTTTTGAATCTCATTTCCTGTTTGGCCAGGCGAGCTCATCAGCAGAGGTGACCATACAGAGCTCATCAGCAGAGGTGACCAAGCAGTCCCAGAATCTAAAAAGAGCTCCAGCATGGACCAAACAGGAGGTACTGGATCTGATCGCTGTATGGGGAGAGGAATCCATGCTATCAGAACTACGTTCCAAAAGATGAAATGCCAAAACATTTCAAAAAATCTCCGAGGCCATGAGGGACAGAGGCTGCATCAGGGAGGCAACACAGTGCCGCGTGAAACTTAAGGAGCTCAGACAAGTGTACCAGAAAACCAAAGAATCAAACAGACGCTCCGGGACAGAGCCCCAGGCATGCTGCTTCTACACTGAGCTGCATGCAATTCTGGAGGGGGGCCACCACTACCCCACCCCTGTCCATGGACTCCGATGATGGGGTACTCTCCGCAATGCCTGAGGATTTTGTGGACGGGGATAATGAGGAGGAGGAGGATGAGCTTGAGGAGAACACACAGCACACCATTCTCCCCGACAGCCAGGATCTTTTTATCACTCTGACTGAAATACCCTCCCAACCCAACGAAGCAGAAGAAGGGTGCTCTTGTGAGTGTATCTTTTTAAATACAATACATGTTATAAAAACAAGCATTTTTAATGATTAAGTAGCCTTGAGGACTTGGGATGCATTCGTGGCCAGTATTGCTACTGGAAAAGTCTGTTACGTGTCTGGGGATGGAGCGGAAATCCTCCAGGGACATCTCCATGAAGCTCTCCTGGAGGTATTCTAAAAGCCTTTGCAGAAGGTTTTTGAGTAGAGCAGCCTTATTCCGTCCTCCATGGTAGGACACTTTACCACGCCATGCTAGTAGCAAGTAATCTGATATCATTGCATGACAAATCCTGGCAGCGTATGGTCTCGGTGTTTGTTGGCATTCAAGCAACATCCGTTCTTTATCTCTCTGTGCTATCCTCAGGAGAGTGATATCATTCATGGTAACCTGGTTGAAATAGGGGAATTTAATTAAGGGGATATTCAGAGGTGCCCGTTCCTACAGGGCTGTTTGCCTGTGGCTGAAAAGAAATCCTCCCCGCAGTTTGCCCCCCCACCTACCGTGTGGCTTTGGCACTGAGCTGTTCACGTTTGGCTAGCAGGGATCTTCCCTGATACCAACCAAGCAGTGGGGTGAGGGGTAAAGCAATCATCCCAGAGAATTGGATGGGCGAGGGGGGGTTAGTTTGGTTTCTGCTGCGCACGTTAACAGGAAAACCACAGCACTAAATGGCCAACTCAACGTGCTTTGCTTGGTATGGGAGATGAGGGTGCTGCTGTTATGAAGGTTGCAGAAGCCAAAAGACTATGGCTTACCATGGCTGCCTGCAAGCCGAATTCTGTTGCCCGGCACTGCGTGTGTGATCTCTAATACCAAAGCTGCAGGCACTCAATATAAGATGCAAAATGAGACCTTGTACCAAAATCATATGTGCTAGGTAATGTGAATAGTGTCGTTCACCATGAAAGAGAATAGCCATTGTTCTGTAAAATGTATCTTTTTAAATACTTAACTCCCTTTTTTTCCTCCAGCAGCTGCAAATCTTTCAAGCCTCCCTCCTCCATCGCAGAGGCTATCTCAGATAAGGCGGCGAAAAAAACACACGCGCGATGAAATGATCTCTGAACTCATGTAGTTGTCCAGCACTGACAGAGCTCAGCAGAATGTGTGGAGGGACACAATAGCAGAGTACAGGAAAGTGGCCGATGAACGTGAGGAGAGGTGGCGGCAGGAAGATCAGAGGAGGCATGATGCAATGCTGGGGCTACTGCAGGATCAAACGGATGTGCTCTGGCATCTGGTGGAGGTTCATGAATGGCAGCAGGATCACAGACTGCCGCTGCAGCCCCTGTTTAACCACCCTCCCTCCTCCCCAAGTTCCATAGCCTCCTCACCCAGATGCCCAAGAATGTGGGGCAGGGAGGGGGAGGCTCCGGGCACCCAACCACTCCACCCCAGTGGAGAGCCCAAGCAACAGAAGGTTGTCATTCAACAAGTTTTGAAGTGGCCTTTTCCTTCTCTCCTACCCTCCTCCCACACCTCATCCGGGCTACCTTGTGAGTTATCGCCCTATTTTTATAATCAATTAATAAAGAATACATGTTTTTTAGACGATAGTGACTTTATTTCCTTTGCAAGCAAGCTGTGATCGAAGGGGGGATGTGAATGGCTTACAGGGAATTTAGAGGCAACCAAGGGGGCTGGTCTTCATCAAGGAGAAACAAACAGAACTGTCACCCAGTACCCTGGCCAGTCATGAAACTGGTTTTCAAAGCTTCTCTGATGCGCAGCACTTCCTGCTGGGCACTTCTAAACGCCCTGGTGTCTGGCTGCGTGTATTCAGTGGCCAGGTGATTTGCCTCAACCTCCCACCCCGCCATAAACATCTCTCCCTTACTCTCACAGAGATTGTGGAGCACACAGCAAGCTGCAATAACTGAAGGGTTAATGTTTAGCTATTCCACCTGGAAGCAGGCGGGGCACACCCTGACTGTTTCCTAGGAGCAATGCACACATTGCTCTATCCAAGGACAAGGGCTAGATATGAACCATAAGAACTTGATTGTTTGGACAGCAACTGTGGGAGGCTTTTTTAGCCTGGGCTCAAGGCCTGAGAACCAGGATTGTAGTAGATAGAGGATGGTAACTAAGCATATGAATCAATGTCATACATTCCTTTGTGTAGCAGTGTGTAATGCTTAGGGGGAGAAATATAATAAAAGGAGAAGGTGGAAGGCGGGGGGGCAGAACAGCCCATCTCCGCTGACCAGCCTGTTTGCTTGCATAAAGCTGTGTTCTGTCTCATCACTGAACCGCAACAACTGGCGCCCAACGTGGGGCCCTCAGCACTCACCTCGCCCGGCAAGGGTTTCAGACGCGTCACTCATCCGCTTCGTGGATCCCGGTGAGTATTTTTCATTGTGGTAAGTATGGGAAGCTCCCTCTCTGCTTTGCAAGTGCAACACCGCAATGAGCTGCAGTATTTGCTGCGTAAGGCTCAGCATGACTGCCTGGCTCGAGAACTCACTCTCCTGCTACAGGAGGTGCGTGCCAAGTGCCCGTGGTATCCTGAAGCCGGAAGCCTTAAGCTAGTGGACTGGGAGCGATTGGGCCAGACATTGCACGAAGAGCCTCGGGCGCCCGTGCAGGCTTTACATGCCTGGCACCTCTGCCGCGACGTGGTACAGCGTGTCGCCTCAGACAGACCCTCCCTCGCGAGGCTGGTGCTCTCGCCACGCCCGTCCGCCCCTGCAGCCATCCCCCCTCCTGGCGATGCGACACAGTGTGTCGCCTCGGAAAGGCCCTCTCCAGCACCAACAGAGGAGCTGCCGATCCTGCCACCCCCGTCCGCTCCTGCAGCCATCCCTCCCCCTGCTTCGCCCCCAGTGCCTCTATTACCACCGCCTCCCTGGCCTTCCCCACCGGAGCCGGTGTGTGATCACCCTCCCCCCGTGGGGCCCCCCGGAGGGTCATCTGCATCTGCTCAGAAGCTTTCGCTGGTGCAACAAATGGTTCATGCAGCGAAAGCTCGATCAGATCTTACGGCAGAGGAGCTGGCTGATCTGGTCTCCGTTTGCCCGGTGACCTGGCAGAATGATGACCAGGGCAACCCCGTGGGCACCTGGACCACTCTGCCATACTCGGTGGTTAGAGAGGTAAAGAAAGCAATTCGTGAATTTGGCCTGACTAGCACCTTTGTGCGTGGTCTAATTGAAGGGATGGGTACTGGGTACTCCCTAATCCCTGAGGATTGGAAAACGCTGCTGCGCATGATGTTGTCACCCAGTCAGTATGTTATTTGGCTTAGTGAGTATCGGCAGATGGCAGAACGCCAAGCCCAGGTATATAGAGAGCAAGGTATCATTTATGAGCATTTGGCAGGGGAGGGCCAGTTTGCTACTATTGAGATGCAGTCTCAACTCCCTCAGGCCGTCTTCCCCATTATTTCCACCTGTGCCCAGCATGCTTTCAAGAAGGTCCCGGATTCAGGCAAGCCTACCAAAAGCTTTGTCAGTATCCGTCAGGGTGCCTTAGAGTCCTTTTTGGATTTTACCAACAGATTGCAGGAGGCTATCCTCCGGCAGGTGGATAACACTGAGGCAGCTCACGAGCTCCTGTTAAAATTGGCAGTTGAAAATGCAAATGAGGATTGCCGCCGTGCTCTCCAGGCAGCACAAGCCTCTGGTATTTTAGAGCTCTCAGACATGCTGCGGGCGTGCCAGAACATTGGCACACAAGCCCACAAGGCTGGAGTTCTGGCTGCCGCCCTCAGAAAAACTGGGAAGGAGGGGAAGCGCTGTTACCGCTGTGGTAAGGAGGGTCATTTTCAGCGGGAGTGCCGCTCATCTAAGGCACCAGCCCGACCCTCAAAGAAGTGCCCCAAGTGTGGGAAAGGTTATCACTGGGCTAATCAGTGTCGTAGCGGGTCGGGAAACCGCGCGACGGGTCCCCCCCGAACCCAGGGCCAAACGGGGGTGTTTCCTACTCAGGCAATCGCTCCTCTGCCTTGGAATCCATAGACTCTATGAGGGCAGCGACTGCTGGAAGTGCAGGGCTTGATTTGATCATGCAGGAGGACACTGACTTTCGGCTGCCAGGGGAGGTCTGTGCCATACCTACACAGGTGACGGGACCTCTCCCTGCCGGCTTTGTAGGTCTTGTTCTCCCTCGCTCACATGCTGGGAAACAGGGCTTTTTTGTCATTCCAGGGGTCATTGATGCTGATTACACTGGCATTATTAAGGTTCAGGTGTGGACTCATCTTCCACAGTTGCTCCCGCGTGGACGGTCAATTGCACAATTGATTTTAGTCCCCTATCAGGTGCCAGCTGCCGAGGATCGAACTCAGCGCGGAGGAGGCTTTGGATCGTCGTTGTCTCACTCGCCGTCTCACAGCGCGTCTTCTCCACTTGTTGCTCTGACAATGTCAGTCCGCCCCTCGAAACCTCAGTTAACACTTCTCTTAAATGATGTTCCTTTTACAGGGCTGGTGGACACTGGAGCTGACGTTACGGTGATTCGTGATCCGGAGTGGCCAGTCAGTTGGCCAACGGTTCCTTCTAAAGAGTTGTGGGGGATTGGGGGTAGCAAACCCGGGCGCCAAAGTTTGTCTTGGGTCACGGTCTCTAAACCAGGAGGCCGTGCCCTTGCTACAATCCGCCCTTTTGTGCTCCCTGTCCACCTCAATATTTGGGGCCGTGATTTACTTACAAAGTTAGACACCACCCTCGATATTAACATCTGATGGCCCAAAACCCTCCCTCACCCACCGTGCCCTCCGCCTTACCCTTGGTATGGCAATCCTTAAAGCCCGTATAAATTGACCAGTGGCCCCTCCCTCTAAAAAAGCTAAAAGCACTTCATTCGCTTGTGCAGCAGCATTTGCAAGCACAGTGACTGGAGAGCTCCACTAGTCCCTGGAACACCCCGGTGTTCGTTATTAAGAAAAAATCAGGTGCTTGGCGGCTGTTACATGATTTAAGGGAAATAAATAAACGCATCCAACCTATGGGCCCCTTGCAATTTGGCTTGCCAAATCCAAATTTAATTCCTCAAACCGATCAACTTTGTGTGTTAGATTTAAAAGATTGTTTTTTCACCATCCCCCTTTGCCCTCAAGATCGCGAAAAATTTGCATTTACGGTGCCACAATATAATAATCAGCAACCCTCTCAAAGGTATCAGTGGAAGGTCTTGCCCCAGGGAATGCAAAATAGTCCAACCTTGTGCCAGCTTTTTGTGGATCGGGCCCTTGCCCCTTTCCGTGCCCGGTACCCTTCGCTGAAGGTCTACCATTACATGGATGACATTTTGCTAAGCGGTCCCCGGGTCACGGCACAACAGCTTGAATCTTTATCTCAGATTCTCGGCCAAAATGGCCTGTTAGTGGCACCAGAAAAAATCCAACGCTCTTATCCCTACCACTACCTCGGATATAAGGTTTTACAAACCTATGCTGCTCCGGTTCGTCCGGAATTAATTTTACCTCAACCCCTAACCCTTGTTAAATTACAACAGATTTTGGGTCATTTAAATTGGATTCGGCCCTACTTTCGTCTCCCCACTTCAATGCTGCAGCCGTTGTTTGAGCTCCTGCGTGGAGCCCGGGCACTGGGTGCAGTTATTGCCATCACTGAAAAGCATACTGCCTGCATTCGACAAATCAATGCAGCATTGAGTCAGCAGTTTGTGGACAGACTCCCAGAGGTCCGTCCCTTACAATTGGTTCTTCTTGCCACCCCTCATACGCCAACTGCGGCTCTGTTTGTACCCCGTACAGACACAGCCGTCTCTATTATAGAGTGGCTGTACCTTTCATCCACCCCTCCTCGAAATATTTATCCGTATTTAGATGCCCTATCTGATCTTGTTCGTAAAGCCCGCCACCGTGCAGTGCAACTCACTGGCACTGATTTAGTTGCCATTGTGCTCCCCTTGTCCTGTACTGCATTTGACTCTTTGTGCCACACCTCCTTGCCCTGGCAGGTTGCTCTTTGTGATTATGTGGGAGAGATTTCTTACAATCCTCCAAAAGATCCTCGATTGGTCATTACCCAAAAGGTGCCCCTAGTTGTTCATCGTCTTAGCCGCTCTCAACCCATTATTTCCGCTGTCACTCTTTTTACTGATGGCTCTCCCCACCGAGGTGTAGTCACTTATCAGTTGGGTGACCCCCCTCGTTGGCATTCTCGTTTTACACTGCCTCAGCGTTCTGCACAGCGTTCAGAATTAGCTGCTGTTATTTTGGCCTTTCAACTTTTTGCTGATTGTCCCTTTAATTTAATTGTGGATACCCATTATGTTTATCAGGTAATTGATCATTTACCCCTTGCCCTCATTACCCCTCAGGTTGATGCAGACCTCCTTCACCTGTTTTTGTCTTTACAGCATCTTCTTGCCACTCGTCATTTCCCTTACTTTGTTGCTCATATTCGCAGTCATACCCCTCTGCCTGGGCCACTCACTGAGGGCAATGCACGCGCCGATCGCGCATTGCGTGGTCAGGTAAATTCCCTTTTTTCTGACCCCATTGAAAGCCATGCCTTTTTTCATCACTCTGCCTCTGTTTTGGCCCGGCAGTTTCACATTCCTGCTGATCATGCACGTTCCATTGTTCGTTCCTGCCCCCACTGTGCTGCTGCTGCTCCTACTTTCTCTTATGCCGTTAACCCCCGAGGTACCGCAGCAAATCAGCTGTGGCAAATGGATGTTACTCATGTGCCACAATTCCGCCCCTATTCATTTTTACATGTTTCCGTTGATACTTATTCAGGCTTCCTTTGGGCAACCCCACAACGTGGGGAAGCCACTAACAAAGTTATTCACCATTTGCTGGCCTGCTTTTCTGTTATGGGTCGCCCTTGCCAAATTAAAACAGATAATGCCCCAGCCTACTGCTCTTCAGCCCTCTCCACCTTTTGTGCCCGCTGGGACGTCCGTCTTAAACACGGAATCCCTTATAATTCCACGGGCCAAGCCATTGTTGAACGTGCCAATCGCACACTCAAAACCTTGCTAGATAAACAATTAAAACAAGGGGAGCTGCGTCTCCGAACCTTAGGAGACATTCAACAACAAATGCATATCCTCTTGTTTACTTTAAATAATTTAACACTGAATGCAGATCAGCAGACCCCTGCGGATCGGCATTTTCACAAATCTGAGGTACTGGAAAGACCGCATGTCTTTTACCGTCAGCTGCCCGATCCACAGTGGCTGGGCCCAGCACCTCTAATCACTTGGGGTCGGGGATATGCTGCTGTGTCTCTCCCTGCAGGACCGTTGTGGGTTCCAGCCCAGTGTGTGCGACCGGCACTGAAACAACATGGCGTGGCACCAGGGGCTGTCGAATCCCATGCCAGAGTTTCAGCTGACCTTGGAGGAGACCGCGTTGCCCCCCGAGTCGACAACGACGGGACGGAAACGGAGGAGGCGTAGCGTCCCAAGCCAGCCCGTGACATGGGGAGCAGTAAAAGCATTGGTCGCCACAGCTCAACGAAGACTGGCAGCAGATCAACAGCCAGAGACTCCTGAGACTTTGTTTGTGGCGATTCTCGCCCAAATCACTGCTAATTCTGTGATGATTGTGTGCCTTTTGTGCCTGCTATTTCCTGTAGGGGTTGGCTCGGAAGCGCCTCCCCCGTTACAAGCCCAAATGACATATAACATATGGGAAAGATTGGCTTCAATAGCAAATGTTACCCACTTTTGTTTATCTAATTCTGTAGCAGCCGGAGATTTGTTAGGTACATGCCTTATTCCAGTATGTCATCACCCTGAGGAGATGGAGAATAAGACACTGTTCTCTGCTTATGCTAATCTTTCCTCCCAGTACTCTAGCATGGCTAATTGGGGCCTGGCCAACTATACTCTGCCTCACACGGCTATATCCCTCCACACACCATACCCAGCCGGGGCTCACAATGTCACCTGTGCGCGTGTAGTTAACTGCACTAGTACAAAGTTGCCCTTGGGCTGTCAAAAAATTTCTCAATCCCTTTTAAATTGTTCCCATGCTGTTAATGTTTTATATAATTATGGCCATATCATCCTACCATCAGGATGGGTTTTTACTTGTGGTTCATGCACCTTTAATTATATTCCTGCAAATTTAAGTGATGGCACCCTTTGCTGTCTTAGTAGAATGATACTTATATTGCCTTTTGCTGGTCACAATTGTAGTAAAAGAAGTGTACCCCTTTTAGATGATTATATTGCAGATATTAAGCTTTTGGTTATTTTGTGTTTGTAATCATTGGGCTTATTTTTTTGTTGCTGCTGTGTACAATGTATTCCTTCCTTGTTAAGACTTTGTAAAATTTTGCCCTGGAAAGCTCCCCAGGTTATGTCCTTGTCTGTCTGGGAGTTAAATAGCATGACAAAACAAATTGACGGCTACCATGAGATGGCCAACTATCAATAAATAAAAAACGGGGCGATGAAGGGTTAATGTTTAGCTATTCCACCTGGAAGCAGGCGGGGCACACCCTGTTTCCTAGGAGCAATGCACACATTGCTCTATCCAAGGACAAGGGCTAGATATGAACCATGAGAACTTGATTGTTTGGACAGCAACTGTGGGAGGCTTTTTTAGCCTGGGCTCAAGGCCTGAGAACCAGGATTGTAGTAGATAGAGGATGGTAACTAAGCATATGAATCAACGTCATACATTCCTTTGTGTAGCAGTGTGTAATGCTTAGGGGGAGAAATATAATAAAAGGAGAAGGTGGAAGGCGGGGGGGCAGAACAGCCCATCTCCGCTGACCAGCCTGTTTGCTTGCATAAAGCTGTGTTCTGTCTCATCACTGAACCGCAACACAATAACAATGGGAATATTGGTTTTGCTGAGGTCTGAGCGAGTCAGTAAACTGCGCCAGCAAACCTTTAAGCATCCAAATGCACACTCTACCACCATTCTGCACTTGCTCAGCTTATAGTTGAACAGCTCCTTAGTACTGTCCAGGGTGCCTGTGTACGGCTTCATGAGCCAGGGCATTAAGGGATAGGCTGGGTCCTCAAGGATAACTACAGGCATTTCAACATCCCCAACAGTTATTTTCTGGTCTGGGAAGTAAATCCCTTCCTGCAGCCATTTAAACAGATCAGAGTTCCTGAAGATGCGAGCGTCATGAACCTTTCCCAGCCACCCCACGTTGATGTTGGTGAAACGTCCCTTGTGATCCATCAGTGCTTGCAGTACCATTGAAAAGTACCCCTTGAGGTTTATGTACTGGCTTCCCTGGTGGTCCGGTCCCAAGATAGGGATATGCGTTCCGTCTATAGCTACACCACAGTTAGGGAATCCCATTGCAGCAAAGCCATCTAGTATGACCTGCGCATTTCCCAAGTCACCACCTTTGATAGCAACAGCAAAATGATTGTGTTGGCTACTTGCATCACAGCAACCCCCACAGTAGATTTGCCCACTCCAAATTGATTACTGACTGACCGGTAGCTGTCTGGCATTGCAAGCTTCCACAGGGCTATTTCCACTTGCTTTTGAACTGTGAGGAATGCTCTCATCTTTGTATTCTTGCGCTTCAGGGCAGGGGAAAGCAAGTCACAAAGTTCCATGAAAGTGCCCTTATGCATGCGAAAGTTTTGGAGCCACTGGGAAGCATCCCAAACCTGCAACACTATGCGGTCCCACCACTCTGTGCTTGTTTCCCGGGCCCAGAATCGGCATTCCATGGCATAAGCCTGCCCCAGTAACACCATGATCTCCAAATTGCTGGTGACCGTGGTTTTAGAGAAATCTGTGTTCATGTCCTCATCACCGCGCTGCCATTGACTCCTCGCCTGGTTTTTCAGGTGCTGGTTCTGCATGAACTGCACGATAATGCGTGAGGTGTTTACAATGGTCATAACTGCTGCAGTGAGCTGAACGTGCTCCATGCTTGCCGTGCTATGGCGTCTGCTTGGGGAATCCAGGGAAAAGGGTGCAAAATGATTTTCTGCTGTTGCTTTCATGGAGGGACTGACGACATTTACCCATAACCACCCGCAACAAATTTTTGGCCCCATCAGGCATTGGGAGCTCAGCCCAGAATTCCAATGGGCAGCGGTGACTGCGGGAACTTTGGGATAGCTACCCATAGTGCACCGCTCAGGATGTCGATGTTTGCCACAGTACTCTGGATGCACACCGCCAAATTAATGTGCTTAGTGTGGATGCATGCACTCGACTTTATACAATCTGTTCCCAAAAAATCGACTTCTGTAAAATCGGAGTACTTTTGTAGTGTAGACATGGCCTGTGTCACAGTAGAACACTGAATTTATGCCAAAGCTATTATTTTACATCCTGAAACTGCTGACCCGCCCCAATACCTCCCAAGTGGATATATAAATAGAGTATACAAACTGGCTATGAGCTGTGTAATTGTTCATGTTCTTCTTTCTCACATAAGTGCTCACACACTTTTTTTTTAAGAGGCTCACATCACAATTCTAGGTCTTTAAGGAATTCAGGACTCTCTTTGAGAGGCCAAACTATCCCTTTTCTGGCTATCAAAGACAAAATCTGGGCGTTATGTATTTGAGGGCATGGTAGAGGAAGCAATGTCACTTCCATGGCACCTTTCATCCACTCTCCAGAGTACCATCCTCCACTGATTTTGCAGATATCCTTATGGAAATCCAAGTAGGAGTTAACACAGCTTGAAACAGCATTAAGTCTTGCTCTAACCTTTCTGTGGCTAATACTGCATGAGTTGAGAGGAGGAAGTTTTGTTTTGGTAGGATTATTTTCCCCCATACTTCTTCCTGCAGGGCGAGCATGAGAACAAGCCACATGTGACAGATGTTAGTAATGTCACTTAATGCACTATTGGAAGGTACTCAGATAGTATGGTGAGGAGGGTGATATAAGGACATATATAGGCTAGAATAGATATTGCCAACGGTTCCTGTAGAAGCAGCATTGCTAGGATGTACAGGAACCCAGAGGAGCCACACAGATGAACAGGCCCACTACTGAACAAGATGGTCCCTACCCAAGGATCGAAAGTTTGTCTAGCTCATGAGTAAATGGAGAACTAGAAACACTGATCTGTATTCCTTTCCAGTGTTCTTCACAGGTCAAGCTCCAAAACTTTACAATCAATTTTGGGTGCTCAGTTCATCTGTCCAACCATCTAATTACTTATAGGTTACAGAATATTTAAAAAAAAAAGTCCATTCCATTTAGGTTCGCAGTGTACCATAGAAGCATCAAATGGGGGGAAAATATATTTTTGTAGTTATTCAGGCATACTATGGTCCTAGACAGCTGAGCTAAGAAAGACCACTTCCTGGGCTTTAAAGCATTCTCATTTCTTTTATAGTTTTGGGGGGGTTAAAAAGTCTGTTCAACTCAAGGTGATTTTTAAACCCCTTCAATCCTGCTGATACTACAGGGTGGACAGTGGTCATTTGTGCACTAGGAAAATTAGATCATTGCAAGGAGAATTCATGCTTGGTTGGGGGAGAGACTATGAAACAAAAAACTCTGCCGTCTAAATTAGTAGTCCAGATTAGATGCCCAGCACCCTAGATTGTGGCTACTCAGCTCCTCATCTAAATATCTAATGGGCATTTGGGCACCTGTCTGAGGTGGCCAAGTTTGAAAAGAGGCTTTGAGTTCCCTTGATCCGAAAACCTTTTGAAATGGTTTTTAAAATTTAAACATTTTTACTGTGCTTCAATCAGCACTTTTTGGAACTGCAGAATCAGTAGCAGCAGGAGGACTTAGCATTAGAAACATTTTATTTGAGGTTTCTGTTCAAGTGAGACAGATGGTTCTTTACATCAGATTGTATTTCTATTCTCTCTGGGAAATCCTTTACCTTTCATTTATCTTTTTCTCCCCATGAGTTTTTCATTTGCTCCCCCCAATAATGAAATAGCTAGGCCACCCCCCTACAGAAAAGAAATGAAACATTTAAACAATATTGAGCACTGAGGTTTCACAGTGGGTCAGTAAAAAGTCATTTGTCATGTTTCTGTAACTGTGATACATTGGGGAAAGTGCATATGTTTCAGTTCTTTCAGCCTCATATTTCTAGTTGTATAGTGGCCTTGTGACCAGCACCACTCTGGTCTTTAAATTAAACATGTAGGAAAAGTGATTTGATCAAGACTAGTTGAGAGTTTTCCATTACTTTGACTGGGTTCCTGGTTTATCTAGATGTGTTTCTGTGCTTATGGAAAATAAAACACATCAAAAAGGGATGAGGTTTTATGAGGACTGCTTTGATCTTCCTCACTCTAAATGTTTTGGCAAAAATCAGATGTTTGCACTGTGGACCTAATCCAACATTCATTAAAATTGGTGGAAAGTCTTTCACTGATTTCAGTGAACATTGGATCCAACTCTACATGAGCTGATGAAAATGTAATTTATTTGTTCAATATGTATTCCACTTAAGGTAACTTTGTACATCTGATATGTTTTTTTAAAGAAGTTAATGTTTTATCTAATAGTTCCAAAGATATTTAAAATGGTTAAAAATAATTACCCTCCCCCACCCCCGCAGTAGAATGGGATAATTAGATTGATGCATGCTTACCGGAAATTAGAGAGGCTTATTTAGTTGTTTAAGAACATTTCTGAAATACATAGATTCCCTGAATTCACAGGTTTGACTTCCAGGAGGGCTGACTCATCCCTTTTCACCTTCTAAATAAATAAATTCACTTCTATGCAGTTGATGGTGCAGAGGTGTTTCAGATAATTGAACTTGCCAGCTATTCATGGATGTTAAAGATGATATAGTAATTTTTGTTAGAGTACGGATTTTCCTGGTGGCCTGGTTGCCAAAAAGTTTCTTGTTTCCCCAGGTCTTGCCCCACTGCTGCACGGCAATTGTCTGCTGATATGCCGGCCACTTTGCTCTGGTTTGTTTGTGTGCTTTAGAATCCATGCAATATTAAGCATAATACATTTAAGGAACAGTATACATTAAAATGGTGAGGATGAAGAAGAAGAATTAGAGTGAAAGAGGTGTGTAAGTGGTTCCAGTACTGAATGAAATGAGAGGCTGCAAAGATATTTATTCAACAAAGGGCGAGTCATCACAATTCATTACAAGGACAGATGCTTAATTATTTGACATCATTGAGACTTTTTCTCAATTAAAGACCACAGAATTTGTTTGGGGGTAGGCAGGCAACTATTCGTACAGCGGTATCTAAACTTCTTTGATTCTGATTGGTCCCAAAAAAATTCTGTAGTCCTCAGAGTGTCTGTAAGATGCATTACAATGATAAAATAGTTTTACAATTCATCCCATTAATTTTTGTCAAATCTTTTCTTTCACAGATTGAATGCAAATTAAATCATAGCTCCCTGTCTGATTTCTGGCACTGTGTACTTTTTATGAACAAAAAAACTATTTTGTTTTTCTCTTTATGTGTCAGGCAAAGATGACAAATGAAACTTTAAAACTCTCAGTTGAAGCATAAAGCTAATAAATAAGGTTAAATGATTGAAAAATAGAAAATGCACAACAGATCTTTAGAAAGTCAAGTTTATGGCAATTGCCTAATTTACAATGTTATAGTGCCTTAAGGGATCAAATTCTGTATTGACTTGTATATCCTTATTACATCCTCCAGTTACATTGGTGCAAGGCATTGACTTCCATCAGGTTAATTTCTCCAGCATGACTGAGAGGAAAATCTCATATTCAGAGCATATAGGATGTACATCAGAGAAAATGTCTCACCCATAATCATTATTCTGATGTAAAGAATTTGTGTTACTGGACATGCATGTTGTGTGTGTGTGTATTGAGGGAATCACTGTGTATGTATATACACACACACTTTTTGTGTATACACATACATAACACACAAATCTATATGTTAAAGATAACTAAACAAGGTGGGATAAATTCTGCCCAGTGCAAATCCATTAACTTCACTTCAATTAAGGATGAATTCAGAAGGGCATACTCTGGTATTACTTATGCAAGTTGATGTAATGGATTCACACTAGTGTAAATGAAAACAGAATTTGACCTGGAATCAGTGCTTCTATCTTTCACAAATAACTACAAATACAGTTACACTTACAGTAGGATTATTGTCTCCCATTCACCTTTGCATAAATACCCCCTGATACTATCTATGAAAAGGAAAGGTTACTCACTTCTTCAATCTAGATTACTTTCATTTCAGTTATGAAGCCAAAAAAGATTGACTATAAAACCCAGAGAGAGAATGAGCAAGCACAGTGATTCCCTTGATATTCCACCTGTAAAGTGAAACACAATATGGCAACTGCCTCATACCTGCTTCTTGAGGAGGGAGAGAGAGTCTTTGTTTAAAGGTGCAGTACACCAAAAATGGAGGGACAATTCTTTCCCTCTACACAAGGACAGACTCCACAGATGTCAGTAGAAGTTCCACAAGCTGATTGAGGTAAGAATATGGTCCTTTGATACCAAGTCACTCATGATTTAACATTGTCATTGTAATGGATCAATAAAAGGAGTTTATATTTAAAAACCTTGTCATAAATATAAAGGGAAGGATAACCACCTTTCTGTATACAGTGCTATAAAATCCCTCCTGGTCAGAGGCAAAACCCTTTTATCTGTAAAGGGTTAAGAAGCTAAGGTAACCTCGCTGGCACTTGACCCAAAATGACCAATGAGAGGACAAGATACTTTCAAATCTGGAGGGGGGGGGGGGGGAGAACAAAGGGTTTATCTGTTTGTGTGTTGCTTTTGCCGGGAAACAGATCAGGAATGCAGCCTTCCAACTCCTGTTAAGTTAGTAAGTAATCTAGCTGGAAAATGCATTAGATTTCCTTTTGTTTAATGGCTGGTAAAATAAGCTGTGCTGGAGGGAATGTATATTCTTGTTTTTGTGTCTTTTCGTAATTTAAGATTTTGCCTAGAGGTATTCTCTATATTTTGAATCTGATTACCCTGTAAGGTATTTACCATCCTGATTTTGCAGAGGTGATTATTTTACCTTTTCTTTAATTAAAATTCTTCTTTTAGGAACCTAATTGATTTTTCATTGTTCTTAAGATCCACAGGTTTGGGTCTGTGTTAACATGTACAAATTGGTGAGGATTATTATCAAGCCTTCCCCAGGAAAGGGGGTATAGGACTTGAGGGGATATTTTGAGGGGGAGAGGTCTCCAAGTGGTCTCTTTCCCTGTTCTTTGTTTAAAATGCTTGGTGGTGGCAGTATACTGTTCAAGGACAAGGCAAAGTTTGTACCTTGGGGCAGTTTTAACC
Organism: Lepidochelys olivacea; assembly: GCF_965140295.1. Taxonomy (NCBI): domain Eukaryota; kingdom Metazoa; phylum Chordata; order Testudines; family Cheloniidae; genus Lepidochelys; species Lepidochelys olivacea. The sequence continues at coordinate 301,396,151 of NC_140411.1, forward strand.
TAAGCTGGTAAGAATAATCTTAGGGGGTCTTTCATGCAGGTCCCCACATCTGTACCCTAGAGTTCAGAGTGGGGAAGGAACCTTGACAAACCTAAAAACTGATCAAGGATGGTCTTTGTCTTTGTTTTGTTTTTAGTGTATACTTTGGTGCAATGCTTGAATTCAGAAAAGTATAAAGCATTATTCTCCCCACCCCCCAAAATGTGATTGTATATTACAGTTCCCCTCCTCTGGATACTTTGTCCCCATTTTTCAAGAAACAGCAGGCAAAACTATGGACCACATCCTCAGCTGGTGTAAACCAGCTTAGCTGCAATGAAACCAATGTAGTATTCCAACTGACACCAGCTGAGGTTCTGGCCGATAAGTGTGGTGGGTTATATGGCATAATCACTTAGGCCTTGTTTACACTTGCAGTGGTGTGTAGGGTACATGTAGCTACATGCCGCAGCGAAAAGCATGCTGTGTCCACATTGCGGTATGTAACTACATGTGGCAGTGAAAGGCTCTGGAACTGGAGAGACAGCAGGGAAAGGCTTCAGCAGCTCGGCACTGTTGGAGCTTTTGCCTGCTGCCTTCCCGCTGCCAGAGTCTTTGCCTGTGGTGGAGAAAGGTTCTGGCAGCAGGGAGGCAGTGGTGTATTACACTGCTCAAAACAGCAGTGTAAACACGGGAGGCGCTGCTTGGGTGTGTAGAGAGCCATGTTGGGTACATATCCTAAGGTACTGGTGTGTCTTTACGCTACTCGCCTAAGCAACGCCTCACCAATACTGCTATTTATACCCACGCTAGAGGAGCATACAGTGTAGGTACTCTACATGCCATCGTAAATGTAGACATAGCCTTAGATTCTCTGCTCCTGTACTTAAATACCGCTGCTTTGGTAAGTTAATTCATGAACAATTACATGGATTACTCACAAAAATTAATTTACACTTTCATGATTTAGAACAATTATTTACAACAAGCTTGAGGTTATTTATGCCTCAATGAAATCTTTACAAGGCAGTTGATAACTTGCTTTGCGCTTCTAGCCAAAGGTATTACAATTAAAAATAAATTTTTCTTCATTGCCATTATAAGCAAATTGTAAAGCCTGGGCAAATTTGCAGAATACAGCTACGGGATATTATTCGGTGTAAGGCTTAATTCTAAAATTTAATGAACTGCATTTGCATTTTTCATTAGCTACAGTTCTTGTATTTCTTCAGTGATGTCTTAAGATTGTTCTTGAAGTATAAAGTCCAGCTCTGAATTACAACATCATAGTATTTTGGATTTTTTAATGAACCCACCATGTCTACACATTTGATTGGAAAAAATACATGCCTAGCAAGTTCACTCTGTTGTGTAGTTCATAGGGATGACAAACATACCTGGGAAATTTGAACCATCTTACCAGAGTAATTTATCACCCAATCTGGATGGGAGAAATCAGGTCTGGACTAAAAAAACTGGAAACATAAGAAAAAATTAGTGGAGGTTTAAAACTGAGGCCCTGGGTCTGGTCCACTTTCTGTGGTCTTGATTCTGTGTCAGATTCTGCAGGGTGTTCCATTTCTGAATTCTGTGTAGCTGGCCCTAATATGAGGCAGTGAAGCACCCCCTTGATGTTCCTGTTTCTAATGAGGCACTGACGGACTCCTTCTTGTTCCAAAGTACTCTCTCCAAGTTCCTTCAGTCCCCCTAGTCCTGCTGCCTCAGGGAAGGAGGTGACCTGGTAAGCAAAGAAGCCTCACAGCATGATTGGAGGGAGTGATGAGAACATTTCTCCACCAAGGCCCCGCCCCAGCCTCTCAATGCATTCAGGCTCCCCAGGCCCTGTGACCCACAAATCTCCAAACTCCACAACATGTTTTTGAGTCTTTCATGTTTTTGAGTCCTTTGGCTCCTCCTGCTGCTTGAAGCCACAACTCCCTCAGCCTGAAAATTCTTTCAGGCTCCTGATCACACAGTCCTTCTGGTGATGGATCTCTGCATCCATATCTTCCAGGACTCAGGCCCTCCCTACAATAATTTACCTTTGAAGACTTCAGATGCAGAGGATGATTCATCTGTGGTCTGTGATCCTCATCCTGTCCTGTTAGCTTCGGTTGTGATGGGCTGGCCTGTGCTCTGTCCCCATTGTGTTTATACTGAGCTCTGTCTCTAGCCTACCCTCAATGGGCAGAATTTGCCAGGTCCCTGTTTATCAAAGGCAGGGCTGGGGTGATTTGACTTCAGTTTTCTGACTGATCCCACTTTATAGGTTGGAGAAAGGGAAGGCAACATCTCCTCTGAAGACTCTCTTGTGAATGTATTAGTAGGTTCTGTGTCTGCAAACAAAGTGAGAGAAAATATGTGAAAGCAGAGCACAGAGGCGAGCTGGGGCATGAGACAGGGGGAGAAAGGATGGACAGCTTAGGTGGGCACTCTTTTAACCCAGCCAGAGTCATTAGATTCCCCTTTCCTTCCCTTAGCCTGGGAGACATTGTACCTGGGAAGCCGTCCCCTTCCCCACTTCTTACTACTAGGATGATGGGGATCCATGGCAAGGGAAAGCAATCTTCTCTATCCCAGCATGTTGTGATGGGAATCTGAGCATAGGTATGGGAACTAGGGGTATGGGGGGGTGCTGCAGCACCCCCGGACTCCCTGCTCTCACTTGCCTGGGTTCCTGGCTGCCAGCCCAGAGCACCTGGTGTCCCTGCTGCTGCCCTGCATGCCCAGGGCTTGGCTGCTGATCCTGCACCCGGGGCTTTGCTCCCAGCCTCAGCTCTGGGGGAATGATGGACAGGGGTAAGGGGGCTGGCTTTCAGCACCCCCACTATTAAAAATGTTCCAGCGCTACTGAATCTGAGTGGCTAATCCTCTTTCTCTAACCCTCTTGTTTCTCTGCCTGGGGAATCCCCTTACTCTACCTGCCTGAGGAATAAAGTCTTTGGGGAGCAACCCCTACCCACAGTCCTGAGGAAGGCAGTTCTCACCAGAGGTCTCCTCTTTATCTTATTGGCCAGTGGGTTTCCTGACCTTGGGTCTCTGCTTTTTACATTCGTATTTTGACTTCTCTCCCACTGCCCAATGGGAAGGAGAGTGAAGACACATGTAGGGTAAAAAGGAAAAAAAGTACAGCAGGAAAAGCAGATCTTCCATCAAATCTCCAAAACACTCTATAGAGCCAGCAGGTTAGTGGATCCCTGCCCCATTCCTCACCCCATCTCAGCGAGACAGCAGTAAGTGGAGCAGCTGGGGTTGTGAGTGTGCGCAATGCTGTGAGATTAGGAATTTGTGTGCTTCTTCTGTACCTGTACTTAGCCAGTGGAATTTGCAGCCTCCTGAGAGTATTTCAGCAATGCTAGCTGTGGAGCTCTGTGAGCACTTACAGTTACACATGCCTGGTCAATGTTGGGGATGGAATGGAGTATTTTGCAATGGCCTATGTGGATTTGGGAAAGGCCAACAATGGGTTTTTTCTTTATTCCCTTCATGATGTTGGGAACACTGGGGCATGGCCACTAGGTAACTCGAGGGGATGGAAGACCACGAGTGTCGATGAAGCCCCCTCGCACTAGGCCCCGGTGTCCTTGCCCCCCCCCCCTGCCTGGAGGCACTCGCAGCAGCTCTGCGTGCTAGGCCCAAGTGTCCTTGGCCCCCCCGCCTGGAGGTACACACAGCAGTTATGCTGAGAATCTGCAACAGTATGCTGCAGAGTCAGACTGCCTGAAACTAAGCAAGGCCAAACAGGGGAGATATGGAAGAACAATGCTGAATAAAGCAGCTTTATGTATAGTTTAACAAATGATACAGAGAATCAGGGAACTAGTTGGGAACTGGATTGGCTGGCTATATGGATACTTGGAGCAGCTTGCTATTGGATAAGTATGCTGGGAAAAAGGACGTATAAAAGCCTGTGTAACTTCCTGCTCTGTTGTACAGGATTTGAGATTCAAATCTCCCTGTACCTTTTTGAAGCTTCAAATAAACTTTTCTGCTTCTCCACCCCGTTGTGATTATTGGGTGTAGCACACCGGGTAACGAACCAACTCAAGCTGTTGTTCAGCCTCTCGGCACTGGGTGCCGGTAACAGCTTTTGGCGTCCCTGGGTGGGCTCGAGGCTGCAATTTAGCCTTGCCCGGACCCCTCCTGGAGGTCGAGGATTGCGGCGAGAACCGACGCCCAGCGTGCACCGGTGAGTTCATCGGGGGCCTCGGAGGGGACGCGATTTGATCGACCCCAGAGGGCACAACGGTGCAACGCACTCATATAGTGGAGAAGCTGTTGTGGACGGTGGTGAAGAACCGGTCCCTTAGACGTGGGGGAGCAGCAGCTGCAGGACGGCGGTGAAGAACCGGTCCCTTGGATAAGGTAGGAACCTTTTAAAATCCGGATTATATGCTCTGTTGGAACCTGGGGACGCCCAGAGTTACCCTGTAGGTATGGGACAGGGACAGAGCTCAGAGGTTAGGGCACGGTGTACGCCCCTAGAGTGCATTCTAGCAAACTGGAAGGTATTTGGTGCGGATCCGATGACTAAGAGCCAATTAAAACGATTCTGTACAGTTGACTGGCCTCAATATCAACTAGAGGACCAGGAGTGGTGGCCACCAGGAGGGTCAATTAATTACAACATGATCCTTCAGTTACTCCTGTTCTGTCAGAGAACAAGGAAATGGAATGAACATATGTATGCGCATTTGTTTCTGACTTTATGTACTCGACCAGATATTTTACAGCGCTGTAATCTGACTCCAACTGGTTCGGTAGCAGCTAATGTTAGTCCCCAGACCCCCACCCCCACTGTAATGGCAGAGCCGGTGTCCCCTTCGGCCCCTACACCCACACCTTGTAAGTCCCCAATGGTTGGCCTATACCCCTTAATCACCGAAACTAAAGTCGCCCGGTCTGGATCAGACAGGCGTCCGGCCACGACTATGCAGGTTTATACTCATGTGCCCTTTAATCCTGTGGATTTGGCTGCTTTCAAAGCACAGGCAGGAGAGTTTTCCACCAACCCAAGCAGGTTTATATCAGTCTTTGAGGGGTGCCTCAGTAGTCACAAGCCGGACTGGGATGATTGTAACGTCCTCCTGCGAACCCTATTGTCTGAGGTTGAAAGACAACAGGTTGTGTCCAAGGCCAGGGAGGAGGCGCAGAGACGGTACGACCGGGATCGTATTAATGTCCCTGACCCGGATGCACAAGTCCCCCGAGCAGACCCCAGGTGGGATCCAAATGATCATGGGGATATGACCCGCCTTACCTCTTATAAGGAGTTGCTTTTACATGGACTCCGTCACTCGGCTGTCCGACATAATAATTGGGCAAAGCCATATGAAGTAATGCAGGATTTAAAAGAAAGCCCAGGGGCCTTTCTACAGCGTATTCGGGACACCATTCGACAGAACACTAATGCAGACCCCGATGATCAGGCAACTGAGTCAATTATTAAGGGAATTTTTACGAGCAGAGCAGCCCCTGATATTAAGAGAAAGTTACAGAAAAAGGAGGATTTAATGGGTATGACCATGGCACAAATTTTAGAGACTGCAAACCGAGCTTATGGTCTGAGAGAGACAGAGAAGGAGAGAAAGCAAGTGAGATTGATGGTAACAGCGGTACAGGCCGGCACTAAGAGAAGTGGCCGGGGAGGAAGGGGCCGTGGACGCGACCGTCCGGGCCTGCAGGAGAGACGACTGGGTCGCAACCAGTGTGCCCTGTGTCAACAGGAGGGACACTGGAAAAATGAGTGCCCAAAGAGGAAAGAAAAGGGGGGTGCCCCTATGATGGCGATGGTGGAGCAGGAATAGGGGTGTCAGGGGAGACGGACCACCCTACCCCCGGAACCCCGAGTAAAGATGCGGGTGGGAAGCTCAGAAATAGATTTTTTAGTGGACTCTGGAGCGGCCCGAACTGCCGTAAATCAGCCTCTTCAGTTGCCAGTAGCAGATTCCCTTACTGTGGTGGGAGCCACAGGCAGGGACACCAAGTGCCCAGTGTATGCCCCAGCGGAATGTGCTTTGGGAGACAGGACTATATCCCACAAGCTGGTATACCTCCCTGAGTGTCCAACACCTCTGCTGGGACGGGATCTACTTTGTCGCCTCGGTGCCACCCTGCATTTTACTGAGGACGAAATAACCCTTACCTTACCCCCTGAGAATGCCTGGATCATGACCCTTGCAGTTGAGCCCTCAGCCATGCAAGCCCCAGAATGGAGTCCGTGGGAAGACCAGGTGTACCCCCTCGTGTGGGCATCAGGGATTCCAGGAAAGGCCACCCACCAGACCCCTATTACTATTCAGCTCATACCAGGGAAAGGCCCAGTGCAAGTAAAACAGTATCCAATCAAGAGGGAAGCCAGAGAAGGTTTACAGGAAACTATAGATAGATTCCTAATGTATGGTATTCTCCGGGAATGTCAGTCAGCCTGGAACACTCCCATTCTACCCGTACAGAAGCCTGATGGCACGTATCGGCTGGTACAGGACCTAAGGGCAGTCAATGAACGGGTTAAGACTCTGCACCCTCTTGTCCCTAACCCATACACCTTATTGGCTTCTATAGGGGGACAGTATACCCATTTTTCAGTTCTTGATCTAAAAGATGCTTTCTTTACCATCCCAGTTGCCACCCCATCACAGGAGATCTTCTCCTTCGAGTGGGAGGACCGAAAAAGGGTTAAAAAGCAACTTTGCTGGACAGTGTTGGCCCAGGGATTTAAAAACTCTCCCACCCTTTTTAGCCAGGCTCTGGCCAGGGACCTACAGGAGTGGGATAATGAGGAGGCTCTCCTTCTGCAGTATGTAGATGATTTGTTAATTGCCACTGTGGGCCAAAAACCCTGCCTTAAAGCCACCGTGAGCCTCCTGAATTTTATTGGACTCCGGGGATATCGTGTAGCACGGAGTAAGGCTCAAATTGCCCTCCCAGAGGTACGGTACCTCGGGTTTCACATACGGCAAGGGGAGCGTCAGCTTTCAAGCGAAAGAAAGGAAGCTATCTGTCAAGTTCCTACCCCAAGTAACCGTAAGCGGCTCAGGGCATTTCTGGGTATGGCAGGCTTTTGCAGGATATGGATCCCAGAGTTTGGACTGTGGGCTAAACCCCTGTACGACTGTGTAAAAGGAGCAGATCATGACCCCTTCTATTGGACCCCAGAGGCTGACAGGGCATTTAAAATCCTGAAAAGAAAATTGATGGAAGCCCCGGCTCTGGGCCTGCCAGATCTCTCTAAGCCGTTTCAGTTGTATGTACATGAATGAAGGGGGATGGCCCTAGGAGTGCTTACACAGCTGTTAGGAGCATGGAAGCGTCCTGTGGCTTATTTTTCTAAGCAATTGGATCAGGTTGCAAAGGGTTGGCCGGCATGTTTACGGGCGGTCGCAGCTACTGCCCTATTGCTTGAGGAAGCCGAGAAGCTAACATTGGGAGGGGTTATGCAAATCTATACTCCCCATATGGTCCGAGCCTTATTGGATGCAAAGGGAGGGCTTTGGCTCACCCAGGCTCGGATTGCTCGGTACCAGGCTAAGCTGTTAGAGAACTCTGAAGTCACCCTACAGCCTTGCTCCTCCCTTAACCCAGCCACTCTCTTGCCAGAAACAGAGGAACAGAAACATGACTGTTTAGAGATCATAGATGTCCAGTACTCCAGCCGTCCGGATTTAAAGGATGTACCTCTCCCAAATGCAGATTATGAGTGGTACACTGATGGTAGCAGTACTGTAATAGATGGGCAAAGGAGGGCGGGTTATGCTGTTGTGACCCTCCATGACACTGTGGAAGCTGAAGGTTTGCCTGCTGGGACCTCTGCCCAGCTTGCCGAACTAATAGCCCTGACCCGTGCACTTGAACTGTCAAAAGGAAAGCGGGTCAACATTTTTACTGATTCAAAGTATGCTTTTGGTGTGCTGCATGCTCATGCTGGCCTATGGAAGCAAAGGGGAATGCTGACAGCCCAAGGCTCCCCAGTCAAGTACAGGCCCCAAATCCTCCGGCTCCTAGAAGCCATATAACTCCCCTCGGAAGTGGCGGTGGTACACTGTAAAGCCCATCAAAGGGAGGATCAAGATGTGGCCAGAGGTAACGCCCAGGCAGATAGAGAGGCTAAGCATGCTGCCACCCTGCCATCCCCTCAGGCTGAGAACGCCCATATGCATGCCCTTATCCCATCAGTAGGGGAGCTTCCAACCCCTCAGTACTCTGGGGAGGAGAGACAGCTAACTGACAAACTCGGTCTCCGGGAAAAGGAGGGATGGCTCCATTCCCCAGAAGGGAAGGTCCTCTTACCAAAGGGCCTAATCCGGCCAGTGCTGCAGAAACTACATCAAACCACTCATGCTGGCAGGGAAACACTTATCCAGCTAATGAGAAAATACTTTATCACTTCCGGACTCTGACCCCTGGCTGCCCAGGTACAAGCGGACTGCTTAGTCTGCCAAAAGAATAACCCCCGACCGGGACATCCTGTGCCACCAGCTGCCCTAGAACCCAGTCCGGGCCCCGGACAAGTGTGGCAAATAGACTTTACTGAGTTTCCCCGAACCCAAGGGTTCAAATATCTCCTTGTTATAGTGGATCGGTTCAGCGGATGGCCAGAAGCCTTCCCATGCCGTAACTGCACTGCCAGGACAGTGGCCCTCAAGTTTGTTAAGGAGCTCATTCCTCGCTTTGGACTCCCCCTGTGGATGGAATCTGACAATGGGACACACTTCATGTCAAAAATCATTCAAAGCATCTCACATGCCTTACAGATCCCCTGGAAACTCCATACGCCCTGGAGACCGCAAGCCAGTGGGGTAGTGGAGCGTACCAATCAGACCCTTAAACGGCATCTCTCAAAAGTGTGCCAAGAAGCCTCACTGCGATGGCCTGATGCTTTGCCCCTCGTCCTACTCCGTATCCGCGTTCTCCCAAAGGGTAGATTAGGGCTCAGTCCCTTTGAAATTATGTTTGGAAGGGCGTGGCCCATGAATGGCACCCCGGTTCTGTCAGGGGAATGGGAGTTGGGTAATGGTTTTTTGTCACAGTATATGTGTTCCCTGTCTGCTGTTCTCTTGTCTCTTCACAGGTATACCAAGGATTCCCAGCCTCTCCCCTTGGACTCTCCCGTTCACTCCTTACAGCCCGGTGACTCTGTGCTTGTTCGCACCTGGAAAGACGAGCCTCTCCAGGAAAAGTGGAAAGGACCCTATACCGTCCTGCTGATTTCCCATACAGCGGCAAAGATCGAGGGACACAAGAACTGGATCCATCACTCTCATCTGAAGGCAGTACCCGCCCCCTCGTCAGCAGAACAGTGGACCGTCCAACCTGCTGACTCCTCATCTAGTGACAATCTCGGGCTAAAGCTACTGTTTAAAAGACACAAATAGCGGGCACCTTAATGCTAAAATGGGCCCACCCAGGTATTGGAGACCTTGGGTTGGGAAGACTCTGGTAATAATTAATTGGGTAACATTGTTATTCTTTGTATTGGTATTTCCAAATTGTGCATATCGGGAACATAACTCCTTTGTTTTGCTTGCGCACCATGTTGCTACTTTAACAAACCAGACTGATTGCTGGGTGTGTGCTCCAACTCCACTATCCCCCAAAACGGGAATGCCCCTTGACATGCTGCCCTTGACCCTAGCAGAATTAGCCACCACCAAAGAGCAGGAAAGAACGGACTCACCGTTCTGGAACAAGACCTCTTTACAGCAAGCCACCTATCAGGACCAGGAGTATTCAGTTGCAGTACTCACTGAGGGAGTGTTATGTTTTACCCGAAACCAATCTGATCCCTATGGGCATCCTGTGGGAAAGAGCTCCTGTGTTATTACACAGTGGGCTGATGGGTATTGGATAAAGACCAACAGGGGAGGCCAACAGTGTGGGTGTAATGGTTCCTCCCCTTTTAGGGAAACACTTACAAATAATCTTACCACAAAAAAGGGGTTTGGAAATGTAACTTGCCGTCCAGTTAATATCTCCAATGTAGCAAGCCAATGGTGGGTTTGTAGTGGTCCCTATGGCGAGTGTAATTTGAACGGCACAATTAGAAATGCCCCCACTTGTACCCAATCAGGAGGATGGGATGCCCACCCTAGGGGCGTATGAACTGTTTGGAAAAGCAGCCTTAAATATCCCAGGAATCCCCTTAAGAAACAGTCCTTACTGGGCCCTACAGGGTCACTATTTTGTATGTGGCCGAAAGGCTTACAAGGTGCTGCCAGCCAACTGGACAGGTAGCTGTTATATAGCTCATGGAGTTCCTCATCTTTCCATAACTGCCACACTGCCCAAAGGAAAGATTAGAAATGCCCGAGACACCTCTGTTGAGTCACGAGAAAAGACCCTGCGGCGACTGACTAAGGCATTGGAGGGCAATATGAAGAATCCCCTCACAACCGAGAAGCTGGTAGGGTGCTCTGTACTGGGAATAGTGCCACTGTTTACCGGGCCAGCCCTGGCATGCATAGGCCGCTATACTGTAAGGCTGCAGATGGTACTTGAGAAGGTGGCCTTAGAGTTAGAGGACTCGGTTAGTGATTTAGGGTCAGCAGTAAAAACATTAAATAAAGAGGTACAGCAGCTCAGGACGTTTTCCCTCCAAAACAGGCTGGCTTTGGACTATCTCTTGGCATCCCAAGCAGGGGTTTGTGCCCTCGTCGGGCCCCGATGTTGTGTATATGTAAATGATAGCAGTTATGAGATCTATGAAAAGGTGGTACAGGCTGAGGCCCATGCCCGAGCCGGAGCACAGGTTGCCTATACTGCCCCAGAGAACGATTGGTTGCAAACCTTGTTTTCAGGCTGGGGTTTGTCACTAGGCCCCGGTGTCCTTGGGCCCCCCCCCCCCTCCTGCCTGGAGGCACTCGCAGCAGCTCTGCGTGCTAGGCCCAAGTGTCCTTGGCCCCCCCGCCTGGAGGCACACACAGCAGTTATGCTGAGAATCTGCAACAGTATGCTGCAGAGTCAGACTGCCTGAAACTAAGCAAAGCCAAACAGGGGAGATATGGAAGAACAATGCTGAATAAAGCAGCTTTATGTATAGTTTAACAAATGATACAGAGAATCAGGGAACTAGTTGGGAACTGGATTGGCTGGCTATATGGATACTTGGAGCAGCTTGCTATTGGATAAGTATGATGGGAAAAAGGACGTATAAAAGCCTGTGTAACTTCCTGCTCTGTTGTACAGGATTTGAGATTCAAATCTCCCTGTACCTTTTTGAAGCTTCAAATAAACTTTTCTGCTTCTCCACCCCGTTGTGATTATTGGGTGTAGCACACCAGGTAACGAACCAACTCAAGCTGTTGTTCAGCCTCTCGGCACTGGGTGCCGGTAACAATGATACTGAGAATATGTTCTTTGCTGATAGAACCAGGCAAGTGCTATTTAACAGGAAAAGGAGATAAAGGAGAAATCTCCTCGGTGCTATGGTAATACAGATACCACTAATAATAATAATGGCCCTAATCCTTGAGTATAGTTGAGATCCCCATAAAACAGATCATTAGAGGAGTATACAAAGCTCATTTCAGAGGGATCATGGCGGAACAAGTCTCTTGTCCAGTCTCTGGCTTAACTTGAAAGCTGCTCTCAGATGCAGTTGCTGCCAACAGTCTCAAAGGGCCATTTTGGTAGCTGATGGATCAGCAGGACATAGGGTCATTGTGATGAAACAGAGATGCCCCATACCAGCAGAGAAGAAGCTAAAGAGACTCTGTGGACCCTGCTAGCTCTGTCCTGCTATGCCTGCAACTGATGCTGAGCCTGGAGGTGGAATAAAAGGAGAGAATCTGGCTCAGTTCAGGGCTGATTGGGGAGAAAACAGGATTGAGCTCTGTCTCTCTTTGTGAAGGAAGATTTGAGGGTGGAGAAACAGGCCCAATAGCTAAGGCAGCTACTTAGCCCTCAGGACAGAGTGATGCTCAACTAAGAAGCTGTTTTGGAGATTGGGGATGACCCAGGAGTGAGTTGATTTTACTTTTTTCTTGGGAACATTTCAGGGCTAAGCTCTTCCAGCATCCCAAAGGAGTTAAGACTGTAGGAGGGCCGAGTGGACACAGAGGACTGAGACTTCCTCTCCCACTTCCCAGAGAGATCCACGGCTATATCAGGACACCGGGAAGGTGCAAAAGGGGGTGCTACTCCAGCCACACCACTACAGCCATCTTTGCCACACCTTTTTCCAGACTGTGCCCCCGGTGCTGGTTATAGGCAGAGGTGTCACAGTAGGAGCCACTATACTGGCTCTGTACCATCAGAGGTTCTCCCAAAACTGGAGAGAGTCTCCCATGGGCATCTAACCTGTCTTTCTATCCAGAATGCCCCTATGGTGTGGTGCAAAGTGTTGAAGAATATTGAAGAATCAGAGTCAATTATTTTGGTTAGAAATGGTTAATTGACATCAGTATGTTTACCCTGTGATGGTTCCACTGTACTCAGAATCTACAGGTAGCTCCATCTTAGTACCAGATCCTGGTTGTAAGGAAATGCTAAACACTGCACTTTAAAAAATTAGTAATGGCCCTGACATGATGAAATGGCTGGAAGTTCTCCTACTGAGTTGTCTTAAATCAAGGAAAGGAAACTGAACTCAGGTTGATGTGGCTAATCTCAAAACCAGATTAAAATTGACAGCAAGAAATAAACCAGTCATGACAGGAAGACAGCACAGAATCTAGCTCACCATTAAATTAGCCTCATTTTATTATTATTTTGGTTTAATTGAAGTGAATGTGGCCTGGACTAGACCTTATAGAAACATGTCCTTTTGTACAGAAAAATATGCATTCTGCTGTTAGTATTGGTAATTTATTTCTGCTTGTTTTGGAAGGTAGGTAATGAATAAAGTAATTGAAGGATTTCTATCGGGTCTGGATAAAATGCTTTAGTCCCAGGAATAAGGAGTGTGGTAGATAAATAAGCTTAGAGAGAACTTTCTAAGCAAAGTTGACAGCTTAAAGAGATAAGCTGGCACAATTAAAGAGAGCATAGATAAGATTTTATATTACAAGGTAATAACACAGCATGTGCTAAGATTTTCAAATTTGTACTCAAGGATAAAAAAAGATACAAAATGACATGTAGCTGAGGGACCTGAAATCATTCAGGCAGACGGCTGCTTCTACCTAAATGGAGTGGCTTATGCCATTGTCAGAACTAAAGTAAACAGCACCTAAGCACAGATATAACACTTATAATGCCTGTTTTATTGGCATATCATAGTCATTTATTTAGGTAATGTGTTGAATTTTATTATGTTGAAATCTCATTTTGTCTACTTTTCTGCTTTTAAATATTTACTAGATATGTGGAGTGATAGATAACACTGGCAGGAACAGTGGTGTACTAACCTCTAGTCCCATCTGGGGTTAGGCTAATGCCTCGGCCCAAGATTTTATTTTAAAAAGTAACAGACCACTGGATTTCTCTCTGATGTATGTGAAATGAATGGTCAAATCATCTGAGTTTGAATGCCTGGTGGGATGTGGAGTCCCCAAAGGAATAGGAAAACCTGAGCAAATATGAAAGGTCAGGTTCTAGAGGAGTGAGATGTATATGGTCAGCTAAAGAAATGGAAAACATTTTGAGAAAGTTAGGTGAAAATTTAATTCTGCCTCTGGTACTGCAATTTTTGGAACAGGCTACTCATGAGACTAGCTTTTACACTTTAGGAGTTAATCTTAATACACTATAAAGATAATTCATCTTCAGACAGTTTCTCCACTGTATTGGGTAACATAAGGATATTTTCCACATCTCTTATTTTTTCCAAAAAATATATTTTATTGTGAAAATACTCCCTTTATTTGAATTTTCCTATATCTTATATAATATCCCAGGGCAATGATACAGCCAAAAAGCTTGTTGTAAATCCATATCTACCTTTTGGCACCTTCCATGAAGACTCCTTTCCTATAATGGCAATTTGTCATATTTTAGTAACATCCAGCCTTGGTGCTTGGGGAAGTTATATTGACTTCCCGCATTTTGGCATGTGAAAATTTAGAACAAGCCGAAAGAGAGTGCGGCAGAGGGTTTGAACTCAGACATCGGTGTGAGCATGTGTTGAAGCCATAAAATGGCTGCATATCATGTACTGAAGGGGGTTTTCCCTTGTTGAGTGTGTAAAATTGCACACTAATAAAAGTTGTTTGAACTTATTCATAAATGCAAACCAGTTTGAAATCAATGCTCCCATGTGTGAGAGCTTTATGCCAGTTGCGGCCTTGTTTTGGGTGGGATATTCTTGTACACAGTCCTAGTAGCCAGCATGCTTATCTCCCACGGAAGATCTCCATACAAATAAAAAGATATGTAACAGATGCAGGGACCAGACTACAGAAAAAAGACCTACACTGGTTACCGTTATGAAAATCAGATATGGACCCAAGCTGCAACATTCAGATGCGTAAGTAGATTTTGAACAACTTCCAATTTGGGGTGTTCTACTGGATTAAAATTTGGATCATATAGCTGGTTGTTGTCTATTTCTACATTTAAAAACAGGACCAAATACTGAGCTGCAGTGTTGGATTGTGTCAAGGCTAAATCCCCACTCTGTTATTGACTACAGAAGATGGGGTCCCGCAAGGATTCTAAAAATTAATACTTGCCACTCCAGGCTTGTATTAAACTCCCAAGGTTACAGCTTTCTCTGACATTGGGTTGGTAAATGCTGCCACCACCCGAAAAAAACCCTTTGGACCCAGGAAGGAACACTTGGGAATTCCTCCCTGTGGGGTACCCTCAAACCCTTTCACCGCCCCTTCGGGGAGGAGCTGAGAAAGAAACAAAGGAAATTAGCTGTGATACCACCTAATCAAACAACCTGCACAAACCTCTTAGGACACCAAAAATCCAATCCTGTTCTTAAAAAAGGTAAATTTTATTAAAAGCAAAAAGGAAAAAATGCATCTGGAACTTAGGCTTTTGCTAGATTTTAAAAGAGCAATTCCAAAAGTTAAGCACTCAGACCAGTTTTCTTGGGTGTTCAGTTTAAAGATTACAAGCAAACAAAAGCATCAGGGATTAGAACAGAGGAGATCCACAAGCCAAAATAAAAATGAAACCTGATTGCATCTATCTAAACATTCCCTATCTAAATAATTTCTTCTAGGTGTAACCCTTCTGCCTGTCAGACTTGGCAGCAACAAGGGCTGGGTTCAGTATCTAGGGGTTCCGTTCAGTGATGAGCTGCTAAAATCTTAACAACAGGTTCCCTCCTCACCCCACGAGGGGGTCGTTGCCCACCCCCACCTCCTGGGACTTCTGCCCCATCCAACTCCCCGCATTCCTTGATGCTCCCCCCTCAGGACCCCTGACCCATCCACCCCCTCCCCTGTCCCCTGACTGCCCCCAGAACTGGGCAGGAGGGTCTCGTGGGCCACCATAGTGGGTGCCCACCCCACCCCTAAGAGCCAGAGGGACTTGCTGGGGGGGCGAGGTGGCGAGTCCTGGAGGTGCTTACCTGGGGCAGCTTCCAGGAGGATCTGGCAGGTCCCTCTGGCTCCTAGGGGCGGGGGAGCGTAGCTAGGGGGGGAAGCAGGGGGAGTGGCTGCTTGCCCCCTGATCACATCAAAAGTGGCACCTTAGGCGACGACTCCCTGGGTGCTCCGGGGCTGGAGCACCCACGGGGAAAATTTGGTGGGTGCACAGCACCCACCGGCAGCTCCCCACCCCGCGCCTGGCTCCAGCTCACCTCACTTCCACTCCACTTCCTCCGCTGAACGCGCTGCCCCGCTCTGCTTCTCTGCGCCACCCCCAGCTTCTCGCGAATCAGCTGTTTGGTGGGAAGCCTGGGAGGGCTGAGAAGCAGGCGGTGGCTTCACACTCAGGCCGAGGGTGGCGGAGGTGAGCTGGGGCGGGGAGTGGTTCCCCTGCGCGGCCCCCTCTCTGGTTACCTGCTGTGGTGCGGGCGGCCCTCCTTGCGCCCCCCCCCCCGCGACAGCTCACCTCGAGGTATGGGGAGGGAGGTACGGGGGCATCTTACATGCTCCGCTGCTCGGATCGATGGCCGAGTGCCACGTCTCTCCATGGGGTTCTGCCGCAGTCTTCACCACCAGCTGTGCCTCTCTTCCAGCCGTCCTGCTGACCGCTCCTCTCCACCAGCCACCCAGCTATCCACGCCACTCTCCACACTAGCCATCCTGCTGTCTGCTCAGCAAATTGTCCCCCACACCCAACAGAGCTCTCAGTAACTTGAACTCTTTTTAGTGATTTCAGCCCTGAGGTGAGTTTTATGGGGTAGTAAGAGAGCATCAGTGCTGGTGTACCACTAGCCCAAAGTAGGTCTAATGCTTAGACCCAAGTATCAGTGATTTCAGCTCTGTAGCATGTAACAAAATTCCTAATGGAGCCAAAATTAGCTCTGTTATTACACAGTGGAGCAAGGAGAGGGGATTAAAGTAGTGTTTAGGGTCCTTAGGACACACCCACACTACTAGGTACATATACCTATCCCCCAGCCCCTCTCAAGTCACTGGGTTTTGGAACCCATGTCCCTTGCCTAGCGAATGCTACTTAGTTGAGGGCGAGTTCCTCCATCCTAAAATACCAAGTACAGTTCTACTGTCCTTGATTCACATAACCAAGATTACAACCCTTTATTACTCCTGCCCCAATAACAAAGAGACTGGGGATCCCACAGCAGCCAAAGTGACCATTTGGGCACGCAGTCCATCATGCTAGGCAGGGTGGGTATGCCCATGCAAACGAGATCAGCGCCTGAAGTCCTTTTCCACAGCTCACCACCAGATGTCAGGGTAGAGCTCATTCTGACTCTGCTTGCATAGGTATGGAAGATACTTTTTCATACCAGGTTCAAACCTTACACAGCATTCCTGCTTATAGCATTGCTGCTCTGTCCCTGCAGCCCTGAGAACAGCAGACAAAGGGAAAGTTTCTTTCCCAATTTTAAAAGTTCTAGCCTTTTCATTGGCTTTTTTGGTCAGGTGCCCACTCCTTTTCTTTTACCTGTGGGCTTGTTAACCCTTTACAGATAAAGCAAGCAGAGAACAGACACCAAGAGGGATTTTACAGCTAACTGTGTGTCTGTCAAGGTTCCTTCCCCAGTCTGAACTCTAGGGTAAAGATGTGGGGACCTGCATGAAAATCTCCTAAGCTTACTTTTACCAGCTTAGGTTAAAACTTCCCCAAGGTACAAAATTATTTTACCCTTGGATTTCCACTGCCACTACCAAACTTTATCTGGATTTACTGGGAAACATGGTTTGGACACATCTTTCCCCCCAGAATCCTCCCAATCCTTGCACCCCACTTCCTGGGGAAGGTTTGGTAAAAATCCTCACCAATTTACATAGGTGACCACAGACCCAAACCCTTGGATCTTAGAACAATGAAA
This sequence comes from Lepidochelys olivacea, assembly GCF_965140295.1. NCBI lineage: Eukaryota > Metazoa > Chordata > Testudines > Cheloniidae > Lepidochelys > Lepidochelys olivacea. The sequence goes on from NC_140411.1 coordinate 301,413,486, forward strand.
AAGCATTCAGTTTTCTTACAAGAAGACTTTTAATAGAAGTAAAGGAATCACCTCTGTAAAATCAGGATGGTAGATACCTTACAGGGTAATTAGATTCAAAACATAGAGAATCCCTCTAGGCAAAACCTTAAGTTACAAAAAAGACACACAGACAGGAATAGTCATTCTATTCAGCACAGCTCTTTTCTCAGCCATTTAAAGAAATCATAATCTAACACATACCTAGCTAGATTACTTAGTAAAAGTTCTAAGACTCCATTCCTGTTCTGTCCCCAGCAAAAGCAGCATACAGACAGACCCAGACCCTTTGTTTTTCTCCCTCCTCCCAGCTTTTGAAAGTATCTTGTCTCCTCATTGGTCATTTTGGTCAGGTGCCAGCGAGATTACCTTTAGCTTCTTAACCCTTTACAGGTAAGAGGATTTTTCCTCTCGCCAGGAGGGATTTTAAAGGGGTTTACCCTTCCCTTTATTTTTATGACAGTGTCCATCAAGGGGGCTACCTACCACCCACTTACTTTATCACAGATTGCTTGGCTCAGCTTTGGAAGTAAGGGAGAAGCAAGTTCAAGGTAATGTTAAGCCCCCTTTGTGCTGCATACTCCTGGGACTGTCCTGGAGCCCTGACATAGAGTAGGACACCCTATATCAGCTGCAAGCAATCCTCAGGTCCCCTTTTGGCAGCCAGGGATTGCCAGGATGTAACAGTGTCTTGGCCATGTCCCTTTCCCAGGCCATACTCTCTGTGAGCACTGTGATGGGGCATGCTTTCACAAAAAACAGGGCGGAGGAGCAAAATTACCCCACTGTGGTGGAGCATTGGGGAGTATTGTGTCTACAGCCTCAGTTATCTTACTCAGTAATGGAGGCAGAAAATGTAAATATGTCTTTCTTTGCCAAATTTTATTAGTCATTTAAATCTCTATCTTACAACAGACAGACTCTTAAAAGGAAACATAAAGAAAAAAGCCAGAACAATTAGATGAAATGTATCTGCTGCTTGCTTCCTGGTTCCTTTGTTCTTCCTCCCTTGTCTCCTCTTGGGCATTTCTCTAAGCAGTAGTGCTCATTGACAGAGGGACTAGCAAGTCCACTTTAGTCATTCTCTCTCTTCAACAACAGTCCAGAGCAGTTATACAATTTACTGTTCTTTCATTCCCATTCTTACAGGATTCTCAGAAAAAGTTGGGAGTATGTACGGTATCCAGTATAAGTACAGGAGCACAATTCTGCAAGAAGTTGAGCTACACCTGTTTTGCTGAAGCCAACGGCATTCATCACTTCACAGCAACAGGCCCAGGAAGACTTAGGAGCTGTGAGTCCACATCCTTAGTATGACTCTTTGCATTTTGTCAGCTTATGACAAATGTATTTTACTGGAATCTTTTGTCTAATATAACTTTCTTTTCTTACTGGTTTAATAAAAGAAATCAAACAAACCTTTTCAGGAGAAGGAGAAAACAGTCAGTAAGAAATTGAAAAGCGGGAAAGAAAAAAAACAATACAGAATAAGGAAACACTGATAAGTAGGTTCCATATGTCAGTCAATGGTGTGAAGATATTAACAAGCAAATCTTTGACATTAGGCTTTGTAATGGTTAGTTTTAGGCTGTTAATAAGTGGAACTTTGCCATGACCCCCTTTGAATGGCTTCTGAGGGATCATTATGAGGTATCACATTAACATCATAATGTCCCCATATTACAAGTTAATATACATACAGTAGAAAGTAACTCTGTATCTTTACTGCAGATAAACACTGTGGTTATTACTAATTTGTATTGCAGTAGTGCCCAGAGGCCTCAATTGGGGGCCCATTATGCTAGTTACCATACACACCCAAAGAAAACATGGTCCCTGACCCAAAGACATTGCTGCCCAAGGCCTGGATTCAGAAGAGATTTATAAACATGCATAAAAATGTCTGGAGGGTAAATTTGCAAAACATCTCTCAAATTTTAGGACAAGCTCTTTTTCTTTGTGAGCTCTTTACATTTACATTTCTCCTTTAAAAAAACTGAAGATCTGTCTATGCAACTTAAACTCTGCATTTGGGTATAGAACACTCCCCTTGAACTATAACATGGTAATCTGATATCTTGGATTTCCTGGAATATTCCCAGAATCAGGAAGAGGAGAATCTTGTTATGGATGGGACCCGAATGAATGTCAGAAAAGACAATAGGGGCATTTCAGCAGACACATACTTCCACTTGCTGAGAGTTGATTCTGTCAGTACCTGTAAAACGCAATGTTTATTCTAAATGCCACCATCTTTTTAAAGAGAAGACCCATGAGGACCAAAGCAGTGACTGGTCAATCTAAAAGAAATGTGGAGCTTTGATTTGGATAAACCAGACTTTAAGCTGCAAGTTGGACTGGAGATATCTGAACAAGACAATTTCTTTAGGGATTGTCAGTTCTGTTTTTCCCTCAGGCAACTGCAGTTCTAGAAAATGTCATGACATTTCCTATTTCAATCCTGCGTGGAACCAGGGAATGTAGAGAGGTGTGAATGTTTGAAATAATCAAGTTTCTTTTTCCCCCCACAATTGTGTACGTGTGAATTTAGAGTTCCTGAAAGTTGCTGGATTGACAGCCATGCTGCTGCCAGTTCTGTATCGGATCTGTGGATAGAGGACTCCAGTCTTCAGGGGTGTCAACTTAGCACTTTTCAGGGAAACAAGATTCACACATTATTTAAGGTAATCTACTGTATATACACTATGCTTTTATTGAGACTAAAGGGCCTTCAGCCTGGCAAGATGTGGCTGGATGGGAGGAAGGTTTCAAGGGCTGGAGTCCTGGGATGGGAAAGATTAACAATGGATTTATTTTATTTTTTACAAATAATCATAAAAGCAGCACCTTCCCCCAGGCTCTGTGCTCCCTTGATAAACAGCTAAAATACAGCCCAATTAAGACAAAGACTAGCAAACCAATACTTTCTTTTCATAAAAGAAGAGCCAGACCAGGAAACCAAATTTTCCCCCTCAGCTCTGACAACATTCCAATCTCATTCCAAATAAAAATCCATTTTTACCATAGAATTCCCATTGAAATCAATGAAAGTTTTGCTTGGGGAATGGAATTCTTAATTTTAAGAGGAAGGAAACGGTCCAGTGGGTAGGGCAGTAGCTGAAGACTTGGTTTACCTGACTGCCCTACCTCTCAGGTGTGTTTTAATGTATTTATCCTCACAACTTGTGTGGCTCTCAAATGCTACAGTGATGAGGGTCAGATAAATCCCTTGCACAGATGAATGGAGTTTTGGGGTTCTAAGTCAGAGGGCCATATTCTGGCAAGTCAATGGGGCTAGGAGTGGAGTAAGGTGCCACTCAATGTTCAGGGTAACAGAATATGGCCCAAAATTTTCACATTCAGTGAAGTTACAGTTTTCAAAAAATTATTCACCTCACCAAATTTGTCCATTGAATAAGGGCTGTTGTGCTTTCATTTTCTGCTCAGTGTTTTCAACATTTATCTCATTATTTAAAGGTCCATTAAGGACTCCCAACTACTTTTAATGGTCTGTAATACACAAATACAGCAGATATGTTGAAACATCATTAGAGATACAAATCATAATCACAACAAGGATATTTGTTGTGTAGCTTGTCACTTTGAGTGCATGGAGTGACAGCTTTGTTTGAATGTCCTTGCTTTTGTCAGTTCCTGGTAGACTCTTAGCATTCATTTAATGTAATGTGAAGTCACTTATTTGATAATTTTATTGCTTGAATAAAACCACTTTAAAACAGATATGAGGAAAATGTAAATGAATAGAAAACTGACTATCATTTTTGAGGTGAATTTTGCTCACAAAAATGAGGGACTGTAGACTTAATCTAATGCCCATTACTGAAGTCATTGGGCTGATCAAGAACTAAGTGGTCTATCTTAGACCAGCAGGGCATGGGTAGAAAATGTACAAGCACCCTACATAAAATTGCCTATGAACGTCCATCCTCTGTACTGGCAGTATGACACCCTGGCTTTTGCAGTAGTGGGCTTTTCTTGAAGGATGGCTGACAACCAGGCCAAATTTTGTGCTTATTTTTAGACGAGAAACACAATTGGTTTAAAGATGTATCAGTCCATGCATCTACAAAGTTAGGAGCAGCAATTTAGCATTTGTATAGCATTTGTATAGCAAATGGCTGCGCAAATCATACAATCACTGAAATGCAGGGCTAGAAGAGACCTCAAGAGGACATTAAATCAAGCAGAGGCAGGACCAAGTAAACCTAGACTATCTCTGACAGGAGTTTGTCCAACCTAATCTTAAAAACCTCCAATGATGGGGATTCCACCACCTTTTTTAGAAGCTATTCTAGAATGTAACTACCTTTATAGTTAGAAAGTTTTTCCTAATTTTTAACCTAAATCTCCCTTGCTGCAGATTGATCCCATTATTTATCCTAATTTCAGTGGACATGGAGAACAAACAGTCACCATCCTCTTTTAATAGCCCTTATCTTATTGGAAGACTTTTATTGGGTCCCCCCTCAGTCTTCTCTCCTCAGGAGTAAACATGCCCAGTTCCTCATAGGTCAGGTTTTGAAAACTTTTTATCATTTGTATTGCTTGCTCTGGACTTTTCAATTTATCCACATCTTTCCTAAAGTGTAGTGCCCAGAATTAGACCTAGTACTCCAGCTGAGGCCTCACCAGTGTAGAGTAGAACATCTTACATATGACAATCCTGTTAATATATCCTAGAATTATTAGCCTTTTTGCAATTGCATCGCATTGTTGACTCATATTCAATTTGTGATCCACTGTAACCCCCAGATCCTTTCAGCAGCATTATCACCTAGCCAGTTATTTCCCATTTTGTAGTTGTGCATTTTCTTTTTCCTTCCTAAGTGTAGTACTCTGCACTTGTCTTTACTGAATTTCATCTTATTGATTTCAGACCAATTCTCTAATTTATCCAGGTCATTTTGAATTCTAATCCTGTCCTCCAAAGTGCTTGCAACTCCTCCATGTTTGGTGTCATCTGCAAGTTTTATAAGCATACTCTCCACTCCATTATCCAAGTCATAAATGAAATTATTGAATAGAACTGGACTCAGGACTGACCCCAGTGGAGTCATCCTCCCAGTTCGGTAACCTCTCTTTGAATGTGGTCTTTCAACCACATTTTCCGAATTTGCATAGAGGGAATGCAAGCAAAATAGTACATAGGGTCAAAAATTACACTGTCATTTCTCTATCAAAAATGCTACAAATAAGATTATTTCCTCTTTGTTACTCTGTCCATTACATAACTAGAGCTGGCCTAAACTCAGGGATTTCAGTTTGCTGGGGATTTTGCTATTTATGAATTTGCTTTTGTTCTGATTTGGAATTAAAGCAAATTTATGGAATTTCTCAGGAAAATGGAGATCCCTGAATATATTGTTTCAGAAACACCAAAATATGGCGTTCCTGAAATGAAATGTGATACTGACATTCTTGTCACTGAATAGCAGCCATTAAATTTGCAAGAATGTCAATTTCACTTAGATGCTCCTTGGGAAACAAAGAGACTTCAAGCCCTTAGAGTCTGGCTGCGTCAAAGGATCTGGGGCTGCCAGCTTTCCCACCAGAGCTGTGGACCCCAAAACCTGCCCGTGTTTCAGTGAAAGTTTCACTGAATCTGTAATAAGACTGAGTGAAACATTTCTGCACAAAGAATCATCATTCCCTTAAACTTCTTACCAGCTCTAGTCATAACCCCCTCTTTGAATCCATCTCTGGATCTCAGTCTTTCTTAATCAAAGCTAAGGTCCTCTCACTTTTGAAGGCCTGCACAGCTCTGTCCCTGCCTATATCTCTGCTGTCCTTTCTTCTTGTCCCTTCCTCTCTTTGGGTTCTTTTTAGCTTCCATTTGTAGCCTTTCTTTTGGGTTTTTGTGTTTTTCTTCTATTCTTTCCTATGTGCTTGGTCCACCTCCATATTCTTGCGTGCCTAAACAATTTTCTTTTCATCTAGTGATGAATTCACTTTTTCCAGATTTGCTGGATAGTGAATACCCATCCCTGAAATATAATCAGATACCAAGTACTATTCAAACTCAGCATTAAGGGATGTTACACAGTTTTTGAATACAAATTTGTAAACTTTTTTCCAGCATTGTTGTAAAAGTGACCAACAAAACTATACTCCACAGCTATAAACTGAAACAGTAAATCTATAATCCATACACCAGTAGTGACTTATCAATAGTGTTGGTTGACTAATGGGAACATTTATTGAGAAATAATTACAAAAATGTTAGAATGGGCCATGAATATTATTCTCCCATCTTTAATTTATGTAGAATAATCATCCATACCACTACAGAAATCATATTTTCTTGCAGAAGTAATCCATGAAGGTTTAAATATATTTGTACCAAAATTCTCAGACAATGGAAAGCTGTGATGAGCCATCAAGCAAGGAGTGATCTGGAAACTGATTCATACAAGAAGGTAATTTGGAGACTACAGAATAAATTAAGATTATAATTTGTACATTTGTTCAATAAACAATAACTCTGACAAAGAACATTTTAAGAAAATAACACTCCAGAAAAAGATCATCAATCATCTAAAAGTCATGAGGAAAATTAAGGTAATGCAAATTACATATTCTACCCTCAATAGTTAAAAATGAAATACAGATCATGACATTGCAATTGTTGCCTTTGTGATTGTCCCCTAGTAGTAAATAGAGCACCACTGCTGTCTCTTTGATAGTGATAACATACTAGCAAGGAAAAAAAAGTGAAAATTACTCACATTTCATGTAGGAATATCTAAACCACACACTTTCAGGGATCCTGTATACTATCACCCTTTTAATACTTTTTTAGACTTTCATCCAAAATGGACCCCTCGGTACCTCCTAGCAGATATGCTTTTTTAGGCATTTTTAAAAGTAAGTGAACTCATACAAGTTTTTTTTTTTTTGTTAAAGAAAAACAAGACTAAAAATGATGTATTATGACCCTCCTTGCCACGGAACACTTCAGAATCCTTTTTTTGGAGCATACACATGAAGGCAGATCCTCAGCTATGTGAATTGTTTTAGGTCCATTGACTTGAATTGAGCTATGTCTATTCACGCCAGCCAAGGAAATACACCAGACTCTTGCGTAGAATGGATACGGGGTGTAATTGAAGCAGAGGAGGAGGAAAGCACTGAATGTAAAGTCAATAATGTAATCCTGATATTATTCTATGTTTTAAACCCATGTGTGAAAGAGAGTGCTGAATCAAATCCTGCTTTCTGCCTGTACCAGTTATTAACTGCTAGGAAAAGAATGGTGCTGCAAACCGTGAAGAAAAAAAAAAGTAATCACAGCATCATTAATCAGACAAAGTGGAAAAAGATCAAATGGTAATTACTTCATTTGATTCACATGATTTAGAATAGAAATAATGACCCCAAGTCAGGCATTTCCGAGTGGTTAATTCTTGAATTTTAGGGCCCAAGAAATTAGGATTCAGTTCCTCTAACTGGCCATTAACTGACAGTAAATACCTTCCCTGTCATTTATTATTGCTTCATTATACCTTAATTGGCATGTCGAATGTTTGCACAATACTTGACATTATTTGAAAGTGTGTGTCAACTTCATTTTGAATGACATTATGTGCAATAACGGCTATGGATAACTGATGTGGATGCTAAAATATTGATCAACGTTTTCAATGCTTCTGCTGTTTCAAAACCCTTTTTCTCAAAGTATCAAAAGGCACCTGGTCAATTTTAAAGGGCTAAGGGCCTGATTCTGATCTCGCACCAATATTAATGAGTAACTCTGTTGAAGTGAATGGAGTTAGACTGGTGTAATACTGGTGTGAGATCAGAATCAGGCTTCAATTACTTGGTTATTTTTTTCTAAATTAACCCGCTGGGGATAATAGGGTATGTCTACACTGCAATGTAAGCCCAGGGTTTGAACTTAGGCTCAAGCATAACTCCCTATCATAGATTCCTTGGAGGTCCAGCTGTGATCTAGTGGGTGGCACACCCAGTATCTCCTCTCAGCAGGAAGGCCTTTCAGCTTAGTTCCTCACCGGAGGATTGGCTTAGCTTCACCTTGGGTTTGCAATGTCCTTGTCCTCTTCTTATCAGAGGGGAGTGAGACTGGAATGTGGCTTATGCCTCTCCTGCAGCAGGGGCAGTTGGAAGGGGAGCCCAGGCCCTCCCACTCCACCAGGCTCCAACCCAGAGCCCTATGAGGGTCAACGGTGCCTGGCATTCTGGAGTGCCCTCAGAGTTACCCTCCTTGTGTCACGTCCTACCATCTCTCTCCCCACAGCTCAAAGTCCAATATGAGATAATAAAAGAAAAAGACAACTAAACCTTCAGCCCCAACTGGGCTCAGCGTACAGTCCTGTTCCTCACAGGGAGGCTTCTTTGACACCCTTGTCCAGCAGTGCTCAGGGTAGGTCTGTCTTCCTCCCTATTCTGAGCTGAGTTGCTCCCTTTTAAGCTTCCTTTTCACTTGGAGCATGCTCTGCAGGTCTAGGGGAGGCCGGGGTTACCTGGGCCCAATATTGTCCTTTAACTCCTTTGGGCCCAGTGTACACACCATCACACCTCCCTTCCATCTATGCTCAAATCACACTAACCCAGGGCTCGGACCCAAGGTCCCAGGACCCAATGAGGTGGAGGATCTTTACCTGAGTGAAGCCAGGACTCAGGGTTCAAGACTTATAGCTTTGCAGTGCAGACACAGTCTCACTGGACTTGTGCTCTGGGAGTCCATCAAAAGTATTCCACAAGCTGATTTCTTTGGCCTCTGAACAGTCAAATTTGGTGAAAAGTCAAGTTTTCTCATACTGCACCATGAACAAAAGGCTAGAGTGGCCACATTTTGGGAGGGTGCTAGGAATTCTGGGATTAGGTGGTTGGATTTGGGCCTTCATAATGCAGTGTAGATGCTAGAGCCCCAGAGTGGGACCCAGGATTCAACAGTTTCTAACCTGGGGTTACAAATGAGAAAAGACACTCAGCTCTAAGTTAACAAACTCAGGGTGTCTCACTGGAGTTCCACTAATCCCAGGCTTACATTACAGTTTAGACATACCCTAAGAGGTTTTGAGTTAATGTCTGAAATCTCAAGAATGGGTGCAGCAGAGAGTGATTTTAGTGATGCAGGGCCTGATTCTAATATCCTTTATACTGGTTTTACCCCAGTCTAACTCCTTTAACCTCAACCGAATTACACCAGTTTTAAGTTTGTGTGGCATCAGAATCAAAGAAGTTATTCTTGATTTACACAGCTGTGTATGAGTTCAGAATCAGACCCTTTGTTGGTGGTCCTCTGTTTTCTGGGACAGACATGCAGGCCTGCCGATGGGGGGGCATTTCAGATGGGAGAAATGATTTATATTTATATATTGCTATATGGTTTAGGATCCATTAGAATGAAAGGGTTTGCATAGATTTAAGTTAGAATGAAAATGTGCTATTTTGAATAAGTTTTAATTAGGGCTGTCAAGCGATTAAAAATTAATCATGATTAATCGTGCAATTAAAAAATAATCTTGATTAATCACACGATTAATCGCACGGCTAAACAATAATAGGATACCGTTTATTTAAATAGTTGTGGACATTTTCTACCCATGTGTCCATCCTGATAGGTTCTGCTTGATAACAATCCAAAGCAGTGTGGACTGACGCATGTTCATTTTCATCATCTTAGTCAGTCAGATGCCACCAGCAGAAGGTTGATTTTCTTTTTTGGTGGTTTTTCTGTAGTTTCCAAGTGTTGCTCTTTTAAGACTTCTGAAAGCATGCTCTACATCTCGTCCCTCTCAGATTTTGGAAGGCACTTAAACCTTGGGTTGAGTGCTGTAGCTATCTTTAGAAATCTCACATTGATATCTTCTTTGCATTTTGTGAAATCTACAGTGAAAGTGTTCTTAAAACGAACAACATGTGCTGGGTCATCATCTGAGACTGCTATAACATGAAATATATGGCAGAATGTGGGTAAAACAGAGTAGGAGACATAATTCTCCCCCAAGGAATTTAGTCACAAATTTAATTAATGCATTTATTTTTTTAAAAAGCATCATCAGCATGGAAGCATGTCCTCTGGAATGGTGGCTGAAGCACGAAGGAGCATACGAATGTTTAGCGTATCTGACATGTAAATACCTTGCAATGCTGGCTAAAAAGTGCCAAGCGAACACCTGTTCTCACTTTCAGGTGATATCGTAAACAAGAAGCAGGCAGCATTATCTCCCGTAAATGTAAACAAAATTGTTTGTCTTAGCGATTGACTGAACAAAAAGTAGGACTGAGTGGACTTGTAGGCTCTAACATTTTACATTGTTTTGTTTTTGAGTGCAGTTATTCAACAAAAAAAATCTACATTTGTGAGTTGCACTTTCACAATAACGAGATTGCACTACAGTACTTGAATGAGGTGAATTGAAAAATACTATTTCTTTTGTTTGCCATCTTTACAGTGCAAATGTTTGTAATCAAAAATAACAATAACAAAAGTGAGCATTGTCTACTTTGCATACTGTGTTGTCATTGAAATCAATATATTTGAAAATGTAGAAAAGCATCCAAAAACAATTTAATAAATTTCAAGTAGTATTCTATTGTTTAACAGTGCAATTAAAACTATGATTAATTGCGTTTAATTTTTTCAATCATGATTCCTTTTTTGAGTTAATCACGTGAGTTAACTGCGATTAATCGGCAGCCCTATTTTTAATGGGAAAATGTGCATGACAAGATTTTAATCCAATATTATTTGAATTATAAAATCTGTAAAAACAGGTCAGTCAATGACAGATCTTGAAGTGTAGTACTGCTTTCAGGGATTGATGTAACAACATTCTGGTGCTAAATCTAGATGAGATTAAAGCTCATGCTGTAGTTGGATTGTGATTCATATAGAATATAGGACACTGGTAACTGGTGTTCAGTGGGTAAAAAGGACAGATGTATGTATTTTGAGTGCTTTAGCAAAATTTGATATTTGACATCAATACTGTGCAGATATAATGCCCAATCAATATCAAGTGCTTGTTTTTGCTGCTATAAATCAATAGCAACCTTTCAGTGCATCCTACTCCAGAGTGAAAAGACACATGTTTGGAATTACTGTGCATTGTTGCTCAGCCAAGGCAAGGATTACTTCCCTGCTTTCAGTTTGTGTTCTATAGCCAACTTTTAAAAATGGTTCTATTCTCTACTTTGCTTGCTTTTCAATAGGTGTTTGGAAGAGTAAAGGCCAAATCTGGTTTAACTCCAATAAGGCTGATGAGGCTTCATTACTGCAACTGAGAGCAGAATTTGGTTTCAACATAGTGATGGATGAGTAAAATGGAATTGGCACTGGAATTGCAAAAGAAAAAACTGGCTGTTGTAAAGCTTACATTGAAATCCAAAAGGGGCGGATCATGCTGGCAGCTCCTCTGGAGTGGCTGTACCACCCCCAGCCCTTCCACACAGCTGCATCTCCTGTCTGAGTTCTGAACAGCCCAGCCAGAGGACAGAGCTGGGGGTGGGTGGGGAGGAGTCATGGGGGAGGTCACGTGTCCCCCCTTTAGCTGGTGTCCCCCTTTGTGTCCCTCCCAGGAGCCACCGTACCAGTAAGAATTAAAATCTACTTGCATCACTGACTATGTCCTAGCTGCACTTGGAGGTAGTGGAGAATGGTGGCCACAGGGAGATGGTTGTGGCTCCCGGATCCTTGACCACGCAGTTTCAGCAGATATCAGAGCAGATATTAGGACCTGCTTTAACCTCCTCTGCAGGCATATGGTCTGCCTTTGCACCAGTGGAGGATCAGACATAGGGAAGCTCTACTCCACCATGCTCCCCAGCTCCACATCCCACTCCAGGAACACCCGTGTTACACCTCTCACTCCCCTTTTGCCAGGGATGTGGGGACAGCTGGCTCAGGAAGTGTGATAGCCACCTCCAGCAACTGTTTGCCAGCAAAGACTTCCCTTGCATAAGGGGAAATTTCCATTGGTTTTCTCCAGCTGTTTTAAAACTTCATTGTACCACTTAAGCACATTCTGGCTTGATCACAGTACCTTACACCACAAGTGGACCATGGACTCCAACAGTATTACCCTGGGACTGCTTGTGAAATAAGGTGCTACTCAATGTGAGGAAAGGTATCACAATCTGACCTAAATAATAAGGGGTTATTTTAATATAACAAAAGCAGTATTATTAATGATAATACTATCTTTAATGTCCTCCGGTGTGTGCTAATGGATAGTGGATGTTTTTCCACATTCAGTGTACGCTATTGTATGTAGGCTTTCCTGAGTTAAGGCTAACACTTTCTTGACAACTCTGATTTATTTTACTTATTTATTTCTTTGTAGTCCCTCACTCTGTTACAGAATTATAACATCTTTCCTAGCAGTTATGCTCACCACATGAAATAAAACTGTGATACAGACCTAATCAAATTTGAATGAAAAGATCATTAGAAAGTTAAATTCCTTCTCTGATACCAGCAACATTGTCCATAGCAACAAATTATTCTCTGCTGTAAAATGACCAATCATTCACTCATTACTTTCATTTCACTTGGGGTACCTGTGACGGTGCCCCCCGTAAGGCTTTATGGAAATATGCTTATGAATGTATATATATATATATATATATATATATATATATATATATATATATATATATATATATATATATATGACATAACTGGAATATGTTTGATGCTACATATGTTATGTAACATATCTCAGTGAAGGTGATGATCTATTGAATCTATTCATCCTATTTGTATGTATGTATCATTTTTGTATTCAAAGTTATGAATATTGGCTGTGTACTGGCTTGATTTGTAAGTAGCCTTAGTAAGCATTTGGTCAGCTTCCTGAAAAAAGAATGCGCAAGTTAAATGCCCAATCAAGAAGCACTTAACGGAAAATGGATCTTGAAGACGCCAATCTACATCTGAGCTTTCCCAGGAATGTGGCTTGGCTGATAAGAAACTCAGTCATACATGGACATGTGAGTTGCCCATGTGACTCCAAAACTCCATTTTGTAGCTGGATTCTACACAGAGGGGAGGGAGGTGTTCCACCCCCAGGAGAAAGTCTATATAAACCCCTGGGAGACCCCTTTTGGTCTTCAGCTGGCTAAGGAGATAGTCTCTCCACTTCCAAGGATACCTGAAAGAAACTGGAACAAAGGACAGTAATGACAGGGGGTGTGAGTGATTGCTGGACTCAGACTACAAGGAGACTAGTCTGGAAAAGGAAGTTTACTGGGTGAAGTTTTTATCTGTATTCAGTTTTCTTAGACATAGACTTGCGTGTTCTATTTTATTTTGCTTGGTAATTCACTTTGTTTTGTCTGTTACTACTTGGAACCACTTAAATCCTACTTTCTGTATTTAATGAAATAACTTTTTACTTATTAATTAACCTAGAGTATATATTCATACCTGGGGGGGGGGACAAACAGCTGTGCATACCTCTCTATCAGTGGACACCATTGGGAGTTTAGCATCTGAGTGTAAAAGAGAGGAGCACTTCTTAAGTTGCTTTCAGTTAAGTCTGCAGCTTTGGGGCCCATGGTTCAGACCCTGGGTCTGTGTTGGAGGAGACTGTCGTGTCTGGCTCAGCAAGACAGGGTGCTGGCGTCCCAAGCTGGCAGGGAAAGCAGGGGCAGAAGTAGTCTTGGCACATCAGTTGGCAACCCCAAAGGGGTTTCTGTGATCCAACCAGCCTCAGTACCTACTTATTGAGGTGGTTAATTTCTTAAGAGCAATGGCCACTCTTTAGTATTTCGTTTCTTAGTTGTTTAGCATTTTTCGAAACAAATTCCTACAGACTCCACAACTAAAATTCAGTTTATTTATTTCCATTCTTGGTTGAAGTACACAACATAAATATATTACAATTAACTGTTTGTAAGGGACACATTTTACTACAAATATCTTATTATTAAGGCCCAAACTGTGGAGTAAGAGACAAGCAAAATAAATAAATAAAGTAAACCTCACTTGGAAAGAACGAGCCAAGACAAATGCAGATTGTACCCTCAGGCTTTTGCAACTTCCCAGAGTCTTTCAGACCATCATGGGACAGAGCCAAAAAATGGAAAATGTCACTGGATGAGTAGTTTGTTCGCACAGATCCTTCTCATGAAAAGTGACCAGCCAGTGTCAGACACAAATACCTGTAAAGCAGAAGGGATAGTTCTTTGCAGTGACACATGACATAAGGAGATACATAGGTGCATCGCCTCATAGAGATGTCCATACGAATACCTGCTAGTACAGAAGCAAAACATATACCTCCAGATTCAAGTAGTACCTGCTAACAGGGGTTAGAGAATATATGAAGTCAGAGGGTGCAACTATAGGAAATAGGAGGGTGCACCATGACACCTGCACAGGCAGGTACATTCCTGGGTACCCTTCGGGTAGGGTCCCTGGGTGAAGAGTCCCCATTCCATGTTCTTTTCTCACCTGGGGATGGAATTGCCTCAGCATTGCCTCACCTTCCTAGGAGCTGGAGATCCCCTTCCTACCCTCCTGCTTATCAAGAGATGTTCTCATTAGAAGACACCAGATGGCAACAGGCCTTCCACTAATATCAGAAATCCACAGCAAGTATGTGAGATTTCTTGGCTGCTCCTGTGTGCTTTTCGGTAATGTGGATGCTTGGGAGTTTTAAATAATCGTCTGTATTTTGGTGGCTTTGATTTGAGGTTTGCAAAACCAAATCACGAGGACTGAGGTTTTGCTAAAGCAAAGTTGCTTATGGCTAACTCCCACATGTAACCTATTCTTCATGCAGTTACCATGAACACTCACGCCTGATGAGATTGGATATAGTAGCTACCAGAAGGCACTGTACCCATTCTATTCACTAGGAGGGAGAGAGAGATTAGACAGCTGTTAATGATGCAGAAATATCTAGTTAGTTTCATGCATTCTACTTTCATTTTAATTATGCTTTATGTCTTTAACTCAATATGAGTCAAGTGCACACACATAATACACACCATTCACACACCCTCAAAAATGTACACTAATAGAACATTAAACATGCTGGAGATTTCCAGAGTGGACTAAAAGCCCAGACATTCACAACTAAGAGTGAAATGTGAGGTATGTCCTCCAAACCAGTACTCTAAAGGGCACACTAATAAATAACGTCTTCCTGTACCTGTATTTTTTATTTTATATTTCCTCTTTGTTTATCACGTTTCTATTTATTTTTCACATCTGTCTGTGTGAGATATATTCAGCCATCTCCAAGCATGTCACAGGGGAGCCCCCTGAGTCTTCTGGAAGGACGAATTGCTCTGTTTCACTTTGGACTTCAAGGCACTATTGTGACAGCGTTATACATTAGGAGCCAAGAAGTAAGCTTATAAAGATATGTGTGTGTTTTGGTAATGATCTCTGCCAAGGTTGCATAGTGTTTGCTCCTTTCGTAGTATGTCAGAGATGGAGTCTTAAGGGACTTGTCCAAACAGGGACCACAGGATAAGGATAAAGCTAGCAAAAAAGCATGCACTGAGACCATTCAATGAGGGATCCAGGAGGTTTATTATTTATAGTTGCAACCCAAGTCACAAAGAGTTTTTTTTTATCATGTTTTTTTCGCAGCATGGAGCTTCAGTTGTGTGAGGATGCAATTCTTCTGGTAGATTGAAAAAAGATCTCGAGTCTTATTGCTCATGCATTTTTCTAATTAATATTATAACAAATCTTATACATTGGGGCCATTTAAAACATCTGAGTGACAGCAGAAAAAATATAGCATGGATCCTCCTGCTCCAAAAGCACTTGCCTTTGGTACTTGAGCTATAGGAGGTTCTCCATTCGCTGCTAGTGAAATAGGCCCTATGGCACAATGCAGTTCTTGTTCCATACAGTAGAATGTAGAGGTACATATAAATATTTTGCCAATTTACCAGATAATGTGCAATTTTTATTTACAGATGAATTCATAGCTGAATTCAGATGGCTAAATCCCATTAAATAAATAATCAATTTTATTGGGATCCTAACCAAAGATTTTTTTAAATTACTCGCAGTCATTAACAGTAAAAGAGAATAATGACACAGAACTCCTCCAGCTGTGTCTTAATGCTATTCTTGGAATTTTTGTGTCCGAAAGAGATACAGGTTAAAATGGGTGAATGTATAAAAGATGTTCAGGACAAATATGTGTGATGTCTTCACTGCTAATCTAGAATAGCCTTAAACTTCAGAGTGTTACAATGGAAGAGCATTGCACTGAATAAAAACACTAAGGAATTAGAGAAAACTAACATACTAGTTCAGATATCTTAGAAAGAGAATTCTAAAACTCACTCACTCGGCATACTTCTGTTTATTTCATGTGTCCCTTTCCTCTTTTGCATATTATTCTTAAAGAGCAAAGAAGCTACCTACTTCTGGAAACAATGCAGGATGGCAATTTAATGGGGAGAATGCTGATGAAACATTAAAGACATTTTCATTTGTGGTTACCATTTACTCAGTTTTTCTAAGTCTTAAATTGATTACCCATGCATCTGATTTGGAATAAAAGGATTCTTACTGAAATGAATAAATTCTCATTTAGCCTTTTCACAGTTGTGCTGCAATCTCTGTTACATGAAAGGAGAAAATATATTGCATTTCCAAATGCTGTCATCATAATGATGTGTGGTTCTTGGCAGGTCACATTTCTCTGACTCTCTTCATCACTCTTTCCACCTGTATTCCCAGAGAGTGTCCTTTAGTAAATCTCCCCCACCCCTGAATTTTGTGAATGCTGATCTGTGAGTGCTCAGGAACTCTGAAACTTAGGTTTCAGAGTAACAGCCGTGTTAGTCTGTATTTGCAAAAAGAAAAGGAGTACTTGTGGCACCTTAGAGACTAAATAAATTGGTTAGTCTCTAAGGTGCCACAAGTACTCCTTTTCTTTTTTCTGAAACTTAGGTCACATATGTTCCATGAATGGAATACATATGTCTGACATGGCTGTAGCAAACTGTCTAAAATACTATATACAATGTTGTTGTAACCATGTTGGTCCCAGGATATGACAAGACAAGGTGGGTGAGGTAATATCTTCTATTGGATCAACTTCTGTTGGTCAGAGAGACAAGTTTTTGAGCTAATACAGAACTCGAAAGTTCGTCTCTCTGACCAACAGAAGTTGGTCCAATAAAAGATATTACTCGCACATCTGGTCTCTGTAAAATACTATAGTTTGATACCCCGAGTTACATCCTCAAGTGTTTTCTATATGAAAATTAATGATATAAATTTAAAAAAATCAAATTTGATTTTGCCATTGGAAAGAAAAGGTAAATGGGTCATCTTTCCAAGGTGCCAGTAAGAAAAAGCTAGTCCTGTTGTGCTTGTTTATTTGCTTTGGTAACACATCATCACTTGAGAATGCTCTCACCCTAGGTGCTAGGACATTAAATGATAACAGCCACCATAGCTGTACGATACATTATATACCCTACTGAACTGAAAGGCAGTGATCAAGTAACAATTAAGTCTTAACTTTACACACCTGCAGAGAAACATGACATGGCTTTCACACTGTGAACAGTATTACAATAGCCACCAAAATCAGTGATACTAACTCCTGCCATTTGATGTGGGTATACACTTTTGTAACCCTGAACCACAACATGTGACTGGAGCCAGGGAATAAAGACCAGTCTCTTACCAGCATGCCCGTGTGTTGCATGTTTATAACTACATTTTGTGTGAAAACATAACTTAACTCCCTGCACTGCACTTGTCAGGAAGACTAAGAGAATACCTGTAAGGGTCAGAACAGGAACCATAAATAGATCCACTAGTCACTCTAGTGTCTTCGTCATTGCAACATGCACAGTAAATATGAAATTTCAAACACACAAAAGCATCCAACTATTTGCCACATAAATCATGCATTAAAATGCAGTCTTTCTTTTTGTATTTAGTTTCTGCAAGCTAATGTAAGTGCTAATGTTGCCCACGGTTTTCAGAAAGCAGTGGTAACTTTGTTTCCCTCCAGGCAGTGGCAGAAATTAATAAATGGGGCACAGCTCCTCCGTCTGATATATGATTGAAACAAACCAGAGTGCTTTCACCTAAAACTACTTTTTATTAGGTCACCAGTGCGCACGCACGCATGCGTACACACACCCACACATATGTTGTAGCAGTAGGTCCAGAGCATCTTAAACCTTTATATTTACCAAAGTTAAGATGGTTTCCAGGAATCAACAGCCAGGCTTCCAGGGGCCCCTCCTTCCATCTAGCTGTTGGAGAACTTAGGTGTCAGATCCTTGCCTAAAGAAAAGCTTCCTCAGGCTACTCCAAAGCACACTTTCTAACTAAAGGTTTTATAAATTTTCTCCAGACAAAGTATATAACTCATTGTAGCCCCTAATGGGCTAACAATTTCCCTAGCAACAACCAATAACAATTTATTATTCTCCTTATCAGCAAAACATTTCTAGTCATAACAAAAAAACTTACATGTCAGAGGGACATAAACCAAAGGGCGACTGTCCAAACATTCCTTCTGTTTTCACAGTACATTCACTTCTTATCTCATTCTGATAGCAAAATTGCAAACATGCAGCTTCACAGGCTTGCCTGTCAGAGTCTAAGATTATTTTTAGCTATGGGATGTTTGGGTTTCAGCTGCGTTGATTGAACATACAAAATGGCTGACTGCAGTACTGAAAAATTCTGAGGTACATGCAGGAATGTCAAATTCGGAGGCTACACTCAGTGATCCAGATCAGTGAGCTTTGCAAGGTGTGGTGTTTAGATGCTGCTTATAATTATTAGAACTAGGAGCACTGGCTGTTGGGAGACTGAAAGAACAGGAAACAGGAAAGAGGGGTGGGGAGTTGAGGAGGCTGAGTGAGAGCTACCGAGGGTAAAGAGCTTGGTAAAGAGGTTTCCACTTTAAGAATAAAGTCCTGTTGAAGTTTGTTAGTACCTTGCCTGGCTGTTACAATATTTTGGTGACGAGGATGGATCTTCTGCCTCTGAACCCACCTGCACCCTTTCTGCAAAGCCCAGGTGACCCTCCAATTGCTTTTACTGCCTGGATCCATATGTTTGAGACTTGTCTGCTTGCAATCAGTGCTACAGAGATTTCTCAAGTAAGAAAGCGTGCGCTGCTAATCCACTGACTTGGAGCAGAAGGGCAGCATATATTTTACACTTTTCCCCTTGCAGATGATAAATATGAGACTGCACTCACTGCATTAAAGAACTTTTTTGTACCAAGAGTGAATGTAGTAGCTAATCACTACAGATTTTGCCATCGTGACCAGAAACTAGGGGAGCCTATAATGCAGTATATTGCTTCCCTGTGGAGTCTGATTGTAACTTGTGACTTTGGGAATATGGCAGATGAGATGATTAGAGACCAGCTCATTGAAAAAACAACCATGCTTCGTGTAAGAGAACGTTCACTTTTAGAACCACAACTTACACTAGAAAAAGCAATAACCATTGCTCCCCAGATTGAGTCAGCTACAGCTGAAGCCAAAATAATGAGCATGGATACAGGAGGCACAGTCCAGGCTGTGACTCCTTTGCAGAAAAGTTCACGATCGCTGCAGACAAACGACTCTAAGAGGAAAACTAATGAAAAACCACCGAATCAGCAAATTCAAAATACAGTAAAAGCATGCTTTCGCTGTGGATCCCCACAACACCTTGCAAGCTACACAGGATGTCCGGCAAAAGTAGCTCAGTGCAATCATTGCAAAAAGATTGGGCATTTTGCTAAAGTATGTCACAGTAGCCAGTTCAATCAAAAGGTGCATACAGTTACAATACCAGATGTTATTGTGCTGAGCGTGGACAAAATCACTACTGTACATATTCCAGAACAAAAAGCACACTGTAAACGTTTCCGCCATACCCTCAGGCAAATCACACTCTATTCAGCTAATGCTGGACACTGGCTCAGCAGTATCTTTACTACCTGATTCCATCTATTTGCATTACTTTAAAGATGTGCCTCTTACTGAACCCAAACTTCACTTGGTGTGCTATTTAAAAACACATATTCCAGTACATGGCTGCCTGCTAGCAATAGTTACGTTTGGTGATTGCTGTGTAACTGCAGAGTTCTACATTGTCCACAAAGGCACTCCTATCCTTGGCAGAGATTTATTGGCTGCTTTAAATCTCTGGGTAGTTAATGGACGAATTGATCTTCCTCAAAGCACTCTTGCGGAACACACATCAGTTTCAGCTGGGACCCAACACCAGGTTGAAGAGAAACTTGGCTGTGCTTATGGGTTTCTGCATAAAGTTAAAATGCGGAATGTGATGCATGTATGACAGAAGTTACGGTGCTTACCGTTTTCAGTCAGGGAAACTGTTTCAGAGGAACTTAGAAAACTTGTTCAAAAGGACATTATTGAGGAGATAGACTCCTCGGAATGGGTTTCACCTATAGTAGTGATGCAGAAGAAGGGTGGAGGCATTCACCTTTGTGTGGACTTAAGGGAGCCAAATAAAGCTATTGTGATTGACAGCCATCCTCTTCCTCACATAGAAGAAGTATTTTTAGAACTCCATGGAGCAAAGATGTTTTCTACTCTTTATTTTCAGAGCAATTACTATCAGGTTATGTTGCATGAAAATAGCAGAGACCTCACAGCATTTATTACACTTGAGGGACTATTTCATTTCAAATGTGTTTCATATGGTCTCGCATCTGCCCCAAGTGCCTTCCAAAAAATGATGTCATTGATTCTGAAGAATCAACGTGGAGTTCAGTACTATCTGGATGATATTATCATGTTTGGAAATACTTCTGAGGAGCATGACAATAACCTGCAGTCTGTACTAAACTGCATCAGCAAAGCAAGCCTCAAGCTCAATAGGGCCAAATGCAAATTTAGACAAATTGAACTCTCCTTTCTGGGGCATACAGTTTCACAGGCTGGACTAAAACCTGATCCAGATCATATCCTTGCAATTTCAAATGCTCCTCCTCCAACAGATTTGCAAACCTTAAGTTCCTTCTTGGGTCTTACCTCCTGGTATGCAAAATTTATTCCCAATTATGCTTCTGTCATTGAACCGTTACGAGAATTACTATGGACAAGTTCAACCCTAGTGTGAACAACAGATGCACAAGCTAGTTTCGAAATGGTGAAAGACTTGATTGTACATAGTCCAGTACTTGCACTATTCAGTCCTGCATTGCCCACTATTGTAACTACCGATGCTTCTGATTATGGACTTAGGGCTGTCCTCACACAACTTCATGAGGACAACACAGAGGACTGTTGCATTTGCTTCAAGGACACTAAGTAATGCTGAGAGAAAATGTTCTACAGTCGAAAAAGAAGCACTTGCTTGTGTCTGGGCTACTGAAAAATGGAGAACTTACCTGTGGGGCCGCACGTTTAAGTTGCGCACAGACCACAGCCCTTTGATGAAGTTGCTCACCATGAAAGGACTGGGAAGAGCAAGATATCGTATTGCTAGGTGGTCTGCACGACTACTCTCTTTCAATTATGAACTGGAATATAAGCCTGGAAACCAAAATGCGGTAGCTGATTGCCTTTCTCGCCTGCCTTTGCCTTCACCAGATGGTCCCGGAGGATGAGGATGTAGTAGTTGTGCTTATTACAAGCACTCTTACTGCAGTTACAAGAGAACAATTTCAAGATGCTTGTTCAGCGTGTCCAATTCAACAAAAACTACAGGAATTTCTGACAAAGAGATAGCCCTGTAACCATAAAAACCTTGACGCAGTTTTGCTGCCTTATTTTAGAGTTCGGGATGAACTTTCTTTGCTTGATGGCTGTGTGCTATGAGGTACACACCGGCTACTTGTGCCCGAAGAATTACAGTAAAAACTCATACACCTGGCACACGATACTCATCAAGGAATTGTCAGAACCAAACAACGACTACAGGATCTATATTGGTGGCCAGGGATGGACTCTCAAACTGAAGCACTCACAAAATCCTGTGTCACTTGCCAAATGCATGATAAGACAGCAGTGACATGTACCCCTCCATTAGAGCCTGTTCCTCTTCCTGAATCTGCATGGGAAAAAGTGGCAATTGACATTGTAGGATCCTTTGATACTGCTCCAAGTGACTGCCATTAGCCATCACTTTAATAGACAATTTCAGTAAATGGCCTGAGGTAGCGTTTACATCGCAAATCTCTTCTGCTACAGTAATTAAGTTCCTCTCTTCAGTTTTTAGCAGGGAAGGTAACCCCAAAAAACTGGTTTCAGATAATCGTAGTCAATTTGCTTCCCTGGAGTTTGAAACTTTTCTAGCAGAGAGGAACATTTTACACAGAAGGTCATCTCTATATTACCCTCAAGCCAATGGGGAAATCGAACGGTTTAACAGAAATTTGAAAGAGAGTTTGTAAATGGCTAAACTGGAAGGGCAATTGTGGATAACCTTCACTACTGATTTCTTGCAAGCATTCTGGGCTACATGACATGCCACAATGCAAAGATCACCCGCAGAGTTACTGCATGGGAAACAGATGAATACTAAACTGAACATTGCTGGATTGTTGCAGGCACGTCCTGATGCCCCAACCGAGGATGATGTGAGAAAAACAGTTGAACAGAACCAAGCAAAGTATAAGGCTTTCACAGACAAGCGGCAGGGTGCTAAGGAACCAAAGTTTGAGTGTGGTTCCTTCGTTAGAATACGAAAACCTGGAATTTTATGAAAAGGGGACCATAAATTCACAGCTTCTTTTAAAATCATAGAGAAGAAGGGAGCTTACACCTATCGACTTTCTGATGGGCGGGTATGGAATGCTTCTTATCTTGCACCTACCTATGCACCAAGAGGAGATTATGCCAACACCCAGTCTTCACTGGATGACTTCACCGTAGTATCAACACACAAGACATTGCACTGGAACCGGGGCTTGAGAGACGACCTGTCAGACCAAGACGACCACCTGTCTGGACTAGAGACTATGTTTTATAGTATCTACAGTGTTTTCAGTGTAATATTTCTGCCAACAGTATAGTGTCTTGTTTCATATTTGTTCCTGTGGTTAGAACAACAATGTTTATTTTAATTGGGAGAGTTTCTTAAGAGAGGAGGGAATGTGGTGTTTAGATGCTGCTTGTAATTATTAGAACTAGGAGCACTGGTGGCTGTTGGGAGTCTGAAAGAACAGGAAACAGGAAGGAGCGGGGGGAGTTGAGGTGGCTGAGTGAGAGCTACCAAAGGTGCAGCAGCAGCTTGGTAAAGAGGTTTCCACTTTAAGAATAAAGTCCTGTTGAATTTGTTAGTACCTTGCCTGGTTGTTACAACACAGGGGTAGTTCACTGCCCCACAAAGAGCCCCACTGACTTCAGTGGGGCTCCTTGGACAAGTGGGAGTCCAGGTGTGTGGAGTTCATGCAGGATTGGGACCCACACGTCAAACTCCAACTGAGTTTTGTATACTGCACACATATCATGGAGGACTCAAATACTCTACACCACAGGATAAACAATAAATGGTTGGCTGGGCTTGCAATGCCAAAATAGCCATGTCTTCCTGTCAATGCTACCAGAATAATCACAGATAATGGCGGAAGCTGACTCCTAAAATAGGGAGAGCCAGGTATTTGATATAGGCACTCCTTGTGAGTGCCAACTTGCTAGCATTTTTTTAGATTCATACTCAATATAAGAAAAATGTCCTTATGAGACTTTGAATCAATTCACCTGTGTGTTTTATAAAGTAGCACATTTGGGGACTGCTAAATTATCCCATTAAAGGTGAGAAACTAGAAATATTGAAGGCCATTGAGTTTTCCCAGTAGATAGGATCACAGCTTTTTAGCACTGCTGTTTCTGTAATTATAATGCATTTGGGGAAATCTGTGTTTATTAGCACTCATTATAACATTTTTGGTTGGCTAGTTTGTCTTTTTGTTACATTCAAGGCCTGTTTGTATTGCTATGAAATGAGAAAAACAGTGGTTACAAAAGCTACTTGTGAGTCTGCCGAAAAGGCAATATGCAGCAAGAAGAACAAATAGTAAATGTTGAAACATTGAAAAGAGTACGATGGCAGCTGAGTTCTTTATGCTCTTATGCTAATATACCTGCTCAGCTCTTCTCTATATTTTTGTATTGTTTATTGTATAGATATGAGACTTTGCATCTCTTGAGGATATCCTGGGGAGAACATTTTTAAATACAATTAATGGTCATCAGCACATTCAGTTATGAAATGAGGAAATATATTAATTTCCCTGCACTCAGTGTAATACCATGGTAGGTTTATCTAGCCCAGAGTGGATCTCCTGCTGGGGTTTTAGTTTGTTTCCAATTAATGACTCCTTGCCTGCAAGCAAAGATAAATAATGTGATGCACAACTAAAGTCATTTTCATAGTCCAGCATCTCCCAGAGTTTCTGATCAAAGCTGTCTTTCCCAAATGCATTCCTGCTGCGTTCCATCTATCAAGCACTAGTTTTTGTGTACATGTCTCAAATAGATTATTTTCTGTTAAGTGCATCTATTATCCATGGGGAAAAACCTTATGTTAAGATGATGAATTTTTCCTTGCATCTCTTACTTTGTCAGTCATGATATATGCAGTACGTACAATTTGAAAAAGAAACAGGCAGTGAAATCAGCTTGGTCTCAGCTCGTTTCCCAAACCATGAAAAAAAAAAAACCTCATCACCACAATTGGTACCTTTTTTGGAATTCTCTGCAGAGTCAAACTTCTTGAAAGGCATGGAGAATGTCCTATAACATCTAGAAGTGGTTCTTTTCAAACACAACTGAGACACATGGGAGAAGAATTTTACCCTGGGTGCTGCCACTTCCCATATTTTGCTTGCTGTGCAGATACCTTCAGACTTCAGGATTTTCAGAACAACACCTTTGATAAGCACTAAATCCACATTAACTGTAGTGAGTGGCAGAGCCACGACTAACGTTGAAGCTAGCTTCCCATTATAAGCCTGAATTTTTAAACATGCCCCACCCTAACTTCACCAAACAAGTCTTCCTGTTCCACATATCTCATTTCAGGCTATGACTTTCCCAGGAATTTTGGTATAATTTTAAAAAGGAGTTCTAAAGTGATGTGGCTAGATTCTGAGCTGCAACAAGGTCAAATTTCACACAGTTAAGGGGTGTGGCTGTAAACGTGGCTTTATTCCACCTTGATGTTTCCTGATACTACAGATGCTTGGGGCCATTGTGGCCCCCGGCATAGCTGCTTAAGGGCTGTCCCACAGAAATCAATGGAAGTTCTGTCTCTTATTTCTGACTACCTGGCCATTATTGAGCACCCCATGTCAGTTTACTCTTTATTAGGATGTCTTATAATTGGCCTTTTAAATTTGGAGACAACTCACCACAGTTGTCAGGTTGCCTGGCATGTGGCTCACAACTGAAAGTGCCAATCTTAGGTCAGACTGTGTGAAAACAGGGTATACACCCTAAACTGGTGATATATTCTATAATTAGATCTTACCAAATCACTAACAAGTGTGCACTCTTGGATCATTGTATTAGCTTTACCAAGGAGCCACAGACGGTCCTTTTAGGCTCTCCAGCATATCGTGCCACTCTGATAAACTGGACTTTGTGATAAAAGGTTATTAAAACCAAAAATCATTTGACATTAAGTTCTTCCAACTTTAAAGGGTTGGTCACTTACCCCAAGTCAATGGATGCTCTGGATCTCACACCAGAAACAATGCTGATAGCCAGTCCTTTAGTAAACTAACTAAAGATTTATTAGCTAAGAAAAAGAAATGAGTTATTGAGAGGTTAAAGCAGATAGAATATATAATAGGTGAGTCAAAGTTTGTCAGTCCAAATGATAGCAGAGATGGTGTATCTGCCTAATTCTCTATAAGTCTCTCAGGGATGCGCAAAGTGGTTTTGAGGACCTCTGTCTTATATCTGGAGCGCTGCCCTGACAGCAGCCAAATAGATGAGAGATGAAGTTTCCTTCTTATAGTTGAAAACACTCTGACAAGTGTTTTCAGCATAGCATGGGTCTGTAGACTTCCCATTGTTGAACGCACAAGGACCCACTCTTTGAAGTCTACCTGTTTCCTCATTTACATTTCCAAGGCTCTAATTTCCACTGGGTAAACATAATGTAAATACAATATGAAAGCCAGAGACAATCCTTCACACTTAAACACTAACACACATTATTGTTCTAAGATTAATTAAGTACAAGGACAGCATCATAGGAAACAGACAAGTGGATACAATAACATTAGCACTTCACTAGTTTTCAAGGGCAAATGCAATAATCAGGCACACGCCATGTACATATAATGTGGTAACATTCCCTTTTGTTCTATTCTAAGAAGTGAATGGGCCTGTGCCTTTGATTTGAACTGACTCCTGGGTAGGCTGTGTCACAACAGTGATCAGTGCCTTGGCTGTTTACAAGTAGTAACCTCTTGCCTTCTAGCTAGTTATTATTGAACTTCATTTATGTCCCCCACAAAGTCTTTTTCATCCCAGTGGAGGGGGCACATGCCTGCAGGGGTCAGAAGCAAGTCCCCAAATAGCACTTTTACATGTTTTGAATTTATATTTTAGAGTGTCCCAGAACATACGTGTGTGCGTGGGGGGGTCTTTTCCTGAAAAAAAACCCCAAAACACATAAAAAACCTGATACACAACGTAAATAAAAGACCAGCTAAGGAGAGCCTCAAATTATACGGCACCTACAACAATGACACAAGATCTATCCATCAGAAAGAGAAACTTGGCTGCTCATATATTAAATCTGAAAAACGATGTTAAAGCTGCTTTAAGGAGGCTTTTGTCAATACTGAAAGTGAAACCTCAAGATTATTGCCTGCGTCTGTGGTTCATTTGCAACAGTTTGTCAAAAAAAGAACACTAGAAATTAAAGCAGCTGTCCCTGCTATCTGGGCATGGGTATTTTCAATAGGAACAATCTCCCTCCCAGTTTTTGAGTCCCAACTGTCAAACAGGGTAGATAATTTGTTAGGAAATGAGAATCAGGAATGGAAAAAGGCCTCGGCTGCCTATTAAAAGGAGGGACCACAAGGGACAATGGAAGGCTCGCTCTCTGGAACAAGTGTATGTAATCTAGTCTAAAATCTGGCTAGTTTGCAAGTAAAAAGCAAAGTCATATACATTTATGTCAGAAAATCACAGCTGTATATGCGCCACTGCCAATCCATCTGATTAAATTTCCTTACTGCTGGGCCACATTCTACTCTCAGTATCACCCGTTCAGCTTAATTTAACTTGTCAAGAGGTGTAACTCAGAATAGGTATTGGCCTGATCCACTGTGACTGTCTTGGATAGGTTTATACCCTAATGTTTGTGTGTGCGTGCAGACATGCACACTGCAATCAGACTTATCCCGGAAAACAGCCAGTCAACACCTTTAGTTTAAAACTTTATTGAAATCAGCGGTTCTCAAACTTAATTGAAGCGTGGCTTCCTTCTGACAACAAAAATTACTACACAGCCCTAGGATGCGGGACTGAAGCCTGAGCCTGCCCAAGCCCCAACGCCCTAAATTGGGGAGGGGAGCAAAGCCAAAGCCCGAGCCCCCCTGCCCTGGGGAGGGGGGGTGTAATCTGAGCCCCACCACCCAGGGGTGAAACCCTTGGTCTTTGGCTTCAGCCCAGGGAGGTGGGGCTCGGGCATCGCTCCTGGGCAGCCGGGCCTGGGCTTGGGCTTCAGCCCTCGGCCCCAGCATGTCTAACACCAGCCCTTGTGTCCCCATTAAAATGGGGTCATGAACCACTTTGGGGGCATGACCCACAGTTTGGGAACCTCTGATTTAAATGATATCACATTCAGTAGTACTTCCTGTTTGCTAGCTGCTTTTTCTCCCTAAGGAGATTATGTCTATACTCCAAGTCTATACTTATGTCTAAACTGCTGTAGCTGCAACACTGTAAGGTCTACCGTGTAGCCGCTCTCTGTAGCTCTCTCAGCAGCATGATTAAACCACTTCCAACGAGCGGCGGATGCTATGATGTTGGGGGAGCATCTCCCGCAGACATAGTGCTGCCCACACCGGCACTTCTGTCAGTGAAATTATGTCAGTCAGGGGTGTGTTTTTTCACACCCCAGACTAACAAAAGTTTTACTGACAAAAGTGCTAGTGAAGACAAAGCCTAAGTAAAACAGCTTAATTTGGAAAAGGAACATTTTGAATATACTTATTTGTTTTATGATAGTGCCAAAAATGTGGTAAACAATTTCCAAATATGTCCCCAAAAGACTACAAAGAAACAAAACAGAAAGAGTGAATGAAAGAGATACAACTTAAAAGCAAAGTTGTAAAGGTGGTGGCGGACGAATGTTTTGCTTACTGCAAATATAGCCCATAATGGAGTGTATAGAATTATTTATGACAAAATGGATGCATAAGCTGCTCTTTATTTCATGCAGGCACATGAGTTCTCTGATGTCTAATTAATGTGTCTTACACATTTCCTTGCGAAAACTTTGTAAGCTGTAGTATAAAAGCTTCTGACACCCTGTCATTAATAAACTTAAACATAAATAAAATAAAAACCTAAAGAAATTTAAATCCTAACTAAATATATTAGAAGAGAATATTGGGGAATAAGTGCTGCTAAATTTACTTATAAGGAATAGTGTGCAGGGTGAACAAGTTCAGCGGAAGCAGAGAATCAGCACATGGGGTTACTTTAAGGTCAACATAGGAACAAAAACTGCACAGTGGGGAAAAAATGGCATGGCTTATGAATTCAGATTTGCTGGAGTAGGTGAGTTAGATGAGTTAAAATGAATTTAAAAGTTGTGCAAGGGATGCGCAAAAAAGAGGCATAATCTGGAGAACAGGATTGGGAAGCAGGAGATTTGGCTTCTGTTTTCAAATCTGCCACAGACTTCATGTGTGACCTTGGGAAGTCACCTCTCTTGCTCTTTCCAACCTATAAATGAGGGTAATATGTCACAGGAGGGTTGTCTGGCTAATTCATTAATGTTTGAAAAACATGGTAGATCATGAGATATGGGGAGACATTTGAACGTAAAGCAGTGATTTTAATGTGCAACTGTGCACATGGTATTTTCAATGTAAACATCCACACAGATAATTTATATAAAAAAACTATTGAAAAATAAACTTTCTAGGAAGTGAAAAACGGTCTTTAGAGATATAGGCCCAAATTCACTCCTAATATAGGCAAATGCAGCTCCTTTAAAGCCAACAGAGTAACACCCATTTACACCAGGGCTGAATTTGACCCTTTGTCTATTAACTTCTGTGACACTCGAAATACTATAGAATGACTAAGAATCCTTAATGATGCTCGACTAGAACTGTTGAACCTGAAGTGATCTCAGGAAAGAAAATGAAGTTGCTTATATTACTTCCTTGAGTTAAATATATACAGCACTTGTGCCTGCTCTCATCGAACTCCGTGATGGAACTCCACTTGTGTAGGTGGCAGTGGGTTGAGCCCATAGTTGTTAAAGGTTACTGTAATTGCGACTGCTGTGCTGACTCTTAGGTTTCCTGAAGTATTCAAAATCAAGCTCATCTAAAGAGCTGTTAAACTTGCTGTTTGGTTATTGGAAGTCAGTGCTCAAGCTGTTGGTGAGTTGAGGCTCCTTCCTGCAGACCTCTGAACAAAGGTGGTGGTCAGCTGTGTAGGCTACATTACTTGGTGTAAGACACAGAATTTATTTTGACCTTTCCTCATGGGGACAAGTGTTCGTAACAAGCTGCCTGCCTAAAAGACTTTACAGTTTGTTTCCTTTAAAATTGAGAGTTGTTTTTACAATCACAAATAATGATTTAAATTAATACATGTATGTTTCTGCATGTCACTGAATTTAGAAATATTTTTATGATGTTAAGAGTAACACATGGGTTAGGGAATACCTTTTACCTTTTCAGGTTGTATAGGTTTGTTCCACTTTCAAGGGATTTTTCAAAGTAGCAAGGGAAAATGCAGAAACTATTTTCTTTAACATTTTTCTCTCTCTGGCCCATGAAGGGGAAAAACAAATCAAACCACAGAGCAACACCACAATGCATCTTTCATTGTCAAGGAGCTTGCACCCTTTGCAGAATCAATGGTTCAATATAGCATCACAAAGCCATTAATATGTGGCTGCCAACATGAGCTTTGAAGCACAACAGCCATTTCAGAAAGGCAGAAATAGCCCACAGACAAGAAGCCCTTGAGGAATTCCACCATGATTTCAACAATTTCCATCCCACCATCAACCTCAGCCTGGTCCAGGCCACACAAGAGATCCACTTCCTGGACGCTACAGTGCTAATAAACGATGGTCACATAAACACCACCCTATACCGGAAACCTACTGACCGCTATTCCTACCAACATGCCTCCAGCTTTCACCCTGACCACATCACACAATCCATTGTCTACAGCCAAGCTCTGCGATACAACCGCATTTGCTCCAACCCCTCAGACAGAGACAAACACCTACAAGATCTCTATCAAGCATTCTTACAACTACAATACCCACCTGCAGAAGTGAAGAAACAGATTGATAGAGCCAGAAGAGTTCCCAGAAGTCTACAGGACAGGCCTAACAAAGAAAATAACAGAACGCCACTAGCCGTCACCTTCAGCCCCCAACTAAAACCCCTCCAACGCATTATTAAGGATCTAGAACCTATCCTGAAGGATGACCCAACACTCTCACAAATTTTGGGAGACAGGCCAGTCCTTGCCTACAGACAGCCCCCCAACCTGAAGCAAATACTCACCAGCAACCACATACCACACAACAGAACCACTAACCCAGGAACTTATCCTTGCAACAAAGCCCGTTGCCAGCTGTGCCCACATATCTATTCAGGGGACACCATCACAGGGCCTAATAACATCAGCCACACTATCAGAGGCTCGTTCACCTGCACATCCACCAATGTGATATATGCCATCATGTGCCAGCAATGCCCCTCTGCCATGTACATTGGTCAAACTGGACAGTCTCTACGTAAAAGAATAAATGGACACAAATCAGATGTCAAGAATTATAACATTCATAAACCAGTTGGAGAACACTTCAATCTCTCTGGTCACGCGATTACAGACATGAAAGTTGCGATATTACAACAAAAAATCATCAAAACCAGACTCCAGCGAGAGACTGTTGAATTGGAATTCATTTGCAAATTGAATACAATTACCTTAGGCTTGAATAGAGACTGGGAGTGGCTAAGTCATTATGCAAGGTAACCTATTTCCCCTTGTTTTTTCCTACCCGCCGCCCTCCTCAGACGTTCTTGTTAAACCCTGGATTTGTGCTGGAAATGGCCCACCTTGATTATCATACACATTGTAAGGAGAGTGATCACTTTAGATAAGCTATTACCAGCAGGAGAGTGGGGTGGGTGGAGAGAAAACCTTTTGTAGTGGTAAACACCCATTTTGTCATGCTTTGTGTGTATAAAAAGATCTTCTATACTTTCCACAGTATGCATCCGATGAAGTGAGCTGTAGCTCCCGAAAGCTTATGCTCAAATAAATTGGTTAGTCTCTAAGGTGCCACAAGTACTCCTTTTCTTCTTCCCACAGACAGTGTTATGAAAGGCACATCTGCTTGCAAATCTCTTACTGTAGGCTATCCAATCAACAGAGACACGGTTGTTAGCTTCAGTTGTAAGCATTTGTGTTGATAAGATAAACCTGTTTACATTGTACATTATGTACAGAGTGATTTTTAAATAGCTACCTATGGCCCTGATCCAGCAATGCTTTACTTTATGCCCTTGGAGCAGACCCACTGAAGTCAATGGGTACTCAAACGGTATATCTACACTGCTTCTTAGCGTGGATACACGGATATGTGCTAACTCCACTCCAGTTAGTATGCTAAAAATAGGAGTCTAGGAGGTGGCAGCTCACGCTAATAACCTGAGTATATACCCAGGAGGTCCTGGCAGGTACATACGGAGCTCCCACCCGTGCATGCTCCCAGCTGCAGTACAGACATAGTGATAGGCTACATCTACATTTGGAGCTGGGGGTGTGCTTCCCAGCTCAAGCAGACATACTCCCGCTAGCTCTTATTGAGCTACCACACTAAAAATAGTGGGGTAGTCATGGTAGAGTGGGCAGAGACAAGCAGGGAAATGGGCTAGTCACCCGAAGTACATACCTCCAAGGTCTGGGGGGGCTTGTACTTGGGGCAGCTAACCCCTTCCACTGCTCATCACTGCCTGTGCTAGCATGGCCACACTAGGAGTGTGAGTTAGTGTGAGTATGTCTACTCAAGCTGGGAACCACAGCCCCAGCTTCAAGTGTAGATGAAGCCACAGTTTACCAAGTTAAGCATTTATAAATGTCTGTAGGATGGGGGTGCAAGTTGTTAATCTGACTTTGATATATAATGCTTCCAGTAAGAACACTGCTGGTGTTGAAATTGTATTTTGCAGAAATTCATCTCCATACATGCAAAGACAAATTGATTGAAGAAAAAGTTCAATTCACTTCTTAAATAAATAAAAAGCCACCCAGGACTTAGCAGAACTGAATGATTATCTAACTCTATTTAGCAAGTCTCTAAATGACTGCTAATGAAGCATTGTTCAGTTCACAATTCTGCAGTACAAACTAGCAGGATTAATGACAACAAAAGAAATATTATAATTCTGTATTTTCCTTTTTTCTGATATTGATGTATGGTACCCCAAGACCATTTTAAAATGATCTCTGCAGTCCTTATCTGTCATGGAAACAAATTCATTCCTTGGGAGGCTGAACATCATGAGGTGAAATAAATTTCTCAGAAACGTATCCCCTGAAGGCTATTATCCATTACTGTTAACAGTTTGCAATGGAAATGGTTTTATTGCTATGTAAAGAATATGATAAAATTTAAACCTCTGTGAAAGAAGCAGTAGAAAAACAAATATAATACACATAATATATTACTGACAAAATATTGCTGAATGTGATACATTTATATATTCTGGCAATATTTTGAGTATATCAAAGCAAATGTGGAGCAACTCAAATAAGAAAGTTAACCCAAAGAGTAATAAAAGTGAAAAATGATGCATAAATTGATATCTGTATATAGCATGGGGATCAACACAGCCTCTTTTTACCTACAGTATAGTTTGCAACCTCCATGACAGGTGTGATCATCACAAATGAAAAGATTCATCATAGTCAGCCACATGATTCCACTCTACACTCCTCTGGATGTTCACTGCCTCCACTTTAAAAGAGCATTATGCATCTTTATCCTTTCTTCGGGGAAGGATATCAAAGCCTGTATGTTTAGTGCAATTATAATTAAAGTCTGATCATGCAGGGGGCCTCCTAGGCCCCAATACAGCAAAGCAATTAATGATGTGCTTAACTTTAGATGTGTGCTTAAGCCCCACTGACTTCAATGGACATAAGCTGGTGTTTAAAGTTAAGCATATACTTATGTGCTTTGCTGAATATCAACAGACAACTGATTCAAGACACTAATGACTTGAATAGATAACGGTCCTGTCTCTGCAAAGATCCCTGAGCTGGCAATGTCCTGTGTGGAGCTCATGGTAAAACTGAGGCCTTTGTTACTTTGTTTTACTGTATATATATTTTATATATACTGTATATGTTTAGATTTATAATGTTTATCTGTTCACTTTGCTATTGTAACATATTGATGGGTTAGAGTTATAGTTTGATAAATACTTAATTGAGTTAGCACTTTGCCACTGAAACAAACCTATGGCAGTTTATTTCCAGTGTCTCTGTAATATTGACTTTTACACATAAAAAAGAGAGTAGTGTTACTTACCTAAACACGTTTAAAAACTAATACTTAGATCTTAGCATGTAAACTCTT
The DNA here is from genome assembly GCF_965140295.1 of Lepidochelys olivacea. Taxonomy (NCBI): domain Eukaryota; kingdom Metazoa; phylum Chordata; order Testudines; family Cheloniidae; genus Lepidochelys; species Lepidochelys olivacea. Next base: position 301,447,285 of record NC_140411.1, read on the forward strand.
CAAAATTCAGTAAAATGGTAACTAAAGAAGATTAACTGTTTAATCTGAGATAGCAAAATAATACCAGTAGATATTTTTCTTAGTATGAACAACCAAATATCCATTACACAATGGGAGGGGAAAGTGCTGCAGAGCTTCTGTTTGCACAGTGTCAGTCTATAGAACTTCCTTGATCACACTATTACAACATGCCCAGTGCCCCACTGTGTGATCACCAGTCAGTTGTGAGTAGACCAAGTTGTTGGGTCCCAGGTGCTTCTAAGCCAATTGGGTCTGGGTAGAGTCTAGTCACACTTTCTAGCTCTGGAGCTCTAGGGAACATTCCCAGGCTCAGACCTTTATTCTGACATGCTCCTTTGGGATGCCAGGTACTGCTGCCCAGCCATCTTCAACCCCCAAATGAGTACTGAGACCTTCAAGCCCTCCCAGTCCCTTACACATGCTCCCTCAGAGTTCAATCTTTGTCTGTGGGCTCTCTGGGCTTCTAGTTTAATTCATTCAGGGACAACATGGCAGGAAAGCAAGGAACACTGGTTGAGCAAAAGAATTTCTTAACCACAGTCACTTTAGTCTTACATTCTCTCAAGAATTTCAAGATCTTTGCAAAATAACAAAAGTCTTGAGATGCACCTTCCCCATTCTGATCTTAACCCTTCTGTGAAGATTATCAGCATTTCAGGCTGCCCTCACCTTTTCTGCATAAGAACATAAGAATGGCCATACTGGGTCAGACCAATGGTCCATCTAGACCAGTATCCTGTCTTCCAGCAGTGACCGATGCCAGATGCGTAAGGGGCAGTAAAAAGAACGGGCAATTTATTGAGTGATCCATTGTCTCTCGTTCAGTACTAGCTTCTATCAGTCAGAAATTTAGGAACACCCAGAGCATGGAGTTATGCCCCTGACCATCTTGGCTAATGGCCATTGATAGACTTACCTTCCATGCACTTATCTAATTCTTTTTTTAAACCCAGTTATACTTTTAGGCCAGAGTTTGCGGGTCCAGGGGTCTAGCTCAACGTGGTAGAGCCAATCCTGGATGAACTCGAATCGAGGCCACTGCTTGGCTTTCTGCGCATTGACCATGACCCCATCCTTGCAGACTAGCCGCTCGTAGGCGTGCCTCAGGGTGGGGTCATTTAGTTGGTCTTAGCAAAAGTCTGCCTCTGTACCTCAGCTGGGGTCACCCCCATCTACCAGGGTGGGAGTTGGTTTTAGGCCTACCAACCAGCTTCTCATCCATCTGGGTGGTTTTCTCATCAGGGGCTTCTCCCCCTTGAGGACCATCCATGGGGAAATGTGCCGGAGATTCAGGTTCTCGAGAAATTGGGGGATGACAGGGTGGGGTAAGTCCACCGCGACCACTACTGACATCTCTCGGGTTACCCAGCTACCGTTAGGGTCCTGGGGGTCATGGGGTTTGATTCTCCTCCTGGCATCGGGGCTCTGTGGGTGCTGGCCTCAGGTCTTTGCATCCACCCTTCCATCTAAGGGGTGACCCTGGAATTCTTAGGACAGGTCCTGGGAGAGACTTGTGTTTATGGCTGTCCTCCCAGGGTAGCACCTGTCAGAGGGTCCTCTGGGCACTCTCTGGCCACATGGTGTGGCCAGGACTTTGAACCACCAGAGTCACGCTGGGTGCCACTGGGTTCTCGGCTGCCATGAAGTCCTTCATCAACTGCAAGGCAGCACTCAAGGTGGTAGGGGAATGCCTCATCACCCATGTTCAGCCTTGAACTGGGAGAATGTGCAGGAACTGTTCCACCACTATTTTCTCCGTGCCTTTGGCAGCAGATCATCAGTCTGGCTACAGGCTGTGCCAACAGGCGTCCCTTAGTTCCTGGGCAACCACTCGGGGTCGGGTGCCTGGCGGGTAGGTCTTCCCCCGGAAACGCTATTGAAATGTCTCTGGGTAATATTCAAGACATCTAGAATGGCAGCAGAGCAGTCCCTAGGGTACAGCTAATTGGGGCAACTGCTCCGGGCCCTGCATTTTGGGGGGCCCCACGGGCCAGTGCAATTGGCCAGCGTGGTCATTTCCAGAAGTGACGGGTCTGTCCCGGAAGTGACGGATTCATCACTTATGCCCCAAGCCCCAGACTCCCCCAGGGATGGCCCTAAATGGCGGCCTTCACCATCCTGTAGTCCCGAGCCCATCAAGTAGGGAGCCAAGAGAATGGCCCATTGCGCCGAGTCCCAGCTGGCAGCAGAAGTGACACACTCAAACATTATCAGGAATGCTTTGGGGTTGTCCTCTGGCCCCATCTTGGTGAGTTGGAGAGGCAGACTGAGGGCTGGGTTTGGTATCACTCTTCCGGTGGGCTGACCCGTTGGGGTGGACAGCTCCTGAGCATATTGTCACTGTTGCTGGGCCACCAACTCCTGAATGAGCTGTTGTTGGGCTCCTAGCTGCTGTAGCAGTTGTTGCTGTTGCTGGAGCTGTGTGGCCTGCTGCTGCTGCTGGCTCTTGGCCCACCCTTTGACCAGCTTATCCCACTCCATGATGGAGACAGCGGAAGAGCAGTGCAGTCCCCTCTCTGCGTCAGGGGGTGTTATGTCCGCATTCTCCACCACGTGTAAGCTGGCGGGGCTGTCCCTTCGTGTTCGTGTCTGAGGGAGGCCATGCCTCCTCGCAATTTGGGTCTGCTAAAGTCTTCTCCAAGGAGGGAAAAAGGGGGGAATTAGCGGTTCTTCAAGTGGGGCAGGCCACACACAGTCTGGGCTCTGGCCTGTAACCAGGGACAGCAGTAGCAATCTATCCGCCTAGCTGTTAAGCAGGGTGGGATAGTCAACAATCAATGGTCTGGTCTGCAACCGGGCACAGCAGCAGCAGTTTATTCACCCTGGCACTAGGCAGGGTGGGGCAGCAAACAGCCAAGGCTCTGACCTGCAATCAGGCAGAGCTGTCGCAGTGCACTTGCTCAGCCTTTTAGCAGGGTAGGGCAGCAACAGTCAGGGCTCTGACCTGCAATCAGGCAGAGCTGTAGCACCAGTCCAGTCTATGGGGCTCAGGTTTGGGATAGTGCCACACACCATCTATGGGGATCCGGTTTGGGGTGAGTGGAGGATCACAGGCCTTCTTGCCTATGGAGGGGGATTACTGCCACCCAAGGGTGGAGTGGTTGAGGGGATAATTCCACCGTGTCCCAGCCCAGGGCCCTAACAATGGTGGAGTAGTCCGCCACTGGGTCAGCAGGGATCTGCCTGCAACATGCTGACCTGATTTCAGGCTCACTCTCCACCAGACTATTGCCTGTTTCCCCTGGGTTGCTTCCTTTTCTCCCCCTCAGGCGTACCTGGATCCAGGGGTCATCCTCAATCTCCCTGGGGTACACTGTCAAGGCTAGTGGTAGTTGTTCCTCCATGTCAAGAGCATCAGGGCTCCCTGGAAGCTCACGCTGGTCCCTGGGGCAACAGCGGTTCTCCTTGGTGCTCCACTCCAGCAGTGGGGAAGAAGCATCTATCTCCTCCAGCAGCTTCCCCTGAACTGAGCTCCTGGGCTGGCCTTTTATATTTCCCCTTTCTGTCCCACTCCTTTGTTTCTGGTGTGCAGGGTGTGGCCCTCCTGGCTCCACCCACCAGGTGGTTTGTGGTGTTCCCTCCGCGTCTGAGGGAGGCCATGCCTCCTAGCTACAGCTTGATTGGCATGCTTGTCCCTCCCCCACCCCCAGTGGAAGGTTGTGGAAAAAGTCTTTTGTTCCACAGGAATGAGCCACTAGTTGAGAGACAATCAGAATCAGTGGCTCTAGATGGTAGTCTTGACTTCTCTACAGGTAGTCTTTCAATGAAGGGTTAAACACCTTTCCTGGGGAGGATGGCTGTCTGGAATCATTTCAATAATGTTCAGCACATGACATGAAATGGCGTTCATAATGACACAGATATACCTCATTGTCACACATATAGCCCTGCTTGTTATTGCAGGCTGCTAATAACTACCAATGTGTGGGACAGTAGGGTCCCTGGGGTACATCTACACAGGGACAAAGAAGCTGCAGTTGACTCGGGCTCACAGGATTCAGACTCTGGGCTGAGAAATTGGTATGTAGACATTTGGGTTTGGGCTGGAGCCCAAGCTCTGGGATCCTGCGATGGGGGAGGGTCCCAGAGCTTGGGCTGTAGCCTGAGCCCAAAATTCTATACAGCAATTTTTCAGACCAGAGCCCAACCCAAGTCAGCTGATCTCGGACAGCCGTGGGTTTTTGATTCCTGTGCGGAGGTACCCAAGATCTCCAAGTCCCTATGTAATGCACTCAATATTGAAAAAGCTTTCATATTTGGGGCCTGATGCACAGCCTAATAAAGTCAATTGAAACACTCTCACTGTCTTCAGCAGGCTTTGGATCAGACTTTTAGGCCAAGCTCTGTAATGGGGCTATTCTCACAAGCGAAATTATGCAGTTGTTTAAGAGTTGGCAGAATCAAGACCCTAACTTGTGACAACTGACCAGTCTCTGTGTGTGCACGCGTATGGGCACATATGTGCTGTGAACAATAAGTAACATTTTCTTAAAGCTACCACACAGCTTTAAATAGATTATAGATGTCTCAAAGCTACCATGTTACTGTAGGGAATATAGCAAAATAGTGGCTTTTTAAAATGAACTACATATTGAACGTACTACTGATATGCAATCATGCCTTCTGCTAGCAGCTAAAGAATGTAATTCTGTATGCTAATATTTGATTTCTCTAATCTTGTCTGACTTCCCCTCCACATCCATTTAAATTACTTGATTTTTTTAACCTATTGCATCATGATCTAACCTGCTCTTTCACTCATATAAAAGAAGCCTATGGAAAAATGAAATAATATTGGCCTACATTGATTTCCATAATCCCTTTGTTGATGTAAAAGGATGTGAAGACATACAGTGGCCTTTTCCTAAGATCTCAGGATACCTCAAACAAACAAAAGAAAAATAACTTCAAACCTTTCATCAGGACTGAAAAAGAAAGAGTGAGTGCTTATGAAAGACGAAACCCCCAAAATTATGAATTATGTCTAAGAATTTCCCAGGCATAAAGGCCTTTTAGAAAAGATAGGGCACAGGGCTGGGAGAATTTAAATAACAAAATAAACAAAAAAGACCACATAGTCTAATGGCAAGGTTTCTTCAGAGTGTCCATATAGTTTGAGGAAACTCAAGCCTGGTCTACACCTAAAATTTAGGTCAATCTAGTTACAGCACTCAGGTTGTGAATGTTTCACAACCCCTGAATGTTTCACATGTAGGTATATTGACCTAAGTCTCAGTGTAGACATCAGTGGTTTAACCAAAGAGTTCTTCTGTGGACCCAGCTACTGCCTGTTGAGGGGTTGGATTTACTACAACAATGGAAAAACCCCTTTTATTGCTGCAGCAAGTGTCTACACTATAGTGCTACAGTGGCACAGCTAGAATGCGGTAGCTGTGCCGCTTGAAGTGTAGACTTCCCCTGAGGGTTTCTGCAGCCTTTCACAAGACTATACTGTTGGTACAGCTGAAGACACTCCCCCTTTTCTCCTGCCTGTCTGTGAAGGAAGGAATTAAAATATAAATATCAAATATTAAGATACTATATTAGGCTGCCAGATATAGTAGTGGGGAAAAATAAGGAACTAGACTGAATCAATGGCTGTGATTAAATGAAGTTACGTGTAGTAAAGGGGAAAACTGACTATAAATGACAGCTTTGGGCAAAATATTGTAAACTTTAATGACAGTGTTTACGTCCCGGGCAAACCTATTTAGGAAAGAAGGGGGGTTGCATTTGTATTGATTTATTTTATTTTAGTTATAAAGTGAATAAATTAAGACTAGTAATTGCCATCAAGCATGTTTATGCTATCAAGTTAGTGAACTGGATCTATCCTGAAATAGGCAGTAAATAAAAGGGACTGAAACCAAATAGTATGTTACAAGGACACAGAGTGGAATAATCAGATCACAAAGTGGAATAATCAAAAATGAAGCTGCTTGATAATAATGCACTGACACAGCTCAGCCATACATACAAAGATCCCACCATTGTTGTTAAAACAAGGAGTACAGAAGTGGAAGACATATACAGCTGTTATGGCCTGTTGGAGAACTACAGTTGTTGAAGTGATATTGTATTGTATAATGGATGGTTAAAGTGAGTTTTAAGAGCATCAAAGAATGTGGAAGGACATTGTATAAACAATATGGACTTTAAACTCAGCTAGCAGAGTGTTGATGGAGAAACCACAACTTGAACAAGCAGAGCATGCAAAGCTGGCTAAGGGATGCACCACAGAGGGGCCAATGGAAAGCAACTCGTGGAGATCATTTACTGACCAGAGCAAACTAGCTGGTGTTCAATATATGCCCCAAGATGGTGTACCAACAGCTATGGCCTAACCTATCTTACACAAGCTGGAATGACAAGACGTTTTGTGGAAGGAAACTGGAAAATTCCAGCCCCAATTGCAAGAACTCATAAGTGATGCCTTGTTCCCTGACTGGAAAATGAGAGAGGACACCTTGTTTTGGTTGGACATTTCAGCAGAAGTATGGGTCACCATCAGATTGGACCATGCCAGCATCTCCAAGAAGAAGAACTAAGCTGAACTGCCAAGCAGAAATAGGATTAAATGGCTTGTATCCCTCAGCACATCACTTCCCGAAAACCAAAGTCACCTGGAAGGGAGAAGACTGCGTTCCTGGGGCCAGCCACCAGGGAGTACTCCTAGCTTGGATACCAGCTTGGATAGGAACCTTTAACCATCTCTTTTTACTTTGCAGCAATTCAGATTGCCCGCTAGTGCACCAAGAAAAGATTTCAGTCATGTCTGTTCTTCGCTCCTCCTGCATTTGCAGTGTCAACTCCTGCTGGGAACAGTAACTGAGCTGAAAGCTAATAGCTGAGCAAAGATCTGCTGATAAGTAGCACACAGACTTTCTCATGACCCAAATCAGTCAATTGAAACTGGGTACCTAATTAGAAAGGAAGTGTACATGATTGTGCATGTGTTTTAAAGATTGTTACAGTGTTACAGGGTGTTGTTCTCGTTTTGTACCAGGTTCCAATCAAGATTGTTATAAAGTAGCTTTTCAACTGAACAAGTTATTATTGTTAACTCAGGCCTGGTCTACACTAGAGGGGTGGGATCGATCTAAGTTACTCAACTTCAGCTACGTGAATAACGTAGCTGAAGTCGACGTACTTATATCTACTTACCGTGTTTCAGAGTAACAGCCGTGTTAGTCTGTATTCGCAAAAAGAAAAGGAGTACTTGTGGCAACTTAGAGACTAACCAATTTTGGTTAGTCTCTAAGTTGCCACAAGTACTCCTTTTCTTTTTGCTACTTACCGTGGTGTCTTCACTGTGGTAAGTCGATAGCTGATGCTCTCCAACTGACTCTGCCTGCGCCTCTCACCCTGGTGGAGTACCAGAGTCGATGGGAAAGTGCTTGGCAGTTGATTTATCGCGTCTAGACAAGATGCGATAAATTGACCCCCGCTGGATCGATCGCCTCCTGATGATCCAGCAGGTAATATAGACAAGCCCTAAGACTGAAACACTGTACTTTTCTGTTGTAGTTCATGGTTTCATATTCCCTTTCAAGTTCTAGGTATATACAGACATAAAACACTATCAAAAGTGCAAGCCTCTAGAACTGCACTCGGTCTATACAGTTTGTCTTAAATATAGGGGTTTATTTTAGAAAGTTAGGAGTGTAATTTAAAAAGGATTAACTGTGGATACACTGGGAGGGAAATCTTGGTGAATGCACGGGTAAGTAATTGACCAAATTGTCTTATGCTTTAGCTTTGGGATTGTTTTTCCTGTGTTGTGTTAGCAACACTGGCCAGTTGAAAACCAACTAGCACGAATATGGCCCTATTCGGAGGGATTCTTAGTCAAAAATCTATACAAAGTAACCTTCCCAGGATAGTGATTGAGTATAAGTATTATTTTATATTGTGGTAGTGGTGTTTGATTCTGAAAACTTGGATGGTTATTAACCAATTTTTTCTAGTTTGTTACCAAAATCACAGTCCAATAATATTTGTATCTTCTTATATCCTCTACTGTTAGTTGCTGTTGTTAGGAGTTAAGGAGCTCTACTGTTAGTTGCTGTTGTTAATTTATAAAATTAAAGTTAACTCTCGAGCCCCTTTTCTTTAATTAAATCAAAATTCCAAGAACCCTAAGAAAGGTGGCATAGGTAGTCAGTTAAGCAATTTGCTCAACTAAGGTTTGTTTTATCTTTCTTAGTTATTTAGATCATTAATTTTTAGATATTATCTATCATTCTCCTTGTGGGATTTAATTATAAATTAAGGCTCAGTTGGAATGGAAACCCAGTGTTTCACTTAAGCAGTGAACCACAACACTTTCAGCCTAATTTTGGCTTGGTTGTTAGAAAAGGAGATCTAAGATGCTGTTTATCAGCTAGATTTAGATTTCAGAATGACACTAAGACATTCTGAGTTATATAAATCAAAGCTTCACTATTAATCTACACTGGCCAAACCACTTTTTTCTGATAGGGAGTAAAAGTCCTTTGAGCAATCACAGTCTACATAAAAAAATGATTTGACAGTAGAGCAGAAGATCATATCTGTCCATTTAGAAATGATATAGCTGAAGAAACACAGGTCCCAAAAGCATGTAATGATTAAAAATGTTATTTCATGAGATTGATCATTTCCTTCAGGAAGAAGTAATATAACAGTGAGGTTTGTTACATGCATATTCATCAGAACATAGTAATACAAAGTAACCTGAAACAATGTAGAAGATGGTATTTATTGCAGTCATTTACTCTCTTCACTGAAATATTTCCATATTAATAGATGATGGACCTTAGTCTCAGATACACTAACTCCCTTTAACATTGCTTTTAAAATGCATGTAAATATGATTTACTTTCTCTTTAGTGGCTTTAGTGTAAATAAGAATAAGGCCCATAAGTCCAATTTCATAAGTAGTATATACATATGTATTCAGTTATGGATGTGCTATAACGTAGACTGGTCTCCAATTTTGCAATATATGTTCCATGGATGATCAATAGTGCTCCATGTGGGGGCAGGGCATGCCTGTGTACAATGCATTGCAAGATAGTGGCTCAGATTTTCCTGGATGCAATAGCTGATGGATTCCTTCACTAAGTAGTTGCTGAACCGAAAAGAAGGGATGCCATTTTAGATTTAGATTTGGTGAGTAGTGAGGACCTCATAGAAGAAATGGTTGTAGGGGACAACCTTGGTTCGAGCAGTCATGAGCTAATTCAATTCAAACTAAATGGAAGGATAAACAAAAATGCACTTAATGCATCCGATGAAGTGAGCTGTAGCTCACGAAAGCTTATGCTCAAATAAATTGGTTAGTCTCTGAGGTGCCACAAATACTCCTTTTCTTTTTGCGAATACAGACTATCATGGCTGCTACTCTGAAAAATAGATCTGTGACTAGCGTTTTTGATTTCAAAAGGGCTAACTTTAAAAATTAAGTAAATTAGTTAGGAAAGTGGATTGGACTAAAGAACTTGTGGATCTAACGGTGGAGGAGGCCTGGAATTACTTCAACTCAAAGTTGCAGAAACTATCAGAAGCCTGCATCCCAAGAAAGGGGAAAAAATTCATCGGTAGGAGTTGTAAACCAAGCTGGATGAGCAAGCATCTCAGAGAGATGATTGGGAAAAAGCAGAAAGCCTACAAGGAGTGGAAGGTGGGAGGGATTAGCAAGGAAAGCTACCTTGTTGAGGTCAGAACATGTAGGGATAAAGTGAGAAAGGCCAAAAACCATGTAGAGCTGGACCTTGCGAAGGGAATTAAAACCAATAGTAAAAGGTTCCATACAAATAAGAGGAAAACAAAGAAAGAAGAAGTGGGACCGCTAAACACTGAGGATGGAGTGGAGGTTAAGGATAATCTAAGCATGGCCCACTATCTAAATAAATACTTTGCCTCAGTCTTTAACGAGGCTAATGAGGAGCCTACGGATAATGGTAGGATGACAAATGGGAACAAGGATATGGAGGTAGATATTACCTAATCTGAGGTAGAAGCCAAACTTGAACAGCCTAACGGGACTAAATCGGGGGCCCAGATAATCTTCATCCAAGAATATTAAAGGAACTGGCACATGAAATTGCAAGCCCATTAGCAAAATTTTTTAATGAATCTGTAAACTCAGGGGTTGTACCGTATGACTGGAGAATTGCTAACAATTCCCCTATTTTTAAGAAAGGGGGAAAAAGTGATCCAGGTAACTACAGGCCTGTTAGTTTGACATCTGTAGTATGCAAAGTCTTGGAAAAAATTTTGAAGGAGAAATTAGTTAAGGACATTGAAGTCAATGGTAATTGGGATAAAATACAACATGGTTTTACAAAAGGTAGATAGTGTCAAACCAAACTGATCTCCTTCTTCGAGAAAGTAACAGATTTTTTAGACAAAGGAAACGAAGTGGATCTAATTTACCTCGATTTCAGTAAGGCATTTGATACGGTTCCACATGGGGAATTATTAGCTAAATTGGAAAAGATGGGGATCAATATGAAAATTGAAAGGTGGATAAGGAACTGGTTAAAGGGCAGACTACAATGGGTCACATTGAAAGGTGAACTGTCAGGCTGGAAGGAGGTTACTAGTGGAGTTCCTCAGGGACTGGTTTTGGGACTGATCTTATTTAATCTTTTTATTGCTGACCTTGGCACAAAAAGCAGAAATGTGTGAATAAAGTTTGCGTATGACACAAAGCTGGGAGGTATTGCCAACACAGAGAATACAGAGACCGGATATCATACAGGAAGATCTGGATGACCTTGTAAACTGGAGTATTAGCAATAGGATGAAATTTAATAGTGAAAAGTGCAAGGTCATCCATTTAGGGATTAATAACAAGAATTTTTGTTATAAACTGAGGACAAATACTTGGAAGTAACAGAGGAGGAGAAGGACCTCAGACTATTGGTTGATCACAGGATGACTATGAGCCGCCAATGTGATATGGCCATGAAAAAAACTAATGTGGTCTTGGGATGCATCAGGCAAGGTATTTCCAGTACAGACAAGTAGGTGTTAGTACCATTATACAAGGAATTGATTAGACATCATCTGAAATATTGTGTACATTCTGGTCTCCCATGTTTAAGAAAGATGAATTCAGACTGGAACAGGTACAGAGAAGGGCTACTAGGATGATCCGAGGAATGGAAAACCTGTCTTATGAAAGGAGACTCAAAGAGCTTGTCTTGTTTAGCCTAGTCAAGGTTCCTCCCCCACTCTGAACTCTAGGGTACAGATGTCGGGACCTGCATGAAAACCTTCTAAGCTTACTTTCAATAGCTTAGGTTAAAACTTCCCCAAGGTACAAATTAATTTTATCCTTTGACCCTGGATCTCCACTGCCACCACCAAACTCTAACTGGGTTTACTGGGAAACGTAGTTTGGACATGTCTTTCCCCCCAAAATCCTCCCAACCCTTGCACCCCACTTCCTGGGGGAGGTTTGGTAAAAATCCTCACCAATTTGCATAGGTGACCACAGACCCAAACCCTTGGATCTGAGAACAATGAAAAAGCATTCAGTTTTCTTACAAGAAGACTTTTAATAGAAGTAAAGGAATCACATCTGTAAAATCAGGATGGTAGGTAAGGGTAATTAGATTCAAAACATAGAGAATCCCTCTAGGCAAAACCTTAAGTTACAAAAAAGACACACAGACAGGAATAGTCATTCTATTCAGCACAGTTCCTTTCTCAGCCATTTAAAGAAATCATAATCTAACACATACCTAGCTAGATTACTTACTAAAAGTTCTAAGACTCCATTCCTGTTCTATCCCCGGCAAAAGCAGCATACAGACAGACCCAGACCCTTTGTTTCTCTCCCTCCTCCCAGCTTTTGAAAGTATCTTGTCTCCTCATTGGTCATTTTGGTCAGGTGCCAGTGAGGTTACCTTTAGCTTCTTAACCCTTTACAGGTGAGAGGATTTTTCCTCTGGCCAGGAGGGATTTTAAAGGGGTTTACCTTTCCTTTATATTTATGACACCTAACCAAAAGAAGGCTGAGAGGAAGTATGATTGCTCTCTATAAATATATCAGAGGGATTAATACCACGGAGTGATAAGAATTATTTAAGCTCAGTACCAATGTGGACACAAGAACAAATGGATATATACTGGCCATCAGGAAGTTTAGACTTGAAATTAGATGAAGGTTTCTAACAATCAGAGGAGTAAAGTTGTTGAATAGCCTTCCAAGGGAAGCAGTGGGGGCAAAAGACATATCTGGCTTCAAGAATAAGCTTGATAAGTTTATGGAAGGGATGATATGATAGGATAGCCTAATTCTGGCAATTAATTCATCTTTGACTATTAGTGGTAATATGCCCAATGGCCTGGATGGGATGTTAGATGGGGTGGGATCTGAGTTATTACAGAAAATTCTTTCCTGGGTGTCTGGCTGGTGAGTCTTGCCCACATGCTCAGGGTTTAGCTGATTGCCACATTTGGGGTCGGGAAGGAATTTTCCTCCAGGGCAGATTGGAAGAGGCCCTGGTGGCTTCTCACCTTCCTCTGCAGCGTGTGGCATGGGTCACTTGCTGGAGGATTCTCTGCACTTTGAAGTCTTTAAACCATGATTTGAGGACTTCAATAGCTCAGACATAGGTTAGGGGTTTGTTACAGAAACTGGTGGGTGAGATTCTGTGGCCTGCGTTGTGCAGGAGGTCAGACTGTATGATCATAAGGGTCTCTTCTGATCTTAAAGTCTATGAATCTATGAGATTGCACTGATTATTACCTAACCTAATAAATACATTGGAAAAGTACAACAAATCAGCCAAAGTTTGTGCTAACTCAAGTTACTCAAGACAAATAGCATTTTTGAAAGTTTGTGATTGAAAATTATCCTCTAAAGGAATATAAGACAAACATATAAACATTAACAACAGTAAGAAATGCAAGATGAGTTAATATGATGATCATCAAAGTAGCTAAAATCACCTCTTTTGTGAAACATGGCATGTTGAATCAGGAAACAGATTGACATGTTGTTAAGGAAAAGTTAGCACATGTGACTCCATTTTGGTTTGGGGCCCACCATTGTTTAAATGCCAGCACATCATACACCAGGAGGAGTAATCCTTAGATATTGAATCCCTGTGAAAATCCTCCTCCTTGTCTCCAGCCTGCCTTGACTCCCAGTATCTGGTTTTTGTCAGTCTCTAACTCCCTGTCTCTTGGCCTTGATGTGAGGCCTCCCATCCTGATAATAAAAGTTACTGATGCCTAGCTTTAGGACCATGCTGTGTAATTAACATACTGGTATAGCACGAGGAATGCACCAAGCAGGGATAGGTGGTAGATAAGACAAGGGTTTGTTTATTGGCTAAGGTTTCCGATGCACGAGGGCAACATGCTTTGCTAAAAGGTATATAACCTTTGTATAATCTGCATTCAGGGTCCCCTCCTGGCTAGCAGGGGGGCACCACGCTCGAGCGTAATAAACTTAAGTGTCTTTTGGGAACTCTGCAGTTGTGGACTTTGTTTCTGTGCCTCAGCCTAGATTCGAACTGTGCGTGTCCTATCAGGTATAATTCGCAGCACTGGTGTGCGTGTCCTATCAGGTATAATTCGCAGCACTGGTGTGCGTGTCCTATCAGGTATAATTCGCAGCATTTGTGTGCGTGTCCTACAAGGTGTAATTCGTAACAGTTTTGGCGACCCAGATGGGACTCTAGGCTCGCCCCAAGAAGCGAGACTACACTCCTCCTCTTGGACAGTTCCAGCCGGCACAGGGTGAGTTCACCTTTGAGAACTCCGAGGAGGGGGGGGTGTGAGCCGTCGCTTAGGCGATAAGGTGGCACATTTTGTGTTCTTTTGGTAGCCCGTTATAGGTTCTGGGCAGAGTGTAAGTAAGGGGACCCCTTTGGCTGAAATTCTCAAGAATTGGGGGAATATTTCTGGCACCCATGGGTTAGGCAGAAAAAAAGCTGTTATTTTATGTAAGGTTGAGTGGCCAGCACTAACAACTCAAACATCTGTTGAATGGCCACCGGATGGGTCCTTTGCTGGGGATACATTAACAGTGCTTAAAAGGAGGCTGGAGGACAAAGCTCCAGCCCAGATGGATTATTGGTATGTATGGGACAACTGGGCTTATGCGCATGCAAAAGGACATCCTCTTTCCTCCTCCTTTTCTTATTCATCTCAGGGGTCTCCAGCTCCGCTCTGTGCTATGCCTGCTTCTGCCCCTCCTCCGGCTTACCCTCGGCTTTCTGACTTATGCCCGTCACCTCCTTGCTTGCCAATTAGCTGTGCTTTCTGTCCAGGTGACAAGCCTCATGTGGGGAGGACTCGGGTAGCCCTTGTAAGTAAAAATATTTTAAAAAAGAGACCAGGAGGGCTGGGGGCTAGTTAAGAAGCCCACCCTCCTTGTTAATTTGGTAGTAAAACAAAGCTGGTGCTCATGGAAGGGACAGTTCAGAGAAAAAAACAGGATTGGGCCCAAGCGGGCAGGCAACAGATAGAGAGATTGGAAAACAGGTTGAAAACTTAAAGGTCATAGTGAAAAAAGAAGAGTAAATAATTACAGGAATGAAAAACATAAATCCCGGAATAATACTTAAAATGGTAAAATCTAAGTAATTGGGTGTCGTTTTGAAAAATAAGCAAGTAATTTAAAAAAAAAAAAAAGTAAAAAGTTAACTCTTTAGTTGCTGGAAAGAATTAAGCAGTTAAACTTTGTAAAATACTGAAAAGAAAAAAAAATCTTGGTTTCTTTGCAGCCATTTTGGAAAAAAATGGGCCCTTTTCCAAAGAAATGCAATTATACAGTGCTACTTAATTAATATCTTATTAGGTTCCAAGAGGCTACAATAGGTGGTGTCTTCCTTTTCAGGTCGCTGTGTGTTTGACAGCAGGAGTTAAAAGTAAAAGGCAATCAAAAGTCTGGTAAAGTTTATTGTGCCCTTTTTAAAGTAAGAATCTTTAACCTGTGGATCCAAAAGCAAGCCGGAAAGCATTTATTTTAATGTAAATTACCTAACTAATAAGGTAGAGGCCACTGAAACCTGGGCTGCCTATAAAACAAATACAAGAAAATATGGGTAATTCCTCTGTTTTGCCTGCAATTAACAAGGGTATTTGTATAAAAAGGAAATATTTTAAGCAATGACTGACTGCCCAAAAGGGGTAGATCTGTGTTTTATTTTTGTCTTTCAGAAAATCAGAGAAAACTGATGCCAGCTGAAAAGCAATTCAACATCTCATGAATTTACTGGCACAATAGGAATTCTGTTCTGTGTTCTATGTCCTGTCTTGTGGTGTTTGTCTTGTGGCCAGAATTGCTGTGTTTAATTTTTCATAGGACAGTTTAGTTTAAAACTAAATAGAAGGGTTACATCAAAATGCAGATACTTGTTTTATTCAACTTGGAATACAAAGTGTTTGGATAATATCAAAAAATGTGATATACTAAAGTTTAATACATTTGCTTAAGTAAAAAAAAAATTTCATTGGCCAGATCTTTTAATTAAAAAAATTGTTGTTAAAATTTGCACACCAACAGTCTTTGGAAGCAAGGACATCAACGGTTAACCCACTCCCCATATTATACATGAGATCCTTCTGGCTACCTCACATTTCTAGCCAGAGGGCTGCGGAGGGAAAAAAAGCTATTGGACACCAGAAGTTGTACCAAGTGGACTCCTCAAAAGTGGGTGTGCTTGTCCTGGCTTGTTGCTCCAAAGCTCTGTAATAGAGTCATTTTCCTAGAAGGGTATATATGGCATACATTATACAATAAGACTAAAGTGCTGTATAATGGGCAATGTACATGTGTTCCTTTTTAAACAAAAATGTATAAGTAAAAAGTGAAAGTTTCCTTTGCAGGTTAATAAAAGCCAAGAAGGGAAAAAAAAAATAAAACGGAGGACGAGCTAATTCAACGCTGTAGCTGGCAGGCTTGGCAGGCTCGGTCAAAAGATAAGACACTGGCCTGCCCAAGGACACTACTCACAGCTAGGATTTGGCTAACAGCCAAGAAAGAGGGGGGCTTAAATGTGCCCAAGCAGCTGTGAGATCTGCAACACACTGCCAGACATTAATGAAATGTGTTAGGTCTCTGTATTTACAGGTAAAAGAAGTCCTGCTTCAAGAATCCTGAGCAAACCTGCCATTTGTTAAAACCAGGTGACTGGGTCTACATAAAGGTCCCTCGACAAAGGCCCCATGCTGAAAAGGCCCTTATTAAGTCCTGCTAACTACCAACACCGCTGTGAAGTGCCAAGGACTGACTGCCTAGACCCATGCTTCTTACTGCAAAAAGACCCCTCCACCTCGAGGTGACTTCACTTCGACTACTGATCAGTCTGTCCCTCCTTCTGGGTTTTTTTTTTTTCTTTCCTCCTTTTGAACAGCAAAAAAAAAAAAAAACCAAGGTGAAGTGCTAGTAACCTCTCCCTTGTCCCATGACAAAGCTAACCTGCATTCAGTATTTGCTAAAGAAACCAAAGCACTACAGGGTGACGTGCTAGTAACCTCTCCTCTGTATAATGCAAAACCATGCCTGTTCCAAGAGAGAAGGAACGCCTGCTCTGCTAAAACCACCAAAATCTAAAGATTCCTGACTGCAAAAGACACTGAGAATTGGCCTTGATGGCAAAGACGGAGCATTGTACATTGGCAGGGAGAAAGTTGCGGAATGTATTCTTGGGAATGTGAAGTAAAGTGGTGGGGTGGGTTTATTCCAGAGGCTGGAACTGTGCTTGTAGGCAAGTATAAATACCAAAAACACCTTACAGCAACGAACAGTACTCCCACCATCTGCCACCACTCCTTTGCAGGTAAAGGTTCCTGGATCCATCATAGCTACGTTAAGTTGGCGCTGGGGCCCCCACCTGACCCTGACAAGCCATTGGATGAGCCACTTCACGAATGAACACCACGACCAACCCATGGACTAAGCTTTCCAGCTACTGGGACCTTCACAGCCCACCAGGACTTTTTGTGTTCCTGTTTATTGGACTTACATTGGGGGTAGTGTTTTTTGTATAGTACAGGGGAGGATGTTGACATTGGTTTGGTTTGCCTGGGAGGGGTTCTCTCCCTATTCCCAAGTCCAGTACAAGGATGGGAGGGCAATAGCTTCTTGAATTTAACCCGTGCTATCAAACAGGGTGTAAATCGAACGCAGTGTTGGATTTGTATTCGTACCCCCACATATTTAGGTCAGGGAGTCCCGTTGGTAGGGGTACCTATCCCCCTTAATCGAACACTCCAAGCTAAGCTATGGGCAAACACTACATTTAACTGGAATGTTACAATCCAAATATGGTCTATTGATATGGTGGCCCAGAGTAATTATGCTTTATGTGTGTCATGACATAAGGGCATAGAAAATACAGTTTTTGTAGGGAATTTTGTAGGGTGCAAGGACACCACCCAAATCAGCTCTGGTGCGGGAGGCCCCTCTACCTACTCCAGGACCCCGTGGCCAGTCCCCGAGGGGTCTGGCTGGTATTGGTTATGCAATCACACAGCCTATAAGGTTCTCCCAGCAGGATGGTGTGGTACATGTACCTTAGGGGCTATAGTACCCGCCGTGACAGTACACCAGAACCTGACCCGGAGAGAGATCCGCAATCTAGTATAGAGGGACCGACGAAGTATTCCTTTAAACCCCCTTTCTTATCGGCCCAAAGGCTTTCACTCCTTTGTGCGTTGGTTTCTGCCATGGTTGGGAGTAAGCGAGCTGGAAAAAGCTATAGTTAACATTTCAGCTGCTTTGGAACTAATGGCAAATGCTACTGCAGATGCTCTCTCTGCCCTTCAAATTGAAGTCACCCAGCTATCCCAAACTACATTGCAAAACCGCCTAGCCCTGGATTATCTCCTTGCAAATCAGGGCGGGGTTTGTGCTCTGGTCAATTCAAGCTGTTGTGTATTTGTAAATCAGCACCATAGGATGGAAACTGACATCCACATCCTCAAGCAACAGGCAGCCCTATTCCACCACATCAGCCTCGACACTACCAACGCTGGATTCCAGGAGGTCTGGGACTGGCTCACCTCATGGCTACCGGATGTGGGGACTTGGGGACGGCGTATTTTGTATTTACTTTTTTTGACTGTTACTGTTTTTGCACTATTTTTTGTATGCCTACAATGCTGCAGTATGTGCTGTTGGCAGTTGCTAACCCTGCAGCGCGGTTACTCAGCCCCGATATAGCTTACTGACATACAAAAAAAAAAGGGAGGACTGTTAAGGAAAAGTTAGCACATGTGACTCCATTTTGGTTTGGGGCCCACCATTGTTTAAATGCCAGCACATCATACACCAGGAGGAGTAATCCTTAGATATTGAATCCCTGTGAAAATCCTCCTCCTTGTCTCCAGCCTGCCTTGACTCCCAGTATCTGGTTTTTGTCAGTCTCTAACTCCCTGTCTCTTGGCCTTGATGTGAGGCCTCCCATCCTGATAATAAAAGTTACTGATGCCTAGCTTTAGGACCATGCTGTGTAATTAACATACTGGTATAGCACGAGGAATGCACCAAGCAGGGATAGGTGGTAGATAAGACAAGGGTTTGTTTATTGGCTAAGGTTTCCGATGCACGAGGGCAACATGCTTTGCTAAAAGGTATATAACCTTTGTATAATCTGCATTCAGGGTCCCCTCCTGGCTAGCAGGGGGGCACCACGCTCGAGCGTAATAAACTTAGTGTCTTTTGGGAACTCTGCAGTTGTGGACTTTGTTTCTGTGCCTCAGCCTAGATTCGAACTGTGCGTGTCCTATCAGGTATAATTCGCAGCACTGGTGTGCGTGTCCTATCAGGTATAATTCGCAGCACTGGTGTGCATGTCCTACCAGGTGTAATTTGTAGCACTTGTGTGCGTGTCCTACCAGGTGTAATTCGTAGCACTTGTGTGCGTGTCCTACCAGGTATAATTCGCAGCAGTTGTGTGCGTGTCCTACAAGGTGTAATTCGTAACAATGTAATGTACTCAAAGCCCATTAAACTATCTAAGTCCTTACTGAAAGGTCAGTGTCAAAAATAAACTTGACTTAAAATTGCATAGATGCTACTGGGCTACAGTAGTTTCCTTTTGATATTATGGAGAGATGTAGCATGGTCTCAGGTTAAGATTGCAAACTATAGTTAGAAAGCTGTACTTTAGCCCTCCTATAATTTTAGTTGGAAAATTGGCTTGGCCACAAATTATGACATAAACAACGAGGAGTACTTGTGGCACCTTACAGACTAACAAATTTATTTGGGCATAAGCTTTCATGGGCTAAAACCAACTTCATCAGATGCATGAAGTGGAAAATACAGTAGGAAGATATATATAACAGTACATGAAAAGGTGGGAGTTGCCTTACCAAGTGGGGGGTTGAGACAATTCAGTTAAAGTGGGCTCTTATCCACAGGATGAAAAATTACTATGTAGTGGTAATCAGGGTGGCTCATTTCAAACAGTTGACAAGAAAGTATGAATAACAGTAGGAGGAAATTAGTTTTTAGTTCTTGTAGTGACCCATACACTCCCAGTTTTTATTTAGGCCTAATTTGATGGTGTCCAGTTTGCAAATTAATTCCAGTTCTGCAGTTTCTCGCTGGAGTCTGTTTTTGAAGTTTTTTTCTTGAAGAATTGCCACTTTTAAGCCTGTTATTGAGTGTCCAGGGAGGTTGAAGTGTTCTCCGACTGGTTTTTGAATGTTATAATTTTTGACTTCTGGTTTGTGTCCATTTATTCTTTTCTGTAGAGACTATCTGGTTTGGCCAGAGGGGCATTACTGGCACATGATGACATATATCACATTGGTAGATGTGCAGGTGAATGAGCCCCAGATGGTGTGGCTGATGTGGTCAGATCTTACGATGGTGTCCCTTGAGTAGATATGTGGACAGAGTTGGCAACAGGGATTGTTGCAGGGATAGGTTCCTGGGTTAGTGTTTTTGTTGTGTGGTGTGTAGTTGCTGGTGAGTATTTGCTTCAGGTTGGGGGGGCTGTCTGTAAGTGAGGACGGGCCTGTTTTCCAAGGTCTGTGAGAATAAGGGATCATCCTTCAGGTTAGGTTGCAGATCCTTGATGATGTGTTGGAGAGGTTTTAGTTGGGGGCTGAAGGTGACGGCTAGTGGCGTTCTGTTACTTTCTTCGTTGGGCCTGTCCTGTAGTAGGTGACTTCTGGGTACCCTTCTGGCTCTGTCAATCTGTTTCTTCACTTCAGCAGGTGGGTACTGTAGTTTTAAGAACACTTGATAGGTGTTTGTCCTGTAGGTGTTTGTCTCTGTGTGAAGGATTGGCGCAAATGCGGTTGTATTGTAGAGCTTGGCTGTAGACAATGGATCATATGATGTGGTCTGGATGAAAGCTGAAGGCATGTAGGTAAGCATAGTGGTCAGTAGGTTTCTGGTATAGGGTGGTGTTTATGTGGCCATGGCTTATTTGCACTGTAGTGTCCAGGAAGTGGATCTTTTGTGTGGACTGCTCCAGGCTGAGGTTGATGGTGGGGTGGAAATTGTTGAAATCCTGGTGGAATTCAACAACTGAATACATTTCCTATGTGAAATCCAAGTGTAAGCCTTCTCTCCTGTAGTTTTGTACAGGTACTACACTACAGCGTGGCCTAAGACTTAAAGTCACAGCCTGTCCTGCAGCCTTTTGGCCATCCAGGACAAAGGCTGCCCTCAGTTAAACATATTAATCTCCATTGACATTGGTGGCATTATAGATGTCTGAGGGCAGAATTAACTTCAAGCCTTCACTTTTGGTCCTTTCTGTCTGAAACTGTTACTCCTTTAACATTGACATATTTTGTAAACCATATACAGCCACTGTCTCTTGACTGATGTTTATTTGGTAGTGAATCTTGGAATGGACATCTGTATATGAAAAGGGTATTATGATGTTATGTATCTCTACTTGAGCCTGGTGGCACTAATGTATGTTTAAAGGGCTTTCTGTTATTTAAATCATCTCTTCCTATTGTAGAAACTCATTTGACAAAGCTTGATTTCCAGGCAATTATGCAGCTATTTAACTTCTTCCCAGTAAATTGCCCATCTTTACATCCACCCCACAGCTTCAACACCACCTCCTATACTCCCTCAGTCATGAGCATCTAATCTCTACCTGCCATCATGCCTAGTTTTTCTGTCCCTTTTAGATGTTAAGCTCATTGGAGCAGTGATTATCATTTATTGTATGTTTGTACAGCACCTAGCATGATGAGGACCACCTGCTTGTAGACTTCAGATGCTACTGCAACATAAATGTTAACTAATAATAATAATGATAATTTCAGCACCCTCATCTCAACCACAAGTACAGCTGAAGTCAATGAGAGCTCTGCTCTGAATAAATGAAGTGCTATAAAATGCTAAAGTTCTCTGAAAAACTGGATCATAGGTACCTCAAATTTTGCACTCAAAATGAGAGAACATTTTGGCATTGTCTTTGTTCTTGTTTCTCATCTGTAAAATGGGAATAATAATAGCACCTTGCCTCACAGGGGTGTTGCAAATATAAATTAATTAATGCTTGTGAAGCACTCATGGACTATAGGTTTCAGAGTAGCAGCCGTGTTAGTCTGTATCCGCAAAAAGAAAGGAGGACTTGTGGCACCTTAGAGACTAACAAATTTATCTGAGCATAACCTTTTGTGAGCTACAGCTCACTTCATTGGATGCTTTCAGTGTAGCTCACGAAAGCTTATGCTCAAATAAATTTGTTAATCTCTAAGGTGCCACAAGTACTCCTTTTCTTTATTCATGTACTACAGTGATCAGTGCCGTAGAAAGGCCCCTGAGGAAATTAATAATTTGGTCTCCAGAGCAGTGTTTGAATAGTGTGCAGTAAATAAAGCTTATGGCCACACACTGAACAATGGGGGAACAATAAAATATTGAATAGCTGCTGATATACTGATCACCCTCCATTCTGTGCAGTGAACGCAGAAGGGGTCCTCTGGAAAAACCCAATTGACCATGCATTAAAGGCTGTATCATAACACATACTCACAAGATGTGTGTGAAGGAATTCGAGTGGCATAGACAACCTTAATTCTGATATTTCCTAACTTTTGGGTCCTTGACTTTGTAACCTAAATAATGTTTGTTAGTTTTTGTGTGTGTAATAAAATAGAACTTCCTTTACTTACTTTTAGAGTCAAATCCTTTAACTTGACAGAACAAGCTTTTGAAAAAATCAGGATTTTATCTAATTTGGATGTAAGTGACCTTTGGACCCTATGGAGCCAAGTCCATATTTGGAGGATTGTCAGATCTGCTCCGTGCAAGCACTAGTGTCCAGGCAGAAGATGTGTGCAGAGCTAATACAATATAGTGACACTCTTCATCTTATGTTGTATGCAGGTTTCCATTATTCCCCAGCCACATACAGTTCCGAGGGATATAAAGAGATATAGTTCCTAGGTTGGGGAACATTCACCTCTCTGTTTTGGTGGGGATAGAAGTAACATTGATAACTTGTATATTAATCAAAGTGTAATGAATAGATAGCAATAACTTAGCCAATAAGGCAATTTTAGGTAATGAGGATAAATAAGTAATCCATAGAGTTGCCAGGTGCCTGATAATATAATCTCCAGTATCACTTGCTGCAAGCTTTCCCTTCATGTCCAATGGAATACTCCGCAAGAGTATCATCAACAAGATCCTATTCCAGTACCAAGCACATGCTAACCTGCTAGAGAGTAGGCAGATTTCCAACAACATTGCAGGTGTATTGAGCAGTTTTTTAGACAATGGAATATCTCTGAAGAGTGTCAGAACAGCTAATTATATCCTTTTTGTAGACTTTAAGGAGTGATAGTGTCCACTTATAAAATAACTATGGAACACCAATCATAGTGATGATGGAAGTTAAGCTTTTGTATAAGAAATGGCATGTTTTTGTCACCTACAGTAACCTGTGTTCAGTCTGGCTTGCTACAGTCTGTCTGCTGGCAGAGAGGTATTGTATCTAGCTTTCTGTTCCTCTGGATAATATCCTGATTATTTTGAAAATACTAATAATATTGTTTTATTATATTGGTCTTCTGATCTGAAGCTTTAAAATCACTTTACAAAAGATGCCTATTATTATCTTCCCTTTGTATAGACAGAGGCACAGAGTGGTTAGATGACTTGCCCCAGGTCACACAGTGAATTTATAGCAGAGCTATGCCTAGAACTCAGGTTTCTTGACGCCCAGTCTGGTGTATTATTCATTAGACAACATTGCCTTTCAGAGAAGCTGAAGGAGTTATTGGAAGGATCTTTAGTGAAGTGGAGGCATCCTTAACTTTGCAGATTTAGAGTTCTTCCTTTTGTGATGCAAAGATGAGCTACAGGCAAAAATAAAACATCTTTGTAGCAGTAAACAGTGCAGGTGAAAGATCAGCATGACGAAGACTGATATATTGAATGTTTACTGCTCTAATGAGGAATTCTGCGCTACTGCTCCTCATGACACACAAGATGTAACCTTAGAGGAAGTTGAAAGATCTTGTTACTTTGGATATGTGGTTTCCAGAACAGGAGGCAGTTCTGCTTTAAAGACCATAAAGCAGCAATTGAACCAATCAAGAATAGCATTCACGAAACAGAATCAGTACAGCATTTAGAGCACTCAAATGAAGCTGAGACTTTTTAACACCATTGTTAAATCAAACTAATGCTGCTCTTGTTTGTCCAACAGGTGAAGAAAGAGGTATGACAGCTGCCTGCACGGGAGCATGGATGTTGTGAGGGATGTTTGAAAAGCCTTGAGTTTTGGAGTTGTTGCACCGAAACACCTCATCATGCCAGATGAAATTATTATTTATCATGTATGTGACAATAGAACGTTTCACATTATGCAGGACACAAAATAAGGAGAGCCCGGCTTTGTAGAGCAAAATGGTAACGGATAAACTGGTCCATCAAATAACATTAATGAGCAAAAATAACTGCACTGGGGTGAGAGATGTTTAATCTCCACCTCTTCCTTCTAATTGTTCTCTGGCCTATTAACCTCTTTTCTCTCTTTAATCCTTTTCACATAGCTGGATTGTGTGCAATGAAGTGTACAATTGAATACATGTTTTTCAAAGGATCATTTTGAAAATTGTTAAGCTATCAATGCAATTTTTAAAATGATAAATATTCATCAAGTGCTCCACTGATGAACTCTACTGGATTGTAGCTTTTTTTTTTGGCATTTTTTCTCACCCCATTGATATATTGTTCTTTACCCTTCATAAAAAATATTGGATATAGTGTTCTGTTCAGAAAATGACTGTGAATCGTACTGTTTAAATTTGTGTCCAATATTAATGTTGCTGCCTTAGACAAATATAACAATGATTATCATCTGCTTGTTCACCTGTGATTTGGAAAAAGCATTGATTATCCTTGCACTTAAGGATGAAAGGCTGTGGGTGGAAGCTAGACACGTGGTGACTCAGAGAGTAATAAAATCTGATCATACACTAACAATATCTAAATTCAAACTGTAGTTATAGAAGTCTTGTCGTAGGGTGGTAGGGCTATTCCTGTTACCTCACTGTGGCAGGTGAAGCTTGATAACTTCTCCCTGAAAATAAGAGTAAACAATGTGTACCTCTTTGGTGAGGCAGGGTGTGCATTCCACTTGCTGACAGCCCACTTTTCAATACATTTTTATATGAGAAAGGTAAACATGTGTGTATCTGGCTGACAGGAATTCCCATGCTATATCAGATCTATGGTCCAGTTAGTCCACTGCCTTGTCTCCAACACTGGCCAGCACCAAATGTTTCAGAGAAAGGTGAAAGAACCCCCAGAGTAGGCAGATGTAGGACAGTCAGTCCCTCGTGAAGGTCTTTTCTTTATCCCCAGTAGCTAGAGATTGGCTTAAGACCTGACACATGAGGTTTTATCACCCCTCCAATCTTTTTTTTAAATCCAGCATTAACTATAAAAAATGGATATTCTTGTTATCCATAGTAACATGCAATCTTTCTTTGAATCTTGCTAAGTTCCTGGCCTCAATGACTTTCCATGGCAATGATTTCCACAGTCTAATTATATATTGTATTAAAAAGTATTTCCTTTCATCAATTTTGAATTTGCGACCTCTTGGTTTCATTAAATGTCTCACCGTTCTTGTGCTAAGAGACAGAGAGAACAGAAATTTCTGATTTACCTTTTCAATACTGTTCATTATTTTACCAGTTGTAGATCAGAAAGTGATGATTTAATTCATTTTTCTCTTGGTAAAGCGCTGAAATTTTGTGTCTAGTGAAAAAGCCCATGACAAAATGACTAAATTAAAATCCCTACATGAGCAAAATACCTAAACTAAACAACCAGCTAGTTTACTTTATTTATTTCCATATTGTTTTGTTTATTTGTTGCTCTATCACAGTGTCATGTTAGGTGTCACTCTTGTAGAAATTCCACCACAGGCTGATTTTTCAGCTCAGTGTCTTATTCACAATGACCTCCCAGAGGCAGAAACTGACGGTCACCTCCCTCTGAATTATGGATGCAAAAGTCAATACATTTCTTCAGGCCAATGTACTCAGTGTATTAACCTGTTGGAAATACTTCCTCACTAATGTCACATTTATTCACTTTAGTGTCCAGTGAATAAATAAAAAAATGCTATATTAGAGTCTGTGAGGAATTGGGTATCTTCTCAAACTCAGGTTAATTTTAGTTATTTGAGCAGGCAAGTACCAGATGATCTTGTGAGTTCAGATTGGGTCAAATGACTGGGAGGAAATTTCAGACAAGTGTATGATTGTACATATGTTATCTCAGAACAATCTTTGCAAGAGCCAGATTTGGTGATTAGTTTTAACAACAGGAACAAGAGCCAAAATTAACCAAAATATAATTAACCCAAAGATAAATAAAGAGAATTGCACAGCATGTTTTTAAGGGTAAGCCTGTGATGCTAAGATACAAATCAACAGGGCCTGGGTTTGGCAGGCCAGCTAATTTAGTCTAGCCACCAGCAGACTATTTCCCTCAGTCCTGACTCTGGGGTCAAGTTTCCATAGCACGTGACTTCCGTAGCTCCTGTTCTCAGGAACCTACTGCACCAGAGGTGATGCTCTGCTGCAGCACTCTCCTTATAAAGCCAGCCATTAGTCGCCACCACTTCCCTGTAGTGACCAAACATTCCACGCAGCTGGACTCCAAGTGGAAGCGCCATCCCACCCCAGACAGTAAGCATCTCGACATTTTTCCCTTTCCCGTTAAGGCTGAGAGTGCATAGGTTAGTTTATTTAGCCCTGAGCTAAAAGAAACTTATCATAAGTAAGGCAATCTTTCTCCTTTCCTTTCTGCCAGCTGGAGACATCTAGGTATAGTCCTGAGAAGCTCTTGCAATTTGGGAAGTGCAAAAGCTGTTATTGTGGCTCGTCCTTGGGTGGGACAATAAAAGGAGAAGGCTTTATATGTGCCCTCTTCCAGCTTCACCACTTGCTCACTCATTCAAGAGCTGACTGCCATCAGGCTTTGTGCTTTGAAATTATCAGTGAGCCTCTCCTAACAGCCCCAGATGCCTAAAGATTAGTAATAGTCATCCAGTGTTTTTAGGACTCTGTGGATGAACCCATAATGAACACTATCGATCCTGTTCTCCAGGTAGGAGTTATAGGAGAAATAGCATACATTTCTTATTTGTTATATTAAAAACGTTCTGTCTGATAACACTGTGCTACAATATTCCTTCTGCTTTTCAGCATTACCAATGCATTTAAACAGATTTCAGAGTAACAGCCGTGTTAGTCTGTATTCGCAAAAAGAAAAGGAGTACTTGTGGCACCTTAGAGATTAACCAATTTATTTGAGCATAAGCTTTCGTGAGCTACAGCTCACTTCATCGGATGCATACTGTGGACAGTACAGAAGATCTTTTTATACACACAAACCATGAAAAAATGGGTGTTTACCACTACAAAAGGTTTTCTCTCCCCCCACCCCACTCTCCTGCTGGTAATAGCTTATCTAAAGTGATCACTCTCCTTACAATGTGTATGATAATCAAGTTGGGCCATTTCCAGCACAAATCCAGGTTTTCTGGTGTTCAACAAAGCATACATGATGAATAGTGTATCAGTGCATATGTCATCTGCCCTTTCCCTATTTTGTGTTTTTGTCTAAGGGTACATCTCCACTACCCGCCGGCTCGGCGGGTAGTGATCGATCTATCAGAGATCAATTTATCGCGTCTCGTCTAGATGCGATAAATCGATCCTTGAATCGATGCCTGTACTCCACTTTGACAGGAGGAGTAAGTGGAATTGACGGGGGAGCCGCCGCGGTTGACTCGCCGCCTTGAGGATGGCGAATAGCGTAGTGGATTTGCGTATCTTAGTTCGAACCCTCCCCTAGTGTAGCCCAGGCCTAATACTTTCAGTCTATTTCTGCAGCCTCCTCTTTCTCTGTCCATTAAAATACATAACATTTGCTCCAGTCATCAGGCACTGCTAACATATCATTAGTTTTCCCCAACTAAAGTAAGCAGTTAAATATTAGCATGTGTGCTAGTTTAGTGGTTCAGATTAATAACTCTACCAATCCAGAAAAATTTGAAGGCGAATTGACTACACAAACTAAGCTATTGACAATGTGGGAGTACGTTGTTTTGCTATGTCCTGAAGTGGCACTATGTTAACAGTGGTAGAAAATGAGAACCTTTGTTGTGATTGGAAATTTGTAATTATGTTCTAACCTAGTTTTCTCAAACCAGTGTTATAAAATCATCATTTGATCCTGAAATTGTTACTATGCAAACTTCCAGTATAATTTTGAGCCCTTTATAAAGTGTGATATTAACAGAATAATAATGCTAACCCCATTAATCACAATGGGGGAGAGGGTGAAACATGCTCTTCATGCTAAGACACGTATAATAAATATTAAGTGCTACACTCTGAATTGTCCTAAAAACTGTTAGTAGTGTTGGGCATTGCCTCCTGAGCCACGTGAGTGGTGTAAATCAAGGCAGAATTTGTATATTCTTGTATATTTCCCTTAAGCATGGTGAAAAGAGCTCTCAGAGCTCTCATAGCAGTAAAATTAAAATCAATACACAACTTGGTTAATGCTTCTGCCATCCGGTCCTTAGCAAAAGTACTTTATCATCGTTTTAGACTTCTAAAGCTACTATGATAAAGCTATTTCTGAGCCAGACTTTTGTGTAAACACATAAATCCGTGCACTAAATACTGGAAATGAAATAAACTACCATTCTAGAATGAGCACTATTAAGAAGAATTGACCTCTTCTCTCGCCACTTACCACTGAGGTGAGTAGAACTATGTGACTGTCCGGTCTAAGAGTACAAATGATTATTAACTGACTAACTGCCACAGCTGTGGCCAGTGTTGGCATTTGGGCTTCTTGTTAGAAAGGAGAGCGTGCTGCCAGCAGGGCATTCTCAGTGCGGGGGCTGGGACTTTGGAACTGGTTCCCCACTATGATCTGAAATAGCCTGAACTTGGTGACATTCAAGGCACACTGCAAAAGCCACTTCTCTGATAGAGTTTTGGGGGAAGGAAAAGGGTAAGTTCTGGGTCAGGCTGGGATTTTTTTTTTAATTGGCAGGTTTAGATAAATACAGTTGGCAGCAGGAGTTAATTTGTATACTAGTATTTAATGTTGTTGGTGCTTATTGTTATTGGATGTTTAATTTACTGTTAGGGTGTGCAGAATTTTTGTAAACATAAGTTTTTTATGGTTGTTAAATCCAAATACTTAAATAAATTAAGACGAATGCTCACTTCGGACTGAGCATTACGGTTCTGATCAAGCCAAGCACGTAAGCACATGCTTAATGTTAATTGTGTGCATAATCCTGTTAACTTCACTGACTGATTAAATGAAACAATAGGAACATTTTAAGCACCCCAGAATAATTCCGGGGATGTTGTCTGAAAAATCAGGACAGTTCCAGTAAACCTACAACATATGGTCCTTTAATATAGGGCCACATCCAGGAGTGGCAAATTATTCAATATTTGTGAACTAGGAAGGTATGACATCTAGGGAGGGGTGCCTTGGAAATATGTATAGTGATAATTTTACAGTTCATCTATCACAGCACAGCAACAACTCTAGAGTCAGTGTTTGATATACATTTAGGATGCATATTTACATGTACACAAAATATTATTTACATAGTTAAATATATGTACAATTTTCACAATTTTTTCCCAGTTCTAACTGCTGGCATTGCTAGGCTGGAAGGAAATAAACTCATAGACCTATCTTTTTCTGGTCTCTTCATCCTCAGCACTCAATCACCAGTCTTGAATGCTCCAGGCCTCTCTGATTTTGTTTTTCCCTTCAGCTCCTCAAGGCTTCTTAAATCTTCCATTGGTTATTCCAATTACTGTGCTCCCTGATTCTCTTTCTTCACTCTCACCCTCTCCCCTTTCAGATCTTTTGCATCTGTTCCCATCACCTTTTTACCTAGTGGTGGAACATATTGATTAATTTCAGACCCTTACAACAGTCCTGGGGGCTTAGTGAATCAAAGTCCCATTTAAAAATGTAATTCTATAGATCCACTGAAGAATTTTTAAATTAAACACAGTTTGCCTGATTTAAAAGAATAATCATGAATCAGGCAAGTCAATTTCGGCAAAACAATTTGCAAGCTGACACAGCTTTGATAAATGCTACCCTTTATTACTTGTTCAAGGACAGTTTTTTCCTGCTAATACTACTGACTTCTTAAGTTGTCACACATACAATATGTAAAGTTACTATGCCATTTGAAAGGATGGGTGAGCTATCCTGTCCTGATAATGAATGTATCTCAATACTATGAAAAGGCAAATGGACATGAACACGCGCATCATAAAGATTTTTAAACAAGCTTGGGTAACCACAGTTCTTTCTGACATTATCTCCTACACATAAATGCAATCAATGTTAACATTACAGCATGTTAAATAGGCTGAGTTTTGCTCAGCTTTATAACATCAAAGGATGAATTTTCTGGTCACCAGTATGAAAGCATTATCAAAAATGGTTATATATATTTAAAAGAAACTATGTCCTGCCTGTTGTCCCTTTGAACATCAGTTCTCCATGTTTTACAGTAGCAAAATTCATCTGAACATATTCCACGTGAGCTGATTCGTGGTTTGTCTCTAAGTTTTAATTTGACTACATTATAGGATACAGTTACAGGATACACGTTATGACAGCATATTAACCTCCATAATCTGAATATTGCCAAATATAATATTTTAAGAGACTTTTTTTGAAGTACACCAACTACATTCATCCCTCTCATTGAACAACAATGAAATAAAATAATTACAGTGGAAAATCTGTATCAAGATAAGGGGAGGCAGAAGCCCAGATCCACAAAGGTATTTAGGTGCCTGAACCCCGGATTTAGGAACCATTGAGATCAACAAAACCCACACTTGGCTGCCACCTAACCTGTGGGCACCTAAACTAACTTGGTGCCTCCGTCTGGCCTTTGGGCATGCACAGTGCTGCCTAACCCCAGATGTCTGGTTGCCTATCTCACACTTAAGCCCCATAGTGATCCTCAAACTAGGTGAAGATGCCTATTTTCACTCTGAGGCCTCATTTGGTAGGGGTGTTCAAAGCATGCCTATCAGATTTGGCCCCACTCAAAATCCAGCCAGAGGAGGAAGCGATGCTGCTGCCTCCCTTATAATGTTTTGCCCATTGGTTATGTGTGAAGTAGGAGATCCAATTTCAATTTCCCCCTCTGCTTGATGTGGAGAAAGGATTTGAACAGGAGTCTCTCACCTCTCAGGGAAGTGGCCTAACCACTGGGCTATGGGATATTCTGTGGGAGTCTCTTGATTTCTCCTGTTTCAGCTTTCACTTTATATAGATATGTACCCAGTCATTGGACCTCAGAGAGCAAGAGAATGACTCAGTGTTTCCACTGAATGCATCCGATGAAGTGAGCTGTAGCTCACAAAAGCTTATGCTCAAATAAATTGGTTAGTCTCTAAGGTGCCACTAGTACTCCTTTTCTTTTTGTGAATATAAAAGGTTGGAGACCGGGGCCAGTTCCCCTGCTCTAATGACTGTTTAAGAATTTATCCACAGTGGAATGGCTTCACATCTTCCACATTCTGAGTGAGTCCTCTAATCATTTGACAAAAGGCTACGTGGGAGACTTCTCTTCCTCTTGCAAGAACAGCTTAGGCTCCTAAGCCATCTGTCTCCAGGAAAGTCTGTGGATCTCAAGCAGAGATAGGCGCATCACTGCAGACTGAATTTAAGCCTCTTCTCTGTCACGGAATTACGTGCCTAGGATACATCCTCTTGTTTGCATTTCCCATTGGCTAGCTTAGGCGGCTCCCCACCTATCATGCTGGCTTTTGTATATCCCATTCTTAAGGCACCTATCTCTCCCCACGTATTGCATAAGGAGCCATCCTCATCAAACATGCATAGTCTACTGAGAACAGTTTCATCAGCCAGAGTGACCGCTTTTGCTGACATTGTATAGTGAAACTGACATTCCCAGATCTGGCTCCCTCCTATGAATCCACAAATCTCTGGAGCAGCCTGGTGGGTGATGTCAGGTAGGGTCAACGCATGCGTCTGATAGCACTTCTATGGAGAGTTTGAGAACAAGGCATGATGGGGTGCTTTTTGTCCATCCTGGTGACATGGCTGAGGAGCATGAAGTGCCACTTTTGAATGAAGTGAGCAACTGGAGGAAGGCCAGCTCTCTGCAAGATTATGGCATTTTGCACAAAATCTATGCTCAGTGCCTCAAACTGTTCCTAATCTGCCTTTAGGAGAATACTGGTTTCTGATCTGTATGGCAGTACTTGCAGGACACAGATTGATAGATCCTGAACTTTGTCTCAGCACAAAGATGGTTTGAGTCCATAGGTGAGACATAAACTTCATGCAGACGGGAACAAAACCTATTAATCGGAGCACATCTGTTTTGCTGCAACTGTTTGAACTCTTTTGCAGCCTAGATAGATGTACTCCTCAATGTTCTCCACTGTGTTCGACCACACCTGCACTGGGAGTTCTGGTGACCCAGATCTGAGGTTCTGGACTTTGTTTTTCTGCCATGAGATGTTCAACCCCATACTGAGGGTAGTGTCTTGGAAACCTTGAAGGGAAAAGCTAATATCTACATAGTGTGACAAAGCTCTGTCCTTGACTCTGTGGGTCCCGCGTTTCCTGGCGGATTTCGCTAGCCTCTCCGGGGGGAGTAAATTATCAAACCCTGGATAGTCCCTCCCAATGACTACAGGATATGGGAGTTTAGGAACTATGCCCATGGTCACCTCAACGGGTTTCCCTGAACCTCTATCTCCACTGGGATAATGGCTCAAGGCCCCATGCACGCACGTCACTGCTACGCATTTGGCTTGTAGCAGCTGACTACTTTTTACCAGCTTACCCGATGTGAGGGTGATAGCCCTCCCAGAGTCCACAAGTGCTCTAGTCTCTGCTCCATTTATCCTCATTGGCCTGGTGTAATTATGCGGGGCTAATGCGACCCCCGCAAGGTGGATAAGGGAGCATGGGACCTCCCAATCCCCCAAGTTACATTGCATAGGCTCCTCGATGCTGGGACACTATTCAGCTATGTGTCCCCACTCCCCACATGCATAACATCTATAATTGCTTTTAATCACTCCCCTCTCCTAGGGGCTAGGGGGTTTAGTCCCGGGGTTCCCCCCACTCAGGCCAATCCCTTCCTTCTGGGGTCCCCGCTGGTTTTCGCCCCCCTCCCCTTCCATCTAGGACTCCTCGGTGGTTTGGCTGCCCAACCTTCCAGGGTTGGGGTTGGGTGTTTGCTTCGAAAGGGGCCTTCCTTGGGTAGTCGGGTTAGTTCCCTGGCTGTCATCTGTCTTTCTACCAGTGTGATCATCTCGTTGTACGTGGATGGATCATTCTGCCCTACCCATTTGCAGAGATCTGGCAGCAGTCCCCACATGTAATGGTCTATGACCAGGGTCTCCAAAATCTCCTCCAGCCTGCACACCTCGGGCTGT
This sequence comes from Lepidochelys olivacea, assembly GCF_965140295.1. Lineage (NCBI taxonomy): Eukaryota > Metazoa > Chordata > Testudines > Cheloniidae > Lepidochelys > Lepidochelys olivacea. The sequence goes on from NC_140411.1 coordinate 301,480,261, forward strand.
AACCACTTTCGCGCGAGGTGTATGAGATCGAATAACTGGGACCTCGGGGGGCTGTTCTCCTGGTATTTCCACTCATGGACCCTCTGGGCCCTTACCGCTGCTGTTACCCCTGATCGTGCTAGGATCTCTGCCTTCAGACGGGTATATCAGTGGCATCCATGGCAGGCAAGTCAAAGTAGGCCTTCTGTGCTTCTCCACACAAAAAAGGGGCGAGAATGCTGGCCCACTGCTCCTGGGGCCACACTTCATGCTGAGCAGTCCTTTTGAATGAGAGGAGATATGCCTCTACGTCATCTCCTGACGTCATCTTTGGCAGACAACCAGTGGCCCTCAGGGTTCGCGTCCCGTCGGACCCCTGGGTCTGGGTGGTGAGGATCTTCAGCTGGTTCACCACCTCTCTCAAGAGGGCACGATCTTGGGTCGCCTGGCTCATCAATAATTGCTATTAGCCGCATAGACTCCTGTTGTGCCATTGCCTGAACCCAGGTGGCCTCCTGATGGGCTGTCATGGCTTGTACGAGAGCTCTTACCACCTCCTCCATTGTGGTACAAAGGAAACAAACAAACCAACAAACAAAACATTGAAACAAACAAAAAATTGAAAACCCCAGTGCACTTTTTTTCTTAAACCTCTTTCTTCCACCACGCTGTGAACGAAATCCCACTTGTAACACCAGTTGTGACAAAGCTCTGTCCTTGCCTCCGTGGGTCCCACGTTTCCTGGCAGATTTCGCTAGCCTCAGAGGCTCACTGTGACCCTCTACATAACCCTTCTCTCGCTAGAGACAAGGGTCACAGTCTATTGAGCCATTTTCATCACAAGCCAGCGAGGGAGGTGAGGAGACGCTATCCTTCCTTGCACAGTCTCTGTTGTCTCCCAGTCTCAGTGATTAATCAGGGGGCAAAGGTGGGGGGAGCCCAGGCCCACCCTCTACTCCGGGCTCCAGCCCAGGGACCCTAATAGTATCAGCTAGGATAGCTGACCTTTTAGAAACATGACATATACAATTCCCTGGGCTACTTCCCCCACAGCAGCCCTCACTTCCTCAAGCTCCACTTCACCCTTACCTCAGGGCCTCTTTCCTTGTGCCTGATATGGTGTGTACTACTTAGTCTCTCCAACAGCACAACTTCCTCCCACAGCTCCTGTCAAGGTTCCTTCCCCACTCTGAACTCTAGGGTACAGATGTGGGGACCTGCATGAAAACCTCCTAAGCTTACTTTTACCAGCTTAGGTTAAAACTTCCCCAAGATACAAATTATTTTACCCTTTGCCCTTGGATTTCCACTGCCACCACCAAACTTTATCTGGGTTCCTGAAAAAACGGAGTTTGGACACGTCTTTCCCCCCAAAATCCTCCCAATCCTTGCACCCCACTTCCTGGGGAAGGTTTGGTAAAAATCCTCACCAATTTGCATAGGTGACCACAGACCCAAACCCTTGGATCTTAGAACAATGAAAAAGTATTCAGTTTCCTTACAAGAAGACTTTTAATAGAAGTAAAAAAAAAAGAATCACCTCTGTAAAATCAGGATGGTGAATACCTTACAGGGTAATTAGATTCAAAACATAGAGAATCTCTCTAGGCAAAACCTTAAGTTACAAAAAAGACACACAGACAGGAATAGTCATTCTATTCAGCGCAGCTATTTTCTCAGCCATTTAAAGAAATCATAATCTAACACATACCTAGCTAGATTACTTACTATGTTCCAAGACTCCATTCCTGTTCTGTCTCCGGCAAAAGCATCACACAGGCAGACCCAGACCCTTTGTTTTTCTCCCTCCTCCCAGCTTTTGAAAGTATCTTGTCTCCTCATTGGTCGTTTTGGTCAGGTGCCAGCGAGGTTACCTTTAGCTTCTTAACCCTTTACAGGTGAGAGGATTTTTCCTCTGGCCAGGAGGAATTTTAAAGGGGTTTTACCCTTCCCTTTATTTTTATGACAGCTCCTGACATGCACCCCCACCTGACTAACTGGGAGGCTTTTAACTAGTTTCAGCCAGCCCCTGATTGGCTTCAGGTGTCCCAATCAACCTAGCATTCTCCCTGCCTTCTGGAAAGTTCTTAATTGGCCCCAGGTGTCTTAATTGACCTGGAGCAGCTGCCATTTCACTTATCCTAGTACCAGGGATTTGTTTAGCCTGGAGCTAATATATCTATCTCCCACTACTTTTCTATAGCCATCTGGCCTTTCCCTGTCACAATAGGGATTGCCATATTAGATCAGACCAGCAGTCCGTCCAGCTTATTATCCTGTACCTGACAGAGACTATTACTCAACACTTTTGAGGACGTCACCCCCCACTCCCTGTCACACACTCTCTCACCCTTCCTCCCACACACACTTCAGCTGAAAAGCAGCTGGCAATCTAGTAGGATGCCCATAGAGCTATGGGATTGAGAAACCTGCCTCATGTGGTCTAATCAGCAGCAAGGGAGATTTAGATTAGATATTAGGAAAACTTTCTAACTATAAGGGTAGTTAAGTTCTGGAGTATGTTTCCAAGGGAAGTTGTGGAATCCTCTTTACTGGAGGTTTATAAGAACAGATTGGAGAAACACCTGTCAGAAATGGTCTAGATTTACTTTGTCCTGGTTCAGCTCTTGGGGCTGGACTTGATGACCTCCTGAGGTCTCTTCTAGCTCTATATTTAATAGAATCATAGGACTGGAAGGGACCTCGAGAGGTCATCTAGTCCAGTTTCCTGCAGTCATGGCAGGATTAAGTATTATCTAGACTAGTAGTTCTCAACTTATTTACCGTTGTGGGCCGCATCCAATACTACCAGTATGGCCCTGAGGATGTCACATGGGCCACAGCTGTGTGCTGACTGGGCCACAAGCAGCCCACAGGCTACAGGTTGAGAACCACTGATCTAGACCATCCCTGACAGATATTTGTCTTACCTGCTCTTAAAAATCTCCAGTGATGGAGATTTCACAACTTCCCTTGGAAATGTATTCCGGAACTTAACTATCCTGACAGGAAGTTCTTCCTAGTGTCCAACTTAAACCTCCCTTGTTGCAATTTAAGCCCATTGGTTATTGTCCTATACTCAGAAGTTAAGGAGAACAATATTTCTCCCTCCTCCTTGTAACTATCTTTTATGTACTTGATTCTATGATTTCTTATGCATTGTACTTAAAACTACAGCTCTGAGGTAAGTCATTGATGTAAATGTGTTGGCTGGTTTACCTTGGAGAGACTTTTGAACTTCACTCATGCTTAGGGAAGAGATCAAGCAGAGCTGCAGAGTAATTTTTGCGGTATAAATGGTAAGCAGTGCATCAGAAGATTAGTCATTACTAAAATGTAGTACTTTACTTGTGAGAGAATGTCACTGCATGATAATCAGGTAATGTCACTGCATGGTAATTCTTATGACAGTGACCTTTGTGCATTGTGTGACGTTGCACTCTATATGATTTTATAAAAATATGCTAGAGTGTGAATATAATGTAACTGGAATATGCTTCATGCAAAAGGTATCATTACAAAGTTTATAATCTACTGAGTGTGGCCATCCTATTTGTATAAATGTATTACTCTTGTATCTAAAAATAGAAATATAAAATATAACTCTGAGGTCCTATTGTAGTTATGCAAAGTGTAGGACATTAATGGTGGTTTGGAATCTTAATAGCTCTCATTAACCAAAACAATTACATGTAAATGGCTCTGTTTTACTTGTAAGTCTTCCTGTATACCTGTGGGCTGGCAAGTGGGTAATGAAGTCTTACAGTGACATATGATCATGTCACCTAAACTAAAATCATTCTTTAACCTGGTGCTTTTCCATTAAGAAGGAGGGGTGGGAACCCAGAGGACCAAAGAATTCCCGCCTTATGCAAAAGATTTATAAGTGGGTGAAACAGAACAAAGTGGGCAGCCATCATAAAAAATCCCCTAGCTACCACCAAAACTGGAACAAAAAACAGTAGCTACAGGGGGTGTGAGTAATTGCTGAACCCAGACTAGAAGAAGACTAGTCTGTAAAAGAAAGCTTACTAAAATTCCTCTCAGGGTGAGGTTTTTATCTGTATTCAGTTGTCTTACTGTATTAAACATAAACTTGTGTGTTCTATTTTATTTTGCTTGGTAATTCACTTTGTTCTGTCTGTTACTACTTGGAACCACTTACATCCTACTTTCTGTATTTAATAAAATCACTTTTTACTTATTAATTAACCCAGAGTATGTATTAATACCGAGGGTGGGGAGGGATAGCTGTGCATATCTCTCTTTCAGTGTTATAGAGGGCAAACAATTTATGAGTTTATACAGGGTAAAACGAATTTATTTGGGGTTTGGACTCCATTAAAAGTTGGGCATCTAAGTGTTAAAAACAGAAACACTTCTTAAGTTGCTTTCAGTTAAATCTGCAGCTTTGGGGCACATGGTTCAGACCATGGGTCTGTGTTGGAGCAGACTGGCGTGTCCGGCTCAGCAAGACAGGGTGCTGAAGTCCCAAGCTGGCAGGGAAAGCAGGGGCAGAAGTAGTCTTGGCACATCAGGTGGCAGCCCCAAGGAGGTTTCTGTGATCCAACCCATCTGACATTGCTTTCCAGATACAGGGACATTTTGAAGAATTGAAGGGGATGTTCAAAATAATTAATCTGCTAGTGTTAAATTAGAATAATTATACAGATTAAGAAGAAAATGAGGAATAAGAATAAAACTGTGAAGAACAGATACATGAATCACCCTAGTGTGTTAACCTCCTCAGCAGTGTAAAAGGGAAGATAATGAAATAAAACCCAAACCTTATTGTATTTATAAGATCTATTGTCTGAGAGTTGATAAGTTAAATATGGAGAAGTGGTTATACATCTAAATGGCTTCCTATAGCTCTAGATTAAAAAAAGACATACAGAAAACATACTGTGAGGGGATATTCTCATTACCAGGCTAATGACAGAGCCACATTGAGTGGAAGATAGAGCACTCTAACAAGTCTGAGTTACTTTTACCTTTGTCTACTGGATGTTACTCCAAAGGTTGTGTGCTCATTTGTTTTGGCAGTTTCTGTGTTCTAGTAGAAGCATGCACTGAGAAACTGTAGCCTGCTCTGAGCTGCAGGAACTTGATTGTACATAACCTGAAGACAGATGTTCTACGGGGGCAAACACATTTTTGCAGGTGGAGCTCATTACCTTGTGGGCTTGGAGATTTACTTTCTAGTTTAGAATATTAGCTGTATTAGATTTGACATAGGCAAATAGATCTTATATTCATAAGACTCAATAGGACATTAATTTGGCTTTATTACTCTTCCTTGTCCCCTGCTAACAACAGAAGCATGGGAGGACTAATGCAGCACAAAAGTATGTGGTGCCAGTTACTTTGTAAAGAAGCCTCAGTTTCATTACACAGAGTCTGTCCTCCATGTTCTTGCAGCACTTTCTGAGAGCTTCTTCATATGGAAAATTGGGGCCACATTTCCTAGGCTCACAGCCGGAAGGCCTGAATCTTTCCCCATCTCTGCTCCTCTTTTCCCATTGATCCCATTTTAGAAAATTCCCAAGGATCATACTCGTTTGGTGCACTCTTTCAAATTTTGTTGTGAACTGATTTTACAAATGTGCAGTTGGAGAGTTGTTTGCAGCAGTAACTTTCCCAAAGGAAAAATTTCAATGCAGTAATTTCTTCAGTTTGTTTCTCCTTTCTCTCCTTCTATTCATGTTATTTCTCTCCGTAGAGATTCTTTCATCATCTCATTGGTTACTTGCCTCTTCTATGCTTTCCTCCATCTTTATCCCGCTTACTCCCTCCTTTTCCTATTTTCTTGTAGCTCTCCTCCATTCCTGTCTCTCTTCTTCCCTTATCAACACTCTCCACCTCCTCCTACTTCTCTGCTTCTTTCCCCCCTATGTTTCTATTTCTTGCTGAATGAACTTGCCCTGCCACCTGATCTCCTTGGAATTTAGCAATCATTCAGTATAGAAAGCCTAGCTCCTAATAGACAGGGTATCCACAATACACATGTATCAACAACATACACTGTGGAGCCAGAAAATGTTGAGATAGCTGAAATTTCCTCATGACTTTGCTTTTTCTAGTGGCTGTGAACATTGTCAAAGAACATTAATATTGTTTTTGATAATGTATTCTAAATAGTGAAGTTTAAACCAGGCTGTTTACTATGTAGTACACAGGTTTGATTTACAATTTAGTATTACTGATTATGCATATTTTGATAGATATGGAGAAACTAAAATGTAATAGTCACCTATGTCTACTTGCACCCTATAGTGATACATGTATAGTTTTAGAGCAGAAATTTGTCTGTATCCCCTTTGTCAAATGAACTTGCATCATAGTGTAAAATTCATTGTCTAAACTAGCATATTTTAAATAATAAAATATATCTCTACCCATCGTTCTTTAATTATGTCAAACCAGGTATAAATGTCAATTTACTGTGTACAGCAGTAAAACAGCCTTCTGCATCATGAATACATCGTAAAAGCTTGGTTATAGCCCCATGACACATTTTTAACAATCTCACTGTAAAGAACAGACTGCCTAGACTTTGTGCTAATTGCCCTGTACAACTGACAACAGATAAAATAAACTGATGTTCTTTTGTGATCAAAAGCTATCATAAATGATCAATTTTTAATAGCATTATCAAGCATTTAACTAGGCAAGAGGCTTAAACACAACAGAGATTCATTCCTGGGAATGATTTCTTCTCAATGAATGAATGTTATCAATTATCAGCTTAAAACAGTAGCATTACTTGGATGCAGTTCCTGTGTGTGTCAGAAAGGCTGTTGAAAGCTCTCCTGTGACATAAAGTTGCTGTGATCTGGCTCCTGATTTAAGCAATATTCTAAATACCATTTTGTCAACATGCATCCTTCTCTTTTGAAGCAGAAAGTCGATTGTTAGTGGAAGCCAAGACCTAGTAAAAAGGGAGGTTTCTGAAATTTTAAGTTTTTACTCTTTTAGATTCAGAACAACCTTTAATTTTATAACATAATCTACGGTGCATTAGTTTACCAGGAAGCAACTTAAGTTATCATTTGCATTGTCAACATGGCATGTATATAGAGGGAGAGATTCAATAGCGCAGTCAGTTCCTTTGATTTAATAGGAAGTGCTGTATACATTTATCTTCAGCATTGGACAAAAACTGATGAGAGAAATTTAAGATGACAGATGTACCAAATTGGAACTTTAGTTCAGCTCTCACATTTGAGAGACATTGACTGGGTCACAGTTGCAAACCTGTGATTGCAGTCTACTCTCTTCAATTTCTAATATCTGAAGTGATAAATTGCAAACCTGTATGAACATGAATGCTACTTGGGCTACTTACAACTTTAAGAATTTCCCTGGGATTTATATGGAGCTCAACTGGCACTGCCAAAATTTCTTTGATTTGTGCCTTGATAGTGAAAATAAGTTACTACTATAATTCCATTCTTTACCATGTTATTTTATGCCTTTCCGTATCCACTCCTCCTTCATATGAATAAATGTAATGAAGGTTAAGAGGTGAGAATTAATGGACAATAACTATGGATAGGATTTTCAAAAGAACCTCGGTGACTTCAGACATGTGCTCCTGTGTCACTTAGGTGCTTTTGAACATACATAGAATGGGATTGTCAAGTAGAGGTTCAGGATAACATGCTGGTAGTTGGGAGAAATTCTTCATTCTATCCTGTTGATAATGTCTTTTCTTTGATCATCTAATTTAAAAAATGAGTATTGATAATATTTTACTGAGTCCTTACTCTGAGCTAAACAAAGATTATCTTTCAGATACTGCGGGTCACCTTCAGAAAGTCATTATCTCCTGTTACCACCCACAATATCTCCGGTTAGTATCCCACAATAGAATTAACTTATTCTAAGCATGAGAAAGTTATGAGGACGTTGGAAGATTTTCAGAAATAGGATCCTCAAGTGTGACTCTTCTACTTAGGATCCTAAATAAGTGGGCGGACTTTCAAAAGTTCTGAACACACAGCAGAAGGATGGTCAGTCCTTCTGAAAAAGAGACTACTTATTTTAAAACCTAACTTTAGGCTCCTTTTTTTAAAATATTGGGATGTCTTGACTAGCAATAAAGGCTGTGTGGTTGTTTCGCTTCCCACCACTCCATCATGTTAGCTCTATTGAGTTCTCCTGCATCTAAATGGGGCTTTTGAATAACTTCTGAAGCCAAGTTAGGCTACAGCGTGGTCAACTAAGGGCTTCCCTAATTACTGGTAGGTTTGTATGATAATTGAGGCAGGATTAGCCCATAAATACCCATAACTATAAATAATTCAGTAAAGGCAGATCCAACACAAAATCATTTATTCAGCATACTCAAATATTCTTTTTTTTTAAAGAATAGTGAATAGCTTTTCAAGGATATTGGAAAACAAAGATTAAGTGACACAGAAAACAATGTGATCCAGCATGAAGACCTGATGACAACTAATTGCTAAGAAAAAGCGTGAAGATTTAATCAATGATTTGAAATGCTAGCCAGGAGGCAATTTTTATAAGTGATTTGCTTTTAAATTTTGAAAACTTTGAGTAAGAAATTATAGTTTTGAAGTTATACATATCCACAATCCTTCTGGTTTTCAAAAGTTCTATTAAGAAGACAATGTATAAGTCAGACTATGTCTAAAGGCAATATATAAAGAATAAACGAGTTTGGGCCTGAGCATGCTAGGGCCTGAGCATGCTCACTTTTTGTTGTAAGGGAACTGAGAGCACTCAAGAATTCAAAGGAGTGGCTCAGCACTTCGCAGAATCAGGCCTTTAGTTTGGAACATCATATGTCCTTGTGCCATCTACAATGCCAATCATATGCATGGCACCTTCTTTAAAGCAGATCTGATCCTACTTTATTTGCTCCCAGATTAGTCATTAATATCTTGTTCCAGTATAAAAGAGAGCTCTGGATTATACCTCCTGATTTACACAACGGCCAGTGTGAGCTTGTAAACCTTTCACACAAAGTAAATGGAAAAATAAATGAATTCCATTTGGATTCCAGAGTCATAAATTAAATAGTTGGTACAAGTCACTGTTATTATGGAACTTACCTTAGAAAGAAACTTTGGTGTGACAAGTCCTGATTCACTTCTGAAAAGTTCTGCTATTATTTTAAGACCATGTACGGTTTGGTTTGGTTTTTGTCACTTTGAAAATTGCAAGCTTAGGTTTAGCTTAATCTTCAGTTAGATAGAGTATTGGGAAATGAATTAACTTTTTACAATGTAGTCCTTGCATCTGACAAGGAAAATATATTTAATTTAATTTGCTCATTTCTGACTTTTTCAGATATAATCCTTTAACAAAGAGCTGTGTAATGTATTTGCATTATTTCTCAGTAGTCATGCCATGCCTATGTCATTACCATGCCTATGTCCAGGTCTGTGTTCCCTGTTTTTCCAACCAGTTGGCAAGCTTCCCCTTAGGATTCCTGAATCTAAGGAGCCATTGCAGGGAATGCATGGTTTGTCCTGACCACAGAGTTTCTCCCATATAAATAATGGTGAAAATGTCCTACAGATTTAACCACTGCCAGGAGTTCCTTTTAAATGGTGCAATAATTTCTCTCCAGAGAACTGAGCTGTTTGCTGTAATAAGCCACCACCCTCTCAGGTCTTTTGTGTTCTTGTGTCAATACTTCCTCCAAACTGTAAGCACTAGCATCAGTGTCCAGTATGAAAGGGGTTTCAAGACACAGGTAGGCTAAGACAGGATCAGTCACAACTCCCAGCATAAAAATAGATAAAACCAAAACAATCAAAATCATCATACACACCATAAAAACCCACCACATTGGGTAGACACAGAAATATCTGATAAAATGACAGCTGGGGGTTAATTTATTTGAAAAAATTGCTAGCCATACATCTAATAGTTTTGACCTAAAGCAGTCTTAACTAAAGGAAGGATGAGGAAACCATAATGCTGATGCTTCAAACAGTAACAGAAACTGCTGAAGACAGGTCTTCAGACAAATTGTACAATTCTCCTAAAAACATTAATGGGTCTGTGGTAACAAATAACATTCATACCGGTGCATCTCTCACTCCTCCTTTTCTGTGAGATAACCACAGGCTCCTTTAAACTATCTGGCCCACTATTCTGCACATACAAACCACTGTGTACCAGATAAGTATAGCTGTTCAAATGCCTTTGCTGATCCATCAGTCCAAGCAACACAGTATTTACTTAGAATAGGTTGGGAAGGAACTCCATTAGAAAGAGAAAATTCAGACTGCAATTCAAGAAACTTACTCTGTCATCTATACTTTGTGCCATATGAACCAGGGGTTGTATGGTCTAATGCTTATTGAAGGGGACTAGGAATCAAGACTCCTGAATTACAGTCTCTGCTGTGTCACTGAATAATTTTTGTCACCAAGTTCTGTGACCTTGAGCAAATCAATCAGGCCCAAATTTTCAAAGCTTTCCCATAACTTTAGGTCTCTGTTTTTTGTGGGCCAGCTGTTTTCTGGGGGCCAACTGAGGCACATAAAATTAATTGACAGTTTCTGAAAATATTGTCCTTAACCTCTGTGTCTGTTTTCTCATCTTTATAATGCAAATAACACATTCAGTGGGGACGTCAGGAGACTTAATTATGTTTGTAAAATACTTTGCTATCTTCAGATTAAAGGTGCTATAGAAGTGCAAAATTGTATTGTCAAAGGATTGTTGCCTTGTTTTAAAATACATGCAGTGCTTTGCATATTCACTTAAAAATGCTCACTTGCTCATCTATGAACACATGCTCACTTGGGCCCAATCCTAACCTTTTTCAGTTTTGCTTGAATGAGTACTGCCACACTGGGACAATACTCAGCTGCACTAACTGGATCACTGACAACTCTGCTAGCTATAACAAACGGGTATTCTCCTCAATCCCAGTTAAGAAATGGAAGGTTTTTATCTGCTCTTCTCCCCTCTCACTTTCCAAGATCATATGTGTATGCCTTCTCCTTCGTGCTATCGCCATGATACTGAAAAACACAACCCATAGATTAAACCCAGTAGTCATTTTTCAGATTATTCCTCCTAGCAGCAACTCCTGCCCCTGTACCTTATGTACTGGGCTGGGATAATCAGTCTATCTGATTGCCAATGCAAATTTTGCAACACACTGTAATTACCTGGGTGTTTTAATCACAGTCCATGTTTACTGTGGGACTATCACCCAGTTTATAAACTTCAGTCTTGATTGTCACCTGCCATTTCATCAGTAAGTCTGGCAATGAGATTCCAAATGGAGACTCTGATAAAATAATTATGTAGATTTGTCAGACTATGTAAAGTAAATGGAAGGCTTAATAGTAATAGATGATGGTAAAATTCCCATTGATTTCAATGGGAGCAAGATTGGGCCTTCACTTATTAGACTTATAAAATATTATTTTCACGCCCTGTACAATGTTCTGCTTCACTGGTGATGCTGTTTGAGCTTCAGACAGTTGTTTAGCTTTTTCAAAGCTCTGCACTTAATATGGTCAAAGAGAATAAACCTGAAAAATTATCTAGAGACACTAATAACAAAACCTCTCTAGAGGAAAATGTTCTGTATTTTTAAATGGATTGCTAACCTGGAATAATATACAATATATGGTATCTTTAAGATACAATTAAAACAACTACATTTCTAAAGTTAGGAGCTAAGGGCTAGATCCACAAGGGGATTTAGGTACCTAGCTGCCACTTTGGGCATTTAAGTCCAAAATTTACTCTAAACCCCCATTCAGCAGTTGTCTCACCTGTAGGCATCTAAACTCTCTTGGTGCCTAAGTTTTATTGTTAAATTCCCCTAGGCACCTAAATATTTCTTGGTGGGCATGTGCTTAATCACCTCAGTCCTGATGCCCAGTGCCTAGTTCTCACCTAAGCCCTACTGGTCCAATCTGGTAGACATGCTCAGAGATTGTTTAGAGGGGGAAAGGTAGTAGTGCCACTACCCCTTATTCTTCATAGTTAGAGGACTCACTTTAGGATGTGGGAGACATGGGTTCAGATTCCCACTTCAGCTGAGAAGACTAGGGACTTGAATCTGACTTTCTACATCCCAGGAAAGTGTCCTAACCACTGGGCTATCAAGCCATTTTATTGGCCAATGAATATTTAATACAAAGTTGAACATCTTCACCAGGAGAGATTGAAGGAGTCTCGCTCCTAGAATTCCCCGTATCTCAGTGTAGAGCACTCACACTGGAGATGGGAAACCTGAGTGTGATGGTGCCCCCCAATAAGGCTTTATGGAAATATGCTTATGAATGTATATATGACATATGCCATGTAACATATCTCTGTAAAGGTTATGATCTACTGAATCTATTAATGCTATTTGTATGTATGTATCATTTTTGTATTCGAAGTTATGAATATTGGCTGTGTACTGGCTTAATTTCTAAGTAGCCTTAGTAGAGCATATGGTCAGCTTCTTGAGAAAGGAATGTGCAAATCAGGTGCCCAATCAAGAAACACTTAAAGGACAATGAATCTTGTAAGGGTCCAATCCACATAAGAAGTCTACCTGAGGACGTTCAAGGAAGCATGTGAACCAGGGCTGCTACCTGTAAGTTCTGAGTCATGCATGGACATGTGACTTACCCATGTGACTCCACAACTCCATCTTGGAGCTGGACTTTGCATAGGAGAGAGGACCCACAAGAGAAAGTCAATTTAAGCCCATGGGAAACCCCTCCATTTTGTCTTCAGCTTACTCAAGAGATAGCCTCTCCACTCCCAAGGATATCTGAAAGAAACTGGAACAAAGGACAGTAACTACAAGGGGTGTGAGTGATTGCTGGACCCAGACTAGAAGGAGACTACTCTGTAAAAGAAGTTTACTGGGTGAGGTTTTCATCTGTATTCAGTTTTCTTAGACATAGACTTGAGTGCTCTATTTTTTTTCTTGGTAATTCACGCTGCTACTCTGAAACCTTTGTTCTGTCTGTTACTACTTGGAACCACTTAAATCCTACTTTTTATATTTAATAAAATCACTTTTTACTTATTAATATTAACCCAGAATATGTATTAATACCTGGGGGGCAAACAGCTGTGCATACCTTTCTATCAGTGTTATAGAGGGCGGACAATTTATGAGCTTACCCTGTATAAGCTTTATACAGGGTAAAATGGATTTATTTGGGGTTTGGACCCCATTGGGAGTTGGGCGTCTGAGTGTCAGGACAGGAACATTTCTTAAACTGCTTTCAGTTAAGTCTGCAGCTTTGGGGCACGTGGTTCAGACCCTGGGGTCTGTTTTGGAGCAGACTGGCATGTCTGGCTCAACAAGACAGGGTGCTGGAGTCCCAAGCTGGCCAGGAAAGCAGGGGCAGAAGTAGTCTTGGCACATCAGTTGGCAGCCCCAAGGGGGTTTCTGTGATCCAACCCATCACACTGGGTTCTAGTCCCAGCTCCTGAGTCAGGATTTGAACCTGGATCTCCCACATTACAGGAGAGAGCTTTAACTATTGTATAAAAGGGGGATGGGGCCTCTCCTTGTCAGGTGTTTTTTTGGAGGGAAAGAAAGGTGACCTTGCTTAGGCACCAAAGGTCAGGATAGGGGTCACAGCTGTGAATCCCAAGTGGAGAAAGGCACTTGCCTCCAGTCCAAAGTAGGTAGGTCAGTCCCTTAGGCCACACCTTTTTCTTCTGCATTTCATGTTGGCTCCTCACTCAGCACACTGGCTTCTATGAATTCTTAGGCACTTAACTCTCCCCGTCCTTTATAGTAGGAGCCTAATGCAGGGGCTGTGAATTCTATTAAGCAGCAGGGAGCCTAAAGTTATGCATCAAAATGCTGAGACTAGGTCTCTTGTGTGGCTCTAGCCCCAAGAGTCTTTGTCTGTTAGGCTCACCCAAAGTCTGATCCTTTCTTGGTTGATATGTGCTGTATATCCAAAAGATTTAGGGCCTAATTTTAAAGGGGCTTTCAGAATTGTACTTTCAATTATTGGGTGCCAGCTTGTTTTTATTTACCAATATATTATTTTAAATTAGTACTAATATCTTATTAAAGCTGTTATTAAAATATTTAAATTATTCTAATTTAGGCCCCTATGGACTAAATATAAAAGTCAGAACCAAACACTGCAGATAGCCAGACAGTATGTCCACAAAAATCAGATAGCTGCACAACACCTTATCACAGAGCAATAAGGTCTTTGCCAGTATGGCAAGACTAAATGTACACATCTCTCATTGTTTCTTAAATACCGTAGAGCTAATTGGATTATAATACACTAGACAAGGAAAACAAAATTCAAAGGTGAGGGCCCTCCACTGAGTGTCCTGTCACCCACCAGAAAGTTCGGCCCTGGAGATGGTCAGCTAGAGCCAGCCACAGATGGCCAAGTGAGAGAGGTGGCAGCTGGATCATAGGCCATTTAGGGTTTCACAGGTATTACTATTTAATACGTAGCATTTTTATAGTTCTTTATGTGTTCAAATTACTGTACAAATATTAACTAGTTAAACCTCACAGCACCTAAACATTATTAGCCTAATTTTACAGATGGGGAAACTGAGATGAAGTTATTTACACAGGGAGTCAGCGGCAGGGCCAGGATTAGAACGCAAGAACCCTAACCCCTTGTCAATTCCACCCAGACCACATTCCCTTTCAGTGCCCATGTAAGCAACAGGAAGTCTGTGTGGGACTCAGAGCACTGGTGTGATCTACTTATCACTACCTGTTCCCATAAACAAGCAGATAGTCACATTCTTCACTAGCTGAAGCTTTTGAATGAATTTAAGTATTCTCCCAGGTAAAACATGTGGCAATAGTAAAACCCCAAATGTCAAAGATAAATCACTATGGTGAGCAGTGCTTGAATTATGGGGGGAACAGTACAGGGGAGCCCTCACTGAAAGAAAAAAAATGTTATTTTTTAGAACACAGGCACAAGTCCCTGTTTTAAACACATCCAAGCCTATTGTCAAAACACAGACTTCAATGAGTACAGGCTGTTTCCATTCCTGAGGGACATACTGGACTAGATTTTCAAAAGAGCTCAGAACCCAGTGGCTCTCAACGGGAGTCTGCCCATTCCATTGAGGAACTTATCTTTTTTGAAAATCTGGCTGATTGTGGTCCATATTCTGCCCTCATTTACACCCACAAGTCCTGTGGGTGGGTTTATTTCCATTTTACTATTGCTGAGCCCAATCCTTAAAACTCTTATTTACCCAAGGATTCCCACTTTCGTGATGAGAATTGGGTGAGAAAGGACTAGTTGCATTAGGATCAAGCCCTTCGTATGGCTTTTATTTAACTCCAACCCTAACCTCAGATCCTTACACTGATGCCCTAACTCTATGAAAGCAACACATCTGTACAGTTGTAATGGTGTGTGTGTGTGTGTGAGAGAGAGAGAGAGAGAGAGAGAGAGAGAGAGAGAGAGAGGGGATCTCTGTGATTGGAGTCACTGCCTGCCCTGCTCCCAACACCCTGGCTCTTCCCCCACATATGACAGAGCCCATCTGAGGGGACCAAATGCTTCCACCAGAGAAAGTCACTGTGTTCCTGGGACAGAGCCTGTGCCCATGGGGAGAGTTGGGATATCAGGGCAGAAAGGGGGAAGTTGGGGTATCAGGGATTGAGCCAGAAGGGGTATTGGGGTAAGTACTCTGCATAAGGAGCAGGAGGAAGTTGGGGAGTCAGGGTGGGTGCTCTGCAAGATTAACAGGGAGCAGTCAGAGTGTCAGGGATAGGAGGGGGAATCAAAGTGGCAGCTCTGCATGGGGAACAGGGGATGGAGGTGTTGGGTTACAGGGAGCAGGAGAATGGGGGTATCAGAGGCAGAGTGGCAAGGTCAGGGTGTCAGGAATAGAAAGGAGAGTCAGGGTGGGTGCCCTACATGAGGAATGGGGTAAGTCGGGGCAGCAGGGTAAAGAGAACAGGCAGGGTGTCAGGGCAGAAGGGGAAGTAGGGCAAGTGCTTTGCATATGGAGCTACTGAGATGTGGTAGGGAAGAGGAGCATAGAGAGCAGCTGGCTCCAGGCTGGGAAAGGGGATCCTGACTGTTCACATCTCTCTCATCAGGGGTAGCTGCTCCCGGCCTGATCACCCTGGTTCCTACCCACTGCACAGCCCAATTGTGGGTGCCTCAGTGGCTGCTCCAGCCTCTTTGGATCCCATTCTTGCCTCCGCCCCCAGCAGCCATGGAGCCCCACCTGGCTTGACACACTGGCTTGACCCAAGTTACTGGCCTGGACCTTCTAGCAACCACCCCAGGGACAGAGGAAGTTGTGAGCTGCACAGTTTGTCACATTCACCTCACATAGAAAATTGCTGCTATGGCCATGCATAAACATTGTTTATGGGGAAGGTTGGTGAGTAGTAAGGGGGCCAAAACCTGCGTTCCCCACCAGTACCTTTGCATAAGACAGAAGTGAGGTAACCTGTAACTCCTTTTGGTTCATGGGTAAGGACTGAATGGAAACTAAGTAAGGAAGTAAGGAAAAATAACGGTAAAGGAGCACAACTTTTATTTCTCTTACATAATGAGATATAGAAATGAGTCACTTCCAGAAAGATTAAGATTGTACTCTAACAATCCAAGGCAGCTCAGCGTGGAAATGAAATGCAAGAGACAAATGCAGTTTGGGTAAAAGGTAATGTATTATGTGAGTAATGTGATCATTTTTATGAGATTCTTTAACAGCCTAATTAAATAATGGAACCTGGGGAAGTACACATCACTGAGCTAAAGTAATCAAACTTCACGTGTCTCTCCTGAAAGATGCAGCAAGCAGTAAGGCAAATTAAGTTTCCAAGTTGAAGACAAACTTTATTTTTTTATCCTGACAAGACTAGAATTTCAGGGAACTTTGAATGATTACCAATGATCTTCCCAAAATCCAGGTCAGATTTGCAATCACAAAGAGAAATGAGAATGTTCTCTGTAAGCAGCCTTCAATTATTCAGAATCTGGAGTAAAAAACTGGTTATGAAAGTCAGTAATATATTAATGAAGATTAACAATAGAGCCCTGAGGATCCTGAGTCACTGAACTGGAAATATGAGAATGATTGATGCAGCCATGGTAACAAATACTTACTGAGAAATGATAGTTCCTAATGTTATTATGGAGAGAGAGGAGAGCAGTGAACCAAATATGGAACCCCAGAGCCTCCATGTCATTTGTTAAGAAGCACTTGGAAGCAGCTGATTCAATATAAAGACAAGTTCTTGCTTGCCAAAACAAGATGTAATGGTGACTGGAATTGGGTGACTGTCCAGAAAGTTATAGGAAGAATGCATTCTTCATCGTCCCAAAATGCTATTTTCTGTGTGTTCCAAAGTTACATCAGTGCCAGAAAACACCCCCACAGCAATATGGGGAAAAAATTAAGAACACTAGTATTGTTGCTATTAAACTGAGAAGACAGTTTCAGTATTTCAGTATTCAGTATTCAGTTCAGTATTGAACTGCACACCTAAACAAAAGCTGGTGCATAATAGATTAGAATCTCTCTTAATTAAAAAAAAAATCTAGGCATACTCACAGTACTTGCTCCATGAATAAAGTCACTTTATTCATGGAGCAACTTCTCCATACAAAAAGAAAAGGAGTACTTGTGGCACCTTAGAGACTACCAAATTTATTAGAGCATAAGCTTTCGTGAGCTACAGCTCACTTCATCGGATTCATAGAATGGAACATATAGTAAGATATAGATAGATAGATAGAAAGATAGCTATACAGATAAGTTGGAAGTTACCATACAAACTGTGAGAGGCTAATTAGTTAAGATGAGCTATTATCAGCAGGAGAAAAAAAACTTTTGTAGTGATAATCAAGATGGCCCATTTAGACAGTTGACAAGAAGTTGTGAGGCTACTTAAAGGAAATAGATTCAATATGTGTAATGACCCTGCCACTCCCAGTCTCTATTCAAACCCAGGTTAATGGTATCTAGTTTGCATATTAATTCAAGCTCAGCAGTTTATCGTTGGAGTCTGTTTTTGGAGATTTTCTGTTGCAAAATTGCCACCCTTAAATCTTTTACTAAGTGGCCAGAGAGTTTGAAGTGTTCTCCTACCAGTTTTTGAATGTTATGATTCCTGATGTCAGATTTGTGTCCATTTATTCTTTTGCGTAGAGACCGTCCAGCCAATGTACATGGCAGAGGGGCATTGCTGGCACATGATGGCAGATATCACACTGGTAGATGTGCAGGTGAATGAGCCCCTCATGGCGTGGCTAATGTGATTAGGTCCTATGATGGTGTCACTTGAATAAATATGTGGACAGAGTTGGCATCGGGCTTTGTTATAAAGATAGGTTCCTGGGTTAGTGTTTTTGTGTGGTGTGTGGTTGCTGGTGAGTATTTGCTTCAGGTTGGGGGGGCTGTCTGTAAGTGACAACTGGTCTGTCTCCCAAGATCTGTGAGAGTGAGGGGTCATTTTTCAGGATAGGTTGTAAATCTTTGGTGATGCGCTGGAGAGGTTTTAGTTGGGGTCTGAAGATGACAGCTAGTGGCGTTCTGTTATTTTCTTTGTTGGGCCTGTCCTGTAGTAGGTGACTTCTGGGTACTCTTCTGGCTCTGCCAATCTGTTTTTTCACTTCAGCAGGTGGGTATTGTAGTTTTAAGAATGCTTGATAGAGATCTTGTAGGTGTTTGTCTCTGTCTGAGGAATTGGAGCAAATGCAGTTGTATCTTAGAGCTTGGCTGTAGACAATGGATCATGTGGGGTGTCCTGGATGGAAGCTGGAGGCATGTAAGTAAGTATAGCGGTCAGTAGGTTTCCGGTATAGGGTGGTGTTTATGTGACCATTGCTTATTAGCACCATAATGTCCAGGAAGTGGATCTCTTGTGAGGACTGGTCCAGGGTGAGGTTGATGGTGGGATGGAAATTGTTGAAATCATGGTGGAATTCCTCAAGGGCTTCTTTTCCATGGGTCCAGATAATGAAAATGTCATCAATGTAGCGCAAGTAGAGAAGGGGTGTTAGGGGACGAGAGCAAAGGAAGCATTGTTCTAACTCAGCCATAAAAATGTTAGCATACTGTGGGGCCATGCGGGTACCCATAGCAGTGACATTGACCTAAAGGTATATATTGTCCCCAGTTGTGAAATATTTGTCGGTGAGGACAAAGTCACAAAGGTCAGCCACCAGGTTTGCCGTGACATTACTGGGGATACTGTTCCTGACGGCTTGTAGTCCATCTTTGTGTGGAATTTTGGTGTAGAGGGCTTCTACATCCAGAGTGGCCAGGAGGCTGTTTTCTGGAAGATCACCGATGGATTGTAGTTTCCTCAGGAAGTCAGTGGTGTCTCGAAGATAGCTGGGAGTGCTGGTAGCGTAGGGTCTGAGGAGGGAGTCTACATAGCCAGATAATCCTGCTGTCAGGGTGCCAATGCCTGAGATGATGGGGCATCCAGGATTCCCAGGTTTATGGATCTTGGGAAGCAGATAGAATAGCCCTAGTCAGGGTTCTAAGCATGTGTCTGCACAGATCTATTCCTGTGCTTTTGGAGTCATTCAACTAAAAACACATTTATAATTCACTGAACAATTTTGGGATGGTCATTCATTCTATCTCATTTTAAAACACATTTCACTAATTCTGTGTCCTGCTGTAATATATTAAAGCTTTATTAATGAGATCAAAGAAGGTAGAAAGTGTTCAGGTGTAATTTGTTAGGGTGTAAGGAGTTATGTTTGTATTGCGAAATAACCTTCATGCCTACGTTCATCATGCTAGAGGAGTGTAATACAGTAATTAGAACTGCAGACTAGGGGCCAAGACCTTTCAAACTGTAATCCTGAGACACTGACTTCCTCTATGGCCTTGGCCAAATCACTCTCCACCTCCATTTCCTGCTCCTGTAAAATGGTGCAATACTCAGCTGCATCCTGAGATTCTTGTGAAACTTAACTAGGTAGTGCTAAATAGTGGCAGTAAGCTACAGCTTTGCACTGGGGCTGGAGAAGAGCCACCTGCTTAGCAGAGCTGCAGAAGGAATTGTTCCTCAGAAATGCACAATTCCTCCTGGAATCGCCAAGGAACACGCCTGCTGCACTTCCTTTAAAGAAGTTGTTGTGTGCTTCCCACTACTCTTAGCTGGATCTGTAGGCTGATTTAGGTCCCAGTCATGGCCAGGCTTCCTCCATGTCCCAGCTGTGCAAAGATCAGGGCTATCAACTGTGTTAGCCTTGCTGAGCACTTGCACTCCCTGAATCTAAGAATTCCCACTGTGCCCTGGGCAAATTGCACACGTGAGGGTGGGAGTGAGGATAGGCTTTCTTGTGCATCTTCTTAGGGGTCAGGCATTATCTGTCTGTAATGCTTTGTAAAGCTCTTTGACGGGTTCTACATTAGTGCTGAGTTATACTTCGCTATTTCTGACTAACTGTTCGAATATAAGACACATATCCAGCTGATAGCTTATCTAGAAATTGTGACGAACTAAAACTAGAAAACTGTATCAGGACTTGCAGAACACCATGGCAAAGTCCTCCTGTTCTGGTAAAAGTTACATTTTCAAAACTGAGTTGAAAGTTTAGTGGGAGAAATTAGTTCTATTGAAATCAAAACTACTGTAAGATTATATAAATGCCACAGAAAATCCCGAGTGCTAGAGAAACATCCAGTTTTGGAGAAGTGCAAAAAACCCAACTGTAACTGAACTATATCTTGTTCAGAAAGCTGAAGCATAGGCTTTGAAAATTATCTGACAGGATGCCATAATTTCATAGCATCAAGGAAAATCAAATATTTAATATTTTTAAATAAACTTATCTGAAAATACAGTAAGCAAAATTTTAAATTCCTTTTTACATTATATGCCTACCTTTCTTCTCAAAGGAATAATTCCTCACTGTGGGAAATTTAGTTGGTTTAGGTATACCATATACTTGAGTGACACTTGCCTTTTGAAATACTGTCAGAGGAATGTTGGCAATATATGGCAGGCTGAAATAGAATATTTTTCTTCTGAAATTAAAAACCGTGAAGTTTATTCCTTCACTATACCTCTTTCTTTGATTCTGTTTTGATAAGATGTTTCTATTTTTGATAATGTCCTTATGTTCTCTGTTTAAAACGTGTTCTGAATAATTAAAGTGATTTTGACTAACTACTGCAGAAGTCATAAAGATTTTCTGGGTGCTGAGCCTGGGGGTTGCTTAATAACACTTACAGTTAGTCAACTGGATATTAATCTTTCTAGACATCCATAAAACAGATCATAGGCACAGATCTATGCAAATTTTAACTCCAAATCAACTAGTCCTGTTAATCTTGCTGTGCTTTTGTCATAAATATAAAGGGAAGGCTGACCATCTTTAAATCCCTCCTGGCCAGAGGAAAAACCCTTTCACCTGAAAAGGGTTAAGAAGCTAAGAGAAACTCGCTGGCACCTGACCAAAACGACCAATGAGGAGACAAGATACGTTCAAAGCTGGAGGGGGGGGAACAAAGTGTTCTCTCTGTCTGTGTTGCTTTTGCTGGGACCAGAGCAGGAATGCAGGTCAGATCTCCTATAAAAAGTCAGTCAGCAATCTAGTTAGATATGCGTTAGATTCTGTTTTGTTTAAATTGCTGATAAAATAAGTTGTGCTGAATGGAATGTATATTCCTGTTTTTGTGTCTTTTTGTAACTTAAGGTTTTGCCTAGAGGGATTCTCTATGTTTTGAATCTGATTACCCTGTAAGGTATTTACCATCCTAATTTTACAGAGGTGATTCTTTTACTTTTTCTTTAATTAAAATTCTTATTTTAAGAACCTGATTGCTTTTTCATTGTTCTTAAGATCCAAGGGTTTGGGTCTGTGTTCACCTATGCACATTGGTGAAGATTTTTATCAAGCCTTCCCCAGGAAAGGGGGTGTAGGGATTTGGAGGGGAAAGACATTTCCAAGTGGGCTCTTTCCCTGTTATATTTGTTAGACGCTTGGTGGTGGCTGCAATAAAGTCCAGGGACAAAAGGTAAAATAGTTTGTACCTTGGGGAGTTTTAACCTAAGCTGGTAAAAATAAGCTTAGGGGGTTTTTCATGCAGGTCCCCACATCTGTACCCTAGAGTTCAGAATGGGGAAGGAACCTTGCCAGCTTTGCATGCTTTTTGTTTCAAACCAGAACCCAGTTTCAAGCAAACTTAGGTGATATCCAGGTGGAACTCTAGTAAAAGTTTAGTGATTCCAAATCAGGCAAAAGCCAATAGCTTTGTTTTAGCTTCCTTTTGAATTTTGCATTGTTCCATTACAAAACCGAAAACAAACCAGGAAGTGAAATGCCTGCATTTTATGATGTATCAACAGGTACATCTACACCACAAATTAAGGTGTTATTGTAGTGTGGGTAGGCATTCCTACACTGTAGTCTAGCTAGGTAACAATAGCAGCAATGATTTGGTGAAACAGACCCTTGCACGGACCAACAACCTGAGTACGTACCCAGGATCCCCAGGGGGCTTGTACTGTGATAGTTAGCTCTTAATGAAGCCTGTACCACCACATCTTCACTACTATTGTTATCCACATTAGCTGAACCCATAATGGGTATACCTACCCATGCCAGAGTTACACCTTAAACTGGAGTGTAAACATCAGCTATGTTAGAGATGCATGGATGATAGCCACTAGTTACAACCATAAGCAGTTAGGCCTTTACAGGAAGAGAGACAGAAAGGCCTACCGTGTCAACCCTGCCTTCTGCAACCAATATACGTGTAACAGGGTGGTAGTTCTGGGACCTTGAATACAATGTAGGGTTTGTGTGGTGAGTCCTCACCAATATTGACAGTCCTAAGGGTTTAAAAATCATGAGCCAGAGTTCCCAAAATCATGAGAACAGCTTAAAAATCATGAGGTTTAAAAATAAAAATTGGGTTCTTTTTATTTGTCTTCTGGTTTTTGAGTGTAATGGGTGCACTAAAGTAATGTTTTTGAGCTTTCCTCCACCCACTTATGGGCTAGAAACTGTTTTTTGAAAGACAGTTGAAATTATCATGCAATCATCTGAATCCAGGAGTTGGGAATTTAAGAAAAATGTCAACTCCTGCAACATTTGCAATAAAATCATGAGAATCGTCCACCCTGAAACCCAAAGGGAACTAGGGATTGTGACGCAGTAAGCCCTGCAGGGAAAGTCTTGGGGACAGCAAAACTTGGAAGAAAGCTTTCGTTGAAATGTATTTGGTTGTTCAAATTAACAATAAAACAAACCCCAGCAGTTGGTAAGTTTGGACTATATCCAGCTGCATATACTCTACAAAGCAGGGTAGGGTCTCCATCGGTGTAATGCGGAAGTGTTTCCTAGTGTTGCCAGCCTCCAAAGTTCAAAAGGCAGGAGTCAGATCTCCAAATTTCATGAGATTGGCCCCAAAGTCATTGATATTAGAAAAAAAAACTTTTTAAATTGTCTTCTCATTTTTGAACTCCCCCTGCCAATCCCAATAGCACGTGCCAATGAACAGCTTTTGCTAGCTCATTTTGCTTCTCCAAAATCCATGCCTGCCAATATCTTGTGAGGAAAAAAAACTCAGTAGAACTTTATGCAAATGTGCATAGTTTATACAACTTAAAATGCTTCCTGTTGGGGTGGATGGCTTCCAACTTCAGACAATCCACGCCCACCCCTCCAAAGGCCAATTCATTATTTCTGTGCTCCCAGCCTCTCATCTTCCCACCTCCTAGCCCCACATCTATTAATTAGGCACCCGTCAGTCCCACATCAAGTAATTTTATGCCCTTCAGCATCTCCAGCTCACTTCTGTTCCCACTGCAGCTCCAGGGTCTTTTCCCATCCTCCCACCCTTCTCTCAGGCCTGGGAGATGGCCACCAAGTTTCCTCACCCCATACCCCGAGCCCTGGGGCACAGGGCAGTTCCAGTGAAGTCCTCTTTTCCCACTTCCTAGCCCTGTTGTTGCAGGAATCGAGAGGATTATGTTGGTAGAGCACAGAGGCACTGATCCATTTTTTACCAGAGGAGAGGGGGAGCATGGAACACAGACAACCTGAGAAGCTGTGCTCTTTCTCCTTCCTTCTTTCCCCATCTCTTGCGGAAATGGTATCTACCGCTCTGCCTCCTACGTACCCCACTCCTACCAAAAACTTCCCTCAGTTCCTGAGTGGAGCAGGAGAGCTTGATCTGCAACAGAGGCCAAATTCACATTATTCATGATAAATTTACATGAGCTGGAAATGACTGTCTTGTCCAGCTTAGTTTTAAAAGCTTTGAGCAAAAGTTTTTCAACTAGTTTCCTTAAAAGAGTATCCCACAACCTACATCAGGAAGTTTTACTGATATTAAACCTAAATTTTTCAGCTTCTAACTTGATTCCATTACTTTTAAGTTATATTCCCACGTACAAGCTAAATATTGCTCTCCTTCCATGGTGTGTATGTCCTTCAGATATCTTGACTCCATGTATAGTTAAACTACACATATTTTGCTCTTTTAGTTTTTCCTCTGAAGTCAATCTCTTCAGCCCTTCACCATTTTGTTGCTCTTCTCTGAACTTCCTTCAAATTGACAGACTGCAATGTGCCCAGAACTCTAGATTTCATAGAATCATAAAATATCAGGGTTGGAAGGGACCTCAGGAGGTCATCTAGTCCAACCCCCTGCTCAAAGCAGGACCAATCCCCAATTAAATCATCCCAGCCAGGGCTTTGTCAAGCCTGACCTTAAAAACTTCTAAGGAAGGAGATTCCACCACCTCCCTAGGCAACGCATTCCAGTGTTTCACCACCCTCCTAGTGAAAAAGTTTTTCCTAATATCCAACCTAAACCTCCCGCACTGCAGCTTGAGACCATTACTCCTTGTCCTGTCCTCTTCTACCACTGAGAATAGTCTAGAACCATCCTCTCTGGAACCACCTCTCAAGCAGCTATCAAATCCCCCCTCATTCTTCTCTTCTGCAGGCTAAACAATCCCAGTTCCCTCAGCCTCTCCTCATAAGTCATGTGTTCCAGACCCCTAATCATTTTTGTTGCCCTTCGCTGGACTCTCTCCAAATTTTCCACATCCTTCTTGTAGTGTGGGGCCCAAAACTGGACACAGTACTCCAGATGAGGCCTCACCAATGTTGAATAGAGGGGGACGATCACATCCCTCAATCTGCTCGCTATGCCCCTACTTATACATCCCAAAATGCCATTGGCCTACTTGGCAACAAGGGCACACTGCTGACTCATATCCAGCTTCTCGTCCACTGTCATCCCTAGGTCCTTTTCCGCAGAACTGCTGCCTAGCCATTCGGTCCCTAGTCTGTAGCTGTGCATTGGGTTCTTCTGTCCTAAGTGCAGGACCTTGCACTTATCCTTATTGAACCTCATCAGATTTCTTTTGGCCCAATCCTCCAATTTGTCTAGATCCCTCTGTATCCTATCCCTGCCCTCCAGCGTATCTACCACTCCTCCCAGTTTAGTATCATCCACAAATTTGCTGAGAGTGCAATCCACACCATCCTCCAGATCATTTATGAAGATATTGAACAAAACCGGCCCCAGGACCGACCCTTGGGGCACTCCGCTTGATACTGGCTGCCAACTAGACATGGAGCCATTGATCACTACCCGTTAAGCCCAACAACCTAGCCAACTTTCTATCCACCTTATAGTCCATTCATCCAGACCATACTTCTTTAACTTGCTGGCAAGAATACTGTGGGAGACCATGCCAAAAGCTTTGCTAAAGTCAAGAAACAATACATCCACTGCTTTCCCTTCATCCACAGAACCAGTTATCTCATCACAGAAGGCGATTAGATTAGTCAGGCATGACTTTCCCTTGGTGAATCCATGCTGACTGTTCCTGATCACTTTCTTCTCATGTAAGTGCTTCAGGATTGATTCTTTGAGGACCTGCTCCATGATTTTTCCAGGGACTGAGGTGAGGCTGACTGGCCTGTAGTTCCCCGGATCCTCCTTCTTCTCTTTTTTAAAGATTGGCACTACATTAGCCTTTTTCCAGTCATCCGGGACTTCCCCCGTTCACCACGAGTTTTCAAAGATAATGGCCAATGGCTCTGCAATCACAGCCGCCAATTCCTTTAGCACCCTCGGATGCAACTTGTCCGGCCCCACGGACTTGTGCACGTCCAGCTTTTCTAAATAGTCCCTAACCACCTCTTTCTCCACAGAGGGCTGGCCATCTATTCCCCATGTTGTGATGCCCAGCGCAGCAGTCTGGGAGCTGACCTTGTTAGTGAAGACAGAGGCAAAAAAAGCATTGAGTACATTAGCTTTTTTCACATCCTCTGTCACTAGGTTGCCTCCCTCATTCATTAAGGGGCCCACACTTTCCTTGGCTTTCTTCTTGTTGCCAACATACCTGAAGAAACCCTTCTTGTTACTCTTGACATCTCTCGCTAGCTGCAGCTGCAGGTGCGATTTGGCCCTCCTGATTTCATTCCTACATGCCCGAACAATATTTTTATACTCTTCCCTGGTCATATGTCCAACCTTCCACTTCTTGTAAGCTTCTTTTTTACGTTTAAGATCCGCTAGGATTTCAACGTTAAGCCAAACTGGTCGCCTGCCATATTTACTATTCTTTCGACACATCGGGATGGTTTGGTTGTACCTTACTCACAGTTTGATGTCAGTGGGTAGTAATCCTAGAGTCCAGATGTGTACTTGGGCAGGCCTTTGTCCAGTTCCCTGGAGCTGATCCTATCCTGAAGCTCTACCACTTAACCCTGCTATAGTAATTTTAGCCTTATTTAATGGCTAGGTCAGAGGGTCCTCACCAGAGTTCCCTCAACTCTGCTGCTATGCTCTGTGGCTTCAGTGAAGAGCCCTCTCTGCATTACACACCATTGAAGAACTGCGTCTGTATCATCTCCCACTGTAAAGTCCTCAGTCTGTGTTGTCTCTTGCTGTAAATCCTTTCAACAGCTCAGGACTCTCAGGGCAAGGGAACCAGTGGCTCATAGATCCCTTGAGCAGAGTCCTTGCCATCAAGGATGCCGTGTTGGTCACAAGGTAGAAGCATTTTTTCACTCTGTCCTTCAGTTCTACTACCCAACCAATTCTGAGTTTATGTTATGGTGGCTCCAACCTGTCACTAGAGGAATTCTGGGTAAAAAACTTATGCAAATAAAATTCTTTCTGTAGTTGCACATCCCTCTGTACATCAACAGATGGGGCAGAGAGCTCCTTCTCCTCTGGAACTTTTATCTATCTCGAGTGGTGGATAAATAGCTCATGCAGATGAAACAGCTCTGTGGCTATTCTTTCCCCTGTTCACAACACATAGGAGCAGGGAGCTCCTCACCCTCTAGAGCTTTCTGGCCACGGGACTTACATTTCTAATCCAATCTAGCTAGTCCAAAATAATGTGAAGAAAAGGCATAAACTAGGACCTTATCATAAGCTGGGCCTGACAGAGGACCCATTCAGCAAAGTTAAGTGACCGAAGGTAGATTCCACCTCTGCAGAGAGATGTGATGAAAAATTAGTTTGGTATCTTGCTTGGCTACTGAGCTTTCAACCATGGGAGAGAGAGCCAAGAAAAGGTAGTAAAAGAGATACATGATTTTAGTTGCTTTTTGGATTCCAAAAGCAATAGCTCTCTGTTTTGATTGCATTAAATTACAAAACATTTCTAGACAGCCAAACCATAAGATAAAGTAGGAGAGGGCACCACAGAAATGTAAAATAAAAAGCCTGGGAGCTATGAACCAAAGCTGACAGCATGTATTAAATGGAATAGACATGTTGAGCACTGACCAGAAAAGGAATCCTCAGCGTTAGATAAGGGCTTAGAAATCTACTTGAAGTTACAAAGCTCAGTGTTGTAAGAAGGACAGAGGGTTCCATCACCATGATGGACTGAATATAAATCAGAAGCGTATATACTGGATATTTTCAAAATGCAAGAACCCGAGAGCTGAATGCCAAAACTGTGCCTAGAATTGTGCATCTATCTGTCCAAATACGTATCATAGTTGTACAGGCTGTCATAAATATAAAGGGAAGGGTAAACCCCTTTGAAATCCCTCCTGGCCAGGGGAAAGCTCCTCTCACCTGTAAAGGGTTAAGAAGCTAAAGGTAACCTCGCTGGCACCTGACCAAAATGACCAATGAGGAGACAAGATACTTTCAAAAGCTGGGAGGAGGGAGAGAAACAAAGGGTCTGTGGGTCTGTCTATATGCTGGTCTTTGTCGGGGATAGACCAGGAATGGAGTCTTAGAACTTTTAGTAAGTAATCTAGCTAGGTATGTGTTAGATTATGATTTCTTTAAATGGCTGAGAAAAGAATTGTGCTGAATAGAATAACTATTTCTGTCTGTGTATCTTTTTTGTAACTTAAGGTTTTGCCTAGAGGGGTTCTCTGTGTTTTTGAATCTAATTACCCTGTAAGATATCTACCATCCTGATTTTACAGGGGGGATTTCTTCATTTCTATTTACTTCTATTTTTATTAAAAGTCTTCTTGTAAGAAACTGAATGCTTTTTCATTGTTCTCAGATCCAAGGGTTTGGGTCTGTGGTCACCTATGCAAATTGGTGAGGCTTTTCATCCAACATTTCCCAGGAAAGGGGGGGTGCAAGTGTTGGGAGGATTGTTCATTGTTCTTAAGATCCAAGGGTCTGGGTCTGTAGTCACCTAGGGAAATTGGTGAGGCTTTTTACCAAACCTTGTCCAGGAAGTGGGGTGCAAGGTTTTGGGAAGTATTTTGGGGGGAAGGACGCGTCCAAACAGCTCTTCCCCAGTAACCAGTATTAGTTTGGTGGTGGTAGCGGCCAGTCCAAGGACAACGGGTGGAATATTTTGTACCTTGGGGAAGTTTTGACCTAAGCTGGTAAAGATAAACTGAGGAGGTTTTTCATGCAGGTCCCCACATCTGTACCCTAGAGTTCAGAGTGGGGGAGGAACCTTGACACAGGCAAATGAACAGTTGGATATATGGGTGGCCATTTGTGTAAGCAAATCCTTGTACTCTGGCTAATCATGGCTCTCATCCATTCTGTGTGCAAAGATTTGCACAATATATGTTTATTATTTAACAAGATTGTTAAGACTAAATTGGTTATATAAAATGAATATAGAGATAATCGGCATAACTTGGGTGGTGGTGGAAGGATATAGAGCTATATGGTTATTCACAGCATCTCTGTCCTTCAGCTGAGACTATTCCATTTACTATAATATGGGATAAGTAAGATCTCAGCCTGCAACTGAATAATCCAAAAAGGCGATAGACCCATCTCAAAGCTATGGAAGAAGTATTAGTATGAGTATTTAGCAATTATTCAATCAAAATTATTACATAAGGACCAGAGAACCTTATGCTGAGAGGAACCTTACTCCCTGAGCAGGCCATTGAAATCAATTGACCTATTTATGGAATAAGATACCATTGAATGTCAGTAGGAATGGTAGAATCTGACCCCATATTATTGGTAAAATAGGTTCTAATTCAGTCAGAATAAATCAGTAACTTAAATGTTCACAGGAGAAATCAGAATTAGGTTTTTACTGACTCAGGATGCAGCCTTCCTAACCAAAATTAGCATCACTCTGTTACTTGTTAAACCATATTTTTGTTTTGAGCAGACTTGTCATCAGTGAGGGCTGCCTACTTTGTTCATACTGACATTTCTATAAGTCACAGTATGCAGGGGATGCAGTCTTTGAAGGGACATGGAAACAATGCCATAATATCAAATGCAGAGGTTTCAACTTAATTCAAACTATTAGCCAGTAGGAAACTAATCCCCAAATTACCTGGCAGGGTTTTTCCAGTGCAAATTTCAACTGGGCACCAGTGGCCTCAGGTCCTACAGACCTGAAGGTGGGTACGAGGGCAATACCCTCCCCCCCGTACCTTGGAAGCCAGAATCCCAACCCACTCCTCCCCTCCACGCAGGAGCTAGGAGAGACTGTAGTTTCACTATAAAATGCTATGTAGTACAGTGTGGTATCAATAACTATGTAGATAATATGATTTAGGTTAAAATAATCCATGCTAAACTACAGTTGAAAAAATAAATGTACAAAGTACATTTGGGATGCATTATCTTTACATACTGTTATTTAATTAATTAATGTATTTATTGAGTTCATTCACTTACATCACTAATTCACAACTTTCAGCATGGGAGTCTCAATCTGTAGTGAGAGTCAAGAAGGGGTCTACTATCCATATACAATATGCGACTAAGTCTTGCTTTAAGATGAAGAAGTTAATACTTCTCTTGATGATTCAAAAGTGAAAACTTAAAATTGCGTATTCTATCTAATATAATACAGTTTTAAGAAGCATCATAATTATCTACACTGATCTTGTTAGGCTGTTCTATGTGAAGTGCCATGTCTGATCTTAAAGAAAACAGAAAAGTAATTAATCTCTTGATTTTATCAGTAGATCATGTGTCTATCCAATATGAAGATACAATTAGAATTGAGAGGCAAAAAGAGAAATAAAATTAACAGTGTCTGTAAAATGATTAATTTTGTGTCCTAGAGTCAATTAAGCATAGAATAACTGCAATTCTCTGAAATTAAATGTAATGTCATAAAACATTGTAATGAAGGACTTGGTAGAGATGTAAAAAGAAATGTTAAATATGAAAAGCTTGTAAAATTTGTACTTCACCATTACAGAGCTTTAAAAAAAATTGATTGCACTTTAACTTCCTAATTAATAGTAATGCTGGTTTAGGGATTTTCATCTGTAGATCTCAGAATACAATATGACAGGAAAGGACAAGTGACTTGACCAAGGCCACATACATTAGTGGCATAAACAGGAAGAAGGAAACCATGTTCTCTAATTCTGACACCAGGGTTTGATCCATTAAGCCACAGCTGCCCCATTGTATAATGCAATGCTTCAGCCAAACTTCCTTCCAGTCAGATGGCTCAATAATGAATCAGCCAGCTGTTTAGACCAAGAAGTTGTCTATGGGTGATCAGAGACCTCATCTCCTTCATACCCGCCTCGCCCATCCCTATTCTGTAAGAATAATGCTCAAGTTTAACTATGCAAATCAGATGATGAAATGATATTAAGTGGCTATGCCAACATCTAAGTTGGATGTGTTCAGACTCTTAATATGAACTCGATGTTTCCAGAAGCTTGAGCAGACGAGCTGAACACAGCTCATGTGCAGCTAAGAAAAAGAGCAGTGCTGCCTCTCCCAACAGAGCTGTGGCGATGTAGGAGTAGTCAGGTAATTGCAAAGAAGGATGCAAGGAAGTCACTAAATCCCTGGTTTTTGAGGGTAAAGGATCTGGTTGAAAGACAGCCTTAGGTATACCAAATTGCAGCCTGGTGCTTGAAACAGCAATATCTCTTTTTTGTTATAAAAATTGAGATACAATTCATTATCCACGGCCTCTTGTATTTGGTGTACCAGTACCACATCACAACAACTACTCCATCTGTGCCAGAGTTTCTAGTTTTCTTGCAGGAGATGAAATGTGAACTGAATAGGGCTAGAGGGGCACCTTTTATCTTGTTCAGGAGGCCACTACTTCCTGAACACTACTGACTACCAAGGCTGCTGCACCTCAAAGGGGAAAGAATTCTAGTTGTATATTAATGTTTTAGTAATATAGTCATGTTTAATTCAAGTTTGACATGAATTTTACTTTGCGTTTTGTGTAGTCTCTTTAAGTTAGTACAGTAATTACCAATTCTGAGCTCATCTTGCCATGTGAAAAGCTGCAGCTGAAGGTTTGAAAGCAATTAGCTGCAAACAAATGCCCTCAGCTAGTAGTTAGAAAATGAGTTGGTATTAGAAGGCTAAATTGTGCTTCTTTTTAGGAAACTTGCTATAACTGCCATCTTCCCAATATAGGTATTCTCTAGTTGACAGAGAATTCATCATCAAGAAGGACATAGAGAGCATGCAACATTACTCCTTTATCCAAATATGTTGATTAAATCTGTTGAAGAGATACCAGTACAATTCTGCTCCTTCACATAGTTACACTTTATTTATACAATAAATAATTGCTGGAGATAATGTCAAATTATCAGAAGTTATCCTGCAGCGAGTGTATGCAGGGAGGTAGAAATAGTCATGGACTATTTCTAGGTTCATACATTTTGGTGCCAATTCCTGCTGAGTCAGCTGATGAGATGGGAGAGCAATACAGCGGTGCACAGACAATCCAGGAAGTTTTTGGAAACTGTAGGGGACAATTTCCTTGTGCAAGTGCTGGAGGAACCAATTAGGGGCGGAGCTCTTCTTGACCTGCTGTTCACAAACTGGGAAGAATTAGTAGGGGAACCAAAAGTGGATGGGAACTTGGGAGGCAGTGACCATGAGATGATCGAGTTCAGGATCCTGACACAAGGAAGAAAGGAAAGCAGCAGAATACGGACCCTGGACTTCAAAAAAGCAGACTTTGACTCCCTCAGGGAACTGATGGGCAAGATCCCCTGGGAGAATAACATGAGGGGGAAAGGAGTCCAGGAGAGCTGGCTGTATTTTAAAGAATCCTTATTGAGGTTACAGGGACAAACCATCCCGATGTGTAGAAAGAATAGTAAATATGGCAGGCGACCAGCTTGGCTTAACAGTGAAATTCTTGCTGATCTTAAACACAAAAAAGAGACTTACAAGAAGTGGAAGATTGGACAAATGATCAGGTGAGTATATAAATGAGTATATGACCAGATGACCAGATGAGTATATAAATATTGCTTGGGTATGTAGGAATGGAATCAGGAAGGCTAAATCACATCTGGAGTTGAAGCTAGTGAGGGATGTTAAGAGTAACAAGAAGGGTTTCTTCAGGTATGTTGGCAATAAGAAGAAAGCCAAGGAAAGTGTGGGCCCCTTACTAAATGAGGGAGGCAACCTAGTGACAGAGGATGTGGAAAAAGCTAAGGTACTCAATGCTTTTTTTGCCTCTGTCTTCATGAACAAGGTCAGCTCCCAGACTACTGCACTGGGCAGCACAGCACGGGGAGGAGGTGGCCAGCCCTCTGTGAAGGAAGAAGTGA
This sequence comes from Lepidochelys olivacea, assembly GCF_965140295.1. Taxonomy (NCBI): domain Eukaryota; kingdom Metazoa; phylum Chordata; order Testudines; family Cheloniidae; genus Lepidochelys; species Lepidochelys olivacea. Next base: position 301,513,188 of record NC_140411.1, read on the forward strand.
TTCGGGACTATTTAGAAAAACTGGACGTGCACAAGTCCATGGGGCCGGAAGCGGTGCATCCGACAGTGCTAAAGGAATTGGCGGCTGTGATTGCAGAGCCATTGGCCATTATCTTTGAAAACTCATGGCGATCGGGGGAAGTCCAGGAAGATTGGAAAAAGGCTAATGTAGTGCCTATCTTTAAAAAAGAGAAGAAGGATGATCCTGGGAACTACAGGCCGGTCAGCCTCACCTCAGTCCCCAGAAAAATCATGAAGCAAGTCCTCAAGGAATCAATTCTGAAGCACTTAGACGAGAGGAAAGTGATCAGGAACAGTCAGCATGGATTCACCAAGGGAAAGTCATGCCTGACTAATCTAATTGCCTTCTATGATGAGATAACTGGTTCTGTGGATGAAGGGAAAGCAGTGGACATGTTATTCCTCGACTTTAGCAAAGCTTTTGACACGGTGTCCCACAGTATTCTTGTCAGCAAGTTAAAGAAGTATGGGCTGGATGGATGCACTATAAGGTGGGTAGAAAGTTGGCTAGATTGTCGGGCTCAATGGGTAGTGATCAATGGCTCCATGTCTAGTTGGCAGCCGGTATCTAGCGGAGTGCCCCAAGGGTCAGTCCTGGGGCCGGTTTTATTCAATATCTTCATTAATCCACACCATCCTCCAGATCACACCCTCAGCAAGTTTGCGGATGACACTAAACTGGGAGGAGTGGTAGATACGCTGGAGGGTAGGGATAGAATACAGAGGGACCTAGACAAATTGGAGGATTGGACTAAAAGAAATCTGATGAGGTTCAACAAGGACAAGAGCAGAGTTCTGCACTTAGGACAGAAGAATCCAATGCACCGCTACAGACTAGGGACCAAATGGCTAGGCAGCAGTTCTGCAGAAAAGGACCTAGGGGTGACAGTGGATGAGAAGCTGGATATGAGTCAACAGTGTGCCCTTGTTGCCAAGAAGGCCAATGGCATTTTGGGATATATAAGTAGGGGCATTGCCAGCAGATCGAGGGATGTGATCGTTCCCCTCTATTCGACATTGGTGAGGCCTCATCTGGAGTACTGTGTCCAGTTTTGGGCCCCACACTACAAGAAGGATGTGGAAAAATTGGAGAGAGTCCAGCGAAGGGCAACAAAAATGATTAGGGGACTGGAACACATGACTTATGAGGAGAGGCTGAGGGAACTGGGATTGTTTAGTCTACGGAAGAGAAGAATGAGGGGGGATTTGATAGCTGTTTTTAACTACCTGAAAGGTGGATCCAAAGAGGATGGATCTAGATTATTCTCAGTGATAGCAGATAACAGGACAAGGAGTAATGGTCTCAAGTTGCAGTGGGGGAGGTTTAGGTTGGATATTAGGGAAAACTTTTTCACTAGGAGGGTGGTGAAACACCGGAATGCGTTACCTAGGGAGGTGCTGGAATCCCCTTCCTTAGAAGTTTTTAAGGTCAGGCTTGACAAAGCCCTGGCTGGGATAATTAGTTGGGATTGGTCCTGGCTCTGGGCGGGGTTGGACTAGATGGCCTCCAGAGGTCCCTTCCAACTCTGCTATTCTATGATTCTATGGTGGCTCAGAGGAATTTTAAGATTCTCTCATCTTTCCCCTAATCATAGAAACATAGAGCTGAAAGGGACCTGAAAAAGTGGAGTCCAGCCACCTGCACTGGGGCAGGACCAAGTAAACCTAAACCACCACAAGTGTTTATCCAACCTGTTTTTAAAAATGTCCAGTGATGGGGATTCCACAGCCTCTCTTGGAAACCTAATCCAGTGTTTAACTGTATTTTATAATTAGAAAGTTTTCTCCAATATTTAACTTAAACCTCCCCTGCTGCAGATTAAGCCCATTACTTCTTTTCCTACATTCACTGGACATGGAGAACAATTGATCACCATCCTCTTTATAACAACCTGTAACATATTTTACAACTATTATGAGGTCCCCCCTCAGTCTTCTTTTCTCAAGACTAAACATCCCTAAGTTTTTTAACCTTTTCTCATAGGTCAGGTGTCCTAAATGTTTAATCATTTTTGTTTCTTGCTCTGGGCTTTCTCCAATTTATCCACATATTTCTTAATGTGTACACTCAGAACTGATCCCAGGATGCCAGCTGAAGCCTCAGCCATACCAAGTAGGGAAGGACAATTACCTCCCTTGTCTTATATACAACACTCCTGTAAATATACCTCTAACTGATCATTAGCCTTTTTCTCAACTGCATCACAGTGTTGACTCAGATTCAATTTGTGATCCACTATGACCCCCAGATCTTTTTCAGCAGCACTACCACCTAGATGGTTATTGCCTGTTTTGTAGTCATGTATTTGATTTTTCCTTCCTAAGTGAAGTACTTTGCATTTGCCTTTATTGAATTTCATCTTGTTGATTACTGACCAATTCTCCAGTTTGCCAAGGCCATTTTGAATTCTAATCCTTTTCTCCAAAGTGCTTGCAACCTCTCCCAGCTTGTGTCATCTGTAGATTTTATAAGCATACTCTCCACTCCATTATCCAAGTCATTAAATGAAAATACTGAATAGTACTGGACTCAGGACTGACCTCTGTAGGACCTCACTGGATACATCCTGTCAGTTTAACAGCGAACCATTGATAACAACTCTGAGTACATTCTTTCAACCAGATATGCACCCACCTTATAGCCATTTCATCTAGACCACATTTCCAGGCCTACTGGAAGGACTAAGACCCAGATTTGTAAATGTAATTAGGTGTTGTAGTTCCTAGCTGACTTAGAAGCCTAAGTCCCATTGGCTTTCAGTGAGACTTAGGCTCCTAAGGACTGGCTGCACAAAGATATTTAGGCACCTAACTGCCACTTTAGGTGCCTAAATCCAAAATTTAGATTTTTAGACTCCCTGTTCAGCTGTCACCTAACCCTGTGGGTCAGGGGTCAGCAACGTTCAGCAAGTGGCCCATCAGGATAATCCGCTGGCAGGCCATGAGACATTTTGTTTACGTTGACTGTCCGCAGGGACGTGCTGGCTGCCACTTCTCGCAGCTCCCATTGGCCGGGAATGGTGAACCGCGGCCACTGGAAGCTGCAGGGGGCCGCGCCTGTGGATGGTCAACATAAACAAAATGTCTCACGACCCACCAGTGGATTACCCTGATGGGACACATGCCAAAGATTGCTGACCCCGGCTGTAGGTGCTTAAATTCCCTAGGTGCCTAAGATTCCACTGATAAAGTCTCCAAGGCCCCTCAGTTTCTGCTGGTGGGTATAGGTAAAGCCACCTCAGTCCCGACACTCATCTCATAGTCTGTGCCTAAGCCCCAGCAGGATTCACAAACTAGGCATTCCCACCTCACCTGCAGGGTCCAATCTGGCAGGCATGCTCAAATCACGCTAACAGACTGGGGCCCAAACAAAAAACCTCTGCTAAAGGAGAAGGTGGTGGTGCCTCCCTTTTGCGCACTAGCCAGAACCCTCATCCAAGGAGTGGGAGACATGGGTTCAAATTCCTGCTCTGCTTGAGTACTGAACCGAGATTTTCCATGTGTCAGGTGAATAGTCTAATCACAGAGGCATTGGCTAGTCTGGAATAACTCAGTCTCTCCTGTTGAAGCTAATCTGCTTTGTATTAAAAAAAATAATTGGGCCAAAGAAAGAGGGAAAATGACCAGGGCTGGATTAACTCTCCTGTGGGTCCAGGGTTATTAGATTTCGTAGGACCCCTGTATACAAGTCTTTTTCCTAATTTAAAACAAAATGATCACAATTATGGCATCAAGGCTATTAACGCTATTCTAAATTTGCCTTTTCATTAACATAAAGCCATTCTGTGATTACATTTCAGTATTAAAACATGTAGAATATAGTTAAGTTAATTCAAAATAGCCTACGTCTTATTTTAGAACTGCTGTTAGATTAGTTTCTTTCTGGGAGGGAGTTTGGGTGCAGGAGGGGGCTCCAGGCTGGGGTAGAGTGCTGGAGTGCAGGAGAGGGAGAGGAGGGAGTTTGGTGCAGGAGGGGATTCTGACTTGGGGCAGGGGATTGGAGTGCAGGAGGGGGTGAGGGGTCAGGGAGGGAGTTTGGGTGCAGAAGGGGATTCTGACCTGGGGCAGGGGTTTGGGGTGCAGGAGAGGGTGCTAAGTGCAGGCTGGTTGTTAGGTGCATGTCTCTGCATGCTCCTGGGGGGAGGGGGACAGTGTGTCTCTGTTCGCTGCCTGCACCCACAAGCGCTGCACCCGCTGCTCTCATTGGCTGGGAACCGGCCAATGGGAGCTGCAGGGACGGTGCTGGGGGTGGCGGCAGTGTGTGGAGCCACCTCCCCCGCCCCCCAGGACCGCAGAGACATGCCAGTAGCCGGCCGCTTCTGGGAGTGGCGTTGGGCCATGGCATGCAGGCACCGTGCCTGAGCCCTGCTTTCCCAGGTCCCCCTTTAGCCTGGGGACCTGGGCTGCAGCCCCAAAATCCCTTGCATTAATCCAGTCCTGAAAATGACTCTATAGTCTGATCATTAGGCACTCTCATGGGTGGGAGGGAGATCTACGCCATTGAACAATAAAGTCTAGGAAAGGGTTCACAGGTGTGACTCCCAAGTAGAGGGAGGTCTAAATCCTACCATCTCTTCAGCATTTCCTATTGGCTATCTTAAATGGCTCCCTTCTCATCTTACTGTCTTTTGTGAGTCCCATTCCTAGGTGTCTAACTGTTCTCATACACTGTACAGGGAGCCTGGGTTCCTAACTCAGGGCTGTGGATTGCGGTAAGCAGCAGGGCACTTAAAAGTCAGGCTTTGTAACATTGAGTCTGCCCTGTTTGTGAATGTAGCCCTCAGTAATTAGGATGCTTTTGAGAATGACATTTAGGCTCCTAAAACAGTTAGATGTTGCAATATGATGCCTAAATACCTTTAAAAATCTGGGCCTTAGACAATAAGTTGACAGTATCTCTGTTTATCTCTATGATTTGTGATTTTGCATGTAAGACATGTTTAGAACTTCAGAAGCACACAGATGGTATTTCACTGACACAGCGTTTTATTTGTCATTTGTACATTTGGATATCTTAATAGACAATGCAACATTTTAATTTTAATATTTTGGTTTTAAGATTTGCAGTTGACCTTGTGAAAGGAGATGGCAAACATTTTTCCCCTCTAGGTTCAGTCCTCTAAATTGCTGCTCTGAGATATGTGTATCTATTTCTTATGTGACTCCATTCTCCTAACTCAAAACTAATAAACTGCAGATTAAAAGGAAATAAATCAGTTCATAAACTGGAGGATTTTCTAGGTTTCTGATTAGCTTTACGAATCCCCCTTACTTATTGCATCCTTAAATATTGCATACTCTGCAAAAAGGAATGACTTTTGCATTACAATGGATGATACTAGAGAACATATTGTAATTTGATTTTTGTATAAATAGCTGACACTATTACTATTGGGTTTTTAAAATATTAATTAAAAATATTTTCCTTTAGATGATCTCAGTTATCACTGGCTTCCCAGTATGAGTTCCCAGTATTCATTAGGTTGGACAAATAACAATTTGTGTCACAGACAGATGGCAATCTGCACTGTAAATGTAGACGCATGAGACAAAGACAATTATTCACATTTTGTGTCCAGTCCTTCAATCACAAAGAGTGTTCAGCAAATTCATTCCATTTATTTCCCAGGCAGACTGTAAGTATTTAGGTGAAATGTTGTGTACATGGAATGTCCTATTTGCATTTTGATTTTTTCCCATTTACTGCAGTATTTTTAGCTCAGAGATAAATCTTAAGGCAATCAATGAACTAGCATTTTGGTACAGTTATTTCAGAAATATTATTTTAATGTTCCAGATATAAAGGCCCAGATCATTCTCTCCTACTGTAGAGGCCTCCTTGGAGAGAAATTCTCCATGAAGATCCCCTCAGAGTTTCATCCCTGTCCTCAGGGGATGAGTTTTGCTTCCTTCTGCCTCTTTTCCCCATCCGAAAACCTGTCATGGCCCTCCTCGCTTTGGCAGTACTGGTGCTCCCTATTGGGGAGTGGAAAAGTTGATACAGCTCCAGGCTGTCTTATGTTTTCTGGGTAATCCCCTAAGGAGTGGGAAAGATTTTTTTTCCTTCAACCAGTCTTCCCATGACACATCCAGTCTCTGTCCTCTTCCCTTATGTGGACCCTGGAATGGTACCACAGAAGTCACTGACCCTGTTCTTCCTGCGAGAGGCGGGCAAGATCTGTACTTGGTCATCTAGAAATGAAAGACTGTGTATAATTTTTCCATTCCCCTGAGCCTTCTCTTTGGCTTCATGCTACTAGATTTTTCTCTGCCATTTCTTAAACAAAATTGTGCATTTTCAATATGGTAAATACTGCCATTCTTGTCAATTTGGAATGTTAGTCACTAGTCTTTCACACTATTTGGTTGATGGAAGCTTTAATTTTAACAGAATTGGGTCCATTTGATCAAAGGGTGCATATGTTGTCTATTATATATTTTAATGAATATGTTGGATTCCTATTTATTTATTTTACTATTTTAACAGAATGATCACCACAAAATTTCCACATTTAGAAAGAACATACATGGGGCAAATACTTTACAGTAACTCATGCTATATCTCCATGTGTGCATGGTTCATATCATTACAATGAGAGCATAATGCAGCCCACAGGAAAATGTGACCTGACAGTAACTAACCCAAAAATAGCAGATGGTACCAACTGAAGTGTGTGGTGATAGATGGTAAGCACCACAGATCCCTCTTGGAGAATACAGCCATACAAGCCATGGATCTGATAAGGCTGAAGTGTCAGACATTCATAGCTGCAATGCAAGAAGCAAAAGGGGGAATTCCAAGGACAATGGAGATAATATTAAAAGCATACAGGCATGTTTTCAAAGGCCTGGGATACCTTGAAGGAAAACTATAACTAGAAGCAGACCCCACAGTGGAATGTGTATGCTTACCATGAAGGAAAATTCTCGTAGTACTAAATAATCCAGTACGCAAGGAACTCAAAAGTCTATAGAGCAGTGTAACATAACTCCTATAGAGGCCATAGGTAAGCAGCATGGTGATGGTAAAAAAAGTCTTTTGGCAAATTATGTGTCTAGACAGAACCAATGCAATTGAACTTAGCATTAAAAAGATGCCACTATACACTGCCTATAATTTATGACATTTTGCCTGAACTCTCCAAAACCAAAATCTTTACAGGCCTGTGGGGTGAGGAACAGGCTTGGCACATAAGCCTGGATAAAGAGCTCAGGATGCTGACAACCTTTGCAATACCATTTGTTCGCTGCAGAGGGCTGTGCATGCTGATGGGCATAACCCCAGGATTATATGTGCTCCAGATAAGTCTCACCCAACTGCTAGAAGGACTGCCTGGGGTGCAAATAACTATAGATGATATCCTCAGTGTAGGTGAAGGGTGCAATGATACAGAAGCATGGGGCACGGGTCACTTGCTGGAGGATTCTCTGCTCCTTGAGGTCTTCAAACTACAATTTGAGGACTTCAATAGCACAGATATAGGTGTGAGGTCTTTTTTAGGAGTGGTGGGTGAAATTCTGTGGCCTGCATTGTGCAGGAGGTCAGACTAGATGATCATAATGGTCCCTTCTGACCTAAATATCTATGAATCTATGAAAAAGTTTATGAGATCATGTTAGAAAACTACAAGTTTTTCTGCAGGGATTCAAGGACAAGAACATAAAGCTCAACCCAAAGAAGACGTGACTCAAATAGTATGAGGGGACATACACTGGACATCTGCTCACAGCAGAGGGACTGAAAGAAGATCCCAGCAAGATCAAGGCAGTCAGAGATATGATATCTTCACTGCTAGAAAGTTTATCTTGATATTCAGTCTAATTCTTATGCGCAGTTGATCCCATTATTCCTAGTTAAATATCTAACTTGCATAACTACAAATGTTATTACTGGCCATAAAATTATCCAGCCCTTTTAAAATGCATTCACAATATTTGTCTTTAGGGAGGAATAGTGGATATTCAAATATTGTTTTAAAATACAATTATTAGTCATTTTAAAGTCTGTGGGTATAAGTTTCTTTTTCAAAGAAGAGCTTGCAGTTCTCCTTCAATACTTGAGAGATCTTTAAATAGATTAACTCAATTTTATAAATTTTGGTGATTCAGGTGAAGTGAATGAGGGAAAAAGCTGAGAGAAATAATTGAATGTGCCCATGATTATTAGGAATAGGACTTTGAACAGGTAGTTTTTTCACAGAAATAGTTATTCAGCCAAATTGCACCACCATGTGTAAAAAACATCATTGCCTTTTATTACTTTGGACTTACAGATTTGGCACTGTTCTGTATGGAGGATTTGCTAAAAAGGGAGCTCTGGCAGGTGGGAATGTGGAGAAGAGACAGGCTGAAAGCGGGCAAACAGACCGCTACTGAGGTACAGCAATCTACAGGGGGAGGACCAGGACTGTGAGTAAGACTTGGCTGCGATCCCCCTGACTAAGGAGTGACAAATGAACTCTGAGGGTGAGCTGGGAAGCATCCCTGTCCTCAGCTGAAGCTCTGTACTCCCAAGACTGTGTCAGAAGGCTGGGGCCATGCTCCAAACTCAAGGGAAAACAGGGAAGATAGGAAACAGCCCAGGGGAGTGTGGGAACTGAGCCACCCCCATCCACCTTTTCCCCCTTAGGCCCTGGGCTAGGACCTGGTAGAGAGGGAGATCCGGGGTCCCCCTAGCCTTCCCTCTTCCCCTGGCCTCCTGAGAGATCCCAGGGGACTGGGGGTGCGGGAGGGACTGTGGATAGGTTGCTGGGCCCCTGGACTGCCTGGAAGAGTTGCCTCAAGGCTTGGATATACTGTGTGACTGTGGCCTAACCAGTAGACCTGCTGGCCCTCAAGTGAGTGCCAATCAGGAGAGAGCTCCCAGGTCTTCCACCCCATCTTATCCACACCTCCTTTGTGAAAGTGGCACCTCTCCATACTTCTCAAATTGTAGCAATGGCTCCATTGTATTGTACAAAAGATTATAAACACATATACACCTTGATTAATACAGATATGATTTATTTTGCCTTTTAAATATTCAGACCATCAAGCTACCACACATACACCTGACCGAGTTACTATTTTTAGCTGTATTATGCATCATACTGTCTTGAGAATGTGCTCTCATTACACTAGAATAGACCACATTGGTTATCAACTCATCTGGAGGAGAGAAATCAGACCTGATCATCCATTCTCAAACTTTATCTTATTTTCTAAAGGCATATTATATTATGCCATTGTATAATGACTATAGATTAATGTTGCCAAAACCCTTTGAAGATGCAAAAAAAATGTTAACTATTAGTTTACCAGAGTGGCAGGATCTATGTTTCTGCATAGAAAAGCAGGGCTCTTCTGTTAACCTATTCTATTGACAGGAATTAGAACATTCTATAAAGCTACTGACAAACTCTGCTCTCTCATTTTGCCAGGTACATTGTGTTAACTCTGAGATTGTAAAATGGCTCCCATGACTATGGTTTCTGAACAATTTATAATCTTTAATGTATTTAGTCTCAAAACACACCTAGAAAGTAAGTACTACCATCCCTATTTTACAGATGGGGAATGTAATTGTAAATGTGGAATCATTATTGGTCTTGTGTGTTTCTAGCAGGGTCCTGTAGGGACTATTTCCTGTCCCTAGGCCTATTTAATATTTTTATCAATGACCGGGAAGAAACATAACATCATCAGTGATAAACTTCGCAGTTGACAGAGATTGGAGAGGTAGTAAATAATGAAGACAACAGGTCACTGATACAGAGCAATCTCAATTGCTTGGTAAGATGGATGCAAGCAAAACCATGCATTTAATATGCATATTCAATATGAATGAGACCAAGTGTAAAATTATACATCTAGAAAAAACAATGTAGGCCAGATTCTATGCTGGGAAGCAGTGACTCTGAAAAAGATTTGCGGATTATGGCAGACAAGCAGCTGAATATGAACTTTCCATGCAATGCTGTGGTCAAAAGTGCTTATGCAGTCCTTGGATGCACACACCTTGGGTAATCTTGAATAGGAGTTGAGAGGTTATTTTATCTCTGTATTTGGCACTGGTGCAACCATTGCTGGAATACTGTGTCCAGTTCTGGTCTCCATAATTCAAATAGGATGTTGACAAATTAGAGAGGATTCAGAGAAGAGCCATGAGAATGAATGAAGGATTAGAAAACATGCCTTCTAGGGATAGACTCCAGGAGCTCAATCATTTATTTTAGCAAAGAGAAGATTAAGAGGTGACGTGATTAAAGTCCATAAGTACCTACTGGGGGAGCAAAAATTGATAATGGTTCGTCAGTCTAACAGAGGAAGGTTAGAACACAATGCAATGGCTGGAAGTTGAAGCTAGACAAATTCAACTTGCTATAAGGTACACATTTTTCACAGTCAGGGTAATTAACCATTGAAACAACGCAATAAGGGTTGTGGTAGATTCTCCATCACTATCAATTTTCAAATCAAGATTGAATGTTTTTCTAAAATATATGTTCTGTTTCAAATAGGAATTAACTCAGAAGTTCTATGGCCTGTGTTATTCTTTGGTCCTTTCTGGTGTTAGAATCCATGAACTGAGATTCAGTGACTTATCCAAGATCTCACAGGAAGTTTGTGGAATAGCTGAATTCAAACCAAGTTCTCGCAGTTCACAGGCTAGTACCCTAACCACAGGACCATCCTTCTAGTCTAGGGCCTTATTTAGGATAGAGGACACGAGCAACTGACACAGAAAGGTCTAGCTGGAAACTTGAGGAAAAGTCAAGTTTGGGGACAAAATTTAGGCTCAGTTTGGGCTCTTATTATTTGAGTTACCACTAAACTGAATGTCGGGACAGGAGCAATTTAGGGCTTCTGCAGTATGCATCTAGTCACAATTACCATTATTACTGAAGATTAAATGGGTGAGGATATCACACACTGTCAAGGTTCCTCCCCCACTCTGAACTCTAGGGTACAGATGTGGGGACCTGCATGAAAACCTCCTAAGCTTACTTTTACCAGCTTAGGTTAAAACTTCCCCAAGGTACAAATTAATTTTATTCTTTGTCCTTGGAATATCCACTGCCACCACCAAACTCTAACTGGGTTTACTGGGAAACGTAGTTTGGACACGTCTTTCCCCTCAAAATCCTCCCACCCCTTGCACCCCACTTCCTGTAAAAGGTTTGGTAAAAATCCTCACCAATTTGCATAGGTGACCACAGACCCAAACCCTTGGATCTGAGAACAATGAAAAAGCATTCAGTTTTCTTACAAGAAGACTTTTAATAGAAATAGAAGTAAACAGAAGTAAAGAAATCACCTCTGTAAAATCAGGATGGTAGATACCTTACAGGGTAATTCGATTCAAAACATAGAGAATCCCTCTAGGCAAAACCTTAAGTTACAAAAAAGACACACAGACAGAAATAGTCATTCTATTCAGCACAATTCTTTTCTCAGCCATTTAAAGAAATCATAATCTAACACATACCTAGCTAGATTACTAAAAGTTTTCTAAATTCTAAATTTTCTAGATTACTAAAACTTTTACTAAAAGTTCTAAGACTCCATTCCTGGTCTATCCCCGGCAAAAGCAGCGTACCGACAGACACAGACTCTTTGTTTCTCTCTCTCCTCTCAGCTTTTGAAAGTATCTTGTCTCCTCATTGGTCATTTTGGTCAGGTGCCAGCGAGGTTACCTTTATCTCTTAACCCTTTACAGGTGAGAGGATTTTTCCTCTGGCCAGGAGGAATTTTAAAGGGGTTTACCCTTCCCTTTATATTTATGACACACACGATGGGACATACTATATTATCTATTTTTAATCAAAACTCTCCATTAAGATCAGTGATACAATATGAATCATTCTTCCTATATTCTTAATTTAGAACTTCCTTCAATATAAATATCTAAATGTAGTGATTAACATATATAATGTTTAAGATACCAATATTTTTTTTTAACCTCTGTCTGGTTCTGTAAGAGGCCAGGCAGTTTCTTCTGGGTAGCCATGAGCCACACAGGGAATCTCTCCCACTGTTTTTCTTATACATAAACAAAACGCATTTTGTTATATAAATCTGGATCTTTGGTGTTTCTAGGGCCAATTCAATGTCCATTAAAGGACTCTCATTGGCTTCAGTGGCTACATGGATCAGATGTCTCATTTGTAACTACGACAAACTTTTTACACGTTAAACATATTACCAATATGTTTCTTTGTTTTCTTTTACTCTTTTTATTTTTTTAATAAAGAGTGTTTTGTTCCACTAATCTGATTCTTTGGTCAACTACAGTTATATCACATAGTATATAAGTTTGTATGGGATCACTGAAAGTTTGTGGAGCACAAATATGCATCTGGAACAGAAAGGATAATTTATGCCATAATGTTTATGTGAAAGCTAAATATGGCTCAAAATATTACACCTCCACTAATATCATTGTACCTTATTTTTAATACCTGTTATCAATATGTCACTTCTCTTAAACAAACTACTCCTTTGATAGTATTAATACTTCAGTAGTACAGAATCTTTCTCTACAGAAGAAGAATTTCTGAGGCTAAAGATATTTTCTCTTTCTACTGAGCTTGTCAGTCTTGTTTTAATTTTGGATTTAAACACATTAATGCAAAGTACATTAGAACTGCTCCATTTGAAGATTAGGAGGACAGTAAAATTAGTTGAATGTCTCCTTGGAAACAAAGGTAAACACTAATCAAAAATGTTTTGAAATAATCATAATGGTGCATATTTATGAGATTCTCTGTTTTTCATGGCTCAAGTAGTGGGGAGGCAGAGACAGATGAAGGTCAAAGTTAGAGAACTATATTTCATCTATGAAATGGGAGACTATTAAGCCACAGAAGCAAAAAAGTAATCTTGACACCTGGATTTAAATATGTTCAGGTTGTTTATGAATATAAAGAACAGCAATAGGGAAACTCTGCAACTAGATGAAAGTTCTCCCTCACTTTAAGGTTACGTTTTGTGTGGGATTTTCTACTGGGTTCTTCATTCCATTATCCTCTATTATAAATTCACCCACCTTTAAGCAAGTCTACATTGTAATGGGTTGGACTGCAAGCAAGTGTGCTTTATGACAGACGCTGGGGGAATAGGTATTGAAACAAAGTATTCTTGCAGTGGATGGTGCCATCTCTCACTAGCGCTGGCGGGCGCTGGGCATTGCAGTGTGAGTGGCTCTAGCTACATTAAAGAGGGGTTGGGTTTTGTTTTTTGTTTTTTTTTTACTTTTCAGACAATGTGGTCTCTCCTCATTCCATATCCCTGATGTTACAGTAGTGTCAGAATCATGGAATAGTGGTGATTATCACAAGTAGAGCTAGTTAAAACTCCTGTTCTGCGGGAAATTCTGATACTTTTATTTTTTTCTTTCAATTGGAACAAACCAAAAAATTTCTAAAATGCCCATGAAATGAAATTTTTGGAAACAAATTGGTTTGGATCAGTCTAAATGTTTTATTCAGATTTTGAAACAAAAACACTTCAAAAATCAAATTTCCATTCCAACACAGAAAATCTTTTATTTTTTTAAACCAGTCGCATGGTTGTTTGGGCCTGACATGACTTTTGAACTGTTGGGGTTGGCAATACTGTAAAACAAACTCGTGCCAACAAACAGAAGTGGGGTGTACCAGGCAGATGTCACAGCTACAATCAGGAAGAGCCAAAATGGGATAGGCTGGCTTACAGACGCTGAGAGATGGAGGTCCTGCTGGACAAGGTTAGCAAAGATATTGCAGAGGTCACTCCCCAGTTCAGAAGGGCAGGTAACCCAGGGAGGAACTGTTGACCTTTCAGCATGTTACAAAGCCCCCTGTTTGGGTAGATGTATGAGACGAGCTGAGCTTTGGTAGGATGTGGGCTTCAGAGCCTGAGCTGCAACTTCTAAGCACTGCCTACATAACAATTTTTAGGACACTAGCAGGAGCCCTGGGAGCCTAAGTCTGTTGAGCTGCGCTGGGATGCTTGCTACTGTGGGCTTTGTAGACATATCTTCAGAGTTTGTTATGAACTGAAGTGAGGAAGTTACAGTTTTGCAGACTGGCTTCTTTTGTGCCGAGAAAGGTTGTTGGTTTGCTACTGCTGTTCAGCATCTTCTTGGACTGAATCTTTAACCTTGAACCTTAGATGCATATTCTTTTATGTTTCATATGTTGAATTTGAAATGAATAAATGTTTAAATGAAATAAATATTTACACTCAGTGGTCATTCAATGCTTCAAACATTTTTCTTTGAAATGAAGCTGAGCCTGTGTGTAGAATAATTTAAACAATGGAATGTATGTCACTAAATTACTTACTGTTCTTTGCAACATAAGACCCACATTAATTAAAGTGTGTACATGTCTTTTCTATTCCAACATCTTACAAATGGAGATTCCATTATTGTCAGTGGGTATAAGGAATTATTAAACAATTGAGAACATCTAAGTTTAAACAGTGCATTAAGCATTTTGTGGGACCACCAAGGAAGGCACTTGAAACATCAGATGAATCTGCAGAAGGTAAATTGTCCTTGAAAGACATAAACGCAGCATAAAGGGGAATTTATAATCTCTCTCTTGGGTTTGACAATATTAATTTGTCTCAACCATTTTGGAAGCCCTGACCACACTGACACTTTCCTAGGTGCATTCTAATAAGGGTGATACTGTTTCATTAAGCTAAATGGGATTCAGCAGAGAACATGACAGTAACTCATAAGCAATTAGAAAAAGAGTACTTGTGGCACCTTAGAGACTAACAAATTTATTTGACCATTCAGTGGAAAATCATGTATCCGATGGAGTGAGCTGTAGCTCATGAAAGCTTATGCTCAAATAAATTTGTTAGTCTGTAAGGTGCCACAAGTACTCCTTTTCTTTTTGCAAATACAGACGAACACGGCTGCTACTCTGAAACCTGTCATAAGCAATTGTCATGGACTGTAAAGTGATCTATGAATGCCAATTGTTAATGTATAGCATGAGAACAGAATAATCTGTTTATGTAAACCACAATATATTCTAATTAGGGACAACACACAGTATTTCAAACTGATATATGGAAATATACATACTGAGCAACAGTGTTTCTAAAGCTAGGTCATTATGGTTCTAGTGGACATCTAAGATGCTGTGATTGGAGATCAATCCCAGAATTTCTTATACTACAGGGGCAATAACATAATTCGTACCTGTAGGCACTGTCATTGTCAACATTACCACAATTGTACTTCTTTGCCACCACGCTTTGTGTAACTACACACACCCATTCCGAGGCAGTCATTTAGGAATCATTGACATTGCTTCCTCGGAACGGGTGCGTGCAGTTACACAAAGCGTGGTGGCAAAGAGGTTAAATTCCTTTGTTGTACTAAGGAAGTAGAATGGGCCACGCTTTATATTAATGGTCTGAGGCTAGAAACAGAGGCAAGTTGCCAGGTGTAGTTGATTATCCCCAAGGCCCAGCACAACAGGAAGAAGCAAGAGCAATAGATGATCATACATTCAGTCAAGATTAAAGGTGGCTACTGGACTGATCTGGTGAACATTTTACCTTTGTCCCAAGGTAAAAGGATTAAAGATTACTTACAATGAAGACAATGGGGAACTGTTTGTTTTGCTTGTTGCCATGACACCAGGATACAGCTGTCATTTTTAAGGCTTTTCCAAGGTTATTACTATAAAAATTGTATACATGGAATAATTGGTGCCTCATGATTTCAAAAAACACAGCCAGCCAACTGCATGATGTAACCTGACAATGAGCTTACAGTCCCACTTCTAAATATAAGCAGGCTGGATATTTTGATTCCTGCTCCTTTAAAGTTTTGAAAATGCCAAAACCTACATCACACCCCCACTGTGATATTCTCTCCACTTCTGTTGAATGAAAAGTAAAGAAGGAAGTGGAAGGAATTTGGGGCAATGTTTGTCAAAAACACTATAGAAAAATAAACTGATTTAAGAAAGAAACAGAAAGAAGGTGTCTGGAGTATGAATGGAGCTTTCTGCCTCCACTGGAGCAGATAATTTAGTAGTCTGGGTCTGAATTTGGACTAATATTTATGATATTCAATGAGTTACTGCACCTACTTACGTTAGGTCTGAATTTGATCCATGTACTCCCCCTAGAGGGCAGGTCTGGCTCAGACTCCCTTCTGGGAATATTTCTCCATTACTTATACCAGTTTTACACTGGTTGAATTCAGTGGAATTACGTGGTGTTACTACTGATTTACAATGCTATATGCCAGGGATGGCCAAACTGTGGCTCGAGAACCACATGTAGCTCGTTTACTGTTAAAGTGTGGCTCGCAAGCCTCCACTGCTCCCCACCCCCCATTCCTCACCCACCAGTCTTGAGGGGGGAGGGCGGGGAGCTCAGGACCTCCTCCTTGCAGTGAGGCGGTGAGGTAGGAGCTTCTGTGCAGTGGGGAGGAGGGTCTCTGGGCTTCAGCCCTGCAGGGCGCACCTGCTGGGGCTTCAGCAGGAGTGAGGCTGAGGCCCTGAGCCCTGGCTCCCCGCAAGTGTGCTCCGGCTGTCCAACTTCTGAAGATTGTCATATGTGTCTCGGAGGACCAGTAAGTTTGGCCACCCCTGCTATCTCGTGAGTGAGAGGAGAAGTACACCCAGCAGGATGAAACAGTTGTGAACTGGTAGTAGGTCAGCAGTTCAAGCATGGTGTCAAGGTTCCTCCCCCACTCTGAACTCTAGGGTACAGATGTGGGGACCTGCATGAAAAACCTCCTAAGCTTATCTTTACCAGCTTAGGTCAAAACTTCTCCAAGGTACAAAATATTACACCTTGGACAGGCCGCTACCACCACCAAACTAATACTGGTTACTGGGGAAGAGCTGTTTGGACGCGTCCTTCCCCCCAAAATACTTCCCAAAACCTTGCACCCCACTTCCTGGACAAGGTTTGGTAAAAAGCCTCACCAATTTGTCTAGGTGACTACAGACCCAGACCCTTGGATCTTAAGAACAATGAACAATCCTCCCAACACTTGCACCCCCCCTTTCCTGGGAAATGTTGGATAAAAAGCCTCACCAATTTGCATAGGTGACCACAAACCCAAACCCTTGGATCTGAGAACAATGAAAAAGCATTCAGTGTTTTACAAGAAGACTTTTAATAAAAAATAGAAGTAAATAGAAATAAAGAAATCCCCCCTGTAAAATCAGGATGGTAGATATCTTACAGGGTAATTAGATTCAAAAACATAGAGAACCCCTCTAGGCAAAACCTTAAGTTACAAAAAAGATACACAGACAGAAATAGTTATTCTATTCAGCACAATTCTTTTCTCAGCCATTTAAAGAAATCATAATCTAACACATACCTAGCTAGATTACTTACTAAAAGTTCTAAGACTCCATTCCTGTTCTGTCCCCGGCCAAGACGACTACAGACAGACACAGACCCTTTGTTTCTCTCCCTCCTCCCAGCTTTTGAAAGTATCTTGTCTCCTCATTGGTCATTTTGGTCAGGTGCCAGCGAGGTTACCTTTAGCTTCTTAACCCTTTACAGGTGACAGGAGCTTTCCCCTGGCCAGGAGGGATTTCAAAGGGGTTTACCCTTCCCTTTATATTTATGACACGCCCCCCAAATCTCAGCTAGGGTGAAACACTGGCTGGGATTTCTTCCTGGAGCTCTAGGAAAACAGAGTTAATAAGACACATGCATCTCTAAATATACTACCAAGTACATAAAGACTAACAATATTTTCCACATCTCAAGGACGATTTTAACCAGTTGATTCTGGGAAACTTTCACGGGAGAGTGCATCAGCCACTTTGTTAGAAGCTCCTGAGATGTGTTGGATGTCGAAATCAAAATCTTGGAGAGCTAAACTCCACCGAAGAAGTTTTTTGTTAGTTTCTTTGACGGTGTGAAGCCACTTTAGTGCAGCATGGTCGGTTTGCAGGTGGAAACGCCGTCCCCAAACATATGGGCGTAGCTTTTCCAGAGCGTAGACAATGGCATAACATTCTTTTTCAGTGACTGACCAGTTGCTTTCCCTCTCAGACAGTTTTTTGCTGAGAAACACTACAGGGTGGAATTCTTGATCAGGTCCTTTCTGCATTAAAACTGCTCCCACACCACGCTCGGATGCATCTGTGGTTACTAGGAACGGTTTGTCAAAGTCTGGGGCCCTTAGTACAGGGTCAGACATGAGTGTCGCTTTAAGCTTGTTAAAGGCCTTCTGACACTTTCCGGTCCACTGAACAGCATTTGGCTGTTTCTTTTTGGTTAGGTCTGTCAGTGGGGCAGCGATTTGGCTGTAGTGCGGTACAAATCGTCTGTAATAACCGGCCAAGCCTAAGAAGGATTGAACCTGTTTCTTTGACTTTGGGACAGGCCACTTTTGGATAGCATCCACTTTGGCCTGTAGGGGGCTGATAGTTCCTTGACCCACGTGGTGTCCAAGGTAAGTCACTCTGTTTAGGCCTATTTGACACTTCTTAGCCTTAACAGTTAGTCCTGCCTCCCTTATGCGCTCAAGGACTTTTTGTAGATGTTCCAGGTGGTCTGCCCAGGAATCCGAAAATATGGCCACATCGTCAAGGTAGGCGACTGCATATTCTCCTAATCCCGCTAGGAGACCATCTACAAGTCTTTGGAAAGTGGCGGGTGCATTTCGCAGCCCGAAAGGGAGTACATTAAATTCATACAGCCCGAGATGTGTGATGAAGGCTGACCTTTCCTTGGCAGATTCATCTAGCGGTACCTGCCAGTACCCCTTGGTTAAGTCCAAGGTAGAGATGAACTGGGCCCTTCCCAGTTTCTCTAATAGTTCATCTGTGCGTGGCATGGGATAGTTGTCTGGGCGAGTTACAGCATTTAGCTTACGGTAGTCCACGCAAAAACGTATTTCCCCATCTGGTTTGGGAACTAGAACCACTGGAGATGCCCATGCACTTTCAGACGGGCGGATTACACCCATCTGTAACATATCCTGGATCTCCCGTTCTATAGCAGTTTTAGCTTGAGGAGACACCCGGTAAGGTTGGACCCTAATTGGGTGAGCATTACCTGTGTCAATGGAGTGGTATGCCCGTTCAGTCAGTCCTGGGGTGGCTGAGAACGTTGGCGCGTAGCTAGTGCACAGCTCCTGGATCTGCTGTCGCTGCATACGCCCAAGGGTCATGGAGAGGTTCACCTCTTCCACACCACCAGCACATTTCCCTTCGTAGTAGACACCTTCAGGCCACTCAGCGTCGTCTCCTCCCTGGGCTGTAAACTGACAAACCTTTAATTCTCTGGAATAAAAGGGCTTTAGAGAATTAATATGATACACCTTAGGCTTTCGGTTGGAGGTGGGGAATGCTATGAGATAATTAACAGCTCCCAGGCGCTCCTGGACCACGAATGGCCCTTCCCACGATGCTTCCATTTTATGGGCCTGGAGCGCCTTTAAGACCATGACCTGGTCTCCTACTTTGAAGGAACGCTCTCTGGCATGTTTATCATACCAGGCTTTTTGCTCTTTTTGAGCATCCTGTAAGTTTTCTCTAGCAAGGGCTAAAGAGGTTCGGAGGGTGTTTTGTAGGTTGGTTACAAAGTCCAGAATGTTAGTTCCTGGAGAAGGTGTAAATCCCTCCCATTGCTGCTTCACCAACTGCAATGGCCCCTTAACGTCACGGCCATATACAAGTTCAAATGGGGAAAACCCTAAACTGGGATGTGGTACAGCTCTGTAGGCAAAGAGCAACTGCTGCAATACTAGGTCCCAATCATTGGAGTGCTCATTTACGAATTTACGTATCATGGCCCCCAAAGTTCCATTAAACTTCTCCACCATGCCATTTGTTTGATGATGGTAAGGAGTGGCAACCAAGTGATTTACCCCATGAGCTTCCCAAAGGTTTTTCATAGTTCCTGCCAGGAAATTAGTCCCTGCATCTGTGAGGATGTCGGAGGGCCAACCTACCCTGGCAAAAATGTCTGCTAGTGCCTGGCACACACTTTTAGCCCTGGTGTTGCTTAGAGCTACTGCTTCCGGCCATCGGGTGGCAAAATCCATGAAAGTCAGTATGTACTGCTTTCCTCTGGGTGTCTTTTTCGGAAAAGGACCCAGAATATCCACAGCTACTCGCTGAAATGGAACTTCAATGATGGGGAGTGGCTGGAGAGGAGCTTTGACCTGGTCTTGGGGTTTTCCCACTCTTTGGCACACCTCACAAGACTGGACATAGGTAGAAACATCCTTGCCCATTCCCTCCCAGTGGAATGACCCCCCCAAACGGTCTTTGGTCCTGTTCACCCCAGCATGGCCACTAGGGTGATCATGGGCTAAGCTCAAGAGCTTGGCCCGGTATTTAGTTGGAACTACCAACTGTCTCTGAGGATGCCAGTCTTCCTGGTGTCCCCCAGAAAGAGTTTCCTTGTATAAAAGTCCTCTTTCTACAACAAACCTGGATCGATTAGAAGAGCTGAGAGGCGGTGGGTTGCTCCGTGCCGCCGTCCAAGCTCTCTGGAGGCTTTCATCTGCTTCCTGTTCGGTCTGGAACTGTTCCCTTGATGCTGGAGACATCAGTTCCTCATGGGATTGTGGACCTAGGCTTGGTCCCTCTGGAAGCGATATAGGGGATGGAGCTGTTTCTGTTGACTGTGAACCGCTCTCCGCTCGTGCACTATGTTGGGATTCAGGCTCCAGCTGAGCCTCTTGTGTAGGGTTATCGGCTGCTGCCAGTTCAGGTTCGGTGGGGCCCTCTGGTGTTGAGGTTGCAAGTACTGGATTCAGTGCTGACACGGGGTCTGGTGTTGGTTGTTTGGCTGGTTCCGGTTCTGGGACTGGTTCCGTCTGGGTCTCTGGGACTGGATCCACTACTGCTGTTGCAGACATTGGCCTGGGGTCCAGGTCCATCACCTCTGACTGGGTCCTGATAGAAGTTTCCGGAACAGAGCTAGGCCTCACGGCTTGTTTAGCCTGGTTGCGGGTGACCATTCCCACCCTCTTGGCCTGCTTCACATGATTGGCCAAGTCTTCCCCCAACAGCATGGGGATGGGATAATCATCATAGACTGCAAAAGTCCACATTCCTGACCAGCCCTTGTACTGGACAGGCAACTTGGCTGTAGGCAAATTGAAAGAGTTGGACTTGAAGGGTTGAATCGTCACTTGGATCTCTGGGTTGATTAAATTGGGGTCCACTAAGGAAGCATGGATAGCTGACACTTGTGCTCCGGTGTCCCTCCACGCGGTGACCTTCTTCCCGCCCACACTCACAGTTTCCCTCCGCTCCAAGGGTATCTGGGAGGTATCTGGGCCTGTGGACCTCTGGTGTGATTCCGGTGCAATGAACTGTAACCTGTTGGGGTTCTTGGGGCAGTTGGCCTTTACATGCCCCAGCTCGTTACATTTAAAACATCGTCCAGCTGACGGGTCACCGGGGCGAGGTGGGTTGCTGGAGAACGGGGTGGTGGGACGATAAGGGGTCTGGAGGGTTCTTTGGGAGGTAGGTGGGGCTTTGGGCGGCCCCCGGTAATAGGGTGTGGTCTGGGGTGGTCCCTTCTGGTCTCCGCTCCAACTGCGACCAGTTTTCTTCTTCTCTGCCACCTCCACCCATCTGGCTCCAATCTCTCCTGCCTCAATTACAGTTTTGGGTTTCCCATCTAGGATGTATCTTTCTATTTCCTCAGGAACACCCTCTAAGAATTGTTCCATTTGCATTAGGAAGGGCAAATTTACTGGAGATTCAACACTTGCTCCTGATATCCAGGCATCCCAATGTTTTACAATGTGGTAGGCATGTCGGGTAAATGACATGTCTGGTTTCCACCTTAGGGCTCTGAACCTCCGACGAGACTGCTCGGGTGTTATCCCCATTCTGACTCTCGCCTTGGATTTAAACAGTTCATACTTGTTCATGTGTTCTTTAGGCATTTCAGCTGCCACCTCAGCTAAGGGTCCACTGAGCTGCGGCCTCAGCTCTACCATGTATTGGTCAGTAGAGATGTTGTACCCAAGGCAGGCCCTTTCGAAGTTTTCTAAGAAGGCCTCAGTATCATCACCTGCCTTGTAGGTGGGGAACTTTCTGGGATGGGAAGTGGTACCTGGAGAAGGATTGCTAGGGTTTGTTGGTATATTCTGCTGGGCCTTTATCCTCTCCATCTCCTCCACATGCTTCCTCTCTTTTTCCTTCTCCTCCTCCACATGCTTCCTTGCCTCCATTTCCCTCTTGTGGGCAGCCTCTTGGTGTTGTTCTGCCTCCCTTTCTTGTTCCTTCTTCAGCTGCATGAGTTCTATCTGTCTTTCATGTTCCCTTTGTTTTTCCTCAGCCTGAAATTTGGCTAATTCCAGCTGTAGTCGAGCTGAGGATTTGGCCATTCTAACCTCTCTGTTTTTAACTAACTTTACACCCGAGGTTTAGAAATAAACAAACAAAACTTGGCTGTAAAATTTTGCTGTGCTGGAATAGAATACCTATTCTCTGATAGTGATTGTCAGCCTACAGAAAAAGACAATTCCCTTGTCTCTGCTCTGGGCCCAAATTAAAGCAAAAAACCTCCAACTACTTGGAAAACTGCTTACCCAGCCCAAAGAAAAAAAATTTCTTTTCAAACCTGTGCTCCTTGTAAAACAAAAAAAAATCAAAATCCTAAAAAAAACCCTGCCACTTTTGTCTCCAGGCAAATGGGTAGAGCACACACCCCCTATTTACTTTTAGGAAGAAAAGAAAAAAAAAAACCTCTGGGTTGGAAGACTGTGAATTTCCCTTCAGGAGTTAAGTACCCTGCCTCCAGGCAAAGAAAACCTGCAATTCACAAGATAATCCCCTTTTGTCTCTGCTTGGCCACAAAGCAGAGAGAAACCAAGCTGCTTTCAGTTTCAAAGCTGCCTTCTGGACTTCCTAAAAATTCCTTTTTAAAATCTGTATTTCTAGTTCAAAAAATCTCAACTGGATCTCAAAATGATTTCAGGTTAATCCCACCACTGTGCCACCATGTCAAGGTTCCTCCCCCACTCTGAACTCTAGGGTACAGATGTGGGGACCTGCATGAAAAACCTCCTAAGCTTATCTTTACCAGCTTAGGTCAAAACTTCTCCAAGGTACAAAATATTACACCTTGGACAGGCCGCTACCACCACCAAACTAATACTGGTTACTGGGGAAGAGCTGTTTGGACGCGTCCTTCCCCCCAAAATACTTCCCAAAACCTTGCACCCCACTTCCTGGACAAGGTTTGGTAAAAAGCCTCACCAATTTGTCTAGGTGACTACAGACCCAGACCCTTGGATCTTAAGAACAATGAACAATCCTCCCAACACTTGCACCCCCCCTTTCCTGGGAAATGTTGGATAAAAAGCCTCACCAATTTGCATAGGTGACCACAAACCCAAACCCTTGGATCTGAGAACAATGAAAAAGCATTCAGTGTTTTACAAGAAGACTTTTAATAAAAAATAGAAGTAAATAGAAATAAAGAAATCCCCCCTGTAAAATCAGGATGGTAGATATCTTACAGGGTAATTAGATTCAAAAACATAGAGAACCCCTCTAGGCAAAACCTTAAGTTACAAAAAAGATACACAGACAGAAATAGTTATTCTATTCAGCACAATTCTTTTCTCGGCCATTTAAAGAAATCATAATCTAACACATACCTAGCTAGATTACTTACTAAAAGTTCTAAGACTCCATTCCTGTTCTGTCCCCGGCCAAGACGACTACAGACAGACACAGACCCTTTGTTTCTCTCCCTCCTCCCAGCTTTTGAAAGTATCTTGTCTCCTCATTGGTCATTTTGGTCAGGTGCCAGCGAGGTTACCTTTTGCTTCTTAACCCTTTACAGGTGACAGGAGCTTTCCCCTGGCCAGGAGGGATTTCAAAGGGGTTTACCCTTCCCTTTATATTTATGACACATGGTGTTTAGACAACTGAGGTGACTCAGGGCCACTAAGTTCCTCTGGATTTTCCAGACCAGACTTCTGTTGGCTGAGTGTGTGGATGTTGAAGAGCTCATGATGTTTTACAGGACCTGAGGTTTGACCAATGTCATTGTACCAGCTCCTGTCCCAACTACTCTGCAACATGCTCTGTATTGATTTATCGCTGCCCTTCATCCTAGGGATTTCTTTGCAAATTGCGCATAAAAGGTGCTATACAAATGCACATTTTAACAACAATATATTTTAGTACATTGGGACATTGTGTACTGGGACAGCTGTTTTACTGGGATATCTCCAGAGAAGCTAATTTAGCCTAATGATAGTCAATGGTAATAACTGAGCCTTGACTGGAACAGTATTAGTATAAATTTAGCTAGTGCCCAGTTGGATAATGCAAATTCAAATCCAAATCTTGGCTAGTACTGCATGGATGCACTAGGAAGAGGAACGGATGTAAGGAGCCCTTTCTTCCCATACACCTGTAGCAGGTGTGTGGACACTTGCCACAGGAAGAGTCATAGCAGAGATGGGGCTGAGGCAGCTGCAGTTACACAACTTCAAAGGATGTAACCAGAGTCACCTCTACTCCAATCACTGCTTTCA
Organism: Lepidochelys olivacea; assembly: GCF_965140295.1. Lineage (NCBI taxonomy): Eukaryota > Metazoa > Chordata > Testudines > Cheloniidae > Lepidochelys > Lepidochelys olivacea. Next base: position 301,537,698 of record NC_140411.1, read on the forward strand.
AAAGTATGATTTTCCACTTCTGCAGATCCCAACTGTAGCAGTACGGCCTGGGGAGAACGGTGGTCATTCAGATAACCTAAATGAGTTAGGGCTTAATAAGGTAAAAACAACACCTTGCATTTCACTGAAAAATTACATCTGTGCAATTCTTGCAGTGCTGGTATTACAGCCACCTGTGGGGTCTGCCTTTGAATGAGGAGCCAGCTGCATTTCTAGACTAGCTTGAGTCTCTAAGTTGTTCTAATCTGCTGCTCCACGTGGCATACAGTACAACAGTCTTGTCTCAAGGTAAAGCATGGGTAATTCATAAATTTTTAATGCCAAAAAGGACAACTGTGAACATCTACTCTGAAACGCCTGTGTAACACATGCCACAGGGCTTCCCTGAACTAATTCCTGATTCAAGTCCAATAGCTGTGTTTGAACTAGAGTATATCTTTTAGAAAGACATTCAATCTTGATTTTTTTTTCAAAATTGCACTGATGGAGAATCCACTACAAACCTTGGTAAGTTGCTTCTTAGGTCCAGTCTGAATGTATCTAGTTTCAACTTCCAGCTATCGGAACTTGTTCTAACTTTGTCTGCTAGACTGAAGAACCCATTATCAAATTTCTATTCCCCATGTAGTTATTATAAACTGCAATCCAGTCACCCCTTAACCATTTCTACTATAAGGCCTGTTTTTCAACTCTTTAATCATTCTAAAGTCTCTTCTCTGAACCCTCTCTAATTTATCAACAACCTTCCTGAATTGTGGGCACTAGAACTGGACACAGTATTCCACAGTGCCACATACAGAGGTAAAATAACCTCTACTTCTACTTGATAGTCCCTGTTTATATAGCCAACAGTGATGTTAGCCCTTTTGGCCACAGCGTCACACTGGGAACTCAGTGATTCACTGGGAACTCAGTTCAGTTGATTATCCACAATGATCTACAAGTCTTTTTCAGAGTCACTGTTTCCTGGAATAGCGTCTCCAATCCTGTAAGTCTGGACCATATTCTTTGATCCTAGATATTTACATTTCATATGTCATATTCAAACACATATTGTTTGCTTGTGTCCATCTTACCAAGCAATTCAAATCTCTCTGTATCAGTGGCCTGTCATCTCCATTATTTACCACTCCCACAATGTTTGTGCCATCTTGAAGCTTAGAATCATAGAACCATATGGTTAGAAGAGACTCCAAAATCATTTAGTCAACTCCCTGTCAAGGTACAGGATTTGCTGTGCCTAACCTGTCCAAGATAGATGGCTATTCAGCCTTCTTTCGAAAACCTTCAGTGAAGGAGCGACCGCAACCTCCCAAGGCAGTCTGTTCCATTGTTCTACTGTTCTCACACTTAGGAAGTTTTTCCTGAGATTTAATCTAAGTCTGCTGTAGTCTGAACCTATTGCCTCTTGTCCTGCCCTCGGTGGCAAAAGAGAACAATTTTTCTCCATATTTTATGGCAGTTTTTCAAGTATTTGAAGACCATTATCATGTCCCCCCGTTAATCTCCTATTTCCAAACTAAAAACATACCCTGTTCCTTCAGCCTTTGCTCACATGGCTTGCATTCCATCCCTTTGATCATCTTTGTCACTTGCCTCTGGATCCTTTCCAGTTTCTTTACATCCTTTCTATACATCACTGACCAATATTGGACACAGTACTCTAGCTGAGACCTAACCAGAGCTGAGTAGAGCAGTGCCATACCTCCTGTGATTTGCATGCTATGCCTTTGTTAATGCAACCTAAAATTGCATTTGCTTTTTTTGCAACAGCATCGCATTGTTGACTCATGTTAAGGTTGTGATCCACCACAACTCCCAGATCCTTCTCTGCAGCACTGCTGCCAAGCCAGTTATCCTCCATTCTGTATTTGGATATTTCATTTTTCTTTCCTAAGTGTAGCACCTTACGTTAATCAATACATGAGCAGAGCCCTGTGCCCAAGTGGCACTCATTGGACGCTCAGGGTCTAAATCAATAGAATGAAAACCTTGAGAGAGATGCCATTATCATTTCCCTCCTACATCAAAGTCTTAAAATTCATCACCTTTTAACTTCTCCTTCCAATGAGAGAATGACAAAAGTTGTTTTACATATAAGTATCAATGTGCATTATGTAATCTTGTTCTTGGGGTATCCAGTAACTCAGAGTATGTCTACACAGCAAAGAAAGACCTGCAACTGCCCCATGCCAGCTGACTCAGCTTCACAGGCCGTGGAACTGCTTCACGGATGTGTAGACTTCCAGGCTTGGACTGGAACTTGGGGTTTGGAACCCTGAGAGTGGGAGGGTCCCAGAGCTTGGTCTCCAGGCCAAGCATAGATGTCTACGAATGAAACAGCCCTGTAGCCCGAGTTGGCTGGCACAGGCCAGGCATGGGTTTTTCTTTGCCTCAGGTACAAATTTCTGCTACTCTTCATAAGCAATTGGAATATATTTGCAGATATTTGCAGACTGGTTGACATAAGCACATCTTATTTCATTTCTATACACTAGGAAATGTATTTTAAATAAATGAAAATCATATTCATTATAACTAAGAAATAAGAGCAAACATTTTTTGGCTTGTTCTGAAATGATAGGGAAAAAATCATTCTTTATGCCACAAGCATATGATATCAAAGTTGATGGGAAAATAGCACCCTATGCTGCTCCATTCATGCATAACAACAAACATGACATTTACCATTGATTTTTGCTTATTACTTGGCTGTGAATTTTAAATATTTTTATTTTAAACTAAACATTTGATACTTCCCACACTGATACAACTAGATGGGATCAGTTGCAGAGCAAACCAATTATAGGAAGGGAGGAGGAGTGAAGACTGAGAGATGTTTTTTTTTTTCTTACAAAGCCTGCTGCCGCTGCTCCCTAGTTTGGAGGAACATGAAATGTATAGGAGAAATTTAACTTGCATGTGTTTTAGAAAAGAGATACTTTCTAGCTCTAGGACCGAAAGATTCCAACTCATATATTTTCCATTCACTATTACTATGATGCATTTATATAATGGGAATGCCCACATTGAGCTATGTTCTGTACAGACAGATCAGCAGACACAGTTCATGCCTTGAAAAAGTCATGGTTCAATGCAAATGAGGGTCATGCTGAAACCCTCATGTTTCAGAGTTTTAGCCAACAACTGGCAGGGGTCAGGAAATAATATTATCCCTTCACCACCAACAACATATTGTAGGTTGTTTGTTTGAATCTCCGTCCCCTGAAGCATCCATGCTGGCCACAGCTGAAGAAAGGATATTGAAAAGGGAGGGCTAGGGATCAGAGGTGGCACCAAGTATTTTGTCTCTCAGGTTCTTGGCGAACTGATTCTTGCTCACAAGCTCAAGGTCTAAATGATGGCCATTTGTGGGGTTGGGAAGAAATTTTCCCTTGGGTCGGATTGGCAGTGAAGTGGGGTACTTTTCACCTTCCTCTGCAGCATGTAGATTTTTCATTTAATCACTGGGTATTTTTCATTTAATCACTTCCCTGACATTGTGGGGACCTTGCGCACTGGTATACCTAAATCCCTCTTAAGCCTGAGGAGCATACTTGTCTAGTCTCCTGTAGGCTGTAATACTATAGTCTAATTTCAGTTGTTGGGTTTAGTGTGCGAGTGCTGGATGGTGTTGATGGCCTGTGTTATACAGGAGGTGAGACTACATGATCTGGAGGTCTCTTCTGCCTTTACAGCCTAAAATTTAGATTCAGAATTTGACAGACTCCTCATTAACCCTCCACAAAACTCTGTGGCTGTTCCTGTGCCTGGTGAGATCCAGTTGTTCATTCTCATTGGTGCATAGTAAAGTGTGATCATAGGGAACAAGCCTTGGACAACATGGCTTGGAGGTAGTGGAAGGGGAGTGATTTAGGGGTCAGCTACTGGGGAAATGAGAGGGAGGAGGAGGTTGGTGGCAAAATATTTTGAAGGCCTGACAAAAAATGGCTTGAAAGGAGGGTTTAAAGTAGCCAGGAAGCAGGGAGATGGGGCTTAGCGTAGGAGCTAAGGTGGCCTGCTCTGATCAAAGTACTGTAGCACTCCAGGAGTTCTACAATAAAAAACATAAGAGACGTATTTCCTTGCACGTGTTTAAGAATGATAGTAATAACTCAACAATATACAGAGTAGAAAGATAAGTGTTTGTTTTTTGTTTTGGTTTTTGTTGTTTTTTTGCAAGCACACAGGACTAAGAACATGCCAGAGATAGTTACAAAAATAAATGATGAAAAATGTAATATACTCTTGTAAATTTTACAATATGAATTATAGAAAAGTAAAAGGCTTTTTTATTATTAGCCATTTAGTTTGACTTTGTTCTAATGACCCATTATCTATAGAAAGGACAGAAAACCCAGATACTTTAGGTTCTGAATTTAAATGCCCAGGGATATATATTTGTGTGTTCTTTTCCTAGTTTATTCAAATATCAATGCTTTATTGTTTCAGATAACATTTTAAATGACCCATATAGTCTATAAATGTCACATTAACAAATTTATATCTTGGATGATTGTTGCAGTACAAGTTGAAATACATTTCTCCATATATTTCAGAAACCCTCTAGCTTTTACTCTATTACTGTTACTAATCTACTATCTAAAATAGTTTTATTACTCTCCCGGGAATGCAAAGAAATTGAAAACAATATGCATGCTTTATTTGCTAAGTGAACTGTCATAAACTATACAACAATGTTGAGCACCATGATAAATCAGAAGATAATGGGTTTCTATATTTATTAACACTATAAAACTGACTAATATGTTTGGCTGTAAATAGCCATCTAATTCTGTGAAATTGAACATAACTGTCATTTACATGAGACTACAATAGAATGATATACATGTCTAACTCACAAATTCTCTGTGAACGTTAGGGATGAAGAACCCCAGATGTGTCTAATGCTTGTTTCCAGGGCTAAAGCCATGCCTGCATCTACAAACTCACACAGCTCTAAACTTTGAATTTACAGATTTATGAAACTGAGTTTTAATCTGGGAACCTTTTTGAATTTTCTAATAAAAATCAAGAGGCCTATTTATTGGCTGGTGTAGGGCAGTATGATATATTACCTTGTGGGAAATCTCCAACACCTTCTGATACCTTAGAAAAGATGTGGGATGCTGTAGGGGCCTGTATATTCAGCTCCCAGCGTAAGAGTGAGCTTTAATTGGAGCCCTGCAGGTTGATCATGAGTGGCAGCAGGACTCCTGGCTCCTTGAAGAGCCCTAACCCACTAAGTCAAAGAAAAGTTAGCAATTGGGAACTATTACATTTCAGAAAAGGATCTGTACATGGATTAACAGCTCTGCATGCATTTTAAGAGTACACTTCTCTCTCAACCCTCCTCTATTCTCCCTTGCTACCTAGATTATTCATTGTATGTCTGGATTTCATTTTTTCTATTCATAATACCAAAATCCTGAAAGAGGCAAAGGACAAAACATGTCAGTTAACCACGACATGACATTTTATCACCAGTAAGGATATGTTGTTCTCATCAGTAGAGGATATATAAATATTGCACTGATTTTTTCTAATAGAGAATAGCCTACAGCATGGATCTAGTTTTGTCCTCATTAAAAAACTTTCTGCTATTTCACATCTTAAAAGTGAGCATAGACAGTTACAGCTATGCTATCTCTTTGGTCCAGTAAGACAAAAAGCACTAGATAAAGTTGCAACTTCAGCATAATGATGTTTGCTGAGTGGTGTCATTAGGGACATAGTTCTGTGATGCGTGTATATACCATCTTTTTTGCAAAATCCCTCTTTGCAAAAGGTTTTAACCAATACATTCCTTAAAGAATGGACCAACTTTGTTATCCAAGACATACTGGAATAAAATACTACAGGTCCCCCTCTGACTTTGCTCCCTTTACCCTGCCATCCCACCCCACACAGAAGCATTTCAAATGTAATGGTGGTGAGTATACTTTTGCAGACTGTTTCTCTATGTAATTCAGTTGGCGCCCAAAGGCTAAAGTGACTGGTGCATTAGAAATATCTAGATAGAACATCAATTAGTTTAGTATATTAGCAAACATTCTTTACATACTATAGTGTTATAAAAGAAATAAGTACAGCACAGCAGGAAGAATGTGTGCATTTACACTGTGTTCACTGCTAATCAGTATTCACTAATAGTTACATCATAATGGTATCTGATACACTGCAGTATTCAGAGTATAGGAAGATGACTGTATCTCAGATAACTATTTTTGACAACTGAGTCTTTAATGGCAGCCATTGTACGTATAGGACTCTAAGAACCTGAGCTGTCCTGAGAAGGGGGGAAAGGAGCCCATTCACAGGGAAACTAGAGACTTAATGCCTCTGGAGATAGAGAATACATATAATGCCTCCAGGGTTGCTGGGAAGAATACACTTACCTGCAACACCTACTACAAGTGTACGTCCTTAAGTGCTGGTCTGCATCAGCCTGCTAGTGTACAAGAGAAATGGGACCACTGCCACACCCATACCATGTCCAGCAGGTCCTAAAGGCATCCAAGGAGTGCAATAGAGAGTGCTAGTAGATAGTTCTACACCAGTGTAATTCCATCAGCTTCAGCTGACTTACATCTGATTGACACAAGGGTAAATGAGAATCTGAATCAGTCCTTTTAAATGTTTTGAATTTCCTGAGTTATGAACATTTAATCTAACAGTGTTCTCTCTGTCATTTAATCTCTGTTATTTTTCTAAACAAGAAATACATTATAAAATTATTCTGAAAATGTATTTAATTGGGATTGAGTGGTTTGGATGAGCCTCGACTTCAGAGTCACCTCAGCATTGTTAAATCACTTTAGCAGTAAGAAGAAAAGGAGGACTTGTGGCACCTTAGAGACTAACACATTTATTTGAGCATAAGCTTTCGTGAGCTACAGCTCACTTCATCGGATGCATCCAATGAAGAGAGCTGTAGCTCATGAACACTTATTCTCAAGTAAATTTGTTAGTCTCTAAGGTGCCACAAGTCCTCCTTTTCTTTTTGCGGATACAGACTAACACGGCTGCTACTCTGAAACCTGTCACTTTAGCAGTGCACATTTCACAGATAATTCCCCAGATGAAGCTGCCTACTTCATTAGTTCAAGTGTCTCAAACTGAGATATCCTTAACTGAGGGAGTCCTTAACAAAATATCTAACACAGGAGGCTTTCATTAGCTCTCTGTATCTCAGGAGCTCTTAATGAGGCATCCTTGATTGAAGGTATCCTTAAATTGCATCTTGGACAAACATTTCCTTAATGTTAATTATATTGGTGGAGTGGGAGAGAATGAATAGACATTTCTAACATGCATGCATGAAAAATGATGCATTTATAAATCCATAGACTTAAATACTTAACTTACTGAAATGTACTTCCTCATTGATCATTATAAAACAAGCCTAGGGCCTTGATCTTGTAATTTGATCCACCACAGCTGACTTCAGTGCGGTGCCACACAATGGTCCACACTAGCTGATCCAATCACACTTGGAATTTAAGTTTGAAGGTTCTAGCTCTAGCTCTTTTTGAATTATGAAAAAGTGATCTTTTCCATTGGACCATTCAAGAAAAGTACCATTTTTTCAGGCACCCCAAACTCAAACACTTAATATGATTTTTGATCAAGATTAAAAAATAAAATCCCCCAAACCAGAAAACTTCAGTAGAAAAAGAACTTGCTGAAGGAAAAGGGAAGGAGAACTGGAAACCATCTGAATCTTGCAGTTTTTGCTATGTGCAAATAGTACTGTACTGTCTAGGGTCATGAGGAACATTTAAACTCAAGGGATTGAAACAAGAATATGTACCACAAATGCAACATATGAGACTGAAAATACTCATTGAAAGGCTGAAATGCAACTACTGTACTGCAAATCAAATACTGGAATAGTTAAAATACACATATCAATACTATATGACTGGAGGGGGGGCATGTAAGTGATATAATTAAGGATTCTTTTAAGATTATATATGCTTACAAAGATAACTAACAGGAATATTGGCACATTTCATGAGAATCTGGTCATTGCTCATGCTAGTCTTGTGCTCGATTTTACTCCCACTAGTGTAATTGGCAAAACAATTCAAGAGAACAACTTCAAACAACCTCCTGAGCAGATACTCTGAACTGATGTTCTCTCCCTTAAATGTGTCCAAATGAACATGTGGGCTTCCTTCTTTCAAACTATAAAAGCAACTTTGTACAATAATTTCTAAATCAACAAGACAATGTTATATTGTGACAACAGTGTCATGGCAGAATTATTACTATTATTAACATTTGTATTGTGGAAGCACTTGGAAGCCAAGGAGGCCAAGGCCCTATTGTGCTAAACACTGTACATATATATAGAAACTGACAGTCACTGCACCAGAGAACTTAGTCTAAAAGTCAAGGTGCAAAAGGTAGATGAAACACAAAAGCGTGTAGGGGTGAGAGGCAAGCAAGTCCAGGCTACAAAACTAATAAAATGTGCACAATTCTTAGCCAATCAAAGGTTCTGTTTGGGTTGGATTTGCTTGTTGGGGAAGTACTAGCCTTCATGTTCAGTTTTCTGGGCATGTAACATGTTTGATTTTGTTTTCAATGTAAACAAATTTTGAAAGATAATGATGACCTTAATTTCATCTTAAAGTTTGGGTGTGGATTACCTTAGTTTTGTTTTGTTTTTTAAACTGGCCTAACATGGAAATGTGGAATGCAGATGACTTGGGGGGCATTTTCCTCATAGATTCATAGATTCATAGATATTTAGGTCAGAAGGGACCATTATGATCATCTAGTCTGACCTCCTGCACAATGCAGGCCACAGAATTTCACCCACCACTCCTGCAAAAAAACCCTCACACCTATATCTGTGCTATTGAAGTCCTCAAATCGTAGTTTAAAGACTTCAAGGAGCAGAGAATCCTCCAGCAAGTGACCTGTGTCCCATGCTACAGAGGAAGGCGAAAAACCTCCAGGGCCTCTTCCAATCTGCCCTGAAGGAAAATTTCTTCCTGACCCCAAATATGGCGATCAGCTAAATCCTGAGCATATGGGCAAGATTCATCAGCCAGATACTACAGAAATTTCTTTCCTGGTTAACTCGGATCTCATCCCATTTAATAGCCCATCACAGGCCATTGGGCCTATTTACCATGAATATTTAATTACCAAAACCATGTTATCCCATCATACCATCTCCTCCATAAACTTATCGAGTTTAATCTTAAAGCCAGATAGATCTTTTGCCCCCACTGCTTCCCTTGGAAGGCTATTCCAAAACTTCACTCCTCTGTCTAATTTCTAGTCTAAATTTCCTAGTGGCCAGTTTATATCCATTTGTTCTTGTGTCCACATTGGTACTGAACTTAAATAATTCCTCTCCCTCTCTGGTATTTATCCCTCTGATATATTTATAGAGAGCAATCATATCTCCCCTCAACCTTCTTTTAGTTAGGCTAAACAAGCCAAGCTCCCTGAGTCTCCTTTCATAAGACAAGTTTTCCATTCCTCGGATCATCCTAGTAGCCCTTCTCTGTACCTGTTCCAGTTTGAATTCATCCTTCTTAAACATGGGAGACCAGAACTGCACACAGTATTCCAGGTGAGGTCTCACCAGTGCCTTTTATAACAGTACTAAAACCTCCTTATCCCCACTGGAAATACCTCTCCTGATGCATCCCAAGACCGCATTAGCTTTTTTCATAGCCATATCACATTGGCGGCTAATAGTCATCCTATGATCAACCAATACTCCAAGGTCCTTTTCCTCCTCCGTTACTTCTAATTGATGCGTCCCTAGCTTATAACTAACATTCTTGTTATTAATCCCTAAATGCAGGACCTTACACTTCTCACTATTAAATTTCATCCTATTACTATTACTCCAGTTTACAAGGTCATCCAGATCCTCCGGTAGGGTATCCCTGTCCTTCTCTAAATTGGCAATACCTCCCAGCTTTGTATCATCTGCAAACTTTATTAGCATACTCCCATTTTTTGTGCCAAGGTCAGTAATAAAAAGATTAAATAAGATCGGTCCCAAAACCGATGCTTGAGGAACTCCACTGGTAACCTCCCTCCAGCCTGACAGTTCACCTTTCAGTAGGACCCGTTGTAGTCTCCCCTTTAACCAATTCCTTATCCACCTTTCAATTTTCCTATTGATCTCCATCTTATCCAATTTAACTAATAATTCCCCATGTGGCACGGTATCAAATGCCTTACTAAAATCTAGGTAAATTAGATCCACAGTGTTTCTTTGTCCTCCTTCCTGATGACTTATCAGTGTTTAGAGGAGTGGATTCCCCAGTCTTCCTAAGAACAGTAGGAGGGTAGCCTATTTTCCTACAGACTTCTAAGAGTTGCACAGGAAAGGAGATCCCTTCCTGGGGTCCGTATGAAGTCTACAGGAGGGTAGGAGAATGGGGAAAACAAAGACATTCTGCAATACATTCTTCCATCCTTTTCCAGGTAGATCTCTGGAGATCAATAAGGGGGAAGTTCCACTCCTGCAGTTTTTAGAAGGTGCATGGGGGTAGGGCTCCATTGTAAGGAGGTTTCTTGGGAAAGCACCCACAAGTAGGGGGAGGTTCATGGGGATGCCCCACAAAGCTTAAGAAACCAGAAGGAAACTTCTCCATCCCAGGGATCCATAGGATACACTTCAGGAGCCAACCAGCCCCTTAAAACACATTAGATTATATTAAGATTAGATGATCAGACAGCTCAAAGGCTAGATAGGATTGCCATTCTCCTTATTACCCTATGTAGACTCATCAGACATCCAAATATAGCCTTGTTGGAACCTTCTAGTTCTAATATGGAACCCAGCAGGTAGTGATGGCTCATTGGGGTCTCTCATAACCTGTTGAGGATCCTGGGGGCTAGGCCTCTCCAAGTAGCATTCTAATGCCCATTTGGCCGGAAGACCAGCTTCCAATTTTTCTTCCCCTAAGAATTGATTGGCTGCTTTCTGATAAAGCTATTTGAGAAGGCTGTGTGATTTTTAGATTCACAAATGAAGTGACAACTCTTTAGTGATTAGTTGCAATTTTTGTCCTAGCATTCATTTGAACGCTGCTGTAGTGGTAACCACGCACTGAAGTATTATTCTGCTTCAGTCTTTTTCACAATTTTACCATTCATTTTCCCAGTGTATTCCAGATTTTAGCTAGCCATTTTTCAAACAGCTCCGTTGGGCTCCTAGCAACAATGTCTAGATCATGGAGAGCTAGTATCTCTTACAAAGCGTTCAAACCCAACTCCATAGGAAAAAAGGGTAATGGAAAGGTGAAATTTAGCCATTCAGCCTTTCATGAGATTGATGCCGGAAGACTTATTCATTCTCATGACTGGGTTTTGTTTACCTAGCTGCACTAGAGACCAAAACCTGAAAGGTGCTGAGAACCTAGAACTCCCACTGACATCTATGAGAGCTGAAGAGTCTCTGTTCTCAAGATTTGGTCTTACTCTTTTACTAGAAGGAATGTCTCTCCTAGAGTCTCTGCTCCGCATCATTATCATAGGCAAGATAGCCAAAAATGATATTGTTGATAATCAATTTTGCTCATGTTGATTAACTGAAGGTGGTGCGCTGGGTATCACTCCTGGAACAGCTAATATAATTGCTATTCTAAACTGCCTTGGTATCAGACATGCAAATCACCATAAGATTAAACAAAAGGAAGTATTTTTTCACACAGCACACAGTCAACCTGTGGAACTCCTTGCCAGAGGATGTTGTGAAGGCCAAGACTATAACAGGGTTCAAAAAAGAACTCGATAAGTCATGGAGGATAGGTCCATCAATGGCTATTAGCTAGGGTGGGCAGGGATGGTGTCCCTAGCCTCTGTTTGCCAGAAGCTGGGAATGGGAGACAGGGCATGGATCATTTGATGATTACCTGTTCTGTTCATTCCCTCTGGGGCACCCGGCATTGTCCACTGTCAGAAGACAGAATATTGGGCTAGATGGTACTTTGGTCTGACCCAGTATGGCCGTTCTTATTCCAATTCTGCTATTTACACCTATTCTGTGGGGGTGTTAAGTCTTCCCCAGAACATAACCTCTTAGCCTTTTATCTCTTAAATCACTGTTATTGAGGAATAGTCTTCCTTGAATTCTTGGTGTTTCCCTGCTGAAATAATGGAAATTACACTTCGTATATAACTAAAGAAGATACGTTAGTGAGACGGGGTTTTGGCAGATTTTAATCATCCTCTAGGTCAATTGAGTAATCATGTTAAATGCTTCAGGTCACCAGATAACTCCCACAGGAAAAGCTAGACACCTGGAATGTTCTTATATCAAATGGTAAAGGGCCAAATTCTGGTCCCATTGAGAAGGACTTGTATTTTGCCAATGCCTGCAACAACAGCAAGATTTAACCCAAAGAAAGAAAGTGTGGTTCCTTATGACCCATAGCCCTAAGCAACATAAATATCTCAGCAAAGCCTTTAATAGCATTGTTGCAAAAAGGCAGCTTGCTTACCTGAAGGAGACTGGCTTTATCAGTGGCAGGTGTTTGTATTATAATGTTCATGCTATCTTAATTCAATACACCCAAGTCACTGTTATCACTGTAGAGAGCTTTCAGCAGGGTGAAGGTGAAATTTTGATGTGAGAAAAAACAGGAATTACATCTGGTCACATCTTTATAACTAAGGCTGTGATTCTTCCTGGCCCTTTCACTGTGCAAAGTGGATGTTTTTAAGCGTGTGTCAGCTCTGAAAGCAGGCTGAAAGTAGAAATATCCCTTAATCCTCTGACATTGCTCAGAATGGAGTGAATTGCTATCCATCTTGTAGGCCACTCCCACACTCTGTTAAGCCAGGCTTATAACATCTTTGAAGTTATACAGAACTCCCAACCTCACTCTTTTCATCAGTTTAATGTGTGTTATTACTCATTGGATTCTAGCGGCTACAGCTCATCTCTCTCATAGTAATTCACCTTGATCACTGGTTTTTTGGGTGCTATTGGAGGTTAGAAAATCAGGCAGAGTGACAGTTTTAAAAGACAGAGTTTTTAAATTCAGCCCAGCTAATGCAGTCTGTGGTGAAATTTCCTCTGTGCCAATAAGGTCCACCTTGCTCTGCACCTTCCCCAGTGGGGAAGAGCAGATACAGTTTCCATCCCCACTGTACCTTAAGGTATCATTCTAGGGGACAGCAACTTTAATTCCACCTGGAACCCACCCCATAGGTACCCAGCTAATGGAAGCTGCATTAAGGAGAGCTAGGATTAATGCCTCACCTGACTGCACTAGCCCTGCCCTCTACCCAGAGAGCACTGCCCACTTTCGGGCATGAAATGGCTCTGCTGCCTAGCTCCACCAGACTTTCAGACACCAGGGCTCCTGCTTTATGGTGGCAGAAGCTGATATAAAGCAGGGTCAAATCTGGCCCAGTGTTCAAAATTAAATCCTTTGGAGGACTGAGGCTAACACTGCAATCCAATAATTCTCCTTTAGTGACAAAATCTTCTTTCAGGAAAAGCGGTATCTTCTCACGTGCTTTGAGAGTGGAAGACTAGGTATAGTGTTAGATTCAGACTGGCCTTCTTGCTAAGTAACAAGCAAATAGAATGAGCTACTGTAGGAGTGAACCTGGTAGGTGAAAGGACAGGTAAAACCATGGTTTATCATGCAGATCTAAAAAGGGTTTGTGGCTAGAGCTGTAGCCAACAGCTTACGATAACCCTAAATAATATTGCTTGTTTCTGACCACAGAAGGAATAGGTAGTAAGAGTAGTTATATTTCATTTTTATATAATGCTATTATATTGCAAGTATTGTTCCTGTCAGTTTCATAATAAGCTTTGGTTAGTAATTCAACAGAAAAAAAACAGGGAATTTTTAGGCAACCTACATGTGATGTAAAAAGTCCATTTTTTTTATTCAAGCAAAAATTGTACTAATGCCATCAAATAAATGGAAAACATCACATCTTGGTGATTTAGTTCCTTTTGGAATGGTGCCTGGGTTTTTCGAGCACTGAAAATATAAATATTTCCCTTTCAGCTGTACATCGGGGAAAATGTAAATGTGCAGTGAAAATATCTTGGCTTTTTAATGTAATTGTTTTCTTATTTCTGTGATATCAATATGCATGTATTTTCAATTTGCAGTTGGCAATTGCAGGGACATGAAAGCTATTTGAAAACCAGCAGGAAGCAGAAATATAGAAAGACAAAAAGGGCAATTGTAAATAAAATGTTTCATTGTGTAACAAAACTATAAGCTGAGAATGCAACTTTTTTCTGAGTACAGTGTCTTTCATGCAAAGTTACCCCAAAGTGCTTAACAGAATTAAATCATTCAAAACAGTAAACTGCAAATGCTTCAATGTGAACAGTAGAACTGGTTGGAAAAATTCTGGCAAAACATTTTTTTCCCATTGGAATTTGCTGATTCGTCTAAATTGAACCGTTTAGGGGGAACAGTTTGATTTCAATGAACTTCTTACAGACTCCAGGCGGGGTTTTGATGGAGCTCTGCCTGGATTCCTGCCAACTCACCTGCCTAAAGCTGCTAAACTGGGAGCTGGCACACCCAGGACTTCAAGCTCTCAATTATCCTTGAGCCTGACAGGCAGGCTACTGAGGACCCAATGCTTCCTGGGCTTTCAGGCTCCGCAGGTTCCTGGCAGTCCTGGCAAGTGCAGACTGAAATTGACATGGTCTTTGACAACAAGAGTTTGGTCAATGTCGCTGCTGCTATTCAGTGTTAGGCAGCTATGAAATGGGCAGGAAACATATCTGTTTCAGCCAAAAGAAGGCAGGGCTTTCAGAGTCCCTATCTCTGTTACCCAGGGTTTTTAGAACTTAAAACAGTGGTAATGGATTTACTTTAGGTGGTGTTAGGAATAAATTAATGGGAGCACAGTGCTTTCGGCTGATGAAAGACTAATACAAGTAAGCATGCCTGTATTTAAAATTACAATTTATTACATTTAAGCCTACTCAGACATAAGCAATAGGTTTAGAACATTTTTAGAAATTACCTAGAATTAAAGATAATGAGTAATTAACAGCAGGTCCATGATGGCCAGTCGCTTCCCCACCAGCGAGTATGGTATTAGGAAATTTGTTTAGGATAGCTTTAGGGAACTGTTTTAAAGCCCGTTTTATTATTTAGTTTTGTTATAATTATGTTTTATAAGACATACAGCTTTTAGTGACATGTATTGGGTTTTTTAAAAATTTTAATAATTTATTAACAATATTTTAATAAGTTTAGTTATAATGAGCTTTTATAGTAAAGGCTCCCAAACTTAAGGATTTACTACTTATTTTTTTAATTTGTTGTTTTTCCCCCTTCTCCCATTCCAATTATTAGAAACTGCAAGCCTACAGCTAGCTTTCACCTTCTCCAGAAGGCCTGCTTGTTTAAATGAACTCTTAACTAGATGTTCTAATTTATTAATTTGTGGTGGCTCAATGCACACAATATTGTTGCCATTTGCTTAATCAGCATCTGGGATACACAAACCCTTCAAATCCAGAGCAACAGCTCCACAGCAGGCAGCCAGCCCATCCACTGGGTAACTGGGGAGATCATGGAGCATGCTTCATTTCAGCAGCAATCTCTTTTACTGCTTCCAAAATCAAAAATAGTGGGATTTCAGTTCCACAAAAAACTATTTGGGACAGTAAAAACTTTTGAAATCTCCCACTTTTACTCAGGATGGGAATACTGTTTCCCATCCAGCTCTGATGACAGCACTGGGTCCTCTTGTGGCAAACCCACTGAAGGGCCTGGAATGTTCCCTTTGCAGAATTTCTGCTGGTGTTGTTAGTTGGAGCCAGCTGCATCAGGAGCAGGGTTTGGAGCTTCCAAGGTCCATGTGCATTTTGGACAGGTTGCCAAAAAAGCCTGTGTCATCCTGATGGCACCACACCATTCTGTGGCTATCCTCTGTTCCATGGCAGCTTAGTGCCACAGGTTCTTCTCATGGAAGAGACTGTCCCCTAGGAACAGGTCTGGATTGAGGCACAGACACTATAGCTCCATGTCTAGGGCCCCAGCTCCTTGAATTATGTGATATCAAAATCTCATCTTTTTCTTTTAAGACACAGGTTTCTAGCTTTCATGGCCATGAAGTAAAGCTTGAAAATGTGACGTTAGTGTAGCTGATGCAGTGATGACTACCTGAATCTGGAAACAACTTGGGACGTGTGAGCTCCCCATCCATCTCAATAGGGTTTTCACTCCACATTGTGGTGTTTTGTAGGGCTTCACTAAAAGCAGCCCAGCAGAGAACGTCTGAGTGCGTGGCCGGAGAAGAGTGCAGCAGGCCCAGCCTATTCACCCAAACAGATTCAGGGGTAAGTACAAGGAGACCCTGCTGCCATCCCTGCTTTTCTAGGACGTGTCAGAGGGGCCAATGCTCCCACTCATAGGGGTACACGGAGGCCTTATGCAGCTGCCCCAACCTTTCTTGGAAGGAGGGCGGAAACCCCTGTCACCAATACTCCAAGAAAAAGGGGCTGGCCAGAGTACAGGGTTGAGCCATTAGGGGTCCCAGGTTGTGGTGTGCCTATGGCCGCAGACTGTTTTCATCCAACCTTGCCCAGGAACCCCTCCATTAAACAGTAGCTGCCACCAGGAATGTCCCCATTGAAGTGGTTTCTGCTACAGAAAGTATAAGGTATTGATGTCTACTACTTTTTCAGCAGAGTATCCACTTAGAGTTGTGGGTGACATTTTTCCTGTCCCAGGAATATTTGAGGCCAGATCTACACTATAAACTTACACTGGATAACTACATCATTCTGGAGTTTGAAAAATCCACACCCCGGATGACATAATTAAAGCGGTGTAGACAGAGCTAAGCTGATGGGAGGGCTTCTTCCATCAACATAGCAAATGCCTCTTGTGGAGGAAGATTAACTACGCTGACAGGAGAGTGTCTCCCATGGTAGGGTCTTCACTGAAGCGCAACAGTGGTGCACTTGCACTGCTGCCCTGAGAGTTTGGAGTTTTTTCCTTTATCAAATTGGGACTAAAAGTCAATCTTGACAATATTCATGAATCAAAAAAAAATATTTTTTTCCATTTTGGGTCAATGAAATTGAAGTATCTAATTTTGATTGGCCTTGTTTTCACTTTTCAAGTTTTTTTAGTCTAATTAGCTTAAATTTCTAAACAAATAGTTACTCTAACCAGAATTTTTCATGTAGAGAATGTCGAAACACAATGTTTTGACAATTTCAAAATTTTCTCTACATTCTTTTTTCAAATTGGGAAATTCGTCAAGCTAGACCCTATTTCACAAATAATTTTAGATTCAACAAACTGCATGTTTTGATTGAAAATGATTTGTTGAAAAATTCTTGACCAGCTCTATTTCCATAAAGTGTCAGAGAAAATGTAACTCCTTCCAGTTCCCTCTTTGTTTTCCCTTAACATCACACACTCAATTAGTATTTACCGTGATCAGGAGACAATTTCAAATATCAAAGGTTTCCTAAAACAATTGCGTTCACTGCAGTCTCTAAAAGAGGGATGAGTGTCTACCAAATCCTACCTGTGGACAATTGTAACAGCTACATTTACCTGTAGCTTTTCGAGCTGCTACTCCTCTGCAATTCGTGAAGAACAAATGGCCAAAGACGAAAAGTCAAGAATAAAATGGGTGCTGTCACCTCTTTGACAGTCAATATGTATGCCCCAGAGTATGGTCAATGTTGAAGTTAACTACTTGGGGAGTCAGTAAGAGTGCTGGTCTGCTTTGAAGACTCATTATTTTGGAATTGTCCATCCTCTACTTTGGGTGGGTGTTGCTAAGGTTGACACATTTTGTTTCTTTCTAATGGTAAGTTTTGAATTTTAGGAGAACGTGACAGCACAGCTATCCAATTTATAGCACAGTAGTCGTGAGAGAAACATTTTGATCTCAGGATCTGAACTGAGTCATTTAGTCTTCCAACCACTTTATATAACAATTTGAAATCCTGCAAAAATAAAATAGGGTTTTAATTTTTTTTAAAGATTAGCCATGTCTGCCCCATTGCAGCTGCAGGGAAACTTTATATACCAAGCAGTTAGCTTTCTTAGAAAATCTGGAAAAGGATCTGATAACAAAAAATGAATGCTATATTTATTTTAGAAAGGATTGGTGTTTCAATGAAATTTAATAAACTAAGATTTGTGTTCAAATCTACAGGACAAAGATGTTCTATAGTTTGAGAGATTACAAGGATTCCTGACTTTACTTTCTTGGTTTGTTATAGTTAGTGGCATAGACTGATCAACAGAAATTCAACTCCTTGGAATGTATATATATCAAGAGTTAATAGGTAAGGAGCCCATAGATAGCACTCAAGAATATGTAGCATAGTTCTGAAGCTTCATGGTATGAATAACATTTGTTGTTGTACTCTGCAAATGATTCCTCTGTGCAGTTCTTTACATCACCTCTGAACAGTTTAAACAGAAAGCTATCTTTGTCAGGTATTCTTATTTTTAAACTGCTCCAAATAGAAACAGAAAAAACTACACCGAGTATATGGTGTATGGGTTCCAGATGCCACAAATAAATGATTACTGAATTAAACATAAAAAAGTGGATTATTTGCCCTTGCATTCGAGAAGACACTGGTCAGATAGTCTGGCTCCTTGCAGCTCTCTGAATGCTCTTAATGTACAACTGAACTTCCCAGCAGGCCTTGCCAAAACCAAGGACTACAAACATGGCTCCCATGCACCACATATCCCAGTTTTTCTATACCTCAAAGGAAGCCATCTGTGATTTACATGGAGCCAGTGGTGAGCTGGAGCCGGTTCGCACGAAACCGGTTGTTAAATTTTGAACCAGTTTTAGAACCGGTTGTTAAAAATTGTTACGGCTCCCTGAGCACCCGGCCAGGGAGGCTCCCCCGGCCCCTCCCCCACCTTCCCCGCCTTCCCCCTCTTGCAAAGCCTCAGTGTGTCGCGCCGCCGGGGCCAGCACTCGGGGCCATTCCTGGGCAGCTCTGCAGCTCCTGCTGCTTTGAGCGGCATGGGACGGGGGTGGAGCTGCGAGCTCCAGTGGGCCGCGCGGCATCCATACACGCTGCCCTGAGCGGCATGGTACGGGGGCCAGGCTGGGGCTGGGAGGAGGGGTTGGATAAGGGACAGAGAGCAGTTGGAGGGGGTGGAGGTTCGGGGGGGGCGGTCAGGGGATGGGGAATGGGGGGGACGGGGAACGGGGGTTGGGTAGGCATGGGAGTTCCGGGGGGGTCTGTTGGGCAGAGCCGCTGCAACCACTAGGCGGTCTAGACAGCCGCCTAGGGCGCCAAGTGGTTGGGGGCGGCAAAAAGCGGTGCCCCCCAAATTGTTTTTAAACAGCGGAGCACAAGGCTGCCACTGCTTCCTGGCTCCAGAGGGGCCGCCCGCGACGCAGCCAGTCCCTCCCCCCGGGGGAGCAGCCGGCTGTGGAACGGGGAAAGGGAGGGTCTAGCACTAGCAGCTGTACCTTCTTCCCCGCACCGCGGGCTGAGCCGAGCTGCACTCTGCTCTTCAGGCGGAGAAGCTGGGTGTCTACTCCGCCTGCAAGGTACCTAGCTGGGTTGCGGGGAGCTGCACGGGCCGTGGAGCGTTGGGGGGTGGGCAGGTCCAGTCCCTGGCCTGGGGAATGGTGTATGTGGGAGCAACCTGGGCACCCCTTCCCCAGCCAGTGCCACCCCCTCCAACGCCCACTGACCAGCTACCTTCTCCCCTGTCCCCCAACCCCAACAAGCCACCCCGTCCTGCCACTTTTGCCTCTGGACAACCTCCACCCGGCAACCCCACTGCAGCCAGCCATGGTCACCTTCACCCCTGCATCAAGTTCGGGACCCCCCGCCTGCCATCTCTCTCCTGCCTACTCCTCCCTTATGCAAACCCCTCCCTGCCACCTTCACCCCCCCGCAACAACCCCAGGCACATACACACACACCCCCGCCTGCCAGCCCCTTGTAACAACCACTTCCTGCCCACTTCTTCCTTGTGCCACTCCTCCCTGCCACTGCACCCCCTGCAACGAGCCCCGTTTGCCTCTGTGCAATCTCTTCCCTGCCACTACACCCCCGCCCCCTCCATCTCTTAGCACATCCCTTAAATCAGAACTTTTTATAGGGAACAGGCTGTTAAGATTTTGGCAGCTCATCACTGCATGGAGCCAGTCTTGTCCCTCACTTACTACTTAGGTCAGAGGGGAGTTCAAGCCAACTATACTCAAGGAACTCTGGCCTTAGCCACTAAAGCTGGGGGCAGATGGATGGCCTTCTTTTCAAATCCCACTCTGCTTCCCTAACGCCACTTCCTTAGTCAAAGTATCTCCCTGTCCCTGCCATATTTAAAAACAAATCTGAAACAGCATGGCATCAGCCCAGGAGAGTTCCACAGGTAAACTTCAAAGAGGATGTATAACTTGACACAATTAGTTAGGGGCAATTTATTTCAGATGAAATAGGAAGCAACCTGAACAAAACCTTTTTGCAGGTTCCCCAAAAATATTTCCCCTCCCCTTCCCCCCCCCACATTTTTTTATTTATGTTGTTATGCACTCCCTATGCCTAGCCACACTTAAACACACTGTTAGGAATGATGTTCTCTTGCTATTGCCAGCCCAAATGGAAGCAGAAAGGCCCCAACATTTCATGAACTATTAATTGCATGAGATAATATTGCAATATTAAGATGTCTAGGCAATATTTTCACTCATAAGGATTTCACTAGATACAAAATCAATTGCTTTGGTACTAAGGAGACAAAACTCAATTGGATTTTATGAAGCCATCCTAGGTTTGTAAAACAGATTAAATACATTTGAGAATTAGTCTTAACTTGTTGTCAAGGTTCCTCCCCCACTCTGAACTCTAGGGTACAGATGTGGGGACCTGCATGAAAAACCTCCTAAGCTTATCTTTACCAGCTTAGGTCAAAACTTCCCCAAGGTACAAAATATTACCCCCGTTATCCTTGGACTGGCCGCTACCACCACCAAACTAATACTGGTTACTGGGGAAGAGCTGTTTGGACGCGTCCTTCCCCCCAAAATACTTCCCAAAACCTTGCACCCCACTTCCTGGACAAGGTTTGGTAAAAAGCCTCACCAATTTGCATAGGTGACCACAGACCCAAACCCTTGGATCTGAGAACAATGAAAAAGCATTCAGTGTTTTACAAGAAGACTTTTAATAAAAAATAGAAGTAAATAGAAATAAAGAAATCCCCCCTGTAAAATCAGGATGGTAGATATCTTACAGGGTAATTAGATTCAAAAACATAGAGAACCCCTCTAGGCAAAACCTTAAGTTACAAAAAAGATACACAGACAGAAATAGTTATTCTATTCAGCACAATTCTTTTCTCAGCCATTTAAAGAAATCATAATCTAACACATACCTAGCTAGATTACTTACTAAAAGTTCTAAGACTCCATTCCTGGTCTATCCCCGGCCAAGACGACTACAGACAGACCCAGACCCTTTGTTTCTCTCCCTCCTCCCAGCTTTTGAAAGTATCTTGTCTCCTCATTGGTCATTTTGGTCAGGTGCCAGCGAGGTTACCTTTAGCTTCTTAACCCTTTACAGGTGACAGGAGCTTTCCCCTGGCCAGGAGGGATTTCAAAGGGGTTTACCCTTCCCTTTATATTTATGACACGCCCCCCAAATCTCAGCTAGGGTGAAACACTGGCTGGGATTTCTTCCTGGAGCTCTAGGAAAACAGAGTTAATAAGACACATGCATCTCTAAATATACTACCAAGTACATAAAGACTAACAATATTTTCCACATCTCAAGGACGATTTTAACCAGTTGATTCTGGGAAACTTTCACGGGAGAGTGCATCAGCCACTTTGTTAGAAGCTCCTGAGATGTGTTGGATGTCGAAATCAAAATCTTGGAGAGCTAAACTCCACCGAAGAAGTTTTTTGTTAGTTTCTTTGACGGTGTGAAGCCACTTTAGTGCAGCATGGTCGGTTTGCAGGTGGAAACGCCGTCCCCAAACATATGGGCGTAGCTTTTCCAGAGCGTAGACAATGGCATAACATTCTTTTTCAGTGACTGACCAGTTGCTTTCCCTCTCAGACAGTTTTTTGCTGAGAAACACTACAGGGTGGAATTCTTGATCAGGTCCTTTCTGCATTAAAACTGCTCCCACACCACGCTCGGATGCATCTGTGGTTACTAGGAACGGTTTGTCAAAGTCTGGGGCCCTTAGTACAGGGTCAGACATGAGTGTCGCTTTAAGCTTGTTAAAGGCCTTCTGACACTTTCCGGTCCACTGAACAGCATTTGGCTGTTTCTTTTTGGTTAGGTCTGTCAGTGGGGCAGCGATTTGGCTGTAGTGCGGTACAAATCGTCTGTAATAACCGGCCAAGCCTAAGAAGGATTGAACCTGTTTCTTTGACTTTGGGACAGGCCACTTTTGGATAGCATCCACTTTGGCCTGTAGGGGGCTGATAGTTCCTTGACCCACCTGGTGTCCAAGGTAAGTCACTCTGTTTAGGCCTATTTGACACTTCTTAGCCTTAACAGTTAGTCCTGCCTCCCTTATGCGCTCAAGGACTTTGTGTAGATGTTCCAGGTGGTCTGCCCAGGAATCCGAAAATATGGCCACATCGTCAAGGTAGGCGACTGCATATTCTCCTAATCCCGCTAGGAGACCATCTACAAGTCTTTGGAAAGTGGCGGGTGCATTTCGCAGCCCGAAAGGGAGTACATTAAATTCATACAGCCCGAGATGTGTGATGAAGGCTGACCTTTCCTTGGCAGATCCATCTAGCGGTACCTGCCAGTACCCCTTGGTTAAGTCCAAGGCAGAGATGAACTGGGCCTGTCCCAGTTTCTCTAATAGTTCATCTGTGCGTGGCATGGGATAGTTGTCTGGGCGAGTTACAGCATTTAGCTTACGGTAGTCCACGCAAAAACGTATTTCCCCATCTGGTTTGGGAACTAGAACCACTGGAGATGCCCATGCACTTTCAGACGGGCGGATTACACCCATCTGTAACATATCCTGGATCTCCCGTTCTATAGCAGTTTTAGCTTGAGGAGACACCCGGTAAGGTTGGACCCTAATTGGGTGAGCATTACCTGTGTCAATGGAGTGGTATGCCCGTTCAGTCAGTCCTGGGGTGGCTGAGAACGTTGGCGCGTAGCTAGTGCACAGCTCCTGGATCTGCTGTCGCTGCATACGCCCAAGGGTCATGGAGAGGTTCACCTCTTCCACACCACCAGCACATTTCCCTTCGTAGTAAACACCTTCAGGCCACTCAGCGTCGTCTCCTCCCTGGGCTGTAAACTGACAAACCTTTAATTCTCGGGAATAAAAGGGCTTTAGAGAATTAATATGGTACACCTTAGGCTTTCAGTTGGAGGTGGGGAATGCTATGAGATAATTAACAGCTCCCAGGCGCTCCTGGACCGTGAATGGCCCTTCCCACGATGCTTCCATTTTATGGGCCTGGAGCTCCTTTAAGACCATGACCTTGTCTCCTACTTTGAAGGAACGCTCTCTGGCATGTTTATCATACCAGGCTTTTTGCTCTTTTTGAGCATCCTGTAAGTTTTCTCTAGCAAGGGCTAAAGAGGTTCGGAGGGTGTTTTGTAGGTTGGTTACAAAGTCCAGAATGTTAGTTCCTGGAGAAGGTGTAAATCCCTCCCATTGCTGCTTCACCAACTGCAATGGCCCCTTAACCTCACGGCCATATACAAGTTCAAATGGGGAAAACCCTAAACTGGGATGTGGTACAGCTCTGTAGGCAAAGAGCAACTGCTGCAATACTAGGTCCCAATCATTGGAGTGCTCATTTACGAATTTACGTATCATGGCCCCCAAAGTTCCATTAAACTTCTCCACCATGCCATTTGTTTGATGGTGGTAAGGAGTGGCAACCAAGTGATTTACCCCATGAGCTTCCCAAAGGTTTTTCATAGTTCCTGCCAGGAAATTAGTCCCTGCATCTGTGAGGATGTCGGAGGGCCAACCTACCCTGGCAAAAATGTCTGCTAGTGCCTGGCACACACTTTTAGCCCTGGTGTTGCTTAGAGCTACTGCTTCCGGCCATCGGGTGGCAAAATCCATGAAAGTCAGTATGTACTGCTTTCCTCTGGGTGTCTTTTTTGGAAAAGGACCCAGAATATCCACAGCTACTCGCTGAAATGGAACTTCAATGATGGGGAGTGGTTGTAGAGGGGCTTTGACCTGGTCTTGGGGTTTTCCCACTCTTTGGCACACCTCACAAGACTGGACATAGGTAGAAACATCCTTGCCCATTCCCTCCCAGTGGAATGAGCCCCCCAAACGGTCTTTGGTCCTGTTCACCCCAGCATGGCCACTAGGGTGATCGTGGGCTAAGCTCAAGAGCTTGGCCCGGTATTTAGTTGGAACTACCAACTGTCTCTGAGGATGCCAGTCTCCCTGGTGTCCACCAGAAAGAGTTTCCTTGTATAAAAGTCCTCTTTCTACAACAAACCTGGATCGATTAGAAGAGCTGAGAGGCGGTGGGTTGCTCCGTGCCGCCGTCCAAGCTCTCTGGAGGCTTTCATCTGCTTCCTGTTTGGTCTGGAACTGTTCCCTTGATGCTGGAGACATCAGTTCCTCATTGGATTGTGGACCTAGGCTTGGTCCCTCTGGAAGCGATATAGGGGATGGAGCTGTTTCTGTTGACTGTGAACCGCTCTCCGCTCGTGCACTATGTTGGGATTCAGGCTCCGGCTGAGCCTCTTGTGTAGGTTTATCGGCTGCTGCCAGTTCCGGTTCGGTGGGGCCCTCTGGTGTTGAGGTTGCAAGTACTGGATTCAGTGCTGACACGGGGTCTGGTGTTGGTTGTTCGGCTGGTTCCGGTTCTGGGACTGGTTCCGTCTGGGTCTCTGGGACTGGATCCACTACTGCTGTTGCAGACATTGGCCTGGGGTCCAGGTCCATCACCTCTGACCGGGTCCTGATAGAAGTTTCCGGAACAGAGCTAGGCCTCACGGCTTGTTTAGCCTGGCTGCGGGTGACCGTTCCCACCCTCTTGGCCTGCTTCACATGATTGGCCAAGTCTTCCCCCAACAGCATGGGGATGGGATAATCATCATAGACTGCAAAAGTCCACATTCCTGACCAGCCCTTGTACTGGACAGGCAACTTGGCTGTAGGCAAATTGAAAGAGTTGGACTTGAAGGGTTGAATCGTCACTTGGATCTCTGGGTTGATTAAATTGGGGTCCACTAAGGAAGCATGGATAGCTGACACTTGTGCTCCGGTGTCCCTCCACGTGGTGACCTTCTTCCTGCCCACACTCACAGTTTCCCTCCGCTCCAAGGGTATCTGGGAGGTATCTGGGCCTGTGGACCTCTGGTGTGATTCCGGTGCAATGAACTGTAATCTGTTGGGGTTCTTGGGGCAGTTGTTGGCCTTTACATGCCCCAGCTCGTTACACTTAAAACATCGTCCAGCTGACGGGTCACTGGGGCGAGGAGGGTTGCTGGAGAACGGGGTGGTGGGACGGTAAGGGGTCTGGAGGGTTCTTTGGGAGGTAGGTGGGGCTTTGGGCGGCCCCCGGTAATAGGGTGTGGTCTGGGGTGGTCCCTTCTGGTCTCCGCTCCAACTGCGACCAGTTTTCTTCTTCTCTGCCACCTCCACCCATCTGGCTCCACTCTCTCCTGCCTCAATTACAGTTTTGGGTTTCCCATCTAGGATGTATCTTTCTATTTCCTCAGGAACACCCTCTAAGAATTGTTCTATTTGCATTAGGAAGGGCAAATTTACTGGAGATTCAACACTTGCTCCTGATATCCAGGCATCCCAATGTTTTACAATGTGGTAGGCATGTCGGGTAAATGACATGTCTGGTTTCCACCTTAGGGCTCTGAACCTCCGACGAGACTGCTCGGGTGTTATCCCCATTCTGACTCTCGCCTTGGATTTAAACAGTTCATACTTGTTCATGTGTTCTTTAGGCATTTCAGCTGCCACCTCAGCTAAGGGTCCACTGAGCTGCGGCCTCAGCTCTACCATGTATTGGTCAGTAGAGATGTTGTACCCAAGGCAGGCCCTTTCGAAGTTTTCTAAGAAGGCCTCAGTTTCATCACCTGCCTTGTAGGTGGGGAACTTTCTGGGATGGGAAGTGGTACCTGGAGAAGGATTGCTAGGGTTTGTTGGTATATTCTGCTGGGCCTTTATCCTCGCCATCTCCTCCACATGCTTCCTCTCTTTTTCCTTCTCCTCCTCCACATGCTTCCTCTCTTTTTCCCTCTCCTCCTCCACATGCTTCCTTGCCTCCATTTCCCTCTTGTGGGCAGCCTCTTGGTGTTGTTTTGCCTCCCTTTCTTGTTCCTTCTTCAGCTGCATGAGTTCTATCTGTCTTTCATGTTCCCTTTGTTTTTCCTCAGCCTGAAATTTGGCTAATTCCAGCTGTAGTCGAGCTGAGGATTTGGCCATTCTAACCTCTCTGTTTTTAACTAACTTTACACCCGAGGTTTAGAAATAAACAAACAAAACTTGGCTGTAAAATTTTGCTGTGCTGGAATAGAATACCTATTCTCTGATAGTGATTGTCAGCCTACAGAAAAAGACAATTCCCTTGTCTCTGCTCTGGGCCCAAATTAAAGCAAAAAACCTCCAACTACTTGGAAACCTGCTTACACAGCCCAAAGAAAAAAAAATTTCTTTTCAAACCTGTGCTCCTTGTAAAACAAAAACAAAAAAATCAAAATCCTAAAAAAAACCCTGCCACTTTTGTCTCCAGGCAAATGGGTAGAGCACACCCCCCCTATTTACTTTTAGGAAGAAAAGAAAAAAAAAAAACCTCTGGGTTGGAAGACTGTGAATTTCCCTGCAGGAGTTAAGTACCCTGCCTCCAGGCAAAGAAAACCTGCAATTCACAAGATAATCCCCTTTTGTCTCTGCTTGGCCACAAAGCAGAGAGAAACCAAGCTGCTTTCAGTTTCAAAGCTGCTTTCTGGACTTTCTTTCCAAAGAAAAAAAAATTCCTTTTTAAAATCTGTATTTCTAGTTCAAAAAATCTCAACTGGATCTCAAATGATTTCAGGTTAATCCCACCACTGTGCCACCATGTCAAGGTTCCTCCCCCACTCTGAACTCTAGGGTACAGATGTGGGGACCTGCATGAAAAACCTCCTAAGCTTATCTTTACCAGCTTAGGTCAAAACTTCCCCAAGGTACAAAATATTACCCCCGTTATCCTTGGACTGGCCGCTACCACCACCAAACTAATACTGGTTACTGGGGAAGAGCTGTTTGGACGCGTCCTTCCCCCCAAAATACTTCCCAAAACCTTGCACCCCACTTCCTGGACAAGGTTTGGTAAAAAGCCTCACCAATTTGCATAGGTGACCACAGACCCAAACCCTTGGATCTGAGAACAATGAAAAAGCATTCAGTGTTTTACAAGAAGACTTTTAATAAAAAATAGAAGTAAATAGAAATAAAGAAATCCCCCCTGTAAAATCAGGATGGTAGATATCTTACAGGGTAATTAGATTCAAAAACATAGAGAACCCCTCTAGGCAAAACCTTAAGTTACAAAAAAGATACACAGACAGAAATAGTTATTCTATTCAGCACAATTCTTTTCTCAGCCATTTAAAGAAATCATAATCTAACACATACCTAGCTAGATTACTTACTAAAAGTTCTAAGACTCCATTCCTGGTCTATCCCCGGCCAAGACGACTACAGACAGACCCAGACCCTTTGTTTCTCTCCCTCCTCCCAGCTTCTGAAAGTATCTTGTCTCCTCATTGGTCATTTTGGTCAGGTGCCAGCGAGGTTACCTTTAGCTTCTTAACCCTTTACAGGTGACAGGAGCTTTCCCCTGGCCAGGAGGGATTTCAAAGGGGTTTACCCTTCCCTTTATATTTATGACACTTGTATATTTCCAATACTCTCTGACAGTTCCTCTGTTCCTCAGTGAACAAACTCTCACTGTCTCAGGTTCATGAGAAGATCTAAGCAATTTGATGGCCAAAAATAGTTTAAGTATTCAGTGCTGTAGATGATGCAGACATCTAAGTCAGCTTCCACCCCAGGAAAAGTACAGTCTAAAAGAAAAACACATAAAAGACAGGATGAAGTGGGAGGACAAGATGTCAGGGAAACATGTTTTGTTTTTATTATTCAGAGTGGAGCTCAGGCAAAAATCCTACTTATTTGTGAATCTGAATCTTACACATACCCCATGTTTAGCAGTACAATACCTGAACTACTAGTGGTATGCCCACATCCTCTGTGAATGATGTGTCATCAGTTCTCTTATCCATTAACTCATCAGGCATTTTAAGAACGGATTTCAACTACAGTATTACCCCCTGTGTAAACCCACATTCTACCTATGTAAAGCCAGGTTATATTCATGCAAATTCAGTTTTGTTGCATGCAATCTAGTCAAACTGGGCCTTTTATTGGTGCTGTTTTGGAGTGTAATTTCCTTTTGAAATAATTACTGTAGTTCTGTCACTACAACTTAATTCAACTGACTCCCGTAATTTATTTTAAGGATTATTGTGGTTAATGTATTCCTTTCAACAATGAGTAACCCTGGAGGACTGGTCTTAAAAGTTCCAAATGTCAAAAGGCTTTTATATGTTCTAATATGCCATTTTGAAGGTTTCACAACATTTCACCAATTGCCTTTGCTCTTTTTCTGCCTTCTAAATGCCAGAGAAAAGGATTTTTTTAATATGCCAAATGTTTTGCCACAGAATTGTCTAATTAACTTTCAGACCTGTTATTCAGACACTTCCCTCCAGAAAGAAATTTTTAGATAAAAATGAATAAACATACGGTGTCTGTCCCTTAGTTTCATTTGAAAGGGTCTGTTGAGATTTCCCTGTAAAGAGATTTTACTACATAAAGATCCTCAAATGAATTGCTTTAGAGACAGAAAAATTGGGCATTGTACTGCAACTCTTTTTTGTTTAAACAAGTGCTTGCTGCTAATATTTTCAAATTGCTGAATTTCAAGCAGGCAGCTGGGAGGAGATAAATACTGTATTTCAAGGAGCAGCAATTTTGACAAAACAACTGCAGATTATGAGAAATCCTTAACAGGTATGTTTTTGTTAACCCTTGTTTATTTTAGTCTAACCATATAGAAGATATACGTAATGCACCCTAATAATTTCTTGGGCTCCAAGAATGACATTCAGATTCAGATGTGAACTTCTGCAAGAATAGGTGTTGTTTGGATCCAGAGTTTTAGCTCCAAGCATCTTAAGAAAAATTATAATGCAGGCTCTTATATAGTCCTGAATTCTAAGCTGTGCGTTTACTTGCCGAGAGGAGAGCCACAAAGGAACAGTTTGCAGTTATATAATCTTAGGGACAATTTTCTACTGTCCCTGTCCCCAGCCCACTTTAGAAAAGCCATAGAGCTGTTCTAAATTACACAGTCTTGTAACATCCACCAAGGGACTGTTATGCTACATAGGATTGCAGGAGCACAGTTTGCACCCGTCAAACCCCCTCGACTGAAGGGCCAGACAGCAGTGCATTAGCTGCTGGATGAATCCTCACCTGTCTGTTTAGGGCATCCTTCTGTCCCCTTTGCACCACAAAGCAGCACATATGCCATAGAGACTTGTTAGAGCGGATGAATTCTCCAAAGATTCCATCAATACAGGACTTGTCATGCAATTTTACATCCTGGAAGCCAGGGGCTGCTGTGGTGCTGGGTATATGAAACCGAGACTAGAGAGAGTGTTCCACCTCTAGAAAGGAGGGGCCTGAGAAGTTGGAATGAATCAATGAAGTATTTCAAAAACCAAGAGGGCAGTTTTGAATTTGATCCGAAGATTAATAGGGACCAGAGAAGCTAATGGAAGATGGAGGTGATATGGTCCTTGTCATAAATATAAAGGGAAGGGTAAACCCCTTTGAAATCCCTCCTGGCCAGGGGAAAGCTCCTGTCACCTGTAAAGGGTTAAGAAGCTAAAGGTAACCTCGCTGGCACCTGACCAAAATGACCAATGAGGAGACAAGATACTTTCAAAAGCTGGGAGGAGGGAGAGAAACAAAGGGTCTGGGTCTGTCTGTAGTCGTCTTGGCCAGGGACAGAACAGGAATGGAGTCTTAGAACTTTTAGTAAGTAATCTAGCTAGGTATGTGTTAGATTATGATTTCTTTAAATGGCTGAGAAAAGAATTGTGCTGAATAGAATAACTATTTCTGTCTGTGTATCTTTTTTGTAACTTAAGGTTTTGCCTAGAGGGGTTCTCTATGTTTTTGAATCTAATTACCCTGTAAGATATCTACCATCCTGATTTTACAGGGGGGATTTCTTTATTTCTATTTACTTCTATTTTTTATTAAAAGTCTTCTTGTAAAAAACTGAATGCTTTTTCATTGTTCTCAGATCCAAGGGTTTGGGTCTGTGTTCACCTATGCAAATTGGTGAGACTTTTTATCCAACATTTCCCAGGAAAGGGGGGGTGCAAGTGTTGGGAGGATTGTTCATTGTTCTTAAGATCCAAGGGTCTGGGTCTGTAGTCACCTAGGCAAATTGGTGAGGCTTTTTACCAAACCTTGTCCAGGAAGTGGGGTGCAAGGTTTTGGGAAGTATTTTGGGGGGAAGGACGTGTCCAAACAGCTCTTCCCCAGTAACTAGTATTAGTTTGGTGGTGGTAGCGACCAGTCCAAGGACAATGGGGGTAATATTTTGTACCTTGGGGAAGTTTTGACCTAAGCTGGTAAAGATAAGCTTAGGAGGTTTTTTCATGCAGGTCCCCACATCTGTACCCTAGAGTTCAGAGTGGGGGAGGAACCTTGACAGTCCTACTTGCCTACCTCACAGTATTAATTTGCAAGGCATACCATTAATGTTTGGAAAGCACTTTGAGACCTTTTGGCTGGAGGGCACTATACCACTTGGGCCAGATTCAGAGAGCCAAGCTGGTCACCTGAGTAAAGCAATGTGACAGATCTGGGAAGGGCAGTGGAAATCCTTTACTGGTGCTAAACCCCAGCATAGGGAATGTGGCCAGAAAAAATGGCCACTATTCTGCTGCATCCAGTTGATCCCCAGCTGCTGGAATAGTCCCATGAATGCTGGTCTAAATTACAGAAGGGACTGGCCCAATCCTAGCTGCCCCAGGATTGGTAAAGCCCTAAGGCACCAAAAGCTAAGTCTGCCCCCACTGCTTTCTGGTGCTGCATGGAAAACCGTTTGGATGGACTAAATAATCTGGCCCTATAAAACCAAAAGATTATTTAACTGTCATTTTTCTAATCCCTAACACTTCAACACTAATTTTATTTTGAAGTCAGGCCTAAGAATTCTAGAGTCCTTAAATATACTTATTTAACATTACTAGGAACTATAATTTCACATGCAGTGAGATCGTAATTTTTTTACTAGTTATAAAAACTAGAACTAGAATAGAATGTGCCAATGATCATATCTAGTAAGTCTTAAATTACTAGTTTGTTATGTCATTGAAATATGTTACAACATTTAGGTAACATTCTAGAAATATAATTAAAGCCTTTCTGCAGCATTTGATTAAAATTAATTCTGAGTCCACTAAGAGTATAATAACATTTAGTGTCAATCATTTTAAATGCGTTCTGTGTCATAAGGAGGAAAGCTATTATCAGGTCTAAGAATTAGTAGAAGTGTCACACAAGTAAATAGCCTGTCATACTTCTGTTAATACTCATTAAACTCTAAGGCACCTGCCCCTTTTATAAATGAAAGAAGAACTAAAATGAGCTGAGCTGGGTGAATATTTGCCTAATACTTGAGCAACCCAAAGGCACTTAATCTGGAACAATGGAAGCCACATTCTCAAATATCAGAGAATCACACAGCTTGTCATCCAATGCGGTGATTTTATTTGATCCCCTTCATCCTCCTTCCTGTCCTTCTGATAAGCTTTAATACAATCTGCTAGTACTACTACCAGTCTTGCAAAAGTTCTTCTCAGTCTTTGCTTCCTTCTCACCTCTGATGATACTACCTCTGATCCAGGTTTACCCTTCACATCTGTATCTTTATATATGTTACTACTACAAATATTTGTCTGATTACTAGTATTGTCTCTATTTTGCATAGATTGAATCTGAGCCACTTGCTTTACAACCATACACCTCTCTCTCTCTCTCTCTCTCCCCCCCCCCCATTCACTGTGACAGCGTTGGCTGTCTCTTGGGGAAAAAAACTTAAAGCTCATTGTCAGCACATTGGTGGCAATGGAGCCTGAGGGATCTGACAACCTTCCAAATTAGTATCTCATACATTTTTTAAAGAAGAGAGAGAAAAAATGGATCCTTGTGGAGTCTTCATTTGAGGACTCTTGGGGAGGAATTGCCTTCCAAACTTTCTGCTATCTGGCCAAGGAATGAGGGAAGTCACCTTAGTAGTTAAGATGTTTTTTTCCTTTTCTAGCACGATCCAACCTTGACAGCCTTATACCTGTCCATATCCCACCTCCCTTTCTCCTGCTTCGTCTATAATCCCAGCTCCATCTGTTCTACTTGGCTTCATTCTTACTGTCTAATACCAGATGTTAGGCAAGAGCATTAAAAATTATCATTACCTTTTAAATTCAACTTCTTTTATTGCTGCTAGGAACATTTTTATAACATATCCACAAACTGTACCATGGGAATCCAGCATTATGTATCTGATGTTGTAAATGCACATTTTACTCTAGCTTTTTTAAACAGAAAGTATGTAAACTAGACAAACTGGAAGAATGCTCAGCTGTTTGCATTTTCCAAACCTTATTGCTATGAAGCATCTTTTGCAATAAATGAAGTGTCAGGATATCACATGTGCATCTGCCCTCATTCTTGTATCAGATGTTTCTGGTACAATGATTACCATTAGTGAGATCATAGACCCAACTTCAAAAATAAATTTAAAAATGTATACAAAAATTGTGCATAATTTTTGCAAGATCATTCTCTTTCATTGTCTTCTTAGGTTGTAGGCTCTCTCAGGGATCAGATGTGTCTCCCCATTTATGAGGACAGGGTTTAGCAGATTTTAAGTGCTATTGGATAATAATACCAGGAATCCCTGAGCTAAGAATTTCCACTCCTATATATGTTTAGATCATGACCTTTGGTTCCAAAGGTACTTGATCCAAAGGAGAGTCTTCTTCAGCTACAAGCAATAGGAACACTTTCTTCAAGCTGAAGTGATGACAAAATGATAAATATGGATAGATCTGATAGTCCTTCAGTGGCGCACAGACATTCAGGAGTCAGAACGCATTACAACAGTTTGCTTCTCTGAGTTCCATTGTACCGATTCCATATATTCAACATTCTATATAATTTTCTTAATAAGTAAAATAGTCATTTCTGTGGAAAATGTATCAGTGACTTTATTATGTAGTATTAACAATAATACTGCTTGAGACTGCTCAGAAAATTCAATTTTTAAGTAAAAATTGTTTGAGTTAAATGTTTAAATTCAGTTAAGCAATCCGTAACTATTTAGATTTTAGACTAAGCAATTTCTTCATGACATATTACACACAACAGACCAAAGGATTGAGCCAACTCCCACTGAGTTCAATAAGTATCGTTTCTGTTGGCTTCAGTGACAGTTGGATTGAAGCCTCATTTTAGTCGCACACTAGTGTTAGGCCAGTAGAACTTTCATAGAGTTCTCTTTACACAAGGGTAACTAGATAGAATCAGAACCAAAGTCTTCAGTTTATCCATGTTTTTTTATAATCTCCTGTGGTTTCTTCAGCTGTTTGATGACAGGAAAGGCAAAATAAATTTCTTCATGGACCAAAGTATGGTATACATTATGGGGCAAGTCATGGCCAACACTCCATGGGTTCAGAAGTACAGTGGAACAGGTGTGGTTCTGTGAGTGGGGAGCAAGATATGGGAAACCTACACAGAGCATTCTACCCTGTGTCATCACACATGTTGAAGGGCTGCTGGGATCTGGATATCTTTGACTTCATGGATCCACCAGCTGGACCCCCATGTCAGATAGGAGAGTGCAGATTCTAGCCTTGCTCTTTTTTTGGAGTGGGGAGAGGAAGTGAGGGCAATATGGAACATTGCATCTTGGATTCAGTTGGGAACACAGAAAACATTTTAGGACTTGGAGAAATGATACTCATATATATAATTTCAAACAAGACCATCTCTAGAGACTTGTAGATCCGGGGATGAGATTTATTCTTTAGAAAGAAAGGTTAAAGAGACACCATGCACCAGAAATCTAGTCAGCTTCAAAAGAATTAATTCAAAGTAAATTCAGGGACTACTAGTGTCATGGAGTCTCCTGCAAACCTTTGTGATTTTAGAGTCATGTTTTCCTCTTAGGAGTAGATTTTTTTTAGACAGTTTCTCTCTGTTTGTGTGAAAGACCTACCCCAACAGTGTGTCAAATTTACAGGGGAAATAATGAAAATGACCATCCCCAAAGTATTTTTCAAATATGTAAAATAAACTAGAAAAAAATCTCAAACATCTTTCATTTAATGGATTCTGGCTGCTTGCAATAACAGTACATAAACATTTGACAAAGTATCCCTTTAAATGCATTTTCCCTGAAGAATTGAGAAGTGGCCCTATTTTGAAATTTCCAGGATGTCCATGTGGCCCATTTCCAGGTCCTCCCAGCAATGCCAAAATTAAAACCTCAGAAGAGAAATTCAATAATCAATAAAATAGAAAATTGGTCAAAAGGAATTTAAAAATCAAATGGTACCCAACTCTTGAAGAGTCCATAAAAACGATGACTGTACATCAAATAATGCCCTACAGATAATTATTGCATGTACAGAGCCTAATTCTGCTGTCATTTATACCACTCTAAGCTCCCAATTCAAAGCTCATTGAAGTCACTTAATAGGAGTCTTTCCACTGATTTCAATGACTTTTGGATTAGTTCCTAAATTCGAAGTAACTCCATCTGTAAATTGTAAGACCAGAAAGGACCATTTTGACTTCCTGCATAACACAGGCCCTGGAAGTTAGTATCCCAAAACAAAAACTGCTCCACTAGTTTTACATTTTGAGGGCCAGATTTTCTGGTCTGTGCTAGCTAGATGCAGGACCAGAGAAGGGAGCAAAGCTAAGGTTCTTGTGATGAAATATGTGATTTTTGTTATATGAGTTAGAATATATTTGCTTTTTCTCTGAGCAGTGTAAGATTTATAATTATGGCCTATACAGACATTTTTTGCCAAAGTGTTGGAGTTTTTTTAAGACTTGCCATGTTATTCAGTTAAATTTCTAACAGATACCAAAAAATCTTACCGCAGTCCAATCATTAGCAATGACATTCTGCCATCCTCTCCTTTCTTCTCTCCAGAACCTAACAACACTGGCATATTAGCCAAGATTGTCAGGGATGCACTCCTCCCGTACCCCAGGCTCTGGGTGTCCCTAGCCTCTGATTGCCAGAAGCTGGGAGTGGACAACAAGGGATGGATCACTCAATGATTCCATTTTCTGTTAATTCTTCTGAAGCACCTGACATTGGCCACTGTTGGAAGACAGGATACTGGGCTAGATGGACCATTGGTCTGATTCAGCATGGACAGTCTCATATTCTAAAAGGTTTTTTCCATTTTACAAAGCTTGTGTACATATCTTTATGATTCCGTGTTTGTATAATGGCTGAGAAATTAAAGCTGGAGACATCTTGTTCAGGAGAGAGCTTGACAAAAATGTAATTTTGGGATATTTGAATGTGAATGGTGTAATTTGGATTTCAAAATAGGAGCAGACAGTTTGGTTTTCAAAGGGTAGTTTGGGGCAAGTTGTGCTGCATCACTTTTAAAAAAAATAGCTATGGCTATAAAATATAATGCAATACATAACATGGGATTCTGTTCTGTGAAGAAGGTTTACTGGGAGGATATGGGATCCCCCTGACCAAGAAGGGGCAGAGCATCTCTGAACAATGACTCACCAGCCTAGAAGGGAAACTAGGTTCAAAGGGGTCAGGTGACAAAAGCAGACCTTAGCAGAATACCTAGCATACAATTTGTATTGCTGAGGTCAATAAAAAAAAAAACGCAATGAACAACTTCCACTTTTGGTAGGTATACAGCAAATCAGATAGTATCCAGGTATCACTCATGTCATACTTCCAGCATGTGCCCCTGACAGTTATCAGCTTTATATACTTCTGTAATACATTCCTTCTTTCCATGTAATGAATTCATGGCCATATTTAGCACAGTTCAGAAGCAGTCACTGCATTTACTAGTTAATGAGCACAGGGGATAGAACTCAACCTTTTGCACCAGCAAACATAGGTCTCTTATACTTGAGCTAATAGAAAACATCCTGTAACTATCAATTTATATGCCTTTTGTAAGTGAGTCACTACTGGGAAGGATCTTACTGTAAGCTTTACATGCATAAAGCCACTGAGCAATTAGGCAGCAGGTTTTCATGTTTCTTCTTAAAACATAAGGAATTTCAATACAGTCTGATCAACTTTCACCTCTTGAACTGAAGAGATTGCAGAAACTTTAACATGCTGTTCAGTTTCGCATAGCGCCATAATCGCTTGATAAAACGGTCTTCTTTAACTCTGCAAACAAGTTCTAGAGGTTCAGATACGAATGCCCCCCGCCAATAAATATTTAAATCACAAATTCCTAAACTTCTCAGACCCACTAGAAATATATATGTGGTATATGAGGTAGTTTTCCTTTCCTATGAGCATGACATTGTTTTTCTTACTGTCTTGATCTCTTTCACTTTATGACTTGCTTACTACACACTATGTTACACTACATAGGGTTTGTCCACAGAGTGCTGCAATGCGCACTATGTGGGTGTGATTTCTAAAGTACACGAATGTGTTGCTCACTAATTGGTTTACACTGACCCTGCAGGTGTGCACTAAAAGTTCCCTAGTGCACTTTCACATAGCAACTTTTAGTGCACATGTGAAGGATCCACATGGATCAATTAGTGTGCAACATATTAGTGCACTTTAGAAATCACAACCTTATAGGAGACATTGCAACACTGTGTAGACAAGCCTATAGACTCTGCTCTATTCCTAAGAGCTTCTGTATCATTCCAGAAGATAGAACTGTGTGATTTTGAGAACACTCTTTTTGCTTTCTTTCCAAACTCTGGAATTCTTGTCTTAAAAGGATTAGGTTCCCTAGTACAAATTTTGACTGGACTTTCATTCATAGAGGTCCATGGCTAGGGCTTCTAGGTACTACAGTAATATAAATGATAAATAATAATAGATGCATCTATTGGTGCATATACAACACAGATCAAAGAAAGAAAATCAGGAAACTGCATATGTAAATAAAGAGACACCTAAGTATCCACTTCCATGTGCAATTATCCAATTTGCATGTAAAAACAGACTTTGGTACAGATGGATTTGGGTGTACTGTGAAACATAAAACAATTTGGTCCTCAGAGACCATTACTAGAATTTAAATGCACTTA
Source organism: Lepidochelys olivacea (assembly GCF_965140295.1). NCBI lineage: Eukaryota > Metazoa > Chordata > Testudines > Cheloniidae > Lepidochelys > Lepidochelys olivacea. The sequence goes on from NC_140411.1 coordinate 301,575,080, forward strand.
AGACATATTTATCTGAACTGACTTTTAAACTGTGCTCTCATTTGCAATGCATTTTTAATTGTCCACGTAAGCAGTGCCTTTGAAATATCATTTATAGTACTCTAATTGCCAGGCTTAAAGAAGAAATTAAAAAAATGCAATGAATCCCCCAACACATAATTTCAACTTCAGGCTTCAGCATCTAAGGAGGTGACTTTTCAAGGGAATATAAAGCCTCATACCCATGAATTTAGAGTATTTCCCCACAAACCCACACTGTAATTGTCAGTACTAGCCTTGATAGCCAAAGTAGCTTAAAAATATCTCAGCTGAAATTGTTAGCTGGTTGTCACTTGTTCTATACTTTATTTCCAGATTTACTTCCTTGTAATGTTTAATTTGTATTTGAAAAGCAAAACAACTTTGACTGTTAGAAAGTATAAATTTAGTTTCTTCCCTTTATTTGTAAGCTGTCTAAGGCAGGCCATTTCTTCCTATATGTTTGAATAGCTCCTTGTAAAACGGGGCACTAATCCTCACTGGGGCTTTTGGGTGCTAGCACTATAGAAATAATACACTAATTAGCCAATTGTCAGTGGCTGTAGTTAGTTTCATATGCCTTTGTGCTTTCAGTAAAATACATAAGATGAAATGTTATCAACAGTTCATAATTTTAAAAAGTCGTCAAGCAAACATGAAAAGTACATGTGAAAATGTCAGTGAAGAAAAACTGACCAGACCAACATTTAAAAGAAAGTATCAGAAGGGTAGCTGTGTTAGTCTGGATCTGTAAAAGCGGCAAAGAGTCCTGTGGCACCGTATAGATTAACAGACATATTGGAGCATAAGCTTTCGTGGGTGAATACTCACTTTGACGGATGCCTGTAGTGGAAATTTCCAGAGGCAGGTATAAATATGCAAGCAAGAATCAGGCTAGGGATAGAAGTTTTTTTTGCTGCAGGATGGCTTCTTGGAAGATCTTCACCAAGCATTGTCAAAACTACGATACCCACATGAGGAAATAAGGAAACAGATCAACAGAGCTAGACGTGTACCCAGAAGCCTCCTGCTGCAAGACAAGCCCAAGAAAGAAACAAACAGAACTCCACTGGCCATCACTTACAGTCCTCAGCTAAAACCTCTCCAAACGCATCATCAGTGACCTACAACCCATCCTGGACAACAACCCCCAATTTCACAGGCCTTGGGAGGCAGGCCAGTCCTCGCCCACAGACAACTCGGCAACCTGAAGCATATTTTCACCAACAACTATACACTGCACCATAGTAACTCTAACTCAGGGACCAATCGATGCCAGCTCTGCCCACATATCTGCACCAGCGACACCATCACAGGACCTAACCAGATCAGCCACACCATCACCGGTTCATTCACCTGCACGTCCACCAATGTAATATACGCCATCATGTACCAGCAATGCCCCTCTGCTATGTACATCGGCCAAACTGGACAGTCCCTATGTAAAAGGATAAATGGACACAAATCAGATATTAGGAATGGCAATATACAGAAACCTGTAGGGGAACACTTCAACCTCCCTGGACACACAATAGCAGATTTAAAGGTAGCCATCCTGCAGCAAAAAAACTTCAGGACCAGAAACTGCAGAGCTTCAGTTCATTTGCAAATTTGAGACCATCTGCTCAGGATTAAACAAAGACTGTGAATGGCTAGCCAACTACAAAAGCAGTTTCTTCTCCGTTGGTGTTCACACCTCAACTGCTAGAAGAGGGCCTCATCCGGCCTCATCCTCCCTGATTGAACTAAACTCATTATCCCTTGTCTGAGTCTTGCTTGCATATTTATACCTGCCTCTGGAAATTTCCACTACATGCATCTGATGAAGTGTGTATTCACCCACGAAAGCTCATGCTCCAATACGTCTGTTAGTCTATAAGGTGCCACAGGACTCTTTGCCGCATTTAAAAGAAATCTATTTAAGTGACTTTCTGCAACCTTATTGACCCTTTCCAGCTTCCAATACCTATTAGCAACTCTGGCAGTGGGTTTGCAGGCATTATTCACAATCTGTCTATATTAAGCACACTAATTAATAATACTTTGTACTGATATAGCTCCTCTGATTCAAGGCTCTGCAAGTGATTTACCAGCATTAATGAGTGAAGCTGCACAATATATCTTTCTGCTAGGCAAATATTACAGTTGTAAAATACTGCAAAAAAGAATTAATGAATAGAAGCAGCAATTTAAGTCCACTGTTATTTATGGAATCATTTCTGTTATTTGTCGGACATTTCCATATGAAAACGTTTCTTTGGATGTATTCAGTCAAAATTGTAATTCATATGAGTGAATTGAAATCATAATGCTGTACCTAGGTGTTTTGCCCCTCGGACTCACAGTGACAGGCCGACTAGAGTCAATGTGGCTAAATAAAGGATTCTGCATGATAGAGTGGAGTCCAGGCACTGGGAAGTGATGGTATATATGATAAAACAAATATCCTGCCTCTCTGCCCAAAATACCCGATGTAAAGGCATTTCTCAGCTATAGTCCAACATAAAAGAGTTAAGGCTTGTGCTAACTGAAGTCCAAACTCCAAGCCTGGAGAATATTAGCTTTGTTAGTTTTAGACCTAATTGTCCAGAGAACAGGAGTAACTAATACATAATTCTCATCCAAATAATAACTCTGAACATCCTGTTCTGGTTCATAATCTTTAGGACAAGGAGGTGTTTTTTTTTTTTCTCATTCCTGAAAAGAAAGCATGCTGTTCCACTAATCCTTATTAGACAATTACAGATGTCTGTTTTCTGATGGTTCCATTCTACTGTAATACTGGCAGCTTCAGCAGACATGCTTCTTTAGATAAGGGATTAAACCTATCCCTGTAGAACCTTAGTTGGGATGTTACCATACAACCCAGCTCACCAGCTAATCCATAAAACTACTACCCTCCTTCATCATATCCCTCCTAAAGACTGACACAGCCACAACTTATGTAAGAAATCAGCAAAGTAACGACAGCTTGGTTGAAGGGCAAATAACAATGGTCAGCCGTTGCTTTATCTATTTTGTTTACATTCAAACAAAACACAATATATAAAAACTGAATATATTCCCACTTCATATTTTAATTGTCATCTTAGAGTGTAAAGATCACCCAGACAAAGACCATATCTTAATATGGTGCTTAGAACAATCTTGATTGAGGTCTCTGGATTCTACTGCAATATAGATGTTAAATAACAGATTCTGTGACTCAGCTAGTCTAAAGTTAATAACATTACTAAATAATGCACAATATTTAGAGAATCAAGAAAGACCCATAGGAGATCTTAACACAAACATAAGGCAAGAAAAAAATCTTCCAAAACATGGAAACAAAATTTAAAAGTCAGGGCATGAGTTGTACTACAGTCTCCTTTTAACACTGTCATTACCTAGGGAGAATTTACAAGATCTTGGGAAAATTAGGCATACAACTTCTTTTGGTTTAAAAAGCTCTCCAAATTTGTGAGCCTCTGAAAAGTTTAATTGAAGTCAGTGAAGGAATCTCAAAGGAAAATAACTGTGCTTTTATGAAAGTATCTTTATCCTGGGTTCACAAAGACTTTTTTCCTTTGACATAGTCTCAAAACAACTGACTGTCCCACTGGAGATGTATACCTACCTATAGCTATCAGCTTTGCCTTTTCATCCTGAACCGACTAGGTGCAAAGACAGCAAGTGTGCATATTATTTCAACAGAACCAAAAAGGCTTATTCAACAGAGTTCAGATCTTTCTGCAGCTTTAGTTTCACCTTCAGACTTTCAGCACTGAAATGCTACTTTGTCCGGGGGCTGAATAGTCAAGGCCCCTTGAATATCGCAATGTCACCGACAGTTGTACTTTGCTTTAAAATAGCCACTGCTTTATTTGCTCTCTCCAAAACATGATGCCATCTCCATCTGCCCAATATTCAAGATCCACACAGACATGCAATGACGGGTTAGTTATCCCGTTTGCAAAATTAATGAATAATTCAAAATTCATCCCTCATTAAAAAAAAAATCCAGTGCTGGCCTCTCTTCTATTCCTGTTGCTCTATGTCCATTATTTTGTCTGCCTTTCCCCCACAAGGAAGAATTGTGAGTCCCTTGTGTTTTCTCCCAAGCTACTGTCCTCACAGAGAGGATGGGAGGAAAGGAAGGGACACTCCACTTAACCCAGAAAAATAGTGGTGTGATCACTTGGTCACCTGTGCCCCTGATTGAGAACCACAAGAAAAAGGTGGGGAACCAGATCCACAGCTCTTGGTCCAGCTGTTTTGCACTGCACAGGCTGAAAAGCAGGTTTTATATACTGTACAGATAGCATCTCATCCAAAATGGATTATAGAGCAGTACTGACTTGGCTGTTTAAACATTTTAAGGTCTCCAGGATGCTCTGTTAAATTGGAAGCACATTATTATTAGTGCTGATGCACACCAAGGTGATATTCAGCAATGTTCTTCCTGCACCTATCTAACCATTTCTGGATCTGCAGCATTTTATTTTTTGTTTGTTTACTGCACGGTTTGTCTCCAGTTTCTGTGTGCGTTTCTCAAGTTTCCTTGATCTGCAAGGCAATGTAGCAGCTTGAACTCACTATAAGAAATCCCACGATTCAAGGTAAAAAGTGGCCTCAGGGTTTGTTTCAATTCTAGTGATCAAAGAAGCTCAGGATAGTTCCATGTAGCTCCCCAAAAAGAATCTTATGGGTAAATATGCTGTAATTTTGTTCTTGGAGGTGCTTTACTATCTACCCTGGAGCAAAATCAAGCAGTTATTTCTTCTTTTGTTCTTCATTTATTTACAATTAATGTGTAGAAGTATACACATTATATAAGTACTGTTGTATCGTGCAGTGGGATAATGCACCCCATGTAATGCAGATTTTGCAGCAAGATATTCTGAGGTACCTGGAAATATGACTCATTTTCACTGGACAAAAATGAGGGAATAGAAGGAACATTTATTTCTTAGCTTATTCTGTCACTCCAGTACTGTACATTTAAGTTTTCAGTATTACCGTACATTATTATTCTTACAGACAGATGCTTTCAGTAAATGCTAGCAGTCCTTCAGAGGCACTATTCTTTTACATGAAGCCACTGTTATATCTGTCAGTCAATATTCACATTATCTAAAAGACAGACTACATTTTTAATTAGGACTGCCACATTTATAACTGTCATCCTTACTTCAGACAGTGGGAACTCTTTATAGACAACTTTTTAATGGAAAATTGTGACACTCTTTCCAACAGATATTCTAAGAAAATATGTTTAAGCTTTCTGTTTGATCTAACCTTTATTGTACAGTTCAAAAGATATGTCCCGGGCACATACCTGGACAATAAACCATTCCAAGGAAAGAAATTGTCCATGAAACATGGTAAGATAGTTAATCATTTAGAATTTGTTTTCAAGATTAAGCAGTCACCAAAATATTGGTACCACAAGCAATAAAGATTTTACTTCTTGTTGATCTCAGACTTAGACTTAAACTAATTTTACCCTTGGACTTCCACTGCCACCACCAAACTTTATCTGGGTTCCTGAAAAAACGGAGTTTGAACACATCTTTCCCTCCAAAATCCTCCCAACCCTTGCACCCCACTTCCTGGGGAAAGTTTGGTAAAAATCCTCACCAATTTGCATAGGTGACCACAGACCCAAACCCTTGGATCTTAGAACAATGAAAAAGCATTCAGTTTCCTTACAAGAAGACTTTTAATAGAAGTAAAAAGAAAAGAATCACCTCTATAAAATCAGGATGGTGAATACCTTACAGGGTAATTAGATTCAAAACATAGAGAATCCCTCTAGGCAAAACCTTAAGTTACAAAAAAGACACACAGACAGGAATAGTCATTCTATTCAGCACAGCTATTTTCTCAGCCATTTAAAGAAATCATAATCTAACACATATCTAGCTAGATTACTTACTAAGTTCTAAAACTCCATTCCTGTTCTGTCTCCGGCAAAAGCATCACACAGACAGACCCAGACCCTTTGTTTTTCTCCCTCCTCCCAGCTTTTGAAAGTATCTTGTCTCCTCATTGGTCGTTTTGGTCAGGTGCCAGCGAGGTTACCTTTAGCTTCTTAACCCTTTAGAGGTGAGAGGATTTTTCCTCTGGCCAGCAGGGATTTTAAAGGGCTTTACCCTTCCCTTTATATTTATGACATCACCCTTTAATTGTCTTTTTTCTAAGCTGAACAGCCCTAATCATTTTAGTCTTTCCTTGTATGGAAGCTCTTCCATACCATTAATCATCTTGGTTGCCCTTCTCTGAAACTTTTCTACTTCCATTATATCCTTTTTGAGATGGGGCAACCACAACTAGACACAGTATTCAATGTGGGTGCACCATGGATTTATATAATGACATTATGGTGTTTTCTGTGTTATTTTCTATTCATTTCCTAATAGTTCCTAATGTTTTTTTAACCTTTTTGACTAGTGCAGTACATGGAGTTAGAGTTTTCAGAAAAAATATCCACGATGATTACAAGATCTCTTTCTTGAGTGGTAACAGCTAATTTAGAACCCATCATTCTATATGTGGAATTGAGATTATTTTTTCTAATGTACATTACTTTGCATTTATCAATGTTGAATTTCATCTGCCATTTTGTTGCCTAGTCACCCACCTTTGTGGAATCCCCCTTTAACGTATCATAATAATTTTTTGACTTAATTACCTTGAATAATTTTGTATCATCTGTAGACTCTGCTACTTCATTGTTTGCTCCCTTTTCCAGATTACTAATGAACATGCTGAACAGTGAAGTTTGCAATACAGATCCTTGGTGGACCCCGTTGTTCACCTCTCTCCATTGTTCTCCTCTCTACCCTTTGCTTCCTGTCTTTTAACCAGTTACTGATCCATGAGAGGACCTTCCACCTTATCCCATGACTGCTTAGCTTCCTTAAGAGACTTTGGTAAGGAACCTTGTCAAAAGCTTTCTAAAAATCCAAGTACACTATATTGACTGGATCATCTTTATCCATATGTTTGTGGACACCCACAAAGAATTCTAATAGATTGGTGAGGCGTTCCTTCCTTTTACATAAGCCATGTTGACTTTTCCCCACCAAATCATGTTCATCGTGTGTCTGATAATTCTGTTCTTGACTATATTTTCTACCAATTTACCTAGTCCTGATATTAGGTTCACCAGCCTTTAACTGCCAGGATCACCTCTGGATTAGCCTGATCTAAGAAGGGATGGAGCAAAGCAAGGGTCACAAGTCTGTTCTGCATGTCTGATAATCGGGCCCTAAAAGTCACAGATTGAGCTCTCAAAATTAGTGGACACTTTTGAAAATGTAGGATATAGTGTTAGTGGTCTGACACCTGGTCAGCATATTCATTGTGAGATGGGCCAGCTTTCCCCCACAACTCCCTAAATCAACGGATGTGCTAGTTTTACATTGAGCAAGAGGATTGTGGGACTGGTAATAAGAGGATTGTGGGACTGTGGATAAGTAAGCAGGTAATATTACCTCTGTTTTACAGATGACAAAACTTGGACACAGTGTGACTGAATGACTTGCCTAGCGGTCAAGGCATGCAAGTTCTCCACAAGAGGGAGCAACTGGTTCCAATGGGTGGAGATTTAATTTATTAATGCAACGTTGTAAAATACATAGTTTTTTTTCCCCCTAGAGTGTGAAGAAGTATCAGGCATCAGAAAGCAAGACAGTGAGAGCACAATAATAACAGCACCTAGCTGCTATGGCGATTGGTACTATGGGCAGGACTTTCAAAAACAGTACCCTAAATTTAGACTCCTGGACCATGTTTAGGTGCTTAAATAAGGAATTAAGGGCCTAAGGAGGAGATATCTGAGCTATTAGCGATTGTATTCAAAAAGGCATGGAAAATGGGTATATTCCAAAGTTCTGGGAAAGGGAAAATCATAGAATCATAGAAGATTACAGTTGGAAGAGACTGCAGGAGGTTCTCTAGTCCAACCCCCTGGTCAAAGCAGGACCAACCCCAACTAAATTATCCCAGCCAGAGCTTTGTCAAGCTGAGCCTTAAAAACTCTGAGGATGGAGATACCATCAGCTCTATAGGTAACCCATTCCAGTGCTTCACCACCCTCCTAGTGAAATAGTTTTTTCCTAATATCCAACCTAGACCTCCTCCACTTCAACTTGAGCCCATTGCTTCTTGTTCTGTCATCTGCCACCACTGAGAACAGCCTAGCTTCAATCTCCTTGGAACCCCACTTCAGTTATCATAGAATCATAGAATATCAGGGTTGGAAGGGACCTCAGGAGGTCATCTAGTCCAACCCCCTGCTCAAAGCAGGGCCAAACCCCAACTAAATAATCCCAGCCAGGGCTTTGTCAAGCCTGACATTAGAAACCTCTAAGAGAGGAGAATCCACATTCCAGTGTTTCACCACCCTCCTAGTGAAAAAGTTTTTCCTAATATCCAACCTAAACCTCCCCCACTGCAACTTGAGACCATTACTCCTTGTTCTGTCATCTGCTACCACTGAAAACAATCTAGATCCATCCTCTTTGGAACCCCCTTTCAGGTAGTTGAAAGCAGCTATCAAATCCCCCCTCATTCTTCTCTTCTGCAGACTAAATAATCCCAGTTCCCTCAGCCTTTCCTCATAAATCATGTGTTCCAGTCCCCTAATCATTTTTGTTGCCCTCCGCTGGATGCTTTCCAATTTTTCCACACCCTTCTTGTAGTGTGGGGCCCAAAACTGGACAAGTACTCCAGATGAGGCCTCACCAATGCTGAATAGAGGGGAATGATCACGTCCTTCGATCTGCTGGCAATGCTCCTACTTATACAACCCAAAATGGCATTAGCCTTCCTGGCAATAAGTGCACATTGTTGACTCATATCCAGCTTCTCGTCCACTGTAACCCCTAGGTCCTTTTCTGCAGAACTGCTGCCTAGCTGGTCGGTCCCTAGTCTGTAGCAGTGCATGGGATTCTTCCGTCCTAAGTGCAGGACTCTGCACTTGTCCTTGTTGAACCTCATCAGATTTCTTTTGGCCCAATCCTCTAATTTGTCTTGGTCCCTCTGTATCGTATCCCTACCATGCAGCGCATCTATCACTCCTCCCAATTTAGTGTCATCTGCAAACTTGCTGAGAGTGCAATCCACACCATCCTCCAGATTATTAATGAAGATATTGAACAAAACCGGCCCCAGGACCGACCTTGGGGCACTCCGCTTGATACCGGCTGCCAACTAGACATGGGGCCATTGATCAGTGCCCATTGAGCCCGACGATCTAGCCAGCTTTCTGTCCACCTTATAGTCCATTCATCTAGCCCATACTTCTTTAACTTGCTGGCAAGAATACTATGGGACACCATATCAAAAGCTTTGCTAAAGTCAAGGAATAACATGTCCACTGCTTTTTCCTCATCCACAGATCCAGTTATCTCATCATAGAAGGCAATTAGGTTAGTCAGACATGACTTGCCCTTGGTGAATCCATGCTGACTGTTCCTGATCACTTTCCTCTCCTCCAAGTGCTTCAAAATGGATTCCTTGAGGACCTGCTCCATGATTTTTCTGTATATATATATAAATATAGTGACAATCTATAAAAAGGGGAATAAGGACAACCAAGGGTATTACAGACTGCTCAGCTTAATTTCAGTACCCAGAAAGATTTTGGAGCAAATAATTAATCAATCAATTTTCATTCCCCACTATATCCAAAAAGTGCAAAGACTCAGGGCTAGTCTACACTAGAATCTCTCTATGCTAATGGGGGAGAGCTCTCCCATCAGCATAATTACTCCACCTCCCCAAGCGGCAGTAGCTATGTCTGGAGGAAAGTTTCTCCTCCTGACCGCACTGTCCACAAAGGTGCTTAGATTGGTGTAAGTTTCATTGCTCCAGGGGGTGGATTTTCCACACCCCTGAGCCACTTAAGTTATACTGAAGTAAGTGCTAGAGTGTACAAGTCCTCAGAGTAGTAAACAGAAAACAGTGAGCACAAATGCTTTTTTTCCACCTTTAAATATATTGCACTGTGACAGGAAGTAAAAAGGGGTGACACAAAGCAGCATTTCCATGTAGCTTTCTCTATTAAACTTAAGTACCACCCTGGGTTTAAGAGAGCATGGCCCTTTAAAGCCTCATCCTGAGGCAGAGGAAGTGCTGGTTGTTCCAGGGGGAAGGAGAGTGGAGAGCAGGGTTGCTGGAACTATTTTTACAGTGGGGGTGCTGAGAGCCATTGAAGCAAACTGTAAACCCTATTTATAATAACAACCACTTCAAGCCAGCAGGTGCTACAGCACACCCAGCATCCCTCGGTCCAGCACCTATGGTGGAGAGAGCACAAGAGCAATAGGGCGTGTGTGTCTGGCACTCCAGACAAGTGCCTACAGCACTCAGACCCTCATGGAGCAAAGCAGCCGAGAACCAGCTTGAAGCCTGAGAGACACAGAGCAGCCAACCAGGGACATCCCAGAATGGGAGCCAGGAGGAGTACCATGCCAGGAAGGAATCAGTGTCACCCAGAACTGTCTGGGGATTTGGGTACTGGGGCTTGTGACTTTGCATTGGGAATATGGAGGGAGGCTGTAGCTAGTTACGTGGGAGGTTGTCACGCTGTGTGGGTTTGCAGAAGGCGGTGGAAAATGCAAAGGCAACCTTTTCTGCACTTAATCAAACCCTGCTGCTCCATCTTTGGCTACATGCCATTAATTTTTCACTCACAGCACATTTATTGTGCTGTATTTTGAGCTACAGATGGCTTTGTTAATGACAAAGGAAGCCTATTCACTGCAAGAAATAGGGAGCTATAAATTTTTTTACTGTTCTTAATTTCCTCTAATAATGTAAATCTTAACTATCCTGATGAACAATAATAATATTAATAGCATACTAAGCCATCACTAATTGATATGTGCACATAATCAAATATCCACTGGCTGCCACCATCTTTCACTTGACTGAAATTCAAGGCACAAATAACTGACTTTGTGAGGGGCACTAATCGGGGGCAGGAGAGATAGAATTCACCTACATAATTTGCTGCTATGCCAATACATGCCCACTGTGGGTGCTACACCAGCCCAGAGGTTTGAATGGCAACTGCTGTCACTCCATTACCCCCTCCATGGTACTGGAGCCACTGGATTTTCATAGTCATCATCCCATGACATTTTTGCTGCCCTACTCAGCATCAGGGTTCATATTGTCATATTGTGGAGTGTGGGGGGGAGGGATAGCTCAGTGGTTTGAGCATTGGCCTGCTAAACCCAGGGTTGTGAGCTCAATCCTTGAGGGGGCCATTTGGGATCTGGGGCAAAAATTGGGGATTGGTCTTGCTTTGAGCAGGGGGATGGACTAGATGACCTCCTGAGGTCCCTTCGAACCTGATATTCTATGATTTCTTAGCAGCAAGGTGTATTCGTAATACACAGTAACTATGTCTGTCTACAGATAGCAAAAGATAACCACACCATCCTTAAAAAAAAATCATGTAGAACTGATTATTTTGCTTGCTCCTTTTTTTCCCTCACAAACATTTGGCTGCATTCATGTGATGCTGCTGGGATGTTGATAGAAACAATTTCTTTGAATCAACTTTGCCTTTTTTTTCTTCACATGGCCGAATGGAGAATTAATTTACAGCAAATATTTCCATCGCCACTATAAATCATCTGATTCTACCGACTTTTTTTGTATTTTACAATCCTTTATTTAAAGAGACTCTGCTTAAGTAGCAAACTAAGTAACCATGGTTACCAAAACACCTCTGGGAAGGCAGCTGGGAAAACCCAGCTGATGAGCATGATGGCTGCTGCTTTTAATTTTTTTTTTTTTTTAGCATTCCAAGAGTGATTTGTTTTTTATTCACATATGTAACTATCGTGTCCTCATGGCCAAAACAGAGACTCCTCTGTAGGAGGCTCAGGCCAAGAAAGGAGCACAGAAGGGAAACTCCCTTCCAAGGGCACCTGTTCCAAACCCCCCGGCATAAACATACACACATACATACATTGGACTAGTACAACGGATATAGAAAGGGAAAATATTTATTAAGAGAGGGGTGAATGGAGGAAAAACAACACGGGGAGAATCTGGAGCGAGCAGTAAAACATGGTTGCATACACGAGGATCCACAGGCCAAGTAGTACGACAATATAAAAGGGCACACAGAACACTGCGTCTAGATTCGGAGTTTAGGAATCCTGGGCAGAGTTCCAGTCCAGCAGTGAGTCTTGGGTGCTCCTAGTAATCTTTGGCAACAGTAAACTTTCCCCAACAAACCCCTCTGATCATAGAATCATAGAATATAAGGGACCTCAGGAGGTCATCTAGTCCAACCCGCTGCTCAAAGCAGGACCAATCCCCAGCTAAATCATCTCAGCCAAGGCTTTGTCAAGACTGATCTTAAAAACCTCAAAGGAAGGAGATTCTACCACCTCCCTAGGTAATGCATTCCAGTGTTTCACCACCCTCCTAGTGAAAAAGTTTTTCCTAATATCCAACCTAAACCTCCCCCACTGCAACTTGAGACCATTACTCCTCGTTCTGTCATCTGCTACAATCAAATGTTGTCCCTGCTCGTCCTTGGAGATGGGTTCTCATAAAGGCCAGCTGCAGGCTCTTAGCCAATTTCTTCTTCACTTCACCCTTTTTCTCCAAACAGCCTTTTCACCTTTATACTTTAGAATTCTCCAGGCAGACTTTTTCCTGCTGTGCTATATCCTCACTCTGAGGGAGAAGGCATCATAGAAGCTTGTCCACTTTCCCAGCTCATTCCCATTAGTTGTGTGAGAGAGGAGCTCTGTTCTGACCACTGTGCAAGGCTCCTGTGCTGGGCTTTTAAAAGAACACTAATGGTGTTCTTTCTCCTCACCCTCACTTCCCAAGTACTGCTTCCCCTGGGCCTGCTTCGTTTCTACCCATATCTCCTATTTCCCAGATTCTTGCCTACATCATACCTCCCAAGTCTTAAAGGGCCATGAGTACATGTCGGGTGAGCTAAGGGGCAGCCTAACCCTGTCACAAGTGGGTTTAATTAGGAGGGGATATGCTAAAAGGAAAGAAAAGGGAATGGAAGGGGGAGAAGGCAGGGGAGGAGAGGGTAAGAAAAGCAGGTGTGGAAGAAACTAAGGTGAAGAGACTGAGGGATGGGGCAAGGATGTTGGAGCAAACAGCCAATCAGCATAGGGCAGAGAAAGTACAGTCAAAACTGTAGAAAGTTATCTGAATGCCCAAAGGTCCCTGCTTTGGCTGTTTCTACAGCTACCAGCTGAAGTCCCTGGCTGGCTCCTCACTGCAGTTGTCCCCCCACCCAAAAAAACAAACAAACAAACAAAAAAACCACGCTATATTGTTGGGGACACTGGGGCATGGCCACTAGGTAACTCGAGGGGATGGAAGACCACGAGTGTTGATGAAGCCCCCTCGCACTAGGCCCAAGTGTCCTTGGCCCCCCCTCCCGCATGGAGTCACTCGCAGCAGCTCTGCGTACTAGGCCCAAGTCTCCTTGCCCCCCCCCCCCCCGCCTGGAGGCACACACAGCAGTTATGCTGAGGATCTGCAACAATATGCTGCAGAGTCAGACTGCCTGAAACTAAGCAAGGCCAAACAGGGCAGATATGGAAGAACAATGCTGAATAAAGCAGCTTTATGTATGGTTTAGGAAATGATACAGAGAACAAGAGCACTAGCTGGGAACTGGATTGGCTGGCTATATGGATACTTAGGACAGCTTGCTATTGGATAAGTATGCTGGGAAAAGGGTGTATAAAAGCCTGTGTAACTTCCTGCTCTGTGTGCAGGATTTGAGATTTTATTCTCCCTGTACCTTTTTGCAGCTGCAAATAAACTTTTCTGCTTCTCCACCTCGTTGTGATTATTGGGTGTAGCACACCGGGTAACGAACCAACTCCAGCTGTTGTTCAGCCTCTCGGCACTGGGTGCCGGCAACAATATGGTGGAGGGGAGAAAGCGGGACAGGAGGCACCACCTGAGTTCTAGTGCTCCACAGTGGGGGCATCTCTTTAGTATTTAAGAGAGCCAATACCGCATGCAGACTGAGCGTGATCCTTTACTAGCTAATGATATTAATAAAATAATAAGGTACCTACCTTTGTCAAGGTTATTTTATTAGTTTATGTCATCAGATTGAACTTCTTTCACACTGTTGTATCATAATAGGAACGTTCACCTTTGGGATCTGTGCTTTAAATTGGGCTACACAAGAGGCTAATATAGTTAGTGTGCAATATGACAGCAGAATTACCTGGAGTTAGGAACAAGCAGAGAGGATGCTGCCTACCTGCTGCTTAATTGTCTGCAGTATCTGTCTTTTATGTGGCTTGAGTATAAGGTTTAGTTTTAATGTTGAAAACCCTAAATAACTGGGTTCCCGAGTGTCCTTACAAGCTTTTGACACCTTCTAGGCAATCTTAATCATCACAGATAGGAAGAAATGGGGCTTTTGATCTAAAGGAGTATATACGATAAGAATAGATACTACCCATTCATTTATTTTGTAGCATCACATCTTTGGCATGCTTTACTTCTAGATCCTCACAACAGCATGAGATTAGCCTCTTTCAAATGGCACTTGAAGACTTTTTCTATGTGGCAAACCTTTGGGCACATGTCTGGAATTATATTTTAGATATGTTTATTTGAATGAGTTGATCATCAAATTATAGCTTTAATTATGTTGTGTTTTATGAGGCGGTTATAACACCACTGTGGACAGATACCAGAAATGTATTATTATTAACTGCTTATTATTTCCATACAGAAATATGCATTGCTAAGTGATTTGCAGTTGCAGGAAAATTATACACCATGGGAACCTTCTTTTCAGTGACCCTGCAATTATTATAAAATATTTGAAAAACCATGCTCAACTAAGGTTACCAACTCTTTAACATGCAATTACAACAAACTGTCTACAATACAGGAGGAGTCCTATCTTTTGCCTTTCCATCTGCATATCTTTGTAGATAGCAACTTTCCGTATCCAGGTTACTTTTGTCTGAAAATGGTAGACAAGCAATTTAGGCTTTGATCCTATAACCAGTGGTGTGCAGGTGGACCCCTGTGCCCACATGGAGTGCCAATGACCACAAAGTTATGGAATTACCTATTCCAAGTACAGGAAAATAAGTATAATTTCTCAGATATCACTTTATGGTAATTGATGGCAAATACTGATTTGTGACTAACACCTTAAAATGAGCTCCATCGTTCGAGCACAGATGAAGAAACAGGTTTTAAAGTAAAAGGTGGAAGATCAGCACAAGCCAGATAAGGGACCAGCAGGCCTAGAAAACAGTGTGCTCCACCAACTCATGAAACTTTTTCTGAAATGGGAGCACTGCCTCAGTTTAAACAGTTTCAGCAGAAACCCTCTGATTGGGGACAAAAGGGCAAATGGGACTTCACTGTAGCTCCCACATGCCACTGATAGCTGATTTTGGTTTGTTTAGGTAATTTTGGTAGAAATTCACTTTTGCAATAAGCTACTGTTACGGTTTCACTTCTGTTGCATGCTTGAAGGCCTTTCACAGTTGCGGATTGCATCATCACAGTACCGTAGCATCTTCTACCTGGTTATCAGGCACTGCTATTACTGGCCAACAAACACTCTGCCTTAGAGATGGCAAAGGAACTAATTCCCATGATGCTTTCAAAAACACCCTTCTTATTCCAAATAGACTAGCAATAAACCAGCCACACAACCTGTCCTTTGGAAAGTATCACAATTAACGGTTGTTGACTGCTGAGCTTTTCATAGGCCATTAGATGATCTCTGTCTATATAGCATTTAAGAGCGAGCCTTCTAGCCCTGGTTGTCAGATTCACACTAGCAGGGCTGATCCTAGTGCTATAAAAATAGCTGAATAGACAGTGCTTTGAAGTTGAGGCTCAGGCTCCAAAGCCCACTGCCCTCCCTCAAAGCCCAAGTCCCAACATAAAAGTGCGGTCAATACAATTTTTTTAAGAGTACTAGCACCAGCCCCTCTAGCCCAAGTCTGTTGAACCTGGCCAGGTGGCTCACTCAAAAATGCCATGTAAACTTACTCCTAATCTGACCTCCTGACAGGCTACAGATTTTTCACCCACGTCTCCTTCATTTAGGCCAGTTACTTCGGTCTGACTAAAGCAAGTCTTCCAGAAAGGCATGCAAGGCAAACTCTCATAGACTGGGAGTGGTTGGGTCATTACAAAACCTAAACTTAATTTCCCCCATACTAATCTCTCCCTACTGTTACTCACGCCTTCTTGTCAACTGTCTGTAATGGGCCACTCTCTTACCACTTCAAAAGTTATTTTACCTCCCTTGGTATCCTGCTGGTAACTGATTTATCTCATTAGACTGACCTCACATTTGGTAAAGCAACCCCCATCCTTTCATGTATTTATACCTGCTCCTGTATTTTTACTCCATCCCACTGATGAAGTGGGATCTAACCCACGAAAGCTCATGTCCAAATAAATTTGTTAGTCTCTAAGGTGCCACAAGGACTCCTCGTTATTTTTGCTGATACAGACTAACACAGCTACCACTCTGAAACCTGTTACAATATTTAAAATAAAGTAGGAGTTATAATAATAGAAATCATAGTAATGTAGCACTGGAAGGGGCCTGATAGGCCATCTAGTTCAGTCCCCTGCACTGAGGCAGGATTAAGTACTAGACCATCCCTGATAGGTGTTTGCCTAACCTGTTCTTAAAAACCTCCAGTGATGGTGATTCCACAAATTCCCTGGGTAATTTGTTCCAGTGCTTAACTATCCTTACATTTAAGCAGTTTTTCCTAATGTCTGGCCTAAATCTCCCTTGCTGCAGTTTAAGTTCATTCTTCATTACTTCTTGCCCTGTCCTCAGTAGTTACGGAGAACAATTTATCACTCTCTTCTTTATAACAAACTTTAACGTACTTGAAGACTGTTATCATGTCTGTCCTCAGACTTCTCTTCCCCAAACTAAACAAACCCAGGGTGTTTCCCCCCCCCCCAGTCTTCCTTTGTAGGTCATCTTTTTTTGGAACTTTAATCATTGTTGTTGCTCTCTTCTGGACTTTCTACAATTTTTTCACATCTTTCCCAGAGTGTGGTGCTCAGAACTGGACACAGTATTCCGTTTGAGGACCTAAGTAGAGTGGAAGAATTACTTCTTGTGTCTTGCTTACAACACTTCTCCTAACACATCCCAGAATGCTGTTCACATTTTCACAACAGTATTACACTGTTGACTCATTTAGTGTGTGGTCCACTATAACCCCCAGTTCCTTTTTCTGCAGTCCTCCTTCCTAGGTGGTGATTTCCCATTTTGTATTTCTGCAGTTGATTAGTCCTTCTTAAGTGCAGTACTTTGCATTTATCCTTATTGAATTTCATCCTGTTTATTTCAGACCATTTCTCCGGTCTGTCAAGATCATTTCGAATTCTATCCTGTCCTCCAAAGTGCTCACTACCCCTCCCAGCTTGCTATCATCCACAAACTTTATAAATGATCTCTTTATGTCATTATCCAAATCATTGATGAAGATATTGAACAGAACCGGACACAGCACAGATCCCTGTGGGATGCCACTCAATATGCCCTTCCAGCTTGACTGTGCACCATTGATAACTACTTTGAGTATGGTTTTCCAGCCAGTTGTTCACCTACCTTATAGTAGGTTTGTCTATGCTATGTTTCCCTCGTTTGTTTATGAGAAAGTCATGTAAGACAGTATCAAAACCCTTACTAAATTTGAAATATATTACATTTACTGATTTCCCCCATCCACAAGGCCTGTTAAACTGTCAAAGAAGGATATTAGATTGGTTTGACATGATTTGTTCTTGACAAAGCCATGTTGACTGTTACTTATTACCTTATTATCTTCTAGAGGCTTAAAAATTGATTGTTTGATTATTTCCTCCATTATCTTTCCGGGTACCAAAGTTAAGCTGACAGGTCTATAATTCCCTGGGCTGTCCTTATTCCCCTTTTTATAAATAGGTACTATATTTGCCCTATTTCAGTCCTCTGGGACCTCTCCTGTCCTCCACAAGTTCTCAAAGATAATTGCTAATGGCTCAGAGATCTCTTCAGCCAGTTCTTTAAGTATTCTAGGATATACTTTATCAGGTCCTGCTGACTTGAAGATATCTAACTTGTCTAAAGAAAAGGAGTACTTGTGGCACCTTAGAGACTAACAAATTTATCTGAGCTCACGAAAGCTTATGCTCAAATAAATTTGTTAGTCTCTAAGGTGCCACAAGTACTCCTTTTCGTTTTGCAAATACAAACTAACACGGCTGCTACTCTGTAACTTGTCTAAGTAATTTTTAACTTGTTCTTTCCCTATTTTAGCCTCAGATCCTTCTCCATTTACACTGATATTCATTATGTTAGTTGTCCAATCACTACTAACCTTTGTAGTGAAAACTGAAACAAAAAGGCATTTAACACTTCGGCCATTGCTGCATTTTCAGTTATTGTCTTTCTCTCCTCTTTGAGTAATGAGCCTGCCCTTTTCTTAGTCTTCCTCTTGCATCTAATGTATTTATAAAGTATTTTCTTGTTAGCCTTTATATTCCAAGCTAGTTTAATCTCATTTTGTGCTTTCACGTTTCTAATTTTGTCCCTATATGTTTGTGGTTTTTATATATTGTATATTATATAAATATTCATCCTTCCTAATTTGTTTCTACATTTTGTATATTTCTTTTTTGAGTTTCAGGTCATTGACCATCTCCTGCTTAAACTATTTTTTACCATAGCTCCTATCTTTCCTATATATTGAGAAAGTTTGTTCTTCTGCCCTTAATAGTGTCTCTTTGAAAAACTACCAACTCTCTTGAACTCTTTTTCCCCTTAGACTTCTTTCCCAGGGGATCTTAACGACCAATTCTCTGAATCTGCCTTCTTGAAATCCATTATCTTTATTCTGCCGTTTTCCCTCCTACCATTCCTTAGAATCATTAACCCTACCATTTCATGATCATTTTCACCCAAGCTGCCTTCCACATTCAAATTGTCAACCAGTTCCTTCCTATTTGTCAGAATTAAATCTAGAACAGCCTCTTCCCTAGTCACTTTCTCCACCATCTGCAATAATCTCTACTGTGTTCCAGGAATTTGTTGGATAATCTGTGCCCTGCAGTATTACTGTCCCTACAGATGTCTGGGCATTTGAAGTCCCCCATCACCACCAAGTCCTGTGCTTTGGATGATTTTGTCATTTAAAAAATAATAATACTTTGTGCTCCTATAGTGCCTTCCATCCAGAGCAATTAATTAATTAGACCTCACAAACACTTCTGATATAAGAAATATCCCCATTTTGCAAATAGAGGAATGGAGTAACTGACAAACATAGTGCTCAAGTGACTTGACTGATCCAGGAACAGAGACTCCTGACTTTCACTTTAATGCATCATCCTTCTTCTACTCTTTTAGGCTGTCATTCAAAATCCATTGACTTCCGTGGGGTGTGGATCAGAGCCAAAGGCCCTTACAGGGATAGATACATCCAACTACTAACTGACATTACAGATAGAAATAAGGAGGACTCTCATAGTGTGGTGCTGCCTGGAATGTCCTCCAGTGGCCAGCTGTAGCAAACAAGCGCACCTATTTCAGTTTTCTTTCTTCAGACTCCCCAGTAACTCCACCCAGGCTTTTTTGCCTCAATAATATCCCTCTCTGGGGCCAGTTTATTACAAAAACATAGTACAAAATAGTCGATAACAAAAGTCCCAAAACATCATCCATTTATCACCACCTGTGTATACAGTCCTTAAAAATCACACAACAGTCCTGTAACATAACACATATAACCACACTCTGGCATCTTCCACCCTACTCGGGCTCTTCATATTCTGTCCTTTTTCCAGGCCAGCCACTCCAGCCCTTCCAGCTGGACTGGCAGCTGAAGTCCAGTCTCAAGGAAAAGGCTACGCTTGAAGCCGAAAACTTTACATTGCAAGCAAATGCATTAAAGGATGTGCTGCAAATTAAACAGCTGCAGCACACTTGTGATGAGCAACAGCAGAGAATTGAAACACTAAAGGGGCAATAGCTTAGCTATGTTGGGGGTAACTAAAATCCATTGTCGGGGTAACAGTGGAATTCACTCCACAACTACTGAAGGTTTTCTTGATTAACAGGTTGCAGTTACCAAATACATCCCGTTCAGTGATGTTAGCATTCTTCATTCTGCCCAGTGAACCCCTCTTTAATATATAGAAACCATTTATGATTGCCACCAAATATATCACAGTTACAAAACACTATTCTGTCAGAAGAAGTGAGTGGATTGCACTCACCTCTTGAGCACTCCCTGGCTGTACTGTCACAGTGCTGCCATTCTCTTCAGCTACCAGTGCCCTCTGCAGGCTGTCAGCCTGCCTCTGTGGCTCATCTGTGCCTTGGCCCTCCAACTAGCTCACACAGTTCAAAACCCCTTCCGGGGCATAACAAACTCAAAAATAGCAATGGTTCCTTGCCCATCGGGGCCAATTATCAACACAATAGTTTCTTACACTTGCTGAGTCAAATTCCCTGTCTGTGATTGAATCAGCAGGGATTCTTCTTAGCCCCTGCCCCTGATTGTGGTCAGTAATGGGTCATGGTCTGGCCTGGTACCTCTGGCTGCAGCCAGAAACTGACATGCTGACAGCAAGGAGTGACTTTTGTTTCAGTCTGGTGTGCCTTAATTGGCTGTTGCTGACCCCTAGCCCTTCTTGCTGCTGGAGGACTAGATCGCACTGCTTCCCAAAATAGCTGCTCTTTTCCTCACAGCAAACTGTTTCCTGGGGCACAGTGCAGCAGAGCAGCAGGGGCTCCTGTGGGCAGGGCACATTACCCAGTCACAGTAATCCACTCAAAAAGAACAAAACAACAAAATCAGAGATCCTAACAAGGCTGGCCTCACATCGTCAGAGAGAATGATAAATTAGAGTCCTGCCTTTCTTTCTCTATAGAGTTAGACTTAGCCATCATCAGTACCAGATTATTTATTCCTTCTCTCACATTTGCATTTAGTGCATGTATGTTACTTTACAAGAGACAGGCTGAACCCCTTACTGGAACAGGTGGCCAGTTACATGAGTAGTCTCACTGAAGACATTCTCACTGCCCAGAGGGACATACATCTTTCCAACTATATTTTTTATATTAAAATTAGGAAATCATCTAAGGAGGACTTTGCATGAGTCGCACCGATGATTACACAACTACTCAGACTAGAAGTATAGCCAGTTCATTGACATAATAAAATTACATCCATGAAGCGACCTACAGTGCCAGATGCCAGTATTATTCTTGGACATCTTAATTTCTGGGCATAAAGACCTTAATTAATTGATTTGTTATTTAAAAGATATCTTGCTAAAGACTCTAAATTAGATTAAATCATACCAGTAAGCAACTATGCCAAATTACACAGAGCTAATCAGAGTAGTCAGGAAATGGCCTAGTCTAGCCAATCATTTGCAGGCAACATGGGTAGTCTTTTATCTGTAACAATCTTTTGCCAGAAGGAATGGAGCATTTTATTTGAATTCATCAAATAATTGAATAATCCCATTAACCAAGATGCTTCATAAAGTGAGCAAAAGTAAGCTTTCTTGCAGAGGTAGAATTGCTTCAAATATTTACAGTGGCGGATCTTTCTAAAATACCTGCAAATAAGTTACAAACAGGGATATCTTGAAATAAATGACTTGCTGAAATCCTGTTTTATTCAGTAAAAGGACTAGATACTTCACTAGAACCATGCCTCCTGTTAATTGGTTATTTTTAAACTATTAATGGTGGCTATTAATAGAAAAGGGGCATGGAGAGAAAAGATTTCAAATTTTGCACACATTTTCACAATTAGAAATGCAGTTTCAGAAGTTTGGCTTTGCAATTAACTAGAGCACTGGTGCATAATTAAGCAGTTACTTGCTAATTGTATCTCATCAGAAAAGCCAAGATGTTAAGTGAAATTTACTAATGTACTTCATTTCATTTTCTAATGCACCAAACCAAGATCATTATCACCAGGTACTAAAAATGAAGTGGTTAAGCATTTTTTTTTAAATTATCAGAGTGTAAATGATGACTCAGTATAATCAGTATCTTACCCGTAACCATGTGATGGAGTTCTAATAGCTTTCAGTTTGCAAGCGACTCACGGTGTGATTTTAATACATATATTTTCTTGTAATCAGCAATAAAAATCAAGTCAATAATGGAGAAGTGGGATGAATATAATTTGCAGACTGCATGTAAGTCTTCCAGTTAAGAGAGTTCAAGACTCACAGCAAGTTTATTTTGACTGTTGGTGTCCAGGATTCAAATAACAGTCTTGGAATAACCACAAAGGAAGTTCACAGCAGACAAAGTCACAACATTTAGGAATGATGGCTGACATTTACTATTGATGGTTAAATGTCTAGATCTCAATAATTTTGCTCTGAGAAATACCTCTCCATTAAACTGTTACTCCCTAAAAGGTGACTGAGGAAATGGTGCTTTGTACTCAAATGTCCTCCCTTTGTCTGCTAAGTCAGATGTGTTTATTATAGTAAATAAAAGATATTTGGTATGATGAATAACTGCCAGCACAGCTCAGAGAGTGGATTCTTAATATCCCTGTGTAGCAAAATAATTGGAAAAGAAGCCAGCCTGTCAAGACAATAAGAGACTGTATTTTAAAATGGGCGGGGTGGAGGGAATTAAATAATGACAGGGAGTAATTAGTCATGATTGTATCACCCTTATTTCTTTTCTTGTATGTCTAGATCTCAAATAATATATGTTTCTGTGTTTGTGCATGTTCCAATCATGATTAGAGTCAAACTGATGCCACTCTAAATAATAAATAATAATAACAAAGTTAGACTGCTGGGCACTGACTGAAAATCAAAGTGTAAAAATATAAAACGAATGGATGCCAAGTGCTGTGAAGCCGGAGAATTAGTAAGAAACGTGTTCCCTGTTAGGAGTAGAAAAGGAAGGAGGTTGGCAGCATGAAGGTTGATCAAGGAACTCAATGGAAAGTAAAGTTAGAAAAGAAGTTTTTGAGACTGGTTTTGTTTAACTAAATTGGACTCTTTCTCTTCTATAAAATGATTTCATTTCAATTTAATTTCAAGTCTTCTGGCAACGCAAGTTCACGAGAAAGCCTTATCTATGCAAGACTTGGCTAGTGAACTGGAGTGGCTCTATCAGCTTATACGCCCCCAAAAAGGTTTGCTCACCAGTAGTCGTGTCCCTATGTGTCTTCTATTATCTCTATTAGTTACAAATAATTTATTCTGTCTTGCCTGGGCCCAAGAGCTAATTCACTGCAATAGATTTTGGCCACAGAGATATATTTGGCTTAGTCCTATTGTTAGTGTGATGCAGGACATAAAACTACCTATGACAAATCAGCAAGAAGCAGAACATTTCATGCTGTTTTCCTGGTATATAAAATATTGCTACTCTATTAAGAAGTCTTTTTTATTAACTTATTTTAAAATACAGCAAATTACTGTAACTTATTTAATTGAAAAAAATTCACAGGTGGGTTATTGCTGATGCTATAGAAATATGCATATGATGTTTATTAGTCAAATTTTTAATAATTATTTTTATTACTTCATTCATGAGAACTAGTTGGACCATCCCCACAGGAATAGATGTATGCCATGTGAAGCCAAGGATGGAATACATATTTGCATCAAATTATTTCTCTCCTATTAGTGATTAATTAGACCATGTCATAGGACCACCTCTCCTCGGGTGCCCTCCTGCAACAGGTCAAGGCCTGACAGGGGCGGCTGCCTCAGTTTCCCTTTTCAGAGTCCCCAGAAACTCTCTTGCCTTAATAATACCCTTACTGGGGCTAGTTTAATACAAAAACATTATGCAGATAGTCCACAACATAAGTCCCAAAGCATGTCCATTTATCACCCAGTGCAAGTAGTCCTTAAAATCCCAACACATCTCATCCATTGTTGTAACATATACCCTATTCCAGCATCTTCCACCACACCCAGACTCTTTTATGGTCCTCTTCTGTGCCTCTATCAAGATAGCCATTCCAACCCTTTCCACTTGAATACAACTCTGCTTTTACCAGTGGGAACCTCCACAGTCTCTCTGCTGGAAGATCATCCTCACCCAGAAAGCATCCCTCAATCCCCCTGGCCTCATCATTGTTCCCTCGGGTTTAGCTCTCTGGCATGGCGATGTCTCTTCATTCACAAAGTGTGAAGCTGAATGCAGTTTAAGTTGAACAAGTGAAAGTTTATTAAACAGTGTGCACTGCTCTATCTATGTGGCTGAGTTGCTTCTGGCCTAACTCTCCGAATTCCCCGTCCCACTGGTGCCCTATTAATAACAGAACATTTGGGAAACATGGGCCCTCTGACTCCAGTTTCACTGATCATGATAATCTGTGCTGTTTTACAAAACATTTTAATATAAACATTAAAAACAAATAATTGATGCCTACAGCATAATTGTGTCCCTTCAGCCAGAGGTTGCTAGCCCACAGCTGATATAAAGTCTCATCTTTGCCACTGGCTCAGATGTTTAAATAGTCTTTGAGGTAGTTTGGTCTCCTCAACAGGCGACCACACTGGGAGTGAAATATCTCTGTTTCCTTGTCACCTTTGTCTGAGTGTACCAAACTATCTATCTGTGGAGTCTCCTCCCCCCTTGTGGGGTTGGTCTTTGGATGGTTCTCTGTCTCTCTGTCCTGTTATGATCTCTGTGTCTCTGTAGACTTTTTCTGGGTGTTGTGTCTGCTGGCTCAAAAGTGCCCCTGTTCCTTCGGATCACTTGACCCTCTGGCGTTTCATTGCACCCCTCACAACTCATTTAATCACTTCTACTGGTGTCTCTCTAAGGGCTGGATGATCACAGGAAAGCCTGTCTCCAGTGCTGGTAGGTTCTTGGCTAACCTGTTGTATTCTAGAGTCTGTTTTCTCTGATGGTTGGCCAAATCCTTTTGGCAGTATCTCCATCCTTCTGTTGCAACAGGTCTTCCCTCATTGGTAGCAGGTTTTTAGTCATTTGTCCCATCAGTGCCTTCTCTAGACTGCTTTTCCACTCCTGTGATGGGGTAGTCCTGTGTGCCAAAAATGCTAACTAGGGATCTAAAGCAGAAGAAACAGCCTTGCATAAGTCTCTTAGTTGTTTTCACAACTGATTCCACCTTAGTCTGTGGGTATATTGGGAAAGAGATGTGGTCAAATTCCCATTTGCATGCAAATTCCTTGAATTCTTCCAAGGCAAACTGGGATCCATTGTCAGTGAATACAGGCTCCAGGATGCCATAGCTTGCAAAGTGGGTCTTCAGTTTGCCAATCACTGATTTGCTTCGTGTATCAGACAGGTCATCAACCTCCCAAAAAATTGCATAGTAGTCCACTGTAATCAAGTGTTGCTTTTCATTGAAGGCAATTAAGTTAGCTCCCACCTTTTCCCATGGTCAGGTTGGCAGTTCATGTGGTGACAGAATTTCTTTCTGCTGATGGTTATCACAGGACTGGCAACTGTCACACCCTTCTATCAAGGAGCACAGTTGCATATTCATTCTTGTCCAGTAAAACACACTCTCAAGCCCCTCTAAGACAATTGTCAATGCCCAGGTATGAGGCATACATTTTTTGCATGACATCCTTATGTAGTGAGGCAGGGACAACTGCTTTCTGTCCTTGAAATGTGATTCCATCCTGCACAGTCAGCTCATCTTTAATTTGAAAATATGGTTCTGCTCCTTCCAGTATTGGCTTTTGTCTTGTCTGCCAGTATCACTCTCTTGACTGCCTGCAGTTGGATGTCCTTTTCCATAGACTCTGATTTCCTCCAGCTTTGCTGTTAAAACTGGGAGATAGTGCCAACATGTGTAAATGGATTCAATATCCTTATCCCTTTCCCCTAACTCACTGGTGATGGGCATATCTGCTTTGTTCAGGGTGTCAGCTAACACAGTAATCATCCTGAGCAATATCCAGTCTCTACCCGGTAGTGCTGGAGGTGCATCAACATGCACTGCAATCTCTCTGGAACATTAATTAGCAGTTTTGCGAGGATTTTCTGATCTGATTTCGTGGGTCTGATTTGTGGTCACTATTACCAAGGGGCCAAAGATGTACTGATTGAACTGCTCCATTCCAAATACCACAGCCAGAAACTCTTTTTCTATTAGCCTCTGTCAGGGTTCTGCTAGCATAAGTAACTGGCTGCTGTAGCAAAACCACTATCCTCAGTTTTCTCCGACGCATCTCACAGGAGTATCAGTGGCTCTTCTGGCTTGTGGAACTGCAGAGCAGGGCCACCCATTATCATTTGTTTCAGGGTGCCAAATGCGTGGTGTTAGAGATCTGTCTGGTACCATGCAGCATCCTGCCTTGTGAGCTGATGTATGAATTTCACTACTGCCGCCAGGTGTGGACAGACATGGACAGAAAATTCCTATGAAGCGCTGTACTCCATTCACATCCACTGAAGTCTATTATAGTGCAATAGTCTCTATGAGCCGATGATTTTCACATCTATTTTAAACATAGTTTCCTATTCCTGTATAGGGTCAAAACCCACCCCCGTCCTGGGATTTGACTTCAATAATAAACAAATGAAAAATAAGACAACATGAAGTCCAGTCCAAACCTTGCTCCCATGACTGGCTGTTTCTATGCATCCTAATTCAGGGCTGCACAGCTCACCCACTAGGCACTCTCTGGCTCTGAACCAAAACCCCTCTGTCAAACCAGCTCTGAAGACTCCATATTCTCTTTTTATTCCTCCAGCTAGAAGGCCTTCCCTCCAGGTTTGGTATTATTGGCAGGTGCTATAGAGACTATTGAGATCAGCAGAGGCTCTCAACTTGGAGCTTCCTGTGACGGTGCCCCCCATAAGGCTTTATGGAAATATGCTTATGAATGTACATATGACATAAGTGGAATATATTTTATGCTACATATACTATGTAACATATCTCTGTAAAGGTTATGATCTACTGAATACATTCCTCCTATTTGTATGCAGGTATCATTTTTGTACTTGAAGTTATGAATATTGGCTGTACACTTGCTTGATTTCTAAGTAAGCTTTTTAAGGCATTTGGTCAGCTTCTTTAGAAAGGACTTTGCAAAGTTAACTGCCCAATCAAGAAGCACTTAAGGAACAATGGATCTTGGAATGCTCCAATCCACATAAGAAGTCTACTTGAGCATGTTCAAGATAGCATGTGAACCATGGCTGCTACCTGTAAGTTCTGAGTCATGCATGGACATGTGACTTGCCCATGTGACTCCAAAACTCCATCTTGGAGCTGGACTTTGCATAGGAGAGAGGAGGGGGTCTCCACGCAAAAGAGAAAGTCTATTCAAGCCTGTGGGAGACCCCTCCATTTTGTCTTCAGCTGGGTAAAGAGAGAGCCTCTCCACTCCTAAAGATACCTGAAAGAAACTGGAACAAAGGACAGTAACTACAGGCAGTGTGAGAGATTGCTGGACCCAGACTAGAAGGAAACTAGTCTGTAAAAGAAAGCTTTCTGGAACTGGCGAGGTTTTTATCTGTATTCAGTTTTATTACCATACTAGACATAGACTTGTATGTTTTATTTTATTTTGCTTGGTAAAATACTTTTTTCTGTCTGCTACTACTTGGAACCACTTAAATCCTACTTTCTGTATTTAATAAAATCACTTTTTACTTATTAATTAACCAAGAATATATATGAATACTTCGGGGGGGGGGGACAAAACAGCTGTGCATATCTCTCTATCAGTGTTATCAAGGGTGAACAATTTATGAGTTTACCCTGTATAAGCTTTATACAGGGTAAAACAGATTTATTTAGGGTTTGGACCCCATTGGGAGTTGGGCATCTGAGTGTTAAACGCAGGAATACTTCTTAAGTTGCTTTCAGTTAAGTCTGCAGCTTTGGGGCACGTGGTTCAGACCCTGGGTCTGGATGGAGCAGACTGGTGTGTCTGGCTCAGCAAGACAGGGTGCTGGAGTCCCAAGCTGGCAGGGAAAGCAGGGGCAGAAGTAGTCTTGGCACATCAGGTGGCAGCTCCCAGGGGGTTTCTGTGATCCAACCCATCACACTTCCTCAGTAGAAATGTGGAGTTGCTGACAGGGCATTCTCTATGAAGGGTCTTTGATTTTGGTATTTGCTCTCCTACGATGGTTTGCCAGAGGCCAGATTTGTTAAGTTAAGCACACTGAAAAGCCCTACCTTTTCTCCTTTCAACAGCTCTTGAGTAGCTCATGGGTTGACATTGATATGCTTATAGGCAATTTTCTGTTCATGTTCATGTTGTGTTTTTTAATTTACAGGATAGATATGCACAGCACTGAATGGCTGCCTATAGTTGTATTTTAAAAAATCTGAAGAAAACTTTCTGTCAGTGAGGACTCCTTTACTCTTCTCCCATATTCTTCCTTTGTTGCCTTCAAGCCCCCTTATCAAACTGAGTTAGAACTTTTCTCCTTATAAGCAAGCACTTCCAGTTAATTCCCTATTTGACTCCAGGAGGTCTATGTTTGGAAAACTCCTGTAAACTGTAGGCCTCTTACCCATTACTCATCCTGTTAATTCATATTCTTTGACTTTCGAGTATCTAAGCTCCCATGAGTTCACTTGACTATAATCACATAAGCACAAAGTTCCTGATTCAAAAACTCCTTAAACCTATGAGAAGTCACTCATAGGCTTGTTTTTAATCTAGGAGTCCTCAGACAAGCACAGTGTGTTACAGTCCATTTTATCATGCTAATCACAACCCAAACACCAAGATTTAGCACATACATGAGTGTGTTATTTCTCTCCCTGTAAAAACATTGGAAAAGCATTAGAAATGATTTACTTTCAAAAGCTAACCTGTTACTATATGTTAATGGTTTTGCTGGGTTCAGCACTAACAAGAGGTGTGATTTTATTACAGCATGCACCATGTGTTTTAGTTTGCAGCCAGGCACACATTAAGCGTTTGGTGTTAATGTGTCAAATAGTAGCTACGGATGGTATATTTTCTGATGTTTTTTAAAGTTAAATGATCTTAGCCAATAATAGATAAAAATAGTTTATGAACAGTTCTCATGGCTCTTAAGCCCACTATTATTTTGCAATCGCATTGCATGTGAACTAAAGATTGAAGGATTTTAAATACAAAATCTTCACATACAAATACAAAATCATGCATCTGATGAAGTGAGCTGTAGCTCACGAAAGCTTATGCTCTAATAAATTGGTTAGTCTCTAAGGTGCCACAAGTACTCCTTTTCTTTTTTTGAAAATCTTCACTGTACACTCTCCCTAAAAAACACAGGCTGCATGTTTAGTATACATCTTTAAACCACTCATTTAAGTAAATGGTTGCATTAGCTTCGGTGGGGTGGAAAAGGTAAACACATACCATATTCAGTGAGAGGGCCAAACTGTGTTCTGTTTCACCCCATGGAAGGACTCTATACTGCAAGCCACCACAAATCTTGGTATAAAGTGTTAAGGACCCTCCTCATGCATTCAGAATGTTACAAGAGGTGTTCAATTTCTCTCTTTATTTAAAGTTTAATTAAGACTGAAGTTACCTCTTTCAGTTGTCAGGAATTGCAGTCAGTTCTGTTCTGGGCAGACCACCAGAAGGATTTTTGCTTGGCATGCCACTGGTCTACCAGGAATGAACCCAGATTTTGAAACCCCTAAATTTATCATGTAAGGAGACAGTTGGCCCCTTACTAAAACTTTGTGGGTTTGTTTAGTTGATTTCTCCCCATTCCAGGAGAGAGGGGGAAGGGTCAAGGAGTTGGGATCCTAGGACTGACAGGGCCTCTGGCCAATCAAAGAGCTCCACACCAGGGTCAGTGGGAAGTAGCCAGCCCCCCAATCCCAGTCTGATTGACTAGGCATCCTAGCAAATTAGGGAGCCCAAGCTCAGGTCCAGGCCTTCATGTGCATTGGGAGAAGTCAAGACAGAGGGAGCAGCCCCAGTGGGATGAGGAGTGGGGCTGAAAGCAGAGATAGGAAGAGCAGTGTGAAAGGCCAGAGGGAGCTGCCCAAAGACAGTGACACATATGAGGAGCCAGCACATGGGGTGAGGGTCAGTGCGGGGAGCAGGAGCCCACCATGCAGCAGTGACACACCAGCTCCCTAAGTGGAGTTCCCACACATTGTAAGCCCCACAACTTCCTGTATGTCACAATTTCTTCAACACCTCGAGTCAGTGATCTGCTCAGCTACACAGAAGGAGCCCTCTCCCAAGCCAGGGTCAATACCAGATCCAGGATGGCTTGCTCTATATCCAGGGCTGCTTGTATGTTCCACTGGGACCCCTCCAGTTAGAGGTATTGTTGCCCTCTGCAACGCCAACCATGTTTCCATTGGGCAGAGTCTGCTCTATGCAAACTGTAGCTTCCACCCCCATCTCCACCCTGCCATACCTTTCAACCCCTCCAATCCCATGGCTGCTGACTGAGTGTGGCAGATCCATAAAGCTCAAAAAGACTCAAAAAGAACCATCTGGACAAGGCCAAGGAGAACTACAAGTGGTAAGCCGATCACTGGTGCCAGGAAGGCTTGGTATTCACCACTGGGTGAAAAGTAAGGATCTCAGCTTAAAACCTCCCCATCAACTGTCCATGTCATAAACTGGACCAAGCAATACCTCAGGCCATATTCAATCAGCCAGTTAATCAACCCAGTGACTATGATACTTCAGTTATCTAGATACCCCAAAATACATTCAGTGTTTCATGCATCATTGCTAAAACCTTATTTCAACAACACTTTTGCTCATCGGAATCAACCACTGCCCCCTCTGGTGTGGATCCAAGGACACAATGATGTAGGATATGATATGAAGAATGTATATTTTAGGTGTTGGGACATGTGAAAAGATGCCTGCTTGTCTGGCAAGGAAAGAGAACAGACAGGTGAAAAGCTGAGCCAGCCACCTGGCCAGGTGAACAACTGGTTCAGCAACCTGATCAGGTAAACAACTTAGTCAACAGTCCAATAAGGTAAACAATCAAGTCAGCAAATTAATCTTAGTGTTAAATAGAAAAGTTTATACAATATATAATGAATAACTTTGTAACAATGTATTTAAGACAAGCACCTGAACGTGGGTGTGTGCTTGCATTTCACCCTGTGCTGTGCCCTGTTTTGGAGGATTAATCACTCACTGAAGCAATGAATAAATGATATACTTCTTCAGCTCAAGAGCCTGTCTGTGAACATGTGCTCCCTCTGGTACCTTGTGGACTGGGAGAGCTATGGCCTAGAAGAGCAATCCCAGGAGCTTTGTGTCCCAATACCATGCCCCTGACTTTGTGGCAGCCTTCCATAGAGCCCATCCAAATAAACCCAGGCCAGCAGGGGATACGGGGGATAATGTAAGGTTATACAGCTCTAAAACCAAGGCCAGCAGAGCGGTTAGGCAGCTGACCTCTCCATGCTGCCACCCAGCAGCAGCTATAACAAGCTTGTGCTTGGCAGCCATGACCCACTGTGGACATAGACCATGAGAAATCCCACCTCAGGGGGTCTGACAGGCAGCAGCCTCATGACTTCTGATTGGCTTCTTGCCCTATACCATCCTCAGGGGCTTTCCAGGAAGTGTCCAGGCAATGCTATGGCTCTCCTGCAGCTGCCATGACCACTCCTGCTCCTTGCTTCTGCACTCCTGGCATCTACCTCTGCTTTGATTTGGACTTAATCTGCCCCTCAAGCCCTTTCTGCCACCTCCTTTCTGTATCATTGTGAACAATACCACTACCCTGCCTGTCACTTAGGCCTGTAGCCTGGGCGTCATCTTTGACTCAGCCCTATCTCTACACCCTCACCTCCAGACTATGTCTAAATCTTATCTATTTCTTTCTCCATAAGATGTCTAAGATATGCCCTCTGTTATCCATCTACAAAGCTAAAAGTCTCAGCAAAACTCTCATTATTTCATGTCTCAATTACTGCAACATCCTTCTCTCTGGCCTTGAAAAATGTAACCTTGTCCTGCTCTGATCCATTCAGAATGCTTCTGCCCATTACCCATTTTCCTAGCTCATTGCTTTGACTATATTACCCTTCTCTTTGAATCCTTCCCCTGGCTCCTCCCCTCTCTATTCAATCAAACATAAGCTGGTTGTATTCCCTTTCAAGGCCCTTCACAGTCAATTCGCACTGTACCTATCATTTCACATTTACTATCAAGCTGTTGATTGTTGACTCCGGTTGGCTGATAATGCCAGCCTCCACTGCTTAATTTTTAAATATTTGCACAAATCCCTCCATGATTTCTCCCATACTTCCTCACATGCATGCAAGGCACTCCCCATAAACTTCCACCTCATTCTTCACCTTCAAATCCCTCCTCAAAATCCTCCTTTGCTGTGATACCAACAAAAAAACTTGATAATGGTTAGGATGTTGGGGTGCAAAGACCGCTGCATATCATGCTGAACAATATTGTCTCACTGTTTATTTGTACTCCCCTGCCTGTCTGTATCCATCTGTTGTCTTTTATGTTACAAGCTCTTTGGGGCAAAAACAGTCTTTTGGTTCTGTGTCTGTACAGCACCTAACATAGTGGTGTTCTGGTACAGGCGAGAGCTCTTGGATGATATGATAATACAAACAATTAATAACCAAGGAGTAGTGTGTGCAAAGGCAGAATGTCCTTAATGCTGGGGCTTCTGTGCAGGGTGTAAGTTACAGCTCTGTCTTGGTACCTGTTAGCAAATATTAACTATTCTGCCCAAATCTTTATGGTGTTACCAAAGAGTGTATTTGAATAGAAAGGCCAGAGTGTTGGTCTATAACCTGTTAGTAACTTACATTCAGGAATTTGTTATGATTGAATATTAGATTATAATTCATCATGGCTGGTACTTCCAAGTCTGTGGGAAAACAGATGTCCAGGAAAGAGACCCCCCCTCGTACTACCAAAAGTGACTACAGAGATATAAGCAGGATTGTTTGATTGGTAAGGAACAATTGTTATTTCAGATGCTTTCTGTAATAACGAAATGGAGATACTTTAAAAGATGTTGTTGGGGGACAGTTGTTCTAGTGTTGAGAATTACCATTTTTACTTATCAATCATGTAACCTAAAGATACCATAAAGGAAATTCCATAAGCAATTAGGTAAACAAAAATGTTAAAACATAACATGGGAAAATAGATCATGGGAAAGTATTCTTCCATCCACAAAAGGAGTTTCTTTGTCACACAACCTATAAGACAGAGGGCTTGAAACCTATGTTGGGGAGTAAAACCTACCATCATCCCACTTGTTACAGAAGGAAGAGATATAGAGGCCAGCTCTTTACCTTACAACAAGTGTGGTAATGTATCTATTATTTCTCTATAGTGCTGTACTAATCTCTGATTAATAATCTTTGGTTAACTAATTCTATTTGAGCCTGCTATTTGACAAGCTTGAATTGTTATTAAATTCAAACACACAACACCTCCAAAGGATGCCCACTAAAGTCCTAAGGGGCCAATATGCAGCTGAATGGTGCAGAATTTCAGCATGTTTCACATGTCTCAGCCATGTTTTCTTTCTTCTGGTCATATCCCCTTCACCAGCAGAAGCAGTGGGAGGGGGATAGTATAGGGCCTTTGCACTGGACACAACTGGAGGATCCACCTTGCGCTCAGGAGATTTTCCATGGCAGGATAGGCTGTCTTTGCCGCTGCCAATAAAGTTGGTTGGAAGTTTTCTGACTGAAGAGTTTCACTGGAAAATGCAAGTTCCTTCAAACCTGAAATGTCCGATGAAAGCAAGTTGGGTTTAGTGAACTTTTGTCAAAGTCAGGCAGTGTTCTGACAGAATCCTGTCTTCAGGGCTGTTTTCCTGCGTGGTTCTCTGCCACCTCACCTGGTGGGATGCTGAAGAGCCTAGACTTTTTGGTTCCAGGGCAGCCTTGCCATGTGGAGTACCCCAGGATCAGGGTCCCCAGCTCTGGGGTAGCCCCACCATGCCAGGGCTTTCAGAGGTTCCAGGTTCCCTACTATGGAGCTAGGAGTGTGAAAGCTACATGTGGTTATATGTTTGGCTGCATGCCTGTGTTCTCCTTGCGTGCTGTCTGGCACAGCAGACCTTGAGCAAATCACCCAATGACCACAAGATCCATTAAGGTACGAAGGCACCCAGCCAGATTTATTGTCAACGAAGCATGGTACTAGTATCCCACAGACTCTACCAGACCACTAATACATGTATGCCTGTAACAATGGACCAGCTCAGTGAATGGGGGGACTTTCCATTTCTCCCTAAGCTAGACAGAGATACTCCCTTTGAGATTTCATTTTATACATCAGTACAAACAAATTATATACTGCCACTCTGATGTAGTTAGCTGACACCCTCTGACATAGCCAGCAACTATCTATTATCATTTACTTCTCTATCCGTCACCCTGTCATCCTGACCTTATCTTTAGGATGGGTCTGTGTGTTCCTGTTACCTTTAGGGAATGTGTTGGTTTTGAGGTATTCTAGTACCACCCTTCTGGAATGTGTTTGTGTGAGTGCTCTGTGTCTAGCACCTCTTGTGAATGTGTGTTTTTGCAATAGCAGCCCTGTTCTTGCCAGATTCTATGAGCAGGGCCTCCCTCTAGCTCACAGCCTGTATTTGCTTTATATTGGAAATGTTCTGACTGCTACTTTAGCCCAGGCCTCTGCTACAAAGGCTTATGTTCTCAGGCCCTGGGCCCCAGGGCTCCTAGGTTTTCCAGGTTCCCCACTGCAGAGTTGGAAGCTTAGTGGTTCTGGGACAAGCTTCCAAGGCCCACTGTTCTGGGGTAGCACCTCCATACATACTGTTCTGGGCTGGAGACCCCAGGGTTTCCAGTCTGCTGGGCCAACTAGTTCCCTGGGCTGCCTGACAACTGACCAATGAAACTGATAATAAAGCCAATTTCATTCAGCAGTTACTGGTCCCAGGCAGAGGCTGATTAAGATTTATTGGGGCCCTGGGCACAAGGAGCATTGGCCCTCCACAACCCCACCATGGGACCCCGCCCCTTGTTCCTCACCTTTCCCCCATGGTCTTGCCTCCTGGCCTCCTGCCTCCCAGAAGTCAGGCTGTGGTAAGAGCTGCTCAGGGACCCTGGACTGCTGTGGGGAGCTCTGGACCCTCCACCTGTCCTGGATGGCATGCCCTGGGGGGCAGGGACATGGGCTCTCAGGGACCCCAGCTCCTCACCCAGGGGAGGTGGAGGGTCCAGGGCTCTCCATAGCTGCCTGGGCTCCCTGGGTGGCTCTTACTACAGCTCTTACTACCTTACTACAGTCTAGGGTGACCATGCATCCTGTTTTGGCCAGGACAGTCCCTTTTTTAAACCCTGCTCCCAACATTTTTGGCAAAACTGTACATTTGTCCATCATCAGCTGGCAAGAGCAAATGGGAGAAATGCCCAGTTTTGCCAAAAAGGGACTTGGGGAGGGGGCAGCTCCATGCACGGGGGTGGAGAGAGAGGGGCTCAAAGGGCCCCTGGAAAGGAAAGTCTGTTTACAAATACAGGGAGAAAAGGAGCAGTGTGTATATATATTTAAGAGAGGGGAAATTTTGGCTGTCTAAAAGGCCCATTCAAATAGGGAAGGAATGAATCTGAGTAAGCGTGAGAGGGGAGCAGAGAAAAGCCTAGATAGCTTATATATAATGTACTGGGCTGGCTGGAAAAGTCTTTTTTAAAAAAACAGCTATGGGGGAAAACCAGCTATTTATTGAAGACAACAAAGGAACCATGTACAATTTCTGCGCTTTATTTTGCTGCCTTTATTTGTTTTAAATGAGTTAGAACTGCCTATCTTATTGCAATTGGTTTAATAAAGAAAAACAAGTAATGATTTAAAATACTTTAATTATTCCTGTTTAACTTAGATATGATATGTAAATTTTCCCTTTTAAGTGGTTTGAGAAGCTGATATAGTCAGAGCATCTGAGCACAGACTGTGGAGCCAGAAAAATGAGTTCTCTTCCTTGCTAGGTGATCTTTGCTTGTTGCACAACTTTGCATTGTATGAGTTCCACATCATAAACTGATTTTTACTTACCTCCCAGCAGGGCATGAGGATTAATTATTTAGCTTTTATAAAGCAGCTTGAAGTTTAAAAACACTAAATATAAGCTACATATTTATTGGAAAAATACTAGATTGTAAGCTGCCTTGTCTATTTACATGTCAAAGAATCTAAAACACTCATATAAAATAGGCCACATAGAAATAAATATGAATGAAAATAAATGGTTCAATGCACTAAAAATGTGGCTATCTTAAAGTTGTCATCTTGTCAATAAATTGTTTGGCTTTGAATTAATAACCCTGATGATACTTATGACAGTAGTTTTGAAACCTGTAGTTTCAGGTGAGTGAGTGTGGACAGCTGCAGCTGTCTGTACACATAATACAGTATTATGCCAGAGAACTCTGCCTAAGTGCAAAATATTGTAATAACTAAGACATGACGTTTTCTATTAAAACAGTATTGTCTAGTGGTTGTGTTGGAGACCAGCAGTCAGGACTCTTGAGTTCTCTAACTAGCAGTGATACTTGATTCAGTTTGAGCTTGACTGTAGGCAATTCACTTAACCTCTGTGTGTTTCACTACACCCATGTGTAAAATGCGGGGAGGAAGGAGAAGAGTTGGGGGGGGCAGCTCCATGTGGGAGGGAGTGGGGAAGGAGAGGGGGACTGGGGGGGCTGCTCAGTGCAGGAAGGAGAGGGGCTGGGGGGCAGCTCTGCATATGAGGAAGGGAGAAGGGGAGGGACTCGGCGAGGGAAGCTCCGCATGTGAGGGAGGGGGGAGGGAGAGGGGTTTGGTGGGTAATTCCGTGAAGGAGAGAGGGGGGAAGAGGGATGGCAGCCCCTCACAGGAGGGAGGGGGAAGGAGAGGATCTCGGGGCTCCACATAGGGGCAGAAGGGAATATGGTCACCCTACAGCTTTTGCGTCTGGCCTAGCCAGGGTGTGGGGCTTCAGGCGGAAGAGTAGGAGCGGGGTGGCAGGGCCCCCTGGAGGGGAGAGAGGAGGAGCAGGGAAGGGAGGCAGAGTTCCGGTGATTCTGTGGCGGCCCCCCAATTAGGGTTGCCAGGCGTCTGGTTTTCGACCGGAAGGCCTGGTCTAAAAGGGACACTAGCGGCTATGGTCAACATCACTGACAGGGCTGTTAAAAGTCTGGTTGTCTGCCCACAGCGGGGTAGCCTGTACCCAGCCCAGAGCCTGTACCCCCTCCCACACCCCAACCCCCGCCCCAGCCCAGTGAAAATGAACAAGGGAGTGAGGGTGAGGGAGAGCGAACAATGGAGGGAGGGGAAATGGGGCGTGGCGTGGCCGCAGGGCAGGGCAAAAGTGTTCAGTTTTGTGCAAATAGTTGGCAACCCTACCCCAGTTGGCCGGGGCCCCCTGGGCACAGGCCCATGGGCCCATACAGTAATCCACCCCTGGTTCCAGGGAGCATATTGTGTTCTGGAAACGTGTTGGTGTTGCTGAAAGAAAACTTTGTCAGGATTTTTGGTTTGAGGATATTTTAAAATATCAGAATATCTTGTTGAACTGGAGATCCCAGGTTTCAGCCAGCTCTACTTCTAGTGGTTTGGTGTCACATGTCTTCTTTGCACTGCAGGATCCAGCCCTTTTTTTCTAAAAACTGTTGTTTTAGGTTCCTTGTGTCATTTCATGTCAACCATTTATATCATGAAATTATAAAAAGTGATGTGATGTAATGATGCAATTTAGTGTGATGGGTCACTTTAAAATTTTACCCTAGGACCAAAGAATAATATGATCTTCTGAAATATCACCATTATGGAACCAATGGCTTTCAGATATAATGCCATCTTTATATTTAAGCTGTAAAATACCCTACTTTCACCTCCTATCAAACTTCACAAAATCTAGTGTTGGTTCAATGTTCCATTTAGCTGCCCTGCATTTTTCATTTTTATATTCTTTTCCATCATTGTTGATTACCAAGATGTGATGAATTGTTAATCATAAAAAACATAAGTACTGGCCACTTGAATCAACTTTCTTTTCAGCAAAGAACAGCTCAGCAATGGCTTTCATTCCTTCTTAAAGAGATTTCTCTTCATGCCATCTAGAATGAATTATTTTATAAACAAATACCTTACAGCTTTATAGCCCAATTTTGCAGAGCCTCCAGAAGGGGACTGAGATTCTTAGCAGCTGGAGGTTCTTGGCACCCCTCTGAAGGCATTCAGCATATACAGAATTGGGCATTAGTTACAGTACTTTGCATATGAAAAATATTCATTTGATGCACTGGGGGGTTAATCTGAATGATGTTTTCTATTGGTTACATCTGTTCCAAGTACAATATCTTCC
Organism: Lepidochelys olivacea; assembly: GCF_965140295.1. NCBI lineage: Eukaryota > Metazoa > Chordata > Testudines > Cheloniidae > Lepidochelys > Lepidochelys olivacea. The sequence goes on from NC_140411.1 coordinate 301,613,385, forward strand.
AATATCGTAATTAGAGGTGTTTCATCCTTGCTTTGTAAACAATATAGAAGAGGTACCTTTGCTTAATCTAGTGAAAAGTAAATACAAAAAGATGTCTTGGCATGAGATTTCTTGAAAAAGGTTTTGTTCTTTTTTTATTGAAAAGTCTCTCTGTAACACTTAGTCAATACTGCTTATTTATCTATCCATTGGTATTTCTATAGTGCTTATCATAATATCAGCTTCCTCTGCCTCACTGCAGCAAGCAGCATGGTCCACTCTGCCACTTCCAGCGGTGTCTGCTTTGAGGGTGATGGGGAGGTATAGAGAGAGGCAGAGAAGGGGTGCTGGGGACATGGGTGCACAGAAGAGGCAGTAGGTATATAAGCAAAAAGAAAAGGAGTACTCGTGGCACCTTAGAGACTAACCAATTTATTTGAGCATAAGCTTTCGTGAGCTACAGCTCACTTCATCGGATGTATATAAGGACACCCTTTCTGGGAATAGAGGGAGTAAATACAGATTAGCTGTTGGGGACTCAGGGATGCTGAGATATTGAGCTACAGAGAGAATGCTCTGGAGCCAGGGAGCACAGTAGGGATACTAGATGTGGAGCAAAAGGCCAAAGGAGAGCACAAGGGGTGCTGTGGGCATAGAGAGGTCAAAGGTATACCAAGGTATGGGGTGAAAGTAAAGAGTGGTGTGGGAAGTGCAAGGAGTAGGTTTGGCCAAAAAACAAGAATTGCATTTTGAAAAAAACAAAAAACCATCAATGTTTTGGGATTTGTTTTTGTTCCACATCAGGACAAAACCAAGACCTAGGAAAAACTACTGTAGAAAAAGAAGTAGAGAATACCCCCCCACACCCAGAATAATCCAGTGGTCAGGGCACTCATCTGGGATGGAGGAGACCCAGGTTCAAATCTCTGCCCTGCCTGATTCAAATCAGGGACTTTGAACCTCATCACCTACAACCTGACTCATAGAATCAGTCTCTCTCTCTCTCTCTCTCTCTGGTCCCATGATTAGTGATTTATACACAGTGTGACAGTTCTGAAAGGAGAGATTGAGAGAGGCATCCCATACAGTCTCTTTCTCCATCAAGCTCTCCCGTTAGGGCTGTTCCACTTTGTATAAAGATTTATTCACTGGATCAGAGAGAATCAGGAAGTTAAATCAGGGTCTCCCATGTTCCTAACCACTGGGCTATTGTCTATTCTGGGTGTCATAGGGTGCCCTTGTCTGAAGTACCCTCCTGAAGCAGGCCATAGAATGACAGTCACACCTGCCTTCATTTCCCCTCCCATAGTCTCCAAGAACTTTAGGATCAAGTTCTATTGCTTAAATAATACCCCTCTTGGGAGCTGGTTTATTACCAAAATAATGTACAAATGGTTCAAAACATAAGTCCCTACACATAGTCCATTTATCATCCTAGTGTGTATAGTCCTTAAAACTCTGCTCTTCCCAGGGGGAACTCTTCTGGGAGTCCTTCCCGACTGTCTTCCACCATACCTAGTGACACCTGCTTGTCAGTTCTCTCCTGTCCTTTTGCTAGAACAGCCACCCCAGCCCTTCCAGCTGGAGTGGACCCCTGCTCTTCCCAGAATGACACCCCCCAGCTGCTCTGCTAGGAGAACATCCTCATCAGAGGAGCATCCCTCATTCCCCCTGGCACTCTCACTGTTCCCTTTGGTCCAGTTTTCCAGTGTGGAGATGTCAGCAGGTGACCTGTTTTGCTGCTCCCCTGCCTTCAGCACTCTCCAGTCCTCGGCTTTGGCACTCCTGTTTAGAAGTCTGCAGTGAACTCCCTCTGCTGCTGTCTGGCCTTGAGCCCTCTGGCCCTGGCTATCTGGTTTGGGGAGGTCAATCAGCAAACCACTCTTGCTGCTCTCCTGCCTTCATCCTTCCTCCAGGAACCACCTACAGCTCCTGAAGAGAACTCCTCCAGCCCCCTGTCAATCTACGGACTCCCAGGCAGCTCTCATCTGCCCCTTTCCTGACTGACTCAGTCTGTGCTCTAAGGCAACCCTCATACAATGGGTCTATCCTCCTTTGGGGCCCAAGTTTGCTCTTTTGAGCCCAACTGGAAAGCAACTAATGTGTCACAGATACGCTGGCCCTGCTTCCTCTCAAAGGGCCAGTGTCACCCAGTGACGGGAGGGTCTTTCTTGCTTTGACCAGAAATTTCAACCTGGATCTGAGATACCTTCCTGATGAACATTTTTTCAATACAGATACATCTGTTTAGCCTGCAGAAGAGAAGAATGAGGGGGGATTTGATAGCTGCTTTCAACTACCTGAAAGGGGGTTCCAAAGAGGATGGCTCTAGACTGTTCTCAATGGTAGCAGATGACAGAACGAGGAGTAATGGTCTCAAGTTGCAGTGGGGGAGGTTTAGATTGGATATTAGGAAAAACTTTTTCACTAAGAGGGTGGTGAAACACTGGAATGCATTACCTAGGGAGGTGGTAGAATCTCCTTCCTTAGAGGTTTTTAAGGTCAGGCTTGACAAAGCCCTGGCTGGGATGATTTAACTGGGAATTGGTCCTGCTTCGAGCAGGGGGTTGGACTAGATGACCTTCTGGGGTCCCTTCCAACCCTGATATTCTATGATTCTATGATTTCCTTAAAGTTTTGCTTTTGACAAATTGGAAATGGATGTTTTCAAGGGTATTCAGCTCTTTGTTTGATTGCAGGAGCAGACCTCTCAGTAAGTCAGGAGAGAGCCCAGCTCCAGGGTAGATTATAAAGGAGGCTCCTTGATCTTGCGCAGAGAAATCCTCCAGCCATGACTGGAAGTTGCTCGATCTGTTATACATGGCAATGAGTTTTGAGGAAGCTGAAAGGGATGAAAGGGGCTATTGTGCAGAATCCCTAGTATTGCTTTCCACAGCCACTATCCACTAGATAAAGGCTTTTTAATTTTTGTTTACTAAATCATGGCATTGTTTCCATGGAGGGTCTGTGGGCTGAGACCTGTAAAAATGTATTTCTTCTTGAATAAAGCCCATAAATAATAATGGGTCAGAAAATCATTCGATAAATTGAGCGTGTCTTTCTAAGTTGAAAATAGCATGAAGGGCTTTCAATGTTTATTACCCCATATATATTTATCCTCTATTCATATTGCTTCAGGTTATAGCCAGTGTTAATGTGGGGGCAGGGGCTCCCTCAACCGCCTCCACACCCTGCTGTTTATTATTTATACTGTCTTTCTCTCCACTTTGCATCTCATGAGGGGTTCTCTGAGTCAAACAGGCAAAAGAAAGGTCTACTCCCCTCTCTTGCCCTTATGAGAGAGGTAGATCAGGATGAAAACAAAGAAAGGCAAAAGTGGCCTGTCTCTCAGGCAGTCTTTCTGGATTCAGCTTTATGTGTCTGGTCTTGTAAGAGTCTATTGCCCCTTATTGGGGCCTACCTTCTGCTCCTCCTCTTGAGGAAGTCTGTTTTGCAGGGGGTCTGTTCAGCTTTGGGAGCAGTGTGGCCTGTGACTGTTTCCTTCTCAACTCATTTGCCTCTGGGTCTCTGAGGTGGAGTCTCTGAGGTGGAGCAGACTTCCTCCTGTTCACCACCCCTTTCTGTGGCAGGTTTCCATTTTAAGCTTCCCCGCTTCTAGGCTGAAGGAACCTTGAAGGTGCACCTCATTAGTGCTGATCAGGCCCAGAAGAACCGGTTAGTCGCCTCTTCATCAGAGTGAGGGCATGTCCCTTCAGAGGTACATTATACTAATGAACTAGGGCCATGAAGGAGACCAAAACTATCATAAAATACAATTGTAATCGACCTACAGAATAGTTGTGTTTTATGTGAGCAAAAATAAAACAGGAAAGTTTTCATATCCTAACAATGAGTCTTCATCAGAGACTGCTTGGTAGGATTATGTGAATATTGCAAAAAAACTTCAGACTTCTGAGAAGATAATGAGGCTTATTCACTAGCCTGCTTTGCTGATTTACCTGAGTTTAACTCACGTTTGTATGATGGAAAAAAAGTAGTCCATACTGTCCAAAACTACTTTTTCTCCCCACTTTCCTAAATTGCCAACTGAACCATTAAACATATAAGATGTCTCCGATGAGACTCTCACAGTTCGATTTCAAGTAGAGAGGACAAGAAAGAGGGATACCTCATTATGTAACAGTGTACTGGCATATGCTATATTCTCATTATTCCTATTAGTGCTGAAGTACCCAATGGCATTATCTTGAATAACATCTGTCTCTAAAGAGGTCATTCCAGCAGTATAACCATTGCTTTATTTCTTCAGTAACTACTTGTTTTCATGCTCCCAATGGTGAAATCTAGAAATCTATTGCGGTGGCTTTGTGTTAGAGCAGCATGGAGGCAGTAGCATATTTAAAATTATCGTTATGGCCACTGGGAAAACTTCACAGTTCACAGTTCGATTCTAGTTTGTATGAGCTTTTCTGCTTTTTCATTGCTCATTTAAACTCCCCAAAAGCCCTGATTCTGCAAAATTACTCTGGAAATATAACAAGAAGAGGGTTTTTTTCTTTTTCCAATGAGATTTCTGGCACGTCTACCTCTACTCACAGATGAGAACTTTTCCAATGGTATTCTAGCATTTCTGGATCCAATTTAGGCTTGAAACTGGATGTGAAAAAGACTATATAAACATTTACAACCTTTAAAAACATCATATTGTGAGGCCTTTCTAGAAATGGGTGAAGGTTCAGTGGTTTTATTTTTTCCAAGTCATCCATAACCAAACATTTGTTCCCATCTGCCATGGGGAATGCTTATAATAAAAAACTATCCAAATCACCTCTTCTGACTACAATACAGATAGTACCTGTCAGATTACTCAAATCACTTGATTCAAACCTTATAGACCCCTAGTCTACATCAATTCATCTATAGTATTGTAAACAAAAAAGTTGTTGTTTTACAAAGGAAGTGGGATGTAAATTTTCTGAGGAGGGGTATGTGTACTTAATCACTCCCAAGTTATTGATTCAAAATGTTGATGGGGAAATGTAGGTGTAACATAAAAAATAAAATGCTATAGCACGATAGCCTAGACATCACCACAACATGTGAATACAGGTCCCCAGTGCTCTTGTAGAATTCTATCATGTTTCTCAAGCCATTATTTTTCTATTCTTTTCAGCACAACACATGCAGTGTACCAATATTGAAGACTTTGAAATGTGCAAGCTTGCATTTGACCACTCCAAAGCTATGGAGTTTATTCCTGCTATTGACCAGCAGTCACCCAGGTCCCACTCTCATGCTGAGCAGATGCCCTACAAGGTCTTTGCACATTGGATAATCAAATATTTATACAGCACATACAGTAAGTACACTTACATTTCACTGAAGATGATTTAATAAATTCTATATTATTTCCACAATGAAACAGAGCCACTTCCAAATGCGCTCAATTATTCATGCCCTAATTTGCAAATACTTCAAGGAATCCTTATCTGGCAATGCATACTACTCCTGTAGCTGCTGGGAAGGAACGAAATAATTCCCCCTATATATAATAGATATATGATAAATAAGTGATTCCCTAATCTCACAATTACATGTTCAGTGGCAGCTCCTGGCTAATCTAGAAAGCAATGTTAATCCATACATATCTATAATTGTCCTCTGGATGACCTTCCCAATTAAAATACTCATATATTTTATTTAATTTTAAATATATGTTAAATTTGAGGCAAGGATGATAACAAAGACAATTGAGACTCCATCCTAAAGCAATATGGGACATATGATGAAAAAACATTGCACTATATGTTTAACATTGCAATATTGCAACATTGCAATATTTTTAAATACTCTCCAAAGGTGGACTGAAAACATTTTTTGGGGACAGACTGACCCCTCACCCCCAAAAGACCAATCCTACACCAGTTGCTTACGTAATCCTTATAGATACAAGTAATAGGTGCATATAACATTTACTGAATTAGGCTCCAATATGTAATGCAAGACCCACCATTTTCCTGTTGCGTTCTTGTTGCTCTGACAGCCAGAATGGTTGACTGTTGCCTAAGCACTACATTAAACATTAATTGGAGTGGTGTACACAATTAAGATGCATTTGCAAATAGCTCCCACCCAGCACAAGTCTGGAGTATTGTGTGTACCAGCAGAATGTAATAAAAGGAAAAAGAAACGGGAAAGAATCTTAACTCAGTGAGTGCTGGTGCATAGCCTCCAAGGGTCCGTCTACACTGCAATAAAAGACCTGTGGCACTGAGTCTCAGAGCCTGGATCAATTTACTCTGGCTTCTGCTGCAGGATTAAAAATAGCAGGGTAGACATTTGAGATTTCAGAGCCTGGGCTCCAGCTCCATCTACTCTACTACTTTTAGCCCCACAGCCTGAGCCCTGCAGTGCTGCCGGGTTTTTTTATTGCAGTATAGACATATCCCAAGTGACTTTTAGAATCATAGACTCATAGAATATCAGGGTTGGAAGGGACCTCAGGAGGTCATCTAGTCCAACCCCCTGCTCAAAACAGGACCAATCCCCAACTAAAGCATCCCAGCCAGGGCTTTGTCAAGCCTGACCTTAAAAACCTCAAAGGAAGGAGATTCCATCACCTCCCTAGGTATCGCATTCCAGTGTTTCACCACTCTCCTAGTGAAAACGTTTTTCCGAATATCCAACCGAAACTTCCCCACTGCAACTTGAGACCATTACTCCTCGTTCTGTCAGCTGCTACCACTGAGAACAGTCTAGATCCATTCTCTTTGGAACCCCCTTTCAGGTAGTTGAAAGCAGCTATCAAATCCCCACTCATTTTTCTCTTACGTAGACTAAACAATCCCAGTTCCCTCAGCCTCTCCTCATAAGTCATGTGTTCTAGTCCCCGAATCATTTTTGTTGCCCTCCGCTGGATACTTTCCAATTTTTTCGCATCCTTCTTGTAGTGTGGGGCTCAAAACTGGACCCAGTACTCCAGATGAGGCCTCACCAATGTTGAATAGAGGGGAATGATCATGTCCCTCGATCTGCTGGCAATGCCCCTACTTAAACAGCCCAAAATGCTTCTTGGCAACAAGGGAACACTGTTGACTCATATCCAGCTTCTCGTCCACTGTAACCCCTAGGTCCTTTTCTGCAGAACTGCTGCCTAGCCATTTGGTCCCTAGCCTATAGCAGTGCATGGGATTCTTCCATCCTAAGTATAGGACTCTGCTCTTGTCTTTGTTGAACCTCATCAGATTTCTTTTGGCCCAATCCTCTAATTTGTCTAGGTCCCTCTTTATCCTATCCCTACCCTTCAGCGTATCTATCACTCCTCCCAATTTAGTGTCATCTGCAAACTTGCTGAGGATGCAGTCTACACCGTCCTCCAGATCATTAATGAAAATATTGAACTAAACCGGCCCCAGGACCGACCCTTGGGGCACTCTGCTTGATACCGGCGGCCACCTAGACATGGA